>NC_087092.1:5000000-10000000 GCF_963855985.1 Ostrinia nubilalis | reverse complement strand
TAATTATTTAGGTATTAAAGACTGGATTAATTGCTAACTAGGAGCAAACATTAATCCTGTGTTAACTGGTATGTATTACTAGTGCAACATCAGCATAATAAAATTATACTTCGACAACTACAAAGTCGTAATTTGTGCTGTATGTACGACCACACAAGATGAGAAGATGATTACATAAGTAAATAAGATTCCTTTGTGTAATCTATAGAATCGTATCTTTTTCCAATGACTTCGTCTTTATTAAATTTCCCACATAATTACTTGAATGAATATCGCAGCATTCTTAATGTTATGTACGATTATAGGAGATTAAGTTTTATTGTACGGGTTTAAACTGTCCTTACGTAGGTAAAATTGTTGTCATTCAAGGTAAGAAAGAATTGTAAAGTAGAAAATTAATAACTCACACATTAAATATTTTGACTACTTAGGCAGGGTGACAATGTGCACAGAAACACCATCCAAAAACACCGGTTCTCGTTATAGTCACGGTTAAAATATGGGTGTGCTTACTGCGAATCTACACACGTGTTCTGATCTGCATTTAAACACATCAATCAGGTTTTATTACATGGAGTAGTGCAATAACAATGGCACATTCCCCCGAGGTCATAATACCTGGGCCAGGTGCAGCTGCGTGCAACGGCCGTGGATATCCACTCGCTTATTGTTTGACCAATTGATCTCTTGCTCTACCATACAGACTTAATTTATTTTTTCGTTTTACTTGTTGCTATGGGAAATCTCTAATAATAATAATTATCTATATTTCTATGTGTTTTATTTTTTTGATTGCTGATGTTAAAAGAGATCTCTACAAGACAACAATTTTTCATAGTTAAGTTTTTAAATAAAAGTCTAACTCTACATCTACAGTATGCTTTTTTCATAGATAGTCTTAAATCAGGAACTATGAGTATTTCTTTAAGTTAGGTAGGTACTAGGTTTTATAATACTCCTACCCGAACCATTTTTTTTTGCAAATATCGTTGTCAAATATTGACTCAAATTGAACCTGGTTCAATCAGTTCGTTATCGTTGAGGAAAACAATTTTAAAGTAAAGTAATTCTGTATTTTCTGCGTGGCCAATTAATTTATTAGCAAACTTGTGAATTACAGGCGTAGGTCAAGGAAGACTGACGCACGCGACTGATTGGTACATAGGAGGAAGTGCATGTACGACGTAGTACCTGTGTTGTGAAGTGTAGCCTACTCGTGCGCGGTACAGCGCCTTAGAATACGACACGTGTTTTTTCGCATGCGTTGCCTATCGATTGAAACACGCATGCCACTCGGATAACCTAATAGTCACCACTTTTTAATAGCCTTGAAATTTATGAAAATCAATTAAAAAACGTGAATCCACTCAATATGGAGTCGTACTCTAACCTAACCTAACCATTTAAACAACCTAAAAGCTTTTCAGTAAATGGTAACGCGATATGGACTTAATAAAATGAGTTATTCATTCCCTAGCTTAGCCCCAAAGTTTCACTTTATTCATTACCTATTTTAAAAAGTAGAGTTATGTTTCATAAGTTAAAAAACAATATTGAGATGAGTTGTTTCTGCCATTCGTAAATTTTCAGTGATTAAAACCAGCTTTCTGAGAGTATATGACTATTTATTTACTAAAGACTTGTTTTTCAATTGATTTTAAGGTAGGTAGTTACCATTTTTTAAGACAGTCTCAGACTTTACCACATGACATGAGTAACATGAGTGGTGCTATGAATAAAAGGAACACGTTTCTTTCCAAGAATTACAATGTGTAATTGTGAGCTCATACCAACGTCCACTTGATACTTGAGCAATTTTCGTGTCCATCACTTGAAGCGCGATCCTCCAGCGAAGGCTCCCGTAATGGGCCATCACAATGGTTGGCAACCGGAGTAGGTGTCGTGCGCGTCGCCGCGAGGGCGGTCGCTCTGTCGCGGTCGTCTCAAGATCAAGGTCGCGCGGCAGACGCGCGGCAAGGTCACCCACCCGCGCCCGCGCCCCGCGCCCGCCGCGCTCGCCTCTCGCGCGCACAAATATTTGCGCCCGTCTGTCCTCCGCGACCGATACGCCGAGGTCAGCTTGTCAGCACGGAGACCTTGAAGTAATACTATCCGACCTCTCCTGATTGGCATGAAAGACGACTCCATGCATGCAACGGACGTCTTTTATCGGTCACTTTATTGTTACAAGAAGTTACCTTCAAGAGATAACTTCTATCGGGCCGTTGCTTATTAAACAAGTAATTTACACACGCAAAAGCTTAAATAATCCTGCATTCATAACAGAAATATTACGTATACCTACACTTACTTAAAAGGAAATTAGGAGCTACCCATTTCATCCATTCATTGACTAAACACAATTCACCCGTGAAGGCACAGAAAACTGAAAATTATAATTACTGTTTGCATTTTTAAAGCTGCTCTACAATCCACTACAATATGAATGACTGTGTTCTTCTCCGAATATCTGAATCATTTGGAACGTAATTCGAAGATAAGTTATTTCGAACATCTGCAAATGCGCATTATAAATATATGTTTTTGTTTTTCGGTAAGTTATGTTTTCAGAGTTAGGTTGTAGAAAATATCAATAGCAGTTTTTAGCTTCTATTACCTATAAAAGTTAAAAACTACTATTAATATTTTAATTAAAATATATATTTTATATTATACCTATGTATTTTGAACCATTTTTAATCAGCTATAAAAATGCCCAACCGTTTATAATGAAACCACAACCACCGCCTAAATATAAACAATGCGATAATATGTCTGGTAACTGCATTCGAATGACATCATAATGATTTGAGAGCTTGGTGGAACTATCAATGTATTTTTAGAATCATTGCTGACCGCTAAACAGACCTAGGTAAATTCAGGTTTTTGTTCTTGCATAATAAGTGATTGTGTGAAGGAAGTTACGAATAGGTATTCTACGAGTAGATAGGTATAGCCTGACCAGGAACATAAAAACCCTGGCATAGAGGCGCGTCAATTGCATTTGATAGTGCAACACTGAGTACAGTCGTACCTGTGTTAAATTAATAGGCTAACTTTATGTATCAGGATTCAGGATTACGGGCTAATTTGATATTTTCATAAATTAACGAAAAAATATTATTATAGGTAACCTGATTTAAATAAATTAAATGAAACCATCAATCGAGCTAGTAGAATTTATTTTATTATTCATCAATAATCAAATTCAGAACTTGAATATTCAACTGCAATGTCTGCTCATGAACGCTTCAAACTCGGTACTTCTTTCCCAATCCCATAAAATTCAACACTTAGAAAGTGACAAAATTTTTTAAAATAGGTAGTTGAAACAAACCACAGCTAATTTTCATAGTGGACTGTACTATACGATAAACATGTCAGTCAATTTGACAACCTTTGTCGGAAACATTATTCAATGAAAATATTGTCCAAACCCTTAGTATTTCTCTTCGACAAATACTTTAACACATTGTGAACCACTTTTCTTTCACGACTATAAAAATATTTTAGCAATTTAATTCATAAAACCAATTGCGCACATTTAAAATAAACTTTGTTTACACTTTGACAGCAATAGACTGACATGCAAGGTGACATGTCAATGAAGTTTTCAGTTACTGTTGCCATTAAAAGAAATTAGTACCATTAGTTTTCCGCAACATGGCGAGGGTTTTTATGTTCCTGGTCAGGCTATACCTTATTCAATCTTATTCAGAGTTTAAAAACTCTATTGATACTTAAAACTGACCGAATTGTTTAAAAATGTTAGTTACAATGTAGGTAGAGTATTTTTTAAAAAATGTATTTAATGCAGTTCCATGTAGTACATAAGAGTTGTTGGTTCTTCACTAGATTATTGACTGGAAAGGATTTCCACGCTTACGAAGTTGCCGGAATAGCAAGAACAACATACATAATACCTATTTATAATACTATATTTACTTTACACATACCTAGATAGGTAGTATTATTTACTTTGATAGCCGTCTGGCGCTAACAATACTTTACTGCTTAGATCTTTTTCATAAGTTTGAATCCCACGAGGGATGGGAGATTGGGTACATTTCTATATTATATTTGTCGTGTATTTGTTCCAAATGAAGTTTTTTTATGTCATTGAACATTAGGTAAGTGTTATTTATCAGATCAGATCAGACGTTGAAAGTACCTATAAAAATAAAGCTTTGTCTGAAACTGTATCATCATAGTTTAATTCTGAATATAATATTACAAGAAATTCATACTTACTTATTATTTCTGAGTCAGTAGTATTTAAGAAATATGGAGTATGTATATTTCAATATAATATGTATATGAATTTGATTGAGACCAATATCAAGCGTTAGGAAGAATAAGAACAAAATATATAATATATTATGTGAAACGAAAAACCTGGAAAAACACAAAGCATAACTCCGTCGGGCATCGTCTGTACCTACTTCTGGACTTCCAGTAGACACTGACGTCAATGAATCACTTATAAACTACAAATACTGTATAATATGGGTAAACATGCGTCGGACATGCCCTACCTTTATCTGTTCTTCCAGACTACGACGTCATATGAATAGCTTAAAAACTGTATCGAAACCGCATGTCATACGAATTCTCGGAAAGGTTTAGTATTCGTTTCTATTTTTAGTCATGTTTCCCAGTTACAAGGCAGGGAAGTCTAATTTACTTTACTTCTAAGTCCACAATATTTTCTTCTGATTATTATAGAGGAATATACGAGTGGATAAACTGAAATAAAAGCTCGGAAAATGCTAATAATAGCTTATTCCTAAGGATCGATATCGATTCCAGTCAGACAACGGCATAGCTAAACTGGGTGCGAAAAAAATTGCTTTGGAGTTTAACTGAAAAAAGTTTTACTGAAAAAATAGTTTAAGATTGATTAGAAGCATATTGTGTTATTGTGACTGAAATAGGACTCCTTTGATAATAAATAAAATAAATAAATAAATATTCCTTGGACATTTTACACTGCGCTTCTAGTCCCATACTAAGCAAAGCTTGTACTATGGGTACTAGACAACGGATATAACATACTTAAATACTTTTTTTTGTAAATAAATACTTATTATACATAGAAAACACCCAGTCCAATACAAACAAATATGTTCATGCACACAAATGTTTGTACTATGCGGGAATCGAACCCGCTACATCCGGAATAGTAGTCCGTTTCGAACCACTACACCAAACGGCCGACAATCGGAATTTGGTAAAGACCTCAACAGTAATTTAATAAACAATACTGCAGCTGTTTTTATTATGTGCACTTGCTTATGTAAATCGTTGCATTTGGTAGTTTCATCGCAATAGCGCACCCAGAAATATAATTTTCAATTCACCTCATTGTTTATACAAATGTTCACTTGTATAAGGACGCCATTCATTATTCACAAGGATTTTGAATAAAATAAACAATAAGCCTCAGTACATACTTTAAGGTCAAACGAGAATATTGAATGCATTCACAAAGTCGCCTTGATCTGTGGCAAAAGTTATTTGTTCTCTGGTTAAGTGATACATACCCGACGGCTTCCGCGTTGAGTTTGCTGCCTCTGCACTCTGCCTGCATGTGGTTGCATTACGCATGTCTATACTATTTGCCTGTGACGGTGACGTGTTTGGCGTTATCCTTGCATACATTCTAATCTAATTAATAATCTTGTCTACGTTCATTAATCGTTTGAAAATATAGGTACCTCGTATTATATTAAACTGCCCGTAACTAGGACGTGGTTAATATTTTTAAGACTTCTTGCCTTTGTATACTCATAATAGCTTTACATTAGTAAACTAAATTCTATTCTATTGGATAATTATTTTATATTTATGTTAAAAGCTTAGGAATTTCTCTACTTGACATTATTTTCGATTTTTTCAATTCATCATCTGTTAAAAGGTTTTTTTTAGCAAGGAGCTTATGTCATCTACATAAATATGTATTTATAAATTGATGTCTCCCGCAGCGTACTTTAGTATGTATTGGTTTATCTCAGACTCTACCATGGAAATCCTTATAGCAGCTTTCAATAAATATCTTTGGACATATATCTTTGGACAATCTCACACAGCGCCATCTAGCCCCAAAGTAAGCAATTAATATGCTTGTGTTATGGGTGCTAGCTTAACGGATATACTACTCATATACTTTTTTTTTTAAATACATACATATTATACATAGTAACACCCAGACCCGTCACAGAAATTAAAATTCATCATTTCAATTTCTGCCCGGCCGGGAATCGAACCCGGGACCTCTCGGCATAGTAGTCCGTTCTGAACCACTACACCAAACGGCCGACAAATAAATAATTCGAGAAAGCTTTTTGGACTTAAAATATGTTTTGAAACTAGGTTAAGTTTTATTTAGTTAGTATTCTAATCAAACAAACCAAGGAAGGCTCTTTTAATGTAAAATGCATGTGAAATTTTATATTGTTAGTGAATCTTTATCAATAAAAAAAACATAAACAGGTACCTATTGCTACGATATGTTCGCATAAAAGTTATTTAGTTGATGGGATGTTATGTTAATTATTATATAATACTTGCTTTGAGAATATTTTTCGAATATTAATGACGGTTATCTCTAAAAAGGACTTCCTGCCGAGGCATAACGAGTATCACAAAATATGTTCATGAGCTTGTTGGGAAACCTTGGCCTATATTGTAGTGGAGCTATGTAGGTAGAGTCTGAATGACATTGTTCTTGTGCACATTTTTAATTTTGAATGGTACTCGTACCTTTTTATAGGTTCGCGTATAACTTTAGACACTTAAAAAAATCATTTTCTATCACCAAGTGCTTTGGACAATGATATATTGATGCCCAATGAGCACTCTACGCTGGAAGATACGCGCAAAAATCACAGGATTTTCTTAGAAGTTTCATGACGATGGAGTTCTTGGCTGAAGGAAACAGAACTCCCACAAAAAGCGGCACAAGGAATAATATTGATCGGTTGTCCCAAATACAACGGGACCAGATCTGTTCCCTCTTCAACTGAAAGTGTGCCACCGCGTAAGTAGCTGAAATGTGTCACGAAACGAGTTAGTGTCGTCGTAGAAAAATCACCGTCGTGTTCCCGTTTCAGAGTGAGTCGCGTGGCAGTGAAGCTTAAATGGAAAGTGTCGTCCGTCGGAAGTGGCGGCGAGGTGGTGAGGCTCGACTCTCGCGCCGGCATCGGGGCCAAGGTCTCTATGAATTATGGAGTATATGGCATTATTCGGGCGCGATATATGTAAGCGCTCCGATTTCGCGGCCGCAACGTTAATAATAGCAGCTGAAGGTCGCGTTCGACACCAAGAGGTCACCTCTGCTATATTTCCGTATTTTTCTTCGCAGCGAAAGAGTAAATTAGTACATTAGTAACCAGCTGCAGCGCTAATTTATTTTTGAAGTTCAGGCACAAGTTGATAGTCAGTTCATATGTAGATGCTATGAAAATGATAATTAATGAACATTAAAAAAAATCATTCTTCACTCAGTTTATTAAAGTAAGTTTTGTGAAGTTATTGTCCATTTCAGTGTTGCCAGTCAGGTCTTGTCAGAAATTACCAGAAATATAAAAAAATGTAACCTTTTTGAATAAAAAGTAACCTTCATACGGGGTGGGGGGGGGGGTGTGCGGAGCGATTGTGTAAGGTTGTTCATGGATGGAAAATGAATACAATTGATCATCAATCGTTTACCTAAATTCGAAATTTTGACCATTCCATGAAGACCGAAAAGTGACCGGTCGTATAAAACCGTTTCATGGATTTGCGTTTTATTATCGAAAAACATTCGCTAAAACTCATTTTCTTTAACAAAATAATAAATCAAATTCATGTTTAAATGCAGTTTATGACATAATTTTTAAATTGTCACTATTAATATTTTTTACTGAATAACCTGTAAAAGTTAATTCTACAATTTCTGAAAAATCACCTAAAAGTAACCTTTTCATTAGTGTAACCTAAAAGTAACCAATGCAGTTCAAAAGTAACCTAAAAGGTTACAAAAGTAACCTTCTGGCAACACTGGTCCATTTATAATTTCTATGATGTCGTTTTGTGTTACTGGAAATTTAAGTAAGTATAATAAATAAAAATATAAGAAAACAAATTGACAAACACATTTCGTTAGAAGTTATGCGATCTTCAGCGGTTACTTATTAAGATGAGATAAACAAGTTAGTATGTTTGTAAACCAGTTAATTTGTAAAATTTCTACTGCATTCTTGATTTTACTTTTAAACAAACGATAAATGGTAGCACGGAGGCAATCTAGGACATATTCGTATGAAAGGCAAGCGAGCGCCGCGCGGCATCGCGTCGACTCCCAAATGAGGTCAGTGGAACGCGAAGCATTACACTTGACCTCTTTTCGTCGAGTCCTTACCTCCGCCAGACCTTCACACTTTTTACAACGCTTTTACGAGCTAGGTCGGGCCAATTAAGTTTCGTCGATCGCAATAGGAACAATGTGAGACGGGCCGGCCGGCCCCGCGCGCGGCCGCGGAGATGCAGCGGCGGCCCTACGCACACTCTTGACACACATTCGCTTCTCAATGCCTATTGCTGTTTGTTTTTTGTTAATGACCGACAATATGAATGTATTTCAAATCGGGTCGACATTCACGTGCGTTATTGAAAATGTGTGTTATGAATATTTATTTTTTGAGGCACGTCTGTTGTCTGTGCCTAAGTAGGCAACTGCTAAGAAAACTTTTCTGTTATGTAAGGGTATGTACCCACGCTATTTAAGAGTTTGCTAAATAAGGAAAATATCATTTATGACGTGGTTAGAATTATGTGTATTATTATTAGAATACATTTTTTTCTACGTGTTATAGTATTATTGAGGACGAAATGCATAAATTCAAATTAAAATCTAAAGTGAAACCGTTGTTGATAAGAGAAAACGGTGAACTCTGCTTGCCCTTTAATTTGATTAAGTATGTAGCTAGCTACAGTAACATAAAAGGTTAAATGCATATGAATAGCCTTCACAAACGATGATGAACTTTAGAACGATTTGTACGACCGCAAGATTTACAAAATAATGATTTGTTTACTGTTCATTCTGGCAACAAGCCGCGTGGTCGCCCAGCTAAGTGCGTAGTACTAGTAAGTATCAATGGACATAATTAGAAATAAATACTCAAACTGACACATCTGTTCCTAGTAAACAAGGTCACCGCAACCTTGGACACTTGGTGTTTTTATTGTTATTTTTGCAGCAATAAGAGCACAAAGACAAACAAGGAAGTCGCCGGGCGTTCTGCGCGATTACTCCAAGTATGTATGTAGATTGTATTTACCCGTGATCTCTACTCAGGGCCATACATGCTCATTTAAATATAGATATAACAATCATTTCAGTAGCTTGTGTCTTAAAATGTATTTTTAACGTTTATGACACAATACGAATAGGTACCTACATCAAACTTAATTACATACAAAAAACTGCACAAAATTGTACCCACAACATGAACCACTTCCTTTTCGTCCTGTCCAGTTCGTAATTTATCTGGAGTCAGTCCTTTTGCAACAGCGTCAGTCTACATCAAGAGAGTCTATCCTGGGTGGTCGACGGTGGCATATTTTGCGCTTTCAAGTAGAGACTTGAAAGTCTGTTAAGAGAGCTTAACAGTGGTGGTCTCCCAAGAGACTGGTGGTCTGCACCTTATTCGCTGCTGTTGTTTTGATGAGAATTTTCTCTAAAACTAGGTAGGTATTTGTCTTCATAAGTAGTAATACATAGTCGATTATATTGAGCTTTTCGTATTTTACGAGTATCAAAGTGGGTCATATAGGAATAAGTGGGTATCATTCTCGGAATTCGCAGTCACACCTTATATTTGGCATTCCCTTATAAGTTAAAACCAACACACTATTTAGGTCAATAAATATAGGTTAAGCAGATGGCGCCAAAATAGATTTACTTATCGCCCTGATATCATCAATGTTTGACAATGTGCAACATGGGTGCCGACCAGTTGCAAGAATAAAAAGGTGGAATGTGTTGGAGTACAGATAAGTATACACATTGAAGAGCGACATTGTGCAGATATGACAAAGGCCGCAAAGAATATCTTCCTAGAATAATGTTATATTTGCACTGTAACACAACAGTTTCTTTGTACTGTGTTCATAAACACTGCTTAGTATATTTGTTATACCTATAGGTGTACCGCTTCCAACAAAAATAAACTTACACAATTTTCGTAGAAATGATTGTGATTTTATTATTTGTGTTGCGAAGTTAAACGAAAATATAACTAGAAAAATATATCGAAAGTATGTTAAGAAATATTGGATCAATAAAAATGACATAAATACCTTATATTTTCGGTAGAGCTGATGGTGGGTTAAGTTAACGTTTATTTACATCAGTCGTAAAGTTAAAACAAGTCTTCACAGCATACATTTGATTATACACGCGCATTTACAGTTTAAATGTTAAATGTTGTTACCGTTTAATACAGACGTCATCGTTTTAATTAAAGTGCATGTTGTAAACAACTGGATGAAAGGCAACAAGTGGCTGATAAGGCGGGGGCGCTGCTCGCGTCTATCGTTCAAGATTAAGGTCACTCGATCTAACGCGCGCCTTGGGGTCAAAAACATATTTACTGTGGTAAGCTACTAAGCTAATTACACACAAGCAGCTGAAGCCAGCAAATAGAGCGATATGTTCCTTTAATTGAGGATAGCACGTTTTGTAACAGTCGCGTATTGTTTAGTTAAAATCGGAACGAGGCCGGTAAGCCGAGCGTGTAGGTTGTCTGTGACCAGCACATATTCCTTGGACTCTTGTTTAATAGCTAAACAAACTGCTGTATCCGAGCTGGTGCGAAACTTTGTTCTTATTTATCTTCTCAATCTAGGCAGTTTAGTTTTCCATGTGTCTGTGTAATTAAAATGTATGACGAAGTATTTAGCACTTTCTATGATACTCGTAGCATGATTTGCCGAGGCTAGTTAATAGCTCTATTTTTCAATTAAAGATTTTTTTACACACAGTCCATACTAAAAAGACAGATTTCATCCACAAAAACAGGGCGTGAGAGGTAAAAATAAAATTTACCACAGTGTATCGATTCTATTTGAACTGTGGTCGATTCTTATTGTGAAAATAGGGATTTGTTGGTTCTTAAATGATGACTTTGAAGGAAAAAAATTATATGTAAATATCTAGCTAACATTTAAATAGAGCAAATCATTATAATAATGACCATAATATATTTATTGACCTTTTATAAGGTCAGCGACATAGCGAGAGTTGATTAATGGGCATAATGTACTTACTTATTGAAATATCTCTTAATGTTAATGTATTTGTTATTATTCCATTATACCAACTGGCTAAGTACCTTGTTATTCAAAGACTTTAAAAAATTCTATGAAGTCCATACAGTCCATTGCTTATTTATAAGCCTAAGTATTTTTTTTGCTCTATCTGTAAAGAAAAATTCATGAATAAATCTGTTAAATATTTGGCGTGAAAACCATTGATTAATGTTAAGACTTCTAATTAACTTACTAAGTTCATGCAAAGAGATGGATGGGATGTAATAGTGTAAATGGTCTTTTGTGTTATAAAGTTATTAAATTCTTTTCAGTTCTGATGCAGTACCTACTCGAGTTACTGCGCAGCACGTATATCTTGTTTGTACACATTGATCGGCAACAATTGGCCGCGGCGGTGGATGTTTAATAAACAACGTTGCGCAACAAACCAGAACAATGGCTGAGTCGGCGAGTGTTGCCATAACACAGGGCGACAATCGCCCGTGCAACACTCGCGACGTCCTTCCTGCAATAGCTTGAATTGCGTGAAAACCACATCATTATAGCATATACACATGCTAAGCTCTACATATTTTGTAGCCTTCGGTTTTCCCGTAAAGATATGAAATTCTAGTCATAACAAAGTTTATGTAATAAAGTACAGTCATCGATAGATATATACAGATATAGAGTAAAAAACATCCAGACATGTTATCTATACAAACTTTCGCAACTACGAGTACTTATAATATTAGTAGGATAGGGAAAATATTAAATGCCGTTTCCTTGTAAGTTTGGAATTTTGCTTGTTTAGTCAATGTAAAGAAGGTTAAATCTATCAAGGACAGATTTTAATTCTATTCATCACAGTTTAGCTAATCAGCCTAAAGTGGTAGGTATAATTATTTTCAGTTTGCATTCCCAGAAAATTTGGGGAGGAAGTGAGATCATAGCGTTCCATGATTAGATTAATAAAGTGTTATGTCTAGTCGGGCATGAGTCAAGCTTATACCGCATCACAGTTATGATGAGCTAATAACCATATGACTAATTTCATACAACTATTTTCAAAAATAAATAAGCGTTAACTTAAAGAATTGATAACTCTACCTCTTCATAAGATTGAGTGTCAAAAATATTAACTTTCATGCCAATATGATCCTATGAACTAGCTTCCAAGTTTTCCACGATTAGTACCTACTAATCGTACTAATCGGCATTCTCGTTATGGAAAATAATGACGGACAATGTATTCAAGAGAAATGAGGAGATCCGCAGGAGAACCAAAGTAACCGACATAGCTCGCAGAATTGCTAAAATCAAGTGGCAGTGGGCGGGGCACATAGCTCGTAGAGACGATGGCCGTTGGGGCAGGAAAGTTCTCGAGTGGCGACCACGGGCTGGAAGACGTAGCGTGGGCAGGCCTCCTACTAGGTGGACCGACGATCTGGTAAAGGTCGCGGGAAGAGCCTGGATGCGGGCAGCGCAGGACCGTTCATTGTGGAAAACCTTGGGGGAGGCCTTTGTCCAGCAGTGGACGTCATTTGGCTGAAACGACAATGTATTCAAGATACATTTTCCATTGCAACTTATTCTATAAAATTACTTGTTGTAATTAATAAGTCATCATGTTAATAACTAAACAAATAATTGAAAAAATAAATGAAACGATTTGATTAATGCTTAAAGTTACAATCTGTGGATGATCAAGTTGAGTCCTTACGGGGTTGAGGGGGTATAACGAGCGACCCCCGCAGGGAGTGCGGGGCGCGGGCGGCTTAGTGCGTCGTAACTCGTAACTGCTAGCTGCCGAATATTTTTTCGCACATACAAGGTCGAGGTCGTGTTGTTCGACTTCCTAGATAGACGGTGCGACCTCGCCAGCCAAGACACCACTCCTGTTCTTTTGCATAAATGGATCTTTGTTTAGGTAGACCGATAATAACGATAGTAGTCTCATAACGCACACCGATGGAAATACTCAGCAATATGCTAGATGCTATGTAGTACAATTTTCTGATAAATGTACTTATAGGCGCACACATATTCATACTCGTGTTTAATATCTACGATACCATTCGCGAAAAATGCGGATAAAAATATCCAGGGTCAGGCTCAAGGCCTTACCGCTTTTCTGATTAGGACTATGACGATAAGAAAACGAGCTAGCCAATCTAATTTGGATTCATTGGTTTAGGTCGTACGTTTGAGTTTCCTATAAGCGCTGAATGTTCAATGAAAAAAACAATAACTGTAATTCTGCTGATTTGTTGCCTCTACAAGGTTACAGTTTACACGTTCAATATACATGTGCACACGGAATAGTAAAATATTTAATTGTGTTACGTAAATGTCGCCATAAAATATGTATTCAGAATCTATTACGTATTTCCTATTCATACGAAAAAGATATAAAAAACACGTGCTGGAAAATTTTGCGTCCTATCGCGTTTATGTACTCTGCTGTGGTGGGTAAATTGTTGATGGTGAAGAGGGGTGGAGGAGTGGACAATGGAGGGGGGAGGGTGGTGACGTGTAGGGGAGAGGGGGGCGGCGAGTGCGAGGGGTGCGCGGGGAACGACCTTGCGAGATGACATTGGCGCGCACGGACGCTTCCTGTTATCTCACGACACTTGCGACCGGCATTAATCATTATTGGAACAAAGAATGTCCACTCACGGTAATTGTAATTAACACGCGTTGCCCTTGACGCGCGCATTATCTCGGCCGCCGCGGTCACCATGGCGTGACGTCACAAAGGACTTCATTAAACAACCATGCAAACAAACAGGATTGTTTTCCTTGATCATTTGTTTTCGCTATTATATGTAATAGCCGGAGAATCAGGAAGACATCATTTTTGTATCGAGCGATTACTAACAATGAAACTGTTTTGTATTAATTAACATAAAAATTCAAATTAAGATGAATATGGTCAACAAAATAGGTAAATTATGACATCAGAACTAACAAAAATGGAGCTATCAATTCATGCGAATAGAAAAAGATTAACATTAAACGGTCTAAGGAGAGTCTGGTTTGTGTACAAGGGCAGAAATTAGAATCGTTAGACTACAGTAACGTTGGCTAATGTTGTCTTGTCTGTGTTCCAAATAATATCCCGATCGCTTCCAATCATGTTCCAATGTCCTTATTTACTTCTTCAGACGTTGTTTTGAGTTCATCGGTCGTTGCCATACATATTTGACACACAAGTAACTGTTTAGGGCTAGTTCAACTCATTCACTCGAGAACTGCGTCTGATCGAGACGCCACGTGCCGTAACGGAATAACACGAATAATATACAAAACACTGAATATGCGAGGAGACGTCACTGAGTAATGTACCTACAGTGCGCAGTGCTCACCGCACAAACATGTTTACCAGCACGCTCGCAAGGTTCAAGGCCCTGCTAACAACGGCAGGGGAACAACGTACTTCTGTGAAGGTTTCGCCGAGGACACCAGGCAGTCCTTGCCCCGTCCTATCAAAATCTGGAGCGTTTGGCACCCGGTTCGGCTGTGGCCTTGCTTAAAGTACCAAACTTCGGGAGGGAGATGGTTAATAAATAAAACGGTCCCCTTTCTCTCTGTATCCTTCATTTTTATTTATTCAATGCGTTATCTTACCCTTTTTGTAAGAAATCTGAGATCAGAGTGGTGTGGTGTAAGACATTTGAGTTTTTTGTTTCACATAAAGGACAAAAATAAGATAAGCACAAATTACTTTCTTATTGTTGCCCTGGATAGTATGTCATTGACGAACGAACGAATATTTATTAATAATTCTCTGCGACAGAAAGTTTGGGTCAAGATAGCCTTGATGGCGGCAGGTAGGCAGGCATTGTAGGTAGTAAAGACGATTTCCTTACAACAAATAATCATATACGAATGTTTTGAGGTCACAAGTCATCTGGCTGAAACCGCCAGGTGCGCCACACTCGGCTGCAAGCTGCAACCTACTTTCATGCAGTTAATGCAAGAAGAACTGATAAATTATATCCAGGTGTTATGGAGGTAAAGGAAATATAAATATTATAATGAAACATAAAAAATATCCTCATTTTTTTGACGTGCTACTTTTGGATATTGGTAAAATGGGTTATGAATAGTACTTAGGTACTGCGTTTTCGTTTGATTGAAATCTTTAAAAGTAAAATCATTAACAGAAATAACAAAATAAGTTTTTTTTTTATTATTTTAAAGCTAAAAGTTAGTTAATAGAAATTCAATTGTAGTTTTCTAGAGATCTATTTCAGTCTATTAGCCTACCTATTAGAATTAATTTAATTCTTAGGAATACACAGTACCTACAGTTATACGGATCCCTAAAAGTAGGTACGATACGTTAGCAGCAGATAACAATAAAACCACTTAAAACTTATCTAAAGTATAAATATTTACTCAAATTATAATAATACCACTTAATTCACAGTTGACATCGCGTATATCCTTTTGCCCCGCCGTCCTCTACGTAAATTACATATTGACTTATACACGTTTAGGAAAAAATGAAGGTCGAATGAACACTAGAACGGCCTTGGTATCATTTGCAAACTAGAGGTGATCTCAGTCGCGACTTTCATACGACTTATCATTTAAATTACAATAGTTTTGTGATGCAAAATGTCTACATCTGAACAAACAATAAAACTTATTTATTCAGACGGGTTCCACAGACTTTAAAACTTTTACCGCTTTTTAAAAAACGGTTGTCGAATTTGCTCGAAAGTTTTACTACCCTCACTCTTCAAGTCTAGTTTCGTAGCAATGTTTCGTAGCGAGTTAGATTTTCTTATTTCGTAGTCGGCTTCTTAATAAAGATAAATTCAACGAGTAGATTCTGGCTGTACTTTTTGACAAGTTAGCGATGGCTTACTACTACTCTTGAAGGGTTTATGTTATAAAATTACAAACTTTTTTCATACAAACCGCACAATTTGATGCTAGACTATAGTTATTTAGGCAATTTATGTATAGGTAAAACTTGCATTCTCAATTCAATTCTTCACTGCCGATTGAGAATAACATATTTATAATGACGTATGCTTCCTTATTTATTGACCTATTTTGATCTAAAAACTCAATGGCCCATGAGGGCCGTGACATTAGTCTCATACTTTAACTATAAAAGTCAATTGATAATAACAATAATACCGTAATTACCAGACAGGCAGGCGTAATGTTGTTTCGATCATTGTGCGGTGACCTATAGATAGCATCTGATGATCGGGCTCCTGACATTGCTCGGGCTTCCTGCCTATTTACATCGGCACATGCTGCCTTCACAGAAGCGGGTTGAGGCCGCGCGCTTCGAACTCGAGACCGCCGACATTGCCATCGGCGTCTATTGTCTCGCCGTTAAAAGTTACAACCTATTAAATCTCAAAGACTTTTATGGACGTTGTAAATAGGTTGAAAGGGTTCTAATGAAAATGCAACGAGTTCTGCATTGACGTGTGGTGGAATTCGTCCACTTCTTCTTCTTTTCGTGTCGACAACAAACCTACACAGTGTCAGCCCAAAACTCCGCCACAAGAGTCCACTTATTTAACGAGACTACACGACAATACAAAGAGTGGAATCTGAATGATGCGTTTACGAAACAAATGTCCGTTAAGGTTACATACTTTTTAGTTTGGATTATCCCGTTAAAGTTTGTAGAGCAATTTAGTTGAGTAGCTATAACTATTTGTAAAGTAAAATAAGAGAGATACATAAGTAGGTATTTAATAAAGGGCATAACGACGTACGATTAACGTATTACATGAAACAGGTGGTAAGTATTAACTATAAAATATTTATATTTATAGCATTTCTATATAATTTCAACATAGGTTCGTAATTTAGGTACTTAGCTAGTTAAATAAAATTTTCAAGGCTTTTCCTACTTTATTCAATAGAGCAGTTCTTTTAACCAAATATCGCAAAATATGTATATTGAAATCATAAATTGAATTTTAAAGTAAGTATACTAGGAGTAGGTACTATATTATTATTTTATGTCATGCTACGAGTATTATGTTTGCCATTGGGCTCGTATGGGAAATTCCCCAAAGTTTGATATTGCCAAGGACGCAAGGTCGCATGTTGATTAAATGGTATTATAATTGTTAATTAAAACCAATGAGGTCGGAGGAGCAGGTGCCAGAAGTTCGGTAAGTATGAACTACAGACATGTGGTGAGTAATGAATAATATTGTTAATATTAATAAATTATACAATTGCCATTCACATGTCAGTCTGACTTTGACGGTGATCCTTCTAACACTGACAAAGACATTTCCGTGTCCCCTTGAGTGTGCTGTCAAAGGGTGAAGGGTGTGTCGTCACGGTGTAACCCGACACCGCGACGTCAGCGCTGCGCGGGCGCGGGTGACGGGCGCCGCGACCCTGACTCTTGAAATAGTCTTCCGCGTTAGCGCCGAGAGCGAAAATATCGCATGATGCTGCACAAGGTCGCACAGCGCCACCCCCGTCGCCCGCACGCTCCTTTTATGGAATAAAACGATGAAACCACAAAATGAACATTCCATTTTATAGATTTGATATTTGATCGAGACTCTTCAGGAATTCTTATTGTCTTGTGGACCAGCGAAATACGGCACTATTCCGAATTAAACTTTTTTTTTAAATATGTTATACCATTATGGTTAGGTATTTAGCTCACTTGATCATTTCTAAACTATACATACAAGATATAAAAAAACTGGTTACTGATACTGAAAAAGCTTGCAAATCCTGAAAGTGGTCCTACAACAATAAATAAACATTGTACATATTATGTTATGTCATATAATTTCAGGAAGTCTGAAATGTAAAGTTTTTTTCAGTCTGGCTGACAACTAAATTTAGTCCGTACGATAGAGAACAAACAAGTTTCAGTTAGATAACACTGAATACGGCCATGTAACTCGTTACGCAGCCATGTGTTGAGAGTTCTTGCTGGTTATTGTGTAGTACCAGTAGAGCAAATGGATGAGCGCTTTGGCAAACCGTAAAGAATATTTAACATTTCCTGTGGACCACGCCACGACCTTGAATCCGATTAAAATATTATTAGCTGTGTATGCGAAGCTGTAAATCAGACGCGGATCGCAGCAGTAAACACACTGCCCACACTTTGCAAAAAAGCAACGTTTAAAAAAGCGGTTCGAAAAAATTAACAACCTTGTTGAAAATAAAAATTCAGTAGGTATTTCAGTGCCAGAACTTTGTAAAAGAATGTTTTGCACAGAATAGCTGAAGCAAAAAAATATTCTATAACATATTTTATCTGAATGTTTGGGATTTTGTTATATTTGTCTTTGTAAAACATTTAAACGAACACAGATCTTTCTCCAGTATTGATTTTGTTAGTGTTTTCCCGGAAAACAAGTCGTAGTTTACATGAATTTGGTGTATTTTCAAACACATAAAATTTTCCGGCACAAAATAGGTATTACGGGGTTTTAACATGCATATAGTTTGACTGGACCTAAAGTGAAACCACAAGTTAATGTCTTTACATATAATATGTGTTTGCCCCGATCTCATACAAATGTCATACATCTCGTGTTAGTAGCGAATATTCCTTTATAAGCAACTAGCTTTCCGCCCGCGGCTTCGCCCGCGTGGAATTTTGTCTGTCACAGAAGTGCGCGTCCCTATTTCAAAAACCGCGATAAAAACTATCCTATGTCCTTTCCTGGGACTCAAACTATCTCTATGCCAAATTTCATCAAAATCGGTTCAGTGGTTTAGGCAAAGTGAAAAGTGAAAGCAGGACAGACAGACAGACAGTGTTACTTTCGCATTTATAATATTAGTATAGATGTAGATTTTACTAATCACGACAAGTTGTTTTATAACCGATTCATTTCCACAAATAATAAGGTTTCGAATAAAATGTAATCACTTTGAAACTTACGCTATACTTTGGATTTACTACCTACTTATAAGTCACTATGGAGGTCACCGCAATGACGGTAAATTAAAATTTTCCTCTATACACAAAAAATGTTAGTTATACCACAGAATAATAATAAGTACTACGTAATACTCATTACTTTCCGAGTTGCATACATGTCATAATATCAATTTGGTCATTTTGTAATTGTAGAGTCAATTAACGTATAATAATCTACAATTTTCATCCCATATCTATCGCGATGGCCTTATGTTATATCATAGATATGGTATATAGTAGGTACATACTATGTACCAAGATTTTACTTTCAAACATCCAATGAACTGGCCAAGAAAATATTGTCTTAGAGCATCTTGCCAGCATTTCTTCGACACGAGGTCATTGGGGAAGTAATTCAATACCTGAATCAGCTTGCCTGCTGAAAAACTAATTGAAATTGATTTGGATTCAACTCTAGGAAAATTTCAGTCGGCAAATGTTTCTAAAATCATCTGTAAGGTCAGACATTGGGTTGTAAATCCGTTGCAACACGAAATTGGTCTCTTTGAAGTCAAAAAATTAACTTACAACCTATCATACGCACATTGTTGTATTAATGTAATTAGTTTATACGAATCATTCATGGGTGATTCATGAGAAAACACAAAGAAAATTACGTAAACAAACTTAAAATACCATGGGAAATTTCGATGTCGTTCTAAGTTAGAAATGCAATCACGTTTTCTGCAATTAAGGTGCACTGTGAAAGCCTGCAATTAGGCGTCGTGTGCACGGTGCATTGTATCACGTTACAGGAGCATGCTGCGCGCACGCTGCCCGCCACGTGTGCCCGCGATAACGCTTTTGCGCCGCAGCCGCGCGCCTCCATGCAACTGATGTCTTTGCACTCTACATAAGTGCCCTATGCAGTCCACTGTCAGCTAAATGTCATACTTAACCTACCCTTGCCATATTCCATATAAACGAACACAGTATTGAGTATTGTTAATATTCAACTCTCAAACAATACACTTGTCACGTTTAAGCGGGTTATTACTCCCGACTATAAACGAGCGTCTGACTAAACTGTTTTCTTCTAACAAAATAATCACTCGAACGTCATACCAGCTTATTCTTGTAAAAAATATATAAATTCCCGGAGTTAGACAGCTATAAATTAGTTGCTGATATACTGTCTTGATTCTTAATCGTTCCGTTTAAAAATGCTATTTTGAGTTTCTAATTCTGAAAATAAACGCTGTTAAGACGGTCGTTGCGCTCGTTTGTCTCCTGTGTGCCATTTGTCACCGAGCCCAAACAAAAAAGAAAGTACATGCCCAAAGTAAACGGCGATAAATCGGAAAAAGATCCGAGTGTCGCGGCGTCCGCGCGAAATGCAGGTCAGCGACCGGCGAAAAAAACGCTTCACCGGATCTGCGTTGCGCTGAAATTCGACGAGCTTCCAGTCAGCAAAGCCAGCGGGTAAATTGGCCACTTCGTTACACGAGCCACGCGAATAAGGTCGCGGATCGGAGGCTCCACTTTCAGCTAAGTGGTACTAGCTAGCATTAGAGCTCTTCTAGCATGCCCGCTCCTGAAATATGACGGATCTTTACTTGCTTTCACTTAACTATTTCAGTGATTTAGGAGGGCTCGTGAGTAGGTTAAGATATAGATTTCATCTAGTTTATAAAACGCGCTGATAACATTTTGGCGTTTAATTAATGAATCCATAAAACAATATTTTATGGCCCTTTTTACGCCTTAACGCATGTGGTGTCGCGGCGTGCGGCGGCGCGTGGCGGCCCACTGCCCTGACCCACATGGCTGATGATTGTATGTAGATTTTGTAAGTCATAAGTCAAACGTGGCACGGGCGATGACAGCATCCAAGCGTTTCTCCGCCCATTGCGAGCGCAGCCAGCTGCCCGCCGCGCCCTCGCCATATGCCGCCAGAGAAATTGAGGTGATATCACTTATAACGACTGTACTTTCTGTCCTAGTGGCCAATAAAGATGTCACTGTGGATACGCGTTTCTCGACACGACCGCGCCGAAGAAAATGATAAACATTTTAGTAAGTTGCGGAGAAAATAATTAATTATGAATTTTTGGATTTTAAAGGTCAAACTTATCAGGAAAATGATTGTCCCACTTTCGTTAATATTTACTACTTACTTAAGCAGAATTTTATTTTTTATTTCATTGAGACTGACTCTATTAATTTTGAGCATTTTGTTTGATCTGTTAAATACATCAATCAACCTGACCCCTAACCTAAAATTTTTAGTAGGGACATTCACAAATTTTTCTTAATCTTACTATACAATACTTAAATAATATCCATACACACTTATATCATCATAAATATTATTCCTATTCACCTAGCTACATTTTGTCAAACGCTTTTATCGTCTCCGATCTAAAGAAAGTAAAAACTAATGGAGTCATGAAAGTAAGAACAATTAAACAAATGAGAAAGAGTGCTCGTTAGGAGGCGTATCGCAGCATTCATAGCCCATAAAGGATGGAGTCCTTTCTCCTCGCGCATGCGCCCACCACGCTGCGCGTGAGTTTCGCTATAGCAAAACAAAGCTACGGTAGGATTACTTCTTACTAAGTGATGAGCAAGTCATACACTCTTTATGATCTTTTCTCACGTCTCACTCTTTTGTTCTCTTCATCTTTCAAGAACTTGGAGCTTTTTCGTGAGCTTTTGCAAATCCTGGCATTTTTCATAGATTTTGATATACTTACTATTTCAAGCTGCAAAATTAAATACACAGCATCTTTAAGATATGTACGAGACAGCCTATACTTTTCTGACCTAATCTACCCGTAGCCAGGGTCTATATTTTGTCTGGAATAAAGGCTTAAAATGGAAAAGGAGAGTTTCGAGGAAAAGTTTAGCCCTTTTTACAGTCCAGTGTTAAGCAGAAGATAAAAGGTAATATTAAAAATTAGTTTATTTAAGAAAGAAACAACTGCATCTAATGTAAATAAAGAGCCTACTGTCTTGAATTTGATTTTGGTTTCACAGCCCGAGATTTCTCTTGCGTGCCCGTATTCGGATTCAGGTCAGGCGCCCAAATACACTGGTTTACTTCTGAGATGAACAGGAGACCACGATACCTGCATTGAGAAATTTCTATAACATATTAGACATCACATATTATCACAATTTGTACACAAAAACATCATTCTTTCAAAATTAGGATTCACTAGCCTTTGCCCACGGCTTCAAACGCGTGAAATTTAGTTTGTCAGAGATCGTCATAAATTATAGCTTACCTATTATGTTATTCTGGGTTATAAAAAATAATTCTGTTAAGTTTCATCAAAATCCGTTCAGTAGTTTTTGCGTGAAAGAGTAACATCAGACATCCAGACACCCATACAAACTTTCGGATTTATAATAAATATTAGTAAGATTTAACTTTCAATTGGTCGGTGAATAAATAATCTTTATGTTTATCTTCATAGATTTATAAGCTCTATTAATACCTACGTAGTAAGTTAAGTAAGTAAATTATGTTTTGTACTACAAGTACAGATGGTTTTCTAGTGTTTGTTAGTCGCCTGGCCTTAAAATTTAAAGTAGAAATAAGAGATGTTATTCTAATTTCAATATATTCAGTCATTCTTGTAGATATGTACTACCATAAAGCGTCCTCCTGCGTTAATAGTGGATTTCTCAAAACATATCCATAATCTCTTAAAATCAAACAAGTGCATATCTACGAGTAGTTACTCGTAGATAATTTCAGCATTGAGTTCATTAATATGGATATTAATGGGTATTAATTTTGTTTAGCATGCTAACAGGGGCCATTAAACTTAGTTTGATCTAGTTATTATACGAAAACAAATTTAAACATGCGCTCATTTAAATAAAACATGTGTTTTTTTATGTTGACTGTTATGAAGTTATGATGGTGATACCTTATTAGTAGTGTACTTGCGTCAGTCGAGTGATTTGAATCACAATAGGCAACAGATAGACACGTATGAATGAGCACGCTCCTTTATTACTCTAAAGTGAAAACAATCAGGTACACTATTTAAAAAAATAATTGCCAAACTTTTAATTTCACTAAAATATTTCTCTATGTTTTTACCTCCCAATTTTTCCCATCTCTGCAAATCCTTGAGAAACTCTACTTTTCTTGGCTTCTTAATTAAACTACCTACCATTGAAAGTTGAATTATCCCATTGAAACGACTGGCTGGCAAGTCTCAGCAATAAAATTCAACATTACGGCTGGGTTGCACCATCTCACGTTAACTTTAACAAACGTCAAAAATATTATGTCTGGGTCTCTTTAACTTTGACAAACGTTAAAAATCTGTCATACCCCATAGAAACATCACCGGTTATCGTTATAGTTGCGGTCAAAGTTAGATGGTGCAACTCAGCCTAATTTAAGTTATAAAACTACCTAGTAAAACATGTTTTCTCAATATAGAAACAATATGAATGAAACACAGGTTAATTATATTATCGGCGACACAACAATTTGCGTCATAGGGCTAAGGTAAATTATTAATTGTATTTTTAATTAATATAGTTCCATAAATGTCATTGTTATCAGAACCTTCGCTTGGCCGGAAACAGCTAAGTGGACGCATCTTCCTGGAGTGATGTAACAGGAAAATCCTTGCGGCTTCAGCGTACAAGGTCAGCCATTATCTTTTCAATAAAATACACTCTACATATTTTTTTGGAAACGTAGCTGGAAACATTGTATTCAGACATATTTCCATATACTTAACAAGGAGAAATATTTATTTGCCGATTACAATTGCCAAAAGTATGCTCAAAAATTGATAAAGTAAGTTTTTCAGAATATTTTTATCATCGTACTTTTTATTTAATTGCATGTACTCGTATTAAAAGGAAATAAATAGGATATATGGAAGCACGTTAAAGATTTCGTTTTTTATTTTTAGTTCACTGAGGAAAACAGGAAAAAATGCCGCGTAAAATTTAGGTAAGCTTGGCAACTCGTTTTATTACACCAGGCACAAATTGGCTTCTACGGCTGTTCCTATTTCTCACGTGTCCCTCCACGCTAGCTTTGATTGCTCAATACATAGGTACTCATAACTTGCTATAGCCTTAAGTCTCATAACTTCACTCTACAATAATGGATTGTCAGTTTTCATATTATGTTCAAAACTCTAACAAAAGATTAATTTGCTGTTAATTTTATTCGATTTACGTATAAACTAAAAATACGAAATTCTCATAAACAAAATGCATGGCACGTGCTTTATGCTTCGTCTAACCATTTTATCTATTTGAGTTTGGCCTCGAGGTGTGAGGTGTGGTCAATGTTAACCGATGCTTCCTGGTTAGCAACTGAAAGATCGGGAAATCGTTTGAATGTCAAGTTGATATTTTTGCGCGACCATGAATACACAAGGTCGACACAATATTTTTGCGGGCGGCGACGATAACGCGTAGAAAGTGATTTCGATATAGGTACAGCGATACTTTTGGCATAATTCCAATCGCTGAAATAGTCGTGACACTATAAATCGGTACTGTTATATTGATTCCGTGGCATTTCACGAAATCTTGAAGGTCTGATAAAACCTACAACAATTTATGTTTGATTGATTTTGTCGGAATGTCATGGCCCATGTCCTAGAACTAATTTAGATGGATTAATTTAGTTGATTGAAGAACATCTTGTACAGTTGTTGTTGGAGGTAGTAGCGTGACGTGACGCGGAAGAGCCGCCGCGCGGCGCTGCGCGTGCGACTCCACACTATCGGTCGGCATCAGTATCGCGCGTTATCTCGCGGGCACCTCGGCGGAGGTCACGCGCTGACGTCACGGTGATAACGATTTGCGCGGTGACCTTGCCGCGCGCGCCGAATCTCAAGGTCGCCGCTATTTGTACAGTCAGATAGGCGACTGCCGCCCGCGCCCGCGCCGCTCTGCGCTCTGCGTCACCCGGACTTGCCACTTATTGATTATTATTTGCGGAGGCCACCCGCATTAACTATACTACCCATTCGATCTTTACAATGTACCCATCTATTATCCAATTGAGGGCAAGATTTTCCCAACATTAATATTTTATTAAGGCTCTATCTTCTTTTATCGAGCATGGTTTGGGTTATTTTATTTGCTAGATACATCGAGCGTACGCGTGGAATATAACGAGAAGTCAATACTAGATCAAATTACAATTGTGTGATATCATCATTGTTTTACTACTAGTAATGTGTGCAAATAAAAGCAATAAAAGTGGAATGATTAATAAGCTAATAAACGCCGCGCTCAGCTGTCGAGTGAGAACGCAAGGAGTGGCATTGACTCCCGTTCCTTGAATACGTAATAAAGAGCGATTAATTGCTCATTGTCATTCGCGGAAACAACTGAGATGGGGCCACGTCGCGACGCGACCGCGAGCTGCCAATAAATATCGTTATTGCAGGAGTCGGCCTCGGCGCTCGCGGAAGCGAACGCTTGCAAATTAGTACATAGCCTACAAGGACACACTACCTCGTAAAATCTGTTTGTCTCTGACGCTATTCGCCACGATTATCCAACAGCTATTTACACATCTATATGGCAATTCTAATAAGGAAACGAATATGAATACGGCCGTGTTATCTTATCAGCACATGTAAATTTTTGCGACATAAGGAAATCTAGAGAAACAAGGATTAGGAAATATGTGAATCGATAACATTTCCAGAAAAGTACCCAAGTTTTCTGGAAATGGCTATTTTGAAAAGTAGCTCTACTTACTGTAAAGGTCCTAATGTTAAAAAAGGCCACGTGTTGTGGGGTACGAAATGATTATAAAAACGTAGAGAATTAAATTTAAGATATACAGAATACTGAAAATGACTGTGTATGAGGTAGCAAAGAGGGAGAGAGAGAGATAGAAAGAAAATAACTGAAATTTTAGGTTATAACAAACACGTTTTCATAAAAAATACACATACAACGTGTTCACGATACACGAACACGATAAATGATTTTTGTCAAGAGAAATACGGTCATCTACATCACCCGTCGTGGCGCAAGCGGTCAATGTCAGTGTCAAAATCAACGCACGTGACTCCTGGTCCTCTCGCGACTCGCGCGCAATATCAATGTTGTATTAAATTAACTCAGCGATCCAATGGGCTCTAATTAGCTGTGCGTTCTTTGGACAATATAATAAAAGGTAATAATCGGACTACAGCGACTAGGAAAAGAGTAAGTCTAGGAAGTACCCTACCTACGTGAACTCTACATAAAATGCTGATGCATTTTATAATTCAAGAAGAATAAAATTGTACCTACTAATATCAAGGAAAATGAATTTATCGATGAAGACACTATTTTTACATCTATATGCTAAAGAAGAGTAAAAATGCCTGTCTGCTTTATATTTAGTCAATGCGCCACGGCTAGGTACATTGTATATGTATACGAGCGTAGTCTGAGAAAATATGCCAATGTTTTATTAAAAATTACTCAATATTTTTGACATGTGTGTAACAGTAGTAAAGTCACGTTTCCGATCATATGACATAAATTAGATTAAATTGTAATTATTATGAAATAAAAGTAAATTACTAAGCAGTAACCATGTGGATCCTTAGTCCACGCTTATACAAAATTTGTTTTGTGGTTGATTTTTAATTCTGTGAATTATTGTGACCTTTATTAACCCCTAAGTTCATATAGTAACATACATTCGTGTTAGGTACGTCTAAAAGTGTATACATAACCTTGTAGTTATCAGATACTCTGGCTGGAACATTACAGTCGCCATAGCAGATATTATTATTGCGACATTGAAAAAATACAATATCACGTATTTTCGATAACGATAGACAAAAGGTCACACTCGGTCTCGTTGCCAAATTCTTTTGTTTTCATTATAATTTCGCGTTATGTCACCGTATGTCACCACGGTCCTCTAACTGCGAGTAGCATATACTTACCCTGAAAATTTGCAATAAACTGAACACCACAATTTTCTATAGTGCAGTGTACTACAAATTACTCATGAAAATTTATTTTCTGGAAATAGGTACCATTTTCCGCATGTGCTGTTTATCAGTATTAGGTAAAAGTAAAAATAATATGAACCAGAGACATCATAAGGGTAAAATAAATTTCAAACAAAATAGCATTAATATTCCTTAGTATTCGTACAGTATCTTTGATTGGCAATTATGACAATGCAATGGCTCAAAGGCGGATTTGAAGAAATAAATGCAAACAGCACAGAATGATGTTAGAGTTCAAAGCGAGCGCACCTCGCTTTGAACTTCTCACCAAGCTCCATTTGTTCTTGGCCGTCGTAAATTGTGTATGTACGTCTTGATTTGATTGATTGATGAAAAGTAGGCAGGTGCTGAAGCTTTTGTCCTTTGGATTTTTTTTAAACTGAAACCAATAACTAACAAATTGAGCTCCCAAAATACATCTCCAGGAATTAAAAGATAATGCGAATTTATTTGCGCACGCTCTCAACAAGTAGATGTGAACCCTGCGGCGGGCGCTACGCGATGTAGCGCGGGTTACGCAACTCGTGCGCTGCCGCGTGAAGTGTGAAGTTCAATGTCACACACACTCACACACTGGCCGCCTGTGCGCACATGCCGCGCAGTAGATATACCCGTCTCTGTGTGCTCGCGATATCTGAATAATCGCAGCCAACCCGTTACACGCCTCTATCAGCACTTCCCGGAATAATTCGCGAAAACACGGTTTTCCTTTGTGCATCGTAGCACACCGATGTCGATACATGTATTTTTGCGCAAGGTCATGGTAAAGTCGGGCAGCTATTTTAGGCCGATGAGGTGGTTTAGGTAGGTACTCCTTGGCAGACTTTATGGCCCTTAGAGTACATGTTATGTGCTAGTTGAGTAGAAATATTTTATGGTAACTGGCGTTTAAATTAAGTTTATAGCTGTCCTGACAGCGACGCGTAGAGTCAGGTACGGCAGAGCTTGACATATTAACTTCTTTGGTAAAGATTATGACTAAGACTAATCCACCATGTTTGTATTAATCGATAACAATCTGTCTGCCTGTCTCAAAACTTTAGAGATTTTGATACGGTTTTCCTTAATAGTTCATTTGATGTGAGGTAAGCTTGTATTTGTTTCAGTTTAATTTGAATAATCGGTTGCAAATTACACCCAATTTTTTAGATTGTTCTTACTATTAATAACAATCTGAGGTAGGTAACAATCTTAGCTTTCTCTACAAATCTATGATCTATTTATCGGTCTGTTACAAGAAACTTACCTAATAATAGCGAATTTCAAGAACGTTTTTATTGTTAATATTATTTTAAAATAAGTCGAGAACGCCCTTGTCTAGTCTAGCGGTATTTGGCGGAGTCTCTTAGCGGTCGGCGTGAAGGGCGCCTCGGTCAAGGGCGGCGAGTCTCACTGACCTACATCCTCGCTAATACGCCCTCACAAGGTCGTCACCCCCCACCCCCACGCCCTTACAGCCCTCCAAAAACTATTCAACTTATGTAATATTATTTAGGCCCTTAAATGTCAACGAGTCACATTGATTGACATCTGCGCCAATTTCTTCTATACAAAAAATAGTAGGTTAGTATAAGATCCCGCTATACAAGGACCTTCACCGAGATGCTTATTTGATGAAACATATTTTATATTCAATTTAACATGTCAATAATTATATTGCTTAAGGGTTGCCTAATAAATTTCAGTCCAGGATATGATTAATTAATCATTAAAAAAAGTTTTATTTTTAAATATTTCATCGGTTTGATTATTAAACAAACTCCATACCAATCGAAAGTATGAAGCCCATAGAATATGCAAACGTTAGGTTGCCTATTCTTTTCCAGTCATAACTCTCGGGTTGCCAGGTATAAACAGGTAAATTGATAGAGCATTTTGCATCGGTCTGATAATTTAATCAAATATAAATGAAAATAAAGATTATTTCATTATGAACACGGTGGTATAGGGTTGCCTGCGAAAAATCAGTCCTGAATGACGGTTGTCGAATTTTGTAAAGTGAAATTAAAACTGAAAGGTGACATTTTTCGAGTAGTTGGCAACATTTGGGAAAGACGAGTTGTATGAGGCGTTTGTGTGTCTTGTCAAGAGGTGTCGCTTGGGTGAAGAAATTTCTCCAGTGTTGCCATGCTTTCGGAGATTTGGTCCAAAAATGTCGAAAGTGGAAATAACGACTTCCGGTCAAAAATTTGGATGACGCCTCCTGCAAAAGGGTCGTACAAATGACATTTGACCATTTTCATCTCGATCACCTGGCAACACTTGCAGCTATGGGGAAAAGTATTTTTTTTCGACATGGGTGTCTTTAAAGTTAAGGACGGACAGAAGGAGATATGGCAGAAAAAATCCAAAAATGGGGTTTGGTCGGTTATACGACCCAAATTATGGGAAAAATCCGAAAATTCAGAAAATCAAGATGGCGACCGAGTGAGTGGCCATTTTGTAAAAAGTTTCAGATTTCTGATTTTTGAAATGCATTTTTTGGGCAGTTGGCAACATTTGGGAAACTCGAGTTGTATAGAGCGATTACGTAGTTTGCTAAGGAGTATCGTTTGGAAAAACAACATTTTCCAGTGTTGCCATACTTATTGCATTTTTCGCTTAATCTAGACCATTTTCCGCGCCGAAACCCATTTTTACTTTTTTTCTAACTTAAACCAATCCCGTGAAACAATTCCTTAAAACCACCCAAGTCCCAAAATTTTGTGGCCCCGTAACTGCCAGTGTTGCCAGGTAATCGAGATAAAAATAGTCAAATGTCATTAGTTTGACCTATTTGCAGGAGGCGTCATCCAAATTTTGGACCAAGAGTCGTTATTTCCATTTTTTACATGTTTTGACCAAATCTTTCAAAGTATGGCAACACTGGAAAATGTTGTTTTTCCAAACGATACTCCTTAGCAAACTACGTAATCGCTCTATACAACTCGAGTTTCCCAAATGTTGCCAACTGCCCAAAAAATGCATTTGAAAAATCAGAAATCTGAAACTTTTTACAAAATGACCGCTCACTCGGTCGCCATCTTGATTTTCTGAATTTTCGGATTTTTCCCATAATCTGGGTCGTATAACCGATCAAACCCCATTTTTGGATTTTTTCTGCCATATCTCCTTCTGTCCGTCCTTAACTTTAAAGACACCCATGTCGAAAAAAAAAAATACTTTTCCCCGTAGCTGCCAGTGTTGCCAGGTGATCGAGATGAAAATGATCAAATGTCATTTGTACGACTCTTTTGCAGGAGGCGTCATCCAAATTTTTGACCGGAAGTCGTTATTTCCACTTTCGACATTTTTGGACCAAATCTCCGAAAGCATGGCAACCCTGGAGAAATTTCTTCACTCAAGCGACACCTCTTGACAAGACACACAAATGCCTCATACAACTCGTCTTTCCCAAATGTTGCCAACTACTCGAAAAATGTCACCTTTCAGTTTTAATTTCACTTTACAAAATTCGACAACCGTCATTCAGGACTGATTTTTCGCAGGCAACCCTATACCACCGTGTTCATAATGAAATAATCTTTATTTTCATTTATATTTGATTAAATTATCAGACCGATGCAAAATGCTCTATCAATTTACCTGTTTATACCTGGCAACCCGAGAGTTATGACTGGAAAAGAATAGGCAACCTAACGTTTGCATATTCTATGGGCTTCATACTTTCGATTGGTATGGAGTTTGTTTAATAATCAAACCGATGAAATATTTAAAAATAAAACTTTTTTTAATGATTAATTAATCATATCCTGGACTGAAATTTATTAGGCAACCCTTAAGCAATATAATTATTGACATGTTAAATTGAATATAAAATATGTTTCATCAAATAAGCATCTCGGTGAAGGTCCTTGTATAGCGGGATCTTAGACTAGGTCGTCGTACGTCAGGAAAATAGTGGAAACATTAGTGTTTGTAAAGGGCTTTTAAAAATACAATGATATTAATAAGTATTTTCACTAGTAATTACGTAACAACGTTAAGACATCTCTGAAATTTCTCTTTCGTCTCTCGTACATAATATACCTACTAAGACTATGCTTAATGTCTGAAGACGTAGGGAGTCTGTGAAAACTTAACTGTGTAACCGTAGTATATTTACAGTAGCATATACGTACTTATGAATTTACTTCCGATTTAAGTAAATTATATGGTTTTAGATCTGTATTTGTAACGATAGTTTACACTTGAGATACCTACTTTAAGTACCTACATTCCTTGTACAAAAAATACTCGGAGTTTTGATTGCGTAGACCACGCCAGAGTAAATACATACAAATACCACGCTTACCAAACCAAGTGTGATCGACTTAAGATGTAGGGCACATAAGCAGTATGTGCTAATTTATTTCTCTGGACCTGTATGCCCTCATCAGCGGTCCTTATGAATTAAATATCATGGCGCCTTGCTTGATGTGCTACATACAGCAATAAGAAATGATAACACGCATATATGCACCTGTCTACAACCTCAGCTAATGATGGCACTCACGTTGCCACCATAATGCATTAATTTCATAAAGCTTTTATTAGCCCATTTCGCTACGTTCATTACACGTGTGACCTAATTAATAATCTCATTAAAATCATGGAGATCAGATCCAACAAATTTCCAGTTAAAATCAGATTATTCTGCAGTCCAATTAAGGTGGTCTTTCAGGTGAATTTCAAGATGAACGATAGTATGAGTAGAAATCTCGTGGAATCATTATTATTACAAAAACACCCAACATTGATATAACCCCGAGAAATACTAACAAATACAAAAACTGAACTTGTACATATAACCTTAAAGCCTCCTTCTAATACATAAGGGTCGGGCGGCTGCCCAGATTCGTAAGGAGGTCTCTCCCTATCGGAAAAAAAGAAATCCTATACAACAGTTAGTAGGTATGTCTCTACGATCAAGTATACAGGGTTCGGTTCGCCTTAAGTAGTGAGATGTGGAAAATACTTAAGTAGGTATAAATATGTAGTTTATTTAGAAGTGAGTAGCTTTTTATATTTTACTCGCAAAAGTTAAGCTATTATTTCATGTAGTTAGTAGTGTAGTAGAGTAGTATTTAACATACTCGTTTGCTTTAATTTTGAGTAGGACTAAATAAGTTTTATAATAATATTTAAAATAAGATCTGCATGTAATAAAGCCGTTGCGTAGTTTTTCGTCGTAGAGACAGATATGCGACTTGATTTTATACTACGAGTATATTTGGCCATATGTAGAGTTTAGCAATATTCATAAAGAGAATAATTTTCAACCAGACAACACGTTTAATTTGATTGAAAGAAAGATCGAAACAACATTTGGTTAGTTTGATGATATAATCTTCAGGTATTTTCATTTCAATTACACGAGAAACCTCCAGACTGTTACGCATTTTCTTTTGCCAAACAATTAACCCGAAACTAAGTACACCTCTTCTAATCTTTCTTAGTAACAACAGCTTACCCTGTATAGCTACTTCATAGACAATATCATCGCGACCCGTGACGACCTTGCGGCGACCTTAGCCGCGCACCGCGCCCTACGCCGCCCGCCCAGGACGCCGAACAACCTTCAACCTTGAAGTAATCAGGGAAGCCTCTTGAATAGATTCATTTCGGATTCGTGACGGCCTATCTACAATTCAAATTTCGAGGCGAAACATGTCGTGATGGGTCCTATGTATTGCTGTTTGACTTTACTGAAGGACGGAGAGACGGCTTAGGGACAGATAAATATTAAGTTGTATTAAAGTTATTCTTATATGTATTAAATGTAAATATGTAGTTACAGTTCACAAGTAAAAAATACATCTTAAATAAATAAATTATTTTATTGACGGTGTTCATGAAACCTAAAGTATAGGTTGGAGTGCATTTTTAGATGTCTGTACTTTTCAACCGACTTCAAAAAAAGGAGGAGGTTCTCAATTCGACCCGTATGTTTTTTTTTTTTTTTTTTTTCTATGTTTGTTACGCGATAACTCCGCCAATTATGAACCGATTTGAACAAATCTTTTTTCAGCGTATAGGTAATATCTCAAGGGTGGTCCCATTGAAATTTAATAATAAAAAAAACTACCCCCAAGGGTGGAAAATTGGGGATGAACTTTTTTATACGCAATATCTCCGCCGATTATAAACCAATTTGAACGATTATTTTTTTGTTGAATAGGTATTATCAAAAGGGTGGTTTCATGCGAATTTGAAGAAAATATTTCACCCCCAAGGGTGGAAATTTGGGGATGAACTTTTTTATACGCAATATCTCCGCCGATTATGAACCAATTTGAACGATTATTTTTTTGTTGAATAGGTATTATCAAAAGGGTGGTTTCATGCGAATTTGAAGAAAAACTGGTCATGGTAGGTACAACTCCTTAATGCTTAGGAGTTGTAGGATAATTCTTTAAATATTATAAGTACAAATAGACCAACAGTTGTATTCTTTCATGTTTTTAAGGTGGGCTGACGGTTTAAGGTCTTTTTAGGTTTCCTATATGGTAACCTGTATTTTGTAGGGAATATTATTTTACACTAGACATTAACAATATTTTCTCAATGTACTGCCTACCTTCAGTGGTAACATCAAGGTAATAATTAGTTAACTAAAAAGCAAGAAATAAGTAAAATTTTATAAAAAAAAATAAAACCGACTCCAAAAAACCTACACTAAAAAGTAGAAAAATAATTAGGTACTAATTACCTACTTATTTATTAGGACGAATTATTATTATTTATGTAGGTATACCATGATTGATACTTTTGGAGTCGGTGCAAGCAAACTTTACATGTTTCATAATCTTGGCACCGACTCCAGAAGTATCAATCATGGTATACCTATATAAATATTAATAATTCGTCCTAATAAATAAGTAGGTAATTAGTACCTAATTATTTTTCTACTTTTTAGTGTAGGTTTTTTGTTAAATTATTTATTGCATTCTCACTTTAAATGCGTAAGCGTAATAGGTGATTCATCAATATAAGGACCAAAACACTTTAATAATGTATGGTTAGAGAGGGCAACGCCAAATATCTATTACAGAAAAACTATGTTCAACAAACCAAAGCTCTGTTATTATGGGAGTGAAACTAAATCATAGAAATAAAAGCAATGATAGCCGAATGGTGAGGGTGTCGAACTGACCGACTCGTGATCCGAGGAACGCGGGTTCGATCCCCAGTGCCGCCTATTGTGATGAACCCACTCATAACGCCCGTTTAGCTTACTACGAGGGGTTGGTTTTAAATCAATACTCTTTTTTAATAATAATATTTTTGTTGCGCGCTTTCCGTTATTCAATAGGTACTTATTGCAATTCAAATTTCTACTCATACTGTAAAATAATAAATTCATTTTGATTAGCATAATCACATAACTAAATATTACAGATGTATCTATTTCGCCACCCTGTATTTTGGTAGGTATGGTATTTACAGGTTGATATTCCGTGAGGCGTTTTTAGTGCTTGCTCTGTTGCTATCTTTACGAGCTTCGCAACAAATCAATATTCACTAATAACTGCTAGGACGTTGTGACCTACCCTGTAGGACGTGCGTCATGTTGTGACATCTTGTTTCGCCTGTTAAACACAGAAAAATAACTATATATTACAAGATTGGTCTTGTTGTCGTTCTTTTCTTTAATTTATTAAAAGAAATTAATAATTTACTATTTGATTTGAATGGTAAGCTTTCCTTTGCCGGCCCTGAAAGAGTGAATAAAAAAATATCTAACTGTAAAATGACGTCGTTTTTTGTCAGTAAATATACAGCAAAAAACCTAGCCAAAGTATGTAAACGTATACCTAGGTTATGTACGTAAATATGTCGAAAGGGAAAAACGCCCTTTTTTCCAGCGATATCAAGCTTAGGGAAAAATACAGCCAGAGTTTATTTCCACTCATTTTAATCATTTGGGTACACCATGAAGGACAACAGACGTATTATTTAGGTCATCCCGCGTGATTTCGACACGGCGTTATCCTCGGTCCGCCTCCACCCGACCTAAATTCTTGCCGAAATGTTCCACCAAGGACACCGAGGGAGGCACGTACGCACTTTAGTACTTTGTGCGGTTAATTAATACAATAACTTGTATTGAGGGCGAAGAGAATAACGATAATCATCTAGGCAATCTTCATTGTTGTCTACTCGTAATAAAAAAAGATTATAAATTTTTGAAAGGTATTGAATATTACGATATACTGAATAAGCATTAATTTCTTAAACTAATCCGCCAACTTTAAGCATTTATAAATATTTCAAACTATTCCACTCAATAAATCGGCAAAATGTCCGTGGCGTATCTATGTCCAGGGGGAAAACTTGAGCTATAATATAGGTAGGTATGTGGATAAATTAAAAGAGAGCTTACAGAAAAGTCTGCCTGCTTAGTAAGGATTAAAATAATATGTTGTAACTAAAATATGTATTTTACTATAAATTTATCAAATATAAATAATTACTAAGCTTTTTGAACAAACTAATAGCGCTGACTATGCAGAATTATAATGCAGCTTACTTTTTTTTAATCTACTCTATCTCTATCATGCGATCAGTCAGAAGACTACGAGCAGATTTTTTCTATGATTAGAAGCGGTGAGAGCAGAATCCCCACTGGGACTCTGGATGATTAATTCTGGCTCTCCATGTCCAGAATGTGCCGTCGTTTCAGTCAATGCAGCTTACTTAACTCTGGTATTTAATAATATAAATAATATCAAAATAAATAAGTTTGAATGTAATTTTACGATGCATTTCAGCTTCTTACGTCAACATGAATAGGTATTGTCTTCCTCCTGAAAAAACAAATGACCTATGTTATCATTGAAAAACATTCGTACTTTTATTCTAGATACACAACAAGGTCACGACGACTTTCGAGAAAATGAAAGTTAATGATTTCGCTGTTTATTCTTATTATAATTGATACTAGCCGCGCCCGCGACTTCGTACGCGTGAAAATAGTTTGAATAACTTTTCCCATTTTTGCAATGATGCTCTGCTCCTATTGGTCGTATCCTGATGTTACAAAATATCCTTCCTAAATAAATGGACAGCATTGGTTTCTGAGATTAGCGCGCTCAACCCAAACACCAACAAACTCTTCTGCTTTATAATATGTTTATGTACAGATTCAGTCATTGATTAAAAAAAATTAACCTCTCCTGATTTGCTCGTATAAAGTCTTCATTTTGATTTCATAATAATTTTTACTTCAGAAATTAGCTGTATGTGTCCGTTTTTTTCTATTTATAAACCTGAATACTTTGACCTTTAATAGTACGTTTTTATGCAAATTGGTATTAAAAGCGGCAATTAAACGAAACTTTACACGTTCCTTTGGCTAACGCCAAATATACATTGCTTCCTACTAGAATTCGAAGAAGCTGATAAGTTTATCTATAAATGAAATATTTTTGCATGTTGTGTGTTGACGTTCACACAATCTGTACAGCTTGATAGTCGTGTTATGTTGGCACTTTGAAGGTAGAGTTACCATTCATATTTTCTTTAAAACAGGATAGTTAGCTTTTTTCTAGTAGGTACTACTACTACGTAACTGTATATTACGGAGTGGTATTCAGAGAAAATAAAGAAATAGAGCCCCGTCCCTAGAATTCGGAACCCCCGTTTTACTTAATTGCTTGCTAAACGTTCCATTAATCACGAAAACTGTGGATATCTGACATGGAATTGCGTATTGTTTTCATAATCCATTTATTTTTATATTTTCATCTAATATGCAAATCGTTTGTCGCAATTCTATGAGTGACAATGTAGAGATAAGTTTCCTGTGGGAATCAAATCCACCATTACAGTTATCGTCGTTGATGTCCTATATGCACTAAGCACTCGGCTAGGCGGCTGTCAAATTACATACTGAACTGACTACACTGAAAAAAATGTTTGGTTACTGCTTACACAACAAAAGTGACCACCGAACTTAGTGTTAACTATACTAAGTCTAGCTCACTACAGAATTATTTGTTTAATTTACACAACATTTTGTTCCTCATAACCAAAGTGTTTGGTGGTCACTTTTGTTGTGTAAGCAGTAACCAAACATTTTTTTTCAGTGTAGTAGTGATACATAAAATACAATATAGGATAACTCGTGGCTTAATAACAAGGACGTCTCCCGAAAGTCCAGGCGCATGGTGGCACTACAGTGATGGCGGAGCGCGTGTATGCGAAGGCCGGGGCTCGGGCGCCTGCGTTCCCGGAAAACTTATCACCCGCCATTCACGGGCGTTAACATAACAATAACGAGCTCACAAGAAAGATCAACCTATTTTCTAGCATCACTAATTCAATGCGGAAAAGAAAAGTACTTCAGGTTGTAAGAAAAAATGATTCGGAAAATGTGTGAAAAGATACACTTGAATTAATGTTTATTTGAATTTTTATACTTATTTTATGAATTGTATTTAATACGGAATTTTGTGGATGGAAGTCTGTGAAGTCATGATATTAGAGTTCATAATTTATAGAATCAAAGAAAATTCGACCCTGTTAATTCGTAAAACCATGATGATGGCTCTAATTGTTAAAACAATATGAGACAAGAACGTCTTTACATTATGTACTTAAATACTGTCCCGAAAACATGATCCTGGCAGCCACAGCGGTCAGACCTAATGATTTCCAGAAACGGGCGCCGCGTGTTAGATGTAGGCCTGAAAAAAAGCATTAAGTATTTATACAATTATTCCGGAGGAGGATAAAGGTCACCTCCCACGCAAATCTAGGGAGTTGTCGGGTGAGCGCGGGGCGCGGGGCGGGTGGGGCACGCGCGGGCACGGTGACCTTGCCCGGCTGTGACTCGGTGACCTTGAGCGCCCGCGCCCGCGCGCCACCCTGCGCGGACGCCCACGCGAGCCGCCCTATCTCCCGCCGCCCACGCTCCGTGCAAAATTTAATATCTCTAGGTATGCACGTATGAGGGCACGGAACTGAAGGGAATACGTTGACCGAAACAACTCGGACGGCCACCGAAATCTCAATACGAAAATGTAGCTGGTTAAATATTACACAGTCTGTTTATTGTTTTCTTGATGTGTCTATGCTATAATTATATTGCTCTTTAGACTTAAGTTATGATATTATTACTGACATTTCGAATATAACCTTATAAAACGTTTATCGTTTCGTTTTAAAGTTGACTCTAAATTTTGTTGAAGTTTTCTTAGAGGAAAGACTTGAAATCATGTAGGAATTAATTATAACATTAATTTATATTATTGCGGCATTGGAATGGTGAGTGACTAACGCGATTATAAGTAGAACAAAGAAATATAATTAACTTATTTATTTATATTATGTGTTGAACGAGAACCATAGTTAATATAAACAGTGTGCTGTTTAGCAGAGGTCGTGGTTTTCGCTAGTTGCCTGGCCTGAAGCCTGTAATTTGACTATTTGCAACCTTGTACCTAAACAAGGAACAATAAGTTCTTTTTAATTTTCGCAACCATTTACATATGCATATTTAAATAAGGCAACGTCCAAGGTCAGAATTCACGGCTTCACATTCATGAATTTCAAATTGGAAAATTGTTTCAGGTGTATCTTTCAGCGTGAGGTAATTTATTAGCAATATTTAAATTTTCATGATCCTTCCGTGTTTATAGTTAAGTAAATTCGTACGTATTTAAATGCAGTAAATAGTAGTAGCGACTATTAGGTTAAATTGGCTTTTTCACAAATGCTGATAAATTGTACAAATCATTTGAATTTCTCAAACATTTTTAAACATTTCAGCAATTTTCAATCATTGCTTCTTTTCACATAAGTACTTGATCGGTTTCGATTCAAAGAATGCAGCGTATTTATACTGACAATGATGCCCCATGACTAATACGATCGCCATATATGTTCCGCGAAATGCTTTAGTTGTCTTGATATTTTTATCACTGTTTTAGTTACTTTAATCGACAAGAGAGTCTGCAATTATGCATATGGGGAGGGCAAGTGACAAAATAATCGTGGTTCCGTGGTTACAAAAATTTATTACATACAATTTTAATCTAGATTGTAAAACCTTACCTAGATTCCCTAAGCTCAGTGAGCTTAGATGTCATTTCTAGAGGTATAAATCTATTTCAACATAATCTTGTTAACTTGATGAATCGGTTAACTTCATAAACAAGCAAGGAACCATAAATGATAAAATACATTTAAAACATTATAACAGTTGGAAACATACCATTACATAATTTAAACTTGTCCTTGTTTGGAATTGATAAGGCTAATTTAGCATAAAAAGTGCGTCACAATAATATCTTTTCCTCAGTACATCATCCAGTATCTCGTTTTACGTAACCGTATCGGTCACGGTCACAATGGCGGAACTCTACATAGTAGAAGCCAGCCTGGATATCATAAGTAGGTACCAAATGAGATCACAGCGTGGTTCTCGGAACACATCGGTTTGTATCTAACAGGAAGCGGAGGAATCTAGACATAATGAAAGGAGTTAAATTTAATCCTGAATGAACTAAATTATCTTATTAGTATGGTAGGTACTTAAATATTATAATTAGGTACTTTTATTTATTGAAAATAAAAATAATATTTTATTGCGTGGGTATTCTGTAACGGGAAAAACGAATCCAATGAATATGTGTACGTCTACGTAGTATGTTTGTTTGGGTACACATATCGTGTACTTGGCACAGGCTGACAAGGATACAATACACTAATACAATAATGTGAGTGTGTGCAGTGGAAAATCCCTGATACCGTTATTGGCTTCGTTCGTTCTATAGAAGGACAAACTGATTGTCAAATAATGTATAACTATAATAATATAACTTACTACAATGTGCTTAGAAAAGGAGCGCAGCCTTAATCAAGTGACATCGCTGAAATGAAATCAACTGGAATGGCTATATGAGAAATAGCGAGCGCTTTTATTGAAAGTCGATAAGAGGGTTTTATTGCACTTCGATATTTGTGAAATAAGATGGCGTATCAAAGGTTTAAAGCTGTGTAGGTGGTGCGGAGGCTGTGTGGGCGGAGGGTAGGGGGTTAGTGGTTATGGGGGTGATGGGGGGTGGAGGGTGGTGGGTGCAAGCTGCGCGTGTCGGCACACGGGCGGCCGATGCACCGGGAGTCAAGTGCACGGCCGCGCGCACTGCGCCGAAGCGGCCACCGCGACATGCGCTCAGCGACCGGTCAATAGCATTTGCCCCCTGGAATATCCTTCTGGAAACGTACGACGCAATTCATTCTCGATTACGAAACTGCCAATGTTTAATATTAATCAATCACGCAGCAGAAACTGCTAAATCAGCCAAAATATTGCCTTCGTGATGATACGTAATTCCTGTTCGATTATTCCTTATTAATTTATTTAAAAAAAGCTAATTTATTTAAAAAATTCAGTGCTGACAGATAAAGAAACTTAAAAATAAATATCAATATTTATGGATAACCAACAAATCAAAATATTTCCATAATTACCAAAAGGATGCTGGAAACACGCGCTAGAAAAAGTAAATATTGATGGAAATAAACTTGGTAGAGCCTAAGAATATTTTAAAACAAAATTATAAATACAGTATTCTTTATAGTATTCCTAATCAGGAACGGAAAACCCCGATAAAGTTGATCAAAAGTTTAATTATGTTTCTACATAATAATAAATTGCGTGGCCCACAACCCGGTTAGTTAACATATTTCTAGTTACGCAACTTTTTAGGTCCAAATAAAATTTGTTTATACAGAAACGTTTGTTTTGCAATAACTTTATCCAATGACACATTATCAACTAAACAATAACAAAAACATGCACGAAAGCAACCCGAAATGAGCACGATGCCCTTGACGAAAACATTACCTATTCTTGCACTGAAACAATTCCATGTTATTATTATTGTTTATAAAGTGAAAAGCAATAAAGCTGCATCATCTGTTTATTATTGCTGTAAAGATAAACGCAACTAAGCTATTTACGTGTTATCTATTCGACATACGAGTACGTTATAAACGCCTTGGGAAATTGGTAATGAAAAACGCGTAGGGTTGATTGCACTGAAATATTTTTTAGGAATGTACCCGCTTTACGTAACGATAACCATTTCCAGAAAAAAGAAACTAATCAATAGTGTTTACCTGGCAAAAAGAAAATAATACTAATAGGTTTGCAAAATTGCATAAAATTATGATATCCACTGTTATACATATAAGCAAATTATACTGATATTTTCAAGGAAAAGTGTTACTTAAAACTTCTTCAAATCTAGTTATTTCATTGTATATCGAACTAAAATTGTAAATTATAAATAACTTGAAAAAATCTTAAAATTCTTGTTCTTTAAACCTGACCTCAAGATCTGGTTACTTGCTGACCTAAATGGATTTTCAAGTATTGAGACCACTGAGGCGCAGGAATAGAACCGATCGATTCTAATTTTGTAAGACGTTTGTTCTGCCTAGACTTGAGACTGAATAACATCTTAATCCATATACCTATTATGTATTGACTGAATGATTTATCTAATAAAGTATAAATCAATTAATTAGTAATTTGATTGGAAACTTTCATAGATTAAATAACGATAATGAAATGTACCAATAAGAGTAACATACCTCGATTAAAACAACGAACTTTCAGAATTTTAAGGCTGACTTGCACCACCAAACTTTGACCGTAACTATAACGATAATTGGTGATTTTTGTATGGAGTTTGACAGATTTTTGTCGTTTGTTACAGTCAAAGTAAGATGGTGCAACCTAGCCTTAGTTATGGTGTATGTTATACATTGTAGAGATTCTGAATTCTGACATAAATTAAGTAATAGCCCAAATGGTGTCACGAAATAATGATAGCTAAGATAGTCTCAAATATACTCGTAGTGCTAAATAAAAATTCATCGATGGATTACGTACTCTATTGTGCCTGGTTGTGTATAATAAAATATAATAGAATTTCGCTTTCAATACAATACAAGTACCTACCTATGTATACTGCGATTTACTATAGATGTCATTTCTCTAGTAAAGGCGTGTGAAACTTTACAAATTATTACATCAGCATATCGCTATCGTCTCTATCATAAAAGGTAGACAGCTACAAGTTATTTATGTGAGTAATCACAATCTAAATAAAGTTAGAAATTAACGTAATCCATAAATAAATTAACGTAATAGGTCACGTCTCTGTGACTGAAAATTTTTTCAGAAACCATTTGAAGGGTAGGTAGGTAAACTTTTTTCGAACCAAATCATAATAAATTGAAAGAATATTAACCATAAAATGTTTTTCTGAATATTCATAGGGTCTTGTCGGTTTTGTTAATGCATAGAGTTTATCTCGATTATAAAAATGGAAACGCGTTCGAGCGTGAAACATATTTTTTCTATTTGAATTATTCTAAACCTACTTGTGTACTTGGAAACCCCTACTCTACATGCCAGTGCATCTCGCACCAGTTGTCTTAATTTATATTAAAAAATTTAAATGTCGACTATCATGTATGATAGATAGAATATCTTAATAGTTAGTAATAACATGTAATCGCTGTAGAAAAGGACATGAATATAGAAAGTGAATAAATCTGCACTAATGTACTAATAACAGTTCACCTATAAAAGGTTGAAATCAAACGAGAAGAGTTGCCTCGATAAACTAGTTCATTTTATAATTACAATCACAGTGTGTCTATTTTATTTCCTAGAAACCTTAATATCCAGCAAGGCATGGCGGCGGTATTGAGAACGCGGAACACGGGCCCGGTGGAAGCGGCCGCGGCAGCGGGAGCGGAAGCGAGCGAGGGTCGCTGACCGAACGCCCTTCTCGCTTTTTTGTCGCATTAGTCGAGATCGGCAGGTTAAGTTTTTGCACGAGTGGAACACGCTGCGACGCGCAACGTGCTCCGGAGTCACTTTTATAAGGCTGCAGGCATCTTCTGGCCAATAAATCTTGGCATAACCTTCAGCGGGCTGAATTTGTGATTCAACCTTCTAAAATTGTTTTTTATTTAAATTAAAAGAACAAAAGAAACAGTAATTCGTATGGATGCATTGTTATTGTCATTTTAGTGCCGTTGAACATAATGATAAGCTTTGTTTATAAGAAGAAAAGCAAAAGTATTATTTCTTCGAACTCTACATTTAATGCGTGATAGAACTCTGATCTCTCTCTTTCTCTGAGCTGATCTAACTGACGTATTTCGCCTCCTTCTTCCTACTTAGATATAAAGCTTCTTCTTCTAACGTAAGTAATTAGTCCATTCATTCATAAAAAAAAAACGTTTCCTTGTGTTTGTTTCCCCATTTACCATCCGAGTTAGTAGTCATATTATGTACACACATGTTGATGCTTTTCCATCAACATACAATTTCTTTAATAAGTAGGTAATTTAGATGAAATAGCTAACTAGTAGCCTTGTCTGAGCATGAGTGCATTTTTATTGCAACATGGATTTTGATACAAATAAAATGCAATTTCGTAGCAATTTGCCTGCTTTAAATATATTATCGCAACTGGTAGTTCAACAAGGATTTCAATAAGTAAGATTAAATATTAGCTTCAATTTTCATTAAATTAAATCGAGTCTATTTCTTTTATACTTCACCTCGATACTTACGCTGGAAACTGTTCTCGGATAGCGGCCAACTCTTAATATGCAGTGCAGCTTATTTAGTCAATCTTTCAGATTAAATGTACTTTACTTTTTTACGTCGTTAATCAATGTTATTGACTGATTGTTTTTTTATTTCATCATTTTTCATCATCGAATCATTTTAAAGAATATTGTTGTAAAATATACAGATGTGTACCTATGGTGTAATGTAAAATAGAGCTCAAACTTTATCTTTGTGTTAAGTTAATGTGTTTTTCTATCTCTTGTTTTCCTGACGGTTTTCAGTGAGCTTAGTTGTGATTTCTTTGCAGTTTCTGCCTATCTCTAGGATGTTTTTTCATAGTCTTAGGGTCATAGGATTTTGGGAATAAAATTCAGAAGCAATTTTTACAAGTTTGTTTTAATTCGACAACCTGTCATTATTTATATTAACAAACAAATGACTGAGCACGCTCACATACGCACATACGATACACACACTAACACTCCGCGACCGGCGCTGCAATGCATTTTTATAAATTACACTTATAGTCTTATAAATTATGGTCAGTCTATTGCGCTCTCCTCGTCCGGCGCCGGCCACGCACGCACGCTTCCTAAACGAATTATCACATATAATATATTAAAACGATCTGCGAACGATTATTATTAACTAGTTTTTTATTTAATTTAAAGTAGGTCGGGGTGGGGTGGCGGAGACGAGCGGCTCCGCGGGCCGGCCTCACGCCGGTAACATCTGTGGCATATAGGAGCGCGGCGGCGACGGCGACTTCTTGGAGAGGTTGAGCGGCTGCGGGGCGTCCGCCTCGGCGACGTCCACCTGCAGCGCGAGCACCGACTGCGGCGCGGGCGAGGCGCCGCGGTAGCACGTCAGCAGGCCGCCCGCGCGCATGGGGCAGCCCTCGGCGGCGCCGGCCTCGCTGCGCCGCATGTACTGCTGGATGATGTCCGTGCGCTTCAGCTGCTCGGGCGTCATGCGCGGGCCCTCCATGAGGCTCTTGGCCAGCACGGAGTGCGTCGACGACAGCGAGGCGCGCAGCGGGCGCGGCGAGTGAGCCGGATGCGCCGGGCTGGCCGGGTGCGGGTGCAGCACGGGCTGCGGCGACGGCGTCGGTCGCACGGGCCTCGCCTCGGCCTCACCGGTATCACGGCGCATAGCACGGAACTTCTTGTGCGGCTTGTACGCTTCGTCCATCAACGAGCTGGCGTCGTACAGTGGCGGCGCTTGCAGTACGCGCTTCAGCACGGGCATGTCATCGGCTGGGGCTGGCCGCCTGTCCTCCAAGTGTTCCTCGAGCGAAGAGCGGGGGCTCGAACAGCCGGAGCCGGGTCCGACTATCCTCTCGTGCTTCTCATTGCCGGATTCGATGCCTGAGTCAGTAGGAGAGTCCAGCTTGCGGTAGCGGGGCGGGGGGCGCACCGGTGTGACAGTGAGACCATTGTGTGCGAGATGAGCCACACCGAGTGCTTCTTCGTCGACTGACCCTCGCGAGTCGAGTCGCCGTCTGCCCGCCAGAGTGGCCGCCAGAAGGGGCGTGCCACAGTCGCCGGCCGCTTCGCCGGATTCGCTGCTGGATACTGAGCCAATAGGGCTGCGGGCTGATTCATCAGCTCCAGAGTCAACCCATGATACTCCTTCCTCGTCTCCCCACATCTTTTGCCTTAACAGCTCTTTGTGTTCTGTGCGGAATACGACAAGCTTTTCCGTGTGCAACGTACTCAGCGTCCTCAAATCGGGAAGAGTGTCCATCAACTCCCGAAGGAAGCCTGGCCTATCGGGCCTGTTCTGGGCAATGACGGTTTGTAGACACGATTTCAGTCGCGCGTGCATTCGTTCTACTAGTTCAATGTTGCGAAGACCCGGTCGGTCTGGAGTAATGAGTACGATTGCGCAGAAGAGACCGATTTCGGCGTCTGTTAGGTTCATAGAGTTCATCCGCTCTGCGAATTTAAAAGTTGAATCAACGAGAAACCTGGCGTTGGCACCGCTTTGGATGGAGTCTCGCTTCATAAGTTGTCCATTTAGGCAGATTATGCTATTCAGTGGCGCATCAAACATGCAGATGAGCCTCACGAATAATGCGTCGAAGAGACCACTCTTGAGCAACGTGAATTTGTCGTCTTGTGTGAGCAGCTGGAAGCCGGGGATGAGCCCGGCGAAGTCGATCACGCCACGTATAACGTGCGCGAATCTTTGAGAGAATTCCTTCTCTGACTGTAACTCTGGCGCTGGGTTTAGTGGACACGCCTAGAACAAAGGGAAAGAACTGTTAGCTTTCAATTATCACAAGAAGACGTGGTTAGGACAGATTGATCAGTTATGCGTATAGCACGAGTAATTTGAAGTATGATGCTTACCAGAGTGGGTTGTGAATAGGTGGGACAGTCACGAGCGCGCGCGCGCATCTCTGCGACGCGGTCGCTGGTGAACTCGCAGGTGTCGTAGTGAGCGCGGACCACACGCGCAAGTAACCGCGGCGCATCATCGAGCTCTGCGGCGGCTGCTTGCTCGTGGGCCCGGGTCGTCGACGACTGCTGCATCGCAGCAAGGATTCGCGCTTTCTCGCGCTTTGGCACGCGTCCGAACCGGACAGCTATAACAAAAGAAAACAAACGTTAGCTGCATGCTTCAAGGACACAAACGGCCATTAAAATTAAATCGAGCGGTTAACAACACAAATGTTGTGCAAGGTCGCGGCTAGACATGTAAGTACACCGGGCTGCAGCTGTCGCGAGGTGCGCGTGCATGCGGGCGCGCCGTCGGCCATGTGCACTCGCAGCTGACGGCGAGAGGGTAGAGTTCATCGCCCGTCGCACCGGTCGCGGGCCACCCTTGTCTGGTACGGCTTTACAAAATCGCAGGACCGGCTGTACGCGTCGCGGTTAAGTGAACTAGTTCGAATGACGAGTGACAAAGCGCGAAACCCGAGGTCACGCTAAAAAGTGTTACGACTTTCTCGCGCTAGGCGCGTTGCGAACGAAAAGGTAGTATGCGGTGGGGGCGGGCTCGGCGCTTGCGGCGTTCGTGCGCGCGCGCCGGTGAAAGTGTTTGAGCGCGCTCACTATTGAAAACGAAAGCGGAGAGCGCCCTCTCGCCATTTCTCCCGACTTTCGCTGCGCGATGTGGGCCGCAGCTCGCACCAGATGCTTGGCCCATTGTTTGACATTTCCGAATCGATTGCTTTTATTTACATTTCATTGTTACCCGTAAACACCTACAGTTTCTCGTAAACTGTTTTTTGTATTTTTGTTTTATAGAGTCCACTAATATCTTCTATTAGATCATGTTGTTATTAAATGATGATGTATGCAAGTATCTATGAATTTATTCCGTAATGTAGCATTTGAATGTTTTTTCATAAATAAACCGTTTATAAAGAGTTGATAACAATATTTAAAAATATCTTTAGTTAATTGAACGAGATATAAATTTTATTTACTTTTCTAGTAATTACTAACTATTATTATCTTTCTAAGTCATTATAATATTATGTATGATGTTATTAATATACCCAAACATCATTCCTTTGCTCTATATTTTGTCAAAATAATGTAAAATAGAAAAATAATTAATGAATAGAAAAGCTAAAATTGCTACAATCCTCGTAGCATTCGTAGCAAAATTGAAAAAACGTTGATAAATAAACAACTAAAGAAAATGAATTTGTAAAAAAAAAGTTTGAATAATTACTGAAAAATAATTAAATATACGTACGAGCATTGTGATATTTAACGACACCATTAAGGATGCCTTTCAGGATCGGCAAGTCTTCTCCCATGTCTGACACCATTTCAGTTTTTCACTAATAACTAATTCACAGCCGTTGGCCTCAGATAATATAAATGGTAACTTTATGTTAGTTTATGACTAATTTGAATTAAATCACTAAGTAGAGTGTCACATAGCACATGTAGATTTGAATTATTCGCACAAACACTGTAATCCCAATGTAGAGTTGTAATCCAATGAGAGTGTAAGCTCAGCGCACCGCGAGAGTTAGCGGCGGACACCGGAGCAGTCACTGTGAGCGATCGTCGCGTACTCGAGCCGAAGTGCGGAGTCGTTCACTGACATAGCGATAGCAAGAGGGCTGACGACCGGTGCGCGGGCCGGACTCCCTCGCACTGCGCCGCGGCGCGCGCCGCGCCAACCTTGAACTTGACGCGGGGCCCGAGCGGGGGGGAGCCGTCAATAAACTCCGCGCAGGCCCCTGCCCCCGCGAGCTCCCCCCACCGCGCCCCCCTCCGCTCGAACCACCTACCACTTGAACCTTGACGGTTTGACAAGATTCGCGAATATTGCTTATTATTAATTGTTCTGCGGACTTGTTTTCATACTGATGATTTTGGGTATTTTTGTACGACAAATTTATGTAGTCAGGAAATGACGAGGTTGCGGAAGATCGCAATCCTAATACTACCTAAGGACATTCATACCGTCATAATATAAAATTTTATTGTTATGATTATTTATTATAAAGCATGAAGATATTATATTTAGTTCCCTATATTTGACACTCTACTATGAGAATATTTTAATCAAGTTTCTATTTTTAATTACTTTAATAAAATTATCAATTTATAATTTATTCATAAATTAACTATACTTTATTATATAATTAATTAACTTTATAAATTAGTAATTATTAAAAGTGTCAATAGTTGATTAAATACTCAATAGATAATAAGATAGAGATAAGTAATATTAATGAAATCCATTATAACAAATAATTAAAATGTAATGGATATTGAAATGGATAACCATTTAGTTTAATAATTTTTAAATTTAGAAAATAACAAAACACTAGCAAATTAATGTTAAATCTTAACATTAGTGATGGTTCTGACATTTTGAGTCTCGTAGTTCACTGTAGTTCCTCGTAGCACCACTTCGTAACGCAGCGCTAGAGTCGCTGTTGCGCGCCATCTAGCGGTGGGTAGCGAAACTAATGGTTCGGGCATATCGTACTTTTGGTGAAACCTTGATTTCTGGTTCAGCTTAAAGGATGCTTGCTCAGTCATGTTTTAATAAATGTACGTGCTTAAATTAGACTTTGGAATATTTTAATTTCAATCTTGTTATCTACTACTTAATACTTTTCTATACTAATTAATTAATAATACATGGTTTAATTTCATAAATGGTAAGCAACTAAGATGTTTAAAGTTTTACTTGAGTTTTACTACGTGATAGTGTACTAAACATTGTTTTCAAACAATTCATGTTTCTTAAAAATCCCAAACAAACAAAATCTGTTTCGAATGTTTTGATTATGTAGATGATGCATACTTTGCATCAAAAGAAACGCGAGGGCATCGAACTGCGTTACGAAAGTGAAATTTTATATTTTCACTCTCGCGCTTACGAAACGCGCCTTTCTCCGCTTTCACCGAAGCCGCAAGAGGCGAGTGGCGCAACGTGCGGAGCGAAGCGATGCGCTGTACTCAGGGCTACTACCTGTTCTTTGTAACCTGCTCTTGGAGATGCTTAAGAAGATTTACGTTTACGAGTAAAAGATATTTTTGAGCTTTTTAGTAATTAATGTGTCAACAGTAGCGTTTTTATCGCACGTTTACAGTTTTATTTATGTTACGACTAGTAAGACGCGTTTATTTTAGTCAATTATTCGAGACGCGGTGTACCTATGTTTACAAGACCGAATGCACTTCAGCTGAAGTGACGGTGACAGCCCTAGAGCGCGGCCGTCGACCCGCTTAGCGTGCGCTCACCCGCGCTTGCATAACCGACCTCCCACACCGCGCCCTGCGCGCCCTCGCGCGAAATAGGATCTGTTCGCGAAGCAGCACGCGCGCGCCATTTGACCGCGCGCGCTGACGCTGCGGGCACGGACGACCTTCCCGCCCATTGCGTATGCACCCGACTTCGCAACGCGACGCGCAACCAATTAACACGGCATCACTATGATGTGCACTTGCATAATTATTTTAGAGTAAAAGCGTGCGGAATGACATATTTTACAGATTTATGAGAAAAAATATAAGAAACACTGAAAATAAATTACTTGTGCCAAAAAATTTAGCCTACCTATTTATTATTTTGAACAAAAATATTTTTTACTTTGATAAATAAATTTTTTGGATACGTTTTTGAAAATTTAAATTTTGGCATAAGTAATTTATAATTTAAAGATAGATCATCGAAAAAAATGAAAGCAAATTAGACTGATTTTTTTACAGATTTCTCTAAAAAAATCACATTATTTTAAGTTTTCTATCAGAAAAATATTTCAATCAGATTTTTCGATTTTTTAAAAATGAAATATAAACACTTACCATCTCTGCTCATGCCAACAGCGATGCATTTTTTCAATCGGCAATATTGACACCGATTTCTGTTGATTCTAAGGATGGAGCACTGTTGGTTTTTCGTGCAGGGTCTGTATTGTATCTTCTGTTGTATCGACCGCCGGAAGAAACCCTGAGGATCACAGCGGCAATTAGAATCTCTCTCGACGTCCGAACTGTCGTCACTGGAGCAGCCAGAGTCGCTGGACTCCCGCCTGGCCTCCAACATGCTGACCAGCACCGAGTGCCGCTCGCGTAGCTCCGCGCCGCACGACATGGCACGCACCATTCACTAACACACACTCGCCACTAGCACCACCACTCGCCTAGCTATGACGTGACTGTACGGCTATAGTTTGCGCGCTGCACCGACACGAATGGCGACTGACAGCGGACTGTGCGGGCGCTGCGCCGCGCGGCGCACAGTTACCCGCGCGACCTACTTGCCGGCCGCCGACCCAACCGAGAAAGTGAGAGTGCCCCCGGCCCCCGCGCGGCGCCCGCGCGCGCTCCTAACGGTCCACGCCGCTCTAGAATGCGCCGCTGCCGCTGCACCGGTGCGCCGGATATAGGCCGGGCGCATCCCGGCGGCGTCGCGGCGCACGGCCGTTCACCCCGGGTCACCGACCGTTCGATTGCACAACTGCCGCCCCTCCCCTCTACACCCTCCGTCGCCCGGGAGCTAGGGCGCAGCTCACTCAGGTCGACGACCGGCTCTACACCCGATGACGTTGAGTACACGTCACGGCCTACCTCAATGCGCGCGCGCTCAGCGCTAGGGGCTGCAATGATCCAATTAATTACTGGATCACTATTACATGCTACTGCATTACGTTGAAAGTTCCTTGCTATATTACTATAATAGTTATTATAGTAGGCTCTAGCCTAGATGAGCTAGTTGAGTTTCTCAGTCATCATAATGCTTTGTCTATTAACTAAAAGTCCTTTTTTTTACTGTTTTTGATATAATATCGTTAATTAATTATGCAAAGTTATTATCATAAAGCGCCTGTGGAGCTTTACGGAGGCTGCGCGGCCGCGAGCTGAGCGAAAGAGAGGGCGCGGGGCAGCGTGAGAGGCGTTCGGGTCGGTGGCCCAATTTCGCGCTGCCATCGATCCATTGTGCGTTGTACGAGTGGCCCATAATTGGTCGCAGCGCGGGCAGTGACCGATCGTACGGTCGTTGACCCCTCGCCGCGAAAACAAAACCTTTCCCGCCGCCCCGCATCACACCTCACACGTACCGTGTATGACTATGATAAATATCGCATGAATTGTAGTCGACGTAACTAAGTATGCGTAGCTTTGAATGTTGAAGAGCGCACATCATTATGGTCTCAAAAAGCGTTAAGTCCCCACCTTATACGGTGAAATGATTAATATGTTTAATCATCATCTCTTTTTCCTGTTTGTATGACTGCTGATACAGTGTTCGTTTTAATTAAATAGCCTCGATATGTCAACGACCGCTAGCTAATTAACACGGTGACTTAGTTTTGAGTTCTAAAAAATAGATATTCTCTTTACATCCGTTGCTTATTGGATTCTGCTAACTGTAAGTACCGCGTTTATTTTAGGTCGGTTTGATAATTTTGTGAGTCAGTATGTTTATAAGTGAGAGAAACATAGGTAGAGCTTTCAGTAAATTTATAGTTGTAAAATGATTTTCCTTTGTTTCATGTTTTATGAAGAATGAGTAAAACGGTAGAACGTTTGCTAGTCATTTAATCTGCTGTTAGTTATACTGATATAGGATAAAGAAACTACGAATAAATTATATTAAAGCTCTATGTTGAAGATTTCGTCAGAGCAAAGTAGGTCGCGTTCGCTATCCATCTAGGCTTTTCGACATAGTTTGGCCGCGTAGACTACGAGTAGTAGAGCGGTGGGTACACAGCCAATGGAACAATAAGTTGGCAAATAGTTTCAAACACATTTTGCTAGCAACCATTAAAAATACTTTACTGTATTTCACCAATGCTCTGCTCTACCACCTCTTGCAGTAATTAATATGAAATAGGTAAATAAAAAGAACTCTTGCAAGGAATTTTTTGCCTTTGTGGGATTTTGTTTCTAGGTACTTTTGTCTTTTCAACTGAATTATTTTATATGTTGGTACATAGGTATATGTAATGTCCTTTAGTTTAATTACTTTAATTTGCTGTACTATGTGCCTAAATAAAAAAGGATGGAGGATATTTTGCCAGTTTCTACATGTACCTGGCGTACTTAAATAAATAGAACTTGTTTACAATGAATGACTACTTTTAATCATACAAGAAATGTCACTTATATTGTTTGTTTTACATTTTCACTATACTTTTAAAACATGCCTGTAGAATCATTGTTCTAGCTAGACGTACACTGAAATTAGGTAGATGGTTATCTCGAATGAGGCTATGGCGACAAGCGCGACGGTGGCGGCTAACGGTGCATCGGGCAACGACTTCGCCAACACCGATCGCTACACCGAAAACATGCTGACGCATCCGAGTTGCCGAGGAAGCGACCTCGCGGCTAACAGTCCACTACGTGCCGCTGGCGCCCAGATGTTTGATAACGCGTTGACTCACGCGGGCGCGGGGTTGTGATTCACTTCCCGCTCACGTATCGCGATTTTAATTTACCTCATACGTCATTGAGGACGCTAACTCCGTAATCGCCGTCAATTCTTAGTCCTAAAAATAGCTATGAATAATATTTCATTCTAAGTATCGATAAGAGCCATCACTAAAGACATGTTTGTGAAACAGGGACATAAACAAACCATACAATTCTAATTGCTTGGTTATGTATTAGAAATCACTAATTCCGATCACTCGCTTATCAAGTAATTTATTGTCTGTTACGAGATGTTAAACTAATGTTTTATTCTTGAAAGAGACACGATTTCTTATTCAAACAAGAATGCGACGACTAAATATTTACTTCTTGTACAGGGAATGTTTACTAAAATGGCATAAAAATTGTTGACTCACAAAATATTTGGGTTCGAATATTAACTCACCTATACGGTAAACAGTAAACACATCTGCCCAACAGGAAATCATAAACGCAAACGCAACAGCGCACGATGCTCCCAATAAATGTGACCGTTCAGAGATCAACGACCTTTTAAGCTGACAGTTCAAAAATAATGTGGGTTACGTTCACGTCGCGCGTACATTCGTTGCCCGTAGAAGTTGTTTACGGCGAGGCGAGGAGAGCGGTGGGTAGGGCTGGCGAACACAAATACTACCTAATACTACAATTTGTTGTAACTGTTACACTGCAATCTATCGTATTTATGTTAGACGTAACATTTATTACAATAGAACCATCGGCCGATAGTCAATTGTTTTCATGTTACATTATTTTCAAAATATCCAGAGTTGTCGTCAGCGTTAGTTCCTTATTGATACTTGCAAATTGTTTTATTTCTTTAATTTCTGAAGAAAACAAATGTTGATATACTCGTATAATACTGATATTATTATGTCAATTCGTATGTTTCTAAATATACATATTCATAATAATACGAGTATGTGTGTGTAATGAACTATTTTGTCTAGATAAACAAAATGCAGAAATGTATAATTATACTGTTTTAAACAATTACTAATCATGTTAAAATATTGATTTAGATTTGATAACCCTGCGGCGGTGTTAGCGGCGAGGTCGACGCCCGAACGCCCTGCACCGCGGATCGGTGCCGAAAAATAAGCGACCTACTACTACACGCGGAAATAACTCGGTCAACCCAGAACAAAGAACACGGCTCCCTGTTGTCTTAGCAACTGTACGAACACCTACGTTGTTATAAAACATAAATGTATTCTTTTATTGTAACATTATTTTATTTAACGCATCAAAAAGAATTTTGAAAATCTTCCAAGTATGAAATATAGGTCAGAGTACGCTTAATATGCCACATGCCAAGCCAGCTAAATTTAATTTAGAACACAAAAAATTATTTGTTTATTATTAGAGCTTTCATGTAAATGTGTGGTGTTAAAAATATGAATTGGGCTCTATTTATGTACTAAATCTGATTAATTACGTAGTTCAACTGCTACATAATTACAAGTTCGTTGACTTCGGTGTGTACGACTACGGGCTACGTAGCACTACGCCTCGTAGCGAGCCATAAAACTAACGCGCGCTCGTCATTCATTCGTACGTTGAACGCTCGTATCCGCGGTACGCTACGGCAGCACTGTCGCGGCTACACAACGCTGCGCCATCTAGCGGCGAGTAGTGGAACTGTTTTAGGTGTTTCGCAATACTACCACCAGTTGGCGTTTGACGTCATTGTTGGCTCGTAGTTGATAAGATTTGCTAACAAAAATTACTTAATTAATTTAGATAAAGTTATTTTACAGCTTAAATAGTGGAAATAAATAACGTGAAAAAATATATTTTAAAAGTTTTACCCTAGAAATATAAAATGAGAAACACAAACATATTTCTTACTCTACTCGTAGTTTCTCACTCTACATTGTTTAATAACTCTTAATTCTTAAATTACTTATTTGATTATTCATGGTTATTATTTACTTTCAAAATTTTTTTGCATTTAAGTATCTCTGAGAAATGTTTAGCATGAAATGGCTAAGAACGTATTATATGGTTGATTTATAACGTTCGCCATATTAACAGCTGTGAGACACAAATTGGGGCAGTTACCCAAAGGGTAATTGAAGATGAATTTGCCCGAGGCGGTAGTTATAACCGTCTGAAAGTCGTCTGGGCTGCACAATGCACCCGACGACCGCCGCGCGAAGGACGAGCTTTGTCCCGGCTGCCCGACCAGCCACCAAACCAGTTTGCAGTACACTTGCACTTCTATTCCCGTCTGCTTCCTCGCATCGCTTTCACGCTCATGAATACGACCTTTGGGTCGAGGGGCGGTTACCGACTCCACAATTTAGCAATGTTAATGCAAATTGAACTTAAATGGAAACCGGCGTATTACTGCATTATTATTCTATTAGCAGTCAAGAGACGGCGTTTCGCTTTTGAATGAGTGATCCTATCATTTTTTTCGTATTCCACTGTCCAATTGAGTTTTTTTTTATGACAATCGTTATGTTCAGTGCTATTTTAAAATGTATCTTACATTGTTGACATCTCTGTAACCTACACATACATCGGAGACGATCCGAGCGCGAGCTCACGACCTTGGTTCGTCATTTTTTATTTGGAACCGTCGCCTTGGCCGACCTGTTTCAGTTTTGTACTTTTATTTCTTACTTGCACTTTCGAATTGAGGACTTGGGAACCGTCTGCCCGGCACATTTAATTTCTTTATATTCTTAGTAACAAAAACTCGTCTTCAAAAAGGATGTACACATGCGGGCGATGCCCTGCAGTTAAACTTTTAAGGACAAAACGTCTCAAGTGCTCTCCAAATGTCCTTACGGCTGGTTCGTGACCCATCTAATACTCGGAACTTGTCATGAGCTGCATTTGAAAGTAGTTTGTGATGAATGGGGGAAGCGATAAATTTAAAACCATCAACGGACCATAGGGGCGATGTTCCCTGACGTCTGACCTTTACGTGACGTTTATATTTATATGTCGACCTCGACCGCTGCACCTATGCACTTGTTTTGAACTGAGCTCGTTTAAACTTTTCGTTCCCGTGTGATTGTTCCTATATGGGTATCGACAAAAGGAATAAAGGTAATAGAAATGGGGCGCAAGGGGCTGACCGGCGCTCGGCCGAGGCCAGCAGGTAGGTGCGACTTATTCGTCGACCCAAAAACCGCTTTTGACGTAACAAGTTCACACCACTCTATTCGATTGTTATATTGTATCGATAGTTTTATTAGTACCGGCAACGAGGTGGAAGCACATCATGTTTACATTTCATAGCAAATAAGGTCATCTGGTTGGGCTTTGTTCAGTGAGCAGAGATTGTCTTCCGTATGCTCGGCCTTGGTGCTAGCGCTGGGCTGGCACCTAGAACGAGACTAGGCCTTTACAAGAAGCAGAATGACTTTCTGCCTCCAGCGCACACGCTTCCTGCTTCAGTGCCGGCAGGACCCGCATGTGTCTCCATTAGTCATTTAATATCAACTATGCCGTAACGCTTTACCGTACAATAAAGTAACAAAATGATTCATAGTAAGAATTTAGTAAGCATATTAAAAGTCGATGATGGTGGTGCTAGTCTTGGTGCTGGTAAGCATGTTTTGACGACAACATAAAAAATAAATTAAAAATAAAAGTAAGTTGAAAATTACCTTGCAGCCTTCACAGGAATGGACACCGTAATGAAATCCACTGGCTTTGTCACCGCATACGCGGCATAACACTGTAGTACCATCGAACTCTGTAACAAACAAAACGCAAATTAATGGAGAACCTAATTTTATCGCGGGTTAAAATTTATGATGTTGTAAAGATTACGCGGTGGTTAAGGTTTGCTAAACATCCTGACTTGTACGCCGGGCAGCGGGCTGTATAACAAACACTTGCGCGCCTACGCACGTGATTCTGACGGTAACTACATGACCTTGCCTCGAACCAGAACGTTCAACTTAGACACATTATTTAATACACACTACTTTATGTAAAACTAGCGACCCACCCCGGCTTTGCACAGGTACAATGCTGATATGCATAAACCTTTCTGTTGAATCACTCTATCTATCTATCAAATAAATCCGTATCAAAATCCGTTACGTAGTTTTAAAGAACTAAGCATACATAGGGACAAATATCACAGACATTACTTTGTTTTATACTACGAGTACCTATGTAATGATGATGTGTGCTCCATTATCAGGCGCTATGTGAAAAAAATTTAGGGGATCTAAGAATTGGTCACGAAGACGATGTTTATAATCTTAATGCGCATGATTCAAAACGTTAATAAAGTACAAAACATTTAAAACAAAATTATTCCAATTTCAAGGTTGGAATCTGCGTAATCAGCGAAAAAATAGCGTCCTAAGATTTGTTATGCAAGTTAAGTTCGCTTATCAACTTCACGTGCGCGAAGTCGCGTGAATAATGCCTCGTCGCCACGATAAGAGTGGGCAGTATTAGAATAGTTCAACACATAAAGGCACTAGTTACTAGTGCGATACAATTTAATTCCTCACATATGTAACGTTGGAAATCACCTGAAAAAGCCAAAATAGGAAGAAATAAAAGTAGGTCGTTGTTATCTAATTGTTACCTAACTGCTAATGATGAACGATGCACAGCAACAGATAGTAACTGTATTAATGAACCCTAGTCTGCAGTATAATCACGCCAGGTTCTAAAATGCATCTTCAATCAAATCGTTAATAAACACAAAATTAGAGTTAAATGCAGCTAATATTGATACTAATGAAATGTATGACGTAACGGCCATCACGTTGCGTGCGTCAAGGTGACACTGAATAGTTATTTTAGAAAGTGGCGAGTCTCTCTATTCATGATGGAGTCATTGACCCTAGTTACCGCATCGCACATCGTACAAATAATGCTAAATTAATCGAGTGGCCGTTGCAGTCGGTGACTATTGTCTATTTTGTAATTGCATAAATAATAATTACTAATTTAGTAATGTCGATAAGTAAAAGACATTAGACATGAAACGCCGAGACAGTTAATGGGCGAAGTGATTTCGTTAGTAGGTCAGTGATGGACATAATCCGAGGTGACGACAGGTGATCGGGGCCTCCGGCGCGGGCGCGGGTTCGAGGGGCGCTGGGAACTGGTTCGATCGCGCCCCCGACTGCTCTCACTTTCCTCATCCAGTCATTTGTTTATTTGTTGAAGGGAACGAGTCACGGCGAGCCTTTTGGAAGGAACTTTCTATTTCTGGCGTGCACCACTCGCCGCGGGTCGACGTTCGACGGCGTCGCTTTCTATAGTGTTACTTTCTTTTTTCTAGATGCGGTGTGTAGCGCCCTCAACGCAATTTCGGTCTCATCTCAGCACTTTCGTCGGTGCGTGCTGGATGCAGCTAGTGGGGATCACAATAGAGCAGGGAAAGCGCCGTGAGACGTAACTGGTGCAATTGCAACAGAGTCAGTAGCGTGCAGCCATTTCTCCTCGTGTGATGCAACCTATGCGTTTTTCTGTGCGGCGCGTGTGAGAGTCGTTCGTTCGTTACGTCAATTAAGAGGCGAGGAAAGCGCTCGAGAAAGTCTTGCGCCACGTAACGCGGCTGACCGTGCAAGACGTGGCTGCCCCGATCTGTGTCACGGTGATGTTTGTTTGTAAATATTTGATCAACAACAATAGTCGATCACGTCTCTCAGTCTGTTTCCTAGTTACTATCACGTAAGTTATGGTTGAAGTAGTCTCCATATTTGAGTGTTTTGTCTAATAGAATATTACGCATTTATCTATTTCATTAATAGCTGAGGTATTTACTTTCTCTTACGCTTTCTTGCATTTTGCGTTTGCACGTCGGTTTTCTTCAAGATTTTTTTAGGAGGTATGGATTTTATCAATAAAATTCTCTTGTAATTTTCCATTGAAATCATACTAGTATTTTATAATTCAGCATTATATTCAGGTCTATTAGTAGGACGTAGTAGAGATTAGCGTCAGCAACCATCCCGATGATTTTACCAATCGCTTTAGAAATGTTCTAATCAACTTGATAATAATGTTGTCTTCGAGAGTGCAGGTGAAACGTCACCAAGTGGCAGCTAGTGAATAAACTCGCAGTGCAACGTCGGGAGAAAAGTAAAAGTTGTGCGGCGAGGCAGCTGTCGCTCGCACCAGCTCGCTGCACACTACTTTCTTACATCATTCACTATTTACTATCGATCATTAACTAAATTTCCGTGTACACACTGGGGTGCGCATAACGGTTAACTCTTTGTTAACTCCAAATTTCACGAGAGAAAACATTTGAAAGTCAATCGGTAAAAAACGATAAGATCATTAGCGATCGAAGTGGAATCGATAAGGACTCCCCGCGGTCACGCTGATGTTGAACCCGATCGTTTGGGGGCTGCTAGTTCCATTTGCTAAGCTGAACATATTTTGCACAATGTTATTTTAATTGTTTCTCGTTGTGTCTATTCACACTGACATTTTCAATCAATCAACAATTCGTTCTGCAAAGGGCTGTTGCTGTTGAGGAAAAGTAATATTTAGTATTGTACCCTTTGACGCTGTAACTAGAAACGTAATAACATCATCAATCAACGAAATAGTTTCAGTTATACACGTTTTAACAAAGTCAGCCATAAAATCAGATCCATTAATTTAAAATATTTTCCAAGAAAGTGCTTAAATAGGACTTGGTGACAGAAGAAAGGTGTATTATTTCATTTTTTTATTTATTTATTTTTTTTTTAGATCCTAATTAAATCCCAACTATATCCCAACTAATATTATAAATGCGAAAGTAACTCTGTCTGTCTGTCTGTCTGTTACGCTTTCCCGCTTAAACCTCGCAACCGATTTTGATGAAATTTGGCATAGAGATAGTTTGAGTCCCGGGAAAGAACATAGGATAGTTTTTATCCCGGTTTTTGAAACAGGGACGCGCGCGATAAAGTTTTTCTGTGACAGACAAAATTCCACGCGGGCGAAGCCGCGGGCGGAAAGCTAGTCTAAAATATAAATGGAAGTATTTTGGAATTGGTGTTTTGTAACAGTAACATTCACAACATTTTTGATGATGATAAAATTGATAAGAATTGCAATAATAGAAAGCAGGCAATATACTACAAAAATATTTCAGAACATGCAAAATTTATAGAAATGTACTAAAATGCTGATCGGCTAGCAATATCAGCGAACAAGATCAAAACCCAGGATAATACCCAATGTCAACAACAATCGTTTGTTGTTGTGGCCTACCTATATGAAGTTCTGGCTCCCGTTCCTTGTGCACCGTGACAGGACTCATAATTCTGCTGTCAACAGGCGCAGGCGCATCATAGCGCCCATAACTGCTGTCCGGAGACATCACTAAAGTCATATGTGCTTAAAACTAGTAAATAGTCCTCCTCCACACTGCACTACACGAATACCACATCCGAGCCTGTCGGCTACAATGCCTAGTCACAATCGTCCTCCGCGCTCGATCACCGAATATAGGACAGGAGTGCATGAGCCGAGGCGCGCGGCCGGCACGTCGCGAGGGATGAAGGTCGCCGAAGCCGCTGCACGCGCCGCGTGCGTCTCACTCGAGCTCGATCGACGAACTGAGCGGCAGCCGCGCGCGCTCCTGCTCGAAGCCACGCGAGCCGCCCCTTAAGAGTGAAAGTCTGCAAAAAGATCAGCGCTCCGTGCGATACAATCGGTTCGACGGCGACCCGCGGCACGCCGAGCGAATTTCGCCTCTATCGGTCTACGAAGCCTGACGGTCTGCGCTTCGAAGCGAGGATCGGCGCGCTTCGAACTCCGGTCTCCGAGGTCATTGCCGCGCCTTCGACGGACCAATCGCGAGCGCGCTCAGACGAGCGCGGCGAGCGATTGGAGGGCTACCGGGCCCCGTCCCGCGCCCGCTCCGCGCGCTGAGTTCGAAGACCCGAACCTTGCGGCTCACCGCGGCCAAGGTCGCGCGAGACTGAGCCGCCCGAGCGTTGGAGTGGGACACCGCTGCCGGTTGCGTCACACTACGAAAATATTTTTGGTGATGGAACGCGAGTGAACTTGAACACGAAATCGAGCAAATGGATCGCCCGCCTGTAGGTCGCCGCGTGACGGAGTGACCCGCTGCCGGCCCGCTTCCCTCCTGCCACACACTTCCGGGATTCAAGTAGATTCCCCATAATTGCTGTGATGCTTAAGTTTGCCCCAATTTATCATCGTTGGCTTCATTGGTTATCTTCACAGAGAAACTTACTTGAAACTCAACAACAAATAGAATTCTTATGTAGAGTAGATGACGTATAGATAAGATCTTACCGGATAGTTTTTTAAACAAAAAGGAACTAATGTCCATAATCCAGTACATCATGATAACGTTCACATTTTATGATTGTTAATTGGTGGCCTTATCTAAAATGCAAAAAGTTCCCAAAGATCACGCGTACCTGACCGAAGCAGAAATGGGCACGCGACAAGTTTCGCATCCACGTAGCCAGCACGTTAAGTGCTTGCTTATTGATAAATACGTTGGTATCAACAATGGTACATAAACACTGGTTTATATAACGAATGTGGGTTGCCGTTGGAATGTGAGTTTTATTGGTGTTCGGGTAAGGTTTGAGTTGGATTGCGCGCGAGCGAGTCGAGATAAAGCGCGCGCCGGTGGGCGTCGCGGGTGAACGGCCGGGAAATTTTGGCGCAGGCCGGTCAAGGCCGCGGGCCCTAGTGGCCCGCGCACACCGCGCAATGTTTACCCGCACGCAATATTTACAACAACAATCCTGTAATGCTGCACAACAACACCGTGTAATACTGTCTGTTGTAGGCACGCGCCCAAATGCTACGAAAAAGCTTCTGCTGCTGGTTGATTATGTTGTCAGAATAAACATTTCAAAGTAGGTTCAAGTAGTGTTGCATTCATCGTCGCCATTTTGTGTTTGAATAATACCAATCCGACATAAAAATAAATTATTTAACATACATACACGTAATGTGTTAGATTTTATGAAAAGTAATAATTAAATAAATACTTACATACCTACTAATATAATTTGTTGAATGAAATTGATTTTCAACAATAAAAACATTGCCAATATTTTTTTATTATTTTTTTCAATAACATTTTTTTCACTAATTGTTTTATATAATAGATATAGTATTAGTAAAGTAATTATTATCATTTTGATTTAGTGCAATTCGTATAAAGAAATCATGTTACTTAATAATAAACAACACCGACTGTCAATTTATATTTTTATTTACTGAAAGCTTTGTAAATAAATGTGATTTGGTCCATGTGTAAGGCTCTTTAGCCGCACAGCAGCCGAGCGCCCGTGAATTTCATTACCCACTTAGCTCTTTATCAAGTTCGGATCAATTGCAGGTTACAGGAATAAAATTTGGTTTCACAATACGAAACGATTTTTCTCGAATGCAAAACTGAGTCGGGAATCAGTTATTCAAAAACATGTGCATTGTCAATTTGGATAAGTAAGTACACTTACATGTTAGTATGTACTACTGTACCTCTAGTAGGAAAAACTTTCGAGTTCGTTTCGTTGCGTATTCAAAGTGTCATCGAAAAATTTTGTATGAAAAATTAAACAGCGCCCCCTATATTATAGCCGCCCTAGGGGGCGCTGTTTAATTTTTCATACAAAATTTTTCGATGACACTTTGAATACGCAACGAAACGAACTCGAAAGTTTTTCCTACTAGAGGTACTGAATGTGAATGAATGATTCCAACAAGTTTTCAAGACTAATAATATTGAATTTATTGAAAATTTTACCGAGCCCTTTACCTGAAAAAGACTTCCCTTAGATAAGACTTCAACGCATTAGGTACCAATGTATTACTTTAAAATTAATTAGAGTGAATTTTGGTTTTGATTTGTCTGATTACTCAAAGTTATAATATGTTGAATGATAGGTACAAAGAATAGCAAAGAAAGACAAAAGTGATGGTTTATTGATTTGTCAGCAACATAAGCAAAAAAGAGTCGTTTAATTGCGAGTAACCCGTTGGTTCGTATTTTTATAAGCCAGACAGAGGGAGAAAGCCCATGGCGGTTGGCGGTTATCAAGTTTTTGGCCAGACGAGGGTTCTTCGTTGATCTAGACCCAAATCTAGTTCCAGCCTTATTATACAGCGAACATGACTTTATTTGGTGTTGCAAATTCAAAAACATTAGTAATAATGTTTCGTCGCCAGATGCACGCGACACGCGAATAATAGCTCTACCAAACACAAAGGTAAAAAAGGGTTGCCGGCATCTGACCAAAAGGTGCTCTGGCTTTATTTACATTTTTTGTTGTCATTATTGCGCTTCAATACTTTCCCTTGTTGCACAAAAGGAAGCTTTTTAAATGGCTTCGCAAATATCCTCCCACATGCTTTTGGTTTCAATTCGACCATAAAAACCCTTTTAGATTTTTATTCGAATAAATCAAAAAATGATGGTATTGTAATATGTATTTGCAAGCGTATTTTGGAAATCACTTTTTTGTAATTTACATTTAACTTTTGAAAATATTGAAACAGATGTTAAGACGATACAATTATTGCATCGTCAATACCATACGTTAATTTTAAACTTTTTCTGTAGGAAGTGGGCATTGACAGAAATTATTTCAAATTAATTCCTAAAACATTTTACCTAACTCAATAACTGATTATTATTTTTATTCAGGTTTCTACATTAAGCTCTTCACAAAAACTCCCACCATACGACATTGATAGTGAATTTAAAGAGAATTTTGGTTCTGCAAACACTTTTGCACCATATGTGTATAACGATTAAACGTGAAAGTGAATAGGAACCCACTTTTTTACTTCCTTCCGCTGTCCTCGCTTTTTAATGCCAGGGCGCGAATATCAAATTACTATAGCCAACCCCTCTAAGTTTAACTTTGAAAATGTATTTAATATCTCAGGCGTTAAAACTCATTTTAGCATGGGTCGTCCAAGCCAAAAAAACTCGAAGTCGGGTGCCGCCAGTCGGTAGCCACATGTATAGTTTCATTGTTCATATGACCACAGTCGATGGGACGCACTTTTGATGATCTCGATTGATCGGACGTGTTTTTTGTCTAATAAATAAAAAGTATATCGACTGCCATATTGTTTGCTATTTATGGCTTCACCTTTTTGCAGTTCTGGATTATAATTTCGTCGTATGGCTTTGTCGCAAAGTTTTTTGAGGGTAAAATATCCAATTTATGGTAATGATTGAAGTTAAACAAATGTAACAAATGCCCTCTGTGCGTCAATGTAATATTGATTTAGTCAAAAATGTATTCAAGTGAGTGACCATTAATAAACGTGTTTTTTAAACGATGAGGGGTCGAGCGTCCTTCCCGTGACGTGCGAAGGACATTAGTACAATGGGCCCGCGGATTATTGTATGCCGGCCCAACGGGACCCAACGCCATATTTACTATTAGGCTCGTAAATTAGTTTAACAACTTTACTTCGCAAAGAATGTGGTCAAGGATCCCTTTTTACGACTGTCAACCGCAGGAGCTCGTTGAAATATGATTCGTGGTCGTTTTATTTCGCGTAAGGTGCGAGTAAAACGGGAACTTGTGTGGAAAATAAAAACACTAGAAAATAAACGCACCAAGTATATGGCCTCGGCTGAGACTGCTGATTGTACGAACATGTTGTTTGGCCAATAAAATTCTTCTTCAGCAGAGAACGTGATTAATGTGATCAATTCATGAAGTTCGTGGTAAAACTTAAATAGCGCGTATAGGAAGGATCTTTTCAGGTCAAATCTAGGTCGAGGTGATCGAGTAAGTGTTGAATTGAAGCGTAATTTATTGTTATGTAAAGAGTTCACGTGAATTCCTAATAAAAACTCACGTTGTAAATGCGCAATAAACGTGTGTTCAGAGGTTGGTGCGGGCGATTCGGGCGGAAAGTTCTGCGAAGTCACGAGGAGCCTCCTCGGCAGCCGCAGCCGAATGTCGGCGCGGTCAAGGTCTCGCTGAGCCGGCACTACATCCGATGCGCACTTCGTGAAATTCGAACCGCTCCGCATTGTTGTTTGTTACGTTTTCGTAATATCATTCGCGAGCACGCTTGACCATGTTACCTACAATGGTATCGGGTGTCCAGCGTTGACACGGTTTAATGGAATGCACTCGTATGAAGTTTCAAATTTTCATGAATTACTTTTTGATTGTTTATAGTGTTAAAGTATTTTGCAAGATGATTAAAAAAATTGGGGCCACGGCGGAGTATTTTGTTGTTTTGATGTGCCTGAATTCTGTTATGAAAAAAATTGCGCAAGCGGTGGGTGGTGGGGGAAGCGGCGAAGAGTGCCGAGCGATGGCGAGTGTAGCCGAAGCGGCGCGAGGTCAGCGCGAGTCAATTACCCCGGGCGGGCGGCGCCGGCGACGACGCTGCGCCCGCGCCACCCGCTTCGACCACAGATATAGAAAAACATAGATAACGCAAGTAACACGATCTGTATTAAAACCAAGCGTGCCGACTTTTTAATACCTACTGTGACGTCACAGCCAACATTTAGTGACGGGAAATCGTAATCGATTCAAAGATGCCGATGCCGCCGTTGCCCCAACGCACCGCTACGATCACAGAAATGGCATCGATTATCTGACAGACGAATGAGATACACAGACGAATGAGATATACAGACGAATGATATTAAACGGAATGTTTAAATAGATAATATTTTCATTGACTTTTAAATAAAAATGTATATTTCTAAAACAGATTGCTTATTATAATGCATCGTTGCTGCGCGGGCATTTTTCGAGCCGCCAGTGTTGTCACACATAATTATTTTTTTTGTATCATTAATTTCATCCTGTTTAAGTTTATTTTGAGACAAAGTCACATGTAGTTTTCTTTTAAAAAACACAATTAAATAACTACAAAAGGCTAATTTTAGACACGATCCCGTATTAATAAAAACTTAAAATATGTTATATTTACTTTAAATAGTAAATAAAATACATTTTAAGTTTTTATCAAAATATCAATATCTCGACAACGGTGCCTCGTCGTAGATATTTTGTATTGCTCTTATAACATATCCAGCAATATATGTGATTATTTGGTCACAAAATTCTGTCATTTGTGGCAATGTTTTACAAAAATCATCAAAATCACGTACACTACTTGTATTCATTTCTCTACAATCTACATCATCATCAGCAGATCATTATTTCTTATATGTATGTACACACATTATTATATACTTTTACATCAAAATATATCTAAATACCTATAATATTATTATCATTTTAATTTTTTTAATTTTCATACAAAATATTTTTTTAAAAATCCGATTTGTATGAAAATTAAAATAATTAAAATTAAGATATCAATTTTCTGACTTCACCATACCATTTATATGACCATGTTAACATGGGCTAGTGTCGGCTCATATACCCATTTACCTAACACTGTATAATAATATTATAAATGCGAAAGCAACTGTCTGTCTGTTACTCTTTCACGCCAAAACTACTGAACGGATTTGTATGAAATTTGATATACAGATGGTCTAGACCTTGAGAAAGGACATAAGCTACTTTTTATTGCGAAAATTCCACGCGGACGAAGTCGCGAGTAACAGCTAGTATTTTATACGTCATTAATAAAAATATTGTTACTCATTAAACCTATTCACTAACCTCATCATCATTGTCAATCCGTTTTAATATATGTATAGTGGGGCATGCCGTTTTTTTTAACAATCTCTTCTTTTTTGAAGGGTCAATAAAACAGGTACTTTCAAAATGAATTGAACAAATGGTACTATGTTTAGTCGGAAACCAGTCTTTCCGTCCCGTAGCCGCGATCCATTTTTCTTTTAATATTGCATCTTGTGGGAAACTAGGAAAAAAAAGACATATAAATACTACAAATACACATTAATTAGAATATTTATTTATATATGAGAGTTATATTTTTTAATAATAATTAGTATCATTCGTCTGTCCGATATCGATAAGAATCGATTATTGATTAAAGTAGTAGAACGAACAACACTAGTAGCAAAATTTGACAGACGAATGAGAAGTTGCGTGTACCACGAAGTCGAAGCGATGCGCGACAGTGGCGCTTGTCCGTTATACATCGCCTCTTAACACATAACGTCAGATCAAACGCTCAAAACAAACCCGGCAATGTATCGTAAAAAAATTTTAAATGGTAAGTTATAGGTTTTTAGGTACATTCTTGAAACTACAGCTTGGAATACTAAAAAAAATGTTTTAAAATGAATTAACACTTAATATAATATTAAAATAACTTACCCGTGATAGGAAATATGTCCTTGCCTTTGGGAGCTCGAAATTTTTGGCTTATTGCAATTAATTATCACACATTGAGGCATTTTTCTAGTTTTCGCGGCCGTCCGCATGCAACAACAGACGCGCGTGGACTGTAAGCAGCGGCAGCTCATTCCGATGATTTATCGGGATCGGGACACGCGAAGTAGGTGCATTCGCGTTATCTAGGTATTTCTATATCTGTGGCTTCGACACTACAACGCTATGCGACTCTTCTTTACTGAGATTCCAAGTTATATGATATAGTCTCATAATTTGGTTTTAGCCAGGCCTGCAAAACACATAAGAATGAAAGATTGATACATTTAGATTTGGTAACAAAACAAAACTAATGATGATGGCTTTATCATTAACATTATTTTACTCTTCAATATGTTTTAAATAGAGATGAAACGGATAGTTGTTTGGCCGGATACCGGATACCGGATATCCGGCCAGCTACTAGGCCGGATAGCCGGATATCCGGCGGCCGGATAGTTGGCCCATTGTCTCGTTGCATGTCGTGACGAGTTTAACGCCGCACAGGTGCTTCGAACGCGACCAGTGGGTCTATTAGTAGACTAGACTAGTCAAACTTTTCGAAAATCGAATCCGTTCGAATAGAATATCAGATTTTGCCACTTGAAAAGGGGGCAGATCAATTCGGGCGATTTCGGTTGCCATCGTGAGTGTGTAATTGAATAGCGAAAATTAAATTAGTTTACTTGCTGCATAATCTGACTGAACTGCATCATGTCATCAGAACATCAGTGAAAAAAAGATCGCATATTTTATTTGGCAATATTTCGACATTAACAGATAATAATATTTACTATTTATGTATTTGTCCTTAGAGTGAATAGCCCAGAAAAAGAAATTAGTTTTTGAAAGGCCTTAATATGGCTTTTTTTGTAACTTTTTGGACTTTAAATAAAAGCCGCCGTTATTATAAGCCATTTTATTGATATTTACCTCAAATATTAATGTATTTTATTTTATTAACAGGAAATTGTCGTAGTTTTTTAATATCCGGTATCCGGCCGGATAGTGATCTACTATCCGATATCCGGCCGGATAGTAAATTTAGGCCGGATATCCGGCCTACCGGATAGTTACCGGATATCCGTTTCATCTCTAGTTTTAAACCTCTTTTTCTGAGTAAATATGAATTTGAATATGTTATATTTTTTTTATTAAAAAACAAATAATTTTACCATACCTACATATACACCAAATAAATGGAAATCAATCCAACCCAATCCCGAAAGAACACAGTTTTCAGGATGCAAAGTTTAAGCTAAGCCAAATATGATATTTACATTAGAGCCAACAAACATAGAAGCCGCTCTCCATATTCAATCAGTGGTGCACAATGAAGCCGTTTGTGGTTGTCTATATAAAGTCTATTATGTATAATGAATAGGCAAGCCTAGCTGACACGACCGTGCGATCCGGACGCTTCAATCGCGGGCGACCTCGTCCATTTCGGCAACCCGTGCCAAGGGCAAGGCCACTGCCGGGTGCTCTCAATTAGTGGCCCGATGTGCCTGGGGCCCCAGCGTCACCTTTACTACCTAGCCTAGTGACGCCATTTATTAAACATAAAGACCGAATTAGAACCACCTTGAAGTCTTTGTAAATTTCAGCATTTGCGAGAACGGAAGACGCTCAGATAAGGTGTTCTCGGTCATTTGCAAGGATGTAAGCTATCAATGCCTTGAATATTTATGTACGTATTTAAATGTTGATTCAGTAAATACATTTAGAATTATTTGTAAATGAATAAGGTTCCAAATAAAGTTATAAAGACTTAGATAAAGACTCTACATTTTACTTGAGATTCGTATGGTATTATTAACACTTTATTGTAATGTTTAGCTCTCTGCCAAAATTGTATGTCTACGTAAACAAATTAGAGAAATTATAGTTTTTCTAAAAACAATCGTAGGTGGGTAGGTATGAAGAAGATTTGTTGTCTGTTTTAAATTTAAGCCGTTGACGTGTGTGACCTTCAAAGCCTGGCAAAAACATAATATTAGACATGCAAATGAGCTGCTACAATGACCTCGCACCGCGTGATTCAATAGTTAGAAACCATAAACATATTATTCCGCCAGTTCTGGTTTAAAGATATAAATAATAGTTGGAATTTGAAGCGTTATTTCTGTATATGTATGGGCTTCTATACTGTTCGATCACTGGAAACCATAATCGAGAGCATGTTTATATGTATTATTGCATATAGTGGTACATTCACGTTTAGTTACTTTACTATTATGTTTTTTTAAACAAGTATCGATTCACTCTAAACTTTGCCATTTTTGTGAGTTTGCTTAATCTTTAGGTTGTAATTGGCGCTATTTAGCAACAAATGTGTATAGAATGGTGCTGTCGACTGTACATAGCAACATGTTTTAAGGAAAAAATTACGATGCAAAAAGACATTACCTACCTATAATTAATGTTAACATACAAACACTGCACGACCCCGACAGAGAATAAACTAGGAGTGCTTCCTCGTTTGAATATCGGAACATGTCAATGTCGCTCCCGCCGAATTAGCAGCAATGTCAGCCTCAAGGCGAACCCACACGAGGAAACTGTGCCATTATTCGACAACCACACAACCGAATTTGCACAAGGTTACATGATATTGTGTTGTGGTTACAAACAATTATTCCAATATGTTGGAAAAACCTTCGATTTATTTAGATCAGCTACGAAGTTGACATAATGATAATGACTAATCCTTGAAAATTAATGCGAGTAAATTTTAATTAACATTTTCATGTAAGCATAATTTCTGTGTCAAAGGACATCTCCAATGCAAGATTCGTTCGTACTAATTTCATTGCTCATTCATTTCATACTTATTTAAATTCACAATTAAATTTAAGCCATTTAAAAGCATAATCGCAGGAGTTTATGTATATGTTAATGCACCCAAATTATATGCCTGAATACGGTCACACATCCAGCATCAGACAAAAGCGATATTCCACTTATCAATTTTACAATGAAAAGAAGAAAACCTTTCAAGGCAGCAAATAATGAAAGAACGCCTTTCTCCGTTGAGACATTGCCTTGATATTTACATGAAACGAAGCTTCCTAGTCTGTTAAGGACGACTAGTCCAAATAGCGACTTCCGTAATGTTAAGAGTTCCTTACGGCCACCAACGCGATCTTAACTAGAAGTTACAAGGTACAAATGGAGCGATATACCCCAGCCCGCCGACCGAAACAAAACCGAACGCGAACATGCCAATTAGAGCGTTGAAATCGGCTATTGGTCCAAGATTCCAGAGCTTTCAGTCTGCTTAATTGTACGTTACAATAACGCAACGTGGTAAATATGTATATCAGAGATGAGTTGCGCAGTAGGTTCTCGCGTAATCAGAGTATGTCGGCGGTTCTCCCCGCGCGCTGATGCGCCGGTTGTATAACGCCGCGCCTGTGTGCGCGCGCGCAAGTTACGTTGCACTACTCACCTACACACCTACCCGGCGCGCAAGAACGAGGAACACTTATTTCCTAGTGTTACATTTTCGCGACCTCTTTAACAGCTAACGATTATTTTCTTCATCTACACCGCCATACTAGGCCAAACGATCTCTACATTTTGTACACCTTCTTCCGCCATTTGAAAGTTGTTTATCAGATATTCTAAATAACCAAGTTAATTCTAGCACGCATAATGTGACCTTATTCAACTTGAATACAACCCGGACACATTATGCTGATTTGTCCCGAATTTTCGACAACCGGCGCTTATATACATATGCGATGAACACCAGCTAGCCTGAACTCGCGCTAAATACATTTTGATAAACCAACAAAAACAAGGGGAGATTAGATTAAATTTTGTTCGTTATGCGGGTAATCTAGGCGGAGATGCTATTGTAACGTTTTTTTGGTGTTAGGTACTGTGGTAGGAGCTGGTAAAGTTTTTGTGTGACGCGACACAATCTGTCAGCATCGCGAATATGTAATGATTAGGTGTCGGCGCGGGGCTCGCGGGCGGGGGGCCGGGGGCCCCGCAGGCTTAGCCAGGCGGAATATTGCGCAGCATTCGCTCCTGAAAACGTGTCCGAAGAAAGTTCACGGCCGCGCGTTGACGCCGCAGCCCGCCCCGCCCCGCGCATCGCTTCCGCCACCCGCCCAACCTTTCTCGCCTCCTCTACGATGGTAATGATCTCTCGATCGTTCGCCAACTGGATAAATAGCCTTCATTAGCCGTACTGATTATCACACTTATGTGAATGTGAATTGAAACTTGAGCAATCTTCATCCAACAAAATATGAAGTAACTTTCAAATCAATTATCTTTCTGTATATTATTAGAAAGTATATTCATATAGGTATTATAGTTAAGAGCTAGACTTGATGATTCTTTAATTACTAATTGCTGTTCCTGCTTTATTACAATGAAACCAAAACGGGTTGTCAAAATAATTAGTGTGATAAATATTCAGGAAAGCAATTATTGGAGAATCGCAAGGATTTTTTCTTTGCGCTCTTGAGTGATGTGTATAATTTGTCTTAAATTAAGCGAGAGTCAGGTGAGGCTGGGCTGGCGGTGGAACGATGGGGCGATGGGGCGATGGGGCACGGAGCCGGCGGGAGGAGGCAGCGCGGCCTTGGCGCGAGCGTTGGCCGCGCGCGCGTGTAGCCGCGATAAATTCGGCAGTTGCGCGCCCCACCGGAGTTACTGACCCCGGTTTGCGACGCAAATGATCCCCTTGATTTTATTTAAATAGACCACTCCGCCCGTCCCCTTAGATAACTTTGAAAAAACATTTTTGTATTTCAATAGCGTTGCTCGCGACAGATTTATCGATTTGGAAATCCAACAGGATGAATTTTGTTGACTTTTTTAGACAGTTAACTAGTATTGATAAAATAAGAGCGTGACATGGATTTATTTGTAAATAGGGCGCAAATAACTTAGTTCTCAGAGAAAGTAAGCCTTTTACCTATAAAAAACTTTCATACTTCTCAAAGACCGGTTTTGATAAGGTTTTTTTCTACGGCATGGTCTCATTCCTGAAAAATTCGTGCGTCACACTACACCAAATTTATTCTTTATTGTAATAATCGCTGTGAGTACAGGTCTGAATATTGTTTTGTTATTTAAATTTACGGCAGCGTATAATGCATAAATATTACCCAGATTTTCTGAGAATTTAAATAATAATGAAATTATTATCTGCAAGTTAATCATTAAAAGTGAATCGGCCAAAGTGACATTTACTTAGCAGATCAAAAACAAGTGACTGAACGTGGTAATATGATAAATAATATTTTGAGGTTCACGTCATTATGTTAAAGCGTTTACGATTTTGGCAATTCGTGGCTCGTTCCGCATTGTTCTCACTTCCTCGTTTCCCAGCTGGCGGTGAAACATGGTATGGGACTGCACCTTGTCATTATTAAAAAGTGGATAAGTGGAAAGATCGTCATTTACATAGGTGTGCCTTTTGTGGTGTGTTTTTTAGTTGGAAGAGGGCGGGAGACGCTCCGGCCACGCGCGCGGCCGCGTGCCACGTCGCAGCCGGCTGGCGCGAGGGCGGTGGGACAGTTGTACCATTTGTACCTAGTAATTTCATTTGCTAGCTTTCAATAAGTTGCAATTTAGATTGAATTAATAGAAGCCGGGACGCGGGTCACAACTGGTGGTGTCGGCGACCGCGCGCGCGAGCACTCAACTCGGCGAGTGCGTGTAACGGTGCACAACGCTTTTGCTATACCATTCTGCTATTACACTGGTAAAAGGCAAAAACATGCTCGGTTCAGCATTTAGCGAATAGTATTAACTGAAAAGCGAAATAGGTAAAAATCCCAACTAATATTATAAATGCGAAAGTAACTCTGTCTGTCTGTCTGTCTGTTACGCTTTCCCGCTTAAACCTCGCAACCGATTTTGATGAAATTTGGCATAGAGATAGTTTGAGTCCCGGGAAAGAACATAGGATAGTTTTTATCCCGGTTTTTGAAACAGGGACGCGCGCGATAAAGTTTTTCTGTGACAGACAAAATTCCACGCGGGCGAAGCCGCGGGCAGAAAGCTAGTATTCAGATATATGAAACAATCTAAGATTTTGTAGGCACAATTAGTTAAGCTGCTTGTGACAAGCAATGCCTGTTTGTTAAATCACATTGATAAAAAAAATCTTGGAATATTCAATAAAAGTAGGATATAGAGTTTTTCAATAAAAGAAGGGAACGACGCTAGTTTTGTCTAGTGATTTATTAGAGAAATTATCACCAATAATGACTTTAGTTTATTCCTCGAAAGTCCCAATTGTTTGTTCGTTACTTTGTTTTGAATGAGACCTTTTTCTTTGGGTAATGCCCGAGTTTATTATTGCGTAGCCACAGTTTTCAATGCGTCGTAAACAAAGGGCTTTTAAAATAAAAATAAGTGTTCGTGTCCTTGTTGTTATGATGTAGGTTGACGGACATTGTGCGCCCCATGGTCGTGACCCACATTGTCGCAGGATCAGAGAGCAATGAGCGAATTTAACCATCTGCTACCTTTATAATAGATCTATAGAAATATTCTAACCCTTAAGGTGACTTCCTTTTTAATTTAGACTTTAAAGATTCCAATTTTTACCTATTTCGCAAAAAAGCAGGTAAAATCGGGTCCATTTAAGTATGAAAAAAATCACAGTGCGATTCGACCTACCCTTTCTTTCATCTCGGATTTCACGAACAGGTAAAGTTCAACTTTTTGCTCAATGTGTATCTTTGTGTAGTTTCGCGATACCCAACTCTTCTGTGAAGATTTGAAAAAGCTCCGAGTTATTGTTTAATCGAAATCTTTTTCGGCGACAAAAAATGTGTGGATTGAACTTTTTAGGAATAGTTTTTTAACTTCCTTTTGTTGGATGGGTTCGTAACCGACATTCCCAGATACGCGACGCATTGTGTCCTCGCTAAACGATATCGCGATCGAGTGATGCCCTTTCAAATGTTCGTCTTAATGATAAAATACCAGCGGGACGCCGCGCAATATTTTCACAACATTGTATTCTCATAATTTAGGCATTTATTCTATATTTGACGTAAAAAGTAAAATTACACGAATGATAGATACTTTGTTATAAATCAGCTACGACTGTAGCTTCTTTTTAGTAATTTGTCATTTGAAGTATTTTCTCAGACGTTAAACTGTGTGAACAACTTTTGCTTGAAATAAATGTTATTAATACAATGGTCAGCATTGCAAATCGAGTAAACAATTGTTATGCGGTACAATTAAATGCAAAATTATGCTTACTTTTTTTACAGTAAACAATCGGACTAGGTTCGGGTACATTGTGACTTTTGTGTTGAAAGCGCAGCGGGAAGTTTGCTCGTCATTACTGTGGTCAATAGTACAAATTATTTGGTTTTCGGAAAGAAATATGAGACCATGGAATTTCTTTCCTATTAGTCAAGCATAGGCGTGGTGGAATGTCCTCATTATGTATGCGTATGGAGTCCAGTTGCAGTGGCATTAGTAAGCTGGATTGCACGACAATTGCAGCATGATGACGGCAGCCGCGAGTCGCGAGTCGCGGCGGGCATAGGGCGAGCCCCGTTAGGACGGGGTGACTGACTCCAGCATTGCAGCCTGGTGCATTGTGCTCTAACGAGAACACAGCATTACGTACAATCATAAACGAACCAACGAAACTTTACCGGTACGTCTGCTTGCGACAACTCGAGCTACCTCAGCAAAACCTTACCTGTAACAAAGACAAATGTTAAATTAGATGACGTTTAAATCATGTTCATTTTCAAGAAATCATTCTAACCAACTGTACACCTCAAATTAAGCTGTCAAAGCTTATAATACCTCACGTACAAATTCACTTTATATGCTAATGCGTGTATTGTTTCTAAGTCAAAGTCGATTAAATAGTGCGCATATAATTAGTAAGTACAATAATAAGAATTTCAACTGATCTATTGACTGTTTCTTCGGTTGGCACAGGAAATGGGTAGGGTCAACGTTCGAAATGGTGTCGTTCACAGTGGAAGGTGGCTACTGAACTCGAGCCGGTCGTCCTTGAGACCGCCACAAAAATCGCCAATCACCAACACAAACGTGAAATTTGGCGTGTCACGATGCTGTAACCGCGCACACACGGCCCGAGTAACTCAAGAAAGTTAACCCACACCAGCGGCGAGCAATGAAACGAGCTGTTACCAACACATGCAAGCTGGAGTCAACGGACCGCGCCGTGAAAACTGAACCGAATGTGAAAATAACACGTCAGTCTTGAACGTTCGCCTAATAAATTATCTAGCCTTTGTGTTTGCGGCCAGGAGTATAAAGAAAACAGATGGCTAGCTTACGGTTACTGAGCTGTTGATGGAGTGAAAGAATAGGCTTACAGTTAGTACCTAACATGATGTATGACTTGGTTTTATAAAAGTTTGATCGTATTATTTTTTGGTATAAGCTGCGCGGTCATAAAGATAGAAGTTCGGTGTAAGGTAAGTAATACGAGTATAGCATTGGTATAGTAGAGCATCTCCGTTGCAGATTAAAGTGTTTATAATAAGATTATCTTCCTTAACATTTCCTTTTCATTACTGAAAGAATAATTAGTCTTTTTGTCTCGGATTCTCTTATTATTCAGGCTCTTTTATTTATAATTATTTATTAGTTACGTACGCAGGTACGTACTTTAAAACAAATTATATTATGATAATCTACCATACCAATGTGGCACTGGTTTGATACAACATTAATGTTGAAGGTGCTCGGTAAAATATTTGTACAGTTGACAGCACATCAGAAATACATGACGTCCAAACGAGTGAAAATAAATGTAGGTACTCATTTAAAACTGTCGCAGTATTGGAGTACCTACAAAAGTTTTAAAATGTACATAATTAAAACTGAACAACAACCTGTCAATTGTGGTAGAGCTAATCTATACAGTGTGTCCGGGCATGTAGTGATCAAACTTTAAGGGCGTAATCTATGGACAATTTTATCGGTGAAAATACTTTAAATTTGGGGCTTGACCCATTTTTCGCATATTTACAAGGATTTAAGTTTTTAATTTTAAGTTTTCACCTCTTCCTTCAAAAACAAGTGATAGCGTAGGTAACTTAACATTAATAAGCAAATATTTTATATCATGCGATAGCCAATAAAATTATCTACTAGTAGAAGTAGAAAACAGACACAAGTTTCATACATTTTAAGGGAGTAAGAATGGATTTAATTAGAAATAAACATGATTTTTTTCACATCTTTTTCAGTTATTTACCAACACAAGAAAAACCAGGTCGTTAAGGTATGTTTTATTTGCATTGTATTATTAGTATTTGAGCCATTCTACAAAACGAATGTAAATTTATTAGTCTACGTCTATTAGTTTCGACGTAATTCTTGAACAGAGATACCCATTCCCAGCGGTTTCCATAGTAATCGGAATAGGTTGTGTGATTCTTTCAGGCAGTGCATTTTCGCATGTCGCGTGCGCTATGGAAACCGCTGGGAAGGGGTATCTTTGTTCAACAATTACGTCGAAACTAATAGACGTAGACTAATAAATTTACATTCGTTTTGTAGAATAGCTCAAATACTAATAATAAAATGCAAATAAAATATACCTTAACGACCTGGTTTTTCTTGTGTTGGGAAATAACTGAAAAAGATGTGAAAAAAAACATGTTTATTTCTAATTAAATCCATTCTTACACCCTTAAAATGTATGAAACTTGTATCTGTTTTCTACTTCTACTAATAGATAATTTTATTGGCTATCGCATGATACAAAATTTTTGCTTATTAATGTTGAACTACCCACGCTATCACTTGTTTTTGAAGGAAGAGGTGAAAACTTAAAATTAAAAACTTAAATCCTTGTAAATATGCGAGAAATGGGTCAAGCCTCAAATTTAAAGTATTTTCACCGATAAAATTGTCCATAGATTACGCCCTTAAAGTTTGATCACTACAAGCCCGGACACACTGTATAAGTTGTTTTCTTCGGACTAAGGTCAAATTAGACGTTAACGATCCAGAGCCAAAAACCTCATCCTAGAGCCGACGAATATAAATAGTCTGCTTTATTTCGAGTGACTAATTTCCGGATAGAGTCGGGCAGCTATTCGCAACCGCTCGCCCGAGGTAGGCAGGCGATAAAAAGATTTGTTACATTACGCGTGCGACTCGGGGCAGTGACCGCCGCCGAATTTCAAGGTCTGCGCACATCGCGGTAAACAAGTGGCGTAGATACCACCTATCTATACATACAACAGATATAAAACCTGCCTTATATAATTATGTAGGCACTGTATTCATTATTTTATTAAAAAGAGCTGCAGCGCGTGGAATATAATATGATTTCTTCTCGCATTTACATGCTAATGCTTATGTTGACTTGATATTAGTAAAAATTCTTGTCGGCTAAAATAATGAATTCTATTTGTATGCTTCATTATATTCATATAAATTAGCAAAATACTCGTGGTGTAAGTACACGTGACGTATATCGTTATTTTAACATCGACACCGATATAAGTATAAAAATTTACTGCGTAAAGCGGGGCACGTACCTACACACGTGTCAGGCCAACGTGGCATGAAGTAATCCCGAAACCCGAATAATAATAACGCTCCTAGTTTCTATCCAGGAAAAACGACAGGCTACGATTTAAAGACGCAAAACGCGAAAAAATATCCTTGAATTTAAAACGAGGCCTACACCATCGAAAGTTCAATATCGCTTGTAAATCGAGCTTTAATACATTCGGATTTGACAAAACAACCAGTGATGAATGTTAGACATTGTTTTTCATGATTTGATAAATGATGTATTTTGCAAGCCGAAAAGAGCCCACTTTATCCCAAAACACCCTAGTCCAATTCATGGATGGATAACATACTTTGTTACATAATTGTAAAATGAAATAACAAAAACATACACACCGAAATGATATGAAATAATAATTTAATAAAGTTTGCTGGCATGTCTATAAATGTAGCTTTCGTGCTACGCCGTAGCGTCTACGAGGCTACGAGTGACAAAAACTTGATTCGTAACCAGGTGGAGAAGAGGGGGCGAGCGGTCAGTGAGCCAGTGTACCAGCAGGCTGGCTCTCGAGGTCTGTGGGAAACGCTCGCCGATTTGGGGAATTGGCCCACCGGTCACGGGGCCGCACGCATGCCGACTGATTGGACGAAAAACGATTTGATTAGATCATTTGTTTACAACTTACAATACTAGTTTGGGTGATGGTTTAGAGCCAGTTTTTACTTTATATCATGATGGGAATTGAAACTTATATTTAGATTATGTTTCATATGTATGTTCTTTGTATATTGGTTTACACCAAAGATTACTCTTTAAAATAAAACGGTGTAAACACGTTATTATTCTACTGCAATATTTATACATTATGTTGCAATATAAATTGGATAGGTTATCTCAAGTTTCAGCGCTTAGTCGTGTTCAAATTTCTCTTTATCAAGTTCAATGACACTTTAATCACGTCGCCTTGAAATTATCTCTTTGTCTGCTATTGACATTTTTATTATAATAGGTACAATATTTTAAAACTAAATAACAATTTTATTGTTCTTGGAATATTATGAACCTAGCCAATTTCACTATAGAATCACTTTTATCCATTGCTTAATTGTTTTTTTTTAATTACAAATGTATCTCTATCTGTGTTGTCCGAAATAAACGTACTAATTTGAATTTAAATTGTTTTTGTTAATACCTATTGGCATCTATTTCAGATTTCTTTGCCGCCACGGTTTTTCAACAACACCTAGTCGATTTAAGTAATGATGACTCAGTTGATCAGGTAATGAATACGTCACATGAAATTAATCATGTAGAAAATCTATGAGAGCTTAGTAGTGCCACACAGGTCGGCAACGTGTGCGCAACTCGATCTGAATTTCTTCCTGGTTCACAGTGAGTTCGTGACGATAGAAGCATCATAGTGTAGCGATCAAGTGTCTCGCGAATGTGCGATTTTCCAGCCACTGAGCGTCAAAGCTGCGCCGACGATGTCAATGCCCCGCCTGAACTTTCCACTGGTTAAACTTGATTATTGACACGCGATGGGTGCCACCTAAGCTAGTAACGTAGGAGTTACGTAAGCGATTGGGTTTCTAAATAAACCGCCGCAGCCGCACGTATTACTATACGTAATTGAAAACCTCCAAAAGTTGAATAAAGAACTTTGAAGGGCGTGAAAGTTGTTTCGTTCATGAAGGCTATGTGTATTGTCTTAAAGAAATCTTTACAATTTTGCTTAAAGTAAGTTACTTAAAGCTTACAAAATGTTTATTCATTCCTCGTTTAAGGAAGAAGCGACGCGTTCTTACAGTTCACTGCCACGTAATTTTCCTGCTAGCTCAAAGCATAGTGATTGAAGTATCGCCCGTAGTTAAGTAGATGGCTAGAATGATAATGTCATACGCATGCGTGGCGCGTAATCAGACAGGATTCGCACGGTGCGGAGTGCAAGCGATGCATCGCGGGGTGCAGCGTGCAAGAGGGACGGAGCGAGTTCAATGGTATTTGATATAGTGCACTGGAGTTCTTTAACCCCTTAGCCTACCTGTGGTTCTTGCGAATGAGGCAGCTCGGCCGTTGTCCCTGAATGTACCACTATCGAGCACGTATCTTTATAGGTCGCTGCTAGGCAGTGTACAGACAGCAAAGTCATCGTCATAGTTTTTGTAGAGAAACAAAATATTGTTTCGTGAAATAGATAGGTAACGGAAAATGGCTTGTAATTTCAAATTCAATGTTTCTTATCTCTGAGGACGTTTCTGTACCTCTAGTAGGAAAAACTTTCGAGTTCGTTTCGTTGCGTATTCAAAGTGTCATCGAAAAATTTTGTATGAAAAATTAAACAGCGCCCCCTATATTATAGCCGCCCTAGGGGGCGCTGTTTAATTTTTCATACAAAATTTTTCGATGACACTTTGAATACGCAACGAAACGAACTCGAAAGTTTTTCCTACTAGAGGTACTGGTGAACGTTAAAAATAGTCATAGAATGAGCAGTACCTCTAGTAGGAAAAACTTTCGAGTTCGTTTCGTTGCGTATTCAAAGTGTCATCGAAAAATTTTGTATGAAAAATTAAACAGCGCCCCCTAGGGCGGCTATAATATAGGGGGCGCTGTTTAATTTTTCATACAAAATTTTTCGATGACACTTTGAATACGCAACGAAACGAACTCGAAAGTTTTTCCTACTAGAGGTACAGAATAAGTTGCATTTAGTAAAAAAATACTCACTTTACAAGAAAGCTTATGTTGTGATGTGGTTGAATTAAATTTAATTCATATCTTAACGATGTTGCAGTCAGACATTGTACATTGACTGGCACAAAAACTTGCTATATTTTATTTTTAATCTCGCAAGTTTTTTGTAAAGGTTAGATCACATGACGAGAACAATAAGAATTATAGGGGATCGTCATAAAAACAAGTTTGCTGGTTGATTCGCGCTGGGTGTAGAAAATAGTGATGTAACCGGTCAACTTTAGATATGCGAATCACGTGTGGTGGGAGCTGCCCGCATGTCAACTATGATCTAGGATTTTAAAGATTCGCAGCAGGTGTGTGCAGCGGGGCGGGGGCGGGGGTGCGCGGGCGCACTGGACTGGTTTCCGTTGTTTCGCAATAACACGGGTTCAGTGACGCCTCGTATACTTATAATTGCTGGCGTGTCATGAACGTGCTCTCGACCCTTCTACTTATGTATACAGTTTTACCTTAACGTAACAAATATGTCCGTGACATTAATAGGGATATTACGACTTAGCACGTACCTATGGTCATGGCATACGTTCTTACAAACGCCGTTTACGTATATCTTGTATGAAAGTTCTGTACACTTTGTTAACAAGTTCCCAGTAATAAACAAAACATAAACATTTTAATTCTCCTTTCTTTCTTTTTATTTATCTTACTTGTTTCATTTTACCAACACATTTGACATTCATGAACCTCATCATTATTTAGGTGACGTGTGCGTTTAAATGTACTTGTACATATTTAAAATCTTGTAAATATTACAAATGTTCTTTTAGAGATAGTTACGAACTTTATCAGTATTATATAAACTATTAGTAGTGCAATGTAGGGTAGAGTTCTTATTACTGGTTTATTTCTCTTTGTTAGAGACGAATTAGGAAGATTACTACGTCTTGTTGACTTTTATTGGATTTCGTCATCGGTGGGTGATTAGCCCTATCGTGGGTAATGTAACAATAGTTAGGGTAGGACAGCAAACAGACGCATAATTACTCATCCACTGACCCACAAAGGAGATAACGAAGAAAGTCAACAGATAGAAACAATAAATAATGCATACACAAAAGCTAGACTAATATTGTTTTGATATTGACCCCGTTACAATAATAAACATAACACAATACCACTTTACATAAAGGAAGCGATTTGAGGTCGAATTGACTTACAGAACGTCAACAATACATATTTAAAATTCCCCCAACCTCCGGAAAAGACGACTGGCAAAATAGATCAAGATGATCGACGCGTAGTTTCTTATAATGATGTTTTAAAACGCCCCCACCTACTAAAGAATCATTAGCATAGCAATTTTAAACAGGCAAGTTAAAAATAATCTCATATGCATCGTCATAAGTGATTCTGCTATCATTAATATTCCCAGATGCAATAATAATTTTCCTGCTAATCATGTCGACAACTTGTCCTTGTATCGCAGGTCGTTTGGTATTGAAGTGTGTATCGTAAAGCGTAATGAATGGTTGTAAAACTCGTTTTATGGGAAGTGTAGGATAAGGGTGGTAGAGCCTGTAAGACGTGAAAGCTAAGCTAAGCGAGCGAGTCCGCGCGATGACCCCGACCGCGAGCGACGACCCGGCCTGGCAACCACCACCACATGTCTGCGCGCAACGGCTGGCACGTCAACCCATTCAATCATTAAAACAAATGAACGTAAACACCTAAAGGAACTAAATATTCAAAGTAACCTAATAATTGCTCACATTTCTGACAACTTTAATATACAAATAATAAAATAATTTTGGGTTATCTCATAATAAAGGAATAAATTATTTTAACCATCATATCCTTAAACTAGAAGCGTCAATTTTGGCCATTAGACAAATGCTACAAATGTAGACTCTGACTCACGCTCCTAACACTGACATTTGTCACCAGCGGGGATAGAACCTGCAACCACATCTGAACCTACAGTACTGTAAGTAAAACCTTCAGGCCGTCAAGTGCAACAAAAGGAACAAAGTAAACTTTCACGAACAACCATTCGTAGACGCGCAGACTTTTTCTCTCATCAATTAATTGCTATTCCAAGTTCGTGCACCTCGTAGTGAAATAGTTAAATTGGATTATATTGGAATTCATGGGCTTGTTCACGTCCGGGTGTAGTGCACTAGTGGGTTGTTTCGTAAGCGCGGCCGTGGTCGATGACTCCGAACGTTCCAGTACAACTCGGTTACGCAACGCGAGAAAGTTGACATCCGTTGCAGCGCTCCGACCGACGACCGCGGTGCGTCGATGCACCCCAATTAGCAACTGCCACGCCAGATTTGATCTATAAGCAGCTCAAAAGCATTCGAGATTATTGCTTCCACACATACAGCAGTGAAGTAAATTAGAGAATAACCGAGAACCTTCGTACTTTCTCTTGAACAGAGAATGTTTTTCAGAAATGTTACATTCTAAAATTTTCTTGGAAAGTTTGTCTATTGTGTGTGGTAAAATTATTTTAGAGCTTAATACATTGGATAGAGCACAACAAGATACTTGAAGAGGATAAGTTAAGCTGTTTGATTACGATATAATTTATTACGATTTCTAGCTATTTATTATATTTTGAGTATGTAACTAAAGTAAACAATTTGTAATCTTAGGTAAGAATATGTGTTAATTTTATCATATAATATGTTTATTAATAATTTCTGTTTACTTTTAAATAAAGAGCACGCCTGGTAATCATGTATCGTTAATAAAAGCTCGTTCGTCATGAAATTTCATTGCCAGAGCGTCGTTATCAGAATCGAGGACATTTTTATATAATTCTGGGTCATTGTACCGAGGCGATGTTTTGTTCGCCTTATCGCAGCCCGCTATCGCCGGAGTTATGTATGTCACTGATAAAGCCGGCCCTCCACCGCGCTCGAACAAAGGACTGTGTTGCCGATCCCTGTGCTTAAGGCCGAGGGGTGAAGGTTGCTTAAAGCTTTGCCCACATTATTAAATTAGAAATTAACACTAACAAAGACAATTTTTCATTAAACAAGTCTGACTCTTTGTCAACTCACTACACGCGGATTGAGTATTTTTTGTCTTTACCAATAATGTGGGATTATACTTGTTGTCAAAAAGTTTTTATCCAAAAAAGTACAATACAATGAGAAAGTTTTTTAAATCATGTTTCGTGCTTTTTTGTTGTAACGTGTTTAATTTTTTCGTCTGATTATAAAATGTAACATTTTGTTTCATTAACCTTCCCTAAAGAGTTATTTTTTATAGCCCGTACGAGCACAATTTGTCTGTTGAATTTTCGACGAATAATATTACATCAATGATATATTTTATGACAAAATTAAATTGTAACTTTGAAAATAATATTTGAATTTTGAAGACGTCAGCAATTCGTTGATAAAACCCTCTTTGGTGTCCGGAAGTCGTTATACCTACTACACGTTCTTACGTAGGTTCTTCACCTACCAATCATGTAACTGTTAAACATCGTTCTTCAGTTCATTTGTTTCATGATGAGTAATTTGACAATGAATATGCTAATGAATCCGTAACAAAACAAAGTAAAGCACATTGACTGGAAATGTTTTTCACAAACTTATTTTAAATGTCACTTTGTTGCTGGCGGCCAATGATGGAATTTGGTTCGACCACGTGGTGCTGTGCCTTTCAAAATGCGCATGTCAACGTACTCGGTGAACTGAGTGAGTCAGTGATCACCATGTAGCTTGTGAATGTGCTTGTCACTGATGTCAAAATGCTTGAATTTTGTTTATGTCAATTCTTTCGTTGGTCCTGTTAGGCTTCTAGAATTTAAAGTCCAGAGCGAACCATGAACATTTTTTTAAATCAGAAATAATGAAAAGTTGGTAAAAATTAAAGAAAGAAAAACGTTTTGTAAAAAGACAAAAGAACACCAGGTACAATAAAATTAGAAAACAATACCTGTTAATTTTAACAGAGGTATGGTCGTGAGTTTATTGAATTCTTACATGTGTAAAACAGAGCATTCCGTAATTACACGAGATTATCAAGATAGATGGTCTGACTTATTGCAAAATGGGGCGTCTCGGTGTCTAATATAATAACCAATCAACACGAGCTGGTTATGTTATTTACACAGAATGAGCGCGCCTAAAATTTATTTCTGTAACGCAAAAGCGTACCAAAGCTCCGGCGGGGGTGACTGACCCAGTCCTAGCAGATATTTGTACAATTGTGTTTGTAGATTCGCTTCAAGGACGCCGTTTACGTCAGCAGGGGTGATCGACTGATTGAAATCGTGTTATGCCACGCGAAACCTTATTCCATTATGATAAAGTTTATTTGTGTGAAGCAATCAGAACGATTTACGATTCAAATTTTAAATAGGTATGTTGTGGATAAGATCATTAGATAAAACGCTGGAGCGAGCCGTTGAGAGGTCATTGGTTTTTGTTTCTTTATTTAAACGTTAAAAGTAGGTAGGTAGATAAATTCTTTTTGTTGTCGTCTAATTTATGTACCGATAGATTGAATTGAAATAATTGGCATTTAATTCCACAGTCGGATAGTATGCAATTCTAATGAGTGAAGTGTGTCGTCTAGCCGCACGACAATGCGACGTGCGCGGTCGTTGCCCTGGGCCCGCCCCGGCGCCCTAGCCCTCCCCAGCTCACCCCATATCCCCCTCATTCAACTATTTTCGAAATAACTTTTGTAAACATTCATGAGTTGGCAACTTCTGCTATCCTCATTTTACTTCCATCTATGGTAAGCATGTGTACTCTACACTTAATACTTGACTTCGTGGAATAAGTTCTATGGTAATCTCTACATAGTCAACGTTACTCAATTGTTTTGTTGCATTGGAACGATTGTAAAAAGCGCTTTACCAAATCAGGCACGTCAATTGCGTTACCGATGAAGAACAATGAGTTATAAAATCGGTTGGTTTAAAAGTGTCGTAGGCAATAAAGTTTTGATTTGTTTGCGGAAAAGTTCGATTAGCGAATGATCATCATTCAGGACGTGTCGACGATCCTATCGGCGCCGCAGGATTGTTCTAGACCAGACTCGTACAGTTAGTTAACGGCACCCGCCCGTTTCCGCGTCCATGCATTCGCATCTACAATGTACTTATATTTAATAATATTTCACTATTTTATTCCATAACATGTAGAGCAGAATACATCCTTCACATTTGAAACCAACGAACCATCAGTAAAATTTTTATGGTAGAAAACACATAATGCAGCCTACCGATTCTTGCCCAATTTTTTATTTTGTCCAAACATGATAAAGAGTTACGAACATAAGATTTGTAAATTTTGAGTAACTGCATCTAAGGCTTTCTGATTATATTCGTTTTTAACAACTCATAATTATGCACAGGCAATAATTTTAATTAAAAAAGAAATGTTTTGTTAATTCTGGTTTTTAATTACTCACCCAAAACTTGATTTTAAAGCTCAACAAAAAGTTCAAAGCAGGTCTCAGAACGTTTAAAATTTTTAAGTGTGATCAAGTCTTAAAAGGTGATGCAAGAAAATGTATCATCGTCGTATGAACGTTACGTGGCGACATATGGCGTATAGGTGAGCTCTTTCAGTTTCCGCGCCACAGTTAGCCGATATAGGGGAGTCGCACGCATCGGGCGGGCAACGACCGCGGGAACTTGTAACTACATCCGACGGCTCAGAAGCATAATGACGCAACACAACGCCGCGCGTTACCGCGCCGCGAACATACGCCGTTTCAGCGCCGCGCAGTCACCGAGCGCTTTGAACTCGCTGCCTTCTTCGCAAACCGATTCGTCTTCCGCGTTATGTCGCTAATTTTGAAAGTTGACTAATTCAACGTTATTTCATTTTAAGCTCGAGATACTGACTACAAATAAATAATCTTTCAGCGAAACGATTCACATGGTTAACATCAACGAGATCAGAGGACTTCAGTAATTAATTGGAATCGATTGATCAACTTTTAAAGAGTTTAATTCAATAAATAATTTTTTGAGACACTTATTCAGAAGTAAGGGTAATCTGTCTAAATTCTTTTATCATTCGAAACATTCGTAAAAAAACATCAAAGGGAAATTATCAAATTGAGTAATGAGTTCAACTTGTACTTTCATCTTTCGCAACAAACGCGCACACCCTTTGGCGGAAGATCGTAACAGAGAAAGGTCTAAGAAATTTCCCCGCGTTACGACACCGCGCCGACCGGTGGAATTAGCGAGTGGGGACCGATGGAAATGGAAAATCGCGAGGTGCAGCGGGCGGCGGGGGGCCCGGGCATTCGCGTGCACTGGCCTATATGCAGTGCGACGACTCGGCGCCCGGGAGCGATGCACTCCGAGTACGTACTCGTAGCGTACTCCACGCACACTCAGGCACACACCTATTTTTTTTCTATCCGCAGCTGTGTAGGGCGACGAGTCCCTTACAAAAATGTTTACATCAAAAGGATGCTTTCAGCGGCCTGAAGGAAATTGAAACTCGCTGCACATTCTTAAGGCAGTACAGTGCCTTTGGATGCTGATAATTAATGATACAACAACACTGTGAACAATAATAGTTAGTAGTGCTTTAGCTGTATTTCAGCAGTTTGTTTCATATTTTCAGTTTTATACGGTAAAATTTTATTTCAAGTTTTATGTTACGTATGTAATGTAATAAGTAAGCATAGAGCCTGCTATGAGATGCTTTTTGGGTCAATAAAAACTAGGTATACCTACTTGCAGTTGCAGTTTATTGAAATATACTTCAATAAACTGCGTGCCAACACTGGCAACCATTACCTACACCAACGGATGTTTTAAAATCTACGGCTAGCAGTTGGTAACACGATGCACATTTTAAGCGTGCATCCTTATGCGCCGGGCTCCATAAAGCTCGCTGAGCCGTTCGAGCGGCGGCCGAATGCAAAACGGGTGCCCACGCACTGCAATAACATTATACAACGCATAGGGCGGTGGATATTTGTAAAAGTGGAACGGATATCGATGCACCGTGCGCTAATGTGCAATGGAGCGCGGTGACCGCGAGGGTGCAGGTAACAGGAGCGGTTCCGGTCTGAATGAGCTCGTGACTCACCGTCACCACTGCCACGCCTGACTCATGACAACTTCGAGATAGCCATCGCTCTTACAAATTCGACGGTCAGCAAACACGTAACGCCAACATATTCACCGAGGCACCCAGTCGGCTGCAGTCGATGATGCGTTAACATGGATATATTATGTATCGGCCAGATTTCACGTTCCAGTAATTTTGCCCATTCATTTTTATCAAAAATTCATTATATCGTGTGCTTTTGTGCAATAACTAGGTAACTTTAAAATCATTCGTTATGTAAATAAGTTTGGTAACTCGATGTAACTGAAATTTGTATGTACATCCATTTGTATTTTGGAGTTTTATTAAAATTATAAAATGGTTTCTAAGATTTTATCATGAAAAAGTAGAGTTCACTACCCTGTGATTACGTGATATTGATGGCATATCACATTTTCATAGAACTGAATCATTCTTATTTAACAATCGAAGAATGATAAAGTATTTTTTTTACAGTTTCAGTTTAATGTCCATTTTTTTAAAGTTATTTATTCTTAATAATTGAAATTTCTTATCCTTATTAATATGCAATTTTAAAATAATAAAAAATAAACAATAATAAATCTATAAAAAATCAATATCATATTGTTATTGTTATAACTGCTACGTTAAGAGCATTAACCCGAAAAGATGCCTATTTATGTGAACTTCAAAAATTCAAAATTAATTATCCTCTTTTAAGCTTATTGACTCTCATTTCAATTACGATTCGATAAATCTCAAGATAATAATAAAATTTATAGCTATAGTGGGCGACGGTTTTAAAGGACAAAGTTCAATGACCGCTGAATCTTAGAATGATAACGAGTACGAAGAAAAGCTGTACAACTCACCTGCAAATCCATGGCGCGTGTTTCCAACGCTGTTTTCCTCCATGGTGTTGACAAATAAGTTGAATGGTAAGAGGCAGAAGGTATGTTGTGAACGAAAATGTGTTTGGTAAAGTTAGGTTATGCGAGACGCGCGTCTGGCGAGGCGGGTTGGCGCGAAAGTACGCCGGCAGATCGCGCGCCCATGTGGGCGGCCGCGCGCATGCGCCCCCGTGACGTCAATGGAGAACCCCCTGACACCCACTAGGATTAATTAAAAGTACAACATACCCTCTTATTACTACGGTATAATTGTCGTCTGATATTTTGCTGATCTCATCCCAATTATATGCGAACCAAATCAAATTTTTCATATGCAAATCAGTTTTGGAATTACGATAATTGTTTTACAACGATACTAATTAACATTTGTAATCTAGACACGTACGACGATCTTCATTAATAGCAAAGTATTGATTTTGATTCAAATAGTTTTTATAGCTGTCTAGTCGCAGTACTTCGCCATAACAATGAAAATTTTATACAACCTGCAAACCTATTACCAAATCTGTACCTACTTCAAGTAGGCCTAATAACATAAAAACGTCAAATAAAGAGAGCTGAAACATTACATCGTAAATTGTGTTACTTAGAATAAAGCCCCAATATACTGTACAAAGTTCGCGAAGGTGGTTCCAAGGGGTGAACCCCAGTGGGGTGGTGAGGGGTCGGCGGAGTTCACGGTCACGCCACCCGGGCCCGGCTGCCCGCTCAAACCGCTATTTTTAGTTCCGAGCTAGATGGCCTGCATAAATCCCACGTCGGAAATTCTATGCTTGAATAATCAGTTGGAAAAGCGACTCTACATTTGACCGATGACATTTGCTTGATCCCCTTTCAAAGATGTGGGCAGATATTCCTACTTGATATCGTTAATGGATTTAACAATCTACTTTTGAAATGCCCTAATGCCATAATGTGTGTAAGAAAGAAAAAAATATATTCGTACTATGGTATATGTATAAAGCACAATAATATTACATGCACTACAACACTATTCTACTACTCGTATACATAAAATATTGTGATAAGTTATAGACATTCTATTAATTTAAAAACCATCTAACCGTTTCAAATGAATTTAGGTTTTATGGTCAACAGTCATTACAATTATGCGTAATTGAATGAGTTGTCGTTTAGTGGTAAAAACTACTAAAAACAAAACATGGCATTTAAAATTAGAGAACACCATTCATAAACATTCATTCCATATTTATGTGAATCTTCATCATTAATTCATTCATTAATAGTGCCCGATTGATTAGCATCAACGATCTCTACAAGTAAAGTGATTATAGTAAATGTTACTAAAACTCACCTGTACCATAGTAGGTATATTATATTTATCTACTGTGCCTGTACTACCAACGCTCTATGTCGATAAATTGAAATATAGTTAGGCATTACGTAGCAAAGTCAGCAGCGCAAAATCAATACCGTGAATGTCAAAAGTTCATCTCATCCAGTCGACATGGCGTAAAACACCAAATGCTACAGAATAAATCTACTGTGTCACCTACACAGTACACTATCGATTGTAGCTATTCTTGTAGTTGATATCGTAAGTTATAAGCGTCATCAATTTGATGGTCCCAATATACATTTAACTTATAAATTTTAGCTGTGTTTAGACAGATATTAATAATTACTACTTAGGTATGCATTTTTTATTAGCCTTGAACTCTTATACTGATACTTCATAAAATAATATTTTTTTTTAAATAATGTAAATATTATTACATGTTGTATAATATTATTATCACAACTCAAGAATACCATTACGAGTGAGTAGAGTAGATTAGTCTTGCTACGTTAGAAATGACTACGATCATCAGATGCTAGCGACATCTATCGAAGTTTCGGAATAAATCTACTCGGCGCTAGATGGCGCTCTACAGCGAAAGGTTCCCAAACGTCTACGAAACATCTTTACCGCGCGCCGCGCTACAATTCCTTTGAAATCTCGTAGCAGATTAGATGTTAATGTTACAAAAATACAATGATAAAATTAGAAATTAAATGAGTTGATAAATAACAAACGTAAATAATTATGTCATTTATAAGTGTAGTTGGAAATATTTGTTTTTGGTTCGAATGTCTCTGGATTTATTTAATTTTGAATAAGAATGAAACTTTTACACGTGATTTTAACAGCAAATTAGTGGACATTATTTGAAATTTTATTGTACAGAATTTAGTTTAATATGTTGACGTGAAAAAATATACTTTTGTGTATAGGACATAATGGTGTTTAGTATATTTATGAACTCAAATATCTAATAAAATTAAATAATTTAAACAAAAAAAGAGATGAACTCTATTAGTTTTTACAGTATTTATAAAATTAATAACATTCGAATATTATTTGAAACTGTGCCGAGCAAGATTTCTCGGCCTATTAAATTTGTGTCCAATGGCCTGAAAAGTTCGGCGGGGTAGGTAGAGCGAGCTGAGGTCGTTGCCCTCGCTCCCTAACCTACTCAGTATTTGGAGCACGGGCGGGTGAGCGGGAGCACCGTCGATACAGCCTGCTACATCTGGGTCACCACTGACTCATGACCCACTATACTTAATCATCAGCATAGAGTAAGCGTAGCGGTTGCGTTGTCATATTTAAATGTCCATGTAATAAAAGACCCAGATCCTTACTCGTGGTCAAGTGACTCACTCGACATGGAAATATTAAGTCTTTTTGTTTTGTTGGTCAAGTGATTATATTTTTAGAGTAGAGCAACAATTTAAATTATGTCACGCTAAGTATAAATAACATCATTTAATACGAGACAATTTGTAAGATACACATGTTATTTCCCAAACACCCTTAAATTATTTTTTTGTATATTTCTGAAACCAAAGATTACAAGACTTTATCAAGTGCTAATGTATTCGTTCATCTGTAGTACCACATGTAAACAGTTTGTAACGCGCTTGACGTCATCCGCAGCCGCTGCACAGCTGCCAACAGCGGTTAATTAATCATTCGCGATGTAATTAATGATAAATTAATTCACGTATCGACGGGACTTAATGGTTCCATTTTGCGCGGGAGCGTGATTGTTCGTATTCGCTGCATGCGCTCTTACATAACGTCTGACAATTGAATGTGACGTGTCGTTACGATCTCACTTCTGCCTCGTTTTCTAAAAGTTCTCGGTAAAAAAGTCGATTCGTAACGATATGTATCTTAAAAATTGATAAGTTAGCACTGTACAGTGATTTTATGTCAGCTACTAAAAATATAAACAATTCTGTTAAGATGGTACCGTATAGAAGTGGAGAACCATAATAAATCCGTCTCAAAATAAAATGTGTGTCGTAAGCCGGGTGCTATAACGGCTTTACAAATTACTACAACATTTAAGATGAAGATAAAAAGGTAATGTTACAAAAAAATGAGGCAACGAAGACAAAGTCCGACGCTCAAAAAAGGTCCGAACAGTGGATCGTGGTCAGGTTAGCGGGTTACGAGGGAAATATCACGCGAAATGAAGAGCACGACGGATGCTTTCGGGTGGCCTAGTCTCAATACAGCCAACTAATGATGTCCCACTCTTGTAAAAAAAACTACTCCATTCATACTTAAATTCATAAAAAAATACAGCTCTAAAATGTAAGCGTTATTGAATTCATCTACTGAAAAAGCTAACAGGTGCTATAAGTACTTGTAACGCAACTATTCTACAATGTTCATTCTTATACTACTGCCCGACCCAGGAATCGAACTGATTACCCGTTCGCTGCTGAATGTATGTAAGATGTAAATGTATGAAAAACATTAAAGTTTCATGAAGTAATGTTGAAAGAATGGGTATTTTCCGCTGAGTATGCCTGGACTCGGTCCGCGCGGTATGACGCGAGCGCAGCGAATTGGGGTCAGGGCAGCGCGGGCGTCGACCCGCAGGGCCGCAGCCTCTCGCGCGCCCCCCTCCCCGCGCTCACCCCGCCTCTACCCCTACATTCGTCCTCGCTTTGCTTGCAACCTCGCTACTTTTCCTTGCAACTTTCGCTGAAGGCGATGACCGTTTTATATCCATATTAAAGTGGTCATTGAAATTCTGACAGATAAGTGTACAGCGTAATGGAATGACTAGGGATTTTATTACTTCACAAATTAAAAATAGAAAGTGAAGTTTATAATTTTCTCTACTTAACGTAGTACACGTAAGATTGTATTGTCATTACAACAGTGAAGTGTGCACAATTCGATTACATAAGTCACTTGTGAGTAGTTAGGAACTCTACATTATCAATGAAGTAAATTGTTTTTTTAATTAGCAAAGATTAGATTCTTATATGCTGAACCAGTTATTAATAAAAGAAACACGTGTTAATTATTTACTAATAACCGACAGGTACGCACTCTAACGCAATTGAATCACTATTGTTTTTTTCATGAAAAAAATCTTTACATTTTATTAACTTGTCATTGCAAATTACTGTCATTTTATGAAACATCACTCATATCCAGAGCACGAAACAAAAGACGTTCGCGCATGTGACGTTACAGGGAAGGATTTAGTGTAATTTTAAACGGTTATTTGTGTGCGCGGAGGAGGTTGCACGAGCGAGCGTGACCCAATTGCCGGCGGGTGAACGAACTCGGGGCCTTGATCGCAATACCGAGCGCCAGCCCGCTTGCAGCCTACGTCACACCGCACGCAATACATTGTTTCAGATTTTTTTTAAATATTTTTTAAATTGCTCTTATGACTTAGCAACATATTGTATTCACCATCACTGACAAGATTTTTATCTGATTAGAATAAATAAATTGTTACTAAACTCTGAATTAGGTTAAAAATTTTCAAAATATCCTTTGTCAACTTTACTTAAGTTATTTTACAAGTTTTACGAGTATGTTAATTTACTATTTAAAATTTTAATTATTCTAATTTCATCATATTGAAAATACATTAATTTAACTCAAGGTCAAGGTTAATGTTTAATGTAAAATGTATTTCTTATTGAACATCATTTATAAAATGCATAAGATTCATTTGGCACATATTCAAAATTAGTTCAAATGGCAAAGGAACTTCAAAATATAAGTCAGGTGTTACGTAAACCTAGTGCATTATTAATACGTGCAGAAGTCTAGAATTTTCTAGTCAACTTGTTCTGTCAACTTAGGTTCGCCAGTAAGAGTGAGAGAGACAGATTCTCGTTAACGGCTGCGCGTATAGAGTACTAAAGTAGATATTGCGAAAGGAGTGCTGTTGCTAGTCGCTAGCCGAGAGTTGTCATAAGTTGGAGTGGGACAACAGTATGTTTCAAGGCTTCGGTTGGATTATTATTAGAGTATCGGCGCTAGGTTATTCTGAGGCGACCTAGATAGCGCGCGGGGCCGTTGACCGCGGGCCCTCCGGCTGCGCGCGCGGCCTCCAAAATAAAATGGCATTCAGCGATGGGCTCTACTTGCGAAACGCAACTCGACCATGATGTCGAGCGCAGAGACTCACTCCTCTTTGCAAATAATGCAATCGTTATTGACTAACATTGGTTATGAGGCATATTTCTTGAGTAGGCATGTTATGCATTATTAATGCAAATTATATGCTTTTGATTTTTATATGTATATGGAATAACAGTTCATCTAAGAATTAATATTGGTAGTCTTCTTATAATGAACCTTTCAAATTAATTATTTATGTAAATGTTTGATTACTGAATTCACGTAATAAATGATGCATCTTAACTAATTCGATTCATCAAATTATCGTTAAGTTATTGATTAAGTTAAGATCATTATAACATAACTAAATTATAAAATATAACATAGAGTTCGTCTCTGTGGCGACGGCGGCGGCGGCGCGCGCGGGGAGACGGTGATTAGCGACGTCGAATATAGCCGGGAAGGCCGAGGGCAACGAACTCCGCTTGACCCAGATCCGGCCCCCCCGCGCCCGCGCAGCCGCCGCGCGCCCCCGCCGCCTCGCAACTCAGGAAAGTGAAATGGACATTACTTTATCCCGATGCAACTTCGAATGCATCGGAACTCAACGTGCACATGCTGCAGTCTACACTACACACACTTGATCACTGAAAACAACACTGTACCTAAGGTACCTAATGACCAGTTGTATCAGTTTGCTAAGGTGTTAGGAACTACTAAGCACTGATGGAGGTTCAGATGATGCACAGCACTAGTCTTGATGTCACAATGACAGGTGTCAAGATCAGCTGATCGTTGACAGCTCACCTGCTAGCACGCGGCCGAGGAGGACGTCGGCGTCGGTCGGCGGGGGTGGTTCAGGTGGCTGGGAGCTGTCGTGGTCCAGGTGTTGGTGGCGGGAGCACTCGGTCACAGTCATGTCTGGGTGCGGGAGTCGCATGTGCCGCGCGATAGTAGCGCGTGCGGCCGACGGCGGCGTCGGCGCGAATGGCGCTCCGCTCGCTACGCCGCCCGCGGGCGCTCGTAGTCGCTACGCGCCGCCCGCCCCTAAAAACTCCCCTAACCAATGTTTACTACCCCTAACTCGTCACGTGCGATTAACTTGTCAGCTTCACAGGTGCAGCCTACTGTATAAAACTTATCCGAGAAGCAAATTAATTAACATCACACGCGCCATAAACATAATCGCCAGAACTTATCACAAAATAACGCTTGTAATCGAGGAACAGTCGATATTTATCCAACTGTATAAATTAATATGCTATCAAAAATATTAAAAGTAACCCTTAAAGCTTAACAGAACAAATCTCTGTGAAATTAAATAAACCTCAATATTATAACCGTGATCCCAGTAGCTTAAAATGAAATACAGTTGAACAAAGGATTCGTCTTTATTATTGAAAATTGTTTATCTATTCTGAATTTCCTGATTAAATTTTATTGAGAGGTCGCTGTTGTTTTATTTTTGTTTCTTAATTTAAATTTTGAAATTATAATAATAATTAATTTTTAATATATAATTTAACAAAGAGCCTCTTATAACAGACACAAAGAAAAAAAGAGAACATGCTGTCTACACAGCGAAACCAAAAATAAAAAGGCACAAGCACAAGTGTTTTTCGCTATCGTGATTTGAGTGAATCCTTGACCCAAATCTGTGCTTACACGTAATGTTTGTGCATAGTGCAATCCAGCTAGAGCCAAAATATGTTATCTCGTTAATTGACTTCATTTGTGTACCGTATAACAACAAAGAAACACGCGTTGTAAGCTAAATACGGATAACAGTAACGCTTATCTAGGTGATCTCTTCTGTCTTCATCTATGTTCCAATTGTGGTTAACGAACAAAAGATTATTATACTTTCCTCGTGTCTTTGTTATACAGTTGTACGAGTAATTACATTTACATTTACATTTGGTCTTCTTAATTGCATTTTAAAAGTTATTTCTATCAGTTAAATTGCTGTAAATGATTCATTCATTCTCAAACACTGTAATTAAGGTAATTAGATTATCTAACAAAAAGCCATAAAACTCTTTTAATTGGACGAAGAGAGGTGAAACAAAGCGCTGATCGGCGGAGCGTTGCCGAAACCGGCCGAGATCGGAAGCGTCCAGTCCAACCCACTGAACTGAAAACCTAAATCTAGAATTGGCGAATGATTCGGTGAGTGGAGTTTATAGGCCAAGGCAACCAATTATGCCGCCAGGAACTCGCCTGAGCGTACATTCTTCTGAACACATTTTTTAAATCGTTTTTTTTTTCAGTGAATGAAACACTTTGCAATGATAAAAATGCTGTGTTTACGATAAAACAACACGAGATAGAAGCAGCCATTTTACCATTTTTACGTATATTTGAATTAAGGACTTTTTCTTGAAGACCATTAAAATCATCATCCTCGTCAGCTTAGAGCATTCCACTGCTAGACATTGCTCTTCCTCAGTCTGCGTTATTTTACACGAAAAGTCTATTAAACTTAATCCACCAGAAAAACATGCGTAACTTATTGATGAATTGTCAGTACAATCAAATAGTTTCTCGTAAATCGGAAATTCCATTATAGAGCTAAAAATTTCAGTGCTCTACATAATCCTAGTGTACTAACAAGCCTATGTAGTTCAATTGCATCAATCAAGAGCCTATCCAACCTGTGTCAATCGTGTTATGTAAAGTGCTACAGAGAGGAGTGTACGAGGTCATAGTTCGGGTCAACCTCAAGCCCGGCAGCATCAGGTCGCTGCTGACGTCAACGCCGGTCAACCACCCCTGCCCCTCCCGCGCCCTGCCAACCCTCGTTCCACATTCAGCTTGCAACGGTACCAGCTCCTACCTCTGCAATATGCATTCAAATTACGCCCGAACTAATGCAAATTTCAGTTTACTCGTCCATTCCACTATTTTTGAACTGCCATACTTAATAAGTTGGATTTCATGCTATTGCTCGTAAAAGTAAATGCCAATTTCAAATCATCAAACAATTTTAAAACTTAATGTTTACCAAAGTTTTTATCGCCGCTGTGATCGCTGAAACATTTAAAAGCTTGCAAGCGAATTTTTATAGGTTTCTTTTGTCGAATAAAATATGTATTACTTGCAGCTACATTGTACCTACTTTCTTATTACACAGCCAGGTTTGCAAAGTGCATCATTTTATGTAACCTTTTAGGTTTCTTCCCACACTCTCGATCTGACCTATGAACTAAAATAAATCTAGTTGAATTTCACTTTCTGGTAGCTCTAGCATAATGGGCCTTGCCTTTGTAAGATCTAACAGAACTCGTTGCTAATGTATTTTACTCAAGATTATTTTTAATATTCATACATAAGGCATAGGAAGAAACTGAATTTAGTGAAAAATATATTGTATTGCCATCGATAACAAACAGACAGACATTGCAAAATTTCTTAGCACCAATTTACGTTATCTGTATCGAGGGCATGCCCCATTTTGTGAAGCCAGTATCACGCACTCAGCGTGGGACTCCAAAATACCAATCCATGCGATAAACTTAATTTTCTAAATCAACCCACCTTTCCGTTTTGTTCCTGCATATAGATAAGGCGAAAGTTTCATTAACTTTAGGGTTAAAATTTACGCAGCGGTTGTTTTGTTCGTAACGTACGAGTATTGGAATTGGAAACATGGCGCTACATTTCAGAGCCACTCTCACTTTCATTACTTGTAATGTAATGTGAGAGAAGATTCCAGTAATAGAAATCAAATACTACATTGCCAAGACATTGCTTGGGTTACAAAATTTTACTTTGTTCATTATAATAACATCGCCATAACTGACTAGCATACGTAACTGGGGACTAGCAGTGGTTTATAATTAACTCGAAGTCGCTTAGAGGTAGACAGGTTTGTTGACCCCAGTGTGGAAAGTGGACCATAATGACAACACCACTTTCATTTTCGCACAACTCTCACCGGCGCGAGTCGAGATCGAAAGTGTACTACTTGTGTGCTGCGTGCGCGCAGGCCCCCTCCCTGCCCCCCGCCGCAACTTTCCTACGGTGGACGCGCTTTCTTCTGATAGAGCCACGGCACTTGTGCAATTTGCTTTCTAAATGCATTGTGATCGCATTTGTTTGACTGATGTTTTGATGCTAAACATCATTGTGATGCCCCACTTTCTTTTAGCCGCTGGAACCAATTATATTTTGATAGACCGACAATTTATCTCAATAACAATGATAAGATCGACAAGTTGACTCAACGAATTGACGAATTGCTCCATACAACTCTATCACTCCACACTGAGTCATCCTGTTAATTCATACGTATTATGAAAGATAAATATTATGTTGAATGTTTCGAATAACAAGTACACTTTAATAACTACTTTTATTGAGCTTTAAGCTGAATGTATGTAATATTGTTTATGTAAATCCGTTCTGCTCTATGGGTGTGAAACGTGGAAGGTCACCAAGGTTATCTCGCACCAGCTGCAGGTCTTCATCAACCGCTGCCTTCGCCGACTTCTCGGCATATACTGGCCCGAGAAAATCTCCAACGTCGAGCTATTGGAACGCTGCCACGAAATTCCGATCGACCAGCAGATCAAGCGCCGCAAGTGGAACTGGATTGGCCACACTCTCCGAAGGGACCCCGATCACATCCCTAAGCAGGCTCTGGATTGGAATCCCCAAGGAAAACGCAAACGTGGTCGACCCAGGCAAACTTGGCGGCGCACTGTAGCGGACGAGGCGAAGAAGATCGGCAAGACCTGGAGCGAGATCAAGCGAGAAGCTCAAGACCGAACGAGATGGAGGACTGTTGTGGACGCCCTCTGCCCCATCTAGGGGACATAGGACCATAAGTCAAGTAAGTCATGTAATATTGTTTACAACACTTGTACATAATCTAAGTATGTACAATGGTTTCCTTAAGTTTCTCCATTTTATTATTGGAACGGTTCACGCAACAAAAGATAAACCGCTAACGTGCCAACAAATTACGGAATGTGTAACCCAAATGTCAATTAATTAATTGACCCACAATACTAAATTGGTCCTTGGTTACAAACAATACCGTATTTTTGTTAACTCGTTCTTCTCGTTAGTTGCCATTTCTTGGGACTAAGTATTTGAAGGTCAATAACTGTAAGGTCGCTATTATAAAACAATTAAGGTAACGGGGATAAGAACCCGGATCTTAGATGAGAAACTCGTGCAAACTGTTGATACTGAAAACCCGATCTTTGAAAAGGGACTTTTTGGATTGAAGTAGTCTTAATACAATATAGATAGTCATGATCCTATCAAGCTTTTTTATTAACTTTAAATATCAGCGTAGATTCGTAGAGGACCTCATGAACAATCTAAGAATATAGGATATACCTAATACGAAATGTCCGCTAAGGGATGGTAGAGCTCTCACAATCAGAAGATTTGGAAATACTTACAACATTGTTTTTTCAACAACACCAACTATAGTGCGTAAAGTTAAATACACATTTGCCAGCTGTAAGTAGTAAGCGTCAGTAGAGAATGTTTTTCACGACAGGGCCAAAGCAAGGGAAGAATAAGGGGCTTAATTTTTGTAAAATAAAATGGGTTTACAAATTAGGATATTAAAGGTTTTGATTTCAGCTTATAATATAAGTAGAAGAGACATTAAGATTTAAACTGCACGCAAACAAAACACGAGCGACCACTTTTGTAATATACTTATTATAATATATCATAATGTGTTAAATAACAACATATTATGGGTAATTTTATTAATTTTTGACATGATTCAGAAATCCTGATACTTTATTCTGACTATGTAACCACCTACTGTTGTTTACAGTAATTGTGTTGGTAATTGGTAACGGAATAAACATTCCAGTAACCTTTCACAGTAAGAGTACAACCGTCATAAAGCGACGTGTCCCGACTTATATAGGTCGTGAAGGGCCAGCATTCAATGTAAATGAACCATTTTTTCTTCTCGCCTCGCCGTTTACATTTGAATATGCATGTGTCACAGGAAATGACTCGAAAAACTGTACTATATACGTGTTCATAGCTCGCTTTTGTTCCACTAACAGGACATTCTGTTTATCATTCAGGGTCGCACAGCTATTTTCTCGCTTCATCGTAAAATAGTTATTGATGTTAGACGTCAGTTCGAAGGTTATTTTTACGTAATTTATAGCTTTGATTTATTTGTACGCATATCCGATTTATGTAGCATTGGACCACGGGCTATTAATTGCTAACAATTGTTCACAACCACTCCTTTGTCAAACAATATATTCAACTATATCTAGGTAGTAAAAAGTGTAAAAAGTCACATGGGTGACAGTAACTTTTAAATATGTATTTAAATTAAATAAATAATAAAACACATTTGTACACAACACATGTGCTTTAAAACAAATTGTCAGTAAGTGACAACCCTGCAAACTCATTGTTGGATTGTTAAAATTGTTTTTCGATTATACCGCATTTTAAACGTCCAAATGTTACAACTGCTTTTTCCTGTCATTCAATTGTTATCACATGTTATGGTCGGTACTTTTGATGCCATAAATTACTACATATTCAGAACGGCGCCCTTTTGGTGTCAACTACGTGTACATAATTACACATGCCCCTGAACGACAGGCCCGATCGTTTCAGATAAAGCTAACCGTGTTGCTAGCCAGGATCTAGGTTTTGAGCACGAAACTTCGTGGACTCGCGTATTTGTAGGCTGAAATGTTTGTATATGTCACAGCTTAATAAGGCATCGCGCATGCAATTTACTTTTTTTTATCACAAAATTGTTTACTTGCGTTGCAGTACATTGTACGAAGGGCAAAAATCCAACATTTATGTAGAGTAAGAAGAGTTAAATTGGAAAAACCATTTGTGTTCATAATTTATGAAATATTAACTATTGTAAGTTACAATAAAATTAGCAACACACACATTGTCTTTCATAACGTTACAGAAAATATTTCGATATCAGTTGTGAAGATTCGTAGTAAAGAAATCCCTAAAAATGGCCTTGAAAGTTACATGTTGTATTACGAAGAATATTATACGAATAAATATGTGAATGTTATGGAAACGACATTTTCATTAGGTTTCCATATCAATCTTCCATATTTTTTATAGCCTAAATCACACAAGACCTCGTCAAATGATGTAATTTCATGACTCTTTCACAATAATGATGAAGTACACCTACCTATTATTAACTGGGCGACTGCGAAGGTCGCGTAGTACGTGTGCGTTTACAGGTTTCAGGCATGAATGATACGCGATAACACTTTAATGACAACTCTTCCTATCAGGGTCTTTCAGTAACGTCACATTTTGGTCTTATTTAGTGATAAAACTATCAAGAATCATCCGAAGAACAATAATATCCGTCAGTCGAAACTCTAAGAACAAGTCATAGAGTCAATCGTAAAAATACTTTTTAAAACAATACCGAATGGTGACATTGAAATTACCCAAATTACCATTAATGGCCATCACTGCCAGTCTATTTATCGGTAAATATTTAAATATTTTCTGTTGGCAGCTGCATTACCAATATTTCGACTTTTGGTTGCTGCTTCTCATGATCATAAATCAATATTTGAAATAAATATTTTTGTGTGCCTGTACACTTAAACCTACCCAATGCAATATCGGTAACCGTTAATAAAATATTTCTAAAATTTAAAAACATTACTAAATAAATTAGGGCACTGTTGAAGCCCTAAGTATTTTTTATAAACTTTTGAAATGGGGCAGTATTTCAGATAGAAAAGAACATTCATTTGTGTACCGCCTGAAAACATTCACATTTGACGACAGTGTTCAGTTACACTTTGAGATTTAGGGCTTTGCAACTAACCTTGGTAACAGATTAATTTTGTATCGTCGAAATTGATTATTCAGCAATAAAATCATAACACAGATGCCATACAAAAACATTAACGCATGAACGTGTTTTCCTCACAATGGAAACTAAAAGTAAGAGGCTCAGCGTGCCCTGGCGCAGCCTTGATCGCGTTGAATTGGCAATATCCTGGAGCCACGAGAAGCCCGATTGGCGAAACCTTGCGACCCGCAGAAGTCGGTCGATGAACTCCGCAAGGCCGCCGCGCTGCCGCTTTCTTTGTTCGCTGTCGCAACACCAGCCTCGGATCAGTTTAAGCCTTCGGCCGTCCAAAATACGATTGCCCGACGTCACTACGAGCATACTCCCGTTGACCCAATTTTGAAAATAGAACGAGAGGTGCTAGTTATAAAAACAGATTTAATGACCAGTGCTTAGCTATTCGCTACGTAGGTACGCCTATGTTACGGTTACAGCTGTAAAACTAAAGTATTTACGGGCGAAACACGTTACATAGGTAGCTATAAATTGTTCGTATTGATTTTACAATTGTTTTATTCAAACACGATGAAGTTACTAACCGCTATTGCATAACCTTCGCTTATATTCCCTATAAAACTAGTTTCCAAGTATTTATTGAACTGTCGAAGGAAAACCTAGGCGTTGTATCGAAAGCCTTGGTGGTATATTGATCGATAGTAATGCAAGTTTCACGAGAACTAAGCCAGAACTAACAGTTTAACTTCGAAGTTCGAACTACCTAGTCATTTATTCCAACGACTATTTGATCCGAATTGAATGCGTGTTGCTTCTTGTTAAATATTGAGGCAGAAGATAGGTACTTAAGTTCTTAACGTGTACTTTTGTTAAGAGGTTTAAAAAGCGTTTAATATTTACTATCCAGTTATTTGTTATAGCATAATATAATACATCCACGTGTATTTACCAGATTTCCGTACACATGATAATAATTATTTAATTAATGGACAACCCGATTAATCGTTATCTTAATGACTGATTTTGATGTCAAACAAAAATAATCTCAATAAATAAAAGTAGTATCTCGCTACTGTATGCAAGTTCTAGAAATAAAATCTTTTTATCGGAAATTTCTCGAAATAACTGCAATCATGAGTCATATTGTGGTAACGTACGAAGTACAATTATGTACGAACAGGGTAATGAACATTTGTTTACGCTTTCAGCTTGTTTTTTTTAATGTGTCACTACACGTTACACAACTTGCGTGATTTTTTTTATTCATCACTTACTTGAAAAATTATGTCAAGACAACTAACGATATCCTTTATTACATAACTGATTCTTTCCGTGTGTGAGTGAGTAGGTTATATTTACGTAAGATGAGCCTATTCAATCACTCCGTTGTTACCGTGTGGTTACATAAACCTAAACCATTCTTTGCATGGTATCGGCGCGTCACAATTCTAATGTGTGACGTCACCTTGAAAAAAACTGGGTCTATTTCAAAAGACGCCAGTATTAGGGTAATCAGAGCTCGGAACGATCAATTTTGGTTAACCTTTATGTGTTTCTGTGTCAGGTTAACATTACATACTGTTGCTAATGCAACTTGTAACAAATTAATTCGAGTGTATTTATTCTTATTAAGACTTCTGGGCCATAATGGATCTTACATAATGAATTTATCTACATATGGTAAAGGTTTTAAGCCCTCAAGGCCAAGGTTTTAGATTTTCGTTAAGTTTATCATATACAGCACCCATAACTGGATACGAAAAGCTTCTTGCTCTTGTTGGCACACATCTCTGCTCTGTTGCGTCCAATATTGACAAATGGTTGTGCTGTGAATGTTTTTTTACTATTTCTTACTAATTCAGATAGTCAAATTTCCATGGGTGTCTCCCATTTTCTTTGCTAGATTAACAATCTTGAACTATTTGTGCTGTATGTCGTGTACAAACAATTAAAGGCCATGCATTTATTTGCCAGTGGCCTGTTGTTTCGCAGTTATCGTAATAGGTTCCATGGCCAAGTTGCAAAAAAGCAGGCGCGTGCGCAGGCAACGTCAACGCCTCGCCGCCATTGGAGGAGGAGGTCGCGGGGACGAGAGGGCCACTTTCACCCAGCGAGGCTGCGCGGGCGACGACCCCCGGTGCCCTACTCCGCTGACCCACTATGAACTAGCCGAAACACTGTTCACTTTCATTTCTGACTGTCATTATGCCCGAGGATGCATCTTGCGTCGTCTTGTATCGTTACACCATTATTGCGAGAATTCTGTTCTTTTCTTGCTCGCGCTGAATCCGTCACAGCTGGAGTGGGAGTGCGTTTACGATGCGGAGATAGTAGCGAGTAGAGAGTTGTTGGAGTGACGGCAGCTTGCGTAAGACTTGTTATTGGTGAGAGTGAAAGTGGTGAGGCGCTGTCTCCATACTAATGAGCGCGAAACGGGTGCGTCGGGCTAGCAGCTCCGGAATATGCAGCACTGGGTTAAAGTGTCACGAGACTACTTTCTGACTTCTTACATAAGTATTGACTTCTGCTTTTGATAAAGGAAATGACTAATGCAGCAGGTTATGTATTCAAAACTTTTACTTTTTGAAACATCTATACGTTATTTGCCCAACTCGTTCAGCATTAACACTTATTTGAATCTAAAAGGTCTAATGCCCGTTTTCACCATCAATCCCTAATTTTTAAGTGACCCCTATGGAAACAAAATTCCTGTTATATGTTACCATAGGGGTCACTTAAAAATTAGGGATTGATGGTGAAAACGGGCATAAGTCGTTTTGTTTTGAAAGTAGCTGCAATTGACTGAAAATGCAGAGCAGTTACGTATTTCATCTTCACTGCTGTGTTTTTGCGTGTCAGTTTGGTTAGTTTGATGCAAAACTGAAAAAAATAAATTGAATTCTGCAAATTGACGTTTCGTTTAAATTTCGCGGCAACTTGTCGTTCGGCAATTTCCGTGGGCAGTCGGTTCCACTCGGGCCGCTCGCAGCGCTGTGCAGCGGCCTCGAGCGCTAGGGCAACGAACGCTGACTAGGCCGAATGTAATTACAAAGTCCGAGTGGCGGCCGCTCCCTGCCACTCTGCCTTTGAGATCCAGCCTAGGCTCGCCTCTTACCTCACGCCGATACCTACGGCCTATGCCTGTAACTCATTACGTCAAGGTGAAACAAACAGCCTACAACCTTTTAAAGTAGGTATTACAAATACTGAGGCTACTCGCAGATAAAAAATACTATTGATAAAGGCATGATAACCACTGAAAATCATGATAGGTTTTACTAAAAATTATTACAACTCCTGAAACCTTTTACTCCATTCTTATGATTAACATCTTTTAGTAATTTGACAATAGAATAATAAATAAGTAGGTATGCAGCAACGCTTTTCGTGTGAGAAAATGCGTGAAAAATCTGTAGCTAAGTTCGTTTCTGGACGTGAGCGCACACGCTTTAAAACGCATATTAGCAAACACTGTCCCAAATGTTTGGTTTTCCTTGGACAGAATTACTAAAAGTTTAATGTTAAAACTTACTGCTGTTCAGATTATATCTTTAAGTAACACCTATTAGTTCTCTACAATTGGCTGTTAAATTAGAAATCGTTTTGAAAGTTTTGTGAAAATTTCAGGAGCCGTATGTGTATTTCAATAAAGCTCAGTTTGGTAAAAAGTCAAATTCTAACAATTTGTAATAGTTCAATTAGTGTGCACTTACATAAAATAGAGCCACGTTTTCTATTATTACATGAACGATAATAGTTATGTTGCTCCCTAGTTCCAAGAACAATAACGTACTAGGTAGTTTATCGGGCATGCGCAAAACACTTACGCGAAATAACTAGATATTTTACACGTTAAACTTATTTAAGTGCAATGCCCTCTTCATTAACAATGCTTAGTTGTAATTAAAAGAAACAACAAATATTTACAACGCAAGCATTTACTTTAGGCCTTCCGTTCAGTTGTAACTGATACCTCAGTTATTGTTTACATTTGGAACAAGTTCTTCATACTTTTAAATAGGTTAATTACTAAAATAATTACGTAGGTTAATTTTGTTAGAGGAAACCTTGTTTTAGGAAAGAGGAAAACATTATGGGTAGTCATTGTAAAAAAGTTAAGCGATCACATTAAAAACTGTAACTGTCAGTTTTTGGGGACTCTACTATAAAGAATATCTAATATATTACAACCAGGCTTAAAAACCATTAGTCTTACAAAAAGCATTGTCTACCTACTGAACCGTGCTGAAACCTGAATCAGAAATCTGCAAAAAACAACTGACTAACTTTTTGTGTACGTTTTTAAAAGCATCAATATTCAAATGTCTTACTCAAAACCCCAGGGTTCAGTGATTCGTGTAACAAGACTCAATAAGTATGAGCAGATTATAGGCTAAACGGATCATAAATTGTTGAAACTCGCCTGTGAACGGCTCGAGCCGTTTTACTTTCAATTTCAAGACTTTATCGGTATCTTAAATACCACGGAGTACAAGGGCTTTTGACTCTAACTAGCTATTTGTCGTTTGCATTATTAAATTGAATATTTATCGAGAAATAAGTTATGAACCTCTTTTACCATTATAAGCAATTCTTATGACGGTGCCGGTTCGAACTTTGCAATTTGTAAACAGATACTTAAGTACAGATATATTTCTAAAGATTTTCAGATGTATGCTAATTGCTAGCAATAAAAACAATCTAGAATTATTGGTCTCAAATTGGATTTCGTTGGGGCTTTGTACCTATTTACTTACATCCCTAAGGCCCGATTCAACCAAACTTTTATCCGAGAATAACTCCTGGTATAACTGACACATTGACAATTTCAGGCTGAGTTGCACCACCTAACTTTAACGGTAACTATGCCGATTACCGGTGCTTTTTGTATGGAGTATGAGATTTTTGACGTTTGTCAAAGTAAAAGTAAGATGGTGCAACCCACCCTTAGTATGGGAAATATGTCAAAACTGACGATTTATTCTGAGATTAATATTTACTCTTGTTCGGTCGAATCCACCCTAAATTAGATAGTATCTAAGGTATAAAAAACGCGAATTAATAAAATAGAATAAAGAACTCTACATTGTCTATCGACAGATATCTAAAGAAACCAAACTAACTCTAGCTACAGCAAGTGCTTTATTGATTCACTATCAATAATATCCTCTCGGCCTCCCCGATCTGACCTGAAAGCCGCTCTGTAAATCGATAGTGCCTCTACCTGCCTACGTGAGTTAGTAACTGAAAAATATTTTATGCAAATGACCTTGTCTAAGATGCTTTATTAAGCAATAATAATGTAAAAAGTGATTTTATAAAAGCACTCTTTATTGTAAAATTTAATTTATCATAAATAATTATTAATTAACCAAGTTACAAATTGTGACAACGTTATAAAATTTTAAGGTCAAATAAGTTTTCCTCTTACAGGACACGACCTCTCTGAGGTTTTCCCTGCTTGAATAAAATGTTTAACGTTCAGTTATTGTTACCTTATTATTTTAATGGCGAAGTTTCATAACGATGTCTCAATTAGTCAAATTAGGTCTACAGAAAACGGTATCTTCTGAATCTCGGTCGTTCAATTATCGATTGTGACATCGTTATGTATAGAGGAGCGTCCGAGGCGATTTCAGTGCGCAACAATAAGGTTGGTTTGTTAAATTCGCTAGTATTAGAATGCGAATTTGCGCGCGGCGCACGTTCGCAAGATAAGTCAGTCAGGGTCGGCGCGGTGCCGACGGCCGGCCGTGCACCCGCTTGCGACATGCCCGCGCCGCTCCCGCCGCTAAGACCATGGACACACAGGGCATTTCATTTTTTAAACTTTTTCAAGAATAAAACGAGTAAAACTTTGAAACGACTTTGTCTTTAGTATGAAACACACAGCTACCGTCACAAGGTCAAGGACGAACAATGGTAAAGTTTACATACGTTTAGTAAACTTTAGCATGAGTCAAAAGACTTTGTACAAAGTTTTAATCACTGGGTATATGGATATGTATGACATAAGGCGTGAATAAAACAATGACGCTATAAACATAAATAAGCTTCTTCAATTATACAAATGTTGGTATGCATACCAAAAAGCTCACAACAACTATAATAGGCAGGACTCAATTACATTATTTTAAACAACAAACGGGAGAATATACTTTTTTGAAGTCGATAAAACCCTACAATTTTCAAAGCTGTAGATCCAAATAATTGACATTTCCAGAAACCTGAATTGAATAAACAATAAGACGTGACTCGATATCGATCAGAGTGTACATTCACATTCTGTGTAGCCTTACAAACCGAATGCACGTGAAAATGCTATGCACTTGAAAGCAAGGACAACAGGATTTGCTGTGCCAATTTGTGTGCAAACCGCCTAAGAATTGAGCCAACATAAGCTATGGGGAAAACAACAACACCCACGCCAGTGCTGACGTGTCTGCAACTGTATTATGAATGCGTTGCAATGGACCAATTCTGTGCCGGTGACTAGCTAGCGCTCCACCTTGCGTCAGAAATATCCCAGAAAACTGAAGTAGAGCAAAGCAGACATAAAACACCTCCGCTAACCACCGACGCCGTAAAATAGTCGCACAAGCTAATGGCGATTCGTTCCGTTATTTCGAGACTTACTCGTACACTCAATCTGTGATTTACCACTGAAACTATTTTAAAAACATTGTTTCAAACAATTGGAATAAATAAGATTTTTGAGTCCATCCATCTACCTACACTCAGTTATTATAATATTTATTAGGATTAGCCACTCATGCAAAGAATCGATATTTCTCAATATACCAATGAGTTACCTTTTAAAGGTTTCACTTGTCTAAGACTTCTCAGAATCTAAGAAAAAAATATGTAAAGTTGCTTTGATAAGCTTACAACTTGAGCAAGATATGCAGTTGTTTGTTATAAAAATTAAATGAAGCATTTACATAACTCCTAATAACAATACAAACTACATAAAAACTAACAAGGCCAATGGGGTCTTCAAACCTATAGCACCGGCAGACGATTTCCATATTGATGCATGCCACTGTTCAATCATGAAAATGGGTGCTATTAAATGCAAATTCTGTGCACAGGTATGCATTTACCTTCAGTTTCAACTGTAAACAATAACACGGTCATAAACCCGGGTGAAAAGATTGATGGGGTAGGGGGTTATAGTTATATTGGGGGGGCTGCGACCCGGTTGCGGCGCCCGGGTATTTTTAGTCCGCCTCCCGACTGCACCCTACACATATTTTCAACTGCATTCGTTATCGCTGTGTATGTTAGTGCAGCGACGTATGCCAGATAATCCCCTATAGATATTACTACTTTGTTTACTCGGATCTTTCTAGAGTAAAAACAGACGATCTATTTTTGTGTATGCCCGTATCTTTTAGTTATGCCTGAAGTCTTCAAAAACGATGTATCTAAGTAACAATATTTATTTTATATCAAGTGACATTCTTAAAGCTCTAGAAACATTTGATGGCAAGAGATTTATCCCTGACCTCTTGGCAGAGCTGCTGATGTAACGCAAGGTAAAATAATATATTGTGTCAAATCACCTGTTATTTGAAAGTTATGGTAAGCTCATTTTATCGACTGTCCAATTTCAGTGACTCTACCTTATATCATGGCACCTAACTACACGATGAGTTAGTTGCTAATAACTCACTTGTATTGTTCATCAGCCGACTCCCAGCTCGTAAACTTACCTGGAAACAAAGAAACTGAATCAGTGACGTAAATCTATGTAGTAACAAAACAAAAGTCAGACAGTAAACATCATATTATAACATTAACACGGTTAAACGACAATAACAATCAGAATCTAAGCGTCAGCGATAGTCATAGTGAACCTTCAATTATTGAATAATAATCAGAACAAGTCGAGTCGTTTATTTTATTAAGATATTACTTTCAAGCATAAGTCGTATAATGAATGAACTGTATTTATGACTGTAGATAGAGTACAACATTTTTAGTTATTGTAAAGCCTATTATTATCACATAGTGAAACACTTCAAGCTAGCTCAGTGCTGTCGGAGTCAGCGTATTTGCCTAATTGATCAAATATATGTAGTTCAGCCGCTCGTGTTGTGGCGTTATAAATCTTATGTCAGCGAGTTGGAGTCGAAAGTCATTCGTAGGTAGAAGGCGCTCGAGTCGTTATGTTGTCATCGTCCTAATTTTGCAGTGTCCTCGTTTTTGAGGTCAGCTTCTATCGGGGCAACGAACTCGTGCCCTTATCGCAGAGAGCGGCGCGGCGCGGGCGCGGGGCGCGCGGAATGCGCTAAGCGCTTCGCGGTAACTTTACGTTCACCTACTCTACACCAGATGGCGCTTAAATTGTAGCTTTCATGTGCAAAATTATGATTATTTTAGGAAATTGATATTTGCTTGATACCTGTTTGTTTCTCTTATAATATTACACATATTTGACTATAAATACTCTGACTTCATTGATATCACAGAGAGTTTGACTGTTCTTTATGTAGGTATATGAAAACCTGAAACAAAGGAACCTTACAAGGAAACCTAACAAATGAACAACAACTGAGTATTTTCAACAAATAATGAAATTAAATGAGTCAGATGAGCTTTATTATTAAGCCACAGCAGTAGCGGCTGCGTAGTTATCAGTAGATGTTTTTTTTTTTCAGTAATAAACTTAACAAAATGTTTCATTAAAACAACCGAAGAGCACACGACCTAACGTAAATTACCCCGATGCATCCCTATCAGAGCGGTATAACTACGTCAGAGTGCAACCTCGTAGTATGCTCGTAGCGAGTGGCTACGCATACATGCACAATCGTAGTCGCGTTCAGCGCGACAAGTTTATTTGAGTTTTGTTTCAGAGTGCTAAAGTATATTTTAGAGTACAGAGAGGAGTGTGAGTGTACGATGCCGGGTCGACGGCCGGCATCGGGGGCAGCCTTGCTCTGTCCTCCGCGCCCTATTTCTGTCGCCACAGTACTCCCCCTCCCGAGTCCCGCGTTCCTCCCTCAACCCTCCACGTTCAAATTACTCCAAATTACACAAGTGTTAGGTAAATTTTAGAAGATGAAATGAATTGAATCTTTTAGCGATGAAAATTTGATTAGTGACAGGAAAATGCTTATTCTGAAAACATTTTTCTCGAAAGATTTCCTTTGGTCCTTTACTTTATTAAGTGGGTAGAATATTAATCGTTTCTCTAATAACAGATATTTTGAATGCCAAAATTTAATTTAATTAGTCTTTGTAGACATCCTTAATCTGATCTAAAGATAAAGTGTTATAGCCAACAAACATGTTGGAGTAAATAGCTTCAAGGTAAGAAGCCGAATACTGAAATGTGGTAGTCGGTTTGTTTATAGCAACGTTAGCAACACATTGAACCGTGAACAATATTTATTGAATGTAACACATTTTACGACAGCTTAATAGCTTGTTTCGGTAGTCACGCAAATATGGCTTATGCGGGCGAAAGTTTTTTCGCTTATTTAAAAACTTACTTATAAAGCTTCGGTCAGACATTCGGTATACTGTTGATATTTCTAATTAAAATTAAAACATGAACCTTCACAAACAGTGCGGTAACGCCTTCGTAACATGCTTCATTATTAGAGTTGTATAACATTCGATTGTAATCGAGTGTCGTCATGTCACTGCAAGTGACATCTTTAAAAAGGTCGATTCACATATACCAACGTTCGACCATCAGTATATGCCTTTGAAATGTGGTAAATCCTCTTAAAACTTAAATGTTTGTGTCGAACTCCTGCAGATAGAGATGGACATGGAAATTAGGGTAATGATTATTACTATCGGTCTTATGATTGTTACAAATAACGAAGTAGGTTTCCAATTGCTTATTTTATTATTATACATGGATGAAGTCATTCCACTGACATCAAAGCTTTAGTACCTACTATTAGTCGCGCGCAAAGCTGCGATGCTGAAAACGCAGCGCAAGTACCTAAGGACAGTATTTATTGAGTCGTATTTAAGGCTAACCTAGAGAGCATTCACCATTTCTTTGATTGTTATATGTTGTTTTATGGTATAGATCGCCCTGCGCACACACTGGGCACGGTGGTGCGCATGTGTGACGCGGCGCGAGCGGCGTGTGACGCGCGCGTTGCGTCAACTTTTACTCGCACTTTCTCGCGGCGCTTGCGCAAGCAGCGCAATACTGGTTCACTTACCGACGACAACATTTCCATTACGACAAATTAGTTGTTTTCGTTATTATCTTAATCGTTAAAATTTTTCATTTTCGAAGTAACTCAAAACGATAACATTATGCAAATCGATCTAGATGTTGGAAACATAAGGATAATGTTAAAACTGATATTTATCGGTATTTATGGAATAAGCTTTCGTTATTATTAATTTACAGAACAAGCCCATGTAATATTTAACAGCAATAAATTCGCGATTTATTACGACACGACAGTTAACTTGACAAGAATTTGCTAAAATTACAGATAGTAACTGTCCAGATTGTGGTTCGATTATTTTAATCGACCTTATCATTACTGCTTGCAGTACGGCTAGCACAAAAAACTTTCGAGTTATAATCGTTTGCGTACTCGAATCGCCATCAAAAGATTTAGCACGAAAACTACAACAGCGCCCTTGTGAACGTGTCGTTAAGTGAACTTAGTATGAGAAATGGTTGAACGAAACTTATTTTGAGAATCAAAATTGTCACGTTATCGTTTAATTCGAAGGTTGAGTATCGAATTTTGTCGAATACGCAAACGATTCGAAGACGAAAGTTGTTCATGCTAGAGGTACAGGTCCGCAATCTGCACAAAGAACATTCTGCGAAGTTTAATAAATAAATATCGCCAGCATTCCTAGGCAAATGGGTCGTTATTGGTACATTATGCATATAATTTTCCTGAAGTGAGTGATAGATACATTTCAATGAAAATCTAGTGGTAGGTAACGGGACGATGGAGGGCAGCCGGCGGGTAGGGGGGAGCACGCGGTACGTGCCCCAGTTTCGCTCGGGTGCATGAACTCAAATGAGGTAAGGCCACCGACCGCGGCGACCGTCAATCTAAATTGCACCTTATTTTCATTTCGCGATGTCGTCATTTCGTCTGCAGGCCCATTAGATGGTATATCGTCATGAACAACCTAACTATTGATATCACATGGAGGAGTTGGGCGTGTGACGCTGGATCCAGCTGCGCTGCGACCTTCGTAATTATCGCCCTCGCGAGGTCCGACCATACTGACTGCACTCATTTAATCCACTAATGGACATAGATTACTCATCTTGTGTATTAACTAAACATACTATTCATAATTCAGCCACGAATAACAGTCAGAGAACCCTGGGGATAGAGTTCGAACTGAAAACATAGCCCTACATCCATTAGAGATTACTAATATAACTATTGCATGATTGTTCATGGTCAAATTAATCAATGAAGAAAAAATACACGCGTAATTATAGCATACTGGCTTGAATGAATTAAAAATAAACATTTTATATTCGCATACAAACGATATCAACGCCAACATGAATTATTTTTATCCCTTTCATATCAAGAGTTTAAAAGCGAAGTATGCATGAATTTACTTAAACAAGATGTGGAATTAATTAATTTTTATAAAAAAAAATAAAACCGACTCCAAAAAACATACACTAAAAAGTAGAAAAATAATTACTAATTACTTATTTATTAGGACGAATTAATATTTATGTATACCATGATTGATACTTCTGGAGTCGGTGCCAAGATTATAATATAATATAATATAAATAAGTAATTAGTAATTATTTTTCTACTTTTTAGTGTATGTTTTTTGGAGTCGGTTTTATTTTTTTTTATAAAAATTAACTTATTTCTTGCTTTTTAGTTAACTAATTATTACCTTGGTGTTACCACTGAAGGTAGGCAGTATATTCTTCATGTCAAGTGTAAAATAATATTCCCTACAAAATACAGTGGGTCTAGACAAAGTGCAAATTATGATCGCAAACCAGTCGAAAAGTGGTCGAAAAGCCCCTTTTTTGTATGGAGTTTTGACGGATTCGATTTTCGATTCGATCAAAAAGTGCGTTTTGTCTAGGGGGGTTGGTTACCATATCGGCAACCTAAAAACACCTTAAACCGTCAGCCTACCTTAAAAACATGAAAGAATACAACTGTTGGGCTATTTGTACCTATAATATTTAAAGAATTATCCTCCAACTCCTAAGCGTTAAGGAGTTGTATCTACCATGACCAGTTCATCGTGATGAGATGATGGCTATCTGATGCAAACACTTGAATAACTTTAGAAACTATACTTATCTATAAAATTAAAAGAATTATCCTCCAACTCCTAAGCATTAAGGAGTTTTACTTTCTATCATCAGCTCATGAATTTGAGATGATGATTTCCAGGAGCAAATACTTGAATAACTTAAGAAAATGTTTGAAAAACGATATAAGTGCCTATAAAATTTGAGGGTTGCAGTCGATTTCCCTAGGATCCCATCATCAGATCCTGACTTGGTGACAATGGGACCACCTCAGAAGTGTACCCTATCGAACAAAAAAAGAATTTTGAAAATCGGTCCACAATTGACGGAGTAATCGGTGAACATACATAGAAAAAAAAAAACATACATACAGTCGAACATATAACCTTCTCCTTTTTTGAAGTCGGTTAAAAATACAAACAGAGAACGAAAGAATTTTGCTTAAATAGTGTTTTGCATTATGTATGTATAATCAATCGCTTTGTTTGTGTGTATAGTGGTGGGACACGTTCATAAAATATAAAATTTTTACTCCACGACCTATTTTTGTTAACAATACATATAATGCAAAATTCTCTAGAATAAATGAAAATTTTCCAGTCCCGCATAATTTACATTTGGACGGACGATATTCTACTAGATAGATACAACCCCTCATGAAAATGTTATTTTATGTAAAAAATAAACATTTAAATATATTTTCGCAGAATTTACCATTTATTACAAATTAAAAATAAATGAAAATAGATGCAAAACCTTGAATTCATTGAATTACTAAAATAATGAACTCGCCATTTTGTAGGAAGTTTTTTTAATTTAAAATGTTTTTTCAATTTTAACGTTTCTTGTTAACTTTATTAGATAATTCCAGAAATGTCGAAGGTTGTTTTCACCTCAAAATACGTTTGAAGAGACTCATAAATAATTCTATTGTGTGTATATAGGTCACGTCGACTGGACGTGTAAACATCTGTAGGTACCGGAGCGCCGGCATAATCTCAACATGAGCGATTCCGTCAAAATCTAGGCCGATCATAATACAGCGCTATTGTTACATATTTATCTAAACACCCACATCGCCTGTAAACATGTAAAACATTTTGTTCCTAAGTGTACACCAATGACGTCATCAGTTTATTCTTAAGGGCATAATTTATAAGGATTATAAGACAGTTGACACCAAAACGTTGTATTTACATGTATAATATTTTAACATGCACTTACTGCAACTTTTTGAAAGCGTTGAGAATTTAGTATTTTTTTTTTATTTTATTTTTTTTATTTATTGTTCACAAAAGGATACACATCAAATATAAAGATACACTTGCCAAACTGCATTACAGTTTGTCGGCAATAGTTCTCGTCCTTAGTTTTTCGGGCTCAGTTGCACCAGCCTACTTCAACCGTTACCATAGCAGTAACTGGGTGTTTTTTGTATGGAATTTAATAGATTTTTAAAGATTATTAAAGTTACAGCAAGATGGCGCCACCCAGCCCGAGCATTCATTGTGTTTCCTGCTAATTACTACACTATACTATATCTACTCATGCAATACTTAAAAAAAAATTACAACCACTACAACAAACAATACAGTTCTTAAGCTTAGTTCTTATGCAACTCACGAAGGCGAGCGAGCCCCACCTGTGTGTGTACGTGTACATGCTTTAAACTATAGTGCAATGTCTATCAAAAAACTTTTGAAATACGAACGAACAGTAGCGAGCCACCACACATGCAAAGCTCACTCGCACCCGCGAAATTAACAACTACTCATTCATATTTTATACCCAATTATCTCCCTATCATCTCACTCATCCTACGGGCACATCGACAGGTAGTGTTTTTTTAGAATGTTCTTTAGCTGTATCTTCGATATGTCGTTCTCGTTATCTGGGAGGTTTTTTGGTAAATTGTTGTGAATTGTTGGGATCAACCATCGTCTCGTACGCTTTCCATAGTAATTTAGGACTTTTGGTACTTTTAATTGTTTGTGTTTAGACTGCCGAGTTGGGTAGCCATGTTCTCGTATTATTTTAAACTCACTGTTATATTGTTGCTCGATTATTAATGTCATTTCAATTTTTTTCTCAATTGGTACGATTTTACATAGTTTATATAATTTTTCATAGTCGTTTTTGTATTGATTTTTGAGGTTATTGTCTACTATTATCTTTAACATTCTTGTTTGTATTAGCTTAATTTTATTGATGTATGTTGGAAATGTGAGGCCATAGCTACCCAGCCCGTAGTCAATAGTCGCCTGTGCTAGTGCGTGAAATAGCATGTAAAGTATTCCTCTATTTACCATAAACTTTAAGTGGTACAATTTACCCATTATACTTCTCAGCCTTGTGCACACCCGATCAACCTGTGCATTCCACACAAAATGTCGGTCAATTGTTGTATGTTGTATGTTGTATGTTTTAGTAAGCCTCAAAAGAAACGTTGATTTCCGTGAGAGCTGAGACATGGTTAATTATGATGGAAAACTTTGTTATTGTCTATCACACTTTCAAATGAACGTTAAGTTTCGTATTTATTTACATACATTGATTCAGTAACGAAGGATTACGCTAAGTGCTACAATGCGTGTAATCGAAGAAGTAAACAACCTGCAAGTGGAACAATAAACTCCATCAAGAACGCGCGATAATTTTGTTCGATAGTTAAATAATTATCTCATTATGTTTTCGTACTGATAGCCGGTTAATGATATAGCTTATTGCTGATTGCATTTGCATACACTGGAGCAAAAAGCTGAGTAGGGCTGTGAAACCACTTACAGTTCGTAATTTCAATTCATGAAAATCAATCACTCTTTAAAGTTTCTTCAGAACTGAGGTGCTTAACATTCTGTGTTCTAGAGTTATCTCAAAGTTATTTCTCAACTGATTCGCTCTTTAATCTTGGAAGTTATTACTTCGCCAATACTGAATCGAGGCGACTTACTTGACCTACTTGTTGCTTTGTGACATGACGTGACGCCAAGGATAACTCACCCTTGTGCTACAATAATGTGATATCAACGAGCCATTAGAGCACCAGCGACATGCTATGTACTCGTATAATGTTTCAGAAAACAATCAAGATGCATAGATGAGTATTTTAGTAGTAGTATTGTAGTGAGCATAAAATGGAAACAAAACTCTTGACTGGTTATTTTCAGAATAATGAGTACCAACTGTTCATATTTTTAAACAAAATCCAATAGGCTTAGGAGGTTTTTATTTGTATAAATTTAATCATACATTACACATCATACATCCTATGACTGGGATTATTTAATGATAGGTGCTTGACCAACCTTGGAAATCAATAATTAATCATTATTCAGACGCGAAACCAAACCTTTCCATACACACATACAAGAATGGTATCTGCGATATCTATGTACCAATTATACATATTTGCAGTGATGCAGTGCAGTTTAGTCGTGGTTAGAGCATGTCAGTGGAGGTTAGCCCCGCCGCCCGCGCCCCGCCGCGGTGCAATAAACTCTGCAAGGTTGCCCCGCAGGCAACAGTTACGATACCCGCCCTTCTCCAACAACTATTTTATTTTATTACTCCGCTGTCATATCAATACGGAGCCCGAAGGTCTCACGGATTATACACCTCGATGTCACAAACATTGCAATTTTCATCGCGAATTTTCATTTATATGAAAAGTCAATTCTTGTTCAGTAAGACTGTGAATAAGATTATGATATCTTTCATGATTAAATTAAATGCATGAAATGAAAAGCTACTATTGTTCTTTAAACTTAGATAACATGACTCAAATAATTAGGTTCAGAATTTTTTATCAACTCTAAAGCTAAAGTCGTAAACAAGGCCAACCATGGAACTTTAAGACACTTATTTCTTTTAGGAATTAAAAGCGAAGAAATATTAATCATGTATCACAATTTTATACTAAATATTACTAAATTATTTGAAAACATCGAATATTTCAGTCGCGATTCTCATATTTCAGTATGAAACGCTCTACGCCGAGCCGCCTTATACCGCCATCTAGCGGTGAGTAGCGTAACTAACTTTCGCAAGCTCTAGAATCTTGGCTCTACATTCTAAGCTTTTTTGCAAACAGAAAATAAAACGACTATAACTTTGATGAAACTAATTTTTAAATGACCTCATTATTTTGATTAATATTTCTAATGCTTGGTAACTACATTTTTGTAACAATCATAAACAGTCGTCGAAAGTTTCTATTACACACTTAATTTTAGATGAAAGCTTATGATATCCATTTACACCTGTTAATCACACATGCTATGAAAATAAATGATTTCAATTATTTGGCCCAATAACCGCCAGTTTAGCTTTATAAAGTTTATAACTGTACCTAACCCTAATTTAACATGTTTATGAGAGAATATAGATTAATAGACATAAAGATGCTTTGTAATTCGAAACGAATACGCTATTGATGACAGTAAACAAGGGCACATACTTTGAATATGTCACACGCAAGATAGTGTAAAAATACACGTGTAATGCGAAGGCAACAAACAAAATGAGTCAGATCGTCGTTTGTTTCTTGCAATGGGGAGCGACGACCGGTGACGCACTCTGTATGACGCCGCGGCACGGCTACGGGCTACAAGCGGCTACGTAGCCACACGCACTCCACTCGACACGAACAAAATGACACGCGCGCTCTGACGTTCGCCTCGGCCGACTTGCCGAAATAACTGACACCGCTGTGTATACTACAAATTCAATTAGTCTAATTAGTTTATTAACAAAATCATTAGTAATCCGGGCAGCATTGAACACGGTTAGCGCCACTGATTTAAAACCAATCAAACACACTAAAATTCAGATCCTAGTCACAATGAACACGAGGCAAATGCCTCACAGTAGATGTTACGATTTTATGTCACCGCAACAATTAATACGAATGGCAAACAAGTTACATCTTCTGATACATAAACAAATATTTACCTATACTCGTAGTCGTAAACAATGTTGGTGTTCATCTATTGACAAGTGAGGAGCCACAATACTTTATTACTGAGGTCCGGTATTAGAACTCTCTTTTATCATTGACAAACTTTGTTATCACTCATTAATAATGCATGTCACAGGATTTTAAAAATATCTCAATAAATACATACACTCGAAAAAACATAACCCTCCTTCTGGCGCAGTCGGGTAAAAATAGACAATCCGAGTTTAAAGTCTCTACATTTACTGGTTTCGTAGACTTGAATAGCCTGGCAGGTCAGGTTACAGACTGTTTCTTGTACGGAAATAAATCAATCAATATCCACACTACTGGTTTGCATATCGCGGTTAAATTATTAAAAATGTAGGAATAATGTAAGGTCTTGTAACTTACTCGCACTACGTTTATTATTAACTTTGTTACTGTTAACCTTAAGTTTATTTATACCACTTATTTTATAAAGTGCGAAATAGCTCTTGTTACTATTCCATAATACAGATAACGTAATAATAATCGGTATGTAATTGCGATTCTATAAAATTGCTAATTAATTCTTTTACCACACTCTTTTTCTAATACGGACCCTTCAGCGCCATCTATTGCAGTTTAACAAGACTACGTACTTAGACGGCCGAGCAGATGTAGCGCCGCCTAGCGGAATTTTCCTGAACAAAGAAGGCTTTTCGGGGTGAACGTTACAAAGAAGGTTGCGAGACCGCTACTAGATACCGCTGTACGTTTTAGCGTATACAGCGCCATCTATGATTTTCTTGAAATGGTAACTACATTAGGTGGTGGTTTTGATACTTTCTGAAAAATAGCGAAGATTGAAAATTTGCCGCCGATTTTACAGATAAACAAGGACTTGGATTACAAATCAAAGAAAATAGCTAGCTACTTATTCACTTAATTTATATAGAGTCACCTGCCTGCCTATAGCCTGATAATTTGCGTACCTTGCAGTTGGAAGTTTGAATTCCGGTAGAGACAAATGTTAATAAGGAATAGGTATAATGAAGTGCTGCTGTATGTATTCCAAGATCTTAAATTATTGTATAGTGATGATGTCAATGTCGTCGATGACGTCACATCGCTATCACTATCAATACGTCAGTTAATTGGTGGTGTAATTGTTTTAATGTTGTGATTGTCGAATATTCTGAAACGAACTAAAGGAAAATTTAAGCTACTTGAAGTAGATTTTTAGTTTTATCACACGGTAAATTAATTTAAAATAACATAAGAAGAGAGAGAAGAATGAGAAGTAGGCTTTTAAAAAGTTTTTGAGATTTTAACATGTTAAAATTTATAACGTAGCAGGTATTTCGTGTACCTTCAGTATTTCAGTAGGTATTCAAGTATTTCAGGAAAATTTTGTATCTATTATTCTCAAAACAATCTGTACACATACACTGACTGACTGACTGATGACGCACAGTGTAGAGACTCACTTTGGCACGTAGTTGGCTTCTTCCGAGATGTAGAGGAGCGCTAAGAAAATATGTTTAACACTCTAAGGGGGTGAAACGGGGGTTCAAAGTTTGTATAGGGGAAAAAAGTTTAGTTATTCAGAATTCATCCCCTCAAAATAGAAAATGAAAAAAAAAAACTATATTATTAATTATGATCGTATTGAACTTTGAATACTTCGCAATAAAATGATTTCTCTTCAGAGCTAATTATAAATTGGACCACCTTACACGGATCATCATCATCATCATCATCTCAGCCATAGGACGTCCACTACTAAACATACGCCTTCCCCGATGCTTTCCATGTTGCCCGGTTGGTAGCGGTCTTACACGGATATCAAATCTAGATTTTCGTGACCAATTCAATGGAAGTTTGTGTTAACTACGAGTAACTACTTGTATATTTGCTCATTTTCATTCCTATCTAAATACTGGAGGACAAAAGGACGTCAGGTAGGTAATAAAATTACGCAAACATTTCCCGTCACGACATGCTAATTACCGCGATTTGGCACATTCGCGTCGCGTTCATTATTTGTCTATGCTTAAATTATGCAGGATTCTATCGTAAATAACTACGTAATGTAACCTCCAGCCGACTTTCGGACTATCGTCCGGAACAAACTCACGACTGACCTACAAACAGTCGCGAACATCGAATGATAACGTTATCTCTCCTTCTCTCGCTTGCGACGGCAGAGCGGTGGGGAAGAGACGGCGAATCTCGTTACGATGACGAGCCTCCGTTCTCAATGTCAAGTTCACCGATATTATTAGTTCTCAATGCCACAAAACACACGCAAGCATAATGGCGGCTCTGGTCAGGCGAAAATATACTAACAACGATTTTCTCGGAATAAAATAGTCAAGTTAACATCTTGGATAACTTTTTTTCACGTTATGTAAAACATGTGGTTTTCATACAGATCCGTAGATAACAATGAACTTATCATCGTTGTTATTTATTCATAATTGTTTCTGTTGTTTTAAGATACTTATCTACATGAGTACTTACCTACAAAAACATGATATTTGTGCACTTACCTACATCAATAAACTTGCAGTTACACTAAGATAACTTTGATGTGTCGCTTTAAAGGTGACCAGAATACGAATATTTATTAAGACTAACGATTGCACCCAGTTTTAGGCAGTTTAATTATAACTATTTTGAGTACAAAAACCTTACATTGGGGACACGTTTAACAATAATATGCAGTAGTAGGTAGTAAAATAACTTTGATATTAAATGTTGTTTTTAAAGGTATACATGAATATATTAATTCTGAATGAAGTCTTCAGCCACTTTTCATTTAGGCCTCGGAACTTTCGAACTCGCTCGTACTTTTCAAGGTTAACACAACAAAAAGCTAATTTTATTCAGAGCATCCCTAAAAGGTTTCGCATTATTATTTCAGGTCAAAGCCTTCGTCGTAACTTTTCCATGATGAATATAGGTACTATGATGCTTATTAATTCGGAATTCGACATAAACTGTAAAAGTATGTATAAATGTTTCACAATTACCGCTTAGTCTTCTTTCGTACCTATCGAATCAGCTACAGTTACGTCAGTGACAGGTCTATGGTAGTTTTAGCCAAATGGCAGTATTCCAGACTTAATCTGCTAGACATTTTGTATGGTTTCTAGTGATCTTTCATATTGAAGATTCTGTGTTAAATCATACCGTGCCTATGTTACTTACGTAATAACAAACCACAACGATATGAAAAAAACATCGTGTAACCTAACAAGCAATTGTTTGTAACATTTGTATTTTTTCGTATCTTATTTAAAACTAGCAAGCTATACCTACATGAAATTGAATAAAATCAACTCGTCTGGCCAGCTTGTGGAGTGTAGGCCAAGTCCTCCATTTGACTCTTGTAAATTAGGCTCATGCTCCTGCACTAGAGTAGAGACTAAATGACAATGATGATGACGAGTGTTTTAGTTAAAGACGTCTCTATTTCAGTCAAAAGATAAAATAATGAGTAAATTAATATTATCGATGTCATGACTACATAGTCAGCAGTAGGTATCTGAAAACTGAAATCATTGTTGAAAATAACTCTTGATTTTCATGGAAACTTAAAAAGTATGTTTGTTAGAAAACTCAGAGTCGTGATACTCGCATATTTTATGCCTGTTACTATGCTCTTTTTAGAATTCCAAACTTGAAAATAATTTCCGTTAAATCCTATGGCTGTCTGAGTGCTGAGAAAAATGGAGTCATTAGGATACGAGTATTCAGTAAGAGATCTCTACGCAGTCTCAAACCTTGTCTATTACATATAAATGAAGATGAACTTCTCGAGGTCCCCTACACCTACATAATACATCCGGAAATACCACAGATCCTGCATTGAAATGGGTTAGAGTAATGGAAAGCAGCTCTAGGTATCCGAAGGAAAGTCCGATGGTTAACAACAAATGTATTAATAAGAAGTCTAGTGCTATTTTAGTACTAACGTGAATGTGGCTGTTTGTCCAATTTTTCCCCCATCTGCGTTATTGTAATATCTTCGACATTGCAAATACCTACCTACATAATATGTATTTATATTTTTTCTGACTAGCGGCCGCCTGCGACTTCGTATGCGTGGACCCTGTTTTACCCCCTCAGGGGTGGAGTTTCGTAAAATCCATTGTTAGCATCTATAGAGCATACATTTTAAATGTCAACTTTTTTCAAATACATTGAGTTTAAATTGACTCTACATTTTAGTTAGAAAACGTTTGTATGGGAAGAAGAAAAGGGCTGTTTTTAGGGTTTTCCCGGAAATTATTCGAATTTTTCTCGCCGTATATTTCAACTGTATATTTATCCTTGGATTTCAACGAACATTTAAAAAAAAGAATTGGTAAAATTGGTCCAGATGTTTTTGAGTTATGCGCTTACCAACACATTTTGCGATTCATTTTTATAATATAGGACATTCTCCTCTTTTTCATTGTCATCAATTGCTTTAGTTAATGCCTTAATTAAATTATACTTGAATTAAATATCCCGTTTAATTAAATGAATTTATATAAATTTTCGACTATCGATAAATTCCCAAAGCATCACTGCCCGGAATGCTAGAAACGCGGAACGGCGATGGCCATGACTCACGCCGCCCTTGCCCGATATTCAACCTTCCCTGGCTCTCAAATTAAATTAAAACATTGAAAATTTTATTTATAAATGTAGTTAATCATAGGCGGAAAATATTTATTCATTTTTGCTAATTGACTACTTTCTGACTTTATAAATAAGGGATAAATTAAGATTTCAGTTTTAAAGGTAATAAATAAAATTATGAATATCCCGTAAAATTAATAATGCGTAAGATATGGAAGAGGATACAGAGAAACGATGTAATTAGACGATATTATGCGATTAAAATTTTCAAAATGAAAAATACGAATACCCAGTACGAGTCTAAAATAGCCCAAAATAAACGTTTGGTTATTTTGGCGCTATTGCGCTTAATTTAGGAGTACAGCAATTAAAATATTTATTTTTCCCAAAACTTTTTTTATCCACAACGGGGAAACTCTTGGCCTACATCTCAAGTTTCTTTCATTGATGTAGAACAGAAAACAACACGACATAATATGTATTATTATGACCAATATTTAAATATTATCATTCAATCAAATCTATCGATAACTTTAACGAACATCACTACCGGGAATGCAGCCGAAGCGGCCGTAACCGGCGCCGTGCACGCATTTCTTGCAGTATTGATCGCCGGCGGCCATGACTCACGCCGCCCTTGCCCGACATTCAACCTTCCCCAACCCTCGCCCGCCCGCCCGCTGCACGTTATCACTACCTATCTCCCTATCAATACCCCGGGAAAGATTTATTTTTATGGAAATTTATAATCTTTATGCGACAGGAAACAAGGTTGGTACGATTACAATTGCGTTCAAATTCAATTAACTTAAATTGTAATTAAACATCACAAATTGTAGAGTCTAACTATACCTATTAGTTTTTACTTTACATTCAATTCACTTGTTAGTTTTACTACCGCATGTATGAAAGGTGTCGAGTAGAAACTACGATAACGTAACCATACATAACTTATCTTTACTGAATAGAGCAGCAGTTTTCTTTGAAAGCTTTCCACCAAGCTCGGGCCTCTTTGAATTATTCAAATTGAATATGTATTGAAAATCATTTTGCGGCGTAACTTTGGTTTATCTTATTTATAAATAAGCTCTAGGTATACCTACTGAATTAATAACGTTTTTCTCATCACAAAGTATTATATTAAAATGAACAGAAGGAAAAGACGCCCACACCTTGCTAGGCGGGACCATTTGCGTTATAAAGTAATATAGCGACAACCACACCAATTTAAGGTCAATGAATCCAAATATAAATATTATTTAAAATTACTGTATAATTTATTATTACTTAATATATTTAGTCTTGGAAATCCTTGGGGGAGGCCTTTGTCCAGCAGTGGACGTCTTTCGGCTGAAACGAACGAACGAACGAATATTTAGTCTGCATTCTGTACTCATAATAACTGTGGAAACTTTGCTGACGTCTGTCCTATTTCTTGTGTGATTGATTATAGGATCTGTGTATGAAAATTGAGAAAATTATAATAGACATGTTGACACCACCAATCAATTGACGTACTTTTTAAAACTGTCAAAACGAAACTCTCCCATAGATTTTGTATGGCACTACAAGCAAGTGACGTCATTATTTTGTCAACTCAAATAAACTACTTTTTTTAATTACAATGCGATCAAAAATCGTAATTTACAGGTAATTTAAAATTAATTAAGTTTTTAAAACCAGAATGAAGTGTCTTTTTAGAAAAGTTGGGATTTCGAATTATTGGGGAATGGTGTCAAATTGTCTATTACTGTAAGGTTTGTTCCTGATGAAAATCGAACTCGCTACCACAACTAATGTTTTAGAAGTAAACCGTAATAAGAAATAAGGTATTTGTAAATATTTTAAGATAATCTATTTATTATCTTGTTTAGCATCAAAAATACATGGATTTGATTAAAGTGTCCTTGAAACAGGTAATATATGCGTAATACTTATGTATTACACGGAATTTTATTACGCAATATTTTGCGTTATTTATCTTCCTCCCCCGAATTACAATGTAAACCTCCCACTGAAATCCCGGGGACGTTTTCCCGAGCAAAACATTAACGCTGAATGATCATTTTATTCTTGGAACAAACTGAGAGGAACGAGTATGAAATTATTGTTGTTATTTGTTGATATTACTAAGTAAATATGTATGTGCACGAGTAGGTAAGATCTCTTCCGTTGCTTTATTCGCATGATTGCCATTTCTTAAAATGAGTAGATTTTATCTCTTATATCTTAAGATAATGTCCTTTTCAGGCTTCCTGACAAGGAAGTTATATTTGCCTATGCCCTTTATAGGGCTTCGTAGTACTGACAAGGAACCCTATTATTCGTTAGCTGTATCCATGCTGTATGAATTCGCAATAAAATGTGTTGTCTGTATAAATATAGACGAGTTCCTTGCACGCTCTGCCCCCTAACTAGACCCTACTAACTTTATTCGGGTGGGTCGAAGGGCGAGCCAAGAAGGGACGCCCGGGAGTCTTCCTTGTGTTACTAGTTTATCGGAGCACGCGATCATTTTACTCTTGTCTTGTGTCTCAAATATTATTACTTGGGCCAGAATAAAATTAAATAACTATAGTTTACCAGGTTAAGTTTAACCTGGAATGTTAAATATGATCTTAAATTAAAATATGTAAAGGACTATTTAATCTTAAATATGGTACTATTAATTTCTGCACTGGAGAAAATTGACTCTTATTTACAAATAATTTGAATATCTAAGGACTTAATAAAGCTTTCAATGACAAAACGTGTGAATCAATTCACATGTGCTTTGCTTTGTATTATGCTGCGAGTGATGTTTGTGTTATTTAAGAAATATAAAATCATTAATACATGTTTTTTAACTAGACTTAGGTAGTAGAATAATCTGAATTAAAATCATTAGTTGAAAAACACCTACTTTGAAGAGAGAAATAAATAAAAAGACAAGACTAGTACCTACACTATACTTATTTATCTCAACACAACAAAAACTCCTGGTCAAAAATAACATCACAGGATCGCTATAAGCGAACGCCGATATAAGTCGGCCTACCCTAAGTGCTTGCACCGTGCGCCACTTCCCTCTTGATCTGCCGCCCTATTTTAACCGGCGTAATATCTTAACGTCACAAGGGTTCGTGAAAAAGTGTGCGTGGGTACCTAAACTCGCAAGACGTAGGTAAACATAAGTTACACTTCGTTTGCAAAATGTAATCATAACCGTATCTCGATTTTTAAATTGGCACCGGTACATTTAATTTACTGGTAAATAAATTCGCAAAATCACACTAGTTAAGAAAATACCACGATCGTAATTAAGTAAGTAAAATCCATTATTTCCGCTGCACTTACAAAATAAGCGTAATTGCCATGCATTCAGCGAATGCACCCTTTGACGCAAGTTCTTTTAACTCGCCTGAAAAGGTGACTCGAGACTGCTCTTCAGGCTCTTTGAAAACGCGCGTCGGCTAATGATAACGACGAGTGGTCAAAGATGGTACGCATTCCGTCGCAAAGACGGCATACACTTTCCCGTTGCGCGAGGGTATGGCCGGATCGATGCCGCCCCACGTTCACGGTCATCGCCCTCCGCCCGCCCTACGCTTCCGCGTCATTGCCCCCCGCGCCCCGCGCTCCTCGCCTCTAAATATAGGTACATCAGTCCCTTCAGCCTATTACGAAACGCAATTAGCTCTACTATTTTGAGGTAAGTATTTCGTCTGCGTCCGCGCCGAAACTAAGCTTTTGATTAAGTTTGACGTTATAAAATTGGGTCAGTATGCGCTTTAAAAAATATAAACGAATACAAATTACTAGTAGGTATTTACCTACCTAATAATAGACAGTTTTCAAGCGTCAAAATGAAAAAAACTTCTAAAGATGTAAATAAATGAGCGCGTATTCGCGTAAGAACTTGTGTTTTAAGGTCGTTTTTTGTTATTTCCGTTCACCTATGTCTGACTTTCATTTGTTTTCTATCTAACAACTAATTAATCAAGTAATTAATTCGTTTGTCAATGTCACTTGTCGTCCCTCCGTAGTTTGGCTGGCAATTTGATATTACTTGGAACACAGCCTACAAGAGTCGTTTTCCTGGCGGTAGAAGCGAATAGACACAGCTCGGTGTCACAAAGGCTTGTTAAATGGAAACAGTCTATTGTCATGGGTTCATAGACGCACTATTTGCAGACCTTTGAATGTGTTGTTTAGCTGCAACACGACCGCCTCCCGGGAATCGAACAGGACGACGTCTGGTGCATTGTTACTGTCTGTATCAACTAACCTGACTTACTAATTTTATCATCAAGTCATTAAATTAGAATAATTGTATGGGGCAAAGATTAGAAATTTTAGAACATATTATGTAAGATATGGTGAATATGTGTAGATTAATAGTATAAAACGTCGTTTGTATTGTATGTTTAGTCGTTATTATAAAAATACTTTATTGTCTAGTACGAGTAGTAAGGACAAACGGTATATTTTTTTTACTACTATCGTGTTTATTGAAAATGTGCGTATTTCGTTTCCACCAAAATTAAGAGCTGATACTATTTTTGGTGAACGTTCACAAAGGCATGATTGCTTAAATAATCGTTACGTTACGTAGGTCGTACCAACCAAACCTTTTGCAAAGTAGTGTTAGTCAAAAGGTGGTAATTTAATTTGCCATATTAATTCAACACGACTCTTATTTCTTGAATATACACAAAACAAACCACTCAAACAAAGTTAGTTTCAATAACTAGGTAAGCAAAAATCAATTCATATTCAAGCTTATCGATATGTCTGCCGATTATTTGGTTAAAATTGTATTATTCTCCAAATTACACGTTACATCCACGCGATAAGGCCATGCAATCAATATTTGAGTCATCTCAAAAATAGTCTGCTAATATACTCGTAATTCAGAAAATAAGTCGACTCTACTGTACTTAAATTAGCGTTTTATGCGATTACGCCAAATAATATGAAAACCAAATATTAATATAGGTACCTAGTTCCTTGTAAAAATCAGACATTATTGTTGGAACTCTTAAAAATACTTTTACCCTTGGAGAGTTAAAAAAATAGCAACAAAAGTTGTCGATCGCAACATGAATACCAATGCAATGGAGCGTAAGCTGTAGAAAAGTAGCTATCGAGTACTCTGTGGGCGAATATTTCAGTAAACGCAAAATACCTAGTAGTCTACGGTGACAATACTTCTTCAACCCCAAATAAAATTATGTAGGAAATCATTGGCGAACTAAAATTATGATTTTTGTACTGATTTTGTAAAAATGTTCATGATTTGTGTCTATTTTATTTCCCGTAGTAGGTACTTTTTTGCAGACATATTAGTCGATCACGATGTTTTTAAGTGTTCATATATCGATAAGTAATTCTATCCGCTCGTGTAAGTTCAGCATTTTTATGAAGCTAAGGTCAAACTTATCACCGATTAGGCAATAAATCAAATTAAGGATTTTTATTGACGCAATCAAATTAACCATGCAAAGACGTCAAGCCCTTGCTAGAAATTATTTCTTAATTGTTCCAGTCAATCCAAGTAAATGTAACATAATTGTATTATAATACAACTGCGCAATAATACCTACCAAAACACCACAAAAGTATTAAAATGGCCCATCTCAATTCGATTAATGGGTCGATAAATATTAAATGGGAGCGTATATTTCAAAGCCATGGTTCCAACGGTTGATTGCGTACCGATGGCACATTAATGTAACACATAACCCTGACATTAATCTGTAACACAATCGTGAAAGGTTTTCGTAAATGGGTATTGATCCTTCCTTCCCCACTGGCTGCAATACCACACACCTACAAAAGTATAACGCTACGTCTGACGCGACGAGGGTCCTCAGACGGCGCTATGCACATGCTTAGCTACAGTACAATGAGTGGGTGAGCAGACTGCAGTCAAAGCCGCTGAATCCCGGAAAACTACCGACCCAGTCTAGACATGGGGGCACTTCCCCTCGCGCCCCGCGCCCCGCGCCCCGCGATCCACCCTGCTCCCTGCGCTTTCACCACCGACTTGCAGACATTATAAAAAGAGAACGCAGCGACGCTTTTGAGTGATACGGTGTATGACACGCGAACAAAAACTCGGGGAAATGGAGATGAAAAATCACAAAAGGTGTTTTCAGTGCAGCACTTCCTAGGGTGGAGAGCGGGACTACGTCCGACGTGCGTAACGAGAGTACCCATTGTACGTACTTCAGTAAACGAAAAAGTACTTAATAATGCACGTAAAAGAGCTTTTTAAAAGCTTACTTGCAAAGTAAATTAATTTGAACATACGTACATGCTCGTAGGTACATTGTACGAGTATTTTGCTACTACCTACCTCCATTCAGTGAATATCTGGGTCCCTCACCATCTAAGCTTTGAAAAACATAATTGCTCACTGTACTTTTAAGAATACTCAGAATTTAGCTAATTCTACATACTTTCATGGTTACGGTACAAGCATACGCCCAATCATTAGGAAAGGATTTTACATAATTACGATAGTAATCATTACTTTTCTGTTCTTCGGATATTTAAATGCGTGATATCGTTGATTGGTTCTGACAGCTTGTTAAATCGAACACGCCGTGCCTACGAGTGGGGTGCACCCGTGTTCAGCAGGCATCACCTTGAATTAGATAGACTGTAGATATGCATGATTGACTGTTCTGCAGTGGGTTAGTGAGAGTGAATTACATCGGACGGGGGCAGGCGTTGCACGGTGGGGGCTTGCAGACAGGGTGGGCCGGTGGGATGGGGGCAGACGGGAGAAACCCGACGCACCTCGTTTCCGCACCGATGTGTAACCGAACATGTATACTTACAACTGCAGCGAGGGCAATCGTCCACAATGTAGTCTGGCACTGTAGCTCTATACGCCTTTGCCAAGTGCCTCAAAAGAAACGCAATACGGCGCAAGAAAAGGGAACACATTCCTGCGTACTTTAAATGGAGATTATTCTTTCGCTAATTAAGAAAGGAATGTTTTTACACAGTGAATCGTTGTAATGAAATCTTTTAGAAGAACATCAAGTTTTTTTATAATGTATTATTAATAACAGTGACACGTAATGGAGTTTTGTTAGCTCTGTTAATAAATATTTTTCAGATATAATATTATGTAAAGTTGCTCAATATCTAAATATTGTATTCTTTTCTACTCTTGAACCATTCCTTCAAAATCACCGAAAGTTTAATAACAAGGAAGATAAGTTTTGATATTACCACAGTAAAATTAAAAGAAAAATCTACCCTCCCTTTAAACAGGGGTGCGGAAAACTGTTTAACGCTTGCCCTATTTATATCTGAGTACGATAGTCGGAGTGGAAACTTGAGAAAGAAAATCTTCTAGGTTCTACTGAACTTTACATACCTACATTATACAGGGCATGTCGTAAAGTGTGAAAAGTATTATAGGGGTGGGTGATAGTTTGGCACCTTGAATGAGAATATTTCTACATTTTGTACGCTGTGTTCAATATTTTGCAGTTATTTCTATCGAATATTAATAAATCTATTATCCTCTATCATTATGATTATCGTCTTTAAGAGGCAGTCTATATATTTTTCTGTCTATACGTATAGTATACATATTACATATCTATTCCATACTAACGCGAGATAGCCGATAGGTAGGTACTCATGTTAGATACTGCGTCCCTGACCGAGCGGGCCTTGGCCGCGGCCGACGAACTCACACACACGCACTGCCTATCTCGCTGTGTACGCAGCCGCACACTAACAGACCTATTACCCAATTACGACTAGAGTCAAGACAATGTATTTCTCTTAACAACTTCATATTTGCATAATAGTTCACTCGGAATAATAAACCATGTAGTTAACTGACTATATTAATCAAATTCATTGATGACATATTAATATGTAATATCAACGAGTAGCTTATGTGACAATTGAAGCAGCAAAATACAAAATATCATTAATTATCTCAGTTGGTGAAGTAAATAGAATAAACTTTATTAATTATAATATGTATGAAATTGAATGAATAAAGAGAACCTACGAAATCAAAAAGATGTTTAAACGGTCTGGTGAAAATGTAGAGTCACTACACAAAATACGAGCATTACGTATTATTTAAGTTTGTTCATAGAATTTCGGAGGGATTGAACGACTTCTTTAATTTCTTGCAATTAGTGGTGTTTTTTAAACAAATATCAAACAAGTAAACGAATCTTTGTAGTTTATTTAATTAATGAGATAAATTAATACGTTCATGTGCTAATGTCTCTTACGATTTTAAGTATTTTAAGCTGTTGAAGTCCTCAAATGATCCTCGATAAGCTGTCGTCTGTACTTTTTCATCTGTAATTAATTTTCTAAGATTGCATAAAATCAACGGATGTACCAACGACGGACCGTTATCGCTGGAAGTCAATGGATAGCTCATAAGTTATGGACTAATGATGAGATAGTTGAATTATAAAACTACAGGGGGCTTAGTGTGAGTTTATATTAAACGTATTCGATATCGACTGCGTAAAAAAAAGTACATTCAATGTATGACGGATTGTACAGCGTCCCTAGCGGATACTTTCAAGAACTAAAATCTTTATAGACTTTTTTGACGCACTAAGCCTCCTAATCTTTTGTCGAAAGTGTGCGGCCGCTCCAACTCGGATATCTCGCTCACATCCAAACATATCATCAAGGGCACATGTCGAATCCCCAATCGGCCCCGACATATTATTTTCGGAGAAAACTTTCTCTGTGATTTTTTTGGTGGACAATCGCGTTTATTATGAACTCAATCGTCTGTAATAAAATAAAATATTGCTAATATTACTAACCCATATGGATGTAATTTATCCGAAATAATGATATTTAATTTAATTTTTTAATTTAATATTAAAAAACTTATATAAATATTAAAAAAATAATTAAGGTCTAATTGAATATAAACAAATTGATATTCAATTTAATTTAATTTTCAATTAACTTTATGAAGTCAACGTCTAAAATAATTAAATTGATTTCATTATACTGTGTGCACTGAGAATAGTTAGGTAATGGCTTAATGGGTATCCTCAACTCAATTCAATTCCTTTAGTGAAATTTAGACATTATTCTAGTTAGGATTCCAAAGATCCTTCCAACCTCCTCTTAGTTGTTTAATTTACTTGAGTATCCCTAGACAATTTAACTTTTCGTGGAACGGGTTTAGTTTGATTGGTGGATGTATGTATACTGTATCATAGAGATTTGGACTGACCTGCGTAAAAGTGTGGTGGTGGTAGGCATGTAGTAGTTTTAGAAATAGCCAGTTTACGAATGCATCTGTTTTTATTTTTTAAATTTAAAGCCTGTACTGATTATAATGATAATATTGTGATGATTCTCCATTATAGGCCACATTCCTCCACATCGCTATTGACCCGTATCACGGAAATGGATTTCCCACGGATTGATTTTTTCCCGTATGGGAAAGAATTGTAGTTCCAGCTGGGTTAAGGTAAGCTGGGCCCAGCTGTGGAGGTACGGGGTCAACCTCCGGGCAGGCGGGTCGTCGCCCGGTCGCGGTGCGCATCTGTATGCGACTTGCAACCGACGGCAAAAACCGACCGCGCCCGCTCTCCTGCACTGAATTGATATCGCAACATAACTCCATTATCATCTTTACTGCCCGTCCCTACGTGAACGAAATATGAATAAATAAGGGCATTTTCGAATGCTTGTTATACGAGCGCATCTCAAAGGACTTTCATCTAAGCAAATAACTTCTAAACTCTTTGAATCACCTTTCAGAAGCACTAAAGATATCTAAGGGCTTACAGTATTTTCCTTTTCTAATTTATAAAAAAAAGCTTCGTAAATTCGTAAGATGTAAATTAACTGTTTTTACACTATTAATTGTACATAATTGAACCAGAAAAAATCCCTTAGTTTGATGTCACATTTTTATCACATTAGCACTTGATTTACTGCATAATTTTCTGCATTAATGAATAGCATAACATTTTAAAATGTTGTTAGCGCTAATCACCAGAAGGTCTGGTTAAATTACTCTGATGAAGGGTTCCCGTTTTCCGGAATACCAGCCTGCACATTAGCAGTGCAGGTAATTCTACACTATTTCCTACGACCACGGCTAGGTATCACCTCATTGGACGATTTTCACTTCACTTTCTAATGTTAGTTCATTGCATTTTACATTTACGAGTGCAACGACTTCTTATTTCGATAATCTATCTATCTGTAATAATAATCGACATAGCAAAATTATCCAATATGCATACGCTATTATTATTATACAAGAAACTTAAATCATAACATGATATCCAAATAAGACGTATTTATTATTTACGTCGCGGAATCTATTCAAATAAAACCAAAGTTAAGAGCTGAACTTCAAAACAAAGTCGGACACAAAAACAACAACAGTCATTGGAATTTCTCATGTAAATCTTCATCCACAGCGATATATAAAATTGTCAGAATATTAAACAAGAGTGAATGTGCGAACTCAAGTCCCCGGTCACTGTATTGCCAATCATTGATCCGACGAATTTTTCCACATTTATTTATGTACATATTGTATGCTCCCCGACGTAGAATTACAAATAAGTATCTCACTTTAAAATTTTAAAACAAACCCTTTCCACAAGTTGTTATTGAACGCTTGAACTGGATCTAATTCTACGCCATAATTACCCCGTGTACCTACTTGTTCTTTCGGAAAACTTTCACAATGCTGTACCCTATAAATAAATTTGAATAGAATGGACGAAAAAAGCAGCGGTTGAAACCTTAAAAATTCAAAGAATCTAAAACCTTGAAGGTTTTGGAAACAGGTCACTAAAAGTCATGGGTTAAACCGTAAAATGACAATTGTTTTAGTCATTTTATTAGGCTAGCAAGTGCGGGGTGAGTCATCGTAATCGCACCAGCCTACTCAGAGGGATTCCCGGTATCGATCAGGCAGGATACGTCATAGGTCCTCCCTAGAGAGGGATGTGATGACACAGCCTTTTGCGCGGCTCTTCAGTTTTCCGACAACTATTACCATAAATCACGTCGTTTGGGATCCCTATCTCGGGCACTAGGAAACAGCTTTTGGATAAACATTTGGTTACTGCCACAAAGATTAATACGAAAAAAGGTTTTTTTTTCAGATTATTTCCGTAGCTTGACTATGCCTAAACGTAAAGTCTTTAGATAGAATAATACGTGATCCTTATATTGTAAGTGGTGTGTAAAAACAACTTCAATCACCGCCTAGATTTCTTTTTGATAAAAAATAATAATACAACAACGAAATCGCGTGGTAGTATCTCGTAGCACGCCGTAGCAACGCGCTACGAGGCTGCGCGCACGCCGCTGCGGGTCACTGGCACTGGCCGGCCACTGCACCCGACTAGCTTAGATACTTCTAACATTGCAACTTTTTCTATTGCCAGCATTCCCACCGAGCAACTCCTTATATAAGTATACGAAGCCAACCACCCGCTGAATTATAACCATGGAACGAGATATAGCGAGGAATCTTTTTTGCTCTAACATCCAAGGTACTGCCATAAAATAAAATCGTTAGATTATTTTTGCATCGAGAACCAGTCTTTCAAATAGGTAGTTTGAACGGCTTTAGGAATACTCGTAGTTAGACGACACTTTTAACACTTACTCATAGTAATTTGACTCTAACGTCCTTAATTGCATAGATTTATAACGCTTGCTTTACATATTCTTCTAGACTTTGTTTAAATCATTGATGATCTAAGAATACAACACTAACAGTTTTTGGAGTAGGTAGGTACCTACCTACTTAATTATGTTTAGTTTGTTTTTAATAGTTTTTGTAATTTGCACAAAAGTACTCATTCAATTAAGTATTTCCATTTTTACGAGCTTCTACTTGCGATGTTGGATGCAATCAATTTCACCTATTCATAAACTGTATCAATGTGCATATCTTAAGCACTCGTTTAATGCAGCTTATTATCTGACGTCAAGACATTGCAAAAAGAGTGAATCCTCATAAATGAATGGCTAATGTCAACAGCTCGCAGCGCAGGCTCAGCGCGCATTATGAATCACTTTCGCGCGCTGCGCGAGCGCACTGGATTCTCATCGAAAGTGCAACGCCCTGCTGAACTTCGCGCTACTAAGTGGGCCGCAGTATATGCGCTATCTATAGATCGGCTAGAGATCGCACAATGTACTGTGAAGCGAAAATGACCAGTTAGCGCTGATTGAATTGGGTTAATAAACGATTCCTACCACAATATTCGTTCAAGTATGCCTAGTCAAATACTAGTTATTGCATAATGAAATAATTATTAGTATAAACTTTTGATTGTGATTTAAACATTTAGGCTCAGTCGCACCAACTTACTTTAACGGCCACTACCTATAACAATAACCGGTGTTTTTGTATAGAGTTTGACAGATTTTTGAAGTTTGTTAAAGTTAAAGTAAGATAGTGCCACACAGCCTAAGTGCTTGGTTTTCTTTTTAATTTCTACGGGAAACTTTCGATTAAGTTTTCGCAGCTTCTAACTAGATATCCGTATGATAAATAGAAAAGCACTACGAATTTATTATATCATATACACGTACATCATTAACGATATTTGAATATGGCATATCATTTTACTGCAACTAACTAAACATACTATTAGTTGTTTATTTTCAGGTTGTTTTCTTAAAACTATTTTAGCATTGACAGACCACAACGCTAGTGATCACAGGGATATCTGATATTACATATTCGTTTTTTCATTCGGTGAGTACTAGCAGCGCGTTTTTTCTTTAGCTTCTCACGTTACAGGTAAGTCGTTAGTGCGACGGTTAAAAGCAACGCATAGGGGCAATGTCTAAGCTGTGCGAGCGTGCTCTGAAATAGTCGGGACGGGATCTATTTCCCGGGCAGCTGCGAGCGTTCGTTGCCCCGGCGCAGGGCGTTAGAAGTGCAACGATCTCTGCAATTATCGCTGCGCAACTCTAAACTTGAACTGCAAGCAATGCGCCGACCGTGCACCTCACCTTCACTGCTTAGAAAGCAACATCTATTACGTGCCACGCTCACTACCACACGCGTTAGGTACTCATGCTAGACTCACCACACTGGAATACAGTAAAAGCGAGAGCACTCGTCGTTTTCAATGACTTTAATTGCGTTTAATATTACGTATGGAATTGTCGCGATTTTAATCCAAGCCAGGCACACAGCCTCTTTTATCTTCATTCACATTACCATTCACAGAAAGGCTTTTTTGCCACAATCAACCTCCGCAATGCTCTAAGAAAACGAAAAATACCTTCAAATAACTCTACAAGAGGTACTAATTGTATACTTCTTACCAGTAGCGAGTTTTCAAATAAATAATAGCCTTCATGATCACTACAATCAATTCAAAAACAATAAAGAAAAATATTTGTACAAGTGAGAGTGTTATGATATCTCAATCAAATTAGGCTGTAGGTGTTTCAAGACGAAGTGTGTTTTTCAAAACATTTCAGCAGTATGAATGACGACCTTTGTTTGACTCTCGTTCAGCTGTGCTCTACAATACTTTCTATACTACCATCAACATCATCTTAGTCAATGATACAAAATTGATTTCGTATAATCGATTGATCGAGTCAGGAGTATGGGTACCTACCTATCACAAACTTATATTTCGTATACTCATGAAAATCTTAGAAGTAGGTACATACCTACTTAACTAGTATTATGAGCCTAACATACACTTAACTAAAATAAGTGAATTGAAATAGAATAGTATGAAAAAAAACTTTAATTTTGGGAGTAATTTAGAAAAAGTGTTATCATGATTACTACAATAAATATTTTGATATCTATAGCTTGTATCAGCAGCTGATACTCCAAAAGTATTGGAGTACAGTACCAAAATAGTTAGGTGTTGCATTTTATGTTATTTTCACTGTTTTATGTACATAATATTACCCATATTAGACCAGACGTACATTTAACAAAAATCGTTTTTTATATTACACATTTTCACAATAATGAGGTTTTGGTTGATTGGGAACTACTTATTTTTACGCGTATTACTAGTTATACCCGTATATAAATAAGTTTGCAAACATACGCATAATAACAATATCCCGAGCACCCAAGTGGTTTACATAAGGTGCATGTTCGTTCATACACGACGAGGCGTGCAGAAAGAGCTCCTAAAGTGTAATGCTGCCCTGGTAATCGGTTGCACTAAAGTGCATTTGCAACCGAACATGCGTGTGCGCGCATTTTTTGCAATATCATTTTTGTATAGTAGGTAATATTCGATGAATGGCATGGAATGTTAAGCATATTGAGTCGTTATCAGATAATTATTTTTTCATATACCGACCACACTCAAATGAAAAAATATACTAAATTATAGTTTTGGCTTGAAAAAACATAGTGAAAAGTGATGATTGTGTAATACACACAATGTGTATGTAAAAACTACCTATATACTCGTTGTTGAGAACCAACAAAAGAGTTTTTAATGTTTTTTTACTTATTCTTACAAAACAAAATAAATTTACTTCTTCACTTTGACAGCTGAAAGAAAGTCGTTTTATTGATACGTTTTATCCTTAATTTAATACATTATTCAGTAATTCATACATTTTATATTTAATTTATGTCTTATGCTACATAAATTTGGTGCCGAAACCATACATCGTTTACATTGGTTTTTTTGTGAGCTACTAGAAAATTATCACGAGGGCCAACGCCGGCATAGTTGCCAATTGCAGTAGGTATTATGGCTACCCAGGTTTGTGGTGACACTAATAAACATAAAACCAAACTATTACAAGGACAATGCAAGGCCGCTATAACACGATGTGTTACTTTTTTGGACAAAAAGTCAGACCCGAGTGTGTTTGAACTGACGAACCGACAGGAAGGCAGTTGAAGAAGCGTTCGCGCGCTACCACCAGCTGGCGGACGAGGCCATTTTGCAAGGCCAGGAGGTGTTGGATGGTGAAGAGGAGTTCGAGGAGTGTTATTACGATGTCCTCTCCCGGATCGACGCTCTTCTGGACCGCCGCAGCAGTGCTTCGCCGCTGGGGTTTGCGAGTGCCGTAGACGCTTCGACGCCGTTGTTCGAGACCACGAGACTGCCTCCAATAGAAATCCAATCGTTTGACGGTAACAACGTCTGTGCATACAAGCCATTCATCGAGCTATTTACGGCATTAATAGGCAAAAACTGTAAGTTATCCAATGTACAAAAATTATATTATTTAAAGGGCTATTTAAAGGGTGAGGCCTTAAATCTTGTAAATAATTTGCCTCTCATAAACCAGTCGTATGATGATGCTATTGCTTTGTTGAATAGGAGATACGACACTAAGGGACTAATGATTAAAACGCATATTAACGCTATTTTAGATCTGCCTAGTATTACGCGTGGCACTGCCCAGGCCATCCGTTCCTTAGTGTCACAGATTTCGCAGCAAATGAGCGCGCTACGTAGTTATGATAAACCTGTAGAAAGCTGGGACTCCATATTGGTTTGCGTTATAATGAAAAAATTAGATTCACTGACTGTAAGATTGTTTAATGCAGAGCAGGACTTTCGTAGCATGCCCAGTATGGAGTCGCTGTTGAGTTTTCTAGAGAGACGTGCTATCTCGCTCGAGGCTAGCTCGGCTTGTGACACGAGCCGTACAGAAAGGGCTTCAATGTCTTTTCATATTCAAACATGTAATACAAAACCTAATCCAAATTGTAATAATGCAAAATCAACAATGATTCCTTGTTTATTATGTAAAAATAGTTATCACAAATTGTACAAATGCCCTACTTTTTTATTGATGACTAATTCAGAAAGGCTTTCATATGTAAATAATTACAATTTATGTAAAATATGTTTAAATAAGCATGCACAAAAATGTAGATACAATTTTACATGTTTCGTATGCAAAGAGAATTCGCATAATTCTTTAATACATAATAATTCATTTCAACAATCAAAACCTGTACATATTAATTCATTGCATGCATCCTACACTGTAAATAATTCATGTCAATCTGAAACTGTACACACTTATACAAATAGTAATTCAAAAATTTTGTATCCCACTTATACACACAGACATAATAATATGCCTCCTGTCGTCAAGACAGTATCAGACTCGGGGAGTCCCATGTCTTTTTATAATCGGGCCTTGGTTGTCATGCCAGGTCTTCATACATTTAATACAAAGACTTTTCATACAATGGGTCAAACTTGATGGTGACTTGAGCATAAATGTCTATAGTTTGGATTTTTTCATTGCATTTGCATTGCATTTGCATTGCATTATAATATATTTTTATTTTATACAAGTGCAGAAACTTTTGTTTTAATTATTATTGATTTCATTATAATAATGATTATTATTTTATTCAATTATTCTCGATATGAATAATAAGTGTTTGTTTTAATTATTTATGGTGTGTTAGATCGCTATTCGAAAATGTAATGTTACATAGACCGGTACATATTTCATAATTGTTTTGATTTATACACCTGAAAATGTTATCTTTCATAATTGTATTTTAAGAGTAATTGCAAGTTCAGTTATTTTAATCATAAGTTCTTATTCATTGTTTAATCCAATTAAGTTTAATTCTAGTGCGTGTTGCATTTCGCGCGCGAGACTATGTTGAGAACCAACAAAAGAGTTTTTAATGTATTTTTACTTTTTCTTACAAAACAAAATAAATTTACTTCTTCACTTTGACAGCTGAAAGAAAGTCGTTTTATTGATACATTTTATCCATTTAATACATTATTCAGTAATTCATACATTTTATATTTAATTTATGTCTTATGCTACACTCGTATATAAAGTTTTAAGTTACTTATTTTTAATTTATCATTAAAATAATAAAACCATTCATTATGCAATTACATCTATAATAAAAATCTTAAATTAAGAAGGTATCTCAAAGTTCACACATTATTCAAATCATAATAATTAATGCTCGGTGTTATTCTTCTAAAGTAGTGCTCAAGCTATGTGGTAAGGTAATGTGGTACAAGTACTGTAATCGTGAGTCGAGGTTTCACTATAATGTACCAGGCTCGCAGGACAGTCGAAGAGTTCGTACGTGCCAAGAAAATGGCGCGGTGCATTTATATGCACTTCGACAGAGATATTTTTGCTCACGAGTGCGCAAGAGACGGCTATATTGCATGGATGTGTGTATCAAAAGGGTAATACTGGTGAGTTGGTGACGTCTGAACAACGTATGATCGTGTTACGTACATTTCAATGTGTGTATGGTTGTATTGTCAATGTGGTAGTAGGTTCATGCGCTTTGCCGATATGCATGTAGCGCAGTACAAGCGGCTGAAATTTAGTACGGTTTTCGATACAAATTGAAGGTTTATATCATTATGAAACCATTATATTTATGAAATGTATAGATTCTAAATAGTTATCAATAAATATAAAAATAAACTTATCCCCCTAGAGCTAACAAACCAAAATTTTAAACCAAATCTTCAACTGCCTCTTCTACGAGTACGTGCCATAAGACTCTATAGGAGTTATACGAGTATATGGCAGTAAAAGTAAAATAAATAACTGTCAATACTAAAAAGTTTAATCACGTATTAATTTTATTTAGAAGATAAAAAATACAATCACTGCTGTAGAGATATTTAATCATTTCCATACTAGGGCCTGTCTGTATTTTGTTAGCTTTGTAGAATTTTGCGTGCAGTGTAATGCAGCGACATACCATGCAAATGTGCAAATGAGCGTGTGTCAGGCGTGCACTCTGCAACTACATGAGCGGCAAGGGCACCGCGCGCCGACGCCGCGATACCACGACCACCTCGCCTGCTCTGCTGTCCTGGTACCAAAGGTTCGCTCGCCACACAACCCTTCTTGTCCTAAAACTATTGCATGCTGAAAAGGACTACTTCAGACCATTGTTTGTAAATTGCTCTGTCGTCAGTGCCCGTACAACAATGAGCGCTCCTTGCATACGACTCGTTCGACCGTCCTACAGCAGTTTATTCGCACCAATTTTATTTTTGCGACGAGTCACCCACATGAGTTCTTCGGCCAAGGTCGTCCCGCAAGCCCTAAATGGTGATATAAATCACAGAAATGTATCCACGCAAAATTTGCACAAAGGACATTATGCAGACGTGTGGTGTTTATGAATGTCACGAATTTGAGTCACGTGTAGTAGGCCGCCGCGTGGGCTGGGTGAAGCCCACTGCCTCGGTATACGTGCTGCATTTGTGCTCTTTATTTTTACTCCGCAGTTCATCGCCCTTTAAAGCTTCATTACAGAAACTGTATAATGAATTAATGTAAACGGTGTAATCCTCTTGGTGTTCATGCAACTTTTCATTCATATTCAGATGATTCAAATTGTGTTTCTAACTAGGCAAATTATGGAATCGTTTGACTTTAATTCATAACGATTTGTCGCCATTTTATGAACCTTTTTTTGCATTTTCATAGCTTAATTATTCATGTGTAGTTTAAACACAAAACTTTATAAATTGTTGTTCTTAAAAATGCAATTATTAACTGAAATCTTGTATCTTTAAATTTTCCACTCAAAACGGCAATTTCATAGGTAAACCCCTAAGATTATAAAACTTTTAGAGTTGTGACGACCATAAAATAGATAATTAAGTTAATAAGATAAAAAATAAACATTGTAACGAGTGACACAGACACAGTGCAATACAAAGTAACCTTTACAGCGAGATATCTTGACATTCGATGAATGCATTCAATAATAGGGGCAATTTAGTTTGCGATCTGGGAGCGACAATGCGAAGCTGAGTGTGCAGGAATCTGGCAGGCGCGCACGTCCTCGTTACCGCTATACATTGCAGGGTTGACTCTACAAAATATATGGTATTTTTCTTCTCGTTTCTTAATTTATTTATTGAATCTAAATTATTGTAAAAGGTACAGAAAAATCTTCAGTTTAAACGTTTTAATTGAGCCTGTTGCCATTTCATTATGTAGAAAATGAAATTCACTAATTTCTATGTTTTGAACATGTATGAGACAGTCTTTTGCGATAAAGTTGTGTACATTTAATTTAACCCTTTTGGGTCCGAGGCGGACCATGTCATCCATCAATAGGTACTTTTATCGACTTATTAAAACCGATTTAAGTGAATAAATGACTTGCTCGCGTGTGTTCATCGCTTTGATTAAAAAGGCTGAATAAATCGATTCCTATGAAACTTATGTGAATAGTTTCTAGTATTTTTACTCTACTTTTGATCATGTCAGCGCACTATTTAAAATTAAGCCATCATTATACATACAAACACATTAACAACTTTAAAGAGAGATTCCTCAGAGTTAAACTTTAAAAATAAATTAAGTTATTGTAGATACTTATACATTGAAATTGGCAACCCTAGGGATGCACCCCGGCGGATCGATCGGCCGTGACCATGGCAACCCGAGCCTCGGGTGCGTGGGTCAGGGCCGTAGCGTTCAAATCCACATATTACTGCAATAGAATCCAGGCCCCAGACTCATAACCGAGAACTTTTCTGAGAAGATTTATAGTGAAATCTAAAAAAGATTTTGTGAAAAAGTTGTTCTCTAAATATGCTGTAAAGATGTTTTAATTACAGTGCTTTAAGGAGCAAACCATAATATAAGTATTCTTTATTCCATCTCAAATAAAATTAAATATTTTAGCAAGAATTCATTTTATAGTGAAGGACTGTAGGCTCTACAATATTATGAGTAATGTAGACTTATTAGAGCGTTCGGCCGTTTGACGTAGTGGTTCAGAACGGATTACTATGCAGTGAGGTCCCGGGTTCGATTCTCGGCCGGGCAGAAATTGAAATGATGATTTTTAATTTCTGTGACGGCTATGGGTGTTACTATGTATAACATGTATCTATTTAAAAAGTATATAAGTAGTATATCCGTTAAGCTAGCAACCATAACACAAGCATATAAGTTGCTTACTTTGGGGCTAGCTGGCGCTGTGCGAAATTGTCCAAATAGTCCAGTCAATAAAGCATTATAGATGGAAAACTGTAGAACACAATTTCTGACTTCAGGACTTTATTTAGACTAGTTAGGAGGTGAACATAGCAAAAGTCCCCGCCCTTAGCCCTTGAGCCGGCGGGGAGAGGGGGGTTTAAAGGTGCCACTTTTCGGTTTTTCGCTTAATCCTCGGAAACTATGCGTCCTAGTGACATGACTACTTTGAACCAAAAAAAGCATATTCAATTTGCTACAGATGAGATAGACAAGTTTTTCTATAAATTGTATAGTTTTCGCGGCATCTGCTCTAGAAGGTCTGTAATATTGGAAATTTTATTTTTGTCTTACATGTTACCATCAGGAGAAAATCGACTAAATCAACATTGAGCAATCATTCTAGACATGCGGGAGCATGTTAAGCCTAGTTCCAGCGAGGGGACTACACCGTGCGTATATTTAGACGAATCACTTTGAGCCACTTTTGAGTCCTCATCACTCAAAAACTACTGTGCATTAACACTTCAAATTTGGCTCATGTGTTGAGACTTACAAGATATACATCAGTTTTAAATTTCATAAATCTGCCTCAAACGGTTCTTTAGATATTGACGTCCAAAAATCTACATGTCTGACCTATAGACCAAATTCTAACCACTTCCAGATGACCTCGAAGGTTCAAATTTGGCATCCAGAAAGGTAGTTATGTAAATACAAAGGAACAAATAAAAAACCAGTAAATTTTAACATTTCACATGTGATAGATAGATAGTAGTGCTCTAAATATCGATTTTTGAACGTCAATACCTAAATAACCGTTTGAGGTATATTTATGAAATTTGAAGCTGATGTACATCTTGCAAGTCTCAATACATGAGCCAAATTTGAAGTGTTAATGCACAGTAGTTTTTGAATGATGAGGAGTCAAAAGTGGCTCTAATTGGTTCGTCTAAATATACGCACGGTGCAGTCCCCTCCCTGGAACTAGGCTTAACATGCTCCCGCATGTCTATAGTGTTTGCTCAATGTTGATTTAGTCGATTTTCTCCTGAAAGGAACATGTAAGACAACAATAACATTTCCAATTTTACAGACCTTCTAGAGCAGATGCCGCAAAAACTATACAAGATATAGAAAAACTTGACTGTCTCACCTGTAGCAAATTGAATAAGCTTTTTTTGGTTCATAGTAGTCATGTCACTAGGACGCATAGTTTCCGAGGATTAAGCGAAAAACCGAAAAGTGGTACCTTTAAACCCCCCTCTCCCCGCCGGCTCAAGGGCTAAGGGCGGGGACTTTTGCTATGTTCACCACCTAACTAGGCTAAATAAAGTCCCGAGGTCAGAAATTGTGTTCCATGGATTTCTCTCTACACCGTCGTTAAGGCATTCATTGACTGGACTAAAAGATTTATTTAGGTATTTCTGTTTTGTATTTTCTGCAGTATTTTTTGTCATGTTTTTATTATTACTTTTTCATATGAGGTTCCTACCTATAGAGCGCAGATCGATAACTCCATAGTTGCTGGCCATTAAAATCATATTATTAAAATGCTCTTCCTCATGTAAACCGAACCGGTCAAGGGTGCGTAGCGGACACAATGTCAAGGCTGCCTCGGTGAAGGCTGCGCCCCTGAGGCAAGGCTGTGAAACCTGAAAGCATTATACTCGTAATACTCGGTGGCCAAAAGCCTTTTAAACCCATTACCACCATTACATTCAATTTCCATAGTCATCAAACACATCTCTCTAGCAAATCTATATTTTTTGTGAACATCACAAACAGAGGACTTTGAGTGAGATGCATTTGGTCTTTCCCAAATGGACTCTTTTGACCGATACAGATAAACACAAAAATGAACATCAACATCTCAATTGAATCCAAAACCGGTTGAATCGTCATATAAATTGCTATTGGCTTAGTAAATCTCGAGATTGTTACGTTTTTATTGTTCTTGGCATAAAGCACATCAGGTAATATTGCAGATTTCTTATCAATGACCTTCATTGCAACTCTGGACTTGCACAATCAGAAACATAAAGTTATGTTCTCTGATTATTCGTGTCAACTGAATGTTCTTTGTTTTTGTTACTGATATGCATTTTTGATCCTTGATAATACTGTAAATGTACTAATGGGTCACTTTGGTATGACCTAAAGATAACAGCTTTTACGTCATAACCCAGAGGTGAATGACTTACAATATTGTTATTATCATCATAGTATGAGGTGAGGAAAAGAAAATTAAGACAATCAATATTTTAAGTTTCAATCAAGTCACTGCTTAATGAACTTTAATCACGCGTCACGTTAATTTAAAGGATGTGATTAGAAGTAAGAATTAATGCTTCGGTTTAGCTAAGTACTTGAAGTTTATTCATTTGCTACCCGTGACCGTGACCGTGGCGAACCTTGATAAAGTACTACCTACTTACTTACAAAGTAGTAACATACGTTACATGCGTGGAGTAGGTACTTGATAAGTAATAAAGATCGGGTTTATTATCACACCTTCATTATTTGTGTTCATAATATTGTGCTGGTGAAATATTGTAGAATTTATCATTTCTCTTCGCTAGCACAATGGTAAAATGTAATAAACACCTCATTTCCAACTAAAATCATCAAGATACACAATAAGAGCTGAGACGACTGTATTTAATACCCAGAATAGGATGAAATGGCTATTTAATGTCTGAAACTATTTTTCTTTAAAGGTTTCAGTACTATGAAATATACCTTTCTTCTCCTAATAAAGTATTATACAGCCTTATAAGTACAAATTTTACTATTCCAAGGTATTATTAACTGTAGCTTTAATAAAAAATAGACAGGGCACGTGCTTCAGAAATACGTGTGACCATGACCCCTGCTCGGTCACACCGTCGGGGTTGATGGAGGCGTGGGAGGGGTTCAAAGCGAAGGCCGCGCAGCTCGCGGGGAGGGGGCAGAGTGAATAGACCTTTTAGAGGCTCACTTGTTTCCATACCAACTGATCAAACGCCTTCGGTAATGATAGCAATTAGCTGGATTTACACGACACTTGTTGATGTGTTATGAAACAATTTATTATAAGTGTTGCGAGTGACGCGCATGCGACCTCGGCCAAGGTTGCGAGCCAGCACTTCCCTGTGTACTCACACAACACGGTACGTACCTACATACGTATGTGTCATCTCGATTGAACGCTTGTAGAGCAAAGCGATTCTATATTGTCTTCCGGACTTCACAACTTAACACATTACCAAGTAAATGAATTATCATAGAATGAGCAAGTTTATCGAAGACTTGTTTATTATTATAATTGTGGGTCACCTTATTAAAGAATAAATATAGGTAAACATTAACTTCTATCAAAACATGATTTGATAAATTAAAAGAGGTAAGTATTCAAGGTTAACTATACTGTATAAACCCAAAATAACATTTTTCCGTTCTATAAATATCTAGACTCGGTCGTTTTCGGGCAATTCTTCGATCACGTACTTTTGTCAGCAGAATAATGTTTAAAAAAAATCTATTTTCCTTACAAAAAGTGTCATTCATCGGATAAATTATATATATAGCGTTATAAAACGGTCTATAGTTAAATAATTAATCGATACAGAACAACACATATTATAACTTCATATAGCTCTACATTATGACATCATTCATAGATAAAGAAATAACGTAGGTTCTTTAACGTTCCCTTGTTTTATTTGCTTTTGAATAATTACGATTTCGTTCAAGATGTTTTCCCTGGATCTTACTTAATTAGAATGAGATGTTGCAGAAGTAATTTTCCCTAAATTACTCTTCCACCGCAAAAATGAAACGTACCTATTTACATTGAACGATCTTCCATTTTCAAACATAGCATCATGATTATGTACCTTCATACAAAGTATGGAAGTACTTTGTATGACATTGAAATAAATATAACAAATAGTCTCATAGAAAGGATTAATGAAGACCTTGTTGATAAAATTGCATTATATAAATTATGAATATCGTCCTAAAACCAGGAAGGCAGAGAGCGATAATATCACAAATGATTATCAGCGGGAAGTAATTTGCTCTAACAGAAGGTTATGTGGTGATAACGCGCTGTGTGATACTCTGGCACAAAATATATAGGGCACGTATTTCGATGCATTAAGGTTCTAATTTGCATGCGAACTCACATCATACGACTTGTGCAAATTCCTGTGTGTATAGAATTCTGATACTTTACTGATACTTCAAAAATTACCTCCAACATAATGGTGTACCTAGTCGTCATGAGATGTGACCACATAAAAGCGATACGTCATATTGTATTTCATATTGATAATCTTCAAATGTTAGTTGCCTGACATAGGAAATATTCTGCCCCTGTGAGTATTATTAAAAGATTCTCTGAAATTGGAATAATATCATTTTAGTATTTTTCATACAATTTTAAAAGTCGATGAAGATCTCCTATTATATTTATGTCAATATTTTATTACATTCTACAAAATTATTACATACTACAAAAACTTATCCGTTTGCATAAATTATACTATTAAAGGTCAAGAAGGAACAACATTGTTTGAGATTGTTTATTTATATTATTGTCATTTACCTATGTTTTCCTGAGTAATTTACATGACGTGGTTTTTAGACGTAAGAAGATGAGTTTTCAATGTTAAAAAAAATTAGAATTCATGACGTTGTTGAATAATAAATTTGAAAGACGAGCATATTAGTGCCTTTTTCCTATAATGCAGATTTCGCCACGCGTGCGGATCTGGTCATTTCATTATTTCATACATTTTTTTCCTATTCTGCGGGCTACACGCACGCGGAACGGATAATCACAGGAAAAAGGCACTAACATCACTCAGCTCACTGTGTCGGTAGATCTATCTATACTCTACTCCAACTCTTTCATTTTCATCGTCAATCACTTCATTATCTCTCCCATAGTATTTTTTTTTTTTTTTTTTTTTTTTTTTTTTTTTATTTGGCTTACAAAACTGGGTACAATCAAATATCATGCAAAAGTAAGTAATGAGTGTAAAATCAATTCATACTGATTTACCCTACTCGATGTAAGCACAGCATGCATATAAAAATAATTAATTAAACCACCTTAAATTAAGAATATTACACAGATGAACCAGATCTTACATTTACACAGAACTAAACAAAATTTGGACTAATTTTAGACTATTTTAAATCAAGAATAGCCGTATTGATACGGCGCTTGGCGGAGACGAGAGAACCAAAAAAGATGTCAAAGACAAAACGCATAGAATTGTAGCAAGTACACATGCGATGTAACGGGGAGTGCTGACCGAGTCGAGTCCTGCACGGAGGGATAGAAAACGTCTTTCGATTTTGCACGCGGCTGCTACTACGAGGTACGGCAAATTTTAAACGTTCCAGTATATCCGGGGCATCGATAAGACCATTAACGACCTTGAAAAGGAAAAGTAAATCAGAAGCTTTCCTACGGATGTGCAATGGAGTAAGACCATAGTGTGAAAGGCGAGCCTCATAGGACTGTAGTGAACGACACATGTTATCTGAATAGCTAAGATGATACAAGAAGCGTTTTTGTACACGCTCCAGTCTATTTGAATGGACTTGGTAGTCGGGGCTCCACACCGGGCTACAGTACTCCAGTATACTGCGGACTAGACTGTTAAAGATAACAACTGTGATCTGAGGTTCTTTCAAAATATTCATCTGTCGTGCGATGAAGCCACTGAGCTTAGAGGTCTTTTTAATAATAGAATCTATGTGCTGATTAAAAGTTAATTTGCTATCGATTATCACTCCTAAATCTCTTATACTGGAAAGTTCGATCAAAGGGACCTCGTTAATAAAGTAGGTTGAGGTAATTGGAAGTAATTTTCGTGTAAATCGAATCACAAAACATTTACCCGTATTCAAAACCATGCCATTAAGTTTACACCAGTCCTGAACCTTACCAATATCCACCTGCAAAGTATGAACATCATCAGTATTATTAATTTCGCGATAAATTTTTAAGTCATCAGCATACATTTTGAACTGCGAATTGATACAAGAAGATAGGTCGTTGATGAATAAGACAAAGAACAAAGGTCCTAAGTGGGAGCCTTGAGGTACCCCTGAAGGCACCAGTTGTGCTACTGAAGTATGTCCATACAAGTTGACAATCTGAGAGCGATTTTTGAGATAAGACTCACACCATCTGAGCAGCGATCCGTGAATACCAACGCCTTCCAGTTTCAGCAGCAGCATATCATGGTCAACTAGATCGAAGGCTTTTCGGAAATCAGCGTAAAAAGCATGAACTTCTCCCTGCTTGTCCAAAGTGTCACATATATCGCTAACATAACTTACCAAGTTCGAGACTGTTGATTTTTTGGGCAGAAAGCCATGCTGATTTGGGTGTATTAATCGTTTTACATGGTTGTAAACTCTTTTTTGGACAATAGATTCAAAGATTTTACCAGCAACAGAAAGAATGGAAATAGGTCTATAGTTACTGACGTCATTTTGGTCACCTGATTTATGAATTGGGGTAAGATGTGCAATTTTCCACAAATCAGGAAAAACTCCTGTTTGCAATGATGCGTTGTATATGTGAGACAGCGGTATGTATAAGGTTTTAGCGCAAATCCTGAGGAAAAGGGGTGGTAACAAGTCAGGCCCAGCCCCCTTGCTACAGTCCAACGTTGAGAGATGTTCTAAAATTTCATCTTCGGATATTGAGAAACTGCTGAGAGGAAGTGCATTATCATCAATCTGAAATGTATTTCGAGAAACTAATAGATTTGGAGTATTATATTTATTATAAACTGTTTGAAAATATTTTGAAAACAGGTCACAAACTTTTTGTCCTCCACTCACAGATTCCGACTCAAAGACCATATCATTAGGAATAGTAATACGACCTGCCTTACTACCATTAACAAATTGCCAAAAATATTTAGGCCTGTCACGTAAATTATCTCTCGCCTGCATTTTGAAGGTGGCATAATTTTCGTTAATTAAAGTGTCACAACGTTCCCTCAAAATGTCAAATGTGAGTTTATCCATAGGATTGTGGTACTTTTTATATCTTGAGTGGTACTTGGCTTTTTCTTTTAGAGCCTGTATAAGAGGCTTGCTGAACCAGATGGGATACTTTGAGTCTCGTTGAGTCTTATAAGGGGTATGTTTATATACGATTGGCATAATGTTATCATATAATTTTTTCACCATTTCGTTAGTATCGCATACATTCTCGAGAATATTAGACCAGACCAATAAAGCTAATTCTTTATTGATCTCATCGTAGTTACAAGCAAAGAAGTTTAATTTTCTGATCCGTTTAGGTTTCAATGTTTTTCGATTAGGTATTGAGAGAGTAACAACTATGGGTGGGTGATGTGAATCTATCTTATCTACTAAGTGATCAACGGCTCCACAGACTGACAAGCGCTCAGGTAGTATTAAGTCTCTGTCTATTTATCCAGGGACGCTTCTGATCGAATGACCATTTACTATCCTTGGAAGAACAAGGCCAACACAATACTTCCGCCAGCCTACTTTATTAGTTGATTTGACATTTTCCGATAACTTGATAATAAACTTATTTGGTCGATGAAGGGTCGATGGTACGACTGAAAACACATTATTGCTAACGGTGGAGGCTCACAAAGTCTACGAGATAAATAAAAGTTGGAAGACAGAGTACCTACAGTAAACTATTATAGTCTCTAAGCCCCAGTTATACGTAGTTGATAATTTGAAGCAGCTAATTCAAACAAAGACATTTTAGATAAAAATATAGGTGGATCTGGTTTAAAGAAAGGTAAAAAAATCTTTCAAAATCACGCAGCCAAGCCGCAGTGCGTTAAAATAAACTCCAAGACAGAGCCGCTTCAAAGTCGAGACTAAAGTTAAAAGTCCTTTCCGTGTCCTTTACGTAACCCTGACCTGCCGAGCCAGAACAATTTAGTCCTGTTCCAGCGCGAATTAAATGAGTCACTTGGATAGCTGTCAGATCCTCGCTCCGGCTCCGCAAACGATCAGGGTGCAGGGGTCGCGCGCACCTGTTGCGCCCGCGCATATGACATTGCCAGATAAGATATGGCTATTATTTTGTCACTGTTATCGGCCCAATGTCACAGTGACCTCAATGACACCGAATGACGCGTCGTCACTACACGGCGTTCTGACCTTGTGATAATTATCTAATCTTCCATTCGCAAAAATAAGTAGGTACTGTTACGGGATTATTTATATTCAAACTTCTCTGCGTTTTTTTTTAATAAATGTTTTATTGTTGTATTTGTAGTAAATAATCATAGCAGAATTGACTCTATCATGTAGGGGAGCGAGGGGCTTGTTGTAACAGGGGTAAGTAGTAACAGGCTCTTTTCACTAGGATCTTAAACGCAATTGACGTATGTCTTTGACTCGATTTAACCTATAAACCGCGCCGTATCATGTTGCCATAGCTAGTGTCCCGCCGGCCGGCGCAGTGAGCGAAATTGTGCACGTGCTTCATTTTTGCCAGGTAATATAAAATTGTACTGTCGTAAAATTTCGGATTGCGTTATTATTACTGACTAATTTCAAATGTTCTATATCTTATTTCCATTCAAATTTATCTATCTCTGATAATGTGTAACAGTTTTTATGATTGCTAAATTGTTTAAATAGTTATCTTGATAAATGTTAAAAATCATACCATGGGGTTAGTTGTAACAAAATGCGGGGGCTTGTTGTAACATGTTACAAGTAGTGTTTTTTTTAACTAAATAAGACTGCTTATTACTTAATTTTTAGGTGTTGCTTACTAAAAAATTGTATCTTCGTTTTAGTTATTTTAATATCAATTAAAAAAGTGTATCTTCATTTTAGTTATTTTAATTTAAAATTGATATCTTCATTTTAGTTATTTTAATTTTCATACAAATCGGATTTTATAAAATTTATTTTGTATGAAAATTTAAAAAATTAAAATGATGATATCTCTGACTTCACCATACCATTTATATGACCATGTTAACATGGGCTAGTGTCGGCTCATAAACCCATTTACCTAACACCCTGTATAATACTTACTTTTAAAAGATGTGAATTTTATTAAAAAAACAAGCAAAGAATAAATGATTAAAGGTGTTATTGTCGTTTTTTTGGCGTTACTACTTGCCCCGGTAGATGTTACAACTTGCCCCGGTAGATGTTACAACTTGCCCCAAGCACGAGGTAAGTTGTAACACCGCACTTCTTCTAGAAAATAATTGATTGTAAAATAATGACCAATATTTATGGTATTATTTTTACTTGATTTGGTACAGGAAGAGTTACAGCATCCATCCATCTTTATTTAGTAGACATTTAATCAATAGATCTCAAGATATATTAGTTTTAATGAAAACTGTTATAACAAGCCCCTCGCTCCCCTACTTACGTTCGTATGTAATAATAATGAAATGGTTGATTTTACTTCCGTATTTTTAGTTCATATTTCATATAAGACATTTAAGTTAACGCTTAGGTATGTACTTTATTTTTTTATGACAACTAAAACTTAACATGAAAAAGCACTTTTTAGGCCCTTAACACATTGCGGCTTTTTCAACTATTCAATCGCGATACAGCCTACAGTGGCGATAAGTCGTTGTGTACACAATGCAGTGGTGATACAGTGCTGCCACCGTCTCTACATGGCAGTTGCAGTCGTGATAGGTACAAGTATCTATGTATGGCTGATCCAAAAACGACCCGATCGATGGAAAAACGATAAAACATCAAATAAATCATTAACCACTTAATTTTATGCACAGGCAACTATTCAAACACGTAACTGCAGCATCGATACAATCATATTAATTGATTCTTAAGATTGACTGCAAAAAAACCGAATAAGTAATGTGTGACCGGCCTTAAACGTTTCCACCATTTCCACGATAAATTAAGTATTGTTTCTTACAATTTAACATCTCTCAAAAGGGTTATATAAAGTTGCTGTAAACCTAATGTTGAAATGTTCATAAAAATAGAAAATTTAATTCCTGAAAAATTAAAGCTTTTTACGGAAAATAACATCCACTGAAATTTTAGGAACCAAATAACAATTTAATAGAAAAATACTAATCCAAAACCAACTGCATCAATGTTACTTCCATAATGTAAGACATAGTCTTAATAATGGCGTATATTTTATATACCTAATTAAGTCAAAATGATTGCGAATAATAAATAACATTTTAAATTTTTCAATTTCACACGTGATATGCATTGAAGATAGTGTAATTATTTCCTATAATATCAAACACCCACGACGTTATCACTCACGTGCCCCAGCGCATGTTTATCTAAGATGCTAAATGAGATTTTTTGTTTGCATCGTTTAAAGAATAATAAAGGACAATCGCAATCCGGTTTTGATGGTCAAAAAGTTTGTATTGTTTAGGTCAGGTACCTAAGTTACACTAATATTAATAATTCGTCCCAGTACGATTATCTTCGTAAGGAAATACAGAAAGAATAAAAAATCCTACACCGCTATAGGTATTTATCAAAAATATCCTACAGGAAAATCATTCAATATCTTAAATTATTGTACGCGGAGAATGTATAAAATTTGTATTAATGATAGTTCTTTTTTGAAAATATAAAGAGAACTGATATTGACTGATTGGTTTCAGAAGCCTTCAGTTTTTTCTGAAGCTTGGTGTTATTAAACCATTTTTAGTCCTTGATTGCCATAAGTCTTGCGATCGCCCTTCTCTATAGTCCCAGAAGACATAATAAATCAATATTTTAACTTCATACGTCTCTTTCTACATAAATTTCAGATTCTTCTAGAAAAGTCGAAAAAATTCGTCATCACGAAAATTTTCAGGTGAATTTCTCAATGAGATAACACGTTATGCTCTATTGTGCAACAATTTGAAAACGAAGTTGTCAACGGTGACATACCTAATTGGAAATTATCTTACTTTAATACCTATGGAGGGCTCTTTTCAAAACCTGAATAATTTTCCCTGGATAATTTTCTTCTCAACACATACTCTGATGCTGAAAGTATCGTTTGTATCCTGTTCTATCTATCAAACTTAGCTGCTTTTATACATTTACATAATATGTTGTTTTTGGGATAGTCTTTCATTTATAATTTACTTTATCGATGCTAACAATTATAGAAATGGAGATTTTGGAAAAATGTCGTGTATGGCAAATGATCTTCTAAGTAAGGCTAAGCTATGTTTTAAAAAGAGACTCTTATGAGATAAAAAATTCATGGTCAACTTTTTGTTTTGCACCTTGAACTTAACTTATAAACTGCCATATAAAACTCTACATTTATTTTTAAGAGTTTTTATGCGGAAAATTTGACTTGACTGTTCGTTTGAGTATTTAAAACAACATTCAAAAGTTCACTTGGCTAAATCATGTATGCCAGATTGTCTCTATAAAAACTTTAAGTAGACTCTTGAGGAAAATCTATCTATTGAATAGTAAATAATACTCGTAGGTACGAGTAGTTCCAATAAATACACACAAGATGGTTAATTAGTAAATGCAAAAACGACAGATCAGTGCAGTATGTCGTACCGCGGCCTTCGCGTCATGACGCGGAAGCGAGCAACACGTTACAATTTTCCGAAGCAGGAAGTATTTGCCTCGGCCAAGGTGAGGCAAAATTCTGGTCAATCACAACATTGTTTATCGACATGTCACCTAGTTTCTATAATCCAAGGTTCTCGAAAAATTTATACAAACAAACATTTTAAACATAAATAACCGCTAATACCACGTCCTAGCAGAATTGACCTTGATAAAATACTTACGTAAACTGTAAATTTATTCGATACCTTCGTGAATCTATCTGAATTCACCTAATACTTTTAGGAAGTTACATAATAATTTTCAATGTCAATTTTATTTTTCTGAATATTTTTAGGTAGGCATTCGACAATTTATGCCCGAAATAAACAATAGGCGCAATTCGTTATCAATTACAGACGATTGAAGTAACTAGATATGCTTATTTTCCATCTGATCAGAAATTATTACTTCGTTATTAGTTAATACGAATAACATAATAACAATCAATAAACAGGTAAGCACCTGCAATATTGCCAATATTATTAATCTGAGAAACTCTACATTAAATCTTACCTAGATCTGGAATGGAGCTGGATGGTTCCTCGAAGGAGGGTGGTTTGAGAAGCCGTGGTGGCGGCGGAGGCGGCGGTGGCGGCGGTGGCCTCATGCACTGGATCACCGAGTGCGCGGCCATCGGCGCCGGCGCAGCCAGCAGCACGGGCGCGCGGAACTCCTTGCCCGGCGGCGCCGGCAGCTCCAGCCGCCGCACCGCCGGCATCACCTCCATCTCGTACCCCACATCGGCCGGCTCGCGCTTAGGCGACAACTTGGGAAAACACTGCATTGTTCCGTCCTCAAAAACTTCAAGTTCAAGTCTCTATATCAGTCTAATTCAACAAAAAAACTGTTCAAAAGTTCTCAAACAATCCACACATAATTAATAAATACACATAGAATGCGGAAATCTTCTTGTTTACATTGACATTTCAGCGCATTTTGTTTACTGTTGCATGGGAAGTGCAAGGCCGGCGGGGTGAGCGCGTATCGTGCGTGCGCGGCACGCCGCTCCTCGCTGCTCGCGAGAGTCGTTCGCTCGCGGCGGCTAACTTTCTCTCACTGGCGTGGCGGGCGGCCGCGGCTGGACGAAAGTGAATCTGCACGGCGCCCCGCGCCCCGCGCCCGCGCCCCAGGTGCTGCCCTGCGCCCTGCGCCCTGCTCCCTGCAGCGCCCGCCCAGCGCCGACGACGCCGCTGCAACGCCCATCCGACATCAACTTTAACCTTAACTCTGACCTTTACTCGAGTGCACTGTACCCCGACGACACCTTGCAATATCTATTACTATTCTAACACAAAGGAGCACGTATCTATGCGCTGAAATTAGGTATAGTTCAATAGAAAAAAACTGTGCTAATTGATTAATTACTTAAAATATGTACATTCGCGTAATCAACTGTGAAAAACTAAATATTTAATACATAATTAAACCAAAATGGCATTATTGATATTAACATTTTGCTACTGAGTTCAGCGACTTTAAAGCTCTACTTACACCACTTACAAAAACGTTTAATTCCGAGGATAAAAAAACCTTCCTATAATATAATTTAACTAAGAACAACTAAGAATAACCATATCAATAGAAGATAATTAACTATTACTTATGTATGATGGTGTGATTTCTGTAGAGTCATCATATTTCATTGTCATAAATACAATAACGATGACAGTCAAAGTACCTAGTAGCGCCCAACTTTGAATGTCGTTTCAGCCTACAGTTAATAATTCAACAAGTCATATTCTAACACATTTTTCTACATGTCCTCGACCTTGAGTCAATGAATTGACACACATATGAATAAAAACTTGACCTGACTCACACTACGTCTTTAAAATACTAACTTGAGTTTTAAAAATACTGGTGTCCTCGGAGCTCAAATGATTTAAAATCTGGCGTGGTTTAACCAAATAAATCAAAACTTATAGGTGGAACATCATTAAAAACTGTAATACTTTAGATTAGAATCTACTATGTAGTTCAATCATCGAGCATAGTTCTTTATTATTCCGAAGTTTCTTACAGAATAAATTTTGAATTGTTGTAAACTTACAGCATAACTTTACCTAGAAAATCTAGGACGAGACAAAATAGATGTGAAATACTTGTGACGTTAATCCTAAAGATAAGAATATGTAGGAAACAAAATGGTCTTGTAAGGTCACCGGCGATTACCTTGTGCATAATTTATCGCAATTATTCAATACGTATCTATTAAGGCGTCTTTTCAGGAAAGAATTTCAGCATAATCTTACCTTTAGAGTGTCCTCCATAAAACGTCCTTACTGAAAAAAATATTTTTTATCTGAGACGCCACGAGAAATACAGTATCCGAGTGCAATAAGCTGAAATTATTATTTTCAATACAAGTTTTCTAATCTTAGGAATACGCTTGCATCATGAAATAACATCATTACAAGAGTATGGACGCAAACTTCTATATCTTCCCTAAAACACTCTTCAATACATCCTGTATTCCAATTCAATCCTATTTAACATACTCCAAAACTATATTGCAAAGAAGAAACGAAACAAAACAAAGCTTTAAATCATATAGAAATTGCATTTTTTTAATAAAACGCAGAAGTAACTTTAGCTGAATCTTTAAACTCGGTCAATTTTGGCCGAATAATACGTAACAGTGACTCTGTTTCCGTCGTCCACGCGATACGAGTCTCGGCAATCGATCCTGACCGCGGGGCACGTCGCTTAGCTGCTGATAACTATCTGCTAGATAACACCACGCGTGTGCATTAAACAGAAGCATCACTCTATCTCCGATTGAAGATATAACGCTAATCCCTTATCGCCTTCAAACGTGCGCGAGGCAGTTTTGTTTTTGACTCTTGGCACGCACCTCAAGCAATGACTCGGTCCCGTGCTTCAAATTTTCCACAATTCATGATTTAAATAAATAGACGAATGTGGAAGAAATGTCTGATATCAATGAATTAATCGCGATCAATCGATATCTTTATACTCTTTGACCTCAAAAATGTGTCGTTCGTAAATCGATGATAGGTTTGATTACTTTTAAAATGCACGTAGTCCAATTTGATTGTCTAAATACATAGTTTTGAACCGTGAAGGCGGGCGGGGGTGTCGGGCATTAGGCGTGGGCGGCGGTGGCGTCGGGCGGTGCAGTCGCAGGGTGCGCCGGGGTCACTGCCACTGGCGGCTCACGGTCGAGACCAACCAACGCTGACGTCTATTTTGGCGACAAGTCTCAATGAACCTGAATCGGTGATTTGACTTCCAATACATTTAAGTTATTGTTAGGTATATTCTTCGAAAACAACTCAAACAAAACACGTAGGAAAAACTTTAACTTGCATGTTTTACGGTTTACTCATAGCCTTTCATTCGTGGCACGATACCCTTTGAGCAGTTTGACTTACTAAAGCCTGACGTTGTGGTTTACAAACAAACAATTAAGTTTAGTAGGCTGCATGTAGCCAGTAGTCATTTCCGTTTCATACACTAGGGCACTACTCATTTAGATTATTAATATCATGTCACATAAACATAATATTAACAGTTTTAATCAAATCAAAAACAGCATGTAACAGCAAGTGTAATTGTCATATAATCACTTAAAACTTCGCCATTACAAAAATTATTTGCGAAGGCCAAAATATAACCTGGTAAGTCCTTTGTACTAGGTGACCTTTGCGTTCCCTGACCCTGCAAAACGAATTTTATGGAAAAAGCTCTAACGTTATTTCGCAGAATTATAGCCTGCTCGCTGAAATGGTTTTCATTCCATAATTTAAGTTTACCCAACTAAAACTACTACTACGCGAAGCAAATGGCTAATGGATTTTTATAAAGACATATTAGTGAAAACATTTTGATGTACGAGTAGAGTCAGGCATGGTAAAATTGGAGTGTCTCATGAAGCAATGAACGCATGTTTTTGCTATTTGCGAAAATAGATTAAATTCCTTAGTTTCTAATAAATAAATTTCTCATTACAGATTCAATTTATTTCAAATGATATTGCGTTCACTTTACATAACTTAGAAGCTCTAGCATTCTCGTTTCTACCAAGCGCCTAAACAAGTTTACGTCATAATCTTTTCAAACATGAAAGCTGGGGATGAGCAGTGGAGAATGCATGCAATAATTTGAACCTAACGAGTGAGGAAATAAGGGAATCATTTTGGATAGACGCATTGCGATATTGTCGATAGTTTTTATAGATAGAGGTATAGTCGGGTCTGGCTCGGAGTGAAAGTTGGCTGCTATGGGAAGGGCACCAGGACACGAAGCAATGGGGTGCACCGGAGGGTGTCTGGAGCGCGCGCATGCGCCGTGCACCAGACAGGATGGGACTTGCACTCACACCGTGCATAGAGATAATAAACCTTTAAAAATATTTATTTGTCTATGAAACCTATCACTATGAAAATTAATCAAAGTGTAAGTACCTATATCATAAAAAAAATTAAAACGTACAAAATGTTTTAATTAACTTTGAACTATAAGTTAAAGTTACAAAACAATTAAGAATAAGTATTTCCTGCAAAATGTTTTCCAATAGAAGCACTAAATCTTTGTCTTCTTTATTGCTCTTAAATTAAAATACAATAGACAAACTGAAACTTTGTTTAACATGACCAATTCGAATTAAGTTCGTAAGTTGTAAATATTTTCCTGACTACTAGTTACTGCAAGTAAGTAAAAAGTAATGCACATTGAATAAAATTTTCACTTTACTTCCATGTGACAGTGGCGAAACAGCCAAACTACCACATATTTTGACTAAGGTGGAATGTTCGTAAAGTTAATGCGTGTAGAGTTAGAAGCTCAGCTCTACAATAACTTTTTGCCAGTGCAAACCATATAAATGCAACTGTTTTACATGAAAATGTTTATGAATTACTGTTTCAAAAACTAATACTTATAGTTAGTTGCTATCAGTATTAAGTTTTAACTTAGAATCTTTACATGAAAACTTACAGCAAAAGTTTTGTATTCTACCACGCACTTTTCCGTGCAAAATTATAAACCAGAACAAAAAATCATTAACTAGTGGTTAATAATGTAAAAAAATATAATTCTTGAACAAGAGTAAATCGGTGTGAGTGCATCCTGCACCGCGCCGCGATCGATACCCGCCGGCGGGACAGTGCGTTCCTCCCCAGGCTATAAGCAGGTCCTCAGACGTCTACCGCCAACGCGGTTTTTAAAGCCGCTTCAACTATAACGACCCATTTCTGGAAGATTCTCTAGGTACTGGCGAAATGTTTAGTAACCATTAAAATAAAGAATGCTCGTAGCACTAAAACAATGAATAAGATTTTAAGAATGTCTACAACCAACGAAAAGAATACTGAGGCTACTATATTGTCAAGTTATTATCAGTCTATTTATCACATTTATTTTTCTCACACTCACTATCTATACTAATATTATAAAGAGGAAAACTTTGTTTGTTTGTTTGTTTGGTTGTAATGAATAGGCTGAAAAACTACTGGACCGTTTTAAAAAATTCTTTCACCATTCGAAAGCTACATTATCCACGAGTAACATAGGCTAAATTTTATTTTGGAAAAAAATAGGGTTCAGGGGTCCACGCGCGCGAAGCCGCGGGCGGAAAGCTAGTATTAAATAAAGTCAAAATTCAGTAATAAATCTTTATTTTTTAATGACCCAGAGACGGATGTTTGGTCGAAATACAAAAATTATTGTAACACGGTGCTATTTGAATATGTGCCTTATTAGTGGACCCTTCATATTTAACTTTACCCACTTTTTATGTCGGTATTCAGATATAGATATAAAGCTCATATTGTCCTGTTTGCAAGTTAACACTTTGCAAGAAAATAGTTTTCCACGACGACGAAATCCAAGGAAAATGAAACGAACTTTTTTACCTATATTCAAAATTAAAATATTAATAGTAATTAGAAATAATGAGAGATCATATTATTATTAAGTAATTATGTATCTAGTATATGGAATAATACTCGTACTTACACTTGATATTTAACTTAATAATGTAAATTAATGTAATTATACTCAATACCGATTAAATCCACTTAAAAGTTACTGAACTCTTCTCTCGATCTTAAATAACGCCTGAAACTGCTGCTTTCGTGATGGGTGTGCAATCCTGTAAACAAGCCTCTTTCAATTGTTACAACACTTCCTTGAACAATGCATTTCCTTTTATTTTCTGATAGTTAGCCACTCTGCTTCTACCGCCAATACTTTTGCCTCTCCGTTATTATAATATAAATAACCAAACAAATGTGGTAATGGATAGAGGTAGATATTCGGAAAGTTAATGTGCCCCACGTTGGTATAAACAAACACATGTAGGTACAGACAGGAGCTAGGCATCACGTAGCGTTTGTCGGCCGTAGTACAATCGCATATACCTTATAATTTCAACATACTCGTATCTCTAAGCGGAATAACGACTCCATAGAGCGGATGATTGATTTTAAAGGGAAAAGTGGAGGAAACCAGATGCGCTATATTACCAAGTGAAACCCGCAGTAGGAAACCGCGTTGACTGCGCCAGACAGTCCGCCAACTGGGAGAGACGGCGGGAGACCGTGTGGTGAACTGTATCCGCTTCTACAAATACATACCTAGTAGATGCTTGAGAAATCAACAGACTTCTAAGATTTAAAAGGAATTTGTACCATGATTTGATAAGACACGTTATAAGTATGAGACATGACTTGGACTAAAGCAGCTACTAAGTATAATGTAACATAGATACCTACTCGTACAGTAAAATATCTTATAACACATTTTTATGAACACGAAAGTAAAAGCCTTTTACTACGAAAACTATTGCATTCAGGTGTTTTTTTTTTAATTTTATAACAGCTTACACTCAGAATATAGATCAAAATAAAGCTTTACTGTGGAGATGAGCAGCCTAAAGGAGTTCATAGTTTTTATTAGTTCCGTCCATTACATTCACTGCGTTATCTAGGCTTACTCGTATCATAAAAGCTTCGCAAATTAGGCACGTGCTTATATTTTTACTATGCTATTAAAAACAGCCATAACTGGTCATATTCTAGTTCAATAAATTAACTCTCAAAGTATTAACAGTAAGCTAATACCTCTCGTAAGCCCCATTCAATAAAATTTAATTAGACGTATTAATCACCTAACTACCAATTACACTAAATAATCATTTACAATCCTTTCTATGAGATAAATTGAAGCTAATTAAATAATAACTGAGCTCGACTTCATTTTGAATTTGCATATTTTCGTATAATTGAACCCTTGTTACGGCAAAGTTTCAATGTCAATAGTGCATGGAACTGTATGCCCGCTGACAATAGGCTAAGCTGTATCTAAGAGCGGGTGAGTTTGGTCCAGGCCTTGAAAACTGCAGTAGAGGAGTTCTAGTATTGCCAGATGTCCCGCTTTCGGAGGGCGGTCCCATTTTTAAATGCTCCCAGGACGCTTCCCATCAATACCATGAGGATGCTGAAAAACCCGCTAAAGAACAAAATCTACTTAATTATTTAAGTTATTTAAAACTTTCTCACTCAACATTTATAACACAAAAGCAAACCTTATGCCATTTGAAAGTCACTCCCACACATCCTTTGGGCCTATCTATTATTATAGCAGTAAACAAATTATGGTACGTAATGCCCTTTTCCACGTCCCGACTTTTCGTCCCAGAATCCCGCTTTGTCCCGATTTTAAGAAAAACGGATCTGGCAACGCTAAGGAATGCCCTTGCAAGGGTAACTCAATGTCGGCCGCGCTTGCAGTCGATGCCCTCGCGCCCGCCGCACCCTTCGCCCTGCAACCAATACAGATTAGCAGCAAGCCACAAATCTTATTAAACCATCTGCTTGGAAGTCTTTCCAGTGCCAAAGCTAAAGGCGTAATTAGTCACCGCTTACAGCAGCGCGATGTTGTGTAATTTCAATTAATTAATTAATATTTCGATTTTAGTGTTCTGCAGAGATTGATATACGAAGTCTGAGATAAACCTTTGATATTAACAGCAACGATAGCAAACATTTTTATGAGAATATCCCTAGTAGTATCGAGTTTTTCGTAAAGATTTAATTAGTTTACTATCATGGGGAGGTGTAGATAATCTGTTTACTTAACTATCTGATACTAATACAACAAACAAGTAACCTGATTATGGTATCAATTACCTCTATAGGTACTTATTTATAAAATCTTTACGGTAATTAAGTAAATCAGTAGAAAGTACCTACGGGTAGTAAGCTATCTCTCAGACAAAAGGCATCATTTAATTATTGCGCTAGCCTAGACATTAAGAAAATCCATGAAGCAGAATAAGTTTCCGACTTATTTACACCAAAATTCTAACTCTAGATACGGTTATATTCTTAAGTTCATTAAATTTCTGGAAGTTAGTCGGTTTGGGGGTGGGGCGAGGTTGAACCGGCCCGGGCAGGGGGGAGGGTTCACAGCACGAACCGAGGTCCTGGCTGTCGTTGACTTGGCTCGAGGACGCACTCTCCAAGGTCACAAAGCCCAAAACAGTGAACAGAGTATTATGGCCGACCTTGATTGTTGTCACAGATCGCTTTTTTAAACATTACATTAGGCTTTACGACAGCTCTAGTCCGATTATACATCAGGTTTATTAAAATTACACTGTTAAATTACCTACTTTTATAAAGTAACTGAAACAAAGAAGTAACGCGCGATATAGATAAGCGCTACCTTTGTGGTTTCCTGGATAGGTACTTTCCATTTTTAGAAACTAACACTTTTTGGAATTTTATTATTCAAAAGTATAGGTACAACTTTTTATTAAAAATGAAAGTGATAGCCATAAATTAATGTTTTGCACTTGTAAATGGAAATTCCAATCAATATATTAGTTAACCTAGTGCCTATTTTTTACCCGCAACAGCACAACTAAAATACGCAAACGCGCGCGTGCGTGCTTTAGATAAGAGCAGCGCGATGTGGATTTGCCTTTTCCTTTTTAAAGCCATTTTGGATTTCATTTGGAATATTTTTTAAGAACAATTAAAATTTTATAACGATCATCACAAACATATTTCAGTCGGGTTTTTAAAGACTTACGCCCGTATTCACAAACATTACTATGAGGACTCACAGTGCGCGTGGACGCACAGGGTCACACGCGAACCAATCACAGAGCTCTATTCAACGCTGTGCTATCGATTTGCTGCTTCACTTAAGCAAAGTGCGTCACTAACATTTATCAGAGCCCAATAATCATCTTCAAATTAATTATTCTCTCAAACTATTACACGTAGTTACACGTGCGTAAAGACGAAGGTACATTTTTGCTATAAAATCGCCCATACAACTATGATAAATAATTACGAGTGTATGTTAGCTTGATGAGCTGTAGTCTACCTAGGTAAGTATGAAAATTATATAATTTTGTTATTCAGAAAAAATATTTTGATGATTTTGTTTTTAACAAAGGTCAATTCGTAATCGCGTTGAATAAGCACGTAATACATATTAGTTATAACATAATGCTATGACTATGACCGTATCACGATAGCGGGCTGTTATATTGAACAATGGTCAATAAACAACGCACGTGCATCGCGTAGGTCCTTACACTTCAGGTTCAAGGCTTATTGGCAATAATTTATGTATTATCGTAATATCACGCCCTCGGGAAAACAACACCAGTCGTACATTATACATCTAAAAAGGGACGCATATCTCAGCTCTCTGAATAAAATGTTGACCTCATATCCCGTCAAGGTCCCCGGTCTCTCTCATCCCCTGATAATTAATGTGTACGTGTTGTCTATTTGTTCCGTGGATGTTGTGATACTCATATCATTATTGTTTCTAACTTGTAATAAAAGAAATAAATATTTATTGTGGTTGAAAATTTCAAAATTTAAATTGAACGAAGCGTATTTTTTAGCAAAGTCGAAGGAATCTTCGAAGAACAAAAATAAACGATTTATCGGAATTAACCTTACCACGTTACTTACTAAGCCCCTAACTGCCTACCTACTCGTATTGTTAAAAGTTTTGGTGTGATTTTCATAAAAATAATTTGTGCCCTCCTGAGCATCGAATCCAGATATCCGGAAGGAAAGGCCAACTCTTAATAATAATAAATAATAATAAATAATAGCTTTATTTCTGTTAAGTAGTACAGACTTAACATTTTCAGCGGCTTCTGCACTAAGCTCACGCTTGTATCGCAGCTGCCAAATAACACAACTCTAAAAGTAAATTACAGTAGCAGTCGGACAAACAGTTTTACTTTTAAGCTAGTGGCAGAATGATATGTAAGGTAAATATTAAACAGTCAATTAAATACTATTTTGATAACAATTACATTATAGGAAATTGAAATTTAGAATTTTTTTCAAAATTGGTATGTACGGTTTTAATTAAAAATCTTAATTAAAATTGGTAATAGGAAGGTGTGTGCGTGTGTGTGTGTGGGTGTGTGTGTGTGTGTGGGTGGGTGTGTGTGCCTGTACGTGTGCGTGTGTGGTGTGTATGTGTGTGTGTGCGTGTCAAAGGAGGATTAGGTTAGAATATCTTCGGTCTCAGCATAATCTTGTGTTTTTAACCAAGTTTCAATCAAACGTTTGGCCTCATACGTAGTAGATCCCTTTATATTTACTTTTCGACAGATGGCATTATATATCCGGGGTAAGAGATTCTGCGGTTGACGTTTTGCGAAGGAGGTTTGAACTGTTGGAACGGGATATTTGTAAACACGTCTCTTCAACATTTGTTCGTAGTCTGGCGATTTTAGAGCGATACTGTGTGTCGCGGTTGCAGCTCTTAGAATGTAAACTCTATCTATCTATAACCACTAAATAATTAATCAAAGGTGCTGTATCTTACTACTTTTCTATCTTGTGACCTTACGTCATATAGAATTAGCGTAATTGCTGTTATACCTACTTTATTATCATAATACCTATAACTTTTTTTTAAATAAATTAGTAGTCACACGAGCTATAAAATTGATTTTGGAGTGGAGGTATTTTTCATTGCATTTTAAATGAGTTTACAACAAAATCAAAGCATATTACTTTTTACTAGCGTTCCTTTGATGAAACATACTCAACAAAATAACAAACCATCTACCAACTTGTTTACCATCTTATTTCAGGTCAATAGCGAATTCTGGAAAATTTCTGAGGGGGCTGCAGTAGTCTGGTGCCTCCCAGGGGGTGGCAGGAGGGTTTACGGTGCATCGTACGAAAGGGCAACTGCAGATAACGCAGGCAGGGCCAGACAGTCAATGTCCCGATGCACTCCCGGAGCCGCGCCCCGCGCCCGCCTCCCGCCGCTCCATCGGGAACCCGTATCCGGCGGCCTCAGCACGGTTTTTACTTCGCTCTCATCGAGTCTCGGCTCTCGTTGATTCGTTTGAACTAATGAAACCGATTACCCAGTCGCATACTTGAGACAATGAAACGATGGCGCATTGTTTTTTTTTTTTCAAGTTCATTTCGTTTCGTGACACACCCTACTCGTAAACTATAAACTTCGCGACGGTGATTTGTTCTTCTTGTAAAAGACACTGCAAACTTGCTAAAATATATTTAACATAAACTGTGTGTCGTGTCTATCGTGCTTTAATGCGCTTTCAACTTAGGGTTAATAACAAAACCTTACTTTTTTTTCTATTAACAATTCACGGTTCGATCTCAAGTTATGGCTGTAGGTACTTTTTCTTATAAAATTATGAATCTCAAATCTTCTTTGTTAAATTCAAATAAATTAAAATCAACATCATATAAAATGTTTATTGTAAACAATTAATATCTTAATAATATGATGTACAAAAATTTTGTAATTGCGCTCAAATTGTATCTAATAATTCTTAACAATTTCACTGTCCAAGTTAGTTGTAGTAATGCACTTTAAAACCTAGCTCTGTGTGACCATGCATGACAAGTAATACACAATAATAATAAGCGATATATCTCAACCCAATTAAATGATAAAATAAAAAATATTGAGTAAAGATGTAATTAAACAAATATTACGTTAGCTAGGTGCGGTCGTTGTCGCACGCAAAGGCAATGAATACAATTGTACGTTATTTCAAATTGGACGTCTAAAAAAGAACGACTTTGTAAAAAATTGTATGACCTAATTTAAATGCACTACTTAAATGTGGTAAAGCAATAAACAATAGAATATGGAGTAATAAGAGAGTATCTGATTAAAACATGATACATTTTCAAGTTCTTGTTTCAAGACTAACCGCACTATTTGGTGGCAGCGATTGGGTGAACGAGAGATTAGGTCGGCGACTATGCTAGATCTACGGGTCAAAAACTAATATTTAGAGTGTAAGTGCCCTAACTGTTGCCTAAGCCTGGTCAAACAATTCACTAGTTAATCTACAATTTCTACGTAGTCTCGTAGTCGTAGATCGCGCCTCTCGCTACGAATTCTTGGAGCTACGAGGTTGTTAAACTTCAGAAACAGTAGGTAAATACTGAAATTTTGGTGGACACTAATCTGTTACACTATTTGGTTAATCCATTTTCATTTCAGTTGATGATTTTATGTGTGTTTAATCATGATTTATTTAGCTTGATATTAATATGAAATAACAAGCTTTAATGGGTGAGATGTGGACTTAATCTTCATGAAATTTGCACAAATTAAGACGTAAACCAGAGCTGAAACTCTTATAGAAAATATCACATATTTTCATGGCGTTCTCTGAAAAAGTGGTAGGTGGATCGGGAATGTCAGACGCCGTAGTATAATTATGCTTTTACTTATTCTTAACCTATATACAGGGTGGAATTTTGAAGTACCACCTGGAGGGAAAGGAAAGTACTTTTAATATTGTAGATAGAAAATTTTACTCAAAGAAAACATTCCTTTATTTTTGAAAAGAAATAAAACTGCATTCCAAGATTTACAAAAATTTGCTAGCCACACCCAGGAATCGAACCAACGAAAATCTGTTAAAAATTACACCCTGTATTTTTTATTTCATCGATCTTTAGGGTTAAGTATAAGAATGAAATCTCTGTAATAAACTTAATAAATTAAATGAAAGGCAAAACCATGAAATATTAAATAATTTTAATTATTTACAGAAAATGTTATGCTATGGTGGTGAATTTTCGGAAATCTTTGAATGCAGTTCTTTTTCTTTTCAAAAATGAAGGAATGTTTTCTTTGAGTTAAATTTTCTATTTACAGCATTAAGGGTACTTTCCCGTCAGGTGGCATTACAAAATTCCACCCTGTATAACTATACCATCCTTAACATTTAGCATTTACATCTAAGTAATATACCTTAATAATTTTGAATTTAAATAAAATAAGGTAGGTTATTATTCCTGAAAAAATGAGATTTACAAGTGACGCTTAAATTAACGCATACCTACTAATGGCCAAATCACACAAGAAAGCTAAGCGCAGATAACTAGCCAGTTTAAACTATAATGAAAATCGGCCGCATTACTAGAATTTTTCTGGGACACGACGGGGTTGTGAGAGTCGCAGAGGTAGCTGTAAAGGGTGGCTCTTTGCGCAGACCTGTCCGAAAACTTGTTCCGATCCGAGTTTAGTGTTCCGTTACCATTACTCCTCTTGTGTTGCCACACCGGGAGAACAATGTTCGCGACAGAATCGACCGACCATATCTTTAGGTTTTAGCGGCTGGCACGCTTAATATTTAAAAAAACCTTCGCTAAAGATAATGTTATGTAATAAGAGAAAACAATTTAAGTTCTGCAGTAACGCGTAGGAAAGCACTTAATTCACCCCGCGTCTTCATTAGACGCTGACAGGTATAATAGTTAACTTAGGCGCTTTTCTACGAGTTATGTCGCAGAAGGAGGCGGCGGAGATGGAGCGAGAGGCTTCGGCTGACGCCCCTATGTCGTCCAGGACGCCGCAGGAGGGTTTATAACCTCCACGCTCGTCCTTAGGTAGGGGCCTCGACCACCGGGTGTGGGGATGCCTAGCGGCCGCCTACCAGCCAGTGTCCAGTGCGCCGTTAGCGGACACCGTTCCCCTTGAAGCTGGAGGGGCTCGCCCAAGAGCAAGCCGTAGCCTGCGACGGAGCCGCGGACGAATGTCCAACATTTAGGACAATAACTCGCGGCTTCGTTTCAATGGCCCCAGAGGACCATCGGGTTTTAGTGGGTAGGCCCCGTCCTCCTGGCAGAGAGAGACCCACATAACCCACTGACTGTCCCCATCGGCCAGTGGGTATGCGCAAAGCATTTCCCGACGCAACCTACAGGGTGGAAAGTGTCCAAAGTTAGATATCGTCTGCACGACTACATTAGTACGAGTACATTGCGGCGGCGCGCCTGATATAACTCCACCGTTACAATTCCACTTACTACTTGTTTGCTCCGCTCACTTCTTTCAGTCCTTTGGTTCTCAGTCCTTCGTCCTGTGGTTAAAATGGTGATTATGAGGACTTCACCCGGACCTAAGATGACCAAGAGAACTAATTAGCTCTATTTTAGATATATATTTATATCACCCTTTATGTTAAAGATTAAATATTTAAATGAAGTACAGTACTAGCAAGAGTAAGATCATAACACCTACTAATTTAATTTATTAACAAAGTTAATCACTATGTGAATTAACACTTTAATTAAATGCGTTAAGGTTGATACAATAGAAAACCAATTAACTCGAGCCACCACTACTTAGGCGTAGGTTTACTCATAATTTTAATTTAACCATCAAGTGCGAATCTGACTCTTACAGTGAAGGTTCCGTAACCGCCTTCCCATCCTCTTCTCTATCTTTTTGTACCACCATAATTGTGTAACAAGTTGTAGCTTTGTTGTTAAATGCTAGTTTGTAAAGTTCGCGATAAAACCACAAGCACCGAATCTTTCTTTGCCTTTTAAGTTCTTTTGTTAAGATACATCTTTACTTACTAAAATTCATAATTTCAGGGAAACCCTACATAATAATAATTATACGGCATAAATGGCCGTATGTTGTGATTCTGTTGACAGTCTACAAGCTAAACCTGAGTATTTGATAATAATTTTCAATTTGGTAGGTACGCATTTCTATGAAGAAGGTTAATTGACGCCGAGACAGACAGACCCCTAAGCCCGTAATAGCGGCGAGCGTAAATCTTATCAAGCTTTCGACCTAAGAGGTCTTGTAAAAGGTGCCAAAGGTGCCTTACGACTCTTGTAAAAGGTTCCATTTTGCTTCAAAAGCTATAATCTGACGTGCTACCTACCGTAGTGTATGTGTTACAGTCAAAACTGATGCTCTTGGTCAATATCACTTTTGACTAATTTTTCCAGTTAAAAGTGGTTTTGACCAAGGGCGTTAGTCAAAAGCACTTTTAACTGCAATAAATCAGTCAAAAGTGGTATCGCCTGATTTAAAATTATACCAATTAGTAAAAATTCATACAAAGTGTTATGATTTTGTGTGAACAATTATGAGTTTTGACTGCAACATAATAATATGTACCAAGATGAAGAGTAAATAGATAGTAAATAAGAGTAGATAGTATTTATGTATGTATATTCCATTTTCTACACTAGTTTTTGAGTATAAATACTGTTAAATGAATTTTAGTATTAATAATTTTGTCATACAGACAAGAATTTTTTTTTTGTTTTGGAAATAAAGTGTTTTGATCAGGGTACCTAACTACCTAATAACTTTCTAGTGTCAGACCGAAATACTCGCGGGCGACGCGGGGGAAGGGAAGCCACACGCAGAAGTAGGTCCTTGTATCTAAGGTAACATTTAGTAATAACAAAAGAAAAAATGTTTTTCTGTAACTCGTATCACGATAATGTGTTCCGGAACACGATCCGCTGAACTTGAAAGCCGGCATTGTTTAGTAATACATTATGTACAAATTGAGTACATAGGCTGTTTCTTTCGTAACGGGGTCAGGGTACTGGGTGAGCGTAAGAGCGCGTGCGCGTGTAAAGGTCAAGGTCACGTTCCCTGGAAGATTTCCTTGGGGTCGACGGCCGAGGTCTGTATTTCAGGGTGGATCGCTCCGGGCGACCTTCACCATGACATGACCTGCGGCACGTGTATGCCGATGTGTGGGCGTTGAGGCTCACAGCCTATATTGCCGTTCCAGAAACTCAATTTTCCAAGCGAGGTACTCGGTCTGTTTACTGATTCAATCTCATCAAATGTACACGTATTTGGCAATAAACGACCATTTGATTTTTTCACATTTCGAAGTAGACTCCACTTGGTTTACTTACCCAGGATACGTTTTGAAGGTTCATTATAAGGACCTGAGTAGTGGTCACTAAATAATTTAATCAATGATTCCAAGATAAACCTTCTCTTAACATCCCATTAACCTTAACCAACCCATTCAGTCCTGAAAACTGAGTTGCGGTTTACAATTTGCTGTAAATATCAATTTTCAGTAGCTCTGTAGTTAATAAATAGTTTATAGTCAATTGAGTTCGCGAACTAGTAATATCATAGCTTCCCTTTGCCGTACAAAATCTATGGCAGAATCGCATTTTGAAAATTTAAGTTTATTGACCACCACCCACACCAATTGCAGTGAATTGAGCAGCAGGTCTAGTAAGTACATCGAGTTCAGGCGTATCGATCCGCTACATAAATGTTAATAAGTAACGTTACTATGAATCGGTGTAAAAATATACATACTTACCGACTCGTACCTACATGTTTTATTTTTAAAAACGATATTCATTCTTGGTTACGATAATTAATTATAAAAAAACAGGTTTATTTTTACTGATATATTGGCTATAAAAGACCAGAATAATTCAATCTACACATTTATTATTTTCGTACTCGCTTCGCATTCCTTAGAAACGAGACTTATTTCTAATATCTCAAATTATTACCCAAAATAGATTAAAAAAGATATGAGAGAGATCAATACTAACTAGGTACTTTAGGTATGCCTATAATGTCTCATATTTTGATCATTAGGGAAGGATGAAGAAAGTGGTCGCTGTATTTTGGTGTCATGGTAGCTAATAACAGTTCAGGTTAGGACAGTAACCCCATTTAGTAGATCTTATATCTCCAAAAATAATTTCACCTTTAACACAGACTTTGCTATCCAATATGTACCTTAACATGTTTTCAATAGGGAACAGAATTACTTACTTTCAATTTAATTCAATCTTTGCTCATTGGGAAATTACTTCAGGTCAAATAGCAAATTCTCCAAGTTTTATTAAAGTTATTTTTTTCAAAACGCCACCTTGATTTTTATTTTGATTATGATTTCACGCAATTAGGAAAACACTAACAAAAGCTTCAGGGCCTTAAGCAAATTCAATGTAACTAGGTAAGCCAAACGTTCCGGATTTTCCAAGACTTCCCGCTTTTGCGTTAGCTTTGAGCCTTCCTTGCCGTGAAACCTTCGGGGACGCTTCTCTCTCGGAAATCCTGTGATTATATTTTAATACAATTAGATATACCATTTACATACTTTGCATCGTAGGTTTATATTATGTATTAAATGAAATGTCACGGGAGAAATAATGGGGCTAGTAGTTAAAATATTTTTTTTATATTATAAAAATGCGCTAGGCGCTAGAGTATTTTGTACTGAGCCGAATGTCAAACTGTGTATTAAAACTTTTTAGTGTTGATAAGCTAATTGTAATATTGTGTATCTAGATAGTTTCGATTTCGTGATCGCTTCTATTCTACGCCTCTACCGACAACACCGACTTTACTCGCATGTGTTATACGGGCACAGATGTCCAAGTCCAATGCAAATACAGTGATTAATGTGTTTGCTGAAGCATAGGAAGTGTGTGCCCATTACAATCCAATAAGTTTCCAGTGGTAAAGTTGCTTGCGGAGTGCGAGCGGGGCGGGGGCGGTCACGGTCGAGGACGCGGCCTTGACACGCGCAGCCTCCGCGCCTCCCGTCCCGGCTTTATCAATTCACACTTTATTACAGAAAGCCTATCGCTGACGATGCGTTGTGGAAATCGAACAGATTCCCGGAATAATCAGACCCAAAAGTTTTAAGAGCCATTTGAGCGGTTTCAGCGACGCTTTGCTCCATCCGTGCGCCTGATTCTCAGACACGTCTGATGAGATTGCTATTGCTGCTATTATCTCAAGTCTATGCTAGTAATTTACATTAAATAACATTTCATTTTATCATGTTCCTTTTTGATTTTGAACAGATGTGTGCCCCATCATCTTTAAAATTCTGATCTGAAAAAATTAAAATTCTTGTGTAAAAAATAGCGCTAGATATCGTTAAAGCAACTAAGGTTCTGGCAGTACTGAAAAGTATGATTCAAAAATGATACTTAACAATTTTACTTACAAAATAATAGTTAAATCACGAGTTATTTCCCCAATCTGATGGCGTATACGCCACTGTAGCAAGCACAGTAGGTATACTATAGTGGTACAGCTTTAAAATTGCAGATTGCAGACCTAGAATGTGAAAATTGGGAAAATAGGATTATTCGCAGTAGGTATGTAGTTAGTTCCTTCCGAGTTAGAGATACAAAATCACTATCAAATCGTATCGTGAGGTGTCAATACTGCCTGAAATGGCCGTTCACACTATGGTGGCGCGCGTTAGTCTCGTGTAAGTATCTAGTCCAAAGCTTAATACATTTTACACAACAACTCGTTAGACATTTCGGCTAAGGGTTCTACGATTGGACTTAATGGAATTAATGGAAATGAAATCGGTAATATAAATTACTGGAAGCCGTCGCGTAAGCAGCAGTAGGTAGTTATATGTAGGTAAAGTAGTAACGGGTTCGAGAAGAAAGATTATAATTATTAGTTAATGGGACCTCACATTACAACACATTGTTTTAATAGTGGTGTATAGTTACTAAAGTACCAATTGAAAAATAACCATAGAATACACAAAGGACGATCTGCCAGCAAAATGTCTATAGCTTGGCGTTACTGACGTTGAAGCCGACTACATTAAATGGGATAATGTGAACAAAGGAAAGCGCTTTAATTATCTAAGCTGCTAACGGATTTAGATTCGACTGGGCGGAGCACTGAACTCCTTCTTTCTTTTGAATCTTATTGCCAATTAAGTAGGTAAGGTAATAAATTTCAATGCACAGTGACTATAGGACCGTCTTATGCCCGTTTTCACCACCAATCCCTAATTTTTATTCACTTAATAGAAAGGACATTGTCAGAAACCGCCTAAAAACCGCCCAAAAACATTAACCCATCATAATTATTTTCTATTTTTTTTAATACATTAAGCACCCTTTCATTCTAATGGACACTTAAGCATTGAAAAATTAAATAAATAAGTCTTTTAACGTTTATTCTATAATACTATTACAACTTCCGGACGTTTTGGTGCGTGGCATGGTCTAAAACCTATCAAGTTCCATAATTTTTGCCGATAAAATCTGTACGAGGCATTACCGTACTTTATTGCTGGGAGTCCATGTATAGTGATGTTCCTGCGGCCATCATAGACAATAAAATATCGATTTTGTAAATAAAATAAATCGATTAAACTGCTTGGAAGACTAGATTTGCGTTAAAAGCTAAAAAGATATTGACACTATTACAAGAAGCTATCTAAAGTGTCCAACTGGTAGAAGGTCGTAAATAAAATAAAAATAATTAGGACCATAAACTGATATTCATGGTATCATAACTGTAAAAGTGTCAGAATCCGATGTTGAATCCAATGCCAGTTGAAGTGTGAGAAACATATATCAACCTGAGGGTTTTCGCGATTGAAAAATCCGCCAGATGGCAATACGTAGACGTGAGGTCCAAATGCTGCATGATTGGTTATTTTTGACATGACATTGACAGATATCCACCAATCATGCAGCATTTGGACCTCACGTCTACGTATTGCCATCTCGCGGATTTTTCAATCGCGAAAACCCTCATTCATAGCACATGTATAATAATAGACCAAATGAACTTTTATAGATTGTGAAAGAGAAGATAAAGATTTTATTATTTTATTAAAATCTTGCCACGAGGTAGTTTTTCAGTAGAAACCAGGATTGGATAATCGCTATAGGCAAGTATCAGAACATTTTATAAATATTTTTAATCGATTATATCCTTGTGAATCGTTTTAATAAATTGTCATTTTACTTTTTCAATTAAAACTTTTTCAATCCCTAGTCTTGTCAAACTGTCATAATGTCAACAAATTATAAATGTCACGTCAGTTGACTCAATTTCAGTCTTCTGTGCGTTTATTGTATTTTTATTTCAATGAAATAGTGCTAAAGGGTTAGTACTAAAAGTGAAAGCCTTTTTTCAGAAAGAAAACCAATGTGGTGCCCTTATTATTCATACTGTTTGAAAGTTACAAGTCAGTGATACAGAGTTGCCGACATTATAACTCCGTAGTGATACCATACCAAAGAAGAAGTTTTCCTAAACACTTGTGTTATTTTTATATGTGATCAAATAAAAAGGATTAATTCTACTGCTCAAATGGAATAACTTATCCCAAGAGACCGAATATAAAAAAAAACCTCTCCATAGAAATTATCACCATCACGAGGATGTGAATTTTTTTGAGAATTTGATATTGGTCCTGTAAGAAAAGTAGTTGTATTTCAGTAATAGAATCAACCCTTCTTGTTTCATCAGCAAGAGTAACTATAAAAACGCCCTGTAGGTAGGTATTATTAAGCTGAAGAGTTTGTTTAGTGTCAAAGACTGTCACACAGTGTAACTTAAATTGGCATATTATGATAATGAACATAAAAACTTAAATAAATATTTATGTTAATATTTTTTCTATTTATTTATTTTCCCAAAGCTTCACAGTGACAGCTGAAACAGCAATACTGTTGTAAAACTAAACTTGGAACAAACTGTTACAAATATTTTACAAATTAAAATAAAACCGCATGTTGCTTTACTTTCTCGTATAGGTAATAAATGTAATTAATGGCTAGATTATTAATGTTACTTTGTTACCCTCAATAGTGAGGAGATCTTATAAAATGGTAACCCTGATTTTCATTGTCATTCAAGTGCTCTTTCTTCGCATAGGCTTCTGTGATTTGGCCAAGGGCCACACACATTGCGATAACATTATGCGACATTGATTTGACAGCAGCGGAGTGAAGTCTTGCGACTATGCAAAATGATACCCTGTAATCGTAGCGCATATAGACATAGACGGGGCGGGGCACATAGCTCGTAGAGCTGATGGCCGCTGGGGCAGGAAAGTTCTTGAGTGGCGACCACGAGCCGAAAGACGTAGCGTGGGCAGGCCTCCCACTAGGTGGACCGACGATCTGGTGAAGGTCGCGGGAGGTGCCTGTATGCGAGCGGTGCAGGATCGGTCTTCGTGGAAATCCTTGGGGGAGGCCTTTGTCCAGCAGTGGACCTCTTTTCGGCTGAAACGAACGAACGAACGATACGTATTACCACTATTTACCAGACATTACTATTTATTGCATACTCGCCGGATTACACGTAGGAGCACGCGCGTTACAGCTTCGGCCTTGCATTATTATAAGATCTTGTTCAGCCCTTTTACGAACTTCCTCCGTGAGGATATCCCCGCCGAATTCTATGATGAACCTATCAAAAGTCATATTCTGCAATGTCAACCCACCACAAGGTGGACCGACGACCTGATAAAGGTAGCGGGAAGGCGCTGGATGCAGGCCGCTACCAACCGTGCGATGTGGAAGTCATTGGGGGAGGCCTATGTTCAGTAGTGGACGTCCTGTGGCTGAAATGATGATGATGATGAAATGAATGAAAATGACAAATCTTCGAACGTGTATAATACCGTGCCAAAGTAATCATATAATTTTGGCACCTTAATAACTATTGCCGTTTTTGTTGTAAAGATCATGCAGCGCTACTTGCGGATATTATTGGAAAGAAAACTATGTGGGCTCTAGATCTGAAGCCGCTTTAACGAACACGAAGTGCTCATACAATGCGGCGTATTTTCTTCCAGTCTTTAGTCAGGACTTTAGTGGAATTAAAACCCCGGTTGAACGTGATATAGCCGCACTAGAATACGATGCTTTTTTGCATAATCGCAAGACTTCGTTCCGGTGTCGACCGAATGTTATCATGATGTATGTGGCCCAGGGGTTACCGTAGCCGCTAAGGTTTGAAACTTCTTGCTTAAAATATTGTAGTCTTTGGCATAGACTACGACGGTAGTCATGGAGATAGGAGTTTGTTATCTCGTGTCAGATGTAAATGGTGAAAAGAAAACTCATGATTCGTGTTATTTTTATGCAATATGTAGGTATTTTATAAAAGTGGAACCCCGAGTGATCTCCAAAACCCATTCTATTATTATATACGATTCGGCTTCGATATCTATAATACAATAGGAGTTTATTTCATGTGTCAGATGACAAGGGTGGAAACAACCTACGATTCATGTTGTTTATTTACGTGCAATATGTGGGCATATTATAAAAGTGGAATGCCGAGTTGTATTTCTAAAACTTGTTCTATTATTTTATACTATTTGGCTGCGACTCGGCGTGACGACAATACAAAACATTTTTCGCGAATCGGTGTTCATACATTCACACAATACATTAGACGCCATGTTGTCATAAACGACATATTATAAAATCGCAGTGATTTAATATTCTTAATCATTAATTTTATGGCAAGTGTCCATCAGGAATCATTGTTCTTACACACAGAATCGTATTATTTCGCTTTCGGGTAGTAATATGTCAAAATTGTTGGTTCTTAGGCGAACAATGTATGGAGAACGAACATTGTCCTTTGTTTTTATAGGGATTACTTTTTAAAAATTAGGGATCAGGTGAAAACGGGCATTAGTGTCTCACTCGATCTCTTACCGAGAGATAATGTTGTACCTGAGTTAGTCCCAACCGGATCTTCTTGTGCTACTTATTCCTTCCACGCATCTAAAACTCTGCAAACTTTATAACAGTCCTTCCTTGTATTCCAGGCTTCCTCATTGAAATAATTAAAATGAGTAAGTTTGTGAATTTGGTATTTAACTCTGCAATAATGAATGTATTCTGAAACGAATGAACTCAGATTAATAAACATAATAACATGAGAAATGCGCACAAGTTTCCAATTCTTACTATCCATTTAATAAAAACTTTTCTTTGATTTCCAGAGGCCAGTGACCCGATTGATTTTGAGGATTGTGAATTAATTATCTAAAATAGGTACGTTAAACTTAGCAAGACTAGTGTAGCGTGACGTGCCTATTTAGCCTTCCTTCACCCTTCGCACTTGACGTCAGAGACTGGAATTATTGTGAAAGTCCCTTAGAATTGTAGGCTTTCAACATTTGTGTCGACTGTAGCCAAAAATTCGAAGTTAACGAAATCGGGCTTTCTTAGTCTTATTGTTATAACACGTCTTTGTTCGGCAAGGAGTTCGAAAACGTTACTTTTTTGCTATAGTAATTTCTGGTGCACTTACAAATATTCCCTTAAGCTTACCTGAAAGGGTTTCAGGTAAACTAAATGCTTGTGTCAGGAGGACGTGGGTTCTCTTCAATAGGTATTCCAGCGGTCGATGGGGATCGAACTAGCTCTCGAATTGTCACAATCCTGATACGCTATAGTCGTAATTTATCAAAATATACCAAATAAGTAGATACTTGTGTGGAATAACATGGTCTGAACCTCAAAACCTTTCAGTGCCTTCTACCTAAAACTAATATAATTTCGATGTTTTGTGTTGTCTAAAGGGTTTTAATGAAACCCTGTGAAAAGATCATTCGCTTCCCCTTGTTAATCTCATGAGTGAAGCGGTTCTCTCAAGAGCTGGTGAAAGAGTAGTACGAGTAGGAATTCCTAATTAGGAATTTCAGATCATGGACTCTTACAGAAACTGACTTTTAGGACCAGTGTTTTAACGAAAAATAGTACATTATCTATTTAAAAATTATTTAAACTAATCTGCTAATTAAAAAATGTTTCACGACGGTAGTCAAATTGAAGGCAATGGCCGAAGTATAGCGATCTCTTGAGACGGCCCGATGGCGAAACTGTGGGCTATATTTGTCGCTTCTTAAATTATTATACCTACCTACCTACTTAATTAAGTGAGTAAGTTGAGACTTTGAATGACGAAATTACTTTAAGTATTTCAGATTGTGTGATTATGGTATGGCTCTATCTCGCAATTTTCTGAATTTCAGCAAGTAGTTCTGTAAGTAGTTATTCTGGTGTTTTTAGATTACTACCTATAACCATGGATTAACTATAATTAATTTGATGATAGGAGATGATGATAGGAGGCACCCTGCTCTCCAGAATGTTTTGGAAGTAGGTAACTATAGGGACATGACATGCATGCATGCAATTTTAATCTGATTAAGACCAATAAGTAAAGTGCTTATTACACTACGCGGTATTCAGACAGTCTTACTAAGACTGTCTTAAAATCTAACTAGACAAGCTCGCTATTACACTGTGCTGAATATCGTGCTAACTCATTTGCAAGGCGTACGTAGTCGGTGACGGTTGTCGCGCGATGGGAAAACTTTCAAAGCACCAGAAAATCGCCATAGCTCTTGCCGCATCTATTAATTTAAATACAAAAAAGAAAAGAAAAATATGGGTGAAAGAGTATTTAATTTTACGAGAAAAATTATCAAATATGCAAATACTGAGTGTTCTGGAACCATGTGACTTAAGAAACTACCTTAGAGTAGGAGTTGCCGAGTTTGAATGTCTTTTGAAATTAGTTACTCCGTATATTCAAAAAGAAGATACGATTCTTAGACAAAGTGTCAGTGCTAAACAAAGATTGGTAGTTACTTTAAGATTCCTGGCAACGGGCAACTCCTATCAAGACCTAAGGTTCAGCTCTTTGATATCGCAACCTCTTTTATCGTCAATTATACCAGAAACATGCCGGGCTATCTACAAATGCTTAAAACATTTGATCAAGGTGAGTAAAACCACTGTATATTATTTTTCAATTTAACATTTATTTTTCAAATCAAAATTCAAAGTTCAATTTAACATTTATTTTTCAAATCAAATAAATAACAAAAACAATCAGTAAATTAAACAGAAAATTATTCTTTTTTCGACTTGAAAATCAAAAAATCTTTCATTACATTGGCACTCCCTTCTACTATAGACGGGGAAACAGTTGACCCTGATTCATTTTCAATGTATTCTAAAAAATCTTCAGGATTGTTGACAGTGATTCTCGAGGGAAATGAATGTTGTGGTGACTGGATTGCTGGTTGTGGTGATTGAATTATGTGTTGTGACGACTGGATTGTGTGTTGTGACGACTGGATTGTGTGTTGTGGTAACTGAATTGTTTGTTGTGGCGATTGGATTGCTTGCTGTGAAGACTGGAATGGTTGTGGAAACTGAATTGGATGAGGCGGATGATACTGTGTAGTAGATGATGATGGAGGACTCGGTGTGGGTGATGAATAATTGCGTGATGATGGACGTTTGTGTGGCAACTTAGGGGAAATAGTAGACACTGATTCATTTCCAATGTATTCTGAAAAATCGTCAGGATTGTTGACAGTGATTCTCGAGGGAAATGAATGTTGTGGTGACTGGATTGCTGGTTGTGGTGATTGAATTATGTGTTGTGACGACTGGATTGTGTGTTTTGGTAACTGAATTGTCTGTTGTGGCGATTGGATTGCTTGTTGTGACGACTGGAATGCTTGTTGTGGAAACTGAATTGGATGAGGCGGATGATACTGTGTAGTAGATGACGATGGAGGACTCGGTGTGGGTGATAAATAATTGCGTGATGATGGACGTTTGTGAGGCAACTTAGGGGACTGTCGGTTGTATGGTGACGGGGATGAATAACTTGATGCTGGTGATTGGATGAAGGGTATCTGATAGTTGTATCTGTTCAATGTATGTCTTATTTCCGATGGCGTGACGAGTAGACAAGAATCTTCAGAAAGTCGTCCAAGTTTAGCATTAAAAATTACATCGGATATAATTTTTTGAGTAAATATCAGTTGTGTTCCATTTATATCCTTTAACTGCAAGCCTACAGACTTTCCAAATACTTCCCAGTCTTCTTCTTCTTTATTTGATAACATTACTTCAGCAGATTTGATAATTTTTTCTTGTTTTTGTAGAAGTGTTTCTTTCTTATGTCCTCTAGACGTTGAAGGAATTGATCCTTGAATTTGCTGGCTTGAAATGTCTTCGTCAGATGAGTTTGAGCCCTAAAAATACAATCAAATTAATTTTTTTGTTCCAGATACCTGAAAATGAGACAGAATGGACAGAAATTGCTGAGGAATTCGAAACAAAATGGAATTTCAGTCACTGTATTGGATCATGTGATGGGAAGCATATCGCCATCGAAAAACCCCCCGGAAGTGGCTCTTTGTTCTATAATTATAAGGGATTCTTCAGTATAGTGCTGTTTGCTGTTGTAAACGCTAACTACGAATTCATGTATATACACACAGGCACCAATGGATCCGTTGCAGATGGAGCAATTTTAAAATGTACAAAATTTTATAAGAAAATGATGAACAATTCTTTAAAGGACATTGTCAGAAACCGCCTAAAAACCGCCCAAAAACATTAACCCATCATAATTATTTTCTATTTTTTTAAATACATTAAGCACCCATTCATTCTCATGGACACTTAAGCATTGAAAAATTAAATAAATAAGTCTTTTAACGTTTATTCTATAATACTATTACAACTTCCGGACGTTTTGGTGCGTGGCATGGTCTAAAACCTATCAAGTTCCATAATTTTTGCCGATAAAATCTGTACGAGGCATTACCGTACTTTATTGCTGGGAGTCCATGTATAGTGATGTTCCTGCGGCCATCATAGACAATAAAATATCGATTTTGAAAATAAAATAAATCGATTAAACTGCTTTGAAGACTAGATTTGCTATAAAAGCTAAAAAGATATTGACACTATTACAAGAAGCTATCTAAAGTGTCCAACTGGTCGAAGGTCGTAAATAAAATAAAAATAATTAGGACCATAAACTGATATTCATGGTATCATAACTGTAAAAGTGTCAGAATCCGATGTTGAATCCAATGTCAGTTGAAGTGAGAGAAACATATATCAACCTAGTATAGTTGCCAGTCTCTCATAATCTATGCCAATGAGGGTTTTCGCGATTGAAAAATCCGCCAGATGGCAATACCTACGCAGACGTGAGGTCCAAATGCTGCATGATTGGTTATTTTTGACATGACATTGACAGATATGTCAAAATCCACCAATCATGCAGCATTTGGACCTCGCGTCTACGTATTGCCATCTCGCGGATTTTTCAATCGCGAAAACCCTCATTCATTGCACATGTATGAACTTTTATAGATTGTGAAAGAGAAGATAAAGATTTTATTATTTTATTAAAATCTTGCCACGAGGTAGTTTTTCAGTAGAAACCAGGATTGGATAATCGCTACAGGCAAGTATCAGAACATTTTATAAATATTTTTAATCGATTATATCCTTGTGAATCGTTTTAATAAATTGTCATTTTACTTTTTCAATTAAAACTTTTTCAATCCCTAGTCTTGTCAAACTGTCATAATGTCAACAAATTATAAATGTCACGTCAGTTGACTCAATTTCAGTCTTCTGTGCTTAATGTATTTTTATTTCAATGAAATAGTGCTAAAGGGTTAGTACTAAAAGTGAAAGCCTTTTTTCAGAAAGAAAACCAATGTGGTGCCCTAATTATTCATACTGTTTGAAAGTTACAAGTCAGTGATACAGAGTTGCCGCCATTATAACTCCGTGGTGATACCATACCAAAGAAGAAGTTTTCCTAAACACTTGTGTTATTTTTGTATGTGATCAAATAAAAAGGATTAATGCTACTGCTCAAATGGAATAACTTATCCCAAGAGACCGAATATTTAAAAAAAACCTCTCCATAGAAATTATCACCATCACGAGGATGTGAATTTTTTGGAGAATTTGATATTGGTCCTGTAAGAAAAGTAGTTGTATTTCAGTAGTAGAATCAACCCTTCTTGTTTCATCAGCAAGAGTAACTATAAAAACGCCCTGTAGGTAGGTATTATTAAGCTGAAGAGTTTGTTTACTGTCAAAGACTGTCACACAGTGTAACTTAAATTGGCATAATAATGAACATAAAAACTTAAATAAATATTTATGTTAATATTTTTTCTATTTATTTATTTTCCCAAAGCTTCACAGTGACAGCTGAAACAGCAATACTGTTGTAAAACTAAACTTAGAACAAACTGTTACAAATATTTTACAAATTAAAATAAAACCGCATGTTGCTTTCTTTCTTTCTTTTCTTTCTCGTATAGGCACAGAATAATAATAAGTACTACGTACAGAAGTTTTACTTCGCGAAGGTATTTAAAAAATGTATGCTCAATGTCATTAACAATATGGTGTAATTTAGCCTGTCTCAAGAGTCAAGCACCATTTTGTTGACAAACGTCAGTGATCGGCACTGCGCCGAAGCTATAGGGCTGACTTCGGTAAAATGATGTGACGTGAGGTGCCAAACTGCGGAAAATGGCGGAGGAAATACATGATTTAGCATGAATTATCATGAATAATATTAACTACTTATTTACCTCTGAGTGTCTTGCTTGAGGCAACTTAAAAAATTACATTCTGTGTTTTTATTATTGAGGCAGTTTTATACTGCACAGTATTTAGTACACCATTTTCTATATTTTCTTCCATCATACACAAGAATACGCGTGCGTGAGTCAATGTTCGCTCGTATGTGAGGCCTTGTCGAATAGTATCCTGTAGGTGGGCCATCGTGCGTGTTTTGTTTTCGATGTAAACTCGCGGAGATGAACAGGCCTAGGTATAGGTAATAAATGTAATTAATGGCTAGATTATTAATGTTACTTTGTTACCCTCAATAGTGAGGAGATCTTATAAAATGGTAACCCTGATTTTCATTGTCATTCAAGTGCTCTTTCTTCGCATAGGCTTCTGTGATTTGGCCAAGGGCCACACACATTGCGATAACATTATGCGACATTGATTTGACAGCAGCGGAGTGAAGTCTTGCGACTATGCAAAATGATACCCTGTAATCGTAGCGCATATAGACATAGACGGGGCGGGGCACATAGCTCATAGAGCTAATGGCCGCTGGAGCAGGAAAGTTCATGAGTGGCGACCACGAGCCGAAAGACGTAGCGTGGGCAGGCCTCCCACTAGGTGGACCGACGATCTGGTGAAGGTCGCGGGAGGTGCCTGTATGCGAGCGGTGCAGGATCGGTCTTCGTGGAAATCCTTGGGGGAGGCCTTTGTCCAGCAGTGGACGTCTTTTCGGCTGAAACGAACGAACGAACGATACGTATTACCAGTATTTACCAGACATTACTATTTATTGTATACTCGCCGGATTACACGTAGGAGCACGCGCGTTACAGCTTCGGCCTTGCATTATTAAGATCTTGTTCCGCCATTTTTCGAACTTCCTCCGTGAGGATATCCCCGCCGAATTCTATGATAAACCTATCAAAAGTCATATTCTGCAATGTCAAAATTAATTTGCCGAAATTCGCCGAGCCAGCTATGTCAAATAATATTATTAGGTGTCAAACAGGATACGTTCAGAAATTAATATTACGATTTTAAAGATAAGACAAGACAACTTTTTATTGACGAAGTTGCTGGGACAGCTAGAAACTATTTTTTTTCCGGCACTTTAAGAAAATAATAAATGAATGAAAACGCAGCGTGGGACGTCCACCCACAAGGTGGACCGACGACCTGATAAAGGTAGCGGGAAGGCGCTAGATGCAGGCCGCTACCAACCGTGCGATGTGGAAGTCATTGGGGGAGGCCTATGTTCAGTAGTGGACGTCCTGTGGATGAAATGATGATGATGATGAAATGAATGAAAATGACAAATCTTCGAACGTGTATAATACCGTGTCAAAGTAATCATATAATTTTGGCACCTTAATAACTATTGCCGTTTTTGTTGTAAAGATCATGCAGCGCTACTTGCGGATATTATTGGAAAGAAAACTATGTAGGCTCTAGATCTGAAGCCGCTTTAACGAACACGAAGTGCTCATACAATGCGGCGTATTTTCTTCCAGTCTTTAGTCAGGACTTTAGTCGAATTAAAACCCCGGTTGAACGTGATATAGCCGCACTAGAATACGGTGCTTTTTTGCATAATCGCAAGACTTCGTTCCGGTGTCGACCGAATGTTATCACGATGTATGTGGCCCAGGGGTTACTGTAGCCGCTAAGGTTTGAAACTTCTTGCTTAAAATATTGTAGTCTTTGGCATAGACTACGACGGTAGTCATGGAGATAGGAGTTTGTTATCTCGTGTCAGATGTAAATGGTGAAAAGAAAACTCATGATTCGTGTTATTTTTATGCAATATGTAGGTATTTTATAAAAGTGGAACCCCGAGTGATCTCCAAAACCCATTCTATTATTATATACGATTCGGCTTCGATATCTATAATACAATAGGAGTTTATTTCATGTGTCAGATGACAAGGGTGGAAACAACCTACGATTCATGTTGTTTATTTACGTGCAATATGTGGGCATATTATAAAAGTGGAATGCCGAGTTGTGTTTCTAAAACTTGTTCTATTATTTTATACTATTTGGCTGCGACTCGGCGTGACGACAATACAAAACATTTTTCGCGAATCGGTGTTCATACATTCACACAATACATTAGACGCCATGTTGTCATAAACGACATATTATAAAATCGCTGTGATTTAATATTCTTAATCATTAATTTTATGGCAAGTGTCCATCAGGAATCATTGTTCTTACACACAGAATCGTATTATTTCGCTTTCGGGTAGTAATATGTCAAAATTGTTGGTTCTTAGGCGAACAATGTATGGAGAACGAACATTGTCCTTTGCCATCTCCATCTCCACTACCAGGCACAAACGAAATTGTACCATACGTGTTTCTGGGGGATAGTGCATTCGCATTAAATAAAAATTTAATGAAACCGTTTCCTTTTAAAAATATTAATCGTTCACAAAGGATTTTTAATTATCGATTATCGCGAGCCAGAAGAGTGGTTGAAAATGCCTTTGGCATATTAAGTTCCCGTTTCAGAATACTGCGTAGACCACTTGATCTAGATCTGGACAATGTGGATGCTGTAGTGTTGGCATGTTGCGCTCTGCATAACTTTCTGAGGAAACGAGTACCAACTTATATATCTCATTCTAATATTGACTCAGAAAATATAAGACTGGGTACGTTTCGCGAAGGAGATTGGAGACAAACCTCTGCACCCTTAGTTTCATTACAGCGTTCATCAAATAGGCAGCGTAATGAAGATGGCAACATTGTTCGCAATAAATTCATGGACTATTTCAATTCTGTTGGACGTGTTAGTTTCCAAGACCGAATGATTGATGTTGTACCACCATAATATTTGTTGTACCTACCATTTTATCTGATTAAATAATGCTTAGTAAAAAATAAAATACAGGTTGTTTCATAATATCCTAAAAAATGAAAGGGGTCAATGTACTGCACTTATGTACCTACGAACAACTTTTACCATCCAACTTCGAAATCACGAAAAAAAACAGCTGTTCCATACATATCGGGTGATTGGTCTTGAATTTTGAATATTTCTATGAAACCTGTTTTTTATTCGTGATTTCGAAGTTGGTATAATGAATTGAATACAATTTACCTCCTCATCTTCGATACTCTCTGGTGTTATGCGACACGGTTTACTCCTTGACCCAAGAAAGTTTAAGGCGTCGTAATACCATAAAGTTGGTACATACGCGTCATCTGTCCCTGCACCAGTTTGTTTGGAAGCATTTACCTGTAAAAACACCGCATTTCGAAGCTTGAAACGATTTAGGCCCAGTTCAATTCAAATCAAAAGTTATAAAGGGGGTTATTACACTATTTTGACAGGACACACAGTCGATGTACATTGCGTGAATCGAAATCGTTTGACAGATGACGCCATACAAAGAAAATCGAATTAGGCAATGTACGTCAAAGTTTTTGAAATAACGGTCAAATTTCATTTCGGCAAAATAGTGTAATAGCCCCGCAGGTGCGCTTTGTCGTAGGTATATGGAGGTACCTACGTATTTATTGGGACGAACAAAAGACATAACAAAGGAATTAAGTAGGTACATACCTTAGCCAATTCTTTATTGTAATTGGTGCGCATATTCATCAACTTCTTTTTTATTGTTTTGACTGTAGCTTTTTCATCAAAGTTTTTATAAATTTCCAACAACACCCGGAATCCTTCAGTACGTAGTGGTTGATTAGAATAATCTTTATGACTTTTCTGCCATAAATATGGCATGTCTCGGTACAAATCGAGTACATTAAAAAGCACTTCTTTCTCTTTCGAACAAGCCATGGTGCACGCGGCCACAGCAAACAAACATACGAGCGACTTTGCTCAGCGGCTGCCGCGCGCTGACTGAACGGTCTAAGCGTGCTAAGTCTTATTACACTACGCGGTATTCAGCAAGCAAGCAAGTAAGCATGGTCGAACCCATTCGGTCGGTCTAATTAGACAGGCTAACTTGCTAACTCTTATTACATTATGCTAAATCTTAGTAAGACTGTCTGAATACCGCGTAGTGTAATAAGCCCTTAAGTGAAACCCAATTTTCTAAAAAAACCTACTTGTCATAAAACACACATAAGATGGGAGTATGGGAGCAGAAGCATTTGGGGAAATCTAGAGGGCCTTTTGCGTTTTGGAAAACTGAACATTATATTTCATTCTGTAAAATAACATAGGTACTTAGGACTTGATACAGTGCATAACATGTTAAGAATGTAATCACCTGAAAATATAGTCAGGGTAATTTTTATGGATGTGATAACCACAAGATTACTTTGTACACAATGATTTTTATCAAGTGATCTGTGATACATACCTGCGCATTATAAAGTTAATAAAGCAATGTTCCCGCAAAAGCTAAATTAACTTTTTTACATTGTATCACGTTTTCATTTTCGAAGGTTTATTCATAGGTACATCAGCATAGAACGTGGGCGGGCGAGCGCAGGCGGCGTTGCAGGGGAAGCGAGCGTTAACCCTTTCTGCAGTTCATTCGCCGTCTGGCCTCACCCCTGCAAGCCACCCACCTCGCCCCTAGCCGACGACCCGAGTGCACGCCTGCCATACTGCAAGCCAACACTTTTTACCTACTGCTGCTATCAAGGCTGAAGGTCTAGTCAGGGAGCTCGAGCTGTACGTACAACGACCCGGCGCGATTGTCTCAGCTCCATTCAATATTTACCACGCAAGTGTCTATTGATCAATTTATAATAATGTTCTGAATATAAGAGACAACATTCTTACATTGAAAAAGTTGTACACTCGAAATTTTAAGACACTCGTAGATACAGTATTTATAAAATTTAGTAGGTAATTTTGTGCTAGCATATTTTTGTACTAACCAAATACATAGTTATTATGTTATTATGGAGGCTCTTTGTTGCACAATATTTACGTACCTAGAATACAAATAACTTTCAAGTTTCAATTCAGGTCATCCAGATTCCAGGATCAAAGCTAGCACCAGTCACTCTGGCATCCTAGGTAAAAAAATAAATTCACACTCAAATCCTAAAAACACGTACCGCTGGTCGAGGTTCATCTAGACTCTAGATTCTAGAGAATTGGTAGTCCTAGCCTCGTTTTCACCATCAATCCCTAATTTTTAAGTGACACTTAAGGTAACAAATAACAGGAATTTTGTGTTCATATGGGTCACTTAAAAATTAGGGATTGATGGTGAAAACGGGCACTAGTCCCTTTTTCCTTACAAATCCAATGTAATGGTAGCGCACTGTCATACCGATTGAAAACTTATTACATTAAGATTATTCTCTAGGGCTAGACAAAACTAGAGCTTAGCTCTTTTAAAGAACAACATGCTTTACACTAGTTTGTAATCTCTTCTTTTTCCGTTTAAGAGAGGAGATGAAAACGCCCAACCCCAACCAATGCGTCTTGATCACCGCTCTTCAGTAAAGAACCCGGGAAACAGATCTGAAAAATAGCACAATGTAAAAAACATCACGTATGGGCCCGAGGGGCAGTGGCGGATTTACAGATTTTCCGCCCGCAGACTTTGTTGTTGTTGGATCTTATTTGACTGGCCTGGCGAACATTGATATAAGTATTCGTATCAAAAATACTCGCACTACCTACTTTGTGTATGTAAAAAATAATTATGAACTAAATCTGCTGCCCCTTAAAATTTGCCGGCCTAGGCCTCAGCCTGCTGATAAATCCGCCACTGCCGAGGGGAGCTTGAAAACTCGAATGTTGTTTGTACCTACTCGCACACTTGAAGTCACGGTACTTAGACAAAACATTAGCAAAAAGCCAAGCCCAATTTTCTGTATGCATGCAGTTTCAGACTTCGTTCAAGCTGGCTAGAGACCTCTTGACGCATACAACATAATTATCTACCTATAGGTACATGGATAATTACTAATATTATAAAGCTGAAGAGTTTGTTTGTTTGTTTGTTTGTTTGTTTGTTTGTTTGTTTGGTTGAACGCGCTAATCTCAGGAACTACTGGACCGATTTGAAAAATTCTTTTTGTGTTGGATAGCCCGTTAGTTCCTGAAGGCTTTAGGCTATATATCATCACCAATAGGAGCGGAGCACCAATGAAGAATGTTTCAAATCAGTGATTTTTTCCTTTTGAGAGCTGACGCTGCGTAAACGGTTAAAGTTTCGCAAAAATCATGTATGACAGGATTGTTTCCCTTTAAAAGTTCTAAAAAAAAGTCCGCGATAGTATATGTCTATCTTTTAAGGTTGGCTCATAGTAACCCTTTTTATGCAAAAAGAAATCTGTTTTATACAGTGTGAGTCACGTTAAAGTGTACATATGAAAATATATGAAACTAGACCTATTTTTATCGACAAAAAAGAGGTCAAATTTTTTTTGAGATTTTTTTTAAATTTTTTATAGAATTTTTTTTCATCCAATTACTTATTGTAAAGAAAACGTAATAACTTTTAAACTAAGCGGTATATCCTGATAAAATAAAAACAGTAATAATGCTAAATAACAGGCGATACTAAAAAAATACATAAAATACACAAAAAATGACAACAAATAATAAAAAATGATACTTTTTGAAAAAAATCTGCTTTTAAATTCGTGTTTTTTTGGTTATTTGATAAATTTCTCTAAAAAATGCCCCTATAACAGGTGGTTTTTATTACTTTGTATTATTCTCTATCGTATTATCTTTGTAAAACCAAAAATCGCATGTCTCTATCCCTATCACAACATTTGCTATGATCATTTGAACAAAGGCCTGCCACAACATTATTCTCCGCTACAGGTAGAGACAATTTTAATTTTAACTAAAATGCTTATTTTACTTCGAAATCTTTTGTTTTTATTTGAAATCTAACTTGTTTTTATCAAAATTACAAATCTAGAGCCATTATCAGTTTCGTTGTTAACGAAGCGTTGAATGGCGCGCCCGGAGAGGCTTAGTTCAAACGATCATTGCAAACGTTGTGATAGGGATAGAGACATGCGATTTTTGGTTTTACGAAGGTAATACGATAGAGAATAATACAAAGTAATAAAAACCACCGGTTATTGGGGCATTTTTTGGAGAAATTTAACAAATAACCAAAAAAACACGAATTTAAAAGCAGATTTTTTTCAAAAAGTATCATTTTTTATTATTTGTTGGCCTTTTTTGTGTATTTTATGTATTTTTTTAGTATTGCCTGTTATTTAGCATTATTACTGTTTTTATTTTATCAGTATATAACGCTTAGTTTAAAAGTTATTACGTTTTCTTTACAATAAGTAATTGGAAGAAAAAAAATTCTATAAAAAATAAAAAATAAATCTCAAAAAAATTTTGACCTCTTTTTTGTCGATAAAAATAGGTCTAGTTTCATCTATTTTCATATGTACACTTTAACGTGACTCACACTGTATATGCATTATTTGCGGAGGTTTTTTCATAAACATGATATTAATCCTTATCCAAATAAATAAGTTATTCATCACAAGTATTTAATTTTAAACATACTTGCCCTTTACACCATTCGATTTCAATAAATATCTTAGGAGATATCGCAGTTTTAAAATATCATCGCAGCAAAATAATGATCAAGTACTGCGCGCGCCACTGATGGATAAATGCACAGCCTAAACCGCTGATCGTAGAGACCTGAAACTTGGACGGTGTGTTCTTTGTAAGACGTAAAAATCTGATAAGAAAGGATTTTCCAAAATTCTACCCCTAAGGAGGTAAAAAGGGGGGGCAAAGTTTGTATGGGATAACGAGATTCCTTCGTTCAATCTACTTCAAATTTCGCATAAGCATTCTATAACAGAATTAATGGAAGATGTGTTTCGTATTTTAGTGAAATGCACCCCCTAACTATGTTAAAAAGGGGTAGAAAGTTATTTTAGTGGTGATTTGCTTCAAAGTTGATATTAATTACTCATTAGTGCATTTTTTTTACAATCATGTCATGTTAAAGACTATCATACTCTAGGGGCCTCCACTTAACCTCGGAGTGGGTGCCCGCTGCGTGCGCTCGCCTAACAATGCATAGTAATGCATGACGGTCAATTCATGCCGCGGGCACCTGCTTGCGCTGTATATGTTACGGTCAAAGTGATAAATGTGAAAATTATGAATAATCGCCGGTTATTATGAATAATTACCGCATGATTTGGTAAATGTGATTAATATGAGGTCATTTATGTGTGTATAAAACTAAATAGGCGGCTTAGGGGTGGCCCAAGGGCCACCCCCGCCGCACCTTAAGGCCGGGTAGCAGAGAATATGGCGAAAATGAGGTTTTCATTTTTCATTTTTGAGGTACTAAACAGTAAAATTAAAGGCTAAGATTTTTATTGGGCATAGTTGAGGATATTTTCTAGGGCTATTAACGGATGGAAACACGATTTGATGAAGTTGACTCGATAGAATAAATTCCCAAAGTTACCTCTATTCGTTTTCTATTTATGGTTTTATTTTTAAAATAAGCGATTTGAGATTCTAAATCTTTTACTAAACTAAAGTTCAGAAATAACTTGAGGGCTTTTAACGGATGAAATTTTTATATTGCGTCTTATTTAGTTACTATGTTAAAAAATGTGGAAAAAATCGTCCATGACGGCTTGGACAATCTCAATCAGTCGCGCGGTGGCGCTTACGGAGGACGGACGCGTGTCAGTTTTTTGGCCGTGACAGTTCGTGATTTGTCAATATTTTTGACAATGATGACTTTGATGAGTCACAGTATAATAATATCAGTGTTACTGGAGAAAGCTTAAATTCAATTCAATTTTGTCTACCTATTGAAATTTAAATCGTTCGCATCCTTTTAAACGAAGACTCTACTCATGATACATAGTACATTCCTCAAATATGAGACAAAACCAATGAGTTAAAATTACATTTTAATAGTACCTACATACAATCGTCTTACACTCTTTAGAAGAGCACACTGACACAAATAAATAATAAAAAATACTGTCTAAGGTCTGTAGCTAAAGGTCTAAGCTGTAAGATAGAAGAATCTTCTAGCCAAAAAGATGGCAGATGCAGCAGATGTCAACGGATTTAAAACTGTAGTTCATATGACTCCTTGTAGACTTGAGTCTCTAGAGCGTCCCTTCCTCCACCATGCGTAAGAATTTTCACAAAAATACTGTTTAAGGTCTGTAGCTAAAGGTCTACGCTGCAAGATGGAAGAATTTTCTAACCAAAAAGATGGCAGATGCAGCAGATGTCAACGGATTTAAAACTGGAGTTCATGTAACTTATTGTAGACTTGAGTGTCTAGAGCGTCCCTTCCTCCACCATGCGTAAGAATTTTCACAAAAATACTGTCTAAGGTCTGTAGCTAAAGGTCTAAGCCGTAAGATAGAAGAATCTTATAGCCAAAAACATGGCAGATGCAGCAGATATCAACGGATTTAAAACTGGAGTTCATGTGTATCCTTGTAGTTTTGAGTCTCTAGAGCAGTGGTTCTTAACCTTTAAGTCATGAGGGACCATTTTACCAAATTTCTGTCTTGTCAGGGACCACCTCATAATCGGTCAAAACCAGTTTGACTGCAAAAATCAGATAAAAGTGGTTTTGACCAAGGTGTGCAAGTGCACATCGTGGACCACTTGGAATGCCTCCAGGGACCACCAGTGGTCCGCGGACCACCGGTTAAGAACCACTGCTCTAGAGCGTCCCTTCCTCCACCATGCGTAAGATAGTTTCAAAAATACTGTCTAAGGTCTGTAGCTAAAGGTCTAAGCTGCAAGATAGAAGAATCTTCTAGCCAAAAAGATGGCAGATGCAGCAGATGTCAACGGATTTAAAACTTGGAGTTCATGTGACTCCTTCTAGACTTGAGTCTCTAGAGCGTCCCTTCCTCCACCAAAGATGCAGCATATATCAACGGATTTAAGACTGGACTGGCACCACCTTGCAATGTCATCCTCTCATTGTTATCTGTATTGTAAATTATTTTTAAAATGTATTTAAAAAATAAAATGTTCGTTTTATTATTTCAATAATCTGACCTCTCAACTCAACTACACTACACAAACACCTTTGTTCGCAACTGTACTGACGAAACCTCGATATTATACCGTTCATTTAAGATGGCAAGCTTTTTGCTGCGGTAATGCACTCCAGGTAACCGTGTGTGATGCTTATTGCTCATAGTGATTTTCGATACAGAGCCCCGTACATACGTTATACATAAATTATGGAAAGAAAACACCCAGACCAATACATTTACATTGTATGCAATTTTAGTATGATATTTTTATTTATTAATAAACAAAAAGACTGAACAAAATTGATGCGTGTACTGATTAATGTAATTAACCACATGCAAAGCTTTGTGAATTGCAACAACTATAATTAATTTATTATCCAAGCTCTAAATAATCGCTGCTACGAGTAACTGTACATAAAATGTTTTTCCAATCGCTCAAGCTCCCGAGGATCTACCGATAGGTCGGGTGACGTAATCTTGAAACTCTTTTAGCCGGCGCGGAACTTCCGGAAGGTCGGGTGACGCCACGCCTCTTTGAACCGTGTTTACTTTGGCAGTTATATTCTATGTTTATTCGATTCTAAAATATATTCCCAAAAATTTTGAAAGTTGTTTTAATTTGTATCACTTGGATATGATTTGTATTAGAAAGTGCTGTGAGTGTGACGCTTGAACGGAAGGAAGTCAACCTAACCTAACCAACTGCGTATTTCCAAACTGCGTATTTCTATACTGTGTAGCCGCGAGAGCTCTTTGGCGCGCTGTCTTCGGCGAAGTATTGCGCGCGCAGATTTTGACAGCGCGAAATACCTACTTTAGCAGAAATACCAAGCCTTAACCTATTTTTCACTTTAAATCAAAACATTATGTTAAAGGCATCATGGAAAAGTAATATTATGCAAGAAACATTCCAAACTCATTATGTCAAATTATACAGGGTGTTTGGCGCATCGTGTGCCAAAATGATTTGGCGGATAGAATGGGTCATTTCCTATATTTTCAGCCCCCATAACACGTTCCATGCCAGGCGGCTACTTTTATATTAATTTTTTTAGTAATTTCACCAAAATACCCAAATCGCATCATTTAATTTCGATTTAAAAAAAAACTACTAGGCGTAGCCTCAAAGTAAATATTTTGTTTTGACGTGCATTGATGTAGGGTTGCATCAAATCTAAATTTACGGGCAAATATCATCTAGTTTTTTTTTAATTCAGCTTTGAAGTTTTCCGAAAAGTTAAAAATGGACTGAACATTTAAGTTTACATGGCTATAAAAAAATAAATAAAAGAGATAGCGATCTTCGGATTTTATCAAAACTTCTCTAGTCTATCCCCATTCAAACGGTATACTAATCTTATTTAAATAATAACAATAACTTCACAAATTCCTTAAATTAGTGCTTTGACTCTACTCGGACTGATTTGCGAAATTTATGTTTATAGCCCCTTTTTGTGTAATAGCACGTTATTAAACACCTAACAGGTAAAAATTATTTATCTTATGCAATGTAAAAACCTTTTCCCTATCGTTTTTCAATGTGGATTTCTTGAATTTAAAGACGAAAATAATTATTTTGATCGTTTATTAATTATTACAAATTTAGTTCAAAATGACCGCCTCGGCAACGTATGTAATACACTCACGACATCTTCTTCTAATTTCGACTGTTGTCGTATGCAGCCACATTTCTCTTTTTATTACTACAAAGGCGTTTTTTATTCATTGTTGTAGTTCTTCTATTGTTTGAATCCGTTACGTACACCAGTTCTTTAGCTCGTCCCCAGATGTAAAAATCTAACGGAATTAGGTCTGGGTAATGTGCAGGCCACTGTATAGGGCCATCTCTTCTAATCCACGAGTAGAAAACGTCTTTGTAGTAATAAAAAGAGAAATGTGGCTGCATACGACAATAGTCAAAATTAGAAGAAGATGTCATGAGTGTATACGTTGCCGAGGCGGTCATTTTGAACTAAATTTGTAATAATTAATAAACGACCAAATAATTATTTTCGTCTTTAAATTCAAGAAATCCACATTGAAAAACGATAAGGAAAAGGTTTTTACATTGCATAAGATAAATAATTTTTACCTGTTAGGTGTTTAATAACGTGCTATTCACACAAAAAGGGGCTATAAACACACATTTCGCAAATCAGTCCGAGTAGAGTCAATGCACTAATTTAAGGAATTTGTGAAGTTATTGTTATTATTTAAATAAGATTAGTATACCGTTTGAATGGGGATAGACTAGAGAAGTTTTGATAAAATCCGAAGATCGCTATCTCTTTTATTTATTTTTTTATAGCCATGTAAACTTAAATGTTCAGTCCATTTTTAACTTTTCGGAAAACTTCAAAGCTGAATTTAAAAAAAACTAGATGATATTTGCCAGTAAATTTAGATTTGATGCAACCCTACATCAATGCACGTCAAAACAAAATATTTACTTTGAGGCTACGCCTAGTAGTTTTTTTTTTAATCGAAATTAAATGATGCGATTTGGGTATTTTGGTGAAATTACTAAAAAAAATAATATAAAAGTAGCCGCCTGGCATGGAACGTGTTATGGGGGCTGAAAATATAGGAAATGACCCATTCTATCTGCTAAATCATTTTGGCACACGATGCGCCAAACACCCTGTATTAATATATGATATCAAAACGTTCAAAAGTTTGGCTGTACACGAACACGTACACAAGATGTTGTTCTCTTTTATGAAATTTGTTAGTACTAAGGCTGAATTATTAAATAATCACTGTTAAATGTGATTAATTTATCACTTTTACCGCGACTGTCGGGAATTATTCATAATAACCGGTTATTATTAATAATTTTCAATTTATCACATTAACCGTAACATATACATAAACTCATTTTCGCGCGAGAGTTTTGGCGGAGGCCCTTGAGGTAGTGGGAGTAGTCTTGAGGAAGAGCTCCTTCTCCCACGGCCAGTGGCATGCTAGAAGCTTGGTGATTCTAGCACCCGTAGGAAAATAAAAATAAAAGTTTACCAATAATACTGCGGTAGGTGTAGTTTTCGATTTCGTTGTAAAAAGATAATACCACCGATCAAAGGCCGAGCTGCATATTCATAAAATAGAGGAAATTTTATTTTCATGTTTATTTAACCTCTAAGATTTTTATATTTTATAAGTATTCAAACATTTAGATAATAACGTTAAAACATTTAAAAATCGTATGAGAACGTTTTCGTCTTCTCCGCGGACGACGTCGCGGGCAAAAGCTATTTGTAAAATAATTAGACTAAATTATTAAAAGTGCCTACCCAAAGTCATTATTCCACGCGGACGAAGTCGCGGGCACAGCTAGTTCATTGATAAAGTGATAAAAATGGATTGCTGCTCAAAATAAAAGCTTTAAACAATAAAATAACTACTAAATAAATAAAAAAAGCATACCTTTAATACCATAATAACCTTTTGCATCGGCATGCTCTTTTAGTAAAGGATTTTTTTTTAATTCGGATGTTGGTCTTGTAATTTTATAGTATTCGAATCAACACTTTTTAATTTCTTATTCACAGTTATTTTTTCTTTCATATTATGGGGTTTGCCCACAAAAATGCCCATTAATAATAATAATTTACAAAATATCCATGGTGAAACGGATATTTGTGGTGTGGGGTGTTGTAGCTAAGTAGTGCCCTTTTGCTGGCTATATTCAGAAATTCATATGTCGCAGATCTCATCTCTCAAAAAAGCTAAACATGCCCACTAACAAAAAATACATCCTTAAAAGTACAAACGCTAAAACAAAAGAAACAAGGCATACTAAAAACAAAATAATTAATATTAAAAAAAATTGGTAATACCTATCTACAATTCAGTACAGTAGGTCTAGACAAATAGCACTTTTTGATCGAATCAAAAATCGAATCCGTTGGTAACTCCATACAATAAAAATGAGCCAAGTGCGTGTCTTCATCTAAAGCCACTTTTAATATTTTCTTGTAAATAATTTTTACTAGTTACGAAATTTTATAATACACGAGTTAAATGACTATTATTACTATTACTCTTAAACTAACTGATGTATCTTAACCGTTATAGTTTTCCTTGAAAGTTCATAGAAAGCAGTATTATCGCGAATTTTTCAAGCCAACAGTTTAGTTTTTAGAGGGGGGGGGGGGACGCCCTATTCGAACAAAAATTGGCACTTTAAACTTTAATAATTTGCAAACAAATACCTAAATGGAAAAATTGTCTTAGAAACCCCTAAGCCATTTTGAAAGACCTATCCAACGATACCCAACACGATGGGGTAGAAGATGAAAATAAAAATATCCCCACCACTACATGTAGGGGAGCTACCCTAAAAAATTTTTTTTGATATTTTTTATTTTACCGTTTTGTCGGCGTGATTAATACCTAGTCTGGTCATAAGTTCTGTCACATAATCATTACTTTTGAATTTTGAATGAAGGTCTCAAAAATATTTATTGAATTAGAATTTACAATATTTAACGAAATAAAAATGTACCTATTTTGAATTTCATTTGTTTTTAAATACATATGTAATGGACGCTTAAAGAATACCGAACTGCAGTTATTACGCTGCATTGGTGCGGTTACGCGCCAAAGCAGATTTTCAATGTGCTGAAAATTTTGAATTGAATATCAATTTTACGTTTATCGTTTCATCAAACGATATAATGAAGTTTTAAGTGTAGAAGACATAATACAAAAGCAATTGTCCTCGCACAGTTAGGACTCCAGCGTCGTTAAAAGCTGCGAAGGCGCGAACTCAAAAAAATCCCATGCGTTAGCAGACTTTGCCTGTCCTAGAGGTAGGCTTAAGCAGAACCAGGGTGAAATTGGTATTTATAAAGACTCAAGTCTTCAAACTTTTTGAATAAAAATAAAAAAATACTTGGATGCGCGTTTAAAAGACCAGAGATTGAACAAAATATAATATAATAATAAATACCCTTGGACATTTTACACTGCGCTTCTAGTCCCAAACTAAGCAAAGTTTGTACTATGGGTACTAGACAACGGATATAAACATACTTTTTTAACCATGACAGAGAGTTACAAAAAACAAAATGATGCGTACATCAATGAAGAAGCACCAGCTTAATTTCGGCTGTCCAGCTAGGCCAGCTTTTATCGTCACTCAAGGTTTGGTAGCATGTCTCAAATTTGGGCTTTTTTGGGTTATTTTTTGCATGAAAGGCATAAAAAAGAATGCCGTCCTGTATCGAAATTCAGTTCTCACAAAGCTTATGGAACGTATATCACATATCATGCCCAATAACAGACACTGAGATAGTAGCATTCTGCGCCGGCTCATAGAGCGAAAAGCGCGCAAAACCCGCTCGTAGGGCGTAAAATTGACCTCAGCCGGCACGAAATCTGGCCCTCATCCAGTCCAGACTCTAATCAGTTGGATTACAAAATATGGTAACATTTGGAGAGGAAGGCCTGCTCTATGCCTCATACTGATTTGGAGTCCCTCAAGGCATCCTGTATTAAACCAGCCGCCGATATTGCTACGAAACTCGCTCGTGTTTCTAGAGATCTCTGACAGCGCAGTTTGAAACCCTTGTATTCATAATTGTGAGGAAAATTTTAAATATTTTTTATAAACATAAAATCTTTGTTTTAGTGTCTTTCTATCGGTGTATAAATGATTACCGTAAAAACAAATATAGTATCAATTATTTCACAATAAACATGTGACAGAACTTATGAACCGACTATAGTCTTTTTCACCTAAGACACCTAAGATGATCCGTATGACGTTTCGAGTTTGAAAGATTTAGAGATGTCACATAACTAAACCATAGCGATTTATCAATCGATTTTTTTCGGAGATTTAGTAAAACCTACTTTTAGAGAAATATTTTGTATAGGTGTTATTTAACAAAAAAAACATGTTTTTTTTAATAACAAATATTATTGTAACAATTTTTTAATGATAATATTCAAATTTCATGGTTCGTGTTCAAAAAAACGATTCCTAAAAAGTACTGGTTTTGTTTCTTTAAATTAAAAACCATTAATTTATTTTTAATGCGTTTATTAAAGTCAATAATCGAAAAATATAGTTGATTTTTGTGATGTTTTTAATAACTAAGAATTCACTGCAATCGATTAATGAACCGCGGAAATAATCGATTTTATTATACAAGAAATACCCCAGCACTAAATGTATTCCGTTTCACACATTGCGTACATTAAATAAAAAATATTTTTACATCGTATTTAATTAAAATATAATCAATAGACTCAGATTTTACTATATATTTCAAGACAAGGTAGTTTTCTTTTTTTATCATATTGCTAATAAAATACAAATATTTTTTCAAAAATATTCTGCATATGTAGTATGCGTAATATGGATAACCTTGAAGTGTCATACGGATCATCTTACGTGAAAAAGACTATAAGTATACATACCTCCACAAAATTACACCTCTCTAGTGCCAACAGTTTTCAAGCAAAACCTCGGACAGACAGACAGACATATCGAAACTATAAGGGTTCCTTGTAAGGACTACGGAACCCTAAAAAGGCCTTTTGACCATTTTTCGACAATATAACTGTCACATTTTGCCACTTGTCTAGAGGGGCTGCTACAAAAAACTGCTCTAAACAGTAAAAAAATAACATTTATATTTTTTACTAACTGTGCCCGCGACTTCGAACGCGTGGAAATATCTATCTTAACTCTAAAGGTACTATCCGTTCGCGATAAGTTTGCCGCTGGCGATAAAACGTCACTCGAAGGAATGCGTCTATAACTTTAAATAGCAAACTATACTGAAAATATTTTTTATTTAATAATATTGATAAAAATTGTGTATTTTTGTAAAATAAAACACTTAATTGCGTTTAATCACTAGCAAATTGCGTTTAATCGCATTTGGGGGAGGGGACGCGCATTCCACGGACCGGCAAACTTATCGCAAACGGGTAGTATCTTTGTTCAACAATAACGTCGGAACTAATAGACGGTAGACTAATAAATGTACATTCGTGTTGTAGAATATAATATTCAAATACTAATAATACAATGCAAATAAAACATCTTTAAGGACCTGGTTTTTCTTGTGTTGGAAAAGAAGTTAAAAAGGTCATTTTTTTCTACATAAATCCATTCTTACTCCCATAAAATGCATGAAACTTGTATCTGTTTTCTACTTCTACCAATAGATATTTTTATTAGCTATCGCATGATGTAAAATATTTGCTTAATAGTGATAAGATGCCCACGCCATTTGGACCTCGCGTCTACGACCTACGTATTGCCATTTATCTCTATAAATAGTTTCTGGCTCCCGTTTTAGTTTGTAAGCACTCAAAATTATGAAACGCATGATAAAAGATATTCCTCTGCTTACCTTGAGTTTCACTAAACTAACTGTAACTGCTATGTAATAGGTATATTAACTTCACTATCACATACATTTATTTGCATAAACACAAATTTTAGGAATTATCAAAACAATAACTTATCGTTTCACTTTCCCGCCAAGAACTCGTCATGAGTCATGGCGACCAAGTGTTCTGAGTTGCCAGACCTAATAATATTTGAGCAGCTGTCTAGCAGCTGTCCAGTGTAGCGAACAATGCCCATTGCAAACTTATCCAGCTGATTCTCAAAGGCAAATCATACATTAATTGAGAACACAAAAGAAATTACGATATTAAATCGTCGAGTGCAGGTATATCGCTGCGACAAGCGATAAAGGTCAAATAATTAATTCCAATGCCAGTTATATTATAAAAAAAACTTTGTCGTGTCATCAGAAAACCATAGACAATCTTTAGTCGTCGACTTGTCAAACGTCAAACGCGACTCCCAGTGGGTAGACACTTCTCATTCAAAAACTAGTCTCTATATGTAGCAATTGATATACAACCTTATCCCTTAAGCAATAAAGTGCATTTTGGATTGATTTCACTACAGCAGGGGAACCCGCGGATCAATACCACCATACTAAAAATAATTGTTAGTGTCCTTATGTTGGTAGTATTGTTAGTTTGACAAATGAAAAAAAATGTCTGTCAATTGAGTTTGAGTTTTTAACCGGCGAATTGATTCGTGTGAAGTTATTTTCTCAGATTTGGTGCAATATTACTGTAAATAAACTTTTCTGTCGTTTACGTTGAGTTGATTAAGTTCCTCCGTATCGGGCGTGATAAAGTTTGCTGTTCAGTGTTATGTTTTTTGTGAGATAGAGACTCTTTTAAATAAGCTGTGTTTCAACTTCTACAGAAGTTTAAACTCTTATTTACTTTTCTGTTTAATGGGTATGTTATCTACTTACTTGAAATATTACATCTATTACAAATCTATTTTTCATTAAAAACAACCCTATGTGATGAAAATGTAAATGTACTTTCAAAACTGGTAAATGCATGAACCAGGGCATTGACACTGGTTGGAGAGAAATTATAGGCTTTGTTTAATTAATACCTATTTCATTTTAGGCTTCTACTGATAATGGAGAGTAGAAACAACAAGAAGTGCGTTATTTGTAATAAGAGGCGAAGTCGTGGTGGATCACCCTTACTTTTGAGTAGGTTTCCTCTGGATTCTGACCGGTGAGTTTCTAATAACACTCATTTATTACAAGATAATTTTACTGATTGTGTAAACTTAAAGGCTGGGATTAATATTTTTAATCATACAGTAAATAACCATAACCAATTTTTAATTTCAGTATTTTGTTTCGTACTCTGCAAATGAATTGCATAACAATACTAAAAGAAATTAGTTGATGAATAAATTTCAGTTTGTTATTCTTTTTCTTTTCTAATAGGTATTTCTTATTTCAGTTGTCGAATGTGGGTTAAAAATGCTGGCTTAGAAGACTTAGCATATGTACCTATTGAAAAGTTACACCAACTGAAGTTTGTTTGTGGTGGGCACTTCACTCCTGAATCCTTCAATGCCAAAGGAACTCGGCTGAAGAACTCAGCTATTCCAACACTGGAATTGAGCAATCCCATCTTGCCAGATGAAGTTTTGACAGAGTTTCCTCTTCATGTAAAAGACTCCAATAAAGAAAACCTCAAGACAGGTATGATGATGACTTCAATTATTTTTTTTAAATTTAATTTACTATCTATCAATTTTTCTGAATTATTTAGATGTCTTAATTAATTTTCTTTGGTTTCCAAAACAAACCAACCGAATGCAATTTAACAAGGTTCTTTCTTTGTAACCACAAACATGTGTTGTATGCTTATCAATAAATAATATATAATTTCAATTATTAATTATATCTATACTTTGTTACAGTTCTTTATGATCATTCATATTGCATTCCAAAGAAGTCAAATCCAGTTGAACGAGGTATGTTTATCTAAAATTATACTAATCATATAAAAAGGAAATATTTAATTGTTTGTTTGTATTTGATCGGCTCCGTAACTCGAGCCAAGATAGCCTAAAGTGCGGGTTAGAACCCCACAGCTTGAATATTGTAGTAAACCCACTCGTAACACAATTTAGCTTAGAATGTGTGTTGAGTTAGAGGGACTTTAGTAATTTGTGTAATACAAATTCTTCAAAAAAAGTACCGGACCAATTTGAAAAATTTTAGGCAATCTACATTAATTAGCCAGGTCAGCTAGTTTAATAATATTTATAAGCTAGTAATTTTTAATGTGAGCAAGACATGTACTAGACTGATTGTACCCTAAAGTTGGGTAAGAACATGACATTTTATTACCCAATTCACATTTCATTATCTGCTTTCAGTTCCCCTTACAACTACAACCAAACAACTAAATTCAACATGTTTGGGAGCTGTGGATATACCAGATTCTGGTATTTCTGCGAAAACAACTTTTGAACCTCTTCCTTCTACTTCCAATGCACCAGAACATATGACCTATAAACCCATTACTCATGGTAAGTGTACAAACTAATTATTTACCTTCTAAAATATGCCTTCCCTCAAACTAAAGAATGCCACCCTGGATGCGTTCTGCAGTCTGCAGTCAGGTCAAAATGAACTTATATGTACAACATTCTAGGTTTCTGTACATTTTATATTAATGCGATTTGACCGTGCGGATACGAACAAAGAACGCAAAGCACACGTGACTGATTGCCTTATCACGACCACTTACAGATTGTCTTGACATACCCGCAGACCGCATCCAGAATGCAGAACATTAAAACCTCTAAATGCCTTTAATTTAATATTATGTCATTGTTATTGAAGGTGGGCCCACGCTTCATATTTTATGAGAAGAGCTATCATTATCCTGTCTTTGCATTTTTTTAAAACTTGATAATGATTGATTGATTTGGAAATAATATGTTTCATAAAACAACAAAATAAATTTTAAACTAATTTGCATATTTATAATATTTCAGATGATAAAAACATTTGCCATCAAGATGCACAGGCAGAAATATTAGTCCACAGTTATAAAAGACCTAAGAAAAACATTGAAATGAAAGGTAAGATAAAACATACCTAATTTAAAAAACTAAGTAAAATTGCTGATTAATAAACCAATATTCAATTCAATTTGCTTTAATGTTGTTTTTTTTTACTAATGGAAATGTTTTTATTACAGACACTTCATCAACATTTACAATTAAAGAGAAGAGGCTTTGGCGACAGTTACAAAATGCAAAAAAAAACAATAAGGAATATAGCGAAGGTAGTTGCAGAAGAACACAACAGAAATTTTTTAAATATTAAAAAACTGAATAGTACCATTGTAAATCCAACATTCAAAACTAAGATGAGGGTGAAGTATGCTGCGCATGCTCTGAGTAATACCGTGGCAGCTATTTTAAAAATGATGGCATGGAAAGAAGTTTCTGATTGCAATGATACAGCATTTGTGATTGAACAGTTAGATAAACTATTTGATTGTACAAATGGTCCATCATCTTTAAATGACGTAAAGAAAGGGATCCGGGAAAATGTTTCCACATCAAGTAATCACATTGAGTCTTGGACCTTTTATACTGATAAGTTAAAAACCATAAAATTTATAACAGCAGAAAACACGATACTAAAAAATGTTAAATGCGTAAAGGGATATCAAATATCTATCAAATCCTTAAACGATATTTGGGAAAAGTTAAAGAATGAAGGGTTTAAATATATGAACCTTAGACAGTTTAACCAAGACTCTCTGGAAAACTTATTTGGAATCATTAGGCAACACAGTGTAACCAATAGAAATCCCACTATCACGCACTTTACTGCAGCGCTTAAAACAAGCATGGTTACTGGGCTGAAAGTGCCTCATAGCAGAAGTGCTAATTGTGAAGCAGACAACAATAAACATATGCTGGAATATAAAGACATTTTAAAAACTAATTTAAAAACAACAGAAATAAAAATTAATGTTCAAGATTCCACAGACACTGAATTTTATCCTGTGTTGTCTATCCCGGACCCTGAAAACTTAGAACAGCCCATTGAAAATTTGTGTAGCCTTGAAAACCAACCAGTAGTATATGTAAGCGGGTATTTAGCTGCCAAACTATTACAGAACAGTTCTTGTTTAATTTGTGAAGAGTGTTTGAGCGTGAAAACTCCTGTTGACAATGATTTGTATGCATATACAGTGTGAGTCACGTTAAAGTGTACATATGAAAATAGATGAAACTAGACCTATTTTTATCGACAAAAAAGAGGTCAAAAATTTTTTGAGATTTTTTTTTAATTTTTTATAGAAGTTTTTTTCTTCAAATTACTTATTGTAAAGAAAACGTAATAACTTTTAAACTAAGCGGTATATCGTGATAAAATAAAAACAGTAATAATGCTAAATAACAGGCGATACTAAAAAAATACATAAAATACACAAAAAATGCCAACAAATAATAAAAAATGATACTTTTTGAAAAAAATCTGCTTAAAAATTCGTGTTTTTTTGGTTATTTTATAAATTTCTCCAAAAAATGCCCCTATAACCGGTGGTTTTTATTACTTTGTATTATTTTCTATCGTATTATCTTTTTAAAACCAAAAATCGCATGTCTCTATCCCTATCACAACATTTGCTATGATCGTTTGAACAAAGGCCTGCCACAACATTATTCTCCGCTACAGGTAGAGACAATTTTAATTTTAACTAAAATGCTTATTTTACTTCGAAATCTTTTGTTTTTATTTGAAATCTAACTTGTCTTTATCAAAATTACAAATCTAGAGCCATTTTCAGTTTTGTTGTTAACGAAGCGTTGAATGGCGCGCCCGGAGAGGCTTAGTTCAAACGATCATTGCAAATGTTGTGATAGGGATAGAGACATGCGATTTTTGGTTTTACAAAGATAATACGATAGAAAATAACACAAAGTAATAAAAACCACCGGTTATAGGGGCATTTTTTGGAGAAATTTATAAAATAACCAAAAAAAACACGAATTTTTAAGCAGATTTTTTTCAAAAAGTATCATTTTTTATTATTTGTTGGCATTTTTTGTGTATTTTATGTATTTTTTTAGTATTGCCTGTTATTTAGCATTATTACTGTTTTTATTTTATCAGGATATACCGCTTAGTTTAAAAGTTATTACGTTTTCTTTACAATAAGTAATTTTAAGAAAAAAATTCTATAAAAAATTAAAAAAAAATCTCAAAAATTTTTTGACCTCTTTTTTGTCGATAAAAATAGGTCTAGTTTCATCTATTTTCATATGTACACTTTAACGTGACTCACACTGTATATCTCTTCGCGAATGGTGGCATGATAAAAAAAGTCTCGTTTATCCAACAATTCAATTATGTACCACCGTAAATGAAGCTAAACAATTTTATCATGACCATATTGCCGACCAGATATATATGGAAAATGTTGGAAAATTCATTTTCTTAATGTTGAGTACAAATTGTAATTTTAGTTGGTTTAAATGTCAACAACATAATAAATAAATTTATGATAAGATGTTTAAAATATTAAGTTACCTTTTTCTAAGAAAAAGTTGTAAAATCATTAATGACAGCCTCATAAAAAGTGAAAACAATTTTGCTGACAAAAGTAAAAAAGCACAGCAACAAAGCATTGAAAAGTAATCTTAGGGCTGAGGTTCGATCAGCTGATAAGAAAATTAAAGATGTTTATAAATAAAAATCCTATTTTTTCTTAGAAAAAGTTGTGAAAATAAAAGTTTACAAAATTATCATTTCTGTACTTTGTTATAATTTTCAATAATTCCTCATGCCTACAACTGCTATGTCATGTTCAATACTTATTGTAATATACCTATTTTATTTCGAAATAAATAATTTACGTTACAAAACTTCGTTTTACTTACACATAGTATAAAATAAAAATAGTAATCATTAAAATATTGAAGGTTCCTATACTAGATATCGATATGCAATTACAACCCTAGCAAAGTATCGATAATCGATAAGTTATTACGAACGTCACTAATACTGTCAGAAAATAAGGCATTATGTTGGTAGCTCCGCCTGTAGTTTGTGCGGTTGGTAAAGATTTGCGGGTCGTTCTCTAAAATGCATATGTGTGCGTGAGCTCAAAAAATATCTATGGAGTGCCGTCTCTTACTCTTTTATGCTCTTTGGCGACTCCACCAAAAACTTCATGAGGTTTTCGTAGATAATTGTATATGTTTGTACTCAAGATTATATAAATTATGCCGAAAAATAAAGGAAAAGGAGGTAAAAACAGGAGGAGAGGAAAGAACGAAAATGAAACAGAGAAACGTGAGTTGGTCTTCAAAGAAGACGGACAAGAGTACGCCCAAGTCACAAAGATGCTCGGTAATGGCCGCTTGGAGGCCATGTGCTTTGATGGCATAAAACGTCTGTGTCATATTCGAGGAAAGCTAAGAAAAAAGGTATGGATAAATCAAGGAGATATTATCTTAATCGGTTTGCGAGACTACCAAGACGCGAAGGCAGATGTCATCCTAAAGTATACTCCAGATGAAGCAAGGAATCTGAAGACCTATGGAGAGTTCCCAGAGACAGTGCGCATCAATGAGACAGTGGTATATTCTGTGGATGGTCTGGACGAGGACATTGAATTCGGAGATGAAGTCAGTTCAGAAGATGAAGCAGATGCAGTCGATAATATCTAAACTTAGCTATATTTATAATTTTTACCGTAAGTCTGTGTAAATTTATTTTGCTGTTATAAATAAACATGACTTTGTGATCTTTGTAAAGTTTAGTTCTCAAAATCTATACTAAACTTGATTGTAATACACCCGAATCCATATTCACCCTCAGTATTGCTCCAAATTGTAAGTGTTCATAACACAAGTTTCTATGTATCATTGGAAGATGAATATTAATATCATAAAATTACTAATTTAATAGTCCAATTGTGCAACATTCCTTGAATAAAATTGTTCTTCTCATAACCATTTTAGAACCTTAAGAAAATAAGGAATGTATATAAATTAAAAATACATACTGTCAAACGTACATTATTATTTGTTTGATCCTTTTATTTTAAGCAACTAATTCCTATAAGCTCTGCCATTGTGAACAGATGAAGTGTAATAAGTGTTTTAGGTTCCATCATACCACTAGGTTTTTTTTTGCAGTGCGTCTTACACTGGATACAAAAAAATTAAACAAAAAAGACATCTACCAAAACCTATATTCGCTGCTGTGGTGAAGCAGTGGTCACTTCAATATTATGATAATTACAGATGGGTTTGACAAAAATGGTTTTGCACACTATTATGCAATGCCATGAGCTGGATTAAGATTACAAGAACTTTCTCAACATTACCATACTTAGTAGGGGACCTAGGCCATTCAGGGTCAGTGTTACTCAGGCTTATTTTTCTTTGCAAGATTGCCAATTTGTATTGGCATGAACTATACCTAGCTATTTTGAACTGAGAATTTTATTTTGGTGCTTATGTCTCAGTACCTACCTATATCAGCATCAAGTTGTTTACAATATTAGTGCTCAAAAACAAAATTACATACAATACACATTACAGAAAAATGTATCCATTTGAGATATTCTTTTCTTGATGTCTGTAGCTGCATCAAGTTTTGTCTTTATTTTAATAAGAATAACTTTATTTAGGGCTTTTAAAAAATGTAAAGTAAAAGGGTATCATAGTTTCATTCTCATAGGTAACCTGAATTAAATTAGGTAACCAGTGAAAGTTATAATTTAGAACCAATTTTAGAACATTAAATTTACATTGGGGAACAAATTTTTTTTTGTATAAATTCTCTTTTTTAGGGTTCCGTAGTCCGTAGACAAGAACCCTTATTTTTCATTAATTTAACCAACACAATCGGTTGCAAAGAAAAATCTATCGAGGAGTCGAACCCAAACCTAAGCCCAATGCAGAGCCCCGATTACGGTAATTTTTAACGTCTCCAATCCAGACGCGCTTCATCGATTCTGCGATACGACGATTGGTCAAAACAGCTGACGTACGCTGTTTTTTTTTTGTGTTTTGACCAATCGTATCGCAGAATCGATGAAGCGCGTCTGGATTGGAGATGTTAAAAATAAAAATGACCGTAATCGGGGCTCTGCTGCCCAAGATGAACTACAACGAACTGCCCCCCTAGACAAAACGCACTTTTTGATCGAATCGAAAATAGAATCCGTCAAAACTCCATACAAAAGAGGGGCTTTTCGACCACTTTTCGACTGGTTTGCGATTATAATTTGCACTTTGTCTAGACCCACTGTCCCACCCGCAGTGTAGCCAACCCTACAGTTTTAACTGTAGATATACTCTCTAATCTGTGCTGTAGATCTACAGTTTCTTAGAAATTCTGTCAGTTTTTAGTTTAGGCCTCGAAATCTACAGTTTTGTGCTTATGATTCTAGCGCCACCTTTATTTGCTACGTGGTAGTCCGTGCATTAAGTCAACTTCAGTAAAAGTAAAACCAACTGGCGGATTTATACTATAGTTCCAAAATACTGAACTGTCCTATGCATGACATTGACAGTGGGGCGCCACCGTCAATACCGGATCGCTGGTTCCGATTTTTGCCATGTTGGAAACCATATAGTTGAACGATGGTAGCGCCCCCCTGTCATTGAGTTTGGTGGGACAGTTCAGCGTGGGTCATCTATATGCGGAAATTAGCCGAGTCAAGTCAAAAAAACAGTGGAGTGGGGATGAAATTCATTCATTTTTCATCCCCACCCCACTGTTTTTTTGACTTGATTGATGATAGTTTGCTGCTTTTACACCGCGCAATGTAAAAGCAGCTAACTATCATCGAACCTGAGGTAGTAGTCATCAGTCGATTTAATAGATGGCGTTAGTAGTGGACAGTCGCAGATTGTTTCGGTCGATGTCCGTTTTACCGACTTATAGGGAATCGAGAATCACATGCAAAGAGCCTTTCTAAAATTTATTCTATTTTTTAACATCATTCAATGATAAAAATATTCAGCTGTAGATTTACTGTTTTTTAATGTAAACTGTAGAAAACTGTAATATTAAATTACAGTTTTCTACAGTTTTTTTTGAGAATATCTACAGTTTGGCTCTATGCTGGGGTTGGCAACACTGCCCACCTGTGACATTGATAGGGGGCGCCACCGTCAATACTGGATCGCAGGTTCCGATTTTTGCCAGTTGGAAACTTTAAAGTTCAATGGTGGTGATGGTGGCGCCCCCCTGTCAATCTGTGCGCTGCCTGTCATTTATAGGAAACGCAGACAAAGTAAAACGATGGAGCGGGCGCGTACGCTCCAGCGTAGCATAGCTTTACTTTGTATGCAAATTCGTAAGTATTATCTCTGCGAAAATCGAGTGTGTTCTACAATAGTTGATAACTACTTTCTAAAAATTAACCAATATAGTTCCAAAATACTGAACTGAGCCCCGATTACGGTAACTTTTATAACGTCTACAATCCAGACGCGTTTCTGATTCTGCGATACGATTGGTCAAAACAGCTGACGTACGCTGTTGAACGACCAATCGTATCGCAGAATCGAGAAGCGTGTCTGGATTGTTGACGTTAAAAGTTACCGTAATCGGGGCTCTGTCCTGTGCATGACATTGACAGTGGGGCGCCACCGTCAATACCAGTCAATACCGAATCGCTATAGTCTATCCAATATAGATGACCCACGCTGAACTGTCCCGCCAAACTCAATGACAGGGGGGCGCTACCATCGTTCAACTATATGGTTTCCAACATGGCAAAAATCGGAACCAGCGATTCGGTATTGACGGTGGCGCCCCGCTGTCAATGTCATCGATAGGACAGTTCAGTATTTTGGAACTATACCTATAGCTTGATTAGAATGACGGCTGTCAAACGAATGTGACTAGTGATGGGTATGTTTCGTACGGTTCACATAGATGTATCGATAAGTTTTCGAAAAAATGATATGAAAAAATGCACCCAATTTTTCTTCATATATCTTTATTCATAAAAATGACAATTATGATTTAAATTTAAAGACAGTAAAATTTAAAATTCATGTCAAGGGTGTACAACCTAAGTCGTAGTCATTATCATCAGTGTTCTTCAGTGGTTTTTTCCTCTCGCTAGAGGGCGGTGGGCATCTCTTCTAGAGCAACGGTGCTATGAATACCCAAAAAATTACCGGTGATTGATTTCCGATGTTTGATTATTTAAGAATGAAATGTTTTTTGGTTTTTAATAGTGAACATTTAGAAAAACGTATAACTTGACTTAAATATGTTAAAAAATTTGTTAAATATGTTAAAAAAAATAGTTTTAATTTAAAATGACTTAAAAACTAAAATTTTAAAATTACTAATGATAAAAACTATTTACAAAATAAAAAATACTTCACCCCCAGCGCCGCAGTCAGGAATGGTGCCCAAAAGGCTGACAGCATTGCCACGTTAAATGGCCAGGCTAATTCTCTGGCCGAAATAGCTGCCAGCCTTTTGATCACCGGTCACCTCGGTGACCCTCTTTGCCAGTTCTTTATAAAAGGAACGAGCGCTTGGACCCCATGGTTTTAATTTAATATGACATTTGTCGATATGTTCCAACACTAACATTTTTGTAACTCGAGATAACCTTGTAGAGACGTCGTTAATACTCTAGCTTGATTTTTATAATTTCGAATTACTACTTATTGGTGTAATTTAACGCTGCATTTACACGAAATTATCATTTTTATTGGAAGCACTGTCGTCGAAAATATTGTTTGTAGGTCAGACGTGAATTATTTCTTGTCCGCCAATATTTAGCTCTCATTGATCGCTACTACAAAGTTATAGTTCCAAAATACTGAACTGTCCTATCGATGACAATGACAGCGGGGCGCCACCGTCAATACCGAATCGCTGGTTCCGATTTTTGCCATGTTGGAAACCATAAAGTTGAACGATGGTAGCGCCCCCCTGTCATTGAGTTTGGCGGGACAGTTCAGTGGGTCTAGACAAAGTGCAAATTTTAATCGCAAACCAGTCGAAAAGTGGTCGAAAAGCCCTTTTTTGTATGGAGTTTTGACGGATTCGATTTTCGATTCGATCAAAAAGTGCGTTTTGTCTAGGGGGGCTGCGTGGGTCATCTGTCGTTACTTTTGATGACAGCTGTCATTCTAATCAAGCTATATTGGATAGACTATAGTTCCGATTTTTGCCATGTTGGAAACCATATAGTTGAACGATGCAATGGTAGCGCCCCCCTGTCATTGAGTTTGGCGGGACAGTTCAGCGTGGGTCATCTATACCATGAAGCTAAAGATAAAAATGGAGGGCAGAGTTGGAACAAAAACTTGAGTCAAATACCTACTTATATCTATCTCGCTCTCTGCGGCCCTACCTCTCTTTTTAGTGTGAACTGTAGTATTACTATCTTCTGATTTAAATCTCCTTGTAAATTCTTCGAAATAGCCAATTCACTAACCAAATCAGAAGTTAAACAAATAAATAATTAATATTTGAAACTACCTAGTTAAATAAAAAATCACAAAATTGTCGGCCATTTAGGCTTAATGTGTTGGCGAATCAGGGAATTACAATCCCAATTCCTGGGTAATCGGTACCATGTGGCAACATCGGCCCAATCCGGCCCATCATGGCGGTTGTTTACTATTTTGTTTATTAAGCAGTTAATTTCGTTTGAGATTGTTTACAGGAAATAATCATTGTTTTATCACAAGAATTGGTGCACAATTTTGTAGTGCGTGGTTGCGGTAGTACCTGAGCCCCGATTACGGTAATTTTTAACGTCTACGATCCAGACGCGTTTCTGATTCTGCAATACGATTGGTCAAAACAGCTGACGTACGCTGTTGAACGACCAATCGTATCGCAGAATCGAGAAGCGTGTCTGGATTGGAAACGTTAAAAGTTACCGTAATCGGGGCTCTGGTGTCCTGGAAGTGACATAAGATTCCACGCGTAAGTGTTTATTTCGTGATTTCCGACATTGGATCATTGTAAACATTTTTCACATTTTTTACAGTAATTTCTTCCTAAAACGTTTTACCAGTAATTACACTTATCATTTTTAATGATACCTATGTCAAGAAATAAAGATTTTACATTGGTTTCATTGAATTTGAGCAATTTTATATTTTTTGTTTATTTAGAAAGAGCGAGTATGCCCACAGAGAGCGAGATACTGATACTTAGTTTGTGCTTCAAGTAGGTATTGGGAGTGTGGCCTCCATTTTTATCTGTAGCTTAATGATCTATACCCGCTCGAGTCCATCTTTGAATTTTGACGTTTTTTTAGCTTCATTGTTCAAACTTGTCTATGGTTGTAAAACACTTTTTTTTAAATGTTGCCAACTTGCCAGCGCCATGTTGAATTTTGTTGTGCTTCGAAAACATTGTGAGCACGTGGATTGTTGGATTCATTTTGGCGAAATTTGGTAGTAATATCAGTTATTCAGTTTTTTGGATTGTTTTCAATTGCTCTCCTAAAAGTGCGGTCAACATTTATTGGAAATCTAAGTAAGTACGTTCTTGGGATAAGCCGGCAATGATACACATCATTTAGTTCATCATGGGGTTTAGTCGGTAGCCTCGTAGATGATGCTACAACTGTAGCACCTAAACAAATACATACCATAATTTAAACAACATTATTCTATCACATTTTGAGAGCCTCTGTGACTTATTTAAAATTGCGTAACCTTTCATTTTGTAATCACATCACATTTGCTTACGTGTTGGATGTGAAGGTTTCCGCACATTGCTCGTGACCCTCAACGAAGTAGTACGTTTTGTGTGTCGAAAAAACTAAGAACACGTGTCTATTTTATTTTTATATTTCAAGCATTGCTAAAATTATATTTGTTTCGTATAAGTGTCTGGGGAAGTGATTGTGATCAAACGCGGCGATTGTACTTTGTGGACCATGCTTGCCTCAAGCGGTTTTCGCTAAGCGGTGATCTGGATTTTTACTGCACAATTACTACAACATACTGATCTAACCTGAAAGTTAGACATACAAGTACCTACATCTCGTTAGCACTTTCATAAAAGTGTATTTAGTTTAGTCTGCATTTTTGCAAGGACATTAACCTACTTGCGTTAGTAACTAATGATAAACTGTGATAAAAAAACAATCTGATATAATGGAATGGCCCACAGTAAGTAGGTCAATTACTTATCTAAAATTATCAAAATTTGCAGAGTTTACAGTACTGTGACAGAATTATTTAGACATGTGCTTTGTGAGTAAATAGTACATTTAAAAAATAATTATAAATACTTTTATTTTAATTAATTTGTGCGTTTCTGGTTAGTAAGTTAAACAATTTAATTTAATATTTACTACAGTAATTATAACTGTGTTGATTTCTTTTTAAATTAGGGCTGTATGGTTTTTTGTTTTATTATTAATATTTATTTTGTTTCTTAGTTATGTTTTAATTCATAAAAAAAATACATCAAAAACTAAATATTATTTAATAATTACCGGCAGTTTATTATACCTACAAGTCATTAATAAGTATTTATAGTGTTCAATATCTTAGGTTTTCCTTTATTTGAAAAAGAAATAGCTTAAATTTTTATTTATATTGATAAATGCTTAGGAAGTAAGTTACATAAAGTTTCTTTTTACAAGCTTTTATTATCCTTGTGTAATTTTCCTGAAAATTTTAAATGTTCAGTAACAATTTTATTGTTATCAAAATAAGGCTGGTTTAGGTAGCTATTTACAAACATGACTGATAAAGCACCAATTAGTCTACTTTTTATTATAATAAGATTAGGTTGTGTTTTTCATAGGTGATAACATGTAGTTTATTTTGTTGTAGATTATTGGTAAAAGTGGCTTTTTACAATGGCACCTTGTCGTCAACTACTTATGTGGTCTGTCCCATCAATAGCAGTTTTATTGGGAATTTTCTGGTTCCGAAAAAAGAGGGAGTATGCCAAGTCTGACCCTGGTGGAAGAGAAAGACTAAAAAGCTTAAAAGAAGAATTAGCTGAAGTTTTGAATGCAGAGGCTCAGGCTATGAGAATTTCCCCGTGTGGCAAAACAGACCGCTCAATCATTAAATCCGCTCCAATTGACATTGTCCCTAATGGTAGTGGTTCTCAACGATCATCGCCCTTACAACTTACTGATGAAGAAGTAGATATAGAGATAGAAAAAATCATAAGGAAAAAATCCCTTGAAAAGGAAAAGAGGATGTCTTTTGGGACTGGTACCCAAAGCTTAGTTGCTAACAGTTGTAAAATGGAGTCTTCATTTGTCATCAAAGAAACCCCTTCCAACTTATTTTCATCACTTGAAACAGAAAATACTTACAATAAGAATGATGTTGATGCTTGTTCTATAAAAACCAATGAAATTGATGCAAAAGTTGTGATTTCTAAGGATAGTATTACAGATGAACTGGAAGCAGAATATTCACAACAGAATAGTACAAAACTAGATACTGCTGCATCTGAAGTCAACACTACTGACGACAGTACAGTAGCAGATACAGAAGAATTAAATATGAATAATAATAATAATGTTGTTGATGAACCTAGTGATAGTAATGACAGTGAAAATAGATTCTCAGCAGCACAAACAAGACGTATCTCAGAAAGAGATTCTGCCAATCACAGTCCAGTGGACCCAATGCTAGCTAGTCCATCAATGTGTCACTTTTCAGATAACCACAGTGAGGTAATTATGCATATAAATCTACCTGGCTTATCAGCTTTGTTGCTTTAACATTTAACCCAACCTTCTCAGTTCCAGTCAAGGCTACATGAATGACATTATTATATTTATATGTTTTTATAATATCATAGCATAACCATAGTGCTAATTCATTCATTTTCTGGTATTTGTGTTTTAGGGTTCAAGTGACAGTGGAAAAGGATGCTCAGAGGCGGCTAGCCCACCTCCAGCAAATTTAAACATGGTTCCCTCAGATGCAGGGCTTAGAATTCATCAATTTATTATACCACAGACCCTGGTTGGTCTGCTAATAGGAAAACATGGGTCCTTTGTCACCCAAATTAAGGCTAAAACTGGTGCAAGTGTGTATGTTAGGAGACATCCTGATTCTGTCAAGCAAAAGATTTGTGCAGTTGAAGGTAAAATAATCTCCTTTTTTCTTAATTTGTCACATTTTTATTTGAACCATTTATAATACTTATGTTCTGATTTCAGGAACTCAGAGTGAAATTGAAGCAGCATTAGAAATGATCAAGGAGAAATTCCCTGAAAAGAGATTTCCTAACTTCTCACTTCAGGAAATCAGTGCTGAGCTATATCAAAAGCTGGCTCCTCTCGTACCAGAGTTCCTTCAAGTGAGTTTTCGATTTTATCTTTGTCGTATCCAAAACCACACATTACATTTATTATGGTGCACATTATTTTGTATTTTTTTGATGTAACTCAAACAGTATGGGTTTACATGGTTAAGCGTGTGGACATTTATGCTGAACTTGTCAGTTGCAGCTTGTGGAATCGGTGAACAACGACACCATAATGACGTGCCTCGTGAGCGCGGGGCACTTCTTCCTGCAGCAGCCCCTGCACCCCACCTTCCCCTCTCTGCACGCACTGCACCGCCTCATGGCCGCCACCTACCAAAATCCGGATGTGCCGGCTTTACCGCGCCCTGTTAAAGGTAACTTTCGTAAACCGGTTTTACGCCGTCATTACTCGATCTTTCAACTTAATGAGAGCATTTTTTCCAAGGTACCAAAGTATCTTGCGGCCGATGTGTACTGGTTTGGCATTCGCAAAATACATATTAAAATAATATGACCTTACAGAAATAGGTTAAAGCTAATTTACAATTTATGCTAATATGATTTTTTTATAACTTTTGGTGAAAATTTGCATATTATGAAACATTTGTTTTTATTATTGAATTTTAAGTTTCTTCGTTATTTTTCTTAGACAAATGAGCATTTTCAATCAAATGCTAATATAATGTTTCGTCTTACAGAGGGCTCCATATGCGCGGCGCCGACAGAGAACAACTGGTACCGCGCGCAGGTGATCTCCACGTCGGAGGAGAATGACACGTCTGTGGTGAAGCTGGTCGACTTCGGGGGCTACCTCACCGTGGACAACGACCAGCTCAAACAGATCCGTTCAGATTTCATGACCCTGCCCTTCCAGGCAACAGAAGCCCTTCTGGCCTTCGTGAAACCAGCAAATAATGGTTAATTGATTCACATTATTTTTCGCTTGCTCCATCTTCCCGCTTTCTTCCCATTTAGTTTTTTTCACATCGGCTTTTTGGACGTAATACAAATGACGAAACAATTGCAATTTAATTATTATCACTTTACATTGTAAATGTTTTCCCTTCAATTAATTGAATGATTATTTTAATTATATCCAATCATCAACAATTGCTTTTAAATTATCATTAATCCACTTGCAATCCATTATGATTTAAGTGCATGGTGAGTACCTACTTGTAATTTTGTAATGTTTTTTTTTCTTTTCAATTATACTATTGCAGTGTAGTTTAATTAGGATCATATGATTAAAGTGCATAATTAAATCTTTCATATAGGAAGGAATGTCAAATTATGTTTAACATCTATTTATCAAGGTCGAGTCGACTAGAGACCTCCTTTTTTATGAGATCCTTTACATGGAATCATGGATCCTGATTTTGATAATCATGAAAAGCGTTTCGAACTCGTGAAGTTCAAAAACTAGCCAAGATCTTTAGGTTGAAGTTAAAAATTCCCATAACTCCACCAACACGGCCGAATGTGATTGCAGTCAAATACCTGCTTTGTTCAGCATTAAAAAATGTACGACCCAATAACGAATTATTAGTAAGTTTGGGCTATCATCATGTTTGTTATCCCACAGACTAACGAAGCAGAGATCGTAAACAGTGGGGTAGGTTAGATTGTAAACTAACTATGTCAGATTATAATCTGATGGAATACACAATTTTACGGTGACATGTTATCTTTCATATTCGTTATCCCATAAAATAACGAAGTATATCACAATCTACATAGTATAAAACAAAGTCGCTTTGTCTGTCCCTATGTATGCTTAGATCTTTAAAACTACGCTATGGATTTTGATGCGGTTTTTTTAGATAGAGTGATTCAAGAGGAAGGTTTATTAAATATGTATACTTAGCACCCGTGCAAAGCCGGGGCGGGTCACTATTCTAAAACAGGGTTCTATTATTATCCGATAATTACGCTTCATGATAATTATTATCCGATAATTATCAACAGTATAAGAAACATTTGTCATATTGTTTCATAAGAAATTCTGATTCCAAATGTTGCTTTATGTTTTTGGTTGCTTTTTGTTGTCAAGTTATCCATCGCTAGTCGCATAAAGCTTAGAAAATAGATAAATATTTTGACCCTAGATAACTAGTGATCATTGTGGAGCTAAATACATAGGTTTTATAACTATCTATGTTGATTAACACCCACCACTAGACACAAGTACGGAAATACATGTTCGAAAACTTCGAATACTGTTCATTTTCATGAGCTCATTTTTTTTATATTATCAACCGATAATTATTATTTATTTATTCCATCTGTTATTATCAAGATAATTATCATTGATAATTATCCTTTCGAACCCTGGTCTAAAATGAAAGTTCTGCTATCATGCATTTTCTTATCACGCGTTTTCCCCCACAGAAGCGGAGTGGAGCGGCGAGGCGCTCCGCATCATGGCCGGGCTCACCGCCGGGCAGCTGCTGCACGCGCAGGTGGCCGGCTACGACGAGGCGGGCCTGCCGCTCGTCCACCTCTACCTCACACTTAACCCGCAGGTCAGTATCACCAGTCTAAGAGTAGGCGCACACCGTTGATTTTTAGTTGGCCGATAGTTGTGCCCGATTTCAAATTGTATGAAGAATCGGCCAAATCGAATCGGCGTAGTGTGCGCACTCCCATACATGCCCATACTGATCAACTGCCCGACGAAAAATCAACGGTGTGCGCCTACTCTAACTGGCTCATCTTTCCTTTCAAGTGACGTCCACTGCTGAACCCTAAAGTTGTTGGCTACGCTTGTCGGAAAATAGCGCTTGTTAGAAATAGTTAGCAAAATGGCCATCGCCATAGCAATCGCCGAAACTTAAGCATGTTTTCGGCTATAGTCTGGTCTCTGAGCACGTAGAATTTTGTCCAATGACCCCAAGCTACCCATCCTTATCGCTGGCGCGTAATTATATTGCTGCCGCGACTGTGCGACGGGCGCCCGCAGTGAGTGTGCAAGCGCAACAGCAACATAATTACGCGCGAGCGATAAGGATGGGTAGCTTGGGGTCATTGGACAAAATTCTACGTGCTCACGGACCAGACTATAACTGGGTCATCTTTTCTTTCAAGTGACGTCCACTGCTGAATCCTAAAGTTGTTGGCTACGCTTGTCAGAAAATAGCGCTTGTTAGAAATAGTTAGCCAAATGGCCATCGCCATGGCAACCGCTGAAACTTTAGCATGTTTTCGGCTATTGACAATTTAAACGGCTATTTTCGTTCGCAGCAAGTAATATTCCTGAACCGAGAGCTGGTGGAGCGCGGGTTGGCGGAGTGGGACGTGCCGCCGGACTCGTGAACCGCTCCGAGACTACTTTTATTTTATGAAGCTGACTAGTTTTATGGGGTTGCATTTCTATTGACACTATTGATTGTACATAATTTAAATGTCACCGTTTACCGATTGCTGTAGTGAAAGATCGTGTAGTCTCTCACCTACGACTAGTTGTGCGAGTTGTCACTTGTAAGCTCTTAAATTAATAAATGTTACGATTTCAGTTTCTCTTTTTTGGTTCGTTAGCGAGAACTTTAGGCTGCTACTTTGCTATTGACTCGTTATGTATAAGTAGTAAATTAAAACGGGAATAGGAATATGTACTGTTTGTACGTATCAGTACCGCGAACCTAGATCTAAAGCCCTATTCGCTTGTAACTTACTATTGATACTCTTTGTCGGAGCTCCCACAATAGGAACTGTTAGATACAATACGCTTATGATATGATTGATTAGATAAATTCATAAAGTATACCGCAAATTGTTGTTGTAATTATATTATAAGGTTATTTTTACGTTTTTGGGACTTTTTGTCCATTTCCTAAATTATCTTTTATGATAATGATGATAAATTTTGTAGGTTTTGGATACAAATGCAGGATGCGCTCATTATACATTTTTTGTTGACACTGCCTTATGCATTTTCGTATTAACGCGCCAGAAACGTTATTTCTGATCCTCAAAACAAAATTAGTTAATTTTGTTACAAATTTGTAATTACATAGCTATTTTTTTCTAATGTGCCAAAAGTTGCATTCATATTTTTGCCGAATTAGTTTTTTTTTAATTTGTACTTATTATGTAGAAATATAAAGGCAATTAATGCCTTTTTAAGACGTGCCTTCTGATAAATTTTAATTTCCAGTGATTAAAAACTAATTTCATTACATGAAATGAAATGTATCTAAAATAGTATTTGTCACATGATGCAAATTTTTGTACTAATTGACCATCTTCTTGAATGGTACTTATAATAGTAAGAACTGTACCTTGGATTCACCAATGTTGTGACAAAAAAGTATTTTACTTATGTTGTACCCACACGAAGCGGTGTTTCAGTGATCTTCTTTGTAATTAATTATGAATGACTGAGAATGTATATTAGTGTTGTATATTATCTGTGTATAAAAGTACAATAGGACATCACGATGTGGCTGGTTCAAGTATAGATGTTATTGTACTGGTATGATATATGAAATCCTTATCTTCCTTTAATTACTTTGATAGGGTGGCTAATTTCATTGCAGTGCACTGAAAACTTTTCTTCAAAACTTCTTTTAAACCCCTTTTTTATTACAACACATTAACATACTTCCAGTTTCATTCCACAAATGCCAAAACATCTGCAAGACAACTGGCCATCTTATTGAATATTGATTTCTTATCGATCAAATATTTAAATCTATTTTCTTTCAGATGGCACATTTAATAACTTTGTGCAACTTCTGCATTGAAGCTTTGTGGTAACTAACAAATTATTTAGTTTGAACTGAAACTATAATGAGCAAGTTGACTATCCTGATTTTGATAGTATAATAGTGTACATAATAGAGCGTTTAAGTAGTTATAAAGCAATATTCAGTGTTCTTTTAGTAAATTCAGTATTTTTAATATGTTGAAAAAATAAGTGTTTCGTCTTAGTGGTAATTTTTTTTGTATGCGTATTGTGTAGTAATTAATCTTGGCAAACTCATGGGAACTTTGTGACTATTAGACTGTAGTTAATTTTACATCATCGAGTCGTGACTTAGATTATTATGATTATAAAGTACCAAGCCAGAGAAGTTATGTTAAAAATCATGTTGAATACATAGTTGGTACATAACAAAAAATAATTGGTTAGTGTAATGATTACTTAGATAGCTGGCTCTCCGTTTGCATTTTGTTGACGTCCCTATTGTAAATAAACTAATATATTTGCGGTTAAATCAATAAATTATCGTTTTAACAAAAGACTTTTATTTACGTACGTTCTCCAAAGACCTTTGCTCCTTTGTGCAAGTTTCTTATTATAGGATTATCGAATTAATGTGGGCTAATGTATTGAAGCTGAGTGTTGGATAAAGAATGTACCTTTTCTCGATTTTTTGTAACGCATTAGTCCTACAAATTTAGGAGACTGCACATGCACTATTCTCAATAGTCGAGCGAGACCAATTTATTATGGGTCTCAAAACGTCATTTTTATGAGAAGGTATTTTACTTACATGTGACGTTTCGACTATTACTATACGACTGGTCACAGATTAGAGTGTCTAACCACTAAAGCGACTGGTTACACAGCATACACGGTGTCTCGCGACATTTTTGCGGGTAGTGAAGATCTTCGTCTACCTTCAAAAAAATTCACGTTGCTAGTGATGTTACACTTACTACAACACAACACACAACGTTACGTTGTTCTTAGGTTCAAATGTAATGGAACACGATTATACGCTGTGAAAACGCTGAATCTCCATAATGATCCATATTTACAAATCAAATAAAGGTGCAACCTTAATTATGCGGCCATTATGATTCGAATTGATATTCATTAATGTCATTTACCACAAATAATGTTTATCAACCCCAGATAACAATAACTTCTTTATTCAACACAAGCAAGATAAGTTCTACACTTCTTCAAGATAACTTGTATTATAAAGTAAAAAAAATATTTCACACAAAAAAGCAAACGAGGTGTATTACGGAGTACACCCGCATTCTATTTGGATTTTCTAAAACTATTTACTCAAGAGATGATTTAGTATCTCTCTATATTAAAATCTGAAAACAGGGTAAAAATATCAAACAGGTTGGGTTATATAATAAAAACTGTATTCAAGTTATACATAAAAAATTACATATTTTATTTCTTTCGTATATATTTATATCCCAGTCCACTTAATATAAAATAAACCTACCAACAAGTCATAAAAATGATTTACACATAACAACAATAGTCATTTTTCTAAAATTTTAGTTTTGAATTAACTGTTCTTAATTTTATTATTGTTCACGCAGTACGACATAAGAATCACTAAATATATGGTATAACTTTACGTTTTCACAAACCACACTCATTCAAATTGAATCGACGAAAACAATTAATCAATAGGTTTAAAATATAAAAATGTTACCAATCAATGGTACGAAACACGCCATTCACTGTTTGTGCCCCATAGCTTGCATATTATCACAACAAGGAAATTACGTCTTTATTTAACTATATTAAAATGAACAATTGCCTACAGTAGTTGTAATTATCTAATGATAAGACGATACAAAATCTTAACTCCAAACATCAGATGAATATTTCTTCATAGAGTCAAGTTTCTTTAGGAATTGCACAGCCTCTGCTTCTGTGCGGCCTCCCTTCTCTTGAACAGCCTTCAGGACGATATTCCTCACGTCAACTGCCATGTTCTTAGCATCCCTGGGAAAATATTTTCAACATGAATTCCGAAATTATGTACATCAAAAATTAAGTAGCTATATGTACATTACTTTCACCATTCGACTTTATGAAACCAGTGTGACACATGGTACAAAATTGAATAAGTTATCTTTTGTTATCGGACGAAATTAATATTATAATAAATCAATGCCATAACTCACCCACAAACATAGAAGTGACCATTGCGATTTCCAAGAATATCCCAAATTTTATCAATATTTTTCTCCAAAAGATGAGTTACATACACTTTATGTTCTTGGTCGCGAGAGAAGGCGACATTAAGTATAACGTCACCATTCTTCTCATAGTCCTCGAGTTCCTGAAAACAAACATTGCATAATTAAAGATGTTTGAATAGGACTGCAACATACCAGTATAAAAGTAGGTAATTAAGTAAATTACGGTAATGATGGCGACTCAACAATTTGGTCATGACGCTCTATAAATAGAGTCGAATTGCGCTGCATTATTTAAATGGGGGCCTTGAAGGAGTGAAGCTTGTCTCACTGTCAATATGGGTTTTATGTTACGAGAAATCGAATGTTATAAATCTTACGTTTTGGTAAATGTAATCTTGGTTGCGATGTCTACATCCAAAGTATAGTATATTTTCGCCGACTTCTTTGCCATTGGCGCGAGCGTGAGCTCGCTCCTGAAGAAACCCGCGGAAAGGTGCCAGCCCTGTTCCCGGGCCCACCATTATAATAGGAGTCTGTGTTTGAAGTGGCAACCTATAAAAAATAACAATAATTGTTACTATAGATTCATAAATGGCAAGAAGTTTGATTGTTAATCTCACAAAAAAAAGTAGAAAATGACGACTCTTTTTATTAATAAACTAGCTGTGCCCGCGACTTTGTACGAGTGAAAATAGTTTGAATAATATTTCCCGTTTTTGCAACATTTTTCTTTACTTCTCCGCCCTTGTCTTCATCAATAAATTATAATAATCATAATCATAATCATTTATTTATTGCTTCATATGGGCTATCCAACACAAAAAGAATTTTCAAATCGGATCAGTAGTTCCTGAAATTAGCGCGTTCTACCAAACAAACACTTCAGCTTCTATTAAGTATAATTAACTGCAGAATCAGATACATTTCTGTGTGTGCAATATAAGGTGGTTCAGACCTGAATTGGGACTTCCTTATGTACACAGGGACACGTGGCAAAGGCTTTCCTTCTTCAGGTTTATGTTTGGCCAACCAAGTTGTGGCCACGCCTTTGTTGACGCGACCCGTTGATGTTTTGTACTCCACAACCACTGCAGTTATGTGAACAGTCTCAGGGTGTAGCTGAAATGTTTAAATATTATTATTATTTATTTATTCATTCATTGCTTGTTGATGAGATATTTCAGCTAATATAAAATCATTATACCTTAGGACTTGATGAAATTGAATAGTATCTAGGTTGCAAACGAGGTAATAATTCACATAGATGATCTAGGGGAGGTTTACACGATGGTACATCTTCCAAAATGTGCACAATATTTCTACAAGCATCTGTTATAAATGACTGGAACAGAGCCTTGCCCTCTTGGGAGTTGGTAGCCATAAGTAGAAGTTTCTTCTTGTCCTGTGAAATGAATCAAATTACAGTAGAATCCCGATTATCCGGATCAATTAAAACCAGGAATGTTCCGGATAATCGAAAATCCGGATAATCGATTTCAAAGTAAAATCAAACAATAATTAGCTTTTTACGATAGAAAGGGTTTTCAATACATCATTTAGAGTCTAAAAATCTAAATTTTAGACCATTGGATGAATCCATTTCTTTTAACAATGAACTAAGACGAAGTTCATACCGTGTTACGGTGGCGGCGCCTTCGATTTTTATGGGTCCTAGACTCTAAATCGGTAATTAGAAACTGTGAAGAATGAGTCCGGATAATCGGATATCCGGATAATCGAAGTCCGGATAATCGAGATTCTACTGTATGTTTTGTTTCAAAATAAATTATTTTGCTATAAATCAACAAGTTTTTAGTTAAAATTTCTTTTGCCCATGCATTTTTAATTTCGTCGTTATAATATTTAAAACTACTCACTTCCTCATCAGTACAGTACTCCGCAAGTTCTCTCAGTATATGAGTGCGTGGTAATGCTGTAATTTCTAAATAATGTGACAAAGCAGTACGGTAAGATGTAGGACAAGGGAATGGATTCTTTTTGCTGCTTTCTTGGTCAGTATTTATCAGTGAGAATATTTCATCCAGATCTGCATTAGTTAATGCTCCAAGACGATCCACAAGATTTGAATCATTTATTGGATACACAGCCACATGGTCACCTGTAAAAGGAATGTTATTGATTAGCTATAAGACTGATCAAAATCCCAACTAATATTATAAATGCGAAAGTAACTCTGTCTGTCTGTCTGTCTGTTACGCTTTCCCGCTTAAACCTCGCAACCGATTTTGATGAAATTTGGCATAGAGATAGTTTGAGTCCCGGGAAAGAACATAGGATAGTTTTTATCCCGGTTTTTGAAACAGGGACGCGCGCGATAAAGTTTTTCTGTGACAGACAAAATTCCACGCGGGCGAAGCCGCGGGCGGAAAGCTAGTGTATTATATTATGATCTGAAAATAATTTAAATTTCACTTACCAGCTTCATATCGCATTTTAGAGTCAGAAATATCCAACTCAACATGTAGACAAGATCTGCCTCCACCATTGTGCAATTCCTTATTGACTTTGATTGCTGCCAAGAAGGGATTCTTAGCATCATATGGTCTGAAATCATGTTAAAATTGAAAAACCTCAGTCTGCCTCAGTCAAATACAATATTCAATATTTAAAATATATTATTCTGAGTATAATGTTTTGCCTATAAAGATAGTGTGTGTTGTTGAAATTAATAAGTGTATAGCAGATTAGTATTATATTAATTAAAATATGGATATCTTACGGTCTTTGAACTTGGTAGGTGTGGAGCCGAGCAATCTCTCCAGTGAAGACATTTTCTGGAACCACTTCACCTGGGGGATGAGTGACAAGACGGAACTGGCGTGTCAACTCTTCCTCGCCCGTGCTCTCAATGTTGTATTTTTCACACACAGCGGGCCAAAATCTGTCTTTCCATGTAATGAAATCATCTTCTATACTGAAATTAAGATTTTTGTTAGTCTTTATTAGCACCTATGCTAATATTATTAGCACCTATTTTCAAAATTGAATATTTGTGTATAATTCAACACTCACTTTGCATCATCATCCCCAAGGCCAAGCTCAAATACTCTTGTGGCTCCCAATTCTTCAAGACGCTTGTCCAAATAGATAGCTACAGCATTGTAGTGCTCGTACGTTTTGTTCCCTAATCCAAATACCTGGTAACAATCCATAAATATTAGGCAATACTAGATTTAGTTACTAAAACAGAATTGAATAGATAATGTAAAAACCATTCTAAAAATTCTACCTAACAGTAACAGAAATCATTTAATCTAGCTCTGATTGGCGGTTTTACATTAAAAAAAGACAAATTTTGCATATTACCGATATAATGAGGATCAGTACTGTTGTAGAAAATTCAATAAAACTAGTATCTACGTTAATCTTTAAGACATAAGAAAGATATATCTTTTTGAATTATCCAAATCGGACCATTACTTACGAAGATATTAAGTAATAAACATAGGCCGTTTTTGCCGCTAAAAGTCAACGTACGCAGGGCCGCGTGACGTCATTATATCCGAATCGAGCGCAGCCGGCGTACTATTGGGATGGAAAATATTTTTTTCCAGCTAAACTATCAGTTTTAGAAAAAAACTTTTAATAACATTTATTCATCAAAATAAAGTAACCTATCGACCAGTAATTTTTAAAAATAAAAATTGTGAAAAATAAGTATCGCTATGTCCAAAAACCACATTTTCATAGGATTCGATGCAATGCGGAGACGCGGTTGGGGTGAGAGTGTAACTTAATGATTGTTTGTATTGAACATAATAATACATAATATGATGCTAATACCCAGTTTCTGGCCGGGGGGAGGGGGGGGGGGGGGGGGGGTGATAAGTCATACCCAGCTTATAGCCTGGGGGGAGGTGCAAGCCTTACCCAGCTTATAGCCTGGGGGGAGGGGCTAGCCTTACCCAGCTTCTGGCCTTGGTGGGAGGGGGGGAGAGGCAAGTCATACCCAGTTTCTGGCCTGGGGGGGGGGGGGTAAGTCATACCCAGCTTCTGGCCGAGGGGGAGTCATACCTAGCTTATGCTTATGGACTGGGGGAAGGGGCTAGCCTTACCCAGCTTCTGGCCTGGGGGAGGGGGGGGGGGTCAAGTCATAACCAGTTTCTATGGGCTAGGGGGAGGGGCTAGCCTTACCCAGCTTCTGGCCTTGGTGGGAGGGGGGGAGAGGCAAGTCATACCCAGTTTCTGGCCTGGGGGGGGGTAAGTCATACCCAGCTTCTGGCCGAGGGGGAGTCATACCTAGCTTATGCTTATGGACTGGGGGAAGGGGCTAGCCTTACCCAGCTTCAGGCCTGGGGGGAAGGGGAGGGGGTTCAAGTCATACCCAGTTCTGGCATTTCTGGCATGGGGGGGTGTCATACCCAGCTTCTGGCCGAAGGGGAGTCATATCCAGCTTATGCTTATGGCCTGGGGGGGAGGGGCAAGCCTTACCCAGCTTCTGGCGCCTGGGGGGAGGGGGAGGGGTCAAGTCATACTCAGTTTCGGGCCTGGGGGGGGGGGGGTAAATCATACCCAACTTCTGGCCGAGGAGGAAGTCATGCCCAGCTTATGACCTGGGGAGAGGAGGGGGGCGGGGGAGTCATACCCAGCTTCTAGGCTAAGATTAAAATAAATAGATTTCCAGGAGGGAGCAGCTGTCCTTTCCTGCAGCAGCTGGCCCGCCCATGGGAACGGCGAATAGATAGGTAGGTACGTAGGTTTAACTCAGAAAAACTAAATAACGGGTAGGTATTGCGTGTACATCGAAATGATCTTCATAGCAATGTCTTGTAGCCTAGCCAGAGTGTATCTGCCTCAGCTATACCTTACTGTTAGTGGTAAATAAATTTTTACTTCTAACAATAAGGTATATTTTACTTGGAAGAAGATATGACTCTAACAACACTTATGAACACTTTATTTGAATAAATCGCCAAATATACCACCGCGGAGACCCCAATCGCGTCTCTGAGTTCCATTGAATCGTATGAGCGTATGGATTTTTTGCGTTATTTTTCACAATTTATATTTTTTTAAATTACCTATCGATAGCTTACTTTATTCTGATGACTAAATGTCATTACAAGTTTTTCTCTAAAACTGATAGTTTGGCTAGAAAAAAATATTTTCTATCCACGCAGTACGCCGGCAGCGTTCGGATCGGATATAGTGACGTCATCGTCCCCGCGCCGGGCGGTCAGTGAACTTTTTTAGTAATTTGGCCATAACTTCGTCAATTTTTGTCGTAGAACAAAAATTTTTGGACTGTGTATTAAGGATTTCTTAGCCCTATAAATCTGCATTCACAGCTAAAAATCGAAATGATCCTCATTAGAAATCTAAGCCTTGTATGACATCAATCTATGTATACTGTGCCAAGGTCTTGTTCAATAAATATGTTATTTATATGTTTTAAAAACCTTGCATATTAACAATAATATGCTTTTATATTAAAAATATTAGCATTAAGTCTAATAAATAAGTTTTCGTACCATATACTTGAGTTTCTTGAATGGTGATATAATACGTCTAACATTCACAATTTCGCTTATGAAACGTGGATTTATCCTCAATAACGCATTCATATTTAATATATTTATAAATATACATGTAACTCTAATATTAACACTAATAAGAATAAATTCAATGAAATTCTTCACAAATCTAACCTAACTATCAAACTCTTCTCTTAAGTAAAACTCACTACGATCACAAGTCCAGATTAGATCCGTAAAGCTAATAATAATTAGTTTTACTGAAATTTACAACAAATCACGTTTATTATTGTGATTGTAAAACTTTCTGTACATTTTAGGTATTTTTATTTACAAAACTGCACGATTTCAACTGTGTCCTCAATACGTCATGTTGACATATCAAAGAATGACTTTTTCTTTTTTTATTGAAACGATTGACGGCGCTGGCTCAATCCTAATTTATCCAAAGGCCTAAGATAAAACACCTTTGAGTGGTAGGTGGCGCACATTTTGGTTGTTTAACTTTAGACCACACACAACTACCGGTTCTGCACTACCCGTATCTTTACCAGATCGTTGGTCTACCTAGTGGGAGTTTTTCCTACACTACGTCTTCCGGCCAGCGTTCCGCCACACGAGAACTTTCTGCCCCAAGTCCCCAACTGCCATCAGCTCCTCGAGCTGTGTGCTCCTCCTAAATGTACTGTACTGTACTGCCACTTGAGTTTAGCAATTCTGATTAATTTTTATCGGTCTCTTTGGTTTTCCTGTGGATCTCCTCATTTCTGATTCGATCACGCAGGGTAAACTCCGAGCATAGCACGCTCCATAGCATTTTGGGTGAGCTTAAGTACCACGAATCCGTTCTGTATGTCATCACTGTTACTGGCAACACACTGATCAAAGACTTTTGTCTTGAGAAACTGCGGTATATCGAGAAGCTACCCGAACTCTGCGCTTGACCTACCTATATCTGGACTACTTGTCCCAGGTATACATAATCATCATACAGTGAATCATACATACCGCATAATTAAGTCCAGTGAGGTCAGGGTCTCCATTCTTTAACCATTCATAAAACTCCATGGCATTGTCTGTTGGATCTCCTTCTCCATATGTCGCCATACAGAACACTGCCAACGAATTAGGGATTTCTTGGAGTTTTGTAAGTTCCTCCTAAAATGTAAAAGTTACATACATTCATAATGCAATACAGGAAATCATAACAAATAAACGGAGAAGATGGAAATTAAGCAAGTAATTAACGAAATCTGTACTTTCGATTCGATGTAGCATCTTTTAAGTTTAGCTTTGCTAAAAACAAACACCAACCTTAGACGAAAAACTTCAGAATTTAAAAAAACTAATCTAGAAAATATTCTTTAAACTTTCTATATGTAGCTACTGATCGTAGAATTCCACCAACATTATCACTTCATTAATATTTATACCCGTTTTCTGAACTCAACAATATAAGTAACTGTTGCAAACTGTTTGTTGCCGAGTTCGTGAATGCCTAGATCTATTTACTTAGATTACCTAGTATAATTTAGTATCAGGACAAACCATATCACACTCCTCAGGGTCTGCAACCATGCCTTTCATCTTGTATCGCACACCTTCTTTGGCGAGGCGACCAGCAAACTCTTCACCGGTGCCCGTTTGCGATCCATAGAAGACTACCAAGCTTCTACCAGATGATTTTAATTTTTTGATAAAAGAGTTTTCTGTGACTTGAATAGAGCCCGCAGTTCTGTAACAAATTAAGTCGTTTCATCGTAATGTAAGAAACATAGTAATGTCCGTCGGTACAGTTAAGAGGTAGGCATAACAACCACTAGCGGCGTAAGGGAGGGGCGGTGATGGCGGTCCGCCCCGGGTGCCAAGCCTCAGGGGGTGACACAAGTCGCGCAAATTAGTACTGATTAGCGCATCTGCATGACAAGTCTGCGGTCTATTTCATGATACGGGGGGTGCTGGGGGGTAGGGGGTGCCTTAGGACTTATGACGGGGGGGGGGGGGGGGGTGATCGCCCCGGGTACCAACCCATGCTACGCCGCCACTGATAACAACATTAGGCACTTGTTTATACCTCATTAAGGGTGCGTTTCGACCAGAGATGTGCGACGATGGGTAGCGAGCAGGGGATGTGGTTAAGAACGAACAGAATCCCTTCATTACTCTCGCCTCGGTTTTAGCTATGGTGGAAACCTCTGTGAGAAGTGACTTAAGCTAAAGAGATGAAGAGAGGGGATGTGTGCTTTATGGATCTGCGCAAGAGATTTGGGATGCAGAGCAGTTACTTTATTGACATAATGTCCCAAATGGTCCTAAAATAGTGATAGGCAGAAGACAATAAATATACCTACCTACCTAATATGTAGTGGGTTCGATTCGAGCTTAGCCTTAGGCAATTCGATTTTTTCAAGCTATTTATAAAATAGTTACCTAAATAGGTAGTTAGTTAGGTACTTATCCGAAATGCAAAATTAACAAATAATGTGTGGATTGTTTTTAAATGATGCTTATGTAGGATAGTCCTAACTACTAATATCTTTATCGTTTAGAAAAACGGCCAATCTGAGTAATTTGTACATGGACTTTGGACATAATATATCTGCAGGTTTTCCTGTTATCTACCCAAATTATGTTTATAGAGACTCTAAATACTAAATCACGATGATATCACATGTTCGCGTCGCGGTCTTTGTCTATTGCCATAAATTGTACAAATATGCTTTACTGACCTTTGTACAGTCGACATCACATTACACTGTATCAGAGTAAGTATAAATAGTACCTTGTATAAATACCTTATATATTTTTGTTGCAAATCACATTTCAGTAGGCCAATTTAGACATCAAAATTTAGTGTTTTTTTGTTTGTTGTAGCAGAATAACTTGGTATTCTTGGTACCTAAGATAAGTATGTAGTAGTAATTTTTTTGTTTTTACTACAAAATTAATTTAATTAATTAAATAGGTAGGTAATTCATAATTATTTCATGTCATTATTACAAAGCAAATTCTAAAAATCCATTATTATTCTTCGACATTTTCTTTATCACTTATTATTCTGGCTGGTGTTATACCCGCCAGTTGCCGATAAGGCCCTCTTTATCTTTAGTCTTTTACAGAACAATATGTGCGTGATTACACAATCAAATAAATAATGTTTTACGCATTGAACTGTGAGTCAAACTACCTACTTAACTTTTGTAACGAACTCCTATCTATACTTATCTTCTCATTTATAGTGAGTACTTAACTGTAGAGATCCTGATTGCCTGACTGATAAGGTAATCGTATACCTATGAATCTAAAAGCTCTGCGGGTTTGAACAAAACATTTACATACTTATTTGGAAAGTTTTCAAGTAAGTTAGATAGGTAACCTAAGCTACCTAATGTGATTAATAATAGAATAGTTACAATGTATAACAGGCAGGTACATAAATGGTTGTTGTGGTGCGAAAATAAAGCATTTTTTTATCTTTTTGTTATAAGGAATAGCATTACTATTTGATTTTATTATATTGTTCCTACGTCATTTAACTCGTATAAGAAATACGTGTTTCTCTATTTTAACATAATGCTTTATTTCCACCAATTTAGCATTAGTAAAACAAAGAACTGTGACTGTGACGAATACTTCAAAGGTGTTAATAATAACAATTAATTAACAAAACATAGCTAGGTATTCTACTGGGAAACTTAGCGAATTGCATAGCATAACAACGATATTAAATTGAATACCGTTTAATATCGTTGATGAAAAGTTCTTGAGACTTAAAATAGATTTTGTGCTTTATGAGATGGCCTCCCCCCAAGGATTTTGTATTTAATTCGTCAAAAACTAATAAGCAATGTATTTAATAAAAACAAAAGTTAAATATGTAGTTAGTTATTCATTCAGCAATAGCCCAATGGTGTTCGGCATCGCGCTGCACAGTTGGAATTGCAGTCACTGCAGCACTGGTTCGATTAAAATTCGCTGCGAGGCGATCGTAGGGAATCTTTTAGCTTACACCTATCCCTAAGCCAATAATGGCTTATAATGTCTGTGTATTATTGTATTGTACGTAAGTACACGTTAAATTTATAATATCTTAACATAAATCGATTATTCACAACGAGTACTTAGAATGTAGGTCGGTGTACCTACTATTGTATCAATAGGTTAAAAATCAGTAGTTTAGTTGAGCAATTAATTAGGTAACTAATATGAATATGAGATCGTCGTTCAATTAGCTATTGTTTGATAGACGAGTTCGCACCCTAGTCTGCCGCACAGGGGTTCTTAATTGATACAAAACCAAATAAAAATTAATTACTATACTTAATACAAACTAGGTTAACGTGCCGACGTTAAAGACGCCTAACTCCTTAATTCTATAAGAAACAACAATTTTGAAATTAATCAGCGTTATAATTTTTTCTTAATTATTGTAACATTGTGAAAACCGATGGTTGCAGTAAATACTTATGGAACCCAAGATCGATCGCAAAGTTAGCGTAAGATGTGGTCTTCCTGAGCAGAAGAGCTGAAGTCTACTATTTTGTGTTTACTATGCTAAAAAAACTGCGCCAACAAACCAAAGTTTAGGGTACCAGACAGTTGATATACATGACATAGTTACCTACATCATAAATATGTACTTTTTAACATTAACAGTTAAAAAAAAACAGACCAATACACTAGTATTATATTATCTGTGCCAATACAAACAATATTATTATGTTCATGCATACTATGCAGGCATCGAACCCGCAACCTCTGGCATAGTACGTTACGAAACAATACACCCACCGGTCGACTAGTAATAAAAATTTATAATTAATACTGGGTACCTACATTATTCAAATTACATAATTACTGTGGATAGTGACTGTTTTTTGCGCTGCTTCTTCTCAGCACTGGCTCATGCCCGAAGCAGTGGTAAGGTTGGAACGTAAAAAATGCTCTTTAAGAGCCTTACAAAAATTAAATGATTTTCATCATAATCATTATCAACAGCCCTACACAGTCCGCTGCTGGACCAGTCCTGGATCTGTCAATAGGCTGTACGAGTATAGGCCGCGGCCTAGGGGCGGCAGCGTCCTAGGGGCGGCAGATTTCAGATGACGCTTACTCGATTTCAGAAGATAAAAGTTAAATAAAGATCCAACTCCACCCTAGCCTACGGGCGGCAAAACTGTAAATCCGCCACTGTGCTGGACCATGAACCTCTTGCACTATATAGGGGAGGGTTTTGCCATAATCCCCACGCTTGGCAAGCGGGAGATCGCAGTTTATAAGATTGATGTTTTTCAGAGAGCGCTATATTGCCCGTTCTCTTAAATTATATGATTTTTAATTCAAAATAATATACTGTGCCAGTACTATTATACATTGTTCTGCTGGCCGGAACATTACAAAGCGGATTCATGCCTGGTTATTGATGACGCATGATTTTATCCGTTAGTTTTATCGCCGTTTGGATTGACTTGACAAGAATGTCGATGTATCGCCGTATCACAGTTTCACAGTCTAACACTGTGCGATGGAATTATACGAGTATTATCATTCTGTAGTAATACTAATTTTGTACCTCCTACGATATTCTCAGTTTGACCCTAAGGTTGACTGGAGGAGAATGCCGACTGGCATTAAGTCCGCCTTATGTACAGTGTTATGTGCAAGTTCTAAATAAATATAAAATTTACAATTGAGAATAGGGTGTTTGACGATATCACGCCACCAATCATTGGCTGAATTCAATTTTTTGGGGCAGTCAAAACGCGATTCTCTCTGAATGTAAGACAATCATCATGTTGATTATTATTTATAAAAAAAAGAAAGGAATGAATTCAACTTTCAACCCAAAAACTGTTACTGCACGCAGGAAGATTTAACGAAGGCTACTGAACTGACAACGCCACTCTTGTGGCGGAGTTTTGGGCTGACGCTGTGTAGGTTTGTTGTCGACACGACAAGAAGATGAAGAAGAATTATTCACCTTGCGAGCTTATAACATGAAGTTTTTTGCAGCTGAGACAAGATATATTTTGTGCAAGTTTCATGTCCCTTAAGCTTGCGGGCCTTCAATGCCAAGCAACTTAAGCAATTATTGTAGCCTTGCAATTGCAACATTGGTAAAGTTGATATTTTTGGAGCAAGCACTCCTATGTCTAATTCCATTAAATGTATACATCATACGTTATTTGTATTAAATACTAAAAACAAGGTATCCTTTTAAATAATTATACAACCACTTTTATGATTTCATACTTGTAAATTACACAACTAAGTAGGTAGGTATTTGTTGCGGAACTTGCGGAAATACTTTGACGTTTATTTCTATAAAAAAAACATACGAGTAATAATTATTAAGGAATACGTCATTTAACCATTTACCGTCCACGGATAAACAACAACCTGATTCAAACTGAATGACGTCGACATCTATTTTATTTATTATACGCGCGCCGTAGTATTTTATACCGTACTCGTAGTAGGTAGGGGTCTATAATATACCTACAGTAGTACACATTTAATAAGGCTCACCGATGTACCTGCGCAGAAGACGAATTTAAGTAGCGCGGGAAATGCTATTGACCAATCGGGATACTCCACGCACGGCGCGTCTTCTTCCTGTGCCGGTATTGGTCCGCGCCGCGTGTCATGTTTGCGCGCGCTGTGACACATGTTAGTCAGCCGCCATACTCTAGAGTGCGTAGACGCGTTGCTGACAAAAGTACACTTAGTGGCAAAAAAAGTGTTTTATTTTTGTGAGCCTCCAATCTCCGTACATCTACACATTCACAATTCATTCATAGATTCAGCATTAACCTTCTCACATTCGGAAATTCAAATATTTATTTGCCATTTATTAGAGTACAGTATATTAAAGATATGATAAATAAAATAAAGTGCATTATCGTAATTCGCTACAATTATATGTAGCATGCAAATTATAACATTTCTAAATTATGGATTAAATACATCCCACAAAAATAATCCTACTAATATTATAAATGCGAAAGTTTGGATGTCTGGATGTTTGTTACTCTTTCACGCAAAAACTACTGAACGGATTTTGATGAAACTTATTATTGTTTATAACCCAGAATAACATATAGGCTATAATTTATGACGAACTAAATTTCACGCGGGTGAAACCGCGGGCAAAAGCAAGTAAATAAATAAATACATATTAGACGCGTACATTGCTCCGATCGATCCCAAAGTATGTAGCAAAAGCACTTGTGTTATGGAAATCGGGAACAACGACGGGTACCACAAGTGTATTTGTTCTATTTTTTATTTTTTCTTTTTGTGTCAAATAAAGTTTTTCTTATCTTATCTTATTTATTTAAATACTCTATTAAACTTTTTCAAAAAGATAAATATTTTATTCCCCGTACTTGGCCTGCAGTGTAATTATGAAATGGGCGGGGCTTGCGCAAGTGCGACGGGGAACATAATCGGAAAAATTTTGTCCTTGTCTGCGTGGCCGAAGATTCACGACGCGCCTTATTAAATGTGTACTACTGTAACTGAAGTTACTCGTAGATTCATATTTTACATAAATGTATGTATTTGTTACAAATTAGCACCTATTGCAACTAGCCTACGTAAATGCTACAGTTACATTCTAAAGAATTTTATGACTTGAGCATAGATTACTTGGAATGGGGAATAGCCTATTAGCAAAATAGTGTTATTAGTTAGTTGTAGCTCTTTGCAACGCCCGTATTCACAAACATTACTATGAGGTCTCACAGTGCGCGTGGACGCACAGGGTGACACATGAATCATTCACAGTAGAGCTCTATTCAACGCTGAGCGTTCGATTTACTGCTTCACATAAGCAAGCATCGTTTGTAAATACGTTATAGGTACCTAGTGAGTGAAAGCTACTAACTAGTACTACTCTGTCAGGTGCCTAGGTGGTGTCAGGACTTCAGGAACGACCTACTCGCCAGTGGCGCATATGTAATTTGTTTCGCACGCACCAGTTGGAGTCACTGTTCTAGCCAGCAGCATCAGCAGCAGCCCAACAAGCAATACGATAGCTCTCTGCTTCAGATTTATTTATTTCTAACCGTACAAAGATCCGTGTAGTGAATGGTAGCTTAGAAGGAAAACTAGGTGTGTCACGATCACGAAGGTAAAATGGTTCATGTACAATTATTAAGCCGTTGAAAATACTTTGCCATTTTACCTTATACATATTATGTGTGAGACTTGAGTTCGACATTATCAAACACAGTACCTACTTAGCGCGTACCTACGCGGATCGCTAAGTAATTTCGGAGCTATGCACCACCACATTTTGTGCATGCACTTTCTTCACTCTTTTAGGGAGATGCCTGTAACGTTAAACTTTGAATTGGAATTTGAAAAATACTGGCCTGAAATTTCGATAAAAGGCCGGACATTCTAGTCACAATTAAAAAAAAATCGTCCTTGAAGCGAAGCGCACCCATTTTGAGGCGCACCTAAACTAAGTAATAGGACTAATAGGACTGCGCTTCGTCGAGAAATATAGGTGCGCTTTATTAGGTGCGCCTCAAAATGGGTGCGCTTTGAGGAATACCCACCTCATAGTGGTATGGTAGGCATGTTAGTTTTAATACTTATATCCATCTAATTAAAATAAAATAATAATTAAAGAGCCGCGAGCCGGACTGGTCTAAAAGTCCGGACATTTCCGGACGGTTGGTAACCCTTTGCATGGATGACATGATAGTAGCACAAATAATATAATACTAGTATAGTACTAGGTAATCAACTGTATACTCGAACCGCGGATAACAACTGTAACTATGATAACAATGATTGTGCGTAAGATTATTTTATTCGCGGTAAAGGCGTCTGTGCGTAGTCTTTTCTTGAGAACCTCCATCTTGGTCTTCGTAAAAAATATACTGTGAGTAGGTAATTCTTTAAGATAACGCAAATTGGGTCCGCATATTTAATTAGTCGAACTTGACCTTCAGCAAGTCAGGTCTTTGCCTTACGTTATCGTTATTAAACTGACCATTGTCTGCGTCTACGGGTCTTGCCTCAGACGTAACTCGGCTGTTCGTTATGACATCTGTCTACGCCTGCCTTGAGCAAGGTTTAAAATTATTACATTACACAACCGGCCTACACCACAGAATACAGGCTACTATGTACCTACCTCTAGGTTTACCATTGAAGTGGCAGCATGTTCCAAAATAGGAATTATACTTGCAAAATTGTTGAGTGCGACATTACCTTACTAGAGTATTGCCATTGCCATAAGGCTTAAGGCCACTCGAATTATAATGTATTGCAAACAGATTTTTTTTTCTATATCAGTTTTTAAATTCTTATTCAGACAAAAATTATACATAGCCTGCGTAATGCAGAATAAAAATTGCGTTGGCATAAGGTGCTTAAATACACAGGAGTCACAGGACACTACCAACTACTTCGAGTATTAGTGCCGTCTACGGTTGATTAATAATGCACCTTATCTCTACATCATTCGGATCCTATTTGCTTGACTAATCTGTTTTTGACATTATTATGGATTCGTGGATGGGTGTCAATTCTTATGGGTGCCAGGTTCACTAAATCTGAACAATACAACTGTTCTTATTTAAGGTTAACTACTCTTATAATTTTATAAGTTTTGTAATTAGTTTCTTAAATTCTTAAATTTAATTTGTGTCAATTGCTTAACTCTACTACATTAATAAACTGCACATGCAGTTTTAACTTCAGCGAAAGTCTTACCAATCACATAATGTAATGATTACTGCTATATTTTGTACGTAGCTATTGTGTAATACCTATCTAGTAACTTGATATAAGAGAGAGTCGGTGGAGGATATTTACCTAATAATCATGAGTAGATATTCAGTTTATTGAACTTATTTTAACTAAGGACTTATTCTTTTAACAATATTAAGACTTATTACGCAAGTGCTTCATACGTACCCAATTTTTATAAACATAAAAAATGATTTTGCACTATCATGATTACTGAGTAATTAACTGCATAAACAATCACCTACGCCACAGCAACAGCCGATCATACTTACTGTATTGAGTATTTGCTAAGAATGATTTCGTCCTTCTTGTTTTCCTTCCTAGAACTGTAAAGCCACCAAACCGCTGCTCCCAATAACACGACGAGCATAATTATATCAAATGTGCTGAATAGTGATCCGCCAGCGACCGCGGCGGCTGCATCCTGAAGCACGTCCTGCGCGTTATCTGACATTTTGAGGTTATGTCTTTGCACAATAATCACGTTATGTATCAATAACTTTTTAGATAGAGGTATAAATTCGTTATTAATTGTCTAACACATTACCCGACGAACACATGACACTCAACATGGACACGTCCCACTATACACTCTACTTGAACAGTACTAAATTGCTAAAGTTTGACGTAGTTTGACTGTGTGTGCGAGTTTGCTGACGGAATTCGTGTTATCAGAGTGAATACGAATGACTATCGGCATATTCCGTCGACACGACAACTCACGATTGTAGCCGAGTTTAGCCGATTAAAGACGGGGGTACGTGTACGTGAGAGACGAGAGTGTCTAAGTAAACTAAACTTTAAAAAAGTTTGTTCCACGTGCCACGTATCAGCGAATTATGAAAATTCGAATGGAGCTCCGCGAAATAGCTGCAAGCGAACAGCATACGATGTGGCGATGCGGCACTGCTCTTGCAGTGACTGTGAATTTTTAGAGATTTTAACTTATTTAATGACTTTGCTAACCTTTACTCCTTTATTTTCTGTGTAAAATTTAATGGTCACAAAAATACGATAATCGTTACGTTAACCCTACCTAATTAACGCATTAATCTCAGAAATTAATCTGAATTAGGTTCTTCATTCTATTAAGTAAGTAGACTTAGGTGTGACTTAGGTCAAAAAAACTTTTGACTGGTACTTTTTAGTTTTTATTCCTCTTAGTAAACAAATATTAAAGTTTAAAATCTTATAATAGTAAACATAGGTGCGCTTCGAGAAATAGTTTAGGTGCGCCTCAAAATGGGTGCACTTCGAAAAATACCTCATACTTTTAGGTAGGTTCGGTACGTCAGTTGTAGTTACGCGCGAGTTCATATCTATTCCCTTTCTATGATCTGAGGGTACCTCCTAACATAATCTTAACGAAACTAAATTGCGAACTCGAGGCCACAATCGTATGCTATCAAGACGACTCTGCAGGAACACTGTCCTCGATTTTAATTATGTATTTTGTTGTGACGCAATAAGGGGTCAGCCACTCAAGGTGACGGCCGGCGTGGGGCCGACACTTTACAGTTTATGGTATTTATGTATAAATCTATACCTATGTACAATTAACCTAAATTAATATCGCAATAAAACATCATTTTCTTTAAGTATTGTAGGGGACCATCAGCATTTACGTAACCAAAAGTAACGTTTTCACAAAAACGCAGCCCCGTAAGTAAGTGAATGAATTTTTATTTTTGCAGGACTACCTAGTTAACTATGATTTTCTTTAGACTGTAGGTACCTATTAAGCTGGGGCCACACTAACGGCTAACGTCAATGCCCATTATCGCGATAATGGAGAAGTTTTTTCTTTTAATAAAACTTGAAAATATAAGTAAAACTTATAATAATTGTGAGAGAATCATGAAAATATCTACAAATAAAGAAGTTACAGGGTCCTAAAGTTGCGCATAACAAATATTCGCGCCACGCTATGGATCGAAATTGCGATTTATGGACATAGCGACTTTTTTCACAATTTCTATTTGAAAAAAATACTTGTCGATCGGTTACGTAATTCTGATGAATGAATGCTGCACAAGTTTTTCTCTAAAAGTCTGTCTCTGCAAGTATGGATCAAACCAAAAGGATTGAGGAATTTTTAAAGTTAGGTATTTTCCTTGGTCACGCACGGCACGGCACACAGTGGTCACTTTGATTTTTCTAGCAATTAATAATTAGTGTTGGTGAAATTTTTTTTTTTAGGTAGATAACATATAAATACAAGCAAAGAATATATTTACTCTGACGAGAATACAAGGTTCTAATAATTGATGGCTGTCATTAAAATGTCCAAGCATTACAATAAACTGCGAAACATGTGTTAGTTATATGAATAATACTTCATTAAAATAAACACATATTATATCATATATTTAAAAAAAAAAACGTTAACCGTAAAGAACGTTAATAAAAATATGAATAAACATTAATTTTGCGTACATTTTCTGATTAAATATGTGTGAAATCGAATGTGTGAAGATAAATAAATCATTTTGGTACAAAAATACACTAATTTGTCTTCTTCGTCATCACACAACAAATCTGGGTCTTGTAAAAGACTCAAAATATCTTTATTCAATGGCTCTGTGTGAGTTCTTATGCCAACACATTTTGACAATTACGAAATTACCGGGTCTGACGATATTAGAAAGAATATTAGATATTATTAAAAAAAAACACAACTAAAAAGGTTGCTAGGCCTCCCCCAATGCTTTCCATGTTGATCGATTGGTAGCGGCCTGCATCCAGCGCTTCCCTGCTACCTTTACGATGTCGTCGGTCCACCTTGTAGGTGGACGTCCCACGCTGCGTTTTCCGGTACGCGGCCGCGTCTTTCCATTCTATACATAGCCAGAACGCAAGGGTGTGAAACTAATCGAGTATAGTTTGGATATGACTTTTTTTACTAAGCTCCTCCAAACTATACACGACCAGTACGCATACGCTGCGTACTGCTCGCGTATACTTTGTAGTGACTTAGGTCAATTATCTTCCTCCAAAATATACATCGCCAGTACGCATACGGACTAATCATGTATGTATTGTAATAAGTGCGTGATTACAATTTATACGCGAGTAGTTGCATGCTAGTCATTTTGACTTATTGACCTCTCTTTCTATTACATACTAGCTTTCCGCCCGCGGCTTCGCTCGCGTGGAATTTTGTCTGTTACAGAAAAACAATATCGCGCGCGTATTTGCTCACCGTTTAGACCTACCCTGGACTACGACAAACATTTTAAAACCAAAATCAGCTCAATCGGCCCAGCCGTTCTCGAGTTTTAATCAGACTAACGAACATCAATTCATTTTTATTTATATGTATAGATAGATTATTTCGATGGGTGCCTGGAATAAAGCCGCAATAGCCATAGCAGCAGTTTTCCGATTAAGCGATTTTCGTAATCTGGGGGTCCCTATACACCTTGTGATTTTTTTTCAGAATTTGATCTTTGAAACTGGCTGATTTACCAAAAGCACTATGGATATTAAATCGTTATTCCCGGAAATTTGTTTACCAGAATAATCGTGGCATGTTCAATGTTAAAAGTTTTATTTCAAATTTCTACAAGTAACGGCCATTGCGGCTTTGTTCCCCGAAACAAACTATGTGTACCAAGTCACAATAAACATTACCTACCTACTTGTACAATTTCTTTAAACTTTCTTAAGTAATAATACTTCATGGTGTTCTTCTATGCAATAAAAATATGTTGATTGGATTTACATTAAGCAATGCTGTGTACCTACCTGACAACTGCTGGACTGGAACACAGTAATGCTGTCAACATTATTGTTATGGCGACAGACTTAGGAAGATAAAGGGGACTTAGGAAGAGAAGAAGGAGGGATATTTGGTTTATGTTCATTAAAGCTTATTTATAATAACAATATGTTTCGGCATTGGAGGTAGGAAGCCATAGTTTCTCTGTAGTTGAAGTTTCCTTCTACCTTGAGCCTGATCACAGTTTCCACCAGGTGTGATAAAGGGCAAAAGCTTCCTTGCTGAGAATAAAAACATGTTCTGTTCAGTTATTGTCTCTAAATCTGTTCTACGTAATGTAAACTTAGAAGATTGCCCATATTAATTCACTTTAAGAAAGTCAAAAACATTTAGCGACTTACCACTTTAGTGGAGCGATTACAAAAATAGTGGCCTATTAAGTACATGTTTTTTTTTATTATTATGAATGTCCAGAAAACTGCGCAGTTTTTAAAATTATTTTAGACCTATGAAAGTTCTCATTTTTTATTATTTAAACATTTAAGTTGAAATTTTGAGAATGTTCTGCTAAAAGCATTTTTTTTATGTTTCTAGCAATAATTTTGAATCTTGCATCAAAGATAGGAAGGTGAATATTTTTTTCAAACATTTGCAATTAATAGCGATATTGTCAAAATAAAGAAATCTGAGATAAGTCAACCCGAAATAAAGATAAGTTTTTTTAAAGCCTACTAGGTCATGAAATTGAAAAAAAGTTACAAAATTATTGATAACTTCTAAACTACGAAAAAGCCGCGGGCAAAAGCGTGTAATATTATAATATTATCATTATGTACTAATGAATTCCACTACTTTATATAAAGATATTAACGAAACACTCTAGATATTCAACTTTGTACTCATTTCGATACGGACCATATGAACATACAGTGTGAGTCACGTTAAAGTGTACATATGAAAATAGATGAAACTAGACCTATTTTTATCGACAAAAAAGAGGTCAAATTTTTTTTGAGATTTTTTTTTTAATTTTTTATAGATTTTTTTTTCTTCCAATTACTTATTGAAAAGAAAACGTAATTCCTTTTAAACTAAGCGGTATATCCTGATAAAATAAAAACAGTAATAATGCTAAATAACAGGCGATACTGAAAAAATACATAAAATACCCAGAAAATGCCAACAAATAATAAAAAATGATACTTTTTGAAAAAAATCTGCTTAAAAATTCGTATTTTTTTGGTTATTTGATAAATTTCTACAAAAAATGCCCCTATAACCGGTGGTTTTTATTACTTTGTATTATTCTCTATCGTATTACCTTCGTAAAACCAAAAATCGCATGTCTCTATCCCTATCACAACGTTTGCAATGATCGTTTGAACTAAGCCTCTCCGGGCGCGTTATTCAACGCTTCGTTAACAACGAAACTGAAAATGGCTCTAGATTTGTAATTTTGATAAAGACAAGTTAGATTTCAAATAAAAACAAAAGATTTCGAAGTAAAATAAGCATTTTAGTTAAAATTAAAATTGTCTCTACCTGTAGCGGAGAATAATGTGGTGGCAGGCCTTTGTTCAAACGATCATAGCAAATATTGTGATAGGGATGGAGACATGCGATTTTTGGTTTTACAAAGATAATACGATAGAGAATAATACAAAGTAATAAAAACCACCGGTTATAGGGGCATTTTTTGTAGAAATTTATCAAATAACCAAAAAAATACGAATTTTTAAGCAGATTTTTTTCAAAAAGTATCATTTTTTATTATTTGTTGGCATTTTCTGGGTATTTTATGTATTTTTTCAGTATCGCCTGTTATTTAGAAATATTATTGTTTTTATTTTATCAGGATATACCGCTTAGTTTAAAAGTTATTACGTTTTCTTTACAATAAGTAATTGGAAGAAGAAAAAATCTATAACAAATTAAAAAAAAATCTCAAAAAATTTTTGACCTCTTTTTTGTCGATAAAAATAGGTCTAGTTTCATCTATTTTCATATGTACACTTTAACGTGACTCACACTGTATAATGTACACAGCATTCACCAGTACATTTTCCAAGTCGATCATTAAATTCAAGCAAACCGCTATTACTGTATTCGCCATACATCCTTCAGATCAGCGCACAACGCTGCAATGCACTATTGCTGTATGATTACTTTTGCACTTTTTACCGGAATAAAACCACAATGGACTCTTACGGAACCGACTTTCAAAGTATGAAGCGGCAATACGTATTTCTACCTTTTTTAAGGTATATTCTAAGCACTATAACCTTATGCACATTATATGTTACTCCAGAAAAAATAACGCATCGTTTGATATACAAACCATTTGGATACGCCTCGTAGTTTAGTTATTATTCAAAAATTTCACTAAATCTCTTCTCCTGTAAAATTGTGTTTTGTCGATTGCGGCTTTTCTATTACGAAAAACTTTCGAGTTCGTTTCGTTGCGTATTCAAAGTGCCATCGAAAAATTTTGTATGAAAAATTAAACAGCGCCCCCTATATTATAGCCGCCCTAGGGGGCGCTGTTTAATTTTTCATACAAAATTTTTCGATGGCACTTTGAATACGCAAACGAAACGAACTCGAAAGTTTTTCGTAATAGAGGTACAGGCACCCATCGATTTCATATCTGCGTGTCTACTTTAAACATTGAATCATCTTACGACACGTGTCATTGTTTTGATAAAGGATTTTTTTGTGTTTCTTATTCTGCCATAGAAAAGATATTTGTTTTGGGACTGATATTTCACCAATTGTATGTATGGAAATATGTCAAAATGATTTTGTTCTTGAGATAAAAGTTAATAAATAAAATAAATAATAAATAAATATCCTTAGACATTTTACACTGCGCTTCTAGTCCCAAACTAAGCAAAGCTTGTACTATGGGTACTAGACAACGGATATAAACATAATTAAATACTTTTTTTTGTAAATACATACTTATCATACATAGAAAACACCCAGTCCAATACAAACAAATATTATGTTCATGCACACAAATGTTTGTACTGTGCGGGAATCGAACCCGCTACCACTTCGAACCACTACACCAAACGGCCGACAATACAAACCTAGCATTTAAAGTCTCGCATAATATTGTATTTAATGCGCGTTGAACTTTCTTCTCTCACTCTCTCTCATATTAATTAAATTGTTATTTAATTTGAAATCTACCTAATCAATTTAATTTCAAAAACCACTAACAATAGTTTTAAAAATCTAGATTTATTATAGATTCAGTAAAATAATAATATTTTATGTAATAATATCAAATAAATGTAATTTTAAATATAGTTCCATATTTTACTGAATTTTACTAAATCAATATCAACTAAACACACTCTAGTCAAGTGTAAGTGGTGTAGTAGAAACTAATCGAGTATAGTTTGGAGATGACTTTTTTTACTAAGCTCCTCCAAACTATACACGATCAGTACGCAAAATTCGTGTATAGTTTGGAGTCACAGATGTACAAACAGGCACTCCGAAATATACACGAGCAGTTTCCTATGGGTGCGTTCTGGCCATAATATAGAACGGAAAGACGCTACGCGGCCTCCATTCCAGAACCTTTCTGCCCCATCGGCCGTCAGCTCTGCGTACTATGTGCCCTGCCCATTGCCACTTCAGCTTGCTAATCCGTCGGGCTATGTCAGCGACTTTGGTTCGTTTACGGATCTCCTCATTTCTGATTCGATCTCGCAAAGAAACACCAAGCATAGCCCTCTCCATAGCACGTTGTGCAACTTTGAGCTTCTGTATAAGGCCTACAGTCTAATTTTTTAGAAATCAGCAGAAATGTCATCAAATATGGCCAACTGACATAAAAATATTTTTAGTCTGTGAACTAGTGATGCGACAAAACCTCTCGTTAATCGCGAAGTGAAATGTTGTAGTACTTGCGTATCATCGCCGGGTGATCGTCAAAATACTAAAAATATGCAACAAAGTCGCAACATTGAATGTGAACTGATTATGAAATTTTCGAGAACAGGAAACAAACTGTATGCACAGATGTAATCAAAAAACACACTGGACAGTAAAACAATCAATGATATCCGTAAAGTTATTAAATTTCTGTTGCTTGCTGTTGCTTGCTGCGTGATTGGTGGATTTTGACATATCTGTCAATGTCATTTCAAAAATAACCAATCATGCAGCATTTGGACCTCGCGTCTACGTATTGCCATCTGGCGGATTTTTCAATCGCGAAAACCCTCATTGAAAGAAGTTTTTTATTTTCTTAAAAATAAACAATGGAACAATACGTAAGCATAATTGCATAAAAAAGTAAAATAATTTCGTTTAAATAAAACCGACTAAAAATTAAACTGACTCCGAAAAAGTAAACACTAAAAGTAGAAAAATAAATTTACGTTATCTCCAATTTGTCGAAGTTATCGCTGGAAAACTAAACAAAGTATCGTATATTTTTTATTTAAAATTAATCAGTAATCGGAATAAGTGAATACTTAAAATAATATCGATTAAATTTACAGATTATTGTCTATGACTCACAGGTTACGGCACTGATGTGTCAGAGACAAGTCATAGACAATATGGAGATAACACATGATTTTAAACGTCAAGTCAATTTGACAAGTCTCACAAATTTTCATCGTCCACGTATTTTGCTAAAATAATTTGTTTCAGAGATTGATTTCAAACTTGTATAAACGTGAAAATAAAGTTGGTTTCATGGGCTTGTTAAATAATGTGTATGATATTATGAACACGCAAGTGATTATGGTGTAATTGTGTATGAAAGTGTTTGTTTACATCTCTGCTGGATTCTAAAAAATCAAGGTATATAGTGTGAGGCCACGTTTCAGATCTTTCATACAAATAACTAGAATTTAAAAAAAAAAAACACGCGTTTGGCCGGTTTTTACAGTACCTACCTACCTACTTAATAGATGCGTAATTTTTAGACATAATTAAAGTGTGTAGTAGTATCTACCAACATACCTAGGTCGTACTCGTACTACCTCTATACCTATAATTGCCATATTTAGTAATGTAATATCAACAAACACACTCATCAATGATAAACATAGTTATCAAACAAATTACTTAGATAAGTGAGGCATTATCATAAAATAAAAAAATATATATTTACAAGTCATTCCTATTTCAAAAAATATGTAAATTAATTAGGAAATTTTACCAGCCGTTCACGCATGATGCTGCCGTGCATGACCAAGGAAAATAAGTAGGTAGGCGTATAACTAAGCCTTATAACTAAGGGATAATAAAATTCCTCAATCCCAATGATATTATATAAAAACAAAAGTTCTATAATATCATTGCTCAATCCTTTTTGTTTAATCCATACTGGCAGACTCCTTGTATTTAAGAAGATTCTTTCTTTTATTAAAATTCTCCACCAATTTTTTTAATAAATATAATCGACCGAGGAGACCTATTTTATTCAATAATAATAATAATGATACAGGGCAGCTTTGTGGCGAGCTGTTGGTGAGTTAGTTATAGTGACGCACACACACCACAGGGTCAGTTATTAATATCCGAGTAACGTGCCCCGAGAGTCGAACAAGACCCTCGTCTTCGGCTTGCCGAAGTGGAAATCAAAGAGGGTCTGCAGGACTCACCTCTGAGTGCCTCTGGCTTGCCTTAACAGGCCGACCAGAGTAAGTAGACTGGAGTCGCTAGCAGGGGTCTCCAAACTACGGCCCGCGGGCCATATCCAGCCGGCCCGCCATTGCCATCAATCCGGCCTGCGACTGCTAAAATTTAATGATCGTAAACATATTTATTTACGTGATCAAATCAATAAAATTAAAACCCAAGTGCCAGTAGCATGCGCGGATATTAAAATTTCTGCCCTCAAAAAAGTTCGTCGGCGCATCACAAATCGATCTTTAGGTAGGTATAGAATGTTTATCGGAAATGTAAGCTGTCTGACAATTTAGTAATTTAATTGAAGAAGTAATTTCTATTTAAATTAGGTAAGTAGTAAAATATTAGGTACCTACAGAGAAAATTAAACGATTTTTGGACGTTATGGAAACTAGGTAGGTACTACGTCAGTAGGTATTACGTAACCCACACTTTTCATTATCTGATTTAATTTAAATTTTATTTCAAGTAGGTACTACCTATTGAATACGACAATCAATTGATGAAAAAATACCTCCACGTTACCTACCTACTTTTTGTCATTCGTCCTTTACGGACTTTCTGATATTAGGTAGGCTTACACATACAGCTGTGCCCCGCGGGTAAAACGTAGGTACCTACTTAGGTACCAGCAGTTTGACGACACGTCTAGAGAGCAGTGGTGGTGCCTGGTATTCCCATACAAAATAAAGAATGTAAGAGGCCTTGTACCAGTGGCGTATCTATGGGCTGGCAAAATGCCACGGGCCCCCAAAATTCTAATCCCCCTGAATGAAAACCCAGAATTTGCAACGGGCCTCGGATCACGGCTCGGATGGTATACTTAGATACGCGGATACGCCACTGCCTCGTACAGTTTAACACTGTGTTTAAATGGTTGTCGACTGGATGAGAATACCGTGGCTTTAAGATCGCCTTTTGTAATCTCTTGTGTTCAATAAGTTTCAGAGGTTAATAAAACCCACCAAAAACATAAATGTAAACAAAAAGGAGAGCCAAGTTCCATACAAAAATTATGCTTGGCTGTGGGCGTGGGCTTCGCCGCAAAAAGAATGGAGATCTAAATGAGTGCTAAGTTCTATGCTAAAGCCTGGTCCGTGAGCACCTCACGTAGAATGACCCCAAGCTACCCATCCCTATCGCTCGCGCGTAATTATGTCGCTGTCGCGACTGTGCGACGGGCGCCCGCAGTGAGGTGCGAGCGCGAGCGTGCTCACGGACTGGCTTTATAATATTAGGCGGTTATCTGACAACGCGTCCGCGCACGTGATTTTTTTTATGAAAATCGCCTTATGTGATAACCGCCTTTAGTGTTTTATTTTTAACGTAATGAGGGTTTTCGCGAATGAAAGATCCGCTAGATGGCGGGTCGTGGATGTGGGGTCCGACTGCTGCGTGATTGGTGGATTTTGACATGTCATGTCAAAAATAACCAATCATGCAGCATTAATATTGGACCTCGCGTCTACGTATTGCCATCTGGCGAATTTTTCATTCGCGAAAACCCTCATTGGGATTAAATAACTTTTTAATACAATAATCCCCATTATAAGCTCCAATTGGCATTAACGGGGATTAATGAACAAAAATTCCACCAATCCCTGTTGACGGGGATTGTCAACGGGGGATTAACGTAATAAGCCACGATATGGTTGGTTGAACAAAACGAGTATATTTTTTCATAGTTTTTATTCTTATAAAATAAAGCATCAGTTTATATGATGCCGATCTTGTTGGCGACATCTAGTGCGTCGTAGTCCCTCGCAAGCCGTACGTACGCCTTCTTTTTACCATCGGGCCTGCAACAAAATGCAAGAAAAGCATTAAAAAAGGTTCATGATGAGGAGTTTATTATAATAACCGTAAAAGTAAGTTCAGAGTTGTGTATATTTTTATATCATTATTTATCAATGAGATTCCCACAAAAATATCATCATTTAATTTGTAAAATAGGAAAAAAATTAATGATCACAAAATTTTTCATATAATTCTGATTTTACTAGGGTTTAGAAATATACCAAGTCAATAATAACATTAAATAATGCATAGTTATTCCAAGATACTGCAGAGATATCACAAAAGTTTAACCCACTTGTTACGGAATTAACTTTTTCTATCACTTACCTTAAATCAGTCATGATAAATTTATCTCAAAACAATCGCTCCAAAACTTTATAGTTATTTATGTCAGTGTACTTATAAGACTTTGACAGTACTGCGACACACCTCATCTTTCAAATGTTGCACATAAAAATTGTTTACACTACCTACATTAGTAAAAATATTTATGTAAAAGTGGTGCACCTGTTAAAAGAATGCTAGTAACAAGTGGGTTAACTAACTCAAATGTTGCAAATGCGCCCCCAGATGAAAGCTAAATAAATTAATGATTGCACATGCTAACTTTTATGAAAGGAATTTGTAGAATCCTAGTCACATTGTAACTAGGATTCTACTAATTACTAGATGTTAGGCCTACAAATGCTTGTAAATTAGTCCATGATTGATAGCTGAAAACTCAACTAAATCAAAATTAAATGTTGTGTTCACATTACACGCCAAAAATGGTCAAGAGAACAAATGTAATAGACTACCATCAGAATTAAACTGAAATTGTGACAGTTTTTATTTTGGTGGTAAAAAAAAAACATACCTGATCAGGGTGTTAACTTTAGCAACATTGATGTCATATAGCTTCTTCACAGCAGCCTTAATGTGGTGCTTGTTGGAACTGGTGTGGACAATGAACACCAATGTATTGTTGTCCTCAATTTTCTTCATTGCCGCTTCAGAGGTCAATGGGAACTTTATGATGTTGTAGGCATCCATACTGAAAAAGACAAGTATTGATTTTAAAATATTATGTTTATCATTTACTTTGTAAAAAATATTAAATTGTTAATTCAGAGTTGTGTATATTTTTATATCATTATTTATCAATGAGATTCCCACAAGATTATCATCATTTAAATGTAATTTATTATGAAACAATTAAATTCAATTAAAAATATTGAAAATTAACTTATTCCAAAAACGGTAACTAGTAAAATATAATCAGTGAAACATACCGATTCCTCTTGGGCAATGATTTCCTAGGGTACTTAGGATGTCTCGGGGGCTCAAAGGTCTTGGGCCGACGGAAATGCACTGATGTGCGGATTTTACGCACACGCTTGCCATGTTCTCCCTTGACAACCTGAAATGAAAAAAAAAAAAAACTTTAACAAACTTATCATTTAACCGGTACTAATTCTGTGCCAATCCCCTACTCTTCTTGTGAATATTGTGAAAGGTGACGAGGGACAAGCATGTAAAATCAAGAGGCTGTTTGACCAGATGATAATAATATGATAAATTGTGAAATTTTATTTGGTAGGTACCAGGGTTCGAAAATATCCGATATTTATTATAAATATCAAAATATCGGATATTTATGATATATATCCGATATATATCAACTTTGATATATATCAATTTTGTATGAAAGCCATTGTATTATTTTATTGTATTATTCATGAATACTATTGCATATGTGTTACATAAACATGTTTTTAATGTTTTTAAAACTTAAAATCAGACAAATAAAGCAAAAACATAAAATATCTTTGAAATACGGCAAAATCAACTAAAAAAATAAAAATCTTATGTCAAAAAGTACAAATACAGTAACAAATTTTAAAAGTTGATATATATCATCAAAACCGGCTTGATATATATCGGATATATATCCGATATATATCTTGATATATATCCCTTGATATATATCCTCGAACCCTGGTAGGTACTATAAATTGTTTGGACATCTGTTGTAATTCATGGCCAACTTAAGTTTGATTTTAAACTGAAATAGGAGGTACCTACCTATTTATGACAAAAAGTTTTAAAGATCAACTTACCTTCCTCTGTGCCTTCAAAGCCTTGACAACAGGTTTGACCACCTTCTTCTGTCCTTTGATGCCAGTCTTTTTGGGCTTGGGTGCTATCTTTAACTTGGCAGCTGCAGGTTTAGGCTTCGCGGGCTTAGAGGCCGCTGCCGCTTTCTTGACTGAAGGTTTCGCACTTGACTTGGCCTTGAGTGCAGCAGCTTTAGCTGAACCTGGCTTGGCTGTAGGTACTGAAGTAGCCTTCTTCTCCGCTGGCTTGGCAGCAGGAGCCGACGCTGGCTTAGCTGCAGCGGGCTTGGCAGCAGCGGGGGCAGACTTGGGAGCAGCAGCTTTAGGTGCTGGTGCGGGTGTTTTGGCGGATGCTGGTTTAGGTGCACTCGTGGTAGAGGCAGCCTTAGGTGCCGCTGCGGGAGTTTTAGCAGTGGCAGGTTTCTTTTCCGCGGGCTTAGCCCCGGAAGCTAAAATAAAAAGAGACTTGTTAATACACAATCTAACCTCAAAAAAAATGTCCGTTCCATAGCGACAAATTTTAATGAATGATATATGTAAAACTATTAATCTAACAGCCTTTCATAGTCGTCTAGTAATAAGTTAATTGTGATACGAAAAATATTTCAAATTTTGAGTACAAACACCGTACCGCGTGGCTAACAAAATGTCACACAAGTTAACAACTTTTTCGCAAAGAACCACTAGTATATTATAATTTAACAGTAAACCTGTAGAAATAGATTTTAAAATCACCTTAGTACGAGTGAAAAATGAAATTAATAAATTAAAATACGATAAACATACCGGATTTCTCGGGCTGCTTCTTGGGAGGCATCGTGACAAAAAAGATGGAGGACTGTTGGTGTTGCTATACGATAAAAATGAATTACTTGTCAAAACTATTGCGGTCCAATTAGGGACGTTCAGGCTCGCCCGCCTCGCGTGTATTCGGGTAATGAATTTTGTCGTATTTCTTCCTTAAATTAATTAAAATATGACTGAAATAATAATTTGTTCATAAGAACACAATGAGAGTTCGAAATATACAGTGTGTCCGGGCATGTAGTGATCAAACTTTAAGGGCGTAATCTATGGACAATTTTATCGATGAAAATACTTTAAATTTGGGGCTTGACCCATTTCTCGCATATTTACAAGGACTTAAGTTTTTAATTTTAAGTTTTCACCTCTTCCTTCAAAAACAAGTGATAGCGTGGGTAACTTAACATTAATAAGCAAATATTTTATATCATGCGATAGCCAATAAAATTATCTACTAGTAGAAATAGAAAACAGACACAAGTTTCATACATTTTAAGAGAGTAAGAATGGATTTAATTAGAAATAAACATGATTTTTTTCACATCTTTTTCAGTTATTTCCCAACACAAGAAAAACCAGGTCGTTATGGTATGTTTTATTTGCATTGTATTATTAGTATTTGAGCCATTCTACAAAACCAATGTAAATTTATTAGTCTACGTCTATTAGTTTCGACGTAATTGTTGAACAGAGATACCCATTCCCAGCGGTTTCCATAGTAATCGGAATAGGTTGTGTGATTCTTTCAGGCAGTGCATTTTTGCATGTCGCGTGCGCTATGGAAACCGCTGGGAAGGGGTATCTTTGTTCAACAATTACGTCAAAACTAATAGACGTAGAATAATAAATTTACATTCGTTTTGTAGAATAGCTCAAATACTAATAATACAATGCAAATAAAACATACCTTAACGACCTGGTTTTTCTTGTGTTGGGAAATAACTGAAAAAGATGTGAAAAAAATCATGTTTATTTGTAATTAAATCCATTCTTACACCCTTAAAATGTATGAAACTTGTATCTGTTTTCTACTTTTACTAATAGATAATTTTATTGGCTATCGCATGATATAAAATTTTTGCTTCTTAATGTTAAACTACTCACGCTATCACTTGTTTTTGAAGGAAGAGGTGAAAACTTAAAATTAAAAACTTAAATCCTTGTAAATATGCGAGAAATAGGTCAAGCTCCAAATTTAAAGCATTTTCACCGATAAAGTTGTCCATAGATTACGCCCTTAAAGTTTGATCACTACATGCCCGGACACACTGTATAATTTAATTTTTAGGATGTTACTTTGACAGCACTCAATCATAGTAGAGCTCCATACTGGCCTTACTTGATCTCTGGAAGTTGGGACATGGTGGACATGGCCCGATGGATTAGCGGAAGCAGGCGGAAGCTGTGGGTCCCGAGTTCAATTAATCCCAAATCAAATTAGTTTATTGCAATTGTAGGTATAGCCTGACCAGGAACATAAAAACCTTGGCATAGAGGCGCGTCAATTGCATTTGATAGTGCAACACTGAGTACAGTCGTACCTGTGTTAAATTAATAGGCTAACTTTATGTATCAGGATTCAGGATAACGGGCTAGTTTGATATTTTCATAAATTAACGAAAAAATATTATTATAGGTAACCTGGTTTTAATAAATTAAATGAAACCATCAATCGAGCTGGTAGGATTTATTTTATTATTCATCAATAATCAAATTCAGAACTTGAATATTCAACTGCAATGTCTGCTCATGAACGCTTCAAACTCGGTACTTCTTTCCCAATTCCATAAAATTCAACACGAAAGTGTCAATTTTTTTTAAAATAGGTAGTTGAAACAAACCACAGCTAATTTTCATAGTGGACTGTACTATACGATAAACATGTCAGTCAATTTGACAACCTTTGTCGGAAACATTATTGAATGAAAATATTGTCCGAACCCTTAGTATTTCTCTTCGACAAATACTTTAACACATTGTGAACCACTTTTCTTTCACGACTATAAAAAGATTTTAGCAATTTAATTCACAAAATCAATTGCGCACATTTAAAATAAAGTTTGTTTACACTTTGACAGCAATAGACTGACATGCAAGATGACATTTCAATGAAGTTTTCAGTTACTGTTGCCATTAAAAGAAATTAGTACCATTAGTTTTCCGCAACATGGCGAGGGTTTTTATGTTCCGGTCGGGCTATACATATCACAGATTAGAGAGTATGTGATACATATCATACATTGATGGATCTTAAATTTAAACGTAAAATTGTTCAGCTACAATTTGCCAAGCAGATGGCGTGCAATATACATTTAAATGTATGTAATAATCCCAGTGAGATGGATCAGTCATATTCGCATAAGGGTGTATTGCTGAAAGATGATCATCATAGCATTATTTATTTCTAGGGCTTTTTTCTTCCCTTTCATTCGACCTCGTTGAACTAAGACAATAAGCCTACATCGTTGGCTAGGCCAGAGATAATTAAATCTCTGCTAAAGGCACTAAGCTCCTATTAATCAGTAGGTCTAGACAAAGTGTGCATGCACATTATAATCGCAAACCAGTCGAAAAGTGGTCGTAAGGCCTTTTTTGTATGGAGTTTAGACGGATTCGATTTTCGATTCGATCAAAAAGTGCACTTTGTCTAGACTCAGGCCACCGATTTTTATTCGGCCGATAGTTAAGCCCGATTCTAATTTGTATGAAGAATCAATCGGTGTAATTTGCGCACTTCAATAAATCGGTGGTCTGCGCCTAGGATTATACAGAGTATGGCGTAAATAGTGGTCCAAAGAAAAGGGTCGATACACTGTACACTTAGGTACTACCACATACCAGTATTTAAAAAAAAATACGTTAAAGGGTGTTCAAAAAGTAAAGGTAAAGTCAACCGATTTGCTAGTATAGTAGTGTAGTGAGTATTGAATTTCGAAACAAACTTGTTTATTAAAAAATGATTGGAATACTTTGTTAACATTATTTTTTTTTAAACTGGTATATGTGATGTGTGTACAGTGCACGCGACTTGACGCGACCCCTTTGCTTTGGACCACTATTTACGACACATCCTGTATAACTCGCAAATAAATTATTATGATTGGGTGGCAGGGATCTTAAATAATATTCCTGATTTCTTGCAGATAAGACAACAAAGAAAATGCCCAAATTCTTAATACATACTTTTATTTAACTATCTATCTACAGTTAATAGATACAAGTCAATTTATCATAAAATATTTATACTTAACTGTATGAACTAATTATAAAATAATTAATACAAGAAAAATGTTCTTTACTATGCTATGACACAAAACTATGCCTGTCCAAATATTTAGGGTAGGTAAGGTATACAATGTTTAGTCGCAACAATATTTTTTTCGTACAATACATACGCATCCTGGTATTTATGGTATCCTACTGGATTTACAATTTTAGCTGGACACTGGATCATTAAAGGATGTGTCCCATCTTCAGTGATTATGTGATTTTAAAATCTTGTTGATTGAAAGCAACTTTATACATTCAAATTGAATGTTATCATTGAGTGAATTAAAACATATTATTAAAATCACTATGTGCATGGCTAGAACTAGCAGCTGTTCGATGAAAAGATCCAACATTAAAAAGAGGACTATTATAATTAGCATTGACTGACCCTTGTAATGGAGAACTAGCTTGAGTATTACTCAAAGTTTGCACAGGCCTTTTACCAATTATTAAAGGAAAACATTCATCAGATATACATGAAAGAGCTGATTGTATTCTCTTTATGCGGTTTGAACACTCTTCATAATGATCTAGCAAATATTTTAATTCTGGGACATTATATGGGTTGTGATAAGTTTTCAAATTCTTATCAATTACTTTCAGACCTTCTGTCGACACAAATGCAACCTTTTCTCCATTGTAAAAAAATATTTCCATATCCACATTATTTTCCATAAGTTGGCACTTGGCTAGTGAAGAGTATAAAGTTATTTTAGGGGTTTTAGCTTTTACAAGTTCTACAAATCGAGATGCATATAAATACTTTTTCCAATGTTTCTGTGGCAGATTATGATAGGAAAAAACTTCATCAGGGCTTGGGTTATGTTCTGCAAAGGGTGTTATACATTTTTCTTTAATGTTATCAACTGAGTAGATTATTATTTTCATTCCATCTTTTGTAATTTTGCATATCTCAACAACCTTCTCTTCTCTGTCTTTCCCTTTCTTTTTTATAAATTCCACAATAACTGCAGTAGGTTCTATCTTTAATATAGCATTACGAGTTCTGTGTGAAATAACTGGCAATCTTTCTGCACATAATGGTGGAACACCGATTGCATTTGACGTGGAATTGCAACTTTTAGGGATATTTTCTTTATTTTCTCCACAGTTTATCATTCTTTTCCCTTCAGTTGTAATACAGTTAATATTCATTTTTTTTATATCATCAATCATTTGTGCAGAACTATTGTCATTTTTTTGGGGTAGTATACTACTACTGGGTTGTAACTGGGCCTGGAAATCAATAATTTCTGACCCTTTTTCACTATTCATACATATTTTATAATCATAACTATGACAATTAGATGACTGTGTACAGTTTTCTTGCATTCCAGCAAATACATTATAAGATAGTTTTGAGCCTTTGTGCTTTAAATCTTCAACATTTCCACTTGAGCATTGATAATCTGATGAAGTTCTGTCTTCATGCCTTATCTTGCCACTGTGCTGAGTGCTATGTAGAGTGGTGAGAAACCCTGAATCTCTAGAAATATCTTGCTTTGTTACATTTGAATTATTTGAGCACAAACTTGTTATAAATGGATGTTCCATTATTTCCTTAAGTGTGATTCTTTTAATAGGATCTTTGCACAAGAGTTTTAGTAATAAATCTTGAGCTGGCAGTGATAGCTCTGGAGGTATTTTATAGTCTGCATTGATGACTTTATTTAGAGTAGTTTTAACATGCTGAGTATGGAATGGTGGTCTTCCTACTAAAAGTGTATATAACATGCAGCCCAATCCCCAGACATCTGCAGGTAATCCATGTAACTCTCTTGATGCTACTTCTGGAGATATATAATTTGGAGTTCCACACATAGTGACATGTTTCTCATCTGGGCCATTTAGCTGAGTGGCTAAACCAAAATCAGCAATTTTGACATTAAGATCTTTGGTAAGCAGTAGATTGTTTAGAGACAAATCTCTGTGTATTATGTTATGAGTATGAAGATATAACACACCACTTACGACTTGTCGAAATATATCAGCTGCAGCCTTTTCAGATAGGCCTCGAGTTCCTAATTTAAAATGCTTTGCCAATTCACCATTGTGTGCTAGTTCTAAAACTAAATAGACATAATGTGCATCTTCAAAAAATGTAAATAGCTCTAAAATTGCAGGATGTTTCAAGCGAGAATGAATGGTGACTTCTTGTCGTACTCTCCCAATCATACCTGCACTTGCCATCAGAGCTTTGTCTATCATTTTGATGGCCACAAACAATCCTGTTCGTCGACATCTTGCTCTATATACATTTGCGAATCCTCCTTTACCTAGATGTTCCAATATTTCATATTCTTCTATCTTTTCTCCAAACATACTCATTCTTACTACAGTATTCGTTTATCATGAATAAAATTATATTTATAATGCTTTGTGTTGATATTGCCCGTAATCATATCCATTATTTTTTTGTATACTGGAAAAAAATAAATAATGTTTGTAAACATTTTTGTGCCAACGACAACAAACATAAATACAAATCAAGATTAATACATTTTTTAATAAAAATTACCTTATTCACAATCCACTTTGCATCTTCTACACTTTTACTGATTATCTCTTTTACTCGCTCTGGGTCTGGTTCAAACTTGTGCTGTTTATAGCTCTGCAAACGATAAAAACTGGTAAAAGCTACGAAAATTGAAGGTTTTTACTGTAATTGTTGAACAAATGAGCACCTGTCTGACAGCAAATTTATAATGTTTACAAGCGTCAGGCGGTAACTTTTCACATTGACGTAATAAATATTTATATAATTGAATTGATGTCATAACACTTTTTGAACCATTATGTATTAATTTAACAGATCCACAAAACATTAAGGTATGTTAAATTAAAATTTCAATGCGCGACGAGTTTTTCAATTTCCTGAAAAATGAATTCTGAAAACAAAGTGGATGTGGCTTCATTACAGAGACAAGGACTTCATTCATTGCCTATGGTTTTTTAGAACCAAACCAAATGTCACTTAATTAGAGATTTTTATAGGTTAAAAAGTTATCAGAAACATTTTTAATTGGTCAGAATTTTAAGCTTCCATAAATATCGTAGGCATTAAAATCGTGGTTTAAACATCCAAAGACAATTCCAAAATTTTTTTTTTGGATTGGCTTAATATCAGTGTTGTTAGTCTGGGATTTATTAAAAACCCGGTGCTTTCGGCATAGTCTGCTATAGTTCCAAAATAGTGAACTGTCCTATCGATGACATTGACAGTGGGGCGCCACCGTCAATACCGGATCGCTGGTTCCGATTTTTGCCATGTTGAAAACCATAATAGTTGAACGATGGTAGCGCCCCCCTGTCATTGAGTTTGGCGGGACAGTTCAGCGTGGGTCATCTATATCGGTCATGAATATTGTGCTATCAAGTATCAGTCTTTAATAAAGTTTATTTAAGTCTAGAATAAACTAGTGCTTGATAACATTTTCGAGTACATTATAATTTTTGTTTATACATATGTTACGGCTAAAGATAGTTGTGAACATAAACTTAAGATTAGCCGGCTAAACTTAAGTTTATCTTCGAGAAGCAGCTAAAGTTCGATAGCATGTTAGTTTGCGTCGTGATATTCCATCTTTAGCCGGCTAATGTGCACATTAGCCAAAACGAAACGGCTAAAAATGTATTCGATGGGCGCGCCAGGCCGGTGGAGGGTTTGAGGGGGCGGTGGGGAGACAACGCGCGCGCAGTTTTATTTTGTTTTATTTTGTAATTTTAAATACCTACAGAAGATTCAATTGTAATGACCAAATGGTTCCTTATTATTTTATTTTAATGATTAGGTAGATATTGTTTTAAGTGATTAATATTTTGTTATTGTAATAATTGTAATTTTGAATACCTACATAGGTACATAAAAGTATGTGTAATGAAAGTGATTATTTTTTAACACGTTCCGCCGCGGAAACGGCACATACAGTAAAGGTGGAATTCATTCATATTACGGCAGTACGGGTCTCGCCGTTTTCACGAAAATCAATCTAAAAATCACTACGGCGACAACCGTTGATTTTACATTAGAGTTTCATAGAGAGCAGACTTGTTGTTGCAAAATTATTGTGAACAACAGTACGGGTATAGGTGTATGAAACATTTATGTTAAGATTGTTAGTGTCATAGTGGACTGGAGTACAGCGTCGGAACGTGTTAATAAAGTTTTCGTGTCAAAATAGTAAACATTATTACATTGTTTCCTTTTCCATTTCCTTCTACATTTTAGCCAAGGGCCTGCGGTTACACTTAAGTTTAGCCGGCTAAAGATAGAAGAAACTAACATTAACACCTCGTCGAAGATAAACTTAAGTTTAGCCGGCTAATCTTAAGTTTATGTTCACACCTATCTTTAGCCGTAACATGCAGAGCGTTCACTCCATTAAATAGAAGATCCTTGACTTCTTAATAAAATTTGCTTATCTGTGGACCGTGAAATTAATAAAAAAAGAAAAATGTCTGTTTTTTACTCTGTAAAAACTCCTACAAACTCCTACTTGTTCGTAATCATCCGTATTTTTCAGGAATTTCAATAAAAAAATCCATTTTAAGTTGTGGCGATTATAAAAGTAATTCGTGAATGCTTAAAAAAGCTATGCCCATATTTCTGTTAAAGTTTCTTCGTGTCAAATTTAGGTTTTACATTTAATGATTCAGAAGATAGAATATGAATTTGTTAAGTCAAATATTTCACTTTTTGTTTGTGATTGTGCATTAACTCTAAAATGTTTCGTTAGCTTGAATGTGGTATGGCCCTTGTAACAATTCGACGATCACCGAGTGTGCAGACACCTAGAAAAACGGTGAGTGACATTATATGCACAAAAAGTTTTAGTACTTGGAGCACAAAAGATTGACAGATGGACTTGCAAGAGTCCGTCTAGCAATACCTGCCTTGCTACACGTACAGCACTTCTTGTTGCACCAAACTTTGGTTTCTTGATCCAAAGTAAAAGATATAGAGCCATCAAAACGTAATTGTTAAAACTTATGCACATTTGCTTACTTGATTTTTAAATAATGCAATTAAAATAAAACAATCATTGTTTGTCAATACTATTGTTTTTTAGATTAAATGTGAAAAATAGCATAAAGCTTAATTGATGTACCTAGCTCTGTCTGTAGTTCCCACTTTAATATAGTCTTTATAAATCTGTTTTATTATCAATATCCATTGCTCCATTTCATTGGTATTGTCAAGTTAAATATAACTTGTGTAACACTTACTTTGTTTCCAGGATGAGATCGAAAAGTCGAATGAAAACATTGAAGACGATGCAGGAAATCGTGTCAGCAAGAGGTAGGTATTATTTTTTCTTTATATCATTATCTGCAGTTTTATAATACAATGTAAAATAAAATTAAAAATAATGAAGGTTAGTTAAAGGGATAGTTAAGAATCACTATAAATATAATCAAAAAATTTTTTACTAGATAATTTCCTTTTTGATTTTATTCGACTACTGACATGATTAAAAAATTTAAGTATAAAACAATTTTTATCATTTATGGTCTTCTTTTGTTACCTGTAAATTATTTATAGCCTGACCAGGAACATAAAAACCCTGGCATAGAGGCGCGTCAATTGCATTTGATAGTGCAACACTGAGTACAGTCGTACCTGTGTTAAATTAATAGGCTAACTTTATGTATCAGGATTCAGGATTACGGGCTAATTTGATATTTTCATAAATTAACGAAAAAATATTATTATAGGTAACCTGATTTAAATAAATTAAATGAAACCATCAATCGAGCTAGTAGAATTTATTTTATTATTCATCAATAATCAAATTCAGAACTTGAATATTCAACTGCAATGTCTGCTCATGAACGCTTCAAACTCGGTACTTCTTTCCCAATTCCATAAAATTCAACACTTAGAGAGTGACAATTTTTTTAAAATAGGTAGTTGAAACAAACCACAGCAAATATTCATAGTGGACTGTACTATACGATAAACATGTGTCAGTCAATTTGACAACCTTTGTCGGAAACATTATTCAATGAAAATATTGTCCGAACCCTTAGTATTTCTCTTCGTCAAATACTTTAACACATTGTGAACCACTTTTCTTTCACGACTATAAAAAGATTTTAGCAATTTAATTCATAAAACCAATTGCGCACATTTAAAATAAACTTTGTTTACACTTTGACAGCAATAGACTGACATGCAAGGTGACATATCAATGAAGTTTTCAGTTACTGTTGCCATTAAAAGAAATTAGTACCATTAGTTTTCCGCAACATGGCGAGGGTTTTTATGTTCCTGGTCGGGCTTTAGTTATTTTCCATGATATGTTTTAAACATATGGCTGTTGCCAGTCATTTAAAACTAGACATAGTTTCAGATAAAGTTTGACAGAGTCAGGCACGGCAGCCTAATAAACAAGCTTCCATCTTTTGGAATCCCTGCTGGCTTATGCAAATGGATCTCCGATTTCCTTGTGGGACGATCAATAAGAGTAGTCCTTGAGGGCTACACTTCTAGTCAGCAACCTATTGACGCTGGCGTCCCTCAAGGATCGGTGCTGTCTGCAACACTGTTTCTACTGCACATCAATGATCTGCTCAAACCCGGTACCTTTGGGTATGCAGATGACACAACAGTGACAGCCAAATATCTTTCCAGCGCAAAAGCCAGCGGGAGTGAGGTCGAGTCTTGTCGTGAGTCCCTTATCGAACGCTTAAATTTAGCCCTTCAGGATGTCTCTGATTGGGGCGATGCCAATCTGGTCCAATTTAACGCGTCCAAAACACAGGCGTGTCTGTTCTCCGCCAAACGAAGTCCATTTCGTCTGGCTCCAACATTCCGAGGTGTGCCTGTTAAAATCACCGAGCGACTCCAACTTTTGGGTATCGAAATGTCCAGCAAGTTGAACTTTGGCGAGTACATCGAATCCATAGCGAAAACTGCTGCCAAAAAACTTGGTATCCTCTCGAGGGCAAGGCAGTACTTCTCCAATAAGCAAAGGCTGCAGTTATATAAAGCACAGATCCGACCTTGCATGGAATACTGCTGCCACCTCTGGGACGGCTCTGCCAAGAAATATTTGGCTGCTTTGGATTCGGTGGAAAGGCGTGCCAGGAGACTAATCGACAGCCCGACCCTTGTTGAAGCGTCGCTCCAGGAACTTGACCACCGCCGTAAAGTTGCTTCTCTAACGGTTTTGTACAGGCTACACTTCGGAGAATGTGCGAAGGAATTATACAACTTAATTCCACCAGCCCCTTTCCATCACCGGGGAACCAGACGCAGGCTAGCGTACCATCCCTACATTGTCGACATTCCACCAGCTCGCACTAAGCGTTTCGACGACTCCTTTATAATGCGAACAGCTAGGGACTGGAATTCGCTGCCTGCTGCTGTATTTCCTGAACACTATAATCCGGGCGTTTTCAAGGCGAGAGTGAATAGGCACTTACAGGGCAGATATGTACCATCCTAGACTGCATCTCACTTAACACCAGGTGCGATTGCGGTCAAATACCTGCCTTGGCTAGCATAAAAAAAAAAAAAAAAAAAAAAGTTAAAATGATTTATTATGTTGTTGTAGTAGGATGACACACCTATTAAAATTATTTAAATATTGTACTCCGTAAATAAAACTATAAGCACGGTAATACTATCTATACAGTGTGAGTCACGTTAAAGTGTACATATGAAAATAGATGAAAGTAGACCTATTTTTATCGACAAAAAAGAGGTCAAAAAATTTTTGAGATTTTTTTTAAATTATTTATAGAATTTTTTTTCTTCCAATTAGCTACTTATTGTAAAGAAAACGTAATAACTTTTGAACTAAGCGGTATATCCTGATAAAATAAAAACAGTAATAATGCTAAATAACAGGCAATACTAAAAAAATACATAAAATACATAAAAAAGGCCAACAAATAATAAAAAATTAAACTTTTTGAAAAAAATCTGCTTTTAAATTCGTGTTTTTTTTGTTATTTGATGAATTTCTCCAAAAAATGCCCCTATAACCGGTGGTTTTTATTACTTTGTATTATTCTCTATCGTATTACCTTCGTAAAACCAAAAATCGCATGTCTCTATCCCTATTACAACATTTGCTATGATCGTTTGAACAAAGGCCTGCCACAACATATTTCTCCGCTACAGTTAGAGACAATTTTAATTTTAACTAAAATGCTTATTTTACTTTGAAATCTTTTGTTTTTATTTGAAATCAAACTTGTCTTTATCAAAATAACAAATCTAGAGGCATTTTCAGTTTCGTTGTTAACGAAGCGTTGAATGGCGCGCCCGGAGAGGCTTAGTTCAAACGATCATTGCAAACGTTGTGATAGGGATAGAGACATGCGATTTTTGGTTTTACGAAGGTAATACGATAGAGAATAATACAAAGCAATAAAAACCACCTAACCAACGGTTATAGGGGCATTTTTTGGAGAAATTTATCAAATAACCAAAAAAACACGAATTTAAAAGCAATTTAATTATTATTATTAAATTTTTTATTATTTGTTGGCCTTTTTTTATGTATTTTATGTATTTTTTTAGTATTGCCTGTTATTTAGCATTATTACTGTTTTTATTTTATCAGGATATACCGCTTAGTTTAAAAGTTATTACGTTTTCTTTACAATAAGTAATTGGAAGAAAAAAAAATCTATAAAAAATTAAAAAAAAATCTTAAAAAAATTTTGACCTCTTTTTTGTCGATAAAAATAGGTCTAGTTTCATCTATTTTCATATGTACACTTTAACGTGACTCACACTGTATTATTACTGTGCTTATAGTTTAATTTTGGGAGTATAAGCCAGCGCCGTAGGGTGGACAATGGACATGGTCATGTTTAATTTAGGAAAAATAAGAAAAAAATTAAAAAACATTTTTTTCTTATTTTTTCAAAAGTTCTAGTAAGTTTTCCTAAACCTATGAGTAGCTATGGTCATTGGTGATCTAAAATAAATATTTTCAATTCGAGTATTTCTATTTACCCCTTTCAATTTCTCATAAACTTATCATTACTAGCCAAATAAATATCGTTTAGTTATGTATTAATGTGCCAATACTTGTTGAAAATGTCACAGATTCTTGTGTCAATCAATAAAATTATGACTACTTACTGGTAGTTTAATAGAGCTACATATTTCCATTATTTTTATTTTAAAGTTAGTTTCAATGTGTTTTATCCATTTGTTCCCTACATTTTATTTTAATATGATTTAGATGTCTAAATATTTAAAAACATTTTATTTTGAATTCAACACATTTTTTCTTTGATATGGCTCTAAAAACTTTTGATAAATTTTGTGTCAGCTCCATGTTTATTAATTATTATTTTTAATTATTCTCTTAGTAAAATAATAACATGTTAAAAAATCCTTGGAGCATTTATTTCCGATTGCATGCACTGAAAAAAATATGGTCAATTTTATGTACCTAATAATTTAGGCCATTCATTTTAGTTAATTTGTTGAACCACTAATTTAAAAATGCTCACGACTGTATTGTAAATTCTGCATATTTTGTTGTTCTGCATTTTTTTATTTCTTTTTTTTAACCTCATATTGGCACAAGGGGAGTCTCCACTCCTATATTTTGTATATTTTGAACGATAATATGCTTTTGTATTCACAAGTTTTTCCTTGTTTAAAAGGGTATATCCGAAAACTACCTAAACCAGATGCAGGGCAATGAATTCTAGGAGCTCGTATCGGTATAAATAACTCCTTCGATCATAAGATACGAGTGTATTGGCATTTTCTAAGTAAGTTTTGCTTCATCTAATTACCTATCGCATCGCATCTGCATCTTTTCAGGTCTGTTATTGTTTTGTGAAGATGATTGATCGATTAAGAATTGTATTTCCTAATAGCGCATAGCGGCCGCCCGCGACTTCGTACGCGTGGATCCCGTTTTACCCCCTTAGGGGTGGAGTTTCGTAAAATCCTTTCTTAGAGGCCTACGCCATAACATCTATCTGCATGCCAAAGGACAATGACCAAAAGTGGTCCAAATGTCCACCACTAATGAGACCTATATTGGCTTATAGTCCATTAAATAGAGATTAACTTTCAGTATGGGATGAAAAAAAAATAAGCTGTCAGTAAAAAGTTATGACTGTTTGAAAAATTGTAGTAGTTTACGCGCTAATCTCAGGAACTACTGGTCCGATTTGAAAAATTATTTTTGTTATGGATAGCCCATTTATCAAGGATGGTTTTAGATTATATAACACTAATATTATAAATGCGAAAGTAACTCTGTCTGTCTGTCTGTCTGTCTGTCTGTCTGTCTGTTACGCTTTCCCGCTTAAACCTCGCAACCGATTTTGATGAAATTTGGCATAGAGATAGTTTGAGTCCCGGGAAAGAACATAGGATAGTTTTTATCCCGGTTTTTGAAACAGGGACGCGCGCGATATAGTTTTTCTGTGACAGACAAAATTCCACGCGGGCGAAGCCGCGGGCGGAAAGCTAGTATAACATCACCCTACAACCAATAGGGGCGGAGCAGTAAAGACAAATGTTGTAAAAATGGGAAATATTATTCAAACTATTTTCACGCGTACAAAGTCGTAGGCACAGCTAGTATAATTCATCTATAACCCCGCACCAGTTGGAAAAAAGACTATTTTACCCCTTTCGCATTATTCCAAGTATTCCAATATTGTTGTCCTTCTTCTGAGCTTATTTTTTTTTCTTTTAGCGAGAACCTAACACGGCATGCGAGATGATAAGCGACATGACATAACATGCATAGATTAGTCCAAAATGTGCGATGGATAGAATGATATCAAGAACATTTTTCGGATGAAAAGGTGAAAAACATGACTTTTCATTCAGTCATAACTTTTTACTGACAGCATATTTTTGATTGCGGTTTGGTTATAATGAATCAGTATTTAGTAGACTATTTTATTACATAGGTCTCGTTAGTGGTGGACATTTAGACCACACTCCATACATTTTTGGTCATTGTCCTTTCAGGCCGATCCGTCCAGTGGTTTGGGCTGTGCGTTGATAGATCACTATGTCAGTCAGTCAGACACCTTTGAGTTTTAATTTAAATTTAATAAAAATGTAAACACGTCATAATTGTGGACAGGCAATGCCGCTGTGATCAGCTGTGATTCTTGTGAACCTTAATTCATAGATTTAGGTTCCACTATTAGTTCACTATGTTTGGTCATCAATCACTTTTGACCAAAAGTGCCAAAAGTGGGTCTGAATGACGACATTGATGTTTCATAATGTAAGTTCTAGTTCTGATCCATAAAATAATACCTTAAAAGCGCGTCCTGTCAAGCTTCCATCTTAAAAAATCCTCAGACGGTTATTTTATCTCATTAGATAGGTAGTTAGTTTCTTTATAGAACCTCTTATTCTTTACCACATGTAATTTCCTTACATAAAATATAACGAAGAAATTAACAATATAGACGATATTTAGCAAAAATACAGGCAACACAGAGTCAGGACAGGATTCCTTGATTCGGATGTAGTTTATGTGGGCGATGATGAATGCTTACCGGTGATCTACCAGCCTATTTGCCACCTCTTCCTAAAAACAATTGTAAGCTAGTTTAAAGTACTTACACACGTCCAAATATAACTTTGACCACTGTGCCGGGACTGTCGGGACTCGGAGACGTGGTGATATCGGCGACTGCAAAACTTCTGATCTCTCTTGTCCATTTTCCATTTGGCTTTGGGCTTACACTGACCCTTAAAATATTAATTATCTGCCAAATCATAAAGGACTTACTTTCTTCAAGTGTCTTTACATAAACCTATGGAAGAAGGCCTTCAGAGGAATTGAAGGTATCAAGGCAGTCATTTTACTCTAGCATGAAGGGGACTTAACCAAGTCAACTTGAAAGTTTACTGGTCAATGACAGTGTTCGTACTCATATTTATCGATTATTTGCAATTAGTAAATCGGGAATTTCAATCAGTACGGTATCCTTAGTGAAAGTACGATTCTCTATTTATTTAACAAACACGTTTACTACTCGAAGTAAGTAACCTATCTATTTAAACTTTTAACTTGTGAAATTTTGTATTGTTGGAAGTATAATTGTATCGTTTGCATTGTATCTGCTGGGCGGAATTGCGGCAGATTGCACACTTACGAGTAAAACACTTTGCTGGTCATGGCCAATGCTCTTGTAGAACCGAGTTAGGTAAATGTTACAAACAAACTGCAAACGGATATCCTTAAAGGTTATTGGGAGAAGGGATCCTTTCAATTTGCAGGTTCGAGCGCGTTGTTATAGCTGACACGAGTACTCCACCTTTAAAAAGTTACTTAATATTAAAATATCAGGGACGAAAACTCAAATCTGAAAGCGGATCGCAGAGTTTGACCTCAATAATAATTGACTAGATTATATGTTGTGGTCTGCGGTTTAATTCGTATTAAAGTGCGCAGACAAAGCTTACATGTTATTTGTGGCGTTTCATCATCTTTTATTTTATTTATATTCGCCATCAAGCAATAACATTGCGCGTGTATAGCGGGCGTGCTCCTGAACGCCTCGTGTTCCTGTTCAGCGTCCAGTTTCTATATTTACGCGGCAGTTTGTGCTCGGCTCGGAGGGAAGTAATGATGTCGCTCGTCGGGTGGGCTCAGCGAGCAAGTTACGTCCATAGCGCACGCATCGTTTTCGTACTGTCGGTCGGGACGCAGCGCGCGGTGCACCGTGACTCTTGTCTGACCATGCTTGGTTGACATACGCGCCTCTGCCTCGCATCAACACACGTGTACTGCATACGTACGGATAATTGCGACCGCGAAGTCGCTATGTTTTTGTGCAAGTGTTTTAAACAGTGACAAATGTGTGCTATTTATTAAACGTTGGACGGATGGATTGCAATGATTCTTTTTTAACATGGTCGCTTTCAGGTAATAGTGAACTTTATTCATGACAAAATTCGCAAACTAAACTTACCACAAACTGTTATGTATTCATATACCTACCTTGATCTATAGTACAATTGACGCAAATAAGTTTAAAAATATTGTTTAAACATATTTTTAATAAGTCGTAAACCATTTATTATATTCTGTTTATCAATGTTTTCGAGGCACATAACATTAAATAGAATATCACTTTGTTTTTAAGCATTCATGTTGGTTTTTTTTTTAATTCAAGTGCACACACAGTAAACTAATAGGTATACCTTCCTAGTTCAAAATAAATCGCGCCAGTTGAACCAAAATACAGACATAGACAAGCTAGTACCTACCTCACATTGCATTGTTTACTTTGACTTCATGGAATGCGATAGGATGAATGGCATTAAACTTTATGTACGACATTTATCTTGAAATAATAAATTAAACTATGAGAGAAAGTAGAAGTACCTTCAACTTCTACGTTTGCCAATATCATCAACACAATAAATTAGACGCCATGTAATCAGTGGTAATGAGATTTTGATCTTGCCCATTAATATCCTAAAAGCTTTTATTGAACCGTATTATGATATCGTTACTCTAAATGTTATGGAAATAGGATCATTACAATCTGGTAATTTAGAGGACCAGGTTTGCTTCGGAATGTTACTGCCTCTTCGCGGTTTGAATTATGTTTCCCTACTATTTTAATAACCCTCTACAGGATTTTTTTAAACTTAATCTCTCAAAAAGAAATCACCAAGTTATACCTCATGGAAACGAGTGACATTTTGTTATCAATATTACGTGAAAGCTCTTGATAAGTCCTCAAATACTAAAAGGAGAGTCTTTTCATCACTCTTAGATTCACTCTCGTTGGCATCCACAATAAACCTTATGTTTTATGGAAATTTTCTGATTCGATTTTTTATCGTATAACAAGAAGCTCTGGTAAAACCAGGAGCTCGAGCGGTTCTCGCGTCATCGAGTAGGGATCTACGACTGACGAAAAGTTGTTGTTGCTGCTTAAGTATGTAGTCCACGACTAATGAAAAAAATAGTACAAATGTAATGCCTTTATAAAGTTTCTTACGTATCCACTAATTGTCCATAATATCTTGCTCAAAATGAATTCGATAAAAACTGAGAGAAATTCGGTTTCCTTTCGTGTTTTTACATAATTTGGGATGGAGATCACAATGTCGAATTGAAAACTACTATATTGTCTGCAGACATTGTTAAACTTACAGAGATAGAAGGGAACATTTAATTTTAATGTATACCTGACTTAGATAAGATCTTATCTTTAAAGGAGTGGTCTCGTCCGAGTACATGATTAAGATTACACTTTATGACCAAATATTATTTAGTAAATGTGTATTAAATAATCCATTTATTTTCATTACATATTTGTTGTTGGTCGTATCGTATTAGTGTAAATAACATACTAATGTAAAGTATGTTCTGTATCAAGAAATTTCATAAAGTAATGTCGGTATGTGACAACTGATTACAAATTAATTACCTTAACTACTTTTTATAGGAAGAAATATTAAGATCTTTAGCTTCTTTTATAAATTAATAATGTTACACAATCATTCAAATATGGATCCGACCTTTCTTTTGCAAATTATAGAAGTTCTGAAATAATATTAGTTTGCAGTAATCAAGTTAATTATTCCATTCAGTATACAACTTAGCAACGAATTTAGATTTATGATTTGCAATAAACTGAGAGGCATCTTTTTGATTGATCAGAATTTCAGAAACAAAGGACAATGTTCGTTCTCCATACATTGTTCGCCTAAAAACCAACAATTTTGACATATTACTACCCAAAAGCGAAATAATACGATTCTGTGTGTAAGAACAATGATGCCTGATGGACACTTGCCATAAAATTAATGATTAAGAATATTAAATCACAGCGATTTTATAATATGTCGTTTATGACAACATGGCGTCTAATGTATTGTGTGAATGTATGAACACCGATTCGCGAAAAATGTTTTGTATTGTCGTCACGCCGAGTCGCAGCCAAATAGTATAAAATAATAGAACAAGTTTTAGAAATACAACTCGGCATTCCACTTTTATAATATGCCCACATATTGCACGTAAATAAACAACATGAATCGTAGGTTGTTTCCACCCTTGTCATCTGACACATGAAATAAACTCCTATTGTATTATAGATATCGAAGCCGAATCGTATATAATAATAGAATGGGTTTTGGAGATCACTCGGGGTTCCACTTTTATAAAATACCTACATATTGCATAAAAATAACACGAATCATGAGTTTTCTTTTCACCATTTACATCTGACACGAGATAACAAACTCCTATCTCCATGACTACCATCGTAGTCTATGCCAAAGACTACAATATTTTAAGCAAGAAGTTTCAAACCTTAGCGGCGGTAACCCCTGGGCCACATACATCATGATAACATTCGGTCGACACCGGAACGAAGTCTTGCGATTATGCAAAAAAACATCGTATTCTAGTGCGGCTATATCACGTTCAACCGGGGTTTTAATTCGACTAAAGTCCTGACTAAAGACTGGAAGAAAATACGCCGCATTGTATGAGCACTTCGTGTTCGTTAAAGCGGCTTCAGATCTAGAGCCCACATAGTTTTCTTTCCAATAATATCCGCAAGTAGCGCTGCATGATCTTTACAACAAAAACGGCAATAGTTATTAAGGTGCCAAAATTATATGATTACTTTGGCACGGTATTATAGACGTTCGAAGATTTGTCATTTTCATTCATTTCATCATCATCATCATCATTTCAGCCACAGGACGTCCACTACTGAACATAGGCCTCCCCCAATGACTTCCACATCGCACGGTTGGTAGCGGCCTGCATCCAGCGCCTTCCCGCTACCTTTATCAGGTCGTCGGTCCACCTTGTGGTGGGTTGACATTGCAGAATATGACTTTTGATAGGTTCATCATAGAATTCGGCGGGGATATCCTCACGGAGGAAGTTCGTAAAAGGGCGGAACAAGATCTTATAATAATGCAAGGCCGAAGCTGTTACGCGCGTGCTCCTACGTGTAATCCGGCGAGTATGCAATAAATAGTAATGTCTGGTAAATAGTGGTAATACGTATCGTTCGTTCGTTCGTTTCAGCCGAAAAGACGTCCACTGCTGGACAAAGGCCTCCCCCAAGGATTTCCACGAAGACCGATCCTGCACCGCTCGCATACAGGCACCTCCCGCGACCTTCACCAGATCGTCGGTCCACCTAGTGGGAGGCCTGCCCACGCTACGTCTTTCGGCTCGTGGTCGCCACTCAAGAACTTTCCTGCCCCAGCGGCCATCAGCTCTACGAGCTATGTGCCCCGCCCCGTCTATGTCTATATGCGCTACGATTACAGGGTATCATTTTGCATAGTCGCAAGACTTCACTCCGCTGCTGTCAAATCAATGTCGCATAATGTTATCGCAATGTGTGTGGCCCTTGGCCAAATCACAGAAGCCTATGCGAAGAAAGAGCACTTGAATGACAATGAAAATCAGGGTTACCATTTTATAAGATCTCCTCACTATTGAGGGTAACAAAGTAACATTAATAATCTAGCCATTAATTACATTTATTACCTATACGAGAAAGTAAAGCAACATGCGGTTTTATTTTAATTTGTAAAATATTTGTAACAGTTTGTTCCAAGTTTAGTTTTACAACAGTATTGCTGTTTCAGCTGTCACTGTGAAGCTTTGGGAAAATAAATAAATAGAAAAAATATTAACATAAATATTTATTTAAGTTTTTATGTTCATTATCATAATATGCCAATTTAAGTTACACTGTGTGACAGTCTTTGACACTAAACAAACTCTTCAGCTTAATAATACCTACCTACAGGGCGTTTTTATAGTTACTCTTGCTGATGAAACAAGAAGGGTTGATTCTACTACTGAAATACAACTACTTTTCTTACAGGACCAATATCAAATTCTCAAAAAAATTCACATCCTCGTGATGGTGATAATTTCTATGGAGAGGTTTTTTTTTTATATTCGGTCTCTTGGGATAAGTTATTCCATTTGAGCAGTAGAATTAATCCTTTTTATTCGATCACATATAAAAACAACACAAGTGTTTAGGAAAACTTCTTCTTTGGTATGGTATCACTACGGAGTTATAATGTCGGCAACTCTGTATCACTGACTTGTAACTTTCAAACAGTATGAATAATAAGGGCACCACATTGGTTTTCTTTCTGAAAAAAGGCTTTCACTTTTAGTACTAACCCTTTAGCACTATTTCATTGAAATAAAAATACAATAAACGCACAGAAGACTGAAATTGAGTCAACTGACGTGACATTTATAATTTGTTGACATTATGACAGTTTGACAAGACTAGGGATTGAAAAAGTTTTAATTGAAAAAGTAAAATGACAATTTATTAAAACGATTCACAAGGATATAATCGATTAAAAATATTTATAAAATGTACATTGGCATAGATTATGAGAGATTGGCAACTATACTAGGTTGATATATGTTTCTCACACTTCAACTGGCATTGGATTCAACATCGGATTCTGACACTTTTACAGTTATGATACCATGAATATCAGTTTATGGTCCTAATTATTTTAATTTTATTTACGACCTTCGACCAGTTGGACACTTTAGATAGCTTCTTGTAATAGTGTCAATATCTTTTTAGCTTTTAACGCAAATCTAGTCTTAAAATCAGTTTAATCGATTTATTTTATTTTCAAAATCGATATTTTATTGTCTATGATGGCCGCAGGAACATCACTATACATGGACTCCCAGCAATAAAGTACGGTAATGCCTCGTACAGATTTTATCGGCAAAAATTATGGAACTTGATAGGTTTTAGACCATGCCACGCACCAAAAAGTCCGGAAGTTGTAATAGTATTATAGAATAAACGTTTAAAGACTTATTTGTTTAATTTTTCAATGCTTAAGTGTCCATTAGAATGAAAGGGTGCTTAATATATTTAAAAAAATAGAAAATAATTATGATGGGTTAATGTTTTTGGGCGGTTTTTAGGCGGTTTCTAACAATGTCCTTTTCAACATGGGCATAATGTAATAATAAGATTATAATATCCCAATAACAAAAGAAAAATAAAATTCAGCTTACATTCAATTTCGTTTGAATTAATAATACAAATCTTAAATCAACAAACACGAGTAATTTAAACCAAAGAAGATTATTAGGTTTCTTGACGTACTGCAATGTGATGTGATCACTTTCTGGAGAATAGATATGATGTCTAATTATCTAAATCTATTCACTGATTAGCTACTGGGCGCCGTGCCTTGCACCGAGCCCATTATCTGCCCGAATCGGGTAAAGTTGCGTTGGCCGTGCGAGCGATTTGCCTGCGCTCCCGTGACTAGTATGGGTGGGCAACACCGCTTTGCTTTGGCAAAACGCCGCCGCTATTTTTAATGAACCTTGAGAACAATCGCCCTTGCCGTTTAATGCAAGGCAACGTTAGGAATTGCAGCCTATCCTCACGAACGTCACCACAAATCTATTATTTTCACTCTATTATTAACCGCCCATCTCACCTTCCCTTGTATAGCTATACTATCTTCATCCCACATGTTTCCCGTAGCGCTATTTTCGGATGACCTCATCATACGTTTTACGTCCGATACAAATACCTCTTTTGAAAGGCGCTCGACGGGCCGTATAAAGTTAAATGTCACTGCGCGGCCGTAATCGCACCTTTGTCTTTATATTTTTAGCCATAATAAGAGTGCCTAATCGTAGTAATGCAGTGTGGCACACCACCAACATAATACAAATATTTAACCATTTTGTTACCGTTTTCCTTGAATAGGTAGGTACTACATACTAGTAAATATTTCATTACCTACATATCTTTACAGGATACACATACATTAGTAAAAATAGGAAATATAATGTACTGTATAATTCATTAGCATTCAAATATAGCTACATTAACTTCTTATTAATATTTTACAAACGCAAAATATTTTTATACGGTGCAAGATGCTCCCATTACCGTTCTTCGTATTAATTAATGAGCACATTCGCTTCCTTGAAAATACTGTAGATTAAAATAGCACACAGTGTTATTTTATTAGAATTATCCTGTTTATGTGCTGTTTTTTATTTCTTTACTTTTCCCGCTCAATTGATATAACATGATTGTGTAAGGTTTTTCATAGAACTTGTAAAATTAATTTCAGTGTTTCATCATAAACATAAGATGAGTGTTCTGTTTTTGTTATTGTTTGATGCCATCTGCGAGTTTATCGTTGCGTTGCGTAGAGTCCCCAATGAGTAATCGTGTTTATGTGGAGCGGCGCGGCGCACAGTAGTTTGATTTTAAAAATAGGTGGACATACGATCGAAAGTCATAATTTCATCGAAACAAAAATTGTTTTGGATAGCATTTTGAATGCTGATCAACATTTGTTATTATGCATTTTTCGTAAAAACGAGCCTTTCATGCTTAAAAAAAATATGACAAAAAAATTTGTATGGAGAAAAATCGTTTTTATTTTTTTTCTGGCCACTGTTGCAAACTGTAGCCGTCAAACCTTATGTAGTCGTAAGTACCTATGGTGCCTAATATTACTACATAAAAATTTTATGCGGGCACGCGCGGCGAAGCGAGTAATGGACATGCAAAATTTTAAATATTTTTATTAATGGATTATTGATTTTAATGCACTTAAAGTAATTATTAATAGGAAAATAGACTTAGTCTAACTTAGTACAGCCCCCTATTACCTCATTTCACTCTAAAACCTTTCAAACTAGAACCTAAGTTTTTAGGTACTAGGTAGCCTAAGTCGATTATTGACATTATAATATTCACTACTGGTCTACTGGTTATGGTGTAAGGTGGATTAGGTAGATATGTACCCTTTTACCTAGGTATATACCTACTTCTTGGCACGTATAATACCGACAGACATGATTAAAAAGTCTTCAAGCAAGAACCCTTAACTGCAATGGTTATGAAATATTTTTTTACTTTCTAAAGTAGCCCTGAATAGATCTTTATATCATTTTGACTGTCATAATCGATTACAGTAGGTAGTGGGTTCAGTAAGGGTTGAACGGTTATAGTAAACAATACATTTTTATCACTCTCTATTAAAGTTAGTCGAATAATTCTAGCATAAATGGGAATACCCGCAACCCTGTTCCACACATTATTCATCATCCATCATCATTTCCACAATGGCCGGTTGGTGGCGACCTGCATCCAGCGCCTTCCTGCTGTATGAGGTCGTCAGTCACCATGTGGGTGGACGTCTTACGCTGCGCTTTCCGGTACGTGGCCTCCACTCCAGAACCTTGCTGACCCATCGGCCGTTAGTTCTGCGTACTATGTGCCCTGCCCATTGCCACTTTAGCTTGCTAATCCGTTGGGCTATGTCAGCGACTTTAGTTCGTTTACGGATCTCCTCCTCATTTCTGATTCGATCTCGCAAAGAAACACCGAGCATAGCCCTCTCCATAGCACGCTGTGCAATTTTGAGCTTATTTATAAGGCCTATATTGAGAGGCCACGTTTCCGAGCCGTATAGCCACACATTATTGCAGATCCATTATGTTCACCTCTACCTATAGTTTTATATGCCAGCTAACGTACACAAACTGCTGATACATGGTGCAGATAATGTGATAACATTTTGGTGTACTGGCTAACTGCCTATTGGATTCTTTCGGAAAAAGTATGTGAGTGACTTAGATTATTTTGAACACTCTGTTCAAGATAAGTGAATAGGTTAAAATAAATTTTTTGATTGTTTTTCGAACGAAGATAATAATTGAAGACATGAAGGGAAGAAGGTGATAAATGTCGGATTTCAGATTTTTCTCTGTTCGATGCTTGGATAAAGGTGTTATATTTCAAACCTTATGTTTGAGGCTACTTGATGAAGGTGTTATGTACGTTATCTTTTTTGATAGACGAAGGAAAAGGAACTTACAACTCTTTAAAGGAGCCAAAAAAAGAATCACTTTTTGCGAAAGTATAAGTATATAACTTATCAGAAAACTGGAAATTATAGTTATATCAAAATTGAAACTATCCCGCTACCTACTGTAATCGATTATGACAGTCAAAATGATATAAAGATCTATTCAGGGCTACTTTAGAAATTAAAAAAATATTTCATAACCATTGCAGTCAAGGGTTCTTGCTTGAAGACTTTTTTTAATCATGTCTGTCGGTATTATACGTGCCAAGAAGTAGGTATATACCTAGGTAAAAGGGTACATATCTACCTAATCCACCTTACACCATAACCAGTAGACCAGTAGTGAATATTATAATGTCAATAATCGACTTAGGCTACCTAGTACCTAAAAACTTAGGTTCTAGTTTGAAAGGTTTGTGTGGAATGAGGTAATAGGGGGCTGTGCTAAGTAAGACTAAGTCTATTTTCCTATTAATAATTACTTTAAGTGCATTAAAATCAATAATCCATAAATAAAAATATTTAAAATTTTGCATGTCCATTACTCGCTTCGCCGCGCGTGCGCGCATAAAATTTTTATGTAGTAATATTAGGCACCATAGGTACTTACGACTACATAAGGTTTGACCGCTACAGTTTGCAACAGTGGCCAGAAAAAAAATAAAAACGATTTTTCTCCATACAAATTTTTTTGTCATATTTTTTTTAAGCATGAAAGGCTCGTTTTTACGAAAAATGCATAATAACAAATGTTGATCAGCATTCAAAATGCTATCCAAAACAATTTTTGTTTCGATGAAATTATGACTTTCGATCGTATGTCCACCTATTTTTAAAATCAAACTACTGTGCGGCGTCGAGTGCACTCCAGCCAGCGCGTCGTCCCTCCGCGGGCCCAGCTCCGGCCTGCGCCCGCGCCGCACAGTGGTCTGAAAATGAAGCTCCCATACCATAGAAACTTAATGTCAGAAATTAATAAATAAAAATATGTATTGTGTTTAGTATACCTCCCTTTGTTTTACTAATATAGTATGAAGGGTATGAGTAGCTCCATGTGTGAGAAAAAAAATATTTTAATTTTTTTTGTATGGAAAAAAACACTTAAAGTGTATTTTTTTTAAACTGAATAGAACTGAAGGGCTGGTACTCACATGAGCTATTGCACCATACACGGCGATCAAGATGACATACAATTCTTGTGCCTTTGGGTGCCGCTTTGCATGTACCAAGCTTTGGAAATTTTGAATTTTCGGTAGGTGATTTTTCAAGTCTTTGATGTTATTTTATGAAGTTATTAACCGCTTTCAATACGAGAATAGTATGTAAATTAATACTCATATAACTAGGAATATACTAGGGATATTTTTAAATATTTTTTATTTTGAAAATATAAAAAAATAAAACGTTTAATCATTGAATGAAGTAACCAACCAGTCGGTAACTGACATTGTTATTAGTTCATCATTTCAGCCATAGGACGTCCACTGCTGAACATAGGCCTCCCCCAATGCTTTCCATGTTGATCGATTGGCAGCGGCCTGCGTCCAGCGCTTCCCTTCTACCTTTATGATGTCGACGTCCCACGCTGCGTTTTCCGGTACGCGGTCTCCATTCCAGAACCTTTCTCCCCATCGGGCGTTAGTTCTGCGTACTATGTGCCCTGCCCATTGCCACTTCAGCTTGCTAATCCGTCGGGCTATGTCAGCGACTTTGATTCGTTTACGGATCTCCTCATTTCTGATTCGATTTCGCAAAGAAACACCAAGCATAGCCCTCTCCATAGCACGCTGTGCAACTTTGAGCTTCTGTATAAGGCCTATAGTGAGAGGCCACGTTTCCGAGCCATAAGTTATCACTGGTAAAACACATTGGTTATACACTAGTCTTCAGGCATTGACGTATTTTGGACGAAAAGATGTTGCGTACCTAGTTTCCCGAACGCTGCCCAGCCGAGTTGGATTCGACGATTGACCTCCTTCTCAAATTGGACCTACCTAGCTGGATCGTTTGTCCGAGGTAGACATACTTGTCGACAATCTCGAGAATTGAGCTCCCAACTGAAACTGGGTAGGGCGTAACATGGACATTCGACATAAGCTTCGTTTTGTCCATGTTCATCCTCAGACCTACCTGTTGGGAAACTCGATTAAGGTCTTCGAGCATTGTGCCAAGATCTTCCAACGATTCTGCCATATCCACAATATCGTCGGCAAACCGAAGGTGAGTGATGTACTCGCCATTAATGTTTATGCCGAATCTTTTCCATTCCAGGAGTGTTATTAGTTACTAACCTGCTAATGACGTTTTAATGAAAATAATAGAAATCAATATTGATTGAATAAAGAATTTAAAAAATCGAACTGCCTAATAGTCCAGTAGAATTACATTTGAAATCGGAAATAATTCCTACAAAAGATTTTATTGTTTTAATAGCTTCATTTGTTACCCATTAAGACTATCCTAAATTTTCGACTTCGACGGAGTTGTGCTTAAGTGGTGGGGCCCCCGAAAGGGGCGTTTTTTCGGTTTTACGGTTATATCGCGTAAAGGACTTACCCTATCTAAAACTAATAAATAAATAATAATTCATAATACATATTATGTATTGGACAAACCGTTCTCGTGCTTATCTTCGTAAAAGTACAAAATGTACGTATAATTATTGACCCTCTCTACGTCCAATGACTCGTCACTCGCAGGCTCCCAAGCCTTGTAAAGGGCCGACTCAACCAGTTTAACCCTGTCAAGGCTTAAGAGCTGGATGCACCTATCCTTGTTCGTCCTAGCCGTTCCTTAACTGCGGTTACTGCACCTCTTCCTCGGTTGAGGCGGTCCTTTTCAAAACTTGGAATCCTGCGGGTATCGAGCCATTGGACGTGGAGAGGATCATTAATTATACGTACATTTTGTACTTTTTCGAAGATAAGCACGAGAACAGTTTATCCAAAATATATGAATTTGGTCTTATTCAATGCAGGATTAAATGCTCTTCATCCGTCATGAAGACCAGTTTTCGATAGGGTAAGTCCTTTACGCGATATAACCGTAAAACCGAAAAACGCCCCTTTCGGGGGCCCCCACCACTTAAGCACAACTCCGTCGAAGTCGAAAATTTAGGATAGTCTTAATGAGTAACAAATGAAGGCATTAAAACAATAAAATCTTTTGTAGGAATTATTTCCGATTTCAAATGTAATTCTACTGGCCTATTAGGCAGTTCGATTTTTTAAGTTGTTTATTTAATCAATATTGATTTCTATTATTTTCTTTAAAAGTCATTAGCAGGTTAGTAACTACTAACAATGTCAGTTACCGACTGGTTGGTTACTTCATTCAATGATTAAACGTTTTATTTTTTTATATTTTCAAAATAAAAAATATTTAAAAATATCCCTAGTATATTCCTAGTTATATGAGTATTAATTTACATACTATTCTCGTATTGAAAGCGGTTAATAACTTCATAAAATAACATCAAAGACTTGAAAAATCACCTACCGAAAATTCAAAATTTCCAAAGCTTGGTACATGCAAAGCGGCACCCAAAGGCACAAGAATTGTATGTCATCTTGATCGCCGTGTATGGTGCAATAGCTCATGTGAGTACCAGCCCTTCAGTTCTATTCAGTTTAAAAAAATCCACTTTAAGTGTTTTTTTCCATACAAAAAAAAATAAAATATTTTTTTTCTCACACATGGAGCTACTCATACCCTTCATACTATATTAGTAAAACAAAGGGAGGTATACTAAACACAATGCATATTTTTATTTATTAATTTCTGACATTAAGTTTCTATGGTATGGGAGCTTCATTTTCAGACCACCGTGCGCCGGTGAAAGGGAGGTTAAACGCTACGGCAAGACGGATTGCGGCAACTTTACTAAAAATGGCGTCATTCATACATTTCGCGGTTGCATTATATTTAAAAAATAATTATTGCCGAGTACCTCATGCGAATATTGTATTGCTCGATTGAAGGACGACGTGTTACGCGTGCCGGTATATTATGTGCGTGCGTTTAGGTGTAATTTCTTTCGATAGATATTTTAGTAGGTGGTCTTATTTACATGTGGTTGATGGGTTAATGTTTTTGTTGCAGCCTCAATGAGTGCTACTTCGCGAACAAAGGAGCGGCGTTGGTGCTGGGCGGCGCCGAGCGGGGCTGTGCCGACCAGCGCACGTCGCCCGCGCGCGCTCACCCCCAGCCCGATATACAGCACCACCTACAATCCATGTTTTATCTTTTGCGACCTGAAGAGACGCTCAAAATGGTAAATAGCTTAAATGGCATGAAGCTTTATGACACTTTCAAATAAGAAGTAAAGAGGCATGAGGAAACGCTGGCGCGGCGCGACTAACTTCTAACTAATTTGAAGGCGCCCTTATGCTCATAATGAGATGTTATAATGCTCAGTCATATTATAAAATATTCAATGTGCTTTTAATTAGATACTGTAACTACTACTGTTTTAACTTGATCAACTTATTGCACAACTCATCAATCTAATTTTGAAAGGTCTGGCTGTCCAGAAAACTAGTTTACATTATGTAAAATTCCTGTAATATTAATTGGCGAGTTTTAATTTTAATAAATTAAAATGCATGCGTAACTTGTCGCTGAAACTGAATAATGGCTATTTTCCAAAAGAGTGCATGTTTTTGGTTAGTTTACCAAAGTGAACCCGCTGAAAACCAGTATCGAGGCGCGCGTGTGCACCTTTTTAGCACAAAATATTTAATTTGTTTATTTTAAGTTTGTTATTATTTTTGTTTGTTTTGTGTCGAAAAAAGATTTTTATGTTCTATTCTAAGTGTGAATTTGTCCAAAGGCGGTGAAACTGGAGAGCGCTCACGCGGGTCGCACGCGCTACCTGGTGGTGGTGTGCCGCGACGACGAGGCCGCGCTGCTCGGCATCGACTGCAACGAACGCACCACCGTCGGCCTCGTGCTGCGGGTCCTCGCCGACACGTCGATCAAGCTTGACGGCGATGGGTGAGCGCTTTAAATTCCTTAAAGAAAGTCTAGGGATGTCACAAGCCAGACCAGTCGATCCTTGTCGCCATTTCGGTCAAACTTGACGGCGATGGGTGAGCACAGAACACTTTAAATTATTTTAAAAAGCCTTTTTAAAAACTTGTGGGTCCTTGTCGTCACTTCACACAAGCTTGGGTAAGCGCTTTATATTCCTTAGCTACATTAGTAAATAATAACGAACGCTCCAGCATCGGCTTCGTGCTGCGGGTCCTCGCCGATACGTCGATCAAGCTTAACGAGGTTAGCGTTTTATCTTCCAGTTTATACTGAAGCGAACGTATCCTAAACTGGGTTTTCGCTGATAATTCGGTTAAGCTTAACCACGATGGTTGAGCGCTTATTTTCTAGCTGCTTAGATTAACAAAGCAAAGGACACAGGCGCAGTTTGCCTTGTGCCGTAGATCTTCGCTGACAGGTTGATCAAGCTTGACGGCGTTAGGTAAGCGTGAGATATTTTTATGTTTCACGGTTATCAGTTATAGATTTAATGAAAATATACTGACTGAATTACAGATGCAAGTAAATGATTCATATTTCCGGTAAAATGGCATACAAAGAGGAGACGAGTCACGAAAATCTAAAACGCGACGCTACTGATGACGATATTTCTATCCTACTAACCTCGTAATAACTCTTTTGTGAATTTATTATGCCAATACAAAGCCATGCTGTTAAACGTAACAGTAACGCTACCAAACATGATAGTCCGCTGTATAATAACAAGAAACCATTTTGTCCACATACATTTAAGTGAGCTAAGAACAATAACTAATTAGGGATTCATTGTCCACAGAGGGTTCAGCGTGCGTGTGTGCAACCAACAACACATATTCAAGCCGGTGTCGGTGCAGGCCATGTGGTGAGTGGAATCGTATTGTGCTCACTAAAACTAAATACTTTTGTTTATCTACACATTCCATGTGTGTAATGATCCTCGTTATTTAATTTTAACCATTTACTTTATCTACTTTACGGGGCATTAACGGTTCTATTTTGATGAGCTTTCTAGTACAGTATATGTGTCCTAGAAATAACTGATAGATAACCAGAATATTTATTTGCACAACACGAAAAAGGATACTGGTATTATGTCAACTGTTTAGGTGTAATGTGAGAATACTAACTAGGCTTGTATGAATTTTCTTAGGTAAATAGTCTACTCGCTCGCAATACTCGCTGTATACAAAAGTCATAAAAAATAATTTTATCCTCAGTAACAATATTGAATGCTATTTTAGACATCCCAACATTTTTCCACTAAATACCATTACTTCAGGACAATGTCAGTTAGAATCAGCCCAAGAGTTACTGTCTCTTTGATAATCTTACGAGATTATGTACTAGTGACCTGGGGCAGTTTCAAATCTATTTATTTATTTATTTATTAGGTACACCAACAAAGTCACATACATAATACAGTTCATACATTTTAACATGGTTTAACACATGATACGTATATGACCTCAATTACAGGTATACACAGCATTTCTTTTTACAATGTTAGGGTAATTATACACTAGTAAAAACAAAAATCAATTGAATAGAGTTTAGAGTTTAAGCACCGAACAATATAAAGGATTTAGTAATTGTTCATTTTGTTCGGTGCCTAAGTCGTTCCGAATACAGGCTTGAGTTTTGACTTAAATTTAGGGAGGCTGTCACCGAAAACGTCAAGACCGGTGTCTGTGTCTGGGTTGCCAGCCACCGCTTTATTATACGTTGCACACAACCGGTTAAGTGGCGAGTTTTGGCCTAACTTAGTTTTGCACAAAGGGATGTGAAAGAGGTCTCTACAGAGATAGCGAGAACTTTGCCTTGGAACACGAAAACGAATTTTTCTAAAAATCTACACATTTTATGTATTGAAATTACTAAAAGAGCTACATATAACAAAGTGGTTTGAATACAGTTCCAAATGACATCGATGATAGTCTTATGTCGTCGATGAAAGTCTTGTTATTGTTGTTATTATATGTTTCTTATTTGTATCAGATACACCAAAATAAAAATCCAAAACCTGCCCAAGCGTAACAAGTTTCAAGTCGCATTAGGCTCGGCGCAAATGGGCCACCGACCACAGCCACCGGTGACCAGCGACGGCGACCCATTTGCGGCGAGCCTTAAAGTGTAACATCTAGGTTTCCGTGCATACTTGACAAGAACATATCCTTAAAAATAAGAAAATCTTTTGTTTACAATCAGTTTCTACCTTTTTGTAGGTCGGCGCTACAGACCCTGCATCGCGCGAGCGGGCGTGCCAGGGAGCTGAACCACTTCGCGGGCGGCACGTCGCACGCCTGGTGCGCCTACTACGAGGGCCACGTGGACTCCGACCGCTCCTGCCTCAACGAGTGGCACGCCATGGACTGCATCGAGTCCCGCCGCCCGCCCTCGCCCGACTCGCTGAGACTCAAGTGAGTAAGGCCCGTCCCCACTACCAGAGTAAATACAAATGAGTAGGTCATCTTCATAGAAACGCACCGAGCGCGGTTTGTATGTGAGCGCGCGCCAATACGTATGCGGCGCGCACGCACACACTGACAAAATTCAGCGCACCTCACCGCTAATCAACGCTATACAGTGTGAGTCACGTTAAAGTGTACATATGAAAAAAGATGAAACTAGACCTATTTTTATCGACAAAAAAGAGGTCAAAAAATTTTTGAGATTTTTTTTTATTTTTTTATAGAATTTTTTTTCTTCCAATTACTTATTGTAAAGAAAACGTAATAACTTTTAAACTAAGCGGTATATCCTGATAAAATAAAAACAGTAATAATGCTTAATAACAGGCGATACTAAAAAAATACATAAAATATTCAAAAAAGGCCAACAAATAATAAAAAATGATACTTTTTGAAAAAAATCTGTTTAAAAATTCGTGTTTTTTTGGTTATTTGATAAATTTCTCCAAAAAATGCCCCTATAACCGGTGGTTTTTATTACTTTGTATTGTTCTCTATCGTATTGTCTTTGTAAAACCAAAAATCGCATGTCTCTATCCCTATCACAACATTTGCTATGATCGTTTGAACAAAGGCCTGCCACAACATTATTCTCCGCTACAGGTAGAGACAATTTTAATTTTAACTAAAATGCTTATTTTACTTCGAAATCTTTTGTTTTATTTGAAATCTAACTTGTCTTTATCAAAATTACAAATCTAGAGCCATTTTCAGTTTTGTTGTTAACGAAGCGTTGAATGGCGCACCCGGAGAGGCTTAGTTCAAACGATCATTGCAAACGTTGTGATAGGTATTTTATATATTTTTTTAGTATTGCCTGTTATTAAGCATTATTACTGTTTTTATTTTATCAGGATATACCGCTTAGTTTAAAAGTTATTAAGTTTTCTTTACAATAAGTAATTGGAAGAAAAAAAATTCTATAAAAAATTAAAAAAAAATCTCAAAAATTTTTTGACCTCTTTTTTGTCGATAAAAACAGTTCTAGTTTCATCTATTTTTATATGTACACTTTAACGTGACTCACACTGTATTTTGTCAGTGCGTATTGGCGCGCTCATATACAAACCGCGCTCGGGCGTTTCTATGAAGATGACCTACTTATTTGTATTTACTCTGCCACTACGCCGGACCGGTAAAACTCCCGGAAGGGCTAGTGGCTGTACAATTTGTATGAAGCTAACATTATCCCTCGGTAAATGCTAGAATTACCGGACCGGAGCAGTGTGAACGAGTTTGTCTGGTATCAGTCCAATACCCCCTCGCGTCATTCGGCTCGCATTTTTTGATAAAAGTAGACTTGTCAACTGTCCTATTTTCTTGCGGGATCCGGATCCCGCAAGAAACATAATGTGAACACTCTGTCCGGCGTCCAGGGTCCGGCTTCCGACAAATCTGCCGGTCCGGCATAGTGGGAACGAGGCCTAAAGCCTGTCCACACTTGAGCAGTGCTGCGCGGCGCGGCATGAAGCCTCAAAATGTTCTTACGAACCTTTTGTGATGTATGACCCCGTAGCCCTTCAAGCCCCGTGAATCGAGACACAATCAATAAATTGTTACGCGGTCATATGACCGCTTGGGGATTGATAGGACAAGGCGCATTAGTAACGTGCAGCGCTCGAATGCGACCACACCTTATAGCGGTGCCATGGTCTTGACTCAATGGTCTGCAGGGCTTACACCTCAAAAAGTATTGGCTAAACGCTTCTTGCCCTCACTCGCCTCGCGGAGACTCAGATGACTATCTGGACTGCACTCCAGTGACACGTATTCCGAACTTTGATTGGTCCTGTTAACTTGCCCGGCTGATATAAGACGCATGTTGGTTACAAAAATGATAAAACCACGAGTTACTTTCCTGGATCAATCCCGGAAGTTAATATTCTCAGTCACCATAAGTCACTGAGTCACTGACTGAACATTTGAACAATGTTCTAAATCAAAACATAGCGGCATACTTTTGATATTCGGCCCACACACACGTCAATAAGGAAAATTCAGCGGAAGGAAACACATGGAATAACAGTATTCGATGTTTATTACCTAAAAGGCTATAATTAAAGAACGGTATTTGTACGTAACAGATCACGCATACGAGCGCCTAGACCTCGTTTCTCGGCCTCGAAAAGGATCGGACGTCGGCCGATGCGTTAATTAAAATACGTTACTTGCATGCAAAGATCAATTATCATATTTCTGTAGTATTAGGATAATTTGAGGAACAGAATCGTTAGTGTTTCAGTATTATTTGCCTTGTAACACGGACATAGCAAAACGATACAATGTTTGTGAGAAATCTGAAATAAGGACTAGCTGAGATGGCTATAACACTGTTTGTGCTGATCTAAATCTATTATTTTTACATTGTCTTGATAAACATATCAAACAAAAAAGAATAATCCTCCACGTAGCGTTAATATTTTATTGTCTAAAACGCATGGCCGTAGCTAGGGGGGGGCATTGTGGGGCAATGCCCTACCTTGAAACCACAATGCCCTACCTTAAAAATATCTAAAACTAAGATAAATTATTATAATTAAATTGTTTGTTCATAGTTTGAGAAAAAAAATGTAGCGATAGGTATCTAAGTTTGCAACAAAATTTATAATGTGATGGTAAGACTCTTGTATTGGTTCAAACTAAAGCCGATGAAACGGAACGCACCAATGACAAATGTCATGATGACATTTTGCTGAATAAAAACAAAACGTCAAAACAAAAACAACCTCAAATGGATATTGTTTATATTTTATTGAATTTCAGGTGTTTTATCAGTGAATGCAAAAAAAAGTGTTACATTCTTTGTTCTGTGTATAGATGGCATTCGAAGCGCCATCTCATGAAGCGATGGGTTTATACAAAGAATTAGAATAGGGCTAGTCGGGGAATCCCCTTTTAAACCTGACCTAAAGATTGATTATGATTGTTTGTAGTTTGGTTAAGTGAAGTGTACGGTGAAGAGTGCTTTAGACAAAAATCGATACAATTGTTATTTGTATTGCTATAAATTGAAGATTCATTTATTTCGCGATGGATATACGGGCTTTCTTTGGAAAAAAACGAAGACTTGAGGAGCAAATTGACCACGAAAAACCTAACTGTTCAAAACAGGTGGAAGCACCAAATACAATCGCTACTCCTAGTTCCGTAGCAACAGGTAACGTTAGCTATGGTATTCCGTCTGATATTGCACAAATCGGAGAACCAATAGAACAAGTTGTTTTAGACACATATCCAAAACAACACAACAGGGCCTTTGTTTCCGATTGGTTCAAGCGTTATAAATGGTTGCAGTATTCTGTCGAGAAAGATGCTGCTTTTTGCTATCCATGCCAGCAATTTTTACCTCATGGAAGCAAACAGACTTCGTACACTTCCACAGGATTTAGAAACTGGAAAAATGCCACTGATTCTAAAACTGGTTTTCCAAAACATGAAAAATCAATTTCTCATATTCAAGCTATGTCGATGTGGCAGGAGAAATTACAAAGAATATCTACATCTAGCAGTGTTGAAACGTTAATAAATCAAAAAGTATTAGAAAAATATAGGTATTATGTAAAGTCTATCATGGAAGTAATACAATTTCTAATTGTCAACGAATTAGCTTTGCGTGGAAATTATATTTTGGAAGAAGAAAAAGAACAAGGATTATTTCAGAATTTATTTGAATACACATGTATGAAAGATCCAAATTTGAACGAGGTTCTCACTCATATACCACAAAACGCAACATATCGTTCACCCGAAATTCAAAATCAAATAATTCAAGCAATGGTTCAAGCGGTACGAAGTTCCATTGTCAAAGATATTAATGAATCTGACGTGAAATGGTTTACTCTAATGGAAGATGGGACGAGAGATAAAAATAACCGCGAAAATATTGCATTAGCAATACGCTACGTCAAGGATGGTGTCGTCAATGAGTCGTTGCTGATGGTTAAGACTACTGAAAATCTTGATGCAGCCACTTTCACGGAATTAACGTTAAATACTCTCACGGAAAATAACATTGACCCCTCTTGTATGCTTAGCCAATGCTATGATGGCGCAAGTGTAATGAGTGGGAAAGTTTCAGGAGTTGCGACTAGAATAGAAAATAAATTGGGCCGAAAAATTCCTTACGTCCACTGCTATAACCATCGCTTGCACTTAATAGTCATCAGGACTATCTCAGAAATGACTTTTATTCGTTTATTTTTTGACCAATGCATCATGTTACATGAATTCTTTCATCATGGCAAAATAGCTGCCTTATATGATGGAAAAAGGATTGGCCGACTCCTCGAACAACGCTGGTCTGGACATTTAGCAGTTACAAAAGTTGTATACGATAATTATTCATCGATTTTGCAGACTTTGAAAGAAATTAAAAATGGCAGATTCAACGGTGATGACGTCGCCAAGAGTATAGGTATTAAAAAAGTCATGCTTGATCTGGAATTCCGAATAGCCATGGTTGTGGCCAAAAAAATCTTATCCACGCTACAACCTGCAGACGCAGCTTTGCAAGCCCGAAGCGCAGGATTAAAAGATGCCATAACAATCATAAAGTGTGTCAAAGATGAAATTATTAAATTAAGATCAAATCAAATGTATAATCAAATTCTGGAAGAAGCTAAGTCTTTAACAAGCAATGACTGCGGCGAATCTGAAAATAGGACACAGACCTCGAAGAGGCAAGTAAAAAAACCAAATCGGATGGATGACTATTTGACGTACACCCCCTGTTCCTCCGCCAGACAAAATATAGATGAGAACGACGAGCCATTTAAGTCTGAGTATTTCGAAACGTTGGACATTTTAATTGCTGAATTACAAAGAAGGTTTTCGGACAACGATGATTTAATTAATTCGATTGCAAGTCTTGATGAGTTGGATGTAGATAAAATGGTTCCACTGAAAAATTTGGGTAAGTTTAAAAAAAAAAAATAATTCAAAAAAATTGTCATGTTCAATTTACAATTTTAACTAATTTTTCAGGTCTGAAAATTCCATCAAGAGAAGAGGCTAGTGTGGTTAAAGCTTACTTGAGTCGTAACGAGGATATAATGGAAAATACATTGCAAGTTTTGTACAGGCAACGAGAGGCGTTCAAAGATACATATGAACTTTTTGCGTCTGTGGCGACCATAGGATGTAGCACTGCAGTGTGTGAATCTACGTTTTCAACTTTAACTGCAATCAATAGGCCTCAAAGGCTGTCAATGGGTCACGAGAGAATGGCTGGTATGGTATTTCTGGCCTTTGAAAAAAAAAGAACAAAATCAGTTGATCTGAACGAAGTTCTTCGCATTTTTAATAACATGGCGAATCGTAGAATTCAGCTGTTTTAAATGTTTTTTATTATTATGTTAGTTAATTATTATAATAAGTACGCAAAAACAATGTGATCTTAATGATATTTTTGGTCGTTTCTATTTACTCGTATCACCCCACCCAATAATTAATTATTACCTCACTCTCACTCAGACGTGGATCTCTACATCCAAATCTGGAAGTTCAACCATCTTATTCACTTGTTCTTCATCATTGAGGATTTAATAGTTCTTAGATCCATGCTCATGCACTGTCACAGTAATTATTTGTCTACGAATAACTATTCACATGATGGTGATATACATGGTGATTGATTTAGGAGCCCGTGTTTCGACGGCAGATCAATTATGATAATTTTTTTACTTCCGCCCTACCTGTAACTAATGCTGCCCTACCTCAAATTCGACCCTAGCTACGGCCCTGCTAAAACGTAATATCAACATCCTAAACTAGATAATTTGGTAGAATTTTCCCTGAAGTAATGAAAATGAAGGGTCTCATCCTCAAAAGTGTGTGTATTTTTCCAGTCCATTATTATGTAGAAGAAGTTATGATAAAATCCATCCATAACTGTAAATAATCACTACATAGTATAAAACAAAGTCGCTTTCCTTTGTCTGTACTTATTTTTTACGATTATTACGAGTGATTTTTATTACCATTTCATATTAACCCATACATGACGACTTTATGCTTAGATCTTTAACACTAGTTTTACATAAACAACGTATCTAATGTTATAATCGCATCGTTTCCAGGCCACGAGAGAGAGACGAGACGGAGCGCGTGATCCGCTGCACGCTGAAGGAGATCATGATGAGCGTGGACCTGGACGAGGTGACCAGCAAGGCCATCCGCGGCCGCCTCGAGGACGAGCTCGACATGGACCTGGCCGAGTACAAGTCCTTCATCGACCAGGAGATGCTCACCATCCTCGGCCAGATGGACGCGCCCACCGAGGTCTTCGACCACGTCTACCTCGGCTCCGAGTGGAACGCCAGCAACCTCGAGGAGCTGCAACGCAATGGGTAAACATCACACTCGTACATTCACGATTCCACACTTCGCAGGCGGACGATTGGAACGGAAATTTGCATTGGACCCGAACTGATTTTCACATGAGATTTAAAATAAAAATGTTACACTTCATTCAAAACTACCGTTTTGTTTGTTTCAGGGTGAGACATATTTTAAATGTGACGAGAGAAATTGACAATTTTTTCCCTGGCATGTTCGACTATTTAAATATTAGAGTGTACGACGACGAGAAGACTGATCTACTGAAACACTGGGACAACACGTTCAAGTACATCAACAAAGCCAGGAACGAGGGCTCGAAAGTGCTCGTTCATTGCAAAATGGGCATCAGCCGGTCCGCTTCCGTGGTGATCGCCTACGCCATGAAGGCGTTCAACTGGAACTTCGACAGAGCCCTGAAGCACGTGAAGGCGAAAAGGAACTGCATCAAACCGAACGCCAACTTCCTCAGCCAGCTCGAAACGTACCAGGGCATCCTCGACGCGATGAAGAACAAGGAGAAGCTGCAGCGGTCCAAGTCCGAGACCAACCTGAAGTCGCCCAAGGCGTCGGCCAAGGCCGAGCACAAGGCGTCCGAGCCCACGCCGCTCGTGCTGGCGCTCACCGGCTCCTACTGCGGCCGGCCGCGCTCCTGGGCGCCCGACACGCGCCTCGCCGCCCAGCTGCGCGCGCCCACCTCCGTCTCGCTCGAGAACCTCTCGCTGGCCTCCGAGACGCGCCACATGCTCATGCCCTGCGCGCACGGCTCCTACAGCGTCTCGCCCAACCAGATCATCCGCCTCAAGGAGGACGGCGCGCCCTGCGTGCGCCACATCGTCAGCGAGATCGAGAACGCCGCCTCCGAGCGCCGCGACTTCCGCCGCCACCAGCGCCTCAACTTCGACGCGCCCGCCGCCGACGCGATCGCCCGCCCGCCGCAGCTCTCGCCGGCGAGAACCTCCGCCCTCAAGTGCGCGCCCTCCGAGGCCGACCGCATACACACGTGGGACCCCGGGGAGGCGCCCTGGCCGCGAGGCGAGGACGGCAGGAACGCCCCCGACAGTGACAATATAGTGAAAAGTGACAGTGGAATCGTGGACGTGAAAACGAAACCGAGTGACGCTTTTTCGAACTCGTTCGAGCGCAACCTCGACGGCTCGCCGGCGCGCGGCGACGACGACGCGCCCCCGCCCAGCCGCCAGAGCTCCTGGAGCTCCAGCGACAGCGCCGTGGTGGCCGACCTGCGCCCGCGCGCCGACATCTCCGACAACGAGCGCAAATTCAACGAGACGTGTGCCATACTGCAGGAGCTCGCGAGCGCCGCGGCGCGCATGGAGCGCTCGCGCGCGCGCGGCGCCTCCACGTGGAGCGGCCGGCTGTCGGCGTCCGCGCCCGCCGACACGTGGCTGCGCGCCGGCCTGCGCCGCCGCCGGCCCGCCTGCGCCTCGCACGGCGACCTGCCGCGCGCCGCGCCCGCGCCGCCGCCCGCGCACCCCGCGCGCGCCGCGCCCGCCGCCGCCGGCCTGGTGAGCAACCTCAAGAAGGAGTTCGAGGCGCGCTCGGAGGCCGAGGCGGCGCGGCGCGGCAAGGCCCCGCGCGAGGCGGCGGGCGACCTGTCGGTGCGGCTGCTGGTGGACCAGTACGAGCCGACGGGCGGCGCGCGGCGGTCGCGGCCGGAGACGCGCGCGCGCGTGCGCAACTCGTTCTGCGGCGCGGTGCGGGGCGCGGGCGGGGAGCGGCCGCCGCCGGCGCCCACCGTGGTGTCGCTGGCGCCGCTCGACTACTCCGATGTGGTGGTCTCAACTGTGATGTCGAAAGCTCAAAACAAAAAACAATTGCAACACGGAAAGACCCATCCGTTGACGAGGCTCAACTTGAATCGGTCGAGTAATAGATGTTCAAATCCTGTGTATAATACTATGTAGAAGTATTTATGTTTTTTATTTATTATGAATTCTTGCCAAACTCGATATTTTATCTTTCTAGAGTTTTATAACTATTTACAAATGAAATCACAGTGTATTTGTCTATCACGTAAATTGTATTAAACGGCTGTTTGTGCGTAGCGAAATGTTAAAGAGAGAATAAATTCAAAATAGAACTGATGTACAACTTTTAAGTTTTGAGTTTCTGTACATACACCTTATCCCGTAAGAGTATCGGTTTTAAAACCATGTGTGAAAAATTTATGAATGATGAATAAAAATGTGACATACATATTAAATTGATTTATTATAAATTAAAGTAAAATAGACACATCTGACGCTATAAATATTATATAAATAGATTTTTACAGTTTTAAGACTTTTAATATTATCCGAAATCAACTGTTTGCAGCCTTTTGCCAGTAACAAAGGCGACTCTTGGAGTATTTTCAATTTCGCTTATCCTTTTGTATGTTTCAGGCACTTTTCTTGGTTTCCTTCTAATTGTGCCGTAGTCGAATGCATATATCCCTCCAGGATTATTTCGAATTGAACATTCTGTCTGAAAATTGTCATCATCGTTATTTAGTTCTTTCAATCGGCCTTCTAGATTTGATTTTCCGCGAATAACAATTACAACTACAAACGATTTTTCAATAACACATCTACACATAACTATGTGCATTACATACATTGTTTTATCTAAAGCCTGGTCCATGAGCACGTAGAATCCCGTCCAATGACCCCAAACTACCCATCCCTATCGCTCGCGCGTAATTATGTTGCTGTCGCGACTGTGCGAGCGCGACAGCAACATAACATCAATGTCATATACAATAAGACACCCAAAAATTTACGTTTACATTTACGTAATAAGTTCAAATAATAAGAAAGAACTTACTATCTTCAGATTAATATCTACAACTCTCATCATATTCGAGTCAGACCCTCCACACACAATTAGATTGGTTCTCGGGACAAATTTGCCACAATACAGCTTTGACTGGTAATTGTCAGGAACTATTGTTTCGATTAGTTTACAAGACCCATAATCCCAAAGTTGAATACTTTCTTTGTCTTGCCAAGAGCAGGTCAATATCTAAAACGTCAAAAACATTTTACTTATAAGTATTTGTTCCACTTACTTATTGTGTCTACTGAATTACATTAATGTAAGGAATTATGGCCGTTTTCACCATCAATCCCTAATTTTTGAGTGACCCCTATGGTAACAAATAACAGGGATTTTGTTTACATAGGGGTCACTTAAAAATTAGGGATTGATGGTGAAAACGAGCATTAGAGTACTTCTAGTTACCTACGTAAAGCAAGCTCTTTTACTGCATTACCTGTTTTCCTGGCTTATCAAAATCCAGTCCCTCCCCGCACATATGTATACCGAAAAAATACCTAGTCGCATAAGGTTGTCTATCATCCCAGCACATAACAGTGTTGTCCCAGCCGCCCGATATCAACTCGTGATGAGATTTAGGATTGAACGCACACGCAAAAATTCTTGATGTGTGTCCGTCTACTATGTTCTTTCTTTGACTGTAAATAAAAAGCCAAGGTACTGAATCTATTTTCATAAATACTTTCCTTAAATTCTATTTTTTATAGCTAAAGTGAAGGTGAGTGACACCTTGAATAAAATGCTCTTTCTTGCGTCTGTGCTTCCTCGTCGTACATATTTAGCTTGGCATCGTCTCCGTAGGTTATAAATTTCGTATAATGTGGGTGGTAACACAGTCCCAAAGTCTGTCGCTTTTCTCGTATTGTGTAAAGGCATTGATCATATTTATATTTCCAGCACTTTATGCATCCATTTACATCTAAAAATAGATTTTTTAAGTGCGACGTTGAAAAATAATTATAGGATTTCTACCAAAGAGATGACGAACAGTAGGTACTAACACGATGACAACAGCATATTTGTTATAGGATGAGCTTTGCTCACTGGGCGATGTTTGATGGCGGTAACAGGGCCTGGGTACGCTCGACACTCATCGTCGACCAGGGTGTGTGTGCAGTTGCCGGTATTGCAATCAAAAAGCCTGATGGTGCCGTCTGTGAAGCCAGCAGCAATGTCGTTGACATCTTCCGTATATTTACAACACATTATATCTTTGTTGGTATCTCTGCGGAAGGTTTTAGGTATGTAAGTACGTGTTAAATTAAGTATATTATGCATTCGCTCTATTTTTGATTATAGCAAACGTTAATTGAATTTCCTAGTTATCACATAGATACAACGTACCTACTTCGTTCGTTTCAGCTGCTGCGCTGCCTGCATATAAGGGCTTCCCGTGACTTTCACTATATTACTCAGACTAAATACGATAATAAACAATTAGTATCAGAATTAGAGATAAAGAAGATAATTTCGTCAGGTTTACCAATGTCTCCATTGCTCAGTGGTAAAGATCAGGCGCCCGGCAACCGCCAAAATCGTGGGTTCGAGCCCCCATATCCGCACCAGCCTTGGAGGAAGTAGATTTTCAAATAGCATTATGGGGCCTTATCTCACTTACATAATTGAAAGGACATTTACATCACCCTGGTATACTTGATTTTGTTCAGCGTGAAATGATCTTTTCTCTACATGAGGAGTGCTCGTATGTACGGTTATAATTTCCTTTTGGGGCGCGCTAGCATTACTTTTTATGTACGTATTGGTAACTGCAAAGCTTTTCCTTGCAGACTTCATGCTAGATGGAGCCATAGGTCCTGCTTGAATCTTCCGCCGTGGTTCCATGACTCTGCATGTTAAGTCTTAGATAAAATTTCTCCGAAACATAAAAATTACAATGATTTTTTTGCACATTATCAACAACAAAAATTTTGACAATTTTTTTTGTGACGTCATTAAAATGTGACTTAGAAAGTCAAAATGTAACCAAAGACGAACAAAGTAATAAAAGTCAAAGACAAAGAAGAACGGTCACGCCCCATACAAAAAAAACCCAGACCCGACAGAAACGAGACATATAGCCTGACCTGAGCCCCGATTACGGTAATTTTCAACGTCAACAATCCAGACACGCTTCTCGATTCTGCGATACGATTGGTCGTTCAACAGCGTACGTCAGCTGTTTTGACCAATCGTATCGCAGAATCAGAAACGCGTCTGGATTGTAGACGTTATAAAAGTTACCGTAATCGGGGCTCAGGAACATAAAAACCCTGGCATAGAGGCGCTTCAATTGCATTTGATAGTGCAACACTGGGTACAGTCGTACCTGTATTAAATTAATAGGCTAACTTTATGTATCAGGATTCAGGATTATAGGCTTATTTAATATTTTCATAAATTAACACAAACATATTATATTATAGGTAAACTGGTTTAAATAAATTAAATGAAACCATCAATCGAGCAAGTAGGATTTTATTATTATTCATCAATAATCAAATTCTGAACTTGAATATTCAACTACAATGTCTGCTCATGAACGCTTCAAACTCGGTACTTCTTTCCCAATTCCATAAAATTCAATACTTACAAAGTGACAAAAAACTTTAAAATAGGTAGTTGAAACAAACCACAGCTAATTTTCATAGTTGACTGTACTATACGATAAACATGTCAGTCAATTTGACAACCTTTGTCGGAAACATTATTCAATGAAAATATTGTCCGAACCCTTAGTATTTCTCTTCGACAAATACTTTAACACATTGTGAACCACTTTTCTTTCACGACTATAAAAATATTTTAGCAATTTAATTCACAAAATCAATTGCGCACATTTAAAATAAAGTTTGTTTACACTTTGACAGCAATAGACTGACATGCAAGGTGACATATCAATGAAGTTTTCAGTTACTGTTGCCATTAAAAGAAATTAGTACCATTAATTTTCCGCAACATGGCGAGGGTTTTTATGTTCCTGGTAAGGCTATACCTCAGTTTTTTTGTCATGTCTTAATTAGTTAAATTATATTTTTTTTATATTCGAAATCTATGTAGGTATAACACCAAAATATTAACCTTTGTTTTCGTTCAGGCGTTATACAAAAACTAATACAGAATGCCTATTTATCACCAAAATTGGTAAATGTATGTACCTAAATGTCTATTACAGCTGCTATGGAATGTGTCTAGATGACCTGGAGATACAGCCGGATTATACAGGGTGGTTATACATAATATGGAACGATAAGTGGTCTCACTCGATTATTTCTAAACTATACAAGATATCGAAAAACTAGTTACTGATTCTGAAAGTGCTTCACGAGCTCTTTCAAATGGTACCAATAATAGGTTACAGATTATGAAAGCTGGTAACATTGAATTTTTGGATTTTGTAACTTCTCGTTTCCACCCTGTATAATCCGGCTGTATCTCCAGGTCACCTAGATACATTCCATAGCAGCTGTAATAGACATTTAGGTACATACATTTACCAATTTTGGTGATAAATAGGCATTCCGTATTAGTTTTTGTATAACGCCTGAACGAAAACAAAGGGTAATATTTTGGTGTTATACATAGATTTCGAATATAAAAAATATATAATTTAACTAATTAAGACATGACAAAAAAACTGAGGTATGTCTCGATTCTGTCGGGCCTGGGTCACAGATGACCGTTCTTCTAGCGAGTATTAAACACTGTTTTCTACTAAGTAATTATGTAGGTACTTATACAGGGCGTCTCAAACTTAATGGATGATTTAGTAAAAGTATCACCATTTCAGGGAAACTATTTTTTTTCATGTTTTTTCAAATCACCAATTTTAAGCCAATCTCATGTTGCTGTGTGTTACAAACACCGAGCAGATATTTTTCCTATTCTTCTAGTTTTTATAAATATTGTCATTTGTACACACAGCAACAAGAGTAGCCTCAATTAAAAATGGATGGCATTATGAAATGAAACAAAATTGCAACGCTAAATAAATTTTATTTCATGTCAATAAGTATTCATTATCCACACTCAAATTAAAATGTACAATCGTTTAGGTATGTATAAATAACAAAATCTGCCAGCACTTGGTATTTAGTAATTTTAATATCACGGAGCAGAAATGACGAGGATGTGCATTAATCATTAATATTACAAGTGCATAAAATCGTAATTACATAACACGCTTAATTAAACGTTTTCCACTCATAAAATTCAAACCGTGCTTTACAGCGTCATGGCCTATAAATCATTCAGTGTCACAACAAGTGAGCGCACCTTGTCTTTTAAACATGTAATAAATCGAAATAAAAAGATACGCTTCATTAACGTCTGTCACCAGAACACCGCATGGTTGTGCAGGAAGCAGAATCCTTTGGCGCGGAATCAGTAGTAGCAAGTGGTACCTGTTAATAAAGTCTGGTCGCCGAGCACGTAGAATTTTGTCCAATGACCCCAAGCTACCTATCCTTATCGCTCGCGCGTAATTATATTGCTGTCGCGACTGCAACGGCGGCAGCAGTTAAGGATGGGTAGCTTGGGGTCATTGGACATAATTCTACGTGCTCGGCGACCAGACTATAATAACAAACTGTGACGTCACGTGGCGGATTGAGATAATTTATTAACCAACTTCAACAAAAGGAGGAGGTTCTCAATTTGGTTGGTATAATTTTTCTTTTATTGCTTTTGACAACTGACTACTAAGCACGGCGTATCCTGGGATCTCACGCAACCATGCTGTGATGATGGTGTTAGCTAACATAACAAATTACATTATAAAGAATTTAGTGGCGAGGAAATTTCACAAATTAATATGGCATGGACGAAAGTTATCCGAGTTGGATGATCCCCGCTGTGCCTTGTAGTTTACTGCACTTAGTAAGTTAGTTATGTGAAATAGTACATACATGACCACAATAATTTCACTCTAAGTGGTATTTACAATATTACGCCACATAAATACAACACACTCAGACAATAAATAGACGACTATTACTAATTTACAATCAACTCCTTCACAGTCACTTTTGCTATCCACCGGGCGTAATGTGAACCATGCAAGAGCCATGACGCGGAGCACCTCAAGACTTAATCCTTCTCGACTACGAGGTGACTATCTAGCGACTTATGTTGCACATGAATTTGTACCTTTATATTGGTGAAAAGTATAATCATTATATTAACGAGCTTTAAAAATATATTTATTTGAAAGCTTAATATTGGTTTCATTTGTTACATAGTAATTAGATGATAAGCTAGGCTTTGCGGTTTTCAAACAGAACATGTTTATCCGATTTACATAAGTACTTGTACTGATTAAGAATTATTGTCTTTTGCACCGATTTATTACCGAGAAGAATAATTTTATCTTCTTTTTTCAATAGAATCAAAATTCTGGATCGGAAATGAGAAGAAAAGGGTTAACACACATTTTCTTCATTTGAAACATCCAGTTGCAACAGTGCGGTTTTGCGCAACCTACATCTTTACATCTTTATCACTTACTACCTAACTAATATTAATTACATGAATGAGGACTATACAGGGTGTTAGGTAAATGGGTATATGAGCCGACACTAGCCCATGTTAGTATGGGCATATAAATAGTATGGTGAAGTCAGAAAATTGATATCTTCATTTTATTTATTTTAATTTTCATACAAATCGGATTTTATAAAATTTATTTTGTATGAAAATTAAAAAAAATAAAATGATGATATCAAATTTCTGACTTCACCATACCATTTATATGCCCATGTTAACATGGGCTAGTGTCGGCTCATATACCCATTTACCTAACACCCTGTAGAGTACGAAGTCCGAACGAACACTAATAACACCGCGAAACCCAAACAAGTATTTACAGGAAAGTATTATGAAAATAAAACAATATAAAAGATCCCCAAACATGATTCTATTGAAAAATAACAGTAAACATGAATGTCACATTATTGACCAACGTACAATAATTAAGTCACTTTAGGTTCTTCATGTATCAAGATTTGGTTTGCATTCAAGATGTATGGAGGCTAGCGCTTTAGTTAAACTGGTAACAAGGTATAGGTAGGCAGAAAACTTTAACTATGGAAATATAAATCCATCTAATCAAGCGAATGTGAGGAAAAAGTGTAGGTAATAAGTACTAAGAAGGTAGGTTGGCAACACATCTTTAGCTTTCGTGTCGTAGTAGTACTATCGCGTAGCGATTAATCATTAATTAATATATTTTGTGTATATAAATAATTCATTATTTAAACGCCAGGCACATAAAATTTTGTAAATGGATGTCTCTTTTAAAGAGGTTTCCAAAATGCCTACCTCCCTTTCTTCTAAATACAATAAGACTGTCCTGCTGAGACATTAGTACTTATTATAGGTAGAACTTAAGCTACTTTACACTGAAATTGACTTTTGTAAGTTACAGGCTCGAAAACTATGTAAAATTGTAAATAGAAACGTTATTTCGCTTATGTAAAACACACTTAAAATCTTATTAAATACCGACAATCGACATGCATATAAATTAGAACCAAACAATAAAATGGCTATGTGAATAAGTTAAACAACAAAAATTTGCCAAAACAATAAGATACACAATAAAAACAAAATCAAGTCCATCATTTATGTCTAACCTGAATATACAGGGTGACTTGTAATGAGTGAACCTTCTATACGGTTCATTTGCAGCATTAGTTATGTCGAAGCCTAGGTAAAAGTCAAACATTTGAGATATTATGATATACTTTATATTGAGAAATCTTGAGACTTTTAATTGTGTGTATTATTTATTAGCCTTTACAAGTCACCCTGCAGAAATTCTGTACCTACTCTTCTTTTTTTCAGTGGAAAGGATGCTTTTATCATAATCTAAAAAAAGGATTACCGTCTTGCATGTAAGTATAAGGTTGTTCAGACATTTTTAATAATTTCGGATACAAGCATAATTACATTTCATTTCCTTCCTTCGTAGCAAGATGCTGGCATTCCGATAATCAGAAAATGTGCGAAGTACCTTTTACTTTACAAATGCATCTAGGACATAATTATGATTCTTATAGACAAGCTTACTTTGATATTACAAATGATGACTAATGTAATAGGTATGCTCGTACTTATAGGTATACTACCTATTATGGTAGGTAAGTACATACCTAGTAAATTCAAGTGATGCAAATGACTGGTAATATTTGACTGGTTAATTATTTGCCCTGTGATTCGGTGTTCAAAGAATTTAAAATGAATTTCAGTAACATGGTTTTATTATATTATTCTTGGACAGACAATCAGGTACCTACAATAAATCTGTTCAACATTATTTTGTCTTAATACGTAAGCTAGGTAGGTACCTAGGCGTATTATCGTCTAGAATCTCGCTACATATATTCTATATATAGACACCTTTAGGATACCACTGATTGCATAACAGCTAAGTATGACTTCTTTGTTTCCATATTTACAGTCTTGAAATTTGTACAACTCATTCTTTTACCTTTTTCTTTTCTAACAATATACACAGGCTATTGTATCATTGCATACATTTTACATTTATCTACCCATTCAATAAATAATACCACATTGCATATTCACAAAAATATTCTTTGATAAAAATAGACAATCTGTCTCCCAAGTTTCATACCCACATCCATATGAGGAAACACACAATAAATTTATTATAATCAACATTATTGATAAACAATGATAACAATTCAATAGATTTCTATTTTTTTACTATACAAGTACATATGAACTTTCAACAGTCTGTTGTTAAAACATATTATATTATCTATTAATGTACAAAAGCAGTTTCCCCTAATTCTAGAAGTATTGTTTGATTCTATTATAGTTATGGCAAAACAAAAAAATCGTACCATTATTATACATTTTTCATTATAGTCATCAAATAATATTAATTGAAAAAAAAACCCAACAGAATAACACTTTTTAGAATAGCCAGTAAGTAGGCATGTATGAAATACAGGGTGGCCCAGAAGAAAATTCACTTTTGAAAATTCAAGGAAACGAAAACTGTACATTTTATAGAACTTTAACTATTGCAATTTAAAGCAATTTATTTTTGAATTTACCTTTTTTAAATTACATCGCCCAGGAGATTTCCTTGACGTTTACAACATTCGATCAACATACATCAAAATCTTGAAATGCGTTCGTTAGAATTACCTCGAAACCTATTTTTTTTTGCCGAATGCTCAGCTTCAGTTGCTTCACTTGCTGGTTGTTGGATTATAAAAGTATATTCTATTCTTAATATAACACCACAAAAAAGAATTTTCTGGAGTGAGATCAGGGCTTCCTGGTGGCCAGGAGATGTCACCCCTGCCTGAAATTATTTTTTTGTGGGAACATGTCTCTTACCATCTAAATGCTCTCATTTGAAGTGTGACACGTAGCCCCATGCGAATCTTGCAGCTTTGAAATCAAAAAGCTTTTCAGCCTACCAGCATAGCGCTCTCAAAAATTAATCATCCTTTCAATGCAACAAACCAATTAAGCAGGGGTGAAATCTCACTGCCTCTAAGAAGCGCTAATCTCATTCCAGCAGACTTCTTTTTGTGGGGTTACCTTATGAGCAGAGTATACTCTAATAATCCAAAAACTCTGCAGCATTCATCCATCCTGAATCCATTTCGAGGTAACTCTAACGAAAGTTTTCCAAAATGTTGATGTATGTTGACCGAATGTTGTAAACGTCAAGGGAATCACATGTACGATAAAAATTATAAAATTAAAAGTAAATTTTAAAATAAATTGCACTAAATTTCCTTTAAATTGCAATAGTTAAAGTTCTACAAAAAATGTACAGTTTTCGTTTCCTTGAATTTTCAAAAGTGAATTTTCTTCTGGGCCACCCTGTATTATTAATTAAGTTTCAAATGGATTTTTGGGGCATATTCCTGATTTTCTAATTTAAATTTGTGTTTTATTGAATAAAATAAGTACATATGTGTATTCAGATTGTGTATGGTTGCCGATTTGATTGGTCAGAATATGATTCACAAATCCAAGTCCACCTAATGTTTTTTTTATTTGTATTGTCGCGGTTGGTCGTTCACCACTACACACATTGGATTGGTAACTAAAGATTACAAAGTTAAGTCAATATTGATACGATAAATAGTAGAAAAGGGATTTTGAATCTTTTAACCCAAAAAGTAAGTCAGGTCAAGTCAACAAAAGATTTTTCTGTTTCTACAAAAAGGTATAATAGTTTTTAATAATCGTTTTTGCCCTGTCAGAGGGATATAAAATATTTTTATTGTACTTTAAAAGTTAAGGCGTTTAGGAAAGCATTTTGAATCTTTTAGTCAATCAGCTAATTTACAAGTTATGCATTAATTTGTAGACACAGGGTGAAAAAAATTACAAATAGATTAAGCATCAGCACTATTTTTCGGGATGAAACGATGGATGTGTATGCAAGGCGATGTGTATCACGTACGATACGATACAAAAACAAATGACGAGTGTACCCATTTTTAAATTACAAAATCACATTTTCTATAAATACAGGGTGTCCCAGAATGGGTGAATCAAATTGCCATGGGAGGCAGCTTGACCTCTGATCTACCCGTAATTATTGATGTGCCGTTCCCGAGAACGCTCTTTCAACTGAGAATATTCTCGGGAGCGTTCCCGGGAGCGTTCTCCTAAGTGAGAAAGGTTGAGAATCATGTTTATCAAATGGAAATAAACAAACTTTCTTAAGTAAAATAGTATTAAATGAAGTCAACAGATAAGTGTATATTAAACAATACACTCTATTTGCAGTGAAAGGCTATATTCTCAGTGTTCCCGAGAATATTCTCGGGAACTTTCTCGGCAATATTCTTGGCAACTGCACCTTTATTTTATTTTATTTTTTTCGTCGTGAAATGTCGTTTTAATGATATGTAAGATGGCAGAAATTTCTTTTTATACGTAATTAAATAATGTAACTGTCCATTTTTCGTTTTTAACACGCTCTTATTAGGTCGTCGTGTACGTAACTAACTATGTAATGGAATCTTAGAATCTGAATTACACGCACTTCTAAGTCTTGTATGATCATGAAACTTGGCAATTATATGTAGATTAGAAATGACAATACAATATTGTGGTACCAGCTGGTCTGATGATGGGACTGGAAGGTGGCCAAAAGAACTCCTAAACGAAACGGCGGAATCATATCGAGTTTGGGTTCATTGGATGTCTTTTCGAGATCTTTAAGTGCTAGATAATGTCCAGGGTCCTAATGATGGAGTCAGAAGGTAGCCATAGGAACTCCTAAACGAAACGGCGGAAACTCATCGAGTTTGGATTCGTTGGATTTGTCTTTTCGAGCACTTTAATGCTAGATGATGTCCAGGGTCCTGATGATTTTTAGCTTTTTAGTGCTGTTAGTAATTAAAAGCGTGTTTTTAGTTTTTTAAACTATTCTTATTTGACATTAAGGGCATATTTCACAATCGCTTAGTAAGGGCCTGTTTCGCCACTTCTGGATAAGTTGTGGATAGCCTGTCTGACGGATCATTTGACACATTTTTAGAGAAAATACGTGCTAGCTAGATTGATCCGACACTTAAGCCCGAAACTGCGTTAAGCGGGCCCCGGCGCGGTTTCATACGAAAGTCCCCCGCGTGGGTGCCCGCGACGGAGCACTTTGTATGAAACCGCGTCGGGGCCCGCTTAACGCAGTTTCTGCCCTTAGAAGAATGGTAATACTCCTCTTCAAAAAAGGTGACAAAATCTTGTTGAAGAATTATAGACCCATTTCGCTTCTGAACCATGTCTACAAGCTGTTCGATTCACGTCACGCTAGCAGGCTCGACGACTTTCAGCCCCCCGAACAAGCCGGTTTCCGAAAAGGCTTTAGTACCATATACCATAATAATATACGCAACGGCAGATTATACGGAAGATCAAGGAGTATAATCAGCCACTTTGCGTTTGTGAACTATGAGAAAGCCTTCGATTCGTTTGAAACATGGGCAGTGCTTCAGTCTCTTCAACTGTGCCAAATTGACTATTGATACATTAAAGTGTTGAAAGGCTTGTACAAACACGCCACAGTGACAGTCCGTTTTAAGATCAGGACCCGAAACCTATCCAGTTGCAGCGAGGGGTGAGACAGGGAGACGTCATCACCACCGCCCTGGAAGATGTTTTCAAGCTTCTGGGCTGGAGCAGATTCAGCATAAATATCAACGGCGAGTACATCACCCAGACAGCAGACGATATCGTAGTCATGGCTGAGATCGTGGAAGATCTAGGCACAATGCTCGATGGCCTCAATAGTCTCTCAACAAGTGGGTCTCAAAATGAACATAGACAAGATTTAAAAATCATGTCTAAAGACCGTGTTGCACCCACTCCTCTAAATGTTTGAGACTCTACACTCGAGGTTGTTAACAATAATGTATACCTGGGACAAACAGTCAGTTAGGTAGGTCCAACTTCGATAAAAAGGTCAATCATCGAATCCAGCTCGGGTGGGCAGCCTTTATATAAATTATAAATAATATAAATATCCTTAGACATTTTACACTGCGCTTCTAGTCCCAAACTAAGCAAAGCTTGTACTATGGGTACTAGACAACGGATATAAACATACTTAAATATATTTTTTTTGTAAATACATACTTATTATACATAGAAAACACCCAGTCCAATACAAACAAATATGTTCATGCACACAAATGTTTGTACTGTGCGGGAATCGAACCCGCTACCTCCGGAATAGTAGTCCGTTTCGAACCACTACACCAAACGGCCGAGCCTTTGGAGAGCTTTACGATATTTTCACGCGGTTTCTCCGTCGCGTCGCCACTCCGCTTTAAATCCACTTTGAATCCGCTTGCAATCCGCCAGGGTGGCAAGGGCCTTAAAACTCAGAGGCACACTGATGTTCAAATACCGTAGCCGAGTCCTAAAGCCACGGTACGCGTTCGCCACGAAAAGAGTGAGCAAGACAGCAATATCTCACTCACTCGTTTCATGCCTTGTTTATAACGACTAGTCTTAACGCCCAGTTAATAAAACATCGAAACATTACAAATAATATCACATATAAACAACAAATTAAAAATAAAACTAAATGTGTTCTGTCGAGAACACTGAGAATATTCCCGGGAGCGTTCTCGGTTCTCGAGAATATTCTCACTGGGAATATTGCCGGGAACGAGAACTTTCTCAGCGGCACATCTCTACCCGTAATACAGTGTGAGTCACGTTAAAGTGTACATATGAAAATAGATGAAACTAGACCTATTTTTATCGACAAAAAGACGTCAAAATTTTTTTGATATTTTTTTAAATTTTTTATAGATTTTTTTTCTTCCAATTACTTAAAGAAAACGTAATAACTTTTAAACTAAGCGGTATATCCTGATAAAATAAAAACAGTAATAATGCTAAATAATAGGCAATACTAAAAAAATTCATAAAATACACAAAAAATGCCAACAAATAATAAAAAATGATACTTTTTGAAAAAAATCTGCTTTTAAATTCGTGTTTTTTTGGTTATTTGATAAATTTCTCCAAAAAATGCCCCTATAACAGGTGGTTTTTATTACTTTGTATTATTCTCTATCGTATTATCTTTGTAAAACCAAAAATCGCATGTCTCTATCCCTATCACAACATTTGCTATGACCGTTTGAACTAAGCCTCTCCGGGCGCGAAATTGTCGATAAAAATAGGTCTAGTTTCATCTATTTTCATATGTACACTTTAACGTGACTCACACTGTATAATAGAACAGAAAAAATAATAAAGTGCTCTGAACTCCCAGTCTAGTCATTATTTTTAAAAGTTTTATTACAGTGAAACAAAACAATCACTTTCAATTATTATTAGTATGAAAATAAACATAAAATGGGTGCAAATAAACTCAAAACGGATTAATTATAAGCTTAAACTTAAGAAAATAAATAAAACGTAATCCCATCCCATAGCAATTTGGGTCACCCATTTTGGGACACTCTCTATAATAAAAATTAATGCCAATTTATAATTCGCGTCGCAATCGGGCAAAAAATAAACTAATGATAAATCTTTCGACTGATAAAAATGCCATTACTTATTTTTTCTGTTAACTCTAAGCCATTACAGGACCCTACCTTGTCAATCCAATTAATGTGAATAGTACTAGCAGGTTAGAAGAAAGTGCAGGGTGGGCCAAAATTTTTTGCAAATAGCAATGCACTTGATTTTTCGAAAACGGTTCGAGGTAGGGACGCGTGGGTGGAGGGAAACTGCAATTTCATGAATTTTTTGTCATCCTAAGTAAACAGATTATACCGTATCCAAAATGTTTTTTTAATGTTGGTTATCGATCCCGTTTGCTCGAACTTCTCAACCCAAGCTCTGATTAATTAACAATTGAACACACGGCGTATTCTGCCAGTTCTAAACAGTTCCACAGGAATCATTACATTGGTAAAAAAAATACACAAAAAGCACTGTTGTCCCGTGAAACGCTCCATATAATAGTGACTAAAAATTCATGAAATTATGCACAGTTTAACATCACCCACGCCACGCGTCCCAAGTTCCCAACCTCGGACCGTTATCGAGAAATCAAGCGTTGCTATTTGCAAAAGTTTTTGGCCCACCCTGTATTCTTCATTGAATATAATTGGTGAAATTAAAATATAATTTAAATTACACAATTTGTGAGAAAAAAAACCTGATACTCATTAAAAACAAATAAATTATTATGTGTGGTAGGCACATTATACACCTAGAAATAGCCCCTTTTTACATTATTTGAAGTTGAAATCTTTCAACAAGCAAACAAATTTTTTATGTATTGTATGGTACAACTCCAAGCACATTGTTGCTTGCTTTCAAGTAAAAGTAGGTAGTTATTTATTAAAAGTATTTGAATTGTGGCAACTATTTTTTTTAACTAAGCATTTTTTCATTTTTGAAGTTTTTGTTTCCATACAAACCTAATAAATTCAATGATTTATCTTTTATGAATTAGTCATTGCATATTTTGAAGAAAAATAAATCTGGCTAACAGCAATGATCATGATAAGCAAAAAATTATAATCAAAGTGAAAGAGGCCATCAAGTAATAATGAATATGATAAATTATAAAAGCACACCAACATTTATATTAAATATTAATTAATAAACATACACAATTTATCTACCACTCAAAGTAAGGGTGGGGTATTACTACACCAACCTTATTTAGGTATTATATTTTATAGGTTTAAGAAAATCAACAAAACACAAGCAAATCCATAATAAATAAATAACATCAGTAGCACGCAAGGTACCACTCTTCACCAACAGAACAACCCATTTGTAGTAAGTATTTAAAAACAAATGACATTTTATCTAATTGTTGCTACAATCACAGTGATTATCATGAGCTTGTTGAATCAGATATTGGATCAAACGGAGTGGCCTTGGGACTGGTGTCTTTGTCCCCATTGACTAGAAGGTCCTTGTGCTGAAGTACCTTGTTGCATCCAGGAGAGGAAGTTTGGTGGACCGGGAGGAGCAGATGAAGCGGGACCAGCGAAGGCACCTTGCTCGGAGCCACCTGACGGTATGTTGTTAATGAGGCCCCAGCCTGCCTGGTTTAGAGCTGCTGCAACCAGAGCTTGGTTCACGGGCAACCCACCCATCCCTATCGGCATGCTGCCCCCTTGAGCCTGCCCACCTCCACCTGCCACGGCTGTCTGTCCATGTTGACCTGACATACCAAGAGCTTGCATATTTACCATATCCATATTACGGCTGCTCCAAGAATTGTTGTTTGACACGCTGTGCGGGTGCCCCTCTTCATAATTTCTACTTGGTAAATTCCTTTGGTTAGCACCACTCTTGTTTTGTTTGGGTGATGCATTAGAAACATTTACAGATACACCTTTAATTATATGATCTTGCCCACACAAGCTTTGCGCTACTTCTGGATCCAAAAATGTTATAAAACTAAAAGCTCTGAATGGCTTTGGAATAAATACATCAGTTACTTCACCAAACTGTGAAAAGTATTCTCTCAAGTCATTAGCAGTCAGTTCTTCTGTACAGCGTCCCACAAACACTTTACAGGGCATTGATGCAACTGAGCCTTCTTTAGAATTTGGTATCCGAACATCACACCACCGACCATCTATCATGTGCCTCTGCGCTAAAACTCTCATTTGGGAAGTGTAGGAGGCAAATCGTATGAAAGCAAAACCCTTAGACATTCCAGTTTTAGGATCTCTTTTCAGTTGAGCCATTAAAACTTCTCCAAATTTTTCAAAATACTCACGTACAGTTTGCTCAGTCGCTTTCCAAGGTAGGCCAAGGACAATCAAATCAGAACACAAATTATCATTCCTCTTATTCTTGTTTAAAGAGGTTTCGGAGTTTTCACCAGATTTTCTTTTATTTTCTTTAGGGAAGCTACAAATGTATAATTGGTTGCCCCATCCTTCAGGGGGAGGATACAATCTGCCATCTCTTAACCTTATCCCTCTGATGTTTTTCGTTTCTGGGTGTCGATACTTCAGACCACAGCAGCCAGGGAACTGTGCTGACACAGTAGTTAGCATTAATGTTCCATCTTCTTCGATAGGCAATTCTATGGGTTCTTCGTTTTCGTCTTCAGCCACGGGCAAGTACTCGAAGGACATTATTTCTTATTCATGAACTATATAATTATTAAAAGTCGATAAAAATAAACACGGATATTATTCTTAAAACACTATACAAATGTACAATTTTTATTTCATATCATAAATAAATAAAATTAAACGTCAGCCACGGGTTATGTACCCATTGCAATTTTGCAGGTTGAAAACATAGTATGACCAACTAGACTTAATACATTTTCTTCAGGGATTTTGTAGATTTTTATTAGACGCCAAGTATCAATTAAATGTGATCGTACTATATTAATAGACAACTTTCTAAAATTGACATTTTACATCATCAGGGTTACCAATTAATTTATGTTAAAAAAAAAACGCCACGCAGCTTAAAAAATGCCGAATTACGTAATCTTTCTAAGAAAAGATTATTTGTTTCATATTCGTTTACTCCTAAAAGGCGATGAACTTAAAAATTTAGGTAGCATAATTCAAATTTATTAACATTGGTCACAGTCCTAAAGTAAGTAAGTAACAGAAAATTATTTTTTACATTTAGTGGCAGTGGTAATGCTTATTTCTCTCTTCTATAAAATAAGCAAATTGGTAGATCTTTGTCAATAAATAAAATGAAATAAAAATGTGTAAAAATGAAACGTTTTTCCGCGTTTATCCATATCATTGAGTATTTCGGGGGAATTAATCTAAGGGGGAAGAACAATAAAGGACATCATCCACGTTTCATATATTTTTGGTCCAAAATCAAAAGTGCCGGCCAACAAAAAAAAGTGCTGTATTCTGACAGAATACGTCTGCCTTAGCATTTGTTACTATGGCACCAAAGCCGTAGCTCCACTGTGCGTCGAGTATTTGAGATCTAAAAGTCATCGACTATTCATACATTTTTTGTTCAAAATCAAAAGTGTAGGCCAATAAAAAAAAAAGTGCTGTATTCTGACAGAATACGTCCGCCTTAGCATTTGTTACTATGGCACCAAAGCTGTAGCACCACTGTGCGTCGAGTATTTGAGATCTAAAATTCTTATCTATTAAAATTCTTATCTATCCTGAGTATTTGAAATCCTGCAGAACAAAATAATTAAGTGTCTATATAACTTTCATTATCGAACAAATACTGACAAAATTTACAAAGAAACCAAACTTATGAACATAAGCCAACTATATCGATTCCAAACACTCATACTCATCTACAAAATCCTACATAAAAAAATACATTCTAAAATAAAACTAAAAATCAATCATGAAACTCCAAAATACAGTCAACGAAGACCCAAAAAATTCTTCCTGATACCGGGCTCAAGAACAAATTACGGTCGGAAGGTTTTGACCTCTGAGGGAGCACTATTATTTAATAAATTGCCCGACCTTATAAAAAAATCAGAATCATTAAACGTTTTCAAACATAGACTCAGGGACCATATTTTGGAGGATGCACTCACGCTAAGACCGGTATAATAATATCAGGTGTTGAAGTATGAAATTGCCGTTTTGGAGAGTGAGTATTACAAAAAATCATTTCTTACAAACTTTATTACGAAAAAAATTTTTTTTTTTTTTGTGAAAACAGAAACCAAATTTTATAAAGTTTTATCTTTAAATAATGTTTTGTGATTATGTTTAACTTTCAATAAATTTAAAATATAGATATCTTAGAAAAAAAAAAAAAAAGAAAAAAACTAATGAATATTGAACAAAAATAAAGATGGCAATTTCATTCTTTACCCCCCTTTAGTGTCTTAATAAAACATCTATTTAAATATTTAAAAATTAAGCTCTTTAAAAAGTAAAACAAACTAACATAAATTATATTTAGAAAAATTCATGTACGTCCTTTTGCGGGAATGGCCTTCCAAATCACGCTAGCCGGTCGACGTCGGCTCCTGCGCAGTCAGAGCGCCAGTCGCCACGGGGTGGAAACGCCATAGAGTTTGACAGCTCCATAGAGAGTGAATTTTTTTGACAGTTCCGAGAGGAAGTGACTTTTTTTATAGTTGTCCTTTATGCGACAATGGCAATGGTCTTTTGCGTGTCTGGAATCAAGTTAGTAAACATTTTCGAATTACAACTTCAACTTTTATTTATAAATTATTTTATTGAATCTATTTGCATTCTATAAATGAAATGTTTATTTAAAAGTATATTAATTCAAAGTCGTAATTTTCACTTTAATCAATTTAGTTCCGTCTCAAGTCTACAACTGTGACATTATTAAAAAAAAAAAACGTCAAAAATTTTCATCGAAAAAACGTGTTTTTCTTTAAACAAATTTTATCTAAAATCAATAATTTCTCAATCAATATTAATTAGAACTACATGTGCATGGATTGCCAGTTGGATTGATGTTTGTTTTAAGAAGAAATTTCTCTCAAGTAAGATATCCACTCCACTCATAGAAAGGTTATTGCAGCTTGCAGCAACATCATGTTTTATCAAGTATTGAACCACACAAAGGATTAAATCTTCATTACAATATCATTCATAACTCCATTTAAATCAATGGAAACTAAATATGGATCGTTTCATGGAGTAACAACATACTTTGGAGTTTGGAGTTTGGACCCAAAATACAATACACGTAGGTACATTGCAGGCATAGATTTGCAGGACACAGTGAATGATGATACGTGTTTTATACAGTGAATCTAAGTACCTATTTGTTTCAGGTTAATATCGAACTTATAAGGTGTTAAGCTGCAATTACAATAAAAGTGCTTGCTATGGAATCACCGGTGCTGATCATTATTGTCAACTGTTACTTAAAATCCAGATGAACCAACCTTTACTTCCTATTCAAATAAGTTTAGAAGAAACCTATATAAGCAATAAAACCAGACCAAGAATGCTTGATTACAAACGATGAACTCATTTCATTTGCAAGTTATGCCATGACATAAATGCATTAAATTAGGAAGATTTGTATTAGATGAATATTAACTTCTGTTGATAAGAACATTTGGTAAGTACCTTTAAAATTTAAAACACCCTCAAAATGATTCTAACACTATCCTCTGACGCTTTTCGACTAGGATCAAATAAAAGTTAATTATTTAATTACAGATTGGTGGAATCCAGATTCTGTGAATGTACATGTAATTGATTGACAAGTACACATTTGACAAGGTAAATTAATTTTATTTAACAAAGTAGTGCAAATCTAGAAACAAAACAGACAGTAAGATAGGTATGGTAGATAAGACAGATCACTTGTTCATCTGCTGTACTCTTTATAATATTAGTGTAGAATGTAGATGATGTAGGAGATTACAGTCTTACGGTGACATGCGCATCTTTTTGCTCTTAATTTACAAATATTTCATATATTTTACAGGTGGTGAGAAACGTGTAGATCTGGCCTGCTTACAGTGGCTATTGGATTGGACAGAACCAAAGTGAGAGTGAACATGTGAATTTATGGAGAACATTAAAAACTATTTTACTATAAGTCATAACGCAACTTATTTTGTATGAGTTACATACAAATGTCAAGCCGTGAGTACATTATGTAAAAACTAAAACAATGTACCTACTGTAATCACAACAGTAACTGTAATCTTTTAAAATCCAATAGTTTTAATGCTTATTGATTTTCGTAAACAAAATATTTCATGTTATATTTCATCAATAAAGTTTCATTTGATACTTCAATAGTTTTATTTTTAACCGCAATACATGAAAAGGAACGGATCATAAAAAAGTATGACAGGTATATTTAATCTGTGGGCGGCAGACGCCATATTGTATTCAGCGCCACCTACTGGACAATCTAGCTCGGTACCAGTTTGTTTATCGTTTAACCAATACTAGGGCCGTTTCCTATCTGTCTTTAGACATACTCTCTAATCTGTGCCAGTCGCCGCCTGGCAGCCGCGCGCATTGTATGTATGTACAGTAATGTACAACTTAGTTTTATTCACAGTAATGTCAACCTAGAAAACTGAGTGTAAACGTATGTACAACAAAGTTCAAGTAAGTACAGGTTTGTTAGGACGGTTCCCGCAGAAGTACATCTGCTTGTTCTGGCTATTGGACAACTTGTAAATTATCTACCTACATAAAATTTGTTAATTTCTCATGTAAGTGACTGTAATGTTTTTAATGAGAAATAAATGTTCTTTAAACCTAAACCTAAACCTAAAATTCATCGACGATTCATACATTTTTTGTTCAAAATCAAAAAAGTCGGCCAATAAAAAAAAAGTGCTGTATTCTGACAGAATACGTCCGCCTTAGCATTTGTTACTATGACACCAAAGCTGTAGCACCACTGTGCGTCGTAGTATTTGAGATCAAAGTCAGTCGTTTTCATATATTTTTAGAACTCAAATACTACGATGCACAGTGGTGCTACAGCTTTGGTGCCATAGTAATAAATGCTAAGGCGGACGTATTCTATCAGAATACAGCACTTTTATTTTTTGGCCGGCACTTTTGATTTTGGACCAAAATGGATGATGTCCTTTGTGAGTGAAATATTTTTTGAAGGAATAGATATAAAATCTTTCTTTTGTGTAGGCACTAGGTACCTAGAGATGGGTTTCCACCCGGGTAAAAACCCACATGAGGGTAAAAACCCAATAAAAACCCGTTTCATTCCACCCGTGGGTGTTTACACCGGGTGAAAACAAATAATTTTATAATTATTTCAATTGGTATCTTTTCTTTATTTTTATTGAATTTTTCTCATTTAAGTTTATTGATTAATAAGTAATAAGTCAAATTTAACACTAATATGCATTTATATCGTGGCCAAATCGTAAAATTGATCACGTTATGATGATGTGACCAATTATTTTATAAAATGGTGTTATTTCAAGAATCGTTGAACCGATTTAAAAGAAATTTAGTAGGAACACAATAATTTGTGATCATGGCAAGGACATGGAGGGGGGGATGCCAAAGATGCCAAACTCTCTCTTTGATGACATTACGGTATAAAGTTACAAGTAACAACACCAACTACAAAGTACTTCTGCTTAAAAACTTGAACTCGACCGCCCTTCCGCCACTGTAACGCATTGTAACGTTTTTCAAGACCTCCTCTCCCCCCAGATTGCATTACGTAACACTAGAACGCCCCCTTAGCAACAAATACCACTTCTCACTTTAAAAAAACGCTATTTTTGTTTTCACCCACCAGAATGGGTGAGCACCGATTTGAGCATAGTTGCTAAACCAACACGTTAATTTGAATATTTACAAGGAAAAGGAAAGGATTGAGGTAATGTTAAAAAGACCCTATAAAGGATGTTATTGAAGTGGTTATAATAACGGAACCGAATTCGAAGGCGGATGATGATGAAAACCGGAACCGGAATCGGAAAATAAAACACTATTAAAAAAAAACCTCGAGTTACGCACCTCGCTGAAATGCGACTCTCCCTCCCACTTACCCGCACATCTCTCCGCGTTCGCCCTGTAGCTCGTGTACAGTGGTTTTGCCCTACACAATCAACAAAAACATGTCAACATTCATTGTGTAGGGGGGTAAATCCGCGAAACAGTAAAAAACTTATGTTCCGATCGATAAAAAAAAAACTGTTGTAGTTCTGGTAAATTAAACTTCTGAATAACGATTCATACAAGTTTCCACATAAGGCGCCATGATCCATATTGATTAAATACTTCAAGTTATTTCGATAATCAAGAAAACACGCACTAAACGTCATTACCATCACAGTAAAAGTACTGACCTTTGCCGTTGTCTTTAAATTTTTTTTACTTTACCTATACACAGACCAGATTTTGATTATAAATTTAAAATGTACATATTTACCGTGACAAAATAACAAAATTATATTGAAATCGTATTAGCCAATAAAATGGAATCATGAATTGAAATATTGTCACGAGAAATCGTTATAGCCATCGCGGCAGCATCAAAGGTTCTTTAATGCGGCTGCGACGCGACTTATCCCCGCTTGTGTCCGCGCGTCCCACTCTTCAATTCGTTGCTCGTAACAGAACAGAATGCACGTAAAATTTACGCAGCTCCGAGACTTTTTAAACTCCGAAAACGAGAGACACTCGCAGTTTGTCATCGGCTCGCGTCATTCCCATTTTGTGCGATTTAGTAAGTTTAATATATCGATATTTTTCTAATAATTAGCACTTTGTAGCATGTGATTACAATAAAAAAATGGCGATATTGAGGTGTCCCAATAGTGGTGACAATTATTTTTAAAAAAATTTAAAATCGTTTTCGTCATTACCATTAACATCATTACCATATCATTTAGGCTTATGGTGATGACACTTTGTATATGGTAATGATGACTATGAATGGTTTCCTAAAAGAACAATGTAACAAAACGTCCCCAGAACTGTAGCACTTTAATACCTACCTTATAATACTATAATTTTATTATATGACAGCTCAAGTGTGACATGCGTGTCTCAGAAAAAGTTATATCTAAAATAAAAATCCATAAGCAACCCTGAAAAAATACATACAAAATCACTTTTGACCAACTTCAATGGGTATCACGACAGCTTAACCCCGGGACAATTCGACTCCTGTGACAACTCGACCCCTGCGACAACTCAAACCCTGCGACAACTTGATTTTTTTCAACACTCAACACTTTTGACTTACTTCAAATGGTTTCACGACTGCTGGACAGTGGCGGCGTAGCATGGGTTGGCACCCGGGGCATAGCACAGCACAGCACCCCCCCGTCATAAGTCCTTAATGTAAGTAAGTTGGGTATACATATAGCGGGGAGGTAAGACACCCCAAAATGGTCCTCCCTTACGCCGCTGATGGCTGGACCCTACGACTGCTTAACCCTACGACCACTCGAACCCTCCGACAACTTATACTTGTGACCCTGTGACAAGTCGAACACTGCGACACGTCAACCCCTGCGACTACTCTGAGCATTTATTGTAGATTCTGTTCAGGCATTGATTGATGGAGCTAAATGGTTTACAATAAGTATCATAGTTGTCATCGGGGTCAACTGGACCTCTGTGACAACTCGACCCCTGTGATAACTCGATTAAATTAATTTTAACCTACTTTAAACGAAGGTCGACCCTACAAAAACTTGACCCGGACAACTCGAACCCTACGACAAGTCCAAAATATTCAACTATGATACTTATTGTAAACCATTTAGCTCCATCAATCAATGCCTGAACTGTATCTACAATAAATGCTCAGAGTAGTCGCAGGGGTTGACGTGTCGCAGTGTTCGACTTGTCACAGGGTCACAAGTGTAAGTTGTCGGAGGGTTCGAGTGGTCGTAGGGTTAAGCAGTCGTAGGGTCCAGCCACCAGCGGCGTAAGGGAGGACCATTTTGGGGTGTCTTACCTCCCCGCTATATGTATACCCAACTTACTTACATTAAGGACTTATGACGGGGGGTGCTGTGCTGTGCTATGCCCCGGGTGCCAACCCATGCTACGCCGCCACTGTCCAGCAGTCGTGAAACCATTTGAAGTAAGTTAAAAGTGTTGAGTTTTGAAAAAAATCAAGTTGTCGCAGGGTTTGAGTTGTAGCAGGGGTCGAATTGTCCCTGGGTCAAGCTGTCGTGCCCTTTGAAGTTGGTCAAAAGTGATTTGTATGTATTTTTTCAGGGTTGCTTATGAATTTTTATTTTTGATATAACTTTTCTGAGACATGTCACACTTGAGCTGTCATAATTATAATAAAATTATAGTATTCCATTCAATTTATTCATTTAAAGATAACAATGATCCACATGGTTAGTAAATGGGTGCCTTATACAACTATGTTAGTAATTTACTTATTATAACATACCACTAATTATCCAACCCGTTCGGTAAGAAGTAGCCGAAGGAAATGTCGGATAATAGGAGAGTCGTACCTCTCCGCCACGGTCTTCAGGATACTGTTGGGGCTCGCCCGTATCCTACTGAGCAACGAGGCAGTCTTCTTGCATAGGACAGCAAAGAAGCCGTCAGTGTGCGACTGAGCAAACATTTGAAGCGAGGCAAGCCCAACAGCATCCTGAAACCGTTGTTATATTGGACCCGAAGGACGCTAAGCGATTTCTGCGAGTACGTGGTCCACAGGTTTCCCGTGTATAGACTCTGACAGTATGCTTTAAACAGAGTGATCTTGACATGGTCATTACATCGGGCAAACCTGCGAGCCAACATATTACACCTTACTGCCAGCGCCCTTCGTTCCCTCTCGATATCAACATGATCTTTAAGGTCATCAGTAACGTAGTGTCCGAGATATTTAAATTTAGTGGCTCTGTTTAACTTTACCCCATTAAGCAAGAGGTCGGGTACCACGTTTGGACATTTACTGGTGGCCTTAAATACCATGTATTCGCTCTTCTTCACAATATACAATAAGCCATGGCATTTAGCATACACTTCACACACACCCACCATCTTTCTGAGAGCCCCCATTGTTGGCGCCAGCAGTATCATATCATCAGCGTAGCTTAATATGTTGTTGATACAAACACCATCTACCCAGCATCCGATACGCATACTGCTAAGGGCAACAATGAGGTCATTTACGTATAGGTTGAAAAGCCTGGGAGACGTCAGCCCACCCTGTCTCACCCCGCACTGCAACCCATACTCCTCAGAAAAAACGTTAGCCCATCTTACGCTGTTAATCTGGTTAGCATACCAATAATGGAATATTTGTGATACTTCTGACGGGATGCCCTGCCTCCTCATCTTATCCCAAAGGATGTCATAAGACACAAGATCGAACGCCTTGGAGAGGTCGAGGAAGCATGCGTAAATGAGAGTCCCCTGATCCGTGTAGTACCTGACAGTGTGCTTAAGACTAAGGATGGCACTCTCGGTCGACAGTCCAGGCTTAAACCCGAATTGAGCATCATGTGATTTTAAATATTTATCTAGTAGAGAGTCAAGCACACTGTCAAGGACCTTTGCCGTGATTGTAGCTAGAGAGATCGGTCGGGTATTAGCATGGTCTATCATATAAGGTAGGTATTAAAGTGCTACAGTTCTGGGGACGTATTGTCCCATTGTTCTTTAAGCTTTGTTTTTAAATGAGAAGGTTTTTTATTAGTTTACGAAAAGACGTTTTTTTATTCATTTCTTGTATGTTGACTATTGTGTAAGTCTAAGTAAGAGTAGCTTGGCATATTTTTCAATCAAAATCCTCATTGGTGTAAATATATATTTTTTCTGATTCTGAATAATATTAGGAACGTAAAAATTTTTTAACTAATGTCCGTATTGTTCCAAATTCAATAAATTCATTAAATTATTGAATACATTTACTTTTATTTCCAACCCATTCTTTAATAGGTACGTGCTTAGCTAGGAAAATAACATAGATAAAATTGGTGTTTAGCTGAACAATTATATCTAAATTTTAGTTTTCAAGTTATTTTAATTTTATGTATTACTATAAAATTATATTTCGTCATCACCATTAACATAAGATCATTACCATTTTAATAAAATCATTACCATTGGGAAAACGTCATTACCATTTTGTGAAAAAATATTTGGACGCTTGTTACTTCTAAAATAACGATTGAATCTAAGGGCCTCACACTGATCTAAAAAGCTCATTGCTTAACCTTTCAGTTTAAGCTAGTTTGCACGCATTCCTGTAAAGTTTTTCAAAAAACGTAAAATAAATCTCGCGGAATCAAATCGGCGGATCCACCCAGGGCTACACACGCGCTGGAGACCCGGCTTAGGCCTTATGCGTATTAAGCCTGGGGCATAGAAGGGACGAACGAACATCAGCTGTTTTGACGAATCCGTATCGCGGTGTCGTTTTGACAGCTAGCTCAAACGAAGTTGAAACTTGAAACGTAAACGGCAACTGCAACGGTAAAAGCTTTCAAAAAGCTACTTTATATTAAACGCAATTCAAACGCTACACGAAAGTTTGCTATGTTTTAGTGAAAAAATAAGGTATTCGGACTTTTAATGGAATGTGCTCAAATGCGTGGTTCCGTCTTTGTTTGCACATGAAACCGCGATACCGAATTGCCATTCAGCTAAGACGAAAACGGAGTGTAATAATAATTGGAGTGTGGACTAGAGATGAAATGCGAATTAGGTATAGATGACCCACGCTGAACTGTCCCGCCAAACTCAATGACAGGGGGGCGCTACCATCGTTCAACTATATGGTTTCCAACATGGCAAAAATCTGAACCAGCGATCCGGTATTGACGGTGGCGCCCCACTGTCAATGTCATCGACAGGACAGTCCAGTATTTTGGAACTATATTGCCACAGATATGGATTAGAGCTTATTGCGAATGAAATGGAGACATGACAAATTATGGGACTAGTGCCCCGATTACGCTGAAAATCAACTGCAACGCAATTGGGCGACGAACGAAAATCAGCTTTTTGACAAATTCGTATCCATTGTTCGTATCGCGGTATCATTTTGACAGCTAGTTAGTAGTAGCCACAGATGAGATTTTTTTTGCATTGTCCGCCACACTTGGCCACACTTATGAGAGCACATTATGGTGGAAAGTACAGCCACAGTCAGGTGGTTAAGCGGGAAAATGTCCAAGTCGAACAGACCGAAGTATGGGCGACACACACGAGGAGAGAGGAGAAAAGTAACCGAGATGGATGTTCACACTATTACGTCTTGGCTAATTTCACGCATAGTGTACTTGCGCCATTACAACCAAAGAGAATCAAACCTTCATCGGTGCAGAGAACGAATTTTATTGGTCAGCTGTTTGGCATATGAACCAATAGAAATTTGACAGTATTCGAAACTATAGGGTCCAATTGGTCAAACTTTTGCAAATTGCTCATGTTTATTTGTCTGTGGCTGTGGCTGATAGATAAAATGAAAACTATGTATTGAAAACTGAAAATAAATGCAACATTATTTTGTCCTCAATAAATTGTGATAAGAATTAATTTATTTTGCTATCAATACTAAAATAAGTGGAATTAATTTAGCCGAATTTATTTATTATATGCAGATTTTGTAAAATCAAGCGATAATTTTGTCATAACCTAAAGTGTTTTATCGCATATTATTTTTGAAGAAATCGTAAATAGATTGCCATCTCAACAATATGTTATTTTCTTAAATACTTTGCCCGATATAGTGAATAAATACTATGGATGATGACTGCAGAGATCAAAGAAGAAACAAACCACAACAAAAGTTCTACAAACCTGGCAGTGGGCCTCTAAGGCGATCTGGCTATGGTTTGGATGCTAAAGTTGACCATTACGGGTCGCAGAATTCTGTAAACGATGATTTAAGTGAACCTTCTAAGGAGCAATTTAATTCACGTAACAAGAAACCTGAACAACTATTGTACGTACCAAGATCTGGAGATTCAAATTCCGATGTTGATAGACAAGCTAAAGCATCTATGAGGTCTGATAATTCTAGTCAGTTCAATAGAAAAATGTACAAAAGACAAGACAAATCAGGATTTAATAGTGGTGCAGGATCCTATTCAAGAGGGGGTCCAAGAAGGGACAGGTCATATGGTGACCAATACAAAGAAGGATCGAATAATGATATCAATTCTAATAGACAGCATAGACAGGCCTCAGAAACAAGGTCAATATCTCCCACACATTGTGTCCAAGAAAAAAATCATGTTGATAGAAACCGTGACAGTCGAAGTATGGAAACTTCTACAGGTCGACATTTGACTGGTGCTGGAGGTAAGCCTCCCTCAGGTCGTAGAAATTCTGCTGGCTATAGCTCTGACTCATCAAGACCTAAGTACATGGTGAATTTAGACAATATACCCCCAAGATTTAGGAAAAGATTTTTGGAGCAATCTGGGCACCACAGTTTTGAAAGCATGGATCATTTAAACAGAGACAGACATGGTTCCAATAGTTCTATTGCACCTACTTATAATCAAAGTCAATTTTATAATTCTAATTTGAACTGGTCGCAAACTTTACCTTCAAGAGGTAGAGGTCGCCTCCGAGATAATGAAACTTTTGATAGAGAAAAGTTTATAAATTCATATTTGAAAAACTATGAAGTACAAAACTCTAGGCGATCTACCCCCAGCAACTCATACATGAACTTGTATGATCCAAATACTTTAGATAATAAAAGTGACCCGCCAGATATGACTAGCAGTGTTGAAACTGAGAAAGACTTTTATGATAGTAGTAAGTAACAAAAAATAGTCATAATTTGCAGGCTAATAATGCCATGTAACTGAATATGAATCAAATACTCTGTCCACTATCTCTAGACAAAAAGTCAGTCATCCCTGTATTTTTAGTAAATGAAAATATTCAGGACAAACCAGTAGTGGCAGACATTACATTAACAAAGTAGTTAGTATAGGTACATAAGAATATCAAACCACTGATTTTCACCTTAATTTAATATTATGTGAGATTTATTTAATGGCAGTGATCAAATAAACTTTTTCATTTTCTAAGGAAAGAAAAAGGCTTAACTGACTTTTAGTAATGGAGTTGTGGGCAGTTACTGTGAGTAAAGAAATGTATGAACTTAATTATAATAGTGATTATAATGTTTCAGCATCTAAGAATGGCATGAATAAACTAAATGATGTGTCCAATAACCACATAGAACCCCAAACACTGGAAAATGATATTGAACATGAGAATGAGACAATATCACAAATAACAACAAGTCTTCAGGATATGACTAATCTTGTAAGTTAAAGTACTTGTAATTACAATATTGCATCAGTTAATATCAGGATACATTATTATCACAGGAAACATTATTATTATGATAATTCTCATAATGAATTGTGGTTACACAATGCTGCCTTTTAATAAACTTAATGAAAAGGAAGGTATCTGATTGACTTCCTTTTTATTAAGTTTATTAAAAAAAATCATACTTCATATTTACTTTTAATCTTTGTTTTGCATTCAGGCACACTATAGATTAGCTTAAGCTTAGTCATATTTTCCACTTCACACAAAATCCACATTTAGCTTATTGATATTTAATTCTAAATCATGTTTTGCAGGACTGGACAGAAGAAGTAGAAAAAAATATTAAATTAGATGAAGTATGTGATACTTCTACTAGTTTCTCACAAAATATGAAATCTGCTGTTTCACAAGAAAATAAACCAGTAGAGCCCCGTGAATCTAAAAGAAGTGGAAGGTCTAAACGCAAGGACCGAAGGTAATACAGACATAAAATTTTTCCTCAGTAGTTTAGATATTTTTTCAAAAATGCCTCTTTGTTACTCATTCATTCACAATAATTATTAGTTACATTTCAATGTAAATGAGTCATTGTTGAAATCCTTTACTTCATTGAACTTTTATTAACTTTTTCATTTAAAAGTATTTTTTAATCATGTAGAAGTTCAAGCAGAGGCCAAAAAAATTCTGAAAAGAAACAAGAACGTGTCAGGAAGGATAGTAATGCAAGTATACAGCATGACTCAGACAGAAACAGAAGAGACAGCAACGTGAGCGTGCAACATGAATCGATATTCACAAACCTGAAACACCGAGACAGAGAAAGAAGAGACAGCCACAAGAGTAATCGCTCTTCTACAATTGGAAATAGCGGAGATGACTTAGATCGCTGGAGATCATTACGGTCCTATAGCAGGGAACAAAGTACAGACGGGTGTGTGGATTATTTTTATAATGCTTTTATATTTCTTGCCTTTAGAAATATTGTGCTGATAATCAAAAACTTTTTTCTTCTAGGAGGATCGTGTCACAGTGTAATAGTAGAGACACTTCAGGAAATCGAGCATTAAGTCCCAGGGATAATGACGGCTTTAGAGTTCCATGTCCCGTTTCCAAATCAACATCTAATAACCAGGTAGGCTTTGCCACTCATTTCTTCCACTTCCATAATTTACAAAATCCTCTAGTACCTAATAAAAAAAATATTACTGATCTAAATACTTGCACTGAAAAATGCTACAAGTTTTCAGTTTTACTTGATGACTGTAATTTTTTTTTAATTTTCTTTAGTCTTGAGTGTGTCTTAGTTTTGATATCTACAAAAAAATAATTATTATAATTTAAGAATTCAGTTGCATATTTAAGTTTTTTTTAAATATTTAGATTGCCTAAAGATAGATAACAATATTCAATTTATCCCTAGAAGAGAAACAACGGATCGTGGGCGAGCGGTCGAGCGCCGAGCATCGAAGCCGGTCGCCATTCGCCCGCGCCCAGTGTGGCGAGTGCCAGCGGGAAGAATGGCGAGGGTGGCGGAGGGAGCCGTAGGTCCCGCAAGCGGTCTTCCCGCGGCCGCGGCAGGAACGCGGAGGCGGCTCAAGCGGCGCATCACGCCGCAGCGCCCGCTGCCCCTGTCTCCTCTTCCGGCACTCTCAACTGGAGGGAGGAGATCCTCGAATCTAAAAAGCACAATTCTCATGACAAGTAAGTTTGATTCTTAACATGTTTTTGGGTGATGAGGATGATAAAGAAAATAGACCTATTCTTTGAAAGGGGGGGTACTTTTGTTGCTAATGACCTCTTGTATTATAACCCCTTTCAAGGAATAAGCCGAGTTTGACTGTCACCCTGAATAGGCATAGTACTATTTTAACTAATTGCTCGTATCTTTATACAGAGCTTAGTTCTATGATGGGACTGTTTCAAAAGATCGGATCAATATAAACAATTGCATATTTACTTCTACTTAAAAAGTGTATATTGATTGAAAAGCTATCTATTTGTTTAATTTTTTAGACCTGCTGAAAATAATCAACGTGTTAGAAAGAATAGTACAATGTCAGACAAATCAGTTTCGGAGTCTTCGACATCTCAACCAGGCTTAATTATACTGCCACAAAGTTCTATATCACACATGCAAAATAACCAAGGGTAAGTGTAGTTCATAAATATGTCGTCAGTGGAAAGGAAAAAAGACTAAAGCGCCAAAACCGTACTTGTGGGAAATGAGGATCAAAGTTTTTTTTTTACGAAAAAAATTCGTATCTCTTTTGATATTAATGTTAAACAGTTCTTTTAAAATGCAATCGTGTTCTTGATTTTTTGCCTATATTTTAATGAAAATACCAGGTTTGTAGCTCTTTTAGATCGTAAAATAGGTGTCGCTTTAGAAAAAGAGTTATGAAAATTCATTAAATGTTAGTCAGGGTAAAACTGCTAACCTCCATTTATAATCAAATATCCAGCAACCAATAAGTGCTAAATAGTTTGAACAACCTTTTTGATAAAAGAGAAAAAATACTTAGTGAGATACAGCTTAATAAGTAAGTCGAAGATAAATTACTAAACTACAAAATAAGATAGTCGCATGCGCCAGCGAAAAAATGCGTAAAAGCGATATTATCTGGAATGGAGCTTACATAAATATTTGCTTACTTACGCAGACCCTATAGAACGAATATAAGCAAATGTTACTAAACTCTTACTACATTAAACGTTTTAAGCAAAAGTAATGCTTAAAGCTTGAATAGGTATTATTTTTTATGACAAAAAATGCTTAATTTATCCTAACATCATGCATAATTGATTGTCATTACTTCTAACCGGGTACGGGAGTGGTAGGTTTTGAATTATAGTGAACAAACGTAGGGACACTTAACAATTTTAATGACCACCACTAACCACTGGTGGGAACCTTTGGTGGGATGGACATGGTGGGTGGTGACTTACGCGGCCACCACCATGTCCATCCCACCAAAAAAGCCAAACCACACACTGATAGTCTCATCGACGGACTCGAGCATAACCGGCGACAATGTCATAAGACCTTCAGAACCACTTTTCACTTCAAAATCAAAGGTCTAAAGGTGGAAAAGGATGACAATCTAAAGGCCCAAAATAAGAAACTCTACAATGCTATGGATGGAAGTGTCGCCCATTCTCTACAAACGCTTGTTCGAGGCGGGGGCAGTCCACATAGGTCTGCAGATAAGACCGGTAGAAGACCCCACTAGTGAAATGCGCCAAATGCCTCTGTTTTGGACATACAAAAGCCCTATGCAAAGAGGAAGAGGAACTGCAGAGGAACTTACTCATGGCTAAATTGTCCAGCCTGAAAATAAGGCACACCACTATCGTGGAAAAAATGCGAGGGCGAGAACTGACACATCCAACATCCACCACTACATGGCATTCAGTGATAAAGTGATGAATGCCCAGAAAAACAAAAGTAGGACTACTTACTTAGCCCTTTCCAGAACAGCATACTGCTAAGAACACCCTAAACATGCAGAGTTCAAATCTCCTAAAAGACCGTGTCCGTGGTCTTTTGGGAGATTTGATTTGATTTGTGAAAGCTCAACATCATCTGAGCTAACCTGAGACGCTCCAAGCCAGCCACTGCCGAACTGCTGCAAGCAGCCGAGGACAAGGACATAACCTTAGCACTCAATCGGCAGAAACCATTCACTCAGTCTTCGGTGACCGATTGAGTCATTCACGACCCCTAACTGGTCACGGAGGCCGCGGTAACACTGGAGGCAGGCAGGCTAAAACTAGGAATTTTGTCCGTGTATTATGAGGGAGACAATCCAATTGAGCTTTAGATATAACGCACAAAGCGGTATGAAAAAGCTAAACACCCAAAACATCATTATAGGGGGAGACGTGAACGCCTAGAACCAATGGTGGGGCAGCGTTTCCGAAAGCTTAGGTGAAGCTTACAGTTTCTTCTTTCAAAAAATATCGACAGGGCAGATTGCGCACAAGCAAAGTGGATGTGTCAGCGTGCAGTAAGCCACTACTGGGTAGGATTAAAGAGAAAGTGGACAGAACGCTAGTCACTTCAGACCACAACGCCATAACCTATTCTCTCTGTCTGGGTGAAAGTGCGGCAACAAGAATACGCACAGAAGACCAGCGAGGCGCAAACAAAGAGTTGGAATGAGTTCTGCTCGACACACTTAGAGAGAAAACATGTGGGATGGAATCTATGGAGTCATCGGGAAAGCTCCAGAGACAAGAGGACATGCTCCTGAATGGTTTTAACGGCAAGACTGGGCAGAGTGCCCAGAACAATCGGCTGATCCAGATGATTCCGTGACAATAGATAAACCACACCACACGCGTCTCCGACAACTGATAGAGAGCGAAACTTTAGAAGAGCAAACAGCAAACGATCCCCCTTTTACCGAGGCAGGAGTGGAGGCCGTGCTTAACGTGCAAAATCCAAAGAAAGCCCCGGGACCGGATGGTTTCCCGCCGATATTTATGTACCAGAGCTATTCGTAGCGAAAGGGAGATATTCATGGAAATTGCAAACAAATGCCTATCTATAGCGTATTTCCCCAAACAATGGAAGACGGCTCACTTCATCCTCAAGAAGCCAGGGAAAGACTTATCTTGCCATTAGTTTGGAAACTTTTCTTGATAGAGCAGCATATACTGCAGGCAGGCCAATTAGACGGCGCGGCGCCCATACAATAGTGTTTGTTACCTACCCTTTTCTCTTGGCTTGTGGATCTGAGACGTGGTCGCTTATATGGGCCTCATAAGAAGGCTCAAGGTCGCCCAAAGAGCGATGGAGTGTGCTATGCTCGGAGTTTCCCTGGGTGATCGAATCAGAAATGAGGAGATCCGCAGGGGAACTAAAGTGAATCAAATCAAATCAAATCAAAAATATTTATTCAGTTTAGACCACATGTGACTGACATAGCCCGCAGAATCGCTAAAATCTAGTGGCAGTGGGCGGGGCACATAGCTTGCAGAGCTGATGGCTGCAGGGGTAGAAAATTTCTGGAAAAAGAGTAGCAACCACGAGCCGGTAGACGTGGTGTGGGCAGGAGGCCTCCCACTAGGTGGACCGACGATCTGGAGGTGGTGGTTGCAGGAGGTGCCTGGATGCGAGCGCGGGCCCGGTCTTTGTGAAAATCCTTGGGGGAGGCCTGGCCTTGGGGGATCCAGCAGTGGATATCGTTCGGGCTGAAACGAACGAACACTTTTTTTCAATGACTGAGTGCATTGAATCCACCGGCATAAATGTGTGCCCAGGGAGCAAATTATTTATTTGGATAGTTGCAACAATCTTGCATCTTTGCAGGCACTTGTGAGTGACCCGAGTGCGTAGTGTGTGCTTATAGTCACAAGTGTGTTTGAGATGTCTTTGTTAATAATACTTAACGACTATAGTTTTTGCTTTGATTAATGCTCTCATTTTCGCTAAAATACTTTAAAGCTTATTAAAAAAAGGCTACTTTTTGCTAAAGCGCCAAAATTAATCGAATCTTGTTCACTTACTTTTGCTTACACGCCAAATCATTTTGAACTACAACCATGAATAACTACTAATATACCAATGAACTATAAAACTTTTGAGCTCGAATTGCTAAAGTAACAAGTCATTCGAGTTCTTAAATAACAAAAAAATACTTAATGTTGTGAAAGCAAAAATATTTTGCCAGCAAAAAAACCCTTACGCGACACTTGTTGCAAAAACACTGAAAACACGTCGTTTTAGCAGCGACGAGGGCGGTGATTTTAGAAATACTTAAAATTTTCAAAGTGCTAAAGCGCCAAAAAAGTCATGGGATTGAGTTGAAACCTCGATAGATCGACGCAGAAAAAAAAATCCTATCCAACAATGTATATAACTCATTTTGGCCAAAATGGCGCTTTAGCATTTTTTCCTTTCCACTGACGATGTACATATGTGTATCTGTACTCATGAATCAATCATAAATTATGATTTGGTATAATCATACCCATAATGAAATTACATTTTTGCAGACGAGGAGGCTCCATGGAACCCCAAAAAACATTGTATGATCACCATAATCCATCCAGACCAATTATTGTTCAAAATAGTCCCTCCAAAGTGGACACCAGAATGGAGCGAGGTAAAACAATTTATGCTCTTATCCTTTCCTTAATTTTACTAGAGATGATCTTCATTAATTTGTTATCAAAGTCAAATACATAGATATCCAAACGTAGGTACTACTAGGACAGTACTTTTGTGTGTTAAATTTTGCTTCATACATCCATTAATTCGCTGTGATTATTCCAGCAATGAAAGACACATCTACCCGCGTGGCGTCGGGATACGAAGCAGGAGACGCGGCGCGAGCGGCGCGCCACCGCGCACTATTGCAGGAGGTAGACAGAGCGGACGCCTTATTACAGGCGCGCATAGTACGCGGCCCGCTTGGTTTGGCCGCCCATTGGGATGACGTCACCGAAACCAGGTGATTCAACATTGTGATTCACGTGTTTTGAGCATGTTTCGATTAAAACTTTGTTATTCAATTTATGTCAATTGATGTTCAAGTCATAAGAAAACAACTGCAACATGATCATAGTCATATTTTTAATGATTATGTTTTATCTTCTTTTACAGAAAATTCCTACAAAGTGCCCTACAGCGACTATTAATGTCTGATCTCAAATATTGCCAAGCTGATAACATTGAACACCACTTCTGGAAAATATTGTACTATAATTTTATAGAATTATTAAGGAAAAGTTTTCCACAAGTCTCACCTGATGATAAGCCTAAGATAGTGAAGTTAATCAATATAATAATTGAAGAAGGCAATAGTTTCTTTGAAAGTCTGATTCAGATGTTAGAAAAGTGTTACAAATTCAATGTAGATGATTACATAAACGACAATCATGTGGTGCCCCCCAAAGGACTTGGTTATGTGGGTTTAGCCTTGATCTCAGTTCAAAAATTATATGTATTCCTCGGAGATTTAGCAAGGTATAAAGAGCAAGTAAATGAGACAAATAATTTTGCTAAAAGCAAGTTTTGGTATACAAAAGCACAACAAATCAACCCTAAGAACGGACGGCCATATAACCAATTGGCAATATTAGCCATTTACGCTGTAAGTTTAATCAAATTCATAATTTTTCAAAATGGTTAAAAATATCTTTAACTACTAATGATTTATTTTTATTTTAGAGGAGAAAATTAGACGCAGTATATTATTATATGCGAAGTTTAATGTCATCAAACCCGTTTCATTCGGCACGTGAAAGTTTGTTATCACTATTTGACGAGAATAGGAAAAAAGTAAGTACATAAATCTTCTCAATCATTTTATTAGGAACAAAATTTTTCAGTCAGTAATTTGACATTTGATAGCCGCTTTCCATTATTAATTCTAATTTCAGTCACTTAATACATGTATTAAGATGTTTCTGAAGATGCAAAGATTTTGTGGGAGGTCATTGGGATTGGTTTAATTGAAATATTTTATTGCGATATAATTGTACTTACCAACTAAACTGTCGTTCATTTGGTGCACGCTATCTTTGCAAAAATAGTATGGAAGTCGCGATATTGACTTCGAAACATGTGTACAAAAAATCTTGACGCCTGCCTGTGACGGGCATGAGAGCTATTTAAGGATCCATGTCATACGATTCAGCTGAACGATTGTCTTTTTTTTCTATTCCTAAAAGTACGAAGCGGCAGAACGAAAGCGGCGCGCAGCATTAGAAGGCGCTCGGATCGGCGAGACCAGCGACGCGGGACAATGCGGCAACTCGGGCCACGGGCTGCGGCGCGAGGTGTGGGTGCGGCCGAGCGGACACCGCACCACCACCGTCCAGCACGACACCAGAGACGAGCACCTGGCCACCATGACTTCGGTCGAGGTAAAAAATGGACTCTAGTGTTCTTAAAAGTATAAAGCAGCTGAAAGAAAGCGGCGCTCAGCGTTGGAAGGCGCTCGCAAATAAGACGAGCACCTGGCCACCATGACATCGGTCGAGTTCAGGAAGAAACCTTCAGGCCCTAGAAGTATAAAGTGGTTGAAGAAAGTCCAAGAAGGTGCTCACAACTTAGAGACCAGTGACGCAGGACAGTGTAGCAACACGTGGCTATCGCACCACCATCGCATCGTCCAAATCAATATTTCATATTTTTTCTTTATAGCTGTGCGAAGCATCGTATTCTTCCTGTTTTATTTTTGGTGCTGATCTTTTGTTATTAATTTAATATCATACCGAGTGATGACGTCACCATCTCGGCAGCGGTAGATGGCTCGGCTCTCTCTGTAATTTTAAAACCAAGCATTTTCGGCATGTAAGGTTTAATCAAGTTTACCTCAAGTTAATTTTATTAAGTTTATATGTTTGTTTCAGTTGAATAAAAGCTTCATCACCAGTTACTTGCACGTCCATGGAAAGCTTATCACTAAAATTGGGTAAGTTGAATAATACATTAATTACATACATCACTTAATATTCCATTATAAAAATAATCTTTCGAACTCTGACAATGAGAATTACCATGGTCCTGTGGTTAGACAGGCGTACTGTATCAATACTTAGCGACTTATATTTCTCAATTTAGTTAAATTACTTACAGTCTTTTAACCGGATGTTCCTATAAGACAAAAATATTCCGTGTTTCCGTTCCAAGGTAAACCATATCAACAATTTTACATTGTTTCTTTGCCCTAGCATGGAGACGTTCCACGAATGCGCATCGGCTATGCTGCGACAGTTCCGCGCGCTTTTGAACCGTCAGCCGCTGCCCACGCCTGCTGCGAGGCTGCTGCAACTGACAGCTCTCAACATGTTCGCCGTAGAAACCACGGCCGCCTCGCTCAAAGGTAACCCCAGATATCTTACATCTCCTGATAAAATGCAGCGAGTCTCATAGAGGAGAGTGCAGAATAGTTCCACACACACAGCTAAATCGACTGAAAAATGTTTGACCACAGACACCACGCTCTAAATTAGACCACATATCCTTTATAGCACCTGTTGTGATACAGCCACCTCGCTCGATATAGACTGGAAAATGAGACTAGGTCCGTAAATGGGTAATGGAGAATTAAGCCTCAATTGCACCATCTAAACTTTAACCGTAACTATAACCGGTGTTTTTGTATTATTTGTATGGAATTTGACAGGCTTTTGCCGTTTGTTATAGTTATAGTAAGATGGTGGAACGTATGCCTACTACTTGTGTAGCCAATTCACGATGATACAAGGAAATGGAGACTACGGCCGTGTAACCGTTGCTCCATAGATTATACATAATATGCTGAATGCAGTTACTCTTGTTATGTTCCAAGTGAAGAGCGCAGAATGGAGATCACTTCATTTTGAACAGTAGGCCGCGATCCTACTGATCCTCTAAAACGTGTCTATTGGTCAAACCAATTCTAGGCCACCTAATATCTTATGTGTAATGTTGCTTGTCCTGAGTAAATAATAAAAGCAACAATAATAATTAACTGTTTATTCATAAACTTCATTGATACTATTTATATTACCCATATAGAATTTCCATTCAATCCATTTTATTAAGATTTTGCTTGATAGTGTCGATTTATTTATTTTATCGATACGCTTACGAGTTACAATGTAACAGTGCATGCGTGCAAAGAACATGTATTAGTTGTGTCAACAAGCAGCTACTTAAACGGGAGCCCAGTCGACCAGTCGACAATCAGTCTGTCAAACGGAATGATTGATTATACACTTTATAGCTGGACGCATAGAGCTAGGCGGTAGACAGTTTTAATAGATAGTGTAAAATTAATCTATTATTATGCCAGGTTTCTTTAGATGGTTGGCTTCCTCGTAAATTCCTAACATAACATACTTAATTGTTTACGCATTTATATTGTACGTTATTTCTCCCTTTAATAGCTCCAATAATTCTAATTGCGCCTTAATATGAGCTCTACACAGGAACAGCCAAGTCTTTGGACTTGGTTAACCAACCTTGGTTTATTTTAAATGAGTATAATTTCCTTTAAAAGTTTCGAACATTTTAGAGACCTTGCCAGTTAACACTTAAACACATACTTAACGTATAATAGTTCTTCTGAATTAGCCGAATGTCAAGATGCAAAAAGCTCTTATTCTTTTGCACACCGAAATTATTTAAGAGAAATGTTACAGCTGCGGGATTTGTATTGGACTTGATGGAGGCGTTCCCATTTATGAATAACTCGCTGAACTGAATACCGCCTTTAATAATAACTAGAATAGATCATTTTAAGCCACATGGATTTTACGAACGTTTGCATATTTAAAACCGTTAGTACCATATTTATTACTTAATTTTTAGCTACGTGTACCTAAGTTTATTTTCGTTTAGAACAATATCAAATAAATTCATATAAAAACTTAAGTATTGTAAACCGCAATAAAATATAATTAAAACTCGTTCCTTTATGACAGCTGCCTAAAACAAAAACAAAGCTGCTCAGCCTCTGCTCACCTCAACGCCTAAATCAGGCGTAGCTTGTATACGTGCTTTTGCTTATTTCACTGCACATTATTTCATTCCCACGATGTCGAAACACACATAACTAATACATAATCTGTATTACCAAATATAAGATAATAATGCATCCATTTATTGCCAAGCTAACCAACTGATTCTCTAACTCTCTACACGTACCTATAATTGAATCATGTAATTTTTGCATTAATATAATAGGATACCAAACTAGTGCTTATTATTATAATAGAAAAATAATAAGCGGCATTTCGGCTTAAAATAAACTTTATGTACTTTATTATATGATCATAAAATATTAATGTTAAGTGTTACGGTTATTATGAGTGGGGACCAGTTTGTGTTCTACATGATACGCGACACATTATCTTTATATTCTATTTTTTAAACACGATTTATTGCACGTTGCGTTTCATCGACGACTCCGCGCTGAGGGAGTAAGATAAAACCGTTTTGTAATTGAATTGTAATAACCCCCACGTATTCGATTTACGAAATTAATATATAACGTGGGCTTGTAAATGCGGCTATTTCCTGCGGCTCCGTCCGGGCGCAGTAAAGGTTTGTAATTACAAATTACAAGTTATCGGAGGTTGATGCACTGCGCTCCCGTCGCGGCCGCCTGCGCCCGCGCACCGCACAAATGCACACATTTGACGGCGACAGGTTCAACAAACTGACTTGGCGACGGCACTGTGACGGCCGCTCTTTTACGCCATTACTTGTAATGATGTTTTGAATTATTATAGAAAAATTATGGTGGACGACCACCTTAATTACGCCGTTCGGCAAGGCGATGCCCTTTGGCGGAGCGTGTTGTTCGGGAAGTTCCAGGAAAGATTCTGCGATAAGTATTTTTCGGTTGTGTAAAAGTACAGGACAAGATTTTTTGAAGTAACGACAGGTACTTTAAAGATCTTGAGATTAACATTTCAATATTCTGCTTTAAAATAAATAATTGTTTTTATTCAATCAATTTTGTTATTATCGTCATCGTCATGCTCATGGATAAAAAGATAGGTGTACATGTATTATGTTGAATATGCCAGCGTAGTAGCTTTGTCAGTGCAATCCGTGCTGTATATTTTTAGCCCACTCTATTTATACCCGACCGGCTTAGCAGGACTTACGTGTCGGTCATCATCCACCGAAGGTGACCGTGGATCCCCATCGCTATTCACTTAGCATCCCCGCCACGCCTTGCGTATGTTGCTTAATACTCTCAAGTTTAATGTAAAGCACCATTTGAATAACAAATGAGGGTAAAAAATTCTTAGTAACTACACGTGACGAATCGTATTCAATGCATGCAAAAAAATAATTGTCAGTTCATCAACAGTTTTTTTTCAAACTTTGAAGGGAATACACTTTTCATTATCAAAAGTTAACATTGTGAATACATGCTCGATTATACAGTATAGTTTACATAATCATGTGAAGCCGAGTAATTAATAATTCAGGAGGATGTGTTGCGGCCATCGTACTTATTGTTTGTTGATTATTGCCACCACTCTTGGTGAGAAATCTGGCATCACGCGATCTGTGCAAATATTTAACAGCCAAACACTGCTACCGGTAAAGCTATAAGATTTTTATACCTCAATAATATTTATATTAATGTATGACGCACCGGGTTCAATTGCTGTGATTACAGATCAAGTGTCTGTACATAATACAACATGATATCGTAAACGAATGTAATGGAGACCTGACGCAACGTGGCGTGTCTTTTTCAATATTTTTGGCAATACAAATGCTTGAACGCCACTCAGCTAAAAATGCCATATAATTTTCTATAGCTAATAGAATAGCGGAGGGTCGTGAGTTCGGTTTCTGCTTGGGAGTTGATTGTTATAAACGCAATATCATAAAACGTCCCCACAACCTGACTAACCAATTTAACTACGTAATCTATAGGATATATCTGTAGTGCGTATAAGCAGCCTCGGATCTACGATTTTTTTAACCGGGGCAAAATTTTATTGTGGCGCCTAGCGTTTGCGACGCCTAAAAAAGGTGTGCTTAGTGAAACATTTTTCACCTAAATCTGTGTCTTTGTTTATGTATTAAACTATTTGCTGAGCCCTCTAATGTTTGGCAGCAACGGTTGTGAGTAACAATGGCGAGCGCACTGCGTGGCTAGAGTACTCACTGGGAGTGTCGCTGCTGGAGCGCTACTGCCCCCTGTTATACAATGTTACTACAATGTTTCTGTGTATTAAACTATTTGCTGAAGCGTATATTATTTGGCATCAGATGGGGGCAACAACGGCGAGCGCACAGCGTGGCTGGAATGCTCACTGGGGGTGTCGCTGCTGATGTTCGGCGCGCTGCTGGAGCGCTGCTGTGCGCTGCTACCGGAGCCTCCGCACACGCAGCAACACGCCGACGCGTTACTGCTCTTGCCTGCGATAAAGGTATTACAGCAATAAAGATCATGGAAAGGTAGGGGTATAGGTAGTAAGCTCAATAAGCGAGCGTGTGTTATCGTGATTGGGGTTACCAACTGTCCTGAATTTTCCGGACATAATCGGAATATTTTTTTTCCGGCTTTGTACGGACGTGTAATTTGACTGTACTTTTTGGCTTCTATCTATGCCTTTTATTAACCTGCCGTTTATTTTAAAACAAAAAAATCTTTTAACAAAAATGTCGAGAATATCAAAAAGTGATATTGTCAGTTCAAAAAGTCCAAATGAAACTTTAATCATGATTAGCTCATTTTAATCTAGCTTAATGTTAAATGAAGATATCGAACCTCGATCATGCTTGCCAGCTATTCTATTACGAAATCTGAAAATCTGAAGTTTGAATTTCCTCTACAATTGTATTTAATAAAAATGTTTATTCCCAGGTGTGGTCCGACTGGATGTTATGCCACAGCAGTATATGGAATCCACCACCAACTTTCGACAATTTCGAGATGGAGTAAGTATGCGGTTTTTATCGGAACGCGCGTTATTATGTCGTTTGGAGCGTGTACCTGTACGTGTTTTTATTTTCAGAAGCGACAACGACCCTTGGGATTGGCTTGCAAAGCTCATGAACATCCTTGAAGCTCTAGATGACAAGTCAATAGAACTTGAAAACGAACCAAAAGAAGGTTAGTCCATATTTCTACACTAATATTATAAAGAGGAAAACTTTCGTTTGTTTGGTTGTAATGAATAGGCTCAAAAACTACTGGACCGTTTTTAAAAATTCTTTCACCATTCGAAAGCTACATTATCCACGAGTAACATAGGTTAAATTTTATTTTGGAAAAAAATAGGGTTCCGTAAAATATGTAGATAATGTAGTCCACGCGCGCGAAGCCGCGGGCGGAAAGCTAGTATTTTATAAATGTAACAAACAAACCAGTATTCGAGCCGATATTATTAAACAGTGTTAACAGCAGGAATCTGTGTTGTGTTCATTTGTATATCAAGTTACAATTTTATGGGAAGACCTCGCAAAAAATCACCGAGGTGGCCAGTAAAGACTCGATCATTATTAACACTCTCGATTTATGAATACTAATGTTTAATTAATTAATTTGAGAGGTACACCAATAAAGAACACGATACAATTTATGCCGTCTAACATTTCGGTACCAAAAGCTTTGTGATGTAGTGTTGTCTTAGAAAAAACCGTTATCTCTTAATAAATAAATAATTAGGTAACTGTAGCAGATGCCCATGGAATTCGTAAATTATCACGTTTCGCAGTGATCTCGCCCGCCCGTTATGCGACCTTGAAGGCCGCGCGGTTTGATTCCGACGCTAAATATCCCATCATTTAAAGTCGTCTCACTGCTTTTTGCTTAACGCCCATCCAAACCTGGCGGGGATCTAATTTCACATCTACACAATGATAATACATATGATAGACTTTACTACACACGATCGTTGATTGATTCATTTGTATGCAATGTTAAAATTTATGTTTTATTATATGTGAGAATTATATTTTTTAAATCGACTCATTAATATGATCACATTTCATATCTGTTGCAATATTTTCATTTAATGAAAAATGGTGATTGGAAGAATAAAAATAACAGATATTAGCAGTAAAAAGATAAGGATTGCATCAGATAAATTGTGGTTTTTCAACTGAATCCGATGAGCCTGACTCATTATTTGCGTTGCAAACGATGATCAGGAATTCCACTCCTGACATTGGCATAGGTATTTTACATCGGGTCTGATTCATTGCACCTCCATGGGTCCATTACTGGGAACCGATGTAGTAAAGTACTAACATTTTCATATTGTTGTTTAGCGTTATCCTCGATTATGATTCTGAAGTTACTTCTCGTAAATCATACCAAAAAAAAATCTGTGCGTTATGTGCACGACTTCGCCAAGAAGTTGGATTCTCGCGCAGCCTTAATCGAAAACATGACATTACCTAATAAAAGCTCTTTTTCCAAGATTATGCTTTATTACATAAAATATGTTTATTTATTAGCTAGTTTGTATCTAACAAGCTTTTTAATTCTCTTTGTGTAGGATACGTATCTGTACGTCTACCTGAAGACGCTTCGTTGGGCGGTTTCACGCCGCTGATGTATATGGAGGCGGCGACGGCGTGGGTGCGCGCCGACCCGAACGCCTCGCACCACGCCGCCGAGCACGCGCTAAGGACCAGCAAGCTGCTGTTCTTCGGCACTGAGTGAGTCAGGTTCAGATCCGTAGGGCTTTTAGGAACACTGAGGAAAGACGCAAGACTGGGCAGGCCCTCCCTGGTGATGAAGCATGTCAGTTTTTGTCACACCACGCTGCCGAGCACGCGCTAAGGACCAGCAAGTTACTATTCTTCGGCACTGAGTGAGTCAGGTTCAGATCCGTAGAGCTTTTAGGAACAGTGAGGAAGGACGCAAGATTGTGTAGCCCCTCGCTGGTGATAGAACATAATGTCACTTTTAGTCGCACTACGCTGCCGAGCACGCACTAAGGACCAACAAGCTGCTGTTCTTCGGCACTGAGTGAGTCAGGTTCAGATCCGTAGGCCTTTTAGGAACACTGAGGAAAGATGCAAGATTGTGTAGCCCCTCGCTGGTGATCACTTTTTGTCGCACTACGCTGCCGAGCACGTACTAAGGACCAACAAGCTGCTGTTCTTCAGCACTGAGTGAGTCAGGTTCCGATCCGTAGGGCTTTTAGGAACACTGAGGAAAGACACAAGACTGAGCAGGCCCTCCCTGGTGATGAAGCATGTCAGTTTTTGTCACACCACGCTGCCGAGCACGCGCTAAGGACCAGCAAGTTACTGTTATTCGGCACTGAGTGAGTCAGGTTCAGATCCGTAGGGCTTTTAGGAACAGTGAGGAAGGACGCAAGATTGTGTAGCCCCTCGCTGGTGATAGAACATAATGTCACTTTTAGTCGCACTACGCTGCCGAGCACGCACTAAGGACCAACAAGCTGCTGTTCTTCGGCACTGAGTGAGTCAGGTTCAGATCCGTAGGGCTTTTAGGACCACTGGATGGAAGAAGACGTGATGTATAGCCGTCTTTGTCGCACCACGCCCCGAGCTCGCGCTAAGGACCAACAAGCTGCTGTTCTTCAGCACTGAGTGAGTCAGGTTCCGATCCGTAGGGCTTTTAGGACCACTGGAAGAAGACCGTAGGCATTTTAGGACGCCATGTTTAACTAGCTGTCGCTACCAGTATAGCTGTCTTTGTCGCGCCCCGCTGCATAGTGCACGCGATTGACAAGCAAGTCCTGTTTTTCTGATTTATAGCCAGCTGGTCTAATTATGCCTTATGATGACTCGCTGAGAACCAGCAGTTTGCTGTTCTTTGTGACTAAGTGAGTCGGGATCGGAGGATGACGCAACGCTACCTGCAGTGGTAACTTTATTTCTTGTTTGAAATTGATGTATTACTAGATGTACCGTGAGTGTTCTCGTCTCGACACCGTAGGTATGCCAGGTATTACACACTCGTTAAAACTTTTAATTGGCGACAAAAAGACTCGAACACTGCTTCACAACGATACAGTATTTTGTATTAATTAATTATATTTGATTTTAATAAATATAATAATACCTTTATAGACTAATAACCGTAATAGTATGTGAGAATATAATAATAGTCTTCAGAGCGCCGTGTCCCGTTGTTCCACCCAGTTAACAGAAATCTATTAAGACATGTGTGAATGAGCGTAACATTCACATAGAGGGAGAGCATGTTGGTTAAACACAGCACGTTACTCAGTCGTGCGACATGAGACCGTTGCGCGTCCACGCTGATACATAACTGTCGCTTGCAAATCTTACCCCGCGTACACACACAGCGAGCCAATGAATATTTGATCCTACCTTTATTAGGCTGTACACGTCTGCCCGGTGTGTACTCACCATTAAATACTGCTGCAGTCAGTTAACTCGTTGAATACTATAAATTAAGCTTACTAAGTACTTTTGTTGCTGCCCGACTGCATTATGTGCTAACTTAGCCTGTACGTTTATCCATTTAAACGAAAGTAAATTCTTGAATGATGATATGCCGACCAGTAATGATCGTATCTAATTATTTTCTCATCCTCCCAACCCATTAATAATGAATTGTGTTTCATAAAAACTTATTAAATACCTGTAATCTGTATGTATTTATTTTCATAATGGGAAGGTTGTGCGTGTACTTGAATATTGTTTTGCAAAAAGATAGCTCTAGCTATTAATTTTCTTGCGAATAAAGCTATTTATGAATAAATGTATATTTAGAATGGTATTAAGAGTGAGGTGGGTGTGGTCTTTTTTATGTTTGCACTTATCACAACTCGACTATACCTAGAGGACATTAGCATCATCATGAGCGTCGTCTATGACGCAAATATGAAATACGCAGAAAAGTTTTCTGTGGTATTTGCACATCTACCACCATAACGCAAATTTATCAGGTAACATGATACACATTTGGATTCTACACTTAAAAAGTGTGTGTTATCAACGCCCGTTTTCACCATCAAACCAGGAAACACATAACAGGAATTTTGTCTAAAAGGGTCACTTAAAAATTAGAGATTGATGGTGAAAACGGGCATTAGTGTGCCCCACCCACACTTTCAATGTCAAATTTTTGTAAGTAAAAATACAATTGGTTTTTCAATGCTGGTGGAGCGTCAATTTTGACGAAAGGTTGTTGCAACAAAAGTATCACATTCTCATAGATATAAATCACCCTGTACACGTAACAAAGACGTAACACCATCGGCAATCGGCAACATCGGAGCGGTGTAAATCACGTGCAATGGGTCAGCGATTGTATGGTATGGTTTGGGCGCAGGTACCTGGTGGGCGTGGAGCCGGCCGTGCTGCGGCTGGAGTACCCCGCGGGCGCCGCGCCGCGCTACGTGAGCGCCGTGCAGCGCGCGCAGCCGCTACACCCCCCGCTGCAGCACTTGGTATGATGCACTCACTTTTTTACCGATATGACATCCCGCAAACTATAGACTTTTATGCTGGATTTCTTTCAATCCTAATCCAAATCCGTCAACGGCAGTTGACTGTCAAATTTCAATATGTTTTTTAGTCAAAATATGTTCGTTTTTCGATGTTTTTACATTTTCATATTGTTTATAAGACTATTTAAACAATATTAAAGCGTAAACGCATCGAAAATTGTGGATATTCAATCTAAAACTGAATTAAATTTAATTTTGACAGTTGAAATCCGGATTTGGACAAAGATTGAATATTCAATTCCTACATGGAAAACGGGCGTTATTAGTTGGCCGATAGTTACATCGGTTTCGAATTTGTATGATACCAAATCGGTGTAATGCGCGCACTGATTAACATTGCAGCTCCACCTAACTATCGGCCAACTGAAAGTCGGTAGTCTACAGCTAGGTTAAGACCAAATGAGTTCGCACTCATTTGTTATTTTTTCTTTTCATTATGACTTGGCTTACGGATAGCCAGTGTCAAGTCAATTAACTTTTTAGTTTGTTTATTTAAATATTGTAATTAATAATTTTAAATTCAAATTCTTTGTTACTATTAATTAACCCCATTTCGGAACACGTACTATTACTTATCATACCGTCATTTCGGGATAATATTTTGGCTGGTGCTGAAAAGAATTGGCGGAAGAAACTCAGTCACCTTTATCAATCTCTTAATCGTTAAAAAATCAAGACATGTTCTTAATGTTTTCTTTTATAACTATACTATCCACATTTCAGGCTAACTAAACAGACTTGGCTCACCATCATTATTAATTAACACGCGATAAAGTTACTTTGTAAAGGTACATAGCCCCAAGTCCTTAGTAAATAACATAACCTGATTGTAATCTGACACTCATAATTGGCCGGTACTCAAATATAATATGATTATTATGACTAAAATAACCTCACGAGTTCACTACTTTGACAACAATAATCTGGTTACGTATAAATAGTTCATGTAATGAACACAGTTTACGTACTCGATAATCATGTTGTTAGAGTGATGCTACGAAAGTGTAGTAGCGTGTTGTCACCGACGCTTACTGTGTAACTCATAAATAAAGGCAGAAAAATGATTTGTAACTAAAATTAACCACTCTAATCGGTTCTAGGTGCAACTTGTGTTTAAACTAGTCAGACTAGTACAGCGCCCTGCGGCGGTTCACTCTCATCACTTTAGCATTAAAATAGATCCTATGTGTTAATCCTGGCTTTTGAACCGTTTCTATGTTAATTTTAATCTTACGTGAATCGTTTGCAGATAAGCCTCTCTTTTAGCAGTTTCTAGTAATTGATATGCAAATAAACGTATGTTTAAGTATTTATAAGGAATAATGCTAGGCTTAATTTATTTTCTATGTTATGGTCACAGGAATGTTGGCGATTTTTTTACAATAGTCAATAATATTGCGTTTATGGCTCATCAATCTGAATAGATAATATATTCTATACATGCACCATTACAATGAACCTTCTTGCTATAATTTTCTATGTAGGAAGTGAACTATTTATTTTTTTGTTTATTAAATGCGGAATACCCATTATCACCCATGTGTGCCGAGTATTACCAGCACCTGGCTAATAGGGCAAATAATACTCGTTTGTCTATTTCCCTAAATGCCTGATTTCCTCTTCCACATAACGAGTTTATGCATGAATAAGGTATCATGGGAGCTCATCTTTATGCTAAGCTATATCGGTTGTTAACAACACATGAAAATCGTTGCACTATCGCACTAAGATTTTATGGCACATATTTCTCCTTCCTATTTTATATACTAATTACGGCGTGAGTGCCTCGCTCGCACTGAAATTATTTTCCGCCGTTAACGTTTTAAGTCTCCTACCGAGCTGAATCGTTTAATTGTATGTAAAGATGAACTTTACGTCGAGATTTATGCTGCTAGTATAAAGGCATAAAACGTAGTTACTTCGACTCTCATCGGGTTTAATGGAAGGTTTAATGCGATATGAACGTTTTGAATTTAATGCAAAATCAACAGAATTAGCTATGGCGTAGAATAAATTTATGCAACTGTCCGGTAATTACATAAGATTCGGTTTTATAAGCTTTAACATTAGATAAAGCGTTGTCGTGGTCGTGTCTTGTAATTTAAGAGGAATTTAACCCGTCGCTGCGCAGTGGCGAGCAGCGAGCTTGACCCCGAGCCTCTTACACTTCTGAATTACACTTATACACGTGCGAGATATTTATTATTGCCTATTTCAACCTTTGAAACAACCAGAGATTTAATAAGTTAAACGGAATTGCTTTACATTTTATGATTTAATTTATAACAGTCACTATGAACATGTGAATATTTTTTACACAGCTGAGTTAGCTTTAACCACATAACATGACGCTCACCGCGTTTTTCTTATCACCAAACATCGCTGCATACAACATCGACAAATGGCAGCCATGCATATAAAGTGAAAACACGCGTCGTGTTGCGAGTTTATCTGTAATGATGTAAACAATTTGTTGACAGCCAAGTCTCCCACCAATCTACTCGCAAGGAAAATCAGATTTTAAGTATGGAACGTATTTTTTACCTTGGTTATTATTCCAGTCGGAAGATTCAGAAGATGAAGAAAGTGTGAGCGGCACAGCAAGTGGGCCGACGAGCCTGGTGGAAGGGGTGGAGACGAGTCCTGAAGGCGCTGACGAGGCGACCAAGAAACTCCTGCGCCGCAAGGAACAGCTGGAGTCTAGGAAAGCTAATTTCGAACGCCGCAGAGAGCGAATGCAGGTTTGTACGCTTACAATATTTTTTTTACACACAGGACACCGCGGTCCTTTTTCATATCATAGCTCCAGGAATACCGTTATTACGGTTAAATATATTATCAGAAACGTAACTCAAAATATCTTTTAAAATATTTGCATGTCATCAATCATTAGAATGTGAACCATAGTATTATGTCTATGTTAAAGGAATTCGTAATCGGTCTATGTCAATACTCGAGTCGAGACTAGTCTAGCTTTAACCAATTAGGTATTACAGGTGTATTTTAGAACTTTAAAAATATAAAACAAAAGTCGCGTCAAATTCAAGCAGAATTAATCCATTGGTTTCGTTTTTAATATTTTGTTTCTATAATTTTATGATGCCTACCAACAAATAATAAAGTAGTTAAAGTTATTTATACGTCTGAGAAAATTCTCAGACTGCAGACAAATTACGCGCAATCAATGAAAATAAAAATAAAAATATAGAAGCTTCTTATGGCAGTCGGTATCAATTCTTCAATGCACGGCGTTTAATTTAAATGGTTCAATCATACAATTATTTTGCTTTTTTTAGACGTTAAGTTTTCATTTCATGCGCCGGTGCCCATTGGATTCAAAAGCTTCAATTATTTAATAAATCAAAAGCGTTTGTTATAATAAGCGTATTTGATTGAAGCGTCTGATAATTTGGTGTTATTAATATCGCTCGCATTAGGCGCGCGTTGGACCGTCAAATGGTATTCATGTTTGCATTTCACACGCGCCGATTGCGAGACTGTACAAACGGATCGCACTTAAAGCTATTAAAAAGTTATTAAATATACGGAGCTTGCTCCTTACACCTTAATGTTTGAATTGCTTAGCAGATTTTTGGAATATCTTTCCATATCTTATATTTTTAATGTCTGAGTTTTGGTTCAATGGTCTTTAAAGTGGTTCACATGTATTAACGGGTTGTTACTTTTCATTTAAAAAAGCCATTACAGAAACTTGAGGATCCACTAACATAGTTATTTACTACTGTAGTATAAAAAATATAATTATTATAAATATGGGAACTTGTAATAATTATAATTGTCTTATCATTAAGATTGCATGGTATTGACGTTGAAAGGGTGAGAATTGCATTAATGCCTCTGCCACACAGGTGATATAACTAGCGCGATGCAATGTGAACACGGTGTGACATTTTCATACAAATTGAACGTATTGTAAGCTATGCGTGTATGTAGTAGGATGGTTCGACTTGCAGCGAGGCTTGTCAAATTGTATTGTCAAGTCGACTGTGTACCAAAGGCATGAGTCAGTAGATACATTAGTGCATAATCGATGGAGCAGTAATGTCCCTGTACTAGTTTTGAAGTCCATATCTAGGCTAACTAGGCGTAAAAAAAAGTTATCTATTTTAAGTTGCAGACTTGTTATTCTTACGAGAATAATTCAAGTGTCGGTATAGTTCTTGCAACTCACAAAGGCGAGTGAGCTTTACTTGTGTGTGTACGTGTACATGCACATAATAAGTGTAATGTCTATCAAAACTTTTGAAAAACTAACAGTAGTGAGCCATGTCAGAACATGTAAAGCTCACTCGCCTTCGTGAACTGCAACAACTATAGTCTGGTCTGTGAGCACGTAGAATTTTGTCTGGATGACCCCAAGCTACCCAACCTTATCGCTCGCGCGCGCGTAATTATGTTGCTATCGCGCTCGCACAATTACTGCGGGTGCCAGTCGCACAGTCGCGACAGCAATATAATTACGCGCGAGCGATAAGGATGGGTAGCTAGGGGTCATTGGACAAAATTCTACGTGCTCACAGACCGGGCTTTAGACCATAATTGATTATATGGGTTGTTTGTCCTTAGGAGATACTCCGCGGCGGCTGGGTGAGCGTGGAGGTGGAGATCCGGCCGCGCTGGCTGGTGCCGGACACCAACTGCTTCATCGACCACCTGCCGCTGCTGCAGGCCGTGGCCGCCGCGCCCGCGCAGCCCTATACCCTGGCGGTACCTTTAGTGGGTGAGTTCTTGGTGTACCCAGTATTTTGGCAAAATTGGGGTGTATTGATTTGAGTCACTCTTCTAGGGCTTATATATCGTTTGTTTATTTTACAGTAAATAAATTGAACTGAACAAAACGAAAAAAAAAAACGTTATTATATTTTGTATCTTTGACATTACGTCGTGACTGACATCTTTGTGAATGGACATCGACTGGCCGGAGGCTGCATTTTAGTACGAATTAAGCTTAATAGCAGTGCAGCTGTTTGGGTTATAAATAAGCTCGACTGAATGCTACATACACTAATATAAAGTCTCCCTTATCAGTGATGACGGAGTTAGAAGGCCTGAAGAAGTGTTCCCGCGTCGGTGCACACGCACTGGCGGCGCTGACGTGGGTGCGCGAAGACGCCTCGGCCGCTGCGGTTCGGTTGGCCACCACGCGAGGCTCCTTGCTGGCTTCGCGCGCGTTTACTGCCGAGCGCGATCAACCACGAGCGACCAATGACGATCGCGTGCTGGCCACTGCGCTCAGTCTACACGAGAATCTCGCCGCTGAAGCCGGTGAGTGTCTAAGGAAAAAAAGAAAAGTAGGTTTGGTTTAGGAGTACCTCTGGCTGGCCACCTCTAGAGGCTCGCTGCTGGCTTTCACTGCTGAACGTGACCAATCACGAGCGACAAATGATGATCGCGTGCTGGCCACTGCGCTCAGTCTGCATGAAAACTTTGCCGCTGAAGCCGGTAAGTATCTAAAGAAAAAATGAATAGTAGGTTTAATTTAGAAGTTCCTCTGGCTGGCCACCTCTAGAGGCTCGCTGCTGGCTTTCACTGCTGAACGTGACCAATCACGAGCGACCAATGATGACCGCGTGCTGGCCACTGCGCTCAGTCTGCATAAAGAACCTCGCCGCTGAGGCCAGTAAGTGTCTAAAGAAAAAAAGAGTAGCATGTTTGGTTTAGGAGCTGCTCTGGTTGGCAACCACGCGCGACTCGCTGCTCACATTACGCGCGTTTTCCGCCGAGGGAGATCAACTACCAGCTACCAATAATGATCGCTTACTACTAGCTATTTCGCTCAGTCAGCATGAGAATATCGCCGCTGACGCTATTAACTGGTGACTGGTTCTGTGCTGTGGTGGACTAAAGCGCATCAGAGTTTGAAGGGAGCAATACGCGTTAAAAGCATGCCTGCTGTGCTGGGGGCTGCAAGTTATGTGGGACCATTTGACGAATGACAATCAACCCACGGGTGTTATTTGCTCACTTAAACTTCCATGTGATCCCTTGATTCGCCATTGGCATGAAGAATAATTGTTGAGTTCGTTTCCCCAGAGCAGGTTAGGTGACCACACAAGAGAACAACAAGGAAGCTTTCTTTAACCAACTCCTACGTTACAGACGCTCGGAACGAAGACAACGGCGAGACGAAGTGCGTGCGCCGCGTGAGGGAGGTGGTGCTACTGACGGACGACCGCAACTTGCGAGTAAAGGCGTTAGCGGCCGACATGCCCGCGCGAGACCTGCCATCCTTTGTGCAGTGGGCCGGCGTCACCCACGCTACACCCCCGGTAAGCTAATAACAATTGAACACGGGACCATTCCCACCTCTCGTTCCCACCGCTGCAACTCCTGTGTAGCCAGGATCTACAGCTTGACCGCCAATTAAAACCAAACCGTTGAAGGTCAAGTTTGTCCCGGGGGAAAGTACTAAGTAAGTAGTAGTAATAACAAATGAACAGTCGACATCAAAATCTATAATTTTATTCCAAATTTAGTCCCATGTGGATTTGATCACGCACGCGGGAATGGCATGCGTTGTACTTGCAAAGAACAATGTTACTAAATGTGGTGCAGTCCTGTTGTCCCCCAAGGACTGGAATTTTATTCAAATGTTTTGAGGACTGTCGTCCCCCCTGGCAAGTATTATTTAAAAGCAAATTAATTTTATAGCATAATTTTATGAAAAACAGAAGTACCTAACTACTTGACTGAATGCCAAATTGCCAAACTGAATAGGTACCTAAACGTTTGTCAAATAATAATTACTATTTTGATAGGTGTTGGTGCCGGCATTAACACCTTTTGGCAGGTAGGTTCCTTATAGGGTGTAGACATCCGCTAAGAACAGAATTTATTTATTTAAGGATAGGAAATAATACGAAGGATGTTAAGGGTGTAAAACGGACTCCATGCGTACGAAGTCGCGAGCGGCCGCTACTTGAATCACTGAGCAAGTAATTTGTTGAATATTATGATTAATTTAAAATAATGCAGTTTTAGCATCCTACCTACTAATGCTATAAATGCGGAACTTTGTATGGATGTTTGATACTCTTTCACGTAAAAACTACTAAACGTATTTTTAATTACAGTTGATTAACTTTACAGTAGATAATATTTTTTATACATGAGAATAGCATATTAAGCTTTTTTACTTAGCTTTTGCCCACGGCTTTGTCCGCTTAAAATTTTGTGTCACAGAAAAAAATATAGAGCGCATCCCTTTCCCAGGAGTCAAAACTATCTCTTAACCAAATATCAAAATCGGTTCAATGGTTTAGCCGTGAATTCGTAACAAACAGACAGATAAGTAAAGTTACTTTCGCATTTATAATATTATTTAATAGGGATAATTCATAACGATCTGTTAAAAGCAAGTAAAGCAGATTTTGAAATATTCAAAAAATAGTAGGCCGGTACCAAGAACTTATATTTTTTTCGTTATCAAAATGACATACGTTTAGGTATTCAGTTTGGCAATTTGGCATTCATTCAGGTACTCCAGTCCTTAAATTTTATAAAAATATATGGCTTTTAAATAATGTTTGCCAGGGGGGCCAACATTCCTCAAATCTTTGATTAAAAATCCAGTCCTGTTGTCTCCCCTAATCAGGGGGGACAACAGGATTTCGAAATCCTGTTGGCTCCCCCAGGGGGGCCAAGCTGGGGGGACAACAGGACTGCACCATAAATGTGTATTTTTATACCGTTTGAGCAAATCCGCATGGCACTAAAGAGCCCTTACACTTATTGCAATTACATGACTCAGTATTTACTTTGAGCTGTCGTGTGCATCATTGGGTGACTTAGCTTGGACACAGAGGCGATTTATAATCAACCTAAACATTAAGACAAATTCCACTGCTCAGAGTTAAAGATGGATTTTTTTGGTGATCCGTTACTGTGATTTTTATTACAGGCAGCGCCATCTCTTGATGGCACCGGAAACTATTTGGAATACTTTTCTTTTTTTATGCAGGAGCACTTATGAACTGAATTATTAATACTATATCAACGATTAATTATTTTCCCTTTGCGGCTAGAAATATTAAATAGAGAGAAAAACTTCCCTTAATATTTACTAAGCTGTGATTTTATTGTCATTTTAAATTAATAACTGTTATTATCTCTATACAAACCAATACTCATTTACTTTCAATTTCAATGTATGTTATTTACAAAGTTTTATATTAGCGAGGCTATAAATAATGTATTGTGTTCAAAATGACACGTCTGTTTACGTTATTCGTCACGTAATGAGAAAACTATAATGATCATATTACCAATGTTACGTATTCGCGAAGCGTGACGTAGCGAATGGCACGTGTAAACTGTTTCGCTCCTACGCTGGATTACTCCGTAACGGGCCGTAGCAGCCGTGACGTCATATAATGACAGATTAAAGGCAAAAGTGGTAAATTGTTTATTGAGTGGACGGTGTTATACCATCGCTTCATTTGATTTCGAAGTACTCATTAGATTATTACAAATCTGGAACATACTTCTTCAAAACCTTTTTCGATAACGTCGATTGTAAAAATAAGTATTATCTATTGTTACAGAATAACCCACAGGCTCCGACAACCGATGAGAAAAATGGCGAACATAACTGACGCGCAAGCCGATAACTTACTAGATCATACTGTATAATGAACTTAATTGATAATGATAATGCGGGACTTAATTTTGTGGAAAGTGATAATTATAAGATCTACAAGCACGCCGCCAACAGTCAGTAGCTAGCTGTGACGCCCCGTGCGGCGCTCTGTAATAGAATAGGAATTGAATAGATTAAGTAAAATGAACACACCAATAGACGGTTTAAATGTTAATAATCTTTTGTTAAGAGCCTTAGGATTCCTCTTTCTAGGCTACATTTACTTTGTTATCTTTACTTTTTTCAATATATTTTCGAGGTATTAGATAAATCGTAAATTTAGAGTTGCTGAGCTATTATTTTATATTAACTTTTTTTTACAAGTTAAGTATATTTTTATTAATTTGTAGTTAGGTAATAGTAATAAAATATACTGTATTACCTATCTATAACGTCAAGTACAGCTTGCGTAGAATCTTTTTCACTTATAGATTATTGTCAATCGACTATTATTACTCGTACAGAATAAATCGACTGCACTTTAATAAGATTAAATCATCATTATCTAATGAAGTTATTTTTAATAAATTTTAGACGCAAATATTTTAAAGCAAATAATGTTATTAATGAATTTGCATGTGTGCAGCGATGTGTCTTGTGCCATTCGCCCATCTTAAATTTATTTAGCGTGAATTATTGAATGCAATGTTTAGTGTAAGAATACTTCAATTAATTATATTCAATCATCAACTTTAGCATGACTTAGACTTCGTTCACCTAATATCTTTTATACATGCATTGGGAAACTACATCTCGTTGATCATCGTGTGCTATTAAAAACTATAGTTTATCATAACAATTACACTACGTGATTTTTTTTATATAAAAGTTATACATTTAATGAAATAATATACATTTCACAGATTTGCGTTTGTATAGTTAAGATTAAAAAGTAGTTATATCAAACAGCAGAACCAATTTTACTTTTGGAAACTAATTTTAGTTTTGTATACATAATTACTTTACGATTAGCAGTGTGTTATTGCTTAAAATTACATGTATCGCGAGCATGACCAGAGTATTTCTGAATTTTAGTACAACAAACATTAACTAACAAGATAAAACTATAATGCTGAGTAAGTACAGAGTTATATAAATAAAAATTACATGTTATTCGACCTACTTGTGTTCACACATCATCGTGTTTAAATTTCTAAAACAGGTTATTGTAGAAAAAAAGGGTGTTGTATAAAACAGAATATAATAAATATAGACTCCTATTATAATTATTAATAATTATAACGAGTTTTTATTTTAATTTTTGGAACGAATTTGATGCTGTTACTTTTGTCTTAATCATGACGTTTTAATAAACATTGAATTACTTCGAAACTGTTTTTATTTATTTAGAAATATGATGACAATCATGTTATGATTTCTACTCCTAATTAAAAATAAATCATAATAATTTATAGAAGGCCAAATTTTTTGCATTGACTAAAATCGTTCGTGTATTGATTACAAAGTGTGTATCGAATTATCGTTAGTTGAGGATATTCACCACGGGCGAGAGGGTAATCCGCAAAGCAATGAGGCTAAGGTTGTTTCAGATGCTTTGCTATATTGAATAAGCATTATACACGTATGAATGGTAAATCTATTAACGGTCACACAAGTGAGAAATTCCGACGTTAAGACTTGGGCAATGGGAATTGGCAAAGTTCCGAGGCGCGACCGGGCGCACCGCTTCGGAGGCTGTAAAAGTCCCGTTATACTTATTTGCCGTGTAGCGCATCTCGCTTTAGGCGCTGCGTTAGCTTATTTACCAATTTACCTTTGAGAGGAAAACGCTTACTGGACAACTCCCATTTGTTTACTATTAAATAATTATAATGATTGATTTAAACTTATAACCCGTTGGATTATGTGTTTATCTATCAATTGGATGAGACATTTTGATAAAATGGTAATTAATTTATTTATTTATTTAACATCATTGTAGTAGTTACAACAGACGATCGAGTAATAAATGACTGATAAATCTAGTGAATAAATGTTAATTTGGTGCAATCTGCATGTGAAAGGTCATCGATATTTCTATTTGAAATTTAAAAGATGTTGGACAGATGGCGCTAGTGGTTCCGTGATGGCGGTTTATATTTTGGTACTAACGATTGCTATGCAAGAAATGTTTTTAACTTCACAATTTTCTTTTCAGTTTCCGTCACGTTTTGATTTTCATGCGCGTCATCAGTAACATCGTGATCGTAGCAATAAGGTTCTACTGCTTGGCTTGGCTTGTGCCTGAAGGGCCGCTCAGGTGGCCTGAACACGGATCGCCATCCATTGTGAAAATGCATGGAGTATGGTTACCAACGGATTCCACCTTCATAAAACCGACTTTGAAAATGGAACTACCCCATAAACTTGCAATGAATGAAACATTATCACAATTCTGACTGGGAAAAGCTTATAAACATAAATCAATTGGTGGCTAATAAGGAAATCGGCAACTTGATAGAGTAGGTAATCGTACAGTGTTAGACCTTTACGACTGTGGTAGGTGTAAGTAATTGGTACTTGAATAAAAGTCGCCTGTTATCTTACCGCGTCTTTGGAATGCTGTCTGCTCAGTTTTTCAAGCTGCCATCTGTGCAATAGAATGTAATTGATACTGACATTTACTTGCAATATTTTATATGAAACGCTCGTTCCTAGTAATAGTACGTTTTCCAGTAACTTGCCTTTTTACAAATTGCTCTTTTTGTGTTTGATATAAATATGGGTTATGCAAATTTTTGCCATAAATATTACCTCCTAGATAGCCTTTTCTATTTTATTTCATGTTTTATATAAAACAAAAAGAAACTACATTTTATATTGGATGAAAGTCACAAGAAAAATACATCATGGGTATGAACCATAATGAATATTTATCATGTTAACTTTGGGTAAGAAGATGCATACCAGGCAATGCGTTGTTGGCAGCTGAAGAAAAAATGCAATTTAAGAATGCAGGCACGTCTACTCTTCGTTATTATTATTGCATAAGGTCGTGAGAAAATAAGCGATATTAATTAACAAATTGTTAATAATAACGAGCATAAATAGCAGTGGCATTTATAAAGTTTCCAGTCATAGTTAACGGCTTGCTTATTCTATTTACGCTATACTCAGCATTTACTCAATAATGACCAGTGTTAAGTTTTATTGCACTTTACCATCCTAAGAGGGGCATTACTTAACATTCATAGAGCATATTACAAGTCTTGAATCTTCGCATAATTAAATTTTAAATTGGAGTTACATCGGAGGAACTTACACTGTTAGAGGAACATCGGAAAATATTATGAATTGATTGACGATGATTGTATTTCCTACATAGAATATATACTTAATATGTATTACTATCACGTTTACACAATAAATTCGAAACTGCGAAATTACTGAAATGTTTGTTTAAAAAAAAATAGCATCCTACCGGGAAATCAACCCCAAATCGGGCTAACGAATTTACTTAGTATCTTAGAAAACCGAGTTATTCCTACTCGTGTTATAAATAAATACATATAGTAGTAAGTACTTAGTTGTGAACAGCATATTTTTGTATGTATTAGGGTCATTCCACAAAAATATGTCAACTCTTAGTCCGCGCCACATTTCACATGGAATATTTGTTAATATTTTATTCCAAAATTGTTAAATAACAGCTCGCAATGTGTTTTATTTATCACCCATTTATATTTTCTTAAACTATTTTCATCTTAAATTCCTTTTAAATTACCCAAAACGTCATTCCCTAGGCATGTCCGTACTCCAAAAGTTTGTGTTTTGAAACCCATATTTATAGAAACATCAACTTGATCCTTTGTTTTACTTAACGAATAATCTATTTAAACGTATATTACACCAAATTCTGTTAATATTTAGCGGTTTCAATAAACAATAATTTGATTTTCTTTAGTTGAAAAAGAGTCCACAGCTTTTAGCGTCATTCCCTCACCACGCACAGATTTTATAATTTTGCGCTTTAATATGTATTTAGAGTGAATGACATTTAGTTGAGTTTAAAGTACGATACGAAGTTATCCTCAGACCATACTGGCTTTGCGGCAACCGTTTTTGAATTAGTGCAAACGTGACAGTTGTTGCAGAAACATGTGTTGATTCAGTCACTTCGTCAGTCCCTAGTTGAGTAGCTTTATTGATTACAATAGGAAATTGTATATAATTTAATAGTATTTACGTGTGGTTTTTCGGCTATTTTCGGCACATCGTATTAAGCATCTTATAATATAAAGTTAATCTGCATTTGTGTTAAGTTTTACTCCAAATCGTCAGTCCCTAGACCGTCAGGCCCTAGCTTTAAACGGCGCTAGGGACTAAGTTACTAGTTAGGGAATGACGTTTTTTATCTAGTGATAATAACAAAACAACTACATTAAGTATATTAATGTGTAACATAATTAATAAATAAACTATAATTTACACTAATAAAGTATTCAAAAGAATCTTTAAAAAGTTTAGGACAAAATGACGTCGAAAATATACACATTTTTATGGAATGACCCATTAATAGTTGGTAACATGAAATAGTTTATAGCAATTCAGGTAATGCATTTTATATCTAGGATGGCGTCACGAACAACACATTATTATGGAAAATTTAAACGTGCCTGCCATGTTATACTTCGCATTGAATGAGGTCATGTCAGAAGATGAGTCTAGTCACATATTTTATTATGTTTATAATTATTGAAAACAGATATTAGAATAATATTTGCCTGTATTTCTAACATAAGCTTTAATGGGACAAATACAAAGCGATGACTGATTTAATAATAAAATTTGATTATTTAGGTAATTAATAAATCAAATGGCGTTATATTACTATTCATAATGTCATCTCTGCATTGGCCAGTCCTACAAGATTGCACGAGCAAAATTCTTTTATAATTGCGTAATTTTTCAGAACCATAATGAAATACCTACTGCCTTTTATGAATGGCGGAATATTATGCAGTGACTTCTTCACATGACCATCGGAGTAATAATAACGTGCATAGTACGCTGTTTACTCGCGTGTAAAGTTACGACTCACTACGTAAATGTCAATATTATTGTTATTAATAATTAGCTTTATATCAACCGAGGATAATTAATTGGATATTTAGTTTTGCATTTAAGCATTCTTAACAGTTAAGTATTTTCTGTGTACCTACCTATTAAAAACGTTTCCAAAGAAACAAAAAAGTTAAATGTAGTGTATGCAATTAGTTATCTCCTTAAATTAGTATAATATGCTGATGAGATCACCACACTTTTGATTGTAATGAATAAGTGTAGACCACGCTCAAGTAATAAGTAAGTAAATATAGCTAAACTCAACGGAACATGTCAGAAAGTAGATAGGTAATAGATAAGTTAATAAATATGTACATATAATAGGGCTCCTACAAGTCTCATATTTCGGCCCAAAACATTCATTATTAATTAACCTTCCCGTAGCACTGAAGAGGTAATAACGATGAACGATGGTACGCTAAGAATGGGATATGTCTGCCATTTTGTTGTTTCTTCATTAGGTAGAGCGATGCTTTCAAATAATTTCCACTTATTCTCGTAGGCCAAGAGCTCTCATCCTGCTAAATAATAGCTTGCCTAATGGAATTCCTACTTTAGGAACTTGCTTTTGGATGTTTTCACTCACTAATTAAATGATTACCACTATTAGCTAAACTTTATTAACAGTAATTTTATCTGCTTAAACATTTTTAATAAGTATTTAATAGTTTTATTGTTAAATATTGTAAGGCTTTCATGGAGGAAACGCGCGATCGTTGTTTAAGCATAATTTCGTGTGAATGATCCGCATGATCCGAGCTGAGACTGGATCCATGAAGTCCAAGGCCTAAAATGCCATTATGTAATGGTGCATTATGGAAGAGGTCTTTGCCCCAGAATCGGATGTGTGAACTATACGCGTGGGTTGTGATAATTATGCTTAATCGATCGTCGATTGTTATACGTTATTTAGTTATTAAATTCGCTTAAACTGCCATTTTATTATCCAATAAACGAAGTAGGTAACACACTTCATGCCTCAATATTCATCGATGGTTTTAAGTCTGCGTAAAATTAGCAAGTCTATTAGCAAGATATTCGTGTTTAAACCTGACCCGGCCGAAGTTTTTAATGTGCTGCAGACATTCTTCGAGTTAAGCTCGAGAGCTTCATTTTTTAGAATTCATACGACTCATAAATACTCCGCCTGTGCAGACTTCATTTGTAAATAGTTCACCTTTTTTAGTCTGCCGTGTGTTCAGACAGTTAGCAATGCAAGTAGCAATGTTTATGAATCATTTTAGAGCTTTCCTCGTTATTTTATTTTGAATTTTTATCAAGTAGTAGACAAAATACGTTATTGAGAGTATCTACTCAGCCGGTCTCAGCCACTGGTCTACTAAACCTTAAGAGGCTTCTTCTACTCTAACCACTAGGAATTTATGGTTTTCCTACCTTATGTCCTCTGCTGGCTCGAGTCCGTTGCCCTAGACAACATTGTGATGGCCTAAGTATTAACTATTTACGATGATTTTAATGTCAACCGCCCAAGAAAAGTTAGAACGCAAACTGGCTAATTAACGTTGATGAAATTCAGCCGAATATAAGCTACTACGTGTGCATTAATTAAGTAAATTTTACAGCACATAACGGCATGTTAAGCTGTTAATCCATTATATGACCAATTGACATTGTAACTGGATTGTCCGAGTTCTGTTATTAAGTCATTTGACTAAAGTTGTTTGATTTAAATTTTAATAGCGACGCCAACATACGTAGGTAGGAGAAGAAAAAAATGTCTTTAGACTTTAATTGAGTCGATATCTATTGGTTATTATGAATATCTGCTCATCAATCAAGATATATTTTCGATATGAATAATGAATGCGACAATAACGAGGCGTATCTACCGTTTGAGCTGCAGAGAATTGTGCAGGTTGACAAAGCTGTTTTTTTTAATATAGAGGTGTTTTAATGAAATATCTGGTATTTTATAGTTAGTTTTCCAATTAAAATAATTGAAGGTGAATAATTATTATTTAAATGTGAATATTTCATTAATCTTTACACATGATGCTGAACTATTTATTGATTTACATACTTAGGTACTTAACTACCCATGTGACGTGCAATAATATTATTTGGATTTGGATTTACCTAACTAGTTGTAATGAAATTAATAGCTGCACTATTACCTACTATTTTATATTGGCCATCATGTATGAAAACATTGATTAAATATTTCATGTACGTAAAGATTAATATAACCATTACGTAGGTATTACATACAGGTAATGTTGAACAAACAGGTTTGATTTTGCCCTTGCCACTATGTGCTATAATGGGAGTCTGAGTTGGCTCATCATATTCATTCCGTTCGCAACTTATTGAAAATGGCAATAAGAAAATCTAGTAAATGTTTAATTGAAGGTTGCATGTAAAAACGATTGCACGATAAAATGGTGGGACTTTCAACTGGAAAGTATGTCTTTAAATACACCCAGTATCTATCATGAATGCGAACCGTTAAAATTGTGTTCATTCATTCCGCTTCTAAAATAGAATCCGTTTTAGAATGAAATGAACTTACGAGTAACTAGCTCTATGAACAAAAGTTTGAGAAGCGAGAAAGCCAAAGTCCTAGATTGCTGTGTTACTATAGCATCATGTACGCTCAGTACACTGAATAAATCAAATAGATTCAGAACAATACCATAACAATTATGAACCTTTGACACCTCGAACGTGAGACGATCCAAGCTTTAGCACGATATCCCACAGTGATTTTCCTGAGGCTTATTATCACTGTTGTCAGACAAAATACTGTTAGCTAGCTGTATTTTTTCTTATGTTGGGGTTTGAAGTTAATCATGATATGTTCTTCTCGATTACGTGAACAGTTTACTACTAATCAGTTTTTTATCTTTAGTACAAGAAGTGTATAATTAATAAAACTAACTTGATGGATTTTTTTTGTAACTTGATATTTTTCTGGTTTATCTTTAACAAATACTTATTCATAATTAGCATTGTATTAATTAAGTATTATTGAATGGAATATATTTAGTATAATCTTTTTTGTAAAGAAACTTTTTTTTTTGTAAAGATTACTCCTGTAAAATATATTGATCAACACTAACCTATGAAAGATATTATTTCTGTTTTGCAATGTTTTCAGACCCAATAGAAAATCGAGGCACCCCGCGTCGCTAGCTTATCACGTTATTGTCAAGATTTGACCAGAATTCTTTAGATGCAGTTTACAACTGAGTTAGACTTTACTACAGCGCTTGAAATTCACGCGCATCATGCCTCTAGCAGTTTTTATCGCAGATTAAGCTGGATACGTCATCTCGTTGACATTACCAAGCGGCATTACGAAGAGCATCCGGTTTGTGTTCAATCCGATGCCTGTATGCTGATATCTGAATCACCATCGGCTTATTTTTTATAGTTTTATGAGTAAGTATATAATAACGCAATTCTTATTTTTTCTAGTAACGTGGTATTATAAATTGGAAATATGTCTTCCAAGCAACGCCTGTGTGACTGGTTTACTGAACAGCTCAAAGGCTGATTGATTGAGAACAAGGTAGTTACATGTATGAATGAATAGCTAAGATCGCGATTTATTAACTTTTGATTTGTTTTGCAAACTTCACAGCGTGAGGCAGTTGGTTATAAAAGAAAATTATAAAAGAAATTAGGAGTTCCGAGCTTTTGATCGGAAGTTAGATTAGAATTGAACGTTGTTCTTGGAAGAACTTGCCAATTGACGGGAAATATTGGACGTGATTGATGGCCACCGCGCCGGTACCTTATTAAGTCAGTTATATAACTAGAATAACGAAAATGTAATAAATAAGTAAGTAGTAAAAAAACTAAAATAATTATTTTTATTCTAGATAAATCATCTCATTTCTACAAGTGAATAAATCCTTCTCCCCTTTGTGTTACGTAACACACTCAACTCATGCGTTTATTTCTGCAGGCAAATATTGTGTAATTAAAACCTGTTAAGGGCCAGCGTCTACAGTCTTTGCATACTTTTTGTAAAGTTAATCACGAATCTACGAAAGTTGGCGAACAATTTTGTTCGTTTGTTTTGCATTCGCGAGATAATCCATACGTGCAGGCGAGTGTGCGACGGGTTCGTGGCTCGTGCTATACGGAAACAGTTAGACAGATAAGTACTAATAACACGTCTAGGATGTTCGCAAACTGCGCAGTTTTGCTACCTGCTATTAGTTCCGCGGAGGCACCATTACGCGCCAAGACAAAGCGGTTAAAAGTTTTGGTAATTTCGTTGGAAATATTAATTTTAGATGATGATTGATTTTTTTATAGTTAATCAATGAGTCGTGCGGTAGGACGGGCGGGTTAGCTCATCCTCCAAGTATTTTGGTAGTTTTTGCTGCGCCGGCGCACGAGAAGGCCCCGGCGGACACGACTCCAACAAATGACGGCATGCTCCACCGACCAGTAACGTTCAGCTTTTCCCTTTAAGCGCTATTTTACACAAACCTAGGTTTTTTACACATTCATAAAAGTCATCATAAATTAAGCAAATAACATGCTTTGAATTTTAAATTACGCAAATATTTTTATACAGAAGAATACAATGTAACACGTTATAGGAAGATATTTTAATTAAGATTTACTCAGAATATTTCAGTTTATGAAGATTAATTTATTGTGTTCTGGAAATCATACCCATTTTGCAATAAATTGTGAAATTATATCGTCGCAGGATATGCTTTGGATAGAAGACACTTAACGGTGTTCATTATGAATGAAATAACGAAAGCTCGCATTTATACAATGTGTCTTATATGTATACTCGTTCGATCGATCTGTGCCAACTTTAATGAACAAACCTGTATATTATTTAATTCGGCCTTCATTCAAATTATTAATGGACGGTGTTTAAACTCCAATAACAGTACTTTCTATGGCGAATTGAGATGAGATCGAAAAATCGATAAAGATTAACCCGGAAGTCTAATTGCAGTAAAATTATATGCCAGTCTAATTACGAGTCAATTGCGAACCTGCACTTACGAAGGCGGGTCAAATTAACATTGGTAACATTAACATTCTATGTACTTAATACATAGAAAAATATATTTACTTGCATGCTTTATGTAGCCCAAGTCGGTACTAAACGTTGAATCTGATGAGAAGTGAAAGGTGGCCTATAATAGTAGCAAATTGAATATTACTCTTGTATGCAACTGTAATTAAAATTCAATTCAATCATGGAACTGAAGACTAGTGATATCTACTAAAGATGAACGTATGAATTACACCATAAAAGTTTATATTTCAAATTATAACCACATATCATTAAAATACAGTTTTATTAATATTGTTTCATATTCATCTTGAATTATATTATAAACAAACAGAGGGCAATAAAAAACTCACTTATAGCCTTTTTTCGAAGCGGGAAAAACATCCGTTACGTATAAAAACTGTATTGTGTATATTTTAACGGCTACAAAAACGTACTCGATCTGTGTTTACGTTTATTTTGATAGAGTTTCTCAACACTGTCAAATGTTAGTCAAACATAATATTAGCGGAGCCCATTGAAGATTGTTTTTGTGACAGTTAAAATTCATTCATACATGTGTCTGAATGACGCGCACGCGCGACGCGCTTTGTATTAGACATCAACGCTTGCGCAGCCGCTCGTTACGCGTCGCGTGGTTACTACGCGTTCTTTCAGTCCATTCGTTGTAAAGTATTAATTTTTATCAACAAAAACTCATCAGATGACTGTGTTCCTATTTATAGATATAGCATAATACTCTTGATTAAGTCAAGGCAAAATGTATTCTTCAACGTTTATGTCTTCTATCGCAATTCTGTCCTGTAAATGTACTAATGTAATAATTATATTATAGTAGGTAATTTTCCATTTCAGTACTAGGTAGAGTACCTATCTTCACTTCACTTCATGACGTGATAACGTTTTAACTTATTATTAACGATTCATTTTTAAGAAAAAAATAAAAGACCAGAAAAGTAAACGACAGAGTTTTAATTATGTTATAACGATAAAGACGCCGTACGCCCGTAACCATAGGTATAATATTAAGAAGCTTAACGAGCCAATAAGCACGTTCAATTATGTACTGCTGAAGATACAATTCATGTATTTACTCGGCTTTATTGATATCAGCGATTACGCTACCGGCGTTTATTGTTGCTAATAACAGTCGTCGACTGTCGATGCAGAGTAAGAAGCTATTCAGCAACGCTAAATGAATTGTCTACTCTGTTATTACAATCGATTATACAATTAAGTAGTAATTATACAATGTTGCTGTGGCGAGCGTGCAAGGTACCCCTGCTTATGATCCAGTAGGAACAGTAGGTTCATTGCCAAATAAACCATAAGCAAGTTTACTACATCTCTGTTTCAGAGCGTAAGTAGATATAAATAAACTACGACGTGAAAATTTTGACGTGAAATTGACGACTAGTGCAACATTAATGCTACGGTATGTATATGGCGTAGTAAGGTCATTTACTTTGTTTAAGGACTTTGTCACACTGGATGTGGTCTGCAGTCAGGTCAAAGTAATCATACGTACATGATGCGGGCTGCGTTCACTTTGATTTAACCTGACCGCTGATAGCATCCAGTGTGACAAATCCTTTTATGCCTAGATTTTGGGCGTCGCATATTTTGATAAAAAAATATATCTTGGGTAGGTCTACTCTGTTCTCATGCCACCATGATTTTTGCTCTATACATTCTGGAATTGCTTGATGCACTCATAATTTAGTTTAGGGCGTACACAGGCGAGCTTTCTATGCGTTCCTGTTTTATAGTTCCCTGCTGGCGCGGGATGCGTTTTTCCTAAGTACTGCGCATTAATGAGCTTCGTTATAAAGTAAGTCGAGGGTCCTTAGCTGCCATCCAGCGAGATTGCTTTTCGCGGGCGGCGTCTATTAATAGTTATTTATAGGTGAAACAAAGAATCGCGCCGCACGAGTATGGCTCGTGCTTTTAGGGTTACCTTCCACTACCAGACTTTAAGCCTCAAATTTTGTGTAGTTCAATACGTCTGTCTACGTTTTTTTTAGCAACTGCATTCGTTGTTTAGAAACAAGCCATAAAAACAAAACGTGCAGCAGCAATTAATTCCCTGATTTTGCAGTTAATTCACGATTAATTTTAATATTATTGATTTTATAGCCAATTCAACGTTTCATTTATTTCCTCATTGCATAGTTATATTAATTATACAGTGCGACATTATCAAGTCATATTTTTGTATAAAATTATTATTTTACGTGATGTAGTTTTTAATTCAGATTAACATCGTATCTTACAGGTTAACTTGATAAATATACAATTTAACTAGTTTGGTTTTGATAAATTTTAAAACCTATGGCATCGTGACAGACAGGTCTTCATCTGCATCATGCAAGTAGGTAACACACGTACAACCTGATCGTCAAAAGGTTCACACATATTGCAATAAAACGACTGTCAAAGATACAACGCTCCGCGAAGGTAATTTATTAAACAACCTACCAACTGAGATTAAATTATATAATTATTATAAACGTACTTTACACAACTATAAAGTATATCGTAAATATCTAAGGCTGTTATGCGCACCCAGCCAGGCACGCAGGAAGCCGAGGAAAGCTTTCGAGCTTCTCTAATTCTTTAGAGAACTTGTAAGCTGGAAAATGTATAGGCATTTATGTTCACTCGTTTAACCAAGCAACTCGAATATTATTCTTATACATATTTTTATATACATAAATTAATTCAGACCACAGGCGTCAAGGCACACAAAACTTATAGCATTTGGAATACGAAAAGCATTTTAATTTGCATAATGTTACCATTTTTGTAATTTCGAATTTTATGGACAATTATAGAAGCGTTAGCGATTGCTTTTTGTAAATAAATTAATTGGCGAAAAAAATACGATGATTTATTTATACTGACGCTTGTTTCTAATATAAGAATGATGGTATCACTTATTTTTGTTGTTACATAAGAATAATACGTATTAGCATTATACACGCGAAAAGTAGGTAAGGATGTTTGTTAATTACCTACATAACGAAAAACTACTGGGCTGAATGAAGTTTTTAAATGTGCTTTTAAAGCTTATTCTTCAAAATAGCAAGATTTCTCTGATATTTTTTATCAAAATTCACACAGACGAAGTCGCGCTCAAAAGCTAGTATTAATTTAATTTGATAAGAATTTCCGGGTATTTATTTAAAATACATAACTTTATTAGATACCTATTCTTCTTTACTGATGAAATAGGTATAATTTTCAAATACGATAATTAAATATTGTACATGTGATATTACAAAATGGTACAGGTTATCAAAGATTAGGTAAATTTAATGTTTTTTGAGAATTTTAATTGCAGAATAAACACTCAAACGACTTGAATGAAGCATTTAAAGATAAAGAAACAAAATTTTGCGTAGATTAATTTCCCACGAAAAAAACAATTGATCCTTCAAGTTTTAATCTAAATCATCTTAAGAATGACTGTAATGCCAGTAATACTGAGATGTAATATTTTTATCAACACGGAAAAGTTATTTTAAGATCTAATTAGGTAATATATTTTTGTTTGTGATAAATATTCATGTGAGCATATTAATGCTGCGCAGTAGTTAAATATTCGGTGAAATAAAACTTTTAATGATTGTCCTCGAAGCTTTGAAGATTTTTTTTTGATAATATTTTTGAAATATGTATTAGAAGAAGGTGCAATTAAGGCGCAGTGCGTAATGATGCAAAGCCGATTAGCTAGTTTCTGAGTGCAGCGTGCGCCTCTCCGAGTGATGACAAATTAGCCAATGCACTAGACGCAAGGGGCCCGCTAATGACAGAACTGTGAAGCCGCGGAGGGGTTACATGCCGCCAAATATTATTTTGCAAATGCTATAACATGACTCAATATTTTGTAATAATGATACTGATATTGTAGTATAGCAAAGAAAGAACGTGTGTATTATTAACTGATTGATATAATATCGTTAATTACTGTCATAACTAATAAACACATGGAGTACCTATTATGACACAAAAAGCTCACACAAAGCTTAAACGGGGAACCGCTTGAGTGAAACTGTCTTAGTTAACATTAAGACACGATAAACAGTTGAAAGTGGATTTTATTGTGAATTCTACATGATCTGATTTTGTAGTTTGTAAATTCGTGTCTCTACTCTAGCGACTCTTCGCTTCAATGCTCTCCCAAACTTTGTTTATAAGCGTCTGTGAAACTGCTGTTTCTACTAGTCTGTGGGAGGTATTATTGCAAGTGCAGTTTGATGTGAGCCTTCCCGCCATACCCTTGAACCTAAGTGGCAGCTCGCGGCCGCGTTGCCAATGACCCCGCGCACCGCCGCCCGCGCGCCTCCCCCCGCGCTCTTATCCTTATGTAACACACGGCGAACCCTCCTGCGAGGCACCAAAATACCCAATACATGCCAATTTCCCATCTTACAACCCACAAGTACATTTAATTGCCCAACAAGCCACCAAAATCTTCTCTCCAGCGATATTGGGATGCACAAACAGGTTTCGAGCGAATGCAGCTTCTTGCCAACACTGAAGGGAAGTTAAAGTCACTGAACTTGCACTTCGCAAGCTATATCTCGTTCCTTACCTCATAGTTCTTGTGATTGTAAAATTACTCTTTGTGAGATGCTGTTATTATAAAGTTGGGTTTTATGAAGTAATAGCATTTGGAGAATTTCTTACTTGTAATAATATCTATCCTTTGGAGTTTACTAACGAGCTTTTTAATGGAGAAGTTAGATGCGAGTAGACGCATACTTTTTTTTGGAAAATAGCGGTGACCGACTGATCTCTATCAAACTTGTCTTGGGATTATTTTGCATTTCATGACGTTTTTTTCAGAAACATAATGTGCTAGGTGATTTATTTACTGTACTATAACGGTGTATGACAATATGGTTTCAAAAATTCTTTTTGTCCAAGATTTTGACCAAGTTCTTTTTGTCCGGTTTCGACCAAGGTTTGTCCGCATCTAATAATGTAGAGCTAATATTTTGCGATCGCTAATTATAAAGTTTGATGAGACAGTTTTAAATTGTTTCTGATGGTAACTTTGGGAAAATCACCTTTGACTCCATTGTGAAGTTTAAGTGAATTAAACATTTACCGTAAGTATCCTAACACTCTGAGAAGTACCTACTTCATAATCCACTGTGTTTTATAAGTATGTTTTTTAATATCCAGCCGTTTAAATCTAAGAATTAATAATAATATAATATTATTAAAGAACCATATGTAATAACGAGACACTATTTAGCACAAGGATGGCAATAATTATATCTGAATGGACAATAATTAGTGCTATCATGATTAAAACATTAGTGCATCAGTAAAGATTCTTTATTACTCTAAATATTTTTCCTGAATACCGATTGATCTTAACACGGTTGACTGGACCATTTATTACCCCTCTACTTAGGGGTAATAAATAAACTTTTTGTTTGAATATAAACTAAATAGCCATTTTAGAGATATTTCCATAACATATTGTTATTGGTAATGCAAGTAGGTGTAGTAATAAATAACGTATACATTGTTGGATTTATTAAATAAATCGTTTATTCCGGAAAATGTTTCGTCTGAATGTAGGTCCTATTTGATTGGGATTTAAAAATAAACAGAATTTTCGTTTTCTTTTCCCTTTCTTTTCCGAGTTTTCCTTTAGTGATATTTTATATTGTTCCATGTGAGAAATTAATAAGTACCTAAGTAGGTATACAATTTACTTAAGACTTGGTATCAAGAAACACACTTTCTAATTCTAATGTCCGAAGTTCAAGTGCGTGTAAGTACGCAGAGAGTACTCAAAATGCAATTAATGTAACTAGAAATGTATGCATTACAGTCACGCAATGTAGCAAAAAATACGTGTGTACCATAAATCCAAATAAAGCCCTCAATTTGTGGTGATCACGGCATGTCTTATAACGTAAAAGCGACGCAGCTATGTTCTTCTCATTTATCTGTTGGGCAAGAGACAGCGCGAGCGCCGCGGGCTCTTGTGCTAGAATTTTGATTGATATTTTTTGTCAGTTAACTCGGCCACAATAAGATGACAGCGGCAACAAGAGGAGTGCAAAATGGACGTCGTAACTGAAAGTATCAAGGTTAGCCGTTGGCGGGGCGGCCGAAACTCGGCTAACAGTAACAGTACACCCACAGGCGACACAAAAACCGCGCACCCAGGCCGACTGCCACCGCGGACGCCACCTTTGTGCTGCAGCCATTCAAATTAATTACTTTACACTTGTGAATGGAGTGCAAATATCGTGTCCCATATACTCGCAGCGATAAGGATTCAATTAGTTATCGTGTACCAGCTGAACGTTCACTGGTGCGCGATGATTTCGCACATTTTTTTGTCAACGGAGAAAGTTCTACGTAGATTGAATATGAATGACAAAGCTCTATTTAATTAACGAGTGTATCTATTTGACAATATTTTTTGTGATGAGTGGGAAATATTCAGCTTTCTTTGGAGTGTTCAAACAATTAAAGGCAATTTCGTGGTGGCCGGGACTGCTTCGGCCGTCGAGTGGTCCGCTGAGACCGCTTTCTCGGCCTCATTCTTGACCGTGAGTCGGAAGGCGCCGTGCTCTCATAGTCGACAAACCGATGTATCTATGTCGATTGCTTGTAGGCGGCCTTGAGCGGCAACTATTAATTTGTGTGCAGAGCCGCCAACGAGGTCCCGTTAGCAGCGCCTGAATCTCAAGCCCACTCGCCGATATCAGCAGTAGTCTCATAATGTCACATCTTCCATCTTGCAATCGATAGATAAGGATACTCACTAAATAATGCCTTAATTTAAATTCTGTAAGTCAAACTGGTTGGTAAATAAATGCAATATTAGCATTTAGCTCTAAAAACTACATTATCTATTCTATGCTTCCATTAGTCGTCTTATGATCAACTTGAATATGATTGTCTTCGATACTTATTATTTAATGTTCTGAGAATTTTGTTCCAGTAATTAAACTGCTTAACAATGCATTGTGAAGTGTGAATTCACACAAAGATCATCTCATTCATTCATAGCGGTGCTTCCTTGGCAAAAGGCTCGGCAACGCCGAAGTGACTTGGCGAAAAGGTGCGGGTGTGGTGATAATGTAGAGTCGTGTGTATTTTGTGGAATTATAAGCTTGGCATAATACGTTTGTACTCCTGTGTAAGATATACCCATACGGATTGGTTTCGTTTCAATAGCTATAATCAACAAGGGTGTAAACGACACAAAATTGAGTCGCATGTATCAAAAGACGCCAACGTCTAAAATCATCAAGTGTGAAATTGTCTCGTTTATTTTATGTGAGCATGACCAATTTTGTGTAAGAGCGTAAGAGTGATGTAAGAGTAGTTTTCCACTTCGGTGATTTTGTGAGCGTTTGATAAGTTTATAATATCGTGTGAAGAGTTTATCGCCGCTGTGTCAGGCTCGATAATTTTAAAAGTTTATACTCGTGTAAGAGCTATATGAGTACTATCTTCAATAAAACTTTGGACCTCTACCTAAAGATACCTAATAATAACTTCTCATAGATTATGTGACTTGTTATTAGCGTTCTATTGTTTTGTGTACCAGCACGGACTCCAAGGGACTCTGCCTAATCCGGACCAGCACGCCCGGCCCGGATACAGTCCGAGCACATGTAACAGTTACCCAGAGCCGGCTGAGAACCGGACGGCCGGCCGGCTGCCGAAGCCGCGGCGCCGCGCTTGTGATCAGAATTTGTTTATGTAGCCTGGGAATAGCAACTCAGATAGTGCTCTCATTTACCCAGGGAAAACCTTAGCATTTTTACGCGCAACGCTTTGCAACTACGAATAAAGTCATGCATTTTAAAAACTATGCGGGCACCGATTTACATAGATAGGAATAAAATTACTCCACATAAAATATTCTTTTTAATTCCGCGAATGGCAATAGAAAGACTGATCTAGTATGCTGATGGCTTCATTGTTGGCACGGATGATTGGCCAAATTGCTTTTTGTACGGCTGCGGCCGCCACGGATACACTTACTATCATTCGAACCTATCTATTTATCAACTTATAACGAATGCTGAATACTTTTGTGGGAGTCGCGGTCTACTTTTTGTTGCTTGGCTTACCATTTAAATTGTAAGTAAGTACCTATACTGTGTGAATGTTTATTGTACTTATTAATAGATGATAATATAGAAGATATTTTTGTACGGATGACCGCACATAAAACTACACCGTGGCATCTCATACTGTTGTATTAAGCGCTGCATTGCAAAAAATATTTCTGATGAAAATTGATAGTTTGATATATGCGGTTGACTGTACCAAAGCTATTTGTTGGATAATAACATGAAACACGTTTTTATATGATTTTATTAATATACTCGGTACATCTGCATAATTGTAAAATACTCGTACGTTAGTGACTATTTCCACTCCTCGTTCCCACCACTGCAAATCTTGTAGCCAATCACAACCAGTTAGGACATTATTATAATAAATTAATATACATTACAATTTTAAACTTCACATTCGATACATATGTACTTACCACACTTTTCGCATACTTAGCACCTTATAACGATGCAATGAGCCGATGTATCGAAGTATAAACAAGAATAACCAGACCTACGAGCGTCGACGGTTGACATCTAATATGAGTTTGATTGATTCTTTTTATAATGGCCATTGGTGACATGGAAAAATGATCGGCTGCGACTGACATGTTGATAATTACATTGTGACCTGGAGGCACATCACGAGCTTTTAGATACATAAAGTATTACACGTCACCTCAATAGTATTCTAAATAACAAAATAATTTTCAGTTGACTCAATCGTACTTATTAAGAAAACATAATGATACCTGTAATTAGTTACATTTAATTACATCAGTCAAAATTTTAATCTGACCCATCGCATAAAAGTGAATTATCTTATTTCTTACTTGTTTTATTTTCAGTAATCATAGATAAGTATACAACATTTAGTAGCAGTAGTTGCAAATTCATAAAATGACGCGATCGGGCAGCGGTCTGCGCTCGCGCAGCGCGGTGCGTGCGACGTGACCGCGCGCGCCACCGACGACGTGAGACCATTGTTGGCTCTAATAGGTAATTAGCTGGGTGCCGTTACCCAACACGATCCGATCGCCCAGCCCCGGCCCACATCACTTCTCTAACTTCTCTAGCACTGCACCATGGAAAAGTTTTATAAACTACGCGGAAAACTAGCACGAACTGTCAAAACTGACAGCCCAAACTCCGTAGTCATACAAAACAATGGCACCTATATCTAGAATTGTCAACCAGATACATATAACTGTAGCCAGTAAACAATCGTTATTGTGTATCATTAGAACATAGAAAAGGTGTAAATGTAAGAGTAGGTTTAAATGGTAAGTGATAGTGCTTGTAGAGCCAGACTAACCCATTTCTTGCTTTGCTAGATGTACCGTAATGCTTTGTATTACTCATTGAACTTAATGTATAATCTAGATCTGGTAGAGTAGAGACCTCAACTTCAGTGATTCCGCTGATAAATGTTGTTTCAATCATAAATGACCTCATTATTCAGTTTGAAATTAAAAGCGGTATTTAAGTTAATATTAAAGGCCATGTAGATGCAATGTATAATATTTTAAAAATGATTGAAATATTTTGTAAAGTTATGTACCGCCCAACTTTACTTTCATGTTATAGCCCCACAAATTACCTAAATGTAGTGCACTCTTTCACCGTGTGTTCGTCTGGCAAATTACTAAATAAATCTCCATTCTCACGTGAGAATGACTTTAAACGATAACGGTACAGATTGTTGAGGCACTATAACATTACCAGTAAAAACAAAAGGCGGAAATACATGCTTTAGAAATGATTCTATAAATAAGGATGATCACACTTGAAGATCAACGTCGAATGTACTTTATGATAATGGCTATATTATTACCATTTATAACTATTACAATCAACACTTATGCAAAAAAATAATCGCCTTGCAGAATGGAGACGACGGCATTGCTCACTGTGCGGCGCGACTCGTTAGTCTTGATACGGTTTGTTTTGACCAGCAGTTATTATAGGAGATGACTCAATAATCGACCAGTAAACGATATTTAATAAAACCCCGTAAAATATCTTTCAAGAAAAACATTTTCGTAGCAAAACCTGTAAATTCCTTCTTAACCGCACTTCACGTCCATTATTTAATCGTCGGGTTGTAATCTATAATTATCATCTATCTAATATTATGGATAGGTCAATTTGTTTGTAAATATGTATGGTAGAACTTTATACAAGTCTCAATTATATTTGTGAAGGGTAATCTAGGCAGGGAGGACGGATTTAGATTTTCGAAAAAAGCACTGAAAAGCTCCACTGTTCGTGAGTATTATTTAATTATTATGGCCACCAGTAGTTAAAGTATATGACTCCCGTATATTGCGCAATAGATTCCTGTATCAAGTCTTAACCAAAGCCGCGGGTATAACTAGTTTGAATAACATAATGGCTAAACAAGAAAAATGTTATTCGTTGCTCATCGTAGCCGGATCTTGCTTGCACTATTTGCGTTTTACTGATATGACTAAGTGGGGTTCGGGCTGGACGCGTGAGGTGATCGTGTCGATAAACATAATGAACATATAAATAAAAAAAGAATTCGATACGGTAATTTGACTAACTTAGATGTTTATGAAGAGTTGAGAATTCTGGCCGCGTTCATTAAAAATTTATTACGAGTTTCGTATATACCAACGCTTTGTATTGTATTGTCTACGTCGGTTATTTTGAATCGGCGTCTTCATTCGTGGGCGTCCTTCTCAATCTTTTGATCAATATCGAATTCACGTTTAGATGATCTTGGACTGTGCTTTACCACGATTATTAGGTACACCTAACTACATCAATTAAGGAGCGATAATAAATTTTAACGTAAAACTGATTAGTAATACGTGATTAATGTTAAATCATTGTGAAGGTAAGTCGGGGCTAAACACAAAATCCGCGCTCAGGTCACGAGCGGGATGAGTCAGTACGAGGAAGATGGAGGCATGGCGTCACCGCGATGCGCACGCTTCGACGGCCGACGCTACAACATTTGCAAAGTACTCTTCAAGACCTCTAACTCGGTAAACATAACATTTTATTATCATCTCAATTGTCCGTTGCAAGCGACATCTTTTGCACGGATTTTAAATATGAATATAATAATAACATACTTCAGGAGCTGGGCGTATTTATTGTTACGTCATTAAGTAAGTATCGGAAATCGGTTTTAGCTTGAAAATATGAATTCACTGATGAAGTTAGGTACAGTAATGTAATTCTAAAATCAAATCTAATATTATGTAGATTGTTTTTGGTTTGTCGTCTCTCTTTTCAGTCTGACTGTGAAAGCTTTCGATATGTAGGTAGGTACAAACTCACATCACCGTAATACATTTTTGGAACGTATTCGTAATTTAATAGCATAATTTATGTTAGATTTGCTTACAGTTAATTAAATAACTTTAACGAAGTGTTAGAACAACAAGAACTCTACGTAAAATTGTGAAATAAAAATCAAATCGAGCTTTCCAAGTTCATACTTATCTTCCTTTAACTCGGGCTCCATATCGGAAAATTTAGTTCTAAGAGATCGCAAGAGTGCACCTATCTTCGGACCTAATGTACCAGCGTTCCTGTCAAAATTACAGCTCATCTCTTTCATACTTCGGGAAGTGTACTTATCTGAAATAAATTAAAACTGATTATCCATAGAAATGGTTCCACACACACAAACATAGATCCACAATGTAATCCATAACGACCTTCTTGTCATTGACAGACAGCATGCTGGGTCATCGGATTGCCCACTTTTTCACTTTCAATCAATCATTATTTAGTTATTCTATCACTCTCCACTCTTACTTTTTCAAACATATTGTTTTGTTCGACCGCGAGCATAAAAATTAGGCTACCCCCGATATTTGCTCTGAGTGAAAGCGCAAATGTATTTTTTGTTGCCGATGATATACAATCACTCACGCTTCAAACTTTTCAATATGATTTAACTAACTGCGTAGTTAACTATCGACATCAATAGTAATTAAATTCTTTTGTGGAATCGTACCTAACAAAACTTGCAAAAAAGCATTTAGGAATAATTTTAGATATCGTAAAGCTAAACGATTAAATAAATGATAACATCAGAACACACAATCATGGTCAAGGTTTCAAAGCCGTAATGTTGCAACGTAAATCCCAGACTACTGATTTTGGTAGTTTTCCCAGAATTAATTCATAATTAAAGGGTTTTGCTCTTGTCGGTGGAGCAATTTCCACTGTGCCAGTACCTTCAACTTCGTGGAAGTCCTGAAATTTACTTACAGAGCACATAAGCCAATTTAAATGATAATTAAATGACATGGTCAACTTATTATGGCCCTACAATAAGAGTATGTTGATATTTAGGTAGGAAGTGAAGGAATAATTTTCTCCTTTTTGACCCTTTGCCAACCGGATAGTGACCCAGCTGGCACTGCCGTTGTCCCATAACCGTTGTGCGACACTGTTCTATCTATCGGGCATGCACATTCGAGTGTGTTTCATTGCTTATTCGTACCTTCGCAGAAGCTTGCATATCTTAATGGGCGAGCGAATGGATCTAATCTGTATCTGAGGGAATCTATTAACATATGCACTCCAACAATGTTGTAGAATGGTATGAGAGGCAAGACACAAATTCTTAATAAATTCGATCTCATTTTCCTCGTAGTTAAAATAATATAAAATTGTAATAAAAACTAATAAATATGAACTCAATGATTTAATAACTGTTCGTGCTTTTCAACCGCATGAAACATATCACGACGCAATAATATTTCGGGCTCAGAAGCCGCAGATGAATTCAATTTCCAGCAACAGTTGCGTGACATAGATTCCTCTGAACTCCTGGAAACGGTTATAAATCGCATGTTGTAAAGCATAGAGCATTTTTCATTAGCGCTGTGTTTATACGAGCACTTCCTGCACATAGCCCGGCAGGCGCTCCATTAGTATTTTTTGTGTGTTAGGTAGGTATACGTGGTGTTCTTAGTAGCGTCTCACGAAGAGGTGCAACGTGATAATTTGAGAAATAGATTGTTACCGGTTCTTTGTACGTGTAATGAAGCAATATTTCGACAATCCTCTGTTTTGACGCTCTGTTCAATACGAGTGCTGTGGTCTCGATAATTTACACTTGTTTGCGGTGCTCGCTCGCACCCACTTACCTTCGCACCCGCTCTATTGTTTTGCTACAAAAACTCCATATTGCGCTATTGTTTCCGAACTATAGCAAACACTTGAGTACACACTTATCTTAGATAATGATTGACGAACATTTCAATTAATCGTATTGAATTGGTAACGAAAATTACGCATTTCTTCACAAAACATTTATCACAATGCTCGACCTTTACAGTGTTTGCTTTAGGTATTGTTTGCGTTATTGTCTATATTGACTTTGATCAAGTTCACTTAATTTTCCAGGTATGTGGACATGTGGACTTGTTCATAGCGTACTCGACCTAGACAGTGATTCCAAAAATATATTATCATCCTACATTATTGTGTCCATTATAAACTCATTAGTGTAGCGGGCAACGGCACTCGGGCCGGGCGCCAAATTACCAACATTATCAATTTATACTCGCCAGTGCACAAACAAAAAAGTCGAATGTAGATGGCCGGTTCCCGTTAACAAATTCGTATTGTGCAATGTAGGAGAAAAATTGTAACGCATGTTTCGGACGCGCTCTTTTTGTGGGAGGGTTTGATACCGCTACGACGTGTGCCCGAGGCAGGGCCTACACTTGCAGGGCACTTACAACACTTACAAGCTACTTAAAATGTTACCTATTGTTATTTATTAGGTACACATTTTATGTTCACACACCCTTTTTACAGGGCTCTAACCAAGATCTCAGATAAAGGGAACCCTTAAGAAGAGCTTAGATATAATTTTTCATGTCATTAGCGTTTTTTCAGAAATAACTGTAAGTACATATTTTGAAATATAAGTTCATATCTTTCGCGAGTTTTCCATATTCAAAGTCAAATGAAAATTTGGACATTAATTAACTCAAAAGTTTCAGAATGCCTGTTATTTAGCTTAACCTACAAAATAACCGCGTTCACACGGCATCATGCCGACGTATCGTTCAAAATCGCTGCATGTGTAGATTTGGCCTTAAATGCTTTCACTGCTCTGCCTACGTCGCTACGCATCAATCATCGGCCGCACGTACGCACTTAAGGTGCTCTACCAAAGATTTCCAGCTCTACTTTCAGAAATCAATCTTGTTGACTTTCAATATTTCAGCACATTTGTGAAAAATAGTTTTCTTTTTGGATTGGAAGTTTTTTCATATTGTTCTTGAAAAGGAAAATGCATAGGTAATAGGTGTTCAATTTAGCTTTGTCTGATAGTACTTACAAAGTTTCATTTACAAATAAATTCACACTAAGTAATACTTTTAGGTAAGCTTAGGTAACCTTCGTGTTTCCAGTACTATTAAAGAAAAACCTAATACCTACTTATGTTGCTTAAGAATAAATAAACAGTAATGGAAAATTTAAGTGAAATCTCGGGAAAAGTTTCACTATTTTCTTGACATTTTACTATGTTAGACGAATATTTTATAAAGCTTTTTCCTGTTTCCAAGGGACAACATCACTCAAATTCAGCGTGATGAACTGTGATTAGGAAAACAAAAGTTTGTGTTACTTTGCTACATCAAAAGCTTTATTCAGCTTTTGTTTTTAAGAAGTCTCCGTTTTGTTTTTTCTCTTTCACTGAACTGTCGTAAGCGTCCAATATTACATTTATTATTGTGTCAAAGAGATTACTGGAGGTCTTGAAGGTTTCTGTTGATTTTGTTTTGTCGTGGTCGCAGCCGCCTCGCCGGTGCTTGATAGCGACGTCTCATTACACCCTCCATTTATAATTCTGGGTTGCACGTTAAATTAATTTAGGTGCATGTAGTGCATGCGCGCAACCATCCTTCACTAATAGACAAGATTTATAGCTTCAGGCAACAAATGAAGCGGGAGTCAATAACAAACACAAGTAATTTAGTAACATTATTTAAGTGATTTATAAATCTGTAAATTGAAAAAACATGAGCAACTTCAATTCGTATACTTAGCACGAATCGTTAACTTTATTTCGTTGTTTATTGTATTTTTGTTTTGATTACACAGACGTCGTGTACAGGGTGTGGCCAAATTTGTTAATTTACAAAGTTTTTCTGGCTTTCAACACGCGTATAAATATCAAAAGTTCGTTAATTTAATAAAATCGTGCATGTCTAATAATGTAATTCTACACCAATATTTGTTTGAACAGTGTCCGATGTTAAAGGTTACTTCCTCAAGTTGGTGCGGGATTGCGCAATGAAGACTCGTCACGTACCCACGGTTTAGAATTTACACGGCGATCATCATTTATTCCACTATTAGTTATAGCAAAACGATCGGCCTTCACAAGGACGCGGCTATAAAAGGTCGTTAACAACGTTTTCAATTCGATAATGCTTGAATAGTGAGTGTTACTTAGAGCAAAATAATTTAACGTGTATTGCAGCTGGATTAAGGGAATAAATGTCTTGTTAAAAAAGCAATTTGCGGTTGTATTACTTACTGGGCGCGGCGAGGGCTATTGCGTCTCTCCCTCCGAGCGACCCCTCCCGAACTTCCCACCTGGATCCCATTTCTTTCAAGTGCTCGTTTAGTGACTCGATCACGACTCTGTGATCATTTTTGAAGTTTACGCGCGCTTTATGGGGATTTTCCATCGAATCCACTTTTTACATCTGTGAGGGGAACGTCTTAACAATATTTCCTGGATGCTCGCTACCTACGTATTAACTACCGTTCCTGTTTATCGCGGTAATGGTTGTCGGATCTAATAAACATAACAATGGGAAAAATACTCCGATAATAGGATTCCATTATGTTATGGGGGGTGATTGATCTCGCTTTCTCATATCCGTTTGTCGTGACGTAGAGTGTATTAGTTCCCGACAATTCCTTTGTTCCTTATTTCACGATGGTAGGTTCATACTAGTTAATATCAATAACTTGTTCGACGGTAATTTATCCTTTTTCTTATTCTGTCTGAATGGTATGTGATTAATAATTATTTGGTAATTTGGCGATGTTTGTATTTTACTTTTTATGATATATGGAGTCTTATTGCAAACGAATGCGAAGTAAAGGATACTAAAATTATATTTTTTTCTGCACTATGAAGATTTGAAAATAAAAAAGTTTTGACTCTCTTCCGTAAACATGATAAATCAATATTACGGTCAATAGGTCACTAAATGCCTATCAAACGTCTTAAACTGCTTACGATTGTAATGAGTTAACCAACATTAATTTATCTTATTTGTGATGCATCCAGTCAGAGCGTAAAGGTACTGACTGTGCAGTAAAAACGTGAGATGGTGTTTCTGTTAACGAGTTTATTTGATTTACTGTTCAATTATATTGAGTCATGATATGAGAAGAGCCGTAATGTATGTACTTCCTCCTCCGCAAGGTTCCCGAGAGCCCGCTTATCAAGGCGCCTGCTGAAGAGCTAAAACATATGAATTTACATAATAACAACCTCCAGCGCGCAGAATAAACATGTGTTTATACTACAGCCTTATCGCAAATGAAATGTTTGTTTAGCAATCTTAAATCATCGTGTGCGAACATCAACTCTTCGTAATCCGCTGCCAATGTCAAATTAATATTATGTGTATCTAAAAAATTGACCTTTATTGTAATTATTACTAAACTGATATTAATACTTTTCATAAATACTTTTGAGTCTGAAATACCCATAGCCTTATACCATTGTAAATGACAAAGTTTGTTTGTTCCACTTTCACTACTTAGCTATTCCACACCATGAAATTTTGCATGCCATATTGCTTTTGTCATTGAAAGAAACTTGGTATTTTTTGTTTTCATAAAAAGAGAGTCAATTCTGAATTTAGTTTTTATTGTTGTTAGTTTGATTTGGATTTATAATACTTATCTATTTAGTTTACTGATTAAATAGGCGTTCATCAACCAACATTATTTTTATTTAGTAATGTATAGTTATCGTAGTAGAGAATACAATTAAGCACAAATAAGATTGTGCATTACGACTCTTGACACTAAATACCTTTTTCATTAGACAACTAGAGCGGCGTTGGTCAGTTCGGTCATGTTTTAATTTTTTGTCGATCCGCATGTAGAGCGCGGGTGTTTACATGCGCGAGCGCCGCCCAATACCCGCGATCTCCAGTGAAAGCCGAACTTCGCCCAAACATCCAACTTAATATCGACGCATGAATCAACCTCTATAATCTAATATCTATCTTAATGCGTACAGACAGAAACAAATACAAACGTGATAAATGACCTCGTTATTATAACGGTAAGGAGTGCTGCATGATTTTCATTTCGAGGTCATCATAACTCTTTGTGAAGCATGTTACATGCTTTATTAGGTAGATCATGATTTGAATATTTTTTGCAAAACGCATTGATGAGAATAAGTAAGCGCCGAGAAAGAGAAATCGTATTGTAAAAGGTTAGAATGACACGTTAACGATAATATGAATACGTGTTAATCATCTGAATATTGAATTGTATAGGCGACTGTGAAGCGACGTCAAGGATGGGACAGAATAGAGGGGTCACCGCTCCGGCTAACCTTACCCTCGTGGTACCTTCACCCAAATGCGCATCAAAGAACCTTTTCACAACATTTCGCAACGCAATTTTTAATTAACTCGATATTTACGTGGACTAGGCAGTCGCATTTCACGCGCCGCCCGGCATAAAGGGCTAACGTTCGCTTGAGTCAGCCGGTGACGTTCCCACAAAGGTATTCATTCACTGGGAAGAGTTATTAAGCTATTATGATAATGTCACCGTGAGATCTGAAAGAACCTAAATGGGATCCGGGTGACGGAAAAGCTGAATTTGACACGCCATTATTTCAGCAATTGAGTTTTTTGTCTGTGTGAATTCAATTAGTTGGTTCATTTGGTGTTATTTCGACACAGAAACATAACCTACATCTCTGCATGCGAGAGCACACATAACTGTTAGTGTATCGGACTAAATACAGGGTTTCGGGCGCAGGTATATTAGACGGCGCTGGTTCGCCGAAAGAAGGCCGCGCGGCGACCTTCCGAAGTTGGGCGCCGATCATTGACCGCGCCCGCGCCCGCCGCGCCCTCCTGCTCTTGCGCCTCGCTGGACCAATATCGTGGCGCCAATTAAACTTTTTGCCACCCTAATCGCGATATCCGTGAAAAATTTTAAAACACCTACATGTTATTTTGAGTTCACAAACTTTTTTGGCTCATTAATTTATTCTGGAAATCTTTTAAGACGAGAATTGTTAATGTAACTTTATGTAGAGTCTTATCATAATCGGAGTAAAACTATTTAAGTAATAATGAAATACAATAGGATAACTTAAAATAAACATTAAACTACGATACAGAAAACGCTCTTAATTAATAATTTCTTAATAATAAAAGCTTTCTTTGTCGATCAGTTTAATAAGTAAACCACATGATATTATTTTTAATTGCTTAGTTATGAAATTATTTCTAATAATTTAATGCCAATATTTATATCGATTACTCTGTAGTTATCCGTTCAAAGAAATAATATCAAATGATATCATCAAATTGGCGCGCTCAATTAGGGTTTGCAGACGTCTTTCGAAGCTTTTTTGTCTCTTATTCTTTTTCATAATAGAATATGAAATATCGTCTATCTGCAGGTATACCTAAAGAACATTAATAGATTAAATCGATCCTATTGAGGCCCATCGCAGAATATTCGTCATCGTGACAAGCACTGTTAAGTCTTATTTCGCATGCATAAACGATAGATACGGTTTAAAGGGCAATTGTTTAGGATTCGACATAAGAGTGTTAATCATCAGTAGGTATTTGATCTAAACGGACACTTATATTTGTTTAAATTGCTGGGTTAAACCTTGAAGGAGGGTTTTGTTGCGAATTTTGAAAAATATTTTCAGTGGAAATGAGAACTCTAAAATTTATTCAGTGACTAAAATAATGGTAGATTTTTCTACTGGGGGCTTAGTGGAAGTTTACATTAAACGTCCTCACTAGTGAGCGCGTTAAAAAATTAATGAAAATTTTAGTTCTTGAAAGTTTCCGCTAGGGGCGCTGTACAATCCGTCATACATATAATGTCATTACTCACTAGTGACGACGTTTGATGTAAACTCACACTCAGCCCACTGAACACCTTGCATTATTGATTTTCTTATGGCGGCCGACGTTTGAGTGAAATTAAAAATTAATGATAGATCGCCCGGAGTCCTGCCAGCAGGACTTAAAGTACTTCCGGTAGGACGCAAAATTAAAAGATCACAGTTTCGTAAGTATACATTGTACAAATTTCAAATTTACACGAAAAAATAGAGTGTTTCTCTCTCTTTCACCCAATAGTGCCCAAGATCGAAAAACGCGACTAACCGTTAGTCGGAGCCCGATGGCGCACGAGTATACACGGGGGCAGCGCGTTCGCGCTCGCGTGAGACATTTTGACGCGCCGGGCGTGGAGTCGGCAACATTTTGGCGATAATATTATAATGAATGTGAAGTATTCCAGCCTAATCAAACATTTATAATTTATTTCTTGTTTTTGTTTTTAATTTGTAGTGTATTTGTAAGTGATAGGTGTAATTTCTAATACAAAGTGACGTACCAAAGTAATTAATTTAAAGTTCCTTATTATAGTTCCTATTAGTTAAGTTGAAAGAAGATAAACAAGTTTATAATATATTAAGAAAAGTAAAATACTGGTTAAACAAAATGATTCTACGACATGACTTTTTATTTAATAAACACTAACCAAGTGTTTACTACTTCTGGTGAGGATGAGTTCAAATTTGAAGGTCACCGTACTGCTGGAAGGACCAGCAAGCAAACACGTACAAATTGCGTACTGCGGGCAGGACTTGCGATAATCTTCTGGCAGGACGTTTAGAACAAAAGACCAGTCCTTCCAGAAGAGCTTCCAGCAGGACAAAGCACCGGGCGATCTATCATTAAATATGTAGATTGAATGTTTGATAACCACGATAAGAGATGCAATTACTAATCATAAGAATAAATAATTAATTAGTTACAGTTTTAATTTTATTTTATATACTTAAGTTAATTTGACTTGATCTTGTAATATTTAATTATTATGAATTGTGCATTTAGATAATCTTAGGATCAGTCAGATCATAAGGGAGATCATAAGGAATTTGTCGGCCGTTTGGTGTAGTGGTTCAGAACGGACTACTATGCCGAGAGGTCCCGGGTTCGATTCCCGGCCGGGCAGAAATTGAAATGATGAATTTTAATTTCTGTGACGGGTCTGGGTGTGACTATGTATAATATGTATGTATTTAAAAAAAAAAAGTATATAAGTAGTATATCCGTTAAGCTAGCACCCATGCATTAAGTTGCTTACTTTGGGGCTAGCTGGCGCTGTGTGAAATTGTCCAAAGATTATTTATTATTTATTATAAGGATCAATTTCTTATTTTAAATAACATAAAACGCAATAATAATAACATTATTATTTGCCAGATGTATGTACCTACCTATTTATCTACTTAGTGACTGCATATATGAGTAATAAATATTTTAGATTCTACCTTTAATATTTGATGACAGTTTAATGGATCCACTTATAGTACATATACACTCTGGGCATAATCATGACACCTATCTGTACCCCACGATCGCAGAACTTGTTCATGACATTGTAATCTAATTGCAATGTAATTATGACTGACTATGTTATTGTAAAGTATGTAAAATGATCTGATTAAGTCTCATTTTGTATACTTATCAGATTAGCAATAGGTAGTTATCACTTAGTTATATGATAAACTAAAAAACTTATTTTAACATAGTTAAAAGGGAAGCTTTTATATATACTTGTACTTAGTTTTTGACTTATAGTGATTCCATAATAGACATTGGTATACATAAACTTATAGCTACATAATTTTTTAAAGGTATAAAGTTATTCTGGCGTTGATTCTTCTCGAAAATTCAAACAAATGAAATAGAAAGAAAAAAATACATACAGTCCAATCGATAACCTCCCCTTTTGAAGAATCCTCCTTTTTTGAAGTCGGTTAAAATGGACTATCATTATTAACATTTCAATATTCCATGTTACCGAGCATTTAATCTCTAAGGACTTTGATGTATAAGACCTTATTTTATAGAGATATCACTAAAAACAAAAACAACTTCCTAAAATGACGTTTTAAGTACTATTTGTGGCCGCAAAGGAAAAATTCCAGCAAAGTTTGTTTGAAATTTAACAGACCCTCATTTCCTACCGAACCTTAACTTGTGGTTGTTTCACCTCGCCATGGTCGAATAAACAAAGACGTATTTTGTGAGTGAGTCAGTATACATTTTGCTCAAGTTTTTCCATTTTTTTGTTTGGTTCCGACCCGGGTTCACTGAGGTCGATTTCTTATAAATGAAATAATCTGGACGCTATAGTGACTCAGCTGTTAGGAGCGATAATACTGAAATTCTCCTAACTAATTAGTTTAAGAATAGCAAATGACGCTTATCCATCTAAAGGCTGTTTAATGGCTGCGGCGTGCTTATTTTCCTCACAATCCTTTATCCATATTATGTTATAATATGAATTCGCGGTTTGCAAGTTTATTACACTGCCAATTATTTTAAACTCATCGAAGATTAAAGTCTTCGAGGCATTTATTACATGAACGGGGTGAATTTCATTTATTAAAGATGTAAATCTAGATCCAAAACTGCACAAAACAGGCCTCTGCTGTGAACTAGTTATTTAATTTATACGCAATCATATAGATTGAGTTATACATATTTCACTCAAACGGTGTGATGATGGTATGATAACAGTTATAATAAAAATGCAGTAATATGACCAATCTTCATTAATATTCTAGCTGACACTTTATCATTATTTTCATATATGGGCAACGGTGAATTAACATACCACTTACCGCACAGAAAAATGCTTGCATTCTAATGATAGCAGTTGAATAGATATATTCGTTTTATTGCAGCGAAACACTGCTATTTTATTTAATTTAACGCCACTTTGTGCATCTAAATAAAAAGCAGACTATTAAACATTTCCAGTCGCGAGCAGTCCGACGACTTCAAATTACAAAGGGCTAATCACGACTTGCAATTTCCCTGGCCATAAATTTGTTATTTTAATGAGTTCGGACGACGTATCTTATATAAAATTATATTAGGTACAAATAGCCGTGGTGGGAAGGCTAGAGGCTATATCTGTCATCGACTCCTCTGTTAAGTACGTGTGAAACCATGGTTCCTTACGCAGTAATTACCGTTATGTTGACTTATGTATATGCTTTCATTAGTACCGTGGTTATTAGGACAAAAGGTGACGGGTGTTTGTTTGGCACTCGAGGCGTGCGTCGGTGACTCACAATTCGCATTCTAAAAAGAAGTGCTCGAAATATCATTGCACTATCAATTTTGTAACGTTTGCGCGTGTGATTGTCTCTGTTAGCACCTTTTTCTATTCTTTTGTGTGGTGAATGGTGATAATTTGATGATCGGCGGGAGAGTGCGAGCGAGACACGTGTCGCGCGCGGCCGGCCTATCGGTCCCATGTTTGCACGCGGAGTGTAACGCCCTTTGTGTTCCTTGTTTTGTTACAAAATATTGAACACCGTTTTATTTAACACTAACTTTCAAATTGTATTGACATGCGGTGACAGCGGAGCAGTTTCAGATAGAGTTAAAACGTTGTTACGAAATGCACATCTTTAGCTGTGTGTCTCTAGGTGCGGGAGGTTCTAATGACCATTGCATGGCAGCTACACAGGTACAAAAACTTTTATAACGCTAGATTTTTCTAATGCTACTATACTATACCTACCATAATTATCTACAATAATCTACATAATACAGAGAGTTAAGTGGATTTAAAATGTATATTCAATGTTAGGTAATGCATGACTGCGGGGGGTTGGTAATCTCTGTAATGGAAAATTCATTTTCTAAAGTTGTTATACCCATAGAACATGTTGATTTCTATTTATACTAGCCTAGCATGTTTTATATTTATTGGCAATATAAAGGATTACTCATCCTATCAAATGTTTTATCTTAAGAATAACCTACCTACTGCGCGATAGTCTTTTTTCATGTACCGGAATCCTTGCTAGCTGAGCCGCGGGCGTAGGCAGGCCCATAAGATAGTAAATTAATAAAGAACAGAAATATATTGTAAAATAATTCTGGACTAAACCTCTCATTCAAGGTTTCTGTAAAACGGTCGAGTTATAACATCGGTATAAGTATACTCAACTCGCTAATGGGAAGGAAGCTTAAAGAAGCATGGGATAGACCATTAGTATGTTTTGCGTTACCAAACAAAACTCCCTACACGTTTACGATATTTGCCATTGTAATGATATCATGAATCGTAGAAGCTGCCTTCGAGTCTAAATTAAACGTTTAACTAACTTAAACGTTGTAAAGCTCTTATTAAGCACAATTATTTAATATTTAACCTGTCAACACACTAATGGCATACCAAAGATCATGTTACGAGGCTCGTTAGTACCAGTTTGGTGGGTACTGGTGTACGGAGGTGCGCTTGACCACTGCACAAATCTATGCGATGGCTGCGCCTGCGCCAAAGCTGGAGTGCCAATGAACTTGGGATAGCTATTGACAGGTATTGTGTTAAGACAAATACGCGTCGCGGGCGCTGAGACAAACCTCCGTTCTCCACCGTACATGTGTAGGAGGCACCCATACACTCGCACTCCTGACGCGTCTGCGCAAATACCAATTGAGGGTAAATAGGAATTCTTGTAAGTGCCTAATTCTTTAACTGTACTTTTCGTCTTGGGTCTTCCGTTGTTGAAACTAAATAAGGAAGTGTAGCAAGTGTTGAATCAGTCGGTAGAGTTAGCTAAATGGAATAGATATTGCTGTAAATGCACTTTTTAGATGTGCAGTTACGTGATTGTCATTTTTGCAGTGTAAATTTAGAGACGTATGTACAAGTATGTCTATATATTCGTATATAACGGTGTTTTCCAATGTTATTATGCTTATTTTGACAACACCTAGAGTGTTTATCAGCCTAAATTAGACTAGAGAATACAATTACCTTCACGATTTGGCCTATAGTAGGTGTGTGCTTGTATTATGTACCGTTAGTGTTGGAGTGGATGTCGCCTTTCTGTCGCCTCAGTTTGTGTACCTGCCGAGGACATAGGATAAAATATTTGCATGTCATTAGCATATTTTTTGCGAAATGTAAGTATGGATGGATAAACATTGCATAGTTTGATTAAATGCCCAAAAAAGATGGTTCACTAGCACTGACGCTCCTGGGAAAACAAGTTCTACGGCGTAGTGGACAGGAAATTGGTTTAGATAAGACTGAAAATTCTTGATTAATTTCTATTGGCTTAAAACATTCTACTCGTTCACGATATATTCTTCTTGTAACAGGTAAAATTGACTTTATTGTTTTTCATGAAACTACAAATCTGTAAGCAGCACGTGGGAAATCATAAAGTTGTTAGATAATTTCTTTTTACTTTACTAATACGACTGTAGAAATATAAAGTCAAATATAAATAATCCTGGAACAGACATTGCAATGGAAAATGCGCTTATTCTTTTTGAAAGGGCGTCGTAAAATGTGACTTGTACAATAGTTGGAAGATTAAATCCGCGGGATAATAATTCGCGCGGGTGCTACCTAAATGGCGAGTGCATTCTCGATGTTGGTGATGGCGCTGGAATAAGATGGCTATCACAAAGGCGAACGCCTCCGCGGACGAGTGATTTTAAAGTTGAACTCTTAAGCTTGATTTCATAGTAGAGACTTTGTCATACTTTATATCTCTGTAAATTAATTGTGATGTGTCCCAGAAAATAATAATGTATCTTTTATTTAGGGTCAGTTACCAGTTGAGGAATCAACCTCGGGGGAAGAACCTGGATGCGGGCATCGCAGGACAGTTCATTGTGAAAAGCCTTGGGGGAGGCCTTTGTCCAGCAGTGGACGTAATTTGGCTAAAACGAACCAGTTGAGGGCCTGAACCCTTACGTGTAAAATATTAGTATTATTAGTAGTACCTACTCGTATAGTACTTAGGCAAAATAGTCACTCTACTTATTTCGGGACAAGAAAATCGATGTTATGGTTGAAATAATAAATGAATGAAATGTGCGATGTGGAAGTCATTGGGAGATCAAGAAATGATGATGATGATGATGAATAAATGAACACCAAAATAATAACGTCATACTTATTATTATAATCATTGATGACTACTGCTTCTGGAATTATTAATAGGTACCTAATGCTTTTTTCCACCAACACACTTTTTTTTAACAATGATTCATAAGTTTATATTCTCTTATTTCTAACCGCAAAGAAAGATAACATTTAATTTATAGTTTGTTATGGTACCTGTGTAGGCTCAGGTTAAAATTTTGAGCTGAAATCTCGAACTTTTCCATTTACCTTAACGGCGGGGCTTTGAGGATGACTGGAGGTTACACCTGTGACGCCCCGAAGCCATCAATTGAAGAATTCCTATACCTAATATTATTAGGTATTTATATTACATACTTGTCAGTTTATGTACCTACCTAACCGACCGAGCACAAAATACTCGTATAATGGAGCACGGAAAGTTACAGACTCCAAAGTAAAAGTAGAAACTTTTTTGCTTTTAATATTGGCTAATGTGCTTGAATCAATCAATACCTGTCAAAGTAAAGAAAATCTTGTACAGTAAGGCTTCTTCTATCTATTATTTAATCATATTTGTGTTTCTTACAAATTAAGAAAATAAGTTTTTCAATACCAATTACAACATCTTTTTATTTCCAGTAAAATAACTAAAGTTTTCATTATAGGCCTTCGTCACCGTTGGTCACGACAAATACTGAGTGGGTCCCGTTGCAATAGGCATCGCAATTGCGACAGGGTGGTACCAGTGGTACTGTTCAGTTCACTAAGTATTTCTTTCCTCAAGTTTTCTTGTGCTACCGTAATGTACCTACCTACCTTTGTACTTTGTACTTTGTACTTTATATGAAGGTTCTTTCTTATTTAATTATGTTCTTTTTGGTAAAAAGAACCGGAAGTCATTGGTCAGACTTCTATGAAGTGTTTAAATTTTGTATCATGTTGAATGTTCCTGAAATATGTATACGTAGTTATCGTTTGTAACCTAGGCAACTGGACAAGTACGGCACTAAGCACCAGCAAGACAAATCGATTGTGTTATCTAAGCAAATATGCTGTCTCCCGAGCACCCAGCTAAGCTTGTGTGATGGGTCTCCAGGCGGTATGAATCAGTCCGGGCCCGGGCAGCGGTTATTGATTGTGACGCGGCAATGGGTCGGCCCGTGCGCACCGTAAATCACCTCCCGAGGACTGAACGAGCGGATTACTAGAAATAGGGATGGGATGAGACTCGCTCGTTCTCGAAATCAAAATTAATCGAGTGTGCAGTTAAAGAGTGCCGAACTGTTACTGCGAAAACAGTCCTTGTGAAATAACTTCCGTTTTTAGGTCTTTTGAAACGATTTTTGGGCGTTAACTTAAAAAATTTCCGAGGGCACCCCCGGCGTTGACCAACTTATTTTGTAAGTTTCGGAGATTTACATAGCTATTTTAACTAAAACATCTTTCTTGAATGTTACGCCAAATTAATTATAATTTTCAGCCTATCATATAATTTTAACTGTTTTGATACTGTGGTGTTACGAGCGTCACATCAACAACAGTGACAAGCAGTTATTTTTCATAGATTTCGACTGAAGGGTAGTCAATACAATCGAGTACAGAACAGGCGCTTCCCTGGTCTCAGTGGTCGTGCACTCGCTAACGTTTCCCCCGGCGCTCCCCGCTCTGAGTATATTGTTCACAGATTTTCTATTCACCAGTAAACTTAAAAGATAATTACTCGCACATGTCGAGGGAAGCGCACCTTTGACAGTTACAATAAATTTTCAAAGTAGTAAAAATATAATGAGGAAGGTTTAAAGACCCTGAAATACGGTGGGAAAGTGTTTTTCGATTATTGGTGGATTTACTTGGCTTTTAGTGATTACAGTTTTTATTTTAACTTAGTGTGCTTTTATAATAGGTATTGTAAATATAGACTAGGCCTTTATTAGTTTAGGAAAAAATCTGATACCTCAAACACGCAGGCTTGATCGAGTATGAAGAATGTAATGGTCAGCAACAACTTTCATGAGTGCCAGGCCCTCATTCACATCCCACGGTACAAACTGGAATACAGGAATAAATACATAACAGATAAGTACACATTATAAAGTTATGTTTCAGCATATAACTAGTAGCTGTAAGTTTTGCTTAGGGCAAGAACCTAACATTACCTAGTGCGAGGTAGCGGTAAGCGCATACATGCCTGAAGGAATGTGAGCTCAAGCTCGTGATTGATCTTTTCATCACCTTTGGCCAGCCTATTGCTGTCTTTATCGGCCTGCTGATAAAATACATTTTATAGTCCACCTGACATCTTCATGAGGCAACGACCCGTCGGTCCTTACGGTACTTCCCGAGCCAGGATACGCGATTGCACATAAAAGTCCCAACAGAACATAAGTGTTGAACATGCTATGAAAACACTGAACTGTATAAGCAAGCCTCAGCTAGCCTGCGGGAAAGAATGGCTAAAGCTTTGCCTGCATTTAATTTATCATACACGTGAGTATAGTGCGTCGAGATCGTCAATTAACATTTTTCAGAATAAATCTATTCATCTATCTGTTCTCTATCAACTATAAGGAATAAAATTAAAAACCGTAAAAAATCACTTAAATCTTTTTAACTTTGAATTCTTTGATACTAGTTAGTTGCTTGGTAAAGCAAAGCGCATAATTTAATCTAAAGAATTAATGAAAAAAAAGTATTAACCGACTGTACTATTGTGTGCCTATACCTAAACTGCTGAAAATAGACCTACAACTAAATGTATCTTCGCAACGAATGACATGGAAATACCCGATCATATCTGTAGATATTATCCAGTTTATCTGAAATATCGGAATATTAATGGAATATAATTTTCTCAGCGCGTGAGGGTTATTAGAGCATCCTCTATATTATATCGATCAGATGCATGGTTAAGCGATCATATTAAATTTTCATTTTCCCGTGGGTTCACACCCCGATGCGATGTCGTCGTGGACTAAATTGCTTGTTAATAAATTTAAAAATCAATTAATTTGACGGACTACAACCTATTATAAGTAGAAGTAACAAGTAGGAACAGTTTGTTTTTAATTCAAGCGTAATTTTAATGAACGGTAATTATATACGTATGCGTACATTTTTAAATTATATGATCATCTGTGTTAATGTATAGTGGTCGATGCCTTAAAATAACGTTTTAGGTTGAGAAAATTCTAGTAATTGTTGTGGTTTCCTAAGCATTGTTTACATCGGCGGGTATGACGTGGCCACCGCCAAGGACAGCTCCGGAGGCAAATGATTTGGTCAGTGACGGACGATCACCTCGGTAATGAATTCACAGGACAATGACCCTGTTGAAAATCCTTTTATGGATTTAACTCCATTTTGAGTGTCGCGATTTGCACTGCACTTGAAGTTCTTTTCCTTTTAAGTTGTGGCTGTGAAGGTTTGATAACTTTAAAAAAAATTTATCTATCTATCTTTCATATACCTAATAAGTATTAGGTAAGGTTAGGAGCTTACACCGTTGTTTTTAATCCTATCTTCAAACAAACTGAAAGCTATTAATGGTTTTCAAATTCCGTGTTGGGCTAATAACTAAGTTTTCATGCTGACTTGAGTCCAGTGTAACTAAAGCAGGTAAGTAAAGTATTGGAATTTAATGTTAATGTTTCCCGCTGACAATTAATAAGTAATCCGATAAGTGTGCTTTTATGGTTTGCAGTAAATAATAACTGGAAAATTATATTTGTCACTTTGGAGCAACTACAATAAACTTCACAATTTATTGAAGAACCACATTCAGCGATAACAAATGATGGTCAATGGTGCATCCAAACTTATTCTATGTAGATTATGAATATTGTTTCGCTTGAATTACTTATTGATTTGTCACATTTATACCGAAATATGAATGTACACTCAAGAAGTTATTCAGGTTTTAGGGATGATATAAAATATGGTCAAAAGAGTTATGAAGGACTGTTAAAGAATTCTCTCTCATTTTGGAGGAGACTAGCTCGGTCCTTAACAAGTAGCGCAGTAGAGTGGGGGCATATAGGGGGATATTGCGGTTATAATAATAAATTACAACACGTGGATATAACATTACTCGAGTCGATTAGCGCAGAGAGGTGTCACCGCAGTCCACCCAGCACGAAATCGATTCGCCGGCTGTTGGCGCGATTCGTTCGGCGCTCGCGCTTGCTTAGCGGAACGCGGAACCGCCGGCGAACCTTTGGAAAAACAAATACATTCAATTAGCTGCTATACAGCTAATTTTAATGGGAACATAGATTCTAATAAAAGGAAAGGCTTTTATTATAAACAAAATTTCACACGTGGCTTAACATCAGACTTTACTAACACATGATTAATTCTCATAACGGGACTCTTTTAATACGTCTTTACTTATCTACGAAATTATAATGATTGAATCATTAGACTTGTAGTCTTGGTAACGCTAATCTGGATTATAAGAATAAAGAGCAAAAAGCTGGAACTTATGCGCAGACAACACACTATTGTTATGGTCTCGAAGAAAGGAGCTGCTACATCATTGTGTTACGAGTTATTAGACAATGGATTTTATGCTTGGGGCATCTTCTCAACACACGTAGACCGTTTTCTGAATTGACCCTATCGGACATCGAACCCGGGACTCTTCGAGCTCAAGGCGATTCACCGTGCCACTGAGCCATCGGGCTGTGAGCTGCAACAAAGAGCTGTGATACGTTGGACTCACGAATTTTGCAGTCGTCCGGCGTGCAAATGCTCCGCTTAAAAGTTTAATGCGATTCGGTGTCACCTTATTTATATTCATCAGTTCAACTTATTCAACAGATTTGAATCCTAAGCTACCTACCTATGTAAATCGGTTTAGAGTTGCTGGGAATCATAAGCTTGTGGTCAAGTTCGGTCTACTCATGCTTCCAGTATTCCGCACGTTTCGGCTGCGTCACGAGGGTTAAACATCAATGTAATAATAAATAAAAAACATGCTCTATTGAAATGCCGTCACGCACTTCCACGAAATCACCGAGAAAACGTTAATTTATTATAAGTAATCAAAATATCCGGAATGTTTTTCTGTGTATTGCTATAAGGAAAAAGTTTTGGTCCAATTTTTAACTAACTACAAAATACGTTTTTTAAGGATGACTTTGTGTCCAATTTTGGCAGTAGGTCAATTTCTATCGGTGTTTATTGTGGTTTTATTATTTGGAACCTCCAATCTTGAATGGCGGATCATCGCTTTTGTTCGCCCCTCAAAACCATTGTCATACGGAACCAAGCTACACGTCATGCTTCAATAGCTATGATGTCATCTCAAAACGCAAATTATCAAAAACAAGAATAAAAAGCGTCAATGTGGCTTGACATTACGATCGTCCTTCAATTACGCGGAGACGTAATCGCATTAAGCCGTACTATTAACCCATTGCATATCATCCTCAGTGCAGAAATTATATGCCTGTAGCCAGTGTTGTTTATAAGATAAACGACCAAAATTATTCATCGCTAAATTAGGCAATTACAAAAATTTACTCGTACAAACAAAAGGTACAAACAATCTTCTTTCTGTATAGTTTACCTACTCTTAATCTTGTACATAGCTCTAACTGCATTATATTAATTATCTAACTAACAATTATTTTACTGACGGGATTTTATTTTCAGAACATCCTTCCTTATGGCAGTCATCCAGAAAACAGCAACAGGAAGAATGCTTTAATAAGAAAATGTAATAGACACGTTAGCAAAAAAGTTGTTTTCCCAGGAATATCATTTCCCCGAGCTAGGGCCCTAGCAATTTGCCCGCGCAGCCCCGCTAATACGCAGGTGAGTGGAGCTTATTAATCCTTGGCACAGACTATACATATAAAAACTTCCAACAACTACACTAAATATGTACAAATAAGTGAGCCACAGCGTTTAATAATGCGTTAAGCTTATTAACTGCATATTTACTTATGAAAAAAAAAATGAAAATGCTTGTTAATAAATAACTAATTCTTTTCCTTGCGCACATCACGACTAGTTAGTTACTAGCTCATTATTAGTTATAATATGAAAACATTTAAAATATAGTTACACGTAGAATAACACGGGAGTTGAATGCCTGTTTAACTAGTAATACTTACGCACAAAACTTTTTTGCTTATTAAAGTTACTACCAAATAAATTATTTACTATAGAAAATTTTACTGCCACCATCATACTATAATATTTTTAAGGCATATTAGCCAATTAGATTGTGCGAAACAAGAGCTTTTGTGCACGTTCAAATGCTCTCTCAATTAGCACCTAATCTAAAAAACATCTCCATCATCCATTTCCGAGGAGCATTATAATCCCGGCGGCAGGTGGCGTGACCGGCGCAGTTCCCAGGCTGCGGTATCTCAACGTTACCTCCATAAAATTGCGTGACAAATGCGATATTTCAGTAATTAATGCAGACAAACTGGGTTTGTGCCCTCCGCCTGAGACGCTCGTTGTGCGGACGGTAGCGTTTTCATTAACCAAATTAATTCGTTGAACTCTGCTCATTGCGAAGGCCGAGCAAGAAGCCGCGGAAGTCCAAACCATTACCAAATGTGTGGGCCCGGCCTTCGCGGAATGCCGCTTGTCTCGGCCGGTAGCTCTTGTTGTCCAAGATTTTTTGGACAGGAAGCGCACTTACTGATTGCCTGTCAAATATTTTGCACAGTTACTTGTATCAAGGAATAATTAATGCGTAGTAGGTGATTAAACCTATTACGCGTTAAATCAGGTGCAGATAAAAAAGTTGCCAAGTGTTTTTTAAAATATAATCAAATGAAGAGTGAGGTAAGCTTAAAGTTTCTTATACAGTGTCTACGGCCTAGCCCATTAATTAATGTATTTCAAATAATTGATTGAGATTCCGCTCGTCAAACTTCAAGGCCTGTCTAAATTACACTGACGAAAGAAAGTCTTTGTAACAAAGAGTGACGTCACACAATTAAACTTATTAAAACTAAACGTGCCTGCTTCTAACTTCAAAGGACTGCCGAGTAACGTTCCTTGTGAAACCCTAAACATTTGAGAGTAATTAGAATTAATGAGAAATGGACAGAAAAGCGTTCGTTGACACGACGAAACACGATATGGTGGCAACGAAGCGATACAAATATTTTGTTCGTTTTTTTATCATTCATTATCGCGAAGTGCGAATACTGTTTGCATTGAAAGTTGGAACGTTTCAAGTCCTCCTTTGTAAACAGTGCTTATACAGTTCGCGGAACGTAAACCTTTTGCGAGGTTCCATAAAGCTCGGATTAAAAAACTCCTCGCATCGAGATAACTTTACGGGCCCACCTGGATTGAAAGTACTTATGAAGTTGTGAAAATCGCTCGTAATTCATCCGTAGTTCACAAACAAACGTAGGATGCAAATCCGAGCTCGGCGGGTCGCGCTCTCTCAATAAGAGAACACAGACCACTGCTGCATCCAGCTTCCGTCTAGACGGAGATTATGTAAAATGGAATATAAGCTTATTCGTTTTTCGCATCCTTTTATCGCTCAAGCAAATTTGCGTTGCGCGTTTTGATAGCTCTCGTTTTATTTTATTACACGATTTCCGCCGAGATTTATACGTTTCTTATTTTGGGTCTTGTTTGCGCTCTATAGGATGCGATGGACCACGGGTTACGACAGACTGGTATTTGGTTTTACTGTCACCTCTACATGCGACCTTTTTTTGTCCATGGCGGAAAGGAGACAGTTTCCACTTCAGATGAAATGAGTGTTTACGTTGTTTGGGCGGGCACCATCTCAAACGTTTCGTGTGCGATTCCTTAAGTTGTATTTTTTATGGTTGTGTGCCAAAATTCAAGTTTTTAGGTCAAAGGGATGATCGTAAATGCTTTGATGCGTGTGTGGGGCCGTGTAATAAGGCGATTCGCAAAAGGTGCACGACCGTTAACCTTTTATTCTCTAGCATTTTATATTCGTTTATACAGGTTCATTATGGTGTTTATAGGGAAGGACATACTAAATTAGAATTATAACTGGGATCTATAGAAGTTAAAGAACCACTTGTGATGCAGGTAGAACTAGGTACATAATGTTTATTTACGCAGTTTTATTCCAAAATAATTCAGTTGAAGAGTAATTAATTAAGGCCCCAGACAAAAAATAAATTAAAAAGGATATAACAAATCACAAAATTAATGATCATCTACACACGAATTCCCCAATGTTTACTTACTGGAAATAATAACCAAAGTGTCAAATAACAGCGACATAAACCTAATTTGGCAAACGATTCGCGAATGCAACAGATGGTGCATTCTGTCTGAGACTAATAACGCGCTGTATTATTAATGGCGGTGGTCCCTGTGACAAGCCCTCCGCAAATATTTACAAAAGAAGAGCTCACCTACTAGATTCGAATCTCTCTAAATGGAAATTGCGGAAACTTAATATAAATCGAATAATCCATTCTTGTGTGGGGGACGTTTTGGGAGGATAAATCTCAATCGGGGGAGAGGTGCAGCGCGGGAGGGTCGCAGACGGCGGACCGGCCGGCCATCTGCCGCGCCATAAAATCAATATTATTTAGCAACCGTGTGATATAACTCACGTGTCCGCCTCCGCGACTGAACTTTTGGAGCGCGTTTTTCGACCGCGCGCGCCGCGTTTGTGGGAACGACCGGTGAATTATTTCAAAACGTAGTTTTGTGTTGTTTGCGGTAAAGCATGATGCACTAAAACTTATTTTTGAAGATAGTCAATTGAAATTTTTCGAGATAAAGCAGCTGTCAGATAATATTAAGTAGGTCACACAAACGAGCCTCCTGAAATCTCTAAAGGAGAGCGAGTAGATAATAACTTTTGAGAAAGTTTACTGTCTAAAGAGAAGTTAATGAAGTTGGATCTTTATCCAATCAATGTTTACTTTGTCAGGAGTAAATTAACGCTACCAACCGCATAGTGCAATAAAAATTTTATTACATTCGAAGACCACCGAGACGTTTTTGAATCGCGGCAGGCGCGAATAAAAACCGCTCCATTCGCTTCACTCGCGCGCCTCGCCCTATCGAGCCCTGTCGACACTCGCGCGCGCTGACACTGCAAATCTTACCCAATTGATACTTATTGAATGTGAGCTCGCACTTCATTGATCGAAACGTAATTGAGCATCGGCTGTCTGATATTTTTTTGCGTTCTGATCCCGATCCTCTTTCGGAGATAAGCAGGTAGCACCTCAATAAACATACTTTTGGTTTTCAAATTATGATCTTTTTAAAATTGCCATTCCCTTCCCTACAATCTAAAATGTCCTTCAATGGTCTTCGTAGACCATTTAAGTGAGAGCTAAGCGATATTATTTTTCTCATTTAGATGTTGTTCCCATAATAAGAGTAGGTATTGATGGGCGTCGCTATAATAACATAATTGAATTCAACCTTGACTATGATCATTAAAATCGCAGACATAAGAAGCAAATTGAGCTTAAGCAAATCCAAAACTAAGCTTAGTTGCTTTCAGTATGAAAGTGCGCCTTTCCACTCTATTCGACTTTTTGGGTCACTAGTTATTTATTTATGGATTTCCTCCCCCTCGAGACTATTTCACTATGAAAGAAAATATGAAATTCGCAACGTTTCAAGTAGCAGTGCAAATATTTGGTGTAAATATAAATGATAGACTGTCAAGACTTTTTGTAATTTACTTTTATTTATTTATTTTTATAAAAGTATTTCTAGGTAGTATTTTTAAATCAAATTATCTCTACACATGCTTTCAACATTTCAGTATTAATTAAAGTGAGAGAAAACACAGTAGCAATATACCTAGTACCCAAAGGGGAAAAGTAGTGAGAGATGTTTTCACGTAGAGTAACAGCGAAAAGAATGGGAGAGCATATAAAACATTTATGAACAGAGAACTAGTATTCCAGAGCACGACTGCGGAATACAAATAAAAGCTTGCTCACCGAGATAAGCTACATCAGAAGTGTGTAAAGAAGCGTTTTACTGAATGGAGCACTCTTGGTTTACGTTTTGGTGGGAGTGTTCGGTTTCCTAACATTATTAACAATCACTGCTCCTAAATAATTCTGGTCACTTCGGCTCGCCGACTTTAACAAACTCCACCGAGTAACTTCGGAAACTTGGATTCGTTCGTGACGTGTTACCGAAGTGAACCAGCCTCCCTCCATTTAATGCGCCATACATTAACTATGAATAGAATTGATATAAAATTCCTATCGGTAATTTTGTATCGAGAGGGCCAGGAAATATTTATGAAGGTGACTCAATGTAGATAGGGAAATGCGGGTCACATGTGCAAAACTTCGCGTTAAGTTTTATTTTTTATGTTGTGTTTTTTTTTGTTATTTCTGGCTTTCGGCCAGGCGGCAATGACACGTAATGATTCTAAGGTCGACTGCAAATGACATTTAGTAGACCCTTTTCTGAGAACGTCTTTGGGTACGCCTGTCATAAGGGCTTCGAGATAATCTAATTTAGAGAGGTCTCACTTGTAAGAGGATGGGATTCCAAATAGAAATGCATTTTGTTGAGTGTCCCAACACTATTGAGATATTGTTGTAACTTCGAATACATCGAAGATATCATGCATAGATATCTATCTATCTACCTACCTCCTATCATGTTTTAAAACACTAACAATGTAAATGTTATAATAATAGAGCTATGATTAATGCGCGAGATAACTTCATTTAGTATAGTCATCACCATTGATAGCTAATACGTGACGAGTCACCGTGTAATGTTTTACGAAGTAGACGTAATGGGTTCTTTTTTGCTGACCTTTCTAAAAAAGAGCGATTACGCATAAGGATATACGTCTGCGGGTTCAGCAGCGGTTGTTGGTGCTAAGATGCTGTGACGTCAAAGGTTTGCAAGAAATGATTGGAGCTCAATTAGGAGCGTATTTCCCCAAGCGGCGCGGGCGCGGGTGAGATGTCGGAGCGGTGAGTCACGTCACGGGCGGCAGCGTGCAGCCTCAGGGTTGCCAGACTTCCCAGATTTCTGCAGGACCATTCACTTACCATCCTCATTATGTTTCCTCACTTAAAATTACCTTATTTTTTTTACAAAGGACAATGTTCGTTCTCCATACATTGTTCGCCTAAGAACCAACAATTTTGACATATTACTACCCGAAAGCGAAATAATACGATTCTGTGTGTAAGAACAATGATTCCTGATGGACACTTGCCATAAAATTAATGATTAAGAATATTAAATCACAGCGATTTTATAATATCGTCAGTTGCAGGTTCACTTGGGGTAACTGACAAAATACGGTTTTTGAGTTAAATATACAGTTTTTCTTAATTTTTTCTGCTCTTTCGAATGGTATAGGTAAAAAAATTCTAGCTTTAAAAAAAATACAATTACACGGACATTTTCAGGTGTGAACTTTTCAGATTTCCTTCACAATTTTGGTGTAACTGACATTGTAATAATTTTACCAGGTTGAATTGGTGTATCTGTAATAATGTAAAAAATTTGCTACAAAACTTTGCAATTACACTGATTTGCTAAGGTTTATAACATGAAATAAAATAGGAATTTAGAAAGTTTTAAGGCATATTACATTATTATTATACCAGCAGTATCAGTTAAAGAAGTTAAAGTTAGCTCAACAAAAAAAATAATTGAAATTGAGCAAACTATCCAGCCAACTAGGCGTCACTGCGCGTTGCTAACATTAACCTGTTGTTACTCTGTTACTTTTACTGTTGTAGTACTCATGACCATAATTCAACATTGCTATAAAGAGGTCGGAAATTAAATCCATTTTGTTTTCAGTTTAAGTTGCCCCGTAGAGCTAAATACGGTATTGGCAAGTCAAAGCTTAAAAAAATATTCAAATTACTTAGTTTCACAGTAGTACTTTAGTTATTTCAATATTTCTGTCTTAAAAAAATATTTACACAGTATTTTCTTGATTTTCGTGGCTTTTTTTACATTTTTTAATGTTTTAAAAAAGTAACTTCTAATAAAATGTAAAAAATTATAAAGAAAACGACAAAATGTTATTTTTTTCATGAATTCTCTTATTTTTTAATACTTTTACATAAATTCCGTACCGCGCGGGAATAACTTGACATCTCGACCTACACTTTTTTTTTTTATTAGCTTAAACGTTTCCTCTACCTTATACCCTTCTGGTATAAAAAACTCAACTCGAAATACCCAAAAATACTTGAAATACAGCTCTTGTTCATAAGTAAATATCTCTAATTTAGGCAATAAATATTTGACATAACGATATATCCAATTAATATTATTCGTACAAACATTTATATTTCGATTTATCAATGTATGTCAGAACATGTATTTGTTAATATCTCGACTTATACATTTATGGATTTTCGTTTTTAATTTGACAAAAACAGTTATCAAGTTATGATCCCCTCTGAGTACTAAACATATCCATGATATGTGCAGTTGTCTAGTTATGCACACTGTCAAGAGTTTGGATATTTGGAGTTATCCAGCTATTACATTCGTATAATCATATTTTTATATGCGTCATTAGCAGTTTTTAAAATATAACATTGTCAGGATTTCGAGTGTCTTTAAATATTTTTTACTTAGCAACCCCTGAAAATATATTTTTAATATATTTAAGCGTTAATTATTACTTTTATTACTATTTTCAATAGTTTAAAACTAAATTAACGTTTAAATAGCAAGTTGAAAGTAGAAGGATAAGTTTAGTCAATAGGTAGGTACTATCTACTAATGTTTTTTCATAACAGACTAAGATTTCGTTTGACAACCGAATATAAGTAAAAAATCTAATAATAAACTTTTAGGTCAACTTTAAGTTCCGGATATTTTTATAGTCTATTGACATCAATGACATTAATTAGGAATAATGATGAGGTAAGTAGGGTCGATACGCCAGATCTCGTCCATTTAGTGAGTTGGTTTGAGGAATAAAAATAATATACAATTTTTCGTAATCATTTTGAACGAAAAATTGTTGTCATTATGCTCCCTTTAGTCTTTATAAGTATAGTATTAAACTTGCTCTAAACCATTAGAAGTTTTAATATCTTTGTAATATTAATATAATATAGAAAAAATGCATTCAAAATCACTAATAATTAATAACAGCATGGAAATAAAAAAATATACAGGGTGTTAGGTAAATGGGTATATGAGCCGACACTAGCCCATGTTAACATAGGCATACAAATGGTATGGTGAAGTCAGAAAATTGATATCTTCATTTTAATTATTTTAAATTTCGGAATCGGATTTTATAAAATTTATTTTGTATGAAAATTAAAAAAAAAAAATGATGATATCAAATTTCTGACTTCACCATACCATTTATATGACCATGTTAACATGGGCTAGTGTCGGCTCATATACCCATTTACCTAACACCCCCCTGTAGATAAAATCTTACTAATTGGTATTCAAAATATTTAGGTATCACACTTAATAATTATAAACATACATTTATATTTTAGTTTATTTCATTTTTTAAAATTTCAATAGTATGGCTCAATTTGCAATATGGTCTCCTCACTAGGCACAGTTTGCTTTTTAATATTATTTACAACGTCTGTATTTAAAAAATTGTCGTGATAATGTAGACGCAAATTGGCTATCACAAAGGGTAAGCTACATTTGGAGCGTGTATTAGCGTCCAGGAAAAGGCCTAAGTACTGAAAAAAATCTTTGTGTTCGATAAGTCATGTAAATAACGTTTTAAAATATACAACATGCATTGTTTTGTATATTTTAATATCTTAGACCCAGTTAGACCAGACCGCGATCACTTCTGACGCAAAGTGGAAATTTCATTGTAGTAAATTCGCATCCACCTTATTTTAAGTGTCATTTAATAAAGTACAATCACCGATATCATTATCCGTATTGTATGGTTCATGGTTAAGGCTTAGAGACTGCGGTAAATCCCAAACTAGACCTAAATATATTAAAAACTTACCTTGAAACGCGCACCTGCTCACGTGGGATTTATTTTTGGCAAAAACGGTAGCATGCTATAAGATTTTTTTAATGTGGGTTTACCTGTCATACATTCAGGGAATCATAGCAATAGTTTACGTTCTAGAGTGATCCATCATTTGGACGTGAACTGGACGGTGGACGCGAAAGGGCGTGTCGACCTTACGCAAAAATATATCCAGTTAATTTTAATTATTTTAAGCTTAATGGTAAGCCTAAAATAATTAAAATTAATTGTGCTTGTTATGAAGCATGGCTTTTGTTCTTTTATTTGTCTTTTTTTTAATTTTAAGTAAACGTACAATTATCTGATCAAAAGCAATCATAATCTGCGATTATATTTGATTTTTCTAATAAATTTGTTACTATTTCATTACAAAAGTGATAAAAATATGTTCTATTTTTATGTTTTGTTTTTTTACTTAAACTTCATTCAAAATAATTAACTTAAATCCAATTTTTAAACCTTAAATGTTTGTTTTTCTTTGGTGAATAACTTGACAAGTCGTCGGTACACAACTTGACAAGTCTTTTTTTTAATAGATTAAGAAGATAATTTAATCAAATTCTTACGCCAATCGAAAGATACGCATCAAATTAGCTTATTTCAATCATAAAAATATCAATTATCATTAATTCCGATTTACCAGAGAACTCTAAACTTTAAAATCGCTCCCCTGAAAAGTACGCAAAAATGACATGTCAAGTTATTCCCGCGCGGTACGGAATTATACAGCAACTAAGTAAACAAAACCCAGCAAATATATCAAATTATTGTAACTTTGGGCAGTGCTTACACCAATTTGACCTATGTTTTTTCCAAAAGTTAAGTGTAAAATTAGTGTAACTGTCAAAAGTACAAAAATACATTGGTGTAACTGCAATTTATTTCCTTAACTAAGACATATTAGATAATTCTTTTTATTTAATCTAAAACCGCGTAGAATTCTAAGCATTTCTGTAAAAACAGATCCAAAAAAGGTTAAATAGGAAAAAAGTTATGTCCGATTTAAGACGAAAAAAAACTTTAAACGGCTCTACTGAAAAACTGTATTTTGTCAGTTACCCCAAGTGAACCTGCAACTGACGATATGTCGTTTATGACAACATGGCGTCTAATGTATTGTGTGAATGTATGAACACCGATTCGCGAAAAATGTTTTGTATTGTCGTCACGCCGAGTCGCAGCCAAATAGTATAAAATAATAGAACAAGTTTTAGAAATACAACTCGGCATTCCACTTTTATAATATGCCCACATATTGCACGTAAATAAACAACATGAATCGTAGGTTGTTTCCACCCTTGTCATCTGACACATGAAATAAACTCCTATTGTATTATAGATATCGAAGCCGAATCGTATATAATAATAGAATGGGTTTTGGAGATCACTCGGGGTTCCACTTTTATAAAATACCTACATATTGCATAAAAATAACACGAATCATGAGTTTTCTTTTCACCATTTACATCTGACACGAGATAACAAACTCCTATCTCCATGACTACCGTCGTAGTCTATGCCAAAGACTACAATATTTTAAGCAAGAAGTTTCAAACCTTAGCGGCTACGGTAACCCCTGGGCCACATACATCATGATAACATTCGGTCGACACTGGAACGAAGTCTTGCGATTATGCAAAAAAGCATCGTATTCTAGTGCGGCTATATCACGTTCAACCGGGGTTTTAATTCGACTAAAGTCCTGACTAAAGACTGGAAGAAAATACGCCGCATTGTATGAGCACTTCGTGTTCGTTAAAGCGGCTTCAGATCTAGAGCCCACATAGTTTTCTTTCCAATAATATCCGCAAGTAGCGCTGCATGATCTTTACAACAAAAACGGCAATAGTTATTAAGGTGCCAAAATTATATGATTACTTTGGCACGGTATTATACACGTTCGAAGATTTGTCATTTTCATTCATTTCATCATCATCATCATCATTTCAGCCACAGGACGTCCACTACTGAACATAGGCCTCCCCCAATGACTTCCACATCGCACGGTTGGTAGCGGCCTGCATCCAGCGCCTTCCCGCTACCTTTATCAGGTCGTCGGTCCACCTTGTGGTGGGTTGACATTGCAGAATATGACTTTTGATAGGTTCATCATAGAATTCGGCGGGGATATCCTCACGGAGGAAGTTCGTAAAAGGGCGGAACAAGATCTTATAATAATGCAAGGCCGAAGCTGTAACGCGCGTGCTCCTACGTGTAATCCGGCGAGTATGCAATAAATAGTAATGTCTGGTAAATAGTGGTAATACGTATCGTTCGTTCGTTCGTTTCAGCCGAAAAGACGTCCACTGCTGGACAAAGGCCTCCCCCAAGGATTTCCACGAAGACCGATCCTGCACCGCTCGCATACAGGCACCTCCCGCGACCTTCACCAGATCGTCGGTCCACCTAGTGGGAGGCCTGCCCACGCTACGTCTTTCGGCTCGTGGTCGCCACTCAAGAACTTTCCTGCCCCAGCGGCCATCAGCTCTACGAGCTATGTGCCCCGCCCCGTCTATGTCTATATGCGCTACGATTACAGGGTATCATTTTGCATAGTCGCAAGACTTCACTCCGCTGCTGTCAAATCAATGTCGCATAATGTTATCGCAATGTGTGTGGCCCTTGGCCAAATCACAGAAGCCTATGCGAAGAAAGAGCACTTGAATGACAATGAAAATCAGGGTTACCATTTTATAAGATCTCCTCACTATTGAGGGTAACAAAGTAACATTAATAATCTAGCCATTAATTACATTTATTACCTATACGAGAAAGTAAAGCAACATGCGGTTTTATTTTAATTTGTAAAATATTTGTAACAGTTTGTTCCAAGTTTAGTTTTACAACAGTATTGCTGTTTCAGCTGTCACTGTGAAGCTTTGGGAAAATAAATAAATACAAAAAATATTAACATAAATATTTATTTAAGTTTTTATGTTCATTATCATAATATGCCAATTTAAGTTACACTGTGTGACAGTCTTTGACACTAAACAAACTCTTCAGCTTAATAATACCTACCTACAGGGCGTTTTTATAGTTACTCTTGGTGATGAAACAAGAAGGATTGATTCTACTACTGAAATACAACTACTTTTCTTACAGGACCAATATCAAATTCTCAAAAAAATTCACATCCTTGTGATGGTGATAATTTCTATGGAGAGGTTTTTTTTTATATTCGGTCTCTTGGGATAAGTTATTCCATTTGAGCAGTAGAATTAATCCTTTTTATTTAATCACATATAAAAATAACACAAGTGTGGGTGTTTAGGAAAACTTCTTCTTTGGTATGGTATCACTACGGAGTTATAATGTCGGCAACTCTGTATCACTGACTTGTAACTTTCAAACAGTATGAATAATAAGGGCACCAAATTGGTTTTCTTTCTGAAAAAAGGCTTTCACTTTTAGTACTAACCCTTTAGCACTATTTCATTGAAATAAAAATACAATAAACGCACAGAAGACTGAAATTGAGTCAACTGACGTGACATTTATAATTTGTTGACATTATGACAGTTTGACAAGACTAGGGATTGAAAAAGTTTTAATTGAAAAAGTAAAATGACAATTTATTAAAACGATTCACAAGGATATAATCGATTAAAAATATTTATAAAATGTTCTGATACTTGCCTGTAGCGATTATCCAATCCTGGTTTCTACTGAAAAACTACATCGTGGCAAGATTTTAATAAAATAATAAAATCTTTATCTTCTCTTTCACAATCTATAAAAGTTCATTTGGTCTATTATTAATGTGCTATGAATGAGGGTTTTCGCGATTGAAAAATCCGCGAGATGGCAATACGTAGACGCGAGATCATGAGAGACTGGCAACTATACTAGGTTGATATATGTTTCTCACACTTCAACTGGCATTGGATTCAACATCGGATTCTGACACTTTTACAGTTATGATACCATGAATATCAGTTTATGGTCCTAATTATTTTTATTTTATTTACGACCTTCGACCAGTTGGACACTTTAGATAGCTTCTTGTAATAGTGTCAATATCTTTTTAGCTTTTAACGCAAATCTAGTCTTCAAAGCAGTTTAATCGATTTATTTTATTTTCAAAATCGATATTTTATTGTCTATGATGGCCGCAGGAACATCACTATACATGGACTCCCAGCAATAAAGTACGGTAATGCCTCGTACAGATTTTATCGGCAAAAATTATGGAACTTGATAGGTTTTAGACCATGCCACGCACCAAAACGCCCGGAAGTTGTAATAGTATTATAGAATAAACGTTAAAAGACTTATTTATTTAATTTTTCAATGCTTAAGTGTCCATTAGAACGAAAGGGTGCTTAATGTATTAAAAAAAATAGAAAATAATTATGATGGGTTAATGTTTTTGGGCGGTTTTTTAGGCGGTTTCTGACAATGTCCTTTTCACACTGTCTTTGAAAGAAAACGGACTGGTTTTATATAACGTCAGTAAGGGTAGTTTCTTATTATTATAACATTATTCAGGTAAATTGGCTATTTACGCGTTTTGATTTGGCAACCGTAGGCGTGCGCGGGCGACGCGCGCCCTGCGCCGCGCAGGCGCGGGCCAACATTCCATGCGAACGTTGCCTCCCCGCGATCGCAACCACTCTGATGCAATATTCAACTTTACTGCGTCCTTGCAATGCCGTAATTCATTATAACAAGTTTAATAGCTGTGAAGTCATTTTTATCATTTTCTTCTCCAGCGCCCTATCGGGCCTATTTGCGCTTCCAAGGCCACTTAGGCGTCCTTAATTACGGTAAGTCTCGACTCCACGGCGGGAACATGGCTAAATAGGTTGAGGACGCTTGCTATGGTCAAATATGACCTCGAATTGAAGTACCTACTGCAAAACTAGCTGTTTAAAGAAACATGGTTTTTGCGTATTGAGTACAGAAACAAATATAGATTTAGTGGAGCATGTTCACGTTATACAAATAAGGTGGCGAGTGTCTGTCATGTTGAGTGGCAAATTGGCGTCGTCGTCTCCGCATTTGTTCCAGGTGGCCGAGCCCCAGAGACGGGCTTCATACTTGAATAAACAATTATTTTTTATTTATGACTCCTATCCTCCAGCATCACTTGGCAATAATTTATTTTGAAGAATGAAAAGGTAATGGTTTAATTCTCTTGTGGATTGACATTTATTACCTCAGCATTTATTTAATAAATTTGACTTAATGGTACGCTCTTAGTCGTTTCGAAATCATTTATCTCTCGATCTGCGGTCGGGAAACGACTTCGAGTGTTTCGATAATTGGCCGCTGGTCGTCGGCCGCATCGCGCCACATTCAGCCTTGCGCCTACTAACCAATGTCTATGTCATTGCCATTTGTTTCGCGGTAAGCATTTGATTCGCAAAATAAAACAAATAAACTCAACCACGCCTTTTGTGGACTCGACTTGATCTAGAAGAATTACGCTTAAGGTGTTGTTGACGTGAAAATTATACGATCAGACGCTTAGTGCCATTGCATGCACATTTACGGACTACTGACAAACGATCTATTTCATACAGTTTTTTAAATAATTGATTATGAATTAACTTGATCAAATGGCATGCTACAACACATGCAACTTAACGAGCTGGTGAAGCTTTTAAAATTATTTCACCCGAAACATTGTAAAATGAAATGAAGAAAATGGTGGTGTTCTATGAGACCTACAAGGAGTAGAGCGCGCGTAGGCACAAATTCTGCAGACGGCTCGATAACCGATAACCCCGGCACCACCGCGCCCGATAGCTTCGGTTAGAACTGCTGTTACTTATAAAATCACACGCACAATCATCCTCGCATTGTTCTGCTGCGCCCACTGCCAATTGCATCAGGGCTTGCGCTCGCTACGAACCTGTTGACGGAACTGATGTCACGTCGACCCTGATCGAGTTGATGCGGATCGTAAATGAAAAGTGTTTTGAAGAATTTTGATAACAACGATTCCTTTGTGGGTAATTTTGCAAAAAACGACAGGATGTAGAGTCGGAGGCGTGTCGAGTAGCCCGTCGACGGCGGCGATGCCGAGGGCGAGAAGATCAGCGAGGAGGGGCGCGAGAGCGGGGAGGGGCGGGAGGAAGGCACGGAGGAGCGGAGGACGGGAGGCAAGCGAGGCTGCTGCGAGCGTCCGCGGCTGTCAGGCCGGACTAACCCGTCGCTCCAGGTCAGCGCTCCAGCCGGCTATTTATAGAGGTGCCCCTTAAACAGAGTAATTATTCATTGATTAGCACTGCGAGGAATAGGGGCTTGCGCTTCTGATAGCTATCGCACAAACAAGAATCGTCGCCGGCGCCGCGCCGTGTCGCGCCCCGCCCGTTAAGCTGCACTCGATATAATTCTCTATAAATAAACAACACAGCGCGTTAGGATCTACCCGATGCATACAAAATGGTAGCTTCATAATTTTAGAGCATAAAGGAAAATTGATATAACACCACCCACCTCCTAACCCATTATCTGCCCATTATACATACTTAGTATATTATTATATTAGTATACAGCAAACCAGTATCGATGGCAGATGAGCAAGTGAGCTTCCTCACGTAGCCTGTAGCTAATAGATTCGTCACAGCCCTTCAGGGAATTCGGTTTAACCAGTCAACATCGGACCACCACGTCACAAATTGAGTTCATGTTAGTTCCAATTAATTCAGTAAATTAAATGTTAGTAAGTTTAAAAATAAATTAAACCTTTCGTCATGTTCTAGAATTCAATTTTCTTGTTTTATTCAGACGCCTTCAGGACAATTTAAAAAGCTTATATTAATAGCTGCGGCTTTTGTTTCTTTTTGATGAATTTAATTGCTTTCTCATAATTAAATTATCCAAGCTCTTTTAAAAGGTTATTTTCGTAATGCATATAATAAAACGGTACATAAAAAACCTAATTGAAATGTGCTATGAATGACGCATAAATTGAGTGTAGTACGTTTTCTAGAAATTGTTTGAGGAAAATTAATTACAATACTATAATTGAAAACAAATAATATGCTACCGGTTAAAACGAACGCAGCTTAATTTCGGATGCAAGCTGACAAGATTATGGAATACTAACTTTCTCTAATAGTCATATTTTTTTATTTATTCTGTAATGCATTGTAATAGGAATATCTAAGTATCCCAGTAATAAAAATCACTAAGCAATTTAATTAAAGCATGTAATAAGTTGCAAACGTGCAAAAAATCTTAATTGATTGCTAATCGTCGGAGGTTGTTATATTAATTATGTACAACAATTATTCAATAATTCATAAGGCTTCTCGACTTGGAAAGTGATATAAATAAACATAAACAAAAGTGAAGTATGCGATCCAGCATAAGGGTGGCTTCTTTTAGCTCCAATACTCAGTCTGCTCTCTGAGTCTATTCAGCTATTAATAAATCTGACGATCAATAAATGTATTCCGGATACATCTAGGCCACTTAGGTATTTTTGTTTCTTATAACTAATGACAAACTTTTAACTAAAGTCTTATGTATTTTAAAAAGAAGTCAATTTACGAACATTATTATTAAGTAGGTGCATAACTTTGAACACATAACCTAAGTAAGTTCCAAAATAATGGTGTCGTTCCGATAGATACAGTCGTCATTTGCCTACGTCATATGTAGCGTTCTGCCACCTGCGACCGTGTTGTCAAATAATTTATCACGGGTCAAGCTTCAGAGCAGACGGAGGCACCGGAGCACTGTGACTCATGAAAAAATAATCCAGTCTTACAAGATACGTCGCGTGATAAACAAACTGTGACACTGGAATTAACAAAGTTGACGCAAATAAATCAAATCTGCGTAGAAACCCGTTATGAAGACACCCAAATACACACACGCTTTATATCACACTATATCAAGATGTGTAACAATAAACTAGTTTTCGTCGTTCCGTAATAAAATGCAAAACACAATTCCCAAACCGTAAATCTAACTGTCAATCAAGTTCAGTTTTAATTTAATTAATTGTTAGATCCGATGTTTAGTTGTGAAATTCGGACAAGTTTTACGGGAAAGACAATAAATTTTATAAATGAGTAGAGGTAAATTCTACCTACACAGAACTTTGGGTCTTTCAAATCTAAAAATAGATGCTGGCAACATCATGAAAATGCTTATACTTATTCGAATTCCTTAAGTGCCATCTCCATAAAATCCGAAATCAGTTTGTTTGCAACTTACCGACAAAGTGAATTGTATCATCCATAATATAATCAAAACGTAAACAAACTTACTTAAACTAACGTTTAAGATGCGAAAATACAAATTGATGCAGTAAAAAAGAGTGTGCAATTTGGTAGCGTTAGGGCCCAACTGGTTTACTTAACTTTTATTTTGCGCACTAAAACGGAATAAAGAGAGGACTTTAGCGTTTAATGAATGCCGGCTAAAATTTAAATCGGCTACTACTGGTTTTATACACTTTTTAAAAGATAATATTCATTTGCCATTCGCACTTTGCAAGTAAAATGAAAAGCCAGAAGTATTTTTGTTCCGCAAATGGTTGTCCCAAAGTTTAAATAAAGTACCTTCCACTTTATGTGGTTAAATATGTGTATATTTTGTATTAAGTATCCGGTAATCACCCCGAAACTATGTTCATGGACCCTACATCAATTCGTGCTTATTCGTGCTGAAGGTAAAGGACAATGTTCGTTCTCCATACATTGTTCGCCTAAGAACCAACAATTTTGACATATTACTACCCGAAAGCGAAATAATACGATTCTGTGTGTAAGAACAATGATTCCTGATGGACACTTGCCATAAAATTAATGATTAAGAATATTAAATCACAGCGATTTTATAATATGTCGTTTATGACAACATGGCGTCTAATGTATTGTGTGAATGTATGAACACCGATTCGCGAAAAATGTTTTGTATTGTCGTCACGCCGAGTCGCAGCCAAATAGTATAAAATAATAGAACAAGTTTTAGAAATACAACTCGGCATTCCACTTTTATAATATGCCCACATATTGCACGTAAATAAACAACATGAATCGTAGGTTGTTTCCACCCTTGTCATCTGACACATGAAATAAACTCCTATTGTATTATAGATATCGAAGCCGAATCGTATGTAATAATAGAATGGGTTTTGGAGATCACTCGGGGTTCCACTTTTATAAAATACCTACATATTGCATAAAAATAACACGAATCATGAGTTTTCTTTTCACCATTTACATCTGACATGAGATAACAAACTCCTATCTCCATGACTACCGTCGTAGTCTATGCCAAAGACTACAATATTTTAAGCAAGAAGTTTCAAACCTTAGCGGCTACAGTAACCCCTGGGCCACATACATCGTGATAACATTCGGTCGACACCGGAACGAAGTCTTGCGATTATGCAAAAAAGCACCGTATTCTAGTGCGGCTATATCACGTTCAACCGGGGTTTTAATTCGACTAAAGTCCTGACTAAAGACTGGAAGAAAATACGCCGCATTGTATGAGCACTTCGTGTTCGTTAAAGCGGCTTCAGATCTAGAGCCTACATAGTTTTCTTTCCAATAATATCCGCAAGTAACGCTGCATGATCTTTACAACAAAAACGGCAATAGTTTTTAAGGTGCCAAAATTATATGATTACTTTGGCACGGTATTATACACGTTCGAAGATTTGTCATTTTCATTCATTTCATCATCATCATCATCATTTCAGCCACAGGACGTCCACTACTGAACATAGGCCTCCCCCAATGACTTCCACATCGCACGGTTGGTAGCGGCCTGCATCCAGCGCCTTCCCGCTACCTTTATCAGGTCGTCGGTCCACCTTGTGGGTGGACGTCCCACGCTGCGTTTTCATTCATTTATTATTTTCTTAAAGTGCCAGAAAAAAAATAGTTTCTAGCTGTCCCAGCAACTTCGTCAATAAAAAGTTGTCTTGTCTTATCTTTAAAATCGTAATATTAATTTCTGAACGTATCCTGTTTGACACCTAATAATATTATTTGACATAGCTGGCTCGGCGAATTTCGGCAAATTAATTTTGACATTGCAGAATATGACTTTTGATAGGTTTATCGGCGGGGATATCCTCACGGAGGAAGTTCGAAAAATGGCGGAACAAGATCTTATAATAATGCAAGGCCGAAGCTGTAACGCGCGTGCTCCTACGTGTAATCCGGCGAGTATACAATAAATAGTAATGTCTGGTAAATAGTGGTAATACGTATCGTTCGTTCGTTCGTTTCAGCCGAAAAGACGTCCACTGCTGGACAAAGGCCTCCCCCAAGGATTTCCACGAAGACCGATCCTGCACCGCTCGCATACAGGCACCTCCCGCGACCTTCACCAGATCGTCGGTCCACCTAGAGGGAGGCCTGCCCACGCTACGTCTTTCGGCTCGTGGTCGCCACTCAAGAACTTTCCTGCCCCAGCGGCCATCAGCTCTACGAGCTATGTGCCCCGCCCCGTCTATGTCTATATGCGCTGCGATTACAGGGTATCATTTTGCATAGTCGCAAGACTTCACTCCGCTGCTGTCAAATCAATGTCGCATAATGTTATCGCAATGTGTGTGGCCCTTGGCCAAATCACAGAAGCCTATGCGAAGAAAGAGCACTTGAATGACAATGAAAATCTGGGTTACCATTTTATAAGATCTCCTCACTATTGAGGGTAACAAAGTAACATTAATAATCTAGCCATTAATTACCTATACGAGAAAGTAAAGCAACATGCGGTTTTATTTTAATTTGTAAAATATTTGTAACAGTTTGTTCTAAATTTAGTTTTACAACAGTATTGCTGTTTCAGCTGTGACTGTGAAGCTTTGGGAAAATAAATAAATAGAAAAAATATTAACATAAATATTTATTTAAGTTTTTATGTTCATTATCATAATATGCCAATTTAAGTTACACTGTGTGACAAGTCTTTGACACTAAACAAACTCTTCAGCTTAACGTAAGTGGAATTAATCCTTTTTGTTTGATCACATATAAAAATAACACAAGTGTTAAGGAAAACTTCTTCTTTGGTATGGTATCACCACGGAGTTATAATGGCGGCAACTCTGTATCACTGACTTGTAACTTTCAAACAGTATGAATAATAAGGGCACCACATTGGTTTTCTTTCTGAAAAAAGGCTTTCACTTTTAGTACTAACCCTTTAGCACTATTTCATTGAAATAAAAATACAATAAACGCACAGAAGACTGAAATTGAGTCAACTGACGTGACATTTATAATTTGTTGACATTATGACAGTTTGACAAGACTAGGGATTGAAAAAGTTTTAATTGAAAAATAAAATGACAATTTATTAAAACGATTCACAAGGATATAATCGATTAAAAATATTAAAAATGTTCTGATACTTGCCTGTAGCGATTATCCAATCCTGGTTTCTACTGAAAAACTACCTTATGGCAAGATTTTAATAAAATAATAAAATCTTTATCTTCTCTTTCACAATCTATAAAAGTTCATTTGGTCTATTATTATACATGTGCTATGAATGAGGGTTTTCGCGATTGAAAAATCCGCGAGATGGCAAAACGTAGACGCGAGGTCCAAATGCTGCATGGTTGGTGGATTTTGACATATCTGTCAATGTCATGTCAAAAATAACCAATCATGCAGCATTTGGACCTCACGTCTACGTATTGCCATCTGGCGGATTTTTCAATCGCGAAAACCCTCATTGGCATTGATTATGAGAGACTGGCAACTATACTAGGTTGATTTATGTTTCTCTCACTTCAACTGGCATTGGATTCAACATCGGATTCTGACACTTTTACAGTTATGATACCATGAATATCAGTTTATGGTCCTAATTATTTTTATTTTATTTTCGACCTTCGACCAGTTGGACACTTTAGATAGCTTCTTGTAATAGTGTCAATATCTTTTTAGCTTTTAACGCAAATCTTCTTCAAAGTCTTCAAAGCAGTTTAATCGATTTATTTTATTTTCAAAATCGATATTTTATTGTCTATGATGGCCGCAGGAACATCACTATACATGGACTCCCAGCAATAAAGTACGGTAATGCCTCGTACAGATTTTATCGGCAAAAATTATGGAACTTGATAGGTTTTAGACCATGCCACGCACCAAAACGTCCGGAAGTTGTAATAGTATTATAGAATAAACGTTAAAATACTTATTTATTTAATTTTTCAATGCTTAAGTGTCCATTAGAATGAAAGGGTGCTTAATGTATTAAAAAAAATAGAAAATAATTATGATGGGTTAATGTTTTTGGGCGGTTTTTTAGGCGGTTTCTGACAATGTCCTTTTCCCAATATTTGTATCGGGGTTATTTATATTATTGCCTTGTAGGAAAACGTCGTTTTATCAATGAAGTGAATTTATGTAGTCAGTTATGTAGAATAAGTATTGTGAGTCAAGTAGGTTTTGCCTTTTACGATGGAAATTGCAGATAGAAAATTACCCATTATGCTATTCCTACGTGCAAGATGCATACTCGTATTTAGGTAGAATAAGTTAGAATATTTGTAAGCTACGATTATTTCATTTTAATTTCATCCATAGATAATTTATAATATCACTTTTCCCGTGTCGTATCATAATTAAATCTCATAATAACTTAGACTGCATCTCAAGTTCGTAAATAATTTGTTTCATTTAAATAAAAGTAATAAGTAATAATACTCACTCGTATTTCCTAAGACATTGAACTCAGGAGAAACCAGATGCCATTCAAAAGTATTAATGTTCTCATCGTAACATTAAATTTAAGTACATTAAATACTAAATAAGTTATGTACATACGGTAATTTTCTTATTCATAAATGCGATCATTTTTTCTTAGTTGATTTAATGACCGTGTTTGCCAACGAACTCTATTTATAGTGTTTTAAACTTACAGGATTATTATAATCAGTATGGCCATACTAATTAAGCCTCTAGAATAAGTTCCATGAACCCTCGCTTCCGCTAAGCTCGTACAGTGGGAATCATTTTATTATCCGCTCGGTAATGTATGATCGGAATAAACATGTCAGGCAAATTGATAATTAAGGCATACGAAAACTTAATAAAAGTGCCCATTCCGTTAACTTTAGACCCATAACGAGTTAATTTGTCAACTCTCCTAAAGTATACAGTATAAACTTTAGGAAGTTTCTCGACTCTTTTAATGTAACAAATGTACTGGAAATTTATGGACACTTGTGCTAGCGAAAAACTTTGACTGAACTTTTCTTGGCAACAACTTGGAAAATCAGCCGCGCGTAAGAGGAAGTGCGTGTATCCCCGAACATCCTGAATGCTTGAATGTTTTAGCTTAGTTAACGACTTCTGTAGCAGATGTAGGAACTAATGTAGCTTCAAACACGTGAATTACTAATTTGGATACCAAAAAAGTTCAGAGTTGTCGCAGTTGCACTTAGAGACTATTATGACGTTTCACGAATATTAAGATTTACTTATTTATAATGATAGTATGTTTAACTTGTCTCTGACCGCTAGCGGCCGGGGATAGTTGACTTTTCAGCGTCGTGAATCTTGGTACGTTATAGAAGCTCCTGTAGGTTACCGCTATTACCACACCATATTGATGATGGCATCGCACTTGATAAAAATATATTTCTCAGGCCGTGAACAGTTTTTCTAAGATGCGCTGCTTCGTTGCATACGGAGGTGTGCATGCGAATGTTTTTAAGAACTCAAGTTCGAATACTCATCACGTATTATCGCGGAATCAGCGCGCGATTCCCAGGCTGACCGGTTCAGTAATCGGGAAATTCGTAGAAGGTCCTGCGCAGACACGGCCTTCGCTTGCCGAATATCACCTTTTTGTGCGCAGAGAGGAAAATTGACGGCTAATAACGGGTAAGATGCACACAAAATGATTGATTCTAGTATTTTCGATTGATTCATCAAGACAATATTTTTGATTCCATCAGATGTGAGGACTGGTCAAGTGTATCTTAGCTGGGTTAATTAAGTAGGCTTTTGATTTTTTACAATTTTGCCAGTTTCCTAGCTACGAAGGAAAAAATGGAGCGATAACATACTCTATACTAAGTAAAAGACAATGTTACTGAAAAAAGCTCAAATTCTTATGATGACGAGTACTAAATTAAAAGCTCAGGCTTTATTTACAGCTCACTTATAACTAATTTCATGTTGTATATTCTTATTTAAAATTAAAACAGAAACTAGACCACATCCCACGCGGCTACAAATAAGGCTACTCATAAATTAAATGTCAAAAGTTCAGGTCGTCCAAGCAGACTCCTAAAGCAATTCAACAAAGCCGAACGCTTATTTTTGGGAACGGTCAATAATGATAATAATAGCCCAGTAATAAGTTTAGTGTTAGGCGGAACCAATGCAGTTTGGGCCTGCGTCCGGGGTGGACAAAATCAATAGTCTACTAACACAACTACACTCGCGATCTGCACACATCGCGATTCTTTGTCGCTTTTTCGTAAGATAAACAGGTGCAGAAGGCCCGTGATGGAAGGTAGTAGAACTCAAATTTGTATGAAATCTTCCGGCCGTATGTGTGGATCTTCGAGTATCGTAAAAATTTCTTTTTATAGTAGATAAAACGGTGGAATCACTTAATTTATTTACTTACTTTTGCAGATTATTACAGCGAGGTTACTGCAGTAGTGTATGTTGCGTTTAAATCCGCCCGCCTACACCCAAATTATTGTCTCTGGAGCCCTGAGCAGGTGGCGCCTGTATGAACTTCGTAACGACATTATGCCGCGGCTGCTTTTATGGAGTCTCCCTTCGGACCAAGTGTTATTAAGACTCACCGAGAAGTACTGTAAGCTTTTGAGTGAACGAACGCTACGAAATCGACAATTAATGCACGTTTGTTTTTCCACATCACAAGTCTTATTAACAGTGACTTTGTTTTTATTGGATGTATCATACCGCAGCCCGATAAGAAAACAAACGATTTATCACTTCAGCCAGCCCCTGAATCACGCATGTAACATTGCTCCTATCCGCCCAGAGCACATTTATCAGGCACTTGTGATTGAGCACGCAGATCAAGATCTGCACAGAAATATAACCAGTATCGAGCTCGCAATACGAACAACGGCTGAAGCATACTTCAACGGTCAGCTATCAATCATATTTCCGCTACAGTTAAGTCTCAAAAAATGTGTGTCACATTGCGGATGCCAAGAAAATACCCTAATAATAAATTAGCATAGTAATGTTTGCGGCCGTTATGTTAGGATTGAGTCCGCCTTAATTAAAATGAAAAAAGCGGCGCCTGCCAGTGTCACTGGCCTCCGACCATCAAACGTCATAAACATTTAATTAAAATCCTGATTATGCATATTCTACCTTTAATTTTTGAACAATTAATGGATTTAAGATTTAGCGTTGAACGATGATAACTGTTTTATCACACTAACATTAAGGAACCATAAGTGATGGACTGCAGCTCTACCGTTATTAGTACTATGATATATTACCGAGTATACCTTAACGACCATGATAAATGCTTTTTAGCAATAAACACTATAATCTAATCTATCCAATTCTCGCATATCCTTTGAAATCTGGTGTGGTTGATTTCATAGGGCTCTTTTTTGCAATATTGGTTGTGTTTTATTTATGTATCTTATAGTCAATAAGCAGATTTTCAAATACCGTGAGAATAAATGTGTAGCAATTTTAAACATCTGATAATTCTCCTATCCGCTTCTGATGTTGAGGATAAATAAATGATCCTAATAGAATTTAGGTGTAGGCGTCCGCTAGAATCGGAAGAGTTATACGCTTTTTATGTTCGCTCGAAAAAACACCTACCTCAACATGAGTTAACTAAACAAGATTTTCCCCTTTAAATAAAAATAGGGGAGGACGAGAGGATGTCACAAAGTGTAATCATCTTTTCATTGAAGAATATTGTTTTGCTACGACGGACATCAATCAATCAGCTTTAAACACAGTTCATTGTCAGTTCCTTTGTCCTTCGCCTTTGTATCCAGGTTACGCAAACAACTGCTTTTAATTTTCATATTGTTTTCTTTTACTTTTTAAGTAACCAAAATACTTTTAATAACATCGTATGGGATTGAGTTATTAATCTTCATGATGGCTGAAGGTACCATGAAATTACATGTTGGGAAAAAGAGGAAGTATTAATTAAAGAATACATAAAATAGACGGAACCAAAGTTTATCAAAACCAGTTTGCAACCTCTATGAAAAGTAGGGCACTGTCACGCAAGTAGAGAAACCGAAATAGCATAATAAACTAACGATGAGCCTAATGAGTCGTAATCTTTATAAACCATGTCCGATTGTGGATTAAGCTATATCGTGGTACTCTACATTTATATAATTCAAACATGGGCATGGTTCATTAATAGCATTTTGTACTTTACAAGCGGAAATAATTTTTGAATTTATTATCACAGGACCAGTTTAACGAACGGGTACCCTAATAAAATTACTGTTAAATTCTTACTAGCATTTGAAGAGGTTTTGTTAATCTATGTAAGCACATTAAGTAACACACGTGTAGGCGTAAATATTAGATTATAAAAATACTAAAAGGCACCACTCATGGTGTTTTAAGTAATTGTCATGTCCATTAATGTTCCTTTGTTTTAGTTTTTTTTATAGTTCTTATGATTTATTTTTTGTACATAATATTATTATTCTCCAAGTGGCAAGGTGTGGCGCGAGCTGGTTTAAAAAAATCTAAGAACGCCATTAAACTTAAATTACTACTTCACTTTAGACGATTTTGTTTACTATAAAAAATAAGCATAAGTTTGACCTTAAGACACCTTCAATGAAGTAAGCTGGTCATATATGTATTATTATGAAAGATGGGATGTTTGTCCCAACAGAGTAAAATATTGTAATAGATAATAAATAACAATACGTATTTTGTCAATTCCATTAAGAAGAAGCAACCCTGGACTTGAAAGTGTCGTTACTCGCGTTGCTTACGCGTAAACTTGGAAACTTTGTAAGAACAATATTGTTTACTACGGACGCTCGGCAGCACTTCCGCCCCACCGGCACCGGGTGAAACAATGTGCACGTTTAATTTTCATGTTTGAAATACCTTGAGAGTAGAAAATTTACTATGAAATTCTTCATAGGGTAAAGCCTTTTTTGTAAATTTCATAATTTCATTGAGTTATCATACAGTTCAACAATTGGCTCTTGTCAAAGAAACTCTACATAGGAATTTTCATTATCATCATTTCAGCCTATGGAAGGAAGTCCCATGTTAAACGAATAAGCCTTCCTCGAGAAACGTCGCAGAGCACGATCTTCTTCAGGTATTGATAATAACTGGAAAAACAAAACAAAATACCTAGGTAATCTACTATTCATGTAAGTAAGTTTGTATCAATTGAATGAATTTTGGAATAATGAGGCGCTTTCAGCGAAGAAATAAATTTCTCTTTTCTTCAGTCACTCCTTCATTGCTAAGATTCATGACTCTTCCTTCGAATCGATGTCTCTACTTGCTCATCGTCTTCACAGTGACCATTGATTGGAAAACCCAACTGCTATGTGACTTGGTCCAAGCTTCGGACTTCGGTCTCTAGATCTTTTGCCCTCGATTTGGCCGGTCACGATGAGTCACAAGTAGTCACTATTACTGCGTGCTATGAGACCAAGATATTTGGAGCACTCAGCGTAGCCAGACCGTTGACAGCCTTTTACCGTGATCAGTTTTCAGTTCCTTCAGGAAATGGTACATTCATTGCGCTGTCCAGGGGTTCCAAAAGTCGACGCCAGCACCACATTTAATAATCCATTATCTGTCTACTCGTAGCTTTTAGGGACCAGGCTTTAAGGAATTAAGGAATATCTTAGAAGTGGCAAAGGCTTCGTACACATATTATTGTCTTCTTTTTTAATATTTTTTCATATACATACTCCCAACTTTAAGTACCTATAAACTAGTATCTACTTTAATATAAATAATTGCATTTTGACAGTTATAAAGGCCAATCAGACAGGTTTTCCATGAAGACAATCATAACAATTACCGATAACGCGTCATTGGAAGTGCCGAAATGTTACTAATAGTCAGACGCAGATTGAGTGAAAAAGTTGTAGCCCATGAATCGTTGATTGCACACGGCATGTGGAATTCCCCTCGCCCGATGGACTGACGGACTACTTTGTCGTCAGAGTGGAAGAGAACCAGAGGCTATCTGCAGCCTCGTGGAGTTCAACCTCATCTCAGGACTCAGGAGAAATGACACTGAGCAACAAATACAAAACGATTGTTTGTGTCGCATTTATTTTTTACTAAACATAAATTTAAGAAAAGGTCATCTAAGCTTTGCTCCCACAATAATTATCTTAAAGAAGTGGTGTAAAGTTATTTTAGGACGTTTAAGTGCCTGGTGCAGGTAATAAACGGGAAATTATAAATGATTTTATGATATTTAACCTGTGCATTTCTGAAAAGCTTCGTAACAGCTTTATCTGAACATCTACTACTATGTAAGGACGAATTATTTTTTAAACGCTACCAATCAAACGGGGTTTAAACCATTTAGCATGCAATCAACACGTTCTAGATTTTTTTATTGTAACACCTCAGTAGCGCTATGAGTCACCCACCAGTCAAGTTTGTAGAGACGCTATTTCATCACAGGGAATTTAAAAACATGCTAATGTTCATAAACAAGATGCATACATTATAAGGACGCTTTTAGCGATCGCCATAAAATTTTGATAAAGCAAAAGTCCATTTAACCCAATGATTAGTGAACAAGTAAACCGTAAGAATGCCAATTTAATTCCGTATTAATGACGAGTTTATTAATTTTCGTGTTCGATAAGTTATTTTATTAATTTACATTTTTAATTATTTCGTCTTGAGACCGATATGCAAAACAAAAAGTGTTAACAAATTGATGGACAAAATTGCTTGCAGTTAATAGATAAAAAGTTAAAAAGTCGGAAGGGGATTTAAGTACCCTATTGTCATGTAAGTCAAAATAAATTCTTGTTGTGGCCGATTAGGAATAAAAAACGGTAACTTGATTTGTAACGAATACATTTAGCTGAGAAAACGTTACTTTACAATAATAATCATGACATGACAATACATATCCTAACGGCGAAGCAGCTAGAACATTTGTATCTGTAAAGAATGACGGTGATTTACTTGTCTATTTTAAAATATTACTACTTTTATTCGTGTGATGTTTATATGTACCTGTTCAAGTGGTATACAGTATAGTATTCATATAAAAGTTATGGGTCGTTGCCCGAAATGGAAGTTGAATTTTGATTCGGGTAAAATTGATTTTTGTCGTGTTCATTATTTAAAAACGAATCATAAAAGAAGGGTTTATCAGTGTTGCAAACGAGTTAATTTTGCGTGAGTGAAATGAGAAGGATAAAATTGATTTTTGTCGTAAGCCACATGTCATGGAGCTGTAAGACTCCAAATACGCAATAATTTTTGCCTTATAAAATTTAAGTGGACCTTTGATGAAAAACGTCAGTTTAAAAGAAGATATGACTTACTTGATTTATGGTCCTATGTCCCCTAGATGGGGCAGAGGGCGTCCACAACAGTCCTCCATCTCGTTCGGTCTTGAGCTTCTCGCTTGATCTCGCTCCAGGTCTTGCCGATCTTCTTCGCCTCGTCCGCTACAGTGCGCCGCCAAGTTTGCCTGGGTCGACCACGTTTGCGTTTTCCTTGGGGATTCCAATCCAGAGCCTGCTTAGGGATTTTATCGGGGTCCCTTCGGAGAGTGTGGCCAATCCAGTTCCACTTGCGGCGCTTGATCTGCTGGTCGATCGGAATTTCGTGGCAGCGTTCCAATAGCTCGACGTTGGAGATTTTCTTGGGCCAGTATATGCCGCGAATTCGGCGAAGGCAGCGGTTGATGAAGACCTGCAGCTGGTGCGAGACAACCTTGGTGACCTTCCACGTTTCACACCCATAGAGCAGAACGGATTTAACGTTGGACCCGAATATTTTGATCTTGACCCTTCGGGTCAATTTCCGTGACTGCCATATGGGGCGAAGTTGTGTGAAGGTAGCTCTGGCCTTGGCAATGCGCGAAGTGATGTCCTCTTCGGTACCTCAGTTTCTGACACGACGCTCCCGAGGTAGGTGAAATTGTGGACTCGTGCCACATCCTCTGCACCAATCCGTAATGGCGTGCAATTTCTCACACCAGATCGCATCTCTTGGGTGTTCCGGCAGTAAATTTTGAGCCCTGTGATACCCGCTTCTCGATGTAGGTCATCAAGTTTGGACTGCATATCGTGATGCGTGTGGCTCAGCAAACAGAGGTCATCGGCATAATCTAAGTCTTCTAAGACTCCGATTATACCCCACTCTATTCCACGCCGTTGGTCTTGATATGCGCGATTCATGACTCCATCCAAGACAACCAGAAAGAGAAGGGGCGAAAGCAGGCAGCCTTGCCGGACGCCCGCATGCACCTCGATGTCAAAAGAAGATATAACGTATCCAATATACGCAGTAAAACTTGCTAAAACAACTTGGTAGAAAACAACAAGTTAGTGGGGTCATTTATGTCCCATGTTGTGGTCAGAGGGTTAAGCGCCTGGTTATGTAAATCTGGCATAGCTGTAACGTAAGCTATTTGATCATAGTTTGTGAATGCTAAATATGTTTATAATGTCCTTCCTTAAAATGTTAAAGCAAGTTAATCGGATCTTTCTTCGCATAACAGTATTGGTAAGGCATTGATTGATTGATTAACCGTCGTAAAATAAATATCGAAGAATAACAGTTAAAAGAATTTTTGAGATTTTATTTATTACCTAGGAATTATAATGGTCAATGATAACGGTATTAGATTGCAGGCGGTCGTAATTAAATGGGAAGAGGCTAATTAGATTGGGCTCCGTCGGCGAGGGGAGCCAGGAGAGGAGCGCGGGCCTCATCGGCAGCAGGCAATGTAAATTACCCATAGTGAAATAAGATCTTCAGGCATGCCCTGAAATTCAATCAAGTCCCATGCAAATGTGCAGCTGTCTGGACCCGACGTTTAATTGCTGAAAATCTTGTTTATTTGCCTTTTTTTAAAACTCATTTTCCGTGTAGGTATCATGTACGGAAAAAGCCGTTAACTTTAAATACAACTACTTAATACCGACCTTATAAACGATTTTAATAGGTAATCGTTGAGGTAGGTAAAAATATGGTTATTTTCTACTCCTTCTACTTACATCTCTTTTATTTTTTGCAAAACAAGGCAGGTATTTGACCACAATCGCACCTGATGTTAAGTGGGATGCAGTCGAAGAGTCTCTTCCTTGCCAACTTCCATCTCCCACATTACTTTTACTTTCTGATACCAAGAACATTGCGCTATGGAATCTTAAAATGGCAAATCAGGCAAATCTATATATATAAAAGAAAGTCGTGTTAGTTACTCCACTTATAACTCAAGAACGGCTGAACCGATTTAGGTGAAAATTGTCAGGGAGGTAGTTTAGAGCCAGGAGAAGGACATAGGATACTTTTTATCCCGTTCGAAATAAAAAAAGTCTGCTTATTTATTGCCATTAAGGCGGAACAAAGTTCGCCGGGTCAGCTAGTTATTTATATTTTCGGAAATTAGTCACGCATAATATGTTTATTTATATTGATGACTAGCGTGGACTTTGTCTATTACATTAATTGGATTTTCCAGGAATTTGTATCTCAATAGCTGCTTTCTGAAATAGCAGGCATAGGTACGTCCTACCTGTAATAAGCTTTATCTTTATAGACATAGAGACTAGCATATGATATAGACTTTTCATATTTGAAAGAAAAGCCTACTGAAAATACTGAAACTTTCGATTGTCCCCCTTGTCCAACTTGTGATTAGACCCCCTTAAGACGGCCTTGTCGCAAAATGCCTTTTAGATGATATTTTTTTAACATATTAACTACCTCATTTCTTAGGTCAAGTAGCTTAAGTGTTAGGCTGAGTTGCACCACCTAACTTTGAGCGTAAATATAACGATAACCGATGTTTTTTGTATGTAGCTTGACAGATTTTTGACGTTTGTCAAAGTTAAAGTAAGATGGTGCAACCCAGCCTTAGAGAATTGATGTTTAGTGAGTGAGTGAATCAATGAATGATTGACCTCTGCCTTTATTGACGAGTAATAGATGTCTGATTAGACATTTGAGATAAATATTGAGGGTTTATTCAAGGTAATTGGCGTCTAATTAGGTATATTTCATACTGGCATCCTGATTATAATATTCATATTTTTGCTTTCTTGTTGTTGGCCTAATTAAGATAATAAGCATCTAGTTAACATATCGTAAATAATTTGGGGCTACGTATGGCGTCGAAGGAACAATTTAGTTAATGATTTCCTAATAATATTATTCCCACTAGGTCACGATGTTGTCAAGGGAATGTTAACAATATGCAACTTCAACTATGTCGTCGACGACTTCCGTAATATAAAAACTAATTTTTTAATTATATTATACTGATCAATTTGAATATATTCAAAACGATAGTTATTAAATAAAGAGAGTGATTACTGATTAGATAGTACCTTAAAATTCTTAGTACGAAGTATGTTATCTTCTATAATCACTACCATATAGAGACTTGCAGCGTCTCTGCACAGATATTAACTCCACTTCCTAGAATTTCTGTAGCGTGCCAAGTTTTGTAAAATAGAGCCATTTCATTAAGTTGTCGCTATTTAAGTAGATTTCTGCGCTCGACTAATTATGTCGAGTTGAAACAAGAAGAGTTTCTTCGATGTTATTTTTATTTTTAACTGATTGTTGGGAGGAGAGTGTTCTATTTACTGAATTTCTGTACCCTGTAGGGACATTTAAGGGCTCTTTACACAATTTGTTACTAAATATACTTACAGCGACACCTAGGCCTCTTATTGGAACTGGAGTTGGTGTCTCTCAGTCCCATCATATACAGGTAGGCGGATCGGATTATGTAAAACGATGTAGAATATAGTATATGACCCAGTATAACTTACGTTTGTTTATATGTCATAAGTTGTGCCTTTGAAATGATTCTTATTGGAAACTATAAAGTACAATTATAATAATAACAACAGCGCCGCTGTGTACTGAACTTTCTTAAAATAGAATCCATTATTTAAACATAGAAGGCTGTATTTAGATTCTAATCAAATGCAATCGTGATAGTTTATTCGAGTATGAATACAAATAATATCTACACTGGGCACGTAATTCATCCTCGTAAGGGCTTGCAATTACAACAATCGTTATACGTTTATGACATAATGGTGGTGTGAACCTGTGCTCGTAATTGCGATACACAGGCGTTTGTCGAGCGGAAGCGGGCCCGCTCGTGACATCGGCCGCGCACCGTGTCTTTTGCTAATTGTCCGCGACCGATAGATAAGTAATAAAATCAACGGGGAGGACACCAGCTGCATCTTCAATATATGCCGTGGATTCGCAATGCGTCGCGGTAGACGCCAGCCCCCGCCACCGGGCTTCATATTTATACGGTAAGGCGGGCGCTGCGAAGAGTTCAAACGTGCGTCGGGCGTTCGCTACATTAGACGATCGAGAGAATCGTAACGCGTGGGTAGACAGGGGCGAGTGCAGTGTGCAGTGCGTGCGGGTCTGTGTCTGAAAGCTCGCGCCGAAGCCTCCGAGCGGGGACCGCCGAGCGCCCGCCAGCGCCGCGTCAGTGCCGGCCCGGCCGCGCCGCAAGCATCACGCTCCGGTGATCGAACTCTTGCCACTGGACAGTGAACAATAACAACATCCCTCCTCCGCCGGCTCACCACGGGTGCACTACAGTATTTCACTAAACTGATAGAGGTGAGTTTTTATATTTTATTGCAATAATTTTTTTTTGCAATTTTTAAAATTTTTCGTACTTTTTGTGCATTTAGGTAACAATGTAAGTTGTAAAATTTTCTCAAAACTTAACAAAGCTTAAATTGATAACGTTAACAATAAGCCATGTTGGGTAGAGTCGCACATAAGCGAGCGTCTGAAAAAGCCGGTCGCGAGCTTTGCAGCCGCAGCTACTCACACGCGAGACAGGCATGACCGGCGCTTCCGATGCACGAATAAAATATTTCCGTTAATGTGCAAAGTGCATCTTTTAATGAACATTAAAATTATTCACATAAAAAAATGTATTTAATGCGTTTTATCGCTTAACAAGCCTTAACCCGTGACATGCGCGAAAATTTTCAGATGCAATATTTTGCATACTTATACCGTAAAGTATTAATTAACATTCTTAACAAAGCATGCTTCTTTTTTATGACATGAATTAAACATTCGCTGGGTTTTTCTAGACAATGATAAGTTTAATTAAAATATTTAAATAGGGTAACAATTTATTAAAACAAAAATGAGCCCAAAATGGTTTTACAAATTAATTATTAAGTAACAAAATTTAAGAATAATACAGTAAACTAAACACAAAATTAACTTATCTTTAATAATATTATGCTTAACACAACTAGCGTATATTAATAAACCGCCAAATAATTATGTTTTCCTGTTAGAGTAGAGATGCTGAAAATAAATAAGCTCTGTTGCATCGTTTAACGTTCTGTGAAGTCTATTTTTTGTAGCCTATTGTGGCGCGATCGATTACATTCATCTCTTTATTGTTCGGCAAATGTTTGCCGCTCGGCCGAGTCTATACTAAATTACAACTACCCTATATTTATAACTATGACTTATAAAAATGCAATTGGAAATATAAGAATGAAACATATTTTTAGTTTACACACTTTATACACTTTTCATTTTCACATTAAGTCATAAAGGCGCATATTATTTTATGTAAGCTAGCATTGAAAATATTGCTACGGCATACCTCCGTAGCTACGAGAAAAACATGATTTCCACAAATATTAAAAGAAAAAACTTGCAATAATATCATGATACCTGCTTTCTTATTATTCGTATTCTATTATTTTGTCACTATCGAAATCAACAACGATTCTTTAATAGTGACAAAAATATAATAAAATAAAATAATTGTAATGCAATATACAAATTTGTCTTTTATAACAAACTAGCTGACCCGGCGAACTTTGTTCCGCCTTAATGGCAATAAATAAGCAGACTTTTTTTTTAATTTCGAACGGGATAAAAAGTATCCTATGTCCTTCTCCTGGCTCTAAACTACCTCCCTGACAATTTTCAGCTAAATCGGTTCAGCCGTTCTTGAGTTATAAGTGGAGTAACTAACACGACTTTCTTTTATATATATAGATAACCGTGATATAACGATAGCTATAAAAAAATCAAGTTGATACAAGTAACGATTTTATAGTAGGTACTTTCTGTAAAGTCATAATTTATTTATTTACAATCAGAAAACTAATTTTATTCTGGTTAGCAGTAAAATCATTTATTTACTTTTGACTTTGATTGTTAAGTGAAGAAAAAAAGATAACTCCGAGAATAACTTAAAAATACGGTAAAAACCAACTGGTTATTATAACAGAACAAAAAACACGGTTGCGGATAATAGTAGACTAGTGCTAAATTAAAAGTATATTTATAGCAACAAAAATAAAAAGGGAAGATTAATTCGACGGTCGTGAGATAAGTATTCGATTAAGTAACAAAATCGGAATTGGCGTAAGGATGGTCGCGTGAGTGGATCCGATCGGCCGCGTGCCGCGCGACCGTGCCGGATCCGATACGTCACACCACCACAAATAATCACCGATTGTACTTACAAAGTAGATTGAAATCGAATTGTACACCCGCGTTATCGACAACACTCACAAATAAACGTTCAATATTTTATCCACGCTCGTAAAATATCACAGAAATCCAACGCTCTAATAACCTATTCAACTGTACTTAATGTAATAATATTACATGAAATTATATCGGCATAAAAACATGGCAGGGTGTTGAATTGTATTTATTTAGTTACACTACAGCACATAGAATTATATACTTATTTATACAAAAGTTGCAGCGTGATTAATGCTTAATATTTTTATTTACGCTTTAATTAACTTAAGCAACAAATCCTAATTTTACACTTTAAAACAAAGAAAATTACTTTTTTAGTCATTTACAACAAATTATATACTTGTTTAACATTTTATCAGCCTAGTTTCACAATGAAGGAAAGTTTTCATAAAAGCTCGTGTGACGTTTTAATAGGCGATTGGAAAATTTAAAAGGCGGCTAGTAAAACAAGTATTTAATACAACAACACCAAAGTAAAGGATGATTCTTAGTTTTGGGCATTACAAGAACAATGATAATGTTGGTAATTTTACACTACACTGCGTATCGAATGCCATCCTGGCGAAGAGGGTTTTCCTCGTCGTGTCAGCAAAATGCAACTTAACGTAAGCCACGTAATAATTTATCTTAGACTCGTTTATCATAATTAAGTAAGATGAATTGATTCAAAGTGGTACAATATTTTTGAAAATATTATTTAGTGAAATAATGTTTCGAACGTGTAGAGTTTATACTACGTAACTTGTTGCGATTTTAGATATTTTTTTAAAGATAAGTCGTAATAATTTGCAAAAACAGGGCGGGTTAGCTCTTTGAAACAAGATTTTAATAAAATTAAACGGTTTTGGTTACGCTGTACGCTTTCGGAGAACATCTTACATCGATAAAAGGTAATTAGGTAGATGTTATTTTTCACTTAAAAGCTCTTTTGCACCGCTTGCAACTAAAAATAACGCAACCTTTGGCGCTCTTTTGTAGCCGCCAGTAATACATAATTAATAAGATATGCATAAAATATAAAACATGTTGAAACGTAGAAGAAATAATTTAGCCAGTATCAAAAGAGTAACACCAAATATTTTTTGAAAAAACTTGTAGCTGGCACAGAAATTGAAAAAAATACAATAATAACAAAAGCAATAATATTTTACATGCTTGATATTTCTATATGGTCTAAAAAGTGATAAATTAACACCATTTCGAAGTATTGCATTTATTATTCAATTCTCATTGAATTACAAATACGTTCATTGCTTTTATAAATGCCATGGGAGCTTAATTTTTTTCAATATCTTTTTAGTCGTGTTTTTGTTTTCTATTATAGTACCTACGTTACTTACTGTAATAGTTAATCTAAAGTGGATTATTTTTTTGTAACGCAACTCTACAAGAGGAAACTTTAAAGTTTACTAGTTTTTTTTCTGCAGTTTAGTCTTCCGATCAATTACCGATTTAAACACTAGTTATTAAGTAATGACTATGAGTAAGCCGTAGATTGAATAAAATAAAAAATCCTAATACTTGATGAAATAATATTTCTTACTAAGAAATCATTTGATTTGCATATCATAAATAAATACCCAAGAATAAGACGCCTCTCTGATTTTCCTTTTTATTCATCAATACATAACTAGTGAGTAAGTACTATGTAAAATAAATACAGTCATTACGTGGCAGTTACGATAAACTTGCTTCATAATCTGCATGTTTTATTATGAGAAAAGTTCGCGTAAGCTCTGCGTAAGCGTCGCATAATAAGCTCGCTTGACAGCGAGTGTTGAGTGCAAATCATTGGTTTCGGCGCGGTTGATTGCGCAAAGCCCGAGGTTGTGGTGCGCTCGCGCAGAGTTCAAGTGCAGGGTGAAGGTTCCGCCGCGGCGCGACATTCGCGTCGCTTCTCATGTCAGCTCGCCTTATTATACCGCCTCACTTTCATGACAGGTGATCATTTCACTGCCACGCAACATAAAACTGTTTCGGTGACATAACACGATGTGACGCATTCGTAACCTACTGCTACAGAAGCCGGCCCACGACAACTTAGGCTTTAAATATAACTCTATTACAGTATGTGATTCCTGAATTTATACAGCATAAAATGCTAGGTCAAAACAAAATCAAAGTCATGGGTGGCAGCTAGACAAGGTCGGCGAGCATCCGATTCTTTTGTTTTAAGCGTTAACACTTAGTCCACGGAAATACGCCTAGTTGACGGGAGCTAAATAGGTGGATTATGTTTTTCCTTTAAATTACTCAGCGGCTTTGTACCTAAATAAATTTGTGCAAAAACAAAACAACTCAGCGCTTTGCCTTGTTGTTTTTGCGAAAACCCGGAGTAGGTATAATGAAGTTCAGTCTCGCAAGAAGTCTAGAGTCGGTGTTCCAATTGCAATATAAGTCAGTAGAATAATTGTTGTACGGTAATTCTTTTCATACATGCCGTGTCATAGCCAACGTGTAATGGCAGCGATAAAATTAAGCGTCCCTAAAACTTAGAAACCTCTCAACTGACTTCGCATTAATGTAAGCGCGCTTCAATATGCGCGGGCGCAGCCCCGGCGTGACAGAATGCGCTCGCACCGGCGCGCCGGTCGCCACGCGCCGCCCGCCGGCCGCCGGCCGCCGCCCGCTTCCTGAGAAAATGGCAACTTATGGGGAACTGAATCTGGGCCTCGCAGGTGCCATTGACCCCTGCAACCTGCCACACTTCACGCACATGTGTTGCCATTCACATTTAATATTTGCTGACATTCCTCACTATATGGGTTTATAGACTCGTAAGAGTCAGAACCCACAATGGGGCGGAATGCGCAGTTGTTTTACCGATAATCTGCGGTGTATCGAGCTTCAGTAATAACCAATAAAGTGTGTTTGGCTCATATCGTGAGATCCGCTGTACTGCATTGTATGCTCTACTTATCTTACGGAGTAGATACATGTTGTTATGAGCAGAGGATGTATGGCCAAGAGACCACTAACCTCCGGCTGCAGATGCGCGGCAGATGACCCGCGCGGAGTGCACCGCGAGCGCCGACCGGCCGCCGCTGTAGGAGCTGAAACCGTTATAGCCGGACCACAAAAATGTCGCAAAAAACCTCGTAAACCGTTTCTGTTTCACTTGCTATATCGTCATTTCGTGACGTGACTTTGATTTCATGCCATATTGAAGAAGGTTTATCAACAATAGAGTTTTCGCGCACTACAATTATGTAACTATCAAAGCGTGTAGTTCGTGATAATGTGATGAAATGGAAATATCGTGACAATCATTAAACAATCTGATGCTTTAAAATTCAACAACATTGTATCACAGGAATTCCTCGAGTTCCTGTCCCAGTTGCGAAAGGGCTCAGGGTTCGAGCGAGCTCAGTGTCGGTTTACATTGCAGATTTGGCCTACATTGTTAAATGGTTCCCACAGGGAAAGAGTCAGCGTTCGCATACGTTGGCGAAACAATGAATAAATATTGTTTTATGACAGGATGGTATTGGTCCCCGGCGTAATGAACACCGGTCGCGGGTGTGTAAGACCTCGCGCGGGTCGCCGCTTGAATATCAATATAAGAATATGCGCGAGCGGCGATGCCGGCCACAATGACCGATAAAGAGAAAACACACGAATATGGCCCTACTCGGACTTTGTTTAAAATTCACATTCAATGGCACCTAAGCGCTAGGCGCTCGCTGCCACCAAATGGAATGTAGGTTATGATGTTATTTAGCTCAAGTTTTTTGCCGGTCTAAGTTTTTTATTACAATGGTTATCTCCTTTCATGTCAATCAATTTCGTATAAGGCGTGAAAGTACTGACGTCACTGTGCCAAATCTTATCTTGTTAACTTTATATTTAACCCTCGCTTGGACGGAATTTTAAAGAATAAACACGTGGGAACGCTGTTGCCTACTTTACTTTTAAAGAACTCTTTTGAAAGTGCTTAGTTGGAGGTACGTTTTTAATTTCTATTGATACCTAAGTGCCATCATGTGGCACCTTCACTTCTTATGGAGTTTGTAATTTATGTGCATTGGTTTATTATTGTATTGAATGTTACCTATATTCGTTTGCTGCTACCCATAGTACACGCTTTGCTTAGTTTGCGACTAGATAGTATAGTATAAAATGTTCAAGAATATTTACCTATTTTAATATTTATTGCATATCCGGTCCTGTAAATCTAAATCTTACAGTGAGAGGCTATTAAGATATAAATATAAATCGGAAAGAGCTTTTGAATACTGGTAAAAACATGATTTACAGCGACGTAAAGCTGTAAGCCTATGCATCCGAAGGCTTTGTGCTAGTTGGACTCGTAACAAAGAGCGAGATATCGCCCCAGATCGCACTATTTCACTATCCATTTGACATTAAATAAGTCATATTTACCAATACGACCCTTTCCCGCATAGAGTCGACGTTGGCAGTATAAACTTTTCAATACTGAAGAATAAGCAGAATTTATTGGTAGTATCTGAAGGTTTATCTGTGGAGGGGCTCTCGAGTACTGATGCCTTCGCCACGTCTTAAAGAGCCCACGCACACCATAACACCCACACTCTAAATAAAAAGGCAAATAGACTTGTCCACTTTACCATTTACCAAGTAAAAATTCTCATGTCTTGTTTGAATAGGTCTTTTACCAATTAGTGTTTGTACCGATATATGACGTTAGTGTGGTTTAGTTCTGACTGTTCCAGTTGCTACACACTTTGTTTAGTAGCCGCCACCCTTCGGAGGTGATGTGAGGTATGAGAGCACTCTTTGCTTAACTACTAACAAACCATTGTTTGTGCTCAAATACCTTTCGTTTTGAGGCTTTATGTACGCATTATAGTTTTGATGGGCAACAGCCCAAGGCAACAGCCGTTAAACGGGGTGCTACCTTAATTGATTCTGAATACCTTAGAAAAGTAGGTCTTTCGCAAGAAAATAACATTGGTAAACGATAAACAACAAAAAGGAAAATGGCTTCGAGCACCTAACGATCGACTTTGTCGTCGTTTCACGTACCACCCACTCGTCGCGTTTTAACGAGAGCCTTTACCTCTTTTCGTGACCGACAAACAAATATCTTGCATCAGGGCTTAACCAAAATATTTGTCTTAATAATCATATCAATGAGTTGATCGTTAGGTAGCGTAAATCCTGTTGTATCACCTCACCTGTGCAAATAACGTTTTTAAACAGTTCACTGTTCGCGAAGCTAGCGTGAAAAGTCTTAATGACGCAATTATAACTTGTGTCTAACAGTTTTTACGTTAATAAAAAGGCTCTGGTAAGACTTCATAATGTCCAGGTTGTTTTATCGTGCGGAACGTGCGATGTCATTGTCCTACGAGCGGGCGCGGCGCGGCTGCGAGCGGCGCCCGCGCCGTCGCTACATTTGCGTCGCGGACTACCGCCACCGGTTCCGACACCTTCGCGAAATGAGCTAACGAATAAATTTCCCAAATCGCCATTAAAAAGCCACAACTGAATACGTAATTTCCGCAAACACGTTACCTTAGCAATTACCCTCTTAATTAATTGCTTAGCGTATCTTGCCTGTGATGTATGAATATGTCTTAATATTATTCGTTAGAGTAAACAAATTTTATTAGTTAACTTATTTATGATTTTAAGACATTTCAATTGCAAATTAAAGTTTTGAAAGCTAGTTTGGGTGAAAAGTTTTAATCCAACTGAAAAATTAAGCTTTTAGATTCATTGTTTTCATAAACGTCTATATTATTGGCTATTATTAGATGCATCTCCTATTGAAAGAGTGTGAATAAAGCACATGTCATTACAGCTTCCATTCGATAGCTCGGTAGAGTTTATAATGGAGCTTATTAAGCACATTAACTCTATCATTACGTTAATAGTATTAATTTGTAATAGTTACTTCCTGATTCGCGGTGCTTCCCTAAATTTGCTTTTAAACATTCGTGCGCCGACATCTTCACCTTGAAGGAACATAAGAATTTTTTTGACGTCTGTTTTTTCCACGCCGATAATGATAATTTTTAGAAGTATTCATTCAATATCTTGATTCTGCGGCTCATCACGACCAAAGCGTTCTTATAGCGCCAAGAAAAAAATCACAGGTACTCGTGCGATGATGCAAATATTATAACTATAGCCAAGACTGACGTAATCTTCAGCGTTTCCTTGCTTAAGATTTGTTTACAAAATATATTAAAAAGATTATTTTGATGTGCATGTAATGATTTCCCTGACATTAAGTACGCTTATGTCTATAAGTGTACTTTCAAATGAACACAGTTAAATTAATAAACAATTAAAACATTATTTGTCATTCAAGAAAGAAGAGCCCCAGCTAAAAATAGCCTCAAACTTTAACCGTATATAAATATTTTAACAATATATCTCGTAAATCCGTTCTTTCCTAAAATGGGTTTAAATGTAAGTCTTCATACTTTAACCATTTATAGGTTAAGTCTATACTTACCTATAAATTACTACCAATTCAAGTTATTTAAATAAATTACTCTCTCGTTGAGCCGATTATATCTTCCTAAGTGATCTACAATAAGTCAAAGGTCGGCAAATTGTTAGAAGAGGCTACGTCGTAAACCAATAGATTGACAGGCGGAGCGATGCCGCTATCGATTCTAAATCGATTTTAGCTTTTTTACGGCTTATCAAACCATTTTTTTTTTCAATCATAGGTTCTTTGAAGTGACATTAGTATTTTATTATCTAAAAAGCAATTTCAGTAATTGTTGTGATGATTTGCTACAGTTTCCGGGCCTATTACAGTGCTGGTAAACAGAAATCGTTCCCACAAGTAGCAGCATAAAAAGACCGACATTGCCATAACGGTACAAAATAACCATTAATACAGTATGTTGCGTAATGTATAAGTAAAACAGGTCAATTTTCTCTCTTCCTCTTTTCTTAATCATTGGATATTGAACCACGTTAGAGAAGCAACTGCCAACTGATTTGATGCGACTTTTATTACATCGTAAAAACTTGTTAACATTTATTATGTTTTGTGTCAGTAAAAGTAGTTTAAAAACTTAACTGCATACGATCGACTATATGTGTTAATTGCAGTATCTGATGTATTGATTTGATTTGATTTAATTTATTATTTATTACTATTCTTTATATCAAAGTCAGCGTTGCACTTTAAAGACTTAAATTGACCAATGAATACCGTTTAAAAAATTGTACGAAAGTCAGTTCCTTTTATTGGCTCTATCACATACGTTTAAGTATTAAACGAGGAAATTCATTTGGGCATCATTAACGCGTGGGTTCGAGGAAAACGGCAAGTAGCTCTAGGAAGGCTTTCTAAATGTAAATGAATAAATGATCGACACTATGGCCAGTTGTCGGTGGTCTGGGCACCGGTCACTGTACCAATTTTATATTCTCGTTCTTTTGTTGTTCGCTCTTTTGTACCGTCGTGCTTCAGGAGAAAACGCATACAATACAAGTTTACATACAAACATTACACATACTAAACATCGACCGAGTATCGCGACCGTAATTAAAAGTGAAAATATTATGGGCTTAAAAATATAATGATGTGTTTTATAATTAAAATTTCTGTAAACATTAACGATTTAAGAATGCAAGATTGCGTGATACAAAAATGTATGCACCTGACCGCTTAAATGATCCGTTAAGCAAATCACCATGGCATGGCTTATTTGACCCACAACATTACTCGTGGGAAACTCAAGTAATAATACATTTATTTACTTAACATTAATCGGTCATCTCGTTTGTGGGTAAGCGAAAGAAAGGCGATCTTGACATGGCATCGCTGGCCCACCGGTGCGCGGGCGCGGCCCAGTCGCTATTGTGACTCTAAATCAATATTTGCGCAGATGTCGGTGTAAGAGCATGCTATGCTTGTAGCGACCTAAAATTCATACGGCATATATGGCAATGTTAGCGGTAAATTTTCTCTGCAGCTACTTGTAATCCTTCAAAAGTGGGTCGGCTGTGTACGCACAAGGCAACCCCGGCGTGGAGCTGAAGGGTAATTCATTCAAATTGACGGCGGTACCTTTAAACTCGACATCACAAATTATCGTGATTTTTCTAGAAAGTTACCTTTCTCGTACGGTATTTTTCCGTAAGTTATGTTTTTCCAATTAGCTTTTTTCAATTATGAAAATGATTACTCTAACCACGCCATTATAATTCCTTTTAATCGTTTTACATAAAGCTGAAGAGGTTTCGTGTTAATTTCATGACACCCTAGTATTTTCATACATAAAGTGCAAAGTAATCCCAAGTGAAAAGAAGTAATTACATCAATTTAATTTTATGATACAATCTAAAGTTCTCTCTGGTCCTTTAAGTTGCCGATCTGTAACTTCAGCATTAATAGTAGGTAATGCCATACTAAACGTAATGAGTCGTAACTCTCAGGTTTACGAGCTGGATCTCATGTAACCTGCGCCAATAATGTTGTATATGTACGCTAGGAATTTTATAACTTTATGAAAATTAGACAGATTAAAACGCACTTTTTATAGCTCTTACTTTATAACCCAAAATAATAATAAAGTTAGTACTTACCTGGATAATGACGGCGGAGTGCATCGTTAGCCAGCGCGCGTTGTAATTACGGCTGTCGATGGCCTGCGCATGGATACCATAATTCAAGCGCAGGATACCGGAGCGAGGACCACGCTCACCCTCTTAGTACTTTTTCAACCATTTACTCACACATTTTTTGTTTTCATGCGGTTACCGAGTGAAAACGAATCGCATAATTTTCTAAGCGATGACCACGATTCCCGTGTAATATGATAATGCGATGTATAAATATTTCATGTCTAGGGTTCTTTGTGATCGTTTTTGCACTGGAACCAGTTCCTATGACTACGGCGCGGTTCCACTGCGAAAACAGAAGCTCATAACGATTTTTGCTATTTTACTCCCAGCGCCTCGCTTCATGGAGGGTTATGCAATACATTAAATTCCTACTGACCACACCTGGAATAAATACTTTGAAGTACAAAGGTATACATAAACTCGTAAACTAAAAATGTTACATTTTATTCACTGACATTAAGTCTACTTACCTGAGCTTTTAGATGTTTAAGGGCTGATTTTTCAATCGTCGGATATCTTTTATCTGAAGAATAAGTTTGGCACATTGACAGTTTTAATAAGGGAAATATGTCAAAATGACAAGGTTATTCTTCAGTTACAAGATATCTGACGATTGAAAAATCAAGCCTAAATAAAAAGTTAATAATATAATATGTGACTTACCTATGTTAATTTGATAGATTCATAACTGTTACGTGTACCTGTGTATACCTACTATAGTGACCTGGAAATCGTTTTTAATGTCAATGGGAACTTTAGAGTTTAAAGCTTTAAGAAATGTTTTTCAAGAAAAGCTTGTTCAAAGTAGTAAAATGGTTAACGGAAAACTGTTGAAGATTTAACCATACTACGTGCCTGGACTGCCTGTTTAGAGCTAGGTTCTGAAGTTCGTTTGTAAGTACTTGCCATTCATTCCTTACATAGAGATATGGCCGGTAATGACTGGCCGGCCGGTTGGCTATCGGCCCGCGCTCGTAAACATTGTTCGACACGAAGCATTTGAGCATGGCTGCGAATGCAAGTCAATAGACATCACGCCGAGAGGCACACACTTCCTGGTGGGGCTAACTGTTAACACAATATGAATCCTCGCACCCGCGTCTCCAAAGCTCCTCGAGCGTAATTAGGTTTCGCACTAAAGGAAGGAGTGGAGTTCAAAGGTCAGCGATTTGGTTCCTAATATATTACACATGGCCTCGCTGCACGAGGGGTGCATAAGTATCACGGGTCAGCGGTCGCTCTAATAGCTAGTGTCAGAGCGCGGTCAAGTCCCGAGGGCGCGCGGTGAGAGCGGGGGCGGCGCTGGGCTCACTGTGCGACCCGCCGTGTGCCGTAGGGGAGAACATAAACATGACATCCCTCATTTCGAGACGTTCCAAACGCATAAGACGGACACTTGAATCGGTTAGAAAGATTAATGGCACGTCCCGAGAATCGTAATTCAATCAGCCGGGCTAATGCGGTTACGGTAAATCTTTGCACATAATAGGTCGCTGCATAATTATAAACATGAAACGGCTTAAACGTCGGTGCAATTACTAAAACAATGTTATTGCATATCGTGAGAGGTGTCGGTAAACGGCAACCTGGATCGCAGCCGGGTGGCTGCATTATGTACGCGGGAGGCGCGGGGGCATTGCTCATCGTGCGAGCGACGCGGCCGCGGCCAACAATCGCGAATTCAACGTATGCCTAGCAACAGTCACTCACACTAACGGTGGCTTTATTTTCTTTATGCACACGAGCACAGAATAGTGCATGCAAGCTTTAAGCTTTGATGGACTTTGTGACATTAAAAGCCTATGGAAATGCAGCTTTTAATGACTAAAGTTGCAAAAGCTTCCCACAATGAAAGAAGGAATTCGCTTGCTATCTATGCGACGGCAATACTCAATAGAACGTGAGTAGCAGTATTTCTTGAGACTTTCGTCGATGGAATTTTATCAGTATGCGCATGAAATTTTAAAGTAGGTACCTCTGAAATTTTCGTCTGGTATAGATAAATGGTATTCACGAAATAGAATGGAAATAAGATAATTCGTGAGAATGTCGCGTGGAATGCTAGCTCGGTGTAACGGTGGTGAGTCGTCTGGACGGATTTACCTAAATTATTCGGACTACGTTAGCATGCGTGCGTGCGCCGCGGCTCCGTGCGCGATCCAATATCGCGACGTGTGATCGCTTTCTTTCCTCAGTGACCCAGCGTTTCCCCAAAACCTCGAAACGGTGAATCTGCTTTGTCGATCATTTGTCATCAAGCCTGCGTACATAAACCTAAAAAATATAAGAAAGTATGTCATAGACATCAAATCTCTTGATTTTATATTCTCAGACACGTTTTATGAGGTAGGTATAGAAAAGCCTACATGTACCATTAAAAAATTATACGGTCCTCAGACGGATCACATCAAAGAAAGTAGATGCGTTTATTGCGATAACATGCATAACGTTCTAAAAAACCCAAGCACTGTTATATGATGTGGTAGTCTAGATAGTTTCTACATATAAGTAGGTATGTTTCGGCACAAAATTCGCGCGGGTCAACGAACCGCCAGTACCTCATGAAGGAAACTAATATTTGCCATCTTCCTACCCATTTCCCCGGGGAAAACAGCCTCCACCGCTGCCGCTCCGAGTTACTCACGCACGGCTGTTTTTCTTCGATGACGTTTCTCCTACTCAATTAAGAAAAAACAATCTTATCTCATTCGTATCCCATGAATAAAATATCATACATCCCTTTGTGTAAGGCTTCTTTTTGTGGCTCAATCATTATTGACGGAAATGTATTTGAACTGGTTTTTAGGAATATTAGCGAATTTGTGTCAGGTGAAATGAACAAAGTAATAGGCTTTAACAAGTAATTTGCGCTGATTTCTGAAGTGATATGCAATCAAATCGTTACACTTTTTATGGCAAGACATGTAAATTTCGATGTACACAGCATTAAAGGTATGTGAGATCCGAAAGTAAGGCTACTTAGTATGTGAGTGACGGCTCGCGTCTGCCGTTAATCGACCGCTACACTTCGCTGACAATTATCGCCTAATAACGATGCAGTGTCGCTTTGTAGCCGAATCTAATAACGATTCGCCGTCGCCATGTCCACGACTCAATGCTAATCGCTTGTAATTTACGACGGCCGATAATCGCGACACGGGTACGTGAACGCATTGTGCACAGGGCGCGAGCGTGCTCGCTCGTCGCGAATATGTTAGTACGCTCGTAGTTTCCAAATGCGAACGTGTGAACTCGCTAATCGATCCCATTTATATTGCGAGGCTAGTTAGCGGAGACAAGTTTAGAGATGGTTATCTATAGAGACCATAAAAGTGGTGTACGCGGGCAGCATGTGGCGAAGGCGGGAGCCGCGTAGCCGTCTCCTGTCGGGTGACCCGCGGTCATCACATCTCGCATCTAGTGCGCCTCTTAGCATACTTAGCCCGGTCTGGCGGCCACTTTATATGGGCACGCAACACATAAACCATGACACGGCGGTTTTGGCGCACTCGCTACGAACTACATGCTATGAAAAGCGAGTTTTTTATAGGCGTGTCTGATTGTAAATGATATTTTGTCTGGGTATAACTTGACAGTAATCATGTCGCTTACAGCGTTTATGTTTAGTCTTGAAATTACCTATCACAAAATCTTTTCACTATCACACATTGAAATCATAATTGGAAGACGTTAAGTATGTAGGTATTTTTTTACTAACTAATGGCGCTTTATAAGCATTTATTTACGCTTACACGCTTTGTAAGATAGTTGACTTAATTTTGTGTAAGCTAAAGACCAAAAGGGTCATGTGCATTATTAGATAAAGCAAGTGGTAAATCTGTCGAAATCTAGATACGAGTGCACAAATTGTGCATCGCGATAGGTCATAGGACGTATGATTACCGGCAACTCGTTTCATTCCGTTGCACTGCACTGTTGCAAACTAGGTTGCTCATAAAGAATAGCTCCGATATCTGAGTCTGTTATCCAATGCTCGAGATTGGTGTCAATGCTCGCTGCGGTTGCAGTGTTCCGAAATTATGTGTTGGGCAACGCCGGGCCGGCCAGCGACCCGCGCCCTTCCGATCTGATGCACTCGCCTTACCGTGTGCTAATTTTGTCGCACCAAATTGCTTTTAAGTTAACCCACGCTCTTACGTGCTCTTACCTTATATTGCTGCTATTATTAATCTATTAACAAAGATACGCTAAAACTTTGGAGCAAGTCGCAAGCTGCGAGGCAATCACTTCTTAAAGCTTAATATGTTTCTTTAGCTAACTTTATTACTTTAGGAACTATACCTCTACATAAGCATTAATAAAATAGTCTCTTTCGTCATCATTTAAAATAATTGAAATTTAATTGCTTTTTGTCTTTGAAATGAAATATCCCATTAAAACCAATAAAATGTAAATAACAATTACTTCCGCCATTCCGCTCCATCACTCTGTAAGCGGGAGACAGTTCATTTTCATTTCAAAATTATGTCGGGCGTTGTTCTGCCTTCGGAATTCGCGAATCGCAGCGGGTCGGGGCCCTCGATGTCTCGCTGCGTCAAGTGCCTTTGATCAATGACAATGACAGCGCTCCTCAACAATATCTCGGTCCCGAGGAAACAATTAAAGCCCCCACACATCTGCGGTTTTCCATCCGCGTCCATTTCTAATGTAGGTTTATTTAAATCGGATTAACTGTTACTTTTTACGCCACAACATGGCCTGGCACAAACGGTAAGCCAAATTATGCTTGGGAAGTGGGCTTCCATTGTGTACATTAAAAGAATTGGCCTTCTCCGCAACTAAATCGGGCACTTAATCATAATGCTGCAAACGGAACCTGCATTACTTTGTTTATGGTAATAACTTTTTGTCTTTCATCTATGTAATGAAAGTATCGTCAAACTTAATGGCTGATGTGAATAACTGTGGTTAAATTTTATCTTGCATTTTCATTTGTATTCCCATGATTCACCCGAATGTCAATAACACTCAAGCTCAACTGTCATCGGTACATTGGAACGAAATGACCAATGCTAAATGCGTTTCACAAAGTATTGCCCGTCAAACACATCCTAAGTGAGAATGTGCGAATTTATCGACGCGACAACGCGAATAGCCCTCCACGTCCGGAACACGTGGTATTTTAGTAAAGCAAATAAATAGATAGTGGTGAATTCTGTGCACCCTCACCCTATCCGCAGAGTGCGGAGGTGACTTGCGGAGAGCGTCTAGACGGAGGGACCCCTGCAGTTACGTCTCTATATATATTTATTTACGAAGATTTAACAAGCGAGGATAGATTTAGGGTTAAGACTTTTTAACCCTAAATCTATCCTCTTATGCTTAAATTTTTTTTAATTTTTTTTCGCATACATTTTGATTTTAGTTTTTAGAGAACATACCGTTTGAATGGGTGCTAGTGACGCGACAAGTGACAATAGATGAGTGAAGACAAAAGAAAAATAATAGGGAAATGTTCCCCAGTGGTGTAGTGCCGACGAGAGAGGTTGTTGAAAAATGCGTGTAAGGTGTACGCGGTGTATAATGAGTAGGTAGTGAGTGCGAGAGGAGAGTGCTACAGGTAGGTATGCGAGTGTGGCGCGACGGATGCGTTCCCACGGTAACGCTCGGCTTATGCATACGAAACCTGCCTTGCAATAATTCGCTGCGTACGTATTGACTCTTTCAGTAACTCTAACCATAATTCTACTAGCACACAGTAACTAAGTTCAAACCCGGATGTGTTCAGTGTTTATGATCGCTATGATGCTTCTGGTTAGCTCAACTGCCAACTAATCGCTTTTTAATTGAATTGTGTGCTAGTCAGTGAAGATAATTCGCGATCTAAACAAAATGAATATTTTATTAGCTGAGTTAAAGCTAATTGTTCAATTATATTTCAATCACAGGGTATTGAAGCATAATTAAAATTAAGTCAGTCAAAACGTATTTTGTTTTTTCTGAAGTAAAGCTCCTAAATATTTAAGCGTAAGGCTAAATTAATTTTCCCAACAGATGTTAGAAATGGTTAGCAGAGCGAAGTAAGGCCCATAATTTTCCCGAAATTGAGGTCTGTGCTGTCCCTTCGAGCCACTCATAATATTCGTAGCGGTTTCTAGAAACATTTAAGGTTTCCTGCACTGAAAATCCTTTAAACTGACTACATTGTTTTGAATGGTGACCGCGTGCCAGCGGCCGCTGAATGGACTGTTAAAGGCGCTATTCACTCAAAGTTAAATAGGCACATTTTTGCGTTTCCGCGTTCCTAGCTGCGCCGGCGCAGGCAGACCGCGCGTGTTCATGGACTTCATGACGCTACGTTATATGGCGACGGCCACCTTATGACCTTATTGTTTACTGTGCATAGGAACTGCCTTCCCAGACCACATAAGTCAACGAACAGTTATGTTTTCGTATAGCCACCTACTTTTCATCAAATTTATATGCATTCAGATTCGATCGCTTCATCAGATTTATTTTAAAAGCGTGATTTACATTGAGTCACCGCTTCAATTGACTGTCTGCGGAAAGTAAAGCTCGGCAATAAAAATAAGTGTGGCTGGGACGGTTCCTCACAATTTGATATATCCGCTTTGAAGAACGCGTTGATTTAACTGTAGATATGGAGCGACGTGAGTGCTGTGTCAAAGAAAACTGGACAAAAAAGTTAAGACATCTCGTATAAAATGTCAACTACCCTCGTGCCCTCAACATTGCAAAGATATTTGCTTTAATTGTGCTTAATGTTAAAAAAATATTTATTAAAAATATATAAACTGTTAAATGAAAGCATTTTTAGTTTTATAATGAAACAAAGTAATAGATCTTATCATTAATTAGTTAGATTTTTCATCACAAAGCTATTTATTTCAAACTGAATTTGTGGGGTGACTGGTCACCCCTGTTGCCTTTTACGTATACAAAAAAAGTGTTGCCTGCCGAAGGTTAAGACAAACACCCTATACCATTAAAGCGAAAATACAGGTTTGCATTTCAAAACTTAAAATTTATATTGACTCTAAACTATCTTTACGGGACCTAGGGAATGATAACTACGAGAAACCGCATTTCAGTGTTCCCTCGATAGCGACTTTCATACTTATCGGTTATTTATGACTGAAGATGTTATGTGCGATGTAACATCAGATATGTTATGTGTCTGTGCATCGTTCTTAAGTTGTAAATTAATGCAGCTGATAGATAGATAGCTGATTTATTACTGCGTAGGCTATTGTGTAGGTAAACAGCAGTAAATGACCAAGATAAATAAAAATACGTTCTTGGCTAACAATAATCCTGAATTATATTTTCAATCAATTAGAAATGTATGCGTATCTGCTGTACTGTTAAAGGGTTGGACGAGTGGATAGGTCCTGGGTTTTATTACAAGATTAAAAGATATTTTAAACATAATTTTTGTTTATAAGGTTTTAAAAAAATACGTAAGTATATCAAATCTAACACAAAAATGAAATAAAGTTTATTTTATTTTATGAACCGTTGCAGTGGTGTTACAAGAAATCTTTAAGGTACCTTAGTACATAATTACATTATGGGTTGCAGTAAAATGTACGAAACTGCAACTTAAACACGTAGATACTCTCTTTTATCGAACGAATAAGATATCAATTCCAATACAATTAGTGGTGTCCTATTTTCGGCGCTAAAGGCTACACCGATACACGGTCAGCGGGTATACGAGTATAATAATTGACCAACTTACACGGCCCGCTCGCGCATTCATAGTCAACTGCATGCAGACGCTTGCAGACCGCCCGGAGCTTTCGCGTCTGCAAGCGGTCTCTTAAATTCCATTGAATAGAATATCGTAGTTCACTATTAGTCGCTGCTTGAAGCAGTCGATGCTAACTTAGGTCCGTATAAGCAACGCTCCAGACTCTATTCTACTCGTTCTTAGTCATAGATCCTTTCCTGAGATAGGTTACATTTTTTAAATTCAATCAATAATTATCTATCTAAAATCTAAATGCTTGGAATTAATTCGGGTTTTGAGCTTCCTTTTGTAACTTTATACACCCTAAGACCAATTTTTTAACTAAGACCTACCTACTTTTTTTCAGTTGTTTAATAAGAGCGCGCGGGTGTCTTTTTGGCACATTATTATGCAATGAAGTAAATAGGAGGTCTTTTTTGTATATTTTGTTAATATTCATAATTCAAATAAACACTTCTTTCTTTCTTACAAAGACACAATATTTAAGTGTTTTCTTTATTTGTTGCAGACGGGCGGCAGATGGATCAGCGGCGCGCGGCGGGCGCGCTGCTCGCGCTAGCCGTGTGCATCGCGAGCACGGCTGCTGGTGAGTACTTAGCATTATATGGCGCAAGTACACATGCGGAAAATTGGCCAAGACGTAATAGTGTGAACACCATCTCGGTTACTTTCTTCTTTCCCCACCCGTGCGTCGCCCATACTTCGGTGTGCGGGCTAGCACTTGGACTTGGACAATTTTCCGCATGCATACGCCTGAATTCATATTTGATTTCCTAATATACCAAGGGCTATATACGTAGGTACTTCCTCTGAACTAACGAACTCGACTTGTTGAAAGGAAATAGAATAATGTGATTAGTTTCCATTTTTACTCTACCACGATGAAAAACTTTTAGTGCATTACGGAACTCATATTTTCTACAATAATACATAAAATAAACTGTCATAGTTAACATAATTGAATCTTGCTTGCGTTTATGAAGTCGTTATAAGCTTTGGAAGAAATAAGAAACTGGTTATACGAGTATATTATTCAGTTTCTCCTACTATCACCTTGCTATCGACTCTACTACAATCAATTTATTGCGAAAAGAATGCTCAAAAATTTAATTGGAATTAGTCTACGCCGTAATAATTCTTAAAATATAGTGTTTTTAACCTTGGATACTATCTAAAGATAAGACAAAATAAATAACTAGTTTTAGAAAATGGACATGTAAAACTAAAATATTAAACATTCTAACAACTTAATATTCAATTTGAATCATCATAAATTCTCTGCATCCGAATCTCTTTAAATATTTAAAAAGGTGTCATTACTTTAGCTTGCTTTCCAACAAATAAAAAGCTCAAATTGATTTAAGCGTGAAATACTAACAATGTTAGTCATTCATAATAAATTTCCGTATAATTATAATATTTGATGGTGGTTGAAACGAGTATCTACCGTTGTGTAGTCTCGTGACCCGGAATACGTCGCTCGTGAGATGACCGCGCGCGATACTGCGCCGGCTCAAGTTCGCCGCTCGCGCTCAACGCGTCTGCCCGCGAGTCTTATGACTTGGCCCGCGATCTCAGCAGCATTAAATTATGCGCGAGATACAACACGGATCGCAATACCTCTCTTTATGGAACTACGTCTTTGTGCTAAAGTAACAGAAAACAGGGGCCACAGATAAATGTGTTTTCAAACTTAGCAGACCGCAAATTAAACCTGACTTCACGCTAGCTATATCTTTAATTGGTTTCGTATCGACTCATAAAACAGACAGTTATAACTGCAAATATTTGCTGAATCGATCGGTCTCTCAAATTGGCTATGCTACACGCTTATAGAGGTAAACCCCAACCACCCCATAATTAAGGGGACTTGTCGGGAGATGTATAGGGTGTAATGAACAGTTTTTCTATGGCAACGATATCGTTGACGTCATATCATATTGAAAACGCCATATTAACTTATTTGAAGCAATTACTTGTAAATATATTTTATTAGGTTCACCCTTTAAGCGTACGTTACAAATAAAACACAACTAAAGCAGACGGGGGGAACAAAATATACGGACTAAAATCTGTTAGGCGAAATTCGGAAACAAAGAGCTGGAAAAGTAATTATCGCAATGAATAGGGCGATTGTAAAGATGCGGTAGGTAGGTATATTGAAGTTTAATTAAGTTTGGCTTGTGCAAATTTCTTGCAGAGAATTAGCCTAAGTCTAGATTAAAACATCGTTCTATCTTTATCAACTTCAACAAAGTAGCTATAAAATGATATTATTATTTTAATTCTCAGTGATTTGAGACAAAAGAATCCAAGTGAAAAGTTGGGTATTAATCAGTTGAGTTAACACCTACCTACTCATAAGTATATCATATACATACAACACATTTATTGTTCAATCGATCGTGGCTCAAATCAAAACGGGTTTCGCGCTGAAGATTATCTTAATAATTATGCACTTGTCCAAACATCATGCTCGGGTGATAGATCTTGATAGCGAACAAGCCTCGCTAATTATACCACTGGCGCTCAGGAAGAGTCATCATTTATCTGTATGTAAAATCATTAGAGCTTAGTGCTACTGGCAGCATAAATAAATACAGTGTTGAGTCGCAGCGGTCTAGTATTCAAAACGTAATTTGATTCAGGGATTCTTCTTCCTTTCACTATCGTGTGAAAATTAAAGAAAATTGGAAAATAACGCCAACATTAGAGCTTAGTGCTACTGGAGCCTTCATAAATAAATACGAGTACAATGTTGAATCACAGCGGTTTAATATGCAAAACATAATTTGAGTTTGGGATTCTTCTTTCTTTCACTATCGTGTGAAAATTAAAGAAAATTGGAAAATAACGTCAATATTAGAGCTTAGTGCTACTGGAGGCAGCATAAATAAATACAATGTTGAGTCACAGCGATCTAATGTGCAAAATATAATTTGATTTAGGGATTCTTCTTTTCACTGTCGTGTGAAAATCAAAGAAAATCAAAGAAAATTGGAAAATAACGTCAATACTCTTTGTGATTGATCAAAATGACGACCAGTATATTACGTTTTCTAAAAAGGCAACAATAAACTTGACCGGTCGATTCAGTGTCGGTTGAAAAATAAAAACTAATTAGCAATCTAGATGCTAGATAACCTTGACAGCTCTAGTGTAACTTGTCTAGTTATGAAACTGGTTGTGAGGGTATTGATCTCTTATTGATATATTACGTTACTAATTCAGTGAGCTTGCGCCGTTTAATAGACAGCACCGTTATACAGTAATATGCTTGTTTTATAACCCGTGATATTTATAAGCCAACGTAAGCCCATGTAGGTATGTGTTAGCAATTTATACCCAACAGCTGACTTGATAGACTTAAAATTCCAACACCGTTAGTTTGCAAAAAATATTTCTCGTGATTAACTACTATTTTGACAACATAATATCGATAAAATCAATATAACAGATTCGCGAACTTAAAACCTTTTATTTAATCTGACGTCTCACAAAAATAATGGGAGTCGTAAGTTATTTTTACGTATGCAAATTTTGATAATGTTTGTAGAGATCAAGTTCAAGTTTTGCGGTATTATTGGAAATTCGCAAAAACTGGAATTGATGTAGAAATTCATAGTGTTCGGTGTTTTATAATATCAGTAAAATAATCGATATCTTAATGTTTGTCTAATAAAATAGTATTATCTTATATGCGTTTAAATTATAAAGGAAAAACCCGAGCTCGTGAACTCGAAAGAAAGCGGCCAGTGCGATTTTGGTGTTCAGATTTCCCTCTTTCTCTTTTCCAGCGGTAACGAGAGTTGATAGATTGTGTGTTACTTTTGAGGACCTTAAACAGTGAAGAATTCGCACAGGCGACTTGTCGAGTGGCGCTCGCCCCAGCGTCCCGTGAGTCAGCGCGCCCGCGCACCCTGGTCGTTGTACCGAATAACTGTAAAGGCCCGTGCGTGTCTGTTTCGCGGTGCATGCTGTTAGATGATGCTATTTTGGTCTGCACTCAGATTTAGTACCCGCAGCACGGTTACTTCAAAGAATTCGCATTGAATTTACGCTATACATAGGAAGTATATTTAAATGCGGCCTACAATGTATACGTCTACCCGTGTGAACTTCATCACGAATGGCGACCACGCTGACATTCATTCATTGAAACAACAATCCATATTAATGTAGTGCAGATTTTAAATTCAAGCTGCCTCCTCATTTCGATTGCCTCGGGCCATGTTTCTAAGCGCACGATTTTGCATTAAGTAGTTTTTTGTTCGTGCAAAGCCATTTATAACGTCACACTTATACGTAAAAGCGATTCATTAGGTTTCATGGGAATTTCAAGATGGGAACACACATACGTCACGAATTTACTTAGGAATTTTTATTCAGTTAAATACTCATGCTTCGTGTGTGTCGTCGTGGTGCGGAATTTAAAATAGACCTTCGACGCCTACATTGATTTGTGATCGTCATAGATGTGCAGTTTAAATTTTATAGTTTTTCAAATAAGCGTCATTAAGGAAATTGACCGATATCGAACCTGTTTTCCCGTTGATTTTGGGGTTTTTTGAGTGATGTCAATCGAAAAACATAATTGAATCGCGATAGGCAGAACTGGATGCTAACGACATTCCTGGCGACCGTTAGATGGACGATCTGCTTAGTAGGATCGCGGCGGAGGCGCCACCGCGCACGCGCCTTATACAGCGCGGGCGAGACAAGAGCTTCGCTAACGGTGCCGTCGGTACCCTGATAAGCCCAAACACACCGCACTACCAAACGTGATCAATTGCTCGTGCCTTAACCGCAACAGTCAGTCTCGTCGGCCACCCTCGCGATCCTATAATGCTACGGTAGCCGATACAATACGGTACAGATTGGTAATCTTGCAACCCATTACTGAACACAGGCCGAGATACACTCAGGTGTATGATTACATTACGAATACCCCTGTAATAGCCAATCGCCCGCTCGATAAGTAATACCATTTCGACATAGACGGTAATTAGAGAGTTCATTTCGATGCATTAATTAACTTGTATTTATGGCGCGTGCGTGATTTTTGACGTCAAGATGCCGGTTTTGATACGAGAAGGCGCTGCTATGGGCATGGCGCGAGTCCTACACAGACAATCGGAGAGCCATGGGCGTTGCAACCGCAGGGTGAACGGTATCTTTATGCATCTAGTGGCTTAATATCCGTCAATCGATTACATACTAGACGTTTCCTCCGGCGTTATGACTTTTGCCCTAAGTATCGGATCGCAGTAAAGTCGTGGTTTCGATGTTAACGACGCGCTCCGTTACTTTAATTACAGCTTTGTCGCTTTCGCCGCTCGCTTCAGTAATTATACGCAGTAAAACGGATATGTAAAACGACTTTAAGACTTAAGACGATGACCGATGGCGGCTCTCGGGCGATTTGCAGCTAATATCCTGTCCAGCTGTGACGTGCTTAATAAGTCGACTCATAAAACAGCAGTAAAACGTTCTCGGAACACCGCCTTTAACTCTGCATCGACATTTTTCTCGTGCGGTTAAGGAGCATTAGAATTAACGCATAATTTTCATAAACATTTCATGACAAATTTATTTAAAATAGATTTTAAATAGGTACATTCCAAGTTCCAAAGTTATCAAAGCTGTTAAGATTTCTCATATAAAATCACTAAACTTTAATAAACCAACGTCAAATTCCATTATACTAGCTGCTACACGTTGTTGAAGCTTCTAGTGATAATGTTAGCTTACTCAAAATTTTATTGAATGAATTGAAAGATTGTATACAGCTATCGTTATAACGGTCCTTAGAGTAACGTAGCATGGAAAGTAATCAAGTACCAATGTAATGTCCAGAATATTGAATTTTCAATGGCATAGTACGCAGGCGGAACTAATTTTCCACACGTCGCTTTCCGATTGTACTGATTGCGCTTGCTTACAAATTTATGGTTCTTACACGTTTAAGTTATTGTGTGATTCCAACAAGTTAGCTACTGCATTCAATACAACCGTTCGGCGCAAAATCATAGATAATTCGAATTCTAGTAATCTATAGGACACTCGATAACCAATCGAATATATTTGAAACTAAAATACTTTAATAACGACGACTTCATAACTTAAGCAATATTATCTACTCTATTGAGTTCTGCACCATTGGTCATCAACAACTTCATAAAACGACAAGGTATCTGTCCCAATTATATTTTTCTAAAGCACCGACTTAGAGCAAATTTCTTTAATTTTTACCGCTATGTGTTATCTAATAAACTTGCGTTTAGTCAACGCAATTAGTTACTAACTTATTTTTAATTTTAAAATTTTATCTTTTCCAGCTCCTACGGCTAGCAACCAGACTGCATTAGATTTATACGATGGTATGTATTGCAAGTCACTCTACACTTACAATTTAAATTATGTAGCACTATCACTATATCTATACTTCATATATCATATTATAATTTGTTAATACTACTACTGCTCATTAACTGAACTTAAATAAGAAAATCAAATTAAAATCAAAACATTTCACAGTCTGTGAGTGCTTTAAAAGATACTTGATAAGTACATATTTCGTAGCCGTAGCGTTCAATGTTTCGTAGCTCGTAGCGTCGTAGTCGTAACTCGTCACGCTGTTATTTTAACGGTTTTGACGGCCTTTATCTAATTGATGACTGTCGATATGAGCAATCACTGTCTAAACAACTGTCTACTTTCGATTTTTCATTCATAAAATTTATAATAGGCTGACGTAGTTGCATGGGTTGTAACCACACCTACCAAACAGTTTTATGTTGAGCTTCGTAGCTCGCATTGATAATAAATAAATAATAATATAAAAACTGTGCTAATAAAACTACTTAACTTATCTTCTATCTTTATAGATGTAATTAAGATACCAGAGCATCATCTTATAATAAATTAAATCTATATATTTTTTAATACTACGAGATATTTTTTATTAACAGAAAACTTTTTGCGTTTCAGGTCCAGTTGAGGGATGTTACTATAATTTCCAGCACTATGGCGAGGGAGACCGCATTATGACCAACGAGCCCTGCCTGAACTGTACTTGCCACAACCGCATGTTGATGTGCTACCTGCGGGTATGCCCGTTCACGAAGCCCATCGGCCAGGACTGCACTGTTGAGAAGCGGGCGGACCAGTGCTGCCCTATCGTCACTTGCCCAGATGGTAAATATTTTATTGTTGCTTTACTTTTTAGTTTGTATTGTATATAAAATTAATTAGATCGATTTAAAGCGACAATAGCCCAATAGTGTCCGTTTCAAACTTGGAAGTGTCGTCTCATCCGAAATATATTAATTTAATTTGTATTTCTATGTATAATATGTATGTATATAAGTACTATATCCGTTAAGCTAGCACCCATAACACAAGCATTAAGTTGCTTACTTTGGGGCTAGCTGGCGCTGTGTGAAAAGTGTCCAAAGATTTATTATTATTTATTTATTAATTAAATTAGATCTATCTTCCAAGTTAGAAACGGTGACGTTTCATCCGAATATAAATGTTTTGCGGATGATTCGACACCTAACAAATTTGAAAGGGAGACAACTCATCCGCGGATCAGATTTTCTCGGATGAAATGTCACCAAGTCTCCGGAACGCGGGTTCGAACTACGCCGCAGATGGACTATTAAATTGCGGTGAACTCACTGTGTTGACAATCGTTGCTTACCACGAGGAGTTTACGGGACTATTACTAAAATGATTTCATAAAACCTGCTCTAACTGATGATAAATATTAGAAGAATTAGATAACTACCTATCTATTTGTTTATGTATGTACGAGTATTATCATGACACTGTTTTATTCCAAAATTAATTTCGTTTTTTTTTCTTAGATTCTCATTTCTATGTCTTATTATTTTTATTCTTAGTTCCAGTTGATCTACTAACATCAACGTCAACAACATCGCCTGCCGAGTATGGCGCCACTGGTCTTGGAAAATTAGACAAATACGGGTGCAGCATCAACGGAAAATACTTCCCCGAGGGCTCGAAAGTACCGCCGACTCCGAACAAACCATGCGAACACTGCTACTGCATTCGAAATATGACGACCTGTGTTATGCAAGAGTGTACTCTTCATGTGGATGGATGTACTCCTATCTACCACAAAGACGTCTGCTGTCCTGTCCGCTACTCTTGTGGTAATTATTATTTTATTTATTTGCATTTTTTTTGGCAAAGTGAATTTATAATCGTAATGATTTGCTATAAAAAATCTCCATTAAGTAAACTTAATAGTTTTTTAACGTTCATTAGTTGTAACAATTGGCCCAAGTTTCAGCTTTTACTTAGAATATTCATGTTTTATTTCAGATCATCCAGAGGATTCAACGCTGCTTTTGGATGACATGACCACGACTGTACGACCCACACCTGGTTTCCTATTGACTACCACCACTTTGTCACCAGTGACCCAAATGTCCCAGGATTGCGTTCACGATGATCAAATCTTCCCTGATGGTGCTTTAATCAAAACTGAAAAGGCATGTGAACATTGTTATTGTATGAAGGGAGACATTGTTTGTGTGGTGCAAGAATGTGGAACGCCCATGGAAAATGAAGGCAAAAACTGCACCTCACAACCACCAAGAGAAGGACAATGTTGTCCAGATACTTATATTTGTGAAGGAGATGAAGTCACCACAGAGCCACCTTCTGAATTCACAACGCAATCATATTTGGAAGAACTCACCACCTTATCTCCTCCCAGAAGAGTTGGAGTTGAAGGCAGTGGCTACAGACATGAACCTGGTGAACCTGCTTTCACTGAACCTCCTATGATAACAGAACCTGAAGGAAGTGGTTATGAAGAACCAACGGAGTCATCTATCATTGATGATACTTACAAATTAACGCCAGAAACGCCTGATATCAGTAGTGAACCTACAGACGAATCTTCTTATCCCAGCAAGACCACACTTAGAACACCTACATTAGAAGAAGTTGAAAAGACTACAGAACCCGATAAGGGTCTCAACACTGTTCCAAGTGACGCAAGTGATGAAGAAATGTTTAAACCTTCGATTACGGAAAAAACTCCATCGGAAGAACCAGAGGTTACCGAAACAACAAGTGATGAAAAAACGGATGAAAGTAAAGAAAAAACACCCTCGCCCGAAGACGCCTCTACGCCAGTGGTGACAATTAAGTCTGAAGAAAGTTCAAGCACCACAGAATCAGCTTTCAGGAAGGAGGATTCTTTGGGAGAACCTACCGAAATCTATGATCTAAATGAACCTGAAAAGGTGTCTACGCAGTCACCAGAGGTCGAGAAGGAAACTGAAGAAGATGTTACAAGCTCGAAAACTAAGGCACCATTTATGGAAGAACTTGAAAAACAAACAACATTGACACCAGAATTTACACAGAAGGACATTGAAGAAGAAATTCCACCACAGAAATCTACTACCGAATCAGCATTAGAAATAACAACGTCTGAAGATAGCAAGTCAACTGAAAAAATAACTACAGACTCTGTTGAGCTTGCTCATACTGGAACGACTGCAGCAACTATAGAAAAAGTAGACGTGTCTGAAACTACAAGCGCGGAAGAAAATGAAGTTGAAGATATTTCAACAACTCTTCCGCCTGGCCGTATTCCAGGAGAAGGCGATTGCTTACTCAATGATATAACTTATAGAAATAATAGCAATGTACCAAGTTCAAATAACTGCCATACAGGCTGCAGATGTGTTAGTAGTATAATAAAATGTGATCCAATTATTTGCAGTCCCCCTCCAGAGTATATGAATAATTGCCAACCTACCTATGATTCGCCTGATGCATGCTGTCCAACATACGTTTGCGAAACTGGAGAAACCATACCTCCTCAACCACACAGTCAAATGGCTGGAACAGATAGCCCACTGCCATCTTCACCGATCGAATGCCACGGTGATGAATGTGAAGTGAAAAAAGAACATGACATTCCTGTTGAGGGTGATTGTGGATCAGCTGGATGTGGTGATGGACATGTCGCAGTGCCGGAAACCCCATCAGAAGATTGCCATGATGGTAAATGTTCATTCCCAGCTCAACCATGTACTGATGGCAACTGTCAAGAAACGCCGACAACTCAATGCGAAAATGGCAAATGCGGTATTGAACCCGAAATTATACCTGTTAAACATACACCACTTTGTGGCGAAAATGAATCGGATTGTAAACTACCCGTACCTGAGACAGTACCGTGTGAAGGTGAGGAATGTATTAGTGTTCATACTGGATGCAGTGGTACAGATTGTGGCACAGATGATCTCAATAAACCTATTATTCCGGAACAAGAAGGTGGAAGCTGTGAAGGAGATTGTAAGACACCACAAGGTGAAATAACTGAACCTTGTACGGAAACATCGTGCAGAAGAAAAGAAACCGGGGAAGTGGAGGGTTCTGTACCTTCGGACTGTTCAGACTCTGAATGTCTCCAAAAGGTGCCATCCAGTGATGATGATAAGAATATACCAGTAACAGAAGATATGGGTATTAAATCTACAGAACAGCTTGAAATAACTACCGCAAGACATGAAATTGAAACAGAATTACCTGAAAAAGAAACTAAATCACCTGAAGGTGTGAGTGACCACGAACCAACTGAAAAAATAGAACCTACATTAGAAGAGGGTAGCACAATTAGTCCATTATCTCAAGCAACAGAAGCACCAGCATCTCCGGAAGACAAAATTGGTGGAACCGAACCGGCTCTTGATGTTGACCATACTACAGCGCCTAAATTTGATAAAGATGATAAAGTTACGAAATCACCAGAGATAGAAGAGGAAGTATCCACCTCAGAGCCCGAAGTCGCAGCAACTGTTGAAACTAAGTACGGTGACACTGACGCTGTTACGAAGAGACCTGAAGAAGTAGAAATGGACTCGCATGTTACCAAATCGGAAGACGTTACACCTAAATCTGATTTGGAAACTGAAACTAGTGAATCTACTGAAAAACCACAGTATATCGATATAACCATTAAGCCACAGGACTCTTCCACAAGTATTCCTGAAACAGAAGAAACAAAGACAGAATCAGAAGAACACCATGAAGTCATGTCTACTAGAGTACCTGAACAAAAACAAACTGAAAGCTCAATGCCACATGAGCATGACAAGGTTACCGAAGAGCCTGTGCCATATACATCAGAATCAGATATGAAACATGAGGTTACGGAACCACATGTTACAGAATCAAATGAAATCTTCGACAAGGCAACTGAAATTTCGGAACCAGTAGAATTAGATGAACACAAAATGACTGCAGAATACGAGCAAGAAGTAACCACAGAGGGCAAATTAGCGTCTAGTTCGTTGGAGCCTGATACCTATACCTCTCATACGGTTTCGGAGAAAGAAATTGAACAAGAACCATTTACAAACGCGCCTACAGAGCATCATCTTGGTGAAAGTGTCACAGAGTCCGTTCCTGAAAAGACGTCAGAGCCATTTGAAGATGTAACAAGACTAATTCCAGATATGGTTAAAACAGAAAAACAAGAGCCATTCACAGAAACTCCTGGAGAATACATTACACAATCACATGAATTAAGTCCCGAACCCGCTTTGCCTGGCCAAGAACCTGAGTATTCTACCGACGAACCGATGGTACAGCCTAGCGAACCTGTTTCAGAAGATGATACCAAGTTACATGCCACTTCAGAATCACCAATAACTGACACTAAAGAAAAGGATACTACCCAGGCATCTGATGAAGATATTAAAGGAGAAACCACAACAAGAGCTTCAATGTTGGGTGAAAAGACGACTGCTTCAGAACCAGAAGAAGTTGACGATAAGCATAAAGAACAACCTATTGAGAGTCCTGATACTAATGAGATAACACAAGACACAACACAGAAACCAGCTGTCACTAGCTCTGACGAAGAAGATCAACATGCGGAAGAACCTAAAGTAACAGAATTAGATGAAACTGTTACTGAAACTCCAGTTACATTAGTAAGCGAACAGCCATCAAGTAGTCCGGAAGAAACGCATAAGACAGAGAAACCTGAACTAGGAATAACTGAACCACAAGAAATTAGCACGGAAGAACCTTCGATACTTCCAGGGGAAGAATCTCAAGTAACAGATAAAATACCATCCGAGCCATTTATCCCAGTTCACCCAGAAACACCTGAATCGTCTACGACACAATCTGACATCATAAATGAAATCCCGCACGTCGACGTTGATATCCAAACACCATCGCCATATGAAGATGTAGAAATTGAAACCAAGACCCCCGACCGAACAGGTTTCGAAGATACAACCGAAGTGGAAGATCTGGAGACAAAGGCTCCAGAAGCAATTACAACTAAAACGCCTACGGTATATGAGGAACCAGGAAAGACCTCAGCTCCGGAAGATATTGTAACAGAACAACAAGAAAAAGAATCAGTTACTACAGAAAAGACAAAGGAACAACCATCTGAACACGAACAAGAACAAACCTCTGAAATGCAGGAAACTACAGTTCCTTCAATAGTCCAAAAAGAGAGTTCAGAAGAACCAACCGAACCTCTTGTTACGGAAAGTGACGTACCATATGTCACCAGAGCTCCAGAATCACACGTGAAAGAACCAGAGGAAGCAGAACCACATGTGAAAGTACCAGAAGAACCAGTTACTGAAACTGCTGAAGCATTAACAACAATGGGTATTAGCGAACCACACGAAAAACTGTCACCAGATCAAACTGGAACAGAAGGGTCCGAAGAAATACCTTCAAGAACTCCCGAGCACAAACCCGATGAAGACCATCACGTTAAAAAACCTGAAGAGAAGCCTGAAATACCTCAAGAAACTTCCACACGAACACCTGAAGAAATATCTACGGTGTTATTAGAGGCTGTTACTGAACCTACACATGAGGTCATTCCTGTGGAGCCACAAGAACCAGTCTTTGAGCCAAAGGATAAGGAAGAAGAAACCAAGGCTACAGAAAAACCAAGTGACGAAAAACCATCATATTCACCCGAAGGTTCTACGGGATTAGATACAGCGGTAACTGAGCCATCACATAAAACTGAAGAAGACCTAGTTTCTGAACAAGAAAAAGCAACAACTGAAGAATCGTCCGAACAAGCTCTAGAATCATCTACTAAAGTACCACAAGATATGACTTCATCGTTATCAGATTCGGATCTGCCAGAAAAATACACTGTTTCGGTATCACAAGAAACCACACCAAGTTCATTACCAGGTTCCGTAACTGGTGAAGCAGAAAGCGATAAACCTTCAGAAAAACCACAAGAAGCTGATGAGGCAGGAATGGAACTGACCACACGTAAATCACCAGAAGCGATGGTCACGGAGCCTTCGTCAGAACAGGCGACGGAAGGATATGAATCGGAGATGGCTACGGAAGAACCAATGCTACATGGAACGCAAGAAGCTGAATCAGTTGATCAACATACTATTCCTGATGTAGTTGAATTAGAAGAACATAGCCACAAACCAGTTGAAGAAGTCTCTACTGAGGCCACTACTGAAGAAGATTATAGTACCGGTCCATCTGATGACAAGGAACCAAAACCGGTAGCAACTACAGAAAGACAAGCAGCAGTTACTGAAGCTGAAGAAGAAAAATTATCAACGTCCCGACCATCATTTGACGAAGAAAGTGAACAGACTGTTGCTCCAATTACTAGTGGTACTAAAGACACTCAAGAAGAACAGCAACCGATATCCGATATTGAAATTCCAGTACAGACTGAAAAAGTTCCGACTGAAACAGTTACAGAATCTGAGTTGTCACATGAAACAGCAATGCTTGAAGAAGTTAGCACTGTAACAGGTAAAGTACCAAGTATAGAAGAGGAGGAAATTTCAACTTCAAAACCAGAATTAGAATCTGGCAAACCAGAGGATAAACCAACTGATGAAAAGCCCGAAGATGAGCTAGCACCGAAACCACAGGAAGAAACAACTGAACAATCTGTTGAAAAATCTACTGAGAAGGCTCAAGAAGAAATAACTGAGAAACCCATAGAAGACGTGGAACAGAAGCCATTAGAAGGAGGGGTAACACCTTCAGAAAAACCTGTAGGCTTACCCGAAGAAGCGCAAGAAGGAAAGCCTTCAGAAGAAGGCGAAGAAAAGCCAACAGAAATGCCATTAGAAGAACCTGTAGCAATGACTGGAAAGCCTGTAGAAGAAGCAGAAGAAACGCCTACAGAGATACCAGATAAGAAACTTTTGGAAGAAGCTGAGGGACAACCTATGGAGGGAACCGAGAAACCTTTGGATGAATCTGAAGAAAAGTACACAGAAAAACCAGAATTCACTGAACCTAAAAAACCCCTACCAACACCACAAATTCCGGAAGACCAAACTAAAGAGAAGCCTGAAGAAATTCCAGAAGAAAAACCAACCGAATTGCCAGAGAAGAAACCTGAGGATGAAACCGAAAAGAAGCCTGAGGATGAGACCGAGATGAAACCTGAGGGTGAACCCGAGAAGAAGCCTGAGGATGAGGTTGAGAAGAAGCCTGAGGATGAGGTTGAGAAGAAGCCTGAGGATGAGACCGAGATGAAACCTGAGGATGAGGTTGAAAAGAAGCCTGAGGATGAGGTTGAGAAGAAGCCTGACGATGAATCTGAGAAGAAACCTGAGGAAGAGACCGAGATGAAACCTGAGGACGAGGTTAAGATGAAACCTGAAGACGCAGAGAAAAAACCTGAGGATGAGGTCGAAAAGAAACCTGAGGAGGAGGCTGAAAAGAAACCTGAGGATGAACCCGAGAAGAAACCGGAGGATGAGGCCGAGAAGAAACCTGAGGAAGAGGCCGAGAAGAAACCTGAGGATGAAGCAGAGAAGAAACCTGAGGATGAGGCAGAGAAGAAACCTGAGGATGAGGCAGAGAAGAAACCTGAGGAAGAGGCAGAGAAGAAACCTGAGGAAGAGGCCGAGAAGAAACCTGAGGATGAAGCAGAGAAGAAACCTGAGGAAGAGGCAGAGAAGAAACCTGAGGATGATGCTGAAAAGAAACCTGAGGATGAGGCTGAGAAGAAACCTGAGGATGAGGCAGAGAAGAAACCTGAGGATGAGGCAGAGAAGAAACCTGAGGATGAGGCTGAGAAGAAACCTGAGGATGAGGCTGAGAAGAAACCTGAGGATGAGGCAGAGAAGAAACTTGAGGAAGAGGCAGAGAAGAAACCTGAGGACGAGGCAGAGAAGAAACCTGAGGATGAGGCTGCAATGAAACCTGAAGGCGAACCTGAGAAGAAACCTGAGGATGAGGCTGAGATGAAACCTGAGGATGAGGTTGAGAAGAAACCTGAGGATGAATCTGAGAAGAAACCTGAGGAAGAGGCCGAGAAGAAGCCTGAGGAAGAGGCAGAGAAGAAACCTGAGGATGAGGCTGCAATGAAACCTGAAGGCGAACCTGAGAAGAAACCTGAGGATGAGGCTGAGAAAAAACCTGAGGAAGAAGCCGAGAAGAAACCTGACGAAGAGGCAGAAAAGAAACCTGAAGATGAAGCTGAGATGAAACCTGAGGACGAGGTCGAAAAGAAACCTGAGGATGATATCGAAAAGAAACCTGAGGATGAAATCGAAAAGAAACCTGAGGATGAAATCGAAAAGAAACCTGAGGACGAGATCAAAAAGAAACCTGAGGATGTGGCTGAGATGAAACCTGAGGACGAGGTTGAGAAAAAACCTGAGGATGAGGCGGAAAAGAAACCTGAGGATGAGACCGAGAAAAAACCTGAGGACGAGGTCGAAAAGAAACCTGTGGTTGAAATCGAAAAGAAACCTGAGGATGAAGTCGAAAAGAAACCTGAGGATGAAATGGAAAAGAAACCTGAGGATGAAGTCGAAAAGAAACCTGAGGATGAGGTCGAAAAGAAACCTGAGGAGGAGGCTGAGAAGAAACCTGAGGATGAGGCTGAGATGAAACCTGAAGGTGAACCCGAGAAGAAACCTGAGGATGAGGTTGAGAAGAAACCTGAGGATGATACCGAGAAGAAACCTGAGGATGATACCGAAAAGAAACCTGAGGGCGAACCTGAGAAGAAACCTGAGGATGAAGCTGAGATGAAACCTGAGGATGAGGTTGAGAAGAAACCTGAGGATGAATCTGAGAAGAAACCTGAGGAAGAGGCCGAGAAGAAGCCTGAGGAAGAGGCAGAGAAGAAACCTGAGGATGAGGCTGCAATGAAACCTGAGGGCGAAGCTGAGAAGAAACCTGAGGATGAGGCTGAGATGAAACCTGAGGATGAGGTTGAGAAGAAGCCTGAGGATGAATCTGAGAAGAAACCTGAGGAAGAGGCCGAGAAGAAACCTGAGGAAGAGGCTGAGATGAAACCTGAGGATGAGGTTGAGAAGAAGCCTGAGGATGAATCTGAGAAGAAACCTGAGGAAGAGGCCGAGAAGAAACCCGAGGAAGAGGCTGAGATGAAACCTGAGGATGAGGTGGAAAAGAAACCTGAGGATGAGATTAAGATGAAACCTGAAGACGCAGAGAAGAAACCTGAGAAAGAGGCCGAGCAGAAACCTGAGGAAGAGGCCGAGAAGAAACCGCAAGAAGTACCCGAAATGAAACCACAAGAAGTACCAGAAGAGAAACCTCATGACATGCCAGAAGAGAAACCCACAGAACCTGCATCGACAGCCTCTCCTGAAATATCGAAACCTGGATTCGGTGACATGCATCCCACAGATGAGGTTCCAGACGACGAAAGTCCATTCCCGCCCAGCGCAGGAACCAGCGGATATGGCACTGAGCCCGACTACGTGGAAGAAGACCAAGCTTTCGGACCCGGCACGTGTCGCTACGGCGGAAAAGTATACGTCTCAGCCCAGCAAATACCTAGAGATGATCCTTGCGATTTCTGCTTCTGCTTCAGAAGCGACATCATTTGCTTACAACAGAGCTGCCCACCTCCAATTCACGGTTGCCACGAAGAACCAATACAAGGATTCTGTTGTCCGCGATACGAATGTCCTGTGGCTATGGCTACTACTCTTAATGTTACGACGACCACGACGACAACTACCACGACATTGCCGCCACACTTCCTTCCCCACGCGTACAAAGGAGCAGCACAAAGAAGAGGCTGCCAAATAAAGGGGCATACATACAAAGTGGGCGAAGTTGTTCGCGCTTCATCTGGACCATGTTTACATTGCACGTAAGTTAAACTCATTTTCATTCCTTTTCTTTTGACAATTTAAAAGGTTTAAGTTTCGCTGAAGTAGTTTTTTTCACTTACGCTTCATGTGAAGTATACGAGGTTGAGTGATCAGTAACTAATGTCTATGCTAATTTCATTACAGATGCGGAGGAGACGGTCAAATGAAATGCGACCCCAAGGCGTGCACCCCCGAGCCGATGCTGCGGCAGATGATCGCCGCCGCCGTCTCAGCCAAGCGGCGGAGGTGAAATACCTCGCAGAGCTCGTCACTTTAACTGAACACGTGATCACAAGGATAGCGCCTATGTGATAATTATTTCCATCTACTCTTCTATGCACAAGAATAATGCTCAAATTATCCCGATGGAGTAGTATAAGATTTCGTGTCATATGTAGTAATCGATATTATATTTTACTTTTCATAAAGTGTCGTGGCACCGTTCAATTAATGAATCAATCATGACTGTGATTAAAATGTTAAATTATAAATAATAATTTTCTAAAACTGAATTTATTACAATTTTGAGTCTTTGTTAAGACTTATTTATTAATATTATTATTATTTATGTTTTTCTTAACAAAAGTCAGTGCCAAACGATAGTGCTAAGTTGTAAACGACTATGGCTTTATGATAAAGATGTTCAAAACTTTGTTATATTATGTCATTCAAAAAAATTTTGTATTGACCAAAGCGAAGCTGTAAAATCTCACTATAATATTTACATAATTGCACAAATCAAGCTTCGTAGGTCATTAGATCGCCGAAATCTTGACCATTTTACATAATGTAAACTTAATTGTTTTACCGATAATAAGTTTAGTCAATATCTTTGTTTTTACACGATGTTACAGTTAGTGGTTTAGTATCGTGTAAATATGAAGTAAATCTTAAGATTCCCTGATGTTGTAAATGCCTTACTTAATTTGTAATAATTTATATATTTTAGGTGTATAGTACTTAAGCCATGTTTTGAGACCAGTGACTATTATAATTTAGAAATAAAACGAGTACGCCGGCCGCGGTCCGAAAAGCGCCGGTCGACGCGGCCGCCTTGGCCCGCGCTTTTCCTGCTTCTTCGTCTTAGTGAAAACGACGGCACCTTGTTTTCCTTAATTCGTCGAATGCGTTTTATAGCACTTAGTGAGTGCTGGTCAATATTTTTAATCGTTTTGTAAAGACCATTTACAATATGATAAAAATAATTAAAACATATTGTAGGATCTTTTGTAACTTTTGATATTAAAGTGCTGGTAGACTTAAACACGTCGAAAGATTCAGATCGAGGTTGGTACGAAAGCTCAACAGGCTTTTGCGGTCGTGAATAAATATTGAAGCACAAATTAAAGCGGCTGCATTAATTTGTACCAACCTTTGCCTGTGAATACTGGTTGTAGTTATATTTCTTTTTATTTATTTAAAGTTGTAGCAATAGTTATAAAATTATTGGTTTTTAAATTGTGATGTCGATTCACTCAAAAAACAGTTTCCGTAAGACATATAATTACGTATGTCATCTTACAACATGAATTTATTTAATAATATTTTACCGAGACAAGTGGGTCTAGACAAAGTGCAAATTATAATCGCAAACCAGTCGAAAAGTGGTCGAAAAGCCCCTTTTTTGTATGGAGTTTTGACGGATTCGATTTTCGATTCGATCAAAAAGTGCGTTTTGTCTAGGGGGGAAGATATTGTCTAGCTGTCTGTGCAAATGAGTTTTAAATAAAATATTCCAAATGAACTGTGTAACATTATTTTTATTTGACCTATTTCCGGTTCCTATATTTTAATTGCATAAATTATGTGTTTGTTGTAGTAAGAATAGTCTACAGGGCTTATAAATAGTTCTAAACATTTATCTATTTTTTACCTCTTCAATTACCTAGTACCTAGGAAAGCTTTCTCATTGACCTCCTCCTAACAACATCAACTGAGCGAACTGAATTAATTCATGTAAACTTAGTAAACCTACATTAAAGTTATTGAAATGGTTAGTAACCGTAAATCGAGAATGACTATAGTAATTACAAACAAAAATAGTAATTATTACTCAAATATACAGCTCATCGAGAAGCTTTTTTTGCACAATCTATTTTTTACGAGTATACTTATGTTGCTAAGTGTATGCTTTGGCGACCGTCGTCTTTACAATAATGTTCTTATTTTTTTTTTTTTTTTTTATGAATAACTACCGCCCAATAGCTTTACTGCCATCCATTTCCAAGATCCTTGAAAGGCTTATTTATAACAGACTCTTAAATTATTTAGAAAAAAATAAACTTTTGGCAGACACTCAATTCGGTTTCAGACCGAATAGGTCTACTGATGACGCAGTACATGAGCTCACCAATTATATTGCGAGGCAACTAGACTCAGGTAATAAATGCTTAGTCATCTTCCTTGATCTTGCAAAAGCTTTCGATACAATTTCGATACCAATGCTTCTAAAGAAATTATACGACCAGGGTATTAGAGGAATTCCACATACTCTAATCAAGGATTATCTTTCGGAAAGAACTCAACGTGTAATTATAGATGATGAAGTGAGTGAAGAGTTAATTGTCGAATATGGGGTTCCACAGGGTAGCATACTGGGGCCGCTGTTATTTCTCACGTATATCAATGACCTATGCCTACTTCCACTTCCCGACAACAAAGGGAAAATAATATCATACGCCGATGATACAGCTTTAATGTTCAGCGCAAACACCTGGAGTGACGCGTTCGCACAAGCTCAACTCGGTTTCGACTCTGTCAATCAGTGGCTTAAAAACAACTTACTAACCCTTAATGTAGATAAAACTAAGTTCATAACATTCTCCTACAATGCTTTCTCGCAGCCTACCTCAAACTTATACTCCATTAAAGCCCACTCCTGCACTAATTCTCAACAAGCATGTGCATGCCCTTATTTAAATAGTACTGATAATATGAAATACTTAGGTCTAATCATTGATAAACACCTGAACTTTAAAGCTCACGTCGAAGCTCTCACATCTAGAGTCAGAAAATTGATATTTGCCTTTAAAAATCTGAGACACGTGGCTAAGGGTCCTCTTCTCAAAACTGTCTACCTCACGCTATGTCAGTCATTAATTACTTACTGTATTACATCCTGGGGAGGCACGCATAAAACTACACTAATACGCTTAGAAATAGCTCAAAGAGCTGTTCTGAAAGTAAGCACTTTCCGACCAACACGCTTCCCTACAGTAGAGCTTCTTACGAAATGCGACGTTCTATCAGTACGTCAACTTTTCGTATTACTAACAATCCTCAAAAAACACTCACTAACTACCTTTAATCCCGACCTCAAAGCCAACAAAAGGCGCGCCGACATCGTATGTCCCTCTGAGCGATTTAACAGACAGCATACCCACAAATTCTTTTGTTTTCTAGGAAGCTTTTTGTAAGTTTCTTGTACAACAGTATAAACAAGTATCTCTGTATATACCCAATGAACAGCAAAGAATGTAAATATGCACTGCAGAAATGGCTCAAGGGTAAAACATATGATGACACAGAAAACCTGTTAATAGTTATTAGTTAAATTACTTACTTTAGGTATGCTAACTATAAATAAACATTCTGTCAGCAAAATTTTATTTATGTAACAAAATTGTCAACCTTTACCTTTATCAACATTGTTTTGGTGTAATTATTTATAATATCTGTTTAATAAGCACTAACTTACATAATAAGAATGGATACCTAAAACACAGGCAAACATTTTTGCTTAGTTTAGGTATACTACCTTAATTAAAATATTGTTACTAACCAAATAATTTCATAGCCCCATTTAAGTTTCTTGTATTTAGGCTAAGTCTTTATTCAATAAATTTATCTTATCTTATCTTATTGATTATTCGAAATTATCCATCACTCTCACTTCTCGTAGAAAGGCTAAAAATACAAACACGATAAAATGATGAATGACTGAAAAGCTAAGTTTTATTAACTATCTGATATTTCGACAGATAGATAACGTTAAAAAAATTGATACCAATAGGTCTATGTCAGTGTGAAACCTCTTAATTGTAATAGAGTTGAGTAGATAAGTCAAAGTGAAATTGTGAACTCTGTCAGTTTATAATATAACGCGTTAGATTGTAAACTAACAGTGGGTTAGGTTAGGTTAGATTGTAATTTAACTACGTCAGATTATAATCTGACAGAATTCACAATTTTACGGTGACAGATACAATACAAAAATAGAATAGACTAGATGACAAAATGTCGATTATTTGTCCGTCAGACAGATATAGTTAGAAAATGTTCTTTCTTATTTAAATAAATAACAGTGCTACATCGAGTTTAAATGTCGCGCGACGTCACTTGTGAGTAGATTTTTTAATCAAAAATGACGTCACGCGACGTTTCAACTGATTCTGATTCGATTACGAAAAAAATTGAAAAATACGTGTCCAATATTTTTTATTATCTGTCTAACGGACTAAATAGAATTTCGATTTCATTACCCAGTCATCATCCCAATTAGTATACTTAGCATAATAATAAAGGTCTTGAGACCACGTACAATATTTTCAAGAAAAAAAAAACTCCACAGAGCTTTCTAATTGAATGCATTTTTTGTTGTTTTACATGTAAATATTTAGACAATTTTTTTCCTTGTACAACACAAAATATTATCACTGCAATCAACATACTTACCAAATGTAAGAATATTGATCAATAATTAAATTAGTTGCCTAGTTAACATTTGCCAGTGGCAAGATTAAATTACTTGTGATCTTAATAACATGACCATGATCTTCTTAACAAACAAATAAAAGAAACAAATGATAAATCATCACTACAGCGCCATCTTTGGCAACGGCTGTAAGTTAAAAAGCTTCGACAGTTCAACAAAGCTTAAAGCTCCGGTGAAGGGGCCTCGGTTGCTAGCTTTAGAACCATCTAAACCTTGTTAAGTGCCACCTCGAGGCACCGCTAGATGGCGCATCAGTACTTTAATATCGAATGTTATTCGGTTTTAGAATTTGATTGTTGAATTATTCATTAAAATGAGCATTAGTGCGGCATTAACTCTACATTACTAAGAATAATTGTGTTTCACGACTACATTTGTTTAAAATATAATAAAGCGTCTTGTTAAACCAGTAATAACTATCAATATCACAAGATTATTATATTATTTACAAATAAACACATTGATGTTGTAAAAGTCTGTGTTTGATGAGTTAGTTTACGACTAGGTATATTTCAAAAAGCTCTACATGTAAATTAGTCTCACTTGTTAGATACATAAGCTCATAATTTTGAATCTGAATATTTGTATACAACATTTTCTTCTTATCAATTTAATATGATTATCAAGCCCAATTTAGTACAAAAATCTGAAACTACCTGCACAACCTACATATTCAAACAGTGTAAATACCTGTTTTTGAAGTTGCTCCTGCAACTCTCTTCAACTTTTCTACTTTTTGTTCCGTAATCATAACGTGGAAATACCCGACTAATATTGAGCACCGTGAAGTTACCACCATAGCAGGTAAAGATATCTAGTTGACCCTTTCGATCCGATATATTCCTGGATTCAATTCCCATGTGGTATGTGTAATACAAAAACAACTAGAACATTGCTAGAGCAAAATAAATTAGAACACAAGAATTTGTCTGAAAAGAAGGACCTACAATTCCGTATTTCTAAGGGTACATTAAACTTATTAAGCTCAATCAGACGCCTAAAGCAATTCATAACGTCTAGTTACCACCCACGCCCTCTTTACGTGCCGTACAAAGTATGGAATTACTTTTCTTTCAGGACAATCATGGAACGGTTCCATTTTCCTGGAATTTTTACAGTTTGAAACATAAATACCTACTTAGAAAAAGCTCTCAAAAGGCACCTAAGTTATTGTGATTTATTATAACATAAATTTTCATTTCATCTAACTAGGGAAATGGTAACAGGCTTCTGTTTTTATTACTTTTATGACCTTCTTTAATGATATAAGAGTAAATAGTACCTAATTTACCTATAACATTAGTAGATTTTATCCGGAAACAATAAATTAAGTACTCAATGAAAAATCAATAAAATGGTATGTCCATACTATTCTCGACTAGCTATTTGTTACCTATGTAGAAATATGTACCCTCAATTTGAATAACTCCTTCTCTGTCGCACCAATACACGGTCACGACGACTGTCTCATTCTATCCCATTACTTTTATATTGTTCGCTAACTTTCTTGTTTGTATAAGCAAATACACGTATTTGAAAGTTTGTATATTTGTAGGTTGTATTATACAATAATAAGTAGGCATCTACAGATGCTTTTGTACAGTCTTAAGAGATTTTAACGTTATAATGTATTAGGGAACTTTGTTCTACGATTGGTGCTACAGAACATATTAATGTTGAGATTATTGAACTTCAGTCATTCCATTCATAGCAATTTAACTAATTGGAATGAATCACGATCGAATAAAAGATTATGAATAAATATTTTGCTTAATTCAAGGCCTCTAAAGCTTCGTATGTGTTGAGTAATGACAACACTAAACATTTATTTATGGTTTAGAGTTTAAAAAGCTAGCTCAAAGTCTATGGTCACTCTCTGTGGAAAAATGGCCGACTAAAAAGTTTTGTTTTGATGTGCTCCGTTGTAATTTATATTTTGCATGTGTAAGATTGCAATAAACAAGCAAGTTGAAATAAATAATCATGGCGCTTTATTAATTAAACCCCATAACAACAATAGTTATGGGCCCAGAAGAATTTGTCACAAGAAATTAAGTTCAATCGCATCCACGAGTGGAGGACATTGTTGGAAAGGTTTATAGTACCGAAAATTACATCTACGAATATCATCGTCATCATGTCGTGTTCGAAAGACAACAGATATAACATTGCACAATTCAATGGGGAAGGATTTTCGAATTGGGCTTTTAGAATGAAAAGTATGCTAAATGAGGCAAATTGCCTGGGCGCTGTGATTGACGAAAATTTCTCCAAGAAAGCCGAAAATAAGAGCCTCGAAGCAAGGGCACAGGCTCTAATAATTAGCGCAGTGGCTGATAGTCATCTTCAATATGTACGCCAAGAAAGTGCATTTAAAATGTACAAAAACTTAGAGGAAAACTTCAAAGAAAAAAGTACAAGAGGAAAATTGTTTTTGAGAAGACAGCTGAACGAAATAAAGTATCTAGAGAGCAAACCACTGAAAAAACATTTTACCAAAATTCAAGAAATCTGCACTCAGTTGGAGGAGGCAGAATCAGTTTTGTCAGACGAGGAAAAAATTAACTACATACTTTTATCTATGCCAAAAAGCTACGAGGGCGTAGTCACCGCATTAGAGACAATGGGAGACCTGAAACTGAGCACAGTCATGGAAAGACTTCTCGCAGAGGAAGAAAAGAAGAAAAAGTTTAATGAAAACAACAAAGAGACGAGCTCGAGTGCCTTCAATTGTTACAACTGTGGGAAGCCAGGCCATAAGAAATACCAGTGCAGAGGTCGAGGACAAGGAAACAATTATTCTACAGGGCGAAATTATACTACTGGATCGGGACAAACATATAGAGGAGGAAATAACAATTCAGGAAGAGGATTCTACAATACAGGACGAGGATACTATACTGGACAAGGATACAATACAGGACGAGGACAAGGATACAACAATACAGGACGAGGACAAGGATGGAGCCATGGCCGAGGGAGAAACTACCAGAGTCAAGAACGGAGAGAGGAGAGTAATTATACGGAAAATAATCCTAGTGCATTTGTGAGTGAAAATAATCAGTGTGAAGAAAGTGTGCAAAAATATAAGTGTGCAGAAAAGTATTGCGAACTACAATTTTGTGTGGACTCAGGGTGTTCAGATCATTTAGTTAACACAAGAGAACATTTTGTGGACTATATACAATTAACAAAACCACGTCTCATTGCTGCTGCCAAAAATGGTATTAATTTACAAGCAATAGGAATTGGCAACATAGAGGTAATTAGTAAGGTAGGCAACAGGCAATATAAATGCATAATTAAAAATGTTTACTATGTCCCTGACTTAAGAAAAAATTTATTGTCTGTATCAAAAATGGAAAATGCTGGTTTGACTGTCAGTTTTTCTCAAGGTAAAGTAAGAGTTTTTGAAAAAGATTACATACTAATGATTGGTAATAATTCTGGAACTTTGTACACAGTGAATGTTTTAGTAACTTCAGTAAAATCTTGCCATTTAATTAATAAACCTGATGTAAATCTTTATGAATTGTGGCACCGACGTTTTGGTCATTTGGGTTCAAGTAATTTAAATTTATTGGCGAAAAATTGCATGGTAAAAGGTTTATCGGACTTAAAAAATAAAACGACACAGAGTGATTTATGTGAATCTTGTTTATTGGGTAAAAGTACTAGACAGCCATTCAATCATAAAGGCTATAGAGCCAAGAAACCTTTAGAATTAGTTCATACTGATGTATGTGGTCCAATTTCACCAACCACTTGGGATGACAAAAATTATTTTGTCACTTTTATTGATGACTTTACACATTTCACTATGGTATTTTTGATAAAACATAAATCTGAAGTTTTCAAAAAGTTTTTATATTATTATAACATGGTAACTAAACATTTTAATAGTAACATTTTAAAATTGAGAATGGATAATGGGCGCGAATACTTGTCTAATGAGTTTAGGGATTTTTGTAACAGAAATGGAATAGTCATGCAGCATACAGTACCTTATAATCCGGAGATGAATGGTGTGGCGGAGAGAATGAACAGAACCCTCATGGATAAAGCGAGAACAATATTGATAGATGCAGGAATGAAAAAAGAATTTTGGGGAGAAGCAGTATTATATTCTACGTACGTTACAAACAGGAGTCCAGTTGCAGGAAGAGATACTACACCTAGTGAATTATGGGAAGGAAGAAAACCTGATGTTTCGAATTTGAGAGTATTTGGATCCATTGCTTACAATCACGTTCCTAAAGAATTGAGGAAGAAATTGGATGACAAAGGCAAGAAAATGATAATGATTGGATATAATGTAGGAGGATACAAATTATTTGATGAAGAAAATAACATGGCAGTGACGGCAAGAAATGTGATATTTGATGAAAACCTAAAGAAACCGGAAAAGACAATTTTTATCCCTGACTATACAGAGTGTGAAAATGAAGAACAGAAACCAGACAGAACAGGAGGAGAAACTAGTATAGAGAATGAAGAAGAAAAGAACCAAACTTCTGAAAACAATGAAAATGAGCAAGAAAGTGAAGAACTGGAAAAGGAAGAACAAGAAAGACAAAAAAGGAAAAGACAGAAACCATTATGGCAGAAGGACTATGTTGCGGATTTTGACGAAGAAAGTGATGAAGCTCTATTTGCATTATTAAGCAGTCAACATGAAGATACACCGGTAAGATATGAGGACATTGAAGAGAGAGAGGACAAAAATGATTGGTTAAAAGCTGTAAAAGTTTTAGAAGAAACGGAGACATTTGAAATCGTACCAGAACCGAAAGATAAGAAGATATTAGATGGAAAATGGGTATTTACAAAGAAAGAGACAGAAAGAGGTAAATTATGTAAAGCTAGATTAGTCATTAGAGGTTTCCAACAGGAAGAGAAATTTGAAGACATCTATTCACCGGTATTGAAACTACAAACGTTAAGGACATTGTTATCAGTAGCTGCTAAGAGGGATTATACTATACACCAAATGGACGTGAAAGGAGCCTTTTTGTATGGGAGGATTGACGAAGATGTATACCTAAAACCACCAAAAGGAATGAATGTTAAAGAAAATTGTGTACTCAAACTCAAGAGATCGTTATATGGACTGAAGAAATCACCTAAATATTGGTATGAAAAATTCAATGAGACTATTACTTCTTATGGTTTTAAACGCTCGGATAATGACTATTGTTTATATATTAAAGGGGAAACATACTTACTTTTATACGTAGACGATCTATTAATTCTTGGACAAAATATTAAAGATATCAATTCAGTAAAAGACTTTTTGAAAGCTCAATTTAAAATGAAAGATTTAGGGGATAATAATTTAACTTACTTGGGTATTTCTATAAGAAAGAGTTCTGAAGGAATTTTTATTGATCAGTCAAAGTATCTTAAAAGAATTTTAAAACTGTTTAATATGTCAGATTGTAAAGGCTGTAACACACCTATGGATCATAACTTTAAATTTGATGAAAACTTGGAAATTGACTTGTCTTATGAAAAACAATGTAGATCTCTCATAGGTTCTCTCATGTATGCAACTGTAGGATCAAGACCAGATTTAGCTACATCTGTCTATTATTTAAGTAGATTTCAATCAAAACCTAATGCCGAACTTTGGCGTGCTTTAAAGAGATTATTGAGATATGTTAAAAAGACAATTAACTTTGTATTACTTTATACTAAAAATGACTTAAGTGAACCACTTGTTGGATATGCAGATGCTGATTTTGCTAGAGATAATGATCGAAAGTCAACATCTGGATATTTATTTAAAGTTTATAACAATACTGTTGTATGGAAATCTAAAAAGCAAAGTAGTGTTGCACTTAGTACAACTGAAGCTGAGTATGTTAGTTTGTGTGAATCTGTAATGGAAGCTTGTTTCATGATTAAATTACTAAATGACCTAAATGTAGATGTTCCAACTGTAACTATTTTTGAAGACAACCAGAGTACAATTAAATCGTTGAAAGGTTGTGATATAAAGCGATTAAAGCATATTGATGTAAAATTTAATTTTGTTAAACAAAAGGTTGAAGAAAATTTGATAAATATTGTTTATGTTAATTCTAAAAATCAGTTAGCTGATATCTTAACTAAGCCTTTAAGTAAAAATGTATTCTATAGTTTAATTGAAGGTTTGGGACTGTATGAATATGTAAATAAATGTTTATGTTGAGGAAGAGTGTTGAGTAATGACAACACTAAACATTTATTTATGGTTTAGAGTTTAAAAAGCTAGCTCAAAGTCTATGGTCACTCTCTGTGGAAAAATGGCCGACTAAAAAGTTTTGTTTTGATGTGCTCCGTTGTAATTTATATTTTGCATGTGTAAGATTGCAATAAACAAGCAAGTTGAAATAAATAATCATGGCGCTTTATTAATTAAACCCCATAACAACAATAGTATGATTTCAAACTCTATTCTAAATGAACTAGGTTTACAATAGAGTAGACCAACTAGCAGACTAGCAATTTAATGATATTCCATATTGAATGTGAATTGAATGTGTATGCATGCATATTACGTTAGGAGGAACGAGTTCAAACGTAAACGCAGAATAGTAGCCAAGTTAAATTAAATCTGTCTCTCATAATAATATACGTCAGTTATGCTAACTAGGTACTAGCGTTCTCGTAGATTTAATGAAATAATATGATTGAAAAACTTTCTTGTTAGGGAGATAGAGTTTAGACTTAGTACATACTTGGATACATCAAAAACTTTAAGTGCATTAGTGACATTAATGATGGAAGGAGGAAAATCAAGTATTTTAACAGCATTAAATATCACATTATTATTTGATCACATATAACTACAAAGATTGTCAATTAACAATAGGTAAACCAGATAGACACCCCCTCTTTGGAAGGTTAAAATTTATCCTAGGTGATGATTCTGTATAGATATACGACCTACATAGTAGCATATTTTAAAAAATATACTGGAAGTCGCAAATCGGTTTTAACATTAACTTTTAACTTAATATTTAATAATTTAATACACAAAGAAAGATTAGCTTACCGAATTAACACTAAGTTCGACAATAATTAAGATTATGAATAACCAAAGATACTCGTTTAACCAATAAAGTTTATAAAATATCTGTTTCATCTCGTACTTAACTCGGCCCGGTTCGCTGTCGTGTGAGAAACTATATTTACGGTCCAATCAATTGGAAATAGACTGTTATTGTATAAAATTTATCTTGTTTTCGTTATTTACCTGATTGTAAACCTTATCTATATTATGTCATTTCCTAAATGTAACTTATTGGTGTTAGTGGTCCCTTAGGTACGGCTTAAAATCTTTCTTATCTTATTATACCTACTTGAAAACTTTTTAGCAGATGTTAATAAAAAGTAGCCTAATTAATTATGACGTAGTTATATGTAAGCGAGTATTTGCTTACTGTACGGCAATTTATGTGTGAAAACAGTAGGTATATAGTATTTACATTCATCTGTCCTCCATAACTTGCGCGTTTTAATATTATTAATAAAAACAGATAGTACTTAATTAAACGTCCTGAACGATGATAATATTCATACACTTATTCATAGTCTCCTAAAATTGAAGGAGATAGAAAAATTAAATCGTAACAACCAATTTTCCAGGGTAGCTTTCTGGAAAACGTGGATTAAAATGCTAAAGCATGGGTTACATTGGTAAAAGGCACGAAACGCAAAGATATGGACCAATGTTAAAAGAAAAATGTTTTCCAGATTGACGCAACGTATTTAGGACGTTTGACCAATAGACAGATGACCGGTAAAGTAACTATTCGATGCATAGTCGCCCTTGACCGCTCTCACGATGAAGAAAGAAGAAGGAAAAGTGTAAGGTAAGTGAGGAACGAAATAATTTGTGATTGATTTATTGATGCTTTTTGGTGGACCGATTAAAATTTTACACATACTCGGAACTATGAATAAGACTAGCCAAGTGTGTTTCCAAAAATTGAGATTTTTGTTGACAAATGACGTGTATTTTACGTTAGTTAGTACATAGCCTACACTGTGTGAAATTACTTAATTTCCGTTTTGCTTTTAATACATTTTTAGGGCTTGAAATTATTTCTTAATTTTCAATCTTATTTTATCAGCTGAATTAGAAATTATGTTCAGATTAAGCGTATTATTGAAACGGTCCTAACGCCAATTTCTTTAAGATATGTAACCTTCAGATAAGCTTAATTTACTTAAGATGAATGAAGTATTTAATTTCACCTTGATACATAAAGCCTTCGCTGAGAAAAAGGGCCTTGACACAGGCAGGCGGACTGCGAGCCTATTCCCGTCCAGGCACTCTTACTTAAATCATTTTATTTTAAGTCTATATCTTTTCTCTTTGCTACGAGTAAAACATTTGATGAGACAAACCTTCCAAGTTACGAGTAACACCTGAAATTAGTTATTACTAACACTTTTTAATATCAACTGCGAAGAAAGACTTACTACTTAGATAATTTTCATATACAAGAATTTCTACTTTTGTATCCTCTTCAGTAGGTATATGTATTTGTGTAAGACAGAACTCTACGCTAATTAGTTCGTGATCTATTGTCGTTAATTGTGTACCTAATTCAATTTTTCAGTGAAAAATATTGGGATGTGGAAAATTTATTAATAAACAAACAAATATTTACACCTCGGGCTTAATCAAAATAGATGAGATTGGAAAACGGCAGTAGATAACTTTCAGACTAAAATGTCAAGTCGGTTTACTGAGTTGAAAAGATAGGTACCTAAGTAAGTAGGTACTAGTAGGTACTTGCTTAGATCCAAGAGTCCTTAACTGCTATTTGTGCCAACTAATGTTACATTAGTAACAAAGTTCTCGAATTCAGGTCAAATACACGAGTAAGTAAGTTCTATGATCAAATTATGAAATTCATCAGATTAAACTGGCCCTTTTCCAAATATAGTGTTTTCCATTACAACTACCCATGAAGTTGAACTAAACATTTATTTAGTTAATCATATTCATTTCAGATATCAGTGTTGTTAGTTGTTAGTGATTCAAATTAACAAATAATGTTGCTGTCGCCCCGAGCACAGGTGGCTGATGGTTAATGGACGATGGTGGTAAGTGTAGTCTTAAGTAGGATATCTCCATAACCTTGTAAAACTACTGTACTAATCATAATACTACTAATCCCATATTCTTGAGAATTTTCAAGGCGAAAAACTGGTCTCGGTGTCTAGCTTTAGTAACACGCGGCTATTGCGTTGTTCAGGAATTTCCACTCATTGTGTAAAATACAAACAGGAGGTGAGATAAAACTAGTTACTGGGCCAACGTGTAAACCGTAAATACTGCAATTCAAGTTCAATGCTACACACGTTGTGTTTCAATGGAAATGATAACTAAATTCCCAGAACTACCCGCGGCCAGGGTTTATTTTCGTGCCACACGTGTTTTTATTATGAAACAGAATATTCGAAATATTAAATCCCAATTCAGAAAATTGAAGGTTCATTCTGTAGGTTTCGTTCAGAGTAAAATAACAAAGATGTAAATGATTTATATGTTTGCAATGGAATAAATTTAAAACGTTTTTGATTTATTAAGGAATTTCCCTTCCCATTTCTTAATTAATGTCAGCATCGAAATAAAGCGTACAGCTCTACATACGTAATTCAATTTCAAAATTGCTTATGATGAATACTTCAAAACCCGCTCAGAATATGATGGAAGAAGCTAATCTTGAAGTAATACGCGATCCAAGATATTAGAAACAAACAGCGGAGCAATTCATCCGGCCGCGTCATCTTAAACGGCGTATTTTATAGAGGGATTTGTCCCAAATAAGGCTGTATCTATTTTTTCATTTGAGTCGGGCTCGCGGCTCGCGGCTCGCGGGCTCCGCGGAGTCCCGTGTGCACCCACCATCCCGAGCCGCGGCGCCGCCCCGCTCCATTCGCGGTCTCCATGGCGACCAGCTCAAATGACGTATCGATCCCGCGTGGGGAGGGGGGGCGCGGGGTGGCGCCGCTCCACCCGCCGCGACCCCCTGGCACCCCTGCCTCCGCCACTCGACCGTTGGCCCATGCAAAATGACGGATGTAAAGTTTGGATATACCTCCTTGGAAGGAAATGATATTTTCATTAAAATGAAAATGAGGTAATGTTGTATGATTTATTCCGTTCGGCGATATATTCCCTTTTACAAACTCGAGATTCTGTTTCATTCGATGATAATGAAGCCATGTTATTCTTACATTGGTTTGCAGATATGGATACTGAAAGAGCATTTTATGCTCATTTTATGAGGTAGTAAAGTGTATTTGTTAGCAATGTAGCTATTTAATCATTTATTTTACTACTTTACTTTGGACATCCTCATAATCGTTTATATTTACATAACAATAAAATATATGCATATCTGTGTATAGATCTTGTTATTACGTTTGATATAAATCAAAAATGTTGAACTTACAGCGAAGCTATGTAGTGGAAATACAAAATAGAGAACTTTTGAAATACGATAAAACTTGGTGCAGTTCAAGTTATTAATACTGCGCCACTATTAAATTAAACTAAATCAAAGTTTTGAAAATGTTAGCAATCGCACAAATGAAAGGATTTTACGAAATACTGGTTTATGCAATGTTAGTCTTTAGGATCAACTCTCCAAAGTGTAATTTAAATTTGAACTTTCAACATGCTCTAATTACAATGAAACTAATGAGATTCGATTTAAGAAACCATTAAAATCATGACATGGGTAAAGGTAATCATAAGATATTGATTAGAATAGTATTTGGCTTTTTGTTTTTGTCTGACGGGAGGTAGAGTCGTAAGCTGGTTAAAAAATATAAATAAGAAAATGAAAAAAATAATTAAAGCACTAGAAAATTTTTCCACGTAAAACCTTGCACCATATTGTTGCTGTTTCACATGGAAATATAAGTACCCTACCTACTTATAATTAATTTACTATTGTAGTTAGATATCTAATATAGATACCATTATCAGAACATAACTTAAAAAACCTAATTAAAAGAATCAATACTCCAATCTGTACCAGAACACATTCCAGACATACTCAATCAGAAATCACCAGAGCAATCTTATTAAATAGTATTTTAAATTAAACATTGCTATGTTTAAACGTCTCTTCTAAAATTTTGTTTCAAACATTAACATAATTAAGTGGTTCTCAAAGTTTTCCCATTATAAACTTAGCGAGAAATTTTATTTTTCCCTCAAGTCACGCGTGCTGGTGTGCGCGCGTGTGTACGAGCCAGCGAATTGGATTTTCTGTAGTGTGAGTGAACCTACTTTTGCTCGGAGAACAGGAAAACCTTGGAGATTCATGAAATATTAATACAAAACGTCTGATAACTTACTTTTATGGTATTACTTATATCATATTTTTTACACCTTACTTTGTTGTTTTGTAACACGAATACTTACCTACCTACTTTCTACTTTCAATCGCAGAAATGTTCAAATATTGTGAAATACAAGTATGTTGAGAAAAGCTAGGAGGTGAAACTGATTAATTATACCTACCTTTATGATTAATTAGTTATTAAGACACCAACTAAAAGCTTTGTGCTTAAGTTTAGTTCGTGGTTTAGTCTAAATAAAGACTGCTATGATCCCGATACCTTAAAGAACGGAAACTTAGCAACCACCGAAAACCAGACCATGGCATATCAAAGTAAACACAGGCATTTTATGTAGGTAGTTGTATTGGCTGCAATTTTTCAGCAGATATGTAGAGTCTGTGTGCTATCGACTACATCTACTCATAAAACACGTTCAAGAAGAAGAAGATCCTTGCTACACAGGAGTTGCAGCGGTGGGAATGAGAGGTGGAAATAGTTCCGTACCTATAAAGAACGTATAGATCAATAGATACTGCAATCGCTGCATGCTGCTTAACTTTTAGGTTTATTTGTTGTCTATGTATTTTGTACCTTACCTACTCATGATGCGTGTCAATAAAGTTTTATCTATCTATTTTAGCCATGGCATATGTGGCAGAATGAGCTACCAACCACTAATAATGATTAAAGTTCAATATTATTCAAACACTTTATTAAAATGTTTTAAATTCTAAACAAAAAATATTTTAGTAACACGGCGTTTCCAACGACGCAAGTTTCAGTCATAACGTCTTCCCTCCTCGCGAACTAAGAAATATAGATGCTTGCGAGCAAAACCTGTAGTAAATCACTAGCCTGCATTATTACATACATATAATTCCACGATCACCAAACACAAACTCGATGTTGTTTGCAACCATGTGATTATGAGGTATTTATAGCTATCCCTATGTTTTACTCTGAAGAATAGTTTCATTGATATAGAGTCGTAGACAAAATAGATGCTGCAATGTTAAAGAGTGGATTGTGGTTATAATCGAATCATGATGCAACACTTTTTAAGGTCACTATGCATTGTTATTTTTTCTTTTCCACCGATGACTGAGTGAAGACAGGTACTTAATCGCGCATGGACTGCAACATTATTTGATAAATCAAATAAACCTCAAACAGAAGTTAACAGAAAAGACATCTTGCATAATATGGATATTAAGCAACTACGTATTGGGTTAAATAAACCTACTTTTTAAAAAATGCCCCATAATGCATTGCCAGTAGTAAAACATCTTAAAATTTCCATTTTCCTTGTCTACTTTCTTAAATACGAATGATAAAACATAACACAACATCGTACCAACTCAAATGTCGTTATTATTTTAGCTGAACGAGCACTCTTCTCTGAAGGATGTCTTGTATGAAAATCGGAAATGCCAACGATCCAGAAACACTGATTTAATTTCGAGACTAAATTCGGCTTCAATAATGTTTTCCTTCGTGCCGTTCTAACCCTAACTTTATAGGTGTTGTCTAGTCTATTCCCGCAGCTTTACTCGCGGGGTGCGAATAGTGGAGTATTTTGGTATCCCTATGGATTGGGTGATTGACACCACAAAATAATTCATTGACATTTTTATGACCTATCCCTATACCGCTAATCTTTACAGATTAGGAATAGGATCCTACGAAGTCATTTATTTAAGCTTACTCATTTGACCTCGGTTTTAAAACAAAACATGTAGCTCTACAGATCACTACTAAGGCTGACTTGCACCACCTAACTTTAACCGTAACTATAATGCTAACCGGTGTTTTTTGTACGGAGTTTGTCAAATTTTTGACGTTTGTTATAGTTAAAGATGGTTTGTTATAGTGAAAGACCCAACCTAAGAAATACATATTTTCCCGTTCCGTAATAAGTTTACGCCCGGCCCTACCAGCCTACGTATTTTGTTATGGATGCAATAGATGGCGCTATACGCATTTTATAGCGTCCGTTATAAACTTCTGTTTTTGGAATAATCAAAAAAATAATTTTGGATACAAGAAAATAATAATAGCTAGTAAATGTGAATATTTATTTAAACCATGCGACATTAGTGTATCAGTCAATCTACCATCAATATCGAGAGTCTTTCCATAAGTAGATAGGTATCTAAAATTATTTCTAAAAATGTTTACATTGCTGACCAGAAAAAAGAGTAAAGAACAATTTAATTAACTTGATATAGGTAATGCTTAGTCAAAGAGAGTCAATGTGACTCTTAGTCCAGTAGAATTAGATTTTTAATCGGAAATAATTCCTACAAAAGATTTTATTGCTTTAATGGCTTCATTGGTTGCCCATTAAGACTCTCCTAGGTTTTCGACTTCGACGGAGTTGTGCTTAAGTGGTGGGGGCCCCCGAAAGGGGCGCTTTTTCGGTTTTCCGGTTATACTGCGTAAAGGACTTACCCTATCGAAAAGTGGTCTTCCTGACGGTTGAAGGGTATTTAATCCTGCATTAAATAAGACCAAATTCATATGTTTTGGACAAACCGTTCTCGTGCAAATGTTCGGCAAAGTAGAAAATATGTGTATAATTAATGACCCTCTCCACGTCCAATAGCTCGTCACCCGTAAGCTCCCAAGCCTTGTAAAGGGTCGCCTTAACCAGCGTATCCCTGTCAAGGCTCACGAGTTGGATTCGCTTATCCTTGTTCGTCCTAGCCGTTACTTAATTGCGGTTGCTGCACCTCTCCCTGGCACTCTCCTGAACGACTCTGTGTTACCTAATGTGGCTGCCCCTAGTCCTTGTACCCTCCTGTACGATTGCATTGCTTAGCCATATGCCTGGTCCAGAGTCTTTATGGACAACTAATGAAGCCATTAAAGCACTAAAATCTTTAATAGGAATTATTTCCGATTTAATTCATTTTTGTGTTTAATTCTACTGGCCTACTCTACAAATGTCTAAAATTGTAAATCTATTACTAAGGCCCAGTTTTTTGATTCATAGTTAAAATAACAAATTGTTAAATTTTGGTACTAATGGTTAAATATTAACAAAATGCTAACTAATAGTTAAAAAATGTACTAAAAGTCAAGCTAACCATTGTTCGAAAAACATTTTTTCTGATATTTAACCACTTGTCACTTGACATCTGTCAAATTTGACCATTGGTTATTTTAACTACGATTCAAAAAACCGGGCCTAAGTAACCTAGGTTGGAATCCAATAAGACAAGGAAACATTTTGAAATTTTAAATTTTTTGTATTTTGCAAAATAGTTAATCAAAATCAAAATTATTTATTCAGTTTAGACCACAAGTGGCACTTATGAATCGATTAGATAATTTGTGTTTCCAGTCATTTTCAACGTAATTGTATTATACAACCACAAAGCAAAAAACCTAGTAAAACGTACCTACACCAATATGAAACAAAATCCATCCTCAACCAAAACACCCGATATTTTACAATTCCCGGTGGCTGTTACTTTGTTTTAAACGCTTAATACGATATTTTGTAATATATATTTGTGTTTAGTTACCAAGTCATTAAGTACAGTTAACAATTTCTCTTACGAACCGGTTCCCAGTTTGAACAAACTTATATACGCGTTATGCCTTTGGAACTGGTTGTTTCATAAGTAGATAATAAGGATATTATTATGTTCAATAGCATGCCTTTTAACATTTTATAAAGTTATGAACATGGTCTATAGAAATTCCAGTTTTGCATGAGCGGTAATTCCGACTAATTAGTATGAATACTTGCTGAATAAGTAATACAATTTTATTGTACGACAATTTCATTAAGCCATTATTTATGCAGCTGCTGTAATTAATTTAATATTAATATGTTAAACTATTTTGTTTACGAGATCACTTAATCAATTTTAATTTTAACGTCATAAAGACTGAAAGCTGTTTGTTTTTGAAAGTAAGAAGTAGGTACCTATAGAAAACTTCACTATTATAATAATAATCCTGGAAGATTAACATGCATTCAAGGGATGTATCAAGCCATTGTGACGCATTAGACTAAGAAGTCTATCTAATGAAGCCTGACAAATCATTATAATTAGGGATGTTATAGATATGTAGTTTCGGTTACGGATATAGGAATAATATTATACCGGTTACGGTTATGGATATTTTTTTACTATGGATATCCGAAAGTTTCGGTTAATCCCTGAATAATATGATTGAATATTCTAACAAACTGGAGCTCTACCAATAAAAAAATTGTAAGAAATGTTAGTAGGGATTTAAAATGTGGAAAAGTTTTATTACAAACTAGCTGTACCTGCGTCTTTGAATTAGTGTGAATCGTAATGCTATAATAAAAGTTACTACATGGTAAGGGTGCTGTTAGTCGTTACTTACTATTCTATCTAAGATCATTTTGAATTCAGAACCGCAAGTTTCTAACTAATTTCTACTATCTATCATCCTGTTATCAAGTTTGTGATTTTATTACCGTTGAAATGTCAGACAGTTGATATTATCAGATTACATAATGTAGGTCAGGTCAGGTACCTTTTAAACGTTGTCCTACTTATACAACGCTTGCTAATTTCGGAACTACATAACAATGTTATAGTTAGTGTTGTTTATCGTATACGAGGACGCGTCAAGATGAACACTGTGGCATCTTATGTATTTGTAATACAGGTGATTTTTCTACAAAAATGTGTAGTCTGATGTGCTGTCGACTGCACCTATACAGGATGGAATTTTTTAATACCACTTGGAGAGAAATTAAAGTACTACTAATACTGTAGATAGAAAATTTTACTCAAACAAAACATTCCTTTAATTTATAAAAGAAATAAAGAGAAAAAGAAGCATTCAAAGATTTCCGATTTTTTTTTTTCGAAAATTAACTACCATACCATACAATTTTCTGTAAATAATTAAAATAATTTAAAATTTCATGGTTTCCCTTCATTTGATTTATCAAGTTTGTTAGAGAGATTTCATCCTTATGCAACCCAAACGGTTACGCCGTTTGGGTTGCAATAAAAATACAGGGTGTAATTTTAACAGATTTTAGATGGTTCGATTCCCGGGTATGGCAAGCAAATTTTTGGAAATCTTTGAATACAGTTATATTTCTTTTCAAAATAAAGGAATGTAAAATTTTATGTCTACAGTATTAAGAGTACGTTCCCTTCAGGTGGCATTACAAAATTCCACCCTGTATAACTGTAGAACACTCGACTGCTGACGTTGACGGCACTGTCTACCTTGATTTCGGAATTCAGGGTATTCCTGCATACAAATTCGGGAAATCTACACAATATTGTATCACTCTGTACGCAGACCAAATTGAAAATCAATTGTCTCCAGCCTCCGGTAGCCCCGAGCTTGGTGGTTGCAGCTAGTTGTTCTTCGGAGAGAAATAATGAGAATGCTTAGACGTAGAAACCAAAGTATGTTTTGATTAAGTAGAGGCAATTGTTTGACTACTCTAAACTTTTTAATTATAAACTACATGCATTATGAAAAACGAAAAATCATGAAATAGTCCAGTCAATGAATGCTTTAACGACGGTGTAGAGAGAAATCCGTGGAACACAATTTCTGATCTCGGGCCTTTATTTAGACTAGTTAGGAGGTGAACATAGCAAAAGTCCCCGCCCTTAGCCCTTAAGCCGGCGGGGAGAGAGGGGTTTAAAGGTACCACTTTTCGGTTTTTCGCTTAATCCTGGGAAACTATGCGTCCTAGTGGCATGACTACTATGAACCAAAAAAAGCTTATTCAATTTGCTACAGGTGAGAGAGTCAAGTTTTTAGTTTTCGCGGCATCTGCTCTAGAAGGTCTGTAATATTGGAAATTTTATTTTTGTCTTACATGTTCCTAACAGGAGAAAATCGACTAAATAACATTGAGCAAACATTCTAGACAAGCGGGAGCATGTTAAGCTTAATTCCAGGTTAGGGACTGCACCGTGCGTATATTTAGACGAACCACTTGGAGCCACTTTTGACTCCTCATCACTCAAAAAGTTATGTGCATTAACACTTCAAATTTAGCTCATTTGTTGAGACTTGCAAGATAAACATCAGATTCAAATTTCATAACTATACCTTAAACGGTTTTTTACATAACTTTTTGAGTGATGAGGAGTCAAAGGTGGCTCCAAGTGGTTCGTCTAAATATACGCACGGTGCAGTCCCTAACCTGGAATTAAGCTTAACATGCTCCCGCTTGTCTAGAATGTTTGCTCAATGTTATTTAGTCGATTTTCTCCTGTTAGGAACATGTAAGACAAAAATAAAATTTCCAATATTACAGACCTTCTAGAGCAGATGCCGCGAAAACTATACAAGATATAGAAAAACTTGACTCTCTCACCTGTAGCAAATTGAATAAGCTTTTTTTGGTTCATAGTAGTCATGTCACTAGGACGCATAGTTTCCCAGGATTAAGCGAAAAACCGAAAAGTGGTACCTTTAAACCCCTCTCTCCCCGCCAGCTTAAGGGCTAAGGGCGGGGACTTTTGCTATGTTCACCTCCTAACTAGTCTAAATAAAGGCCCGAGATCAGAAATTGTGTTCCACGGATTTCCATCTATAATGCTTTATTGACTGGACTAAAAACTGCAATTATGTAATACAAAGCAAGCGTTTAGTGACGTCTCGTTCGTTTCAGCCAAATGACATCCATTAGATATTTAACTAAACCCAAGACTATAATAAGATTTAGTCAAATTAGAAAAATCATGCAACAAAACTATTTGGAAGTTTATGTACCTTGTCCAAACTAACAACTGAAAATACGGTTACAGTTAAAATTGTAAGCACAACATGTATGGATATGTGCATCGCATTCATACAGTCAACAGCAAAATCATACGAACAATTGTGAGCTCTATAAGCATATAAATAAGGAAATTTTCAACAATCTACTTCAGCCATAGTCAGTACATTGCCCAGCCTAAATAATAAAGGTTATGACAGCAATTTGTTTGACAATGAGCCGCCCGCATACCGTTGTGTTGTTGACTTTATCGTCTAATCAACTTTGTTAATATAATAATAATTTTCACTTAATTTTAGTAACCAGTTAGTGTGGACTCAATTTTGTGTGGCACACTAATGTTAAAATGTGAAAATGAATTCCGTCAAAATTTTGATTTGATTTCGATGAAACACCAGAGCATAGTTTTTCTCTGGCCCACCGAATTTTATAAACAATTGCGGCGGTATTTTTATCGAGCATTAAATTAAAAACCTCCTATACAGGGTGTTAGGTAAATGGGTATATGAGCCGACACTAGCCCATGTTAACATGGGCATATAAATGGTATGGTGAAGTCAGAAAATTGATATCTTTATTTTAATTATTTTAATTTTCATACAAATCGGATTTTATAAAATTTATTTTGTATGAAAATTTAAAAAATTAAAATGATAATATCAAATTTCTGACTTCACCATACCATTTATATGCTCATGTTAACATGGGCTAGTGTCGGCTCATATACCAGTAGATGAAGATTAGGGCATCTGGATCCAACCATTCAGGATCCAGATACCCTAATCTTCATCTTTTCAACACCGTATATTTTATGATCAGACCTAGATACAAGATTATCTAGACAATAAAAATCTCTATAATGTATACTCGAATCGAGAGTTTCATAAGCTTGCATTCAATTTCACTATTGTCATTTCGTTATTTGATCTACATTCTGCATCGACTCTAAGAATGTAAAGGTTGAACGATGGGTTGAAGTTTCTTCCTATTCGATGGTATTCTATTCGAATTATCTACTGTATTGCATTATCATAAAATAAAATCATCTTTTCTAATTAACTGTTTATTAAATTATATTATTTTCATTCTTATACTTTATAAAATTACATACATTCATAAAAAAACATGTTATGTACTAGAAAAAAAATTAAAAAGGTTGAGACACAAAAATAGTCCCTATACTTTTGATAATATCTTTAACTCGAGCATAAATGTTATCATTGAACACGTTTTCCACAACGTGTTGAGCACAAATTTCTGCATTACACTGACACACAGATTTGGTAGAGTTTTCAAACTGTTCCGCATCGTAAATTTCTATTCGAATCACTTTTGCTCCATGCGATACCGTTCGAATACTCGAATACAATTTCTTCTGTTGGTTAATGATGATATCACCATATCGTTGATTTTCATTTTCCATATTGTTTATTATTCTTTGCACACTCGTAGGACTCATCCTTCCAGATGCTGGTGGTGAGAGCGGTGTATATGATGGTGAATAAGACCAATTTTCGTGCTGAAACAAATAAGTATGATTAGACATTTTTTTTACAAGTGTAAGAAAAAAACATTTGTAAATAAATATTTTATAACTTACCGCCATTATTGCTAGCAATTATTCGTTCGTTATGCTTTAGGTACTAAAAATACTAATTAATTCCACATCTCAGAACCCTTCCTTTATATTAAAAAGAGTGCTTACGAAATAGTTTAAACACCCGAGGTAATTGGTCTATATTACGTTATAAGCAGTTTTTAATAATAGACCTAACTTTACACTTTTCTATAAAGAATATTACGTTGAAGGAGGAAATGATATTCCATCAATATTTAAAACATCTGAAAAGTGTGGATATGAACTAGTTTTGCAAACATTATTCATAGCAGGGTACAGTCCAGCCATTATACTCCATAGAAAACAGTAATCATCATTATTTTTTATATTTATACAACTCTTTGAATTTTTTATGGCTATGGGTAGGTCTATATATGTTCCACCTCTCATAGGAGAATATTTATTTATATTAATTTCGATATGACTAAACGAAACAAAGGTCCACCCAGATTGACAATGTTGAAATTCGGTTAACTTTTCATTAAATGTATTCATCATATTCGTTATTAACTTTTTCAAATCAGTATTCTTATATACAATCATATATTTTGTATTAAACGACTTTAATTGTGTTTCATCAGATTTTGGCAACATAAAATAGGCAAACAATTCAAAATTTAGTTTAATGCAGTCATGTTTATTTAAAGATAAATTGATCAAATCTATTAATTGTTCTTGGTTGTCATATATCACCGCCTCTAAGCCGAGGTACTCGACTTGCTGATCGACATTTAATCTGTATGTAACAATTCTGTTTCTGAATGCAGTTGCAACAATATTAATATTTTCAATCTGTGTATTCAATAAAGAATTAGCTTTATGTATATTCGTTTTCATATGATATGGATATTGTCTTTTCAGTACTAGAACTTTGCATTTGTCATAGTATATAGAATTTTGAGCTCTTGCTGTTTCGTAAGGGTGTGCAACAGTAACTGTGAAAAGAAAAAAATAAATAATAATACTAATATTTATTGAAGACACTTATTCTGTAAATTAAAATAACAGTGAACAAAGATTACAATATCTGTTACATAACTTATTCGGTTACATTATAGTAGGTAAATAGCATAGTTATTTAGGTGAGTATATAATAATAGTGTAAGTAGGTAATATTATAACGTATTAAATAACACTTTCGTATGACCCAAGCAATGAGACTGGACAATTCCTAAAGTCCTTTTTTATTAGATTTACGAACTCCTTTAAAGTATGCCATGAATCTTTATGTTCATCAAGTTTCATTTTAATAGTTGTGATGGCGTATCGCCATCTATTAATTGGCGCTATTTTCTGTACCTCCTCCGTGTTATATATCTTTAATTCCACATAATACTTTCCCTCCTTTGTCTCACTTATTTGTTTAGAGAACCCTCTTGATTCTCTTCTTGTAAAAGAAGAAAGTAGAGGTGGTATATTACCGCTTTTGCTGGATGTAGACGGTTTCACCCGATGTTCCTCATCGCTGTCTTCACCGAATAGATCGTTCGCTGTAAGTCGAGGTGGTGGAGTGTACGGTGTGATGGATGTCTTCGTTTTTTTCACCTTCGGCTCTTCTCTCGGTTTGCTTGAGCTTCTGCGCTTATTAGACTTCTTTTCCACAGGTTTTGACTCAACTTCAGAGTCGTCACTGGAGAGGAATAGATCCTTCGCCAACAATTTCGACCTGTAAACAATAAAAAAAACAGTTTAATACGAATATAAGAGAATATTCATTGAATACAGAAAATGAACAAAAACAATAAATAGATTCATAGAATACAGAAAATGAACAAAAACAATAAATAGATAATATGAGCGGAATAGAGGACATGAATGGAATTCAGAAAATTAATTAAAACAATAAAAAAGAATACAGAACATGAATCGAATAAAGAAATTTAATTAAGACATAGTCTTAGAATAGAGAAAACGATTAAAGATAATAAACAGAATAGATAGCATGAATTGAATATACAAAATGAATGAAGACATGAATAGATCAGAATAGAAAACATGAATAGATCAGAACGTATGTTCCGTCTAGGAATCGAACCTAAGAGTCGTGTAGTAGCCTTAAAAAGTATATTCTATTCAGTAAGTAAAATAACAATCTAGTTACAGAGTAGATAATAATAGTTGGTACTTACATTTTTATTATTGAGAAAACCTTTAGGTTCTTCTGAGGCTGGCTGGCACTAGGGATCTTCAAATGACTGGCTTCCCGTAGGATAACAATCGATCTGTGTGATTTTCGCTCAACACTAGAGCTATTTAAATAAAAGATTTGTGACGTGGATCCCTTCCTAAATATTTTTATAACTTACCGCCATTATTGCTAGCAATTATTCGTTCGTTATGCTTTAGGTACTAAAAAATACTAATTAATTCCACATCTCAGAACCCTTCCTTTATATTAAAAAGAGTGCTTACGAAATAGTTTAAACACCCGAGGTAATTGGTCTATATTACGTTATAAGCAGTTTTTAATTATAGACCTAACTTTACACTTTTCTATAAAGAATATTACGTTAGTAGTTTAGTGCTATGTAGAGCTTTTCTGTATTTGGTGCTGTCCAAATACGTACGCTGACGTCTGTTCAGTTGCTAGTCCATTAATGTTTGATCATGATACTAACTAATGACTACGACTTTGCCTGGTATATTAAAAACTAATTTTTAGTTTACATGTTGAACATACTTCCGTATCCTACAAACATACGTAAATACGAAACTTTGTATGTATAAAAGTTTTGTTACTCTTTTATAAAAAATAACTGAACGGATTCTGGTAAAACTTAACAGTTTTATAATAACAATATAAGCTCTATTCCATCTATCTCTGTACCAAATTTAATCAAAATCGGTTTAGTGGTTTAGCATAATTAACAGACAGAGTTACTTATGCATAAAAATATTATCTATAGTGATATTATAAATACGAAAGTTTGTATGTTTATGTCAAGTTGTTAAGCACAATCATGCAGCAATCGTTGGATGGATTTGTATGTTTTTTATATACATAGATAGACTATGATCTGGACTAACACGTGTTGTTACCCTATTATAATCGCGATCGAAACCGTGTGACGATAGCTAGTTTACCAATATACTTACATAAAGGAGAAGGTTAATAAATTAATAATGTAACCAAGTAAACATAGGGTATAAGCATTGTTTAGATATTTTTCACTTATCAACACTTTACATATTTAGAAAACTGCAGATTGCTACTTTTTAACATACGAACTTAACTAATAAGGAAGGGATCCACGTCACAAATCTTTTATTTAAATAGCTCTAGTGTTGAGCGAAAATCACACAGATCGATTGTTATCCTACGGGAAGCCAGTCATTTGAAGATCCCTAGTGCCAGCCAGCCTCAGAAGAACCTAAAGGTTTTCTCAATAATAAAAATGTAAGTACCAACTATTATTATCTACTCTGTAACTAGATTGTTATTTTACTTACTGAATAGAATATACTTTTTAAGGCTACTACACGACTCTTAGGTTCGATTCCTAGACGGAACATACGTTCTGATCTATTCATGTTTTCTATTCTGATCTATTCATGTCTTCATTCATTTTGTATATTCAATTCATGCTATCTATTATGTTTATTATCTTTAATCGTTTTCTCTATTCTAAGACTATGTCTTAATTAAATTTCTTTATTCGATTCATGTTCTGTATTCTTTTTTATTGTTTTAATTAATTTTCTGAATTCCATTCATGTCCTCTATTCCGCTCATATTATCTATTTATTGTTTTTGTTCATTTTCTGTATTCTATGAATCTATTTATTGTTTTTGTTCATTTTCTGTATTCAATGAATATTCTCTTATATTCGTATTAAACTGTTTTTTTTATTGTTTACAGGTCGAAATTGTTGGCGAAGGATCTATTCCTCTCCAGTGACGACTCTGAAGTTGAGTCAAAACCTGTGGAAAAGAAGTCTAATAAGCGCAGAAGCTCAAGCAAACCGAGAGAAGAGCCGAAGGTGAAAAAAACGAAGACATCCATCACACCGTACACTCCACCACCTCGACTTACAGCGAACGATCTATTCGGTGAAGACAGCGATGAGGAACATCGGGTGAAACCGTCTACATCCAGCAAAAGCGGTAATATACTACCTCTACTTTCTTCTTTTACAAGAAGAGAATCAAGAGGGTTCTCTAAACAAATAAGTGAGACAAAGGAGGGAAAGTATTATGTGGAATTAAAGATATATAACACGGAGGAGGTACAGAAAATAGCGCCAATTAATAGATCACGCCATCACAACTATTAAAATGAAACTTGATGAACATAAAGATTCATGGCATACTTTAAAGGAGTTCGTAAATCTAATAAAAAAGGACTTTAGGAATTGTCCAGTCTCATTGCTTGGGTCATACGAAAGTGTTATTTAATACGTTATAATATTACCTACTTACACTATTATTATATACTCACCTAAATAACTATGCTATTTACCTACTATAATGTAACCGAATAAGTTATGTAACAGATATTGTAATCTTTGTTCACTGTTATTTTAATTTACAGAATAAGTGTCTTCAATAAATATTAGTATTATTATTTATTTTTTTCTTTTCACAGTTACTGTTGCACACCCTTACGAAACAGCAAGAGCTCAAAATTCTATATACTATGACAAATGCAAAGTTCTAGTACTGAAAAGACAATATCCATATCATATGAAAACGAATATACATAAAGCTAATTCTTTATTGAATACACAGATTGAAAATATTAATATTGTTGCAACTGCATTCAGAAACAGAATTGTTACATACAGATTAAATGTCGATCAGCAAGTCGAGTACCTCGGCTTAGAGGCGGTGATATATGACAACCAAGAACAATTAATAGATTTGATCAATTTATCTTTAAATAAACATGACTGCATTAAACTAAATTTTGAATTGTTTGCCTATTTTATGTTGCCAAAATCTGATGAAACACAATTAAAGTCGTTTAATACAAAATATATGATTGTATATAAGAATACTGATTTGAAAAAGTTAATAACGAATATGATGAATACATTTAATGAAAAGTTAACCGAATTTCAACATTGTCAATCTGGGTGGACCTTTGTTTCGTTTAGTCATATCGAAATTAATATAAATAAATATTCTCCTATGAGAGGTGGAACATATATAGACCTACCCATAGCCATAAAAAATTCAAAGAGTTGTATAAATATAAAAAATAATGATGATTACTGTTTTCTATGGAGTATAATGGCTGGACTGTACCCTGCTATGAATAATGTTTGCAAAACTAGTTCATATCCACACTTTTCAGATGTTTTAAATATTGATGGAATATCATTTCCTCCTTCAACGTAATATTCTTTATAGAAAAGTGTAAAGTTAGGTCTATTATTAAAAACTGCTTATAACGTAATATAGACCAATTACCTCGGGTGTTTAAACTATTTCGTAAGCACTCTTTTTAATATAAAGGAAGGGTTCTGAGATGTGGAATTAATTAGTATTTTTAGTACCTAAAGCATAACGAACGAATAATTGCTAGCAATAATGGCGGTAAGTTATAAAATATTTATTTACAAATGTTTTTTTCTTACACTTGTAAAAAAAATGTCTAATCATACTTATTTGTTTCAGCACGAAAATTGGTCTTATTCACCATCATATACACCGCTCTCACCACCAGCATCTGGAAGGATGAGTCCTACGAGTGTGCAAAGAATAATAAACAATATGGAAAATGAAAATCAACGATATGGTGATATCATCATTAACCAACAGAAGAAATTGTATTCGAGTATTCGAACGGTATCGCATGGAGCAAAAGTGATTCGAATAGAAATTTACGATGCGGAACAGTTTGAAAACTCTACCAAATCTGTGTGTCAGTGTAATGCAGAAATTTGTGCTCAACACGTTGTGGAAAACGTGTTCAATGATAACATTTATGCTCGAGTTAAAGATATTATCAAAAGTATAGGGACTATTTTTGTGTCTCAACCTTTTTAATTTTTTTTCTAGTACATAACATGTTTTTTTATGAATGTATGTAATTTTATAAAGTATAAGAATGAAAATAATATAATTTAATAAACAGTTAATTAGAAAAGATGATTTTATTTTATGATAATGCAATACAGTAGATAATTCGAATAGAATACCATCGAATAGGAAGAAACTTCAACCCATCGTTCAACCTTTACATTCTTAGAGTCGATGCAGAATGTAGATCAAATAACGAAATGACAATAGTGAAATTGAATGCAAGCTTATGAAACTCTCGATTCGAGTATACATTATAGAGATTTTTATTGTCTAGATAATCTTGTATCTAGGTCTGATCATAAAATATACGGTGTTGAAAAGATGAAGATTAGGGTATCTGGATCCTGAATGGTTGGATCCAGATGCCCTAATCTTCATCTACTTATACCCATTTACCTAACACCCTGTATAAATTATTTATCCAAACTTGAAAAAAAAGCTAATGAAAGTAATCGAGATAACAGACTGCTACCTACACGCATGGAACCGTAGGAAAACGCTCGGAATGAAACTCGTTAACAATTTTCTCATATTTGCCGTTTTTGCTAATTTAAAAAGATCATTTTGGATTTTATTAAACAATAACAAACTAAATTTGTACAGGTAATTTACAAACTTAAAAACTATACTATATACAAAAAAAATACAATATTTACAAAAAAGGAAAATAAAAGTTAAATTAAAAAAGTATCCCTATCCCCAGATCTGTCGGTGAGGTTAACACAAAGTAACTATAATTTGAACTAAATAAAAAAGATACAGGTACCTTAGCCTAAGCTGTCTCTAATTTAGTCTGACATTTCAATTTCTCAGCGGGTGGTCTGCTCCATTTTGTCCGATTAGCGCAAAACATTGCATAATATCAATTTTAAACAATTCTGTAGTGAGCATTAAAATATTTTCCCTAAGGGCAAATGACCTATTGAACAAGTCAGAGTCACGGCGTTCTTGCAATTGTTGACATTTAGCAACCAGTTTAACGTCGAATAGTCGCTGGCAACAGGAAGACTGACTTGTGCAGAATAGACCCCGACCATAGGCGGAGGACATTTTGTTTACTAAATGAGCACTGTGATTGTTTGACTGGTAATTTATTCGGGTAAGTAGGATAGTGTTTACTATTATTTTAGAATAGAATCAACAGAATGCGCATATTCTAGAGCATTGATAAAGCGCTACATAATTTCTGACTAGGTATATGATGAATGTTTAAAATCAATCAGTACCGTAATGAGGAAAAGTTTGTAGGTAATGTAATGGTAGTTAGAAAATTTTCTCTGAAATTACAAAACAGATTTTTAGATATTAAAAAGATGAAATTACTTCTTACCTTTATTTTTTTTTATTAAATTAGATTTTTATATTTTATCACCCGTAGAAAAGCTACATAATTGCTAACTGACTGTAATAAAATTCACGGGCGAAGCCTCGGGCAAAACCAAATTCATGTAAGTGGCAAACCACCTTGGTAGAGTCAATATAAACCAACATTCGAACACGAAGGTATGAGACCTCCGGCGGTCCTGCAAGAATTGACATATCACAATATAATAAATCCTAAAATTAAAGCAAATAAATCAAAAGCTATTAATACCTCATTGTGATTATTTAATTACATTATGATTGTTTAATTTCAATAAATTATTTCGTTAACCAATCAGCGCAAGCTTTCATTAGTAAAATGTTTCGCAAATTAATTAAAATAAGTATCGTTTTGAATTTACAGGTAATTAATAAGTTCATGTCCGGAAAACGTTGTATAAACACAATAGAATAGGACGGGACATGTCGATCCCGACGGGCCCTCCTCCCACCCCGCCCCCCTCCCGGCTCTGGAATGCCCATTGTCCCGCCGATATGATGTTATGGCAAGCCACTTATGTCAATAGCTACATTTGTCCGAACGATCTTTGTGTTATTATTGTAGACGTTATTCAAAGTTGCAACGTTCCCTGTATTAAACATTTGTAATAAAAGTTTTAATTAAAACCTGAAGGCTGAACACTACTTAAAAAAAATTGAAACGACTCTAAGCCTAGTTGTAGCTTTATTTCATAATGAAAAATGCGTCTCAATTAAAAATTCCAATGGCAAGTGGATTAACTACCTATGAGTAACTCTACATTCAATTTCAAATTACTGACTATGTTTATGAAGCAAGTGCTTTGATGACTCAGTCGTTTTCCAGTACAGGTTTTAAAATAAGTGATAAAAAGGTCCCTGGTCTTATTTTTTGGTAGACACTGTTAGATGTTAAAATTAGCTGCTAAATGTTTTAAGTTTACTAACTTAAATTAATGTTATGAAATACAAATAAATATTGAAAAGAAACAGGTAAAACAATATTCATAAACGTATGCGACATACACAAAGGTGCTACAATCTGCTACATTTAATTGTCCTCGTAGTAATTTCGTAACGCTGTTATTTTTGAAATAAATACTTAAGCAGCGCATTATTCAACGTTATATAATTTATAGCTACACTGTTGGCGTGCCACAGGAAGACGTGGATAATATAGGAATAAAAGCTTTGGTACATTAAGAACACTGAGTGCGCTTTATGAGACAAATGAGCTTCGACAAATCATGTGTTGACGACACGTCGCGCGTCGGTAGAGCGAGCTGTGCAGGTAATATGTAACGCATAGTTGCACCAGCATTATAATGTTATAGTGAAGTTATTAGTGGTTGATTCAGCCGAGAGGCTCACGTCGCGGCCGGAGTGAGCGCAGCTGTCAAGGCCAACAGAGGTCAGTCCTCCGACGCTCTCCGAGCTACGATGCCCGAGACCGGTTCTACAATTTTTAGTCTCTTTTTATTTTCATTTTTGTATACACGACGCTCAGACTAAACAATGTTTATACGACTCAGCATTGGATTAACTTTTATTGCATAGTTAAATGAAATTATATTAAAAATAAATTACTTTTCTTCAACACCTGCTACGACGTCACTGAAAATGCATTGCGCTTTAGAAATAACTTGAATTGGCATCAAATTAATAAGTCCTCTTTGTTCATAGATAAAAGGCAAAGAAAATTGGAATTCCTTCGATGGAGACCTTAGATTCCACGCGATTCTCCCGCTCGCGCTGAATAGTGGTCTAGCTTACTTTTGTCGATAAATAAATCCAAAAATATTAACCCTATAATTCAATATGTCAAGTGTTGTTTACATTAAACTGAACTGTCTATTTATGATGGCACGTTTGTTTATTTTCTGTGAAAGTTTATTTTTTCTTGATGAGTTGATGGGCACCAGATGGCGCACTAGTGCTCGGAGCCGCTCGGTTTCATTTCGTAACAGACATAAACATGGCACCCTCGTCGCTCGGTATGGAATTTTTACACGCACTTCAACTCCAAATAGCGAACGAATGTAGTCGTTAACATTATTGTGGGGGTTTCCCATTGAAACACGCTGTAGTGCCCGATTGTAAGGAAGATAATTACATTTTTTGTACTGATTCCGATGGAGGCTACATTATTATCTTCGTGCAAAAGGAGATTATTATCAAGTTTCAATCTCATTCAAATTCCTGGACAGTTTTATATGGCGTTTCTTTTACGATTACACTAGATCTGGAATGTGCGATGCATTGCGTATTCCTATTAAGGTATTACTGCTTGGAAATGTTTTTACGAAGAACCTATTTATGAGAGGGAAAATATTATGTATTCGATTGTATCGCTAGCGTGAGCTTTTAAACATTTAAATACGTATTAAATTGTAACCATTTTTATTTTTACTCTAACTTTATCTTTAATTTTGAAACCTTGTTGTATTTATATTAATATACCCACTTGTTTCAGTAACGAGGCAAAATATGTAACAGCTTTCTTGACATGCATGTATCCAATAAAAATATTGTGCTGGTTCATACATTTTGATCAGGCTGCCTTTAATAAGGAGTATGTACTTACCATATTTTCTTTATCTCACAATTGTTTTTAAAAGTACCTTACCTTTTAAAAGTTGTTATTATGTATTCAGGTCATGAGTCGATCATATCAAATAAATAGTATTAAATGGGTATGGGATAATACGTGTCTTATATTTAGTAAAAACTGTCTGCATGAAATGTTAAAAAACTGTTTAGTTAATAAAAAAAGGCTATGAGACAGCTAAAAATGAAAGTACAAGTTAGTTAAATATAAAGTTGTGAATAATAAATAACTTGATATAATATAAACGCACAATATTTTTTCTTATTACAGATAAAACAAAAGCTCCAAATTTTTCAGATGCTAACCAATAAAAAGCTTGACCATTGAAAAGCTCCTTTAGACCTATATTCTTCAAGCATTTTAAATTTATTCAATTATTTCATTCAAAGAAAGGAAGAAATCAGCTTCTCATCTTCATTACCTTGAAGAAAGGCTTTATAAAAAAAGACAGAGTCCTGACCTGTCAACATAAGAATCATAGTCTCATCTTCATACCAAGCTGTTTAGGCACCTCATTTAAAAGATATTCTATTCTCTGGACAGGCACGGTGCTCTTAAACAATTCACACACGATATTTCATAAATTAGGTAAATGAGAAACAAATTCACAATGTGTGATAAGTATCATAATTATACCTATTACCTATACTTTTCTTCCCTTTATCATATTTTTGAAATTATTCCAATGTTTTGAATTTGTTACCTTACCCCGTCCTCGATTAAAAGCAATTTATGAAAACATAAACGGAAACGAAAAGATAAACCTTATTCATACCCAATTAATTACTTGTAATATGTAAAGTACTTAAACACCTGTACAATCAAAAATTTATGAGAATGGCATGTCAGAAAAAAATACTTGCACGAAATTCCATAGCATGGCTTCATAATGTTCGTGAAGAAACTGGCTGGTTTTTTATCGGAAAAGTAAGTCTTCACAAGATTACACTTAACCATGTGTTTATTTTTTCGAGTTTAATTAGGGGTTCATCAAAAAACATTAGCAAACCGTAACATTGTTTCATGGTAGGTATTCATGCATCGCTAGGTATGTGTATCACATAAATGGCGTCCAAGCGTTGGAAATGTTGGAGAAATATCAACGAACTGAAGAACAATGGTGTATTATGTGGTAATATTGGAAATATATTCGTTTGCTTATGCGTGGAAAAAAGTATCTAAACAAATCGCGGCATTGTTATATCGGATGCAGGGCTAAAACAACTGCTAACATAATGCGATTTTAATATTGGCGTGTGCAGGAAGAGGATGAAAGGCTTTTTATATACTTAAGTCCTTTTTATTTATAAATAAAAGCATAAAAAGATAATTATTCACAAAAAAAATATTGCTGAGTAATATGTTTGTTTATTTATCAATTTGTTTTCTTTGTAGTAATGTCTACGAGGCAGGTAAAATGAACATGAAGTTTCATTAGTATTGATTTGTTTTAACTGATATTTATTTTACATATTAATCACCCTGTAATACCAAGGAATAACCGACATTTATAATTAAAATAATATTAGTACTGACAAAGCAATAACTATTTAAATAAATCTGCGGTCATAACTCAGTAAAAAAATTAGAAAACATTAAAAAATTCAAGCAACAAAAAAACTGAAAAGATTACTCAATTCCCGCAAATTAGTGGCAAGGATTAATTGCGTAATTTGTTGTTTATAATCTAAGTCACGTGCCGACAAAATCACAGCGTCAAGATATTATTTTATCTTATCCTGGTTTGGGACGGAGGAGCGGGTCACTGTCGGCGACCAGCGAAGGATGAGCCCTTTCTCTCCCCTCTGGGTGCGTGGTTTTGGCCTAAAAGGAGGTTTGTGTGAGAGAGGCGAGGGTCTAGAGTCGTGGCTACATTTGAGGCTTCGAGCAAGTAACTTGTCGGGGTCATAACCTGTTTGCGACCCTTCCCTGCGGGACCGCTCTCAGTGTACTCCAGTGACCCGGGCCTGATCAACAATCGAACCATGCTTATTGTTTAACAACCACATTTAATTACGACATGAAATTGTCATCACCTTTCTTATGTAAAATTATTTTCGTGTCCGGTTGCAACAACATTTACGTAAGTTATAATCATTATTCTTTTGTTCCGATGTGGAACTAAATCAGCATTTCTGAAACTCATTTCCTTGTTGTTATTTTTCACTGTCTATAGAACACTGAAACAAAATTAATTTACTTATTAGTTACGTCAAAAAAATCAAGTTTACAATATTAACTGTATGGTAGATATCCAAGACTTACTTATTGGTTGTTATTTAGAAATCACAGAATAAAATATTTGTTTCATACTTGTGGTACACAATAATTTAAATAGGTTACATTCATACTTACTGTAAAAATAAAATGAACTAACCGGTCGAAAATTAAACTCTAGTCATATAAACCTTTAGCTTACAATAGATACTAATCTGTTGATTGGATTATTGCTTGATAAGGATTCCCTATTTGATTGCGGCGCTGTTACAGTTTTGGTCCGATATAAAATCGTATTTATAGAAATATTGTTTCCGTCGCAGCCCAAGGCGCATGTGGGGGGAAGGCATAAAATTTAAATTGGCTGGAATTGTCGATTTGAGTTTGTTTGCTCAGAGTATTTGATTTGTTGAAATGACGTCGGAGACGTGTTGTATTTATTGTGTAGTGTTCTCTGCCCATGGATATTGTTAAGGCACACAATGCAGCGGGCCGTTGTGCCTTGTGAAATGTTGCACGACTACTTTTTTCGTCTGGATTCTATACTCACGATACTCGTTTTTTAAGCTGCGAGCTCGAGATGTACAGGTTTATCTGTTTAAAATTTATTAACATCGAGAAACAATTTAAAACCTTTTCTTTAGACAGCCCATGAGCGATTCATGATGAATGGAAATGAATGCCATTTTATTACTTGTTTCTCGTATTCGTATGACATATTTTTATTGTTCTTCAATTTGAGATGTACTAAATTTTAGAAATCATAATTAGTTTCAGACACACATTAATAAACAAAAGAAAGTATTTACTTTTCTATTTGAAAAAAATATATGTCTAACGGCCTTTATTTTTTATTTCAAACAACTGTCCTCTCTGGTCCTCTCTCAGAGATGTCTGGAAGAGATTGCTATGTAGGTTATGATAAAACCACCTTTTTTTCCATTTCAACTAATTATGTTTTCTGATGATATTTTTTGAAATGGTAACACTTTTTCACTCATTAAGTATCTACTTGTACTTATGTTATAATCTGCGGGCAACCCTTAAACGAGAAACAGTAATTTTTCCATGTTTTTAAACAACTTATAAGCACAACAACATCATACCCAATTAGCCTTAGTACCAACAAGTAAATCTTCTTATAGGATAATGAGAAACAGCCCGTGGGACAAGATAATTTCATGTTATTGTTAATTTAATATAACTTTTATAGGAGGGCAATAATGTCCGTAATAACACGGTACATAATACTAACTACTGAATGTTTTAGAATTATCTTACACCCTGGGTTGTCTGGGCAGCTTCCTAGGTATAAGACCGCCTACATTGTATATTTCAAAATCTTTAATTTCTTATGTATTTTTGAGACAATTATATAAATGCTGTCGTAGGTAGTGCTTTATCGATGAAAAGGTATTTGTGGTAATAATTACATTTACAAGGAATATGAAAAAAAACAGTGACTTGAATACATTATTTATTATACAAAGTATCGATAACGGTCCTTAATCTCTCAATGTTCCAAATAGAAGCTAATTGATATTGCATTTTAAAATATCAACGCTCTACACCGACACTCATAAAATCTATTAAACCAGTTTTTTTAGAGTAAGGTCGAACACTCTATTAATTATTATGGGGTAATTACTAGTAGTAGGTATCATAGTTTAAACGGTTTAACATTGTAATACCATTTTACATTAGAGCCGTGTCTATTACTCTAGAATTGAAGTTATTATAGCCTAGACTAGAACCAATAACTTAAAATATACTAGCCTGGTACAATATCTTATAAATAACTTTAAATTGCTCAAGTACTGCTTTTATAGGACTAGCAGCACACATGGATTTTATACACTTTGATTTAGAGACGCAGTCAGAAGAGTACAAGCAAACTTTTTCAATGTTTGTTTTGTCTCGGTTCGCGATATTGAACGAATCCAATCAATTTTTACACAGAGCAACACACGATTTTGTAGACATAACATTTTGATATACTCGTTTTAACTTTTAGTTTAAACAATTATAAAACTTTTATTGATTGTTCCTTGTTGACTTAATATTAAATTTTTCAGAATACTGAACAACAAACAAGATAACGTATAAGTTTACAAATAAATTGTAATGTTACATCTACACAGTATTGAATTATAGGGTGAGAAAGTAGACATGTCTTCTTCGAAACATTTTTAAGTGGAGTTTATGTGGAACCAATAAACCAGAAATTGGTATACTGGTAGAATAGATAGATGGCCGCGTGGTATTGGCAGAGTTGAACAGGACCACTCCCACTCTTCCCGGGGATGCCTTAAAAGGCGACTACTTAGAGGCCTACCTCCCCCAAACCATCTGGCCAGCGTGTGGACCAAATCCTCCACTTGCCTGTGGTAAATCAGAGGGCCGTGCTCCTGCAGTGGAGACCTGCCTGAACTGACCATGTGATGATGATTAACTAGATGTTGGAATTATGAGATGTTATCCGTTCCAATTGTAGAAATGCTTTGGGTGAAAAAAGTGGTTGTCCTCGGTCAAAAAATACAGAATAATAAGCTGAAATCGTCAACTAATGGACACTGAAAGTGGATGTTACTACATGGACATAGAAAAAGATTGATGATGATGATTATCTGCTTGAATTTATTTGATTACTGAATAATTATCTTTTCTAAAGTTACAGGGGTAAGTTCGGAGTATGTACCCAGTACAACTACTTTACCATAAATCATTATCTGATTAAGATTTCCTTATACAAGCGTTTTTACTTTTATTGTATGTCTTTGTCCAATACATATAATTTTCCCGTCATAACTTCATTTTCCTTGGTGCCCGTCCTCAAGCCCGATATTTTATGTTTCTTTTGTTTGTCTGTTTATGAATCTAATAAAATGTTTTATGTGTCCTACATTACCCAATGTACAAATCAAAACAAGGACTTATGTTATTCAATATCATACAGAAATTACAAATGCTCTATTGGACGCTGCAACGAATACAATTTTTGTTCCGAAAAAAGAAACATTAACTTAACTTATACCTACCTACATGTCAGTGTAAATTAATATTTCACTTAAAAGAAAACTCATAACATAATACATTCTGAAGCTAAAAGAGAGTATAAAAACATAATTAATTACAAAACAAAAAGCTCTTAAAAGCTTTCCTTTTCAAGCGCGAGTTGGGGTGGCGCCCCTCTGTTATTATATCTACAAGTACCGCACTAAAATTCATTATTTTGGTATATGTTGTATTAAAACTTATTGTTGCAAATTTAAGAATCTTTTTCAATCTAAAGCCTTACAAATTGATGCTAGTAAATGAATTCCTCTTACTAATACGAGTACCTAGATCAATTCCACTAAATAATTACTTACCTACTTACTCGTACATAATTGCAGACTATAATTTAGTAAGTTTTTGTCGTATTTATTAGGAATGGCATCTACCTAGAGAAGATCTATGTAATGTAACCTCCTAGGTTTCAAAACAATTTCAGAGAAGATTTTACAGCATACTTAGCAAGCAACTCGTGCCATTGTCTAAATGTTACAGGTCATGTATAAATGTATGCCTTATCATTTTAATTTAGCATATTTTAAAAATCCTTTCTTGCACCTGCTCGTACGTCTTAAAATAGCTTAGCCCTATCGCCACGGTAATAATATCATACAGTATTGTAACTTCATATAAACAGACGAAACGAGAACTTTCTTTCGAAATTCAAATCTCGGTATGCGCTCGGTATGCAAAAGTCGGGGGTGTCGCGAATGCGAATGTGCCGAATGGATGTCGGTGGCCAAGTGTTAAAAATGACAAAACTGATTGAATTTGACTGACCATCATTTACGGTCAAATTGGTCAAAAACTAGTCAAATTGTCATTTTCAGTCAGTTTGATTTGAAATGAAAATTATATTGTATTAAACCAGCTTTTGCCCACGACTTCGCCCGCTCGAAATTAACAGATCATTATTATTAAAGTTTTAAAATTATTTAAGTAGATTTTACTAAATTAAATATACTAGTTAATCACAAAACAACACACATTTTTAACCTATTCCATTCACAAAGTATTTTGTTTGTCTAACTAAATAAAGAAATACAATCACAAAACTATAATATAGAAATTCTAAGTAGGCAGATGTAATTAAACTGGGTACTGTAGGGTGGCAGCCCTATTGCATGTTGTCATACTGTGACGTACCGCGCGACTGTTGAAATTTATTTCAAAAATATGGCCGAGTTGGAATACTGTATAGATAGTATTACCGTGCTATCGCCGCTTCAGAATCTAGCTTAGATACGTATCGGCTGGTTCTAAGAAAATGGAAATAGGTTCCAGTGTTTTACATATTAAAACAAAAATATCTTTAGGTAATGGTTACAAAAATGCTCCAACAGATTTAATTTTGTGGCACTGTCCCCGATCATAAATGTAATAACTCTGCCATAATTGACTCGAATTTTATAAATAATATGATCATGAAGTCTTATAAATATCACTTCAATCGGAACATGAAATCAACCAAATAGTATTGCTAATACTCGTAAAGTAAGAAATATTTAGGCCACAAAATTGAAACACAAATTGATTCATTTGATGGCAACCCACAAGTCGATATCGGTGCAGGGGTAAAGGGGATTTTTATAGCCTGGGGCCGACGGGTAGATTTAATTGATTCAGTTACTTTCAAGTTCCTGAAATTATGAAATATGTAATCTAGTTTTTGATCTCGTGTCTAGTGTTGCTTTTGGTTGAAAATTTAATTAAAATTACTGACCTCAATGATAATAATTGGTATCGACTTTCATAATCTCGAAAAGAGAGATATCTAGTATAATTCGAAGGTTCCATTGACATTTATGATTTTAATTACTTTCTCATTATATCCCAGATGGTGCATTATATTAAATAAATTATTTAAAGAACGTAAAACGGATCATAATCAGTCACGAAGGTAAAAATCATGAGGCCAGTCACCGAGACGCTGGACCACATATTCTACGAGTTATAATAACGCGGGCAAATATAAACTGCAATAGTTAGAATCAAATTGTTCAGGAAATCCACAATCTTACTAAAAAACTCCAGATTCGTAAATAGGCTCATCGGTAATACCTAATTAGTTCTGATGTCAAACCATTAACATTCAGGTAGGTACAAAACTTCGTTAGCTTATTTATTCATAACCTCTTTTTGTTTTCGTTACCCCTTTTACGACAGAATGACGACATCGCGAGCGCGATATCGATCTGCCGTACCATTGTTTGACATGTTATTTTCCCTCATCTATGAGGCGCCTACAAATGAATCTCATGACCCATTTTAAAACAAACTCCATCTTAATTAACCTTCAGAGGACCTAAAGCTAGGTATCGCATCATCACAATAATTAATTTAATAATCTCATAAAGCGGCTAGTGAATGAATAATTTAATATTAAAACGGGTTATAAAGAGACTCAGCTGGGGGAACTTCGCGCAAAGAATGCGAGTCCCAAAGTTGTTATTAGATTTATTTTGGGAAATGTTTGTTTGAATTTTTTCAGTTTGTAAATTGGAGTAAAATGAAGGAGCGTCCCGGTCCTGCCGCGGGACGGAGCGGAGAATAACACATGGGGTGCAGCGAAGGGTGCGCGCGCGAGGCGGCCCACTGAAAAGTGCGCGGGTGGGGCTGAACAAACTCGCGGGGACTTACAACTGGGGCCGTGAGTTTTCCCTATTTTCTTTTCATTTCAAATTGATATTTTAATGACGTTTTTATTACTGTGTAGGCTTTTAATTAATTAGAACGGTGAAATTTGTTTCAATATCTATGTGACCTCCTTTACTAAGTGGGTTTCGGTTGTATTAAGCTTAAATTGCTCTTAAGTTATGAAGTAACAATACAACCAACATACCAATTTCTATCTATAATTGGTTATTGGATCCAATCAAAAATCGAAAGAAGTCATATTACCAAAACAGTTTTAGTCAGTTAACTTAAAAGACTTGGTCACGAAAAATCCCGTGTAACAAATAAATAAGCTTACCTCATTTTTAAATTATAGCTCTTGTCAAAATAAAACATAAAACCAACCCATAACTAGTTGTTAAAACACAATGCATTACAGATAAGAGTGTGCGATAGAAAGTGTGTCACATTCACGTTCGAATGAAGACGCATCCGGTCGTAAATCTTACGTAAAGTATTCACGATAAGTAAAAAAGTAGTAATAAATGAATAAGAAAAACACGGATTTTCCGCGGCCGCAGTTGAACGTCCCTCCAGCATGTACTCTCAAATAGGGGAACAAGCATTTTAGCATTACCCCCGTGCACAACTCTTCCCGCGGGGGAGGGGGTGGGCCCACGGCGACGTAAAAATCAATATGCTGGAGTTGTTAAATCACGCTTATAAACGAGTACTCGTCTTCGTTTCATTTCTCAAATTGTTCGAGTACATGTATTAATGTAGTTTTCATTTGGGTTTTTGAACAAGTTGTAGTGGAATGTCTCTTTTTCATGAAGGCAGCGGTTCTCTGCTTTGATCTAAGACAATGATGAATGTTTTCATTTTTAAAAGTTCCTCCTAATCTCCCTTGACCTTGAAACATGAAACTCGATGCTTTAGACAAAACAGGGCGAGCGGACCGGACGGAGTGCGAGCGAGCCCCGCGCTCGCCGAGGCGACCGGATTTGAAGAGGGATGAAAGTCCCTCTCCTGGCTTGAAAAACGAAGTTTAGAGATTATTTTGTCAACCCTATTAAGTTAGTTTGAACTATCAACCTTCATTTGTTTTGTTATAACCAAAAAGTTACAAGTTTTGGTAAAAAAATAAGTAGTCAATGTACCTACCTACTTTGACATAATAATGACTCTATACCTATGTTTATCTATAAAGAGTTAATGAAAATGTTTTCTGGTAAGACATTTTCGTTAAGTCTTATAAATCCATACTTGGGAGGGCACGACGCGGCTCAGTCTTATCGAGCCATGTTTAGTATGGACTCTCTTAAAGTCTGTTACCAGTTTTATTACCTCAGTCAAATTGACGCACTCTATCTAGGTACTAGCTTACTTGCTTGCACAATAGAGTTTTTTTTAATGTTTTTCCAATATTTAATACCGTATCTTTAAAGAAAAGCTGCCAGTTATTAAACATCTCAAACTGATTTTCCTATTAATTTACTAACATAAGTACATCGAAACACGTATCATACGATTCTGAAATCCAACATTACACGAATAAAAATTTCGAATGTCAACTAAACCGCAGACAGTGAGCCTTTTAATATTTGATCAAAAACCAAAATAGTATAGCGACGATATGGCGCGGGTCGTCCAATAGCAGATACAGTCAGCCCTTTGATCTCATTAATCGAGCCGACGGAATTAATTAAAAAAGGTCACTGCGATATAGAAACAATAGCTTTCACTCTCCCTCACCCCCCGTTCAGGGGATGCGAGCAAATAACATTTTTTAAATAGTCGTACATCGAAACGCAAATATTTTAAGCATTCCGTTTTGTTTTCGGCCGTGTATGATCAAATGTGTGGAATTTGGAGGAAGTGACTCTACTTTGTAATCGTCATGGGCCACGTTTAATACTTGTGAGTGATGGTTTATAAGTAGACAAACAGGGTTGTGATCTCAATTGTTACAAGAACCCATACGGAAGAATAAAAGAAAATTTCTCAAAGGTAAAGAATAAGTCCCTGAAAATGTCTTTAAAGATAATTCTTTAAATTAGTAAAAATTGTAGTGTATTGTATGTTAAATTATACTTCCCTCAAAAATAGAACGCAAACCCTTTGGGAACTGTGTTCTCCCGTGAAAACTGCAATTAAAATATTTCCCCTCTCTAGTAAGCATTTATGTGAATATCAAAAGTCAAGTTAAGAAAAGATCATCTTTTCTTACATTATCTATTTTGAAAATATCGTCTAGCTAGCTTTAAGAGTACCCTTAGTAACATCTCTATAGAACCCAACCATTGTACAGTGGAACCAGGACAATTTAATCTGGTCTTGGGACCCCGCAGCGTCGTAACCCCTATCTTTATTGAGGCTATAAGTTGATTCGATCACACAGTTAATCAGGTACTGTTTACAAAGCCAATTCTGAGAAAGCATTTTCTGATGATTACCTACTTATAAAAATATCTTTAGTAAGTTATATAAACGTAAAACAATAAAAAAATCCTCGTATTTATTTTTGTTATTTATTTGTTAGAATTACATATTACTAAGGAGATTCACTTAAATCTTAATCATTTGAATTAGGCCAAAGATGTGAGTAGTAGAGGCAACATTCTTACCCGTTAAAATATATTTAAAAACAAAAAAACATGTTTCTGGTTATTTAGAAAATAACGTAGAATATTTACTGGCTTTTAGCGAGTCAAGTCGAAGAAGCTAGAATCTTCTTAATTAAACCACATTAAACTACGAGTAAACAAACCTGGAAAAACATAGGAAAAAATAATGTAGTTAGTTGCTTGAAAAATAGCGAGGTCAAGTATCTATATCATTGAATTAAGGCCGGGTAGCAGAGAAAATGGCGAAAATGAGGTTTTCATTTTTCATTTTTGAGGTACTAAACAGTAAAATTAAAGGCTAAGATTTTTATTGGGCATAGTTGAGGATATTTTCTAGGGCTATTAACGGATGGAAACACGATTTGATGAAGTTGACTCGATAGAATAAATTCCCAAAGTTACCTCTATTCGTTTTCTATTTATGGTTTTATTTTTAAAATAAGCGATTTGAGATTCTAAATCTTTTACTAAACTAAAGTTCAGAAATAACTTGAGGGCTTTTAACGGATGAAATTTTTATATTGCGTCTTATTTAGTTACTATGTTAAAAAATGTGGAAAAAATCGTCCATGACGGCTTGGACAATCTCAATCAGTCGCGCGGTGGCGCTTACGGAGGACGGACGTGTGTCAGTTTTTTGGACGTGACAGTTCGCGATTTGTCAATATTTTTGACAATGATGACTTTGATGAGTCACAGTATAATAATATCAGTGTTACTGGAGAAAGCTTAAATTTTTGATAATAAAAAATTATCAATTTTGTCTACCTATTGAAATTTAAATCGTTCGCATCCTTTTAAACGAAGACTCTACTCATGATACATAGTACATTCCTCAAATATGAGACAAAACCAATGAGTTAAAATTACATTTTAATAGTACCTACATACAATCGTCTTACACTCTTTAGAAGAGCACACTGACACAAATCTATATATATAAAAGAAAGTCGTGTTAGTTACTCCACTTATAACTCAAGAACGGCTGAACCGATTTAGCTGAAAATTGTCAGGGAGGTAGTTTAGAGCCAGGAGAAGGACATAAGACACTTTTTATCCCGTTCGAATTAAAAATAGTCTGCTTATTTATTGCCATTAAGGCGGAACAAAGTTCGCCGGGTCAGCTAGTAAATAATAAAAAATACTGTCTAAGGTCTGTAGCTAAAGGTCTAAGCTGCAAGATAGAAGAATCTTCTAGCCAAAAAGATGGCAGATGCAGCAGATGTCAACGGATTTAAAACTGGAGTTCATGTGACTCCATGTAGACTTGAGTGTCTAGAGCGTCCCTTCCTCCACCATGCGTAAGAATTTTCACAAAAATACTGTCTAAGGTCTGTAGCTAAAGGTCTACGCTGCAAGATGGAAGAATCTTCTAACCAAAAAGATGGCAGATGCAGCAGATGTCAACGGATTTAAAACTGGAGTTCATGTGACTCCTTGTAGACTTGAGTGTCTAGAGCGTCCCTTCCTCCACCATGCGTAAAAGTTTTCCAAAAATACTGTCTGAGGTCTGTAATAAAAGTCTAAACTGCAAGATAGAAGAATGTTTTAGCCAAAAACATGGCAGATGCAGCATATATCAACGGATTTAAGACTTGACTGGCACCACCTTGCAATGTCATCCTCTCATTGTTATCTGTAATGTAAATTATTTTTAAAATGTATTTAAAAAATAAAATGTTCGTTTTATTACTTCAATAATCTGACCTCTCAACTCAACTACACTACACAAACACCTTTGTTCGCAACTGTACTGACGAAACCTCGATATTATACCGTTCATTTAAGATGGCAAGCTTTTTGCTGCGGTAATGCACTCCAGGTAACCGATTTTCGATACAGAGCCCCGTACATACGTTATACATAAATTATGGAAAGAAAACACCCAGACCAATACAAACAAATATGTATGCAATTTTACTATGATATTTTTATTTATTAATAAACAAAAAGACTGAACAAAATTGATGCGTGTACTGATTAATGTAATTAACCACATGCAAAGCTTTGTGAATTGCAACAACTATAATTTATTATCCAAGCTCTAAATAATCGCTACTACGAGTAACTGATCATAAAATGTTTTTCCAATCGCTCAAGCTCCCGAGGATCTACCGATAGGTCGGGTGACGTAATCTTGAAATTCTTTTAGCCGGCGCGGAACTTCCGGAAGGTCGGGTGACGCCACGCCTCTTTGAACCGTGTTTACTTTGGCAGTTATATTAACTATATTTATTCGATTCTAAAATATATTCCCAAAAATTTTGAAAGTTGTTTTAATTTGTATCACATGGATATGATTTGTATTAGAAAGTGCTGTGAGTGTGACGCTTGAACGGAAGGAAGTCAACCTAACCTAACCAACTGCGTATTTCTGAACTGCGTATTTCTATACTGTGTAGCCGCGAGAGCTCTTTGGCGCGCTGTCTTCGGCGAAGTATTGCGCGCGCAGATTTTGACAGCGCGAAATACCTACTTTAGCAGAAATACCAAGCCTTAAGCTCTGTTTAAATATAAAAAATCTTATTCTGCGAGTTACCAATATTAAATTAGAAAATTCTAAAATGGATTTATGTTTTCTCTTACCTCTACCAGACAGAATAACATGGAAATTAATTAAAATTCGTGAAAATAAATTAAGTTAGTAATTATTTCTCTACGTTATGAATAGAGCGTTAATTAATTTATAAAGCGTTGAACCACCACAGTTAAATATGATGTAATTAAATCACAGTTCCTTGGATTATATTAAGCGATGTGTTTGTTCTGTTAATTAATTTAGATTCTCTTTACAACTGGTTTGTTTGTTTAAGAGCTAGAATAAGCCATCAGGCTAGCGAAGACATAGAGTTGTTTCCCGGAAGAATTATATTTCACTAGCGGCCGCCCGTGACTTCGTACGCGTGGATCCCGTTTTACCCCCTTCATCTATCTTACGCGGTTTAGATTTTTTCATACAAATGTTTCATCCCGCTAACTCCCGTTCCCGTGGGAATTTTGCAATATCCTGTTGTAACTAAGCTTTAAGTTTACTAAGGTACCTACATGCCAAATTGCAAGCGTCTAACTTAAGCGGTTTAGATTTTTCATACAAAATTATTTTCCCGCTAATTCCTGTTCCCGTGGGAATTCCTAAGTATACTATAACCTGCCCAGGAGTATGAAGAATAATTGTACCAAGTTTCGTTAAAATCCGTCGAGTAGTTTTTGTTTCTATAAGGAACATACAGACGGACGGACAGACAGACAGACAGACAAAAATTTTACTGATTGCATTTTTGGCATCAGTATCGATCACTAATCGTAATCACCCCCTGATAGTTATTTTGAAAATATATTTCATGTACAGAATTGACCTCTCTACAGATTTATTATAAGTATAGATTACGTCGATAAAACGTAATACTCACAGATATAGAAATACATACAACATATTTAACATATTTATTTATTTATTTAAAATCTTTATTGCACACATAATAAACAGTGGTACAACAGGCGAGCTTAATGCCATGTGGCATTCTCTTCCAGCTAACCAGAAAATTACACAAAACAGAGAATTTAAGTAGGCGGTGCAAAATAGTACAAAATACATAAAATGTATACTAATATAATACATAAAATATTATAATAGTAACAGTAACTGGGATTTATCAGAAAGCTGGTAAAATCACATGTACATAAATCTAGTTAAATACATAAAATAGGAACAATCCCATTTCACTATCATAACGGATATTTGCGTTTTTTTATAACCGTCCAAGTGCGAGCCGGCCTCGAACACCGAGGGTTCCGTACAAACTTGTAGGTAGTTTATTCCTTAAAATTAAGGTTTACGAACAAAAAACTGCAAAAAAATCACGTTTGTTGTATGGGTTTATTTTATTCTGTTGTGTTTGTTGTTATAGCGGCAAAAGAAATACATCATACACAAAATTTTCAACTGTCTATGACGGTTCATGAATCATGACAGACGGACATTGGAGTTTTAGTAATAGGGTCTCGTTTTCCCATTGGGTACGGAACCCTAAAAATCGACAGAACTATAAATAGAATAAAAATTATTGAAAAATCTTATGAATAGTCTAAAAACAAAATAGGTATAGAATAAAAACAAAATCTAAATTCCTTAATAATACAAGCTGTTTTTCTACTAATTCTATTCTTAGAAACAGGTGCTCAAATCAAATAATAATAAGATGTATCCGAGTCAATAGAATATTTAATTCTTCACTAGAATTTGACATGCCACACATATTATTCTTGTTTTTCATCACAATTGTGGCCCTCATAACATTCTTCATCATTTTATTTTACCACCACGATTCTAATACCTTAATAAGAACATAGTGTGGTCAGCCATTCTAATTTATTTAAATACTTTCTTTCGTTACTATCTAATTAGCGTTTTGTGGTGATGGTAGGTAGATCCTATTGAGGTTACAGCCGTTACGAACTGCTAATGTTGGAAGATAAAAAGTCGTTTAGCGTCTGGACAAGCTGTAAATTATATTTGCTTAACTGTAAGTGTCATAACTGTTCGTAAGGCTACTTAAATCGTGGTGTTGTTATATCAAGTATTTTGAACTCAAAATGTAAGCGACGTAGCAACAACCATTCTAACGTTTTAAGAGGATTTACCTACAATTAACAATAACATAATTCTAATCGTAAACTTATTATAATATTACGGACTTACGTATAAAATTGGCGAAATCTTCATGAAAAATCATAATTTTAGTATTTTTATTATTACTTACAGGATTATTATTTTTAATACAGAACAAGGCAGGATTTAAGCGCAATCGCACCTGAGGATTCTGATGATTTTCTTTTACAGTTTCATAACCTGCAAAACTCTCTAAAAGAGTCCAGGGCCTTAAAGTTCTTGTAGAGTTATTTTTAACAACGTTTCATAAATTACATAAGTAATTTATAAAAGACAGAAATCTAGTATCTATAACATGCACTTTGATAAAATTAAGCAATATTTACTTTTCTGAGATTCCTAGGCACCATTGTCTTTTTTTTTTTTTTTCAGGAATACCTACCAAAATGTTTCCGTGTTAGGAATAGTTCTTGTATTTGTTACAGAGAAATATGTATAATTATTAAGTACGTTTTCCATCAAAACATCGTGCGCTGGAAGTCAATATTCAATTAATATGCAGGAAATCATAATTAATTCAAACGAATATAAGGCACCCTTACTACATAAAAACATGAGTTTATTTATGGTATGAGAGTGAAAGTTAGTATAGGGCGAGAGTATGTTTTAATACTTACATACCTTGTTTACAAGGAAGGTACAGATACATTAAGGTAAATACTGGAGTATCTTATATTAGTTGTAATAGGTGCTATTTTCCAATTAAAATGTATAGTCTGATGTGCTATTGCTGCACAAGCATAAGCAGTTCAACCTGTTTTCAAAATTTGGGATAATGGATTTTGTACTGTAGGTAGGTATATGGATGTGGTCTTAAGGTGAAAAATGAAAATGAAAATGTTTTATTTTATAAATAAAGTTGATTTACAAAGTATTTTGGTAACCATCCTTTTAAGTATAAGAATACCTGTAGTAGGAGGTTACCGCTCTTCCAACAGTAGGGTAAGGTGGGGCACAATGTTACACGGGGCACAATGTTACAATGCACATTAATTCTCCGTCCCTTTCTATTAATTGTATGATGTTGGTATACACGTATGTCAAGCTCATAAGCCGCCATCTTTGAACCGTTTTTCCTGTGACAGTTTGTACCGCGCTTGAAAATTAACCCACTTGTTACGGAATTCACTTTTTCTATCACTTACCTTAAATCAGTCATGATAAATTTATCTCAAAACAATCGCTCCAAAACTTTATAGTTATTTACGTCAGTGTAAAAGAACGCTAGTAACAAGTGGGTCAAACAAAAATTGTTTTTATGTTATTAAACGTCGAAAAAACCGTTTCAAAGTTTTTAATCTTTTGCCGGACGTGTTGTATTCAGGTTAATGTTGATATTTTTCTTTATTTTTATGTTTATCTAGCTATATATTACCGTTGAATTGTTAGTTGTAAACATACCTTAAATATTAATTCGAATTTTTCAATTTGGTTTGACTTTCTGGGGCACTGTGTTACGGGGCACTGTGTGACACTGTAAAAGTCAGCCCCAATTACAAAATGTTTTTGTACCATTTCAAGGTATTAAAAGAAAATTGTGCGATATCGTAAGAGGAAGACAGATTATGGTCTTCACAGTGAAAAAGATATGGCAGAAGCGATTTTGATGGTTGAAAGCATTATTTTTGAAAATTACTGCCAGATATTGAGGACACGACGACGACGTTAGCTACTTACGTCGAAATGGCAAAATTGACAATCGTCTCTATTTTCCACTTGAACCGAACCTATTATTTTGTTGTAACATTGCGCCCCTTACCCTGTAACAGACTACCCCAGATACGGGGCTCAGTGTTACAATCGACTGATTTATTTAAAGTACAATTTAAATTTAGTAGTTCCTAATAATGTTAATGTTTGAGCTATTACAATTAAAGAGGGATTGTTAAAGTTTATTTTTATACCAAAAACTAGCTGATTGAAACAATATTTTTGTCATTATAGTCCCGTATATTTTTTTTTGTAACACTGTGCCCCATCTTACCCTATTAACATACATCCTTATTTAGTGTGTTTGTGGTGTATTGAGTGAATTTGTGTGTTGTGTTATCAGTGGTGTATTGAGTGAGTTAGTGTGTTGTGTTGTGAGTGGAGTGTTGTGTGTGTGTAGCAATCTATTTAATTTATTTTTTTATTTTATTTTATTTTTATGCCATCCCATACGTCAAGTCAGATATTAAACAATTCATCATATTTATTAGTAACTAGGTTGGTGTTAATTCATTAGATAGTTCTTGTTATATGTATTATATTCATAAGTAGATTTTCTGTTTCTGTATAGCTGAGGGATTTTAACCAGATTGTGAGTTTTTTCTTGCAGTCATAATATGTTAAATTGTATATTAGGCCAGTAGAATTAAACACAAAAATTGATTAAATCGGAAATAATTCCTACAAAAGATTTTTTTGCTTTAATGGCTTCATTGGTTGCCCATTAAGACTCTCCTAAGTTTTCGACTTCGACGGAGTTGTGCTTAAGTGGTGGGGGCCCCCGAAAGCGGTGTTTTTTCGGTTTTCCGGTTATACCACGTAAAGGACTTACCCTATCGAAAAGTGGTCTTCATGACGGTTAAAGGGCACTTAATCCTGAATTGAACAAGACCAAATTCATATGTTTTGGACAAACCGTTCTCGTGCAAATTTTCGGCAAAGTAGAAAATATGTGTATAATTAATGACCCTCTCCTTGCCAATGGCTTGTTACCCACATGCTTCCAAGCCTTGTAAAGGGTTGCCTTAACCAGTGTAACCCTAACAAGGCTCACGAGTTTGATTCGCTTATCCTTGTTCGTCCCAGCCGTTCCTTAACTGCGGTTGCTGCACCTCTTCCTGACACTCTCCTGAACGACTCTGTGTTACCTAATGTGGCTGCCTCTCTTCCTTGTACCTTCCTGTACGATTGCATTGCTTAGCTATATGCCTGGTCCAAGGTTCGACGCCACAAAATCAACTTTGTACGCGTGAAAATAGTTTAAATACTATTTTCCGTGCTTGCAACATTTTTCTTTACTGCTTCGCCTCTATTAGTCGCAGAGTGATTGTATATATCCTATAGCCTTCCTCAATGTATGAGCTATTCAACACAAAAATAATGATTTCAATCAAACTAGTAATTCTTGAGATTAGCGCGTTCAAACAAACAAACAAAAAACTCTTCAGCGTTTTAATATGAACTTGTTGTTGTTGATTTTTGGCGTCGAACCTTAGACCAGGCATACGGCTAGGCAACGTAGTCATGCAAGAGGATATAAGGAAGAGGGGCAGCCACAGTAGGTAACACAGAGTCGTTCAGGTGAGTGTCAGGAAGAGGTGCAGCAACCGCAGTTAAGGAACGCTGGGACGAACAAGGATAGGCGCATCAAGCTCGTAAGCCTTGATAGGGTTACACTGGTTGAGGTGGCCCTTTTCAAGACTTGGAAGCCTGTGGGTAACAAACCATTGGACGTGGAGAGGGTCATTAATTATACGTATATTTTCTACTTTGCCGAACTTTAGCGCGAGAACGGTTTGTCCAAAACATATGAATTTGGTCTTATTCAATGCAGGATTAAGTGCCCTTCAACCGCCATGAAGACCACTTTTTGATAGGGTAAGTCCTTTACGCGGTATAACCGGAAAACCGAAAAAATGCCTCTTTCGGGGGCCCCCACCACTTAAGCACAACTCCGTCGAAGTCGAAAACTTAGGAGAGTCTTAATGGGCAACCAATGAAGCCATTAAAACAATAAAATCTTTTGTAGGAATTATTTCCGATTTAAAAGCTAATTCTACTGGACTATATGTTAACTTTTTTATTTATTATTTTATACAGGTATGTCGACCGTGTTAGATATTGTTTAGCAGCAAAGGCTGTTTTCACAGGATTAGTGGTAAAGACTCTGTCTATCCTTCGCTTAGGTTCAAAATGATATTTTATGGTACGTTGATGAGCTGCATGCATATTGCATATTAATCTATACTTATAATAAATCTGTAGAAAGGTCAATTCTGTACATGAAATAAATTTTCAAAATAACTATCAGGGGGTAATTAGTGATCGATACTGATGCCAAAAATGCAATCAGTAAAATTTTTGTCTGTCTGTCTGTCTGTATGTTCCTTATAGAAACAAAAACTACTCGACGGATTTTAACGAAACTTGGTACAATTATTCTTCATACTCCTGGGCTTATAGTATACTTAGGAATTCCCACAGGAACGGGAATTAGCGGGAAAATCCTTTTATGTGAGAAATTTAAACCGCTTAAGTTAGACGCTTGAAATTTGGCATGCAGGTATCTTAGTAAACTTAAAGCTTAGTTACAACAGGATATTGCAAAATTCCCACGGGAATGGGAGTTAGCGGGAAAAAACATTTGTATGAAAAAATCTAAACCGCGTAAGATAGATGAAGGGGGTAAAACGGGATCCACGCGTACGAAGTCGCGGGCGGCCGCTAGTTAATAATATAGTAATAAGCTTATTTTAGTATATTTAATACTCAGGACATGAAAGTAGCAAGATCGGATTCCTTAGTAAACCAAAATCTGAAAATCTAATTATCTGTAAACCGATTTTAAAAAAGATTAAAAAATTCAAGAAAAATTCCATCGGTTACATCGAACGACTAATCATATTATTATATTATTAAGTTATCGGTTTCCGCTGCTATGGCAGACGCGGAAAAATTCCTTGAGGCAAAAAAGGGAATTCTTGCACTTACTTAAAGGTTTTCAGTAATGAAAAAACAGTTAAACATTTTCAAATAAATATGGCTACATCATTATTTTTCTCTCTACATCTTGTGTATTATCAAGTTGTCTTCATTTTTAGTCCACATGGATATTTCTATAAAGATATTAATTCAGGATTTCAAAATAAAATTAATTAAGCAGTTGAAATACAGTTTTTTCATACTATTAAACTGCTAATATAAGTTTCTAATGGCTTAATTTTTTATAGCTTTAGGGCCAAATACTAGTATTCGAGATATTTTTTTAAGATAAATAATTATGCTATTAGCTTAATAAATATTTGTAAGAGGTAATAAAAGACTATACTTTATTAACATAAACGACGATACAAAGTGAGTATAGAGTAAAATATTAATACGTTTAAACAGCCAGCTTACCAGAGAATTTCATAAATGTAATCATTCCAATTGATAAGATGAGCGAGATTAACTACCAAAAAATTTAAAAAAAAAATTAACCAAAAAGGAAAGTTTGTTCAATATATGTTATTATCGCGATAAAACATGAAATAGTTACCTAAAAGTAAAAAGTAATATTACTTGTCCCGTTAAAGTGGGTCACCCCCTCACCCCCGGGCCCCTCCCCGGCGCCGTCTCTCGCCCCCTGCGCCCCCTCTCCCCACACCACCCCCAACATTCATTGTGCCGCAATATATTTCTTTTTATGTGCAAACAGAAAAGTCATTTATTTAAATTTTCTCACGAATTCGCATCGCAATTTTATTTTATTATATTATCTGTATCGCATTTAGAGTGCTCCGTATGTAGCTACTACATCGTTTTATCACTCGTTCCCTTTACTTGGGATTGCTTGGATTGAATACTCAATGGTCTGGACGTAATTACTAATTGATGATAAATATTGGAAGTGATCAAAAGTAAGTTCAAAGCTCGTTTATATTTAACTAGATATAGATATCGTAGTTAATCCCATTTATGTTTCGAGCTAATCTACGTCGACGTCATTGCCGTGTCCTCAAATAATTAAATTGAGAGCCCTCGACGTAGTAGAAATGATATTTAACTCGATTGCGCGACAAAGATCACAATTTCCGTCTCTAGACTACGGAAAATTTAAGATATATTACACAAACAACGTATATACTGTACTTCGCACAGTTAGGTGCTTCATAAGTTATGTAATGAACGTAGCAAAGGAGGTACGTAATATCAAATGATTAAATAAATATAAGAGTCACTCTTAATATGGACCTCGGATTTTATATTAGACCTTACAAATATTTTGAACCATTACTGAGTACTTAACTAACCTTCGTCGGGGCCACTTTAACTAAAAAAGCAAATAACCGGGGCTATAGTGAATGTGGTGAGTAATTAAGAAAGTCTTGCTTTTGAAAAAATCTTACATGTTGTTAAATCACAATCTAACTTAGCTACTGAAATTTTTATCAGCACATTATAAATAAATATCAAACGAATTGAGAAAATGTTTTTTTCTGAAAATTTTCCGACAAATCTAGTAGGTAAGTCGCAATATAGCTTTACATATTACATAAAAGTAACCTCAATATTACCCTGAAAAAATATTATCTATTAGTTAGCCTATGAAGGGTCTGTCTAGACGTTCCGGAGATAATCTCAACTGGCAGATAAACATTTTTGCTATTCCTGTTTTTTTTTACTTAGGAAAGAGATTCTTAAGTTATAGAATACAACTATAGAAATATACTTGAAAATTTAGCCAGTTTTTCATCTCAAGTACCAAAACTAAAATACCTAGTGCTATAAAATGAAATTGTTATCTGCGTTAGCACTACAAGTACTTATAGCTTCAAGTTAAAGGGCTTGGTACCAATAAATATTACACCATGACAGTATCAAAATTAAATTATACGTTAGCTATATAAACCCATAGATATTGACATTCGTGACTGATTTAAGATGCAAATTAACTTGTGCACGCTACATATTGTTTCGACATACACCGTTATTGCTAAATGTTTCACATTTGACAGCCACATAAAGCATTCCCGAGTACTCTGGCAAAATTTAAATGGCCATGTTCGCGTCTGAAGAAAAAAATAACATGTTAAAATACTTCAGTTAATGTAAAAACAGTTGTGTTCGTTGAAAATGGTAGTGGCAACAAAAGCGGCATAATAATGCTTTTTTGTTTAATTAAAAGCTACTTACTTAGAAATATTACTTTTTTATGTTTGTTTTTCATTCTCTTTGAAATAGCTACTTTTATAAAATGATTCATATACAGTCACAACAAACTTTATTGTTACATGTTTTATTAATCAGAGGATGAACTTATTTCAATTTAGGTACATAGAAAATGGATCTTTTTATCAAACTCTACATGTAGGGTTCTAAAATACTTAATGATGAATTAAATTACCCTATACATCAAACATAATCACAATAAGTTATTTAAAATATCAATAGGTAGATTTCAGAGATGAAAGATATAAACTTATCCAAATAAAGTAAACCTTGTCATAATACCTATTCGTTCGGAGACATATTACTTCAATCTCATTCCGAGGCAAATGGTTATTCGTTGTAAGTTTTTTTAGTTTCCTTCCCCTCTTTCCGCAGGGGAGAGTATTTTCTTTTAAGATAGCAGTAAAGACGAATCAGTTGTTATTTTAAAATAATACTTATGTAAAGCAAATATATTTTTCAATGATTAAATAGTAATATTAGTGATTATGAATTATCAATTTAACTCCGTAGAAATGTCTATTATGTAAGAAGGCATGTTTTTATCATATTATTTACATGTTACTCTAGTTTTGAGATTACCACGTCCAACGCTACGACTGTTAAACACATACTCGTAATAATGAAAGACCAACTAAAACCCCGAAACATCGTTCCCTCCTCTTTACAACAACTTAGTTAAAAAAATCTTTATAAATATTACGTACATATTTTTAGCAAGAGAATGCGAATGAATGTGTAATGAGATTCCTTATTAATTTCGATCAGATGGAATGCGTTAAAATGCCGCGCGTAGCGAATTCCAGCCCGTAGCCGTAGTATTGGTGCTCGTAGCACCATAGTGGGGATATTGGAATGATACATGCGTTTAATTAATTATATCAATGATAGTTTGTTAATGACTGTTAGGTGTTTAAAATTTTGCGGGGCAAACACGGATCGTGCTATTTCGTGGCAAATATGAATTAATGGGGTCTTCTTTTATGTTCTTCTTCCAATAGTTGAACTACTCGTACATAAGACTAACTTTAACGGTTAAACGTAACTTAATAAATACATATCAATTGCGACTATCTTATACGCTCTAATCATCAGCTTCAATATTTATCCTCAAAGCGATATGAATCACAATCGCAGTTAACGTTGAGTATAGTACGAGAATCACCAGGCCAAACAGCCGAAAAAAATATGAAATGGAATTTATACTCCATACGAGTAATTTTGTATTTTTGTCATTAATATTGCAAGCAGAAATAGTAGACGGGACTATTCCTCTTCCATTTCCTTCCTTACTAGGTAGGTACTGCTAAATTTCATGTAGCCAGGATCTTCAGCTGACCGCCAATAAAAACCCAAGTAATGAAGGCCAGAGTTTGTCCCGGAGGACAGTCAAAAGAAATTGTAGAGTCAATTAAAACCATAATCGATCTCTAAATCGATAATTTTACAAGCAAACCTCCGATAGACATGAATGAAAAAGCCGCCGCTACACAGATTATAAACGTAAACAACGACGGTCAAAAGTTGCACGCACGATATCCGCAACAAAACATCGTGTGACCCGTGGCTAATTTGGTGGTTTACGTTTCTATCCGCTACCGTGACCCAACAATGTGTGGATGACGTGGCGGCGCCCGCGGCGTGTGATTGACAGTCGCAAACAGGTAAATTACAGGTGTTTGTTGAAGCTTTCGACGCTGCAGCGATAAAAAACGCAGAGCGCCATTCATGCCGGAGCTGCCGCCCAGCCACGTACGCATTCTTTGACACCTGCACCTGGCACACGCGCTCAGCTGATTCATGTCATGATGCTTGAATTACGTGTACGAATGAAAACAAACGGAGAGGTCATGTTTGTGCTGAAGTAACCAAACAAGGACTCACAGAAAGGAGCTGCTTACTGGAGTTAGTGGAATGATAGTTACTTTATTGATATAAGTAATTCATGTTAGTAAAAATTGCTCAATTTTGTTATCATATACAACTTGTCAAGTGAATAAATCTAACCATCTGAAATATTATTTCAGTGTTTCGTTTCAGTGCAAAGAAAAGTCCTAGCAACATTGTTTCGCAGTATAGCGGAATAATTTGACGAGATGCTTAAAGAACAAGATAATAATCAACAAAATATGTAAACGTGCTACACGCTGCATTGATCGGGCTTCCTTGCGAATAAAGACACTATTTTGGTCGCGTACAAGTGCGTAAAGCGGAATGCACGACGCCAACAACTTGAATTAGCTGGAGCGTAATCAGTTCCGTTTCGTGGAAAGTTAAGGAAACGGTCGCTTTTATTTTCATTCAGTTGGGATATAAACAAGGTTGAGGCGCACGAGTGCGGCGGGGTCACTTACGCTCAGGGCTGCTCCGCCGGGGATTCCCCTTATTGGCCTCGTTCTGAAGTTCTCAATCGACTTATTAACGTCTCTGGCTGACACCGACGAGCCGGCGACGCTTAACACCTAGGGTGAGGTAAATTAGATGCGTTTCCGATTCCTTGACACTATAGCTGTTACATTCGGAAACAGTAATTCACGATACTCTTAGGAGATAGGTACTCCTGCACACACTAGTTCTAAATCACAGTATGTTCTAAATCATACTAAGTTCTACTAATTAGGAGGCAGTTGTGGTGTTTCAAGTTCGGCTAGTCACAGTATTACCGTTGAAGTTACGAGTACTTGTCATTTTATGAAGTCAGGTTGATCTGAATCCTATGCTAAACATAGTGAGCGTGGTAAGATGTGACTTCTGTTGCATTATTTCAAAAATACTTCCTATTTATGCTTCTTTCGTGATGGACGGTCTTTTAGTTGGTGTTCAGATGATATCTTACCGTATTTTCGACTTAAGGACACAAACAGGTCAATCTCAGCGTAGAGAATCACTTGAAGTGCAACGAAATTGTGTGTAGAGCTGTCAAAGACCCTTTTTACCCCTAGGACCCTATTTTCGCGTGTAAAAAAGCTAGGATCTCGGTTGAAACTCTGGTGAGGGTTAATTTTCTATTGGCGTAGGTTAGTGCCGAGATGGCAACCCTACTTAAAGTTAGTGTCGGCTCGTAAACGTATCGGCCGGGCGGGGGCTACTGAGCTCGGCGCGCCGCCCCGCGGCGACCGCACTCGACACGCTGCCGCACGTCGCCGACGCTTGGAATCGCACCCATTCACATGTTCGCATATCGTGGATAAGACTCGCTATTTTTATTTTTGGAATTCAATAGTTTTTAATGCGATTCGTGGGATATTACATTTAAATATGCGACGACGCGGGAACCATGCGTTTCGGGTGCAATCGGTGCGGCGCACTAGCCTAAACATGGGTTGAAAAATCATCATTTTTCAGCTACAAAGCAACTGACCAGTAGCTAATAGAGTTCTGATTCAAGTTAAAAGTAATTCTAGAATACGGAAAGCAATGTGATGTGTCGCAGAAGTCTATTTAAATGTAATTTTAAATATATCTGAGTAAAGGTAATGTATAATTTAAATGGCATGCATTTCCCCCTTTCTTATAAAGTATTCAAAACTAGGAACTAAGACGTTCGTAAATTATTATTTTTCATCTTTACAAGGCACGTAACTTTCCAAACTTGCATTTCAGTTTCATTTTATTTACTGAACACAAATTCGTTTTCAGTAGCCCTCGCCACTTGCTGTTTTCGCCGGTGGAAATTCGGATTTAATTGCAGGGCGTGTCCACAATAGGCTCCCCTGGGAAAGGCGGCGGCGGCGTTCCGACAACAGACAGCGGGTGTCAGCCGCCACGTGCTACCCAAGGCCACTCGCTTAGTGTCAAGGTCATTGCCACTCCAGCTCGCTACACGCGGCACCCACGCTTCTCCTGTCACCACAAATAGTCCGACCTACTCGCCACCACTCGCGCCGCGATCTACCGCAATGGCTCGCCACGCGCCTCCGATCGCACACTAACCACTTACGACAACTTTTTTAGCGTGGGAGACACGGTTTGCTGTATCCGGTGCACTCGTAGACTTTATGGCTCGGACCGGCACGTGACGTGGACAACTACAACTCCACGACTCACCTTGTGAGCAATCGAAACTGACTGCACCAAATTACGACTTGCAAATCAGTCGTAAAGGATCCCAAAGTTTGTTTGGTCATAACGTAGTTACCGAACCAGTCCTGAAAAGTGAAAATATTGACATCCTCCTGTTAGCTTTTAATCCAAAGTAGACATCACATCAGATATTTCGACCACCGAAACTTTAACCTTTACGAGGGCACATAGTTGCTGCACAGACATATTGCTTTTTAAAAGTTTCCCATAAAATCACAGAAATAAAAGAAAATCCATTTCAAGAATCCGCGTTTGGACGTGTTCTGTTGCTCAACAATAAAAATAAAAGGAGGAAATGGGAATAGACTGAAGGAAAATGATGGAACGGAAATTCGTAAAAGAAATAAGACTTGTATGGAATTGCCTTCAAAGCGCGTGCGTAACTTTGTTACTCCACATAGCGAAGACGACATGTATATTGAATTTTATGTATTACGATACGTAATTCGAACGAATGACCTTTACGACTTGACTAATATTATTCCCAAAATAAGTATAAATCTTCGTACTGTATGCATAATAAATCAGCGCCCTGGTTTTGAATTATGAAAAGACAATTTTGTGCATAATTCATTACAGCCATGCTTTGTTCACAAATAGGTAGATTCTTTTAGAACCGCGAGTTGATATAAAATTTTACAAATGAAATCTTGTTTATGCAAACAAGCTGAATCATAAAAAGAGCGCCGTTTTGATGTTTTCGCTCCATTTCGTTAGAACAATTTGCGTTAATCAATTTTAAAAACTCAATCATAACAAGAGCAGTGCTAACTCTAAAAAAACAACATTAACTGTAACCATAGAGATAGGTTGGTAGAAGAATGTAAGTCACTAAAATATTTTCGAAGGGTGCTGGTAATAATAATATACGTAGAGCGTCATCCCCACTATAATATTGTCGACAAATTAAAATAAATGTAGGTAGGCTTACAATGTATTAATACCCACTTACGCCCGAGGGAAATTAATTTCCTTCAATTTCTTATTCAGCTTGTTCCGTTTCATTATTTCTCTGTTGTCGTAATCCTTTTTGTAGAACCCTAATAAGTAAATTAAGCACAGCAGTAAAGTGGCGCTATCTGGAAGAATTCAAGCACCTTTAAAGGGTCTTAAAGAAGTCTAATCAGAGTTTTATTCAAGTTCATTAGGAGCTAATATCTCTTATTTACTACTTGTTAGTAAATTCAAACAAGATATAAACGTACCGCTTGGAACATCATTCTTAATTTATCTTCGCTGAGCTTACTTCAGGGAAGGTGTAAACGAACGTATATTAGGAAAGCTTCATAGGGTGTTAATTTTCCTTACACCACCATGAAGAAGGAAAGAAGTACCACAAAATTAATTCCAACGAGTGAATATCGCTTTATTTCCAATTCAGAACCAAATCTTACCCGTCGTTTATAGAATAAGGAGCTTGTGTATTAATTTAATCAATACATTTCCTCTCGAAACGGAATCTGTAATGAATGACGTCAAATTAAGCTCTAAGCTTAACAGAAAACATTGGTGGAACCTTAATTCGCGATTAAGGCAAACATAGTATGCGGGGTGAGTGGTGGTGTGGAGACGAAGGCGGTGCATGCGCGGAGCGGGGACGGGCGCGGCGTCGCACTCTGTGCCCGCGGAGCCCCGGTGCGCCTCGGTTTCCGGCGGGAGCTCTCGCCAAGTGTCCTGCCGCGGCGTGCTGCCCACGTGGTCCGCTCACCTACTGGCGACACCCCGCTTTTTTACTCGAACTCCATTGATAAAACCGTAATTACGGACCGGCGATTAATGTAAACAACCTTTTTAGAGTGCACTTTTTAATTGACGGCAGCGCGTTTATAATTATTTGTCTTTGATTGTTTTTTAGTGCTTTTAAGTTGAAAGTTCCATAACTATTACAGTTTTTTTTGTTTCTTCTTTTGTAATCTACAGTTGTTTTATCAAACTCATTTTCACAAACTTTTGTAAATTCTTGGAGTTGAAACTCACGGCAGTTTTCATCCCCAAATAACAAGGAAATATCAAGGAAAATTATTTGTTTTGATACTTAAATTTCCTTCAGCCGTCGGAAGGAAACTTAAGATAATTTTGATCCGCGCTCATATTTCACAACATTTTAATGTCTTACACTACGGCATATAACATAGACGTTTCATTCGGTAGGTATTGACGAAGAAGAAAATCTGAAAAGCTGGTAAATGAACTCTCCTATTTTGGAAACAGTGCACGAATACATCAATGCATCAGAATGGAATCGGTTCAAATGCCATCGGAGGACCAGGAAAGGGCCTACAAGTTATATAATATGTACAAGGTAAGTCCGCACCAATATTATTATGTAATCTTTTTTTCCGTTGACATTTAATTCATAAACATTTTATTTCGTTAACCTGTTAAAGTTAAAGTTGTTAAAGTTAAGTAAAATTAAAAACTCATTCATTACCTTAAATATGTTTCGCCTTACATTTATCACACAATTTTTTTTTATCATCATACTTTACTTGTTCAATATTATTCTTGGAAAATGTACATATTAATTTAAAAGTAACGTTTTGGGTGATCGGACGGCGAAACGATATAATCCTTCACGGAGAGTGCCAAACACTGTCGCCTCTAACGAACTTATCATAAAGACTATTAAAATGTATTTACAAAAAAAAGTAAGTGGGTATAGTTTTTTTACATATTATAGTAAGTGTATTTACATATTATATCGATTGTCCCATATGGACCCATATTTAATTACAAACTGCTTAGTTTGGGACTAGAGGCGCAATGTAAGATATCCAAAGATTATTTATTTCGTGTAAAACGTTTGTTTATTCTCCATTATAAATTAGTTTGTAGAAACACCGAACAGGATATCGCTGGCTTTGAAAACTGTCAGTAACTATCTGAAACATACACAGAAAACTAAAATAGTTAACTTGATACGCAAATAAAATACATAACATACTATCTTTTAACGGCACCGTATATTCAAATTGGCCAATCAATCAATCCAACTCATGCTGATAGATGCCGCGATGGAAGAAAACATAATATAACTTTTAATATAACATATTTTCCAGGAAAATCCTCCCATTTTCTTATTTTATTTTGCTAGTTATAACTTCATCAACCAGGAATTATTTTAGCACGTTACTTGTATAGCAAATAAAAGAAATGAGTAAAAAGAAAGAAAATGTTTATTTGGTCCAAAACAATTATTACAATTTTACAGTTCAAAGTATTTGTAAGTACGTACATGTTTGAACCAAAATGGCATGCGCTTTTCAAAAACATTTCACTTTTGCTTCTAGGAAAAAATATTGTATCAAACTTAAGTCAATGTAATCTGATTGAAGTGTTCAAGTATCCTATTGTTTGATTTAACTTCCTTAAAGATAGTTTTTAAGTACGTTTTTAGGTACCTCTAATTTAATTCTAAGATAGCAAGTCATACTAAAGTTTTCCGACCCGTATTTTTAAAAACCTATCTTAGGATTGTTTTTCATAGCACGTACTTTTCCGTTCTGAAAATTTGAATTTTCAGTGTCCCTGCCCTCGAAGCACTGAATTTGTTTCATTTGATAGAATAGCAATAAATATGTAACCAAAATGTATTTAGTAACATTTTGGTGTGTGTTACAGTCAACACAAAAAGATTTCACACTTTGTGTGTGTCACCTGGGAATTGAACCCAGAACTCCGAGACCTAGTAACGGGAGAGTGGAGTGGAGAGCTTTCTATATAATTTAATTATATCTATTTACGAAACATTGCTAACTGCTAATCTAAAAAATCTTTGGGATTCGTGGAGCTATTTGGGACTTGTATACGTGTAAGTGCCCTGAAAAAGGCCTTCTTACACAAGTACTAAAAATATTTTGATTTTGATTTGATGTGAGTCGATACCAAAAGGTAACTTATTGGGTACTGCCTCCGCCGTCAACTGCAATGAGGAGGTTGTAAAAGAAGATTTTAGTCAATTTTTATAATAGCAATAGAAGGTTCAATCGAGAACGACGCAACAGAAACTTACATTTGCGAATCCAACTCACACTTGACTGGTTTTTGGATTTGTATGATGTTTGTGTTCAACGTTTATAAGTTGAAGTTGATTGTTATGAGGTGTTTGTACAGCGATTTGTGGCCTGTAACAACAAACGTCAGGGCAAGCTCACCCTCGTCAATGTCGGACGGAACTTATATTTAAATCTGCCAATAAACAACTGATGGTCTCTTTTAATTTGTTTAAAAATAGACAGACGGACAGTATTTACTTTAAAATAATTAACATAAGAATTCTAAGGCTTTGTAAATTATTGTTGCATGTAGAGTTGGGTACTTTCAGTTACGAGAAAAGAAGCTTTCACAAACTTTATTTACCTAGGCCTAGGCTAGAGCTCGTTAATTATAAATTTTAAAGTCCTGAAACAAACCAGCCCCTATTTTCTAACTTCAACATTGGAGGAGGCCTAAAATATATCGTAATTCCTTTGAAATTACGCTGCTAATTAACGGCAGCTGTAAAAGATGTTTTTATTTATGAAAGAGCTCGCAAAGTTTAAGTATTTTAATCTTAATCTGTACTAACTTAGGCTTACTTAAGTTTTGCTGTGTGGATAATATTAGTCCATTTTTTTTCCAAATAAACAGCTCTAACTTGGCTTAAAATAAAGTATTAAAGGTATATTCACATAGGTAGCGTTAAATAAATGATTTTTTTTTCCTTAACAGCTAAAGTTCTTTGATAGTATTTTTTAAACGAAACAACAATTTTTGTTTAAAAATTGTATTCTGTTATGACAGCAAACAATCCGTTGCCATGACAATTACAGCTCTGAAACTATGCTAGATAAAAAATCGTAGTTGGTGAAAACAGGAACTCTAAAAATCACCCAGGCACCGTTTATTTTTTCTCCCAGACTTTGAGTCTACACGTTGTACACTGTCTGTACTAATAAAGAATATGAAATTGATTCGGTCTGTCCGCTATGTAAACTAAAGCGCTGTACACACCGTAGATCGACGGCTTTACATCGATGCAACGTTGTCTGAGTCGGCACGAGACAGCATCTACAGGGTGTCCCAAAAACAATGGATAACCCTGTAACCATCGATAGGCCTCGCCATGGTCTCCCTAACGTCCAATTTTGACCCCAGTAAAAATATCACCGTTTTCAAGATTTTTAAGTTTTTGTGCATTTTTAGAAAATTGCCACCTGCGATTACTTTTTCTCATGCCATTTCTACAAATGACGATACTTTTCAATCTAGTTTTTTTCCTTATCACAAGAGATAGTTAAGCTATCAAAAGAAAAGATTAAAGTTCAACAAACTAGTTTAAAAGTATGAAAATTTTAAGAAATTGCAGAGAAGAAGGAAAAATTAATTCATTGTCTTGCACTTTTGATTAGCCGTCGTGTAAAAAAAATGTAGGAAGACCATCGTGCCCATTACCTTAAAAACTTCCTTGGTTAATTGAGATTCTAAAAAGGTATCACAAGCCTATGTATTCTGTATTATTTTTATCTTATGGCTACTTGAATAGCAACTAGTATGAAAACTGCAAAAATGAGTTTTTATCGTAATAGTTAAACTAGGACTGCATAGTGGCATTAAATACAAATGGATAATTTTTAGCGTAGGAATTTTAATAAAGCAACATTTTATCATCATCATCATCATCATTTCAGCCATAGGACGTCCACTGCTGAACATAGGCCTGTACCCCAATGATTTTCATAATGACCGCTTGGTAGCGGCCTGCATCCAGCACCTTCCTGCTTACCTTTATGAGGTCGTCGGTCCACTTTGTAGGTGGACGTCCTACGATGCGCTTTCCGGTACGTAGCCTCCACTTTAACCCTGCTGCCTCAGTTCGGCAACCTACTGTGCCCTGCCCATTGCCACTTCAGCTTGCTGATCCGTCGAGCTATGTCAGCGACTTTAGTTCGTTTACGGATCTCCTAAATTCTGATACGGTTTCGTGAAGAAACCCGAGCATAGCCCCTTCCATAGCACGCTGTCCAAAAAATCCACGTTTCCGAGCCGTGTATTATCACGGGTATCTGTCTAGGCACATTTATAAGGTTTAAAACAAAAATTAAGTAATCACAAAAACGCAGAACGGACGGCCAATGGGGCAACAGGGTTAAAGTGGAGGCTACGTACCGGAAAGCGCATCGTAGGACGTCCACCTACAAAGTGGACCGACGACCTCATAAAGGTAAGCAGGAAGGTGCTGGATGCAGGCCGCTACCAAGCGGTCATTATGAAAATCATTGGGGTACAGGCCTATGTTCAGCAGTGGACGTCCTATGGCTGAAATGATGATGATGATGATGATAAAATGTTGCTTTATTAAAATTCCTACGCTAAAAATTATCCATTTGTATTTAATGCCACTATGCAGTCCTAGTTTAACTATTACGAGAAAAACTCATTTTTGCAGTTTTCATACTAGTTGCTATTCAAGTAGCCATAAGATAAAAATAATACAGAATACATAGGCTTGTGATACCTTTTTAGAATCTCAATTAACCAAGGAAGTTTTTAAGGTAATGGGCACGATGGTCTTCCTACATTTTTTTTATACGACGGCTGATCAAAAGTGCAAGACAATGAATTAAATTTTCCTTCTTCTCTGCAATTTCTTAAAATTTTCATACTTTTCAACTAGTTTGTTGAACTTTAATCTTTTCTTTTGATAGCCCAACTATCCCTTGTGATAAGGAAGAAAACTAGATTGAAAAGTATCCTCATTTGTAGAAATGGCATGAGAAAAAGTAATCGCAGGTGGCAATTTTCTAAAAATGCACAAAAACTTAAAAATCTTGAAAACGGTGATATTTTTACTGGGGTCAAAATTGGACGTTAGGGAGACCATGGCGAGGCCTATCGATGGTTACAGGGTTATCCATTGTTTTTGGGACACCCTGTATGTATACGCAGCGCTATCTAGCGATGGGCGAGGGTGGTGAAACGCTGTTGTATTTTCAACATATCGATCTAACAAAACGTTTTTCAAACATTTAATAATATGAAAAAAAAACTTTATTTAACACTTGTTTTATCAAAAGCAAAAGCTCTTAAGAAAATAATTTTATAAGAAATCTTAAAAATAATTAACTTCAATACACATAAATAACATGTAATATTATTCAACAAATATAATTTTAGGTATAATTTTACGCACTATAAAAAAAAACAAAAAAGTTCGTAATCTAAGTAGGTACCTACTCGTAATTACACAGAATAAAAATTAAGTAGAATATTCTTCAAAAATATTTGTTTATGGGCGTGGAATGTAGCTTCGTGGGTAGTTTGAAATTTGGAGTCTCATGCGCAGTAGAGTCTGATGCTTCAGAACTAGTTGCAAGGGCTAACGGACTCTACATTTGTCTTCATTAAATGTTTTAAAACTTTTAAACAGTTCAAGATTTTTAAACATAAGTAAAATTTTATAAAAAAAAAAAACCGACTCCAAAAAACCTACACTAAAACGTAGAAAAATAATTACTAATTACCTACTTATTTATTAGGACGAATTATTAATATTTATGTAGGTATACCATGATTGATACTTCTGGAGTCGGTGCCAAGATTATGAAACATGTAAAGTTTGCCTGCACCGACTCCAAAAGTATCAATCATGGTATACCTACATAAATATTAATAATTCGTCCTAATAAATAAGTAGGTAATTAGTAATTATTTTTCTACGTTTTAGTGTAGGTTTTTTGGAGTCGGTTTTTTTTTTTTATAAAATTTTACTTATTTCTTGCTTTTTAGTTAACTAATTATTACCTTGATGTTACCACTGAAGGTACACTGAGACCAAAAAAAATTGGTTCATAATCGGCGGAGATATTGCGTACAAAAAAGTTCATCCCCAATTTTCAACCCTTGGGGGTGAAATATTTTCTTCAAATTCGCATGAAACCACCCTTTTGATAATACCTATTCAACAAAAAAATAATCGTTCAAATTGGTTTATAATCGGCGGAGATATTGCGTATAAAAAGTTCATCCCCAATTTTCCACCCTTGGGGGTTGTTTCTTTTATTATTAAATTTAAATGGGACCACCCTTGAGGTATTACCTATACGCCGAAAAAAGATTTGTTCAAATCGGTTCATAATTGGCGGAGTTATCGCGTAACAAACATAGAAAAAAAAAAAAAAAAAAAAAAAAACATACGGGTCGAATTGAGAACCTCCTCCTTTTTTGAAGTCGGTTGAAAATAAAAAGTGATTGACAATCAAAATGAAAATAGTATAGTAGCCTAATTTGTTTTATTTTTCTAGCATTTAAAAACATTGAAAAACAGAAGGTTTTTAAAAGTACTTGTTTTTGCACCATAATAACCTGCACATTAAAGTAACTACAAAATATCATGCACCGTTTAATTAGTAGGGTAGGAAAAATACACATTCGGGTATCTACCCTCATTCTGCGAGCTCTTATGGCTTATAATAATTATTATTGTCCCCAGTGGCAAAACTGGCTAATGCCTCATAGAAAACAACTAATACCGCGCCAAGCAAGAGGTCTTGTGATGAAATGATTATGATGTAGTAGGAGTACACGTAGAGCATAATGTGCTAACATAAGATAAGCAATGCCGAATATTGCGGCAGTTATCATTTGAATTTGGCTGCACCAACGGTCGCAGGACTAGTCAGCAGACCAAAAAGCAATGTTAACAACAGCAGCGCCATCGGCATCGCGCGGTGGTTGGCGGCACTAGCGCCGGGCGGCGCGGCCCCCCGAGCGAGGCGCGCACAGCGACCGCCACGCAGTCTTCCCGCGCGGTCCGCACGTGCGTCTAGCGTGCCTTCACATCGCCCCACAGTTTCCGAACGAACCTCAAATTCCACAAAAGTGCAAATACAAAACATTCACTGAAACTCACTGTGATCAAAGTTTGTGAACGACGACCAGGATACGACGTTGCGTCACGTCGTACTGTGTAATGACTCCAGTGCTCTATCAATTAAAGTTGTAATTGTATAATTTTTCTTCCTCGATAGATTAATTAGATCTTACATAGAACCGGAAGGTATTAAATTAATGAATGGAATTAATTAAAACCACTACGTTTCGTTAGATGGAATATATGGCAGTTAACTGAATACATAAATGGTATGTATAAAACTTTCTATGATTATCTTGCATTGTTTAAATTGTTTACGTAGTTATTTTCAAAGAGTTATAAAACTTTATCAATGTAGCAATAAACATGATTTATTTTAATGTAAATAAACTGGACAAATATATTTTTTAACGAGTGAAACGACTCCATATCTCCAAAGTAAGTTACGTAGTAGCTCTACTAAGTAACAGTTGTGAAATGTTTTTTATGGATTTAATTTCTGTAATGTACCAAGAAAATGTATAAAGATAAATAAAAAAATAACAAAGCAGTGTTTTTCAACGCTACGTTGTACAACACTTCTTTAAAAAAATATTACATTTTACGCTTTAAGCATTTAAAAGCGTGTTAAGTCGCGTTAAGAGACAATAATTACATTTTATTATGTAGAAAATATAACTCGTCGACATGCATCATTTACTCGGGTGTATATTTATTTAAATGACGACAAACATCACTATCTACGACCAACTGAAACATGCCTCGATAGAGCGATAAGATATGCCACAGTTAATTATTTATTAGTTGCCTACTTTGTAAATGTTTCTTTCAAGAATTCAAGTAATTCTTATGTTACCAATAAAGAAATAATATTTTGCAGCTACTTTAACATATTAATATCTACCGACTGTCATGTTTCATATGTATTAGCTTAAAGTAAATCAATATTTTAAATTAAGTACGACTCTTTTAGTGAACGTATTTTAAAACGATAAAAATATTATTTCTAAGATTCCTTGTTAATTAATGATCAGATTTGGCTGTATTAATTAAAAGATGATCATAGATCACTTTTAAGATGAAAATAGCTTCAAATAGGTACGTGTATTAAATATTTACATACACCGTGATCAAAGATAATATACCGGCTCTACCACGGTTATAAAAATAAATGTAACAGACTTGTATTTTAAAAAGTGCTTGCCCTAAAAATAGGGCAAGTGAGTCGCGGCATGAAACCTTACGAAAGGTTTATGGACACATCGCATAACGGCAGTTTAATACTGACTACGACTATTACAATAAAATTTTAACGGCATACCCAATTCAAATATTAGGCAACAAAAAACCAACATATCCCCCAATAATTTATTCAACCCTTGTTTCAATAATTAAGTAAAAGTAAAATCGTGTCAAGCATTTACGTTTTAAATCTACAAAACGACACATCCCCAAGTAAAAAGGTTATCTGTTTTGGCTCGAAACAAATCTAAAAGCTCAATAAAAACTCTACCTCTTCAAACAATGCGTCTGTACCGGTTTTTTGGAGCAAAAAAATGAATCCACCTGCTTTCTTATTTTTATTTGTTTGTCTCCCCTATAGGACGAAAGCAAGCTACGATCAGAGATGCGTTCCAATTGTAATAACATCAATTGATTTAACGCTATTTTAGTGGGAGGAATAAAACGAGGTCACCGACCGGCAATTATGTCCTCCTAGAGACTACTCCGTAGCTAAATTACATTATAATGGTATTATGCTTTCTTGAATTCAACATGCGATATAAATCAAGGAATGGTAATGTTTTCGTTTTGCATAGTTCTCTTTGATGTAAATGTTATTCTATACTAATTTAAATTATCTGCATTCTTTGTCCAACCCAAATAAAAGAATGAAATAACGTTTTAGAATAATACGTCAAGCAGTTCATTTTCGAACTGTATTAAACTTACCTACTTTACGAAACTTTCTACTTTCCACGCTCTAAAAACATATTAGAAACATCGTATCGTTATGGATGCCACATTATAATCGACAATTACTGAGATTTATCGGTTAGAAAAATTATCATTCCATTTTGTTTGTTCGTTTAGTTGTTTTAAGTCTAATTAGGCTTGTTTAAGAAGAATGGACAATTATGAGTTAAAATGTAGAGTGCTTGAAGGATATTTAATTACGAGCGTTCGATGTTTTAAGTAGTGTATCAATATTTATGAATGCTGGCATATTACAAAATCCAATAGCTCGAAAGCAATTATCAGGGTGTCCTTTCACTTGGTGCTGGTGTGTGTGCTGTATAAGCCCATTTGGGCCCGCAGCCGGTGCGTGGAACCGGTCCGTGGAATGAGACCGACTTGTGCTCAAGGTACTATACAATGTTGATCAATCGGATTTTAGACGATTAAAACGGTTCTCACATTCAATTCAATAAACGTTTGGTTGTTATACTTTATTGGTCTATTGGATTTGGTTGTTGGATTTAATAGAATATGCAGTATCAATATACAAAGTAGGTAAGTAGAATTCACACATTTGGGCAAATTCAAAACTCTGATTAGATGATAATGTAGAGCCAGAAATTGTTTGAGTTTTATCGAGAAAGTTGCCGTTCTTTGTTATTTTTTACTCCTGAAGTCAATAAATTATAAAATCGTCTGTCCATTAAACGGCTGATCTATCAACGCACACCCAAAAAAAATCTTAATAGCTTTTTTTTGTAACCTAACCAGCTAAGTTCGAACAAGCGGGGAGTTTCAAAGTATCCATCAGCTTATTATTAAGACTACTAAAATTAGGTATTACGATTTATAACTGAAGAGACACTTATTTTTGACAATCACATTTTATTAAAATAACTCTACACGTGCAACGCTGCAGGCAACCGCTAAGTCACCATAACATAACTACTTATACCAAATACATACACTTACTGACACAACACAATGTTAATAAACAAGTACATTCTAACGAAAATAGGTACTCTAAATAACAATATACATTTCATATTCACTATTAAGAGATTTTCCTCTGAATACGTAATAAAATATACAGGTGTAGTAAACACCCCGAGCGCAATTCTGTGGAAGTTCTCTCTCAATGCTACGTTTACTTTAAGCACGAGTTCTCAGAACATAAGCCAAGTGTTTATGAAACTTCTAAGAACAAAAAATAAGAAAGGATGTTTTATAACACCTTCACAAAAGAATTTCTCGGAGAAATAACTTTACGGGCATTTATATCTTATGGACAGCAAACTATTTTTGTTGCCAACGCCTAAAAGAAACATACAGGCTTCACACAATTCTTATTACTTAATGTAATAAATTCTGAAATCTTTCTTTCACGGAACATAAGTACTTATTTTTCTTTTAAATTAGATAGAGATACCTATCTTTTCTGCCTTTTAAGTAGCCTTTAACACAACTTCATACTCTTTGTTTTAACAACTAGAAAAACGTATAGGAATCAAATATGACTTATGTAAACAATCAAGTGGGCATTTGTGAACGAGTAGTTTATATCTACATAAGGCCATGACCCCAATTAATCTCCTTAATTAAAAGAAAAGTGTCCACATAGGCAAATGTCACACACAATATGAAGAAGCACATTAAAATATGAAGGAAATTATGTTTTCTTTTTTTTCAAAACGACTGAAAAATACATAGTAGGTATTATCAGGTAGGAAGAAATTTCTTATACTATTATGGGTTCTGAAAAAAATCGATTTTGATTTGATTTCCCCACGAATAATGTTTAATCATCCTGTATGCTCACGTTCAAAATGCTCTACAAAAATAAATTGTATGGTCGTCGTCTAAAATAGACTAAGCTGTAATAAAATACTAAAAGTGTTGCGTCTGTTGCACAGATCAAATCAAATGCCGTAAGACAGTGTGCCATTTAGGCGCAACGCAATGTTATTCAATATCGCAATCTTAAGAAATGCTGTATTGAGTATTGCTGAACTGATCATGTAAAAACTAACTTTCATCTTAACTTACTTTTGCTTAGTCTGTCAGTCAATTTTAAATAAAAACCTACTCATTCAATTTTAAATCAATCAAAAAAAAGTACTAATCTATGCATGTTTTAGTAATTTTGACGTAACAAGTAAAATATCCATAAACAAAGAAAACTGTTTTAAATGCTGAAAATCTGTTATATTTGAAGCTCTGAATCTCTGCGCTCTACTTACTTAACATTTGAACGCTAAACACTATAATTAATTTCCATTAGTCAAAGCATATTTTACGATATAAATTAATATAATAAAATGTACAACATAAACATTCATTGATGTCCATAAAGATTAACATGAACTCCAATCAGTATATTAAATAATAGTAATTGGCTCGTTACTGTAAGTTTACGATAATACTATAAAATTAAATTTACCTCCAAGCCTAACTTAGAATAATTTGCTCCGAGCCGAGTAAGATGCAATCAACAATTTACTCAAGCGAACGTAGGAAATTTAATATCGTGTAAAAAGTAAAAAGTAATAAAATTGATCCTCTAACTATCATGTCGGGAAGTTAACGAGGTTGTTGTGTACAGTAACCATACTTTATATAGGATTTTTCGTTTGAGTTTAGCCCTTATGTCGAAGGATATTAGATTGCTCAGTATCAGGATACGTTATAGCAACACAGTTCGCTGAAATTGTTCCCGCAAATCGAAGCTCAGGGAATCTCGTGACGTCGTGCTGTAATAAAATCAATAGCGAATTAAACTCTTCCCTCGAAGTTGTTATTACTAAACTTAAATCTGTCATCGGAAGTTAGTTATCAACGGGACATGGATTGTTGAAAAAAACATTATGTGCCGTGTCCCAAGCCGTCATCTTATTATTAAATAGTTATTTCAAATAAATTGCCCAACATAATTACTTATATGCTTTGAGAGATCACTGATGGAATTGTAAATTAATTACCGAAGCTTTTTAAAGCTTTTAAACATTCACCAATATTGTATTTTGAATTAAAATTGGACTAAATAATGTGTAAATAATATTTTCTAAAAATAAAACATATTATCTTTCTATAGAATGTGCGGAAAATTCGGAGAATTTCTAGGAATGAGTGTTATGCTATTTGATTTACAACAACTTCTGCTTTCACGACGAATACATTTGCTTTTTATAAAAGTTATTGGCTCTACCTTGACATTGTGAGTAATAAACAAATCGGTATAGGCTTTCTTACGCTGTTTCTAGTTGTATCAGTTAATTACAGTCAAAATGCGCTAGAATTCTTATTAGAATTGAATTATTTTTGTTACTCATACTGAGGCACGAAAAAATTGAGGTACTAGTGCGACGCTACACACCGCGCCGAGTGACCGCATTCTTAAACTTATAAACTTATTTTAGGTTCTAATGCTTTTATTAAGGCCGTAATACATCAAGCCCATGTTTTAATTATAATTTTCGTGTCTAATTTTATACCTAATGTTTATTCAATTATTTTTATTGTGTGTTAATTTAACCTAGGCTTTTTGAAACAACATAAGAGCGATAGAAAGTCTTTTCTCTGTATTATCTGTACTACGAAAATATTTACATGATGTTAATTCCACTTAGTAGGTACCTACAGCGATTTTCAGGGAGAACTGGAAGTATAAAGTATATTAAAATAGGTACGCTTTACGTTCCATTACTCTATTCTCTCTAGAACTCTCTCAAATAAAAGGTATTTTTTGTATAAAATATTACCTACTGACGATTGACCTTGCCAACGCGAATAAAGTTTTATCACAGTTATTAAATAATTTTGTTCCACTATATTATAATAATAATCCTTATTCATAACCGTTGCTGTTTTTAACGCTCGGTTATAAACCATGCCTCAAGCAATATTGAAAACTATTTTCTATAAAGCAAAGCCCAAGAAGGAAGCTTTTAATGTATCTTCAACATTAATCTTATTGTATATTCTTTCAAAATGTAGTGAAATTTTCAAATATTTATTGAAATTAAAAAAAACTCGTTTTTTATTTAGGTTTCTATCAATCAGTATCTAAGTCTCATCATCATCAGGTCATTTAGTTTCCACTGCAGGAACACGACCCTCTCCAATTTACCAGAAGCAAATGGACAAAAGGTTATGTAACTTTATATTAAACATAAAATTTTGTTTGTTTCAGCGACCTGAAAACCTCGAGTCGCCGCTGTCAGCACCACGCGACTCCAAGAATAGCATATACGCTATGAATGATCAGGTTAGTAATATAATTATGTCTCATGTCATTTAATAGGAGTTTTATCAACCGCTAAAGTCATTGTCATTTCAATTACATCTACAGGGTGTTAGGTAAATGGATATATGAGCCGACACTAGCCCATGTTAACATGTTCATATAAATGGTATGGTTAAGTCAGAAAATTGATATCTGCATTTAAATTATTTTAATTTTCATACAAATCGGATTTTATAAAATTTATTTTGTATGAAAATTTAAAAAAATAAAATGATGATATCAAATTTCTGACTTCACCATACCATTTATATGACCATGTTAACATGGGCTAGTGTCGGCTCATATACCCATTTACCTCACATCCTGTATACTTATAATAAATCTGTAGAGAGGTCAATTCTGTACATGAAATATATTTTCAAAATAACTATCAGGGGGTGATTAGTGATCGATACTGATGCCAAAAAATCTGTCTGTCTGTCTGTATGTTCCTTATAGAAACAAAAACTACTCGACGGATTTTAACGAAACTTGGTACAATTATTCTTCATACTCCTGGGCAGGTTATAGTATACTTAGGAATTCCCACGAGAACGGGAATTAGCGGGAAAATCCTTTTGTATGAAAAATCTAAACCGCTTAAGTTAGACGCTTGAAATTTGGCATGCAGGTATCTTAGTAAACTTAAAGCTTAGTTACAATAGGATATTGCAAAATTCCCACGGTAACAGGAGTTAGCGGGAAAAAACATTTTTATAAAAAAATCTAAACCGCTTAAGTTAGACGCTTGAAATTTGGCACGCAGGTATCTTACTAAACATGAAGCTTAGTTACAACAGGATATTGCAAAATTCCCACAGAAACGGGAGTTAGCGGGAAAAAACATTTGGCATACAGGTATCTTAGTAAACTTAAAGCTTGTTACAACAGGATATTGCAAAATTACCACGGGTACGGGAGTTAGCGGGAAAAAACATTTGTATCAAAAAATCTAAACCGCGTAAGATAGATGAAGGGGGTAAAATGGGAGCCACGCGTACGAAGTCGCGGGCGGCCGCTAGTACGAAATAATCAAAGTAAATACAAATGATATAAAAGTTCTCCGGTCCACATACATCATCACGTTGTAGATATGCTTGCCCTTATTATGTACCTACTAGCATACATAGAGGTAGGGATAGTTAAATTCTAGTTCTAATGTAGATTAGGAGTTCACGCTAACAGAAGTTCTTAGGTACCTATGTAACTAGATTTTTTAAGATTAACATGGAGTTAATCCTTACACATTTCTAGTATAAGCTTTTGTCATAATTATTACAGGAAAATTAAATGATTTCTTTTAATTTAAATACTATTGAGAAACAGGTCTAATTTATTGATAGCGTTACAGTAACAAGACAAGAAAAGATTACAGAAATAATAAAACAGAAGACACCAACTTGATTAAATACTACGCAGATTACCCTGAATCGTCCCTTGAAAATAACTTCCACATGTAAATAGACAAAAAGAAATAATTAGCAGTCTATAATACATAGTCATGACGACAATAGAACGAATAACAATGGTACAATTACAGCGAGAGCTTTTTATTGCCATTAACATTGTATAGAAACTTCTTGTGACGGTATTCTCTCATACACTTTCTTATGTATTCAACTTTGTATTAAATAACTAGTAGTTACAATGTTTGTTAAGTACCAATTTGAGAACAAATTAATTACATTCACTAAAACAGAGTAATAAAAAAAACTCAATAAGAAAATTAAATTTTTGAATTCATATTCCTCCTAACAAAACGTCCCAAGTTCGATTCTCAGTTCGATAAACTTTTCTCAATGAACTTGGGTCAGCTAAGTAGGTATCTCAGTTGCTATCGGAATGGGTAAAAATACGTGTACAAATCACGTAGAATCATCTCTATCGATTTGGTAACTGTTCATCGAATGATTCTGAATGCTAAGTACTCGTGTCTTGGTGTTTTGAGAGGATCCCTCGATAGAATTTGCTAGTATTAAAATATGCTTTAATATTTAAGGGTGAGATGCTGCTGCTTTGTTGTCTAGTCTAGCTCTTATAAAGTTCGAAGGGCAAAAAAAAAACACAGTGGCATCTTGTGTGTAGTAGGAGCGAATTTGCAATAAAACTCGACTCTCTGTGCAGGCGACTGTACATAACTCTACCAATAACAAAAGCATACCTACCCAATCTTTATTAGACACTTCCTTATGACGTGGGGAATTGGGCCTTACGGTACCACAGTTTAGTACTTTAATTGAATTACGTTTTGTGTTATCTTGTTTTAGACTTTTCACACCCCATCATTTGGCGACGAAGAGTTCGATATTCCCCTCATTCACGGACAGCATGCGACTGGTGGCAGCGTGCAGAACTCAGCGCACATTCAGTATACGCAGCTTCACCATACAGCCCCTCAGGTACGCATTCCATTTTCAAATTATGACGGAAAAATAGCTCTACTTTCTTTTGTTTGTTAACAAAGTTCTTTTTTTTACAAGAATAGTAATAGGTACTTATTTAAATAAAATATCCTTTTAATTTCCTTTAAAGACCTCATTAATATTTATTCATTGTCTATAAAATTTCGTACAAAATGAAACGTTTGCGTAGCCAATTCAATAATGGTATTATTGGTAAGTAAACCTCTGAAACCGAACTTCTATCACAGTGGCCCGAAAGTTACACAACAACGTTATTGGTATCTCGGATCCGCCCTACTTTTTAGATTGCTTTTTATTGTAATTGAATGCCTATCAATGGATTCCGTTTAACATCTCAGTTGAGTTACCCCAACTCTTGTCCCAATTTATAAATGGGTGGATAAAATCATACGATAACTTTTAAAAAAAATAAAACCGACTTCAAATGCGTGAACACAAAAAAAACTAAAAATTAAAAATATTGCGTATAAAAAAGTGCATCCCCAATTTTCCACCCTTGGGGGTGAAATATTTTCTTCAAATTCGCATGAAACCACCCTTTTGATAATACCTATTCAACAAAAAAATAATCGTTCAAATTGATTTATAATCGGCGGAGATATTGCGTATAAAAAAGTTCATCCCCAATTTTCTACCCTTGGGGGTTGTTTTTTCTATTATTAAATTTAAATGGGACCACCCTTGAGATATTACCTATACGCCGAAAAAAGATTTGTTCAAATCGGTTCATAATTGGCGGAGTTATCGCGTAACAAACATAGAAAAAAAAAAAAAAAAAAAACATACGGGTCGAATTGAGAACCTCCTCCTTTTTTTTGAAGTCGGTTGAAAAAAAATAAAACCGACTTCAAATGCGTGAACACAAAAAAAACTAAAAATTAAAAATATTGCGTATAAAAAAGTGCATCCCCAATTTTCCACCCTTGGGGGTGAAATATTTTCTTCAAATTCGCATGAAACCACCCTTTTGATAATACCTATTCAACAAAAAAATAATCGTTCAAATTGATTTATAATCGGCGGAGATATTGCGTATAAAAAAGTTCATCCCCAATTTTCTACCCTTGGGGGTTGTTTTTTCTATTATTAAATTTAAATGGGACCACCCTTGAGATATTACCTATACGCCGAAAAAAGATTTGTTCAAATCGGTTCATAATTGGCGGAGTTATCGCGTAACAAACATAGAAAAAAAAAAAAAAAAAAAACATACGGGTCGAATTGAGAACCTCCTCCTTTTTTTTGAAGTCGGTTGAAAACTAGATTTTATGCAATTATTTCTGTTACTTTACTTCGACTTTTCGATTAGTATTTTTGACCCATACATTTTTAGTAGCTTCTGCTCTTGACATAGCCCACGTGGAGGATTTTCGATTATCTACATTCAGATTCTGATGTATAATGTTTGTATTTTATAACATTGTAAAGTTTCATCAAAATTTATCCAGTAGTTTTTGCGTAAAGGACTAAAAACCATCCATATGTAGTTAAAGCTAAGTTTAAGTAGAAATTAAAGATATCTATCTTTGGAGATTATGATAGGTATGTGCAGAGATAAACTTCGAAAGGAAGCTCCGGGATCAACACATCTACATCAACTCAGACAGCCAAGCAGCATTGCTAGCCTTAAAAGCATTGTATCCTTCGAATACACGTCAAAATTGGTGCAAACATTCACCGAGACACTGAATGCACTGGGAAATACCAACAAAGTAACGCTTACATGGGTACCAGGACATTCGAATATAGAAGGAAACGAAGTAGCAGATGAACTCGCCAGAGATGGAGCCGATAACCCTCAAATCGGCGTAGAACCGTTCTGTGGCATCACCAAACAACGAGCCACCACGCTACTACCGCCCTCTGCAAACAAGAGGCTATTGAGTGGTGGAAGTCTACATCGGGACAAAAACACTCAAAAGCACTCATTCAGGGATATAGCAACAAAGTAACTAAGGAACTGCTAAAGTTCAAAAGATACAAAGCCTGTGCAGTGACTAGAATACTAACCGGCCACTGCAAACTAAACAAACACAAATCAAACATAAACATGACCGAGGAAACTCTGTGCAGATTCTGCCATACAGAAAAAAAACGGCCATGCATGTTCTTTGCTCATGCGGCCCGCTTAAGGCCTCAGCCTCGAACTTAGCGGGCAGCGGGGCGGCGGCGGCGGCGGCGCGGGAGCGGGGCGGGCAACGCAGACCCGTTCTCGAAACTAGGCATGGAAATGATTGCTATTTTTCATTCATTTTCATTCTATGAAATGATGATTTTTTTTCATATGATTTCACATGCGAAATTTCACAGGCAATGATTTTTATTCGCAGTGTTTTAATGTAGCTCTTTCATATAATGTGCTACTTTTAATGAAGTATGAATGATGATGAAGAATTGCTAATTAGCTAAAATATGAAATGTAACAATATCTGTTTCATTTATGTCGCACAACAAAAAACAAACAGTTTCACAGCACATTAATAACCGCGCGACTAATGAAAATCATTCATTTCATCTGCCTGCTATCTAATGAAATCACACGAATCATGACAAGGAAATCTAAACCTTACGCCTTTGAGTTTAAAGTACATATTTAAAATGACCAGTTTCGTCCGCCATCACATCTCTTTTCCTTTTCTAACACGCACATGATCAAATCATTCCTTCTTACTCGCTCGGTCGCTTCGCAGAGCTGCGCTCACGAACTTCGCTCGAATGAATGAATGAAATTCATGTGATTCGTGATTTCGTTGACTGTGAAATTATAGCAGTCTATGTGAAGTAAAATAGCAGGTGTGATTAATGAAATTCATTTCATATGATTTTTCACCTGCTATTCATGAAATGTTCCATGCCTACTCGAAACCAGCGGGCAGCTCGCGCGGCGCTTTAGCGGCGAAGTGTTGTGTTCGGGGTTGTGTTGTCGAGATATTTGTTTTTATTCGCGAACGAAATGTCTGAACAACGGCGACAATTTTATTTCGATTCAAATTTATTCCTTACGCTCGATTTATTGTGGGCAAAAGAAGGAGTGCGCTGCCCGCTCGTTGCCCGCTCCCTCGCCGCTGCCCGCTCGTTGCCCGCTCCGGCGCCGCTGCCGCGCCGCTGTTTTCGAGAACCGGTCTATTTGATTTTACGCATAAGATCCTGCCGCTCCCGCCCCGCCGCCGCTCCCGCGCCGCTGCCCGCTAAGTTCGAGGCTGAGGCCTAAGAGCAAAAGAAGTATCCATCTCGGGTGACACAGTCATCATGCACCCGGATGAGATAGCAGATATCACGCTCCAAAGAATCTGAAAATTTATAGACTCAACGGGACTAAGCAGTGAACTCTAAAGACAAGGGCTGCCACAATAGATCAAACCTGGTCGAGCTGGCGCAAATGAAGGCCCAAAAACCAATAATATGTAATATGTAGTTAAGTCATAAGTTAAGTGTAGATTAAAATGTGTCTCCAATATCCACTGCGAGGTGAAACTTTAAGTTAGGTTTTTACCGTTTACTGCGGCTCATATTAAAATCATTTATCAGTGAATATACGACGCCTAATCGCGATAATGGCAGTAAAAAGCAGTTAGTTCCTGCCTAGACAGACTCTTAGTTTGAAATGTATAATAAATTGATTATTTATTTAATAATATGGTCTATGTTAATTGAAAAGTTCAATTGAAATAGCTACCGGTTATTTCAATTAGCTTCACTAGTCTTCCTGGTGCAGAAAAAAAAAGAAAAAAATGACAGACGATACACGTCAAAAAAGTTTGACGAGTGTTTTTGTCATGTGATTACGGATTTCAAATGCATTTTATAAACATTTTGTTTGTTTAAATTTAGTTACAATATGCCTTTAATTTTTCGTTAATTATTATTCTTATTATTTCAATTCAAAAAACCCTTTTACTTTGTTATGTAAGAATTTTATTGTTACCATTATTTAGGTTATGTTGTTAACGTCACACAAACACAAACTTGTTTGTTTCAACTTTAAAGAAGTTGTGATAAAAAAATGGTATTGCTCTCAGGTGGGTATGATGAATCCGGCTCAAGACGGACTAGCACCGCCGGGCGGTGCACCTTCTTACCAGCAACCTCTTTATTTACAAGAACCCCATACACCTGTTACGTCGCACAGGTAACTATTGATACTAGTTTTTACCAATATAATAGTTTTAATGTTGTAATAACTTGGCATTTACATAATATTTTCAAGCTTTCCATCTCAAACTACAGTTTAACACCCATTACTTACCTATTCTTGTGGTTTGAACCCACAAGTCCCACAACTATACATTTTTACCTTTAAGTAGATACAATTTGAAACCAGAGTTTTCATATTCATTTGTTTTCTAGTGGGGCAGGTGCCCCTGCTGGTAACTACATGATCCAGCAGCAACCTGGTGGTCAGCAGCGGCTGCTGATGATGCAACCCAGCCAAGTGATGAGTGGCCCACCCACACCCAGTACTCCCACTCAACCCTCAGCACCTGTATATGGATCCCCACAACGAGCGTCACCACCAGGCACAACTAGTGATGATTCAGATGACAGTGTGCCTTCACATCATTCCCAGGTAATTTCACTTTATAAAACCTCATATAATATATTATGCCACATAAAATAAATGTACCATCAATGATAATACCAGCATATTTTAACCTTAAGTCTTAAATACAACAAAACAGACATGTGTGAGTATTCTTTGCATTTTAAATTTAGTCCATTTTATGGAAAATTACCATTATGTGACACTTCTTTCTTAACCCCACTAATGTTTATACTTGTACAACATCCCCTGATCAATCAAAGTAGTAAAATAATATTTTAATTAGGTAGGTAATAAAATATTTAACATTTTCCTCAGATTGTGTCAAATTTTACAACATTCCATAATAACAATTTCGATGTACTATAAATATGTTAAAAATAAAATACCTATAGTTCCCAGTCCTAAATTAAAACACAAAGTCAAGAATAGTGCATTAAGCTATTTATTACCATGTAGAAATATAGTTCATTGGCAGGTACCTACTTCTTGGTTTATCATTTAGTGTTTAAATAAGTAGAACATAATAATAAAAGATTCTAATGAATTGGTTGTTTGTTGGTAGTTGCCTGGTGATGCGGAAAGCCTTCTGCCTATCCATTATTGCTCAGCGAGCCGGCAGCAACAAACTACGCTTCATCAGGTATAGGCAAATTTTACCGCTTACATATTTCCACACACAGTATTGCCTATTCTTATAGATTTCTGTTGCCAATGAACTATATTATATGTAGTATGTACATACTTATTTATATTTATTATAAATACACCACTTTGCTTATGCATGTAATTATCAAAGCTAATTATTATTTTATTAGTTTGTTTATAAACACATAAATTACATTTCTTTATTTACACAGATGGGTGTAAGCAGTATGGGAGTAAAAAGGTCTTCTCCAGAACCCATGGATAATGGAATGAATCGGGGACAAATGCAGAAAAAACCTAAAGTTCAAAAGAAAAAGAAGAAGAGAGATCCAAATGAACCACAAAAGTAAGAGATATACTTACATTTTAAAATAATGTCTCATTTAATTTCAATTATCTTAATATTTTTTCTGTTTTTTATAGACCAGTGTCAGCATATGCACTATTTTTCCGGGACACACAAGCAGCAATAAAAGGACAAAATCCCAATGCAAGTTTTGGAGAAGTTTCAAAAATAGTTGCATCCATGTGGGATGGTCTTGATTCAGAACATAAAAGTGTAAGCATAATGAAATTGTTATTTTGTTGAATTGTTTAAAGTAAATAAATAACATTATCTAAGCAAAGCAAAATTATTGTCTCTAAGCCAATAATTTTCTTTCACGTTTTGTTCATGTTTTTATTATTGTTATTTTGTGTATAGGTTTACAAACAGAAGACCGAAGTGGCCAAAAAGGAGTATCTCAAAGCACTTGCTGCATACAGAGCTAGCTTAGTTTCAAAGGTATTTATGAAGAACAATAAATATTAAAGTTTTTTTATTGCTTACACTGAGAATACTTGAGACAAAAATAATCAAAGATTCGTTTAATGTTTGACAACAGGAATAGCAGGAAATCGTTTCGAAAGCAGATTCCAAGATAAAAATGAAATACCTAGTAAACACAAGCACACAAGTCCGATTATTGTACTTTGTAACCCTGTATAAATTGTCATACACGCGGTTTTGGGCGTAGTCTGGTAACGAAGCAACGTTATTCACTCGTTACAAATAACGTTAACGTATAAACTCAATTCCTTTGCTACAAACAACAACTGTCAATGTCAGTGAACTCGTTCCATTCGTTCTTGGCAAACCGGAATTTCTCAAGGACTGAGCGGAGCTTTTGTTAAATTTGTTCAAGATACCCTTGCTTTTGTTCTTGGCTCCTGAGCTTTTAGACGTTATTTAGAGGTTTTTAGCTGATTACTTATTTAAATTAGCGGTCACAATTACAAAATTAGTAAAAGTTTACGTATGTAAACGTTTGTTTATTTGCCGACCAAAACAAAAGCTTCTACAACCTACGCAAACTTTCATATAAATCGAAGCTCACAAGGTTGAACTTTTGTTCTGTTTTGTTCAATGTGATCGTTTTTCTTTCTAATTTCGTACCATATTTATATGTACAAATAAATCCACATTCCTGTTTGTTTATTATTGAAGCTTTCTAACCTCAAAGTTTACAATGTGATTCAAAGTTTAATATTATTGTGATTTTGAATTTCCAGGGAGGTGAACAAGAGAACCAGACCATGTATAATCACAACAATAGTGCCAATTCAAATTATGGTAATTATTACCAGGGGCAAACATATGGAAATGGTCACTCACCTCAAGGATTTGTGCCAAACAGTGTGCCTCAAGGCTATTCGCCACAAAACTACCCTGGAGGCCAACCACAGCCCGCTTACCCTGGCCAAACTCCACAAGGATACCCTGCTAATCCCCAACAATCACCTCAAAACTATCAAGGCAATATGGCCCATGCACCACAAAATTACCAGGTATGTACTTTTTGTTGTTAAATTACAATTTAATAGTTATTTTATTGATGAGGTATGACTTAAGAAATCTGTAATTCATACAGGATATTGTTTTATCTAAATTGAGCTCACTTAAAGTTTTGTCTTTATAAAAAAAACAAAATAATTATGAAAACTTTGTTCTTAGGGTGTTCCGGGTCAATCACCCCAGAGTTATCAAGTAAACCCTGGCAACTCACCCCAAGGCTGTCAGCCCAGCCTTGCACAGTCTCCACGAAGTTATCAGCCTGCGCAGTCGCCATCTAACTACGCTGCAAATTCAGGCCTATCACCACCGGGTTACAGACAAGTACAATCGCAGTCCCCACCCATGGGGTCTGTTCACCCTGCCATGCAGTACCATCATTCCCAACAGGTGAGTCAATGTTGTATTGAAATTTGAAATGCTATTTATAAAAAATGAGTAATGTCAAGTAATTTGTCAACCTACTTTAAAATAAAATCACTTACACCCTTATTAATAAAATGTTAATAACACTGGATTAAAATTACATTTCCATACTAAATGACAATTTAAGCCAGAGTCCAACTAGGGTGTAACTTTTATTAATAAGGGGGTTATAGCTAGTCGAAGTTCTTGCATGCTATTCTTTTAAACATAATTTAATTATTATTACAACTATTATCAAATGACATATTAAACAATGACATAATTTATTTGTAACAGCAAATGCAGCAAGCTCATCAACAAATGCAACAGGCACATCAGGTACAACAGTATCAGCAACAACAACAACAACAGCAGCAACAACAACAACAGCAGCAGCAACAACAACAACAACAGCAGCAGCAACAACAGCAGCAGCAGCAACAACAACAGCAACAACAACAGCAGCAACAACAACAGCAGCAGCAGCAACCACAGCAACAACAAATCCCTGGACAAGTGCCAAAACCTGAACATTCTCCAAATAGTAACGGCAGCTCTGGCATGCCACAGCAGTCGCCTGATGTAAGTTCAGTGTCCCGTCATTTCAATACATTTTCCCAGAACATTCATATAATTGAACAGTGGGGCTAATTTACAATATTAGAACATTTTAAAAATAATCAGAAAACCTTATACTTTTATTTTAGTACCTTGAGAGTGGCTCTACCTTTTTTGAAATTATATTCTAAATTTTTCTCAAAGCACACTTCATCACACAAGTCATACATTTTCAAATTTAAAATAAAAGGGCAACATTGCAATAAAATTATATTGATGCAATTCAATTCAATCAATTATCTTCTTCACAGCAAAATGAAAACAGAAGTACACCCTCATGTATCCGACAAGGCTGTACAAACCCAGCCATAGCCAATAGTGAATGGGAAGATGAATATTGTTCCAATGAATGTGTAGTCAGCCACTGCAGGTAAATGATCATTTGACATCTTAAAAAATATATTAAAACGAAGCACTCTGCTCTTTCAAAATATGTGATGATCGTAGCTTCAATCACTTGCTTCCCTGCAACAGCAACCAACCCAGTTGTTTCGTGGTTTTTTCAATAACTTATTATTTTAGTTAATATTGTCGGGATATTGCTACATTATTTTCGTTGTCTAAACTCTGATTTTTAATTCGACGGAATTTTGACATTTCAGAAGTGTTGCCAACATTGAAACATTCCCACTAAGAATGGAGAGCATTTTCACAAATTAAAAATTAATCCTTTCTTGAATTTAAGGTTTCACTTGAAAAACTAAGGCTTAAAAATGTACTCATCATTTCAAAATGATTATTTGAATTTTTATTATCATATTTTTGATGTTACAAAAAAAATTGGGAAATTATTTTTCTATTACTGGACTCCCTGGCCAATAATCCATGGGTTACAAACCTTTTTTATGAAAATCCTTTTGTTAATAAAATCTTGGCTTCATAAAATAATCAATTTAAAAGATGCTAATTTTATAATCCAAGTTGATTATGATGACGATAATGATCATTGATAATTAATACATATTTTCGTTTCTGATAATATGTTATTTTACTGTGTTAAAAACACGTTTTTTTCTATTTAATCTCTAAAATGTACATAATAATTAGTGTTCATTGAATTCACAAAACAAAAAATAGTTCATTCTTGTAAGTTGTACTTGATGAAATTTCATTTCATAATATTTATTAATAATTCAAAGCAAAAAAGGCTTATTACATCTGAATTGTCAAAAAATGACAGCTGTCAGAATTCCGTCGAATTAAAAATCGGACTATAATTACATTTTATTCTTTTATATGAAGCTGAAATAAATTGTGCAATTACAATTATTTATTGATCCACAACAAAAACCTTAACACTGCCTATTGCCAGCGATTTATTGAGAAACCATAAGTAATGGATAATATAATTTTAAAAAATCCAATGTTGGTCCAGTACTGCATCAATTTATAACCACTGGTCAGCGCTGTGTTATAATTGTGTTGTAACATAATTATTAACATAGCCTTTATATGAAATAATTGTTTTCAGAGATGTCTTCAGCTCTTGGGTAGCTTCCAACAGCAGCAACCAGATGCAAAATTTTTCCGCAGTGAAGTAAACTATCTGTACATATCAAGAGTAGTTACTAATAGATAAATTACTCTTTCAAGTTTATATTGAGTCTAGAAGTACATTATGAAATATTAGTGTAATTATTTTCATTTGTTACAGTACCTAATATCTTTTGTTTGAGTGTTTTATGCCCTCAATGGTTTATATGCCTCTAAAGTTAAAGATCTGCTTAAGACGCGTAGTTACGAAACAACGCACTAGACTTGATTGAAATTCTAGCATAGTTTCAAACCTAAACTTTAGTTTGAAACAATTCGAACATTATTATCGAACAGGCCTTATGTGGATTATATGGGAGACAATGATTTCTTTTTTCAAAAACTTTCCTTGTTGATTTCTATACATATTTTGTATTGTATTTTTTGCATGACGTGGAAGTAGTCTTTATTTATTTGCTAAAGCATATTAAGCAAAAATGTAAAGGAATATGTACTAGGCCTACATAATGATCAGGCTAAAGCAAAGCTAGTGTTAAAACTAAAATGTAATTCTCCTTAGTAATTATGTTTTTATTAGCTGAAAATACTAGATAGTAATTTCAACTCATTTGTAAATTATTTTAACAAAATATAACTAAGGCTTGTGTGAATAAAATATTTATACACGAATAGTGTTTCAAAAGCATTTACAAGCTTTTATTTCGTTTAAATATTATGAACAAACAAACTCTACATTAACCTCGTTAATAAAGCAATCCTTGCCTTAAATATGGTTATGTAATATTTAATTATAGGTATCTAGATTTAAGCTCGAATAAAGCACGATGATGCATATTAGCAATGAAAAACTTGTATTAATAATACCTTTCAGTATTTATTATTGATTCAAAATCATTGTTTATAAACTAGCATTTATTACGTTGTAATCTTAGGTTGTAATATAATCCATTAAATATTATATAATGGTTTAAGATTAGTTGCTGTAAGATTATCTGTTTTAATACTTCATCATGCGTGTAAGCAGGCATTAGAAAAACCATAATCGAGTCCTCAAATCGTGCTGTCGTCAAAGTGAAAAGGAAAAAATACGACGATAACATAATAATACTTTATGTTAAAAACTAGTTTTGACTTGGACGGTTAGATAATTGTTGATTTCGATATACTAAATCTTAAAAATATCAAAGTTCCAACTATGTAGCATAGGTACATAAGTATAAGATAGCAACATTTACTTTCCTACAGACCTGTGTTTAGTATTATAGGATTTAGCTGGACCAAAATTTTCTTTATTCAAAGCAAAACTATTTTAGAATATTTGATAAACTCTAAGTTTTATGTATAGGTATTAAATATATTATTACAATTGTAAATAAACACATGCAATAATAGCAGTAGGTACCTAGCAGTAGAAAATACGTGAGACATAATTTCAGACTTATGTTATTTATTTCGTAAACCTGTTAGATAATATAGCATCAAAATAATCTTTTAAAATGTAAAATAAAAATGTATAAAATGTAATTAGAAAAAAATGGTTTCAATAAATTTCATAAACATACAAATTGGTTTTTCATGGCTAATACAAATTATCTTTACAACATACTAGCTTTTGCCCTCGGCTTCACCCGCGTGAAATTTAGTTTGTCACAGATCGTCATAAATTATATAAGCCTCTATTTACAATAATACTGTAAAGTTTCATCAAAATCCGTTCAGTAGTTTTTGCGTGAAAGAGTAACAAACATCCAGACATCAAAATTTTCGCATTTATAATATTAATAGGATAGTGTGTCCCAGAAAGATTGGGTGAATTAAACTGCTATGGGAGGTAGCTTGATGGGGGTAGGAGAGCCCCTATAAAAAGAAGTAATATCACGGAATACACAATAGTAGCGTAAGGGTTTCCAGTTGAAATAAAATGCGTTATACTTAAATTAGAATAATGAGGCAACCATTAAAATACGCGAGGAGATTTAGTCAAAAATCCCGCAAAGAAGGAAGGGTTAAGGTAAGGTAAACATTAAAATCGACAGATCTGATGCAGCAGAAAGCTCCAAGTGAGTCGAGTGGCTTCTTCTGTCGTGCAATGCATGAAATAAAATAATCTAGTTTTCTTCCAACGAAAAATACATTAGGATCTCAGTCGGGCGGGGCTACAAACATTGTAACGATATTTTAACGTTATTTTTGTTCCTCTCTCTAGTCTTTAGTATTAATCGTGGCTGGCAACAATTCAACTCGAGCTTGTGCTCGACCAAAGACTATAGAACATAGTAGATGAACTCGACTCGTGTCATGTTATGTCAATCAGCAATCGCAAGGTGTCAAACTTTAGTATGTAGGTGATAAAATTAGTGGATTTTAAGTCATAAACGATTAATTTTCGTAAATTACAAAAAATACCTTCATTCAGAAATTATAGGAATTTGCTATCTGCTTCTCCGAAAGTAATAAAATAACTGCAGTTTTATTTCCTTACAGCTCGTGACAGTGATGTACAGTGATTAGAATCTAACTAGAATTACAGGAAAGCTATCAGTATGATGGACGGCAATGATTTAGCATCTGAATCTGTTCGAAGAAACATCATTTCTCAAGCTTGGTCACGCATTTCCCAGGTAAACACCGAAGTCGGTTTCTAACCAAAGGACACGTCCTACTTGTCACTCAAGAACATGAACTAGCACTTAATTAAGGCTAAATTACGCTCTTTAGTACAACAGTGTATTTGAATCCCTGTAGGAAATAATGTTTGTGTGATGAGCAAAAGTAACCCTACCATAGTAATGGATGAATAATTAAAACTTAATAATAAAAATGTTTTCTATGTTTCTTGAGCCACACCTTATCACCAGCTTCTATGGTGTCCTCAATGTGTTAGCTTGTAAGGCAAGCTATACTGGGGTTGGATATAAAGAAATTATTGTGTAGGAGAAATTTCTGAAAACTGTCAACTTTCAAGGATGTAAATTTCTGGTAACACCCTCTTCTGTTGTCTCTTTTTTAGGGTTCCGTAGTCCTGACAAGGAACCCTTATTTAAATTTAATACTGATAACAGTTAAATTACATAATTTCACAAATACATTTTTGCACTTAACAAAGTGTACCAAACGTCATTTTTAAGTGGGGTAATTTTTTTTTCCAAATTGCTGCACTAACACTATTATTTATGCCTCTATTTCAGATTTACCAAGGAACACTAGATGGATGGACACCATATACTAAGGGAAGATGGATTGGCAGTATAGTTCTTGTATTAATATTCCTACTTAGAATATTTACCAAGCAAGTGAGTATAATCATCAATTGAAATACGAAGAGTTGACTCACTTCCATTTAAAATTTAATCTACAATGTCTCTCAATAAACTGCTCAATTTATTTAATCATTTGACTATTCACACTGTTGTCAGCATGCCGCCTCTGTTATCTGCATTATTTAGTTCCTATTTAATTTGTGAACTCAACATTGATAACAGTAGTTTGTTCGCACAGATTAAACTTCCTTAAATTGGTACAGTCCAAAAAATTATGTTATATTAAAATCCGCTAAAAGTTAAAATATGTTGACTCATTTTCATAAAGTAAAATCTAAAAGCTAGGGTTATTACACTGTGCTAGGGTAAAAAAAAATTTTAAACTTGTACATAACTCACTTTATAACCACTCACTTCATTATCAAAAGTGCATCATTGAAGAGGAGGAAACTCCATGAATGCCATTTAATAATAAATATTATTGTTATCATTCACCATACAATTTATCCAGCTATTTTGTCACAATATAAAAATAGATATTTTATGCAAATGATTTTTATAAAGTGGTACAGGTTCAGTACCTAGTGGGGTTAGCCTTTTGTATGCCTAAGCACTGATCAGGATGAGAAACAATGATTTCTACATTCTTATCTGAAATCCTGGTGTAATCCCATGCTAGGAAACACAAATGAAAATCTGAAATAAATTCATTGATATTTTTAGTATGTAACTACATACTTTTTTAAATTTAGATTGTACATAAACTGGTAATTAATAAACAAATATTAATAATGTTATTTTTTGTCTTCTTCAGGGTTGGTATATTATAACATATGCACTTGGGATATACCATTTAAATTTGTTCATTGCATTCCTAACACCAAAAATTGATCCAGCAATGGATTTTGATGGTAAGTGAAGATTTATGTCTTTTATTAGTATGTTAACTTATGTTTAATTAAAGCTGTCAAAATATTATTATATTGTGCTAATAATATGTATATCGAAACTATTGATACATATGTATTGCTTTACCATTCTTAAAATTTATCCAGTGGTAAAAAAACACTATTTCCTTCCAACCTCAAGTGTTCATATTTTTTAACTAAAGCATCCCGCAAAAATCTTTGCGTGGGCGTTATTGATTTCGCTGACTCTTTACATGACGTTAACGGTCAGGAAGGAAGTCCAAGGGCCTCCGCTAAAACTCGCGCGGTTCTGTTTCGAAACTTAATATGAGCAGCGCATTTCCATACATTCATTCGCGCGGGTGCCCACCTGACCGCGACGTGTACCCGCGGAGGCCCGTGGAAACTAGTGGTTTACGCATACGTAATAACGTAACCATTGTGCCGCGTGGACAACGCCCTCTATCAATGCTTCCAGAGCATACTCCCTTACACGCAAGACCTCGGTCAGTCTTCACATTACGTCGTCAATACTGTCTTCCTCGAGAGGCTGTTACTGCTGCCTCGTAATTCGCCCTCCGGAATATCTCGAATAGTCGTCTTCAGCTAGTAGGACGTCTACAGTAACAGTACCTACTCTGCAAATAGACCTCAGAGACAAATTACACTTTAAATAAGTACCTACTCCTCCTATTGCTAACACTACCCTCGTGTGCGCTTTTAAGTGACCACAGGTGGAAACCTGGTGAGATCGAAAAAAGAGTTAAAGCTAGTGTTGAAAGATTAATCACTTGTGATCGCCTTAGTGAGACACCGAATGATAATAATTGATATGACCGTTGCTGTTGGTAGACATAAATATTGGCCAAAAATTGCCTGCCAAAAAAGGAGTCTAATGCAGAATATGAACTTCGCAAAATGCAGTTGTCTATACAAATATTAAACAAACTCTGCAGCTAATATAAAGGCTGTTTAGAAAATGGAAAAGTACGCACTTTGCGACGTGCAAATTCTGCGTAAAACCCCAAAAAAAGCCAAATTGTTTGTCAGAAGCCTGTAGATGGTTTTAAAAAAAAAGTAATATAAAATTCCCTACAATATTATATCTCCGAGACCTAAATAAAAACCATATTCACCTTGTACTTGTACTTTTTTTTCTCTTTATCTTGTGTTTCACAGATACAAGATTTATTTATACTGGCTTTTGCTTTCAGGTGATGATGATAATGGTCCAGCTCTACCAACAAGGGCTACAGAAGAATTCCGACCGTTCATACGGCGACTGCCAGAATTTAAGTTCTGGCTCTCTGTAACAAAGAGCACTATCATTGCATTCTTCTGTACTTTTATCGACGCTTTTAATATTCCAGTATTTTGGCCCATTTTGGTCATGTATTTTATAACACTATTTTGTATTACGATGAAGAGACAAATCAAGGTAAGCCTTATATTATAGGCACCCACAAATTTAAAATTAAGGCCCGGTTTCCACCAAGACGGAGCGATGCGGAGACGAGAGGAGATGTGCGGCGAAGCTGGCAGGCTATTTTCACCAAAGGGGAGCGGAGAAGAGCGGAGCGGTGTGGAGACGAGAGAAGATGTGTGAGCTGTGCGTAGCTGTCAGCTGTCAGTCTATTGCTATCTATGAAACACCGCAACGCTCCGCTCTTCTCCACACCGCGCCGCGCCGCTGTCAAATTCCATAGAAAAACAATAATTGTGCCTGACACTTCTCCGCTTTTCTCCGCTCGATCCATTTCCACCAAGGCGAAGCAGAGTGGAGATGTGCAAATAATGGAATCTGATTGGTTATTCAAAAAACTTTTCTGCTCCGCTCCGCCTTGCTGGTGGCTCCGCCTAAGCGCTCCTGCACACGACGCCGCGCCCCTACACTGTTCATACACGCCGAGAAAAGCCCGCCGCCGCGGGCTTCACGCGGCGCGTATAAACAGTGCAAAGGCGCGGGGACGGCGCGGCAGCGGCTTCGTGTGCAGGAGCGCTAAATATTTTATAAAAAACTTAATCTTCTCTAAAAACACTAAAGTACAAAAAGGATTTTGCACTTAGCAGAATTATTATTACATACTAGCTTTCCGCCCGCGGCTTCGCCCGCCTGGAATTTTGTCTGTCACAGAAAAAAAATATCGCGCGCGTATTTGCTCACCGTTTAGACCTACCCTGGACTACGACAAACATTTTAAAACCAATATCAGCTCAATCGGCCCAGCCGTTCTCGAGTTTTAATCAGACTAACAAACATCAATTCATTTTTATTTATATAAATAGATAAATGATGAAGTATTTGTTAAAAGTTTAGTTCAACTTACTTTATGCTGTGCAAAAAAATAAATAAATGTGTTAGGTACCTATTTTTATTTTACCAGGAAAAATATTATGCTTGGAATTCTCTGTAGATATTTCCTCAATAAATGGCAATGCCAGATTTTGTATGGAAGGTGGCGTCTTTATTTTTTCGCGCGGCCATCGACCAAGCCTTGTTTTTTGATTACAAAATAGTGTAATAAACCAAACTTACTAAGACATGTATACCTCTTAACTCAGTCTGAACTGAGTTACGAGCGTTAGAAGTTTGATGATGATGATGATGGTTTGGTCGATGGCCGCGCGAAAAAAAAAAAGACGCCAATTTCCGGCATTGTCTTTTAGTTTAGCTTAAAAATAAAATGTCAAGAACCCCGTGTTAGTATGTAAAAGAGCCTTATGACGTAACCTTTGAAGAGAGGTTGTATATTTACCTCAGTATAATGAGCTAAGAGATGAAATAGAATCCCGCTCAATATCCATTCCACCTGTACTGCCGTGCATTCCCTCAATTATCCTCTTCTTTACATTTTATTAAGTCTTGTTTTTTTTTCAGCATATGATCAAATACCGGTACCTGCCGTTCACTCACAGCAAACCAAAGTACAAAACTGTTGACCCTGCAGTAACTGTTAACTGACCACTTTTAAACGATGCTAGCATCGAATGCCGGGAGGAGTCATAGTTAAATTAACTTAAAACTGTTGTACGATTCTAGAAATACAGTTTTTATTATAATGTTTTATCTTCTTTAATTTCATTATTTGTGTCGTAAATCACTAAAATATTTATTATTTTTGAAATTAAAGACGGAACTGTAAAAAATATTTTTAATGTAAACTATGATGTAAATAATAAAAGCCAAAAAGTAATCATTCGTATTCGTCTGTTTTGTGTTTCTCCTCGACATAAGGTAAATGCGCGTGATCATAAAGTGGGTTTCTATGATAAATGTGATAAGAAGAAGCTGGCCTTTTTTAATAGCTCTATATAACGTCGGTTTAAGAAGTAAGACCTATATTAATAAATACTTATATTTATATATTAGCTCTAATGGTAATTATGTAACTACTTACATACATATGTCACCGTAAAATTGTGAATTCCGTCAGATTACAATCTGACGTAGTTAAATTACAATCTAACCTAACCTAACCCACTGTTAGTTTACAATCTAACGCGTTATATTATAAACTGACAGAGTTCACAATTTCACGTTGACACATACATAGCTGTATTAGCTGTAAAAAGTTGTTAAATTTTATACATATTACATATATTTTAAAACGATACGAACGAACGAAACGATAGCATAGGATCACACAGCGTCGTAAGTAACATAGTGGACGTCTTATAATACCACTAATACCTATCTTTATCTACACAATAATATACTCTGTTAAGTTAATTATGAGCCCATATTTAGGTAACACGTTATAAATATAATCAATGTACCTACTATGTCTTCGCGCCTTGTACTAGCAAGATGTAGGTCTTGTTTCTTTAAGACCCTTTGTATGACTAACCCCCTTATTAATAAAAAAGTTACACCTAGGATGAACTAGATTAAAATGATATTTCCATATTAAATGACAATTTAAGCCAGATTTCAACTAGGGTGTAACTTTTATTAATAACTCGACATGTCGCTCTTCATATCAGGTAGGTACTAAGGGAAAGGAAAAACATGACTGACGTTCTTCTTTGTAGTTACCTAGGTAAGTTTATACATTATTGCATTTTCGAAGAGCCTCCGAAACACATTTTGAAAATAGTACCCGTAACCACAGAATAGGTACATACTTAATAGCCGTAACTGTATTCGCATCTCGTTAAAAACACTATTTTCAGCTGCTTACCTGAAAAGCAATTTAAATCATTTGGTTGCTCTTCATGTAAAAAATACAGATAGAGCCGTCTAGCTAGCCCGTCGGTGGAACCACGCGGTACGCACTTGACTTCGAGTTTTGGGACACCCTGTATTTGAGCAATAAGTTTGTATTAAATAACAAAGAAACAAGTCTCATGAACAACTGCTTGGGATAGGAGCTGGACACGAACATTGACGAGTCGCAGACTTGAAATCGGGAAGTCGCTGCTTGGGTGCTCTACTTTCGTAGAATAGAGATTTAGTCAAGTTTAATAATACTAAGTAGGTATACATATACATAATATGATTTCATAGCCTTTACCACAGTTAACATGTAGGGGCTCCCTGAATACCTATGCATGCCGGCTTCACACTATTGTCCAACAGTGGAACTGTTCGTCCCACCTTCCACGTGTAGAGATAAGTTATACTTTAGTTCGTGTATTTTTGACGATATTGGGTTGGGTCGTATGTGCGCACGATCGATCTGATGGCGGTAAATCGTACCTCTACCTACCTAGTACCCAGATCAAAAGAGTTGGTCAACTCACATGAACCGCTATTCATAATGTCCTCCATAGTATAGTTGCGTGCAGAGAGGGGATAATTATGTGGACAAAAATTCTACAAATCCCCTGACCAGAGGATCATATATAAAATTAAAGTAAGTAGAGCGCGAAGTCCTTCTTTCGGTTGATAAGAAATAGTTTCATCGATATTTCTTATCCATTAAGGTTTAAAAGTTCCTACCAATTAGAAGTACCTTGTAATATTCTGTTCTATTTTTATCCTATGTAAATTACCTACATTAATTTCTTAACCGTATTTGCTTACGTATGACCTGGAGCCCTACCGTGTTGTGTAGCGTACCTAGAAACTGCGTCAAAAATACTCACAATTAGATATTGACGAACGCGACGCACAATGTGCTGAATGCTGCTGTATTTTTATCACTAGCGACTATTTTTAACTTTTATTTCGGAGGTAGGTAGGTACCTATCAAACAATTCGTTTTCTAACTGACGAAAAACTACGTTCAGGAATAAACTGAGCTCAGTTTATAGAACAAATAGTATTTTCAGTAAGTAATTACGGGTTACACATACCATTTTTGTTTCGTCACATAAGTAATGACGACTAAAAATGTGCCAATGGTTAATGGTGGGTTAATAGCTGTATTTTAATTTTATTATTCACGGTATTTATGTACTATCGTCGTGACTCGTCCCTCAACAAGTTCCTACAAAAGTAACACACTCTAATCTCTAATTTAAAGGGCTTATTATAAGAGTGAAGAAAAGGAAACCTTCGTGTGAGAATCTATTAAAAAAGCGTTGTTTATGATAAGAAGCATGACCTACATTTAGTTTTAAACTGCTTTCATGCACGAAATAATTAAGTTGGAGCCATGAGTAGCTGCAATAGGTATTGCTTTGCTGCTATTGCAGCAAAGCAACCCTAAGCACAGAATAATATGTAGGTACCTAGGTACTTACTTACTTACTCGTCCCTAACGGTTTATGTCTACCTACTGAAAAACTCTGTTCTAAGTAGGTACCATTGGATAATGTTTCTGGATATTGATTCAATTCATATTTTTTATCAGTTATTCAACTTTTGATGTTTAGTTAAAATCTAGGTCAGCTAACTAGCGAGTTAACGATTTTACGGCCCGATACACGTTACCTGCAATTTGAAAATGCACTTTTCTTGATTGGGTCGGTTCTTTTCATTACCCACCTAGGTACCTACTTACAAAATGACATTCTCATGAAATTATCAATGAAGATATTATACATTCTCGTAGTAGGTAATAAAATAGGGAGGTTGATTGCTTAGGGCATCAAGTAGCCTTAATAATTAATTTGAAGACTTCCAGTGCCGATTTGATGATGAACGCACTTCTCATCACTCGCCACCTACTAACCGTGCGCGTGTATATGAACCAAACCCACCCATAAGTAAACCAGGCTTAGATACAAGTGCCTGGGCCAAAACGTAGGTGACTCGGCCTTTGGCCTTCAAATACTTACCTACACCGTTTTATTTGAACAAGTGTGGTGGGATTATAGTAGAATCTGGTGACATTTTCTTCCAATTCGGAAAAAATACACAATACCTACGACTACCTATATAGAAACAATATACCTATAGTGTGTTCCACCTCCGCCTCTGTGGTCTAGTGGTAAGACCACCTGCTTCAGACGCAGAGGTCCCGGGTTTGATTCCCAGTGGGGGCAGATTTTTCTGTTCGGTTTGGTTGGTGGTAGGGCTTGTTCTAAGTCCGCCTGGCTAGCTAGCTACCACCATCTTACCTAAGTCTGTCGCCATAACAACAATATTAACTGCATTATTGTGTTCCGGCAGTTGGAGGTAAGATAGCCAGTTCCTCCGTGGTTGAGGACTCCGGGTGAAGCTCGCTTCCACCTTCGGCCTGATCGTCACTTACCATCAGGTGAGATACAGGCCAAGAGCTTCCTCGTTGTGGATAAAAAAAACAATGCTTTAACCTGTTATCCTAGTGAATGAAAAATATGCGACAACACGACCAGAACACGACGCAATGCGACGCGACGCGGCGACGCACCCGATACATTAAGTATCAAGTAGTCGTTGTAGGTATACAGGGTGTCCCATAAAGACTGTGCCTAACTTATGGAGAAGATAGACTTATGAATGGCCATCTAGCCAAAAAAGCTTTAGTAAAAGTTATCAGGAATACCCCTTTCAGACCTGACTTAAATAAGCGTGCGCATAGACTTAAAATAAAAATTTGCTTGGCAAAATTTTGTTTTTCGGAACGAAATCGGTACGCGGCGATCGTGCGTATTATGATACTTTTAATAAAAAATATAGGACCCTCTTGCGGGTAGTTGGTCGCCGGACAGCGATTGTGAAAGATGTCAGAATTTTTCGGCGCGAACTCCCGGAGAGGTACGTAAACAATAAAATAGTATTTTGCTAGTATTGTTGATAAAATGTTATTATTTATAAAGTAAATATTGTATTCTAATAAATAAATGATAAACCATTAAAATAATTTATAGTATTGCTTACTTAAAACTAACTTAAATGTAATACGCACTATCGTAGCAGTTCGGTTTAAATTCATTTTTAAAGGGAAAAAACGGCACGCTCGTGCGTATTGTTTTTTTGGATATTTAATTAAAATAATAGTCATTTTTTAATTTAACTTTTTGATGTAGCAGTTTAATTATCAGAAAACATTATCTTATGCTTATTAGGTGATGAAAATGACTCAGACATAAAAAAATCCAGACGAAAGCTACCTTCTGCATCATTTAGATCAAAAGAAGGAAGTAGTATGAAATGAAGTTATTTTGTGCCAGCAATCCATTGATTTGGCTAGATCTGGGCCTGCAGAGCCATCAGGGAGTACCAGTAGTGCTCAATCCTTCGTAAAAGTAACTTTACCATGTATTACGCCAATTGAAGAGAGAAAAGGGCTAGGATATGGAGGCAAAGGGCATATCTGTAAAATAAATGAAAGATATTGATAGATAATCAATCTATTCGACTGTACAGACTCCAATGAAGTACTTTGGAAACTTCCTTGGCCATAATTTTATAGACTAGGAGCCAAATGCTTCAATAACTACTACTTGGAAAAAACTGGGCGAGCCGTTAATACCTCCTCTGATAAAATGTGTGGTATGCTTTCATACATGGATTTTTTTCTTTCCCCAGTTGTATCTGTTCTGGTGACTAAATATACGATAAGTAGTCATAGGTGACATTCTGAAGACGTTAGGATTCGCAACTTTGCGAAGCGTATTTAACTTTGTTCCCTATGATCATCCTACTTCTCTAGAGGACATACCATTTGTGGAAAGTACAGCCTTCAAAGTCTTGCAAGCTTGTCAGAAAATGGATAGAGTGTCTAATAGTTACTAAATAGATGAGTAACTGTTATATACTTAATGAGTATAATAATATGTTACTGGCAGATGCAGGTTGTAAGAAATGTACCTTGCTCTGTTTGGCTTTTAACTGCTGGAAGACTGATGCTTGATTTTAGTATTTATTTGAATGCAAGTACAGCTTTTGCTGAGCAAGAGCAGGGTGTTGGTGCACTAGTAATTTTGTATACATAAGCGGTTCCTCCACACAGGTTTATATACTTCTACGGTATTTCACCAGCGTCCGTCATGTTATTAGAAATTTGACAGTGATTGCCTTTGTATGGAACTAGCACCATTATCATGAATGGTATTATTCAACGAAAAACGTTAAATTTCATGTCTGACCATAAGTTAAAAGAGGAGAGTCAGAATAACTCGTGTTTGATGACCTGAGTCTCTTAAAATGGAAATACAACATATTTGTTATGACAATCTCCAATTGTTCCACCAGGAGCTCATAACACTTCAATGGCCATGAGTTGGAATGGTTTTATTCAAGTAAAAGCTGATTATTATTAAATTTTAACAATAATATCCAAAAAAGTTAGTATTTTCTTATGGATTTCCTCTAATTTATTAATTATGCACGAGCGTGCGTATAGTGCACTTAGTCCTAGCACGCACGATAGTGCGGGTACTTTTCTGAAAAAATGGAAAGTCGGAAAATTTTTATATTATTTTTCTTGTCTTCCTTATGGACCAAATGTTACATAAAATCCGAGAAAACATAAATTTTGTAGAAAAAAATTTTCAGGTCTGAAAGGGATACCTATATTTTTTTCATATTTTTCAAATGTCCTCCGTTTTGACCTTACCTTTTGTTGCTGTGTACAAATGCAGATTATTTTGCTTATTCTTCTAGTCAAATACCTAATCTTACTTTTTCCATAATCAAAATATTTTGAGATTTCTTACGGACCTTCGGCATAGGAAGGTAGATTACCCTTTTCTGGGAACGCGCTCTACGCAGTAACCTACTACCCTGTATTTAATCGATTGACCTTAGGCTGTGGATCTGTCAGTTGGGCTTAGGGGTGTGAGCCGTGTGAGTGTAGCCATCCTTTGGCAATATTCCCGTGGCAACATTACCTACTGCTGCCTTAAAAAATATATTTTTTATTATAAAGTTATTTTAATACAGCATAGCATTAAAGTAACTACTTGAATAGGACAGAGAAGAAAATATTTTAAAGCGTTATTTATTTAGTAGGCAGCCACACTACATAAACTTAAATAGTGCGAAATAGCGAATAATGCATGAATATGTTATAAAGTGAAACTACTACTGACCTATATTGATTAACCTTGCACTACATTAATTATTAACATCAAGTTGCTTTAATATACCAACCAAGTAAAAAATAGTGGCAATAATCCGAATCTGGTAAAGTTTCTGGCAACGGCACCTACTTGCATTGGGTCTCCTCGCTAGTAGTATGCTATGCACAATGGGCCACAGTTCCAGCTACCCATTTCCGTTTTTTCTCTCGCTCTCATCAATAATGATGTTTCTTTGCGATATAGAACGAAACAACATGACCGGAAATGGGTAGCTAGAACTGTCGCCTATTACCTAGTAACCCGGTCGAGCTGCGCACCTCGCTGGAATGTGACTCTCGCTCGCACTCACCGGCTCATCTCCCGCCCCGTTCGTACCAGAGCGCCGATGTGACGTCACGGCCGCCAGGTGCGCAGTTAACTCGACCAAGTTGTATTAAAATGTTTTTAAAAGTTTTACATATGTATTCCTTCAGTTTAATTTTTCATTATAATAAGAACCATCGACCTTTCACTCTTCCTCTTATCATAAAATCAAGAGTAGGTCGCGTAACGAAAGTTGAGGCGAACACAAACACTCACACTGATGTAATACTTGATTCAGAAAGACACAAATTGGTCCGAAACTCAGAATATGCAAACATCCCCGCGACATACAGACGAATACAAATCTTTGCTTGTGTGTTGATCGCCTCAACTCTTACTGCGCGACCTATACTTCTGACTCCCACTCAAAACGCTAAAAATATATTTTACTCAGCTGCAAAAGTTAAGCAGCAAATTTTTTTTTATATTTAATTCAACACAATTTATTTTAATTAGATTTCAGATTTATCAAATACAAAATCATAAAAATGTATTTAATTAAGTAGTAGATTATTTTAATGAATGTACTGGCAACAATTGCGGATATTGCCAGTGTTACTATTTTAATGATATTTTCAAAAGTAATAAAACGCGCTCGATATCCCTGTTTATTTTATTGACCACTCGCCAGATGTTTGCGCATTGTTTTCCAGTGCGCAGTAGTTACTCTGTCGTGAAATCGGGATTCTGTTTTAGTATTATATCTATTCTGCCATTTTGAAAATAGTGGCGTGTATGGATTAGACCTAGTGTTTTTTATGTGACAAATATGTCCGGGAGCAATGATAAAGTGTCGACTACGCAGCGTATGATCCAAAGTGTCGCTTTCCCTCCCAGCCACAAGCTTACCGTGTCGGAAGTATTCGATGAAAAAACGGGCAAACCACTTCCAGATGTACTGAAGCAACATTTTATCTTAGAAGGTCGTATCGAGGAAAACGCGGCTTTACGAATCATCCAAGATGGTGCCACCCTATTACGATCAGAAAAAACGATGATCGAGATTGATTCACCGGTGACCGTGTGCGGAGACGTCCATGGCCAGTTTTATGATTTGATGAAATTGTTCGAGGTGGGAGGCTCACCCTCTTGCACCAAGTATTTATTCTTAGGTGATTATGTCGATCGAGGTTATTTCAGTATAGAATGTGTTCTTTACCTCTGGGCTTTGAAGTTGTGTTATCCGAAGACGTTATTCTTATTACGCGGTAACCATGAATGCCGACACTTGACGGAGTATTTCACCTTCAAACAAGAATGTAAAATCAAGTATTCTGAGAAAGTGTATGATGCATGTATGGAGGCATTTGATTGCCTACCGCTTGCTGCTCTCATGAACCAGCAGTTCCTATGTGTGCATGGAGGTCTGTCCCCTGAAATTAACAACTTAGATGATATTCGTAAACTAGATAGATTCAAGGAACCGCCTGCATTTGGAGCCATGTGTGACCTGCTTTGGTCTGATCCTCTTGAGGACTTTGGTAATGAAAAAAATGCAGAACATTTCTCGCACAACTCAGTCAGAGGTTGTTCTTATTTCTATAGCTATGCAGCATGTTGTGATTTTCTACAAAGAAACAATTTATTGTCAATCATACGTGCCCATGAAGCTCAAGATGCTGGTTACCGGATGTACCGTAAAAGCCAGACCACAGGTTTTCCCAGTCTTATTACTATCTTTTCTGCTCCTAATTACTTGGATGTCTACAATAACAAAGCTGCTGTCTTAAAATATGAGAACAATGTTATGAATATCAGACAGTTCAATTGTTCACCTCACCCGTACTGGCTACCGAACTTCATGGATGTCTTCACCTGGTCTCTTCCATTTGTCGGCGAGAAAGTAACAGAAATGTTGGTCAATGTCTTAAACATCTGTTCTGATGATGAGTTGATGACAGAAGGAGATGATGCATTGGAGGAAGCAAATCTCAGAAAAGAAGTCATCCGCAATAAAATCCGTGCCATTGGAAAGATGGCTCATGTGTTCTCTGTGCTTCGTGAGGAAAGTGAATCTGTTCTGCAGCTGAAGGGGCTAACTCCTACTGGCGCTCTACCATTGGGTGCACTCTCCGGTGGTAAGACATCTCTAAAGAATGCTTTGCAAGGTTTCTCTCCAAATCACAAGATCACTTCATTTGCTGAGGCTAAGGGGTTGGATGCAATTAATGAGCGTATGCCACCGAGGCGTGATGGCCAGCGTACACCAGACACGCAGGAAAAGAAACCACATGTAAACAGCAATGCACATTCGTGAAGTGCTAACTACTACTTCTCTTCGATCCTTACTACTTGATCCACGTCAGTGGTTAGTGAAATATGTGTGAAGGAGACTCAGCTTTTGGAATGATATTTCACATTCATAATAACTAGGTGGATTTGAAGGGAATTGTAATAGATACAAAATATTTTTAAATTTGGATTTAACTTTTTTTCAATAGTTAAAGTTAAAAATTTCTCTTAAGATATTACCTCTCGATATTTAAAATATGTCAGATCTGCAGGCAACAAATTTATTTAGTCAATTAAATATTAAGGTATGCACATTTATTTATAATGCGCTGCACTGTTTAATTTTTGGTAATGTAATTTTAAATTTTTCATATGAAAAGACATGATATTGTAATGTAAATTTATTCAGATTGTCTACTTATACTCTACATTGTTATCTACATTAGTGAAAATTAGACATGTCTATAATTTTTCAAAGCATAATTAGCTGTGATATTAAGCGACGATCGTGTATTATTTAATAGCAATCTGCTAGTGAAGTACGGGCATGTTCATTGGCTAATCATGCATTGAAATATGTAAAGTAAGTGGGAATGTTCTCAGCTTGGGCGTGTCTTTATATTCTATTAAGTAATAAAATTAATTATGTACTATAGTGTGCAGCACATGGTGTGTCGTTGCCGTGCGTGTGTGCTGTGTAAATATGCCTTGTGCGTACACACACGTTATTGCAGCTTTAACACTTGAGATAAATATTACTCTCTTTAATATCTTTGCTACAAGTTGTACTTAATTGTATTTTATTGTACAAAATATATTAAAATTACTATCTATGAACTATTACTTAAAATTAATTTATATTTGGGTGTATGCTGGCCCCTTGTTGCCTGCATGCAGCTGAACTTGTATGCTGGAACATCACATATTAAAGTTTCTTAGCCATAATGTTTCGGTATATAAGGTGTAGTGGCTAGTCTAATTGCAGATTTTCTTACAGCTTCTATTCCAAATTTCACTATATAATATAATATTATTAGGTTTAATGACCTATGCACTGTTGGAAAATCTCTTTTGGTCTGCCAAATAATCATTAATTGATGCAATAAGTTCATAATATTGTGAATACTAAAGTGGCTTACATCGTTTTTCAAAGTCAGTACTAAGTATTTTATCTCAATTCAGTGTGTAGTCCTTCATATGTTCTGTACTTTTAAATAAATTTTACCTATGTAAAAAAACTAACAATATATTTAATTTTATTTTGTACTAATCATGGGAAGTGTTGTTTTATCCTTATAAAAATATATTAACATTGAGCTCCATAGATTATGGTTTCATTCAATCGGTTTTAGACCCTTAATCATTACCTACACATTACACAAATACACAAAATTCCTTAATCCAGAAAATTGTTCTTCTACTAAGTCTAGCTAGAATACTAGGTCTAGCTTATTCATAAGTATTTACATCCTTAACACGAATGTAAACTAAAACCTGTATGTTGTAAAAAAAAATCATAACTCAAAATCTTATCAAAAGTCACGGTGATTTGGGTAGCCCTAGTGATGCTCTACCTCTGGGCTTCGGTTTGACACTACTTTTTGGGACATCCTGTATAAAAAGTACTTTGTGTCGTCTAGTCCCAAACTATTTAAGCAAAGCTTGTACTATGGGTACTAGACCACCAATAATAAAAAGTGTTTTTTAATATTAGTAAAAACCACAGATATGGATAAAAACAAAAGATTCATTACCCCAACATACTTTTAGCCTCAGTTTTAAAAAATAATACTGCGTCGTAGGTAAAAAACAGCGAAAATTGAAAACTGACTCGAAACGGGAAGTGCGTTTTGGGGTGACAAACACGCACCACCACTAGAGATGGGTAGTGGGTTAAAACCCATTTCACCCGATTGGGTTAAAACTGGGTGATTTGGGTAAAAACCCGGTTTTTACCCATTATCACCCATTCTGGTGGGTGAAAATAAAAATAGCGTTTTTTAAAAGTGAGAAGTGGTATTTGTTGCTAAGGGGGCGTTCTAGTGTTACGTAATGCAATCTGGGGGGAGAGGAGGTCTTGAAAAACGTTACAATGCGTTACAGTGGCGAAAGGGCGGTTCGATTTCAAGTTTTTAAGCAGAAGTACTTTGTAGTTGGTGTTGTTATTTGTAACTTTATACCGTAATGTCATCAAAGAGAGAGTTTGGCATCTTTGGCATCCCCCCCCCCCCCCTCCCCCTCCATGTCCTTGCCATGATCACAAATTATTGTGTTCCTACTAAATTTCTTCTAAATCGGTTCAACGATTCTTGAAATAACACCATTTTATAAAATAACTAGCTTTCCGCCCGCGGCTTCGCCCGCGTGGAATTTTGTCTGTCACAGAAAAACTTTATCGCGCGCGTCCCTGTTTCAAAAACCGGGATAAAAACTATCCTATGTTCTTTCCCGGGACTCAAACTATCTCTATGCCAAATTTCATCAAAATCGGTTGCGAGGTTTAAGCGGGAAAGCGTAACAGACAGACAGACAGACAGACAGACAGACAGAGTTACTTTCGCATTTATAATATTAGTTGGGATTGGTCACATCATCATAACGTGATCAATTTTACGATTTGGCCACGATATAAATGCATATTAGTGTTAAATTTGACTTATTACTTATTAATCAATAAACTTAAATGAGAAAAATTCAATAAAAATAAAGAAAAGATACCAATTGAAATAATTATAAAATTATTTGTTTTCACCCGGTGTAAACACCCACGGGTGGAATGAAACGGGTTTTTATTGGGTTTTTACCCTCATGTGGGTTTTTACCCGGGTGGAAACCCATCTCTAACCACCACCACCACACCAGTCTGGTAGGTAAATACCTACCTACCCACCAACATGATGCAGCGATAGTGAACTAACTACCCGTTTTAACTAGGTAAGTAGGTACCTACTTAAAAGTATCTTTTGTTTTTAATACCTTAATACCTATGCTAGAAGTGATATCTAACCATTACCTATATTACCATAAATTAACCTTGTCTACCGTATTTTTTTAGTTATTTTTACATTTTAAAATTAAAGGTAAAGTAAAATATAATATTTTTATAAGTTAGGTAGTTAGGCTACCTAGCTACATTAGAAAAACCTTGACTTCCGCCAAATCTGACTGGCCTAAAGTGTGGGTGGATGCAACATTAAGTACTTAATAGCCCAATTATGTACCTACCTATCTCGACCTAGCAAAAGTTCAAAGGGTGACAACAACACGGTTCCCAAGGGATACTTACGCAAAAACGGGCTATGACAAAGGAGTCTCATTACTTCGCGCGATCATCTAGGTTAAAAATATACTGATAAGTAGTACAAGTATGCTGGTGTACGGTAGAGTAGCCTGCTTTTATGTAACACGTCTCTGCTTCACATTTTCGTCGTCGTCATCCATCATCATAATCGAACAGACGCTGACACTTAGCTAGGCTGTCTCGAACTTGCAGGTATTTAGAATTAGCGAAGTCCATTATCTTAACTTCGGCATACATAATGAAGCGCATCACATGACTGTTATTACTACCGAGCAAGTTTTCATATTTTAATAAGCACAATGTACCTAAATAACCTACAATCTATTAAGAAACAATAAGTGAAATGACAGTCAAGACAAAAGCTGCAGGTAGCTGTGAAAAACAGTCTAATCACGTATGCTTCTATACAGGCGGTACCATACCAACTGACTTGTCTTTTATTACATACCTACTTATGTAAACATTTTATAATTAAGTACAACTAAATGTAGCCGATACTGATATGAATGAATGATGAACTAATAATAATAAATAACGTATGCATAAATAAATCTACTACCTACCTATACCCACTATACGTTTATTATAAGGCGCGCGTGCGCCTGATGAAGAGGAAACCAAAAGTATGTAACCATTTTGTAATGATCTTATTGATGTCAAACGCGATTATTGTTTGTTGTAACTAAGTAGATAAACCATCTTCTTTGATCAACTGAAAGTAAAGTGACTGCATGTGCATAATATTATACTCTATAACGCCTGTAGCACAACTCCGCCGCGAAACCATGACAGCGAAACGATTTCAATATACATCTCTGCAATCATATCCCCACATTAGCAACGTGACGAAGTAAACGCGCAGTTTTAGTTATATTGAAATCGTTTCGCTGTCATGGTTTCGCGGCGGAGGTGTGCTACAGGCGTAAGTGACTGGTAATTTTGAAGAAGGTAGGTAGGTAATTTTACTTAGAAGTATTTCAATAGGTGCACGACGAACGAAAGCAAAACCTCTCGTGAGAAAAGCTCTAAATAGGCAAGTAGGAAGCACTTTTGAATATTAGCAGCGAATATACGAGTAATTACGAGCACCGAGTGTGAAAAAAGTTGTGTCTCCATGCACACACACGTTTTAAAAAAAAACTTGGATAGCTAAATCCAAAATATTTTCTAGAATTATAGCGAAAAGTACTCACCTAATAGGTAAAAGGAAAAAATATGTTAAAAAGATATTGTTAATACGTTGACCCACTTCCTTCCTGCCCCAACCCATGACTTCCTGTTCATGAGAGTCCTCGATGTTATTGCGGCGACATAACGCAACTTTATAGTCTTTAATGCCCATGAAGTCCTCTGTACTACCCTACTTCGCTCTGTACCTTGGTACTATTACTTATTCTGTTTTGGAACGCATTGTAGCACAATAAATACCTACGATAAACAATTAGTCAGATCAGAGGTATCGTTTTCCTTTTAATCAGCGCATCTGCGCTGCATTGTTGCAGTGCAGACTTAAGCATGTAGGCTTTCTCTATCAGTCTGCCATTGGTCATATTATTGCTTCTTGCTTCCTTTAGTGTGGTGATGTACCATACACTAATGATGTTTCTTTACACTTTACGACGCCTACAGTAGGTACACCCTGTAAAATATGACTTGCTTGAATAACAATAATGAAACTCATGCATAATTTATTACGTATACCACGAGTAAGCTAAGTACCTACATATTTAAACTTTTTTACCTAATATCTATGTACCTACATGGTTTTGACGTGTTTTGTTTATGTAGTTACTCTCGAAGTCTCGAAATACGTTATTTTTATATTCGTGTTTCTGAAATCTAAAACTTACGTAATAGATGCGCTGAATTGGTATAGGTACCTACTCGTAATGTTTGTGATGCTACGTCGCCGTCTGCCGACATTGTGGATGGCATCCACTGGATGCTTCTCCATCTCCAGTATACTAGGTATAACCACGGTTGAAGGTATTAGGTACATAGCACATACCAGTTTTAAAACTAGATAGATGACAAGAAATGTTCTTTTGCTGTGAAACCGTGTCTTGGAGTAATCAACACTATTCTACTAGTTATGTTCAATATTTTTTTAATGAGGTGTGTGTTACTGTGTTTAAAAGATTATCCAAAACATTGAAGTACTTATGTATAGGTAAGTAAGTAGTTCATCTATTAGTTAAATAAAAAAACTTTTAACTGCTAAGGTTCATTTATTTAAATACATTTTCTTACATACAAATCTTATGTCTAAATCATATAGTTGAGGCACCTGGTTTTCTTTACTAACAGGATTATGAAAATAACTATCTTTAGTACATTTACTCTTATCAGGACAAATGCAATTTAGATTTTCATTCTGATTATTTTTGACATCTACTTTGCTAGTGTAATGAGAAGAAGGATCTCTTATAGTATTTATGCTGTCTATATTTCTTGACAATGTTAAATTTGAACTGGGGTATATCAAAAAAGCAAATAATGTAAGAGCTACAAGAAATTGAATTGGGATTGCAGTAGACCAGTACCTTTGGGGATAGTAATAAATATTAAAATAGTGTAAGACAAAATCAGGTGTAAATGCCCAGACACAGTAAATTCCAAGTGCAGTTTTGCTAAATAAATACATAAAAAATCCATACAAAGATCTTGCATGTGTTGGGGCTGGAGTGTGTTCTGGCATCTTGGTACTTTAAACTTCAAACTGGTTTATAGTCTTCACAACCAATAAAATGTTTTTTATCATGGAATTCACAGCAACTCTTAATTTCTTGAGATCTCCACCTTTGAAATCACTGGAAGAAAATAAAATAAACATAAAATACCTATGTTACACTTAGATCTTTTATTATAAATGAAGATATGACAAAATATTGATAATTCTATTTTAATTCAATAATAATATTGAATTTACCAACAACACATCATGTTAAACCTAGTTTTTTTTTTAATACTAACATGTGTAATGTGTCCTGGTCAGATGTGATTGTTCGGCTAACACCACTTCCTTTTAGTTCTTTATCAACATTTAGCACTTCTTGCACCAAATTTGCAGTTTCACTGGATGAAAATGGAATAGTCAAGCTCCTGTAAAGAAAAATATTGAGTTACAATTAGCTACTTGTAAATATTTTAATTTAAATGCCACCACCATGCCATGCCGTACCATGGTGTTGGAAGAACCAAACTAACATGAAAGTTGCATTATATAATTTAAAAGATACGAACTGATATGAATTAATACTTACACGTTTGTTTCTCGAACGTCAATCATTATAGAAAATATTGTGTACTTAAAATTTTGTTACATGAAACGTAGGCATGAAACTAGTTTGTATTAAATCCTTTATTATAAATATTTCAGCTTTTTACAAAGCTTTTAAATTATGTATAAATACCAAATTTTCAGTGAAATAATACACAAGTTTTAGACCATTTTAGACAACTATGAAAAATTGTGAAACACCAAAATCTCAAAATAAAAAACAACTCGCCGAGCGAGCCACCCTTTTTTGACAGATCAGACAGATGCTGCTGCGTTCCGAAACTTGTCAACTGTCAACGCGTTCCGAAACCGGTTATAATCCATTTTTGGCGACCCGAACAGAGCCCCGATTACGGTAACTTTTATTAACGTCTACAATCCAGACGCGTTTCTGATTCTGCGATACGATTGGTCAAAACAGCTGACGTACGCTGTTGAACGACCAATCGTTTCGCAGAATCGAGAAGCGTGTCTGGATTGTAGACGTTAAAAGTTACCGTAATCGGGGCTCTTCTGATAGTCGTTTTCCAATCGGACACGCAACGAAAGTTGAGGCGAACGGCACGTATGGTATAGTCGAGTTCATAAAAATATATTGGCAGTGGCATTTTTTCAAAATATTGTTATCATTTTAACGATCGTATATTTCAATACAAACTCAAACATTAACATGTTGCAGTAACGCAACACTGACTGCGAGCCGGCGGTATTTGGAACTGTGGCCGATAGTACCTGCGCCATGACAGATTCAAAATAAATATTTAAATAAAGTAAAGTCAGAGTATATTATTTTCTTTGTTCAAAATCTTTTTGCTTAGTCGCCTCAACTCTCGCTGCGCGACCAATGACTGACAGACAACTGCTTTCTATCTCGCTTATACACATATAGCAAGAGCGAGAGATAACTGTGAATTAGTTCTGTGTACTTCGGTTATTATTAAATATAATAAAATAACAACAATTCATGTAAAAGATTTTATTAATATTTCAAACGCAATTTACTATGTACAAATTACTTTGTAAAAATATTCATTCTTGTCTTATTATTATTTACTGATTCAATTATTGTAGGCAACACTTACAAAACATAGTATAGATAAAAACAATCTTGAAAATTATTATGAAAAATATAGACATTTCATTATAAATTTATCCAATAAGTACATAGAAACATAATTCTGCACACGATTGGGATGCATATAATTTGAATAATTGCATAATTAGATCCGGATATAAATAATAATATAAAGAAATCAACAAGGAAGTCAATGGCATTTTTGATATAAAAAAAAAACAAAATTCATCATTACATTATTACAATAACAACATGGCGATAATGAATACTAATTAAAACTTAATAAAATCGATCAGCCTAATTTCATTGCGAAAATATTATATCGATAAGTAGGAGTTCACTGGATACATACAAAGAATATATGATATACAGACACCTTCTAATCGATCGTTAAATATTATGTAGATTCCTAATTCGATATTACATCGTTACAAATTCAGTCACGGGAACGCGAATCGATCACAATCGCGCAGCGGGAGCGTCGAGAGCGCGGCTCGCTGCGGTAAACGGGTCGAACGATCGCATCGAGCGTCGCTCACCGAGGGATGCAGACGTGGCATAATCATTTCTATACTACCGGCAGACTTCTTAAAACACGTATAATATAATATAGTTATACAAATATGTTATCGTAATAATAAAGACACGGCACCGCGAGTCGAGGAGGGGGGAGGGGGGTTCAGCGGCGCGGGCCCCAGGGCGCGGGCGAGGGCTGCGCGGCGGGCGGCGCGCGGGTGGCGCCGGGCATCGTGGGGAACTCGTGCGTGGATGCCGTGTCGGGCGCGCGCTGCTCCCACGGCCCGCCCTTCACCACGAAGCCACTGGTGGGACCAGCGCCCGCGGCCGCGTTGGCGCCGGCTCCGTTGTCCGTGTTCAACACGTCGCCGAAGTCGCCCAGCGATGGGCCAGCCGGTCGCTGGTATCGGTGATCAGCCACGTCTTGCAACTGAAAATATTGTTACGTGTTAGTCAGGAATTTGATGTCTGTTATGCCTCAGAGATGGGCATATAATTGTACATAGTAATTCTTGAGATTAAAGTTATCAGATGATCAACAAATCGGCTGTTACTTACAGTTAAAAATTATCAGATTAATAAATCGTTGATAACATCTTATCAACCAATTAAAACAGTGAATGAGAATTAAAGATATCTAATTATGCCGCGCCCAAAAGCCTGTGTTCATCTCGCAAAATACTGCAGGGTTCAAACAGGCACTCTGAGACCGCCGCGCATACTGTGTAATAATGTGTTTATACTTACATATTCTTCTGCCAAATTCAGAAGATGGTCTTTAGCATCGAGGACGTTATCCTCGTCGCCGGTGATGACGACGATGCTGTCGTCGCCTTGCCTGGCGTTCGAGTTCGGGAATCGGATGTCCACCTTGTAGTCGTCCATTATACGCCTGATGTTCTTGCCGCGGAGTCCGATTAATCGTCGGTGTACGCGAGGATCGATGTCTACCTCTTCTCGGTATTGGTTATCCTGATAATTACAAAATTACAGATTAATTTAACATTTTAATTTACATAAAACTCAATAAAATGTTAGGTTTACTTACAAGTTGGTGGACAATAGCCATGATAGCTTCTTTGGCCTGGATGGCCTTGTCTTCGTATCCCGTTATTGTGATGGTGTCGTCGTTCGCTTCTCCGCGCTTGGGAAGGTTTATTTGCACCCCATAGTCCGTGCGAATTTTCGTAATCACTGAACCGCCTTTCCCAATAACAAGGGGGTGGTACTCAGGATCTACTTTGAATGTCAGCTCAAATAACCTGAAAGAAAGAGCATACTTTTGTAATGTTAATGTTCACTTTACTAATATTACTAAATTCTATGCATGTTTACCAAGGAAGGAAATATTACCTGAGTTCTCTATCTTTTTGCTCTTCCTCCAATTCAACAATCTTCTCAGTCAGTGCCTGTTTGGCTTTTTCAACATTAGTTGGAGTACCAGTGACCTGTAAAATTATGATGTATGAGATTTTTGTTCTATTTTTAGCAAAGAAATAACCATAATGAAATTACATTTACCTTGACCAGGTCGCTAGGAGGGTCATTGCTAGACGGCAGCAAGATATGGACATCGTAGGTCTGCATCAGTTCTCTCCTCCTTGGGCCAGAGAGTAGCTTGTGAAGGTGATTAGGGACTTCCACATCAATGGTTATTGGCACCTACGAGTAGAACACACATTACAGTAAAGAAAACATAAAAACAGTTACAGGTAACAAACAAACGAATTAACGATTAACTGTCACTGACAAAAGGGCGTTGGTACCCGCTGAAAACCAGCTTCGTGACTTGACGACTTGTGTGATGTCACGATTTTTGCTGAGCGGGCGCCTTTTTAGCATGCGTCAATAAAGTTAAACATGTATGCACCTAAATTTTATATGCTGAATAAAGGAATTCTATTCTATACATACTTGTTCCAGCAAAGCCTTCTTAGCCGCCTCGCAGTTTTCAGGCCGCCCAGTTATTCTGATGATATCATTCACACCAGGCTCCGCATTATCATCCCCATTCTTAACGGGGATGTCGGCGGCTTCCGACGTGTCGCGCTCGGGGAACTTAATTTGTACATCGAACTCTGCCGTGATATCCTTCACTTTGGCACCGCGAGCACCCATCACGGTGCGGTGATGCCTTTGCGAAATCACGCATTCAATTGTCACCTGAAAACGATAATTAAAAGTAAAAAAGTTTATCCACAAAGAGTCATATTCATATTTGCTATTGATTGTACAAGACTGTACCATGTTGCCTTAAATAAAAAAATAAAAAAGAGATTCTTTTGGTACCTAAATTAGTTTTAAATTCGAAAATATTTTATTTATTTAAATTCAGTTTAGTTCACACAAGCGCCATTATGTATTGTGAATATTTTTGTACATTAACTAAAACAGCATTTTAAAAATTTACGCCGCTAATAATATCGTACTCCATAAGCTAAAAGATTTAAGCTGATTATTCCAGTTTCTGACACACAGACTAAACACCCCGCCCACCTTACCACCTACATATTAATAGGAAAAGTATCTACAAACCTTGGCTTCCAAGTCTTCGATGATTTCGTTGATGCGAGCCTTAGCGGCCTCGATGCAGTCCTTAGGTCCCTTCAGCACCACACGGTCGCTATTGACGCCCTGGCGCGGGAAAGAGATCTGCACACCGCCGCAGTCATCGGCGATGCGTCGCAACACTTCGCCGCGACGCGCAACGAAGTGTCGGTGGTGACGTGCGGCCACCGACATCTCGCCTTCCGACACGTTGCTGATCTCGGCCACAGCTGCCTCGAGTTGCTTGCGAGCTGCCTCCACTTGCTCCTCGCGCCCTGGTAGCAATGTTACGTTTTTGTTAGACTTATTTCAAACAAACCAGGTTCCAATTTTAGTATGACAGTTTGGTACATACAGGGGTCGATAAAGATCAGATAACAGGCAGGCATTTTATGGGGATAAAATATTATGAAATTATTAAGCAGTAAAAAAAAATCTCACCAATAATGAAAATAGCTTCTTTGTCCTCGTCCTTCTCAGTCGGGAAGATTATACGAGCGCCAGTCTGCTCGCGAATCTTTTTAATATTAGCACCATTTTTGCCGATGAGGAACTTGTGGTGTTCGGGCTTGGCGCGCACGTGCGCCGTGTGTGACGTCAGCTCGCGCTCCGACGCGTGCGCCAGCAGTTGCTGCTTGGCCTTCTCCACGTCCTCCACCGGGCCCTTGATCACCACCTTGTCGCTGTCGCTCTCCGCCGGCGGGAACTTTATAAGCACACCGCCGCACTCCTCCATTATGGAATGAATAAGTTTACCACCCGCACCGATCAACGAATTGTAATATTTAGGGGGAATCGTCACCTCCTCCGTTACGATATTCGCCTTCTCGTTGTGGATTTGCTGTATCCTCTTGACGGCCTCCTCCACGTTCTCGCGTTTGCCACGAACGGTGATGACGTCACTGTCGTCCCCTTCGGCCGGGAGATCTATCTGAGTTTGCGTCTCGTCACGAATTTTCCTCAGATTAGCGCCACCCTTGCCGATAATAAACTTATGGAATTGCTTGAAAATGGGCACCTCTTGAACGTATGACGATTCAGCGATTTCTTTCAATAGTTTGTGGAGGAACTTCTCACATTTCTCGATATCTTCCTGTGGACCTCTCAGTTTGATTGGGCTCCTCTTTTGGCCTTGATCAGGCAGGGAGATAAGAACGCGATCAAACTTTTCACGGATTTCCTTAATTTTCTCTCCCCTGACTCCAATGAGTGATTTAATGTATCTGTGATCGACATAAACTTCTTTCGTTCTTTCATTTTCGAGCTTCATTACCATCTCCCTAAGTTCTCTTTCGGCATCGGCCACACCCTGGTGGCTACCCTCGATGCGAATTACGTTGTTATTTTCGTTTTCAATAATATTAATAACTACACCAGTCTCATCTTTCAGTCTGTTAACTATAAATAAAAACGGAAATGTACATTAGATAACCCAGTTTCCATAAAAACATATCAACAATTAGACAGATGATTTTGAGAATACTTACTGTTCGATCCACTTTTGCCAATAATGTGTTTGAAGAATTTCGGGTCAACAGAGAGTTCAACATAAGTGAGAGTTGCAAGCAGGTTTTTAACAAAGTCGTCAAGTTCCACTTGGGCACGCTCTACTTCTTCAGGGGGACCATCGATTTTTACTTTATCTTCAGAATGAGTAATGTCTACATGAACCTAAACAAAATAATACAAACTGTAATATTGCAAAACCATTTATAGCAAAAATGAGTTACAAGGTTTCACTATTTACCTTGGAGAAATCTTGGGTGAGCTTCTTAATGTTGGATCCATTCTTCCCAATGATGTATTTATGAATCCATGTTGGGGCGTCAACAGTGGCAGTTTTAACAGAGTTCGCTTTTTCACATACCTTAGATAGAGCTGTAATATTTCGTTAATTAATTAATATGCTTCATTGAAATAATTTCAATTTCAATGAAATTCATCTGAGTAAATAAGTATGATTTATGTGATTATTTAAATGTACATACCCAGGCCAATTTTGTTGTGGGGTCCATGAAGAGTTATAGTGCCAGTAGGGGAATCAGGTGGAGGCATTTCAACAGAGACACCAGTCTCTTTAAGAATCTCCTGAATTGTTGTGCCACGAGCACCAATAACATACTTATGCTGCGATTTGGGTACTTCTACCCGAACCGTTGAACATTTCTTGACCTAAAAAATACTGATGGTTAATGAAATACTTAATACATTTAAGATACCTAATGTAATCTTGAAACACATACCATGTCTTCATAGATCTGTTCAATTTGCGCCTTAGCTGCCAAAACTCCATTTTTCTCACCGGCGATAACAATTTCGTCACTTTGCGTGGACGCGGGAGGGATATGGATGCGAGCACCAGTTTCAGCACTGAGGGCTTGTGCACGCTCGCCATAAGGACCTTGGATGAAGGGGTGATAGGTTTTTGGAATGGTGATTCGCTCGAGAGCTTTACGAGACTGTAATAAAAATAAATAAATTTTAAAATAACTCAATATTAGTCAATATGTTATAAAAACAGTATAGAAGTAAAAACTTAAACATTGAGTTTTAAGATTTTATAAAATATCCAATGAAAATATAAATGTATAAAAACAATATAATTACCTGCTCTTCCGAACAGACCCTGATCTCATGTTCAGCCTTTTCAATACCTTCCTTAGTCCCAGTGATAGTTATAGTTTCGCTATTGTCAGCAATCCCTGGCACACTAATTTTAGTTGCAGTGACTTTCTCCAGATCTTTCAGCTTTTGGCCTTGTTTTCCCAGAATCCAGCGATGATGTTCTTTAGGAATCGCAATTTGCTTACTAGCCTGCAAAAAAGTTACATAATAATAATATTGTGCTAGTAAGATTATCTAAAATATAACATCTTAGAAAAATAAAACTTACTTGTTGTTGGAAATGGGTCAAAATTTGACGCCGAGCTTCAAGAACGGCACTGTGCTTGCCGGTGATAAGGAACGTGAGGCTTCCGTCTTTGCTGGTAGAGATCTCAATGTGGGCACCAGTATCTTTTGTGATTGCCTGACATGTTCTCAGCGATTCACCCTCTCCAAAAGTGTTAGCATTGTCCAGCTTTCTTTCTTCGTATGGCACATGGAATACCTAGTAAAATTCAATAAAAATAATGTACTAAATGTATTATTTGCTTAAACAAATGTTTCATAATGTTTTTAGCATTCTCCTCAAAAGTTATGATTTTGTAGACCCAATATGATCTTTAATTTTGGACAACAAAGCATTCAAAAGAAAAATGTTTAAAATGAAAAAAAAAAAAAACAAAATAAAAGAGGCATCAATATGTAGACAATTTTAAATTGATAAGTGCTGCTTTTGACAATCACATTACATTAAAATAAAACAAAAAATCTTATCATCAAAACTTTATCAAACAGATTACGTAAGCGCGACTAATTAAGCCACGTGTTTTGTAGGGAAAAAGAAAAAGCACAGTTGCTACAAAAAAATGAGATTGTATGCTTACTTGAGTGTGCAAAGATGAGCCAACACGAAGTTTATTGGTGACCTGCTGGATGTTTCTCTGCACTGGCGGCTGCGAGTGCGGGAGCGCAGGAAACAGGTCGTCATAAGCGTACGACCCACTCGTGTCGTACCCAACGTTGTTCATTTCTTCGCCATGGACAGGTATTTCAGGGTGAACGGGTAACATATCTCCAACCATCATGGATTGCTGATGCATCATTTTAGTCTCCTCCAGCAGTCCTTGTCCGCGCCAAGTCGTTACAGTACTACACAATAAAAATTAAAATGAAACCACATTTCACTTACAAAAATTTTATGTGGTAAATGTGCCATCTGTTTAACTGTTCAATTGAAGTCACATGTTTATACAGTTGTTCGATGACTATTAAAATAATTCTTACTACATCTGGCAGTGAATTTTTACCTGAAGGTCAGTATGAAATAAAATCAAACACGATTAAACCAATAGTATGTACAGTATACTGTATAAATGGTATCATATCATAAGTCTTCATGTGCTGTACAATCTGCAGTCACTAGCAAGTGCAATTAATGTATTTCATGGTAAGCACACTAGTGATTTCAAAAAAGTAATAATAATCTCAATCTAATTATTGTATAATAAACTATAATTACTAAAATTTATTTTTAATATAATATGGATTAGAAGTGTTCCACCTTTTTTAATAGGTTTAAATGAGTTAAAGTAATTCTAGCCTAAGTTATTAATTAATATGATTTTTATGTGCTCAACCCAGCTCATGAATTGAAAGATATCCTAAGATAGTATGTAAATGATTTATCACATTTAAAAACATAATATTGTTCTTTTATAATGCTACAGTACAATTTAAATGATTTAACTACACAATTAGACAAGACAACAATACCAATACTCAATAATTTATTGCATTTCACAGTGTAGAGAAGATAGGAAGATTTTTACATTTACTAATGAACCATATTGTTAGTGATAAAAATATTTAATTTGGAAATGGATTGTTATTATTACTATAAGATAAATAGTAATTAGAAGTGTTCTTGAACATTAATAAATATGTAAGATAATGCTGGTTTTAGCTATAAGTATGAATGAACAGACTAGGCAAAAAATGATCCTTAGATGTTGTATTTTGATATCCTAATAAAGAAAAATATGCACCACCTTCAGTCAATATAATTTTAACAAATACGCTTTGGATAGAGGTTAAACGACATCTAGATGAGGTGTACACTCAATTTACAGACAAAAATGTGAACAATCTGTAACTATACAAACATGATGATCAATACTTACTGTCAATGGCTAACAATAATACATTTACTAGGAAATTAATTTACCAAAAGTTTGTTAATAACTCTCAGGGTTCATGAATATTACTATTGAAATTTGTGATAATACGTGTCACCTTCCAACACATTTGACGTGGAAGTAGGCTTTTATAAAATTCAATACTCACCGTACGTACTGCAGCTAATCAACCTGAATGACTATCCTGAGGACGCCAGGGCCAGCTAGTCTTTCTCCTGCGTAAAATGTGATAAATGATTATCATGAAACAGTAACAAAAAAACAATAAATTAAAATTTTCTCCAGCTAAACACGTACCCAGTGCTGCCGCGAGGAGAAAGATGTCTTCCACAGATTATTTCTATTAGAGATGAGACGTATTTACTAGAACAGATCCACACACTAGGTATTTTACAGTACTAAGTGGCACCTATTCCAATTTTTAAAATACTTGATCCACCTAGTATTTTTTAAATTACACGATTTCCGACCCTACCGTCAAAGTAATAGAGGTTATTATTGCATAATCCGTAGTCGTGTATTACGCGCACCGCGTATTTCTTGCTAAGTATTTTTTAAATTACACGATTTCCGACCCTACCATCAAAGTAATAGAGGTTATTATTGCATAATCCGTAGTCGTGTATTACGCGCACCGCGTATTTCTCGCTAAGCTTATGTGCGAACGTAGAGATTCACTCCGTCTCTGTCTGACAAACAAATTTGAGCGCAGGCAGGTGTGAGATAGGAATAGGTGTTTGATGTATTACGTAATTTAAACTCTATTTGTACACAGGTAAGGTTTTGAATATTTTAATTTTTGTTCTCTCTCATCCAGCTCACTCCTTGTTGACTAGCCGGTAAAAAACCAGTTTTTATTCTTCCGACAGGTTTGTTTTGGTTTGTTGTCACGCGTCCGTGATAATTGCATAAATAAAAAATAGAAAAAATTATATAAATATTTTTATGAAATTGATATCTTTTAAATACGCCAACTTTTAAGTTGACAGTCCTAAGCCTGTTGAAGTATGAAGGGAGGATATCAATCAATCAACAACCAGCAAAAACATTATTATTCAATTTCAAATTGCATTATTAATACTACGAGTGGATCTTTTCAAAGAAAATTGTATTTTAAAGTCATAGGTAATACGTGGATTAGTCCGCACTAGTCGCGTCAAGTATGGTAAATTACTACGTACTAAGTGGAACAGGTATTTGGATCACGTATTAATAAATACTTGGAATAGGTGCACCTAGTATCAAATTTACCTAGTATAACCCATCTCTAATTTCTATTCTTAACTCGTAATTGTCTATGGTAACACGATGACAGTAGGCAGTTGCCAACTATTCAATCGATTCAATCGGTATCGGTAATCACTAAAGGTTTCAACGCACTGCTTCAACAGAAATGAATTGTGTTGCCAGTTTATTGAAAAGAATTAAATTAATCATTCGTTCAGTGGTTCACTCAGTCATTCATCATTCATTCAAGAAATCAAAATGTCTACCGAAATGCTTTTTGAGTAGCTGTATGAAAACATTTGATTTTTATGCATAATAATTCCTAAAAACGAATACAAGGTACTCCATATTCATGAATAATGGACAAAATACCCAGGACTCACGAAGGTAAGGCCAAAGAATAGGTAAAAATGTTGACTTCTTGCTTTATTTGTATGCATGCGACGTGCATCAGCATTGACACTATTACAATCTGAAATTGATAAAAAAAATGTGTTATTTTATCGTTTTGTACTATTTTTCTCATGCATATTCTGTCTAAACATAGTTTTCACAGGAATAATTCCATTTACTCTTCACGTATACATGCTTACTTTTAAAGTTGGGGTTACTTTTTCTTTATGAATTTTGTGCTATTAATTTATATTTCTCACCAGCTATTGAAGCTCAAATAAGAGAAATTCAATCAAAGAAAAATGAACTACCAGAAAATGGATCCGGCAAGGGCGTGTCTCTTGGGGAGACTTATGATAGTGATATTTATGACGCCCAAGGAGGGAAATCAAGATATGATGGTTATGTGACTTCTATCGCTGCAAATGATGAGGTGGAAGATGAAGATGTTGAAAATGTCCCGATCACTCAAAAAAGATCTGGATACACTGCTCCAGCATCTATACTAAATGATATTGCTCAGGTATTGTCTATCTATATATATAAAAATGAAACCCGTTTTCCGTTGTCACGACATAACATGAAAACGGCTTGACCGATTTGGCTGATTTTTTTTTTGTAGTTTTCTAATACTCTGTACAAGGTTTTTACGGAAAAAAATATAAAGAAAATCTCTACGCTAAGGCGGTACGAAGTTCGCCGGGTCAGCTAGTTATTCATAGATTCTGTCTTGTGATTAGTCTAAACGTTTGAAATCGAACCAATCACTCAATTTATACTTAAAATAGAATCAAGTTTTGATATACATTCTGTAATATGCAATGAGTTGTTGATAATTTGTTAACATTGTGAAATTTTCCAGAGTGACAAAGATTATGATCCATTTGCGGACAAAAGAAGACCTACGATTGCTGATAGGGAAGATGAGTACCGTCAAAAGAGGCGTAGGATGATTATATCACCAGAACGTATTGATCCTTTTGCAGAAGGTATGTTTTGATAGAAGTTTAATTGGACACATATTTTAATTATTTTCTTGTAAGTACTTAGTCTATAAATCTCAATTTATATTAAAGTATGATGCACAAGATTGGCACACTTATGTCAATTTAATTGATTGCTTACAGTTAGAATGTTCTGAATACTTTTAAGAATAAAATTGCATTAAATATTAAGTTACAATTAATTTTAAATTCCCCTAATTAACTTGTAATATCTGTGGTGGCAGATTCCTTGTTTGAATGTGTATAATTATGTCCATTGATTTCATTGCTATATTAAATTGTTCCAGGTGGAAAAACACCAGATGTAGGGTCTAGAACATATACAGAGATTATGAAAGAGCAATATCTCCGTGCTGAAGAAACTGAGGTAAGATAATACTTTATTATATTCAATATTTATTCTTATAATAATATTGTTAGTAATTTTTTCAATTTGAATATTATTGTTTACAGCTTAGAAAAAAACTATTAGAAAGAGCCAGAGAAGGTACTCTCAAACCTGTTGCTCAATCCAATGGAGAGGCCACAAAAGCTGCCGCCAAACGAAAAGGCCGTTGGGATCAGAGTACTGAGGATACCCCATCTGTCAAGAAAGCTCAAGTTTCAGCTACACCCAATTCACAGGCCACACCATCATGGGATACAGAGGTAAGAATTGATAGAGAAGTAGGAGATATTATAGGTGTTGTCGTCACTATAGGCCTCCGCTAAAACTCGCGTGGGCGCACGGATCGGGTGCTGTTCGATACTGAACGCACGTGCGATCTTAGGTGGAAGCCCTCCCATTGGGTCAGTTTTATTTATAAATCAGAAGTATATAATATATCACTAAGGCATGCAAATCACTAAGATAACACCTTCCTGATAAATCACTTGGCCAACTAGTGGGCGCCAATCAAGTTAATAAATTAATTTTCGTCTAGTATTTTTTTTGTAGGTAACTGTAGAAGTGTAGATATAGATTATAAATACTTAAATAACTTTTTTTTATATACACAGAGGGGAGCATGGGAAGAAACTCCTGGTGGTGGTGGGCGTGGTGGCGAAACACCTGGCGCCACGCCGTCCGCCCGAGTCTGGGACGCCACTCCGGGACATATTACACCGGGACACGCCACGCCAGGCAGGGAAACGCCCGCGCAGCACACCTCCCGGCGTAACCGCTGGGATGAAACACCAAAGACAGATAGAGGTAAGCATTCAAAATAAATAGGCTAGTTTTCATAAAAAAACTTTTAGTCCGTCAATTATTATATCAAAAAATATTGGACAAATATTTTTTCATTTATCAATCAAACAAGTTATGGTGCGTTGAAGTTCCGCCTGACGTCACACCGTGCTACACTTAACCACGTCTTGACGTCACGGGCCTCTTCTTTTGAACTTTGGCGCGCTATAACTACTAAAGTTAAGCGCACTAGTGTTAAAGATTACCTATGTACTTAAATTATCGTAACCAGTGTAAGAAGAGCGGGGCCTCCTGCCACAGGTATATCTCTATACTTACTAGGTAGACCCCAGCCTCAGATTAATGTAAGTACCTGCTTGTAAAAGTAAATAAAAAGATTTTATTTATTTATTTATAACTGTAAATTTTCATTAGTTTGAAAAAGTTAAAAATACGTGTCGAATATTTATAAGGTGACTGACGGACTAATTCAAACTTGCTTTTTACCCAGGAAACATTCCTTGTTACTGAGATTACTAAAGTTATTTATACTTGCAAGTTCTTTACTAAACATCATGTTAATCATTTTCAAACAAGGCGTTTGAATAATCTTGTTTATTTTCCCCAGAAACCCCCGGCCACAACAGCGGGTGGGCCGAGACTCCTCGCACGGACCGCGGCACCGGCGTCGACACCATCCAAGAGACGCCGACCCCGGGCACCAAGCGGCGCTCGCGCTGGGACGAGACGCCCGGCGCCACGCCCGCCGCCGCCACGCCTACTCCGTCGCACGCCACGCCATCGCACGCCACGCCATCGCACGCCACGCCGTCGCATGCCACGCCCACGCCGCATACGCCGGTCTTTACGCCTGGAGGGGTAAGAATAACCATGTTATTTATATGCAAACAGGCTTAATGAGGGCTATCGTTTTAGCGCTCACCAGTTAGCGCCACTGTAGAGTAAAGTCCTGTCACTTGCTAGTAGCGAAGACAGTGGCACCAACTAGTAGCGAAGACAGTGGCACCAACTGGTGAGTGCTAAAGTGGTAGGAGGACTATCGCATTTGCACTCATCAAGATGGCGCTACTGTAGAGTAAGGTCCTATCAATCGCCAGGGGTGCCAACTGTTATGTATAAAAACGATAGCCCTCATTCAATTCAGATTTATCAAATATTGTTTGTAGTATTTTGTTACAATTTTTTTAAAGTATAGCCTGACCAGGAACATAAAAACCCTGGCATAGAGGCGCTTCAATTGCATTTGATAGTGCAACACTGAGTACAGTCGTACATGTGTTAAATTAATAGGCTAAATTTATGTATCATGATTCAGGATTACGGGCTAATTTGATATTTTCATAAATTAACGAAAATATTATTAAAGGTAACCTGGTTTAAATAAATTAAATGAAACCATCAATCGAGCTAGTAGGATTTATTTTAAATATTATTCATCAATAATCAAATTCAGAACTTGAATATTCAACTGCAATGTCTGCTCATGAACGCTTCAAACTCGGTACTTCTTTCCCAATTCCATAAAATTCAAAACTTAGAAAGTGACAAAAAACTTTAAAATAGGTAGTTGAAACAGACTACAGCTAATTTTCATAGTGGACTGTACTATACAATAAACATGTCAGTCAATTTGACAACCTTTGTCGGAAACATTATTCAATGAAAATATTGTCCGAACCCTTAGTATTTCTCTTCGACAAATACATTAACACATCGTGAACCACTTTTCTTTCACGACTATAAAAATATTTTAGCAATTTAATTCACAAAATCAATTGCAAACATTTAAAATAAAGTTTGTTTACACTTTGACAACAATAGACTGACATGCAAGGTGACATGTCAATGAAGTTTTCAGTTACTGTTGCCATTAAAAGAAATTAGTACCATTAGTTTTCCGCAACATGGCGAGGGTTTTTATGTTCCTGGTCAGGCTATATATGTATGTTTGTCAACTCTTTCAGCCAAGCTAAATACAGGGTGAAAACGATAAGTGACCTCAATTGATTATTTCTAAACTAAATAATATACTAAATGTATGCAAGCTGGAAACGTTGAATTTTCGGATAGATCCAGTTTATTCATACCGTTTGATAGAGCTCATGAAGCACTTCAAGGATCAGTAACCAGTTTTTCAATATCTTGTGTGGTTAAGAAATAATCGAATGAGATCACTTATCGTTTCCACCCTATAATAAGAGTGGGCTTACCACAATAGTCCAGCTGACGACGGATTGCGAACCAGTGCGACGTTCCTTGGATTTCGAGCCGGCCAGCTCGATACTGACACCGTTGCACTATCATTTTACTGTCGACTTTTTCTATTGGATTGTTGAACTTTTTGAATGAATGCCTGAATTGATGAACTTGTACTTGTTCCAGTCAACCCCAGTGGGAGTGAAGGCCATGGCGCTGGCCACGCCCACGCCGGGCCACGTGGCCGCCATGACGCCGGAGCAGCTGCAGGCCTACCGCTGGGAGAAGGAGATCGACGAGCGGAACAGGCCCTACACCGACGAAGAACTCGACGCCATGTTCCCACCTGGGTACAAGGTTTTACCCCCTCCGGCCGGTAAGTACCGTCCATTTGGACCCCACCCTAGTTTTAAAATACGTTTTCTAAAATCAAATACAAATAAGGACTATCATTTAGTTATTAATACCCACTTTAGTTTCAGGACACATGTATTAAAAAGCCTTCACCATGTGGGAAGTCTACAGTAATGATATATCAAAAGATACATGTGTTTTTAAATTTGAAACGAACAGACACTTATTTTAATTACACACTTTTTCTTTCAGATGAATGATGACAATGACTTTACAGTCTCATGCCGTCGGATAGACTCCAGATTGAGCTTTACGTTTATGAATCGCTTTGTTTAACGATAGAGAAGCACGCTTACGATATCCGTGACGGCATGCGACCGTTGTTAATGTGTGATGTTGTTGACCAGGTTATGTTCCGATTCGGACGCCGGCTCGTAAGCTGACCGCGACGCCTACGCCTCTGGCGGGTACCCCAATCGGCTTTTTCATGCAGACGGAGGAAGTGGGGGGCTCCGCCGCGGCCGCCGCGCGCCTGCTCGACCCGCAGCCCAAGGGTAGCCAGCAGCTGCCCTTCATGAAGCCCGAAGACGCGCAGTACTTTGACAAACTGCTCATCGACGTCGATGAGGACACGCTGTCCCCCGAAGAACTGAAGGAGCGGAAGATTATGAAGCTGTTGCTCAAAATTAAGGTGCGGCTACAGTTAAAGCCTGGTCCGTGAGCACGTAGAATCCCGTCCAATGACCCCAAGCTACCCATCCTTATCGCTCGTGCGTAATTATATTGCTGTCGCGACTGTGCGACGCGCGCCCGCAGTGAGTGTGCGAGCGCGACAGCAACATAATTACGCGCGAGCGACAAGGATAGGCAGCTTGGGGTCATTGGACAAAATTTTACGTGCTCACGGACCAGGCTTTACCTAGTTACCCTTGTAGTAAAGATAGTTTTAATGTATGACGAGGAAAAATGATGAGAGAACAAAAAATCTCGACTAGTTAAAGAAAACTACTCTACTAGCGTGGTTAGCTTAGTGGGCGTGGCCCCAAATAAGGGGAGGGGCTTATTTTTATTTCCAGGCTGTTGTGTAAATATTCATTATTTAAAAAAATATCTACATTACTTATTATATTAAATCTTGCATCTTATTTCAGAACGGCACACCGCCCATGTGCAAAGCCGCGTTACGTCAGATCACAGACAAAGCTCGAGAGTTCGGGGCAGGCCCGTTGTTCAATCAGATCTTGCCTCTGCTGATGAGTCCCACGCTCGAAGATCAGGAACGTCATTTATTAGTGAAAGTCATTGACAGGATTCTATACAAATTAGACGATTTAGTTCGTCCTTACGTCCACAAAGTAAGTTATCCTTATTTTACATGATACATTGAAAAAAGGTTGATCTCCATTTGGTGAAATATTTGATTAAATTGTATGTTTATTTTTAGATTTTGGTCGTAATTGAACCTCTTCTGATTGATGAAGATTACTACGCCCGTGTGGAAGGTCGTGAGATCATTTCGAACTTGGCAAAGGCTGCTGGTTTGGCCACCATGATTTCGACAATGAGACCCGATATTGACAACATTGATGAGTACGTACGAAACACAACGGCTAGGGCTTTCGCCGTAGTAGCGTCTGCTTTAGGTATGTATAAATGTAATTTATTTCTTAAATAATGGAGAATGATTATAAATTAAATCTTATTCATTCTTTTTAGGTATTCCATCTTTGCTACCCTTCTTGAAGGCTGTGTGCAGATCCAAAAAATCGTGGCAGGCTCGTCACACTGGAATTAAGATCGTGCAACAAATCGCCATCCTTATGGGTTGCGCCATTTTGCCGCATCTCAAGTCATTGGTGGAAATTATTGAGCATGGTAAGACTACACTTTAGTATTTTTATATTGTTGAAAACAGTTAAAAAATGATAAAATGTTCAATTCCCGCCTTAGGCAGTTCGATTTTTTCAAGTTATTTATAATTTTCAAATTAGTTTGAGATGCGACTCTAAACGCTGAAAAGGACATTGTCAGAAACCGCCTTAGATTCCTGGGCACAGCAGTAAAGTATCAAAATTAATCTCTTACTTTTTGAATACTTAAATATTAATTAGATTGTAACAGACACTTGAGGATTAAAAAATGAAATAATAAAAGTATTTTATATGTATTCTATAATACTATGACGACATCCGGATATTTTAGGGCGTGGCCTGCTCCATATCCTATGAAGTTCCATAATTTGTGTCGATAAAATCTATGTAAAATCGGCACAAGGCAATGCCGTACTTCATTGTTAGGAATCCATGTAATAGTGATGTTGACTGCGGTCATCATAGACAATAAGATACCGATCTTGTAAATAAAATAAATCGTCCAAATTGCTACAGTATGACTAGATTTTAATTAAAAGTTAAAAATATATTGCACGATACTACAAGAAGCTATCTAATGTGTCCAACTGGTCGAAGGTCATGAATAAAATAAAAAGAATTGTGATCATAACACTGATATAGACAATGACAACAATATGGGATCATCTTTAATATATCTGTTACAGTTTCAAAATTCGATGAAAAATCCAATGCCGCTTAAAGTGAGAGAAATGTCTAAAGTTCTAATAGAATTGAAAGTTTTATTCGCTCAAAATGCTTATAACAATAATTGGTAATACATTTCAAATATTAAGTACCTTTATAATGTATCGATAGAACCAAAATGATATCCTCTCAGCTTGGAAGGGGAAAACCCAGGATTGGGGGAGCGCTCCAGGCAATTTTTAGAACATTTCATAGGTGGTAGTAAATAATATTTATTTTATTATTAAAATTGAATATTTTGATATTGATAAAATTGAATATATCTTTCGATTCAAATACCGAATATTTTTCAATCGATAATAATTATCGAGAATTGTTAATAATATTCAATTAAAAGTTGTTCAATCCCTAGTCATGCATAGACTAAGACGGTAACCATGGAGATAGTTAGTTTGGTAAGTCACGTGTTAAATGTCAAGAGTGGAAAGTAAACATAGGATTCATGTTATTTATTTACGTGCAAAATGTAAGTAAGTAAATCATAAAAGTGGAACGCCGAGCTATTTCCAAAACCCGTCCAATATTATAATACAATTTGGCTGCGACAACTACAATACAGAACATCTCCCAAATCGATGTGCATAAAATAATATAATACAATACTAGTAAGTAAGAGGTTATGATAACAATATTGCTATCAATAAGTTTATAGAATTGGTCCGCCAGGAATAATTGTTCTTACATAAAGATTTGTGTCATTTAGAACCTAGAAAGTATTATTTCGGCACTGTTGATCTAACGGCGAACAATGTATGGAGAACGAACATTGTCCTTTAATAACTAGTTAAAAAAAGTTAAGTTATTGCCCTTAACCATGTGCATCACTGCACCATACTTATTTCTACGTTATTTGCAGGTTTGGTTGACGAGCAGCAAAAAGTGCGTACGATTACTGCTTTAGCCAGCGCCGCTCTCGCCGAGGCCGCCACCCCGTACGGTATCGAGTCGTTCGATTCAGTGCTCAAACCCCTATGGAAGGGTATCAGAACTCACCGAGGCAAAGGTCTCGCTGCTTTCCTGAAAGCTATCGGATACCTCATCCCTCTTATGGACGCCGAGTACGCAAATTATTACACTCGTGAAGTAATGTTGATTCTCATTCGTGAGTTCCAGTCGCCTGATGAGGAAATGAAGAAGATTGTATTGAAAGTAAGCAATTATAACTTTTTTCTCTCTATTTAATTTAGACCTTAAGTACAGGTTTCTAATGCATCATTTCCGTTTTTAGGTAGTGAAACAGTGTTGCGGTACTGATGGTGTGGAACCGCAGTATATTATGGACGAAATTTTGCCACACTTCTTCAAACACTTTTGGAACCATCGGATGGCGCTGGACAGGCGTAATTACCGCCAACTCGTCGACACTACGGTGGAGATTGCAAACAAAGTAAGTCATATTTTCAGAGTTTAACTTAATCCATATTTTTATGAATCATGTCAAAGCATTATTTACAAAATATGTTTAATTTCAGGTTGGTGCCTCTGAAATCATAAACAGAATTGTTGACGACTTAAAAGATGACAATGAACAGTACAGGAAAATGGTAATGGAATCTATTGAGAAGATCCTTGCAAACCTGGGTGCTGCTGACATCGACTCCAAGCTGGAAGAGGCTTTAATTGACGGTATCCTTTATGCATTCCAAGAACAGACTACAGAAGTAAGTTAATGTCATGTTTTATGTTTCTTTTTTCTCTTATACAGAACTGACCTGCGCTGTTTTCTATGTATTGGCCCTACAATTTGTGGAAAATTGACCGAGACGAAACGCTACATCGCACACCGAAGTATGGGCGACGTACGAGTGGGGGAAGGAGACAGTAACCGAGATGGTGTTCACACTATTACGTCTCGGTCAATTTCCCGCATAGTATACTTGCGCCATATAAATATTTATTTAAATACTTTTACTCTGTTTTAGGATGTCGTAATGCTGAACGGCTTTGGCACTATTGTCAACCAACTGGGCAAGCGTGTTAAGCCATACTTGCCCCAAATATGCGGTATCATTCTGTGGCGAATGAACAACAAGTCCGCTAAAGTGCGACAACAGGCCGCCGATCTCATCTCCAGAATAGCGGTCGTTATGAAAACGTGTCAAGAGGTGTGTATATTGGATGTTTAAATTTTAACTTTTTTAATCTGGGTGACAAATATTATGTTTTTTATCTCGTTTATTTAATAAACTGTAAAATAATAACTTTTTCTATTTCTTTCTCTCTCTAGTGTAATTAAAATTAAGAGCCTGTTTTTTTGTTATAGGAAAAACTTATGGGTCATTTGGGTGTGGTGCTATACGAGTATTTGGGAGAAGAATACCCTGAGGTGCTTGGATCCATCTTGGGAGCATTGAAAGCTATTGTAAACGTTATCGGTATGACTAAAATGACTCCTCCTATTAAGGATCTGCTACCCAGGCTTACGCCCATTTTAAAGAATCGGTATGTACCACAACTTTCCTTTATATTTGACTGTGAGTTTGCTTTTTTAACATGTTTCTAAGTAAACAATTTTCTGTATTACAGACATGAAAAAGTACAAGAGAACTGCATCGATTTAGTTGGGCGAATAGCAGATAGAGGGCCCGAATTCGTCTCCGCTCGAGAATGGATGAGAATCTGTTTCGAGCTATTGGAGCTGCTGAAAGCCCATAAGAAAGCAATTAGAAGAGCGACCGTCAACACGTTTGGTTATATTGCTAAAGCTATCGGTCCCCACGATGTGCTGGCCACACTTTTGAATAATTTGAAGGTCCAAGAAAGACAAAACAGGTTGGTAGATTGTGTATAAATATTATAAACATTATTATCATTTGTAAGACCGTTATGTAAGTAATATTACCATTATTTTTTCAGAGTATGTACCACTGTGGCTATAGCTATCGTCGCGGAAACGTGTTCGCCGTTCACAGTCCTGCCTGCTTTGATGAATGAATACAGAGTTCCAGAATTGAACGTTCAAAACGGAGTTTTGAAATCTTTATCCTTCTTATTTGAGTACATCGGCGAAATGGGCAAGGACTACATTTATGCTGTCTGTCCATTACTTGAAGATGCTCTTATGGACAGGTAATTTTTATTATTGATGTTTCCATCTTTCATAATTTACTATCCAACTTGTAGTGGAAATCCACTGTGTTATTTTCGCTTAGTTGTGTCATGTCTTAAGTACATGAAATGCACAATGTAAGAGATTCCTATAAGTATAAAGGCCGTATAAATGCCAAAACCCATCAATCAGTCCTAAGTGATTCTATCATTGATAAACGACCATTTTTATTGCAAAATGACACTTATTACACCTACATAAGCCACAATGCCTGGTGTACAATCGTCTGTACAATGACTGACTTAGCTATAAATGATGACGTTCCATTCTTGTCCTCAGGGATCTAGTTCATCGGCAAACCGCGTGCGCCGCCATAAAGCACATGGCGCTAGGTGTGTACGGTTTCGGCTGCGAAGATGCGTTGGTGCATCTACTCAACCACGTGTGGCCCAACATCTTCGAGACGTCGCCGCATCTCGTGCAGGCCTTTATGGACGCCGTGGAGGGCATGCGGGTGGCCCTCGGACCTATCAAGATACTGCAATATGCTTTACAGGTATGATGATGAATGAAATTTTAAATTGTATGATACAGTTTACTTAGGACATAAGCCACTCTAATCTCTCTTTCTGTGGGAACATTTTTACTATATTACGGGAAGTCTGATGGTTAACATTTATATTTTGTCTATTATCACCCATTAGGCCCGGTTTCCACCAAATCGGAGCAGAGCGGAGCGGAGAAGTGTTTTGAAATAACCAATATTTTTTTATTATTTCCCCTTCTCTCCGCTCCGCACAGCTCCGCCGCTGTCAAATTCCATACAAAAATTAGTCTGCTCCACACTTCTCAGTTACAAATTGTTGTTGCAGTCACACTGCTATGCTACATTAGCTACATAAGATGCCACTGTGTGCTTATTAATTGTTCTACAATCAAGCTGTGAAACACTCATCACGTTACATCACTAATTTCTTACTTATTTTAATTCTTGTGTTTATTTTTCAGGGTTTGTTCCATCCTGCAAGAAAGGTTCGCGACGTTTATTGGAAAATCTACAACACCCTATATATCGGAGGACAAGACGCATTAGTCGCGGGCTACCCCCGGATACAAAACGATCCCAATAACCATTTCCTAAGATACGAACTAGACTACTTGTTGTAAAACGTATTATTTGTAACGCGTTAAGCCCGACTATCTTGTTTGATTTCATAGTAAGATTATAATAATATTAAATAAAATAAAACTAAGTATAGCGATGTCAATGTTATGCGTTATTATAACACATAGACGGTTAGTCAAAGACAATGGAATGATTTTTCCTAATTCAATATAAATGTAATAGGGTAAACCACCCAATCATTGGCACTCTACCAATTTATTGGCATGCTCCAGTTTTTCAAGAAAATTAAGATTCTTTGTAGCCAAACCTTATATTTTTTGGTAGAAATTGAAGAGTAATATCATTTATTACTCAACTGGCTACACACGTTTTTTATTATTTCAAACATCGCGGCGCTTCAACCATTTGTTTGACAAACCGGGACCTGTGCGAATAAAACAATCGAAATATTCGTTTTTTACTAAGGTAAGAGCTATCATAATCTTTTAAAAAAATGCAAATCTATTTTGTTGTTCTTATACATAATCATTTTGTCTTATTATTGACTATATTAACTGCCTTTTTAAAACATTATTTTATAATTTAACGGCCAACTTTTAATTATTTGTAGTATGCCAACAATTGGTATGCGTAAAATCTGTTTATCCATTTTATTGGCACACATGCCAATAAAAGGGTATTTAAAATAATTTGAGTTTATTAAAAATTATACCTTGTTTGTCTCAAAATTGAGTTTAAATTGCATTTAAAATATTTTCTAACGTTTTGGACACACCAATCCAAATGTTGGCCCACTGCCAATTATATAAAATCCATTTATTGGCACGGGTGTCAAACATTGGTTAAAAGGGTGCCAATAAAAAATATTATCTTTTTAGCCACTTTCAAAGCCTTTCAAAGTCTTATTCCACTAATCCCCGTTGACAATCCCCGTCAACGGGATTAGTGAACTTTTTGTTCATTAATCCCCGTTAACGCCAATGGAATTTATAATGGGGATTAATGAACTAAAAAGTTAATTAATCCCCAGTACGTTAAAAATAAAATACTAATGTAAGAATTAGGTACCTTCTATTTATTATTGGATAAGAACTCACTTATTATTATTATTATCAAATTAAATTAAATTTAAGACTGATTACAATACTTAAAAAAAATGAACACTTACCTGATTAACCAAAAGCACTATGGATATTGAATCGTTATTCCTCATTCATCATTTAAAAGAAGATGGAAACGATTACATACAAATTTGGCCCAAAATGTAACAAGATAAAAATGGTGTAAATTAATAGCTTTGTAATCAGGCTTAAATTAAATTAAATTTGATTATAAAAATAATCAATAAGTGAGTTGTTATCCAATAATAAATAGAAGGTACATGATTCTTACATTAGTATTTTATTTTTTAACGTAGTTTTCTGAATAAAGAAAAATAAAGTAATGGGGATTAATGAACTTTTTAGTTCATTTATCCCCATTATAAGCTCCATTGACGTTAGCGGGGATTAATGAATAAAAAGTTCACTAATCCCCGTTGACGGGGATTAGTCGAATAAGCCTGTGAAAGGCTTTGAAAGTGGTGCCACGGTCTACTATACAATCCAGATTGAAACATCCTGATCATCGCTCTAAGCCCGGTCCGTTCACAGTTTTAACTGACGAGGAAGAACAGCTTTTTGTTGACTGGATAAAATAAAAATCAGTAGCAAAACAGGATTTCCGAAGAGAAAAGAAGATTTGATAAAAGTGGTTATGGAAAGTTTAAAACCATATTTAAATAAGCGTTTGAACTGATATGGTATGTTCCTATACAAAAAAAATGATACTTTTCTTTTAACAAAAGATTTTATTTTGTTTATTTCTATCATGAATCTCTTTAAAACCTCTACATAAGACCTAGCAGCTATTTTTCAGTCTTGCGAGATCAGTGCCAATAATAGGTAATTATCACTGCCAATAAAAGGTTTGGCTATGCCAACAACTGGTATTTTGAGGTAATTTTTTAAAAGGTACACTATATTGAATAAATGATTTAATTTATTAATGATAAGTAGTTTATAATATTCTGCAAAGATTAAAAGACCAATATAAATGTTTTTATCTTTGATAAAACATATTTTTACATGTAAATTTTACCGGTTTTGTGAAGTAGCTGCTTAAAGTGCCAATAATTGGGTGGTTTACCCTAATTCTAAAATAAATAAACAACTTTAGCTAATTTATGTGACTGTCAATGTGTTATTAGTTAATTACATCTTTATGAAGAAAAGTTTTGAAAAGCAATCTACAAATGTAATTAGCTCTGTGAAATAAGATTTGTTGTATGCTTATGTTATTAAGTTATTACATCAGCATTAAAATAATAATGTAACTGAAAGGAAATTCATTGCATCACTAGTTGTAATATGGGATTAACGTAACTATTTGTAAAAGTGTTAAATAAATGGGTGATGTACTTGCATCATTGATATTGGCCTTTTTATTATTGTTCTCTGGTGTATAGACCCGATTTCGCGGAGATTAGCTCACAGAAATACAAAATCGAAACGGCACAATTTAGGGCCTCCGCTAAAACTTCGAAACAGAAGTGCGCGCAGGTGCACTCCTGTATTAGCAGTTCGGTTGTTAGTCCAACCGAACTACTGAAACTTTTTAGTTGCGATAGTCGCTCGCGGAGGGCGGGACACCTTGTACACATATCGCACACCTAGATCTAAACTGAGACAACTCAAAAAAGGGCATTTTTCAGGAGGCGAAAAAAACGTATTACTACATTTTTTGTTAGGGAAGTTATGAAACTCAGTTTTATTTTGGATTATTGATAGGGTGTGAAATGACCCTGTGTATAAACTGGGTCAAAAAATCTATCCTTTTTACCTTTAATCGCAGTTTTTTTAGTTGTTACATTTTAGAGGAATGACTTTGTATAAATAATAAAGTACATTTAGACTTGAATCAGTTTTGTTTGGACATTTTGAGATTTGAGTCCTCCTTTTCCACTCTTAAAATTTTTATATCGTGCCATTTAACTTGATTCCGATTTTCGTCTACAACCAAATTAGTTGCCCACATTTTTTGCAAGATTTTAGTGTCATAAAACTTTTCAAATGTCATCTCTTCCACGTTCTTTAGTCCTCTGTATTTCAAAATTTCAAGATGTGGCTGAGTCCTCTTCCTGCACTATTAAAGTGTTTTCATTGAATGTTTCGTTATCCATAATCATCAATTTAGGAATTGTTTGAGAAAACAGTTCTTTTTTAACACGATTTGGATCAGCATAAGAGATATAAATGAAGATTTCATGACATGGTGAACATGATAGGTGTTTGAGTTTCTTCAGCCACTTTTTCTTAGCATCTGCTGATTGATATGTTTATTTATTTTTTATTTACTTATTATAGACCTTTTTTCTACATTATTTTTTATTTCTACATTATAAAGAAGGTTTTATCTCTTGTGCAGACAACAGCATATCAGACTATACACTTGTATTACAACTACATTAGTTACTACAGTGTTTAACCTGAAGTGCCGTCATCTGTACATTGCCATTTTAACTATTTTTACACTGTTCTCTCAAAATATTTAAAAGAAAACGACCTAGCATATTTTTTTCGGAAAATAAAAAAAATATCCATTGCAATTTTTACTTATCCAACAATAGTAAGTTAACTCAAAACACTCTTCTCAAACACAACAGTTGAACAGTTTGAATAAAACTAACTTTATTTAGAAACAGGGATTATCATACTGTACCTGATTTTAGGTGAAACATGCAAAACTACGCGTTCTGTATAGAAAAACATTGAATTGAAATTTGTTCCAACAAAACTACGCCAACTATAAATTCACAAGTTGATTCATCAAAACAAACTCAACTCAAAATAGTAACAAAATATAAGTTACTTTATCAAACAAAACTGGAACAAGTCAAAATGATCTGGTTGACTATTGCAGAACAATTCATCAATACTGTTACTACTCAAATTAACTCATTATATATTTTCTGCTTAACTGTAACAAATCTAAATATCCGCGTTTTCGTTTATTTTAATACGTGCACTCTCTGATACTAGCGAAGGTCAACTGACAAAACGCTTGTTTAGGTGGAAGGGGTTGACAAGCGTTGATTCAACAAAAGTAAGTTATCGCCATCTAGCGGCAAATGGATCAAGGCTTTATTAAACCTGTTATGTTGGAAAGATGCGTATGATAACCGAGTATTTGAATACAAGCATAAGTCAAAATTGGCAATTTTTGAGTTGTCTCAGTTTAGATCTAGGTGTGCGATATGATAATAGTCCATGATTATAACACATCGTAACACAAACAATGCTCATAACATTGTTATATCGACAGACTTGAGTAATGTGGTGGGTAACTAGCTAGCCAGGCTAATTATGCACAATCCCAAACACCCAACAAAGTAGTGTCCCCACTGAGAATCGATTTAGCCTAGGGCCCGATTCTAATTTGTATGAAGAATCAATCGGTGCAATGTGCGCACTTCCATACGTGCCCATTCTGATTAACTGCCCGATTCTGATTAAACTATCGGTGAACTGACTAAACTAACGCTAACTTATTGACAAACAGGTCTTAAAATCTTAAAAATAAAAAGCAAATATTTAGAATAATGAATTAATTTATATTTCAAGCTTAAGCGATAACTTTGTTGAGTAGTTTTGAACAGTTCTAATAAATTTTTATTTATTTATATATTAGGGAAACAAACAATTTTGATATACATATAGACAAATAATCATATTAAATAAGGTGTATAAATACTTTATAAATTCTAAAACAGAAAAAAGGACCATGAGGCCCGTTTTCCACCAAGGTGGTTTCATTCTCCAATAAAATGAATGAAATCTGTTTGTTATTCAAAATACTTTTCAGCTCCGCTCCGCCTTGGGGAAACCAGGCCTAACTGCTATCAATCAATCAATGACTAGAAAATAATAATAAGTAATCCTTTCTCAATTTTATCACAAATAATATACCAACTTAATTTATTTCAAAATAATACAGTATTAATAATAGCTTTTCTTATTGTTTTGGTACACTTTAAATGAGCAAATGATAATATGAAATCGAATAATAATCTAAATAACAATGTAAAACTTTATCAAAATAAATAATACCAGTGTAACAGTCTAAATAAAAATCGAGTTGATATAATTTTATTTATCACTTAACATGTAGGTATGAATGAATACATGACATGCGCGTGCAATCTTCCGGTCATTGAGTCGTGCATATCTTATTACTGTGTACGAGGCGTAAGAGTGAGCTATCAATTTATTTTTAATATTACTGATTTGATTTCGTATGTACATACAACGAACACAACAAGGTTTCCACTTTTCCAACTACAGTAATAAGTTAATTTGGTTTTTGCACGCCTACGCTTGAAATGTTTAACAAACACTCTTGAAACTCAGCCAAAATTGAATTGGGCAATTTGTATTTTCAATTGTAAAATGAAAAAGGAATGTAACTGAGATCTGGCGAATTTTGCTAACCTTTTTTGTTATTAAATAACAGGAATGAATAAAATTTAGTATTTGCAAGTAAAAATATAATGTAATCAAATCAGTAATGTATCAGTAATACTGAAGAGTCTATACATAATCTAATAAAGAAAACAACGAAATCTGTCATGGTAATTTTTGTACCCTACCATGAACATTTTGACCAAATGTGGAGGATAGAGAAATTAAAATTTACCTGAATTTCAATAGTGTTTTGAGAATTTATTGAACTTGGCTTTTAACCATAGTTTTCGTCTATTTATACAATGACATTGAGCGAAATGATCACAATCATGATAACAAGTTAAAACGATGTTATCCTAAAAATCGATAGTTATTATTTGGAATGTGTGCTCATAAGGTTTAAAATATTCGACTTTCTCTAGAAATAGTATAAAATAAATATATTACAATCTACAATATCGAATACATTACATACTTATCAAAAACAATATCATAAGTCGCATGAGGCTCACATAACTGAGAAATGGTAGGCATAGGCAAAAAGCGTCCTCGCCTCTTTTTGTTTAAGACAGCGCACACAGCACACATTAGACTCTTAAACAAAGTAAGCATTACAAGACTGCATGCACGTTAAATAATAAATAATTAATTCTAGTAACGTACTCAGTCTTTGAAACATAAATAAAATTGATGTAAAACAAAATTTTAATATACTGTAACTGGGCAATTTGTTGATTGAAGCACAGCTTTCCTGTAAGCCATTATAAAAATAATGTCAGTCTGTAAACCCAACATCTATACAGCCCAATAGTTTTGGACCGTGAGATCGTTTTTTGGAATCATAAATAAAGTTGGGGTACATTGCTTTACCTAACCTTGGGTTGGAGCAAGCGCTTCAATAAATCCTATGAAGGTTCTTTGGCGCATAATGTAAATACGAATTACGCGTTAATAATACTATTGTAAGGAGCTTCCTCTAGCTGAAACGTGAACCGTGGGTCCCGAGTGGACGCGCTGCCACACGCTGCCCGCTGGATTCTCGGCCGTGACCCCGAGCCTCCGGTACAGCGCTCCGTCCGTACTCACCGCCCACACCTCAAGTTCAATGCTCGATACGTCTTTGAATGTCATCTCGCTATCTAAAATACAAACACAATATACGTTGTTAGTGTGAAAGAATTAAGATAAGCCTAATTCGTCAAGCTTTTTGTAACTAAAGAGTTGGCAGAAAGAAAGAACGTCGCTGCGCGTCGCAGCACAGTTACTTACGAGAGAATATTTTGACGCGCAATGCGGTGCCGCACAGAGCGCCGCGTTAATGCGGTCCGACCTTTATTAGACGGATTATTGGTCGACATAACAAAACATTTATTTTACCTGTTAAATATTTCCACTGCTTTCCATCAGGTTTTTTGTTGCTAATGTCTGTCCGCACTGTGATTACCCCATTTGAAAGTAATACCCACGCTGTGTATTTACTTAAAGAGACACATTTGGCACCGACATTAGATTTTTGGTTGAAAGGAGTGTTGCTCTTTGGTGCTTCTATTAATTTCCAACTCGTTCCTGATATGTTCTCTTTCGATGCTCCATCCCTGAAGTACAACTCTCCTTTGCGTCCTATTGCCCAAATTATGTAGTTGCATGTGCTTATAGCGATAAATGACTGGGGACTATTAACATGCTCCCAATGTAGACCCTGTAACAAAACGACATTTTATAAAACAGTTGGTTCCCAATTTTATTCCTCCATCATTTTGTGAACGCGCTGTTTGTACGAAACATAGGGCCGTTGCGCACACGCATAAATCACGTTTGCGCACGTAAGGTGGCAATGAGAATATACCTTTAGTTCCTGCAGTGTTGCCAGTCGGGTCTTGTCAGAAATTACCAGAAATATAAAAAAATGTAACCTTTTTCAATGGAGCGATTGTGTAAATGTAAGGTTGTTCATGGATGGAAAATGAATACAATTGATCATCAATCGTTTACCTAAATTCGAAATTTTGACCATTCCATGAAGACCGAAAAGTGACCGGTCGTATAAAACGTTTCATGCATTGGCGTTTCACTATCGAAAAACATTCGCTAAAACTCATTGTTATCAAATAATAAATCAAATTCATGTTTAAATGCAGTTTATGACATAATTTTTAAATTGTCACTATTAATATTTTTTACTGAATAACCTGTAAAAGTTAATTCTACAATTTCTGAAAAATCACCAAAAAGTAACCTTTTCATTAGTGTAACCTAAAAGTAACCAAGGCAGTTCAAAAGTAACCTAAAAGGTTACAAAAGTAACCTTCTGGCAACACTGAGTTCCTGTAATGTCGGAAGGGCAAAATGGGCGTGTCGTATCAACAGTAAATTATAAAATATCTCACTTGAATGGTTGTGTCAAAAAAGCAAAATTCAGCAAAATTCATTTAATGACATCATCTTGTTGGTCTTATCTGTGACACAACAAATAAAATCAATTTAGTTAGGAATATAAATGATAGGGATTCAAAAAATCATTTTAGAAAAAATATTTGCGCTCAGCTGTTGACGCCATTGGCGCGTATGGTTTTATGGCTCCTCGACACTAGCGCCAACTGGAGACACGTAGCGCAAGTAATGAGGGCTCATTATTGCATTTGAATAACACATCGTCTGGTCATTATAAACACTCTCTAGGCATTGTAAATAATTTTCGCATTTTCTCAAAAAGATACATTTGAAATTTTAAAACATACCGCAGGTGTTGTAGCCGAAACTCCGGTCCGATAGATAGCTTCACCTCCAAGTGTAATAGCCCACACAGTTACTTCTTCGTCGTTGTTCTGTAACAAACAGTCCATTTATCCATGAATCAAACAAAGTGAATGAAACATGACTATTATAATAATTCGATAGAGACTAGGAGCTATAAAATTAAGAAAATTTCTTACCCATAACGATATATCTAGCAAAGCTGTGCTGCCAGCCCGTATCCAGGGCCCCTCTGTAATAACCTGAGCTTTTCTATACCAACGGCGTCGGCGAACACAATCTGTAAATATTTTTTTCCCATGATATGGCGCTGGAAAATCAGTAGCGTATTGCCATCCATCGTTGTCTACGCCGCCAGGTGTATTATAATCGATCATCCACTCTGATATCTAGAAAAACCAATATAGTTATTGTTATTTTCTTATAAATATCAATGTCATACCATAAGCGCGATGTAAAGAAATGATGGTTTACGTACCCAATGCCAATGACGACTTAGTAGTTTGGTGTGTTCTCGTGTCCTCTTGTGCTTCCCTGTTATGTCACTCCACATGTAGCGATCCGTGGGAAGACCCGTCGACGTGTACCCTGAGAGTGGATTCCATCTTTGGTTTTCATAAACGCAATATGTTTGTGTGTCAGTCATAGGATTGATGCCCTCATTAGAGCCAATAGCTGAAAAACAGGCATGTCAAAATCAAATATGACTAGATACCTACTGAATCATATAATTTGGATTATGAATAATCCCCAGTTGGTAATAAAATTCTCACCTTTTAGAACACCTCCACCCCAGCCTCCTGTATAAACCCAAGCTCTGTGATCATGACTTATCCCCCATATAACACCATTCTGACAATTTTCTATTTTACGGAGATATCCTCCCATAACTCGCCAGATCATTTCTTCAGGATCTATAATAACACTAGTGGTGCAGTATTCCATGGTGTATAATTTCAAGGATCCATGAATTAATACTGAAGTTATACTTTCGGGATTCAATCTGTGCTCAAAAAAGCAGAAACTTTTATCATTTACAACTATTTTAAAACCTTTTGATTCACTGACTATCTTCACAGAAAATTCTTGACCTGGGGCTAACGGCAATGGGTGTCGTTCCTCAGTTTCCCAACTGCCACCTATTTTTGAATTACAGACAACAATGCTCTCATCAAATCTCACATTAAAATGAAAAGGAATGTCTGTTACTTCAACTTCTATCCTGTGCCTCTGCTTTTTTATTTCTGGACCTTGTAGATTAACATGAAATCTCTTTATATCATCAGAAAGACATCCTGTGATTTTAAGGGTACTCCCGCTCAAAAAGCTGTTATTTAAATTTGTTGAAAAACCAGACAAAATGTCTTTACCAAATACTTGATATTCCTTTTTGTATCTGCCATTGGATTCTGTGTTTAATTGTGCTGACATTGGATCCCAGTTTAAAATATCACCTGAATTTGTAATTGTCCAGATAGAAGTGGGTGAAGGTTTCCCAGAAAGCCCATTGATTTGTGATGTTATATCAACTAAAACAGAAAACCATTCTTCCTGTTCCATTTCAGATATAAACTGTACTTTGATTCCATCCTTAAGTTGTCTTGGGACTAACATAGTAATTCTAGGACATCCAGGTTCTGATGAGGTAAAGACACTTGTTACCTCACCCAAATTTAATATGAATTTTATAGTGCCATCAGGTTGGAAGACTGACAATGTTCCCGTGTTTTCTAAAGCATGCCAATAAAGTGATAAAATACAATCTTCACCAGTGTTACTGGTATTAACTAATCTAGCCTCACAACTGCGAGTCCATCCTTTTTCTTCAATAGCAATGCCATAACTTGACAAGTCTACATCCTGCGTTTGGTTTCTGTTTTTCAAGTTTTCTAATATATCGAGACGCCATTTAGTGCTAAGATCAGAGTTGTGTGCATTTTGATTGTCAGTAAACCAATGAGGTATCTGAACAGTGTCAACAGAACAAGCTCCAGCTTCAACAAAAGCCCATGTAGTGTCACATGTGCCCCATGCTGTCTGACTGACTTCTTCATCAAAGTACATCCCAGAGTCCACATCAAACACACTGCTGTCACTGTCTGGCTGAGCTTCCATGCCGACAACAGAACCAACACTACGCACAGGGCTCCAAGCACGAGGATTTTTTAATGTTGTCTCATAACTTTTTCCTGTTAGATCAATGTTTTCTACATTAGCAGTTCCTTTTGCTCTTCTTTCCTTGGGTTTCACAGGTAATGTGTGTTCAATAGGTGCAGAATGTGATTCTTCCCAAGAATTGTGCAAATGAATGTTAGACTTAAGTTCTGGTGTAGCTTCACTCAATGTGGTCAGGCTATGGTGTTTGGCATTGGAAGCAGAGGAGACAACACTTGCTGAACTTGATGTTCGACTCAGTTGCATGTTAGCTTGAACCATTCTCCATCTTTTGCCAGTCAACTCTGATTGTGTTATTCCACTGCGCCAGTAAACACATTTGTCTGTGTCTCCAATGGCAAAAACTTGATCATTTCTGCCAACAGAAATGTGTGTCATATGGCCAGTTATTTCCAGCCACCCACTTCCCATTGCAGCTGATTCAGAAGAACCAGCTAGATTGCCATCTATTCCTTTTCTGAACCACACTCTGGTATCAGTACCTACAGCCCAGACAGCATTATATCCCACAGAGATCACTGAAAGTTTGGTTTCACTAGGAGATTTGACTTCAAGCCAACCATCACCAGTGGGGCAGTCTTTGGTTACTCCTTTTCTAACAATGGCTCTGCCAGTCCAGAGTAAAGCCCATACTAATCCTGTAGAGCCAACTGATATTTGTTTTATATCACAGTTAGGTGGAATGCTTATATTTATCCATTTCAAACCTTCTGGTGAAGTAGTACTGACCCCAGCTCTGTACATAACTCTACCATGTGCAGTAATGGCCCAAACAGATAGAGTTCCAGGAGAAGCATAAGGTATTTCATTTCCACCTATACTTACATCAATGAAAGGCTCTTGAGTTGGATCTTTGTGAAGTGGAGCAATTGCACACCAAGAATTCATTGCACTGAATTTCCTGTATCTTATCCATTTCCTTCTTCTCACACAAGACTTCCATTGTTTTATAGGACTAAAATGAGCAGGAAAATCAACAGCATAACTCCAACCATCATGGTCTAAAGGTTGCCCATCTAAAGTAAGCTCTAGCTGCCAATCGCCCTCCCATTGCCAAGCCATTGATGGCAATCGAATACGATCTATAGACCTGTCCTTTGTGCCATCTTGTGATGAAAAGTGATACCTATCAGTGGGCAAGAGGCGACCACTAAAACCTTCAAGTGGTAGCCATCTCTCATTTTCATAGGACTCTTCTTTGACTCGTATAGGAATTTCTAGTCCATGGACATGTAGATAGATCTGTCGGTCCCCTCCCACAGCCCACAAATAATGTGGTACAGCTGATAAAGTTTTAAATTCCAATCCCAGGTACATGAACTCACGCCAACATGAGCCGCTGGTAGATAATGCATATACTTTACCTTCATTGTTGATAGAAAATAGTAGAGAGCTACTACTGGACATTATTGATATTAGCTGATCATCACTTGCTGCCACTTAAATTATGAATGTAAATCTTTCTCCACACCAAACTTATACAGCCATAGATAGAAGATGTTTTACAAGGAAGCGTTGTTGTTATTATTTATTTGGATTAAAACGTGTAATAAATAAAGTAAAAAGACTGGAATCAAGCCATTCATTTCGACATTTCGCAAAACTTCAAAAAACCAAAAGTCAAAATTCGGACTTCAATTTTGACATTCAAGTCAATAAGAAACTATAGTCCTTATGTGCATTCCAATAAGGGTGTTTTTTCGTTGATTTAAATGTAATAAAGCAAAATGACACTGATACGTTCCGTTGCACACCGTAAAATTAGATGAGTCTTGTGAAACGTTTTTTTTAGGCATTCCTTTGCTTGAGTTTCAATATTCTTGTGAGTACAATTTCTTTAAAATTTAAAAAACATAATGTCACTTGCACGTGTTTGACTTTTTTCTTTTTGGCATTTGATCAAAAGTTTACCTATTTCCTGATGAAACTAAAGGTCGTTCGTAATTTCCATTCCTACACAATTACTATGAGAATCTTACATAAGTGCCGTTACTCATTGCACTACAAAAAAGTAATTTAACCAATTAAAAATGGGAGTGTTTAGTAAATTGAAGACTGTGTTTAAAAAGTACCCACTGCTTCGTGGGATGGCATCGTACAGCGTAATTTGGCCAGCTTCTAGCCTTATCCAACAGACATTTGAAGGGAAATCTTTTGGTAAGTAGGTAGTGCCTTTTACAATAAGTATTCATACTATATGGATAGCTTCAGGAAATGGACTGACGACAGTCCAATGCATACATTAGAAATAACTTATTTATTTTTGTGCTTGTAGTTAAAATCGCTCAGTTATTAGTAGTTAGCAGAAATGACAAATCAGATTGTCAAGCCCTTGACTCACCATATAACAGAGATGATGCATTACACTGTCTGGCATCGAGCATCAGACATTAATATGTAGCTCATTATTTTCAAGTGTTCCCTACTGATTTTTATGGCTTTTATGCTGGAGCTATTATTTTAAACTGAATAGTTGATTGCATTCTTACATGATTTAACTTTCACATTGCATAGTTATAACTTTTTAGTCTATTTTTACTTAATTCTAGTCAATGGTTCTATCATAATCTATTTCAGACAACTATGATTGGTGGAGAAGTGCCAGATATGGTCTTTATGGATCTTGCTATGTTGCTCCTACTTTATACAGTTGGTTGACTATAGCCAATATTATGTGGCCAGGGAACTCTATAAAGGCTGGTATAATTAAGGTAAAAATATTTTTTATTGGGAAATTAGTTTTGTATTTGTTTAAAAAATGTTTAGGTATGTGTTAATAGTGTAACTAAACATTGATATCCATTTTTCAACACAATAAACAAAACAACATAAAAACTATGATTACAGCAGTCTATAATTAAGTGGTATTTTATAATTTTATATTATGTAGGAGTCTATGAAATGTATAAAGAAAATGTATAACTAGTTATTTTACTTTATCTTTTTCAGACATTTGTAGAAACATTAACATATACTCCATTTGCAATGTGCAGCTTTTACTTTGGTATGAGTATGCTTGAAATGAAACCCTTCTGTGAAGCTGTTGCTGAAGTTAATGCTAAGTTTTGGCCCACATATAAAGTGAGTAATAGTTTCTTTTTAAAACAAATGTTATGATTTTAGTTTGCTTAACAAAACAGATTCTAATTCTTAAAATGACTGACTGTAATTCATATGATTTCAGATTGGTGCTTCTGTGTGGCCAGCGGTTGCTATGATTAATTTTTGCCTCATTCCCCCACGTAATAGGGTTCCTTTCATCAGTATGTGTAGTCTTATTTGGACAAGTTTCTTAGCATATATGAAACACCTTGATAAGGAAAATGTAGCTGCAAAAAAAGGGCAGAGCCCAGTGCAACTTTTGAAGATGAAAGTATAAAGGTGATTATAAAAAGCACAGCATTGTGATGTTCATAATTAGATCTGTTGTTATGTATAATAAAAAATACATATTTACGGTTTAATTATGTCCACATCTTCACTACTTAGTGCTTTTGTCATTAGTGCAATTTAATTTAATATTAAGACTAGAAAATTCTTCTTTTTAGTGATTTTTGTGCAATTATTTATTTAGAAACAAGCCATGTGATACATAAATTATTTATAAGTAAGACATTCTGCAGAGCAGAGATTTGATGCTATATTTTTTTGCTTTGAGCAGTTAGAAGAATATTATTATTATATTTTTTAAATAAAAGCAATTCTTTTACCTGTTTAATAAATGTAAACGGTTATTGAATGAATTGTTTGCTAGTACAAATATTAAGAAAATTATTATCTCAGTATTAGAAGTATTACAGTTGTAATTTATTATATTTATTATTTTAATATTGATTGATATTGATATCAACAATGACTATTTCTGCACTTGCTTATTCAATTATTTTATTTTATAATTTGAAAATGGGACTAGATTTTGAATCTCCTTTTTTAAACATGCTTTAGGGTCTATAAAACATGTGATGGTCCTGAAAGTATTAATAATTTCTTATTTTACAACAATACATCATCCTTCTTTTGGATGCAGTCTCAAATAATTTAGATCTTATAATTAATATGTGTAGTCTATATTGATAGAAATGTATTATTGTTATTATTTAAAGACCACAGGGTCTAGACCAGTATTACTTTCCTCTATGGTCTAGACAAAGTAACTCAATAGTTTCGCTTCACGAAGCGAATTAACAGGGGCACCTCTAGACATGTTACAAACGTGACGGCTGTAATGCCGAAATCACTTTGATCCGGCGTTTTTTTTATGTTTACTTCTCTCCGTTTTTTAACTTTTCTAGGGAGGTGATTAAATGTATGATAAAGTCGTGGAAACAGGTAGTTTACAATGCAGAAAGTATCCGAATTTATACAAATGTACATAAATTTTTGTATGTATGTATGTCGAAACTGTATCATATCAAAATTGGGGTTGATTTTGCAGCTTACACTTTTATCAGTTACACAAAATATCCTTATTGTGATGAGCCTGTAATATCTGTTGTTATCAAGCTTAGTAAAAAGGCGTTAAATGATTGCTGTGGCTTTGAATATCTGAATCTACCCCAAAATAATGAGCTTTTATTACAAACATGTTGTGAAAGTATCTTTTGAATTAAATAAAATGTTAACAGACATTTTACGATGTGTTAATTTTATCCAGTTACTTAGCCAAATTAGCAGGTGATCCAGTGGTTAGAGCAGCTGGCAGACAACAATGGTCATGGGTTCTTTTCCCACCATTGTCGAAATTAAATTTTACTTTATTACTTTACTAGCTTTTGCAGATCGACATAAATTATAGCCTATATGTTATTCTGGGTTATAAACAATAATACTGTAAAGTTTCATCAAAATCCGTTCAGTAGTTTCCGCGTGAAAGAGTAACAAACATCCAGACATCCAAACTTTCGCATTTATAATAATAGTAGGACTAATATGGCAAATCTGAAAGTTTGTGAGGATGGATGTTTGTTATTCTTTCTCACAAAAACTACTGAGCGCCCTCCTATAATATGTGTGGGAGTTGTTGAGTGGGAGTCCCACAGTACAGCAGTGGGACAAGTCTTGTCTAGCCTAGCGTGGCAAAAATCAGAACAACCTACCCAGTCGTAAAGCAGGAAAGTATAGATGAACGATTTTGAAATGGAAAATGCAAAGATCGGAAAATAGTAATCCGGAATTGATGGCAGCGCCCTCCTGCAAATGAAATTTCAGTATTTTCCAACCTGGCAAAAATCGGAACCAGCGATCCGGTATTGACGGTAGCGCCCACCACCTAGTGTTGTCCAACTTTACTAACTTCCTCCTTTCTATGCACACTGTTCACTGACTGACCTGTCTAATCTGTGATACCCAGAGCCGTAAAACTGCATATTAAAAAAAAACTTTGACACTGACTGTCACTGACTGACAGATGTGTCAAGTCTGGTGCGTCTGGTGGTAAAGTGTTGTTGTTTTCGAATTTTTTATTGATTTTAAATTTAATAATGATAAAAACTATTAATTGAAACTTTCAAAATTGTATTTGCCTTGGCTTAATAAACCATAGAAGTGAACCAGAAGAAATTTGTTCTGCACATTGCTTGTAAGATGCCTGTGTATTACGAATGGTAAGTATGATTTGTAACTACAAGATGATTACAGATCTTTCATCTCTAAATACCTTACCATACCATCACGAATAGGCTTTAGAGTAAATTGTAAGTACATGGAGTAGTGATATTAACCCTGGGTTGGATAAGGTTGCATGCGTCACCATAACTTTTACTGTAACTATAATATTATAAGATTATAAATGATGTTTTCAGAATTGACTTTATTTATAAAGTCAGATGGTGCATATTATGGTAATTCTATTTATGTTTCAGGACCTCAAGAAAGAAACCTACTTTGAAAAAACATGAATACCCTAGTTTTGAAGTTGCTTCTCATCCTCTAAAAGTAAATGTGATAAATGTTATGGTATGTTTGATATTTACTGAATATTGTTTTTATATTTTGTGAATATTTTGTGATTTATTGTTTACTTAAGTTTACTATAGTCTTTTTCACGTAAGATGATCCGTATGACACTTCAAGGTTATCCATATTACGCATACTACATATGCAGAATATTTTTGAAAAAATATTTGTATTTTATTAGCAATATATTAAAAAAAAATTAACTACTTGTCTTGGAATATATAGTAAAATCTGAGTCTATTGATTATATTTTAATTAAATACGATGTAAAAATATTTTTAATTTAATGTACGCAATGTGTGAAACGGAATAGATTTAGTGCTGGGGTATTTCTTGTATAATATAATCGATTATTTCCGCGGTTCATTAATCGATTGCAGTGAATACTTAGTTATTAAAAACATCACAAAAATCAACTACATTTTTCGATTATTGACTTTAATAAACGCATTGAAAATAAATTAATAGTTTTTAATTTAAAGAAACAGAACCAGTACTTTTTAGGAATCGTTTTTTTGAACACGAACCATGAAATTTGAATATTATCAATAAAAAATTGTTACAATAATATTTGTAATTAAAAAAAACATGTTTTTTGTTAAATAACACCTATACAAAATATTTCTTTAAAAGTAGGTTTTACTAACTCTTCGAAAAAAATCGATAGATAAATCGCTATGGTTTAGTTATGTGACATCTCTAAATCCTTCAAACTCGAAACGTCATACGGATCATCTTAGGTGAAAAAGACTATAATAATAATTACAGAAAGAGAGCACCAGTAAAATTTTGATGGACAACCTAACTAAATGGAGTAATGCATTTGAAGAAGTAGACCCACTTTTGAGGTTTGAGCAGATGAAACAAGAGGAGGCAAGTAACAATTTAAATTGAATTTAAGTATAATGTAGCCATAGATAAACATAAATTTATTAATTAATCTATATATATAAAAGAAAGTCGTGTTAGTTACACCACTTATAACTCAAGAACGTCTGAACCGATTTAGCTGAAAATTGTTAGGGAGGTAGTTTAGAGCCAGGAGAAGGACATAGGATTTTTTATCCCGTTTAAAAAAAAGTCTGCTTATTTATTGCCATTAAGGCGGAACAAAGTTCGCCGGGTCAGCTAGTATTCTATAAAACAATATTTTGGGACCTCCAGAAACTAATTTAAATTCATTTTTTATAGGAATGTAACCAAATTGATATTCCTATCGATGATGTCACAAATTATAAGAACTCATGGAATACAAGGCGTTCTGTTATACTTAACAAATATACCACAGGCGAAAAACTCACAATAGTAAGCAGTTTTCTGCCTGGGGGAGAAAAAAGTTAGTATGCTTTTAATTTGTGTATAAATAAAATATAAACTCTAACAAAGAAGAACGGTCATTTGTGACCCAGGCCCGACAGAAACGAGACATACCTCAGTTTTTTTGTCATCTTAATTAGTTAAATTATATATTTTTTATATTCGAAATCTATGTATAACACCAAAATATTACCCTTTGTTTTTGTTCAGGCGTTATACAAAAACTAATACAAATTGCCTATTTATCACCAAAATTGGTAAATGTATGTACCTAAATGTCTATTACAGCTGCTATGGAATGTATCTAGGTGACCTGGAGATACAGCCGAATTATACAGGGTGGAAACGAGAAGTTACAAAATCCAAAAATTCAATGTTACCAGCTTCCATAATCTGTAACCTATTATTGGTACCACTTGAAAGAGCTCATGAAGCACTTTCAGAATCAGTAACTAGTTTTTCGATATCTTGTATAGTTTAGAAATAATCGAGTGATATCACTTATCGTTCCATATGTATAACCACCCTGTATAATCCTGCTGTATCTCCAGGTCACCTAGATACATTCCATAGCAGCTGTAATAGACATTTAGGTACATACATTTATCAATTTTGGTGATAAATAGGCATTTTGTATTAGTTTTTGTATAACGCCTGAACAGAAACAAAGGGTATTTTGGTGTTATATATAGATTTCGAACATAAAAAATATATAATTTAACTAATTAAGACATGACAAAAAAACTGAGGTACTGTTACATCCCTCTGATGTACATAAAACCCCTGATGCCCAGAAAATCCTGCGGCATCAGCATTTTTGCCCGAGTTGGCTCGCCCGCTTCACGGGCTCGCCAGTTCTTCGCTACCACTCGTGCGTGACGGCTGCCTCTTTCAAATCCAATCACTGTATTTTATTTTAGCCAGAATAATTAGCCTTTTTTAAAAAGACTATCAAAGCCCGGCCTAACATTGGTGGCAGCTCAAGGGATTTATAAAATCCTCGGTACCGCGTCCGAAGTATAGTATAGTGAACAAACAGTGTGTGTGCAAGTGATCCAAGTTCGAACTCAGAATCTCACCGTATCTCACTGTATCTCGCCGTATCTCACCGTTTCTCGTCGCATCACACTGCATCATCGCTGTACCTCTTCGTGTCCCGCTACATTTCACCGTGTCCCACTGTGTCCCGCTGTATCTGCTGTGTCCCACTGTTCCCGCTGTGTCCCGCAACCGTCGTCGAACTCACCATCATCGCTGGCCCTGAAAGAAAATACTTACCATCTCCACTGCATCCTGAAGAAGAATCTCATTGCTGTATCCTGCTCCGCCGTATCCCGATTTGCCGCAACCTGAAATAAATATCATCCTAACTCAAGACAATCAACGCGTAACACCGTGCCTGAGACGCCCTTATCGCTCCGGAATGCAGCCGCTTCCCGTCGTCGCGCTCACGTTCGCCGTCTACGCAACATTGTAGTGAGTCTGGCCTTTGTTCTTTGTACCTTATCTAATATTCAATTGACTCAATTCTTTGTGTGGCGTTGTGACCAATTTTATCGTGTATTCCTTTTGTAATCATTTACGGTTTAAGAAGTTTAACTTTACATCAATTCAAAATGTCAAAATCAGAGTTCAGAGTACCCAAGGACGTGCTCCCCGTACCGGTAGACGTGGACTTGCCAATGTCGGAGGACGATAGAGCCACAAGCCCAGTAGCGGACGTCCAAAGGGAAAAAAGGGGCAGAAAACCTGCTCCCTCAACTATTGCAATGAATTTAGACCTCAGTATCCTCCTAAAATTCATAAAGCCATACGATGGCAGTAGAGAAACTTTAAACTCTTTTATCATAAACTGCAACAACGCCTACAACTTAGCCACGGAAACCCAAAAACATATAGTTTTTAAATACATATTATGCCAACTTCAAGGGAAAGCGGAAGTCGCGTGCTCCATAAAAGAATTCACCAATTGGGAACAATTGAAGGAATTCTTGAAAACCCAATTCAGTGAACGTAAACATTATGCGCACCTGCTAATGGACCTCCAAGAAAGTAAGCAGGGCGGTAATGAAAACGTCAGCCAATACGCGCTCCGAGTCGAGACATGCCTGTCCCAACTCCTGACGGAGATATCGTTGTCGCAAACTAAAATCAAAGAAATTCCCGGTAGGACAGCCGCAATGGAGGATCTCGCTCTCCACCATTTCTTAATGGGATTACATCCCCGTATCTCCAATATAGTGAGATGTCGCTCACCATCAACCCTCAACGAAGCCGTAAACCTCGCCGTATCCGAAGAAAGGATACAACAGACTCTGTACAAGAAACCTGTTCCCGACCAAAGACCTAACAACAATAACAATAATCGATTCACGAAACCCCGTCAGAATTTTAACAACCAACAACAAAGTTCTCAATCTCAATCTCAACCTCAACCTTCGGGTTCCAATTCCACCGTCGTATGCCGATACTGCAAAGCCCCAGGGCACACTATCGACGTCTGTCGAAAACGAGAATACAATAACAGAATGAGGGGTCAAAGACCTCCATTCAACACCCCAAATCCTCAGTTCCGTAGGGTCAACTTCAACCAGGACCAACAGGAGGACGACGAGGGTCATGACGAAGTTGACTTCAATCCCTCAGAAAATTTAAACGAGTAGTGGACTCCCGGCGGTGTCCCGCGAGTCCAAAACGCAAACCAACCCTGATTCCAAATGAAAAGACACCCACTGTATCCACTGCATCCACTGTATCCACTGCATCCACTGTATCCACCGTATCCACTGTATCCGCCAAACCAAAGGCGACCGCTGTATCCACTGCATCCACTGTATCCGCCGAACCAAAGGCGACCGCTGTATCCACTGTATCCGCCAAACCAAAGGCGACCACTGTATCCACTGCATCCACTGTATCCACTGCATCCACTGTATCCACTGCATCCACTGTATCCGCCAAACCAAAGGCGACCACTGTATCCTCTGCATCAAAGCCAACCACCGTATCCACTGTATCCGCTGAGTCAAAGTCAACCACTGTATCAAATGCAAAATCCACTACACCCAAGCGCAGGCCTTCCCTGACGACTCCGCTAACTGGAAAAAACACACAAATTTACGAAATATCATTTGATCCCTCAATCAAATCGTTACCACACGTTGTAATCAACACAGCCGCTTCTGAAATGCCACTGTCGCTTTTAATTGACACAGGTTCTTCAATAAGCCTACTCAAAAAGTCGTGTATCAAACCTCAAACTCCGCTGAACGAGGAAAAGCTCAAACTTAAAGGCTTTAACTCTGCTGACGAATCCGTCCCAACGTTGGGCTCACTTAATTTGGCGTTATACTTAAAAGACAAACCCAAAGTTTCCATCAAGCACAAATTCCACGTAGTGGGAGACATTGATTTCCCCTACGACGGCATCGTGGGTAACGACCTCCTTAACCAATTCAATGGCAGCATCGATTTCACGCGCGAAGCCCTGAAGCTTGGAAAACATATCCTAAAGTTATTCTTCACGGATCCTTATTACACCGTTCCAGCACGCTCAGAGAAAGTAATAGAGTGTTCAGTTTCTAATCCTGACCTTAAAGAAGGTGTCATTCTAGATCAGCATATATCCCAGAACCTACTAATATCAAACTGCTTAGTAAAAGTCAAGGAAAATGATAAAATTAACATAACAGTCGCCAATACCTCAGAACAGCCGATAAATATCAAAACAAATCTCAATCTTCACCTGGAACCTCTTCATACCTCTGCGTATCCTGTCCATACTAGTAGACAGACGACATCCAAACGAACTGAAGAAGTTATAAATTCACTCAGAGCAAATCACTTGAACCAAGAAGAGAGAGATGCTCTTATAGATCTCTGCTCCCAATACTCAGATATATTCCACTTGCCAGGCGATCAATTAACTTTCACCACTGCTCTCGACCACAAAATCAAAACTACAGTCGACGAACCCGTTCACACCAAATCCTACAGATTCCCAGAATGCCATAAGCAGGAGGTAGAATCGCAAATCAACCAAATGCTTGACCAAAACATTATCGAGCCCTCTTCATCGCCGTGGAGCTCTCCCATATGGATAGTTCCCAAAAAACTAGATTCCCAAGGAAGACGAAAATGGAGAGTTGTCATCGACTATAGGAAGTTGAACAACATCACAATAGGCGAAACCTATCCAATTCCCCAAATCCATGAAATCCTCGACCAGCTAGGCAAGAGCAAATACTTCAGCACTCTGGATCTTACCTCGGGCTTCCATCAAATTCTCGTATCTCCTGAAGACGCACCCAAAACCGCGTTCTCCGTCCCTCAGGGGCATTTCCAATTCAATAGGATGCCATTTGGGCTTAAAAATGCGCCATCCACCTTCCAAAAACTCATGAACAACTGCCTTTCTGGCCTTCAGGGTACACGATGCTTCGTTTATTTAGACGATATCGTCGTGTACTCCCCTGACCTATTTTCCCAAATTGACAACCTCAAAATCGTCTTCGACAGAATCCGTAATTTCAATTTAAAACTCCAGCCAGACAAGTGTGAGTTCCTCCGGAAGGAAGTGGCTTACCTTGGCCATATCATCAGTGAAAATGGCGTTAAGCCTAACCCCGACAAGACCAACGCTGTAACAGAATTTCCAGTACCACAATCTCCAAAAGATGTGAAATCTTTCCTGGGTTTAGTTTCCTATTATAGGAGATTCATATCAGATTTCTCAAAACTAGCTAAACCCTTAACTTCCCTCCTTAAAAAGGACACGCCTTTTAATTGGCAAAACGAGCAACAACTCGCATTCGAATCCCTAAAAAACAAACTTGTCTCAGCCCCGATTTTAGCTTATCCAGACTTTACACAACCCTTCCTTCTGACTTGCGACGCTTCCAACTATGCGATATCCGCAATATTATCCCAAGGTCCCGTGGGACGAGACCGTCCCATTGCATACGCATCTCGCACTCTCAATAAGGCGGAATGCAATTACAGTGTGACTGAAAAGGAATGCCTAGCAATCCTGTTCGGCACTAAAACGTTCCGACCTTACCTCTATGGAACCCGTTTCACAATCATCACAGACCACAAACCCCTTCAATGGCTTTTTAATTGCAAGGACCCCGGGTCTCGCTTAGTCCGGTGGCGCCTAAAACTGGAAGAGTTCGAGTATAATATCCAATATAAAAAAGGCAAAGTAAACGCCAATGCTGACGCATTATCTCGACATCCTGTAAATCCAATAATCCCTACCGACTCTCCACCGCAATTAGAAGCTCCAAATCAACTTGATCCTGTCCAATCCGCTGATAACGGAAATAATGACTTACCTTTTAGTCCGCTCACGCTGGATGACCTAAATATTCAGCTCCCGCATACTTCTGAAAATGACAGTGACAGTATACCTAACATTGACCTATTAGATGATGATCGTGAAATCACATTCCCATCCAGTCCTGAAGAAACTAACCCGACTCAATCCTCTGAACCTGCAATTCCTACTACAACTACTCCTGACCCTAGACCTTCTACAAGTAAAAACATTCCCGCTGAATCCAATCCTGAAATGCAAGAAAACTTACCTCCTCAGCCACTCCTAGATGCTCCCGATCCATCACCTGGAAATCAAGATACCTCACCTCTGCTCCTCCCAGCGCCTGACTCTCCCCTGCAAAATCCTGAAACACTTAACCTAAGTCCCAACTTACCTTCAAGTCCAGAACACGTAGCCCTCGGTGATGATTACTCCAAATTCCTGAAAGAAATCAATAATAAGAACAGAAATTATAACACAAAGGTGTTAGAACATAATCAATCCCTCCTGAAATCTCATGCCAAAATCCTACTAGTCCCTACGTCCATCGATTTAGACGAATCGAATGCCTATATCTCCGAAATTCTTGAACAAGCTACAGACCCCAAAGAAATACTGTATTCAGAAAAACAACTATACTCATTCGAAAGAATCCCTGACATTAATAATAAATCAATTTATCTCATCTATCCGAAAGTAAACCACTTTGACGAGTGTACTTACCCAGAAATATTCCAAACATTGAAAACTGCAAGAAACCACTTATTAGAATCAACAGATGACGTAATCGAAATCGCATTACCCGACTTTAAAAATCCATTCCAAAAACATTCTTTTGCTAAAATCTACAACATCATTGTCTACCTTTTCCACGACACTAATATTACAGTAAATATCTACCACAACAATATAATTCATCCAAGCCTTAGTGAAATAAAGAAAATCCTAAGAGAAAATCACGACCTCCCGATTGCTGGCCATTTGGGTTGCAATCGAATGCTAAGCCGAATCCAAGAACGCTATTACTGGAAAGGAATGAAAAGCGATGTAGAATCATATATTAAAAACTGCACTTCCTGTCAGGAAAACAAGGCCCTAAGACGAACTAACAAGGCGCCCATGCAGATAACCACCACTTCTACTAGCCCTTTTCAAAGAATAGCCCTGGACATTGTAGGTCCACTTCCCGAATCAGGTCCCGCAAAACTTAAATATATTCTAACAATACAGGATGATCTAACCAAATTCTCAGTAGCTTATCCTTTACGTAGTGTCTCTTCCGAAGAAACAACCGACTGTCTGGTCCACTTCATTTCCCTATTTGGCATCCCAGTTTCCATTCTCACTGACCAAGGCACAAACTTTACCGCTGACCTCTTTAAAAAGACCTGTTCCTTCCTCAAAATAAAACAGATATGGTCCACTCCGTACCATCCACAAACTCAAGGAGCTCTGGAAAGAAGTCATTCGACGCTTAAAGAATATCTGAAGTCTTACGTTAACGAGAACCAAGATGATTGGCCCCGTTACGTTTACACGGCTATCCTAGCTTACAATTCAGCCATTCATAGTACCACGAACTTCACCCCTTACGAACTACTGTTTGGGCACAAGGCCTTTATTCCCGATTCCATTTACAGTCAAGACCTCACTACTTATCCCGACTACGTCCGGATGCTCCAACACCGACTTAAATTATCCTGGGAACGGGCTGTTGAAAACATCGAAAGATCCAAAGAAAGATCCAAAGGTTACTACGATAGTAGGACTCGTCCAGTTAAATACAAAGTGGGAGACTTTGTGTATTTAAAAAATCATGTAAGACTGCGTAAAGCACTTTCACCTATATGGAAAGGTCCATACAAGGTTATTGCTGTTCACAACAACAATACCCTCACTCTTTTAATCAATAGACGTCACGTCAAACATCACTGCGACGAGGTGAAATTAGCTGGCGTCTTTCCCAGTTCTCCTTAGTTAAGTAATATAATAGGTTAGTTATCGTTAGTTATCACTAGACGTTAGAACTTACTTTTAATTTGTTTATTTTCAGCGTGTCAGCTACGGCTACGCCAAGTTTCATAACACCGATACCCACAAGTTCGGGCATCTATTTTGATTATATTGGAAAAGCCAAAATCATTAGTGGAAATCTAAGGATACTGATTCCATTAGATATTTCATATATAAGGCCGCATATACAAAATATTAATCAGGAACTGGATAAGGTCAAATTCATTTGCGAAAAAATAAAACCGCTAGATAATTCTGAGTGCTTTAACATCCTTCAACCTTTTGCAATCCGTTTTAAAGATATAATCAAAGATTATTCTTCAATAACTCATTTAATAGACAGTAGAGTAAAACGTAGCGCATGGATCCCCGGAATAGGCTCCCTTATGAAGCAGATCTTCGGTACTCTGGACGAAGATGATGCTATCAAATACGATGCGGCTATAAAACATGTACAAAACAACCAAAAGAGATTGGCTTCATTAATGAAAGATCACATATTAGTCACTACATCTGTATTATCCGCTTATAATGAAACATTAAGTAAAATTAAGATTAACGAAGATAATCTCAGTGCAGCTATCAACAAGCTCTCAGCCAAACTTATAAATATCTCTGATACTACCAATAGTCTATTAATAACTTCCGAAATAAATGAAATTTTCACCAATTTAGAATCATCTTTGCTTACCTTATCGTTTCAGATCGAAGACATAATCAATGCAATCTTATTTAGTAATGTTAATGTCATTCATCCGTCAGTAATAACTCCGCAACAACTTTATAGAGAGCTTGCCGATAACTACCGACACTTACCCAGTGATTTGGAACTTGCCGTAGACTTAGATATAAATTTGATTCATGTTATTTTAAATCTTAGTAATTTAGTTAGCTATTATGTTAGTAATAAGATAATGTTTGTACTACAAGTGCCCCTAGTAGGTCCACGCCAGTTTTATTTGTATAATAATATACCGTTACCAACTCCTCATAACTTAACAACACCAGACTCATTCAGCGTTGTAATACCTAGCCATAAGTATATCCTTATAACAAAGGACAAACTACACTACAATAACTTGGATTCCCTCGAAAAGTGCAAACATACCAATAAACAAAACTATATCTGTGAATCAGTGAATGTGTTCCCAACCAGTGAAAACCCCAATTGTGAAAGTGAACTATTATCTAAAGTAATAACAAAACTACCTAATCAGTGTCGAACGGAATTCATCCGTGGTAATTTGGACGTTTGGAAACCACTCCGGAATAATAAGTGGATATTTGTTCAATCCACCTTAAGTAAATTGTCAATAGATTGTTCAAACTCCGAAACGTTAGAAACTAATATTATAGGAACCGGAATCATAGAAATTCCAACATCTTGTAAAGCTTATTGTAAAGATACCCAATTGATACCTAAAAATAATGTATTAAATATAACTTTACCTTCATCTAACTTAGACTTTAATCTGATTAATGACAGTTGTTGTAATGTCCATAAATTCAAGGAAATGGCCGATGGTGTACCCAACATCAAGTTAAAAGATCTCGATCTGAATAAAATAAATTTTGGAAAATACACTAATGATAAAATTTTAACCGAATTAAATAAAGTTATTCAAGAACCACATATCATTAAATACGGGGCACACTATTCGTCGTTTATCCTATTCCTAATCATAATTGTAATAGTTTATAAGTATAATAATTTTACTAAAATAAAAACAGGCAGCATTCACGATGTCGAACCTTTTTTTTTTTTTTTTTTTCGACTGGAAAATGCATGAAACTGCATACTCACCGGCCCGGGGGAGCCGATGAGTTATGTGGGACTCTCCTCGCCTGAAGGGCAAGGCCTACCCACTAAAAACCAGTCGGGTCCCTCTGGTCGCGCTTAGTGGGGCAGCGTACGAGTCGGTGAATCGTTCGCATGCCTGCCCCCACGCATCGGCCGCAGCCTCGCTCTACAGACCCCTTCAAGGGGTCATCTCTCCAAAGCACGCGGGGACTCCGCGCGCACTTCGGGCCTCAGTGTTAGGAAGCGGACGCCCCCGCGTCCACCTCCATGAGGCTAGCCGTTCGGCCGGGCCCAGAAAGCACCGGTTTCGACTTCTGCTGCGGCTGAGGGCAATCTTTTGTCCCCAGCGTGTGGTCCGCTGCCTTTCCTACCGCTGAGCAAAGTAGACAGCGGGGTTCATTGGCGGGACACTCCTTCCTCTGGTGCCCAGGCTGACCGCATCGGAAGCAGAGTGCACTGCGGTCGCTGACGTTGGCAGCGCATTTGTGAGCAACATGCCCATCGCCCCAACAAGACACACACCTCAAAGGTCTCGGTTTTAGCAACGTAATTTGCACCGAGGCCCATCCTACAAGTAGCCGACGTAGACTTGCCAGCTGTTTCGCCGTTTTCGACGGCACCCGCGCGATGACACTGCGGGTGTCCCGGGTTCCGCTTATTTTACCCACTTTAATCTGTTCTAGTGGGCACCCAGTTTTGATGGAAATAGCCGTAGCGAGTTCCGACTGTTCGATAGATTCATCCAAACCGGACAGTCGGATGTCTTCACTCTTTATCGGTCGCCTTATAGCGACCATTTCCGCTGTGAAAGCGGGGACATCACGGAGGGCAGCAGCCAGCCTATCCGCCTTCTCCTCCGCGTCTGGACCAGAAAGGACGAGGAGCTTCGCTGCCGTTTGACCTGGCTTAAAGCGGAGGCCGTCCATTATGCCCAGTTGGGCGAGATCCACCTGCTGCTTTGCAATGTGCATAAACCATTGGAAGTCACGAGGTGGATCCTGACGAGCGGCCTCCGGCGTAAACACGACCGAGATTGCGGCCGTTCTCGGGACACGAACCCTGCGGGCTTTGCCCTTCTCTCTGCCCGGCCCAGCCTTCTGTTGGCTAGGCGGTTTGGCGCTGGTTAGTGTGGCTTGGCCTCCTTGCTTCTTACCCTTACCACGCTTTACAACCTCCGTCCACTCAGCATCCATGGACACGGGGGGTGGAGGAAGCGGGCGAGGTTCTGGACGGGTAGGCATGGGGGTAGGTTGAGATTTGCCCTTACCTTTCTTTCTAACGCGGCCTCTTTTAGGAGGCGACGCTAGTTCCACGGTCGCTACGAGAGGCTCGGCAACCAAGGATTCCTTCTGACTGGTGTGCGCTTGAGGGGCTGCGGTTGTTGCAGCTTTTGCAGGTGCACTCTTTACGGAGGGTGCTGGGGCAACCCTTTTAGCCGACGCCCGTGAGGTTGGGCCGGTTTGTTTTTTCGTGGTGAGAGCGGTTGAGTCCTCGGCTGGGGCCAGTACTTTCGCTTTGTCTGCTGCCAAAGATGGGCGAAGGCGCTTTTCTGGGAGGAGTCTTTCCTCTATGCCTTGCAGTTTGGCGTCAACCATAGTTCCTACGCGAATCATTATTTCCCTCTCCATATCACCTGCCTGTGTAGAACATACGGGGGGAGGAGCAGTGATGATGGCTGGGGTGACCTTGCTCCTTTCCTCTTTGAGGTTGCGAACCTCCTGACGAAGTTCCTCCAATTCCTTTTTAAGGAGGGAGTTGGCAACGTTTAGTCTGTGAATTTCTTCATCAGGAGGCCGATCAGCCAGTGCCGTGATTGCTGCCTCGATAGTCAAAGCGGCTTCTTTAAAGGCCCCCTGCTCAGTGCCTCTGATCTTACTGCACTTTCCCGCGCACTTGAAAACCGCCTGAGCACTTGTGCGGATAGTCTCCATAAGCTCTGCTGCAGTAAGTATGCACGATTTATCCTGAGCGCGAAGTCGCGCCGTCTTCATTTTGTTAGTCAGTCGTATGGCTGATTCTTCGGAGTCTTCAAGTTGCTCCTTGGCAAGCAACCTCTCTTCAGCCCACTTCTGTCTCAAGCCGATATATTCCCCGCTTGTTTGAGCTCTACCACGGCCCCGGGGTTTTTTGCCGCCACGTGACGATGCTGTGTGTTTTGTTGACGGAGCCGATTCAGTCGACATGCAAGAGTCATCCGTGTCGGCTGCTAAGCATCTTTCAATGAAGCGATCAACCCTTTCAGAATTATCGGTTTCTAAATCCGAGTACTGTGACTCTTCCGATTCCTCGATCCGCCGCTTGGTGGCAGCCCGAGTGACGGAGTCCTCACTATTGATCCGGGAGCGGCTGCGGGTAGTGGGAGTCAGATCCCCGGGTAGAACCGGGGGAGTCTCAACCACCACCTTTGCTGTCGTCAAGTCTGGGTTACTTTCTGGGACAGGAGTCACACCGCGGGTTGTATCCACGGCAGTCTCAACTGTCTTTTTAGCGATCTGGTCGATTTTAGGTTTAGCTCCGAACATATTCCGAAGCCCTCGGTCAAAGCTGGTCAATTCGACCTTGCAAGATTTCGGCGCATTCGCCGGCGAAGACACAGAACACGGTGCGGCCCCCCCAGATACGTGGGCCGTGACCGCCGTAGCGGCAGAGGATTCTCCGGCTTTGCCGGTACCTCCCTGGGGTAGTTTAGTTTTCCTTGTGTCCATGTCATAGATTACTGCTTCCGGGCGCAGCTGCCCACACCCTCTCTCAAGCAGGGTAGCGGCCGTACACCCTACGACCACGCGTCCCCTCGGCCCCTGTAGACCTTGGGATTGGGGGGGTTTCTGAGATGTCCCCTGCATCGCGGCCCGGGCAAATGCCCCGACAGCCCCCGGCCCACTCCGTTGTGGGTTACGGGTCGCCCGACAGGCCCGCCGAATTGACGCAACCTGCCGCGCAGGTGAGAAGTCAGCCGCCCGCGTGAAAAGACCACGCGGACGTTGCCCGGGGTGCACCACGTGGAGGTCCCTCACCATCGCACCCCTCACGATGTCGAACCTAACCTAACCTAACCTAACCTAACCGAACTCGCGATTACTCGTACCACTCCTAAAGTAGAACCTAAATCCGAACAGAACCCGGGAACCTCATTCCCCAAAATTCGCAGGAACTTATAGACAAATTTACTTAAACCCATAAACTTAGGAGATTTAACCCCTAAGTTTATTCTTGATGGGGGGAGGTGTTACATCCCTCTGATGTACATAAAACCCCTGATGCCCAGAAAATCCTGCGGCATCAGCATTTTTGCCCGAGTTGGCTCGCCCGCTTCACGGGCTCGCCAGTTCTTCGCTACCACTCGTGCGTGACGGCTGCCTCTTTCAAATCCAATCACTGTATTTTATTTTAGCCAGAATAATTAGCCTTTTTTAAAAAGACTCTATCAAAGCCCGGCCTAACAGTACGTATGTCTCCTTTCTGTCGGGTCTGGGTTTTTTTTGTATGGGGCGTGACCGTTCTTCTTTCTTGCCTTATTCTTGATTATCTAGTCTCAGATAATATAAACTGCCTTGAATGATTCTACTATACTCTACTAAACTAATATTTTTTCTTGTTTTTTTTTTCGTTTTTTAAGTTAATTCTTTTTCAGCTCTGTTTAGACAAGTATCTAATTTGAATGAAAAAGTTAAACACAGACTTGAACAGCTAGATGATTTTGATGAAGGATCAGTTAGGAAAACCATGGGATTGAGCCAGCAGGAGTTTGTTACGAAAATTAACATGCTGAATGATGAAATAAAAAAGGTACGTAGCAAAATTACATTACATTTTGTACAGTAAAATAAATTATTGAAATGTAATCCAAAATGATAACTATTGTTTTTAGGCTTGGGATTCTGAGCAAAGGGTAAAGGCATTTAAAATAGGTATCCAGTGTTCTAAATTACTGTCTGATGTTAATGTCATGCAATTCTACCCAAGTAAATTTGTATTGATCACTGATATTTTGGATACCTTTGGAGTTTTAGTATTTGACAGACTAAAGGCAAAAAGTTTCAAGTAAGTTTAAGCTATCATAATAAGTTTAAAACATTTCTTGTCATCTCTCATATTGATAAAACAATAAAATCTTTATTATTAAATGTTTCAGGCCAAATGAAGTGAAAGATATAAATGATATTGATCCTAGAGAAATTCCTGAAACTGCTAAAGAGACCTGCCAAAACTGGTTGTTTAAGATGGCTTCAATTAGGGAGCTGCTGCCACGTTTATACATGGAGATGTCTTTGCTCAAGTGTTATGCTTTCATATCGAAAAATGAAATAAAGCCAGTAATAGCGAGACTTACAACTATGATTAGAGGAATTGGAAACCCCCTGGTTGCTATTTATCTTAGACTATATTTATGTCGTGTTGCTTCAAAGTTGCTGGGTAAAGAGAGTGAAGAATTCTTTTATTCAAATCTAAAGGAATTCCTTGAAGAATATCAGCAGGTAAAGGTCTTTGCTTTGAATTTCTAAATTTTTTATATTCTTTACATACAGTTAATCACTGTCGTTATAAATTAAACAGTAATCCTTTCTAAGTTTCTTGAAAAATCTGTTCAGTAGTTTTTGCGGTTTTTCACAAACTTTCACATTTGTAAGATATTCTCCTTTGATTAAATTTTAAATTCTATGCGTCGAGCTCATATTCGTTGTGTGTGAAGATCACCTTGTTTGTAGTATCAGTTAATTAGTAGTAATATTAGTAAGTAAAACAAGTTAATTCTTCAAAAATATTATAAAAAACTTGTATGTTTCAGATCTTCCATCCTATGATCATAAGGAAGTTTGAAGCCCAGTTACTAACATTAGACAAATATCTAAACCTGTATGTACCAGCTGTGGATTGGCTCCTTCATGGCACACTCAACTCAAATAAATGTAAAGATACACTTTTAGATGAGCTACTGCAACAATGTGAAGACATGGAAAATAAGTAGGTGTTATTTTCACATTTCAATTTTTAAATTCAGTTTCTCATCCCTAGTCATGATGTTGTAATGAAAAGAAACCTATATTTGTTAATAAAAAAACAAACTTTTGTTCAGAAATAATTAATATTACTCAGAATTTTTTTCTAATTTTCTTTACCTATCTATATAACTATACTTTGATCAACATGGTATTTTTATTTCAGTGAACTACTGCTCTATTGCGTCGTAAACGCTTTTGATTCACCAAGTATCATTAAAAAATCCTCGAAGATTTTGGAATTAGTACAAAAGTCTTCAGATAAAATGGGTTTGTTTAAAAACTTGTTATTTTTTAAACATAAATGAATCGATTGCCTTAGATGGGAATTGAACCCATAACCTTTTGCTTAGCGCGCGGTATGTCACACTAAGGATTCGTCCCCGGACTATAAGACTAGATATATGCATGCATGTTTTTGAGTTAATTTTATAGGTCTAGTAGTGCTTAACTCAGTCAGTGCCTGAGGTATATAGGAGCGGCACGGGGAGTGTGATTTTGTGCGGTCAAACGTCAGGAAGACTTCAGACTTGTATGCCGTGTCACTTCACAATATGCCAATGTCACCCCTCCCATTTGCGCCTCCCATACCTCAGGCACTGACTGAGTTAAGACCTACACCTAATAACATTTTAAGACAGTTATTAGTCTAGTCTTTTTTACAGTTTTAGTGAGTGAAATTCTCACTTCACTTGGAGAGCACCTGTGCAACACCGAAAGTCATCGCCAGCTGTCGTCAGAAGCATTGATCCAAACATGGTGGAAGATAGCCACTACTTTGAAGTCTACTTTCCACTTTTTGCAAGTGCTGGAGCCGTGGTTGCAATTCGCTTGTACTCATTTATCGGTAAGACCTCAAAATATTATGTGCATTAACTAAGACAACTGTGTAATATTAAGTGCGATTTTGCAATAATCATAAAACATTTTTTTTTGCAAAATGCTCTCACGATACCCATTGACCGACGATGTCGGAGCGCACTTACACGGCCGTAAAGAAAATAGTATTTTATTAACAGTTCTTAGAGTCGTAATTGCTTACAACTGATTAACTGATTTTTAGTGTTTTGTATACATAAATAATATATCTAATAAGCTGCAATGTTTTGGAAATTGTTGTGTATACCTGTAATTGGCAAACATATTTAAACTAAAACCCCAATATGTGTTGTATACTGTGAATGTCTTAAATGTGTTTTGCTGTTGGTGTACCTTTATCAATAAATAAATAAATAAATAACTGACATTTCAATCCGGACGGATGCGCGAGCATGCGTCTGAAGCCGGTCGGCTACGAGCGTATTCCAGCGGATAGGCGCGCATTTCACAGCATTTTTGGTCGAACGGACGCTGCGACTCGCGCCGGTAAATATGAATCCTGCCTTAGTACATTATCGTTAAAGTGTCGTCTTTTGTTTTTTAGACTCAACATGTCAACATTATATTGCGAGGGACAATCCGCTACATGATCAAGTGTGGCAAACCTGCTGATGAATTTTCGGGCAATTTTCATTTTGTCATAAGGAGGATGCTCAAATTTATACCTGATGTTGAGGAACTTTTCTTGATGGTATGTGTAAATGTCAAAGAAAATAAAATAAAACGAATAAATAAGAGTCCTTTTTGTGTAATAAACAAGTGTTTGATTGCAGGATGCCTTTATGCCCCTAGTTGAGCTCGTGCAGACGGCGAACGCTCGTACGATGATGGCCAAAACTGTACTTTCCATATTCTTCTCAAGATACACCTCAGTACACATTGAGGATCACATCATTATTTCCAGTTTGATGAGGCTGTGCTGCATATTGCACGATTCTATCAAGTGAGTTATTAAATTACCTTTTAAGAACTATGATTTACCGTAAGTATCATAATCATAATAATGATATTTTTGTTTTAGTGCTGTAACGGTCGATGATGAGAGTAAAGTGTGTGCGGAACTGATCAACAAATTCGTGCAAGCAGTTACTTACGAAGATGACTTAGAACAGCAACTAAACTTTTATGTAGAATGCAGATCAGCTTTCATAAAACTTGACGCAGTTCTGATAGCTTTGGTTCACGTAAGTTCTTTACATCATATTTGAGGTACGAAATACTAAACGTCTATGCAACATTTACGATCGCACTGGCTTTTATGTAACTTGCAATGTTTTTATTGCCTATATCGCGCATAATTATTTATCAGAAACTTTTGTAACACTATTGTTAAATTGTATTTCTGTGTTATTTTATAAGGGGTTAATTTATATCCGATGTTATTTGTCTATGTTGGTGCGCACAAAAAAAACAGAAACCACGACGCCAACTTCACGGGGCATACTGTAGGGCTTAAGTTATGTTTTCAACCAAAGGACTTTCACTGGTGATTCATTCAATAAAAAAAAAAAAAACAATTAGGACCAGTATTTTGGCAATTATGAGTCTTTTTTTAAATGAAATTAAGGTAGCCCTTATGGGGCACTTTATGTCTCTTTATCTTTTGGGCCCTACCAGCGCTTCGCTGTTAAGAGTAGGCGCACACCGTTGATTTTTAGTTGGCCGATAGTTGTGCACGATTTTAATTTGTATGAACAATCGGCCAAATCGAATCGGCGTAGTGTGCGCACTCCCATACATGCCCATACTGATCAACTGCCCGACTAAACTATAGGCCGATGAAAAATCAACGGTGTGCGCTTACTCTAATACAAATATTTAGGGTGGGTTGCACCGTCCTACTTTGACGGTAACTAACTATAACCGGTGTTTTTTGTATGGAATTTGATATATTTTTGACGTTTGTCAAAGTTAAAGTAAGATGGTGCTTGACTTACTTGACTTATGGTCCTATGTCCCCTAGATGGGGCAGAGGGCGTCCACAACAGTCCTCCATCTCGTTCGGTCTTGAGCTTCTCGCTTGATCTCGCTCCAGGTCTTGCCGATCTTCTTCGCCTCGTCCGCTTCAGTGCGCCGCCAAGTTTGCCTGGGTCGACCACGTTTGCGTTTTCCTTGGGGTGAAGATGGTGCAACCTAGCCTTAATATTCGATCTGACATTAATGTGAGTGAACCGTTGTATAGGCGGTGAACGCGCTAGCAGCACGAGCGGGCGCGCGGCGCCTGCGCTGGCTGCAGCGCGCGTGCGCCGCGTACTGCTTCGTGACGGTGCCGTCGCTGCCGTGCGCGCTGGCGCGGGCGCAGCTCTACCTGCTGGCCGGCCAGGTGGCGCTGCTCAACAACTGCATCGGACAAGGTAGTTAGGCATGGAAATAATTGCTATTTTTCATTCATTTTCATTCTATGAAATGATGATTTTTGTTCATATGATAAAACATGCGAAATTTCACAGGCAATGATTTTTATTCGCAGTGTTATAATAATGTAGCTCTTTCATATAATGTGCTACTTTTAATGAAGTATGATGAACGATTGCTAATTAGCTAAATATGAAATGTAACAATATATGTTTCATTTTATGTCGCACAACAAAAAACAAACAGTTTCACAGTACTGCATGTATGCAGTAACATCAATAACCGCGCGACTAGTGAAAAATCATTCATTTCATCTGCCTGCTATCTAATGAAATCATACGAATCATGACAAGGAAATCTAAACCTTACACCTTTGAGCTTAAAGTTCATATTTAAAATGCCCAGTTTCGTCCGTCATCACATCTCTCGTCCTTTTCTAACACGCACATGATCAAATCATTCCTTCTTACTCGCTCGGTCGCTTGGCAGAGCTGCGCTCACGGACTTCGCTCGAATGAATGAATGAAATTCATGTGATTCGTGATTTCGTTGACTGTGAAAAAATAGCAGTCTATGTGAAGTTAAATAGCAGGTGTGATTAATGAAATTCATGTCATATGATTTTTCACCTGCTATTCATGAAATGTTCCATGCTTAGTGAGGCGGCTTTACCTATACTTACCTTACCTATGTATAAGTAAGGTTAGTATAGGTAAGTTCGTTACACACGGGCGCACGGTCCTAGGAGGCGCCGGGCGCCACTAGCCGCGCGTATTACTATAGGGCGATAGGTTAATGAATGCACATATGCGCTACATGGGCTAGATAAGTCGCTGTAGGCAGTCAACAGCACATTCATTTTTACTGCAAAATCGCACCTATTACAAATAAATACGATACCTCAATCAGTGCTCAGTGTATAGCTTAACATGCTGTTGTCTGTACAAGCACCGGCTATACAATATGTAATTTTTCGCCCTTGAAATCGGTTAGCGAGGCACATTAAAAGCACCACATCTCTTAGTTTATTTGCTTCTATGCATTCTTTAATAATTCTCATAATTGTTGCATAATTTAATCTACTATGTGTAAAACTTATTTCATATTTTCTAGCCGAAGCGAATTTCAAAGCTCTAGTCGGATTAATACCGGATATCCCAGAATTTCTCCTCGAGGATGGACAAAGGAAACCGACTAATGTTAAAGTCAGTGGCATCATGAGCGACTTTTTATCAACTATGCTGATAATGCCCGTAAGTTATATTTTTGTGACTTAATTTTTATCTAGAATTCTAGACAATACTCCATAGACTTTCAATGTCTTTATTTTATTTTGTACTTTCAGGATAACGTGGACAGCAACTGCAAGGCATATCTATTGAGTGGCTTCATCAAGATGATAGAGAGAATACACTGGAAGAAAACTGATCCCTTATATTATGCAACATTGTTACGCATTTTAGATGTGCTAAGCGAAATGACGCAAGAAAATTACGCATACCACATTGATTCAGGTTTGTCGTTTGGAGACCTCAAGAAAAGTGGGCGTGGCTAAAAATTTTATCTGTTTACTAGCAACTAAAACTCAAGCCATTTGCCTTCTATGTTTAATATTACATGTTTTGTATAAGAATTAGATTGTTTGAAGGCGTTTTTTATTTTAAAAATATTGCCGTTAAAGTAAAATATTTTATTCAAATGACTAATAAAATTATTGTTTTTACAGTCCTTTCAAATGACAAGTTGTATGGTGGTGAAGAAGAATTTCTGGAGGCGATTGATAAACATGCTACAAATATTTGTCAAGAGTTGCTGGTAGTTTTGAAGATGCTTGGCGACGCTAAAGAAACAAAGAAACAGCATAACTTAGCGTTAGAAATGTTCTGGAGAGTTGTGAGACGTGGAGAGCTCAACAAAGCTACGATGATGAGTTTGGCTGCCAATTTATGGATGTTATCACAGAAACTACAAGAGCCAAGTAATAATAAAATGGCTGTAAGTAACTTTTACCCTAAGCAACCTGTTTGACTTACAGTCACGTACGTCGTTATCATAAATAAATTGACGTGTAGTGAATAATCTGTCAATTTTTCATTTGAATTTGCCCTAAAATGTATTTATCACGAAGATGTAAATGCGACACGTACCAAGACCCATTATAACAATAACCTTGACTGCTAACAGTGCTTGGGGACAATAGTGAGGGCCAGTGCTAATAAGCAGCGCACGAAACTATGTTATTACATGTTACATACAATCTGTTCAAGCATGTTTTATTAAACTTTAATTATTTGGTTTCAGAAATCGATGTTAGCGGCATTAGCATCCGATAGTAGTCCGGCGAGTCAAGTTTTACTGAAAAAACTTGAAGAAAGTGCTACCAAACAATGACGGAAGAAGATTGATCTGGGATTGTGTGTCTTTCGTTCTTATTCCGTTATGTAAAAAATAGAAATAATTGTATGATTACGTAATACGCAATATTAAATATCATGTCTTTAAGAGTATTATACTACTATAGATAGCCGAGCGAGAGTATCATAAAAAAATAGGAAACTATAAAAAACATTAAAAACAATGTCTTTGTAAGACATAGATAATCTCGTATTGTACCTACTCTAAATGGATTCGAGATTCTTTCTTCATTTTTTTTCTAATTAGGTATGTGTATTTTTCACTAGTCAGTATAATCCGTGTGAGATGAATTTCACTATAAATGACTGATATTTAGTTCAAAATAATATTGTCTATATTTAAATTGTCTATAACTGCATTTATTTACTATTAGAAATTAAATATATTTCACAAAGTATGTTAACTATCTACTTATATGCATGTAAGTTTATTTATACCTAATTCAAATATAAAATCAATTAAATACTTTATTTTTTTATTTTATTGATGGTGATAGAAGACCACTTAATTCTGATGAACGAAAATAAAATTATTTCTTTCTTTCCTAATTTAAACGCCTACGTCTAAGTATACATTAGATCCTAATAACACTAAGAAAAAGTAGACATCAAATTAAGTGATCTATTACTACTGTTTTATTTATAAGAGTATTAGATACACCTCACAATTTCAAAATCAAAATCAAAAATATTCAGTTTAGACCACAAGTGGCACTTATGAACGTCAAAATATAGTAAATAATAAAAAAGAAAAGGTAGCCCTTATGGGGCACTTTACATGTCTCCTTATCTTTTGAGCCCTACCAGCGCTTTGAGACAAACATTTAGATTTAGAGCCATTCTTATGGGCTGACAACACGAATGTCACCCCTTAATCTTTGATATAATATGTGTATCTCTAATTTAATTGACTGTATACAAGGATGACTAAATTACTTTCTGTTGTTGGCCAATAAATGACAATGTAATGTGATGTTGGCTAATAAGTAAATAAGAAATCGATGCAGCTACATTGTCCGGTGATATAAAGTCCCAACCATTAGAACTAATTTATTGATGTAGTAAACATTTACTTCGATAACAATGTAAAAAAAAAACAATGCATGGAATGAGCTATGATGTAACAATAAGTATAGCTACGCCATGAATAGATACGACATCAAAGATTTTCTTGAACAAATGGTAGTGGTAGCTGTTTTGTAAATATTAGACGCACGCACGAGTGATCTTAATAAAACGACTACCTAATGTATTTAACCTCAACAAAGGACGGTAGTACTAACTTTGTGTAAGTCTATTTTGTTGCTTTATGTACTTTATATGCAATAGAATGCACATAGTTACAGAGCAAAATAAAAGAGTAGGTACCAGTTTGTGAAATAAAATTATAAAGACCTAGACTTATAGCAATTCCCAGTTAGAGGCGGGAATGCGGAATATACCATCGGCGATGTATCATAGAACCATGTTTTTTTAAAAGGTTTAGCGGTATCGCACATATTAATTCCTTCAGCTGAGCTATTTACGAGTGGGTTTCCCGCAACGTAGCTGTAGTAATGGTGGTAGTTGCCATTGGCAGCTGACAATGCAGGTTCCTACGAGGCAAAAGGGAGAGCGATTAGTTTTGATAAGCTTCACGGGTGCACTTACTAATCAATCTGCAGGTGCAGAGTTGACCCCACAGTCGGGCGGCGGATGGAGCAAGCGGACATTGTCCACTACGTCACGCTTGAGTGGCGCGCGCGCTCGGTTGCACCGATCTTTCACCTTCGCAATGTTGACGCCTATAAAACGTTGTCATTGCAATATTGTGACGTTACTTTCATCCCAAACTAAACGAGAACAACTTGGTACAGTGAGAAGAAGTTGAGTTTAAAATCGAATTTGGGTTTATACCCAAATCCTTACAATGTATAGACTCAGATGTCTGGTACGAATCTGTGATAGAATAGAAGACTGTCAATATTTTTAGCGCTTAAACTTTGAAATAATTTTGTTCTCGCCTGTTACAGTTATTATTATGGGTGATATGTGAGGGAGTTCTTTGCAAGGAGGAAAAAGACAATGGATTCGTCCAGCCCCTGGATTTTGCGCCTATATTCAGCTCGGAGGATTCAGGTAACTATATAAGCATAAATAATTACACAGTAGCACACAAAAGCTTTGCATGCACGCAGTGATTAGGTATAACCAAATGCCATAAACAAGTTATATTGTTTTTTCAGGCATTACCTCACTGGCTTCGAATCCTATTGCCGCCGCAGTACTAAAAGTAGATAAGAGCCAATATCCGCGATTGTTTGACACCATCGTCAGTAGTTCCATCGATTCATTGCAAGCTCGAGTGGCACCGAGAGAAAATGCGTTCTCTGCTGAACACTTTGGTTTTAATCCAATTGCGAGTCAAAGCTTTAACCCGCCTGGGAGGCCGGCGCAACTAGTAGCACAGCCAAAACAACAACAGCAACAACAAGCGCAGCCTATTTTGCAGCCTTTACGCTATGATATTCGTACGGTACATGACGCCGATTATAAGGTGTACAAACCTGAAGAAACTGAGCAGGGTGAAGAAATTTTAGCAGCTTTGAAAAAAAATCCATCTGTCGCTGCATATTTTCAACCTGCACTAACAAATGTCGAAGTTTCTCATCCTTTGAATTATCGTAAAGAGGAATTAATAGAAGAACGCGACGAACAAAACTACAAGCCAAATGCTTATATTGCAGGACCATCGCGTATTCGACGATACACAAGTGGAAGAAAAAAAGAAAATCTGAGGAAAAGCAGTGAGGAGGACGAGGACGACCCTTACGGTTACAAAGCCGAATACATTTCAAGACCTAAAGCTTTTGATTCTTCACTTTACAGCAGTGCCTACAAACAAGAAAAGGACCCCAACAAGGATTACGAGTACCCGTATGGATACGACTCAGGATATGACCACAAGGAATATGAAAGAATAAAGGAGCTGTCGGAAAAGCAAGCTGCCGAAATAAAACAAAATCCAGAAAATTGCAAAGAAGTCAAGAGAGACGATATGACTTGTATGGTATGCAAAGATAAAAAAACTGGCGGTAATTACGAATCTTGTTCGTATGTAGCAGAGCCCAAAAACAACAAATACGCTTATTCAAAAGAAAGAAAGTTCGATAGTAACGATGAACCCGATGAACCACAAGAAGCTGAAAAGTCTGAAGCTCCGAAAAAATCAGCAAAATATCAAAATCCCAAGGACGATGCCCAGCAGTATACTCCATCTTCTTCCAGCGAGGAACATAAACCCTATAGCAGTTACAAAGCCGCAGACAAAGACGAAGGCGATGATTCCGGAGAAAAGTACAAAGCTTATTATGTACACACTTCAAAACCCAAACCAAGCGAGGCATTAAGAGCTGCCAGTGATGAAAGTTCTGAAGAAAAGTCAGACTCAGTATCTAAGCCATACAATTACAAAAAAGCTTTGCCCGGCTTTTATACAGACAATGAACCAAAGAAAGATGTAGAACATGTGTTGGCGGAATTCAAAAAGAAAGACAGGTCTACATGTAAAAAAGTGCAAAAGAACGGTATGACTTGTTTCCAGTGCGTCGATAAGAATGGCTTGAAGCACGAAGAATGCATGTTCGTATCGGAGTCTGCTCCAAAACGAAGCCATTTAGCTTACCAGGAAGTTAAAGAATTTACTTCAAAACCAGCAACAGTTGATGAGGTTAATGAAGGTGCCGAAAGTAAAACTGTAACTACGAGTGCGCCGCCCGCAGCGCAAAAATCTGCTGCATATGTTGTCGCAACGAATGGTTACGGCAAAAAGTTAAAGCGTAAGAAAGCTCCTCAAGCAGCGGCTGCAGCTGCAACTAATCCTATTGCCAGCGCAGTTCCTGCTGCGTCAGCGACAGCTCTTCAACAGAAATCACATAAGTCCAAAAGAAGCGTTGAATCAGAAGCAGAAACAAAAGCTGAAATTGTGGACGAGACGAATATAGCTGCGCCTGACGAGTTTGCAGGCGATAGTTCAAAGGGTGCTTTCTGGGCTGAGACCATGCCTCGCTATAGTGCAGCTTTAGGTGTCACTTTACCCGAGTTCATGTTATCAAGGTCAGAGCACGAAGCTTCGTTCGATGAAGCGGTGGCGGGTGCGTAAGAGATTAAGGCTGGAAATGTTAGCCAACACTAGCAATGTTAGTAGAGCGTGTCGGTTTTACAAAAGCCTGGACAGATTGTAACGGGTAATAGATATTTGTTGCGTAACTAAATAAGATTTCACAGATTTACAACTGATTTGGCATGAACGGTTTCAAAACAACCAAATAGAACTGAACTATGAAAAAAGGAGTTTTTATAATATCTTTTTGTCGATTTAGATTGTTTTACAAGCGTTTATTGCGCTATGGAGACAATTATAAAGTTGTTAAACTTTTACAAGGACTGTCTTTTGTTAAACTCATGTTTGTTGTTAACTAGTTATACTTAGATTAATATCTTTCGAAAATAAATAATTGTTTTGTTAATTTGTCTTATTTTACTTTAGTTTTTAAAAAATAACCTTGAGTTGGTCAATTAAAGTGATAGAAATTAGGCACAAAGTGAAACTAATCGCACCTAGAACGCAGAATAGGTCAGACGCCAGAAATTGCAAGTCTAGTTCATTGTCCTAATTACTTTTCTGATCAGGTCAAAGATTTAGTTATATTTATTTTTAAAACTAACACAGACAATTAAACATGCGTTAACTCATGGAAACTAGGCATCGTGAGAACAAGTATACCTATATTTTTAAATACCTATACCAAACCCAAACTTAAGATTTTTTGTGTGCAAACATACAGTGCGGTGCGACGAACCTATTGTAAATATTTATCTATTGACTAAGGTCATGTCTCGTGGTCCAATGGCCATGCCTTTACTCAATTACCACCAAATTAATAAATGCGCTATGGGCCATGTTTACAATAACATCTAGAACCTATACACACGAGTACATCATACTCTATAACAATAGTTGGCAAAGATTCGGTTAGTGTCCTAGATGTCGATACTGTTTTTAATGTTCTATTTTTTCTGGTAATTGTCCAAGATCAGACGTCACAAAGGAAACGATTCACGCAAATCGCAGGCTTACAACGAGACTCCGAGAAAGCGATTCATGTCAGTCTAATTCTGCCTATGCAACAGTTCACTTGAGATTATAAATAAAGCTTTATGAGATTAGTAGCCAATAATAAACAGATAGCGATTTCAGCCTGCAGCTAACCAATTTGTTCAGTGAACGCGAGGCGGTTGTGTTTGTGCTGCTAATATTTATTTTCCCGGTGCGCAATTGGATTCGTTGATTTGAAGCGGTAAGTCCTCAATAATTTTGATTTCTTAATGTTACAAAATAGGAAAAATATAGGACGTACTATACGAATAATGTCTCCTATTTATATTGTGTAGGACAAAATTTAAAATTTGCACGCTGTAATTAAGTATGGCTAAATAGGCATAAGTACAATAACTTAAAAATGTAATAACACCCACTTTGTGAAACCCTATTTAGTGCAAATAAATTATATTTGAATTTGTGCCAAAAGTAATACAAATAATTGATTTTGATTAATTAAAAGAATTTTCCAATCATCAAAATCGGAACGTCACGTTTCCAATGTTCGCGATCGGTCGATGTTTTCACCAGAGCCAGATGCCGAAAAGAGAATTTCTTGTATCTTTGCCAAACAACTGATCGAATTAAAACTCCCGCTACTGCGCAGCAGTTTTTTACTTGGCTTGTAAAGCCACATTCTTAAGATTTTAATGTGATCTAAATAATCTAGTTGTTTTGTGTCTACGTCTAAAAATATCTTAATTCATAAAAACAAGACTTTGTAATACCGAATCCAAATGAACTATTCGTGCGTAACGACGGACTCTTTCTAGTCTCCTACAAAACGATTACAGAGGATTGAGAGCTGTAATCAATGCAAGCGGAGCCGCGATAAAAAATATTTAATAATAATAATTAAGGTTTTTAATAAATAACCAAATATATACATTCAGAACACCTATAAAAGAGTCGCGCGTCTGGATAAGTAACATAAGTAAGTTCCAACATAGAAAAGATAAAATTGTATCAACCATAGTTTTTTGGAATGACACTTGTCTGTTAGAGCTAATTAATCTGTTTCGGGACGTATGAAGTTTTGGGACTTTGAAGATTGTAGGCGGAAAGACTGCGATGCTAAGTCATTAGTATCAGGGACGTAGCGGGTAGTATCGTAGCGGGGACGTATGAAGTGGGAGGCCTTTGAAGACTTACTGGAATGACTGCGATGGATAAAATTTTTGTGATATTTCCAGCAAATGAGTTCGATGGAGCCTGCAGCGCTTGAGGATGAGCAGTACGTGGACGTGAGCTCGCTGCCGCTGAGGCCGCCGCAACCGCTGCTGCCTCCTGAGAAGGCAGCGCGCCGGCCCTGGCACCCCGTCATGTGGGACAGCTCTATCGAAGGCATCCCGCCGCCAGACCACACCGAGTCCGATGAGGTACGGGTACACATAATTATGTTCATATGATAAAGATGACATGAGTGATTGATGTACATACTGTGAAATCGATGACAAACAAGAAGATAATGTCATGGAATAGTGGAATTATTTACTTACCCAACATTGATGTCACAAATTATGAAACAATCGGGACGAGGAATGTCATGGAATAGTGGAAACACTTACCAACATTTTTGTTGACTTTTTATTCTTTATTCTTGATCTGCTGGCTCGAATTTTAAATGTAGAGGCTTATCCTAATCCTAACCTTACTGGTTCGATGCGGATTTGATAATCACCCTGTATAACAATAAAATATACAAATACTTACAAAAAGTGTCCAGCAGCCAATTGTCTACCTCGTGTGATTTATCTAGAATGTTTTTAAGCCATAAAGAATAGTAAATAGGACAAACATAACTTACTTTCTGGCGCTATTCCCAGTATGTCAGCGGCATGTAGTCACACCCAGTCTAACATACACATTTTTGCTTTCACTTCACCAGACACTGATACCATACCGAGTGTAGGAAATATTTCTTCCTTTTGGTATAGGCGAGAGCACTCCTTATGACCCCATATGGGCAACTTTTTTATTTTTTTTTCATTCATAAGTTCCAATGTTTCTCTAAATTAATAATAAAATGTTAAGACATGTAAAGATGTCGATACTTTTAAATATCTCGCTGCTTGTAATGTAAATCGCGTTATGATTTGATTTCACCAGCTAATCATGTATTGCAATGTCTGATATCGGAACCTAGAGAATATTATGTACCGTCTTGTAATTGTTTTTTTGTTGATACCAACAGTAAAGTGGAGTTTATGTAGTGAAATGAAATGTTCAGTCAATACATTGATAGAAAACGTTTAAAGATTTTTTTTCCACAGCCCAAGCAAGGATCCGAGTACCCACACAAGCAGCGCATCCGCAACCTGCGCCGGCTCATCGCGGACGGCAAGGTCAAGCCCACGTCGGAGACGCTCATCTTCTTCCTATGCAACAAGTTCGCCATATCCGATGAACGACAAAATAAAATATCTGTGTAAACTGGCTTTAATCGTTAACGTTTGTTATTGTATGTAATCAGATGTAACATTGTATAGTATTAATAATAACCAGCCTATGTAATCCACATTTATATTTATGTACTAATTTAAGATAGGGTAAATAGAAAAAATAATTTTGTAAAAATCTAGCCTTGTAACTTTAATTCTTTCTTAATCATAAGAAATGCAGTTTATTGCAGTACCCTCTAATGTCAACATAAATAATTCATTATTTAATTTTACATAGATCCCAGTATGTACAAAACTTTACGTGAATATCTGACAAGTCTGGCGCGCACACAAGTATCATACACGCGTTCGGCACATCGCTCTACGCTTCGATCGAATCGCGACGCTCTACGATCAAACAACGCATAACAGAAAGATAGCATTCGGAAAATTCAAAACAGAGTAGGTACATATATTTTATATTCTTCATAAAAATTATCTACACACAAGACTTTAATATAAAAACAAAATCATGTTTCTCAAATATAACTTATTTATAGAATTTAAGATCGACGAGCGCGCGTCGCGGTCGCACGGGCCGGCGCCGCCCGCTCCGCCGGCGTCGGCTCGCAATAAATAATACGCAACTCTAGCATAGAACTATCTGGGGGAAAACAAAGTGTGCCCGACGCCGGTCGCGGGTCGATCGAGCGGGTCGGAGCGGCGGAGCGGGTCCTAAGTACTGTACATGCGGGGCGGGGCCGGGCGCTACGTGGGCGGCGGCGGCGGCGGCGGCGCGTCGGCCGCGCTGGGCGCCGCGCCCGCCGGGCTCTCCTCGTCCTCCTCCTCCTCGGGGTCGAACTTCAGCATTAGCTGCTTGAACTGTGGGGAGAATGAATTAGTTAATAAAATATTATACAAGCCAGGTCTATGTCTATAAATCGGCACTTGTAATTCGATCAAAAAAGTCTATGAACATGAACAATGTCAAAATGTAGCTTATGTAGACACAACCAATATAAGAAATATAGGTCCTGGGTTAAGCAAACACGGTGGTCTGCACGTAGCGTATTTTAGCATGGAATAAACAAGACAAGAGTATCGACAGTATAACAATATCAAACTTCAATAATAACGATACGGTATTATCGAAACCGATACGTAGGTACTACTGCCTCGTCCGATATCTCTATTATCAGACGCCTAAAACGGTTCAACAGTACAGCAAAACCTTATGACCCGTATTCACAAATGATGTTTGCTAAGTGAGCAACGCTATGTGAAGTCGAACGCACAGCATTGAATAAAGCTCTGCGATTGGTTTCGTGTGTGTCACTCCGCCATTCAAGTATTGTTTATGAATAGGTTTTTAGGATCCTGTCACAGGACGTGAGACCTCATAGTAATGTTTGTGAATACGGGTGTCAGTCAGATTGCGAGCTCAGTGCTTCAACCCATAAGAATAAGCAAGTCAGTATGTAGGTTTTTTTGAGACAGGGAAGCGAGTTAATTTGTTACAACCCACACGCGATATAAGATGTACTTAAATAAATACGGTCGTTCGTCTCAGCCAAATGATGTCCACTGCTGAACAGAGGCCTCCCCCAAGGTTTTCCACAATGAACGGCCCTGCGCTGCCCGCATACAGACTCTCCCCGCGACCTTTACCAGATCGTCGGTCCACCTAGTAGGAGGCCTGCCCACGCTACGTCTTCCAGCTCGTGGTCGCCACTCGAGAACTTTCCTGCCCCAACAGCCATCGTCTCTACAAGCTATGTGCCCCGCCCACTGCCACTTGATTAAATTAAGGCTGGTTTTAGTGTCACGCGGACCGTCCGGTGCGGACCCGCTCCGCACAGCCAATCTGTATGAATTTCTAGGGAGCGTTTTAGAGTAATACGGTCCGGAGGAACCGCTCGCTCCCTAGCAGTTCATACAGATCGGCTGTGCGGAGCGATCCGCACTGACAGTCCGCGTGACACTAAAACCAGCCTAATAAATACGTACCTCTAAGTAGTCGTCGACGAGGCGGCGTCGGCCGCGCTCGTCGAGCTCGTCGTCGTCGTCGGCGTCGCGCAGCTGCGCCATGGTGGCCTTGGGCTCGAACACCGGCGCCAGCCGCCGCGACACCGCCTTCTCGTACACCTTCACGCTCTCCGACGGCGAATACTGGTTTATTTTACTGCAACAAACATTATAATGAGTTTTCTGTAAACGAAAAACTAGCAAGTGCGAATCTAAATTACACACGATTTTCCATCAGTTACTTAGCGAACAAAAAAACAAGAAAAACTAAATGCTTTGAAATCAATAAATTGTTTGTCAAAGGAGTTCGCACTTGATGACGTCATAGTCTTCATTGCCATACAAAATAATTATGTGAGCGTATAAAAATTACCGTACCGGAAAACGCAGCGTGGGTACGTCCACTCACAAAGTGGACCGACGACATCACAAAGGTAGCAGGAAAGCGCTGGACGCAGGCGTCGCTACCAACCGGGTTACATGGAAAGCACTGGGGGAGGCCTATGTTCAGCAGTGGACGTCCTATGGCTGAGATGATGATGATGATGATGATGATGATGATGTATAAAAATTATGTCAAGTGCTCTCCGGCAGCGGCTCAGCGGCGTCCCTGCTGCGTCCCGCCCTAGTGTCCCGCTAGTGCGGCGCGACACTCACGCGTCAGTGAACCCGTAGAGCTGCTTGAGGTGCTGCTTGAGCACCAGCAGCAGCAGGCAGCCGCGCGCCTGGCGCATGGCGTCCCGCAGCGGCCGCGTGCTCTCCGGCAGCGGCTCAGCGGCGTCCCTGCTGCGTCCCGCCCTAGTGTCCCGCTAGTGCGGCGCGACACTCACGCGTCAGTGAACCCGTAGAGCTGCTTGAGGTGCTGCTTGAGCACCAGCAGCAGCAGGCAGCCGCGCGCCTGGCGCATGGCGTCCCGCAGCGGCCGCGTGCTCTCCGGCAGCGGCTCAGCGGCGTCCCTGCTGCGTCCCGCCCTAGTGTCCCGCTAGTGCGGCGCGACACTCACGCGTCAGTGAACCCGTAGAGCTGCTTGAGGTGCTGCTTGAGCACCAGCAGCAGCAGGCAGCCGCGCGCCTGGCGCATGGCGTCCCGCAGCGGCCGCGTGCTCTCCGGCAGCGGCTCAGCGGCGTCCCTGCTGCGTCCCGCCCTAGTGTCCCGCTAGTGCGGCGCGACACTCACGCGTCAGTGAACCCGTAGAGCTGCTTGAGGTGCTGCTTGAGCACCAGCAGCAGCAGGCAGCCGCGCGCCTGGCGCATGGCGTCCCGCAGCGGCCGCGTGCTCTCCGGCAGCGGCTCAGCGGCGTCCCTGCTGCGTCCCGCCCTAGTGTCCCGCTAGTGCGGCGCGACACTCACGCGTCAGTGAACCCGTAGAGCTGCTTGAGGTGCTGCTTGAGCACCAGCAGCAGCAGGCAGCCGCGCGCCTGGCGCATGGCGTCCCGCAGCGGCCGCGTGCTCTCCGGCAGCGGCTCAGCGGCGTCCCTGCTGCGTCCCGCCCTAGTGTCCCGCTAGTGCGGCGCGACACTCACGCGTCAGTGAACCCGTAGAGCTGCTTGAGGTGCTGCTTGAGCACCAGCAGCAGCAGGCAGCCGCGCGCCTGGCGCATGGCGTCCCGCAGCGGCCGCGTGCTCTCCGGCAGCGGCTCAGCGGCGTCCCTGCTGCGTCCCGCCCTAGTGTCCCGCTAGTGCGGCGCGACACTCACGCGTCAGTGAACCCGTAGAGCTGCTTGAGGTGCTGCTTGAGCACCAGCAGCAGCAGGCAGCCGCGCGCCTGGCGCATGGCGTCCCGCAGCGGCCGCGTGCTCTCCGGCAGTCGGCTCATCAGCGTCTCGGCTTCTTCTTCGTCTTCTTCCTCGTCTAGTGGCTCCCTCTCTTCTGTGTTTGTTTTTATTAAGCCCTGAAAAAAGATGAGCAGCAATGAAATCTTGAGATCACCAAACCAAGGTTGAGATTTCTGTAACACATGCCATGGGACACGTGTCCAAGGAATACAGGGAACTTTTTTTTTAGTTGAATAGGAACGACCGCGGTATGCGAGCGCACATTTAGAGAGTAGCTTTTCTTCGACAGTTAGTTTAAGAGAGATCTTGGATCAAACGTAAAAATCGACTAAGTTATCTACTATTGAAAGAAAATGAACAATTTATTAAGCTATTGGGTTAAAATCTTACCTCACGAAAAAGCTGCAGTAGATTTGATCCTGATGTTGAGATGATTATATCGATGTGATGTATTATAAACAAGGGTTCGTCTTGGACTTGATATGGAAAGTAACTAAGGTTATCGGCCAGGTACAACATTTGATCCAGGGGGGCAGTCTGAAATATTCGCAAAATTATTATTTTATGTAAAAAGGACGACTAAATCCTACTAATATTATAAAGGTGAAAGATGTTTGTTACTCTTTTACGCATAAACTACAGAACGGATTTGGTTGAAACTTTACAGTACATATTATTATTTGTAACCCAGAATAACATATAGGCTATAATTTATGCGAATCTGTGGCACTAAATTTCACGCGGGTGAAACCGCGAGCAAAAGCTAGTGCCAATATAAATCTACATACTTCAGTTTAGAAAAACTTACGGAAACATCGTCGAATTGTTTCAATAACGACAATACTAATGCTCTCCTTTGAGGTCGCGTATTCCGCAGTAATGAATATAGAAAACCATTCAACGCAGAAGGCAAATCATCTTGCTCTTTTTTCCTGCAAAAAAAGAACTCGTGAGTATGACATCCTCATGTGATAAATTATATCAAACACAATTTTCAAATTTCAAAATATAGTACATACCTAAATCCTCGAATAACAACGTTTTTCTTATTCGTTTGTAGAATTTTCTGCAATTGATATGATAATTTGATACCCAGCTGCGCTTTCATGTGAATAAACCCAGGATATTTCTTATCTATATCTTGAAGATTCTTATCTGCCGTGTGTGACACGGTAACTTCTATGTCTGTACTCATACATATTAAATATGGAACAATCTGAAAGAAATACAACAATATTAATTTAAATGTCACTTTAAACCCACACTGAAATGGTAGCGCTGCGGCAATACACGGGTCGCGCGAGTCCCCGCCCGGAGCCACGATAGCCGAATGGTGAAGGGGTCGGACTGGCCGACTCGTGATCCGGGGAACGCGGGTTCGGTCCCCGCCGCCGCTCGACTATTGTGGTGAGCTCACTCGTGACACAAGCATATTTAGCTTAGTACGAGGGGCTAACGGGAGTATTAGTAATTTGTGTAATAACAAATTACTAATAATCTTTAAAAAAAAAAAAAAATCAAGTGAATACAGTTTTTCAATAAAACTAGTGCAGGCGTTTTCGTTCAACCGTATCTCATCATGCATCATTATGTCGCCAACACCTTGTACCTTGTGATGATACCAGATGTAATAATTTGTTCAAATAAACTTTTATTTATTTATATCTTTTGATATCGAACATAAAAGTTTACATACATTAAAAATGTTAACTTGCTTGTCGTTAAAAACGCTCCCCGCGTCACTACTGGCACTGCCTTTCAGTGTGAACTTTTCTTTTTTTTTCTTTTCTATTATTCTAACTGAACCTAAAAGTTCTCGATGATGAACAGAGATTTTTTTGCTACAATGGGCAAACTCCTGTCGAGTCGCACCGTGATAAAATCTTATCGATAGACGAAAAATGTATGAGCTTGTCACGTAAAATCAATAAATGTCTCGATAAAAGTTTTCGCGGCACGCATCCTAAGCCTACTAGACTGCACTCAGATGAAAAATGGTGATCAGGCCGCAAGTGGAAGCTTATGTTTTTTTTAACCGACTTTAACAAAAGGAGGAAGTTCTCAATTTGGTTGGTTTTTTTCCTTTGCTTACCTGTACAGGGTGCACCAAGCCTTGAGCCAGAACTAGCTGCACGACCTTCATGGCGCTGGAGCGCACCACGGTGCTGTTGTGCAGGAACGAGCCCAGGATCTCCTTCAGGTACAGCTGGATCACCGTCGACGCCATGCCCGACGACACGTCGCCCATCTCTTTGAGGTTCTCGTGCTTCGATCGCTTTGACCCTATGAAGATTTAAAAACATGTTTTATACAGGGTGTTACTTTGCATTCTTGCCATATTTACAGAGGTTACTATATTACTGATACTGAACACAAATCCGTAAAAAAATAAAGCCCGAAAAATTTTTTTTTTTATCTTGAGTATTTTATTTTATCGACAATCTGTTAAACACACCACTAATTATCGTAACGCATGCACATCACTTGTTGGCGATGGCGATGGAGACTTTTTTACTTTTTATTGTATTTTTAAATATCTATTGCAATCTATTGTCTTTAAAATGTCTTTTTGACACTTGTAAAATACTGAGAAATCCATCAATCACAAATCACGTTATAAATAATACAAAAATGTCTGAAGCGTATTCAAACAACGAATAATTTAATCAAAATGGTGCTTGGAGTGTCTGCAAGACGTCTTAGACGAAATGCTTGATGACGTACCCTTAGCGTTACACCAAATGCTCTACTACCAGCAGGATGGTGCTCCCCCACAATAAGGACGTCAAGTGCGCGAATAATACGTTTGGTGAACAGTGGATTGGACGAGGGGTCCAGTAGCTTGGCCACCACTATCCTCGGACCTGACACCAATGGATTTTTGGAGTGACTTGAAACGACTGGTATGCGCAGAAGAGATAAACAGTGTTAAACGCGTTACACGAAAGGATTGTTTTAGTGAAACTGTGAGACAAAACGTTTATGTGTTGCGAAAACTAAAGCGAAAAACCTACGCTTCGCAGTGCTAGACTGTGCCTTGATCAGATGATCAGAATCGGAGGCCACTTTGAACACTTGCTTCGCAGTATGTAAGTAAACTTTGTAAGTAGGAACTTTTTAATAAATAATTAATTGTGAATAAGGTGATTTCATTTCATACTTAATTTATTAATTTGTAAAAATAGGGTACAATGTTATAAATTAATTAAAACCCTAATAATTAAGTATTACGTATTTTTGACGGTCCTAAGCCCGTAAAGTAGAAAGGGAAATCTGAAATCAACTGAAGAGTATTTTAAAATAATTATTATGACTGGATAAAAAGGCTGGTACCCAGAGCCATAAATCAACAGATTATTAAGAACTAGGCCACGCCCACTAGGTTTATTTCACTTGTACCTGTAGAACGTGCGAGACAAAATTGGTTTATTCCAATTTGTACTGAAAAACCAAATTGACTAAAATCTTAGTGTACTTTCTTTATGGGAGTCTCTTGTTTATCTTAAAATTATTTAAGATAAACAAGAGACTCCCATAAAGAAAGTTACCTATTAAGGTATTGTTCCCTACTTTTATCTCTGTGAATATGGCAAGAATGCAAAGTAACACGGTGTATGTTAACGTGAAATTGTGAGCTTCGTCAGTTTATAATATAACGCGTGAGATTGAAAACTAACAGTGAATTAGGTTAGATTGTACGTCAGATTATTAATCTGACGGAATTCACAAATTTTACATGCCGTTTTTGTGTAGCAAAACTTAATGGTAATACTTCCGCGGGCGCATGAGCGCGGAAACTAATCTCACGCGTCTGCGCCACACGCCTTTTTATTCTTCGATACAGACACCCGCCGCTGTGCAAGTTTTAGCGTACTTATAATTTACGCGAATTTAGTCGGACTCGGGGGTGCGCAATGTCATTTCGATGTCCGATGCCTTATAGGCAGTTAAAGGTAACTACGTCACTCTGTGGGCCGTAATATCTCAGAATTACCTGGTCATAAAAAAAATAAAAAGAAGAAAGATAACTACAGCTACATAACTTGTTTTTCAACTGGGTGTACTCACATTCCTTATCCTGTCGTATCATCCTCTGCTCCTCCTCCTGCAAGTACATCTCAATATTCCTCAGCACGTCGGCCTTCATCTCGATGGGCGCGAGGTCGGCCGTCAGCAGCTGATGGTAGAAGTCCTTGAGCTCCGGCCGCAGCATAAACTCGTAGTGCCGCACGCATATCGAGCCGAGCGCTTTGAGCGTGTGCGAAACGAAGTCTTCGTCTTCCAGGCTTACGAAGAACATCATTGTGGAGAACACTTGCTCTTTTATGTCGTTCTGTGGTACGGAAGGGGAGAGATGGTTTAGTCGTAACTGATGTGCGATAATATTTATTTCTTGTCTGTTTTAAAGGGGGCACATTATGGATCGAGAATGCGACTTTCGGCCATAGTGTTTTATTCCACAAGATCTATTTTTAAAAATTACATATCGATAGGCTACGTATTATTCTGTGCTTACTATGAGTTTACGTTAGGTGCACTCGCTAGCGAGAGAAGATTTTCTTCATAGTATTTTTTGAAGTAAGAACTTCTTGAATGTAGCCGTTAGGGACGCTGTACAATATGTCGTATAGCACACCTAACGTAAACTCATTAAATTTATTTGACTAAACGTTTTTCTCTAAAACTGATAAGTATCAGTTGACTGGAATTTAATTAAACAAAGTGGTCGATTCCGATGAAGAATTGACAACAAGTTTCAAAACACAAGTTTTGAAACTACTTGAGCATTGTTCTATGACTTGTTGACTATAATCTTACTCTATTAACCCGCGCACAAAGTTGCCCGTTCAGAATTTATGAGATTACGAAAATGGAAAAAAAAAGTAAGTGACTAATTTCGTGAAATACGTAATTAAAATTACAACGAAAACGACAAAATACGCTGCACCAAAATATAACGGTATGTTAGAAAAAGTGAAGACTATCGTACCGGCAGCCCCTCAATGACCCTGGCCTCGGTGAACTCGAAGTAGCGCAGCAGCAGCCCCACGATGAACAGCGCGCGGCGGAAGTGCGGCCGCGTGTGGTGCGCGCGCGTCGCGTCCGGGTTGCGCTGCCAGCTGTGCTTCCACTGTAGCAGCACCCCTGACAAAATATAGATATTCTTTTGATTTCACCGTATATTTACACCAATAGTGTAGGGTTTAGAATCGCGCTAACCGCTCACTGATGTATTTAAAGGAAACTTTCCTGAGTGACGCTGATCGCTCGGCGTCTACGCTTCATAAGCCGGATCTCCATTAGAGGCAGCTAGAGCTGCTCAAATGAAGACGCTGCCTCAACCAAGGCACGACTCGTTGCGGGGCAAATTACGTCGCCGCGGTCCGAGCTATGTACATTTTGTCGGGACGAGGCAACCGCTCGGGCCGAGGCTGCCTCTAGCTAGTGGATACGCGGCTTTACATTTCGGCTGTCAGCGCCGACTTTCGGCGTGCGTCAATGCGATTCTAAAACCAGCCTAACGACTAACGTAGCGTAGCATTTTGCCGCTGATAATACAAGTCGCTAATACTTTTGATTGGATAAACTGCTTGTAGACACATGAATTACATATCTATCTATGCTCTTAATTAGTTTCAACAACTCAATCAGTTTCTGCATACAAATAACGAGTTTTTTATGTGTACTCACCGTGATATTTATTAAAAACGTCCCTAATAAGCTTGTAATTGTGCGTCAGGTTGTTGACGATGGCCGCTAACAGCGCTATACACGAGGCGATGACGAGCTGTCCGCGCTGCAGGATCAGCTTCACCGCGTCCTCCTCCAGTTGAGCGAGGAACGTCTCGCTAGGGTGCTCCATTAGCGGTACCACCAACTCGAGAGTCGACGCCACAGTCGACATTATTTGTTGCTCATATTGATTCTGGAATAACGGATGAGATTAACGCCCGTATTCACAAACGATGCTTGCTTGTGAAGCAGCAAATCGAACGCACAGCGTTGAAAAGAGCTCTGTGATTGGTTCGTGTGTGACCCTGTGCCAGTGCGTCCACGCGCACTGTGAGACCTCATTGTAAAGTTTGTGAATACGGGCGTTAGTCACATTTTTGCTTCAAAATACAGTCGACAGCAATCAAAATACCATGCATTGCATTCCTAGGAAAGATTTTTTATCTATTTCTTTATTCACAGACGTCAAAAAAGGACGTCATTTCACGCCACCCGAAGAGGTCAGGGCTACTTGAAATGACAGTTTGTTTGACTGATGACATACTCGGTGTAAAGATCAATGTTGAAAATGATGGGATGACGTCATTATTGTGGGATAAAAACAAACTTAAACTCACCTGACATTTTAAACTCAGGTACGGCTGCAAGGTTAACGCGTGATTAACTAGCAATTGAGGCCTAATTTTTGCAAATAAATGTAGAGTTGAAAGGCACGCTAATATGCGTTGAGATGACGCAGATCCTGAAACAAAAAATGGGTTGGTTTATAGATTCATATACAGCTTAATTAATAACATTCTCATTTTATATTCCTTACCCTCAACACTCGATTCTTCTAGCTGTAGTAAATTTTCGATCAAGCAGTCCACAATTTGTTGACACGCGACCAAAAGTGACTTTGGAGGTTGATAAATAATTTTTGTTGAATCTTCCTTGTCTTCTTTTGGCTTGAATAACTGAAAAGTCAAGTCAAGGCTAACTATAATTTCATCCCATTTGCATTGTCACAACCCTAGAAGAATATGAAATAATACTTATTTCTGAGATTAGATAAACATTTTGATACTACAGTAAACATTAAGATGAAATATTTCTAAATAAAATAAATCAGGCAGGTAAGATTATCTTATTTTGGGTAAAATATAAACGTAATATAAACTGGGTACCCTCATTCTTGACTTATTTGATACTCACGCTCGTCAATAACTGCTGGAACCACTCGAGGCCCATATCCCTTGAGGATATGACGACGTCTGTGATGTTGAGGACTTTCCTGGTCAGCGGATCAGCGGTGGCCGCGGTCATATCGAGCGCGCCGAGCCGTGTCGAGTTAGCGCACGGACTGAACCACATGTTTTGAAACACCTCCATCACTAACTTCCTAATGCCCTCCTCATCATTCACTCGCCTGATCATCTTCACGCAGATTTCAGGTATTTTCGGAAACTCGGGGCACTCTATACAAATGTCTTTGAGGATTTTTATCACACGTTTCCGAACAGACACACCCGTATCCTGCGAAACAAGGTTTTTTTTGGATGATTTTCGATCTAAATTAGATCACTTTTTAATATCAGTCGTATTTCCGACCAGTTGTGGTGTCTTCAAAGTTTAGCACGAATTAAATTACCTACATATAGAAAAAAGTTATGTTATGATAAATTACCTAAATATAGAAAGAAGTTATGTTATGATTCTTTTCAATAGTTCTAGTGTAGGTAAATATTGGATAAGGGCTACATTAAAATTTTTGTTATTGTTATTATTTTAACACGATTAAAAGTTTAGTAACTTACAAGAATTCTATTTGAGAGCATTCCATAATACTTGTCAATGAGATCGGGGCGGCTGAGGACGAACTTGCCCACGAGGTCGACGGCCGCTTCGCGCACGGCGGTGGACTGGTCGAGGAACGAGCGGTTGACGCCGATCTGCATGTCCGGCCTCGCCAGCACCGCCGGGTCCGCTTCCACAATCATCGCTAAACATTTCATAGCTTTAGTCCGAATCGCTATCGTATTCTCGCACAATATCACTAGAATCTTTCGCAGATATCTATCGAAACTTTGCGAAAAAGACCTCTTCGAGGCGAGATATTGAGATATTAACTCGGCACCACCGTAGTCTATGTACGACTGCATCACTTGTACTTGAGTGCCGCCTTGATATCGGAACGGTCGAATCTTCTCCAGAAAGAAATGCTTCCGCCTCTCGTTGGTCTTGAACTTCTCCGCCGATATAACCGCGCTTATAGTTTGTTTCTTCTCCTTGGTTTCTTTGTCGCTGTCGTCGTCGGGTTCAGATTCTTCCTCGCTGCTTTCGTCTTTGTAGCGCTTTTTAGATTTGTTTTTCGGCCTTTTAGTAGGAGACGAACTTTTAGGTTGCACAACCATGTCTCTGTACCACTGGGTGATGTAGAAATGTCGCGCACAATTCCATGCCTGGTCCTTTTGTCCGTTGATGGCGAGGTAATCAAGTAAGACTCGTTGTAAAAATTCCGTTCTTTCTTCGTCTTCATCGAGTCCTGACGTAATACCCTGCAACAAGAGTAAAATATGAATAACTAGTGCCAATAAAATAATCGACAACTGTTTTTTAAAAATCCTGAATTATGATTGTTCCAGTGTTCTTCTTCGTGGTTCGATTAAATACAGATAATAAGAATCAGCTCCCTTAAAGCCTAAAACATACCTAACCGAACAACCTACTGCGTTTTCTTTGGCGAAGGATCTATGTTAACAAACTTTAATATTTTGCTTACCGAACGGGCGGCAGCTAGGGCAGAATAGTCTTGTGACCACGCATCGCCGGCGCGCGAAGCGTCCAACGACCGCCTACCAGATGTAGGAATGATCTAACAAGGGGAACCAATAATTAAAGGCCGCCAAGTTTTATTTAGAGGTAGGTTCAGCCATTATTTGCATTGATATATCTGTGACATCATGCTACTAATTAAATACTAATACAGTCGCAGGTGGTTAACCGTCTCCTCATAGAGGTTGACCGCTGCACGCTCAACAAGAGTCGTTGGGAGTGCTCGAGTGCATCGCCTGTGCCAGTAGGGGAGGAAATACGATTCACATACAGATAGTTTAGGTCGGGATTAATAATGCCACTGACACGTAATTTTTGGGCACAAAGCTCTAGAACTAGTTGCTGGGATAGAAAAGTTTTAGAATGGCGTCCACGCAACACTGGGAGAGTAGTGTAGGCCTCTCCTATTAGCTGATGAACTGATGAAGATGGCGATATGCCGCGGCTAATGAAGCATCTGGATGCAGGCAGCACAAAATACTTGGAGAAGTTTTTGTCCAGCTGTAGAGTGCAGCCGTCTTCAAGCTGAGAGGAAGGTGTCAATCGCACGCAAATTACCTGCATCTGGTTGCCGTCCTTCTCCTCCTCGGCGCGGATGTCGCGCACGACGGCGTCCAAGGTGGCGAGCTTGGCGCGCGAGTGCACGCTGTCGCGCCGCAGCGTTATGCAGTGGACTACTGGTCCTGTCTCCTGCGCCATAAGGTGCAGAGTGCAAGTTACCTGCGTCTGGTTGCCGTCCTTCTCCTCCTCGGCGCGGATGTCGCGCACGACGGCGTCCATGGTGGCGAGCTTGGCGCGCGAGTGCACGCTGTCGCGCCGCAGCGTTGTGTAGTGGACTACTGGTCCTGGCTCCTGCACCATAAGGTGCAGAGTGCAAGTTACCTGCGTCTGGTTGCCGTCCTTTTCTCCTCCTCGGCGCGGATGTCGCGCACGACGGCGTCCATGGTGGCGAGCTTGGCGCGCGAGTGCACGCTGTCGCGCCGCAGCGTTGTGTAGTGGACTACTGGTCCTGGCTCCTGCACCATAAGGTGCAGAGTGCAAGTTACCTGCGTCTGGTTGCCGTCCTTTTCTCCTCCTCGGCGCGGATGTCGCGCACGACGGCGTCCATGGTGGCGAGCTTGGCGCGCGAGTGCACGCTGTCGCGCCGCAGCGTTATGTAGTGGACTACTGGTCCTGTCTCCTGCGCCATAAGGCGCAGAGTGCAAGTTACCTGCGTCTGGTTGCCGTCCTTCTCCTCCTCGGCGCGGATGTCGCGCACGACGGCGTCCATGGTGGCGAGCTTGGCGCGCGAGTGCACGCTGTCGCGCCGCAGCGTTATGTAGTGGACTACTGGTCCTGTCTCCTGCGCCATAAGGTGCAGACTGCAAGTTACCTGCGTCTGGTTGCCGTCCTTCTCCTCCTCGGCGCGGATGTCGCGCACGACGGCGTCCATGGTGGCGAGCTTGGCGCGCGAGTGCACGCTGTCGCGCCGCAGCCGCGCCGCCACCAGCCCCAGGTACTCAAGTGACGCTACGCGCACCGGCATCTCCATGGATTTGTCCGACATGTATTTCACCTGAGAAAAGATGTTTTGTTATTTCAAATAGTAGTTTAGTTAGTTCATACAGCGCTGGTGTTTCATACAGCGCTGGTGTACTGTCAGCCACCGTGCGCCGCTCGTGGTGGTGGCGCACACATGTCTCGTGCGCCGAAAGCATGCATTATTCCCTTAAAGGCTGGATGGGGTCCGCTCCATAGCGAGCCATAGGCCTGGGATGGAACCGCGGATAAATTATTCGCAATGCCGTCTCAATAAACTCCAGCGGATAGTCGGGTTTTAGTGCCGCTGGAAAATGTGGCTCTGTTCTATATTAGCACATTTTTCTTTTCAATACGGCGGCAAAATGGCCGCTGGCTTTGCTGCGACTGCCAAACACAAAGCCGGCGGCCATGCCTTTGCTGCTGGACTGCGTGGATTCACCATAAAATGGGGATGGAAATGATCAATTTCACATAGACACTTCCATTTGTTAACCGACTACTTACATAGAAGGGTTTGGGATTGTTGGATAATTAAAACTTATATTACTTACTAGCATAGTTCCAAGAAGGCTGAGCAGCAACTCAGTAGCGGGCCATTCTGGTTTGTTGACGGTGGTGAGCAGATCGTGCACGAAGTTCTCGAACAGGGGCCGGAAGTCCACCTCCTCGGAGCGGCTGCGGCACTTGTTGAGGAACGACGTCAGGAACGTGCCGCCCACACTGATCGCCGCTTCATACTTCGAAATTATGAGTAGATCTTTGTCGACGTGCTGGAAAAATACGACGATTTGAACAACAAAGCATCATTGATTCTATGTCATGATAGACAATTTAGTATAAAAAAGAAATCAATTTAAGTACTTATTTACTGTTAACATAAAAAATCGAAATGCCAATAGGCAACCTTATTATGACCAATGGGCGGCTGTCTAATGTTAGGTTACGAATGACATTGATAAGTAAGGACGCCAGAGTACCGTCGCGCGCGCATATTATTATGGTCTATAGTATTTTGTTGAAAAATAACTATGGAAATGTAAGTGCAAGTTAAGAATCCAGCATTTTATTTATGAAATTAGATATTAATATTGTAAAGTTTGTCAAACCAGAAATTAATAATAAACACAAGGCACTTACTTTCTTGCTCTCAGATTCAGGATGTTCCTTATCTTTATCCTGAGACTTGCACATGGACTCCGGCAGGGTGACGACACACTGCACCAGCTGCAGTACGAGAGCCGTGAGCATTTGTATGTGTTGATCTGAACTCAACTGGAATGATCGTAAGTTGTGCTTCGAGCTAGGTATACGAGCTATCGACGCCAGTATGTCTTCTAACAAAAGCCGTCGGTGTTGCTCGTATTTGGTGAATATCTGTAACAAAATGTTGTTATCAAATAACTGAAAAATGCCAACATCATCATCATCATGATAAAAGGGGAGTAATGGTCATACTACTCTGCCGGTTTCCGCATGACCGGAAGTGTGGAGAAGCCATTTCGTATTCCTAAGAACGCGTTACGGCATATAAGTCGCGAACGATACATTTTACAAAAAAAAAGTTTAAATAAACAAAAAAGGTAATTTTATTTTACACAAAAAAGGTCTCTTTACATTTTTGTCCAAAGAAAGGAAAAAAAAGAAACCAAAGAATCTTTTTCGGTCAGATTAAGAGAACCCACCAACATTTTTGTCAGATTAAAAAAATATGCTTTCAGGATACCGAGATAAACCTCCCCTATGAAAATCTGACGCGCTCGAGTATTTCAAAAAAACTTTTTTTTTTTGCATTTTCAAAAATTCATCGTAACTTATCGTCACGCCGAAATCGTCAGTTTTTTTAAAGGGAGCTTCCTTTGGGCCTACTTAACACCCCTTCCGAAAATCTGACGCGCTCAAGTAATTTTTTTTTTTCATTTTTGACTACTTTATATGCCTACCCCCACCACGCAAACCGGCAGATTAGTATACCGTTGTTATCAGAGGTACTCGGGGCATACGTAGTATGAATATCTGACGCGCTCGAGAATGCCCAAGTAACTGTTTTTTTTAACATTTTTGAAAAACCGTACACGCTAAACCCACCGCTAAAATGGTTTTTGCCATACGAGCTTTTCTTTTCGAAATTATTTTATCTTTCGATTTTGATAGGTCTCGACGGCGCCGTTGAATTACGCCATTTAGCTACCTCGCCTCCCTAACTATGTTGATTGTTGTGGGATTGTAATCTGTTAACTCATAAAAATACATGACGCATGTCTGCCTTGCTCTGCTTTGACCCTTAATAAATGATAAGAGGCAGACAGAATGCACTCGTTTACTAGCTTATTTTGTATTTACCAAGTCGTTTTCACTGGAGCTATGTTGAGCGAGTCTAGCTCGGCCAGCAGCGTGACGCACTCTTGGGCATGTGTATAAGCTCGCGCACCGAGCAGCTCAGACTCACCGTAGTGACGAGCTTGAGCGCCGACAGCTGCAGCTCGCTGACGTTCTCCACGAAGAACGGCGACACGCGCCCACTGTAGACGCGTGCAGCACCGTGGTGTCGGTGAGGTGGTGCGCCGCCAGTAGCTCGGCTAGTAACGTGACGCATTCGTACATTACGTAGCACAAACTCACCGTAGTGACGAGTTTCAGCGCCGACAGCTGCAGCTCGCTGACGTTCTCCACGAAGAACGGCGACACGCCCACTGTAGACGCGTGCAGCACCGTGGTGTCGGTGAGGTGGTGCGCCGCCAGTAGCTCGGCTAGCAGCGTGACGCACTCATACACTACGTAGCACAAACTCACCGTAGTGACGAGTTTCAGCGCCGACAGCTGCAGCTCGCTGACGTTCTCCACGAAGAACGGCGACACGCCCACTGTAGACGCGTGCAGCACCGTAGTGTCGGTGAAGTGATGCGCCGCCAGTATCTCGGCTAGTAGCGTGACGCACTCGTACACTACGTAGCACAAACTCACCGTAGTGACGAGCTTCAGCGCCGACAGCTGCAGCTCGCTGACGTTCTCCACGAAGAACGGCGACACGCCCACTGTAGACGCGTGCAGCACCGTGGTGTCGGTGAGGTGGTGCGCCGCCAGCAGCTCAGCTAGTAGCGTGACGCACTCGTACACTTCGTAGCACAAACTCACCGTAGTGACGAGTTTCAGCGCCGACAGCTGCAGCTCGCTGACGTTCTCCACGAAGAACGGCGACACGCCCACTGTAGACGCGTGCAGCACCGTGGTGTCGGTGAGGTGGTGCGCCGCCAGCAGCTCAGCTAGTAGCGTGACGCACTCGTACACTTCGTAGCACAAACTCACCGTAGTGACGAGTTTCAGCGCCGACAGCTGCAGCTCGCTGACGTTCTCCACGAAGAACGGCGACACGCCCACTGTAGACGCGTGCAGCACCGTAGTGTCGGTGAAGTGATGCGCCGCCAGTATCTCGGCTAGTAGCGTGACGCACTCGTACACTACGTAGCACAAACTCACCGTAGTGACGAGCTTCAGCGCCGACAGCTGCAGCTCGCTGACGTTCTCCACGAAGAACGGCGACACGCCCACTGTAGACGCGTGCAGCACCGTGGTGTCGGTGAGGTGGTGCGCCGCCAGCAGCTCAGCTAGTAGCGTGACGCACTCGTACACTTCGTAGCACAAACTCACCGTAGTGACGAGTTTCAGCGCCGACAGCTGCAGCTCGCTGACGTTCTCCACGAAGAACGGCGACACGCCCACTGTAGACGCGTGCAGCACCGTGGTGTCGGTGAGGTGGTGCGCCGCCAGCAGCTCAGCTAGTAGCGTGACGCACTCGTACACTTCGTAGCACAAACTCACCGTAGTGACGAGTTTCAGCGCCGACAGCTGCAGCTCGCTGACGTTCTCCACGAAGAACGGCGACACGCCCACTGTAGACGCGTGCAGCACCGTAGTGTCGGTGAGGTGATGCGCCGCCAGTAGCTCAGCCAACAACGTCACGCACTCGTGCGCGTGAGTGTACAACTCGCGAACCGCGCGCGTGGAGCCGCCGCCGCCGCCGCCGCCGCGCCGCGTCGCGTTGCCCGCGCCCCCGCCCCGCCTCTTCCGACCGTCCACTGCAAGCGCGAATGGTTGAATTACATAAATAAAAGAAGGAGAAACAAATGAGGAGCGTTTTTCATGGTGCTTTTGTTTTAAGAAATGTAGAAACCTTTCAACCACTGTATCAAATGGCATCAAAATTAATTTAAGCTACAAAAATAGGAAAAATCGAATTGAACAAGATTGTTAAAACTTACCTTTCTTTTTGGAGGTGGTCTGGATGCTATATACAGGATCGTACACACAGTATATTGTGTTATTGAGTTGAAATTTAATGAACATAATGATTCTATCTATAACATCTTCTAGAAAAACGCGCTTAGGCATACTCGGTGAGGTCATTATGTATAAAGAAGTCAGACACGCGTCCGATGCGCACATAACTCTCTCTTGAGCTGATTCTATCCATATTTGTCGCATCTCTTCACTGTCATCCTGTGGAATATAATTTTATTTAGAAAAAAATAATTTAATGAATACAACAGAGTTAAATAATATTTTCGATGGAACAAAACTTACCGGATCGCCAACTAACGACATTTTTTCCGCAGCTCTAATATTCTTCTCCAATATATTCAGTAAGCGAACTAATCTGTCTGAAGGAATTGCTTCCATAGCACCAAGATTCTTTAGTTTAGCTGCCTCAGAACACAGCTCTTGAAGTTGATAACGCGGTAGTAAAAGTTCTTCAGGGATATCTGTCCCTTCTGAAATAAAATTGACATTTTGTTTAATAAATTCGATAAAATTATTGAATAATAATTGATAAAATACGACATTTCTTGTAAGATTAATGCTGCACTTACCCATTTCATCAGTAATGATAACGTCATCGTCAATAGTTTCAAATACTGTTTCGATTAATTTATTAAAACGCTGATACGTATTTGTCTCCATTAATTCGTCAACAGATAACATTTCTAGTACAGGTACTAATCTTCTTTCGACTTTACGCAATTTTGGGCGAACTGTAATAAACATTTTATTGTCAATATTTATTGTGTTATAATTTATAGGAAATTCCAGTTCATTGATTTATAACTCAAATACACTTACCAATAGCAGCTTCAGCTTCTTCTTTCTTACTGGCTTCTTCGTGTTTTCTTTTCACTGCTTCCCAATTTTTTTCTCTAGCTATATCTATTGCTTCTCTCTCTTTGTCTACAGTGGGTGTTGCACTGCTCGATTTAGCTTTTAGTGGCGCATTATCATCAGAGTCCGACTCGAGTGTACTATTTTTACGAGTTCTCTCATCACTAGGTGGTTCATGCTTCTTCAAAAGTCCCTCCTAGATAGAAAAATAAAATAAAATGTAAAGAATTCAAGCTCCCATCGCACTCTGCTCCAAAAATACTAGAGGCCATCAAAGAGAGGTTTTGAACATTTTGACTTTGGAAATAAATGGATCAATCACTAAACAGTTCACTACAGACACTATTAACCAATTAGTTGCCAATTATTGTTATTGTTTCGAGAACCCACACAGGCATAAAACGCGAGATGTCATAGGTTGGGGAAAATACAAAAGTTTACAAAACATTTCAAAAGTTCACGAAAAGTATTATTAATTGATTGGTGTTGACTACCCAACTATGTCCATAGAGACAAAAGAAATAACTCACCGAAAGCCTTCCAATCTTGACCACAGGGTATCTGTTGTTGGCGCCGGTGCTCTTGTTAGGCTCCTGCTTGTCGGGCTGCGCGGGCGGCGCGTAGGGCGCGCCCATCGACGGCTGCGGCACGTGCGGCTCTTGCCGCAGCGGCGACGGAGCCACGCTCGCCTGCGCCGGCGACTGACCGGTGACCACGTTCCCATCTGGTTTGAAATTGGAAAATAAGTTGATGATTTTTCTCATAGGTGTGAAAACTATACTAGTTCTGAATGTTGTATTTCCATTTTAAGCTCAATAAATATTATACATTGTGTTGTTTTAGATGCATTTTAAATTTATCATTTGCATGTTTATATCTTTACTGTGTAATGCTGTTTAAAAACATTGCAAAAATTACAGTAATGTAACTTTTTAAGGTGTATTTATGATACAAGATTTTAATTGGCATCAATAGAAATAAAAAAGTACCTTGCTCAAAAGGCTTCTCTTGGGATTGCATGTGCAGTCTTTGTTGATCAGGTTGATTTCCAGGCGACATAGAAAGAGGATCTTTATCTTCGTTCAAATTTGTCCCAAAATTCCTGGAGTCCTGTGTTAGACTATTATAGAATCCACCATTTTGTGAATTAGGGGTCATGGTGTTTGCTAATGGACTTGTGTATGTGTTGGAGGAATTCCCACTGTTCCACAAAGGAGATACATTATTCTGTTCAGTGATGTTAACTTGGTTGCCAGGTCTAGACTGAGAGGGAGGGGATCCCATATTGACATGTGGTGATGATTGACAAGGTGTTGCCAGGAGTTGCTGGTTTGGAATGGTCGGTTGGTGCACTGTAGTTCCATGTGTTGATGGACTTGAATTAACAGTGTTGTGTGAGGCATAGTTGTATGAATCAGATGGCGACATGCCATTAAATTTTGCTGCATGTAAATGGTTGTTGCCCCAATGATTTCTTTGCTGCTGATCAAACACATTAGGATTAACATTTAAGATCGCTTTCAGCAATTCTGGTGTGGATTGTTGAGGAGCAGGACTCACTGCATTTGGTATACTCTCATCTTTTAAATCACTGAAAAAAAATATGCAAAAGATTAGATCCATATCCTTGAAAATAGGAAAGCACACAGATGATTGTATATTTCTTTTAGGACATTAATATTAATTTAATGCTATATTCTTACATGTGCTGTACAGAGGTTTGCATAAGAGATTGCAAGAGCAGTGACACCAAGTTATCATCACGAGTTGCTAGCAATATTGCAGCCTCTTCAGCAACTCTTGGATGAAACAGTTGAGATTTATTATTTAACGTTGATGGCAAAGGTGTTGGAAGTGGTAACACTGGTAGAACTGAAACAAAATTGTAATTTTAATACCCATTTCACATTTAATATTGTTTCTGGCTTTAAAGGAAAAGAATAAAAGAATTACTGAATTATTTAGTCAGTAGCTTTTGCCTGTGGCTTCACATGCATAAAATTTCGTTTATCACAGATCGTCATAAATTATAGCCTATATGTTATTCTGGGTTATAAACAATAATACTGTAAAGTTTCATCAAAATCCGTTCATTAGTTTTTGCGTGAAAGAGTAACAAACATCCAGACATCCAAACTTTCTCATTTATATAATTAATATTAGTAGGATTATTGACTGGTATGTACTAGTAGATGTAAATGCAACATTATTTTATATATTTTTACACAAAGCTTTAGAAAGTGAAGTTTCAATCATGTATTTTGTATTTAATTTCTCCTTTGTATATTGTAAAAGTTTTTATTATTTAGCAAAGCCTGAACAAAGCTAATGCTAATAAAAATGTGATGTGTGACGTAGCTTCGGTATGATGATCTTTAATGTTTTCTTAGTTGAAGAACCACATAACCTCTACTCATTATCACCCGATTAATTATTTGATAAAATGACAATAAATTTACACATTCCTTAGTATTCAATCTACACTAGCAATTCACAATTTGTCTATAGTAAAAACATTGCAAATTGTTTAGATTACTATTTATAAAACTACACACCCATACTTAACTAGAATTCTAAGTTTAATGTATTAGAATTAAAATCATACAGTAAATTAGATAGGTATTGAAAAGACAAAAGAGTAGGAATGTGCATGTGCATATTTTTTATAAAATATCTTTTTAATCAGCATCAGACAATATGTCGACTTGTAATGTGGAAAAGCATGCTATTACACACATTGTTGGTGAAGTACTAGCTACTTTATGATGTTTAAAATGGTTCAAATAAGACTGCTAACTTTTTTAGTACTTTTAAGGTAATAATGTAGATGATTTACACCAAATGGTTGCTTTGGTGTCGTAGTACTGTACTCATAAGATTCATTTCTTGATTATAACTACCAGTTTGTAACACATGAAATCAGATAAGCAAACAACTTCAGATAAATATTGGTAAAATTAGGATTACAGGTTTACTAAATCTTGATATTTTGATGGAAATAATTTTAATTTATTTAATGAATTAGATTTGATTATCAATTACAATATTTGGTATTTTTAATATACTCACGGTCTGTCAAGCTGGCTACTCCTGCTAATGTTGTAATAGGGACACTTGGTATATCCCTTTCATTCATTTTGATTGTATTATATCAATAAATAACAAAAATTTATTTGTCAAATTCCGCCAAAACTCTCCTAGAAGAAAGAAAGTCTTTAGAGCAACACAGTAACAAAATAATAAGCACAGGGCAGTGCGTCGTCGACGTCGCCTGTCTACTCATGATTTACTTTCTACTTTGAAGGCACTGACCACAATCTGATAATGAATGTTAAATAATTTAGAATATGTCACTGTACACGAAAATAAGATAAATATATCAACAAAATTACGAAGATTGTTGTGGAAATGGGGCAGCCGTCAATTTGATGCTTTGTTGTGCGTTGTGCATCACAACGAAGGTCAGCGCATCCACACGACACTCCCAATGAGATAGCAAAACTGTGATATTTATTCCCAGGAGCAGATTATTTCCAGTTGAACAAATACACTTGTACTCACTTTAACATTATGTTAGATATTTCTATTTTATTTATCCAGGGCAAATCAAACATAATCCCAACATTTAGGTAATCAAGAAATTGTGACGATGTTACCACAGGTTAAAAACAGTGTTGTTCCTGACAAATTTAGGGTTGCCGTAGTCTGATTCTAAAATTGCCGGATTTTTAAGGAAAACTTAGAAAAATTGCCGTATTTGTACAACATGCTTACTTGAAAGGTTAAAATTTAAAAAAAATGTTGATGTATTAAGTACTATACGTAAACTACTTTTAAACTTACTTATTTTATTCTTTACTTTTAAAGGTTTTGAATAGTTTAGTCCTAGAACCTACACGAATAAAAGTGAAAAATCTACCAAAATGAGGAACTAACGATTTTAGACATTAATATCTCGGTGATAAGGTTGCATTTGGTTGAATTCTGTTGACGTTTCTTTTCATGGCGCTTCTACTTCATCTATGATTTACAATTTGGTACGTTCCATTAGACGAAATATTTTTTTTTGTTTACTAAAACTCATGAAAAACTCATAAAACTCTACATTAATCAATTGCCGTATATTTTGATACGGTAATGAAAGAGCTGCCGTATACCGTATTTATGGTGCCTAAGATGCCTGAATGCCGTATATTACGGCAATTGCCGTATCAAGAACATCACTGGTTAAAAATGAACTCGTTGTCGTTGCACAACTGTATTTTGTCAAAGCTTACTTAGTGAAAACGAAATGCAGGTGGCGCTATTATAGTTGAACCTTGAACCTAAAATAATAATTTAAAAATGATAGATTTTATGAAAATGAGTACTATAAAAAAAGCAGACCTATCTTAGATAGGTCGCCGCGCCGCCTGGATGCTATTGATTGTAATTGAAATAAAATCTGGCTAAGATTTTATTTCAACCTAAGGGGGGCCAAAATTAATGGAGACACGAGGGCGCTTTGTAAAAAGAAATGTTTCACATAGGCGCAACTTATTCCATCGATAGTTTATTTGATACGCCCAATTGGTTTTTTGAACATAAATCTACTCGCACATCCAAGTAAAGCCGGGTCTTCAGTGCGTGTTTTGCCCTACACAATCAACAAAAACAATGTCAGCATTCAACATTTTTTATATATAAGCTACTTTGTTCAATGTTGAAATGTTTTTGTTGATTGTGTACTAGGGCAAAAGACGGGCTGGAGACCCGGCTTAATGAGCGCAGCGAACTTTTTTTAAGCATTTCAAACTCAAGAGGGGGGCGCCACCACTAACGTATAGCGCCACAGGAAAAATTTTGCCCTAAAAATCGTAGATCTGTGGCTATTTATAGATCGCGCAGCGAGAGATGAGGCAATGAACACAATAACGTTTGTATAGCCCGACCAGGAACATAAAAACCCTCGCCATGTTGCGGAAAACTAATGGTACTAATTTCTTTTAATGGCAACAGTAACTGAAAACTTCATTGACATGTCACCTTGCATGTCAGTCTATTGCTGTCAAAGTGTAAACAAACTTTATTTTAAATGTGCGCAATTGATTTTGTGAATTAAAATGCTAAAATCTTTTTATAGTCGTGAAAGAAAAGTGGTTCACAATGTGTTAAAGTATTTGTCGAAGAGATACGAAGGGTTCGGACAATATTTTCATTGAATAATGTTTCCGACAAAGGTTGTCAAATTGACTGACATGTTTATCGTATAGTACAGTCCTCTATGAAAATTAGCTGTGGTTTGTTTCAACTACCTATTTTAAAGATTTTTGTCACTTTCTAAGTGTTGAATTTTATGGAATTGGGAAAGAAGTACCGAGTTTGAAGCGTTCATGAGCAGACATTGCAGTTGAATATTCAAGTTCTGAATTTGATTATTGATGAATAATAAAATAAATCCTACTAGCTCGATTGATGGTTTCATTTAATTTATTTAAACCAGGTTACCTATATAATCTTTATTCGTTAATTTATGAAAATATCAAATTAGGACGTAATCCTGAATCCTGATACATAAAGTTAGCCTATTAATTTAACACAGGTACGACTGTACTCAGTGTTGCACTTTCAAATGCAATAGACGCGCCTCTATGCCAGGGTTTTTATGTTCCTGGTCAGGCTATATCTTTATATCACTGGACGTCTTGCGTAGCCTGTTGATTAAGAAGTGCTTTCTGTCTCACTAGCAAATTAGTAGACAGACCCTAGTCTGTCTACTAATTATACTAATAGTAGTAGGCTACTACTGCGAGGTGTATAGATGACCCACGCTGAACTGTCCCACCAAACTCAATGACAGGGGGGCGCTACCATCGTTCAACTAAATGGTTTCCAACATGGCAAAAATCGGAACCAGCGATCCGGTATTGACGGTGGCGCCCCACTGTCAATGTCATGCATAGGACAGTTCAGTATTTTGGAACTATAACTAGTTTATTTGGTCAAAACTGTTTTGACCAATAGTTAGTCAGCTGTTTTGACCAATCGTATCGCAGAATCGATGAAGCGCGTCTGGATTGGAGACGTTAAAAATTACCGTAATCGGGGCTCTGTATACAATTAGTAATACGGTAATACCTACATCAGTGAAGTTGAAACAAACACGCACGTTTGCTTCAACTTTTGCTTCAACCTAACACAAATATCTAAAAAATTTTTAAGAACTTGGTTCACGGGACTTATTTTGTTGCTGATGACCTCTAGTTCTCCCTTTCAAGTTAAAGGTCGAGTCTCCCTGTCACCCTGTAAATGTAAATATGTTACGGTCAAAGTGATAAATGTGAAAATTATGAATAATCGCCGGTTATTATGAATAATTACCGCATGATTTGGTGAATGTGATTAATATGAGGTCATTTATGTGTGTATAAAACTAAATAGGCGGCTTAGGGGTGGCCCAAGGGCCACCCCCGCCGCACCTTAACCTATTTTTCACTTTAAATCAAAACATTATGTTATAGGCATTATGGAAAAGTAATATTATGCAAGAAACATTCCAAACTCATTATGCCAAATTATAATAATATATGATATCAAAACGTTCTAAAGTTTGGCTGTACACGAGCACGTACACAAGATGTTGTTCTCTTTTATGAAATTTGTTAGTACTAAGGTTGAAATATTAAATAATCACTGTTAAATGTGATTAATTTATCACTTTTACCGCGACTGTCGGTAATTATTCATAATAACCGGTTATTATTAATAATTTTCAATTTATCACATTAACCGTAACAAATACATAAAATGGTAGCCATGAAAGTCTACGCCAAAAGTATTCGATAATTGAATGTGTAATCAAAGTCATCAGTGTGAGTGAGTACCTGTCCTCCGTCACGGTAATACCACGGGTAATATAGGTGTACCAGAATCTCATGGCAAATAGGGAAAATAAACTTTGTTGAGAGCAATACTGGGGAAATTGGAATAAACGATCTTGATACTATTTAATTTTTTACTTTTATGACTTTAATATTAATGAACATGAAGTACGAATATACATTTTAGGTAGGTATGAGTATGAAGAATGTTATTATAAATAAATCGTATATTACTTAAAGTAACTAATTTTATTATGCACCATACTTTTAACTTATCACTTCATTCAGAACTAGAAAACGATTCTAAGAACTCCACTTGCATTTCTTGTTCTTCAATAGATGATCAAGATAAAGAGGTGTTGTAAATAAATTGTTCTTCCAACATTTCAATGGAGAAGTTTCCTGATGTTAAAAAAAACTATATTTCTCTGAATGGGATTAAAATATATACCAAAACTAAAAAGACGGTGAAGTTTTTTTTAAAATCGATCTAGAAATGTCTGGGAAATTAATTATTTAAATTACCTACACACTTATTTTAGCGTGGAATTGGAACAGGCGGTGCCGTTCTTTTTGTATAAATGGCCAGGTCTGGGATATTTAAAAAAAGGTTACAAAATTTTACTAAGAAAGATTCTTGAGTGACTTAAAAAAATAGAAATAGATTTAAAAAAATATGGATCTGTCAACAGCACTGGATCAGGGGTGATTTACTGTTTGTACCCCGAATGACTGTCGTGCGTGAATACACCGATCAAAACGGCGTGAATAGTTATGCGCAACTTTAGGGCCCTGTAACTTATTTATTTGTAGAGATATTTTCATGATTCTTTCACAATTATTATTAGTTTTACTTATATTTATTTCAAGTTTATTTAAAAGAAAAAAAATGGAAACTTCTCCATTATTCAATATTACTTGATGAAATCTTTTTCAATTTTCTTTACATGGTCATAACATTTTGACCATTCCTCTGCACCAATTTGTGAGATATACCTGAAAACATCGATAAAGCAGCTATTAAGTTAGTAAGAATAAAAAAACATAACCCTCCTTCTGACGCAGTTGGGTAATAAGCTAAATGTATCAAACATTTCAGTCCAACTCACTGTCAACTCGACGGCGCGTTTAGAATTAAAGGTTGACTTTGAATTATGCCTTATTTTACAATTCACATTGAAAACAATATGACTTACTTGAGCTTTTTCGACTTTTTCACAAAAATAACAAATAGTCAAGAAGAGATTACAAAATTTTTGCAGTGACTGACAGATTTCATAATTTTCTTTGACAGGTGACAATTAAACCATAGACAATTGCCATATGAAAAACACACTTTTCCAATATTTTTGTTTGCCATGAGATTCTGGTACACCTATACCAGTAATACTCTGTGTCGTGCACGTGCTCGCTCGCCGCCTCAACTATCGTTGAGTGACCTACAGTTCGGTTTCATTTTTAGATTGTACAATATTTTAGATTATTTTAAAAGTACTTCAAAATTTGATAATAATGTGGAATTGTGATTTGTTTTGATTTAACATTAATTTTATATTATTTTATTTTATAATTTAATTACTATTTGCAAAATGATAAATGCGTTTAACGAAAATGTCATAAATGTCATATTTGACAGATATGACAGTGACAGTCAGGGTACGGAAACTTCCATACTACGATCAAACTTGCTTCCAAACAGCGACTTCAGTCGATAAATTCCAATACTTTTTTTTTTTTTTTTTCTTCTTTATGGCTCTCGCGGATTGCGTTTAGCCACGCGACGGGGTTCTTGATTTTTGCGTTCAGTTTTGCCATAAGTTTTGCGGACATTGCGTTTAGTAGACAGGGTGGGATTGGGTTAAAGTTAAAAGGTAGGGAAACGAATCAATTACGGAAGGAAACGGAACAAAGGATGGTTTTCATAGGATCAATTTAGGTGTGATATAAGTACAAAATAATAAAAATAAAATAATATTTACATAAGTACAATATACATTACTATTTACAATTTTATATTATTATGGGTAATAAATTCGGCTAGGATATTATAAACATCAATTTTATTGGTATATAATAGGCAAGTGATGGATGTAGGAAAAGGAATTTTAATGGCTAAAAGAGAACTAATAAAAGAGGAACGATCATATAGGCAACAGTAAAAAAATATGTGATTTAAGTCTCCGACGCCAGAACCACAAGTGCACGAATCATAATCAAGTACATGTATTTTAGCCAAGTGTGCTGGAGTGCACACGTGACCAAGTCGCATTCTAGTTAAAATGGTAGTAACTGTTTTGGAAAGATTAATTTTAACAAACCATGGTTTACAAAGGATGGATGGTTGAATGAGCTTGTAATGTTTCCCCTTAGATTGGCTAGTGAACTCCCAATTCTCATCCCAGGCAGATTTGAGATAAGCTTTGGGAAGGGCTGCCGTTAAGTCATGGCAATAATTTGTGTACGGATGTATATCTCCACACTCAACCGCTTCATTGGCCAGCTTATCAGCTTTATCATTTCCTGGAATATTGGTATGACTAGGAATCCACGCAAAATTAATTAAATGACTGTTAAGACTACATTTGTGAAGTAATTTCCTGCATTCTGTAATAATAGGATAATTAGTATTGTTCTTAAATTCTTAAATGCCTGCAAAGCACTTTTAGAGTCACAAAATATTACAGTTGTGTTTAATTTCATAAGGAGAGCATACTCTAAAGCCTTAAACAGTCCAAAACATTCTCCTGTAAAGACTGATGATTCTGGACGGAGTTTTATTTTCTGGACAATATGATATTGTTTATGGTATGCGCCAACGCCAACATGACCCGTTGGAGAGTGCTTAGATGCATCGCAATAGATATGATGCCAATCGCCCCAGTGTTCGTCTACGATCTGATTGAACTTAATGTTAGCATTGTAGTCATCCTTATGTATGTCTAGGTTGAAATGAATTGTCGGAGTAAGAATAAGGGATTCAAAATTTACAGAAAATATCGGAAGAAAGGAGGTTCTGTGGACTGGGGCTTGGATTGATATAAATTTACGAAAACTAATAATCACACAAGGAGGAGATTTACGTGACCAATAAGAGGAAGTATCAATTAAATCATTAAGTCTGTTGAGTTTGCTATATATAGGATGGTCAGCAAATTGAAGTACACGGAAAAGATACTTGTCACATAAATATTGGCGGCGTAATTTCAATGGGGGCTCAACACATTCAGCTTGCAAGGCATTGATTGGACTCGATTTCATAGCACCAGCTATAATCCTTAGCGCTTTAGATTGAATCGCATCCAATTTACTTAAACCAACTAAATTACAAGGCTCTAGATAGAAACTGCCATAGTCAAGTACACTTCTTATAATAGCATTGTATAAAAGTCTTAATGACGCTGGGTGAGCACCCCACCAGACTCCAGAAACACATCTTAAAATATTTAAAAGCTTTTCAGATTTTGCAGCAATGCTATAACAATGAGGAAGCAATACTTTTTAACTACCCTAAAACGCTTTAGATGTCGCTGCTCCTGTTTCCTTCATATTTTCATTTTTTTCTTAATTAAAATATATTTCAGAATATTGTTAATTACAATGTGAAAACTTTTTTTAAAATGAAATTAATTTGTTTTAATTTAAAACTGAACGGTGACATTTTTTGTTATAATTTACATAATAGAGTAGTAGAAATTACTATTTAACATATGGCAACTTTGTTTTTCCTCCAAAATGGCCGGTGTTGTTTTTGTTAGGTTGAATGCATTCTTGTTTTCTTAGCCATCGTTTATGAGTTCTGTGGCCCTATTAAAGTATTGAAGAGTCGAGTCAAATTCAAGTTCATTCCTTCGTACCTGCTGCTGTTCTGGTTCATCGGAGTTTTGTTCGTTCCTTCGTGAATCGCGAAGAAACTTTCTGTTATGTTCACAAGTGATCTGAGTTTTCTCAAAGTGCAAATGCTTTTTTAGTGTTGTTGAAAACTTTGCGAAAAGACGCTTTTGGTGTATAATATTATGTGTGTTCATAAATAAAGTAAAATTATTAAATTGAAAAGTTTTTTACTTATTTGCATTTCCATGTGCAATGTAGAATTTTTCCAAATCCATTGTTTTGAAAATAATACAATACGTACACCATTAAGATAAATATTTTCAAAATAATGGATTTGAAAAAATTCTACTTTGTACATCATAAAAACAATAATTCTTTGAAGGTTATGAGGGCCTATGTGTGCGTGAACTGTGTGTATGTGTGCGTGGACTTTATGTATGTATGTGTGCGTGTACTATGTATGTATGTGAGCGTTACGTACGTAGGTTAAGTACGGGGAATTTAACACCAGGCTGTCAATTAGTAGGCTCAAAAATTTGACAGAGAGGGTTCTCTATTTCCTATGTATTACTTTTCTTTCCTATGTATTACTTTTCTCTATGGTGACAGTCGTTCTGTGCTCGCTCGTACGAATAACCTATAAATTGTCGGGAAAACCTGTTTTTTAGCGAAAAGTTGTTTTTTAGCGCGTGACGTGCGGACGTTTGTGAGTAAGCAACGCAGAATTAAAGTCTTTTTTACAAAACTACAAACAAATCAGACCTGTATTAATTTTAATAAACAAGATAAAACTGCTCTTACGTTTGATATATTTTTGTTTACACAAATACAAAAATGAAGTTTCTTTTTGCTGATGGGCAATCAGCTAATTGGTATTTTAAATATGTAGGCTTACCTTTATCAGTAGGAATGGCCATTTATACTTTATTTTCTAAATTAGCCGATAAAAGAAGACGTGCAGCGTTAAGGGGAAAGGTAAGTTTGTGTCTTGAAATGACCGCTAAATGTTCCATAGGTCAGCGCCGCTCCTTCTCGCGAAAGATTAAATTGTTGTTATAGCAAATTCGCTAACATAATTCATTATATTAAAAGTATTATTATAATTCTTACGCTTATTACATAGCAATAGGTAGTACACTGTAGTTATTTAATATAATTTGCCATCACCTAACATAAGTAATGTGGAAAATTGATTGTAATTGTTATTAATTAAATTCAGTGAATTGGCGTTACCTATAGGTGTTAAGATGCGCGACGGATTTTCATTGTAATGTGGTACTAGCCTTGGACTTATGGATATTTGAACTTTGGATTGTTAAACACTTAAATTCGAAATTATCACTAGAATATCACAAATATACCTCCTTAACGCGAATAATATTTTATATCGATAGCTTGAGTATAATAGAATTTGTATGCATAAATAGCATAATCATATTAACTATTTCCAGGTGGTTGTTATTACTGGTGCAAGCTCTGGTATAGGAGAGGCATTGGCACATGCCTTTTATGATCAAGGAAGTAAAGTAGTATTGGCAGCTCGACGCAAAACTGAGCTTGAAAGGGTTAAGGGCGACCTGCAGTCTAAGAAATTGGTATGAAACTGAACATTATATTTTATTACCAAACCAAAAAAAAAAACAGTCAAATAAAAGTTACGAAATGTAAACAAACTATGCTATAAGCCAAGTAGTTCTTTCTAGTAATATCTCATTGTGTTACAAAAATGAAATAATATAAAAATGATATCTGTTTTTTTATAACATATTGATAAATTTTATTTATTAATATAGAATTAATGCAATTTTCCAGGCTGTTCCTACCCTAGAGCCTGTATGCATTGAACTGGATCTTGGCGATCTTGATCATATTGAGGACTTCAGTAAAAAGGTGTACAATGCATGTGGTACTGTTGATATTTTGATAAACAATGGAGGAATATCCTACCGTGGAAACATATTACATTCAAAAATGGATGTGTACCAACAAATTATGAATGTTAACTATTTTGGATCTGTAGCACTAACTAAAGGTAACATTTTCTTAATGGCACTAAATAATTAAAGACAGTTTTCTGATCAGATTTACATGTAACTTAATTATATTTTATGCTTTTTAGCTGTGCTACCCAAAATGGTGGAAAACAGGAGCGGACATATCGTCTTTATAAGTTCAATACAGGGACTTATTGCTATTCCTGACCGAGCAGCATATGCAGCAACTAAACATGCCATCCAAGCATTTGGAGACTCCCTGCGTGCCGAAATGTACCAGCATAACGTAAATGTTACAATGGTCAGCCCCGGCTACATTATAACTGCTGTGTCATTGAATGCTTTGACTTCCAGTGGGGAAAAACATGGAGGTAACAGAAATCATACCATTCCCAAATTATCTGTACATAAAACCACACATTGTGATTCACTATTAATTTGTTATTTTGGTTCAGGAAAACCATAATTATTTTCATTAAAAATATATTTTTATACTATGGTGAGTGAATAAATACAACAAAATGAAAATAATAAGCTTTAACTACCTACAACATATTATCCAAACTAAATACATTAGGTACATAAATAAAAAATTAAATTCAAAATATGTTAATAATTTCAGTTCATCAGTCATACCTAACCTACTTGTTACATGCCTAATATCTTATGTATTTGAAATCACAAACAAAAAACATAAAAAATTCTGAACAAACAGCATGTGTAGGTATGATAATTATAAATGTACATTGCTCAAAGTTGTACTAGTGATGTGATGTATTTTAAACATGCAAAAAAATCTATAACCTTCATATTCTTTGTACACCTTGAATGAAGTGAGTGAAATTCAGCTTATCATAGAACAACTAACTTACTTGACACTTATAATAAAATTGTAATTTGACCAATTGATTCAATATTGTTATAGATTGTATACTCATAAGTTATTCTGTTGTAAAAAAAACAATAATACTGTAAAGTTTCATCAAAATCCGTTCTGTCAATCCACAATTGATGTTAGTAGGATAAGATGATAAGTCACAGTGATACATGCTAGTTTAGGTACCTAAGAAAACTGTTTTCCTATTTTTTTATTTGATATCATAATGTCATAACATAATTATCTCTTTTTTCAGTTATGGATGCCGCCACTGCAAGTGGGCTTACTCCACAGTACACTGCTGAGAAGATTTTGGATTCAGTGGTGAAAAAAGAAAACGACCTTGTTGTTAGTCAATTTGTACCTAAATTTGCTGTTTTCATTAGACATTTTGCTCCCTCTATTTATCATTATTTGATGGCAAAAAGGGCAGAGCCTACTAAATTGACTGTAAAGTAGGCGTGGCTTACAAATATTTTACGAGAGGACTGATTAATAATGACTAGATTTAGAAGTTTCATTCAAAGAATAAGATTGATGATGCAATTTTAATGTCCTTCAACATTGATCAATATTATTCTGCAGATACAATTATATGAAAGACATTTATTATTATACATTATTTATTAATTAAAAAAACAATACTTATTCAAGATGGAAAGTCGTGATAACTCTTTCTGTCGTAAATAAGTGTAAGAGATAACTAACGGTAGCTAAGTGCCTAGACCAAGTTACAAACGTGACAGTTGTAATTTTGTTAGAAGAAGGGTAACTGCGCTCTCGAATCGATTTCGATATTAACCGAAAGTTACTTGTCTGGGCCCCCTGAAATTGTACGATACCTAGGTGTACCTACTTTATTTCTTTCGTCAAGAAAATGAAAATGACATACAACGTATTAACAGCGCGCGCGCAATAGGCTAGAGGACAAATTTCAATTATTTGTCCGTCAGACAGATAATTAGAAAATATTAGACTCATATTTTTTATTTTCTTTCATAATTCAATAATAACAGTGCTACATCGAGTTGAAATAGCGCGATACGTCACGCTTGAGTAGAATTTTTACTCATTGAAACTGCATTCAAAGATTTCCAAAAATTAGCTTGCTACACCCGGGAATCGAACCAACTAAAAAATGTTAAAATTACACCTGTATTTTTATTGCATCGATCGTTAGGGTTAAGTATAATGATGAAATCTCTCAAACAAACTTGATAATTTAAATGAAAGGAAAACCAAGAAATCTGACATTATTGTAATTATTTACAGAAAATATTATTATGGTATGGTGGGAAATTTTCGAAAAAAAATCAAAAATCTTTGAATGCAGTTCTCTTTCTTTAAAAAAATAAAGGAATGTTTTCTTTGAGTAAAATTTTCTATCTTCAATATTAAGGGTACTTTCCCTCCAGGTGGAATTGAAAAATTCCACCCTGTATTATGGACATACTTATGAGTTGTTGTTTGATAATGTATTACGTACTTTTTTTTAAGTTCGTTCTTGGGCCAAAGGGCAGTTATATCCTCTAGATCAGCGGTTCCCAAACTTATTTGGTCTACTGCCCACTGAGAATACATTCTTTTTTAGCGCCCACATTTTTGTGGTCAAGAGTCGAGTGCTCAGTCGGTGTCTAAGAGTCCTCCTAGTCAGTGTTGCCAGAAGGTTACTTTTGTAACCTTTTAGGTTACTTTTGAACTGCTGTGGTTACTTTTAGGTTACACTAATGAAAAGGTTACTTTTAGGTGATTTTTCAGAAATTGTAGAATTAACTTTACAGGTTATTCAGTAAAAAATATTAATAGTGACAATTTAAAAATTATGTCATAAAGTGCATTTAAACTTGAATTTGATTTATTATTTGTTAAAAAAAATGAGTTTTAGCGAATGTTTTTCGATAATAAAACGCAAATCCATGAAACGTTTTTATCAATTGTATTCATTTCATTTTCCATCCATGAACAACCTTACACAATCATCGCTCCGCACCCCCCCCCCCCGTATGAAGGTTACTTTTTATTCAAAAAGGTTACTTTTTTTTTATATTTCTGGTAATTTCTGACTAGACCCGACTGGCAACACTGCTCCTAGTAGATGATATTATAAATCGCCTCTCAAGCCTCTACACAATGCCCCGATTTTTTTCCGGGGTCTCTTACCGCCCCCTTTAAGCCTGCAGCGCCCACAAGGGGGCGTTATCGCCCACTTTGGGAAAGACTGCTCTAGATAAAATATGATGGTTGAGTCTGTAAAGTATCATATTATGTACTCCCTGGGAACTTTTGGGAGGCGATGACTTGTAGTCAACTTCGCAGTTCCTCAGCAAGCGAAAGTTCGTGATCGTTTTCACACCTGTGATAGTTGCTTTTTCGAAGTTTTAAATGATGTCTTTTTAAATTATTTACTTTCTGTTTATTTTCGTAAAGTAGGTATCTGTTAGTTCTTATTTAAAGAAGTTGAAAGTGTTATGTACCTTGAATTAGAATAAATATTACGTTTTAAATTTTTGACCTCTTAATTCCATGTAATCATAGGACAAACAAATCTTATACCCTAAGTTACATAACATGCATGTGTCAATTTGTGCTTGTTAGTCTTCTTGAACAAAGTTAGCTCGCTATTTGAAAAAAGGATGCGGTCGTTCTTGTAATCATTTGTAAGGTTGTGTGTATGTAGTTAAACCAGTTAAACTTTGACTGAAGCCGGAGGATAACACCTCCAAACGAAGCACTGAAAATTTTAAATTATTTGTTTGCCTTATACCTATGTCGTAAACAGGTTTTCTATGAGGGGTTTAAAACTTTAAATTATTTATTCTAGTACATCTAGTGTATCACTTTATCATGACGTTGATGAAACGAACACTGGCCGTAACAGCATAGTACCTACCCTTGAAAATTTCGATGAATTCATCCAGTGTTTAAGTAGCTCAGATAGAAAAGCAGTTGCCCGGCAAGCGAAAGGTCGTGGGTTCGATTCCCGCCTTAGGCAGTTCGATTTTGTCAATTTCAAGTTATTTATAATTTTCAGCGTGCTTAGATGTTTCATAAGACAATCTTTCTTTGCCTCTCTTCAACACACAAGATGTGAACTTGTTGTTGATCTATCTTTAATAATTATGTATATTGGGTCTTTGTGTCTATAAAACTATTTGCTTCTATTATCAGGGTGTGGAATTTTCCCATACCATACTTATTAGAGATGTTAACTGATTAATGTGACTGGATATGGTGTAATATTGTGGCAATGCAATAAATTAATTATTTAAAAAATACATCAATAGTTGCCGTGGAGTTGATAAGCTTGCATGAAAATAAACAGCCATTATTAGTAAATAGGCAAATTACATATAAGCATTATAGTTATCACTTGTAGTGTAGTTGGGGTATTTTTTTGTTTTATAATGGTTCATTTAGTTATATATATTTATGAATAAAATAAATAAAAGAATTATATTAAATAAATACTTTTTTTATTTTCATTACAGTCACAATTATTATCATAACAGAATCTTCGAACAAATATTACTAACACACTAACACTTAACTAAAAGCTCCTTATAATAATATAAAGAAAATTATCCTTTGTACAGGCTTGTTCTAATTCTACTATTCAATAATATTTTTATAACATTTTTTACATTTTCTGCATACTAGGCAAGTATTACAGTATCTTTCTACATAAACAATGTTTAGTAAAGCACAAATAATAAAATTGTAGTCTTCTAAGCAAAGATATTTGAGAACAATAAGGTTTTTTGTAATATTTAATTATGCTATTCATTATTTGAATATGTTGTATAGTCTCCACAAGCAAATACCAGCTGCAGCTATGGATACAGTACTATGTAGTATAATTTTTCTTCTATTATCTGTGTGTACAAGTACAACAGGTGATGCAGATGTGAGGTCACTTAAAACTGGCAAAGTTGCTAGATGCCGACGATCTTTTTCTTCTTGGTATTTGCAGCAAGGGTCCCATTGCCATGACAGTGTGTAGCATCCAGCACATAACACTGACACAATACCAAATGGTGCACAAGCCAAAGTACTCCAGGTCAAACCTAGAAAATATAAAATTTTCCTTAATTCTTTTGCTTTCGTTAAAAAGTAGGTTTACATTAGAGTTCATTAAACTATCTGTTATATGATAATAGAAGTCAATATATTATTATACCTGACGCAATGCTGCAGAGTCCACTGTAAACAGAAACTTTATGTAAGAGGTTTCCAACATATATCCAGCGTGCTGTTTCTTCACCAAGAGGTTCAGGTTCTATTACGATTACTCTCACGCCGGCCTCAAGTGCTCTTTCCAGTTCCATTTCAAACTTGATGTGGGCATTTTCACTGTCGTAGACTTCTCTAATAATCGCAACACTCGATGGTTTCAGATCACTGCAACATACACACCATGCATAATTATTAACAAAGAATTTCTCATTCTAATAGAGTATGGTAGAATTAAATAAAAAATAGGTAAATTACTTTAGTAGAATAGAAAATAAACGAAAAATTAACAATTCATCAATATTTACTAACCTGTCAGTTTCATCACCTGCCATTTTAGCTAAAGACAAGGGCATAGACAATTTTAGGATGACAAGAAAGATCTTTACAAATAAAGTAGGGATGTGAAACATTATCGATTGTTTTTTGATATACACCTTTTATAAAAGTGTATTTAAAGTTAACTATCGTTAAAATCAATCAAATATTTAAAAAAAGTTTAAGCTGTAAAAAAGTGGTGATTTTTTTTATATTAACAAAATTTTGTGAGAGTTAAGATAATGAAAGCAGAACCGAGAAAAAGGCAGCAAATATAAAAAAAATACGTGTAGAATTTGAAGAAAAGATAAATGTGAATTTAATTGTTAAATGCTCCGTACACCCACACACATTTAAAGTCTTAAATAACACGATTATTCCCATATCAATATACCTACAAATAAAGCATAATAGTACTTATTGTTAAGGTTAGCGTGCACTGCATCTTGATATAGTTTCTAACTAAATTCAAGCAAGCTAGAAGTAAGAAATATTTCACTCCTTTATATTTACAGGGTGTACTATACTTAGTTAGTTAGGACTATAGGTACTTGGTATAACCCTTTCAGACCTGAAAATTTTTTTCTACAAAATTTATGTTTTCTCGGATTTTATGTAACATTTGGTCCATAAGGAAGACAAGAAAAATAATATAAAAATTTTTCGACTTTCCAATTTTTCAGAAAAGTACCTGCACTATCGTGCGGGTTAGGACTAAGTGCACTATACGCACGCTCGTGCATAATTAATAAATTAGAGGAAATCTATAAGAAAAGACCCACTTTTTTGGATATTATTATTAAAATTTAATAATAATCAGCTTTTACTTGAATAAAACCATTCCAACTCATGACCCTTGAAGTGTTATGAGCTCCTGGTGGAACAGTTAGAGATTATCATAACAAATGTGTTGTATTTCCATTTTAAGAGAGCCAAGTCATCAAACACGAATTATTCTGACTCTCCTCTTTTCATCTTATGGTCAGACATGAAATTTAACGTTTTTTGTTGAAAAATACCATTCATCATAATGGTGCTAGTGCCAATCAAAGGCAATCGCTGTCAAATTTCTATTAACATGACTGACGCTGGTGAAAAACCTGTCGAAGTATATAAATCTGTATGGAGGAACTGCTTAAGTATACAAAATTACTAATGCACCAACATCCTGCTCTTACTCAGCAAAAGCTGTACTTGCATCCAAATAAATACTGAAATCAAGCATCAGTCTTCCAGCTGTTAAAAGCCAAACAGAGCAAGATTCATTTCTTACAACCTGCATCTGTCAGTAACATAATATACTCATTATATAAAAGTTACTCATCTATTTAGTAACTATTAGACACTCTATCCATTTTCTGACAAGCTTACAAGACTTTGAAGGCTGTACTTTCCACAAAAGGTATGTCCTCTAGGGAAGTGGGATGGTCATAGGGAACAAAATTCAATTGGCTTCGCCACGTTGCGAATCCTAACGTCTTCAGAATGTCACCTATGACTACTTATCGTATATTTAGTCACCAGAACAGATACAACTGGGGAAAGAAAAAAATCCATGTATGAAAGCATACCAAACATTTTATCAGCGGAGGTATTAACGGCTCGCCCAGTTTTTCTCAAGTAGTAGTTATTGAAGCATTTGGCTCCTAGTCTATAAAATTATGGCCAAGGAAGTTTCCAAAGTACTTCATTGGAGTCTGTACAGTCGAATAGTTTGATTATCTATCAATATCTTTCATTTATTTTACAGATATGCCCTTTGCCTCCATATCCTAGCCCTTTTCTCTCTTCAATTGGCGTAATACATGGTAAAGTTACTTTTGCGGAGAATTGAGCACTACTGGTACTCCCTGATGGCTCTCCAGGCTTAGATCTAGCCAAATCAATGGATTGCTGGCATAAAATAACTTCATTTCATACTATTTCCTTCTTTTGATCTAAATGGTGCAGAAAGTAGCTTTCGTTTGGATTTTTTTAAATATCTGAGTCATTTTCATCACCTAATAAGCATAAGATAATGTTTTCTGATAATTAAACTGCTACATCAAAGAGTTAAATTAAAAAATGACTACTATTTGAATTAAATATCCAAAAAAACAATACGTACGAGCGTGCCGTTTTTTCCGTTTAAAAATGAATTTAAACCGAACTGCTACGATAGTGCGCATTAAATTTAAGTTAGTTTTAAGTAAGCAATACTATAAATTATTTTAATGGTTTTTCATTTTTTTATTAGAATACAATATTTACTTTATAATTTATAACATTTTAACAACAATACTAGCAAAATACTATTTTTTTATATACGTACCTCTCCGGGAGTTCGCGCCTAAAAATTCTGACATCTTTCACAATCGCTGTCCGGCGACCAACTGCCCGCAAGAGGGTCCTATATTTTTTATTAAAAGTATCATAATACGCACGATCGCCGTGTATCGATTTCGTTCCGAAAAACAAAATTTTGCCAAGCAAATTTTTATTTTAAGTCAATGCGCACGCTTATTTAAGTAAGGTCTGAAAGGGATAAAATCCATAACTTTTGGACTAATTTATATTTACTTACCTACTTAATTTAAATGCTGGACGAAATCCTATCCCCATTCCCCAAAGCAGCGGCACAAACAATCTCTTGCTTTTTTTCATCCAGTTACTTGTTTGTTATTACTAATACTTGTTGGTTAGCTAATAATATCTACCAGTAGGTAATAAAGGTCCTGTGTCCATCAAACAGGGCGAGGGCAGGAGCGTCTGCGTCCCAACCCCAAAAGGATTTTTTTTTATGGAGCTTTGTAAGATGTAAGAGTTTCCATGGTCTTGCAGAAGCCCTCCAGCAACGGTTATGGTGGAATGCACAAAGTTGTAGTGTGTCAGTCAAGGGGCAGATGGGCATTTAGGCACCACATAGGATAGCCCAGCAGTGCCACCTTTCCGTGGCGGCGGCGCGCGTATGTGTTCACGCGCACCGTTAGCGAAGAACAGGGGAGGTACTACTCCCCTGAAGCCAGTCGTCGCTTGCTCAGACCAACAGAGCGAGCCACAGTCTGGGGCGGAGCCGCGAAAGAATGTCTAGGCCGTCTAGCTCGGACAATAACTCGCAGCTCCGTCCCAAAGACTTCGGGAGTACACCGTCAGGTTTTAGTGAGTAGGCCCTGCCCATCAGGCAGGGAGAGCCTCACATAACCCACTGGTTCCCCCGGGCCAGTGGGTATGCAATTTCATGCATTTCCTGACGAAAAAAAAAAGCAGTGCCACCTTGCTTACTGACCTTACGCAGGGGTTTTGAATGTGGAGTGGGAGATGTCCCAGACGTAGTATCCACACGGGCTCTATCTGCCTATCGTTAAATAATTTAAAGAAGCATTTTAGGCTTAGGGGGCTTATTTTGTAGAGATTTTATGCCTACCTTACTTAAGTACCTACGTAAAATGATTCTTTGTTTTCCCTAACCTAATGAAAATATGAATTCGATTTTGGTGCAGATTTTTTATTGTTATTTATTGGTCAGAAGAACATAGGTAATAGGTAAAAAATGAGAAAGCAGCTATTGATGCTCTCTTCTCTACTGAGATCGCAAATATAGCAAGTATTCTATGCACGTTAACTGTCGCCCACTGCTAGCCGTTCTAAAATCCGCTTGCCTCTTTAGGCAAAGGTGAATGTTGCAAACCGAGTTTTAAAGAATTAATAACTTAGTCATTTGAATAAAATTTACTGAATTGTCAACCTTGTAGTCTGAAGTGTAAAGTGTTGTTTAGATTGTGTAAAGATATAGTCGGTTAGCCTTTTACTCTTCGCAAGACACAATTTTAAATCTAATCCTATATGGTGCGTGTGGGTGCAAGGCTGACCTTATAGGTTGCTACCCACAAGATATTTTGTACATTTGTATGATTTCCCGACATCCCACACCCGATCGCCATTATCACCTTAAGAGATAATATTATACCTACATACCAGTTATAAACGTTGATTTTAAAAATATATTGGCGTTTCAAAAATAAATTCTGACGCTTAATTCTAACACAACTAAAATGAATTAAGGATGCCTTGTCTGGAAGATAATGCCTTAAGGCAAGAAGTTCGCCTTTTGTACTACAAATGTTGTTAAATAAAGTAGGTTTATAATAAATAATACAAAATTTTGATTCCTACTTAAAAAGTACAGTAACCAGGCAGTTTACCAAAATTAATGTCATTCGGTTTTGTTACTATCTAATACTCGTAATAAATATGGAAAGCTTATCTACTTACAACATTATTATGCTATGTAGGTATATCATAATAAACAAGGATTTTTTAAGCAGTAGTAAGTATTATGATTTTATGCGTTATAAAAATAAAGTGTGTACAAATATAGGTAGGAAAGAAAGCAAATTTTCCATTCAAGTAATTTTATTTTCATTAAAATTATTGCAATGCCATATTTAAGTACATTAACTCATTTTGGTATACCATATCGCTTGTACCTAGAATCTACATTCTAATTGACTGTTTTTTTTCTAATTAGTAGGTATACTGAAATGTTGCATGTTTTGGAAACAAAAGTGTTTGTTGCCAAATGTTTCTCTCGAAGCGCTGGTAGGGCAAAAAAAGAATGAGACCTGTATAGGCTCCTTAAGAGCATTTGACGATTTGCAAGTAGGCTAATTTAATTAGTCTAAACAAATAAAGATAATTTTGATTTTGATTTAGTTTGTCCCTAGTTTTGTGGCGCGTAAAAAAAGTTGCAAAGGTTGTGAAATTATCTGAAAATCGTTACAAGTTTTACTGATGCACTTGTGCCAACAACTCTAAATTTATTGGCTTTGATACACACACTAACACATGTTTGTCTGATCTACATTCAAGTATACAGTAGGTGCCTCGACCTCAACGTACTTAGCGGGTTCAAACCACAGGTTTAACTTATAGAGGTATTAATTGCTACTCGACAGTTCTAACGAAAAAGATGAAATAGTTTACTTATTTAATAACTAGCTTTCTGCCCACGGCTTCGCCCGTGTGGTATTTGTCTGTCACAGAATAACTTTATCGCGCGGGTCCCTGTTTAAAAAACCGGGACAAAAACTATCCTATGTCCTTTCCCGGGACTCAAACTATCTCTATGCCAAATTTCATCAAAATCGGTTCAGTGTTTTAATAAAATAAAAAGAAAATGGGGCATTAGAAGGATTAATTAGGCATTGCTCCGTCGATCGCCAGTGGGAAGAACAATGAAAATCCGGACAAAGCCTTCAACTACCACAGTCCCTCCCGACGATTGCTTGCTTCAGCGTTTCAGTCAGAAAACATAGTAGAAAATACATAGTAGAAAATAATTGTCTCCGTTTCCAGGAAAGATGCTCGCTCGTAAAATCAGCAATGAAGTTTTTATAGTTAATCAATAATATGCGATGTGTGTTACGGTAATAGGTAAGGTATATTTTATAATGGACATCCTGTATCTTATTAGCATCCGTGTTTGCCACTACACAAAGAAAAAGTAGAAAGAGTAGTTAAAGTATTCGAAAGCCATATTATGTTGTACAGAAAGCATATACCTATTGAGTATGTGCAACTTACAAATGTATGCCAAACTGAAACGCTATCTATTGTAGTAGTTCACAGCTGCGGCACAGTTTTCCAATACATCTCGCTTCCGGATTCTTTGTAACGAAATTGAACTGTAGGAATAATTTTATAAACTTTTTTTAATAATTTTGATTGTATTTCGATTGTCAACCATTTTTACCAACAATGTAGAAGCTTCTGTAATCCTCGTTGTTACGGCTTCTGAGGTAAGATGGTGGTAGAGCCAGGCGGACGTAAACCCCTCCACTTATCAAACCGACCAAATTTTTAGTGTCCACTGGGAATCGATCCCGGAACCTCTGGGTCTAAGACAGGTCTTACCTACCACTATAACTTAAAGTTCAGTACCTATATAATTGAGAGCTACTCGTAGTAAGGTTTCCAAGAATGAAATAAAGTTAAAACTGAAAGAAGTTATGCATTGGAAATTAATTGTTAATGGCGTCAACTACCCAATTATAAAATGTTATTTATGGTAGACCAGGCACTCTGAAAGTCCATTGTAATACTTTTTTGCATGATCTTTTAATAATGGGCTGGATAGACCGCCTCAAGAATTGCATTCGCTGTAAACTTAGGCAGATAAAGAATTTGATCGCGCCATTAATACCTGCAATGGAAAAATCTACATCTGCCATACATATACTTAATTAAGTATGTATGGCAGATGTAGATTTTTCCATTGCATGATTAAAACACCAACACCAAAGTAGTAAAGAATTTTATTGTCTTCTGGTGCATTGTGGATATTGATTTTATCTTTATTAAACGGCCAGTTCTCACGGCTGCTGATGGTTAAATCAAGCAATTTTTAATTCCAGATGTTTCAGGTATGCATTCGATGCATATTAAAGTCATAAGTTTTTCTAGGTAGTGTCATAGGAGGGTATGTAGACGTACCTTAATTTAATTAAGTAGGTATTTGCAGCCTGTAGTAGCTTACATTATGATCTATGTAGAGTAGGTTTGAATCAATTGAATGATCACAAGATTTCAAATTATACTAATTCTAAAGGTTGAATCCTGTTAAAAATTCAATTTTCGTATTTTTATTGTATAGATAGAGCATGACAAAAACGGTGGTTTACCGGGCTCAAGTCAAGTATGGTATGGCCGCCATTGTAGATGGTCGCGACGGAACGGGCGCGGGTATTGAACCCGGGCGTTCCGCGGGACTCACGATGCGCCTGCGCCGCGCACGAACACGCTCCTGCGGGCTTGAAGAGCGTACAAACAACGATTTACGACACAATACTATCTTTAAATTCAACTTTCGATCTCGATTTTCTACTTGTATATCATTGGTCACGTATTAGGCTTGTTGTTCGTAGATCGTGTCAATTGGAAGGCAAACTAGATGTTTACTTTAGTTAGTGGTTTGTGAAGAGAATTATTTTTAAAGTACTGGCTCTACGATCCGTATCGTCTGCATTGGCGAGCAATTTGTGGGATAGCGCACTACAAATAATCGGGGTCAGGTGAATATCCCGAAAGGCAAAAGAAGAAGAGGTCGTTCATAATATCTAGAGTCGTGCCCTTCAAATAACTAGCTGCAGATCGTGATCATTATGTGCAATGAAACAGTGATTTTCTTGACAGAGTTAAATGGAATATTGTTTTCTAAAAAAGTAACTAAGTACAATATTACGAGTATTTGTGACCTAATCTTGATTATTTTTATCACGCTTATGTAATATTTTAGTCTATCACATTTTTTTTATTATCGGTCCGATTATCAGGGGTATACTTAAGTGGTTAGTACATTAGATTACTCGTATTTTCTTATGTACTTAATTGTACAGTGACAGATCACAAGAAATTGAATGAGAAGGCAATGCACTCCAGCCATGACATTTCATTTGAATACGAATGCACTTTGGACGAGAGCAATTTAAACATGGGATCGTGGACGCACATTGCATATCGAGGGCATCGGCATGGCATGCGAAGATGCAACAGCGCGTTCACACGGGGCGCCGCAAAAACCTGCGATACACTGCACGTGACACGTGGCTACTAAAGAACACGATCGATGACCAACAGAAATCGACAGAATTACTTTCACAAGTTTGTCAAATACCTAATACCCCTACACCACTTGGAATAGATGTGAGCTGAGCAAACTGACCAGATCTCAGTAATAAGGTAAATATTCATGGATTTATTACTGATTTATTAATCTTGAATTAAACCTGAGTAGACCAACAAATTAATGGATAATGAATTAGTTACGTTCTATAGCGTTCATCGCCTTCACTTTGTTGGTGTAAGTAGGTATACATAGTTTCAGCGTTGGCAATTTGAGATTTTTTTTAGGAAAATAAATGAAAGAAGGGCGTCGCATCGCGGAAAAACGCCTGTGTGAACGCATTGAAGCCAAGTGATAATGTTTTAAAGTCGCGTACACACCACGAGTCGCGATGCGGCGCCGCCCGCTGCGTGCGTGTGCGATGTACGCTCCTTACAATTCCACCACCACAAACACGCGATTCCTCGCAGGTAGAACTCCCCAGAATAATCCTCTTTTAATAAGAATAAATAAAACTCTCACAGCGATTGAAAATTGCCGGATGTTAATTGTAGTTAGTACTTAATTGATGTTCCCTGCCATAATCATCAAGCGATTTATTATTTAAAGTAGATTTATGAAAGCTTTGTAAATATTTTTAACTTATAAGGCAATAACGATATTGAAATCGTTGAACTTTATATCTTTATCTACAGGCATAATAACTCTCAGGTAGTGATGCAACGAATACTAGGTACTTTTACGAATACGAATATCTCCTCTACATAGTCATGAAATACTCATAAAGGACATTGTCAGAAACCGCCTAAAAAACCGCCCAAAAACATTAACCCATCATAATTATTTTCTATTTTTTTTAATACATTAAGCACCCTTTCATTCTAATGGACACTTAAGCATTGAAAAATTAAATAAATAAGTCTTTTAACGTTTATTCTATAATACTATTACAACTTCCGGACGTTTTGGTGCGTGGCATGGTCTAAAACCTATCAAGTTCCATAATTTTTGCCGATAAAATCTGTACGAGGCATTACCGTACTTTATTGCTGGGAGTCCATGTATAGTGATGTTCCTGCGGCCATCATAGACAATAAAATATCGATTTTGAAAATAAAATAAATCGATTAAACTGCTTTGAAGACTAGATTTGCGTTAAAAGCTAAAAAGATATTGACGCTATTACAAGAAGCTATCTAAAGTGTCCAACTGGTCGAAGGTCGTAAATAAAATAAAAATAATTAAGACCATAAACTGATATTCATGGTATCATAACTGTAAAAGTGTCAGAATCCGATGTTGAATCCAATGCCAGTTGAAGTGTGAGAAACATATATATTTTTTTTTATGTGAGAGGAGGCAAACGAGCAGACGGATCACCTGATATCAACCTAGTATAGTTGCCAGTCTCTTATAATCTATGCCAATGAGGGTTTTCGCGATTGAAAAATCCGCCAGATGGCAATACGTAGACGTGAGGTCCAAATGCTGCATGATTGGTTATTTTTGACATGACATTGACAGATATCCACCAATCATGCAGCATTTGGACCTCGCGTCTACGTATTGCCATCTCGCGGATTTTACAATCGCGAAAACCCTCATTCATAGCACATGTATAATAATAGACCAAATGAACTTTTATAGATTGTGAAAGAGAAGATAAAGATTTTATTATTTTATTAAAATCTTGCCACGAGGTAGTTTTTCAGTAGAAACCAGGATTGGATAATCGCTACAGGCAAGTATCAGAACATTTTATAAATATTTTTAATCGATTATATCCTTGTGAATCGTTTTAATAAATTGTCATTTTACTTTTTCAATTAAAACTTTTTCAATCCCTAGTCTTGTCAAACTGTCATAATGTCAACAAATTATAAATGTCACGTCAGTTGACTCAATTTCAGTCTTCTGTGCGTTTATTGTATTTTTATTTCAATGAAATAGTGCTAAAGGGTTAGTACTAAAACTGAAAGCCTTTTTTCAGAAAGAAAACCAATGTGGTGCCCTTATTATTCATGTTGTTTGAAAGTTACAAGTCAGTGATACAGAGTTGCCGACATTATAACTCCGTAGTGATACCATACCAAAGAAGAAGTTTTCCTCAACACTTGTATTGTTTTTATATGTGATCGAATAAAAAGGATTAATTCTACTGCTCAAATGGAATAACTTATCCCAAGAGACCGAATATAAAAAAAACCTCTCAATAGAAATTATCACCATCACGAGGATGTGAATTTTTTTGAGAATTTGATATTGGTCCTGTAAGAAAAGTAGTTGTATTTCAGTAGACTGTCACACAGTGTAACTTAAATTGGCATATTATGATAATGAACATAAAAACTTAAATAAATATGTATGTTAATATTTTTTCTATTTATTTATTTTCCCAAAGCTTCACAGTGACAGCTGAAACAGCAATACTGTTGTAAAACTAAACTTGGAACAAATATTTTACAAATTAAAATAAAACCGCATGTTGCTTTACTTTCTCGTATAGGTAATAAATGTAATTAATGGCTAGATTATTAATGTTACTTTGTTACCCTCAATAGTGAGGAGATCTTATAAAATGGTAACCCTGATTTTTATTGTCATTCAAGTGCTCTTTCTTCGCATAGGCTTCTGTGATTTGGCCAAGGGCCACACACATTGCGATAACATTATGCGACATTGATTTGACAGCAGCGGAGTGAAATCTTGCGACTATGCAAAATGATACCCTGTAATCGTAGCGCATACAGACATAGACGGGGCGGGGCACATAGCTCGTAGAGCTGATGGCCGCTGGGGCAGGAAAGTTCTTGAGTGGCGACCACGAGCCGAAAGACGTAGCGTGGGCAGGCCTCCCACTAGGTGGACCGACGATCTGGTGAAGGTCGCGGGAGGTGCCTGTATGCGAGCGGTGCAGGATCGGTCTTCGTGGAAATCCTTGGGGGAGGCCTTTGTCCAGCAGTGGACGTCCTGTGGCTGAAATGATGATGATGATGATGAAATGAATGAAAATGACAAATCTTCGAACGTATATAATACCGTGCCAAAGTAATCATATAATTTTGGCACCTTAATAAATATTGCCGTTTTTGTTGTAAAGATCATGCAGCGCTACTTGCGGATATTATTGGAAAGAAAACTATGTGGGCTCTAGATCTGAAGCCGCTTTAACGAACACGAAGTGCTCATACAATGCGGCGTATTTTCTTCCAGTCTTTAGTCAGGACTTTAGTCGAATTAAAACCCCGGTTGAACGTGATATAGCCGCACTAGAATACGATGCTTTTTTGCATAATCGCAAGACTTCGTTCCGGTGTCGACCGAATGTTATCATGATGTATGTGGCCCAGGGGTTACCGTAGCCGCTAAGGTTTGAAACTTCTTGCTTAAAATATTGTAGTCTTTGGCATAGACTACGATGGTAGTCATGGAGATAGGAGTTTGTTATCTCGTGTCAGATGTAAATGGTGAAAAGAAAACTCATGATTCGTGATATTTTTATGTAATATGTAGGTATTTTATAAAAGTGGAACCCCGAGTGATCTCCAAAACCCATTCTATTATTATATACGATTCGGCTTCGATATCTATAATACAATAGGAGTTTATTTCATGTGTCAGATGACAAGGGTGGAAACAACCTACGATTCATGTTGTTTATTTACGTGCAATATGTGGGCATATTATAAAAGTGGAATGCCGAGTTGTATTTCTAAAACTTGTTCTATTATTTTATACTATTTGGCTGCGACTCGGCGTGACGACAATACAAAACATTTTTCGCGAATCGGTGTTCATACATTCACACAATACATTAGACGCCATGTTGTCATAAACGACATATTATAAAATCGCTGTGATTTAATATTCTTAATCATTAATTTTATGGCAAGTGTCCATCAGGAATCATTGTTCTTACACACAGAATCGTATTATTTCGCTTTCGGGTAGTAATATGTCAAAATTGTTGGTTCTTAGGCGAACAATGTATGGAGAACGAACATTGTCCTTTAACTCTTTCTATTATGGTTATTGTTTTAATAATAAAAATCTACAAATGGAATATTTTTTGTTATTGTATCACTTTACTTTGTAACTAATCACAAAACAAAATAATACTTGCACAATCGAGCTGCTATTGACAGTTAAATTCCGGAAGAGAACTTACTTACCTACTACTTTACTTTGTTACATACTGACCGGGGTTTTCCTTTCGTGTCGTTGTGGCCATAGTGTTTGGAGACGCACACGTGCGTGACAAAATTTAAAAAAAGTAGGTATTCGTAATTATTATTTCACCGAATACGAATATATTCGGCAAATTCGTATTCGTTGCATCAGTACTCTCAGGAGTAGTCTCCTTTCGGTTAGTAACCCGATAGCATAGCTTGGTCAAGGTACAAGCTTAATGCGATTGGTGTTTACCGTTGACACAAAACCTCTATGTTCTCACGAGACAAACGCGACGCGTAGCCGAGGCGAATTGAAAACGGAATGGAATAGACGCATCCCGTTCTAGTATTGGATTTATTCTTCCTGGAGTATTAGTTGGATACCAGAGGTTGTGACCGTTAGAGCGGTGGTCTCGGGGCAGCGGCGGAAGCAGCCATATCCTGGGCGACGCGCGGCCGGCGGACACGGGCCAAACGTTTGCATATAATCAATGCGGTAATAACTCCCTTGCGGCTGTCTTGTGGTAAATTTGTCTTCCCACTGCTAATGATAGTACTGAAACCGGCTCGTTTAATGATTTTGATTAATTATTTGCGCGCATCGACCTAGAGATTTTGTTCCTGATATACTAACGGATACCAGATACCTTTCAGAGCACGGGTACTTGAACTATGAGGCCTATTTACTGTTCGTCGTTATAGAAAAGTAACCTTATGTTTTTTAGCTTGATATTTATAAATATTAGATTTTTTTCCTTCAGCAGAAGTGTGATCTTTCGGAAACATGACCGTGGTATTAGATATGCTTAATGCTGGTATTGTCGTGACAACAAAAAACTATCGGCAAGTTATAAATAAAAACTCGTGTAAGTTCTCACAAAACACGTAGGTCTTGTCCACTGGCTTGTGTAGCCTATCACTTTCTTGTTGGTTTTATTGCAATGCCCTTACAGGGCCATGTTTCGGGACTCTGTATTAATATTTAAGATCCAAATGTACCAACATGATGCAATAAACATATATGACTATGACTATGACTATTGTATAGGAGGGAAGTTGATGCTGTGAGTTACAAGCTCACAACTCTTCTCATTTCCTTGTTATTAACAAAGACAAAACACTCCCGTAACACTAATGAAACTTTCACTAGTTGGGGTTTCATTACGACAACACACGAGAGCGAATTATTTCTCTTTAACTTTTCATTTTTGGGTTACTTTCTGATACCCATACTTTACCTACTTACTACACTTTCCAACACTTGTTGTCAAACTTCAGAAGATACGCGAATATTTAAGAAACTAGCAAATAATTTTCTACCTACTTGTTGCCAAATACCTGACTAACTTGACTACTTAATTAATATATGCTATGTGATCTCACGACGCGATGCTGAATGTAACAAAAACATCATGCCCAAAAATAAATCGACATTTCATAGAGAACGTCTGCGTAATGAATATGTATTATTCAGTTTAGACATAAGTCTACATTAAATGAGCAAACTGGTCTGCAACACCAGTGCATCGGTGTAAATGCATGTACCCTCTGCCGCCACGGTCACTGCGTATTGCGACCTTTACCGCACATCCACGCCGGGCGCGACCCGCATTACGTAATCTACCGCACCAACCTACACCTATTTAACCTGATAATGAAGTGATAACTGAGATAATAACACGGTGAAAAACCTTGTGAACCACTCCAAATAGCATGCTTGGACCCCCCATATGAGTGTTACATTTACGCCCAAGGTGTAACATAAATGGGGTTTTAAAGAACGAGGGAACGAGGGTTTCTGAACAAGTACTTACTGCTACTTTGATTTCAGGCACTGAAATATTTCTTTTCTTGCTATTAAAGCTTTGCTTGATGCATGCAGTAAGTACTACCTACTTAATTTCTGGAATTAAATTAGAATTATGCCTAAATGTATAATTTAGAAAAAAGAAATACTTAAGAATCAGAATGCCAAAAACGTATTTTTTTTAAGATTGTGGGTTTATTTTTAATTTTAATCTCTATGATCTGATTAATTTCTGTAGCTGACCTTTGCATTAGCAGTGTGGTGTAGGTATGACGTGTGTTGTTTACTCGTATGCGGTATGTCATTTTATGTTTGGAGGTGTTTTAATGACCTTTGTAATAAAATATTATTTGCTTCATTACATTGGATGTAATGAACTTTTATATAAATTAAACCTTTTACAACTCCTCACGTTCTCAAACAGTCAAATAAAACAAACAACAGACAAACGCATTTATAATGAAGCGATGATTGACAGTGTTCCAACAAAGATATTATTAAAATTTTATTAACCATGAATTGGAATTCCACGGCAGAGATTCTTGTTTCTTGGCCCCTCTTAGTTCATCGGCCTTTTCATTGTCCATGATTCCTGAATGCCCTGGTATGCATGCTCGCTCTCAGCTTGAAGAGATTCTGTTGTGCCTGAGGTCATAAGAAGACAATTTTGTATTAAAAAGAAATAAAACAGCAGACATAATTGATCCTGGCCACAATTTGAGATCATTTGTTTGCTCTTACAATCTTGAAGATCATATACTAAATTTTGAAATATTAAACAGAAAATGGTGGTAAATAATGAATGTATTTGAAAGATATAATTAAGTTTGCCTTGGTGCGGTTCATTTAAATGGTCCATAAAACTGTTAGTAGGTACTATTAACACATATGCATTAACACATTAAAATAGTTATTACATCTAATAATCTTAATTAATTTTAATACTTTATGTGCTGCTTTATGTGGTTGAACCAGGTTGAACCGACGATCTGTCGATTGCCGGGGGATTGCATTTCCATTTTTAACCGACTTCTTTTTAGATTTCTTTCCGTATTAATTTGTAATTAGTGCGCCTCAAACGATCCAACGCACTTGATTCTGGTATCAAAGAGATTACCAGGAGAGGAAAGCTTGCGGATTTGATTACTGAACTGGTTCTGATGTTAAGTGAAACGACATGGGCGGCTAATTCGGCAGAACCGAGCCTGTTCGAGTTGCGTCATCTGAGCTCTGCAAAGAGCCGGAACTTGGCACAGCGATTGTCTAAACACGACGTATATGGGCTGACTAACCATATAATATTTTGCCCTAAACTACACATGACTGAAAGTAGACACTCGTGAGGTCTTTCTTGATAGATTATGATTTTAAGTTATTATTATTTGATCTTTTGTTCGATATAACAGGGTTGCCAGGTCTTGAAGTCGGAAATCTTGACTAGTCTGCTAGTTTAGCCGAACGTTTATGATAACACTAGATATAATCCTAATTAGCGCCTTGTACGTAGCTCATTTTCTATCGTGTAGTTTTTTAAATAATTTAGTAGTAGGCAAATAAAATTTCTACTAAGTAGGCATAACACTACCTACTTAACTACGGGTTAGGTAAGACAAAAAACATTCAATGATAATGGTTTATTTTACAACAAAAACAAATAAGAGCTCGACGTCGTTAATAAAAGTCACTGTCTCACCGACCATTCCGAGCCAGAATCAAATGCATCGATTGCTTCAGTGATGGACAAGATAATTATCTGCAATTTCTTTCTGAACGCCGCAATGGTAGGCCGATAGATTGTTACTCGCTGAGGGTCTACGCACCAATCTGATGGAATCAGAGTCTGGTCCAGTTTATGTATCTATAAAGCTTCATTGTGTGTAAGATTCGGCATTTAAGTAAGTATTTTGAAGACGCGCCGCCGGCTACGGCGCGGCGTAGCCTGCGCGCGCGCCGGGAGACTGCGCTCATACAAAAGAGTTCAACGGGAACGAGCTTGAATCCGATTCAATAATAATTATTATCGGTTGATTTAATTTCACTGGCAGCCATGAGTTGTGCTAGCCATTCAAATCTATTTTTATAAGCCCGCTTTGCCCAGGGGAATGAAATTATGAATATCTCCAGATTATAGTTCTAGGTTTTATAAAACATTATTTCTTTAAGAGAAACTATCAATTATGGGAGCATAAAATTGAATGAGGTTTGTTTTAGTGTTCTAGGTAAAGACGTTAATGCAACTGTTTTTATATTCAACGTATATTTTTATTTAATGGCTATTAGTCGAGTTGGATAGGGCATCTTGCTTAGGATCGTGATCACTATCTACAGCTACTCGTATCTTGGAATTAGAACACACACATCTTTATGTATTTATTTCATTTTCACTTGCTGTGAGAACTCTACAAATTAGAAAAGAATTTTTTATTTTTTTAAGTGGTGTAACGTGAAGGATGTGATAGGCTTCATTGATAGGAGCATCAATTGACGAAGTATTTTATTTTTATTTTATTTATTTAATTTGCAAAACATTTAGCTGTAAATGTTACACTAAGTGATATTTATAATTAAAGTAAAGCCAAGTTTAATCTAAAATTGTTGGAATATCTAAAGCGAGCGTGGGGTTACCCGTTTAACACCTTTGCTGCGGCAGTAACTTTCTAATACTTTCCATTCCTTCGGTACAAGGTCAGTAAACCTGGTATTAAAACTTACATTGTGGCGGCACAAGGCTTAAAGACCTTGTAATATTTGAGATATATTAATTTTATTTTTGGCTTCATGTTAATAGATATTGTGTTTTTTTTCTTTGAATATTAATAATAATGCATTTATTGACATACACCTGAAGGCGTTCGTGAATAACTTGTTTAGTATAAAAATTATAGCTATATTCAAAATACAAGGCTTATGCACCCTGTGCCGCACTGAAGTAGGGAAGTCTGATGGGTATTCTAGGGATGTGAAATACAAATATCGATAGTTTAAATTAAGTTTTAATAAAAATTTAAAAAAGTAACAAACAAAGATGTTTTAATAATTTAGTCTAAATATTTTACAAATAAGACATACGTGCATAAATACTTAAATAAGCTATATTTAAAGAAAACATATTATTTAATAACATTTAGTTACAACTTCAAATGTTTGTCACGAAAAACATTATTTAAATTAGCAATAAATCGTGTAGCAAATTAAATTATAATCAATTTGCAGTTTTGATTTTGTTTGTTTCTCTTGACGCCATGTCGACATGTGCGTTTCTTACGAATGCGAGGCAACACTGGCTGCACGAAGCTAGCGTGGGGTGCGGTACCAGGTGCGCAGGGTACAAGGTGCTTCGACCTGGTTTCGCATTGAGAAGACATTTTATTACTTCCGTGCGGTACCAGGTCTAAAAACCTGGTATTAAGGTAGATACATCATTGGATTCTATTTTAAGAATACATCATAGATATATATTCATCACTTTCCTACACCTGACCCAATTGAAGTTGTGCCTTTCGCACGACAAGGAAGACTATAATTTTCTTAGCCGCACGGTAAGCGAGACGTACACAAGGTCTATAGACCTGGTTTCGCACTCAACGTGTTAAGAAACGCTACCGTTATGAACCTCAAGACATTATGCGATCATCCTTTATGATACAGTCGTGCCATTAGCTTTATGAATAGCGTTCCTTTGGATTCATTCGTGGGCTGAATTTATACATTTGCGAATGTCACCGAAAAAACAGCTTCTTTCGTTAATGGCGTTTTGTGCCTGTAAATAGGCATGAGTGGCACGACAAGTCGCGTGTCGGGGCGCGATGTCGTCAGCGAAGCGCTAGCTGCACGCGAGCGTTGAACCCCCGTGATATCCACATTTGAAGGAAACTGGTCCCTCAAGTCTTGTTTGTTTAATTATAAAGTGCTTACAAATTGCGACTTTACAGAGTTTTTTAATGCACTCGGTCGCCTTTAGTATGTTTAAGTAGCATAAATGACTGAAAATATTCAATAGACATTCTGTAGGTATGAGATGGCAATCGGGATTCTGTGAAATGGCAATCAATGTTTATAGCAATGTTGAAGGGTTTATTAAAGTTCATTCAAGAGAAAATTATTATAGATTGATGACAGTTAGTACAAGTCGTTTATTTACCCCACAGATATGGATTAGAGTAGATACAGCAAGTTGCTAGTCAAAGCGTGCCATTCCGATATGTCCAAATGGACATACATGGTCGAGTGATGTTCATGTAATCCGATTACAACAATCGGATACGATGATTTTACGAGGACAGTAGTACGAACACGGTAGAGAGAAGAAATTATTTACGGATTGAGAATTGTAATTAACAGCAACGAGTAACAAATATGTAATAAATTAGAATAAAGTAGCAGAAGAAGAATTATAAAACAAGTTAGATCAGTGATCGCGGAAGACAGAGTGCACTGTATAACGTCGAAATATACAAATCAAGAAGTTAGGTCAGTGATCGCAGTATACACTATTACTACTATGTATACGACGCTCGAGATTTTGTCGTTTAGAAATATCTTCAAAACTAGGTACCTGACTTAGCTTTATGAAAAAAAAACGTATTGGCAAAACTACGCATTTTTACATTTATTAAAAATAAAAAGCTTGAGTGAATAGTCTTTATTTTATGAAAGTAGGTCATTTACTTACTAGGATATTTAAAAGTATGGAATTAAGTATGAATTACTAGTAGTACTATTTAACATAATGGAATAACGATCATTACTTTCATAAACATTAGGCACAACAAAAATATTATTTGCAAATTAATAATGTATAATTGTAGAATAACGTCTACCGCTACATAATTATTTTAATCCACAGTCAGACTAGCTATAAATTTAACAAAATATCAGTTTTATCGGAATTAATTAATTTTTGAATCGAGTCACACGATATCATTCGATGACTTTGCGAATGCAGTACGATGATACGATTACTTTTACGTTGCGGCAATCACTAAAATTCGCTAAAATGACACTAATGACGTTTAAAAAGTGGCACGCTCGGCTTCATACAAATTTTGACACATGCTGCATCTATCCTTATCTGTGATTTACCCTCATCTGCAGGCGGTGTAAGGTGTAAGCCTTAGTGTAAGCAATGTGGCAGAACCTACGTCATAAAGCTTTGATGCCATTCGAATTACTTTCGAATTAGGTCTTATTGCAAACTCATGTCACGTTGTCACGTAAGTGTAGAGTATGTCCACCAATAGCCGCAATAATTATGTAACGTAACGGTAAATCAAAGAGGTAAGTCAACCCACTCAATTTACTTAATCATTAGTTGAGTGTCTACTGTCTACCTACAAGCAATCTTAAATCGTATTGTTAAGATCATTGTATAGAGAGATACCAAAATCCTTAAATACTTAATTAAAATCTTCTCTACAAAAATAGTCTGCCTTTGTTTATTATAAAGCATAGCTGACTGAATAAAAAATATTACAGCTAATGACTATTTGGTCAGTTGTCATTTGTGCGGCTGATGTTGCGGTCAGGGTTCCCCTAATATCATTGTAATAACCTCGCATCGCTCGCCTCTTCTCATTAAAATAAAAAGAGTATCATAATTGTGTCTTATTTTAAGTTGTTATTGCTCTTTATCCTTTAGGATCGTCCTTTGGATACGGAATGGAATTTTACTGGTATTATGGGTAGGTAGATTATAATAGGCGCTTTAATGATCGACGTACTTTTATCGTTACGTCCATGAAATTACATATTTAACACCTTCCATAGGTAAAAACGGCAGCTGGAACAGTAAAAAATAATCAAATAGGTATTTTTAGTCCCACTCAGATTCTTTTCCATCCACAAATAAGTAAAATCTTAAATGTTTGCACAAATTGGCGAACAGATTGCGCGTGCTGTTTGTCTTTCTGTTTCAAATACATAGATATTGGGCCAGAGACAGGCCATGGAATAGCGGTCGAGGCCCTCGCCCACTCGCGAGCGCTAACATATGCCACCTAGCGCCTCGTAGCGTGGCCGACTCACTGCTTCACCTTGTGCACATTTCCGTCATCAAGCCTAGTGACATCATCATCGTCAACTTAAAAAGCAATCGTGCTGTTAGCCACACGGTATGCCTACAGCACTTAGCTCACACCGCTGTCATTAAGCTTATGTGATCATTTGCTAGATAAAAAGCATGTCTTATATATGTATCGTGTTATTACATTAGCGCATGCTGTTTGTCTTGATGTGTCTTCAGCGTGTGTCATAGATATAAAATTAGATATCCTATGTTTTGCTAGAATACTTACTTACATTGTTGGACGGGCCGCTACAAGGCACCGAGGAAAACTTATGTATTTTCTATTAACGAGACTTGTTACTTGGAATGCTGGATGCTGTTATTGCTTCTGAATGCAGATTCAGCGCGGCTGGAACAGTAACGAGCTTATTAAAATATTTATAGTCTATAAATAGCCATCATTTGATGCGTCGTACGTTAGTTGTCAGGAATGGCGCATGTTCGTAAATCTCCAGAACAAGTTGATGATTGTCGCGTAATGCAGTAGTCGTGCAATAACAATAAGCATGAATCGCGAGGAAAAAATACTGTTTTATTCGTTCTTATATTATAGTATTTTAATGGAAACGAAACGTGGAACACATTCAGAAGAAAAATACGGATATATGGACTTTTTGTTGTGTTAAGGTATATTTTATTAATAAATAAATTATGTTCTCTGCAATCACGAAGTGTAATAATCGCATCAATTTTGTAATAAAACACAATTGATTTATGTGCAGATTTATTACGCTATTAAATTAAAAATTACATCAGTGTGCGCATAATCAGTCTTCTGCTCACAGAAATGGTTGAAGACGTGAGTTAATTTACCTATTAGTACAATGCATTATCTTTGAATGGATAACGGCAAAGTCCTCTGACTCAGTAGCGGCGTAAGGGGGGGGCGGTGGGGGCGGTCCGCCCCGGGTGCCAAGCATCAGGGGGTGACAAAGTCGCGCAGATTAGTACTCACTGACGCATCTGCATGGCAAGGACGGTCGTGATGTCATGACAGGGGGGGTGCCATTCTGGGGTGCCTTAGGCTATAATTTATATTATGACGGGGGGGGGGGGGGGGGGGGGGGGTGCCGCCCCGGGTGCCAACCTATGCTACGCCGCCACTGCTCTGACTTGTGCATGGAGTCAACAATGCCAGACACTTATAACTGTGCCTGTGTTTATCTAAGTTCTATGAATACACCATAGAAATTTATTAGTTAGGTATTTAGGTAACTACCTACTTAGTAATATAAATTCTTGAAATATCAAGTAAGATAGAATGTGAAAAAATAGTTATCAAAGGATTAACTTACAGCAAAAAGCTTTATGAAATAATAATTGTGTAAGCTCAACTTATTAAGATTTTTTCCCATAACTTTTGCGTATTTGCTACTAAATGTAGAGTTTCGTTTAATATACCTTTAATGCGAACGGGCGCTTTAAATTCATTGTAGTCAGAATGAAATTGTTGTGCGTGCGAAAATAAACCAGTATTACGGTAAAAAAACATGAATTAACACTTGTGCGTTTACGATTATATTACGGCTTCTGTAACCGTACGTAACATATTATTACTCTTCGTAGAGGGCAGGTCGAAGCTCGTCACCTTGCGCGGATCCTCCCGGCGCAGTGGAGCGCGTCGCTGATGTCATGATCAAAGTTGCGGACGCATTGTCTGTTACAGGCTTTTTCAAGGAACATATTAAACAATAGTTATTTAAAAACACGCAGCATGTTAGAAATAATGAAGTGAATATACAGAGTGGAAACGATAAGTGATCTCACTCGATTATTTCTAAACTAACATGATATTGAAAAAACTGGTTACTGTTCCTGAAAGTGCTTCACGAGCTCTTTCAAACGGTACCAATAATAGGTTACAGAATAAACTGGATCTATATGAAAACTCAATGTTTCCAGCTTCCATACATTTGGTAAAGTCACATTATATTAAAAACTACACATGATATCGTAAAACTGGTTACTGATACTAAAAGTGCTTCATTCACCTTTTGATAAAGCTCATGAAGCACTCTCAGGATCAGAAACTAGTTTTTTGATATCTTGTATAGTTTAGAAATAATCGAGTGAGATCACTTATCGCTTCCACCCTGTATTTTCGACTGTTGTCGGTATCTAATTAATTATATGTATAATGAGCTATCAGCATAACTTTACTGGTATAAAATCTGCAATGATAATATGCAGCTATTATTGTAAAGGTAAACTTAGTAGGATTATTTCTAAAAACCATGTAGGTACCTAGTTTCATGAATAACACATCTATACTTCTATACTAATATTATAAATGCGAAAGTAACTTGTTTGTCTGTCTCTCTTTCACGCCTAAACCACAGAACCGATTTTGATGAAATTTGGCATAGAGATAGTTTGAGTCCCGGGAAAGGACACAGGATAGTTTTATCCCGGTTTTTGAAACAGGAACGCGCGTGATAAAGTTTTTTGTGACAGACAAAATTCCACGCGGGCGAAGCCGCGGGCGGAAAGCTAGTTAGGTAAGGGGGCGTCCATAAATTACGTGAGACAATTTTGGCTATTTTTCAACCCCCCCGCCCCCCTTGGTGAGATTTGGTGAGATTTTGCCTGACCCCCTCCCCCACCCCCTAATCTCACGTGATATTTAAAAAAAATCAGAAATTTAATAGTTTTGGAGTAATTTAACTGAGAAAGTTTTTTTTGTGTGCTTATAGTGCGAGTTTGCATTTACCGTTGTCGCTAACGAGTGCATCAAAAAGATCTATAAAGTTTAAGATTTTAGTTCTTGAAAGTATCTGCTAGGGATGCTGTACAATCGTCATACATTTAATGCATGTCATTTTTTACGCAGTCGCTAGCGAATGACGATCGATATAAAGTCGCACTAAGCCCACTGATTACGAATAGATCCAGAAAAACACGTGTAGTGACAGCGGTTAGTACAGGGTCTCATTGTTTTTTTTTTACAGAAGTACCTAGTCTAATTATTGTTCCTTTCTACATAATCTAGCAAAATCGATTTTGATAAAAAAATGGTTTTATAATTTTCTTAATTTCGTCTGACAAGGAACCCTTATAGTTTCAATATGTCTGTCTGTCCGAGGTTTTGCTTGGAAACTATTGGCACTAGAGAGCTGTAATTTTGTGGAGGTATGTATATTAATCACGCCGACAAAACGGTAGAATAAAATTTTGAAAAAACATTTTTTTAGGGTAGCTCCCCTATATGTAAAGTGGGGATGAATTTTTTTTCATCTTCTACACCATCGTGTAGGATATAGTTGGATAACTTGGGGGTTTCAAAGACTATTTTTCGATTTAGGGATCCGTTTGCAAATTATTAAAGTTTAAAGTGCCAATTTTTGTTCGAGCAGGGAGTCCCCCCCCCGTCCCCCCCTCTAAAAACTAGACTGTTGGCTTGAAAAATCTGGAAAAATTCATAATAATACTGCTTTTTATGAACTTTCAAGAAAACTATAACGGTTAGGGTAGGTCAGTTAGTTTAAGAGTAATAGTCATTTAACTCATGTATTATAAAATTTCATATCTAATAAAAATTCCTTAGAAGAAAATATTAAAAGCTACTTTAGATGAAGTAATTGCTTGCTTCTGAAATATATTTTGTTAACGACGGACAACTACGGAACCCTACACTGCGCGTAGCACGACACGCACTTGGCCAATTTTTTTACTTAAGATTTAAACCCAGTTTTCTGGCAAACTCTATTTCTCTATTTCTTGCGGAAAAAATTACGTGATATTTCCTGACACCCCCCCTCTCCCCCACGTGAGATTTAGTGAGGTTTTTGTTGACCCCCTCCCCCCCCTAAAAGTCTCACGTAATTTATGGACGCCCCCTAATATATCAAGAAACTTTGAATTTGAATAAAGTTCAACAAAAGTTCGAGCTTGTAGGTTGTACGCGCGGTTCGACAAAAAAATACAGATTTTTGTAATAATGTTAATTTATTCTTTGTTAGACAAAGTAAACCATGATTTTAAATGAGTTGTATTTTTGTCACTGACTGAAAGTGAATGTGAAAGTTCGCAAGTTTCTGCGGTAGAGACAAAACAATCCAACTGAATAAATTGTACTCAGTTTTTAACCTGCTCTACATATGATGTAACCAATACATCTAAAGTGTTGTTGCTCACTTCCTTTTGGATCACGATGCTTTACCTTGTTTGTGGGAGTACGAATTATTTTGACTCACCAGAACTATTGTAGTAATGTACAATTGAATTGTTTCAGCGAATCGTTGATTGATTATACCGATTGTAGGTTGTTAGGCCTTTCGTAACCCAATCAAACGGATTGGGTAATTTAGATTGAAGATATTGTAAGGATAACATCTAAGCGGATTCAGCATTATCTGAATCTAGACTATTATTCTCGTTAACCCAATGGAACAATGTCGAGGCAGGCCGGTCAAGTGGTTGCGTGTTGCATTTTATGACTATCTTTGCGGTGCACAGTACTAATTAGATGTACAATTATTATTTATCACGAGTCGTAATAATATTGTCCTTTGGATAATATACAATTAAAATACTGTTTAATATTCACATTTAATTAATTTGCGACAATATTGAATTACTTTACTTATATAGCTTCAGAGATCCATAAGTAATAAAATAGAAATAATTTCCCATATAAATTCTCACGCAATGATTAAAAAAACGAATGACCTCATGCGATTATTGTTTCTGATACAGGAAGAAGCCACACATCGATTACGTAATGAAGGTACACTTACTCGGTTCGTGGGGTAATTATACCACATCCTTCTTCTGAGTTATTATAAGTTTTATATTATATTACGAGTACCTCCACATTAAAGCTTAATTATCTGCCTACTTACTTGAAAATCGTGTATTTTTCAATTTATCATTAGGCGTGATAAAGGTTGGTTAACTAATAAATATTGACACGTAACTAAATAGGGAACGCGTATTAAAGGAGCTTTAATAATCATCCTAACATAATTATGAAAAACGTTTATGGAGTTACTTATTAATAGTGCTTAAATGCAAGCACTCATAAAATTTCTCGAAGCAAGTAAATTCCTCGATGCTATTAGTCCAGTAGAATTAGCTTTTAAATCGGAAATAATTCCTACAAAAGATTTTATTGTTTTAATGGCTTCATTGGTTGCCCATTAAGACTCTCCTAAGTTTTCGACTTCGACGGAGTTGTGCTTAAGTGGTGGGGGCCCCCGAAAGAGGCATTTTTTCGGTTTTCCGGTTATACCGCGTAAAGGACTTACCCTATCAAAAAGTGGTCTTCATGACGGTTGAAGGACACTTAATCCTGCATTGAATAAGACCAAATTCATATGTTTTGGACAAACCGTTCTCGAGCTAATGTTCGGCAAAGTAGAAAATATACGTATAATTAATGACCCTCTCCACGTCCAATGGTTTGTTATCCACAGGCTTCCAAGTCTTGAAAAGGGCCACCTCAACCAGTGTAACCCTATCAAGGCTTACGAGCTTGATGCGCCTATCCTTGTTCGTCCCAGCCGTTCCTTAACTGCGGTTGCTGCACCTCTTCCTGGCACTCACCTGAACGACTCTGTGTTACCTACTGTGGCTGCCCCTCTTCCTTGTATCCTCCTGCATGACTACGTTGCCTAGCCGTATGGCTGGTCTAAGGTTCGACGCCAAAAATCAACAACAACAAGTTCATATTAAAACGCTGAAGAGTTTTTTGTTTGTTTGTTTGAACGCGCTAATCTTAAGAATTACTAGTTTGATTGAAATCATTATTTTTGTGTTGAATAGCTCATACATTGAGGAAGGCTATAGGATATATACAATCACTCTACGACTAATAGAGGCGAAGCAGTAAAGAAAAATGTTGCAAGCACGGAAAATAGTATTTAAACTATTTTCACGCGTACAAAGTTGATTTTGTGGCGTCGAACCTTGGACCAGGCATATAGCTAAGCAATGCAATCGTACAGGAGGGTACAAGGAAGAGAGGCAGCCACATTAGGTAACACAGAGTCGTTCAGGAGAGTGTCAGGAAGAGGTGCAGCAACCGCAGTTAAGGAACGGCTGGGACGAACAAGGATAAGCGAATCAAACTCGTGAGCCTTGTTAGGGTTACACTGATTAAGGCGACCCTTTACAAGGCTTGGAAGCATGTGGGTAACAAGCCATTGGACGTGGAGAGGGTCATTAATTATACGTATATTTTCTACTTTGCCGAACTTTAGCGCGAGAACGGTTTGTCCAAAACATATGAATTTGGTCTTATTCAATGCAGGATTAAGTGCCCTTTAACCGTCATGAAGACCACTTTTCGATAGGGTAAGTCCTTTACGCGGTATAACCGGAAAACCGAAAAAACGCCGCTTTCGGGGCCCCCACCACTTAAGCACAACTCCGTCGAAGTCGAAAACTTAGGAGAGTCTTAATGGGCAACCAATGAAGCCATTAAAGCAAAAAAATCTTTTGTAGGAATTATTTCCGATTTAATCAATTTTTGTGTTTAATTCTACTGGCCTATAGTTATCTAAAAGCACTTATTTTTATAACTATTATGTTGATGATGATACTGCTGACCAGAAGGAGCAAAAAAGTTTTCTTGCATCTTACGTCATTAGATAGGTACATTCTGAATCACAAATTCGATCTAAGTTAACGCCTCAGGGGGATCTTTGCAAAAAGGACGATTAAAAATGGAAACTAAGAACAGGCTAGGCATGAGCTAGTGAAGTAATAAAAGTGCTAATTAGAACTTTGAACTGTTATATTAGCTGAATGGTTATAAATTAAATAGGTGCTTACTGAAAAAAGTTAATTAGTTTTATTTCAAACTTCCTAGTTCTTAATGCTACATTTTGAAGACAACAGACAACAGAAAGCATCATCTAATCTAAAGTAACGTTAACTACTTACTTATTTCCTCTTTCTTGTTCATCTCGAGACCGTGACTAAAGGCGCGGGAAGGGCTTTGATGAAGAAATAACGTCAATGTAAAAAACTGAGGAAACGACTTGTGTGAAAGCTGTGTAACTGCTAAGAATTTAATTTATAGAAATTAAAAGCGTTTGAAAAAAGTTGTAGCTAGTTACGAGCGCTCATGTAGAGACTAAGAGAAGTAGTTTAATATTATTATTATGGGCATTAGGTACACCTAGTAGATTCCTACCAAACAACAACGGGGCAGGGGTCAGAATTTCAATCAGAACTTCTATATCTATGTTTTCATTACGTTTCGTACTGAAAGCGAAGTCTTAAATGTTTTGTACGGGATATTTGTAAATACATACTTGATTCGCAGAATGTCGGAGCATTCCCCATGGAATCATAGACTGATCGTGGGCGGGGTAGTTACTTAGTAGCCAGTAAGTATGCTAAGCGGTCTTGCGTGAGAACCCATCTGTACGTAACGTGTTCACTACAAGTGCGAGTCTTACTACTGACTATAGACTGTTGCCTTGAGTTGGTAACCAAATGTCAACAAATACCTAGTTACAATTCATTCTTGCCAGTTTTTATCAAAGGTTATCAGCAATTATTCGTATATCTTTTTAATCGAGTGCTCAATTTACCTGCCACTGCAAATGCTCTACTAGTGATAGGATGGGATCAATTTTAAAACATTGGGGTTAATACGGGATTAATCTAAGTGAATTAGGTTTTTGAAGATATTCGTAATCGTAAATTATAAAAGTTAAGTTGACCCCTGTAGGCTTTTGTTTTTAAAGCTCATTCAAGCCTATTAATAAAAGCTCATTCGCGATGGTAAACGTAACGTAGATAAAATCAATAAACATCCGGTTATATTAAGGTAAGTACAGTAATTAACACGTATCGCAATTTAAATTAAACAGGAGCTATGTTTTTTCTGGATAAATAATGTATATCCTTTTTAAGTTTAACTTTAAGTCTCTAGTGTTGGTTTCTTGGCACATCACTACGTGGAAGGCACCATCGCTACTTAATACTATAGCTGCTCTGGACTAATTACAAGCAGATTGCACCGGCCATTGCTCCTCGGCTTATGCATTATGCAAGCCTTCACTATCTTTGCCCACTATACCCTAGCCTCCTAGGTTCACCGAGACCTAGGTATGTGGGTTTGCACTAGCGTAATTTATGGTCGGTATTTCCATATTAGGTATTCGCACTTTGCGTGCCCTCGGCAGAAATTGTTCCTATAAAAGATTCTAAAACTGAACAAGGCAAAACACCATAAATGTGCATTCCAACGATTTCGTTATTGTGTAAAAAGAGGCATTCGTGATTTTTCACACAGCCTTTATTTACCTTGGTTTTCGCAGTAATGACTCAATGACTTTAGGTTGTGTGACAACCTTGAATGGATATTTGTCGTCTTCTGTTAATGAATGCCAATAGCCTGATGCATAGTTCGGCTGCTGTATTAATGTTAATATTGGTACTTAGTGATTGGGCTATTTTAAATTCATAAATATGTATAAGCCGAATCACAACACACAATTATTTTATTTCCTATTCATTAAATTCGTTTGATTTATTACTTTAAATTGAAAAAAATAAAAATAAAAACAAATCAGAAAAGTGCGTGAAGACGCACAATAATATTAATTCAATTGTGAACTAACTACTCGTATGTAGTTTCGTGCTATAAGATTTTCAACATTCAAGAATGGTATAAAATGAGCAAATGGATTAATTTGTAATGTAGGTACATATCTGAAAAACAAGTGCGTTCAATTTATCGAGTAATATTTTAATTTAAGTAGGTGAAGCGTGCAGTCGTGCTCGCAATGTAAATTTCGAGAAATGTTTCTCGGGCGGCAGACGTCGGTCGCGCTTGTTTAAACGCAAGTGTGTTACCGGTCCGGCCAAAGATGCGTTGCGTAACGTGGCGATTTCGACAACCTGCATATGGCACGGGGCCGTTCTTACCGACCCCACACCTACACTAGATTGTTTGAACAGTTCAGCCTGCACGGTGTGCTAAATGCTTAAACAAACGAACCAATAACGATTTGTTATGGGTTATCACTTGTCGCCGTTCCATTTTACGTTTTTTAAACCTAACACGGACTCTGCTACGATCATTAGTTCTAAGATGTGATATTAACGTTAATTTAATGCTCGTTTGTTGACCAAGGTTTTCTGCATACCAATATAATAAATAAGTAGAGAAAAAAAAACTGCTGGCAGAAGCCACTATTCAACCACTTAAAATAATTACGCGTAAATAACTTAACTCGTGCCGCTATGAAGTTATACTTGTATTACTTACATTTGGTATAGTTACATAATTGTTATGTAATGTGAGCTTCTGCTTTTCAATAATACGATGTTATCTACTATTAAGTAATTTATTTTTATAGAATACATAGGTATGATCTATAAATTGTATGATTCTAAGCAATGATAAAACCGCATCAAATTGTTTTTTAAATCTATTGCAATATACTTATGTATGAATAGTTTTCCGTTTGTGAGTGCTATTGAATCACGTCTTGTGTCATCAGTCGAGGTCTTCGATGATCTCATTCTTTAGATTAGAAGACCTTCTTGAAATACCGCTTTTTAATTGACTACGTTGAATGTGGCAGCCGTGTGCATAATAACTTTCAAGCTTCAGAACCTACAGTAATCTATAATTGATTCGATCGCGGAGATACCGTCTTCAATTAGTTAATTCAATTTGAATGATGTTTGCAAGGTTTTCTGATGGTCAGTTTGACTGATGCCAATTAAAGAAGAGGAATTCTGTAGGGCCGCAACTGCTATTCGGTCGTTCTTTTGCGTGAACGTAATTTTATTGTAACCATCTTCTGACGACCTTTTATGCTAGATGTTTTTTTCTTTGGCTCTGCATGCCTGTTATCTCTTTAAGTCACTAAAGCTTGCGATTTAAGTGCTGCAATAAGGCAGAAAAGTACTAAGTGGTATCCAGGCTAGGGAATGATCTCAATGTCGCTGAGGGCACCGGGAATTAAAGTTCCTCGGCGCGGCGGGAGCCGTCTGCGGGCGCCGCGCACCTCTCACAATCAAATAAAATTAATTGGAAACCACGAGTTACTGAACTCTGTTGGTAATCACGATCTACGGATTAGTAATCATGTTTTTTAACATTTCTACGGAGCCGATGTGGCGTTAACTGTTGTTCGAACTATGAATTATTTTAAATATTAATACTAAGGCAATTCAATGAGATAACATTTATCCTAAATCATATAATGAAGAAATATTTAGTTATGTTCAAGTCTAAGATGTAAAATTGTTATTGATAAATTACCTAATATGTAGTTTATTAGTTTCTTAATGTCATCAACGTTCGCCTCTACATTTCATATATTATTATTGAATTAGTTGTTGCTGATTGCTGAATAAGCCAATACTTAGTTCGTCGTATTTGGTTTTGTGCAAAACACCGCTCGAATAATAAGTAAAACCAGTCGAAGCAGTGACATCATCTTCCTGTGCTGCAAGACCGAGAGGCCGTGTCCTTTACGACATTTATTAGGAGGTAAATTCAATGACTTATTAGTTTGGTCATTTGCCTTTATTGAAGATCTATACATATTTAGATAGACTAGCATAGCTAAAATATTACTAATACTAGCGGCCGCCCGCGACTTCGTACGCGTGGATCCCGTTTTACCCCTTTCGTCTATATTACGCGGTTTAGATTTTTTCATACAAATGTTTTTTCCCGCTAACTCCCGTTCCCGTGGGAATTTTGCAATATCCTGTTGTAACTAAGCTTTAAGTTTACTAAGGTACCTGCATGCCAAATTTCAAGCTTCTAACTTAAGCGGTTTAGATTTTTCATACAAAAGGATTTTCCCGCTAACTCCCGTTCCCGTAGGAATTCCTAAGTATCCTATAACCTGCCCAGGAGTATGAAGAATAATTGTACCAAATTTCGTCAAAATCCGTCGAATAGTTTTTGTTTCTATAAGGAACATACAGACGGACAGACAGACAGACAGACAGACAGACAGACAGACAAAAATTTTACTGATTGCATTTTTGGCATCAGTATCGATCACTAATCACCCCCTGATAGTTATTTTGAAGATATATTTCATGTACAGAATTGACCTCTCTACAGATTTATTATAAGTATAGACAAAGCTTACAGTTTAGTAAAACAAACACTTATTAAAAAGGCGTGTCTAAAGGCAAGTTGGAGATGATGATAGAGCAGTGTAACTTAACGCGAATAATTTATCAGGAATTTTCCTTTGTGAATCATCAATTCATTTCAGTTTTGGTCTGAAAAATGTTGTTACGTTCGGCCCTCATAATCCGAAGGTTTCGATTGAAAATGCGCAATTGTTGTAAATTTTTTCGCTTGCTAATTTTAACCGATTCCGCAGAAAGCTTAATAATATTGGATAAATATTGGATGCCACAAAATTTGAAGTCGATTTTGCTTAAACATGCCTTTATACAGACAACATACCCCAAAGTAATTATTTTAAGAGATGCAATTAAATGTAAATCCTCAACACACGTATCCGTACAGGTCGCAGTCTATTGTTTATTTTTTACAGTTTACAGTAATGAGCGCGTCTGCTTATAAATTACCTCGACCTTGCGGCTGAATCAAACAGTGTAATAAGCGTCGTTATTAGTTAAATAGCTAATGGAATATCTGCACGTCATTGACCGATTATTGAAATTGAGCATGCTAGTATGCTTGTCAATGAGATTTTAAAATCAAGATTTTAGATAACGAGGATGAATCCTGAAATTTATTCATTCTCATTATATGCATATTAATATAATTATGTAAATATTAATAACTGAAAAATGAATGAATGGTTTGTAACTATACAAGTACTATGGTAAAACATAATATAAATTGGCAACAAGGCATTGGGAGCTTCGGGTTTATCTGACCTCCCTGTTAGACAGATCTCTGCAAAAGAAAAACTTTTTGCAAAGTTTAAGTACCATTCGAACCGCAGCAGTCTTTTGTTTTGAATACGAGTTTCTGGTATGGTTTTTATGTGTTGTCAGCAAATCCGATGAGCTCGGTAAACTGGCTGAGCGTTGCGACGTCCTTGGCGTCCGGCATCTAGAGCCAAGTTGTTATTCGCCACGGTCTGCGGATCACAAGATGGCGGGTGGGATGATGGGGGCTCCGGCGAGGGACGGGGTGCCGGGACAGGTCCGCGGCGCCAGCTCGGCCCCGAGTCGAGCTCTATTTTTAGCGCTGTGTCACCCGCCTGCGCCCGCGCACTCACCCCCGCCCCACTCGCGCACCAAAACGTTTACTCGCCTAAAGTGCTGTGAAAGAAAACACTAAAAGCACTAACTGCTGCAACACTGTACGAACAATCTCGGCGCTAACAATTGTGGACTTTACGACCTTTTTTTACATTCATGTAGGTGTTATTGCCAACTCGCAACAACCGGTTATTAGGTGTCTAGTACATTAAGTTTAATTTGCTGAATAAATAAATGGATGGCATTGATTTTCTTTGCAAATAATTACGCTTGTTATTCAACTTAAAATGAAAAGCTTAATGAATGATATTCCTCCGTGGACTATTCCTTTGGGAGTTTTGCCTGATTATAATACTTTATTAGTGGTGTCCAATACTCATACTAATTACCTCTTGCTTTCACAGTAAACTAAGTAGGTACCTTTCTTTAGTTATACGCCTGGAGTTGAGTGTGAAATGAATTCAGTTTATGAAGTTTTTTATTCGGCTCACGTATAGAGACTAGGTAACAGTAAGCGGCCTGTCATGATGTCATTGGCATGTGACGCGCAGTGCCCTTCCATGCCACTCGAGTTATGTCGGCGCATACGTGGCGCTAAATACTCGTATGTACTGAGGTGATATAATTTAATTGTCGCGGAATGCCTGTAGTTTTTTATTTTCTCGTTGAGCATACTCATCGATTTGCTTTGCATAATTTATAGCTCTCATGCGACCACGGGAATGACCCACCATTACACGGAATGCAAGTTTTCTTGGAACCTAGCAACAGTCACTCAAACGTATTTCAGCCTTATTTCATGCCTCGAAAACTATAATAATAAGAACAAAACTCTCAGGTCTCACGCATTTTCGTAGACAATTGTTTACTGCCAAACACTTACCTCATTGATGAATTTGTAAATCTATGCGAGTCGCGCCAGTTGCCATGACCGAAATAATTCAATACATTATACATACATTATAAGTTTATTTTACTTGTCCGCTTTGAATTTTTCACATCACTTCTCGTGTTATCGCCTATTGTGTACTTAGAGGCTGCCATTAGTCCTTTACTGAATCGTCGTTTGTCTTTGTATTTTTTTTGTAAGGCGGCTAACAATGTATTTTTGGAATTAAACTAAATGTTATTTTCTCCGCTATTCTTAAAATATCCACTGATTGCAGTGACATGAAATAGTTAAATGGAAATGAAAGTTCCAGAAATGATAAAATCTTACATTAATGTATTTGATGGACCGATAAAATTCTGGTGAATTGCTTTGAATGCTCTGGCTATGGTTCGATTCCTAGACGGTTCTTATTTAAGAAAATTGTATTTTAGGTGTTGCCTCGTGTTTAGGTATGATGGGGGATATCCCCGGTAAAAATCTGTGATTTGAGGTATTTACATGCCATAAGGATGAAGCTAACTTGGAAACTGATGAAAATCTACGTAATTATAATGTTGTTTTCTTAAATACTTGTATCGTTATCTTCGCCTTCGACATCAAGCAAGATAACTGCAATTAACTGTATCAAGAACAATAGTTAAGCCCAAGTCGGCTTATCGTTTCGATTTCGGAGATAGATTTCGAAACAAATTGCAAGGTCTGGGAATAATGAACGCTCGGAAATATTTTCCGAGGAGTCAGCAGAGCGGAGCAGCTAAGTAGTTACCGCGAAGTACCTGGCGGGGTGACTGGGCGAGTGTTTGTTTGTTCCTCTTTAGTGTCACGCACATTAACGAGTGCCTGACTTGAGCCTAACTTGAACTTGTTTCTCCACAACGTATTTACCGCTTTGTTTGCGCTACTGGTCTTTTTAGTGCCATGAAAGCAATGTTTTTAGGAAGGTAGGTATTTTACGTAATGTTAGGTTTCAGGTATTCACATCCTTTTTTACTTTGTTGGTTAGTGGTGGCAATTTGGTTCTGATTTCTATGAACATTTTCCTTGTCATGTAGCAGAAAATTCATGTGAATCTCTGTTAAACATCCACAAATGGAATATGTCATGGGTACATCTTTGAGTAACGTAACCTAACAGACGTACCCATGGTTATTATCCCGATAAGCAAGCTTTTAAATATAGCAGTTATCCACTCTGAACATGTAATCAAATGTAAGCAGATGTAGGTGTGCTGTTACTTCCTAGTATTAAAACTTCCTTGATGCTCTACAAAATGGCACTTTTATGCATTCATTTGGTTATTGTGCTTTTCGTTAAATAAAGAGCTTTTAAATAATAATAAAGTTGACGCTTCTCTCATTGGATTAATTAATTAGGTAAGCTGAAATGTCCGGTAATAGTTCAGGAGCTGGTAATAATGAGTTTCATGTTCTACCCACGCCAGCGGTTGACGCCGCGGCTGCCGCTCGCCGCACCCACGCCGCGGCCTAGAGGACAGCCCACGGCCCTGCTCTGTTCACATTACGCAATGTATATGGCATTTGAGCAACACCCTTTGTTAGGCTCTACAACATCTCACTCAACTACGATGGGACAAATTAATTTCAGGTTGCTGTGTCGTAAGATTCTCTGGGCGGAACCAAACGTAACTTAAGCGAGTTAACCATTACCGCGCAGATTGGAGGCGATCTGCACCTACTACAATCCAGGATAATTCAGGATGATGTAATTAGTTACCAAATTATGAGAAACTCCTTTGGAAAGCGTGTATCGCTTTCAAATTCTTTTCTACGACACAATAATCGTGACTATAATCGTATTGACCATGAACATCGTTTAGCTGACTTATCTTTTGATCAAAGAAACAAAATGGTATCTTGTCTCTTACTTTACTGTCGTTTTAAACGGCAACTTTATTTCAACACCAAATATTTAATCTATGAAAAGATTTTCGAAGAAAAATTAAGATTCTTTTTGGATAACAAATAACAGAATGGAATCAAATAAATTGCCTGCGTCTATAAAAGTAAATTGATTTCGTAAAAGTAGTTAGACATAAATTTCTTTCAGTTTTTTTCAAACCATACTTTAACTCCGCCATAAATTCAACTTGTGATTAATTTAGAAGTTTCCATGTAAGAATTATTCCTCATTTAGAATTCTGGTGATGGATAAAAGCAATATACAAGTTTCCTAATTTAACAGTCTTCTCCATAATGATGTGATTCATCGTTATTCGCAATGTCCGGATTGGGGAGAGAATCATTAGTAATCCGGTTATTATTCTCCAAAGGCGGACGACATCTCCGAACTGGCCTGCCTTGATATTTGGATGGTGATATTTAACTAGCTGAGAGGCGTAAAGCAAACCGAATAAATTCGACTTCGTTTCCATCGCTAGCAAAGCAACTAAATAATATGTAAATTGTGATTATCCTTAACATTTCCCAGAATGTAAATACATTACCTAAACGATTCTTTTTCACGATAGAAATCTTGTGATATAATCGTGCGTGATTCATGATGACTGATGCCTTAACTAAAACTGGAGGCAATATTGATTTCTAAAAGTTTGCCCCACGTAAAATCCGTTGAGGGGAATTCAACTCCCATTAGACTTGATTAGATCGCGATATTCAATATCATGATGAAAATTCTATAACTAGTGACATTAATTATAAATGAAACACTTAAAAACTTTCATGCCATTTCATTTCATGTTATCTTCTGCTAACCTTCACGCGGTTTCGATTTTGCAAAAGACGTTTTAAAATGTCACACACTGATGATTGCTCCTCGCAGATGCCGCTCGTGTCGTCGCTTGCAACACACGGAGAAAGTCGCGCTCGACTGGCGAAATCACACCCACAACCTCTGTGCCAAATCTTCGAGAAATACCCCTCGCTGTCGCTGCTTATATGGAAACTTAATCGAGCCTCGAGTAAAAGTTGTTTCTTATTCGTAAACAATATTAATACTAACTGGCGGCGACGTATCAAGGATAGACTAAGTTGACTTTCAGTGATGTCACGCCTGTTCGCTAGATTTATTCTTATTTATTATTATGCTGATGATGTTTCTTTGGAACGAGCTGGCTGTTTGATGTTACTTATTATGTAGCGGAATTTTCCTCAAAGAGTTCAATTTTATTAGTTACCAGCCATGGTAACTAATAAAATTGAAAATAAATAAAATAATTTCAAAGAATGCCAATTCTTTGAAATTATTTATTTTTCTCATGATTTAGTCAAAAGTCATTTATCACTTACTCATCATGACCTACAATCGGGACAAACTGTGACAGTAAAGCTGACCCAGCAACTCAGGTAGCTATACTCTATGCTTAGTTATGGAACAAAATGTCGAACTAGGTCATTCGGAAGAAGATCAAAGTAATGCGTGTAGTCCACAAAACGTAACAAGTTGAAGTGGAAGTAGACCGGCCATACCTCTCGCAGAAATGATGAAAAATGGAGTAAAAGGGTTTTCAGAGGGTATTATCTGTCTTTTCAAAAGAAGAATAAGATCTCCATTACACTCTTCTGCTGGAGCTAAAATTTAAGTTGCATTGAATAGCAAATAATACATATCTATTACTAGAAACATAAAGTTAAAGTTTTTTTTAATTCAATTACATGTAATGATAGTCTTTAAAGCAATTACGATGACAACTGTTTGAGTTGCGATGCTTCTTATTACGATAAGGTTTTCAATTCGTCGGCCAGCGATAACATCCTCGACATAATGATAGGTGTGTTAACTAGTCGGTTCTGCGTTATGGCATAATAATAACATTATGGCCACGTATGCGCTGCAGCCTTGTTGTGTGATGGCTTGACCGTGACAGTGGCGGGGCTATAGACTAAGAGCTAGTGAACGCCAGACCTACGTCATTTTATAAAAGCTGAAAGTTTGTCAGCGTATGCTCCCAATATAGGATATAATGTTGGTGAATTATGAAGTATGGGTCATGGTGGCTTTGGGAGCTACCCTAAAAAAACTGTCTGGCAAAGAGTTGGAACTGTCAAAACTGTCTGGCTGTTGGGGAAAATACTATACGCTGACAAACTTTCAGCTTTTATAAAATGACGTAGGTCTGGCGTTCAATAGCTCTTAGTCTACTATGATAATGGCGGCAGACTGCGGAGTGCGGAGTATTCTCAAGTTTCGGTGCAAGTACGAGGGAGCCCTCCGAGTGTGAGTACCGCGACCGTTAGCCGGTCACCGCTACGCGCCGGGCCACGGAGGAAAACAACTACCATTCAGACCGTTGGGAATTAGAAATAAGAACGGTTCACTCGCGGCAGCTGGACACAGTCGGCCGTGGACGCTATAAAATTCACATAATCTGTATTCAGTTAAGGTCCGCGTTAATCGTCTTTATTGAACTAAAGATTTTGAAAAAATATCGGAACATAGACTGATATTATTTTGCAAAAAATGTTAAATTATTTATTACCTACACATATGTAGAACTAAAGTCATGGCCAAGTCGGTACTATTTATTGCTTATTGATTGCAGATTTAGTCTATGGGCGTGGTCGGTCTATACCTACATCTGGTTTATGGTGTAATCGGTTGTATGAAGACGCGGTATTTTATGACTGGATGGGTTGTAAAGAAGTACTTAAGGTGGCTAGGGCTATCAGGTTTTGAAATAATTATGTGGATTGCAGCAATCCAGTAGGAAATGACGGGTGAGCAGGCGCTGTGGCCGCGGCGCGTGAGCCGATGTGAGCTTGGCGAACCTGCATTCTGGGCCATTGTATTTTTTAATTATTATAAACGTTGCTGTAATATTATTTATCACTTCCTTCTTTTGTTTCAGATGACTGCTCAGGTCTTCTGGAAGAGATCGGTTCCTAATACCGGCTGGATTTTGTCGTCCCAGCTCACTGAGATAACCACTGTATATTTTTGTAAAATCGTACATATTCTACAAGTACATACTTCAGAAGAATGAACGTTTTTTTATGTTTTACATCTGTAACTAGTGATAGCTTCAGAGTACCTACAATGCAGAAAAAACAAAATGTGAACAGTTAAGCATCCTCTAACAATGGTTATTTAATTCTTTTTTAGCGTTAAGAGTTGCATCTCAAACTAATTTGAAAATCACGTGCCACCACGTGGGTTCAATTCCCGCCTGAGGCAGTTCGATTTTTTCAAGTTATTTATAATTTTAAAATCCTCTAACAATATTAAACGTAATGTGACTAAGTTTGATATGCGGTATTACATATGTAGTTTCAGCTTCATAGTGCATATTTTTATATCATGCAACATAATAATATGTACAATAAAACTGAGCCTAAAATTGCCTACATTACAACGGAAAAAACAGACTAAGATTTCGACTTCATTGAGTTACCAATTATTTTTACCGAATAAGTTTCCTAATAAGGTATGTAATTCACGCTAAAGGCGCTGTGTTTTCTTATTTCATACCAAGTAACTTGCTTAATTTACGAATAAATTAAAATTATAAATGTTCAAAGCATTTTTGTATTAAAACAATATTCCGCGCAAGTAGCGTTATAATACGAGTATCAGACTTATTATGAGTAATTACATCGGTTTGAAAAAAGTTATATAAAAGTATCGGCACCGTTATACCACCTTATTTTCAATTTATAAAAATGAAGATAATTACAAGTTTAAAATATTTTTATTCACGGGAGCGAGCGCGTTGATGTCTATTAAATGGGGCGGCTGAAGAGGACACCGCGCATGCATTATCCATCTCATTTCTAACGCCTTATTATCGCTTCAAGTCACAATGAATTTGCATAAGTTACTGCAGTAATAGAGATGTAAATTGACTGAATCTGACCGGTCACGATGGTCAAATACCATAAATGACCGGTCAAAAACAGTGAAATTCAGTCAATTTGACTCAATATTACTGTACTACCACCGATTAATTTATTTATTTAGGTACCCAATTTATATGCAATTTTAAATGAAGGAACGTTAATTTGTAATAAATTGAGTAGGGAAAGAGAGCACAATAAATCATTACAAAACACTTATAGTTTCAATTTAGAAGTTGTAGACTCACTGTAAAATGTTTTTCTATTAAATCATTACAAATCGCGTTTTTTATTTCAATTAAGATGTTGTAGACTTTTATCAATCACAAAATCTAAGAAAAAACTAAAAAAGATCTAAACTATTACTGAAATCAAATTGACCAAAACTGACCGTTTTTGACAGTTTATGACTTGTTTTTGACCGTTTTTGACCAATTTGACCGTAAATGACGGTCAGTCAAATTCAGCCGCTTTACTCATTTTCAAACTACTGCAGTACGACTATAATAATACTTACTTACTCTCAACAGTTAAATTGCACCGGCACTTACAGAGTTTTTATCTCATTAAGTAATCAGCTAGCGAAATCGTTGTGGTTTAGTCATAAATAGTAATCACTAACAATAACCGAACGGACCGTGCGCACAAAATTAATCCACTGATTGCAGGGAATCAATGAATTAAGTTTCTGCAAAGTACGTAATCATCACCAAATGGGAAGACGCGAGGAGGGTCATTATACCCGCAATAATTTATTGAAACTTTTGCGGTTGTTATAATCATACACACACGCCTAAGCGAGCCTAAAGGAAGTGATCATTATCTAGGGTTAGGAATGTTAGCTCTACATTACACCCATAGGATACAAACAATTTATATTAAATGCAGCACTGAATAGCAACGTGTGTTATTTTGTATTCAATTTCATCTTTATCGCTGAGCTTTGAATTGAATATCTTTAGAGGCGTACTCGCCACACACAATCGAATTGTTGAGCCATTACTGCGATTGTGTTTTTCAATGGACCTATAAAAATAGATGTAATTGGTGATGAGAAAAAAACGAAGAGCGCTTATTGAGTCCGACCCGCCGCGCCCGCCGAGAGGATGCTAATAGCTTCACAGAAGCTTTACACATTTTTTCATGTCTCAATTTGTTCCGAATGTTGACATTATCTACATAAACATACGAGTATCGAGCCTGTTGCGGCGGCCATAAAGTCCGGGTAAAAATGTACGCCTCTCCCGAAATCGAAATTATGATCTCCTGCAGGAATTCGCATTCGTCCGATAACTTTGAGAACAGGTTTCGAGTTGGTTTTATCGCCGTTGCAATTTTAGTGCTTAAGTGTAGAGCAGGGCTGGCAAAAGCTCGGCCACTGGGAAACGCGCTCGAGGGCGAGGCTGCGATAGCGGGCGCGGGCGGCGGGGGGCGGGGCGCGGGCGGCGCAGCCTGCGCGCGCGCCGCAGCCTGCTCGCGCGCCCTCAGTCATTGTCCGACCAACAACTCGGTCGCGCGTCCGACGACCATCGCTGTCGCTACTTCAACTGTCGTGTCGTGCCGTTAGCGAACGGTCCGCTCCGATCCTTGGAGTGTTGATGCAGTGTTGAGTGATGGTGTGATTTTAGCCGTACAAACGAAAGTGTATCGCTACAAAGTACCACTGTCGCGGTGTGTGGCGAGTTCCACGGAGTTCTAACGGCTGTTCGCCTGCCAGCGAGGGAAGGCGGATCGCTTCTACCGGGAGGAATGAGCCCCGTACACCACCGGTCCCGCACTCACCGATGATCTCAAGGTTGGGACCGCTTCCAGTGCCCTGCGCTCGGGGCCGTGTCGCAACTCTGCTCGACGCGACCCCGCGGCCGCGCTCGCATTCTCTCAATACATTCTCTATCTGATCTTGTTCCAATAACACTCATTGCGGATATTATTTGCAGATATCGGTAAACTTAATTGTATACAAAATTAACCATTTACGGGGTCTGTTTCGATAATCTTAATGCAAATGTTCCTTGAAACTTTCTTTCGTAATAACACTCTTATTAGATTTAAGTAAACTAATTGAAACTTCTTGTAATGATTGTGAAGCATAACAATGGATATTGCTATAATAACCAACTGAAACTCTGTTAGTACTCACTTAAATTACGAACATTTCACTATGTGATTCCAATTAGAATTTGTAGAGGTCTACAATTGCACCCTAAGTATAAACGCATTATAGTCTAGATAGAGAGCCAAGATAGGCCATCTCGCTGGATCTCCCCGCGATAGTCGAAGTCTTAGTCAGGGAAACTAAGAGGAATTTATGGCACATGCGATGCGTCTGTGTGCGTTTTTTGCGCTTAGTACCGAGACGCTCACACTAGATTTCTACTAACAATCATATTTAAACTGCATTGCATGTACAATATATTTTTATAATTAATGAATCCAATACAATGTTCAATCATTATCACGAAATTATAACGTTTTGATCTACGAGTATTTAACCTTATTAACTTTACGTAGAGTATTTTGAACGTGCTCTGCAGCCTCTCACTGATTTAATTACCTATACAATAGCACTAAACAGATTTATGTTTTTTGATAATATCGATTGACCTTAATATTAACGGCCAATATCGTTCAGCCTGGCCATTAAACACTGTTCATTAAACGCTGTGGCAACTGACTTGCCACCTGATCAAAAACAACTGAATTACATAACAAGGACATAAAAAACGAAACGTGAGTGTCTAGGATTAGCAATAGAATTACAAAACTAGGCAGAGTTTCACCCGATGCACGTTTACGTAACAACATCTCCATATTGGGATGGAAAAGCTGGTTTTTCCTTAGCTGCATCCGGCGGTCAGTGATTGCGACATGTGATGCAATGATGCAAGTTGCCACGTTCTTTTGTGGAGAACCGCTAGGTTTAAAATGCATCTTACCTATCGCAACAAGCAAAAACGCACAACTCCCGATAGTAGAAACTGCTAAATTCGTAGCAGACTGAGAAAAAATAGCGCAAATCATAAGTGGGTAACAATTTCACGTAGGTACATAACCGTCGATCAAGGATAATTGAACAGGTTTTTCAGATTGTTGTGAAAATATAAAAATCAGAAGAAGAAACAAGTTTTTATGTTGGCCTTTGTAAATGTTGTCTAGCCTTGTTCGTATTCTTAATAATAATAATTAAAATATCCTCAACACTATGAGTTTTTTCAAAGTAATTTTAATGTAAGATTATATCATTAATTAGGTAGATGTCTCTACTATAAATCATATCTTAGGACATCTCACAATACCTTCAGCATGTTTCAAAAGAACGAATAAATATCAATCAGACCGTCCCCATTTGATTGTAAATGTATTCAACCTAAGAACAAGAATCGATAAAATTAGTAAAACGGCCTCATGACCTTTAATTTATTTAAATAGCGATGCGAAGCTTGTCTCTAGCGAGAGTCCTAATTCCGCGGCTAGTGGGCGGCGCGGGCGCAAGGTTCCTGCGAGGCGGCAGGAGGCGGACACTGCACGTTCAGGCGGTCGATGATATCGCTGCTAATTTGTTGCTGCTAAAATGTATGTCAGTGTACTCAGCAAGACACGAGAGCTAGTGTTTTAATAGTCTTTCTTTGGTAGCTATTTGTAAATAGCGAGATAGTGCCTTTACTCTACTGGCGATAACAATTTCGTTGTTAGACATCTATTTAACAGCAAACGGTGTTTGACCCATGTCAAATGGAGTATTGTATCTCGCAATATCATCCTACTCGTAATCAGGTCTTTCAAGCTTGTTCTAACCGAGCTGGAAACCATTACGCAAAGTGTTTTTTCCACTACGGTGCGGTTAGAATTTTCTCCTACAACTCAGTTGTAAAATGCAGGTCATTGTCATCGGTCAATTCATATCATCGTTATGGTTTTTCATTCAATACAACATAAGGATATCTATAAACGTTCTTTATGATAAATATACATTTTAGCGAAATTGTTTTAAGAGCGTGATTGTGTAACCATACCTAAATTACGTCAATGCTGTTGAATGTTATTGAATTTCTCCTGCTCGAAATCACCAGATTTTTAAATTACTTTTTATTTTTTGTAATTATTGTAGGAAAATACATACTCACCACAAAATCTAACATTGCTGAAATTAGTAACTCATTTACAACGGGTTTCTGAAGCAAGAAAGACCAATTCATAAAAATTACTCGCTTTGCTAAAAATACTAATGATGTCGGATTCATAATACCTACTATAAATCTTAATTGTTAAAGTTTTGCTCTTCTGTATTCTAGTGGATTGCAGTGCAGGTACAAAACCACTAACTAAAACTTTTATTAATAACGAATAGAATAAAAAGTAATACTCCAACAAGGAAACAATCAATCGTTTCAAGAAAGTAAAATATTGCAACAGTATATTACTGGGTGATTTATAGAAACACATAGTACGTAAGTAATTAAAATTTTATAAAGCTTACACCACTAAATATCGAATGATCATTATTGAGTGAGTGGCTAATAAAGCTCCGATCTTACCATTGCGTCATTCTCGTAGATGGAGATAAGTGCTCTCAACTTGTAAAGCTGCTCGAGTTAGTCGTCGAAAGTAATATCGACTTCATTTTAATGACCTAACGGAAATTACGCAACACAGTGATACATTTTATTTATGAATTCAGGGTTGGGAATTTATTGAAAATAATGAGAATTAAATATTATCAGTTCGTATTTAATTTAGTTCTGACATAAATAAGCACTTTAAACTGAATACAAATTGTGTTGCTATGCGCAAAATTCGAGAATGCAACATAATTATTCAGCAAACTATTAGTTTGAAAAATTGTCGTCGAAGTCAGAGGAAAAGTGGAACAGTTTCCCGGAAACATTCAAACATTGGGGTAAAACTTCCAATAGGGAAAAAGAGAATGACAGGTTGACGTGATCAGCCAGATAGTTTTCATTATGTTTCCAAAAGAAAATCATGCTATAAAATAAGTAGTAAAATCATCTTCAATTCTTATTTTTCTACAAATAACTAAATACAAATTGTACCAACTGTATAATATATTGTTTGGGATAATACACTAGAAAACGTTAAATAAGAAATACCAATAAATTAATAGAAGAAATGACTTATTTATTCAGTAAAATGCAGCGGTATTCAACGCTCTGCTGAATGGATACTAAAACTGCATGAACACATTATCCGATCTACTTGTGGCATTCGTGCAGATATGTATTTAAAACGTAACAGTAAATGTGTGGAATTGTGACAGTTAAATGTAGCCAGATATGGCCAGCCTTGGCTCGTGAGTGCGTCATGTTAAAATCAGTTAAGTCATACAGTTGTAACAAATATATTCCTTGCATGTGCATGTCTGGTTGCATAATCCTCATTTTAAATAGGAAATACTCGTACTAGCACTCTATTATATCATACTTTACTCGTAGCTGGTGTAGCGAAAGGGCTTTTTTTGGATTGTATTATTTTGAAAATGTAATAATAGTAGAGGCAGAAAATGTATTATCTAGGGAGTATATTACTTTTCGACTTCTGTTTTTAGTATTAAAATATACAACCAACCAACTCACCAAGTAATGATAAATTAAAATGAAACTTTGCTAAGAACTAAAACAGATTTGAATTTGACATTTATCAAATTCTTAATTCAAGCTCTATCACTTACTAGAAATAAACCCTTTTCAATATTGATACCAATTTAAAAAGCTTTTTAACTTTTTAAACTTAATCTTCTATCGATTTTATTGGCTCTACATTAGACTACAACTATGACTCAAAAACAAATGATAGTAAAAAACGGAATGAGTAATAAAAGAATCGATGCGTTAAAATCTAGATAAGGTAGCTGAATGCGGAATTTTATTAATTACAAATGGATGACCTCTATTAAAATTCTGAAGTTTTTGTGCAATTTGAAGCCGGAAAATATGCACGTTCTTAGAATCGGATAACGTACAGAAATCTATGATGTCGTGGATTTTAATTAGAAGGAAGTAATTTTCAGTATGAAAGAGGTATTTTTCGTCGAATCAGTAAATAATAAGACTTAGAATTCATATTTGGTTGGTAACATCTCCTATCTGCAACGTACGACTGCAAATACTTATGCAAATCTGATGGCTAGTGTTGTAACTTTTACAGAACTAACTATAATCGCTGGCGAGCGCTTTCTAAACCACCGTTTAGTTAGTTGTGTGCTGTCTTGCGCCAGGCAGTTTTTGTCAATAAACACATGTAGCGAGTTAAACAAAGGCTCAGCATGAGTAGTCGGCTCCACCCGTGCGTGGCGCTTTACACAAACGTCTGCTGCTCCAAGGCCTCTTTGTTCTTCGCTATCTGTTCCCACAAAGCGGTCGGTTGTAATCAACAACGGACCAAGACGGTTTTTCTAACATTTCGAAATAGATGCTATTCTTTTCCATGTTGAGAATTTATACTCAATTCGCACGGCATCTTAATGCTATGTCTGTACTGTTTTAATTAGGTATAAATTAATTATCCATACATGGATACAAAGAATGGTCCCCAGCAGCTAGTATTTGAATTGTTATTGCTAAGTAAATTGTCAGAGACGTGAATGAATTTAATAGCCATCAATGAAAGTAAAATGTTTAACCTTTCAGTAGCTTGTATTGTTCAAAATACTATCTAATCTGATTGTAGAGTAGGAAAACACTAATATGTATTAATTACTTAAGCTTCCGACTTATCTGTTACTTTTATTATCAAAAGATAAAACGTGTAGTGAAAAAACGTGACGTAATGGCTTGCACCTATGACGTTATAGAGTTGGAAACAGGTATGGTACGCCCCATTATGGCGCAGATGGCGCTACCGCACCTGTCGCGGGGCCGGACCGGCGACGCCGGCCCGTTATGTCATTCCGTAATATCAATATAATGCCATCCATTCCAGGCTCTCACGCATCACCTCTCAAGACCCTGTGAGAAAATATACTCAAACATATTACATTTCCTTGCTTACACCAATTGCTATTTGCTAGATTATTGTAAAAACATCTACTAGAGTTTCAATGATTAATCTACCTACAGGTAGGCATAGTAGAATAGAATAGAAACACGTTTATTTTGTTGCCACATGGAAATACATACATACATAAAACAAAAAGTCAAAATTACAAATCAGTAAAAAAAAAATTCTTAGGCGGTGTTGCACAGCAAAAAGGTCCCCGTCTCAGCTTGTGTCAAGTGCATAAACCACATGACGCTGATTTTCAGACCTCAATTTAGTACCTATGTTTGTTAAAGTTTATCTATGAAACGAAACTATTTTCTATATTGTTGATATAGTTTTGTATTTATCTTCTACTATGAATCTCTTACGTTTTATGCAAAAATCTCAGCAAGACTGAGCTGTATAATTTACAGACGTAGAATTAATAAAGAACAATGGTCTTTCAATAGAGTCAAAAAAACAGATGTTTAAATTTTAAATTCGTTATCATAAATAACAATATTGTGATATGTTAACTTCTAACTTCGAAATAATATATTTTTCTACATAGTCATTACAATTTGTTCTTCCTCATGATAGTTACTCATTATTTCCAACTTGATATCTTCAAAGTATCACACAACGCAGTTATGCACTAAAAAAAAAAGAGTTTTAATGGTTATAATTAAAGTAAGTAGGTAAGACAATAAAATAGGATGAGAAAACTTATTAGTTCTACATAATGCTTGAGAAAGAAATATGATAACAAAAATATGTTCCTTTACGTCATACGAATATGATACTGAGAGAAATTGCATTCAAAATCCAATAAGAAATTGTTTGTCAACCTATCATAACTTCGAAGTGTTAGGTAATAATACTTTGACAGTTAAATTGTTATGTGCATATCAGACTGTATTTTCGTGTGAAATAGCACTTGTTTTAACTGCAAAGCTGGATGTGTCGTCGTCTGTACATCACAATCATAGCATGGCATTATCCCGAGCAGTCAGACTAGTTGTCATACATTTTGTGAGCTGTCAAAAGAATGTTTCTCCATTCTTTTTAAAAAGGGGTAATTTGGGAGCCGACAGCAGACCGCAACCGTAGATTTCGACCGCACCTACAAAACTGGTTTCTATGCACTTGTGTGAAATGACTTTCGAATGCGCCGGCACGGCTGTTGCAGTAATACAGAATTTTTAGGTTTGGGTTGCAGTCAAATAAAACTTCGAGATATTCCACAGACGAAAACACATCATCATAAACACTGTGGGTTGTTTGTTATTATGTGCTTTATAAAGGTACAATTTGGAAAAAAATTGCCTGATGATCTGAATTCCCATAATCAGTCACTGTTTTTAAGCATCTGACGAAGGTAGAGCTAGCGCAAGGGCTGCGTGCTTTAGAGTCATTTGCGTGCGGCGGACGTCAATAAATTAATTCAAGTTTTGTTTATGTATTTTCACAGATACCTAATGACAAAATGCAGTGTGTATGGGACATGCAATAATGCGGATTTTAAAATAGTGTGTAGCGTAGAGATGTAAATTGTCTGAATTTGACCGGTCACGATGGTCAAAAATCATAAATGACCGGTTATTTACTGTCAAATTCAGTCAATTAAAGTCAAATATTATTGTAATACCATACCATCGAATAATTTATTTAGGTATTCAACTTATATGCAATTTTAAATGAAGGAACGTTATTTTGTATTATATTATGAGAGAATAAGTCGTCTTCAAAGTTGACGTGCACGGCGATGCGACATTGCCATTTCACCTTTACTTATTGCACGTGAGCGGGGTGCGGGGTCATTGCGTAGGGAAAGAAAAAGAGCACAATAAATCATTACAAAACACTTAATGTTTCAATTCAGAAGTTGTAGACACACTGTAAAATGTTTAACTATAATAAATCATTACAAAGCACCTTTTTATTTTAATTAAGATGTTGTAGACTTTTAACGACCGCAAAATCTAAGAAAAAACTTAAAAATGTACTAAACTAGGTATTACTGAAATCAAATTGACCGAAAATGACCGTTTTGACAGTTTTTGACCAATTTGACCGTAAATGACGGTCAGTCAAATTCAGCCACTTTAGTCATTTTCAACACTAGGTACGCCTGCGATCGGCTTTTAATTTAAAACTTAAGTTAATAACTATAGAGCTACCTGTGACTGACGACAAAGCACCTCTTTAATGTGAATTGCACTCATTTTAAAGCGAACTCTATGAATTAATTGATTACTTGAATCAATAGAAGTAAAATTAATCAGCTTTAAGAAATAGCCGATTGACCAGTTTTTTCGGTTCAAGAAATGTAAAGCAATAAATAAATGCAAACCCCGGGAACGAACATTGAAATTCTTAAACGAACCCGTAAATACTAATTTACTATGAAAATTTACGATAGGGACAACCCAAAGTTGTTGACCTACCCGATATCAAACAAAAAACAAGCGATCCTAACGCAAAAAAGGGGATTGAATACTGTTTTTTGTGTGTGTAGGTAAGACACATTAGAACTAAATATAAAATAAAAGTAACATAAATCACATGATAAGCAACTAGATAATAAGACAAAAAAAGTTTGCTGAAGTTATAAGTAAACGTGTAATTGACTTTGAGTGCTCATTAAATTCAAAAGCGGAGAAAATATTTCAAGGTTTCGCCTTTGGTACGTGTATTCGATGAATCATAAAGACGAGGAGAGTAGAGTATAGGTACGTGTATAAGTGGCTATTGAGAAGCGAGTCGCGGGCCTGTGCGAAGCGAACAATGGTCGTCGTGTCTGTTTGTATATTCCCCTCGCGAGCGCCGGTCGTCGGCGACACCGGAACTCTACAGCGGTCCGGCCGTGCGCAATAAAGCCTCTCTCCTTTATAGATCCTATCGGTATATGCACGATGTCCCGTCACGCCGGACCGGACAATGCCTTCAACTGAACGCATCCACAGTTTCAAATTACCATTACATGAAATTCCCAAAGAATCGACCGACAAACTTTGGTAGTCGTTCGGAGATAAAATACTAAATATTCGTCACGGCCATCCAATAACTCTTTTAAAAAATAAACAAATCTACATCATTAGTTAAAATTTTTGGTAGAAGATTTTAAAACTATTCTGTTTACGTCAATTAGTAGAGCCGGTATTAGTAGAGCTGGCAGAGCCCTCACATGGTACCGTTACAGTTGTACGAATATTTTTACTCTGATTGTTATCTTTCTCGAAATGATCTTGTATTACGAAAACTTTAAAATCATTCATTTGTGTCGGTACCGTTAATGAGGACCGTTTTACCGTAGTCGCATTCCAAATTGTTTTTGTTTTGTTTAAGTTAATTCAACCATAGAAGATAATTATGGGACGGTATACCGCATGTCTTAGTAGATCTACTAGATTATAAGATAAGCACCTATTACGTTAAAGTTATGCCGTTTTGAACCTATTTATTCGAAATGTTATCTTAAACTCCTGACAAAAGTTGAATGGGGAGCTTTTTTGGCACTACATTTGTTTTACGTTATTGTAAGTGTTATTTTTATTTATATGGCATTGTGTGTCAAATAAAATATTCTATTTCTTTCCACAGTAAGAGAATTCAATCAAATAATCGCTTTTTCAAAAATCATTATTATGAGTCAAACATCAAACAAATAAATATTATTATAAGAATAACGGTATTAGGTAATAATAATAGATTAACAAACATAAATAAAAATGATATGACAGTTTGTAGTAATTTATTGCAAATTTGGGTTACTTGTTGTTAATTATTTAACAGTTAGAAACGAATGCATTCAGTAAATTGCACTTTCAATAGTGCAGGAAAAGAAAATTGTTATAAGTGCAGCATTAATAGTGGCGGTAAGTAATTATATTCAAGTGATGCAAGACCTCACGTCGAACATTCCTGAGACGTGATACTAATCAACAGACAAACCATTTTTGTGTCTGTAGGAAATAAATATAACTTATACTTGATTAAGTGATAATTTTCAAATTGTTAAATATAAGTTATTTTATTTACTTTTAAGCAGCTGTAAAAATACAGTGTTAACTTATGCAGAAATGGAATTTGTTACTTAAAGTGAATTAAATAGGATTGCTATTGATTTATAATATTCACGTACTTATTTATGGAACTAGAAATTAATGAGAAAACTCTTCATAGTAAAAGTCATGAGTAGGTTTAAGTGTACAAACCGGGTCTCGATTTTTCATAATAACAAAAATAATTAATCTGATTAGTAATAAAAAAGTATCAAATTACGTAATTCGTACATTTTTATCCATTGATAAAAATGTAAAATAATGCATTTTTCAAAGTTGTGTGCTGCTCCAAGTATGGTATCTAGGTTGTGGATTAAAAACTAGTTAGGTACCTACTTACAAGTGTAGTGTAGTTGTTCAAGTGCTATTAGATTGGAGGTTTAATGCCGCTTATGATGCTAAACATACTTAGGTAAGGTGGGCATGACTATGCATGTATCTATGGTATCAATTTAAAGTATATAATATTACCTTTAAAATGGTATTATTTTTATTTATCTTCTATTAGCCATTTAGTTCTTACGATCGCTCGGGTGATTCCATACTTTTGCTCGCGAGTGTAGTTGGTAAAAATCATACTTGTAGAGTGCAGTGGTCAGGTACCAGGTGTTTTAATGCCACAATTCATTTTGAAACAGTTGAACTGTACCGCTAGAGTTACTACTGTTACCGTTCACAATGATACGCTTACCACTTTGAACGATTACTGTCGATAAACATCGCAATTTTGTGCTTAACTATGGCTGTTACAAGAACATTCACCGTTTAAGTTATTGATTTGACCACATTATACGTAGACTTATTATTATTCTGTGGTAGTAGTCACTCCCTAAGAAAATATCAATACACTTCACTATACAGCGTGTTAGGTAAATGGGTATATGAGCCGACACTAGCCCATGTTAACATGGGCATATAAATGGTCTGGTGAAGTCAGAAATTTGATATCTTCATTTTAATTATTTTAATTTTCATAAAATTCAGATTTTATTAAATTTATTTTGTATGAAAATTAAAATAATTAAAATGAAGATATCAATTTTCTGACTTCACCATACCATTTATATGCCCATGTTAAAACATGGGCTAGTGTCGGTTCATATACCCATTTACCTAACACAGTGTATGTGATTTATTTGCAATATTAGCGAAAGTAATTTGGTCTCTTTGATAAGTTTCTTCGCCTGAACTATTGAACCAATATTTGTAAAGTTTTTTACAGGAATAGATTAGAAAACTAAAAGTAGGCCATCTTTTCTGCAGAAACATGAAAAGTAAAATAGGAGATGAAAATGTAGGTACAGTTGGCGCGCGAGTTCATGTCCATCCTGAGGAATGCGGTAGGTAGTGCTGTTACCTAACTAATTATGCTAATGTCGATATCGATAATTATTACCAATTAAGTAGGTCAACCTTATCTACTTATTCCATATTTTTTGCAACTTATAAGTAAGTATAAGTATAAGTAAATAAGTAAGTAAGTAAGGCCCCGATGGACATGAACTCGCGCGCCTACTGTATATGTAGAAAATTAACGTGTTTGTGTGAGAGAGTTTAAGATTTTATGTGACAGATCGAAATCCACGCGAGTAATGATATTGTGGGTAGAACCTAGTCTCTTAAAATAAGCAATGAAGTATTGCATTCTTTTAAGGTCGGTTTTTCTGATCACACCTTCGAACCGGTCAGCACAGCGCTTCCAAGTTCCAAGGACGAATAATGGCCTTTTCACGGTGATGAGTGAATATTCATAAGATTAAGTTATTAACATCATACAAAATATTGTTGAAATTGCGACTATTTTATGAAAAAGTTCATAAATTATTCGACCAGTATATAATAATAGTCTTTGTATTCGACGTTGCTTGCTCCAATAATAGGTTGTTGTTATTAGGTACCTATGCTTAAAATTCACATTTGCGTATAAACTTTAAAGTATCTCTTATTGTATAATATAGACTTATCAGAAGCTACAACTTAAGGAAGATTGTAATGTTTTTGTACAATTGGATTTTCCGGAAAATTGTCTGAGAATATTTCTTTTATTAATGTAGAATTGTAGACAAAATGCATTATTTGCTCGTCATAGCGAATGTTGTTTCAAAGTTTTTAATTGGTATTGACCGCATAGCCACCTCTCATCATTGATTGCTGCACGGTACCGTCGTTTAAGTTTTGTGTCTGCACACAACCGTTTTGTTTAAGTCGGTATGCGGGATGCTGATAAGACACCGTACACAATCATTAATAGGGAATCGTTTCTCAAGAGAGAAAACTGGCATGGAGGCATTGTTCGCAGCCTACTTTCCGTGCGAGCTGTGGCACCGAGCGAGTGCGGCGTCGGCGACGCGCGTGAAAGTGAATGGCGTGGCGCAAGCAACGCGCTCGGACGCGCGGACGCATTTATGCTCGCCGTGGCACCACATTCGTACACGCGAACTTCTTACATGCCGATTTATAACTTCGATTGTGACGTAAGATTGATCGCCAGTGGCGTATGGCGTATTATGATGAGAGTGCACAATTACATTGGACTTGACTGGTAATTTATCTTCTTTCACTTCACTTTCTTAGTAGACCGGTTCCTCAAAGGTCATCATAACTGCTTGTGTTCATAATTTTGATACAAGTTCATAATTTTCCATTAAGATTTGCCCTTGCCGATGACTAACAACTGTTTTCAATACAAAAATTATTCATTCATTAGCAACTCGCGCTGTTTGTATGTCAGAATGTCTCAAATATTCATGTCTCACATGTCAAGGTTAGCTAACCTATTGCAATATGGAAGACAATGAAGTTTAATATTGTTTGACCTTAAATCTTGCGTAATTAGTGTCTTATCAAATCTAAAATTAACAGACATCGTCTAGCCTTAAGACTCTTGATGATCAGATGTGACACCATTCTGATAATCAGACTTTATTTAAGCACCTCAGGTTTCTAACACAGGTCTATATTCCCTCCTCTCATTACCTACTGCTACAAATCTTATATGTTATAGCCTGGATCTAGAGCTTGACCGCTTAAAAATCCAATCACTGAAGGCCAACTTTGTCTTAGGGGCTTACACTGTCACTGGTCCACAACGAAATTATTCTGAAGAAAGTTAAGCTTCTGGCTATTAATTGTAAAATAAAAAACAAAACTTATTGTTTTCTCCGAAGTTTGAAATTATATTTCTCATTAGATAGGGATATCACAGTTAAGATTCCGTGTTGTCCAAACCAGTTTTAGTATCCGATCTAGTCCTTAATGGAGTTATGTACCGAATCGAAGACTGTGACAAATCCTAAAAGCCAATAAAGTTTTTAAGTTTTATTATAATTGAAGGTTGGATTAGTCAAAAGTTTTTTACGCGGAGTACTTAGTTGCATTCCAGCGGGCTTTGCTCTGTAGAGATTACACTCGTAAATGCTTCGGGAATAACGATGGACCAGTTCAGAGCGACGTAGATTTTCTCATACGCAGCAGTACAATTTTAGATTATTCGTTCATCACACAGGGAAACGTAATAATAACGAACAGATTACATTAAGTGACCAAGAACTGCAAGCAATTGAATGCATTTCCAAGTGTAAGACACTGCAATAAGTACCTAAGTAGTATTTGTTTGAACAGAACCTACGGTAATTGTTTTCATCAATATTCAATGAGGTGTTTTGTAAAGTTATGCTAATTCTCAGACTTGTGGTAGCCCAGGGTTTATGTCTGTGCCGGAGTGTACTTAGCGACTTCGCCTGTACAAAAAGTATATTTTAAGCCTAAGTTTTTCGTTTAGTTAGGCCCGGTTTCCACCAAAGCGGAGCGGAGCAGATAAGTGTTTTAATAACCTATCAGATTACATTGCCCCGCTGTCAAATTTTATAGAAAAAATTGACGGCCCTACACTTCTCTGCTCTGCTCCACTTCGCCTTGGTGGAAAACGGGAATTTAAATTAAAAACCCCTCGGTATAGCGCCAACTAGGGATTTGCTCAAAGCTTTTTTTCTTTTAATATTTTTTTCAAGAGACTACAGGCTTAGGGTGTGCGTTGTCTGTCAATCACTCACATCATAATTAAGTGTTAAGTGACGCATTGACATAAACCAGTTTCTTCCCAATCGTATGAATGAAAGTTAGTATGTATAATAATATTAGTCATGCACTGAGGATATATTACATAAGACTGAATATATACGTCTGCAATTTAGAAAGAAAGAAAGAAAAATTGTTTATTTGGTTCAAGAAAGCAATTAGGTAAATATTTCTATGCTAGATGGTCAAACGTAGGCTTGGTCGCTTGTATTCTGGAAGAAATCATTTCCTGGCGATAATAAGTGTGTCTTACAGTAAAAGTACTCGTACATACTTACTATGTACATACTATGTACGAGTATGTATCTAATAATTAATAGTATCAAATCATCTGATAGCGCCTCTACCTTATTAATAATAAAACAAGGAAGGCTTTCGAGTCACGTTTTAACTTAAGTTTAGGCTAACACAGACACCGTAAACTTACTAGTATACCTCTCACACAGTTATCTGACCTCGGGCTGTAACCTTCGCCTTTGTCGTAGTGGTGACTTTATACAGAAACGCTCTGGTCGCCAAGTCCGACCGCGTTAACCTGTTGGGTTGGTTGGCGCGACAAATACTTATTATCTTAACAAAACTACACCTTTTATTGCCCATTTATTCCATTACATCTTAACCTTACTTGCAAGTACCTACTTGTTTATGTTGCGTACTTGATGACTGATAAATTAATGCTACTATGATGATAATAAGCTGATCTTAGCTTGGAACGAATCTAGTATCAACGGTAGGTACAAGTCCTACTGTAGATGTGGTGCCCATGTAGAATAGTAATGATGGTCTGAGTCACGTTGTCACTGTAACATTATAATTGTTATCGCATACTTCAATACTGCTTAAGCAACGTTTCTATCTATGTATTATGTAGGTATATTAAGGCTATATTTCTTATTAGGAAATAAAACATGTAAGGGCGTATAGGCACTATTTATCAACTAATGGAGCGAAAGAAAATGAAATTAATACTTAATGAAATTAAACTCACAAAAGTCACAAATATAAAAAAAGTATTTTAATTTGACGAGGTTTTCTAAGCTCGGTATAAGTATGATAAGTTGAAGAAACAACCACTTAAACCCTAGATATAGCCGGAAGAAGAGCGCACGTAATATATGTCAGTAATATGATGTATAACATATTTCTGTAGGTGTTTGCCCTTTACGTTAGAAGCTGTAACACTTTACTAGTGTACGCGGTAATGTTTTTTAAATTACTCGCGTAATGTTACGATGGAGATCCGCTACGGATCGGTAACTGCGAGCGGCCGCGCGGTCAGTGCCGTTTTCATGATTACATACACTAGACCTGTCCTGCCTGGCCACACGACTGGTTGGACCACAAATGCACTGAACTTCACCCATTGCTTGATTAATTGAATGCTAATTATGTGTACCTTAACAAATACATTGTAAAACACTATTAAGTTTTTTTAGACTTTTATTGGTCTATTAATTATAATTTTATTAATCCACTTAATGCTTATAATTTCTGATCTTATCATTTATAGCCAATTAAATATAATTTCGTAGTTAAAAAAAATATTTTCCAGGTAATTTAGACACCTAAATTTACAACTTAAAGGCTTTTCAGTAGAGAAATTGTGCATCTACGGTTTATCAATATTGTATGAGTAATTATAAATTAATTGGTGCTAATTAACCTATTAAAGCGTTTAATTACTTATTCACCATACACTTGTTTGTCACGATGTTATCGTGATTCGTATGTAGAGTCTAAAATGAGCACAAAAAAATTCTTTAGATTTGATCATTAACATTTGATATCTAAAGGCGATATTTTCCTCGGATATCGTGTGGGTTGTTGGTAACTGAGGTCACAACCCTAGTTAACGGACCGACAGCTTAATGCTCTTCCAAGCACGGAATTATATTAGATATAGAAATAATAAGTTGAATGTTAACACCATTCAACGTGAAATTATTGGGATAGTAAAACTTGCTAAACTAACGTAACTTTAAACTTATTAGTTTCATCTGTTGCACGAAATGATAAGTTTAATCTGACCTACTTCCCTGGTCGATTTGAACTGAAATTGTAATTTAGAAGACAATACTACAAATTACATTGTATTGTGTATTGAATAATAACATGATTAAACTCAATGCCGACAATGTAAACATAACCAAGTCAATAAACGAAACTAATTCTCGGCTAGCTGATTTGGAGAAATCTCTGAGTTACTCACATGAGCGCCAGGACGTATTTGACGGCCGACTAAAATCAGTAGAAGACAAATTATTCGTCTATGAGCACCTGGAGACACAGATGAACGCACTTGAACAGAAGCTCACAGCCATGGAACAAAATGCCAGGCAGTGCAATCTTGAAATCTGCTACATACCCGAGCGACGAGGTGAAAACCTCATTAGCATCGCAGAAAGTCTAGGCGGTATCATTGCGTGCCCTATAAGGGCCTCGGACATTGTTTCTATTCATCGTGTACCGCACGCCGACTCAAAAATCAAACGACCGAAGAATGTGATTGTCAAACTGACTAACAGAATGCTACGCGATAATGTCATCTCAGCGTGCCGGTCAACCAAGGGTTTGGACTCATCGAAACTGTCTATAAGCGGGCCTCCGGCTACAATCTATGTGAACGAGCATTTGACAATCAACAACAAGCTGCTATTTCGCCAGTGCAGGGAAAATGCTAGAAAACAAGCATACAAATACGTGTGGGTCAAGCACGGTACTATCCTGGTACGAAAGTCGGACTCCTCCCCGGTTATTGCCATACGTACTTTGGCTGACATTTCAAAAATTAAGTGATAAGTGTTATCATATTGGTTGGTTATCTCCTTTTCTAATAAGTAAGACATTTGATAAATCAAATGCTATGTATTGTTATAGTAAGTCTTTCTCAATTTTCCTAAAAAGTAAGACATTTTATAATTTATGTGATAGGTATTATTTTAGTGACTGGTTTTCAATTCTCTTAACAAGTAAAAGTCTATTAAGTTATCGAGTATACCTAATAACATCTACTATTTTAACTTGGTACAAACATAATAATTGTTTACAAAATTATAGTGTAAGTAATCAGAATTATGGGCATATAGTAATAGGTTTACTTTCTTCATGTTGTGACATAGGTGTGGCATCAGCTGTGATGCCTGATGATGTGAGTCTTAGGTTTTATTTGGTGTGGTTTTTCTGTCGGATTGACGGTTTGACGTGCTCCTGGAAGCACAAAGTAATCTTGTCTGTCGAGCAACAAGTGTCACTTGGTATGTATAGTTATAACATCACAAGGGCTATTAAATCATTAAAACAATTTATTAGTCAGCTATTACTACTACCATATAGTGCAATATTTTTTTATAACACCTATGAGTTACATTCTCAATGGGCACACTCAAAAATGATTTTAATTTTATCTGTACTTGTTGTAGAATTAAATGAACCACAATGCTTACTATTTAACTTTATTACAAAACATGTGCTATATTATTTTTGTAATACACAATACAGTGTAAATAAAATCATTTTAAATTATTCGCCTCTTATAAATGAATAGACACGCATTATCAGTTTTTTACCAAAACTGCCGAGGCATAAGGACGAAATTGCACACGCTTTATAATAATATATTATCTCATAACTATGACATCATTGTTTTAACAGAGACCTGGTTGCATGAGGATATTTCCGATGAGGAATTTATGGACAAACGTTATAGAGTATTTCGACATGACAGAGACCGAGCTGGTAGTGGTAGGCGCGACGGCGGCGGTGTGCTGGTGGCGGTGCGCCGCGAGCTCGCCGCGACGCCCTGCGCCCGCGCCGCCGCCGCCGCGTCCGGGGCGCGCTCGCCTCTAGTTGATCACGTACTTATCGAGTTGCGGACGCGCAACTACTGTTGTGTTCTTAGTGCCGCATACATCCCACCTAATCTGAGCTCGGATGTATATCTATCACACTTCAATTTTATCTCTCAAATATTAGAAAGCTCAGACGTAAATGAATTCATAATTACGGGCGATTATAATTTACCAACACTGGAGTGGCGAGACTGTGGAACATACTTGGAACCTATTATTTACAGTAATTATTGCTTACCAAATAAATATTTAATAAATCTTATGTCAACTTTGAACGGCTACCAAATTAATAAATACAGGAACTCAAGAAATAGAATACTGGACTTATTCATATCTAATATTAGTAACTCACATGCTACAAGTGCGTCATTACCATTAGTACAACCGGATGAAAATCATCCTCCTTTTTATGTAATGTTGCCTATAAATAGTAACATCTCAACAATCTCCAAAAAATCAAGTATACAATTTAATTATATTAAAGCCAATTATGAATTGATTAATAAAGATATTTCTAATGTAGATTGGAACGGCTTACTCTCGGATAAAAATGCAGAAAGTGCGGTCTCGATATTTTATGAAAAAATTTATCACATAATTAAGGACCATGTTCCTACTAAAACAATAAAGTCATCTAATTTTCCAATTTGGTTCTCCCCAGCGCTAGTACACATCTTTAAAAATAAGAATAGCGCTTGGATCAAATGGAAAAAATACCATAACATATCAGACTACGAGACGTTTGCCTTATACAGATCTAGATTCAAAAAAGAGTCACATAAATGTTACACAGAATATATGAAGTCAGTTGAAAATAGTATCCATGATAATATGAAATACTTCTGGAGATATGTTAAGAATAGGAAAAGAACATCTGACATTCCCGATAGGGTGGCATATGGTGGTTCTACTGCTGACAATCCCCAGAAAATATGTCACCTGTTTTCATCTTTTTTTAAATCAGTTTTTGAACCATCGTGTGTTACAGATAGTTATGACATAAGCAATATTTATGACAGCAATATTACATCGGATCTGACCATTAGTAATATATTCATCCCGGAAGAACTAGTACTGAAAGAACTTCGTATTTTAGACATCACAAAGGGCGCGGGAGTTGACAACATACCGCCGGTCTTTCTTAAATCTACTGCTTTGACCATCTCTCAGCCAATACACTACATCTTTAACTTATGCTTGCGCGAGGGTGTTTTCCCTGTCATCTGGAAAGCCGCGCGTATAGTCCCTGTCTTTAAGAGCGGGAATAAAAGTGACGTTGAAAACTATCGGCCCATATCCATTTTGTCCACTCTGTCGAAGCTTTTCGAGAGGTTAGTTCATAATATAATTTATCCATCCTTGCATAATATTATAATACCACAACAACACGGTTTTATTAGAGGTCGATCTACTACTACAAATTTATTAATATATACAACATATTTATTTGAAAGCATGGATAATAACAAGCAAACTGATAGTGTCTACACAGACTTTCGGAAGGCATTCGACAGGGTGGACCATAAATTACTACTGGATAAGATTGCTTATAATGGTATTCGCGGTAATCTATGGCGCTGGTTTAAGTCATATATAACAAATCGCACACAAAAGGTGGTTATAGGTGGCTACGAGTCTGATTTTGTGAATATAAGCTCTGGCGTCCCTCAGGGCTCTATTTTAGGCCCACTTCTCTTTACATTATTCTTAAATGACATAGATCACTGTTTTGAATTTTGCGACTTCCTGTTGTATGCAGATGATCTAAAAATTTTCCATATTATAGAAAACTATGATGATCACATTAAATTTCAATCTGATTTGAATCGCTTTTCTCACTATTGTGTAAACAACAAACTTAGCCTCAGTATTAACAAATGTAAAGTAATAATTTTCACTAAAAAGAAACAAGTTAGCGACTATGCATACAATCTAACAGGTGTTACTCTTGATGTTGTTAATTCCATCAGGGACTTAGGAGTAACACTAGACAGTAAACTCCATCTCGACCTACATGTAGATAATATAATTAATAAATCATTGAAGATGTATGGCTTTGTTATGCGCTCAAGCACACAATTTTTGCAACCTACAACCTTTTTGTGCCTTTACAACGCTCTAATTAGATCCCAACTTGAATACGCGGTATCCATTTGGGACCCGTTTTACCATAAATATGTTGACGCTCTGGAAATGGTTCAAAAAAAATTTTTACGTGCAATGCACTTCCGTTGCCGCCGCGGTAGACTATCATATGTTCAGCTCATTGATAGATACAAACTCCTAAGGCTCACAGACAGACGCAAGCAGCTAGGTGCCATGTTATTGTACGACCTGTGCCATAATAGATACGACTGTACTCCTATCATAGACAAATTGTATTACAGAGTTCCTACTAGGGCTCACTGCCGAAACCCATGTAAATTATTTGCAACCACTTGGTGCCGCACTAACGCGGGTAAGCGCTCACCATTGTATCGACTTGTTCACACATATAATCAACTCTTTAACACTATTGACATAATGGCAGAGAGGCCTAGTAAATTCAAAAAACTTCTAATAGAAACGCTTCGTGGCGCTGACTGACTGACTAATCGTAATGTCTTTATATTGCTTTGCAACTTTCGAAACATAACTTATGTGTCAAATCGTAAAACTGATATTATTAGTTAATCCTAAGTAAGGTTGTTGCGATTCGCGGGGGCGGGTGGGCTTTACATGTGTGGTGACTCGTTTTCAAAAGTGTTGATAGACATCACATTATCGACAAGTTCATGTACGCGTGCACGCACGGGTCAGGCTCGCCCGCCTTCGTGGGTTGCAGGGACTATAATTAATGAACGTACCTGTGTCACAGCATAGTCGGACCTCGATATTGATTAATTATTTGAAAATTATACGATTAGGTACTAAATAATTCTCACTATACTTACCTGAATCTGTTAATATGCCTACAGTCTGTTGTTACTAACCTAAATACTTAAATTAATATTAAATAAAAAATAAAAAAATAAAAATTCAAAAATGCAGTCAGTGCGATGGCACATCGGACTATACATTTTTGTTGCAGAATATCATTTAAATATTTTGTTGGTATGATGGATGTGGTTGTCTACATGCGATTTTTGCCGCAAAATGGCATTTAGACAGCCGCAGAAGATGCCACAGTGTCTCCTTCGATGTGCTACCGCCTGTACCTACGTAATAAGTGTTTACTACGACCACTCTCAACACAAGTTTAATTAACTGTTTTATCTAAACTGTGGTAAATGATGCTGGTGTTGAATTTAGATAATATTGGTATATTATTACTATTTATTTGCTACTGTACTTCAATACTGTTTTTTTACCCAAATAAATAAATAAAAAAAAAAAAAGTAAAAAACGAATAGCAGAATGGGTTAATACAAAAGCTGTTAATATGTTTTTCTTTGTTATTTATTCAATATTTGGTTAAGATCAAACTGTCGTAATGATTTATTTTAAGACGACATATTATTAAGTTTTGTGTTAATGTTATTCAAATAAAATTTTCTATTGTTTCAGAAACAATGTACATAGAAACCTTACCTCTCGTGGTTTGGACGCTCTTAGTCACAACGACACATGTAAGTAAATAGTATTAATCGGCTAACCACTAATTATAAGAGAAAACCTAGTTATGACCTTACATAATAACGATGTACAATAACAATCTACTTTTAGCAATTAAGAATATTTTTCTTCGTGCTTCGTGTTACATTGCAATTGTATAATTTTCTTCCACAGGTAGCGACACAAAGCCAATATGGAATAGGTTTAGGAATAAAACGAGAAGTGTTTTTCTTAAATTTAGAAGACGGCTATTTTGGTTGTCAAGTAAACGAATCGACACAAATATTACAATTATATGAATTATCTAAATTATGCGACGGTGTGCCGGATTGTTATAAGGCATCCGACGAACTCAAGTCAGAGTTAAAATGCACAGGTGAGTTATTGTTTCAATTATGATTAGGAATCGATAAATCCATTTATATTAAAGAAGTTATGTTAATGCTTTGTTTGTTTATGAGGTAAACAAATGATGATCAATTATGTTAGATCAAGACCACCAGACGTTCATTGAACCTGAACTATACTTATACGTAGATTTGTTCTACCTACATGTACCTAATTTACGGCACGATTTTATGAATGAATGTGATAAGTTACACTACGCATCATGTTCATTCAAAGTCACGTGGCCAGTGCATAGTGGTTCAGAGCTTATAGAACAGACGGGCAATCTGATAATAATGAATTATGTAGGTATTGCCATTCAAAAGTCAGTCTAGTATCCTATTATAATCCTGAACGTTTGAAAGGATGAATGTTTACTTAGTTACTTTTACACTAACTACGAACGGATCCTGACGGAACTTACAGCACCTACAGTAGCTTATAAACATACGACATAATATTACGGGCATTAGATAGTAAGTAAATATAATCTAATCAATTTAATATTCTGATAAATTAAAAACATTATGTTTAAATATCATGGTATATTGTAAGAAAAATTACATTAGTTTCATATACAAATACAAACACATACATATACAAACAAAAGTACAATCCAAATGTAGGAAAATATCCAAATATTAAACCAAAATACGCCACCGCTTAACAGATACCTGAAACAAACAAAACATGTTGTTTAAAATGTTAATGCATTTTTGGCTACTACGTCGACGGTGTCTACTACGAGATTGCTACGAGATATTAGGAACTCTCAATAATCTAATTCCTACAGTACTCGTAGACTCGTAGTAGCTATTCCTATGCTAATTGGAATTGCAATGCTTCAGATAAAGTCTCCAGTATAGGTACAACAAATGTAATATCAGCCAAATTCGTTACTAGTAAGTAAAATGTCTATGTTACTGTGAAAATAATCGCATCTGATTTATGTAGTATTCTTATGTTAATTGTGTATAAGTATTTAAATGTTACCTGTTTTAATACTGTTATTGGTACTACTGTTCTATTCATAAATAAATAAATAAATGAGATTTTATATAGCCCTTAGTTTAGGAGTATTTATAGGTCATTAACATCATATTTTTGACATCTATTTTCTACACACTTGACCTTTGCCTGAACCACTGTGAACTGTACCTACTTACAATTATGTAGTCATGACTTTAATTATGTGAATAGTATTAATTTATGTTTAAGTAAATTGTGATACCCATGTGTTCTATGTATTGTGTTATTTTAGATGATTGTACCAAAGAAGATGGCGCGCGTTGTATAAATGGTGCTTGTCTAAATGGTGTGTGCCATTGTAATGATGGTTTCGGTGGATGTAACTGCCAGGAACTTGGTACGTATAAAAAGTAGTCACGACATATTTAGGCAATTGACGTGAATAGGATACATTTATTCATTGATTTAATCAATTTTCAGATGTAAACGAATGCAAAGACAGACCATGCGATGTTTTTGCTCATTGTACAAATACAGTCGGTAGTTTTCAATGCTCGTGTTTTCCTGGCTACGTAGGCGATGGTTTCACTTGCAAAGGTAATAAATAAATAATTTCTGAAGTTTTAAACTAGTTTTTATAAAAAAAAACTAGCTTTTTCTTACTGGCCTATACAGTGTGAGTCACGTTAAAGTGTACATATGAAAATAGATAAAACTAGACCTGTTTTTATCGACAAAAAAGAGGTCAAAAAATTTTTGAGATTTTTTTTTAATTTTTTATAGAATTTTTTTTCTTCCAATTACTTATTGTAAAGAAAACGTAATAACTTTTAACCTAAGCGGTATATCCTAATAAAATAAAAACATTAATAATGCTAAATAACAGGCGATACTAAAAAAATACATAAAATACACAAAAAAGGCCAAAAAATAATAAAAAAATATACTTTTTGAAAAAAATCTGCGTAAAAATTCGTGTTTTTTTGGTTATTTGATAAATTTCTCCAAAAAATGCCCCTATAACCGGTGGTTTTTATTACTTTTTATTGTTCTCTATCGTATTATCTTTGTAAAACCAAAAATCGCATGTCTCTATCCCTATCACAACATTTGCTATGATCGTTTGAACAAAGGCCTGCCACAACATTATTCTCCGCTACAGGTAGAGACAATTTTAATTTTCACTAAAATGCTTATTTTACTTCGAAATCTTTTGTTTTTATTTGAAATCTAACTTGTCTTTATCAAAATTACAAATCTAGAGCCATTTTCAGTTTTGTTGTTAACGAAGCGTTGAATGGCGCGCTCGGAGAGGCTTAGTTCAAACGATCATTGCAAACGTTGTGATAGGGATAGAGACATGCGATTTTTGGTTTTACGAAGGTAATACGATAGAGAATAATACAAAGTAATAAAAACCACCAGTTATAGGGGCATTTTTTGGAGAAATTTATCAAATAACCAAAAAAACACGAATTTTTAAGCAGATTTTTTTCAAAAATTATCATTTTTTGTTATTTGTTGGCCTTTTTTGTGTATTTTATGTATTTTTTTAGTATTGCCTGTTATTTAGAATTATTACTGTTTTTATTTTATCAGGACATACCGCTTAGTTTAAAAGTTATTACGTTTTCTTTACAATAAGTAATTGGAAGAAAAAAAATTCTATAAAAAATTAAAAAAAAATCTCAAAAAATTTTTGACCTCTTTTTTGTCGATAAAAATAGGTCTAGTTTCATCTATTTTCATATGTACACTTTAACGTGACTCACACTGTATACAATCGGATCATAAAATAATGTTAATGTTTCATGACAGATATAAATGAGTGCGAAGATCCAGCGATATCGGCTCGATGTGTCGAGAACGCCGAGTGCTGTAATTTGCCAGCTCATTTTATTTGCAAATGCAACCGCGGCTTCGAAGGCGACGGAGAAGAGGAATGTCGAGGTATGCATATCTAATACTTGCAGACGTATTGCTAAATATTATTTGAATAATAACGAATTTAAGCATCAGAAATATTTGAATCTTTAAAATCTAAGAAAATGGTGTGTCCTTCAGATATTGACGAATGTCGACGACCTGGTGCTTGCGGTGCTAACGCTGTTTGCCAGAACTATCCAGGAAATTACACGTGTGCATGTCAAGCTGGTTATACCGGAAATCCGTTCGATGGCGTAAGTGGTCATGGGAATACCTACTTTAATCTTCCTTTTTTACTTAAATATGTATCCGTGTCTAGTCTAGTACTGTTTTTTTTTTTTTTTTTTTTTATAATTATCCTTGGACATTTTACACTTATTATTAATTACCTATATCCTTTAAAATAGAATAGAATTTTTAATTGATAGTGTTATTTATGTTGAAAGCTACCTGTGATATGTATTAAAAATAAAGAGTATTTTGTTAGTGTGTTGACTTGGACGAGTGCTTGAACCCGGAGTCATGCGGCGTGAACGCGGTGTGCCGTAACCTGGAGGGCGGCTACGAGTGCAGCTGCCCCGCCGGCTTCGAGGGCAACCCGCGCGTGGCCTGCAGCGACAACGACGAGTGCTCGCGCCACTCCTGCGGCCGCAACGCTCTCTGCGAAAACTTCCCGGGCGCTTTCCGATGCGTTTGCCCACCAGGTTTCCAAGGCGATCCTGATATTCTTTGCACCGGTAAGCTAAAACGCCGGTACGCCAGTAGGTGTGACGAACGCTAACCCTGTCGACTTCTGTGGTCTAACGCTTCTTAATCTATAATCAAACACTTCTAACGACTCGCGCTGACTACTACCGCAACGAGGACGCGCGGTAGTTCACGCTTCTACTAACGGTCATCATCTAATACTTACGACGTTAAATCGTACCTATTTAACGAGATGATTTCAGCAGCCTGCCTATAAAATCGTCGGCTTACAAAAGGACTACGCGACGACTCGATCATTGTTCAATTGATCAACTGAAAGACTCAACAAATTCTACAAGATTGTTTTATTGGAAAACAAGGCTTTTGGACAATGAGTATTTCCCTCATTTCTCTTCTATCTTTGTACTTCTTTTGTTGTCTATTGTAGCTTCACGTTTGGACGTCCATATGTCTCTTTTTTCCTCTTCGTTCTGGCTGTCGGCGTACCTACTGTGAGCGTATCGTGTCAGTGACCGCGTCAGCGGCAGATGTAATTAGACGTGCGTTGTTTGTTACACCAGACGTGGATGAATGTAAGAGTAGCGAAGCAGTGTGCAGCGCACACGCAGTATGTACCAACACGGTGGGAAGCTACGTGTGCGCGTGCGAACCCGAATACACAGGGGACGCGCGCGCGCCCGCCGGCTGTCGTGATGTCAACGAGTGCGAGATATTCGAACGACCTTGCGGCACGCACGCGCTCTGCGAGAACGCCGAACCGGGATACAACTGCGTGTGTCCCCAGGGATACAGGGCCAAACCGGATCCGCAGATTGCTTGTGAACAGGTAATAAAATGAACCTTAAGCTCATGTTGACTGTTTCAGCATAGGAAACATAATACTCTATTTCTTTTGTAGGTTGACGTCAATACTTTATGTAAATCAAACTTTGACTGCACTAATAATGCCGAATGTATCGATAGCCAATGTTTTTGTAAAGAAGGATTTGATGCCAAAGGATCAGTTTGTGTCGACATCGATGAATGCTCTACTAAAGCAACTATATGCGGAGAAAATGCCATATGTATAAATACACCTGGTGGTTACAACTGTGAATGCGCTGCTGGATTTGTAGGATCGCCACCTCAGATAGTATGTCGAGCTCCCTGCGAGGATGTTAAATGTGGTGACCACGCATTATGCAAGCCCGATGGATCTGAAGCTTATTGTGTATGCGAGGATGGCTGGACTTTCGACCCCATGGATATAGCAGCTGGATGTATTGATATCGATGAATGTGATACCTCATTAGGACCAGTTGGTCGTTGCGGTGTGAATTCAAGATGTACAAACACACTAGGAGGCTTTACATGCCAATGTCCCGATGGCTACTCAGGAGATGCCTACAAACAATGCGTTGATATTGATGAGTGTCAAATAGAAGGTTCCTGTGGGGTTGGAGCTGATTGTATCAATAAAGATGGTTCCTATGTATGTGAATGTCCTGAAGGATATATACCTGATCCAGACCCAAGACAACGATGTGCTGAAATCCTTGCATGTAAAAACGATAATGAATGTCCAGGAAACGCTTTGTGTGATTCCAATTCCAGATGTTTGTGCCCAGATCCCAACATAGGCAACGATTGTAGACGTAAGTTGTAACTATTTTTTTGGACATGTGGTCTACAATTTACAAATTATTGAGTGTTGATCACTATAATAATGTTTGTGTTTCTATTTTTTTAGATCCTTGTGAAAATTTACAATGTGGAAGTAATTCTGAATGTCTCTTACATGACCAAATAGCACAATGCACTTGTCGTAGCGGTTTTACTGGTGATCCATTATCTCCTAGTGGGTGTCAAGATATTAACGAATGTGATGAAAATCCTTGTGCTAATGGAGCTGTATGTAAAAACTTACCTGGACGTTTCCAGTGTGAATGTCCTGGAAGTTTCAGCGGCGACCCATACGTTGATGGTTGTATAGCTGGAAAGAATCCTACTGAATGTAGTAACACCAACCCCTGTCCCCAAGGCGAACAATGTATTTTACACGAAGGTGAACACGTTTGTATTTGTTCTCAAGGATTTTCTCGTAGCATAGAAACTGGATTGTGTGAAGATGTAAACGAATGCACACATCATGGACGTTCTCCGTGCGGACTAAATGCAATTTGTAAGAACTTACCCGGTAGTTATGAATGCAAATGTCCAGCCGAGTATAGTGGGAATCCATACCATCTCTGTGAAGTTTGTGACGATATAAATTGCCAATGTCAACCTCCATATAAAGTAGTAAATGGAAATTGTGTACTATCTGGTTGTTCTAAGGATAATACATGTGGCAAAGGAGCCGAATGCATAATTATTTCGGATGGAGTTAGTTATTGCGCTTGCCCAGCTGGTTTTTCACAGACTGCCGACGGTGCTTGCGAAGATATAGACGAATGTACATCAGGTCAACATGTATGTGGATTTGGAGCAGAATGTGTGAATACCTTAGGCTCTTTCACATGTAAGTGTCCCTCTGGTTATAGTAAAGACTCAATATCTGGACAATGCGCACTGAACCAGAAGAGGTGTATTAGTGACTCAGATTGCTTTCCCAACGAAAAATGTATTCAACCTGGAAATTGTGTGTGCCCACCACCATTCTATCTAGATGTAACAGATGGCCAGAAGTGTAAAAGCCCATGTGAAAGATTTACTTGTGGGATTAACGCAAAATGTACTCCAAGCGATCCTCCGCGTTGCATGTGTATGTCAGGATATGAAGGAGACCCCTATACTGGCTGCACTAATAGGAATGAGTGTCATAGTGCTCCTTGTGCTTATGGAGCAATTTGCCACGATAGGAAAGGAGGTTATCAGTGTGAATGTCCCCAAAATATGGTCGGAGACCCATACAAAGGCGGATGTAAGTATTCGTAATTATTAAAACTATTTTACCCGCCTATTATAATACATTACAATATTATTATTATCATTTTCATTACAGGTACTGTAGAAGATGGTCCAACACAAAAACAACTATGTAGTTCAGATGACCAGTGTCCTAACACCCTTGCGTGTTTAAATCATACGTGTGTTTCGCCCTGTAGCAGTGTATTATGTGGACCTAATGCTTTCTGTGAAGTAGATAATCATGCTGCTTGGTGTCGTTGCAATCCTGGTTATACCAAGCCCGAAGGAGGAAAATGCATATCAGGTTTGAAGAATTTTAATTAGAAGAATAAAATAATTTTTAGATGTAGTATTTAATTTTGGTACTCATTTTAGTTACGTTTTAGGGTGCGATACATACTCATGTGCTATCGGTGCACAATGTATAATATCAAAGGCTGGCCCGACATGTGTATGTCCCGAAGGAACGGTTGGCAATCCATTCCCTGGCGGCGCATGTAGAAGAGACGTGTGTGGGCCGGGAGTGCCATGCGAGGAGCCGTTAACGTGTGTGGCCGGGCGCTGCAGACAAAGATGCGACGGAGTTGTGTGCGGCGTCGGGGCTTCATGTAATGAAGATACTGGAAAATGTGTTTGTAACGCATTTTTTGTTGGAAACCCTGATCTTTTGTGTATGCCACGTAAGTAAATTTTGCAATTAATTCATTACTTATTATTACTATTATGTTTTCAATTGTCATTTAAATATTTATTATATTTGCAGCTATATCTCCTCCGGATTGTGAACCAGGATGTGGTGAAAATGCACATTGTGTTTACGGACAAACGAATGCCTGCAAATGTGATAAAGGTTTTACAGGAAATCCTTACAAGAAATGTCTTCCAAGACGGCAAATAACTTGCGCTAAAACTGCATGTGGACTTAATGCTGTATGTCAACAAACAAGGTCACACGTGGAATGTTTATGTCCACCGGGATATGTGGGAAATCCAAACATACAGTGTATTGACATCGACGAATGTGGCTCGAAACCTTGCGCAGAAAATGCTATTTGCATAAACACTCCTGGAAGCTTTAGCTGTATCTGTAAAAGTCGATACGTCGGTAACCCATACGAATTGTGTTCACAAGTATCAATTTCAAAATGTATTGAAGGAAGCATATGCACATGTTCTCATAACGCTACGTGTCCAGATGGATATATTTGTGAAAAATCGAAATGTGTTGATGTATGCCGAAAAATCATGTGTGGTCCTAAAGCAATATGTGAAGAAGGAAGTTGCCAATGCTTACCGGGTCATACTGGTAATCCTAATGATTTACAACGAGGATGCGTTTCAGATAATAGGTGTATGGTTGACGGAGATTGTAAAGATTCAGAAATTTGTTTCCAAATTGCGAAAAACGTTCGAAAATGCGTAGACTCATGTAGCAAGTTGCAGTGCGGACCAAATTCTTTGTGTATAGGAGCAAATCATCAAGCACATTGTATATGTGCGGAAGGATATGTAGGAAAACCTACAGATATAAAAACGGGATGTCATCTGCAACAACGAGAGCCAAATGAAGTAGAATGTAACGAAAATGATGATTGTACAGAACCACAAGTGTGTGTCCCAGTTGATGGATCTACAAATAGGTGCTTAGATTTATGTTCTACTATTGCATGCAGTGCCAATGAATTATGTAGAGTGGTAGATAGAAATGCTCGATGTGAATGTAAAGATGGTTTCCTATGGAATCCGGTTAGCTCTACCTGTGAACAACCGTCTACTCCAGATTGCGTAAAAGACGATGATTGCGATGATAACAAATCTTGTCAAAAAGATGTATTGGGAGTCAATAAATGTGAAGACAATTGTTTATTATATACTTGCCCAGAGAACTCAAAATGTGTCACTATAAACCATAAAAGCCAATGTGTATGCTTAACCGGATTTGTTGGAAACCCAAACGATCGCGATGGCTGCCTGTTACTAAACAAAAATCAATGCACAGACGATGCTCAATGTAGGGAAAGTGAAGTATGTAAAAATATTGGTAATATAAAGAAATGTATACCAGCATGCCAACAACTCACTTGTGGTCCCAATGCCGTCTGTGTCACAAATAATCATGTCGCCAAATGTCAATGCCCCTCTGGACCATTTACTGGAAATCCCAACGATCTGGAAAAAGGTTGTCAATCGGTGCCTTGCATTTACAATGCTGATTGTTCATCGCACGAGCTTTGTAATAGGATGACACATACTTGCATGAGCGTTTGTACTGAAGACTCTTGTGGCGACAACGCTGTGTGTATAGCTGAAAATCATAAAGCCAACTGTCAGTGCCCAAGCGGATACAGAGCGGATCCATTACCGGAAGTAAACTGTAAAAAAATGGAAGTATGTAATCCAAACCCTTGCCATCCAACAGCCATATGTGAACCACGACTCTCATCATATGTGTGTAAATGCCCATTTGGACTCATCGGGGACCCAAAAACAAGTGGCTGCCGAAAACAAGACGAGTGTACTAATGGTGATGAAGATTGTCCATCAGAAGCAGTGTGTGTAAACGGACGTTGCGTCAACCCTTGCGATGGAGCCTGCGGTATAAATTCACTGTGTAAAATAGTTGATAGAAAAGCCATTTGTATTTGTCCTGATGGATACGAAAGCATACCTGGCGGAAATGCATGCAAGAAAAAGTTACTGGTATGTAATAGTGAACTTGACTGCGACGGAGACATTTGTTCAAACGGCCAATGTTTCACTGCTTGCAAAAACTCAAGTCATTGTGACCCCGGCGACTTGTGTTCGAAAAATCTGTGCGTAACACAATGTAATAAAAACACTCAATGTGGAATTGGACAAGCTTGCGTCGGAGGCCAATGTTTGATTGGATGCAGAAGTAATGAAGACTGTCCCAGTGACGAAGCTTGTATCAATAATAAATGCGCAAACCCCTGTTTAGCAACACGTGTATGCGGTCCTAATGCCATATGTTCAAGAATTAATCACAGCACAAAATGCGAGTGCCCGCTTGGATTCGAGGGGGCACCAACACCACAGCAAGGATGCGTAAGGAAACCAAGTTCTTGCGTTCGAACCTCAGAATGCCCACCTGATCATATGTGCATAGGATTGTTATGTCAAGTTCCTTGTCAAGATAATTCAGGTTGTGCTATTGGAGAAAAATGTAGTGACAATAAGTGTCTTAAAATCTGCCATTCAAGTAGTAATTGTTTACATGGGGAGCATTGCAGTTCCGGAGTATGTATAGCTGGATGTAAAACAGAATCCGATTGCTTGAATAATCAAATATGTAAATCGTCAGAATGCCAGTGTTCACCCGGATTTGAAATGGTTGAAGATGAATGTATCAATATTGATGAATGTGGTAACAGTCCATGCCACCCATCGGCACAGTGTGTAGATATTCCTGGATCATTTAAATGTGTCTGTGCAACAGGTGCAGTTGGTGATCCTTACAAAACAGGATGTTTGTTACCAAATCAATGCAGAAATGACAATCAATGTGAAGAATCTCTTGCTTGTTTAAAAGGAAAATGTTCAAACCCGTGTCAAAATAAAGCATGTGGGTTTAATGCTTTATGCTCAGTTGTTAAACATAGAGTAACATGCGATTGTGAAAAAGGCTATTTGGGAAATCCATTCGATAAGAATATTGGATGTTTCAAAGTAGAATGTGTAGAGGATTCCGACTGTTCTGATGATAAATTTTGTAATGCAAAAAATAATAAATGTTCAGGTAAGAATATTTGCAATATTATGCTGTGTAGTGGTTAAATTTATATTCTAATATGAAAGAATTAATTCTTAATGTTTTTTACAGACAAATGTGACGAATTTTTATGTCAAGGTGGCACATGCAAAATAGAAGAACACAAAGCCTTATGCAGTTGTCCATTTGGATATGAATTGATTAATAATGTATGTGAAGATGTCAACGAATGCTTGAATAACCCATGTCCTTTGAATTCAAAGTGTCAAAATAGTCCAGGTTCATTTTCTTGTAATTGTGTCAATGGCACAATACTCGACGCGACTAGCGGCAATTGTCGAATTCCTGGTGATTGCTTTTCGGATGATGATTGTTCGGAAAAAACAAAATGCTTTAATAACCATTGCATCAATCCATGTGAAAAACTTTCACCTTGTGGTGAAAACGCTGAATGTATTGTATCTAAACATGAACCAACTTGCGAATGTCCACCAGACAGTCAAGGCGATCCGTACAAAAAATGTATTAAGTTCCAATGCACCAAAGATTCTGATTGCTCGTTACAAGAAGCCTGCGTCAATTATAAATGCAAAAATTCATGCAGCATACCACGAGCTTGTGGGAAAAACGCCAATTGCGAATCAAGAAACCACATAGGGCATTGTTCCTGTTCTCCCGGTTACACTGGAGACCCAGTATTAGGATGTGTTCCAGTTCAAATCTGCACAGATGATAGCAGATGTTCTTCGGGAACCCGGTGTATAGATAACTTGTGTGTTGGTAGGTATCGAACTTTTTTGGAATTATAGTAGTTTTCTTTTTTGGTGTTAATTTATTTATTCTGTTTAAATTTTTATTCCAGGTTTGTGTAAGAATTCACGTGATTGTATAAACGACCAAGTATGCATACAAGGAACTTGTCGCAGTACATGTGAATCCAATAGCACGTGTCCCGATTTCCAATTTTGTTTAAACAGAATCTGTAGCAAAGAAATGCACTGTACGTCGAATAATGATTGTTCCGATGATGAAATGTGCTCTATGGGTAGAAACGGTATACCACAATGTGTACGCGTGTGCGAAAAACATCCATGCGGAAGGCAAGCTACTTGTGCTGGTCAAAACCACCAAGCTGTATGTTCATGTCGACAAGGATTCTTTGGAGATCCCCTTCAAGTTTGTAAAAGAAAGCAATGTGACTCAGACACGGATTGTTCAGATGACAAATTATGTGATAAAAATATGTGCAAAATTGCATGTTTAGTTGGAAACGATTGTAGTGATAATTCGATTTGTTCATCAGAGAAACATAAACATGTTTGTTATTGTCAGCCTGGTTATACGGGTAATCCTTTGAAGGGATGTACTCCAATAAATTGGTGTACTTCAAATCCATGTGGCAACGGTGCCGAATGTAAAAACACGCGAGATCGAGCCCAATGTATTTGCCCGGACGGAGCTGTTGGCGACCCGTATGGGGAAGGGTGTCGCAAGTCACAGGAATGTCGTCTAAACAGAGACTGTCCAGCGGTTGCCCGCTGTACCCTAGTAGATGGCATTAGAAAGTGCACAGGTAACCAGATTATTGTTTTTGGTAATTATAGTAACTCATAATCGATAAGTTATTCGATGGCCTTGACTTTTTTTTTCTTTTTCAGACGCATGTGAAAATGTTAAATGTGGGCTTAATGCAGAATGTGTTGCATTACGACATACAGGACAATGTAAATGCAAAACTGGTTACGTAGGAAACGCTGTAGGAGAGAACGGTTGTCGTCTTCGTGAAATTTCTTGTTCTGGTAAAACTGACTGTCCAAATGATTACTACTGTCACAAAGGAACATGTAAAGGTAAGGAAAACCATATTGTAGACTATGAAATATGTTTCAATAATATAAGTTTTATCCATATACTAGCTTTTGACCGCCCAGGCGAACACAGCTAGTCCAATTACAATATACCAATTTTCACCTCGTAGCATAAAATAATAAATACATGTCTTTTAGGTTTATGTCTCATGGATGAGGAGTGCAGCTCAACTGAAAAGTGTTTCAATGGTCAATGTGTTGAACCCTGTCAAGCTGAAAAGGCCTGTGGGTTGAATGCTTTGTGTCGTACGGAAAATCATGTTTTACAATGTAGTTGTCCATATGGTTTCACGGGCAATCAAGACGTAGAATGTGTAAGAAGTAAGTATCTAAATATACTCGTACGTGATGATCGGAATAGAAAATAGCTTTTTTAAAGTGAGTGTTAAAATAAATTAGTCATAGCTATTTTAGTAGTAAGAGTATGTACTAGATTTTTCACTAATCTAATAGGTCTACTCTTTCATTTGAAATATTTTTATGTGTGTTATTTATTTCTAGTGCCAAGACTATGTGGCGGTGCCGGTGAATGTGAAACCGGCTACACTTGTCAAGACTCCATGTGTTTGCCAAATTGTAACATCGACGAAGAGTGCGCTATGAATGAGAGGTGTTCTAAAGGAGTGTGCCTATGTAAGCAATTTTAATATTTGATAATAAATACAAAGGAAAAACCCTAAATGCACAATAAAATAATATGTATTATTTTACAGTAACTTGTCGCGTGGATAATGATTGCTTCCTGGGACATATCTGTTTAGAAAACAGTTGTCAGTATGGATGTAGACATAATGAGGACTGCGGCCCAGAAGAATTTTGTAACAACAATTTCTGTCAAAACCCTTGTGCTACTGATGTTAATCCATGCGGGCCGAATGCACTGTGTACGGTATCTGATAGGAAAGCAACGTGCTCTTGTTTAGAAGATTTAATACCAAACCCCACACCCAACATCGGATGTGTAAGAGCACCATCTCCAACGTGCCGTAAGCATACAGATTGTGCAAATGGTTGGAGATGTGAAGATGATCGCTGTAGACCTGCATGTAACGCAGATAGCTCAGAGTGCTTGCAGGGCGAACGATGTGATTCAGGTGTTTGTCGTTACGCTTGCGCCTCTGACGAACACTGTTCGGATGACGAAGTTTGCGATGGAAGATTATGTATTACGGGATGTAGATCTAATTCTCACTGTGCCAGTAACTTGGCGTGTATATCAGGCCAGTGTGTCGATCCTTGTATTAAACCAGCTGCATGTGGTGCGAATGCTCTTTGTGGAACGAAAGATCATCAACCCGTATGTTCATGTCCCAAATCATTAGTTGGAGATCCAAAATCAGTCTGTCGACGGGTACCCACATCATGCGATTCGAACAAAAACTGTCCTGATAGATTTAGTTGTTATGGCGATACTTGTCACCCGTCTTGCAGAAGGTAAGAAAATGTGCCCTATTTTGTAGTTCAATGCAAAATCATGTTTTCATTTTGAATGTAGCTTAAATATGTAACTCATTTTTTTTAGTGATGTTGTTTGTTTATCCAATGAAAAGTGCATTCGAGGAATATGCAGAGTAGTTTGCAACAGTGATGATGCCTGTAGTGAGGGTCACATTTGCGAAAATAGAATTTGCAAACAAGGATGTCGTGATGATAACGCCTGTGATACTAACCAAGCTTGCATTAATGGTCAATGCAAAGGTAACTAGAATTTGTGATATTTTACTATCGCGTTAATTCAATAAAAACTACGTGTAGGTACCTAGTTACTAAATATATATTTTTTTATAGATCCATGTAAAGACGGCGGTGCTTGCGGCATTTGTTCAGACTGTCAAGTACTTAACCACAGAGCCCAGTGTAGTTGTTCAAGCAATTACACCGGGAATCCACTTGTAGAATGCAAGAGAAAAACATTAGCATGTGACGGATTTTGCCCTTGTGATGATAGCGGGTACTGTGTTTCACTATGTGAAGAGAATAGAGACTGTTCTTGTGGTGAAAAATGCTACAATGGTGGTTGTAGGTTACTCTGCTCCCCCAGAAATAAATGCCCGCAAAGACAATTATGTATAAGGGGTGTTTGTGTACCTGGATGCAGTAGCGATAGGGATTGTGGAGAAGATATGTTATGTTCTTCAAAACTTTGCGTAGATGCTTGCCGAGAAAATTCTTGTGGCAAAAACGCAATTTGTTTAGCAACGAGACACCGAGCAGTTTGCAGTTGTCCCAGTGGATTTTCGGGTGATCCCATAAAAGAATGCAAATCTTATGAATGTCTTAAAAACGAAGACTGCGGAGCAGAAGAAGAGTGCCATGATGATGGAAAATGTAAAAATGTTTGTTCTGGAGCTTGTGGTATTAACGCAATTTGCCGCCCGGTAAATCGTAATCCACAGTGCTCTTGTCCTCCAAATTACATCGGAAATCCAAAAATCGAATGTTCGAAGCCTCCAGCTGGCAGTTGTTTACGAAATCCTTGTGGTATAAATTCACGTTGCCGTGATTTAGAAGATGGTAGTTACGAATGCACATGTCCTCCCGGATGTGCTGGCAATCCCCAGAGGCAATGTTTCTGTGGCACCATGGAGCCCTGTGCTTATAAGACATGTGGCACAAATGCACAATGCCGTATCGGACAAAACGGAGAAGTACAGTGCTATTGCCCACGCAATTATCCTAACGGCGACCCTAATATAGAATGTAAGTAACTGTGCTCAGTGAACGGAACTCATTGTTTATTCTGATGCTTACCGTATTGCACCTAATACAGAAAGCATTATATTATAATAACAACGACTTCCATAATAAATTAACTATAATTCATTGTATTTTTAATGTCACCGTGGGCTTCTGACTGACTGTTTCTGTAAACATTTTGTAGGTGCCCTAGAACGTAGCGTGGTAGATTGTCGTACTACCGGGTGTGGTATAAATGGAGAATGTTTAAGGGAAGGTGGAGAATTTGTGTGCCGTTGCATACCCGGTACTGAAGGACAAGCTGATATCGAGTGTCACACCAGTGAGTACGCCTTCATATACCTCAGTTTCATTTGTCTCAACACCATGTATAAATGCACTATGATCTTATAAGTATGAACAATGTGTCACTTGTGGGATTATCACCTTTGATATAGGTATTTTAAAAATGTATGTAAATACAATTTGATTGTACTTTTGCAATTACCAATTGGGCGATGAAGGATATTAATGATTTATAAAGTATCATAGTTAACACCAAGTAGTTGATCTCTATTCATTAATGAACCTCATCCCTAGAAAATGTCCTTGCATTAAACAGTGTAAATTTTACCCATTGTTTTTCGTACAAATATGTTAATTGAAAATAATGGATTATGTAACATATCTGTACAATTAAACTGTATTAATTTATTGACATTAGTGGAAGCATTCTCACCGTTCGTGCTTGATTATCAATCAGTCAGTAACAATTTGTCCGGCTTCATGTACATATCGCTTGTATTATATTCCGTTGTATACATATCTCTGGTCATAAACTATCAGTTTCAAAAAGCATGCACTGTCTCGTGAGAAAGTTTCCTCTTCGCGGCTGAAGGTACCGCTCTTTCGACTCTGCTTTCTTCTTTCACATCTTCCTAGGTGTTGAATGCACGAGCGACAAGCATTGCCCGGTAGACCGCGCGTGCCTCAGCTTGCACTGCGTAGACCCGTGCACGGTGCGCGGTGCGTGTGGCGAAGACGCGCTCTGCGCGCCTTTGATGCACCGCGCTCAGTGCTCGTGTCCGCAGTGCTACGTGGGGCAGCCGCGCGTGGCCTGCCGCCTGGACCCTACTTGCAAACCCACGGCAGACCTAAACTCCACTTTCACATGTTCGAAAACAAAAGAGTGTCCATCAAAACTGGCATGCGACCTAGACAGTAATCAGTGCCGTAATCCGTGCCTGGGCTATCAAAATTGTAGAAGAAACCAAAAGTGCGAAGTTAGAAACCACAAACCTATATGCGTGTGTAAAAATGGCTTTGCATTAAATGAAAAGGGAGAATTGACATGTGCACCGGAACACGCGGAATGTACACGGGACGAACAGTGCCCATCCAACGCAGCATGTCGTAATTCCAAGTGTGTGAATCCGTGTTTGGCATCAAGAGAGCCCGTTTGTCCTGAAGGAAAGCAGTGTGAAGTACAGGAACATCGCGCTGTTTGTATATGCGTAGAAGATTGCCATCCGACACTGTCTATATGCCTAAGAGATAAAGGCTGCCCCAACAATCTAGCGTGTATAGACTTCGAATGTAAAGACCCTTGTAAAGACGCTTGTGGTGGTGCTCCATGTACAGTAGAAGACCACCACCCAGTATGCAAGTTTTGTCCTAATGGTTTCACACACGATGAAAAACGAGGCTGTATTAAAGGTAATTTGAAAGAAAATAGAAATTTCAAATATTAGTGTACCATTTAGTATATTTAGCGACTTATTTAAGATCTTATTAATCTTTATTGTTGTTCTTCATATTACAGGAAATGTTGATAGTTCCTACTACTTCATTCAGTTCTTTCGCTGTTCTATTTCTTTTATTTCCAGCATGTTCATATTTATCTTTCTCCACAGTTGAACTTCTTCTGTATCAGGTAGTTTTCCAGCATGATTATGTCATATATTTTTCAAGCACGTTGTAAATATATTACATTATTTCACATACAACATAACTTTCACTGGGGTGTTTGGTGGTGGATGCATTACTTACTCTAAATGCTTTCAGCGCTTAAGCATTATTATGACATGCAAAAAACTGCCACGAGACAGAGTTTGCAGGATAATTAAAGCGCTTTACAACAAATACTACAATACTTATTTTTATGTTTTTAGTGTTTTTATTGTTATGCAGTAGAATCTTACCAGGTTTTTAATATATGTATATTTTCTTGTGAACTGAATTATACTTATTTATGTTAGGGTATTAAATTTATTAAATTCTATTATAATGCACTTAGCTGAGATTAAAATTTTCAATCGAAAGTAATCTCTTTAAATTTTTTCTGGAATTTTGATATTGATAAATAATTAATATTTATTATTCAAATACTGAATTAGAAAAATCGTAAATGGATGTCACTTGTGATGTATTGTTTACATTTGATTAGTTACCTAAACTTATGTTTAATATATTTTAGTAATCACTTACATGTACCTAATGTAAACAACAAACATTGTAAAACGATTACTGGAATTGTTCTCGTGACGATTACTGGAATTGTCTTGATCAATATGAATACTTAAATAATCAGATCAATCGTTAGTCATTTTCCCAACTTAGGACCAAGCTCCTGATTTTCGATTAAATATTACTTGATGGACGACAATGTATTGTGCCGTAATTATAACTCTTCAATTTGTATAATTATTTTGCTGCATACTATAATAATAATTGTAATTGTTTTAATAAGAACAATCGTAACTATCACCACACTATCACTGTGACTGTCATCTGATTTAAAGAGATTGCTAAAACATATCAAACAGGTTTAGTGACAATGTGAACTATAAATCACGAGTGATGTCCCGTAGTTGATAATTGAGTTAGGTATAAAATGTGTTGATGTACTTTATACAGCACTATCGTGCGAGGCTCACGATCACTGCGGGGAAGGCTTGGCGTGCATCGACAGCCAGTGCCGAAACCCGTGCGCGCGCGGCGGCCCCTGCGCTCCAGGACATCACTGTGACGTCGTCAACCACCAACCTGTATGCTCTAAAGGTACACCACTACGTAATTTGTACAAGCTTTTGAAAACGTATGATGGCCACGTACATATTTACCCTAAAGCAAGCAATGGTAAATAAATAAAGTGGATGATAAACAGCATTTCTACGGCGAATTAAATTCAATACAATTTAAAGTGTAGACTGACGATGATGGTTATTTTGGAACGAATGGGTTTTGCAGTAAGTTCAATTTATTATAGGTACCAATAAAAAAAAAATTTTCTTTCGCAGTGTGCCAATGTCAGACATCGTCGGACTGCGCAAGATATCCTAACACCTTCTGCGACGGCTGCGCTTGCGTTAAAGGTAGCAGACCAAACTTGTTAACTTTAAGGAAATAAACAAAACCTCTTTCAGTGGGTGCAAGACATCAAACGACTGTACTTTGTATTTGTTTGTGCATGCTTATGATACAATACAAAGAAGATTAGTTAAATTGAATTTAATGATACTAAGTTTTTATTCAACTCTAATTCTTTTCTGTTCAGGAGATCAACCAACAACCAACTGTGCTCATTGTCGCCCTGGTGTGCCCTGTGATCCGTTTTCTGGTGCCTGCATGGAAAGTAAGTCCATTTGAATCAATTTAATAAATATGGTTTACTTAATATCTTAATATTTATTAAACATAACAAAGCTAATTATGATGCCTTTTGTGATATAGCTTACTGTATATTTGGTATCAAGACATACATACCTATACAGGTGGTTATATACTATTGCTCATCATCATTTTCACATAATTGACGTAACGTGGACTCCTACCATAATACGTGAAAGTCCACGTCTGTTTTATATTGTGTGAATAGCAAAACTAACTCCAGATGAACTGGTTGTTGCTATGTTCTAGTGTACCATTTGTCCGATAAAACGCCACAAAATACTGGCAGAATGATATCACGGCAGACCCGGCAGGCAAGATACTGATATTACATTTCTTTGAAATACAATGGGACGTAGATCTGTTATGTAATAGTAGTAGCACCTTTTCTGACTATTAGATGGACTATTCTTCAACACTGAAATATTTATATGTAAGCTGTCATCTAAATATCTTCCTAAACTTTAAGGGATATTCAGATTCTTCCGGAAATTTCTATATTTCTTTCTTTAAATATAGTATTAATATGGCTTCTGCTTGTGACGATGCATATCTATAACTATGTTCTTTGCATGTAAGTAAACAACACCACTTTCCAAAATGTTTATAATTGACATTTTATGTCAGTATGATTAATTTTTAAAGTAACATTTAAATCGCTATTTACTTAAGACGTACTTTTGTTTTCCTATTAACAGATGATCAACCTAAAAATGTCCTACTAACTGAAACACACACCGAATCTACTTTCTTTACGACGGACATAGATACGGAATTAACTGACAGTGCTTTAACAAATAATTATACGACCTTTTCATATAATGAACAGAAAGTTACGACTATTGCTAGTGAAACAGTTCTTGATGTTACCACTGCATCAACGATTAGTATTTTTGACGAACAGAAAATGATCACAAATCCGAATAATTTGGCTACTACACCAGATACGGAAACTTCAACGTTTGTTACAAAACCGTCAATTGTTATTGAAAATACTGTAGAAATTACGACAGATATCAATACCTCTGCTATTGATGAAACAAAATCGCACACTGACACGTTTGAATCAACGCCTGCTGAAACAAATACAATGCTCTTAAGTCCAGATTTAGAAGCTTTCACAACTATCATGCCGAAAACTGTTGAACATTCAACGACTAAAGACTACTCTGTGGATTCTGAAACAACTATTGTTTCAGTAACGACGGAAGCGACAGTATTATTTACAGAAGAAGATAATCATAGGCCTCATACAACTCTTGATTCCGATGAGCTTATACATAGCGGTAGTACTATTCATGTTGAATCAACCGCAAAACCATCAATTACAAAGCACAATGAAGTAAATGATACGTTTTTATCTTCAAATGATAGTAAGAATACAAAAACACCCGAAAATCAAAGGCAGTTGAATAATTTTACTCAAATTATAATGTCATATCATACAACATCTAAAGAGATAACAGAAAAATCCACAACACAAATATATAAGCCTAGTACAGATTCACCAGAAAAAGTAGATATTTCTGTTACTTATCAGAAAAATAATTTCGGCAAAACAACCGATATGAACAGCCACATTTCAACTACGGATCACACAGAAAAAAACTTTAGCACACAATTAGACTCAAATGAAATGTCAACAGCAAACTACTCATCGTTAACTTTAACTAGCGAAATAGAAAGTACTACAATATCAAATAGTGGTGATGTAGAAACGACTTATGGTATTGTAAAATCAAGTACCGAGGAAACAAAAAGCACTGGACACAATTTTAAAACTTCACTAATATTGGACACTACAACCACGCAAGAAGAATTAATAACAAAAAAGACTACTGACATTTACAGTACTTCTAGTGGTGGTTTTGGGGCAAAATCTACTGAATATTTAGAAACCAATGATGAAAATGGAGCAACGATAACATCTAATGTTTTAGATCAATCAACTGGTGGTATCACATCAACGGAATTTGCTGTTACCAGTAGCGAAGAAACTACTTTTACACAATATGATAAAAGTACAACGAGAACAATACCCACTGAGAAAACTACTGAAGAAATTTCCCAAAAGGCAACGATAGATTACGCAACAGACACCGTAAGTTTTACTGGAAATACCGAAAATTTATTAACAACTTCTACGTCCTTCCTCCCGAATAGGACCGAAGCAACAACAACTATTTCACCAGTTACAATTGATAATAATAGTCAGAAAAATGCGTATAAGACAACGCCAGACACAATCACTCTTAACAGTGAAGATACACAAACGCTGATGACCACTGATGATACAAATAATAAACTATCACCAGATATAAGTTATAGTACCGAACAAATACAAACAATTGAAGTCGGTACTTCACCTTCAGATTACCTTACAGAAATTACCTTGCTCAACACAGATAAAATATCTACAAGTTTCACCCACACCACTGGATCGTTATCTGAAATACAAACTGTTAAAAGTTTATCAAGCTCCACAGCATCAGTCGACATCGATAATGTTGTTATAATTTCAACTGAGTCTACAATAAATTCAGAACAGATAACAAATAAATTTGATGAGCAATTTACAACTATGAAAACTTCCGATAACAATGATGAAACTAAAACGGTTAATCCATCCACACTAGAAGAAAGTACAATGAAAAGCTCGAAAGAGACTGATGGTTATGATGACTCAGTAACTCATAGCTATACAACTAGTAAATTGACATCAACCACCAGTTCAGTTGATGGTGATGTAGTCGAAACAAAATACATTTCTACGATGGAGGCAACTAGTAGTACAAGTTTGCCTATCACTTCGGATAATTATTTAACTGGATATGATGTAACAGATGACAAAAATCACGTTTATACAACGGAGAGTGTAGAATACTCAGTCAATACTTTGGAAACACAATCCACCACTATATCACCTCCGAGTTTACCTGTTGAAGATGACGTATCGAAAAACCATACAGAAATTTTAAAAACAACAAAAACTGAATCAGAAAGTAGTACTATGCAAACTGAAATAACTAAAAACTTATTGCAATCTACCACTATATCACCTCCGAGATTACCTGTCGAAGATGACGTATCGAAAAACCATACAGAAATTTTAAAAACAACAAACACTGAATCAGAAAGTAGTACCATGCAAACTGAAATAACTAAAAATTTATTGCCTAGTGCAATGACAGAAATTGTTTCCAATAAACAAACAGATTTTGATGTTAGTCTTAAATATACCACTTCTTTACATAAAACAACAACAAATAATCCTATTTCAACATCAGATCACACAATGACTATGTCAGATGTTACTAATGCAGAAAGTAACACACGTGACGCATTGAGCACTATTACGGATATATCTGATACAATCCAATCCAGTACCATTAGCGGGGAAACAACAAATTTTAAACTATATACAAATAGTGTAAGTAAGTCTACATCCCCTAATGATGTTGATTCATATTTAGATACCACCAGTTTACCTAGCAGTGATCTTCCAACACAAACCACAGAAAAGTCTGCTGAAATTCCTACTACTGTAATTATTTCAAAGTCAGGTACAATACCGGACCATGATGAGACAAAGCTTGATAATCATACGTCACATGTTACCGAGACTGTTTTGCCTCTAACAAATACAGATAATGTAAATACAGCTGAAAATAATGTTGAATCTACTGTAGAGAATGCAATTACAACATTACCTGCATTTACAACTGAGGAAACACAAGGAACCACTAAAATTTATGACAGGTCTACAGATTTCATAACAAAATATGTGACAAATACTTATGAAGAACCACACAAAATAGAAAGTACATCTGAAATTTCTAAACCTGATAAATCCACTGCTTACAGTGAGGGAATTACCGATACATATGGAAAAACTACAGAATATTTCGAAACAACGTCTTACGCTACCACGCAATTATATTCTAAACATGATGGTAATATACAAAGTACTAGTACCGGTAGTAATGATGAAAACACTATAACTAATCAATACATTGTTACTGAAGCAGTTACAGTAACTGTCGATGTAACGAAAAGTGACAGCAGAAATCTGTCTGAAAGTATTACAACTGATGAGTTAAATAATACTACTACTTTTGTACTTCCCAATGCAAGCACCAATACGATATTTGAAGATAAGAGCACACAAAAAATAACTAGCAAAATAGTGATCGATATAAGTACAGAAACATCTACATTACCTTACGATTTAAATAAAGAAAACGAAATAAAAAAGCTTAGTACTGTAGAAATGGTCCCGGTAAGTGAACTTACTACAACAGCAGAAATAGAACTATCCAGCATTCAGGAAAATTATAGTCAAATAATAACTGACAAAGAACAAGTAGAAACAACAACAAAGACAGACAGAGAAGTACTTTTAAGTAAAGCTAGTACAAATGACATTCAGATTACTACTATGACTTCAGAAGTAGGCACAAATACACCTTTCATCGATAAAGATGCTATAGAAAATGATAGCATGAATAATACTGAAACTGAAGAAAAGCCCACAGAGAGTTTAATATCAGTTACCAAATTTGTTACTGTTAGTGATATAAATATTACAGAAACAAGCACACAAATACCTACAACAGATACTTACATTGAAAATACAAGTGACACTGACAAAACTGATGAAAATAATGGGCCTTCTATAACTTCCACTGTTAATTTAGAAAATAGCATATCAACTACATATGAGAAAATTACAACTGACACTGCGCAAACTATAACGACTCCAATAATAGTACCTATTTCTTTACCTGGGCGAGATTCTATTAGTACCACAGAGATGAGTATTAAATCAACCACAAGCCAAGTCGATGGTACCATAATGACTACTGAAAATGAAAATGCAGTAATTATAACGGAAAGTGATTTAATTAACACAGATTTAATTACTAGAAATATAAAAGAAATGATAACTTCATCTGTAACAGTAGAAAGAACTTTAGAAACCTCATCGAAATATGATCACGATAATAATGAAAAAACAACGGAACCTACTTCTATTGTGACGGAATTTCGTGTAAATGAAACCTTTTCGACTTCCAGTACTACTGACGTAAATATAAAAGTTTCTACAACAAACGTTGATAGCACACCAACTAGTAATCACTCTGTTAATGTACCTAATGTTAGCACGTCTACGGATAATTTGTCTTCTCGTAGTAAAGATGTTGATATTTTCGCTTGGACTGAATCGACAACTACACCTGACTTGACTTCGACTGAGACAAATTTAAAGACTGACATACATAACAAAAGGTGTGATATTAATTCGCACTGCCCGCTGGATAAAGCCTGCTTGAACGGAGTATGCCAGAATCCGTGCGAGGTGGCGCCAAGTCCATGTACAATAAGCACACCCTGTAAAGTAGTCGACCACGCCGCTGTATGTGTGTGCGATCATGAAGCTGGGGACTTCTGTAGAAGAGGTATGCTACAATAAATATTTTGCGTACCAGGTTCCGTTAATTTCAAGTTTTTTATATCAAAAATATAGATTCGATTTAAATATTTTAGTGTATTTTTCATGGTTGTTTTATCGGACAAATGTATGTACAAAAAATGTCTAATCTGATTGTATGTTGTATTTGAACCTACTAAGAAGTACCTAATTGTATATAAGTATTTTGTACTTTTAATCCTAACATACTAATATCATTGTAACATTAACATACTAGAATCACCTGGGACACCTAAAGCACCAGAACCTTGTCAATCTGATCGGGACTGTATAGAGAGTGAAGCCTGTTTTATGGGAATATGTCAAAACCCTTGTGAATTTAACATGTGTGGTACTGGAGCCAACTGTCAGCCAGTACTGCAAAGGCCTATGTGCTCATGTCCCGCTGGATATGATGGAGATCCGGCTGTTAAATGTTCTCCTAAAAAAAGTAAGCTCACACCTAACTATAATATAACTAATAGATATTCCACGTTCATTTGAATGACTTAATGACTAAGTAAATATAAAGCAGTTAATATTAATTTAAAATACTAATTTGTAATTTAATTGGTTATGGCATTTGTAATAAATTGTAAATAATAAATTATTTAAAAATCAAGTTCCCTTAAAGATTAGATAAATGAAGAATTCAAAATAATTTGGTTGTAAATTTTTTTAACACTTTTTTATTTGAGTAAGTGGTTTCTATAATGTATATTTATATTTTACCACCCAGTTGGTTGCACTCGAAATGAAGATTGTCAATTGACTGAAGCTTGTATAAATAATGCATGTCAGCACCCATGTGCTATACACAATCCCTGCGCACAAAACGCTGTCTGTATAAACACAAATCATGGCTCGGATTGTAGCTGCGTTGAAGGATACCAAGGGAACGGGTACGTCGGCTGCGTGCCAGGTAAGAATTTATACATACAACTTGGAATACAAGGTAATTATAGTTAAGAATGTGTTCAGAAAACTAACTTAAGAGTATTTTTTTTATAGTTAATGATAATAAGTCAGTATGTCAATATAATGAAGACTGTCCACCTGAGTTGTTGTGCGATAGACTGAACAGAGTATGTATAAACCCATGCACAATGAACAAATGCGGAGACAACGCAGAGTGTATTCCTGCTAAACATGGAATTGAATGCAAATGCTACGCTGGATATACTGGAAATCCGTTCCTAGAATGCTATCAAGGTACATAATAAATCATTATATTTAATTAATTTATAATAGTGTTTATACAGTACATAATATTTTTTACAATCCAGTAAAGGCCTGTAACAATGGATTCTATGTTTATTTTATTTTGCAGTCCAAGGTTGCAGAACTGACAATGAATGTGCAAATTCGGAGGCTTGTATAAATGGTAAATGCGGCTCTCCTTGCCGTTGTGGCGCAAATGCAATTTGTGACGTATTGAATCATCGCGCTACATGCAAATGCCTCCCAGGCTATAACGGAAATCCAACACTTGGTTGTGAACCACCGAGAAACCCTTGTATCCCAAACCCATGTGGAATTAATGCTTTGTGTGAAAGTGATAATGGGAATCCGATTTGCTATTGTCCTAAAGGACTAACAGGAAATCCCTTTAAAAACTGCAGTAAGTAGAAAACGTATCTTGGAATGTTTTGGCACGAAGCACAGGCCTTTTATTTTAATTATAAGAATTTAAAAGATATAACTAATTATTAATATTAACGCAAAAAAAAATTGCACTAAACATATACATAACTTAGCAACCCGCCCTAAGTTTCGCTATTAAATAAACTCGACCTTAATATAGACCCTAGAACTAGATCATTTATATATGATGTAATATTTCAGTTCCAGAAGGAAATGAATGTGAACCAAACCCGTGCGGACCCTACTCTGGATGTCGATTAATAGATAACCGCCCGGCGTGTTTCTGTTTGCCAAATTACGAAGGGAATCCACCTGCAGAGCCATGTAGACTTCCAAGCAACCCATGTAACCCATCTCCGTGTGGCCCTAACACTCAATGCACTGTATTATCGAATGGATTTGCTAAATGTACTTGTTTAGATGGATACATAGAGAGTCCCAACACAGTTCGAGGTTGTATTGAAGCACGAAACCCTTGTGAGCCAAATACTTGTGGTATCGGAGCACGTTGTGATCCCAACAGAACTCCCGCTTGTTATTGTCCAGATAGTACAGTGGGTAATCCTTATAAATCATGTAACAAAGGTTATCTTCCTCCTGCCATTCTATGCCAACCAGGGCCTTGTGGACCTAACGCAGATTGTTATGTGAGCAGTAACACAGAAATGTGTTTCTGTAAAACTAATTTTATTGGGAATCCATATACAGGCTGCCAACAAAGAAGTAGTCCTTGCACTCCAAATCCTTGTGGTCCTCAAGCCATTTGTGATACCAACTATAATGGACAAGCAGTATGCACATGCGTTGAAGGTAGCTCAGGTGATCCATATGGTGTAAACGGGTGTCATTCAAGGGAATGTGAAGTAGACACTGACTGCAGTAAAAATAAGGCTTGCATTGGATATACCTGCCGTGATCCATGCCCAGGAGTATGTGGTTTAAATGCTAAATGTCATGTAGAATTACATCGTCCTGTTTGCACTTGTGAAGATGGACTTATAGGCAATCCTTTTATTTGCTGCTTACCGCCGGAAGATCAAAAATCAATAAGACCATGTAATAAAGTAGAGTGTGGAATTAATGCAATGTGTCAAGATGTAGGGGATGAGGCATTATGTCATTGTCCTCCTGATTTCTTTGGAGATCCAACAGTTGAATGCAAACCACAATGTTTGATGAATTCAGACTGCCCATCTAACGAAGCTTGCGTAAATAACAAATGCCAAGATCCATGCACTTTGAACAATATTTGCGGAATTAATGCAGTTTGTTTGTGTTCAGACCACACTGTTTCGTGTTTATGTCCTGATGGATACATCGGAGATCCGATGACACAATGTATCTATCGACGTAAGTATAAAGATTGCCCATTTAACACAGTAGTTATATTTATAATTGTTTGTATTTATTACCACCTTTTTTTCCTTACAGCAATACTAATACCACCAGACAACACGACAAGTCAACCATGTTCACCAAACCCATGCGACCCAAATGCACCGTGTGATACCTACGGCAATCAGTTTGCGATTTGTGACGCTTGTGTTGGCCCTGACTCAGTGAATAATCCTGCATGCAGACCAGAATGCATACTGAGTTCAGACTGTGCATTCAATAAAGCTTGTTTAAGAAACAGATGTGTGGACCCCTGTCCAGGATCTTGTGGTATCGATGCAGAGTGTATGGTTTATCATCATGATCCCATTTGCCGATGCCCCAAAGGATTCCAAGGAAATCCCTACGAGCTTTGTAAACTAACAACAAATCGTAAGTTTAATATATTATACTTAAGTTTAGTATAATGTTTATACCTTGCGGATTACAAAGAGCTAATTTAATATTTTTCTTCCAGCTGTGGAACAAGAAAACTGTGACAATGTCCGGTGTGGAGATAATGCCATCTGCCAGGAAATAAATGGTGCACTAACATGCACATGTTTACCAAATTTCTTCGGAAACCCATATTTGTCTTGTCGTCCTGAGTGCGTTGTAAATAGCGATTGTTCTCCTGATTTAGCATGTTTAAATAACAAATGCGAAGACCCCTGCCATAATGTATGTGGCTTGGGAGCATTATGTAAAACAGTCAATCATCACGCAGTTTGTTATTGTGAACCGGGATTCACAGGAGATCCTTACATTAGATGTCAAAGTACACCAATTACTCCACCTGTTTTATCAACTTGTGATCCATCGCCATGTGGTCCGTACAGTCGCTGTCTTATATCACCTTCTGGATTTGCAGTCTGTTCATGCTTACCAGGACACCGAGGAGTTGCGCCTATGTGTCAACCTGAATGCGTGAGCAATTCCGACTGTCAACAAACGGAAATATGTGTCAATCAAAGATGTTCAAATCCATGCCAAGGTAGTTGTGGTGTCAACGCAGAATGTATTACAATAAATCATAATCCTATATGTAGCTGTGGCGCCAAAAGAACCGGAGATCCATTCGTAGCGTGTACAGAAATTACAGACGAGCCTGTTCAAAGAAATCCATGTGTACCATCTCCATGTGGACCAAATTCAGTGTGTGAGGTCGTATCTGACCGACCAGTCTGCTCATGTCGACCCAATTATTCGGGAACGCCACCTTATTGTAGACCAGAATGTGTTATAAGTCAAGAATGTCCATCTCACCAGGCTTGTATCAACGAAAAATGCGTAGACCCGTGCACAAATGCATGCGGAAACAATGCAAAGTGTAACGTTGTTAACCACACACCATTATGTAGTTGCCTGGAAGGGTACAAAGGTGACGCATTTGTTGGATGTGTTGCAATACCAATAGTAGACATTAAAACACCATGTGAACCATCGCCCTGCGGAGAAAACACAATATGTACTGTTGTAAATGATGTTGCACGCTGTTCATGCATACCACCAAATATTGGAAATCCCTATGCAGGTGGTTGTAGACCTGAATGTTCAATAAATTCTGACTGTCCTAATCATCTGGCCTGTTTATCAAATCACTGTCGGGATCCCTGCAAAGACCTATGCGGTGTGAATGCTGAATGTACAGTTACCAATCACGTTCCTGTCTGTACATGCTTCAAGGGTTATGAAGGAAATCCGTTTTCGTCATGTCGCGAAGAATATAAGCCTCCATGTAAGTTTACATTAATCTTAAAACGTCGCATGCTATTATTTAACCCATTAACGCCCAAATGAAAACTACGATCAATTTCACATAGCCAATGTTTATTTTCTTCATAAAAATACTTCAGAAATAATACTAAACAGAAAGAAAACCAAAAACAAAATCAGAAGTTAGGTTTTCAGGGGTGTACTAAGTTTAGTACAATGGGCGCTTATGAGTCATGTTGAGCAAAGCCTTCTCCATACTGGCTCAGTGTTTTCAGGCACTTGCCATAAGATGTTTTGACTCTATTGAAACACACAGTAATTTTAAGCTGTCAAATCAGCTTGTTTGCTGGTTTATTTTGACTATAACCATTATTTCATATTTCTTCTCCATCAACTAGAGCAAGATTACCTACTATTATTTATCTTTTATAGGTCAAATATGTGCGCTACTATAATATTTGCGGAATGCTAGCTGATCTAAGCGACTATATGAGTTTACTATGCAGTGCAGTCTGCATGCATTTGAAATTGTCATGTCCACCATATAAGTGAACAAGACCCATCCACCGCTTTTTTCTTTTTACCTCAGTTTGGTAAAGTTCCATAGACTATCCATCTGATCTAACCCACTAATCTTTTTATTATACTGGAGCTGGACACCCAGTGGTGCCTAACACTACTTTTTTTTATCAAGAGACCCCATATAATGACCTTTCCCAATGGTTCTAAAGCATCAAAATTTGTTCCAATAGTACCTACATTATTATCTTTCAATCGATACTAATAAAATTATGTTTGCCTTGTCGAATCTGTCTCTAGGCTTTTTGTGAAAATCTTTATAAGTAATCAAAGGATACCGTTTGGTTCTGTTGTCACGTATGGTTCCAAAAACTATGTAACTAAGTCTCTTTAGGTCGACAAACAGGTCATAATTGGGAAAACAAAATGTTTATTTTTGTTGTCTGTAACCCCATAAATAAAGAGCCATGTTATTGGAAAAAGAAAACAATGATTACATATAAGAACTATGAAGAAATAAGTAAACACTCTAATAATAATGTCATTTTTTTACTATTTTACGTAACATGTCAAGCGCCCATTGTACAAAAGTTAGTACAGCATCACTTTGGGAGTTATAGCATAAAAAACTTTCCATGAAATGAACTTTTTTATGTATTTTTTATTAGGATATGTTGTTAGCTAATACACTAACAACTTATTCGGTATTTTGTGTAACTTAAACCTTGTATAAAAAAATGTCAACTATCCACCAGGAGATACGAAAAAATCACTGAAACGAAATCGCAAAATACCCCCTTCAGATTTTATAATTATGTTCTGTTTCATCTCAGGATGTAATGCATAGACCTTTGTTTACCGATTGGAATTATTTCCAGACTTAAAATACCCACTAAATCAGATTTATCGTAACTTAAAGTTGTGTACAATTTATAGTACGGCGGGCGTTAATGGGTTAATATTCAATTTAATTAGCATTACATAAAAACGCAATCAATTAAAAATTTTAGATCCTCCATTGAATCCTTGTGAACCATCGCCATGTGGACCAAACAGCGAATGTAACGTCGTTAGTGATCGCCCTGTTTGCGTTTGCCAACCCGGATTCTTAGGCGCGCCTCCCGCATGCCGCCCGGAATGTGCTGTGAATTCAGATTGTCCAGCGAACAAAGCTTGCATCAATCTCAAATGCAAAGATCCTTGTGTACATAGCTGCGGTTTGGATGCAAGATGCCATGTGGTCGGTCATAATCCAATTTGCACCTGCCCTGAAAATCTTCCTGAAGGCGATCCTTTCATCAGATGTTTCCGAAAAAGTGAGTTTATATAGATATTGTTTAACCTACCTTTAAAAACTGAAACTTTTGTAATATGTTAATTTTACTGCATTGATTTGGACCTTGAAACTTTGTTACTTTATTATTAGATCTAAAGTTTTAAACCAGTTTTGGTGAATTATTGGACCTGGGAGTAGGGCATACTCATAGTACAAATAAAATGTTTTTGATTCCGGGAAGAATGATAGATAAACACTAAACTTCCTGTCCTAAATCGAAATCCATGTAAACAAAAATATTTTTGAGAAAGCAACTGATTAATTAAATAATTCCTCGTAAAATATTTGATAACATCACTATCACTATGTTTACACAAAATTGTATTTTTGTGCAGATATTTCGTATCCAGCTCCTGACCCATGTCTTCCATCTCCCTGTGGACCGTATTCTACATGTCGCAACGTCAATGGTAGAGCAACCTGCTCTTGTGAACCAGGCATGCTTGGTGCCCCACCAACATGTCGGCGACAATGTGTCATCAATCAAGACTGCCCTCTAGCACTCGCCTGCCTCTCTGGTTCTTGTGTCAACCCCTGTGTTGGATCCTGCGGTTTCAACGCTCGCTGTATAGTGCAAAATCACCAGCCAATATGCTCTTGCGACGACGGCTACTCCGGAGATCCGTTCGCTGGTTGCAGTCGTACTGAGGGTGAGTATTCTACTTATTTATGCCAGATTCTGCACCTCGATATTAGTACGTGTAGTTTAGTATACATTTTGCATGTTGTTTTATATTCTTGTAGTAGCATGATATTTGTAAATCATTTTCAGTTCCAAAAGATCTGCCACGTCATCCTTGTAATCCATCACCATGTGGACCTAACGCCATATGTCGTGAGAGAGATGGTGCTGGTTCATGTACTTGTATAGATGAATTTTATGGCGACCCGTACTTAGGTTGCCGCCCAGAATGTGTCATGAACACTGACTGCGCTATGGATAGATCTTGTTTCAATAACAAATGTGTGGATCCTTGTTCTGGCGCTTGTGGACAGAATGCTGAATGTAGAGTCACAAACCACGCACCATCATGTTCTTGCTTGCCTGGATATAATGGAAATCCTCTTCATGCATGTACTCCTGTTCCGAGTAAGACTTTCTTTCTATACTTTCAATTTATTTTTCTTATTCTAATTTATTCTGTATACTTATCTTTCTCCTTTCAAATTACCTTTAGTTCTTCAAGAACCTGTAAATCCATGTCAACCTTCGCCTTGCGGACCGTACAGCAGATGTCGTATCTTTAATGGGCATGCTGTATGTACGTGTTTGGATATATGTGTCGGTTCTCCACCAAATTGTCGACCGGAATGTATAGTTAGTTCTGATTGTCGATCTGACAAAGCGTGTATTAATCAAAAATGTCAAGACCCATGTGCCGGAATGTGTGGTATCGACGCTCAATGTCAAGTTGTAAACCATAACCCAATCTGCAGTTGTTTGAACGGATATACCGGTGATCCATTTGTTAAATGCTTCATCGACAGTAAGTTTTATTTAATTTAATACGTTATTATATTTTTCAAGACTTTAACTAATTATGAGACTAAATTGATTATTTTTATTATTTATCAGGACCGATGATCCCTATAAATAGTTGCATTCCCAGTCCATGTGGTCCTAATTCTCAATGCAATGAAGTAAACGGTGTACCAGTTTGTTCATGTCTACGCAACTACGTGGGTCGCCCTCCTAATTGTAGACCGGAATGCGTCATAGATGTCGAATGTCCAGGAAATTTAGCTTGTATATCAGAAATATGTAGCGACCCTTGTCCTGGTTCATGCGGATTTCATGCAACTTGTACTGTTGTGAAGCACGTACCAATTTGTACGTGTGATCATGGATATACTGGAGATCCCTTCTCTGGCTGCTCAGTCGTGCCACGTAAGTGGAAACTTTATAAGATTATAGTTGTGGTTTTACTTAATCCTTTTGACTAACTTACTTAAAAAACATATTTTACTTTTTAGCAATTGAACCTCAAGTAGTCAGTCCATGTTCGTTATCTCCTTGTGGAGCGAATGCAGTATGCAAAGAAAGACACGGCATTGGGTCATGTTCATGTTTGCCTGATTATTATGGCGATCCTTATATTGAATGCCGACCTGAATGCGTATTAAATTCAGATTGTCCCAAAGACAAAGCTTGCGCTAATAACAAATGTAAAGATCCATGCCCAGGAGTCTGTGGCATGTATGCAGAATGTCGCGTCAATAATCATGCTCCATCGTGCGCATGTTTACCTGGATATGAAGGAAATCCGTTCACATCTTGTTACATAAGTATGTATCAACAAATATTTTAAATAACACCTATAAGGTTTTAGCTATGTAGTCATTTAAAATATTTTACATTTTAGGGAACAACGATATTCCGACTGACCCGTGTTCTCCTTCGCCATGCGGCCCCTACAGTATATGTCGCGTAAGCGATTCACATGCGATATGCTCATGCCAAGAACAATATTTCGGATCACCACCATTTTGCCGTCCAGAATGTATGGTCAGCAGTGAATGTATGCCAAATAAAGCGTGTATTAATCAAAAATGCGTAGACCCATGCATTGGAGCATGTGGCAATAATGCCAAATGCACTGTAGTAAATCACAATGCTTTATGCAGTTGCCCGCAAAATTACATTGGAGATCCGTTTGTGCAATGCACTTTTGAAAAACGTAAGTTTTAAATATTACTAATGAAATCTAACATAAAAGTAATAATTTTGTTAACAAATACTAAACAGAAATAATTTTAGGACCGGAACCTAGACCTTCTGCCAACCCATGTGTTCCTTCACCTTGTGGACCAAATTCGCAATGTCGCATAGTAGGAGAAACGCCTGCTTGTTCATGCCAGCCAGGGTATATTGGCAGAGCACCTAATTGCCGCCCAGAATGTATATATGACGAAGAATGTCCAAGCAATCTTGCATGTATACGTGAAAAATGTGTAAGCCCATGCGAAGGATCTTGTGGATCAAATGCTGAATGTGTCGTCATTAATCATAAAGCTGTTTGTCACTGCCGGGAGAGCTATACTGGTGATCCATTTAGTGGTTGTCGTTTTATTGGTGAGAATCTTGATCTTTATACATAACTTATTTGATACGTTTATGGTCAAAGAAATCCAATAATAAAAGTTATGTTTTGTTTTTAGTGACTATACCCAATGACGAAGATACAAATCCATGTAATCCATCTCCATGCGGCCCTAATTCACTTTGCACAGAAAGAAATAACGCTGGTGCTTGTACATGCCAGCCAGGATATTTTGGAGATCCCTACCTTGGCTGCCGCCCTGAATGCGTAACAAATAACGATTGTCCACTAGATAAATCGTGTTCAAATAACAAGTGTATTAATCCATGTCAAGGAGCATGTGGAATTAATGCTCAGTGTACGGTAGCCCATCATACACCAGTTTGTTTGTGTATTGAAGGTTACGAAGGAAATCCTGCTAGCTCATGTCATCCACAGCGACAGCGTTAGTAGAATTCACAAACTTTAAGTACATTTTTTTTTCATATTTTACGTTATTAACACTGTTGTTGTTTATTATAGCGTCTCTAGCAGATGTTAATCCATGCGTGCCATCACCTTGCGGACCTTATAGTACATGCAAAGAAATAAACGGGCATGGCGTATGTTCATGTCAAGAAGGTTATAGTGGATCGCCACCTACTTGTAGGCCAGAGTGCGTAATCAGCACAGATTGTCCACAACATCAAGCATGTATACGACAGAAATGTAAAGATCCATGTCCTGGAACGTGTGGAGTCAATGCTAGGTGTCAAACCATTAACCATAATCCGATATGCACCTGTAAAGCTGGCTTCACAGGCGATCCATTCGTTACATGTCATTTAGACAAAAGTAAGGGTAAACTTCATCAAGTATATAATACATTTCAAATTGAGTATTATTGTTATAAATTAAAACAATGTAATAAAATTGTAATGTTAACAAATATACACAATGAAAGTTTTATTTTTTATGTAAAAACCAGTCACTACTCGTATTTTCAATCACTTTTGTTTTCTATGACTATTTCTATATTGAACTTTCTTTTTTTATTCTGTTTTCTTAAATTATGTGTGCTATGTTCTTAATTTCTCTTATTTTCTTTCTTAGAACCTATCTCTATGGGGCCTAAAGGAAATCCATGTGTACCTTCACCGTGCGGTCCTTATTCACAATGTAAAGTAGTTGGAGAAGCGCCTGCATGTTCATGCTTACCAAATTATATAGGTGTTGCACCAAACTGTAGACCAGAATGTTCTATCAATGCAGAGTGTCCTGGTAATCTTGCATGCCAAAATGAAAGATGTGTAGATCCATGTCCGGGTTCTTGTGGTTTCAATGCTGAATGTTCTGTAGCAACTCATGTAGCGTTATGTAATTGTATACCAGGGTATACAGGTGATCCATTTAGCGGATGCTCAGAAATAGAACGTAAGTTTTAAATTGTGTATTAGTCGTACTACACACCCAAATATGTTAAGTTTAATTTATATAATCAAAACATGTATTATGTTCACAGGTGTGTCAGAACCGCCACCAAATCCTTGCAATCCATCACCATGTGGGGCAAATGCATTATGTAAAGAAAGAAATGGGATTGGTTCTTGTACATGCTTACCAGAATATTTCGGAGACCCATACACGGGATGTCGACCTGAATGTGTATCAAATTCGGATTGTGATCGTAATAAGGCATGTTCAAACAATAGATGTAAAGATCCATGCCCAGGAGCTTGTGGCATTAATGCTGAATGTAGAACTGTTAATCATTCACCTATTTGTACGTGCCTTACTGGTTACAGTGGTAATCCGCTCGTAAGATGTGAAGTAGAAAGTAAGTTATAATAACCTACTAATTTATCAACGAACTTTGTTTTCCTGTTTACCTATTTACCTTTGAAATAATGTTTCTTGATTTTTGTTTTAGTTAAAGTTGTAAACATTGATCCCTGTCAGCCTTCACCTTGCGGACCAAACAGTCTCTGTCGAGTGGTAAATGGGCATAGCGTTTGTACTTGTGATAATGGATATATTGGGACACCGCCATCATGTCGCCCTGAATGCATTGTCAGTTCAGAATGTCCTCAAGACAAAGCCTGCGTTAACAAGAAATGCATTGATCCTTGCCCGAACACTTGTGGCCTTAATGCTCGTTGCCAAGTCATAACGCATAATCCAATTTGTAGTTGCACACCAGGATATACCGGTGATCCGTTTACAAGATGTGATTTGGAAGGTATATTATAATTAATTATTTATCGATATGAATCGACATTAATAAATTGCTATAAACTGAATTAAATTAAATACTATCTATACTTTTAAATTGTTGTTATAAGTATTTTGTTAATCGTTTCAGGAAAAATTACCAATACTACCTGTTCGCCATCGCCTTGTGGGCCAAATTCAGAATGTCGAGTTATTGGAGATCAGGCTGCTTGTTCATGTTTACCTAATTACATAGGAAGGGTTCCAAATTGTAGACCAGAATGTACTATAGATGCTGAATGTCCTAGCAATACAGCATGTATAAATGAGAGATGTAAAAACCCATGTCAAGGAGCTTGCGGAGTGAATGCTATATGTTTGACAGTTTATCATAAACCAGTTTGTAGTTGTCAGGATAGGTATACTGGAGATGCTTACACAAATTGCATTGAAATTGTTATGCCAGGTAAAAAATTAAATGTGTTGTTTATTTTTTTTTATAAATCTTTTAGTTAAGACTAATTTTGTTTCTATTAACAAAATGAAATATTTATAGAATCGGCAGTGACACCATCATCTAGTCCATGTTCTCCATCCCCTTGTGGACCAAATGCTGAATGCCGTGAGCATAATGGAGCTGGTGCGTGTGTTTGCTCCGAAGGATATGAAGGGGACCCTTACAGTCCTCAAGGTTGCCGTAGGGAATGTGAAAACAACGATGAATGCTCGCCAAACCTAGCATGTATAAGATTTAAATGTATTGATCCATGCCCAAGAACGTGTGGTCAAATGGCGCAATGCATTGTTGAAAATCATGTTCCTATTTGCACTTGTCCAAGAGGGTATTCAGGAGATCCATTCTTTGAATGCAAGCGAATAGTGTTACCACGTAAGTCAAATGAATTCTATATCTATAGATTTTATTTTTCATTTTATAAAAGCACAGTGATATTCTAAATAAGTAGGTTTTATGATGTTTTTAAAACTTTAACAATTATTTTTAGCTGCTCCTCCACAATCACCATGCGAACCTACTCCTTGTGGACCAAATAGTGTATGCCAACAAATAAATATGCAAGCAGTTTGTTCCTGCCTTCCTAACTACGTAGGATTACCGCCTTCATGTAGACCGGAATGTGTGGTCAATAGTGAATGCGACACTTCAAAAGCTTGCATAAATCAAAGGTGTGACGATCCTTGCCCCAATACTTGTGGATTACGAGCTCACTGTTTAGTGAGAAACCATAACCCAATATGTACATGTCCTGGAGGCATGACAGGAGATCCATTCACTCAATGCTATCGTGAGTTGAGATATTTTTTTATATCATTTATGAAATCTATAATATAAATTATCTGATAGTAATATAAGAATTCATGTTATTTTAGCGATTGAACCAATCACAGAACGTCCACCATCTTGCACACCATCACCATGTGGACCTAATTCCCGATGTCAATTATTAGCTACCGGTCCAGCTTGTTCGTGTTTACCAGGCTATACAGGATCACCGCCTGCTTGTAGACCTGAATGTACTATCAATTCAGAATGTCCCGCATCATTAGCGTGTCTTCGCCAGAAATGTGAAGATCCATGTCCAGGATCATGCGGTATTGATGCCAACTGCCATGTTCTCAATCATGTAGCAGTATGTGTTTGTAACGAGGGCTACACTGGTGATCCTTTCACTAGATGCTTAGCTATAACTGAAGGTAAGTTACAAGGTGGTTCCCAAATACATTTATTTAGAAAGTTTAATATTTTAGATTTGTAACATTTCCGTTGTGTTTTTTTTAGATCCGACGACTGCTATTCCATCAGATCCATGTAATCCATCACCTTGTGGTCCGAACGCCCAATGTGATAATGGTTTATGTACTTGCTTATTAGACTACACCGGAAACCCATATGAATCATGCAGGCCTGAATGTACAGGAAGTCAAGAATGTCCAAGAGATAAAGCTTGTTTTAGAAATAAATGCCGTGATCCTTGTCCTGGAGTGTGTGGTCAAAATACTAAATGTGATGTTATAAACCACATACCAACATGTTCATGCATCGCAGGCTTTACAGGCAATCCGTTTATACATTGTCAACCTATAGAAGATAAACCAGCTCCAAGAAACCCTTGTAATCCATCAATTTGTGGACCAAATAGTTTATGCAGACTGACATCAAATAATACAGCAGCCTGTGCTTGCATTGAAGGCTTCCAGGGATCTCCTCCAATGTGTAAACCGGAATGTGTTGTTAGTTCTGAATGTCCATCTACGAAAGCATGTATCAACCAAAAATGCATTAATCCGTGTATCAATGCTTGTGGGGTCTCAGCAAGATGTGAAGTGATCAACCATAGCCCAATTTGCAGTTGTAATCCAGGACAAACTGGAGATCCATTTAAGAACTGTTATGATGTTGTACAAACACCACCGGAACCAGTGGACATATGTAATCCTTCGCCTTGTGGTCCAAACTCTCTTTGCATCGAAAGAAACGGAAAACCGAAATGTAGATGTGTCGATAATTATATTGGTCAGCCACCAAATTGCCGACCAGAGTGTGTAATTAATTCAGACTGTCCGTCTAATCAAGCTTGTGTAATGAGTAAATGTATAGATCCATGTCCTGGTTCATGTGGCATAAACGCTGATTGTATAGTTGTTAGTCACATGGTCTCGTGTATTTGTAGAGAAAAATATACAGGCAATCCATTCTTGCAGTGTATACCACATGAAGGTAATTATCTTTTTTTCTTCATGCACTTTGGATGATAATAATGTATAAAATAAATAATCTTTTTTTACATTTATTTTACAGAAATTGTAGCACAGCCATGTGATCCATCACCTTGTGGCGCAAACGCAATCTGTAATCAAAGAGACGGTGCTGGTTCTTGCTCATGTTTGGAGGGCTATCAAGGCAATCCTTACGAAGGCTGCCGCCCCGAGTGTGTATTGAGTTCAGATTGTTCTGCTGACAAAGCTTGTATAAGAAACAAATGTGCGAATCCATGTCCTGGAATCTGTGGTGCAAATGCTGAATGCTCAGTAATTAATCACGTTCCTTCTTGCGCTTGTATAACTGGTTATTCTGGAAATCCTTTCGAGCAATGTAAGATAAATGAAGTAGTAGAACGCAGTAGACCCTGTCAACCATCGCCTTGTGGTCCTAACAGTATTTGCAGAGAAAATGGAGGATTAGCATCTTGTGAATGTCTTCCTGACTACAGAGGTGCTCCTCCGGATTGTAGACCAGAATGTACTGTTAGTAGCGAATGCCCATCAGATCGCGCCTGCCATAGAATGAAATGTGCTGATCCTTGCCGAGGAACTTGTGGTATTGGTGCTCACTGCCAGGTTATCAATCATAGTCCACTGTGTAGCTGCCCAATAGGTACCAGCGGTGATCCATTTACAAGGTGCTATGAGTTGCCTGATACGCCACCTCCAGTGCAAACACAGCCATGCCAACCTAATCCTTGCGGACCCTACAGCGAGTGTCGTCCGGTTAATGGCAATCCATCATGTTCGTGTAGCCCAGGATACACAGGGATTCCACCAAATTGTCACCCTGAATGTCTTGTAAATACTGATTGTCCATCACATCAAGCATGTATTGCAGAAAAATGTACTAACCCATGCGAAGGTTCATGTGGATTCAGAGCAGAATGCCGCGTACATAATCACATACCATTATGTAGTTGTCCTACCGGATATTCTGGAGATCCATTTATACAGTGTATGGAAATAATAGGTAAGAATTGAATATCCATTTATGATAATTTGTTAATTCAATTCGTAAAAAATATTTTTGGCAATGAACTATTTTATTTAATGTTCGATAATTTATTTTATCAATTATTATTAATTTGCTTAGTAAACTATGTTAGAATTTAATCATATTTTTTTGATTTTCAGTTCCTCCACCATCTTCTACTGACCCATGTAATCCATCACCTTGTGGCAGCAATGCCAATTGTGATGCAGGCGTTTGCACATGTGCAACTGGATACTTCGGTGATCCATATGCGGGTTGTCGTCACGAATGTTCAACTAATGGGGAATGTTCGCCAACGCGAGCTTGTCAAGGAGGACACTGCATTGATCCATGTCCAGGGGCTTGCGGAACAGGCGCTCGGTGTACAGTTAACAACCACATTCCATCGTGTACCTGTCCATCTGGTACCTCTGGAGATCCGTTCTCCTACTGTACAGAAATAGTCCCGCCTACTGATGGTAAGTGACTTATAACTGACGTATTTTTTTTAATAATACATTTTATCAATATTATTTTATTACATACTAGCTTTCCGCCCGCGGTTTTGCCCGCGTGGAATTTTGTCTGTCACAGAAAAACTTTATCGCGCGCGTCCCTGTTTAAAAAACCGGGATAAAAACTATTCTATGTCCTTTCCCGGAACTCAAATTATCTCTATGCCAAATTTCATCAAAATCGGTACAGTGGTTTAGGCGTGAAAGCAAGACAGACAGAGTTACTTTCGCATTTATAATATTAGTATAGATAGTATAGAACTATAGATAATACGAGTACATATTGTGTACTTTGGCATTTTAGTTCCAGGACGATCAGCATGTTCGCCATCACCGTGTGGTCCTTACAGCGAATGTACAGTAAGCGCAAATGGAGCTGCGGCTTGTTCTTGTCGCGCCGGACATATTGGCTCACCACCTTCATGCCGCCCTGAATGCCTTGTCAGTTCCGAATGTAAACTGCAGCAAGCCTGTATTGACCGCCGATGCCGCGACCCTTGTGAGGGGGCGTGCGGTCGCGGAGCCCAATGTAATGTTATTGCCCATTCACCAATTTGTACTTGCAATGATGGATATACTGGGGATCCATTCACTTATTGTTATCCGGCACCAGGTACATACTTATATTATTTTTATTGTTTTTACTCAATTTTAAATCTCCACAGAAATTGAAATTACTATTGGATATTACAGCACTTCCTGAGCAGCCAGTTAATCCATGTGAGCCGTCGCCTTGTGGACCAAACTCTATCTGTGTAAAATCTGGAGAAACACCGGCATGTAGCTGTCAGCCTGGATATATTGGAAGCCCACCCAACTGCCGCCCTGAATGTACTATAAGCGCAGAATGCCCAGCCGCCTTTGCTTGCGTCGCATTACGGTGTAAAAACCCGTGCGAACAGGCCTGCGGCCCGAACGCAATATGTTCAGTCGTAGACCATCGTGCGACTTGTGCATGCGAACCAGGTCTAGAGGGTGATCCATTCCAGGGTTGTTCCCCGCCAAGAGGTAAGAAAAACAACATAAAAAATTTAAACTTCACGCGTTCGTTTTATAGTTTTATTGTAATAAAGAATTATAAAAAATGCAAAAACGATAAAATTGAAAGAAATACACGAAAAAAAGGTAATAAGATAGTATAAGTGACGAACGCACTTAACACACTGCTTTGCGAAGCGTGATAATTATAATTCATGCTTTAAAAATGTGCTTAAGTTGTATAAATCAGAAATATCAAAGTCACGCCTCACACATTTTTACTAATTTGAAAAATGGAACTGTATTGGTGACTTTACTTTGGGACCGAGTGGTGACCATGCCCACCGCTAAGTTAGAAGGTAATTTCGCTAATACTTTTCTATTTAAATGCTTTAAAAATAAGCCTTCGGATCAGGACGGTGAAAAAGATTCATTTAATCATTTAGATTTTGAAGTGCTTCCAGAGAAGGGGACGTAACATGTTGAAATAACTTTTATGTGAAATTAATTAATGCCTTTGCTTGAAACGGAGCACGCGGAGATAACCTAGCACTTACAGTAAGCTTGGGTCGTTCATCGAGACGGCCGCTTTAGGACGGTGCCGCTAGAGATAGTGACGCTGTCGGCGGATAACGGAGGTCACTAAACGTCGCCGGGCCCAGCAAGCTTCGACTAACGCTTCGGAGCCAAGAAAGTGCTTCTACGGTGACAGACAGTTACTTATCGGTAAGTGAATTCATATTTTTGGAATAATATTTCAGCTCCATCAAAGGTCGAATATCTAAACCCATGTGAGCCTTCACCTTGTGGTATAAATGCAGAATGTAAAGTGCAAGGAAACGCTGGATCATGTACTTGTCTACCGGATTATTTTGGTGATCCGTATCAAGGATGTAGACCGGAATGTTTGGCTGATTCTGATTGTTCCTTACAATTAGCGTGTATTCGGAACAAATGTACTGATCCATGTCCTGGCGTCTGCGGATATAATGCAGAATGTTATGTTAATAACCACAAACCAACATGTAATTGTAGAATTGGTTTTACTGGAAATCCGTTTTCAATTTGCTCAGTCTTACCGGGTAAGTAAGTCTATCATATATTTTCTTTCACATTTTATGAATAAATATGATAATTCAATGGATTATTTTTTAGAACGAGACTTGACAGTAATCAACGTGTGTAGCCCCTCTCCTTGTGGAGCAAATTCTGTTTGTAAGGAAATTAATAATCAACCAGTGTGCTCATGTCTTCCGGAGTATCTGGGATCACCTCCAAATTGCAAACCAGAATGTATAGTAAATTCTGAGTGTGATTCAAATAGAGCATGCGTCAATCAAAGATGTGTTAACCCTTGCCCTAAACCATGTGGTCAAAACACGGAGTGTAAAGTTATAAGGCACAGTCCTGTATGTTCATGTCGACCAGGGTATTCCGGAAATCCATTTACAGTATGCTCGTTAGTATTCCGTAAGTATAAATTTTTTAGAAATATTAATATAGTTATGTAGTTTAAACAAACATGTTTTGTAAATATACCTACTGTATTTTCAGAAACATCTCCGGTCATAGCAGCACCTACAGATCCTTGTGCACCATCACCATGTGGATTGTATGCAGAATGCCGTAATAATAATGGCCTAGCATCTTGTTCATGTATGCCGTCATATATTGGTTCGCCGCCATATTGTAAACCAGAATGCGTTATACATTCAGATTGTACTAGTGACCAAGCGTGTGTAGCAGAGAAATGTCGGAACCCTTGCGAGGGCTCATGTGGCCTATATGCGAAATGCTTTGTAAACAATCATGTTCCAGTGTGTTTATGCCCAGATGGATTTACAGGAGATCCTTTCAGTCAGTGCAAACCGCTACCTGTAGAAGGTGTGTAAAATAGTAGCATATAAACATATTTAATAAATACGAGGTATTTTTAATTATTTTAACGTCTGCTCTTTTAATTCAGATACACCACTAGCCCCTCTAGATCCATGCCAGGCTTGCGGACCAAATTCTGTGTGCAGAAATGGAGTTTGTTCATGCACAGAAGGGTATCATGGTGACCCGCATCTTGGTTGTCGGCCTGAATGTGTATACAATTCGGATTGTCCTTCTGACAAAGGCTGCCAAAGAAATAAGTGTGTGGATCCATGTGTTGGAACTTGTGGATTAAATGCAAATTGCATTGTGCGGAACCATATACCAATGTGTACATGTATAAAGGGAATGAGTGGCAACGCATTCGTGGAATGTCGACCATCTATAGGTAATGGAAAAATACTTACATTTGAAATAGCTCTTTAATCGTCCATGATATAAATGATATGGTTGCTATGAAAAATCATAATATGTTTTGTTATCATCAATCATCATCGATTTCTTTTTCAGCTGTTGCTGAAAATCCTTGCAATCCATCTCCTTGTGGGCCTAATAGCCAATGTCGGCAATCGAATGGGCAAGCAGTTTGTTCATGTGTACCTGGCTATATTGGAAACCCGCCAACCTGTAGGCCTGAATGTATTGTCAGTCTGGAATGTTCATTAAAAGAAGCATGTAATAATCAGAAGTGTGTAAATCCCTGTATTGGTGCTTGTGGTCCTGGAGCGGTATGTGATGTCATTAATCACAATCCAATATGTACATGCCCTCCAATGTTTACTGGAGATCCATTCATAAGATGTACTTATATGGGTAAGTAAAATATATTTGTTTAAGCTATATTTTTTACAATTATTTCAAATATGATACTAACATTTATTTATTTGTTGTAGAAAAAGAGAAACCAAAAATAAATCCTTGTGAACCATCACCATGTGGACCCAATTCAATATGTAAAATAAATGGAGATGGACCTCTATGTGCTTGTCTTTCTAATTATAAAGGATCCCCGCCAAATTGTCGGCCAGAATGTATAAGTAACAGTGAATGTGATTTTAACTTGGCATGTTTAAACAACAAATGTTCTGATCCGTGTGCAGGTACTTGTGGGTCTAATGCAGAATGCAAAGTAGTAAGTCACGCGCCGCTCTGCATTTGCCAAGTCGGCTATACTGGTGATCCATTTTCTTACTGCCATCCACAAGTAATGAATGAGCCAACAGAAGTATTAACACCATGCAATCCTACGCCATGCGGCAACAATGCTATTTGTAAAGAACAGAACGGTGTTGGTGCCTGCCAATGTCTTCCAGAATATTTAGGAAATCCTTATGAAGGATGCCGACCAGAATGCGTTGTAAACTCTGACTGTCCATTGAACAAAGCCTGTTCGAGAATGAAGTGTGTGGATCCATGCCCAGGCACTTGTGGGTCTAATGCATTATGTCAAGTAAATAATCATATGCCTACATGCACATGTCAGCCCGGTTACACAGGAAATCCTTTCAGCTATTGCAGTATTCTTCAAGAACGTATGTTTATTTATTATACTTACTTTAAATTACTTCTGTATTATATTTTATAAAATAATTGCACAAATATTTTTTGAAGTTTCAAGTAATCAATGATTTGATTATTATTTTCAGCACAAGTTGTTGAAACCAATCCTTGCAGTCCTTCACCGTGTGGAGCTAACAGTCAATGCAAAGAAATCAATAGGCAAGCTGTGTGTTCATGCCTTCCAAGTTTCATTGGTGAACCACCTAACTGTCGACCGGAATGCGTAGTCAGTTCTGAATGCCCATCAAATTTAGCTTGTGTCAATCAAAAATGCAAAAATCCGTGTGTGGGCACTTGTGGAGAAAATGCAAATTGTAACGTCATCAATCATAGTCCAATCTGTGTTTGTAAACAAGGTCTAACTGGCAACCCATTTACAAGATGTTATCCGATGTTGAGTAAGTTGCATTTATAACAACAATACGCTCTGACTTTATTTATTTCTACTAATATGAAAACTCATCTTTAAAACAAACTTTTTTTTTTCAGTTACAAAACCTCAGCTCTCGCCTGTGGACCCATGTGTTCCATCTCCGTGTGGTTTATACTCAGAATGTAGAAATGTACAGAATTCTGCATCGTGTGCATGCAAAACAAATTACATAGGCAATCCACCCAATTGCCGACCTGAATGTACGATCAATTCGGAATGCCCTAGCAATCAAGCATGTATAAACGAAAGATGTCAAGATCCATGTCCAGGAGCATGTGGCCTCAATGCCCAGTGTACAGTATTTAATCACATAGCCCAATGTGCTTGTTTGGACCAATACACAGGGGATCCATTTTCAAGATGCATTTTGGCACCAGAACAAGATGGTGAGAAAACTTTGATATAAAGCTTATTATGAAATGCCTGATATGGAATGAGTTCAGCCAACTAACTAAATCTAGCAAATCCTGCATTAAGAAATAATGAAAAAAAATTATGTGTAAAATCTCAAAGAGATCAATGATAAATTTATAATTCTTTCAACTGGACTAGATCTACATATTATAATTATTGTTTCATATCTATACTATATAATTTTGTTACAGAAATGAACATTGATCCTTGTAATCCAAGTCCATGTGGACCAAATGCTCAATGTAACAACGGAGAATGCACCTGTTTGCCCGAGTATCAAGGTGATCCTTATTTCGGCTGTAGACCCGAATGTTTGATGAGTGCAGATTGTCCACAGAACAAAGCATGCTTGAAAAATAAATGTGTAGATCCTTGCATAGGCACATGTGGTGTGGCTGCTTTATGTAATGTGTATAATCATGTTCCTATGTGCACATGCCCTAATGGTTATTCTGGCAATGCATTCCTGGAATGTAGAAAAATTACAGTAGTAGAAATATTAAATCCATGCAGTCCATCACCATGTGGACCAAACAGTCAGTGCCGTGAAGTAAATGGTCAAGCAATATGCTCTTGCCTATCGGGATACATAGGAGCTCCACCCACTTGCAGACCGGAATGTGTTTCAAGCGCAGAGTGTGCATTAAATAAAGCTTGTTCAAATCAACGCTGCGTAAACCCATGTCAAGGAAATTGTGGTATTAACGCTCAATGTCAAGTGATCAATCATAATCCTATATGTTCTTGTCGTCCAGGATTTACGGGAGATCCATTCAGCAGATGTATAATCGATGGTAAATTCTTATTTCTTGTAAACTTCTTTATTTTTACTGTTATTTTTCAATGAGAGTGATTCACATCTTTTTTGTATTTCAGATATTCAACCTTCTAACCAGGAAACTCCATGCAAGCCTAATCCATGTGGTCCTAACTCAGTATGTAAAGAAATAGGCGAATCTCCATCTTGCACATGCCTTCCAGAATTTTTAGGTATTCCTCCTGAGTGCCGACCGGAATGTATAGCAAATTCAGAGTGCCCAGACACAATGGCTTGTATAAATAGTAAATGTAAAGACCCATGTCCTGGTTCGTGTGGGACAGGTGCTGAATGTAGAGTAATTAGTCACACGCCACAATGTTTATGCCCACCTGGATACACGGGAGATGCTTTTATAAGATGTAGCATTTTAGACGTGATCCTTAGACCTTGCTCACCATCACCATGCGGACCTAATGCAGTATGTAAAGAATCACGAGGAGCTGGAGCTTGTATTTGCCTGCCTGATTATACTGGCAATCCTTATGAGGGCTGTCGTCCCGAGTGCGTAGTAAACTCTGATTGTGCAACCAATTTGGCTTGTATTCAAAATAAATGTCAAAGCCCATGTAGTAATAATTGTGGGCCTAATGCTGTTTGCGATGTGGTAAACCATGCTCCAAAATGTTCATGCTTACCAGGATATACAGGAAATCCTTATCAAAGCTGTTACGAAAGGATACGAGGTAATTTATAAAAGGAGAATGAGCAAAATGGTCTATGAGCGGCCAACAGCGAAATAGGTATTAAATGAAAGTACTATTACTAAAGACTAACTTTTACTATGAACGTAACATTGCAGCTCATTAAGAAAAAAAAATACATATAGGTAAAATACTTAGATAATATATGCAAAAAAATGTGCATACCCAATGTATAAAATACTTATTAACATTAGTTATGTATTCAAAAGTATTTCGAAACCTCATTATACCGTTTACAAGACTAGCCTATGTACTTTAAATGTATTAATGTATAATAATGTACAGTGTGTCCTGATGACGGCAATAAAATATCCTCGTCTTGATGAATAAAATAAATATAATAAAATAGCCTATGTACCTATATTAAATGTATTAATGTAATTATAGAACTGAGTTCTGACGACGTTATCATTATAACTATTTTTGGAGAAGTTTTTGAAAATAAATGTATATGTATTGAAGAAAACAAGTCATTTTATATTATTTCCTTATTTTTTAGGACTTAGTCTTAGTTATTAATAAGCTAAATCTCAGGCTTACACATCTAAAATAAAAATGTATTTAATTCCATTAATAATTACACTACAGATATAAAACTTTTTGAGGGTGATTGTAGGGTGATAGTAAACCAAAAAAACAAAAAATTGTTCCTGGCCGCTGATAGACCAAGCGCCATACGATTTTGCCCATTCTCCTTTGTTGGATCATTTCAAACTACAAAATACTTGAAAGGTGTTTTAAATAACATTGTTCATTATTTTAGATGAGCCAGTAATTCAAGGAAATCCATGTGTTCCGTCGCCATGTGGCCCTAACAGCATTTGCAAAGAATCCAATGGGCAAGCAGTATGCACATGTCAGCCTGAATTTATAGGGACACCGCCGGCTTGTAGACCTGAATGTATTGTAAGTTCGGAATGTAATCAACAAGAAGCATGTATACGTAAGAAATGTAAGAACCCCTGCATAGGAGTATGCGGACAGAATACAGACTGTAAAGTTATAAACCACAGTCCTATATGTTCATGTCGATCACAATATACTGGAGATCCGCTAAGCAACTGCTATTTACTACCAGGTAATTTTTTTTATAAATTTCTATACTATGTAATATACTTTTTATAATAAGTTAATTACTTCAATTATTTAAAATTTGTACTTCAGTTGCAGTAACTGTAGCGGTTCCAAAAGACCCATGTTTGCCGTCACCTTGTGGACCGTTTTCACAATGTCGAGATATTGGCGGATCGCCTTCATGTACGTGTTTACCACAATACCAAGGCAGTCCCCCGAACTGTCGACCAGAATGCACTATTAACACGGACTGCCCTAGTGATAAAGCTTGCATAAATGAACGGTGTATTGACCCATGTCCAGGATCTTGTGGTATTTACGCAAATTGTAGAGTACAAAGTCACATCTCTATATGCACCTGTTTTGAAGGTTACACTGGTGATCCATTTGACAGATGTACATTAAAGGTTCAAACAGGTAGGTAGTCTTTTTTAAAATTAACAATTACAGAAAGCAATTAGATTACTGTATGTATCAACTAATTTTTTTTTCACCAGACCTTTTGCCCTTGGATCCATGCAATCCATCTCCATGTGGATCAAACGCAGTCTGTCAGGATGGGATCTGCACATGTTTGCCCGAATTTAACGGTGACCCGTATTTTGGATGCCGCCCTGAGTGCACAATGAGCTCTGAATGTCCAATGGACAAAACATGTGTGAAAAACCGGTGCGTTAATCCATGTATCAACACCTGTGGCAGAGATGCTTTGTGTCAAGTGGTGAATCACATGGCAGTATGCACGTGCCCTCCAAACACAAAAGGGAATGCTTTTATTCAATGTGATTTTGTACCGGGTACGTTATTTCTTCAAGTTTTAACCTATTTTTCACTGATTTGAACGTGAAGATATTATTTGAAATTCGAATCAACAACTGAAACTGTAACATTTTATTTAATTGATTTTTTTTTCAGTTGTTGGTCCAAGCAACCCTTGCCAACAGAGTCCTTGTGGTCCAAATAGCCAGTGTAGGGAATACAACAACCAGGCAGTCTGTTCATGTCTGTCCGGATACCGCGGCGCCCCTCCTGCTTGTCGACCAGAATGTGTGGCCAGCTCCGATTGTCCCCTTGACAAAGCGTGCAGCAATCAGAAATGTATTAATCCATGTAAAGGAACTTGTGGTGTAGGTGCCTTATGCCAAGTGATCAAGCATAATCCTCTTTGTACATGTCCATCAGGCATGTCAGGAGACCCATTCACGAGATGTATTTCAATCCGTAAGTTTCTTATTTTACAATTAATATGAATTTTTAGCTTCTTCCTCGTGTAAAAGAATTAAAACGTAATATTGTATGTCCAATTACAGCTCTAAATATTCCGTCAATACCAGCCAATCCATGTCAACCATCACCTTGTGGACCGAACTCGATATGCCAACCAAGTGGTGGTGAGATACCATCATGTCAATGTATGGCGGAATTTATTGGCGCTCCACCAAATTGTCGGCCAGAATGTGTTGCTAATAGTGAATGTCCACCCCAGATGGCATGTATAAATAAAAAATGCCAAAATCCTTGCGTACAGGCCTGTGGTACAAATGCAGAATGTCGGGTTGTCAGTCACACGCCGATCTGTATATGCCCTGACGGTTTTACTGGTGACGCTGCAGTACAATGTATTACAAGTACCATTGTATTTAATGATCAAATTTCACCGTGCACACCATCACCCTGTGGACCGAACGCAGAGTGTGAAGAAAGAGCTGGAGCTGGAGCGTGCTTGTGTGTGAAAGGTTACTTTGGGAATCCATATGAAGGTTGCCATCCTGAATGTTTGGTTAATTCAGATTGTTCGAGTAACAAAGCATGTACTAGAAATAAGTGCATTGATCCTTGTCCTGGCACTTGTGCGTCTAACGCGGACTGTGTGGTAGTCAATCATGCGCCAATGTGCACATGTCCAAATGGTTACACTGGAGATCCATTCAGACAATGTATCAGAAAACGTAAGTAATTTATTTATTACATCGCTTGGGTCTATGATAAATCAGTCTTTGATATATTTTTTATTAAACTGTACTTACTGCCCATTATATTTATTTGAATTTTATTTGTTTCAGCGCTAGAGATTGAAAATACAAATCCATGTCAGCCTTCACCATGTGGTCCTAACAGCCAATGCCGAATTTCAAATGGACAAAGCGTTTGCTCTTGTTTACCCGAATATAGAGGTTCACCTCCAAATTGTAGACCTGAATGTGTTGTGAGTACAGAGTGTTCATCGGATAAAACCTGCAGGAATCAAAAATGTGTCTCGCCATGCCCTGGGCCATGCGGAGAAAATGCTGACTGTAGAGTAATTAATCATAGCCCTATATGTACATGTCAAGCAAGATTTACAGGAGATCCGTTCTCAAGATGTTATATTATGAGAGGTAAGATAGTCATATTAATTTCATAAATGTTTTCAATAGTTAAGGATTTTTCTTTTTAATATCAATTTTTGTATTTTCTTATCAGCTCCTGCTGTTACACCTACAATTGAAAGAGACCCATGCGCACCATCACCTTGTGGACCTAATTCTATTTGTCAAAATCTTAATGGAATCCCATCATGCACATGTCAACCAAATTATGAGGGCAGCCCGCCGAATTGTCGACCAGAATGTACGATTAACGAAGACTGCGCGAGCAATTTAGCTTGCATCAATCAAAAATGCAAAGACCCATGCCCCGGATCATGTGGAGTAAACGCTGAGTGCCAAGTTATAAAACATTTAGCAATATGTACTTGCCTCAACGGTTTTACTGGAAACTCATTTACACAGTGTACTCCTGTACCTGTTATAGGTATGTCTTTTATTTTACTGCAACGCTTGATAAATTGTTACTGCTGACTGAGTTTACATACAATATGTAGGTTGTCTGGTATACATTCATATAAATGTATTTTTTTTTTTTAGAAAATGATGATCCCTTTAATCCGTCGCCATGTGGAGCTAATGCAAATTGTCATAAAGGCCAGTGCAGTTGTGTTCCCGAATTCCAAGGCGATCCTTACTTAGAGTGCCGTCCGGAGTGTGTTCAAAGTACAGATTGTGATCGGGATAAGGCTTGCATTAATAATAAATGTAAAAATCCATGCCCAGGCACATGTGCCCCCAATGCTTTGTGTAACGTAGTAAACCACATACCGATGTGCAGCTGTCCAGAACGTATGACCGGGAATGCATTCTTGGAGTGCAGGCCGATATTGGGTATGTTGTTTAAATTATTTATTTATTTATATTTTCTACTAGTGGACGATTCGATGTCGGATTTTATTTGCCATTGTATTTATATGTCTATTTTATTTACAGAATTACCTCCAGCGCATCCCTGTCAGCCTTCGCCATGTGGACCGAATAGTCAATGCAAAAAAATAAATGGTCAAGCGGTGTGTTCCTGTGCCCCCAATAACATTGGTACTCCGCCAAACTGTCGCCCGGAGTGTACGATCAGCGCAGAGTGTCCTCTAAGCGAAGCTTGCAGTAACCAACGCTGTGTCAATCCTTGTGTTGGTACATGCGGAGTGAACGCAGAGTGTAAAGTTGTTAACCACAATCCTATATGCTCTTGTCCCACGTCGTATTCAGGAGATCCATTTTCACGCTGTTTCAAACTTCGTAAGTTACATTTCATAATTTATTTTCTATTATACTCGTACATTTTACAATAATATTATTACCATTTGCTTATGGTAAATTATATTATTATTATTGATTAGATATTATTCACTTATTTTTTTTAAATTACAGCTGAATTCTTACCGGAACCTGTAAATCCTTGTACACCTTCGCCATGTGGGCCTAACTCTCAGTGTAGAGAAGTCAATGGAGCTCCAGCTTGTACATGTCTAGAAGGATATCACGGTCAACCACCTCTATGTCGACCGGAATGTTCCAGCAATGAAGAGTGCTCGTTACATCTATCTTGTGTAAATCAAAAATGCAAAAATCCGTGTGAAGGCGCATGTGCAGTAAATGCTGAGTGCCGAGTTGTTAGTCATTCACCGATATGTTTATGCCCACAAGGTATGACTGGGGATCCATTCTTTGGATGTAGTCAAGAACCGATTCATACAGAAATTGTTACTAGTCCTTGTTCACCTTCTCCTTGTGGTGTAAATGCTGAATGTAAAGAAAGACAAAATGCTGGTTCCTGCACTTGTATTGAAGGATATATTGGAAACCCATATGAAGGTTGTCGGCCAGAATGCGTGGTTAATACGGACTGCCCTTCAAACCGAGCATGTCTGAATAATAAATGCGTTGACCCATGCCCTGGAAGCTGTGGCAGTAATGCTATTTGTCAAGTTGTTAGTCATGCACCTTTGTGTACATGCATACAGGGTTACACAGGCGATCCATTTAAATATTGTTTATATCAAGGTTAGTACAATAAAATGTTTAAAGTGTAATTATAAGAAAATATGTAGTTTAAAATTTTAATTAAGTAATTCAATTTCATCACGATTTTATTTTATAAACATGAGTAAATAACTTAATTATGTCTTTTTAGAGTACTCGCCACCCTCTGCTCCAGCTGACGCATGCTACCCATCACCCTGCGGCCCTAATAGCCAATGCAGAAGCGTTAACGGACAAGCGGTCTGTTCGTGCTTATTGGGATATATGGGATCTCCACCTAATTGTCGGCCTGAATGTATAATTAATTCTGAATGTCCGCTTGAAAAGGCATGCGTTAACCAAAAGTGTATTAACCCATGCCCAAAGCCTTGCGGGTTAAACGCGAATTGTAAAGTAATAAATCACAGTCCTATATGTTCATGTCAGGCATTGTATACTGGAGATCCTTTCACTATTTGTAATCTGATCAAAGGTAAATATTTATTTTATTAACTCGTTTCTTTTTATATTAAAGTACAGTACTAGTTTTCACTTCATATTTTAATTTTCAGTTGAGTCACCACCAGTTGTCACAGATCCATGTATACCATCACCGTGTGGCCCCAATGCGGAATGTAGAAACATAGGAAATACACCATCTTGTTCGTGCCTTCCCAAATTTATTGGCAGCCCACCTAACTGCAGGCCAGAATGTACCATTCATGCGGATTGCTCAAGCGATCGTGCATGCATAAATATGAAATGTCAAGATCCGTGTCCAGGATCGTGTGGAATCTCGGCGTCTTGCAATGTACTTAATCATATTCCAATCTGTTCCTGTATTGAAGGATATGTGGGTGATCCATTTTCTGTTTGTCAACCACAACCATTACAAGGTACGTAACACTTCTTGCTGGCATTGAAAATACATTTTTTTTCTTTATGCTTTAAAAGTCTCTACTTATTAATTATAATGTCTCTTTTCAGTGGAACCAACAGTCGTAGATGCTTGTACAAACATTCGATGTGGTCCTAATGCCGAATGTATAAACGGGCAATGTCAATGTTTACCAGAATACCAAGGGGATCCATACTTTGATTGCCGTCCTGAATGTGTGTTTAGTACAGATTGTTCTTCAGACAAAGCCTGTGTTCAAAGAAAATGTGTTGACCCTTGTATTGGTGCATGTGGACAAAATGCACTATGTCAAGTAGTTAACCATATTCCAATGTGCAGTTGTCAAACTGGATTTACTGGAAATGCCTTCGTTGTATGCAATCCAATTAGAGGTATGAAATAATACTTTTAAACATTTTGATGAAATTGTTGGTTTAATTTAATTTATTATAAACAATAATTTATTGCTTTGTTAACAGCTCCGGCACCAGAACACCCATGTAGCACTGCGGTTTGTGGACCCAACAGTCAATGCAGGGAAATAAATAATCAGGCTGTATGTTCTTGTCTACCAACTTATTTGGGTATTCCACCAGCTTGTCGACCTGAATGCGTAGTTAGCGCAGAGTGTCCACAAAACCAAGCCTGCGCAAATCAAAAGTGTATTAACCCATGTATTGGAGCATGTGGTTTAAGAGCCGTATGTGAAGTCATAAATCATAATCCAGTTTGTGCTTGCCCACCAACCCATTCTGGAGATCCATTTGTTGAATGCACATTTACACCAAGTATGTATACAAATATGTAATTAAACAATATTATAATTGAAACAATTACGAGTTAAACTCATTTCCATTTATTTTTATTGTAATTTTGATTTTATTTTCAGATTCTCCTGCTATCATAATAAACCCCTGTCAACCATCTCCATGTGGACCAAATTCAATATGTCAAGAAATAAACGGATCGCCTTCTTGTACTTGCATGGAAGAATTCCGCGGACAACCACCTTACTGTAAACCAGAATGTGTCAGTAATAGTGAATGTGCTGCACACTTAGCTTGTGTAAACCAAAAATGTAAAGATCCGTGCGTACAGGCTTGTGGAGTTAATGCTGAATGCCGCGTTGTAAGCCATTCTGCTATGTGTGTATGTCCGGAAGGATACAGAGGCGATCCGTTCAGTCAATGTTTGCTACAAACACCTGTTGAAATTCTAACACCGTGCACACCTTCTCCTTGCGGACCTAACGCAGTGTGTAGAGAACAAAATAAAGTAGGGTCTTGCATGTGCAATAAAGGATATTTTGGAAATCCATACGAAGGATGTCGCCCTGAATGTGTAGGTGACTCAGACTGTCCTGGAAATAGGGCGTGTATTAGTAATAAATGTCAGGACCCATGCCCTGGAACTTGTGGAGTCAATGCTGAATGTATAACTATAAATCATTCTCCTAAATGTAGTTGTTTGGTCGGTTACACTGGCGATCCATTTAGGCGCTGTAATAATATACCTCGTAAGTAAAAAGTGATATCTATATCTAAACAATTTCTATATCAAAATAAGTTTTTAGTTTCTAACAAAGAATTGTTTTCAGCTCAAAACACGCCTGTCAATCTATGTTTCCCGAGTCCATGTGGGCCCAATAGTCAATGCCGTGAAGTTAACGGGCAAGCGGTCTGCAGTTGCTTACCTAATTACAATGGAAATCCTCCATTATGCAAACCTGAATGTACAGTAAATTCTGATTGCGCATCTGATAAAGCCTGTAGAAATCAAAAATGTGTGAAACCATGTCCCGGTCCCTGTGGACAGAATGCAGAATGCCGAGTGCATAACCATAATGCAATTTGTAGTTGCCGATCTGGGTTTACAGGAGATCCATTTTCAAGATGTTATCCCAAACCAGGTAAGAATATCCAGTTTCGATATAATGATGTAAGAACGTGATACTGAATATTATAATGCCGTTATAATTAAAGTAAGTAAGCTAAATAAATAAAAATGAAAAAATCTTTATAAAACTTTTTTTATTTCAGCCGTCCAACCGCAACTTGATGAAACGAGAGACCCTTGTGTTCCTTCTCCGTGTGGATCAAATGCTCAATGTCGTGTACTGAATGGTCAAGCTTCATGCTCATGTTTAGCTGGATACTTTGGAAGTCCACCTAACTGTCGACCAGAATGTGTTACGAATCAAGACTGTGTCAGCTCTCTGGCATGCATCAACGAGAAATGTCAAGATCCTTGCCCTGGTGCATGCGGTCCAAATGCACAATGTACAGTTCTCAAACACATTTCGATTTGCACTTGCAATGATGGCTACAAAGGAGATCCATTCATCGGATGTGTACTAGCTCCAATTCAAGGTATGCGGAAATCAAATCTATAAGATTTTAATAGTTTGCATTTCTAAGGCATAGAGTTTTATATGTATGTTTGACTTTCAGATATTCCTGTAGACCTTTGTAATCCTTCTCCATGTGGATCGAATGCACAATGTAGCAATGGGGAGTGTACTTGTTTACCGGAATACCACGGTGACCCATATGTGGCTTGTCGCCCCGAGTGTACCGTAAGCTCTGATTGCCAAAGACATCAGATCTGTGTTCGAATGAAATGCGTCAATCCATGCCCAGACACCTGTGGTGCTAATGCACTTTGCGAAGTCGTCAATCATATTCCTATGTGTAGTTGCCCAGCCGGTTACACTGGCAATTCATTCGTCGCATGTAATGTTGTACCAGGTAAGGGTATGTTGTTAGTCACTAGCCAAACTCAATCTATATGAGGACTTATTATAATGGGGAGTTTTATCAAGAGCGATTGTCAAATAATTTTATTGTTTCAGCCCCATTACCATCGAATCCATGCAATCCATCACCATGCGGACCAAACAGTCAGTGTCGCGAAATAAACAATGTTGCCGTTTGTTCATGTATACCTGGTTACTCCGGCAATCCACCTTCTTGTAGACCTGAATGCACCACAAGCGCAGAATGTCCATTGAATAAGGCTTGTAATAACTATAAATGCATTGATCCATGCAAAGGTACTTGTGGTATCAATGCTCTCTGTGAAGTTGTTAATCACAATCCAATTTGTTCTTGTCCTAAAGGAATGATTGGCGATCCATTTACTAGGTGCACTTCAAAACGTAAGTGTTTATTTACATGCGCTTTTCTTTTTCAAAAATATAAAAGTATTAATATATGTATTAATTGTTAAATTTCTTCGTTTTAGCACTTCAAATCCCAGAACAAATAAACCCATGTGTTCCTTCACCGTGTGGACCAAATTCGGTTTGTCAGACAATAAACGAATTGCCTTCATGTTCATGTTTGCCTGAATTCATTGGTGCTCCACCAAATTGCCGCCCCGAATGTTCAAGTAATAGCGAATGTTCTACTCATTTAGCTTGTATAAGAAACAAATGTGCAGATCCATGTATCGGTGCATGTGGTGCAATGGCATTATGTCGTGTAACCAGCCACACTCCCAACTGTGTATGTCCAACGGGATACTTTGGAGATCCCTTTATACAGTGCAAAGTTCAACCAATCGACATACCTCCAGAAAGGTTAACGCCATGTACACCATCACCGTGTGGTAGTAACGCTATCTGTAGAGAGAAAAACAATGTCGGATCTTGCATGTGTTCTACTGGTTATTTCGGTAATCCTTACGAAGGATGTCGTCCAGAATGTACGGTTAATACAGATTGCCCATCTAATAAAGTATGCCAACAAAATAAATGTCAAGATCCATGCGAAGGAACATGTGGAAATAACGCTCAGTGTCAAACAATAAACCATGTACCAATGTGCACATGTATTCCCGGATACACCGGAAATCCGTTCCAAAGATGTTACGTACAAGGTAATAAAATTCATACGATATTTTACGATTATATTTAAGTTTTATTTAAACATCAAACTTTACTATTCACATTTTTTTCCAGCACTTGAAACTCCTACCAATCCATGTGTACCATCACCATGTGGTCCTAATAGTGTTTGTAAAGTGGTAAACGAGCAACCAGTATGCAGTTGTTCACCCAATTATCATGGCGCTCCACCAAACTGTAGACCGGAATGTGTTATTAGTGCTGAATGTTCTGCAAACAGGGCATGTGAAAATCAGAAATGTATAGATCCATGTATTGGCCGTTGTGGACAAAATGCCGAATGCCACGTAATTAATCACAGTCCAATTTGTTCTTGCATGGAAAGATATACGGGTGATCCCTTCAGTCGTTGTTACCCACTTATAAACAGTGCATCTGTTATTGCGGAACCTCCAAGGAATCCATGTTTACCATCACCTTGCGGACCATTTAGCGAATGTCGTGATATCGGAAATATTCCTTCTTGCACTTGTTTGCCGAATTATATTGGGGCTCCACCGGCATGTCGCCCTGAGTGCACAATAAATAGCGATTGTCCGAGCTACTTGTCTTGCATAAATCAAAAATGTAAAGATCCTTGTCCGGGCTCATGTGGATTGAATGCAGAATGCACAGTGAATAAAAACACTCCAATTTGTTCTTGTATCCAGAATTACGTAGGAGACGCCTTTACAGAATGTAAATTACAAGGTAAATGATATACTAAACTTTTTTGTCTATAACCTATAATAAACTTTTAAATCTAATATTTATATTTGTCCACAGAAGTAACAAATGACGAAATCGACCCATGCAACCCTTCACCATGCGGACCAAATGCAGTATGTAACAATGGTGATTGTACATGTCTGCCTGAATATCAAGGCGATCCATATTTCGAGTGTCGGCCTGAATGTGTGCTCAGCTCTGACTGTCCACAGGATAAGGCATGCCTCAGAAATAAATGTGTTAATCCTTGTAGTAATGGAGTTTGCGCCACTAACGCAATATGCGAAGTAATCAATCACGTGCCTATGTGCAGATGTCCCGAACGTATGACTGGAAACGCATTCGTTCAATGTTCTCCAATGGAAGGTATAAAAGGGTTTTTTTATTTAATTGTTGATTTAGCAATATTATCAAATGTGTTATAAGTATGTATTAATGTAAAATTTCTACATTTTCAGTTGAAAGGCCACAACCATGTCAACCTAGCCCATGCGGACCTAACAGTCAATGTCGTGAAATTAATGGACAAGCAGTGTGTTCCTGTTTAGTAGGATTTATTGGAAGTCCACCGTCTTGCCGACCGGAATGTATAGTGAGCACAGATTGCTCTCCTGCAGAAGCTTGTAGCAATAGAAAATGTATAAATCCTTGTCAAGGAGCTTGCGGAGTAGCAGCTCAATGTCAAGTTATAAATCACAATCCGATTTGTTCTTGTCCATCGACATTCACCGGAAACCCCTTCGTTAGATGTTTCGTACAAGAGTATAAACCTGAACCTGTGTTCCCATGCACGCCGTCACCATGTGGGCCTAATGCGATATGCAAAGAAATTTCTAGCAATCCTTCATGTTCTTGCATGGACGGCTATTTCGGCTCGCCTCCTTATTGTAAACCTGAGTGTATAAGTAATTCAGAGTGTCCATCTAATCGCGCATGTATCAATGAAAAATGTAGTGATCCTTGTAATGGAGCGTGTGGACTTTACACCGAGTGTCATGTTATAAGTCATTCTCCTTCTTGTTCCTGTATGAATGATTACACTGGAAATCCTTTCATTGAATGTTATAGACTAGAGCCTCTACAAGATATCGCTACTCCGTGTCAGCCATCTCCCTGTGGTGCTAACGCTATTTGCAAAGAATTTAATGGAGCTGGCTCTTGCACCTGTTTACCAGAATTCTTTGGTAACCCATACGAAGGTTGTAGACCAGAGTGTGTAATTAACACCGACTGCCCATTAGATAGAGCTTGTATACAGAGCAAATGTCAGAATCCGTGCCCAGGTGCCTGTGCGCCAAATGCATTATGCCAAGTTGTAAATCATGCGCCATCTTGTTCATGTAATCGTGGATTTACTGGTGATCCGTTCCGGTATTGTGTTGCTGAAGGTAAAAATCACTTCTTAACAAATTAAACTTCTGTATTTATTTTCAGTTAACAGTGTCTTATAGCTAAATATTTTTGGTTTTCAGTAGTAGTAGAAACTCCAATTGATGTTTGCCGACCATCTCCATGCGGTCCTAACAGTAGATGTCAGGAAGTAAACAAACAAGCAGTGTGCTCTTGTCTACCAGACTACATAGGAACTCCACCTGGATGTCGACCAGAATGCACTATAAGTACTGAATGCCCGAGAGACAAAGCTTGCATCAATCAGAAATGCGTTAACCCCTGCATTGACGCATGCGGACTCAACACAGACTGCCGAGTTATTAACCACAGTCCAATTTGCCAATGTAGACAACAATATACTGGTGATCCATTTACTAGATGCAACCCTATACAACGTAAGTACACAAAAGATTTCTTTTAAGTGAGAAGTTACTTGTAGTTACTTGTAAAGTTTAGCTAATTTAATTGTATTATAATTTTCAGCATCAGCTCCTCATCCTGACCTAGAGCCATATAGAAATCCATGCGTGCCGTCACCTTGCGGTCCTAACTCAATTTGCAAAGAAATTGGAAACATACCGTCTTGTACATGCATGGCTGATTACTTTGGAAGCCCACCAAACTGCAGACCGCAGTGCACGATAAATTCAGAATGTCCAACGTCGCAAGCATGTATTCAACAAAAATGTCGAGACCCGTGTCCTGGCTCTTGTGGTATAAGCGCATTGTGCACAGTATCTCGCCATGTACCAATTTGCACATGTCCACAAGGTTACATGGGTGATGCTTTTACAGCTTGTATACCAAAACCATTAGGTATTTATTTAATTTATTATTTAATTTTTTCGTTTTTAATTTTTCATTAACTTATTTCTTGTTCGTAACTCATTTTATATGTTTTTTTCGTTAATGCAGAAGAAGAAATTCCGGACAAATGCAACCCATCACCGTGTGGGCCAAATGCTGTATGCAATAACGGAGTATGTACTTGCATAGAAGAACACCTAGGTGATCCATACGTAGGCTGTCGACCTGAATGTGTTTTGAGTTCGGATTGTTCTCGAGATAAAGCTTGCGTCAAAAATAAGTGTGTCGATCCCTGCAGAGGAACATGTGCTTCTAACGCCATTTGTGACGTGATAAACCATGTACCCATGTGTAGTTGCCCACAAGGCATGACAGGAAACGCGTTCTATAACTGTGAGCCAATAAGAGGTACGTCTAGGTTTTTTATTAAGATTTTTTTTTTTTTAAATATAATTAGGCAAATAATCTGTAATTTCACAAAATATATTGTATTTTTGCAGTACCAACACAAACAAATCCCTGTCTCCCATCCCCTTGCGGACCGAACAGTCAATGCAGAGAAGTGAGTGGTCAAGCGGTTTGTACTTGCGTTCCTGGATATAGAGGAAGTCCTCCGTTATGTCGGCCAGAATGTATCGTAAGCTCCGACTGTCCACTTAACAGAGCCTGTAGTAATCAAAAATGCATTGATCCATGTACGGGGTCATGCGGCGTCAAAGCGGAATGTAACGTTATTAAACACAACCCCATATGTATTTGTCCACCCCAATATACGGGCGATCCATTTGTTAGGTGCACACCATTCCGTAAGTATTTAAATACTTAATATTTTTAATAAATTCATAACACTAATTCAAGACTAAAAATATTTTTTTTTTTACAGAACCAGCCGTAGCTGACACTACGCCATGCACGCCTTCACCATGTGGTCCAAATTCAATTTGTAAAGATGTTTCTGGATCACCATCGTGTACGTGTATGCCAAACTTCTTCGGCGGTCCTCCATACTGTAGACCAGAATGTTCTAGTAACAGTGAATGCCCAACTAATCAAGCTTGCATAAATCAAAGATGTAAAGACCCATGCATAAATGCTTGTGGAACAAATGCAAGATGCAGCGTAATTAGTCATTCTCCAACATGTTTCTGCGAAAATGGTTTTATCGGGGATCCCTTCTCTAATTGTTATTTACAACAAAATCTAATACCAGAGAGACCGACACCTTGTCAACCTTCCCCTTGTGGACCGAATGCTGTTTGTAAAGAACAAAATACTGCTGGTTCCTGTTCTTGTTTGCCAGATTATATAGGCAATCCTTACGAAGGGTGCCGACCTGAGTGTACCGTCAACACAGATTGTGCGCCAAACAAAGCCTGTATTCGTAACAAATGCCAAGATCCATGCCCCGGTACTTGCGGTCCCATTGCTACATGTGCAGTAGTCAACCACTTACCTGTCTGCACGTGCCCAACTGGATACAGAGGTGATCCATACCAACAATGTGTTATAGAAAGAGGTATGTATGACTGAGCATATTATAATATTCGTTTTTAATTTGACGTTTAAAGAATTTCTTAACAAATCTTAAATCTTATTACAGAACCAGTAGCACCACCTACACCCTGCACACCCAATCCATGTGGACCAAACAGCATCTGTCGCCCAGTAAATGGCCAAAGTGTATGCTCTTGCATGCCTGATTATATCGGTTCCCCACCAGGTTGCAGGCCAGAATGTACTGTTAGTTCTGAATGTCCACCAGAAAAGGCATGTGTGAATAAGAAATGTGTCGACCCTTGCCCTGGCCATTGTGGATTGAACACAAATTGTAGAGTCATCAATCACAGTCCCATATGCTCTTGCAACTTGGATTACATTGGAGATCCATTTACTCGCTGTTATTTACGCCGTGAGTATCTTTGATATTACGAATAGTTTGACATAAAACAAATAAAGCTTTGGTGTATTTATAGTACGAGTCAGGTCAGGTAATTAAATATTTTCTCTTGTTCATTAGCTCCTGTACAACAAGTAGAGCCGATCAGAAATCCATGCTTGCCAAATCCATGCGGTGATAATGCAATATGCCGGGATGTCAATGGCAGCCCATCGTGCACTTGCATGCCGAATTATCAAGGGCTACCACCAAATTGTCGCCCCGAATGCGCAATAAATCAAGATTGTCCATCGGATAAGGCTTGTATCAATCAAAAATGCCGTGATCCATGTCCCGGAAGTTGCGGCCAAAATGCTATCTGCACAGTCTTCAACCATAACCCTGCATGTTCATGTTCTCAAGGCTATACCGGTGACCCGTTCTCATACTGTGTTATTAATCAACCTTTGGAAGGTATGTACACACTTCAACACACATTTAATTAAAATACTTTTACAATCTTCATTGTTGGGTCAACCATGTATGAATAGTATTTTATGTATGTGTTAATGTTTTTTTTTTCAGTTGAATTGCCTAAAGATCCTTGTAATCCATCACCATGTGGATTTAATACGAACTGTAGAGACGGCATATGCACTTGCCTTGACCAATATCAAGGAGATCCTTATGTGGGCTGCAAACCAGAATGCGTTGTTAATACGGACTGTTCTGTGGATATGGTTTGTATTCGAAATAAATGTACGAACCCATGCCCAGGGACATGTGCTCCCAGTGCGCAATGTACCGTGTACAACCATATTCCTATTTGCACATGTCCAGAAGGAACATCAGGAAATGCTTTCATTGAATGTCATAGAGTGGAAAGTGGGTATTCTACAAATTTTCTGTATGAAAGTATATCTGTATAAATATAATAGTAGTTAAATGTTTATTTAACAATATAATTTTTTGCAGTTGTAAACGTCAATCCTTGCAATCCAAGTCCGTGTGGTCCGAACAGTCAATGTAGAGAAATAAACAATCAAGCAGTATGTTCCTGTCTTCCAAGCTTCATTGGTAGCCCACCATCTTGCCGACCAGAGTGCACAATAAGTGCCGAATGTCCGTCCAACGAAGCTTGCAACAACCATAAGTGCATCAACCCATGTTTGGGCACCTGTGGATATGGAGCAAGATGTGAGGTTGTCAATCACAACCCTATATGTTCTTGCCCCAACGGCAATACGGGAGATCCATTCTCACGATGCATTCCCATAGGTAACTATCAACAATTGAAGTATTTATTATTTTATCAAAAATAGGAGTATCAGTTATGATTTTACACCGATGCTGTCTTGTTTATTTCAGTCGCTGAACCTACACCGCCAGTTGACCCATGCACGCCATCACCTTGTGGACCGTTCTCAATATGCAAAGTGATAGGAGAATCACCATCATGCACTTGTCAATCTGATTATATTGGAGCTCCTCCAAATTGCCGGCCAGAATGCATCAGTAATTCTGAATGCTCCAGCAACACCGCATGCGTCAATCAGAAATGTAGAGACCCGTGCCCAGGAAGCTGTGGTTACAACGCAGACTGTAAAGTCATTAGCCACGCATTAGTTTGCACTTGTCCTTATGGCCAAACTGGAGATCCTTTAGTTTCATGCAATCCAATTAGAGGTAATGATATAAAAATTGTTTAATATCAACTAATATTATATTAGCTTGTATGATGAACAACCATAAGCCTAATGAATCAAATTATTTCCAGATGTACAAATAGAATATAGTTCACCGTGTGAACCTTCACCCTGTGGCATTAATGCTGAATGCACAGAAAGAAACGGAGCTGGAGCATGTAGATGTATTGAATCCTACGTTGGCAACCCGTATGAGGGTTGTCGACCAGAGTGTGTTATTAATACGGATTGTCCACCAATGCAAGCTTGCATTCAAAACAAGTGCAAAGACCCTTGTCCCGGCGTATGTGCATCAAATGCAATATGTCAAGTAGTAAACCATTTGCCATCTTGCTATTGTCCGCCAGGTTTTACGGGTAATGCATACACCTATTGCATTGAAAAAGTTGAAGGTAATATCTATAAAGAAGTACTTAATCGTTTTTTTTATAAAACTAATATAATAAAAACAACAACTTAATAACTTGCTAATTCATTTCAGATTTTACGAAACCAACACCGTGTACGCCATCACCTTGTGGTCCCAATAGTCAATGTCGCGAAGTGAACTCCCAAGCAGTATGCACTTGTCAAACCGACTTTGTTGGCACTCCACCCAATTGTCGTCCAGAATGTACGATTAATAGCGAATGTCCAATTGACAAGGCATGTGTTAATCGCAAATGCGTTGATCCGTGCATAGGACAATGTGCACTAAATGCAAACTGCAAAGTATTCGCTCATAATCCAATATGCTCATGCAAGGATCGCTTCACGGGAGATCCATTCACTAATTGTGTGCCAAGTAAGTAAACATCTTAATTTTTCAAACTTTTAATAGCAGACAATATTCAAACGTCGCAATGATAATACTTTCTGTTTCAGTACCATTATCGATTTCTCCACCGCCATCCAATGTTAACCCGTGTGTGCCTTCGCCTTGCGGACCAAATTCACAATGTCAAGAATACGGTGGCAACGTCAGATGCACTTGCCTTCCTACCTACATAGGATCACCGCCTAGTTGCAGGCCAGAATGTAGCGTAAACTCAGAATGTAGCGCTCTGACTGCTTGCATTAATAATAAGTGCGTCGACCCGTGCCCAGGAGCGTGCGGAAATAATGCACAATGTAACGTCAACAACCACATACCAACTTGTGCATGTCTGCCGGGATATTTTGGAGATCCATTTAGTAATTGTATCATCATTCAGAACGGTAAATTTACATATAACCTACTTATGTTAAAGTAATTATCGTATAAATACTTTTTGATTTCATATCTATCTTAAATTTTACAGAACCGGAGCCTATAAATCCGTGTTCGCCATCTCCATGCGGTGCAAATGCGATTTGCCAAAACGGAGTTTGTTCATGCTTACCGGAATATTTTGGCGACCCCTACTTTGGATGCAAACCTGAGTGTGTACTCAACTCCGATTGTCCAAGAGATAAAGCTTGTATGAAGAATAAATGTGGTAATCCATGTATCGGGACATGTGGAACGGATGCTATCTGTGAAGTTTTCAATCACATACCAATGTGCTCTTGTGCTGTTGGTTTCACAGGATCTCCTTTCCACTATTGTACGAAAGTAGAAGGTTTGTATTTAATAGTTTTATTGAGTTAAACCTATTTTAATACTATTAAAAGTTACATGTTTAATTGATATATCTTCATATTTCCAGAACCACCAGTCCAAATTAACTTGTGCGAACCCTCTCCATGCGGTCCCAACAGCCAGTGCAGGGAAGTGAATGGACACGCCGTTTGTGTTTGTGTGAAAGGTTACATTGGCAGTCCACCGAATTGTCGTCCGGAGTGTGTCGTCAGTTCCGATTGCAAGTTAAACCAGGCATGCTCAAATCAAAAATGTATAGACCCATGTCCGGGTGCTTGCGGACGTAACACTCAATGTATAGTGGTCAATCACAATCCAATATGCACATGCCTGTCTGGTTATTCAGGAGACCCATTCTCAACATGCCAATTCATTCGTAAGTATATGATTTTGTTATACTAACACGTAATTCGTTTCCCTTAATATTTTACAAGTCCAGTTAACCTCAATTTATTTTTGTTCTAGCTGCAACACCACCAGTTAAAGTAAATCCATGTCTACCTTCACCCTGCGGACCTAACTCAGAATGCACTGAAAATGGTGATAATGCACAATGCAAATGCTTACCAGATTATATAGGAGCACCTCCAAGCTGTCGACCTGAATGCACGAGCAACACTGAATGCGCATCTAATATGGCATGTCTGAACCGCAAATGTAAAGACCCGTGTCCAGGTTCTTGTGGCATAAACGCTGAGTGCCGGGTAGTGAGTCACACTCCTATTTGTTTATGTCAAAATGGTTTCAATGGTGATCCATTTATTAGCTGCAGTATCGTAGTAGCAAATTCAGTGCAAGAAAGACCTACGCCATGTGTACCCTCACCTTGTGGTGCAAATGCTGAGTGTAAAGAATTTAACAATGCTGGATCATGCACATGTTTACCGGGATATTTCGGAAATCCATATGAATACTGCAAGCCCGAATGTTTATTAAATTCAGACTGTCCTTCTAATTTGGCATGCTATCAAAATAAGTGTCACGATCCATGTCCTGGTACATGCGGCATTAATGCACAATGTAATGTTATCAATCACATCCCAAGTTGTACATGTCCTGATCAGCACTTTGGCGACCCTTACAAGATTTGTACTTTTAAACCACAAGGTAAGTTGCATACTTCTAAAATTATGTACATTGTACATACCTACAGGTATGTTTCAATTGGCAATCAATATTAGAAAAGTGTTCATTTTGATTAAATCATAAAAATATTTATTTTATTTGCAGATGAAATATCAGACCCATGTAATCCATCACCATGTGGACCGAACAGCCAATGCAAATCTCAAAACGGTTACGCTATTTGCACTTGCTTAAATGGCTACCAAGGATCACCACCAATGTGTCGCCCTGAATGTGTAACAAGTCCCGAGTGTCCTCTTGACAAAGTTTGTGAAAATCTGAAGTGTACAGATCCTTGCCCTAAATCTTGTGGTGTTAATACAGAGTGCAGAGTTATCAAACACAACCCGATATGTACCTGCAAACAGGGCTATACTGGCGATCCGTTCTCAGTATGTTTCGTTCTTCAGACACCTCAAGCACCAGTAGAACCGATAAATCCATGTGTTCCTTCACCATGTGGATTGAACGCGCAATGCAGAGATATTGGAGGAATACCATCTTGCACTTGTAATCCAGGATTCTTCGGCAGCCCACCAAATTGTAAGGCCGAATGTGTCATTAATACCGATTGCAGTAATGACAAGGCGTGTATCAACATGAAATGTATAGACCCATGTCCTGGCTCTTGTGGATTTAATGCAATTTGTAATGTCATTAATCATGTTCCTGTTTGTTCGTGCCCATCTGGGTATTATGGCGATCCATTTTCATCTTGCCAAATCAAACCTCCAGGTAATTATAAAATTAATAAACATAGGTGACCACAATTTGTAATGTCTGTACCCCTTTAGTTAGTTTTTAGTTTCTAAATATAAATGAGTTTCAATGTTTTTTTAGAACCCGAACGTGCCCCTGATCCATGTAATCCATCTCCTTGTGGTGCTAATGCTGAATGTAACAATGGTGTATGCACATGTCTACCTGAATATCACGGTGACCCCTACTTTAATTGCCGACCAGAGTGTGTGCTCAGCACAGATTGTCCACTAGACAAAGCATGTTTGCGATCAAAATGCGTCGATCCATGTCGAGATATGTGCGGTATAAACGCTGAATGTAACGTGTACAATCATGTAGCCATCTGCAGTTGTCCAGCCGGTATGACTGGCAATGCATTTACTCAGTGCACAGTTGTTGAAAGTAAGTTGTAAAATATTTTAATAAAAAAATAAGTATGTTTGCAATATCAACAAAACTTAATAACGCAATGATTTTTATTAATATTCACGTCATGTTATTTCAGAACCTGTAATAAGACCGTGCGAACCATCTCCGTGTGGACCAGATAGTACGTGCAGGGAGTTGAACAATCAAGCTATCTGCGCTTGCTTGCCAGGTTACATAGGCAACCCTCCGAACTGCCGACCTGAATGTATACAGAGCACTGACTGTTCACCATCTTTAGCCTGTATTAATCGCAAGTGTCAAGATCCTTGTCCTGGATCTTGCGGTCACAACGCTATATGTACTGTGATAAATCATAATCCGATATGCAGTTGTCCTCCAAGATACACCGGTTCACCATTCTCATATTGTTCAGGTACGCATTTGAAGATTACTAAGAATAAGCTTTATTTAGTTACACATGCTTACCATGCCTGATAAAATAATTAACGTTGAATGTTTTTGTTTTTCAGTGTTGAAGGAGGAACCACCTAACAATCCATGTATCCCATCACCTTGTGGACCAAACTCTTTGTGCACGGTTTCCGCTAGTAACTCTCCGACATGTACTTGCCAGCCAACATTTGAAGGTTCTCCACCGCAATGTCGTAGAGAATGTACAAGTAGCGATGAATGTCCTTTAAATAAAGCCTGTATAAACTATAAATGTAAAGACCCATGCCCAGGATCTTGCGGTATCAATACATTATGCGCTGTTCACTTGCACAGCCCCATGTGTTCATGCCAAAATGGATATACTGGCGATCCATTTACATCTTGTTATCAATTGGCACCGGCTGTCTCACCTATCGATCCATGTAACCCATCACCCTGCGGTGCTAATGCTCGTTGTAGAGTATCAACAAACGGCGCTGGGGCTTGCATATGCGAAGTTGGTTACTTTGGCAATCCATATGAATCCTGCCGCCCAGAATGCACAGTAGATACTGATTGTCCTTACAACAAGGCATGCCTACGAAATAAATGTGAAGATCCATGTCCAGGAGTATGTGGTTCAACAGCAGTATGCCAAGTTATTAACCATGTGCCAACATGTAGTTGTGCCGTCGGGTATACAGGAAACCCATACAGCTATTGTCATATAATCATAAACGAACCAAGTAAGTAAATCGTACACCAATCGTCGATCATAATGAGCTGTAAAATAACTGTAAAGCATAATACAATGTCTAACATATTCTTTTTTTCTAGCTCCGCCACCTCAGGATCCATGCGTACCGAATCCGTGCGGTAGCAATTCAATCTGTAAGATTAATAATGGACAAGCTACGTGCTCCTGCATGCCCGACTTTTTCGGTGCACCTCCAAATTGTCGACCAGAATGCACAATTAACTCAGAGTGTGACTCTACACAAAGCTGTGTAAACCAAAAATGTAGGAACCCATGTATCGGCGTTTGCGGAGAAAATGCTGAATGTAGAGTTGTGAATCATGCACCAATTTGTAGTTGTCGACAAGGTTTTGAAGGAGATCCATTTATCCGCTGTGGAGTGATACAAAGTAAATATATTTCTTATCTAACCCTCTTTATAAGCATATTCAAATCCATATAATATATTTAAATCAATGTAATTTTTAATTTGCAGGATTACCAGAGCCAGATGTGAATCCTTGTTTGCCATCTCCATGTGGACCGAATTCCTTCTGCCAAGTTATTAACAAAATACCATCATGTTCATGTATGGACAACTACGTCGGATCACCACCGAACTGCAGACCTGAATGTTCCATTAACTCTGACTGTCCCAGTAACAAAGCGTGTATAAACAGCAAGTGTCTCGATCCTTGTCAAGGATCTTGCGGCTTACAGACAGAGTGTCACGTATATCAACATGCTGCTATATGCAGCTGCTTGGAAGGGTACACTGGTAATCCATTCCAAAGTTGCCACGTAAAAGAAAAAATAGGTAAGCATTAGATTTAGAAATAAGTACATAACTTCTGAGCTTTGTTTTCGGTTCAGCTCAGGCAAATCAGAGAAAAAAGATTTTAGTTTTGTATGAAATTTATCCTGACATTGTCTTTGTTAATGAAATAAGACTACCTACTCATTATAACTAAATGAAGACAATAATTGTAATTTTTTAATTTTCTTAACTATAGCATTTTATTTTATTTCAGAACCAATTCCGACTATTTATGACAAGTGCAATCCCAGCCCATGCGGAGCAAACGCAGATTGCAATGACGGTGTATGCACTTGTAAACCAAATTACTTTGGAAATCCATACCTAAGCTGTCGTCCAGAGTGCACAACTAACTCTGACTGTGCATTGAATTTAGCCTGCAGTAACAATAAATGCATTAATCCATGCGCTAATCTGTGCGGTCAAGGAGCCCTGTGTGAAGTCTATAATCACATACCAATGTGCAGCTGCCCTTCAAATACAACAGGAAATGCTTTCTTTAGTTGTGTGGCAATAACTGGTTAGTATAAAACCTTAATATTATATGCGTCTAAAAACATTGATTCATTGTAATGAATAATTTAAATCACTTACCGCGATGATAATTTAAGATTAATTAAATAGAATGAAATAACCATAACCATGGGCATTATTTCCATCTTAATATAAAAAAACATTGTTTAATTTCAGCACCACCAAAGAGGAATCCATGTGAGCCTTCACCGTGCGGACCGAATAGCGTGTGCCGTACTATAAACGAACAGGCAATGTGCTCATGTCTGATTGGCTACTTCGGTGCCCCACCATCGTGCAGACCAGAATGTTTGGTGGATTCAGATTGTACAAGCGTTATGTCATGTTCCAATCAAAAATGTGTCGACCCATGTAGAGGCTCTTGTGGATTGTATGCTGAATGTAGAATTCACAACCATAAACCTATTTGTTACTGTCCAAACGGTTTCAGTGGCGATCCATTTACCCAATGTTCCATCATTCCTTTAAGTAAGTATCAGGAAAACTTTTTCTCTACACCTTCTGATAAGTTTGGGTTATCATTTATTATAACTTTTTCTATTCTTTCAGGTTTGCCGCCTGCCACAAGAGCTCCATGTGATCCTTCACCTTGTGGACCTAACGCGTTATGCCGAGCCGTCAATGACTCTCCATCTTGCACTTGCTTATCTGGTTTCATTGGGAATCCTCCTTATTGCCGACCAGAGTGCGTAACAAACAGCGAATGTAGTTTTGACAAAGCTTGTGTCAACAAAATCTGCGTCGATCCTTGTCTAGGAGCGTGTGGGCGAAATGCAGAATGTCGCGTGATCAGTCATTCACCGCAATGCATTTGTCAACCTGGCTATAGAGGAGATTCGTTTGACCAGTGTACACCAGTGTCTGGTAAGCGATTTAAAATAAAAAGCGGTAATGCTTCTACTGCCTTCTTCAAAAGAAGTATCCAAATGAAATTATTCTGTTTTTTTTTCAGTTCCTTCGACAAGACCACCGGTCCCAATAAGACCTTGTTCACCGAACCCCTGTGGATTGAATGCGATTTGCCAAGAGCGTAACAATGCAGGAAGTTGTTCATGCTTAGTGGGATACTTTGGCAATCCTTATGAGGGATGTAGACCAGAATGTGTCATTAATTCGGATTGTACAGACAACTTGGCCTGTGTGAACAACAAATGTCAAGATCCGTGCCCAGGTCTATGCGGTACAAATGCTCGCTGCCAAGTAGCAAACCACGTTCCTAATTGCATCTGTTTAACTGGTTACATTGGAAACCCGTACGACAACTGCATTCTGAGAGAAGGTAAACCAACTAACAATTTCATAACTACGATAGCAATACATATTTTGTCATTTTGCTTATGTTATCTTTTTCTTTACAGAAAAACCAATAAACCCGTGTAATCCATCACCGTGCGGACCCTATAGCACTTGCAAAGAAATAAATAATCAAGCTATATGCACATGCCAACCAGAATACATTGGTGCACCTCCAAATTGTCGCCCTGAATGTTTAACAAGCCCAGAATGTCCACTTGAAAAAGCATGTGTCAGGCAAAAATGTGTCGACCCCTGTGTTGGTACTTGTGGGCAGAATGCTCAATGTCGCGTGCATCGTCATAGTCCCTATTGCACATGTTTATCTGGATTCGAAGGTGATCCATTCACAAGATGCTATAGAAAAATAATTGAGCCACCTGTAAAACCTACTCCATGTGAACCCAGTCCATGTGGTCCATTTGCAACTTGTAGAGATGTTGGTGGTTCCGCTATATGCAGCTGCAACCCAGGCTATGTCGGAGCCCCTCCGCGTTGCGCACCAGAATGCACTATTAATGAAGATTGTCCAAATAACAAAGCATGTGTTCGGGAAAAATGTGTAGATCCCTGTATTGGATCCTGCGGGCCCAACGCAGAGTGTCGAGCTATGAACCATGTTGCTATATGCACTTGTTTAAGAGGTTATCGTGGCAATTCATTTGAAGGTTGCTACATATTAAGAGGTAATTACTTTTTTCGTTTCAAAATATGATTATAAGTACCTTAACTAATTTTAATTCATTTATAAGTAAGTAATACGAATTATTCTTATTATTTAATTTTTACACAGATCCCGAACCTAACCTACCACCGTTGGATCCATGCATTCGTAATCCCTGTGGAATAAATGCAATTTGCGACAATGGAACATGTTCTTGCGTGCCAGGATATCAAGGCAATCCTAATATAGAATGTCGACCAGAATGCACATCTGATAATGAATGCTCAAAACAAATGGCGTGTGTAAACTATAAATGCGTGAACCCCTGTGTAAACGCATGTGGTGTGGATGCTGTATGTAATGTGTACAACCATTTAGCAATTTGTGAATGTCCAGCGCCACTGCAAGGAGATCCGTTCTTAGCTTGCCGTCGACCTATAGGTAAGTCATGAAAAAGCTTCTGCTTTGTGCGGACGATTACGAAATAGGACCCTCATGCTAGTTCACGTCATGTAGAAAATATTTTGAAATTGTTTTCAAAAAATCAAACAAACCGCGTATTTGTGTAATGCTGAGCAATTGCAATATAAGAAAACTACTTACATAATGCTTCATCACAGAACCCGTGGTGTCGGACCCATGCACGCCGAACCCTTGTGGCCCGAACAGCATCTGCCGCGCTGCGGGCACCGTGGCCCACTGCTCGTGCAGACCCGCCACGGTGGAGCAGCGCGGCGCTGGCTGCCGCTCCGAGTGCCAACGCGATGCCGACTGTGCGCAGGACCGCGCCTGTCGCAACAACAGGTACAGTGTTCAGAAAAAACAAAAGAACTACCAAATCACTATTATAACTATCCCCAATTTACAGCATTATACAGCTGAAAACAATGGTTATTTACTTTCAGAGGTAAAACGTAAGTGGACGCCGAAGGCTAATTTAGAAATTAACATTTTAATTAATTATTCATTTAAAACAGATGTCGCGACCCATGTCCTGGCGCCTGTGGGGCCCACGCTATATGTCACGCGCGGTTCCACTCGCCAATCTGTTCATGCCCGCCTAACTACATCGGAGACCCATTCATAAGATGTTTGCCAGGTATGTTACAAAAACATCGTGGAAACCCACGACGTAAAAAAAGTTCTTTCTGATGTTCAGTCTCTAAATGTTTTCTTGAAATCGATTTCACAGCCGTCTTCGAAACGGAACCGAAGAGATCAGAATGTCCAGACTGCGGTCCGAACGCAGATTGTATCGGCGGTCAATGCCGCTGCCGGACCAGCTTCCTCGGATCACCGCCGTTCTGTCGCTACGAGTGTCTCAACTCCAACGACTGCGACGGCCGGTCCGCTTGCGTGAACAGGCGTTGCGTCGACCCGTGCCCTGGCGCTTGCGGCGCGGGCGCAATATGCACACCAGTCGCGCACGAGCCCCGTTGCACTTGTCCCCCTTCCACTACTGGAAACCCCCTTATGGAATGTCGTCCCATCGGAAATATTCGTAAGATAGATTTAGATGACAACGCTTATTATAAAACAAAATTGAAATGTTTGCTAGTAGTGAATCGAAACGTTAATACCTACATGAAAAACAAATAGGGAATCTCAATTGTGGCTAGCTAATGTTTTCGCATTTAAAGCTTAGGCATGGGTTTTACTTGCGAAACTTAGTGAACTGCTTCTTGGGACGTGACTTTAATTTTTCCTTTTCGGATAATTTTCGGATAATAGCTTAATAGCGTACTTGCTGTAATTATGCGCAATTATGAACTTATTTCAAATTGTATGTTGATATTTACAGCCAAACCACCAAATGACCCGTGCTCTCCATCACCATGTGGGCCTGGCGCGATTTGTCGCGTGAGAGGAACCGGCGCTTCTTGTGAATGTGAAACTGGCCTCCACGGGGACCCGTACACGGGATGCCGTCCCGAGTGCCTGTCAGATTCGGACTGCTCGCCATCGCGCGCGTGCATCCGCTCGCGGTGCCGCGAGCCTTGCCAAGGCACGTGCGGCGTGGGTGCCGACTGCGAGACCGTCAATCACATACCACTATGTTCATGCCCACCTGGAACAAGAGGAAATGCATTCGAAATATGTGAAATCATTAAATCAGGTAAACAGAATCTTAGTTAAAAACATACCACATGTGGCATGTCAAAAGTCACACAAATCTAATAATACCCATTAATACTCGTTTAATAATAAGTAACTAACAGTTACAATTATGAATTTTTTCACGATATTTATTTACACAGTCCTACTTGTTCCATTATGTTATAGTAATTCGTTATGCCAGTGATACGGCATTTTATCAATCATGACATGATTAACGTATCCATCTCGTTATCTGACGCAGCACCACCGTGTACGCCATCGCCGTGCGGCCCGGGCGCTCTCTGTACGGTGTCAGGCAACAACGCCGTGTGCTCGTGCCCCTCGGGCACCAGCGGCGACGCGGCGTCCGGAGGCTGCCGACCCGAGTGCGTGGTCAGCTCAGAGTGCGCACGCGACCGCGCCTGTGTCCGCAACAAGTGCGTGAACCCGTGCGAGGGAGCATGCGGCCTGGCTGCCCTGTGCAGAGTCATCGATCATGCACCGATATGCTCATGTCCTTCACTGACAACCGGTGATCCATTTTTGGAATGCAGACCTACTGGTAAATATTCATATTTATGTATATTCATTCATGTTATCGTATAGACAAAAATATATGTCTTTGTGTTGCTATTACGTATTTTCACATTCCATTACAGAACCGATCGAAAACGACCCGTGCGACCCTAACCCGTGCGGTCCACACGGCACATGCCGAAACGGCTTCTGCACTTACCCAGAATGCATCGTCAATGACGATTGTCCTGGAGACCGAGCATGCATAAACAGGAAGTGTACGGACCCTTGCATCAACGCTTGCGGTTTGAACGCATTATGTACGGTGGTTAGACACGCGGCGGTATGTTCTTGCCCTGCTGGATACACTGGCTCAGCCTTCGTTCGTTGCGAACGTATCATCATTGAAACGCCACCACCGCCGAAACCTGAATGCGTTGCTGACGAACAATGCCCAGACAATGCTGCGTGTGTGGACTCACGATGCTCGCCGGTATGCGGACCCACTAACTGTGGTATAAACGCTCGCTGCTTGGCAAGACAACACAGAGCACGGTGCGCCTGTCTACCAGGATATGAAGGCGACGCTTACAGAGGATGTTATTCAGGTAAATATTAAAGAATAACTATGCTATTTTATTTGTACATTATCCCAACTAATATTATAAATGCGAAAGTAACTCTGTCTGTCTGTCTGTCTGTCTGTTACGCTTTCCCGCTTAAACCTCGCAACCGATTTTGATGAAATTTGGCATAGAGATAGTTTGAGTCCCGGGAAAGAACATAGGATAGTTTTTATCCCGGTTTTTGAAACAGGGACGCGCGCGATAAAGTTTTTCTGTGACAGACAAAATTCCACGCGGGCGAAGCCGCGGGCGGAAAGCTAGTTTTTAATTATAAATAACTACATTTTATCAAACTGTATTACTGTACTGTATTGTTTACTAATTAACGCAATGGATTTACAGTTCAGTGTCATAGCAACAACGACTGCCCTGATGACGAAAGTTGTGAAAGCGGCTCGTGCATCAAAGTTTGCACACGTATACAATGTGGAACAAACGCTCACTGCGTCGCTCGAGGACATACTGCATCTTGTGAATGCGACTCTGGCGCTCGGGGCAACCCGTGGACCGGATGCCAAAGAAGCGAGTGTGTGGTGGACGATGACTGTGCCTCTTGGCTGGCCTGTAGAAGTGGCGTTTGTCAAGACCCATGCCCTGGCGCATGTGCCCAGGGCGCGCTTTGCACCGTCAACCGCCACGCACCTGTTTGCGAATGCCCACGAAATACTCAAGGAGACCCCAAGATATCTTGTCAACCAGGTTTGTATTGAATAATATGACTTTTAAAAATGTGTTTGTGTAAAATATGTGTATCTTTACGAATAACTTATACATTTTTAGTACTCGAGCGCGCAGAATGTGAAAAAGATGCGGACTGCGGCCCCGGCTTGGCGTGTCTGCAAGGAAACTGTAAAAACCCGTGCGAAACCACTTCGTGTGGAACACGCGCGGTGTGCAGAGTGGCGAACACCTTGCCATTCCGCACTCTCGTGTGTGAGTGCCCTAGGCCTCTCACTGGCGACGCTTCAGTACAATGTAACCCAAGTAAGTTGTCTTACAAACACATTATACATAATAATAAAAGAAATGAGTTCCAAGCATAATAATTATTCTTAAGGTAATAATGTTTGTTCTGTTAACAACAGCTTTCTTCCTGTTAAAATGTGCCTACCATCAACGACACGATATAGGAGGACTGTACCAAAAATGGAACAGAATAATAAATAAAATACAACAAGCTTATGGTAACAATCGACGACGATGAAATGAAATATGGTGCATGATACCTATAATTCATGACTATGTACAGACCCATAATGTGTTTCGGCACTGTATAATTTTTTCACTATTCAGGATATTTTTGTAGCACTCGTGTAAAATATATTTATTAGTCACTCACATTACATGCACATTTTTGGGTACACCGCACAATATAGGTACATTCCCCTAATTTTAATCAAACTTGGAAGTGGAAACTGTAGATTACATGACAATTCGGTTAACTAACCGGTTCAGTATAATTTAGTAACTGCAATAATAGTTAAGGCAATCTTATAAATAATTTACGATGGGTAAGTATTTCAAATTATTTAATTTAAAAATTCTAAAACCTATATTACGTGTACAGGAGGAGAGTGCAGCGTAGACAGCGAATGTGGACTGGAGGAGCGCTGCTTGAATGGCCGCTGTATAGGCGTCTGCGAGGCGGGCGTGTGTGGAACCGGCGCAGAGTGCCGAGCCACCAACCACGTCGCCGAGTGCCGTTGCATACCACCATTGCAAGGAGACCCCAGAGTTGCTTGTTCTCCAGGTCAGTACTCTTTAGATTTTTACTTAGTTGACTTTAGATGACGAGATGTACAAATTTCAAATGACAATTTATCACGTTATTTTGCTAAACATTCATGGTCATCTCACAGCGAGTCCATCACCTGAATGCACTACGGATTCTGAGTGCGGTGCTGCTGAAGCTTGCGTGAACCGTCGCTGCGTGTCAGCCTGCGCCGGGGCATGCGGCTCAGGCGCGCTCTGCACGCCGCTCGACCATCGCGCTGCTTGCCGATGCCCACCTGGAACGGCTGGTGATCCCTCTCGACTTTGTTACACACGTGAGTATCAAAACAAACCCTAAAATAAAATCTTTATAAATGGTTTGTTGCTATATTTAAAACCCAACTCATTTCCTTATATTTTTCACAGCTGAGTGCACAACAGACGACAACTGTCCATTTGACAAAACCTGCGTCAGAGGATACTGCCAGGACCCATGCGCCCTCGGTACACCATGCGGCCGCGATGCTGTTTGTGAAGCAGTCGCTCACGTCGCCTCTTGCCGCTGCCCACCTGGTACGCAGGGTGACCCACGCCGCGCCTGTATATCTGCCATCTGCCACTACAACGAAGACTGCGATGACACACAAACCTGTAACAGACTTAACCGCGTTTGCCAACCGGCTTGCACTGATGACGCCTGCGCGCCCGGTGCTACATGCACTGCAAGAGACCACAGGCCCGTCTGCACTTGCCGATCCGGTCTATCCGGCGACCCATACCTTCAGGGTTGCGGAAAACAAGTTACAACCGAATGCGTCACTGACTCTGATTGCGCTTCTCCACTCGCATGTGTTAACGCTCGCTGCACAGACCTTTGCCTAACAAATCCATGTGATGTAGGCCTGATTTGCAAGACTGTCGATATTCTACCTCTACGAGCAGTCGCATGCGTTTGTCCGGACGGTGGTCGAGTAGCGCCTGACAGTGGATGCCGTTCACCACCTGAAGCAGAATGCTCCGCTGATTTGGACTGTGCTCTTAGCCAGGTCTGTCGACGAGGAAGTTGCGTAGACGCGTGTAGAGTCAACCCTTGTGGACAAAACGCTCTTTGCGAATCAGTCGACCACGCAGCGCACTGCACATGTCCTCAAGGATACTACGGCAACCCGAAAATAGAATGTAACGTGGAACCAAGACAACAAGTTCCAGAATGCTACAGTGACGACGAATGTAGCACAGAGCGCGGCTGTCGAGATCGCCAGTGTGTCAACCCTTGCGCAAATGCATGTGGACCTGGAGCGTTATGCAGAGTTATCGATCACAAACCACAGTGCTCTTGCCCCAGTGGTTACTCTGGGGTTGCAACTAGACAATGTGTACCACGTAAGTAGCAATATTTTAAAATATATGATATAACCAACAAATTAACAAAATCAGCATTCAGATCGTGCTTTTAGTTTGATCCTGTAAAATAACATTTCTATCATTTTTTCTGATAAGTATTTCTGTAGTAAAACAAATTTTCATTTTCAGCTGTAGAAGACAAAACTGTAGGTTGTAAAGCGAACTCCGAGTGTCCATTGTCCCAGGCATGTGTAAATGGCGCATGTGCGAACCCTTGCGCTTGCGGCACCAATGCAGAGTGCTCAGTAATACGACATCATCCGGTTTGTTATTGCGCAAGTGGATTCTCAGGCAACCCATACATCGGGTGTAGAAAGGGTAAGCAATATGACATAACATAAATCTAATATTTGACTGTTTCTAGCAAGGCTTAGATCTTAAAATAGAATTACTTAATAAGCATTGTTTTTATTCAAAAATAAAATTTTAATTGTGTTTTACTTTTAGTTGGCTGCTCGTCAGACTCCGAATGCTCGGACAGCGATACCTGTTACAATGGTGCATGTGTTAACCCATGTGTAATAGATGCACCATGTGCTATTAGCGCAGAATGCTATGGAAAATCACACCGAGCCAACTGTCGCTGCCCTGCTGGTACCATAGGAGACCCATACACCAGATGTAAAACTTCCGAGTGCGAAATTAACAGTGACTGTAACGACGACAGCGTCTGTATTAACGGTGTTTGTCTTCATGCCTGCTCAGCAGAAGGTCAAAGTCCATGCGCAAACAACGCAGAATGCTTCGCGAGAAATCACGCAGCATCATGTAGATGTCCAGCTGCGCTACCATCTGGCGATCCTTTAACTCATTGTATGAAGATTCCGGTAATTGGCGAACCAGAATGTCGTGTAGACAGTGACTGTCCTAGTAAACACGCCTGTTTGAGAGACCAATGTCGCGAGGCATGCTCTGAACTGAAGCCCTGCAATGGAAATGCGCGTTGCTCAGTTTCGGATAGTATACCGTTCCGTACTTTGTTATGTCGCTGTCCCGAAGGTTATCTACCAGACGAAGCTGGGTCATGCAAATCTGCGCAACTGCCTGCTCCTAGTTGCTCTTCTGATCAAGACTGTAGCGATCAAGAATCTTGTGTCAATAGAATTTGCCGAAACCCATGTAATTGTGGAGAAAATGCAGAATGTTTCATTCGTGACCACCGCCCAGTGTGTTCTTGTAGAGATGGATTCGATGGAGATCCGTATCGAGTTTGTCGAATAGTAGGATGCCGTACTGATTCAGAATGCGAATCTAATGAAGCTTGTGTCAATGGGAACTGCATCAGCCCATGCTTATTGAACAGCACGTGTGGAGCAAATGCAGATTGTCTTGTTGAAAGGAATCGACCGTTGTGTCGCTGTCGAAATGGATTTGAGGGCGATGCACGAGTGGGATGTAACCCTATTGAATGTAGAACAAATAGTGACTGTCCATTAGATAAACAGTGTCACGCTCATAGGTGTATTAATCCTTGTCTGTCTGGTAACACATGCGGTAGAAATGCCAAGTGTCTTGTTCCAAACCACATCGCAGTTTGTAAGTGTGACATTGGATACATCGGAAGTCCCTATGTAGAGTGTCGCCCAGAAACTATCGCTGAATGTTATGTCGACGCAGACTGTCCACCAAAATCTGCATGCCTTTCTTCAAGATGTGTTAACCCTTGTACGGCTCTTCATCCATGCTCTACACCCGCACGTTGTGAAGTTTCACCGACTTTACCCGTCAGGACTATGATCTGTACCTGCCCACCAGGATATGTCAGCAACGGCGGAGGCATCTGTCGTCCAGCAACACCAATATCTGACGTCGTCTGTGAAATTGATACGGATTGCACTTCAAATCACGCCTGTATAACATCTATCTGTAAAAACCCATGTGATTGTGGTCCGAACACTGACTGCCTAATCAAAGAACATAAGCCAGTATGCGCTTGTAGACCAGGGTATATAGGTGACGCAAGAACAGGTTGCTACAAAGTTTTATGCCGTTCGGACTCACAATGCTCAGATGACGAATCCTGTATCAACAACCGATGTGTGCCAGCGTGCTCCGTTGAACCAGACGTTTGTGGATCTTTAGCAGAATGCTACGGGCTCGAACATCGGGCTGCATGTCGCTGTAAGATTGGTACTACAGGTAACCCCACAATAGGCTGCACACCTATTGGCTGTCGTGGTGATAGTGACTGTCCTTTGGATAGATCGTGCATAAACACGAAATGCGTAAACCCATGCAATACCACTAATTGCCGCGAACCGGCTGAATGCCGCGTTCATCTTCATGAGGCACATTGCGTATGTCCACCTGGTTACCGAAGTACTGAGACCAACTGCGAGAAGATCGCCTTACCACAATGCGTATCCGATGTCGAATGCCCGTCCGGTACCGTCTGCTTAAATGCCGAATGCGTTAACCCTTGCCAGACCACCAAACCATGCGGTACCAACGCAGAATGCACTGTCGTCGATACGCTGCCGGTCCGAACCATGATTTGCGAATGCATACCTGGATATAGGGGTAACGCCCTAGTCGAATGCACACCTAATATCAGTAAGTGTTAGAAAATTTTGTATTGCATGTGAGGTATTGTTAGTTACAGTATAATTGCTAATGTAAATTTATTATTTTAGCACCATCGGCTGCCTGCGTGGAAGGTCAAGGCCTTAATGCTCTTGGTGAATGTGCTCCATGCCGCGCGGACGAAGGACGAACAGTCGATTCTCGTGGCCGATGTGTTTGCGACACGGAGAACGGATGGGCGGCGCGCGGCGGTGTCTGCGTGCGCGTTGTGTGTTCCGCAGACCGAGAATGCGACGACCGCGAGCGCTGTATCAACGGCGTCTGCATCGACGCCTGCGAAGCGGAACCATGCGGGCAGAATGCCATCTGCAACGCCTACGATCACCGATCACACTGCACCTGTACGAAAGGCTACACCGGCAACCCACGTGTTCTGTGCAATGAAACCACAATGCCGAACGTGACTTATCGAACAGATTTCCCTCTGCCAGAAATGCAGGTAAGCACTGAAACCACCTTCGATCTGTCATTGAAAATACCATAATATTTCAGTCTATTCTGTATTAATGCATATATCTGTCACAGGTTAACTGTTTGGCAAACGGCATACGAGTAAGTCTCAAAATAAAGGAAGGATTTAATGGACTGTTATACGTAAAAGGCTATAGCAAAGACGAACGCTGCGGACTGGTGGTAAACACACCTGTGAACCAAGAGAGCCCGGTGGACTTCACTGTTCACTTTGGCAACTGTGGCCTTGTGCACGTCAATGTAAGTTATTTTGTCGGAAGTAAATATGAAATAATTAATTTTGAAAGATAATGTATTAACTATGTTACTAACATTTATATTATTTTTAGGGTTTAGCAAGCTTCGTCTTAGTGATGCAAGATCATCTCAAACTAGTAACATCGAATGCTAAAGCCTTCCACATAAAATGTATCTATCAAACCGGCGAGAAGAACGTGACTCTGGCGTTTAATGTGTCGATGCTAACAACAGCAGGCACTATTGCTAACACTGGACCACCACCTGTCTGCTCCATGAGGATCGTCACTCGAACCGGAGACGAAGTCAACTCTGCTACTGTCGGAGAGAACCTAACGTTACAAGTCGACGTTCAGCCAAGCAGTAAGTATTTTAGAGATAAATGAAAGAGCACGCTACACTAATTTCAAACTTTGAAAATATTAACAAAAAAATAATTCCTCAGGTATATACGGTGGATTTGCTAGAAGCTGCATCGCGAAGACCAGTGAAGTGGCTACGAATGTCGAGAATGAATACACTGTGACCGATGCGGACGGGTGCGCCACCGACCCGTCCATATTCGGCGAGTGGGAGCACAATGATGATGGAACTCTGAAAGTTCTGTTCAACGCTTTCAAGTTCCCAAGTAGCGATAATATCAGATTCCAGTGCAACATTAGGATATGCTTTGGAAAATGCCAACCGGTCAGTATTCTAATTCCATAACAGAGTCACTATTGACAGATAAGATTTATTAAATCTTATCATTTTCGCTATGTAGAGTGACACGTATTGTATTGTTTATTTATTATCTCAATCAACTTTTTGTTATTGAGTTTGACTGAACATTGTTTTCACGTCTGAATAGGTGAACTGTCGCGGCCGAGACGCGTACGGTAAACGAAGAAAACGAGAAACACGATACTACAACGAAGGCCCTCTGTCGGGCGTCGAGGGCCAAATGCGAGAGGAGGTGACGGTGGAGTCGAACCAGATCTTGACAATCGAGCGGCGCTCGGCGTCGCGCGCGGCCCGCCAGCGCGAGGGCGGCGCAGGCGCCGGAGGAAACAACGGCGGCGAGGTTTGTTATACTTACAACAATGTACAGTCATAATGATACCAATTAAAGAGGAAGTTCAGATGGATTTTGGCCTTCAATGACTAAAATAAAACCCAGGAGCTCTGGATCAGAATCATCTCTGTAACCAGTAGATCATAGAGCAAACGGGGGCATATTATATACTCGTAGCAATAACTTTGTATTCAGAATCATTATAATACTTGTATTAGCTACACCACAAAAATTCGAATTTCAGACCGATAACTTCCGCGAGTTATCGAGACCAAACTAATCGATTCGTCTCAATCCATTAGAGTTTTATCTCGACATTGTACGCTTACTCACAAGACACTTGACATTGCAGGTATGCGTGTCCGCCGCCGGGCTGGCCGTGGCGCTCGCGCTCACGGCGCTGCTGGCCCTGGTGGCCGTGGCGGCAGCGGTGGCGTGCTGGCTGGTGGCGTGGCGCCGCGCGCGCCCGCCGCCCGCGCCCCTGCCGCACCCCCCGGACTTCCCCAACCCGCTGTTCCAGCGCTGAAGCCCGCTAGTCCCGCGCCCCACTCCTCCGCCGGCGCCGGGCGGTGTCGGCTCTTTCTTCTCACTAGTGTTGCCAGATGATGCAATTTACGCGGGACGACCCGTTGATTAGGGGTTTCAAAAACGCCTAATGTCCCGATTATAAGACTATGCGCCTTTAGCTGTTTATTTGTACAATTTATTTTTAACCACTGACCCCGATTTACTGCGAATTGGGTCTGGCAACGCTATTACTCACTCACTCATCTGTGCGCGCCGCCGGAGGACCCCGGGCGAGGGCGCCGCGAGCGCCGCGCTATCCGCGCCCCTCGCTCGCGCTCGCCGCGCCCTCTTTTAGTTTTACGTCTATATTAATTTATATTTAAATTTAAATATCTTATTAACGTGGAATCGTCGCCTCCTTCGAATTTTGTGATATTCATAATATAAATATTCGAAATCATCGTAATGTTATGTAAAATAATACTGATTTATATTGTAGGTTTTAAGTGAAATAATAATGACGATATTAATAATAATTACATGTTTATTTATTTGTGGATCCTATCTACTTACCTCCCATCCTCCTTTAAAGGCTATACAATGTGTACGGGAAAGTGAACAAAATTTAAAGGCGTAATCTATGGGCAATTTTATCAATGAAAAAACTTCAAATCTTTTCATCTACTCACTATAAATTACCTGGCCTGAAGATTCTCCATTGATCTCTAATGAGGGCTAATACATCTCTAGCCGTCTGTCATGGGCTATAAATACAGGGTGTGGTTTTGTAAAACAACAATTTGTAAAACAACGCCCATCTCAGGGGTGGTAGTAGTATACACGACACTGATGCCAAAAATATAAAAAAACATATTTCCAAGTTTCATCGAAAATTCCATAATTAAGGAAAATGGTATTATCACGCGGGCGAGCTAGCGGTCAGTCTTCCCGGTCTTCCGGGGCGGTGGCCGCATGTGCTCGATGGTGTAGCGGGGTAAGCGGGGGTGGTGCGGGCGGTAACAAGCGCCGTCTAGAAAGTTTTAGGAGATGTTTGAACAAGGTTTTTTACTAATAAAGTAATTAGATTACATTATGTTTTTCTTGTAATTACTTTCATGTGTACTACCCCTAAGATAGGCGTTGTTTTACAAAACCACACCTTGTATAATGCTGTAAAGATGATTCTGATTTTCAAAATAACTTTATAAAATTGTCGCAAAAAATATATTCTATAAACTTCACGAGATGATGATCATCTATCTATGAATAGCTTCAGTCAGACATTGTGTGATGATTCCAAGATGTTTTTACGCATTTAGGTAAGCCTCACGTGTTTCGCCCACTTCCATATTGATTTGGCGTTTTTAAACCTCATCTATGATGTTGATTCTTGCTGAGTGTATGGTGTTAACTGTTGAATAACGATGTCTTCCAACCAAATCCAAGTTCAATAAAATATTTCGCACACTCTTTGGTCACATAAAGAGGATCTAATTTAATTATGGACGTTCAAAATAGATATCCTGGTGACAAACGTCACCAACAAAAGTTATTATGAATGCTCTTGCAAATTGCAAGTGATAATGACTGGGGAACGAATAGGAAATTAGCAATTGTGCGGAGGCGCGGCCGAAGGCTGATCATGAGCACTCAGTTTTCTCAACTCAGTTTGATGTGTGGCCCTTGACTGGTGCCAATCACAGTTCGGTTGGGAAATCGGTAACATGTCACGCGGGTTGATACCTTCGCCAAAGAAAAAATATAATCCAATATGGTAAGTTTTTTAATTCAAAATTTTTATCTTAAATTTTTTAAAGTGCAAAATGTGCCTGATTGACGAATACTACGGGTTTTTGGACCAAAATTTATTCCCAAAGCAATTAAAAATGTTAATTTAAAGTTTCAAATTTCCAACAAACAACAACGTTACTGGCACTTACTAAGGGTATTCACCGATTTTCCATCACGGTACAATGGATTTGCCAGCTGCTGTTGTGTGGTGTTTTTTTTTTAATTTTGCAAACATTGTATTAATCACACTACTAAACCTAATGTTGTTATTCGTCAAGACTTTTAACCATAGTAACTTCTGCGACTTTTCTCTCAAAAAACGTTTAAATACACTTTTAATTATAAAAATATGCATTAAACGTACCACATACAAGACATACATAGAACGAGAACTATTTAAAAATATTTTGATTTTAATTTTCTTTTCATTAAAACTTCAAGAATTAAGCTTTCTTGAACGACTTTTAGTATGTAGTTACAGAATAGATGTGGTGGCAGGCCTTTGTTCAAACGATCATTGCAAACGTTGTGATAGGGATAGAGACAATTTATGGTATAGCAAAGGTAATACGATAGAGAATAACACAAAGTAATAAAAAACACCTGTTATAGGGTCATTTTTTGGAGTTATCAAATAACCAAAAAAACACGAATTTTTTATTATTTGTTGGCATTTTCTGGGTATTTTATGTATTTTTTAAATATCGCCTGTTATTAAGCATTATTACTGTTTTTATTTTATCAGGATATACCTCTTAGTTTAAAAGTTATTACGTTTTCTTTATACATAATAAGTAAAAGAAAGAAAAAAAACATTATTTCACATATGCACTTTATCAAGACTCACACTGTATTGTAGCTGATACTTCCTGATTTCAGTCCTGTCAGACGACAATTTACAAAAAAAAATTGTTGAAAACTTATCCATTCCTGCATTGAGGATCTATTCTGCAAAACTACTTACCTATCGACTCTATCCTAGCTAATAACGATTGGGAATTTACTGTAAATTATTTCTAGATCGCTCACTACATTCGAACAAAGATTTTATAATGACACCCATGTAAAATAATGATATCCGCAGCAATATTGTCGAGTACAGCAGTTTGTCATAATGACTGGTTTAACCCTAAAAAACGCAGGCGCAACGCTACGTAACGCGGCCACGACAGCGCATGCGCGGCCCTCCGCCCTCCCCCCTTCCTGCTGCTCCCCACTACTAGAATCGCACTTTGTTTACCAATTACTGCGATTGACGAATCAGTCTGCCGGCCATCTAAACCGCCGTCGCTCGCAAGCGCCGGTTTTTATTGCGAGTCGCGCGTCGCCATCGACGCACGCGGCTACAGTCACCGCGACATGACACTGTGACGTGATAATATGAGTAGAGCCGAAGTGTCGGCGGAAGCCGCCGCGCCCAGCGTGGCGATCCACGTGGATCAGTATGAGGATCAAGCAGAAGAGAACTCAAAGCTTCTTGACCTGCACGCGCCAACGCCGATCGTAACGCCCTCTGGACAAATGCGCAAAGTCAAGAGCTTCACAGATACACACAGAATCCGCGATGTGAGTGCTGCTTCTGGTGCTGCTTCAGCCCGCTGTCTGCGGCCATATGACCAAGTGAATATTTATCCTGAAGGCTCTGATAGTGGCACGCAATATGGTGCTCAATCTGTTCGATCTCTCGCCTCGATCGGGATGGGATGCACAGACGGACGAAAAATGGTTATTAAACGGGTACCAACATCGCCTACGGAACTGTTCCATCTAGTACGTCCTCCTACGTGAGTATCTCCGCGAGTGAGACATCCTCTGGGTTGCTCTATTATTCAATTGGTTTAACTGTCATCTTTGTCTTCGTATCCTACACCCATTGTAAGGTTCAAGAGACTTGACTTTGGTCTAAACAGACAAATATTACAGGGCTTTAAGTAGAAATCTTTTTCATTTATTCAATCGTGTGCAGAATAAACTTACTAAACGATTTTAAAGGTTATCAGATCTTTTAAACTAATTTAAACTATGCATCTCAATTAGAACATCAGCCTATGTTTATTTAAATGGAGAAAGTTTGTATAAAGGACAATGTTCGTTCTCCATACATTGTTCGCCTAAGAACCAACAATTTTGACATATTACTACCCGAAAGCGAAATAATACGATTCTGTGTGTAAGAACAATGATTCCTGATGGACACTTGCCATAAAATTAATGATTAAGAATATTAAATCACAGCGATTTTATAATATGTCGTTTATGACAACATGGCGTCTAATGTATTAAGTGAATGTATGAACACCGATTCGCGAAAAATGTTTTGTATTGTCGTCACGCCGAGTCGCAGCCAAATAGTATAAAATAATAGAACAAGTTTTAGAAATACAACTCGGCATTCCACTTTTATAATATGCCCACATATTGCACGTAAATAAACAACATGAATCGTAGGTTGTTTCCACCCTTGTCATCTGACACATGAAATAAACTCCTATTGTATTATAGATATCGAAGCCGAATCGTATATAATAATAGAATGGGTTTTGGAGATCACTCGGGGTTCCACTTTTATAAAATACCTACATATTGCATAAAAATAACACGAATCATTAGTTTTCTTTTCACCATTTACATCTGACACGAGATAACAAACTCCTATCTCCATGACTACCGTCGTAGTCTATGCCAAAGACTACAATATTTTAAGCAAGAAGTTTCAAACCTTAGCGGCTACGGTAACCCCTGGGCCACATACATCGTGATAACATTCGGTCGACACTGGAACGAAGTCTTGCGATTATGCAAAAAAGCATCGTATTCTAGTGCGGCTATATCACGTTCAACCGGGGTTTTAATTCGACTAAAGTCCTGACTAAAGACTGGAAGAAAATACGCCGCATTGTATGAGCACTTCGTGTTCGCTAAAGCGGCTTCAGATCTAGAGCCCACATAGTTTTCTTTCCAATAATATCCGCAAGTGGCGCTGCATGATCTTTACAACAAAAACGGCAATAGTTATTAAGGTGCCAAAATTATATGATTACTTTGGCACGGTATTATACACGTTCGAAGATTTGTCATTTTCATTCATTTCATCATCATCATCATCATTTCAGCCACAGGACGTCCACTACTGAACATAGGCCTCCCCCAATGACTTCCACATCGCACGGTTGGTAGCGGCCTGCATCCAGCGCCTTCCCGCTACCTTTATCAGGTCGTCGGTCCACCTTGTGGTGGGTTGACATTGCAGAATATGACTTTTGATAGGTTCATCATAGAATTCGGCGGGGATATCCTCACGGAGGAAGTTCGTAAAAGGGTGGAACAAGATCTTATAATAATGCAAGGCCGAAGCTGTAACGCGCGTGCTCCTACGTGTAATCCGGCGAGTATGCAATAAATAGTAATGTCTGGTAAATAGTGGTAATACGTATCGTTCGTTCGTTCGTTTCAGCCGAAAAGACGTCCACTGCTGGACAAAGGCCTCCCCCAAGGATTTCCACGAAGACCGATCCTGCACCGCTCGCATACAGGCACCTCCCGCGACCTTCACCAGATCGTCGGTCCACCTAGTGGGAGGCCTGCCCACGCTACGTCTTTCGGCTCGTGGTCGCCACTCAAGAATGTTATCGCAATGTGTGTGGCCCTTGGCCAAATCACAGAAGCCTATGCGAAGAAAGAGCACTTGAATGACAATGAAAATCAGGGTTACCATTTTATAAGATCTCCTCACTATTGAGGGTAACAAAGTAACATTAATAATCTAGCCATTAATTACATTTATTACCTATACGAGAAAGTAAAGCAACATGCGGTTTTATTTTAATTTGTAAAATATTTGTAACAGTTTGTTCCAAGTTTAGTTTTACAACAGTATTGCTGTTTCAGCTGTCACTGTGAAGCTTTGGGAAAATAAATAAATACAAAAAATATTAACATAAATATTTATTTAAGTTTTTATGTTCATTATCATAATATGCCAATTTAAGTTACACTGTGTGACAGTCTTTGACACTAAACAAACTCTTCAGCTTAATAATACCTACCTACAGGGCGTTTTTTATAGTTACTCTTGCTGATGAAACAAGAAGGGTTGATTCTACTACTGAAATACAACTACTTTTCTTACAGGACCAATATCAAATTCTCAAAAAAATTCACATCCTCGTGATGGTGATAATTTCTATGGAGAGGTTTTTATTTTATATTCGGTCTCTTGGGATAAGTTATTCCATTTGAGCAGTAGAATTAATCCTTTTTATTTGATCACATTTAAAAATAACACAAGTGTGTGTGTTTAGGAAAACTTCTTCTTTGGTATGGTATCACTACGGAGTTATAATGTCGGCAACTCTGTATCACTGACTTGTAACTTTCAAACAGTATGAATAATAAGGGCACCACATTGGTTTTCTTTCTGAAAAAAGGCTTTCACTTTTAGTACTAACCCTTTAGCACTATTTCATTGAAATAAAAATACAATAAACGCACAGAAGAATGAAATTGAGTCAACTGACGTGACATTTATAATTTGTTGACATTATGACAGTTTGACAAGACTAGGGATTGAAAAAGTTTTAATTGAAAAAGTAAAATGACAATTTATTAAAACGATTCACAAGGATATAATCGATTAAAAATATTTATAAAATGTTCTGATACTTGCCTGTAGCGATTATCCAATCCTGGTTTCTACTGAAAAACTACTTCGTGGCAAGATTTTAATAAAATAATAAAATCTTTATCTTCTCTTTCACAATCTATAAAAGTTCATTTGGTGTATTATTAATGTGCTATGAATGAGGGTTTTCGCGATTGAAAAATCCGCGAGATGGCAATACGTAGACGCGAGGTCCAAATGCTGCATGATTGGTGGATATCTGTCAATGTCATGTCAAAAATAACCAATCATGCAGCATTTGGACCTCACGTCTACGTATTGCCATCTGGCGGATTTTTCAATCGCGAAAACCCTCATTGGCATAGATTATGAGAGACTGGCAACTATACTAGGTTGATATATGTTTCTCACACTTCAACTGGCATTGGATTCAACATCGGATTCTGACACTTTTACAGTTATGATACCATGAATATCAGTTTATGGTCCTAATTATTTTTATTTTATTTACGACCTTCGACCAGTTGGACACTTTAGATAGCTTCTTGTAATAGTGTCAATATCTTTTTAGCTTTTAACGCAAATCTAGTCTTCAAAGCAGTTTAATCGATTTATTTTATTTTCAAAATCGATATTTTATTGTCTATGATGGCCGCAGGAACATCACTATACATGGACTCCCAGCAATAAAGTACGGTAATGCCTCGTACAGATTTTATCGGCAAAAATTATGGAACTTGATAGGTTTTAGACCATGCCACGCACCAAAACGTCCGGAAGTTGTAATAGTATTATAGAATAAACGTTAAAAGACTTATTTATTTAATTTTTCAATGCTTAAGTGTCCATTAGAACGAAAGGGTGCTTAATGTATTAAAAAAAATAGAAAATAATTATGATGGGTTAATGTTTTTTGGCGGTTTTTTAGGCGGTTTCTGACAATGTCCTTTGCAAGTTGCGGCTCTCATTAGTTTGTCTATAGTAAAACTCTAGATTCTAATATTTTGAGAGAAATATCTACAAAGACTTATTTAGCTTTTGTGCCTGACATAGACCAACTTTAAGCTTTTAAAACATCAAATGATAATTTCAAACAATAAATGGATATGTTGCAAATTTAATGTATGCAACAATGTTGTTAATAAAGTACCTTAATTGTAATTACTTTGATACATAAAATGTATTTCAATGTCTAGATGGGTATTTATTTTAAGATTTAAAATAAGTCTTTAGATAACTTTCATTTGTATTGTAGATGAACAACGGCATAAAAATAGATTATTCATACATTAACCTTGTTGTTATCTTCACTCACTAACTAGGGAAATTAATTATGACATGGACGTGTGTGTGTACAATGCTAAATTTATTGATATTGTAGTTTGATCGAGACAAGGATTTCAAAATTTCACGTAGCAAAGTTGAGAATCATTTACTTTCAACCTAACAATACAAGCTAAGACGATATCATTAAAGAAACTAGATTGGATATGGCCTTCTCTTGACTCTTATTGCAGATCTTTTTGGTGTAAAAATTTAAAAGTATAACTTTCAAATAAGTTGATCTGTATACTAATAAATTATTAGGTACTTGTCAAATTACATTTTCGTAAAGTCTTACACATAAACATAAAACAGTTATAAAATAATTTTGTTCTCTTTTGCTTTTGGGCCTCTGTCCCTGTTGCATGCTTCGAAAAATAGACGGCACCAAGGATCATTGTTCATGAACTTTCGTTCCATTTCATGGTAATTCATTTATGGGCAAGTACGAGTATATTATTACGTAATGCTATAATCTTGTAAACTTATCAAAAAAGAAACTGACTGAGAATCTTGCTCTGTGTATTATAAGAAAACCTAAAATATCCTGAAATCTAGCAGATTTTGTGTTCAAGTTAAACTTGAGCGTGTAATAGAGCTTTTAGACTGAAAAAAAGAATTTCATTAATGTTTAAGTATTTCATGAAAACATTAAATTGCAGTGCATAACTACAATATTAATTTCAGGATTTTACAACTTCCTGTTTTTTCAAATCTAAGGCTCTAGTCTGACGAAAACAGCATAATTTTAAACTAAATCAATCATCAGTGGTCACAGTTAGTTATAATTAGTGAGTTATAATCCTATTGAAATGTTACGACTTTTGTCCTTCGTTATTGGTGGAATCTCTAAGTTAGATTTTTTAACAAGAATAAACGGAAAATCGTCAAACTCTAATCGCTTTCTGAAAGAACTTTTATAGACACAATTTTAAATATATATTTAGACATCGTAAACCAAGTTATTATTTTTTAAAGAGTTAATGTAATTACAAGCAGGATTAATAAGTATAAAATTTATTTTATTTTCCTGTAGAGCTTGTTGTAAACAATATACATAACATAATGTATGTAAGTACTAGATTGTTGTATAATGTTCAGGGGGCAGGTCTACCGGACCGACATAATCTGTCACTCACTTTTGATGAATAATATAAATAGCCGATAAGGCATTAATTACTGTCAATGAATTATACCTACTTATGTTTAGGTAGGTAGTAACATTTCACATATTTTATTCAACAATAACAATGATTAGCAGTGAAGTCTATTGACTGTACCATAATTAAATTTGTTAATCTATATATATAAAAGAAAGTCGTGTTAGTTACTCCACTTATAACTCAAGAACGGCTGAACCGATTTAGCTGAAAATTGTCAGGGAGGTAGTTTAGAGCCAGGAGAAGGACATAGGATACTTTTTATCCCGTTCGAAATTAAAAAAAAGTCTGCTTATTTATTGCCATTAAGGCGGAACAAAGTTCGCCGGGTCAGCTAGTTTGAAATAAAATTACAATTCTATTAAATATGACTCTACCTACATAAGTATTCAGGGAATTATGTTTGAATCATAGATATATATTTTATGAAAAGATAATAATTCAGGCAATAGGTATTATCGATTTTCTTTAGCACGAATAGGTTGTCCGAATTGGCGCCTACATTTATCAAAACACCCAAACCTACTGCACGGCGAAGAACTGATTATTTTATTAATAATAAAAATATTGTTTTCATACACGATACATCTGTATCCAAGGTTATAAATGTTTACGGTCGAGTAGCTTAAAATATATAAATAATAATTCCGTTTGTCTACATTGGCTTAGCGCGGTAATGCATTGGGTATTTAGATAAATTTACAACGCCTATTACACAATGATTTTAAAAATGACGTACCAGCTGAAACTGGTTAATATTCAAGTAATTTTTGTAATAACAAAATGTGAAATTTGATCTGTCTTTCTCTCGAAAAAAACATACATAAAGATCTCTACATTATGTTTCATTATCATTAGCTCTGCGTTTACATATTTATGATGGCTAAACTCTCAGTCACATTTTTCTTTTTTTAACTCTTGTACAGGTTATTCGTATAGGTAAAAGGTATTTCAGATGTTTAACAACGTAGCGATAAACATTCCTAAAAATATTATCAAGACGAAGACTAAAATCTAGATCCTAGTGCGCTTACTAGCTAGAAACAATAGAAAAATGACAGTAACAGCACCTAATCAAATAATTAGGAATTTAGATGGATAAAATTGACACAGGGCTATAAGAATATACAAAGAGAGAGAGATGGACTGATGTAGAGACAGGATATTCGACAAATTAGGACGGATCCGATACATATAAAATGCGAAATGTTTTCTCCTGCTATTTTGTTTTTATTTTAATAAGTTTTTTCTGTCATTGTTAATTCACGTAAGAGTGTTGCCATTCGGCTCTATGCGTCCTTTTGGCCAATTTCAATTTTAACAACTACAAATTTTGTTAACATGTTAGACGCAAATAGTCTTTTAACAGCGTCCACTTCAGAATATGACCATTGTTCTCTCAAAGTTACGTCATTCTTCTCTCAAGTTCATTACTGAAATATTTTTACTTCTAAGGAAGTCATTACAGGATTTGTCAATTTCATCAAAATAAATGTAAACAATTTATTGTGTTGTTTTTACTGTATCTTTAAAATAAAGTAAAGATGTTATCTGTTAGATACGATATCGTCAAGTGCTATTAATTATCGGCAATCCTTAGTAGACCATTGATAAAGTTCATTAGGAAACGTTTTTGTTCATCTACCTGTTTAATTTAGGCCTTTAATATTATGATTGATATTGAAAATAGTCAATATTTAAAATAAAATCACCTCAACAACATTCACATAATTATTTTTTTTTACTGCTTCACTTCAGTAATTTTTATAGCTAATCTTTTAGAATACATTTAAAAATAACTGCCTAATGTCATCATTTTTATACTGAGTTGTAGTGAATTCCTGTTTGAGTTGTAAGTATTGACTAGACTAGGTACTAAAGCAAGTTATTCAGTTTCCAAAAACAATTTACTTTATCAACATCGTGTACTTAATGTTTATCTGTTTTTGTTTTAAAGGATTTTACCTACTGTAATCGCTTGATCTGAATTCAGTAGCATTCATTCATTTGTTGACACGCAATCAACAATTTGCACAATAATACATCAATTTAAACTGACACAGCTTACGATTGATGAATTGATTTATAGTACAAGACTACGGGAGAAAAATATAAGAGAATGACAAAAATAAATTTAATTTAAATCCTTCCTGTTTATATTTATTACTTTTGAAAATATAAGCAAATAACGTAGATGAAACGCATCACAGTTCAATATTATTTAATAAAGAACCTCTTGAAATATAAAACCATGCATATAAAGCTAATTAAATAAAGCTAATTAAAAATTGATATTGGCAACGGATGTGCAATTTTAAAAGTATTCAATTCAAGGGTTCGTAAATTAAATTAAATGAGAAAATCCTTGCAGTTTTAGAGAAGATGTACCTATGTAATTTTTCCTGCCACATTTTCTAGAACATTTACGACATTGCTTGTAGTATGAAAACAATGATAAATGTATTAATACATGGAAAAATTAAACAATAGGGAAGTTCAAATTTAATACACGACTCATTATAATAAAAAATAAAGATTTTATCTCGATTTATAACCAGCAAGCGTAGCAAAATTATAAGTTGTTACTAAACATGAGGACATTTTAGCGTTACGAAGGATTTATCACTGTGCGTCAAATGCCGGTAAAATTTTGACAGAATATGAGACTATCCAAAATCCTATAAGACCACAAGGATTAGAGGGAGTCTTGGCCGTATGACCTTCAAGACAGGAGCTGATAAGACTGCAACACTATCTATTCTCACATATCTCTCATACGATGACGCGTATACGATTGATCATACGCCGGCCTTATCACTGCCTACTTGATAATAATGATTTTAAAACGTTTACCAACCTATACATAGTGACAGCTGACATTATAATATTGGTTTGATTTGAATGTCAAATCAGTATTGCATGCGCAGTGAATTTAACATACACTTAAAATTTTGTTAGGTCATAATAATCAATTTACACTAATAACTAATGCCGAAAGATAAGCAATTGCATATGTATGATAAGAACCAATGCTAGTAATTATAATTATCCATGGTGTAACGTTTATAGAATTGTAAAACAATGATGCCCAATAAATCTAAATAACCTACAAATTATCGAATACGTTGGTCTCAATGGCTATTTTCGTAACAGTGCTATATTGCTCACGTGTGCGTATGAAAAAGCAGGTAAAGCCGTTGAGCTGTATGACGTCACAATAACTGCCATCATTGTAGGTCATCTATCTCTAATTCAAACAACTCACAGTTATCAAGGTTATGTTGAGGGTTTTGGCGGAATTTTATCGCTTAAAACCTTTTTGAGGCAATCTACATACATGAATATTTACGTTGAAGGGCTTCAGTAATGTGCTTGCCAGTGGAAAAAGGAGAATGCCAATTCTGGTACCCATCTACCCGCCTCCAATGGCTTTCATCGCACACAGAAAAACTTTTCTAAAAATCTTGCCGATTTTATCCAGAATATTTATATTCTTGTAAAACGTCTTAAATTATTTTTACAATCAGTCTATTTTTCAAAACGTTTGTTGTTGACCGGCAATATCTTCATATCAACCCTGTGTTATTTTGATCAGGCGAAATATCAGGAAAAGTCAATCGTGATTTCTTGTCTCACAATCATTTCATTATTTTATCTATCTATTCTGCGCCCAAGGTACCTACTTCGTCTGGCATCATCTTGTTAGCGGCTGTTCCCATTTTTCATTCCCCTTACTTGCACTTACTCTACATCCATCCGTCCGTACCTTACGGATATGAGAAAATGAGGTTCAATTAATGAAATGAATCAAATGAGTTGTCGGAGATCTTTAAAAATGCGATAAATTCTCCCTGCCCTTTGATCTCGTATAATGTCTTCCCGGTTACTTATATGGCCAACTTAAAACTTCCTTGTATTTCATCGTGTTTATGTAGGTATTTATTATTACGGGAAAAGTAAAAGTTCTGCATGGCATGATTTTGTGGCATTGACTACTTTTGTTATCTTTTTATACGAGTATCTTACATTTCTTACTAAATAACATGACATTTCATACGAAACCCATCGTAAACATTTTCTTAGTTATCAGAGACATTTAAAATCCCACACGTTAATTTTTACAAATATTAGCTGTAGGTATGTACATTTTATTATTCAGTAAACTTATGTCTATAGAAACAATAAAAATAGTAATTTCCACAGTTAAGATTAGTCTCTATCTATTTTAATATTATAAATGCTAAAATAACTTTGTCTTTTATATTTTCACAACTTCAAAGATATGGAAACGCATATTGATTCTAAAAAGAAAAGGTGTTTTCAGTATTTTTATAACTATGTTTAAGCTTTCATCGTATGGAGACAATTTCTACGTTTATTTGTATATTAATTTCTTTAAAATTGCCTTTGGTCGCGTAAACCACTGAACAGAATTTGATGATACTGGTATACTTAGTATGAAGATAAATTAAAAAACAGGCAAATGGCCTCAAATAAACAACACAGACAAAGTCGCGAGAACCATATAGTTAGATCATAATAAGAATTGCAGTAATTAACTTCACTTTGGATTAGCTCGCAAATCTTATAATATGTACTCTTACTTTAACAATAAAACGGCTTTATAATGGACTTAAATTTTATAGTAAGTAATTATCTAAATCTCAAACAATAATTCACTAACAACAGTACAACTGATAAAGATACTTACAGAAGATCTTTGAAATTTTATTCTGATCAGTCCCGTGTGCAGTGCGCGTTGCATCGATATTATAAAATTCAGAAAACCTAATCGAACCAGTGCTGCAGTGTCTTACGTACTCATTTTAGAATGAATGATGCGCTTTACAATTATTTTACGTGCGTACTTTTTTTTATTTATAATCTAAATAAGTAATATTTTTTTACGATTAACTTATAATCTCTAAACATAAGTACGGTTGCGAAGCGATTTGTTTTTTTCTATTATTCGAGAGAGTTTTTATATCTTTTAAATCATCTGTGATCGATGTTTGTGATCGATATATGCCGAAAAAGATTGAATGGGGAGATAGAGAAAGCACTGACATGACGATCCATTCGAGTGTTTGTGCTGTTGCAACCAGATTGCAACACAGATTATATTAAAGAACCGTTTTCAGGTTTCTTCCCTTGAACGTATGTAGAACAAACCTATTCATAGAAAGTTCACCTTTATTCGAAAATTCAGTTTTCTAGACTTTGTAAATACTTACAGGCACATATTGCGAAAATACAAAATACAGAATATTAAAAAAAACTACTGAAAAAATGCTGAAATACCACTATCGCCATAACTAATGGTTTTATTTTAGCTCTCCAAAAAAAAATACAATTTTATGATATCGTTACGAATATACTTAAATACAATACCTATCTGAACACGTGTACTATGCCGATTAATCATAATTATTATGGAATTTACTTAGTCAATAAAACGTTTTTTATTAAGATATAAAAACGCTTTCACGTTTTTTTTACCCGAGTACGCCAGATGGAAAGTTATGTTTTTTGAGTGTATGTATGTATACAGGTAAATTAATGTAAAACTTTTTCATTTACAGGCCTCCCGATGAGGATACGGCTTCACATGAGAGCTGCGAAGAAGAAGAGGAAGAAGCCGACCACCACCTAAAGCCACGCCGACCGTTTTGGGCCAACAAGATCCAATTCGTGCTGGCTTGTGTTGGCTACTCGGTGGGACTGGGAAATGTTTGGCGATTTCCTTATCTGTGTTACAAAAGTGGCGGAGGTGAGTAACCGTACTAGACTGAATTTCCGGACATTATTCATTGTAATTTGTACAGTTATTTTTCTTCCAAATTGTCTCTTTATTTCCGAAAAATTCTAATGAGTCTGGCGACACTTCAAACCATTATTTGTACATCATAAAGTACGAAGATTCATAAGATTAGTCTTGTATGTAATGTGAGTCAATGTCATTTAAAGTCAATTTGTCTCAAAGAAAAATGTTTGGCCTTTGCAAAGTATATTAGACCATAAACTGTGTAATATTTGTAACTATAGAAACCGCACCAGCTGGTTAAAGTGGGATACTCATAAATTAGTTGGTCATGTCGTAGTCCTTTCCTTTTGCAATGTTTAATGTTTAGCTTACCGCCGATTAGACAGTTTTATACGGGTAGGGCAAAGGTGTTTAAATAATTAACGAGGATTCGCTGGCGGCACATTTAACCTTTTTTTGTATATCTGTTACAGGAAATGTATGAAATCCGCCATTGTATACAATTCCTAGGAATTGTGTATAAGTCCTAAAATCACCCGGAAATGTGTGATGTAAATTATATTAGACACATTTCCTAGGAAAATTACACATTTCCTAAATAGCAATCGGAAATGTAATTAAGATTTCAATAAATACGCGTGGACATGCGGTGCGAGGGGAGGATATTGCATCGTCCGATTACGCGGGGTCTCTATCGAATCGCCAATTTTTTTGTACGCCTAGTTGTCTATAGCACACAAATTTTAAGCCTAAATTTTTTAAACAAAATTATTTTATTTACGCCACTTTTTTTCTCCGAAACTTAAATGGCGCTACCGCCGCGGCAGCTGTGTATGTGTAAGGTCGCAAGTCTAACCTAACCTAACCGAGACTTTGTTATCCAGCTACAGGAGTACTAAAACCTTCATGCCAATAATAAATTAAGAGATGTTAAAATTAGGGATTTCCAATACTTCAGCGTATTATGCGTAATGCCGAAAGAAAGGTATGCCAATAAATTTTAGGCAATTATTTTTTTCGGCCAAAGTATAATAGTGCGAAAACAACTGTCAGGCTAAACAATATTTATAATAATTGTGAGTTAAAAGTACCTATCGGCCAATATGGTTTGGCTAAATGAAATTTCTGGCGTACCGAGGGGCACCCGATCACGCGACCGCGCTTATGCCGCTTAGTTTTATACATTTCTTAATACAATATTGGAATTCTATAAAATTCCTAGGAAAAGTATACATTTCCTAGGATATGTGCGTATTGTGCGTGGTATTAAAAAATCTCTGAAGCAATATTTTATACATTTCCTAAATAGCTTCGTAATTGTATACATTTCCTAGGAATAGTATACAATTCCTAGAATTCATACATTTTATTTTATTTTATTTATTACGGTATACCAACAACATTACATTTCCTGTAACATATCTAATAAAAGACAAAAACGTGACATTCTTTCCGAACTCCAAGAGCAATGGTATAATTTTTTTCGAGTAATTTGAATTCACTTACCCTCTTGACTTGACACACTTGGCACGATTTTGATGAGCAGTGTCACCGAACTTATACTTGTTTATTAATACATAAAACAACTACAAGCCACTATGAATTAAACAATTAAGAATGACCAGCTAAGTTATTTTCCATCGAATCCAGGTCGTAGGTATAAGACAATTACAAACTTTAGCGTCTAGGTTTCCTTTTGCAAATAAAGTTTGTCTAGAAGTATAATGTAAAAGTTAAAAACGTTACTTTAAAAATCAACTTACTTCTATCTGATGAGGACAGCCCACATTCTAACAGCATTCATTTCTGGAAAAAAATGTATCACTCTTAAAATATTTGTTTAAAAGAGACACCATAAACAACTTCTTTATCGGCTTAAAATTTTAGGGCTAGCTATATTATATTCGACATCGAATATTATATGATAAAATTATGAGTATTGTCGGAACTCTACACACCTTTTTCTTTCGCGTGGGGTTATAAAATGTATGACGTATCAATATTATTGTACGGAGCCGACTGCTTCACGCCTGTGTCTCTTCTATCAGTGTAATTTGTCTCATTAAGGCGACAAAAAAGATCGTGCTCTCCGTGGCATTGTGTGGGAACGACAAAAATATAATATGTAACTGGGCACCGCAGCTAACTGGGTGTGATGAACAAATCCACACCTTTTAATAATAAATAATTACATACGCACGACCCGATTGTAATCATAAATTCACGTGTTATTGATAAAATCTGTTAACAGTCTATGACATTATTATAAGAATCGTGATAAAATTATTAGCGCTCATTAAAATTTTGAGTGACTGCTATCCGGAAAATAACTGCGAAAAGATTCTTCGACCCAGAATCAATTTCGCATTATATTTCGTTGGGTATCCCTAATGCGGAAAATCCTTTATTCATTTTGATATTCTATTTTTTCAATGTAGATTTTTGTTTTAATCTAAGTGACTCTACTTATAGACTAAGAGCTGGTGAACGCCAGACCTACGTCATTTTATAAAAGCTGAAAGTTTGTCAGCGTATGCTCCCAAATATAGGAAATTATTATGTTGGTGAATTATGAAGTTTGGGTCATGGTGGCTTTGGGAGCTACCCTAAAAAAACGGTCTGGCAAGGAGTTGGAACTGTCAAAACTGTCTGGCTGGTGGGGAAAATACTTCTAATTATTGCCCAAATATTATACATAAAATTCAGATTTTATAGTATAACGTAAGTCTAACTTTTACGGTGGCTTTTTCTGTATATTCAATAGACTGTAATTTTACTATCGTTATACACCATTAAATCTGATTTTTATGTATAATATTTGGACAATAATTAGAAGTATTTTCCCCAACAGCCAGACAGTTTTGACAGTTCCAACTCCTTGCCAGACAGTTTTTTTTAGGGTAGCTCCCAAAGCCACCACGACCCAAACTTCATAATTCACCAACATTATATCCTATATTGGGAGCATACGCTGACAAACTTTCAGCTTTTATAAAATGACGTAGGTCTGGCGTTCACTAGCTCTTAGTCTATTAGGAACGTAATATGTTTCTCCTAAGAGCGTGAGTCTTTTTTATTCATCAGACCTGTCTTAATTTATGACGATTTACAAAACGCTGCCAGTACGATTATTTTCTCATAAATTGGTATAGTACTTAGATAATAAATAATCTACATATTTTGCGGATTATTAACTTGCATTACCAGAAGATAATTCGGTCAAGAATCAGCTAGGTATACATTTTTACCTGCATTTCTTTAAAGATTTTTTTATATTCTCGATTCCTAAGTAAGTAGGTACAACTAAATTAGGTAGAAAAAGTTATTTAATAAACGCGTAAAGCGTAAAAATTAAAAAAGTTGATGTCAATACTTTGTTATAGTTTATTTATCGCCTGTATGTTATTGTTAGCATTGGAAGACGTGTTGGATAATCCACAAACACACGTCAGTAAATAACAAGTCGTGATAGCTTAAATGTTTGTGTCTCCGGCCGCTAAATATCACTGTTTCACACCTGGGCACCAACGCGGGCTAAATAATACCTACCACGGTGTGAATTATATCTGATGCGTTCGGTAAACTGATACTTTCCCAGCAGTTCTCGCCAGATATCATATGATTTATAACGAACTATTATTTTGCCGCTTACCAAGTGTGTAATTAGATAAAACATACTCAGCACATCAGCTCCTACACACCTTTATTCAGCCACGTTTCCTGCTTACAAATTCTTCTATGTAACTACCATTTATCTAAGATTACAATGATTTAGATATGTAACTGGTATAAATATAGTTGTCTATTTTATATTTCAATCTTATCGTTTTTTAATCTACTAATCGGGACGGTTTTCATAAAAAGGCACACCGTGGTTCAGTCAGTCATAAGATCAAAGCACACTTGAAAACAATAAAAGCAAATTATCCTTTGGACAAATGAGTCGGTTAATTTGTACCAGTTCCTGTGGGTCAATTCATTGGTATCAAGGACACGTGCGGAGCGCAAGCGTAGGAAACATCTAAATTACATCTATACAGTGTGTCCGGGCATGTAGTGATCAAACTTTAAGGGCGTAATCTATGAACAATTTTATCGATGAAAATACTTCAAATTTGAGGCCTGACCCATTTCTCGAAAAATTACATCGATTTAAGTTTTTAATTTTTAGTTTACACCTATTCTTTAAAAAACAAGTGAAAGCGTGGGTAGCTTAACATTAATAGGCAAATATTTTATATCATGCGATAGCCAATAAAATTATCTATTAGTAGAAGAAGAAAGCAGACACAAGTTTCATACATTTTATGGGAGTAAGAATGGATTTAATTAGAAAAATACATTACTTTTTTTACTTCTTTTTCAGTTATTTTCCAACACAAGAAAAACCAGGTCGTTAAGGTATGTTTTATTTGCATTGTATTATTAGTATTTGAGCTATTCTACAAAACGAATGTAAATTTTTTAGTCTACGTCTATTAGTTTCGACGTAATTGTTGAACAAAGATACCCCTTCCCAGCGGTTTCCATAGCGCACGCGACATGCGAAAATGCACTGCCTGAAAGAATCACACAACCTATTCCGATTACTATGGAAACAGCTGGGAAGGGGTATCTTTGTTCAACAATTACGTCGAAACTAATAGGCGTAGACTAATAAATTTACATTCGTTTTGTAGAATAGCTCAAATACTAAAAACACAATGCAAATAAAACATACCTTAACGACCTGGTTTTTCTTGTGTTGGAAAATAACTGAAAAAGAAGTGAAAAAAGTAATGTATTTTTCTAATTAAATCCATTCTTACTCCCATAAAATGTATGAAACTTGTGTCTGCTTTCTTCTTCTATTAATAGATAATTTTATTGGCTATCGCATGATATAAAATATTTGCCTATTAATGTTAAGCTACCCCCGCTTTTACTTGTTTTTTAAAGAAGAGGTGTAAACTAAAAATTAAAAACTTAAATCGATGTAATTTTTCGAGAAATGGGTCAAGCCCCAAATTTGAAGTATTTTCATCGATAAAATTGTCCATAGATTACGCCCTTAAAGTTTGATCACTACATGCCCGGACACACTGTATAGATACCTGCTTCTCATAAACTACATACTAGTTACTAAGAATAAAATTACTGATTTTCACAGATCCAGTATAAATTAATTTGTACAAAATATTGATGAACATTTTAATACACAACCTAGAACATAATCGACTAGGACTCTAGGTAAAAGCAAATAACTAAAAATGTATTCTTTGTTCGCAGGTGCATTTCTCATTCCTTATTTCATAATACTCTTGGTGTGTGGCGTTCCTATGCTGTTCATGGAATTGGCTGTTGGACAATATACGGCGCATGGACCCATAGGGGCTCTCTCACAAATATGCCCCCTTTTCAAAGGTAATAAAATCGCATTGTGAAAAAAATACTTGCAATAGCGCACAAAATTGTGCAGATTACATATACTAAATACAATCCTTTTACAGGTGCTGGGCTTGCAAGCGTTGTGATATCCTTTCTAATGTCTACTTACTATGCTGTGATAATAGCATGGGCGATTTACTATTTCTTCACATCGTTTAAGTCAGAAGTACCGTGGGCTAGTTGCTCGAACAGATGGAACACAGCCCAGTGTTGGGTGCCGCAGCACAACTACACGAAACCGAATGGATCTCAGACACCTACCGAACAATTCTTCGAGTAAGGTTTGCTTTTTTAGTAATGGATGAATTAGCGTAAAAATATTTAGTTATTTTCATTTTTCAAGAGTTCAAAATACCTACGAGTAATTTACTTTTCGAATATGCTGCTTTACTCAAAATGCTATATTTATACTTTCAGGAAAAAAGTCCTGAATATTAGCAATGGGATCGAATTTCCTGGTGGCATGCGGTGGGAATTAGCAGCTTGCTTAGTCTGTGCTTGGGTGTTAGTATACTTCGCCCTCTGGAAGAGCATTAAATCATCCGCCAAAGTTCGTTACATCACGACAACACTACCATTTCTACTGATTATAGTGTTCCTGGGGAGATCACTAACACTAGACGGCGCTGACGTCGGATTACGATACTTCTTCAAACCCGATTGGGAATTATTAAAACAATCGAGACCATGGGTGAATGCAGCGTCTCAGATCTTTAACTCCATCGGAATAGCCTTTGGCTCAATGATAATGTTTGCTTCATACAACAGATTTGACAATAACTTCCTACACGATACGCTGGCCGTATCACTGGTCAATGCGGTTACTAGCCTTATAGTAGGAATTTTCACATTTGCAACTATTGGAAATATTGCATTTGAACAGAACACCTCAGTAAAGGACGTAATTGCAGATAGTAAGTATTGAGTTAAAAAATCAGATACCTTTAGTGAATTTGTGCATTGGTCCATTATTTTAAGCGGCCAACAATAACAGCATCTATGTAAAATTTTGATTTCTATTCTTTAACACCTAATCTAATGCTTGAATATAACATATGTAGTTTGGTGTTAGGTTGACACCTCGTAACTTACTTCTTCAAAGAAAAAGTATAGTAGGTGTCTAGGTACGCATAATCCAAAAACTTAATACTAGTCTATATCTACTACTACGACTTCTACTATTACTACGACTATTGCTACGAAACTAAACAAGACATCTCGTTTTACAGGTCCAGGTTTACTGTTTGTTGTGTATCCTCAAGCCATCGCTAAAATGCCAGCGCCACAGTTATGGGCCGTATTATTTTTCTTCATGTTCCTTTGTCTGGGACTTAACAGTCAAGTAAGTATGAGTAACACAACCTATACTTTTCAATGTCGTAAGGTTAGCCAATTTTTTTCTAAAAACAAGATAGCTTAAGCTATCGCTTTCGTAGTGGTTTATTGATTTATGTGCCTTTGCATTACCCGTACCTTTTAGCAAAGCGTCTAACTAAATGTACGTTTATTTCAGTTCGCGATAGTGGAAGTAGTAGTGACTTCAATTCAAGATGGATTTCCTGATATGATTCGACGGAAACTTGTTTATCACGAACTTTTGGTGCTGTGTGTTTGCGGAGTGTCTTTATTGTTCGGATTACCGCATATCATCCACAGCGGAATATACGTGTTCCAGCTAATGGATTACTACGCGGCCTCTCTCAGCATAACATACCTTGCATTCTTTGAAGTCGTGGCCATAGCGTGGTTCTACGGCGTAGGCCGATTGTCCAGCAACATCAAACAGATGACAGGTCAGTATTGTATAATAATTCTATCCTACTAATATTATAAATGCGAAAGCTTGTATGGGATGTCTGGACGTTTGTTACTCTTTCACGCAAAAACTAGAACTACTACTAACTGAACGGTTTTTGATGAAACTACCTACAGTATTACGACTATTGTTAATAATTTATGACGATCTGTGACAAACTAAATTTCACGCGGGTGAAGCCGCGGGCAACAGCTAAGTCTTCAATAATTCAACAACTGATTAAAAGCTGTACAAAACTACACACAAAACTGGTACAAACTATAAATAACTATTCTAAATTACTTACCGACCAACGCGATTTTGTGAGTTCTTTCGTAACGACAGTTTCATCCTACGCTATAACAGTTGACACAAATTCTTTGCCCCTAATTATAATATTTTCTGCGGTTGTTGCACTTTGACTTTTTCCTCCTTTATTTTTTTTTTATTACAAGATTTCTATAAGTAATATACATTTATGTTTCTACTTTATTTGACCGAATAAGATGCTCATAATAAATATTTCTTAAATTTTGGATAATCACAGTAAGAGTTAGTTATTTTTGTGTAAAGCGTTTTTCATCTACCTGTATGAACAACTCGCACAATTCGTATTCAGCCCTGTGCATCGCATTTCCGTTTTGTCGTGATGATACAAAGATAACAACTTTTTGCGACTCTACTTAGATCATTCATAAAATATTGTGAATGCCGTCTGTGTAGGTATTTCGTGAATATACCTGTGCTGTGTAGAGTAGATTTACCTACCCTTATTTTAGAGCGACCTATTTCTATTTCAGGACGGGTTCCATCCTTCTACTTCCGGTTTTGCTGGTTGATAGCAACACCGGCGCTTCTGCTGGCCCTGTGGGTGGCCAGTTTAGTGGACTACACCCCGCCCGGGTATCGCCAATATGCCTACCCTGCTTGGGCACAAGTACTTGGATGGATCATAGCTTCATTGTCGTTACTGTGCATTCCTGTATACGCAGTGGTTACGATCGTTAGAGCCCCCGGAAAAAGCTTAGGAGGGGTAATGTATTAAGCTAATACGGATTTTTTTTCTAGGCCATAATATTTTTTTAATCTAGTTACAATACTATTACACGGTGATAGGTATTAACCAAACATACCTACAACACCAATATTTTGATACTTTTGATAAACGACACCGACCGGATAAGATAAAGTAATTCCTAATCTTTCTTTTTCAGAAATTCCGTCATTCAATAAGGCCAACTTCAATGTGCGAATGTGGCGTAAGCGGGTGTGATATTTGCTATTCTGAATCAGAGCCTCCAGACGACAAAACGAATATAAACTAGTCTTTATCTTACATACCGTTGTAGGTACATCATTTTATAACAAGTCAGAGAACTTACATAACCAGAATGTATTTACTGCGACTTGTAAGACCGTATCGATCACGATAAAATAGTCTGTAAGTAGCTATGAATCGAATAAGTACGACTCCGCATTACTTCGTGTGAGAATACAAGTACTTGAAGATATCAAGAATAAACACGACAAAGATATAACAAGACGTTCCTCCTCCATCACATTATCATTAATTTACAATGAGGCAGAGACCGCAATCGACCTTAAACAATAATCATAAATAGCAGTGTGACATACATTTCAACACTCGAAGCTAACGATTCGCTTTACAGAAAATACAATAGTTGGAGATAACGAGCGCTTCAAGAAATTCTCGTGGAATAATATTCTACATTATGTTGCAAATTGTAAACAAGCCTCAAGGAAGAAAGCTAACAAGTGTGATAATGAAATAGTCGGACTTATTTATTCGAAATTAATACACGAAACTATTGGTTTTCACTTTAAATCGAATGCACAATGAAATAAAATACGAACTTATCTACCTAAGGTATAAAGCTATGTATAATCTTTAGGACCAAATCAGTGGAAGTTATGAAACAATTTAAAACTCTTAGAAACTTTCGGATATATTTACGGCAATTATTCTAAAAACTATTTTTGTAAAGCGCTACCGCGATACATACCTAATATCAACTTCCTTCTTGATAGCTACTTCTGTTAATCGTAACTTCCTGCTTATAGTTATTGTGAATGAACTGTATTTGATGTGTAGTTTTATGCCAGGTGCATTTTTTATACAATAAACATGATTTTTTGGAAGAAAAATATCGAAAATCATTCCATTTATCAGTCTTGTTTTTAAAATGAATGTGAGAAGTACAAGATTATGGAGACGTCAATCAAAATATGTGTATGTATTAGAAAAAAAACCTAGTTCCAAAGGTAAATTATTCTATGAGTTCTAAGCAATAAATATTTCAATATATTTGATTGGGTCATTGAAATAATCCTATAAAAAACATTTTAGATATTATATAGGTACCTACTCTATTCAATCCATTGCCACTACTTATTATGTAGTTACCAATTTTTTTTCTCAAAAACATAGATATTAAGAAAAAGATATGAGCTTCGTAATGTGATAACATGTTACATTCCAGTAAATGAATATATTAAGTAAATTATTATTAAGTTATCTTTGGCTATGTACAATTTAATTAAGGAAGATTTTAGTATTATAAATTTTATTGTCAAGAAAAGCAATAATAACAATGAAGGTTGTGCTAATTATATTTATGCTGCAGCAATAAACTTAGATGAAATTTAAAACTATACCATTACAAATACAATACAATCAAATAATAATAACTATAATCTTAATAATCTTAATACTATAATCTTGTGTAAGGTACAACCTATGCAGGGCCCAGACTCCATCAGACATACTTTGGTACAAGAAATACTTGAAATTGAATAATGATTATATAATGTTATAAATAGACATGTAAATATTATACTGTAAATACATGTAATGTCATTGTTACATTAGTGTATAATTAAGAAAATAATAAAACTGAATACAAAAGCATCATTGTTTTATTACAAATTTTCAAGATAATTTATATAAAAACTTATTTCTATGTAATAACTACACTACTTCTACACTAAAAAAGGTTACTTCTTTTTTTTTCGTGGACTCACTTGTTCATCTGCATCATCTTCTTCGTCAATGTCATCCATATCATCCATGCTGTGACCTAAAAAAGAATAAAAAGTAATTGTAAATAATTTAGTTTATATTGTAGCATTGTATGACTTGATGAATACTCAGTAATTGCTAAATTTAAAAAAATGGTTCAGTAGTTTACAGCTATGTAGCAAAGACCCAGGATCGAATCTGAATTGGGTCATAATCCTATAAATTCTAATCTGCTTAGGACTGAGGAATGCTAGAAGACACGACTAACAATAGTTCCCTCTGAGCTTTAAATAACCGCCCAGTGTTAAGGTTGTAATAAGTTTAATAAAACGAAGCTTTGTTCACCTGAATCTCCATCCCCACATTGTTTTTCGATCAACTTAGTCAGAGCATCATTTGCAGATCGTTGAAACACCTCCAATGATTTTAATAGCTGATTTGTTTGCGTATTGGTTTCTTTAGTTACTGAGTCAATTAGTTTTCCATTTTCGGATACCACTAACTTGATCGCGGACAGCATTGCTCTTTCACAACTTATCCTAACGTAAATGGAGCCAAAGTTACAATTTTCTTATTTCTATTATGGCTAAATTTGAAACTGCTTCAGAATTTCAGATTCAGATTTTCATACAAAAATACAAATTGCGAGCGACCAGCGAGGAAACCAAAACAGCTGATTTTTTGACATTAATGACAGCTGTTTGACACATATACCCAAAGAGTCTATAAACGAAATGGTTCCACCACAAATGGAAAAGATAAGGTTGACAACTGTTTTCAAAAAAAGTTAACCAATAGACTCGCTCATAAATTTAAAAAAAATGTAAATGGGGACGTTTGGCCGAAAATAGAATTTGTTTGAATTTCTTAGCAAAGTGACGATCGCTTTGGCAACCGCCGAAAACTTTAGCATGTTTTCGGCGAAGGCCGTTTTCCCATTCTCAAAGTAACGTTTTCCCATATTTTTTTTGTACCGCTAAACGAACGCCATTTTTCTTATTAGCGCTAGCAATTCTATATTTTCGGCTAAATGCCCCCATTGACATTAGTCTGACACTGACATTCAGTTCCGAATGAACGAGCAAATTACGGCAGCGGTCAGCTGATTGATTGAAAATGATACTGAAAACTGAAAATTTAAATCTGAATTTAACTATGTAGATAAATATTCTCACGCGTTATTAGTTATGCGTGAATTTGGTAGATTTGGCCCTTTGATAGGTGCCATTGATGAAGGCACATCTAATGTAAAGTTTTTGGTACGAAACTTATTATGTTAAAAGTTGGTTTAAAAATTGAAACAATTTTGTGATAAAACATATCTTTTTCAGGTTTTTGCAGCAAACACATCAGAAGTGTTGACATATCATCAAATATTACTTAAGCGTTTTAGCCCCCGTGAAGGTTGGGTTGAACAAGATGCCAAAGAAATTATAAATGCAGTGCTAGAATGTATAGAGGTAAATCTATGTTGCTAAATTTACTGTACTAAAGAAGTTTAATTATATCGCTGCAAACAGATTGTTTGTTATAAGCACTAATGATAATACCTAATTTAATAATAAAATATTACAGGTTACAGTAGACAACTTAAGAAAACTGGATATAAATCCTGAGGATTTAGTCGGAATAGGTATAACAAATCAGAGGGAAACTACCATTATCTGGAATTCAGTTACTGGAGAACCCTTATACAGTGCCATAGGTAGGTATCTAAGCCATTTTAAGTATTTCTAATTAATTTGATAGCTTCTCTGCATGTCAGTATATTACTGTAATTATTTTTTTCAGTTTGGTTAGATGTAAGGACATCAAGAATAGTGGATGATTTGGTGAAGACTAAAGGAACACAATGTGTGAATGCAGTTGTTCAGTGCAGTGGGCTGCCACTGTCTACATACTTCTCATCAGTAAAACTTAAATGGCTGTTACAAAATGTAACAGCTGTAAAAGAAGCAGTTCGATTAGGGGAATGTATGGCTGGGACAGTTGACTCTTGGCTCATTTGGGTATGTATCTTAATTTTAAATATGAATGATGAAATATTCAAAAGACAAGAGTGCAAAAACTTTCGTTGTCTAACTTACAGTTTACATGGTTAGAAAATAAATAAAAATAATAATCATAGTTTTGTTACATTAATCCTTATGGTAGTAACTAATATGTAATCTGTTCTTGTACATGTATATGATGAATTTTATTTATTCACATGTTTATTGTATGTAATATTTTTTGCAGAATCTAACAGGTGGTTGTCATGGTGGAATACATGCTACAGATGTGACTAATGCATCTAGAACACAACTCATGTCTCTCAAAAGTTTGCAGTGGGATGAAGGGCTGCTAAGATTTTTTGATATACCCCAACAAATACTGCCAAAGATAAAAAGTTCTGCTGAAATTTATGGATACATTTCAATTGGTTCATTGCTTGGAGTACCTATTGCTGGGGTGAGTTGATATCAAATGACTGTGAAGTCAAACCTAGGTTCTTTCTATGCAGTTCCATTTAAATTTCCCATTCATTTACAGATTGACTACCATTTTTGCTATGTATTGTTCACATGCAAACAAGCCTCTATGTAAAGGTAATAACAATGTTCATTGGCAAAATTATACATCACTATTGCCTAATGTTAATGTCATGTTAAATGTATAAACACTTCCTGCACTAAATTGTTGTTATATTTTAAATTGTTTCATCAATTGTTTATTCTTATTCTAGTGCTTAGGAGATCAACAGGCAGCTTTAGTTGGACAAGGATGTATGAAATTTGGACAAGTAAAATGTACATTTGGTACTGGATGTTTCTTACTGTACAATACAGGTACCTTCTAGTTCTTTATTTATTTTTCTTGAATGTAATTTTTTAAATTGCATTTATGTATTTATTTAGCAATGTTCATTTATTAATTCAATTTAATCACACTTTTTAAGATTAGTTTTTTTTTTCAGGGGATTCAATAGTGCATTCCGAAAGTGGCTTGTTAACAACTGTGGCATATAAGCTTGGGCCGAATGCTCCTCCCGTATATGCATTAGAAGGATCAGTTGCTATAGCAGGTATTATTCGTCCATAAACGGCCTTTGACGGTAAGCAAAGCTAGTTATAACTTTAAGAAAATACACGTCATTTTACCACTATTTAATATTGGGGTTCATCATAGCAATATGTTGACACGCTTATCTACGGAATATTTTATTGAGATAAAAAGAAACAGATGTCATTATCATACCCTCTAATCATTTCAATGTGTGAAATGTTCCATAAATAGATACTGATTGTACTGTGAACGCATAGTTAAGGTAATAGCAAATAATGATAATGTGTATTCTGTATTCTTCTCCTTATTCTCTCTTGAAAAAATATAATCTACACTAATTTTTATTACATAAACCAGGTGACACCTTACAATGGCTGAAAAATGGTCTTGAAATACTAAATGACGTGAATGATTCCGAGAGCCAAGCTGCCGCCGTCAGTGATGATGACGAAGGAAGCATTTGTTTTGTACCTGCATTTAACGGCCTTTATTCACCGTACTGGAGAAAGGACGCAAGAGGGTAATCTATCTAATATACTAATATTACGTTCATTCCAAAATGTTATTTAACCTGTAATATAAAACTACTCAAGATTAGATTGAGATTCAACCAATCACAAGCTTTAACTGTGCTTGAGTTTCAACCTGGGTCGTGAGTCGTTTCTTATCAGTCTTCATATTAAGTTTATTTAATCAAGTTTGATACAGATCACTTAGATATATCGAATTTGAACTTATAAACCGACAGCGCCGTAGATCATGACCACACTGCTGGTTTTATGCATTGTCATGTGGTTTTCGACTTTATGATATGACGACACGGCTCCCAACTCAACCAGTGAATTATATCCTCTTTGAACTCAACTGTAAACCTGAGCCCCGATTACGGTAACTTTTAACGTTTCCAATCCAGACACGCTTCTCGATTCTGCGATACGATTGGTAGTTCAACAGCATACGTCAGCTGTTTTGACTAATCGTATTGCAGAATCAGAAACGCGTCTGGATTGGAAACGTTAGAAGTTACCGTAATCGGGGCTCTGTTGTAAATGGTATCCTTCCGTTTGGCCAAATTACTTTTCGCCAAATTTCACTTCGCAAACAACTTATCGCCAAAGTTTCATTTCCCAAATAAACTTTTAGCAACTGTACTTTTCGCAACTAATTCAATTGGTCAAATTAACATTTGGCCAAATTTTACTTGGCAAATGTTTATATAGCAAATGTTTTATTAAACAGTACTGTACCGTTATTCGAAGCCTTTATAATGAGAGTAGTGTCTGTCTTTTCCTGTTTGAGTACTAGTTTTGACGTATAATCTGCCCACGTGACTTCCGCTCCAGTCCCCCACCGCCTAAGCACGCCTCAATTAACGACACTAGCGCCACCAACGGTAGCTCGAAACTAGGTTTCGATATTCTCGTCATTGGTGTTTTAGTTCCCGTTCGAGACGGTCGTAGAATTAGCTCCGCTAGTTCGCGACCCATCTCACAGGTACTAGTCGTGACGTGATTCAGGTAAAATATTACCATCATAATGTAAGTACTTCTAAATTATTATGTACTGGCTGAAAACTTATAAAAATTACTGTGATTACTTATTTCGCAGTGTAATTTATTTTTACAACGGTGTTACCGTTCGGGGGTAGATTGCATTCAATCTAACTCAGTGTAATTTTAAATAATTATCTTTCTTCTCTAGTAATACTTGTACCTAACGATATTCCGTTAGACGTGTTTTAAAAGTAACATTACTTTTTGGCAATGTTTGTTTCTAACGGTTTTTCGTTAGATATGTTTTTAAGCTAACTTTTCTTCTTAGCAATGTTCGTACCTGACGGCGTGTTCCGTTAGATGTGTTTTAAAACTAACATTCCTTTTTAGCAATGTTTGTGCCTAACGGTTTTCGTTAGATGTGTTTTAAAACTAATATTCCTTTTTAGCAATGTTCATTCCTAACGGTATAACACTCCTTTTTAGCTGTGTTTGTTCCTAAGGGCTTTCCGTTAGATGTCTTTATTATGAGTTAGGCGCAGGCCGCCGTGGTAAACACACGTTTCTACGCGTGTCGTTCTAGCAAAACCAGCTATCTAAGACCCCTTACATACGGCGCTTAACACTAAGTCCCAGTGGCTACGACCGCTGGATGCCTCGTATCGGCCAACCAGCTATCAAGACCTCTCGCTTATGGCGTCCAACACGGGCGCTCGGTGTCTCGTTCGTCTGGTCATATCGGAACAACAACAGTGATCGGTTTGTGGTGGCTTACCCGCGCCGCAAATTTTATATTAGAAATAAATTACTCATCTCCGAAACAAAGTGTGTGACAATTTAAACAGTGAGGGCTCCATGGTGAACACCATGGGGCCCGAAACCTCGGACATGGAGACGCTATCGTCTCAAGAAAGTGATATCGGACGGAACAGTGAGTCCCACAACTGGGACTGCCCTGGGTTTCTGCAGTTTCAACAGACACCATTAAAAGAAATAGTATACGACGAAGGGGCTCCTGCCAGTGTGTGCCCTAAGGGAATCTATAAATGTGTAATCAGTACCATGACGGTCCTACAAGGCACTAAAAAGACTAAGACTATATGTAATTCGTGCAATGATCCGCTCGAAATCAAAGGAATCTCGTGGAATGGACACCAGTCAGGGATCCGAAATGGATTCTGCAGAAAATGCAATGCCTCAGTAAGTGTAAAAATTTTCTTAGTCGGCGTAAACACAGGGCCTAGCTCATTTGCCCTACAATATGAAATGTACCAGTGCCGTTTCGAGCTGACGAAACGTGAAGAATTTGCATGTAATACGTGCTGTCACAAAATGTTTGCCAGGTTTATCCCTCAGATAGATCATGACTCAATTGAGACCCTGAACTGCACACAATGCGGGGATTCGAGAAATGTCTACGTCGAAAAACGCACCTACAAACAACACTTCCCGAAAATCCTTGACGAGAAACACACGGTAGGCAATATCACGACCTCACAACAAGTCACACGTATGAACCCCGCCGCGGGTAAACCTGCGCATTTTCGAGGCTCGCAGAAAACGCGTCAAGTAAACGAAGCGCGAACGAAACGAAGCAAAGCACAAGAAAAACAGGGCGCGACGCTGACCCAAGTGCCAGTAGGTGCGATCAAATCATCTGTGACCACCGCAAACCGTTTCGCGCCGCTCTTATCAACACTCGAAATGACGACTCATTCAGAAAACACAACCGAGCAAGTGCCAAGTGCGCCTAGCCAAACTGAACAACCTACACGATCGTCAAAACGACCCGCTTCGGCATCACCCTGTAAGCAAACATCACCCTCAGAAACAAGAACAAATAAGCGACCGAAAAAGTCTTCAATTTTACCCCCGCTAGTGATGCAAGCCAAGGCAACTAACCCCACGTTACCCAAGGAAGCAATTCCTCCAATAAAAATCATTAACAAGGAAATAATGAAAGACGCAGCTAGAGCCATAGCCATAGTGAAAAACTTGGCCAAACTGTCTCAAGACATTAATGTGGCGGTCTTTCAAGCCCCGCGTTCCAAAATAATATTCATGAAACCTGCCACCAAGGAGGACAGGCTGAAAATGCTAAAGATAGTCAGTACACACTACGGAGATCTAAGAATAATAGCCCCGACCCCACGAGAAGATCGCAATCGTACCACGAGAGTGGTCTTCAGAAACTTTGGCCCGGATCCAGCAGATGAGGGTCCAACGATAGAAGAACTACTAGAACAAGCAATTGGCGTTCGACCACTAAAGGCAGTGGAAGTAAAAGGCCGTTTAATAATAGCCTCCTTTACCTCCACATCAACGTACGAGGAAATAGCTGACCTGGCTAAGGGGAAGCGATTTTACTCCCAGATCCTTAGACCTGAACGTTACAGAGAACGGGATGACCGCGTTATCCAATGTAAGAAATGCTTCGCTTTTACGCACGCCACAAACTCGTGCATAGGAACCACACTCTCACCCACTGTACTGAAAACAGACAGTACCAACACAAAAGTGGAAGTATGTACAAATTGCAGTCGCCCGGGTCACAAGGCAACGGAACGAGTCTGCCCAAAATTCGCAGCCCACCTGATAAGAAAAGCGAAGGTGAAAACCTCGAGAGCACAACCACAACAAACAAAGCAATCCAACCGCCAGTCGAGGATGCAAATCCCCCTTCAAGACGAAGCACATTTCCCGAGCATAAAATGCCCAATAGACCAAACCCCGCCTACTATAGCAGCGTCTGCGCAACAAAACGCATGGACATCGAACGCAACATCGCGATCGGCACCAGTTAATGACCTGATGCTCTTCGCAGAGAAACTAATAGATGCAATGGACCGTCGTCTTTTATGGATGGCAGAACAGTCACGAGTTCAAATAGACGCAATCACGAAGGCTATACTTCAGAAATGAATCCACAACTACCCACTAGTAACTGGCTTCGACTCCTCCACTGCAATGTGCAAGGGATTCGAGGTAAATTTATAGAACTCAAGGAATTATCTAGGAAATACACACCGGACATACTCATCATTAACGAAGCGAAAACAGATTTGACCACTCAGAAATTCAACATCGACAACTACGACCGATTGGTTGATCAGACAGCACCGCATCTCGGAACGATAACGTACGTCCGGAGAGGTCTTCGCTGGACCCAGACTCAACTTACCGACGAACTCTCGCCTGAACACCGGCGAATCGAAGGAACAGCCGTACGCTTCTTTCCGCACCACAACGGAGATGAAGTAATCACCATTAAATCTGTATATATACCACCAGGTCACACACAGGACGCTGAATTAGAGGAAGAATACGAGGAAATGCTGTACGAACAAGGAGCACTGATCATAGGCGACCAGAACCTGCAAATGAAAGCTCTGAACCATCCAAGAAACTCGGGACTGGGCACATGGGTAAGTAAAGAACTTGCCGCTGAAAACATACGCCTAATACATGCCAATGCCCCCTCGCGACCCTGTCATCAGGGGGATGGTATTCTTGACGTGGCCATCCTCACTGGCGACCACAAATCGCTCGCCATAGAGAAAATTAGACAACTAGAAGACATAGGCTCAGACCACCTGCCTTGGCTGCTTACCTTACACCTACCTCACGTATACCAGCCGCCTAAATATCGCGAAATGCGAGCACTCTGCTCCGATAAGAATACTAGGCTAGAGTACCGTATGAAGATTGCATCTCTCACAAGGGACATGAAATATCCTGAGTCGGAAGAAGACTGCGATAAACAAGTCCATCTTCTCACGAACGCCATACAGCAGGCTCTGGACCACGTGGCACCGCTCAAATTACTTGACCGCAAAGAGTTCCTGCCGCAAGGGCTGCAGGAGATGATCAAACATCGATCAGACACACGCCGCAAAGCATGGAATGCTCGCAGCCAACCGAACGCCATGCAAAAGAAAGCCCAATACAATCGGGCCAAACATGATCTAGCAAAGGCGCTGGCTCTCTATCGCGAGGAAGTCTGGACCAAGCTGGTTGACAACGGAGCAAATAATTTCTCGAAAATGTGGCGAATCCAACGGGCCATGAAACAGCCACCACAACTTCTGCCAACTCTAGTGGGATGCCGAACAGAGTTAGAAACCATCGACCGCCTGGTGGAAACTGCCATAGTTACCGATGCCCATATCTCGCCAGAAGACGAGGGGCATGAAAAATTCACCCCCTTTCAACCGCTCCGTCCTACCTCACTGAGTGAAATACGTCGAGCACTTATGATGTTCAAGAACAAGAAGAAAGAAGGACCTGACGGGATACGAGCCGACCACCTGAAACTGGGCGGCCAGGTTGTCGTTCACAAATTCCACTTGATAATGGATTATGTCCTTAAAACAGGCTACTTCCCTACCGCCTGGAAAGAGAGTATTTGTATCTTCTTACACAAGAGCGGAAAAGATCATACCAAACCCGAATCATACCGCCCCATCTCGCTACTTAACATCATGGGCAAATGGGCCGAGAGACTTATACAACAACGCATATTGGAAGAATGCTCTAACCTCATTCCCGACCACCAACACGGGTTTGTCAAATATCGAGGCACCCACACGCAGATCCTTCGCACTGCAAAGAAGATCACCGACTCGCTTGAGAAAGGCCAGAGTGTAGCCATGATATCAACGGACTTGTCGAAAGCCTTCGACTCCATCAACCATAAAGGACTCGTGAAGAAACTGCAAAACGCCGGAACGCCAAATAATATAATAAAGATTATCGAAAACTACCTAGATGGGCGCACTACCCAGGGTAGCTTCAGAACAACGCGAGGCACCGCTAAAGAAATACCGCACGGCGTGCCACAGGGATCCATATTGGGCCCCCTAATCTTTAACTTATATGTTTCAGATATACCTCGCAATGGATACCGCGGGCAACTTCTCTCGCAGTATGCCGACGACCTGTGCATCCTAAATGCTGCCCACAAACCAGACGACGCTACCATCCGCGCTGAATGGATGGCCACCGAAGTCGTGGATTACTACCACCGGTGGGGACTCAAATGCAACGTCGCAAAGACGGAATGCGTGATGTTCACACACAAGAGACCGGCGAGCGATGCGCCCAACAGTCGTGGCTACCGCAATTATGTCAAACTAAAAGACGAAAAAATTGTCTACAAGAATCACACCAAGTACCTGGGTGTGATCTTCGATAAACAACTCTCCATGAACCTACATACCAAACTGAACGTTGATAAAGCTAAGAAGGTGAGAGCTTGTCTCTACGGCATCATCGGCTACCGGGCAAATGTGTCGCTAGAAACCAAACTCAAGGTGATTAACGCCTGCCTGCTGCCTGTCCTGGACTACGGGGTAGTGCCGCTGCTACCGTTGTTCAGTCGAACCAACCTACTCACGCTCGAGCGCCAACACCGAATGGCTCTTAAGGCAGCTGCCCAATTCAGTCGTAGACTGGAGACTGAAACCCTCTACGACATGCTTCAACAAGACCCGTGGCATATACGAATTCACGACCTGAACAAGGACCTCATAGACACCGTGAAACGCCTCGACATCCCGGATCTTCGAGACCCTGGCGAGCGCTACACTCGACACAACAAATACAACCCCCTCCTCTACGCAGATAGAATTGGCACGGTTGAATTTGTGAACAAGCGCGAGCGCAGCAAACCACTTGACAAGCGAAAGGCTCCCACCCGCCCAGGCCTACTAGGGTCCTGCATTCACACCACCACGCCTGACACGTAAATGCTCACTTACGGAATGTGCGAACACATTGTCCTCATTGCCCCTGATAGGGGAACTAAAACTGCGCAATCTGCGAGAAAAATATCACAGAAACAGTTCCACCAACCAAATGATCCCTCTCCCAAGGACCGGTACTCGGATATGAACTATACCCCTAGTGTAATTACTTGCAAACTGTAATAATTTATAAGTAGCTTGTAAGTACACACTCATGAACATGTACCATTAATTAGACGAATAAAAATAATTCTATTCTATTCTATTCTATTCTTTATTTTCAAAAGGAAAGAGGAAATATTATGTCCACGTGCAGAAGAGGAGCAGGAGTTGGCGTAGAGGTCAAATCAAAGGATGGTGTGGTGTAATGTGATAGTCGCAAGATGTGATTGCTTGCTACAATAAGCTGTAAGTACCAACTTACCAATACCATTTCAGACATACGAATTCCATCGGACGGATTGTGTTGATTTATAAATCAACAAAATAAATAAACGGTAAACTACCGTTATCAATATGCATCCGGGGAAAGTATGAAAACTTCCACTAGGTAGGGTAGCGTACCGACGTACCTATTCTACCGCCATTATGGAAGTCTAACGCATGGCTTATAACCCAAGAGTGAAGTGTGCAGTTTGTCCTATTAGGATACGGTACGTAGGTATAATAATACCTTTGTGGTTTTCTTAAACTATGATTTCAGGAAAACGCTATGCTGTTACTGTGTGGATAAACAGTGAGTCTGTGTAATAAACGGTGAAGGATGAACATCGTCTATTCAGCCTGATACGCAGTTTATTTGATGCTAGCGGCGTCTGGAAAATTTTTCGGCAGCATTACGATCGCAACTCTGCTCCGCAGATCGATCTGAGATTTCGTCTTATGCTAAATACCTACAGTGGAAAACTCAAACTGGCTACTCGGCAAGCTAGATGGCAGTGTAACCAAAACGCAGCAGCATAATCCTGTAGCGAGGGTAAGTTCTCTTGGAGCAAACAGGGAAAAACCAGGGGCCAGAACCTTTTCTCCCTCATCCCACCGGGATAGGAGAAAACTCAAACACTCAAGGAGTTTCATATTGAGCCAGGCAACGCCGCTCATTTTTATTTACGCCGAGAGGTCTTAGTAGGGCATTGGTCCAAACCCTCTTGTTATCCCTCATCCCACTGGGATAGGAGATTACCCAAAGAGAATCAGACTCAAATCATTACATTTCGAGTCGAGCAACCTCGCTCAATTTTTATATACGTCGAGAGGTCTTAGGGCATCGCTCTAAACCCTCATGTTATCCCTCATCCCACTGGGATAGGAGATTACACAAAGAGAACCGGACTCAAATCATTACATTTCGAGCCGAGCAACCTCGCTCATTTTTATTTACGTCGAGAGGTCTTAGGGCATCGCTCTAAACCCTCATGTTATCCCTCATCCCACTGGGATAGGAGATTACCCAAAGAGAACCGGACACAAATCATTACATTTCGAGCCGAGCAACCTCGCTCATTTTTATTTACGTCGAGAAATCTTAGGGCATCGCTCTAAACGCTCATGTTATCCCTCATCCCTCTGGGATAGGAGATTACCAAAGAGAATCGGACACAAATCATTACATTTCGAGCCGAGCAACCTCGTTCATTTTTATTTACGTCGAGAAATCTTAGGGCATCGCTCTAAACGCTCATGTTATCCCTCATCCCTCTGGGATAGGAGATTACCAAAGAGAATCGGACTCAAATCATTACATTCGAGCCAAGCAACCTCGCTCGTTTGTATTTGCGGTTCAAAGACATGAGGGCATCGTCCTAAATCCTCATAATTTTGAAGAGTTATAGAACCCAAACGCCTTATTCCACGGCAAACGAAAATAAGTAAAGTTGCCGAGTAGACATGAGGGCTTCGCCCTAAATCCGCATAACTATAAAAGGTTCTGAAATTCTATTTTGCACCGCAAAATTAAAGTGATGTTGCCGGGAGGACATGAGGGCATCGCCCCAAATCCTCAGAATTATCAAGGGTTATGGAACCCTAATTAAAATGCTTTATTTCATGACAAAAGTAAGCTATTTAAGACCTGCCATGGGTAAAAGGTGGAGACAGAGGTCATGAGATTACGCAAAAATGACTCGATTCGTGTCAGTTTGGCTTATTTCATTACTGCCGAGATGATACGAGGGCATCGCCCTAAACCTTCAGAATCTTGAAGGATGTTAATTAATCGGGGCCGCAGCTATGCGCCCTAAATTTTTGGCACCAAACAGTTAACGCCTGGAGAAATTAAATAAACTTAAGCCCTTATGCAGCCTCTGCATAGTAAAGTTACAACTATTGACCTGATAGTCTTTTAAATAAGGTATACATTCATAGACGCTTGGCGGGTACCACAAAGTACTGAATACTAAAATAAGTATTTTTCTGCCTATACATACCTATAGTACACTGACAGACTCATGCAAATGTTCTGACGGCAATTGATTCGCACAGAAAGAGTCGCGACATTCGCGCCCTTACCTATTGGACGACTTCATTCTGGGGTAACTCAGGACCCATCCTTGCTTCGGGGTCAGATATAACCCATGCCCCTATTTTAATAAAAGCACACAAGTCTGGATAATAAACACAATGAAGTCGGTCCTTACCTATATAAAATAAATAAACAAAATAATAACAGTCTTACAAACTAGTAACAGTAAAAGGTGAACTCCATAAATACAAAATGGCCTAACCCAGTCTCGGTTACGAGCAGATCAAGTCACGTAACGTTACAAATCCTAAAGCATTGGCTCTTCTCATGTTATATAATAATATAACACTACAATTCACGATTTGCGTGAGGCAAAGAGCATTTTAACCGCCAACTTGAGGCGCTAATGGCACCCAATACCAAATACTTATGATCCACAATAACCAAAAGTATAAAGCTTATCTGAGCTTAAAACAAATTGGGCACGCTGCATGGTAACGCATTTCGCAATTGAATTTCACTGTACAACGGAAACAGTGACTTTAGTAAACCGTACTTACTAAATATATATTAAACCGCGTAGGTTTACCTACTACAATTTGTTATTTTCTCATTTACACAAGCCATTACATTCGTTGGAGAAAAGATTGCATACCAAAAGTCACACAAGTCTTCAGTCTCTTAACTGAACTTTCCGTGTGCCCTAATAGTGTCAATGAGTCAACGTCTAGTCTACTTAATTTAAGTAAATAAATATAACTTATTATTAATGTCACATGACACCATGTCATATTGTTAATTCGACCTTTTGTGCACCTCTGTGGTACAATAAAAATTGTCGTATGAATATGAACGACTTTTACGAGGAATTAAGGGAATAAATCAAAACCTTCAGCCCAAGAAAGTAATTTAACTCTGATTTTTCCAATTATCACTGTGACCTTAGGGTCACACAGAAGTACATAAACATGGTTGGAATTAATTTTGGATAATAATTGTGCCGCACTCTTAAGCTCTTTGCTTGGGGCCGAAAGTCCTTCGCCTACCTACATGGTACAATTTACAAAATTCATATTTGATGTGATTTAAATCTATCAATTATTATACTGTAACGAAGGTAGTCACAAGCAAAATATTGTGGCACAAACAACTGTTTACGAGTTAGTTTGTTTTAAGTACAACAGCCTCGTGAAATATTCTAATACCTACCCGACTCGCTAGGTCAATAAAGTAATTTGTCTCTGCTGACTATTGTCACAAAAAATTAGTACTTACCTACCTACTGGCAACTTAGGTATGTACACTTCAATGAATCTTGAGTGACATTGGCGATGATATAAAACTTTGTGTTACACAAACATCATTACACAAATATTTTTACATAAATATTATTACATCGTGCAAATGAGCGATCGTCCAACGGCATTCAGGGTGATGAAAATAAATCATTCGAAATTAAATCCGATGCCCACCCTAGGGCCTTGATGAAACCTGATAAGGTTTAGATCGGCTACGAAACTATCATTTAATTCTAGCTGTGCTTGCGACTTCGTCTGCATAACTTTTCCCGCTTTCGCAACATTCTTATTGATGCTCCGCTACTATTGGTGGTAGAATGATGTAATTATGATTTTATAGCATTCGTGGTTAAAGGACTCCAACACAAAGATAATTTTTGTGTTGATGCAAACAAACTCTTCTTCAGCCTTATAACATTATTATCATAATTGTAATTACAATAATACATAATTACATATTAAGATTGCTCTGAATTAAGCTGGTTGACTAACCGTCAATAAGCTGATCTAGCTGACAAGTTATCCCTGTTAGCCCTAAAGATAATGGTCGCACAGTCCTACCACAGCACCGACGTTGGTAAACCGCAAAGTTTACTAACTTTGTACTAGGAAAGTAAATTTTATCAATTCCGACTCAAACTTCGTTATCCCTAGCGAACAGCGAAAACGCGGAATACTCAGGCAATACAAAAGTATCGTACCTATACATAGCCGGCTAGCTATTGTCACCTATTCATTACACCGTCCACCTAGGCTACGGTCCTGTAAAGGTTTATAAATATTAAAATCTGATCTGATACCTAAATGTGGGAAATGTTGGAGATCATCAAACGCCCGCTATCGGCAAGCGACCTTAACTGTACCAGTGAATATTCTTCTTATACCTAATAATTATTCACTCTTACCGAAGCTTACATATTTCATCCAATGATCTGATAATGTGAGTGAAGGTGAACGTAGCTTTTGAGCCTTTTACATGACGTAAAGTAACTGAAAGTTCATTATTACGTAGTTAATAAACGATCCATTAAACGTGAATTTACGGAGATGCAGATGCAGCGGTTGCATTCTGTAAAATATTGTAATGTACCTACACACAGTACATTACCACTCGGTAGACAGATAAGCGTATCCACCTAAATATTCAACAATTTTATTTAGGTTCTAACTAATTCATAACATTTCTCACTGATCAATGTCTTATTCTTAAATTGATCACATTTAGGCCAGTAGAATTAAACACAAAAATTGATTAAATCGGAAATAATTCCTACAAAAGATTTTTTTGCTTTAATGGCTTCATTGGTTGCCCATTAAGACTCTCCTAAGTTTTCGACTTCGACGGAGTTGTGCTTAAGTGGTGGGGGCCCCCGAAAGGGGCGTTTTTTCGGTTTTCCGGTTATACCGCGTAAAGGACTTACCCTATCGAAAAGTGGTCTTCATGACGGTTGAAGGGCACTTAATCCTGCATTGAATAAGACCAAATTCAAATGTTTTGGATAAACCGTTCCCGCGCTAAAGTTCGGAAAAGTAGAAAATATACGTATAATTAATGACCCTCTCCACGTCCAATGGCTTGTTACCCACAGACTTCCAAGTCTTGAAAAGGGCCACCTCAACCAGTGTAACCCTATCAAGGCTTACGAGCTTGATGCGCCTATCCTTGTGCGTCCCAGCCGTTCCTTAACTGCGGTTGGTGCACCTCTTCCTTGCACTCTCCTGAACGACCCTGTGTTACCTACTGTGGCTGTCCCTCTTCCTTGCAGCCTCCTGCACGACTACATTGCCTAGCCGTATGCCTGGTCCAAGGTTCGATGCCACAAAATCAACTTCGCACGCGTGAAAATAGTTTAAATACTATTTTCCGTGCTTGCAACATTTTTCTTTACTGCTTCGGCTCTATTAGTCGTAGAGTGATTGTATATATCCTATAGCCTTCCTCAATTTATGAGCTATTCAACACAAAAAATATTATTTCAATCAAACTAGTAATTCTTGAGATTAGCGCGTTCAAACAAACAATCAAAAAACTCTTCAGCGTTTTAATATGAACTTGTTGTTGTTGATTTTTGGCGTCAAACCTTAGACCAGGCATACGGCTAGGCAACGTAGTCGTGCAGGAGGATACAAGGAAGAGGGGCAGCCACAGTAGGTAACACAGAGTCGTTCAGGTGAGTGCCAGGAAGAGGTGCAGCAACCGCAGTTAAGGAACGGCTGGGACGAACAAGGATCGGCGAATCCAGCTCGTATGCCTTGATAGGGTTACACTGGTTGAGGCGCTCCTTTTCAAGACTTGGAAGCCTGCGGGTAACGAGCCATTGGACGTGGAGAGGGTCATTAATTATACACATATCGATACCTCTGGGCTCAAAGGTCGTAAAGGACAAAATACCGAAAATGAGTTATTTATACAGTTTTTCTCAGAATTTAATTCTCTATCGATCTGTATATTTAGTTTGTCGAAATTCCCAAAAAAAGTGCCTTTACGACCCATCATTTTTGATAAGCTAAACAGAATTCATCTTGAAAATTGGGATGTAAATACCATTTGAGTTTTTAGTACAGTTACCATGGTAGTAAAGAACAAGTATACACAAATTTTTGGGCGTATAATGTACATGTAGTATATCTATTGTCCTATACAACCTTACATTTTCATACCCAAGTCTAAATAATTTGTCCTTTACGCTCTTAGATTATCTAAACAAATATTTTAAAAATCTACACAGTGAGGATATTAAAATAACTGTGAAGGTAAATTTTATAGACGTTTCTTATAGTATTTAAGTATGTGCGTTTGGAACAAACGAAAGAACCTAAAAAATCATCAAAAATACATAATAAAACTATTTTAGAGTGTAATTTATACATATAAAATGATGACATCTACCCACATCGGGTAAAGTAATGTTGCTTTTTATTATTTCTCATATTTGAAGAAACTAGGTATTTGTCAGGTAAAAGATAATTATTAAAAGATGATTTAAGAAAATAAAAACATGCTATTAAATAACGTATTACCTAGTTAATTAAGTTAGTATAGTCATCATAAAAATTGAAAAAATGAAAAAGCTAGATTTGTTAAAAATATTATGAGAAAAAAAGTCACCTTACTGTAGTACTTTAGGTGTCATTAGAGTTCCGTTCGCGAGTGTCAGTGGCTACACGTGTTTCTGGAATTCTAGCGTATTTTTTTGTAATTTCACTGTTCATTTTTACAGAAATCCAATCCTAAGCTCAATTATCAATAAAACAACGGTGGTGGTAATTTAACTTGACCTTTCCTTGGTAAGTACCTAGCAGAATGGAGGTGATTCCTCCCGATCCGCCTGATCCTCCAGATCAGGCCGCCGCTATGGAGCTTTCCCCGCCTTTATTTTCCCAAACGGCGACCAAACGCCGTCTTGTAGACACGGTAGTTGATACCGAGCCGGCCAAGAGGACGAATACAGATGGATCAATTACTCAAAATAGCCAATTGATGTACACTCACCCCTCACTTGTAATAGCCCCAAAAACATATAGTGACGAAGACAAAGGACCTTTCTTAGTTCACGTTTCCCATGTAGAATCGGAACCCTCTTCTCCAGCCTACATTCAACCCATGAGGTTTGGTAAATTTTTAGTAACCAATAAAATTCAAGGCATCGTCTTGGACGGCGTCACGAAAATCGGCAGAAACAAGATTTCTGTACAATTCATTTCAGCCAGTGCAGCAAATAACTTCCTGAACAATGAAATTCTGCCCATGTATAAATATGTTGCTTCCATCCCCACTTATAATGTGACCCGCATGGGCCTCATTAGGAACATTCCAACTGACTGGTCAATGGACGAACTAGCAGAATCTTTAACAACCCCCGACGGTTGTGGTATACTTTTAAAGGCTCGTCGGCTAAACAGAAAACTGGTTAGGGAGGATAATCAAACATCGTGGATCCCCACACAATCAGTGGTAGTGACATTCAAGGGACAAGTCCTGCCACAAAGAGTCTTCTGCTGCCATAATTCAATTCCGGTCGAGACATACCAATTGCCGACAATCCAATGCCTCAACTGCTGTCGTTTTGGACACATCAAGACGCAATGTAGGTCTAAACCTAGGTGCTATCGTTGCTCCCAACCACACACGGCAGAGGAATGTAATACCACAGAAGCCAAAGCCACCTGCATTAATTGTTTAGGTTCCCACTTTGCAACAAACAAATCATGCCCTGAGCACTCTCGTCAAAAGGCTATTAAGGTAACAATGTCTCAGGATAACATCTCATACTCCCAGGCCTCCTCTCAGTTTCCTCCTGTCCGCACATCATATGCGGACATTACAAAATCACCATCCTCCCATCAAACCAGCAGCTACGCTTCTCAACCTTCCCAACCTCACTCCTCACGCCCCAACCAAACCGTCTCATACCGAAAGACCATTCCCCGAACATCCCGCCCTCATGCACCGTTAGATAAGGGTTACGACAAGCAGGCACACCAAGCCATAATTGGCAATTGTGCCTCCTCCCTACCTAATGGTTGTGCCTTGAACGGTGACTCTTCTCCTTCCCTGGGAGAGGATAACCTTTTGCAGATGGTTCTATCTCTCATCATCCATATTGTTTCTGGTCGTAATACCGCCCTACCGCCCAACGTTGCGCAAATGCTTTCCCAAATCTCACAGTTAAACTACAATAATAATGGACAAGGAGGTGGTTCAGTGGAACTGCCAAAGTATTAGACGCAAAAAACATGATTTAACTTATCTTATCAATAAATATTCACCATCAGTCCTAGCTATCTCGGAGACGTGGCTGGTTCCTGGTTCACATTTCCGTGTATCGGGATATGCATGCCTCCGGGATGATAGGAATGATGGCTACGCGGGAAGTGCCTTACTTGTAAGACGCTTCCTTCCTTATAATCAACTCCCCCTTCCTTCGCATAGCCAAGACATTAATGTCGTGGCTATGCGAATATTTGATATCTCCCTTTTATCTGTTTACATTCCCCGACCTAACGCTTCCTCCATCAATGAATTGCGCTCTGCTATTTTATCTGTTCCTCCTCCCGTTATCATCTTAGGTGACCTAAATGCGCACCACGTTTTATGGGGCTCCTACCATTCCGACTCTCCAGGTTCATTGCTCCTAGACCTTTTGGATGAACTAGACCTTTGTATTTTGAATAATGGCTGTCCAACAAGAAGATGTGCCCCTACACAAAATCCAGCGTCTGCTGTTGATGTGACATTTTGTTCACCAAATTTGACTTCACTCTGTTCTTGGAAAGTTTTAAACAGCACGCTCGGTAGTGATCATTTCCCCATTTTAGTATCTTTGCCTAACAATAACCCCCCAATAAATCGACCACCTCCCCTCTTAAAATATAATTTAAATAAAGCTGACTGGCTTGCCTATCATGCATCAGTCAACGAAAAATTAAAGAATTTACCTTCTGTAAATAATGTTAATTCCCTTTCAGTATACTGTGATTTTGTGAACACATTAAAAACATCAGCAGATGATCACATACCTTTGAAAAATCCGTCTCGGAAAATATCACCTCCTTGGTGGGATTCTGAATGTACAGCCAGTGTCCAAAAACGAAAGGAATCTGAAAAAAGGTACAACCGTTCAATGACCATGGAGAATTACATCCTTTACCAAAAAATTGCTGCACAAACTAGAAAGTTTTTAGCTAAAAAAAAAAAGAAGGGATGGATCAGTTTTTGTGAGAGTATGTCTCCAAGGACCCCTTCCTCAATTGTCTGGAAACAAATCAAAAGATACCGCACTTCCTTAATCCCTATAAATGCCCCGTCAAACAACCCTACAGCTTGGCTAAATGATTTTGCAGACAAACTGGCCCCTCCTTTTGTTCCTTTTATGGATAATCTTCCTTCAACAAGTTGTTTTCTCCCCCAATCAAATAATCTAGATGGTCCCTTTTCCTTAGAAGAACTTTTATCAGCTCTTGACGGCTTAAAAGATTCATCTCCTGGAGCAGATGGAATCCCTTATTCTTTTATTATTAAATCCCCGGCTAGTGCTAAACTTTTCTTTCTTAATTTATTAAATTCGTTTTTTGATCAAGGTACTCTACCGGAAGCTTGGAAACAACAAATTGTAATCCCCATTCCCAAACCAGGAAAAGAACCTTTAGATCATAATTCTTATCGTCCCATAGCCCTTTCTTCCGTGCTCCTTAAAATAATGGAACACATGCTTAAAAATCGTTTGGAATGGTTCTTGGAATCAAATAATATTTTGGCGAAATCCCAATTTGGCTTCCGCAAAGGTTATAGTACTCTAGACAGTTTAAGTATTTTAACGACGGATATTCGCGTAGCTTTTAAAAACAAGGAGTACCTCGTTGGGGTCTTCTTAGACATTGCCTCTGCGTACGATAATGTGTTACTCCCAATACTCAGGCAAAAATTGCTCTATCTGAGTATCCCGGAGAAACTGGTTCGTCTCATCTGCAACACATTGATGTCAAGATCAATAGCAGTGAGATACCAAGACTCTCTAGTTCCCCGTTTTGTCTGGAAAGGGCTTCCGCAAGGATCTGTACTCAGCCCTCTACTTTACAGCATTTACACATACGACCTTAGTAGAACTGTAGAATCTTTTTGCAGCATCCTTCAGTACGCAGATGACATTGCCCTCTATTATTCATCCAAATCTATATCCGAAACAAGTTCGCGCCTAAACACTGCTCTGGAATATCTCAATGCCTGGATGACAAACCATGGATTATCCATTTCAGTCCCAAAATGTAGTTGTGTCACCTTCACCCGTAAACGTAATACACCAGAGGTAGATATAACACTGAACGGTGATAGCGTTCCTTGTAACAACCAAGTGAAGTTCCTAGGCATAATTTTAGACTCCCGGTTGTCTGGCATCCCTCATTTCAATTACATCCTTGGTAAGGCCGAAAAAGGGCTAAATATCCTCCGGGCCCTTTCAGGCACCTGGTGGGGTGCCCATCCATACTCACAGAAATTACTTTACAACGCTATTGTCCGCAGCCACTTCGATTATGCCTCATTTCTTTTGGACCCCTGTAATAAAGCTGCTCTCGAAAAACTTAATAAAACTCAGTCGAAGTGTCTACGCATTATACTGGGAGCTATGAAATCTTCGCCTATTAATGCTCTGCAAATTGAATGTGTGGAACCTCCCCTATATTTGCGTAGACAATACCTAAGCGACCGGTTTTACGTAAAAACTTCTCAAAATTCCAATCACCCTCTGCATGAAAAACTGGCTCTCCTCTCTTCACTGAGTAGCTCTGACTCCTCTCAGAGTTCACCTTGTGTTTTGTTGAGTTACAGGAAATTTACCCGCCTCCCTACTCCAATTGAGAAAATTCCATTGAATCCTCTTTTCAGCAATAGCTATGATTCCCTTCTTTTCAATCCCTCAATAATCCTCAACTTTGGCATATCTAAGGACTCGTGCTCAGCTGGTCAGGAATTCATTAATATTGTCTCTGAGCACTGGCAAGGTTGGTTAAAAATTTACACTGATGCCTCCAAGCTGGATGAAGGTGGATGCACTGGCGCAGCAGTCTGGATACCTGCATACAGAATAGCACTAAGCTTTAAGTGTCCTCCAGTTACATCAGTCTTCACAGGAGAATCAGTCGCTATACTAGAAGCTATTCGTTACTCTATCTCACACCGTCTTAATAACACCTTGATCTTTACTGATTCTCTGAGCTGCCTCCAATCTATTTTAGCCAATCCATTTAAATCCAAAACTAAATTCCCCATCGTTTTCAAAATTAGAGAAGCCCTTTTTGAGTGTAAACAGCTCGGTTTAAATGTCACTTTAGCCTGGATCCCAAGTCACCGAGGTATCCCTGGCAATGAAACTGTAGATTCATGTGCTAAAAACGCTATATCCACAGGTTCACTGGATCACTACAGATTATTTGCTCATGATGTCTCTTCGCTCCCACGTAAACACCTGTTCAAGTCGTGGAATACTCACTGGGATAACTCCAAGAGATACGTAGGCAGATATTATGCTGATATCCAACAGGATATTCCCTCAAGACCCTGGTTTTTCAAGCACCGCCACTTACCAAAAAGAACAGTGTCCATTATCTGTCGCCTGCGTATAGGTCACGCGTGCACCCCTGTACACCTCGCAAAAATGCGGATCAAGGATAGCTCCATATGCGAATGCGGCTTGGATGAAGGAACAGCTAATCACATCTTTTTCAACTGCCCCAAAATTGACCATTCGTTGTATGACTTCCTTCCCAAAAAATTCCCTTTTCCAACTAACCTTAAATGTGTCCTTAACTTTACTAATCCCCATACTTTGAAATCTCTAGTTAAATTCATTAACATTAATAAAATTAATTTGTAACCTTTTGTAACAAGCAAGAGTTGGCAGTAAACTTTTTCCAAACTAAACCTCCCCATTTGTGTTCACTCGTATGTGTTATTTTTATGTATTGTGTTGTCTTATTTGTGATGTCTCTTTGTTTTAGGTATTTTGCTTAGTATACCTTTGAATTTAAATTTACACCTACATTGTGTAAAAGCTGCGCACGTGATATTGGCGGAACAGTGTGCCTTGTGGCGAAAATACACAAGTTCATCGCCATTAATAAAAGAAGAAGAAGAAGTAGGTGTCATTATTTTGTATGCACAAATCACATAAATACTACACTTTACAATTATTTTTAATGATTTCCTAGTAATTTTGACTAACGCCCTTGGTCAAAACCACTTTTGAGTTTTGACTGTTACAATTATAATAAATTAGTATAGTTTCTAAAGTTATTTGGATCAGCTAATAAAGAATAACTAGTAGGAAAAATATTTACACAACATGGGAAAATATATGTTGAGACTAAGAGTAGGCGCACACCGTTGATTTTTCGTCGGCCGATAGTTTAGTCGGGCAGTTGATCAGTATGGGCATGTATGGGAGTGCGCAAACTACGCCGATTCGATTTGGCCGATTCTTCATACAATTTAAAATCGGGCACAACTATCGGCCAACTAAAAATCAACGGTGTGCACCTACTCTTAATCTACTAAAAAGCGTGAATGCAGTTTTTTTCGAAGTTATATTTTTATATTAAAAATAATTGGCTTTTAAAAACGGTATTATGTAGGAGTAAAGTAAGTGGATGTACTTTACTGGAATGAAAATCTTCCTACTTGTAATCTTACTTACCTAACTTTTCTACTTTTATACCAAGTACAATGACATAATTTTAAGCTACTATGAATTAATAATGTTTAATTTATTTAGAATTTAGAATAATAATTATTCTAAATTCTTATTAAATAATATAATAAATAATTAATATAGTTTGGTTTTCGTTTGTCCTTAATAATTCTATTATATTATCTGCATTATCATAAGGTCAACTGGTGGACAGACTGCCCTATGGAATTAAGTCCGCTATTTGTAGTTTTTCGAAACAATAATAATGATTTAATAAATAAATAAAATTAATTTGGTTTCGGTTTTTCCTATAAAGTAGACATTTATGAAGTTTTATTTAAAAGCGTCATAATATTTATTTCCTAAATTTGCTTTTATATCGGAAATAGTTTCTTCTAGTTCGAAGATATCAAAACTTCTATTTAAATAGTTTCATAAGTTGTGTGCATTAAATTATGAAGCTACGGAAAATCATTTTATTTCATTTAAAAGACCATAATTCATTTAAAATATGTGAAGAAATGGTATATTACATATGAAATACCATAAAATATTAAATATTTAAGCTAAATCATCAATTTACCCTTTCATAATACCTTACCTGGGTGTCCCGTTACGACCCATGAAAACCTACAAAACTATGTAAATTGTCATTTATTACCTTAGTTTTGTAGTTTTGTGAAATAAAAATAGACTTACGACCTAAGTAACTTGCCTAGGACGAATATTTGAAGGGCGTAAAGGTCTTTTTATTGTAATTTTGAGGGCGTAAAGGAAATCTATCTCAGTAAATACAGCTCTAGTCCAGTTTTTCAATACCTCTTCGGAAAATGCTGTGAATTCTAAGCACTTTCTTCATAAGTCATAATTTAATAGCTCAAAAAACAAAAAAGTTATCGTCGACTAAAAAAATAAAAAAACGTTTTTTGCTTCTCCTGAAAAGTCGTACTTTGTCCTTTACGACCTTTGAGCCCAGAGGTATCGATATTTTCTACTTTGCCGAACATTTGCACGAGAACGGTTTGTTCAAAACATATGAATTTGGTCTTATTTAATGCAGAATTAAATGCCCTTCAACCATCAGGAAGACCACTTTTCGATAGGGTAAGTCCTTTACGCGGTATAACTGGAAAACCGAAAAAGCGCCCCTTTCGGGGGCCCCCACCACTTAAGCACAACTCCGTCGAAGTCGAAAACTTAGGAGAGTCTTAATGGGCAACCAATGAAGCCATTAAAGCAATAAAATCTTTTGTAGGAATTATTTCCGATTTAAAAGCTAATTCTACTGGACTAATTGCCGCCACCAGGAGATAATAGACACGTCTCTCATTATAAAGGCTTCGAATAACGGTACAGTACTGTTTAATAGCGACGTTTTACCTGAAAATAAAACGTTTATTAAACATACTTACCTTATTCGAAGCCTACTTTTTAAATCTACCTGGTGTCATAAAACACAATGGCGAGAATATCGAAACCTAGTTTCGAGCTACCGTTGGTGGCGCTAGTGTCGTTAATTGAGGCGTGCTTAGGCGGTGGGGGACTGGAGCGGAAGTCACGTGGGCAGATTATACGTCAAAACTAGTACTCAAACAGGAAAAGACAGACACTACTCTCATTATAAAGGCTTCGAATAAGGTAAGTATGTTTAATAAACGTTTTATTTTCAGGTAAAACGTCGCTATTTTGCCAAATATTATATCCCAAATAATTTGCTTGGTCAAATTGACACTTCACATACCCACCGTTACCCACAAATCAAAGCATAAGGCACATGGTCATGGTTTTCCAGAGAGATTGCAGAAAATAGTATGGTTGCAAAAAGTAGGTATTGTAGAAAATAGTAGGTTAGGTTAGAACAGTGACCCTTAATGCGCGAAGGCGAGCGAAGCGTGCCGCGGCAGCGGCCGCCGAGCGCTAGAATCAATGATATTATATAAAGTTCTATAATATCATTGGCTAGAATCATCTCTATTGTTAATGAATCATTTGGAAATTTCCATAAAAAGAATGAAATATGAAAATTTATTTAGAAAAAATTTTATATTAACTACCCACTAAACAAAATAATAACCACAATCTCATTTGTATTCCATTCTATGCACCAATCAAATTGTTTTGTAAATAGTTTATCGTGAAATATTTTTGCACTTTGCCAAACAATAATTTGCTAAACAATAATATGCCAAAAACGACATTTGCGAATTAAAAGTTTGCAATAAGTTGTTTTGCCAAATGAGAATTTGCCAAATGAAAATTTGCGAAACGTTGTTTGCGATGTGATAATTTGGGAAACGTTTTTTGGCCAAACATTTAATCCGTTGTAAATCTATCAATAAATATACGCCGTTTGACTATTGTGGTGAGCTCACTCGTGACACAAGTAAGCATAATATTTAGTTTAGTACGAGGGGCTATCGGGAGTATTAGTATTTTTTGTGAAATAACAAATTTTAAATATTAATAAAAAAATTTTTAAAGAAAAATAAAATACTTGATGCCATTGGTCCACCAGGGTGTTATGCGGGTTGAGTGGCAGCACTCGGCGGGAGCACGTGGTGCGAGCAGCGCTGGAAGCCGTGTGCCAGCAAACGCGCGCCGTCGCCGTCGCCATGGAGGCCAGCTGCGCCCCGCTGCGCCGCCTGCTGGCCGATGGCGGCATGTCGCATAATACCCTCCTTATGCAGATGATGGCTGACCTACTCGGCATACCAGTGGTGAGTGAGCCAGGGTGACTGTTTGCAGTATGACGCTGCACTTGCTGGTACATGAAGGCCTGTCAGCATGTAGCATAACACCGTCCTTATGCAGATGATGATTGATGGCCGAACTACTCGGCATACCAGTGGTGAGTGAGCCAGTGTGACGGACTGACAGTATGACGCTGAACTTGCTGGTATATGAAGGCCTGTCAGCGTGTAGCATAACGCCGTCCTTATGCAGATGATGGCCGACCTACTCGGCATACCAGTGGTGAGTGAGCCAGTGTGACCGACTGACAGTATGACGCTGAACTTGCTGGTATATGAAGGCCTGTCAGCGTGTAGCATAACGCCGTCTTTATGCAGACGCTGCAGCGCTGGCTAACAGTATGAAGCCGTTGCTAACAAGCTGAGAGCTACTAGTAATACGGACGCTATGCTTATGCTACAAGCGCGTATTGCAAAAATATCCACAAACTAGCCACATTTTGAGTGTGATATTATGTGATGAGAAGATGTTTAGGTAACTTTCTGTCCCACTGTTACCCCTTTTATTTCATTTTGTCCAGATCCGTCCGCTGATGATGGAGAGCACCTCGCTGGGAGCAGCGATCGTGGCCGGCCGCGCGCTTCGCGTGTGGCCCTCGACTACACCCAGTCCACCTGCAGACACTTTCATACCTGCCCTCACTGCTGAAGGTTAGAAACGTTTCAAATTCTTTATTAGTATGTAGACCCGTTTCATTCATTCAATTCATTCAGCATAGCTAACGCCCGTATTCACAAACATTACAATGAGGTCTCACAGTGCGCGTGGACGCACAGGCTGACCCTTCTGACCCACCGCACTACCAAACCACACTACCAGTAGTGTCGTGACGAACCAATCACAGTGCGTTCAACGTTGTGCGTTAGATTTTCTGCTTCACTTAAGTAATCGTTTGTGAATACGGGCGTAAGCATTTTTAAGTGAAGTCTCTGTCGACCTATAATTTCCCGACTATTTTTCCAGAACGTGAAATTCGTAGCGTCCGATGGGAAGCAGCGCTCGCACGGAGTATGGGCTGGGCTAACGAGAACAGTGACGCAGAATGCAAAGCTAAAGATGGTAATTGTCATAAGAAATTATTTCAATTTTGGTTGTATTTGAACTATAATAATTTTAAGAAAACTGCGAAAATTTTCATATTTCAACATAGTGCTTTCTTTACAAGTAAAAGGTATCCCATCAAAAACAATACTTGTCAAAAAACCAAGTCTCTCAACTCAGTTGTTCTACGGTAAAAAGTTGTGAGATCCATGTAATACCAAGTCCAGGCCAGGAAATCTTTAACGTTTTACATAAATTATTGACTTGGCCATCGCACTAAATAATTTAATTTACACGTGTTTTCATGCGATGGCCAAGTCAATATATTTACGGTCGAAAATGGCCTGAATTGCTTCGAGAAAAGGATGGTACGGCCGTGCCGCTTTTTTGCTCGACTTGGTGGGGGCACTGCCGTGCCCCCAGATTTACCTGAATTAATTAATTATAAATTCTTTTTCTTTGTTACAGCTGAAGTTGATACAACAACTAATGTCTTACCATCTGGTCTATTCTTCCTGGGAACTGCGTTGCTGGTAGTAATAGCAGACAAATTCAAACCAATATAAAATCATTTAATTTACTTTTCCAAAATTTTAGGGCTCAACTGTATAGTCATAGAAAATACCTCCAAAAATAAATTAGTCTCGAAAAGTATTAATTAATTTTAAGCCATAATTAAGTAGTTGTCTGTTTGAAAAAAATAAACAATTTATTAAATATCACTTGTTTTGTTGCACTCTATTATCGTGTTTCTATTATAAGGAGAAAAAAACCCAATGATGAATACCATAAACTTATAAATATTATTTATTCAGTAAGTTGGTTAAATAAAATACAAAAAAATCAGTTCTTACATGATGTTAAAAAAATATCTATTATCCCTTAATTACAGCAATAGGTCTTAATTTAATAGTCTTCTTACTGATGCCAGCAGCATGACATGTGTTCACCACATCAGTTACATTCTTGTAAGATTCTGGGGCTTCTTCCATCACTAATTTTGGCGAGGCTACTCGAATAGAGATGCCTAGAGTTTCCAGTTTATTTAGGACTTCTTTATAATCCAAGTTGCGTCTAGACTTGGCCCGAGATAACGCACGGCCCTGAAACAATTGATAAAAATAAAATTTTCACCACTGTTACTTTTGTACTTACACAAAGTACTACCTAATTCAATGTAGTCTTAATAAACTAAATTAGATAACCATAACACTGAGATTTATGTGATATACATTATTCACATGCACATTTTGTTAACAAGCTCTAAACTGTTTGTCTAGTAGTATACATTATAAGTCTTTGTTTGAATACTAACCGCTCCATGGCAAGTTGATCCGAAAGTTTCAGTCATGCCCTGATGAGTTCCAGTGAGAACATAACTGCAGGTGCCCATAGTGCCTCCAATAAGCACAGGCTGACCAGTCAGCTGGTAGTCAACAGGAATCAATGGGTGATTGGGAGGGAATGCTCTGGTTGAACCCTAAAACAAAAGCATAGAATTAAATAAAATTGCAAAGATGTTTAACTAAAAGTCTTCCAATTAATGTATATTATTTACCTTTCTATGTACCAATAATGTTTTAGGTCTTCCATCCACAATGTGTTCTTCAACCTTAGCAACATTATGAGAGACATCATAGATCAAATGCATGTCAAGATCATCAGGTGCCATTTTAAATTGTTTAGCAAATGCTTGACGAGTCAAGAATGTCATGGAACTACGGTTTACCCATGCAAAATTGGCAGCAGCTGCCATAGCCTTCAAATAATCCTGACCTTCAACAGAATTGATTCTTGCACAAGCTAGCTGCCTATCATTTGTCTCAATTTTATCCCTCTTCATAGCCTTCTCCATTTGTACAAGAGCATCAGTAGCAACCTGATGGCCAAATCCTCTACTGCCAGAATGGATCATGACACACACTTGTCCAACTCTCTCCAAGCCCATTTTTCCAGCTGCATATTTGTCATAGATTTCATCTACAACTTGTATTTCAGCATAGTGGTTTCCAGCCCCCAATGTACCGAGCTGTGGCAAGCCTCTCTTCTTGGCTCGGAGACTAACTTTAGAAGGGTCAGCATTCAACATGCGCCCATACTCTTCACAATGCTCTTTATCTTCAGCCCACACATATCCCTCTCGGAGAGACCAATCCATACCCATCTCCAAAGCTTCTTCCATATCACGAGCATTCATGGGAATAATTCCTTTGGAGCCAACTCCTACAGGTATGTGATCAAACAGGCTCTGGGCTAGTTGCTCCTAAAGAGACAAATAACAGCGTAATTAATATATTAGTTCCATTATTATTAGAATATTTAAAGATGCAAAGCTTAATTATAAAATGTTATACAGTTGTACCAAATAATTACTGCTAATGCTGTTGCATCATATTTTCACATAAATTGATAGATAACTTCACAAAGTACTAAAACATTTAGATTTATTATTTTCAAGAAAAACTGACACCTACCTTAATAGGCTGAACATCTTTTTCGTGTAAATTGGTTCTTAAAAGTCTGACACCACAGTTAATGTCAAAACCTACTCCTCCAGGTGAAACAATTGATGTAGGATCGGACATATCGAAAGCAGCCATATTACCTGAAAATAACAATATTAGAAACTTGAATGTGTGGTTTACGAGGTTTTTAACAGACTTCACTATAAATACTATGCGATAGATCTTTATTGAAGGGTTAAACTGTTTAAGTTAAACTCTCACTGAAAACTATTCATGAAGATGTGACTTCAGTTGTTTGCCCAGTAGCCCACCAACACTAGAAGAAGAATATCAATATACTCTACCTACTTACCAATAGCAAATCCATAACCTGAATGAACATCTGGCAAGCCGACAGACCGGCCGACGATACCTGGCAGTGCGGCTACATTAGCTATCTGTTTCACACCCGGCAGGAATCCTCCGGTCATGCCAGGTCTGCAAGAGTTTCGCAGTTCATCTAACATCAGTTTTTCAAGAGTATTATTCACATAAAATACTCCTTCAACATTCATGTTAGGTTGGAAACCCTTCTTAATTTTCCAGCAATATGGATTGATTTTCTCCAAATATTTAAGTTCCTCATTGTACTGCCTCACTACCATTTTTTCAGCCTTTTTATTTCTTTATTTATTCTACAAATTCTAATGCTTTTTCGCAAAAATCTCGCAGACTCAAAAAAAGCCAACCAACAACAATGACAAGTTGATTGACATTATTTTTATTTTTTCCGTAAAGCAAAATTTAAATAGACGTCAAGATATTACGTTATATCCAGCCGAATAAGTGCTCTGTGTCATCTGTGTAAAGGCCGGCCGGTGTCCAATGTCCTTATACAGTGTGAGTCACGTTAAAGTGTACATATGAAAATAGATGAAACTAGACCTGTTTTTATCGACAAAAAAGAGGTCAAAAAATTTTTGAGATTTTTTTTTAATTTTTTATAGAATTTTTTTTCTTCCAATTACTTATTGTAAAGAAATCGTAATAACTTTTAAACTAAGCGGTAGATCCTGATAAAATAAAAACAGTAATAATGCTAAATAACAGGCGATACTAAAAAAATACATAAAATACACAAAAAAGGCCAACAAATAATAAAAAATGATACTTTTTCAAAAAAAAAACTGCTTAAAAATTCGTGTTTTTTTGGTTATTTGATAAATTTCTCCAAAAAATGCCCCTATAACCGGTAGTTTTTATTACTTTTTATTGTTCTCTATCGTATTATCTTTGTAAAACCAAAAATCGCATGTCTCTATCCCTATCACAACATTTGCTATGATCGTTTGAACAAAGGCCTGCCACAACATTATTCTCCGCTACAGGTAGAGACAATTTTAATTTTAACTAAAATGCTTATTTTACTTCGAAATCTTTTGTTTTTATTTGAAATCTAACTTGTCTTTATCAAAATTACAAATCTAGATCCATTTTCAGTTTTGTTGTTATCGAAGCGTTGAATGGCGCGCCCGGAGAGGCTGAGTTCAAACGATCATTGCAAACGTTGTGATAGGGATAGAGACATGCGATTTTTGGTTTTACGAAGGTAATACGATAGAAAATAATACAAAGTAATAAAAACCACCGGTTATAGGGGCATTTTTTGGAGAAATTTATCAAATAACCAAAAAAACACGAATTTTTAAGCAGATTTTTTTCAAAAAGTATCATTTTTTATTATTTGTTAGCCTTTTTTGTGTATTTTATGTATTTTTTTAGTATCGCCTGTTATTTAGCATTATTACTGTTTTTATTTTATCAGGATATACCGCTTAGTTTAAAAGTTATTACGTTTTCTTTACAACAAGTAATTGGAAGAAAAAAAAATCTATAAAAAATTAAAAAAAAATCTCAAAAAATTTTTGACCTCTTTTTTGTCGATAAAAATAGGTCTAGTTTCATCTATTTTCATATGTACACTTTAACGTGACTCACACTGTATTTTGTTTGATGATTATCAAATAAACAGAATAACAGATACGCCATAGCCCAAATACTACTAAAAAAGTTAAAATCTGACAGCTAGCTGTCAGTGTCAATAAAATTTGGCCTGTTTCATAATCTTTTGGGATCGGGATAAAAATCGAAATATTGTGCTGTTTTCAGCTTAATTAACCACATTATGGCAGCGCTAATCAAGTTTCGCCAAATGCCTTTAATGCAAAGGTGTGTTTGGAACCACTACAACAAGGTTAGCCGAACAATTTCTACCTCGAAGAGGAATAGTGAGACTGCAACGACTGCATGTGAAACTAAACCAGAGGAAAAAAATTGGGTTAGCTACGGGTTTGATTACAAGAGCAAAGAAGAGGATACCAACGTGCACCATGCGTCGTTCTTCTTTTCAGTCACTCTTTGCTTAGTTTTTGGCGGTTTTGCTTGGGCGTACGCTCCCGATGTACATTTAAGAGATTGGGCCCAACGAGAAGCATTTTTGGAGCTACGCAGACGGGAGAAAGCCGGCTTACCTCCAATCGATCCAAACTATATTAACCCCCGATCTATTAGCCTGCCATCAGAATCAGAACTTTGTGATGTTGAAATCGTCATATAAACTGTTCATCGACATGTTCTTCTTGTAGGTAAATAAAGATATTTTAGTAAAGTTTCATTTTATTTTGTTTCTTTTTATAAAAAAATCTGCATGGGTTGCTATAATATACATTTAAACCATTTAATTAACTTTTCTAAAAATAACAATCGCAATCCTATCCTTCATTCATGTGTCTAAATACGTAAAAATAAAAACTTTATATTTATTGTTGTGTGCAGAATACTAGATAAAACCAACAATAAATATGTACAAATTCTGAATTTAGTACTTTCACATTTCTTATTAATTTAATGTACATACATAATTGTATTAAGTAAATCAAACTGTAAATTAATTTGATTAAATTAGTAACTAAAATAAGTGTTTTATTACTGATCCATTTCTTTAAAATGTAGTGGTAGTTTATTAATTAAATTGGCAAGAAATATATTTAAAAAAAATTGAAAGCTTTTGAACCACATAAATAAATGACCTTTGTTTAGAAATTTAAATCAAATACTAAAAAAAACTTTCTATTCAATATTTATTAATATTAACCAGTCTTGCATTACAACAAACTATGACTACACAGATTTTACACGAATAATTTTTCCACCTGCTAAAACACCATAAGTACCATCATTAGTACTGATAAGACCATTAATACATGAGCCAACATTGATCTCTCCAGCGGGTTCCAAAACATCTTCTCCAATCTTCCACCTGCGCATGATCCCATCCCAGCCACCTGTCCAAGCATAGTCCCCACTCACTGACAGAGAAGTTACTATCATATCGCTAACCTGTTGAAATTGAATGAGACAACAATCAGGGCTTTCATACCATGAAAATATAGTGTTTGATATAAATATCAATTAGCAGGTACTTAAGTACGCCTATATTTATTAGGTACAGTAAAAGTAGATAATACCTGCTCACTTTGACTCTTATGACCTTAGGAATAAGATAAATTGAGACTTTAATTATGTTTTTCAACTGACCTTAACTTCGTGTAATTGTTTAAATTTAGTGTCCACTGATGCATCGTGCAATCGGAGGTTATTGCCTCCTCTTGCCAACACCAAGAGGCGCCTGCCAGCTACACGCAATGGCGCACGACCCTCCATCGTGTGTCTTGTAACGAAACGAGATTTCGAATCATCTGGAAAGTTCAAATGTTAAATTTAGACTCCTGATATGTTATAGCCTATAGGTTGTGTGTATGTACCAGAACATGTTTTTCTCGCAATCTAGACCACACCACTATACTTTGCCATGAAATCGCGATTACGGGATGTGATTAACGTGTTTATAAACGAGAATTTCTGTTGATTTCTTAACTCAAATAGCCCAATGGTTAACTGGCAGAGAATGCCTTATAACCTCAGATGATAGATAACATTAGATTAGTAATTAATCCGACTATTATTATTAGAATCCATGGAGTTCTCTATCTTCCTCCTTCCCATTTTAATCTACTGATTAGACACAGAGAGATAACTACCTAAGTACTTACTAATGGTAGCTTCGTCTTATAAAATTACATACTTACCCGGTTTAATTTCAGTAACGGTAACATCCAAGTCTCTAACTGTAAATAGAAATGGTGGACTGAACCACAAATCCTTTACTTCTTCTAATACATTGTATCTTGCTTTTTCTTCGTTGTTCTCGTAAACCAAAACCTACAATAATTTATACACAACATGTATCCAAATAGTTAAAACGTACTAACGAATAGATCTAAGAATTTATAAAAATTAAGATGGAACCTTTTCAAAGATTCGGTTAGTCTATCTACAAACTCTACAATTGATGGCGTTGCCTTATATTAAAGTGTAGGCGTTATTTTATAAATCTCATTTAGAAAACAACAACAAACATGCCCTTACATTTCCAGCTTCATCACCAGCATAGAGTTCTTTGTCAAAGACACGTAGCGCACAAATGTCTCCATCACCGGTGGTCTTCAGGTCAGCTACTTTGTTTCCCTGATCCGACCAAACCTTGATACCCCCGTCGTTAGATGCCGTGTACACTTTTCCACCTTGTGCAGCGATAGCAAACACCTGCACCCCGTGGGCTGACCATGCTACTCCAGGAGTTAGGTTCGCATCGAATGTCTGTAATAAGCAACGTCAGATTTCTTATAAAGTTTTATCATCAGTTTTATTTTTAAGCTCCGTACTTAGACTTCAGAAAGAAATATTCGTTAGAACATTATACAGTCCGCTTAAACGAGACATACTTACTTCATGGTAAAATACTTATCGAGCTGGACTACTTAAGTAAATGTTAAACCTATTACATTTGTAAACATGTACACAATAAAATAAATGAAAATGTAACAAAAATTTACTCACTTTTACGGACCCATCTTCTGTACCAACATACAATTTACCATCCCAAGCCACCACACATGGTTCCGAGTCGATTTTTGTTTCAGTTTCAAGTTTTAAAGCCATATTAATGTTAAAATCAACCACTTTTCTGGAATATAGAATGTGCGTCTGTAGCTGTTGGTGTATTGACGAAAACTAAGAGTTCGAGAATCTCTAAAGTTATTTGGGATATAAATAAACGCGGAGACGTCGGGTGAACTTTACGAACAGTGTTTATAGCATCAGTTCTAGACGCATCTGGAACTCTTGTGTGGTTCGAAACAGCTGATGTTGATATTTACCTTTACGAAAATATCAGGAAAATTCGACGTCTTGCCTTCATAATGAATAACAAAATTAGATCAACGTGTTTTTTAGTAAATGTTGGAGTGGATCTGCGTGCCTACACTTTCTAACATAAATTTTAAGACCTAATTAATTAAGTTACGAGCCGAGCTTTCATGATTATTTTCTACACTTATAGCAGCTTGGATATGAATTTAACGTAAGTAAGTAAGTAGGTATCGAGATGTGTTTCTTAGTTCTAACTAAGACGTTACAGTTCGATAAAAAATTGAAGTAGGCTTAGGTCGTATAATAATAGTGTTTAAGACTGAGATGCAAAATTTACCACCACAATGACTGTTACTTTAAATACAATAGGGTATCTTCAAGTACATAGTACTTACTATGTAAATGTTGCAACAATTTTTAAGAATCAAAACCGCTAGTAGTTAGGTCGAAATAATCAACTTTGTATTCGATAAAAGTAGTATGATGTAACATGTTGAACGTGGATCTAAATCCAAACTGATACTTGCTATTTCATAATTCAATTGTCCATAAATTGAAACAATAGCGACTAGGTGACTAGAATTATGTACTGCGTGTTCACCATGGTTTGTGGAGCGTTACGGAAGTGTCCACATGGTAGGTAAGGTAACATACCCAAGTAGGTACTTTAAGCAACTGAATGGCAACTGAGAAAGTGAAAATACAAAATTGCTGACTTGTAATAGCATCGTGAGACGTTGTCGAGTAAGTGCTAACTTAAACCACCAATTATTTATACAGGGTGCTGAAATAGAAGCCGGCTTTACACTATTCGCTTTAAGATAGCTTTTTTAAGCTAAGATCGTTTAATAGACTTCTTTGCCCAATTTTGCCCTAAATTCTGATAACTGGATTACAGCCACTACAAAATAAATAAGTAAGTAGGCAAGAAGCATGGGCGTACCCACTTGGGGGGCAGTTGCCCCTCTGGAATTTGCTTTGAAGGAACCAAATCAAACTAAAAAATCTACCTACCTAAAAATCTGACTCCCCTATCTCTCTAGTAATAAATAATGTACTTTCTTATTTCTTTCTTTGTTACCTACTTAGATAGGTAGAGACGCAAAATAAATAAAGTAAGTAGGTACATCTTTACACATTACATCGGTCAGGCGATGTCATAACCACTTCCAAGTTATAGGTACATCCTACTTTCCGGACAACCTGTGTAACATGTTGTTATCAATCAAACTAATTTTAATGACAACAAATTGGCTTCAAATTCACCCACATCCACATGTTATTAATTTCCTGCCCAAGTAGTAAAAGTTTGTGATAGATGGATGTTTATTACCTACTCCTATTTATTAAGGTATATTAAATGTATGTACTCGTATGTATGTAGGTATAATTGTATCTTAAATATTATATCAATTAAAACTAGAATTTTTATTTCTCTCTTTTTCTTCACATACTTACTTACCGATTTAACTTTTACCGCACTCAGCTTTCTGCATAACCCAGGAGTTGACTGACTGAGAATGCTTAAATAGCATTAAGGCCACCTTTTGTACGAATTTATTGTGCAATAAAGTTTTATATTATTATTATTACTCCTTCACAAAACACTACCTACTGAACGCTGAACTAATGAAGCTTAGGTAAAGTTTCATTAACAGCAAGCAAGGACATTTTTCAGTATCATTTTTTATATCAGAATAACGTAAGGCTATAATTTATGACAGACAACCTAAAAGCGAAGCCGTAGCCAATAGCTTATTAACTAATTCACAAAAAAGTAGATTAGGTTAATATTGTTTATAAAATTATTATTATCGTAGTTATAGAGACGAACGGGGCATAAAATAATCCATAAGTAAACGCAACTGGATAGTGGATTAATCCTGTAGTTAGAAATCTGTAAAAATATCGCTAGTCTAGAGTCCTTCAAAACAAAGTGAATACCTTGAAAAACTGTAAAATGCGATTTATATTCTGAAACCTAGGGGAGATGGGCCCAAAGCGGGTAACTTAAGGTTTGTGTCAATAAAAAAGACATTACTGCAGTTGCAAAGTTATATATTTTTAATAATTCGTACAAGTATGTATTAAACTTTGTAATAAAAACTAAAAATCACTTCTCTTGTAACAAATCACTTCAAAAATTTAAGAACTAATCAGTCGGTCATTTTACCCGGTTTGCCCGCAGGGGGTGCCCAAAGCGGGTATGGCCGCTGGGGCAAAACGGGTCGAGACTGGGCAAGGCGAGGTACTGACGTTGGCTTTGGCTTTCTTAATGTTAGTTCTATATCTCTTTTCAAAGGCTTTACACCAATCTTCTCCAGCAGTTTGACTTTTGAAAGGGTGCGGAATTCTATTGCTCTCTGCATATTGATATACGTGAGATAAAAATCCGATTTTGTCAGACCAAAAAAAAGATTATCCATGTGAAACAAGACTTCTATCAATTCATATTCTTGTTCAGCCAAAACAACAAAAATTACCTATGAAAGTACCATTTTTGTATCCATATATAATTAGAATAAGAATAAGAAGCGGTTACCCGTTTTACCCATACCCGCTTTGCCCAAAAGATACTTTTTCACGTTTTGTAAAATAATTTCAAAATCTTTATCAGAAATGTTGCTCAAACAATAAGAATTCTACGCTGTTTTAATGCAGAATAATACACAAGTAACAGATTCAACACAACTTTAAACAGAATGAAGTAATTCATATTCACATATCTTGATATTTTTTTGTGAAACAGGCAAATAAAAACATTCGCGTCTCGGAGCTCCGCCGCGCGTCGCCGATGTTTCGGCCAAACTGATTCGTGTCGAAACGAGTTCGGGCGTTGCCACGAAACGCACACATGTGCCCAATCGGCTTGTATACGTGAATAACGAAGGCTACCCGCTTTGGGCGGTATACCCGCTTTGGGCTCACCTCCCCTATGTTTTAATAATTTTATTATACCAATCGCATTTTATAGAGTTCTAATTAGAGTTAAGTTCATATGCATAATTTAAAAAAGGTACCTACTATTACGAAAGCCGAGTATTGAGTAACAGACTGAGTAATATTACTATTCTCAATACGTTTCACGTGTTTTCGTTTTTAGCGAGCCACTAATCAGGGTCCTCCCTATTGCACGTTTGTCAGGGGCTTTCGCAATAAACTTAGTTATTATTTTGTGTTAGTAGTAGTTTGGTAACCACTCAGGAACAAGTCTGAAACTTTTCGTGGAAACAAAACTGAATGCCTACCTGGCACTAACAAGTTAAGAATATACGACGGGCTTAGTACACTAGTACAGTCAACGTCAAAAATATTTTGTAGAAGGTACAAACCTACTACTACCGTGCATGACTCATCTATGATGAGTGAATTAAAAATGTAAAGACTAATTAGTAACTGAAACCATTACATTTCAGGATGTTCAAAGGCATTTGGTCATAAGTATTGCAATGTAAACATGTAACATTCCTTATATAAGGAATGAATACCTAGCAGCTATTACTACTAATCTAATAAGCGTAAAAGGACAAATTAAAATTAAACCATTTTATTATAATATTTAAACGTTTAATAGTATAAAAATAATATATTTACAAACATTCACATCAATTTGATGTACGATAAAAATATTTACGCAGCACAGTTCGGCACAATGCCAGTAGGTCACCGCGCCGTCCGCCCTCTCGTGAACACCGCATGCACCGCTTGCCTTCCTGGGTCTAGCCGCATCTTTTACGTCACACCATTTCAGGCAATCTTTCATAATTATTTTTAGCTACGGTCAACGGGCGCTAACACCATTTGGTTTATTGACAACTGTTCTAAAAGTCCATTGAAAGATAATAACTTTTCTAATCAGAGTCTAATATAGACAATGTAAGAATCGTTATCGATTTCGATTCGGTAGAGTCGCATACATACATCTTATTTTTTGTACTTAACAAAACACGAATCTAATTTATCGGAAGTCTTACATTGTCTAAACTAAACACTTTAAACAAGCTGTAAGTTTTGAATCGCGGTTTGTTTACCCTTATCGAAACACTGAATTAATATTTCTGAAAAACTGTGTCCTACAAAATCTGATGCTACGTAGCTGTTCTATTTAATTTCTCACTTATATGACTTAAATCTACTTATCAAGATATTTGGTAGTTTCTGAGAGGGTAGGTTACGCAGGCCGGTCGTCGGTGGTGAAGTTCAGGGGGCTCCGTACTCGGAGGAGGGCGCGGAGGCTGGTGCGCCGTACTCGGCCTGAGGCGCGGCCGCGGGGTAGCCTTCTTGCTTCTGTAAATTAAATAAAGAATTCAATTTTAATTTGTTTATCTAATAAATAGGCCGCTACCAACCGGGCAACATGGAAAGCATTGGGGGAGGCCTATGTTCAGCAGTGGACGTCCTATGGCTGAGACAATGATGATGATGATGAATTTAATAAAAACAGACTGTCTATCAAGTTGTTACCAGATTTCGCAAAAATAAATGTCACGGTTGGTTGTACTTGTATTTCAGAGAAGATAATCATAATTTCAGAGAAGAGCATTTATACAATAGGCTTTAAATCAAATACCAAAAGTTCAACTCCTCGAACATAACTTGGTAACTCTATATATTTACATGGTGCTGATAGCACTCAATGAAAAATCTCAACCGCCACGGTAACTGCAATTAGTGACCGCCATTATATAGTTTATTAAATTTCTTCAATTTGCCAAATTACAAAACATTGTTAACTAATGTTGGGAGCAAATTACACTGCCATAACAATGGATCACATAATATTTTCGTGCATGGTTTACCCACTTTGCATTTGTAATCGTTTTGATAGCTCTACACCTACTTTCGTCTGACTTCATTCAAATGCCGAATGGACCGGCAATTATTATGCTATTTGCATGAAATGGTAACTATCATGTTATTAAAGTGTTATGTAATTTCTGCATCTTATTTATTTGGTACACGAAGACGAATAAGTAGGCTAATAATTAGGGTAGAGTAACATCATTATTTTTATGATGCTTAATTATGCCCGTTGCCCATTTTGAGATTAAGTGGCTTAAAAGTTACTTATACTTGTTGGAAATTTAGTTGAATTAGGTAATTAACTTTTAACTAATTACTTTTTAAGGCCACAATGGATCCTGAGTTTTTCTACAGCAAATATAGGAACAAAAACGACTCTACCGGTTTTAAATTCCTAGGAGCTTAATGACTACATTACTACTTATTACATTACTTATTTTTATCAGACACGTATTAGGTCAATTGTCTGTAAGATTATGTACTTAGTACAAGTATGTAATAATAAGTAACCCCATTCCCGTATACACTTAGCTGGTAAAGTAGCTCTAGAGCACGTATACAAACGAACTTGTTACAATTTCATTTCCTCCGAAGTATTGTTCGACGATAATAGTTCCAATTCAGGTTACACGTAGTTTTCCCACCAAACAATACGCAAACAAAAGGAAACATTCTGCGCGGTGGCTAATGACACAAAATGTTACTCATCTGAGTTGCGTTACTGTGTTATTGTGCCTGAGAATGGTAGCATCCTTGGTTGCGTCACCGTAATGATGATAGCAAGTGCGCTAGACATGCTAGGTCACGTAGAAGATGCTTCCTAGTGTTCCAGGAAATGTTACGCGCACTTTCACGAGGCGCGCGGCGCGGGCTCATCCCTACGCGACCCGAACGCGTAGCGCCAGCGTCTTCTCCGCACCGGTGCGTGATTATAAACAAGCATGATGTAATTAACCATTCACTTATGTTTTCATTAGTTAATAACAACTTTTACTCTACCGTATCGTAACTAATATCACTGTCATTGATTAATTTTTACCTTAACGTAACGGAGAAGGTGTAGATGCATTTAGGGTGAGAGTTAATTGTTTGTTTTGTTGTGTAGGCATTGCAAACGAATGTGCGTAATTTAACACCCTGAAAACTATTATTTCTATTGACTAATCCAAAATGCGAAAATAACTCTGTCTGCACTGAACCGATTTTGATGAAATTTGGTAGAGAGAGTTTGAGTCCCGGGACCTTTCCCGGCTTAAATCCTTACATAGGATGGTTTTCATCCCGGTTTTAGAAACTAACGATTTAATTAAACTCAATATCTTACCTGGGTCTTGTATCTGATGAAGTAGACTTCAGGTTTGGCAGGCTGAGTGGGCGCTGGGGTCGGGATCACGATGTCGGGTTGTTCTTCGGGTTTCTTCACCAACACGTAGACGAGGGTCTTCTCCTCATTCTGAGGCTGCACCGGGATTATGGGCGCGGTCGGGGTCGGTGGAGTCGGTGCCTTGATGAACACTATCTTGTAGTGCTTCTGAGGAGGAGGCACGTAGATGGGTTTACGAGCAGCTGGGTACTCGTTATCTGGAGGAGGGACGTGCACGTACACATGTTTGTGCACTATGGGCTGCTGAGGAGGGCCATACTGCGGCGCCGGGGCGCCGTAGGAGGATGACGGGGCGGAGTAAGAGGACGAGGGAGCGCCATACGACGTGGGCGGCTCAGGCCGCGCGACGGCGCAAGCTACCACCGCCGCCAACACGAAAGATCTCAGCACCTGTACACAATAAGGTCCATCGTTACTGGTTTAAAACGCATCTAAACCAAGACTTGCAAAAATAAGGGCACTTTCGCACTAACTACCCTTAATGACTTAAGGGTTTGTTTCACTTTTTCTTGAACTTTGACCGATGGCACCGGGTCACTAGAATGTTCTTGATGTCACTGTACCATTTCACAGAACCTACCGTTTTGTCACACATCCTGAGCACACGGTTAGATGCAGCCTTAGACTGTGTAGTGTCCAGCGACCCGGCGCCACCTGTGTTTATAAGAGATGCACGCTCCATATCCGGGGGAGGGGGCACTTTCGATGGTTCACATGCCTTGCGCAATGCGATGGTGCTCACGCGCCGCCCTCCTACTGACGACGCACCGAGCGCTGATGCTCGAGGGCAGATATTCAACTTTCAACGGGTAGGTAGTGCATTTGGAATTTTCTATATTTAAGCATAACGTATGGTGTACTTTAATTTCATTAAGTGCAAATTCTTATCATACTTTTCAAAAAGCTTTTCTGGACCGTCGTACCTACGTACCTAAATACGAGGATACCATTTATTTCCCTCAGGAACAAATTTACAAGCACACACAATTTACGATTTTTCAAAACAACGATCCTACTTTTGTTATTTCTAAAAAACAATAATGCTCTGTTTCATCAAACAAGTGTTTATTATGGTAATTAAATTTGTAATTTCGTGTAATAGTAGATTGCATTCTATACGCATGTGACTGTTTTTAAACGTCGCTTATTATTACAGGATTCAAGTTGAACATTGATAATGGAAATCTAACTATCCCTTTAACATAATCGACTATTGCAATCGGAATAATCTTCAGTAAACGGCATTCTCACACATATCACTGTGATCAACATATCTTGGTAGAATTTTAATGGTGAAACATTACTAGGTAAGTGTATCGGTGAACGTGTAGTCAGCCCACCACCATTAGAGGTTTGTTTACCCACATTAACAGTGCAATACCACTCTTATTTCAAACGAGTAAGATTTACACAAGATCTTTCTGGTATAGTTGACCACAAGTACGTAAAGGTGTCACGAGTTCACATGTTAATTTCAGGTTAGGTAGCCGATGCTCGCAGTGCAGTCCTTTCTTCAACCGCTGTTTAGCAATAGTTGTATCGCGGATTCTGTTTATTACCTCCAGATTACCTCATAGACTAGCACCACGAAAGGCAAACGTATAAAAAGAAAAATATTTTATGCGAAACTTAGATTTAATTGATACTTAGATGCATTCTCACGTAACTTCAAATTGTTTTTTCCTCAAATTAAGGAAGCGAGTATTATGCACATCACATCACAATAAAACTTCATACTTTTACATTACAGAACAAATAGTCAAAAATACTTTATGTTAAATTATTTACTCAAGAAAAACATAACTCTATTCATGACCTGGAAGTCCTGGGTTCAATTCCCAGAGAATTAACAAAGTGGTAAAAAAACTTGAAGTTAGATAGACCATGTACTACGGTTAGCATAACTTCTAAACCTACTACTACGCCTAAACCTACGACTATCTATGCAATTAATTGCAGCAAAACCTGATCGAAATCATTCTTCATCTAAGAGGCAAGTGAATGATAACAGATGCGTCACGCATTCAATCTGTTTGATAAAAACTAGTTCACATCAATGATCACCTGCATGTAGATAATTATTAGTATCTATCGACTTGACAAGCCTGCTTCACTGAAGCTCATTTATTACGCATTTTAAATCCTAATGGTATCAATTGTTGTTGGTGTAGCTCTATGTAGGTACTAAAATAATCTTTTTCATGGCTTAAACCGTGAAAATTGCTTGAAGCGATAACCTTCATAAAGGTATTTACTAGTTATTCAACCATCATTCACAGCACACTCATATTTATTGTATTAATTAGGAATTGTGTGGCATGCCCTAAACAATGAAGGAAGCATATTTTTTGTTCTGGAAGAAATTTTCAAAGTGTTAAACGCACAGTGCATTGTATAACGTTTTCTACGTGAAGTGCGAATAATTGACCTATGACTTGACGCCAATAATGTGGAAATACCGGTAGATTGGTAAGTGCTAGCCAGGCAGGTTGAATACTATCACACATTCCTTGGTCGAAGACTAAGGTGCGATATACAGGACGAAGCTCAAACTCGATTTAATTTAAGCATAGATTGAGGCTTTGATTACTTGAATTTCAATTTTTAATCTATTTACAGGTCAGAATCTATGACTGAGAATGAATCAAGTATAAAACGTTGTTTAATACAGGTCTAGCAACATTATAATTTTTTCTTCTTCATTTCTCCATTATCTTTTTCATTACCAAAAGCATCTCGCACTTCGTTGTCTATAAGCATGTTCTTTAACAGAGTGCCATGTTTGCTTCAATGAAGCTTGCTATGTAAAAAACTAAACAATAAAGATATTGTCTGCGAAGACATTTAAATTCTTTGAAGTTTCTATCCTATTCTACTCGTATCTACTTCAAAAATCGGTAATAGACATTATCATTTCATGGCTAACTATGTACTTTCATTATTTACTCACTTATAAGTATCCACTTAAGGAATGATGATACATGGTTTCCTCATTACGATAAACTGAATAAACAAATACTAGATCCAACTGGATCTTCATGCATCTCTTTTTATACCCTAAAAAGCGATTTGAGGAATGAACAACATTTACGATAACAATCATTAGCACTATCCTACTTTTGTCAAAGGATCACTCAACTGCTTTAGTCTCTACATTTACTCGTAGTCTGGACTTTTATTTTACTTTTGATCTTTTCATGTCAAAAATAAGAAACTGAATTTTCATCGTCCGTTGAAAATGATAAGAAAAATTTGTAGAAAATTAACTAAGGTTTCACGTATTTCTTAGCATTTGAAAAAGTAGTGTTTTCCGATTGCGATGTCTTATATAGAGTAGGTATCGCGTTACATGTTGTTTTCTTGTATATTATCTTCATCTTTATTTTGTGTGGTAACCCTGGGACATCGTTAAAAGCTCAGCTGTTACGTTTCAGTTAAGGACTGTTAGTCGGTTCCGCCTTTATAGAATCGCTGTCCACTTATTGGTGTGCATGTCCGACATATATCTCGACGACATCAGCCTTGCAGTACGCAACTAATTCATTACTACTTCCACACTGCCCAGGACATGTAAACAATCGGATCGGACCAGCTGATAAATATCTCTATAAGTGTTAATGCAAAAACAAACCATAAGAAGTCATGGCAGCCCTAAATCAGAGCAGAGGAAAGTGTTCTTGTAGAGCTACAAAGGTAAGTACAACCTAAAATTTAATCTTTACCCATGTAAAAATTACCTAATTATAACTTTTTCCGAATTTATCTTAATCTACACAAAATTGTTTATTATCCCATAATAATGGGATTTACATTGAGAATGTAAAAAAAATATATGAAAATAATTGCAAGCAATTTTAAAAAATTTAACATCTGTTGTGTAATCTTGATAATTTTCCAAAACGAGATACTGCTCTCCTCTTACAAAAAATATTTTACATGTACCTACTTAACCCTTAATTTGGCAGACTCATTATTTATCAAAAAATAAAAATACATCGTCGGATTTATGTTTTTAGGGTTATTTATAGGTCAGAAAAAAATATATAAAAAATCGGAACTTCACTAAATAGAAAAAAAACAATGTTCATCCCAATGAACACTGCCAAATATATGGAGAATTGTAACTGTTCATTGGGGTGAACATTGCCAATTTAGGGTAGCGGCATTAAATTAAAACAATTATACATATAAAAAGTAAAATTTATATTATTAAACGCTTTTTGGTGCACGAAATAGTAAGAAATTAACTATTACCATACAATTTTGTGTGATAGTTGAGGTTAAATAATGTTTAATGTTTTTAAAGAAAAAAATCATAATATTTTGTTCATGTAACTTAAAAGTGGACAAGTCGCACAAAAAAATAAAAAACAGCTCCCACATTTATAAAATATATTCTTCAGGGTTTAAATAAAAAAGTAAAAATGATTTTAATCATAAATATTCTTTGGAACTACAAATTTTGAATCTACAAACAACCGCTAAATTAAAATATGTAATTATTTTGCATGAAAATTTAGAAAACAATTATGTCCACTTTTACAAGTAACAAAACATTATTCTGATATTACATTTCATGCAATATACAGTATCAAGCTGCCAACAACCCAAACAAAATAAAAATTAACTATAAATAAAGAAATTGGTCCACTGAAATAAAATTAAACAAAAATAAACGTTTGATAGCCTATTTGACAACGTTCACTGGGATGAACAATCAAACATTGATAGTAATTTGGCAATGTTCACTGGGATGAACACTCGACTTTGACCTGGTATAACATGGCTTATTTATTAAATGAGCATTATAAATCAATCAAGTTATTGAGCATGAACACTATGCAATACGTTAAAACCACTGTCATTACTCAATTATAATAAAAAACATGTAAAGCTTGAATAAACACCTTGACACTAAAGCCTGGTCTTCGCTATGTCGGCATTTTGGCTAAAATTAACACTTTCAGACTGTGGCTAGCACATAAAAATATTTTTCTACCAAAACTTAAAAATACTTTCTAGTGAAAAAAAAAAGTTACCAGTAATTAAGACGTATGCACTCGGCATATTATTTTTTTCAATTTAATGTTCATCCCAGTGAACAAAATCAAATGAAGGGTAGATTCTAACTAAATAAGTAATTGCCGTTACGTCCTACAGACATTATCACCTAATTACATAACATATCCTCAATTATTTAGCCAAATAGTTACGGTTACGGCATATAAAACTCTAATTTCAATATGTAATTATTGAAATTTAAAAAATCTACACGGTCGAATTCATTATAATTGCTCTCATCACGAAGAAACAACCTTCTGTCATGTTTTAAGTTTGATTGGCATTGATTAGGCAACACTCCTCTTTATAATTTGAATAGAAATTAACATTCATTCGAGTTATAAGACGGCTTACTAAAATACTTTATACAACGCATTACTTTTTAATAAAATATCCCTTCAGAAATAACTGAAGTCATTGTAGGGTACCTACTGTAGTCACTCAGAACCAGTTTTCAGGAATATTTTTAGCTAAACTGTTTTATAATTTTACTTTGTACCGATCCCACGACTTTTACTCGTACGTGTCCTCCGTGCACTGTCAGGGAAACTCAGGCTAAATAAGTTAGAAAACTAACAAAAACACTTAAATTAGTTCTAGACATATGTAGATCCCATCAAAAACAATACTTGTCAAAAAAACCAAGTCTCGCAACTCAGTTGTTCTACGGTAAAAAGTTGTGAGATCCATGTAATACCAAGTCCAGGCCAGGAAATCTTTAACGTTTTACATAAATTATTGACTTGGCCATCGCACTAAATAATTTAATTTACACGTGTTTTCATGCGATGGCCAAGTCAATATATTTATGTAAAACGTTAAAGATTTCCTGGCCTGGACTTGGTATTACATGGATCTCACAACTTTTTACCGTAGAACAACTGAGTTGCGAGACTTGGTTTTTTTGACAAGTATTGTTTTTGATGGGATCTCATTTCTTTTTGTATTTTGTAGACAGCAGTTATGTATCTAGAAAACTGGACCGAAATTGAAAAATTTTACTCGACTTGGCGGTTGCACTACCATGCCCCCAAATCTCATTTCTTTTTGTATTTTGTAGACAGCAGTTATGTATCTAGAAAACTGGACCGAAATTGAAAAATTTTACTCGACTTGGCGGTTGCACTACCGTGCCCCCAAATATTTTAGTTTTTCCTTGATTCATACACCAAACACTACTTATATTCCAAATGGCAATGCCAGATTTTGTATGGAAAGTGGCGTCTTTTTTTTTCGCGCGGCCATCGACCAAACTTTGTTTTTTGATTACAAAATAGTGTAATAAACCAAACTTACTATGGCATGTATACCTCTAAACTCAGTCTGAACTGAGTTACGAGCATTAGAAGTTTGATTATTTTCATACTAGATTTGCTTTTTGTGCGCAAGTTTTGTAAGAAATTGCAACAAAATATTGCGCTATTTTTTTATTGCGCTGATTCTGCTCCATACTGATGTCTGGAGCCTTTAATGGATGATATTGTTTGTTTACACATACAATCTCACTATTTTGTTGCAATTTCTTACAAAACTTTGCGCGCAAAAAGCAAATCTAGTATGAAAATCATCAAACTTCTAATGCTCGTAACTCAGTTCAGACTGAGTTTAGAGGTATACATGTAATAGTAAGTTTGGTTTATTACACTATTTTGTAATCAAAAAACAAAGTTTGGTCGATGGCCGCGCGAAAAAAAAAAGACGCCAATTTCCGGCATTGTCTTTTGAAGCTTCTAGGTCTGCTAGAAGTGCCTTAGAATTTTGATGATCGGTGAGTCAGTGAGTCAGTGAGTCAGTGAGTGACAAAATTAAGTAACTTTGACCCGTTATAATTCTTAAACTACTGGTTCAAATTCAATGAAATTTTAAATATACCGTGTCTTTACAATGCCTGCATAGCTAATGAAAATTCAGCCTTCTAGTTTTATCCACAACGAAGTTACAGGCAGTCGAAAATGGCCTGAATTGCTTCGAGAAAAGGATGGTACGGCCGTGCCGCTTTTTTGCTCGACTTGGTGCGGGCACTGCCGTGCCCCCAGATAATCCTATTTGTGAATAGAAGCTACCTACTCTATTTTTTTTTATAGAATGCCTATGTCTATCTATTGGGCACACTACACGTGTTTTATTTGTCTAGCTAACCTAATAAACTGTGGAGTCCTATTGTTAAATCAAAGTTCACTAATGAAATTCTGCAAAGCTTTTTTAGGGTTCCGTAGTCCTGACAGGAACCCTTATAGTTTCGATATGGTCTGTCTGTCTGTCCGAGGTTTTGCTTGGAAACTATTGGCACTAGAGAGCTGTAATTTTGTGGAGGTAGTATACTAATCACACCAAAAAAACGGTAGAATAAAATTTTGTAAAAAAAATTTTTTTCTGGTAGCTCCCCTACATGTATAGTGGGTATGATTTTTTTTTCTTCTTCTACCCCATCGTGTGGGGTATCGTTGGATAGGTATTTTAAAATGGCTTCAGAGTTTCTAAGACCATTTTTCGATTTAGGGATCCGTTTGCAAAGTGTTAAAGTTTAAAGAGCCAATTTTTGTTCGAGTAGAGCGTCCATCTAAAAACTAAACTGTTGGCTGGAAAATCAGTAAAAAATCATGATACTAGTGCTTTTTATGAACTTTTAAGGAAAACTATAGCGGTTAAGAAAGATCAGTTAGTTTAAGAGTAATAGTCGTTTAACTCAGGTATTATAAAATTTTATACCTAATAAAAAGTCCTTAGAAGAAAATATGAAAAGTGACTTTAGATGAAGTAATTGCTTGCTTCTAAAATATATTGTGGTAACGACGGACAACTACGGAACCCTACACTGCGCGTGACACCACGACACGCACTTGACCAATTTTTTGTAATCTTGAATCCTGAAATCCAATTTACTTAGGTTTAAATTAAAGTAATCACGAGTGCTTATTCATTATTTTATTTAATTACTTGTCGGATGGTTTGAAACATTATAAACATTTAAGAATTCTTATAATATGATAACTGTAGTGTTAGAGGTATTAGGGACTTTATTACATACAAAACCTAAACAAAAAATTCGATATAATTAAATTTTTAAGTGTTTAATTTGATACAAATATCAAAAGACTTTAAAAACTTGATTAATTACAATATTGTACACTCAATCATACCTATCCGAAGAACTGTGCATTAGGTATTATTTACAATTCTATAATAGACCACAATAACAGAAAGAGATAGAGCACTAACTCTATCAGTTATAACAATTGCCCGAATCGTGATACGTATATGATGACCAAGTCAATTGATGACAAACATAAACAAATATTTCAAAGGGTAAATAATGTATTAGATCCGCCTACTTCTTAACTGTAATCGAGATGAATCAACTAACAGATCAGTATACTTAATTGTTTGGAATGTGGGCACGCACATCGTTCCCTCAGTTCCTCCCAACGGTTCGACGACGTCTTGTAAATCCAGAGTCATCCGGTTTGAGGAAGCTGGTGGTAGCTCCGAACCGGCTGATTCCGCATCTCGCCGGCGTTTATCGGCCTTAGCTACGTGCACGCGCCACGCGCGTATTCATGTTATAAACGCTCCATTAGTTTTCACATCAGTATAGGCATTTCTGCACGCCAAAATATTACACAATACAAAACAATGAGCATCCAAATGCAATTCGTATATTTTTAGCATCGGAATGTCATTTGCGTAATAGTCGTATTACTCACTGGCATTTCAGACTGCAAATCGCAAATCGCCTGTAACAAAGGCTTAGGTAAGGACAGAAACGAGCGGTTTCATGATTCACGCGACTTCCTATCAATGAAACTAATTGATTGTAGTGTTTTTAATGAATCACCACATCGTAGGAAGTTAATTATTTCGTTCAACGTCTAGTGGTCAATTGAAAACATACTTTTTAGTAATTGGAAAAATACTGCTCGACCCAGCAAAAATTATTTCTCATTGAACGGAGTAGAGGTAGTAGATTAGCCGCTCTCCGATTATACAATTAAGCAGCCTACATACATGTTTACACGTTGATTGATGACATGAACCAGACAAACTAAACAAGTTACATTATTAGTCGGCTAGATAATTTCAATTATAGCAGTCAATTATCATCAAGATACTTATTATTTTATTTCACACAATTAAGTAATATTCTGTATTGTTTTAGGTATTTTTAACAAATATTTTACTGTTAAGCTTACTGACCGTCGTAGCAGCTACGCCAAGTTTACCACAACCCAACAAAACCCAGACAATAGATGTCACAAACAACAATCTCACAAGAGTCAGAAATGTTTCCATGGAAAGTGGAAATTTTGGTTGGGAAGACTACAGCGTGTTGGCGGTGATGTTGATAGTTTCGTGCGGAATCGGTGTATTCTATGGCTACTTTGGCGAAAAACCTACCACCGGTGACGACTTTTTGTTGGGAGGATCATCGATGGGAACATTTCCAATGTCGCTGAGTCTCGCAGCTAGGTAATAGAAGAAACGTAAATATGAAATAAGTTTCATTTAAACGTTTTAAATGATAACAAATTTGACGTTTTCAGTTTCATAACAGCAATAGAGCTGTTGGGAAACCCTGCGGAGATGTATATGGCGGGTGCGCAGTTCTGGATGATTTGTGTCGCCTTTGTGCTCGTCGTGCCCATCGCCAGCCAGTTGTATTTGCCCGTTTTTATGCGCTTGCGACTCACTTCATGCTACGAGTACTTGGTAAAACTATCAGTTTTGATTTATCAAAAAACCCTAAAATTAATTTAGATTTTCTAACCCTTTAAAATTTACAGGAAGTGCGGTTCTGCAAGTCTATTCGAGTGTACGCTAGTGTACTGTACATGCTGCAGATGATCCTATACACAGCTGTAGCCGTGTATGCGCCAGCGCTCGCACTTTCCGATGGTATGAACAAATATTATTTGACTGGAAATTTCGAATTTCCTTTTTAAATCGAAATAAAGTACGATTAACAGTATTAATTAATAATAATTTATTATCATATCATACAGTAAGTACATAAAATACAAGTACCTATCAAAATCAAACGAACAAAATCAAAGTCAGGGGTGGAAAAATATTTTAACAAGTGTCAGAAAATGGTAAAACTGATCTATTTGAAAGATACAACAATCCTTATTCCGCATTATTATTCAAATGCATAGCCCTTACAAAATTATATAAGTCATGGACTTTATTCAAAGTAGGTACACAGTCAGTCAATGTCAATAGAAATTTTGCAACTGTAACGTGACCAAACATAGAATCGATTTAGAGCAAGTGGATGCTCCTGTACATACATACAGGGTGTCCCAAAAACAATGGATAACCCTGTAACCATCGATAGGCCTCGCCATGATCTCCCTAACGTCCATTTTTGACCCCAATAAAAATATCACCGATTTCAAGATTTTTAAGTTTTTGTGCATTTTTAGAAAATTGCCACCTGCGATTACTTTTTCTCATGCCATTTCTACAAATGAGGATACTTTTCAATCTAGTTTTTTTCCTTATCACAAGGGATAGTTGGGCTATCAAAAGAAAATATCAAAGTTCAACAAACTAGTTTGAAAGTATGAAAATTTTAAGAAATTGCAGAAGAGAAGGAACAATTAATTCATTGTCTTGCACTTTTGATCAGCCATCGTGTAAAAAAAATGTAGGAAGACCATCGTGCCCATTACCTTAAAAACTTCCTTAGTTAATTGAGATTCTAAAAAGGTATCACAAGCCTATGTATCCTGTATTATTTTTATCTTATGGCTACTTGAATAGCAACTAGTATGAAAACTGCAAAAATTAGTTTTTCTCGTAATAGCTAAACTAGGACTGCATAGTGGCATTAAATACAAATGGATACTTTTTAGCGTAGGAATTTAAATAAAGCAACATTTTATCATCATCATCATCATCATTTCAGCCGTAGGACGTCCACTGCTGAACATAGGCCTGTACCCTAATGATTTTCATAATAACCGCTTGGTAGCGGCCTGTATACAGCACCTTCCTGCTTATCTTTATGAGGTCGTCGGTCCACTTTGTAGGTGGACGTCCTACGATGCGCTCTCCGGTACGTAGCCTCCACTTGAACCCTGCTGCCTCAGTTCTGCGAACTACTGTGCCTTGCCCTTTGCCACTTCAGCTTGCTGATCCGTCGGGCTATGTCAGCGACTTTAGTTCGTTTACAGGTCTCCTAATTTCTGATATGGTTTCGTAAAGAAACCCGAGCATAGCCCCTTCCATAGCACGCTGTGCAAAAAATCCACGTTTCCGAGCCGTGTATCATCACGGGCATCTGTCTATAGGCACATGTATAAGGTGTAAAACAAAAAATAAGAAATCACAAAAACGCAGAACGGACGGCCAATGGGGCAACAGGGTTCAAGTGGAGGCTACGTACCGGAAAGCGCATCGTAGGACGTCCACCTACAAAGTGGACCGACGACCTCATTAAGGTAAGCAGGAAGGTGCTGGATGCAGGCCGCTACCAAGCGGTCATTATGAAAATCATTGGGGTACAGGCCTATGTTCAGCAGTGGACGTCCTATGGCTGAAATGATGATGATGATGATGATAAAATGTTGCTTTACTAAAATTCCTACGCTAAAAATTATCCATTTGTATTTGATGCCACTATGCAGTCCTAGTTTAACTATTACGAGAAAAACTCATTTTTGCAGTTTTCATACTAGTTGCTATTCAAGTAGCCATAAGATAAAAATAATACAGAATACATAAGCTTGTGATACCTTTTCAGAATCTCAATTAACCAAGGAAGTTTTTAAGGTAATGGGCACGATGGTCTTCCTACATTTTTATTACACGATGGCTGATCAAAAGTGCAAGACAATGAATTAATTTTTCCTTCTACTCTGCAATTTCTTAAAATTTTCATACTTTTAAACTAGATTGTTGAACTTTAATCTTTTCTTTTGATAGCCCAACTATCCCTTGTGATAAGGAAAAAAACTAGATTGAAAAGTATCCTCATTTGTAGAAATGGCACGAGAAAAAGTAATCGCAGGTGGCAATTTTCTAAAAATGCACAAAAACTTAAAAATCTTGAAAACGGTGATATTTTTACTAGGGTCAAAATTGGACGTTAGGGAGACCATGGCGAGGCCTATCGATGGTTACAGGGTTATCCATTGTTTTTGGGACACCCTGTATAGGTATTTAAACTGGCTATCTACAGTCTATTTACATTTTAATTAAAATTTAGGAAACTTCTTTCTTATATATTTAAGGAAAGATAAAATCACAAACGTCTGAATTATTTGAAAAAGTGTCACAAATCAATTTTATTAGATACACCCTCACAATCTACGAAATTCAAACATTGCACTTAGTATTAACCTTTCACAAAATCTTCTTGAGAATACGTAACTATTTAAATCAGGAAGGTCAAATATAATGACAGGATTGAGTTCAGCTGAATTACCATGCAATGCGCAACCTCAACCGAAAATTGTAGCTCAAAATAAATTCAAATCACGGGTGGTGCAATAGGTAACAGTTTGCATAATGTTCCCGGACAACGCCGGGCTTTAATCTAATAATATTTAATAATAAAGAACGAATTATACAGCAATCTTGCGGTTTTAGAAAATAGACATTAACAATTCAAAGTTAAAACCAGAAGTGTTCTTAAATATATATCCTACATCGTATGAATAGAGTGGTGTTACTTAACGATATCCTGAACAATTTGTATTATGTAGTCTAAATAGGTTAGTGAAAGCAAATAGTCAAGGCAAGACAACATAAAAGATGCATCCAAAATGGGTGTGTATGAATCGTACGTGGCCACGCACAAGTGACCGCACTTACGCAATGGGATGACAATGCCGACATAAAACTTAATTCATGCTTCTGAATGTGACTTTAAGTGCTCTAATCATTACGTCAACGTAACAATTTAATGTTATCATTATAATATAAATGATATAATAACAGTACCGTCTATTGATATTTTATTGACGACTCTACCATATTCACAATGGAACGGTCTGCGATCTACAAATTTCTTTTTTACTTTAATGGACATTTAATATCAAATTGTTGTACATTAGAATTATAAAAGTCTAAAGCTAATATTATTGCTTTATATGACGAGTTTCATAATAATTTCGGTATGCAACGGAGGAGCAAGTGTTGCGTCGGCGCCGCTTATTTACGACTAGGGTTTCTGCTCGAGCTTTCTCGAACTCGAGAAAACTCGAGAAATTTGGCTTCATTCGAGACGAGAAAAAAATTACCGGAGCTCGAGAATTCTCGAGTCTCGAATTTGAAGCTTTTAATAATCTTGAAAGCCTATTTTCTTAGACAAAAGTAAGTTTTTAATTATTTAAAAGGTTAACGTTGCTTTTAGACTGGTCTAGTCTTTCCTTTTTTACCCGACTGCGTGACGCAAAGGAGTGGTAATGTGTCTAACAGCCTATGTGTGTATGTATGTTTTTGAAGCACTATAGAGACCAAACTCTTGGGTCGATTTTTATGATTCGCACGTCAATCGATTTCTTTTAGTCCGGTGAGTGTCACTAAAGACATGACGTTAGTAAAAATTCAATATGGCGATTACTGGACGCCATATTGTGAAACTCAACAAACTATGGCATGTGAGGTATCATTAGATTTGTTTTAACTGTGAGAGTGACACTGGGTATATCAAAATTGGAAAATATAAAAATGGCCGATTTTTGGGGCCAATATATGTATTAAATATAACTCAAAACCTATCGAGTGGGTTATCAATAAAGGGTTTTTAAATAGCTTGCAAAATGTATGCTCTTTAACTAATAGATTAAAATAAAAATATTATTGAAAACAAAAAACCCAACTGGGTAAAAATAAACTGAAAAGATAGAAATAAGACAAAGTGTTCACAAATGCAGTTGGAGACATCAAACACTTATCATCATCATCATCAACAGCCCTTTACAGTCCACTTATGGACTATGAACCTCCTTCCGCGGGAAGAGTAGGGGTTGGTGACAAATTAATGTATTCTAATGTATTCTACACGGCTTATCAGCAACTACTTATCACCAACAAAAAAAAATAGTCATTGATGTCTCCGACTGCATTTGTGAACACTTTGTCTTGTTCCTATCTTTTCACTTCATTTTTACGTAGTTGGGTTTTAGTTTTTTTGTATATTAGATTTAAAAAAACCTGTGTTTTTATCAAATTTCAACCGATTTCAACAATTTTAATTAAAAGACTCGAGACCCGAGAAAACTCGAGACTTTGGCCTCGAGAATTCCCGAAACTCGAGAAAAAAAATAGGTCGAGAAATCAGAAACCCTATTTACGACCTACCACTAAACTGGGCATCGTTAATGGTCCACGATGGAACGTGACACCTGGCACATAGGTCAGGGCGGCGGGCAATGCAGCCCGCAATGCAGCGAGATGTGCTAAATGGTCATCGCCACTGAGCAATGCTCAACTACCATTACTCGCTGACATAATACTCAATTATGATTAATGCTCAACTATTATCTTAATGGATGCCTTTATTCCGCAGTAATGTTCCTTTTCGGTGTCAGATGGTATTGCAGAGACGCCACGCTTAGAGATGTGGGCAATTAGCTCGGTTTTAGCAACGAGAGAATGTTAATGACTTGTTTTCAAACTTGCTACACGCAATCCACGCCCGAAAAATTGATAATGAAAGGTTCCGCGGCGTGATGGTGTCTTAATGGCTATTCATCGAAATATAATTGAGATTTATCGATAAATACTAATTAAAATGTATTCGTTACACAAACACTCGTAGCTACTTTCGATTCAATTAATTGTGTAAGTTTTTCAATACCGAATTTCGTGTTTTTGTTTTACAGTTACGGGACTGAATACGTATTTGGCGGTGACGTTGGTTTACGTCGTGTGCATATTTTACGCTTCACAGGTAAGAATGTTTTTCTTTCTTTCTTTCTTTTTCTGTATTGGTGAACTTTTAAAAAGTTTTCGATGCAATTTTTATTGCACTATGGATCACCTATGAGTGTAATTAAACTTAGATAGAAGAGAAACAATCACAAAAAATACTTTAAATACGATTAGTTCTTCGCATTGGCCATGTTTACTACGTATTATGTAGTATGGCTTGGTGTTAATTATCCAGACATGTAGCTTTTGGTTTAGTTCGCACAGCTGACGCAGCTTTCCATAGTTATTGTTAGTATAGTCGTATAGTTGCATATAACTATGAAAAACTGAGTCAGCTATGCAAGCTACGCTAAACTAGCTTAGCTCTTTACATTACGTTAGGATCATAGAAAAACCCGAAAATAGAAAAAACATTTCCTAAAAAATCTTGTTCCGCGACCGACAAAATCGTCCGAGCGAGATTGAGGGATTTGACTTAATTTTGTAATTTTGAACAGGGTGGTATGAAAGCCGTGATAATGACGGACTCGTTCCAATCGGCCGTGCTGCTGGGCTCGCTGGGCGCGGTGCTGGCGCTGGGCGCGGCCGGCGTGGGCGGGCTCGACGTGGCGTGGGACTACGCCGCCCGCACCGAAAGACTGCACTTTTTCGAGTAATCCAACATTATTTTAAAGCGTATTGCAACATTTTCCCCTATGCATTTACTGTACGGAAAAAATATGATGCAAATAAGTACTTCTCGGCAAAATTCCCTATTTGGAAAAATTATGTTAAAACTAGATTGAAAAAACAAAATTTTCTTGGTTTTCCAAAGCACTCCAAAGTTTGTACTCAGTGTGGCCAATACGAAACTATGCGGTTACTTTGTAGCCATATCAAAGTTATCGTAATCCACCGTAAACCAATAACACAGGTTAGGTTAGAGGAAGAAATTATATGAATACTAACGAATCGTTAAAATCGTAGGTACTTGAGGATGGTCACGAACGTACACCTAGCTTTCTATAAAGTGAAATCTTTTGCAAACTGAGATGTGAAGTGGTTTATACTCGTGCATACGCATGCAATCAAAATTGCGAACCACATGCCCTCAATATCCATAATGATTATTTGTAGATAAACATTTCCTTCGTATTACCATAATTACATTACTTTTGGGATTACTAAACATAAACCAACATAAATTGAGCATGCATTTTGAAATCAAAATGAACTTTTTAGGTATTTCGTCAGCGGTTTAAGTAGAAAACGAGTGTTTACTAAGTTACTTATTTGATTTTAGCATGAACCCAGACCCGACGGTGCGGCACTCGTTTTGGTCTGTCGTGGTCGGAGGGACCATGTACTGGACGAGCATGTTTTGCGCTAACCAAGCTTCGGTGCAAAAGTACCTGTCAGTCGAACGCATCAGCCAAGTGCGAGTGGCGCTATGGGTCTCCGCCTTCGGCTTGATAGCGGTGTACTCCGTGAATTTCGTCACCGGGGTCATCCTCGCATACCATTATTCCGATTGTGATCCCATTCAGGTAAACGTTTACGAATTTATTACGCTACATTGACGCGCGCGCATTAGAATACGGTCATTATTACAAAACACGTGTATGTGTGTTGCACACGTTTTCCAATATTAAGGTACACTTGCTGGCTACTTTATATGCAATCGTGGAGTGAAATGAATAATGATGAATTGATGATTTACCACAGGCCGGAATTACTAAAGGATCCGATCGTATCCTGCCGTTGTACGTGATGCAACAGCTTGGCAAGTACCGGGGCATGCCAGGATTCTTCGTTGCTGGAATTTTCGCAGCCAGTCTTGGGTAACACATCACTGATATTTACTTAGACAATATTACTGAAACTTGACTATTTTGTCTCCCACAACAATAATGAGCCCGTCATAGTGAATCGTATGAAGGCCCGTGAATTACTGATCCAGATTCAGTCACAGCTTCAGACCTAACAGTTAACTGGTGAAGTCCAGTTGGTATACCAGTTTTAATTCACGACACTGTTCAGATAAATTGGGAACTCAATTCATATCGCAAATTGCATCGTTAAGAGTAAGCTGTCAGCCGACAATGCTAAATCAATTAAAATTGTTATTATTTATTATTCAATTTAACAACTACTATAAGACAGACATTATTTTCATTACGTAAACAGAGCCTTTCTCCTTTTAGATTAGACTTGGATTAAAAGTGTTTTCTTGTATTGATTCAACAACATATTGATGTTAAATATTTGAGGACACTAAATGTATTTATTTTCATTTTTCAGAACAGTGGCTTCGGCTTTGAACTCTTTAGCTGCTATAGCATGTCAGGATTTAGTGACAGGGCTCCTTGGAATAAAGCTACCGGAAGATAAGGGAGCTATGGTAAGTTTCTCAAAGTCCCACAAACAGATAGCTATGAGACGAGCTAGGCCAAAAAACCATGAAACTATAGTAGGTATGTTTACCTAAAAGGTGTAGCCGAATGGTAAGATATGGGATGAGGGCATGAATCCTCCCTCAGGCATCACGCACACTATGGCTTCAATACGCATAATTATAAAAAGTATTAAAAAGCTCTGCTGAAAGCTTTCCCACCACTCCACGAATAAGCTAAAGTAAATGAATGAATGTAAAATGCTGTGAAAATAGCTTTAAGCCGGTATATGCCAACAGTTGTAATAAAGTGACCCAAAAAGTAAAATTTTATAGTCAGCAACCAAAAATAATAATTTTAATTTGTTCTAACGCGTTTAAGTCTTTTGTATGGCAACTATAAAAAACATACTTATTAAAGTAAATAATTGCAACGACATTATGTTTAAAAAAAATCTTAAGCATTATCATTTGTGGTTCCATCTTTCATTCCAAACCGTCATATATCGCTTAGTGGCTTCGTGGTGGTTTCAACAACCAAATAAATCATAGTCTGATTAATGACTCATTCATGATTAACAAATACAAACATTAATGATTTATCACTGTTAACAGATAGCACGATGGGTGTGCATCGCGTGTGGCGCGGTGTCGTTCGGGCTTGTATTCGCGGTGGAGCGCCTAGGGCCTGTGCTGCAACTGGCACTGTCCTTCAACGGGATGGCAGGCGGTGTTTCGCTCGGCCTCTTTACCCTTGGCATGCTGTTCCCTTGGGCTAATGCTAAGGTACTACTGCACTATTTTCAGACCTTGCTGTTACTGGTTCTATCATTTAACAAGGTATTTATTTACAGCTACAATATCACAATAACCCAAAGGTATCGGACTCGGTGTCACTGCCGATTCTGAACTTGCCTCTAATTCGTAGCTTAGTTTGAGGTGTTAACGGGACTAGGTATTAGCAATTTGCGCAGTACAGATTACTGTTATTCTTTAAAAAAAACTGTTGATTAGTTAACTTTAACTAATAATATTTGAATAAGAAAGTTAGCTTTAAAAAACGTAATCAACACCCATTAATATTTCATGCAGGTCATCTTTTTTATTGCGATTGCAAACGATTACATACAAGAAAATTAACCAGACAACGTCCACATTGTCAAGACGATTACACCTCTCGCCAGTGAACCTCTCATCTCAACCTCATCATCTCGCCACTCGACTTCGAGTGTTGCAACATTACTCATCAATAGTGTTGCTTTTTATATGTAACATATTTTTAGAATAGATTTTGTTCGCGGCTTCGCTCGCTTTAAAATATAGACCTTCGTTTCATCCCCTTGCTGTCGCTTAGCGGACGCCTGTCGTAATACTTAATTAAACGCAAACCATTCAGTGTTTCAGCTGAGTGCTGATAAATCAGTCAGTCAGTAACGTTTATATATTTTTAAGTGCACAAACAATAATGAGCTTCAAATATTTTGAAATGAGGTAGACATTTCAGATAAAGTTAAGTACTTACCTAGATGAAGAAACTATTGGTGAATCGTATGAATAGAAATAAAATTGGTAATAATTAATATGTAACCTGATTGCAATAAAAGTAACAGATTCATGCGTTTGTTTACATAAGCGGTAAGCGTTACAGTCATTATCGAACGAAAGTAAAGAGAATGCGTCTCCATTTTTACATCAAGTAAGCATCAGTAGGTCAAGGCCATGCCACACATGCAGACGTCTGCATCCGCCTATATTCGACCGTAATGCGTATGACCTACGACCTCCGTTAATTTTAGAAGGAATAGTAAACTGAAAAATTATTGGTAAAACATTCAAGGTTGAAATAAAAAGTGAACGTAAAATGTGTTTAATCAATTTTGAGCATTAGCATACCAATAAAGATTTATCAAAGTAAGACTTAGGCAACAACATTCAAAAAGACTGTCGGGAGATTTTCTATAGGAGCGACACCAGTCATACTTGTTCAAAGGTAGGCGCAGACCACCGATTTTTAGTTGGTCGATATTTGGGCCCGATTTTAATTTGTATGAAGAAGCGGCCAAATCAAATCGGTGTAATGTGCGCACTTCCATACATGCCCATAGTATTATATTATCTGTGCCCATACCTACTGATCAACTGCCCGACTAAACTATCGGCCGACGAAAAATCGATGGTCTGCGCCTAGGCTTCAAGTTTGTACCTGTTACGGCGGGAATACGCAAACCCTATAGTATATGCTAATTAAATTATGTTGGTGTTTTCATAGAAAATAGAATCCGAAAGCATTAAAGGTTATCACGTAAAGACCGTGAATGGCGTGCATATACTGCCTGCCCAATACCTTATTACCACTCCACCTACCATGGACGATTACTACAGTCAAAGGAGGGTTATGTTCCGCAATGGACTTTAAAACAAAAGGCCAAGACAGTCAATAAAACATACAAATGGTGACAAGTATGTAGAATAGGTATGGCCATGGATGGCGAACCATAAGATTTTGAGAACCAAACCGGTACACACTTCTGTAGTAATTAAATGTTTGGAATCAATATTTGACGACACATCTTCATTTTCACAAAAAAATACACATTGATACAGTGCGAAGATTTGCCCTCCTATAATGTTGTGCCTACTTACCCCATGTTGTAAATTCAGGGTGCGGTGGCAGGCGGCGTGTTTGGTTTACTGCTGGTGGTGGTGGCCGGCGGCGGCGCTCAGTTGGCCCAAGTGACTACTCCTGGCCTGCCAGCCTCCACCGAAGGCTGCATTCTTCCAGATAACTCGACAATCCTCTTGACTCCTGGGTAAATATAAATAAAATCTAAATATTTTCAATTGTGACCATATGAATATTTTTGTTAAGACAAAGTTCTCGATCATTTATGTATATTTAATGTGTCACTAACCGTTTTTGATAAGTCAATGGCACTATAGGCGTAGCGCTTTACTTGGTATCTTCTCTACTGAACCGCTACTTATGCGCTACCAGTAGATGAAAATATGAAAAGAAATGTTTGCACATCATTGACTGTAAAGTTAGTGTTCACGTTAGTGCACCTGTTTTCCAGCAATGCTCAGGACGAAGCTGTCTTCTGGCTGTTCCGTGTCTCATACCTGTGGTACTCCGGGCTAGGCTGCGTCGCCACGGTGCTCGTCGGGCTCCTGGTGTCGGTCATCACCGGCGTCACGCACCCGGCCCACGTACCAATTGACCTAATATCGCCGCCCATCGTAGCACTACTCAATTCCTTACCAAATAACATGAAGGTAAGAGTTTAGGTACTTCATTATCATCTTCAAAAAAATATTGTAGGAATGATAATCAAGCGTATTCCAATAGAAATGCTAGTTTCTAGCATTCTAGTTAAGTTTTTTCATAGATCTAAGTAATGAGGCGTAAATTCAACCATTAAACTTCAACCGCACGTTAGGTAAATGCGTACCTATGTAAATAGGTACATCACATAAAATAAAATTCATAAAATTCATTTATTTTTGCAAATAGGCTTTAAAAAAGCGCTTTTACACGTCCCAATATTAACCCTACCACTGCTTCGGGACAATAAATGGGCCAGTGCTGAGAAGAAGCAGCGCAAGAAACTCAGTCACTATTGTCAGCCTCCTTTTCAAGGTTTTACAGTCTTTAAAATATACAAATTATAGTCATAAGTATTAATGCGAGCTAGGCAGTTAAACATTCCAAACATTTTTATCCTTTATATAATCATCAACTTTATAGTAGCCCTTTTTCATTAAGGTGCTTTTGATATGTGATTTAAATTTATGAATGGGCAATTCTACAACAGTTTGTGGTAATTTATTGAAAAGTTTAATACATTTCCCCATAAATGAATTACCAATCTTGTGCAGTCTGAAATTTGGAACGGCAAGTTTATTTTTGTTTCTTGTATTGAACTTGTGTAAATCACTCTTTCTAGTAAATTGCTCTATATTTTTGCGAACATATAAAAGGTTTTCATAAATGAACTGTGAAGCTACTGTCAGTATATTAATCTCCTTAAAGAATTCTCTCAAGGAAAATCGGGGTCCAAGGTTATAAATGGCCCGCACTGCTCTCTTCTGCAGAACGAACACAGTTTCAATGTCCGCAGCTGAGCCCCACAACAATATGCCGTATGACATTATACTATGAAAATAGCTAAAATAAACTAGCCTTGCCGTTTCAATGTCAGTTAATTGCCTTATCTTTCTCACTGCAAAAGCAGCTGAACTGAGCCTTGCTGACAAGGTTTCAATATGAGGACCCCACTGAAGTTTAGAGTCTAAAGTGATTCCCAAGAATGTTGTGGAACTTATGCTATTTAATGGTTCATTCTTCACCAAACACAAAATATGAAATCTGACAAGATAATCAACATAACGCGCTGCATACCAAAAAAGTGTGTGACACATTACAGTTCTGCTAGAGAATTCCAAATTATAATATAATTAGCTCAGTAAATCATAATATACTGCGGTAAACCGCATCTTGACGTCAATTTATTTGTTCTCATCACGTCTTCGTGGTCCCGTGGATAGTACTTCGATGCCCTCCTCCTCTGACGTCTTTCTGGGTTTGATTTTCAGAGTGGTGTGCAAAACGAAATAACGCATAGGTATCTACTCTACCTGCTGCCCATGTTCATAATATCATAGTCAATTCATGATCATGTTATGTCGTCAGTTAATGGTTAGTTTAGGGATCTTCTAAACCTAACTTTCCTGATTTCGCAACCTATGTTGTTAAATAGGTTATTGAACATTAGTGGAGTTTAGTGATGTAATCCTAAAATGCTTAGGTAGGTAGGTGTAGCGATTCTTAAAAAAACAATTTTTTTTTTTGGGTTTCGCAACTCAAAATTGGTTAGGTTACTGAACCCAAGTAAGAGTTCAGTTACTAAACATTATTTGGCTAGGTTTTGTATAAAACTAACTTTTTTGGGTTCGCAACCCTAATTTCGTTGGTTAGGTTACTAAACCCAAGTGGAATTCAGTCACTAAACCTAACTTGTTTGAAAGTTGTTTGACTAGGTTTTGTATAAAACTAACTTTTTTGGGTTCGCAACCCTAATTACTCAGTATGATTAATCGTGCTACTAACAATGCAATGCAGCAAGCAATCTTTAGAGTTTCAATTTCTTGATCGCTCGTAATAACTTAAATTACGTTTCAGTCAGATAGGAAAAAGTAGACTCGAAATCGTAACGGAATTCAACACCTGTCCACGTGCGCAATTATAAAAAACAATTTCTTCGTTTCTACAGAAAAGTCTGCGTGTGTCAACTCGGCTGGGGTCAGAAAGGCGTCGCAGTTCCAGCGTGCGGCCGCCCAGCATGTCCGACGACAAAGACACGCGCAGGCGCCGCCGGCTCTCCGAGCTTGCTGGCGGAGTGTTCTACAGCGACGCGCCCACGCTCACGCGCGGCCTCGACAACCCCGCCCTCGGCCTAGACTCGGAGAAACCACCCCCAGACGAATACCACTTCAATAGCTTCAAACTAGAACCCACATCCAACGGGCACACTTCCAACTTTTCTTAATTAATTTGTATACAGTGTGAGTCACGTTAAAGTGTACATATGAAAATAGATAAAACTAGACCTATTTTTATCGACAAAAAAGAGGTCAAATTTTTTTTTAGATTTTATTTTTATTTTTTATAGAATTTTTTTTCTTCCAATTACTTATTGTAAAGAAAACGTAATAACTTTTAAACTAAGCTGTATATCCTGATAAAATAAAAACCGTAATAATGCTAAATAACAGGCGATACTAAAAAAATACATAAAATACACAAAAAAGGCCAACAAATAATAAAAAATGATACTTTTTGAAAAAAATCTGCTTTTAAATTCGTGTTTTTTTGGTTATTTGATAAATTTCTCCAAAAAATGCCCCTATAACAGGTGGTTTTTATTACTTTTTATTATTCTCTGTCGTATTATCTTTGTAAAACCAAAAATCGCATGTCTCTATCCCTATCACAACATTTGCTATGATCGTTTGAACAAAGGCCTGCCACAAAATTATTCTCCGCTACAGGTAGAGACAATTTTAATTTTAACTAAAATGCTTATTTTACTTCGAAATCTTTTGTTTTTATTTGAAATCTAACTTGTCTTTATCAAAATCACAAATCTAGAGCCATTTTCAGTTTCGTTGTTAACGAAGCGTTGAATGGCGCGCCCGGAGAGGCTTAGTTCAAACGATCATTGCAAACGTTGTGATAGGGATAGAGACATGCGATTTTTGGTTTTACGAAGGTAATACGATATAAAATAATACAAAGTAATAAAAACCACCGGTTATAGGGGCATTTTTTGGAGAAATTTATCAAATAACCAAAAAAACACGAATTTAAAGGCAGATTTTTTTCAAAAAGTATCATTTTTTATTATTTGTTGGCCTTTTTTGTGTATTTTATGTATTTTTTTAGTATCGCCTGTTATTAAGCATTATTACTGTTTTTATTTTATCAGGATATACCGCTTAGTTTAAAAGTTATTACGTTTTCTTTACAATAAGTAATTGGAAGAAAAAAAATTCTATAAAAAATTAAAAAAAAAAACTCAAAAAAATTTTGACCTCTTTTTTGTCGATAAAAATAGGTCTAGTTTCGTCTATTTTCATATGTACACTTTAACGTGACTCACACTGTATTTGTTACGGTTAATGTGATAAATTGAAAATTATTAATAATAACCGGTTATTATGAATAATTACCGACAGTCGCGGTGAAAGTGATAAATTAATCACATTTAACAGTGATTATTTAATAATTTAACCTTAGTACTAACAAATTTAATAAAAGAGAACAACATCTTGTGTACGTGCTCGTGTACAGCCAAACTTTTGAACGTTTTGATATCATATATTAATATAATTTGGATTTGGCATAATGAGTTTGGAATGTTTCTTGCATAATATTACTTTTCCATGATGCCTATAACATAATGTTTTGATTTAAAGTGAAAAATAGGTTAAGGTGCGCCGGTGGTGCCTAAGCCGCCTATTTAGTTTTATACACACATAAATGACCACATATTAATCACATTTACCAAATCATGCGGTGATTATTCATAATAACCGGCGATTATTCATAATTTTCACATTTATCACTTTGACCGTAACATATTCACTTAAATACTTACTTAGTAGCGTTAATAGCTTCACATCTGTATCCCCATAAATGCACCACACTGTGCAGGTGTAAATTTTTAATTTATTCGTGGTAGATTATGTAATTGTATTGTGTGTGTGAATATTAGAATTTAAGCAATATGTTATCTTTGTGACAGTAAATAATTTATATCATAAGTTCACTTGATTCCGGAGCAGGATGTGGTCAACGCCCCGTTAGTCAGAGATGAGTCATTCGTTGCCCTATACTAAAAAACGGCCAAGTGCGAGCTATCGTGTGCAAAAGGTTCCGAAAATTAATTGTTTACCGCACATATAATAAAATTTGGCCTATTCAAACAAACGAGATCCTTGACACTAAGCTACTCCATTTTACTAAATATTCTATTCAAAAAATTATTACTTACTGATAAAAACAGTTGCGTAATGATCTTTAAAATTTTATAAAAATAATACAGATATTACCGTTAAAACCTGCAAAACGAAGAACGTAATTTGCGATAAAAATGTTTAGACTAGAATCCAACTACTTGTATGTGATAAATCTACACACTTTATTCAACGGACTGTTGGCGCTGCTGTTATGTTATAGTTCGCGACTTTAGTTTAATTTGTAACAATGCGAATGCGTAGAATATTTCGATAATTTGTTATAAATATTTAAAAATAAATTATTTTATAAAGCCTGTTTTTTTTTTCATATCTAATTGAAACATCTTTGTTGGTTTTAATTTGTTTATTTTCAGTGTTTAGGGTACACTTAAATAACTTAGGAAGGCGTATAAATATTAATAAATTGTAGAAATTGAGTTACATGTTTTTAAGAAGTTCCTCTAAATTAATAAATTGTCAATAACTGAAATACACTAGTCATGTTAGAGTAAACAAACAAAACAAAACTATATTGCACATCTTTAAAATCTACAAATGAATTTCTTCTTTAGGAGCCTTCCAGCAGCATAATTGTACGTGATTTGAACATAACATTTAAATAAAAGTAACATGAATATCAGCAAATAAGACAATTTTCTGCTTAACAATAATATTTATAAAATGCAAACAATTTAGATATCATTTCATGATAATAAATCTTGTTGTTGGTGTTGTGACTGTTGCTGGTGTAGACCTTGCATAGCAGAAACAGGCACGCTCACTGTTATGGGTGGCATTCCCGGTAACGACACCGGCAACACCATGGAGGGCCCGCTGGACACCGGCGGGGGCTGCATGGGCGTCGGCGCGAAGCTGCTCACATCAAATGTGGCAACCGGTGCAGCATTTTGGGGATACACAGCAGTACTTGGCGAGTAGCTAGGCATCATTGGTATATAAGGCTGAGGTTGATTCATAGGAATACCTGGCAAACTCGGTAGCGGCGCTGGAGGCTGCATATTGGAAAAGGACGGTATACTTCCTAAATTGGTCAGGGTTGTATCTGCTAAATCTGAAATAAAAATTATAATTTTAATAACATTCCTGGTAATATTTGATGATTACGAAAATAACGATAATTTACTTACTGCTAGAATAGGCAGCCATATTGGATACAATAGACTGTTGAGAGATGGGTTGCTGTGGCAACGATTGTGGTATCACAGGCATTTGTGGTGATTGCAATGGCGGCTGAGGAATGTCTTGACTTGGAAGAGGCTTATCAACATAGCTAGCAGTGGTATAGTTTCCAGGGTTTACCATCGGCACACCAGACAAGAAAGGAGGTGGTGTTTGTATAGGCTCTGGTTGTACATTGAAGGTCTGTGGTCCAGAGGGCTTACTTTCGTTGATATTCATATTGTACAAATTTGATGTAAGCTGTGCAGTATCCTGAAAAATAAAAGGTTTGAATTAAAATACAATTTACAAAATTATCTACTTATTATGTAAAAAATAATGAAACAAGAGAAATTTGACACACATACCATAGCTGTTGCAGGATTCTGGCCCGGCATGGGGTAAATATTTCTAATAGGAATCCTGTGTAAATACCCATAACCAATGCCACACCCTAGACTTCCTTCTCCTCCCCAATTGTGGTTGGGAGTGATATTGACCTCTCGGCAGGTGTCATCGTTCACATTGTACACATACAACTTTAGAGCTCTACCTTCATGAGCTTCAATAAGTGTGAAAAAATCTTCACTTTCATGCATAACTGAATCAGCTCCAATAATATAATCCGAAAATGGCTTCAATCCTGCCATTTCTGCAGGTGAAGATGGATGAACTTCCTGTAATTTACAGAATTTACCAATTAATAATCTAGGCTATATAAATGTGTAGTAAAACGATACTACTCTTTTGACAATGATCACATTATAGGTTGAAACTTACCAGCACATGCCATACATTTTCAGTGGCTCCTTCAAAGGAACAAAACCTTATACTCACTCCCAGCAACCCTTGCCCACCCCAGTCAGCACTAGGTGTAACCATTACTTCTCTCACAGACTGGGTTTTGCTGCTGTATATTAACATTTTAATAGATTTATCAACATTTTGCTTTAGTAGTTCTTTTAAAGTATCATTGTCCTGGTCCAATCTAGTATTTTCTATGGCTACTATAAAGTCGAAAAAAGCTTCCAAATTAGCTTTTTGACCCGGAGAACCGTCTTGCACCTGTAAATACAATTATTGACGTGTCTTATGTGGATTGTTAGACTCGAAATTATTTGAAATGCCTCAAAGCAATAACAATGGTAACTAACCCGCAAAATATGATATCCATCAGTGCCGCCTCCAGGCACTTCTGTGCTATGGGAAGAACCCATGAGGATATTGTAGAATTATACAAAATACACTATTAAATATTAATTATAGATTGTTTTATTGACAGTAATATTACTCCACCAACAGTTCACAACCGCAACGATTTTGACAGTGACAGTTTGGAGAATTACGTGGCATTTGTCATTTGCAACTGCGTTTCGTTACTTATAAATAAATGAAAAAAAACTCTTGGCAAGTTTATTTATAGGTAGGTAATTCATATAAATCAGTACTTCGTTAGTGATAAGAGGTCTTTCTTTTCTACCCAAGTCTTTATGTAGCCAATAGCAATTAGTTTAGTCGCATGGCCCTTACACAAGATAATGTGTTTTATGTTATAAGTGTAACGAATTAAACTAGCGCCACCTAGTGTCATAGCTTCTGTAACCTGTTTAAATATGGAAAAGAAATAAAATAAAAGCAGTCTGTTACACAGATGAGACAGGGACAGATAGGAAACGGCCCTATGATTGGTCCGTTCATAGTAAAAGTTCCGGCATCTATGGACTTCCATTGGGTAGCGCTAAAAAAAAAGAAAAGATCATAACTTTTTAATAACGACTGCCTTAGCGACGTTGCAGTACCGCTTTAATATATTTTATAACGGGTAACGTTATCGCACCAATAACGGTACGGATACATTATTATTTCAAATTATTTATAAAAATAAAAAACCATAAAATAAGTTCTATTAAAAAATTTATTTCATAAAAATACAACTTAAAAACAAATGCATACAACTATCGACAAAATTGGTCCTAACTTTTGAGCACTTGAGTCTGAACATGAAGTACATCTGCTTAGAATTATCTACACGTTCGAAGATAAATACCAACCGGATGATTTCTTATTCCGTAAGGAAAATTACAAAATAATAATGAAATAAAAAATCATCCGCTTAACTCGATAATTATAAGTAAGCACCATAAACTTAGGAAACTATGAAATACTATTAGTAAGTAAAACTATACAGCCATTAATTCACAGAATCATCAACTGCGGGTTTTTAAGAAAAATAAAAGAAAATCTACCGCGCCAATAGAAAATAAAGTCTAGTTGGGCTTTATTTTCATCAATAACATTGAGACTGAACTATTTATGAACATAATATTTAGTAACTAGCTGTTGCCCGCGGCTTCACACGCGTGTAATTTAGTTTGTCAAATATCGTAATAAATTATAGCCTTTTGTAATGCCACCTAGAGGGAAAGTACTCTTAATACTGTAGATAGAAAAAAATATCTCAAATGAAACATTCCTTTATTTTTGTAAAGAGCATTCAAAGATTTCCGAAAAATTTTGCGAAAATTCACCACCATACCATACAATTTTCCGTAAATAATTACAATAATTTAAGATTTCACCTTATACTTAACTTTAACGATCGGTACAATAAAATAAAGGGTGTAGTTTTTTCGCAGATTTTAGTTGGTTCGATTCCCGGGTGTGGCAAGCTAAGTTTTGGAAATCTTTGAATGCAGTTCTATTTCTTTTAAAAAATAAAGAAATGTTTTCTTTCACTACAATTTTGTATCTACAGTATTAAGAGTACTTTACCTCCGAGTGGCATTACAAAATTCCACCCTGTATGTTAGTTATTTTGGGTTTTAAAGTATAATACTGCAAAGTTTCATCAAAATCCGTTCAGTAGTTTTTGCGTGAAAGAGTAACAAACATGTTAACATCCAGATTCCAGACATCCATACAAACTTTCGCATTAATAATATTAGTAGGAAGTAGGATTTGAGTAAATCTATCTTTAATTGCCCAGTAGGTAAATGTTAAAGATTCTTAGTTAATTTATCTCTGTTTGAGTCAATTTTAGTCATAAAACCCATTATTACAAAAAAAAATTAAGCCCGGGATGAACCTTAGAGAATTAAACCTCCTCTATGAATGAGATGAACACTGGTTTAAAATCACATTTCCATACTAAATGTCAATTTTACCTAGAGTTTAACTTTTTGTAATAAATAGGTACCCACCATTGAAGCCAACAGAACAGAATAATATAATTATTAACTTTTTGCAATAATTGTTTACAAAATTTCAAGCGAGCGAACATGTCTATTGTCGCAGACTATAAATCCTACTAATATTATAAAGGTCAAAGTTTGTGTGGATGTTTGTTACTCTTTCACGCAAAAACTACTGAACGGATTTGGTTGAAACTTTACAGTATTATTATTTGTAACCCAGATTAACATAATAGGGTATAATTTATGCCAATCTGTGGCACTAAATTTCACGCGGGTGAAGCCGCGGGCAAAAGCTATTTATAAATAATATAAACGCTGTTTACAATAAAAATGATGATTACCTGTAATTGCGTAACACTAGACAGCCATTAACAAAATGAATCATTTTTACCGTATTTGCATGTTTATAAGAAACTAGCTGACCCGGCGAACTTCGTACCGCCAGTAAAAATCCGGTTTTAGCCTATCTTCATTAGGGAAAATGAAGGATTCTAATTGTGAAATAATTTTTCAAATTGGTCCAGTACTTAGTTTCGGAGCCTGTTCAATATAAACAAACAAACAATCATTTTAACAAAATTTGTGTAGAAAAAAATATACTACGATTTTCTTTAACTTGCGTAAAACTACAAAAGACCTACTTAACAGTACAATTTTCCATAATAAATTACGGTATTAACAAGTAATTATCAGTTTCCAATACGATGGCTCCTACGTATAAGGGCGAAACTGCCGCTTACGCCTTTTTCCAATTATTTAAGCAATGATTTCACTTTGCTCTAATCTATAACATCAGTAAGAAAAAAAAATTTTTTTTCCATTAGATACAAAATAAAATTTTAGGCAAATAGGCGTATGTGCAAAACTACGCCACGTATAAAGCCCAATCATACGATTCGTCAATCTATACGAGTAGTTGCTTACATAAACATATATTTTTTATAATCCAAATCTTAAATAAAGCCATGAAAATATTTAGCAAATTGTTTTATTTATAAATTATGACACATTATATAGTTATTTAATTTTTAGCGTTAAGAGTCGCATCTCAAACTAATTTGAAAATTATAAATAACTTGAAAAAATCGAACTGCCTAAGGCATCGTGGGTTCAATTCCCGCCTTAGGCAATTCGATTTTTTCAAGTTATTTATATTTTTTAAAAATATGACACATTATGTTAAAAGACCTAACTAAATCTCGAGCACAGTATATGGGCGTATTTGCGTTAAAACGTAAAACGGTACATTAAACGACTTTTTCTAACTGATTTATTATTGATATAGCACATGATAACAATTAAAATAATTACATGCATAAATAAAGAGAGTAATCGCTTAAAATATTATATTTACGTTGTCATTTAAGTCTCTTTACGTTGAACAATATACATGAAATTATAGAAATATGCCGACGTAAAAGGGCAATGCGTAAAATCTCAAAATATATAAGAAAAATATAAAAATTGATAACAGCAGTAGCAAAAGCATTACATGTTAAGGATAAAATGTGAAATTTCATTAAATTCGTTTTAGTGGGTCAGAAGATATGACCCAAAAATATGGTTCTGGCCACTAAAATGGCTCTCCTGTAAAATTTACTTTTTTCACTTACGCCAGTATACGTAGGAGCCATCGAATAAGCGAATAATGTACTGCAAGTTTCTAAGAAAAAAAAAGACAACACAATATGATTTACATTATTATGATTCTTATTACAAATCATAACAGACTGAAGAAGCTGTTTATAATAATAGAAAAAGAACTCAAATTGGCGACTTGTATCCACTGTGTGCACGTGATATCTGTCGACGCTTATTCCATTCATATTAAACCAGATTAAATTTGGTGTAACATTTACAATATTATTAAGGATAATACTACTACATACTGGGTGATTCTTTTAGGTGTTGCCATTTTTTTATCATTAGACTCACTCAGAATTATTAGTAACTTAATCGATTTACGTAAAGAGCAGATTTTTTTATTTATTTCATAATTTATTATTATCAAAACCAGCATGCGTGGACTTATCCATGAAATCACAGTCATTATGGCGCACGAAAATAAACCTTATAGCCTTTACAACTTAAGGTATAAAATATGCACACGCGCATTATCAACAGATTATAGCGCAGTAGCGTAGTCAATACTGCGTTACCGCAACATATTTATGAACAGCTTATGATTACATTTGTCTGAATTTGTTTTAGATTTGTATGATCGTTAAAACACTTACAATATTTTTTAAAATTGGCACGACGACTGTACATAATTTATATTTAAATGATATGTATTATTGAGCGTTTGTCAAACCTACCAAATTTGGTGCTGTATGATTGGGGCAGTTTTTTCACTCAATACCTTCATTTTCTTGATCGTTGACTAGGCAAAATAAATATGTGGCGCAATAGCTCATACGCTTTCGGGCTCCGTTTTAAAAAAAACAAAGAGTCCACCTTTTGTTTGTTTGTACCGCCTCTTGACTTACTTCACTGCAACAGTCAACTACTTTACTACAACAGTCCTCCATCTCGTTCGGTCTTGAGCTTCTCGCTTGATCTCGCTCCAGGTTTTGCCGATCTTCTTCGCCTCGTCCGCTACAGTGCGCCGCCAAGTTTGCCTGGGTCGACCACGTTTGCGTTTTCCTTGGGAATTCCAATCCAGAGCCTGCTTAGGGATGTGATCGGGGTCCCTTCGGAGAGTGTGGCCAATCCAGTTCCACCTGCGACGCTTGATCTGCTGGTGGATCGGAATTTCGTGGCAGCGTTCCAATAGCTCGACGTTGGAGATTTTCTCGGGCCAGTATGTGCCGAGAATTCGGCGAAGGCAGCGGTTGATGAAGACCTGCAGCTGGTGCGAGATAACCTTGGTGACCTTCCACGTTTCACACCCATAGAGCAGAACGGATTTAACGTTGGACCCGAATGTTTTGATCTTGACCCTTCGGGTCAATTTCCGTGACTGCCATATGGGGCGAAGTTGTGCAAAGGTAGCTCTGGCCTTGGCAATGCGCGAAGTGATGTCCTCTTCGGTACCTCCAGTTTCTGACACGACGCTCCCGAGGTAGGTGAAATTGTGGACTCGTGCCACATCCTCTGCACCAATCCGTAATGGCGTGCAATTTCTCACACCAGATCGCATCTCTTGGGTCTTCCGGCAGTTAATTTTGAGCCCTGTGATACCCGCTTCTCGATGTAGGTCATCAAGTTTGGACTGCATATCGCGATGCGTGTGGCTCAGCAAACAGAGGTCATCGGCATAATCTAAGTCTTCTAAGACTCCGATTATACCCCACTCTATTCCACGCCGTTGGTCTTGAAATGCGCGATTCATGACTCCATCCAAGACAGTACCGCCTCTGCTTGATGATTTTATTTGCAAGCTGAACCTGAAATAATTAATAACAATAGTATAATACATATTGTATTAATCATATTATAAACGCTTTCTTAAAATTAATTATCTACTTTGAAAAAAGCATCAAAATGAAACTGAAATACTTAATATTAATAATTGTAGAAGAATACTAGCGGCCGCCCGCGACTTCGTACGCGTGGATCCCGTTTTTTCCCGCTAATTCCCGTTCCCGTGGGAATTTCGAGAATTCCTTTCTTAGTGCACCTCTACGGTACCTAAACTACGTCCCTTCCAAATTTCAAGTGCCTACGTTTAGACGTTTAGGCTGTGCGTTGATATGTCAGTCAGTCAGTTTCTCCTTTTATGTAATTAGATTTGAAATTTAATAAATTAAATACATTATTATGATACCTTAGGACGCAGCAATAATATTATCCATAATGTGGCTCTGATGTAGATGGCAGGATACAGTTTCTGAAATATTTTAATAAAACATAATTAAAATTTATTACATAATTAAAAAATTAGCATAAAATATACCTATAAAATTAATTAAGTATGATGGTAAAACCTGTGGTATAACTATCTAAAATTAATTTAAAAAGATAGTTTTGTAAGATAGAATACTGCAACCTTTACTAAATATAAATTATTTTGGAAAAATCCTGTAAAACTTAATGTACAATTAATTATCAAACAAAACAATATAATTTAAATAACTTAAGAAAGTTTTCTTTGCAGAACAAAATTAAATGTTCATCATAATAAATACTGCTTACAAAACATTACAAAAGAAAAATTACTATCACAAAAAATCTGTTTAAATTACATATTGAAATTATAAATTATGTTCGAAGAATATTGTAGGTGAATTTCAATTTAAAAGTACATAGGTATATTTACAACTGAGTTGAACACAGCATTATCTAGCAACAACATTGAATTGAAGTTATCTCTATTAGCAGCTAGAAAGAAAAAAAATATTAACAATCATCTATTGCAACATTCTGTATTTAAATCTTAAATGTTAAAATTAATGTTTCAATTTTTAGTGGTAAGTTACTGTGTTAATAAAATAATTTATGTAGGGTGCCTAATCCAAACAAATAGAATAAGGATAATTTGTTTTACTGATATGTAGTAAAATATCTCTTTCTATTTTAGTTTTATTGACTAAGTAGATTGATCTTCAAATAAAAGTAATGCTTATTAAGAACATTGTTTACTTTTTTAGTCAAATTAAAAAAATAAAATATCTTTATTCGTATAGACTAATTAAATTAGTACTTGCAAAACACTTTATGGTTGAATCTAGGTATATACTTTAACTTACTGGATGACCTGATCAGCAACAGCTTGGATGGTCGCCGAGATGTTATTATTATCTTCATGGATGAATAAAAAATAGGACATCCATTCATCATAACCAATAGATTGTTTTGGATTTATTTATCCTCAAAATGTGATTGGCAGACCTGAAACAAAAATCAGTCAGTTCAGTCCTAAAGAAATTGCAGCAAACTTTATAGCAATTTGGAAGGTTGTTTAATAACCTAAAATCACTTGCCTTTCTTTGAAGAAGTTGCTCCTTTGTCATAGATCCTGATAAAGGATTTGCAGGCAGGAAGTACTGCATCTGTCTCATCTGTGTACTGCATCCATATAGCCTGCAATGCTTCATCACGTGCCAGGGAAAACCCTAGACTTGGTGGACGAGCAACTGGTCACGACGATGCATTTGGTGATAATGTGAAATGTATTTAACGGTAAAATGACCATTATGAGCAATGAAAATTGCTATTTTGTTTGCTTTTATCGCAAATATTTCGGAATCAAGATTTTTTCAACTCGGAATTTCGAAAAGAATTGAGTGAATGATTGATTGATTGATTGAATGAATGAGCGAGCGAATTCAGCGAATGAATGAGTGGATACTGTCCTGTCAATGTCATTAAAATGACAGTTGACATAACGGATGCTCTTTTTTTTTAATTGGCCTAATCCTACAGGCTATGTTCGCTGAGATTACGTGGATGCCCCTAGAAATGACATTTGAATAACCATCTGTCAAACACTATGGCGTTTCCACCCCGTGGTCTGTTATCCGCCATTGTGTAGTTTCAATAGGTTATGGGCCCAGACCCGTTTTTATCAGTTTTTATCAAGTATTTTCGCAGTGTTCAGTAGTAAAATGTCAGGAAATTACTCAGTAAACGTTCCTAAACTGAAAGGGCGTGAGAATTATGACGACTGGGCATTTGCAGTTGAAAATTTTATGATCCTCGAAGGCGTCGATTTGTCTAGTAAAGAAGTGCTAGATGAACAGAATGACAGAAAAGCCAGAGCGAAGATGATCATGACCATCGATCCCACCCTTTACGTACACATTAAAGGGGAAAGTACAGTGCTGAAAGTGTGGAACAAATTGAAGTCACTGTTTGACGACTCCGGCTTCACACGCAAGATCAATCTACTGCGAAATCTGATCTCAATTCGCTTGGAGACGTGTGATTCCATGACTAGTTATGTTACACAGCTAGTAGAAACAGCACAGAAGCTAAAGGGGACTGGTTTCGATATCAGTGACGAGTGGGTAGGCTCTTTGCTGTTAGCGGGTCTCCCAGAGAAGTACAGTCCGATGATCATGGCGATCGAACACTCGGGGATGAAGCTGTGTGCTGATGCGATAAAGACGAAGCTTTTAGATATGGGCACGGATATTGAGGTGAAAACAGAAGGTGCATTCATTGCAAGAAATTCCTCAAAGCGACAAAGTCAAAATGGCAGTTACGGTAATTCAAATTATCGAAGAAGTAATGAAACGCAAAATGTCAATTCTGTCAATGTCAATAATGTAAACAAATCTTCAAAGATTCGTTGTTACAAATGTAAACAGATTGGACATTTCAAGAGCCAGTGTACAGCAGGGAAAGCAAATTTGAATGCATTTAGTGCCGTTTTCTTGACAAGTCAATTCAGTCAGAACGACTGGTATGTGGATTCCGGCGCGAGTACTCACCTAGTATCAAACGAGAAGATGTTGTCGAATGTTTCGTATGAGCCGAAAACCAAAGAAATACTTGTGGCAAATCAGACCAGTGTGCAAGTAATATGTTCAGGAGACTTACAAATTACGACTGCAGTAGGAAACAAGCAGTATGAAGTAAATGTAAAGAATGTCTTATGTGTTCCTAACCTCACCGCTAATTTGCTGTCTGTGAGTAGAATCATCGCGAGTGGAAACAGAGTGGTTTTCAACAAGAAAGGCTGTTTTATCTACAACTCACAGAATGAATGCATTGGTGAAGCAAAGTTAGAGAACAATGTCTATAGATTGAACATAGCAAGGTCACAGCAAGTTTTGGCAGCGACAGTAAAAACATCAGTAACTACATGGCACAGGCGGCTAGGTCACATAAACTCAAAAGACCTTGGCAAAATGAAGAATGGAGTGGTTGACGGCGTGACATTCCAAGAGAAAAGCGAAATTGACAAATCCAGTTGCACAATTTGCTGCGAGGGCAAGCAAACAAGGCTCCCGTTTCCTATGAGTGAAAGCAAAAGTCAGAATGTGCTGGACTTGGTTCACACAGACCTTTGTGGACCAATGGAGAACAGTTCGCTCGGAATGGCTAGATACATGTTGCTATTTGTAGATGACTATAGCAGAATGTGCTTTGTCTACTTTCTAAAGTCAAAACATCAGACATTCAGATACTTCAAGGAATTCAAGACGTTAGTAGAAAACCAGAAATCCAGGAAGATAAAGGTTCTAAGATCTGACAATGGAGGTGAATTCTGCTCAACTGAGATGGAGGAATACTTGAAGCAAAGTGGCATAGTTCATCAGAAGACAAATGCATACACTCCGGAGCAAAATGGTGTATCAGAACGATACAATAGATCTATTATTGAAAAAGCCAGATGTCTACTTTTTGATGCTCAGTTAGAGAAAAAGTTTTGGGCTGAAGCTGTTAACACAGCAGTTTATATAAAAAATAGATCACCAGCAGCAGGATTGGAATGCGATGTTACACCTTTTGAAGTATGGACGGGCAGAAAACCGAATCTGAGTCACCTGCGAATTTTCGGTAGTCCAGTAATGGTCCATGTTCCGAAAGAGAAGCGCAGTAAATGGGATAAGAAAGCAAACAAGATGATCCTAGTTGGCTATTCGGAAAACACAAAAGGCTATCGCTTATACAATCCAGATCAGCGAAAAATAGTTATTGCCAGAGATGTTGTGGTCATGGAGAACTCTAATGAGAACATGAAGGACAAGGATAACACAACCAGCAATCTGCCAGTAAAGAATAGTGAAGATAACCAAAGATTAGACCACTCTCAAGACCAAACTCTGGGCAGTCAGACAGATGTCACAGATGTTGAAGGACATAATGTAAGTGATCCAACTTATGTTCCAGATTCAAGTGAGTCTGACACCAGTTTTCATGACACTATGAGCCCCGAGGAAAATCATGTCACTACACAGCCAGATGTGGAAAATGTTCCAGAAAAACGTGTAAGAAGAAAACCAGATAGATTCACATTTGCTAATATGTGCGTGGAGGAAGTGACAGGGGAACAAATTTCGTTAGATGAAGTCATGAATGGACCTGAAAAAGAGCAGTGGAAAAGTGCAATTCAAGATGAGTTGAAGTCTTTCGATGATAATGGTACTTGGACACTAGTGGATAGGCCAGATAATGCTACCATAGTCAAGAATAAGTGGGTATTTAAAAAGAAACTAAACAGCGATGGTGGAGTGCGCTTCAGGGCTAGACTGGTTGCCAAGGGTTTTACCCAGAAGAAGGGTGTCGACTTCACAGAGACTTTCTCACCGGTAGTGAGGTATTCCACTTTAAGACTTTTATTTGCCTTAAGTGTTCAATATGATTTCAAAATTAATCATCTCGATGTACCTACAGCATTTCTGAATGGTTATTTAAAAGAAAATGTCTATATGGAAATACCAGAGTGCTCAAATTTTGAAAATTGTGATAACAAAGTGTTAAAGCTAAATAGAGCAGTGTATGGCTTGAAACAGTCTGCCAGAGCCTGGTATATCAGAGTAGAGGAATGCTTGTTGAACTTAGGTTATAAAAAATCTGATCATGAGCCATGTCTTTTTATGTTGTGTAATAATGATGTTAAAGTATTTATTGCATTATTTGTTGATGATTTTTTCGTATTCTATAACTGTGAAAGTTCTTATGATCAGATGAAAAGTGAGTTAATAAATAAATTTAAAATAAAAGATTTAGGTCAGGTAAAGCAATGTCTAGGAATGAGAGTTAAAGTTATGAAAGACTGTATTACTGTTGACCAGGAACAATATATAAACACAATTTTGAATAAGTTCAATATGTCAAATTGTTACACTTCAGACACACCTATGGAAGTGAATTTAAAGTTGGAAAAGGATGTTGATAGTTGTGAAAATAAATATCCATATCAACAGTTAGTAGGTAGCCTTATGTACTTATCTGTATTGACTAGACCTGACATAGCTTTTAGTGTAAGTTATTTAAGTCAGTTTAACAGTTGTTTTAATGAAACTCATTGGAAGCATTTAAAGAGATTGTTAAAGTATTTACAGAAAACTAAAAGTTATGGTTTGGTGTATAAGAAAAATAATTCATTATTGCATGGATTTGTAGATGCTGATTGGGCATCATGCACTTTAGACAGAAGGTCATATACTGGGTACTGTTTCATTATGTCTGGATGTGTTGTATCATATGAATCAAGAAAGCAGAGAACTGTCGCGCTTTCGAGTACAGAAGCCGAGTATATGGCACTCTCCGAGTCTTGTAAAGAGGCTCTGTATTTGAAAAGTCTTTTATGTGAAATGTTTGGAACAATGTGTGATGTACCTATATGTTTGTATAGTGATAGTCAGAGTTCACTTAAGTTGGCTGTTAATCCTTTGTTTCATAGGCGCACAAAACATATAGAAGTGAGACATCATTTTGTAAGGCAATGTGTGCATGATAGTCAAGTCAAACTTGATTATGTTTCAACATCCAACATGCCAGCTGATTTGTTGACAAAGAGTCTTAGTGCTAATAAACATCATAAGTTTTTAGATTTAATGGGCATATCAGAAGTTTAAGTTTGTTCCAAGGAATATTGTTTTATGTTTTAGTTGGAACCAATGATATTATATAAAAACAAAAGCAGATATGTTATAAGCGCTCGCGCTGTGAATACTCAAATACGTCCCAATTGGGACGTCTTGTGTTTAGTCTTCGTGTGGCCTGCGTCGTGCGCAATCGCGTGCGTACCACACCGTAAGTTCCTGTTCTTACCAAAATAAATAAAAAATGCCATCGTGTGTGTTTCGAAAGTGTACCAATTATGACTCTAAAGTAAACAAAATACAAGGGATCTCTTACCACATGTGATTATGCAAAATTATTTAGTATTTATATTTTCAATTATTAATGAAAACAATCAAGACGCCATGCGCCATGTTCAAGTTAAGAAAGAGAAAGCGATCTTGTTTTGACGTTAGAGCGATAAGGATGCGTGCGCTGCGGACATAGATTAGTTAGTGCAGAATCGTTAAAACTATAGCTATCTCTTTCATTTGCGTGCTATTTCGTATCTTTTGTTTCACTTATCAGTTACATTTGTCAATGTGTGCAATTTGGAATAGCTCGGCACGGATTCAAATCGTAATTTCTATGAACGTAACATATCTATAGTTCTTTAATATCATTGGTTGGAACAGTATTTAGTTTATTTCGTTAGGAGAGAGTGTTATAAGTGTAACGAATTAAACTAGCGCCACCTAGTGTCATAGCTTCTGTAACCTGTTTAAATATGGAAAAGAAATAAAATAAAAGCAGTCTGTTATCCGCCATTGTGTAGTTTCAATATTTTAAGCGTATGTTTTAAGCAATTGAAAAATAATACGAAACGCAGCTGGTGCCTGTGACGGGTAGGTGACAGCTGACAGACCCTGTCTCATCTGTGGTGACAGGTGACAGCAACTAAAATAAAAGGGTTTCATTTTGGCTAAAATAAAATAAAAATATCCAGGACAAGAAGACACAACAACACGTAATAACAAAGTTTATTCGTTAGGAATAAGCCATTAAAATTAAAGAGAAATTGGTGAATCTATTTATACTTTACAAAATTTCATCTGAAGCGGAAAATTCGAAGTCGTGATTCATCAGTAAAAGAGTGTTTTTTTGCCCCCGTACAGTACGTAAAAAAGCTATTTACTAAGGTATCAATTTATTATTAACTATTGTACTATTAAAATATTCGTATTCACTAAAAAATATTTATAGATCTTGTGGACTTGCAAGCAATTATGGCCGAATGGAAACAGCTGATAAATGAATGGATAGCAGAATATACCTCCTTACAAGAGAATGAAATAAAGAGTTTTGCAGCAGAACATGAGCATAACCACGAAATCGCAACAGCTCTTTTCAATTTATTCTACAGTGAAGATGAATGCGATATTAACTGCAGCAACAAAAATCAAAATGAAAGTCCAGAGGAGGTAATTATATCGAAAAGACCGCCTAAATTATACACATGTATCTTTTTGTATTTCTTTCAAAACACAAAACATGCATTACTTAACTCTGTCTTATATGTCATAGTTCTTTACATAAATTTATTTCAATAATTTCAGATACTTGAAAATGTGTGCACTCAACTATTTAGTTTCTATAGATCCAAAGAAGTGGAACTTCAAAGATTCACATTGCAATTTGTTCCAACACTCATCTACAGCTACCTAAGCTCAGTGGCTCAAGGAAACTTAAAGTCATGTCGCTGTATTGAGACACTACTCATCGGTGAGAGATTTCAGACTAATAGAAAATAATTGTTTGCTATTATAACTTATTTTCTTTTTATAATTTTTTTTCTACTTGATTATACATGTGTAAATTGATATTATTTATCATTATGATAGCTGACTGAAATTAACCTTTGATTTGTGCTAGGTTTATACAACTTTGAAGTTGTTGATGAAACTGGAAAACCTAAAGTAGTCTCATTCCGTCTTCCATCCTTAGCACAACCATCAATCTATCATGAGGTAAGTAGGTAACTATGTTGTGGATCAAGTAATTTTTTTTTTCTTAAACAAAATGTCTAATGATAATTAAATTTTACAGCCTCTGTCTTTAGGGCCACAGTTTCTGACTGAAAATGCTTTACGAAGATGGGAGGAATGCAACACAAAATTAGTGAGTTGGGGCCCATTATCACAGGTAGAAGTGATAAACGCACAGAATCGTCTAAAGGTGATGTCAGCACTGTATTTCATTTATAATCGGCAACTGAGTTTGTTACCAAAGCTGGCATTGAGACATTTCTGCATTGCAGCTTCAAGGTAAGTGCTACTAAAACCTCAATTAGCCAAAATTTGAAAAATCTGTAACTAATGGGGCCTATCAAATAATCAACACATTCTTTCATCAATCTATTAACACATTTTTATTTTATTTTCAGAATCGTGACCCAAGGGTTCCACAAAAAAATTGGTTGCAATAAATCCACCCCAAGAATTCCAGTGTCACCGAACTTCCTATTAGAAATGATAGAAGGCGCCTACTTTGCCATGTTTAATGAATTTTATACATTGGCTCTGCAAGCAGTAAAAGATATAGATAGGCGGGCGCAGTACGAGTTATTTCCTGATGTTATGCTAGTCACTAGTGCTGTTATAAACTCCTTGAAAAATAATTCCTCAGGTGAAGCAGCTTTGTTAAAAAAAAGATGTTTTGTCATAGCGAATCGCAATGTATATTTTACTAATTTACTTACCTTATTTTTTCAGGTCAACCTTGTGATGGTCCAATGGGCATAAGTGTTGCGCTATCGCCAGCTACCACCACGGTTACGATGTCCAAATCCATGATTACCAACGCATCGTTTCGTACCAAGAAACTACCAGGTAAGATAACTTTACTGATTGTTTTTCACTATTTATGTACCTACTTGCAACATGCCTTGTTTTAGTTAAAATTACTCAGTATTTTTGTAGGTTTATAGATAGTATTTTTTAAATACATCATGGATTTGTTTTGACTTACTATACTTTACACACAGATGAACATCACGATTATTGCATGCTGCCTAATGAATGCTCTTGGTCTTATTGTAAAGATAGCGATTTTCGGACTAGAAACATATACTTCGGCAACAAGGGCAATATTATTCATTATGTGGATATGTACAGAACAGCCTTTTCTAATGGGCTAGTTAAAATATTTGATGGGGAATATTGGAAAATGTCCATGCAAAGAATAAAGAGTGATAGTAGCTCATTGTACGATCATTCAGTTAGCTCTGAATCAGATCAGCAGTGACGAGTTTATTGAAACTCGTCGCAGTTTATTACTCCCATAAAAAGAGGTAGTCTTTTTTAAAGAAAATATACAACTACATGCCACCTTCATGCTTGTCAAAACACTGCACAAAATTACTACACTAGTACCATTTTTTATGCAAGCAAGTGTAAATTGTCCCATATTCGTCTATTTAACTTGCAGATCGAAAGAATGTCTTATTTTCACGATGATAAGAACAAATATTATTTATCTGCACTAGATGATACATGTCCTATTTTTGTTTAAATTTTTGAACTCAGGTATGCTGTGCAGTATTAAATAATACTGTTACCGCTTTATGTTCAAAGTTCATTTGATAGTACTTACATTCATCTTAGTTTATACAGGGTGTTAGGTAAATGGGTATATGAGCCGACACTAGCCCATGTTAACATGGTCATATAAATGGTATGGTGAAGTCAGAAATTTGATATCATCATTTGAATTTTTTTTATTTTCATCTATACTTATAATAAATCTGTAGAGAGGTCAATTCTGTACATGAAATATATTTTCAAAATAACTATCAGGGGGTGATTAGTGATCGATACTGATGCCAAAAATGCAATCAGTAAAATTTTTGTCTGTCTGTCTGTCTGTCTGTCTGTCTGTCTGTCTGTCTGTATGTTCCTTATAGAAACAAAAACTACTTGACGGATTTTAACGAAACTTGGTACAATTATTCTTCGTACTCCTGGGCAGGTTATAGGATACTTAGGAATTCCCACGGGCACGGGAATTTGCAGGAAAATCCTTTTGTATGAAAAATCTAAACTGCTTAAGTTAGATGCTTGAAATTTGGCATGCAGGTACCTTAGTAAACTTAAAGCTTAGTTACGACAGGATATTGCAAAATTCCCACGGGAACGGGAGTTAGCGGGAAAAAACATTTGTATGAAAAATCTAAACCGCTTAAGTTAGACGCTTGAAATTTGGCATGCAGGTACTTTAGTAAACTCAAAGCTTAGTTACAACAGGATGTTGCAAAATTCCCACGGGAACGGGAGTTAGCGGGAAAAAACATTTGTATGAAAAAATCTAAACCGCGTAAGATAGATGAAGGGGGTAAAACGGGATCCACGCGTACGAAGTCGCGGGCGGCCGCTAGTACAAAATAAATTTTATAAAATCCGATTTGTATGAAAATTAAAATAATTAAAATGAAGATATGAAATTTCTGACTTCACCATACCATTTATATGACCATGTTAACATGGGCTAGTGTCGGCTCATATACCCATTTACCTAACACCCTGTAGAGTTTATGAATAATCCTAGGTATAACTGTAGCACACTAATTTATTCAAAAGTCATTCATCGTAGATTTTAGCCAACCTTACAACACCGTTTAATTATGTTTAATAATAATACTCGTAATAAGTTGATTGAAGTTGTTAATGTTTAGAAAATCTATTCGTAAATTTTATCCGATCACTCGACCAATAAAAAAATGATAATTAAAAATAGCAGATGCCCTTGCTATTATTATTTGTAAAGCGATGATTACAAAAAAAGTTGTTGTTGGTGACCATAATTTCACTCTCCACACTATAAAATTATTACGGTTTTCAGACGATATCCCTATTCAAGCTGGCCAAGTGGTACCTACAGAAGCAACAGATATACTTACATCTATAACAGAAGAAGGAGAATCAGATTCTACGCCCATACAACGCGGTGGAGTTGTACGCACGTCCAAACCCAAGCTCAGCTCATTTCCAGTACTCGGAAAAAAACCCAAAGATAGCAAAGACAAAACTGTAAACATGGCTGACAAAAAAGTTACACTGAAAGAATCTTCTAAAGGAATTTGGAATTCGTTGAGTGGCGGTGGCGGAGATATGATTGATGGTCAACCTAAAACTAGCTCTGGGGATGGAGGAGCAGACACCAATGGTAGCCTAAAAGATGATAAAATATCTATGAGCTCGATACAGAATAGCACGGAAAACTCTGACACTAGGTCGCAAGTTACAACTGATTCATTAGACATTGAAACAACACCACGTTTTGCTGCTATGCAAGTAAGTTCTGTCTAAAAGATTGTATTTTTGATGACTTCCAGTATTGTCTTGTATTTCAAGAAACAATTTAATATTTATCCTGTGTACTTAGGAAAAAGGGGCAAATCAAAATTATGGATAATGTAGGCATAGTATTTGGGTGAATCAGCTGAGTTCAGTTTAAAAAGTTATTTACATATAATGCGTATTAATGTTAATATCGTCGAAATGTTTCTTACGTTTTTTGTAAGAAACAGACTATTAATTGATATTGCAAGTCTTTCAATACCTCTCAATTAGTCTCTTGGATATAGTGTGTATAAAGTAGGTTTTTGACGTCTGGAAATCCTTTGGGCTTACCCACAGCCGATAGGGACGACCAGTGTGTACTTTATCTGGGACTCTCCCCGCCTAAAGGCGGCGCCTACCCACCAAAACCCGGTTTTTAATAGAGGTTTTCTCCTCATGGTCCTGTTAAAAAAGGACCCCCGCTCGACCCTAGCGGATTACGGTCTACTCTATAGAAACTTGCTTAAGTTGATTCACCTTTTTATTTTTGTAGATTAGCCGGTTTTGGTGTATAGTCCCAGTTTGTCTACTGGATACTATTAGGTTGAAGCCAAACGAGCGTAAATTTTTGAGTTGTGAGTTGCGTAATTTCGGTCATGTCATTTCTGCTGCATACGGTTTCATACAAAATTCCTGTTTCATTCACACGAAGACGCAAAATGAGTTGTTTTTCTTTGTTGTAATTTCTGTGGCCGAAATTCAGCGACTCACGACTCACAAACGCCCGTTTGACCACACCCTTAGATCATATTATGGTATAAATAACGAGTTAATTAAAATTCTTAAATGTTTAATGATGTTACCAAGTTCCTGATCGGAGTGTGTTTTGGTGTTATGCCAAAATTTGGATGTAATCTGAAAATATCAAACTGTTGTGTGAAATTCTCCCTCCAATCCTAATTTAGATAAAGGTGTTTTGGAGTCTGCTTTTATAATGCTCCAGACATTCATAGGTAGACATGCAAAACAAGAACTTTGTGTGTCTTTGCTTGTTCAAAATTCATAAATTACATTCCATAATGGATATAACTAGGCTTTTTGTTATTTAATTAACCATTTTGTAGTTATCTTAATTTTAAATTAGATTTTAATGGTGTTGTATCAAAGTTTAAATGACTTAATAGTTTGTTACGATTGATTGTTAATTCTGACTAATAAATTAAATTATATGTAAACTGAAGGAATTTTATGTCTGAGCGAAGAAGCCCCTACTCCATTTCCCTTATTGTCTGAATTGTAAAACCCTTTAAGACACGGCTAACTAATAAAGAATCTGTCAAGAAGCCCGACTAACTAGACACACATTAGGTACTTGCTTTTAGACAAAGATCTACTCGCAATCGTTTGTAATATTTAAAATTGAATAATTTTATATGGCCACCCCATAAAAATAAAACTTAATTAAAATAAAGTTCTAAAATATGTTGATAGGTACTTTACTCGTTATCAATTCAATGCTAGATTATAATTAAAGGTAAGTAGGCGATTCTGTATTAAATTTTACCTCATGTGTTGTCTGGGCATAAATTCAGCAATGACAACATTATCTTATTCCAATAATTACTATCTTGTTTAATGTTTGAACTTGTGACGGGTCATAATGTTAACTATCTTAATGTAAACAAGTATTTACAAATTTCGTTCCGATAATTCGTTGGGAGCTCAGTTGATTTACTTTACCGACTAAAGATACTAGTGCCCTTAGTGCCAAGATGAGATTATTATTACTATTATTTATTTTCGCTGTTGCATATATCTCAGTCTGCCAAGGAAATGACCTGATTGTAGGGACTAGTTACAACACACGTCTAATATGGCAACAAAAGCTTGACTACATGGCGATTCCATTCAAAAAACGAGTTAAAGAAATGTTCTACTCGGATCCCGGACAGCAGATCATTAAGGTAAAAATACCATAAAATCAATTTTAATAATACACAAAATCCCAACTGCATAAAAGATACAAAGTCGTAATAGGTGGACGCGAGGTCCACACAAAATTATTTTCAATTGTCAGTCTTCTACATGTAGAATTAATAATGCGAGAAACAATGACGTCAACTGTAATGCCTTGTTGACCACATGATGCCAACGGATTTCCGAGAAACAAATCGATGACCAATAGAAACTTTAATAAAATGACAAACAAACGTACCTAAGTAAACATTTACCTACTTAGGCTGAATCGCATTTGTTAGGTGCAACACCACCAACACTGTGCAGTCTGGGATTTTCGTAAAAGTTTTTGTATATTTTAATTTTACGTTTTCCGTTTGTAAACCTTTCTTTTATCTTCACAGGGTATTGTAGCGAGGGAGACCGATAAAACAAATGCAAATGGCATCATAACAGCCGGCGGTGTAGGGTCAACTTTCGTAAATATTAGATTCAAAAGCGAACGTGGCAGTGGTCTGCACTATCAAATTGAAATCTATAGTTAATTATAGGTATTTGCTGGAGTAAATCGTGCCGCAATAATTGATTACGTCTTATACTGTAAGTAAGTGTAACAATTAAAAAGTTATTTTACACGTCATAAACTAGTTATTATTTATTAATATTTAATACATTCAATCAAAGTTCGTAATGGAAACTTTTAGAAATTTTTATTATGTTCCTTCACACTTATCACAGGTTATTATCGATTAAGTAATTCTTAATCTCTTACTTAAGACTTAATCAAGCCGTTTCTGGACACAATGAACATCATATTACGAGGCTGACCATAATCAGTAGCATACGGCAGATTATCAACTGTGTCAGCAAACGTTCTCTGGTTACTATTCTCTAGAATTTGTTTAAGTTTGCGTATTGTCGCCGCTTGTTCATCTAGTTTTATTTCGTTTACCACTATGGGTAAATTTACGGCACATACCCATAAATAAAACATTCCCACTGAAACAAAACAAATATATATTTTATGTAAACTTCTATTCTTTCTTAAAAGAAGAATAACTCATTAGGTACTCGCTTAATTTTTTCCATCATCATTAAAATTACTTACAAAGAAAAAATCCTGACCCCACACTGGCTCCGATGAGAAGGCCAATGTCCATAGTGTTCTGTTTCAGTAAGAAGAGAAAATTAGCTATCAATATGGACAGCAACACGAGCCGTGTGGTCTCCATCACCATGTAAGGAATCATCAGCGTGTTGTTACACTGAAATAAATACCGTCACATTTTCAATTACCTTCATTATCACTCTAGCTGTGCCCGCGATGTACGCGTGAAGAACGTTTAAATATTTTTTCCGTTTTCGCAACATTTTTCATTAATGCTTGACTGCTCCTATTGACTGTATATAGCCTAGAGCCTTCCTCAACAAATAGGCTATCGGATAGCCTATTTGTTGAGGATAGCCGCTATCCAACACTAATAATAGGTTTTCGGTTCTTTGAAAGTCCAAAAAAATCATTTACTCTACCTATTTCGCTAGAAGTTGCGACTGTACTTACCGTATAAGCTCCATAAATAAATAATAGGCATACAATAATATAAATGCATGAAATTGTAATGCCAAGAGATGTGTATTTTCCGGGATCTGAAAGAGATATTTCATACGTTATCTACAGCGAACTTTATTTTATCGTAACTATCACCATTTTCAATTTTCTTACCATCTTTAATATATTCTAAATAATGTGCCAAATTAATTAAATCAAAATTATTTGTCCAATAAGTGATTTGTTCCTTGAGTTGCTTTGTGTGTGTATGAGCATAACAGTTACCGGCCAAAGCTATCAGTCCCTGAAACTATAAATACATCAAAACATCGTAAAATAATCCTAAAATATGTCTAACTCGAGATTGGAGTCATTGCTGCTCACCACTGAAAATATGCCAATGAGTATTCCACCCAATCTTAACGAAAACCAAAAACAGCAACTGTAAACGAACGCCATCGAAGATTCTACTGTATAATCTAGTTTAGACACATACTTATCCTAAATAATCTGACTGAATAGAACGCCCGATGTTTACTGATTTCGTGTTACCATAAAAGAAAGTTACCGTGACGATTGTATGTCCAACATCTGATAGGCGATACAATTATGCGATATGTAGCTTTTCGATTCTATCTAATACCTACAACATAATTACATGCCGCTTTTAGAGATCCTTATTGATATAAAGGATTCAATATTCCCCTAATTCAATGGTTTTACAACATTGCGACGTATTCCTTTAAAGTTTAGGGCAACGAGTAACGACACAGGACACGCCTGGTGATTTGCGTACCAAACTTGTACTACGCCCACTGACGCCCACAGATACGCCAGTCGCTGGTTCGAACCCTGAATAATAGGTAAAATGTATGCTGGCAAATTACTCTGCCCTCCATTGAAGTGAGGCAATTGGAAATAATACCCTCTACATGGCTATAATATGCTGAAGGATCTTTTAATAGTAAACGGAACCCTCTTATGATTTGCGTGATTAATTTTAGAGTTGGGAGTTAATACGATGAGTTACTAAAAGCTTTTACGAGTATAATAACCACAGCTTTGCATCTACCTACATACATATTGTCGGGTAATAGCGTGACTAAAATGGAGTACAACATAATAATTACTATCGGACATGAAACCAATATTACCTACTGTACAAGTGAGACAGTAAATTTACCTGATATTACCTACTAGAAATAGGAAAGGTTCATTCCTTTCATCATCATCTGATGATGATGATCTGATGATTTCAGCCACAGGACGTCCACTGCTGGCTGAACATAGGCCTCCCCCTAAGACTTCCACATCGCACGGTTGGTAGCGGCCTGCATCCAGCGCCTTCCTGCTACCTTTATCAGGTCGTCGGTCCACCTTGTGGGTGGACGTCCCACGCTGCGTTTTCCGTACGGCTAGCACGAAAAACTTTCCGAGTTTGAATCGTTTGCGTATTCGAATCGTCATCAAAAGGTTTAGTGCGAAAACTACAACAGCGCCTTTGTGAACGTGTCGTAAAGTGAATTGTATGAGTACTAAAGCCGTCCGTAAGCACGTAGAATTTTGTCCAATGACCCCAAGCTACCCATCCTTATCGCTCGCGCGTAATTATATTGCTGTTGTCGCGACTGTGCGACGCGCGCCCGCAGTGAGTGTGCGAGCGCGAGAGCAACATAATTACGCGCGAGCGATAAGGATGAGTAGCTGGGGTTACCTACGCCATATCGAATGACAACTGATCGAAAATCAAAATATCGAATACGTTTCATCGAACGATCAAAATATTGAAAGTCGATATAAACGTTTTTATTAAATTTCATCATGCATCATTTCTTCAAGTTTATAAATTTTGAGGATAATGTCCGTGGGGACCTATTATAAGCCTAGCCTGTCCCAAAAAGGAAAGTTCAGAAATGATGCGGGATGAAATTTAATAAAAACGTCTATATCGACTTTCGATATTTTGATCGTTCGATATATTGATCGTTAGATATTCTGAACGTTCGATATTTTAAGCATTCGATATTTTGATCGTTCGATATTTTGATCGTTCGATGAAACGTATTCGATATTTTGATTTTCGATCATTTGTCATTCGATATGGCGTAGGTAACCCCATGAGAAATGGTTGCACGAAACTTATTTTGAGAATCAAAATTGTCACATTATCGTTTAATTCGAAGTTTGAGTATTGAATTTGTCGAATACGCAACCGATTCGAAGACGAAAGTTGTTCATGCTAGAGCTTAGTACGTGACCTCCACTCCAGAACCATGCTGCCCCATCGGCCGTCAGTTTTGCGCACTATGTGCCCTGCCCATTGCCACTTCAGCTTGCTAATCTGTCGGGCTATGTCAGTGACTTTAGTTCGTTTACGGATCTCCTCATTTCTGTATTGATCTCGTAAAGAAACACCGAGCATAGACCTTTCCATAGCACGCTGTGCAATATTGAGCCTCTTTATGAGGAGTAGGAGATAATAAAATAAATAAAAAATCTTTACTAATAAGTATTATTAATGCGAAAGTAACTCTGTCTGTCTGTTTTGCTTTCACGCCTAAACCACGGAACCGATTTTGATGAAATTTTGCATAGAGATAGTTTGAGTCCCGAGAACGGACATAGGATAGTTTTTATCCCGGTCTGTGACAGAAAAATTCCACGAGGGCGAAGCTGCGAGCGGAAAGCTAGTTAGTCTGATTGGAGAATTCTGAGACTTCTTGGCGGGAAAGTCGTATTGTAATCATTTTTAGTAGTTTTGTGTACCTATAATCGAATTTATAATTTTTTTAATGGTGGAATACTTAATAAACCACTGCATTGTGAATATAACACGAATATGCACTCAGGTGCACTTCAAGTCTCTGACAGGAAGCTTTGATCGTATCGGACCTGTGCTGCCGCACAATTTATAAACGCAGTAAGTAACACGTGAACAGTTTCGAGAAAAACGCGATCAAAGTTGAAATTTTATTTTAGGGTGTCTACAATTAGTTACGCAAATATTTGTAAAAAAAAAAATATGGGCTTATAGAGCTAAACTCAAAGTTTATTTTGATATGAGGTTTTTGTATTTTAATTAATATTTTGTATTTAAAATTATTAAAAAACTGTTTATGTTATGGATTAACTAAGTTTTCGTTCGATACTTACTACCCATGAATGCAGTATGATTGTTCCTTACTGCGTTTATCAGTAGTTTTCGTTACTTACGGTACATGTGTTAAATGATTGATTTAAATTTTAGTTCTTACAACGTAATATATGCGCCGTATCTTTACAACTTACTGCATTTATGAGTGGGAGTGTGAATCAAAATAATTTATCAAAACTTTAAATGCGCAGTAATAATACAATTATACTGCGCTTATCATAAGCCAATAACGCTTTTATGTTGAACTTTCCCAAATGACCAAGGGGTAAATGAAACAAGTATTACAAAATAATTGCTGAGATCGCTTGTTATTCAATCAAAAATTAAGATATGGCACCCACTTTTAGATCTTAAATATACCAATCTAATAAAATAAAGACTCGGTCGTTCGTTTCAGCCGAAAGACGTCCACTGCTGGACAACGGCCTCCCCCAAGGATTTCCACAAAGACCGGTCCTGTGCCGCTTGCATACAGGCACCTGACGCGACCTTCACCAGATCATCGGTCCACCTAGTGTGAGGCTTGCCCAAGCTGCGTCTTCCAGCTCATGGTCGCCACTCAAGAACTTTCCTGCCCCAGCGGCCATCAGACAACTTATAGTGTCTCCAACCTTCAGAGGAGTGGGTACATCACGGCATTTGACATGATTTTTGTCTTGTCCATTAAAGACCCATTTGTTGAGAGACTCTATTGAGGCAATCGAGGATTGAGCTTAGATCCTCCACGTTCTCAGCCATGACTACGATATCGTCCGCGAATCAAAGATGGGTGATGTACTCGCTGATGATATTTATGCACAATCCGCTCCAGTCCAGAAGCTTGAAAACATCTTCCAGAGTGGTAGTGAACAGTTTTAGAAATATGACATCTCCCTGTCTGACCCCTCGCTGCAACTGAAGTCCTGATCCCGGAGACGGACTGACATTGTGGCCTATTCGTACAAGCCCTTCAACGATTATATCTATAGTAAATTTGGCACCGTTGGAGAGACTGTAGCTTGAAGAGAGAAGTCTTTCTCATAGACCACAAATGCCAGACAAAGTTGCTGATTATTCTCCTCAGTTTTCTGCCATAGATAAGTATGTGGTCTATCGTACTAAAGCCTTATCGGAAACCGATTTGTTCGGGAGGCTAGATGTCGCGTGAAACCATTCGTGATGACTCTCAAAAACAGAATCAGAAGTGAGATGGGTATAAAATAAATTCTTCAACAAGGTTTTGTTGCCTTTTTTGAAGAAGAGTATCACCACACTTCTGTGCCATGCCGTAGGCGTTTTTTCCTCAAGGATGACGGAATCGAATAGCTTCTAAAGAGCCTTTAGCCGGCGTTCCGCCTGATTTCAGAAGCTCAGCCGTGATTCCATCATCGCCCGGTGCCTTGTTGTTTTTCAGCTGTTTGAGAGCCATTCTAATCTCGTACAGACACGTCCGGGATATCTTCGGTATAGTGTCGGGTCAATCTAGCTCTTGGGTCTTCGGCTAGATTTGTCATTTGGACAGGTTTTCAACTTCTTCCAATAACGTAAGAGTCAGCCACTGCGTTCATAACATGTTAACACCTGGGCAGCAGTCTGACAATCCTTAGTATGTACGCAGTATAATTGTAATTACTGCATTAATATTAAGTACAAGTCATCTGTTTTTCCTATGGAAACATAATATCAGTGTGTGTTTAAGTGGAATTACTGCACATATACTATGTGCAAGGTGAACTTAACAATTGTAGAAACATAATAAGAATGATGTAATTGGCACATACTGCACTATTACTGTGTAGCAAATTAAGTAAGCGCGAGTATTCACGTAATATTAAGTTATTATGTGCTCTTACTGCTAACATAGTATGTGAAGAAACCTAAAATATGTCTTTACTGCGTTTATGATAATTTGTATCTTCCGTTCTAAGATAGATAGAAAAAAACGGGTCTTTGATTCTTATAGATCGCAATGTCAGGATTCAGAATATTCAAAACAATCATAAATGCAGTAAGTGGTACTTACTGCGTTTATAAATTGTGCGGCAGTGTGTTTCGGACCGAACGAAAGCGCAATGACTGCCAGATAAATGTCATAGGGATGTGGTGTATTCAAAGAACTTTATGACAAGATCGATATACTCTAAATCGATATTAGTATATTCCAGTCTCGAATACTTGGCTACACACGTAACGATAGCCTGAATCTTTGGGTTATCGCGATGTGTAGTAGGACTACGTCCCGGGGAAATAGTAAGTATTTTCTTCCTCTTTCGTTTGATGATAATCAAACCTGTGAGGCTAATGTCAACAATATAACATCTAAAGTGTTTTCTTTTAATTCTATTGTTTTTTGGATTCCGTGGAGACAAAGTATTCTTAAGGTTTTAAAGACTCCATCCATAATCAGATCCAAATCGAGTTGTCACACGACAACCCGCTTAACACTTGATGTGCGCTCAAATTCCATTGAAGTGTTTATATAAATAAACAAACAAAAGTTTGATCACTTCACTGGAAGAAAGAAAGAAAAATGTTTATTTAGTACCAAATAATAAATTTAGACTACAAAATAACAGCAGATACCATTATTAGAGCCATTTAAAATAATAATTTCTATTTCCGATCAACCCTCCATGGATTCGATTATGTAGTATAAAGTTCCGATAATCGAGTTTAAGTTCACATCCCTAAAATGTCATTAATGTCATATTTATTGATAAAGTATCTGTGGATAAAGTTTCGAACGCCTCTGCTATCAATCGAGCAATTAATTTTTAATTTAATTCTTAATAATTACAATATTGATTCAATTTCCCAACTGCCAAAAGCTTCGGCAACTAAATAAGTCTTACACATATCAACAGTTGTAAAATTAGTGTGTATTTTGTAGTATCTGTAGAATGCTGTGAAGTGTGCGAGCGAATGAAGCGAATAAAGAAATATTTTCGTAAAATGAGTTCCCAATGTTTACCCGTGCCCACAATGGAAGAAGTAACTCAACCTCCGGACACTCAAATACAGTCCTTGCCAAATGAAATTGTATACAAAATATTGCTCTATTCTGATTGTCCTGATATTGTTTCATTTGGAGCTACATGTAAGCGTTTTTGGGAATTGATTGAAGACAATGAAATCCTTTGGAGAAAAAAAATCAAGTCTATGTAAGTTTATGATAATAATTTTGTTAAAAAGTTTGTTTTGTATGCCATAATCATTACATCTGTTAATTTTATAGATTACCACCTGTAATGTATGATACAGTATACAAACATTGTAATGGTGAGTGGCTGAGTATGGTCAAAGGATTTCACAAAGTCAAGAAACTTATTTATGCTGAAATTTTAGCCATGTCACCTAAATTTTATTGGTAAGTAAAACATCAGTATTTTATTCCAAGAATATTTGTTCACTCCTAGCTTTTCTAATTAAAGCAAGGTATTATATTATTTATGTTTACTACAAAACATTCTTAAAAGGCGTTTCTTAAGTGTAAATTGCATTCACAAACTTGGAATTAATAATATTACTGTCAGTATAAAAAGTTTTTGTAATGAGGTGCTTTTTTAGTTAGTCAAACATAAAGGGTTGATATTACTACTCAAAGTAAAGGGAAAGTAATTGCCCTGCAAAAACAAATTATCAAAAAAAATTCTCCCCATACTAGAGCACTGATCACTGATGAACTTGTAGTTGTATGAATAAGTTTTTTATTGAATATTTGAACTTCGGTCCCTTGGGAAAAGTTATTGCATTTGAGATGTAGTAACAATCCTTATTGCTTAATCGATTAATCAATAAAATAGCCATTTTTAATTAAATGCCAACTATGTTTTCAGGAAATGTAATGATGTCACGCTAGAAGACGTAGGTCCATTTTTCAATATTGCATTAAGTGACAATGTGTCATATTATTATGTGATTTTTATATTGCAAGATTTAATTGCAAAAGGAAATGCGCAAATTGAAAAGAAGTGTCCTAAAAAGTAAGTGTTTATTTTTTACAAACTTTTACTTGCTTCAATAGTTTGAAAGGACATCATCCACGTTTCATATATTTTTGGTCCAAAATCAAAAGTGCCGGCCAACAAAAAAAAGTGCTGTATTCTGACAGAATACGTCTGCCTTAGCATTTGTTACTATGGCACCAAAGCCGTAGCTCCACTGTGCGTCGAGTATTTGAGATCTAAAAGTCATCGACTATTCATACATTTTTTGTTCAAAATCAAAAATGTCGGCCAATAAAAAAGAAAGTGCTGTATTCTGACAGAATACGTCCGCCTTAGCATTTGTTACTATGGCACCAAAGCTGTAGCACCACTATGCGTCGAGTATTTGAGATCTAAAATTCATCGACGATTCATACATTTTTTGTTCAAAATCAAAAGTGTCGGCCAATAAAAAAAAGTGCTGTATTCTGACAGAATACGTCCGCCTTAGCATTTGTTACTATGGCACCAAAGCTGTAGCACCACTGTGCGTCGAGTATTTGAGATCTAAAATTCATCGACGATTCATACATTTTTTGTTCAAAAACAAAAATGTCGGCCAATAAAAAAAAAGTGCTGTATTCTGACAGAATACGTCCGCCTTAGCATTTGTTACTATGACACCAAAGCTGTAGTCGTAGTATTTGAGATCAAAGTCAGTCGTTTCATATATTTTTAGAACTCAAATACTACGATGCACAGTGGTGCTACAGCTTTGGTGCCATAGTAATAAATGCTAAGGCGGACGTATTCTATCAGAATACAGCACTTTTATTTTTTGGCCGGCACTTTTGATTTTGGACCAAAATGGATGATGTCCTTTGAGACTCATGCATAAACCTAACAATGCAATGTTACATTGAGATGGACCTGGTGTTGGTAGCATAGCCGCCTCTGTCTAGAGTTCAACTCCTCAATGACTTACACTTACAGCACCTATATCTTGTCTGGGCTTTTTAGTTTTGTCTGTATATGGACTCATATAATTATGGACTAAAAGCTTGTTTATTAGAAGGTTTTTTTTACTATAATTCATTTTATTTCAAGTAAGCTCAAGGCAATTGCAATATTACAATATAAGATTATATTTATAAGCCTAATTCAGCTGTTTTATTTTTTTAATTGTCCCACTGCACTAGAAATTGTCATCTTACAAATAAAATTTATTAATATTTTTTAGACCTTTTACCATGACCGAAATGTACTATGCAAAGGTGGTTCTGCGCTACTTGATCCATGCATTCCTTGCCTTAAAATGGGTAAGAGCACACAAGAGAAATGAGCTGCTTCCGGAAATTGTTGTAAATTTCTTCCTACAGTGGATAGATACTGTAAACCTGTATTCAGATACAGAAATGGAAAAGAGTGTAAGTGTATTATTAATATTATACAGCTTTTAAAATTATACCTTATAATATAGGCAGACACAGCAAATTAATCTAGTATTCTAGCTAAGGTGATGTGCTGACATTTGAAACATATAAAACAACTAAGTAACCTGTTAATAATATATTTTTTTATAACAATAAAAAATATTAGTGTTAAGAACAATTTTAAAATTCCTTTAATGTGTATTTTTATATTTTTACAGTTAAGTGATTTGGCTGATAAAGTCAAAGTTATAATTAACAGACAAAAACCTGAACTGGCAACCAAAACTATTGAAGAGTGTTGCTCTCAACAATTAGTTGATGAGAAGATAGTATTCAAAACTATTGCTATGGCGATTTACCAGATACCGCACATGGCTATAACAAATACCACTAGCTTGGACACCCTAAACATTGTGAAGGTGAAGTTATCTTCCAGAAATTTAATTTTTCCATACAAACATTTTTGCGACTTTTAGAGAACCACAATAATTAATTAACCTTCATAATATTTTGTAACGAAAACAGACACCACTTAAGACGAGCTGTTTTTGACGATTTTTTTCTAGTACTTAAATATATACAAAATTTTTTAGGTAATTAATACCTTTAAGTATTAAGTCTTTGATTTTTTTAAAAGTTTAAAGTAAAAAAGAATAATGGGCAAAGCTAATGTATTAAAGGAATTGTGCTACTGAATATTGTAGAAAAATCAGCAACTTCCTACTTTCCTCTATTATAACGGATCTGTTATTTAATTACAGGTTTTGAAGCTAAGGTGTTCCGACCTAATTATTGTTGGTATTATATATCAATCCGTGGCGAAGCGTTTCGGTGTGCACAGCGAGTTGATCTCGTTCCCATACCACTTGTTCTTAGAGTGGGTGGACACCACCGACGTGACGCGCCCGCTCGTCTACACCATTGACCTGGACACGGGGGATATGAAACCGAAGCGACGGTGCCCCTTCTCTGGCACTCAAACCAGCAAACTGAATAAGTACTGCCCGGATTCATTGCTGAAATACATATACACGGCATTCCAAGTCACCATGGGAGCTATCAAAAACTGGTAACATTTTGTATACTATTTCACATACTATTCAGTCTCAAAGTCCTCTTAAATCTCTGAAAGCCAATGTAATGACTTCTTATTTTAAGCAATTATTTAATTTATAAAACACATGACAAATTACAATTTTCAAAAAAATTATACACGTAAATTATATTTACAGGAATACACAAAATGCTGTGTTCCTGTTAGACTTTGTGGGAAACAGCAACAACCAAATAAACCGTTACAGAAACTTTCTTCCTTACCTCTTCGATTATATGGATGATCATGCTTTGGAGACGCCGCTTGATATTACTTACGTAAGTTTTATAACAACAAATCATTATAGTATCGAGTGAAGTACTATATCCAACATAATTATTTACATAATGTGGCTCATTCGAAATACTATTTGAACTAGATGTTAGTCGTCCTCAAAACGTCTAATTTAAAAGAATCCTACTAAGTCTGATGGCATAATATTTTTTTACGAAAACTCAAGTCAAGTTTGTGATTTATTATAAATAATAAGACTAATTATAGCGTCATGAGATGTAGTTTTTGTCGATGAACTTTGACGCGAAGATTGTTCGTATATACCTGCTACATGTGATGCTCCAATCATACTATTTCAGTGATTGGAAATAGGTATTTCTAATTGATTTCCAGAGACAGTCTGATTTTTTGCAGATGATAGAATTAATTAAAATTCTTTATTATTCATGTTACTAATGTTTCTGTTTGTTCATTTCAGCTGGATTATTCACACATGGAACTCATCAAAACGATAGCTTACTTAGACCCGCCTCTTGAACCTTTCTATACCAAAGAGGTAAATTATGTCAATATTTGTTTGTTGTAATCCTTTTATTTAAAAAATATTTTAACAGACTTTTAGTGCATGCTTCGTATTCTAGTATAAAAGTAGCTTTTTTATTAGTTTTTTTTTTCTTTTTAGGTGGTGGCAAAAGGTCACGCCAGTAACGTAAAATACGCAGTGGGAATGATTTGTTATCATAAGAAATTAGAATATGTGGGCATCATTCGAGACTGGGACTTGAGATGCAATCCGAAGTTGGCCAAACGCACAGAATCTGAATTAAATTTGGAATACAGTAAGGACCAACCATTCTACTATCTTGTGGCAGCGGACCAGTCCGCCCGATATGTGGCTCAAGGTACTTAAAAATTAATTTTTATTTTTATTTTATCACACCATTTATTTACCTACATCTCATATTAAACAGTACTTGTAAAATGCATAATTACTTGATGACTTCTTTAATGACGACTTCATGATTCGAAACATGCTTGTCTCAAGACTAAGTTTTCAGTCAACAGATAACTACTTGGACGCCTGCTTGACTATTCAGCATGACATTACTTACGCTTTACTAAAAATGCCATTTTCCCCCCACTAAAATTACGCATACATTCGCTAATTTTCGCCGCTACTTAAAGGGTGCTTAATTGAATAATATTGTGTGCAGGGGCCGCCCTCATATCACAAACGCTTTGTCATATGCATTTCGCGTAAATTCCCAAACACATTAAATAATAAATTAACCTATTACCATGCTTATTAAAATAAGATTAATATACTAATACTGCACGTTAGTTATGGTTGTGTCAAACTTTACAGAAAACCTTGTTGAAATAATACATCCTACCCGACTATACCACTTGGAAGATGCCGTTGCACGAGAGTTCTCTCACTTTGACGGCTTCTGTTACGTGCCAAATGACGAAAAGAAGGCTGAATATCCTGATGAAGCACCAATCGCAGCTCTGTACCGCAATCGTTCTTATTATAGGCAATAAATATCGCTGTAATTTTTTCATGTACTATTTTCCGTCATTGATATTTATGCAAAATAGTGATTGATTGTATTACTGTGAGATAAATATTTATTTATCCAAAATTTAACTCATTCCTTATGCAGTAGTTATGTAAAACTTATACCTACCACAGTAGGTACCTACGCACATCGTACAGAAAAACGTAGTGTTGATGTTTTCTTTCGTAAAATAACTTATAATATTGTAATCATAATATTCAGTCATAATCAATAATTATAATTGTTTTAGACGCATTTCACCCGCAAAAATATGTACTTCCAGAATTTTATTCATAAAAGATAAGTTAAATCTTGAAAATTAACTAATTTATGATGTACTTATCGTTTTCACTTTAATTTTATTTATTAGTAATGGTTTTTCCCCAGTGATTATCTTACACAATCTCAGCTTGCCTACTTGTTTAGACATGTTACACATTTCGTGTAGGTATGTAGATTCCGTAATGGTTACACATTTGCTGTACTTATTGATAGTCGTATTTTAAAAACAATAAATTAATATTGTGTAGCAGGTAACTATATTAACCTGTCATCTATGTTCTTAGACAAATAAAAAACCATAGTATGCTGTTTATAGGATTGTGGGAAATATTTATCACAATTAATTGTATGTAATATTCAACTGCTCATAATTTGTAGTTAAGCACTATTTTGTATCAAAATTACGTAAAATACATATATCCAGGGTTCGAAATTATCAAGATAATTACGCTTCATGATAATTATCAACAGTATATGATACTTTATTTTTTATTTTAGACCATTGAATTTTTATTAGGTATGAATGATACATTTGTCATATTGTTTCATAAGAAATTATGATTGCGAATTTTGCTTTATGTTTTTGGTTGCCGATTGTTGTCAAGTTATCCATCGCTAGTCGCGTAAAGCTTGGAAAATAGATAAATATTTTGCTAGTGATCATTGTGGAGCTAAATAGATAAGTTTTATAACTTATCTATGGTATCACTAGACGCAAGTGCGACACGTTCGAAAACTTCGAATACTGCCCCCTTAGACAAAACGCACTTTTTGATCGAATCCGTCAAAACTCCATACAAAAAAGGGGCCTTTCGACCACTTTTCGACTGGTTTGCGATTATAATTTGCACTTTGTCTAGACCCACAGGGTATTTTCACGAGCGCATTTTTTGTTATTCTCAACTGGTATTCATCTGTTATTATCACGATAATTATAGTGATAATTATCCTTTCGAACCCTGCATATATCTATATTCTTGACGATTATAATAATATCCGTACCATTTTTCAATACATTTATACCTATGTTTTCCAGATACTTGTTTCACTTTTATAATGTACCGAACTTTTATTTCATAGGATTAAATGTAAGTACGGGGAATATGTATGTATGTGTAATAGGAATTAATGTTTCCTTCCATGTGATAGATGTGATATAATTTATTCTTAAGTCCTAACCCAACGGTCCACTTATGGACCGCTGGTTTGGGAAATTCGGCCTGAGTATTGTATCTGTAACTGTGTAAGATACTTGGATATTAAAAATAAAACACTATAAAATCATTCAATTTGTTTATTTTTTTGCTGTGCTCAGTGGTTGCTGACAATTTTAGAAACAAGTTTTTATAGGTCAATCATTTACACATTAAGTTTCTTCCATAGTCATCATTTTTATCGCAATGGCACTTCTAATGATCGGCCTTCAATACTAGAGATACTTACCCTTCTGACCCACCGCACTACCAAACCACACTACCAGTAGTGTCGTGGGGAATATTTTTTCCCTTCTGCACTACCAAGCCAGTAGTGTCGTGAGTAACATACATCTTCATTCCCATCGACACTACTACCATAAATGAATGTAAAATTTGTAAAATTTTGGATTGTTTTGCAATAAATTATGTTTATATGCAACCCTAACCTCGGTACAAATTTGCAGTTTGACGGAATTTACTGAAAATAAAATATTACCTAAAAGGGCTTATACCTATATAACTTTGCGTGAAAGAAAAACAAAAATTAAATTATTTTTATTACCCCACTGCGGCAAAGCAAAAGGAGGGTTATGATTTTGACAGGCTATGTATGTATGTATGTATGTTCATCTGTTCCCTCGTAACTTCTAAACTACTTATCAGAATTCGACAAATGACATATCATTAGAAGCGTCTTAATTGTCCGCTGGTTATAGGCTATATGGGGTTTCACAAAATCTAATGTGGCGCCCTCTAGCGGACAAACCATACAGAGTAAAAACATAAAGTTAAGATAAATGTGCCGTGTTTGGTATCATTTGAAAGCGCTTTACTTGTACATTTACCGTAACATGTACATAAGCCCTTTTAGGATATATTTTATTTTCAGTAAATTCCGTCAAACTGCAAAATTGCACAGAGGTTAGTGTTGCATATAAACATAATTTATTACAAAACAATCCAAAATTTTACAAATTTTACATTTAGTTATGGTAGTAGTGTCGATGGGAATGAAGATGTATGGCCCTTAAAAATTACCCACGACACTACTGGCTTGGTAGTGTAGAAGGGAAAAAATATTCCCCACGACACTACTAGTAGTGTGGTTTGGTAGTGCGGTGGGTCAGAAGGGGATACTTAAGTATCAATTACCTCTAGTGATTATTTTTATAGAAAAAAATGTTAAGTACACAAAAAATTATAATGACAAAAATAGATAGGTTTGCATATACATTTATCAAGATTAAGGTAACCCCTATACCAGTATGACCTCGTTAGCAAAATTTCTGAGGTAATTGGTTTTACCTAAATCAAAACAAAATCAATACATAACTAGAAATTCTTTTATTAAATATAAATCACAAAATATTTTAGCGTGTATGGCGAAAGTGGATATTGTCATCATTTACCAAGTGATAAAGCAAGGAATGATTTGTCATTTAAAAATACCAGTGCAAACAAAAATAAAGCTTCATTTACTGCGTAAGCCGACAAGCAAAACTATTTTTATTTCATTGTTATGGGAATGATTTGTGTTGGCTATAAATATTTTCCTACATTGTAAAAAAGGATTATTTTTATACAATTATGTTGCTACTTAAAATGCTGTGGTAAGGACTAAATTACTAGTAAGTCATGTTTACTTTCATGGCATGAAAATAAGTACAGTAAGTTAGAAAAGTCCCATCAGAAAGAAAACAAAAGGTGCGACACTAATGTCTGAAAAGTGAAAATGCATGAGACGCCATGATACATTCTAATAAACTTACGGATTTTGTTAATGTTTAACTAAGAAATGAACATTAAAGATCTGTAAATGATCTATCAAAATAATTTATTAGAACATCACTCTATTTGAAACGTGACAATTAAATAACTTTTGAAAATAATTAATACTTCTAATAATTGTTGGTAGGTACCCTATCACCTGTTTTTGAAACATTCATGATGAAGGATAACTTGTTATCTTAGTCGTTCCAACACTGATATAAAAAATAAATGTGATTACAATTATGACTAAATATACAGTGTGTGTAACTAGCAATATTCTGGAGACGTAGCTGCGTAGGTATGAATCAACTGAACTCACTTTTTTTTAATCTATAAGAATCATCAGATTCTGTATTTTTGAACAATAGAATCTTCGAAAGTGGCAGTTCAGTAAGACATAATTTGAATTCAAAATCCGTAAACCTTATTGAAGAATATTACTATACAACTTGTTTAAAAAATGCTTGCTCCGTATGTTTTTAAAATATTATTAACAGAGTGTATTTTAATTTATATTAAAAAGAGAACACTTGATTTTCCATCTCATTGTTGGTCTTAAAGTAAACTTTTTTGTGAATTAAAAACGTTTCTAGAATAAAGCTAGTCATCACCTAAACACTTTTAACACTATTCTGCTAAACAAAATAATTGGCAGCAAAGTAATAATAATAATTAATTAATCATCGCATTACACGTCATTAAAATTGTTAATAGGTATAGTTAAAATATGTACCTACATAACTCGTCCGCAGAGTTCGAGATCAAAGATGCGAGCGACGACAAGTAGAACACAAAAATTCATATAGAGGGAGATTTATTTGATTGAGCAGTTTACCTACTCTAAAACTCACTCAAAGTTAAAAAGCGACCTTACCATTACTACATAAGTGTTTCAATGTTTCCATCACTAAAAATTTACAGATTTTGAAACATGTTAAAAATAAGCAAAACTATTAATAAAGTTGGAACTTTAACTCGCTTTCATTGAGTACAGTTGACATTTGGATCACGTTTGGTTATATTAAGAAGGTTTTTTTTAATTAATTTAGCTGTCTAACTGTATGTTAGTGACTGGGCTACTCCATTGACAGTCTTTGATTTAAGGACCCCATTTTCGTAAGACATCACAGTCTCACGACCGTTTTCCGTGACTCTGAAAATAAAAAAAATCACAATTAATCCATTGTTAAATTAATTGTAAAATCAAATATTACAAGTTTTACACAATCCTTGATGCCGATTACTCAAACACGCAGGTTGTAATAGAATAGTTTCATAAGGTTACCCATAGTTCGCGCCGTAGAAATTTAATTTTAAATGAAGTGTATCCAAAGATCTCAATTTGCTGATGCAAATCTTCGATAAGTTAAAATTTTTAGAAATATAGAATTTATATTAATATCCGTTTCGACATCAAGGATGGTGAGTAGTTTATTCAATGCCCTAAATTTACGTATCAACTTTGAGAGCCTGCAATGTTAACTAGTCGAAACTTGCTTGCTTTGAAGCAATGATGGCAACCGTACACAAACATCTAATTACTAAACCCCTGACCACAGCTGAGACCAATGCTTGATGGGTAACTAATAGCAATCATTGCCCACATTACCGACGCTCGGTGCCCACGCTTGGTGACTAATACTAGTAGACCCTGTCATACGACGACAGTCGCCCATGTGTTTACCAAATAGAAAAGCATTTTATATGAATCATAAGACTTGAACAAACATGCCGCGTAATGGTTTGCCAAATAAAAAACAGATTAACATTCTCCTCATTTTAAGGTGAAAGTAAGTTTAGCGTAAGGCCTCAGCCTCGAACTTAGCGGGCAGCGGGGCGGGGGCGGCGGCGGCGCGGGAGCGGGGCGGGCAACGCAGACCCGTTCTCGAAACAAGCGGGCAGCTCGCGCGGCGCTTTAGCGGCGAAATGTTGCGTTCGGGGTTATGTTGTCGAGATATTTGTTTTTATTCGCAAACGAAATGTCTGAACAACGGCGACAATTTTATTTCGATTCAAATTTATTCCTAACGCTCGATTTATTGTGGGCAAAAGAAGGAGTGCGCTGCCCGCTCGTTGCCCGCTCCCTCGCCGCTGCCCGCTCGTTGCCCGCTCCGGCGCCGCTCCCGCGCCGCTGTTTTCGAGAACGGGTCTATTTGATTTTACGCATAAGATCCTGCCGCTCCCGCGCCGCCACCGCCGCCGCCCCGCTGCCCGCTAAGTTCGAGGCTGAGGCCTAATGCCTAAATGAATCTTCTGGCAACTTTTACCGCGACAATCAGGTGTAGATCCAATCCTTAAAATACGTTGTGGTCACACACACCACAGCCACCCCCGAATGGGAATGCAATCACTTGTCGAAATTTTATTTTAGCTATGTATGACGTCACAACGTCATAGTGCCAGAGTGCCTACTATAATAGTGGATCCGTGCTTGGACACGATTTCCCGAGTTTTTTTAATATTTTATTAAGGCATCGGATATCATCAAAATCGATCTCAACAGACTCAAGTGTGACATCAAGTCAATTTTAATTTTGAGCATGTCTAAGGTGGCCACAATAGTGAATGCCGCGCCAGACTACGACGGCAATGCATTCATTAAATATCGTTAGGTGTGTAATCCTGGGCCAAACACATCACAATAACGCAACGAAACAGATTTGACAACGGAACGAGTACGACTATGCAAAAAAGCACCGAAGTATACGCGAATACTTGGCTACACATATCGCGATAGCGCGATCTTCGCGTTAAAGTCGCATTTGGTGTAGTGGTTCGAAACGGACTCCTATGCCAAGAGATCGCGGGTTCGATTCCCGCTCAGTACAAACATATTTGTTTGTATTGAAACGGGCGTTTTCTATGTTCTAATATGTATGTATTTATTTACAAAAAAGTATTTAAGTATGTTTATATCCGTTGTCTAGTACCCATAGTACAAGCTTTGCTTAGTTTGGAACTAGAGGCACAGTGTAAAAATGTCCAAGACATTTATTTTATTTATTTAGGTATTATTATTTTATGTGTATGGTCCATTGGCTAGAAACTAGAGATGGGTTATACTAGGTAAATTTGATACTAGGTGCACCTATTCCTAGTATTTATTAATACTCGATCCAAATACCTAATCCACCTAGTACGTAGTAATTTAGTATACTTGACGCGACTAGTGCGGACTAATCCACGTAATATGACTTTAAAATACATTTTTTTTAAAAGATACAACCGTAGTATGAATAATGTAATTTGAAATTGAATAATAATTCCTCCCTTCATACTTCAACAGGCTTTGGACGGTCAACTTAAAAGTTGGCGTATTTAAAAGATATCAATTTCATAAAAATATTTACATATTTTTTCTTATACATGAATATGGTTTGACTACGTTTGTGTGCGTTTGCTTCGTCGCGCTCAAATTTGTTTGGTAAGACAGCGACGGAGTGAATCTCTACGTTCGCACGTAAGCTTAGCGAGAAATACTAGGTGCGCGTAATACACGACTACGGATTACGCAATAATAACCTCTATTACTTTGATGGTAGGGTCGGAAATCGTGTAATTTATAAAATACTAGCTGACCCGGCGAACTTCGTACCGCCTTAGCGTAGAGATTTTCTTTATATTTTTTTCCGTAAAAACCTTGTACAGAGTATTAGAAAACTACAAAAAAAAAATCAGCCAAATCGGTCAAGCCGTTTTCATGTTATGTCGTGACAACGGAAAACGGGTTTCATTTTTATATATATAGACTAGGTGGATCAAGTATTTTAAAAATTGGAATAGGTGCCGCCTAGTACTGTAAAATACCTAGTGTGTGGATCTGTTCTAGTAAATACGTCTCATCTCTACTAGAAACACTGAAAGAAAGTCCATCAACAAACCACTTACTTTTTGGTAGTAATCTTCTTCCCGTTGACAATGCGCGTGGTGGTCGTGGTGCTCCGCATGTTGGCGCTGCCGGGCCCGGCCAGCGAGCTGTTGAAGGTGGAGAAGGACGTGAAGGTGTTCCCGTTGGAGGCGGCGTGCGCGAAGATGTCGTCCAGCCCGCCCATGCCGAAGCCGAAGGGGCTGAACAGCGACGACGTCAGCGACGTGCCCGCGTGCTGCGCGCGCCGCCCGTGCCGGTGGTGGCCGTGCCCGTTGATTTCTGGACGGGATAGGGGAAAACCTGAATATTTTAACATGATTTAAAACTTGAAAGTGACAACTGCCTCGGAAATTGGTTCAAGCTCGGCGACTCTGACCATTGAGTTGTGTAATGTCGAAGTTTTTAAGTGAATCGTATGCTATGATCCAGCCTAATATTGAACGAAACCTAAATAATTGAATAGATCACGGCATGCATGTTGCGTGCGTTCGGATGAATAAATGGGAATCACTTTACGCATCGTAAAGAAATTATTTAAGCATTGCTATTTTAGTTCATTACAAAAAAAAGGAAGATTAATTAAAAACCGAACTAATGAAACATTAATATGTACTGTCTTAAATAATCTTCCGGAGACAGTCTCCGGCGAAGTCTCCGGGAGACTGTTTATTTGTAATGAAATGTGGAAACTGTGTTTTTCTATAAAATTTTTTAACTATAATTTATTTTTAACATTTAATATACGTACCAGCAAAAAGTTCGCCGAAAGGAGACCCGCCGAAGAATTCTCTAAACACTTCTTCCGGATCTCGGAATGTGAACGGGAAACTCGCGTAGCCGAACTCGTAGTCATCATCGGCCGCTGAGCGACGGCCTCTGCTGTTATTCAAGCCCTCCTTTCCATATTGATCGTACATTCGCCGCTTCCGTTCTGAAGTAATAATAAATATAGTATTAACAGTATGAAAAAAAAATGTTTAGTAAAAAAACGTGCGAATTATCTTTTTAACACCACGCAATAAGGCTGTTAGTTGTTTGCAAATCCATCTTCTATCTAAGGAGTACCAAAATACGTTTTTTTACAAACTTCCATATAAATTGCAACTAGAGATTGATGGTGTGGATTATGTAGGGCCCATTGTGAAACAATTAAAGGACTGAAAAACGACTTTAGAAATAAACCTACTTAACAACAAAGATGAAGTTATAAGTACTATAAAAAGGCACCTTTGATTTATTTTTCCTCATTGCTCATAATTCGTTCTTCAAAACAACTTACTTGATATTTTTATCCTTTACCGCCATATTAATAAAAACTAAACCGGTAATAGGTTTTTTGTTGTAATTAAAAAACTTTTTACTCTTTTTATATTGTCAAAACAATTACCTACACGACAACAATGGACGACAATAATAACACCACAATTTATATAAACAAATAATATTAACAGATAATCTGTTGAGTTTTAATTAAGGTCGAATATAAAAATAAAAGCTTAATAAATAAATATTTCCATGCGTAAACGCACGTGTGATCATGACGATCTCTAGAAGAAACTTCTTTTAGCTTAGGAAAACACAACAGTTATTTTTCGAAGCTGACTTCCAGGACATAATACATTTAATAAATTTAGAAACGGCATTAACTAGTAGGTATCTCTTTTTACACCCATTTTTTACGAATATAATAAATAATGTATGTTTTTATCAGTTTTTTCTCAGCCAGACTTGTAACACAAGGATAACAAACTAACCGCCGCAGTTTCAAAGTGAAGAGATATCAGATCGATTACATAATATTATGTATTTAGAGTTATTTACTATTTTTCAGTTCATCCCGTTTATGAATATTCTAAGGATATTATTGCACATCTAACATCGTGGACGTGCTATGATATGATTCATGGCGATTTACGTCACAGTAGGGCTTGCAGCTAAATACGACTGCATGCACATGAAAATGAAATAATATTAAACACATTTCACTTCGTTAATCAACAAGAATAAAATCAATTACACCACTTTTTAGTATCTGTTACAAGTAAGACAGAAAATAATATTTCTGTATCGTGTAGGTAGAGTCTAAAAGTTTAATGGTGCGCGAAGAGCAGTACACGCTCGCAACGTGTGCTTACGCAAAATTACTAATAGAAATTTACAGACATGAAAAATAAGGAATAATCATGTCTGTCATGTCATGAATCGATTAATGAAAATAAATTATCTTAAGAAGTATCAATTAAATAAAAATCATGACGAACACGTATTAGGCAAACACAAACTGAAGGAAAGTAGGTATAAATATTAAACAAAAGTCCAAATGTTTATATTATAATAAAGCTAGCTTACAAGCTCACCACGCAACGCAATAAAATGCCACCACGCAAGGATTTAGTTAGTTTGTAATTTATGGGGAAACAATAGGCGTCCATTTGGTAGAGGTTTAGAGGTACAGGTGCTTAGATTATTTACATGCTTTGATTTTTCCACCCGTTTGTTAGTAAAAATAATTAATTAATGAGAGTTAATTTGAAACCTTCATATGAATATTATCATTATTTTGTTCAGTAGGCAAAGCCTTGACATCAATATATTTTATGACATACCTGAATACTTTTATCATAGCTAAGAATCAGGAAATTCATTAATAGACTTTAGTGTGGATCCAGATTGCTAATAAACACTTTTAGACTGATAAGGCCCACCCAACCAAGTTCAAGATATTCGCTATCTCAAAGGCAACTGGGTGCATTTTTAATTCAAATTGATCGCAAAAAGTCCCTGTTAGGTTGAGGATATTTGCCTCATGTGAATTTTGAAAGAAAAATATACGAATGGTTCTTTTTCGACAGACATAACGGTGAATTACGCTATCTTACAGTACGTAGAATTAATGTACGTTTTGTTTTGACCGTGTTATGCTATCGTTTCCAACGTCATTTAATCATCATTTGAACTTGTTTACTAGTTTCAATTTTTATAATCAAAGTTGTAATAACAAGTAGCATTATTTCATTATCACACAATTTGAGTTTTTTATTGAGTATCAAAACGATGTTACCAATGGACTACACTGCTCAATGTTAAAACAATTCGCCTAACTCTAGTTAAGCAATTTACAAGCGCTTGATTGAATGAAGAATCTAATTATAATTGTTAAATTACTACTCCATGATGATAATATTCATAGTTATAAAAACACAGTAGTTTATTGAGGCTACCAAAAAAGCGGTGGAATGGTGTCTCTCCAAAAAAACCCTTGAAGCTAAAGTGTCGGTGCCCATTTACTCCATTCTTGCTTTGATATCTGTGCCCATGATGACTGGATCCCCTTGCATCATATAATTTCCGCTTGGTTTCTACCCAAAAATAAAACGATATTGAAATAATGTAGCATATTCATGAATCGATTACATTTTTAAATCAGTAACCCTTACATTATGTGTAATTTTTATAAGAATATTATCAACAGTTTCAATTATAAAATCTTAATTCAAAATAGTAATACATATTAATATCTGGCAAATACAATAACCAAACAGATTTAAGAGAAAAAATTCATACAGATACAGCCTGATAAGATACTTTCGATATTATTTAGGAAGTAGGTATAAATATTTTAATTATGACTTATTAGGCAAAAAGACTGAAAAGATTTGGAATTCGGTTAGTCTATCTATGACTAAACTTGTCACCTAAAATAAACAGTGCTGTACATTATTTGAAATGGGAGAAAATAGATAGGCTTAATAAGTTGTCAAATAAATAAATAGGTAAGTATATCTTTTGAAATAGTGGAAACCTTAGTTTCTGTCGTAATGGCAGTGTGTATTAAAAGTATGTAAAAAATACACAACATCAGATGAGAAGACAGTAGTCTAATACCTATTAAACAAAAATTTTTAAGATACATACCATCAGAGAGAACTTCATAAGCTTCTGATATTTCTTTAAACCTTCTATTGGCTTCATCTGCATTATCAGGATTTTTGTCAGGATGCCACTTCAGTGCAAGTTTTCTGTACCTGAAATTACAAATTACATCACCCTTATTATTTGTGTAAACATTTAGCTAGAAGACACAATAATGTTTTAATCACAAGTCTATATATTTCTCTACCTAGTAATCTGACACTAATTGAAAATATTTCCAATTAAATGCTTTACATTCTTATGGCAAGGGGTATTGTAAAGGTTGGTGTTATTAGGGGACACCGAATGTCTAATTAAGATATGACACACTACTTGAGGTAATACACTATAGCCTGTGCTTAAAATGTGGAGATGAGTCTATACACTTAAAATATTATTGTAGGTATACTTACGCTTTCTTTATTTCTGTCTCTGTGGCAGTCTTCGTAACGCCTAGTATCCTGTAGTAGTCTACCATTGCGGGATGCCCTCAAGGGGATGGAGACCTGTAACGTCAGATAAATGACAATGGTGTGATGAACAATATCAAAAACGCCTAAACCTAAAGCAGTGGCTGTCATTAAGCCACTGGACTCGAAATCGATAATTTGCAACTCTTGACTGTGTCATAAATCAACAACTAGGTATATTATTATTATTGTTCTATTTTTACATGACAATTATTAATGTTCTAATCTATACAGTGAGAAAAATTCGAATAAATTCTGGGAAATCCCCAGGCAGAAAGCTAGTTTACAATAAATTAGCAAATGTTCAAAGACCACTATGAAATTGAAGTTCTAATTGTAACTGGCAAATACTAAGTATAAACATGTAATCTTCAACATAGTTTAAATTGGAATACCTTAATAATTTTATTTAATTCAGATATGAGAAGCTCGGAAGCAGCAAATGATGCATTGTTACTTCTTAGAAAGCTGTCAAAATAAATTGTTGATTCAAACCACCATTTTGTTGTTTTTTTTATCTTCATTATCAATGGTTAACATGCACCTCTTTTTAAAATGATGAATTTTTTTCATAAACTGCCAAGACTGCAAACACATGAAACCTAATGTGATAGGTTGAATTAAGAAACATGTATACAGGATGATCAACAAGCTTTAGTATAATTTTTGACTTAGATCTTTATCAGATGTTAATACATTTCAACTTCTCATACATTCAGTGGCACTCTAAATATTAAATAAATTAAACCACAAGGAAATGCTTTTTAGTAAGCTAAGTTTAAATTCCACGAATTCCACTAAAACTAAATATGTATTTACATTTTAATGATTTTTCTTTACTGCTCCTTATTTAGGAGTGTCCTATTATATAAGGTGATAAGGCTATAAGGTGATATTATAGTATATCCGAAAGCTTTCCTCGATAAATGGGCTATCGAGCACAAAAATAATTTTTGAAATTGGACCAGTAGTAGTTCCTGAGATTAGCGTGTTCAACCAAACAAACTCTTCAGCATTATAATATTAGTATAGATGTGCAATAAATAAATAAATTAGGTACTTAATTTGACAGTACACTTGGGAAGATTCTACTGAAGGTAGAATAAGATGCAATCTCTGTACTAACTTTAAGAACATTGTGTTATCATGCACCAATAACAAAACAATAATGCAGTCAGATATGATTGGGTGAAAAAAATAGTGACTAGGTAATACATCTATCAAACTTACACAATAAAAAAAACAAAACAGCTAACTTAAATTGAAATACCTACATGAAATTATAGATTGCCTCTGGTATTTAACATAAGCTATGATGCCCCATCCATGAATAATATAAACAATAGGCAGACAAGGTACTGATAGACAACATTAACTAGGTTATACACAATTATTGATTTTAATGTTTTACTCTGTGATCTTTGGTGATTATTTGTAATGCTTTAGGCTCTACCAATTTTTCATTTAACTTCAACCTACCTCACACCTACACACACAATACAATGCCCACTACTAACCCGCCACTTTAACATCGAAATCTTTTCATTCTGCAACAGTTGATAGCAAACTTCTGGCTCACCTGTTTCGTAATGTCTTAATTACCTAGTGTAAGCTCTATTTCTCAGTTCTTGTAGTGGTTAGGTACGATGTACAAACCTTAAAATAACATTGGCTCTTCCGGTGATTTCAGATATTGAGGTGACAAAGACAGGCAGGTAGTAGGAAGATATTTTTTTACTAAATTTTCTAGTCGTCTGACAACACTCGTTTTATCCAGGGGGTGCACAGTATTGAACGACGATCACAAAATGTCACTATTACGTTGGTTGGAGAAACATGCATGAAACGGATGACTGATCCTGTCCAATGACACTGTTCGATAGTTTATTTAGAACACAATCAGATCACTTCATTGATGACAAAGCCTTGTGTTTATGGAAAATTCTCGCACTCAAAATCAATAAAACATGGCTTCGGTCCCAGAAAACATCTGCAGGCAGGCACGATAAGACAAGACAAAGCAATGTTGTAACGTTTTCGTAACCGCGCCTAGTGCTAGCTAGGTACAACAGGCGATCCAACTATAAAACTGCACACCACCACTGCACGCACGGACGAACGACCATCGATGACATACGGCAACTCAGGCAACTGCTCTGCTGCTCTGAGCAAAATTAAAAAAAATTACGAACCCACTTCGCAGACGATGTACACACCTGCCACCTTAGCCATAATCAGAAAAGACGATTATTTTTTGACAGTTATTTAACCAATAACAGCCAATAGTTAGCTAGAGTCACAGCTCTTGCCTGTTCACCATTGGCTGAAATGTAGACAACACCAAAAAAAAAAACTATGCAATGGACACCGAACCGGTCGCAAGTTTTAGGTTTAGAAGTCTAGATGGCGCTATCGCTACAACGTCACTCTTTTTTACGTTTTATACAGGTTGAGTTTTTTTGAGTGTTGATCTTGGTCTTCTAAGCACGCAGCTACAGTTTTATAATAATGATGCCGTTTCCGTTGTGCTGTTCTCAATTTCTTACCGATTCTTTTGTAATTTCTCTAGATAAACATAAACCTTCCTTTTCCCACAATGTAGTCCGCGTTTTGACAGCTCATACAAGTGTGTCGTAACTCGTAAGACGTGACTTTAATAAGGCAGGTAAAAAGAGCGCGGAAATTTGAAAAACTAGTTCGTTTTTTTTTTTCAACATATTGTGTGATGCATAAATTCTTCCTCCACTTCTTCTCATCACTAGCTAGTCTGTTCAGCAGTGTTGCCCCTTGCCCCGATGAAGTGGTGGTAGCGCAAACTTGGACGTGTTTATTACCTACCCTAAAAAGGGCCTTACACACTATTCAAGAATTTGATTTTGACCCTACGTCCGCACTCTGCAGTTATCACTATACACACTCACATGACAACCAAAGACGGTCATCATCAAGGTCTAAGCCTAAGGCCACGATAACGAACGAAACCATAATAGCCAACACTACTTCACTCAAGAAAATAAAGGTGACAACAACTTAAGGCGAGTGAGTTTTCGTGTGGTGGACTGGTGGCTCGCTTCTGTTCGTTTTTCAAAAGTTTTGATAAACATTATCAACATTGATAACATGTATGTAACCGTACACACACATGTAAAGCTCACTCGCCTTCGTGAGTTGCAATGAATTCCTCAAATCACAGTCTCAAATCTAACATCGATCCTGGGACATTATCTTACATCGCGAAAGAGTCGTTTGATTTTTTTTTGTTATTTACGTGTACTTACGTAGCCATAATGTAGATCTATTACTACCTCCATGATCTATGTAGATATATCTAATCAACTATAATAACATCCATCCATCCATCATCATCACCAATGTTTCCTTTGTAAAATTTTATCAATTTTAGATTTTTAGTAGGTACAAATCTATGGTCCGAATTAAAAAAATGCCTAGAAAAATTATTCAAACAAACGGTTTTCAAGCGTACGAAAAGTCGCTGGCACAGCCAGTAAATTAAAGTTTTTACCTACATAATTATTTTACAAACGTGTCATTGAAAGCTTACAAACAAACTACAAATAAATAAAGTAGGATAATTATAATAATGATGATGTTACAATGAATTATGTGATCTTTGTCATGTATGGAATTGTTTGCATTGCATTGTTCAAGTTAAAGAATACGCGATTTCTTACTTTGTTAGTCACGATGATACAATGTATGTTATTATTTAGAATTTATGTACCTATAAGTTATGGTTAATGTGATAAATTGAAAATTATGAATAATCGCCGGTTATTATGAATAATAATTACTGATAGGCGAGGTAAAAGTGATAAACTAATCACATTTATCAGTGACTAGCTTTTGCCCGCGTCTTTACCCGCGTGAAATTTAGTGCCACAGATTGGCATACATTATAGCCTATATGAAGGGTACAGGGGCAAAACAAGGAATGTCCCTAAAATTCAAAAGTATATTTTTGATGGCAATATTTTTTGATTTCTCGCGTATTTTAATTTGAAATTATACAAAAAGCGTAAAAACAAGTAGGAGCCATATGTATTCCTATTAGTAGTTTGTAATTTTAAGTGACACATAAGAATGTTTTAAACTTTAAAAAAATTAAATGTTCATTATAACTTTTTGTTTTTGTGACATTTCTTGTTTTGCCCCTCATAATTATGTTCTTCTTCTTCTTTTTTGATGATGTTGGCAATACACGCCGAGGTCGACTTGATTTGTGCCATTTTCAAATAGAATAGAATATTTTTTTTATTTGAAAGAAAGACATACAAGCAGGAAAAACATAGTACACAATGAAGGAGATACACAAATTAATGTACAGATAGCTGCTTGTGCCCCTCTGACAAAAAGGCACCCGCTCAGCATACATCAAGACCGCGCCAGGGCTTGTCTCGAAACTGATTTTCAGTGGATTTCAAATACATATTATGTATAAGTGATACGAGTTACAAAATGAGATCAAGTAATGATATAATGAAGGATGATAGATGATACCCCTTCCCACCCTTTGAGTGTAAAAGTGTTCCCAGTAAAGTTGTGGTGCTTTACTGAGACCTCCTATGGACAACTTGAGAGAACCAGAAGAATCACAATGCACTGTTTTGCTTCACTTGCCCACCCACACCCATGCACGTTCACGAACACTCAATGGTTAATAATAATCCACCATTATTACACATTAATAGTCGCCCACACACGAATTTGAGGAAATAAAACAAAACCGCTAACATGACGCTTCAGATTCCCGCCAAGAAGTCAGCCTATATGTTAATCTGGGTTACAAATAATAATACTGTAAAGTTTCAACCAAATCCGTTCAGTAGTTTTTGCGTGAAAGAGTAACAAACATCCACACAAACTTTCGCCTTTATAATATTAGTAGGATTAGTTCATAATGTAACCTAACAAATAATACTAACAAAATAATAATCATAAAGAGAACAACGTGTACAGCGCTCCTAGAGATACCTAGTTAATTGAATCCCGGAAAAGGACATAGGATAGTTTTTATCCCGGTTTTTGAAACAGGGACGCGCGCGATAAAGTTTTTCTGTGACAGACAAAATTCCACGCGGGCGAAGCCGCGGGCGGAAAGCTAGTGATTCATATAGGCTATAATTTATGACGATTTATGTGACAAATAAATTTCAATAAATAAATATGACGTGTCTATCATATAATATAAAAAGCGCCATCTATCGTGATTGGTTGGACGTTCGTAAATATTCATGCGGGGGAAAGCCGTAAAACGCCATTTATCAACATGATATCAGTCTACGAGGTCTACGCGTAGGGTAAGTGCGTTAGTTTTCGTCCAATTATCGGAGTTGCCAACTTTGTGATGCGAAATAAATATTTTAAAATACCCTTACTCATATGTATCATATGTCGTTTTAGTCCTTACATAGTCTACTTTACGTTAATATTATATGACAATAAGTAAATACCACGGGTTTTTTTATAATAAATATTTTATGCAAAAGAGGTGATTTCACTAGTTTTCGTCCAAAAAAATCAGTTTTCGTCCTAGTGTACGCTAGTTTTCGACCACTGTGTAGAAAAAAGGGTGCAGTTGAATTATTAACTTAAAACCAACTCTACAATACAGTAACTATGGATTCTGGTATATCATTTGAAAGGTAATTTTGTTAGCTTTCAAATGATATCAAAAAGATTTAAATAAGTTTCTTACCTAAATTCAGGAAAATATTTCAATAGGTCGAAGGACAAATGGACGAAAACTAATCTACAGGAATAGCTAATTTTGGTTTTCGTCCACCCCAGTGCTTGCTCATGACGTCATGGACGAAAACACAACAACGTTTAAAGCTGTTTTTTGTTTTCGTCCACATCTTTTTAACGGTTTTTATGGGTTTATCACTGTTAAAAAGTGGACGTAAACTAAAATGTTTGTTGTAATAGCAATAAAGATCATATTGGAAGAAAAAACATTGTATTTTGTAGGTCCATTGAAGTAAAATGATTATTAAAAATATTAACTAGGTGTCAGGGTTTCCGTCCACGTGGACGAAAACCAAAATCTTGCAAAATTGTTATGCTAGTATTAGTCCACTTAATTATCTAAGATTTCTATACAAAAGCTTTAATAAACCCTTAAAATAGTGTTTATTATGCTAATAATTAGACATACGTGCCAAAAACATTTACATAAAGTAGCTAAAACAGTAATTAAACATACCGTGAAAGTTCCCTACCAACGCGTTTTTTTTCTAACTTGACGACGTTTTCCATTCACCTGTGTGCAGCAGCAACTTCCGTAGATTTTTTTGGAGTTATTACTTATCAAATTACATTTTCATGCAGGCAGAACTGTTACTTAGATATTATAGATTGTAACAAGTCCAAACTTGCATGGAAAGTTAGGTTTGTATTCTAATTTTCCGTATTTGTTTGTGGCAAGTCGGTCAAATGGACGAAAACAGGAGCTGGACGGAAAACCGGCGCAATTACCCTACGAAGTCCCGGGCGGCCGCTAGTTTTGAATATTTTTTCATAAACCACACGTATTAAAATAATAATTAACATAACTAAACTATACTTACTTAGTCCTACGAGGACTAAGTAAGTAATATAACTACAATTAACTCAATACTTACATAATTAAGTTTAATTTCCAAACTCTGGTAGGTTAGTTTATTAGTACGAGTAGGTACTGCTGTTTATAATCGCGCGCTGCGCGTGTTCATTTTGGCCAAGTTAACACATTCTGAAATAATGATGCGTGCTCATAGAATGGTAGGACTTACGTGACCAATGTCCATTGGAGAAAGTTTTTTTTTTTGGAATCGAATCATCTAGGTGTAGATATTTATGCTTAGTCCTGCCGAGACAAACATACTTAATTATGTACTAACATTTACAGTTCTACGAATATGGATTACGGAATATCTATTCGGCAGTTTTTGTAAAGGCACACGCTAAATATAACATAAATTAATATTACGTTTGGCTCGAAATAACGTTTTGCGCGTAAAAATAATATTTTAGACGTGATCTATTTAAATCTTTCAGACGCGCGAAATAGCGTCCGCCTGCGCTGCATGTGGGCGAAGTGGGAGGTCGTTTGATAGCAAATACATATTAGAGAGCTGTGTGATGATACTAAAAAGAATTTACTTGTGACTAATTACTACAATATTAATCACCAACATTGGCTTAATAAAGATTGGGTACTTAATTTTGGATACCTATGTACTTAAGTAGGCTGTTGTGTTACTGTTTGTGACAATAGTTTTTTTAACTCTTATCAGCATCAACACTAAAAGGTAAGTATCCCGCTTGTTAGAATTTACCTTAAATGGAACCTTGATAGCTATTTATAAATAAACGGTCCAAATTACCTACTTATTTTTTTTGCTAGTTACTATTCATGTTGACGCTCCATAAATACCTGCCTGCTGTGTATGAAGATATTTCCGCAGATTAAAATGTTCTACTCTCATTGAGAAAAAGATTGCGATGTGTATGCTGCCGATCAAGTTACGGCTTAAAACTTTTACTAAAACTTTTTCGGAACGAAATAGTGAGGCTCGGACACGGCAACTTACCACGTAATATGACTATTAGTTTAATCACCTGACGAACTGGAAACTAAAAGAGAAAGTATCTTCTTAACACCTGTTTCCAAAAGTAAGAGTTATGAATGTTTCAGCTCGTCATTATTACCGTAGGTAGGTACTCAACGTTGCGATTTGGTACATTTGTTGGATGATTAGTTTTTTATGTTCTTCATTTCTGCTCGGCATCTAGTACTAATGACGTATGTAGCTTGGGAATAGTATCATCTCGCAGTGTCATCTAGTTCCAAAGAAAAAATGCATGTAGCTACTTTGGAATAGTATCATTTCACGTATCATCTAGTCCCAAAAAAAATGCAAATGTAAGCATTCATAGACTATTATGATTTAGGAATACAGAAAAAAGTGATATCTAAAAAAACGACGCTGAAAAAGTATAAAACAAGATTTTCAGAATACTGAACTGAATAAAGTTGCTAATGTAGTTGCATAGTAATTTTCACAGATATCTGTGGTAATTTTCATGTTTGGAAAACCGCAGTCACACGTTGTCAAAGTGCTACGGTAGGTAGGTGGTATATGTAACGTGTGACTACGCCTTTCCAAACATGAAAATTACTATGCAACTACATTAGCAACTTTGTTCAGTTCAGTATTCTGAAAATCTTGTTTTATACTTTTTCAGCGTCGTTTTTTGTCGTAGTTGGGTTTTAGTTTTTTTACTTTTTACTTATTATTTGAATTTATTTGTACCATTTTGGTGTTAAAGTGTATTTGTGGCGCATAAATTAACAAAAGTTAAATTGATGAATTAATAAGTAGTAAAGAAGCTATGAACGAAAAGATATGTGAATTATATGCAATCAGCCCATGAATACAGGTAAAGTCACAAGCAAATGCTAGTAAATATATACAGGGTGTTTCTTGTAAGGTGTCAAGCCGAAGGCAGGTGATAGGTGAGGACTAGACCTATCGATTTTACCCCCATGTATGTTCTACGATTTTTCGTAGTTTAGAAGTTATCGTTAATTTTGTGATTTTTTCAAATTTCAGGACCTAGTGGCTTAATTTTTTTTTATCTTTTTTTTGGGTTGACTTTTCTCAGATTTCTTTTTTTGGCAGATTCCCTATTAGTTGCAGATATTTGAAAAAAATAATCACCTTCCTATCTTTGATGCTAGATACAAAATTTTTGCTAGCAACATAAAAAATATGCTTTTAGCAGAACATTCTAAAATTTTCAACTGAAATGTATGAGAAAAAAAAAGAATTTCCATAGATCCAAAATAATTTTAAAAACTGCGCAGTTTTCTAAACTTTCATAATAACACAAAAAAACATGTACTTAATAGGCCATTATTTTCTGTAATCACTCCACTAAAGTGGTAAGTCGGAGATTCCGTTACATGTTTTTGACTTTCTTAGGACTAAGTAATATTTGCAATCCCCTAAGTTTACGTTTTGAACATTAACACACACACACACACATACACACTCACACACACACACACACACACACTCACACACACACACACACACACACACACACACACACACACACACACTCACACACACAAACTCTTTCTCTTTCCTTTCACACTCTAATAGGTAGGTATATCAAATTTAATCGTAAAGTAACAATCACCACTGTGGTCTAGTGGTAAGACTACCTATTTAGGACAGCCAATTCCTCTGTGGTTTAGGATTCCGGGTGAAGCTCGCTGATCATCCAGCAGTTTCCAACTTTCCATCAGGTCAGATGAAGGGCAAGAGCTTCCTCGTTGTGGATAAAAAATGTTCTGTTCAGTTATTGTCTCTAAACGTGTTCTACGTAACGTACACTTAGTGGATTGCAAACATTAGTTAGTCCTAAGAAAGTCAAAAACATGTAACGGAATCTCCGACTTACTACTTTAGTAGAGCGATTACAGAAAATAATGGCCTATTAAGTACATGTTTTTTTGTGTTATTATGAAAGTTCAGAAAACTGCACAGTTATTAAAATTATTTTGGACCTATGGAAATTCTTTTTTTTTCTCATACATTTCAGTTGAAAATTTTAGAATGTTCTGCTAAAAGCATATTTTTTATGTTTCTAGCAAAAATTTTGTATCTTGCATCAAAGATAGGAAACTGATTATTTTTTTCAAATATCTGCAACTAATAGGGAATCTGTCAAAAAAAAGAAATCTGAGAAAAGTCAACCCAAAAAAAAGATAAAAAAAAATTAAGCCACTAGGTCATGAAATTTGAAAAAATCACAAAATTAACGATAACTTCTAAACTACGAAAAATCGTAGAACATACATGGGGGTGAAATCGATAGGTCTAGTCCTCACCTATCACCTGCCTTCGGCTTGACACCTTACAAGAAACACCCTGTATATTCAAAATGTGCAAGTAAAGCGCTTTCAAATGATACCAAACACGGCATATTTATCTTAACTTTATTTTTTTACCTGTATGTTTTGGGGGCCGTTCAAGTATTACGTAAGCAGATTTCTTACCATTTTTTACCCCCCCGCCCCCCTTGTCATCAAAAGTAAGCAAAGCACTTACCCCCTCCCCCTATGCTTACGTAAACATTTTGTTATAAATGTTTTTTATATTGTCATTTTTAAAATAGGAAAATTCATGAAAATATTAGGTTTAACTACAGGTTAGGTTTAGGAACAAAAAAATATAATCAGAAAAAAAGAACATAACAAACATAATTGCATCAATTATGCATCATCATAAACACAAATGATAACTTTCAATGCTTACAATACGTTTAGTATCCAAACACATAGAGTAGGAACAAAAAATATAATCAGAAAAAAAGAACATAACAAACATAATTGCATCAATTATGCATCATCATAAACACAAATGATAACTTTCAATGCTTACGTTTAGTATCCAAACACATAGAGTAGGAACAAAAAAATATAATCAGAAAAAAGAACATAACAAACATAATTGCATCAATTATGCATCATCATAAACACAAATGATAACTTTCAATGCTTACAATACGTTTAGTATCCAAACAAAACACGCGCGCGGGAGGCCGGCCTCGCGTATAATAATATTTTATGCGGACTACTTAGATTAATAATCTAAGGCGGACTACGACTCTCAAATTTCAATGGGCAATGTCGGCACGAGAGTTAATTATTAGACAAGTGAATAGCGCACGGTAATTTCCCTAATGTGCGGTAATTCCCCTAATCAGTTCTCAAAGCGAGTGCCTACGCATAATTATGTATTATTTGCGGGAATCCCCGAAAAAACGTAAATAACTAACGATGACGTAATCATCATCTAGACCCCCCTACCCCCCCATGTCATCAAAATAAGCAAAACAGAGACCCCCCCACCCCCCCTTGGTGCTTACGTAATACTTGAACGGCCCCTTGTCCGCTAGAGGGCGCCACATTAGATTTTGTGAAACCCCATATAGCCTATAACCAGCGGACAATTAAGACGCTTCTAATGATATGTCATTTGTCGAATTCTGATAAGTAAGTAGTTTAGAAGTTACGAGGGAACAGATGAACATACATACATACATACATAGCCTGTCAAAATCATAACCCTCCTTTTGCTTTGCCGTAGTCGGGTAAAAATAAAAACGATAATCATTCTTAAATATGTTATTTATTTATTGGAAGACATACGTTTGTGGTATACAATATTTTTAACAAGGTAGCTAGATAAGTTTAACAGACTAAAATAATGATCTAAATCAAGAGAAGTTAAAATATCTATAGGAAACTTCAATTATTCAAGATAAGAATTTAAACCATTCATCATTTTTTATACTTATTCAATTTATGGCACTCACTATTGCTTATCAAACGATAAATCAGAATAAATTACCTACTTGTCAACAAAATAATATTTATAGTTAAAGAGTAGATACATAATATTCTAAACATATTAATTACACAAATAACTGACTGAAACTGAATTCAAATTGACCAGTATAAAATAAAGGTTTAAATAAGTAATATTACGTAATACCTAAAGAATATTTTATAATACTGTTTATGCTTCATATAATTTCAATAATACTGTAACACACTAACATATTACATTAAAGTTGTTTGAGAGTTTTTCGCAAGGCATCCAAATAAATTTCAGCGTGCTTTGGTGCGAAAATCAGAGCTGGGCGAAGACGTATAGCCAGCTCGCCACAGGCGCCGCCCAGAACACCTACAATAAAAATATGTGCGTAAGTACGTAATAAAACCGACAATAAACGGCAACGTTACAACGAATTGACGGGTGATTATTACGAGTTCATTATTATTCTGTGGTATTTATTAAATAAGCCAAAACCCAAGTAGCATTTTACTCCATTTAAGAGTTCACTAGTCGTTCACATGTACTCCACAAGCTGTGTATGTCAGCTGTATACGAGCTGTATAGCTTGCTATAATGCTTTTATAGAACCAGTTTGGGCACAAATTAGACAGCCTTAAGTCACTATGGCTGTACATTAGCAGTATAATAGCATTATAATAGCAGTTTAAGTAGTAACATCGGACTTAAGGCTGACTTACGGCACTATATGGGACGCAGTGTGAACCATACAACGTACGTGAGTGTAATAAAGAGTAACAAGTGGCTAAATGCACAGCTTTCAAAGTTATAAAGTCCGACAAAAGTACTCCAAGGCTACCTAAAGTTCACGTGTGTCTTAAATTATTTCCACATTTTAATATTAGTTTGGTATTTGTACGTGAGTGCCAAGAGGGAAACAACTCGGGCGGATAATCATTTATGCAAATAATAACACGGGTTTTAAATACTTAATAATGTTAATGCCATTGGGAATGCAACTTTATCGTGAAATGTATACATATTTACAGCTAAAATATTTACGCGCCTCTGTAAAAACGCGATATTCATTTTAAAATATTTAAAACTGGCTGAGAGGAAATCTACAATTTTCAGTTTTTGATATTGGATTGTTGGCATTATAATTATATTACGGTAATTAATTAGAACATGAAACCAAAACTCAATCGCTCTATCTGCGAATTTTGTGATAAATCTGCATTAATTTTGGAGATTTATTTGGTAAATATTTTAGGTTATGTAGAACAAAATGGTGGAAATGAAATACGGCTATGTGAACTGTTAAAACTCCAATTTAATGCGGTGAGCGTATATTAGGTTCACATGTGTTCTGTTAGAATGCTGTTATCTATATGAAGTTCCACATTTGTACCACTACAGCGCTAATGTCTATAAATTTATTCTAATGTGAACTTATGTACAGCTTTAAGATGTACCTAGTTCAGGTCAATTGTGTATCTTTAATTCTTTCAAATACTGAAATTTTAGAGATCCGCAATAAAAATTATTAATGTCCGTTAAATCGCCTAGCCCAGGTACTAATAGTCAAGTATGAATACCTAAAGCATCAGACGGTAGTGTTCCCGGTTTAAATTCGTTTATTATGCTTGACAATTTATTCAAAGCGGAATGAGGAATACGATTTTCAATAGCCCATGTTCTTATTTTTTTGCGAAAGGTTAAATAATTGTCCAAATCAAAATGGTATTCACTATCACTAGAACTGCAATCATCTCACTCTGATATCTGTATATTTTGAAGGGAAATTTCAGGTTCAGGCATAATATTTTCCTCTGCATCATGTACAGAACCACCATGAACAACTAAAAACAGGCTTGGGGAAATGTGTAATAGAATATCACATTCATGTTCAGCTTAAAGCAAATAAGAGTAGTACTTGTGGACAAATAAACTGCTATTGATGTTAATGGACAACACATATAGTCCTTTTAACAGCCTACAGTGTACATGCGAACCATTGAAACACTTTTGTACAGATAGTAAAAAAAGGTTATTTTAATTATCACAAACAAGTCCTACTACAGCTACTAGCTGTATAACAGTCTAAAACAAGTAAACATAACAGCCTTTGGCTTTATAAATGACCACGTGTGTTCTATTAAAATGCTAGCTCTATAACATCGTACAAGTAGGCCGTTAAACAGCGGTTGCCGTATCTCTACCCTCCTATACTGCCGCACAATTTATAAACGCAGTAAGTACCACTTACTGCATTTATGATTGTTTTGAATATTCTGAATCCTGACATCGCGATCTATAAGAATCAAAGACCCGTTTTTTTCTATCTATCTTAGAACGGAAGATACATATTATCATAAACGCAGTAAAGAGCATATTTTAGGTTTCTTCACATACTATGTTAGCAGTAAGAGCACATAATAACTTAATATTACGTGAATACTCGCGCTTACTTAATTTGCTACACAGTAATAGTGCAGTATGTGCCAATTACATCATTCTTATTATGTTTCTACAATTGTTAAGTTCACCTTGCACATAGTATATGTGCAGTAATTCCACTTAAACACACACTGATATTATGTTTCCATAGGAAAAACAGATGACTCGTACTTAATATTAATGCAGTAATTACAATTATACTGCGTACATACTAAGGATTGTCAGAGTGCTGCCTAGGTGTTAACATGTTATGAACGCAGTGACTGACTCTTACGTTATTGGAAAAAGTTGAAAACCTGTCACAAATCTAGCCGAAGACCCAAGAACTAGATTGACCCGACACTATCCTACCGAAGATATCCCGGAGGTGTCTGTACGAGATTAGAATGGCTCTCAAACAGCTGAAAAACAACAAGGCACCGGGCGATGATGGAATCACGGCTGAGCTTCTGAAAGCAGGCGGAACGCCGGTACTAAAGGCTCTTTATAAGCTATTCGATTCTGTCATCCTTGAGGGAAAAACGCCTACGGCATGACACAGAAGTGTGGTGATACTCTTCTTCAAAAAAGGCAACAAAACCTTGTTGAAGAATTTATTTTTTACCCATCTCACTTCTGATTCTGTTTTTGAGAGTCATCACGAATGGTTTCACGCGACATCTAGCCTCCCGAACAAACCGGTTTCTGATAAGGCTTTAGTACGATAGACCGCATACTTATCTATGGCAGAAAACTGAGGAGAATAATCAGCAACTTTGTCTGGCATTTGTGGTCTATGAGAAAGACTTCTCTCTTCAAGCTACAGTCTCTCCAACGGTGCCAAATTTACTACAGATATAATCGTTGAAGGGCGTGTACGAAAACGCCACAATGTCAGTCCGTCTCCGGGATCAGGAGTCCAGTTGCAGCGAGGGGTCAGACAGGGAGATGTCATATTTCTAAAACTGTTCACTACCACCCTGGAAGATGTTTTTAAGCTTCTGGACTGGAGCGGATTGGGAATAAATATCATCGGCGAGTACATCACCCATCTTTGATTCGCGGACGATATCGTAGTCGTGGCTGAGACCGTGGAGGATCTAAGCTCAATGCTCGATTGCCTCAATAGAGCCTCTCAACAAATGGGTCTTTAATGGACAAGACAAAAATCATGTCAAATGCCGTGATGTACCCACTCCTCTGAAGATTGGAGACACTATAAGTTGTCTGATGGCCGCTGGGGCAGGAAAGTTCTTGAGTGGCGACCACGAGCTGGAAGACGCAGCGTGGGCAAGCCTCCCACTAAGTGGACCGATGATCTGGTGAAGGTCGCGGCAGGTGCCTGTATGCGAGCGGCACAGGAACGGTCTTTGTGGAAATCCTTGGGGGAGGCCGTTGTCCAGCAGTGGACGAAACGAACGACCGAGTCTTTATTTTATTAGATTGGTATATTAAGATCTAAAAGTGGGTGCCATATCTTAATTTTTGATTGAATAACAAGCGATCTCAGCAATTGTTTTGTAATACTTGTTTCATTTACCCCTTGGTCATTTGGGAAAGTTCAACATGAAAGCGTTATTGGCTTATGATAAGCGCAGTAAAATTGTATTATTACTGCGCATTTAAAGTTTTGATAAATTATTTTGCTTCACACTCCCACTCATAAATGCAGTAAGTTGTAAAGATACGGCGCATATATTACGTTGTAAGAACTAAAATTTAAATCAATCATTTAACATATGTACCGTAAGTAACGAAAACTACTGATAAACGCAGTAAGGAACAATCATACTGCATTCATGGGTAGTAAGTATCGAACGAAAACTTAGTTAATCCATAACATAAACAGTTTTTTAACAATTTTAAATACAAAATATTAATTAAAATACAAAAACCTCATATCAAAATAAACTTTGAGTTTAGCTCTATAAGCCCATATATTTTTTTTTACAAATATTTGCGTAACTAATTGTAGACACCCCAAAATAAAATTTCAACTTTGATCGCGTTTTTCTCGAAACTGTTCACGTGTTACTTACTGCGTTTATAAATTGTGCGGCAGTATAATGCTCTTAGTCAGATGGCTGACTAAAGGATAGTTGTTAGAGTATTATAACACCAACAATCGTATAAAAGTATAACTCTACACTAGTCTACACTCCTATAAGTCCCTTAGACAGGTATAGGTGTAATTAATTGCAATAATACAGCTTATACATCACGAGTGAACTGTACTAATGCTTTAAGTACACATTGGAACTAAATGTGAACTCTTAAATGGAGTAAAATGCTACTTGGGAATGAAAATTGAAATTATACAGGCTGTTTGGTGGAAGGTTAGACTTTCGTGGGTGGGTAGGAAGGTCATTTTAAAAATACAAGTTCGCCCATTTGACCCTAAGTCACACAATAAGTAATAGTACTGTGAGCGATTTTTTTAAATTGATATTAATAATTTGTGTATTATTATTCCATTTACTTCCCTAAACTTTGAAGTTTTGACGAATTTCAATAACTAATTTCTACATGACGTGCTCCTCAACACACGCATGTTCGGCGCCGGATCATTTTTAAAGAAACTCGTCAACACACGCCCTCAAACTGAAAATTAAAGAGCGTTAGGACGAGGACCCTTGCGACAATTTTTTTTTTTTCAATAAAACCACGAAAGCGTACACCCGTACCTACCAGTTTCAGCGTAAACCTACTACCCTAATGGACTTGTTTTTCAAATATTATTTGAAAAACATACTTTAGCTGTTATAGGTTATAATGGCAATAACAACAGAACTTACCATTTGTCTTTAGATTATTATTAATCTTATCTCGCATCTCAGTACTGCATGAATTGAAAGCCAAGAATGTTCCGCGACCGCGCACGCTGTTCATCAGATTAGGGAATTCTTTTTCAAGATCGTGAAGGCCACCTTTAAGAACATTCCCAGTTTCTGAGACCAAATTCAAAAGGTTTTCTTTTTTGATGACGTTCAAAACTCGCTCCAAAAGAATTAATTTTCCTGGGTCTCCCATCCATGTGTTGAATATACGGTACGCCTGTGGAGCCCTGTAATAAGATAAGATAAGATAAGATTATTTATTTATTTGCTTAAAACATGGTATACATAATTAAATATCGGTAATAATTTTAATACAAACGTAAAATGTAATTAAAATATAATAAAATGCCTACTGTACACATTAATGTAGGTTTTCCTAAACCTTTGTTTGTTTAAATACCCTACAGCCATTAGGGGTGGAGCAGTAAAAAAATGTTTCAAGAACGGGAAATATTATTCAAACTATTTTGACGCTTACGAAGTCGCGGACACAGCTAGTAAATACTAGAATAAAATAAAAATATGTTATTTTTACCTGAAGTCAGAATTAAAGAAGAATCCACCAGTCAGCATTTTCTTGCTGAACGTAACAACGTCTGGAGGAGAGGGCAGATCGAAATGTTCGTGACACCACATCTTGCCGGTAGGTCCGCATCCTGTCTGTACTTCATCGACAATCAAGGCAACGCCATTCTGAAAAATTTTAATAGGTACTTGTCTTCTAATGAGCTTGTGTAAACGGTATTTGTGTAATCTTTTTACACTTTACTTTTGATACCGAATAATAAATTCAAGCCAATAATATACAGGAAATAAATTCATAGGAATATAACAGTACCTACAAGTGAAATTTAAATATGTACATGGATGCCAATGATTTCAATTTCAGCCTGTATATCATTAAGGACATACCTCTTTGCATATTTTTTGAAGATTTTGAAAGAACTTAGGAGAAGCCTCGTAATCCCCGCCCTCTGATTGTATGGGCTCGACTATTATCCCAGCCACGGGATTGGCTTTTTTCTTGTAAGTGTGAATGACATCAGCCACTTGCTCTAGACATCTGAAACGATTTACAAAATGCTAAATCGAGTCCTATGTAGAGAATTATAACACTAAAAAAAAATTGATGACGCATCTCGTAAGAGGGTTTCGCACCCTTTATTCCCATCTACCTCCTTCGGATTTGCCATTTGACTTGAAAATAAGCATAGTTTTTCATACAGTTTATACTCATAATATATCTAATTATTATAATAGCCTTATTTATAATTTATAGTTATCTATTTGATCAATTATTATAAGGACATGCTTGTTAACATTGATAAAAAGCAATATTATGCGCTAAAATAGGTAAATACCTAGATGAAATGAACCCAAGGTAAAACATCAAGTGCAGTGATTAAATTAACAGATAGTAATTTTATTGTGAGGAGAAAATAGTATGTGTATGTAAATAAAAGTAATCAAGCTATATGATAGTCTGTGCACCACCAACGTCGATAAAAATAAATTATACATAACATAATGTAGGTTAAAAACAATAACAGCCCAACTAAAAATATTAATAAATCAATTCTTTTGTCTCTAGTTCAAGGTGGGTGCAGTATAACTAAGTGCAATTATACATAAAATTAATAGATAACCCAAACAAACTATTATGATTTTCAACTCACTTCTATGGACAAGAAAAGATAATTGTAAGCCTGAAAATAATAAGAAATAAAAAGAAAGTTATGTAATTCAGAACTGCCACTAGAAAATACATTAATTTTTTAAATGATTGTGAATACTTCTCATCTTCTTGTCGATTCTCCGATTCAAACTCTGATAAAGGATATTTGTATCTCGGGAATGGAGCCACAGGCCAATCAAAAGCTGGGCAGTCCAATTTGTGGATCGGTTTAGACCTGGTCGTAGACAAAGCACCAAAAGTGCGTCCGTGGAAACTGCCCTGAAAAAAGTAAAATAAAATCCGTTAGTATTTAATTATCCAATCGTGTAAAGACCTTTAAAAAAACCAATGTAAGTATTTTTGAGTAAACTACATAATATTAAGTCTCATATAGATATAATAATATGTAAAAGATTTTACCTTAAAAGACATTATTGAGAGTTTTGGTGCTCCAGGCGCTTGATTCAACATACAAGATTCCATTTCCTCAGGTGTAAAATCAATTTTTCCATTACGCTCCTTGGTACGGTACCACATAAATACTGCTTTATACGCATTTTCATTGGAGCAGGAGCCACACATCATTGTCGAAATATTATTCAGGCCCTGAGGTGCAACTGATAACAATACACTTTTTACTTTCTCGGGCCAATCCTTTGAAGGGAATACTCCTAATGCTGGTCGATTTACTAAAGCTTTCTGGAAATAAAGACAGGTAGGTACGTATGAAGTAGTATCCTGTTTGTATTGGTAACAAGAAAAAAATGTGACAAGTAGGTATAGGCATCTATATGTATAAGTTTTATTATTAATTAAAACCCCCGAACCCGCAACCCGGCTTCGGTTTGTTACAGAAAAGCTTCTACAAAATCTGAGCGCTAGCAAACCAGCACCAAATCGCAATGTTGCAGTTCAAAACAATTGTGGACGAGTATATCTCGTGGTTAATAGAGCAGGAATATAGCAATTTTCTAATATCAGAGTCACGCGTGCTACCGGTACATAATACCTATTTGAGCTCTATCTAGCTAGTAGCTTAGGTATGTAAAAAGACTCACCAGATTGTGTTCATCGTTGAATGCAGTAAGTAATTCAGGGTGGTTATATCCAATGGGAATTGATGAGATTTGGGTGAATGCATCCAAAAATTCATTGCCATCAGCATCCACAAAGTAGTTACCAATACTTTTATCATAATCAGCGAATAATTGGACCGAACCCGCTTGCTGAGAACCAATACAACAATAAATAGTTAAGTATTTTAATTTGTTATCAATAGACACCTTTATTAATAGTTTGTATGGGCTTTGGCAACACAGTTGTTATCTGGGGGCACGGCAGTGCCCCCACCAAGTCGAGCAAAAAAGCGGCACGGCCGTACCATCCTTTTCTCGAAGCAATTCAGGCCATTTTCGACCGCCTGTAACTTCGTTGTGGATAAAACTAGAAGGCTGAATTTTCATTAGCTATGCAGGCATTGTAAAGACACGGTATATTTAAAATTTCATTCAATTTGAACCAGTAGTTTAAGAATTATAACGGGTCAAAGTTACTTAATTTTGTCACTCACTGACTCACTGACTCACTGACTGACTCACCGATCATCAAAATTCTAAGGCACTTCTAGCAGACCTAGAAGCTTCAAATTTGGAATATAAGTAGTGTTTGGTGTATGAATCAAGGAAAAACTAAAATATTTGGGGGCACGGCAGTGCAACCGCCAAGTCTAGTAAAATTTTTCAACTTCGGTCCAGTTTTCTAGATACATAACTGCTGTCTACAAAATACAAACAGAAATGAGATTTGGGGGCACGGTAGTGAAACCGCCAAGTCGAGTAAAATTTTTCAATTTCGGTCCAGTTTTCTAGATACATAACTGCTGTCTACAAAATACAAAAAGAAATGAGATCCCATCAAAAACAATACTTGTCAAAAAAACCAAGTCTCGCAACTCAGTTGTTCTACGGTAAAAAGTTGTGAGATCCATGTAATACCAAGTCCAGGCCAGGAAATCTTTAACGTTTTACATAAATATATTGACTTGGCCATCGCATGAAAACACGTGTAAATTAAATTATTTAGTGCGATGGCCAAGTCAATAATTTATGTAAAACGTTAAAGATTTCCTGGCCTGGACTTTGTATTACATGGATCTCACAACTTTTTACCGTAGAACAACTGAGTTGCGAGACTTGGTTTTTTTGACAAGTATTGTTTTTGATGGGATTATTATTGGTACTAGTACTACTGGGAGGTTTATTTTTTATCTTAGCGGACATTTTGATAAAATCATGATTCCACCACCTATCTCTTAATAGGTAGGAAACCGTGTACGTTATTATAATTTTATTTGATTGTTTGTTACTACGCAAGGTGGGATCGGCTACCAGCGAGCGGATGGGAGTGTGGCCATAGATTCTAATTTATTTAAATAGGCCTTACTAGGCCACGTGCATGGTACAAACGATTGGTGTGGAGACAAGACCAGCAAACATCGGAGCATATTTTTTAAATTATTTAGCGCTGAGGCTGCCGAAGGCCCTGATGTACCTATCAATTTTTTATTACGTCTCTAAATAAATTGCGTAGGCATTACGAAACCGTAGATATTGAATTCCAATTTCTATCCTTTTTTAAATTTCTAGTTTAACGCGGATGATTCGCCTCGGTTCGTTGGAAAAGTCCCCCGCTATTACACTAATGAAAATACACTTATTTACCTACTTATGTGGCTAGATTTTGTTTCTCCCAGCGCGTAGTACCTATTAACATGACGTAACATCGTACATACTCACGAGTGATAATTTTTGGTAACGTAGGTTTAGTGTAATCTAACCTTTATGTGTGTGAACGTTGAATGAACGCGCGCGGCCATTGTTCGTACTCGTATGAATGAAATGAGTAAAGAAAGAGAGAGAGGCAGTGAGTGAAGACAGGATGGTTGTAAAAATAATATCTTTTTTTTGTTAAGAAAAGTAAAAACAAAAACTAGCCTGAATTTTTTTTTAAAAACACTTGGGTTGTATTTGTATGATTTTATTAGATGCGTTGTTAAAGTATGATCAGTATAAAAAATAACACCTTATATATTTATGAGATTTAAATTTTTTAACGTATAGCAAGCAACATAAACCTTGGTGTCAACTATAAGGGTAGATAAAGATTTATTTTAATACACTTATCACGAACGAAAATCAAGATATTCCTTCTGGTTAGGTAAGTTACATACTTAACTACACTCGCGAGCAAAAGTATGGAATCACTTACATGAAGTTGTTTCTACACGATCTTGTGTACTAACGAATTTGTTAGTAACAAAAAAAGTGGCACCATTTTAAAGATTAAACTTTTAACTATAAATTGATACCAAATTCATTTAAATCACACCAGTATTTTAAAAGATATTCTGGCTGATGTGAAGAAGTAAGAGTAGGCGCACACCGTTGATTTTTGGTCGGCCGATAGTTTAGTCGGGCTGTTGATCAGTATGGGAGTGCGCACACTACGCCGCGGCGCCGATTCGATTTGGCCGATTCTTCATACAATTTGAAATCGGGCACAACTATCGGCCAACTAAAAATCAACGGTGTGCGCCTACTCTAAATCTTGAATTAATATCATCAACAATAATGATGTTTAATCTATGTTAAGGAAATACTAGTAGCGCCATCTTGTGTCAATGTGGTTTGATCATAAATAAAACCTCAGTTCGTTTCCTGCAAGCATTCAAGTCGTTTTATTATAGGTTATGGGCCCAGAACTCGCCGTAAATCGCTGTATTTAGTAGTTTTTAACAAGAATTTTGGACGTTTACAAGTGTTAAAGACAGTTACTAAGTGCGATAACTCAGTTTCATAACGAATAAAACAGTAATCGTGGACTTTTTTGCAAATAACCGGCCGGTGTGTATGGTGTTTGGTGTGAAAAATGGCGGCCAACTATATGGTTAATGTGCCAAAATTGCGAGGCCGTGAGAACTATAGCGAGTGGTGCTTCGCAGCAGAAAACTTTTTAGTGCTAGAAGGCATGAAGCATTGTGTAGTTCCAGTGACAGACAAAATTGTGGATGCTGCTGATGATGAAAAAACCAAAGCAAAGTTAATTATGACAATTGACCCGTCTTTATACGTCCATTTAAAGACAGTGATCATCGAAAGAATTATGGGAGAAACTCAAGCAGTTATTCGATGACAGTGGTTTTTCGCGGCGAATAAGTCTACTGCGGAATCTAATATCAATAAGGCTTGAAAACTGCACATCAATGACATCATACGTTACTCAAATTATCGATACTGCTCAAAAACTAAGTGGGACTGGATTTGAGATTAATGATCAATGGACGGGATCGTTATTGTTGGCGGGATTGCCAGACCGTTTTTCGCCAATGATAATGGCGATCGAGCATTCGGGAATGTCATTAACAGCCGACTCCATCAAAACCAAATTATTGGACATGTCATCTCCAGAATATGAAGATAGTGAAGTGAATGGAGCCTTTATAACTCGTTCAAAAGTGAATGGAAAGAAAAATACGAGTTTGTCTATGGCGAAAAATAGTGGTCATGTTGGCAGCACTGACAAATCAAATGTCAAAATGGTGAAGTGCTACCGGTGTAAACAAACCGGCCATTATCGTAACCAGTGCCCTTTAAATGAAAATTCCTCGTCTAGTTCAAAGAAGAACAATAAAACTCAAACGAACGCGTTCAGCGCAGTGTTCTTGAGTGGGAATTTCAATAAAAACGAGTGGTATATTGATTCCGGGGCAAGCGTCCATTTGACACCAAATGAAAATTGTGTTATGAATGCAAAATACGAACAACAGAAGGAAATTATTGTTGCAAACAATGAAAAGGTACCAGTTAGTCCAGTAGAATTAGCTTTTAAATCGGAAATAATTCCTACAAAAGATTTTATTGCTTTAATGGCTTCATTGGTTGCCCATTAAGACTCTCCTAAGTTTTCGACTTCGACGGAGTTGTGCTTAAGTGGTGGGGGCCCCCGAAAGGGGCGCTTTTTCGGTTTTCCAGTTATACCGCGTAAAGGACTTACCCTATCGAAAAGTGGTCTTCCTGATGGTTGAAGGGCATTTAATTCTGCATTAAATAAGACCAAATTCATATGTTTTGAACAAACCGTTCTCGTGCAAATGTTCGGCAAAGTAGAAAATATGTGTATAATTAATGACCCTCTCCACGTCCAATGGCTCGTTACCCGCAGGCTTCCAAGTCTTGAAAAGGAGCGCCTCAACCAGTGTAACCCTATCAAGGCATACGAGCTGGATTCGCCGATCCTTGTTCGTCCCAGCCGTTCCTTAACTGCGGTTGCTGCACCTCTTCCTGGCACTCACCTGAACGACTCTGTGTTACCTACTGTGGCTGCCCCTCTTCCTTGTATCCTCCTGCACGACTACGTTGCCTAGCCGTATGCCTGGTCTAAGGTTTGACGCCAAAAATCAACAACAACAAGTTCATATTAAAACGCTGAAGAGTTTTTTGATTGTTTGTTTGAACGCGCTAATCTCAAGAATTACTAGTTTGATTGAAATAATAATTTTTGTGTTGAATAGCTCATAAATTGAGGAAGGCTATAGGATATATGCAATCACTCTACGACTAATAGAGCCGAAGCAGTAAAGAAAAATGTTGCAAGCACGGAAAATAGTATTTAAACTATTTTCACGCGTGCGAAGTTGATTTTGTGGCGTCGAACCTTGGACCAGGCATACGGCTAGGCAACGTAGTCGTGCAGGAGGCTGCAAGGAAGAGGGACAGCCACAGTAGGTAACACAGGGTCATTCAGGAGAGTAGAAGGAAGAGGTGCACCAACCGCAGTTAAGGAACGGCTGGGACGCACAAGGATAAGCGCATCAAGCTCGTAAGCCTTGATAGGGTTACACTGGTTGAGGTGGCCCTTTTCAAGACTTGGAAGCCTGTAGGTAACAAGCCATTGGACGTGGAGAGGGTCATTAATTTTACGTATATTTTCTACTTTTCCGAACTTTAGCGCGGGAACGGTTTGTCCAAAACATTTGAATTTGGTCTTATTCAATGCAGGATTAAGTGCCCTTCAACCGTCATGAAGACCACTTTTCGATAGGGTAAGTCCTTTACGCGGTATAACCGGAAAACCGAAAAAACGCCCCTTTCGGGGGCCCCCACCACTTAAGCACAACTCCGTCGAAGTCGAAAACTTAGGAGAGTCTTAATGGGCAACCAATGAAGCCATTAAAGCAAAAAAATCTTTTGTAGGAATTATTTCCGATTTAATCAATTTTTGTGTTTAATTCAACTGGCCTAAGTTTTGTGTTCGGGCGATGCAAGAATTACGACAAAAACCGACGATTGCGAACATGAGATCGTGATAAAGGACATACTTTGCGTTCCAAGTTTGACTACGAATCTGATATCTGTCAGTCAAGTCATTGAAAAAGGAAACAGAATTTCGTTTACCAAGACCGGTTGTCTGATTTATAATAAAAACAACGTTCTTGTGGCATCAGCGTCGCTAGTAAATGGAGTCTACAAAGTGAATCTGTCAAACCGAGAGAATCTCGTCGCATCAGCTGTGTCGGCAGGAACGTGGCATCGCAGGTTGGGTCATGTCAACAAGGATTACTTGAAACAAATGAACAATGCAGTGCTTGGCATGTCCATGAGTAATAAAGTTGAGAACATAAGTCCGTACCGCGCGGGAATAACTTGACATGTCATTTTTGCGTACTTTTCAGGGGAGCGATTTTAAAGTTTAGAGTTCCCTGGTAAATCGCAATTAATGATAATTGATATTTTTATGATTGAAATAAGCTAATTTGATGCATATCTTTCGATTGGCGTAAGAATTTGATTAAATTATCTTCTTAATCTAATAAAAAATAGACTTGTCAAGTTGTGTACCGACGACTTGTCAAGTTATTCACCAAAGAAAATCAAATATTTAAGGTGTAAAAATTGGATTTAAGTTAATTATTTTGAATGAAGTTTAAGTAAAAAAACAAAACATAAAAATAGAACATATTTTTATCACTTTTGCAATGAAATAGTAGCAAATTTATTAGAAAAATCAAATATAATCGCAGATTATGATCGCTTTTGATCAGGTAATTGTACGTTTACTTAAAATTTAAAAAAAGACAAATAAAAGAACAAAAGCCATACTTCATAACAAGCACAATTAATTTTAACTATTTTAAGCTTACCGTTAAGCTTAAAATAATTAAAATTAGCTGGATACATTTTTGCGTAAGGTCGACATGCCCTTTCGCGTCCACCGTCCAGTTCACGTCCAAATAACGGATCACTCTAGAACGAAAGCTATTGCTATGATTCCCTGAATGTATGACACGTAGAGAATACAATCCCGGGATCCCGATCCCCGGGATCCCGGGATCCCGACCATTTTCTGATCCCGAAAATCCCGGGACTGTACTTGGCTAATCCCGGTATTTTCGGGATTGATATAAACAGGTCTATTTTGCATTCTACGATCCGTTGCGCCTTGACTATGACTTTGCCTGGATTATACCTTAGCATAAAATTATACAGTATGAGTCACGATAAAGTGCACATATAAAATTAGGTGAAACGACCTATTTTTATCGACAAAAAAGAGGTCAAAAAATTTCTGAGTTTTTTTTTTATTTTGTTATGGATTTTTTTTCTTCCAATTACTTATTGTAAAGAAAACGTAATAATTTTTAAACTAAGAGGTATCTTTACTAATATTATAAAGCTGAAGAGTTTGTTTATTTGTTTGTTTGTTTACTTGAACGCGCTAATCTCCGGAACTACTGGTCCGATTTGAAAAATTCTTCCAGTGTTAGATAGCCCATTTATCGAAGAAGGCTATAGGCTATACAACATCATGCTACGATCAATAGGAGTAGAGCAATAATGAAAAATGTTGCGAAAATGGGTTTTCACGCGTACGAAGTCGCGGGCACAGCTAGTATCCTAATATAATAAAAACAGTAATAATGCTAAATAACAGATGATACTAAAAAAATACATAAAATACTCAGAAAATGCCAAACAAATAATAAAAAAATGATACTTTTTTGATTTTTCAGTTTTTTTGATTTGATAAATTTCTCCATAAAATGCCCATAAAACAGGTAGTTTTTTTTATTACTTTGTATTATTCTCTATCGTATTACCTTCGTAAAACCAAAAATCGCATGTCTTTATCCCTATCACAACGTTTCCAATTATCGAACCCAATTCCCACATAAGGCTGATCCCGGGATAGTCCCGGGATCCCGGGATTACCCATCAAAAATCCCGTAATCCCGGGATTGAAAAACATGCTCGGGATTGTATTCTCTAATGACACGTAAACCCACATTAAAAAAATCTTATAGCATGCTACCGTTTTTGCCAAAAACAAATCCCACATGAGCAGGTGCGCGTTTCAAGGTAAGTTTTTAATATATTTAGGTCTAGTTTGGGATTTACCGCAGTCTATAAGCCTTAACCATGAACCATATAATACGGATAATGATATCGGTGATTGTACTTTATTAAATGACACTTAAAATAAGGTGGATGCGAATTTACTACAATGCAATTTCCACTTTGCGTCAGAAGTGATCGCGGTCTGGTCTAACTGGGTCTAAGATATTAAAATATACAAAACAATGCATGTTTTATATTATGTAAAACGTTATTTACATGACGTATCGAACACAAAGATTTTTTTCAGTACTTAGGCCTTTTCCTGGACGCTAATACACGCTCTTAATGTAGCTTACCCTTGTGATAGCCAATTTGCGTCCACATTATCACGACTATTTTCTAAATACAGACGTTGTAAATAATATTAAAAAGCAAACTGTGCCTAGAGAGGATACCATATTGCAAATTGAGCCATACTATTGAAATTTCAAAAAATGAAATAAACTGAAATATATGTAAGTATGTTTATAATTATTAAGTGTGATACTTAAATATTTTGAATACCAATTAGTAAGATTTTATTTATATTTTTTTATTTCCATTCTGTTATTAATAATTAGTGATTTTGAATGCATTTTTTCTATATTTTATTAATATTACAAAGATAATATTAAAACTTCTAATGGTTTAGAGCAAGTTTAATACTATACTTATAAAGACTAAAGGGAGCATAATGACAACACTTTTTCGTTCAAAATGATTACGAAAAATTGTATATTATTTTTATTCCTTAACGCCCGTTTCCTATATTCAATCCTTGTCCAAATCCGGATTACAACTGTCAAATTGAATTCAGTTTTAGATTATATTTCCAAAATTTTCGATGCATTTACACTTTAATATCATTTAAAAGTGTTATAAACAATATAAAAATGTAACAACATCAAAAACCGCAGATATTTTGGCCAAAAACATATTAAAATTTGACAGTTGACAATCCAAATCCGTCCATTTTGGATTAGGATTGAATATAGAAATCCAGCATAAATCTACCAACCCACTAAATGGACGAGATCTGGCGTATCGACCTTACTTACTTTTACCTCATCATTATTCCTAAATAGACTATAAAAATAAAATTATCCGGAACTTAAAATTGACCTAAAAGTTTATTAGTAGATTTTTTACTTAAATTCTGTTGACAAACGAAATATTAGTCTGTTATGAAAAAACATTAGTAGATAGTACCTACCTATTGACTAAACTTATCCTTCTTCTTTCAACTTGCTATTTATATGTTTTATGTCACCTATGTCTTATTCACTTGTTTTTCTATTATTTACATCTTTTGTCTTCTGTGATGTCCATGGCAATAAATGTTTCTTTCTTTCTTTCTTTCTTTCTATTTAAACGTTAATTTAGTTTTAAACTATTGAAAATAGTAATAAAAGTAATAATTAACGCTTAAATATATTAAAAAAATATTTTCAGGGGTTGGTAAGTAAAAAATATTTAAAGACGCTCGAAATCCTGACAATGTTATATTTTAACAACTGCTAATGACACATATAAAAATATGATTATACGAAGGTAATAGCTGGATAACTCCAAATATCCAAACTCTTGACTGCGTGCATAACAAGACAACTGCACATATCATGGATGTGTTTAGTACTCAGAGTGGATCATAACTTGATAACTGTTTTTGTCAAATTAAAAACGAAAATCCATAAATGTATAAGTCGAGATATTAATAAATACATGTTCTGACATACATTGATAAATCGAAATATAAATGTTTGTAAGAATAATATTAATTGGATATATCGTTATGTCAAATATTTATTGCCTAAATTAGAGATATTTACTTATGAACAAAAGCTGTATTTCAAGTATTTTTGGGTATTTCGAGTTGAGTTTTTTATACCAGTAGGGTATAAGGTAGAGGAAGCGCTTATGCTAATAAAAAAAAAAAGTGCAGGTCGAGATGTCAAGTTATTCCCGCGCGGTACGGAAGTAAATCCTCTTGCACTACATGCTGTGAAGGTAAGCAAAGTCGGTTACCATTCCAAAGTACCGGCCAGAGAAGCAGTGACTTGCTAGAAATAGTGCATACCGACATTTGTGGACCCATGGAGAATACATCAATCGGAGGCTCCAGATATTTTATATTGTTTATTGATGACCATAGTCGCATGACCTTTGTGTACTTCTTGAAACACAAGAATGAAGCCTTGAAGTATTTTAAACAGTTTAAGGCAGAAGTCGAAAATCAGACACAGAAAAAGATCAAGATATTAAGAAGCGACAACGGACTAGAGTACTGCAACAAGGAATTTGATATCTTCCTGAATAAAGCTGGCATAATCCATCAGAAAACCAACCCATACACGCCTGAGCAGAACGGCTTGTGTGAGCGTTTTAACCGCACAGTCGTAGAGAAGGCGAGATGTATGCTCTTCGATGCCCAACTAGGTAAAGAGTTTTGGGCTGAAGCCACCAGCACGGCAGTGTATTTGCAGAATCGTACTGTGGCAGCATCGTTGGCGTATAGAACTCCATATGAAATTTGGCATGGCAAGAAGCCAGACGTTAGCCATATAAGGATCTTTGGCAGTTCAGTGATGGCGCACATAGCTAAGGAAAAGCGAAAGAAGTGGGACAAAAAGTCAGAAAAGTGCATACTCATTGGATATCCAGAAAATATAAAAGGATATAGACTTTTCAACCCCGATACAAGAAGTGTTGACCAGCCGAGACGTTATAATAACTGAGCCGGAATCAAAATCTGAATGTGAAATTGAAGTTCAAGATCAGAGTTTTGATTCAGTGGCGGATGGCTCACAGGTTTTAGATACTGCCAAGATAGACAAATCTAACCAGGAGACCAGTGTAGAGACGTCAGGTCAAGATGACACAGAATTCCTCGATGCTACACCAGAAGGGAATGATGAAACATATTATGTTCCCAGTGACGAAGACGCAGACAGTAAACTGGAGGAAGAGGTCACCCATTCCAGACCATCCAGACCTGTGCGAGAGAGAAAGACGCCAGAACGGTGCGGCTTTTCCCCAGAACGCTATGACTACTCCAACTTCTGTATGAATGAGGATACCTCTTCCCTGAGTGAAGCATTGAGAGGCCCCGAGGCGGAACAGTGGAAGATGTCTGTGCAGGAGGAACTGCAGAGCTTCAGGGACAACGATGCGTGGGAGTTGTGTGTTGCTCCAGAAGGTAGTCGAGTTGTGCAGTGTAAGTGGGTGCTACGAAAGAAATAATTATGACAGTGAAAATAATGTTCGTTTTCGTGCGCATTTAGTGGCGAAAGGTTTTTCACAAGTTGAAGGTATGGACTATACTGATACTTTTTCCCCTGTAGTGAGGCATACTACCTTAAGGCTATTGGTCGCTCTCTCTGTTCAAATGGGTCTAGATATACAGCACCTAGACGTAACAGCTGCTTTCCTGAATGGTTCTCTTGAAGAGACAATTTTTATGAAAATACCAGATGGGTATTCTGATGTAACGCATAGTGGTCAAGTTCTTAAACTAAAGAAAGCTATCTATGGCTTAAAACAATCTTCAAGGCAATGGTACAGGAAAGTGGATGATTGTTTATTAAAAAATGGTTATGTTAAATCTGAATATGAACCATGTATGTACATTAAAAAGTCAAACAAACAGATTGTTATAGTGACATTGTACGTGGATGACTTTTTTATTTTCACAAATAATATGAAGGAAACCCAACTTTTAAAAGACATGTTAGCTGCTAATTTTAAAATCAAAGATTTGGGTGAAATAAAGAAGTGTCTCGGTGTTAATGTAAATGTTGATAAATGTAACAAAACTATATCTCTTGATCAGAAGGACTATATTGATAAAATTTTGCAGAAATTTAATATGAAAAATTGTAAAACAGTTCAGACTCCTATGGAGACTAAGTTGAATGTATCTGAAAATGATAGTAGTGTTAATAATTTTCCTTATCAGTAAATAATAGGTTGCCTAATGTATTTGGCAGTGCTCACCAGGCCAGACATTTCGTTTGCGGTAGGATTTTTGAGCCAATTTAATAATTGTTACACGACTGAACATTGTGCCTATGTTAAGCGAGTACTTAAATATTTGAAAAAGACTAGAGATTTTGGTCTTGTAAATTCTGCTAATGGAAATTCAATGTTAGAGGGTTATGTTGATGCTGACTGGGGTGGCAATATCATTGACAGACGTTCTTATACTGGATTCTGCTTTACTCTTTCAGGCTGTATAGTTTCATGGGAGTGTAAGAAACAGCAAACCATAGCTTTATCAAGTAGCGAGGCCGAATATATGGCAATAACTGAAGCTTGTAAAGAATCAATTTATTTAAAGAATTTACAGTATGAGATTACAGGAACAATGTATAGTATTGATCTTTATAATGATAACCAAAGTGCGCAAAAGTTAGCATATAATCCAGTTTTTCACAAAAGGACCAAACATATCGACATCAGGTATCATTTTTGTAGAGATTGTGTGGCAAATAAAGTTATTAACTTGATGTATACGTCAACAGCTGAGATGCCTGCAGATTTGTTAACCAAGGCCTTATGTACTGCAAAACATCACAGATTTCTAAACAAATTAGGTATTCAAAATGTTAATTAATTATTGTTTAGATATAGTGGCGGTGTTGAATTAATATCATCAACAATAATGATGTTTAATATATGTTAAGGAAATACTAGTAGCGCCATCTTGTGTCAATGTGGTTTGATCATAAATAAAACTTCAGTTCGTTTCCTGCAAGCATTCAAGTCGTTTTATTATACTAAAGAAAAAGACATGTACCTATCAACTGTTTGATACGTCGTGAGTTGCGGCCTATTTACCCCCTACAAAAGCACGTGTTTTCGGATTTTTGCTTTCACACCATACACATCTCCGCTTCTTTTGACACTTTACCTGGGATTCTACACCTTCAGAAGCAGCACAAATCGTTGCACTATTGCAAGAAGGGCTCAGCCAGCGGGCTGTCGCACGTCAGCTCCACATAAGCCAGTCCTGGGTTTCGAAAGTTTTAAGACGCTCACATGTCTTTTTCCTTACTTCTTCACATCAGCCGGGATATCTTTTAAAATACTGGTGTGTTTTAAATGAATTTGGTATCAATTTAAAGTTAAAAGTTTATTCTTTAAAATGGTGCCACTTTTTTGTTACTAACCAATTCGTTAGTACACAACAACTTCATGTAAGTGATTCCATACTTTTGCTCGCGAGTGTAGTATAAATCAATCTTGGTAGGTATCTGATTCCAATGAAAGTTTTTTAAGTGGCCCCGAGACGATCAATTGCGATTGTCAATGTATTTACGTTCCAATTGACGGAAACGATTGTCAATTGCTCAGCGAAACGATCAATATTAGCTTCAATGGCCCTGTCAATTGGGCTTCAATTAAAATTTTCATCAATTTGCTTAAAAAGACATGTACCTATCAACTGTTTGATACGTCGTGAGTTGCGGCCTATTTACCCCCTACAAAAGCACGTGTTTTCGGATTTTTGCTTTCACACCATACACATCTCCACTTCTAAATGCAATTGACAATGGCTTCGTAAACGATCAATGTCAATTGACAATCACGTAGAATTGACAGTCGCAATTAATCGTCTCGAGGCCACTTTAAGTCTATACTTAATCTAAGATACTACCTATCCTTTGGCACACATAAAATGAGATTTAACAGAAAGCTGCCGAAAAGATGTAGGTACTAACTACTTACATAGAAGTAATGTTAATTTATGAGGCTGCGTACTGTTTTAAGACCCGGTAAGACACAATGAAGAGACAAAGAAAACCTTATTTCGTTCGTTCGTTTCCTTTCAGCCAAATGACGTCCACAGCTGGACAAAGGCCTTCCCAAAGCATTTCCACAAAGACCAATCCTGCGCTGCCTGAATCCAACCTACTTCCCGCGACCTTCGCAAGATCGTCGGTCTTAACACTACGTCTTTCGGCCCGTGGTCGCCACGAAATTTTTTGCCCCAATGGCTATTGGCTCTACAGGCCACTTGAGTTTAGCAGTTCTATGTCGATCACTTTGGTTTTCCTGCGGATCTCTTCATTTCTAATTCGATCATGTAGGGAAACTCCGAGCATAGCACGCTCCATCGCTCTTTAGGAGACCTTGAGTTTTCTTATGAGACACATAGTAAGTGACCACATTTCAGATCTGTTTATCATCACTGGCGACCTATTTCGTATGATAATGCCAAAGCTAAAAATTAGCAAACGGCTCGCAAACGCTATTAAACTGCTGCATATAGCGGGGGGGCCGAGGAGGCACGGTCTGGTGCCCCCCCATGGATGTTGGGCTATTGATTTGAAGATGATAGTTGATAGAACTTACTCATGAACTGATACTAATCGCGCCGCTCGACTGAATTATGAAGACGCGTTCAACCGACGATCTGGTACCTACGCAGTGCGTAGAAAGCAATAACTCGTGCGTACAGTTAGTCTAGCACTAAGGTATTATGATTTTCCATAAATGACGATCCGTTTAGCACTGTAAAAGGGTTTAAGTCGTCAGTAGACAACTTAACTTTCCTTACAATTAATTGTAACTGCGCGCTGTGCATAGCCGGTAGCCAGTATTCAATGTGCGGTCACAGAATTAATAGTACCAAGGTGCGGTGTCGGTAACAAAGTGTTTGGTCGCCACCACACCACCACGTCGACTCGGCAGCCGTTGCGGAAAAAAAAGTGTATTTACGTTTGTGCAGCCCCTTAAGAATACAACAGAAAAAAATACAAGTAAATAGCTTAAGCCCACCTGAATCGCATTAAGTTCCTTGAATAATTCAACTGTTTTAGGCCCAGGCACAGCAGTTTTGATACATGGTTGCTGAGGCTCAGACAGGGCTGCTGTTGCCAACCGATGGGAATCTGAAGAAACAAAATAAATGTTTATTTTTAAATACAATACCTGTTATGTTATTAATAACACCGGTCAACAAAAAAAATTTTTTTTTTGCGCATGGATTTTACTTATTATATATTCTGATTATACAGGGTGTTTGGCGCATCGTGTGCCAAAATGATTTGGCGGATAGAATGGGTCATTTCCTATATTTTCAGCCCCCATAACACGTTCCATGCCAGGCGGCTACTTTTATATTATTTTTTTTAGTAATTTCACCAAAATACCCAAATCGCATCATTTAATTTCGATTTAAAAAAAAACTAGTAGGCTTAGCCTCAAAGTAAATATTTTGTTTTGACGTGCATTGATGTAGGGTTGCATCAAATCTAAATTTACTAGCAAATATCATCCAGTTTTTTTTTAATTCAGCTTTGAAGTTTTCCTAAAAGTTAAAAATGGACTGAACATTTAAGTTTACATGGCTATAAAAAAATAAATAAAAGAGATAGCGATCTTCGGATTTTATCAAAACTTCTCTAGTCTATCCCCATTTAAACGGTATACTAATCTTGTTTAAATAATAACAATAACTTCACAAATTCCTTAAATTAGTGCATTGACTCTACTCGGACTGATTTCCGAAATTTGTGTTTATAGCCCCTTTTGTGTAAATAGCACGTTATTAAACACCTAACAGGTAAAAAATATTTATCTTATGCAATGTAAAAACCTTTACCCTATCGTTTTTTAATGTGGATTTCTTGAAATTAAAGACGAAAATAATTATTTTGATCGTTTATTAATTATTACAAATTTTGTTCATAATGACCGTCTCGGCAACGTATACACTCACGACATCTTCTTCTAATTTTAACTGTTGTCGTATGCAGCCACATTTCTCTTTTTATTACTACAAAGGCGTTTTCTACTCGTGGATTGGAAGAGATGGCCCTATACAGTGGCCTGCACGTTCCCCAGACCTAATTCCGTTAGATTTTTACGTCTGGGGACGAGCTAAAGAACTGGTGTACGTAACGGATTCAAACAATAGAAGAACTACAACAACGAATAGAAAACGCCTTTGTAGTAATAAAAAGAGAAATGTGGCTGCATACGACAACAGTCGAAATTAGAAGAAGATGTCGTGAGTGTATACGTTGCCGAGGCGGACATTTTGAACAAAATTTGTAATAATTAATAAACGATCAAAATAATTATTTTCGTCCTTAAATTCAAGAAATCCACGTTGAAAAACGATAGGGAAAAGGTTTTTACATTGCATAAGATAAATAATTTTTACCTGTTAGGTATTTAATAACGTGCTATTCACACAAAAGGGGCTATAAACACAAATTTCGCAAATCAGTCCGAGTAGAGTCAATGCACTAATTTAAGGAATTTGTGAAGTTATTGTTATTATTTAAACAAGATTAGTATACCGTTTAAATGGGGATAGACTAGAGAAGTTTTGATAAAATCCGAAGATCGCTATCTCTTTTATTTATTTTTTTATAGCCATGTAAACTTAAATGTTTAGTCCATTTTTAACTTTTAGAAAAACTTCAAAGCTGAATTAAAAAAAAACTAGATGATATTTGCCAGTAAAGGACAATGGGCAAAATGGTACCCGGCTCCAATAGATATGTGTCTAGTATCGTTTGAAAGGTCTTACCAAGATGAACAACTTTTACTATGACCACCAGCCTCAGATCTGGTTGTGTACGAAGATATACATACTTTTTTGCAGAATGGTACCCGGCTCCAATAGTTATGTTTGTAGTGTCATTTGAAAGGTCTTACCAAGACGAATAATAATAATAATAATAATAATAATAAAATCATTTATTTGCAAGAACATGGTTAGATTGGTGTTAATTTAGTTAATTCCAGCATATTCTGTCGCATGCGACGTGCAAAAGTTTTTGTTCTTAAAGTTATGTTAATTGTTATTGCTACATTTGGTCTTAGATTTTACATATTTTTACAACATTTACTATGGCCACCAGCCTCAGATCTGGTTGCGTTCGAAGATAAAGATACTTTTTGTGTAACCTAAGTATCATACAGTATGAAGGGGGACGCGCTAGGGGCAGGGCACCGACGAGATGGTCGGACGCAGTGAGGAAGACGGTGGGCGGGAGTTTGCATCGTGCGGTCCACACAGCTTATGACCGCAGTCTGTGGAGGAACACTATCTGTGGTCGCGATCCTCATCAGTGAGGGACCGAGGATAAAGAAGAAGAAGTATCATACGTGTCCATCGTATGGTACTTAGGTTATGCGAGGCGGGAAGGGTTTACTGCTCCAGCATCCTTCCTTAACTCTATAATTATTGATGGGGACAATTGTGAAATAAATATTTTTATTCAAAGAAGTTACCCCCTTATTAATAAAAAGTTACACCTAGGAAGAACCTTGGATTAAAATGACATTTCCATGCCAAATGACAATTTAAGCCAGAGTTCAACTAGGGTGTAACTTTTATTAATAAAGGGGTTAAAGTTTTATTTCTTCTTAAGGGTTTTATTATGGGTTGCTAAAGCGAATAAATCCACAAGACCCAATAAGTCCACCTACAAGATGGACCGACGACCTCATAAAGGTAGCGGGAAGGCGCTGGATGCAGGCCGCCACCAACCGGCCATTGTGGAAATCATTGTGGGAGGCCTATATTCAACTGGACGTCCTATGGCTAAAATGATCATGATGATGATGATGAAAGCGAATAAAGGGCTAATAGCTAGGGTAGTTCATCGTAGGTATAATCCTTTCCTTTTCAATGCTTCTTTTAGTTATATTAATAGATTGTAGTCATAATACATACTCGTATACATGGATGATTGTGTTATACTTTCAATATAATACTTAGTGGAATTACTGCTTTCAAAACGTGAATTAGAACTGGCCCCATAGCAGACATTTTCCTACATCTAAAGGCCTTTTAAAATATATATTGGTTATGGCTATTGGAGCGGGTACCACTTTCCATACATTTTTGCCCATCATCCTTTAGATTTGATGCAACCCTACATCAATGCACGTCAAAACAAAATATTTACTTTGAGGCTAAGCCTACTAGTTTTTTTTTAAATCGAAATTAAATGATGCGATTTGGGTATTTTGGTGAAATTACTAAAAAAATTAATATAAAAGTAGCCGCCCGGCATAGAACGTGTTATGGGGGCTGAAAATATAGGAAATGACCCATTCTATCTGCCAAATCATTTTGGCACACGATGCGCCAAACACCCTGTATAAGCAAATTTATATAAAAAAGTGCGATTACAAATCGAAAATATTTGCTTTTTAAAGAGTTATAGCGATTTGAATTTTCCATCTTCATAGTAAAATGTCTCTAAAGATGCACGTCACATTCTCATTGGGATATATTTATAGATAATTATGGGGGCTTATTCGCAAGAACAAGGGGCACGCTTTCATCCAAATATAGTGGGATTTGAGAGACGACGTTACCAAGGCCTGTAAACTGAAAGTATGATAGGGTTAGATTTTTAAGAGAAAAATCTTCTATGGAACATGACAGGAAATTAGGACTTTTCATTTTTAATAAATATTTGGACTCTATTTTAAATTTTCTCTTGTGAGAATGAATCTTAAATGGATGTTTGGTATGTTTTAATAATTAGAAAGAATGAAAGAAAGAAAGAAAAAAAAAATTTGGCAACAAATTAAATCATCTCTATGTTCATGTTTCATACATTCATTGATATGAATTTTTCTATTTTTTACACATAAAAGCAAATTCAGAAATTTTTTTTGTTGTTATTCTTATTTCTAGGTATTAAAGCAATAAAAATAAGCTATGCATAACCCGTGCACAAAAATGCTGTAGACAGTTGTAATGTGAGTCTAAATTAAATTGTATAATACAGGGCTGTTTGGCGGAAGGTTAGACAAACTTCATAGGTGTATAGGTAAGGTCATTTTAAGAATACAAGTTCGCCCATTTGACTCTAAGTGAGCTACTTTTTTTAATTGATATTTTTGTTTAAATTCATTTATTTTTTTCCAAAAATTGCTTAATTTTTTTTTTCTCGCGTGTTTTCAACCACTTTTATTATTTAATATTAGTATCGAATATGTCTTTAGTCAAATAAAATAAATTTCAAATCCAGATAATGATTGGATAGCTAGTTACGAGCCACCAAAGTTTAACAAAAGTACAAACCACGATAAAAAATTCAACTTAGGAATTCGATTTAAAAAAAATTAAAGGTGATAGTGGATTGCCAATGATCTTAAAAACATCTCTGGCTTCTCTTCTTTCCAATGATAAGTCACATGTAGTAGTTAGATATTGAAATTCGTCATAAATTCAGTTTAGGGAAGAAAATGGAACAATAATACAAGAAGGCCCGCGGCAGTTTTTATGTATGCGCACCGTCGCATTGTCTAGTACAGACCTGAATGAGGTTCGCACTCTTCCCCAAAAAGGATGGTCCTCGCCTGTACAAACCACAGCCATAAAACCAGTTCAAAAAATTAGATATCGATTTTTTATTTTTATTAATCTAACACAATTTCGCCGTAGAAGTAACTGAAGTAAGAATATTAGTAGTAGACAATACTCACGATTTAAATAGCAGTTAACTGCTGGCCATTTCCTTGGTACGACTTTTTCTATTACCCTCAACATTTTGAGAAGTTAATGTTCAAGACAAAAATAACAAGCAACTGGCTTGTTGCGTATCAGTCAGTACAGTAATAAAAGCAATTCACGGTGTATGTAGGTAATTGATAAATCATGCACAATCAGCGCCCAATCAATCAATTTATTTGTGTGCTGTCGACAAGGACTGACAAGGACACCCCCTAGCTATAGTTCCAAAATACTGGACTGTCCTGTCGATGACATTGACAGTGGGGCGCCACCGTCAATACCGGATCGCTGGTTCAGATTTTTGCCATGTTGGTAACCATATAGTTGAACGATGGTAGCGCCCCCCTGTCATTGAGTTTGGCGGGACAGTTCAGCGTGGGTCATCTATACCCATCAGAGCCTAGAGATGTGCCGAGTCAGACTGACCGAGTACTGCTGACTCGAATACCTAGCAGGTACTCACGTACTCGAGTATGTAAAATTATGTATTCGGATACACAATACTCGAATACAGATTTCGAGTAACGGAATTCGAATACTAAGTCGTACCTTGTACGGCGTACAGTCGAATTTTGTATGAAAATAATCTGTTATTATTTATAGCCTGACCAGGAACATAAAAACCCTCGCCATGTTGCGGAAAACTAATGGTACTAATTTCTTTTAATGGCAACAGTAACTGAAAACTTCATTGACATGTCACCTTGCATGTCAGTCTATTGTTGTCAAAGTGTAAACAAACTTTATTTTAAATGTGTGCAATTGATTTTGTGAATTAAATTGCTAAAATATTTTTATAGTCGTGAAAGAAAAGTGGTTCACAATGTGTTAATGTATTTGTCGAAGAGAAATACTAACGGTTCGGACAATATTTTCATTGAATAATGTTTCCGACAAAGGTTGTCAAATTGACTGACATGTTTATCGTATAGTACAGTCCACTATGAAAATTAGCTGTAGTCTGTTTCAACTACCTATTTTAAAGTTTTTTGTCACTTTCTAAGTTTTGAATTTTATGGAATTGGGAAAGAAGTACCGAGTTTGAAGCGTTCATGAGCAGACATTGCAGTTGAATATTCAAGTTCTGAATTTGATTATTGATGAATAATAAAATAAATCCTACTAGCTCGATTGATGGTTTCATTTAATTTATTCAAACCAGGTTACCTTTAATAATATTTTTTCGGTAATTTATGAAAATATCAAATTAGCCCGTAATCCTGAATCCTGATACATAAATTTAGCCTATTAATTTAACACATGTACGACTGTACTCAGTGTTGCACTATCAAATGCAATTGAGGCGCCTCTATGCCAGGGTTTTTATGTTCCTGGTCAGGCTATACATTAAATACTCCCCTATCGTTCATACTTGTCTTGTGATGAAATATTAGAAATTGTCATCAAAAGAAAACTACAAAATTCGATTCAAAAAGAACTCGAGTCCACTGAAGTAGTCGAATACTCGTGCCAGTACTCGAATAGTTAACCGTGTCTTCCGACTCGAGTCCTAACTCGATTCTTTTATTAACGAATACCCTTAGATTAATAAAACCTAGATGGATAGTCTTCATACAAACGCTTCGTCAAGAGTGAGGCAAAAATCTTATGTCATTAGTGTCAATTTTGTTGGGGAGTGTAGACAGTGAAGGCGATTTTCCCGAAAGTAGGGAAATTTTTAATACATTTTTAATTATTTTATAATTAACAAAAACAAAACGCATCATTTACTTACTTATTTATTGAATTCAAAGTACCTACCTAATTACAATAAGATAAATCGACTTAAAAGTCTCGATTTCATAAAAAAGGAAGTGTATTTGTACGGCGAACAATTGGGAAATAAATTTTCTTGTTACTGGTATCATTCCCGTATTTAATTTTTGAAAGCCAAATTCAGGAAAAATACGCGTCGAATCGTAGTACTTACTTATGAAATGTAACACTGGTCACTTTCTTTCGTTTTTCTGATTATTTAGACACCCTTTCACAGCACAAACCGTCTTAATTAATTAAAATTCGTCGGACGTGTTTACCAATTTTTCACTTTGACAGTTCATGTGACGTTTACGGGTGAGCCATTCAGGCTCACTAAAATCTGCCTCACCTTTCGTGCACTGACTATCTATCTAGGTTTTATTAATCTAAGCGAATACCAAAAAATTCGAATACCAAAATAGCCGACTCGGCACATCACTATCAGAGCCTCGAATTTCACTGCATGCGATGACAGATTTTTTTTTTTAGTGGCAACCAAACCTCTCGGGAGGTTTATTTCTGCCAATGTCGAGTCATGTTAACTTATTATAATAGTCCTTTGGTAACTATAGCCTGACCAGGAACATAAAAACCCTCGCCATGTTGCGGAAAACTAATGGTACTAATTTCTTTTAATGGCAACAGTAACTGAAAACTTCATTGACATGTCACCTTGCATGTCAGTCTATTGCTGTCAAAGTGTAAACAAACTTTATTTTAAATGTGCGCAATTGATTTTGTGAATTAAATTGCTAAAATCTTTTTATAATCGTGAAAGAAAAGTGGTTCACAATGTGTTTAAGTATTTGTCGAAGAGAAATACTAAGGGTTCGGACAATATTTTCATTGAATAATTTTTCCGACAAGGGTGTCAAATTGACTGACATGTTTATCGTATAGTACAGTCCACTATGAAAATTAGCTGTGGTTTGTTTCAACTACCTATTTTAAAGTTTTTTGTCACTTTCTAAGTGTTGAATTTTATGGAATTGGGAAAGAAGTACTGAGTTTGAAGCGTTCATGAGCAGACATTGCAGTTGAATATTCAAGGTACGACTGTACTCAGTGTTGCACTATCAAATGCAATTGACGCGCCTCTATGCCAGGGTTTTTATGTTCCTGGTCAGGCTATACTTACGTTTATTTTAAAATTATAACTTTTTACATCTTTAAATATTATTTATTTCATTATTTTTTATAACCATTCTGTGCGCCCACATATTAAGAGTCGCGGCTTAGATTAAATTATGGATTGTATGTAATTTGTACTTAAATATGACTAACTTGTTTTGTGAGCCTTAAATAAATAAATAATAAACCCTTGTTCCACATACTTTATGGAATGAGATCTAGTTGACGGGAGGGATGATCGGGATCACATTCTTTATTAGCCATGGAACATTTCTCTCGACAGAGTAGGCAAGAGCAATGAGAATGAGAAAATGTTTAATATTACTGCGTTTCATCTTTTTAAGCTATTATTTAGGTACTTACCTACTTACTAGTAAACATTTACATAGAAGTTCCTCAGAGCAGGGGGCGTAGTGTGAGTTTATGACAAACGCATTCGATGTCGACTGCAAAAGTAACAATAAACGTATGACAGCGAACCTAGCGGAAACTTTCAAGAACTAAAATCTTCTTTGATGTTAACTCACACTAAGTCCTCAGATGAGAATTCCTATCAAGACTGTAAATTATAGTTAGGAATATTGGCTGATATAATAATATTATAGTTAATTTAGAGATGATTATGAAAAAATTATGTAAACAGCAGTTGTTTTATTTAAATATTTATAAATTGAGGAACTTCTATGTAAATGTTTACTAGTAAGTAGGTAAGTACCTAAATAATAGATTAAAAAGATGAAACGCAGTAATTTAAAACATTTTCTCATTCTCATTGCTCTTACTCTGTCGAGAGAAATGTTCCATGGCTAATAAAGAATGTGATCCCGATCATCCCTCCCGTCAACTAGAACTAGATCTCATTCCATAAAGTATGTGGAACAAGGGTTTATTATTTATTTATTTAAGGCTCACAAAACAAGTTAGTCATATTTAAGTACAAATTACATACAATCAATGATATTAAAGAACTATAGATATGTTACGTTCATAGAAATTACGATTTTAATCCGTGCCGAGCTATTCCAAATTGCACACATTGACAAATGTAACTGATAAGTGAAACAAAAGATACGAAATAGCACGCAAATGAAAGAAATAGCTATAGTTTTAACGATTCTGCACTAACTAATCTATGTCCGCATCGCACGCATCCTTATCGCTCTAACGTCAAAACAAGATCGCTTTCTCTTTCTTAACTTGAACATGGCGCATGGCGCACGGTGGTCCCGATTTAATAAAACATGGACATTGATGCTAGAAGCACGAAAATTTTTTTGATGGTTACTGCTATGATAACTAATAAGGCAAAAAAATATTACAATCCTATGACGTCTATTTCGTAGTAAAAAAAAATATATAGATATTTTTTGTATGGAAGAAATTACGTTTCTGTAAATTTTTCGAAATTCTTAAACGATGTCAAGATGCCGATCACACATGTTATAAAACAAGTGATTCTGAGTATTTCATGCGAAGATACTTGTCACTTATCTCTGCGTACTTTTGAGTTATCGAGGGTTGAAAAAACGATTTTTTTATATTAAATATTTCCACGAAAAATTGCCAAAATTACAATATGGTGTATAAGGGACACCTTTGATGACACATAAAAACGACTCGCACTCGCGCGCGCTCGTATGCATCAGCTTTTAATAAAATAAAATAAAAAATTAAGGGAAATACTTAATACAACGTTGTATGTATAGGTCCGCTGGCCGTCAAAAAGTAGCTTATACGAGAGGTTGCCCAATTTACAATATGTCCATCATTGATAACTCACACAAATAGCATCTCTCTCTGAAGGATAACAAGTTTTTTTTGTTTCCAGAAGCTTTTGATAGGATGGAAGCCCATAAATACTCTCTGAAGCGAGAATGAATCTCAAATTGCGATATTGCCATTTTGACAAATTACATGATGTAACTAGCGCTAACGTTTATCTTCAGGTAGACACAGTTTAAAGTTAAAAGATTGTCTACTATTTCACACTGTTCTTCGTTTTAGATCAGTTCTTTGATTATAGGTAGTCGCTAATTTGGTTTTGTTAGACTCTTTCAGTTTAGCACATAAAGCGTAAACTAATTCCTCCTCAGAATGATCGAAAAGTGTTAGAGAGCGCCTCTTCTTCTGCAGAAGAAGAATTTTGCATAAATCTTCAAAAGGTTTTTTATTTATACCAGAAGTCGATGGTTGCACATCTACTTCCGCAGTCTCATCAACTGGAGCGTCTTCCTCGGTGTTAACGTTGTCTATGCGTTGTGTTAACTCGGTAAAAAACATTTTTTAAATCTATATTTTTACATTTCGGCCAGACCAATTCAGACTAAAATGACGAACGTATTGGCATTGAATTGTCTTCCGAAGATTTGAGTAATTATCAAATCATTAAGTCGTAATTTTACAAGAAATATTATATAAAAGAAGATATGGTCTGCTTCCAGCAGAGCCCAAAAGACATTTTTGCACCAGAATTCGCATTGGCTAGACTCTGAAATTGTCTGGCCGAATTGTAAAAATATAGATTTAAACAATGTTTTTTACCGAGTTAACACAACGCATAGACAACGTTAATACTGAGGAAGACGCTACAGTTGATGAGACTGCGGAAGTAGATGTGCAACCATCGACTTTTAGTATAAATAAAAAACCTTTTGAAGATTTATGCAAAATTCTTCTTCTGCAGAAGAAGAGGCGCTCTCTAACACTTTTAGATCATTCTGAGGAGGAACTAGTTTACGCTTTATGTGCTAAACTGAAAGAGTCTAACAAAACCAAATTAGCGACTACCTATAATCAAAGAACTGTTCCAAAACGAAGAACAGTGTGAAATAGTAGACAATCTTTTAACTTAAAACTGTGTCTACCTGAAGATAAACGTTAGCGCTAGTTACATCATGTAATTTGTCAAAATGGCAATATCGCAATTTGAGATTCATTCTCGCTTCAGGGGCTTCCATCCTATCAAAAGCTTCTGGAAACAAAAAAAAAACTTGTTATCCTTCAGAGAGAGACGATATTTGTATGAGTTATCAATGATGGACATATTGTAAATTGGGCAACCTCTCGTATAAGCTACTTTTTGACGGCCAGCGGACCTATACATACAACGTTGTATTAAGTATTTCCCTTAATTTTTTATTTTATTTTATTAAAAGCTGATGCATACGAGCGCGCGCGAGTGCGAGTCGTTTTTATGTGTCATCAAAGGTGTCCCTTATACACCATATTGTAATTCTGGCAATTTTTCGTGGAAATATTTAATATAAAAAAATCGTTTTTTCAACCCTCGATAACTCAAAAGTACGCAGAGATAAGTGACAAGTATCTTCGCATGAAATACTCAGAATCACTTGTTTTATAACATGTGTGATCGGCATCTTGACATCGTTTAAGAATTTCGAAAAATTTACAGAAACGTAATTTCTTCCATACAAAAAATATCTATATATTTTTTTTTACTACGAAATAGACGTCATAGGATTGTAATATTTTTTTGCCTTATTAGTTATCATAGCAGTAACCATCAAAAAAATTTTCGTGCCTCTAGCATCAATGTCCATGTTTTATTAAATCGGGACCACTGTGTGGCGTCTTGATTGTTTGCATAAATAATTGAAAATATAAATACTAAATAATTTTGCATAATCACATGTGGTAAGAAATCCCTTGTATTTTGTTTACTTTAGAGTCATAATTGGTACACTTTCGAAACACACACGATGGCATTTTTTATTTATTTTGGTAAGAACACAGGAACTTACGGTGTGGTATAGGTGTACCAGAATCTCATGGCAAATAAAAATATTGGAAAAGTGTGTTTTTCATATGGCAATTGTCTATGGCTTTATAGTCACCTGTCAAAGTAAATCAAGAGATCTGTCAGCCGCTGCAGAAATTTTGTAATCTCTTCATGCCTATTTGTTATTTTTGTGAAAAAGTCGAAAAACCTCAAGCAAATCATATTGTTTTCAATGTGTATTGTAAAATAACCCATAATTCAAAGTCAATCTTTGATTTTAAAGCGCGTCGTTGAGTTGACAGTAAGTTGGAGTGAAATGTTTTGATATTTTAATAATGTTACAGAAAATTGTATGAGTAGTGAATTTTCGAAAAAAATTCGAAAATCTTTTAATGCAGCTCTCTTTTTTTTTTCAAAAATAAATGAATTTTCTATACAGTATTAAGAGTACTTTCCCTCCAGGTGGCATTACAAAATTCCACTCTGTATAAATACCTCTTTAACTTGACCATCTATTGTAGAAGAATCAAGAATTGCAAGTGGAGTTCCTAGAAAACGTCTAGTTCTGAATGAAGTGATAAGTTATAAGTATGATACATAATAAAATTATTTACTGTAACATACGGTTTACTTATTTTTTAAGACATTGTTTATATGTTAAAAACCCGATGTATAACAACATTCTTCATACACAATCTAAAATGTATAGGTAGGCATTCGTACTTCATGTTCATTAATATTAGTCATAAATAAAAAATTAAACAGTATCAAGATCGTTTAATCCAATTTCCCCAGTATTGCACTCAACAAAGTTTATTTTCCCCATTTGCCATGAGATTCTGGTACACCTATACGCACGCGATTGCGCACGACGCAGGCCATACGAAGACTAAACACAAGACGTCTCAATTGGGACGTATTTGAGTATTCACAGCGCGAGCGCTTATAACATATCGTCAGTTGCAGGTTCACTTGGGGTAACTGACAAAATACAGTTTTTCAGTAGAGCCGTTTAAAGTTTTTTTTCGTCTTTAATCGGACATAACTTTTTTCCTATTTAACCTTTTTTGGATCTGTTTTTACAAAAATGCTTAGAATTCTACGCGGTTTTAGATTAAATAAAAATAATTATCTAATATGTCTTAGTTAAGGAAATAAATTGCAGTTACACCAATGTATTTTTGTACTTTTGACAGTTACACTAATTTTACACCATACTTTTGGAAAAAACATAGGTCAAATTGGTGTAAGTACTGCCCAAATTAAAATAATTTGATGTATTTGCTGGGTTTTGTTTACTTAGTTGCTGTATAATTTATGTAAAAGTATTAAAAAATAAGAGAATTCATGAAAAAAATAACATTTTGTCGTTTTCTTTATTTTTTTTTAAATTTTATTAGAAGTAACTTTTATTTTATTCATTAAAAAATGTTAAAAAAGCCACGAAAATCAAGAAAATATGTATATTTAATTTTTTTAAGACAGAAATATTAAAATAACTAAAGTATTACTGTGAAACTAAGTAATTTCTATATTTTTTTAAGCTTTGACTTACCAATACCGTATTTAGCTCTACGGGGCAACTTAAACTGAAAACAAAATGGATTTAATTTCTCACCTCTTTATAGCAATGTTGAATTAAGGTCATGAGTACTACAACAGTAAAAGTAACAGAGTAACAACAGGTTAATGTTAGCAACGCGCAGTGACGCCTAGTTGGCTGGATAGTTGCTCAATTTCAATATTTTTTTTTTGTTGAGCTAACTTTAACTTCTTTAACTGATACTGCTGGTATAATAATAATGTAATATGCCTTAAAACTTTCTAAATTCCTATTTTATTTCATGTTATAAACCTTAGCAAATCAGTGTAATTGCAAAGTTTTGTAGCAAAATTTTTACATTATTACAGATACACCAATTCAACCTGGTAAAATTATTACAATGTCAGTTACACCAAAATTGTGAAGGAAATCTGAAAAGTTCTCACCTGAAAATGTCCGTGTAATTGTATTTTTTTAAAGCTAGAATTTTTTTACGTATACCATTCGAAAGACCAGAAAAAACTAAGAAAAACTGTATATTTAACTCAAAAACCGTATTTTGTCAGTTACCCCAAGTGAACCTGCAACTGACGATATCTGCTTTTGTTTTTATATAATATCATTGCATACAATCCATAATTTAATCTAAGCCGCGACTCTTAATATGTGGGCGCACAGAATGGTTATTAAAAATAATGAAATAAATAATATTTAAAGATGTAAAAAGTTATAATTTTAAAATAAACGTAAGTAGTTACCAAAGGACTATTATAATAAGTTAACATCTATAGTCTTTATGCATTTTACACCGTTTTATTTCCACCCGCCAACTTGATGTCAGAATGGACGGCGGCGGACTTTGTTAATCGTTTCATCTTGTATTTAGTAGAACTACTAAATCTTTTTACTCTACTATGCAATACTTGTAGATATGTATTAAATATCAGTGCACCTCATTTATCGTTTAAATGCTGTTTTAATCAGAGAACTTTTGAATCTAAACAAAAAAAATGTTGTATGTCTTCCGACATTGAAAAAAATATATTTCACAAGTAAATAAAAAGGCGTAGATAAGAATTAACATTATTTTATTTATTTAATGAAGAGATACTAAAAATTGGCATTTACAGTTTCTAAGTATTGTACACCGTTCAACTACCCACCCGCCATCCTGACGTCAGGTTGGCGGTGGAACTTTGTTTTTCGTTTAATTTTGTTTATAGATAAGTACTAAAATTTTTATCTTCGCTATCAAATAATAGTAAAACACTACTAAATACCAGAATATGTTTCATTCGATTTCATGATACCCCACCCGCGGTTCTGACGCACACCTGATTTTGAATAATACTTGATATGTGTAATAGTTTGCCATAATGTATTTTAAATTATGTTATACTTACCTACCATTCATGACATACTTACCTTAACTGAAAAATAACTTGTTCAGCTAATCCTAAGATACTAAATTAATACTATTGTCTTTATGATAAATTAGAGCCTATTTTAAGTACTTGATACTGTAGTTGGATTTTGTTAACATGTCAAGCATTGAATACAATCTTGCTATGATATTATGTTCATAAGTATTACAGTGATTACCTGTATTATGTGTATACATGTACTAGGCATTTAATAATCTTTAAATAACTAACTAGATCTTAGTATAATCATAAATATGTTGTGCTGTATTATTGTGCCTAATCTTGAGTCATAGTCAACATGTAAGCAGTAAGTAAAGTAGGTACAACATGATGTTTTCTGTTTATTTACAAAGAAAGGGAGATGTAAAGTAAAGACATCACTATTTGCATTTCTGAACTGTCATTGTCTATGATTGTTTTGTCTATGCCTGTATCGCATTTCGGAAGCCATTAAAACCACAAGTTGTATTTTCCAAAATCAAGTTTTATTTACACATCCCAATGTGCCAGATACCTATGTCAAGAAATAAAGATTTTACATTGGTTTCATTGAATTTGAGCAATTTTATATTTTTTGTTTATTTAGAAAGAGCGAGTCTGCCCACAGAGAGCGAGATAGTGATACTTAGTTTGTGCTTCAAGTAGGTATTCGGAGTGTGGCCTCCATTTTTATCTGTAGCTTCATGCTAATTCGCTGGGTGCGAAGTACTAAGAATTTTGACATTTCAGAAGTGTTGTCAACACTGAAACATTCCCACTAAGAATGGAGAGCATTTTCATGAATTAAAAAATAATCCTTTCTTGAATTTAAGGTTTCACTTGAAAAACTAAGGCTTAAAAATGTACCGATCATTTCAAAATGGTTAATTGAATTTTTATTATCATACTTTTGAAGTTACAAAAAAAATTGGGAAATTATTTTTCTATTACTGGTCTCCCTGGCCAATAATCCATGGGTTACAAACCTTTTTTATGAAAATCCTTTTGTTAATAAAATCTTAGCTTCATAAAATAATCAACTTAACAAGATGCCAATTTTATAATCCAAGTTGATTATGATGACGATAATGATGATTGATGATCAATACATATTTTCGTATAAGATAATATGTTGTTTTACTACGTTAAAAACACGTTTTTTTCTATTTAATCTCTAAAATGTACATAATAATTAGTGTTCATTGAATTCACAAAACAAAAAATAGTTCATTCTTGTAAATTGTACTTGATGAAATTTCATTTCATATTATTTATTAATAATTCAAAGCAAAAAAGGCTTATTACATCTGAATTGTCAAAAAATGACAGCTGTCAGAATTCCGTCGAATTAAAAATCGGACTATAGGTGGGGGGGACATAATCTATCGCAGCGCTCATGGTGGTCAAAAGTAGAAATAATGTTAGCTCTGTCATCAGATGTATCTGTCAATGGCAAAGCGATTCTACATAATACATTTTAATATCATTAATTAATCGCATGAAAAGGGTCCTACTGGGAACTTAAATAAAAGAGTGGACTGTATTTCGATAGGGCTGTTTTAATAGCCGTTTACAATTTGGAAATAACTAAACTATACAACGTGGTAGTACAAAAATGAGTCACAGTAGTTGTTGTGCACAGATGTTTGCCTTATGATGAGAGCGTGAATTATTGAACTCTGCCCTTGTTTTGTTCTTAATTCTTCTACATCTCGGACTTGTCCAGCCAATACCAACAACTTTCCTTTAAATACGGTTTGTGGTTGGAATTTGATATTGTAACTCTCACAAACCCGGTCTTCAAAACGATACTCATTTCGATCTGAAAACGATATTTAATTTATTACTAGCGATACAGAAACATTTAAATATATTTACTGTTATATAATGAAACCGTTAAAGTAGCTTTTTCTTTTTGTTTTACTGTAAAACTACAACTATAAATGAAGTAAACAAACCCTGACACAATCAAAATTAAACACACTTTTTGGACTTACCTCATTTGATTTGAATGACCAAAATGATTTCAAAACCTTTTTTCCACCCAAATCGTGGTATCACAACAATTTATTAGTTGAAAATATTTGTTATTTTTTCATTTCGATATTTTTTCACAAATATACGACCTAAATGTCAATGTGACAGAGCCCACAAAGTTGTGGACGCTAGTTGGCGCTGTAATCGTGCACGGAGCCAATACCCCAAGCCCAAGTCCCATCCCACTTCTTATAACTCGTCCCACACTCACCTGAAAATGGCACAAATGAAGTCAGCCTCGACAAGTATTGCCACGAACAAAAAAGAAGAAGCCTTCTGTCATCTGTCAAATCACGTTGTCAGTGTCACTCTGACAAAAATAAACAATATTATAATCTCTTGGCTCACTTTTGCTTCCTTCGCTAATAAAAATATCTAATTGGTTTAGTTTTTATTGTTGCACCTGCCTATTCTTAGACATTTTTGTTAACACAGTTCCTGTCCTATTTAGTAAATAGTTACGTAATCCAAAAAGTATAAAAAAACGATGCTTAGTAAAGTTCTCCTATCCACCGATGTGGCTTTAGTATGTACACAACATGCTTTATCAACTGAAAAAGAAGAAATTATGGGATTGCTTATTGGAGAGGTAGTATATTATTATTACATGTTTATGATGAAGCAAACATTTTAGGGCAAAAACAGATCTTTCTACCTATTTCACATTGATAAAATAATGTCTGTAGAATAATGTACCTACTCATTTATAGGTATTATACACTAACTTTATCAAAACTGATTACAGGTTCATGATGATGGAAGTCTTGTTTCAATAGTATCTTCAGTAATTCTGCGAAGATTAGACAAGAAACCTGATCGTGTAGAAATATCTGAAGAGCAGCTTGTACAGGCAACACTAAGAGCAGAAGAGTTGGCAGCTGAAGTGGGCAGACCTCTAAGGGTAGTTGGATGGTATCATTCCCATCCACATATTACAGTTTGGCCTTCACATGTTGGTAAGTTAACATGTTTGTTACTCTTTCATACTAAAACGACTGAACGGATTTTGATGAAACTATACAGTATTATTAGTTATAACCCAGAATATCATATAGGCTTATTTTTATTCAAATCTAACAATAGTCCGCCTTATGTACACCGTTCTATGTGCATATAAGTTTTACAACAAAATGTTAACAAATAACTACTAAACTGAACTATAACTAAATGAAAAAAAGGGTAAAAATTAAAATATATGTATACATATAATACAAGCTTTATAAATAAAAAAAATTATAGGCTATAAATTATGACGATATGTGCTGTGACAAAATAAATTCCACTGTAAATAAATCCACTGCACCATTCACACTGATATCATAAATAATATTATCCTGGTGAAGTGTTTGTATAGTTCTAGAAAGTAGTCTCTTATACAATATAATTTTACTTGTGCTATTTCATTATTTGCAACAAAAAATTGAATTTGAAAAATATATTTTTTTTTACTTACAGACCTTGCAACTCAGTCAATGTATCAACGAATGGACTCCAGTTTTGTTGGCATTATATTTGCCGTATTTTTGACTGAACAGTCCACAAAAGCTCCATCGGTAATTTATCACCTTACTTTTATGATTTTATGTCATGGTATTAGTATTTAATTTCAGGAAGATAGCAATATCTTAAATTAACATCTCTAACTGAAGTGTACAATCTCACGATCGCTTTATGGAGCGAAACAGACGGGCTTAGAAAAATGCAAAGCAGCAGCTAATTTTAAAAACAACCAGCTTGAACTATAAATAAAATACTCAGTAAAAAAATATTATTGGTAAAAAAACCCAACTGCGTAAAAATGAACTAAAAAGATAAAAACAGTGTTCACAAATGCAATCGGAGGCATCAATGACTAATTCTTTTGTTGGTGATATGTATTTGACGCAGTTGGGTTTTTTGTTTATTCAATAATATTTTTATTTTTTTAGATAAATAAGCATTTTTGTAAGCTACTTAAAAAGCCCTTTATTTTGATACCCTACTCGATAGGTTTTGAGAAAAAAAATTTTTTTTAGAAGACATCATCTTCACTTTCCTGATCCTTTGCACCCTTTTTTCCGTTTTCCATTTTTACTTTCCTATACGTTTCCCTACCTTACCTCGTTGTGGCTGACGCACAAGCCGTGCATGCCATCATAGAAAAGAAAAGACATGGCGCCTAAATTCGAATTCCTTCTGGCGCAGTCGGGTAAATACCACAAAATAATAATTTATTGTTATTTCAGATTCAGATAACTTGTTTCCAATCTGTCAATGAAGGTTCATCCCAAAGTAGAAAGGAAATAGAAATGGAAATAATTAATAATAATGACTCTTTAATTGCAAACAACTTTCAAGTAAGTACAAATAAATAAGTCTAAAACAAAAGAAACCATTGACCAAAGAGTCAAAAAGCGGGCGCGAGATATGGCGCACGGTGGGCTGATATTAGAGCTTCATAGACTTAGCGTCGCTCAAAAATCAAGTGCCGAATTATGAAAAAATAAATATGCCAATGTGTTCCTTTACCAAAAAGGAATATTTTATGTTATGTAACGTTTCTTGATAAAGTTATTATTTAATAAGTTATTGACAATTTCCTTTTTTTTTTGTATGGAGCTCAACATTTATTTTTATTTTATTCGTTATTCTTAAGCTTTCTTAAGAAATTGACTTTTGTATTATGTAATGCAACATATAAGCTATGTTATCACCAAGTGTCGCATTTCGGAAATCTTCGGAACATTGTCATTTTGGACTTTAAAATAAAAAAATAAAAAAAATTTAAATCACTGCCAAATTTTGTAAAAATAACTTCGCCAATGTGTTCCTTTGCCAAAAAGAAATATTTGATGTTATGTAACTTTTCTTGATAAAGTTATTATTTAATAAGTTATTGACAATAATTACTTTTTTTTGTATGGAGCTCAACATTTATTATTATTTTATTCGTTATTCTTAAGCTTTCTTAAGAAATTGCTTTTTGTATTATGTAATGCATCATATAAGCTATATTATCACTAAGGGACGAATCCCGGAAACCCTCGGAACATTGTCATTTTCGACTTTAAAATAAAAAAAAACGAAAAAGAAAACTGCAATGTTATGTACTTTCTTCCGTACTACCCTAACAAGGTGAAGAACTAAGCACGTTTTTTATAGTGGTGTTCCCAGGAGGCCTAATCCACATGATTACTAAGGTTACTATAATATAATATTTGTGTTATGGAAATTAAGCCAGTTTGAAGTTAAGTTTATTGGTTAGACTCAAGAGCCACTTTCTGAATCTACAAAAGTAAAGCTTTCTTTCTCAGTATCAGCCTAGACATGAAATTGATCATTTATAGTGGACTTTTTGGTAGTGTTGAAAACCTTTCTTGATGGCAATTACGTCTAAATTATTCATTTCTGTTGATATGGCTTTGCAAATATCACAGCGCTGCTTGTGCAGAGCTGCCATTTATCAACGATATTATTTGTGTATCTATCAAGTGAGAATCAGTTATTACGAGATTGTTTTGCTTCCAGAATTTTATTAAGATCTATTAAATTTTCAATTTACGCGTCCATTAAGTTTTTTTCATTGTTAACATTAAAATAGGTCGACAATAATTAAATGCAGCTTATTTTGAATTAAAAAAAATGGGTCTCCTTCATAAATTCGAAAAAGAAATGAGTCGATAGTAAAAAGTGGAGCTAGAAACCTTATTTTCCCTTATCCATTTTATCTGGAGACATCAAACCGAACGTTCATTTGGGCACTTACCTACAAGTAGCCCTAAAACGCTAGAATCATCATTTTCGCAAATTTTGTTTCGCAGAACAAACTATACTACGTACATGGAGCTCTACATACGTATATGCCTGCAAGCATACAAAATTATTGCTCACGGAAAAGATATTTACTTCCAATCAGAAAGTACTAAACCACGCTCGAATTTTGCAGGAGAGCAACTAATGAAGATATTTTACACAATTTATTTTTAAAATCTGATTCTCAGATATAGATAATAATATAAACTTCATAGAAAACACAAAGTTTTATCAACAGCAGCAAAAAGTTTGATCAAATGATCAATTTGATGATGAGGCTGATACTGATACTGAAAGAAAGCTTTACTTTTGTAGACATTAGCCTATTTCACGGTTCAGAAACTGACTCTGAATAACCAATAAACTTAACTTCACACTGGCTTAATTTCCATAAAACATATTTTAATAATCTTACAAGTGGATTAGGCCTCCTGGAAACACCACTATAAAAAAACGTGCTTAGTTCTTCACCTCGTTAGGGTAGTACGGAAGAAAGTACATAACATTGCAGTAATTTTTTTTTCGTTTTTTTTTTTATTTTGAAGTCGAAAATGACAATGTTCCGAGGGTTTCCGGGATTCGTCCCTTGGTGATAATATAGCTTTTATAATGCATTACATAATAAAAAAGCAATGTCTTAAGAAAGCTTAAGAATAACGAATAAAATAAAAATAAATGTTGAGCTCCATACAAAAAAAAAGTAATTATTGTCAATAACTTATTAAATAATAACTTTATCAAGAAAAGTTACATAACATAAAATATTTCTTTTTAGCAAAGGAACACATTGGCGTAGCTATTTTTACAAAATTTGGCAGTTATTTAAATTTTTAATTTTTTATTATTTTAAAGTCCAAAATGACAATGTTCCGAAGATTTCCGAAATGCGACACTTGGTGATAACATAGCTTATATGTTGCATTACATAATACAAAAGTCAATTTCTTAAGAAAGCTTAAGAATAACGAATAAAATAAAAATAAATGTTGAGCTCCATACAAAAAAAAAGTAATTATTGTCAATAACTTATTAAATAATAACTTTATCAAGAAAAGTTACATAACATAAAATATTTCTTTTTGGCAAAGGAACACATTGGCGTAGTTATTTTTACAAAATTTGGCAGTTATTTAAATTTTTATTTTTTTTTATTTTAAAGTCCAAAATGACAATGTTCCGAAGATTTCCGAAATGCGACACTTGGTGATAACATAGCTTATATCGATAGTGGAAATATCAATTACTGTAAGGGACAAAACACGACTTTTCAGGAGAGCCAAAAAACGATTTTTTTTTTCTTTATACCTTAATATCTTTTTATGTGATGTTACGATTTAAATAGTTTCTATGGCAAAGTTTCTTAGAATTTTCTGTTCTTTCATAATATAAACGCCAAATTTTCGAAAAATGGGTAGTTTAAAAGATAGCATGTCCCTTACATTAAAAAACCGAGCTTGACTGTACCTTACAATGTTGAAATTTCACAGTATGGAATGTCATGTATGTTGTAAGGTACATTTAAGAATAAACACGACAGTAATATTATTGTAACTTGACAATTTTAACATTGAAACCTGATGTAAGTAGAGGTTGCATTCGAGTATTCATTAACAAAACGAAGAGAAGAGATAGAAACAAGACAACTTAGTGTTCACAAATGCAGTTGGAGGCATCAAATACACATCACCAACAAAACATTTAGTCACTGATGATGCCTACGTCTGCATTTGTGAACAAGTTGTCTTGTTTCTATCTTTTTCTGTTCATTTTTACGCAGTTAAGTTTTTTTTTTCAATCATCGTTCGTTCGTTTTAGCCGAATGACGTCCACTGCTGGACAAAGGTCTTCCCCCAAGGATTTCCACAACAACCGGTCCTGCGCCGCCCGCATCCAGGCACCTCCTACAACCTTCACCAGATCGTCGGTCGACCTAGTGGGGGTCTGCAGCACATTACGTCTTCCAGCTCGTGGTCGCCACTCAAGAATTTTTCTGCCCCAGCGGCCATCAGCTTTGCAAGCTACGAGCTCCATCCACTGCCACTTGATTTTAGCGATTCTGCGGACTATGTCAGTCACTTTGGTTCTCCTGCGGATCACGTCATTTCTGGTTCAATCACTACGAGCATAGCACGCTCCATCGCCTTTGACCTTGAGTCTTCTTATGAGGCCCACAGTAAGCGACCACGTCTCAGATCCATAAGTTATAAAAGACTTTTGTCTTGAGACAGTGTGATATTTCAGACGTGAGAATATCACGAAGCTTCCTGAACGTTGCCAGCCGAGTTGGATTCGACGATTGACCTCTTCCTCGAAGTTAGACCTACCTAAGGCTGGTTTTAGTGTCACGCAGACCGTCAGTGCGGATCGCTCCGCACAGCCAATCTGTATGAACTGATAGGGAGCGAGCGATTCCTGCGGACCGCATTACTCTAAAACGCTTCCTCGAAGTTTACAGATCGGCTGTGTGAAGCGGATCCGCACTGGACGGTCCGCGTGACACTATAACCAGCCTAACTGGACTGTTTGTACTAGGTATATATAAGTGTCAACAACTGCCGAGTGTAGAGTATCCAACCTTTAGAGGAGTGGGTGCAACACGGACATTTGACATGCTTTTGTCTTGTCCATGTTTCATTTTAAGACCCCCTTGTTGAGAGGCTCGACTCAGGCCATTGTGCATTGTGCCTAGATCTTCCACGGTCTCAGCCATGGCTATGATATCGTTTGCGAATCAAAGGTGGGTTATTTACTCACCGTTGATATTTATGCCGAATCCGTTCCAGTCCAGAAACAGTTTCGGAGTTTTCAGTTCCCCCTGTCTGCTGCTGCAACTGGTTTCGAGTCTTGATCCTGGAGACGGAACTACATTGTGGCATTCAAAATTTCGATGTATCGATATAGGTAGTCAATTTGACACCGTTGGAGAAACTGTAGTAGGTACTGCCCAGGTCTCGATCGAAGCTTTCTCATAGTCCACAAACGCCAGGCAAAGTGACTGACTATACTCCTCGGTCTTCTGTATAATCTGCCGTGGCGTATGTATGTGGTGTACTAAAGCCTTTTCGGAAACCGGCTTGTTGAGAGGCTGGAAGTCATCGAGCTTACGAGCGAGACGATTCGTAATGACTCTCGAAAACAGCTTGTAGACATGGCTCGGAAGTGAGATGGGTCTATAATTCTTCAACAAGGTTTGTCGCCTTTTTTGAAGAAGAGTGTCACCACACTTCTGTGCCATACCGTAGGCGTTTTTCCTTCGAGGATGACGGGATTGAACAGCTTCTGAAGAGCCTTCAGCCCCTCGGTCAAAAACCCAACTGCGTAAAAATGAACAGAAAAAAGATAGAAACAAGACAACTTAGTGTTCATAAGTGTAGTAGGAGTGGGAGGCATTAAATGCATATCACCACCAAAAAAAGTAATTGATATCCTATATGCATATTAACGTAAAGGCCTAATTATAATAAATCAAAAAGTTTTAAATGAAGTAAGGTTCAATGAGTTAAAAAGTTAAAACCAACAGTTTAGGGTAAGGGCTGAATTGTATTATTAAAAGGAATTTACGTCCTTTAAATCATTTGTTTCCCCAAAAGTCGTATTCAGACGACTAAAAATGTTTAAGGTAAGGGACATTTTTTTAAAGATATCAACATTTCAAGTATACCAATCGATAGAGCCGAAAATTCTGAATGCGTTGGTATATATAACTCATTTTGGCCAAAATGTCCCTTACATTAATTGATACTTCCACTATCGATATGTTGCATTACATAATACAAAAGTCAATTTCTTAAGAAAGCTTAAGAATAACGAATAAAATAAAAATAAATGTTGAGCTCCATACAAAAAAAAAGGAAATTGTCAATAACTTATTAAATAATAACTTTATCAAGAAACGTTACATAACATAAAATAGTCCTTTTTGGTAAAGGAACACATTAGCGTATTTATTTTTTCAAAATTAGGCACTTGATTTTTGAGCGACGCTAAGTCTATGAAGCTCTAATATCAGCCCACCGTGTGGCGTGATATCGACATGGCGATGTCATACCATTACGATATGATTAGACTGTGAATTTTATGGTTGTGCACATTTCATTAAGTATTTAGACTCAACACATTTCATAAGTATTTAGCAATAACTCCAAATTTTTTGCTGTTTTAAAAAACGCCCGTCAGCTCATCTGAAAGAATTCAGTTTTGTCTAAAAATGGAGTAAGTGCTGATATCGTTAGCACGGCGCAGTACGTGTGAAATAAACTGTATTGCAGATTTTTTACAGAACGTCTCACCATCACCAACCTCACGCGCCCGCTGTTTGACAAAGACAGTTGTTTTTTTTGTAGTGAGTCATATGAAGCTTTCAGATGAATTAACTTCAAACGTAGAAAATTATTAATTTTATGAGCGCTTCGCCATGTAGCAGCGCGACAGACGCGTGGATGCATGCCTTCACATTATAAAAACGCCGCTGCCGCGCTGCTGTCGCGTTTCTAACACCCTAATGTGAAAGCGCTCTTTATAATAACTTTATCATAACATTTTACAGATATTAACGCAATTACCAGCAATACTTAAAGAAGAAGAGGATGAATCGTACAACACTGAAGTTGGATACGATGATAGTGACGATATTATAAACAAACAACATAATGCGGCTGTCAGAACTATTGCAATCGGGCACATAGTTGAAAAGGTTCGTTAATTAAATATGAAAACTTGTGAGGGCGGGATATTTGGCTTATAATACTGGGCGGGTTGCCTGTTCTGCTCTTGATATCCCATTAGGGAGCACCTGTACGGCTAGCACGAAAATCTTTCCGAGTTCGAATCGTTTGCGTATTCGACAAAATTCGATAGTCAATCTTCGAATTAAACGAAAACGTGACAATTTTGACTCTCAAAATAAGTTTCGTGCAAACATTTCTTATAAGTTCACTTTACGACACGTTCACAAGTGCGCTGTTTAGTTTTCGTACTAAATCTTTTGATGGCGATTCGAATACGCAAACGATTCGAACTCGAGAGGTTTTCGTGCTAGCCGTACTGGTGTATTGATTTAACGTTTTGGTTAAATTTCGACGATACATTGAATATTACTAAAAGATTAACTGTTTTAAAATACATTGAATAATGTTTTACATTACAGATGTCAAGACCTATGTTAGAAGCGTTAGTAGCCCGGAATGCATTAAATACAGTGAGACTTACAGCATTGAAGAAACATCACCAGGAGTTAATGGCCCGATTAGAAAACGTGTCTGCTACGTAATGTTCGTGGATTTTAGTAACGCATATGAGATGCAATATTTTGTAAAATAAATAAACCTATTTATAAGACGAAATCCTTTTTGATTCTAAGATATCCCAAATCATCAATCTTGAAACTGTTCTCTACAGTAACTTTGTATGTAAATTGTAGCATTGTAGGATAGTACTCAAGGTACAATTTGAGCTTTTACCTCCGTGACATCAAGCCAACGAGGTCCAGATAAGTGATCATATATTACGTTGCATATTTTGTGGTATTAAGTTGGCCTATTACTTCATAGATACCTACCAAGTACCAGTTTACCCGAACCACCTACGCGCACCCACTTTATTTATTGCGGGCTAGGGCTACGCAACCCTGAGCAATCGAAAATAAAGAACTTGTCGACCCCTAACCCTTTGAACGACTTGTCAAAAAGCTCTTTACTGTATGCGCTAGTGTTGCTCTCTAGCGGCAGAAGTTTAGATTAACACTTTTTATTAATGCAGATCAGTCATTATTTAGTCCAGTCAATGAATGCCTTAACGACGGTGTAGAGAGAAATCCGTGGAACACAATTTCTGACCTCGCACTATGGATCGAAATTGCGATTTATGGACATAGCGATTTTTTTCACAATTTCTATATGAAAAAATTGCCTATCGATAGGTTACGTTATTCTGATGAATAAATGCTGCACAAGTTTTTCTCTAAAACCAATAGTTTGGCTGGAAAAAAACATTTTCCATTTTCGTTGTATGGAATGAAACTGTTGTATCATCTTTGGATTTCTTTAATAGTCTATGATTGTGTTCATTGTCTATGGTACTGAAAAAGACGGCCATGTTTTTTTGGCATCTTGAGGGAGCTGGTTATTTAAACAAGCAGTGTCAGTAATTCATTCAGTATTTTATTTATCTACTGCCTCTTATCACATGGTGGCAGCGGTAAAAGTAATAAATGGAGAAAAAACATAAATCAGACATGAAGGAGGCAGAGCAGGGTGGAAGAGGCCACCAAGCCAAGGTGACGCCACCCGGAATTTTCAGTTTTGTGCCGGAAGAATGGCCGAAGTATAAAACCAGATTTATGAGGTACATGAGTTTAACAGGTCAAAACAACAACGTCGACGAAGAAAAGATAAATTGCCTCATTTATTGCATGGGAGAAAGGGCAGAAGACGTAATATTGCAGTTTGGGGAGGACGCCATGTGCTACCTTAAGCTATTGAAAAAATTTGATGATTTTTTCGCTCCCAAACGAAATGTAATCTATGAAAGATTCAAATTCAACGCCAGGGTGCAACTACAAGGCGAAAGGGTTGACGAATTTGTCACTGAAATACACCGACTTGCCGAGCACTGTGAATACGGCGTTCTGAAGACTGATCTTATCAGAGATAGAATTGTCGTTGGTATTGCAGATAAAAGTCTAAGCGACAGGATGCTACTCAAACCAGATCTTACATTAGAAGAAGCCATACAAATGGGAAGACAATCTGAAATACAGCAGGAAGAAACTAAGAAAATGAGGGGTGAAGTGACAGAACTCATGAAAATTGAAAAAAGAAAAAAGACAGGAAACTGCTGGTTTTGTGGGAAGGAGCGACATCCAAGAGAAAAATGTCCCGCGGAAAAAGCAACTTGCTACAATTGTAAACGTGTGGGACACTTTGCTAAATTGTGTCGGTCTAAAGCAGTTAAAATTATAAAAGAGGATTCAAATGAGTATGAGGTGTGTATGATACAAGGTGGGAAGTATACGTTAAATGTTTGTATATTTAATTCAGACAAATTTGTGGATAAAATATTTTTTTTAATTGATACAGGAGCAGATATAAGTGCTATACCAGAAAATGTTGCAGTGAAGGCCAAACTACCGTTGGTGAAATCAGGTGATAGTGTAAAAGGGCCAGATGGGACCAAATTGAATGTACTGGGAACGGTGCAACTGAAATTACAATATAAGGACAGGATATATGAAGGTAAAGTCTATGTAATCAAAGATCTTAGTACAGCAATATTAGGCAGGCCATCAATTGATAGTATGAATATTCTAAAAGTTTGTGCTATCTCAAATTCAAGTCAGATCAGTGACACACATTCAAATGTTTTAGTAGAAAAAGAATTCCCAAAAATCTTTGATGAGTTAGGGGTTTTCAAAGATGAGTTTCACATAAAATTAATTAATAATCCTAAGTCATATGTCCAGGCAACACCTCGCAGTGTATCAATACCTCTTTTGCCCAAAGTTAAGGAAGAACTGGATAGATTGCAAAGATTAGGTATTATTAGTCCAATTGAGGAACCTACTGATTTTGTGTCACCAATTGTGGTAGTGCTCAAGAATGATAAAGTGAGAATTTGCGGTGACTATACACAAGTAAACAAAAATATTTTGAGGCCAGTTTATCCAATTCCTAAGGTACAAAATACATTAAGTAGACTGAAAGGTGCTAATTATTTCTCTAAAATCGACGCTACTTCAGGATTTCATCAAATTCGTCTGGATGAGGAGTCTAAAAAGCTGACAACCATTATTACACCTTTTGGAAGGTATATATACAACCGTTTACCATTTGGACTTAATTGCGCACCTGAATATTTCAGTATGAAGTTCTCAAATCTGCTGAAAGACCTAAACGTAGCAATACATGTCGATGACATTCTGATTTTTGAACCTACTAAGGAATCCCATGATCAGGTACTTAGAGAAGTTTTAAAAAGATTGCATAATGAAGGGATAACAATTAATAAAAGTAAATGTGTGTTTGGGGTAAAGGAGGTAAGTTATTTGGGACACATTGTTAACAAAGAAGGAATAAAAGTAGATCCAGACCGAATCAAAGCCATTAGTGAATTTAAAAATCCGTCTAATAAAAAAGAATTACTACAATTTTTAGGCATGGTTAATTTTGTAGGAAGGTACATTCAAAATAAGTCTCAAATCCTTGCACCATTACATGAGCTTTTAAAAGAAGACCGGCTATTTATTTGGGGTTACCTTCAGAGACAAGCATTCCAAACTATAAAGGACAATTTACTAAGGTCACCCACTCTAGCACATTTTGATCCGGAAATGAAAATAATTATTTCAGCAGATAGTAGTTCTTTTGGGCTAGGAGCAGTTTTATTACAAGAAGACAAAAAAGGCCAAAGATCAGTAGTGATGTATGCTAGTAGAACATTAACAGAATCCGAAAAGCATTATGCACAAATAGAAAAGGAATGCTTGGCTCTGACATGGTCAGCTGAGAAATTTAGAGATTATATATTAGGTATTCCTATTATACTAGAAACTGACCACAAACCTTTGCTGCAAATATTGCAAACAAAACCATTTGATGACCTTAGTCCGCGACTCTTAAGATTTAGATTAAGGTTGACTCGTTTTGACTATGAAGTAAAGTATATCCCTGGGAAAGAATTGGTAGTAGCAGATGCCCTGTCCAGACAGCCACTGCCAATTTATCTTAGTTCAGATAAGGAAAAGGAGTTACAATTCAATATCAATTCACTTGTCAGTGAAACTGTGTCAGAGAACATTCTATACAAAATAAAATCCAGTCAGAGAAACTGTAACATATGCACTCAAATTATAGACTTTACAGTTCATGGGTGGCCTGCAAAACATCTGTTAGGTAATTTGAAACCATATTATCAGTATCGGGACAACTTCTCAGTGGAAGGGGAATTTCTTTTGTTTAATTCAAGAATTGTAATACCTGACAACATGCAACAAGAAATCTTAGATAGAATTCATGAAGGACATTTAGGAATTACAAGGTGTAGGGAGCGTGCAAAACAGTCAGTTTGGTGGTTAGGTCTATCAAAACAAATTGAGGAAAAAGTTAAGACTTGTTCAAACTGTATAGAAACATCACAAAATTATAAAGAGACCATGGTACTAGACCCACCACCAGATAGACCCTGGCAGAAAATAGGAATTGACTTATTTAAATTTTCAAACCATTGGTATTTAGTTGCAGTTGACTATTACTCTAGATATCTGGAAATATTTAAACTACATGATTTGACTGAAGACTGTGTAATAGTTAAATGCAAAGAAATGTTTTCTAGGTATGGAATTCCAGAGGTAGTAAGGTCAGATTGTGGTACACAATTTAGAACAAAGTTTAATAATTTTGCCAAAGAGTATGGGTTTCAGTCTATAACTAGTAGTCCCTACTATGCACAAAGTAACGGTCTAGCCGAATCCGGAGTAAAGATTGCAAAGTCTCTTCTAACAAAAAATAAGGATATTTATCTAGCTTTACTAATCTATCGAAATACCCCTTCTGAGATAGGTTATAGTCCAGCAGAATTAATGTTTAACCGAAAACTTAGAGATAACCTTCCTATTATATCTAGTAAACTTGATAACCCAGTAGTCTTAGGTCAAGAATTCAAACAAAAGATGTTGGAAAAGAAACATAGAAATGGGTGTTATTACAATAAGAGACATAGAGCAAGGGACCTGCCAGAACTGAATACTAATGATAGAGTGTGGGTTACTGATTTGAAAATATATGGAACAGTTGCATCAAAATGTAAGGAACCTAGATCATATATAATTAATACTGAAAGAGGGAAATTTAGAAGAAATAGATGGCATTTGAAGTTGGCACCTACTGAAACTATTTCACCAACGGTAGGAGGGTATGTCACAAATGAAAATGTAATTTTAGATGAGGTGCATTGTAAGGGTTCTGCTGATATTACAAATCCTGTTGAGGATCAGATTGTTGATTCTGCAGAATCCATTGAAGTTAATCCTTCTAATTCTAATGTTAGTAGCTCGGAGGAAACTGGATTTGAACAAAATAATACCAGACTTAAAAGATCTGTAAAGCGTCCTGCTTATCTAAATGACTATATGTGTTACTAGGGTAACTTAACTAAAATAGAAATAATTGATGTAAACCTCTACCTAAACTTGGTTTCAGCAGTGTAACAAATCACTGAACCCAAGTATTTATTTACGTAGGGCTGAAACCAAGTAACTAGGCAATACAATTATTTAAGTACATAGAATGTAATAGCTATGTTATGAAACTTAAAAATAGTGGTTAATGTTGCTGTTTAACCTAAGTTTATTGTAACAAAACATGAAAGTATTATTTTGTGTTGGTGTTATGTATGTTGCTGTTTAACATAAATGTATACTGTAACAAAACAGAAGTATTAGTTGTGTACTTATATTAACTTAAAATTAGCTGCATAATTTATTGTCATTAGCCGTAATACTTGTGTTAATGTATTAAGTTTATCTTAGCATTTTTGTTTCTAAAAAGGGGAGATGTTGTATCATCTTTGGATTTCTTTAATAGTCTATGATTGTGTTCATTGTCTATGGTACTGAAAAAGACGGCCATGTTTTTTTGGCATCTTGAGGGAGCTGGTTATTAAACAAGCAGTGTCAGTAATTCATTCAGTATTTTATTTATCTACTGCCTCTTATCACAGAAACATAAAGTGGTCGATTTCGACTAAGCCTTGACAGATCTTGCTTTGAAACTACTTGAGCCTTGTTTTATGGCTTGTTGACTATAATCCTACGCAATCAACGCGCGCCCAAAGTTGCCCGTTCATAAGTTATGAGGTTCTGAAAAATTTTAAAAAAGTAAGTAAAAGTGACTTTTTTTTGGAATATCTTTAAAGATTTAACAAAAATATAAAGATTCTATACGTTAATAATGTAAATTAACCTTAAATTACTGCTAAAAACACATTTTAATAAAATTAAAAGGAATAAAATCAGCGATATTATTTTCACAATTTCTGTTTGAAAAAAATACCTATCGATAGGGTATGTTATTTTGATGAATAAATGTTATGAAACGTTTTTCTCTAAAACCAATAGTTTGGCTGGAAAAAAATATTTTCCATTTTCGTTGTATGGAATGAAACGTAAAGTGGTCAATTTCGACTAAGCCTTGACAGATCTTGCTTTGAAACTACTTGAGCCTTGTTTTATGGCTTGTTGACTATAATCCTACGCAATCAACGCGCGCCCAAAGTTGCCCGTTCATAAGTTATGAGGTTCCGAAAAATTAAAATTAAAGTAAGTAAAATTGACTTTTCTTTAGATAAGACGACAAGAGAAAGGTTAATTACATTACTAAAGTATAGAATTTTCATGTTTTAGTTGAATCTTTAAAGATATGTCCCAAAAAAAGATACTTTTACTTACTTTAATTTTCATTTTTCGGAACCTCATAACTTCTGAACGGGCAACTTTGTGCGCGCGCTGTTAGTGTAGGATTATAGTCAACAAGCCATAGATCAAGGCTCAAGTAGATTCAAAGCAAAATCTGTCAAGGCTTAGTCGAAATCGACCACTTTATGTTTCATTCCATACAACGAAAATGGAAAATATTTTTTTCCAGCCAAACTATTGGTTTTAGAGAAAAACGTTTCATAACATTTATTCATCAGAATAACATACCCTATCGATAGGTATTTTTTTCAAACAGAAATTGTGAAAATAATATCGCTGATTTTATTCCTTTTAATTTTATTAAAATGTGTTTTTAGCAGTAATTTAAGGTTAATTTACATTATTAACGTATAGAATCTTTATATTTTTGTTAAATCTTTAAAGATATTCCAAAAAAAAGTCACTTTTACTTACTTTTTTAAAATTTTTCAGAACCTCATAACTTATGAACGGGCAACTTTGGGCGCGCGTTGATTGCGTAGGATTATAGTCAACAAGCCATAAAACAAGGCTCAAGTAGTTTCAAAGCAAGATCTGTCAAGGCTTAGTCGAAATCGACCACTTTATGTTTCATTCCATACAACGAAAATGGAAAATGTTTTTTTCCAGCCAAACTATTGGTTTTAGAGAAAAACTTGTGCAGCATTTATTCATCAGAATAACGTAACCTATCGATAAGTAATTTTTTCAAATAGAAATTGTGAAAAAAATCGCTATGTCCATAAATCGCAATTTCGATCCATAGTGCCTCGGGACTTTATTTAGACTAGTTAGGAGGTGAACATAGCAAAAGTCCCCGCCCTTAGCCCTTAAGCCGGCGAGGAGGGGGGTTTAAAGGTACCACTTTTCGGTATTTCGCTTAATCCTCGGAAACTATGCGTCCTAGTGACATGACTACTATGAACCAAGAAAAGCTTATTGAATTTGCTACAGGTGAGATAGTCAAGTTTTTCTATATCTTGTATAGTTTTCGCGGCATCTGCTCTAGAAGGTCTGTAATATTGGAAATTTTATTTTTGTCTTATATGTTCCCATCAAGAGAAAATCGACTAAATCAACATTGAGCTAATATTCTAGACCTGCTCTCATTTATGTTGCATATTGCCCAATTGGATGCACTACTTGGGTAAATTTCGCTCTTTTAAAATAACAAAGTCAAAGAAGAGTAATTACCTATTTATTTTTTTAATTGCCATGTTAATATAAGTAATCCTACTAATATAATTGAATAAAATGCTATTGGCCACATAAAGGAGAGAATGGGTATAAGAGATAAAAACGTAAGAGCATATTATTAAGTAGCTTCATTAGACCTCGTTGGCACGGGTTTGTTACATTCAAATATTCCAATCACCTTGATATGTTAATTGTTGTTACATTAAGTCTTGTTTATCCACCATTTCAAATCCATCTGAGGAATCAACACTAGAGACGCGTTTTCTTTTAGTTGTTTCGTCAGTCTTAGTATACATCAAGTTTGTGACGACGCCCGTTATATTCCAAAGCGCATTGTAAGCTGAAGCACTCCACGCGGGCGTTGACCGGATCTCTTCCAAAGTAGAAAGCAGTTGTTCTTTTTGTTGTTGATCTAAAATTGAATAACACACCGATTACAAATACAGAATATGGATATAACAGCTCATATTTGTTCTAATCCTAATGCAAAAGAATACGTTCTTCATTGATAAGTAAATAAATAGTACTTTGTGAATGTTGTGTAAAGTGATGAATACTTAAGGGTTCTTTAAAAAAAAAACGTTAATAATTTAAACTACATACTACTTACTTTTTTCTACTTTTCAATTACAATGGAACCAAAAATGATCATTTAAAGGTAATAAAAAATTAATTCAGTTTTAGAATGAAGTGTCTTTTTAATAACCCTCCTTGTGGCGCAGTCGGGTAAAAAGTTGTGATTTCGTATTATGTATTGGGAAATAAATAAATAATAATTTCACACAGCGTCATCTAGTCTCAAAGTAAGCAACTAATATGCTTGTAATATGGGTACTAGCTTTATTGGATATAGGTAAGTAGTACTTTTTAAATGCATACATATTTTACATAGTAACACCCAGACCCATCACAGAAATTAAAATTGACCAATTCAATTTTTGCCCGGCTGGGAATCGAACCCGGGACCTCTTGCGTAGTATGCCGGCATGTTGATCACTACACCACTCAGGTCGTCAATGGTGTCAATTAATAGTCTTTAGTCGAGCGGCCGTGGGAATCATAAGTCAGCCAGTCCAATACCTACCTTCACCGCTTCGGCTATCGGCGCTTAATTTTGAAGGTTTACTACTGAACCATACAAATTAAAGTGAGCTATAAGCCGTTTTTAGCTAACATTGCACAATTTGCACAAACCTCGTGGCATGTATTCATCTTCACTCGAATCTGAAGTTTCGACATTTTTATCTAGAGTTTTCATTTTTTCTATTGACAGATTTGTTACAAGAGAACTACTATTTTCAGAACTGTCACTTGCTTCCTCAAGAGGTACATCATCTGGTTTCCAATAATCTGCAAAGAAAATAAACGTCAAGAAATCAGTTTCTTCATTGTTTTAGTAATAGTTTTGTTAAATGCCCAATACAGTTACTCCTAGAGCTAGGCCACACACATCGCGATACCCGAAGTTGCGATGTGTGAAGCCAAGTATTCGCGTATATTTCAGTGCTTTTTTTTCATCAGTGTGAAATCCGGTGATTAATAAATGCAAACCGCGAATTTGCCGTCAAGTACGAATACGGATACTGTGAGTGTTGTGTGTCGTGGTAACATCACAAATGACAATATGAGGGTTATTGAAAATCTTCAAGCCCGCCCGAACGGACGACGCCGCGAACCCCCAGTCTACTTGAAACCACGGCCACGGATTGTGGCCACGGATCGCAGCCGAAACGTCAAGCCGTGAGTACATAATGTAACTCATTAATAAACGTCGTCGTTACGACCCGTGTCTTACTATTCTATCTGCTTCTGCTTCATTCATAAAAATAAAAAAATACTTATAGAAATGCTTTATACTAAACTTACCTAAACTTTGTCGTTCATCATAAATTTGGTTTGATTCAGGTTCTATAGTAAGCAAATTTATATCAACTTCAGATACTTCCGGCATTAGTCCTTCAAATTCCACATCAGATTCTGTAAGAATACATAGGTCAGTAAAAGAGGATAACTTTAGTAATGGACAACCACTAGCAGATGTAAAGAGTTGTAAGCAGACCAAATCAGTGTGTTTAATGGATATGGAGAGTCCCAAATTAAAACAGATAGCAGATTATATGTCTATTTATATCTACAGACATTGAGCATACCAGACACGTGCCGGAACCGTGTAGACAAAATATTATTTCCGCGAGTACTGGCCGCGCACAGCCGGCAGCCCCGTGTCTGTGCAGCCGTGTAAAGATAGATATAAATATGTAGACACTGTATTATAAGAATATTATTTTGTCCGGCACTGCACGTGTCTCGCACGCTCAATGTCTGTAGATATAAACGGATTATGGACCTTATAATAATGTAGAATGCGTGTATCAATCTAATCAGTCAGCATTTTCATAGAAATTTACATAATGCACCAAAAAAACCTTTTTTCCATTATAATAACTTAAAAAATACATCTTATGTTGAAAGCATGCATTTTCATCAATGCTGGAAATGTTCATACTTAATATTCTTTTATTTTTAAATATTAAATAGGTTTATTTTATTTCTCCAGTGGGTTATGGATCCCAGTTTGGGAACCACTGCTAATATACGGTTTTTATAAAATAAGTAGGTACTACGCAAGTGTATTTTGTAAACTTCTTAATTGAACTGAACTAATTTCTTAACTCATCAAGCCCCTCAAATAGAGACACAATAGATATCAATTATATTGCTGTGCAGTTGCAAGTGCTTGGGGTTTGGTGGGTTAATTAATAACATAATTTTATATTAAAATTACCTGCATTTTGTTGTATTTTTTTTATCACTGTTACTATTGGTGGAAGCATTTTGTAGAATAATGTAAGAGTCATACTCAAAAGGTACATTATTACGTATCCCCTTAAATATTGTCCGGTTAAGAATATTATTCCTAATATAATGTTGATCAACAAAAAGGCCTGGAATAAAATAAAATTTTTTTACGAAATAATTCAATAATAGTTGATTATGGCTTTTAATATACACAACACAAGATGCAGATTTAATAAATAACTTTAACTAACTTACTTTTGTAGGATTAGTATCTCGCAAATACATAAACTCCAGCCATTTCTTGTAAAACCATGTTTTTAGTTGAGCAGCCATTGCTTTAAGTTGAGATCCATCTTGATCTGCTAGACGTTTCAAGCATGTAGTCCTATGTTTATATTTTAGCCAGGCTTCAAACCCATCAATTAATAAATACGAAATGTATAAATATATTGATAAACTTAATAAGTTGAATTCTTTATGTCTAAAAACACTGAAAAAAGTTAAATAAAGTTAGTAACTAAAGGAAAATCCTTATGGTACCTACACAATATGACTAGGTATATATTACTAAAATAGTTATACACTTTAAATGTAATTACACATTGAAAACACAATAATATTTGACTTAACAAATTCTGATCCCAAAAAATAGAAATAAGAATGAAAGTTTTCCATGCAGCACAAATTTATGATAATCGTAATTACGAGCTTTATATTGACTTCGCTCGTTTTTAAGGCGTAGAATGTTATAGCAAGCAAGCATACAGTAAGTACATAATAATTTGGTAAGTATGGTGTTACTATTGAATTAATAAGTGTTATGCAACTCGCGTGCTATTATCGCAAATATTAATTAAACAACTGTAATCTACTTACAAAAATATCACATTCAAAAACAGGATACAAGACAAAGACAGCCAGAGTTTCTTCCAAAATAATATTTCTTCAAGTATGCCTGTAAAAACTGCTATGATATAATGGGATGTTTGGATTTTCTTGTTGTCTTCTTTTTTGGGCGAGCTCCATTTAAATGTTTTCTTGAAAAAGGCAATCATGCTAACGTTTTACAATAATAAAACCATTCCGATTCCACACCAATTATTTCTAAAAATATTGACAAATGCGACAAATGTCGTCGTCTCTGCGCTGTCCACAGATATTGGCGCTGTCACTCACAGATGAGACTGTCACTGTCAGAAAAGTGCTAAAAAAAACAGTGTTCCGATTTTATTCAAAGCTACAGTTTGTCTATAAAGTCGTGACATAAAATGAGGGCGCTTTTTTTCTTCATGTAGCAACCCTATACAATTTGACCAAATGAGTTTGATACTAGGGCAATTTAGTTAGGGGTAGATTTTTCTATCCTTAGATATCTTTTGACTGATGAATAAACTTGTAATTTTGACATATTTTCCATACTGAAACTGTCAATGTGCCAATCTTATTCTTCAGTTAAAAGTTATCCGACGATTGAAAAATCAGCCCTTAACCAATTTAGACGACGATATTTTGTTTTTGTTTTTATACAGTAGGTACCTATGCTTATGAGAGGTTTTACCAAGCATTTTTGTTGAATCAGCATAATAAAAAACGCATTATACATAGTTAATAAGGACATTTATTAATCACTTTCATCATCGGATTCCAAATTTTCGATGTTAAGAAAAGTTTCGTTGCCACTTTCATAAGCAGCGCTGTCATCATTCACATCATCATCTTCGCTGCTGTTATTATCGCCTAAGCAAATAACCAATTGTCTTGGTACAGGTCCATAAATATAATGGAAGGCTCATGAAGATTTGGTATTAGTTTTTCTTTAATCCACTTCGTGAAGTTATGCGCATTCATTTCTGAATGGTAGTCTTCCAAATTATTTCTGCCAGTGAATATGAGGAGGCAGTTTGGCACAAACCCCTTTTCGCTTCCAGCATGGACTATGATGTAACGCTTTCCTTTGAAAATGTCTTTTGTGATGCCTTTGATGTTTAGAGATTGCGAACATTTTGTGACCTGGTGGAAAAATAAATAGATTCTTGTTAGTGAAAATTTTATAATATTATACATCTATAATATTATTAAGAAGAAAGATTTCATTGTTGGTTTGTTTGGATGGGGGTTTAAGGGTGTATAAGAGGGAGGGGGAGGGTGCAATTAAAATTATTTCATCATTACAATCTAAAAAAAACTGCTTAACATAGGCTATAATATTTTTAGGAACCAGAAGCGGGTAGCATTAAAAAAAAACAACAAATAACAAACTAAAATAACATTTACTCAAAATAATGATTTTACAAAGAAATTGGAATCAAATCAAACAGCCACTAATTTACACAAAAATAATCACCACCAAAAATAATGAAAAGATACGACTTACTGCAAATCGGGCCGATCACCAATCCAACAACCTCACCGCTCGGAGTCGCTCGGGCAAATGAGTTTCCCATGCGCCGAGTGCCTCTTTTATAGGCGTTGGCGGTGATGCCACTCGATTTGAAATAAATCGTAACGGACTATCCTAATACGGCCTCTCCTGAACGTGCGCCGTCCCCGGCCGCATCTTCAAGAAGAGTTCCTCGAAGAGCTGGTGAAAGTCGGTGACACAGCCTCAGCCGGGTCATCGTCATCACTCAGCGCGAGATCCGCCCGAAGTATGTCCTCAGGCGTGTCTTGCGTGGAGTCTCCTGAAGAGCCGGTGAAAGTTGGTGACACGGCTGCAGCCGGGTCATCGTCATCACTCAGCGCGAGATCTGCCCGAAGTATCTCCTCAGGCGTATCTTGTGTACCCTCGGAGTCAGCATGGGATGCCGAAGGGCCAGCCTCAACATTGTCATCATCACCCTCATAGCCTGTAGATGTAAAATAAATTATGACTTACAAAGCAGTCTCACAACATGTGCCTATTCATTCATTCCTCACACATACAAGGCCCTCTTTCAGTAATACACACAAGCTTAGCTATTTCGTCAACTGCACTAACGCTTCATACTTCCAAAGAATTCCATACACACGTGTCACTCATTCTCATACTCCTATCTGTACGTACAGACCCCATAATAACCACAAAGACTGCAAGGCAGTCTACGTACTGAAAAGTACGTCTGCAAGGCCGAAGCCCCTACGCACTGAAAAGTACGTCTGCAAGGCCGAAGCCCCTACGCACTGAAAAGTACGTCTGCAAGGCCGAAGCCCCTACGCACTAAAAAGTACGTCTGCAAGGCCGAAGCCCCTACGCACTGAAAAGTACGTCTGCAAGGCCGAAGCCCCTACGCACTAAAAAGTACGTCTGCAAGGCCGAAGCCCCTACGCACTAAAAAGTACGTCTGCAAGGCCGAAGCCCCTACGCACTAAAAAGTACGTCTGCAAGGCCGAAGCCCCAACGCACTAAAAAGTACGTCTGCAAGGCAGCATCTCTGATGCATGCCCCATGGCACTGGCTGATGAACCCTCTCAGCCCGGTGCGCAAAGCGTGATCATTCGCCTCACACACGCTCACACTCGGCCATACAAAGCAAGCTGAAACATAGGAGTGTTAGACAGTCTCACAACTTACTTTCGAAAAAGGCAGCGCAACTCTCAGGGCACCACTCTCCTTTCCAAGGCACCATATATTGGGCCGCTGCTTGGGTGGTCTTGCCACGCGCGCCGCTTAAAAGCTTTAACTCGTATCGCCCGCTTGGTAAGACCTTGACCACGCGGTAAGGGCCTCGCATGCCCGAGTCAAGCTTTCCAACTGATTGGGAGTATTTAATTACAAAGACCTGATCGTCCAGTCTGAATACTCTTGGAGGGTTCCGATGACGATTAACACGAGAGTCCTGCTGATCTTTGTTTTTCTTAAGCAGGTCCTTGGCTCGGCTCCTACTGATCTCCCTTAATGCCTGATGATTGGGGCTGTTGTTTTCAACAGCAACATCACGGATCAGCGCACGAATGACAGGAGTGGTAGTATCAGTTCCGATTAACAAAAACAATGCTGAAACTTGAGTGGTTTTCTGTTTAGTTATGTTAAGAACTAACTGAATTTTTCGCAAAGCCTCGGACCAGGCTGAGTCTTTGTTATAACTTTCAACACGAATCAGGTTGAGGACGGTCCGTACATAACGCTCAGCTTGACCATTTGCATGGTGCATCTCTGGCGTTATGTAGTGGATGTCACATCCTAATTCGGATATCCAGTTAGTAAAGCTAGACGCTTCAAACATACGCCCTCGGTCACAAACTAACAATTTCGGTGTACCAAACAATGAGATTGCATCATTTAGGACGCGTTTCAGTTCATTTGTATCTTGTCGATACATTGGGAAAAGCATACAAAACTTTGTGAATGCGTCAACTAGTATTAGGACAAACTTGTAGCCATTCGATTCCGGCAACGGCCCTAGCGCATCAACATGAACAGTATTGAAGGGGACATCTGACTTTTCCCACGAAGTAATGGGTTGATGAGGAGCTCGTGGGACTCGTTTCTTTGAAATGCAGATAAGACAATGTGAGGTATACTTTTGAACAAAGGGCCTAAGGCCCGGAAACCAAAAGTGTTTCAGTATGAGATCCAAAGTCTTGTCGGCTCCAATATGTTCATGTTCATCATGAAAAATGCGTAACAAGCTCAGGCGGTGTCCTTTAGGGACGAAACATAATAAGCGCGACTCCTCACCTACAGGTGAATAACGGTAGTACAAAAGATCGTTTTGACACACATATCGGCGTGAGTCAAGGAGCCCATCTCTAAGCTTTTGAATTAAATCCTGGGTCTCATTGTCGGCGTTTTGGGCCATTTGTGCCCAATTTAAAGGTCGATCAATATGATTGACTTGCATCGCTGGTGGATTTCTGCTCAAATAATCTGCATGGCCCATCATGGAGCCTTTTCTATATTCAATGGTGAAGTTAAAATCTTGCAGATAAATCCACCAGCGAGCAACCCGCGGAAGCAGATCCTTCTTACGCTCGGTGGCTTTCAGGGCATTGCAGTCGGTTACGATTTTGAAAGTTACGCCTATCAGATAATGCCGAAAATGCTGCAATGCTCTGACAACCGCCAACGTCTCGAGCTCGTACGAGTGGTATCTGCTTTCTGCGCCTTGGGTAACTTTGCTAAAATAAGCTACCACGCGTTTGTTACCATCAGAGTGTACCTGCATTAGTACAGCCCCATATCCAGCACTACTTGCGTCTGTGTGCAGCTCGACCGGTAAGTTAGGATCAAAAATTGCAAGTATTGGCTCACTCGTCAACTGCGTTATAAGATATTGGCGGACTTCCTCCTGCTCAGGTCCCCAAGTGAATTTGACGTCTTTTTTCGTAAGACGTGAGATACTTGCAGTTTTTGTCGCATAGTCTTTGATGTAGCGCCGAAAATACCCAGCCAGACCCAAAAATTGACGCACTTGTTTAACATTCGTCGGAGTAGGTGCATTTACTAGCGCTTCAATTTTTCGGGGGCTCGGCCTAACCTGACCATGGCTAATGACGCGACCTAGGTACTCTACTTCGCTACTCAGAAAGGAACACTTTTGAAGATTGATCGAAAATCCAGCATCGGTAAGGGTAGTTAACACTTCCCGCAACAAAGCTATGCCGTCACTAACTGTCATGCTTGGAATGAGTACATCATCAATGTATACTAAGACGTGCCCTGATTCGATCAACTTTCGAAGCGTGTTGTTGATAATTCGTTGGTAAACTGTTGGTGAATTACATAGTCCGAATGGCATTTTGACGTACTCATAATGTGACTCCGGAGTAACAAACCCAGTCTTGTGTATTGAGTCTTCATCTATTGGTATCTGATGAAAACCTGACGCCATGTCCAGGCTGGTGAAGAATTTCGAGCATCCAAGGCGGTCAATGTGATCCTCGATCAATGGAAGTGGATATCTGTCTTTTATAGTAATGCGATTGAGTGCTCGAAAGTCCACACACATCCTGTCTGTGCCATCCTTCTTTTTAACCAGAATGATTGGGCTTGCATACTCGGAGTCAGATTCCCTGATTATGTTCTTATCCAATAAATCCTTCACAATATCGCGAACCTTAAGTTTCTCCTGATATGACAAACGGTAGGGGTGATAGGCTACTGGAACCTCACTCGTTAAGTTTATTTTCATTTTGCCTGTTTTTACCGTAGTAGTAGCCGTGCCAGTTATCAAAAACGAAGAGAAATCGTTTATTACGGTCATCAAAGAATCCAGTTCTTCGCCTTGAAGAGGCGTGTTGACCTTATTAGGCTCTTTGATATTAACAGAGTTAACGTTTAAGATCGTATTGGATGAATGCGTCAAGTATTGCTGATCTTTCGTCCTTACGAAAGTTACACCATCCCTATTTAGGACGTCGGTTCCGATAATGATTGGCGTATTCATGCAAGAGGCAGGTACTACCACAAAATCTATATCCAGAGCGATATTGCTGAACTCAACTGTGAGTGTGACATATTCGTGAGCAATAATCTCATTATCACTTATTCCCTTAAGAACGCAGTGAATTTGTTTCTTTGAACAAGAAAAGTGTTTAAGAACCGCCGAAGATATTAACGAAACGTTCAAAGCCCCGCTATCTATCAAAACGTCTACCGGTATACCCTGTATCACTGCTGTACACACGTCATTATTTTTAGTTGACTTAGAAAGTTCTTTGCATAAGTTGACTTTGCGTTGATTATTATTTTGGCCTTCAGATCGAGCTTTGGCGAAACAATCACTCTCCCTATGTCCTAGCTTCTTGCAGAAACTACACGTTATTTTTGGCTGAGTTTCAGGAATCTTACGCTTTTTAGGGCAGTTTGAGTTTATATGTCCAGTCTGGCCGCAGTTAAAACATTTATTTTCACTACGGTTGGTATTTCGTTTTCTAAAAACATTATGAGAAGGTCGATTGTCTTTGCTACATCCAGGCTTGACATAAATAGCTAAAAACGAGACTAAGTTTTCTGTCGTGAGGTTGGCGTTCGCAGCCGCAGCCCTCACTTGCGCATCGTTAATACCGCGTATCACTATTTGAACCATAAGTTCCTCACTAATACCTTTAACTATGCGCAGGCGCAATAGTGATCGTCGTGCGTATTCAGCGTAAGTAGAAAACTTGTCAGAAGAAGTATTCATGACATCGAAAAGTGTTTGAGCGTAGTCTATTTTGGGAGGACAAAGCGACTTAAATTCGTTCACAAAATTAGACCAAGAGCGATCACTATTAGCCCATTCGTTTAGCCATAATTTGGCATCCCCTTTTAAACAATTAGCAACGCGCGACAGACACTCTGAATCTTCCCAGTGGTTAGCTAACCTAGCTCGCTCCACCTCATCGCACCACACCTCAAAATTATTAACGGCAGGATCAAAATTTGACACATAGTAATTTTGTGATTTTACTCGATTTATTGCAATAAGTGCGTCTGCCAGGGCTTGTGTGGCACTGGCTGACGAAGTGTCGCTATTATGTTGAGGTGTGCTGGCATGAGCAATTGGAAACTGGGTTTGAGACATGCTCGCGTTACTTTCTTCAATCGCATTCAATCGCGCAATTATCGAACCTAATGCCTGTTTCACCGAGTTATCGGGGGTACGCGATCGAGATCTAACATGACGGGACGCAGGACGACGCGACCGCGAGCGGTGTTTATGTCTATGGCCTCGGCGCGATTTGCTACGAGTACGCCTGGCCTTACGACGCGACGTTTCACTGGAGTCCGATCTCTCACGCGAACGGGACGATCGTGGCATTATAACAAACACAAATTAGTGGCTGTTCAAATTCCGCATAATTAACAGAGAAATCAAACGTACTTGTGGGCACAGGCCTATCCCACTTCTGATTTTAGGAACCAGAAGCGGGTAGCATTAAAAAAAAACAACAAATAACAAACTAAAATAACATTTACTCAAAATAATGATTTTACAAAGAAATTGGAATCAAATCAAACAGCCACTAATTTACACAAAAATAATCACCACCAAAAATAATGAAAAGATACGACTTACTGCAAATCGGGCCGATCACCAATCCAACAACCTCACCGCTCGGAGTCGCTCGGGCAAATGAGTTTCCCATGCGCCGAGTGCCTCTTTTATAGGCGTTGGCGGTGATGCCACTCGATTTGAAATAAATCGTAACGGACTATCCTAATAATATTATATAGGTTACCTTGTATGAAGAATGAATATAGCTCACATCAAACAAAAAACATGCAAAAGATGAAAAATGTTATTTACCTACCTCTTTTTGTACCGTGTAAAAAATTATATTTTTTGGCGCAGAGCACAAATATTAAAATTATCCATTTCTTTCTTTGGTCGGCCTTGCCTGTGTTTCCCAGGAGTTCTAAATTTTCCATTATTCTGAAAACCTTCATTGACTATGCGCTTAACCGTACTCTCTGATTTTCCTGAAAAAAAAAAAGTTCAAAGTTAAAAGGGATGGAAAGAATAACTACAATACTTAACTAATATTATTTATTGTTAAAGATTTACCAACAAGATATCATTTCACATGCATTTAAATAATAAGAGCTAAATCATAATCATAACAAAATATTTCAACAAATTATTATTTTTGTAGACGGACAACTTGATGTGAAAGTGATGTCATACAGTTATCAATGGCCAAAGCGAACGGGTAATATAGATATGAAGCAATTAATTCAAATTCAAAATTCGTAGAAAACTTGACTGAATTAATATATCAAAAGAAATGGTCGTACTACAATATTACGTACTTACAATGAAAATTTAACCTAAAAATGTCCTATGTAAACAATGCCTGTTTTGGTCACCAAATCGCAAAATGCAGTAAATTTGTTACTTTAGGTAGATTATAAACAAGCAGTAACACGATTACGTACCCGTCAAAGATGCTGTTCGCCCATAAAAAACATCAAAATCCCACAAAATTTGACCAGCTTGGTACTCCGCGGAACATTGCTGGAAAACTTTAAAAATCACTTTCCGCGTGGCACTCCAATTTACTTTACTCATTGTTTATACTTTTCTTCGTAGCTGAGTAATAATTTACAGGAGATTAGTCAAACAATAAAAACCACGAAATGAAAATCGTTCCACAACTTGTTCTCGATGACAGCTGATGTACATATGTTTGGTGATCTTTGGTGTTGCCAGACACATGAATAATGTTAGTTCCTCAAACATTCATGTCACGACTTTATAGACAGACTGTATAATGGTGCTGATCCGCACGAAATTTTCATAAATTATTTATTATTTAAAGTAAAAGGTCAAATTAAGGCAATGTTAAATTCGTTAAATTTTAAGTCCACAAGGCAATAAAAGTTTAGATGACAGTGGGCCAATGCCAATCAATATCAATATATTGATTTTACTGTTAATCAGTGAAAGGTGTGTACAACAGTTATGTTCCAAAATACTGGACTGTCCTGTCGATGACATTGACAGTGGGGCGCCACCGTCAATACCGGATCGCTGGTTCAGATTTTTGCCATGTTGGAAACCATATAGTTGAACGATGGTAGCGCCCCCCTGTCATTGAGTTTGGTGGGACAGTTCAGCGTGGCTCATCTATAACCATGAAGCTACAGATAAAAATGGAGGGCAGAGTTTGGAACAAAACTTGAGTCAAATACCTACTTATATCTATCTCGCTCTCTGCGGCCCTACCTCTCTTTTTAGTGTGAACTGTAGTATTGCTATCTTCTGATTTAAATCTCCTTGTAAATTCTTCGAAATAGCCAATACACTAACCAAATCAGAAGTTAAACAAATAAATAATTAATATTTGAAACTAAGATTACCTAGTTAAATAAAAAATCACAAAATTGTCGGCCATTTAGGCTTAATGTGTTGGCGAATCAGGGAATTACAATCCCAATTCCTGGGTAATCGGTACCATGTGGCAACATCGGCCCAATCCGGCCCATCATGGCGGTTGTTTACTATTTTGTTTATTAAGCAGTTAATTTCGTTTGAGATTGTTTACAGGAAATAATCATTGTTTTATCACAAGAATTGGTGCAAAATTTTGTAGTGCGTGGTTGCGGTAGTACGTGCTGTCCTGGAAGTGACATAAGATTCCACGCGTAAGTGTTTATTTCGTGATTTCCGACATTGGATCATTGTAAACATTTTTCACATTTTTTACAGTAATTTCTTCCTAAAACGTTTTACCAGTAACTACACTTATCATTTTTAATGATACCTATGTCAAGAAATAAAGATTTTACAATGGTTTCATTGAATTTGAGCAATTTTATATTTTTTGTTTATTTAGAAAGAGCAAGTCTGCCCACAGAGAGCGAGATACTGATACTTAGTTTGTGCTTCAAGTAGGTATTGGGAGTCTGGCCTCCATTTTTATCTGTAGCTTCATTCTTTAACGGAACTACAGATGTCACAGATGTAATCCATAGCTGTCAAATGTCAAATTTTTGACGTCTTTCTCTATTTTGTAATGAAATGAATCACCGTCGTCTTTGATGAAAGTTTTAAAAATGATTAACAAAAACAGTTAGTATTAATTAATTTCATTAAATTTCGATGCTTAATGTGTCTTACAATATTTAGTTTATGAAATGACCACAAACATTTATAATAAGTGCCCAAACAAGGATGGAGCCAGGCCGTTTAAGTATCGCGATTATGCAGCGAAAATTTCTATGAATTTACAACTTTTCAAGAGAGATGGCAGATTTTGTGATATAGATTTAATTTCTGGTAAAACTAAAGTTAAGGTAAGTGTTTTTAAATGAGGGTTTATACGAAACAATAAAGTGTACCTACTTTCAGTTGTTATGATAATAATATGTTGAATTTTAGGTATTTTATTAATTCTTGACTTATCCCTTGTTCTGTTCCATTGATTACAATTTATAATGTAAGATTTTTCTTTATTTATTCGGAATAAGTTCAATAAAATTACAAAATCTCACATCAATATTAATCCAATAATCATGTTTTAGAACTAATTGGATTGATTAATGCAGTCAAGTAAATGCTTGATGTTAATTTCAAAACCGTTTCGATATACAATTATTATTCCATTAATTATTATTGCATAGCTTGAGTGCCTAACTTTTTCTATTGCCATAAAAATAGTTAAAAGGCCTTCGGTGTTTTGTTTTTATATTTTTTAATATTACCTTACAGGCGCATCGCGTAGTGTTAGCAGCTAGTTGTGCATATTTTGATGCAATGTTTAGTGTAGGTCTCGAAGAAAGCCAAAAAGGACATGTTGCTCTTCCTAGTGTCCCACCTGATATCTTACCAATAATCATTGATTTTATTTATACAGGTATGTGTTATTTCAAGTAATTTTATACTAGTTTTAATTAGTGTTTTTCGATTTAAACATGTTATTTAATAGACCTCTTCTGTAGTGGTTAGTTAAAAACCTCCTGATTGGATTGTTTCAAAATGTATGTGGAAGGAATTGTATAGAAAATGATTTTTTATTATACTTATTAAGGTCCTTTTGTTTTGGATATAGATTAGACCACAAGGATATGAAAGTATTTTGGTTGAATTGAGGTTTAAAATTAAAATTCTTAAAAATACCAACTCTGTCAAGAATCTTTATTGAATTAATATAGGAAACTGTACCATACAGATCACAAATATTCATGAAATTAATTCGAATCCATAAAGCAGAAGTTATCGTTCATTATTTTGACCAAGTTATCGTTCATTATTTTGACCAAGTTATCGTTTTTCTGCAGGAGAAATTGTTATAGATAAGACAACCGTTCAACATTTATTGATAGCTGCAGACATGCTACAACTTAGAGAATTAGTAACAGGTTGTGGTGAATATTTACGAAGAGAATTGCATCCCTCAAATGCTCTTGGAATTTTCAGGTGTGTACCTACTCAGAACAACATTTCTATTCCTGGCACAGCAGGAATCAGCAGTGTGTGAAATATATTATAATTTGATAGTCCAGTGATGCATTGCAATGCAACAGTATTAAGCTGCAATAAGGTTTCCACACAAAAACAGCAATAACTCACTGTATTGAGTTTACCTATGTTTTTAGTTCCTTTGATGCTGATCGTTTTGAATACTGAACATATAAACTGCCTTCTACTAGATGTCGCTTTTTAGATTGTGTTACCTTCTAAAGTTTTTTTCTCCAAATATGTTGGTGAAAAACTATGAAAATCGGTCCAGCCGTTCTCGAGTTATAAATGTTCGAACAAATTCGTCATTGTTTTATAACTCTACGATTGCATTATATTATTTCTAGGTTTGCTGAAGCACACAATTGTACTGAATTAGCAGAACAAGCATTGGAACATGCTCAAGGAAATTGGAATATAGTAGCAAATGGAGATGAACTACTTGAGTTGCCTCTGCAGCAACTAGTCACTTTATTATCATCGGAGCAATTGAAAGTAGACAACGAAGCACAGGTTTCAATATTTGTTAATTAAATTGAGGCTAAGTTCAGATGGACATGATATTTATAAATGTTCACTTGAGTAGTTGCACACATACAAGTTCATCTCGGTTATAATATTATAATTATTTTATTGTAATTACCTATGTATGCTTGTAAAAACTTATACGTATTAACAGGCTTTTCAATATTAGAGGTACCTTTCCAGTTCCACCTAGGATCGAATATTCAATATAATAAGATAGATAATTAACTTTTATAGGTTTTGTATCCAGCTCTTCGTTGGTTAGAACATGATCCGGCATGTCGCCGACGGCATTGCTTTGAAGTATTGAGCCATGTCCGCCTACCACTAATTTCACCACAAGTCTTAGATGAAGCATTAAAGAATGTACAAGACCCATCTATAGCAGTAGCGTTGAAGACAGTCAGAGTAGATATGGTAAGCAATTAAAATAAAATATGTTTAATTATAAAAGCCTTGTCAGTTTGCAAGACAGTCATGTGTTAGGTACAGTCAGCGTCAAATAGTTCGTGACACCTCACCCAAAGTGGCCAAAAAGTTGACAACGCAACCTTATTCCAATTGTAACAAAGACATGTTCCGAACTTTTTGGATATTTTGGGTGTTACGAACTATTTGATGCTGAATACCTTCCTATCATTCTAATGCCTATTTCAGTGAAGTCCATTGCAAGAAATGCTTTAACTACCTTTGAACATATTTTGATTGGGTTCCAAGGTGTGGAAATAGTTTAATGTCTTACATTTTGTTTTTAGAAAACTGGACGAGGGGCATTGGTGGCACTAGCAGCGGAGCCGCGCGCTCGAGCCCGGCGCGTTTTGCTCGTGGTGGGGGGCTCCTGTCACGACAACGCAGCCCATCTTCCCAATACCACAGATAATATTCTTTCTTCTGTGACAAAATTCGATCTGCATAAAAAGTAAGCTGAAAGATAATTTATGTATTCGTCAGTGTCCAAAGTCTGCCCAGAATCCATTGCACATCCAACAAATTTTTTAGGCAACAAAGCTCCTTTGTATGTGTACATTTCCATTTCTCTTATAGGGAATGGGAAGAGCTATCACCAATGGGCATAGCCCGTATCCAACCGGGCGTAGCAACTCTTGCGGGACGTGTTTATGCTGTAGGAGGCGAGCAAGGTAGTCAAATACTAGCCAATGGAGAAGTCTATGATCCACAGGTACATTTATGTATTTACTTTTGGATACGCTGTAGATGTTATGTTGTTATGAGATGTGTTAACACATTACAATAAAGACACACACACGCAAGAGCATGTCGTCCTGTTACATCAAGCAACTCTCAGAGACTCCACACTATAAAGCCGCCATTCTAAAGCAACGCTTATCAGAGAACATGAAAAATAGTACCTAAACTGTAGGTAACTGTAGGTGGCACTTTTTGATCGAATTGAAAATCAAATCCGTTGTAGGTACTCTATACAAAAAAAATCTTTCGACATTACAACTGTCACGTTTTGCCACTTGTCTAGGAGGACTGTACTGTTAATGTCTTGTCAATCCTAGTTTCTATTTTAGATTGATAAATGGTCAAACATTGCGCCAATGAAAGAAGCTCGCTGCGAATTCGGAATGACTGAGTGGAACGGCTATCTATACGCTTTCGGAGGATGGGTGGGCTCCGACATGGGCGCCTCGGTCGAGGTGTACGACCCGGGCGCCGACGAGTGGACGCTGACCGGACGGATGCCGGAACCGAGATTTGGCATGGGTGTAGTTAATTTTGAAGGTAATCTCATCATCAAACTAATATTTTCCCACCTGAAGATTAAAAAGAATGAAGAATTCTTATTTGATTATTTTGTTATCTTTCTGTTTATCAATCAAACCCCTTTTTCTCTTATGAGCGTGAAGATATCAAGTTACGTGATAAAGGGACAGCCGATGATATTTAATTTTGACGCATTTATTAATGAACTCTCTTTGGCGTCATTGTCGAGTGACAGGAGGAGTAATCTACAGGGGCGCTAGAGTAAATGTGATAGCTTTCTGGTTCTGTTTAGCCATTAATAAGTGACGGACTTCACTACACTAATGGCTAAATGTTGAGCGCGAATACGTATCAGATTCTATATTAAGAAATACATAATGCAATCTGTTAATGCATACTATTTTCCCTTTTATAGGCCTTATTTACGTTGTGGGTGGATGCACTCATACGTGGAGACACACAAGAGACCTGCTGTGCTATCACCCAACGTCGCGCAAATGGCAGACTCTGACTCCGATGCGCCACGCGCGAAGTCAGGCGGCTGCCGTAGTTCTCGACAACTACCTTTATGTGATAGGTGGCAATGCGCCGGGACGAACTGTACTTACCTCAGTTGAAAGATATAGTTTTGACGATGTAAGTTCTTGTTTATGATATTATTTTTATCTACTCCTAGTTTTAGATTTTTTGATCGATTCATCACACACAAGAAGTGTGCCGCAGAGCCTGTGGCGTGGGAGCTGCACGGGAGAGGAGACATTGACATATTAGACGTGACTGGGCATACAAATCTGAAGTATCGCTGACTTTTGACTGTCACAAAAACACCCTCCCTTGCCGATTTCATACCTCTAACAGTGACTCAGTTAAGCCTAGACCTGTACTATCGCCAACAGTGTTATTAACTGCCCATTGAAAGTCATGTCATCTCGTTCGTTCTATCGCAAAGAATCGCCATTTGATTAGAGCGAGAGCAAAAACGGAAATGGATAGTTAACAGTGTGGGCGTGTGTACATCCCAATTACTATTATTTTTACTTTTGGGGGATTCTACCGTCACGGGACACTTGTACCTTCATTTTCAGTATGTGTAAGTAATTTAGGGTAATCATATCAATGATATCAAATTGGATTATATACAAAATAACAAACTTACCTATGTACTTTTATAGTAACAGTAGAGACGGGGATAACACCATATAATATTAAATAAAAAAGACAGCAAATGTTTGCCACGGTGGGACAGAAATGTGACATTCTTGTTAGACATTAATCATATTCAATAAAACTCTGCTAATTGATTAAACTTTTTAATGCAAATTACGATATTTCTTTGAGATAATACACTGAACATAACATATGAATAGAAAATAATGCCCTATGATTCAGACATTTTTTTACAAAAATTAAATAAAGTGTGTCACGGGTGGGACTCACAATGTCACGGGTGGGACACGTACGATTTACTAGGCAAAATAAGCCGCATATAAGTTTTTTTTCTTGATAATATGGATGCTAAAGTTTCATAATCAGAGTCACTTGAGCTGCTTGAGTCTGTATCAGAGTATATATTTGCTTAATAGCTTTGCATCTTGTCAGATCTGAATCAGCAGTAGTACCCATAAATAAGTCTTTGAAAAAGTGGAGCGACTGTATTGAATTTTAAGAACAATAACAGTTGCAAGTTCAAATCACAACTGACGCCACAGTGTTGGTAACTTTACGTAAGGTTCGTTTATCAATGTTTGCAACTTAATAAAAAATTAAAATAAATAAATATACTAATATTTTTTAAAGTAGCGTGAAATTCAAAGTATTTTGTATCGATAAATATAATATTGATAATATAAAACAAAACTTTAAAAAAAAGTTCAAGGTTTACTTTCTCGTAGAATCCCCCTTTTCGAAAACCGTTTTATTCATACAGGGTGTTGATTTCAATCCTCGCCATATTTATTTAGGTGATCTATTATGATATTTATGATTTATACAGGGTGTTAGGTAAATGGGTATATGAGCTGACACTAACCCATGTTAACATGGGCATTTATAAATGGTATGGTGAAGTCAGAAATTGATATCAAATTTCTGACTTCACCATACCATTTATATGCCCATGTCATTTTAATTTTTTTAATTTTCATACAAAATAAATTTTATAAAATCCGATTTGTATGAAAATTAAAATAATTAAAATGAAGATATCAATTATCATTAGCGACCAAAAAAAATTACAAACGAAAGTGGATTTTTTAGCGAATATTAGTATATCCGTTAAGCTAGCACCCATAACACAAGCAAATTAATTGCTTACTTTGGGGCTAGATAGCGCTGTGTGAAATTGTCCAAAGATATTTATTTATTATTTTCCGTGCGACATCAACTTTTCTTCTGTTATGTTATTTGTTTGGTGTGCAATAAAGTGTATTTATTATTATTATTTTCGGTTTACACTTTTGTGTCTCAGCTCATGGCTGGTATCAGAGGAGAACACGGGCCTAAGCCAAGTGCAAGTGCAATCCCGATTCAATATTCGTACCTAATTTAAATTATTATGTTGCTGCGTTTGTGCTGGTGGTAGCTGTCTTAATTGGTTAGGGGTTTCGTGAACTTGCAAAAATTTTGGAGTGATATATAAGTAAGTGGTGATAAGTTGAGTGAATTTATTGACTGGTGTAGTTGTTTCGGTATAACGCCTGTTGTTGACAAAACAATCGGAACGATGTTAACTTCATTGAGACGCCACATCCGCCTAATTTCATCTTTTAGATCCGTGTACTTAGACAATTTTTCTGATATGGTATTTTGCAAGTTATGAGTGTTGGGTATAGCGATATCTATTATGGTTGCTGTGTGGTTATTTTTATCTTGTAGAGTGATGTCTGGTCTATTATAGTGTGTAGTAGGTACGGTCAGTGAGAATAGCGTCGAAGTAGAGTCTATATTGATTATTTTCGAGAACAGGTTCAGGTTGATATTTGTAATATGGTGTAGATTTATCCGGGATCAGCTTGTATTTGTGAGCAAGTTTTTGGTGTATTATGTTGGCGACTTGATCGTGCCGGTGCTTGTAGTCGGTCTGTACTATTGCTTTGCAAGCACCGGTTATATGTTGGATGGTTTCTGAACTGCTGTTGCATTTTCTGCACAAGTCTGTGGGCAAATTTGGGATCCTTATGATATGCTTTTGGTAGTTGCGGGTCTCGATGATTTGGTCCTGAATCGCAATCATGAACCCTTCAGTCTCAGGGAAGAGCTCTCCATGACTAAGCCAGGCGTTCGACGCTACTTTGTCGACGTTGGGTTGGCACAGGTCATGGCGATGTCGTCCGTGAAGAGATTTTCGGGTCCATTCATTAATTTTTGTTTCTGCAGTAGTTTGTAGTTCATTCGCTTGGGTTGATGCATCTTGTAGATTCAACGGGGTCAGCTTAATATCGGCTTGGACAGTTGCTTGGTGAAGGTCAACTGTACTGTGGCTCGCAATACTGCAATACGTTTACACTGCGGCACCCATTGAGGTGCGCGGATCGCTCACTTATCATGTCGGATAGGCTACTGAAGGAAGCCACTTAAAGTAGGTAGTATAAAAAGGTATTTTTCTTTGACTAACTAAAGTTAAAGTTCGTTTTTTTTTTTTTAAGTCCTTTTTTTACTGATTCGTGATCAGAATAAGCTTTAATCAACTGCCTAAATATGGCGAGGATTGAAATCAACATAATGTTGAATGTTAATATGAAAATATGATCGAAGCGGGAGGCTCATGTGCAGTGCGTTTGTGTTCTGTAGGACTCGTGGGAGGAGGTGGCAAGCCTGCGCGAGGCGCGCGCCGGCTGCGCCGCGGGCGCGCTGGAGGGCGCGCTGGTGGTGGCGGGCGGCGACAGCGAGAGCGGCGGTGAGCGCGCCTTCTACCGCGCACGCACCACGCTCTCCGGCGTAGAGGTATTCTGTAGGACTCGTGGGAGGAGGTGGCGAACCTGCGCGAGGCGCGCGCCGGCTGCGCCGCGGGCGCGCTGGAGGGCGCGCTGGTGGTGGCGGGCGGCGACAGCGAGAGCGGCGGCGAGCGCGCCTTCTACCGCGCACGCACCACGCTCTCCAGCGTAGAGGTATTCTGTAGGACTCGTGGGAGGAGGTGGCGAGCCTGCGCGAGGCGCGCGCCGGCTGCGCCGCGGGCGCGCTGGAGGGCGCGCTGGTGGTGGCGGGCGGCGACAGCGAGAGCGGCGGCGAGCGCGCCTTCTACCGCGCACGCACCACGCTCTCCAGCGTAGAGGTATTCATTTAATATACCCTTTTATTGACAGTGATTGGGTATTTGACACCATTCACCAATAGTTCTAAAGCACACCTTTTTTTTTAACTTTTCAGCCCTAGGATGCGCGCTGTGATATAAAGCTATCGATGATTTTAGACGTTAACGTGTATGGGCAAAATTGATAAAATGGCGCGATATCCGCTAATCGCGACGCGCATCCTAAGCTCTAAACTCAATTCATTTTAAATCAGCTGTAAATTAAATTTTTGGTTGTTACGTAATTGAAAAAAATATCAATTGAGTTGGCAACATAGTGACATTACCAGCTTTTTTATAGTCCTACAAAATTGGGACTCTCGTTTTACAGTTCATAAAAAAAGTACGTCAGTTGATTGGTGGTGTGAAATGCCCTATTTTCAGTTTTAAAAACCTATTTGCAGAAAATAAATTACTTCTATGACTTTCAGGTATACGACCCCCGGGAAGACTCCTGGCGCACCGACACCTCGCTACCCCTCTCCCGAGCCGAAGCCGGCGCGGCGGTACTTTGACATAATATACACAATGGACAGTTTTTAAGTACTCCATTGAATAAAAGGTACAAACTACTATTACAGCGGACGACGCATTGATATATTTAAAACTTTTTATCGATTTCGAATACAGTCAGAGTATGCAGAACGATGCGAAAAGTTAAAATTGTTGGCGGACCAAGTCTACGCATACACCTAATGCAGATTTCGCTACGTGCATGCCGACTGGTGTGAGAGTTGCGATGACGGTGGCTAAATCCGCTAAGGACAATGCATACTGGAATATTAAAAACTAGCGACTAATACTCGCATAAAATAGGTATATTTTAAATACATAATAAGAATGCCTTATGAAATGAATTTTGAAAATTCATTAATAAGTAAGTAGTAATCTCAGGGGGTTAATAAGTATGTACAGACGACAGCACAACAGACTATACATTTTCGTTGCAAAGTCGCCCTTATCGCAACTACGTAAGATACCACAGTGTTTACGTTGATGTGCTGTCGACTGTACCATCTTAAAGTCAATAAGGGCAAAAACATATTCAGCTTTCCCAATCCTATTTTTTAGGTTGATGGTCTGACAGTACTTATTATTATTCTCTGGTCTGACGTTCAACTACATTTTCAAAAGATTCAATATGGGAACTGTCATATTTCAATCAACACTACGATTTGATGCCTAAGCCTAGGCGCAGACCGTTGATTTTTCGTTGGCCGATAGTATAGTCGGGCAGTAAAAAACTCAGTAAAACTCATTTATTTCTGTAAGTAGGCTTTAAAAAAGCACTTTTACACGTCCCAGTATTAACCCTACCACTTTTTGACAAAGTTAATTAGTATGGGCATGTATGGAAGTGCGCACATTACGCCGATTCGATTTGGCCGACTAAAGTTGAATGCGATTCCCAACTGCCCTCCAACTAAAGTATCGTCCAACTATCGGTCGATAGCTTGATCAGTACGGCGCTCCTCTACGCGCCCGCATACTGGCTGATTTTTCGTCGTCCAACTCGGCCGAAAGCTTCAGTTCGCACCCCGTTTTTTAGGCGGGAAAGGACGTCGTTCTTTTTTTCCGCATTAATTTATTATTATTAATTGATTTAAACGTGTCATGCTCTGGGGCGGGACCACCTTAACGTAGGTACATATAATATATACGAAAGAAATGTATAAAATATGTATATAATTGTAGACTTAGTTAAAAAAAATGTATATCTATAGTTTTGTTGTAAACATTAATTCAAAGTGGTCCCGCCGGAGAGCATACTCCCTAGCGGGACCACCTAGAAGATTTCGTTACTGAAGGTTTCTGAATTCGTTTATAAGCCCATAAAAATGTATATTAAATGTATACAAATCTGCTATACTCAATTTTTTATTTGATTTAGTATAAACCGATTAAACCGGCAAATTTAAAATTTCCTTTCGGAACATTTAGGGGAGACTGGCCCAAAGCGGGCACCTTAAGGTAAAATAGGAAAAAAACATACAGAATTACAGATTATGCAAAACGAAATAAGTTTTTATGACATAAGCTCAAAGTGGCACAGCGTGCTATGGAGAGGGCTATGCTCGGTGTTTCTTTACGAGATCATCGTTACATTCCCTCTAATATGGTCGAGTGAAGCGATGGCTGGTTCACTCGTCATGTCTGTGAACAGGCGCTGCTTTCGGGGACTGGTCAATCCAAGTTATTCAAATTTATTAATGCGAGTCATTTCTACTAGTATTTAAGTATCTTAATCTGTAAGTCTAGATATTAGCACGTTACTACCTTGTTTAATATACCACGCAATTTTGTATACCCATTCTTGTAAGATACACCATACAAGAATGCGTGGTAAATTCAGTGAACTGCTCCTGAATCAAATGTACCTACTACTGCTTTTTCTATTTATTTATATTAACCGGCAGACAGTGGTGACTAGAGATGAAACGGATATCCGGTAACTATCCGGTAGGCCGGATATCCGGCCTAAATTTACTATCCGGCCGGATACCGGATACTAACACACTATCCGGCCGGATACCGGTTATTAAAGAACTACGACAATTTCCTATTAATAAAATGAAATACAGTAATCTTTGAGGTAAACATCAATAAAATCCCTTATAATAATGACGGCTTTTATTTAAAGTCCAAAAAGTTACAAAAAGCCATATTAACCTTTAAAAAAACTAATTTCTTTTTCTGGGTTATTCACTCTAATGACAAATACATAAATAGTAAATATCTGTTAAGTCGAAATATTGCCAAATAAAATAGGCGATTTTTTTTTCACTGATGGTCTGATGTCATGATGCAGTTCAGTCAGATATGAAGCAAGATAAGCAAGTAAACTAATTTAATTTTCGCTATTCAATCACACACTCACGATGGCAACCGAAATCGCCCGAATTGATCTGCCCCCTAGACAAGTGGCAAAATCTGACATTATATTCGGACGGATTCGATTTTCGAAAAGTGTGACAAGTCTAGTCTACTAATAGACCCACTGATCGTGTTCGAAGCACCTGTGAGGCGCTAAACTCGTCACGACATGCAACGAGACAATAGGCCAACTATCCGGCCGCCGGATATCCGGCTATCCGGCCTAGCAGCTGGCCGGATATCCGGTATCCGGTATCCGGCCAAACAACTATCCGTTTCATCTCTAGTGGTGACTGACTGAGTTTGTTGCGACGCTTCTTCTCAGCACTTGCCAAATGTTGGTCTCGAAGCGCTGGTATAAAAAGATTATGAGACATATAGAGGCTCCTTAAGAACAAAATGACGATTGTAAGAACTATTTATTAGTCTAAACAAATAAAGAAATTTTGACTTTGACTTTGAGATCGAATCAGAAATGAAGAGATCCGTAAACGAACTAAGTAAAGTCGCTGACATAGCCCGACGGATTAGCAAGCTGAAGTGGCAATGGGCAGGGCACATAGGACGCAGAGCTGACTTGCAACTTTGAGCTTGTTTATAAGGCCCATGTTGCGTCTTACCCAGTTTCGATTGGGAGCTAGATTCTCAAGATTGTTGACAATATGTCTACCTCGCACAAAAGATTCAGCTACGTAGATTCAATTTCGAGAAAGAGGTCAATCGTCGCATCCAACTCGGCTGGGCAGCATTCAGTAAACTACGCAACATCTTTTCATTCAAAATATCTCAGTACCTAAAGACGAAAGTCTACAACCAGGTGTGCGTGTGCTATCAATGATGATAATAGGTACGGCTCAGAAACGTGTCCTCTCACTATGGGCTGTTGATTAGATACAAATATTGCCTTTAAAGTTGGTAAAAAAGGGAGTAAAATTAAAATAGGGGATGAAATTTTTTGTGGAAATTCCATTTCACATAGTATTCATGCTCATGAGATTCGCTTCACTCACTCACTTCTCATTTCACATGTGTTTTTTTCTTGGTGCCCGCTTTGGGCCAGTCTCCCCTAAATGTTCCGAAAGGAAATTTTAAATTTGCCGTAAATCGGTTTATACTAAATCAAATAAAAAATTGAGTATAGCAGATTTGTATACATTTAATATACATTTTTATGGTCTTATAAACGAATTCAGAAACCTTCAGTAACGAAATCTTCTAGGTGGTCCCGCTAGGGAGTATGCTCTCCGGCGGGACCACTTTGAATTAATGTTTACAACATATAGTTTTGTTATATATACATTTTTTTTAACTAAGTCTACAATTATATACATATTTTATACATTTCTTTCGTATATATTATATGTACCTACGTTAAGGTGGTCCCGCCCCAGAGCATGACACATTTAAACTACTCTCGATTTCACTTTTTCATGATAATTTCCCCTTCATGTCCTACTAATATTGAAAAAAATATGCAAGTTTAAGCCGATTTTCATAAAAAAAAAATTTACTTTGCTGTGACAAACTGAATTTCATGCAAGCGAAACCGCAGGCATGAGTTAGTTAAGTATAAAAAAAAAAATATTCCTGATAAATATTCCACGCGACTGATCTCTTCAACAGCTCTCTACCGAATGAAGACAATCGGCCCAACTTTAAAATCGGCGGTCTGCGCACCCACGCCCGATTCAACTGTTTAGTTGGATCAGTGTGCGCACTGAGAGCCCAACCCGACTAAACTATCGGCCGACGAAAAATCGATGGTCTGCGCCTAGTCTAAACAACTCTCTCGCAGTCGAGCCTTAGACTTAGACTAGGCGCAGACCACCGATTTCCATACATGCCCATACTGATTAACTGCCCAACTAAACTATCGGCCGACGAAAAATCAATGGTCTGCGCCTAGCCTTAAACTAAAAAAAACTATTTTGGCATAAGTAAATTACCATCACATCATTCACTGAAAAAAAAAAACAGTCCAGAGAGATATAATAGGTAAGTAGCTGAAATTGTTTTTGCCGCCACAAGCGATTGCGATAGATGTTGGTTTTGTTGGCGAAAAGGAAAATGTTTGTGACAAAATGGAATCATTACATACAGTCTACGCTAGTTAGTTACATTTTCTTAAACATAGTTAACACAGTTCGGTTCAATCTTGTGTATAATAAATAACAAAGGCATCTTACATTTTCCCAACTATCCTATTGTCGGCATCGAAAGCAGTGGTGCTATAAATATCTGTGTGCCTGCTAATGTTTTGAAATCATTATGTGCTTTTAATTTATCATTTTTAATGTCTTCGTATCTATCCAAAAAGATACTACGTGGTTACTTTGATTTTTAATTCGAGTCAGTACTTACTTGTATTTAATTTGATCTATTGATCAAGTAACTGCTATTCTATAAAACATTGTTAGAATTGGTACTGAATCGAATTAAAAACGAAATTGTATAGAAAACAATAGGAACTATATAATTTAATCTTTAACTAAATAAAATTTGCCAAAATTAATATAAACAAAAACACATTAGTGTCCAAGATGCCAAAATATAATTATTTTCAGTTGATCAGTGAAATACCTGACATGTCATCGATCGATTAAATCTATTCGAAGCCTTTAATTAAAATGAGAGTAGCGTCCGTTTTCGGTTCGAATACTATAGTTCATTCAGCTTATGATGGTGATTTAGACAGTTGAAACATTTCGTTTCATGAATCCAACTTCCTAAGAATGATGAAGATCAGCAAGAAAGCGAGTCAAGTCTAATCCAATTGTATTTAGATCATCGATGCCTTTGCTTGTTGCCCATTTGATCCACATATTTCATGCAGTGCGGTAAGCGTTCAGGGTAGACTTTCGCCAGTTGAATGATAAAAGGGCTCGTTATTGTTGCTTCGACCAATTTGTTAGGTTTAGTAGGTTACCACCATGAGATTTTCAGACTTTCATTGTCATATGACACTTTTGGCAGTCAAAGTACCTAATATTGTCACATCGATCATCATTCCTTCTAGGTCATTGCTAGTGAACGGGGCTGCAATAACTCGGGTTTTTCAGGCCTGGTCTTCAAAATGTGTTCTTCGATCAAGGGTTATGTAATTATGAGAAAAGTCCCTTCTGCGACGTTTAGGTGCGCCAGAACATTTGAGTTAAGATGTGGTGGTGGGAAAACCCAAGCTAGATGAAAGTTCCATATCCAACTTAACGTATCGTTGTAATCTGTCGCATTATTATTTCTTCTGTCGAGTCTGGAATACGTTTGAACAACGTGAGCTCGTTATGACGCAGACATATCGACTACGGGTTCGCCTCAATTACTGAAGACCTTGTGTGTGATCTTCGGTAAAAGATGCTACTCTGGGCTCCGATCGCGCTAAATAGTTTCAATTACAACGCGACTAGACGACGAACCAAAATCACAAATTCGTATCGCGGTGTCGATTTGACAGCTAGTTCAAACGAAAACAAAACGCAAGTCCTTCTTTGTGTAAAAGCTGAAAGAAAGCTACTTTTTCTCAAACTCAAGTAAAACGCCTTCACGAACCCTCATGTTATTATTTCTTCTCCAAGTACCGTCACACACTACACTAATTGTGTCCCTATTCTGTGAGGCCGTCGGTGCGTCCGTATTCATCGGTAATATTTTATTATTACCTATCCCCGAATCGCGTTAAAACCCGTTTAAATTAATTGAATTTTAAAGAGTTTTAACAAATGGCCCCCCACCACACACATAATTCCTACGGCTGTCTCGGATGGAAACTAAAACACCATTTAGTGGCGGAGAATCGAAACCCGAAGTCACGTGGACAGAAGATGTCACTATCGGACCGGATACTGACGCTACTCTCATTAAATAAGATTCGAATAAATAGTATTGATAATAATTTAATTATATTTTACGCACGATTTTTAATATTAAGTGCTTCTATTATTATTACCGTAGTCGTTGCAATCTTGTTTTCTTTCATATTTTATGTAATAATGTAAACAAATGTAGAAAGATAAAAATACATAAAAAAATATATGAAGAAGTGTTGTAACTATCTCAATAGTACACAAAAAAAAAGAATTTTGAAAATCGGTCGGTGTACTTACATAGAAAAAAAAGATACATACAGAAATTGTTGAAACTAGACCTATTATTATCGACAAAAAATAGATCAAAAAATTTTTGAGATTTTTTTTTCTTTCAATTACTTATTGTAAAGAAAACGTAATATCTTTTAAACTAAAAAGTATCTCCTGATAAAATAAAAAAATTATACATTTTGAGAAAAATCTGCATTTTAATTCGTGTTTTTTTGGTTATTTGATAAATTTCTCCAAATAATGTCCCCATAACAGGTGGTTTTTATTACTTTGTGTTATTCTTTATCGTATTACCTTTGTAAAACCAAAAATCGCATGTCTCTATCCCTATCACAACGTTTGCAATGATCGTTTGAACAAAGGCCTGCCACCACATTAAAATAAATAAATAACACTTGTTTTTTTAGATTTTCTGAGGTATGCCTTTCCAATTAAACCACTAGCTTTTGCCGGCGGCTTCACCCGCGTGCAATTTAGTTTGTCATATATCGTCATAAATTATATTATAGCCTATGTGTTATTCTGGGTTATAAACAATAATACGGTAAAGTTTCATCAAAATCCATTCAGTAGTTTTTGCGTGAAAGAGTAACAAACATCCAAACTTTCGCATTTATAATATTAGTAGGATTGCTAAATTTTTTAATACAATTTCCCCTTGTCCTAATTACTGGACATTAATTCCCATGAAGCTTCTCAGCGCCAGGGATACTATTTCAATTTTTATACAGATCATTTTGCCTTGTTCTCCAGCCAAAGCCATTCGTAAATTTCCAACCGTTTCAATAATATAGTTTTTAATATTTTTGGAATAGATTTACATTGCAGTCAGAGGTATCAGAGATAAAGTATTTTGAAATGCTTCATCGTCTAAGAGAGCTAAAGGGCGACCATGGATAGTCACAAGTTTGGTACACTCTTGAACAACTGTTTCCGCATTGAAAGACACTGGACTTATGTTGTTACTCTGTGTTTTTTGTCTACTATTGAAATACAACACTTCTTTATATTATTTTTCATGTATTTTTAGAAATTAAAAACATCAGTCAAAACCACGACTGATTTTTGTAGTCAAAAATGGTTTTGACCGGTTAATGAGTCACTGTACCTAAAGGCACAGGGCACTTTTACAAGAAGTTTTTTACGGTTTTCATAAAACTTTGAAATGTTTTTTAAATTGTATGTAAGTATAAGTACAATACATATTTAATGACTAAAATTTCACAACATCAGTAATTTAATTTCATGCCGGTTCCAGGACATTCTCATTGACTTTTGTAAGAAATAATGCGTTTAATCAGCAGGCGGCACGTTTTCCGTGACATTCATAATTTATTATAGACTTCCGTACTTATTTTACATTGCATTTTACACAGAGAAACATACATGTTATTAAAAAGGCCCCAAGTGTAGGAAGAGGCGAAGAATTCTGTAAGAATTTTAAAATAACTACTGACATAATTGTTATAAGTAATAAGTAAAGTGATATTCAATAATAAACTATGAGATTAATAAATGTTTTATATCATTTAGATAAAAAAACATCCCTCTTAAAGATAAAGTGAAAGATAAAGAGAGAAAAAAATAAAAGTTCTCTTAGTTACCCATACTAAATTAAATAGTAACTGCTATTTGTATTAAACCCGCCATTTTAACATTATAAAAGCATTATTTTTGTCATCATTCACAATTACATATTAATATTTGCGTTTGCGCCATAGAACTACATCTGTGTAGGTATATGTTACGGTTAATGTGATAAATTGAAAATTATGAACAATAACCGGTTATTATGAATAATTACCGACAGTCGCGGTAAAAGTGATAAATTAATAACATTTAACAGTGATTATTTAATAATTCAACCTTAGTACTAACAAATATCATAAAAGAGAATAACCTCTTGTGTAGGGCAGGTGACCCGGTTTTGGCCATTTTAAGAATTTTGTAGACAGGCTATATCATTTTACAGTTTTTGTTATCACGGACATATTTCTTGTAAAAAGTGATTAGATGTACATAAATCTAACCTAAAGATTTTTTTTTTCATAATGATTCAATGGAAAAATAATCCTATAGAAAAGAAAAAGAAATGGGAATTTGTGCCATTTTTGGCCAGATTTACCCCATTTCTGGCCATCAAAATTCATCAAAAATAAAAAGCAGATACGTGCTCTTGTACAGCCAAAATTTTTGAACGTTTTGATATCATATATTAATATAATTTGGCATAATGCGTTTGGAATGTTTTTGCATAATATTACTTTTCCATGATGTCCATAACATAATGTTTTGATTTAAAGTAAAAAATAGGTTAAGGTGCGGCAGGGGGAATTTTGACATTTCAGAAGTGTTGCCAACATTGAAACATTGTCGGCCGTTTGGTGTAGTGGTTCAGAACGGACTACTATGCCGAGAGGTCCCGGGTTCGATTCCCGGCCGGGCAGAAATTGAAATGATGAATTTTAATTTCTGTGACGGGTCTGGGTGTAAATATGTATAATATGTATTATTTAATAAAAAAAAAGTATATAAGTAGTATATCCGTTAAGCTAGCACCCATAACACAAGCATTGAGTTGCTTACTTTGGGGCTAGCTGGCGCTGTGTGAAATTGTCCAAAGATTTATTATTATTATTATTATAAACATTCCCAGTAAGAATGGAGAGCATTTTCACAAATTAAAAAATAATCCTTTCTTGAATTTAAGGTTTCAGTTGAAAAACTAAGGCTTAAAAATGTACTGATCATTTCAAAATGGTCATTTGAATTTTTATTATCATATTTTTGAAGTTACAAAAAAAATTGGGAAATTATTTTTCTATTACTGGACTCCCTGGCCAATAATACATGGGTTACAAACCTTTTTTAATCTTAATTAAGGTCTAAAATCTTAGCTTCATAAAATAATCAATTTAACAAGATGCCAATTTTATAATCCAAGTTGATTATGATGACGATAATGATGATTGATGATCAATACATATTTTCGTTTATGTTAAATGTTGTTTTACTGTGTTAAAACACGTTTTTTTCTATTTAATCTCTAAAATGTACATAATAATTTGTGTACCTACATTAAATTCACAAAACAAACAATAGTTCTTGTAAGTTGTACTTGATGAAATTTCATTTCATATTATTTATTAATAATTCAAAGCAAAAAAGGCTTATTACATCTGAATTGTCAAAAAATGACAGCTGTCAGAATTCCGTCGAATTAAAAATCGGACTTTAGCGAGATTTACGTTTGGGTAAATCCGCGAAACAGTAAAAAACTTATGTTCCGATCGATAAAAAAAAAACTGTTGTAGTTCTGGTAAATTAAACTTCTGAATAACGATTCATACAAGTTTCCACATAAGGCGCCATGATCCATATTGATTAAATACTTCAAGTTATTTCGATAATCAAGAAAACACGCACTAAACGTCATTACCATCACAGTAAAAGTACTGACCTTTGCCGTTGTCTTTTAATTTTTTTTACTTTACCTATACACAGACCAGATTTTGATTATAAATTTAAAATGTACATATTTACCGTGACAAAATAACAAAATTATATTGAAATCGTATTAGCCAATAAAATGGAATCATGAATTGAAATATTGTCACGAGAAATCGTCATAGCCATCGCGGCAGCATCAAAGGTTCTTTAATGCGGCTGCGACGCGACTTATCCCCGCTTGTGTCCGCGCGTCCCACTCTTCAATTCGTTGCTCGTAACAGAACAGAATGCACGTAAAATTTACGCAGCTCCGAGACTTTTTAAACTCCGAAAACGAGAGACACTCGCAGTTTGTCATCGGCTCGCGTCATTCCCATTTTGTGCGATTTAGTAAGTTTAATATATCGATATTTTTCTAATAATTAGCACTTTGTAGCATGTGATTACAATAAAAAAAATGGCGATATTGAGGTGTCCCAATATTGGTGACAATTATTTTTATATAATTTTAAAATCGTTTTCGTCATTACCATTAACATCATTACCATATCATTTAGGCTTATGGTGATGACACTTTGTATATGGTAATGATGACTATGAATGGTTTCCTAAAAGAACAATGTAACAAAACGTCCCCAGAACTGTAGCACTTTAATACCTACCTTATAATACTATAATTTTATTATATGACAGCTCAAGTGTGACATGCGTGTCTCAGAAAAAAGTTATATCTAAAATAAAAATCCATAAGCAACCCTGAAAAAATACATACAAAATCACTTTTGACCAACTTCAATGGGTATCACGACAGCATAACCCCGGGACAATTCGACTCCTGTGACAACTCGACCCCTGCGACAACTCAAACCCTGCGACAACTTGATTTTTTTCAACACTCAACACTTTTGACTTACTTCAAATGGTTTCACGACTGCTGGACAGTGGCGGCGTAGCATGGGTTGGCACCCGGGGCATAGCACAGCACAGCACCCCCCGTCATAAGTCCTTAATGTAAGTAAGTTGGGTATACATATAGCGGGGAGGTAAGACACCCCAAAATGGTCCTCCCTTACGCCGCTGGTGGCTGGACCCTACGACTGCTTAACCCTACGACCACTCGAACCCTCCGACAACTTATACTTGTGACCCTGTGACAAGTCGAACACTGCGACACGTCAACCCCTGCGACTACTCTGAGCATTTATTGTAGATTCTGTTCAGGCATTGATTGATGGAGCTAAATGGTTTACAATAAGTATCATAGTTGTCATCGGGGTCAACTGGACCTCTGTAACAACTCGACCCCTGTGATAACTCGATTAAATTAATTTTAACCTAGGTACTTTAAACGAAGGTCGACCCTACAAAAACTTGACCCGGACAACTCGACCCCTACGACAAGTCCAAAATATTCAACTATGATACTTATTGTAAACCATTTAGCTCCATCAATCAATGCCTGAACTGTATCTACAATAAATGCTCAGAGTAGTCGCAGGGGTTGACGTGTCGCAGTGTTCGACTTGTCACAGGGTCACATCACAAGTGTAATTTGTCGGAGGGTTCGAGTGGTCGTAGGGTTAAGCAGTCGTAGGGTCCAGCCACCAGCGGCGTAAGGGAGGACCATTTTGGGGTGTCTTACCTCCCCGCTATATGTATACCCAACTTAATTACATTAAGGACTTATGACGGGGGGTGCTGTGCTGTGCTATGCCCCGGGTGCCAACCCATGCTACGCCGCCACTGTCCAGCAGTCGTGAAACCATTTGAAGTAAGTTAAAAGTGTTGAGTTTTGAAAAAAATCAAGTTGTCGCAGGGTTTGAGTTGTAGCAGGGGTCGAATTGTCCCTGGGTCAAGCTGTCGTGCCCTTTGAAGTTGGTCAAAAGTGATTTTGTATGTATTTTTTCAGGGTTGCTTATGAATTTTTATTTTTGATATAACTTTTCTGAGACATGTCACACTTGAGCTGTCATAATTATAATAAAATTATAGTATTCCATTCAATTTATTCATTTAAAGATAACAATGATCCACATGGTTAGTAAATGGGTGCCTTATACAACTATGTTAGTAATTTACTTATTATAACATACCACTAATTATCCAACCCGTTCGGTAAGAAGTAGCCGAAGGAAATAATCATAATCATAATCATAATCATTTATTTATTGCTTCATAAGTGTACATAGGTGGTGATCTTAAACTCGGATCTTAAATGTCGGATAATAGGAGAGTCGTACCTCTCCGCCACGGTCTTCAGGATACTGTTGGGGCTCGCCCGTATCCTACTGAGCAACGAGGCAGTCTTCTTGCATAGGACAGCAAAGAAGCCGTCAGTGTGCGACTGAGCAAACATTTGAAGCGAGGCAAGCCCAACAGCATCCTGAAACCGTTGTTATATTGGACCCGAAGGACGCAAAGCGATTTCTGCGAGTACGTGGTCCACAGGTTTCCCGTGTATAGACTCTGACAGTATGCTTTAAACAGAGTGATCTTGACATGGTCATTACATCGGGCAAACCTGCGAGCCAACATATTACACCTTACTGCCAGCGCCCTTCGTTCCCTCTCGATATCAACATGATCTTTAAGGTCATCAGTAACGTAGTGTCCGAGATATTTAAATTTAGTGGCTCTGTTTAACTTTACCCCATTAAGCAAGAGGTCGGGTACCACGTTTGGACATTTACTGGCGGCCTTAAATACCATGTATTCGCTCTTCTTCACAATATACAATAAGCCATGGCATTTAGCATACACTTCACACACACCCACCATCTTTCTGAGAGCCCCCATTGTTGGCGCCAGCAGTACCATATCATCAGCGTAGCTTATGTTGTTGATACAAACACCATCTACCCAGCATCCGATACGCATACTGCTAAGGGCAACAATGAGGTCATTTACGTATAGGTTGAAAAGCCTGGGAGACGTCAGCCCACCCTGTCTCACCCCGCACTGCAACCCATACTCCTCAGAAAAAACGTTAGCCCATCTTACGCTGTTAATCTGGTTAGCATACCAATAATGGAATATTTGTGATACTTCTGACGGGGTGCCCTGCCTCCTCATCTTTTCCCAAAGGATGTCATAAGACACAAGATCGAACGCCTTGGAGAGGTCGAGGAAGCATGCGTAAATGAGAGTCCCCTGATCCGTGTAGTACCTGACAGTGTGCTTAAGACTAAGGATGGCGCTCTCGGTCGACAGTCCAGGCTTAAACCCGAATTGAGCATCATGTGATTTTAAATATTTATCTAGTAGAGAGTCAAGCACACTGTCAAGGACCTTTGCCGTGATTGTAGCTAGAGAGATCGGTCGGGTATTAGCATGGTCTATCATATAAGGTAGGTATTAAAGTGCTACAGTTCTGGGGACGTTTTGTCCCATTGTTCTTTAAGCTTTGTTTTTAAATGAGAAGGTTTTTTATTAGTTTACGAAAAGACGTTTTTTTATTCATTTCTTGTATGTTGACTATTGTGTAAGTCTAAGTAAGAGTAGCTTGGCATATTTTTCAATCAAAATCCTCATTGGTGTAAATATATATTTTTTCTGATTCTGAATAATATTAGGAACGTAAAAAATTTTTAACTAATGTCCGTATTGTTCCAAATTCAATAAATTCATTAAATTATTGAATACATTTACTTTTATTTCCAACCCATTCTTTAATAGGTACGTGCTTAGCTAGGAAAATAACATAGATAAAATTGGTGTTTAGCTGAACAATTATATCTAAATTTTAGTTTTCAAGTTATTTTAATTTAATGTATTACTATAAAATTATATTTCGTCATCACCATTAACATAAGATCATTACCATTTTAATAAAATCATTACCATTGGGAAAACGTCATTACCATTTTGTGAAAAAATATTTGGACGTTTGTTACTTCTAAAATAACGATTGAATCTAAGGGCCTCACACTGATCTAAAAAGCTCATTGCTTAACCTTTCAGTTTAAGCTAGTTTGCACGCATTCCTGTAAAGTTTTTCAAAAAACGTAAAATAGGTAAATCTCGCGGAATCAAATCGGCGGATCCACCCGTTTTTAGTAAATAAACATGAGTCACGAAGCTTGCTGCGTAGTTAATTGCAAAAACAATGGCAGAAACATCTTGCACATGTTGAGCTAAAACTAATTGTTTTCCTTTCAATGTTGTTTGTGGTTGGAAAATGATGTCGTGTGTGATTGGTCGGAATCCAGTTTTTATGATTAATTTGGCCATGTTTAACTGAAAATACATAAAAGGATGGATTATTGAGAGCACAAGCACTCATAAATAATCGTCTGCTATTTACATGAAATGCGTTATTCGATGAAATTTGCTTATTTCTTTACTTACTTCTCATGACGACAGCCATGAAAAATCCGTAATGTACTAAGCGAAATCTATTGATTGTGCCATTTTAGACGAAAAATAAAAAAGGCTTACCTTATCTAGATTTAGAATATTTATTGGAATAAATGTCAATTTATTCCAGTGTCGCGCTCGCACACTCACTGCGGGCGCCCGTCGCACAGTCGCGACAGCAATATAATTACGCGCGAGCGATAAGGATGGGTAGCTTGGGGTCATTGGACAAAATTCTACGTGCTCACGGACCAGGCTTTAGTCATAAACAGTTTATCAACAAATGTTGCCTAATGAATGCTTTACAGTATAACTTTATAAACCACTAGCTTTCCGCTCGCGGCTTCGCCCGCGTGGACTCCGAAAAACCCAAATATTTTACGGAACCCTATTTTTTTCCAAAATAAAATGTAGCCTATGTTACTCGTGGATAATGTAGCTTTCGAATGGTGATATAATTTTTAAAAACGGTCCAGTAGTTTTTGAGCCCATTCATTACAACCAAACAAACAAAGTTTTCCTCTTTAAAATATTAGTGTAGATGAACCATAGAAGAAAAATAGTCAAGCAGTTTCTTTAATTCGTATATTTTTAATAATTAATAAGTAAATATCATGAAATAGTTAAAAAATACAATATAATTTCAAATTCAAGAAATAATAATAAATTATGTAGGTACTTTCAAAGAATGTACCTTTCTACGGCAATGCATAGCATTTATCTATTTATGTCTGATAAGTCGGATAAGTGTATCCGAAGTAAAGAGAGTGCTGAGTTACGTTTACATACTGTTTAATGTCGTCGCTTTGTGCAGTCGACGATCAAATACGCCTGGGTACAGCTTATTTTGTATGGAGAGAGATCATAATGCCTTTCTACCGCACCATCAACTAAACGCTGACAACTGACATTAGTTGTTTACCTATACAATACATATAAGGCGTAATTATGGGTAACGTCGTATCGTCATGCGTTATTACAAGCATAGGCCAGGAAATTTTGATTCCATATTGCTTGACATATCCTCAGCCAGATATAGGCGTCCAACTAGACCTTCAAACAAAGATGCTGGTCTGTCAGGGTGGTGTAGCTCTGTGCCGGGACGCTCTAATGCACACCATTCCATAAAACAACAGGCGCGATAGAGGTGATTTGGTTTCTAAAAAAAACAAAATATATCTTTAGTAGGAACGTTTTAAATACTTTTTTTCGAGCAAGTCACGTATAATATCATACGGACGGAGGGCCCGTGCTAAAGCGTGACAAAGACAAAAGCAGACAAACTACACTCGCGAGCAAAAGTATGGAATCACTTACATGAAATTGTTTCCACACGATTATGTGTACTAACTAATTTGTTGGTAACTTTAAATTTATACCAAATTCATTTAAATCACACCGGTATTTAAAAAGATATCCCGGCTGATGTGAAGAAGTGATGAAAAAGACATGTATCAACTGTTTGATACGTCGCGAGTTGCGGCCTATTTACCCCCAATAAAAGCACGTGTTTTCGGATTTTTGCTTTCACATGTTGATCCATACACATATCCGCTCTTTTGACACGTTAATCCGAAAACACGTGCTTTTATTGGAGGTAAATATTATAGGCCGCGTAAATAGGCTCGCGATGTATCAAACAGTTGATACTGTCTTTTTCCTTACTTCTTCACACCAGCCGGGATATCTTTTTAAATACCGATGTGATTTAAATGAATTTGGTATCAAATTAAAGTTTAAAGTTTAATCTTTAAAATGGTGCCCCTTTTTTATTACTAACAAATTAGTACACAAGATCGCGTGGAAACAATTTCATGCAAGTGATTCCATACTTTTGCTCGCGAGTGTATTACCTATCTATACTATATCAATTTGATACATCAGTATATCTTTCATAAAGCATAAACTAGCATACGTTAGTCAGGTTACAGGTGACATCAATGTTGTTAATTAAATCTCAAAAAATGAGAATTTAATACTTGCCTTAGTTGCTTGGTATAATTGTAAAAATGCATAGGCATTTCCACTGACGCCGTGGCACATACTATAACCTTTAGTACATAATCCTCTCTGCCATATAACATCTCCACATTGTAAGGCAATTTTTAGGTATTTATCTTCTTCGAAAATCTATAAATCAAATACAGCCAAACAGTAACCAGATTAACTACTGGGGATTACTCATTAACTGGGCAATATTTTTTAATAAAATTACCTGATGTGCTAAAATACACAGAGGCACAAATCCCGGCGCTCCATGACACCATTGCACGAGCCTGTCTTTAGAGCTGCTCCCCAAAGACGACGGGAAATTGCCACTGGGGTAGCGCTGATTCATCAACCAATCCAAGGTTGGTTTGACGAAGCTTCGAATATCTATTATATTGATATAAGCACGTGCCTAAAACACAACATTAGAAGCATCAATAATTTGAATTTTGAAATAAAAACGAGAATTGCGAAACCACGATATAGTCCAGTCATTTGGTACAAAATAATGGCTTTGCCATGACAGGAGAGTTTTCCGGAAGTAATGAAAATTGGTTATTTTTCTCTTGTTTTAGTTTCTCTAAAGCATATTTTATCATAATTAATCCGAAAGGAAATATTAAAAAAAAAAAACTGCTACTAGGTAGCATTTTTCCAATATGGCGGCGCGAGCAGCAACCATACGAGGTCGCAAAGTTGAAATTCGTAAAGAGCACATCGAAATCTATTTATATAAGGTGTTATCTTTTGTACTGATCATACTTTACCAACGCATCTAATAAAATCATACAAATACAACCCAAGTGTTTTTAAAAAAAAATTCAGGCTAGTTTTTGTTTTTACTTTTCCTAACAAAAAAAAGATATTATTTTTACAACCATCCTGTCTTCACTCACTGCCTCTCTCTCTTTCTTTACTCATTTCATTCATACGAGTACGAACAATGGCCGCGCGCATTCATTCAACGTTCACACACATAAAGGTTAGATTACACTAAACCTACGTTACCAAAAATTATCACTCGTGAGTATGTACGATGTTACGTCATGTTAATAGGTACTACGCGCTGGGAGAAACAAAATCTAGCTACATAAGTAGGTAAATAAGTGTATTTTCATTAGTGTAATAGCGGGGGACTTTTCCAACGAACCGAGGCGAATCATCCGCGTTAAACTAGAAATTTAAAAAAGGATAGAAATTGGAATTCAATATCTACGGTTTCGTAATGCCTACGCAATTTATTTAGAGACGTAATAAAAAATTGATAGGTACATACCTATTACTACTTCGCTTCGCTTCAGTGGAAATGCACCCTAATATTGAATATGAATAGGTGTTGTAAATAAAACTCACTGATCAATTTTCCTGGTTTTAATTCCTAAATTATGATTTGCCATCACACTTTAGATTCATTGATTTTACTTATTCACACATTTACCTATTTTGAATGTTGTTATTTAAAGTTCCTAGGTTATTATTACACTAATCACAATACATTTTGAACGTCAAGCCTTTGTTGAATGTTCACGTAAACACTGTCTTGCACTGTCTAATCTAGCCACGATCGAATTGAGGTAATGCTTTCGGGCTGCACACTTGCTTGCTGTTCACTAGACACCACGTCGGATGTTGTATTCACAATTCGCGCACTAACTTTTTTACGGAAAAAGTCCCTTTCGCGTAAACAAGCACTCATCTGTCCAAATCACACTGTAGGTATGTACCTAGGTAGACTTCCGCAATAACCATCGATAGAACTAGGTCGCGGTCGTGGCCCTTTGGCAACAACTCCTTGATAAGGCATTCCGTATTTTTACGCAAAAGCCGCCGTCTGCGGCGCTCGCATCTGGGTACCGCCAGCACTGTGCCGGTGATTGAAATTGAAATCCAGAACTTCGTCCTCGAAGCGCACGGAATCTCGTCAAGTCAGGATACGGCTGCGCTCCCTGAAGCGCTGCGCGGCTCCAAACAAGCAATGAAGGTTTTCGACTCGTCAATGTTTCTCGTCGGCCAGTTAGTGTGCCCGAAACATAATTTCACCTGCGTTTTGTTATTGATCAAGCGCGGCATTGTAATAAATCACACATACACTGCAATACGTTTGGGCGCATTGGACGGACTGGGACGATTATTTATGTTGTTGCGCTCCCGCATGCCGATCGGCGGCTCGGCGCGGGCTGTGGGCGCGGAGCGACTGGCATGGCAGCGAGCGATATCAATATGGCCGACTCACGCGGCGCGGCACGTGGCAGGTCGTTGCCCTCGGCCGGCTACTACGATAGTGCGTACAAACGAATACTCACCGCGCTCAAAGGATGATTTATTTTTTATTTTTTTCGAAACATTCTTTGTCGTTTTACTCGAAAACTAGCCTGAATTTTTTTTTAAAAACACTTGGGTTGTATTTGTATGATTTTATTAGATGCGTTGGTAAAGTATGATCAGTACAAAAAATAACACCTTATATACCAATTTTCATTATTCCCGGAAAACATTCCAGGTAAAACTACCAAATGACTGGACTAATAGCCGAACGGTGAATTGGTCGGACTGGCCGACTCGTGATCCGGAAAAACGCGGGTTCGATCCCCACCGCCGCTCGACTATTGTGGTGAGCTCACTCACAGCATATTTAGCTCAGTACGAGGGACTAACGGGACTATAAATAATTGGTGTAATAACAAATTACTCATAATCTTTTAAAAAAAATGATATAGCACCCACCTGTAGCAGCATATACAAAATTCCAGCCATACCATGTGCTGCGCCAAAGTATATTTTCTCATGCCACTGCCATAAAAGAGGACTCTCAGACTTCATTTGTGTAGAAAATTGTTTTCCTGATTTGAAAATACTTTGAATAACCTACAATAAAATTAAATACAAAATGAAAATAAAAGTCATTCTCTACCTCAAAGTAAGAACTTAAACATAAGTTAAAATTTAATGCGAACTTGCTACCAAAAAGACGTTTAACAGCGTGCAGCGCAAAGGGTAGATGTTACACGTTACACACAGTAAAAGGCGCGCGCGCGCACCGGTGACTGTCTCCGCGCCGTGGCAGTATTATCCGTTATATACTGGGTGTCCCGTAATGTAACGTCAAGCCGGAACTGGGTGTTGAGGCAAGTTGTGCTGGTTATCAGAAAAATATAAAAAAAAATCTATGTGGCATTTTGTCAAAATAATAGGCATTTAAAAAAAAAACAAAAAATTCTACTCCCGGTGACGGTCTTTTTACTTGTGTTGCCACAAATCTTCACTTTTTCCAATTTTTTTTTTGTTTTGTAACCCTGAATAATGCTTCTCTAAATTGTTATCATAATTACAAAACCAGCTGCTTTAACTTGGATGAAAAAAACACATTATTCCCAAAAAAAAATATCAAAATAAAAATTTCGCCTAGTTTAAACTGACTGTACTGAAAAAAAATTGTACTACGCGAGTGTGGCAAGTGACGTCATAATTTGGCGCATTTAGTAAGGATTCTTGCTGTAATTGTCGACAATTTTTGTTTATTGGAAATAATCCCGTTTTTAACTTTATCTACCTTGGTTAAAAATATTATTCTAATGTGCCCAAATTTCATGTTTCTGGCTTAAGTGAGGTGGAGAAGCCATTTTAATAGGTATGAGCGGGACGGAGAGGGCTATCTTACCAAGCATGGGATGTTATGGATATCCGTAACCGTAACTAGAGATGTGCCGCTGAGAAAGTTCTCGTTCCCGGCAATATTCCCAGTGAGAATATTCTCGAGAACCGAGAACGCTCCCGGGAATATTCTCAGTGTTCTCGACAGAATACTAAATGTATTATGTGTTTTAATTTAAATTTTGTTGTTTATATGTGATATTATTTGTAATGTTTCGATGTTTTATTAACTGGGCGTTAAGACTAGTCGTTATAAACAAGGCATAAAACGTGTGAGTGAGATATTGCAGTCTTGCTCACTCTTTTCGTGGCGAACGCGTGCCGCGGCTTTAGGACTCGGCTACGGTATTTGAACATCAGTGTGCCTCTGAGTTTTAAGGCCCTTGCCACCCTGGCGGATTGCAAGCGGATTCAAAGTGGATTTAAAGCGGATTCAAAGTGGATTTAAAGCGGAGAGGCGACGCGACGGAGAAGCCGCGTGAAAATATCGTGAAGCTTCCCGAAGGCTGCCCAGCCGAGCTGGATTCGATGATTGACCTTTTTTTCGAAATTGGACCTACCTAACTGGACTGTTTGCCCCAGGTATACATTATATTCAACAACTTCGAGTACAGAGTCTCCAACTTTTAGAGGAGTGGGTGCAACACGGTTTTTAGACATGATTTTTAAATCTTGTCCATGTTCATTTTGAGACCCACTTGTTGAGAGACTCTATTGAGACCATCGAGCATTGTGCCTAGATCTTCCACGATCTCAGCCATGACTACGATATCGTCTGCTGTCTGGGTTATGTACTCGCCGTTGATATGTATGCTGAATCCGCTCCAGCCCAGAAGCTTGAAAACATCGTCCAGGGCGGTAGTGATGACGTCTCCCTGTCTCACCCCTCGCTGCAACTGGATAGGTTTCGGGTCCTGATCTTAAAACGGACTGTCACTGTGGCGTGTTTGTACAAGCCTTTCAACACTTTAATGTATCAATAGTCAATTTGGCACAGTCGAAGAAACTGAAGCACTGCCCATGTCTCAATCGAATCGAAGGCTTTCTCATAGTTCACAAACGCAAAGTGGCTGATTATACTCCTTGATCTTCCGTATAATCTGCGGTAGCGTATTTATTATGGTATGTGGTACTAAAGCCTTTTCGAAAACCGGCTTATTCGGGGGGCTGAAAGTCGTCGAGCCTGCTAGCGTGACTATCGAAAACTGCTTGTAGACATGGCTCAGAAGCGAAATGGGTCTATAATTCTTCAACAAGGTTTAGGGCTTTTAGTACCGGCGTTCCGCCTGCTTTCAGAAGCTCAGACGTGATTACGGTGCCTTGTTGTTTTTCAGCTGTTTGAGAACCATTCTAATCTCGTGCAGACTAATGTACGGGATATATTCGTTAAGTGTCGGATCAATCTAGCTAGCACGTATTTTCTATAAAAATGTGTCAAATGATCCGTCAGACAGGCTATCCACAACTTATCCAGAAGTGGCGAAACAGGCCCTTACTAAGCGATTGTGAAATATGCCCTTAATGTCAAATAAGAATAGTTTAAAAAACTAAAAACACGCTTTTAATTACTAACAACACTAAAAAGTCAAAAATCATCAGGACCTTGGACATCATCTAGCATTAAAGTGCTCGAAAAGACAAATCCAACGAACCCAAACTCGATGAGTTTCCGCCGTTTCTTTTAGGAGTTCCTATGGCTACCTCCTGACTCCATCATTAGGACCCTGGACATTATCTAGCACTTAAAGATCTCGAAAAGACATCCAATCAACCCAAACTTGATGTGATTCTGCCGTTTCGTTTAGGACTTCTTTTGGCCACCTTCCAGTTCCATCAGACCAGCTGGTACCACAATATTGTATTGTCATTTCTAATCTACATATAATTGCCAAGTTTCATAATGATACAAGACTTAGAAGTGCGTGTAATTCAGATTCTAAGATTCCATTACATAGTTAGTTACATACACGACGACCTAATAAGAGCGTGTTAAAAACGAAAAAATTGACAGTTACATTATTTAATTACGTGTAAAAAGAAATGTCTGTCATCTTTCATATCATTAAAACGACATTTCACGACGAAAAAAATAAAATATAATAAAGTTGCAGTTGCCAAGAATATTGCCGAGAAAGTTCCCGAGAATATTCTCGGGAACACTGAGAATATAGCCTTTCACTGCAAATAGAGTGTATTGTTTAATATACACTTATCTGTTGACTTAATTTAATACTATTTTACTTAAGAAAGTTTGTTTATTTCCATTTTATAAACATGATTCTCAACCTTTCTCACTTAGGAGAACGCTCCCGGGAACGCTCCCGAGAATATTCTCAGCTGAGAGAGCGTTCTCGGGAACGGCACATCAATAACCGTAACCGAAACTATCGGATATCCGAAATAAAAAAATATCCATAACCGTAACCGAAACTGATTCAAAAGTTACGGATAGTTCGGTATCGGATAAAGGCGGAGTCTAAGGGTACAATTCCAAACTGCAAAACTCTATGAAATCTGCAGTATACACGCCGCAGCTGCAATGCCGCGCTGCCGATTTCATAGTTTTGCAGTTTGCGGTTGCAGTTTGCGGTCTGCGGCCCGTCTTGGAATTGTACCTTAAATCTTAATATTTGTTACCAACTTGTCTGGCATTCGCTGGCACCATCTAATATGCCAGCCTGTTTTACCTTTATCATACATAGGTGTCGTCTTAGTTGGTACATAAAGTAGCTATGTGGGTCACGCTCACGCAGCATCTTGCTATTTGTATTATACCTACATTTTTGAAATTCTAATAATTCCGTAACCTGAACTTTCGGATAATCTGAAATGATTTCATATCCGTGACCGTAACCGAAACCGGTATAATATTATTCTAATATCCGTAACCGTATCTTATGGATACGGTTACCGAAACTTCATATCCTTATTATCCCTGTTACCAAGTACAAGTGCAGGCAGAGCAGGTAGTAAAGGCGCGCGCGCACGGGTGACTTTTGTCACAGTATGTTAACTACTAATTACTGTCGTGACAAAAGTTTCTGTGACTGACTGTACGGTAGTCAGTCACAGAAACTTGAATTTTGGGCACATTAGAATAATAATTTTTAACCAAGGTAGATAAAGTTAAAAACGGGACTTGTGATAAGAGGCAGTAGATAAATAAAATACTGAATGAATTACTGACACTGCATGTTTATTAACCAGCTCCCTCAAGATGCCAAAAAAACATGGCCGTCTTTCTTCAGTACCATAGACAATGAACACAATCATAGACTATTAAAGAAATCCAAAGATGATACAACATCTCCCCTTTTTAGAAACAGAAATGCTAAGATAAACTTAATACATTAACACAAGTATTACGGCTAATGACAATAAATTATGCAGCTAATTTTAAGTTAATATAAGTACACAACTAATACTTCCGTTTTGTTACAGTATACATTTATGTTAAACAGCAACATACATAACACTAACACAAAATAATACTTTCATGTTTTGTTACAATAAACTTAGGTTAAACAGCAACATTAACCACTATTTTTAAGTTTCATAACATAGCTATTACATTCTATGTACTTAAATAATTGTATTGCCTAGTTACTTGGTTTCAGCCCTACGTAAATAAATACTTGGGTTCAGTGATTTGTTACACTGCTGAAACCAAGTTTAGGTAGAGGTTTACATCAATTATTTCTATTTTAGTTAAGTTACCCTAGTAACACATATAGTCATTTAGATAAGCAGGACGCTTTACAGATCTTTTAAGTCTGGTATTATTTTGTTCAAATCCAGTTTCCTCCGAGCTACTAACATTAGAATTAGAAGGATTAACTTCAATGGATTCTGCAGAATCAACAATCTGATCCTCAACAGGATTTGTAATATCAGCAGAACCCTTACAATGCTCCTCATCTAAAATTACATTTTTATTTGTGACATACCCTCCTACCGTTGGTGAAATAGTTTCAGTAGGTGCCAACTTCAAATGCCATCTATTTCTTCTAAATTTCCCTCTTTCAGTATTAATTATATATGATCTAGGTTCCTTACATTTTGATGCAACTGTTCCATATATTTTCAAATCAGTAACCCACACTCTATCATTAGTATTCAGTTCTGGCAGATCCCTTGCTCTATGTCTCTTATTGTAATAACACCCATTTCTATGTTTCTTTTCCAACATCTTTTGTTTGAATTCTTGACCTAAGACTACTGGGTTATCAAGTTTACTAGATATAATAGGAAGGTTATCTCTAAGTTTTCGGTTAAACATTAATTCTGCTGGACTATAACCTATCTCAGAAGGGGTGTTTCGATAGATTAGTAAAGCTAGATAAATATCCTTACAATGATATTATAGAACTATAGATATGTTACGTTCATAGAAATTACGATTTTAATCCGTGCCGAGCTATTCCAAATTGCACACATTGACAAATGTAACTGATAAGTGAAACAAAAGATACGAAATAGCACGCAAATGAAAGAGATAGCTATAGTTTTAACGATTCTGCACTAACTAATCTATGTCCGCAGCGCACGCATCCTTATCGCTCTAACGTCAAAACAATATCGCTTTCTCTTTCTTAACTTGAACATGGCGCATGGCGTCCTGATTGTTTGCATAAATAATTGAAAATATAAATACTAAATAATTTTGCATAATCACATGTGGTAAGAGATCCCTTGTATTTTGTTTACTTTAGAGTCATAATTGGTACACTTTCGAAACACACACGATGACATTTTTTATTTATTTTGGTAAGAACACAGGAACTTACGGTGTGGTACGCACGCGATTGCGCACGACGCAGGCCACACGAAGACTAAACACAAGACGTCCCAATTGGGACGTATTTGAGTATTCACAGCGCGAGCGCTTATAACATATCTGCTTTTGTTTTTATATAATATCATTGTATCCTTATTTTTTGTTAGAAGAGACTTTGCAATCTTTACTCCGGATTCGGCTAGACCGTTACTTTGTGCATAGTAGGGACTACTAGTTATAGACTGAAACCCATACTCTTTGGCAAAATTATTAAACTTTGTTCTAAATTGTGTACCACAATCTGACCTTACTACCTCTGGAATTCCATACCTAGAAAACATTTCTTTGCATTTAACTATTACACAGTCTTCAGTCAAATCATGTAGTTTAAATATTTCCAGATATCTAGAGTAATAGTCAACTGCAACTAAATACCAATGGTTTGAAAATTTAAATAAGTCAATTCCTATTTTCTGCCAGGGTCTATCTGGTGGTGGGTCTAGTACCATGGTCTCTTTATAATTTTGTGATGTTTCTATACAGTTTGAACAAGTCTTAACTTTTTCCTCAATTTGTTTTGATAGACCTAACCACCAAACGGACTGTTTTGCACGCTCCCTACACCTTGTAATTCCTAAATGTCCTTCATGAATTCTATCTAAGATTTCTTGTTGCATGTTGTCAGGTATTACAATTCTTGAATTAAACAAAAGAAATTCCCCTTCCACTGAGAAGTTGCCCCGATACTGATAATATGGTTTCAAATTACCTAACAGATGTTTTGCAGGCCACCCATGAACTGTAAAGTCTATAATTTGAGTGCATATGTTACAGTTTTTCTGACTGGATTTTATTTTGTATAGAATGTTCTCTGACACAGTTTCACTGACAAGTGAATTGATATTGAATTGTAACTCCTTTTCCTTATCTGAACTAAGATAAATTGGCAGTGGCTGTCTGGACAGGGCATCTGCTACTACCAATTCTTTCCCAGGGATATACTTTACTTCATAGTCAAAACGAGTCAACCTTAATCTAAATCTTAAGAGTCGCGGACTAAGGTCATCAAATGGTTTTGTTTGCAATATTTGCAGCCGAGGTTTGTGGTCAGTTTCTAGTATAATAGGAATACCTAATATATAATCTCTAAATTTCTCAGCTGACCATGTCAGAGCCAAGCATTCCTTTTCTATTTGTGCATAATGCTTTTCGGTTTCTGTTAATGTTCTACTAGCATACATCACTACTGATCTTTGGCCTTTTTTATCTTCTTGTAATAAAACTGCTCCTAGCCCAAAAGAACTACTATCTGCTGAAATAATTATTTTCATTTCCGGATCAAAATGTGCTAGAGTGGGTGACCTTAGTAAATTGTCCTTTATAGTTTGGAATGCTTGTCTCTGAAGGTAACCCCAAATAAATAGCCGGTCTTCTTTTAAAAGCTCATGTAATGGTGCAAGGATTTGAGACTTATTTTGAATGTACCTTCCTACAAAATTAACCATGCCTAAAAATTGTAGTAATTCTTTTTTATTAGACGGATTTTTAAATTCACTAATGGCTTTGATTCGGTCTGGATCTACTTTTATTCCTTCTTTGTTAACAATGTGTCCCAAATAACTTACCTCCTTTACCCCAAACACACATTTACTTTTATTAATTGTTATCCCTTCATTATGCAATCTTTTTAAAACTTCTCTAAGTACCTGATCATGGGATTCCTTAGTAGGTTCAAAAATCAGAATGTCATCGACATGTATTGCTACGTTTAGGTCTTTCAGCAGATTTGAGAACTTCATACTGAAATATTCAGGTGCGCAATTAAGTCCAAATGGTAAACGGTTGTATATATACCTACCAAAAGGTGTAATAATGGTTGTCAGCTTTTTAGACTCCTCATCCAGACGAATTTGATGAAATCCTGAAGTAGCGTCGATTTTAGAGAAATAATTAGCACCTTTCAGTCTACTTAATGTATTTTGTACCTTAGGAATTGGATAAACTGGCCTCAAAATATTTTTGTTTACTTGTGTATAGTCACCGCAAATTCTCACTTTATCATTCTTAAGCACTACCACAATTGGTGACACAAAATCAGTAGGTTCCTCAATTGGACTAATAATACCTAATCTTTGCAATCTATCCAGTTCTTCCTTAACTTTGGGCAAAAGAGGTATTGATACACTGCGAGGTGTTGCCTGGACATATGACTTAGGATTATTAATTAATTTTATGTGAAACTCATCTTTGAAAACCCCTAACTCATCAAAGATTTTTGGGAATTCTTTTTCTACTAAAACATTTGAATGTGTGTCACTGATCTGACTTGAATTTGAGATAGCACAAACTTTTAGAATATTCATACTATCAATTGATGGCCTGCCTAATATTGCTGTACTAAGATCTTTGATTACATAGACTTTACCTTCATATATCCTGTCCTTATATTGTAATTTCAGTTGCACCGTTCCCAGTACATTCAATTTGGTCCCATCTGGCCCTTTTACACTATCACCTGATTTCACCAACGGTAGTTTGGCCTTCACTGCAACATTTTCTGGTATAGCACTTATATCTGCTCCTGTATCAATTAAAAAAAATATTTTATCCACAAATTTGTCTGAATTAAATATACAAACATTTAACGTATACTTCCCACCTTGTATCATACACACCTCATACTCGTTTGAATCCTCTTTTATAATTTTAACTGCTTTAGACCGACACAATTTAGCAAAGTGTCCCACACGTTTACAATTGTGGCAAGTTGCTTTTTCCGCGGGACATTTTTCTCTTGGATGTCGCTCCTTCCCACAAAACCAGCAGTTTCCTGTCTTTTTTCTTTTTTCAATTTTCATGAGTTCTGTCACTTCACCCCTCATTTTCTTAGTTTCTTCCTGCTGTATTTCAGATTGTCTTCCCATTTGTATGGCTTCTTCTAATGTAAGATCTGGTTTGAGTAGCATCCTGTCGCTTAGACTTTTATCTGCAATACCAACGACAATTCTATCTCTGATAAGATCAGTCTTCAGAACGCCGTATTCACAGTGCTCGGCAAGTCGGTGTATTTCAGTGACAAATTCGTCAACCCTTTCGCCTTGTAGTTGCACCCTGGCGTTGAATTTGAATCTTTCATAGATTACATTTCGTTTGGGAGCGAAAAAATCATCAAATTTTTTCAATAGCTTAAGGTAGCACATGGCGTCCTCCCCAAACTGCAATATTACGTCTTCTGCCCTTTCTCCCATGCAATAAATGAGGCAATTTATCTTTTCTTCGTCGACGTTGTTGTTTTGACCTGTTAAACTCATGTACCTCATAAATCTGGTTTTATACTTCGGCCATTCTTCCGGCACAAAACTGAAAATTCCGGGTGGCGTCACCTTGGCTTGGTGGCCTCTTCCACCCTGCTCTGCCTCCTTCATGTCTGATTTATGTTTTTTCTCCATTTATTACTTTTACCGCTGCCACCATGTGATAAGAGGCAGTAGATAAATAAAATACTGAATGAATTACTGACACTGCATGTTTATTAACCAGCTCCCTCAAGATGCCAAAAAAACATGGCCGTCTTTCTTCAGTACCATAGACAATGAACACAATCATAGACTATTAAAGAAATCCAAAGATGATACAACAGGACTTTTTCCAAAAAAACAAAAATTGTCGACAATTACAGCAAGAATTTACCAAGTGATAAACCATTTTGGAATCCTTACTAAATGCGCCAAATTATGACGTCACTTGCCACACTCGCGTAGTACTTTTTTTTTTTCAGTACAGTTAGTTTAAACTAGGCAAAATTTTTATTTTGAAATTTTTTTTGGGATTAATGTATTTTTTTAGCACATAGCTCGTAGAGACGATGGCCGTTGGGGCAGGAAAGTTCTCGAGTGGCGACCACGGGCTGGAAGACGTAGCGTGGGCAGGCCTCCTACTAGGTGGACCGACGATCTGGTAAAGGTCGCGGGAAGAGCCTGGATGCGGGCAGCGCAGGACCGTTCATTGTGGAAAACCTTGGGGGAGGCCTTTGTCCAGCAGTGGACGTCATTTGGCTGAAAAGAAGAAGAAGAAGAAGAAGTATTTTTTTCATCCAAGCTGGAGCAGCTGGTTTTGTAATTTTGATAAAAATTTAGAGAAGCATTATTCAGGGTTACATAACAAAAAAAAATTTGGAAAAAGTGAAGATTTGTGGCAACACGAGTAAAAGGACCGTCACCTGGAGTAGATTTTTTAGATTTTTTTTTAAATGCCTATTATTTTGAAAATATGCCACATAGATTTTTTTTTATATTTTTCTGATAACCAGCACAACTTGCCTCAACACCCAGTTCCGGCTTGAGGTTACATTACGGGACACCCTGTATATTATCTGGTTCTTTTACACTTTTAAGAAGAGAAAAAGCGAGACATATTGTCGTGGTGACAAAAGTCAACAGTGCGCGCGCGCCGTTATAAAATTTTTCTGAAATTAAAATCTACTATACTATCTACTATAATATCAATACTAATACACTTCTGGACACATCTATTGGCCCACCTTGTATTTTCAGTTTCGTTTGGTCCTAGCTAAAATTTTATATTAGGTCGAGCAAAAAGTTTTTATGCAGTTTTGAACCTGGCACATTCACAATTTCATTCAATAGTCTTTTTTTATTTCGAACACAGAATTTAAAGAAACAAAAGACATTTGGAGCCTGTTTGTCGATATCAAACAATCGAATACTAAGAAAACTTGGTTTTACCTATTGGTTTACTTGGATTTAATTCTTGAAAAAGTGATTAATTATCTTTGGTTTTGCAACAAACATTACTTATTCTTAACATTAAGGTGAGGTTCTATCAATAATCTATGGATACTTCACCTGAAGTCGCCGCCTAAGCTGTGGCACTTATTCAGGCCGGACACAGCCAAAGAAACGTGAGTGCTCAACTTAATTTAAGTCGATCTGTGGTCCGAAATGTTTATCGGAGGTACCTAGAGACTGGCGGCTTTGTTCGTCGCCAAGGAAGGCCACGATCTCGGGTCACAACTGACAGGCAGGATCGATTCATCGTGACGACCAGCTTGAGAAATCGTCACCTTACCTCCATTGAGATACAAAACCAACTTCGCGACTTCCACGGAGTATCTGTGAGCGCTCGAACTGTTCGGAGAAGGTTAAAAGAACGCGATATGGTACCACACAAGCCAGCTAATGGCCCCAAACTAACGCGAGCCCACCGAACAGCGCGCCTTCATTTCGCACGCAGTCATTTAAATTGGACACAGCAAGATTGGAGCCGTGTGTGTACTCTTTTCTGATGAATCTAAAATTGTGTTACATGGCAATGATGGAAGGAAGAAGGTCTACCGACGTAAGGGAGAGCGTTTCGCACAATGCTGCTTTGAAGAGAGGGTTGCTTATGGCGGTGGCTTATGGACTCTGGGGCGGTATATCCGCGAGCGGCAAAACTCAACTTGAGGTTGTTACGGGACCACGGCTGCCAACATTAAATGCTGAAAGGTACATTCGTGAGTGCTTAGAACCTCACGTGATACCATACGCGGACTATGTGGGCCCAAATTTCCTTTTTATGCATGATAATGCAAGAGCCCATGCGGCCGGCATCGTCAGGGAATATCTTCGGGATGTGAACATCACAGTTATAGTCTGGCCAGCCAGAAGCCCAGACATGAACCCCATTGAGCACATGTGGGACGAGCTAAAAAGACGTGTTAGGGCTCGTCAGCCAGTTGCCCAGACGATGCAGGAGTTGAAAACTGCCATAGAAGAGGAATGGGAGATGATCCCTCAAAATTTCATAGAGCGGTTGATAAACTCCTAACTAATCGTATGAGAGCTGTGGTAGATAGATGCCTATGGAGGCAACACGCGTTATTAAATTAAACCTTTATTTGATAAAACATGTTTTTTATTCAAAAATCAATTGCCTTTAACAAGGCGCATATCCGACTTGTTAGGTGTAGCTCCATGTCGTATGGTATTCTGAATTCAAATTTAAAACAATACGATCGAAAAAGATGGTAAAATGTATCAGGTTTAAAACTGCATCAACAGTTTTTGTTCAATCTAGCAATCATATTTCGGTAGGGGCCATCGAAACCTAAACTCTAAGGGTTCTTACACACGAACGGCATTTTGCTGTCGACGCATGTAACTGCAGTTGACGTCAGAAGGCGACGGCTAGCTGTCGACATGCCGCCGCCGTGCTGTCGACGCGTTCGCGGCTCCCGCTGACAGGTGGCGAGCGACAGCTAGCCGCCTCCGCCATTTTGAAGGTCAACTGTCGGTAGTCCAGGAGCTTACACGCATACCTAATGAGTTCCGAACAAATTGATTCGGAATTGCTAAAAAATTTGTGCTGTCAAAAACAATGAAATAATAATGGAACTCGAATTTAGAAGGCTACCATAATAAAACATTACAAAATAGAGCATGGGCTTCAGTGTGTGTAGTTTCGTTCTCTATTTAATAACATTTCTTAAACCGACAATGACCGGTTCTTTCTCTTTCGTCGACGACGACGGAGTAAAAGCAACAACAGTGTTTCTTCAATGAAATCCATTTTCAACTGGCTCCTGTACAAAGACGTACGCCGACACGGTCGTCGCAGCAAGCTGTCGACACGTCGACGGCAGACGTCGACGTATCGACAGCTTGCTGCGGGCACGTCGACAGCTAGCTGCCGACAAGTGACGGCGACTGCGGTCGCTTTTGCTGTCGTCAATGTGCTGCTCGTGTGTAAGAGCTCTAAGATGGGCCAATAGATGTGTCCAGAAGTGTATTATAAATGCAAAAGTAACTCTGCCTGTCTGTCTTGCTTTCACGCCTAAACCACTGAACCGATGTTGATGAAATTTAGCATAGAGATAGTTTGAGTCTAGGGAAAGGACAGGATAGTTTTATCCCGGTTTTTTAAAATCGACGTGCGCGATAAAGTTTTTCTGTGACAGACAAAATTCCACGCGGGCGTAGCCGCGGGCGGAAAGCTAAAGTATTTACCACCGAGATTATTTCATAAAAATAGAAGTTAAAAATTCATTAAAAAATTGTATGAATATGAAATATTTTTTGTTTGTTATAGGAAATTTCTTTGTAGGTACCTATTATGAAACATACCAGGAAACATTAAGCACTCTAACAAAATAATAGCATTATGTTGTAAGTAATCAATCAATAAGTAATTTAATTTATGTTTTGTCAATTAAAACTTAAAAATTACTTTGATTAATATTCGAGTAATCATCAGCCCAACACTGGATAGGTTCCAACAAAATGTAGTCTCATCAATCAGTTATTGTAAATACCTGTTCAATGTGACTTGAAGGAATTGTGTCTTTTCCATTAATATATTTATTGACAAAGAGCAAGGCATAGAGATAGCCCGCTTTTCCATACAGAAGTTCATCAGGAGAATCATTTATGAGTGATATGAGCGACATTAATCTGAAAACACACAAAAATATAATTTCATGAGTACCTATAGAATAAGGTAGATAGGTACCTACATCCACAAAAAAGACTTAGGGGAGAGGGGGGCAGCTTTGAACAATTTTCATACTTTATTAAATAACTTCCAAACTTGAACGATTTCATTAATTTTTTCTTCCTAGATAGAGGTCATGGTTATCACACAACAAAATAATGATGTTCTTCTTAATTATTCATGAACGCTTATTAAGATATTTAGATTTTTGCACAGACCTGTAAACGTTCAAAACTGCCCCGTAGTCGGGGCAGCCTTGAACACGCCTGGGGCAGTTTTGAATTAGTATTTTTTTTCAATGAAATAAAACTGAATATTTATGAATGTGTATTTTTAAAATAATTAATAAACAAAATTTTAAATGATCAGTGTCATTTGGGATCAATTTAACATGTTTATTTTATTTTACATCACTCTGTACAAAGTAACACAAAACTTAGGGATATTATTAAAAAAAACTAAATATAAGATATATCAATTAACTAAATAATAATAAACTTTCTGTTTAATGACACATCAAAGACAAAACTGCATAATTTAAAAAATATCAATCAACTACTAAAACTAGGTTTTGCCCGGACTTCACCCAGCTTGAAATTTTATCTGTCACAGTAAAGCAATCTGCTTATTTTTTATCTAAAAACCTTCTACGAAGTATTAGAAAACTTAAGGTTTCATAATACCACTTAAAAAAGAAAATTTATAAAGTTCAAAGGTGCCCCAACCATTTCGTTCAAAGCTGCCCCATGGGTATATTTCCAGAAAAAAACATAAATTTAATAACGGAACATACTTTTATATCGCAATTTCTTATCAAATCTTCATTGAAACTATTTAAACTTCCATATAGTAAACAAACCACTCACTATTTTATAAAACTACGTCCACAAAAACCTTAGAACCAAAATAAAAAAGTGCAAAATTGGCAGTCAAAAACAAAAAACCACTTTTGCCGGTTAACCTACAGTTAGATATTAAAAATTAGATGTGACGGCTATGCGCATCAGTGCTGGCAATATAAATTATGATTTATACCATTGTAGCCTAAACCAGTGATTTTTAAATTCATTTGTTCTAAGCTGCCCCTGTCCAAAGCTGCCCCCCTCTCCCCTATAATAAAAATAAAATTAATAGACACTATTGTACAATGTATATGAATGTTATTTTGTAATACAGATTTTATTAATATTTAAAATAACATAAATATTATTCTGAATTAAGTCATTACTACTCATTTGAGGAACAGTTTGTTCTTTTAGCGATTTAATCTGGGGGCACCCCCACCAAGTCGAGCAAAAAAGCGGCACGGCCGTACCATCCTTTTCTCGAAGCAATTCAGGCCATTTTCGACCGCCTGTAACTTCGTTGTGGATAAAACTAGAAGGCTGAATTTTCATTAGCTATGCAGGCATTGTAAAGACACGGTATATTTCAAATTTCATTCAATTTGAACCAGTAGTTTAAGAATTATAACGGGTCAAAGTTACTTAATTTTGTCACTCACTGACTGACTGACTGACTGACTGACTGACTCACCGATCATCAAAATTCTAAGGCACTTCTAGCAGACCTAGAAGCTTCAAATTTGGAATATAAGTAGTGTTTGGTGTATGAATCAAGGAAAAACTAAAATATTTGGGGGCACGGTAGTGCAACCGCCAAGTCGAGTAAAATTTTTCAATTTCGGTCCAGTTTTATAAATATTTAACTACTTACCTAAATAAGTTTGTAATATCATATAAAATTAAACATAAAGGCACACGGTAGTGTCCCCGCCAAGTCGAGTAACATTTTTCAATTTCGGTCCAGTTTTAAAATTTCATAAGTCAGAGAGAGGACTTTAAGAAAATTCGTTGCTGGTTAGATATACATACAATAAGTAGAAGGTACCGAAAAGGAAAAAAGTAGAACTGTTTACAAAATACAAAAAGAAATGAGATACCATCAAAAACAATACTATTACGTTAACGTTTTACATAAATTATTGACTTGGCCATCGCACTAAATAATTGTTTTCATGCGATGGCCAAGTCAATGTATTTATGTAAAACGTTAAAGATTTCCTGGCCTGGACTTGGTATTACATGGATCTCACAACTTTTTACCGTAGAACAACTGAGTTGCGAGACTTTGTTTTTTTGACAAGTATTGTTTTTGATGGGATTCAATTTGCCTGTCCATGCCATGATCACTCATCTCAGGTTCTCCCTTAATTTCTATTCACATTTAGCAATGTAATAATACATTTACCTATTTGCAATAGTTTTGTAATCTGGCAAGCATTCTGGGCGCTTGGTACCCATTTTATATGATATAACAGTTGCTAATGCCAGAGGTCCAGCATCTCCACATAAAAAGCTAATTCGGCGTCCTTTAAGAGTGTCTATGTTGATATAATCTAGGGATGTCTATAAAAAAGTAAGTTGGTATTAATGTTTTACATAATTTACAATTTTTACATTTCATTTCAAAAAAACAGTTGCAACCTTTAACACATCCAAATTTACTTCACTTTTTACCCACGCACTAGTAAAATAATATAAAGCCAAACCAGCAGATCCTGTATACACTGTTCCATCATAAAATATATCTTTTTCCATTTGAGTGAGCAATATGTGCATTTTAGCTGCTTTGAAGTTTTGTAATTTTAGCTGGAATTTTTCAGATACCTGCAAATATACAGGATTATTAAAGAAATCTATGATAAAAATTAAACCATGCTGCTTTATTTTTTTATTAGGACAACCAACCAGACAAACACGCATACATGGAATTACTATAGCTAAAAGTGCTTCTAATTTTTAAGATTTGATTGCGGGATAGTGTTACGTACATTTTAAAATGACAAGCAGGTATTTTTTTTTATTATTAGTTACTATACTGTACTATTTATCTATAAAATAAATATACAAACAACTACAAAATAATTAGATAACTAAAAAAGTAGCTTGATGATACTGATACCCGAAGAAAAATTAATTTTAACCTACCCCGTCTCTGGATTCATTGAGGATATTACTAGCGATTTCAGATTTGTAATCTTCATAATTATTTTCAAAAGATCCTTTCGAAGTCATGTTTTTGTTTGTTTCAAGTAAAATAGAGCTATTTGTTTTGGTTGGTTTTGATTTTATGTTTATAGTTCCAAACAAAGAGCATAAAAGAGTAAGAGACGGCACTCCATAGATATTTTTTGAGCTCACGCACACATATGCATTTTAGAGAACGACCCGCAAATCTTTACCAACCGCACAAACTACAGGCGGAGCTACCAACATAATGCCTTATTTTCTGACAGTATTAGTGACGTTCGTAATAACTTATCGATTATCGATACTTTGCTAGGGTTGTAATTGCATATCGATATCTAGTATAGGAACCTTCAATATTTTAATGATTACTATTTTTATTTTATACTATGTGTAAGTAAAACGAAGTTTTGTAACGTAAATTATTTATTTCGAAATAAAATAGGTATATTACAATAAGTATTGAACATGACATAGCAGTTGTAGGCATGAGGAATTATTGAAAATTATAACAAAGTACAGAAATGATAATTTTGTAAACTTTTATTTTCACAACTTTTTCTAAGAAAAAATAGGATTTTTATTTATAAACATCTTTAATTTTCTTATCAGCTGATCGAACCTCAGCCTCAAGATTACTTTTCAATGCTTTGTTGCTGTGCTTTTTTACTTTTGTCAGCAAAATTGTTTTCACTTTTTATGAAGCTGTCATTAATGATTTTACAACTTTTTCTTAGAAAAAGGTAACTTAATATTTTAAACATCTTATCATAAATTTCTTTATTATGTTGTTGACATTTAAACCAACTAAAATTACAATTTGTACTCAACATTAAGAAAATGAATTTTCCAACATTTTCCATATATATCTGGTCGGCAATATGGTCATGATAAAATTGTTTAGCTTCATTTACGGTGGTACATAATTGAATTGTTGGATAAACGAGACTTTTTTTATCATGCCACCATTCGCGAAGAGATATATATGCATACAAATCATTGTCAACAGGAGTTTTCACGCTCAAACACTCTTCACAAATTAAACAAGAACTGTTCTGTAATAGTTTGGCAGCTAAATACCCGCTTACATATACTACTGGTTGGTTTTCAAGGCTACACAAATTTTCAATGGGCTGTTCTAAGTTTTCAGGGTCCGGGATAGACAACACAGGATAAAATTCAGTGTCTGTGGAATCTTGAACATTAATTTTTATTTCTGTTGTTTTTAAATTAGTTTTTAAAATGTCTTTATATTCCAGCATATGTTTATTGTTGTCTGCTTCACAATTAGCACTTCTGCTATGAGGCACTTTCAGCCCAGTAACCATGCTTGTTTTAAGCGCTGCAGTAAAGTGCGTGATAGTGGGATTTCTATTGGTTACACTGTGTTGCCTAATGATTCCAAATAAGTTTTCCAGAGAGTCTTGGTTAAACTGTCTAAGGTTCATATATTTAAACCCTTCATTCTTTAACTTTTCCCAAATATCGTTTAAGGATTTGATAGATATTTGATATCCCTTTACGCATTTAACATTTTTTAGTATCGTGTTTTCTGCTGTTATAAATTTTATGGTTTTTAACTTATCAGTATAAAAGGTCCAAGACTCAATGTGATTACTTGATGTGGAAACATTTTCCCGGATCCCTTTCTTTACGTCATTTAAAGATGATGGACCATTTGTACAATCAAATAGTTTATCTAACTGTTCAATCACAAATGCTGTATCATTGCAATCAGAAACTTCTTTCCATGCCATCATTTTTAAAATAGCTGCCACGGTATTACTCAGAGCATGCGCAGCATACTTCACCCTCATCTTAGTTTTGAATGTTGGATTTACAATGGTACTATTCAGTTTTTTAAAATTTAAAAAATTTCTGTTGTGTTCTTCTGCAACTACCAAATGCCTCCATTGTGCAATTTTTCCATCGAAAGACATATTTCCACTTTTAAAGAAATTGTTTCGTAATGATTTGAACAAGTGAGGGATGTCATAGATTATAAAAATTTTGTCATTATTTACAGAGAAAAAGTTGCTATCTATGCCTTGTCCACAGTTTCTTTTTAACATGTTAAGAGCTCCTATATTTGTAGATCCCTGATCACAAACTGTTGTTAGAACCATAAATCCGATTTCTTTTAATTTTTTGATGATGTCCGATATAATTTTTGCCAGTTTTGCTGTTGATATTGTGCCTTCCACAAAATAGTGCGCAATATATTGTTTGTATTTATGTTTAGCACCCTGTATCATAAACACTAACGCATGGTCTGCAATTTTCTTTTCTCGTCCCATGTTCTCGCCCTCACCATAATCCACGTAGCCATCCACTTTATCAGCAATTTCGTTATAAATTATCCGTTTCTTTAACGCCATCTCGTCAAATATTAACGAGCAATATTTATTTTCCTTTGGCATACTTGATGCTTTTGCCTCTAACATATCATTTATATTTTTATTTATACCAGGCTCCATTGGTATATTTTTTAAAATCCTTTGGAGCGTTTTAGTGCTTGGTAGCGTAAACAGCTTTTGCATATAGCGGTATGCTTTAGGGGACCGTTTAAATATAGCCAAAGCATAATTATATTTTGTTGGCTAAAGTCCACCTTTTTCCTTGTGACTTTTTTTTGTTATTCTGCACTACATCCTTTACTAACGATGTCAGCACTTCCGAATCTAACTTGTCTAAATTCACTCTTGACTTCGCTATATTTCTTATTGTTTTTTTTGCATTTTGTAACTGTCGCCAAAGCCTCTTCTCTTTAATTGTAAATGTTGATGAAGTGTCTGTAATAAAAACATTTCCATTAGTAAAAAAAACAACATTAAAGCAAATTGAATTGAATATTGGTTAATTAATCAGCAATTTTACTTAGTTTTTTAAATTAGGATGTTTTATCTTACCTTTCATTTCAATGTTTTTCTTAGGTCTTTTATAACTGTGGACTAATATTTCTGCCTGTGCATCTTGATGGCAAATGTTTTTATCATCTGAAATATTATAAATATGCAAATTAGTTTAAAATTTATTTTGTTGTTTTATGAAACATATTATTTCCAAATCAATCAATCATTATCAAGTTTTAAAAAAATGCAAAGACAGGATAATGATAGCTCTTCTCATAAAATATGAAGCGTGGGCCCACCTTCAATAACAATGACATAATATTAAATTAAAGGCATTTAGAGGTTTTAATGTTCTGCATTCTGGATGCGGTCTGCGGGTATGTCAAGACAATCTGTAAGTGGTCGTGATAAGGCAATCAGTCACGTGTGCTTTGCGTTCTTTGTTCGTATCCGCACGGTCAAATAGCATTAATATAAAATGTACAGAAACCTAGAATGTTGTACATATAAGTTCATTTTGACCTGACTGCAGACTGCAGAACGCATCCAGGGTGGCATTCTTTAGTTTGAGGGAAGGCATATTTTAGAAGGTAAATAATTAGTTTGTACACTTACCATGAGTAATGGGTTTATAGGTCATATGTTCTGGTGCATTGGAAGTAGAAGGAAGAGGTTCAAAAGTTGTTTTCGCAGAAATACCAGAATCTGGTATATCCACAGCTCCCAAACATGTTGAATTTAGTTGTTTGGTTGTAGTTGTAAGGGGAACTGAAAGCAGATAATGAAATGTGAATTGGGTAATAAAATGTCATGTTCTTACCCAACTTTAGGGTACAATCAGTCTAGTACATGTCTTGCTCACATTAAAAATTACTAGCTTATAAATATTATTAAACTAGCTGACCTGGCTAATTAATGTAGATTGCCTAAAATTTTTCAAATTGGTCCGGTACTTTTTTTGAAGAATTTGTATTACACAAATTACTAAAGTCCCTCTAACTCAACACCACATTCTAAGCTAAATTGTGTTACGAGTGGGTTTACTACAATATTCAAGCTGTGGGGTTCTAACCCGCACTTTAGGCTATCTTGGCTTCGAGTTACGGAGCCGATCAAATACAAACAAACAATTAAATATTTCCTTTTTATATTATTAGTATAATTTTAGATAAACATACCTCGTTCAACTGGATTTGACTTCTTTGGAATGCAATATGAATGATCATAAAGAACTGTAACAAAGTATAGATATAATTAATAATTGAAATTATATATTATTTATTGATAAGCATACAACACATGTTTGTGGTTACAAAGAAAGAACCTTGTTAAATTGCATTCGGTTGGTTTGTTTTGGAAACCAAAGAAAATTAATTAAGACATCTAAATAATTCAGAAAAATTGATAGTAAATTAAATTTAAAAAAAATAATTGAAGTCATCATCATACCTGTCTTGAGGTTTTCTTTATTGGAGTCTTTTACATGAAGAGGAAACTCTGTCAAAACTTCATCTGGCAAGATGGGATTGCTCAATTCCAGTGTTGGAATAGCTGAGTTCTTCAGCCGAGTTCCTTTGGCATTGAAGGATTCAGGAGTGAAGTGCCCACCACAAACAAACTTCAGTTGGTGTAACTTTTCAATAGGTACATATGCTAAGTCTTCTATGCCAGCATTTTTAACCCACATTCGACAACTGAAATAAGAAATACCTATTAGAAAAGAAAAAGAATAACAAACTGAAATTTATTCATCAACTAATTTCTTTTAGTATTGTTATGCAATTCATTTACAGAGTACGAAACAAAATACTGAAATTAAAAATTGGTTATGGTTATTTACTGTATGATTAAAAATATTAATCCCAGCCTTTAAGTTTACACAATCAGTAAAATTATCTTGTAATAAATGAGTGTTATTAGAAACTTACCGGTCAGAATCCAGAGGAAACCTACTCAAAAGTAAGGGTGATCCACCACGACTTCGCCTCTTATTACAAATAACGCACTTCTTGTTGTTTCTACTCTCCATTATCAGTAGAAGCCTAAAATGAAATAGGTATTAATTAAACAAAGCCTATAATTTCTCTCCAACCAGTGTCAATGCCCTGGTTCATGCATTTACCAGTTTTGAAAGTACATTTACATTTTCATCACATAGGGTTGTTTTTAATGAATAATAGATTTGTAATAGATCTAATATTTCAAGTAAGTAGATAACATACCCATTAAACAGAAAAGTAAATAAGAGTTTAAACTTCTGTAGAAGTTGAAACACAGCTTATTTAAAAGAGTCTCTATCTCACAAAAAACATAACACTGAACAGCAAACTTTATCACGCCCGATACGGAGGAACTTAATCAACTCAACGTAAACGACAGAAAAGTTTATTTACAGTAATATTGCACCAAATCTGAGAAAATAACTTCACACGAATCAATTCGCCGGTTAAAAACTCAAACTCAATTGAAGTAATATTACTATAGTTCCAAAATACTGAACTGTCCTATGCATGACATTGACAGTGGGGCGCCACCGTCAATACCGGATCGCTGGTTCTGATTTTTGCCATGTTGGAAACCATACATTTGAAAGATGGTAGCGCCCCCCTGTCATTGAGTTTGGTGGGACCACAGATATGGATTAGAGTAGATACAGCAAGTTGATCGTCAAAGCGTGCCATTCCGATATGTCCAAATGGACATACATGGTCGAGTGATGTTCATGTAATCCGATTACAACAATCGCGTACGATGATTTTACGAGGACAGTAGTACGAACACGGTAGAAAGAATAAATAGTAATTAACAGCACAAGTAACAAATAATTAATTAGAATAAAGTAGCAGTAGAAGAAGTATAAAGTAGATTGTTTTTAATCAGGGTTCGAAAATATCCGATATTTATGATATATATCCGATATATATCGGATATATATCATAAATATCCGATATTTATGATATTTATCAGATATATATCTGATATATATCATAAGGATATTTTCGAACCCTAGGTTCGAAAATATCCGATATATATCCGATATTTATGATATATATCCGATATATATCGGATATATATCATAATATCAGATATATATCATAAGGATATTTTCGAACCCTGTTTTTAATACATATCCTGCGATGTACTCTTATGAGTTAAAACCATGGTCCCTGTATGTGGTGCACTCATACCGATCCCAAGGAACCGTACTTACTCATAACAATAAGACACACACTAATCCATGTATTCATGCACTTGACAAATTTTTATCTTGAAACGCTGGTGGGGTAAAAAAAATAACGAGATTTGACGAATTATTTTATTTAAAAAGGTAAATAAAGATGTTTTTGGTTTTTTATTTAACAAATTATCAGTTTGATCGGAATTAATTAATTATTGAATCGAGTCACACGATATCTTTCGATGACTTTGCGAATGCAGTACGATGATACGATTATTTTTACGTTGCGGCAATCACTAAAATTCGCTAAAATGACACTAATGACGTTTAAAAAGTGGCACGCTCGGCTTCATACAAATTTTGTCACATGCTGCATCTATCCATATCTGTGGGTGGGACAGTTCAGCGTGGGTCATCTATACGTATAGAACAGACATCGCGAACAAAATATGTACAGTGCGGGGTGCGGGGCGGGAATTTGACGGACAGCTGTCAGTCAAATCCATGACTATCAAGTTTCATAATTTATGGCGATAAAATCTGCACCCTTAGATTAATAAAACCTAGATGGATAGTCTTCATACAAACGCTTCGTCAAGAGTGAGGCAAAAATCTTATGTCATTAGTGTCAATTTTGTTGGGGAGTGTAGACAGTGAAGGCGATTTTCTCGAAAGTAGGGAAATTTTTAATACGTTTTTAATTATTTTATAACTAACAAAAACAAAACGCATCATGTACTTACTTATTTATTGAATTCAAAGTACCTAGAGACAATAAAATAACTGAAAGTTTCTGACTTTCAGTTATTTTATTGGTTCTGGAATGAAGGCGTGGGTCATCCCTAGCCTTGTTCCTACCGTGACGAGTGGGAATTTTTCTAAAATCTCAAGATCGACTGACTGAAGATAGCAGGAAGACGCTGGGTGCAGGCCACTATCAACTGGGCGATGTGGAAATCATTAGAGGAGGCCTTTGTTCAGCAGTGGACGTCCAGTAGCTAAAATGATGATGTTGATGTTTCCTTACAGTATCCAATTCAATAGGCAGAAACTAAACGTAAACGAAGTGTCGCCTCTGTAATGGTATCATTATCTATAACCATGAAGCTATAGATAAAAATGGAGGCCACACTCCGAATACCTACTTGAAGCACAAACTATGTATCACTATCTCGCTCTCTGTGGGCAGACTCTCTCTTTCTAAATAAACAAAAAATATAAATTTGCTCAAATTCAATGAAACTCAATGTAAAATCTTTATTTCTTGACATAGGTATCATTAAATGACAAGTGTAAATACTGGTAAAACGTTTTAGGAAGAAATTACTGTAAAAAATGTGAAAAATGTTTACAATGATCCAATGTCGGAAATCACGAAATAAACACTTTACGCGTGGAATCTTATGTCACTTCCAGGACACCACGTACTACCGCAACCACGCACTACAAAATTTTGCACCATTTCTTGTGATAAAACAATGATTATTTCCTGTAAACAATCTCAAACGAAATTAACTGCATAATGAACAAAATAGTAAACAACCGCCATGATGGGCCGGATTGGGCCGATGTTGCCACATGGTACCGATTCCCCAGGAATTGGGATTGTAATTCCCTGATTCGCCAACACATTAAACCTAAACGGCCGACAATTTTGTGATTTTTAATATAACTAGGTAATCGTAGTTCAAATATTTAATTATTTATTTGTTTAACTTCTGATTTGGTTAGTGAATTGGCTATTTCGAAGAATTTACTAGGAGATTTAAATCAGGAGATAGTAATACTACAGTCCACACTAAAAAGAGAGGTCGGCCCACAGAGAGCGAGATAGAGATAAGTACCTAGGTATTTGACTCAAGTTTTTGTTCCAAGTCTGGCCTCCATTTTTATCTTTAGCTTCATATTGTATAGCCTGACCAGGAACATAAAAACCCTCGCCATGTTGCGGAAAACTAATGGTACTAATTTCTTTTAATGGCAACAGTAACTGAAAACTTCATTGACATGTCACCTTGCATGTCAGTCTATTGCTGTCAAAGTGTAAACAAACTTTATTTTAAATGTGCGCAATTGATTTTGTGAATTAAATTGCTAAAATCTTTTTATAGTCGTGAAAGAAAAGTGGTTCACAATGTGTTAAAGTATTTACCGAAGAGAAATACTAAGGGTTCGGACAATATTTTCATTGAATAATATTTCCGACAAGGTTGTCAAATTGACTGACATGTTTATCGTATAGTACAGTCCATTATGAAAATTAGCTATGGTTTGTTTCAAATACCTATTTTAAAGTTTTTTGTCACTTTTTTTTTTTTTTTTTTTTTTTTTTTTTTATGGCAATCCGCGCTGTATGCGCCGTGCCAGAGTCGAGTAAAACGGGGAAACGGGGAGATTAAAATATTTTCGGCAACGGATTTAAATTTAGGAAATTAGGATCAGGAGAGGACATAGGATATAGGTAACTACTACTATAGTACTAAGTACATAACGACTAAAATATTAAATACAAGAACAACAGGTTTATATCTTAATACTATTGAAATTTAAGTATGAAATAATACATTTATATACATTTATACAGTTTAAGTATAGTAGACATACTATAGAGGTTGGGAACGGAATATGGAGAGAGATTAATGAGTTCAGGAGGACATTTCGGTTACTGTAACGAGGACAAGTGAAGAGAATATGATTGAGATCCTCGACCTCTATCCCACACTCACACATTTCGTCATTAATGATGCGTAGTTTATATAGATGAGCACGTGTGCAAGTATGTCCCATTCTTCTTGCCATTTCTGTTTTGTCACTTTCTAAGTGTTGAATTTTATGGAATTGGGAAAGAAGTACCGAGTTTGAAGCGTTCATGAGCAGACATTGCAGTTGAATATTCAAGTTCTGAATTTGATTATTGATGAATAATAAAATAAATCCTACTAACTCGATTGATGGTGTCATTTAATTTATTTAAACCAGGTTACCTATTATAATATTTTTTCGTTAATTTATGAAAATATCAAATTAGCCCGTAATCCTGAATCCTGATACATAAAGTTAGCCTATTAATTTAACACAGGTACGACTGTACTCAGTGTTGCACTATCAAATGCAATTGACGCGCCTCTATGCCAGGGTTTTTATGTTCCTGGTCAGGCTATAAACTATAAATTTGAACGATGGTGGCGCCCCCTTGTCAATAAATTTGGTGGGACAGTTCAGTGTTTTCTAGCAGCGGCATTCTGTCAATGTCATAATAACTGGGACAATTCCAGTGTTGTCCAATCCAACTAGTAAAACTTGTATACCTTGATTTTTTAGAATCCAGCAGAGATGTAAACAAACACTTTCATACACAATTACACCATAATCACTTACGCGTTCATAATATCATACACATTATTTAACAAGCCCATGAAACCAACTTCATTTTCACGTTCATACAAGTTTGAAATCAATCTTTGAAACAAATTATTTTAGCAAAATACGTGGACGATGAAAATTTGTGAGACTTGTCAAATTGACTTGACGTTTAAAATCATGTGTTATCTCCATATTGTCTATGACTTGTCTCTGACACATCAGTGCTGTAACCTGTGAGTCATAGACAATAATCTGTAAATTTAATCGATATTATTTTAAGTATTCACTTATTCCGATTACTGATTAATTTTAAATAAAAAATATAAGATACTTTGTTTAGTTTTCCAGCGATAACTTCGACAATATTGGAGATAACGTAAAATTATTTTTCTACTTTTAGTGTATACTTTTTCGGAGTCAGTTTAATTTTTAGTCGGTTTTATTTAAACGAAATTATTTTACTTTTTTATGCAATTATGCTTACGTATTGTTCCATTGCTTATTTTCCTATATAAGTAAATAAAATAAAAGAAAATAAAAATATTATTTCAATTGATAGCATCTTAAATTACCTCCCTAGCGGAATAGAGCAACAAAGAACTGAGCGAGCGAGATGTCACTAGTAGCAACACTGTCAAACAGAACGCAACTATTTGAAGTTTAATAACTTTACGGATATCATTGATTGTTTTACTGTCCAGTGTGTTTTTTGATTACATCTGTGCATACAGTTTGTTTCCTGTTCTCGAAAATTTCATAATCAGTTCACAATCACATTCAATGTTGCGACTTTGTTGCATATTTTTTTTTAGTATTTTCCTTGTGTGTTCCTTTTCTTTCTGTTCTTATCTTTGGTGTGCAATAAAGTGTATTTATTATTATTATTATTATTTTGACGATCACCTGGCGATGATACGCAAGTACTACAATAATTTCACTTCGCGATTAACGAGAGGTTTTGTCGCATCACTAGTTCACAGACTAAAAATATTTTTATGTCAGTTGGCCATTTTTGATGACATTTCTGCTGATTTCTAAAAAATTAGACTGTAAGTGTGTGTATCTGTGTGGGCTTGCTTAATCATCGTTTTCGAGAGCGGAAGGTGGTCCCGCGCATGCGTCTGACAATTTTCGGCCATATTGTTATGACGCATACAAGATCATAGGTCTCCGCCAGTGACGACTCTGCTCACAGTTGACGTGGCTACTACGTACCATCCCGTTCGCCCACTCCGGACGCAGCATAGACGGTGACGAGGAATACGTAACTGGTGAGTGCTTGTACTGAAGACAAACCTTGCGACCTGTCATGGTCGCTCACATTTTGGTTTACAAAATATGGACATTCCACTAGACAGCAGAACATACTTACCCCTCTTTACTAATAAATATGTTGCGTATAAGTTAGACGCAAAAAGAAAATGTCACATTCATTACGCGACGATTCGCTTTTAGGACTTTCCTGTGAACAGCTTTCTTATCGGAATCATAATACCTATGATGTGAATCTGTTTTGAAACTGAACTATTCTGACAAGCAAGGCATACACAGATTGTTGACCTTGAATATTTTAGGTGACCCTATTGGAATGGACGGAATGGTGGAGGAGAATGGCTCATCTGGAGGAGCGGGTTCTGGAGATCCTCTGGGGAACGCGGGCCCCGCCGCGGCCAGCTCCACGCCGCATGTAGTCGCCGTGACCAGCATTGTTCAACTTACGCTCCCCTCGCAGGCGCCGTCAGCTCAGGTGTTTGTTTTATTGTATAGACTGCATTCATAAACATACATAACCTTTATGTACTATTGTATATTTGTAATCTTTTCAACTAATCTTATTAGAAATTTTCTTTCTATGGATTTAATAAATATTACTTTCATTGATTTCAGGTTCAGTCTGTAATTCAACCAAATCAACAGTCTGTTATACAAACAGCATCCAATATTCAGTCTGTGCAGTTACCAAAAGGAAATGTCATTCTTGTAAGCAAACCAAGTTCTGTAATACATACCACCCAAGGGACATTACAAACTTTACAGGTAATAAAAAGTAAACAAAACTATGAATAGTGTTTATGCTTTCATTTGAATTGTTCTTACTTTGTTTGAAAAATGCTTTTTTTTTATTTTAGATAAAACCAGAACCTAACACATTAGTAAGCTCTCAAGGACAGTCTTGCAGTGACGAGAGTTGCAGTGATGATGAAGGGCCCAAAAGGAAATACCGGGAAATGCTGACAAGGCGTCCATCATACAGAAAGATATTAAATGATCTTGGAGGAGCTGAAATTGCAGGTAAGTTTTTTATTGCTATTATCAAATTTTTAATGCTCTCCATACAAGTGGAGTTTGTAGTGAAGATTTTTTGCATATAATTGCAGCAAACATTGCATTGAGTAACAAAATTTAAAAAAAATCTATTGGTAAATGGACATATTAATACAACTTTTACTTAGCCTGGGTTGCACCATCTTACTTTAACTATAATAAACATAAAAACATCTGTCAAACTCAATACAAAAATCACTGGTTATGTTTATTTCTATATATATATGTTACGGTCAAAGTGATAAATGTGAAAATTATGAATAATCGCCGGTTATTATGAATAATTACCGCATGATTTGGTAAATGTGATTAATATGAGGTCATTTATGTGTGTATAAAACTAAATAGGCGGCTTAGGGGTGGCCCAAGGGCCACCCCCGCCGCACCTTAACCTATTTTTCACTTTAAATCAAAACATTATGTTATAGGCATCATGGAAAAGTAATATTATGCAAAAAACATTCCAAACTCATTATGCCAAATTATATTAATATATGATATCAAAACGTTCAAAAGTTTGGCTGTACACGAGCACGTACACAAGATGTTGTTCTCTTTTATGAAATTTGTTAGTACTAAGGTTGAATCATTAAATAATCACTGTTAAATGTGATTAATTTATCACTTTCACCGCGACTGTCGGGAATTATTCATAATAACCGGTTATTATTAATAATTTTCAATTTATCACATTAACCGTAACATATATATAGTTACGTTTTGAGTCAGGTGGTGTAACAAATCCTTAGTTGACTAAAATGACTCTGGCGACTAATTGTATCATGCTATCAATATCAGTACCTTCTTTTAGGAGTGGTTGTTAGTAGCTTAGGATTGTTTTAAAAGACATATAATTTCAATAAATAATTATAAATTGAGTATTAAACACATAGTAATGGTGGTACTTACTATCATAATCCCATAAGGAAAATAAGTAGGGTAAGTGCGCTAGTTTTCGTCCAATTATCGGAGTTGCCAACTTTGTGATGCGAAATGAATATCTTAAAATACCCTTACTCATATGTATCATATGTCATTTTAGTCCTTATATAGTCTACTTTACGTTAATATTATATGACAATAAGTAAATACCACGGGTTTTTTTATAAAAAATATTTTATGCAAAAGAGGCGATTTCACTAGTTTTCGTCCAAAAAAAATCAGTTTTCGTTCTAGTGTACGCTAGTTTTCGACCACTGTGTAGAAAAAATGGTGCAGTTGAATTATTAACTTAAAACCAATTCTACAATACAGTAACTATGGATTGTGGTATATCATTTGAAAGGTAATTTTGTTAGCTTTCAAATGATATCAAAAAGATATAAAAAAGTTTCTTACCTAAATTTAGGAAAATATTGCAATAGGTCGAAGGACAAATGGACGAAAACTAATCTACAGGAATAGCTAATTTTGGTTTTCGTCCACCCCAGTGCTTGCTCATGACGTCATGGACGAAAACACAACAACGTTTAAAGCTGTTTTTTGTTTTCGTCCACATCTTTTTAACGGTTTTTATGGGTTTATCACTGTTAAAAAGTGGACGTAAACTAAAATGTTTAATGTAATAGCAATAAAGATCATATTGGAAGAAAAAACATTGTATTTTGTAGGTCTATTGAAGTAAATTGATATTTAAAAATATAAACTAGGTGTCAGGGTTTCCGTCCACGTGGACGAAAACCAAAATCTTGCAAAATTGTTATGCTAGTATTAGTCCACTTAATTATCTAAGATTTCTATACAAAAACTTTAATAAACACTTAAAATAGTGTTTAATATGCTAATAATTAGACATACGTGCCAAAAACATTACGTAAAGTAGCTAAAACAGTAATTAAACATACCATGAAAGTTCCCTACCGGCACGTTTTTTTTCTAACTTGACGACGTTTTCCATTCACCTGTGTGCAGCAGCAACTTCCGTAGATTTTTTTGGAGTTATTACTTGTCAAATTACATTTTCATGCAGGCAGAACTGTTACTTAGATATTATAGATTGTAACAAGTCCAAACTTGCACGGAAAGTTAGGTTTGTATTCTAATTTTCCGTATTTGACGAAAACAGGAGCTGGACGGAAAACCGGCGCAATTACCCTAAACTCTGATTTTTAATTCGACGGAATTTTGACATTTCTGAAGTGTTGCCAACATTGAAACATTCCCACTAAGGATGGAGAGCATTTTCACAAATTAAAAAATAATCCTTTCATGAATTTAAGGTTTCACTTAAAAAACTAAGGCTTAAAAATGTACTGATCATTTCAAAATGGTTATTTGAATTTTTATTATCATATTTTAGAAGTTACAAAAAAAATTGGGAAATTATTTTTCTATTACTGGACTCCCTGGCCAATAATCCATGGGTTACAAACCTTTTTTATGAAAATCCTTTTGTTAATAAAATCTTAGCTTCATAAAATAATCAATTTAACAAGATGCCAATTTTATAATCCAAGTTGATTATGATGACGATAATGATGATTGATGATCAATACATATTTTCGTTTATGTTAATATGTTGTTTTACTGTGTTAAAAACACGTTTTTTTCTATTTAATCTCTAAAATGTACATAATAATTAGTGTACATTGAATTCACGAAACAAACAATAGTTCATTCTTGTAAGTTGTAGTTGATGAAATTTCATTTCATATTATTTATTAATAATTCAAAGCAAAAAAGGCTTATTATATCTGAATTGTCAAAAAATGACAGCTGTCAGAATTCCGTCGAATTAAAAATTGGACTATACTTGACTATAGGTAGCTGTTTTTAATTATTCCCTAAGTATAAAGATTGTGCTTATAATATTATGATAAATAAATAGGTGTGTTCCTATTGTATATTATTTTATTTCAACTGTTAAGTGCAAGGGCAGTCTCTAAAAACTCAGTTGAAATTATAAAATTGTCACAATTTATGTTACTTTGTTGGTGATATTAAATATTTATGAAATGTCTTGAGAGTTGGCAAACAGGAATAATCAAACAGACATGGGAGTGGTGGTTGGACACATGCAATTGAGAAATATAAATACTTACAAAAGAATAAGTAAGAACCTCGTAATATTACAGAAAATCGCATGGGAACTAAACCAGGATGCGAGAATGAAGTGTCGCTGTCATCTCCTTTGTCCTTTGCGCCAGGTCAGTTAAATGTGCTGCTGCTGACACTACTTTGTTTCTGTGTGCAACATGTGTCACTAACCTGTTACATCTTAATTATCCTCCTACATAGCTCATAACTAAATTCAGCTTCAGAAGATATCATCATTTTTGTATTTCATACCACCAACTGAATTGTAAAAACCATTGTGACTTATTCAATTAACTTTATTTAATATTTCACTTGTTTTATCACCGTGGGTTTTGGCTATTTAGATAACTTCACTATGTTAAATCTTAAAGTACCTACTGTAGTAGTGAATAAATATTTTGGGGTTTCAATATCAAATGATCAATTTGAAACAATAGATGCTGAGAGGCAACTTCAGTGGTTATAGGGATGATGACTGAGTAATGAAATCGCAATTCTATTTAGTCCGTCAGACAGATATTAAAAAAAATTTTTGGAGACATATTTTTTAATTTTTTTCATAATCGAATAAGTACAGTATTATATTGAGTTGAAATGTCGCGTGACGTCACTTTTGAGTAAAAAATCTACTCAAGCGTGACGTAACGCGCCATTTCAACTCGATGTAGCACTGTTATTATTTAATTGAGAATGTTACTAAGTATGCAAAATCACTTGAAACCTTTGTTACAGTTAAGCTTTTACATATACAAATACATTTGTTTTTATTTCATTCAAAAATACCCAGTAGTTATGATTTTATAGGCATTCAAAGTTCGCTTAACCCTTAACTGGTATCGTGGGGGCCGCGCGGCCCCCACTCATGACATTTTCTTTGATTTCTAAGAAGCTACGCATCTTGGGCAGCCAATATTTTTGGTATTCTCATAACGGCACTACTCACGTCTGGTGCAGGTGTTTCAGCACTGCATCATTCACTAGGACGAAGTTATGCACGTGTTGGGGTCCGCGCGGCCCCCACGATACCAGTTACGTTGGTTTTTTTTCATGGTAATTTTTATATGTTTTTTATTTTTTCGGTATTGATTCAAGATGCCATGACTTTTAAGTAATAAAACAATCGAAGATACCCAAGAACGAAGTTTTTGATTCCAAATTAGCATGCCAGAAGAAGGATATAGTGATAAAAAAATATAGGTCATTGTGAAGACACGTAACCATTTTTCGGTCGATAATGAGGAAATTGATTCTGATTCTCAAGTTATTTCTCCATAGAGTGAAAATGAAGATGTTTTAGGACCTGGTTAATCCAGCTGCTATGATAAAATAAATACAATCGGTCTGATAATCCATCATAAAATTTACATTTTTATTTTTATGAAATGCTAATTATTTTTTATAAAATATTACTATAAAACTTTATTTATTATGAAGTTCACATATTATGGATTAATTAAAATAATAATATTTTTGGTTAAAACGTTCGAAACGACGGGTTTCATGGATATTTGTAACGTAAAAAAAATATTATGTAAAAAGTTCTTACTATTATGTAATCTCTTGTGGTACACACGTAAGAAGGTTAATATAAAGTAAAAACTAAACGATTACGTAGAACTAGCCTGATATATACCATTTATGAACATTTATTCAAGTATATGGGTAAAACATGCTTGCTGGAAGCAAACATAGTATGGGGGCCGGGCGGCCCCCACGATACCAGTTACGTATGTCCAATTTACGATACCAGCCCCCTTAGACAAAACGCACTTTTTGATCGAATCGAAAATCGAATCCGTCAAAACTCCATACAAAAAAGGGACTTTTCGACCACTTTTCGACTGGTTTGCGATTATAATTTGCACTTTGTCTAGACCCACAGTTAAGGGTTAAATATCGAGTCCCGCCGACGGTCACGTGACCCCGCGTGACGTACATTTAGGCCTCAGCCTCGAACTTAGCGTAAAATCAAATAGACCGGTTCTCGAAAACAGCGGCGCGGCAGCGGCGCCGGAGCGGGCAACGAGCGGGCAGCGGCGAGGGAGCGGGCAACGAGCGGGCAGCGCACTCCTTCTTTTGCCCACAATAAATCGAGCGTAAGGAATAAATTTGAATCGAAATAAAATTGTCGCCGTTGTTCAGACATTTCGTTCGCGAATAAAAACAAATATCTCGACAACACAACCCCGAACACAACACTTCGCCGTTAAAGCGCCGCGCGAGCTGCCCGCTGGTTTCGAGAACGGGTCTGCGTTGCCCGCCCCGCCCCCGCGCCGCCGCCGCCGCCGCCCCGCTGCCCGCTAAGTTCGAGGCTGAGGCCTTCAGTATCCGCTCACTACACAACGGATATAAACATACTTAAATAATTTTTTTTTGTAAATACCTACATACATATTAACACCCAGACCCATCACAGAAATTAAAATTGAACCAAACCCAAACTTGATGCGATTGTGTCGTTTTATTGCGAAGTACCTTCCAGCTCCATCATTAGACCCTGATTACTATATAGAATTGAAGTACTCGTCAATACAAAACGAAAGAGCCCAAACTCGATAGAGTTAAGTCGTTTTATTATGGAGTTCCTATGGCCACCTTCCAGCTCCATCATCAGATCAGCTCCATGTCATCATAATATTGCATGGTCATCCAAATTACATGTGTATGCGAAATTTCAGCTTAATCGGTTGTCCGGAAGTGGGTCTTAATTCAGCTTGCAAGATTCCACCCATACAAATTTGAGCCAGTCACTGTATTATGACGTCACGCGCATAAAATGGCGGGCCGGCCGCCGCCCGCATCTTTAAAAAATTCAATATCTTGGAAACTAATTGACGTATCAAAATAATTCTTTCACGTGTATTTTTTATTTTTAACAGAGAATACAGAAAGCTAAAAAACAAAATTAGTGAACGTTCTTCATTATGAAAGAAAAAAAAAAATTAGTCTAATATTTATTAATTATCTGTCTTACGGACAAATAATTGAAATTTTGTCATCTAGCCTATTTTGGTGTGTGCAAGATAATCTGTGTGACGTAAGTCATTGACCTGTAGGTCTAGACAAGTAGCACCATACAAAAAACCGGCCAAGTGCGTATCATGCCACGCGCAGTGTAGGGTTCCTTGTAGTTGTCCTTCATTACCACAATATATTTCAGAAGCAAGCAATTACTTCATCTAAAGTCACTTTTCATATTTTCTTCTAAGGAATTTTTATAAGGTATGAAATTTTATAATACATGAGTAAAACGACTATTAGGTACCTACTCTTAAACTAACTGATCTATCTTAACCGCTATAGTTTTCCTTGGGAGTTCTTAAAAAGCACTAATATCATGAATTTTTCCAGATTTTTCAAGCCAATGATACCCTTACACGCTGGGGTAGAAGATGAAAAAAAAATCCTCCCATTTTATCGGCGTGATTAATAATATACCTCCACAAAATTACAGTTCTCTAGTTAGTGCCAGTAGTTTCCAAGCAAAACCTCGGACAGACAGACAGACATAATCAAAAAATCAAAATCAAAATCAAAAATATTTATTCAGTTTAGACCACAAGTGGCACTTATGAACGTCAATAGAAAATAATAAAAAAAGAAAAGGTAGCCCTTATGGCCCACTTTACATGTCTCCTTATCTTTTGGGCCCTACCAGCGCTTCGAGACAAACATATGGCAAGTGCTGAGAAGAAACGCCGGAACAAACACATAAGGGTTCCTTGTCAGGATTACGGAACCCTAAAAAGGCCTTTCGACCACCTTTCGAAATTACAACTGTCACTTTTTACTACTTGTCTAGGGGGTTGGTTTTACGTATATAATACAAAATAATAAAAACCACATGCTATAGGGGCATTTTTTGGAGTAATTTATCAATAACCAAAAAACACGAATTTAAAATCAGATTTTTTTCAAAAAGTATCATTTTTTATTATTTGTTGGCATTTTTTGTGTATTTTATGTATTTTTTAGTATTGCCTGTTATTTAGCATTATTACTGTTTTTATTTTATCAGGATATACCGCTTAGTTTAAAAGTTATTACGTTTTCTTTACAATAAGTAATTGGAAGAAAAAAAATTCAATAAAAAATTAAAGAAAAATCTCAAAAAAAATTGACCTCTTTTTTGTCGATAAAAATAGGTCTAGTTTCATCTATTTTCATATGTACACTTTAACGTGACTCACACTGTATAAGCTACTTTTTTTAATTGATGTTATTTTTGTTTTTATTTATTTTTTAAATCTGCTTCAATTTAGATTATATTAAATATCAAATAGGTATTTCATTAGTCAAATAAATTTCAGATCCAGTTATTGATTGGATAGCTAGTTACGAGCCGCCAAACTTTAACAAAAGTACAAACCACGATAAAAAATCAACTTAGAATTCAATTTAAATAAAAAAATTAAATGTGATAATGGATTGCCAATGATTATAAAAACATCTCTAGCTTCTCTTTCCAATGACATATCAATAATGTAGTAATTAGATATTGAAATTTGTCAAAAATTCTAAGTTTATGGAAGAAAATGGAATAATAATAATACAAAAATTATCCAATACAAAGTAGATTTAGACTTTTTTTTTACTTTTTTCTTCATAATGTGGTTACCTATTATTTTTAATTTGATTTTGAAATAAAATACACAAAAATAGTTTTGAAAAGGTGTATAGCAGAAAATATAAAGATGTTTGAAAAAGCTTTGTATGGATAATAATTTTTGTATTGTTATTCCATTTACTTTGAATTTTTGACGAATTTCAATATCTAATTACTAGAGATGAAACGGATAGTTGTTTGACCGGATACCGGATATCCGGCCAGCTGCTAGGCCGGATAGCCGGATATCCGGCGGCCGGATAGTTGGCCCATTGTCTCGTTGCATGTTGTGAAGAGTTTAGCGCCGCACAGGTGCTTCGAACGCGATCAGTGGGTCTATTAGTAGACTAGACTAGTCACACTTTTCGAAAATCGAATCCGTCCGAATAGAATGTCCGATTTTGCCACTTGTCTAGGGGACAGATCAATTCGGACGATTTCGGTTGCTATCGTGAGTGTGTGATTGAATAGCGACAATTAAATTAATGTACTTGCTGGCGTAATCTGACTGAACTGCATCATGTCATCAGACCATCAGTGAAAAAAAGATCGCCTTTTTATTTGGCATCGACATTAACAGATATTTACTATTTATGTATTCGTCATTAGAGTGAATAGCCCAGACAAATAAATTAGTTTTTTAGCCTTATGGCTTTTTTGTAACTTTTTGGACTTTAAATAAAAGCCGTCATTATTATTTATATTTACCTCAAAGATTAATGTATTTCATTTTAATAATAGGAATTTGTCGTAGTTTTTTAATATCCGGTATCCGGCCGGATAGTGAGTAACTATCCGGTATCCGGCCGGATATCCGGCCTACCGGATATCCGTTTCATCTCTACTAATTACTACGTATGTGATATATCATTGGAAAGAAGGAAAGCTAGAGATGTTTTTAAAATGATTGGCAATCCATTGTCACCTTTATTTTATTTTTAAATCGAATTCTAAGTTGATTTTTTATCGTGGTTTGTACTTTTGTTAAACTTTGGCGGCTCGTAACTAGCCAATATCCAATCATTATCTGGATCCGAAATTTATTTTATTTGACTAAAGACATATTATTCGATATTAATATCAAATAAAAAAAGCGGTTGAAAACACACGAGAAAAAAATCAGAAATCAGATTAGACATCAATGACTAATTCTTTTGTTGGTGATGTATTTGATGCCTCCGACTGCATTTGTGAACACTAAGTTGTCTTGTTTTTATCTTTTTAGTTCATTTTTACGCAGTTGCGTTTTTTGTTTATTAAATAATAATTTTATTTTAATCTTTTTTAGTTAAATACCGTGCATTTTTGTAAACTACTTAAAAAGCCCTTTATTTTGATACCCCACTCAATAAGTTTTGGGGAAACAAAATTTTTTTTAAGACATTATGGCGCCTAAAATCCGCCATTTTGATTTTTTTTCCAACTTTAATATAGCCAGTGTCACTCACGAATAGGACAAATCTAACGAAACCACTCACGCTAAAATCGGTCAAGCCGTTTAGGCTGTAGGCCGTGCCAAAGAAATATACATACATACATACACTCGAAAAACATAACCCTCCTTCTGTAAAAAAAATTGAAGCAGGTTTCAGGTCAAATTAGGGAAAAAAATTAATAGAAACAAAAATATCAATAAAAAAAAAATCGTAGCTCACTTAGGGTCAAATGGGCGAACCTGTATTCTTAAAATGACCTTACCTATACTGTGCACGAAGTTTGTCTAACCTTCCGCCAAACACCTTGTATTTGTATGTACATATTCCTGAAATACATTGACAAGGAAACGCTCAATAATTAAATTCAAATAATCAAATTGGCGTAGTGAATATTACTACGAGGTTTACAATTCAAAGATAATAATAATAACCCTACAAAAAGCCTCGTTGCTCGATATCTTAAATTCTAGTCAAATTCCGATTCATGTAAGTAATAAATAAAAATAGATTCAAATCTTATTTTTTTCAAAAGTTGTCAAACTGCCATTTTACAGGAGAAATAAAATACATAAAACAACGTATAGATGTTTTTATTATCAATGAGTGGAACTATCATAATAAAATTGTTAAGTTAAATATTGCCAGGGGTATGTAAGTTATCTTAAAACCTTGTGCGTGGAACTGCAACAGGCAAAGACCTTACAAATTAAAATTTATTATGGATAAATATTCTTGAACATTACGTCACCGCTACTCGGTGTGGCTCCGCGTGAACCTGTTGGACCCGCGGTGACGTAATCGCTGGCGTATTAGTAATTGCTGACGTCATGCTTTATTTCTTTTGTTGCTATATTTATAGTCCATTCAGCGTAAGATGGTGATTATGACAGTTCTATTTAGTGAGGCGCTCCTTATAAACCTAATCGATATTTTTTAGAATCGAGAATATTTTCTATAGAAATCTAATCGCCTTTTATTTGTTTGATTTTTAATCTTGATCAAAATTATATCTATGAATTTGAACTATCTGGAAATGGAATAAACGTGAATATTCTTAGTGGTACAAAATAAATCACAAAGAATTAAATATATGCATTTTATTCAATAAAACATCAAAATAACAATAACAAACAATACGTGGAGAAATCGCATAAAACAAAACCGTCATCAAAGGAAAACGCACACGTACTGAATTAGCTTTGACCTGCCTGAGATAATAATCGTGATTCGATGGTAAGATGACCACCATGCCGATTACTGATTTATTGCGATTGTTTATGTCCCATCCCTATGAGCAAAAGTTCCGACTAACGCAGAAGCAATTCATTTAATATTTTTTCACAATTTTTTCTAAATAATAAACTAATAAATAAATAGAAATTCTTGTTTAGGTTAATTGAGAAAGATTAGTGATTGATATTTTGGAAGGATGAAAACACACAAAAGTAATTGATTTTTACAACTCAATATTTTTATTCGTAGAAAGTTAGAATCATAAAACGAAACGTTTTATCTGTCTAAATCACCATCATAAGTTGAATGAACTATAGCTTACGACTTTCAGATATTTTGAAATTATATTATACTTTCAGATATATTAATTGTATGGATTTTAAAAAAATATGAGTATTTCTCAAAAAAAATGTACATTTTGAAAAAAAAAAGTGTGCTTTGAAACAGTTCAAAAGTTTTATATTTATAAATCATCACACAAAAAAAACACACACAATTTTGAAGGATGAATATTAATCTTTAAGATAACGAAGAATTATAGCTATAATCCTACTTATTACCAAATATTTAGATATTTTAAAAATAGTCCTTTTTTACCTTTCATACAAAAACCTGTTTGCCACCCTAGCTTTTTCATGTATTTTTGTTTCATAAAATGCGATACGTAACTAAATTATTGTAAATTTCTTTGTATTATCGTTCTACAGTAATCGCAGTTTCTGTATCAAATTGATTTTCTATGGGGTGTCATAATGAATTGGCAATTTAAAGCAAAAAAACAAAATGAGTCGCTCTCATTTACTATTTCGTTATTTACTCTTTAGTTACGATTTATTTCTACTTTCCCATGGTTTCTGAACAATTCCGTATTTATTTTACACGGACAACAATAGCTGCACTCTGAATGGCTGTTGGCCTAACGTCTCCGCCATAACATCTATCGCGAAAATTAGTGAAAACGTGTGTGTTTTGTGGGATTACTTTTTCGTAACAGGCAGTAAAATCAGCGATTTTATATAGAACGGTAAGTCTTCATTTAACCATTTTTTGTAATACGTGTGGTACGAACATTTAGTAAGCTTTTATATTTGCTGTAACAAATTTTATCAAAAAAATACTTGTTTCTGATCTCATTTTGTCTAATATTTCGTTACGTTTTTTGCGAATTTCGTTACGTTACGAAAAAGTACAACATAATGCTGAGTGTATACTGTTATTACCTGACTAAGCATAGTAATATTCACTACTTAATTAATTTCAAAAAATATAGAGCGTTAATAACAAAAGGATTGGATACTATCTGCTTTACAGAAGTGCCACCAGCAAAAAATTATCAAATCATTTAGATTACGTTTTTATGTGATTACTTCTTTTGTTTTTTTTAGGAATGCCGCCAAAAACCAATGCCGAAAGGCAAAAAGCTTACAGAGAACGACTCAAAATGGATAAACATGATGGAACAAAAATAATTTTATTAAAATAGTATGAATGATTACTCCCTTATTTTATTTCTAACCCCTTAATATTACCCCGTATTTGGGTGCATACTTACAAATATTTCGAATTGAATAAATAAAGAGCATTCACAATATTTCGCCAATGTATAACAAGCCTTATGGCCTTACTATTTCGTTACTACCGTTTCGTTACGTACATTTTTTTTGAGAAATACTCATATGCTGATTTAACTGCTTCTCGTACCTTTAACTATCGGCGTTAACACCCAGCCGTAATCAAAAAGTTGGTTTGTTAAAATTTACATGAAAATATGTGTTGGGTCCTTCTTTTATAAAATTATGAAAATTTATTGAAATTATAGGAGTACCTAACGATATCTACTTGGTATAGGTACCTACCTACTTATTTAGTAGTACTGTCATAGTTCTAAGTAACCGATTTATTAAGGCTTGGTATTTCTGCTAAAGTAGGTATTTCACGCTGTCAAAATCTGCGCGCGCAATACTTCGCCGAAGACAGCGCGCCAAAGAGCTCTCCCAGCTACACAGTATAAAAATACCAGTTGGTTAGGTTAGGTTGACTTCCTTCCATTCAAGCGTCACACTCACAACACTTTCTAATACAAATCATATCCAAGTGATACAAATTAAAACACCTTTCAGAATTTTTGGGAATATATTTTAGAATCGAATAAATATAAAATATAACTGCCAAAGTAAACACGGTTCAAAGAGGCGTGGCATCACCCGACCTTCCGGAAGTTCAAAAGAATTTCAAGATTACGTCACCCGACCTATCGGTAGGTCATTTAATGATCAGTTCATCAGAAAAACATTTTATGATCAGTTACTCGTAGTAGCGATTATTTAGAGCTTGGATAATAAATTATAGTTGTTGCAATTCACGAAACTTTGCATGTGGTTAATTACATTAATCAGTACACGCATCAATTTTGTTCAGTCTTTTTGTTTATTAATAAATAAAAATATCACACTAAAATTGCATACATATTTGTTTGTATTGGTCTGGGTGTTTTCTTTCCATAATTTATGTACAACGTATTACGGGGCTCTGTATCGAAAATCACTATGAGCATCACACGCGGTTACCTGGCGCAGGCACTCGCTCTGAGCACTCATGGGAGTTTATGCAGAGGTTGCTAGAGTTTTACTTTGAGCTTTGTTTATAGTCATTACGAAGCAGATTTTGATGGGAAACTGCACTGTCTTGAATTCGAAAGGGTAATTTGACGGTGTTAGGGGAATTCTAGGAATAAATGCAGAGCCTCCTCATTGAGATTGGACATTTCAATTTGAGATTTCACTTGACATTGATTGCAAACTGACATGGAGTTTTCAAACACTTGTAAAAATAAAAAGTAATTAAATCAAAAGCAGTAAGTATCTAGTATTGATATCAACTTCGACGCAAATGACTCCCAAAATAACTTTCTATCCCTTTCACACGTTTGTCATGAATTATAATATTAAGAAATTGTTAAGCAAAATTTCAAGTAGATTGAACCAAAGAATCACTGTCCCATACAATCTTTGCCCCCTTTTTTCACCCACTTCATTTCATGACCCCATTTCGGAAAATCGGATGCCTACGTCATACAAAGAACACACCTTCCAACTTTCAGGTCTCTACGATATCCGTCAGTCATTTAGGACAAAGCATTTTTACTAGTTGTCCAATAGGTACTCTAACGTTCCAGGTATGTCATTGACAGGAGGGCGTTAGTATCTTAATGGGTTATTTATTAGTCCCAACTTTATGCCACTTGACATTTCAGAATCGTTTGACTTTAGATACCTAAGCGATTTGATATTCAGAGTCTTTTCATGAAATCAAGTTCTAAAATAACTTGAGGTGTTGTACCCGATCAAGCTTTTCATTGCAGGACAGTTAAACAGTTTTATTATTAGTTTCTTCTTTAAGTCTTGATTTGTCAGAGTAGGTAAAGGCTCCATGAGAGCAAAATTTAGCTTTATAATACATAGTTTTTAATTTTTTTCTTGAAATATTTGACGCCTTGTCTAGGTCTAATCTCTCGTTAATATAGGTCCACACAAATAAAGAATGTTTGACTTAGACTTTAATAATTATTATGCTCGTACATAATTATAAATAAACTAGCTTTCCGCCCGCCGCTTCGCCCGCGTAGTATTTTTCAGTTTTTATATAACCTATTACACTCAGATATAATGTGGCTTTCTATTGGTGAAAGATTTTTTAAAATCGGTTCAGCAGATCCCGAGATTACCCCTTACAATTTAACAAATATACAAACACACAAACTTTACCTCTTTATAAATTAGATAAAGATAGGTAATTTGAAACCCTATTTTGGTTTATTATTTTTTTTTATTTTAAACATTTCACAATCAAAACTAATATTTACTGTAGGTAAGTAAATGCTAAACTAAATAGTAAAATATTAGTTTGGATTGTGAAATATCCTACTTCCTACTAATATTATAAAGGCGAAAGTTTGGATGTCTGGATGTTTGTTACTCTTTCACGCAAAAACTACTGAACGGATTTTGTTGAAACTTTACAGTATTATTGTTTATAACCCAGATTAACATATAGGCTAACACTTATGACGACATGTGACAAATAAATTTCAATAAATAAATAAGACGTGTCTAAAAAGCGCCATTTACCTATTGTCATTGGTTAAAATCTACAGCGCTGGACAAACTACTGTATGACGTTCGTAAATATTCATTTGGGGGAAGCCGTGAAACGCCATCTATCAACATGATATCTAACGGGGGTAAAACTAGGTCTACGCGAACGAAGTCGCGGGCGGCCGCTAGTTTATATAGGTAGCTTTCCCTCCGCAACCTTATTTGGTATTCCATGTATGTGTCTTTTAACTGATTTCTGTTACACATTTCATGTAAAATTTGTCCAGTTATAACTCCATTTACATCTGCATCTATAAACAAGGGTTCATGTTCTCCAGCCCAGATGCCGAGTAAACAGAATCGTCTTTCAGTGACGTGCAGCTGCCCCTATATTTGACCCACTGACCTAATTTTTTATTATTTATTTGTATCAGTGTCAGTGTCTTCTAAAGAGTGTAAAGACGATTGTATGTAGGTACTATTAAAATGTAATTTTAACTCATTGGTTTTGTCTCATATTTGAGGAATGTACTATGTATCATGAGTAGAGTCTTCGTTTAAAAGGATGCGAACGATTTAAATTTCAATAGGTACACAAAATTGATAATTCTTAATTATCAAAAAATTTAGTTTTCTCCAGTAGCACTGATATTATTATACTGTGACTCATCAAAGTCATCATTGTCAAAAATATTGACAAATCGCGAACTGTCACGGCCATAAAACTGACACGCGTCCGTCCTCCGTAAGCGCCACCGCGCGACTGATTGAGATTGTCCAAGCCGTCATGGACGATTTTTTCCACATTTTTTAACATAGTAACTAAATAAGACGCAATATAAAAATTTCATCCGTTAAAAGCCCTCAAGTTATTTCTGAACTTTAGTTTAGTAAAAGATTTAGAATCTCAAATCGCTTATTTTAAAAATAAAACCATAAATAGAAAACGAATAGAGGTAACTTTGGGAATTTATTCTATCGAGTCAACTTCATCAAATCGTGTTTCCATCCGTTAATAGCCCTAGAAAATATCCTCAACTATGCCCAATAAAAATCTTAGCCTTTAATTTTACTGTTTAGTACCTCAAAAATGATAAATGAAAACCTCATTTTCGCCATTTTCTCTGCTACCCGGCCTTAACTAGCTCTTCTTAAAGCATTGTTTAAGCCTGTATTTTTCCAAACTGCAGTCACAGGTATGTCATTTAATCTTTCAACAATAATACAAAGACAGGAGATCCCTATAAAATGAAGAGCTGATATCGTTTAATTAAAACAACAATTAAGAGTCCAAGTGGCAACAACCAGGACATAAGAAAAATATTCAATAATACGGTCGCACACATTAGAAGAACGAAAGTTAAAATATACTGAAGTCGGATGCTACTTTATGCAGATGTGTATCGGAGACAGGACAGGCCAAATCGTCCGCTTGTCTCTGGTATATCAGAGAAGATTGTGTTCCTGCAGGGGAGACTAAATATTCTGATGACGAAGTAGCTCGAAATACAATGGGTGTAGATACACCCATACAGATGTATGTGAAGGTGCACGAAACTAGAGACGAGACTACTGACGATACAAATTATAAGCTGAACAAACTTTCAGCTGACTAAAATTATGTAGTCCGCGGAGAGTTAAATGTTTTTTTTTTCTTTAATCATGACCATTGACGATACAATACAATATTCGATTCGATATTTTCTTTCTTTTGAGAATTCAATATTGGGAATTAGTATTTACCTGGGTGTTACGAGCACAATCTTTATATCCTTTTAATTGTGAAAATGAGACCCACTATGTTATAGTAGGTATTTAACTGATAAATGATGTTTGTTTTGTTTTCAGTAATCCCGGCCGGCGCCCTACAAACGGACGGCGGGCTGCACACACTGGCCGTCTCAGGCACGGGCAGCGGCGGCGCTATCGTGCAGTACGCGACCAACCAAGACGCTCAGTTTTACGTTCCGGGTTAGTATGGTCAATTTACGAGATATTTTCTATCGAATTGGCAAAAACGCCAATTTTTACCGGAGAAACGAATAAATGGTACTATGTTTACAGGTCCCATTCTAGAAGACCAAACGCGAAAACGAGAACTGAGGTTGTTGAAGAATCGAGAAGCGGCGCGCGAATGTCGTCGTAAGAAAAAAGAATACATCAAATGCCTGGAGAACAGGGTGGCAGTTCTTGAAAATCAAAATAAGGCTCTTATAGAGGAACTTAAATCTCTGAAGGAACTATATTGTGAGCAGAAGACGGAATGAGGCCCAGCCGGCTAGCGGAGTGACTGGTCCGTTGGAACGCTGCGGCGCGCGCCGTCCCTGTGCTCATAAGATGCTTGGAGTTTGATTGGTCATGACCATCATTCATGTTTGGGGGTATTTGATATTTCGCAAATAAAACTACTTGATCAATTGGGTTTAGTAAGTATTGTTAGTTTATTATAATAATGTTGAATTGTTTATGGTATGTTTTATAATATTTATGTTACTGTTTTAACGATATCAGTTTGGTTTTGTTTTACAGGATGAAATTATCGTAGTTCATGTTTTTTATTGAATTGTTAATGTAAACCCTGGTCTTAATGTATAGTAAATTATATTGTTGGTATGGGTTTCTCTACCATTCCAAAGTGTTAACCTTTTCTAATAATTTTATGCAATCATTTTACTATCCAAGTTTTACTTTGTGCCATTCGCTGGTTTAATAATTCACGGAATGTAATTAGTTCATTACATATTTTTATTGTTCAGTAGATTACTTTGTTTTAAAGAGCATTTTGCAACTAACCCGGGTAATCATACAATCTGTGTCACCACGTCGTCGTTTCTGTGATGAACGATATTGATGTCCTATATTACTACTATTAACATTATTGTTAATTATTGTTTACACCAATACTGGGGTGTTTGTAATGGATAAGCCAAAGTTAATATTTAGTTTTATTGTGCAATAGAGATTGCAATGTACAGAAAAGTCTACAGTTGTCTACGTCTCTGGATTGAAGTATATATTAAATGCAAATAAACTAAAATATGTACATTATGTATAGTTAATTAATATTGTAAAGGATGTTAGTATAATGAAATGATCCATTGTATATATTGATGATATGTTACGGATGTGGAGGAATGGTCGATTTTGCATATCACCATTTTAAATCGTTTAATGTATCGTCGTGATATAAAGTTTGAAGATCTTATTTGGTGGATTAAAAAGCACCATTCTTTCATTAACCTCGTAAGCCCGGATGTGCCTCAGAAGGAACTGAAACTTTGTAGTCAGTAACGCCGAGACATTTTCCGAGGTGAATTGTAAGTATCGCCGGATGTGCCTTCAGAGGAACTAAAACTTTAGCGATTATTTTAAGTTCAAAAATTCGCGCCTATCGAAAAAAAAGAGTGATAGTCTATGGCTTAGAGTATTCAAAATCAGGTATCCGAACTTATTAATGTAAAAAAAACAAAATGTCACTGTCAAATTATCATTTTTCTTTGACAAGGTGGTTCTTCCGAGAGGACGTGATGTACGATTAATTTTTTTTCTTCACGTAAACGCGGTTTAATTGAAAAACTAACCAGTATAATTTAAGTTAAAATACTGCTAAACAAGCAAAAAAAATATTTTTACCAATTCGAAGAAGTTTTGTAAGATTTTTTTTCGTTTGAAAATAATAGTTCTTTGCAAGGAACATTCGGTCTTGATGGTGAAAGTTTTATTTTTGTATATTTTTTCTATTGAGATGGATTGAGTATTGGACTTTTAAAAGTATGATAATGATTGAGAAAATTTACCATGAAAACGTTCTGATTTTTAGTTTAATAAATATAATAATTAACATGAATTTATTCACTTTACTTCTTATACATTCTAACCTATCAATATTGTATGTTATAAACCGATAGTACTTTTAAAAGTACTAATTATGAAACATTAAATAAAATTAAAATACTTGTGCCTTTTCAGTTACATTTATTTATATCATTATTGTATCTTTATGTAGTATTAATTTATTAAGGAGGCTACATTTATGTTTTACTTTAAAGTATAAAATACAATTTATTTACTTTTTCCTTTCAAAGTCTGTAATACCGAATGTTCTTTTAAGAGAAAACATTTTTTAATTATTTTTTACCTAAAATAAGCTCTATGCACTATTATATAGGGTCCCTGAAAATATGGGTGCAAAAGAAAATCTCTAACATAGAAAATTTTTTACTCGAAGTGCTCGGCGTTTACGACTTCAAATTATTCGTTCTTCTGAAAGCACATTCGGCGATACTTAGAAGTCGACAAAATTTACTCTTCGGTCTTACGAGGTTAACGGTAATTCAATAACATAGATGACTATTTTTTGTGAAGAGGGATTCTTTAGTTGACTAATAGAGTATTAAGATTAAATGTTATATTTGCCATGATTGACAATTAAATGCATGCTTGTTTATTCATTTTCAAAGATGGATTAATAAATTGTTTAGTTGTATTTTTATTAAATCATTCATGGCAAATGAATTTATCGATAGACATTGAGAAAAGTGCCTTTAAATTAGAATGAATAAAGTTTATACCAACATAGCTTTTTATGTTAACTTAAATGCTATTTATAAATAATAATAATATTAACTGTTTCATGTATTCCTGTAGTATTATTTCTAAAATCTCCTGTGGCAGATTCGAGTACGTATCCACTCCAGTCGTCCCGCCCCGTATTTTTCACCGCACGCATCTACACACCTTAAACGCCACGTTACGTTATTACGTATTTTCAAAAACCACTGTAAAGACTGTACAATAGCTATATTATAAAAAAAAATCGACCAACCACCAGCTGATTTATTCCAGTAGTCCCCACACCACCAGTGACAACAACGGGAATTATTACCTATATTTTTTCAGCCGATGGAGACAATGGTATAAAAAAATTAGTGATTTAATAAAATTCCCACAGTAATAAACCGGTAAGGTCCTTTTAAGAATACAAGTTCTCCCATTTGACCCCGACTGAGCTTTTTTTTTTAATTGCTATTTTTGTTTTTATTTATTTTTTTCCAAAATTTGACCTTATTAAACCTACCCTGTGGGTCTAGACAAAGTGCAAATTATAATCGCAAACCAGTCGAAAAGTGGTCGAAAAGCCCCTTTTTTGTATGGAGTTTTGACGGATTCGATTTTCGATTCGATCAAAAAGTGCGTTTTGTCTAGGGGGGCTGGACTACAACAAACATTTTAAAGCCAAAACCAGCTCAATCGGCCCAGCCGTTCTCGAGTTTTAATCAGACTAACGAACAGCAATTCATTTTTATTTATTTAGATAGATAGATTAGTATCGAAAATGTCTTTATACAAATAAAACAAATTTCAGATCCAGTAGTGATTGGATAGCTAGTTACGAGCCGCCAAAGTTTAACAAAAGTACAAACCACGATAAAAAATTCATCTTAGAATTCGATTTAAAACAATTAAAGGTGATAGACAATGGATTGCCAATGATCTTAAAAACATCTCTAGCTTCTCTATACAGGGTGACAGGAAAAGCGATACATTCCTTGATAGGGGTTAAAGTAGAGCTTATTTGCAGTCATTTAAGTCATATGACACCATGTCCGAAACTTGTTCATTTCCAAGTTATTCAAGATAATCCAGTTTTTATGTTAAAATGTACCCTTGTAATGAAGAATACGGAATAATGTTAACTTTTTATATTCGTATAGCTAAATAATAATATTAACATTTTAAATTAAAATTTGCAAGAAAGAATCGTCATTACTCAAGTAAAAGCTAAAAAACCATGTATGATTTTGCAAAAAAAAAAAATTGTTTTAGGTAATTAAACGAAGAATTTCCAAGAAAAAATGTATGGAATGTTGTGTACAAATTACAGAATTTAGTTCCTTGATTCATTAGCTATTCATAAAGGTACAGGTGTTTAACAAACACACATAATTATTTTTTTATTTAAATTTAAACGTCTAGTAAGATACTTTCATAAAAAAAAAGTCACACTAACAACTATTCTTGGGTCTCAATAAATGAAAAACTTAGTATTTTAATAATAATTGTATCACCTAATTTTATCTAGGTACATTATTTTAAGTCCTGCTCAAACTGTGAGCCCCGTCATCTAATACAAGCTCGTAGTTTGTTTCTCACTTCTGTTTTTGTGACTCTTGTTGTTAAACTTTGCTGAATATCTTGAGCTGCTGCCCTCTGAATGCGCTCACGAAGCTTTCACAACACACTGCACACTTTCGGCTCAGTGTACGCCAATGGATGGATCAACAATATCCACTTCGTTGGATTGGGCGCGGTGGACCCATTCCTTGGCCAGCCAGAAAGTATCTTACTAGACGTTTAAATTCAAATAAAAAAATAATTACGTAGTGTTTGTTAAACACCTGTACCTTTTTGAATAGCTAATCCCACCAAAAACATTCTGTAAAAAACTAGCCAAGTCTCGATGGAGCTGCTTGTTTATCTCTAAAAAGTAATGAAATCTAGACAAAGTCGTGCCAAGTCTATGGTTCCTTACTGCGATTTCTTTATTATTATAGTTAATGTTGTGTGACTTGGCCGTTGAACAATCTTTATTAAGATAATCATACAATAAGTATTATTGAAATACGCAGCTTTATTAAGCCTACAATTGACTGGTTATTGAATCAACGTTTTCCAAGTGGCAATTTTCCATCGCCAATGGGTAGCGGTTCTGGCGACAGATTGGTGCAATGGTGTCATGGATTACCTGGTTTTGTACCCTTCAACGGCCAAGTCACACAACATTAACTATAATAATAAAGAAATCGCAGTAAAGAACCATAGACTTGGCACGACTTTGTCTAGATTTCATTACTTTTTAGAGATAAACAAGCAGCTCCATCGAGACTTGGCTAGTTTTTTACAGAATGTTTTTGGTGGGATTTCACTTCTTTTTGTAGAAATTTCAGGCCCCTATTTGAGAACCTCTGGATAAGACCAGAACGCAGAAATTTTCGTCATCTAGTAAGCTATAATCACGTACTTAAAATCCAAAATTTCAAGTCTGTTGGTCATTTAGTTCCGAAGTTAAGCGAAAGCAAAGTTTCGCATTTACGACACTCACTCACTGATAATCATCAAAATAGAACTAGTACTTCCCATAAACTCAGAGAGCTGAAATTTGGTACAGAGTTAGGGTTTAATGGCCACATAAAGGGAAAACTATAAAAACTAGGAAAATCGAAGATCTGGAGTAACACCACATTCATAATAAATACTACTCCGGCAGCACCGTGGTATTCGCCTGTATCGCTCACCGCTAGATGGCGCTAGCACTAGCAAGCGGTGTCCAGATTTTTTTCCTTTCTAGAGCCCCCCGTCGATTAAGTTGAATGTTGTGTAATTTGCATTTCGTTGATTTCGTTTATTATATTGTAAGGTTCGCTAAGGTTATGTTATTAAAACAATTCTGATTCGTTGTCCATTTTAAAGGTCGTTGAGTTTATTTGTGTTTAATATCGTAAAAAATGTCGATAAAACGACGACGTTAAATAATTTTGCCACTTTCTACAAAAAGAAGTGAAATCCCACCAAAAACATTATGTAAAAAACTAGCCAAGTCTCGATGGAGCTGCTTGTTTATCTCTAAAAAGTAATGAAATCTAGACAAAGTCGTGCCAAGTCTATGGTTCCTTACTGCGATTTCTTTATTATTATAGTTAACTAGCTTTCCGCCCGCGGCTTCGCCCGCGTGGAATTTTGTCTGTCACAGAAAAACTTTATCGCGCGCGTTCCTGTTTCAAAAACCGGGATAAAAACTATCCTATGTTCTTTCCCGGGACTCAAACTATCTCTATGCCAAATTTCATCAAAATCGGTTGCGAGGTTTAAGCGGGAAAGCGTAACAGACAGACAGACAGAGTTACTTTCGCATTTATAATATTAGTTGGCATAGCTGGGCATTAACTCGTTAATCCGTTAATCGTTAATTAACGAAGTTAACATTTCTATTAACGGATTAACTTTTAAGTTAACTTTAAAAAATGTTAACGGACTCGTTAACTTTCGTTAAATTATCCTAAGTCCGTTAATCGTTAATCCAGTACCTACTATTTACCAAAAAGATACAGCAGGCACGCTGAAAAACGCTAGAAAAACGCGTTCTGACAAGTACGTTCGGGCTTCTAGAACTTTCAGAACCCAAAACAACAGTTTTTGTAACCAGATCACTAACGACACTTGTTAGTAGGTATGTGTGGGACAACTCTTGCAGCTGAATTTAAGACCAGTGTTCCTCAACCGATTGAGCTGAAATTTGGTATACTTATGTAAGTACGATGACAATGCAATGTTTTTTTTTATGTGACAGGAGGCAAACGAGCAGACGGATCACCTGATGGTAAGGTAAGTGATTACCGTCGCCCATAGACACCCGCAGACCCAGGGGCGTTACACGTGCGTTGCCGGCCTTTAAGGTGAAGATACGCTCTCCTCTTGAAAGCTTGCAGGTCGTATCCGTCCGGAAACACCGCAGACGACAGTCCATTCCACAGTTTGGTTGTACGGGGCAGGAAGTTTCTAGAGAAACGTACTGTTGTGGACTGCCAACCATCTAAGTAATGGGGGTGGAAGTGCTGTCGGGTAGATCGGTGGCGAAAAGTGGCGGCAGGAATAAGTCCGGATAATTCTTCGGAGCACTCCCCGTGATACATGCGATAGAATTTGCACAGTGAGGATACATCTCTACGCACGCCAAGGGGTCAAGCCGATCCGAAATGTCCTGGCAGTCAACGATTCGAGCTACTCTCCGTTCAATGCGGTCCAGAGGGAGAAGCTGGTACTGGGGAGCACCTGCCCAAAGATGAGAACAGTATTTCATATGAGGCCGAACCTGCGCCTTGTAAAGTTGCAGACGATGGGCTGGAGTGAAATACCGTCTCTATCTATTGAGCACACCAAGCTTCTTCGAGGCTAATTTAGCCTTACCCTCTAAGTGACCACAGAACTGGACTTCGCTCGATATGTCGACACCAAGGATTTCGATATTGGCTGAGGCAGTTAGGGGAGTGCTCTCGAAAAAGCGGGATACGACAAACGGCAACTTTTTGGCGGTGAACGCGCAAACTTGTGTCTTTGTTATGGTACCACTGAGCTGGTCTGATGATGGAGTCATGAGGTGGCCATAGGAACTCCTAAATGAAACGGCGGCATCGCATCGAATTTGGGTTCGTTGGATTTGTCTTTTCGAGCACTTTAGTACTAGATGATGTACAGGGTCCTGATGATGGAGTCAGGAGGTGGCCATAGGAATTCCTAAACGAAACGGTGGAAACTTAACGAGTTTGGGTTTGCTGGATTTGTCTTTTCGAGCACTTTGGTGCTAAATTGTATTGTAATTGAACCAAGGCTCTGAGATTGAGATACTACTAAAAAGTGTAAAATAAAATTATTATAATTAAAAAACTTTTTTAAAAACAAGCATTTATTCTGAGATGCAGTTGTACCTACTAAAACGAAAAAAATAATTGTACTTTACAAGGATAATTTGGAAAGCTTGTAGCGCAAACATAAAAGAGGAATAAATTCCATGCGCGATACAAGCTTTCGAAATTATTTGAACCTTGCAATCCTTGCATACAATTTTTTTTTTCGTTTTATTGTCATGTGTTAACGGATTAACGATTAACGTTAACTTGCGTTAAATCTTGCGAAATGTAACGTTTTAACGTTTAACGAAGTTAATTTTTTTATTAACGGTTTAACGATTAACGAAGTTAACTATTTGATTAACGGTGCCCAGCTATGTTAGTTGGGATGTTGTGTGACTTGGCCGTTGAACAATCTTTATTAAGATAATCATACAATAAGTATTATTGAAATACGCAGCTTTATTAAGCCTACAATTGACTGGTTATTGAATCAACGTTTTCCAAGTGGCAATTTTCCATCGCCAATGGGTAGCGGTTCTGGCGACAGATTGGTGCAATGGTGTCATGGATTACCTGGTTTTGTACCCTTCAACGGCCAAGTCAGTCGGTTGTAAACAGATCGGCATTAAAATAAATTTCTAAGTAACTACTCCGCTAATGATTTGGGCTGTTCATTACTTTAATTATCTTGAGCTTGACTAGTAATCTTGCCACGAAATCTTTTTTTTTATCCATTTGTCGTCATTTTGATTGGGGGTTGCCCTCAAAGATGAGAGTGGAACATCATTCTTGGAGGAGTAAGAATCTTCTAATCTTGCACACATGCCTCATGAACATCTTCCATGTCTTACTGTTCTAGTAACTCCCCAATTGTATCGTAATTAAGGAAAAATAATGATCTAGCCATTGCAATGTAGTAAGTAGTTGGGCCCGCAGTGATACAATTGTGACTTTATACTTCTGTGACACTTTTTCTTGAGAATTAACCAAAAATACAAACAAATTTATTCACTGTTACGTAAAACAGTTCATAATTAACTATAAATAACAATAATAACATAGCAATGGCATAATTTTGATGTAATTAGAATCACTCACACGCAGCGATACCCTAAACAACAGCAACGGCAAAATGAACCCGTTTTAATTTTTTTTATTTTATTTTTTTTATTTTATTTTTTTTTTTATTTTATTTATTTTTTGGGAAACATACAGTTACAATATAATTTAACTTAGGTGCAGTAAGAAAACACATAAACCAATTAAGTTTCCACAGTTAAATATACACATAAAGTTGGGCAAACCATTATGAATAAAATTTTGTTGCGAAAAATATAAACTTATATAAAAAAAGTAAACAAAGTGACAAAAGAAAAATTATCAACTACCTAATTAATAAAGGAGCGAACTGCAAACATCACCCGACGCTCGCAATTTAGTTGCCACAAGACAAATCACGGATTTGTTTTTTAAAATTACTAAAATTAGACCCAAGTATGTCTAATTCTTGGAATTGTTTATTGTAGCAACGACAAGCGCGAGGCAGAAAGGTGTTGAAAGCATAATTAGTCCTACAAAAGGGCACATCAAAAAGACACCTATTACGGGCACTAAGCCGGGGGCAACGGAGATATATTTCACTTAAAAGATAAGGAGAGTCAATTAAATTGTGCAGCAATTTGAATAGGAATATTTGGTCTCTTTCAATGCGACGGTCAGTGAGTGAGGGTACAGATTCCATGTGAGAACAAGTACCTCTGTTAGAACATCTAAAATGAAGGTGTTTAATAAATTTATTTCGGATACGATCCAACATATTGATATATTTCTGATAGTGAGGATTCCAAACTGCAGATCCATATTCCAAAATAGAACGCACATAAGAATTAAACAGCAGAACAAGCGTAGAACAATTCTTAAATTCCTTTCCAGTTCTCAAAACAAATCCCAGCATACGATAAGCCTTGGCCGATATAGCATCCAAATGGCAACAAAAGGACATCTTAGCATCGAGGTAAACACCCAAATCCCTCACTTCATTCACGCGATTGATTATATTGTCGTTCACTGAGTAATCAAAAACGATGGGACTTTTCTTCCGCGTGAAAGTAATCACATTGCATTTCTTAATATTCAGGTTAAGACAATTGCTTAAACAATACCGAGACAAAGCTTCAAGATCATTTTGTAAAAGCAAGCAATCAGTTATAGATTTAACTCTCCTAAAGATTTTCATATCATCAGCATATATTAATACGTTACTATTGCTAAAAATATGAACGATGTCATTTATAAATACGTTGAACAGTAATGGACCGAGATGAGAACCCTGTGGCACTCCCGAGGAGACCGGCACAAATGATGACACATGACCCTTGACAGTAACAGCCTGAGATCGATCACGTAAATATGAGGTGATCCAACGAAGAAGGTCACCGTGTATACCGACTAAACCAAGCTTACGGATTAAAATAGGGTGTGAGATTTTATCAAATGCCTTAGAATAGTCGGTATACACGACATCCACCTGAAATCCCTGATCCATTGACTTTGCAACGAAATGAACCAACTCGCAAAGGTTCGACTCAGTAGACCTTTTGTTAATAAACCCATGCTGCTGGTCGGCGAGGATGGGCCTCAGACTCGGAAATATGGCGTCATAAATAATTTTCTCAAACAATTTGGCAATTGTACATAATTTTGAGATTGGCCTATAATTCTGAATATTATGTTTATTGCCGGATTTAAAGACAGGAACGACAAAGGACTGCTTCCATCTACTAGGCATTTCACCCGTTTTTAACGATAAGTCAAAAAGTAAATAAATCGGAAGAGCAAGGTAGCGATGACACATTCTAAGGAAGAAAGGAGGCAAATTATCCGGGCCACTACCCTTATTTATATCTAGTCCCTTCAAGTACTTCTCGACAAGCTCGGGAGAGAGCTCAATGGAGCCAACGGATACTGCACCCTGACTCTCCAAAAGAGTGGATGAAGTCAATCCACATGTTCTGGGTTCAAATGCCGATTGAAAGTAGTCATTAAACATGGCGCAAATGGTTTCACCATTAGAAGATGATACGCCACCAGAGAACATTGTATCAGGAACATCATTTGACGATTTCTTGGATTTCACAAAACTCCAAAAGAATTTACTGTTGAGTCTTATCCTACCTTCACAGTAGCGAATGTATTAATTTGAATTTCGCGGCGCTTGCTGGCTATCTTACTCACACCAATAGATAGAGCATATCCGTCACAATAGGCTAGTTGCCACTATTTTTATTATTTGATAAAACGGTTCATTACGATTATATTACACCATAAAAAAAATATGAATTTTTTTCGAAGTACCTATCCTAATATATTTTAAATTTTAAATTATATTTTATCTATACAGCCATAAACGCCGTCCGCCATGATGGTCTATTAATTATCTGTGCCGTGACGTCACTATTCTTGTAAACAATACGCGTGAATAACATAACCTTTTTATCGGAATTTAAAACCATGGCTTCGAAAGGATTACATGATAAATATAGTAATTACCACTATTGTATCGTGCGGGAATGTCAGAATACATCAATAAAGAACCTAGAGAAGTTGTGGATTAAAGTACCCAGTGATGAGAATATGCGGAACTCCTGGTTACAACTAGCTAAAAGAGATCCCGTAACTCTGTCCAGTTGAACTGCAGTGTATTTCTGTGAAGATCACTTTAATGTACGTACAATAAACTAACAGCAGATTATTTTTTCAATTTTCACTTTAAACGTTCAGGTGAGGTTATAAAATATACTAAGTCAGTCAATTTTAATTGCATGTTGATCATCATTTAAATGATTTATTCATGTAATTTGTTCGTTTCAGAATTGCCTAAGGAGGATGCTGTACCATTCTTCTGTTGAGGATAAGATTTGTGACAAAATAATGCAAGCAGAACAATGTAATCCTCACTTCAGAGATAAGGCAGTGCAAGCTGAGCCAGAACATGCATCATGCCAAGTAGTTTCAAATTATGATCACAAGGTCACTCAAGTATCAATAATGAAACACTATAGAAGTAAGAAGGTGCAATTTAGTGCAACTCTGAAAGATGTCATATCTTCACCAATAAAGTCTACGTCCCACCAATCAACTACAACATCTCCCAAGAAATCTACATTTAGAAGTAAATTGTCAACAAGAAGATTAGTTTTTTCAAGTGAGGAAAAATATGACAGTGATTATCATACACACCTTCTTCAGGATAGCAAATTTACAAGACTCTCATTCAATAAATTAAATGATACATACATAAAGTATTTTATTTTTATATCAGTCTATTGTACAAAATAGCTTTGTTTTATGGGTTATACTCGTATATTCATAAATTATTAAAGGGGTAAGTATTCAAAAATTAGTCTCCCCACTACGTTGTAAGAGGAACTGCTGTGCAAAATTTCAAGTTTCTTACCCTTTTATACATAAGGCAAGAGGTTATATGTTTGATAGCATTGATATTATGTCAGTCAGTCAGGTAGCTTCTTCTTTTATACTACTGGTTTTCCCATGATTTAAGTTTATTCATCTCATACTCTCTGTTTATTCAGATACAAACATCTTTCTTTATAATAATTTACACTATTAGGTAAACATTAGATATGGAAACAGATTGATAGAAAAGAAAAAAAAATGTTAATATCTTACTATTCAGAGCTTAGGCAATGTGAATTAAATGTGTTTTTGAACAGAACAAGTTAATGAGTATTTTTGTCTTAATACTAGACTTACAAATGGGTAAAAATAATAAAGCTAATACTAAGAGTTAAATGATTTATTATTGAGTTACACTTTCAAATAGTTTAGGACAAATCGTCTTTTGGCCTAGTTTCATTGCAGCCGTCAACACAGACCTTGCACCAAAAATCTTTGCAACCAAAGAACCATCATGCGTTCTGCACCAACTAACTTTTTACCTCTTCATAATCTCCAACATGCTTGATAAACTGACATGATTTAATTTTTCGGTTTTTGCATTCAATTACAAATTCCTCCATAACACTGGTATCTGGTTCCGGAACCTGATGTTTTGTGCTGCCGACTTTTGAACGATTGGATTTTTTTCAGTAGCATTCTACTGATGTGCAAGATGTCTCTTCACTGCGACGATGCAACTACATTAAAAATGCAACAGCATGTTTGCAGCCCCCTGCTGCAGCTGGACAATCTTGACAAACAACATAATCTCTTCTTCTTCATCAATGACTGCTGAAACTGATACTGCTTAGAGTGCACCTTATGTTCAGGACACATTTTACATTTCACATTGTAGATTTTACTTTCCCTTTTAAGTTGAACATAACCAATTGCATCATCACCATAATATGATTCTCCTGCAGACCTGAAAAATAATATAATAGTTTAGCAATAAGTAGTTGGTCAGAGGTTAGAATACACTTATTAGTACTTATTTCCTTATTTTCAGTTAATGATGTGGTCTAAATTAAAAAAAAAGGTTGTAAATGAACTGTACTTACTTAGTTAACTTAACATTCCTTAGCTTAGCTGAGCAGAAATCAGGATTTAAAGCAAACAATTTTGCAACCATCAATGTGTCGATTTTGAGCAGATTTGTGCTTTCTGCTTTCACAAACTCAGGATCCATGATAATTTTCAATAAATGCGAACTGTACAATATTTTTATGTGAAAACAAGGCGTTTATATGAAAGACCACGAATAACCTGAAACTAGTGTTTGACGTTTTGTTGTTTACAATATTGGTGACGTAGAAACATGGCGGACGGTGTTTTCAGTCAAGAGAAAAAAAAGTAAAAAATTAACGGGTTTCAGTTGAATTTTTACAGCAATCCCTTATTTATATTTATTGAAGTTTATATATTTCGGACCCTTGTACAGAATAATATTTGAATTAAAAGTTATTATGATAAATGGTGACATGAGGCAACTAGCCTATTGTGCGGCTGTGGGCCCGATCACTTACGTCTTAAAATACCGCCAAAATTTATCTTTAAACTAACGTCACAATTGTGTTCGGCTGGGCTGAAAGGGGTATATCACATGTAGTAGGTAATTGATTGTGGATTGTGTAGGGCAAAACACGCCCGAGACCCGACTTTACGGACACAAAATTGGGTAAAACCGCCATACATCATACAATTTGTATTAGGGCGCGGCACAGTGTTTTATTTTGGCTTAGAAGCGGACATCCCTGTTTTATTAATTCAATCGTTAGATATTACTATTATGTATAAAATTGATGAAGGAACTAGTAGTTGTATTTGTTTAGTTTCGAAGAAATCTTCGATTTTGGGATTTTATAAAAAAAACAGTTTTAGAAGCATATTTTCTAAAAAAATTACATTAAGTCAGAATTTTGTAAATAAATTTACCTATCACTATAACGTCTACCTTTATGCAAAAATAAATGGTTATTGCTGCAGTAATTTAGGAATTATTTAATAATTTATGATTTTTAGAAAACATTTTTTTCTACGTTGTCCTAGAAAATTGGCAGCTATATTTACTTTATATTGATGCATGATATAATTAACCCTTCATTTGGCAGTGATGCTTTTAAGCAACAACCACTTTGAATATTTCTACAGCACCAAATAATAAGTTTTGTGCAAATCATTCGATTTTGTTACAAAGCTTAGTTCAGCAAAACACTAGTAAATCGGTCGTCGACTGAGTTTTGAGTGATTTCATATCCATATTTCTGTCAGACGCCAAGATGACGCGCAATGAGAATAACAAAGACGGAAGTTTTATGATTTTGTACTATTTTATCATCTCTAATTATTTTTGTTTTGTCTAAATTTAATTCATAATAAATCAAACTAATCATATAAAGCAATATTTGGCGTAGAAATTGTGTTTTCTAATACATGACATGCTTCCGAACCTCGATGTTGCCTAGAAGCAACAGTGCCAAACATCTAACAAAATAGGTTTAGCTTTTTGTTAATACAAAAGAGTGTCAATACACAATAAATCAATCATGTATTACATGAATAATGTTATAGAGATGGTATAGTAATTACTTTTGATGCAATTACGGACCCTGTCGGGCACAGCATTTTAGGAGAGAGGAAGAATTTGCTGTCTGTCTCTGTGTTGTTTGTCTTCACACTTATACCGCTGAACTGATTTAAATGATAAACACATTTTTCTTGCGTTGAAGTCAACAACTATAGCAGATAACGGTAACATACCAGTTTCAGAAGCTAAAGAGAAAATAAAAAGCCAACCTTGGCTCGGCATATTGATCGTGAAGTATGATGACATACGTCATCTATCAAATGTTGGAGAAAAAGGTCATTAATCGACTTTGCGAAAATCCCCAAAAAAAGTTTAATGCATAAAATGTGAAATACGATTGGTTTTTTTAAGATTTTCATATAAAAAAATTAATTCTATAATATATCTCAATGTTTTATTTAAGTACCCCTATTTGGCAATGTGGTAAATAAGCAACAATCGTTTTTCGCGAAAATACCAACCAAATATTTTTTTTACTATTTTTCTTAACTTAATTTGATAGTAACAATTAGGTCTAAATAGATTTTATTGAAAAATCAAACAATTTGTGTCTTGCCAAATGAAGGGTTATCTATAATACCTGAAAATATTACTTGCCTATCCCGTGGAAGTTCGAAGATATTTTAATTTCTATGAGTTTAGAAAATTTATATGTAAATAGGGTTGATCTGAATATTTTTTAGTTTTTTAATTGCCGTCCGTAACAATACGGTTTTAATGCCTTTGTTAGATAACCATTGAAATTAATTGCTTTTACCATTATTAATTTGTCTGGTCGAGTTTGATAATTATAGAGTTGGCCCTGTGGCGGCTTATTGGAAATCCTATCGTTTTCGAAACATCGATATATATGTTGCAGTCAAAACTCATAATCGATCAAAACCACTTTTGACTGCAAATTTCAGTTAATAGTGGTTTTGACCGATGGCCTTAGTCAATATTACTTTTGACAAATTTTTCTAGTCGTATCATCCAACTTCCACGGGATAGGCAAGTAATATTTTCAGGTATTATAGATAATTATATCATGCATCAATATAAAGTAAATATAGCTGCCAATTTTCTAGGACAACGGAGAAAAAAATGTTTTCTGAAAATCATAAATTATTAAATAATTCCTAAATTACTGCAGCAATAACCATTTATTTTTGCATAAAGGTAGACGTTATAGTGATAGGTAAATTTATTTACAAAATTCTGACTTAATGTCATTTTTTTAGAAAATATGCTTCTAAAACTGTTTTTTTTATAAAATCACAATATCGAATATTTCTTCGAAACTAAGCAAATACAACTACTAGTTCCTTCATCAATTTTATACATAATAGTAATATCTAACGATTGAATTAATAAAACAGGGATGTCCGCTTCTAAGGGAAAATAAAAGACTGTGCGCGGCTTTGTATGATACAAAGCCGCGCCCTAAGGCCGCGCCGCGGTCTAAGCACTGATGGGGGGAAAACCGTAAATAGAGAATATAGAGCACATGTAGAGCACAGATTACTTATATGGGTCATTCCATAAAAATCTGTATATTTTCGACGTCATTTTGTCCGTAACTTTTTTAAGATGCTTTTGAATACTTTATTAGTGTAAATTATAGTTTATTAATTAATTATGTTATGTCTAAAAGGGCCAGTCACTTTATGCTTTATTTTAGGAGAAATTATAATTTTCAATTTTTTCATACTACATTACTCCTATATGACTTCTAATAAAGTATAAAACATATAACCTTAACATTTAAAGATAAGTTAATATACATAATGTAGTTGTTTTGTTATTATCACTATATAAAAAACATCATTCCCTAACTAGTAATTTAGTCCCAAGTGCCGTTTAAAGCTAGGGCCTGACGCTCTAGGGACTGACGATTTGGAGTAAAACTTAACACAAATGCAGATTAACTTTATATTATAAGATGCTTAATACGATGTGCCGAAAATAGCCAAAAAACCACACGTAGCTAAATACTATTAAATTATAATACAATTTCCTATTGTAATCAATAAAGCTACTCAACTAGGGACTGACGAAGTGACTGGATTAACACATGTTTCCGCAACAACTGGCACGTTTGCACTAATTCAAAAAACGGCTACCGCAAAGCCAGTATGGTCTGAGGATAACTTCATATCGTACTTTAAACTCAACTAAATGTCATTCACTCTAAATACATATTAAAGCGCAAAATTATAAAATCAGTGCGTGGCGAGGGAATGACGCTTAAAGCTGTAGACTCTTTTTCAACTAAAGAAAATCAAATTATTGTTTATTGAAACCGCAAAATATTAATAGAATTTGGTGTAATATACATTTAAATAGATTATTCGTTAATTAAAACAAAGGATAAAGTTGATGTTTTTATAAATGTGGGTCCCAAAACACAAACTTTTGGAGTACGGACATGCCTAGGGAATGACGTTTTGGGTCATTCAAAAGTAATTTAAGATGTTTTAAAAATAGTTTCAAAAAATATAAATGGGTGATGAATAAAGCACATTGCGAGCTGTTATTTAACAATTTTGGAATAAAATATTAACAAATATTTCATGTGAAATGTGGCGCGGACTAAGAGTTGACATATTTTTGTGGAATGACCCATATATAGAGTTATGTTGCATTGGCGTAAGTACACTATGCGGGAAATTGGCCAAGACGTAATAGTGTGAACACCAACTCTATTACTTTCTCCTTCCCACTTGCGTACGTTGCCCATGCTTCGGGGTTGGACAAATTACCGCATAGTGTACTTGCGCCATATAGCTTAAACGTACCTGAGTGCGTACCATCGGCAACAGTGTAAACTATCCATTGCCTGTCATGTCGTCTCGTTCTATCGCAAAGAATCACCATTTGATGAGAGCGAGAGCAACAGCGGAAATCGATAGTTAACAGTGTGGCCGTGGTACCTGCCTACAACCTAAAACCAGACTTGAATTACTACAGAATAAATGCTGTATAGGTACATACCTGAACCCCGATTACGGTAATTTTTAACGTCAACAATCCAGACACGCTTCTCGATTCTGCGATACGATTGGTCGTTCAACAGCGTACGTCAGCTGTTTTGACCAATCGTATCGCAGAATCAGAAACGCGTCTGGATTGTAGACGTTATAAAAGTTACCGTAATCGGGGCTCTGATAATTTAAATAAAATTTATATTTTAAAGATTCTAAATTAATATTTTTTTTTTAAATTATTGTGTGCCTAAATGCCCAATGGTCTCTATCACATGGTTATTTGTCTGTGATAGCCACCAACCTCGTATCCGAACGTACTTGTTGTTGGATAATTTGGATTTGGCGTTTGAGGTTATGTTTACTGCATATTTTGTCGAGTCAGAATTAAGAAGAGTATTTGAAGGTGCTACAAGTACTAAATCCTAGTTAAATCGACGGCTACGTAATAAAAAATGTTGGTGACACTGAAAACGTTACAACAATTATCTTTCCAAATAGAAATCGATCCAGAGGAAACTGTCAAAGCCCTCAAGCTCAAAATTGAAGTTGAAAAAGGGAAAGACTATGCTGCTGACCATCAGAGACTCATTTACGCCGGAAAGATACTTCTCGACGACAATAAGATAAGTACTTATAATATAGATGAGAAAAAATTCATCGTCATCATGGTTACAAAGCCTAAAACATCGGAAATTCAAGCATCATCTACTTCCGCTCCTGAAGCTGGTGAAAGTGCTTCAACAGAGAGTGGTGACGGTAAAGACAAAAAACCTGTAGAGGAAACACCGAAACCGCCTGCAGCTGCTGAACCAGAACATTCTGCTGAACCTCCAGCAGTCGCCAATGAGCCAGATTTTGAGGCAACTGTTCAAAGCATTATGGATATGGGCTACAACCGTCAACAGGTCGAACAGGCATTGCGCGCTTCATTTAATAACCGTGAGAGAGCTGTAGAGTACTTAATCACAGGTATACCAGATGACTTACTTCAAGAACAAGAGGGTGAAGAAGGTTCTGATGAAGACCCATTAGCTTTCCTTCGTGATCAGCCCCAATTTCAACAAATGAGGGCTGTCATACAACAAAACCCTAACTTATTGAATGCTATTCTACAGCAAATTGGTCAAACTAATCCTGCCCTACTGCAAGCGATAAGTCAACATCAACAAGCATTTGTCAGAATGTTAAATGAACCAGTCAATCCCACTAGTGGTGGTAGTGCTGCTGCTGAGGAAAGTGTTGCGGAGTCCCAGCCCCCTCAACAACCTCAGAATGTAATCCAAGTTTCTCCTCAGGACAAAGAAGCCATAGAACGGTTAAAAGCCTTGGGATTTCCTGAGCATATGGTGATACAAGCTTACTTTGCTTGTGAAAAAAATGAAAATCTGGCAGCAAACTTCTTGCTATCAAATAATTTTGATGATTAAATTAATATTACTTGAAACAGTGAAGAGACAAAATTACAAATTTTAATTAACAATAATAATAATATGTTGTTCTTATGTCCATAGCCGAATAGTTTACTGCTTGTATATTTCAAGTGTATTTTTACACTGAATTTCAAAACATTTTGTCATTATCTAATAAAATTCTTATTGTTCCATTATGATTTTTTATTGTTTGTTTCTTTGTCTGCTAAAGTATACCTACATGGGCCACACTGTCAGATGGATCATGTAATAACAGATCAATAACAGAGACGTTTTTGACCTGTATTGGAACCTCAGATAAGGTGAAGCAGACCCCTGAATCTTCCAATCTTCCACCACAGTAATACAGGCTATTTTACTGTCAACTGCTGAAATAATGCTAATCTTCTTGTTTAGCAAACAGACTTGATATTAGACTAAAGCCAAACTTGGAAACAAGTCCTATCAACCAAATCCAAAAAATCGTGCTCCCCCTGGAAATCAAACCCCGGGACTATGAGAGCATTAATCAGTACCTATATTATAATAGATGGTAGAAATTTTTCTAACCTACGCTGCTACATGGCGATTCATTGGTAGGTAGGTGATCAAACAAAAACCATGTGAGACCATGTCGGAGAAGCATGTCAGCTTCTTAACCTTTGGCGTGCTATTGAGCCGCGCAAAACTGCACCCCCCAACTGCTACGGTTTTATGACATCATTCCTCTAGGACTAATATCTGAGTCACCCACCTCCTCGCGCCTCTTAGAAAATGTAGTTGAGCACCTAGCCTTACGTTAGGTTTCTCGTAGCGACAATAACAGGTTAGGGATGCGATCCCTCGGTCTTTATGCTACTTGCCTCTAAAACAACGTAACGTTTGGAACATTTTTACTTACAAATATTCCATTTTTGTCAATGATATTATATAAAAACAAAAGCAGATATGTTATAAGCGCTCGCGCTGTGAATACTCAAATACGTCCCAATTGGGACGTCTTGTGTTTAGTCTTCGTGTGGCCTGCGTCGTGCGCAATCGCGTGCGTACCACACCGTAAGTTCCTGTGTTCTTACCAAAATAAATAAAAAATGCCATCGTTGTGTTTCGAAAGTGTACCAATTATGACTCTAAAGTAAAAAAAATACAAGGGATCTCTTACCACATGTGATTATGCAAAAATATTTAGTATTTATATTTTCAATTATTTATGCAAACAATCAAGACGCCATGCGCCATGTTCAAGTTAAGAAAGAGAAAGCGATCTTGTTTTGACGTTAGAGCGATAAGGATGCGTGCGCTGCGGACATAGATTAGTTAGTGCAGAATCGTTAAAACTATAGCTATCTCTTTCATTTGCGTGCTATTTCGTATCTTTTGTTTCACTTATCAGTTACATTTGTCAATGTGTGCAATTTGGAATAGCTCGGCACGGATTTAAATCGTAATTTCTATGAACGTAACATATCTATAGTTCTATTCGCTGGGTGCGAAGTACTAGGTGGGGGTAACATAATCTATCGCAGCGCTCATGGTGGTCAAAAGTAGAAATAATGTAAGCTCTGTCATCAGATGTATCTGTCAATGGCAAAGCGATTCTACATAATACATTTTAATATCATTAATTAATTGCATGAAAAGGGTCCTACTGGGAACTTAAATAAAAGAGTGGACTGTATTTCGATAGGGCTGGTTTAATAGCCGTTTACAATTTGGAAATAACTAGACTATACAACGTGGTAGTACAAAAATGAGTCACAGTAGTTGTTGTGCACAGATGTTTGCCTTATGATGAGAGCGTGAATTATTGAACTCTGCCCTTGTTTTGTTCTTAATTCTTCTACATCTCGGACTTGTCCAGCCAATATCAACAACTTTCCTTTAAATGAGTATTTCTCAAAAAACATGTACGTAACGAAACGGTAGTAACGAAATAGTAAGGCCATAAGGCTTGTTATACATTGGCGAAATATTGTGAATGCTCTTTATTTATTCAATTCGAAATATTTGCAAGTATGCACCCAAATACGGGGTAATATTAAGGGGTTAGAAATAAAATAAGGGAGTAATCATTCATACTATTTTAATAAAATTATTTTTGTTCCATCATGTTTATCCATTTTGAGTCGTTCTCTGTAAGCTTTTTGCCTTTCGGCATTGGTTTTTGGCGGCATTCCTAAAAAAACAAAAGAAGTAATCACATAAAAACGTAATCTAAATGATTTGATATTTTTTTGCTGGTGGCACTTCTGTAAAGCAGATAGTATCCAATCCTTTTGTTATTAACGCTCTATATTTTTTGAAATTAATTAAGTAGTGAATATTACTGGGCCATTCTTATTCTTACGCATTTTTGTGTGAGATGTAAGAATAGCATATGTTTTTAAAGAAAATCAGTGCACTGTATATTAATTTACTTAGTAAAATACCTCTATTAACTAGGCCCAATATCATTTTTATCATAAAACTATTAGAAGAATATTTAAAAAAAGTTACAAGTCCAAAATGTCACGGACCGTGTAGTGTGAGATTCCCGGATTTGGACATACAATATTTTTTTCTGAAGAGATGTTATGTTATTTTGATAAATATTACAGTAATTATGCAAGATTAATACATGTTATATAAGACTGTTAAAAATTTATATCAATAATAATTACCATTTTTGATTTTGAACACCAAACATTGTGTGAGCAGTTTTTGTGTCACAACCACGTGCGCCACTTTAAATATGCGTAACTCGGTAAAAAACTATCTTTGATATTGACATCCCTTGCTAAGTTTTTTTAGAACAGTAACATTGTCATCTTATTAGATTTGCAAATGGCTGAACGTAGTGAGTGAGCCGCAAAAAATTATTTCCTATTTATTTGAAAAAAGGGACAACCATAACACGTCCATCCCGTGTACGGTTATTAAAGGTAGGTATCAATGTCACGCTATTGTATAAAACATAATTATGTACCTCATGCAGTATAGTTTCAGATAATTGCACAAGATCTGCTAATTCACAGATAGTTTTTTGGATATATCGGACACGTTCCAAATTGTCACGGCCATGGTATTAAAAATGTGTCACTACCGCAAACTATTTAAGTACATGGTCGTGACATTACAACGCGTGGTTGTGACATTCTATTTTTATTATTTTAATAGTTTTTGTTGTTCTGCTAAATTATTTTGTGTATTGTGCAATTTTTAGGAGTAGCCTTTTAGTAAGTGTACTTATTTTTCGCTAGTATGATTTTCTAGATGCCACGAAGGAAAAATTATTGCACTTTATCATTTCTGCAGTAATATCAAATTTTACTGAGACAGCTCCCGGTAAAGGCCCTGCAGAGGTGGTCGGAGTTGTTTTGAAAGGAATTGCTATTAACCATATTTTTAGTGGTACGGTGACTATGAAACATGTTTAAGTTGTCAAAACCAACTGTTATGTGAATCCTACAGAAATCTCATTTGATACTCAATTAGGTACCTACTGTGTTTAAGATTTACTAATTTGTTAAGCATATTATCATATCGAAACCATGTAGGTAGCATATCGGAAGCATGATCAGATAGTGCCAATAATAAAAAGTCTATTTTTTTATTATCTAGTAGATTATTAACTACCTGACGGTATTTTTGATCTCAATTTTAATTAAATTTTTGGATGTTCAGAAAAAAGTACATATTACCAAATAACACCTTTGTTGATGAAACGAATTTAGTGTATTTTATTGTTAATCAATTTAAACTATTATGATATAAATTTAACAACATAAATATTATTATTTGTACAGTAAAAATGTAAAACTGTCACATCCGTGTCATGCAGTGTCACAGCCGTGTTTACGTAGGCTATTTTGTTTCCTTTCCGAGGGCTTTAAGGTTGTCCATATACATCAAAAGTATGCTTTTGGTTTATACTTTCGATACACATCGCAAAAAGTTTTAAAAAAAAATCTTTAATTTAAAAAAAAAATTTGGCACAAATTTAAGAATGGCCCTACTATGCTTAGTCAGGTAATAACAGTATACACTCAGCATTATGTTGTACTTTTTCGTAACGTAACGAAATTCGCAAAAAACGTAACGAAATATTAGACAAAATGAGATCAGAAACAAGTATTTTTTTGATAAAATTTGTTACAGCAAATATAAAAGCTTACTAAATGTTCGTACCACACGTATTACAAAAAATGGTTAAATGAAGACTTACCGTTCTATATAAAATCGCTGATTTTACTGCCTGTTACGAAAAAGTAATCCCACAAAACACACACGTTTTCACTAATTTTCGCGATAGATGTTATGGCGGAGACGTCAGGCCAACAGCCATTCAGAGTGTAGCTATTGTTGTCCGTGTAAAATAAATACGGAATTGTTCAGAAACCATGGGAAAGTAGACATAAATCGTAACTAAAGAGTAAATAACGAAATAGTAAATGAGAGCGACTCATTTTGTATTTTTGCTTTAAATTGCCAATTCATTATGACACCCCATAGAAAATCAATTTGATACAGAAACTGCGATTACTGTAGAACGATAATACAAAGAAATTTACAATAATTTAGTTACGTATCGCATTTTATGAAACAAAAATACATGAAAAAGCTAGGGTGGCAAACAGGTTTTTGTATGAAAGGTAAAAAAGGACTATTTTTAAAATATCTAAATATTTGGTAATAAGTAGGATTATAGCTATAATTCTTCGTTATCTTAAAGATTAATATTCATCCTTCAAAATTGTGTGTGTGTTTTTTTTGTGTGATGATTTATAAATATAAAACTTTTGAACTGTTTCAAAGCACACTTTTTTTTTTCAAAATGTACATTTTTTTTGAGAAATACTCAAATACGGTTTGTGGTTGGAATTTGATATTGTAACACTCACAAACCCGGTCTTCAAAACAATACTCATTTCGATCTGAAAACGATATTTAATTTATTACTAGCGATACAGGAACATTTAAATATATTTAATTTTATATAATGAAACCGTTAAAGTAGCTTTTTCTTTTTGTTTTACTGTAAAACTACAACTATAAATGAAGTAAACAAACCCTGACACAATCAAAATTAAACACACTTTTCGGACTTACCTCATTTGATTTGAATGACCAAAATGATTTCAAAACCTTTTTTCCACCCAAATCGTGGTTTCACAACAATTTATTAGTCGAAAATATTTGTTATTTTTTCATTTCGATATTTTTTCACAAATAAACGACCTAAATGTCAATGTGACAGAGCCCACAAAGTTGTGGACGCTAGTTGGCGCTGTAATCGTGCACAGAGCCATTCGCTGGGTGCGAAGTACTAGGTGGGGGTAACATAATCTATCGCAGCGCTCATGGTGGTCAAAAGTAGAAATAATGTAAGCTCTGTCATCAGATGTATCTGTCAATGGCAAAGCGATTCTACATAATACATTTTAATATCATTAATTAATTGCATGAAAAGGGTCCTACTGGGAACTTAAATAAAAGAGTGGACTGTATTTCGATAGGGCTGGTTTAATAGCCGTTTACAATTTGGAAATAACTAGACTATACAACGTGGTAGTACAAAAATGAGTCACAGTAGTTGTTGTGCACAGATGTTTGCCTTATGATGAGAGCGTGAATTATTGAACTCTGCCCTTGTTTTGTTCTTAATTCTTCTACATCTCGGACTTGTCCAGCCAATATCAACAACTTTCCTTTAAATACGGTTTGTGGTTGGAATTTGATATTGTAACACTCACAAACCCGGTCTTCAAAACAATACTCATTTCGATCTGAAAACGATATTTAATTTATTACTAGCGATACAGGAACATTTAAATATATTTAATTTTATATAATGAAACCGTTAAAGTAGCTTTTTCTTTTTGTTTTACTGTAAAACTACAACTATAAATGAAGTAAACAAACCCTGACACAATCAAAATTAAACACACTTTTCGGACTTACCTCATTTGATTTGAATGACCAAAATGATTTCAAAACCTTTTTTCCACCCAAATCGTGGTTTCACAACAATTTATTAGTCGAAAATATTTGTTATTTTTTCATTTCGATATTTTTTCACAAATAAACGACCTAAATGTCAATGTGACAGAGCCCACAAAGTTGTGGACGCTAGTTGGCGCTGTAATCGTGCACAGAGCCAATAATATCATTGATTTTTGTTTTGACTGAAATGCTATATTTCAACCTTGTGTAGTGACTCAGTTATTAGACCTAGAACAGAGTAAATAAAAATGAGTAGGTCATATTCATAGAAACGCACAGCGCTGATTGTATGCGACCGCTGAGAGAATGCATTTCAGACTGCTCGGATACGACCAATAAATAATCTTGACTAGAGGAGGGGGGCGCGGAATTTTTGTATGGTCGAAAGGGGGCGCGTCGCTCACATACAAATCGCGCCCGTGCGTTCCCATGAAGATGACCTACTCATTTGTATTTACTCTGCCTAGAACTTTGATTCCCAAACTTATTTGAGACGCGCTTTCGACCGTACAAAAATTCCGCGTCCCCCTTCTCTAGTCAAGATTATTTATTGGTCGTATCCGAGCAGTCTGAAATGCATTCTCTCAGCGGTCGCAGATTTTTTTATACTTAAGTAGGTACACAGTTTTTACGGTGCGGTACAGCCAGCAAGTTTTAAACAGAGGACAGTTGTCCCGCGCCCCCCTTTAAAGGTCTTTGCGCCTCCCCTGGGGGGCCTATAAGAATGACGTCATGTTCAGGTAGTCATGTACCTACCAACTATGATAATAACTTTCTTTGGCCAGCTACCTACTTCTAATCCACTCACAGCAAGGAACAGCTGGAGTTTGTTTTGATAATTTTCACTTTTCGAAACAACGACAAAAGATCCAGAAAATTTTATTGGCTTTAATCGCATTAAAGATATTTTTTCTTGAAGAAGCACCATTTTATAGATACTATTATTAGCTTAGATTATAAAAATTAAAAAAGTGGGAACTTTAACCCCCTGCCCCCAAGAGGCGGGAGGACTTTTAGAATGTTTGTTGCTCTATGCATCTTGAACCAATTTCTGAAGAAACAGCTCACCCCTTAGATTAATAAAATTTATTAATCTAAGGCTCACCCACTCTACACTCCATTTTTGGTCCATTTTGTCAGATGTCCTTTAGATTTAAAAAATACAAGCCACCTGTGAAATTCACTGAATAACGTTTTAATTTAATGACACGAATCACTCCCTGCGTTTTCTGGGTGCGCGCGCCGTGTAGGTAACAGTCGTAACCAGTGGGTAGACACTTCTCATACAAAAACTAGTCTCTATATGTAGCAATTGATATACAACCTTATCCCTTAAGCAATAAAGTGCATTTTGGATTGATTTCACTATAGCAGGGGAACCCGCGGATCAATACCACCATACTAAAAATAATTGTTAGTGTCCTTATGTTGGTAGTATTGTTAGTTTGACAAATGAAAAAAAATGTCTGTCAATTGAGTTTGAGTTTTTAACCGGCGAATTGATTCGTGTGAAGTTATTTTCTCAGATTTGGTGCAATATTACTGTAAATAAACTTTTCTGTCGTTTACGTTGAGTTGATTAAGTTCCTCCGTATCGGGCGTGATAAAGTTTGCTGTTCAGTGTTATGTTTTTTGTGAGATAGAGACTCTTTTAAATAAGCTGTGTTTCAACTTCTACAGAAGTTTAAACTCTTATTTACTTTTCTGTTTAATGGGTATGTTATCTACTTACTTGAAATATTAGATCTATTACAAATCTATTATTCATTAAAAACAACCCTATGTGATGAAAATGTAAATGTACTTTCAAAACTGGTAAATGCATGAACCAGGGCATTGACACTGGTTGGAGAGAAATTATAGGCTTTGTTTAATTAATACCTATTTCATTTTAGGCTTCTACTGATAATGGAGAGTAGAAACAACAAGAAGTGCGTTATTTGTAATAAGAGGCGAAGTCGTGGTGGATCACCCTTACTTTTGAGTAGGTTTCCTCTGGATTCTGACCGGTAAGTTTCTAATAACACTCATTTATTACAAGATAATTTTACTGATTGTGTAAACTTAAAGGCTGGGATTAATATTTTTAATCATACAGTAAATAACCATAACCAATTTTTAATTTCAGTATTTTGTTTCGTACTCTGTAAATGAATTGCATGGGCATTTCTCCACTAAATGGAAAATCGCTGTCCCAAGCTAAATTTATGTAGTAAACCTTAAAATTTCACAGGTTTTTGTATCAATACCGACATAGAATTAGGTATTCTTAGCATGACATAGCATATTTAGTAATTTAATCATGGAATATTCGAATAAATAACCTCAAACGTCTCAAATCACAGTCCCCTGGTACGTCCCTTTTCCAGAATTACACATATTGTTACAAATGTTTATTATATTGCTGTTGATATTTGAATAAAAAATATCCAAATACATTAACAATAACAGTTAGCATCTTAATACATCACAAACAATGTTTACAATATAATTTTAATCAAAATATCCTTCTGAGAATGCTGTCCTCAAATTATTAAAACATTCCCCTGTTAAAATTTTAAAACCGGTTTAAAGTCATATTAAGTTTTGGCGCAAAGCACTTAGATCGCGAAACGGAACGCAATAGGTGTTAAGGTTGTTCAGTTGTGTAGCTAGTGGGCAGCCGCTATTTTGTTTAATGCTACTACTGCGTCATCTGGTGAACCACGCGTCTCGGCCGTCAGTGAAAACATTCCCCTGGTGATCCTTTTTTTTACTATTTTAAGAGTTTTAATAACGACAATTTGTTTAAATTAATTAATCTTCTAGTATGTAGCCACATAAGTTGCGTTTATTTTAATGTTTTTAAATGATATTGTTTTATGAAGTATTCACGTAAAAATAACATTCCCCTGGCGAACATTCCCCTGTCATTTCATAGCACAGGGTACTGTTCATACCACAGGGGACTGTTCATACTACTGTTTTCCTAGGTTTTGACCACTAAAATAACGTCTTTTTAGTAGGTATTATCTCAAAATTTCACCGAAAAAGAAGCTACGCGAAACATGAGAAGAATTTCTAGAACAAAAACGTATAGCTGAGCAATTATGATATCATCGACTTGAAACATTACCCTAAAAGAAAAATTGAAAAAAAGAAGAAAAAAGAAAAACTTTAATTAAAATCAGTTAAAGATATGAGTTGTCGTGAGCATAAGGCTGTAAAAAAGGTTTGGAGGGAGCACTGTGCTAAGTTTCGTGCAAAAAAGAAAGTCATGAAGACATAACAAATAATTTGTGTTTCTTTACGAGATCGAATCAGATATGAGGAGATCCGTAAACGAACTAAAGTCGGTGACATAGCCCGACGGATTAGCAAGCTAAGGTGGCAATAGGAAGGCACATAGTACGCAGAACTGATGGCCCATCGGCAGCAAGGTTCTGTAGTGGAGGCCGCGTGGACGTCCCACGCTGCGTTTTACGGTACACAAGGTGGACCGACGACATTATAAAGGTAGTAGGAAGGCGCTGGACGCAGGCCGCTACGAATCGATCAACATGGAAGTCTTTGAGGGAGGCCTATGTTCAGCAGTGGACGTCCTATGGCTGAAATGATGATGATGATAATGAACAAATAATTTCGGAAGAGAAAATACCTACATCTGATTCAGAAGATTTCGCAGAAGAACATCAGGCGCCTTTAAGATCATCTGACCCAACACGAAATAACAAGAATAGCGTTTCAATATTACATTCACCAGAAACGGGGTCAAAAAACAAAAATTAGCAGTAATAATGTTTTTTGTTTATTACTTTTTGTATTTTTTGGTTCTGTTTTAAAAGGCAGGATACTACATTTTTGATTATTATAAAGACTGACTTTAGTGTCATACAATTTAAGTCTTAAAACTTAATTGTTAAGTTTAATGCTACTGTTATTAGGCTTAAGAAAAGTCATTATAATTAGTAATATTTGTTTTAATAATAATATTTTTTGTTTCAAAAACTTAAGGGAGAGTCCGCTAATTTGGACCAGTTTTTTTCAATCCCATTTTACACATAGTTTTCTTTTGTTTTTGCTAATGTCCATGGTATATAATAAAAGATACATTATTCAACTTACTATTTCATAAGTATTAATTAACATGATTGTTGTATATTTAGCACAAATCAACAAAGTACGAGTTCAGAGCTTCGGTCCAATTTAGCCTACCGGTTCGATAATTTGTACCACAGGGTTACTAAATTGGATTTCAATAAATTTCAAGCCTATAAATAAACTATGGCAAAATATTATACGATACATTCTTAACAAATTAGGAAACGAAAAGGAAAAGTAGTTAATAACATAGACAATCGATATTGTTTTACACGTTATCACGATTTTGAGCACAAGTTTTGTAATTCCAATTATCGTAACGCACACTTCTACCTAATCTACTTTGCCAGTCTTTTGCTTTCATTTATTGTTAGTCAAACATAACTACGCTATTATAACTTCAAAATATGATTTGTTAAAAAAAAATTTCAAAATCCTTTGGTAAAGTTCCATACAACTTGATGTGGTACAATTTAGCCGACTAGGTGATAGTGCTTTTAAAAAATCGGTAAAAAAATAGCTTATAAATACCGAAAAATGTTTCAAATAATTGTAATCCACACTAATTTACGCTTCTAAATAATATATTAGAAACACCCTGTGATTAAATTTAACAAAATTACAAACTTAACATGTATTGTCAAAAGTTACTTGAAAACAATGAAAAAATACTTTTCAAAATAAAACACACGTGTTTTTTGTCACGGCAAAAACCACATGGCCGATATTAATTGATTTTAGTTGTGTATCGCTAAGTGTTGCAATTACAGACATTCAATAAATACTTTACGAAATAAGAGGGTGGTACAATTTACCCGGCGGTACAATATACCGAACTCTCCCCTACATATTTTTATAATGGCAAAGAAAAATAAAGAGTTTGTTTACTTAAAGAAAAATACTAATTGTTTTTGTCCATAAAACATTCCCCTGGGTGGTTGCAACAGTCCCCTGTCGCAGTTTTGCGAAAAATCGCCAATAACTCAAAAACTAAGGGGAAAATGTGTGGGCTTTTTTAGATATGTATTTAAATTACTATTGCTGAATTTCATTAGCAAAATTTTTTTAACAATTAATAAAATTACTTCAGGACAGTCTTGTATGGACGATTTTCCAAATAGCAGAGAAACACCCGCATAACAATACTAAAAGAAATTAGTTGATGAATAAATTTCAGTTTGTTATTCTTTTTCTTTTCTAATAGGTATTTCTTATTTCAGTTGTCGAATGTGGGTTAAAAATGCTGGCATAGAAGACTTAGCATATGTACCTATTGAAAAGTTACACCAACTGAAGTTTGTTTGTGGTGGGCACTTCACTCCTGAATCCTTCAATGCCAAAGGAACTCGGCTGAAGAACTCAGCTATTCCAACACTGGAATTGAGCAATCCCATCTTGCCAGATGAAGTTTTGACAGAGTTTCCTCTTCATGTAAAAGACTCCAATAAAGAAAACCTCAAGACAGGTATGATGATGACTTCAATTATTTTTTTTAAATTTAATTTACTATCTATCAATTTTTCTGAATTATTTAGATGTCTTAATTAATTTTCTTTGGTTTCCAAAACAAACCAACCGAATGCAATTTAACAAGGTTCTTTCTTTGTAACCACAAACATGTGTTGTATGCTTATCAATAAATAATATATAATTTCAATTATTAATTATATCTATACTTTGTTACAGTTCTTTATGATCATTCATATTGCATTCCAAAGAAGTCAAATCCAGTTGAACGAGGTATGTTTATCTAAAATTATACTAATAATATAAAAAGGAAATATTTCATTGTTTGTTTGTATTTGATCGGCTCCATAACTCGAAGCCAAGATAGCCTAAAGTGCGGGTTAGAACCCCACAGCTTGAATATTGTAGTAAACCCACTCGTAACACAATTTAGCTTAGAATGTGTGTTGAGTTAGAGGGACTTTAGTAATTTGTGTAATACAAATTCTTCAAAAAAAGTACCGGACCAATTTGAAAAATTTTAGGCAATCTACATTAATTAGCCAGGTCAGCTAGTTTAATAATATTTATAAGCTAGTAATTTTTAATGTGAGCAAGACATGTACTAGACTGATTGTACCCTAAAGTTGGGTAAGAACATGACATTTTATTACCCAATTCACATTTCATTATCTGCTTTCAGTTCCCCTTACAACTACAACCAAACAACTAAATTCAACATGTTTGGGAGCTGTGGATATACCAGATTCTGGTATTTCTGCGAAAACAACTTTTGAACCTCTTCCTTCTACTTCCAATGCACCAGAACATATGACCTATAAACCCATTACTCATGGTAAGTGTACAAACTAATTATTTACCTTCTAAAATATGCCTTCCCTCAAACTAAAGAATGCCACCCTGGATGCGTTCTGCAGTCTGCAGTCAGGTCAAAATGAACTTATATGTACAACATTCTAGGTTTCTGTACATTTTATATTAATGCGATTTGACCGTGCGGATACGAACAAAGAACGCAAAGCACACGTGACTGATTGCCTTATCACGACCACTTACAGATTGTCTTGACATACCCGCAGACCGCATCCAGAATGCAGAACATTAAAACCTCTAAATGCCTTTAATTTAATATTATGTCATTGTTATTGAAGGTGGGCCCACGCTTCATATTTTATGAGAAGAGCTATCATTATCCTGTCTTTGCATTTTTTTAAAACTTGATAATGATTGATTGATTTGGAAATAATATGTTTCATAAAACAACAAAATAAATTTTAAACTTATTTGCATATTTATAATATTTCAGATGATAAAAACATTTGCCATCAAGATGCACAGGCAGAAATATTAGTCCACAGTTATAAAAGACCTAAGAAAAACATTGAAATGAAAGGTAAGATAAAACATACCTAATTTAAAAAACTAAGTAAAATTGCTGATTAATTAACCAATATTCAATTCAATTTGCTTTAATGTTATTTTTTTTGTTACAGACACTTCATCAACATTTACAATTAAAGAGAAGAGGCTTTGGCGACAGTTACAAAATGCAAAAAAAACAATAAGGAATATAGCGAAGTCAAGAGTGAATTTAGACAAGTTAGATTCGGAAGTGCTGACATCGTTAGTAAAGGATGTAGTGCAGAATAACAAAAAAAAGTCACAAGGAAAAAGGTGGACTTTAGCCAACAATATATGCTTTGGCTATATTTAAACGGTCCCCTAAAGCATACCGCTATATGCAAAAGCTGTTTACGCTACCAAGCACTAAAACGCTCCAAAGGATTTTAAAAAATATACCAATGGAGCCTGGTATAAATAAAAATATAATTGATATGTTAGAGGCAAAAGCATCAAGTATGCCAAAGGAAAATAAATATTGCTCGTTAATATTTGACGAGATGGCGTTAAAGAAACGGATAATTTATAACGAAATTGCTGATAAAGTGGATGGCTACGTGGATTATGGAGAGGGCGAGAACATGGGACGAGAAAAGAAAATTGCAGACTATTACAGAACAGTTCTTGTTTAATTTGTGAAGAGTGTTTGAGCGTGAAAACTCCTGTTGACAATGATTTGTATGCATATAATTCGCGAATGGTGGCATGATAAAAAAAGTCTCGTTTATCCAACAATTCAATTATGTACCACCGTAAATGAAGCTAAACAATTTTATCATGACCATATTGCCGACCAGATATATATGGAAAATGTTGGAAAATTCATTTTCTTAATGTTGAGTACAAATTGTAATTTTAGTTGGTTTAAATGTCAACAACATAATAAAGAAATTTATGATAAGATGTTTAAAATATTAAGTTACCTTTTTCTAAGAAAAAGTTGTAAAATCATTAATGACAGCTTCATAAAAAGTGAAAACAATTTTGCTGACAAAAGTAAAAAAGCACAGCAACAAAGCATTGAAAAGTAATCTTGAGGCTGAGGTTCGATCAGCTGATAAGAAAATTAAAGATGTTTATAAATAAAAATCCTATTTTTTCTTAGAAAAAGTTGTGAAAATAAAAGTTTACAAAATTATCATTTCTGTACTTTGTTATAATTTTCAATAATTCCTCATGCCTACAACTGCTATGTCATGTTCAATACTTATTGTAATATACCTATTTTATTTCGAAATAAATAATTTACGTTACAAAACTTCGTTTTACTTACACATAGTATAAAATAAAAATAGTAATCATTAAAATATTGAAGGTTCCTATACTAGATATCGATATGCAATTACAACCCTAGCAAAGTATCGATAATCGATAAGTTATTACGAACGTCACTAATACTGTCAGAAAATAAGGCATTATGTTGGTAGCTCCGCCTGTAGTTTGTGCGGTTGGTAAAGATTTGCGGGTCGTTCTCTAAAATGCATATGTGTGCGTGAGCTCAAAAAATATCTATGGAGTGCCGTCTCTTACTCTTTTATGCTCTTTGGTCGTAACGTTTGCGCAGACGCAGCCCCTTGCACAGAAAATCAGACTTAGATAAAGTCCGTGGCTGGCCATCACGAACTATGTACCTACCTATTTTTGTTTTTGTTGCAACATAGCACCCTTTTATGATGTGATGCTAGAATGTATAGCCGTGTCGTTGTTTTTCATACTTACACATCCGGATTTCTGGCTGCGCATTCGGAAAGCCACGTTTCTTTATTAGGGTTCCCTAGTCCTGACAAGGAATAGTTTCGTCATGTCTGTCTGTCCGAGGTTTTGCTTGGAAACTATTGACACTAAGTGGTAATTTTGTAGAGATATAATATGTAGGTATATTAATCACACCGACAAAGTGGTAGAATAAGATCTTGAAAAAAAAAAAAAAAATTTTTTAGTGTAGTTCCCGTACATGTAAATTGGGGATGATTTTTTTTTCATCTTCTAACTTTTGACTTGAAAAATCTCGAAAAATTCACGCTAATAGTGCTTTTTATGAACTTTCCGGGTAAACTATAGCGGTTAAGATAGATAAGTTAGTTTAAGAGAACGACTATTATCGTTTAACTCATCTATACTAATTATAAAGCTGAAGAGTTTGTTTGTTTGGCTTATTCCACTTTACCCCGTTGACAATCCCCGTCAACGGGGAATAGTGAACTTTTTGTTCACTAATCCCCGTTAACGCCAATTGGAGCTTATAATTGAGAATAACGAACTAAAAAGTTCAATAATCCCCGTTATATTAGGATTTTATTTTGACCGTAATGGGGAATAATGAATTAAAAAGTTCCAATTCAACGTTAACGGGGAATAGTGAACAAAAAGTTCACTTATCCCCGTTGACGGGGATTATCAACGGGGAATAGTGGAATAAGCCATTTGTGGCTGTTTGTTTGTTTACTTGAACTCGCTAATCTCAGGAAGTACTGGTCCGATTTGAAATACCTATTCTTTCGTTGTTAGAAAGCCCATTTATCGAGGAAGGCTAAGGCCCGGTTTTTTGATTCGTAGTTAAAATAACTAATTGTTAAATTTTGCTACTAATGGTTAAATATTAACAAAATGTAAACTAATGGTTAAAAAATGTACTAAAAGTCATGCTAACCATTGTTCGAAAAACATTTTTTTCTGATATTTAACCACCTGTCACTTGACATCTGTCAAATTTGACTATTGGTTATTTTAACTACGAATCAAAAAACCGGGCCTTAGTAGTATAGCCTGACCAGGAACATAAAAACCCTGGCATAGAGGCGCGTCAATTGCATTAGATAGTGCAACACTGAGTACAGTCGTACCTGTGTTAAATTAATAGGCTAAATTTATGTATCAGGATTCAGGATTACGGGCTAATTTGATATTTTCATAAATTAACGAAAAAATATTATTAAAGGTAACCTGGTTTAAATAAATTAAATGAAATCATCAATCGAGCTAGTAGGATTTATTGTATTATTCATCAATAATCAAATTCAGAACTTGAATATTCAACTGCAATGTCTGCTCATGAACGCTTCAAACTTGGTACTTCTTTCCCAATTCCATAAAATTCAAAACTGAGAAAGTGACAAAAAACTTTAAAATAGGTAGTTGAAACAAACTACAGCTAATTTTCATAGTGGACTGTACTATACGATAAACATGTCAGTCAATTTGACAACCTTTGTCGGAAACATTATTCAATGAAAATATTGTCCGAACCCTTGGTATTTCTCTTCGACAAATACATTAACACATTGTGAACCACTTTTCTTTCACGACTATAAAAATATTTTAGCAATTTATTTCACAAAATCAATTGCACACATTTAAAATAAAGTTTGTTTACACTTTGACAGCAATAGACTGACATGCAAGGTGACATGTTAATGAAGTTTTCAGTAACTGTTGCCATTAAAAGAAATTAGTACCATTAGTTTTCCGCAACATGGCGAGGGTTTTTATGTTCCTGGTCAGGCTATATAAGTGTAATATGCTTTTTTTTTTTTTTTTTTTTTTTTTTCCTATTATGGCATGCACGGCTTGTGCGTCAGCCACGACGAGGTAAGGTAAAGGTAGGGAAACGTATAGGAAAGTAAAAAAAGGAAAACGGAAAAAAAAGGTGCAAAGGATCAGGAAAGTAAAGGAGAGAACAAAATATTATAATCAGGATATGTACATAAAAATTAAATTTTAATGTTATTATTATTCATATATACGGAAAGGGTATTATAAATATCAATATTATCATGCATATTTAGGAGGCAGGCTATGGAAGTAGGAAATGGTACTTTTAAAGATTTAAGGGATTCGATGAAAGAGGATCGGTCATGTAATGGACAAGTGAAAAACAGATGATTTAAGTCACCTGTGCCAGTACCACACTCACACAAATCAGAATTCACAATTTTAAGTCTAAAAAGATGCGTAGGTATACAAGCATGGCCAATTCTCATATGGATAATATTAGAGGTAGAAATCTTTCCCAGTTTCATTTTAAAAAACCATGGTTTTATAGGAATGGTAGGTTGAATGAGCTTGTACCATTTTCCTTTGGTTGCACTGCTGTGCGCCCAATCCAATTCCCATGATTCACGCAAGTAGGACTTAGGGAGGGACAAAAGGTCATGGCAGTAATTTTTATAACTAATCATATCACCATTCACAACAGCTTCATTGGCAAATTTATCAGCCTTTTCATTACCGTAAATGTGGCTATGACTCGGAATCCAGGCGAAGATTATTTTGTACCCCAAAATAGAACATCTATGAAGCAACTCTCTGCATTGGATTACAATTGGGTATTGACTATTGCATTTAAAGGGAAATTTTCCTAAGGCTTGTAAAGCGCTTTTAGAATCTACAAAAATTACTGTTTTTTTCAGTTTCATAATTTGGACATATTCTATGGCTTTATAAATTCCACAGCACTCCCCGGTAAAAACTGATGTTTCAGGAGGTAATCTGACCTTTTCATGAATACCATACTGATGATGGAAAAGCCCTACTCCGACCACACCATCGTTGGAGTGTTTGGATGCATCGCTATATATATGATGCCAATCGGCCCAATTATCTTCAATAATTAAGTTAAATTTATATTTAGCGTCAAGAGAATTTTTAGGGATATCTAAATCATATATTATTTCAGGGGAAAGAACTAAAGACTCAAAATTAGCAGAAAATATGGGAAATTTTGGAGTTCTGTGAGTCGGAGCTTGAAAAGATATAAATTTACGGTAACTTAAAACTAAACAGGGAAGATTTTTATGAGCCCAGTAAGGAGATGTTCCAATAGAATCAGATAAAAGTTGTAATTTTAAAAATAGAGGGTGATTTGAATATTGTAAAACTCTAAATAAAAATTTGTCCGATAAGAATTGACGGCGTAATCTAAGAGGGGGATCAGTGCATTCAACCTGTAAAGTATTAATGGGGCTAGATTTCATTGTACCAGAAATAATACGGAGAGCCTTTGATTGGATACTGTCCATTTTTTTCAGACCAACTAGATTGCAAGGTTCTAAGAAGTAAGCTCCATAATCAAGAACACTACGTATTATAGCGTTATAGAGAAGTTTTAGCGAGGAAGGGTGAGCACCCCACCAGACCCCTGAGAGGCAGCGCAAAATATTCAATAAACGCTCACATTTGGCCGTGACATAATAACAATGAGGAACCCCTGATAGTTTGTCATCTAAAATTATTCCTAAAAACTTTGCTTCCTTACAAGCCTGGATAGTGATATTATCATAGTAGACAAAAACAGGAGGTGGCATCCGCATTCTACTAAAAAGAACCACAGAACTTTTGGGGACAGATAATGATAGACAGTTATTATCTAACCAGATTTTAAGGGAACTTAGAGCTGCCGTTAAGCAATGACATAATTCGCTTACTGAATAACCGGAAACATACAAAAGAAGGTCATCAGCATACTGTAGAATATTAATTTTATTAATAAAAACAGATTCAAGGTCGTACGTATATACATTATACAACAATGGGCTTAAAACAGACCCCTGAGGTAATCCTCTCCAAAGAACTCGGGTCAGGACTGTTGAATCTTGAGTAGTAACGTGAATAGATCTTTCTGATAACATACTAATAATGAAATTGATTAGGGTAATCGGTACTTGTAGCTTTAAAAGTTTAATTTTAAGAATAGATAAATTAACACCATCGTAAGCGGCTGTGATATCAAGAAAGGCAGCGAGGAGACATTGATTATTAGTAAAGGCTAAGCGAATATCTGTAGTAAAAATTCCTAAACTATCCATAGTACTCTTCCCTTTTCTAAAACCAAATTGACTGGAAGCTAATACACCTTTGCTTTCTAAATACCATTCTAATCTATTTTTTACTAAATGCTCTGCAATTTTGAGAAGAACAGATGATAAAGCAATAGGCCGGTACGAAGAGGAGTTACCTACAGGAGAGTTCGGTTTGAGGATTGGTATTACCTCTTGAGATTTCCATGACGAAGGTATATTCCCGTTAATCATGATGGAATTAATTATTGATAGAAAATATGAAAGGCAAGAATCGCTTAAATTAATGAAAAAAGAATAAGGAATACCATCAATACCAGGAGCCGAGTCTTTCACGTACGACAAAATGCCTTTTAATTCAGAAAAAGTAAATGGAGCATTTAAATCTGTCAGGTTTTCAGTACAAATAGGATAGTTTATATCATGATGTACTATATCTATAGGAGGCACAGAAGGAGGCGCTAATTTATCTAGAAAGCTATCAGCAATTGATTTATCTATGAACGAGGGAGTACTCTCTCGGAAACAAGATCTAAATCTCCGTATATTTTTCCATACCTCAGATGGGGAAATGTCTGGTGATATCGAAGTGCAGAATGATTTCCATCCTTCCCATTTTTTTTGTTTAAACAACTTACGGGTGCTGTTTATAAGTTGGGACAAAATTTCAAGGTTTTCGGAAGAGGAAAATGCTCTGTACGCACGTTCAGCTAATTTTCTTTTTTTAATGGCTTCAGCGCACTCTTCATCCCACCATGGGGGTGGAGGAATATATCTACTACGATTTTTTTTAACGGGAAAAATATTGTCCGCCACGTCAATTAAAACTTGAGTGAGAGTATCAGCACAATTGCTATGATTGTCTAATTGCAAGGAAGGGAGTGACTCTAATCTTTCCTCCACTTTTTCTTTAAAAAGTTTCCAATCAGCATTAATCAATTGGTACTTCAATCGAGGGGGGCGGATTGGGATTGATTTGTCAGAAAATGGTAAAGTAATAAATAAAGGATAATGATCACTGCCATATGAAGAGCTAAGAGCGTGCCAGGTTAAAAATGACGCTAAGGAAGGAGAACATATGGATAGATCAGGAGCGCTGAATCCTTCAGAACTAGCAGTGCGACGTGTAGGTTCCCCAGAGTTCAATAAGCATAAGTTATTCATGTCTAAGAAATCTAAGATTCTTGAACCATAATAATTAGAGGAAGAACTACCCCAAGAAGCATGCTGGGCGTTAAAATCTCCCATTATTAAAATTGGTTTTGGAAGAGACGGTAAAATATTAAGTAAAATTTCATCATAAATGATAGAGGATGGATGTGGAATATAAATGGAAACAAAACAAATACCATTTACAGAGATTGCTATAATGGAATAATCATCATTATGAACAGGAATAGGAATGTGTATAAAAGGCCAAGAATGCTTGACCAGCAGTGCAACACCGCCATATCCATCTAGACGGTCCTCTCTAATGCAGGCATAGCCTGCCACCTTAAAACTACTACTAGATTTAAGCCAAGTCTCTTGAAGAGAAATGGCTAACGGGTCATATTTATTTATCAAATGGAACAAATCAGATTTCTTACTGTAAATACTGCGGCAATTCCATTGAATTACCACCGAATTCATTATTATTTATAAAATTACTATCAAATGAATAATTATTTTTGTCACTTACAGGGTTTTGGGATGAGGCAACGTTGGGCGGTGTGAAGTTTGAATTATAATGAGACAATGAATTAATAAGTGTAATAATAAGTTCTTTAACAGACATAATATCAGACAGTAAAGAGTCTTTACTTGAATCTTTATAAGCAGTGCCAGATGAAGGAAAGTTTATGTTGAAGTCTTTAGTAAGAGCATCATGAGAGGCCTTATCATATCCAGGACTAATTACTGGTGGGGATCTAGGCTTAAGAAATACTGTTTTTTTATATGAACTCCTGCCGGGTATACTATCAGATGAATTTTTCAAAACTGGTCTATTTGTGTTAACTGGGACTACTGTTGTCAAAGCATCAGCATAAGACTTTCCAAGAGGAGGGTGTAATTTTAAAGCCTCAGAATAAGAAATACAATTCTTAGCCATTGTCTCTTTAATTTGCTTTTGGCGGAAAAACTCAGGACATTTTTTACTAGTTGCAAAGTGAGACCCTGTACACAGACAACATTTAACAAACTCTTCATCAACTGAACAGCTGTCACCCGAGTGGTCATGACCACATTTAAAACATTTGGGAAGTGATCTACACTGTGATTTAATGTGACCATATTTGCAGCATTTGTAACATTGTATAGTGGGGAAAATGTATAAGTCCACGGGCAGAGAATTGTAACACATAAATACTCTCTTTGGAAGTACTTGTCCATCAAATGTGAGAACTACAGTCTCTATAGGTATGTATTCAACTGTGTCTTTTCCAATAGTTTTCCTTTTCAATCTCCTTACTTTAAGAATGTTGCCACAACCTATAGGGACTGTAATATTCTGTATGACTTCCTCATCAGTCCAGCTGGTTGGAATGCCCCTCACTACTCCCATGCGAGTAACATTGGATGTTGGAATAAACGCTTTGTAGTGATTATTGGTCAAGACAGTGCTACTTATGAATGTATTGGCATCCTCATAATTAGAAAAGGAAATAGCTGCACGATTTCTGCCTATACGTTTTAAACTGCCATTTATTATGTTTTTAAAACCATGCTTTTTCAAAAACAAACCAAGAGAAACCGGGTGAATTGAAGTATTTTGATTGGAAGTTGTCTGTTCTTTTTGTATGTGTATGACATATGGAGAAACATCAGATGCCTGGTAAAGATTCCTACCAATTGGTAGACGCTGAGAATTCAAATTATTGTTCTCAAACTCAACATCAAGTGAGTTTGGTGAGATTGACACTGGCACAGAGTTTTTAGCAGTAGTATCATTGAAATTGTTTGGTTGTTGTTTTGGCTGAATTAGCGTGTCGGAATGAGATTCCGAGTGACATTCACATGCATCAAGCGAAGGAACTGTAGAGCTTTTATGATGACGTCTCCTCTTTTTATTACAGTGTTTACAATACTTAGGTGCAGAGGCCCGTTTTAAACGTTTGGATTTATTTTGAGAATGTTCGGAGCCATCCGTGCATGAACTTTCAGTATCTAATGCTGAATAATTATTAGCTATAGTGACATTGTACGAAACCTGGGGGACGGAGCCCCCAGGTTCGTCTGGGTCGTTCATGTAACCAGAGAAAAAGGTAAAAACTTACCAGAGCACTGCCAAAATCACTAACTAATAAATAAATAGAAAGATAAACATAAATATACTACACTCCACTACTTAACTGATCTCTATTTACTAGATAATTTATAAAAATCGCAAAAGCAAAAATTGAGACAACCGCCTAGCTTGACGTTTCCCGCGCTTTTTCGTGTAATATGCTTTTTGCATGATTTTTTTTTTTTAATTTGGCGAAGACGTTCCCGGGCTAAAGAAAGAGTTCTGCGCGAAAAGCCATTTCGCACCCCCCCTGGAAGAAGTATGCAAGTCCACTTGTGCGATATTTTTTTTATTGCACCAAAAAATCGAGAAGGAAGTAATACATATTGTCAATTTTTTTCATAATTTTTCTCTTAAAAATGAAGAAATTATGTACAAATATGCAAAATATTGCAACATTAAAATATCTAAATTTCCATAGCAAAAACGAAGTAAATATATTTGCATTTAATTGTTTAATAAAATTCCGTATGAATAATAGCATATTAATATTTACATACATCTTCCACGAAGACTTTAAAAAACATTTACGCGTATCTATTGTTGCATACTTATTTTAGGATATTATTTGGTGGGTATCGTAGTGCAAGTTCAGTTGCGTAGTTTTTCCACGAAACTTTTGTGCACATTATGTTGTGCAAGTCTAGATGCCTAATTCTTCCACGAAGCTTTTATTCGCATTATAATATGTAACAATTGATACGTTATTTTCTACGTAGATATCTTTGTGCAAGTCTAGTTGCTAATATTTTGCGAAACTTTTGGCGATGTTGTATTTTATACCGATATTGATACATTTATTTAGATGTAATTAAGTCATTAACAAAGCACAAATTAACTTAGTTTCAGTCATTTAAGTATCCAATCCACTACTTTTTGCACTAAATACCCCTGTAAGACTGTGTGTTTATCAAAAATTCGTCCCAATGATTACTTACCACGTGGTAAAATTATCGGACTTTATGAGTAGAAGATCCATTTTAAATTCTGTCTCTCTCTTCAGTGAATCGTTATCGTAGTTATCGTGATAAATTTTCAACTTTCCAGAGCCGCATGAGTTAATTTATCAGCTTATGCGTGTATTGCCAGCGTGACAAGGTATGTATCTATACGTCTTTTGGAGCAGTAAGCAACAATCGGCGTGTCCCCAATTATAGAATGACACAAGTTTTTATATGTATTTTAAGGATTATTGTAATCAAAAGGACATACTCGTAATGGTCAGACGTTTAAAAATGCAACAACCTGATTCAAAACTGTTGCCATCTTTTCGTATGTACGATGAGGGAATACTGACTGTATTCTTTTCAGGTGGTACTTGATCGACCGGACGCCAACCTTCCGCAGTCCTCCACAGATTTTACTTGCCACTGGAATGTAGTGCCTATCCTAGTGTTGACGCTATTTGTTCAGTAAATTGCATTTATTTCCAGGCCTTATGAAACTCCTGGCTCAGACAATGTTCCTATCCTGGTTGCTTCACAGGTCCGGCCACTCTTCAACAAAGCGTATAAAAGCACCTATAAGTTTTGGACCAAATAAAAACTGTTCTTTCGTTCTTTATAGGTTCAGCCAAACCAACGCAATCTCAAGCGATCAGCCGGCGTGCAGTGATGGCGATTAGACTTAGGGTTCGGCCAAACCAACGCGATCACAGCGCGATCAGCTGACGTGCAGCGATGGCGACCAGACCTAAATGCATTGTTCGCCATCGCTGCACGCCGGTTGATCGAGTGTGAACCTTATAGGATTTGGAAGTGATGTCACCAACGAGTTCAATGTGGGTAGCTTTTGTAGTCATGCAGAAAATAAATATCACTATATTATAGGCTTCTATAGTTTTGTTCCCTTGGACATCAAAATTTAAAAGGGTCCTTCAAAATCGTCTCCCTTGTTCATGAATTGTCTAGATTGAGATACTTGCTGTTCTGGTAAATCTACCATTATAATTTGTACTTTGGCAGTAGCATTCAATTTAGCACAATTGAAACATCTGTGCACGTATTTTCTCGCCAATGGTTTCGCCTTGATAATCCAAAATGTGGAGCTGTATCAGCTTTCTTATGAATTATAGTATTAATTATTATAAACGTTTTCGACTTTCTCCACGACGCGGTTTGCAACAATAGATTTCCACCTATTCGTCTCTCCAGACAGCTAGGCGATCACAATAGAAAAACCTGTTCACAGTGTTCGAACATCTGTGAGGTTGGTATTCTTCACATTACTTCTTCTCATTTGCTTCATCCAGTTTACTCAAAGCACCACATAGCTCAAGACGTGGTAAAAAAAAATGTTTTTAGAGAGCACTTGAGTTTTTTAACAATTAATTTCGTTTCAAATCCTTCATCTAGTTGATAGTGAACGGCTGCAGTTTATTGCACTCACAGAGGCATCGCTAAATTAATTATATTGTATTTTACTCGGCCTGCATCCAACGCCTTCCCGCTACCTTTATCAGGTCGTCGGACCACCTTGTGGATGGATGTCCTAACGCTGCGTTTTACGGTACGTGGCCTCCGCTCCATAACCTTGCTGCCCCATCGGCCGTCAGTTCTGCGTACTATGTGCTTCCAACCGCGCGATGTGGAAGTCATTGGGGGAGGCCTATGTTCAGCAGTGGACGTCCTGTGGCTGAAATGATGATGATGTATTTTTTCTCTGTATCTATACATAGATAGTATACGAACCTATATCTGTATTTTGTCAATGTGAATCAAATCCTGCCGTATCTTAATGCAATCTTTTTCTAATGAGTTACTTATCTTTCCATCCTTACTAGTTTTTTTATCAGCCAAAGTTATTGTTTTGAAACAAATAAATACTTTCTATTCTATTTCCATTAGAATCTTAGCCATGACTGTACTTAACGCTAAGCTCCAGCCAAGGGGATCAAAAAGTTTGATCAGATGTATAAGACAAAATGTTACGTTTCATGGTTGGTTTTTTTGTGGTACATTCACATTGCATTGAAATCTGTGCTCAAATTCCATTCAATACCCAATGCTTGGACTGTTCCATCAAGGTTCATAAAACTACTTTGGCACTAGCTTATATTTTGTTGTCTTCTATTGACTTCATAAACTCAACGCAGAACTAGGTAGCAAAAGGTATTTGACCGCAATTGCATGTGATGTTAAGTGAGATGCAGTATAAGATGATAGATATCTACCTGTAAGTGCCTATAAGGTCCGGTATAGTGCTCAGGAGAGACAGCAGCAGGCAGCGACCTGTTCGCATTATAAAAGAGTTTATCGAAACGCTTAGTGCAAGCTGGTGGAATGTCGACAATGTAGGAATGATACGTTAACCAGCGTCTGATGATGGAAGGGGGCTGGTGGAATTAGGTCGAGTAACTCCTTCGCACATTCTCTGAAGTGTAACCTGGTGGATGGTCACATCAGATGTATTATTATCTGCTCTGTAAGTTCTCATTAAATTATAGCATTATAGCTTCAATTGACCAGTCCACTCCTGATAAAAGGTTGTTGATATAAAAATATTGTTTTATTATTTTATAGAAATCGGTACTCCGGTAATCCGAATCATTTTTTGTCACATAAATTTGAAGACCATCTTCATAATGTCATCTATGAAGCAAACACGTTTCATCTCATTATAATATTTCTCGGGTTTTCTTGCAGCTGGGAACCTACAAGCAGTTCGTTATTCAGTGAAATATAAATCGAACCTTAACACAAAGCATCAAATATTATAATCGTGCGCGAGTTGTCTCCGTATTATTCCAGACGACCGCATGATGAGGTAATACTGTCAGTCTTGTTTCTTTTTCTTTTTCAGGTAGGTATCTTTTTTAATAAAAAAAATCTGTGTGTTCGTTAATCTTTTTTTAGGTCTAGTGATTTCTGTAACTTCCTTTCTAATTGAACGGACCTGAGTGGTTATGTTTCTGGGTTTTTAAGGAAAGGAGGCAAACGAGCAGACGAATCACCTGATGGTAATTGTTTACCCGCCGCCCATAGACACCCGCTCCTCGGTGAGTTACAGGTGCGTTGATTGTCTTTAAAGTATTAGAGTCTGCTCTTAAAGGTTTTAGGTCGTATTGGTCCGCAAATACTGCAAACGGCAGTTCATTCCTCGGTTTGGTGTCTGCAAATGGTGATTGTGGATTTTCTGTTTTAAATGGTAACTTTACAAAATATCTATCTACCGCTTCCGTAAAAAAAATGTCCTGAAGCAGTGGTTGGGTGTAAAACTATAAAAGTGCTTTATAAAAGCCTACTTGCAAAAATAAATGAGTTTTATGCCCGTTTTCACCATTAATCCCAAATTTTTAAGTGACCCCTATAAAAACAAAATTCCTGTTATGTATCACCATAGAAGTCACTTACAAATTAGGGATTGATGGTGAAAACGGGCATTAGTCCTTTTGATAGCTCGTCTCTCCCTAAAAATGCAATTTTCGAAAATTATAATATAGTTATGCAAAAATATTGTAACTTTTTGATTTTGAATAAAGCTATAATTTTAAATACAACCATAAGTTATGTAATTTTTCACAAGGTAAAAGTACGTTATCCTTTTTACGAATTTATTTCGATACGAATAGCTCGAGGAAAAACTACGTAAACTACACTTACACGTTGAATGCACGACTAAATCTGAACGCCAATAAGTGGTTATCTGCAATAATACCAAACAGCATGTATTCCTTTACATGTCAACAATGCAATATTCATAATTACAACAACAAGGTGTTAAATATGTTTCGCGGAATAAGTACGCAACGCTCTTTTTTAAGTTTTTCTCAAAACCTATTAAGTGTATTTTAAATATAAATACATAGGCCCCTCACAGACATTTTTAGCTATCTTTTGATGTATAACACATATTTTTAATAATGGTAATAAATTTTTAGGACAGTTTTTTTACGCTCCTGAAAAGTTGGCATTTTTCACTTGCGTACTTATTCCAGGAAGGGTGCGATTTGTGCGCACGGACACTAGCGCGAATGGAAACTTGCGAGAAAAAAGACAAGTGCGCAAACGATTTAAGGGATTACACGGGTTAAATGATTCTCATTACTTTTAACGGCTCATCGTCCATGTAATATGGAAATTATTAGAGGTACTACCACAGGTACTACTACGTCAGCAACTAAGTTCGGCTGAATTAAAAATTAAATTGAAGCTGATTCATGTAACAAGCTCAAGTGTTCTAATACGGCTACAGAAACAACACAGAAAAGTAAAAGTAGCCGTTATTGCTTGGGGATTATTCCAGTTGCTTTATACTGCACTCCGTTATTGCTAACAAACATGAGCAAAAAAATATTTTCATACATTCACTTCAATAGGAGAAAGGGCTGAACCCACTTATTTAACCCTTTATAGGACGGCCCATACAAAGTGGCCAATAAACTGGACAGTCACTTTACGGCCGATAATTCAATGATTTTTGTAACAATGTCGAACCTTATGATCATAAACGATAGCCAATAAAGCACGCTGGCCTAGAAACGAGCCAGCGCTCAAGGACGTCGCACGCAATCAAAAATTCGCGCTCTTTTTTAAGGTGGCCTGTCAACTGGCCACTGTGCACACCCGTACTAGTATTTGCTGCCATTGCAAGCAGACGATACATATTTCCGAGTGTAGTTCAATGTAAAAACATATCTTCGTAAAGAAGATGAGTAAAATAATAATGTTATAGTATATACTTTATCATCACGTGAAAATATAGTCGAAAACCGTAAAATAAACATGTTATTTTTGCAATTAAAAACAGACTAGTGTGTTGAAAAAGCCTTGTGTAGAAATTACACATGTGAATTTGAGGTGGTCTCATATTTATATGTTTTGATTTTTACACACAAATTATATCGTTTTATACTGAGTATATTATTAATTTTTATAATACAATAACATAATAAGCCCAAATATACGGGTTCGGTAGTTATACCCCATTATTATAACTGTTTAGGTATTTTTTCATACAAAATTATGTATATTTGTGGATAATGTATATAATAATCCTGGGTTTATTGAGTTTTCATTCACGTTTTTTTATTTTATAACATAATATTGTCTCTAAATTATTATATAATGTTTACTTTAGTTGACAAAACTTTTAATTTTGTTTTTTTTCATGTTATTTTTGGCTCAGAAAAAGAAATACAATCATTTTATTTGATACTTTGTTGAATATTATGTTTTTAGCCTAATTAAAGAGATAACTAAATACGCAATTATTTTATTTAGTTTAATATGTAATTTACACAAAAATAACCGGTTTTTTTTATAAGTGTCCAGTTTACTGGCCAGTGATTTCACATGAATATTGGTGATTTTAGTGATGCAGAACGGTCAATGGTCAGTATACTGACCACTAGTTTTTTTGTATTTTCTCGTAAAATATCTAGTTTCTGATAATTTTATTAATACATGTTGTTATAAATAACGCTATAGAATATATATCCACTTAGAAATATGGCGAATTCAAAAAAAAGTTAGGGTGTGCGTTAAAGGGTTAATAGACAACGGAGATGATCAATATTAGGAGAAAGGGCACAGGTGATGCAAGTTGGAAGCCGACAACAAACAGGCATATCGCGGCCGCAGCGACGCACCACACTGCCATGGGCGTCCATCTCACATCTTCATATTTTACCACAAAAACGTATATAAGCATCATCGAGATGTATATTAAAAATTTATTACTTACATACAAATAGTTTTTATCTTATGCTAAGCACTATTATAACAACTAAACTCGCTAAGTTACATTAGCTAACATAATATTTCACAAACTGCAAGTATACATTTATAAATTATTTTGTTTGGAGTTTAATCTGTATCTAATGATAGACAGTCAGCCTTAAAATGGGACAAGAATGCAAACATGTAATAAATACAATAAATACTTGACATGGTCTAAGGTCTGACATCTTGATAGATAGAAACTTAGTAATATTTTACATAAATTAAAATTCTTTGTAAATTTCATCACATCGTTTACAATTTACAGTTGTAACAGATCATTTAGAACAAAACCTCGGCTATTTCATTTCCTATCATCATTGTCCCGAAAACTTGATTCAATCACATAATTATTCTCACATAGACACTATACACTGGCACTTATCATTGAGTAGATTCGAATAATTTTTCACGAAAATATTTAATTTTTTGTGCAAAAAACGCTTCAAGACCGTCCGCACAACGATAGAATTCAGAGTCTTTAGGGTTAAAATATCGACAATTATCAAATATTTTAGTCATATCACCAATAAATTCACTTAACGTACTGTAAGTCTGTTCATTAACTTTTCTTTCCACTGTTTGTAAATCTGAAAAGAAAACAAATAAATGTACATGATTTTATTATGATAACTGGCATTAGTACTTAATATATCACCTTCCTGGCACAGGTATATTTTTACCTAAAAGGAAGTTTGGTCAATATTTTAATTATTGTAAACCTTTTTATATTATGAAATAAATTATTTATTATAATATATAAAAAAATCTTTAAATTTGTAATTATTTTGTACTTTAAATAACTACGAAGGTATAAAGAGCACACTCTATTTTGAATGCATTTATTATATTAGTGCATTTGATACAATTTCAGTAAAGAAAATAATAAACTTTAAATAATCTTATTTAAAAATTCTTACCCATAGGTTCCTTGATTACTTTATAATAAGTAGGCGCTTCTCTCGGGTCGACAGGCTCCATAAAAGGCCACGCATTTTTATGCAGCTGTATTTGTTTCACAAGCCTCTTTAGATTTTCAAAGTCTTTGGGTGTAAGTTCTTTCATATTTGCAAAATTAACTGAATTGTTTTTTTGACAATTAGGACAAATATATTCGTCAATATTGTCAGCCTCCGATTGTAAAATTCCAACGCATCGACCATGAAACCAGTCCTGACATCGGTCACAACAAATGTAAAACCTGAAATAAATAATGATGTGGTTGAAACAACTATAGATACTTTATCATCGCAATGTAAATCGAAGGTGCAGCTCATATTCCTAATATACTTACTGTGAATTATCGTACGGTTGCCGGCAGAGACAATACAATTCCTGTGTTTCTTCCGCTCTTCGGCAATCTGGACAAACGTATTCTTCCATAGTCTTACTCATTTCTTCTGTCACCCCGACACAATCACCGTGGAACCAGTTGCTGCAATGCTCACAACCAACATAAAACCTAAAAGAAAAAGTACAATTATTTATAAGAGCATTGAAAGAGATAATCAGATTTCTCGCCAATATTAAAGTGAAAATCCTCTTTTGAAACCGCTAACTAATATCTACTTACTTGGTATTGTCATAAGGAGTACGGCAAATACAAAGCAGTTTCTCTTTCTTCAGAGACCGTTTGTTTGCTTTAGGAGTGGAGTCGCGTGCGCTACTGGACGCGGTGCGCCGCTTACCCGTGCGCACTTCTTCTTGTTTACTCCTCTCGGCTCGAGTTCGAAGAGCTAGTTCAGCCGATAACTCTTTCTGTAATAGAAGCAGACCAATATGTAATTGAAAAGCCTGCTAAGTATTAGTTAAAGTCGCGTGCAGAGTTCCCCATACACTTCTATATAATCTGATGTTTTACAAATGTAAATATCGTTTTAATTATAATTACATAGTATTAATATAAAAAATAATCTTGTAGATTTCAGCATTCCATTAATTGGTTTCAATGTGTCACATTTTCAGATATGAATGTGCTTTCATTTATTGTAATCGTCGTGGAAATATTGTGCTTGGTATTTTACTACTGTATTGAACTGTAGAAATCCAATAAATTGGCATGGCTGAAAATGGTTAGTTTACTAGTACATCTGTAACAAATTATAATACTACACTGGGATAAATTGCTTCTATCGCATTATACAAAATTTTTGTCATTCAGACTGTACATTACTATAGTTGAATCTCGATATTCAACAGATTACAACTGCAAAAATGTTGATTTCTGAAAACGTCTAATTGTATCTTCCACAAAAATTTTGCTGTAAACATTACAAAAATACATCGAGCTAAAAAATAAATTTATCTTATCGGTGTCATCGTTACAATTCAGTTACACTTCAGTCACTAGAACAATAATCAATCACACATAACAATATTCCGCAAAGCGAATACAACACTACCACTAACGGTAACACTATACTAATAGGTGAAAATACTACCTGAATTTCAACACCAAGTTCTTTTTCGAGAAGTCCTCTTTTCTTAATGATATCTTTCTTGAGCATTTCTTTGTGTTTGAAGAGTAACATTTGTAATCTAGAGTGAGTGGAAACGGCACGACGGCGTTCCTCCTGCGCGGAGACGGGCGGCGGCGGCGCGGCGGCGGGCGGCGGCGCGGGCGCGGGCGGCGGCGCGCTGGGCGGCGGCGGCGCGGCGCGCGGCGGCGGGCGCGGCGGCGGCGGCGGCGTGGGCGGGCGCGCGCGGCCTCGCTTGCGCGGGCTGCTGTCCACCCACTCGTCGTCGTCGTCGTTGCGGGAGGAGGTGGGGCGGCGGCGCGGCGGCGGCGACGGCGAGCGGGCCACGACGGCCACGGCCCGAGGCTCTTTCTCGACCTGTTCGGGTTTGTTGCGTTTCTCGTGGTATCGGAGCTGTTGCAGAAGCTTCTCTTCTATTTCAGGATTCAGATTGTCCTGTTTCAGTACGCTTTTGATGGCTGAAATTGAGAGAGATGAACGTGAACACGTGTATAAAAGTTAACGAATGAAAATAATTTGTTTTTTCATACGTACTTTGCTGTATGTAGTCAGGCGTGAGTACGAACTTGTTACTTTGAACTCCTTCCTGATTGGAATTCACGATATCGGTTTTAGTGTTATTTTCCTTAATATCTTCAGGTTTAGACGGGGTGGCCTCTTTATGACTAGCCGCTTCGGCGACATTTTCTTCACCGTTCAAAAGAGGCTGTCGTTTGCTTTGATCTTCATCACTAACGTCCTAAAATAGAAAAAGAGACACCCAATGTGTCAAAATAAATGTTCTGGATTATGTTCCGCATTTACTTACTATACCGATCCTTTATATGACGCTTATAATGTAATAATTAAATTCAATGAAAACTAAAAATAAGTCAAAATAAGAGTAAAAAAAAAAACAAAAATGAAAATGAGAAGATAATCGTTTGTGGGAATATATCAGTATGTAGGTGGTGACATAACATATACGATATTCTTATGTACTGAATAATTATGTACGTAATTATTACATTATTTTGTCCTCATACTTATATTATTTAAGAGAAATAATTGCCCATACACCCCCACAAAACGTTTGTAAGAAAAATATGAAATGAAAATAAAATTACATAAATAAACAGGAATGGTGAAATAAAAGTCAATATTGATAATATTTTTTTATTCTAGTTTATATTGCACGATTCAATTATAAATTACGAGTTACGACGCTTTAGTTTGTTATAAACAGTTACACAGTTGTTAACAGGTGGTGTATGAGCAATTTATGTATCGGTAGTCAAAAAGTAAGTAAATTTGACCATTAAAACTATATTTTAAGCTAAATATCAAGTCTTTGTAAAAGCACCCATTTTACAAAATTGTACGAGTTTCTCGGTTCCTTCAAAAGTTCCTTAAAGAATACCTGAAATAAATAAGAGGTACCTTGTCTTTTAAGTAAAAGTGTCAGCTATTATTTTTTCTTTAAATTTGGATTCGTTACATACCCTATGGCTAAATATTAAGTCAATATGTAAAATGGACGATTCTACAAATACCATAATGCTACACATAACATATTGAATTTAGTTACAGGCCAGTAAGGGTTAAATCCTAGTAACTTCCACGGCTTTGAATAAGGAAGACATATAGATTTTATTAATTGAATAGAAATAAATCATATAGATCACTTATTTACTCGAAACAGTGAAAGTTAAGTGACATCATCATTCAATTAGCTGAAAGTAATATACAAAATATATCACCATTTATAAGGAAAAAAACCACTTAAAGCATTAATTAAAAAATATTAGGAACTAAATAATTAATATATATTATGTCATATACAAAATGCGTGTATTATAGGCGCTATTTGATTGAAATGCTAATTATTTAAAACATTATAATGAATAAAATTATTTAAAGAAGCCTCTAGGTTTCACTTTAGAAAATAATCTTCCCAATATGTTATAAAAACATAGCCCGTGTGCCAATAGTTATGCTTATTTACTGTTACTTTTATTACTTACGTATTTAGTATAAATAAATAAACCAATATTGTATGAAAGTCACATTAATACACACTATTATGTTCTAAATAATTTACACAAGTACTTAATCTTTGGTTTAATTTACATTATTTAAATATTTAACTAAATTAATTTTAATGACGTTATAGTTATTTTGCACTACAGGTGTATATTTGCAGTTTTGCGCAAATATTATTCTATCCAATTTTTATAACTATCAGACCGAGTAATAATCCTTTTGTAAAGATAAATGATATGCTTTTTTGTCTTTTTAAAATCTAATTTATGGATTTATTATCAAAGCTAGAGTGGTAATGAATTTATTCACAAAATAATATTTTCACGAATTTAGGTTACCGTAAATAGTTTCATCTATGATAATAGAGTGATCTGTTTCGTAACTGAATTTCACCTATTTTGAAGTCAGTTAAAAACGGAGATATTATACAGCGTCGGTTTGACTAAAAGGAACGATCATGTAGAAGCGTATCATTTTACTTTAATCAAAAGGATTGAGAACAAACGATCATAAAATAAAGAGTACTTGCATACCTAGAAGGAATCTTGACATCTTTAAATTAGCTGGTAAATCATTGATTCTTACATAAAATAATAACATAAATACTGCAGATTAGCCAGCTAATCATAGTTACTTTAGTTGTAAACACGATAGTGCGGGACCATAGGTCGAAAAAGCCCTTGGTTGGTTGTCACCCACCAGCGTTATGCTGCAATGGTGTTTATTACAGAAGCGTCTGGATTACTAATGTTTGGCCAAAAAACGTTTCCCAAATTATCACATCGCAAACAACGTTTCGCAAATTTTCATTTGGCAAATTCTCATTTGGCAAAGCAACTTATTGCAAACTTTTAATTCGCAAATGTTTTTTTTGGCATATTATTGTTTAGCAAATTATTGTTTGGCAAAGTATGGTTTGCCAAATGTTTCATTAGGCAAAAATATTTCACGATAAACTATTTACAAAATAATTTGATTGGTGCATAGAATGGTATACAAATTAGCTTATGGTTATTATTTTGTTTAGTGGGGAGTTAATATAAAATTTGTTCTACATTAATTTCCTTATTTCATTCTTTGTATCGAAATTTCCAAATGATTCATTAACAATAGAGGTGATTCTAGCGCTCGGCGGCCGCTGCCGCGGCACGCTTCGCTCGCCTTCGCGCATTAAGGGTCACTGTTCTAACCTAACCTAACCTACTATTTTCTGCAATACCTACTTTTTGCAACCATACTATTTTCTGCAATGTTTTACATAAAATTATTGTGAAAACCATGATCATGTGCCTTATGCTTTGATTTGTGGGTAACGGTGGGTAAGTATGTGAAGTGTCAATTTGACCAAACAAATTATTTGGGATATAATATTTGGCAACATAAAACATTTGCTATATAAACATTTGCCAAGTAAAATTTGGCCAAATGATAATTTGACCAAATGAATCAGTTGCGAAAAGTACAGTTGCTAAAAGTTCATTTGGGAAATGAAACTTTGGCGATAAGTTGTTTGCGAAGTGAAATTTGGCGAAAAGTAATTTGGCCAAACGGAAGGATACCAGAAGCGTCTATAAGGCGCGGTTCGGTTCCCGGCACTATGGTGTGTAAAGTATTATGTACCTAATAGTTTGTAGAATATAGATAATCCTTTATGGTCTCTATTCTACTAACGTGTACAATGAAGGGTACGTGACACCACTAGTCTTATTGAATATACTAGGAAAATATCTTTACTTTTATACGGAAATGATGAATAATCAATAATATTGGTAATATCACAATTTTGTGTTATAAAATAAAATACAATCGGTGTCTAGTACCCTCTAAATTCTACCTAGATATAAACTAACATTGCTATCTATGTGTAAATTCTTGTCCCTAAATATAAAGGAGAAATGACCTTTAATGTGCGTTTGTTGTGACGTAAAATCAAGTAACGTTCAACGCTCGCGCGCTAATTAGACGACTTAACACTGTAATATTATACTCGGAAATAAGTGTAAAAATATAGCAGTCTTTAATTCATTACATAAGTAATGTTTTTGTCGATCAGGCTTTTCAGTTTATAATTTACGGAAGGCACACTGATTTGTGTTCCACGTTACGCGTTATCGTAAATGAAACTCAACTGTATGGAGCAATTTAGCAAATAACATTTTTTTATTTTACAAAAATCATTTCCCCTTTCCGATCTATATCGATAAAGTAAATAATAGGACATTAGGAAAGACATTTTACAATCTGAGATAATTATAATATTATATGGAAAGTGGGTCGGCAAGCTAGTAGTAATATATTACCTGCTGGGGCACCGGCATGGGCTGCAGCGGCTGCGGCGCGACGGGCGCGAGCAGCGGCGGCGCGGCGGGCGCGGGCTGGACCGCCAAATACATTTTCCTGGGGCCCAGCATTCCTTGCTTGCCGGTCGATTCTTGTGCTGCAAAAGACATCGTTGTGCGTCCATACATCTTTCGCTCCAAAATCAACAGTAAATGTAAGTTACACGTTGTTTACAATACCGATTCATAACTTTAGGAGTTAATTTATTGAAGATAGCTTTTGCCCGCGGCTTCACTCTCGTGAAATTTCGTTTGTCACAGATCGTCATAAATTATAGCCTATATGTTATTCTGGGTTATAAACAATAATACTGTGAAGTTTCATCAAAATCCGTTCAGTAGTTTTTGCGTGAAAGAGTAACAAACATCCAGACATCCACACAAACTTTCGCATTTTTAATATTAAGTAGGATGGCATGGAAATAGTTTCCAAATTCCAATACAATATGTATCTGAAATTTAGTCATATATTCAGGGTTCGAAAGGATAAAGATAATTATCGTGATAATAACAAGTGGATAATTATCGGTTGATAATAACAAAAAAATGCGCTCGTGAAAATGAACTGTATTCGAAGTTAATCAACAGTTATAAAACCTATCTATTTAGCTCCACAATGATCACTAGTTACCTAGCGTCAAAATATTTATCTATTTTCCAACCTTTATGCGACTAGCGATGGATAACTTGACAACAATCAGCAACTAAAAACATAAAGTAACATTTCTTATTTAAAACAATATGATAAATGTGTCTTATAATGTTGATAATTATCTGATTATTATCATGAAGCGTCTGATCTTGATAATTTCGAACCCTGCCTGTATTAGATTTGATATTTTTGCAAGCAGTTATTGGCGGCGACTGTTTATGTGTAGCCTCAGCGCGTGCAATATCTGCTTTTTATCAACAAAGAGCAAAAATAACATTTTTTACCAACCTTTAAGAAGCTGTTGCTTTACTTGGTGTTGTACAAGTGCCAACTGTTGAGGCGTTAGAGAATACCCGTGCAGTCCTTGAAGGACGATACTGGGCCCGCTGCTGGTTTGCATTACCTGTTGAAAGTTTATCATCTTAACACTGATAAAAGTACACAAGCCTAACATTATAATAAACAAAGATAATTAAGTTTTCCAATTACCTGAGCTGTGACAGTTTTAATGACAGTGCCAGGGGGTTGACCGACCAGAAGGCGTTTTTCAACGATTTCATCTTCGGTCAACTGCTGCTCCTGCTGCGGTTGAGGCTGTGGAGGCTGCGGAGGGGCGGGCGGCTCCGGCCTCGGCATCGCCACGGCGGGAGCGGCCGCGGCGGGCGCGCTCTGGCCGATGTGCGCGACGATCTGCGCCTGATTGTTGCCGGTCGGCCGAATCAACACCTGCTGCCCGTTGACGGTCGCCAGCTGAATCTTCCCGGCGGCGATCTGCTGCACGAGCGCCGGGTTGTTGACGACGATCTGCTGCGTGGAGGCGGCGCGGGGGCGCGGCGGCGGGCGCGGGGCGGCGCGCGGCGCGGGCGCGGGCTGGCGCTGCAGGATCTGGCCCTGCACCAGCACCGTCTGCAGCGCCGGCATGCGCGGCTGCAGCGCCGGCCGCGAGCCCGCCTGCACCACCACCTGCTGCGGCGACTGCACGACCACCTGCTGCGGCTGCTGCATCACCACCTGCGACGACGGCTGCACTACGATCTGACGGTTGCCCTGGAGTACGATCTGTTGCGCGGGCGGGGCCGTCACCCGGGGCGAGGCCGGTTTGCCGTCGTCGTTCGCGGCCTTGTTTTGACCTCGGTCGTCTTTCTCGTTGACGGACTCTATCGTTTTCGCGGCGGGCGACGCCGCCACCAGTTGACCGGTGATGCCCTGCTGACCGGCCATGACGACGTGCAGCCTCCCGTCGGCCATTTGAATGAGCTGCTGCCCCGCTAACAGGCCCCGGACGGTGATTTTTCCGTCGGGAGCCCGAATTATTTGAACTTTCTGCGGCCCGTCCTTCTGCGGAGCTCCGGGAGTTTTAGCCACCGCGTTGTCAGCGTTGGACTTGTTGACCATGGGTTGCGTTATGACTCTCGTTGAACCGTCGGCCCCTTTGGTCATAATAATTCTTCGAGTTCCGATGACCGTTTTTTGGCCCGTAGGTGTGTTAGAATTGGTGGTCAAGAGGGAGGTCAGCGTGCTCTTTCCTGAATTTTGATTAGGTGTGGCCGGTTTAGATTTATCTGTAGGAATAAAAAAGTAGATATTAAAATTCACGTCATCAAAGGAGTCCACAATTCATACGTCTCCTTTCCTTCGAAAGTTTCTAGCGGACGTGGTCAATTAACCGATTGAGTCCCAGACGGCATTAATTAATGTCATAACAATTGATTATCTATTGTGTCTAGATTCGCGGAGCTTGAAGGATTAAACGACCCCAAAATAGCACAGCACTCAGAATATCGCAGTTCCGTTAAAATTGATTGAATGTAATTACAATAAAGCAATTTTAGAAGTAAAAAATAAATGTAATACATTATGCATCTTTAGAAGTAAAAACAATAATAATATCGAGTGCACATCGAACCTTGCGCCACCTCCTGCGCGCGCTTCTGCTGGTGCGCGGCGCGCTGCTCGCGCAGCTGCTGCTCCATCTTGTCCTTGAGGTCGGCGGCGGCGCGCGCGGGCAGCTTGCCGGTGGACGTGCGCGTGACGGGCGTGGCGCGCTCCGTGCGCTCGCCGTACTGCCGCACCTCCCACAGCTCCAGCTTGTCCTCGTCCACCCATTCCTCTGACACCTGCCGATGAAGCGTGTCAGTGGACTTTACCTGCCTAGCTCGCAATTAGTGTCATCATCATTATCAACAGCCCTTTACAGTCCACTGCTGGACTATGGGCCTCCTCCACTATAGTGCCTGCCGACTACTGCCTATCGACTGAATAATTTAGTTCAGTGTTTTGGGGTCGCGACCCGACCGAAGCCTCTATAGGGGGATCGCGAGAGGTCGTAAAAACTACCTCAGTAAAAAATCATTAGTTATAAAGACAGATTTATCCGAAATCTAATTATGCAAATGCATTAAAATGTTTTATGGATTGAAGTATTCGTACCAATATTTTTTCATACTAGGGGGGTCGTGTCATGAAAAAGGTTGAAAAACACTGATTTAGTTTATAATTAATGAACTATTTCACTAAATCTGAAAATAACGATAATTATGAGTTCAGCTCACCTGTGGTTCTGTATTTTGAGGAGATTCTGCTCGTTTCCGTTTCCTCAATCCGCTTCGAATTGACGTGACTTCGCGTACCGTCTTGGGCAATTCCAGAGGTATAACTACACGCCTTCGCAAATATTGCGTTCTCTCAGAAAACTGACCAATATGACGATGTTTCAGCAGCTCCAAAGACACTATTTCAGTATCTGTAGTCAATTGATGTTTTCCGTCAGCGGTGGTTGGTTTAGCAGCCATATCGTCCCACCGTAAACATGCAAACATTATACGCAGTTGTAATGCGGCACTCGCTAGCCACTGCAGGTTTACGGTGCGGTACAGCCAGCAAGTTTTAAACAGAGGTCGCGCACAAGGATATGGCCAAACTGCTTGGTTCGGCTTGGCGTTATGACTGAAACCAGTTACGGCATTGTGTCCTGCTTGCCTACAAAGACGTTTTAGCTCATGATGCGGTAAAACCATAATAGTTTTCGCCTTACTACGTGTATGGAATGTGGAACAAAGTGGATACTTTACGGGAGTTCTCTTCTTTTTCTTTTCTACAGCAGATGTTTGAACTCTTTTAAGATACACTTTACCGCAAGGACTTTCTGTTGAATAAATTCGTACCAAGCCACTTTCTGTTTTTTCTTCTTTTATAGACTTGTCATCCCTTTTTGGCCTTAGAAGCCCAAATCGTCTATTGACAGTGGCACGATATTTGGCTTTATTCTCATTTTTAGCTGACGTCAGTGAACATTTATATGATGGATCCTTGGTTTCTCCAGTATTTGTAACATTAGCTGCATTATTTGAAGATTTGGAAGATCTTCCTCTTGTGATTTTCAATTTTGGTATTGGAGGTCGAGTTTTCTCAGACTCAACGTCAACAAGGGTGTTGTCGGATTGTTGATCTCCATCAGTTAATTCCTTCAATGGACCTATTTCAACTTCATTGTCTTCATTGTTACTGGATGTAATGTCTATGTCCATTTCATTTCCTACAGCTGGAACTGCAGATTCTTCCAATGTACTTTCAGATTTTAAAATGCCTAAAGACTCTTCATCTTTCTCTGCCTTCACTGTCACATCACACTCTCCACTCAATTTTCTTTTGACGAAACAGTCTGTGTTTTTATTATCACATTCCTGTGCACATGCCACTGCTGATAATAAGTCGGACAATATATTTTCCTCTGAATTGGTCGCGGATGTAGCACTTTTTCCTAACAGACATTGTTCCAGTATTGACATTTTATTGTTCTCTTTAGTATTGATCAGTCCAGTCGAATTGGTAGTACCACTTTTGATTATGATCAAAAGTTCACTTAAAAGTTTTGTCTTTTTTATACATAAAGGTGAGTAACAATTTACTTTTATACCCGAGCTTTGCAGCAAGGCTGATGGATCCACTTTATTACAACTGGAAGAATAGCACTTGTAATGTTTAGTCAACAGTGCCAATTTTTGATATTGCTCTCTGAGTGCATCTACGGTCTTGGATGTAGCATCGCTAGGAGGCTTTTTATCATTACTAATGTCGCAGACCGAAGACATGTCCGCATCAGGCTCATCATTTTCGACATCAATATTTTTGTCTTCTTCATTTTTGATATCTGAATCTTCTTTTTTTACTTTGGTCAACAAGTTAGAAATTTTCTTTTCTTCCATAAATTTCAAATATGTCCGTCGTGTAAGAAAATCATCCAGCTTCGATTTCCTAGCTATTTTAGGATAATATCTTCTTATTGAGGAACTCAACGCCTTTTCAACATCTATTTCTTCAAAGTCATCATCTTCTTTTTCAATAATTAAATTGCGCATAGATGGAGGCACTAAAAAGAATAAAATAATATACAAAGTGACTTAGATAACTTAAAACTGACTTTTATTGATTTTAAGTAAAAATATAGGTCTGGGTGCATAACTTAATAATATTTTATTGACTACTTACGTTTTTCTGATACATCTTTTTCAGAGCTTTTATTATCAGAAATTAAATATTCATATGTGTTGGGCTCAACAGCTAACACTTTTATCACATTTCCTTCTCGAACTCTAACTGCTATTTTGGCAGGACCACTCATAAGGCTTAGTTTCACATTGGTATTTTGTTTTTTAAACTTCCTTGTGGTAGAATTCCACAACCACCCCCATTGCCCATGGATTCTGTATTCTTCACCCTTTTGTTTCCATGCCTGAAATGTTATAATGAAAATAAACAACAAAAAAAATATGATAATAGTCACGATCTAAACAAACAAGAGACAAAAAAGTTAAGAAAACCTTGTTGATTTTGTTAATAATTTACCTGATGGCGAAGTCCTAAGGAATATTTCACGAAATTATAAGCCGTTCTATATCTCTCTTCTTCTTCATCTCTTTCCTTCTTTTCTCTTTTATCTAGCTTTTTGCGTTCCTCGCGATCTGCAGCGGTCGTTCGGATGAGTCTTACATGACCCAGTTGTTCATGCCAAGCTGGGACCCACACTACACTTTTAATACATGCCTGAAAATTACCAAAATATTTTAAAGTTAATGTATTGTAAACCTTGATACATTATGAATTATTGATATTATGAGGAATGAGAAATAATTAATTTCAAAAATACAACATTAAATAACAACATACCTGAAGTACACATAAAGCTCTTGAAAAATCTCGCGGAGCTTGACACAGTTGTACAGCTTGCACCCAGGGCTTCCGGAGCAAAGACCAATTTGGATGCATAAATTGCACCACTATATTTGACTCTAATTGTAATAATGTCTGCCTTAGAGTTGCTACCAATAATGGTTTTGTAGCTGAAATTAAGTTAAAAATTAATAATTCATCTAAAATTCTAAAAGAAATAACAAAAGAAAATAAAAAGAAGCATACCATTTAGTAAACCAATCCATTTGAATTCTTGTCCAGATGATAAAGAAAATTTATGGGACATATACCGTTTTTTATCCCTTTCTTCGTTTCTTTGAGGCTTATTCAATGCTAAAGGGTTGCTGCTGTACTGGTTTATATAATTTTTAAACGTATTTTCGTTACCCAATTTGAATAAGTAAGTTCCATTAGATATTTGATTTGATTTCAGACGTGTCACTCTTTCTGTTACTGAAAAATATATTAAATTAATTAAAAATTATTAATGACTGAATGAATAACGAATCATAGTTATTATAAGTTAATAAAAATTAATAAAATTATCCGAATAATTCACTTACCTTCATCATTCTTTTTATATGTCGCCGATTTATTTTTCCGTACTCTTTTAATGTTATCATCTTCATCATCTATTTCAGTGTCGTCATCATCTTGTGGGTCCTCAGTAGAAATGGTTACTTCATTCATTACATCTCCATCGGGCATAGGGGATGAATCATTATCAATTTTATCATCATCAATTTTTAAACCTATTGATGGATCATTTTGTTTTTCTCTTTCTCGAAGTCTTCTTTGTTTTAAGATATTATTATTTTCTACTTCTAAATAAGACTTACGGTTACCTTTCGATTGATTTGTCAGGCGTTCTGTTATATCCATCTGTCTTACTATTTCTTGTTTCATTTCTAATAGCTCTCTTACTAATGGAGTTTCCATTTCATCAGCATCTAAAATATTTAAAAGCTCCTCTAACTGCTGTGGCGTAGTGTAATACCAGACTTCGCCGTTTTCAGATTCCCTATAACAAGAGAAAGAAAATATTGGTATACAAAATATAATTACGTAATTACAAACGTACAGATACTACATCTACCGTGGTGTCACTGGTGGGAGAAACCAAAAAATATCAGCTTACAGTTAAAAACATTTTAAAATTATTATTACTTACACGAATATTCGACGCGCAATAAACCAGTACTTGCGCCCATGTCTATCGAAACCAAGATGCTCGTGTCGGCATAATAAACCTTGTTTCTCAGCATCAGGTAGACAGTCAGTGACGCCAACAGTTTTATGTTGTTTACAAAGCGCACACTGCCAATCTTCGGATGGGACGTTTACCAATGGTGGATCAACACACTCCAGGTGGTATACCGCAGGGCAAGTTTCACAACATAGTAAATCTCCAAGACGATGACATACCCGACAGTGATCGTCATAATGAATAGGAACTGCAATATAATAATATGAAACAAAAATTAATAGGACATCACAAAGCAAATAAAAAATATGAATTACATGTAGCACAATTAAACGTGAAAAAGGGCACCTATGCACAATACCTACATTTATGTTATGTCTGACATTGATAAACATGTTAGCAAAAGGGTGAAACTAATCTGCTCACTGTCTGGTTTATATAAAAGGAAAGGGTGGAATTTGATTGGCACTCATATCATTCCCCTCTGACACCTAGGGCCGGCGGCATACGTTTCATTATTTTATTGTACATTTAAATGTAAATAGGTTCGTTTTTAACACGCTTTTTTTAAGCGATCGGTTAAATAAAAAAAGGTTGTATACGCGTTATAGAATACAGCAAAACGAGTGCGCACCGCGAACATGCGATAGACTAATTGAAGTGCGAATTATAGAGCATAAATACATACATGTCTATGCAACTTTAATGGGATTAGTTTTAGAAAATAGACTTTCTGAATAAAATTACTAGAGGATTACTGTCGGCAAAGGTCCTTCAGGATAACATTAGCAGGTGTATTTGTGTAATATTATTATAATAACATTGACTCAGGAACAGTATTCAACTTGCTTAATTTATAAATAATCTAGGTAAATTGAAGTAAATTCACTATGGTGAGGAATATTTTGCTTGTGTAACTCATTTTGGGAACTAGGTACTTATGAGGGGAAAGTAGTAGTACTTTGGGAAGGACTTCATCTATTCCCTTATTAACAAAAGTTACACCCTAGTTGAACTCCGTTAAAATTGTCATTTAGTATGGAAATGTCATTTTAATCCAGTGTTCATCCCTAGTGTAACTTTTTATTAATAAGGGGGCTAAAATACTTTTTCCTAAACAAAAATAAATAAAATCTCAGTAAGCTGGTGTACTAAACTTAGCAACACTTACCCTGGGTTGCACCATCTTACTTTAATTATAAAAAATGTCAAGTCAACAACAAAAACACCAGCAAAGTCTGTACAAAAACACCAGCCTCCCTTAACACTAGAGTACACGCGCGGACTACTATAGTAGACCAGGGTAACATTTTACGCTATAACTTTTTGAAAACTTGCGCCAGAGAGCTGGCATTCCAAGAAAGCCTCGTATACTAAATTTGTCAGTAAGCCAGTAAAGCTTGGGTCGTTAGTCTGCGCACTTTTCTAAAATTGGCCGTCAAAACTGCGGGTCTAGTCAAAAGCCCGAAATCACTCGACAAAAAAATCATGAAAGACTTGTAACAAATGGATTTACACCGTGTACCAGGCAGTAGAAAGTCATGAATACTATGACAGATAAAAAACTAATCATATTTATTCAGTAAATTTTTTTTTGTTAAAATTGGTCTCAAAGTGCAATTTTGGTCCAAAAAATTTACAACTTTTAAATCTGTTTATAATGTTTGATCCCAAATAGTTATATAAAAAAACTTTGATTATAAAATAACTATAATAAACACTTTTACCATTTACATAGTAATTCTTTTCATAAATTGCTTATAAACTGATTTACAGTGATTTTAAATTGGCTTACCAGAGTAGGCCGCGCGTGTATTCGTGTAAAAAAAGGGGCGCGTGTACTGCAGTGTTAACAAGTTGCACAATGTGTCAGTTTTTAGGACAGTTTCAACAGATTAGATTTTCAATTACATCAAAAAGTGCCACTAGTCTAGACCCACAGTTATAGTTAAGGTGATGCAACTCAGCATAAGATTTTTTATGTATGTGATAGTTAATGTAAAATGGAGCAACTCAGGGTTAGTAATATAATTATATTATACTTTTTGTCAAATTAATCCTACAGTTTATGAAAGGCTTACAACCAACAATAAAGTGCTATAAATGGTCTTATACATATATTAAATAGTATTTAATAGTCGATATTGCATCAAGTTTGATACTCCAGCTACCTACTAGACAAGTGTACAAAACATAGCTCTATAGCTCACATTATCACAAACAGTAATAAATAATATTGTATGTATCCGCTTACCTTCACTTAGAAGATCATCTCGAACTGGGTTGGTAATTAGAAATTGATTGCACAAGAATTGCAGCACCACCACTCTATCTTCTACAGATGTAAAAGGATATTCACAGGAATTTACAATTTTAACAACTTTCTGGTCAAATGACTTGTCACTTTCAACATAAATCCTAAGGACCTCAGGCCATGTCATAACATCCAATAAAAATAAAGTTATGTTAACACTATCTTTATGGTCCAAGGGACCGAAATGTGTCTGTTGGGCATCCTCTTCTCTCAATAAAGCTTTCAAGAGCATTATATGAACTTCAATTAGCAAATTGCTCTGATCTTCACAACTTATAGCTGCACATAGATCTTCAATCCGAAATGGAGACAATCTCACAAGATGTCTAAAGTGCCGAAGCACTTCATATATGCTAACTACTTGTAGCACTAAAGTTTGAGGGATGATCAAATCATCTGAGGAAGATGGAATTTCCAATCGGGGAATCTGTCGTTCTTCCTGAAGCCATAATGGATCAGGACTAGGAGCACGTAAGGCATTAGAGACAACCTTTCTTGGAGTACCTCCAGACGTACTAAAACTGCTGACTGAAAAATCACTGTCACTGGCTGCACCATCTCCAGCACTTTCTTCAGAACTCTCACTTCCGCGATCTTCTTCGGGTTCTGACTTGTCGCTGTCGTCTCCGAAGTCAGACCCATAATGGTATTCAGACTCGTGGTAATCTGCAGCTTGAGGATTATATCCTCGGCGCGAGTATGCACTAGACAAACCGCCTCGCTTACTTTTGTGAGTTTTCCCACCTCGTAGTTTTCTTGTACTTCGTTTGCTTATATCGCTTCCTTGCGGCGATGACGCTCTCGAAGCTGATGGTGTACTTACTACTGATGCAGATCCCACATTTTGATTTTGCAAATATTTCGGTTTTTTCAACAAATGATATTGAAATTTTCTATTCTTTTCAAAAGTTCCCGATTTCGGGGGCCTCCCGCGTTTCTTCGTCCCCCTACCCGACATCATCAAGAACAACTGTCAATTATATACCGATTCGCACGTGTACCACAAAAACATAGTCTTGTTTACAAAAACAAAACGATTGAATTGCATTTCAGTTCATCCTAAATCCAACGCAGTCATGTTCCCAGCGGTTATCGACGCTAGTTGAGACACTGAACGAAACACAACCATATATCGAAGGAGTCTGTACGTTTCACACGCTAATTATAACTAAACAAATCCAATCACTGATAAGAAATTAGGCACTGAATTTTATCAAAAGAAAGAAGGCACCAAAAATGAAATGACGCGAAATGTGAGTACATGCAATTCTAAAACGCTTAGATGCTGGCTTCTCATTGGTTGATTCAATCCGCCATGTTGTTTCATACCTTGTAATTATTGAATTTTTATACTATCAATCATAAAGGCTGAAACCGATAAGCCACTTGCAAGTGCAAACCAAAATAACATTATTTTACAGTAAGACAAAATCACAGCATACTTTATTCAAGAATATCTGAAGCTATCGCTGAAAGGTAAAATAATCACACTGAAAAGTCACTTGGTTCTACGGGGCGGCAGCCATTTTGTGTTGTAGTACCAATCAGTTGAACTTCCTTTAATTTGTATTGTTATTTCTAAATAAAGTATAAGACTTTTTAAACTCAATATTCATTTCATAGAGATATAATTATCAAGGATTACATTATTTTTTCCTTATAAAACTATGAAGTTTATATACTTCGTATAATATCGGATACGGATATGGTTCTTGTTCTCACATCTTCATGTTGGCTATTCTGCAATGTAGTGATGTCTGTCATAAAAGTGGTCTATGGGTCACGACAGTCACGATCCCGATTACTCAGCATCGAGGATTGATGTTGTTGGAGAAGACAGGCCCTTTTTAGTGTGCGTGCTCGCGCTTCTGTTCGATCAATTTCTCGCATAGCGTTGATTTGCATTCCGAAATTGGTGTAATATTAGTGGATAACTGTTCCATTATCGATAGCCAATGAGGCTTTTAACAAAAAAAAAGTCAACTGTCAGTGCTGCTGTCACTACACCACCTATCCATTCATTCATTCATTCATTCAATGATAAAAAAATCCATGAGTCTGCGGCACCTGCGGCTCTACTAAAATAGGATTTTTCCGATTTGAAAAATAGTTTTCCTTCGAGGTAAGTGTTCGGATTTATCTATTTTTAGTTAATACTATTGCATAATATTTTGTTAAATTATTGCATGGTACCCTTTTCATTTCAATAGTGTGCATACTCATCAACACGTATTCACGATAATGATGTATCGTATGAAGAAAATAATTTCACACGATGAAGTAATAGAGTTACCGAAGTGTATGTACCATGTAAAAAATCCAAACGAAGCTTTGCGGACGAGCGAAATCGATATCAATATCAGTGACCAGGTTATCAAACTTCTTAAGGTTTATTTCACCTATATTTATAATTTTAAGTACTATATTTGTATTATCTTTATCCGTTGTCTAGTACCCATAGCACAAGCTTTGCTTAGTTTGGGGCTAGCGGCGCAGTGTAAAATGTCCAAGAATATTTATATTATTTTACATCCATGCAGTTGATTAAACAGCTTTCATATTTTATGCTACTTCATTTTCTTTTATCTCAGCGACATTACAAAATATAGGCTTAACCATGTGATTAATTTACAGGCACCTAATATAAAAATGACTGAGTTGGAACATCGACAAGATGTCCTTTTGAAGAAACTGGATGTCCTTTATGAAAGAATAAAGACTATTAGTTCAATATGCACATTCACAGATACACCAGCTCATGCTAAAACTGGAGCTCAGGTTGTAAGTTATCTTAATAATTTTATTCCCTTGAAAGAGGCAGTATACAGGGTAGAATTTCGTAATGCCTCCTGCAGGGAACATACTATAAAAACTGTATAGAAAATTTTACTAAAAAGAATCATTACTTTATTTTTTTAAAGAACAGCAGTCAGCTATTTCCTGAAAAACTCAAGATTTCGTCCTTTTACCTTTCATTTAATTTATCAAGTTTGTTAGAGATTTGATCCTGTAATTTTTAACACATTGTAGTCGGTTCGATTCTCAGGTTGTGGCAAGGTTATTTTCGAAAATCCTTGAATGCAGTTTTGAGTAAAATTTTCTATTTACAGTATTAAGAGTACTTTCCCTACAGGTTGCATTACAAAATTTCAGCCTGTATATTGAACAATTTAATATAAAATTTAAGTTTCATACTTCCTTGCTTCTATTTCAGATTCCTATGCCAGAAGAAGTGGTGTTGAATATCAACCCAGACAGTCTGCCATGGTATTTGAATGTTTTTCTAAAGGACTCTCCAACTGTTGCTAGTTTAAGTTGGCATATTCATTCTTCAGTACCTAATGAAAAAGTTGCAAAGATAAAGGCATTTGTGAAGAACTTAAAAAGTGCAACTGATTCTTCAAAAATTAATTTGAGGCTGATATTTAAGTCTGGTAAGATATCTTATATTCTTATCCATTCATTCTGCATGTTACTTGTAACTTAAGTGCAATGTGCATATTCATATTATTATTATAATATATTGATTCTAATAAAGTTTTTTTTAGTTTCAGCTGATCCTGAATTGAAGTTATCTACACTTGCAGTCCCAATTATAGGCAATGTTAATATACTAAGGTACCTGTGTCTAGTGTATCCAACTGTTCTTCCTTATGACTATAAAGATTATAATATGGAGGGATTATTGGATCTCTGCCATTTGCTTGAGAAAACACCAGAGAAGAACAAAGAAGCTATTATACTAAAAATATTTGCTCAATCAAAGGGCTGGATTTGTAATGGACAACTTTCTATCGTTGATATAGCTGTCTATAATGTTATCAAGCAGTTACGAAGTCGGCCTAAATCTGTGCCAAAGGATTGGTTTGATAAGTGTGAAAAGCTATATGTATGTAAGTCTGAAAATAAAGTTAAATAAACTATAATTTTGTATTTTTTAAGCCCTACACTTACATAGGTACTTTTAAATTTTATGTATTGCAGGGATACACTTATATCTATGCAATAAATTCAGTTTTCATGAATACAGAACTCAATATTAATAGGTTTTTAGGTTAATAAATGCAAATAAAAGTCTCATATACACAATATCTTCCATATATTGTCTACAGAGGTTCATTTTACATAGTATACCCATAAACTATAAGGTGCCAATATTATTATTTATGTAACAAATTAAAAAGTGTATGTACATAGTTTTGGTTAGACCTAATAGTATTTGGCTATTTTATTCTACAAAAATCCAAATAGTCTACAACAATGGCACCTGTAAAAAAACAGTTTTTCAGTTTTGTTTGGATTACACATTCAAATTGAGATAAACCTCTGAAGCCGTAACATTCAATTTGTTTGCATTGTTTTCGTAATTTTTAAAATAGTTATGACCATGTGGCCTAAAGAAATTATAATATTGTTTTTATTAGGTAGTATAAAAATGACTGGATTTCTCTGCCTGTTTTTATGCAAAGGTACTTCTAACCACATTATCACATAAATGATGTGGCGAGAATTAATTTATTCAATATCCAGCCGTGCCAAGGAAGTCTCTCTAGAAAATGGTATAAAATACAGTTGTGTTCTTAAACCTTGTCTATGACGCTTATTATACGAGTCTATTATTTCTATTCCTAATAACTTTCATAATGGAATTATTATTGAGGAATCTATGTTTACAATTAAAATTTGTAAAGTTTTTTTAAGTAAGTAGGTATATGAATAGTCCATTAATGATAGTTTTTCAGTGTAAGGATTGTATATTCGTATTTCGTATAACAATCATCTATCACTAGCATAAAATTCAGGATAATTTTTAATTATTTCATTCTATCTTTATCTTATAATAGCAGAAATACAGGTGGATTAGAAAATACATAAAAGTACATAATCAAAAATTCTGTATCCCAATCAAAATCTATTTTATGGGAAATTAACTGAGCTGTTTATAGAGTATTTTGTCTAAATGTTAAATATTCTAATAAGTGATTAGATGTAAAATTTTGGTGGAATATGTAGAAGATATTTCGAGTTCAGTTACAAGTTATATAAAATAACATCATAGATCACAGATTTTTAAAGTTGTGCCAAATTCAATCTCGCTAGTAAATGCAGCTGCCTTATATATAAAAAGAATATTTACAATAACAAACATGATTAAAATCTAAAACTATCAGTCAATTGCATATTTTATAATAATACGTTATTTTATAAAATAATTAAAAAGCTGCGAAAAGTAGTCTTATAAATAAAACCTAAATTAAATAATTATCTATCTAAAATAAAACTACTTGATAGTCTTTATTAACGTTTCCTTATTCTTTTTTTATGAAAATGCTTACAACTGTGGAGTTTTTTAAGCTATACCAATATTTAAGTTTTGTAATAGTTACAATTCAAAAACATTAAATATTGGTCAGTGGCTTCAGCTGTGATATGGGTACATTACGTTCACCGAACACAATATACTATTTATTCATCAATCGATATGATAATAATAGTATCGTGTCTAACAATTACTATAATATATTGGTCATTATTTATATTCTTGAGTAGTTTTTATTGTTTCGTCGTTCCTCAAAATAGGTCCCAAATTACATACAGGGTGTCCCAAAAACAATGGATAACCCTGTAACCATCGATAGGCCTCGCCATGGTCTCCCTAACGTCCAATTTTGACCCCAGTAAAAATATCACCGTTTTCAAGATTTTTAAGTTTTTGTGCATTTTTAGAAAATTGCCACCTGCGATTACTTTTCCTCATGCCATTTCTACAAATGAGGATACTTTTCAATCTAGTTTTTTTCCTTATCACAAGGGATAGTTGGGCTATCAAAAGAAAAGATTAAAGTTCAACAAACTAGTTTAAAAGTATGAAAATTTTAAGAAATTGCAGAGAAGAAGGAAAAATTAATTCATTGTCTTGCACTTTTGATCAGCCATCGTGTAAAAAAAATGTAGGAAGACCATCGTGCCCATTACCTTAAAAACTTCTTTGGTTAATTGAGATTCTGAAAAGGTATCACAAGCTTATGTATTCTGTATTATTTTTATCTTATGGCTACTTGAATAGCAACTAGTATGAAAACTGCAAAAATGAGTTTTTCTCGTAATAGTTAAACTAGGACTGCATAGTGGCATCAAATACAAATGGATAATTTTTAGCGTAGGAATTTTAATAAAGCAACATTTTATCATCATCGTCATCATCATTTCAGCCATAGGACGTCCACTGCTGAACATAGGCCTGTACCCCAATGATTTTCATAATGACCGCTTGGTAGCGGCCTGCATCCAGCACCTTCCTGATTACCTTTATGAGGTCGTCGGTCCACTTTGTAGGTGGACGTCCTACGATGCGCTTTCCGATACATAGCCTCCACTACATCGGTGATATTTTTACTGGGGTCAAAAATGGACGTTAGGGAGATCATGGCGAGGCCTATCGATGGTTACAGGGTTATCCATTGTTTTTGGGACACCCTGTATAAAAAAAATTACGTCATCATAAGTACTTTCACATTACATCCAACATTTATAAAATGGTGTTCTTTCAGCAAAAAGTAATAGATTAATCTCCCACAAATATCTTATAAAAATCAGTTTAGCTCGACAACTTTGTATCGACAAGGACTTTCGTTTAGCTGTAAAGTGCGATCGCACAAATGATGAACGAACTGCAAAGAAACATTACATAGTAAAGGTTATTTGTTACGGAACTCAAAAAAATTTTACGTTAAGCCGGACATGTTTGGCTTTTTACTATTTTACGGTCTTGTCCGGCCAAATATTGGCTTGTCCGGCTTTTTTATTTGGCTGCCGTGCCAGGCGAAAGTCGAGCCACAGAATAATATGAAGCGCACGCATCATGATGTTGGGCAACCGATGATGATAGTACTCACACCAATTGTCCCCCCCCCCCCCCGTTACATGTCCGGCTTTTAGGGTTAAGTGTCCGGCCAAATGAAGCACAGAGTCCGGCTTTTGTGGTTTAGAGATCGCAAGTTTGTAAATGCTATCAGTTATAGAGCTCTTTTCTACAATAACCAGCAGTTTTGATGCCTATGTACCATATGCCACCTATGTATGATCAAAATTATGCATATAGAAATTAAATCACGGATTTATTTGAACACTATCATCAGTAAAACTTTCAAGATGAATATAATAAATTACATAAAAGAGTTGCCGCAACTATTTTCAATGTTGTCGGCGATTATGATTGTAAGGCTTCAAAATTTGCTTTGTATATTATAAAATTATAAAGCCGTGAACCATTTATATCACTATATTTTTGTATTTTACTGCAATAAACTTAACAGCATACATAATATAATATCATCACATTAATGCAGGTACATAAATCTATGATTTATGTAATCACTATCATTAAAACAATATTTTACCAAAATGGTTAATATGGCAGCACCAATGAAATGTATTTCTTACAACTTCCTATACATATCTTAATAAAATTCAAGAAAATTTTAATTGTTTTCCCTGGTTTGTATAGTTGATGAATGATACATGAGGAAGTTTAAATTATTAGAGGCCTCATTAACTACAAATCAATACAATTAATTATGCTACAATTGCTTGCTTATCAAGAAGGGAATATTATTTTTGTATTTTTAAATATACTTTATTATTATTATGGCTCACCATATGCAATGACACTATCATTAATAATGTAACGAGATCTCGTATCATAGTAACATCATAATTACTTTAATTGGTCGTAGTACAACGAATAAAATGATCTTGTAGTTACATCCAACGATCTTCGTTTATAATGGCTACTAAGATTTTTACGCTAGCTGCCTTTCCTAAATTGCTAATCTACGCTAATATGTACAAAAATAGATAATGAATAAGATGGGCAGTGTTGGCGATTACTATGGAACCATTCACTAAACGAAACCAATGGCTATCCTTTTTCTTTAGATAAAATAGAAGAGGAATAGATAAAATTTCATGCTCAATCTATTTAATGTTTACAAGATAATTGTATTTTTAGCTTCAGTCTCGTTTGTATCGACTAAAGCGAAAAAGAGACACTTTCGGTTTCGTTTGAGTCGTAGTTCAAACTCGAATCGCCCCAATTAAGTCCTAGTATGTACAAAATATGTTAAGTCCGGTCGCCGAGCAGATAGAATTTCGTCGAATGACCCCAAGCTTGCCATCCTTATCACTCGCACTTAATTATATTGCTGTCGCGACTGTGCGATGGGCGGCCGCAGTGAGTGTGCCAGAGCGACAGCAATATAATTACACGCGAGCGATGAGTGAAGTGGCAATGGGCAGGGCACATAGTACGCAGAACTGACGGCCGATGGGGCAGCAAGGTTCTGGAGTGGAGGCCGCGTACCGGTAAACGTAGGACGTCCACCCACAAGGTGGACCGACGACATCATAAAGGTAGCAGGAAAGCGCTGGACGCAGGCCGCTACCAACCGGGTAACATGGAAAGCATTGGGGGAGGCCTATGTTCAGCAGTGGACGTCCTATGGCTGAGATGATAATGATAGGTAGCTTGGGGTCATTGGACGAAATTCTATCTGCTCGGCGACCGGACTTTAGACAGGGCAGTGTTTAAGCTACATGTGCACGGCTTGCAGCGGCGCCGCGACGGGCGCGGGCGGCTCGTGTCATACGAAGGAGGAGAAGCCGGGCAGCGGCGCGCGGGACCGCGCCATGTTGTTCATGACGATCTGGCCGCCGTTGAGGCTCATGACGGCGCTGCCCTCGGGCTCGCTGTCCGTGTAGCTGGAGTAGTTGCGCACGGGCCGCTGCCGCTTCCACGACTGGCGCAGCGTGTCGTTCACGTTCGCGTAGTGGTTCACGAACGAGTGCGGCTCCGATCTAACGCTCTCGTTCTCGCTCTCCGAATTCTATGAATGAAAATTTTACGCTCATTTCAGTTAATGCGCCTGTGGGCTTAGTGCGAGTTTACATCAAACGTCTTCACTAGTGACTGTGTAAAAAAAGACATTTTAAATGTATGACGGATTGTACAGCGACCCTAGCGGATACTTTCAAGAACTAAAATCTTCATAGATTTTTTAAACGCAATCACAGTGACGACGTTTGATGTAAACTCAAACTAAGCCCTCTGATTTGTTTACCGTTTGGCTTGCATAGATGTTCTGGGCCAAACAGTTGTAATAAAGAAGAATAATACAAAACGAAGAAAGTACGCTACAGTATGTACACGATAAAATAAATTAAAAACATCTAAAGGTTTGGAAGATTGTACAAAAATACTATACAATAATTATTTATGTATGGATGATGAATGAGCTTTAGCTATGAAGTTGGATATATTTTATTTGAAGGATATATCTTACACCAGGATTATGTTTACTAAAGGTTATAGCTTACTGGCGGCAAATGTGTGAATCCGCCACTAATTAGCAACTAGAGGAACTAGCATAGCATTAGTTTTGATACTAACAAGACTTTTAAATAATTAATCTTAGGTGTTTCTTATAGTTTGAACTTTAACATCCATATCCATTTGAAAAATTCATCTTATCCGCTGTAGATACATCCTTTTAAATCTTTAGTTTCATTTAGACATTCAAAATACATTTTTTATTTAGCTGATAAAATTTCATGGGTTTTAAAATATGAACTCTCAGGCTTGGCGTTTATGAGTTCATTTCCTACCGTTATTGTTTTAAGTAATATGATGTAACGAATTAAATACACATTACATTAATTTTACACAGCCTTTCCTTAATATCAATCGCGGCAAGCCTCGCCTGGAAGTTCAAAACCAAAGTGCCTATTGAAAGAGGTGCTCATCTTTTGGAAGCGTGACCAAATGATAATTAGCGATAGCGGATATCTCATTGATATTTACCGTCACGAAATCCGATCGGTAGTGGTGAAGGGAAAAAATAAGTTCCGAATTTAGTGACACGGAGCACGTGGGCGATCGGGAGAGTTCAGACAACGCTGATTTTGATGGTGATTACCTGCGAGTCCGTGGAGCTCATTTCGGATGGTTTTTCTGTGACGGAGGAGTCGTCGGGGTTTTCGTCGTAGGCGCGGAGGCTTTCCTCGTCGCTGTGGTAGGCGACGTTGGCGGGGGAGGGGCGCGGAGGGGACTTGCCGAGCGCGCCGGCCTTGCGCCGCAGCGTGCCGCCGGCGCCGAGCGCGCCCACGCTTGCCACGGAGTTCTGGCGCGAGCGGTACAGCTCCATGGCCAGTGAACCGCGCTCGTCCGTCTCGCCTGCCAGTGACTCCTCTAACGTCTTTTGGGCTTCCTCTGCAATTTTTTCGAAAGTGTGTCGTTATTGTTTCGATAAACAAAGCTTGTCTTATATCCACATTTATACACTAAACATCTTCACGCTAAAACATTGTCAAATAATTTAAAATCATGATATTTAGAAAACTACATTGCGCATTATTGCACTTTTAAAATACATAAAGGTATGATATAATGTCTATGAAATTAGTAATAGGTCCTGGATATGTAAAGGTCTGTGTTTTATACAGATGTCGAATACCACAAAGTGATTAACATTTATGTGACAAATTCTTTACACCAGTCATTAAAATTTAACTTTTTTTTAAGATAATCTTAATTAAAACTTACTTTTGTATTTATAACTTTTGCTCTTCACGCAAAGTATCGCGATGACCATAATAATGATGATCACAGACGCGGCCGCTAGCGCCACCATGAACCAAGTTCGGCGGTAGAACGGTCGGTGTTGCAGGTATCCATACTCGAGGTACAACTTGGAAGGCGTTACGATCACTTTGTCGCTGTACGTAGGGTTGCTTATCCCGTACTTGTTGTACGCTATCACGCGGAACGAGTAAGCCGTTGACGGCAGCAAACTCTGGTATGATATCGTAAACTCAACTAGCATTCCGTTGCTGGTGCGCGTTATAGTCTCCCATCTTGCGTCATCTGAAAAAATACAGGATTGGTACAGTAAAGTGATTTTAACACAATGTAGAAGCATTTTAGAACATTCACGCAAATAAGAAATAAGTTAGAAACAGAAAAATGGTGCATTTCGGCAGTCAAAGTCGAGTTATAGGTAGGGAAACACGTGCTCAAGGTTATTTTATATACTATCCAACTTACAGACTTGCCACGATTCCTTGGCTGCATTGAAAATAAATCAATTTAATCATTAATATTGTGTAACAAAATATGATTGCATGGCAAATATTGCCAATTGGTCATTGAGATTGATAGGGATCATGTTCAACTGTCGATGTTTATAGGCTGAAAAATTATGAATGGCAATTTGTAAAGACTTGCTGATCTTGTTTAAAACTGAAGGTAGTTGTGTTGGGAATGTCTTGATTATTGTCGATAGAAGTATTGTAATCGGGCGACTTCGCGTGATGTAGCACGACACATCAACGATGAGTACCTATGAAAAGGTATCTCACAATATCTGACGACATCGCACAACATTGCCTGACATGTGTCATAGAAGTAATCTAGGTGCCACATGATTGCCCGAGGGAACACCACACGAGGTCCTTGTATCGTCCCTATGGCAAACAAATATGTAATCTGTCAACACCGAAAAAAAAAATTTTTCATATAGCGTACCTTTCTTCCTGGCCTCGATGTAATACCCCAGCAGTGGGCCGTTTCCGGACGGCGCATTCTCCCAGCTGAGGTGCAGCGCGGCGGGATCGGGCGCCAGGCGTAGTGAACGCGGCGGCGCGGGGGAACCGGCCTATGGGGCAACGATGTAATGGTGAAGTGAACCGATGACATCAATGATATCGTGACAAAATTTTACTATATTATCGATATGACCATCTAAAGACACACTGGTCGCGCCTCACGGACTCAGCGTCTCCCAGAATGGTGGGGGCACGAGTGGGGGCTACGATATAATATAAACGTTTGCGCGCCGCGCGGGGCCCTTCTCTTTTGCTCACGAATCCATACTGTCCCGGTCACGGTTTCTACTTCCATTGCTTTGTATCTACTTAAATATTTAATAGTAAACCTGTTATCTACCAGTCTACTTGAGTTGTTACTTATTCAAGAAACCTAGAAATCTCTACACACACATACACATTTGCTGAACTATTGAACACACACTACCTTATCACACACACATCCTTATCACACGCGCGAGTGATAAGGATGGGTAGCTTGGGGTCATTGTACGAATTTCTATCCGCTCGGCGACCGAGCTTTTCATGACCCAACGGGGGGCAAGTTAGAGAATGCATTAAAGGCAGTTCGCATTAAGATCATAATTATTTTGTGCATCAAAGTATTAAATAACTGACCAAGACGATTATCGCTCATGGGCTTTTCACAATTATATTTACTAACTAGCGGCCGCCCGCGACTTCGTACGCGTGGATCCCGTTTTACCCCCTTCATCTATCTTACGCGGTTTAGATTTTTTCATAGAAATGTTTTTTCCCGCTAACTCCCATTCCCGTGAGAATTTTGCAATATCCTGTTGTAAATAAGCTTTAAATTTACTAAGGTACCTGCATGCCAAATTTCAAGCGTCTATCTCGTGGCTTAGATTTTATCATACAAATGTTTTTTCCCGCTAAATCCCGTTGCCGTAGGAATTTTGCAATATCCTGTAATAACTAAGCTTTAAGTTTACTAAGGTACCTGCATGCTAAATTTCAAGCGTCTAACTTAAGCGGTTTAGATTTTTCATACAAAAAGATTTTCCGTCTTATTCCCGTTTCCGTGAGAATTTCGGGAATTCCTTGTTGTAACTAAGCTCTAAGTTTACTAAGGTACCTACATGCCAAATTTCAAGCGTCTAACTTAAGCGGTTTAGATTTTTCATACAAAAGGATTTTCCCGCTAATGCCCGTTCCCGTGGGAATTCCTAAGTATCCTATAACCTGCCCAGGAGTATGAAGAATAATTGTACCAAGTTTCGTTAAAATCCGTCGAGTAGTTTTTGTTTCTATAAGGAACATACAGACAGACAGACAGACAGACAAAAATTTTACTGATTGCATTTTTGGCATCAGTATCGATCACTAATCACCCCCTGATAGTTATTTTGAAAATATATTTCATGTACAGAATTGACCTCTCTACTCTACAGATTTATTATAAGTATAGATAGGTTTTTTTTTACACTGGTTTTGATGTTTTCACATTCGCATTGCCAACATTGAACAGTGGGATAAGTTATTCATATGATGTTCTGTAAGTTCTGTGATAATAAGCAGGTAAATTTTGACTGCAATCACACCGGATGTTAAGTGAAGGTAGAATAGAGAGCTAGACTGCATCAGTACCTGCCCTGTAAGTGTCTATTCACTCTCGCCGTGAAAAGCCCGGATTATAGTTTACATTGTTGTAACATTCTCGATAAACATCGACATTTTTATCGATAACATCGACATTTTTATCGATATCATAAAGACTACATCAGTACCTGGGGGCCAGTACGCACGCGCGCGGCTGCGGCGGCGCCCGCGCCGATGGTGACGCCGCGCACCGTGAAGGCGTACTCCACCTCCTCCTCTAACCCGCCCACGGCGAGGCGACGCTCCTCCACTTTCTGCTTCACTTGGCGGCTGAACCCTGAAAGAAAAACACCGAGTTCTTATGTTTTATCTTGACAGGCAACGAGCAACACCACCGTCTTTTCTCACTCGTTGTGTCGATTTAGTCGTTCATTATTCAAAACCAGGACCAGTCGTGGAAATCCTTTTCCCGGTTCCTTGGAAGACGCTTTTGTCTGGCAGCGAACGGGATGAAAGGAACGAACGATATACAAAACACTAATCAAAAATTTGTGAACTGTAGTATTCAACCAAAAGTGTGAACGGTTGTTTGGTTAGTAGTGAGTAGTTTGGTTAATTAAAAGGGAGTTACTTGACTAACGGCCGAATACTGAAACGCCATTTAAATATTTGACGGCTTCTCAAATAGTTAAGCAGCTCCTAAACTTACATTTCACATACTCAAAACAATATCTGAGCAGTTCTCAATTTGTAAGCACCTCTCAAATTAAGTTGCACTTAAACGCCACTCAAATGAATTTTCGCATACTGAAACGCCATTCAACGCTAAGCATTACTCAAACAACTGTCAAATCGTCTTAAGCAGCTGTTAAATTTGAGAGTGCTTGCCCGGTATCTTAAATCCTATTCTTATACCTAAATCGACCTAAACAGTGGTAAATAATGTGTGTCATCGTTATCATTTCTTTCGAGCCTTGAGGAAATACCTAGATCTAATCGCAGGAACGCAATAAGGCTGAACGCTATTGAAAAATATTATTATAATGACATGCAATTCCGAGCGAGGTTCCGCGTCTCTAAAGAAACGGTGTTGTTTCTGGATTCATAATTTGGAAGCTCTTTGAAACCCCTCATCAAACGCCATACAACCAGTGGACCAAATACTTATTATAACCCTACTGTTCTACGCAACGGGAAGTTATGAACGTGTACTAGGTGATATCTTCCACATCTAACAGCCAACTGTGCATCGTATAGTGCACGAAGTAACAACCAAAATAGCTGCTATGAAATCGCAATACATAAACATGCCTATTTCTGAGGAATAAGGGGCCACTGTACAATTGTATGTGCAAAAGTGTAAATAAATAAATAAATAAACATCGCATAGCAGCATTTCCAAGAGTTGTTGATTTGTCAATTTGATGCTCTGTCAACAATGATAAATGTCAATTGTGGTTACGTTTCGGTCCACGATCGCCACTTAATAGATTTCAACAATAAAAAGTATCACCTTTAAAATTATTTTTTAAATTAAATAAAAATGCAAGCATTAATTTTTTTATATGACAAAATGAGATTTATATATAATAGAAACTAAAAATAAACTGTTCTATGTTAAGTTGATTGAGTATATTTCCATAAAAGACAATACATAAACAAACGATGCTGCGTGTAATGGATAAAAAACGCAAAGTTATCATTTGTGTAAATGAAAACATACTTTTTTTGGTAAATGTTGCCATTATGTAAACATTTGAGAGCTGCTTAGCTGATCACGGCTTCAAATCCGTTGAGTGGCGTTTGAGAATACCATTTAAAATTGAAGGATACTTAAATTTAGGAGCCCGTCAGCTGAGTGAAAGATTTGAGTAGCGTTTCAGTATTCGGCCGTAAATTACTCGGCTAGTGCGAACAAGACTAGAGTCAGGTGACCAACAATGCGTGTTCGTAACTTCGTAATCGTATATTCTCTTGCTGAAGTTGATGCTAGTATGATGACGGAGGGCGTGTCATTGACGTCGGTAGGTGACTGACAAGGTCGGTTTTCATTTCATACACATGTTAAACACTCTACTATTACACATTCTACTATTTTATTGCATCATCTTCGTCCCAAGTACCAACACTCAGTACAGTACGGAGGCATTGCTTTATCTTATTTTCATTAAAAAACTCACGTTCATCCTGCTCCACCGTCTCATACGTCACGAGGTAGGCCTGTATGAGCCCGTTGCGGCGGTAGGGCGCTTCCCAGGTCACGACCAGGCTGTTCATAGTGATGTCGCTGAAGGTAATGTTGCGCGGCGCTGACGGCAGGCCTTGTTGTGTGCGCACTAGTATAGCGCTCGAGCGCGGCCCGTCGCCGGCTGGGTTGAACGCTAACACCTATAAATTGATAAGTGATATGAGATGAAATGTATAAGACATGATCAGATAAAAAACGAAAACGACGCCAAATGCAAGTTTTTCAAAATGTAAGTAAAGAAAAATATTTACCTGAATCTTATACTGAGTGAACTTGTCCAGAAACACTAAAGAATGTGACGTGGCGGTGGCGGGTACTACTTCAATTTCCTCTTCAGCCTTTCTGCCTAGCTCGGGCTCTTCTGGCGACTCCGTCATAAGGTAGAAAATCTGATAAAACAAACAGTTACTTGTATTGTAACATAAAGAACCAAAAATAATATTGTTAATTCTAAAAGTATTTTTTAAAGAAAATGAATCCCAATCAAATGTACTTTTATTCTACATCTCCACATCAAGCTCAGTCTATTACCTTATACCCCAGTAGGTCTCCATTCTGTTGCGCGAGTAGGGGTGGTTGCCACTTGAGCGAGACCTCAGTGGGAGACAGCGGTTCTGCGGCGACGTCTCTGGGCGGGGCGGTTGGGACCGCCTCCCCCACCCACACCACCGCGGGCGTGCCACTGGGCCCCGCCCCTTGCGAGTTTATGGCGCACACGCTGATCTCGTAGTTGCGATCCACTGATAAGTCGGTTAGAACCACCTCTTCGCTCTGAAAATTGTTTTTTTATGAGATGAGAATGGACCATAGAGAATAGCTTAAAACGTGAACGTGTGAACTTTTTTCATCTTTACCAATTTGAGCTGTACAGGCATCGTGACTTCATACAGAAAAGTCTACTGAGTGACGGGTTAGTGGTCAATCTAGTAATCTAGTTAATTGACATACTTTTTATGGACCGTTAAAGCGAAGCGAAGCAAAGACGATTTTATATGGTAGAAGATTATGATGTTGTAAGTTCGCGAACTCAATTATTGAAGTAGTGGTCCAGCGCCGCCCACTACACGTGCACGCTGCTTGGCGTAATTGGAATTCGGAACCACGTGCAAGTTTTCTGCTGATTTGCTTTCACCCCTCTATAATTCCTCACCTTGATTCCCGGCACCTCTTGCTTCATGGTCTGCTGCAGCGCGGTAGGGAAGTCTGTGAGCGGCTGGTAGAACACGCGGTAGCCGCCGGTGCGTGTGTCACCGCTCCAGTGCGGCTCGCCTAGGGCCGACCATTGCACGCGAACGCTGCTAGAGGTTATCGCTTCACGTGTAGGTTCTTCACTCCCTTCTATCATTCCTCACCTTGATCCCCGGCACCTCTTGCTTCATGGTCTGCTGCAGCGCGGTAGGGAAGTCTGTGAGCGGCTGGTAGAACACGCGGTAGCCGCCGGTGCGCGTGTCGCCGCTCCAGTGCGGCTCGCCTAGCGCCGACCATTGCACACGTACGCTGCTAGAGGTTATCGCTTCACGTGTAGGTTCTTCACTCCCTTCTATCATTCCTCACCTTGATCCCCGGCACCTCTTGCTTCATGGTCTGCTGCAGCGCGGTAGGGAAGTCTGTGAGCGGCTGGTAGAACACGCGGTAGCCGCCGGTGCGCGTGTCGCCGCTCCAGTGCGGCTCGCCTAGCGCCGACCATTGCACACGTACGCTGCTAGAGGTTATCGCTTCACGTGTAGGTTCTTCACTCCCTTCTATCATTCCTCACCTTGATCCCCGGCACCTCTTGCTTCATGGTCTGCTGCAGCGCGGTAGGGAAGTCTGTGAGCGGCTGGTAGAACACGCGGTAGCCGCCGGTGCGCGTGTCGCCGCTCCAGTGCGGCTCGCCTAGCGCCGACCATTGCACGCGTACGCTGCTCGGCGTTATTGGTACCACGTGTAGGTTTTCTACTGCTTTGCTTGGCGCTGGAGACAATAGAAATATTATAATGCATCTTACGATATAGTTGAGAGATATGGTTATTATTGTGTAACCTGTGCAGTAATTGGATATTTGATATATTTAAATCCTGCAATTAGCAAAGCTAATATGGAAAATAAATCAAATAGAAAATCGGTAAAAAAAACTTTTACCTCAAGTATCCCATAAACAAGGTTCTTTACAGTATCCATAGTACAGTCGACAGCACATCAGCCAAACATTTTCGTTGCAAAGTCGCCCCTATCGCAACTACTTAAAATACCACAGTGTTTACGTTAACGTGCTGTCGACTGTACATAACATAATATCTCCTAATTTACCTGCTGGCAATGTCCGTACAGTCTCAGTAGCGTTGCTGTAACGACTCGGGCCAATGTCGTTTGTGGCGCGAATTCGGAACTGGTAAGCGGTATACGGCTTCAGGCCTTCGGCGGTGTAAGACGTCGCGAACGGATCCACTCGCTCCGGTATTGTTTGCCAGGTACCACCATCCTCTTTTTGTTGAACTGTGTAATATCTGAAAGTAATAAATAATGATGTCATCCAGGGAAATCTAATATTAAAGGAATCATTAATTACTTCCACTTCACCAGCGATCCTCGATCCATGGTATGTCACTTTTGCACAGGTCGTTACCTTTTTATAAATAGCCGAAAGAGATATAATTATGTCGATACAAAATACGACGAAATGAGTAGATTGGGACAACTTTTCCTGAAAGTCATAGAAGATGTTACCGAATTAGGACGAAGTTTTTTTATATAAACGTTTCCGGTAACAGTTTTTTTTGGCTTAATTATCCGGTACAAAGAATATGAAGACCGTTATCGTCGTGATATTTAAGAAACGTGTAGCACGCATAAGATAATATTTTGGTATGGCTGTAGCAGCGAGCTACATTGGCGGCCACGGGTGTAGTCTGATTCACACCTAAGCGGCGCGTAGCCGTCGTCCCCAGGGGTCCAAGAGAAGGTGATATGGTGCGGCTGCAACAGTGAGCGGGCCACATTAGGCCGCGCGGGCGGCGCGGGCGCTGCTCTGTTGACGGTCGTCAGCACCAGGGCGCCCGTTGTTCCATCCCACTCTAGCTGGATCTGAGTCAACCTACCTAAGCGGCGCGTAGCCGTCGTCCCCAGGGGTCCAGGAGAAGGTAATATGGTACGGCTGCAACAGTGAGCGGGCCACATTAGGCCGCGCGGGCGGCGCGGGCGCTGCTCTGTTGACGGTCGTCAGCACCAGGGCGCCCGTTGTTCCATCCCACTCTAGCTGGATCTGAGTCAACATACCTAAGCGGCGCGTAGCCGTCGTCCCCAGGGGTCCAGGAGAAGGTAATATGGTACGGCTGCAACAGTGAGCGGGCCACATTAGGCCGCGCGGGCGCTGCTCTGTTGACGGGTCGTCAGCACCAGGGCGCCCGCTGTTCCATCCCACTCTAGCTGGATCTGAGTCAACATACCTAAGCGGCGCGTAGCCGTCGTCCCCAGGGGTGCAAGAGAAGGTGATATGGTGCGGCTGCAACAGTGAGCGGGCCACATTAGGCCGCGCGGGCGGCGCGGGCGCAGCTCTGTTGACGGTCGTCAGCACCAGGGCGCCCGCTGTTCCATCCCACTCTAGCTGGATCTGAGTCAACGTACCTAAGCGGCGCGTAGCAGTCGTCCCCAGGGGTCCAGGAGAAGGTAATATGGTGCGGCTGCAACAGTGAGCGGGCCACATTAGGCCGCGCGGGCGGCGCGGGCGCTGCTCTGTTGACGGTCGTCAGCACCAGGGCGCGCGCTGTTCCATCCCACTCTAGCTGTATCTGAGTCAACATACCTAAGCGGCGCGTAGCCGTCGTCCCCAGGGGTCCAGGAGAAGGTAATATGGTGCGGCTGCAACAGTGAGCGGGCCACATTAGGCCGCGCGGGCGGCGCGGGCGCTGCTCTGTTGACGGTCGTCAGCACCAGGGCGCGCGCTGTTCCATCCCACTCTAGCTGTATCTGAGTCAACATACCTAAGCGGCGCGTAGCCGTCGTCCCCAGGGGTCCAGGAGAAGGTAATATGGTGCGGCTGCAACAGTGAGCGGGCCACATTAGGCCGCGCGGGCGGCGCGGGCGCAGCTCTGTTGACGGTCGTCAGTACTAAGGCGCGCGCTGTGCCGCCCCACCCTAGCCTGGTCTGAGCCGTCACTGAAAACAGGTAGTACCGCTCCGAAGCTAGCTCTGTTGCTCTGTAAAGTAAAAGTACAATTTGGATTAATTTATTTGTTTTAAATATTTTTATTAATTCAATTTATTTGCCTTATTTAACAGGGCCTTTCGGTCTTAGTTAGATATTTAAACTTAAGTCACATAATGCTATTAAGTTGAATTCAGTAGTATTCTACGTACCTAAATGTTCTATCAGATGGTAAGAACTCTCTCGAAAACATGTGCTGAGATGTGTTATTGAGGTGGTATGTAACTTTGTACGCTAATATTTCGCCATTTGGATCTTCTGGTACGTCCCATATTATTCGCGCGGTTGTGAATGTTACATCAGGAAAAGATACGTTGGATGGTGGGCCAGGTGCTAAAAATGAAAAAAAATAAAAATTTAAAAAATAATAAGATAAACTATTCTTAACTAAAGATTTTCAAGATAATTTACAAAGAGGCATACGTACTGTCTTCGTAAGTCCTTACTGTAATAGGTGGGTCGCTAAGGGCGCCATCACCTAATCGCGTGTAACCCAATACTTGAATCTGATAGACCACATATTTTCTGAGTTCTGTAAGCGTTATCGTGTGTGTTTGGTTCGATGGTATCGCCTGGCATTCAATTTTTTTATGCTCCGGTCTTGGCGGGGGTACCACCGCGGCGTAGCAAACTTTGTACCCTTCGATCAGACCGTTTTGGTCTTGTGCTGGGATGTCACCCCAAAGGACGACCACTGTCGTTGATGACGTGGCATTAGCTGACACGTCACTTGGACCTCGTGAAGGTACTGTAAATTAAAGTTAATACAATAAAATCAAGATAAAATCTAATTGTTTAAGATTTCTAACTAGTTTGGTGTGAAATAAACGTTTTTATGTTATAAAAAATCATTAAATTACCAGCTTCTCGAGTTCTTTCTGTGGCTGTTGGACTCTCTGCTGAAGTACCGACTTCGTTGATAGCAGTCATACGTATTTCATAAACAGACCACTCCTCTAAATTGAGTAGTATGTGTGAGTTTGCTGTGTGGTCATCAATCACGCTAAACAAGGTCTCGTTCGCCCCGCTCCGCTTGTACGTGATGTTATAGCCTTTGGGGTTGCCAAACCATTCGCTTTGTTGCAGGGGCTAAAAGTAAAGATTGTGGATTTAATCGGATCTAATCATTAATTTACTAAAACAGTAATTAAAATAAAAACGATAATTGTTTTAAATGGATAGATTTTATTTTAATTACAAGTTATTTCATTGTTAAATAATTACAAATTATTTCCTTATCATCCGTCGATATGAACCAATGAGTTTCAATTACAATTAATACTTACAATCCACCTAACACGCAAGTTGGTAGCGCTGACAGCTCGTACAGTGACGTTCCTCGGCGGGTGTTGCGGAGGCGCTTGAATAGTTTGGAACTCCTTGCACGGCTCGGAAGGCTGCGAGGAACCCACAACATTGGTCGCGATCAACCGCAGCCGGTAGGTTGTGAATGGGACCAGACCAGTCACTAGGATGGACTGGGCGTCTGGCGCATTCACTTCGTATATTGTCACCCATGATGAATTTCGGGCGGTTTGTGCCTAAAAACGTAAATAATTATCACATTACATTTCACATTATCTCGTATAGGCAGAACGTAACGTTAAGCAGAGTTTGGACACTAACCAGACAACAGACATTTGTTATTACATTTAAATACGTATTTTTGATAAAAACACCCAAATTGAACTAATAAATATAAACAGACATGTTCATGCACAGAAATGTTTGTTTTGTGCCGAGATCGCACCCGCTACTTCTGGCGTAGTAGTCGGGTGCGTCACATTTGAATTATTATCTTTGTACACATGTAGAGCACATGTAACTAAAACACAAAAAATCCCTTGTATATATTTCAAAACAAAACAATGCCTAACTAAATGTTAATACTAACCTGGACTGTCCACAGTGAGATAGAAGAATTGCCATCGAAGCCAGGCGTGAATTGAAGAAGTACGGAGAAGGCATCGATGTTAGAGAGGGCCAGATTGCGAGGCGCGTCCGGCAGAACTGGCTCCACTCCTGACTGGATGGTGGCCGCGCGCGCGGGACCCTCGCCCACCGCGGTCATTGCGCATAGCCAGAATTTGTAGTGAGTACTTGCCTATAATACATTAGTACATTCAGAACATCGATATAGATCGTTTTCATCCACGAAGACGCACCCAATTTTCGGTCGAGGGAAGCGCGGGGTGAGGGGAGTTTGATCCGAGCAATCCGAGCGTCATTATTGTAGTGTGCGGATAATTTAGCGTGTACCGATAACTCAAACATTAGCGGGAGATTGGCGGGGCGCATCTTCGTGGATGACACGATCTATGTATATGTAGCTTAAATAAAGTCTTTGCGCGGCGGGTCACACTAACTACGAGTACTGAGCATGGCGCCTAGATAACGGATGAATACACGCAAAGGATTAATATTATTAACGTCCATTACTATGGCTACACATGCTCATACCCAATCTTCAACGAGATTACTACAGGAAATCACGAAAGGCGTTGTTCCACTAGGTCAGACGGTCGTTGCAGCGTAAAAAAACAAATTCAATTGAACATGTGTTGTGAAGTGGGTTCCATTAAAGTGAGTTGATCAATAAATATGAAAAAAAAAACCACTATTTATTATTTGTAAAACAACCAGTTACAAGGATTATCTAGCTTGTCAACAACCCAATGTCATCGTCTCTAATTTTAATAATCTCACATGAAGCCGGTACCGTTAATGATTTGCCGTCTGAACAATGGACATTGTGAGCATGGGAATCAGGAAAGTATTGAGATAAACACGTAACAAAACGTTCATGATAAAAAGAGGGTTTGTGTTGGCTTTCTATTAAATATCTTACATTTGTAAGCACACAATATGTGTATATTGAACGAAATATGCGGTAATAATCTTGTAACTGAACATACCTGCAAATGTTCGACCTTTATGCTCGTAATATTCGGGGGTAATAGTTCTTCTTTGACTGAATTTTCGTCGTCTTTGATGGCATAGCTAAGTTTATAGCCAATTAATATACCATTTGATTTTTTAGGTGGCGACCACGATACCCGTACAGCTCGGTCCGATATATCGTCAAATTGCAGGTTTACTATTTCGTCTGGCACTGAACACAGAAATGAAATTACATACACGGACATGAAGAGCCAATATTATTTCATGCGGTAACAATAAGTAGTAAAACTTACGATCTTCTTTAGTCCTTATCAAAACGAAATCGCTTCGTGGGCCATCGCCTGGTTCAGTGAAACACAACACTGAAATGTTATAATCAGTGAATTTCTCTAGGCCGCTTATGATTGCCGACTGTTCAGTCAGAGGGTCAAGTAAGTTGGGCGGCACGCTGACTAGCTTTTGTTCCACGTTCGTGCCTTCGTTATCGTCCCATCTCCACGCTTGCATTTTGTAACCCTGTAATAAAGTATCAATATAGATTTGCTTCATTTGAATACAGGGTTGGCATTAACTTTGAATCTGTTTGTTACGAGGTTTCGTAGTGTTTTAGAGATTTCCGCTTTACATACCTGATTAATTCCATTTATTTTCTGAGGGTTTGGTGGAGTCCACCAAACTGTTAGCGCCGTGGAATTAAAAGGTTCACAACGAACATTATCTGGGGCAGCTTCGGGTACACCTTCTTTTGTTTTAATTGTGTAACTGTCCGAAAATACTCCCACACCTTTATCATTGTACGCGGCTATTTGTACATTATAATCCTTCCACGTGATTAGATCTTGAATAAGGTAATTTCTTTGAGCTTCGTTGGTAATATTTTGGTAAGTCCAGGGACTGTTTTCGTAGCCACGCAATCTGTATCTGATGACAAAGCCTAGTATGTGACCATTTCTATGTTCTTCAAGCGGCGGTTGCCACTGTGTTATTATTTCAGATGATGAGCGGGCCGATCCCATGAACCCTACAGGTGGACCAGAGGGAGCTGAAATATGACATTAAAAATGTTCAAATCTGATATCACTGATCAGAACATGCTTAGTTGAAAAAATTGCATAGCTCAAGCAAAATGTAATTCTTAAGATAAACAGATAGTAAATCAGTACACATGTTCATGCATAACAGTTCCACATGAAACAAATAATAAATATAAATGAAGAAACCAATCATAAGTACACATACACATGACCAAAAGAAAAAGATACGAAGATCCATCTACATTAGAGTGTTATCATACCTTGGCAGCATATTAGATCACTGGCTGCTTGATCACAAAGAGAACACATTTTATTGTAACATCAACTGTGATTGAAGTGACAAACCTTGCAGAGCCATTTTTTCAGTACACAACTTCAACTTTGTGAATAAGTAAACATGATAATGTGCAAATATGGTAATGTAATGTGCACACAGGAGCAACTATAATAATGTTATAAGGATTAATTTTGCTTAATAAGTGTACACAATATTATGTAAATTAGAACCTTAGAACGTTGTAATAGTACAGTTTAGCATAAAATGTTAAGTGTTTTTGGTTGTGCTGACTGATGGCATAAAAGCATACAATTTGTTGCAAATACATTGTTTCCATATCGATTTTTACATAATGTTAGTACAATTTGTTTAAATGCTAGTTTACATACCTTCTTGCGGCAATGTAAGTACATCGGTAGGGTCGGACGCAGGCCCTTCCCCTACTGTGTTGACAGCTGACACGCGGAACTGATAAGAGGTGGCTGCTTTGAGGCTAGTTAGCAAGACCCAGCGCTGGTTCGCAGACACATTCATTGGTTCTGTTATCCAGTTCAGCAACGGGTCTGGTGTAGGACCTACAAGCAACCAAAAAATACATCTGTGTAACTAATTAATTATTAGATTAGTAATTAATTAATTAATTAATAGAAATAAATTGATGTTAATATGGTGTTTGTTTATTATTAGATAAACGTCCAATATTTCCTTATCGATTGAGGTTAGATAAAATGATAAAAAATAAACTAACCGAATTCCGGTACAACACGTCTTTGTACGATATATTTCTGTATTGGCGAGTTCCCATCAAATCCCGTGGTCCATGATACATTGACGGCTCTCTGCGTTGCCCCGTCAAGCCTGACCGCACGGACATTGGTGGGGGCGAAGGGAAGTTCTATTACGGAGAGGGTGGCGTGCCGCGTGTGGTTGCCGCCCGGTGACGTCACGACGCAAGTGTACTCGCCCGCGTCACTCGCGCGCACGGCTTGCACCGTCAACGCGCCCTCCGCTGTCACCCACACTCGGGTACCAGCCGTCATAGGCCTAAAAGTTATTTTTACCATGAACGTCGCAACTTAAAAATAGATCTTAAAACACTCACAAGTCTCTGTGGGAATAATCTCATTACAATACTCACTGTTTATTGTGGAACCAATCAATATTATACTTGACGTTCGGATCATTTGAAACCTTACACTGTAACGTTGCGGTATGGCCTAATAACACTCGCGTATCTACCGGTGGGGCTATTATTTGCGTTCTCACTGAAAGGGGAAACAAGTTAATATTATCGTCATTTTTTTTACAAACCAAAATTCATAGATTAGGGTAAATACATACCGAGAACAGTTAGAAAAGACTCCCCTGAAACGTTCCCCGCATCATTTGCACGGACGCAGGTGTACTTCCCGGTGTCAGCTGTAGTCGTGCTTGTAATTAATAAATCTCCTTCATCCAAAGCTTGCAACCTCCCCGAAAGGTTGATGATTAGCGAATCTAAAACATTACAATTATTATGATAATAAAGTCCAGTCTAGATAAGTAGAGATAGTAAACAATGCAGTTTTATGATGAACTTTATATTAATAAGCGGATACAAACTGGCCTCATTAATAACCAATTAGTTTGAGCCGAGACTAAATTAACAACGTCAGTTGGTTTAAATTGTCATGGGAAACTGTCGATGCGATGATGCGTCTCTAAAAATAGTAACAAGTTATTATTTTTATAACAGTGATATTATTGCCCAAATTGCAGTTTCCGTACAAATAGTTTTATTTTTTGTGTACCAGTATCAGATTACACGATGTTGCAGTGCTGTGTATAGTTTCATAAATGTTGTAATTCCCATCAATCAATATAACTACTAATGTACTTAAATATGTAAAAGCCTCGTAATGAGGGCCAGTCACGCTCAAACTACTTTCATACCCATTTGGTCTCTATTGAAAACACTTCGTCTTATTACGTACTTAGTAACTATTTAGATCGCATGGGAGTATGTTAGACATTGTAGGCAGTAATAACGGTGAACGTATTACGACAATTACTAACCATTGAAGTACCAGGTTACGTTGGGGGTGGGGGCTCCGATGGCGCGGCACGCGATGGAAGCGTCCTTCCCGTCCAGAACGGTCAGGTTGCTCGGCGCTGTCTGCATTACTGGCGGGGACGCTACAAGCCACACACGCTATAGTTATTCATACTACGCTAGCCGCTACATTTCAATATTAGTATCACACAAAAATGACAAAAAGAAAACGGTGTATCAAATGTTACATTAAAAATAACATGCAAATGTCTATTACTATTTTACAACAATAGTTAACTACTTAATAACAAATTGTACAATCATATTTTTGTAATGAAACTAAAAAAGTTACGTGAAATCTAGTTAATATTTACTAGGTGTCTTGCAGTTCGTAAATGAAAAATGTGAACACTTAGTGCGACCTCACATTCAGTGAGGAAATACAACGTTATGGCTATTAAGCTCTTAAGAGCAATTGACGTCGCTTTAACACTTAGTAAACTCCGCAGGTGTCTTATAAAGTCACTATAATTCGGCAGCGAACCAGTGAATTTTTCACGAGATGAGAGCGTGTTTTAAAGTGATGTAATTGACTTCACATTATTTTCTAACGTTTTTGACAGCTTTATTTATGTTTAAAATCAACACTAGGTACTGTTATGATTGATTGACATTTATAAAAGAAAGCGTACTTTATAATGAACAAGAAAAATACTATAACATTTTCATCATGATTTTGCGTTACATCGCTAATGACTACATCAGACATAAAAAAGATGAAGACTAGTTATTAAGCTAGCCATTTAACAAAATACTTACTTCATAACTTAATTAATTCAAGTCATTTTAGTGTTAGTATAGCCACAGAATAACAATAAGTATGGTATAGCTAGCTAATAAATAATGCTTAACTAAAATTAACAAAATACATAAAATCTGAACAAAAATGTTTTTTTTTTTATAAAAAGCACCTGAACCAAAACCTTAAAAGAATAAAAAAACAAAGCAAATCATTTTGCAATCACACAGTGCTGGAAAACAAAGTATTGTAATAATTGCTAATAACTGTGCAATATGACAATAACTTCCTTACTGCCGGTATCGAATTTGAACGTTTTAGCCTTTTTGTCTGTAGTCCTCATTCTAATCAACTTCATGTGACTGCGTGGTACACGAATTATGTCCTTTTCTGTATGATAGTAGCAATCGTTAACCAATATTTATAATGGTAGCTTTTGCACAGTAGCCAAAGAGAGAACGAATGAAAATACACGATACAATTTAATTATTTACTGCTCCCTCAAAATATTCAGTAGTAAAGAATAAAGTTCACTCTTCAGCTACTCTTTTCACAGTTGTATACAAGCGAAGCATGAATTAGAAAAGGACACTCACTTTTAATTTTTAACCAGGTGTAGATAGACGATTCCCCAGCTTCGTTGCTAGCTATGCATTGATATATGCCCATGTCCTCCATCCTTAGATTGCTGATAACAAGTGACCGATCTACTTCCACTCTATAACGACCTTCACCATCATAAACATCGGCATTGTCGTGATTAGCAGCTTCGGCTCCAACACTTGCTATTTTTCTTGCATCTTTATACCAAGTGATTCCTGGTAGAGGTATACCTTGAACGTTGCAGTCCAATACTATTGTGTTGCCGAATTCCCCAAAGGTTTCCGATTTTAAGTTAGATAAAAATACAGGTTTTTCATAAATTGTCACCATTGCAGACGCTGTGACTGTTGCGAAACCACCAGTACGCAATCGGGCTTGGCATGTATACTGTCCCGTGTGTGTCAAATTAGCAGATATCAGACTGAGTGTTCTATTCCATTGGTCGTTCAAATCAAATGTGATTCCCGCTAAATCTATCATGATTCCGTCTTTGAACCATAATGTCTCTAATTCATGAAGGGGTCGAGCGTTAGCTACACAATACAAATTTGTATATTCTTGACCTTTGATGATTTTCTTGTCTTTGGGTTTAATTATAATTTCTGGTGGCACTTCTTTGTTGTCGTCCCCAAAGACATCCAAGTTAATATAAGGACTGTTTTCTTCTTTACCTAATTGAGTATTTATTGCTCTTACTCTGAAAAGAAAATAATAATGTAATTATTTAGAAAGTCAATAATCAGATCCAGTTACGCGCATTAAACTAATGTATGTTTACTATAACGAAAAAAGAAATTTCTGTATTTAAGAAAATACAAACCGATATGATTTCACATCATCATGCGAGGCTGACAGGATAACAAGTTGATGTTCATCAGTGACTGCATATTTTTGGTCATATCTCAAGGCGCCGTTCTCATCTTGCCAAATAACTGAGGGCGGTGGTTCTGATTCTATGTGTGGAAATTCTAGCACAGCAGCCCGTCCTGATTCAGCAGTGATTGTTTCTTCCGAGACTTTATCAAATGTCCCCATATCTATAAACGTAACAAACATTGAATCTCGAAGTTTTTACCATACCGCGAAAATTATTTTGGTTAAGAATAGACGACAAGACGCTTTTGTAACATTTAGTATAATTAGTTTTTTTGGTCTAGGCCCATTTGAACAGTTTTTATAACAATAAAAAGTCTAACAAGTAAAAAGTTTTCCCAAGGCACTTTATACCAAAACAAACCACCTTGGTGTATTGTGCCTAATGAAAGCAAGACGTTCAAAGGAGCACTTTACTTACAGGCGACGACAATGTTATTCTTTTCGCTGAAAATTGCCCCGACGTCATTTTTCGCGATACACTGGTAAGAACCGGCGTCTTGTTGCTGGGTATTGTGGATTTTATAAAATAGTTCTGAAGAATAATCCCCGAGCGGAACACCGTTCTTTAACCACCTATACATCGGTTGTGGAATGCCTGTGAAGGGAACACGACCCGTTATAATAAACAAGTTAACATCACAATGAGGTACTTACTTTATGGGTTTAATGCAAAGTTATTCTTACCTAACGCTGAACATTGCAAAATTTTTGTCGTGCCAACTCTTACTACGCTGTTTGAAGAAGATGGCTGCATACTAAAACGCGGCGGCTGCATTTGTCCTGTAAAGGAAAAATCCGATTTACGTCCATCCCGCAATGCCTTTGTTTCCACACAACAATGCACAGGCAAAGAGCTAGAAAGAACACCGTCTAACATTAGGTGTATGGAAAAAAGTTTGTCCGTCTTTTATATCTTAAATGGTGTATAAGCAAACATGTGAATGCATTTAATTGTATATCCTTATTTTAAGACATACAGACAAAAAAAATGCATAATAATTTGTCTGTGTATGTATATGACATTATGCAGTTAGAAAGGAGGAAAAAATATAAAGAAATAGCTCCCCACATTCCTGCATCAAACTTGCAACTCGAATTTATATAGCGTGTGAGTCACTATCAGGGAAGACATAAAAAACATAATCAATTAGGAGACACGTCATTCGCTTCGGACCACAGTCAGCAACATTAAGAAGGCGTGTGGCTCGTTGACCGAATTTATCTCCGTATCGGAATGGCGGTTGCGGTCATTCGGAACTCGTTGCGATACAAATCATTAATCAGTTGCGCAAACGTTTTGTTAACATTTTACACGGCGAGATGGAGAGACTGAATAATTGCATTGTAACAGAAATGGGTGTGTTATCAAAGTTAACATTGACTGGTCGAATAAAGGACGTGCGAGAAGTTACAGAATATATTCCCACTGTAAACTCTGTAAATAAATAAATAAACTACGGAAATGAAATATGTAACTATAACAGCTACTAGCCATTTGCTAACTTTTTACAGGTTGTGAACAAAGTTGTTATAGTTTAACTTTAACTAACATGTACACTAAACACTGAACATCCCTTGACGATCATTTGCTTTCAACGTAACGTCTGCCGAGTAGAGTCGTTACAGTTTATTTGCGTTGTTAAGGCGAGTACTGTAACAAAAGTGTCAAAGGCTTAATGTTGTTTGATAGATGTAACTAAGTTTAAAGCCTATTCGTGATTTTATTATAAAATAGGTAAAATTTATTCCGGAGTGATTCAGAACAGATTAAGAAACCCAAGTATGAAAGAGAAAATTGATTATTATTGCCAATTGATTGGGGTTTCATAAGGCTTCGGCGCTAAGGCTTCCCATACCTATTGCTTTAATTCATAAAGTGTACTAACTTATTTCTTTATTTACAATTTAGTCTTTTGAGACCAGCAGTCAAGCCAGTCAAGTACCTCTTTGTAAGTTGATATAAAGACTACCCTACTTCAGTGAATCTTCAAGTTACTAACTTCTGAAAATATACAGCTTGTTTTGCCTTGTTTCAGTCACGGAAAGATTTTTAAGAAGCTCTCAACTAATTGTGACGTATAGCGGCTCAGCAAAGAAGACTTAGCGGATTCAACCCTTTTTCTTGGACGAAGCCCGTTGGGACTATTAAGCTTTGGCAGTCATAAATCCAAAGAGAAGCTTCGGCATTACCAGTTATCCCTAGGATAAAAATGTTAAGAATATACAGTGACGATGGTAACAGTAATTGTGGATGTAGATCCAAGCCAAGTAAAATAGTGCCAGGCTTGCACTATTTTATGTTAATCGGCGAAACATAACGCTAAGCTTAGTCGTAACACTCATATGAAAGTTCCATGTGTGTTTTCTGTACGGTGTATTAATTTTATGGTACCTATCCTCACTATTGTAACATATTAGTAAGGGCATACCAATTAGTATTCCCAAATATTTGAAGAAATTGTAAGCCTAAGTCCCCTTTGTTGCAACGTTTGTATGATTATTAAGAAACACATAATTTTAAAGAAATGGAAGTCTTGGAATAGGTTGTTCTCATTTCCCATCCCATTAGCGCCGTGAATAGCCGACCTGTGAATGGGATGGGATGTCCCGTATTCAGAAGGACATCGGCAGCATCACAGCGTGCAATTACTCCCTCGTCCGCGGTAAACAGAACTTTGCAAACAATCTCCCTAATTTATGTTGATGTAGTTCATATTATTATAATGATTACTGCGATGGGTTATTTAATTAGTCATTCACAACTCAAGGTTGACAAAAAACATGGAACGTCCAACCAAATATATTTAAGGCTTAATAATTTATTAAATGCACTGACCTATTCTGGGGAGTGAGTAAAAAGAACTTAATACAGGACTAACTAAAAAAAATATGCGATTTTTATGTTTAATTAATAGGGTGTGGTGGTACGAGCAAAAAATAAGTCCATAATTTCAGTCACCCAATGAAGTTAATCGCTAGCCGAGCATGTTTCAAAGAGACGTATTTGTTTATTTTTCCACGTCTGCCTGACGCAACTGAAGTGAATCTGGGCCAGTCAGTCCGGTTACCGAGTGTAATGCACATCAGATTCATCAATCAGCACATGTGTTTACACTACAAGTTTCAGTTAAAAATATAGGAACAGATATAATTAAACGTGCTCAATTCGCAGTAAACCCAAAACAAAACGAATCGTTTTATGGACTTCCTTCGCTGCGAGTATTTTACCCTTCTTGGTGCAGTCAGGATACTTAGCATCATAAGAATATCAGCATTATAAACATACCACTACTACTTTTAATAGTTCCTTTTAGAAGCACTTAGCTGGAATGGTTTTAGGACATTTATTTATGTCCTGTTCCTAGCATATTTCAGTAGGCAAAATGGACGCAACATAAAAGAGGACACTTATTAACTTTGTAGATTTTCAGACAAACGAAAGATTTAACATTTCGCGGTCAAGCAGGCGGTCATCATAATATCGGTCTTGCTCACGCTCATTTTGACCAATATCTAACATGAATCATCGTGACCTACCTTAGCCTTTGAAAGAGATTGGAGAATGGAGACTGAAGGTGGTACGCAAACTTGTAGAGGCAGTTAACATGTTTTAACAGTACCACCTATAGTAATATTTGTGAATTTTCTAATCTAAAATCACAATAATTAGCCTGTTTCATTGTCAACTAGTTCAAGGTCTATTTATTAGCGTTCTATAGGTATGTTGATGAGTATTTCAATGATGTCAGTCATCATAGAATGAGCACATAGTTGACACCGCACCGCGACCGGTGCACCTTGTAAAGCTGATAATGATTAACGATAAGATAAAATGATGTAGTTTGATATGTGGCTAGATTTGTACAACGACTTTAAACTGAATGAAATACGCAAACGTAACCTGAAAAAAAAATGTGGCCAATATCGTGATTAACATAATTTAACTCCAGCAAGATAATTCGTCTAAAACAGATAAGTCGGATTATAGGATGAATATAAAATGAGGAAACCGTGCCAACACGGCAACGTGTATGATTTACGCGCCTAGTACCTGCACATGAATATCCGGTACTTAGTAAAATTAGCCCTTTGTATTTTTTATGTTTCAACCGTAATTGTGTTCATGCAGGGACAGAATAAAACATACCTGCGAGAACACACTCTACATGTTTTGTTACTTTATTAAAGAATGAAACTCTAAGCTAATGTGTAGCGACTTACAGCTCCAGTACTTTTCGTAAACAATCCAAGTTACATTAAATTGATATTAAACAAAAGTATTCTCATTCAATCGTGGAATAAGGCAGCATTGCTTAAGTTTTTGTAAAGAGAAAACAGTCGTTTAACCAAGTTTAATTTATACCCAGACTGGGGTGCGCAGATGTTTGCTGATAAACGGTTTAATTCATAAGGTTCATTTAATTTACGATACTGCGTAACACTCACATTTGATTGGGAGCATTAAATGAGTCCCATAAACTGGAATAGGCATTTCGAAGTAAACCCTGGGAATGCATCAAGCAGAGACATCAATATACGAGTAAGAAACGTTTCCGTTACGTGACTCACACCTATGGCACGTTCAGTCGATGCCGGCGACCACTAACATACTAATAGGTGAGGTTCACGGGGCCGTTTTATTTTCTGAGAAGCCTTCGAATGTAAGATTCTTCAATCGAGGCGGGTATTGGAGTAGTTTAGCTTGTGAAGTGTTTAAAAATGAAGTAGTTACCTACTTATTTGCTGATTACTCAGGATAGATTGTAACATGAATTCTATTACGCTAAAAGCCTTTCATATTCTTAGATTATTACTATCACATCTACTGTTGAACAGTTGGGTAGCCGGTATGTAACTCGATCCATCCGCTTGGTAGGGCCACTCGCTTCACGTACTGCACAGGGAAACCTTTCGTCTTTGCGCTCGTTTTTTAAGAAGCCTTTCAAGAGTAGTATTTCAATAACTTCAAAATCTAAATGTTAACCTGTTCATAAAAATATAACAATAAAAAATTAAACTACAAAAAATACCAACCAGTGAATGCTGACTGCTAGTTAATGAAAAACAAACTCCAGTAAGCAAAATACAGAACGGACTGCACAATTATTTGCAATAAATTAAAATGTTCTTGGGTACGACTGCGATATAACGAACGAATAGAAATGCAGAAGATAGCTCTATTATTTTCGTACTTTGTCGCATATTATTAAATTGAGGGCGGGTTTATGGACAACATTCCATTACTGGAACCAGACAAAGGCAATGGCTTAAAATAACTAAATGATAGAGACTTTAGAACAAGATCGAATGAGCAATATGCCGTAATGTAGTTCCAATCGCAACGATTGGCGACTTAAGGCATGACCGCACACCACAACCGGTCTATACAAATGTACAACTTACAGTACAGCCAATGAATGTACTGCAGCCGATGAATACCTTCGGCGGTGCACGGGCCACGGGCACGCTAAGGGAATACAATGGCCGGTAAACTGTTAATCGTGCATTTACATGTTAGCATTCATTAAACAACTTATTTTAATCATATTATGTAAATATTAAATACCATTTTACTTGTTTTTAAGGACTTATTGTAACATTTTACTGTAAACAAACAAGACGGCTCCAAAACTCCTACGAGAAGAAACACACGCTTGCCTATAAACACAATTTGTAGAGAGCACGTGGGAAAAATTGTGGTAGGTATATTCCTTGGAGCGTGACGTACACAGCTCGATTTGTACTTAAGTAGCGTGGTGAGCTCAAGCATAGATGGGCCATTCTTAAATTTGTGCCAATTTTTTTTTTAAAATTAAAGATTTTTTTTTTATCTTTTTGCGATGTGTATCGAAAGTATAAACCAAAAGCAAACTTTTGATGTATATGGACAACCTTAAAGCCCTCGGAAAGGAAACAAAATAGCCTACGTAAACACGGCTGTGACACTGCATGACACGTATGTGACAGTTTTACATTTTTACTGTAAATAATAATATTTATGTTGTTAAATTTATATCATAATAGTTTAAATTGATTAACAATAAAATACACTAAATTCGTTTCATCAACAAAGGTGTTATTTAGTAATATGTACTTTTTTCTGAACATCCAAAAATTTAATTGAAATTGAGATCAAAAATACCGTCAGGTAGTTAATATATCTACTAGATAATAAAAAAATAGACTTTTTATTATTGGCACTATCTGATAATGCTTCCGATATGCTACCTACATGGTTTCGATATGATAATATGCTTAACAAATTAGTAAATCTTAAACACAGTAGGTACCTAATTGAGTATCAAATGAGATTTCTGTAGGATTCACATAACAGTTGGTTTTGACAACTTAAACATGTTTCATAGTCACCGTACCACTAAAAATATGGTTAATAGCAATTCCTTTTAAAACAACTCCGACCACCTCTGCAGGGCCTTTACCGGGAGCTGTCTCAGTAAAATTTGATATTACTGCAGAAATGAGAAAGTGCAATAATTTTTCCTTCGTGGCATCTAGAAAATCATACTAGCGAAAAATAAGTGCACTTACTAAAAGGCTACTCCTAAAAATTGCACAATACACAAAATAATTTAGCAGAACAACAAAAACTATTAAAATAATAAATATAGAATGTCACAACCACGCGTTGTAATGTCACGACCATGTACTTAAATAGTTTGCGGTAGTGACACATTTTTAATATCATGGCCGTGACAATTTGGAACGTGTCCGATATATCCAAAAAACTATCTGTGAATTAGCAGATCTTGTGCAATTATCTGAAACTATACTGCATGAGGTACATAATTATGTTTTATGCAATAGCGTGACATACATAAACTCACACTCACATCACACACAACACATCACACACTACACATCAAACACTACACATCATACACTACACATTACTCACACACTGCTATTTTTGTTCTTAGTTAAATGTATACCAACTTAATGTTATTTGTTAATGTCTTTGTCTGAAACGCCCGTCTACTTAGAGGTGGGCGCTAACATCTGCGACACAGTCTTAGACTACTGCAAATGTTAACGCTAAAATGATTGTGTAAAATTGTATCTGGTTTCAAATAAAGATTTATTTATTTATTTATTTATTTATTTATTGATACCTACCTTTAAAAACCGTACACGGGATGGACGTGTTATGGTTGTCCCTTTTTTCAAATAAATAGGAAATATTTTTTTGCGGCTCACTCACTACGTTCAGCCATTTGCAAATCTAATAAGATGACAATGTTACTGTTCTAAAAAAACTTAGCAAGGGATGTCAATATCAAAGATAGTTTTTTACCGAGTTACGCATATTTAAAGTGGCGCACGTGGTTGTGACACAAAAACTGCTCACACAATGTTTGGTGTTCAAAATCAAAAATGGTAATTATTATTGATATAAATTTTTAACAGTCTTATATAACATGTATTAATCTTGCATAATTACTGTAATATTTATCAAAATAACATAACATCTCTTCAGAAAAAAACATTGTATGTCCAAATCCGGGAATCTCACACTACACGGTCCGTGACATTTTGGACTTGTAACTTTTTTTAAATATTCTTCTAATAGTTTTATGATAAAAATGATATTGGGCCTAGTTAATAGAGGTATTTTACTAAGTAAATTAATATACAGTGCACTGATTTTCTTTAAAAACATATGCTATTCTTACATCTCACACAAAAATGCATAAGAATAAGAATGGCCCAGATACGTATTTTCATGTCAGGGTTCCAATTCATAAATCAGAATTTATTATAAAAAATCAAAAACTTTCTAATATTGTAAAATTAATATTTTAAAAGTTACTAAGTATTTGCAAGCTTGTGATATATTTTTCGGTATTATAAACCTCTATTCTAGGAAGTACATTATGAAAACAAAACATTATTTATAGACGAGATTGGGAAAAGTTACACACAGTAACCAAATAAAATGCGCTAGCTAGTTAATTAAAATATGTAACAACATATTTCAGGAATTTTTGTAAATACAAAAATACGAAATGAACAAAGCTCAAATGGTGTTATGTGTGAAATTTATTGCGGTGAAGGTATGCTGCCTTTATTAGGTTTATTTATTGTTCAAGCAACTCCCAGTAGAGAACCCACGAGATTCCAGGGCTTGTCCTTTGACTGTATAGAGAAGTATTTATTGTGGACCAGTAAGAAAATACGATATCTTGGTAAGTAATTCACGTTGGATTGAGCCCTTTCACGGTGTAAGAAGATAGAGCCGTTTAGACGATAGAGACATGCTTGAATGTGAATATTTTATCACAAAACTAGAGTAGAAAAGAATATCATCAGTTGTAGAGCTTACTTTTAAAATGTATACTAAGAGAGGACTGTTTGTTCGTTAGTTGCTATCCAAAGCAGACACAAGCTCTGATTGTTTATTGTATTAAAATGCATCTGGGAATCATCGTGGTCAGTCGAACTCGATTCTACTCGTACCTTTGAGATGGAAATTCTATCCGTTAAAATTAGTTGACCATTAGCATTCTTAAATTCTTAATACACTGTTAAAATATTATACAACCCGTATTTCATAATAGATTAGATTTTAATGACGAGATAATTTTGTGATAGTATAAAGTTGGAAGCAAACAGCATAAAAAGTTGTTTGTGAATGATTCTTTTCAGAATATGGGTCAGTAAAAGGTATCTTCAATCAATATTTAATTTTATATTCTGTACAAAGTGATAAGATAGATAAGCCACGCTACGTACTCTTGTCGCGGCACACTTTTTAAAATAAACAAAATGTTTTGATGCTTCAGTTAGATACCTACTTATTTTACAAACGTATTTTAGGTTTAATATTTTCGCAAAGTAGGACCCGGTCCTGGAAGCAGAGTTGAATATTTCGTGCGCTTGAATGAGAACAAACAGACTTATTGGCAGGTCAGCACATACGGGCATCGGACGTCGACCGCTTGTTGAACTTTATGCACTGGGTTCGCTTTGCACCACGTAAGCCGATTGAGGTAAAACAAAGGGAATGGACAAAAATATATGAGTGCCTACGATTATAAAGCATTAATTACTGCGGCGTTATACCCAAACAATCAATAGCCAGTTTCATTGATACGTAACGTAACACAACACAAAAAAGCTTTCAGGCTTTAATGTTTGCGATGTCCTTTGTGTATCCCAGTCATATTTCAGTCAACTGGCCGCAGGGCTCCACGACACGACCATGGGTAAAAATAGAAGTTAATCGATCCTTTTATTCGTGTCAGCTGTTCGCAACCTCATCAGGAGCGAGCCGCTCAACAGGAACTCCACTCGGAGCGATTCAATGCAAAAGTACAACATTGCTGTTGTATGCTGCATTGTTTTCTTCCTTTGTATAGTACCTATGTAATATGAATGCGTTGTACTTCTGTTCAAATGAACGACCTACAGACCAGTCAATGTAATAAGTTGAATTATGGACATTATGATAGTTTTCGAGTAATTAATAATACCTATAAGGTATTATGTACTTTATAGTGATTGATGATATGACCCGATTTCACAAAAGCCCAATTCCTAGTGAAACATGATGGTATTTTTTCAGCGCAAAAAGATTTTTATGCATGTGCTTGGTAAATGCATTTGGAATAGTTAAATAGCATTAATATATTTAATGCAACAAAACTTGTCTTAAATCAATATTAAATAACACTTGCCAAGTGCGTGACGGACTGACGGAAGTTCGGAACACGCGCATTTGAAGGGTTCAGCTTTTATGTAAATTCAGCTTTTACTTTTTATAGCAAAGTACTATGAGACTGCGAAAAAATATATAAATAACAGTAACTTAAAAAATAAAAACAAATTGTGTTCCAAACATTAATACTGTAACAAATCGACCATAACTAGTGACAGCCAGAATCAGTTGATTTTAATTAATTGTGCGAGTTTATCGAGAAAGCAAGCTGACTAATGTTGTTTCATACACGGGTGTTGAGTGTGTTCTTGACGCGTACAAAACAACAAGTGAGTTAGAGAAAATTTGAGGGAAACGCGAAATTTTAACGGAGTTAAACTTAAAACTGTTATTGAACCGTTTGTAATTTATAGTCGATTAAGCAGCACACGCCCGTGGCGTTCACCCGAAACGGCTGTCATAAAATCTTGAAACACTCCACACGCACGCTCAACCTTCCTCACTCCAAGGCACACGTAAATTACTTATAAGGGAAGTCAAATAACTCCAGAGTTCGCTAATAACCAAAATTAGATAGCACACTTTTTAGCGCTGTTCTATGTGGGTTACACACTGTTGAAAAGTGTGTTTTATAGAACATACACGTAATAACCCTCCTTCTGGCGCAGTCGGGTAAAAGCTATACCTATAATAGTGGTGTTCGAATATTATAATTTTCTATAACTGCCATAATAACTCACATCGGTGTTTTAATTATTGAACATTTATTTTCATTTAGACAATATTAATTTATTGATGCTTTCAATTTCGACAGCTTTAGGCAATGAAGGTAATGTACAAAACGCTTTAACATTTATGTAATCTTTTTTATTGCACTGAGTAACTTTACAGGATAATTTAGGACCTAATAAAAAAATTACTTGCGGAATAGAGTTGCATACAATTTAAGCTATGTTTTGGACATAATGTATGTTTCACTGATGCTGTAGATTTATTTGTAACCACAGCACGTGCATTGAGGGCATCTACACAATCACGATCGGGTTGGGTCACTTGAATAATTAAGAAGGGTCGTGGGGTTAGTGTCACACCCCGGCATGTCATCTCGGTTTTGGAGACCTGACACTCCGACAATGTAACAACAACCATCGTAACATCGGATCCATCCTCAATTCGTAGCCCAAGTATCGTAAGTAAATAATAAATTCGTTCTTTTCCCATGTCAAATAGAAATAAGTTTAAATCGTGAATTCTCGTGAAAGAAGTCTCTTGTATTTGATAAATTGGTAAAAATATTATCGGACATTTTTATGGTGTGACTAGCTATCCGCCCGCGGCTTCGCTTCGGCTGGAATTTTGTCTGTCACAAAAAAACCTTATCGCGCGCTTCCCTGTTTCAAAAACCGGGATAAAAACTATCCTATGTCCTTTACCGAGACTCAAACTATCTCTATACCAAATTTGATCAAAATCGGTTTAGTGGTTTAAGCGTGAAAGCGAGACAGACAGACTTACTTTCGCATTTATAATATTAGTAGCGTTCCTGTTTCAAAAACCGGGATAAAAACTATCCTATGTCCTTTCCCGGGACTCAAACTATTTCTATACCAAATTTGATCAAAATCGGTTCAGTGGTTTATGCGTGAAAGCGAGACAGACAGACAGACAGTTACTTTCGCATTATTAAAATTCGTAAATGGAAAAAATATGCATTTTGGAACATAAATCCTTTAACCAAACTAGAGATGAGACGTATTTACTAGAACAGATCCACACACTAGGTATTTTACAATACTAGGCGGCACCTATTCCAATTTTTTAAATACTTGATCCACCTAGTATTTTATAAATTACACGATTTCCGACCCTATCGTCAAAGTAATAGAGGTTATTATTGCGTAATCCGTAGTCGTATATTACGCGCACCGAGTATTTCTCGCCAAGCTTATGTGCGAACGTAGAGATTCACTCCGTTTCTGTCTGACCAAACAAATTTGAGCGCGACGAAGCAAACGAACACAAACGTAGTCAAACCACATTCATGTAAGTTCATGTAAAAAAGAAAAAAAATTGTAAATATTTTTATGAAATTGATATCTTTTATATACGCCAACTTTTAAGTTGACAGTTCTAAGCCTGTTGAAGTATGAAGGGAGGAATTATTGTTCAATTTCAAATTGCATTATTCATACTACGGTTGTATCTTTTAAAGAAAATTGTATTTTAAAGTCATATTACTTGGATTAGTCCGCACTAGTCGCGTCAAGTATGCTAAATTACTACGTACTAGGTGGAATAGGTATTTGGATCGAGTATTAATAAATACTAGGAATAGGTGCACCTAGTATCAAATTTACCTAGTATAACCCATCTCTAAACCAAACTAATTTATTGGGTGTAAGGAGCCTATGGAATTAGAAAAAGAGTTAGTAACTCTCTTATGATTATTTTCAGGTTTTAGTTATCACTGTTTACTGTTTTTGTAATAATTAAATATACCAGGCAGCTTCTCGAAGAATAACTGTAGTAAGATTGTGAAACTTGTCCCTATTTGGAGGGCCGTGTAGAGCCAGTGCGGCTGTAATCATCATTATTATCAAACTTTTCTCCGGGTCAACTAATGACAAGGCGTAAATAGGTTACAGTGATTTAGAGAAGTTTAATAACTTTTTATGAATCAATTTAATTAAATGTTTTCAAATAACGCGAAGTTATTTATAATACGAAAAATAGCTTTCTTAGTAACTTATTATTTAGTTTATTTCAGGTTCATATGATACGAATTCTTTCGTTATACACATTATACGAGTCGTTTCATGAGTTTTATTTCCAAGACAGGCAGCCTGGCTCTAAAGTCTGAGAATGTTTACCGCCGCGGAAGCCTCTAGTTGCTTGTTTTGCAGTGAAAAGTTTCCACCATCCTGAAAGAGGCATCTTTTTTAGATACCTGTGTGGTGTATGAATGTTTTAGGTAAATATCCCATGCTTCGTATCTTTTACAAGATGTGCCTTACGTGTGTGTTAAGCCACCACAATACATAAAGAATAAAGTGCCTATAGATTTTAAATGAAACTCAATGTTATTTTAGATCACCTCAAAAACCTAGGTTTTAAATAAAATGTTTACAATTGATGTGGTCAAGTATTATTATCGATCTAATCTGTTTTTTTTTAATAATCTAAATCATAAGTAAATAGGCGTCGAAAACCAGAGGTATTAATTAAATATCATTATAAGACATTTCGGCACCGATCTCATGAAGGTATTTTAAAGAGCACGATGACGACAAGTTGATAGAAATGCACAATATTGTAAAACAAAGGAGACAAGGTAAATGTACTAGTGAAGTCGCTGCACTTTTGCAGCGTGCGTGCTTCTGAATGCATTTCTGTTAAAACCGCTTGTCTCACGTGCTTACAGGCTGTGAAGAGTTGTTCACTCACAAAGTAGGCTCGGGGAGTATCGAGTCACCTTAAGTATGAAAATATTATGCCGTCGCTGTGCTCAGTGTTTTCTGCATAATTGACGAAAGTTGACTAGGTACCTGCCTTCGTATGCACAAGCAAATTACGAGTTCTGACGTTAATTCATCATTGAATATTTTAGTACCACTTTAAGTTAGCGAAGTTCGTTAAAGTCCTTGATTGAGTTGTTTTCCAGCCAAAAGTATCTTGCACTTTCAAAACCAGTCATTTTGAAGTAAGAAATTAATAATTATGAAAAACTAGCTGACCCGGCGAACTTTGTTCCGCCTTAATGGCAATAAATAAGCAGACTTTTTTTATTTCGAACGGGATAAAAAGTATCCTATGTCCTTCTCCTGGCTCTAAACTACCTCCCTGAAATTTTCAGCTAAATCGGTTCAGCCGTTCTTGAGTTATAAGTGGAGTAACTAACACGACTTTCTTTTATATATTAGATGAGTTAAAAGTACGTCAGATAAATCATACACATTCAGACACATTGATGTTAATACCTATTTGTCTTTCTGTTTTTTTTGCTAGTACAAAACTACAAAATTTCAGAAGCTGTCTAGGCATAAAATATGTATTATTTATGTAGGCTGTAAAATATGTATTATTTATGTGGACTGTCCAGTTTATACGTATGACACTAGTTTTTGGCAGCGGCTTCGCCCATGTCTTTCTATTGGCAAAATAATTTTCCCGACACCCTCACAAACTCTACCTCTTTATAAAAGTTTCCTGCTGTCGACCTTTATGATGTCGTCGGTCCACCTTGTGGGTGGACATCCCACTCTGCGTTTCCCGGTACGCGGCCTCCACTCCAGAAGCTTGCTGCCCCATCGACCGTCAGTTCTGTTCTGCGTATTATATGCCCTGTCCATTGCCACTTCAGCTTGCTAATCCGTCGGGTTATGTCAGCGACTTTAGTTTAGATCTCCTCATTTCTGATTCGACCTCGTAAAGAAACACCGAGCATAGCCCTCTCCATATCACGCTGTGCAACTTTGAGCTTCTGTATAACGCCTATAGTGAGAGGCCACGTTTTCGAACCGGTCATCACTGGTAACACACATTGGTTGTAGACTTTAGTCTTCAGGCACTGAGGTATTTTGGACGAAAAGATGTTGCGTAGTTTCCCGAACGCTGCCCAGCCGAGTTGGATTCGAGGATTGACCGCTTTCTCGAAATTGGACCTACCTAGCTGAATCGTTTGTCTGTCAACAATCTCGAGAATTGAGCTCCCAACCGAAACTTAACTTTATAAAATTAGTAGAGATTATTACGAGTAGGTATACCAGAGGCACTAGAGCATGTTCAACTACCTAAGTAATTTTCTCAACTTTTCGGGTACGAGAAAAATGATTTCGTGTCAGTCTAGGTTTTACGAACCTTCCGTGTGCAGAGTACCCACCCGTAACTCACAATTGAGTAGGCCGGGGGCTGTCGAGGCATTATCTCGGACCACGATGAAGGGGACCTCTTGAAAAACGCTCACAAGTGGGGGCTGGCAGGGCGTTTGCCTGGGCCCATTCTTTGGAGAGCCGCTCCCGGTACTTTTCTGATCAGCAGAGCTGACTGAGTGGCGGCATAGAGCAGAACCAGCTACCAGCTAACCAGCGAGTCATAACCTGAGACGGAGCCGTGGACGAATGTCCAAGTTAGGACAGTAACTCGCGGTTCCGTTTCATTGGGCTCCGGTGGACACCCACCATCGAGTTTTAGGGGAGAGTCCCACATTAAACCCACTGATCGTCCCCTTCGGCCATGCGCGAAGAATTTCCTGACGAGACTATAGCTCTTGTCACGGCTCTTGTCTAGTACCTATCTACGAAGATGTAGGATATGGAAAAATGCAGTTTTTGTTGGTTGATGCTCAGGTATATTCAACAGTTTGTACTACTTTTACAGGCACATGTAAGACTTGCATGTCAGATAAGAATAATGATAAAAGGGGTATAATCATCACTGTCCTTACACTTTCATCAAAAGTATTTCACAGATGTAGTTTATAGCTAGATGATAAAAGAAGTATTTTGTTTAGGATAAATTTAAGAACTATGAAACTCCTATGAATGAAACCTTTGTATCGATTTCTGTTAGAAATGAGGGTTGAAACTTGGTTGAAACAACCATCAATTTAACGAAATTTCTATCCTGTGACATTGGTCTAGTGAAGGGTTGCCATAAGTGTGGGGACTCAGACGGGGACATTTAAAGAAAAACTATTAAAGGTAGAAAAAAGGAGCTTTTATTACAACAATAGGTATTAATCAACATTAACCAAAGTATTAAGTATCTGTCAACATTTTTTAATTAGCACACGTTCCCCCTTAGTCTTACTAATAATGGTTGTATAGCGGTGGTATAGCTATACAATCTTTTGACCTTATCTGTCATTGTGACATTTGAATTTGACAGATAAGGACAAAACATTGTATAGCACTGTTGATGTAAATTCGTGAAACGTGAACGGACAAGACTAAGTGTCAGCGCTTACGTCGTTCTATCAACGTACCATTAGCCTCATTAGCCTAGCTAGTTAGTCGCGTTTATTTCTACGTAGGTATATTACTGTTTACCAAGTCCAGCCCTCTATTAAATAACTATGATTTTACTACTAAACGGGGACAAATTGCTTATCGGCCGGGACGCCAGGACACTATGCTTCAAACGGGGACATGTCCCGGCGTACGGGGACGTATGGCAACCCTAGTAGTCCCATTCGTTCGTTTCATCCAAATGACGTTCTGGACAAATCTCAAACTCATTTCAGATCATTTCAAATGGTGTTCAGGTTCTTTAGAGGCTGGTTAACAGAAGGACAAGCACTGATGCTCACAACTGCTGTAATAGGAATCTAAGAGCAACTCCAACCACATTCCTAAATAAGGGTAGATCAAATTATTGTATTAGAATCGCGACTTAACATTCGATTTTTAGCGCGGGCTCTAACTTGCCGACTGGATCGAAAGCGTTATTATAGTAGACTACGCTAGGGCTGGCATAGGGCAATAGGCGTAGGCGTGGGGGCGCCCTCGCCGGCATTGCACAGGCCACCACCACCGTCGGACGGGAACAGCTGTGTGCTCCTAGCTGCTCCCGTCGCCCCCCGTCCTGGGAGGCCTGTAGGGCCTAGGGAGGCACTGTGGTAGTGAAGGCTTTGTCCGGAATCCCACAGTTCCTTCAAACTTAAGGCGAATGACGGAGCACCGGGGTCTTTTTAGTGGGTATGCCTTAGTCCTTCTGACTTGGTGAGGCCCACATAACCTACCCTGTCTCCGCAGGGTAGGTATGCAATTCAATGCATGTTTTCCCCGAAAAAAAAAAGGCAATAGGCCCCCACCCTCTATACTTTTGATTGATGAATTTACTCTAGTCTTGGCCAGGCAAGCAAGACTGAATGGAGTTAAAAGGCAGTTTTTATGAAGTAGGCTCAGCTCTCAACTTTTCTGAAGTTTTAGTAAGAATAAGAATTTATTTATTATTTATTTATAATATTTTAATTTATTTAATTTTCATACTAAACATCACTTTATAACAGTGTTCAACTAGGGAGTAACTTTTTATTAATAAGGGGGTCAATGTTTTAACATAAAATTTTAATTATATTACAAATCAAGAAAACCTGAAATAGTATGATAACTCAGTGATGATTTTGATATTTCATCAATGATGTGAAATGTGGTTGATGGCTGATGTTGAATTTTTCGAGCATATTCAGTGATGTGCCTTGAAGAAAGCCTTGACCAGATATGAATTGATGATGATGATGGTTGTTTATTTGTTTGTTATACATTCAAAGTAAATTAAAGGAAAACACTAAGGAGTTTTGATATTACCGACAGTAAAATACTTAGCTGGTAGAACCCTATACGGTCGCAAGACCATGGTAACAATTTATTTCTATTGTTTATTGATTAGCTGATACTCAAAGGGATAAATAATATGAACGAACAAGCACAAAATTATTAGGGCATACTTTTTCTAGTAGATAAACTAAATAAAATTGATGGAATACAAACAAAGATAATAAGAAATGAATGTTTTAAGACAAACTGAATAGATATCGCACACCTAGATCTAAACTGAGACAACTCAAAAATTGTCAATTTTGACTTATACTTGTATTCAAATACTCGGTTATCATACGCATCTTTCCAACATAACAGGTTTAATAAAGCCTTAATCCATTTTCCGCTAGATGGCGATAACTTACTTTTGTTGAATCAACGCTTGTCAACCCCTTCCACCTAAACAAGCGTTTTGTCAGTTGACCTTCGCTAGTATCAGAGAGTGCACGTATTAAAATAAACGAAAACGCGGATATTTAGATTTGTTACAGTGAAGCAGAAAATATATAATGAGTTAATTTGAGTAGTAACAGTATTGATGAATTGTTCTGCAATAGTTAACCAAAACATTTTGACTTGTTCCAGTTTTGTTTGATAAAGCAATTTATATTTTGTTACTATTTTGAGTTGAGTTGGTTTTGATGAATCAACTTGTGAATTTCTAGTTGGCGTAGTTTTGTTGGAACAAATTTCATTTCAATGTTTTTCTATACACAACGTGTAGTTTTGCATATTTCACCTAAAATCAGGTACAGTATGATAATCCCTGTTTCTAAATAGTGTTAGTTTTATTCAAACTATCTCCTGTTTTGTTTGAGAAGAGTGTTTTGAGTTAACTTACTATTGTTGGATAAGCAAAACTTGCAGTGGATATTATTTTTATTTTCCGAAAAAAAATATGCTGGGTCATTTTCTTGTAAATATTTTAAGAGAACAATGTAAAGATAATTAAAAAGCAATGTACAGACGACGGCACTTCAAGTTAAACACTGTAGTAACTTATGTAGTTGTAATACAAGTGTATAGTCTGATATTCTGTTGTCTGCACAAGAGATAAAACCTTCTTTATAATGTAGAAATATAAAATAATGTAGAAAAATGGTCTATAATAAGTAAATAAATTAATAAATAAACATATCGATCGGCAGATGCTAAGAAAAAGTGGCTGAAGAAACTCAAACACCTATCATGTTCACCATGTCATGAAATCTTCATTTATATCTCTTATGCTGATCCAGATCGTGTTCAAAATGAACTGTTTTCTCAAACAATTCCTAAATTGATCATTTAGGATATCGAAACATTCAATGAAAACCACTTTAATAGTGCAGGAAGAGGACTCAGTCACATCTTGAAATTTTAAAATACAGAGGACCAAAGAACGTGGAAGAGATGACATTTGAAAAGTTTTATGACACTAAAATCTTGCAAAAAATGTGGGCAACTAATTTGATTTTAGACGAAAATCGGAATTAAGTTAAATGGCACGATATACAAATTTTAAGAGTGGAAAAGGAGAACTCAAATCTCAAAATGTCCAAAAAAAACTGATTCAAGTCTAAATGTACTTTATTATTTATACAAAGTCATTCTCCTAAAATGTAACAACTAAAAAAACTGCGATTAAAGGTAAAAAGGATAGATTTTTTGACCCATTTTATATACAGGGTCCTTTCACAGCCTATTAATAATCCAAAATAAAACTGAGTTTCATAACTTCCCTAACAAAAAATGTAGTAATACGTTTTTTTCGCCTCCTGAAAAATGCCCTTTTTTGAGTTGTCTCAGTTTAGATCTAGGTGTGCGATATCATAAAATTAAACTTTTTAGTTAGCTTACAAACTTAACTATTGTGTTACATTTTAGCTTTAAACATAACTTATAATAGAAAATAAGAACACAACAGCTAGTAGACAGTGTTGTAGACAATCGAAGAAGGATTAAAGGGTTGTTACAGTATACCAATAGTAAGTTTTCAGACAGACTAATTTACTTTTTGCCTTATATGAAATGAAATTTAGGCCTTTTCTATTAAAAATGCTTACATTTTATAGACTTACCTGTTGTATCTGCTGCATACGATGTAAACTGTAGGATGCATGTCGAAAACATCACAATATACGCCACACAAAGTTTATTTGTATTCATTTTGAACAATCGCTCCATTTCTTCCATGACACGATGGGAATCCACTGCCCAGTTTTAGTGCACTTTGTTTTTTAGTTTTTCGTTAGTAAAATTCTGCAGTACCATTCCCAACTGGTTGCTAGGTTCCATGATTTCACAACAATCAGTTTAGTAGCACCTGTAGGAATACGCGACACACAACCAAACAACTAAATTATGTGAAACGGACAAGGTACCATTTACTTACAAGTTCACTCAACTTTGTATGTATTTTATACAGTATTACAACGCTATAAATCACCGTGTAACTGTAATATACGCACTTTCAATTATATTTACGGTAAGTTAGGCAATATTATTTCAGTTAAAAGTTACATTGCTAAGTTTTTAGAAGCTTCGAAAGTTTGTGGAAACTTCACTCCACAAAACATTTACTTGAAGGACGCGACGAGCGTGCGTACAAGTCAAGCACAATGAAATATTATGTGCCGTTCATTCACTCACATGAACGAATGGAGTGGATTATTCTCCATTCATTCTTTCCGGCTAGTGATGTGATAAAACTCATTCAAATACCGGTTACCGGTTCATTGCGATAGCCACTAAAATTGGTGGACATATTTTTTTATTTTGCTCTACAGAATGAACAAAAACATTTTTTGTTGAATGTTGTCATGTTTTTGTTCATTGTTAAGGCAAAACACGCTCTGAAGATGCGGATTTAAATTACAAGCAGAATCCATACAATACAAAACTGATTTTTACGGTATTCAAATGAAATTATGGTGATCTTTTTACAAGTGATTAAATTTTTAAAGGACGTTTCATTTAGGTCCAATGTCAACATCGATAGTGACATTTAAAAAAAGTAAAAAGTTTTAAGGTTGGCAACATTACATAAATGTCTCTTTTCGACGATCTTGTCATTTTAGATTGTTGAGGCGGGTTTTAAATCCTAGGTAATCGTCGATATTTATATTGTTTTATAGTGAAATGAATTCATTCTGGTAAAGCAATATTGTGTTAATGCTACACTGCGTGTTATTTTAATCGGACTATACATAAATAGAGACTTGTGCCGTGATAACCTTACTATCAATGCAGTGTTTTGATGTTGGACCGTGGTATTAGTTTAGCGATTTAGTTCAAAGTTCTTTACTTTATTCTTTGTTATTTCAGCCATGGTGCGTATGAACGTATTGAGTGATGCGCTGAAGTCTATTCACAATGCTGAGAAGCGCGGCAAACGACAAGTCCTCATCAGGCCCTGCTCGAAAGTTATTGTTAAGTTCTTGACTGTGATGATGAAGCATGGCTACATTGGTGAATTCGAAATTGTTGACGACCACAGAGCCGGCAAGATTGTCGTTAACCTCACAGGAAGATTGAACAAGTGTGGGGTTATTTCACCTCGTTTTGATGTACCCATCAATGACATAGAAAGATGGACTAACCTCCTTCCATCTCGACAGTTCGGGTAAGTCATCATCATCATATTCTTGTTATAAAATTTCATCATAATATGAAGCTTATATGAATAATCTTACTCTACGAAGATTATTCAAGTTGGCCTGTTTCTGCTGTAACTTATATGTTATCAGTGACAGGGAAGGCTTATGAAAAATGAGTTTCAATGGGTAGGGGTACAACCTTTTACTAGTATTGCAATAGACATGTAATACCACTGTTTGTCTCCACACTAGGGTAGTTTACCTTTGTTAATATTATTTTATGACCCAAATCAGATGTTTATGTTTCTACAAAAATGTGCATTGACTTGCATTAAAACACCATGTTTGATGCTACCAAACATACTTAGGTACTTGAACGATGGATGGGCATTTAGTTAAATTTATTAAAAGTTTTGTGAAACAAGTTTTAATAATTCCTTCTACTACTTAGTTTATTAAGGTTTTTAACACATTTAATTTTGATTTGTGTTGAGTGATATACTATGCAGTTTCCATATTACATTAGAATTTTATTGGTTTTCTATGCACAGCCACCGCGGATCACCAATAGTTCTTGTTGGTTGTCATTTGAAGTGTTGTGCTAAAGGAATTTTAAAATTGCACTATTTGATGTCACTTTTATAGTGAACATTGTAAGTGCTTTTTTATACATTTTCTTTGTAATATACAAACATCCTGTATATTTAGGCAGTCTTTACAATTCACTGAAAATATTTATCTGGAAGTCTCAAGTTTTAAAGTTCCTCTTGCTTGTGAACATAATTTAAGATCTCCAAAAACTTCATAATTAAGCATTAATCTTTAAAAAAATATTTGTTTATAACTTGTTCTGATGCCATATAATATATAATATATATATACATATTATGTAATGTAACAAACTTCAATCCATGCTCATAGTTTATTTTATTTGGTTTCAGATATCTCGTGCTTACCACCAGTGGTGGTATCATGGACCATGAAGAAGCCAGAAGGAAACATCTTGGAGGAAAAATTCTAGGCTTCTTTTTCTAAGTTTATTCAATACATTTAAGAATGTATTCTGAAGTTTTATTTTACCTTATCAGCATTATATTAATTTAAATTAAGCAATTTGACACTGACACCTAATGGTGCAAATTTAGGCTGAGTTGCATCACCATTCACCTTAACTTTAACGATAACTTTATCTAACTAACCAGTGTTTTTGTATGGAATTTGACAGACTTGACTTTTGTTACTGGTAAGATGGTGCAACCCAGGATTAATTATCAATTTACTTTAGTTTACTTAGTTATAAATTTTTATAAACTTTTCTTTAACATTTCTATACAAAAAGATTAAATTACATTTGTTTGGTGGCATGGATACAGAAAAAAAATGATTTTCATTAATATACTGCCAGGATGTTGGATCCAGGTGTAAAGGGAAATTGTGTATCTACACTGATCTACACTAATATTATAAAGAGGAAAACTGTTTGTTTGTTTGTTTGGTTGTAATGAATAGGCTCAAAAACTACTGGACTGTTTTTAAAAATTCTTTCACCATTCGAAAGCTACATTATCCACGAGTAACATAGGCTAAATTTTATTTTGGAAAAAAATAGGGTACCGTAAAATATGTAGATAATGTAGTCCACGCGCGCGAAGCCGCGGGCGGAAAGCTGGTAGTTAAATAATTTATTATCTGGAATGCAATGCATCGTTAATATACTATTGATCCAAGCATTGGTCCTATTGATTGAATTGATTTTTGGATTGATTCAAATGAGAAGTAAAAGATAATTTAGACTTGCATTGATGTATATGTTTATTAAACAAAACAGAAAACAAGTATTTTCATTCACACAGTGCCAGCTAGCCCCAAAGTCAGTAACTTCATGCTTGAGTTATGGGTGCTAGCTTAACGGATATACCTCTTATATACTTTTTTAAAAATAAATACATATTAAACATAGTAACGCCCAGAGCCGTCACAGAAATTAAAATTCATCATTTCAATTTCTGCCCGGCCGGAACTCGATCCCGGGACCTCTCGGCGTAGTAGTATGTTTTGAACCACCACACCAAACGGCTAGCAGTTACGGCAAAAATGTGTCTCGTTCTCGTTATAAAGATAGAAATAAAAATATGTATGTACTTCCATATGATACAGTTGACAGCACGTCAACGTAAACACTGTGTATCTTACTTACGTAGTTGCGATTGGGGCGACTTTGCAACTAATATTTATAGTCTGATTTGCTGTCGACTGTATGTACAGTCGACAGCAGTTATGTAGTAGTATGTACTTACTACGTTATGTACCTATGTAAATCTTAGTAGGTATGTACCTACTAAGATTTACATAGGTAATACTTAGCAAGCAGCTTACAGAACTTTACACATTACTAGGTACTGAAAGTGCTAGACACGAACGCCTTACAAGAGAAAATAGCAATTGATTCGATCAGAGTATTTTGCATTCGCATACAAAGTGCAGTGGGTAGAGACACCTGCCGAACGTTCCACTATATGTACTCGTATGTGGCTTGTTATAATAAGTTGACAGACGAATGATTCAGAATTATGCCAAAAGCCACATTATTTCAGCTGTGTCATAGGTTAAAAGTTATGTGCGTTTATAGCCGAATTTGCACTGAACACAATTTTCAGCGCTGCTCTAAGTTAGGTAGAGATACCACCGTAAACTTAGGTATTGATTTGCTATAAAATATAGAAATAGAAACCTTCTTTTTCAGAAGCCTCAAGTTTATTTTGCATGATAGAATATTTATCTTTTTAAGTTTTTAATAAAGGCAAAGGAATCCTTTAGTGAGGTTGGTAAAGTAGACGTATTTCTGTGCAAGGGTTTCTTAATAATTATTCTGGATAATTTTATTTTGCTAATGTTAATTCGCGCTACGGCTGGCACAAGCACCAATTGATCTAGCTGGCCGCGAGCATAGTCGTAGCACGCGTGGTTGCCTCCGTCAGCGTTCTAGTTAGCTACGCCTCTGCTCAGCTTGTGTCGGCAGTTGCGCGCTGCCCGCTTCGAACTACGCTCGCCGCCACCGGACGAAAATGTGTCTCGCGCCCACTGTGTGCTGAAGTTTAGTGTCTGTGTTCGTGTTCTCATTTCGTACATACTAATAAAATTTACCAGTACCTGCCAGTACCTGAAATTTAGACAATGATGGCACCCGAAACAGTGGTAACCGTGGATCACAACAAGCCCAATGCGCCGCCGCAGCAGCAGCAACAGCAACAGGGAAATGCGCTTGAATGGCTCAAATTCAACATCGACTACTTCAAAACTCCTCCAGGCCTACTCAAAGTTGTCGAATTGGTAAGTAACCTACTTTAGACTCGTATATTTTGTGCGATAAGTTTATTAATGCATTAGCTCTACAATTTTCCCTCAAATTTGCTTTAGTCGTCGGCAAGTCCTTGGTAAACCTGTTTTATAGTTTGTGTTGTCTACGTCTGTGACATTCTTACTTTTACGTTACGTTACTTTGAATTGGCCTCTCTAGCCACTAGTTTCAAATGAAGAGGTATCATCTACTAGCTTTAAGTTCAATAGGTCATTATAAGACGGATTCAGAGAGCCTTTTAAAAAAAACATTAAGTAGGTATTACCTACCTACGTAGTTGTTTGCCGACGTCTGGAATGCTGGTTGAGTTGTACAGTCTTGTGATATAATCAATAATCGTCGAATTAATTAAGTACAATTAGTATTCACGTATATGCTTGCATTTGCTTAATTGAGATGTCATAATAATTAATCGAGGTCATATCTATGAACAAACTATTACTTTAGCACCTAGCTAATTATTTTTTCCAGGTAAACATAATTTTATTTACTTAGCAGCCACCTACTTACTTGCTACGTCTTTACTGCGTTTGGATGAACCTTGAAAACAATTGACGTGAGTTACAGAAATTGGTAAAGTCACGTACGTACTACTTACGTTTCTACTTACTTTGGTTTCTTTAACCACACAGGAAAGCTTATCCATAGGCTTGTCAGGCCATAACTGGTGCACAATGAACCATTCATATCAATTAAGCGTGTATCCTTAGTATAGGTACACAAAAGATTAACATTTTGTTACTTTATGCAATTAAAGGCGTATCTTCTACCTAGGTATATCTATAGGTAATAGAGCGCTACCTTCTATACTACGAGTACCTACTCCTTAAGACCTTAATTATCGTTGTGGATTTAAATAGCTAGCTAGCCTAGATCTGTTAATGTCCGATGTCTTAGTTAGTATTAGTAAATTAAATGAATGGGCAAAAATTACACAAATAGCGAGTTCTCAGTTATAAATTATATTGGGACAGTCATAAGTTCAAATAAGGCGTGTTCTGATCGCCTACGTGTGCTGATATCATCCAGCGTTTACCTGGGACCGCAGGCCTTGTATAACGCTAAGATATTACAATTGGAAGTACACAGGTATTAGCTACTAACATATTACTACCACCTAGGTACTATATACTTTAGTAGGTGGGAAATTAAACGCTATTTGCATATTCATTAGCCACCATTACCGCTTCAAACTGAGTGACGTCTTCATAGTCATCATAAGCGCAACCGCAGACAATTCAAAATCATTTGATTTGATTTTTAACTAAATAAACTGCATTGGTTTATTTGGATTAGGTATGCTTAATAAGCTTAAAAACTGATACTCCTTTTGCAGTTAATTACTTCCAAATTATTTGTGTTCGTTAAAATTTCCATTACCTTAATAATACTCCTTGTCACATACCAACATAATGGAAACAAAACGGTTTGGTAATCGAACTTACAATGCAAAAACCATTAGACTAAAATAGAGTAGTACACAATTGTACCAATACGTTCGTTACACAGTTGAACACGCATTTTAAATACTCGGTGAAGCGTTAGAGCAAGCCTTTGGTTAACTTGAATGCATTTTCAGTTATTTAAACAAATGAAGCATACAAACATGCCTGGTAACCATTGTATTTGCAAACCGATTATTTTATGTACCTAATCGTATTTCAAAATAAAGTAGGAAATTATAACCTCATGATGATTTTGTAAAGAACTTAGGTACAATAAAAGTAACTTTATCGTATAATTAGACGTCGCTGTAAAGGTCAATAGCTGGTTTACAGTTAAATATTCGGTTAATTACAAAAAAAGCCATGGCGTGAGACTGAAAGCGTTGACCCATGAACTTTTAAGTCAATGACCAAGTTGCTACTATTAATCATTATTAACAGTGGTCCTGAAAATATTCTAATTATTTCTTTAATTGTTTTGACCACATAAACGCACGCTGGAATTTTCAATTCTTGCCAGGGAGATTGAAAACTTTTTAAATGCGCCTTTCTTGACCTACGTAGAAGTAGATTATTATGAAGATATTGTTTATGTATGACTTGTGCATGACAAAACGCTTAGTTAAATATGGAGCTCTTCTCAACGAGAGTTTACAAGCTGTTAGCAGTAAAAGCTAGTGAACCTTTGCATTGCCTTGAAAAGGAAAATATGCTGCACAAATCACAGATAACCAGGGAAAATCCAGGCCAATGACGATAACGATAAACTAATGCTTTTAAATGCTTTACATGCAGTTATTACCAACTATGGAGTATGTATGGAGCATAATAATAATTAATAACCCTATTACAAACTCTGTCAGTTATGAAAAATAGAGAAAATTTTATCTAACTCTAGGAACATTCCAAAAAGAACGTAAGTTTGCTAGTTTGCAAGTGTACGTCGCCTCATTGCGGCGGTGTTTAGAGAGGTGACGTAAAAACTTTCGAGGTTGCTTAACCATGTATGTACGGGGCAACGAACATGCGTCGGCAAAGTGCGACCATATTAACGAGCTATTAAAATTTTGCATTCGTAACTTTTATTTGAGAGCGACGCGGGTGAAAGCTGGCATCGAAATGAAAGTAGTTCTGTCTACATGTGGTTCGGCATCGCCGTAAGCCGTAAGTGGCCAGCGCCTGCGCCTGCCTATGGAGTCGGAGTGGTGTCGTCTACCGGTCTTAAGCCGGTACAAGCTTGTAGTTTTCTTTTCATTTCACTCGCTCGATTCTTGGCAAACTTACGAGTATGAGAATAGAATACACAACTAAGTATGTATTACTTAACTTTCACTAATGTACGCGTAAGGCCTAAATTTGAGTAGACATTTCAAATTTTTCGTGTGAAAAGCTAGTTCTCTAATGGTTTTCATTTGTAACAAAGCACCCAAATAAAAATCTGGGGGCACGGCAGTGCCCCCACCAAGTCGAGCAAAAAAGCGGCACGGCCGTACCATCCTTTTCTCGAAGCAATTCAGGCCATTTTCGACCGCCTGTAACTTCGTTGTGGATAAAACTAGAAGGCTGAATTTTCATTAGCTATGCAGGCATTGTAAAGACACGGTATATTTAAAATTTCATTCAATTTGAACCAGTAGTTTAAGAATTATAACGGGTCAAAGTTACTTAATTTTGTCACTCACTGACTCACTGACTCACTGACTCACCGATCATCAAAACTCTAAGGCACTTCTAGCAGACCTAGAAGCTTCAAATTTGGAATATAAGTAGTGTTTGGTGTATGAATCAAGGAAAAACTAAAATATTTGGGGGCACGGTAGCGCAACCGCCAAGTCGAGTAAAATTTTTTAATTTCGGTCCAGTTTTCTAGATACATAACTGGTGTCTACAAAATACAAAAAGAAATGAGATCCCATCAAAAACAATACTTGTCAAAAAAACCAAGTCTCGCAACTCAGTTGTTCTACGGTAAAAAGTTGTGAGATCCATGTAATACCAAGTCCAGGCCAAGAAATCTTTAACGTTTTACATAAATATATTGACTTGGCCATCGCATGAAAACACGTGTAAATTAAATTATTTAGTGCGATGGCCAAGTCAATAATTTATGTAAAACGTTAAAGATTTCTTGGCCTGGACTTGGTATTACATGGATCTCACAACTTTTTACCGTAGAACAACTGAGTTGCGAGACTTGGTTTTTTTGACAAGTATTGTTTTTGATGGGATATATCTATTCAATTAGCGAATCATCTTTATTTGCAATAGATTTTAGTTTATGTAGAGACATCTCAAACGCACACATTTTATTTCTAGCATTCAAATTCCAAAATACGAGTAAGCTAAAATTGTCATACTATTCTCTCCCACTAAGGAAGTTGTCGCCTCTATCATGCTCAACATTTACCTATAAATTTATTGGTGCTTATTACTTGTAAATTGGTTAATTAGCTATAATCACGAGAGGTAGCAAAGTCATTTGTGAATTTAAAGAAGATTTCCGAGGGAATACATATGAGATGCCATATAAAATAGGTGGTTAGGTAGGTACTTAAAACTCGTTGCAAAACAGAGCGCATCTTGCGAGAACTCAATTTATTAGTCATTGTTTCTTACGTGTTTTCATTATGATGTCAGTACTGTCGTGAGATAAAAATTTTAAGTAAGAATACTGTAAGTATAGTACCTAGGTAGAGTATTTAATAAGTACTACTAAGCAGTAAGTATTTTTATTTGAGTAACGATTCATTGGCAAATATCGCCAGAACTCTCCTTTTTCACTTGTATACCTACCTATGTGTTCTTTTCATTCTGAAAACGTTTTTATGTATACATTGATCTAAAGAAAAAGAATAAGTAATTACTTAAATAGTCAATGGCGGCATGCGAGAACAATATAAGCTCAAGGACTGTCACAGTTGATTAGCATAAAACGTAAGTATAAATAGTGATCTGTGTAGCTGCTGATATACCTATTGTGTTTGCTAATATCACGCAACTGGCCACGCCAGCTTGAGAAACTCAGTTTAATTTACTTAAACACAATTTTTTATAAGCTATGAAGTTTAAGATGTATGAAACGGGTTTAATCTTTCGTTATGTCACACTTTTAATCGCATTTACTACAGTTTATATTTATCTGACGCCACGGCGGCAGTCGCTATTTTCGGAAGATGCTCATCTCTTGTTCTCTTTATTTACCTAGTCGAACGTGGCTCGTGTATTGTGTGGGGTAAAAACAGCTACCTGGACATTCTATTCCGAACCTCCAAGGCAGCCCATTAGGGACGCCGTTAGTTTTTGTTTGGGTCAAAGCACCTACCTTGCATTCAATATCTTTCAAGACATTTTCAAGGTTATTAACTGACGTAATGTTTGTGAATTATCGTCTTTTTTTATCACAAGCCAGATTCGCTATTCGTAGTGCTCCACCCTGCTGAACGTGCGTCGCCGGTTAAATTTGAACTTAATGGGTAAGCTAATAAAGATTAATAGAGGAATATTCCTCGAATTACAGTGGCAATTAAATTACAAGTGATGAATGCGATGATATTTAGGACATGGGTGTCGTGGTAACATGACCTTTGACTCTATGATTCATTTACTCTAGAAAATGTGGTCCATTCATTAGCTTCAATCACATGCTCTATTCTTGAATTGCCTAATGCCATATGAACAATTGCAGAGGTTTACTTTAGAGCCAACACACATCAAAGCGATGTGTCGCGTTGCGTGCGACATCACATCGGATCGTCGATTAAACAGTGCAGTCCATTTATGAGCTTCAATTCTCCGTAGTGACTTCAACAGCTTGATTGTCTACCTCTGCCAGAGCAATCTCTGTGGTCGACTTTAATAAGCCTTTATTTTGTGGTTTAAAAGAATGTATTATTATCAATGCTAGCTTAGAAGTCCCGTTATGTGCGTGTGCTCAGCGCATCTGACCGCAGTCGGTGCTCACTGCACCGTACGGTTTCTTGCGAACTGTGTTCATCATTGTTTTATTACGTGGCGTGTGTGTACACACCACTAATGACCTAAGTCATTTACTTAACATTGCCTTGCATGCTGTGTTTCACACAACTGCACTGAATTATAGCTATGTATTACCTATTCCTAGGTAGGTACATAACATAGTCACGAACGATCAAGAAGTAGAGTCCAATTTAAAATTAGTTATTACTAGGATTTTCCTCTTATTTTATAGGTAAAAGGTTGATTTCTCATTATTTTCTCATTTATAAATTTTCACTTCAGTTCGGGATAAAGTCTTAAAACAGTAACATTTTGGAAAAAAATGGCGGTCTATCTCTCTAAATAAATATTTTTTCTTTCTTTCTTTCTTTCTTTCTTTCTTTCTAAATTAGTATGCCACGCACAAGCATGGCCTACCTCGTAGATACTCGTAAATGTTTTTGTAAATAAAGCTTTCTCTTCATTGAGATAATAATAAAAAGTGTAATGTCACGAAAAACTAGTTTGAAGTCGTTTGAAAAATTAATAGACTAGAGTAGAGATACTAGTGGATACATACTTGTATAAAACTGAATTTAACGGTTAGGTAGGTTACACACTGCTAGAGTGTTTGTGAGGAATGTCTTATTTTATATTAGGTCAATAAAAATCAAGAATCCAGAGAATCAAGCAGCAGCTTTTAAGCTTTACAAACTTAAATTCGTTATCAGAAGACTGTGATTCAAGATTGTTTATAAACATTGGTTGGTTTCGCTTTATCGAGCAAATTATTGAAGCGGGTATGGAGTAACCGCGTTACGGAAGTGAAAACGAGACTATTGAAATTGAAATACCTAACTTTCGATCAATTTTCATAACGCGTTATGTGTACAGCTCATGTGAGCAAGTCGTTTGTATCAAGGTTAATAATAATTTGAAATCGATAGGAACTGTTGCGAAGATAAGGCGGGGTTGACGGCTGTGTTCACGGTAGAGTTAGCCAGTGACAATAAGTAAAGCCGATTTGCAACTCAAAGGGCACATATTGTGGCATCGATTAAATGGACAAATTATGTCAGAGGTGTTTACAACCCATGTAGTAGAGACCTGTAACATAGGAGGTACATTACTACTACTATTCTTGAAAATAACTATAAGTAGGTACAAAGTGGTAATGCCACCTGAAGGGAAAGTACCTACTCTTAATAGTGTAGATAGATTTTTTAATCAAAGAAAATATTTATTTAGTTTTGAATACAAAGAGAACTGCATCCAAAGATTGCAAGATGTGCTTGCTAAGAATTGTTATGCTGGGTTAACAGGAACGACTCGAAGACTAAACATCCAGGGGGCAAGCGAGCCCCTTCGAACTGAAAAATAAAGTTAGTCTTAAGCTGAATGTAGAGACGAATACGTCTTACATGAAATTAATTTTTAATTATTCACGGCAGCAGGAGTCAGGACAGCTTCAGTATGGGAAATATGTAAAAATGACAAGTTAATTCTTCAGTTAAAGAAAGTAAATAAAGTTCTTCAGTTGAGAAATTTGACATGTGGCCTTGATGTAGTCAGTAAGGTTACTCCTATGTAGAGACAGATACCTTGTATCGCACAATAGATAGGCAGCACATAAAAACGGATACCTACTTAATTAAAAAAAATACAATCAATCGGATTGGTACAATTTAGGCGGTCTTATCGCTACAGATTCCTAAATTTGCGACAAACGACGCGGGCAGCAGCTAGTCAAGTATAAGTTATCTACCTGCAGCTACTAATAAAGTTAGACTACTTAATGTAGAGACTAGAATGGCGATGGCGTCATTCCGAGCGTGAACACGATCTTGATGAAAATTGACATTCCATTCTTAACTAGTTATTTTACTTTAAAGTCCTTTAAAAGTATTATACAGTGTGAGTCACGTTAAAGTGTACATATGAAAATATGTGAAACTAGATCTATTTTTATCGATAAAAAAGAGGTCAAAAAAATTTTGAGATTTTTTTTTTTAATTTTTTATAGAATTTTTTTTCTTCCAATTACTTATTGTAAAGAAAACGTAATAACTTTTAAACTAAGCGGTATATCCTGATAAAATGAAAACAGTAATAATGCTAAATAACAGGCGATACTAAAAAAATTCATGAAATACCTAGAAAATGCAAACAAATAATAAAAAATGATACTTTTTGAAAAAAATCTGCTTAAAAATTCGTATTTTTTTGGTTATTTGATAAATTTCTCCAAAAAATGCCCCTATAACAGGTAGTTTTTATTACTTTTTATTATTCTCTATCGTATTACTTTTGTAAAACCAAAAATTGCATGTCTCTATCCCTATCACAACGTTTGCAATGATCGTTTGAACTAAGCCTCTCCGGGCGCGCCATTCAACGCTTCGTTAACAACGGAACTGAAAGTGACTCTAGATTTGTAATTTTGATAAAGACAAGTTAGATTTTAAATAAAAACAAAAGATTTCGAAGTAAAATAAGCATTTGAGTTAAAATTAAAATTGTCTCTACCTGTAGCGGAGAAAAATGTGGTGGCAGGCCTTTGTTCAAACGATCATAGCAAATGTTGTGATAGGGATAGAGACATGTGATTTTTAGTTTTACAAAAGTAATACGATAGAGAATAATAAAAAGTAATAAAAACCATCTATTATAGGGGCATTTTTGGAGAAATTTATTAAATAACCAAAAAAATACGAATTTTTAAGCAGATTTTTTTCAAAAAGCATCATTTTTTATTATTTGTTGGCATTTTTGGTGTATTTTTTGTATTGTTTTAGTATTGCCTGTTATTTAGCATTATCACTGTTTTTATTTTATCAGGATATACCGCTTAGTTTAAAAGTTATTACGTTTTCTTTACAATAAGTAATTGGAAGAAAAAAAATTCTATAAAAAATTAAAAAAAAATCTCAAAAAATTTTTGACCTCTTTTTTGTCGATAAAAATAGGTCTAGTTTCATCTATTTTCATATGTACACTTTAACGTGACTCACACTGTATAAACGTCGTGAGTCCATTTGAATCATATTGATGATGACCTAAACCATGAAATATGTTATTTTTAAGAACGGCATATTTTGTGATGATAACATAATTTAGTTCTTAAAAGTAACATCGACGCCGACGCGAAAAAGGTATATCCGTATTAGGTTTTTTACAATACTTATTATCACTTGTTTTAATGAGTCACTTCGCTGATTACTTGACAAACGTGTTTCTGCTGACACGTCGTACGTTGGATGATTATTGTAAAATATGTTTTTACGAATTTTAATTGTGCATGTAAACAACTATAAACCAGTGACCTCTCATTCTGTTACCGTTGACCTTTTCATTATTATTGTATCTTAATAAAAGTATTATTAAACTTTGGGTTTCAAAGCCTCAAACCCCATTTACAGTATACAGCGGGTACAATATATATGTATATGTTACGGTTAATGTGATAAATTGAAAATTATTAATAATAACCGGTTATTATGAATAATTACCGACAGTCGCGGTAAAAGTGATAAATTAATCACATTTAACAGTGATTATTTAGTAATTCAACCTTAGTACCAACAAATTTCATAAAAGAGAACAACATCTTTTGTACGTGCTCGTGTACAGCCAAACTTTTGAACGTTTAGATATCATATATTAATATAATTTGGCATAATGAGTTTGGAATGTTTCTTGCATAATATTACTTTTCCATGATGCCTATAACATAATGTTTTGATTTAAAGTGAAAAATAGGTTAAGGTGCGGCGGGGGTGGCCCTTGGGCCACCCCTAAGCCGCCTATTTAGTTTTATACACACATAAAGGACCTCATATTAATCACATTTACCAAATCATGCGGTGATTATTCATAATAACCGGCGATTATTCATAATTTTCACATTTATCACTTTGACCGTAACATATATACGGTTCTATAGTCACTGTCACTTTTTCAAAACTTGCTGGTGTAACATTATGAGATTATTGATCTTTGCTTTTAAAATTAGCCTTCTTGGTAGAGTGTCGGTCGTCCAGCCATGCTAGAAAGCATGCCATGATAAAATCATAACGATGATTTTAAGAGTAGGCGCACACCGTTGATTTTTCGTCGGCCGATAGTTTAGTCGGGCAGTTGATCAGTATGGGCATGTATGGGAGTGCGCACACTACGCCGATTCGATTTGGCCGATTCTTCATACAATTTAAAATCGGGCACAACTATCGGCCAACTAAAAATCAACTATGTGCGTGCCTACTAATGCTGGGTTTCTATATTCAATCTTAATCTAAATTGGACGGATTTGGATTGTCAACTGTCAAATTTTAAAATGTTTTTGGCCAAAATATCTGCGGTTTTTGATGCTTTTACATTTTTATATCTATATATATAAAAGAAAGTCGTGTTAGTTACTCCACTTATAACTCAAGAACGGCTGAACCGATTTAGCTGAAAATTGTCAGGGAGGTAGTTTAGAGCCAGGAGAAGGACATAGGATACTTTTTATCCCGTTCGAAATTAAAAAAAAAGTCTGCTTATTTATTGTCATTAAGGCGGAACAAAGTTCGCCGGGTCAGCTAGTTGTTTATAAGACTATTTAAACAATATTAAAGTGTAAATGCGTCGAACATTTTGGAAATATAATCTAAACTGAATTCAATTTGACAGTTGTAATCCGGATTTGGACAAGGATTGAATATAGGAATCGGGCGTAAATGTATTGGATTATCGTGCAAATCGACAAAATGGGTCGATAAAACTTTATCGTGGCTTGCATCTTTGGCCTAGGTGTCTATGTCTCCTTCTGTCGCAATACGTGACACTTTGGGCTTCCAAAGATTTCTGGGCTCGAGTAGGTCAGTATTTTATAGCGCTCCTTTAATTCCCATTATCTGGTTCGATGTCTTAAATAATATGCTGCATACTTTGGTCGTAGTACCCACGCTTACAAGGCTTGCAAACGGCATAACTTGGTCACATTCGAATTGCTTGTGTGGGCTAAGCAGGTATGTAAGCACTATGATTATGTCGTCCTTGCCGTCTACCTACGAAATTGGTTACCCACGAATTTATTTTTTATCGCCTACAGTTCTGCATAGTTGTGTTAACCTATTATGCAAATGTTACTAGCATTTTCTATCAAGTACAAGTATTCACTTCTTCTCTAGACCAAGTCCTCCTTAGGTTTTTATTGAATCAACTAATTTTAAATATATTAGGCTGGGTTGCACCACCTAACTTTAACGGTAACTATAACGATAACCGGTGCTTTTTATATGGAGTTTGACAGATTTTTGAGGTTTGTCAAAGTTAAAGTAAGATGGTGCAACCCACCCTTAGTGTAGCAGTTAATTAGTTTCCTTATTGTCTGTGAACTTGGGAACATACCAGGCAGCTATGTTTTCTAAACTCTAAGTCATGATGTTAGAGATAGTATAATTTAACCTCAATGATTTCAAATAGTCATGTATAGTCGTGATAGATAAGTTTTATTGTGACCGTAGCGGTAGAGCAAAGTGACAGGTGGTTTAATAATAAAGTGTGTCTATGTACAGTAATGTTAAGTTCATAAAGTAGGCATTTTACCTAGAAACTAAACTCAACAAACCACTCTTAAGTATTTGCGCTAAGCGCTAAGTTTGTGTGCTTACCTATTATAAAAGTTGTCTTACCTACTACCTAATTCGATAGAGTTCGATGTCCTTGATGCCGTCACGGATGACATGTCTAACTCTAATGAAGTCTGCTTTAAAACATTGTCTTCAGTTCACTTCGTAACACCACTTGATTGATGACATCAGAGAGTTATACTGGCGCGTAAGGTCACGTTTTCATAGAGATGACGTGTTCGTAGCTGTTTAATATATTTGGATGACCAATATTATGCTCCTGGCAGTGTTCTTGAGACAACTTTGATATATTTAAATGTGTTTGCATTGCCACCATAAACATGCAGCTATCGTAGTTATTTTATATGTGCGTCAAATCGGTCGACCAATTTTTCTTATCACGATGTAACGTCACATGGTGCTTATTGAATTGACAGAGTGTAAAGATATCTGGCTGTAAAAATATTAACTTTTTTATGTAAAATGTATATCGGTATAAGTCATAGTTACTTCCTGCAGTTGAATGATATCATAATGTTTAGTATTTCTGGAACAAAAATGAATTTTATTTAATTGAATAATATTTTTAAGTAATTGAATCGTCATATTTTATCTAGTCCTGTAGGATATTGGTTAAGGATAGTTATATGAACTGACATGATTAACAGCGTGACCAACTTGATTGATGTTTGTTCAAGAATCCGGACCTTACTGTACTTTACTGCAATTTCTTTCACTCAATTGCATTGGCCGAGATAGGTTAGTTACTTAGTTAAGTTCTTGATTCTCAGTAGGTAGATATATCAGTGCGGAGATGGGCTTTACATATATTTTATACCTATTTTCGGTACAACCTTGATTTTTAGTTTTAAAGGACATTGTCAGAAATCGCCTAAAAAACCGCCCAAAAACATGAACCCATCATAATTATTTTCTATTTTTTTTAATTCATTAAGCACCCTTTCATTCTAATGGACACTTAAGCATTGAAAAATTAAATAAATAAGTCTTTTAACGTTTATTCTATAATACTATTACAACTTCCGGACGTTTTGGTGCTTGGCATGGTCTAAAACCTATCAAGTTCCATAATTTTTGCCGATAAAATCTGTACGAGGCATTACCGTACTTTATTGCTGGGAGTCCATGTATAGTGATGTTCCTGCGGCCATCATAGACAATAAAATATCGATTTTGAAAAAAAAAATCGATTAAATTGCTTTGAAGACTAGATTTGCGTTAAAAGCTAAAAAGATATTGACACTATTACAAGAAGTTATCTAAAGTGTCCAACTGGTCGAAGGTCGTAAATAAAATAAAAATAATTAGGACCATAAACTGATATTCATGGTATCATAACTGTAAAAGTGTCAGAATCCGATGTTGAATCCAATGCCAGTTGAAGTGAGAGAAACATACCTATATCAACCTAGTATAGTTGCCAGTCTCTCATAATCTATGCCAATGAGGGTTTTCGCGATTGAAAAATCCCATCATGCAGCATTTGGACCTCGCGTCTACGTATTGCCATCTCGCGGATTTTTCAATCGCGAAAACCCTCATTCATAGCACATGTATAATAATAGACCAAATGAACTTTTATAGATTGTGAAAGAGAAGATAAAGATTTTATTATTTTATTAAAATCTTGCCACGAGGTAGTTTTTCAGTAGAAACCAGGATTGGATAATGGCTACAGGCAAGTATCAGAACATTTTATAAATATTTTTAATCGATTATATCCTTGTGAATCGTTTTAATAAATTGTCATTTTACTTTTTCAACTAAAACTTTTTCAATCCCTAGTCTTGTCAAACTGTCATAATGTCAACAAATTATAAATGTCACGTCAGTTGACTCAATTTCAGTCTTCTGTGCGTTTATTGTATTTTTATTTCAATGAAATAGTGCTAAAGGGTTAGTACTAAAAGTGAAAGCCTTTTTTCAGAAAGAAAACCAATGTGGAGCCCTTATTATTCATACTGTTTGAAAGTTACAAGTCAGTGATACAGTTGCCACCATTATAACTCCGTGGTGATACCATACCAAAGAAGAAGTTTTCCTAAACACTTGTGTTATTTTTATATGTGATCAAATAAAAAGGATTAATTCTACTGCTCAAATGGAATAACTTATCCCAAGAGACCGAATATAAAAAAAAACCCCTCCATAGAAATTATCACCATCACGAGGATGTGAATTTTTTTGAGAATTTGATAATGGTCCTGTAAGAAAAGTAGTTGTATTTCAGTAGTAGAATCAACCCTTCTTGTTTCATTAGCAAGAGTAACTATAAAAACGCCCTGTAGGTAGGTATTATTAAGCTGAAGAGTTTGTTTAGTGTCAAAGACTGTCACACAGTGTAACTTAAATTGGCATTTATTATGATAATGAACATAAAAACTTAAATAAATATTTATGTTAATATTTTTTCTATTTATTTATTTTCCCAAAGCTTCACAGTGACAGCTGAAACAGCAATACTGTTGTAAAACTAAACTTAGAACAAACTGTTACAAATATTTTACAAATTAAAATAAAACCGCATGTTGCTTTACTTTCTCGTATAGGTAATAAATGTAATTAATGGCTAGATTATTGTTACTTTGTTACCCTCAATAGTGAGGAGATCTTATAAAATGGTAACCCTGATTTTCATTGTCATTCAAGTGCTCTTTCTTCGCATAGGCTTCTGTGATTTGGCCAAGGGCCACACACATTGCGATAAAATTATGCGACATTGATTTGACAGCAGCGGAGTGAAGTCTTGCGACTATACAAAATGATACCCTGTAATCGTAGCGCATATAGACATAGACGGGATAGCTCGTAGAGCTGATGGCCGCTGGGGCAGGAAAGTTCTTGAGTGGCGACCACGAGCCGAAAGACGTAGCGTGGGCAGGCCTCCCACTAGGTGGACCGACGATCTGGTGAAGGTCGCGGGAGGTGCCTGTATCACTATTTACCATACATTACTATTTATTGTATACTCGCCGGATTACACGTAGGAGCACGCGCGTTACAGCTTCAGCCTTGCATTATTATAAGATCTTGTTCCGCCATTTTTCGAACTTCCTCCGTGAGGATATCCCCGCCGAATTCTATGATAAACCTATCAAAAGTCATATTTTGCAATGTCAAAATTAATTTGCCGAAATTCGCCGAGCCAGCTATGTCAAATAATATTATTAGGTGTCAAACAGGATACCTTCAGAAATTAATATTACGATTTTAAAGATAAGACAAGACAACTTTTTATTGACGAAGTTGCTGGGACAGCTAGAAACTATTTTTTTTCCGGCACTTTAAGAAAATAATAAATGAATGAAAACGCAGCGTGGGACGTCCACCCACAAGGTGGACCGACGACCTGATAAAGGTAGCGGGAAGGCGCTGGATGCAGGCCGCTACCAACCGTGCGATGTGGAAGTCATTGGGGGAGGCCTATGTTCAGTAGTGGACGTCCTGTGGCTGAAATGATGATGATGATGATGAAATGAATGGAAATGACAAATCTTCGAACGTGTATAATACCGTGCCAAAGTAATCATATAATTTTGGCACCTTAATAACTATTGCCGTTTTTGTTGTAAAGATCATGCAGCGGTACCTTCGGATATTATTGGAAAGAAAACTATGTAGGCTCTAGATCTGAAGCCGCTTTAACGAACACGAACTCATACAATGCGGCGTATTTTCTTCCAGTCTTTAGTCAGGACTTTAGTCGAATTAAAACCCCGGTTGAACGTGATATAGCCGCACTAGAATACGGTGCTTTTTTGCATAATCGCAAGACTTCGTTCCGGTGTCGACCGAATGTCACGATGTATGTGGCCCAGGGGTTACTGTAGCCGCTAAGGTTTGAAACTTCTTGCTTAAAATATTGTAGTCTTTGGCATAGACTACGACGGTTGTCATGGAGATAGGAGTTTGTTATCTCGTGTCAGATGTAAATGGTGAAAAGAAAACTCATGATTCGTGTTATTTTTATGCAATATGTAGGTATTTTATAAAAGTGGAACCCCGAGTGATCTCCAAAACCCATTCTATTATTATATACGATTCGGCTTCGATATCTATAATACAATAGGAGTTTATTTCATGTGTCAGATGACAAGGGTGGAAACAACCTACGATTCATGTTGTTTATTTACGTGCAATATGTGGGCATATTATGAAAGTGGAATGCCGAGTTGTATTTCTAAAACTTGTTCTATTATTTTATACTATTTGGCTGCGACTCGGCGTGACGACAATACAAAACATTTTTCGCGAATCGGTGTTCATACATTCACACAATACATTAGACGCCATGTTGTCATAAACGACATATTATAAAATCGCTGTAATTTAATATTCTTAATCATTAATTTTATGGCAAGTGTCCATCAGGAATCATTGTTCTTACACACAGAATCGTATTATTTCGCTTTCGGGTAGTAATATGTCAAAATTGTTGGTTCTTAGGCGAACAATGTATGGAGAACGAACATTGTCCTTTTAATGTAAGATATAATTTTATGTTATTATGTTTAAAAATAAAATAATGAGTTGTTTCACTCATGCAATGCATGAAAACACTTCGCAGGCTAAGTTCTAAGTTCATTATTATTATTACATCTTATATCTTGTTTGCGAATGTGATAAGTCTCTACAAACTGGAATAACTAAAGTCGATGAAGACTAACTTAAGAAACAGAAATTTCTTTAACTGAAATGAATGTTTAATAAGCACCTAAAACTATAGAAAACTTTTACTGTTTGCCGATAAACATATAAATGACTGGTTTCTACAAAGAGAAAGTATTGATCGCTGTGTTGTGAATTAATTAACCTACAGAGTCGCCATTGCCACTTTACCTACAGACAGATTATACATTTATTGTTCTACTGGAACTTCATGAGTAGTAAAATTTGCATTTAGAGCAGTACGTGACATGAGACTAGACTTTTACTTTCAGTGCTTTCAGAACGTTTTCTTTCGTGCTGTTTGAAATAAATTATTAAAAGGCATATACCTAATTAATTTGCTGATGTATTTGCAACGTTTGTTTAATAAATAAAATTATACCTTAACAAAGATAATATTTAAGTAAGTAAATAGGTCTATTGATTATCTGACTGGACGCGTTAAATGATGAATGTAATAAATATGGCCATCGTAGAGTATCGTAAATTAGTTTCTTTCGTCATCGCATACATTTTCCGCAATCATTTTGTACACATACAAAGGAAGAATTCATATTTACGAAACCAGTTTAGGTGTGGTTATAAATACGCACCATTGTGATGACCACACGGCGCACACGCTTCGGCAGCGCTTAAAAATTGGTTTCTAATGATAGATGTACCTAACATATTCTTTGTTGATCTGCAGCTTGGATTAAGGTTTTTTGGTTTAGTGATGTTTGTGCATGAACTTAGGCTGCGTTTCACGTTTACATGAACATACATGTTTTTGCATTAACCTACGCTGCGTTTCATGACAACATACGAGATGAAAAATCTGTTGTTTGAGGGTCATCGATGAAGAAGAGTCATAACGATGATGCCATTCTTATTGAAATGGAATAACAAAGCCCACGATATGTACCTTACATTTAAAAAATTCGAGGGCTGACCCAAAGACCTCAGAAGAACATGCATAATTTTGATGCTATGACAGTACCTACCCTTCCAAGCATCTGTGACAAGCTGCAATCGTCTGACCTTGTTTGACGTCGTAATTTATGAAGGGATGCCCACGACTCACGGTGCCGTACCTTTATAGCGAGGACTATCGGATCGGAAATCCGGCCACGTTTAGTTATTTGGAGCGAGACTGCAACGTGTAAAAGCGTTGATGGTCTGTGAACCCATTGATGGTCGTGCCGCGGCGCGGTGGCGACTGGCGACCCATACGACGGGTGGGCGACGCACTTTCTCCATATTGTGTGCAACGGCGCACGCGTCTCACGTGACACACATTTTTGACCCCGATCTACGTCACGAGATTGCACCGTGAGCAGATGGGAACGCTCAATGTACAACTTTGTTTTGCAACAAATATCATGACTTCACAAATATTTTTCTGCTCATAACTCGCTATTTGTGTTTTCATAACATTGGAGACAATAAAAGGTATTTAACATTTTTGTAATACCCTGTGAGAACCGTGGTTCAATTTACTCATTATACCTAAAGTAAAAATATTTGCTCTAATAACAGGGCATTTACGCCTGATATCCATAAATGGATTTCTTATCTTCTTTTTCACGTTATTAGTGGGACTTATGTCTAACAGCGCTATCTGTAGAGTAATTCATGTGACAGGTAAATTCTAGGCATTTCTAGGGTATATTGACCCTTACCTATGGTTTACACGAATGATAACATGACAGACACTCAAATCTAGACTTAGTTGATGATGCTAAAACATAGGCAAATCTAAGAATAGTTTCGGGGCATAAGGCAAGATGGATACATGAGAATTTAGTGATTTGCTTACATAAAACTTAGTTAACTCTACAAATTACAAACACTCTTGATTCGAACCTTAAGGTGTTGTTGTAATGCACAGGACAATTTTCCTCCCATAGGGCAGACGTCTATTCATTAAAATAATATTAGTAGGTATCTACTCAGGTAATTTAACTTGAGTAATGAGTACCTACCTACCTAAACAGGCTTCCATTCAAACAAATGCGAAAACATTTTCAGCGAATGATATAAAAATTGTATTACATATTTTTAAAGGTTTTGACTTAGGTTATGTATTGTAGGTGTTTGAATTATGCCAAGCCAAGACTAGCTTGATGAAATGAGCTAAGTTCCTACAAAATTGGCCATTTATGTGGGGTAGGTGAACGGTACGAATTATTGGCAATGCTCATAGAGAAGTCCGGTTATTGGTTGGAATTTCTACAAATAACACCTGTTATGTTGCATTGCGACAGGCCAGCGGTTCCGGCAATGGGTCGCGTGGAACCGGTTGCGCGGGCGCAGCGCCCGCCATGCCTCACATTTACCTCGCACCGTTGCCCTAGTGGTACCGGGATGTTACCGCTATTTTTTACATTTTACTAGAATCAGATCATTTTTCGTCTGCAGACGCAGCTGAGATGATATTATTCTGCGAAGAAACTAAAGGTTTAATTTAATATTCCAAGTGAATTAGTTAATAAGAGCCATGAATGTAGAATGTAGCGAAATTATAAGATAAAATGTTATTCCAGATCAAGCAAAAAAAAAGACATTTTCCTTATGAAGGAAATTAATCGTGTTATTTTCCTGTTGAATGACGTTAGGTACTTATCACCGATTTATTTGTTGTTGGTGGACGTTGCTCGTAGAAACATAATACAACCATGTTTATATGAAAAGATGAATCATTTGACTTGATAGTATCTATAATATACGCCGAAAAAGTAAAGATAAATGATGTAGAGAAAGGTAAAAGCGGTGTATATTTTTGGCAGAGGCGAGACATTGCATAACACTAACCAACCATACAGACATATTACTCGTAATTATTAAATAACGAGTGGTTATTTATCAAACTTTCGTCCTAACAAACTTAAGTTTATAAATGACAAATTATACTTACCTTTTATTTAATATGGTTCTACGAGGTTTCTGCCGTGTGGTTTTGAGTTTACAACCAGCTTTACCATTTTCTTAGTGAAACTGTTGACTTCCACGTATTTCTTCATAAATGAGCTTTTATTAACAAAAGAATCTTTCAATTTTTCCAGATCTTAGGTATTCTGTGCATGGCGCTGGCGTCGCCGTGGTACTCGACGTGGTTCGTGTTCGTGGCAGTCACCTGCTTCATCACCACGCTGATGTGGAGTTTCGTGTACCTTCTGAGCATCAGGGAGGCCTTGAAGATACCTATCAACTGGGTTTTATCTGTGAGTATCTCTATGAATCACTCTTATAACAATGACAGACAAGATGTATCAGTATTTTTATCGCCAATGTTAAATTTTAGAAAGAGATTTGCTCTTCATTCCATATTGTCATGATAAAATACGTAATGTAGAGTTTTATAAATCAATATGACTAAAGATTAGTATCTCTAACAACGGTGAATCATAATTTCTACTAAGAGATAGAAGTTTCCTGATCTTAATAACCTTCACTTACTTATCATAAAATACTGTTTCTCGTTGCATTATTTTCCACTGAAAGTTTTCTTGTTTTATATTACAGGAGCTGATAGGCACGGCCATCCAAGCTGTTCTGTACCTGATAGCTTTTATAGTGCTGTTCGCTGCGACTGCTCATACTTACTCATCGTTTTACGGTGCTAATGTCGCTGCTGCTGTAAGTATTCCTTTATGTACTGTATTTACATGAAAATAGATGAAATTGCTTCTAAAAATAATAGATATGTAAAATCTATCCTACACAGACGTTAAATCTTTTTACAGAGAGTCTCACTAGTGTGTTTCTTATTAACATTTATTGTTTGTTGTCTTAATTTCTAGCAATAAATTATCATTAGAAGCACAATGCAACACATTAATCTTTTAAAATCGATATCACCAAACTAAACATTTTTATTGCAAAATAGCACCTATTTCTAACGCAAGAAATGTCACAGTGTTTAACTCGACGTGCTGTCGTCCGTACATCCTATGATCCTATCTCAGACAATGCAGCGTCAATCATTTCCCTTCAAAGTGTTATTGAGTACCAGTTAGCTAACTTAGTTGTCAAATGGTATTTCACAAGCTCGGCTCCGATTTCAGTTGCATAAATAATATTTGCTTGTTTGTGCAGGTGTTCGGTATCTTCAACACGGCCGCGTACGCAGCGAGCGCTTTCATATTGTTCAAAGAGCACAAAAGTACCGTGGGTGTGGCGGCGTGAGCAGCGTCTGCGCCGGGCGGCCAGTACACGTAACCTCAGTATATCGATGGGACCCTAATTACACCAAGTGACCAGCACTATTGTTACTACTATACAATTATCAGATGATTATTGTTAATGAATTGTATCCTGTTATAAATGATATAACAATTTCGATAAATTTATTGAAATATGTCTAGGATTTCTAAATGAAATAATTGAAAAATATCTAAATGAAATAATTGAAAAATATGTTACGTTACACACACTGGTTCGATTTATTGTTGTTTTTCCTAATTTAATAATTTATTACACTTAATAAAAACTTGAATGGACACAAGTAGAGCATGACGTGTTGGGCACTTGTTATAAATTGGGCGTTGCACGCACTTTATCATTTTACTGAATAAGTGTAATTTTTAATTGTGTACACAAATCTTGTAGTCATCATTTATAATGTATAAAACTACACAAAGGTTAAAGAAATATATATCAGTATATTTTTGTAAAAAAAATGTTTTACTAAGCTGATAAACTTTCGATATTTTTGTGCATGCAGCGTTGTAAAAAAAAACCTATTTGAAATTACGAAAGCACACTTTTTACAAAATACAGGTTTGACCATGCAATTATTTTAATGTTAGTACCGATATATTGTTACTCCTATGGCCATAGACATAGAGTAGTTTACTTTTAGTTAAATAGGTACCTACACAAAGCATGTTTACATTATTTAAGATTACAGTGTTTTACATAAATTATGTAAATAACACATTCACTTTAAGAGACCTTTTTGAGTGCCTTACATAGAAATAGATTTAAAATTATGTGATACATAATGATAATTCTGATATTAAATCAATAAGTCACAGGACAACAATTTCCAAATAATTTAATTAATTTCAAACACTAAAGTAGGTACCAAATATTTTACTACCTACATTCTCACGATTTTCACGCATACACTTAATGTTACAAGTTTTCACATGCAATTATTATTATGTTTCTAAATCTAAATGATTACCTAATTATTTATAATTCTATCTTATCTTATTTTTAAGTTTAGACTAGTCTTACGAAATTATTTTGAACAAAACGAATTTTTAAATGTTTCATAGATTAAGCAACGACTCAGAAACATTGTGTAAGAGCAGATCATTCACATTATATGTATAGAAATCTCAAAAATGTACAATACTTACATTACATTTAGTTGTTAATATACGTTAAATAACCTACGTTCCGATAAACATTGCAGCTGCAGATAGGTATATGTTATTTTTAATAAGGTGGCACACAATTAATCGGTCCACCGATTAATCAAATCAATCATTGACTTATTGCAAAAACTGTTATCTGTTACTTATATCAGTTATATTATTCGTACTATCTGTCTACTCAATAAATAAAGTATCAAATTATTGAGATTTACAGAGCTCAAAAATACGGAGAAGAGATTTGAAAAAAGCTTCAAATAAGCCGCATTAAAATCAATTAAAATCGTGCGTTCCCGTTTTAGTTGACCTTCTTCTATTTAAAACATGTTATGTAACACTTATAAATGTCATTTATTTATTTTTAGAAACGCTCATATGTTATTGCAATTAAACAATTATGGATCTTCACGAAATGTTGATTACTAAATGTATTTTTGGTTGTGACAATGAAAATTCCATCTTTATTCGGTGAAGAATTTAGATAGCTTTTCCAGTTTCAGGCATATCTCTGGGAATGGTGCATACCTGTTCTGTCTCTTTTTTGTCTGAAGACTAATTTAAGCTCTAACACTACCCAAGTAGCATCAGATTATCTTCATAAGGCATTGAAGATATCTTGCAGACTAGTAGCCTAATTCCAGCCGTTGTCTTGGCCAAGACAATAGTCGCACTCAAGAAATCTTGAAGTTATCCCCCAAGACAATGGTAAGCATAAAAGGGCACAATCCTTTGGAAATCACAGAGAGAGAGTTAAGACAACGCTTAAGGCAGACTTAAACCCTAATTAAGAGTGTAGTTTTAAGAATTTCTAAACAAGTACTATAATATATCTTGTAGTATGACTGTAGACAAGGAAAGAGAGTAGAAGATATCTTGAATACTTATTTAAGACTAATAATTATTTTTATAGCTAAGGTTTATTTAACTTCATGAAGAACTATGTAAGACACTTTTTATTAAAGAGTAACTTTAATTTAGAAAACATTGTGATCTTTAATACTAAATCAACTTTAGATAAGGTTAATGAAAATGGCGATTAAATTATTTTAATAACTAATTTATATTATGTGTAGAAAAGACCTTGAATGTCATTTTTGCATAGGAAATATAAAACGCAATGTGGTTTCTCGTGTAAAATCAATGGATAATGTTATAAAACAGAAGGGCCTTGAAAAAAACCTAATAAGATCAATAAAATATTACGAAATTGTATTGTATAAAGAAAACTTTGAGGTTATAAAATAATATTTTATTTTATGCAAACGTTCTTAGACATTTATGCAACTAGAAATAGTGTAACAAAGACGTACTTCAATTTAAATGTCCCCTTGTTATGATATTATTGGTTAATTTCTGATTTATTTTTTGTTACACATAGCTCATAATGGCGGTAATTCTAATTTGTCTTAAGGTAGCAAGAGTTTAGAAGATTTTGATTTTGTAAGTTTAGTAAAGAAAGAGTTGAGTCAAGTTATACTTTACATAGTATTAGTTTAGAAACATTAGATTTAACTTACACTTAAAAGTCACTTGATGAAGTATTACTTAAGTGCATGTGGTATCAAGTAGATCTTTAGTTTTAATTAGTTAAAACTAGATAGTTTTCATTCTGTCTTAGTCTTGCTAAATTATTGGTGCTGTTATACATTAGAGAACAATTCATTTACTAACTTATTTATTATTTACATGATTTCGCCCTCGACTTTGTCCGTGTGGAAGTCGAAAATGGTTCTAATAGGACTAATTGGTTTTTAGTTTTATTATAACATATAGGGGAAAGTTCGGTATATTGTACTGGCGGGTAAATTACACCATCCTCATATTTCGTAAAGTATTCTTTGAACTCTGTAATTGCAACACTCAGCGATAAGCAATTAAATTCATTGAATATCGGCTATGTGATTTTTGCCGTGTTAATGAACGTTCGTTCGTTCGTTTCAGCCGAAAGACGTCCACTGTTGGACAAAGGCCTCCCCCAAGGATTTCCACAAAGACCGGCCCTGCGCCGCTTGCATCCAGGTACCTCCCGCGACCTTCACCAGATCGTCGGTCCACCTAGTGGGAGGTCTGCCCACGCTACGTCTTCCAGCTCGTGGTCAGCACTCAAGAACTTTCCTGCTTCGGCCATCAGCTCTTCGAGCTATGTGCCCCGCCCACTGCCACTTAATTTTAGCGATTCTGCGGGCTATGTCAGTCACTCTGGTTCTCCTACGGATCTCCTCATTACTGATTCGATCACGCAGGGAAACTCCGAGCATAGCACGCTCCATCGCTCTTTGGGTGACCTTGAGCCTTCTTATGAGGCCCATAGTAAGCGACCACGTCTCAGATCCGTACATCATCACTGGCAACACACACTGGTCAAATACTTTTGACTTGAGACACTGCGGTATTTCGGACGTGAGAATTTCGCGAAGCTTCCCGAACGCTGCCCAGCCGGCCAGTTAATGAACACCATGACGTATTTTATTGTGAAAAGTTTTTATGTAATTGCTTTTATGGATTTTTTTATCCACAACGAGGAAGCTCTTGGCCTGTATCTCACCTGATGGTAAGTGACGATCAGGCCAAAGGTGGAAGCGAGCTTCGCCTGGAATCCTCAACCACGGAGGAACTGGCTATCTTACCTCTAACTGCCGGAACACAATAATGCTGTTAACATTGTTTTTATGGCGACAGACTTAGGTAAGATGGTGGTAGCTAGCCAGGCGGACTTAGAACAAGCCCTACCACCAACCAAACCGAACAGAAAAATCTGCCCCCACTAGGAATCGAACCTGGGACCTCTGCGTCTGAAGCAGGTGGTCTAGACCACTAGACCACGGAGGTGGTTAAAGAAGAAAGAGAGGAATTTTTAACAATTTGTAATTTTGTTAAATTTAATCACACAATGTTTCTAATTTATTAAATGAGAAGATTGAAAAGCGTAAATAAATTAGTGTGGACTGTGGATTAAAATTATACAAATATTTTACGGTAGTTATTATGTCAAGATTTTTTAAAAGTACCTACTGTCACCTAGTTAGTTAAATTGTATAATATCATGTTGCACTCAACTTTACCATACAATTTCAAAAATATATAGGCAATATTTTAGTAAATCAAATTTTGAGTTTACTTATAATAGCATAATTTAGTTCGCGGGCGACCGCACGCATTTTGTGTCAAAAATTAATACAATAAGCTGCGCACGCAGGTGCCCGCGGCGGGCGCACGCCGCGGGCGTGCATTACGTGATCCTGTTTTATCGAAATCGTCCCGTTAAGTGTATTTTTTCTCAAAATGTATAGTAATTCTAGTAAAAAGGTAATTAACTTAATCTTCAGAAAACTATTTTTAGGACAATGGTCTTTAAAAAGTCCTAAGTAAATCTACAAATACTTTATTTACTTTGCAACACTTAAATAATACTTCATCTATACTATTTAGTATTAAGTGAGCATACAAAAAATCTTAATTTAGTAAAATAAGATTTTTTTAACTTAAGCTAAGAATAACTTAAGACCAAATTCTCTATAGAATACTTAACTTGGTTTTGGGTATTCTTAATTTGCTTAAGTAGCTCTCGATGAAGAATATAAAGTCTTAAAGACAAAAATCTCTATTCTAAGTTAATTTGGTTTTAGCTTAAGTGTAAATTTAGATAGAGTTAAAACAAATAAGATTTTGCCATTAATACCAATTGCTACTTGGGTAATGAGTCCTGCCTCCATTTTTGTATGCCTATATGCATTTATTTGTCTTCAATATGATGTGCTTGATCATGGAATACGAGTAGATCTACCACTAGATATACCTTAACACCACAATATTATGACTGAGTAACTGCAATTGAAATTGAAAATTTGGATTGAGTCTATTCCTTAAAATGGAGGCAGGGCCCAGAACCGTATAATTTAAATAATGATTTTTGTTAAGTACTGAAATATTTAAGTTGTGTTGACAGTTTTGCGATTCCGTTGTCGTACAAAAATATTAGGCTGTCTAGCACAGCAATTTGTTTCAGGTAATTTGCTTTGTATGACTACGGAATGATGAAGATTTATACTATAGTTAATGATCATTATTTAACTAATTTGTAAAAAGTTAATAAATATATTTTAACGTATTTTGTACATTTATTTATTTTTTACAAGGGACTAGACCCGGCTTCACTTCGGTGCAATGTATTTCCTCTTGAAACACTCATTCATTGATGAAAATCGTATTAATTAAAATCCGTAGTGTACCTTAAAACTATTTAATCGGACTGAAATAACGGACTGACTTTGTTTTAACTGTGTAATAAATATTATAACGGAAACCTCTTTTCTGTTTTAGTAGTGAACAGAGAGTTGTTTTATGATGTAAAATCAATGATATTCCTATTATAAACTAACATAGTGGAGTAATATTATTTTGAATTTTATATTTTGAAATGAATCACAGGATTGATTTTACGCGGACTTTTTCAAGCTCTACAGATAAAAGTTTCCCGGCAGGCGTGTTTTAAACATTTATATTTACCATTTCACGATAAAAGCGGGTATAATATAATTTTATTGAAAATTCTCATTCGATATCTTAGAATATTTTTCGAGATGAAAAATACATAGGTACATACCTACAGTTCAAAATTTTCAAGGCGCCATTATTACATATTAATAGTCGTCCAAATGAATTTTAAAAAATAAAACAAAACTGCTAACATGACACTTCACTTCACATTCCCGCCAAGAAGCCCCTTCGTATAGCCTGACCAGGAACATAAAAACCCTGGCATAGAGGCGCGTCAATTACATTTGATAGTGTAACACTAAGTACAGTCGTACCTGTGTTAAATTAATAGGCTAACTTTATGTATCAGGATTCTGGATTACGGGCTAATTTGATATTTTCATAAATTAACGAAAAAATATTATTATAGGTAACCTGGTTTAAATAAATTAAATGAAACCATCAATCGAGTTAGTAGGATTTATTTTATTATTCGTCAATAATCAAATTCAGAACTTGAATATTCAACTGCAATGTCTGCTCATGAACGCTTCAAACTCAGTACTTCTTTCCCAATTCCATAAAATTCAACACTTAGAAAGTGACAAAAAACTTTAAAATAAGTAGTTGAAACAAACCACAGCTAATTTTCATAGTGGACTGTACTATACGATAAACATGTCAGTCAATTTGACAACCTTTGTCGGAAACATTATTCAATGAAAATATTGTCCGAACCCTTAGTATTTCTCTTCGACAAATACATTAACACATTGTGAACCACTATTCTTTCACGACTATAAAAATATTTTAGCAATTTAATTCACAAAATCAATTGCGCACATTTAAAATAAAGTTTGTTTACACTTTGACAGCAATAGACTGACATGCAAGGTGACATGTCAATGAAGTTTTCAGTTACTGTTGCCATTAAAAGAAATTAGTACCATTAGTTTTCCGCAACATGGCGAGGGTTTTTATGTTCCTGGTCAGGCTATACATATAATAGAATCCTCTACCTACAGGCTGTAGACTACAGCTCTACATTAATATTATTAAGAGGAAATATTTGATTGTTTGTTTTGAATAGACTCAACTACTGAACCGATTTGAAAAAATATGTATTTTACCGTTAGAATCCTACATTATTTTTGATGAACATAGGTGGTACGAAGTTGGCTGGGTAAGCTAGTATAGTATATTAAGAACAAATGGACTCTAGATTGAATAGCTTTCGTTAAAAACAGACTTCTACTTTAACGAAGAGAGAGCTTCTACTTTAATGAAGAGCTTACTTACACAAGACTCCGATTGATTTGATTTATTGCTGTATTGCATTGAGAATGTTTAAGGCGCGCAGCCAGGTTTATTTTTAGCTGTGATTAACGTGTGTATTAAACGTCGGTGAGTACAACCACAGTTTAATTTTCGTAGTAGTTAAGGAAGGTATAGCTATACCAGCGGCTGAGAGGACGCATGCGCCGCACTGGAGTGAGTCACCAGCTGATCGCGGTGTATGGCTTACACTCGTACAGTGCACCCACCGTTGACGACGTTTGAGCTCGCTCCGCGAAGCGCGGATTTTTGTGATTCAAAATTATAGTTTATTTTCTCAATTTGGACAACTTTTTATTATAGGTGAGTCACCAGTCTTATTAATTTACTAAAACCATTCATTGTAGTTAAACTGTTTGAGTGCTTAGATAAGTAAACGTTCACCAGTAGATAAATACACATTGAAGTTTGTGAGTAATAGTGTTGTTTGTTTGCGATCGGTTTTCTGCTTTTATTATAATCAGCTTTGAAGTTTCGTAGAAAAAATACCATAATTATCAAGGTAGGTTTATTTGGAATTTTTAATATCAATATCGATACCAATTTGGTCTTACAATACTGTCTAATGAATCATTGAAAAGTCAAATCAATGAGCCATTAACATTTTAATCATATCAGTTGAGAGAGCATTATAAAATAGGTTACCAATACTAATACATAGAGTGCCAATAAATTAGTCGGTGTTCTTTACTCAAGAAAGAGATGTATGTGTCGTGCCTATTTATGTGTCGAGTTTCTTTCGTTCCGTGTTAATTGGATGGTTGACATCACTAATCAACAAACTTACTTTTGATGAGCTGTCGAAATGCGTTTCCCACGATTGTGTACTAAAGCAATATGAATCTGTGACGACAGTTATTTGCCAAATTTTACTAAACACGAGATAAAGAAAAATAAAAATGTAATGTGCTTTTAACTTACCTGTTTAATCAAATACGCACTGCACTGAAAAGGGAAAACTTTCTTTCCCTAAGTTATAAATCGGAGGGGTATATTGTCTAGACATAGTGTCGCGACGGAGGGGTTGATGCCCGATTGCTGATATTTGGTACAAAATATTTAGGTATCTATTAGGTACTATACTTTTCTTTTGATGGAAGGACTTAATAAACTAATGATTATATTGTTGGTTTGAGGCGCGTGAATTTCGGATTTTGAAGCGTCGTCTACGACGACTACGACTACGAAACGAAAGAACAACTATTGTTTCCGGAGGGGCGCGTTTTTTTATGACACTTTTCCGGACGCGTAATTTTATTTACATCATGAATCAAGATGCTATACTTATTATACTTATTTTACTTGACTGTCGAGCCCGCATTGGACCGCGAGGGCAGACGACCTCGGCCCACAAACTGCGCAGGCGTCATGCCTCGCCGACCAGTTGTCCTTATCCTACGCATCCTTTTTCGGAAATTGAGTTTTTTAAGCACCCATTTTTATAAAATTTCACGGTAACGCTAAATGACCATAATTTGAAATGCCAGATTTCCTTGCGTGCGTTGAATTCTTTATTCTTCCTAAAGGTTAAATTACGCTATTATTAAAATGTTAATCTGTCCCTGTGTCAGTTAGTAGGTAGTTAAATTCCCTCTCTTTCTTTTCCTGAAATTGGATTGACGTGAAAATATGGATATGACATAATATTATGTACCCTGATCGAATATGATGATAGAGGCGGAAGCCGATTAATAGTAATTGATCTCGTTCTCTTCATGAATAGAATTATAATAATAAGAGGTCTTTTCATTTGGAACAGCGAATCACAAGTTGTTTTTTCTTCTATTTGAAATAAATGACTATCACATCACGTCTGTCATTTATTTATTAAATTTCCACGAGTCGTGGTCACCTTCTTGCCTTGGATTCGCCGATGTGACCTCAGATGTGGACCTACAGATGGCGTCAATGTCAACGTCATTCAATAAGTATGCAAACAGCATTGTTGTTACCGTGTCGGTCATACATAAGTTGTTAAAAGCCTCATGCTATTTTTCAAATTAGCATTAATTAGGTTTTGTTACATTGTTTATTAGAATTTGGTGTAAATCTTGCCGTTTTATTAATGGTAAAATTTTAGTGTTCGGGAAACTTGGACTCGGTGTTTGGGAAACATTAATATGTAGCACCAACTTCTGTTCCATAGTTTCGAAAATGGTTTCAAAAGTCAGTTCTTTCGTTGCACTGATCGTTTCATTTTTGGATTTTTACAAATCCTGTTTACATTTACCTTGACAATGTAAGTAGGTAGGTATATTAGTGATGTTGCTTACCTGACTAATTAGGCAAACTTTATGTTCCAGCTAAGCCATGTCTCACACGGTGACGATTACGCGGACCACGGCTGTGTCGTCCGGCCACGCGGTTTATGTGAACAGCGGGTACCTCAGCTCGACTCCTGGCCTGCTGAAATTAGCACAATTAGTAAGTATCATTAATATGAACAGAGGTGGAAAAACATTAGAAAGAAATGAGAAAAACTTTATTAAGTTGTTTTCATTCATAAGGATCTCAGATCGAACGTTTACGAGGAAATGTAGAGTCAAACTCAGTCAGATTTGAACTTATGTTATGAAATGGTGAAAGAAATTTTCATTTGATCATCCTGAAATAAATAAAGAACATCATTCTTTCTTGGTTTAAATCTATTATATTAAGTACATATTATTGTATTGGCTAAAATTGCAGATGTATTATAAATTATGTATAACACGTCTTTCATGTTTACATGCCGTTGCTTTATGTTTACAACCTTGTCCAGAAAAGCGCAGCGTGTTCCTTGAATATTTTGGTTCAGGCGAGTGCGGAGTGACCTACTTTCGATTACGTCAACAGCGATGTTGGGCAATATACTGTGGCAATAAAACTCTTGTGGGAAGAAAGATTTTGATGAAAACTCCGATTGATCATTTTAACTCTTTGTTATGTAAATACATACATACAGCTTAATATTGACTATAAAAGTGGCATTTAAATGCTATAATTTACAGATACTTAAAGGAGAACTTTTCTTTCAAATTAAAAGCTTTGTTTTCCAACTGTTAAATAAATAAATACCTAAAATGCAATGATTAAGTTACACTACACAGTGTTTTAATATAGTGTTCATTGTAATATTCATGAAAAGCGTTATCAGAAAGAGTAATATTAGCGTTTTCCTTGAGTCACCCGCGATGTGATGACATCACCTCGCGTCACTGCCATTGTAGAGTGTGAATATATTCAGCGGAAGGTGACCAAATCCTAAAACGTTGAATTTTTTATCAAATGTTATACATAATCGTGTTTTGGTATGCCATTTCCACAGGCCATTTGCGTTATTTACTCGTGTTGTTATTAATGGCAACAACAAATAATCTTAAATTCCTTATTCATCATTTGTTTTTAACAGAAACTGTAAGATCCTACAAGTTATAAAATGTTCGGCATTAAAAAAAATCTGATCTCTACCAGAAGATGAAATGAACTGCTTGGTGCACTCTTAGCGGAGCGTGCTTTATTTTGGGATTCTGAAACATTCTGACGTACTCGTATATAAGTATAACACACGAAGTCAATGAGGAGAACTCATAAAACGACTCTTGTATAAGTGTAGGTAGTAGGTTATTTTGTCATTTGCTTCCACAAAATGACCTTGTGCTGAACTTCGCCCTTGTATGAATAATTCAGGACTGTTAAGTGTCTTGGCAAATGATTTCAATATCCCTTGATGTTCATACGATGGATATGTAAAGAGACATTAATATGGGTTTCAGAAATGGACCAAAAATTATTAAATTTTGCCACCAGGTTAATAGCCCTTAAAATAAGTACAAATATTTAATAAACAAGGATAAAAATTCATTTAATGGCGATTATTTATATGAAAAAAGGAGCGATTAAATTCATAAATTGGCTTTTCTTTACAGTTGCTGGGTGCAGCATGCGTGGGTGTGATGGCATACTACATGGACCACGGGCCCTACTACCACGTGGCGCCCAAGGCTGAGCTGTTCTACTTGCTGGTGGCTGTGGCTTTCCTCATCGGCACGTTTTGCCTCGTCGTCTCGTGCCTCGCGTCCTTGTCGACGGCCTCCATTATTTCCAAGACTGTTTATGTAAGTATATATTCTAACTACTTGCGACTTTTCAGGCAGAGTTGCCCGAAAACAAAATATCCTAATAACATATCGATGCTGCTGGTTTACCAGCCTTTAAATTAAAAACTGTTTTTTCTTCCTCAATCATTAAAGGGGACCATTTAGCGATACGTTTTCTTTAGATGTAGGTACATTAATAGTATTTTTAATCGACTTCAAAAAAAAGGAGGAGGTTCTCAATTCGAGGATGAAATTTTACGACTTCAATTATTTTTTGCATTGCAGGAGGTGATATACCATGGGCTGGCCTGCCTCCTATATTTGGCAGCAGGACTTACGCTTATTATAGAAGTAAACCATTACAAGAACTCATATGGCAGAAACTACGAGCCCTATTTAGCTGCGTCGGTAAGTCATTAATATTTATGTAAGTAGTTTTGCTTAAAAATCTAGCTTTTGCTTGAATTGCAAAGGGCTTCGTTGAAAATGCAAGGAGATGTAGACTGTAGACAGCACAAAAAATAATAAAATTCATTTGTGTCCTTCCAAAAAAGTGGTATTAACCTACCCGTTCAGAAAGAGACTTTACTTCCCTATAGATAGTGTAGAGTCGTTGCTTAGCTACACATCACACAATATAACTAGTTCTTAGGAACTATGGTCATAAAATGATTTCTAATCTATTCCTCAATTTTTCTCCTCTGATGAATTACATAGAATTAAAGAACTTTAGAGTTTAGAAGTTCTTTGACAAACCTGCTCTTCCACCTGATGTACTTACTTAAAGTTTATTGTTTCTTTTTCAGATTATGGGTCTCATCATGGCTGTACTGTACCTTTTCAGCACGTTCCTAGCCAATCGTTCCTACCGCGGCATTTAAGCATTCAGGAAGAAAGGGAAATACACTTAAGCTAAAGGATGGATTCGATCAAACTCATTAATTCGTTTAAGTTTATCTTTCGAATAATATTATTAATTACTCCAGAGATAAACCTTACAATATAAATAGATATATGTTACGTAATTGTCATTTTTCGGGACAACAGGACAGATCCTGGCTAAACAGGAGTTACAGAGGTGTTAAACGAGACGTGGAAATAGTCCCGTAATTGTATTTTTTTTACGGATATTTGTGGATTAGTCGTCAAACCTAGTCAGAGGCCTTAAGGCGGTTTAATGACATCAGTCAGTTTTCCACCACCTCCACCAATCCGCCCTAGATTCACGTGGTAGAGAATTTGGGGTGCGGACGTGGGGGCTACACAGGTAGGCTCATGTATTGTATTTGGTCAAATTCTGCCTAAATGTAGCCATTTACTTAGTGATAGAATATTTATTGATGTCTGTACCATTTATAACTTGTCTGCCATATAGTTTTAAGGAAATGAATTTATAGGTCAGGTGCAACGACCTCTTTTTCATAGACATGAAATAAACACATATTTTTTATAAAAAAGAGAACATAATATGAAAGCTATTTCTACATTCTCATTTTGATATCTTTTTTTAGATTTTAGGACATATTGTTTAAATAAGGATATTATTCTCGTAAAAATAAAATGAAATAAGTATTATTTATTGGTCAAATATAATACATACTTTAGTACGTTGCCGTTCCAGCTTTTACCACTGTTTGTTAAATTAATTAATAAGTAATTCTGTTAATCTAACATTGGTTTTGTATGTCCTACTCTCGACATTCAGTTAGTCATTATGTCAGTTAAAACTTATTTATTAAAAATGCACTGTTATAAAATATTCAATCTTCCATATAGACATGAGTTGTGTTATGTTACTTATTGTTGGTTATTTGATACACAAATCTAAAGACTCTACCACACAGACGGCGACTACAGCGTAGTGTAGTAAGTTTTCTAAACAATTTTAATCATTGCCTTGGGTACACTCATGCCGTTCTGTGTATTTATGCAAAGAAAGAATAATTTTAGTGTTTAGTTATTTTTAGGTACTTACATACAACTTCACTTAAGTCGCCATCTAGCGGCAAGGCAATACGAATGCATTGTAGCGCCACACTGTGGGTTTACTCCAACGAATTTCCAACCATTTGTATTGTAAGGAAAATCTTATATCTGCCTGCCTACACGCAGTTTTTGTTAAGTATATTTTTGGCATTAGGTACATATGTATTTCAGTTAGTGTCATGCGATATTTAACATTAGTTTGTAAAATTAAACTACGAACAAAAAAGTGTGATGTTATTGAAATTGGGCACGGTCGAAAAAAACGGAAAGAATTTTGCAGACTGGAAAAAAATAATTTATTCTTCAAAATAACCTCTGTTGTGCATAATTTGTTATTTTAGCATTTCGTAACTGTTGTAAGTTTTCTAGTTTTTATATAAACCTTTTTTAAAACGCTTTGAATGTATTTCAAATAAGTACCTTTTACATATGTAAGTATATTTTTAATCTATATATATAAAAGAAAGTCGTGTTAGTTACTCCACTTATAACTCAAGAACGGCTGAACCGATTTAGCTGAAAATTGTCAGGGAGGTAGTTTAGAGCCAGGAGAAGGACATAGGATACTTTTTATCCCGTTCGAAATAAAAAAAAATCTGCTTATTTATTGCCATTAAGGCGGAACAAAGTTCGCCGGGTCAGCTAGTTTAATATAAAACGAGTACCTCGATGATATTGTTTTATTTTTAATTGAGCCCGCCTATTTAAACTGAAGCCAACTAGGTACCTTCTGTAAGTAACTAATTTGATTTTTTTATCAATAATGTGCCCAAACAGTATTCACTCTCCCATTTACTGCAATATTCCTAAACCCATTCATTCATTAAAAACAGAAGCCCAGAAATAGTATACAACCCTCCACGGCGCACGCGACGCTCTATTTTTAAGCTGCGCACACGTATCCCGCCCGGCACGAGACAATTACTCCTTCTTTGGTGTTTGAGTGGGATACATTGATTAGGAGGTACTTATACTTTCCAAATCTATTTGGGTGATCTGAATAAAAGGTGATAGGCGACCTACATCATCTCTCAAGTATTTGGGACAGGGCGAGTGCGCTGAACTTTTATTAGTGCGCTCGCAAAACGTCTAAAAATATTGTGTTGTGACTAACGCTAACCGTGTAAATTGTGAAGTGTTTAAACTCTCCTGAACTTCCTGTGGGATGGGATGTGGATGGGTACAGTGAAATCGTAGAAACGTTAGCAACGGGATAGACATCGTGAGGCTCTTGCTGTGTTTCTTTTAAATATCGAACGAAATTAAATTATTTCGGTGTTGTGTTTTGTTTTGTGAAAAATAAAATAATGACTCCAGGACCTACCATTGTACGAGTAGCCCCAAGCGGCGTTAGCGGCGCCAAAGGCATCAAATGTTGCTGTTGTCGGTGTTGTGAGTGCTTCAACCTCGGATATCTCACAACGCAGCATGGGCTCATCAAACTGGCAGAAGCTGTAAGTAACAATATTTTATTAATACAAAAGTAAAGACTTTACATTGTGTGTCACTCACAACAAACATAAACAAAGTCGTTTCATAAGTTATAAGAAGACTAAAATTGCTTTATTGTCTTCTTTTGTGTTGAAATAACATAGCTTCGACACACATCAAGAAGATCAATGGTTATGATTGTATGAATAAAGGAAGAAACAAAGACGTTTGCGCTAAAACTCCGCTAAAAGAACTTTGTCAGTAGAAAGTTTAATGACTTTAGAAAACCAATGTTCAAATCTTGCATAATTTAATGCAACAAAGCATTCGCAATAAGTTAGACAATGCTATAAGCTAGAGAAAAAATACCGATACTTCTAAAGTAAGATAAATAATTCTTAAGTAGGTTTTTGTTGCAGGAATCTTGGAAAAATTACTTTCAGTAGATAAAAAGTATGTGCTAATGACTAATTTTCTACTTCCCCAGATGCTAGGTGGTCTATGCCAGAGTCTGTTGGTTAAGTATGGAATGTCAGAGGCTGGAAGCATGGGTTCAGCATTCCATGGTTTCCTGACGACGGCATCCGCTTGCTTGCTCACCACTGCGTTGCTCATTGCGAGTTACGTCCTTTCATCAAACACGCAGCAGCTCATACGGCAATCTATCTTCGTAAGTCAAACATTTGTTAATTAATTTATACAATCAGATCTACAAACGCATTTATTTATAGATAGGTACCATATCTTATCGACATTGAGTTTTTAGAATAATATACCAATTGTTGTTATATTATGTTACAAAATAAAAAAAAACCATGTTGTTTCTTATTTAAAAATGCTTTCAGCAGCTATACTTACCGCCGCTAACCCATTTGTTACCTTTTGTTTTTTTGATGCTATTAGTTGTGGTAAAGAATCAAAAAGCTAAATGCTTCGTGCACTTTATCGCGGACTCAGGCTGAATGCGTTGTCTTTACAGCCTTTTTACATCTGCATTTTACGTTTGTTATAGACAAAGTAGGTACTAAGTAATTACTTTTTTCCAAAAAGATTACTGACATAAACGTATCAAAGTTTATATCGTTTAAATCATCGACACGTCACATATCGATTAATTGATCTTTAGTAAAATCGTGATCGATGTATATTTTTTCGATTGTATTCATTATCGATGCACTTATTCGGAATTAAACATATTTAGCAGATTATCTATAATTATTAACAATGCATAGGTAATTATTTTTTGGACTGGCAAAGATTTTTGACATTCAATAAACTTTGGACATGGTATTTTAATTTGAGTCTCTATACAAATCAATCCAAGGCATTCTTACATTCATGACTGCGTGATTGTTCGCAGTTATTGTTCTAGAAGTCTCACGTTTGATAATAACTTAATAGATTTTAGGACATGCGACTGTCTAACTTATCACGAAAACTTCCCACGTTAATTTTACGTGTAGGCACAATATTTTTGTAGTCTTGTAAATAAAAAATATAACAATTGAAGGTATTATGTTTTTGTTTTCAGGAATGCCTGTTTAATGGGGTTGCGTGTTTCCTATATCTCTCCGCATCGTCGTATATGGGTGTTGCAGTGAATATTTATCTATACCCGAAGTATGCTTTGGTGAGCATGTACTCCGCATATCCTGCGATGACTGCTGTATACGTGAGTGTCAGAATTGAAACGTATTTTAAAACAGTAGCTAAATGATTTAGGCTTGATATAAGTCTCAAGAACTACCGTCTATAATTACGCAATAGATAAAGCGCAAAAAGCACTGAAATAACAACTGAAATCATTTTTTCTTTAAATGTTCTTTCGATATACGTAGCGATAGCAAAGTTCGTCATCAGACAAGAAACGCAATCTACTTCTTAGATCAAATAAAAATAATATCAAATAGGCCTAATCATAATATTTGATCTAACAGATTTCTTGTCATCTGATTATGGAATCAAGGCGATGTTAATCAGACTATTCAGGCATTGTTTTATAAAATTCTAGACTGTCGTTCACTACTTCTTCAGTCATAGGTAAAATCCTCAACTTAAAGAAACTAGTTAAGTCTGCAGAACGTCTGTTTAGACAAATTAATATCATAGCGATTAGCGAGGTGGACGAACAAATTAGTATAGCTCGTTCTTAAGACCTTAAAGCTGTATTTCCCTAAACCCACCCAGAATTCACTACGAGTAAGTAATACCTAACTATATATTTTTTTAATAATGTTAAAAATTCCTGTTTGTACAGGATACGTATTACGTAGGAGGAGGTGGCAACTGTTTGCTTTTGTGAACATCATCATTACCGATTGTAAAAATGTTTTGTCATTCGAAGTTTAAATAACGATTTTGCTTCTTTGAACACTCTCTATTTAAAATATCTAGAAAATATCAATTGTACCTACCTAAAACTATTTTTCAATTTTGACTGTTGCCTTTTTTACAAATACTACATACTCGTATAATAAGATTTTTTTATGGCGTCTGGTTAATAATAAGTTACAATGTACTATTTTCATATTTTATTGTTTTTATTTATACATTTCTTTACATTTTTTTTCAGTATATTGGAGTGGTGGTGGGAATACTTCATGGCGTCGACGCTTACATATCTTATAAGTATCACAAAGGCTACCGATGATGTAATACGAAATCATGTTTTTCATTCCATGTTTATAAATTAATGCCTTGCTATTTTGTATATAAATAAGCTTAAGTTTTAAAATACATACTAATATTCATTAATAAAATAACTAGTTCCTTATTTTTCTTGGCTATTGCTTGTAGAAACAGAGTAAATTATTAAGGTGGAAGTATTGTTAGGGTAAGTTTTAATAAATATGGAGTATAACATAATACAAAGCATAAAACGCCTTCGTCGAAACTGTCCTATAGCGTTGACGTTTTCATACCGGCGTTATGATAAACTAAATTACTTAACCTTTACATAAAAAAGTTCTCAGTAATAACTTAATCAAGGTTATTACTTTTTATTGTTAGGTATTTGTTTTATTTATTCACTGCAAATCGGCTTATGCCCCTATAATTTGTATTGGCGTAGATATTAAATTGCTACTCAGTTATCATTGTTTATTAAGTATTCATTCATGTTAAACATCAAATAACATACTACATTGTTGTCAACAAAACCAATTCCGTTCTTATTAAGGATTTTAGTTTTGGGGAGGGTTTATTCCATTACTCTCTTTTACAAATAATTATGTTACCTACTCTATTCACTTCTCTTTATTTCTATCAAATGTTGGCTTAGCCTTGTTAATACAATGAGTATTTGAAACGGTGTTATTTTAAAGTTGCAAAGGGTGACTTAAATATTTTGAAATTTAAGGAGCAGTTACTACACTGTAAGCCGAGGTAGAGACGTACTTTATACTTAAAAGTTGTACTTTATATGTTCTTTAATAAAGGATGTCTATTTATTTATATATAATTTCGTTTTTTTTTGGCAAATGCAATGACTGTTTAGAATATTTTGCTACTATTAATTTGAGCTGATATGTTTTTACTACAGGACCTTCACAAATCGGAGGAGGAAAAATTAACTCTTCTTGTTTATTGTTTTTGTAAGTCGCGTGAGCGGCTGCGGCGAATCGTGCCTGGTACGCGCTGCGCCGGCGCACCTAGCCTCCGCCATTGTGATTTTGGTGAATCTGTTGGGTGCGACGGTTGATACGTAAAAAATAATCAGCTTCCATATTTTATAACCTTATTAAATAATCATGCTTACCGATACCATCAGGTGAGATACAGGCCAAGAGCTTCCATTATACCCACTTCCCACTTACCACCATTTTACCCAACACCGGTAGAGCATTCTGCGCAGCAAAATTAGTTAACATTCAAAACTTGTTCCAATCTCCACATTAGCAACGTGGTAGGAGAACCCAATGCGTGCCGGTAGGCATGACATGAAACTCTTTCATGAAAACGGTAATTTTCATTATGGAGTTTCATGTCATGTCATGTCGTTGGCATCAGAGGCATTATAAGTGCAAAAGACGTGTAGGGCGTACATACACCCAATGAATAAATAACTTTGCCTTTATTTCATTACACTGCTATGAAAAAAAAACATATAATATTTTTTAGGTTAAGTCGCTGTTAGCGAACTTTAATTTTTCTGAATAAGGATAATGATTATGATTTGGAAAATTATTTTCTCTTCCTATGGTGGACCATAATTTGCCAGAAGAGTCGTTACAAATCACGGCGCAGAAGATGAAGAACGCTTAATTTTAATGTGTTTTCCTTTCGACATATTATTTTCTACGTTTGTTTGTAGTTTTTTAAATCATAGTCTATTGACTAATAATCTACTCAATAAAAATTGCAAAGTACAATAACATCGAAAAGTAGATTAACTGTCTTACGATTGGTAGTGGTCCATAGCAGTGCTCACCCTGCAGCTTTCAATACTACTTTCGCAGAAACGTTCGTTCAAAGCCTGTGAAAGTGGAGCGCCCAAGCAAACTGCCAACGGGCTAATGCTTGGCTGTGATCTACCTCAGAAGAAATGTAACACCATCTTTACCTTAAAAAAATATGGACGGAAAAAAACTAGCAGGCTAAAGGTTAATTACAGACACCTGTTTAATCGTTCACCATCTCCCCATTTTAAACTTTTAATTTTTCTACAATTTTATCTACAAAATGGAACGCTAAACACATTACAAACAATTAATAATATTACAGTTACCTAATACTTAGTGTTTCAACTAGAGTCACGTAAATAATTGTTTGATCAACATATAATTAACAGATTAAAATATTGTTATCATCTTGTTTTTGCAGAGATAGGAGTTAGTATTAATTATTAACTAAATCAATATTATGTTTATTGCACTTACTCGTAGATACTTATAATATACTGTTAAAATGGCAGAGTATACATTATAGGGTTGGATGATGTCCGCTGTTATCGATATTCTTTAATATCAAAAAAGATATTCCATATTACTTACACCGATCAGTCGTCAGTTATTTACAAATGTTCCTACATTTTAATGCGAATTATGTATGTGTACATTGTACATATATCTTAGTTCCAACAAGATAAAGACTTCAGTCTACCTTATTCCTTAAGTTTTTTTTTAGCTTGTAAGGCAATTTGACTATTGTACTTATGACACATTTAAGAATATAATAATTTGGCAAGTAGGCTTTCGAAAAGCGCTTTTACATGTCCCAAAAATAGCTTGCCTTATCACCACTTCGGGACATGAAACTAATGTTTAGTAAAAACATTTGAATGAATTTCGTGAATCAACAGTTGAAAACTCGATATTTAACTAGCAAGAAACATTAAAGTTCAAGTAAGTACTTCCTTAAAGACAGCACGATAGTGCAATAATGAGGTAAAACGCTATAGCAGCGTGGCCGGAAGTTCAATTCTTGGACTTGACGGAAAGAAATATGCACTTGGAAATTATTATTTTTTATTTATTTTTCCTTACATCTTATGTAGAGCCGAGTAACTGTAAAACATCACTGATGTCGTCGTGGTGCACCTAATAAGCTTACTGCAAATCTTGTCTAAATAGAAACATCTTAGACCAATTTTGAAGATTAAGGATGAGTTGCACCACCTAACTTTGACCGTAACTTTAACGATAACCGGTGCATTTTTTTATGGAGTTTGACAGATTATTGACGTTTGTCAAAGTTAAAGTAAGATGATGCAACCCAGCCTAAGATTTTATTGTGTTATAAACTAAAACCAAATAATGTGTTTAAATAAACCAGCTATGCAGTACCTTCGTTACCCTTCACTTACCTCTTGTAAAGTCATTGTGTAGAAACGAAGGTGATTCGTTCGACTTTGGCGCATGAGATTGCTCAACACTTCGAAAGTGATAAGGCAGCCGGGCGACCTACTTTTTACCTCTGCATAGGTAATCCATCTTGCATTAAAATATTAAGTAGATGTTCCCAAGAATACGACCACACAGGCTGTCCCCAAGATATCATATGAAAACTTATATAAGAAAAAGTTTTATCGCTGATAAAAATGCGAGAATTACGAGTACTTAACGGGTCATTTGCGAATTTGATACTCATGGTCATGATGGTCACTATTAGCTATTAGCTAACTAATGAAATTTTCAAAATATAATGATATTACCTATTGTATTAAGTAGGTAATTTCTTAATTTATTTTGGGTACAAAAACTAACAATTGAATGGTTTCAATATCACATCTTACCTAGATCCAACGAAGCAGTTTGGTCACCATATTATTATGGCGATTAAATCGCATACCTACACATTGGTAAGTAATGTAAGTCAGCAATATTTAAAAACCCATATACAAAAGCTCTAGATTTTTCTATTTAGGGATCTGTTTGCAAATTATTAAAGTTTAAAGTGCCAATTTTTGATCGAGTAGGGCGTCCCCCCCCCCTCTAAAAACTAAACAGTTGGCTTGAAAAATCTGGAAAAATTCGTATAATACTGATTTTCATGAACTTTCAAGGAAAACTATAACGGTTTTAAGATACATCAGTTACTTTTGTAATGTTTAAAGATACTGATGCTGATTACATATTTTTTCATATTCATTTTCATTCATACTATCATGAAATTGTGAAAATGCAGTTTTTCCACTTCATCGTACACTAATTTAGTCAATGAAAAGTTACCTAACCATTTCTACCGAAGGAAGAATGTGATCGTTGGAACTATGAAATTTTTTATTCAGACTGCATAAGATTGGTAATTCATCTATGGGGAAATGTATTAAACTTTTCAATAAATTACCACAAACTGTTGTAGAATTGCCCATTCATAAAGCACATATCAAAAGCACCTTAAAGTTGATGATTATATGTATAAAAGATAAAAATGTTTGGAATGTTTAACTACCTAGCTCGCATCAATACTTATGAAGTTATGACTATAATTTGTATATTTTAAAGACTGTATACCCTTGAAAAGGAGGCTGACAATAGTGACTGAGTTTCTTGCGCTGCTTCTTCTCAGCACTGGCCCATTTATTGTCCCGAAGCAGTGGTAGGGTTAATATTGGGACGTGTAAAAGTGCTTTATATAAGCCTACTTGCAAAAATAAATGAGTTTTATGAGTTTTTTTTAAATATCCAAACCATTTAGGATTTGTTTCACTTAATTTTATTTAAAAATAACTCATAAAATTCAGAATATTTTTAATCTTAATCTAGGTACTTATTTTATTTGAATTGCAATTTAGAATTTTACAGACATAATATATTTCTGAAAAATTATACAATAGAGATTCAATAAATGTTAGCCCTTAGATTAAAAAGTCCATTTGCTTGCTACAGTTGTCTTAATAGCTCACATTATAGCAGAAGTGCAGTCAACGCTCTTTGAGCAATAACAGTTGCGCAAACAACCTGCGCTGCGTCCGCGCCGTATCACGTGACGCGATAATGATAATGTATAACTACTCGACAGCACATCAGCTAGTCATTTTTGTTGCAAAATAGCACGTATTGCAACGACATAAGATCCTAGAGTGTTAGCTTGATGTGCCGATGCTCGTTGCTGTACGTTCTCCGGCCATTTCATTAGAATACAGAATGCCAGGTAACAAGTTGTTGTCATCTATTGTTTAATTGGACATGGCTTACGTCAACGAGTGTTTTGGCTAGTTAATATCAGAAGTTTAGAGAAAGGAATTAAATAACTGGATTACTGTGAAAGTGCTAGACTCACGTAGTACCAATTACGTATTGCATTTACCTGCCTACGTATATTCAAAAACGATATTACAGAAGAAAGCTAGCGAAAGTCAACATTTGCACTTGTTTTTATCATAGATAGTAATGACATAGATAGTCAAGCATGACATGAATTGATCTATAATAATCTACAAGTTAACATAGTTTAGTCAAGGAAATGCAGAAATCTCGAGAGTGTCTTATCATGTTTTACTGTATCTGTTATTGTAATGTACATAGGTACCTACCTAATTAAGAACTGAAGATAACTTACAATCACTTAAGGTAAGTAGGTACCTGTCATGTGCTAGAAACTTTTCTTATTTATTTGTTTACGTTGTGGGCCCATTAATTTAATTATTTAATGCATTATCTCCCCGTCACTCTGATGGCATTGTGTCTCAGATTTCATGTTATAAACGACTATCAATGATAACTTTATCTAGCAGGCACCTACTTACGTATTTATTGGTCGACGTCACATAGGGGGCGTAATATTTATCCAATTCTGGGAACTACCATGGGTGACATCTACAAAAAGAATGTAACTTAAAATTAATCAGTTTACACTCAAATATACATATACCTACATAAGGTATCTATACTAATATTATATACCGAAGTAACTCTGTCTGTCTGTGTCGCTTTCACGCCTAAACCACTGAACCGATTTTGATGAAATTTGGCATAGAGACAGTTTGAGTCCCGGGAAAGGACATAGGATAGTTTTTATCCCGGTTTTTGAAACAGGGACGCGCGCGACAACGTTTTTGTGTCACAGAAATAAATACCACGCGGGCGAAGCCGCGGGCGGAAAGCTAGTTTTATATAAGTTGTTTGTTAATAAAGAGAACATTAGATGTAAATGGAAAGTAGAACGAATCCGTAATTCTATAATATGTTTTCATATTAATCCAATTAAGATTTTTTTTTGAATCACCTTGAAAGTCAGTCCTATCATAGCAATTGATATATTGATACAAATATGTGTCCAGAGAAAAAAACCTGGTTTTGTACATATTATTACTCGCAAGTGAACCAGCTGGTTCCAACCACGGCGAGGTGATCTCTTGAATGCGGAATCGCGGACACCTCTGTTGACTACCTACAGTAAGAGACGCGCCGCTGAGCGCTGCGCATGCGCTCCTAGCTCTTAGCTGAACCGTCGAAAAATTCCATACAAACAAACCGTGTTATAGTGTTCCACCTTAACCATTAGTGATACAAAGTGCCAAAGCATTTAGTGTGCTAAATTAATGTACGAAACTAGTTTATCGAGTGAAAGGACCAGTCTCCATTTGGTGTCGTGAGTTTATGTAAGTACTGGAAATTCAATGTTTGAAATTGATTTTACGCATGCTTGCGACGTCGAATCAGCATCGAAATCGTTAAAATAAATGTTAGCTTGTGAAACATTGAAGGCCGGGCGTTAGATGCGTTTTTATTTAGTTGATCACTACATAAGTTTGATTGATCACAACAGTTGAACTCACAGTTTCGATGAAATATACCTATTTAATTATTTCATTATCAACAACCATTACCTCTAACAATGTGATAGTTTCCCGAATGTGATAGAGTAGATTAATTAGCATCATGTACGTATTAATAATTAAAATTTTCGTTATCACCATAACATAGAACTTGTAACCTTGGTGAATTCAGTCAAAGAGCAGCTGAATACGTCAACGGAGCTAGCCACTTCAATAACTGGATCTCACTTCTGGACAGTTTTCATTCCAGAAATCATCCTGTATATGTAAGTAGGTCCTAAGTTCTTCAGGGTTCTTGCAGTGAAATCTTCCGTGTATTTTGGCAGCTAACAGTGTTTGAGTCATCGCAAACCCGTACCGATCATTGTCACTTTCCGGGCATGCGTGTGCGTCGCTCTTGACATACATTATCGCAATGATTCACTTGTAGAGAGAAGGACCTCTCGTAATCCTTTTTGTTATATCATACCCAATATACCTATTGTTATATCATACCCAATATACCTATGCTGGCGAGTTCCGTGAGTGCCTAACTGTAGTTTAACCGTACAGGCTCATTGCGAACGATTTTATTCATAGTAGCTGGAACAGTCATATATAATGAAAAACATAAAAATTTACTGAAATATCAATGTATACAAGCATTGGTTCACAGACCAATGGTGGTGTTGACATTGATGACTACGAGTAGGTGAAGGTAACTATTTTATTAAATTATTATACATGTACTTGAGTTAGGTGCTTGTAATAGCTTTTGTTAATTATAAACATAATATCGTAGATATTTACATTATGATAGAATACTATAAAACATAATAAAAATCCGAAATAATTTTCTTATAATATTTTTTTATTCAAAACAAGGCAGGTATTTGACCACAATCGCACCTGATGTTAAGTAGGATGGTACATATCTGCCCTGTAAGTGCCTATTCACTCTCGCCTTATAGTCCGGATTATAGTCTGCGGGAAAGACAGCAGCAGGCAACAAATTCCAGTCCCTAGCTACATTATGTACTTAGACATATTATGTTCGTTCGTTTCAGCCGAAAGACGTCCACTGCTGGACAAAGGCCTCCCCCAAGTCGCGGTCATAGGGTGCGTAGTAATGATGCGCGCTGCAGCGGCCGCGGCGTACGCGTTCGTGTAACCGTAGCTTAAGACCTAGTAGGGACATTACCGACATTACTTACTTTAAAGGAAAATATTGTTTTATTAACGTTACTATGTGATTTATTTTAAGGTTGAATTTTATTTCTTTATCTCAAATCATAATTTAAATTAAATGTATATGGCCATTAACTACTAGTAGATTTCTGTGTGCTAAGCTTAGGTAATGAGTGATAAGAGATAAGCTGTGCCGTAAAATTTATAATGCAGTATGACTGTTATTTCGTGCTTTAGTAAATGCTGTTGAGCAAAACACTAACGCAAAAAATAAAACGCAAGCCGAGAAGCTTACGTATCTACGCTACCTTGAGAAGTTAATAGAAATGCCGACTTGGGATAGCGTAACATTCAATCCAATGCCTTTTACCAGATTGTGCAAAATACTTACTCATTTGGAATTTATAAATAAAAAGTGCAGTGATAGGGCAGTGTAACCGAAACATTTTTTCAGTCTCCCAACGCTGTCTAGCTAGAGGCTTACGAAGAGAATTTCAATGGAATAATTTTGCAGTGATTCAGCAATCACGTATCAACAAATCTTACTCAATTAATTCAAGGGCTAACTAAACTCCTAAAAACAAAAGAGTAAATTAACAACTACGAGCTCGTTTCTGATGCCTCGATGACGTTGTGTGATCCAGCTTCAAAGTTGAAAATGAAATTACTATTTTTCTAATTAATTGGTCTAGCCTCAAAGACTGGGCGTCTCTCAGCACACCTTGACGTGAGCCTACCGGGGAAACTCATTCCCTGGTACCTACAACGTAACTGTAACACAAGGATGCAAATGGATGTTAATAAGCCATGTTGTCCGACGCATATTTTTTATTTCCTACGCTGAATGAACCAAATGACTATTGACAATCTAGTTCTGAATGTAATTATTAACACACAAAAAATATGCTTGTCAAATTATTTTACGAAGGTTATGTGTACTTATCACGTTGTGATATGGGAATGTACTCCACGCGGCTGCATGACACATGACTACCTACTGTTAAATCTCATCTTGAGTCTAGATTATAAAATACGAAAGATAATAAATACTTAATCATGTTTCATTTTATAAATGAAAACTAGTTAGTTAAAGGGTATGAAGAAAGAAATATTAATAAAACTTGTAAAAGTTTAAGTTTTAAAAAGTAAGTGCAAAAATAATCAACAAACAACTATAAACTTTTATGAGTATCAATCATAATGTTCTCTAAAAATATTTTCAAGACCTTTTCGACCCCTCTGTTACTTCTTAGTAAAGCTGAAATTTCAATGTAGAGAGTGCTCTATTAACTCGCTAAATTATTCTCAAATACGATTTTTGAGCATTTAACTACGGTTTACAAATAATTAAGTTAAAGTAATAAATAAGTTTTCTAATTTTTTTTACTGAACGACTAATTTTTTTTACGAATAACGCAAAGCTACGCTAATTGGCTTTGACATTTAATGCTCTGAGTAATTTAGGCTCGACATTAGGCAACCCGAAAATGTAGGTAATAAAGGCAATGTACTCGTCTAATTATGTATTTAATTATCTTCACTTTATGATTAGTTTCCTGAATCACCTTCGTAAGTACACTGGCATTGCAGAGAACGTGATGGTATGCAGTAGGCGGGTACTTATCTATCAGCTAGTGTGATGGAGTTTATCATACTTATATGCATAGTACCTGGTAGATATGCGAGTGTAGTATACATACGAACATGTTCCGCCCACCTCATCATGCAATATGTCAAAAACCCACAAAGAAAGTACCTTGTTGTAATTAAGAATTAATACCTATTATTTACATTTGAAATTAATAAAATGCGCTAAAGTGTTAATAGTTTACAATGACTAAACTGTAGTGCTCTACTGAAACTATGTTCATTTAAACAAAATGTAGACAGGTAGTTAAAATAGCCTAATAATATCCTATATATCAGAAAATTTTCGAAAAACATTTGAAAAGGTCACTTTTCGGATCTTTTTGAGACTGAATTTATTTAAAATGTCCGAAGATATTTATTTTTATTAAAAAAATTTTTCTCAAAATTAACCTTCTAGCTGAAATTTTCCTTTTTGAATCAAATGTTTACTTTTTAGTTAAGTTACATTAGTAATTTACTCGACTCGAACTCGACACGTAAAGCTCATGGAAAATAAACGAAAATTGCATTTTACGACATTTGGTTCTTATTTTTTGGACAACTTTAACGAACCCTAATATTTGTTTTGTCTTTAATTAGTTGTATTGCAATAATATTGTTTAAATCATATATCAATATAAGCTTCTTTAATTAATCTTTAACTGTAATTGAATCTGATTATATGAAAAAATTTGGTACATTCCATTCGATATTTATACTAGAAGCTCATCCCGACTACGCCTGGCTCTTGGCTTATTAGATATTGTAAGGTAGACTATTTAATATCTAAAAAACACGTAGTACCTATAACTCCACAAATAAATGTTTAACCACATGTACCTAACATGTTGGTTAAACATTTATTTGACCAAATAAGATTATGGTTTACATACGTATTAATATGAAGTTAAATATTTTGGAGTTAATATTTTTTTTAAATCTGTTAATTTTGCTTCACCACCCACTAATTACATTAAAAAATACTTTCAGAATACAATTTAACGCTTATTTACATAGCTATTAGCAGAAAGCTAATGTAGGTACAATTCAATACTAAATACCAATCAAGAATATTATATGTACAGTTTTTTACGGTTGGTATCGGATTTCGGAACAATATTTTATTCGTTTGTTAGTTTCCAAAGACCTTCCCCAAGGATTTCTGATTTTCTGAAAATTATTAATTTAAGAAAAAATATGTATTTCTAACTTTTTCAGTTAACGACGACGACGAGCAGCTGCTTAGCTGCTACTAATTTTTAGATTAGTAATGAAATTATTTTAAGTCTCAACGCGGACACTGCGGAACATGCCTAAATTGAACTCTTTAATTACACGAGCAAGCAGAGTCAAAATTTCACACTAGTACAGTCATAATACATGTGATCTTGATAAAATCAGCGTGACTACATTTGATAAGTCGCAGTCAGAAACCGTGATTTATCAGCGATCTTAATTATTTTACGTCATTATCGATTCTAACAATTTCGAAGAATTGTTTTTGTAATCTATTAATAAAGTCAAGAATGTGGACTTTATTCGTTGCGGCTAGTTTTCACTGAGGGATATGTAGGTATTGTTATCGTTTATTTTCTATTTATACATTTTTATTGTTAATTACGGGTTATGTGTTGAAATCAATGATATCAGATATTAAAATCCGGTTGTTATGTAATGCTTTGTATGTAAGATTTTCAAGTGAAATTTTGAAAGTACTGATATAATATATAACACAGAAAAAGGAAAATTTTACTGATGTTCGTTCATGCAAAATGCAAACCTGTTTATAAATTAGGCTAGAATCTAGGTTTATGTTGGTAATTTCTGAATGTCTCGACTTCAACAGCAAGCTATTTCAAAACACGCAAAATGCAACAAACTCTGAATCAAATAGAATCCATATTACTTAGTCAGATAGATAAAAATATTTATTTCTTTGTGGTTGAACTCAGTCCCTACCCTATACCGATAAGCTGCGGTGATCAACGAACGTCCTTACAGTCACAGTACCTACGTAAAGGTAGACTTATCGTCTGATCAGTCCACGTAAGTTCATGAAGGAGCGTTTTCGTAGATAATCATGATTAACATTTTCATTAGGGAGTGGACAAAGCATGATACAAGATAAATGCTTTTTCCTACAGATGACGATGACATGTTTTTGTCTGATGACGTAAACTCCTGCCGCTGCCTAAATTGTTTCGCGGTTGCATTATGAAAAACTAATCATGCATCAACTCTCGGCATTTACTTATGTCGGTCAGACTTGAAAATTTCCACCATGAACAGCCATTTATCTACTTACTTAATTGACAGTTATATTTAACGACATGCAAGAGGCAACCAACATTCAGTACCTACATCTTAGCAAAACATTTGTAACATAATTAATTAGTTAGGTACTTACAAAGAAGGAGACAATGGAGTCGTCATCTTGAACATCTGTTTTTTCTCTTTTGTTACAGATTGTACTGGTCGATTTATTGAAGAAATACAAATGGAACAAATATCGAAGAGTGCTAATTGGGGAGAAGCAGGTAACGTAAACACTGAAATCATGAATATTAATCTAATATTAGTCCAAAATTTTTGAGAGATTTTGCAAATACTAATAGGTTTTATTCCCATAATATCCATAGGTCATTAGGTCTAGAGCGTATCCTATTGTACTGGGCATTTAAATACGGGCTCGCAGATTCAAAGAACTGAGTGGGAACAGTCGTAAAAATTGCCGAACCATGGCAGAACGAACATGTTTGAGTCTTGACGATTGTATGGTAAATTGAAATAAAAAAAACAAGTTAATGTTTGTTATCTATTCCAGACCTATTGGAATCGACGGCAGATCCAAGCATATCCGTATCAGAGATGGAGGATGAAATACCCACCTTGACAGTCGCTGCCATCGTGGGCGTCACCGTGGTGGTGCTGCTAGCCATCGCTGCGGTCTTCCTGCTCGGTGTCCTTATTGACTGGCGGCAGCAGTAAGTCTTCTTATCATATAGTTTAGTAAAGTAGCCCACTAGTACCACACTAGCACTGTAAGGCAAAACTTTGTTTACAAAACGATTTTGGGGCAGATTTAGCCTAGGCGCAGACCATCGATTTTTCGTCGGCCGATAGTTTAGTCGGACAGTTGATCAGTATGGGCATGTATGAAAGTGCGCACATTACACCGATTCCATTTGGCCGATTGTTCATATAATTTAAAATCGGGTACAACTATCGGCCAACTAAAAATCGATGGTCTGCGCCTAGTCTTAGAATCGGGACCAACTATCGGCCAACTAAAATTCATTATTAAGTATAGATAGAGGTGTTGACTGAAACAGCTGAAGAGTGTGACTACGGGTTTCTTGGTAAAATTACTTTGAGTAATTACTTATTTGATTCAGTTAAAAAAGAAAATAATGATGATACTATGCTATGCTTCAGAAGTGGATTCAACTGAGACATACCTACTATAGGTTGTTAAAATTAAAAACCCCCCTTGATTCTAGAAGTCTGATGGAATAATGTAGGTTGTGTAAAGTAAACCAAGTGGCATAAGTAGGTATTATTTAAAAACAGCAGCCGTATTCGCATTGTTCCAAGCTATTAAGTTACTTTCTACAAAGTCATAACAAAACGTAATCTTACCCGGCAGTGTAGAATAACAATGATGTTTGCATTGGTTTCAGGCGAATGTTAGAGAAAAAAATGGGCGAAGTCAAGAGAATGAAGCAGCAAAGGCGCGTTAACACGCACCCTGAAAGCGACGACGTTAGCATAGCGAACCACATGGAGGAGCCTGGGATGAGTTTACCACCCGCGGAAATATTAAGAAATGTGCCTTAGTCCACTATTCTAACATATACCTACTTAAAATTGAATCATTTTTATATAGCTTAAGTAAAAAAAACCTGAAAGTTAGATCTGGCATATACGCGAATCGTCTGTTATTATTAATTTAGTATTGAAAAATACTGCCATACTTTGTGTAAAGCTTACATCACTCTCAAAGTAAGTCATAAAATAATGGTCATAGTCATGGAGTCAAGTTTTGTGGTGAAGTGGAATGACAGTGTTACGTTTAAGAATATCATAGAATCTTTATACCTACTAATGTTAAGTACATTTGTACTAATGCAAGAACGGTTCAAATACGGTAAAATTAATTGGTTTTCAGATAATTTATATTAAAATTGCATACTTAAGTAATAGGTACCCACATAATTTCCAGGTGATATAATCTTACATAGGTTAATCTATTTTGAAAACTGTTAATATTATTCTGTTTTATCTGGTCGATAATACCAATACTTATTAATTGTAAAACGCAATCATGCAGACTGATTTATTTTTCGATTATATGAACTCTGTGGCGTGTATTTCTAATGTATAAAACTTTTACATCCTGGTTAGATATTATAATTTATTAAGAATTATTTGTATAGATTGTTATTAAATCAATGTTGCTGACGTTATCCGTTAAGTGTGATATTTTGAAAACAACTGTAAGAAAAATATTAATTGTAATTTGTAGGTATTTTTATTTAGTGTAAATTGTAGTTAGTGGACCAAAGTGTAAATTACTTTTTATTTTAAATAAGAATATATATTTAATACTTTACTTTCAGTGTTTTAAGATCTTGTTATCATATCCTGCTATGAATACCTATTTTTTTTACAATTAGAAACTCAGAACACTGTCCGGTAACTTAAGTTATAGTTCAGTTCAGTTTTCCGACATTTAATTTAGAAGTTTGAAGTTTATCACTAACCTATCAAGTATTCTATAAATATTTTCTTGTACAAAAATAAAGAAAATAAGTGTGAAGCCTAAACTTCGCATTGATTGTACCTATTGGGCAAGTGCTCGTTGCACTTCGATGGAGGATTGTCTTGATAAAGTGCCGACAATTAATAAAGTGGGAATTTGACATTAATTGTGCCTAATATCTAGACCACACATTGAGTACACGATCCAGTAAACATCTTGATTTTATGTAACAGACATGTTTCAATAAAAGAATGCAGTGCGATGGGTGCTTGTACGAATGCAATTATCGGTTCTTCATAGAAGTGTTTGGAAGGGAGTATGAGCGGCACTTGCTAAGTTAGCTGACGTTTCCACGGCCTCTTCAACTTCTTTTAATAAAGCCTACTTGGAATAACAATGCCGCTAATCAATTTTCTGCGATAAGAATAATGCAAGTAGGTTTACTGATAAAGCAATCACTTTAATTGTAATATCGAATATTTTTCAGTGCCGCTCAGTGGACGATTATAAATGGACATCTAGGTTGCGCTGATTTTAATTGATAAGTGACTTAATTATTTTTGAGGAAGAACAAAATGTGTGTGTAATAAAGGCGGGCGTTATACAAGATATTGATTTTATAAAATTGTGATATTTTTGATTTGGTGTGATGGGTAATTCTAAATCGAAGAAGAGTGCGAAGGAACCGGACAAGTTTTTCGAGAGGGAGCGATGGAGGGAGCAGAAACGGGATGAGAAGCGTAAGAAGAATGCGAACCCGTTGAATAAGAGGGTCGCGGTGAAGGAGCCGCCGGTGCCGTTGGCGGCGATGGTGAGCCCGGTGCCGCAGAGCGCGGCGGTGCCGGCGCCGCCGCCGGCGCAGGTGCGCTCCTTCGACGAAGAGGCTCTGGAGCTCATGCGCTTCCAGCTGCGAAACGACGCTGATGCTTTCCTACTCAACAACATTCTGCTCTCGGTGCAGTTCTTTGAAAATTATGAAAGGTATTGTTGGTCAAATTTCTATCGTGTACTAAATAGTTTTTATGAAAGTCACGAATTTTGTTCGTGTCGTGTTTTACAAGTCATAATTTCTTTTAATATTATTTGATGCAATATTAATTGCGCAGTTCGAAGAGATAGTGAAGCTATTATCATTAAGCCTTCGTTTAATTCAAGATCAAGAATATAGGTCACAATTTCTAGATATTATGGATAAATTAGGTAGCAATGCAGAACACCAATTAATTGTATGAGCAGCTAAGAAGATGGAAATAATCGGAAAAAGTCGGTGTTGCAATAAATACTACTTATTGATTCAACCTACCCTGCGACTTAATCCGTGTAAATATCGATCAGTTACAAAAAAACTTAGAGCGCCTAGGTATTTACCTGCTATCCCCGAAAAAAAAAAAGTAAACTTTCTTAATATTTACCGAAAGCTTTTCATTTCAAAGAAAATCCTATCGCATTATTCAAATAATTATTCGAATATTATGGACTCAGTCCGAAATAGGTAAATGATATCTTTTGATTCGATTATTTCATTCTAGAACTAAGTAGATACCTATATAAGTACACTAATTAAAGTACTGAAGGAGTATGTTAAATATCGACAAAATTATTAGTAGGTGTCAAGAACAGTTATATCATTTTCAAAAAACTGCCAATTTTAATAGCATTTTGTAATTTTATATCCGTGTGAGTTTGGGTGGTCTCTATAGTTAGTAAAACTCATGTTAAATAAAAAAAATAGCTAAGTGAGATTCTACATCCAACTTTATTGTTAAATCTCGAATTGAAAATTGACCTTAGTATTAGCCTTGTGCTTATCTTTTTGAGTGGGTAAAGTACCCCGAAGAAATAATTAAGTTCTGTAAATTATTCCATATCAAGTTAGAGAGGGAAGTCCCATATCTTTCGATAACAAAATTGTAGATAAAGCAGTCCCGTAGTGCAATTTGAATATACGAGTAGAGTCTTGTATCTAAGTAGTTCTAAAAATTACCTAGATGATATAATTTTTTAATGTTACAAACGCGCCCTTATTGTTATTGGAACTCTATCATACAACATAGGTAGGTACCATAATCTAGTTACATGCAGAGTCCCTATAGTAGCGTTCTCTACGTAAGACAACTCTTTGTGAGAACTTTTGCACAAATATCAGGTAAAGAAAAGATGATTGAAGATTATACGTAGGTAAGTACCTACTTACTAGTACTAATATGTACCTACATATGTCATCTATAACAATGTCTTATCTTGCAGCGGATATGAGTAAGCTATTTGAGCGTATAAGAGTCAATTATTGTATTTCATAAATAATTAATAAAGCTAAGTCTAGTTCTAATCTTTATTCCGTCTTGTGATAAACCGTGATTCTATATACTTAGGTGAGTTTAAAAGATTCCGACAGATAAGGTTCAAGTAGGTATGTGTTAGGTATTAAATTGTATTGTTGATAACTAATGACTCGCCTGGCTTCATTATACCTATTTATTTTAGAAATGTGAACTGCACCATTGCGCCACCATGTTTTTAAGGCTTACGATGAAGATTTCACACACAATAACATTCAGAGAGTATGACTTGTAAAACTTTGTAGCGGAGAGTTGAAAATAAATAGTAACTATAATAATGTCTTAATTACCACGTAGTTAACTTCACCTCAACGTGTAGTTTCTTGATAGCACTAACTTTTGATAGTCTTAGCAAAAATAGTAAAATGACGTAGGTAACAAGACTTAATCATATCGTTAATTACGTATATATTTAATATTAGGAAAGTCTTAAAGTATTAATAAAGTTTTATGATTTTTATATATCTATTTAAAAATTTCGGTTTATTTGATTTAAAAATCAGAGATTATTGATATCATTATTAATTTTATCATAAGAAGGTATTAAACTTTACAGTCGTTCGTGATGGTGATAACGGTAAACAATAAACATAATTATTAGGAACATAGGTAAACAGAAGGGATTCAGCACACATATTACTTAAAGATGACGTATCCTTTTGTTTTAGGGAGGTGCAAAATATCAAAAACAATCCAATAAGCGAACGGGAGCATATGATAAACGACGCTATGGTTCGTCACAACAAGCATGTTTTCTTCGCTGACCGACTTCAAGAAAATGTAAATGAACATGTCGTTTACCAAAAAGTTCGTGGGCAAATGGAGCCCTTGACTTCGCCAAGACTTTTTGTTATCTATGATAACGTGGAGGCCAGTGAACCGGGGGATACATCGGACTATAGCGCTGTACTCGACGCCCCCTTTTATAAGTTACGCATAGAAGATTGCAAAGAACCAGGTAAATAATATTTTCCCGGAAAAAAACTGCAGCGAAATTAAGATTATACTGGTTTTAGATAATTAAATATCATTTACCATTTTTTCAGGGTTCGTGAAACTAAAGAAATTGGAAGTTTTAGAAAGTACCTTATTGAAAGAGAATGAATCTGTACCAGCCAATAACATTGATTCGGACGACAGTGTGTATACAGAATCTGAAAAGGAATCCAATGATTCTGATGATTCTCCATCTACTTCAACAGGAGAAGCTTTACTGCAAAGTATTAAAAATAGGCTTGACACCGGTCAGGAATCAGTAGCACCTAATGTGAAACTGAATTTTAATGTACTTGAAGATACTGGGCGAAGGCGCAGTGGGCCATCTAAACAGGTCAGCGTGCAAGTGGAGAAAAATAACATTTTAAACATAAGTAATATCCGGAAAACCAATATTTTACTTGAAGAGGATGAAAGACGAGACTCAGTTGTCTTCAAACCAGATCAAATAGCAAGCGAAGACCTTGAATCTAGGCCCAGGAAATCTATTTTGAAAAATTCAAGAAGGCTTAGTGGACCTACTAGAGACATGAAAGCAAAAAATTCAATCTTTGATGCTCGGCCAATCTCTGCTGAAAGTATTATAACAGAGGATACCGAAACTTCTGGATATAGATCTAATTCTAGTAGCTTGAAAACCAATGATTTGAGTGAAAATGAGTCTGATTATGGTTACTCAACAATAAAAGAATCGACTACTCCAAAGAGAGTGGAACTTAGCTCACTGGGCAACAGCTCACATTCATCAGGGGTATTGCCTGACGAAACCTGGACTTCTGTAGCTGTTCGAGCAATCGATTGGACTGATGATGAAGACGATGACTCCGACGATAACACTTCAAAATTGTCTCTATCAAGAAATCTATATGATACGCAGTATTATCTTTGTTCTGTGGGTTTTATGAGAAATTTTGTTGACAATTTCATACTTGACTTGGGTTCAGTTTTAGGTCTATCTCAAGATGCTATAAACAGCGCTCTCACTCAAGGGGCTAGTATTTACTGTGATACACTTAGGAATGGAAATAAGATAGGAAACGAAGTATTTCCTGCCCTTATAGCGTCTTGGCCAAATGCAGCTAATCAATGGATAATTCGGGAAAGGAAGATTATTCAAAACCCAAGAACAAACTTTAGTTATCAATGGCCGACCAAGTATATGGTTAGTAAAGCGATGGGATTTGGTTGTTTACTAGTACCTGTTGGGTTTCGACCAAAAAGGGGATTGAACACAGATCAGAAATTGCAGTGGAAAATAATATTCCCAGCAGCAGAACGCTACTTGGAGAGTTGTTTAGCTCATGCACACATGCGCTGCTACTTGTTTGCCCTCACTTTGCATAAAAGTTTTATGATGGAACATGATAACTCCAAAATGGGAATAGACGTAAGCCACATCAAAAACCATCTTTTTTGGCAATGTGAAGATAACTACGCAAAATGGCCAGAACATCGTCTGGGTGAGACTTTGAGAATATTTTTGAGACGCTTTTACGTCCACTTTGGCCAAGGCCGATTTCCAAATTACTTCATGGAGAACTGTAACGACTTCAAAAGTATTCCAAAACCAGTTCTTCTAAAGATGCAACGACGGCTAGCTGATATATTGGAAGCTCCGGTAATGCATCTGCTGAGCGCTTTGACCAAACTTAAGTATACAAAAAAAGAGTTTTATCCCCAATTCAATACTCAAAGGTTATACGAAATATTGACTAGCAAAAATCCTCTAAGAATATTAAACCCTAACCTACCAATGCCCAATACAAATTATGCTGACAGCTCTGATACTGATGAGGAGCCAGATACAAACTTCTGGGATAAAGCAAAAAAACATGACAAGTATTATCAATGGAAAAAAGAAAAACAAAAGCAATTACAAGAGCGAAGAAAAGCACAGTTTTATATTAGAAAACAGAGGGCGTCGATAAAGCAAGAACATGAAATTAATACCAATGTAAGAAAATACTTAAATTTTTATCAGTTGGTCTTTATAAATGTTAAAAAAATCCATTCTTGTAAACTACAAAACAATTTTAGCTTGTTAATTTATTGCAGGAAGATTTAGATATTCTTTTCATCTGGTATTTGATTTGATTTTGACATGTAAAGGATTGATAAAAACATTAACTGCACATTTTTTTTCAAAATCGTGTTACTAATGTTTTTTATTTATTTCTAGATAATACTGCCGAACCGGATGGAAGTAGAGCGCCGACGTTTGGTTCTAGAATTTTTCATCCCTCACTTCATTGCTATGGCGCGTTCTAGTGAGAAGTTTGAAGCTATACGACAAGCGGTGATCTATTTGGAACAAGCGCAAAGGCTTTGCGTGCTGTTGAAGGAAGAACCCGCCGGGGAATACACTGCTAACGAATATTTGGATGTGATTAGGGACAAGCTGGTTGACTGTCAAAGAAAATTGGCTAACCAAGTTGGTTTCAAGCTTCCTCCACGACGGGAGAGTTCAGTTGAACGATTTGCCCAAAGGCCGATTAGAAAACTACGCCCCAGATATGAAAATATTACTAATCAAGACTCTCCCTCAGACTCTTCTGGTTTTTCAGCATTCACCTTTGTCGAAATACATGCTGAAAGCTCATCAAACCAGGATTCTATTAGGTTAAACATTGACGATATTGGAGAAGAATCGAAGTTATAAGTTTTTATTAACTACTAGCTGACCCGGCGAACTCTGTTCCGCCTTAAAGGCAATAAATAAGCAAATCTTTCCTTATTTGCTCACCGTTTAGACCTACCCTGAACTACGACAAACATTTTAACACCAAAATCAGCTCAATCGGCCCAGCCGTTCTCGAGTTTTAATCAGACTAACGAACATCAATTCATTTTTATTTATACAATGTGTCCGGGCTTGTAGTGATCAAACTTTAAGGGCATAATCTATGGACAATTTTATCGATGAAAATACTTCAAACTTGGGGCTTGACCCATTTATCGCAAAATTACAAGGATTTAAGTTTAAAATTTTTAGTTTTCACCTCTTCCTTCAAAAACAAGTGAAAGCGTGGGTAGCTTAACATTAATAAGCAAATATTTTATATCATGCGATAGCCAATAAAATTATCTATTAGTAGAAGTAGAAAACAGACACAAGTTTCATACATTTTATGGGAGTAAGATTGGTTTTAATTAGAAAAATACATGACTTTTTTCACTTCTTTTTCAGTTATTTTCCAACACAAGAAAAACCAGGTCGTTAAGGTATGTTTTATTTGCATTGTATTATTAGTATTTGAGCTATTCTACAAAACGAATGTAAATTGATTAGTCTACGTCTATTAGTTACGACGTAATTGTTGAACAGAGATACCCCTTACCAGCGGTTTCCATAGTAATCGGAATAGGTTGTGTGATTATTTTCAGGCAGAGCATTTTCGCATGTCGCGTGCGCTATGGAAACCGCTGGGAAGGGGTATCTTTGTTCAACAATTACGTCGAAACTAATAGACGTAGACTAATAAATTTGCATTCGTTTTGTACAATAGCTCAAATACTAATAATACAATGCAAATAAAACATACCTTAACGACCTGGTTTTTCTTGTATTGGAAAATAACTGAAAAAGAAGTGAAAAAAGTCATGTTTTTTCTAATTAAATCCATTCTTACTCCCTTAAAATGTATGAAACTTGTATCTGTTTTCTACTTCTGCTAATAGATAATGTAATTGATTATCGCATGATATATAAAATTTTGCTTATTAGTGTTAAGCTACCCATGCCATCACTTGTTTTTGAAGGAAGAGGTGAAAACTTAAAATTCAAAACTTAAATCCTTGTAATTTTGCGAGAAATGGGTTAAGCCCTAAATTTGAAGTATTTTCATCGATAAAATTGTCCATAGATTACGCCCTTAAAGTTTGATCACTACATGCCCGGACACACTGTATAGATAGATTAGTAGGCTACTATCTACTAGACTTTAGTATGCAAGAAATGCAGGTTATCTATGTTTGTAGTTAGATATTATTATACATAAATAAGAATAAGCTTAGTACTTAAGAATCTCTTAAAAGTTAGTTTATTATATAAAATATATTTTATTCAAATGATCTGTTGGGTTCTTTAACAAAACTTCTTGTTTTTGTGGTCATGAAGACCTTACAAATGAAACACGTCTTTTAATTTTACGATTAATTTACGACGATTTAAGAATCGTTAATCGCCTAAATAAGTTTAGGCCAGATTTAATTTTGTATAATTTCTAAACTAATTAGTTATTTTAATGAGTTTAATGTTATGTCAGATCAAAACAAATACAATTTTCAATTTCCAAACTTGATGTAATTTCTATGAAAATAAAAAGAATGTAGTAATAGTATATTATGTACAGTAATTTTGCATAATTGAATTGAATATGAATTTTCTAGTATGTATTACTTAGCATGCAAAACATACGCATACCAATTATTATTGTGGCATACCTAAATCCTAAAATAAATCAAAATATTATTTTGAAAATCTTTATTTTGTATTTTCCCCAAAGACCATGGAAAATCTGGCTGTCAAAGGTTACGGAGGATCTAGAAATGGCAGTAAACTGGTTTACATTTGTCTCAGAAATGAGACTAGAATATCTCTCTGTAATATTATAAAGAGCTGTGGTTTTCTGAATAAATGAAAATAAAATAAAAATAAAATAAAGCACTATTGCATCTTCTAAACCGCGATGTTTTGGAATTGCAATGAGATAAAAAATAAAATAAACGAATACTGTTGGACGAAGAAAACTATATTAATATTATCCTTCTATAGCATATTTTAATAGATTGCATTCTAGGTAGTTTGGTGTAAGTTACTTATGTAGTTTTTAACCAAAAGGTGAAAATAATATATCATTTAAAATTAGAAAAAAAAACTATATTAAAGTCATTTTAACGGTAATGACGATACATAAGTAGTGTACTGTCTTATTTGTCTCCATTCAAGTTGTAACAAGGAATATAAACTTTTGATACAAAATTAAATACAATATACATTTATCCAATACGTAACTTAAATATTTTATACAAATAACGCATAATCACACGAGAGGGTTAACTCCTGCGACCATGGAGAGGAGAGCCATGCGCACATACATGCCGTACTCCGCTTGCCTGAAGTAGGCGGCGCGAGGGTCCGAGTCGAACTCGGGAGAGATCTCGTCCACGCGCGGCAGAGGGTGCATCACGACCATGCGCCGGCGCGCGCGCGTCATCAGCTGCGGGGTCACCACTAACAGACCTCGGGTCTGAAAATAAATTGTACACGTAAATTACAGTTCTTTATTTTTTTGACATCCTGATTTGCGTCAACTCTTGGAAAGGGTCATTTATTCTATACAATAAATTTTTGTTTAACAAAAATAACATAATTTTATACTATATATACCTTTTCATATTCCTCTTGACTGTCAAATCGTTCCCTTTGGACCCTAGTCATATAAAGCACATGTGTGTCAGCAAGAACATCCTCCAGTTTTTCGTATACCCTTTGCGGTATGCCTTTTTTAGCGACGTAGTCCATGATATGTTTAGGCATTCCAAGTCCTGGAGGACTAACATACTGTAGCTGAACTTGGTATAAGGTGAGAATACGAGCAAGTGAGTGTACGGTTCGTCCATTTTTCAGATCGCCTACCATGGTAATCGTAAGTCCATTCACAGTACCAATTTCCTCTCTGATTGTAAATACATCTAATAAAGCTTGAGTAGGGTGTTCCCCTACACCATCTCCGGCATTGATAATTGGTTTTCTGCAATGTCTCGACGCCCGCTGTAAAATTAAAATTTGCATTAGGTAAAATATATTTTTCTAAAACCAAAACTCAATTCAGCCAATTAAGTAAACTTACTGCAACGGCGCCAGGTTCAGGATGACGCAAAACCACTACATCTGAATAACTTGCCATCACAGCTACACTATCCTCTAAGGTTTCACCTTTCTTAGCCGATGAACTCGTAGCATCGGTATGTATAACAGATCCACCCAATCTCTGCATAGCAGCTGCAAAACTACAGCTTGTGCGTGTACTGACTTCGTAGAATATCGAAGCCATTACTTTTCCTCTTAGAATATCATCTAAGAATCGTCCTTTGCCTACACTTATCTTCATAAATTGTGCCAGATTAAATAAGTCGTTCAGAGTATCTTTGCTGAAAGAATCTACTGTTATTATACTTTTGCCAAAGATATCGCTTTTTTGGCGATGGGAAACGGATGCTGTTGGGGGATTGTAATTTGAAGTACTGTCACATCTTTGCCTTATAATTTGTGCAGGCAATGGTGACATACTTCTTCCGTTGACATCGTTAAAATGTACATTTAATTTGCTTGGATTTTCAGGCTCAATTTCAAGATCACTTAGACGAGTCAATTCACCATATATCTCTAACGCCGAATTTGGTCGACTTATTTCTTTCTCAACTTTTTCTATTGCGTATACTGGGAACGATTGTTTTTTAGGCGTAGGCCACTCACGAACATTTTGGCCAAAACCGGGTGGTACTAAAACTTGACCTTCAACGTAAGCTATTTCGCCTCGCAAAGTTACACGATGAACAGCCCCACATACATGCATTCCTGCGAATGGTGTCCATTTTGATTTAGAAAATTCCATAGCACTTGGTATTGTCCATTCATAGTCCATATCTACTTCAACGTATGTGTTTGGTTGTTCGGGCAAATTGAATATTTTTCGGGGGTTACGGTGGAATTTATTTATAATATCTTCTATGGTCAAGCGACCCTCATGTACTGCATTCAGCAGTAGCGGTAAAATGGTTTCCACTCCAGGGAAACCTGGAAGAGCTTTCACGGCATCCTTTTCTTCGACAGCATGTGGTGCGTGGTCGGTTGCGAAAATATCGATGATTTCGATGTTTTTCCAGAGTTCCGCTTGATCATCAGGGCTGCATAAAACGGGTCGTACTTCAGCTCGACCTTTTCCAATTCGTTCTATGTCATCTGTACTTAAGAACAAATGATGGGGACATACTTCACATGTTACTTTCAAACCTCTTTCCTTGGCTGCTTTAATTATTTGAATTTCTTCCTTTCGGGCTACATGGCAAATATGTATTGGACGATCAAGTAATGAGGCCATCAGAATAATGGCTCCAGTTTTTTCACGTTCAGCATGTGCACACACAACCATTTTCTTCGGCCAGTTTTGTAAATGTTTTTGCCAAACTGTCATATCATCTAATTTTAAAGTAGTGAATGTTTCGTTCAAATACATTTTTAATGCTGCTGCTTGTGGTGCAATTTCTGCAGCTGTATCACAGTTTGTAGATGATGCTCCAACAAACAGAGCATAATCACATCGAGCACTAACTCTCGCGAGTGCTGAGGCGTATTCGTAAGCAGCCCGGTCAATCACAGGTGGGTTCGTGTTCGGCATTGCACATATCATTGTGATGCCACCAGCAAGAGCAGCAGCAGTGCAGGAGTTAAAATCTTCTTTATAGGTAGCGCCGGGTTCGCGAGCATGAACGTGGACATCAATAAAACCAGGAAGTTTTATTATGTTTCTAGATGTCATACAGTCAGTATGTGTTTTCATTGGTGGAGCACCTCCACATTGCGCCATTGCCTGTAACAGTAAAGATAAGGTTTTATTACGATTGTTAAATACAATATTGTAGAACAAGTAAGGTTATAAGATAATTTCAAAACCTTTTAGTGACGGGACAATGTGGTATGTGTTGACGTATGAATAAATGCTTATGATTTAGGTAATGAATTATGAATGTTAATGTAATAAAAAGAAGATATCACAAACCTGCACTAGGAGCTTTGCGCACTTTACATCAGTTACTAGAGGCACAGCATAATCAACGGCAAGACGCCGGGTGCGATACCCATGGGTACTGAATGAAGACACACGCCGAGCACCTCCACGCATAGGCAAATTGATAACCAGATCCAGTTGACGACGAGCCATGAAATCAGCTAGATGCATCAGTTCTCCGTCTGCTCTAGCATCATCTACATCACCAATATGGTCGAAGGTCCATTGTACACTTTCAACCTGAAAAAAGTTTATATTATAATATATCAAATTGTTTTACAATGCAAATGTGTATCACATAAGTTGCAATTTATATGTATAAATAAACATACCTCAATACCATGTTCGGTGTAAAAATCACCGGTTCCCATACTTGCATACAGCTTATATCCCATTCTTTGAAGTACTCGGACACTCGGTAGTAATTCCATTTTATGCTAAAACATTTAAAGACATTGTTTAGTTATTAATTATTTATAATTGTTGTATTGTTTAAAAAGTTATAACTAGATAGGTGTTTACCTTAAACGTGCCCACAGACAGTAAAATAGCTTTTTTTGGAATTCTAAAACCAGTACTCATCAAAGATTTTAAGTAAGCTTCGTAACGGTTTTCTCCGAAACATGCCACTTCTCCTGTTGATGCCATTTCCACACCTAGTGTTACATCAGCGCCTGCTAATCTCGAGAAGGAAAATTGGGGAACTTTAACCCCAACTTTGCCACAACCAGTCATTACATTTACTGGTTCTACAGGTATGCCCAGTATTATTTTTGTGGCCATAGCAACAAAATCATGGTCGAGAGTTTTTGATACAAATGGAAAAGATCTAGATACTCTGACGTTACATTCAATGACTTTCAAGTCATTATCCTTAGCTATAAGCTGCATATTAAAAGGTCCAGTGACATCTAATATATCAGCTATTATACGAGCAATCTCTTTGATTTTTTCCAGAGTTTCATTATTTATATCTTGAGGTGGAGTAACTAATGTTGCGTCTCCAGAATGCACTCCTGCATTTTCCACGTGTTCAGAAACTGCCATACAGTAAATGACACCATCTGCTGCTACGGCATCCACATCGATTTCCTTAGCATCCATTATGTACTTGGATATAACTACTGGATGCTCTTTATTAACTTCACTTGCTGATTTGAGATACGCTTCTAAGTCTTGGTTGGAGTATGCAACATTCATGGCCGCACCGCTTAAGACGTAGGATGGTCGAACCAAACATGGATAGCCTACTTCTTCACAGAAACTGATGGCAGATTCGAGATTGGTAAGTTCTTTCCATCTGGGCTGCAAAATTCCCTTCCGATCTAACATTCTCGAAAATTTGAAGCGATTTTCTGCATTATCAATCATATCAGGCGATGTTCCTAGGATAACAGCTTGCTGTCTGTGTAAATCTATAGCAATGTTGTTCGGTAACTGTCCTCCCATTGATAATATTACGCCATTAGGTTTTTCAATATTATAAATGTCCATTACTACTTCGAATGAAATTTCCTCAAAATATAACCTATCACTCATATCATAATCGGTACTGACAGTCTCAGGGTTATAATTGACCATTATGGTCTTCTTGCCTTGATTTCTCAGTTCTCTCAAACAACCAACGGCACACCAGTCAAATTCAACTGAACTTCCAATCCTGTATACGCCAGAACCTAAGACCATAGTAAAGTCGCCCGGAAATTCTAGGTCGTGTGTGCTGCCATTATAAGTTAAATAAAGATAATTGGTTGAAGCTGGCCATTCTGCTGCCACAGTATCAATTTGCTTTACGAACGGCGTGATATGATTATCTTCCCTGAGTTTTCTCACAGCTACTTCCGTACTCTTTATAGCAGCTGCTATTTGTTTATCCGAAAACCCGATTTTCTTGGCATTCTTTAAAGTTTCCGAGTTTATCGAAGTACTGCCAACAGCTATAAGAGTTTCATAATAATCGATTATGTTTTTGAATTTATGCAGAAACCATTTGTCAATTTTTGTAAGTTCGTATAACTTTTCGACGTCATAACCTTCCTTTAAAGCAGCTGCTAACACGAACATTCTTTTATCTGTAGGTTCTCTCAACTCGTTTTCATTTACTGTTTTAATATTCGGATCAAATCCATTTACATTTTCATCGACCATTCTTAGAGCTTTTTGGAAAGCTTCTTCAAAGTTCCGTCCAATGGCCATTACTTCTCCAACACTTTTCATTGAACTTCCAATTTTTGTGCTTACTTTGTTGAATTTAGCTAAGTCCCATCTTGGTATTTTTACCACGCAATAATCTAAGCTGGGCTCAAAGCAGGCCGTTGTTACTCCAGTGACAGAATTTTTGATTACAGGCAATGGGATACCAAGGGCCAATTTGGCAGCCACATACGCCAAAGGATAACCAGTTGCCTTACTAGCTAACGCTGAGCTTCGAGATAATCTAGCATTTACTTCAATGATGTAAAATTCTTCAGAATTGGGATTGAGAGCGTATTGGATGTTGCACTCACCAACAATGCCAAAGTGTCTTATAACTTTAATGGCTGTGTTACGCAGCATGTAGTATTCTCTATTTGACAATGTTTGACTGGGGGCCACTACAATAGATTCACCGGTATGTATTCCGAGAGGATCAACATTTTCCATGTTACAAACTGTGATGCAATTATCAAAAGCATCACGAACGACTTCGTATTCTACTTCTTTCCAACCTTTGAGCGACTTATCTATTATCAGTTGATCTGAATGAGACAGAGCTTGGTGAGCTAAAGCTCTCAACTCCTCTTCATTGTTGGCAAAACCAGAGCCTAGACCTCCCAACGAAAAAGCTGAACGTGCCATAACTGGATAACCAATTTGAAGTGCAGCTGCTAACGCTTCATCTACTGATGTAACTGCAGCACTAGGTGCCACTTTTTCACCGATGGAGTGAATTTTTTCAGCAAATATTTTTCTATCTTCGGTATCCACTATCGACTGAATTGGAGTTCCAAGTACAGTCACATTATATTTTTCAAAAACACGTGACTTTTGTAATTCTACGCCACAGTTCAAAGCTGTCTGCCCACCAAAAGTCAATAAAACACCCGTAGGCCTTTCAGCTTTTATCACTTGTTCCACATACTCTGGAGTAATGGGTAGGAAATAGACTTTGTCAGCTAAGCCTTTTGATGTTTGAACAGTTGCAATATTTGGATTTATCAGAACTGTTTGAATTTTCTCTTCTTGCATTGCTTTCACTCCTTGAGAACCCGAATAATCAAATTCACCCGCTTGACCGATGGAAAGGCCTCCTGAACCAAGAATCAACACTTTTTTTGGTCTTTCATGAATTGTAGGAATGTAACTCAGTCTTTTAGTTATTTCTTTGTCTATTACGAAGGATTCTTTACGTTTGTAAGATTTTACAGCGTCTATGAAAATATCGAAAAGCCATTCAAGGTCAGTTGGACCTGCAGTATGCTCAGGGTGGAATTGTACACTGAAGAACGGATCTGTTTTGTGAATTATGCCCTCATTCGTTTTATCGTTCTCGTTTGTGAATAAGATTTTCCAATTTTCGGGTATCGTGTCGGCATCTACAGCAAACCCATGGTTTTGGGATGTCATAAAACACCTTCCAGTACCGTTGTGAGTGCATGGCAAATTGTGACCACGATTACCATAGCTGGAATAAAAAGAAATAGATATATGTAAAAATATAACATGTAAACATCATATCTGTTGTTTATTCTGATATAATGTTTTATAAAATACAGTACCATATTTAATTAATTTAAACAGGCTTTAACGCGATACGCGGATAGGTACGAGTAATAACTGAAAATTACCTGTTAATAATTAAATTATGCAACTCGAAAGTTTCAAATTATAGTACCTACCTACCGTAAGTTACCACAATAACTAGGACCTATACATAGCTGGGCACCGTTAATCAAATAGTTAACTTCGTTAATCGTTAAACCGTTAATAAAAAAATTAACTTCGTTAAACGTTAAAACGTTACATTTCGCAAGATTTAACGTAAGTTAACGTTAATCGTTAATCCGTTAACACATGATAATAAAACGAAAAAAATAATTGTATGCAATGTTCAAATAATTTCGAAAGCTTGTATCGCGCATGGAATTTATTCCTCTTTTATGTTTGCGCTACAAGCTTTCGAAATTCGAAATTATTTTATATGGCATATTAAGTAAAATTATTTTTTTCGTTTTAGTACAACTGCATTTCAGAATAAAAGCTTGTTTTTTAAAAAGTTTAAAACACTTTTTAGTAGTATCTCAATCTCAGAGCCTTGGTTCAATTACAATACAATTTAGCACCAAAGTGCTCGAAACGACAAATCCAGCAAACCCAAACTCGATAAGTTTCCACCGTTTCGTTTAAGAATTCCTATGGCCACTTCCTGACTCCATCATCAGGACCCTGGACATCATCTAGTACTAAAGTGCTCGAAAAGACAAATCCAACGAACCCAAATTCGATGCGGTGCCGCCGTTTCATTTAGGAGTTCCTATGGCCACCTCATGACTCCATCATCAGACCAGCTCAATGGTACCATAACATTGCATTGTCATCGTACGTTCATAAGTATACCAAACAGTTCAATCGGTTCCGGAAAACTGGTCTTAAATTCAGTTGCAAGAGTTGTCCCAATATAAATAAACACATACAAACAAGGTTACAAAAACTGTTGTTTTGGGGTCTGGAAGTTCTGGAAGTCCGAACTTACTTGTCAGAACGCGTTTTTCTAGCGTTTTTCAGCGTGCCTGCTGTATCTTTTTGGTAAATAGTAGGTACCTACTGGATTAACGATTAACGGACTTAGGATAATTTAACAGAAGGTAACGAGTCCGTTAACATTGTTTAAAGTTAACTTAAAAGTTAATCCGTTAATAGAAATGTTAACTTCGTTAATTAACGATTAACGGATTAACGAGTTAATGCCCAGCTATGGACCTATATTCTTACCTCGTTTTGTAAGTTTTGCATCCCACTGCTGTTGACAATATTTGGTGACCAAGACAAATACCAAATATTGGTTTCACATTTGATTTATTGTTAACTGCTTCTTGAACATTGTCCACAACTTTCTTGCATACTTCAGGGTCACCTGGACCGTTGCTAATAAATAAGCCGTCATAATCGTTTGGGTTAATTTTATGATCCCATGGTACCAAGACTACTTTGACGTTTCTTTTTATTAAACAGCGGATTTGATTGTATTTTAAACCACAATCTACAGCCATTATTGTGACATCCCCGTTTGGGTTAAAAGTTTTAACTTCCTGAAAACAATTTAAACATTCAGTTTCAATTATAGCAACGTCGCTTTTAAGTAAATTAAGTCACTGATAGTGCAGAACGAAATATTGTACCTTTATGGATACTTCAGCGACTAAATTTCTTGTGTTTGGATCGGATAGCGGCGGAAGAGGGCCTAACGGGGGCACGCCTTGAACGATTCTCCCCAACATGACCCCCGATCGCAGACGATGAGTGAGGGCTCGAGTGTCGACATCGCAGAGACCGGGCACTCCTCGAGAGGCTAGCCAGGATCCTAGCGAACGGCGCGCGCGCCAGTGGCAAGCTTTTGTGCTAACTTCGCCTACTATCAATCCTGCTGCCCAAATGCGGCTCGATTCGAACCACCTGTAAGAAAATAATTATCATAGCTTTGTTAGCTACAAACGAAATAAGATACCTATGCTACTAAGGTTGTATATTATGTAATAAAAAGTTTGTTAAAAAGAAACAACAACATCCCTTATTCTGCATTAGAAACAATCTCTAAGCAGACTGCTCGTGCTGCTACCTAGTTGTACATTTTATTAATATTTAGTATTGAAGCAGCAAACTTTTTGCACTTCCTACTTATACTTATTATATTATAAATGCGAAGGTTTGGATGTCTGGATGTTTGTTACTCTTTCACGGAAAAACTACTGAACGGATTTTGATGAAACTTCACAGTATTATATCACATGTTTATAAGTTTTATAACCCAGAATAACATATCTATCTATATATATAAAAATGAAACCCGTTTCGCGTTGTCACGGCATCACGTGTGAACGGCTGAACCGATTTCGATAATTCTTTTTTTTTAATGTTTGTGGAAGTCCAAGGACGGTTCTTACGGAAAAAAATATTAAGAAAATCTCTACGCTAAGGCGGTACGAAGTTCGCCGGGTCAGCTAGTAGACTATAATTTATGACGATCTGTGACAAACGAAATTTCACGCGGGTGAAGCCGCAGGCAAAAGCTAGTAGGATATTTGTATCCTATTATTATTTATTTAAAACATCTAAAACTTATTCTCCTATCAAATAAACACAAAAAAAAAACATGAAAATCGGTCAAGCCGTTTTGGACTTTCATAACAAACCTTGTGATACGAAATACGAGTATTAGAAGAAACTTAACAAAATTAACAACTAACCTGGGAAGTCCATGTTCATCGTGGTCCTCTTCGTCGGGAACACCGTAGTTGCCGACCAGAGGGTACGTGAGTACTAACAGCTGAGCATGGTAGGAGGGGTCTGTCAGCGACTCTGGATAACCCACCATACCAGTCTGGAATACTGAAGAACACGAATAATAATATTAGATTATAGCTGAAACCCTTGGGAAGCTTGAGCTTATGGAAAACTTTGGGGGAGGCCTTTGTCCAGCAGTTGACGTCATTTGGCTGAAACGAACGAACGAACAAGCTGAAACATTATATTGATATTTTTCACTCGATACTGGCAGAAATAAACCTTCCACAGAAGTTTGGTTGCCATTAAAAAATATCTGTAAATATATAGTAAATAGTTACTAGGAAAAGACTTCGGACGCAGGTAGGCCGTAGATTGTCCCTGTTCAGGTGGGGTTTCTTGAATGACTTAAACTTGGAGTGCAAGTGTGGTTGTGTTCCCCAGTCGATGAAGTACATGATGTTGTGCCCTTTGTGCCCAAATGAATGCTACTGACAACGCCACTCTTGTAGCGGATTTTTGACACGACAAGAAGAAGAAGAAAAGTTAATAAAAAAATACATTTTAGCCTGTCGAAGCACTTGTAGCCTGACGCCTGTGCCACAAAATATTTTAAAATTTTGTGCCTGTGCATAGACAGAAAATAGTACAGTCGCCAGCCAGTATCGAATAAAGACGCCACTACTATGTTTAGCTTGATGTGCTGACTTACGTACATTAGGAGATGGCAAAAGTTTTCTAGCATTTATGAAAAATATACAGAGCAGTTTGTCGTGGTCGGGTTCGAATTCCAACTGAAGCAATCGATTTCGCAAGTTTTAAAAATTCATGAAACATTTCTAAAAAATACAGTCCAATTGAGAACCTCCTCTTTTTTTCCAGACGGTTAGGTAAAAGGGGAGCTAAGAAGCTAACACAGAATGTCGTAAAAAAATACGGAACAGCGTTTGTTGTTCTAATCCTGTTACATACAAATTGAAGATAAAGTAAATCCGCTTTAGAAGGATTTTTATTTTAGTAAATCCGTTAGAATTATGTATTTTATCGATGTTGGTATGCCTAAAATATAATGATAATATTTAAATAATCCATTCAAGATTGATCCGGTTTCGAATTTAATTTTTGAAACAATAAACCAAGTACTTAACAGATAAATAATAAAAACAAATCGCAATAAAATCGATAATTCACCAGTAAATTAAAATCTATTGAATACTTCCCACATTAAATTGCCTATTAATGACAAGAAGTTAGAAGACACTGGAAAGGAAAAAGGGGATACTGGACCCTCCAGTGCGCGAGTTAGGCTCGCACTTCCTTCCAGTTTTTATTTCATTGATTGCTCATTTCACAGAAGACTTAATAAAGCCATACGCACAGTCCCTTTTTACGAAGTTATTGTGCTCTTATCGGTTGTGTGGTTTTCAAAAAATTCATAATATATTGGTTTTTAAACGAAAATAACCACCAAGTTCTGTGCTATACTAATACCACAACACGTCACAGCAGATAGCGTAGGTCATGATATTTTATGATCCTGATCACAGATCACAGAAACTAAAGGGTGATGTGACAAGGGGGCGGGGCAGGTGTCGCAGCAATATGCCCAAAAACAGAACACATTGCTCGTGAAAGCAATGATGGCAGCAGTGACTATGGTTCTGATTCAATTATTTTCTATTACAGAAGTACTAACCAACTTCTCCTTCAACAGGAACTTGAGCTCCAAAGCTGCGGCCCTGGAACACGGAGCCATCTGACAGCACCAGGCTGCATGCCGGCCCCACTTCGCAACTTAGGTCCTTGTCCATCGTCTAAAATATTAAATAAATAACTTTAATTCAGTATAATCCAAGCCCAATCATAAAACGCACAGAGGCTAAGTGCGGTTTTAATGCCCCGCAAAGCTAAATAAGAGTGAATGACTAGGCCGAAAAAGGACGTCTTTAGTACGCTTCAACTCGAACCTATAGCCAAAATTCTATTGAAAATTCTAAATATTTACTAGTTTTTGTAAATATTTAGATTTTTCTATGAAAGTGTTGCAATTGCAAATTGAAAAATATGTAACGCGTAAAAGAAATGTGGTAAGTACCTACCTATTATAGTCACATTATACAAGATTCAGGTACCTCCATACTTCAGATAGAACAATGGCGCACTGTGTGCTCTTTAATTAACATCAAACTCGATGTTTTGTTTGTCCTAGATGTTACATTTACCAAAACAGTGATATAATATCGTGCATAGGTACCTAAGGTTATAGTATTTAGTCAATTATGTTAGCTTTTACACGCAAGTTAAGGGCTAGGAGCTTACTGAAAATATGATTTTTACTTCTTTTCATATTCTGAAACCTATAACATGTCTTCGGATATACTTACTACCCAATTTGTTAGCTGAAAAAAAAGACCATAAATAATAATAAAATATTTTTCAGAATTATTTTTTTTAATCATAGAAGGACTAGGATTTGAAAATATGTAGGTATGTACAAAATTATCGGACTTTTATGTTTTTATCAACTTTTAAGCTTGGTTTGGTGTCATTAAAAAACTTAATTAGGTATAGATGTGTTTCATGTTATATTTAATTTTTTAAAAACTATAGTTGATTATTTAATGACGTTAGATTGTATAAAATTGTTTCCTGTCTACTGTTATTCTTCCTATTTCATAATTATAGTATCTATTTTTGTCTCTCTCACAGATACATTTTTTATATTTCGATGTAAGTTGTAACTAAACCGGATATTATTTATTACGTATTTTTAGATTGAAACTTCCTTAAAGGAATTTATGATCGTGTCTCTAGACATAACTACAAGAATGTCTTGCAAGCTTCGTGTTACGACGGTTTTCCGTTACAACTTCTCAAAACCTTATATAAATTACTTAGGTCGTCAAAATTAAAGCTGAATCTGGACATATTTGCAAGTGGATGCTTTTCCTTGATAAATTGAATATTTTCATACACAATTTATTACATAAAATATGTATAATATCGAATAGGTTAACATGTTTACCTATGACCTATACTGCAATTTATTATTTACTAGCTTTCCGACCGCGGCTTCGCCCGCGTGATAAAAGAGCTGTTTTTAAGGATTTCCCGGAAATTATTCGAATTTTTCTCGCCGTAAAAACCATCCTTGGACATCGATGAACATTTAAAAAAAAGAATTGCTAAAATTGGTCCAGGCGTTGTTGAGTTATGCGCTTACCAACACATTTTGCGATTCATTTTTATAGTAGAGAAGATACACTTACACATTTACATTATAACTAATTATTTTTGCGATTAATGAATGTGCATTAACACAACAAGCATTTTTATGTTTAATGATAAGAAATGTAGATTGTAAGTCGAGTCGAGCTTTCTATACCTACCTACTTACTAATATTATAAAGAGGAATGATTTCATTGTTTGTTTATATTGTATTGAATAGGCTGCAAAACTATTAGACTGATTTGAAAAATGCATTCACCATTAGAATCATACATTATTTCTGATGAACATAGGTGGTACGAAGTTCGCCGGGTCAGCTAGTTCTTTAATATTATTTTATGGGTTTATTATTCAAGTTATAATTCAATAGCTATTCATTACATATTAATGTAATAAGTAATTATTAAATTTTATCTGACAGATTTCAAGAAATTATTTTCGCAATAACATTTATTTTTTATTTTAAATTAAACCCCCAAAAACAACTCGTTAGCAAAAAAAAAATACTACTAAAAAATAGTGATCTTTAAATAAAATGGCAAATTTTATTAATACCAATAAACTACTACACATCATTTTTATGTAGGTTCACCTGTTATTTGAAGACGATATACCTACTTGAGTATTTATAGTTGTTTTTAGAATGAAATTCGTGACATAAAATGACATTATAAATTACTAATAATTTTCTGCACAAATTACGTAGGTTTATAAAATTGTATGCAAGTCACAGTAAATTCACTAGTTTTAAAATTAGGAATATTATTTCTAAAATTCAAAGACGTGAGGCTGTATTATAAAAAGTTCATCACATGTGTAAGGTATGGCGCTGCATGGTAACAACAGCGAATATCTTAGGAATACAACTAGGGGTCAATAATCGATCTCGACAGACACACTGGTTACTGACCCGTGTTATTGTCGGTATATGCGTGTACTCACTCGAGCCTGAGACTTGCTTGCCGGCCACGTGGTTTATTTGGTTGCCGGAGCGAAACACTCCGACGCTGTCGCGATCTCAACGACGACAGACCGGTCGCGGGGCCTAACTGCGCCATGCCTTATCATTCATACTTCGTCACAATACCAACAAGTTTAACCTCTACCCATCCTTATCACACACACCCATTCCATATTTATATCTCGCTCATGCAAATTGTTAGGACTAAATGAAGTGGACGATTGTTAAATGATTCACACTGAAGTTAGGCATGAATACGTTCCTTCAGGCCGCTTCGCTGTTAGACATATCATTTTTTTTGAGTTCCATAGAATTCATTCGAAATAACCATGCGATCAGGTATCTTTTGACATACACAAAGCATTTTACCATTACCTGTCTACTTAAGTAAAAAATGGTTCACCTTTGTTACTTTACTAAAATTACACTTGTCAACAAAAAACACTTTTCGTTTCTAACAAACACAAAACAAAATTAGAATGTTCCGTAATAGGGTTCCGTACCTCAAAACGAAACAGACGGACATTTGCAGGTATGATGACTCAATATGCTTATTGAATATTACAAATACAAATATTCAAAGACAAATAAATATTTCTATTTCTATTTCTATTTCTATTTCTACAATGCTTTTTGAATATTATGTCTTCTAAATGGTAAACTAAAAATATGCCTTTTGTTACTTGTGCTTATCGAAAATAGTGCCTTTGTATGATTATGTATTGTTCGTTTCAGCCAAATGACGTCCACTCCTGGACAAAGGCCTCCCCCAAGATTTTCCACAATGAACGGTCCTGCGCTGCCCGCATCCAGGCTCTTCCCGCGACCTTTACCAGATCGTCGGTCCACCTAGTAGGAGGCCTGCCCACGTTACGTCTTCCAGCTCGTGGTCGCCACTCGAGAACTTTTCTGCCCCAACGGCCATCGTCTCTACGAGCTATGTGCCCCGCCCACTGCCACTTGATTTCAGCAATTATGCGAGCTATGTCTGTAGCTTTGGTTCTCCTGCGAATCTCCTCATTTCTGATTCGATCACGCAGGGAAACATGATTATTTATTTATACCTACAATAAATTGCAGAGAGGGTCGCTGTAAAAAACTGCCATACATATAGCGAAGTCAGTAGGCACTGGGTTTCATTTTCACGAAATGTAAGTTCTCTCTACAGATCGCCAATTTTATTCAAGAGTTAAAATGCGTGAAGCCATTGAAATTAAGAATATAAGAACTTCAATTGGGAAGATGGTTTCAAACTTCTGCTACATGGAATCCAGTGATTAAATCTCGCTTGACTTCGCAGTTGAATCCTATGAAACCCTCGGTGGGCGAGTCCAACTTGCACTTGTCCAGTTTTTCATTTTTCAGAGTGAATAACTTGACAATAATAGTCCACTTTATTTAGTTTGGTACCTATTGTAACGTTGGTGTTAAGCATGACGCAGGTAGGCCCTTCGGTGGGCCAGTCGTCCTCGTGGTTCAGATCGGGATAGCATCGGAGTGTTCGGCTCCAGCATCCTAATAAAACACGTGCCCGGCAAGTCCCAGGGTCCAGTGAAGGCCAAAAAGGCCGTTTCTTTCCTAGATAAATTCAAATTCAAATTTTTTATTGCTAGACGAAAATTTTTTCGCCGGACCTCATATACATCCGTTTTTTTATCCCGACACGGAACGCTTTTTTAATTTTTCACCGGATTTGCGTTGGTTTACGTATGGTTTACTAGTTTTGTGACAGATCTAGTTTAGTTTGTCACAGATCGTCATAAATTATAGCCTATATGTTATTCTGATTTAGTTCCAACGGGACACAATTTCAACGGGACACATTTTCAATCAGACACATTCCCACGTGGACACAGTTGCAAACTGACACAATACAGTCAGTCGAATAAATGAAAGTGAAATGAAAAATATGAACATTAAAATAACTATATTTTATTACAATTAAAAACTAAATTGAACAGAAATAAGCATCTTCGCGTACTTTCCTTAAATCAATAAAATAACCTAAACATAACATAGACCGATCAATAAAATTTACCTTGGCTTTTATGAGGGGTAAGGAGGTCAGCTAAAATTCAGATTTCGTGACGTTTCCGCACATAGATATGGAAAGACTAGCGGCTGCCCGCGACTTCGTACGCGTGGATTCCGTTGTGATCGAGTGCGGCTTCCCGCATACACAACTTTTTGCTTTTCAGCTAAAGTTGATACAAACTATTTTATAAACATGCCTTTAGTTAGCCAAGACCGTATCACCGTACTTCCACCACTTTATATTAACCTTGGCATCTTGAAACAGTCTGTCATAAGTGCCACTTGTGGTCTAAACTGAATAAATACTTTTGATTTTGATTTTTGATTTTGTGAAGGCGCTTGACAAAAGTAACGAATGTTATAATTTTCTTTCATGAAAGTTTTCAGGATTAAGCACAGAAAACTTGAATGTTGGTAATTTTTGATGGGACTCACATTAGGCAACTGGTACCTAAATGATCGTAATTTTAAGAATTCAATGACTGAAGTCCAGTCCTAAGCTTGGAATTATTATTTTTGGTTATAAGTAATTTCCTAAGCAAAAAGAAATTGTTGAGAGCATGCTATCCAACTTGCAAGAGCTAGGGTGCAACATGGGCATAAAAATACACTTCATGTAGGTACTCGCATTAACATCGATTTCCACAAAATGTGGGTGAGTTTAGTGAGGAGCAGGATAAAAGATGTCATTAGAATTTTCGGACAATGGAAGAAGGTTATCAGGGGCGGTAGTGATCATATATGGATGGCAGACCATGCTGGAATTTGCAACGAGATCTACTCAAACTTGTCTATTCAAAGAAATCATATAAAAGATCATTTGCTAGTGTTCAATAGATATTTTATCAACACAATGTGTAATTTTTCGTATTTTTTTGTCAAAATAATAAAACTATATTTTAAAAAGTAAAGCTGTTGACGATCTCCCAGTATTTTTTTCACAATCAGGGCCATAGAAATACCCAATAACAGAAAAAAAATTAAAGGAAAAAAAACATGTGTTGACCAGTGTAATGGACATGGCGCACAATTTTTGTTGAAGATGCCAAAAGAAACTACAACAAATTAGAATGAATACTGTATTTTTACTTTTTTGATATCTTTAAAAATGACTGAAATATTCAAGCTCAAAGTGCGCTCTTCCGCTAGGAGCGATTTTCCGCGCGGATTTAGAAAATGTGACGTAGTAACATGAAAAGCTGCATGTAAGATATTATCTGTGTACAATGGTTAGAATGGTTAGTAGGGGAGCCGAAGCGGGGATGTCGGGACTTACTAAAGAGTGGCTGACTAACATACAAGGAAATACTTTGTACTTGGCTGACTGGCTGATTACCTCTAAGTATGAATTTTTGATATAAAACGGCATTAGTTTTTATGCCTCTCACCCAAAAAATACCTCAATTAAGCCCAAATTTGAGACCGCAGCCAAACTTTGAGTGACGATGGAAACTAGCCTAGATGGAGGTCACATGAAAATGAACTTCTGCTTCTTCATTGATAAAGACTTATCATTTACGATACCTTATCATTTTGTATTCCATTTTCAAGTCACTTTTTTTTCGCTTACTGTTTAAACAAAACGTGGGATTTTTTGAATCTCAGGTCTTTTGAACGCACATCTGAACGATGTCTGGTTTTAATTTCTTCAGTTACTCGGTGACCATGGCGCTTGCAACAGTGCCGAAATATTGGAAACTCAAAACTAAGGTACATGGTAGCAATCCCGTCAGTAATATAATAGGAAAATGTCTTGAAAAATAAGTAAATCGTATATTAATTTATGTAACTAATTTTATTATGTATCATACTTATAACTAATCACTTCATTCAGAACTAGAAAACGATTCCAAGGATTCCACTTTTCTTCAATAGATGATCAAGATAAAGAGTTATTTATTATAAATTGCTCTTCCACCATTTCAATTATTCTATCTTACATCTTACTTGATGAAATCTTTTTCAATTTTATTTACATGGTCATAACATTTTCACCATTCCTCTGCACCAATTTATGAGGTACACCTGAAACCCCCGATAAAGCAGCTATTATAAGAATAATATTTAAAAAACCCTCCTTCTGACGCAGTTAGGTAATAAACTAAATGTATCCAATTTCACTCCAACTTACTGTCAACTCAACGACGCGCTTTAAAATCAAAGATTGACTTTGAATTATGCCTTATTTTACAATACACATTGAAAACAATATGACTTGCTTGAGCTTTTTCGACTTTTTCACAAAAATAACAAATAGGCATGAAGAGATTACAAAATTTCTACAGCGATTGACAGTTCACTTGATTTACGTTGACAGGTGACAATAAAGCCATAGACATTTGCCATATGAAAGACACACTTTTCCAGTATTTTTGTTTGCCATGAGATTCTGGTACACCTATACCTATCATTTAATGAAAAGATAAACAAAATTTTTTCAGCACAACGAAAATCTGCTTTGGCGCGTAGCAATGCAACGTGACAACTACAGTTCGGACTTCTTTATGCGTCCACTACACATAATAAAATTCGAACTATCGCACATTTTTTCTTTTTAATTCTAATTCAGTAAAAAATGTTTTTGAAACCTTCATTCAAAATTCAAAAGTTATTATCATATGACAGAACTTATGACCAGACTATGTACATTGAATAAAATATTTTTCTTTTTATCATCAAACTTAGCAGTCTAATAAGTTACTATGACACTCAAGTTAATCCACATTCAGCACCATAGCCTCCCCTTCTACAAGGCCCTCTACAAATGTCAAAACGTCACTTAACCCTTTTAGCACCAGTTCTTTTGTTTTTGAGAAGATGTACCCAATTTTTATATCAATTTAAGTATAGTCCAGTCGTTTGGTACAAATTAACGTGATTATCTGGAAAGTGTTCCCTGAGTTTTGAAAATTGGTGATTAAAATAGATTTCGCTATGCTCTCTGTTAGTCTGTTAGTTAAGTGTGATTGCCGCGCTCGTTGCGAAATTGGAAAAATGCTGCCTTATAGAAGATTTTTGATAGTTACATTCTTTCCTATTTCGTCGTTCCAAATGACGTTCACTGCTGGACAAAGGCGAGAGGCCTTTGGGTTTTCCATAGGTTTTTCATAATGAACAGTCCTGCGCTGCCCGCATTCAGGCATTGCATTCATTCATTCTTCCCGCGACCTTTACCAGATCGTCGGTCCACCTAGTAGGAGGCCTGCCCACGCTACGTCTTCCAGCCCGTGGTCGCCACTCAAGAAATTTTCTGCCCCAATGGCCATCGTCTCTACGAGCTATGTGTCCCGCCCACTGCCACTTGATTTTAGCAATTCTGCGTGCTATGTCGGTCACTTTGGTTCTCCTGCGGATCTCCTCATTTCTGATTCGATCACGCAGGGAAACCCCGAGCATAGCCCGCTCCATTACCCTTTGGGTGACCTTGAGCCTTCTTATGAGGCCCATAGTAAGCGACCACGTTTCAGAACCTTAAACTTTCCTATTTATTTCACGACTAGCTTTTGCCTGCGGCTTCACCCGCGTGAAATTTATTGTCACAGATCGGCATAAATTATAGCCTATATGTTAATCTGGGTTACAAACAATAATATTGTACAGTTTCAACAAAATCCGTTGAGTACTTTTTGCGTGAAAGAGTAACAAACCTGAGACACAGGAATCTTAGTTCAGGTATCAACCCACCAACATTCTTACTTTTTGTTTTTCCTGATTGTTTGTTATCATAATATTACCTATCTGTTATGTTGGTGAGAAATAAACATTACTTTACTTTATTTTAAACTTCCAGACATCCAAACTTTCGCATTTATAATAATAGTAGGATACAATTATGTAATGTAGAAACAAACAAGAAAAAAAAAATTATACTTCAGCAACGCGAATTTTTTTATACTTCAGCATATTTAGGACACCCGGCAGCGTGTCCTGCCATGATCAAAGAAAAAAGAACTCGCAATTTAGCAGGTACATTAATTTGACTGTTTCACAACTGTAAATCTATTTCACTTACATTACATGAAATTTATCACATTTATCAAAGCTGTCTATGTCCCAAAAATTATAAAATGAAAAAAGTAGTTGTCAAAAACCTTTTTTAAGGCGGATTTTTTTCAATAAGGCGGGCGCGCGCGCGGCTATAAACGAGGTCACAAAATTCGGAAAGAACATAGCGAAATCTATTTATTCACCAATTTTCAAAAATTCCGGAAAACTTTCCAAGTAAAATTAACAAATAACTGGACTATTTACTCGTTATTGAGCACAGAGACACAAACTTGGTTATTTTTCCAGTTGGTTGGTTATATTTAAGTGCATAAATGTAAAAATGGCTTCATAGTGCACAAAATTGGCAATAGGTGGCATAATAATGGTTACTTTTATAGCGCATAGTTTGAAATGTGATTGAACGATGACAACTAACAACAGTTGTCAGTTAGGTAAAATTTTATTTTAGTTGGAAAAAGACAAAAAGTAGTAAATGGGTTAACGCGCTGGGGCTGCAAAATCATGTTGTGACGTCACGCGCGAATATTGGAAATTTTTGAAAATTTTAAAAAGTCCGTAAACTTCTCGAGGCTCTATCTTCGGTAATACTGGATGGATTGAGGTGAAATAAAAACTAGTGTAATGTGTGTGATCTAAACTTTAAATTAAGTCATAATTTAACTTAATATTACAACTTATGCGTGTTGTCCAGTGTACCAAGTTTCGTTAAAATCCGTAGAGTAGTTTTTGTTTCTATAAGGAACATACAGACAGACAAAAAATTTACTAATTGCATTTTTGGCATCAGTATCGATCACTAATCACCCCCTGATAGTTATTTTGAAAATATATTTCATGTACAGAATTGACCTCTCTACAGATTTATTATAAGTATAGATAGTCTAACACCCAGACCGGTCACAGAAATTAAAATGCATCATTTCAATTTCTGCCCGGCCGAGAATCGAACCCGGGACCTCTCGGCATAGTAGTCCATTCTGAACCACTACACCAAACGGCAGACGAATACATACCCATGACAATTAACACATTTTATTATTATTATTTTTTTCACTAAAACATTTAACTGATGATACATTAATTGATGTGTCCACGTGGGAATGTGTCTGATTGAAAATGTGTCCCGTTGAAATTGTGTCTCGTTGGAACCAAATCGTTATTCTCGGTTATAAACAATAATACTGTAAAGTTTCATCAAAATCCGTTCAGTAGTTTTTGCGTGAAAGAGTAACAAACATCCATCCAGACATCCAAACTTTCGCATTTATAATATGTATTAGTAGGATTTGCGTTGGTTTACGTATGGTTTACTAGCTTTTGCCCGCGGCTTCACCCGCGTGAAATTTAGTTTGTCACAGATCGTCATAAATTATAGCCTATATGTTATTCTCGGTTATAAACAATAATACTGTAAAGTTTCATTAAAATCCGTTCAGTAGTTTTTGCGTGAAAGAGTAACAAACATCCATCCAGACATCAAGATATCCAAACTTTCGCATTTTTGGATTAACTACACATAATTTTATTTTAATTTAAATAAGTACCTAGGTAGGTACTTTTTGTAGCAATATCGTATAAAGGGTGAATAATAATTTATGTTTAAATAATAAAGTATACACTTTATAAAACGTTTATAAAAAATCTATTTCACTACAGAATAAGAGTGAATTTATTTTATAACAATATTGAATGACTAAAATGTAATTACATCGTTAAACAATGTCTTGGACCACTATTTCACTAGCTGAAGTTTGCTGTTCTGTTTAGTATGGGATAGTCGATGAACTCCATCGTGTATTTTTCAGGCGCGCTTTCAAGTTCCAGTATTTGCAGGCAGTTGGTTAAAGGTGCGGCCTTCAGCCAGACGCCTGGCACGTAGAGCGTCACCTGCGGCCCCAGGCCAGGCCAGTACCGACCCAAGTTGTTGCCGTTCACCCAAACATAGCCCTAAAACAATGGTTTTAACGTTAAAAATACTCTAAGAGTTTACTCCAAAATCCTGAAGTTTCAATTTGTTTTTTACTGTACTTGATAAGTAAATGAATACCAATGCGCTGTCTATTGAAGCATGTAATTTAAGATTTCTTATTATAACATAAAAAATAAAATACCTAAGTGCTATTTTATTGGTTGATTTCTTCAGCGTCGCATCGTCATCGATGTAAGAATATGTATTGATAGAAATATAAACAATTTAAGTAATATCTATTCAAAATGTAGTGCAGTGCTATTTATACACTTAAACACGAGTGTTTGTTTTCATTGTTCTTTAATTTCCAATGTTTAACATAAATAACCACTCATAAACCACAATATTATACAAAATTAAATAAAGGAAATCAATAATAATGTTTGAAAATTTACAACACCATGAACTTAAAAGGTTTTAGTTCAGTTCAACAAAACGATACCTAAAAATTCTAATCCTTTGAACAATATTTTGGTTTATTTGTCCTTATGACCTTAGAATGTTATCTGCTTACCCTTCCCCATCCGGTGGTATCTAAGAAAGTATCTAAAGGCTGGTCCCCCTCGGGAAGGGTGAACTCCCCTTCGAACAATACCGGGCCTTTGCTCAAATTCGGCTGGTTCTCAAAATCTGCGTCATATCGATAAAGTAATTCTAAGGGATAACCACTAACGCTCCATTGCCCATTTAGTGTCTCACCGTTGTAAGTAACGGTACTCAGTATTCCCTGAAATATTAAAAAAAATGTTTAAATCATCATCATTATTATTAAAAGGTGATTTATTACTGCAGCAGGACGACCCTCTCTAATGTTCTAGAGGCAAATGAAGGATTAAGTTTCTTTTCTTTTCTTCTTTTAATTACTAAGATCGCGACCATTGAAGACTTTGTTTCATGGTCATCAAGCAAAAGTAAAAGGACAGGAAGCCTCTGAAGACTCCCTTTCCAGAATATCAAGAAATTAAATGTACCAAGGTACTTATTACCTTACGATCACGCAAATGTGATCCATAATTGATTCGTCCCTGGTTTTCCACTAATAAAGACAGTACTGATTCAGCCTTACTCTGTATACTTAATTCTTTTCTTCTGTACATTCTATTTATGGCACCTTTGAGTTCCTGTAAGTTTTAAAAAATCAGTGAATATAAGGTTTTTTCCTTGTAAATGAGTGAGTAATTACATTTATTTAGTACCAAAGCTATGCAGGCGCTATCGCAAAAGCTACTTAATTTGAGATCAGTTCGACTGTACACCTATTTTTGATATAAATGTACATACCCCATCTACATAAACATAAATCCAATCACGAGGTTTTTGTATTTCGAGTACACCCTTTCCCTCCTTCAATTTAGTTTCATATAGTACGAGTCCGCTTCTTTGTCTTAGTTTTTCGAAGTGTGGCAGCGTCGCGCCTGTTACGTCTGGGTATTTCTTGCCCAACATCGTACGCCCCAGGCTCGAGAGCAGTTCGATTCGGGGAGTCACTGTCACTGTCCCGTATGCCCCTTTACTAGACGGAGTGGGCTCTGGGATGTCTTTTGCTTCGAAGTTATACTAAAAGTAATGTAGAACATAGTATTTAATTTATAATTTAGGAAATAATGAGAGGCAAAACACGCTTATTGAAATTTCATTCATGATTCAAAAAGACAGCATTAAACCCTAAAGAGAACCAGTAACTTTATTTTTACCTGTTTAAGAACGTCGCGTATAGCATAATACTTGGGAGTGGGATCTCCAGCCTCAGTCAACGGTGCATCATAATCATACGAAGTAATATCTGGAGTATATGAGTTACCGTAGTTCGCCCCTGAAAAATATCATGTTCATTCTCTATCAACTGTACTTCGTTGGTAAAAACGGGTTTCAACATAATCGGTACGAATACTGCTAACGCCATGATGTGATCTCTCCATGTAAGTCACATTGATAAAAGTTTTAAATGAAACAAAGTGAATAATTTACGCATAGTACGCAGAACTGACGGCTGATGGGGCAGCAAGGTTCTGGAGTGGAGGCCGCGTACCGGAAAACGCAGCGTGGGACGTCCACCCACAAGGTGGACCGACGACATCATAAAGGTAGCAGGAAAGCGCTGGACGCAGGCCGCTACCAACCGGGTAGCATGGAAAGCATTGGGGGAGGCCTATGTTCAGCAATGGACGTCCTATGGCTGAGATGATGATGATGATGATGATGATGATGATGATGATGATGATGAATAATTTAACTTCCTATATGCTCGTCGCTTTCATTTGAAAATATTACCTGCAGAATATTCGAAGTTGCTTCCACCAAAGAACACATAAAAGTTAACATTGACATGTTGACTGAGCATTTCCCTGAGGTTCCTGACCACATCCTGGGTGTCCACCTGCTGGATGTGCTCGCCCCAGTGCGTCAGCCAGCCAGGGTAGTACTCGGAGTTCATCAGGGGACCCTCGGGCATGTACCGCCTCAAGGTACGGAACGCGTGGGTTACGTTTGCTGAAAAATAGCGAAGGAAAACGTTAGCTTTATGACTTGCAACAAATCGATTTGTCAAATTGTAAATTATCCTTGAAATCAACCTTCATATTTATTTTCTATGGTAGCTTAGTAACTTTTATTTAAAAATAATGTTTGAAAAAATAAACAACTTGGGAAAGCAGCGAAAGGTCGTGGGTTGGATTCCCGCCATAGGCAGTTCGCTTTTTTCAAGTTGTTTAGTTATTTAGAATTTAGTTGAGAGAAGCGACTACGATTAAAAAAAAATGGATCCATATTAATACGAATAAACAATAAAAATGTCGTTGAAGTCTTTTGTAGGGAAGTAATATACTAGTACACTTTCCACATTCTAGATTTTCCAGGATGATTGCAAAACAAATAAAAAATTAAACTTATAGTAATGTATGGTAGTGTGGGCAGGCCCCCCACAATGTGGACCGACGATCTGGTGAAGGTCGCGGGAGGTGCCTGGATGCGGGTGGCGCAGGACCAGTCTTTGTGGAAATCGGTACATTGTCCCCGAATATAAGACCCATAAAAGTCTGACACTGAATATGTTAGCGGAATTTGGTGTTTTTTTAGGTCCAAATTTCTGGAATACGGTGGAATTTGGCTTTTGATCTAGCGCTTTAATGGGTATTTCTCCGGAGGCAAAATTTTCGATGTCTTTGGGTATAGTTCTGTAACCAACTAACAAAATGGCATGCAATATTTTTTTTAGTATAGCTTAGGTTGATCCCTATCTGGCGCAAATTACATTTTTGAAATAATTGCTGTCTTTTTACATAATAAAAATATTTGAAGTGTGATTCTCTGATTCATATGGTGTGTCCGTTAGCCATTTTCCGGAACAAAATGGTTGATGTAGCATTTTCCTTTTGATATATCAATATAAATTAAAATTATTTCGAAAGCCAATGAGTTGTCCTTCTACAAAAAAAATGTTTCATAATTTTAATTAACTTAGTGTGTTCGCAAAAAAATAAATAAGCAGTGTCCGGCGTAAAATACTGATTCATATGTCGTGAGCTGTCCTTGACCATAACTGGTCAGGTTTTAATCATAAGAGTCTGGTTTCTGGCGTGGAGGCAAGTCCATCTTGCAACGGATTAGCCAGAAGGCAGACGTGGAGCTGGTTGGCTTAGAACCCGGTGTGACGAAGGCAAATACTTGATTCATCTGTGCTTGGTTCAGGTGGCATGCTGATTACAATGCCTACTTTATAAAATTACATTATTGCATTAAAAATCTAATCTGTCTTTCTTATGATGCTTTTGGGTTATAGATTCATGTAGAAAAATGACAACGCTGTAGTCTGTATGTTTGACGAGTTTTGCTCAATTTTAGGCAAAAAACTGATTTATCTGTGCGTGATTCATATGGTCAATGCCCTATATGAATCATAAAATAAATTAGTTTTTGGTCTATCAAGCACCAAAAAAGGGTTTTTTTAGCTAAGAATGACATCCCAGACTGCATCTCACTTAAGACCAGGTGCGATTGCGGTCTTGTTATGAATAAAAAAAAAACATTATCATTTTTATGCTAAGAATAAAATGTCTTTAAGCAGTAAATAAGTAGCTAGCAACCATAATACAAGCATAATTTGTTGCTTATTTTGTGGCTAAATGGCGCTGTATGAAATTGCCCAACGATTTATTTATTTTTATAATTATTTCAGCTACACTTAAGGCGTCCGTAGCACATAATAATATACTGCTGAGCATAGGCCTCCAATGATTTCGAGATTAACTGATTGCCATTGCCACAACCTCTATAAGCTCATCTCACCTTCTTCACCTTGTAGGTGGACGTCTTAACAACAATAGCTTGGATAAGTGATACAGCTCGGTAGAGTCATCTAAAATACCTTAGTGCCATAAGATGAAAGTCTACATCCAGTGTGTGTTATCAGTGATGACAAATTGTACTGAAAAGCGGCCTCTCACTGTAGGCTTACGAACCACAAAGCTGAAGTGATATTGGGCAAGACACATAGTATACAGAAATGATGGCCGATGGGATAGCACGTTTCTAGAGTGGAAGCCACGTGCCGGAAAGCTCAGTGTAGAACGTCCTCCCACAGGCAACAGTCCTCATGCAGGGCGCTACCCACCGGTCATTATGGAAATCATTGGGAGAGGCTTATGTTCAGTTGAAATGATTATGATGATGACAAAATATTATGGATGTATACTAAAGTTTCAAAAAAATGTTTTTTCACGAATTATTGTGGAATCGTTGCATTTTCTCGTAACAACAGATGATTGTTTTTGTTATAATATGATTATTTTCTTGATTTAGAGCCAATTGTACATAAAGATTATAAATTTTATTTCTATTTTTGATTAATATGTAACAACTTCTGATTCATATGGGCACAAAATATTTGAACGTCGATATCTTGAAAACTACTTTACAAAAACGAGTCCCTTATCCAAATATATGTTATTGGGTGTACCTATTTTCATATGAGTCTATGTTACAAAACTAAAATTGAATTTGAAATTTGTCCATATGAATCAGCCGAAGAATGCGATTTCGAATAAGTGCCCTAATAAGATCCGAGGTGGCAACGCAACACTGATGTAAGGTAACATACTGGCAGTTCCAAAGTCGATGGTAGTGAGTGCACCGTCGACGGCGCCGCCGAGGAACATGGCGGGGTATGTGCCGTCGGTGGTGTACAGGAGCGCATTACGGCCAATGTGTTTCAGGAGTATGTCACGGCTTTTTTCTTTGTATGGCTTATCATCACCGTAACTGCCGTATTCATTCTCCACCTGTATGTCAATAAATACAAAACATACTGCATACGATTAATTAAATCACTTTGGCTGGAATGTATAATTATAAATTGAATTAAAACGTACCTGAACCAATATAATGGGACCGCCATTTCCAAACAAAAGTGGAGTCAATTCTTGAAATAATTTTTCTAACCATATTTCACTTTCTCTGATGAAGTCTGTAACGTTAAAGGTTTTTATTAAATGGCACTTGTTTATAATTTTATTAAATAAAAGAAATAAATAAAATAATGCCAATGTTACCGCTATCAGTGGTGCGAAGTTTAATGTTAGGATATTTTCCTAGGAGCCAGTACGGGAAACCTCCCTGAAACAAAACAAAATAAAATTATAGCTTTTTTTTTTTTTTTTTTTATGTGATAGGAGGCAAACGAGCAGACGGATCACCTGATGGTAAGTGATTACCGTCGCCCATAGACACCCGCAGACCCAGGGGCGTTACAGGTGCGTTGCCGGCCTTTAAGATAAAGATACGCTCTCCTCTTGAAAGTTTGCAGGTCGTATCCGTCCGGAAACACCGCAGACGACAGTCCATTCCACAGTTTGGTTGTACGGGGCAGGAAGTTTCTAGAAAAACGTACTGTTGTAGACTGCCAACCATCTAAGTGATGGGGGTGGAAGTGCTGTCGGGTAGATCGGTGGCGAAAAGTGGCGGCAGGAATAAGTCCGGATAATTCTTCGGAGCACTCCCCGTGATACATGCGATAGAAGATGCACAGTGAGGATACATCTCTACGCAGCGCCAAGGGGTCAAGCCGATCCGAAATGTCCTGGCAGTCAACGATTCGAGCTGCTCTCCGTTCAATGCGGTCCAGAGGGAGAAGCTGGTACTGGGGCGCACCTGCCCAAAGATGAGAACAGTATTCCATATGAGGCCGAACCTGCGCCTTGTAAAGTTGCAGACGATGGGCTGGAGTGAAATACCGTCTCGATCTATTGAGCACACCAAGCTTCTTCGAGGCTAATTTAGCCTTACCCTCTAAATGACCACGGAACTGGACTTCGCTCGATATGTCGACACCAAGGATTCCGATATTGGCTGAGGCAGTTAGGGGAGTGCTCTCGAAACAGCGGGATACGACAAACGGCAACTTTTTGGCGGTGAACGCGCAAACTTGTGTCTTTGTAGGGTTAAATTGGACCAAATTGCGTCTTAACTAGCTTCTTCAAAGTAACTATGGCAATTGTTTGATATCGTTAATTAACAAATACTGTTATTGTTTCCCATCCAAATCATGTAGGGCCAGTAGGGCTCCGGGTGGAATAGATTTTCCAAGCAAAAGCTTTATATTTCTATTTCTAGTTTTTTTTTATCCACAACGAGGAAGCTCTTGGCCTGTATAAGTGAATAATTGTGAAGAGGAGCGGTTCTTCCCAACACAGGCAATGTCTTGCCTAAAGGGAAGTTCCTACCACTATCTGTATATTACTTAGACTAAGTTACCTACGAAAATAATTATTTATTTATTATTATTTGTATCTCACCTGATCAATTTATGGACAGTTCACACAGTTTTGGTAGAAAGTCACCAGACTTAGACGTAAAGTCTTGAGACTTAAAGACTATCGTTCGCGTACCAAGTCCCTCTCAGCGCATATGTAGGGCCCCGGTCGGAGCAGCACGTGCAGGCCCTTCGCACGAACGCGGCCACGTCGCGGTCGCCCTTGAACTTGTACTGGACTTTAGACGTAAAGTCTTAAGACTTAGAGATGACTATCGTTCGCGTACCAAGTCCCTCTCAGCGCAGATGTAGGGCCCCGGTCGGAGCAACACGTGCAGGCCCTCCGCAGCGGCGGCGCGCACGAACGCGGCAACGTCGCGGTCGCCCTTGATCTTGTACTGGACTTTAGACGTAAAGTCTTAAGACTTAGAGATGAGTATCGTTTGCGTACCAAGTCCCTCTCAGCGCAGATGTAGGGCCCCGGTCGGAGCAGCACGTGCAGGCCCTCCGCAGCGGCGGCGCGCACGAACGCGGCCACGTCGCGGTTGCCCTTGAACTTGTACTGGACATTAGACGTAAAGTCTTAAGACTTAGAGATGACTATCGTTCGCGTACCAAGTCCCTCTCAGCGCAGATGTAGGGCCCCGGTCGGAGCAGCACGTGCAGGCCCTCCGCAGCGGCGGCGCGCACGAACGCGGCCACGTCGCGGTTGCCCTTGAACTTGTACTGGACATTAGACGTAAAGTCTTAAGACTTAGAGATGACTATCGTTCGCGTACCAAGTCCCTCTCAGCGCAGATGTAGGGCCCCGGTCGGAGCAGCACGTGCAGGCCCTCCGCAGCGGCGGCACGAACGAACGCGGCCACGTCGCGGTCGCCCTTGAACTTGAACTGGACTTTAGACGTAAAGCCTTAAGACTTATAGATGACTATCGTTTGCGTACCAAGTCCCTCTCAGCGCAGATGTAGGGCCCCGGTCGGAGCAGCACGTGCAGGCCCTCCGCAGCGGCGGCGCGCACGAACGCGGCCACGTCGCGGTTGCCCTTGAACTTGTACTGGACATTAGACGTAAAGTCTTAAGACTTAGAGATGACTATCGTTCGCGTACCAAGTCCCTCTCAGCGCAGATGTAGGGCCCCGGTCGGAGCAGCACGTGCAGGCCCTCCGCAGCGGCGGCGCGCACGAACGCGGCCACGTCGCGGTCGCCCTTGAAATTGTACTGGACATTAGACGTAAAGTCTTAAGACTTAGAGATGACTATCGTTCGCGTACCAAGTCCCTCTCAGCGCAGATGTAGGGCCCCGGTCGGAGCAGCACGTGCAGGCCCTCCGCAGCGGCGGCGCGCACGAACGCGGCCACGTCGCGGTCGCCCTTGAAATTGTACTGCCGCTCCTCGGGCTCGTGGTAGCTCCATTCTACGTACCTTTGCATAAAAAATAAAAAAATATTGAAGACGTAGGTATTACGAGTATTGCAATGTTTCATTTGTATAACAAATGTACAGGGTGTTTGTAGTAAAGCGTCCGTTGAGAGACCACACATGACGCGACCAGTTTGAAAACTTGAAAACTTTCAAATGCTATGGCAGAAACTTAGATGCAATCATGCAACTCAAAAGTAACTAGAAATTGCAGTTTCGATGCAGTTGCGTTTCACCGTCTTTTCTGGGCCTTAGGATCAAATGGGCGAACTTGTATTCTTGAAATGACCTTAACACCCACGAAGTTTGTCTAACCTTCCGCCAAACACCCTGTATAGTGAACCCGAAAGGTTTTGATTGGAGTTTTGGCAAACCACAGGTTTTTGGTTGCTTTTTTAATATAGAGGTACTTAATGGGGCAGCAATGTTTTTTGTTCAGTTCAGCAAACTGTACAAACAGTTGATTAGTGGGTTTTAAATTACCGTTGTTTCATTGGGGTGTAAGAATAAACAAAAAAGAATTTGATTCTACTACACTGAGATGCGATTTAAATATATTCTTAGATTCTAATCAAGAACCACCGCATTCAATGTATAAAGTAAATATAATGATACCTAAGCGTTTTTATATTTACTAATTTACACTTGTACAGGACCGGAACAATGTCCCTAGCATGAAAAATGTACATTTTATAATACTTATTTATGAGTTAATTTCTCACAGCCTTGTATCATCTCAACCATGAATTTGTCTTTAATACTCGTTTGTTAATTTTTGGGATACTTAATTGTTACAATACCTACCTACCTGATTGTAAATATTCATATTGAGGAAAAACTTGTTTTTATGTAGCTCGCTAAACATCTGGCCGATTAAATTATGCAGAAATACCTTACCTATAGTTCAACCAAAACGTAATTGACCATTGTTTGTTAAAAATACTTACCACAAAAAAATCAAGAGCTATAAAACCTTAACTTGTATGATAAACGATGTTAAACAATATTTATAATTAAGGTTCTTAATAATAATTATTAAGTTAAGTAAGTAGGTAAAGCACAATAACTTGACATCAATCGACATTACAAAAAAGGTGAACAATTTTTGAAGTTGTGCTTGCTGACACGAGGCTTTTATTCCAGAACTTTTCTAAGTTTATTTTATAAGCCGCATACTAAATTATAATATCAATTAAATTACGGAAGTTTTTGAAAACGGACGAACGAAGTAAAGGTCGGGCCGCACTTGACGCTGATGCGTGGCGCGACACAAAGCGTAAAATTAAAAGTTATATTGCTATTTTACATTTTGTATGGTGCGGTGCGTCTCATTGCAACGCTGCAGCAAGGCGATAGGCGAAGAAAAGTGCAGCGCTGTGCCGCCCCACACAAATGCAGTCCGAGAGGGCCTAATGTGATTTTACATCAAACGTCGTCACAGTGAGTGCGTAAAAAAATGTCAATAACTGTATGACGGATTGTACAGCGCCCTTAGCGGAAAACTTTCAAGAAGTAAAATTTTGCATTTTTTTAACGCACTCGCTAGTGAGGACGTTTGATGTAAACTCACACTAAGCTCTTTGAACTTTGTTCTTACGTGGAGACAGCATTGAGCCCGGCCGCCTTGAGCTTGCGCAGGCGGTCGCGCCAGTAGGCCGAGGGCAGTCGGAAGTAGTGCAGCGAGCCGGACACGATGTGCAGCGGCTGGCCGTCCAGCATGAACTCGTTGCCGACGATGCTGATGTTGTGGCTTGCGCTCTGGTCAAATACAGAATAAAATACTTTTATTTAAGTATGCGCCTTTATTCTTTTTGCAGAAAAAGGCGCGGGCACACAATTACTTTCAGCCTCGAAAACATTTGAATATCTTTTTTCTTAATTTCTAGTCACCTTATGACTTAGAAAGAAAATATACCTACTTACCTACTTAGGAATTTTTTTTCTAAGTCGTGTATGGCATCGCATGATATTATTTACAGTACCTCTATACGCCCCCTATATTATAGCCGCCCTAGGGGGCGCTGTTTAATTTTTCATACAAAATTTTTCGATGACACTTTGAATACGCAACGAAACGAACTCGAAAGTTTTTCCTACTAGAGGTACTGTACTAGAGGTTCTATTCTTAAGTATTTTATCTCTCTAAAAAAAACAGGTTGTTCGATAAAAGATCAAATTAAAAGGGTTCAGTGGATTTTGATATGGTGGATGAAAAAGCGGGAGATCACATTTTCTATGTGGTGTGTCTTAGAAGACTCATTGGCTGAAATTATGAAAATTGCTTAAAATTAACTTGCCTTGATGTGACTTGGGGAAGCTCCGACCTGCGTGACGACAGGCTCAAGGGATGGTACCTCGGCAGCTCGTGCGCATGTCGCGGTCAAAGCGAAGACCAGGCACAACGTCCTGATGAAACCCATACTCAGTGGGTAAGACATTTTCTTGTCTCTACAAACGAACAACACAATATTATAAAAGCTTTTTAAGGTGTTAGCATATTATTATGTGTTAGTTAACTTTAAAAATATTACGAAACTTACAGCGCAAAAAGATTTCATAGATGGAAAGAACTATTTTTAAAAATCATTAGATGGAAAGAAAACAAAGTTATACCTAAAAATAATTAAAAAAAAAATACACACAGTGAAAAAGCTGCTGTTAACTGTGACTGAAATTATAAAACAAACGGCGAGATAATTAAGTAGGTACAAAAACAATATTTTGTACGAATACGACCATACATATTTTAATTTATCTGTGTGGATTTATGATTTTCTACAAATTTACTTCACTTTATTTTTAAAATTACTTGTACATAATGGGGATAACTTCAAAATGTAGTCCGTAAACTAAATCAGCCTATTTATAATGTAATTGCCAACTTCTGTTACGAGTACGATAGGAATTCGTAGTACAAAATAATGTTAACAATAAGGAAAAAAATATTGAATATATCACCTTTGATTAATTAACATCATTTCTGGTCGTTAAAATGTTGTTTTCATATTGAGTTAAATTATGTGTTACTTATGGAACAGGACAACAAATTAATCAAATATTAATTAATTTAATATGTATGTAGATAAAATATATGCAAAGAGAGAAGAGTGTAAAATAAGTTCTTTGGAGCTCTTGAAAAACACACTTACATAGAAGCCTTAATTCCTTTAAGAAACTATCCTACTTATAATTAATGAATACCTACGCTTACTTATTCAAGAACAATAGAATGGACAAATATTATTTAATTGGAAGATTTTGAAAGAAAAATATCCATGCCTATTGCGATTACACAGGTGCGCTTGAAATGCAATGTAAACTTAATAGTTTATAATAGATAATACCTACCTATTATTATACGAATTTGTTTTCTACAATCCTTACACGCAAACGTGTAAATTGAATTTTATTTGTGAAACTTTATTCCATTCTATTTAGTACTAATTCCGATTTTGTCTGTAATTGTAGAGTTTAATTACAATTAAGAAACTTTATTGCTTACTAAATGTAATTAGTAAATATCTATCGGGCTTAAATTAAGTCTTGGCAATAAGTTACATGTACAGGCATGATGAACTGAACACCAATTGCTTTACTAATTTAAGAAGAGTATGAAGTTTAAAACTGACTTAGCTAAACGTAAACAAGGTCGTCTGTCGGTTAAAAAGTTGACACTGTTCAACCTAATGATTTCATTTAATTAAATAATTCGATAGGTAAGTATGTAGTACTTATAGGTTTAAATTAAAATTTGTTACGAAGTGTACGTGCATTACTTTGTCATGCACGCTAATTGCTCTACTCTGTCATTCCACAAGTATAACAGACGGACTGTACAAAATAGTAAACCATCGCGCAATTGCAGACATAGATACTATGATCTTAGGCATGCAAATAGATTGTTCTGTGGCTCACCAGTCACCACGGGAAGCACGGCAATGACCTGCGTTGGGTAGACAGTGAACTCTCTTGGCCCGGGGTCTGATAATCGTCGCCGACTGGGCTAGCTTAGTTGAAATAATGGAGCCGGCCCCTAGCAAACTTTTCTACCGAGACACGACCGTACTCTTCGCAGGCCCCTCAAGCACTCCCGTTTAATATGTTTTGACTCTATGTGTGCCTAACTTGCTTAAAACAACACCGTTTCGTCTGGCATTATACCTGCTTTGTTTCAAAAGTCACCGAATAATAAATGAATTAAAATAAATCAGTTCCGACTATGTCAAGTATGTAAAGGTGTACTCACTCGCAAATATTCAGTACACTGCACTGCAAAACACGTCTAATAACTGCAAGTAGCACAACAAAATGACTATAAGTAGATAACAAAGGCTATTAAATATTATGATGATAATAACTTCATAATTACTTACTGTTTTAAGACGCCGAAACCAATTCATTTATCAGTACTTGTAGGTTGTTTTGTTTCAATCTACATTATGTATCTGCGTGTTTGTTTTCCTATTGCTTAATACTTAGTTTTGTACACTTGGGAGCAAATAAATAGAGCCACTCATTTTGTACGTTTTATTTGGCTTACTTACTGAACATTATACTTTGAAACATTTAAAAAATATAATACCTATAATTTAATAATTTCAGTCTACTTACGATCAAAAAGTCCAACATTTATAGTTCAAAGTGATGATTTATGTTAGAAAATCGTTCTTTATTACTTATTTTTAATGTAGAGAGCTTTTGGGAAGGGTGAACTGACCTTCGTGAAACCCTTTGTTCATGCCGAATTCTTTTTGAGAACTGGATCAACAGTTTAAACATTACTGAAGGCCAACCACTAGCAGCCCTCGCAGTTATCGTCAGTAAGCTTTAAATACTTCACACCATTGTTATATATTTTGTATTAATTATATTATAATATTTTATGTATTATATTAGTATAAGTTTTTTTGTATTTGTACTATTTTGCACCGCCTACTTAAATTCTCTGTTTTGTCTAATTTTCTGGTTAGCTGGAAGAGAATGCCACATGGCATTAAGCTCGCCTGTTGTACCACTGTTTTTTATGTGTGCAATAAAGATTTTAAATAAATAAATAAAGTAGGTACGAATTTTGAGTATAAGCTCATAACTCATTTTCCTTTGATGCAGACATTAACGGAGTATCATCATAAAAGTATCTAAAACATAACAGAACGATAGAATAGTTATGATTTTAAAGGATAAATTGAATCGTTTTAATTTTGATAATGTAGAACTTAATTTTAAGTTCTAATTGCGTTATTGCGGTTTTGTGAATCAAAATAATGTAACTTGCATTGATTGTTAAATTCAAAAAATAAAAATAATAATTAACCAATTTAAACCTACTACTTTCTAATGCATCATTTTAAAAATATTTTCTACGTTGCATTCTGTGGCATTTAATTATTTCATTTTTCAATTTAATGTTGCTAAATGCGGTTGTTACTATTTCATGCTTTCACACTTTGCGGCTCTTTAAGAGAGAACAACACGACAAGTCACATCATTTATGAAAAATATACCGTGCAATAATTACAAAGATTTCTTTAGAAAACTCAGCGCTTCGTAATAAAAGATAAGCATAATATCTGTTTGTCTTGTTACACACGTAAGGTACGATTCGACCAAACTTTTATTCGAGAATAACTCCTGGTATTATGGCACATTGACAGTTTCAGTATGGGAAAAATGTATGCAAAACTGACGATTTATTCTGAGATTAATATTTAATTTACTCTTGTTTGGTCGAATCCATGCAGTTATTATAATATATTAAACAGGGGGGTTTTCCGATTTGGGGCAGTCGGGATTCATTAGAAAAAAGATGGCTAATAAAATAACACTCAAGGGAAGAGCGGCAATGCCCCTCGAAATCTCGTAGCCAACGTCAAATCATACCTAAAGCTTACTGCCCAGAGCCCAACCCTTAAAGCCGGAATGCAATTGAATTAGTTTTGAAGTGAGTATTATAATAAAACAAAACAATTAACTACTTAGATTTTCCTGCTTTAAAACTCTTTAAAAAAAACTTAAACAAAAAACCTATTGAATCTACAGTGAACAACTTAGGTAGGTAGTTTTCGAAGTAATCTTAACGTGAAGCTTGGTGCTAGCCCCAATGTGCGCTGTACCAAAACTACTAGATCTAGGGGTAGAAAGCTAATCGTCCAAACGAAATCGGGTGTAGACGTAAGTGGTTTACAATGATAATAGTCAAACGAGGCAATGATATGTCTCAACTCTCAAGTGACATGCCGTGCTTGTTATTTTAGCGAGGTGATATTTCTGTGTTCACGCACACGATCGGCGGTCCTCTGCTATTCATTGAGTAGAGAACCGTGCGACTTCACTTGCTCTAATTTCACACTTTATCGTTTGAACCTGATTTATTATAATTAAATAATTATATTGCCATGGGAAAATGCATTTTTTTTACTTATTTTTTTATATACATAATATTATATCTTAATTTCCGTGGGGCCGGCGACGAAACTTAAGAGAGGTGTTCCTTCTTCCGCTCTACCTTCTCCAAATGCAACGTTCACAGTTTATTTCTATAACAAAAGAATTCCAATGTCACACGAATTTTTGCAATTCATGATTTGCAATTTCGACTCTCACGGTTTAAAAATTTAACATTCACACAAGGAAACTGCACTAGGTTAGTAAGTAAATAAAAGAGAGTACGGGTTAGCTAGGTAAGGTGCGGTGGCGGAACGGGCGGGCTGACCTAGTGGCTGCGGGCGCATCGAAAGCGACATCGCGTAATGACAGTGGCAGGGAAGGTGGCCGGGGCACGGGCAGGCGCGCGCCGCGCGGACAGTGCGCGCGCACCTCGCCATGCGCACACGCTCGCCACATGGCGCGTCGCCTGGCGCTGCTCGCGCTGCTGGCGTGCGCGGCCGCCGCGCGCCGCCCGCCGCGACACTCCGCTGACATATCCGACTCCGAACCCCTCGACCCCTTCTCCCTCTGGGACGAGTACGAGGAATCCTTCGAAACCACCACTTCCCCGCGACCCACCACCTCTAAACCTAGTGCCAAAGTTATCATAAGGGGCAAGGGACCCAAAGTGAACGTCACAGTGAAAAGTCCTCATGAGGATGGCAAGAAAAAAATTATCAAAACCACAAACATTAATATAGAGAGTCATACAAACTTTATTGTGACCAGAAGACCGTTAGTAAATAGCAATTCAGTGACGAAAGGTTCTCAGCGACCTGTTCTAAGTATCGGTGGAGATTATTTGTGGCTAGATGCTGAAAATGTGGAGCAAGCGACGAGATCGACCACTAGGAAACCGCAGCCGGTGCGCCGCCCGCCTGCGAGCCGGCCCACGACGCGCCGCCCGCCCTCCAGCCAGCGACCGACGCGCCGCCCGCAGCCGCCGCGGCGTCAGTCGACCACGCGAAAACCGACAACAAGACCTATACGAAAAACAGCAAAACCCACAAAGGCACCTAATAAAAAGACGACTACTTGTTCTCCTAAAAATCCAGGATGGCTCTCTACATTTTTTCAAGAGAATAAATTAAAAAAAACACCGAAAAAACCAGTGAATTCAGGTTGGTTTTTAGGTAGGTGCTTTTTTGCTTTACGGATGTAATAATGATGAGTAATAGGTCTAACTATATAAACTATATTTAACTATGTCTAATAAATAAGATAATAAGTATTCCAAAGTCAAGTAATGATTAGTTGGCAACAAGACGCGAATAGGATTTTCACCCCATCATAAAAACTAACGCGACGACATAAGTAAACCACAAACATAGTGACGTGCTTTTTAATTCGACGTGCTGTTTAAAATATTCTTCCAACATTAATGGTCTTTTCTTATTATAACCTGATTAAATTACATCAGTTGAGATTGAGGTCAAACCCTTGCAATCCCGGTTAAAAAAAAACAAAGAATACTTAGAGTAGGCGCACACCGTTGATTTTTCGTCGGCCGATAGTTTAGTCGGGCAGTTGATCAGTATGGGCATGTATGGGAGTGCGCACACTACGCCGATTCGATTTGGCCGATTCTTCATACAAATTAAAATCGGGCACAAGTATCGGCCAACTAAAAATCAACGGTGTGCGCCTACTCTTACCTACTTAATATCAGTTGTTGAATTCTCTAACTTATTAACTGCACCTGAGACTTTGCCAATGAAAATACTGCTAGTTCAAGACCATTAGACACGACATGAGTACACCATGGCGACAACCATAGTAACTGGAGCACTAATTATGATTATACGTGTTTGGTGAAGACAATATATGTAATTGGCATGCCGCATGTAGGTGCAAAGCTACTAAGCAAAGCTTGTACTATGGGTACCTACTAGACAACGGATATATAAACATACTTACTTAAATACTTTTTTTTTGTAAATACATATATTATTATACGAGTACATAGAAAACACCCAGACCCGACACATAAATTAAAATTCATCATTTCAATTTCTGCCCGGCCGGGAATCGAACCATAGCAGTCCGTTCTAAACATACATATATGACTATGACTATGACTACACCAAACGGACCGACTATTAATGCAATTTTTATTTGTGCAATAAATCAATAATATTGTACTTGTACATACAATAGCAAAGAAGTTGATGTTTGATTAGTAGGTATTTGATTTTTCTATGGCGCATGTTTACAAGTTTTGTTAACTACTCACACATTACAATTAATGCGATACATCCATACGCTGCGGCAGGTTATACAGAAGACTGAGGAGTAGGTATAACTTGCCACTATGCTTGGCGTTCTGGCGGTTTGGAGCTCGATTCTTAAGATTGTTGACAAGTATGTCTACCTTGGGCAAACGATTCAACTAGATAGGTCCAATTTCGTGAAAGAGGTCAATCGTCGAATCCAACTCGGCTGGGCAGCGTTCGGGAAGCTACATAGCATCTTTTCGTCCAAAATACCTCAATGCCTCAAGACGAAAGTCTTTATTAATCAGTGTGTGTTACCAGTGATGACATAGGTACGGCTCCGAAACGTAGCCTCTCATCATAGGCCTCATAAAGAAGCTCAAAGTTGCACAACGTGCTATGGAAAGGGCTATGCTCGGTGTTTCTTTACGAGATCAAATCAGAAATGAGGAGATCCGTAAACGAACTAAAGTCACTGACAGCCCGACGGATTAGCAAGCTGAAGTGGAAATGGGCATGGCACATAGTACGCAGAACTGACGGCCGATGGGGCAGCAAGGTTCTGGAGTGGAGGCCACGTACCGGAAAACACAGTGTGGGACGTCCACCCACAAGGTGGACCGACGACCTGATAAAGGTAGCAGGAAGGCGCTGGATGCAGGCCGCTGCCCGTTACCAACCGTGCGATGTGGAAGTCATTGAAGGAGGCCTATGTTCAGCAGTGGACGTTCTCTCTATGGTTGAAATGATGATGATGAAAGATTGAAAAGCAGCAATTATGGTATATGTATAATAATATGTAACTGTATTGTTATGTTTATTATATGAAACCAGTGATTAAAAATTTGTGAAATAACAAATGGCTAATAATCTTTAAAAAAAATAAGTGAAACTCAACAGAATGTACATATGTAAAGAATTTAATACTTGAGTTTAGCATTGTAATTTTATTTTGATACGAGTAGATTAAAGTAGTATTGGGTCAGGTCAGTGGAAATTGGTATAATTTTCCAGCACTTTCACAGTATATTTCACACACCATTTTTACAACATTAATATTTCGTCCTTAAGTGTCACTCCGCTCAGTGCTCAATCAGGCCTGTTCATCTCCGCGAGTTTACATCGAAAACAAAACACGCACGATGGCCCACCTACAGGATACTATTCGACAAGGCTTCACATACGAGCGAACATTGACTCACGCACGCGTATTCTTGTGTATGATGGAAGAAAATAAAGAAAATGGTGTACTAAATACTGTGCAGTATTTAACTGACTAAATAATAATAAAAACACACAATGTACTTTTTTAAGTTGCCTCAAGACACTGAGAGGTAAATAAGTAGTTAATATTATTCATGATAATTCATTCTAAATCATGTATTTCCTTCGCCATTTTCCGCAGTTTGGCACCTCACGTCACATCATTTTACCGAAGTCAGCCCTATAGCTTCGGTGCAGTGCCGATCACTGACGTTTGTCAACAAAATGGTGCTTGACTCTTAAGACAGGCTAAATTACACCATATTGTTTTAATGACATTGAGCATACATTTTTTTAAATACCTTCGCGAAGTAAAACTTCTGTACGTAGTACTTATTATTATTCTGTGGCTCAATCAAGACTGAGTCAGACCACGGTAATACTATCTATACAGTATTCCAACTCGGCCATATTTTTGAAATAAATGTCAACAGCCCCGCGGTACGTCACGGTATGACAACATGCGATAGGGCTGCTCACCTACAGTACACATTCTAATTACATCTGTCTACTTAGAATTTCTATCTAGTTTTGTGATTGTAATTTTTTTTTTATTTAGACAAACAAAATACTTTGTGAATGGAATAGGATAAAAATTCGTGTTGTTTTGTGATTAGTAGATTTAATTTAAAAAAATATACTAAAATATTTTTTGAAGCTACTAATCATAATGAGTACTTAATGACCTGTTACTTTAATTTCAGGCTGGCGAAGTCGTGGGCCAAAGCTGGTTTTATACAATATAATTTTCATTTCAAATCAAACTGACTGAAAATGACCATTTCTGATAGTTAATGACTAGTTTTTGACAAATTTGATCGTTTAAGACGGTCAGTCAAATTCAATCACCTTAGTCATTTTTGAAGGAATTGTAGCTTTTGTGGTAAATAAAAGAAATATTGAGGAATATAACTTTCTATTCGGTTTAGAGCGCACGCAAATCACAGAGTTCAAAATGGCAGTAACAATAGTGTCAACATGAAAAACTAAACGGATTTCCGTATTGCCAACATACACAATATAAAATGGTTGCGTTCCATTTATTCTAACACCCTCCCCTGGAACGTAACCCTATTTTAGTTACACAATACAAATGCTTATCAGCAGTAGTACCCTTAGTTAAATTATCAGCAATCATGTCTTCACCTTTAACATAACAAAATTTAACATTTAAATTATTAACATGATCCTTCAGAAAATGATAACGAATGTCTATATGCTTAGACCTAGGTAAGTAACAGTCATTCATAGATAACTTGATCGCACTCTGGTTGTCACTGAAGATGATGAGCGGGCTGTGCGGCGGCTGGCCGAGCTCGCCGTGCAGCTGCTGCAGCCACAACGCTTCCTGCGTCGCGGAGGACATCGACATGTACTCGGCCTCGGCTGTCGACAAGGCAACAGTCTGCTGTTTATGTGACCGCCAAGAGATGGCGCCACCCTGTAACATAAAAATGTAACCTGTGCACGATTTTCGGTCGCACACATCTCCTGCCCAATCTGCATCACAATATCCTGTGATTTTCTCATTACCATCTTTGGTGTAAATCAATTTCAAATCTTTTGTGCCCTGTAGATATCGAAATATTCTCTTCACTGCAGTCCAATGCGTAACCTTGGGATTGTTGTTGAATCTGCTCAGTGTGTTAACTGCAAATGATATATCAGGCCGGGTAACCTGAGCCAGATAAAGCAATGAACCAATAGCTTGTTGATATGGACAGTTTAACAATGCTTCTTGTTCTTCATTTTCATTAAATTTCATACCAACTTCAATAGGGGTTTTCACAGGTTTGCAGTCCGACATTCTGAATCTTGCTAACATTTCTTTAATATATTTCTTCTGATCTAATACAACATCACTTCCACACCTAGTGATGTGCATGCCCAAGCACTGGCTAGCTGGGCCTAGATCTTTCATTTCCAAGTGTTCTTCTAATTTTTCCTTAAATAACATCTTTGTAGACTCTTGAGCAGTAAATAAAATTAGATCATCAACCCAGACAGCTATAAATGTGTTCTGTTTTATATTGAAATAAACACATGGATCTGTTTTCGATTGTTGCATTCCCAACTCATGTAGGACTTTGTTAAGTTTGACATTCCAAAGCCTACTGGCCTGTTTTAGCCCATATATCGATTTATGTAGAATGCATACCTGAGATCCCTGTTTATACTGTTCTGGTTGCTCCATATAGATAGTTTTATCTATCTCTCCTTGCAAAAAGGCTGATACAGCATCCATTTGATCTATTTCCAGATTATATTTAGCTGCCAATGCAAATAAGTAGCGAATAGTGGTGTACCTGACAACTGGTGAGTATGTTTCTTCATAGTCTAATCCATTTCTCTGAGCATAGCCTTTTATTACAAGCCTAGCCTTGTAACTGGTGATATTTCCACTCTGGTCAGTTTTCGTTTTGAATACCCACTTATAGGGTAGAGCCTTTTTTCCCGGTGGAAGGTCTGTCAAACTCCAGGTTTCATTTTTCATTAAAGAATTGTATTCTTTATCCATCGCCTTCTTCCATTCTGTGGCTTGAGGTGATGACAGAGCCTCTTCTACAGTCTGTGGATCAGATGAGTCAGTGTACAAACACAAATAACTATTTTTGTCACTCTCTTCATTCCTTTGCCTCTGAGACCGCAATGATCTTACTGTGATGTTGCTGTTAACATCCTGCTGCCGTCTCACTGAACACGGTGGATGATAAGTTTCATCAGAATCTCCAACATCAGTTTCATACTCACTTGAGTCTTCATGGACATCCGAGTCATTGGGCTCCGGAGTGAGTATTTCGGGATCAGAACTGTCTTTGCTGCTCTCACTTTCCACTGTATCACAATCAACAGGGAGATTTGCATGTGTATTCAAAGTTTCTATAAAAGTGACATCTCTACTTTTTACTATTTTCTTTGTTTCAGGGTCAAACAATCGGTAACCCTTCGAGTTTTCACAATAGCCAACTAGTATCATCCTTGATGATTTCTTGTCCCACTTTTGGCGTTTTTCTTTTGGAACATAGACCATAGCAACAGAGCCAAATATCTTCATGTGTGACAAGTTGGGTTTCCGTCCTTTCCAAATTTCAAAAGGAGTTTTACCTTTTAGTGCCTTTGTTGGTGACCGGTTGACAACATATGCTGCAGTTGCCACAGCTTCAGCCCACAAGTTCTTTTCCAAACCAGCATAAAATAGCATGCACCTCGCTCGCTCAACCAAGGTTCGGTTCATCCGTTCAGCGAGGCCGTTGTGCTGAGGCGTGTAGGGAGTGGACGTCTGGTGAACAATACCATGATTAGGCAAAAACTTCTCAAAATTATGATTACAATATTCTTTGCCATTATCTGTGCGTATAATTTTGATTTTGTGGTCCAATTCATTCTCTACCTTTGACTTGAAATCCTTAAAGGTGTCCAGAACATTCATTTTATCTTTGAGGAAGTACAAATGGACCTTTCGGGTAAAGTCATCGATGAAAGTGATAAAGTATTTCATACCTCCATATGATATGTTCTCCATCGGGCCGCACAAATCAGAATGTATTAGTTCCAGTGGTCTTGTTGCTCTGGAACCAACATTTTTGAACGGCAGTCTGGCTTGTTTCCCTTCCAGACAGTGGGTACAGGTGACATTACTTACATTCTGAGTCAGAGTCACACCCTCAGCACAACCAGGCAGCTTCTTCACATCTGTAACATTCAGATGGCCCATACGTAAATGCCATAAGTAAACATTATTACAGTTTATGTCACTAGATGATAAGTGAGCCATTTCTCTGCTAGTGTCCATGATATACAAGTTGTTATTTAATGTTGCAGTACATATGATGTCTCCTTTGATGTTTCTAATAAAACATCCTCTGTTATCAAATGTAACATTAAATCCTCCTTTCACTATAGTGCTAACTGAGAGAAGATTAGCAGCTAGTCCAGGAACAAATAAAACATTTTTTACCTGAATTTTATGTTCCTTATTTACTTGAATATCTACACAACCAACTCCCTTGACAGCCAATGGTTCCCTGTTGGCAACTGTAATGTGTTTCACTGACGGCTCGGTGACATTGTACATCCAGTCTTCTCTACTTGTCATGTGCATGGATGCACCGGAGTCAATCAACCATTTATCACTGTTGTCACCAATGGTAGCTGAAAAAGCTGCAACAAAACTAGAAGTTTCTCCTTTACTACTTGTAGTTGATGGTTTCTTTGGCTGCTTACAAAACTTTGCAAAATGTCCTTGTTTGTTGCAATTAAAACATCTCGGTCCTTTTGATTTAGGTGGCTGCTCTTTGCTCTTCGTTTTCTTGGAGTTTGTATAGAATGCAGTAGATGTTGATATTTTTATTTCCTGAATAAGTTTGGATTTCACCGTGTCAGCACTAATTACTATACCAGAACTCTCCAGCCCCATGATCATGGGCTTATATTCATCAGGCAGTCCAGCCAACATTAGGGTTCCGAGCCACTCATCGTTCACATCAAATCCTATGTTCCGCAGTTTGTGCGCTGTGGTCATTATCTTACTGACATAGGCTTCAACACTGTTACTCGATTCTAAAGTGGTGTTTATCAAGTCTTTAAGCAAACCAACTCTTCTTGTAAGGCCATTGTCATCAAAAGCTCTCTGTAAGCTATCCCACACCTGTTTTGCCGTTGAGCATTCCTGAACATGGACATAATTCTGGGGATCCAGTAGCAAAATTAGCTTGGCCTTCGCCTTGACATCCTTGGCAGCATCAACAGGTTTGTTATCAGGCGGTTCCACACAGCACCACAAATCCTCGTGCTCTAAATATGTTTTCATGCTGAATTTCCAGGTGGCAAAGTTCTCTCGCCCGATCAGCTTTTCGAGACTGAACATATTTGCACTCATCCTGACGCGTTTTCACCAGATTAAGCAAGCAAGCAAGCGTTTTTCTGCAAACACGTTGTTGTACATAACCTCAATTCGGACTTCAATTGGAATTTCACCGACTGATTGAAGATTTTCTGATTTCTTCCAGATTTACCACAACTACGCTCTGCTACCATGAAGGAATTGTAGCTTTTGTGGTAAATAAAAGAAATATTGAGGAATATAACTTTCTATTCGGTTTAGAGCGCACGCAAATCACAGAGTTCAAAATGGCAGTAACAATAGTGTCAACATGAAAAACTAAACGGATTTCCGTATTGCCAACATACACAATATAAAATGGTTGCGTTCCATTTATTCTAACAATTTTCAACACTAGGCCATCGACGTCCGTTCGGCACATTCGCGACACCCCTAACTTTTGGATCTCGACCACGTCCCGTGATTTGAAATTCGAAGGAAAACTCGCGTTTCGTCGGTTTATATGAAGTTACAATACTGTATGATATTATTACCGTGGTCAGACTGACTAATAGCCCTGCTATCGAATGCCACGCTCAATCACCCCCACAACAACTCGTAACGGAAATCAATTGAAAACTAAAAAAAATTGTATAATTATAATAAAATATTTCTAAAATAAGTATAAGTATTATATTTTACCATTAAAATCGACAATAAATATTAATAAAATTACCGGTAGTTATTGAAATCATAATTGTTGCAAACCAACTTTTTTTTTTTTATGCTAGACAAGGCAGGTATTTGACCGCAATCACACCTGGTGTTAAGTGAGATGCAGTCTAGGATGGTACATATCTGCCCTGTAAGTGCCTATTCACTCTCGCCTTGAAAACGCCCGGATTATAGTGTTCAGGAAATACAGCAGCAGGCAGCGAATTCCAGTCCCTAGCTGTTCGCATTATAAAGGAGTCGTCGAAACGCTTAGTGCGAGCTGGTGGAATGTCGACAATGTAGGGATGGTACGCTAGCCTGCGTCTGGTTCCCCGGTGATGGAGGGGCTGGTGGAATTAAGTTGTATAATTCCTTCGCACATTCTCCGAAGTGTAGCCTGTAGAAAACCGTTAGAGAAGCAACTTTACGGCGGTGGTCAAGTTCCTGGAGCGACGCTTCAACAAGGGTCGGGCTGTCGATTAGTCTCCTGGCACGCCTTTCCACCGAATCCAAAGCAGCCAAATATTTCTTGGCAGAGCCGTCCCAGAGGTGGCAGCAGTATTCCATTCCAAGCACTTCATTGTTACAATCAATTTAAAATTACTAAAATAACAACAGTTATTGTATTCATATAAATATGACCTAACAGTAGATAGAAAAGCCGGAAACATACTGGTAGAGTAAGAGTATTAATATTTTATGTAATAGAACGTAATTACGTTCTATTGCATAAAATCATACTCTACATTATGGGAATGGGGACAGTTTTCTATTAACCGACACTCATTAGACACAATAGCTGATTTAAAGGCGGGAAATTTATGCCTCGACACCGCAATATGACTTGTCTTTACCCATTGATATGACTCATATTAACGTCGTGCTCTCTACCACTTTATTAGGTTCATAAACCTAGAGACTCTACCACAAATCTGTACATAGAATGCACGGTTAATAAGTTTATTGTCACACATTAAACCTCAGTTATATTTTAACAGGTTTTGTTCAATGTATGTGTGTCAGTCACAACGCAGTGTAGAACTTCTAAATTTTGAATTTATGATAGAGATTATATGGAAATTAATATTTCTAAAATGATTCTATATTGATATATAAATTAACCTCTAATTTATACGAGACCATGTATTTTATTAATTTGAAAAGATGATGTTACGAGAAACTTTTTAAAAGCGTGACTGTAAAAAATAATGACTAACGTTCTTGTAGAAAATTTGAATCTGTGGCTAACCACAACCTAGGTAGACATACAAACTTTTGTTTGTACGAGTCAGAACTTTAGATTAAAAAATAGTTACGTGCCTTTAGCGCGAACTCGACATCTAGACGAACGAGCTTTATACTAAGTGTGTGTATTTATATTTATTTATTTATATGTCCAGTCTTTCGTCATCGTAGTGCGCACTAAAGCCTGGTCCGTGAGCACGTAGAATCCCGTCCAATGCTCACGGACCAGGCTTTAGCTAAAATAATGTTTTGTATGTCTAATATGTCAAAGTCAAAGGTCGATATGCAGTCTCTTCGCGGAATGACTGGTCTATCCTAGGTTTGACCAAGGCCTTCAGGCAAACCCCGAAGTAAATTCTTATTTCGGCCTTTGACTAAGTCAAACCTAGAAGTGCCTAAACGGTTCAGTCAAACGTCGAAACTAAAATAATCTGTTTCGGGCTTTGCCTAGTCAATCCTAGAAACGACTGACAGACTCGGTCAAAAGTAGACGGCAAATAGAAAACCAGCCATGTGTGAGTCGGATTCGCTCACGAAGGGTTCCGTGCGACTCTTTTGTTATATAAGAGCCCCCTTAAATATTTATTTTATTTTAATTTTAGGATTTATTTTGGTTAAAATGCAACTTAAATTATGTGAATATTTCAAGGGTTCACCTGTTTACGTTTTAATTAATATCAAGTAAAAAACTGCAACAAGTCACGTTTGCTGTATGGGAGCCCCCCTTAAAAGCCTTAAATATTTAAGTATTTTATTAAATTATTTATTTTTTAAGTGAATGATTCATGAGATACGAGCCTGGTGACATACAACATTTAGCGAAGTCATAATAATAGGGTCTAAACTCTTTATCCTTTAAGGTAACAGAACCCTAAAAATTAGTAATTAATCAAGATCGATCTAGAAACACTGACAACCAACCTCAGTACTGTATAAGTTTAGTTACTCGTACCTTCACCTAAAGAGATAGCTGCGCGTGCGCGTGAAAACCGACCATCGTAACGCCTATGCAATAAGTTCGAGATCAGAATTAAGTATAGTTTAGTTTAAAGTCTTAATTGAGGTTTGACTAGTCAAACCCCGATTTCATTAAATTGAGTTTCGTCCTTTGCCTGACCAAATTAGTTACTCCTAGGTTTGACTAACATTATTTAGTCAAAGGCCGAAATGTTTGGGCTTTGACTAAGACTTCTAGTCAGACCTGAGGATTGACTAGTCAAACCTAGGAGTGCCGGAACTTCGAGGTTTGACTATAACATATATTTCTTAAAGTTGTGAATGCTTACCTATACTAAAACGTTTATTTTATTTGTATAGAGAACAATAGTGTCTGGACAAACCTCAAGAGGATTTAAGACACTATTTAAATTAAAGATGTAACGGCTAAATACTTATATGTAATAATAAATAAAATAAATAAAAGTACGGCATGTAACTTAGCACGAAACGTTTTACAGGATTTTTCTCCCGGATTTATAACTGGATATCAAAAAGCAACTGGTTCGGTGCAGGCGGGTGGTTCGAGGACACGGAGCCGAAGGTGACCACCTCGACCACCACCACCACAGTGGCTCCTCTGACGGCGGCGACGAGCAACTGGTTTCAAAGTCTACTCGATTCAGAGGAGAGCGATGGTATCATAACCAGTGGAATAAGTAAGTATTTCATTTTGAAAAACGTATAACTTAAATTTTTTAAATTGTATTTCTGTGAGTTTACATTTCCATATTACTTACTTACATTTATGAATTCCATATATTATACACTAATTGGAAAGTAGAATGTATGAACTTATGTTGAACTTTACGTTTTCTGAAATCACGTTAAGTAAATGACTGTTTCATGACCAAGTCATTATTTTAACTTATAATGTAGCTTAATAAAAGATGTAAATTTGAAACACTGCTTTGAGGTCACAAAATATTTTCAGCAAAGAAAACAAACAAAAAGTCCCTAAAGAAGAACTATAAAGGGTACCAGTTGCTGAGAACATATCCTGACCTGCAGTGGAAAGTCAATGAACTGTTGGACCTACAAGAAGAGGCTCAAGGCTCAGGGTTGATGTGGTGGACCTCGCCATCACTCAATGGTTCCACAGACCTGCTAGTCCCCCCAGATTTGCTAAGTGATGTTAAAGACCACTTGAAAAGTTCTAAAATTGATTTTGATGTTGTCATATGGGACTTACAGGTAAGAAAGTAAACGTATAACATTAGGTACTAACACTTTCACAGAGTAAATGAAGATATGAGCAATGTGCCTTCTATAGAATTTATTTGATAAGATGCGCGGGAATCTGCTTGAATCGCCTATAACTTATTCTCAATGAGCTACTGTTTTGTTTGAGAAAGTGTCCTGATTCTATTTACAATATATTGTTACTTATAGAAAGCCATAACGTATGAGAACCCACGGTTGTCAAAGAAGCAAAGATTGGAATTAGAGCAACTGCGTGGCCACCCGATGACCTGGAGGAGGTACCACCGTTACGCAGACATTCTTCGCTATTTGGAATATCTGCAACATTCCCATGCCGATTTAGTCGAATTAGTACCTTTGGGTCGATCTTCAGAAGGTCTACCATTAGTGGCTGTAAAGGTAATTAAAATATAATCAAAGATAATTTATCATAATGTATTCTAAATAAATAAATAAATAAATAAATATCCTTGGACATTTCACACTGCGCTGCTAGTCCCAAACTAAGCAAAGCTTGTACTATGGGTACTAGACAACGGATATAAACATACCTACTTAAATACATTTTTTTTTGTAAATACATACATATTATACATAGTAAACACCCAGACCCGTCACAGAAACTAAAATTCATCATTTCAATTTCTGACCGACCGGGAATCGAACCCGGGACTTCTCGGCATAGTATTCCGTTCTGAACCACTACCAAACGGCCGATTCTTTAAGAGATACAATTAATTAAGTAGGCAACGATTACAATAATTAATATTGACTTTCTTCTTTCCGTTTTCCTCATCAAGCTTACGGACGGCGAAATAATTAAAATGTTTTTTATTTTTAAGATATCGTTACCTAGTAATGACAGCTATACTAAAGACTCCAACAACAAAGATTACAAGAAGAAATGGAAGCTGCGTTCGCGCATGAAGCCTGCGGTGTGGCTGGATGGCGGGACGCATGCGCGAGAGTGGATTGCTCCCGCTGTCGCCACCTGGATTTTACATGCACTCATCGAGGGTGAAAAGGGTTTAGGTGGGTAGTTTTACAATTTACAGCTTTTGGTCTAATACTAATATTTTCTAGAGCTAATCTCAGAAACTTAATGGTCCGGTTTGAAAAAATATTTTTCTGTTGGATTGGACAACCAATAGGAGCAGATTTTATCAATGAAAAATGTTGGGAAAACGGGAAAAATTATTCATACGGATTTCACGCTTACAAAGTTCCGGGCATAGCTAGTAATATTTAATCATAAAAACAGAATCTAACTATAGCGATCAGTTGATACCTCGTCCATTTCACCAGCAGCGTTAGGTATCAATATCATATCTTACTCAGCCTCTCTAAAACCTTCTATAGCTCATGATAGCTATTATACATGAGTGTTTTACGAAATCGAACATCAGGGAAGAACTAAAAATATCTAAGGATAAGGGAAGAATATCATTACTGGTATAATTGTCCGTGGATTTTATCATTGTCACCTAACATCAACAATAAAATACAGCCCTACTATAAGGCTTGTTTGAAGAAAACCCAACATTCCGCAGGGGCCGAGTACGAGGTTCTGAAGCAGGCAGACTTCTACATCATGCCTGTGTTGAACCCAGACGGCTATGAGCATACGCACACACACGACCGCTTATGGAGGAAGACGCGTTCGCGACTGCCCGATCACTCCGACGACTACTATGTAGGCTGGTGAGTGAGCCACTATACCACGGTAACCTTTTGCAGTTTTCTTAATTTTTTACCCCTAAACAACGAAGAAGCTTATTAAACTAATTGCCTGTGCTTTTGACTGTTTGTGTGTAAGAGCTGATTAGGTACTACTATAAAGATGTAAACTAACACCATCTATAACCATGAACTTAGTGTGCATGTTGTATGAACCAACCTCCGTGAATGCATAAGGATCGGTACACTGCGGTCGATTCAAAGCACTACTAGTAAGTGATACAGTAGATAATTAAATACTTGTAACTGGAAGAGAAAACTAGACTCGCAGTCAATACCTCCGTTGCACGCGACAACGTAAGAGGATGTTAGGCTTGAGAACTGAGCCAGCGTATCACGGAAAAACCAACCATTTTTAGATTTCTCCCGAAGTCTTCGAATATCTCAAGCCTGTATTTGCCATTTCCTGACCTCATATCAAACAAAAACCTAAACCACTCAAAGTTATTGTGACCCTGAAGGTCAAGTAAAAGCGTTCACATGTTTAACTGTCCTCGGTAAACTAGTTTCACTGTTATCTTCTTATTTGACCAAAGTATACAATACACGTGTTTCCTGTGAAAGTGCAAACAAGGTTTATACAGTTAATTTAAATTATAAAACATTTTACACCAAATTGGTGTCAAATTCCATCAATTAAAATGTAATTAAGGATCTATTACTTACTAATGAAACTAAATGCTTAGAAAGGTTGATTATGATTGATATCAATTACTAAGTAAGTACAAAATGACGTGGCGTGCTTCGCTTACAGACAAAATTCTATGTGAGACTTTATGAAATATTTGTAGCATTTGCATAACCTACCATTTGGCCGCAGAGGGTAATTTTCCCAATATGTTTCACATTTTCTTTAACTTAGGTGTATTTTCTAATTATATGTATGTTTTGTCTATAAATTACCAGGTTTCCATGGAACTGGGGCCGCACAGAGTGCGTGGGTGTGGACGCTGACCGCAACTGGGACTACCACTGGGGCGAGAAGGATGCCTCGCGGGACCCCTGTGCGGATAACTACGCTGGCCCACACCCCTTCAGCGAGCCTGAAACGCGCGCCGTGTCCGAGTTCCTGGCGGAACACAGAGACCTTATAAAGGTAGGGGCTGAAGGTAGAACTTTCAACATCAAAATCAAAATCAAAATCAAAAATATTTTATTCAATTTTGACCACTGGTGGCACTTATGAACACATCTACCTTAATCTTACGTTACATATTATAATATTTGGAATCTGCAAATAATTCCCAAATTGAAAGGATCTTAACAAGTCAGTAAGTTTTTCTTCACATAAGCCTCTCTGAATACATAAATACCTCGGTAAATGGCGTGAGGTTGATAGAGAATGAGGATAAGGACATTGTTGATGATACATAAGAGGGTATATTTATTTATACACATACTCGTACCTACCTTATATGTAAAAGATAACGATAATATCGAGTATTGGATTTATTTCATTTAATTCAATTATTCATTTGGTTTGGGGGAAAATCTCAAATGGGAAAAATTATAAGTTTATCTTGAAATTTTCTCTTCATCAACTTGAAACAAGTTTCCCTGTAGGCTAAATAATTTGTAACGATAATGCCTGCTCAGAATATAGGCTGGCACAGTTTCCTTTTCTAGAAAATAATAATTACATCTCTATAGCTTGCAGAACCAGTTTTCTTTGCAGGAAATGATTACAATACTTACTGCCATTTGAAAGTGGGGAGCGTACTAGTCTTTTTAACTGCTAAACAGTTATTAACGTAAATTAAGCAATGGATTCAACAGCCTCTTGTTCCCACCTTTTCACTGCATTGTCTTTCCAGATCGTAACCACACATAGCAAAAAGTGTTTTGGAACATGTAAAAAAAATTCATAAGTATTCATTTTTTCTCGAAGTCCTTTGTACGAGGAAAAATAAGTCAGCAACCCAGGGGATCCAGGCGTAATTTTATAACATTACTAAAGGTGACCCAAGCACACGAGGCGGGTGGTTGTCCTTCCTTAACATTGACACTGATTTTAAATAAGTATGAAGTACCTTATACGATTTAGAATTCGCATACCTATCGTATCGTATATGCAGTTTAAGTGAATTCGTTGGCTTGTAGTCTAAGTCGTAAACTTTTTGAGAACTTTCTGATGTGCGCTGAATTAGAATTTATCGCAATCTTCAACCACAGCCATACGGGTGCATGTTTCTTTTAGTACCTACTAGCCCGCGGCTTCGCCCGCGTCCCTGTTTCAAAAACCGGGATAAAAACTATCCTATGTCCTTTTCCGGGACTCAAACTATCTCTGTGCCAAATTTCATCAAAATCGGTTCAGTGGTTCAGGCGTGAAAGCGAGACAGACAGACAGACAGACAGACAGACAGAGTTACTTTCGCATTTATAATATTAGTATAGATTAGTGCTACTTACATAATGTGGGGTTCACTAAGTTTAACTTGTGGTTTAACCTTCTAGGTTGTTCGAGATGCACGCACGTGAGATTGCATTAATTGGTGGTTTATTGTGCCCAGTGTATTGTGATAATAAACTACAAATAATTATAAACACAAAAGAAGAGTAACATATTTTATAACTATCCTTAATTTATTAAACTTATTTACAATACGCCCTCTGCGCGGTTTACCAAAACGAAGTAGAGTTTTTGTTAAAGTTTTTATCGAAGTCAGAATTAAAAGCATTATAAATAAGAAGACCTTCATGTTTTCTGCCAGTCAGCAAACAAGTATGTCGCGGGTCAGGTCAGCGTTGTTAAAAATAGACATACTTATCTACAACAGACTAACAAAAGTTCAACTCTTTAAAATAACAAAAAATCAATTTTATTGTGTCTGGTCCCCGTAACAAAAGGATCTACTTTAATGCGACTTTCTTTCTTTCTTCCAATGACATGACGAGCTTGTATTTCATGGTGTTATTATCTGCATTGCTATTTTGTATTGTACCATAGTAGAATTTATTAATTTAGGTGTTAGACAAGGAATAAAGTCCCATTGTCTCAAAGTCAAAGCCACAGTCAAAGCTTTAATTAGCGACATGCTTTTAGCGGCATTAGTGTCATCAAGTAGATACACTAGACCAGCGCTACAATAGATAGAAATCAGAAGTAGTTTCTATTTTGTTGCCTTCAAGTATAGCAATTTATCATTCTCGCAAACCCGTAAAGGTAGACCGCACGACGATCGTAGATCGTCAAACGCGGGAAATTGTGACGGAATACGGTGTTTGCCTACATAGTCACTTTCAAAACATTTTCTACTACACTTTCAACGTGAGCACCTATGATTCATAATTTTAAATTGCACTTTATTATCAGCAAAGCAGAAAAAAATATTTTTATTAGACGTGTAAAGTAACAGCTTTTTATTATTTTAATGGAAGTGATCAGTTACATCCTAGCTACACAATCTTAGGCTGATTTGCACCATCTAATTTTGACCGTAACTGTAACGTTAACCGGTGTTTTTTGTATGGAATTTGACAGATTTTTTTACACTTGTCAAAGTTAAAGTAAGATGGTTTACAGTCTAAAGAGACGCAGCGCAAAATCAAATTGGTAAAAAACATTAGGTTAAAAGGGCTTCATGACCATTCGATTTAAAAGTTCTAGACTGGTGTAGATTGGAACCTTTATCCAACAACGGAATAGAATTCAAAATACCTAAAAGATCCCGAGATCACTTTCGTGGTTAGCGGATGTAATGAGATGTTGTTGTCAATAAATTAAAACTGACCTATCCAGACTACATAGGTTTACTTGCAGAAATCTTCATACATACACGTCGATAACTCTTCTTTCAGGTATTCATTACTCTGCATGCGTACTCTCAGTCCTGGCTGGTGCCGAGCACGCACGCGCACGCGCCATTCGCCGACGACGGAGTCCTCATGGAGATGGGCAAGCTGGCCACCATCGCACTGGCAGACCTGTACGGCACTAAATACCAGGTTAGGGTCTAAAAATAACTAACTACACTATTTCTCTCCAAATGGAAAGTAGAAAGTACGCAATGCCTGCGTCTAAGAACCAATCAATGCGAATATAAATACATCATTCAACAATCATAACTGCCTATTTACGCGTTCATGGAACATTTTCCCATTAATATTTTACATTACCTACCTACCTAAGTGCGCCTGTATAGGTGTAACCTAAAATTGAATTCAGATTAAAGCCGAGAGTGGTTGTGACTAATTAGCTATTTAATTATTTACTCGGAATTTATAATTCTATCCGCGCTCCAAATATCCAAACAAATCCATTAGGCCATTGATGCGTGATTGAGTAACAAACACATACTTTCACATCCCTATCAAATGTGATTTGTACAATGAACATGCTAAAACTCGTCTAAGTAATTTGCCGCCGCAGCTCGCAGCTGAAACTTTTGTTTTCCATGAAATACTTACTCGTTTATTTTTTATTTCAGATTGGTACAGCTTCTGAAATACGGCAACCTGCTTCCGGAATGGCGCATGATTGGGCAAAAGCACGTGCTGGAATCAAGTTTTCCTATCACGTCGATCTCAGAGACTCGTATGGGCCTTACGGATTTTTGCTGCCGGGAGCTCAAATAGTGTCAACTGCCCGTGAAACCTGGCAGGCGGTTAAAGCTATCGTAGATAATTTATCTCCGTCGTAAATAAAATAAAGCAAAACGAGAAAGTATAATTTTGTAGGCTCAGAATTACTTACCTCTCTTGGCTAACACACATGGACTACGAAAAAAAGGAGGTTTTAAAATACGTATTAATCTTTACGTTAAGAGAAAGAACTAATTTAATAATCTCAAACCTAATAAGAAAAAAATCCTAGAGACGAATTAACTTGATAAGAAAACAAAAGATTTTTATCATTTGAATTTGATTTAATAAAAATAGAAAACAATTCGACCTAATACGACGTAGACCTACTTACCTTCGTTAGTACTACGGCAACTACGACTACCTTCATTATTTTATTATGCACTAACTCTTGCGAGTTTATGACAGCTTAGGCATAGCTAATTTATTACGAGAATAACTATATCCAATTAGTTGAGAAACAAACAACGGATTTGGAGTCGTGGTGGTTATAACGGTGAAACTAGGTAAATTACATGAATAGGCTGTAGAGAAAATGAAGCAGTCAGCAGTTAATTGCTATGGAAAACTTAGCTAATAAATGTTTGTGATTGTTGGGAACAATCATAGTGAGACCTTCTTAGTTTATTTATTAATGGAATGGACACAGGACCTACAACCCATTCGAGTTAACTGCGCATCTCGCAGCCGTGACGTCACTTCGAAGTTCTGGTATGGGACGAACGTGGGGAGGTGTTCGGGTGAGTTCGAGGGAGAGTCGCATTCCAGCGAGGTGCGCAGTTAACTCGACCGGTTGTACATTACTATACATACTTATATACTTCACAAACAACATTTGGTTATGTAGAAGTCACATTAATTACTTGATTTTTGTAATAAATAAAATAAATAAATTAAAAGTGTTTGACTTTGTATTCTATTTGTAGTCTATAGTTTACCCACTTAAAATGTCGGCGAGGTTGTGCGCTGTGCGATATTATGTACTACATAATAAAATATTAATGAAACGAAGATATCTTAATCCACCTACTTTTACGGGTAGGCCTCCTTGCAGTGGCAGATTTATAGATTTGCCGCCCGTAGGTTGGATCTTGTTTGACTGGCCTGGCGAACATTGATATATTCGTATCCGAAATAACGTACCTACTTTGTGTATGTAAAAAATAATTATGAACTAAATCTGCCGCCCCATATAATTTGCCGCCTTAGGCTTCAGCCCAGCCTGCTGGTAAATCCGTCACCGCCTCCTTGTGTGTGTAGCAATCCTCTGAATTTTACTACCCCCAATTTCTTCTTCTTCTTCTTTTTTGATGATGTTGGCAATACACGTCGAGGTCGACTTGATTTGTGCCATTTTCAAGTATACAGGGTGTTAGGTAAATGGGTATACAGGGTGGAATTTTGTAATGCCACCTGATTTTCTCTGGGGATATCTGAAGTCCACTACTGATAAACTACGGAATTCAATGCCAACAATCGTTGCGTTATTGCCGATGTATGGCCCCAGTTGCTCGAAAAAGAAATTGAAAATTGGACATCTCGATTACGCTAACTATATTTGAGCCAACCGTCGCGCCCTTTGTTCCGAAATAATTTTGAAGCATAAATGGCATAAGAACATCTTTAAAACAAAACCAATACCATGTCAATCTAACATATTTTTACATACTTTATTTCATTTTAAAGTTCTATACCTCTAAAAAAACACCCTATACTTAACCCTAACTATCGATGCAATAAAAATACAGGATGTAATTTTTAACAGATTTTAGTTCATTCGATTTCCGGGTGTGGCAAGCACATTTTTGGAAATCTTTGAATGCAATTCTATTTCTTTTCAAAAATAAAGGAATGTTTTCTTTGAGATTTTTTTTCTATCTACAATATTAAGAGTACTTTCCCTCTAGGTGGCATTACAAAATTCCACCCTGTATAAGTGATACGAGTTACAAAATGAGATCAAGTAAATCAAGTAATGATATGATATGAAGGCATATGCATATGAAGGATGATAGATGATACCCCTTCCCACCACCCTTTGGGTCTCACTAAAGTTGTGGTGCTTTACTGAGACCTCCTATGGACAACTTGAGAGAACCAGAAGAATCACGATGCACTGCTCTGCTTCACTTTCCCACACTCATGCACGTTCACGAACACTCAATGGTTAATAATCCACCATTATTACGCATTATAGTCGCCCAAACACGAATTTGAGGAAATAAAACAAAGCCGCTAACATCAACATGACACTTCAGATTCCCGCCAAGAAGTCTACCCCACAGATTAGTCTACCCCCAATTTGTCCATTGCGATAAAACTTGTTTTTTTTTTTAAGGAGCCATTTTACATTTTCGTGCGAATTTCTAAGATTTTGGAAGCATGAATTACTATCTTAAGCAACACCCAGATATTATTTAATAACTGCGAAAGATAGGTCAATCCTTGGTGTTGACCATTAATGAAACGGATTTACTAAAACTCTTTTGCTTAATTCACAGTGCCCCATCTCCCACAACCATTTTACGGAAAAATTGCCGCAGACTCATTTTCAAAGTCCTGTATCTATTATTTATGCTCATATAATAAGCTTAAAAATATATAGTAATCATCGGACATATATTTTTGTAGTCCATTAATGAAATAGATTCTTGAATTTCATTACCATTATTGAGTAAAATCTAAAAATAATTTGGCAAATTTGAAGATTAACGTCACATTTTGATCGTGGTTTTTGGTTTAAAAACACAGCAATAACTGCAATAAAAGTATCCCAAAATAAAGTATATTCATTGTAGAATTGATTTCTACAGTTATTGTTTAAATATTAGTAACCACTTTGTCAAAATATTGATGTGAATATCAGTATAAATTACAATGCGCAAGCCGACATCGATTAGTATGGCGCGAGCGCCCGTCAAGGCAGGACCTGTGTCATTTTTCCCGCCGTGACGTTTACGTGCGTTCGTGTCGTGAAGCGGTGATTTGTACGGCGACCAAATACATTTGATACTATGCCGAGAGGCTGTTTCGAGTCGGCCGGCCGAGCAGAAATTGAAATGATAAATTTTAATTTCTTTGACGGATCTGGGTGTAACTATGTATAATATGTAGGTACCATGTATTTAATTGAATAAATAAATTATAAAAAAGTATATCCATTATGCTAGCACCCTTAACACAAGCATATTGGTTGCCTACTTTTGGACTAGATGGCGCTGCGAAATTGTCCAAAGATTTGTTTATTTATTTCCGTACCGCGCGGGAATAACTTGACATGTCATTTTTGCGTACTTTTCAGGGGAGCGATTTTAAAGTTTAGAGTTCTCTGGTAAATCGGAATTAATGATAATTGATATTTTTATGATTGAAATAAGCTAATTTGATGCGTATTTTTCGATTGGCGTAAGAATTTGATTAAATTATCTTCTTAATCTATTAAAAAAAAGACTTGTCAAGTTGTGTACCGACGACTTGTCAAGTTATTCACCAAAGAAAAACAAACATTTAAGGTGTAAAAATTGGATTTAAGTTAATTATTTTGAATGAAGTTTAAGTAAAAAAACAAAACATAAAAATAGAACATATTTTTATCACTTTTGCAATGAAATAGTAACAAATTTATTAGAAAAATCAAATATAATCGCAGATTATGATTGCTTTTGATCAGATAATTGTACGTTTACTTAAAATTAAAAAAAAAGACAAATAAAAGAACAAAAGCCATGCTTCATAACAAGCACAATTAATTTTAATTATTTTAGGCTTACCATTAAGCTTAAAATAATTAAAATTAACTGGATATATTTTTGCGTAAGGTCGACACGCCCTTTCGCGTCCACCGTCCAGTTCACGTCCAAATGATGGATCACTCTAGAACGTAAGCTATTGCTATGATTCCCTGAATATATGACAGGTTAAAAAAAATAAAAAAATCTTATATCATGCTACCGTTTTTGCCAAAAATAAATCCCACGTGAGCAGGTGCGCGTTTCAAGGTAAGTTTTTAATATACAGTGTGAGTCACGTTAAAGTGTACATATGAAAATAGATGAAACTAGACCTATTTTTATCGACAAAAAAGAGGTCAAAATTTTTTTGAGATTTTTTTTTAATTTTTTATACATTTTTATTTCTTCCAATTACTTATTGTAAAGAAAACGTAATAACTTTTAAACTAAGCGGTATATCCTGATAAAATAAAAACAGTAATAATGCTAAATAACAGGCGATACTAAAAAATACATAAAATACACAAAAAAATGCCAACAAATAATAAAAAAATATACTTTTTGAAAAAAATCTGCTTAAAAATTCGTGTTTTTTTGGTTATTTGATAAATTTCTCCAAAAAATGCCCCTATAACCGGGGGTTTTTATTACTTTGTATTATTTTCTATCGTATTACCTTCGTAAAACCAAAAATCGCATGTCTTTATCCCTATCACAACGTTTGCAATGATCGTTTGAACACAGGCCTACCACAACATTATTCTCTGCTACAGGTAGAGACAATTTTAATTGTAACTAAAATGCTTATTTTACTTCGAAATATTTGGTTTTTATTTGAAATCTAACTTTTCTTTATCAAAATTACAAATCTAGAGCCATTTTCAGTTTCGTTGTTAACGAAGCGTTGAATGGCGCGCCCGGAGAGGCTTAGTTCAAACGATCATTGCAAACGTTGTGATAGGGATAAAGACATGCGATTTTTGGTTTTACGAAGGTAATACGATAGAGAATAATACAAAGTAATAAAAACCTCCGGTTATAGGGGCATTTTTTTGAGAAATTTATCAAATAACCAAAAAAATACGAATTTTTAAGCAGATTTTTTTCAAAAAGTATCATTTTTTATTATTTGTTGGCATTTTCTGGGTATTTTATGTACTTTTTCAGTATCGTCTGTTATGTAGAATTATTACTGTTTTTATTTTAGCAGGATATACCGCTTAGTTTAAAAGTTATTACGTTTTTTTTACAATAAGTAATTGGAAGAAAAAAAATTGTATAAAAAATTAAAAAAAAATCTCAAAAAATTTTTTACCTCTTTTTTGTCGATAAAAATAGGTCTAGTTTTATCTATTTTCATATGTACACTTTAAACATTTAAACATAATAATTTGTAGATTTTATATCAAAAAATATAATCATTTAACAAAATTAATTTTCTTATAATATTTTAATTCTATTACAACCATTTTCCACTTCATCGCAGATGAAATCGCGGGCAAAAAGCTAGTATGAAATATGTAGTATTGCCTGCGGCTTCACCCGCTTGAAATTTAGTTTGTCACAGATCGTCATAAATTATAGCCTATACATTGTTATTCTGGTCGACGCCAGGGATGGATGAGCGTCGCTGTCGCTGGCGACAGGGTCTTCTGGTTCAGGGTTCATGGCGTAGGTCTCAGGCAAAATGAAATCCACTACACACAGCACTAATAATAATAATTACACACAGCACTAGAGTCGTATCGGAACTGAATGAACCAAAGGTCTTGCGATAGGAACGTCCGACCCGAGTGATAGTTGAACACAGACTGCCTAGTACTGCTGTACTGTACTGTAAAGTTTCATCAAAATCTGTTCAGTAGTTTTTGCGTGAAAGTGTAACAAACATCCAGACATCCACACAAACTTCCGTATTTATAATATTAGTAAGACTAGTAAGAAGTAAGATAGTAAGATGAATTATTTTAGTTATTTGTTTACTTATAATAATATTTATTTATTTATTTCTTAGCTCTGTCTGATAATGGATCTGGAGGAGATGCAATGGCCACCTCCGTAACAAAACAATAGAACCCTATGGAGTTTGGGCTTGTGTGATTCGCCTTGACGAATATTTCGTATCCAGGGTCCGATGATGGAGCTGTAAGGGGGCAGATTTTTTTTTTCACTATGTGACTGTCTTTATTTTGTACATAATATATATTTTACATATTATACCTATTCGTGTTTCATTATGAATCGAAATATAAAAGACTTAATAAACTCTATTAAAAATTTAAATTAATTTATCAAGTTTGAATACCTCATTCTACCTTAAAATTTATAACTTAAATCAAGTCTTAATACGGTCACAGCTCAAGATTTTTTTGTCCATTTCAGCGTTCTTTTTACTCTTTTGACGTTGCGTTGACAGCTTTTACCTAAATTCGCGCGGAATATTTTTGTGAAATGGCTCTTAAAGTTCCTATTCAACAAACAATACAAAGAAATTCTTTATACATTTACTCTAAAAAAAAATTTAAAAGAGCCGTGTTTCGGATATGGTTTCGGACCTCATAAATATCAGAATTTCTCGGCTAGTTCGGACCAAAAACCGGTTATGACATGAGGGCGTTTGGCGGCAAATAGCGCTAGCTAGCAGCGCTAGCAAATAAAATGGCGACCTTTTAGCGGTAAGTGCTGTCACTGTAAAAAAACTATATGGGAAACGTCACTTTGGAAGTTAAGCAAACGTGTCCTAGCCGAAAACATGCTAAAGTTTTCGGTGGCTGCCATGGCAAACGCCATTTTGCTAGCAAATTCTATTATTATTCTGTCTAATGGCTTCAATGGTGCGAATTTACAGCACACTGGTTTTGCCAATTCTAACCACAGATATGGATTAGAGTAGATAGATACAGCAAGTTGATCGTCAAAGCGTGCCATTCCGATATGTCCAAATGGACATACATGGTCGAGTGATGTTCATGTAATCCGATTACAACAATCGGTTACGATGATTTTACGAGGACAGTAGTACGAACACGGTAGAAAGAAGAAATTATTTACGGATTGAGAATTGTAATTAACAGCACAAGTAACAAATAATTAATTGGAATAAAGTAGCAGTAGAAGAAGTATAAAGTAGCATTGTTTTTAATATGTCGGCGCCGGACACAGCTGCTGCAATTATTATTGATGATTAATAGTACCAATCTTAATATTATGTTATCTGTAAATCTGTAGAGCGGAAGGTTTGTGATTCCTAAACGTAACACCCGACTGATGCGCAGAAAAAGATAACTGTCAATCAGTTGTGTCATGTCAAGTGTGAGCAGGCGGCTGCGAGGTTATCTTTGAGAGCGTGTTGAGTTTGGTGGAACGTTAAATTGTAGGAAAAGTGGTTGTCAACCATCCAAGATATTATCTCCTTGCCCGTTAACCCACGCCTATGGAGATTCCACCCCTAGAGTTCCTTCTGATAGAGACCCAGTGCCTTTATCAGAAGTGGGATTCGAAGGGCACTATTCAAAGGAGATAAATCTTTCAGCATGCACACCTACGCTACGCAACTCATCAAGTTTTACATGGAGGATGCTGGCTCAGACATTGAGAGTTGGTGCAGGTTGACGGAAATTATTGTGATTGACGTAAACTGGAAGGGCCTTTGTGAGTGAGTGAGTTGAGGGGGCCGGGCCAAGGGCGCCCGGGCCACCCTGTTGCCGTGGTTGAAGGGGCTGTTTACGCCCGGGCCACGCTGATGTAATGTTGGTTTCCTGGTCGCATGGCTGCATGCCTGGATCAGCAGTAGTAGTGGTGCGGTTTGAGGTAAATGGTTGAAGGAGCCTTGGCTTAAGCCTTGCGCGTCGGGCCATGTTACCTAAACCCTGGTTTCCTGGTCGCATGGCTGCATGCCTGGATCAGCAGTAGTAGTGGTGCGGTTTGAGGTAAATGGTTGAAGGAGCCTTGGCTTAAGCCTTGCGCGTCGGGCCATGTTACCTAAACCCCGGTTTCCTGGTCGAAGGGGCCTCACGCCCGGGCCAGCTGTAATGTTTTGGTTTCATGGTCGGGCTTCGCGCCCGGGCCAGCTGTAATGTTTTGGTTTCCTGATCGAGGGTCATCACGCCCTGATCAGCTGTATTTATTGTGATTCTACGATCTGATATTCGCACGCTCTGTAGTCAGGAATGGACGAGCTGTGATAATGAGAAATTGAATGTTTACAGATGGACAAACCCTGGACTAAGCGCACGAGGCCGTGCGATAGTCAGGCTGGCCGTGTCGGCGCCGGACACAGCTGCTGCAATTATTATTGATGATTAATAGTACCAATCTTAATATTATGTTATCTGTAAATCTGTAGAGCGGAAGGTTTGTGATTCCTAAACGTAACACCCAACTGATGCGCAGAAAAAGATAACTGTCAATCAGTTGTGTCATGTCAAGTGTGAGCAGGCGGCTGCGAGGTTATCTTTGAGAGCGTGTTGAGTTTGGTGGAACGTTAAATTGTAGGAAAAGTGGTTGTCAACCATCCAAGATATTATCTCCTTGCCCGTTAACCCACGCCTATGGAGATTCCACCCCTAGAGTTCCTTCTGATAGAGACCCAGTGCCTTTAAATACATATCCTGCGATGTACTCTTAAGAGTTAAAACCATGGTCCCTGTATGTGGTGCACTCATACCGATCCCAAGGAACCGTACTTACTCATAACAATAAGACACACACTGATCCATGCACTTGACAAATTTACGTCTTGAAACGCTGGTGGGGTAAAAAAAAATAACGAGATTTGACGATTTGTAAGAATTACTTTATTTTAAAAAGGTAAATAAAGATGTTTTTGGTTTTGTATTTAACACATTATCAGTTTTATCGGAATTAATTAATTGTCGAATCGAATCACACGATATCTTTCGATGACTTTGCGAATGCAGTACGATGATACGATTATTTTTACGTTGCGGCAATCACTAAAATTCGCTAAAATGACACTAATGACGTTTAAAAAGTGGCACGCTCGGCTTCATACAATTTTTTACCTGAATGTCTCCAACTTCCTCATTGGCCCTAGAGCAATTCCAAGTATACCATCAATAAAAGCCTAATTAGAGTCATCAAACCTCTCAGTCATTCAATTAGAGCCATTAGAACTTCATAACTATGAGTTGTTTTCTGTGTGTAAGCTGAGGACACGTGTCCCCAGCTGACACATCTGTATCTTCGTAAATATTTATGCTACGATAATGTATTATACCTCAAAAATTACAGTCGAATCCAAATAGTAGGCTTTCCAATTTTCAAGACTTTAGCTCAAATACTGTTAAAACCACGATCAAAAAACTATGTGCGAGCTGGAGTACCGTGTCTCCAGCTTACACATCTGTATCTTTGTAAATATTTAAGCTACATCAATGTTTTATATCTCATAAATTAAAGTCGAATAAAAAAACCCGACTTCAAATCTTTTAAAGCTTTATCTCGAACCGTTTTCGAACTACGAACCGATATGTATGTGTAAGCTGGTGACACGTAACACACGGTGGATTATTAAAACCGTATAAGTTAGAGTTGCGTTTTAAAGATCAAATAATTCGTTATAATTGAAGTACACACGAGACATAATTTCAAATCTCTAGGCCTCTTAGTTTCAGAATTAAAAGCCAAAAACTATTTTCCCGCCAAATAATTCAAATAATGTGGGTCGACTGCGACGTTGCCGTTCCGTGCGTCCACTAGAGCAGTCGAATTTGAACCTAAAAACTAGTAGCGTTTGAATCATTTTTATTTGTAGTTTAAATCATTTAATTTCGATTATAAGAATTTTAGACTAGGAGCCGGCTGATTTGTGTATTGAGTACCTAATAACCTATATTTTATAAATAAATAATAATAAATAATGGTTGAGTCCCGGGAAAGGACGTAGGATAGATTTTATCCCGGTTTTTGAAATATGATAAAGATTTTCATCATCATCATAAATCATCTGAAAATTATAAATAACTTGAAAAAATCGAGTATTCGGGTAGCCCTAGTGATACTCTACCTCTGGGCTTCGGCTTGACAGTACTTTTTGGGAAACCTTGTATATGTCGTTATGTTCGCTTAATCTTGTAGTTATTTTTTTTTTATTTGATAGTCCAGTCATTATAGTAAGTTCACCTCGGAATTCGAGATACCCAGCTGTAAGTCTGTAAATACGTGTATATTGACACCCTAAAAGTTGTCTCAAAACCTACATATGGTAGGGTGTAAGCAACTATTAAATTTCAAGGTCAACGGTCACAAAAATCGGTTTTTTGTGCTTTTTTTAGAAATATCTCATTTCCTATGGGTTTTTTGCTATTTTTATTTATTATCAATATTGTAGAATTCTAAATTCTCTACAAATTTTGTTTAAAAATGTTTTTTATACGGTGAACCGTTTTCGAGATAGAGGGCGGAGAGCGCGCGGTCACTGCATCACTTCAGGTCAACTTAAGCGGTTTAGATTTTTCATACAAAAGGATTTTCCCGCTAATTCCTGTTCCCGTGGGAATTCCTAAGTATACTATAACCCGCCCAGGAGTATGAAGAATAATTGTACCAAGTTTCGTTAAAATCCGTCGAGTAGTTTTTGTTTCTATAAGGAACATACAGACACCAGACAGACAGAAAAAAATTTTACTGAATGCATTTTTGGCATCAGTATCGATCACTAATCACCCCCTGATAGTTATTTTGAAAATATATTTCATGTACAGAATTGACCTCTACAGATTTATTATAAGTACTAGCGGTCGCCCTCTATCTCGAAAACGGTTCACCGTATAAAAAAAATTGTTGAGCAAAATTTGTAGAGAATTTTGTATTCTACAATATTGATAATAAATACAAATAGCATAAAACCCATAGGAAATGAGATATTTCCAAAAAAAGCGATTTTTGTGACCTTTGACCTTAAAATTTAATAGTTGCTTACACACTACCATATGTAGGTTTTGAGACAACTTTTAGGGTGTCAATATACAAGTATTTACAGACTTACAGCTGGGTATCTCGAATTCCGAGATTCTTACCTAATTTAAGCTTAAATGACTGGACTATGATTCTTCAACAAAAGAAGAAGAATTCAATGAGGGTTTTCGCGATTGGAAAATCCGCCAGATGGCAATATGTAGACGCGAGGTCCAAATGCTGCGTTATTGGTGAATTTTGACATATCTGTGAATGTCATGTCAAAAATAACCAATCATGCAGCATTTGGACCTCGCGTCTACTTATTGCCATCTGGCGGATTTTTCAATCGCGAAAACCCTCATTGTCAACTGTGTTTGTCATAGAGCAAAATCTGTTTGTAACCATAGAGCAAAATATAGTTGTTGCCCATTTTTGCCTCATGACGTAGCAGAATCGTGGGACTTCACGGTATTTATAGCCTGACCAGGAACATAAAAACCCTGGCATAGAGGCGCGTCAATTGCATTTGATAGTGCAACACTGAGTACAGTCGTACCTGTGTTAAATTAATAGGCTAACTTTATGTATCAGGATTAAGGATTACGGGCTAATTAGATATTTTCATAAATTAACGAAAAAATATTATTATAGGTAACCAGGTTTAAATAAATTAAATGAAACCATCAATCGAGCTAGTAGGATTTATTTTATTATTGATCAATAATCAAATTCAGAACTTGAATATTCAACTGCAATGTCTGCTCATGAACGCTTCAAACTCGGTACTTCTTTCCCAATTCCATAAAATTCAACACTTAGAAAGTGACAAAAAACTTTAAAATAGGTAGTTGAAACAAACCACAGCTAATTTTCATAGTGGACTGTACTATACGATAAACATGTCAGTCAATTTGACAACCTTTGTTGGAAACATTATTCAATGAAAATATTGTCCGAACCCTTGGTATTGCTCTTCGACAAATACTTTAACACATTGTGAACCACTTTTCTTTCACGACTATAAAAAGATTTTAGCAATTTCATTCACAAAATCAATTGCGCACATTTAAAATAAAGTTTGTTTACACTTTGACAGCAACAGACTGACATGCAAGGTGACATGTCAATGAAGTTTTCAGTTACTGTTGCCATTAAAAGAAATTAGTACCATTAGTTTTCCGCAACATGGCGAGGGTTTTTATGTTCCTGGTCAGGCTATAAATAAAAATTAAAGTGGTTGCGTTTAGAAACGCCACAAATATTTGAGCCTTTGGAAACAAGTTCGTTACTTGTATATTAAAATATAATTTTGTTTTACCTAGCTTTTTCTTATTAATAAAATATAGGTTATTAGGTACTCAATACACAAATCAGCCGGCTCCTAGTCTAAAATTCTTATAATCGAAATTAAATGATTTAAACTACAAATAAAAATGATTCAAACGCTACTAGTTTTTAGGTTCAAATTCGACTGCTCTAGTGGACGCACGGAACGGCAACGTCGCAGTCGACCCACATTATTTGAATTATTTGGCGGGAAAATAGTTTTTGGCTTTTAATTCTGAAACTAAGAGGCCTAGAGATTTGAAATTATGTCTCGTGTGTACTTCAATTATAACGAATTATTTGATCTTTAAAACGCAACTCTAACTTATACGGTTTTAATAATCCACCGTGTGTTACGTGTCACCAGCTTACACATACATATCGGTTCGTAGTTCGAAAACGGTTCGAGATAAAGCTTTGAAAGATTTGAAGTCGGGTTTTTTTATTCGACTTTAATTTATGAGATATAAAACATTGATGTAGCTTAAATATTTACAAAGATACAGATGTGTAAGCTGGAGACACGGTACTCCAGCTCGCACATAGTTTTTTGATCGTGGTTTTAACAGTATTTGAGCTAAAGTCTTGAAAATTGGAAAGCCTACTATTTGGATTCGACTGTAATTTTTGAGGTATAATACATTATCGTAGCATAAATATTTACGAAGATACAGATGTGTCAGCTGGGGACACGTGTCCTCAGCTTACACACAGAAAACAACTCATAGTTATGAAGTTCTAATGGCTCTAATTGAATGACTGAGAGGTTTGATGACTCTAATTAGGCTTTTATTGATGGTATACTTGGAATTGCTCTAGGGCCAATGAGGAAGTTGGAGACATTCAGGTCAATTTTTTTCACATGCTGCATCTATCCATTAGAGATGAGACGTATTTACTAGAACAGATCCACACACTAGGTATTTTACAGTACTAGGCGGCACCTATTCCAATTTTTAAAATACTTTATCCACCTAGTATTTTATAAATTACACGATTTCCGACCCTTCCGTCAAAGTAATAGAGGTTATTATTGCGTAATCCGTAGTCGTGTATTACGCGCACCTAGTATTTCTCGCTAAGCTTATGTGCGAACGTAGAAATTCACTCCGTCTCTGTCTGACCAAACAAATTTGAGCGCGACGAAGCAAACGCACACAAACGTAGTCAAACCATATTCATGTAAATAAAAAAAATATGTAAATATTTTTATGAAATTTATATCTTTTAAATACGCCAACTTTTAAGTTGACAGTCCTAAGCCTGTTGAAGTATGAAGGGATTCAATTCAATTTCAAATTGCATTATTCATACTACGGTTGTATCTTTTCAAAGAAAATTGTATTTTAAAGTCATATTACGTGGATTAGGCCGCACTAGTCGCGTCAAGTATGCTAAATTACTACGTACTAGGTGGAATAGGTATTTGGATCGAGTATTAATAAATACTAGGAATAGGTGCACCTAGTATCAAATTTACCTAGTATAACCCATCTCTACTATCCATATCTGTGATTCTAACAATGCTATTTTCGGCTGAGCCAGGGTGCGGAAACTTCCATACTACGGTCATCGAAGTGAAACTTGCTTCCAAACAGCGATAAATTCAAATACTTTTTAACTACCCTAAAACGCTCTAGATGTCGCTGCTCCTGTTTCCTTCATATTTTCATTTTTTTCTTAATTAAAATATATTTGAGAATAATGTTAATTACATTGTGAAAACTTTTTTTAAAATGAAATTAATTTGTTTTAATTTAAAACTGAACGGTGACATTTTTTGTTATAATTTACATAATAGAGTAGTAGAAATTACTATTTAACATATGGCAACTTTGTTTTTCCTCCAAAATGGCCGGTGTTGTTTTTGTTGTTAAATGCATTCTTGTTTTCTTAGCCATCGTTTAAGTGTTCTGTGGCCCTATTAAAGTATTGAAGAGCCGAGTCAAATTCAAGTTCATTCCTTCGTACCTGCTGCTGTTCTGGTTCATTGTTCGTTCCTTCGTGAATCGCGAAGAAACTTTCAGTTATGTTTACAAGTGATCTGAGTTTTCTCAATGTGCAAATGCTTTTTTAGTGTTGTTGAAAACTTTGCGAAAAGACGCTTTTGGTGTATAATATTATGTGTGTTCATAAATAAAGTAAAATTATTAAATTCAAAAGTTTTTGTTTATTTTGCATTTCCATGTGCAATGTAGAATTTTTCCAAATCCATTGTTTTGAAAATAATACAATACGTACACCATTAAGATAAATATTTTCAAAATAATGGATTTGAAAAAAATTCTACATTGTACATCATGAAAACAATAATTCCTTGAAGGTTATGAGGGCCTATGTGTGCGTGAACTGTGTGTATGTGTGCGTGGACTTTATGTATGTATGTGAGCGTTATAGGTGTACCAGAATCTCATGGCAAATAGGGAAAATAAACTTTGTTGAGAGCAATACTGGGGAAATTGGAATAAACGATCTTGATACTGTTTAATTTTTTACTTTTATGACTAATATTAATGAACATGAAGTACGAATATACATTTTAGGTAGGTATGTGTGGTGGAAGAATGTTGTTATACATCAGGTTTTTAACATAGGAAAATGTCTTGGAAATTAAATAAATCGTCTGTGAGAAAAGAAATGTCTGAGAAATTAATTATTTAAATTACCTACATATTTTCGCGTGGAACTGAAACATAGGCGGTGCCGTTCTTTTTGTATATGGCCAGGTCTGGGTTATTTAAAAAAAAAGGTTACATTTTATTAAGAAAGAATCTTGAGTGACCCTAGCTGAAAAATTAAAAACTGCTAGATTTAAAAAAAAATGAACTGGCTGGATCAGGGGTGATTTACTGTTTGTACTCCGAATGACTGTGTGAATACACCGATCAAAATGGCGTGAATAGTTATGCGCAACTTTAGGGCCCTGTAACTTATTTATTTGTAGAGATATTTTCATGATTATTTCACAATTATTATTAGTTCTACTTATATTTATTTCAAGTTTATTTCAAAGAAAAAAATTGGAAACTTCTCCATTATTCAATCTTGCTTTATGAAATCTTTTTCAATTTTCTTTACATGGTCATAACATCTGCACCAATTTGTGAGATATACCTGAAAACCCCGATAAAGCAGCTATTAAGTAAGAATAATATAAAAAAACACAACCCTCCTTCTGACACAGTTGGGTAATAAACTAAATGTATCAAAACATTTCAGTCCAACTTACTGTCAACTCGACGACGCGCTTTAGAATCAAAGATCGACTTTGAATTATGCCTTATTTTACAATTCACATTGAAAACAATATGCCTTGCTTGAACTTTTTCGACTTTTTCACAAAAATAACAAATAGACAAGAAGAGATTACAAAAATTTTGCAGCGGCTGACAGATTTCATAATTTTCTTTGACAGGTGACAATTAAACCATAGACAATTGCCATATGAAAAACACACTTTTCCAATATTTTTGTTTGCCATGAGATTCTGGTACACCTATACGTACGTAGGTTTAGTACAGGGAATTTAACACCAGGCTGTCAATTAGTAGGCTCAATTTGACAGAGAGGGCTCTCTATTTCCTATGTATTACTTTTCTCTATGGGCTGAGCCACAGATATGGATAGATGCAGCATGTGTCAAAAATTGTATGAAGCCGAGCGTGCCACTTTTTAAACGTCATTAGTGTCATTTTAGCGAATTTTAGTGATTGCCGCAACGTAAAAGTAATCGTATCATCGTATTGCATTTGCAAAGTCATCGAATGATATCGTGCGACTCGATTCGAAAATTAATTAATTCCGATAAAACTGATAATTTGTTAAATACAAAACCAAAAACATCTTTATTTACCTTTTTAAAATAAATTAATTCTTACAAATCATCAAATCTCGTTATTTTTTTTACCCTACCAGCGTTTCAAGACATAAATTTGTCAAGTGCATGAATACATGCATCAGTGTGTGTCTTATTGTTATGAGTAAGTACGGTTCCTTGGGATCGGTATGAGTGCACCACATACAGGGACCATGGTTTTAACTCTTAAGAGTACATCGCAGGATATGTATTAAAAACAATGCTACTTTATACTTCTTCTACTGCTACTTTATTCTAATTAATTATTTGTTACTTGTGCTGTTAATTACAATTCTCAATCCGTAAATAATTTCTTCTTTCTACCGTGTTCGTACTACTGTCCTCGTAAAATCATCGTAACCGATTGTTGTAATCGGATTACATGAACATCACTCGACCATGTATGTCCATTTGGACATATCGGAATGGCACGCTTTGACGATCAACTTGCTGTATCTACTCTAATCCATATCTGTGGGCTGAGCGCTGCCAAATTTGTCATTTCATTACTGTCATCTTTGACATTGACACTTACATTATAAATAAACTTGACAAAATCAATTTGAGAAATCGTTTTCAATCTTAGTTTTCAATTTAATTTAAATAGACAGTGACTAGATTTTTCGCTAAAAACATGGATATTGAAGAGAATACAATGACTGAATTGGCTAAGGTTTCAAAAATAGATCCTACAGAATTTGACGTTACAATAAGTGCACTTTTATTGGGATTAGGAGCTGAAAAATACGTCGAAATATTTAGGTAAAGTTTACTTTGAGAATCTAAATAATCTTCCTTAACATCATCATCACCTACCTACAATCCTGCATCCAGTGTTCTTTTAGTTTACCTACTCTTTCTTTAATCTTAAATATTTTGTATTCGTCTACTTCGTCTATCAACCAACAGCCAATCGTTATGGTAATATTTTATAAATTATTAAAACATTTTTCAGAAAGAATAATATTGGCCAGTGCACTTTGGCAGAACTATCTGAAGAAGATTTGATAAAGTTGGGCATAGATGATTCTGAAATTAGGAACAAGTTGCTGGAAGAAGTTAAAAACTTGCCTCTCTATGAAGAAACTGCTGAGCAGTTGTAAGTGCGATTTTATTGATATTTTTTTAAATATTCGTAGCATCACCAATTTATTGTATATTTTTTTGTTACAGATCAAAGGTTAACATTAATTTAGGTCCTATAGAAGTTGTAGAAATTCTTGAAGAAAGTTCCCAGCATTTGTATCGTATCTACTTAAGTGTATTAGCAAATACATTAGCTGTAAAAAAGACTAAAAGAATTTCTGACTGTTTAGTTTATAAAGACAAATATGCATCTGATGTGGCAATTGCTACTCTTAGTGAGATTACTAACATTTTAAATTCAATGGACATATCAATACATACTCAACTTAAGGTAACTATAAAATATTCTTTGCACAAACAAACTATGGAATGTCGGAGTAGACATGAGCCTTATTTACCAATCTTACCATAAACTTTTATTTTTCAGACATTAACACGAGATCCTGGCCAAAGCAAAAATAAGAAGATAATTGTTGGCGCGGTAGGCAGTGCAGTCATTGCAGTGTTGACAGTGCTATTTGTACGGTCTTTAAAAGACCTTAAATAAACATTTTGATATACATAATTATATATCTGAATACTGTGACAGGCATGATAGTGTACTTATTGACTTGTATAACTAGGAAAATACTAAGTATTTTAAAGTATGTAGATAGGTTTCTGGAACTCAAGGTTGTTATTTTTTTATATGTAAAGTACACTATCACCCTTGCACTCTCATATAAATGTAACTAACTACCTCCTAAAAATATTTTTTTGTATATACATACATACATAATCTCCAAGGAAACTTATATTACTATAGGTAGTTTTACATTACATATCCCTTAATATATTCATGTGTAAATCTAAAAGTGTTTGTATTTTCAAAATATTTAATATCTTAAGTTAGGTGTCTTTGTTTTAAACTTTACTTAAGAGATAAAAACCTTAAAATAAACTTTTATACATACTTATTCAAAATAATGAGGATAAGTGTAAATTCTTTAAAATAAATTCTCGGAGTTACATTTTTCTTGTATTCATACTGGCAAAACTCAAAGCCTAGGTGTATTATTATTATTGGTTTTTGGGCCTTTATTTGCGCCAACTCGACCAGGTTTGATCTATTGTGGCAGCCCTTGTCTTTAGAGTTCACTGCTTAGTCCCGTTAAGCCTAGGTGTAAGCTATCCACACTATAAATTAACTTTAAGTAATACATTGTTAAATAAAATAAATATTTCAATTGAAATGGATGACTTAGCGATGCGATGATGCATCTGTTGGTCCGATCTAAACGGGATTCGGAAATGCAGATCGCAAGCTAAATTGGCAACCAAAACAACAGTTCCGTTTTCCAGTTTGCACGATAAGTAAATCCAGCTGACCCAATTGTTTCGACCTCACCAATTAAAAAGTGTAAGGTAAATGATGAGGTGGCGGGCGGTTGTTTGTTCGGCGGGCGGGAGTGACGTCGGCTGCTGGGAGTTGGGACTCAGGAAGCCGGGAGCGCTGGACCGCCGTTATTGCGCCTGGCGCGCCAATTGAAGCGCGTGTCCGCTACTCGCGCCCAATCCAGCATGCACGCTCCGCGATATTTCGGACGTCGAATTTGAGTGCATTACATCCTCCGACAAACGACAGTGCAAAAATGAAATGTTTCCTTTGTTTCGTGTTGATCGTGCTCCTCGGGAACTCGAGTGCGAATCACGACGTTGAAATGAGTGAGTTGAATTTTCAAAAAACTTTCTCGGTGAGCGTGATGTTTCAGTATCTTTAAAAATAATGTTTCCAATATGTTTTTAAGACCGTACATATTTTTAATTCTTTGCACTGTTCTTTACCTTCACCACACTGGATAGGTTTATAAAAATGAACTAACCCAAATTAGGTGAGCCTCGAAAGGAAAAAGGACGACTAACAAAACTTTAACAGACACTTAAGTAACTACTTAAGTAATTACATTTTAAACTATCCTTTTTAAAAGTAAACTTACTACTTTTTTCTATTATTTATTATTCACTTCGTCAATTTATCTTGCGCCGAACAATACTATGTAATATTGTATTCAATCGATAAAAATGACATGTTTCGTTACTTATATTGAGGTTTCGCAAGTTAAATTTTAAGAATGTGTTTTATTTCCTTGCGGATCTGTCTGGGCCGTCCTCTTCGGTACCCTTGCCTTGATCCAATTCTGTATGATGTCCGAGGACACTTATCGGAAACGGATGTCAATTTCTTTTTATGGTATAAATATAGCTTTATTAGTGTCCATATTCGAACTATGCATATTTCCTTCCGTACCTTAGGCAGCTTGTATAAAAAACTGACTTTATTAGTTAACTCTTAAATAATTGAATTCTCAGAATTGGATCAATATTCTAAGTACTCTAACAAAGTTAATCAGACAATAAAATTATTCCTAACACACAAATTATTTTGACGAAATTATTTAAGTTTTTTATTTTTACTGTAGAGAACTTTTCTATTCTTTACATGCTTGCAATCTTAGAATAGGTACTTGGTATTTGTAGGATTAAGTAGTTAGTAGAATCAACGCATTTTCAGTGGAAGCAGTTGTGGGACATACTGCAGAGCTTCCCTGCAACGTCACCTCTGAAATAGAAGGTGACAAACTGAACATCATCGCCTGGTACAAAAATGGATCATCTACAGCATTTTACAGGTGAACCGTCGCAAATACAACATTGCTAAACTACTGCAAATAATTCTTAATTTCTTAAATCGAAGTCACGAAATTTGAATATTATTAGCTGAACACATGCTGAACAATAAATATTTTTTATACTTTTAAGCTTGTTGTAGTCGGTATACCAGCAGTTGTTCCAAATCATGTATTTCTTGTTATCCAAATAATTTAAACAAACGAAGGTCTAGCAGCGTAGAAAATACATTTGTTTTGCATCAGCAGTCGCGACTTCCGCAATCAGAACGGCAAGGCTGGCTCGGCTCCTGACCGTTACCGTATGCTGCGCTCGGGCACTGAAGACACTGACGTGCTTCAGATCGCCTCCGTGCGGCCCGCCGATGCCGGCGTCTACATCTGCCACGTCGACTTCGACTCGAGCCCCTCGCACAAGACTTACGTGCAAGTCACTGTCATTGGTAAATACAACTTTGCTGTTCAGATAAAGCGATAGGGAGTATGAAACAAAAGGCAGATTTATCAAAAATACGCTAATCTAAAAGTAAAAAGGCCGTAAGATGAAATTGATGAAGTTTGCTCGTCTAAATCTGTATGTCGTTTTCTATTCTACTTATTTCGCTTTTTTCCTTGCTAAGTATCTCCTTACCCTGATTCAGTTTACACATTCGATAAGTAAGTTCAGGGCCAGATGATCTTATTACCGCTTCCGGTCTCCAAATACCATCGATCATAATACAGGGCAGTTCGGCTCGGTCACAACCAGTAATTTATTATTAAATTGTTTATTTTATTGGCAAATTTCAATGAGTCGCAATATTCCCAGACTCGTGTCAGCTACCGACAAAGGTTTCTGGCAAGTTGGGTTTACCTATCTGACAAAACGGCGCGGCCGGTTAATTGGGCGCGGGCTAATGAGGATGCCCGCGCCGGAACAATTCCCTCCATTTATTAAACAATTACGCGACGTCAACATTACATCATGTAAAACGCTTTGTGGGTGATAAATAATTTAGGTGTCGCCCTATAGACCCTACAGATCACACGATCAATAAATGTCCCGGGAAACTTATGCAGTAAAGAAAATATAAAAAATAAAACTTTCTAGTTTTGGGTAGGAACCACTTTCTAGGAACAGTAAAAAAACTCTTTCTTAAAAATAGCCGTAGGGAAATCGAATCTAACTAAAGACTAAAGTCCTAGTTTCCGAATTTTTATTGACTTTTCTAATGTCTAATGCTGCAGATCCCCCGCAGCGGTTGTACGTGATCCACGAGAACGGCACGCGGCTGGCCGCCGCCGGCGCCGGCTCCAACGCCAGCCGCAGCATCGGCCCCTACTACGTCGGAGACACCGTCCATTTGTTCTGCGTCTCGTTTGGTGGTGGGTGCTCTTAACGATTAATTAAACGAAAATTACTTATCTAGTCTAATAAATAGATTTGATGCCTCAGTGAGATTCTTTCCACTCGTAGCTTCCGGCGTTCTGGGTTCAATTCCCCGGCAAAACAATAGGTACATTACAATACAATGTATTTTGTTCTGAATTAAGCTTTTACTTAGTCTTTTTCGTAATCAAAAAGCTCTATTCAATGTTGTTCGTTCGATTTGCTGCTTCACTTAAGCAAGCATCGTTTGTGAATACGGGCATTAAACATGATAGAAGTAGAAGAAGAAGGAATCTCTCAATCTCAGGATTTAGTGTGAGTTTTCATCAAACGTCACCGCGTCGTCACTAGCGAGCGCGTTAAAAAAAATGTGTGAAAATTGTAGTTCTTGAAAGTTTCCGCTAGGGGCGCTGTACAATCCGTCATACATTTAATGCCACTTTTTTACGCAGTCGTCGTTTGACGTAAATTCACACTACGTCCCCTGTTATCCAACAGGCAAGCCGCAGCCGTCGCTATCGTGGCGCGCGGGCCGGCGGCTGCTGAAGGAGTCGTGGACGCAGCTGTCGGAGCAGCGCGTGCGCAGCGACGTGCTGTACGGGCCGCTGGAGCGCGAGGACCACGGCCTGCCGCTCACCTGCGCCGCCGCCAACAACAACCGCAGCCAGCCGCTGGCCATCGACCTCATTGTAGACATGCACTGTGAGATATTTTACTATTTTTACTGTTAGCCAGTGACGGCGTAGCATGCGTTGGCACCCGGGGCGGTTCCCACGACACCCCTCCCCTCCCCCGTCCCTTCGTAAGTCCATAATTGAAGTTGGTGTATACCCAACTTCAAAAGGGGGGCTAAGGAACCCCGGAATGGTCTTGTGCCCCCCAGGATTTTTGGGTTACCGATTCGAAGATGAAAGATGTTAGTACGAATGAGCCTCCCCGTGTCATGACATGTCATGCAGATGCGTCAGTGAGTACTAATCAGCGCAACTGTTGGCACCCCCTGATGCTTGGCACCTGCCGCTCACCTGCGCCGCCGCCAATAACAACCGCAGCCAGCCGCTGGCCATCGACCTCATTGTTGACATGCTCTCTGAGATATTTCACTATTTACTGTTAGCGCACATGATGCGTTGTTGTCTTATGAAGATTCACCCTCCACGGGCTCTGCGGTGACGTTACCTTTTCATGCCTTTAGTACAAATGTACAAATTAACCAGGTAATCGAATCCAATCAATATCTAGCCCTTCTACCAAATGAGCGCTCACCAGTTGACGCCACTGAAATGACCACTAATAGCCACTAACGAGTGACAGGACCTTAGGTACTCGGTATTTTGTATAGGTCTACCTCATTGTTCTACCCTAAAAAGAGCGTTGCAGCGTAGCGTTCGTCACTGTGGTCCAGGTCCAATTGACATCGGGTTAAAATGGCACCTCATCTCATTTAACATATTGGCTGCGAGCACCGATTTTTCTTTCTCTATTCGTCACATTAGGGGTCATCCATAAAGTACGTCACACGTAAAGAGGGGGGGAGGGGGTCGACAAAGTGTGACATGGTGTGACAAGGGGTGGGAGGGGTCCTAAGTTTCGTGACATCACATTTCAATTGTTTCAAATATTTGATACAATGTTGATTTCATAAAAAAAAGTACTTAATTTAAATGGAAATAAAACTAATTTCGGAACTGCTGTTAATTTAATAATTTATCGATGTGAAATTGCAAAACATGTGACGTCACACTAGGGAGGGGGGGGTCTCAGAAATGTGACCACCTGTGACAAGGACGGAGGAGGGCTCAAAAAATCATGAAATTCGTGTGACGTACTTTATGGATGGCCCATTAACGAATGTTCCTCAGTGTCTCCGCTGCTGATATCGGTGCGCAGCGCGTCGAACCGCAACAGCGCGGGGCGCGCGCGCGCAGGCGAGCCGCTGGGCGTGCAGTGCCGCGTGCTGGGCGCGCGCCCGGCGCCCGACGTCGAGTGGCGCCTCAACGACGCGCGACTCGTCAACTTGGAGCAGAATATCACGGTATGATCATCCATGTCTCTTCTTTTTTTTATCCATAACGAGGAAACTCTTGGCCTGTATCTAACCTGATGGTAAGTGACGATCAGGCCGAAGGTGGAAGCGAGCTTCACCCGGAATCCTCAACCACGGAGGAACTGGCTATCTTACCTCTTAACTGCCGGAACGCAACAATGCTGTTAACATTGTTATTATGGTGACAGACTTAGGTAAGATGGTGGTAGGTAGCCAGACGGACTTAGAACAAGCCCTACCACCAACCAAACCGAACAGAAAAATCTGCCCCCACTGGGAATCGAACCCGGGACATATGCGTCTGAAGCAGGTGGTCTTACCACTAGACCACAGAGGCGGTTGTCTTCATTGTCCACAGCTGAATTTTTCCCTCTCAAATTACTTACGTCTGATTCTACTTCAAAAATCACTTCTTACTGCCGTGGCGCCTTAAAAATGACGCGCGTTTCTTCAACTTGGAGCAGAACAGCACGGTATGACAGAGAGGTGTCATCCATCATTCATATCTTTAATTCATCCACAGCTGAATTTTGCCCCTCAAATTACGTCTGAATTTACTCCAGAAAATCACTTCGTATTGCCTTTGTCCCTTAAAATTAATTATCGTCGAGTGGCGTCTCAAAGATGTGCGTCTCGTCAACTTGGAGCAGAACATCACGGTATGATCTGGCAATGATGTAAATCATCCATGTCTTTTCATAGTTCACAGCTGAATTTTCTCTTCTCAAATTACATCTAAACTCGATCTGAATCAACTCCAAGAAAATCACTGTGTTGCCACTGGTGCTGGTGTAACGGTGTTTAAAGATTTGAGGCCAATGTCTGTGGTATACTTACCACCACCACGTGGTTTCGATGTTGCTGATGATTTCAATCTCTTGAAGGTTTTGAGGAAATCCAATCACATTCCAATCAGTACAGCGTAAATTCAAGAGTTTCCATGCCCATTGTTTCCAGACTGACGCGTCGCAGCGGCTGCTGGTGAGCGAGGTGCAGCTGTCGCTGGGCCCGGAGCACGACGAGGCGCGGCTGACGTGCTGCGTGCCGCTGTACACGCGCGCCGCAGAAGACCAAGCCCTCTGCGCCGCCCCTTTCCCTATCACTGTGCGGTGTTAGTATCAAGCTTTACATTAAACTTCAATTCAAAACTTATCAGTCATTCCTACTGTAAAATAAGAAATAACGGGCATCATGAACTTTCACTGTTCACATAATATTAAATACATTAATCTGGAGAGATACCAGTTGTTGTGAATAAACAACAACATCGATAATAATAATAATTAAAATTAAGTTGGTATAGTGAGACTATAATATCCATTAAAACAGCAATTCCGCTAACTTGATGATTCATAAATAAATATTCATAATCATTTATACTATTAATTAATATATTGGTATGTAAACATCGTAAAGTAATATATGGCAGTTATTTCAAGGTCGAAAAAGCTAATAATAAAATCCTTTTCACTTTTCAGACAAACCCATTGTGCAAATCGTTGTGCCAAACGATTTGAAAAATACCACGATGGCAGTCGTGAAGGGAACAGACGTAGTGATGAACTGCTCCTACGACGCCAACCCAGACCCGCACGTTCTAGTATGGTACTTTCAGGTATGTGAGCAACACTTCTAAAAATAATCACCTTTTTTATAATAGCTATGTCTGGAAGAGATAGCTTTATAGCGATAAGACCGCCTAAATTGTGCCGTAATTTTTGCCTATTTCTTTCTTTCTTGTCTTGTGTGGTGCACAATGAATAATGTGTTCTATCAATCTAAATCAAGTGGCAAGAGCAGGACCTAATCTTATGCATGCCGCTTTGTAATTTGGCCCACATTTCCAAATAGTTTTCTTCAAAACTATCTTCACCTCTATTTTAGGATGACGTCCTAGTCAAGTACCATGACGGTGATATAACGCCCACCCTGACGTTATCGAAAGTGAGCGACGAGCAGGCGGGCGAGTACGGTTGCGAAGTGGGCAACGCGGAGGGCACCACGTATTCTGGAGAAAACGTTGTCATTGACGTCATTTGTAAGCTCCATTTCTTTATACACAACCGGCAGACATCGGACTATACTTTGAATGTTTATTGCAAATTAGCGCGTAATACAACACTGCACTGCATAAGACGCCAGCATTTATAAAAAAAAGAAAATATTTTACTATTTGGCTCTAAACAATCCATTTATTAATTTAAAAAAAGATGTGCCAAAAAAGACACCTGATTTGCAGCAGGTTTAGCTTGATGTGCTGTTATTCGTTCTATTGAAAGTATTATAAGGCTAGTGTATTATGGTTTTGTTACAGATCCAGCATATTGCGAAGAGACAGATATTATAGAATTTGGTTTAGGGGAAGACGAATTTTTAAACATAACATGCAATGTCAAAGGCAACCCTCCGCCGACTCAGTACCGGTGGGTCCTGGTGAACGACTCCGTGACGGTGAACACCATCAGAAACACTTCGCAGACTACTGTGGAAACAGAGGAACCTACGTTACTCTATCAAAGACCGAGTGGCACGCCGTTTAGTAAGTTTCGTCGATTGAACTTGCGTAAAAAGTAACGTAACTTGTATTGCAACAAGTTACTAATAGTCCCGTTATTTTAAATTATTTTAAACATTCTGTCATTATCTATTTAATAACAATATTTACAGCTACGGTGTTCTGTTGGGGTCTCAATGGGGTACCAAGCAGCGGGCTGCCTCACACTCCGTGTATTTCTCTGATAACCGACGAAACGCCGCCGCGATCGCCGACCGACTGCATCGCGACGCGAGTCGAGTCGAAGGACATAACGATCACATGCGAAAAAGGCTACAATGGTGGTTTACCACAGGTAGCGTACCACACCACAAGTTATATATTATAGCCTGACCAGGAACATAAAAACCCTCGCCATGTTGCGGAAAACTAATGGTACTAATTTCTTTTAATGGCAACAGTAACTGAAAACTTCATTGACATGTCACCTTGCATGTCAGTCTATTGCTGTCAAAGTGTAAACAAACTTTATTTTAAATGTGTGCAATTGATTTTGTGAAATAAATTGCTAAAATATTTTTATAGTCGTGAAAGAAAAGTGGTTCACAATGTGTTAATGTATTTGTCGAAGAGAAATACCAAGGGTTCGGACAATATTTTCATTGAATAATGTTTCCGACAAAGGTTGTCAAATTGACTGACATGTTTATCGTATAGTACAGTCCACTATGAAAATTAGCTGTAGTTTGTTTCAACTACCTATTTTAAAGTTTTTTGTCACTTTCTAAGTTTTGAAATTTATGGAATTGGGAAAGAAGTACCGAGTTTGAAGCGTTCATGAGCAGACATTGCAGTTGAATATTCAAGTTCTGAATTTGATTATTGATGAATAATAAAATAAATCCTACTAGCTCGATTGATGGTTTCATTTAATTTATTTAAACCAGGTTACCTTTAATAATATTTTTTCGTTAATTTATGAAAATATCAAATTAGCCCGTAATCCTGAATCCTGATACATAAATTTAGCCTATTAATTTAACACAGGTACGACTGTACTCAGTGTTGCACTATCAAATGCAATTGACGCGCCTCTATGCCAGGGTTTTTATGTTCCTGGTCAGGCTATAAAATATTTGCAGTTTCTTTTGATACAATGATGAACACATTTTATTGTTGCAGCACTTTAAATTTGTTGTAAAACCGATAGATGACGAAAACCACCAAGAAGAAATCCTATCGATAACTAAAATGGAACCCAATTTTTTAATACAAGAACCAAGCGAAGAGAAATATAAATTCGTTATTTTAGCCATAAACGACAAAGGAGAGAGCAGTGAAGTAGAAATTGCGATGGAGGATATCATTGATGAAAACCCGGGTAAAGATTACATTTTGTTTAATTTGTCATTGTCGACACCATATTAACTAAAGCCCGGTCGCTGAGCACGTAGAATTTCGTCCAATGACCCCAAGCTATCCATCCTTATCGCTCGTGCGTAATTATATTGCTGTCGCGACTATGCGACGGGCGGCCGCAGTTAGTGTGCGAGCAAGACAAAAAATTCTACGTGCTCGGAGACCGGACTATAAAACATTTTATCCAGTCAACTAAATTTTAATTAACTGTAAAATTAGTTTAGTTTCACTGAACTTTACAAATAAAATAGATCGATTGGTTTGCGAAAATTTGACGTAATCAGTTTCGATTTGTATTTCTATACAAAATCTTTGAAGGAATAGCATTTTCGCAACTCTAAAAAAGTATGTCAATTGATTGGTGTCATCTACACAATTGGTGATTCCAGAAGTATTGCCAAAGAGCGCCATCGCGAATATCACGACGCTGGCGTTGGCGCTGTGCGGGGGCGTGGCGCTGGTGGCGCTGGCGGCGTGCGGGCTCGTGCTGTGCGCGCACGAGCGCGGCTCGCGCGACCTGCCGCGCGCCGTCTCCGAGCCGCCGCTGTGCGCGTACAACACGGAAGGTGGGTGCCGTCGCAACATCGTCATGGGTGCCAACATGCAGGCATATGACTTATGCGACACCGCGCTATGTTGTGACGAGAACGCGTTTCGACAGAAACATTTAGGCCTCAGCCTCGAATTTAGCGGGCAGCGGCGCGGAGCGGCGGCGGCGCGGGAGCGGAGCGGGCAACGCAGACCCGTTCTCCAAACAAGCGGGCAGCTCGCGCGGCACTTTAGCGGCGAAGTTCGGGGTTGTGTAGTCGAGATATTTGTTTTTATTCGCGAACGAAATGTCTGAACAATGGCGACTTAAAATTTATTCCTAACGCTCGATTTATTGTGGGCAAAAGAAGACGCCGTGCCGCTAGACTGGAGTGCGCCGCCCGCTCGTTGCCCGCTCCCGCGCCGCTGTTTTCGAGAACCGGTCTATTTGATTTTACGTATAAGATTCTGCCGCTCCCGCGCCGCCGCCGCTCCCGCGCCGCTGCACGCTAAATTCGAGGCTGAGGCCTTATGGTTTTTATTGAGAGCTACCTTAATAGCGTTGACAAATTGGCACCATAGCATAGCAGAGTAAGGACGTTACTGCCATATGGGAAGCGCTGAAGTGGTAGCTCTCCTCATTATGAATTTTAACAACAACTAGACTTTAATTATTCAACAAAATATTTGACATAACATTATTGACATTCCAATGGGCGAGCATAGAAATGTGGAGTATCGATAATTATTTTTATTCCATTAACCGCACACATGATAATGCAACATTTTCAGAATCCAACTGCGACACGTTCCACGGTAGCGACGACGGCAGCGAATGCAACGTGCGCCGAACCGAGTCGTTTCGGCGAGCAGTGTCGCGGTACCCTTCGAGAAACTTCGACGTGCGAAGAACTAGCTCGTTCCACTCCGCGCGGTACATGAACGACATGGCCGAGCAGGAGCCCACCAAGTGCAGCGACGCGCTGCGACACAGCGCCAGCTGTAGGGTACACTCCCTTCAAAACATCAATAAGAAAAGGGACATGGACATGCAATGCGATCATCTCGTTATGCATTTACCGACCGAAGTTAATTACAACGTGCCCAGACCTGTAAGATTTTTTCAAAAATAATGTTCTTCTATACTGCTGACGATTCATAAATTCATGGTTTTCCTAATTTCAGATGAACACGTTCTACACAATGCCAAGAAAGATGCGACAAAAGTTGGCGAAAGAGCTCAGCGACGAAGCATCCGAAATAACACAAACGTCAGACGGCTTCTCGCTTCCGCCGCCACCGGACGAATACGGGACGTATCGAGCCGGCACTCGAATAAAGGACATGCCCACAAAGTCAACGCCGACTTACAGCACAGTAGTGAAGAAAAGTTCGGGGAAAGAACCAAAGAATTATAATAATGTGATAATATCTCCTATGAATACGGTGGGCTTGCCGACCGTGAGCGCACACGCCGGCGCCTACAGCTACCCCGACGACGAACAACGGCCGCACCAGGTAAATACTAACCCTTTTGACGAAGACTCATCGTAACCGTTCTCATCGTTACTAATATCATTAACTCATCTCCTCCACAGAACACGACTGGCATATTAACAACTTTCCAAGGCCATATTAGTGGTAAAGAGTCTGGACTATAATTTAATTTAAGCTAAGACACTCGGGTCATATTGTTATTTTTATGTATTACTATGTATAATATTTTAAGATCTCATTCTTCATTAAAAATAAGATAAGGACTGTTATTAATTATAGAAAGTCATAATTATGTACTTCAATCATCATTTATTTACAAAAATAGAAATCGTTCACATTATTTAGTGCCTTTAAGATGTATCTAGATTTCTCGTTTTCTATTTTTACATGCACATGATAAAACAATACTTTAAAGAATGTAGAAAAGTATGTAAGCGTTTTGAATCAAAATGTGTGATTGATTGTAAGTCACTGCCATTCCGATTGTATGTGTACATGGTTTCAATAAAGTGTAAATTATTCTAAATATTATTTTAAAAGTTTTTGTATTTTTACCAATTTTATGAAATATTATAAAATAAAAATTAAATCAACTGAACGGTCTTTCATTTACTAATGACTTTAAGTTAAATTAAAATGCATGATGAAATTAATATTATTTAGACAAAGTAAAATTTTGTCGGATGTCAAGAAAATGATTTGAAGAAAATTAAAAAGATATGGGAAGCAAATGGACAATTAGCTAACTTAAATCTACTGACTCAGTCCAGGCGGTCCAGGTGCGCCTGCGCAACTGTGAGGCGGTCCATGAGGCGCTGCGTGTTCGGCCGAGCCTGGAACAAACATAATATCAAGTTAACGCATGTTTTTGACTATGAATTCCAAAGTTATTATTTTTTTAAATTAAGAATCTGTAGAATTTTGTATGTATATCTTAGCTCCTAAGACTTAGCAGATATAGTCTACCCGGAATAATGCTTTACACTACTCTTGAAAGTTTCCCACATAGACACAGGCGAGGCTCAGAATCCATGTAGCCCAGAAAGTATTATATTTTTATGTCAACTCAGTAACAGTCACAAATTAAAATCCACCTCAAACTGACTTAGCGTTTGTGGACCAAACTATCTACTAACCCAAAGCGGAGAAAAGTCGGTTTACTCGGTCACTCAAGGCCTGTCTTGTTTTGTACTAAAGTTTAGTAGCATAGGATATCCTTAATTGATGTTTATTGTCCATGGTGTTATAACTTTTCTTCATCAACAGCCCTTTACAGTCCACTGCTGGACTATGCTGCCGCACAATTTATAAACGCAGTAAGTACCACTTACTGCATTTATGATTGTTTTGAATATTCTGAATCCTGACATCGCGATCTATAAGAATCAAAGACCCGTTTTTTTCTATCTATCTTAGAACGGAAGATACATGTTATCATAAACGCAGTAAAGAGCAGATTGTAGGTTTCTTCACATACTATGTTAGCAGTAAGAGCACATAATAACTTAATATTACGTGAATACTCGCGCTTACTTAATTTGTTACACAGTAATAGTGCAGTATGTGCCAATTACATCATTCTTATTTTGTTTCTGCAATTGTTAAGTTCACCTTGCACATAGTATATGTGCAGTAATTCCACTTAAACACACACTGATATTATGTTTCCATAGGAAAAACAGATGACTTGTACTTAATATTAATGCAGTAATTACAATTATACTGCGTACATACTAAGGATTGTCAGAGTGCTGCCTAGGTGTTAATATGTTATGAACGCAGTGGCTGACTCTTATGTTATTGGAAGAAGTTGAATACCTGTCCAAATGACAAATCTAGCCGAAGACCCAAGAGCTAGATTGACCCGACACTATGCCGATGTTATCCCGGACGTGTCTGTACGAGATTAGAATGGCTCTCAAACAGCTGAAAAATAACAAGGCACCGGGCGATGATGGAATCACGGCTGAGCTTCTGAAATCAGGCTGAACGCCGGTACTAAAGGCTCTTTAGAAGCTATTCGATTCCGTCATCCTTGAGGGAAAAACGCCTACGGTATGGCACAGAAGTGTGGTGATACTCTTCTTCAAAAAAGGCAACAAAATCTTGGTTGAAGAATTTATTTTATACCCATCTCACTTCTGATTCGGTTTTTGAGAGTCATCATGAATGGTTTCACGCGACATCTAGCCTCCCGAACAAATCGGTTTCCGATAAGGCTTTAGTACGATAGACCTAGAGAATACAATCCCGGGATCCCGATTCCCGGGATCCCGGGATCCCGACCCTTTTCTGGTCCCGAAAATCCCGGGACTGTACTTGGCTAATCCCGGTATTTTCGGGATTGATATAAACAGGTCTATTTTGCATTCTACGATCCGTTGCGCCTTGACTATGACCTTGCCTAGATTCTACCTTAGCATAAAATTATACAGGGTGGAAACGATAAGTGATCTCACTCGATTATTTCTTAACTATACAAGATAATAAATAATATTTTATATTAAATAATAAACACTTAAAATGATCTCGTAAATTGCATTATTATTTAAAATTATTCAAGGAAAACGTTGATTTTAGGCTTTACTTGCTATAATATTAAGAAGCCTTGAGTGCCATGACTGTAACAGTACTAAAAGTATGGAAGCTGGAAACTTGAATTTTCGAATAGATCCAGTTTATTATGTAACTTGTTATTGGTACCGTTGGATAGAGCTCGTGAAGGACTTTCAGGATCAGTAACCAGTTTTTGGATATCTTGTATAGTTTTTAATATTATGAGGTTTAACTAAATGTATGGAAGCTGGAAACATTGAATTTTCGGATAGATCCAGTTTATTTTGTAACCTATAATTGGTACCGTTGGATAGAGCTCGTGAAGGACTTTCAGGATCATTAACCAGTTTTTGGATATCTTGTATAGTTTAGAAATAATCGAGTGAGATCACTTATCGTTTCCACCCTGTATAACGATAAAAAAACAAATCTAAGGTACGATACGGATACAAACTATACAGGTTCGGCCCTAATAATATCTTTTTCGTAGACCTTAGACAGGATCACAACTTGAGCTAACGCCACAAACCTCCCAACCCCAATTGACACTAAAGGAAAAGTTGCAGCTGGAAATTGATAAGAGTATGAAATGCCCAGACCCTGAAGTACAACTACAAAGTGAATCGGGCTTGACAAATAGTATCAGACGTGAAATGAGCCTGTTTGAAAATGGCGGAGTTCGTGGATGGATATCACTTAGAATTAGCATATAAGTATCTATTCTATACCTCCAACGAGTGTAGAACCCGAGCGAGCGTTTTCAGCTGCTGCTTTTGTTGGAAATAAATTACGAAGCAGGCTATATTGGATGCTTCGATATTTCTAAGATTCTATTTCCGATATTCTAAATAGTGCTTTTGATTTGTATATTTTTTTATTTTATTTTAGTATTATTGCAACTAACAATATTTAAAACATCTTTTGAGAAATTATACTTAAGTTTTTTTTATTAGAACCCAATTCCCACATAAGGCTGATCCCGGGATAGTCCCGGGATCCCGGGATTACCCATCAAAAATCCCGTAATCCCGGGATTGAAAAACATGCTCGGGATTGTATTCTCTAGATAGACCACATACTTATCTATGGCAGAAAACTGAGGAGAATAATCAGCAGCTTTGTCTGGCATTTGTGGTCTATGAGAAAGACTTTTCTCTTCAAGCTACAGTCTTTCCAACGGTGCCAAATTTACTATAGATATAATCGTTGAAGGGCTTGTACGAATAGGCCACAATGTCAGTCCGTCTCCGGGATCAGGACTTCAGTTGCAGCGAGGGGTCAGACAGAGAGATGTCATATTTTTAAAACTGTCCACTACCACTCTGGAAGATGTTTTCAAGCTTCTGGACTGGAGCGGATTGGGCATAAATATCATCAGCGAGTGCATTACCCATCTTTGATTCGCGGACGATATCGTAGTCATGGCTGAGAACGTAGAGGATTTAAGCTCAATCCTCGATTGCCTCAATAGAGCCTCTCAACAAATGGGTCTTTAATGGACAAGACAAAAATCATGTCAAATGCCGTGATGTACCCACTCCTCTGAAGATTGGAGACACTATAAGTACTCTGATGGTCGCTGGGGCAGGAAAGTTCTTGAGTGGCGATCATGAGATGGAAGACGCAGCTTGGGCAAGCCTCACACTAGGTGGACCGATGATCTGGTGAAGGTCGCGTCAGGTGCCTGTATGCGAGTGGCACAGGACCGGTCTTTGTGGAAATCCTTGGGGGAGGCCTTGTCCAGCAGTCGACGTCTTTCGGCTGAAACGAACGCCCGAGTCTTAATTTTATTAGATTGGTATATTTAAGGTCTAAAAGTGGGAGCCATATCTTAATGTTTGATTGAATAACAAGCGATCTCAGCAATTATTTTGTAATACTTGTTTCATTTACCCCTTGGTCATTTGGGAAAGTTCAACATGAAAGCGTTATTGGCTTATGATAAGCGCAGTATAATTGTATTATTACTGCGCATTTAAAGTTTTGACAAATTATTTTGATTCACACTCCCACTCATAAATGCAGTAAGTTGTAAAGATACGGCGCTTATATTACGTTGCAAGAACTAAAATTTAAATCAATCATCTAACACATGTACCGTAAGTAACGAAAACTACTGATAAACGCAGTAAGGAACAATCATACTGCATTCATGGGTAGTAAGTATCGAACGAAAACTTACTTAATCCATAACATAAACAGTTTTTTAATAATTTTAAATACAAAATATTAATTAAAATACAAAAACCTCATATCAAACTAAACTTTGAGTTTAGCTCTATAAGCCCATATATTTTTTTTTACAAATGTTTGCGTAACTAATTGTAGACACCCCAAAATAAAATTTCAACTTTGATCGCGTTTTTCTCGAAACTGTTCACGTGTTACTTACTGCGTTTATAAATTGTGCGGCAGTATGAGCCTCCCCCACTATAGTAAAGGGTTTTGGCATAATTCCCACGCTTGGCAGGCGGGTTGGAGATCACAGTTTAAAAAATTGATGTTTTGTTATGCTATGTTCTTCTGATTGATTTCGTTGCGGGTCCAATGACAGTTTAACTTTCCTTCGGGCGAAACTTGATCTTCACTGGTTGAAATGGTTGGGTTAGGTTAGATAGAAAGACTTAGAAAGATGAGTTACATTATGTACTCACGGCTTGTCGTTGTCACAAGTAGACTGGCGGTTGGGTTTTTTGGCGGTCAAGCTGTAGATCCTGGCTACACAGGAGTTACAGCGGTGGGAACGAGGTGGGAATAGCCCCGTAGCACAGGATACAGCCGGCCCAGTACAGACCTGGAGCGAGGACAGCGCGGCCTCGTGCAGGTCCTTGCAGCGGGCGAGCGCGCGCCTGCGGGCGGCGGCCTCCAGCGGCGCCAGCTCGCCGCGGGCGCTCTCCAGCAGCAGAGCGGCAACGCTGCACACGCGGGGCTCGGCCCGCAGCCGGCCAGTACAGACCTGGAGCGAGGACAGCGCGGCCTCGTGCAGGTCCTTGCAGCGGGCGAGCGCGCGCCTGCGGGCGGCGGCCTCCAGCGGCGCCAGCTCGCCGCGGGCGCTCTCCAGCAGCAGAGCGGCAACGCTGCACACGCGGGGCTCGGCCCGCAGCCGGCCAGTACAGACCTGGAGCGAGGACAGCGCGGCCTCGTGCAGGTCCTTGCAGCGGGCGAGCGCGCGCCTGCGGGCGGCGGCCTCCAGCGGCGCCAGCTCGCCGCGGGCGCTCTCCAGCAGCAGAGCGGCAACGCTGCACACGCGGGGCTCGGCCCGCAGCCGGCCAGTACAGACCTGGAGCGAGGACAGCGCGGCCTCGTGCAGGTCCTTGCAGCGGGCGAGCGCGCGCCTGCGGGCGGCGGCCTCCAGCGGCGCCAGCTCGCCGCGGGCGCTCTCCAGCAGCAGAGCGGCAACGCTGCACACGTGCGTCTCGTCGCCGCAGCCCAGCCACACGCGCTCGTTCACGCTTACGAGTCTGATGGCAAAATTATAGCCGTCAATAAGACGAAGATTGGGATGCCTAGCTGTTTCGATAAAAAATATGGCGGACAAAAAATTACGAATAAAACTGGACCGTATTCGTAATTTTTTGTCCTCCAACGGCAATAAAGGAAACTAATATAAATTCACTTATGGGCATATACGAAATAGTTCGTAATTAATGTACTAATATGAAAACAAATAAAAAAAGATAATAGTTATTTAAAATATACTTACTTGATATAAATGTCTAGTACTTGTTCTAATGAAACACCAATATTCAACACGGCTTTGAATACCATGCTCTGATCTGCTTGAAGTTTACAGCTCATAATTTCCAGCTGGCGCACAATGAAATCTGCAAAAAAACGAAATATACATTACATAAGGCCACTGGTTACTCAAGAATCGCGGCGAATTATTATAAAATCGATTAAACTTACACAGAGGGAAGCAATGCCCAGTATGGACGTACTCCCGGCCGAGTGTGGTCAGCTTGCTAAGCACCGAGCCCAGTTTCTCGTCGGCCGTGAGACAGCCTCTCGCGGCCGCCTCGGCCTCCGCGAGGATGTTGCTCCAGATGTTCTCGACGAGGAGAGCGTCGTTGTGGCCCGAGCACTGCACGATGGCCAACTTGCACTCCCATAGGTTGTACCGGTCGGCGTACTCTTCGTATAGCTGCAAATATTGAAATTGGCTATTACAATGGGAAAATTTTCTGACGTAAAGGCATTTCAAGTGGACGTAGCTAAGCAAACGTGTTATTTTGTACCTACACATTATATATAACTAGGCAAAAGCAAATTAAAACTGAGGTTTAAATATACACAGCTGATATAGGATCAGTTGAAAAACAGTGCAACCCGGGACTTGCTCTCGAGGCAGCTTGAGCTAAACCTCATGGCCCTTGTTTTCTGCATTTACTTTTAATGTTATAACTTTTTATAAAATATAGGTTGTGGGAAAACAATAAATAATTTTTCGCACATCAAGCTAAACACAATGGTGGCGCCTCATCTCGTAATGATACAGGATATTTTGTTACAAAAATGTATAGTTTGATGTGCTGTCGATTGTGTACGTACTGGCAGAAAACAGGATTTCCACAAGAGAAATTCTTGCGGTAGGCCTTTGTCCAGCAGCGGACCTCATTAAGTTTAACCGGACGAATAAATCTTTTTTTATTTTTACGCGGAGGAAATGCTTTACGCACCGTCACCACCACTGCAGGGGGACAGAGTAGTTTGTTGGACTCCCAGCGCCCTGAAAAGAGCGCTGCTCCGTCCTGAAAAGAGCACTGCTCCGTTCTGAAAACGACGGGGTATACCCACTAAAAGCTCCGCGGCGTTCAGTCATCGCTCGAGTATCCGGCCGGTGCGCGCGAAAAACGAATAAACCAGCGCCACCTCGCCGCCTGTACGGTACACGTCACACGCACCTGCGTCACCTCCAGCAGCTCGTCGTCCAGGCGGTGCATGGCGTGCGGCGGCGGCTGCAGCGGGCGCGGCAGCGCGGCGGCGGCGGCGCGCACGGCGGCCTGCACGCGCGCCACCTCGCCGCCTGTACAGTACACGTCACACGCACCTGCGTCACCTCCAGCAGCTCGTCGTCCAGGCGGTGCATGGCGTGCGGCGGCGGCTGCAGCGGGCGCGGCAGCGCGGCGGCGGCGGCGCGCACGGCGGCCTGCACGCGCGCCACCTCGCCGCCTGTACAGTACACGTCACACGCACCTGCGTCACCTCCAGCAGCTCGTCGTCCAGGCGGTGCATGGCGTGCGGCGGCGGCTGCAGCGGGCGCGGCAGCGCGGCGGCGGCGGCGCGCACGGCGGCCTGCACGCGCGCCACCTCGCCGCCTGTACAGTACACGTCACACGCACCTGCGTCACCTCCAGCAGCTCGTCGTCCAGGCGGTGCATGGCGTGCGGCGGCGGCTGCAGCGGGCGCGGCAGCGCGGCGGCGGCGGCGCGCACGGCGGCCTGCACGCGCGCCACCTCGCCGCCTGTACAGTACACGTCACACGCACCTGCGTCACCTCCAGCAGCTCGTCGTCCAGGCGGTGCATGGCGTGCGGCGGCGGCTGCAGCGGGCGCGGCAGCGCGGCGGCGGCGGCGCGCACGGCGGCCTGCACGCGCGCCACCTCGCCGCCTGTACAGTACACGTCACACGCACCTGCGTCACCTCCAGCAGCTCGTCGTCCAGGCGGTGCATGGCGTGCGGCGGCGGCTGCAGCGGGCGCGGCAGCGCGGCGGCGGCGGCGCGCACGGCGGCCTGCACGCGCGCCACCTCGCCGCCTGTACAGTACACGTCACACGCACCTGCGTCACCTCCAGCAGCTCGTCGTCCAGGCGGTGCATGGCGTGCGGCGGCGGCTGCAGCGGGCGCGGCAGCGCGGCGGCGGCGGCGCGCACGGCGGCCTGCACGCGCGCCACCTCGCCGCCTGTACAGTACACGTCACACGCACCTGCGTCACCTCCAGCAGCTCGTCGTCCAGGCGGTGCATGGCGTGCGGCGGCGGCTGCAGCGGGCGCGGCAGCGCGGCGGCGGCGGCGCGCACGGCGGCCTGCACGCGCGCCACCTCGCCGCCTGTACAGTACACGTCACACGCACCTGCGTCACCTCCAGCAGCTCGTCGTCCAGGCGGTGCATGGCGTGCGGCGGCGGCTGCAGCGGGCGCGGCAGCGCGGCGGCGGCGGCGCGCACGGCGGCCTGCACGCGCGCCACCTCGCCGCCTGTACAGTACACGTCACACGCACCTGCGTCACCTCCAGCAGCTCGTCGTCCAGGCGGTGCATGGCGTGCGGCGGCGGCTGCAGCGGGCGCGGCAGCGCGGCGGCGGCGGCGCGCACGGCGGCCTGCACGCGCGCCACCTCGCCGCCTGTACAGTACACGTCACACGCACCTGCGTCACCTCCAGCAGCTCGTCGTCCAGGCGGTGCATGGCGTGCGGCGGCGGCTGCAGCGGGCGCGGCAGCGCGGCGGCGGCGGCGCGCACGGCGGCCTGCACGCGCGCCACCTCGCCCGCCTCCTCCAGCCGCCGCAGCAGCTCGCCGCCGCCCGGCCCGCCGGCGCCGGCGCCGCGCACGCACACCACGCCGGCTGACAGCCACGATATGCGCTGGGACAGGAGAGCGCCGGACCTGTGTGCGATTAATAAAAATTACATCGTAAAAATTTACAAAAATGCTCATAAAATAAAACTACTCAACCAAATTACTTTATAGGACCAAATGGCAACCATTCCGCATCGAAAAAAAAAAGAATCATGTAAATCGGATCAGAAATCTCAGCGTAACGTAAACACATAAAAAAGTAGCGCCGCAGGAATTCCGGCGGCGCCGATCACAGCAACAGCAGCTCTTATAACAAATGTGCACTCACCCCGGTTTAGTAGCCAGCCCTTCGAGCACGTGTGCGGCGGCGAGGTGGTCGCCGCACTTCTCCAGAACCTTCCACAGAAGGTCCAGCAGTTGTAGCGCGGCCTGCGGCGACGCCGCGCGCGCCCCCGCAGCTAAATAGCGCCGCAGCGATGCCGGCGGTGCCGACCCCAGCGATAGAAGCTCTGGGGATACAGGTTGCATTTACTGGTGTAGATTGCCATTGCAAGTAAATTATAAATTAGGTCAAGTATCGATAGTTTGACAGCTTCGTTTGGCTACGTCCAAAATAGAGCATAGCAAAAATCTGGTTAGTGCACTTTTATTCTACAAAACTAAATACATAAAAATGCCATGATGGTGAACTAAGGTGGATATACAAAGAATAACAAAAAAACTTACGACGAATTTATACCACGCCTCCTATTTGTAGTAAACAAAGTTATCTTTGGTACCTGCAGAACTTTATAAGCAAATGAAAGTCACTCTAAAAATGAACATACCTGCACCGAGATTTTTGGAAACAAGCCATTGATAAACGGCAACATGAAGGAGTTCGTCATCACATGCCAAACATTCCCATACTAGTTTTCGGCCCTGCAACAAAATTTTAACATCAACGGACCGAACTTTTTATATGACAAGAATATAGAGTGAGATGATCCAAAAAAGTTCACTTTACGAAAACTTGCCTGATAGTTAGCGTCAGCTGGCGACAGAGTCATCATTGTGTCTGTAGTGGACTGCGATTGTGACCGAAGAGGCGCCGGCTCGCTTCCAGTTTCTACACTGCGCTCGTACAAGCGTTCTAGGGCGTTGCATACTTCCCGGTATATGTCCATTCTGAAATATAAATGCAATAGTTACATTGATTAAAAATAAAAAAGCCTATTTTGGAACAAAAAATAAGTCTAGATGAGCTGTCGTTGTCTGTACTCGAAATTATATGACAAAAATAGTAATTCAGAGTCTTTCTTTGACACCAAAATTCACACAGGCGATGTGGTGGGAAAAACTAGTTGGCCTATATTTTTCTGGCTCCTGCTAGAAATACGCAAAACGTAATATCCTTATCGATACATTTTATCGATTTAAGGCGATAATCCCATACATTTATCGCGGCGGGCTCACTATCCCAGCTAAATGTTGACTCACCGGCGGTAGTAGGCCAGGTGCCCCTCGCGGTCCTGCGCGGGCTGGTCGCTGGAGTAGTGGTGCAGGTCCTTGTCGATATAACTTTATCGATTTAAGGCGATAATCCCATACATTTATCGCGTCATCGATAGGATTTTATCGCGGCGGGTTCACTATCACTCACCGGCGGTAGTAGGCCAGGTGCCCCTCGCGGTCCTGGGCGGGCTGGTCGCTGGAGTAGTGGTGCAGCGCCTTGTTGATATAACTTCATCGAGATATTTTAACGATTTAAGGCGATAATCTCATACATTTATCGCGGCGGGTTCACTATCGCTCACCGGCGGTAGTAGGCCAGGTGCCCCTCGCGGTCCTGGGCGGGCTGGTCGCTAGAGTAGTGGTGCAGCGCCTTGTCGATATAACTATCGATTTAAGGCGATAATCCCATACATTTGTCGCGTCATCGATAAGATTTTATCGCGGCGGGTTCACTATCACTCACCGGCGGTAGTAGGCCAGGTGCCCCTCGCGGTCCTGGGCGGGCTGGTCGCTGGAGTAGTGGTGTAACGCCTTGTCGTGCGGGTCGAGGCGCGCGGCGCACGCGCGGCACAGCTGCACCACGCCCGAGTAGAAGCCCGCCGACACTAGCTTGGCGCACACTAGAGGCAGATTCACGTTGGGAGCCACATCCTGGAATAAACAAAAGAATATACTATCTTTTTCTTCTTTAACGACAACTTAACCATGCTCTAGGTACTGACAATGACGTAGAACGAGTAGAATACGTAACTTTCGTTTCTGATTTAACAGCAACTTCACTATGCTACACTATAATTGCAACATGATTTGTTCCTACATAAAAAAAATATATTTGCCAGCAAAAGGTTTACAAACTGTGTGTTCTACTAGCAGCTGCTGCACTAACGCGGCAGCCATAAATGGATAGAAAAATTCGTATTGAACTGTATCTTGTTTGTGCCTGAACGACGGATTGTCATATTATTTGGATAATATGGCGCTGAACTCGTTTAATTATCGTTGCTATTTTGATAAAGACAGAATACCATTATTTTAGTTTTACATACCATGCAAAGTTTCAAAGCGTGCTGTAGCATTTCTTCTCTTTCAGTCGGATTCTTTTGTTGTTTTGCAAACATCAACAGTTCATTGGCCTATAAGAAAAAATAATATTACTATTATTACAGAGTTACGACAATGAACAAAAGTACTAGTGTACACAACATATTATAATTTGTATCTGACTAAACAAAATATACCTTCTATTCGTTAGCGAGCTAAGATACTTACTTTAGAGCAAGTAGCATCTTCTTTTCTATAGAGGGTAGGACAGAGTTGCCTCAACTTCTGTGAGATACCGTCCACGGACGCGTTGTCTCTTAAGTATCCGGCGACCAAAGAACCTAAAAGGAGGCAAGCAACCTCTTGACCTCCTACCAGCAGTTCTCTGAAAATTGTAAATAATAATTCAACAAATATTGACACTTACATTTGAATCAATTATGTATGATCTAGTGCGATTTTGTACTATAATTTAATAGAACTCACCTAAAGCTTGCAGCCTGCAAAGCACTTTGCTGTTCTGGAGGTAGACTAGACGCAATAACGTGGAACTGGTGTTCGCAAAGTACTTTCCAAAGGCTAAGCATTTCAATCGCCATCGCTGTTGAAAAGAATAACTTCTTGTTTATATTGTGTTTAATATCAAACAATAAAAATATGGAGTGTAATTTCATTTATTTCTTTCGTATATTTTTATATCAGTTGATCATTTTGCTTTTTTGAGAAAATGCACCAAACGGTTTTTGTTTGATCTTACAGAATCGGTGACCTGCCAATCCAAAATCGATTATCATAGCAAAATCTTATTTTACACTACTACTTTAAGGATACGCAACATATCCGATCCGAATGCTACTGTTACTTTACATCGGCATACTCAAATTGCGTCCAGTGCGTAATTTAATCATCAATTTTGACTTAGTATGTAATATTTAATAGAGAAAATGTAGTTTATAAGAAAAACAGTCGTCGTTATTGAACTTTAGCTCTTACAGTACCACAATTAGGTATCAATATCGACGTGTACGTACTTATGAACATCTTGAGCGCCTGCAGCGAGGCGTGCTCGTCGGAGTGCGGCGGCGCGACCACGCGCTGGGCAAAGGCCGCTGCGCGCTGTAGCTTCTGTACGGTGAACGCGCAATCCTCGCCCGTCACGTTGCTGCTCATCTGAATAGATTTATACGGTTTAGCTATGATACTTTTTCTAATAGGATGATTTAGAACAGTACAAAATAGTAAGATAAGCGACTATCTCAAGCAGGGTCTGAACTTGTGGGCCGTTTGGTGTAGTGGTTCAGAACGGACTACTATACCGAGAGGTCCCGGGTTCGATTCCCAGCCGGGCAGAAATTGAAATGATGAATTTTAATTTCTGTGACGGGTCTGGGTGTGACTATGTATAATATTTATGTATTTAAAAAAAAAGTATATAAGTAGTATATCCGTTAAGCTAGCACCCATAACACAAGCATTAAGTTGCTTACTTTGGGGCTAGATGGCGCTGTGTGAAATTGTCCAAAGATTTATTATTTATTATTATTGTAAAGAACTACGATTTGATTGAGACACCGAGGCCCAGAAATACATCGATACGCGTCTCATAGAAATGTAATGATCAGCCGGCGTGCAGTGATGGCGATCAATTAGTCTGGTCGCCATCGCTGCACGCCGGCTGATCGCGTGTGATCGCGTTGATCGCCGAACCTTAACTTGTCAAGCAAAAAATATAAAAAAGTATTGAAATGTACTTTAAACACTATTTACAGTCTTCGAAATTCGAAGAATTATTGAAGGAATCATAACGTCATCACATTTGATTATGAAGTGACTGTAATCAGATTTTTTAAAGTGATGCTTGATATTCTAAGTACTTACAAATTCCTTGTTATCAGGCGTCAGCGATTTGGAAACACACTTCAAATTCCAGATGGGAGCCAATATTCTTCCAATGTAGATATAGAGGCCGTTGTGTTTCGCGCTGTACTCGACTTGTATGGGGAAATTTTGATCCCTTTGCTGCTGTGTGACATTCCCCACGAAGGAAGACTGGTTGAAGGGCGTGGGGCTCATCATGTTTTGTTGGAATGGCGACTGCGGCATCATAGACTGGTTGGGAGAGCCGGGGAAGGACTGGTTCATTGCGGCCTGTTGATACGACTGGTTCAGTTTTCCGGGCTGCATTTGCCCTTGAGGACCTCGCATAGACATGGGCGTAGACATTTGCCGCGGCGAAAACTTGGGTGAACCTGGAAATAAGATAAAATAGTTCTGCTACTACCATGACTTAAAGTGAGAACGAGGGCCTCCACTATATTGAAAAATAGTATGATCAGCGCATATGTATATGTAACGTGTTTCCATTGGTACGGCGGGGGGCGAGTTGTTTCAATAGGAGTACTTCTAAAAACGTCAACGACATTTAGACTGTATCAAAATACGTGAATTGGGCTACTGGTCCTTCTAAAGCAGTGTCTTTCAACCTGTGGGTCGCGACCCCCTGGGGGGTCGCCAAGCCTCTATAGGGGGGTCGCAAGAGGTCGTAAAAACTACTTCAGTAAAAAAAATCCTATAAAGACAGATTAATCCGAAATCTAATTATGCAAATGTTGTATGGGTTGAAGTATTCAGTCCCTACAAACATGTTTGCAACATTATAAAACGCATGAAAAAAAAAGCGAACAGTCGGGGGGTCGCCAAAAATTTTTTCATACTAAGGGGGTCGTGTCATGAAAAAGGTTGAAAAACACTGTTCTAAAGTAATCACAAACGCACCTATACTGGAGGGCAGCTGCGAGGTCTGGTGCGGCAGCAGCGGAGCCGGCGCGAGCTGCGCGCCGTACAGGAAGAAGGCGCGCGCCGCCCACTCGCTGACGGACAGGTCGTTGGAGGTCGCGTCCTCGCACGCCAGGTACACTGCGCACGCGCACGCCTGCTCTACGCTGTGGAGCTAGATACACTAATGGTTAATACGAGTATATGAATTGATACTTAGAACAATGGGCCTCAAACGCGACACTAGATTAGGTAGTTTGAGACCCGTTAGTGTCAATTTTAATGGAAAGTGAAAGTTTAAATTCGAGTAAGGGCTCGAGTAAGGTCAGCTGGGAGAGCCACATGGTATTAAGCTCGCCTTTTTGTACCGCTTGTTTTTATGTCTGTGCAATAAGGTTTTTAAATAAATAAGGGCTCAAACACACGAACAGTAGTTTGCTGTCGAGTCGACGAATGTAAGTTCAGCCGACGTTAGGAGTCGCCGGCTGATGTCGAGGGCTACCCGCGTCCTCCATTATAAGTCGACTGCAGAAGTCGAGGAGCGAGGAAATGCACAAAGTGAGCTTAATCGAAGAAAATTACTTTAAATTGCATATTAGTGCTGTCAAAAAAATAAAATGATTTGGAACTCGAACCTACAAGATTACCACAACAAATTATTGAGCCGTAACAAAATGTTAAAGCACTAAATAAACCCGAACATAATTACCTGGAAGAAGTCCTTAACAGCATGCGCCTCGGGCCCGCGGCAGTCGCGCAGCAGCGAGCGCAGCAGGTCGGGCGCCGCGCCCGCCGCCAAAACCGCTGCGCCCGCGCCGGTCACCACCGCCCAGCGAGACACGCTCCACACCTCTAAAAAATACAAATAGTAAAAACGTTATTGACATAGTATTCCTTTTAACAGTTGCAACCACTGATCACAAAAAGTAAAGGGAGATGTGACAAGGGGCGCGGCCGGCGTCGCAGCAATATGCCCAAAACAGAACACATTGCTCGTGATAGCAATGATGACAGCAGCTACGTCATAATGTAAAGAGTTTACATTTATTACATGGTACTAAAGATTATTCCAACGTTGAGTACTGATACCGCAGTGGATAATGAGCACATATTTTGATTACTTTGTGTGTGTGAATTTCTAATGCGACACTGACTTTCGAACTCATCGCATTAGTTGGCATCTCTCTACATCTCTATGGTCGCAATATATTGAAATAGCAGGCAAATCAGCATTTATCGTCACATGCTCGCAAGGGGTATGTCAAGACGCTGGTCTTCCGCGGACACCCTTAATTGTTGGCATTGCGCATCCTATCGCGGAGACACCGACTTCTAAAGAAACCACGGTACTCATGTTACGCTGTGTTGGTAGCCAATGTTCCAGGAGAAAACATCACTAAAACATAACATTGTTTTGTATGTAAATACAAGCAGGCGTAGGTACACCAAGCGGACAGTGACGAATATGCTTTGCGACACTGACAGTAGCACTTAGTCGGTCTACGACGATGGAAAATACAACCACTAAAAATCCCCAAATAAATTCTGATTAATCTTGCAGGCCGCCAGGTTGGTCTCTTCGTCCTTTCGTTATCCTCACTAGAACACTGACCTTTACTGGCGACCATCACAGGTGACAGGCCAGGCCGGCCCGTCCAGCGCTAGCAGGGAATGCGCCTCGCTGAAGCCGGGCCCGGGCAGCACGCGCCTCCCGGCTAATCCTGTCGGCCCCCCATTAAGTGGGGGCGTGTAGGGTACCGCCGTGTAGGGCGGGACGACCGCGGAAGGCGCCGTGGTCGTTTCTAGTACCCAAGGCGCCGACCACTATGCGACAGAGGGAACACCCCAGGTTTTTAGTGGGTTCGAGCCCCACTTAACCTACCGTCCCCCGGCGGTAGGTATGGATAGGCCATTTTCCTGGGTGAAAAAAAAAAGGCAGCACGCGCGACAGGTTCCACAGCGTATCCGCTTCGGCGCCGTTGCCCGTGGAACACCGCCAGGTTGGTATAATTTCGTCTTTTTCTCGCTGAGGCCGCATCACATCCGCACTAGAACACTGACCTTTCCTGGCGACCATCGCAGGTGATAAGTGAGCGGCGCGGGGCGCAGGCAGCGCTGTGAGCGCCCAGGCCGGCCCGTCCAGCGCGAGCAGGGAATGCGCCTCGCTGAAGCCGGGCCCGGGCAGCACCGCCAGGTTGGTATAATTTCGTCTTTTTCTCGCTGAGGCCGCATCACATCCGCACTAGAACACTGACCTTTTCTGGCGACCATCGCAGGTGATAAGTGAGCGGCGCGAGGCGCAGGCAGCGCTGTGAGCGCCCAGGCCGGCCCGTCCAGCGCGAGCAGGGAATGCGCCTCGCTGAAGCCGGGCCCGGGCAGCACCGCCAGGTTGGTATAATTTCGTCTTTTTCCCGCTGAGGCCGCGTTACATCCGCACTAGAACACTGACCTTTCCTGGCGACCATCGCGGGTGACAAGTGAGCGGCGCGGGGCGCAGGCAGCGCTGTGAGCGCCCAGGCCGGCCCGTCCAGCGCGAGTAAGGAATGCGCCTCGCTGAAGCCGGGCCCGGGCAGCACCGCCACGTTGGTATAATTTCGTCTTTTTCCCGCTGAGGCCGCGTTACATCCGCACTAGAACACTGACCTTTCCTGGCGACCATCGCGGGTGACAAGTGAGCGGCGCGGGGCGCAGGCAGCGCTGTGAGCGCCCAGGCCGGCCCGTCCAGCGCGAGTAAGGAATGCGCCTCGCTGAAGCCGGGCCCGGGCAGCACGCGCGACAGGCACCACAGCGTCTCCGCTTCGGCGCCGTTGCCCGTGGAACACACCATCACTAGGCAACCTGGTGGACACGAAAAATATTTGAAAAACTAATCAAAATCAAGGATCACAAGCATTATTATTAGGATTGGCCTTCTCATAGAACATAAATCTAGTCATCACTTCAAAGATTATTTTTCATGAACAACAGGGAATAAGGTAGAAATGAGATTATTTTTATCACTGGAAGAAAAACAAAATCTTGGACAGCAGTCATACCGTTTTCATGAACAGCACTGTGGACTTGTTTAGGCCTGAGTACTGAGGCATTGGGAGTGAATCCAGGTGGAAGTCTCACATGCAGTAGTGTGAGGTACTGAGGCCTTTGAGAACCACCTTGATTCGCACTGAAAAACAAAGCATGATTAAAGATCATTATTTAGTAGGTTTATTATTTGTTATTTTTCATTCAATAATAAAATCAGCTACTTACTCCCCACTCCCTGTACTGAAATAAAGTCTAGCACCAGTTTGCGTAACAGCTACGAGATTTAAGTGTTCAGACTCTGACTCCTCCACAGCTGATATTGCTACAACTGGTTTGAAGTTAATAGGCTCAAGTGTTCTGGAACAAAATCCGATACAATATTATTGATAAAAAACACATATTTAAATGTTAACTAATTCAAACATATTTGTATATTGCTTACTTAACAATGTCCAAAGCTGAAGTAAGAATCTTTCCTTGTGTAAATCGTACAACTCTACTCAATCCCTCACCATCAGCGCCCAAATCGAACACTTCAATGCAGCCTTTTTCACTCAATGTATACAGAATGTTCCTAGAGTTATCCACTTCAATTTTGACAATAGGATCTTCATCGTATAAAGCTGCATTGAGGAATGATGGCACCAAGAATGATAAAGCACTGGTTGAATGATTTACTTTTTTACAGTGTTTGCCAAACCATCCCAATTGAGCCTGGAAAAAATACAAATTGTGAATATACAGCTTGTTATGCTATTCGCTATCAATTTAAAAAAAGATAAATCTGAAAAGACATTATTTCAGCAGTAAATAAGGGAGATTTTTTATATTCCTGACAATGTTAAAAATATTTCTGCAATATGTACCTGGTATGTGATTTCATACAAACATCCATCTTTTCCACCCATAAATATGCGACCTTTTGCAGTGGACTTGACTGACATCATAGATACACCATCAGTTGGCAAAACAAAAACTGGTTCTGGTACTAAGTGTATTTCTTGGAATTCTGATGAGCCATCATTTTTGCTTGAGGAAAATGTAACACCTGTAAATTAAAGAAAAGTAAGTATGTATACCACATTTTAAATAAAAGTATTTGAAAGGTTTCAAGGAGTTCATTGCTTACTACTTGCTTACCTAATACTACAATTTCAACTGTAGTGGTCAAAACCAGTAAATACTTTACAAAACTTTGGAATACCCCCGGTTTAGGCTTGACTAACCCCACGCTGACGATGGTCTCTCCTAGGCCATCAAAGTATGCTACATCACAACCATGTTCAAAAGCCCACACATAAATATTGCTATCTATTGCAAGCCAAACTCGACTGATTTCTGGAAACACCCCCATCAGGCAATGACATTGCATATCTGATAGAATTATTAAGAAAATTATCAACTGCATACAAAATTGCCAAATCCATAAATTACAAAAATAGGTGAAGGAAAAACCAATATTAATTAATAATTATCAGACTCAAAAATAGTATTTCAAATGTAGGTATTGGCATTTAAGACCAAGAACAAAGGATAATAATGAAGCAATGATACTGATTTAATGTAGGTATTTTGTAAAAGGATACGGGCAAAATGTTCCATTATTTCTGGTGGCAGTGGAACCTTATTTAGTATTTTCAACTGTGATAAATTTGGATGATTGAGCAGGACTTCGAGGTTTCTGTAGTCTCCAGCGTTCAATCCACTGCATGTTGGACTCCTTTGGGCTGCTATTCCAGTTATCTATAATTTAGAAACCAGACCAATAAATTCTCAATTACAACATTTGTAAGATATTTGAACTTGGATTTTATATCAAGCAAAAGTTCATATTTTGCTATGTAACGAGAAAAATAAAAACAAACCTCCAAAAACGAAGGGCGCGAATTATCAGAGCTTATGTACCGGTCTAAGGTACAACCAGCCAATTCCAAGCACTCCAGCTGCATTTTGCTTCCGTCCGATGGGCGAGGTACGTCGACACTACTACTTACTATACTTGGCATCTAAAATCAGCATCATTTACTTTAATGTACACGAAATTCTTCAATCACAAAGTTTTGATGAACGTAGCTTTTGAGGTTATATTTTATGTCAAAATTTAAAGATGACATTTACATACCTTATAAATTAATTGTTGTAAATTACTTATCACTAATTAATGAACGCATTACCATAAATCTCCGTTTAATTAATCAATTATATTCAGAAATAAATTTGTTTTGATAAGAGTAAAATAGCATAAAAAAACACTAGCTTTTCAAAGTTTGAAACGGTCGAACTTAGAATGTTGCCTGCAACAAAAAAACTACAAAAAGAGACCGAGACAGGCATGTTTATGGTGTAACTAAGAGGGCTATTAGCTAAATTTATAATTGGTTGGCAATGGCAACTAATTCAGTAACAAATCTTTCTTACCATTACCGTGTTTTCAATGCTCATTTTATTGAAAGAGATGATGATAGATGATTCGATCACTTTATTTGTTCTAACGGTTGCTAGCTTATCAAATAGGTAAGCCTCAAGGAATTTATGCTTTAGTGTGTGATTGCAAAAAAATTACAGATGTCACGTGACATCCGGAAAGTTTTTCACTTGGCGCCATAAATTACGTATCAAGAAAAATTATATGCTTACCTCTAAACTATCTAAATATAAACACACTCCTCCTAACTTTTAATAGGTAAGTAATTGCTATGATACATAATTATTAAAATTTATTAAAAACCGTTGATAAACTGCATCACCTAGCCCTGCGAAAGGTATAAGAGAAATAAAAGTCGAGTTATAAAAAACTGATTTCGAAATAAAAATGTGATCATTCTTTATTATTACTCCACAGAAATTCCATGGTACTACACGCACACCTAAATCCATGAACTGAAAATGTATCGGTATTCGAATATCTAAATAAAATTATTATAAGTAAATTACCTACTTACCAGACAATAAATAAGTACGATATTTTTCTGCTATTTATTTCTATGCTTCTTAAGTAGGTACTAAAGTCGGTAGGTACGACAATGTAGGGGAGAGGGTGGCAAGATGGGGTACTTAAGCTTTGAAGATCAATAAAAGAAAAATATACATAGTTAGACAATCATATTAATTTTTTAATTAACAATTAGTTAATACTCTTTTAATATTTGGCAATATTAGGAACTTTTAACTATCCATTTTAGGACAAAAATAACAATAGAAAAAAAGGGGTTTCACCCCGTCTTACCCCATGGTGCTGGTAAGATAGGGTACCCCCCTGAGGTAAGATGGGGTAATGAGAACTATCAGGCAAAAAGATAATTATTTGGAGTGGCAGAACTCACAGACATGATGGCTGGCTTCGTCATCATCGTCATCAATTCCCACACAGCTATTATGTGACCATCTTCTACAATGTGAGCATGATATCCACCCCTCAATGGAAGCGGAATATACTTCACTGCATCACACATGGTGTATCCTCTTCTTCACTTTAATTTTCAGATGAAGTCTCTGTAACTCTTCGTCGTTTTGCTGTTTTTGCTGGAGTTTTTGTAGTAGCTTTCTTCTGTTTTTTTCAATTCCTCTTTTCTCTTCTTTGTTTCTACTTTCTCAATTTTCTTCTGTTCAGCATCTTTTTTCTTTTGGGCGGTGACTTATAATTCTTGTTTGTAGGGAGACGACGTGATAATTTGTGTTTTCCCACGTTTTTTAGTAACACGAAAGGTTTTTTTGGTAACCGAAAGGGAAAGGAGATGTTTTGGAGAAGTCATTACCCCATCTTACCTGCTAAGTCATTTTCTAATAATATTCAAAGAAAAAAAAAACAAACAGCAATCTCTAGAAAACACAATGCCTACCTTATTATAGGTTTGTTTAAGCATCAATCACAGCCACACATCATCAGCTAGCGTTATTAAACAAACCATAGTCACGTGCCAAAACAGAAGAAAATATGACAAGCAATTTGCAGCAAAACAGTTTTTTCAAGATATATTTTACACGCGTGCACTTGTGATGTTAATGGCCGGGCGACTGATAGGTGTCATGGCGGAGCATCGAACGATGTATAAACGAGCGTGATTGGTCAGTTAAAACTGTGATTTTTGCTGGGTACCCCGTCTTACCCGCCACCCCATCTTACCTCCTTCTCCCCTACCAGCCAGTATGGTAACTAGTAAGTTTAGATTTTAGCATTTTTTACAAGATTTTATTAAAATTAGCAGATTTTACTACTTACTTCTTTTTATTTTTACTGTAATTTCGTAAAACATTTAAAAATTTACAAAAAAAAATATTTGTGTAAGAACGTTACATACTTAATTCTTGCCTACGTTTCATACAATGTCTACTAAGATGAATAGGTACATAATTTACCTACATAATATACTTTGTAACAACTCCAACAGTAATAAAGAACATTAACAAATTGCTTGTAATACATGTAGCACTATTTACTCTAAAGTTTTTAGCAGTTTCCACTTCCATTGTTTCGATTGGTTTTGCAGGCTGTAAGGCACCATTGTTTGGAATAGTCGCTTTGTTATTAAAATGATCCTCTGCTTTAACTGCTGTCTTATTTGTCTCTAGATTTGCCCCATCTTCAAAATTCTCCATGATGATCGGGTAATCTACATGTTTAATTTTGTTATCAATTGAAGTTGTCATGTTGCTTAGAATATCTTTAGTGTGATTTTCATTATCTTCTTGGGCATTCGATTTTTTGGCTGATATTTGGGCGATAGTTTCACTAATACTGGGCATTGAAATATGTGGTTTAAGTATTCTTGTGGCGGTATCATTCTCATCTAGATGGTGAATTTGATCCATTTCTAGGACAATCGTCTCTTCATTTTTGGTTTCATTTTTTGGTAATTCATAGGCTAAAATAACAATTTAATTAGGTAGGTTATATAAAATATTAAATTTTATGTTCGAAGATCTTTTTACTGAAGTGAAAACCGTTAGACATTATCGAAAAGGAGGATGATGATGATGATGACGAAGACCGCACGGATATAGAACGGCGTTAGGTTTATCGGCTTCTCAAGTTATAAATGTCATTAAAACTAACTTTAGCAACAGATGGTCATAATTCATTGCGTCGAAAGATTCAAATTAGGGTTTGTTGGTAAATATCCCTCAGATATGTAAAGCTGTTGATTTGCAGCTGCAAAATAATAAAAAAACCCTGAAACCCATGAAATTTATTCATTTAAAACCATCTATCAGGCAGCTAACCAACCCACCCTGGCCTTTTCAGTGGGCGGTTTATTTAATTTTAGTTTTTGTCATCCCCATCAGTCATATTCCGCTGAATGCGGTGCAGTTATTGTCAATCGTCCTTTTCGTTTTTGATAATATTAGTTAGGGATGTGGCCAAGAATCAAATTCAGATCCATTGTTGTTGTTGGGGTATACTCGTACTACGTACGAATACTTTAGTGTCCAAACAAAAAGTGCACATGTTAGAACAAATGTGTGTGTACCAAGTGCATGATAAAAACCCCCTTACTTAATTCTATCCGGTACACTTACTTTCTAGTGGGTGCTAATCATTACCACCTCACTTATGTATTCAGTGAGTGGCTTTTTGATAGTGAATTACAATGTGAATGGTGCAAAATGGGAAGTGAAATAAAACAGTGCAGAAAAGTGATACAACATTTATCTATTTACTTATTTGTTTAACAACTATTAAGCGCATTATTTGTACATACTTATAAAATAATTTATAGCACACGAACTTATCATAACGAATAGTTTTGGTCTCTGCGTGGACTCTGTGAAAATGGTTTTGTAATACCACAACGACCGTAAACCGTCAAAACACGAATAATACTGATTCACAGTAACTATTAGTAAACACAAAATGGCATATTAGTAAGTTACATACGACACATAAAAACACAAAACACATTCTTTTTAATAATGACCCTCTCTAAGCAGAAGTTGCCCCCGAGCCTCCTTGCCGACCAAATCTCCATCAGAGTAGATTAGTTGCCCGCGCAAGTATGTTCTATGCACTATTCCATTTAGAACTCTATTCATGTATGGGCTTATCTGTAACAAAATGCATTTTTACACTTGAGGAAACATTGAGCATTATTTACCTCACTGAAGGTAAAATAAATTAAGAATCCACTATTACTTTTACAGTTTAGGTAGGTACTGTGAACATTTCCTAATATTTTCCTTGTTTTTTTATTCCTTTCCATTGTCATGTAGTGCAATTCTTGGCTCTACTTAGCAATATAACTTACCTTGTTTTTATAACGAATGACTTCAGGCGTGACTATGAAAGAGCCGTTGGGGTCGAAGAAGATGAGGTCAGCATCGAGGCCAGGCCGCAGCGCGCCTTTGCGGTCTTGGAGGCCTACGAGCCTGGCAGGCCCGGCAGATAGGTAATGGCTCACTGTGCTCAACGAGTAGCCCCGGGCCTTGGCCTCCGTCCAAAATAATGGAAGATCTGGAACCGAAGTTTAGTAACTCATAAACTCATTTGAATTAAACTCTTAAATTGATTCCGATCCAAATACAGATTTGGGAAATTAATTAATGGTGTCTATTGTCGCATCCATTCGACTGTCCTCGAATTAAATTGAATACTTTTATGGTAATTTTAAATTAATTATCAGTCTTAAAACAACTAAGTAATGAAGGTTACGCTCTTCGTGCAGTGTTATGTATGTACTTAGGTACAGAAAAGTAAATATCGCACTTTAAATTTTTAAGTGATACCTATAAAAAAAAATAGTTAAAAAAGTTAAAATCTTCAAATTAAAAAAAAATGAACATAGCTTTAATGTGAAAGGAAATACACATATTAATGAATATTGAAGAAAAAGAAAACGCTAATTTCATGTTAGGACCATACTAGTTGTAAAACATACCAAATTGAAGTGATGATATGCCGCCCCATGCAGTCAAAAAATTTGTTCCTTTGAGATCCTCGACACTAGGAGAGTGGTCGGACACCACTAAATCTAATCTTCCCTTTCTTATATATTCCCAAAGTTTTTGCTAAAACGATAAGGGGAATATTAAAACCGCTAATCATAAATGTCAAACTAATCGTCAAATCCTAAAATTAAAATTAGTTAGGACGATATTATAGCTAATAATAATATTGTGAACATTACAGAAATAGTAAGAGTTAAATTTTACTGATAAGCCTCTCATCACACCTGTTCTTAAGGATGACGTTTAGATACTTTACTTATTACAAATTACGGAGAACAACTGTTTCTGACAGTAAGTATACCTACGTAATTGTCTCGCAATAATAAAATAAGTATTTAAGTTTGGACGTCACATTAAACTTCTAAAGAGATGACGTTATAATTACAAAATTAGCCTAAAACCAAGGCTAAAAATATTTATTTAGGTGTAATGTAATGAATGAAGTTGACCTAATTGAAAACGTAGTAGGTAGCTATATTTACGTCAATTTATCGACAAAGCCTTCCATAATAAGTAAAATAAACAAAGTTTTTACCCGGGTCTACAAGTTCACGAATACCTAACTATTCATACATAGGTCACAGGTATTATTAATACATTCGGTAAGTAAGTAAGGTACCTAACACTGAAATACCTAGTTCAAAGATTTTAAAAAATTGTACCATATTAACTACTATTAAGAAAGCAATACATTTATTGAGTATTTTGTTAACAATGGCACAGGCAAATGAACCAAGTTGGTTTAACCAACATAACTGTGTTATGAAACAACAGAAAGTTATATCACATTTCAAACTTAGTCCGATTGTACTTAAACTGTAGAAGATTCCATACGAATTCAATACTCTACCTTGTTTGTATTGTTTCTGATAGGAGGCGAGCATTTGAACTCGGAGTGCCCAGGTGGAATTTGCTCAGAGCTGAGGGTCAGGTAGTGGTTACAGGTCTCGGCAGTAATACCTCCCCTCCAGCCCTTGAAACCAGATTTCAACCGTTCTTCCCTGGCCTGCTCTAGTATGGGCACCACACCTTCGGCCGATACGTGGACTATATGGACATGGACGCTGCATCAGAGAAAGAAAAGTGTTAGTAGACGAACATGTGACGAGAACGTTAATGATGCCAGTCTTATAGTTAGTATTTTAAGGTATATTATTCGAGTTTTTTTTTTTTTGGGAAAATATTCTTGACCAATTAATGCTTGATCTCCTTTGTGTGTGCGTATGAACCGACGATTGCGTAAACCTACGACACAAGTAAAATACTCGTACATGCAATGATAGCAAACACGCAAACACGTTACCATTGTGCATAGGAAAAATTAAGACCGAAAAAGCCGACTACCAAATCCCCAATTTTCTTTTAGTACCTAACCATAAAAACTTAGAGCAAGTTTCTGTTTCTTACTCTGTATGTGGTAAAAATGATGTGATTAGCTTAACAGCTTCTAGTTCCATATCTTCGGGGTGTGTAGCCATGAACGTAGTGAACAGAGTTGGGTCTGAAAAATATTAGGAGTGTTTTTAGTAATGTTTGAGTGTTAGCAAAATAAATAAATAAATAATTTGTGAAATTAAAACCCATGTTAAATATTTACCTGAACAACCACCTTTATTGCATACATTGTTACTCAGACTATTATTAGTCACCTCCGCGTGAAACTGGAATAAAAATTATCTTCTTTAATTAAACGACTTGATTGACACCATTGCAAGACTGGCTGCATCGCCAATTCGTCAATGTTGATAAGAATGATTAATTACCTACTTTGAATAGCATTTAACGATGTATAAATGACAAAGCAAAATAATTAACAAACGTAAGTATGTATTGTATGACCAGATAATGTTACTACTACACTACTATAAACTACTTGAATGTCTGTGAACCAATGTTATTAAGTTGGAAACGATAAAAGTGCTTTATTTCTTATTTGCTACTTACAGCTAAAACTGTCCCTGTTCCATTCAGAACTGTGAAAACTTTTTTCAAATCCGTGGCTGTAACTTTCGGAAACTCTGACACTCCGCTATCAGTCAAGAAACACTTAAAACCAACCACTCCTGCTCTGATCAGGTCATGAAGCTCTATCTGAAAGAGAATAAGTATTGAAGCAGAATGTATTTTCAATACCCAACCATGGAAAGAAGTGAATTTTATTTGTTTTATGTTGGCTACTACGGGATATTTTTCGTAGTTGCTACGAAAACTGAGACAGCTCTATTAACAACACCTGAAAACCCTGTCTTGTGGCGTAGATAAAACTAATCGTAGAGCCAATAAAATGATAAACACGTGAGTCATTAAAAATGTGTTTGCATAAAAAGAACATGAAAATTCCTCGTAGCAGTTTCGTAGCTACGAGTTGTTGCTACGAGGATACCCTATTTTTACTCGTTGATCCCGTTAACTAAGAGTTTTTTCATGAAACTCTAACACATAATATGGGACAGGAATGTTGTGATTGTTATAAACTCATTTAGGTACTACCTAGTTATAACTTTGGTTTCAAAACTTACTTCATTACCGGGGACCACTCCTCCCCAAAATCCGACATCAATAAACACCTCCCCTTGAGCTATAGAAACCTTACTCCTCAAATTATCCAGAGTAGTTGTAGGCGGTATAGAGTTTCTGTAAACAATAAAACAGTATTTATCAACTAAACATAGGTATTTGAATTAACACTTTTAAATTATAAACTACCTATTTCGTCTGATAAGGTGCACTTACTTATGCAAAGCGCATGTGTTTTGCGCAAATGTAAGTACCTAACTTTAGGGTTTTGGTAGACGTATTTTTACATTATTTTCGTTTTAGGTGGAAAATGGAATTAGTTGTAAAATTAAAAGGCGATTAAGTACGTAAATAAGGACATTATGACGTCCCAATCTGTCTGACCAGCGTAAGAAGTGAAGGCCAAAAGGGTTGTGTTTCGCAGTGGAGACTTATTTCATCATCATCATTTCAGCCACAGGACGTCCACTAGCTCACATAGGCCAATGACTTCCACATCGCCCGGTTGATAGCGGCCTGCATCCAGCGCCTTCCTGCTATCTTTATGAGGTAGCAGGTTCACCTTGTGGGTAGACGTAACACGCTGCGTTTTGCGGAACTTATTTGGAGACTTATGCCCGTTTTCACATTCAATCCCAAATTTTTAAGTGGGGTCACTTATTGGTAACACATACAGGAATTTTGATTTCAAATGGGTCACTTAAAAATTAGGGATTGATGATGATGTACTTACAGCGGCATATCGATGATAGTGGTGATGCCCCCCACTGCAGCCGCTTGAGTGGCCGTCACGAACCCCTCCCAGGAGTTGCGGCCTGGCTCATTGATATGGACGTGGGAGTCCACCACGCCGGCCATTAACGCTAACTCACCACCATCGATTATCTGAATGCGATGAAAAATAAATAAGATAATTGATAAGTTGAAAAGGAAAACCATGAAAATACCTTCTTCTTTCAGTTTAAATTTTCCTTCAGTTTTATACTGTATTTTTTAAAATTATATTCTACGTAAAGATTTTAGGGAATAATAAAAACAGGTTTTCCCAAACATTTTAAAACTTGGTACGTCTATTGTCGCATATAGAGCCCTTATTGTCTTGGGATCTCAATCTTACGTTGAAATACATCGACGTACTTACATTTGAAGCTCATTTATCATCAGTACTTTTTTTTACGGATTGTGGAAAGTCATATTGTAAAACATCACTGTGGTAAGCTTGTTTAAAAATCTTTACAAACCTTCAATTCATTAAGATTCTGTGACAGAATCGAATTGATCATATCTCGCTTGAGCACCGCATCTATTATTCCTTCTTCGTTAACCAGCACTCCTCCATCAAATTCACTTGATTCTGTCACAACATGTCTACTCAAAAATAATTGTTTCCCCAGGGTCTTCGGTTTTGGCATTATGTCGATCATTCGACATGATCCTGCAGCTGTATAAAAATATAACAAATATTAACTATGTATCGTTATCCAAATATCAAATTAGAAAAATAAAATTTGTATTTACTCAAAAGTGTTAAAATCCCCAAAATATTAAACAACAACATTTTAATTCGCGCGTTTGTAGCAGGCAGCGCGCCGGGAAAAACTGTTACGATTATTGAAGACGGCTCAAGATCATGAATCGCTTCATCAAATACCAATTGTATTATCTTTTATGTCGTCGACGCAATACAGTATGACATATTTAGCCATTTGTTTAAGAAGTGGCTAATCGCACGTCACTGATAACTTAGTAGGCTGTTAGGCGCGACTCATTTATGGATCACTGAAGCAAATCTGCATACAAATAAAGATAATTTGTCTAAGTAAAAACTGCTTCAATTTGGGCTTAGAATACATATAGCAACTAAGTACGTACTTAACAACTATACTAAGCACACACAATACACTTACAAATTATTATGTTATGTTACAATATTCGTATGAAAACATTCCTGATTATTTTTTTCAGCTTATGAAATCTATGAACGTGTAGGTACACGCTGCAAGGCAGGTACCTTGCAGCTTCCGCTGAACAATAACATTCTTAGCCACATAGTGTCGATAGTGTCATTGATACTATAACATTTCCGTACATTTCTAGAAATATGTGTACCTAGAGTCAAAGATATTGTTTTAATAAGTAAAACCAGCAATAGTGCCATGAAGTCATGCTACAGTAGAAAACATAATACTGAAATAGTCATGCGCCATTAATAGTGTTTATTGCATAGCATGTGTTTTCTAAAGGTGTTGTCTACGCATTTTAGTCGGCCGTTTTTGGTGCAGTGGTTCGCGTAGCGGACTAGCTACTATGCCAGAGGGCCGCGCATTCGATTCGCGCTCGGTACAAAATTTGTATCCATGAAAATATTTGTTTGTATTGGGTCTGGGTGTATTCTATTATCTATATGTAATGTACTTACAAAAACCAGTTGTATAAAGTTTATTATATCCGTTATCCCATACCCATAGGACTAGATGGCACAGTGTAAAGTGTCCAAAAATATTTATTTATTTATTTTCGATGATTACCTACTTACAAACACTGAAAAAACAATAAAAGGAAATTATTTATTAAAAAAGCATCCTCCAACGTAGAGTCAAGAAAATATTTGCATTTAGGTAGGTACCTATTCATGAGGGCAAAGACCCCTTTAACAAAGGATGCATTATCTACTTTATCATCTGGCTTTACCTCTAGATATCCTGTTTAATCTTGTCTGTTCTCAAAATGTCAACTAACAAAGTTAGAATCTCGGAAGATAGCAGTGCATTATCTTGATTGTGTTCAATCCCATTTTGATAAAACAAAATGAGAACACTGTTGTCATCAATCTCGATAAATTGATTTGTGAAATACTTTTTGTAATCTTAACAAAAGAGAACATAATTTTGAATCCAATGAATCCGCAGTGAGGATTCCGCACTTAGGTAAATGTCATAGTAAGAAATAGCACACAGTCCTTGGAATTTTTCCACTAGTCGCAAATTAAGCAAATCTTATTAGTATTAAGTAGTAGAACATTATTATGTTACCTACATGTATTTACGTAAACGAAGTTTGAAATATAATAAAATGAAATCTGCAAAAAATCCCGTTAATGATATCATTTTAAATAATGTAAAAACTAAATAACTATACGCACATTTGGTTTACTTTAGTCATGGAATTTCACCATGAAATTAAATTCATCGAACTCAAGCCATTATAATGATGGGTAATTGCCTAAGCAGCGAGTGCTACCACACCTTTATTTAACCCTTGAACGGGTATTACAATGTTCATACATTGTATTTGCATTATTCAAGGACTTCGTACAATTTTGAAAAAATAATGCCCATAAGATCGCTTACATGTCGTTTGTTATGCATTTTTTTAAGAAACTACCTTGATATTGTTCGGTATTATTTGCTTTGATTCGGAAGAAGGTATTATTGGAGGTAATTATCAACTGCCTAGGAGTTTATGAAGATTTATAGGTACTATTTACATGAACTGAAGGTTCATATTCTATCAACTTGATTCTGAATTGAGAAATTGTCGCGATGAAAATTTTTCCTGATTAGCTCTTAGCTTCTTTTCTTTTTTGCACTGATAGAGTTATCTCGTAAAATATTTTGCATATTATAGTAGTTTGTTAACGTTTCGAATTTTGTGGTGGTTAGACAGGGTTCTCAATCCAAGCCAAAGTTTAAAAAAATAATAAAACCTCAATAATGTACATTTACAATAATATGTATAAGCTGACTTAAAGGCAGTTAAAGGAACTTGCTTGTAGATAGAGAGCTCCAAAAACTAGGTACATACTAAAATTGCGGGCGTCTATCAGTACCTACCTAAGTTGGTAATAAAACACATAATATTCTTATCCATATTCATTTATTTTAGAAGTTATTCAATAACAAAGTTCCCTTAGGTTCGCCAACAATGTCCCCGTCGGCGTATATCAGTTGTCCGCGTAAATACGTTTTCTTCACCACACCTTTTAGTTCCTTGCCAATGTACGGTGTCAGCTATTAGGAGAAGAAAAAATAATTTAATTAGAAAATATTTAAACTATCTTATCCATTGTAGTTCAATGCACTTTATGAGGACTAAAATAAATACTAACTATAGGTTAAAATCTCCTACTTTAATGTATATGTAGGACGCTAATCTTTTATGTTTCCTAATTACGTATTTAAAATATTGGTAAGGAGACTCAAACAGGAATGACGTTGCATTTGCATCATTTAAGAGAAGAGTATTTAATGGTTATTGAAATCTAAAATTACCAGGATAAGATAATATCTACTTAGTTTTTCAGATAATGCTTCGGTTTTAATAATTCAGGTAGAGTGTTAATAATACTTTGCAGAAACAAAATATATCTTCGAAATCAATTCGATTCAATTTTCAATACATTTATAGAAACTTCCTTCCTTGCTTTGTTTAGATAGCATCATTAATTTAAGTCCTTGTCGAAATGATAATACTGGATAATACCTATCTTGCTTTGATCTAGGTATAGCATTAAGTCGCAGATTTATGATTTCAAAAATGTTACCTTATTTTTATGCCTAATAATGTCAGATGTAACGACGAACGAAGCATCAGGATCAAAGAAGACCAGGTCAGCGTCGAGGCCTTCCTTCAGCGCCCCCTTCCTGTCCTGGATGCCGCACAGGTGGGCGGGGCCAGATGACAAGTACTTGCTGACCGTCTGAAGGTCCAGCCCTCGACCGACGGCATTCGTCCAAAACAGTGACAGGCCTACAAGTAACAAAGTTTATTAAAATATTTTCTTTGTTGCCGGCCGCGACTTCGTAGGTACGCGTGGATCCCGTTTTATCCCCTTAGGGGTGGAGTTTCGTAAAATCCTTTCTTAGCGGATGCCTTCGTCATAACATCTACCATGCCAAACAGCCCGATCCGTCCAGTGGTTTGGGCTGTGCGTTGATAGATCACTATGTCAGTCAGTCACCTTTGAGTTATATAATATTTAGAAGATTGCAACACCTATTTTCAAAAATTACCTAGATAAGTACTTACTTATCTAGGAATTTTTACTTAGGTACTTACTAATGGCAAAAAATGTGGTTGAATAAGTAAAGCAGCTCTACTCGTAGCGCGCATCTTAACAGTATTATGAAGTAGTCTTATGTAATCACTTTTGGATTTTCCGTAAGCAGCAGCTGATAAATAGCTTACCGAATTGCACTGATGAAATTCCGCCCCACGCTTCTAAGTTGTTAGTGCATTTGAGCTCAGGGGTGCACGGCGAGTGGTCAGACACTACCAAGTCCAGTTTGTCTTCTAATAAATATTGCCACAGTTTTTCCTGAGGAAGAGATATAATTAAAAGAATCAGCTCATGGATCTTGGAGTAACTATTGTTTCAATTTCAATGATAAACATGGGACACGTATGTAAACACCTAACAAACAGTCACATATTACTTTAAGAGATTCTTATAATACAATAATTGAAACACCATTTCAGCCACTGCTGATCAGGCGATCCGTCTGCTCGTTTGCCTCCTGTCACATAAAAAAAACTGCTGAACATATGCTTCCTCCAATGATTTTCAGGATTCAGCGCCTTCCTGCAACCTTTTATAATCCAAAAGTTTTAAATAATTAAATAATCAATTACTTCATGTAATAAACAGGTTCCTATTGGCATATAAATGGGAGAATGAAGATCTTTCTATGGGAGAACCTTGTTGTCCTTATCCCTGATGGGCGGAGCGCATTTGTACTCGCTGCGCCCGCGCGGCACGTCGTCGGCGCAGAGCGTGAGGTAGTGGTGACAGGTCTCCGCGGTGACGCCGCCGCGCCAACCCGAGTGGCCGGCTGCGATGCGGTCGTTGCGAGCCTTGACCAGCATGGGGACCACGCTAGCTGATGATACGTGGACTATGTGCACGCGGACGCTAAATTGCATTAAAGTTAAATGTTGGAAGTATTTAGTTGACTATTCTTAATATTGACAAAGAAAGAACTGAAATATCATATTGATTTCTCTAGATATTGAAGTGTAGCTTATGCCTTTTCAGGATCCTTGTATTGCATGGAATCCATGGACACTGAATTATATTTGAATAGAAACAAAAAAGCTTACTGCAGAAAACTACCTATACTAAACGGCTTTTAAAAGTCAAACAACTTTCATGCAATGCAAAGCTTCAGGCATTCGCAAATTTTGGAACCAACTGGTTATTTTTATGGACCAGTATAGATTATGAGTAGTTTTCTGCAAAATTGCTTTAAACAAATACATGAGTAGATCTCAACCCATGATAGTTCTTACTTCGTACTGTCGAGAAAAGAAGTGACGAGTGAAATGGCGTTCTGCTCCATACTGGACGGTCGTGATTCCAAATACGTTTCATACTCTTCCGGGTCTGAAAAAAAACTCTCTTTTAAATTGCCATCTTAAGTTTATGTTAAGGCATGTATTTTCCACAGAAACCTACCTTTCTTTTTTATTTTCTTTTTACTAGCAGCAGTTTCCTCCTCTACTTCAGCGTGGAACTGAAACAAAAAAAAGTTATTAAAATGTCATTTCAATACCTTTAATCTAACTGAATGTCTATCAATCAAGTCTTTTTAAAATTAAATATCATTAATCGTACAGTTTATTCAATAGCACTCATTAAAAAAAATGTTGGTCGTCATAAATTAAGTCTTTCAAGGTTTGTTTCAGTTACGTTAAAGGTTAAATCTGAGACGAATGGCAATAGTTGGACAATTTATTTCCTATTGTGATTTAGTCATAACGCGAATGTCTTCAGCAACTTGTTAAGTTAATTACCGCTAAAAGTGACCCAGTTCCTTCTAGAGCTTCGAAAGCCTTCTCCAAATCCTTTGGCTCTACATTGGGAAATTCGTCTACTCCGCTCGGACATAAAAAGCATTTGAAACCCACTACGCCAGCTTTCACTAGGTCACGCAAGGAATCCTGAAAACAAAATAAATATATGTATTAGGTATTATGCTCATGATTCAAGTCTGAATTCGTTGGAGGTGACACACGCTTATCGCAAAAAGATACTGAAATATTTTTACAATGTGATAGGTACTTAGGATAGTTCCTACTTTATTATTTTATCGTCCGGAATGATTCTACTTTATAAAACAACAACTTTTTCTGTAAGCCTGTTATTGGATGGAAAATATTTAATAAGATAAGTAAAACATACAATTATTAAGCGTTAAGGACGTCTTAGGCATGAACATTTTTAATATTAGTACATTAAATAATAAGTAATTATTTTCACAAACCTGGTTTCCCGGGATCACACCGCCCCAGAAACCAACATCAACAAAAATATTCCCTTTTGCTGATGATGCTTTGGTTTTGAGATTCTTTAAGGTGGTGGTCGGCGGTATTGAGTTCCTGAAAGTTTATATTTTAGTTACTACTTTTAGTATTAACTGATAACGCTTTTCTCTTGAAATATTAGTACATTTTGTAAATTTTTATACATATAAGGAAATAAATTCTTCTAAAAATACAGCGATTGACTTATTTTACTTTACACAGTAAGTTAAAATACTAGATCACGCAAAATTTTCTCTTTTACACTTTCTGCCCCACAATTTCTAGACTTATTGAATCAGTTCTTACAAATATACCTAGTCAAATCTTGCTTCCACAAGGAGCATTTACATGTCACATGATTGTTTTGCTCTACCATAGCTTCCTAGACCAACGTTTCGCGACAGTCCGACGTAGAACAGCACCTAGGTGCTGTTCGTGGACTACGCCAGGTGCTGTTCGTGGACTAGGCCAGGTGCTGTTCGTGCAGGTGCTATTCGGGCGGGTGCTCTATGTGGACTACCTCCGTTTGGCAAGCGCCGCAACGAATTCAGCCTGCTCAGTAAAGCTGTGACTTACAGAGGCATGTCGACGATGGTGGTGATTCCCCCTGCGGCGGCGGCGTTGGTGGCAGTGCGGAACCCCTCCCAGGCCGTGCGGCCCGGCTCGTTCACGTGCACATGCGAGTCTACCACACCAGCCAGCAGCGCTAAATCGCCTCCATCCACCACCTACACAATATATTCGGCGTATGATTCTAGTCTCCAGTCTATTCCACTTTGATCACCTGAATTTGATCACCCAGGTGATCAAAGTGGACTCCTAGGGTCGCTACCCTTTGGTGTCCTTTCATCACCCATGGGTAATATCACCTAGGCGATGCAGTGGACTTCTTATCCATGGGTGATCAAAGGACACCAAAGTGTCGCCTGGAGTCCACTTTGATCACCTAGGTGATCAAATCCAGGTGATCAAAGTGGAATAGACCGCGGTATCTTCACCTACTAGCTGGACTGATGACCTTATAAAAGTTGCAGATAGCTGTTGGATTCAGGCCGCTTCCAACTCCAAATCATTAGTCGGAATTTATTGGCGTTACAGCGGTTCTGGCTACACAGGATTTGCAGCAATGTGAAGGAGAAGTGATAATGGTTCCGTAAATCATGTGGGATGTGGAACGGACTGTGGCGGTCTATTTTAATGATCTTAACGTGTTGCTGATAAGCTGCAGGCCTAATCGACATATTAAGCGCTATTAATGTTTTCAAGTTCCTATCTTTGCAAGATATCCATCACGTAAACGATTAGGTGCCGAAGGCATTCGCATGCCTAGGATTTCAATTTATAAATAAGTAAGTAAAACTGATGTTTCAAACGAATGGTTATCTATGTTTAATAAATGGATTTGTGTGAATATACAGACACTTAAATGAAATCTATGTAATAGAATTACATCTCTGAACTAAAGATTAAATGCTTAAAATGCGTAAAACTGGAATTGATCTCGTATCTACACAAGTGTAAGTGCATCATATTAAAAACTGCAGACAGCTAATAATAGCAATGCCATGCAATGTCATAATCAAATTACCTTGATCTTTCCGTCATTATCGGCGATGATTTTGTCGGCTTCAGTTCTATTGACTATTTTTTCTATAATACCCGATTCGTTTACCAATATTCCTCCATCTAAAATGTCTTTTTCTGCAACTATTCTCTTGCTTAGAAACAACTGCTGACCTTCTAGAGCCATAATTGTAACTCTCGCGTGAACAGCGATAATTTGCAGTAAAACAAACGACCGGCAGAACGGTCATCCAATACACAACTACAGTATTGAACTCAATTTCTGCTGTTATCACAATGTGATATTTGTGATGCGCCTAAGTACTTAGGTATTGAAAACAAACAAATCTGTTGATAAGCAGACAGTCCAAAATTATCGTCACGCCAAAAATATATTGATTGAATAATACCCGTCTTGTCTCTATCTACTTACTCTCAAAGCCTGTTATCAATTTAGTAAAAAGTAAATCTTTCGTCTTGGATGCTTTTCGTCAAGGAGAAAAGTAAGAAAATTGGACCAAAGAAGACAGAAAGGGAGCAGATCCAAATCTGCTAATGGTTATTGCACAAGTTATCATTATGCCATGAAGATGCTAGATAGAGCAAAGAGAATTTTTAATTAATTTATTCGTTCGTTTCAGACGAATGACGTCCACTGCTGGACAAAGGCCTCCTCGAAGGATTTTCACAAAGACCGGTCCTGCGCTGACCGCATCCAGGTACCTCCCGCGACCTTCACCAGATCGTCGATCCACCTAGTGGGGGCCCTGCCCACACTACGTCTTCCGGCTCGTGGTCGTCACTCAAGAACATTTCTGCCCCAGCGGCCATCAGCTCTGCGAGCTATGTGCCCCGCCCACTACCACTTAATTTTAGCGATTCTGCGGGCAATTTGATTCTCCTGCGGATCATCTCATTTCTGATTCGACCACGCAGGGAAACTATTTATGAGCATAAACAATAATTATTATTGTATCAAATTAAAAATATAGGTCACTAATGTGGACCACAGTTCCATTACAAGGAATCGCAATCAACTCCTGGTCTGGCGTGGCATCTACTTCGGGTATTACATACTACTTTAAGCAATCGTTACATTTGTTTTCATCAAAGGTTCAGATGATAAATTAATAAGAATGATGTCAATCATTTGACTCAATTCAATAGATAAGGGCTGTTATCAGGCAGTAACCTTCAAGATGACCGCTTTAAAGTTAAGTATTTTTCTTATATTATCTTGTAAAATTCAATCCATCTCGTCACTAAAGATTATCTCCAAAAATAGCGATGTACGAGTAATTCCATATACGTTACGAGTATCTACTGAAACTCTACTTCAGACAATTAAACTTCTTCTGTACCTAAGGCAAAGCATTTCACCCATTAATATGTATTTTAAAACTCTACCTCTGACTGAAGTATTAAACATAAACTTGAATTGAAATAGAGTTTTGTATTATAATATTTGTAGCAGAGCAGCACCGAACTGAAAGTTTTGATGGCAACTTATTCGTAGGCGCTCCCCTTTTAAATACTTTTAGACATCAGAACGCTATTTAAACTACAGGGTGGCCCAGAAGAAAATTCACTTTTGAAAATTCAAGGAAACGAAAACTGTACATTTTTATAGAACTTTAACTATTGCAATTTAAAGGAAATTAAATGCAATTTATTTTTAAATTTACCTTTATTAAATTACATAGCCCAGGAGATTACCCTGACGTTTACAACATTCGATTGACATATTGTATCAAAATCTTGGAATGCGTTCGTTAGAATTACTTCGAAACCTATTTTAATTTTTTTTCCAAATGCTCGGCTTCAGTTGCTGCATGGTTGTTGGATTATAAAAGTATACTCTATTCTTAATGTAACACCACAAAAAAGAATTTTCTGGAGTGAGATCAGGGCTTCCTGGTGGCCAGGAGATGTCACCCCTGTCTGAAATTATTTTTTTGTGGGAACATGTCTCTTACTATCTAAATGTTCTGATTTGAAGTGTGACACGTAGCCCCATCTTGATGAAACCAAGTGCTCCGGTCATAGCCTTGCGAATCTTGCAGCTTTGAAATCAAAAAGCTTTTCAGCCTACCTGTATAGCGCTCTCAAAAATTAATCATCCTTTCAATGCAACAAACCAATTAAGCAGGGGTGAAATCTCACTGCCTTTAAGAAGCGCTAATCTCATTCCAGCAGACTTCTTTTTGTGGGGTTACCTTATGAGCAGAGTATAATCCATCCATCCTGAATCCATTTCGAGGTAACTACTACTAACGAAAGTTTTCCAAAATTTTGATGTATGTTGACCGAATGTTGTAAACGTCAAAGTTGAATCACATGTACGATAAAATTTATTAAAGAAAGTAAATTTTAAAATAAATTGCACTAAATTTCCTTTAAATTGCAATAGTTAAAGTTCTACAAAAATGTACAGTTTTTGTTTCCTTCAATTTTCAAAAGTGAACTTTCTTCTGGGCCACCCTGTATAATGTTAGGTACAAACAGCTTATCAACCTAAACTTATACATTTAACTTATGAGTGATTTTGCAACAATAATATAATATACCTATTCTGATGTGCGGTAACACATATTAATATAGTAGGTACTTTTATGTACAAACTTACCAGAAAAGTTATGTAATAAAATATGTATAGATCTAATGTAAGCCTACCTACGAAAATGCTTACTTATATAAGTATTTTTCTTAATACGATTGTATTGTTTTAAATCGCCTATTAGAAAATAAGTAAACGAATTTGATGATGAAAACATTGCCTAAAATATACATCTAGGCACCATTTAGGCGCTATGACGACTTAAAACAAGAAAATTATCAGATATTAGTCCTAGCGGAAAAGACATTTTGTTGCAATTTACTTTAAATAGGAATAGAGAACTTCTTTTACGCTTAAGAGACTAGTTTTTTAATACAGGATGTGTCATAAGACACTGTCGAACAAATGTAAATCCACTAGGAGGAAATAGGCTAGTTGCCACTATTTTTATTATTTGATAAAACGGTTCATTACGATTATATTACACCATAAAAAAAATATGAATTTTTTTCGAAGTACCTATCCTAATATATTTTAAATTTTAAATTATATTTTATCTATACAGCCATAAACGCCGTCCGCCATGATGGTCTATTAATTATCTGTGCCGTGACGTCACTATTCTTGTAAACAATACGCGTGAATAACATAACCTTTTTATCGGAATTTAAAACCATGGCTTCGAAAGGATTACATGATAAATATAGTAATTACCACTATTGTATCGTGCGGGAATGTCAGAATACATCAATAAAGAACCTAGAGAAGTTGTGGATTAAAGTACCCAGTGATGAGAATATGCGGAACTCCTGGTTACAACTAGCTAAAAGAGATCCCGTAACTCTGTCCAGTTGAACTGCAGTGTATTTCTGTGAAGATCACTTTAATGTACGTACAATAAACTAACAGCAGATTATTTTTTCAATTTTCACTTTAAACGTTCAGGTGAGGTTATAAAATATACTAAGTCAGTCAATTTTAATTGCATGTTGATCATCATTTAAATGATTTATTCATGTAATTTGTTCGTTTCAGAATTGCCTAAGGAGGATGCTGTACCATTCTTCTGTTGAGGATAAGATTTGTGACAAAATAATGCAAGCAGAACAATGTAATCCTCACTTCAGAGATAAGGCAGTGCAAGCTGAGCCAGAACATGCATCATGCCAAGTAGTTTCAAATTATGATCACAAGGTCACTCAAGTATCAATAATGAAACACTATAGAAGTAAGAAGGTGCAATTTAGTGCAACTCTGAAAGATGTCATATCTTCACCAATAAAGTCTACGTCCCACCAATCAACTACAACATCTCCCAAGAAATCTACATTTAGAAGTAAATTGTCAACAAGAAGATTAGTTTTTTCAAGTGAGGAAAAATATGACAGTGATTATCATACACACCTTCTTCAGGATAGCAAATTTACAAGACTCTCATTCAATAAATTAAATGATACATACATAAAGTATTTTATTTTTATATCAGTCTATTGTACAAAATAGCTTTGTTTTATGGGTTATACTCGTATATTCATAAATTATTAAAGGGGTAAGTATTCAAAAATTAGTCTCCCCACTACGTTGTAAGAGGAACTGCTGTGCAAAATTTCAAGTTTCTTACCCTTTTATACATAAGGCAAGAGGTTATAAATATGTTTGATAGCATTGATATTATGTCAGTCAGTCAGGTAGCTTCTTCTTTTATACTACTGGTTTTCCCATGATTTAAGTTTATTCATCTCATACTCTCTGTTTATTCAGATACAAACATCTTTCTTTATAATAATTTACACTATTAGGTAAACATTAGATATGGAAACAGATTGATAGAAAAGAAAAAAAAATGTTAATATCTTACTATTCAGAGCTTAGGCAATGTGAATTAAATGTGTTTTTGAACAGAACAAGTTAATGAGTATTTTTGTCTTAATACTAGACTTACAAATGGGTAAAAATAATAAAGCTAATACTAAGAGTTAAATGATTTATTATTGAGTTACACTTTCAAATAGTTTAGGACAAATCGTCTTTTGGCCTAGTTTCATTGCAGCCGTCAACACAGACCTTGCACCAAAAATCTTTGCAACCAAAGAACCATCATGCGTTCTGCACCAACTAACTTTTTACCTCTTCATAATCTCCAACATGCTTGATAAACTGACATGATTTAATTTTTCGGTTTTTGCATTCAATTACAAATTCCTCCATAACACTGGTATCTGGTTCCGGAACCTGATGTTTTGTGCTGCCGACTTTTGAACGATTGGATTTTTTTCAGTAGCATTCTACTGATGTGCAAGATGTCTCTTCACTGCGACGATGCAACTACATTAAAAATGCAACAGCATGTTTGCAGCCCCCTGCTGCAGCTGGACAATCTTGACAAACAACATAATCTCTTCTTCTTCATCAATGACTGCTGAAACTGATACTGCTTAGAGTGCACCTTATGTTCAGGACACATTTTACATTTCACATTGTAGATTTTACTTTCCCTTTTAAGTTGAACATAACCAATTGCATCATCACCATAATATGATTCTCCTGCAGACCTGAAAAATAATATAATAGTTTAGCAATAAGTAGTTGGTCAGAGGTTAGAATACACTTATTAGTACTTATTTCCTTATTTTCAGTTAATGATGTGGTCTAAATTAAAAAAAAAGGTTGTAAATGAACTGTACTTACTTAGTTAACTTAACATTCCTTAGCTTAGCTGAGCAGAAATCAGGATTTAAAGCAAACAATTTTGCAACCATCAATGTGTCGATTTTGAGCAGATTTGTGCTTTCTGCTTTCACAAACTCAGGATCCATGATAATTTTCAATAAATGCGAACTGTACAATATTTTTATGTGAAAACAAGGCGTTTATATGAAAGACCACGAATAACCTGAAACTAGTGTTTGACGTTTTGTTGTTTACAATATTGGTGACGTAGAAACATGGCGGACGGTGTTTTCAGTCAAGAGAAAAAAAAGTAAAAAATTAACGGGTTTCAGTTGAATTTTTACAGCAATCCCTTATTTATATTTATTGAAGTTTATATATTTCGGACCCTTGTACAGAATAATATTTGAATTAAAAGTTATTATGATAAATGGTGACATGAGGCAACTAGCCTATTGCAGCCAAGGGCTTGCTAGCAGTCATAGTACCTATTAGTAATAATAACTTAAGTAGTAGTTCTTAAACTATACAGGGTGTTCCAAAAAATAGTGCCAAGCCGAAGCTCAGAGGTAGAGCATCATCACTAGAGCTACCCCAATCACTGCGACTTTTGATAGTTTTCGAGTTATGATTTTCTTTTACAACATTCAGAACTTTTTATGTCTTAGTGTTATGGATGTAAATACTTCGCAGCTAGGCCTAGTATTCATCTAATAATAATAAAAAAATCAGGCATGTACCTTAACTATTTGCGTCACAGTAACCAAAAAAGTACCTAAGCATACAAATTTAAAACAATCATACCTAACTCGAAAACTATAAAAAATCGCGGAACATACATGGGGGTGATTCGGGTAGCTCTAGTGATGCTCTACCTCGGTTTTGGCTTGGCACTACTTTTTGGGACACTCTGTATAAAGACTTTTTTAAGACTGGTTGCCTACGATACAATTATCGTTTTTAGTGACCTTTTATGTTAATACAACATAAAATATGCACAAAATTTTTGGAACACAGGTATAAGTATCTGAAAAACTAAAAATTTTCATTAGGTAAGGCACATTTATTTTTGGGTCGCTCAATTTAGTCCAATGCATAAATCCACGATAATCATTTTGCGCGCGTAATTAGTGCATCTTGTGTCAATCGTAAATTCTGATAAATTCACAGATGAGACAGGGACAGATAGGAAACGGCCCTATGATTGGTCCGTTCATAGTAAAAGTTCCGGCATCTATGGACTTCCATTGGGTAGCGCTAAAAAAAAAAAAAAGATCGTAACTTTTTAATAACGACTGCTTTAGCGACGTTGCAGTACCGCTTTAATATATTTTATAACGGGTAACGTTACCGCACCAATAACGGTACGGCTACATTATTATTTCAAATTATTTATAGAAATAAAAAACCATAAAATAAGTTTTATTAAAAAATTTATTTCATAAAAATACAACTTAAAAACAAATGCATACAACTAACGACAAAATTACAAAGGTGGTCCTATCTTTTGAGCACTTGAGTCTGAACATGAAGTACATCTTAGAATTATCTACACGTTCGAAGATAAATACCAACCGGATGATTTCTTATTCCGTAAGGAAAATTACAAAATAATAATGGAATAAAAAATCATCCGCGCATAACTCGATAAAGTAAGCACCATAAACTTAGGAAACTATGAAATACTATTAGTAATAAGTAAAACTATACAGCCATTAATTCACAGAATCATCAACTGCGGGTTTTTAAGAAAAATAAAAGAAAACCTACCGCGCCAATAGAAAATAAAGTCTGGTTGGGCTTTATTTTCATCAATAACATTGAGACTGAACTATTTATGAACATAATATTTAGTAACTAGCTGTTGCCCGCGGCTTCACACGCGTGTAATTTAGTTTGTCAAATATCGTCATAAATTATAGCCTATACAGGGTGGAATTTTGTAATGCCACCTGGAAGGAAAGTATTCTTAATACTGTAGATAGAAAAATTTATCTCAAAGGAAACATTCCTTTATTTTTGTAAAGAAAGAGAACTGCATTCAGATTTCCGAAAAATTTTGCGAAATTCACCACCATACCATACAATTTTCCGTAAATAATTACAATAATTTAAGATTTCATCCTTATACTTAACTTTCACGATCGGTGCAATAAAATAAAGGGTGTAGTTTTTTCACAGATTTTAGTTGGTTCGATTCCCGGGTGTGGCAAGCTAAGTTTTGGAAATCTTTGAATGCAGTTCTATTTCTTTTAAAAAATAAAGGAATGTTTTCTTTGACTACAATTTTGTATCTACAGTATTAAGAGTACTTTACCTCCGAGTGGCATTACAAAATTCCACCCTGTATGTTAGTTATTTTGGGTTTTAAAGTATAATACTGCAAAGTTTCATCAAAATCCGTTCAGTAGTTTTTGCGTGAAAGGGTAACAAACATGTTAACATCCAGATTCCAGACATCCATCCAAACTTCCGCATTTATAATTTAAGTAGGAAGTAGGATTTGAGTAAATCTATCTTTAATTGCCAAGTAAGTAAATGTTAAAGATTCTTAGTTAATTTATCTCTGTTTGAGTCAATTTTAGTCATAAAACCCATTATTACAAAAAATTAAGCCCGGGATGAACCTTAGAGAATTAAACCTCCTCTATGAATGGGATGAACACTGGTTTAAAATTACATTTCCATACTAAATGTCAATTTTACCTAGAGTTTAACTTTTTGTAATAAATAGGTACCCACCATTGAAGCCAACAGGAACATTTCTATTGTCGCAGACTATAAATCCTACTAATATTATAAAGGTCAAAGTTTGTGTGGATGTTTGTTACTCTTTCACGCAAAAACTACTGAACGGATTTGGTTGAAACTTTACAGTATTATTATTTGTTACATAATAAATTATAATTTATGCCAATCTGTAGCACTAAATTTCACGCGGGTGAAGCCGCGGGCAAAAGCTATTTATAAATTATAAATGGTACCTAATTCTGTTTACAATAAAAATGATGATTACCTGTAATTGCGTAACACTAGACAGCCATTAACAAAATTAATCATTTTTACCGTATTTGCATGTTTATAAGAAACTAGCTGACCCGGCGAACTTCGTACCGCCAGTAAAAATCCGGTTTTAGCCTATCTTCATTAGGGAAAATGAAGGATTCTAATTGTGAAATAATTTTTCAAATTGGTCCAGTACTTAGTTTCGGAGCCTGTTCAATATAAACAAACAAACAATCATAATTATTATGCCCCCTTATAAGTAAAATTTGTGTAGAAAAAAATATACTACGATTTTCTTTAACTTGCGTAAAACTATACAGCCATCAACAAAAGACCTACTTAACAGTACAATTTTCCATAGTAAATTATGGTATTAACAAGTAATTATCAGTTTCCAAAAAGTGAATAATGTATTGCAAGTTTCTAAGAAAAAAAAGACGACAATAAAATTTACCCTAATAGATTTATAAATTATTTGTTTATACAACAACTACGATTTTCTTTGACTCAAGTAAAACTATACAGCCATTAACAAAGAAATTCACAATAAGTACATTCTTGAGGCAAAAATAACAAAAAACTTTAGTTGAAAAAACTATACACTGGGCCGGAATCTGAAACAATATGAATTACATTATTATGATTCTTATTACAAATAATAACAGACTGAAGAAGCTGTTTATAATAATAGAAAAAGAACTCAAAATGGCGACTTGTATCCACTGTGTGCACGTGATGTCTGTCGTCGCTTATTCCATTCATATTAAACCAGATTAAATTATTAAGGATAATACTACTACATACTAGGTGATTCTTTAAGGTGTTGCCATTTTTTTATCATTAGACTCACTCAGAATTATTAGTAACTTAATCGATTTACGTAAAGAGCAGATTTTTTTATTTATTTCTTAATTTATTATTATCAAAAACAGCATGCGTGGACTTATCCATGAAATCACAGTCATTATGGCGCACGAAAATAAACCTTATAGCCTTTACAACTTAAGGTATATGCATACGCTCAAATTCAACAGATTATAGCGCAGTAGCGTAGTCAATACTGCGTTACCGCAACATATTTATGAACAGCTTATGATTACATTTGTCTGAATTTGTTTTAGATTTGTATGATCGTTAAAACACTTACAATATTTTTTAAAATTGGCACTGCGTTTATATTTATGAACTCGACTGTACATAATTTATATTTAAATGATATTATTGAGCGTTTGTCAAACCTACCAAATTTGGTGCTGTATCATTGCGGCAGTTTTTTCACTCAATACCTTCATTTTCTTGATCGTTGACTAAAGATATAAATATGTGGCGAAATAGCTCATACGCTTTCGGGCTCCGTTTTAAAAAAAACAAAGAGTCCACCTTTTGTTTGTATGTACCGCCTCTGTTTGATGAGTTTATTTGCAAGCTGAACCTGAAATAATTAATGACAATAGTATAATACAACATGTATTAATCATATTATAAACGCTTACTTAAAATTAATTATCTACTTTGAAAAAAGCATCAAAATTAAACTGAAATACTTAATATTAATAATTTTAGAAGAATACTAGCGGCCGCCCGCGACTTTGTACGCGTGGATCCCGTTTTACTCCCTTCATCTATCTTACGCGGTTTAGATTTTTTTATACAAATGTTTTTTCCCGCTAATTCCCGTTGCCGTGGGAATTTCGAGAATTCCTTTCTTAGTGCACCTCTACGGTACCTAAGCTATGTCCCTTCCAAATTTCAAGTGCCTACGTTTAGCCGTTTAGGCTGTGCGTTGATATGTCAGTCAGTCAGTTTCTCCTTTTATGTAATTAGATTTGAAATTTAATAAATTAAATACATTATTATGATACCTTAGGACGCAGCAATAATATTATCCATAATGTGGCTCTGATGTAGATGGCAGGATACAGTTTCTGAAATATTTTAATAAAACACAATTAAAATTTATTACATAATTAAAAAAATAGCATAAAATAAACCTATAAAATTAATTAAGTATGATGGTAATTATAACCTGTGGTATAACTATGTAAAATTAATTTAAAAAGATAGTTTTTTAAGATAGAATACTGCAACCTTTACTAATTATAAGTATATTGGAAAAATCCTGTAAAACTTAATGTACAATTAATTATCAAACAAAACAATATAATTTAAATAACTTAAGATAGTTTTCTTTGCAGAACAAAATTAAATGTTCATCATAATAAATACTGCTTACAAAACATTACAATAGAAAAATTACTATCACAAAAAATCTGTTTAAATTAACATATTGAAATTATAAATTATGTTCGAAGAATATTGTAGGTGAATTTCAATTTAAAAGTACTTAGGTATTATTTACAACTGAGTTGAACACAGCATTATCTAGCAACAACATTGAATTGAAGTTATCTCTATTAAGAACATTGATTACTTTTTTAGTCAAATTAAAAAATTAAAATATCTTTATCCGTATAGACTAATTAAATTAGTACTTGCAAAACACTTTATGGTTGAATCTAGGTATATACTTTAACTTACTGGATGACCTGATCAGCAACAGCTTGGATGGTCGCCGAGATGTTATTATTATCTTCATGGATGAATAAAAAATAGGACATCCATTCATCATAACCAATAGATTGTTTTGGATTTATTTATCCTCAAAATGTGATTGGCAGACCTGAAACAAAAATCAGTCAGTTCAGTCCTATAGAAATTGCAGCAAACTTTATAGCAATTTGGAAGGTTGTTTAATAACCTAAAATCACTTGCCTTTCTTTGACGAAGTTGCTCCTTTGTCATAGTTCCTGATAAAGGATTTGCAGGCAGGAAGTACTGCATCTGGCTCATCTGTGTACTGCATCCTTAGAGCCTGCAATGCTTCATCACGTGGCAGGGAAAAAACCCTGGACTTGGTGGACGAGCAACTGGTCACGATGCATTTGAAGTGTATTTAAGTAAATACGGTAAAATGACCATTATGAGCAATGAAAATTGCTTTTTTGTTAGCTTTTATTTCCGAATATTTCGGAATCAAGATTTTTTCAACTCGGAATTTCGAAAAGAATTCAGTGAATGATTGATTGAATGAATGAGCGAGCGAATTCTGCGAATGAATGAGTGGATACTGTCCTGTCAATGTCATTAAAATGACAGTTGACGTAAAGGATGCTTTTTTTTTTTTAATTGGCCTAATCCTACAGGCTATGTTCGCTGAGATTATGTGGATGCCCCTAGAAATGACATTTGACTAACCATCTGTCAAACACTATGGCGTTTCCACCCCGTGGTTATATTTGATACTCGACAGAAGTCGAGTCGATAGACACAAAGATGCTTTCTCAAGAGTACTGCACAAAATGATACGGAACAATTCCCATCTCCCGTTCCCGCCGCTGTAACTCCTGTGTAGCCAGTATCTACAACTTAACCGCCAACAAAAACCCAACCAATGAAGGTAAATTTTGTCCCGGGAAAGTTAAACTGTCACAAAATGATAGGTAGGTAAGTACTGTGTCTACTGGAAAGACTATAGTAACTCATTTCGGTATGACAAAAATTTCAACAGAATATCTTCATTGTATATTAATCATACTACCTACAAATTATCTACAAGATAAACGAATGGACAATAACATTTTATAACACACATCTTTATTTATTTTTAATGACCTTTACAAACTACCCCAATTTCGTAGATGCTAAATTTAGATTTTATATTGATTAAAATCGAACATCGTTTATTTTGAGATTTTAGGCAGGTACATACATCGAGAAAAAAGTTTTCCTTTTTTGGGAGCGAACATAAAAATCCAAAGACGCAGTGAAGTTAGTTAATCAAGGACCGATAGTTAATAAGGCGCATTTTGCGTCAGACCCAGTAAGACTCATCTTGTGGAGTTAATTGTAATAATAATAATAGTGCCACGTTGCAACAGAACTATACCTATAAGTCTAATGCACTGTGGACTGTAGCACTGTACATAAGTACATACTGAGTCCTGTAGGTAAGCATAGGTCCGTAGTTACACATAATTTCATTTTGACATAACACTAATAACACTTATCTCCGACAAGGCGTAACATTTACCTGCGTGTATGAATAATAATTAAAATAATTACGATTCAAACAATAACTGCTTGGCAGCGATGTGGGCGAAGACAAGCGTATGTGACGTGGATGTTGACGAATCACCCAAAATGCCAACGAACCACCTTGAACTTGGCCGCGCGGGATGCTCCCGGCCAGCCACCCCACACCGCATTCGGCCTGCCTCAAAGTCGAAAGACCTAGTCAATTTAATCGCATTCCAGACCGGTTCTTTGGAGTATCTCCAAAAGGGCAAGGGATCCGGACTCCGAAGAGATACAATAACATCATATAAAATCATCTTCACTCTACCTACGACACGCAAACATAGTAGGACACGAATATTCGATGTAATTTCTTTTCTAATGTAGAAAAGGTGTTGGATTCCTAAATGTCGTAGCAAGTTTGGTAACAAATACCGATATCTAAAGCTTCCGACCATCAGGCAAGTAAAAGAAGGAGGTAGGTATATCTAACAAATGATTTAGCACGTAGAGTAGCTCAGTATGAGAGCTACTCTTCGTGCTAAATCAATTTGCAAACATGCACTTAAGTGCGCAAACCTTTACGAAAACAAAGAATGAGTGAATGTCACTAAAAGACTGAAGATCTGTTGAATGAAAGAGCTAACTCATACGTTCATTAGGCGACGACTTCCTTAAATAAGCTAGGTCACCCGTCCAGGTCAGAGCTGAGCGTTGAACAAGGGCAATGCCAATTTCAAGGTCCACTTAGTCAGAGTACAGTTAGGTGGCATCGGCAAAGAAACAATGCGAGTGACATTGGCGGGAAGAAAGGATGGTACGCTGCGTGCATAATAATTGAAGCGCCCAGCGCGCCGGCACCAAGGTGCCACGTACGGTGGCTCCTCACATCAACACCTGACGACTCTTTGTCAGGAGCTGGCAACATTTTCTTGTCGCATTAAAAACATAACCCTAAATCGTGGGCCGGAAAAGAAATTATGAAATGTTCCAAATAAAGAAAATAAAAATAGGTGTAAATCTTTGATTAATTTTGTGCAGACATATCACGAAATACTGGTTCATAAACTGAATATAACAGTTTTTAGTATGTTTACTAAGAATAAATTCAGCTACAAATATTTTGTTCCCATAACTCATTATAATTTAAAAGCAGCATATCGAAAATGAGTTGCAAGCTAAAATTAATTAGGTACATACATATTAATAGCTTAGATTTAAAATGTTTAGCATCTCTTACATTTGTAAGGTATTGTGGGTCTATCGTAAGGCAAGTGTATTTTATTTAGCTACTTCATTGCGAGTATCATTACGATCACATATTTACAATGTGAAAACAGTGCTGAAAAACTACACAAATCAAGTGAAAAGTGTTTGTTCATTTTTGGAGTTATCGGACAATACGCACATAAATACTTATAAATTATTTGAAAACTTGATTAAACAGTAAGTATACTAGATTTTTATTGCATTAATAAGGTTTAAAGATTCTTTATTTCTCAATAAAAAACATATTGTCACTTACTTGAGAACAGAAATAAACTGAGTGATTTACATTTGTATTGTTCGCACCGATATGTTTTATAAAAAGCATTGGCTTTAGTAAATTAAACCATCTGATTGGTAATAAAAAATAAATAACATGCGTAGTTTCAAAACAAACACAATTACATTACAAATATTGGTTTAAGGCTCATTCCACAACGTCTTGAATGTGTAGGGCAAGTTTCCTTTTAAACATATTAAGGGAGTCAATGGTTTTTATTGATGCGGGTAGTTTGTTAAATAGCTGTGCTCCCATGCTCAAAATTATGCATTTTCTTGTGCGTATCTTGGGTAGAATCAAATAGCTAGAGCAATATTATTAGATATTAGGTAGTTATGTCCTCCAACATGCCATCACGCATTATCCAAGTACCTAAATAGGCATATAAGATAACGAAATAAGCATATTAAGCATATTGTATTACAATGTAACAATCTAAACTGCCGAGTCGGGAACAAAGACATATTATAATCGAAATCAACATCCGGCAGTTCCCGGTAGACGCCTCACGCCACCGGACCGATAATCAGCTCTATATAAAGAGCCCGTGATGATGGTATAAAACATTATATTTTAGGCTTCCAACTTCGAAGCACCTTAGGCTAGTTAGGTTAGAACCGTTCAATCGCTGAACACTTAGTTGTAATTTTGTACTTTATAACTTCATTAAAAATCATTGAAAGTTTAAAGTTGTAGTTTTTTTTATAAAGTCTGCTCGCCGCACAAACTTGACTGGCGCAGCCGGTAGGATCTCGCGTCGCGATAATCAAAGTATAACGATTATATCGGTCTTGAGCAATCGCGGTTAGGCTATCAAGTCTACAACGGCGGGATCCACGAACCAAACAAATAAGTCAAGCGGCACCAGCACCAGCAGCAGCACCAGCAGCAGCAGCAGCACCAGCAGCAGCAGCGGCACACCGAGAAGATATGGGGGTGAGCGGCAAGTGAGTAAACCTCTTCGCTACCGTTTTTGTACCATTCTTCCCAACTTTTTGTAACGTTCTTTATCCCAAATCATAATAAACGTTACTGCTCGTAGTTCCTTCCACTTTAAGGATTACGCCAGCGCTTAGTAATAGGAAAGAAATATTTTGAAATTGTTTATTTTATCAGAAAATTGTTAATTAATTAAAATGGAACATATAAATGTTATACCTAGTGAAATGTTAAATTTAATACCGAAGTTTGAAGGCGACGGTAAAACGTTGAATTTATTCCTAAGGGAATGCCAATATGTTATAAATATATATAGAGGCCCTGATGAAAATGTAACACAAAACAGTTATGTATTTCATGCGATAACTAGTAGATTAGTAGGACGCGCAGCGGCATTGTTAAGCGAGCGCGAAGATATTAATACATGGATAGCATTAAAACAAGTGTTAACCCAGCATTTTGGAGACCCCAGATCGGAAGCTTGCATAGCGATCGAACTAGAACAAATTAAAATCAAACATGGAGAGTCGTATAGCGAGTTATGTCATCGTATTCAGAATGTTAAGAGCACACTGATGTCTAAAGTCAACATGATTGAGGACGAAGGCATTAAAGCAGCTAAAGTAATTATATACGATAATACCGCGTTAAATGTCTTTCTATTCAACCTAACTGAAGACATGATTAGAGTGATTAGACTTAGAGGTTGTACCACCTTAGAGCAAGCCCTAAGCATTGTGTCTGAGGAGGAAAACTTCCAATTTCAGTACAATATGAAAAATAAGAACAAAATCACACCAAGTAAACCCAGCTTTACCCAATCTCAACCGGCATTTAAACCGAATTTCGTATCGCCAACTCAAGCATTTAAGTTTGGCATACCTTTCAATAATAATAATCCATTCAAACAAAACTTCACACCTTTCAATAGGTTTAATCCAAATGGACAAAACTTCAGATATAATATGCCACAGAATCCTAATAATATGTCCAATCAACCCAAGTTTGTTTTCTCAAACCAGAATCCACAAAATTTCAGATTCCAGCCTAATCAAAATCCTAGACCTATTTATAGGATGCCTAGCAATAATAACAATCACTACAGGCCTAATCCATATTCGGTTCCAATGAATCGATTCAATCAATTCCCACAACAAAATAACCAATTTAAATTTGGATTAAGCAACCCACCTTTGGCGCAACGTCCCTCATACAAGTTGGACACTGATGTTTCAATGCGTTCAGCAGCTCCAATCCATCATAACTTAATAAATAACCCTGAAACCCCGGAAACACTCTTTTACGAGCCCGAGCCCGAGAGTCCCGAGGACCAGTACTATTATTACTACGACGGTCAGTACGAGGACGTACCTCAGTATGAATCAGAGCAAATAGTAGAACCGGAAACTCATAATGACGAAAATTTTCAAGTAGAAGCCTCACCGGATATAAATCGGAAGTGATAAATCTAAATTATTATGACGGAATGTTAAGATTGCCACACGTGTTAATACCTGAAATTAAAGCAAAGTTTATGATAGATACGGGAAGTACACGATCGTTCATAAGCCCGAAAAAGGCTAACGAGTATTTCAACGCCTATAAATACGAAGAGCCATTTGAAGTCATTAGCACGCACGCGCGTAGTAGCCATAATAAAGTAATCCATATTCCATTATTAAAATCATTTGCAACCACAGGAAGTCATAAGTTTTACGTGTATAACGTAGACAATCGTTTCGATGGCTTGATAGGTAGCGACTTGTTAAAACAGTTGGGCGCTACCATAGACATGGACAAACAAATATTAAAAACTCATAACGCACAGTTGAGAATAATATATAGCCCACCATATGAAGTAACTATAGCACCGCGATCCGAGTCACGTGTTAAAATCCCCACCACTGTGTCAGAGGGTGACGCAATAATTAATTATACTAACTTCGGACAAGGCGTCCGTATGCCCAGTGCTCTCGTGAGCTGTCAACGAGGTTACGCGTATACCGTGATCCAAAATAGTTCGGATAACTATATAACAATAACTATATCTAAACCATTCGCAGTAGAACCGTACAGTGTCAGTGAAATACCAGTTAATAATATCAGTGACGTACCGCAAGGTTATGAGATCGACGAAGTGTTACAGCAGAATCTGGAAAAACTCAGGTTAGAACATATGAATGATGAGGAAAGAAAGGTTATTAGGAATCTTTGCTATGAATACCGTGATATATTTTATTGTGAAAAAATACCTTTGAGCTTTTCAAACAATGTAAAACACCAAATCCGTACTAAAAATGAGGATCCTATTTACGTAAGACCATATAGGTTACCTCAAGTCCAGACAGACGAAATTAATAAACAAGTGGAAAAACTTTTATTAGATAATGTAATTCAGGAATCACATTCCCCGTGGAATGCCCCAGTGCATCTAGTTCCAAAGAAAATGGATGCATCAGGTGAAAGAAAATTTAGGATGGTCATTGATTACAGACGTTTAAATGAAATCACAACCGACGATAAATACCCATTACCCAATATCGCGGATCTTTTTGATAAACTAGGAAAATCAATTTACTTTACCACCTTGGATTTAGCAAGTGGGTACCATCAAATCGAGATAGATAAGGATGACAGACAAAAGACAGCATTCAGCACCCAAGCGGGGCACTACGAATTTCTGCGCATGCCGTTCGGTTTAAAAACCGCGCCGGCGACGTTCCAACGCGCAATGGATAACGTACTGCGTGGGTTACAAGGAATGCACTGTTTAGTCTACCTTGATGACATCATAGTTTACAGTAATAGCTTACAGGAACACATTCAGAGCTTAAGAAAGATATTTGATCGCTTAAGAGAAACCAACCTTAAAATCCAATTAGATAAATCTGAATTTTTACGCAAGGAAGTCTTGTACTTAGGACACACAATCACTAAGGAAGGTCTTAAACCGAACAATGACAAAATTAAAGCCATCTTAGATTTCCCTATTCCCACAACTACAACAGAAATCAAAAGTTTCTTAGGTCTTATAGGTTACTATAGGAAGTTTATAAAAGACTTCGCCAAGATAACACAGCCACTTACCAGTTGTCTAAAAAAACGTAATAAAATAATAATTGATGACAAATACAAATCCGCTTTCGAAACATGTAAAGAACTTTTAACAAACGCACCATTGTTACAATATCCCGATTTCGAGAAACCGTTTGTTTTAACAACAGACGCCTCTAACTTCGCTATCGGAGCCGTATTATCACAAGGAACTGTAGGCAGCGATAAACCGGTCGCCTACGCAAGTCGTACACTGAACGAAGCCGAGACGCGATACAGTACCATCGAAAAAGAATTATTAGCCATAATTTGGGCAGCAAAGCATTTCAGACCGTATTTGTATGGTAGGAAGTTTACAATTTACACCGATCACAGACCACTAGCATGGTTAAATTCGATAAAGGAACCCAACAGTAAACTCACCAGATGGAAGTTACGTTTAGCGGAATTTGATTATGACATCATATATAAAAATGGTAAACAAAATAGCAACGCTGACGCGTTATCCCGAATTAAATTAAACGTACTCACCAATGAGGAAAATATGTCAATGCAGGTAAATATAGACAATGATAAACCATCAAGTATAGTGACCATTTCATCAGATTCCAGTAATTCAATTAATTCCCAAAAACGAGTAGAAAAAGATGATTACGGAGTTATTAGATCACCATCAAATAGTAGCACAATATCAGCACCAGAAAGTAGTTCACATTCCGCAACAGCACACTCCGCTAAGGACATAGATACCATAGGTATACCCATATTAAATGAAGCAATAGACACGAAACCCAATCAAATCATAGTAGATTCTTGGGGATTAGACAAGTTAGAAGTAGTCGATGTTTCCAATTCCAAACAACGCATTTTAGAAATCAATTTACCATTAAATCGCCCTGATCTAATTAAAGACTTCTTAAAACGATATACCCGACCTAAAGTAAAACATTTTATTCACTTCACTGACCCTAATCATCGTAAATTATTTGTGGAAACAATAATAGCATTGTTTAGAAAAGATACTGTACATTTCTTTGAATGCACAGAGCGTATCATTCATATAACAGATGAACAAGAACAACGCGCTATAGTACTAACTTATCACACCGGAACAACATGTCATCGTGGAATACGAGAAACAATAATGCGTCTTAAACGCACCTACTTTTGGAGTAAAATGGAAGAAACTGTTTCAAGCATCATAAATGCATGTGAAACTTGTAAACGAATGAAATATAATAGAAAACCTTTTAAGCCCGAATTACAGTTAACGCAAACTCAAACAAAACCATTTCAGGAAGTTTTTATGGATCTGTTTAGTATAGAAGGCAAATACTATCTTACAATCGTAGACGCGTTTAGTAAGCTAGGACAGGCTATGGAAATACCTAATAGATCTACACCGGAAGTAGTTAGAGCATTGCTAAGGTATTTCTCATTTTATGGAGTTCCGACAAAAATCAATTGCGATCCAGGCTCAGAATTCAATAACGCCCTTTTAAAAGAAATGTTAACATTTAATAAAGTGGAATTACACATAGGTACTCCACATAACCCCAACTCAATGGGAATCGTTGAGAGATTCCACTCAACACTAATCGAGATCTACAGACTCGCTAAATTCGAACAAAAATTCACAGACGCAGCAGCCGTAATGACGTATGCAATATTGGCATACAATCAAACGATTCACTCAACGACAGGTTTAACGCCTTTTGAAGTAACTTTCGGACACACGGACTCTTCAAGCCCGTTTAACGTAGATTTTAATCAGCAATATACGCAACAGCTAGTAAAGGAACATGTAAGAAAGACTAAACACTTATACAGATATTTAACCGACAAAATTATCGAAACTAAAGAAGGCATTAGGAACAAACGCGGCGGTGAAACTGAATTCGACATCCAAATGGGTGATACAGTGTTTATAAAAGGCGTGAATGAAAGACGAAGTAAGGATAAACCCCGTTATCAAAAAGCACAAGTCTCAGGTGAAATAGTTAGAAACACAGTCCCTGTAATATCAAAAAATAGACCCACTAAAGTTCCAATTAAAGACATAAGGCGTCCTCCGCAGGTGCCTCATCCTGATGATGATCCTGACAATCCGCGCCCGGGCCCTTCAACTCGACAAAATTGAAAAGAATCCGGGATTGCTACCAGTGAAGGAAGGTCAAGCATTGATAAGTGAAGAAAACTGGACGGTGATAAAAACCTTAAATCTGACCAACATCCAAAGGGATTTAGATCATAACGTAGACAAATATAGGGAATTTAAGGCTCACATGAGTAACACGGTTAAAATAGGAAATGCATTTGAATATAACAACATTAAAATGCAAACTGATAATATAATGCTCATTACTGTAGAAAAGTTTAAGCAAGTAGTACCTGTAAGTCGTAAAAAGCGCGGCCTAATAAATCCATTGGGATCATTCATTAAAGCTATCACAGGTAATCTCGATAACGATGACGCTGAGAGATACGATACCATGATTAAAGAATTAAAAACAAATCAAGACGCTATTGCAAATAAAGTAACGATCTTATCCGAAATGGCGGGTATTATAGCCAATAATACCAATGCTACTCGACACAATTTCGCCCAAATCAATAAAGAGCTATTAATAATTAGAAGACAGATAAATCAAAGTAACGTAGAAAAATTAGAAAACAAGATCATTCAAGTATTTCATTTATTTATTCATAACTTTCAAACGATCTTTACGCATTTGGACGATATTGAAACCGCTATAGCTTTTAGTAGACTTAAGGTGTTACATCAATCAATAATCGATAATAAAGAATTGTTAAATGTATTAAAACAAATTGAAATAACTAATAAGTTAGTATTCCCAGCAAAATTAGCGAATTTAATTAAAATTGAACAAACCATAGAGTTAAAAGCATATTTTAAAGAAAGACAGATAACGTTTATTATGAGCATTCCCTTGGTTACACCATACATATATAATTACTATAGAATAATTCCTTTACCCATCCTTAATAAAAATAATATCACCACCATCCTTGCACCTAAATCCCCTTTTATCCTGGTACAAGAGGCGAAAACTTGGTCACTCCCCTCACCATGCCAGGAGATCGATGAAAACCTTCATCTATGCAGAAATGTGGATACTACTACACAAGAACAGGACTTATGCACTTCAAGCTTAATGAAATCGGAAACTAACACTTCCATGTGCAAACCTATAGCCGTGGAAATCAATAACTTGTACATCAGATCTTTTTATGAAAACTGGTGGATTGTGTATTCCAGAAATCCGGTAACCCTGAAGGAAACCTGTAAGGGGGAAATCACGAGAAAACAACTTCGTGGCACTTACCTGGTTGGAATGGACGGAGTATGCGATCTCCAAATACAAAAGGTAACTCTCAGACGACGCCACTCTGGAGCGAGAGGCTTCAAATACCATAAAACAGCAAAGATAAACTTACCTGAAGTAGCACAAGGCCCTGTTAACGCAGATGAAGTAAAACCTGTAAACCTGGACGACATCAACTTGGACAACTTGCAGCTTTTGGCGTACGCGCTGAAATCTCCCGAAAAACAAGTGTTAAGTGATGCAGTGATAAATATAAAAAGTGTTAGTGTTGGCACGGTAATTTTATATGTTATAATTGTGTTAGTTATAAGTATAGTTATATTTTATAAAATAAAGAAAATGTACCCAAATTTATGTAATCGAAACCCTCCGATTCCAATTAAGCAATCGGATGATTTCGAACTTAAGGAGGGAGGAGTTATGTCCTCCAACATGCCATCACGCATTATCCAAGTACCTAAATAGGCATATAAGATAACGAAATAAGCATATTAAGCATATTGTATTACAATGTAACAATCTAAACTGCCGAGTCGGGAACAAAGACATATTATAATCGAAATCAACATCCGGCAGTTCCCGGTAGACGCCTCACGCCACCGGACCGATAATCAGCTCTATATAAAGAGCCCGTGATGATGGTATAAAACATTATATTTTAGGCTTCCAACTTCGAAGCACCTTAGGCTAGTTAGGTTAGAACCGTTCAATCGCTGAACACTTAGTTGTAATTTTGTACTTTATAACTTCATTAAAAATCATTGAAAGTTTAAAGTTGTAGTTTTTTTTATAAAGTCTGCTCGCCGCACAAACTTGACTAGGTATCCATTTATTCTTTAAACAATAAACATAAATAACATATTATAAGCAATAAATATACTTTTAATCTCAATTAATAAACCTTCCCCCATTATAAAAGAAGAGAAAATAAGGTATAAATCAAGTTCAATTTAGTGTTAATTTTTCACGTCTTCTCGTTAGCTATTTTGAATGTTGCTTTAAGATTTATTTCCAACAAAACGAAAAGCTATATGGGTGTTCTATAAAATATGATGCCATTAAAGTGACATAGTTTAGATTTAAAGAACCGGTAGAGTCAAGAAAAAAGCTATTGATACATACTATCGTTAAGCCGGCGATGGGTTGAAGAACACAATAATGTAGAAAACCGGTCTACTTTTACAAAATATATGTATGTAAATTAGATATGTTTAGGTATATTTCTTTTTATTTTTCTAATTTACCGTTAATTTCCTTAACCATAATTTATAATGAGGGGTAAAAACAAATGTTTTATAATATTCTACATTTACTAGACTGAGTTTATAATGGTTCATCAAAACATGTTATTATAATTGTCATAGCAGCACAATACAACCAATTTACTTTAAAAATGTATCATATTAGATATCTATCTAACTAAATACTACTTCAAATATCGAAATTATAAGCTACGATTAAAGAAATGCTTAGTTACGAGTAAACAGAAACAAAAATGTAAACAATTTGTGAAGTATAGACTACTAATAAGCTACGAGTATGTCTACTTATGTCAATAACAAGTAGCATACTTGTTTATCATAATTAAGGTAGCAATTTCACGTGCATGTGATTAAAATATTTACTTATAAGAAGGATGCATATTCCTCGTCAGTTATATGATACAAATTCGCTAAGGTGTAAAATATAGGACCCACAAAAGGCACCTTCAGATGCACATTGTTTTCCCAAAATATGTTCCAAAATTCCACCGATACATATACATAAGCGTGGGTGCGAGATGAAGAGCTCGATGACACCGAGTATTTAACACTAAGCGACGCGCGCGCCGCCCGGTCAGTCGCGACACGCACAGCCTAAACGCAGGCGCATCTTCCTGGGGTACCAGTATCGATCCCCACTTATACCAAACAGATCAAAAACTTTAGGTAATTATAATATTATAATAATAATAAATTCCCAAAAAGGCATAATAACAATTTTCAAAATTTGATGTGCTCATTTTATTTGTTTACAATTGCAGATAGAAAATTTCGGGAAAGTGCAATACAAGTCCCCCGTCATGGGGCGAATAACTTGGGTAAGTAGTCTTTTTAGAACTTATTTCAATCTCCAGTTTCTATTTATTTACATTTACAATTGATAGGAATACCTTAAGTAATTTAACATATCAATAAGTTTTCTGAATTTTCTAAATATTTGATAGATTACTTCATAAATTCAAACAAATTTTCCATAATACTTATTTAACAACATAATGATTAATTAATCACGTGTCCATTGAAAGATAATAAACAAACACAATTTGTGTATTAAAGATTGAACATAGGTGCGCGCATTTTGTTAATAGCTTGGACTATTAGAGCTGTAATAAAAGAAGAGTGATTTGTATTTTAAGGTATTTTCCTAATCATTTGTGTTATCTTTAAATCGAATAAGATGTTTTTTTTAAGTTACTTACAAAAATACCTAGACAATTAGTGATTTATCCTTAAACACATACCTCCTTACTAATAAAAAGATACACAGTTGTAAACACTGTTCAACGGCCGTGTAAGTTTTATTAGTAAGGGGGATACTCAGTACGTATGCACAAATAGTGCCCCGTCCCAAAATTTCACTACGCTAAATAACTTGCACTTGGCTCATTACTTATTCGTCGCATATAGCTCGTATAAGTCGTTTGTACAGCCATACGGGACCACAGGACACCTGTTTCGTTATAGGGCAGTGGAACTTACGTGTCTGGCAACGGGGTGGGTTACTCGCAACGGGATTCAGAGATAAAACTGTTCACATTTAAATAAATTGTCAACAATGCACATTTATAGCACAGAAGTTAATAAAAAAAATAAAAATATAAGAAACTAGTCATTATCTCATTATCAAAGCTTATTAAATGAGACATTTAATCGAAATTTATTTTTCGTAAAAACTTGATAAAAAGCTCGAAACTTTCTCTAGCGCGTTTATGTCTTTTTAAGGGCTGTATGCAGATTTAGCAAATGTAGTGAAATTGGTTCTTAATCGAATGATAAATATTACTCGTATGTAGGCAACGTTGAATATAATCACATAGAATTCTTTCGTACTTATTTAACGAACAACGGTAACATTGCAATATCCGATTAAAATAATATAATTTTAGTTTGTCGAAGTCAAACTCAAAAAAAATTTACAACATTGTGTATGTCAATACTGGCTATCTGACTATATTTATGCATATTAATTTAACGTAAGTATCACAAATACCTATAAAAATCAAATAAGAAAATAATCGCTGATTAAAATAATATCAAGTTTCTGAGCGCTCGTTTAAGTCTTTTTAAGGGACAAAAGCTTGAAGGATATTGTTTAACGGAAATTGAAGTACTTATATGATATCAATCAACCTTTTTTTAAAACCTAATCATAATGTAAACATAAGTATGTTTACAGTAGTGAAACACATACATTTCATGTTTATTTACTTTTAATAGAGCGCAGTAAATAAATGACAAACGTGTTGAATAAGAATAGGAAAAAATAGTGTCATTCTTTCATACAACTAACTTCCTTCTTGGTCATATACTATAGAATGACAACATAAAGTATGCAATCCACGTTCTTCGATAAGCTGAGCTCCCTTGTCTGGTTGTGTGATGACCTTCCGTGATACATCACTACAATTACTAAACGAAAGTTATTATTTTTAAAATATCTACATTTTCAACATAAACATAAATATTCGATAATAATAAAATTATTAAACTAGTAGTAAATAGATCGGCACTTAGAATACTAAATGAAAAACAACTAACCACAAAATGTAAGTGGATCTAAAAGCCCTATCACAAAAAGGGCAATTAATATTAGGAATCAATTAAGGACTTAGCAAGGTCGACATCGAAAACACACATGCATAATATAAACAGAATATCTTAGATATGCATATAAGGATAAAAGGCAAAGTATGGAAGCTCAACAAAAAAAAACATTAACATTTGAGAATAAATAAAACTCGCTCTGGGGGCTCTCTGCGCGCTGCTAGTTTGTATCGACTCCAAACATCCAGCAGAAACAGGGTTTAAAGGTATTCACAACACATATTGTATTAAAACGAAAACAAAAACGACAGACTTGCCTTACCAATTAACTTAAAAGCTTCGCGAACTTCAATAGGGTGTTATGTTTTCACAAACAATTCACAGTCTCCGCGTGCGGCATTAGCATCCCAAAAGTACTTTTATTTAGTTGTCAGTTTGAACGTGCCCAAAGCTGTGACATTAATGTAAATTACGTGCAATTTCATGATCGTAAACTTAACAAGGGGCGTGTTCGGATTAGTCCAAATAACACCGAAATAAAATGTATAGCAATTTATACCTCGCACATCAACCGAAAACAAAATAAAGTGCGTCCTAATCGTTGGTGGCGAAATGTCACGCGAATACCATGGTCTTGGGATGATGACGATGACCCCGCCGCTACCTGCTCCTCATATATGCAAATGATTGTTTTCCGAACAGGCTCACTGAGTCAACGTACTGGCGCTCATTTACCACTATAATTTATTAGATCGACTCCACGCCATAATACTGCCTAATCGAGAGGCGAACCTAATCCAACCAATGCCAAGGAAATGTCAGTCGGCGAAACCAGACGTTCCTTGATTAAATGTTAAATTCAAAATATTGTTAATTTCATTTTTTATTGCAATTTGCAATAAAAAATGAAATTTACGAGTACTATTAATAAAGATTATTAACAAAATTTTTACAACCATTTATTTTTGGATATCGTTTCTTTTATTTTTATTATTAAATCCAGTCAGTTTTTACTGGTGGCGTCTCGCATGAGATTTCATTTACAATGAACAAGGATTGAGATATATTGCTCTAAATGTTTACTAAATTATTTATTTTAACCGTAACAATAACAAGTTTTTGTATGGAGTTTGACAGATTTTTGATGTTTGTCAATGTTAAAGTAAGATAGTGCATCTCACCCTAATAAATTCTAAGACCGAAAAAGAAAACCTTTATACTGAAATGATAATAATACCTAATTCAACATGACGGATGGACTGCTTGTGATAACAATCTGACCTATGAGTTTCTTAATATTATTACAGTCAAATATCATAAATGAAGAACCTGATTATAAGATCATAGAGCAACGTAGCGGGAATTTAAATAATTTATATTAAAATATATAACAAGATGCTAATTCAACAATAGAGTCTGTAGCAGAGCAGTCCAGCGCGCTTTAAGTATGCATTCTTTCGATGGCCATTGACTCTGGACTGGACCAAAATATACATTTGAACAGAATAAACAAACTTTTGTGAACCAGTCTTAAGTGTTGATCTTGATTCTTGGCTCTGTCAAGTTATGTAAATTACGCAAAGACGAAGTGCGATACTTGATCGATAGGTCAGCGACCGCTCGCCCACACGCTCAGTTTCAGGCGCCGAATTGAACGCTACCAAACTTCTAATAGCATCTTTGAACTCTATCGAATGATCTTCACAATAAGAAGATTGGCAAATAGAACACTTTTTGCTCGCATCTTCTTTGTTACTGGAATGTAACGGTCTTAAAGGCCGCATAGCGTGGAGGTACCCTAAATAATAGGTAACTATTTAACTCTATTGACTAATGCAGAATTGTGAGAGGTCAACAACCCATCATACCTTTGTTTGATTATTTGATACGAAACATGATAGCCGTATAATCAATGCTAATAGGCCTAACGAACATAAGATGAGGATAATCTATTGACTGATTAAATCTATACTAAAAGATGCAAATGTTTTTTTATCAAGTAAGTCATGAAGTTCCTTGTTTAACTCAGTCAAATACCTAAATTTTCTGTTTAATAATACGGTGACATACCGTTTAAACGGTACATTTTGCCTCATTTCAGAGAGTTAGGAAAAACTAACACAGCTTCTAATGCTAAACATAACTGTGTTTGACTAGTAGGTAAATTAATCATCTGTTTTGTTTCAGTGCGTGCTAGTGTTTTGCGCAACCACATGGGCATCTCCACATTCAGACGTGTCAGAGTTCCTCCGGAGTGCAGTGGAAACAGTCCCCCAACATGACCCCATTGCTGCACCCATAAGATCCTCCGTGGAGAGCATACCGCTCAGGTAACTTTACACTTTAAAAATAACTTTATTAAGTATTCTCGGCAGGCTATTTGAGCCTTTTTTATCTTTTCCTTGACACCTCTACGGCCTGTGAAACATATTAACTTAAATTGGACAATCTGATGATTTTATACCTCCATAAAGCGCAACTTGACTCGATTTATTACAGGAGTCTTCGTGAAGAAGGAGAAGGGAGGCTGCCGCTCCGAGATGCAGTGGAAAAACGACCAATTTCGTTAATTGATGAGAATTCGTTTTCGTTAAAAACGGTTGAGGTAAAACTAAAATTAGTAAACTCCCACAATAACACAATAATATCTCAAAATCTTACATGAAATTTCAATTGACACAATTTCCGATTTCAGGACGAGGAACCGGATAACAACGACGACACCTTCGTAGAGCTCAAAAAATTTTACGGAGCCGCTAGTTATCTAAACACGTATGATACATTATTGAATGTTTTATAAACTTTCTATACAGTGTTCAATGACTTATCATTTCAATTTTTTACAGCAAAAACGATGAACGACTACAACATGGCAATGAAAACTTACAAGGTGAGAAACAATTAATTCAAATACTTTTTAGAGGATTTTCGATTCATAAGTTATTAATCTTATTTATACTTATATTGGTTGTAATGTTTCAGAAATGCAACAAACTAGTGGGGCAACGGATCGTCGCATGGTGGTGTGTTACATGCAGTCCTGGGCAGCGTACCGGGCGCCGCCGTTGGCATTCACCGCTGGCTTGGTTCCACGTTCCTGCACACATCTGCATTATGCCTTTGCGGCTATACACCCCCACACATATGCGGTACTACCGGCCAACGAAGACTATGATATTATTAAAGGTAACATTATAGTTACAAGGCTTTAAAGCTTTGTTTAGTAAATAATTTAAAAAAAGATTTCTTCAGAAATCACGCTATGTCCAAGCTATGTCCACAACATAAATCATATTTATTTAAACTTTTCATTCAAAAGAGGTGGTTTTAATGCCATATAGCATTATCTACCAGTCCACTTTGAGGTTTTCTTATCTGGATTATCTGGATTATCTTCGGTCACATCTGCCATCAACTGGTGTCTTCGAACAGTTTTTTCAGTATCATATTTTCAGGTGGTTACCGCATCGCGACTGGCTTGAAACGCCGACTTCAAGGGCTCAAAGTCATGATCAGCGTGGGCGGCGAGGGCACGGACCGGCTGTTTAGCGAGCTCGTTCAAGAACCCAACAGGCGCAGCCTGTTTATTGACAGTGCTGTCGACTTCTTGAGGGAACACGACTTCGACGGACTTGACCTTCATTGGGTTTATCCAGGTACATAAGTTCGATTTGAGTCACTGAGGTGTATTTGTTTCTTCAACTATGTTTAGTTATTTTACCACTCCTATAAAACATTATTTAAAACGTTATGAATATTTCAGGCGAAAGAGATGAACGCGAAAAAGAACTTCTGACTTCACTACTTTATGAACTCCGCGAAAAGTTTTCATCATACGGACTCCTCCTCTCGACTGTCCTGCCACCGTTTAGATACCAAATCGAAGATGGTTACGATCTGAGCGCTGTCAGTGGGGCGACGGACTACACTATTCTGCAGGCTTGGGATATGACTCATGGAAAGAAAGACGAACCTCCTGCGAGAGCGCTACATCACAGCACTCTACATCGAGACCCTGGCGCGGCATCGCGCGATCAGAGATATGACAACATCGTATGTACAAATAATTTTGATAATTTTCACACATCCTCTCTCTGTTTTGGAAAATTAAACATTTACAAAATATATTTCAGGAGTTCATGGTAAAATACATCATCCGCCATGGAATGGCAGCCGACAAACTCGTCCTTGGAGTGCCACTGTTTGGTCGCAGCTACACGTTGGCCGCGTCCACGTTGCCTTCCCCGGGGGCGCCAGTCAGCGGTTGGGGCGAAGAAGGGCAATACACACAAACAAAGGGAATGTTATCGTACTTTGAGGTGAGACATGCCGTTATATTTAGTATCGTAATATCTGACTATCTATTCAAGTGACCATGACATAATTATCCTAACAACATAAATTGTTGTTTTTAGATATGTATGAAAGAACGCATGGGCGACGGCGTGGTTGCATTCGATGAAGCTGGCAATTCATTCGCATTATTCGACAACCAATGGGTGTCTTTTGACTCCCAAAGCACGGTTTTGGAAAAGGTACGTAATGACACGATACTTCACGATAGGTATTTATAATATGCTTACAGGTTTCCGCATAGTATGATTGATTTTTATGTAATATTCATTAAAAAAAAACTTTACTTCGCAGATGAGATTTGTCATTAGTACTGGACTAGCGGGTGCTGCCGCGTGGTCAGTGGACATGGATGATTTCAGAGGACTGTGTGGTACTCCGTTCCCAATACTGAGCACCATTTCAACGAGCTTGAATGGTAAACCAAAAACCCATCAGTTATTATAATACAACTTATAGTTACATACAGGAATCTTTAGTTACATAATAGTTCTAACTTTTATTTGCAGGAGAATCTATACAATCAGACCAATCTACATTGAAAATAGGGTTCTGCGAATCAGACACTCCATACTTGGCATCTGACGAAGAATCCTGTGCACACTTCCACTTCTGTGCAGGTGGTATTAATTACAGAATGCTGTGCGAAGAGGACCGACTGTACGATCCATCTACAGGATTTTGCGGGTAATGCACCTTATTTCATATGGCGTAATAACTAAGTTCAGAAATGATATAACTATTATTATGTTATTGTTTGTTTCAGTCATTTAGATGTCGCTAAGTGTATTCCTGGCCAAAGTCTTAGGATCAGCGTGCAAGAAGCAGAGCGCTACCTGTCACAAGCTTACGAGACTGATTTTGAAGTAATTACAAATTACAATTAGTTAAAATAATAAATAGCATTAGTTACACACTAATAAAATATTATTATATATTTTTTATTTTCAGTGGAATGGTCAAAGTATCAAAGACATTCAAGCTGCACAACTGTTGTCAAATGATGTTGACACAAAGAAAAGTAAGCCAGGACCATTAATATAAATACATGCTCACTATCTCCCTTTTCTCTGTCTCTTGAACTTAGTCTTACTAAACCCGTTTATAATTTTCTATTAAATTCTTCTTAACCTGTCTTTTTGCAACTTATCTATGCTTGTATTTTCTTTCGCCTATTAGCCAAGGTTGGTGGTATACGGGTCCGCAAAAACGTTTCGACTAGAAAATATAACAAGTTCACCGCTTGGGATACTTCTTACCGGCCGCAATTAACAAACAAAAAGCCCAACACTATTTTTATTGTTCAAGAATCCAATGTTAAACAATATGACGACGAGACAGGTAAGAATTCTCGTAGTCGTAGGTAGTTGTACCATAACATACTCGTACAACATCTGTCGAACAAACATTAAAAAATCATAATATCTAATTACAGATAAAGAAAGCGACAAGAAAGTTGTATGCTACATGACTAGCTGGGCATTTTATCGGCGAGGCGAAGGAAAATTCGTCCCAGAACATATTGACTCCAGGCTCTGCACTCACGTGGTGTATGCCTATGCATCCCTTTCTCCTGACGAGCTTATTGCAAAGGAGTTCGACCCATGGGCTGACTTGACCAACAGTAAGTAAATAGTACAATCATACAAAAAACAAACATAAAACCAAAGATTTTAAAAAATTAAACCAATAATTTCTTTAACCTTTAGAATGCATACTAATTTATTCTTTTTCAGATTTATACGAACGAGTAACTTCTTTGAAAGACGTCAAAGTGCTCCTTGGATTGGGTGGGTGGACCGACTCGGCTGGTGACAAATACTCCCGCCTGGTCTCCTCGGACTCAGCTCGATCGAAGTTTATACAGAAGCTCATACCTTTCCTGCGCATGCACAACTTCAACGGACTTCACCTAGATTGGAACTACCCCGTGTGCTGGCAGAGCAACTGCAAGAAGGGCGCAGCGTCCGATAAGGCGAATTATGCTATGTTTGTTCAGGTATGATTGAAAACATACACAAACTTATTACTCAGAAGTCTTCTTTTTGATATTATCAAAAATTCAATGGTAGAGACAGAAACTACTTTTTGAAATTATGCTACGAAATAACAAGGGATGACGACCAGGCAAGGGAGAAATTTAGGAAATTACATGACATTAAATAAACTTTAAATGACCTGAATAACTTTGCTCTACAGGAACTATCAAAAGCGCTGCACGCAGCTGGCATGGAGCTCGGGGTAGCTCTGTCAGGGTACAAAGAAGTGATCGACTCGGCGTACGACTTGCCAGCGATATCGAGGGCAGCCGACTTCATGAGCACCATGACGTACGACTACCACGGCGGCTGGGAGTCGAGCACGGGGCATCATACCCCACTTGTTCCTGCGCCCGGCGACGCTCTAGCTTATTACTCCATTGTAAGTAAAATAATAATGCAAGTATTTTTGTTATAATATAGGTCCTAGATATTATTATACAAGCGAATGCGCATGGCATGGCGCATGATTGGGAAAGCCGACCCCGCCTAACGGTGATTCCGAGGCAGAAGATTTGAAGAAAACTAGATATTATTATATCGCAGCGATGCTGCTACAGCTTTAGATTTTATTATTTTAAACGGTTGAATTAATACATTTCAGGAATACGCTATCAAAGCTCTTCTAAAAGGTGGCGCCGACCCTAAGAAACTGCTCCTAGGATTGTCGTTCTACGGTCAATCATACAGATTAGCCAAGGTAGAAGGCTCGAAGAACCCTGGGGCCCCAGCTGGGGGCCCTGGCGAACCAGGCGAATTCACCAAGCAACCTGGAATGCTGGCCTACTATGAGATTTGTTACAGAGGTTTGTCATTCGATTTAATTAATCATCATTTCAGCCACAGGACGTCCACTGCTGAACATAGGCCTCCCCCAATGACTTCCACATCGCACGGTTGGTAGCGGCCTGCATCCAGCGCCTTCCCGCTACCTTTATCAGGTCATCGGTCCACCTTGTGGGTGGACGTCCTACGCTGCGTTTTCCGGTACGTGGCCTCCATTCCAGAACCTTGCTGCCCCATCGGCCGTCAGTTCTGCGTACTATGTGCCCAGCCCACTGCCACTTCAGCTCGATTTCGATTTCGATTTAATTACTAAGCACTTATTTTAATGCCGACAAAAATCTAATGTAGAAACAAATTAAGGTATTCTACCTAGATAACTAACTTCGTTGTGTTATGTTTTACAGTAAAGAACTTACGTTGGGCAACGGGCCGCCAAGCGAATGCTGGACCTTACGCATATTCCGACAGTCAATGGGTTGGATATGATGATCCCAAGTCGATTACTGAAAAGGTCAGTATTAAATCTTTGCGTGCACACAAATAAAAACTATTCTTTAATTTTTATCAATTCCAACTCTTTGCACAAAATAATAGAAAACATTATACTGGCCACTTTTTGTTGTAAAATGGATTTAGAAAAAAATATTTTTATTTTTTAACAAATTAATGCCTTTATTATATTTTCTCAGATTAAAATGGCCAGACTTTTTATGTGCCTATAATTTTAAGAACGATAACGTAAGACAAATTTTTTTTCAGTTAACTATTTTCTTTTATTTAAATTATAGGTAATAACGCCTGAATAGTTCTACTTTTAATTAGTAATTTTTAATTAGCAAAAGGTTCGGTAACAATCATCATTCCGCATACTTTTTTGTTACTTGTAAAAAATATTTAAAAAAGTTTAGTCCGTATCTAACTTTATCTGTCAAACGATATTGGTGGGAAACACATTTTCCTTTCGAAATGCGATCAATTCAATATCCAGAAAAATAAAACCTAGTTAGGACTGTTAATAAATTTTGATTAATCTTACACTTAAAAAAACGGTGCAAATCGGAAATCTGTTTAAGCGAAATGAAATAAATAATATTTTTATACACTTACAAACTATGTATGGATTTTTTGGAAGTATGGGTTCGGCCCATTATTTTTCAACTTATTGATTCTGGAAGGTTTAAGTTTAACGTTCTGTTCCTCTAGGTGGAATGGGCAATGCGCCAAGGCTTAGGCGGGGTGACAGCCTGGGCGATAGACTTGGACGACTTTAACAACCGCTGCTGCGCGGAGCCGTCGCCGCTTCTGCGCGCTGCCGGCCGGGCGCTCGGCCGTTCTGTACCCGCGCCAGGCGCCGAGTGCGAGCGCCCGCCGCAGCCGGTCACACCAGCACCTCCTACGACCACCACTGCACAGGCTGATGGTAAGTCAGATAATAAGTAAGCAGCAATAGACACGACGGTATTGTCTCTGGACTTGATAGAACTTCAAATAAGTTCTTGAGCAATAGTCTTGGACAACTTCGAAAACCGTTGCTGCCGGACACCGAGTGCAAGCGCCTACGACTATCATGGTGCAGGCTGATGGGAAGTCTCTGGACTTGACAGAACTTCAAATAAGTTCTTGAGCAATAGTCATGGACGACTTCAAAAACCGTTGCTGCGGGGAGCCTTCGTCGCTGCTGCGCTCTTGGTATTTTTGGTAAATGGTGTCAAATATTGAATATTGAATATTAACTGAAGTTAATTAAAACAAAAATAGGATAACAGAAGAGCAGCGACATGCCGAAATGATGAAAAATTGAAATATTCGATACACCTTACTAACTAGATAAGAAGTTTTATGTTTTTTTTTTAAATCGCATTAATTGCTTTAGGATCCCTCGGTGGCGGCGACCACAGCGGCCACGACCATGGTCAACATACGTCGACGACATGGGGCTGGGTGCCCAGCTCGACGACGCCAACCTCCGCGCAGACGTGGTGGCCGCCCGCTACCACGCCCAGCACGACCACCACTACTAAAGCCACCACCACCACCACCACCACCACCACGACCAGACGACCCACTGCGGCTCCAGTGCGCCCGCCTCCCGATGCAGGTATATTAAAAACATACACTCTTTGATTGGCTTGATACTTCTACATAATGATGTGTGCATATTACGTAATTTTATTTCATGAGTGGAATTCATCAACTTTAGCTAGGTACTCCAGTATTAAAGCTCTTCTGGTAAGATCACAGCATGAATATTCTGTTTTCAGGGAGTGTAGGTACTTATTGTTTCCGCTGAGATTTCAGGCGAAAATTATGACGATAAAAATCTTGTTTAATCACTTATAGTCCAGTAGAATTAGCTTTTAAATCGGAAATAATTCCTACAAAAGATTTTATTGTTTTAATGGCTTCATTGGTTGCCCATTAAGACTCTCCTAAGTTTTCGACTTCGACGGAGTTGTGCTTAAGTGGTGGGGGCCCCCGAAAGAGGCATTTTTTCGGTTTTCCGATTATACTGCGTAAAGGACTTACCCTATCAAAAAGTGGTCTTCATGACGGTTGAAGGGCACTTAATCCTGCATTGAATAAGACCAAATTCATATGTTTTGGACAAACCGTTCTCGCGCTAAAGTTCGGCAAAGTAGAAAATATACGTATAATTAATGACCCTCTCCACGTCCAATGGTTTGTTACCCACAGGCTTCCAAGTCTTGAAAAGGGCCACCTCAACCAGTGTAACCCTATCAAGGCTTACGAGCTTGATGCGCCTATCCTTGTTCGTCCCAGCCGTTCCTTAACTGCGGTTGCTGCACCTCTTCCTGGCACTCACCTGAACGACTCTGTGTTACCTACTGTGGCTGCCCCTCTTCCTTGTATCCTCCTGCATGACTACGTTGCCTAGCCGTATGCCTGGTCTAAGGTTCGACGCCAAAAATCAACAACAAGTTCATATTAAAACGATGAAGAGTTTTTTGTTTGTTTGTTTGAACGCGCTAATCTTAAGAATTACTAGTTTGATTGAAATCATTATTTTTGTGTTGAATAGCTCATACATTGAAGAAGGCTATAGGATATATACAATCACTCTACGACTAATAGAGGCGAAGCAGTAAAGAAAAATGTTGCAAGCACGGAAAATAGTATTTAAACTATTTTCACGCGTACAAAGTTGATTTTGTGGCGTCGAACCTTGGACCAGGCATATAGCTAAGCAATGCAATCGTACAGGAGGGTACAAGGAAGAGAGGCAGCCACATTAGGTAACACAGAGTCGTTCAGGAGAGTGTCAGGAAGAGGTGCAGCAACCGCAGTTAAGGAACGGCTGGGACGAACAAGGATAAGCGAATCAAACTCGTGAGCCTTGTTAGGGTTACACTGGTTAAGGCGACCCTTTACTGCGCGTTGTAGCCGGCCGAGTAAACTGTCCATTTATCACGCAGTGGGTTCGGCTGCATGTGTAAAATTTAATTGATAGTTCTTTTTAATTTATTTTTATTATATAAGACTGTTTTGGCTTTTGTATATTTTTCCTTATTGTATGGACTGTATAGTGTCTGAAATAAATTTTATTGATTTGATTTGATTTGATTTACAAGGCTTGGAAGCATGTGGGTAACAAGCCATTGGACGTGGAGAGGGTCATTAATTATACGTATATTTTCTACTTTGCCGAACTTTAGCGCGAGAACGGTTTGTCCAAAACATATGAATTTGGTCTTATTCAATGCAGGATTAAGTGCCCTTTAACCGTTATGAAGACCACTTTTCGATAGGGTAAGTCCTTTACGCGGTATAACCGGAAAACCGAAAAAACGCCGCTTTCGGGGGCCCCCACCACTTAAGCACAACTCCGTCGAAGTCGAAAACTTAGGAGAGTCTTAATGGGCAACCAATGAAGCCATTAAAGCAAAAAAATCTTTTGTAGGAATTATTTCCGATTTAATCAATTTTTGTGTTTAATTCTACTGGCCTATTATGGCATCGTTTGTAGAGTCACTTGCGTGTGACGAAGCAACCAATCCAAACTTCTGTATTCTCTTCAGGCGGTCTAGAAGGCACGTCGTGTACCGCGGGCGAGTACCGCGCAGCGCCGGGCGACTGCGGCGGCTACCTGCAGTGCGAGGGCGGGCAGTGGCGCAAGCAGCGCTGTGCGCCCGGCCTACACTGGGCCGCGTCCGCGCACCGCTGCGACTGGCCCAGCTTCGCCAAGTGCACTGGTAAGTTAAGCAACTATTTCATTTGGTCTGCACGATTGGCCCAGCTGCGACTGGCCCAGCGCAACTGTTTCCTTTGGTCTGCAAAATGCGTCTTACAACAAAGGTCATTATCGCGATCATATCCGAATTGATAAATAACTTTTTCAACAGAAGAATCATCTAGCAACGAAGCAAGCACAGCGACCAGTACGCTAGCGCCTATGACGTCACGTCCCCCGCCAAGGCCGTCTACAACTACGAGACGAACTACGACATCTACAACTACAACTACCACTACTACGACAACGACCACGCCTAGGCCTACGACGACTCGTAAGCCTACGACCACGTCCAGGCCTTCTGCGCCGAGCAGCAGCGGTAAAAGATTAATCTATATTACAAAAAATACTTAATTTAATTCTAAAATGCATTTAGCATCTCATCAAAATATTGTTTTTTTTATCAGAAGAAGTTTCGGATGGCAAGCCGTGCAATAACCAAGGTTATAAGCCAGCCAGTGACTGTAACTCATACCTTCACTGTGATGGAAACATGTGGATTAAGCAGCAGTGTGCGCCCGGACTACATTGGAGCCCCACTGAAAACCAGTGCGACTGGCCCAAGTACGCCAAATGCAAAGGTAAGGCCACAACATAGAAAATGTCTCTGAAATGTTGTAGAGAAAGTAAATTAATTATTAACCACTTTACCGATAGTGGCTGAATCGTTGCCATGGTGGAACTTTTTAAACTTTTGAACTTTAGTGACTTACCCCCTTACTAATAAAACTTACACGCTCGTTGAACAGTGTTTTAAAGTGACGTTTAGTATGGAAATGTCATTTTAAAACAGTGATCAACAACTGTGTAACTTTTTATTAGTAAGGGGGATACTTAACATAATATGGTACAAAACCATTTTTCTCTCCAGTTTTCTCTATATTGGTTAAAGGGTAACTACTTCATTTCATAAAATTGTTTCATTCAGTTTCAGCATCTACACCAACTACATCTGCGCCAAGACCGACTTATCCTTCTCCAAAACCAACGAGTCTGAGTACGTATTCTGTTTTTAGTGTTTTTTGTCATTTCAATTTCTTCTTTTCCTAACGACTTTTGTTTTATTCAACCAGTGCTGTTCAGAGACTACTTAGCCGTGTCTATAAATTGTATATCTTTACTTTTTTTACTTTTTCCTAACGTCTTTTGTTTCATTCAGCCAAGAGGCAAGCAGTGTGTTTATTTTAATCGTTTCATTTTCTAACTTCTTTTGTTTTATCTAACCAGTACCTTCCAAAGACAAGCCGTCTCTTCATCATTACGATTTCTTCTTTTTTCCTAACGTCTTTTGTTTTTTCAAACTAGTTCCATCGGGAGACAATCCGTTCGAAGACGGCCAGTGTGGTTCCAACGACGTGCACGCGCCGGCCAAGTCGTGCGATTCGTACCTGCTGTGCGTGGGCGGCCGCTGGCGGAAGCAACTATGCCCGCCCGGCCTGCACTGGGACAAGCGGACGAGTCGCTGCGACTGGGTCGAGTTCGCTATGTGTCAAGAAGGTGACAGTCATTGACACTATGATACACTCATAAAACACCACACTACACTTCTTTTCAGTTGACATTGGCACTACTTTGTTTTTTTTACCTATTACTTATTCTGTGCTACTACATACGCCTACTCAAGTCATATTACTGCTTCACAGGATCACTTGTAGTTGCGGGTTCAAACCCCGCAAAGAACATGCAAAATTGATGTTCTGCGATTGGATGGGTCGTACCTACTCACAGAGAATGCCATAAAATACACATCGAAATACATAACAAACCACAAACTCATTCATAAAATCGTCTATCAATTGAAAATGAAATATTTTATTTAGCGACACAAAACAACATAAAAAAATTAAAACAAAGTTTCCTTTCAAATCTCTAACCACTGCTTATTTACTGGTAGATAAACCATCGGCAACGAAATCTCCGATAGCACAATCAACGATAACAACGACCACTACTACTACAAGAAGACCTAAAACTACTACAACAACAACTAGAAGACCAGTCTCCGCGGCTATTGAAGAATCGCATAGACCGAGCACGGTAAGTAGTAGCTATAAAATCAATTTTATGACTCAAAACAGCTATTTATAAAGAGCCCTTCTAGGAGTATCTATAGACTTCTAAAATGTTTGTAGCATCAAGTTTCAGAACAGCATGAGAAGAGATATTACATGAGTATAACACTCAAAACTTTCAGGGTTGCATCACCGGCACGTACTATCCCCATCCGAAATGCGAGAAGTTCTTCGTATGCGTAAACAACTTGATGGTGGCTCAGAGTTGCGCGCCGGGACTGGTATGGAACGCCGAGCGGTCGCAGTGCGACTTCCCTAGTTCGGTCTCCTGCTCCGATAGGAGACAGGTCATGTCTGCAGCTATGACTGACGCCAGTGGAGAATCAACCTCGATGCAGCTCAACGATGAAGTTCCTTGTAAGTACAAAATTACCATGACCTTAAATCTTTCAGAACGTAACCAAGTAACCAAGAGCTAGGCTGCCCTTACAGCTTGGCTATGCTATTTATGGTTTTACAAATGACCACGATGCGTAAATCAGATAATAAGTCACAGATTGGATTGTAGATAACAAAAAAGTGATAGGCAGGCTTCGATCAATCGAAGCTTTTGACTGTGTGATCTGCCTCTAATCGATCACATGATCACGTAACAAATAGCTTAGGGACAAGAGGATAATATATCATTGAGTTTTATTAAATGGCAAAATGATTTCAATAAATTCCTCTTCCTTTCCATAACTCAACCTGTGATGACGGTAAAGTGAAAGCATACATCAAAAGATGATCTGAACTGAAAGCATAGATGATTATAAAACTTATAATGTAAATCTTTATTTAACTTGTTTAACTGCTACAGTCGAATCGTCTTACTATTATGGAGCCCGTACTACATTGATGGACCCTTCCCACTACGTTGATGATGCCTTGTACACACCAGAGCCTACTATGTCCGATGCTATACCTGAGCCCTCCAACTCTCAAGAAGAACGTACGTTATCGTCTATTTGATAGATCAAATCATCACATATATGGAAACCCAACCCCAGATCAACTGGGTAAAACACTAAACAGGAAAAAGTATTCCAAATCGATAATTTAGGATATCACAAGAAAACCCAAAGAAACGGAGGTTGTACATGGACAACATTCACATCAACTACTTTTTCATTTTCATCATCATCATTCATCATAACCACTGGAGCAATGGACTGCAATTTATTGGTTCTTGGTGATCATTCATGACATTCTCATGCTTGCCATCCAAGTCTACATCAATTAGTTTCTTGTTTTGCGGGAATAAAATGACAATGGTATGTTTACAGTGTATTGTGACAATGGGCAGTACGCAATGCTCCCGACTGACTGCACTCGCTACCGACACTGCATCTTTGGAAAATTTGAAGAATTCTCTTGCAGTGCTGGTCTTCACTGGAATCAGGTAAAAACATAACTTCACCGATCTGGGCAACTATTTACTAGTTAATATAAATGTACCAAACTAAGATCGATTTCGTTTCTCATAGGAAAAACAAATCTGCGACTGGCCGAGCAACGCCAAATGCAAAGCTAAAGGAACCACTAAACCTAAGCCTACTGCAGCGCCAAAACCAGAGTCTTCTACGCGACCCACCAAGCCAACAAAGCCCGTCTACATCGATAACGAGGATCATTTACCGGAGCCAAGTCCGACTAAACCGATCGCGTCAGCACCGCCTACTGGAACTTTACCAGATCTACCCTCAAAGCCGTCCCTGCTGAATTGTAAGTTTAAATAATCCTTGCCTTAAAGTTTTATGAAAATTAAGTAAGGCTTGCCATACACGGAACCGCTCGAGCAGTTTATGACTAAAGTCTGGTCCTTGAGCACGTAGAATTTTGTCCAATGACCCCAAGCTACCCATCCTTATCGATCGCGCGTAATTATGTTGCTAACTCGCTCGCACACTCACTGCGGGCGCCCGTCGCACAGTCGCGACAGCAATATAATTACGCGCGAGCGATAAGGATGGGTAGCTTGGGGTCATTGGACAAAATTCTACGTGCTCACGGACCAGGCTTTAGCTGACAGCAGTTTATAACTCCAACTGTCCGTATAAGACGGGCGTAAGTGACACTTCCTATATTCCTATGTTGTAGCCCGCTACAAGCTGGTCTGCTACTACACCAACTGGTCGTGGTACCGGCCCGGCATCGGCAAGTACAGCCCCGAGGACATCGACCCGTCGCTCTGCACGCACATCGTATACGGATTCGCGGTCCTGGGCAATGATGGACTCATGACGGCCCACGACACCTGGTCCGACTATGACAACAGTAAGACTTTGAAATCAAAACAAATCATTTATTTGTAAAAATATGGGTGAACATGTGGAATTCAGATGATAGATGAGAAGACCTATTATGTTTGGCCTATGAGTGGCGTACAAATTAGTCTACACTAATATTATCAAGAGGAAAACTTTGTTTGTTTGTTTGGTTGTAATGAATAGGCTCAAAAACTACTGGACCGTTTTTAAAAATTCTTTCACCATTTGAAAGCTACATTATTCATGAGTAACATAGGCTAATCTTATATAATTATATGAAGCGTACAAACAAAACTAGTTAAATCATAGCAGTTCTTAACATGTCATAATAATTAAATTCTTACTTATCCATTATGTGGTATTTGCGTGAGTAGGTAACATATTCATATCTCCATACAAACTTTTTGCTTTCACAGGATTCTATGAGCGCGTGGTAGAGTACAAACGCTACGGCATTAAAGTCTCCCTGGCCCTTGGTGGGTGGAACGATTCCGCTGGAGATAAGTATTCCAAACTTGTCAACGACCCAGCAGCTCGCGCCAAATTCGTTCAACACGCTGTAGCCTTCCTCGAGAAATACGGATTTGATGGTCTCGACCTCGACTGGGAATACCCTAAGTGCTGGCAGGTTCGTTCTTCAGTGTCTTTTAACAAGTTGGATTTTTTTTTTGTTTTTGCCTATGCTTTAATTTCTCTATGTGACTGACTTATGAAAACTCAGGTCGACTGCTCAAAGGGTCCAGATTCCGACAAGCAAGGTTTCGCAGACTTAGTCCACGAACTATCTGCTGTATTAAAACCTAAGGGACTGCTACTGTCTGCAGCGGTATCTCCCAACAAGATGGTTATAGACGCTGGATATGACGTGCCAGTTTTAGCTCGCCTTCTCGACTGGATCGCTGTCATGACTTACGACTATCACGGCCAATGGGATAAGAAGACTGGTCACGTCGCACCTTTGTACTACCACCCTGATGATGACACCACTTACTTCAATGCTGTAAGAATTTTTCGAGCTTTCAAAACATACCTAATGCGTTTTTTGTAATAAAAATTCTAATGCAACCAAAATGAATCCACAGAACTACACAATTCACTATTGGATGGAGAAAGGCACCCCAGCTTCCAAGATCGTTATGGGAATGCCCATGTACGGACAGAGTTTCACAATCGGTGATAAATGGGACTCGCCCAGGGAACAATGGAGAAAGGACGCCAACGGCCTTAATATTCCTGTCTCCGATGGTGGTGAACCAGGAGAATATACAAGGGCTAAAGGCTTCTTAGCTTATTACGAGGTAAATTAATCAAATTATTGACTAGACCTATGTATAAATTTATTAGACAGAAGATTTATTTACATTACTATTTCAGATTTGTGACCGCATCAGAAACAGCGGCTGGACTGTCGTTAAAGACCCATACCAACGCATGGGACCTTACGCATACAAGGGCAACCAATGGGTGTCATTTGATGACGTAGAAATCATCAAGAAGAAAGTCAACTTCATCAAATCCCTGAACCTTGGTGGTGGTATGATCTGGGCGCTTGATCTCGACGATTACAGGAATAGGTAATATAATGAATAAAAAGTGTCCACAGTACATTTGTAATTTACAGCTAAATTACAGAAAGAACGTTATAAAAACCTATCATAAAACTTCTAGGTGCGGCCAAGGAAAACATCCACTTCTCAACGCAATCAAGTCTGAATTACTCAACCCCAAGATAGAAATGGAGAAGGAAATGCAACAAAAACCTCATAAACCTATTTACGAACCTCCAAACAATATTGACGATGACTTGGATGATATTCAGGTGCCAATATACCATAGACCGACCTCTCGCCCGACCAGTCAGACAAGCATCATGACTACTACGACTAAGAAACCAGTTATGGTTGCAGCTCCAGTTAAAGAGGAACGGTTCAAAGTTGTCTGTTACTATACCAACTGGGCTTGGTACAGGTAATAACAAATTGATCAATTAAATGATAAATCTGCTTTTCATCGTCTTCTGTTTTTATTTATATTTTTTTTACATTTTCAGACCCGATAACGGAAAGTACACTCCTGGCGATATTAACCCAGAACTGTGCACCCACATCATTTACGCATTTGCAGTACTAGACAAGGAGGAGCTGGTGATAAAGTCACATGATATTTGGCTAGATGTAGAAAATAGTAAGTTACCCTACGATACATTTACGTTTTACTTATCACCTGCTATTAGTTTGGAACTGTCCAAGTGTTATTTTAGAGGATGACATTGGCCTGGCATGAAATTGGCCGCTGAAAATGTAGCTAAAGAAAGAACATCTTCTCGATCGAATCTACACTTGCGAGCAAAAGTATGGAATCACTTACATGAAGTTGTTTCCACGCGATCTAGTGTACTAACCAATTTGTTAGTAACAAAAAAAGTAGCACCATTTTAAAGATTAAACTTTTAACTTTAAATTGATACCAAATTCATTTAAATCACACCAGTATTTAAAAAGATATCCCGGCTGATGTGAAAAAGTAAGGAAAAAGAATGTATCAACTGTTTGATACGTCGCGAGTTGCGGCCTATTTACCCCCCATAAAAGCAAGTGTTTTCGGATTTTTGCTTTCACACGTTGATCCATACACATCTCGGCTTCTTTTGACACTTTAACTGGGATTCTACACCTACAGATGCAGCACAAATCGTTGCACTATTGCAAGAAGGGCTCAGCCAGCGGGCTGTCCCACGTCAGCTCCACATAAGCCAGTCCTGGGTTTCGAAAGTTTTAAGACGCTTTCGGGATACCGGTGGCTTTATCCCGAGACCAAGTTCTGAACATTGCCGGTGCACATCGCAGAGGGAAAACCGTTTTTTCATGTCAACTTCTCTACGAAATCGTCATTTGACTGGTATCAACGTCCAGCAAGAACTCAGAAATGTTCGTAGGATAGCTGTTAGCAAGTGGACAGTTCGTCTAAGATATAAACAATAGAATTTGACTCCAAAAAGGCCTGCCACAGGCTTGAAACTGACGGCAGGTCACCGAAAGCACGCTTTCAATTTGCTCCTACACATCTCGATGGGAAGTCGAGCAAGCCACCCCCATAAGCCAATGTTTTAGCGAACCAGCACCCCAGGCCGTCTATAGACCCGACCTCTTCGACTGCGGCACTGCAAAAACAGTCTGCATTCATCGGAGAACAAAACTCGCCTCCATTACTCGCCTTCCGAGTGCGAGCTAATTGAAAGCGTGCTTGTCGGTGACCTGCCGTCAGTTTCCAGCCTGTGGCAGGCCTATTTGGAGTCAAATTTTATTGTACATATCTTAGACGAACTGTCCACTCGCTAACAGCTTTCCTACGAACATTTCTGAGCTCTTGCTGGACGTCGATACCAGTCAAATGACGATTTCATAGAGAGGTTGACATGAAAAAACGGTCATCCCTCTGCGATGTGCACCGGCGCTGTTGAGAACTTGGTCTCGGGATAAAGCCACCAGTCTCCCAAAAGCGTCTTAAAACTTTCGAAACCCAGGACTGGCTTATGTGGAGCTGACGTGCGACAGCCCGCTGGCTGAGCCCTTCTTGCAACAGTGCAACGATTTGTGCTGCATCTGTAGGTGTAGAATCCCAGTTAAAGTGTCAAAAGAAGCCGAGATGTGTATGGATCAACGTGTGAACGCAAAAATCCGAAAACACGTGCTTTTATAGGGGGTAAATAGGCCGCAACTCGCGACGTATCAAACAGTTGGTACATGTCTTTTTTCTTACTACTTCACATCAGCCGGGATATCTTTTTAAATACCGGTGTGATTTAAATGAATTTGCTATCAATTTAAAGTTAAAAGTTTAATCTTTAAAATGGTGCTACTTTTTTTGTTACTAACAAATTCGTTAGTACACAAGATCGCGTGGAAACAACTTCATGTAAGTGATTCCATACTTTTGCTCGCGAGTGTATATAAAACCTACTCGATTATCTCAAAAGACAAATAAATACTACTAACAAAACGAATTTCACAGAGTTCTACGAAAAGGTCACAGCCCTGAAGAGTCACGGTGTAAAGGTGCTTCTCGGTCTGGGCGGTTGGGACGACTCGGCAGGAGACAAGTACTCGCGACTAGTTAACAACGTCTCTGCTAGAAGGAAGTTCGTAGTTCACGCTGTTGATTTCCTCGAACAGTACGGATTCGATGGACTTGACCTCGACTGGGAATACCCTAAGTGCTGGCAGGTAATAAAATAAAATATCTTCAATCAAAGTATTTTATAAATAACAAACAAATTATTGTTTATTGAATAAAGAATCCATTTACAAACTCCTAATTTTGTTTGGACAGTTAAACAAGTCTCATTTTTCAACAGGTGGAATGCGAGAAAGGACCCGATTCTGATAAGCAAGGTTTCGCTGATTTGGTTAAAGAATTACGCAAGGCATTCAACCGTCGTGGTATGCTGCTATCTGCTGCAGTTTCTGCTAGCAAGCGTGTCATTGACTATGGTAAATGACTTTCCAATTGAAAGTTTTAATTATTATTTTAAAGAAATTACATTAATTTGTTGCAATAATATTATTTCAGCTTATAACGTACCAGCTCTATCAATGAATTTGGACTGGATCTCGCTAATGACGTACGACTACCACGGTCAATGGGACAAGAAGACTGGCCATGTCGCGCCTATGTATGTCCACGACAAAGATACCGATAACACATTCAATGTGGTGAGCTTATAATTATAATAATACTTTAAAGTTAGTTGATTGAAAACAACATGTTCAGAAGACTTTTTAAGACTTACAATCCGATCAAGCTAACTGCGCACCTCGCTGAATGCGACTTTCCCTCCCACTTACGGGACTTCACGGCTGCCAGGTGCGCAGTTACCTAACTCGACCGGGTTTAAAGGTGAAAAATGAAATTTTCCATCGCGTAAAAAGCAGAGGATATTCAAACTGTTTTTTTCCAGAACTTCACGGTCAACTACTGGATCAACAAAGGCGCAGATCGCAAGAAGTTGGTTGTGGGCGTTCCATTCTACGGACAATCGTTCTCGGTGGTGGAGGGCGCCGGGACCGGGCTTGGTGCTCCGACGTACGCGGGCGGCGAAGCTGGAGACGAGACTAGGGCTAGAGGCTTCTTGTCGTTCTATGAGGTACGAAAATATTTTTCTGTTCAGTACTTAAGGGCTAATAATAAAATACTACCGAGGAGTAGCCCATTTTCTCAGTCCTGGATTAAGACTAACTTGTTGCCCTAAGCAATATAAGCCCGTGCCACAGAATAATAATAAGTACTTACTGCCGTGCTACCACCCATAAATATCTTAGTATCACCCATAATTACAAAAAATTGGCATTTTTTTTAATGCGACTTGCTACTTTTACGGGAATCTAATTCGCGGAAAATTATTTTTGTGCGCCCCCAAAACGTGGTGCCCTAACTAAGCTATTGCTTAATTTGCTTCTGGGTTAACTGCACTAGCACCCTATTTAGAATAAGTTTGAGGAGGATTGTTTCCTTTAAGACTCTGATGCCTGTAAGAGGTAGTTATAAACAGGCGATTAAAACTTCTGCCAAATTACAGATCTGTGAACGAGTGAAAGTGAAGGGCTGGAAAGTTCACCGCGACCCAGGCGGTCGCATCGGGCCCTACGCTACCCACGACGACCAGTGGGTGTCCTTCGACGACGACTTCATGGCTCGCCATAAAGCCGAATACGTTCGAGCTATGGAACTCGGAGGCAGTATGGCTTGGTCCTTGGATCTAGACGACTTCACCGGCAAATACTGCGGCTGTGGGAAAGCACCACTTCTAACTACCATAAACCATGTGTTGAGGGGAAAGGAAGCTCCACCACCGTGTATTCTTGAAGAACGTAAGTATGAGAAAGACAATTTTTTCATAGTCTTTAGAATTAGACAAATATCATCCCTCCTTGGATCTTGATGACTTCACTGGCAAATACTGCGGCTGTGGGAAAGCACCTCATCTAACTACCATAAACCATGTGTTGAGGGGAAAGGAAGCACCGCCACCGTGCATTCTTGAAGAACGTAAGTATGAGAAAGACAATTTTTTCATAGTCTTGAAAATTAGACAAAAATATCATCTCAAGTCAGGTTGATGGTGTTTAAAATACCTGTTGCTGATCAAAAGCTTAAAGTGAAAATAAGTAATCCTCTCAAACATCATAATACTCTTGTACTATCGGCAACAGTGTTAACTGCCCATTGCTGGTCTTGCCGTCTCGTTCTATCGCAAAGCACCATTTGATGAGAGCAAGAGCAAAAACGGAAATGGGTAAGTTAACATTGTGGCTGTGTGTACATTTTTAAACGTTACAAAATCCTATTAATTCCTCGCTAACGATTGCTTCAATTTTTTCAGTCCATGAATCATCGCCAATGGCAGTGCCTGGAGTACCATCTCAACCTGAAGTTCCAGAACCGGAAGAAAAACCAATGATCATTGACACTGATCGTCATCAACACGTCGAACACGTAGAACCTAGTGTAAGTTCCTAATTTTTAATCGACTTAGTGAGCACCTACGTTCTAATGACCCCATGCAAGAGACTCCTAGTACTTGTAGTTTCTGAGATTTCGTGATGAGTGAGTCAGTCAGTCTCAGTTACCTTTCGCTTTTATACAATTGATTAAAATATGTTTTCCTTATTTCAGGGCATATCGCTTGACGGTAAAGCATGTTCTGGAGCCATTTTCAGAGCAGATGAGAGCAACTGCGCCAACTATTACTTGTGCGTTGGAAAGAGATACATGCAACTCACATGTCCCGCGCCACTGGTTTGGAACCAGGTGAATGACCATTAAGTTTAACTCATAAATTAAATAAGCCATAATAAATTAAATTAGCATATCGTGTATTTAGAGTGTGTCCGTTAAAGGACAGTTAAAGGATTATGAAAACCGGTCAAATCTTTTGCTTTTAAGGCCCCGGTTTGTTTATGAATGCGTAAACATTGTCAGCGACTAATTAACGACATCCGAGATAGTATAAAATTAGATCTTTCAATCTAATTTTGAAAATCATTACAACACGATTTCGATGTAACATAATTCACGACGTAATTATGTACGTACCTACATCGTACGTGTTACGTGAACATGATTATTAAAATTACTTATTGTCTTACAGAACCATTGCGACTGGCCTGAAAAATCGCAATGCAAAGGAAAGACACATCTGAGAATCAGAGATGAAATGGAGCCAGTAGTGCAAGAAAAGCCTATACTTGCATGCTACTTCACTAATTGGGCATATTACAGGTATTTTAGCACTATTTTCAGTATTTAATTAAAATAAGTAAAATGGAAATTTTATTCCAAGTTCCAAAGACATTTATTAATTGCAAGAATCGGGGATGTCATCAAAGTAATAATTATCATTAATTTGAAATGTATTTTTGCAGACATGGCAACGGTAGCTTCGGTCCAGAACAAGTGGACCCATCAATGTGTACACACATCGTGTACGCGTGGGCACACCTTGATCCGGCCACTTACAAATTGGTGCCAGGAAACCCAGAACTGGATATCGATAACGGTAAATTCCTGAATTATACAAAAGCCTGAATTACTTAGATTCAAAAGATTATTTTTTTCCGTACTAAAATTATAAAACCTACTGAAACGATTTTGATAGAGGCTTAGAGATAGTTTGAGTTCCGGGAAAGAGCATAAAATAGTTTTTATCCCAGTTTTTTTTAAATTTCAAGTTTCTACTCTTTTCCTCATGAACGCGTAGACGTATCAAATTGAAATCCATATCAATAAATACTCAGGTCTATCTTGTCTCTCATACACATAAAAAATGTGTTGCCTTTCATATAAAATGCAAGAATATTCATATAAAATGCAAGAATATTCATATAAAATGCAAGAATATTCATATAAAATGCAAGAATATTCATATAAAATGCAAGAATATATAATATAGAACCTTTAGACTGTAACAAAATAAAAGTTATAATACCTACGGGTTTGTACGGAACCCTTGGTGTGCGAGTTCGACTCGCATTTGGCCGTTGGTTTTTTAAAAAAGGACGCGCGCGATAATGTTTTCCTGTGACAGACAAAATTTCACGCGGTTGAAACCGCAGACAAAAGCTAGTAAGAAATAATAATAATGTGACTACTTACAGATTTCTACGGCAAGATGACGGAACTTCGCATGAAGGGAGTGAAGGTGATCATCGGTGCTGGTGGCCTCGAAGACTCGGAAGACGAGAAGTGGGTCGAGATGTCTTCGAGTCCTGAAAGCATTGACGTATTTGTAGAGTCCGTTCTGAAGTTCCTGAACAGATGGAACTTTGACGGCTTGCAGATCGCGTGGCAATATCCTGTCTGCAAACAGGTAAATTGACTCATTCATTATTTTGTTTGTAAAATTTCAGATCGACTATTATCCCTTTTACAAAAAGTTAGACTGGTTGAACTCTGGTTTAAATTGACATTTAGTATGGAAAAGTCATTAGCAATAGTAATTTTGGCAATAGTAGAGCATGAAAGATATGGCACAAAGCTCACGTACTAATAATAAACCATATCGGAATATCTGTCTGTAGTTCAAAATAGAAAGCAAGGGAATTCGTAGAACCGACACGACTTGTTATTATGCCTTAGGGTCGTCTTGCCACAAATGTTATTCTTCATTTCTTCTTTTCAGATCCCATGCACAGACTTCGATATCACCGAGAAAGACAACTTCAGTCTCCTCATCGCCAAACTTTCAAAGACTCTTCACCAGCACAACTTTGAGTTGTCCGCCTTGGTTTCTTCATCCCCCGAGGTGGCAGCACTGGCGTACGATCCAGAGGTCCTGACAGCCACGGTCGATTGGATAGCTCTGGCTGCTAACGATTATTATGCTTCTACATCAGGAAGAACTTCCTATTTGGTACCTTTGGAATCCATCGAAATGGCTGGGATTAACAGCTTCGTAAGTATTTTATTTTTTGTTACGCTTAGTTCGACTTAGATGTTAATATAGGTAGCTATAAAAAAATATGGCTACCGTATAAAACAGTTTCATCATCTTCATCATTTTCAGCCATAGGACGTCCACTGCTGAACATAGGCCTCCCCCAATGATTTCCACAATGGCCGGTTGGTGGCGGCCTGCGTCCAGCGCCTTCGCGCTACCTTTATGAGGTCGTCGGTCCACCTTTAAAACAGTTTATTTTACACCAATTTCCTTAGAAAGATAAGGTGACCATCAGATCACATACTGTGTTCTTTAAAGTCGTCTTGTTTCTGCAGTCGGCAATCATTCTCTCTTAGTTTAAAAACAGAACAGAAGTTTTTAACAGTCATTTTTTCCAGAACTCTTCCTTGGCATACTGGTCGAGCGTGGTGCCCGCTGAAAAACTCGTGATAGGCGTCCCGGCTTACGCGCGCTCCTACACGCTACGCAGCACTGCCCACAAGCACATACAGTCGCCCGTCACGGGACCAGGCATCCCCGGGCATTTCACCAGGGTCCCTGGATTCCTTGCTTTCTACGAGGTTTGTAGTTTTAATGTTGTAGGGTAGATAGAGTCCGCAGACTGTTGACTGCTAAGCTAAGAATGACGCAAGTTGGTTTCATAAAATATTTTCTTTTAGATACCGTGTTAGTGATGTGTAAATAACAAGTACCTTTTTCGGCATGTCATCGTCACGTATTAGTTATTTATAGCTGAGATATGCCTGCTCTATCTTTATTCTGAAGATAAAAAAATTTACTAAGTCCAAATTCACACAAACTTGTTCAGCTCTTTCTTTCGTGGTGATGACTCAGCAATATCGTTTTTTATCGCAGCTATGTCCGGGGTCGAAGTGTAGCAGCTGGGAGGAGACTCGTACTGAGGACGGTACGTTCGCTGTGCACCGATCTCAATGGGCCTCGTACTTGCGGCCAGAGGAGATCCATCGGGTGGGAGCGAGCGCCGCGACAGCTGGCCTGAGGGGCGCCGCACTATGGGCACTCGATCTAGACGACTTCCGCGCGCTTTGCTCCTGCGAACCCAACCCTCTATTGGCCGCGCTACGGCAAGGTCTACTCGACCCCAACATACCGCCTACCCTCTGTAACTCAGAATAGTAATAACTTTAGACTAGGAATAGCCACGCTAGCATTTGGAAATGAGAACGAGACTGAAAACATTTTTTATCGTTCAATAGGTACTTGCTTATTTTTAATTTACCCTTGTTCCACTCAATATTTTTTTGTATTTACAGTATTTTTCAGACACGACTTCGTTCTTGTAATTAACAAAGAGTAAGTAGTACTTATGTTTATAATTATTGTAATTTATATTAAAAGACGTAGCTTTACCAACTACGTTTGTAAAATTAAGGATTTTAAAATGTAAAAACAACTCAAGAAAATATACTTATTTTGTGATATTTTTATTTTTTATCGAAGTAATTTTATACTACATCTTTGAATTCTATTTGACTTGACAATAATTTTATCATATTTTTATCGAAATACGATTACTGCAATTGTCATTTTGAGTAAAATTGCAAAGAAAACAATGTTAATGTAAAATCGTTTCGTGCATGCACGCAACTATCTGTTTCTGTGGGTTAGTTGTTTGAAAATAACAATAACATTGTTTTGAAGAAATAAATGTTCAAAATGTGTTGGCATGTTTTATTTCATCATAAGAAGATAAAAAACAATAGATATGTACTAATTTACTAAATGCATCCCCACTGAATGCTGATATAATTTAAAAGATATACCTAGGCTAGGTATAAACTTCCGTGTGCTTGAGTAGGCACCTGTCAGTATCAGTACAATATCGCTATCTTTTCTAACGTGTTAGATGTCTTATGATAAGGACCGACTTAAATATCTTTCTTATCACATTTTATTCTATGCTATTATACTTAATCATTCCAATAATAACGTGTTACTACATGATGAACCATTAATTTCCGGGTAGGTAATTTCGGTAGAGCATTTTCAGAAACATTCAGTTTTGATTCTCGGGCATAGAGTAACTTTGTATAAATTTTCGGGTAGCGAAATAGGCAAAAGCAAAAGGAACAAAAATGTATTTCAAGAAATTAATCTTGGTGTAGTACTTATTGTAAGGGCTATTATGAGGTAATAAATATACATCGTACCTCATAATAGCCCTTACATAAGTATTTTATTACAAAACAATTTCATGTATGACATCATTCAGGTTGATTCAATACGAGGTGGGATTGTAGAGGCTAAAGTCCACCGTGACTGCAAAATTGTAAATTCACTGCGTTACGTAGCGGCGGAGTTTGAGTTTGAGGCGCGTCGCGTTGCTACCAGCCAAGGTCTCGGCGCATGGCCCTGCCATTATTCTCGATCCGTACGTCATCGCGTTAGGTTATCCGTGATGTTACGTTATAAACAGTGTTATAAATGTTAAATATTACGAAATATTATTCTTCACACAAACTTTTCTACAAAATTGTTTGATTTAGTGAAATTTGATCATTCAAACTGTGGAAGCTCTACCTTAAATATAATCAATAAATGAAGCAATTGTGGGTTAAAATTAACCGAGGAATTTAGTGTTTCATCGCCGTCTAAACAAAAGGTGTTAACAGAACAAAGAGACGTTTTCTAACATAAAATTATTATTTAATTTGTATGTGATAAATAATATTTTTTAAAACTTTGCCATAATGGCACGTGGGTTATGTTTTCGCGCAATTTTTAATTCTAACTCATATTGTAGAAAACCAATAGCAATATTAGCAAATATTCAAAGTCATAATTTACATACTAAGCCAGAGGTAAGTTATTTTATTAAATGTATGGAATTGTATTACAAATATTATTCAGTTCAGTAGTAGATTTATCATTATTTGACTAATAGATTTTTCGAATGGAACCAAATTTTATTTTTAATAAAAACATTTGCTTGTTTTTCCAGGTTCCCACAAAAGAAATCCAAATACCCATACAGTATGGTCACATAGCGGCCAAGTTGTGGGGCAGTGACCAAGACCGGCCGATCCTGGCGCTACACGGCTGGCAGGACAACGCCGGCACTTGGGACACGCTCGCTCCCATGTTATGCAAAAACCGCTCCATTTTAGCTATCGACTTCCCTGGACATGGATTCTCATCTCGCATTCCCGCAGGTAAATCAATAAATTACATTTGATTAAGGATTATATCAAATTGAACCGTTTAGTAGAACACCTAAGTAGGCCTACTTATTACTGGATTGGTATTTACTTGACGCAGATCATAATTATCTGTTTACGTCATTAATTAGTAAAACCGTATTGTTCTCTACGCTAAATATGTGCATATTACGTGAGTTTGAAATAGATGAACTGATACCTACATTTTAATTTTACTTATTCCAGGTATGCATTACTATACTTGGGAGCTTCCACGGCTGATCTTGTACCTGAAAAACTACTTCAAGTGGGACAAAGTGTCACTGCTCAGTCATTCCATGGGATCAATAGGAAGTCTACGATTTGGTAGCGTATTTCCGGACGAGGTCGACTGTTACGTAGCAGTAGACAGTCTTATCTACGACGATTTTGATCTGAATCCCCTTGTGGAAAGGTATCCGACTATATTAAGAAAAATTGAAATAGCGCAGACACGTTTAGATGAAGAACCGCCCTCGTATCCGATGGAAGAACTCGAAAAAATATGGCATTTAAGTACAAAAAAATCAGTTGCCCTAGAAAGCGTTAAATACCTCATAAAACGTGGAGCAAAACCATCAGCAAAAGACCCCACAAAATATTATTTTTCGAGGGATTCTAGACTAAAACAGGCCTTGTTTCAACCGGAGAACAAAAAATTCGTGGAAGCTCTCGTGAGAAGACTTAAATGTCCAACATTGTACATAAAAGCCATAGATTCTCCGTACGCGTCGGACGAGTTTTCAATAGAGATGCGTGAAGTGATTGCGGGCAACAACGAAAACTACGAAATACATTTCGTGCCGGGAACTCACCACGTGCATTTAAACAACCCTGAAAGGCTAGCACCGCTAATAGAGCAGTTTATGAAGAAACACAATCTACGTATCTAAATCTAATACCAAAATAGGTATAATGATACATTTTATTTTAACATGTAATAAATGATTACAATTGCTAGTAATTTATTATCCTGTCGCACAGTATGTTATGAGACTGTATAATCGGACATTCTAATTTATTTGATGAACCGTATAGAGCTCAGTTATACAAACATGATAGTAAAACTCCCGTTTGAAAATTCCAAGTAGTTTTCGCGGTATAAAAATTCAAAGTTACCTATTTTTTTACTTCAAATTTATGCAAAAATATTCTCACTCGTTAACTAATAACATTTAATTCAGAATTGTTATAATACTTCATAGAGCTCTTAAAACTACACGTAATAAGCGTATGAAGTGCTTCGTAAACGCATTCAGTTAATTAGGAAAAATGATTTTAGTGATTTTTGTTTTTATTTTTTTTCTCAATTATACCTTAATATATGCAAACATTTTAAATTGCAAGATATAGTCTGATATTTAATCTAATTGTATAAAAAAAATCAGCTTTAAATTCCGTGATATATTTGAGGAAAATCAAATTGAAAATATGCGCCATATAGAATTGTAAATTTCCCATCACTTTTTAATAGCAATATTTCTTTTGGATGTTTAAATATCATCAGCTCGATTGTACAAAATTATTGTATTGACATTCGATTTACATAGGTTTCAAATCGATGAGAAAATTATTAAAGGTAGGATAAATTCGACTTCCTAGATTTGTTTACATACTTTTTTAGTTAGTTACTTACATACAACTTAAGTTAATATAAGAGTGTTAAAAAAGAAAAAAGACTCGACTTGAGAACCTCCTCCTTTTTTTGAAGTCGGTTAAAAACAATGTGAATGTGACTTTTAAGAACCTTCAACACTATGCACATAACAGGCGGGATTTGAAACTTTTTAGACATGAATTATTCCTTCCAAAATTGTCGACCCTAGACTCGTAAAAATTTTATTAAGACGTTTTATGTTTTTTCTCAAATATATCACGGAGTTTAAAGCTAATTTTATTAATATAATTAGATTAAATATCAGACTATATTTTGCAATTAAAAATGTTTGCATATATTAAGGTATAATTGAGAAAAAAAATAAAAACAAAAATCACTAAAATCATTTTTCCTAATTAACTGAATGCGTTTACGAAGCACTTAATACGCTTATTACGTGTAGTTTTAAGAGCTCTATGAAGTATTATAACAATTCTGAATTAAATGTTATTAGTTAACGAGTGAAATTATTTTTTTATAATTTTGAAGTAAAAAAATAGGTAACTTTGAATTTTGATACCGCGAAAACTACGTGGAATTTTCAAACGGGAGTTTTACTATCATGTTTGTATAACTGAGCTCTATACGTTTCATCAAATCAATGAGAATGTCCGTTTTTACAGTCCCATAACACACTGTGTGTCGGTAATAAATTCACTGAGTTAAAGCACACTATTTAGTAAGTGTTCATTAATTTGTAATAAATATTAATAAATGAGTATAATTGAGGACAACCAAAGATTCTTGGAAAACAATCTTGGCGCCGAAAACACAGATAGTCAAAAGAGAAAACCAAATAAAAAACAGTAAGAAAGAATATAAATAAATAAATATAAATAATAAATATAAATATCCTTGGACATTTTACACTGCGCCTCTAGTCCCAAACTAAGCAAAGCTTGTACTATGGGTACTAGACAACGGATATAAACATACTTAAATACTTTTTTTTTGTAAATACATACATAATATTATACATAGAAAACACCCAGACCCGTCACAGAAATTGAAATTTATCGTTTCAATTTCTGCCCGGCCGGGAATCGAACCCGGGACCTCTCGGCATAGTAGTCCGTTCTGAACCACTACACCAAATGGCCGAAGAAGAAAGTTTATAAATAAAATTATTTAATAGTTATGATAGCAATCCAAAGGAAATTATTTTTTTGTTATCATTACAGTATTTTTGCAGTTTTAAAACTTTCTGTAAGAAATATAACAAATCCTAAATACTGAAAATTATTGTAAGATAGATCCAACTTACTGAAATTGCTAAAAATGTACCAAGAAATACCCTAGGATTTTTTTAGAATCAAATATTTATTTATGCACTTTATGTAAAAACTATTGTACTTAAATACCTGATTAATATTATTAGAATAGTTTGTAAAAATGCACAAAAATTGTTATTTATTTGCTTTATTATTACACTTTTACATTAACCCTATGGGCTGTGTTGTTATGAGACTAGCATATAATGCTGTTCGTCTAAAGGAACATACATATTTTTTGTTATAATAATACAAAAACTAACATTAAGAGTAAAATTATGTTTTGTCACTGTCATCTAAACTAGAATTACTAATGTTGTCACAAACATGGACTCCTTTCCTAACTGGTAGCACTTTGATCAGAGCATCTTGCCAAGACACGCCCTCACAAACTTTCAGCACTATCTCAAAAACTGTAACAAAAAAATTCTCAAATAAGTATTGAATATTGAAAATGTATAATACTCAGAAGTTCATAAGTAACAAAATATATATTTACCATGGTCAATTGTTAAAACCTTTCTTGTTTGCATATTAACATATTTATCTAAAGGAAGCTGCCCATGTCTAATGCCCTGCTCTGTGGCTATTGTATGACACAAACCCTGAAAATGAATAATTTTATATTGTAAAATATTACATTGCTCCAAAAATTTTTGGATAAATAAATTATGCTGATATTACATTACTCACTTTGTGTTTATTGTGATCTACCAATCCACCAATTATATAAAAAGTGTCATCTTCAAAATTTTCAATGACATTCTCAGACTCGCTAGATAAGTAAACTAATTTTTCTTTTGGGAAAACATCCAAATAAGATTCTTCATGAAATTCAACCTAAAAACAATGTATAGTTAGAAACAATATAATTATAATGCTTTTAACAATTCTATATTTAACTTTATAGTTAGACTTACATCCCAATTCTCATATCCATTATGTCTGGAAATATCATTTTTAGATTTCTCCCCAAAACTAGTTACATGAAATTGAAGAGGTGTGTTGGATCTTCTATTTATTGAATAACATCTCAGAATCTGTTTGATGACTTTATACCTGTCCTTTTCCATCATTAGATGATCAAAACTTAGGTCTATAATTATTCCAATATTTTTCTTAGACTTTTCAAATTTCATTTTCTTTAAGGATTTTCTATTCGGGCCTAAATCTATGTTGGCTTCTCGAGCTTCCTTGCGCCTTTCTTTTGCCCGCGCTTTTTCCTTAGCTCGTTTTTCAGCTTTATGGGTTTCCCATCTAACTTTTTTCAGCCACTTGCGCATTTGGTTTTTATTGAATGGTCTTGGTAGTTCGTTACCATCGTCATCCTTTAGACCAGGATCGGTACTTATATCAAAAAGAGTATACTGACGATAGCCGGTCGGAGTACCGACGGCTTCTGCTTCTTCTGGAGCTATTTGTAAGGAATCCTCTGTCATTTTGCCACAAAATTAGAAGATCTCTAATTTAGTAAACAACATCCAATATGATTCGTCAAGACTCCAATAGTGTTTAATTACATAAATAAATTGTACAAACTTGTGTTTTTTCCCAAATGTGATACTGAATTACACATTAATTATCAATCAAATAGCACATTTATCCTGAATTAATAATTTAAATAAATCTATTTGACCAACAACATAACCTCACCGCTAAACGTTCAAATCAAAACATGAGCTCCGAGCTGTCACTGTCACTGTCAAAATTTCAAAACATTACTTTTTTTAATTTACCACTACAAACCAGGCAACGACAATATTATGAGAATAAAAGTAGTTACCAACTTTAATTACCTAGTTATCCAATAAGGTCTGATCTGACGACTAAAGAAATGTCAGTAAATTTTATCGATATCGATAAAATAAAATGATTTATTGCACAGATGAGATTTATTGGATGTCTCGAACGAACGATACACTCTCTGTACTAAATGACTCTCTACTGACCTACCTATGTACAGACTTTTTAGCACAGCTTTTAGTCTTAGTTCTTTTAGTCGGCCGATAGTTAGGCCCGATTCTAATTAAATTTGTATGAAGAATCAGCCGATACACTAAGGTCCGCCAGTAACGGACTAAGAATACACGGACCGCTCATGCAGTCATAGTCAACAGCTTTGAAGCTGCCATTGCACAGCTTTGAGGCACTGCTGGAACAGTTGACATTAACTGCTCAATAAGTCACAAGCGCGCGCGACTATTAATCTAAGCGCGACATGGAATTAAGAGCGGAGGCGGAGGTACGGAGGTACAAGAGCATTCGACCGCTCAATCAGTCAGAGTAGGTATGCCTGGAAGACGTTGTCGAAGCACCGACGTGTGTAGTGTAGCAGCGCCAGCTGCGCTAGCATTAATTAAACCGCTGACGGCTGAATCTGATTAATTCGGTCTTTAAATGACGCGAAAGTAAAGCCTACCTACGCTAATAAATTAGCCTAAGATGCTCGTCGAAACGAGCATCTTAGCGTAGGCGTAGACGAGCATAGGCTTTCCAAAAAAGTCAGAAAACTATTTTTGAGATTGCATCAATAAAGGCATTGCATTTGAGTCCATGCAACTCTTCAAACATATGATTATGATATCTCATGATTGGCAAGTTAAATATTTAACCTATTTAACCCGTTTATAAGATAACAACAGAATTGTCACGAGATAATTAAGTTCTCAGAATAAACAAACCATTCTAAATAAACGATTTCACATTATCACGTGAGTACCTACTCTTGTGGTTAGTTTACGCTTAAATTTTGTCGTAGTCTACCATGTCCGCAGTAAGTAATTTAAAATTGTATAAATATCAAGTTATCGTTAAGTTATTCAAACTTCATACGCAGACAGAAATACAAATCAATAATTGCCTTCAGCCGCAGACCGCTCCGAGATCGTTGAACCGTTTGAATGCATTTCATTCTACGATATTGTAGATAAGTCTAATCTATAGCTGCTAAACTGAGGCCTAAGAACCAATAGATTAGACAAAACCATAATATCTTCACTCATATGTCTACTTCACTCAATTACCCTCAGGATAGATACCAGTTATGGGGTGGGTGTTTCGAGGAGGAGCCGTCAGCAGTTCTGCGTCGGCTGAACGATTCCTTGAGCGTCGATAGCCGGCTGTATCGCGAAGACATCCGCGGTAGCCAGTGCTGGGCCCGGGAGCTGCACCGCAGCGGTCTACTGTCCCACGACGACCACCAGGCCATACAAGAAGGACTCGCGAAGGTGAGTTGAGGTGAATTGAGTTTTGTAAGTTTGGGGAAGAACGTTGTAAGTTTGGACTGCGGCAATCGGAAATGAGTATTTCTCAAAAAAAATGTACATTTTGAAAAAAAAAAGTGTGCTTTGAAACAGTTCAAAAGTTTTATATTTATAAATCATCACACAATAAAAACACACACACAATTTTGAAGGATGACTATTAATCTTTAAGATAACGAAGAATTATAGCTATAATCCTGCTTATTACCAAATATTTAGATATTTTAAAAATAGTCCTTTTTTACCTTTCATACAAAAACCTGTTTGCCACCCTAGCTTTTTCATGTATTTTTGTTTCATAAAATGCGATACGTAACTAAATTATTGTAAATTTCTTTGTATTATCGTTCTACAGTAATCGCAGTTTCTGTATCAAATTGATTTTCTATGGGGTGTCATAATGAATTGGCAATTTAAAGCAAAAAAACAAAATGAGTCGCTCTCATTTACTATTTCGTTATTTACTCTTTAGTTACGATTTATTTCTACTTTCCCATGGTTTCTGAACAATACCGTATTTATTTTACACGGACCACAATAGCTGCACTCTGAATGGCTGTTGGCCTGACGTCTCCGCCATAACATCTATCGCGAAAATTAGTGAAAACGTGTGTGTTTTGTGGGATTACTTTTTCGTAACAGGCAGTAAAATCAGCGATTTTATATAGAACGGTAAGTCTTCATTTAACCATTTTTTGTAAACCGTGTGGTACGAACATTTAGTAAGCTTTTATATTGGCTGTAACAAATTTTATCAAAAAAATACTTGTTTCTGATCTCATTTTGTCTAATATTTCGTTACGTTTTTTACGAATTTCGTTACGTTACGAAAAAGTACAACATAATGCTGAGTGTATAACTGTTATTACCTGACTAAGCATAGTAATATTCACTACTTAATTTATTTCAAAAAATATAGAGCGTTAATAACAAAAGGATTGGATACTATCTGCTTTACAGAAGTGCCACCAGCAAAAAATTATCAAATCATTTAGATTACGTTTTTATGTGATTACTTCTTTTGTTTTTTTAGGAATGCCGCCAAAAACCAATGCCGAAAGGCAAAAAGCTTACAGAGAACGACTCAAAATGGATAAACATGATGGAACAAAAATAATTTTATTAAAATTGTATGAATGATTACTCCCTTATTTTATTTCTAACCCCTTAATATTACCCCGTATTTGGGTGCATACTTACAAATATTTCGAATTGAATAAATGAAGAGCATTCACAATATTTCGCCAATGTATAACAAGCCTTATGGCCTTACTATTTCGTTACTACCGTTTCGTTACGTACATTTTTTTTGAGAAATACTCAAATAATAGTTTGGTTTCCAGAAAATATTTGAACCTGTGATTTCAACCTACAAGCCGCATCTGGGACGGAATCTACATAATATACTAATATTATAAAGCTGAAGAGTTAATTTGTTTGAATGATAATCGCTAAAAATGTTGCGAAAACGGCAAAAAATATTAAAACGGTTTTCACGCGTACGAAGTCGCAGGCACAGCTAAGCTAGTAATAAACTGACAAACGAAATTCTACAGGCAGTCTATGAACCGTCTGAACTGCAAAATTACAGGTTGAGAAGGAGATAGAAGAAGAGCTGACTAAACACGGGTGTCTAAATGACCCCGAAGAAGACATCCACTCGGCGGTGGAGCGAAGACTGCACGTGCACGCGGGCGATGCCGCGCTGCGCCTGCACACCGCGCGCAGCCGCAACGACCAGTCAGCTACCGATACCAGGCTGTGGATGATGGCCTCTATGCAACGACTGCACGGTAGCCTTTTAGAGCTTATTATGGTATGGACTTGTTCGTATAACGAAATATACGTGGTGTAATAAAGAAACGCGTAAAGCGTTTAGCCATAGCTAAATAGACATTACAATAGCCAATAGTTCCACCCAGAATTAAGTTTTTAAAGAAACTGATCGTTTGTGTCAACTTATTTCTGAGTACGATCTGTAACAGATCATCTGTTAGTTACAATGAGCAAATAAACTAACAATATTAAATGTTAAATTGATTACAGGTTCTTGTAAAAAGAGCACAAAAAGAAATAGACATCATTGCACCGGGTTACACCCATTTACAGCGCGCACAACCAATACGCTGGAGTCATTTTCTTCTAAGGTTTTTCACCTTTTATTTATTTTACTTATCATAAATCATGCTATCGTTAACGGCTATCAGCAATAACCACATTTGAAAGTGCTAATATTATTAATCATATTTATCTTGTTGTATGATAGTCACACCTGGCCACTGCATGATGACGTGGCGAGATTAGAGGAGCAAAGGAGCCGTTTATCCCGCTCTCCCCTCGGCAGCGGAGCAATAGCGGGGTGTGCCTTCCCCATCGACCGAGCTAGATTAGCAAAAGACTTGGGATTTGAGGATATCACACCAAATTCCATGTTTGCTGTCAGTTCCAGGGATCATATTGGTTGGTTCATTACGTTACGACTCATTTTTTTTTATTAATTGTAATTATCAAAAAAAATCTCAAGATAACTGTTTCGAGTTTTTAATTTAGATGCGTTTTTGTTTCAGTGGAATTTCTGAATTGGGCATCATTGTGTAGCTTGCATCTTAGCAGGCTTGCTGAGGATTTAATCATTTACAGTTCCCAAGAGTTCAGTTTCGTCCGGTTCTCTGATCAGTTCTCTACCGGATCGAGTTTAATGCCCCAGAAACGGAACCCTGATGGCCTGGAACTTGTGCGAGGAGCGGCAGGCCTGATGTTAGGCGTTTCAATGGCTTTCAGCTGCGTTCTGAAAGGCCTGCCAAGTACCTACAACAAGGACCTGCAGTCTGATAAAGAGCTGCTGTTCAAGTCTTACGACAAACTACTGGATTGTTTAAGGGTCGTAACTGGGTCCATTGATACGATGGAGGTAAGCTCGTAACTACCGTATATTCCGTAAGAAGATAAAGAACACAATCAAACTAGTAATAATTATTACAAAAATTTGCAAAGAAAACCTCACAAAGATACGCGTTTTTGTATACAAAGTTTTTGGATAATTAAACGACAAAGTTTGTTTTAATAAATTGTACTGAAAACTTAGCATCACAAAGCTGCACGTAGCATGAAAGAAAATCTATCAAGTTACCAGTAGTAAAATGTGTACTGATGCAGGCATTTATCAAGTTTGTTATATGTGTCATAGTCAAAGGTCGATATGCAGTCTCTTCGCGGAATGACTGGTCTATCCTAGGTTTGACCAAGGCCTTCAGGCAAACCCCGAAGTGAATTCTTATTTCGGCCTTTGACTAAGTCAAACCTAGAAGTGCCTAAACTGTTCAGTCAAACGTCGAAACTAAAATAATCTGTTTCAAGCTTTGCCTAGTCAATCCTAGAAACGACTGGCAGACTCGGTCAAAAGTAGACGGCAAATAGAAAACCGGCCAAGTGCGAGTCGGATTCGCTCACGAAGGGTTCCGTGAGACTTTGTTGTTGTATGGGAGCCCCCCATAAATATTTATTTTATTTTAATTTTATGATTTATTTTTAAAATAGATATGCAACTAAATAATATTTCAAGGGTTCACCTGTTTACGTTTTAATATCGAGTAGAAAACTGCAACAAGTCACGTTTGATGTATGGGAGCCCCTCTTAAATATTTAGAAAGAAAGAAAGAAAGAAAAATATTTATTCGATGCAAGTAGGTACACAGCAAGATAATAACTAAAACTATTTATTTTTAAGGTGAATAAAAAACTAAATATTTTGAGAATGATTCATGAGATACGAGCTTGGTGACAGACAACCTTTAACGAAGTCTACTATGAATTCGCTAAAGGTTGTCGCTAAGGGTCGCGTTTTAACTCTTTATCCTTTAATTTAAGGTAACAGAACCCTAAAAATTAGTAATTTCAAGATCGATCTAGAAACACTGACAAACAACCTCAGTAAATAAGTTTAGTTACTCGTACCTTTACCTAAAGAGACAGCTGCGCGTGCACGTGAAAACCGACCGTAACGCCTATGCAATAAGTTCAAGATCAGAATAAAGTATAGTTTAGTTTAAAGTCTTAATTGAGGTTTGACTAGTCAAACCCCGATTTCATTAAATTGAGTTTCGACCTTTGCCTGACCAAATTAGTTACTCCTAGGTTTGACTAACATTATTTAGTCAAAGGCCGAAATGTTTGGGCTTTGACTAAGACTTCTAGTCAGACCTGAGGATTGACTAGTTAAACCTAGGAGTGCCGGAAGTTCGAGGTTTGACTATAACATATGAACCATTAATTATTCCAGAGCTTGAAACTTAACGAAAACAACAAATAATTAACTTACCAGGTGAACGCCGATAAGGCACTCGCCGCGCTCGAACCAGGCATGCTAGCGACGGACCTGGCCCACGCACTGGTCCGCAGCGGAGTGCCGTTCCGCCGCGCGCACCATCTTGTAGGCGCCGCGCTGCGACGCGCCGCGGCCCTCCACCTCGACTTGCGGACCATGCCGTACTGCGAATACGTCGCGATTTGGTAACTGTCCTTTTACATTTACGTAGCTAATATTGTTCATAAAAAATATTTTAATCGTATATTGTTTCCTCCAAAAGAATATGGAGATAACAAGTACGTAGGTATTTTTTTAAATAATTACCTGTGCCCAAGAGATTGCTTTATGACAATGTATCTACCACGGTATTGAATTTTCACTTCAATCTTTAAAACCAATTAAGCACAGCTTCCAATAATAATCAAACTTGTAAGCCAGTTGAGCATGAACAACCCGTCATTATCGGGTAACCCTACTTCAAAATAATGCAAACAATCAAATATTTACAGGTATGGTAAAAAGGGACCACTGATTGTGTCCATGCAAATGAGAGAAATGGACAGGGAACGGTGATATTTTTAATCGATATAAAGCTTCGGGCTCCCAGCCCACGTTAGCGACTTAGAGCGACGCGATGTTAGTGCGGCTTTACATTTGAAAGAAGATAGCAGTCACGCTATGTGTTTGTGTATCAAACCCTTAAATTATGATTGAGACAAAACTTTTGGACTGGAGAAAGCAAATCCCACCGAAAACATTTTCATGTAAAATATTGCCAAGCCAAGAGAAGAAACATGAGTATGACTCGCCTGTAAAAAAGCTAACTCTACGTCACCATAGTCAAAATATATTTTCTATTTCAGTCCAGAATTTGGCACGGAAGAAGAGCTGCGGGATGTGTTTTCCTGGGAAGCGAGCGTGGAACAATACACCAGCGCCGGAGGCACATCGCGTGCCGCTGTGCAGAAGCAACTGGATGACTTAGCAATCTGGATTAAACAGACCCAAACTGTATCATGCACCACTAAAAAGAAAATTTAAAATGAAGTACGAATATTTAATGAATAAATGTATTATAATAAAATGTTGTTGTTGTTATTAATGCAAATAACATGTCAAGCCTAGCCCCGGGTGCCAACTAGTGTCCGACCGAAACTAGTTTTACGACCGAAACCGAAACCGAAAACGAATTTCGGCAACGGTGTCTGTTTCGGCCGAAACCGAAACCGAAACCGAAACTTCCTTACAAGGCTCATATTTTGAGGGAAAAATAAAGAAAACGTTATTATAATCAGTCAGTCTTTATTGTTTTCTCTTTCAATTGCATTAAAATTGAACTTATATAGCGCCTTTTCGAATCGATAAAATAAAGTGACAGTGGGCGGGGCACATAGCTCGTAGAGCTGATGGCCGCTGGGGCAGGAAAGTTCTTCCACTAGGTGGACCGACGATCTGGTGAAGGTCACGGGAGGTGCCTGGATGCGAGCGGCGCAGGATCGGTCTTCGTGGAAATCCTTGGGAGAGGCCTTTGTCCAGCAGTGGACGTCTTTCGGCTGAAACGAACGAAAGCGCCTTTTTACTCTTAAAGGTATCAAATTATGTACCTATTAAAAAAGAAAAAGAAGGATTAATAAATAGTCTAGATTTTTTTTAATTACTCGCAATATTCAGGACATAACCCGTCCCATGGTCGGGTCTTTTACTTTAATAATTTCTCAATACAAAATTGGTAGTACGTAAGTTAGTATCTACTGTACTTGCCACTTGGATACCTTAGTGATAAATACTAAAATGAACTTTGAAACTGAATCCATAATACGAGTATTATCACCTTGAAATGCACTATAGTCATAACTAACTAACTAATGTTTGTTTACGTATAGCATTTGCGAACCAAAAAAAAAATGTATAGGTTAGATAAAACTTGATTATACTTTTATCAGTCACATTGAATATTTTTTTTTATGTTTACTACCCGCTCTTGTTGTAACGACATAAAACGAGATAAAACTTACCTAATTCAAAATAAATCACTCGAAAATTCGCCACCACAACAAAACAAAACTAACAGCAAACAAACAAGCGAGCGAATCACGACATTGGCTCTGATCGGGATCGGATTCATTCCTCATTCAACGCGCCGAACATGACCGATAACAGCGCGGAAACTCCCGAATGCACATTCGGTTTCGGTCGTAGTTTCGGCAAGTTTGCCACCGAAAACGAAACTAAACCGAAACTCGTGTTTTTACCGAAACTCAACCGAAAACGAAACCGAAACCGAACATTCGGTCGGACACTAGTGCCAACCCATGCTACGCCGCCACTGCTTATTAGTTCCTACAATAGTAACGCAGCGTAAATACCTATACCTTAACATCTAAAGCATTACTCAACAAGAACGTCTCTCGTAGCCCTACACCTTCTTATGTAAAAATAGAAAACAAATTGAATGTCCCATCACTGCAAATAAAAATGACGTAAAGTTCACGAGTTGTCAAGTACGATGCCGACGGCGCACCCTGGCACCTGTCTCGCACACCACTCCGTGGGCTGTTTTTCCGCCCCGATGCATGAGGGCGGCAAAACGGCGGCGGATTCCACCCCCGTGTTACCTCATCCACCCCCTTTCCTACGCTCAGCCACCGTGCCTGTGGACATTATAACGTTGCCTCCGTCTGAAGCAAACAGTGGACACTGCTCCTACGCGAATTTTGTAAAACGAAATAAAACGTGACTTGCGGTTGTTTTAACTTTTTGAAGTAGTGCTCAACAGGTAAGTTTAAATTTTATATTAATGTAATACCTAATAATATGTAAAAATTCAAATTATTATTTGAAAATAATAAATAGGTAGTACTTATGATTAAACTCAAACTTATTTAGATATTATTGTGCTCATGTTACAAATAGAAAGTTACCAATAAAAATATCTGGAAAAGCTTACGTGCCAATACACAAACAAAACTGTATTGGGTTATTATGTCGAAATCTTCGACTTTGTTGATACTTAGTTGCTAGAAAATCATTTTTATTATATTTATTTATTTATTTTCTTTTCGGATATATTTATAATTTACTTCCCTGATATGATGCTTGTTAGTGTTATTGTAATACACCAACGTAATTACATTTTTTTTGCTGTTCAATGAATTCATGTTAAAAAATACATTTACTGGCTTAGACGTAATAAGGATGAGGATTATTTTCTCATCAGCAAACACAATATAGCTCGAACACATAAAGCCGCCCTTGATAAGCAAAGCTACGCCTCATTGATACCTTTTAAATATTCGATACTTTATTACCGGCGCGCTTGATCGATACAATCGTTTAGTATAAGTATTGGTCGCCGATATAACAATCGAGTATTCTCACTGCCTTTCAGTGAAACTATAGTTCGCTATAATATTGTCATAATAAATACGTGTTTTGTACCAGAATGATTGCGGCGATATGGTCCATCACCACACTGCTCGTGATGACGTCTTTAGCTGCAGAGGTTCCCCTTCCTGAAGTCAACGACTATGACTACGAAACTCTACTCAATGAAATACCGGAGTTATTGCCCTACATCGCCAACAAGGAGGTAAGCGAGTTTTACCTGTCACCTACAGATGCCGATATTGTCTCATTCAACAAGGGAACAAAATTTTCACGCATCGCTTAATTTCTGGCGAAGTCATTACGTATTAATGATTGAAATCTTTTGTTTTGTACGTGTTTTAACGATACTATGGTTTTTAGCAATAAACTGCAATAAATAAGAAAAAAATAGGATTTTCTGAAATTACATTGACGAGACAATATTTATTTACAATAAATTCATGCCTTGGCAGAGTAAAGTCGTTAGTACGTTCTAGCAATGTGTCGTGTGGGACATTTACCACTAGGCCGAAATACGCGAATTGAAATCCAATAGTGTATAGTATTATCATATTTTTGTCAATTTAATACCTATCAAATAAAATTAATCAAACAGTTGAGATGTTTTCTATACAGGGTGTTAGGTAAATGGGTATATGAGCCGACACTAGCCCATGTTAACATGGTCATATAAATGGTATGGTGAAGTCAGAAAATTGATATCTTCATTTTAATTATTTTAATTTTCATACAAATCGGATTTTTATAAAATTTATTATGTATGAAAATTAAAAAAATTAAAATGATGATATCAAATTTCTGACTTCATCATACCATTTATATGACCATGTTAACATGGGCTAGTGTCGGCTCATATACCCATTTACCTAACACCCTGTATAAGTATGTATTTTTTTAGGGTACAGGTCCACTACACTGTTGTAATTAATAATAATAACGTCATTTTTAATGTATGTTTCAGTATTTGAAGAAAATGCATTCGCTGATGAACGACAATCGCGGAGAAAAAAATGATCGAACCTTGATCGAGACAAACGCACTCATCAACACAAAATACCGAACTTGGAAGCGGAACGCAGACCTCATCAACTCTCTGCTAGCTTTGCCTAAGGGAATGAACGACGCAGGCCGCCGCTAGTTCCCAGTATTATATTTCCTTTATCATATTATGTATTTACCATAAGTTGTCTATCCGTAATGTAAACTACAGGTAATTGCTATTAAAACAACATATTTCTCAAAACATAATATAATTATTGTACCATTTATTTCTAATCTAGATCAAATTACATCTAATATTATCTGCATTGAGGTTCACTCACCACTAATACTTAACTACATTAAACAATGTATTTACATATTTTTTTTGCTTTTATAATTTTAAGATTATAGTATAATTACTAATAAGTAACTGTTTCGAACAATTTTAGGTTTTATTTGTTTCGCTTTAGGGGATTATGAGGACATTTTGGTTTCTATATGCAACCACCATTATTGGTTTAATTTAGTACATTTTATGACGATATTTCTCGTTACCAACATGTAACGATACCTATTAAAATACTATATACTATATTATTATCTATGTTTTGAAGTTACATTTTGGGTTTGTCTAAGTAATGCAAAAATATTAATATTTACATATTTTTCAATACATATTTACGAAAAGATTTTGAAGAAGTGACAAGTAGTTACAAACAATACAAGGTTAAATGCTAAGATAAGTACAACGACTATTCGCTTTTTATACGTAACACATAGATTTGTAATATAAATATTATGTTTTGCACGATTTCATTAAATTCAGTTAGTTATTGCAGTTAATTTTGCTCGAAGGCACATTTTTCAAACGAAACCTATTGTCGAAAAAATATCTATAATTATATAGGTGAGGTAATTTCAAAAAACTTATGTGAGATAAACCTCGTAATGATGGTAAAAATATAATGTAAATCGCGAAGTGTACTCAACGCGTACCAAAAATGCTAAATAATATACAATATTTTTATTTATAAACACCCATTGCGCTCGAACGACAGCGGAAAAGTGCTATTGACAACATTTAGATATTATGTTGTGACGCCTAATAAGGCTTGGGCACGCGGTCCCGTATACCCCCATACGGGGTATCCCGTTTAAGCATTCAACCTTGGGTCCGACCAATGAAACATGGCGGTCCTATTAGCACTAAAGCCTTGTTCGCACTAGTCGAGTAATTTAGTAGAATAACTCGCTTTTAATAACAAACTACTAGTTAAGACCAAAAAGCCTTTCGCACTTTCATCGAGTACAGTTACAACTATTTAGTGGTTTTTATATGAACTCTACTAAACCGCCCGGTTCGAACTCGTTTAGCCGGTGAGCGAGTGAGCAGGGACGCGTGGTGGCTTGGCTCGACTAAACGAATTAGTAACCTGCTCCACTAAATTTTTGGTATTCGGACACGTAGCTACAAAATTGCGAACGAGGCTAGTCGAGTGATTTAGTGCGTTTAGCTTAGTTCCGTCGGCGAGCACGGCGCGGATGGAGGCAAGAGCCGGCTAGAACTTGAGCGAGAAACCTGGCGCGAAGTTGAGCGAGCGCTGTTGCACGTGGAAGCAGTGGAGCGTCGTCGGAGTCGGAGCGCGCGAACTGGCAAAATTTTTGGTGTTCGGACACGTAGCTACAAAATTACTCGCCACTCGACTAAATTACTCGACTAGTGCGAACGAGGCTTGGCTTAGTGCGTTAAAAATATCAGCTTTCCGTCTGCGAGCACGGCGCGGGTGGAGACTATAATAGAGCCGGCTAGAACTTGAGCGAGAAACCTGGCGCGACGTTGAGCGAGCGCGGCTGCACGTGGAAGCCGAGCGCGTCGTCGGAGTCGGAGCGCGCGAATTGCTCGTAGGCGGCGCCGCCGGCCGGCGGGCGCGGGCTGTGCGTGGCGCGCCGGTTGCCCTCCGACTTCGCCGGCCACGTCGGGAACATCGCCGGGTCTATCGCCACCGGTTGCTCCTGTTAACGATATTGTTGTCATGAGTATTTTCGTTGCGGCGTGGGACGATTTTTCATTTAGTTTTTTTATGTAGAACAAGGCAGTTGACCGCAATTGCACCTGATTTTAAGTGAGATGCAGTAACAGGATATGGTATATCTGCCCTGTGATCATTATCGACACATTTCAGACAAGACGGTATTAGTTTCACTTAAAAAAATTGGTACAAAATAAAATTTAGCCTAAAATGATACTCAATTAGTTTCTATCGGTATTTTCCATGCGATGTTTACGTACGTTACGAGTCAGTCAACAGTTACTCTATCTATACTTTGACCTCCACGCCAAAGCAAGATTATCTTCATGAACTTTATCCACTTGGTGCTCAGACTGCAAGAAATAACACATAATTTCAGCCGTAAGACGTCCACTGCAACGGGCCTCCCATTGCGGCCTGAAACCTTCCTGCTACCTTTATGAGGTCGTCGGTCCACCTTTTGGGTGGACGTCCTACGCTCCGCTTTCTGGAACGGGCCTCTACTCCAGAACCTTGCTTCTATCGGCTGTCAGTTTTACGTACTATGTGCCCTACCTATAAAAATAACACATACATTTATCACACACAAAAACAAGTGTCAGTGTCCAACAAACCTTAAAGTAAGGATGGTCCAGCGCGGCGTCGGCCGTGAGCCGCTTGGCGGGGTTGTAGGTGAGGAAGCCCTGCAGCAGCGCCAGGCCGGCCTCGGACAGCAGGTCGGGCCCGATGCGCTGGCGCAGCCCGCCGGCCGGGTGCTCCGCGAACGTCATCTTCTGCACCGGCGGCAGCTCGCTGTAGCCCGGCCACACCGCGTCCGATGGCGTCCCGAGATCCTACAATTTTAAATCCTTCACTGACTCACTTATTCACCACCATCAGGTCTTTTAGTCTCTATCACGGAAGTCTAAGGGACGATATCCATTGACCGGCGCGCGTCGGAGCGCACCTACACGGTCGTAAAGAAAATACTATTTTATTAACAGCTCTTAGAGTCGTAATTGCTTACAACTGATCAACTGACATTTCAATCCGGACGGATGCGCGAGCATGCGTCGGCAGCCGGTGGGCTCCGAGCGTATTCCAGCGGATACGCGCGCAGACGCGCGCATTCCACCGCATTTTTACGCTGAGCTGAGCGCCGACTCGCACCGTTCAATGTTAATCCTGCCTAAGGCTACGGCCGGATACTTGCGACACCCCCACTCGGGCGATGACGGAATGTAGTTTTAGTGGTTAGAGCCTTTCCTGTTCAGGACGGAGCTGCGCCCTTTACTCCATGTCAAAAAAGTGATTTATCTCAACTGCAGGAGCACGACCGTCTTTATGTACCAGAGGCAAATGGAGGATTTGACCTACACGTTTGCCAGACGGGTTGCGAAGGAAACTCACTTATTATAAAGACAAAATTAACATCTACAGAAATGTGATGTGCCAAAAGAAGTAACGATCTGGGTAATACACGATTTCAACATCAGCAAAAATGCAGAGTAGAAACCAAGAGAATTTTAAAAATCTAAAGATCAATTTCTGTGTATTTATTAAAGCTTAAATTAAATTAACAGAGCTGTTTTTGCGATTAATTCATTCTATTAAATAAATGAAAATTTTTGATAATGGCGGCAATGACAGATAAAACATAATGGCGTATTATAACCACTCACCTTAAATATCCTATTCAGCTGGTCTACCTCAGACCTGCCCGGGAACAACGGGTTCATAGAGACGAATTCTCCAAAAATGCATCCCACGCTCCACATATCGATGGGCGTAGAGTATTCCTTTCCATAGAGCAGCAGTTCTGGTGACCTGTACCACAGAGTCACTACGACTGGCGTGTATTGACGCAAAGGGGACCCGTATTCTCTCGCAAGACCAAAATCTCCCACCTGTAACATAAAAAAATTACATTAGACTCTACAATCCTTAATATGGAAATAGCAAAATAAGCCAATCACAGCATAGTTCTTACCTTCAATACGCCTTTGTGTGATAACAGAAGATTGCTCGTTTTAAGATCTCTGTGTAAAATCCAGTTGTCATGAAGATGATGAACAGCACTTAGTAGTTGTGTCATCAAGCATTTCACTTCTCCTGTAAAATATTAACATTAAATTATGTAGTTTAGTTAAAACAACTACAAAATTTTCTTATGTATAGAAAATTCAAATCTGCACGTGAGCCATTTGACACCACCACCCATTGGCATCCACAGTATAAGAGTCACCAATGTGCTGCATGCCTTTAATAAAGAATTTCAGTTGATATAACAGCACCAATAACTACAGTAGTTAGTTAGATATTAACAACAATCAGCTGGACTAAAAAACATAGTTACCTGGAAGGAACACCTGCTTCTTCGCCTTCATAGTCACCATAAGGCTCTTCAAGTCGTGCTCCACGTAGTCCATGACGATGAATATCTTGTCCATGTTGGAGCCGACCACGATCTCGCGCACCGTGACTATGTTCGGGTGCTGGCCCTGCAACAAGCGAAGCGGTTGTGCGACTTGTTAGTACTAATGGGGCCACCCTCACCTTCAATGCTTTCAATCCATCGTTTGGGCATTTACAGCTGTCATTTTACCCTGATATCGGTAAATTACAGTATCGTAAAGTTCTAAACTTAGTTTCCCTGGAAAAAACATCAAGCCCGTGCAGTTAAAGAATGAGATTAAAAATGAAGTCAAATGCATTTAGCACTTCTTAGTCGCTCATCATGTGGCGAAAGTAAGATACATTTGACGCCATGTTTTAATCACATTTTATCTGCCTTTACGTTTGGTCATGTAGTACGAAATTTAGAAGCAGCAGCTTGTACACAGCCTGATCGAATACAAAGTTTAAACAAACTGATTTTGGAGAACTTATATCAATCATGTATTATGGATATCTGCAGAGTTATAGGAAAATAAAGAAATAATCGGGCTGGTAACAATGCCTGTTTTTTGTGTAAATTCATTCAATAATACGTTCACAGCATGAAATTGAAACTACGTCTAGCTAGGCTCTGCGCAAACGGGCCACCAACCACAATACCAGTGGCTCGCAATAGGCTGTTCACATGATTTCTAACACGATTTGTATGGAGTATCCATACACGTGTAGGCCGCGACACTCCACCGGTAGCGGCCACTTAATATAAATTAATTATAGCCACCGCTAACTACTAGTAGCGGCCATCGTCCACTTCTGGCAGCCATCGACCATCACGGCCAAAAAGTCGCAACGTTTTTGTTATAATTGAAATAAGGTTGTGTCGTCAACTTTTTGACTACTTTAGGTGTCACGAACTATTTGACGCTGACTGCACCAAACGTGACGCGCGACTTTCACCGGTGGTTGTGGTCGTTGGTCTGCTTTGCACCAAGTACCATTTAACACAGATTTTTTAAACGTTTTTTTTTTACTATTTTCATTTTATTTTTCTTCTTTATCTGGCCCATTCCCATTTTATTTGGGGTTTGGGGTCGGCCCTCTGTATCATGCGTCTCCAGGCGGCTCGGTCCTGAGTCGACCATTATAAAATTTATTCCTCAATAATAAATGCAGTAAATAACAGAAATTATATGATATAGGTTCCCCAGATTAGGGGATACATATTTTGAACAGCATTTAGACTGAACTATGAAACTAATAAAAAAAATTGCAACCAGAAGATATTCAGAAATTAAAATTAAAATAATATTTTTTGGCTATAATGATTTGATGATATTAACCCATTTTTGGATTGTCTTAATATTTTCTTTCTAAACCTCTACGTTGTTTACGTGTCTATGTGTCTTATTCGATTAATTTTTCAAGTTTTATGTGTCACCATAAAATTATGAACTTCGCAAGTTTATAATATAACACGTGAGATTGTAAAACAACGCCAGTTACTAATCTAACGGAGTTCACAATTACGGTGGCATATGTATCTATTATTACGTAGTTTCAATTTCAACAAGTGATACAAATAATTTTCATCATTCATTCATAAATCTAAAGAAAAAATAGATTAACATAACTGCTGTTATAATTTCGAATCTGTGATCTAATAATATAATTACAGTACAGACGACTGTCCATCAAGACAAACACTATAACATTACTAAAGATGTAATGTAATTTACAGAAGACGGCACGTCAACGAAACCACTGTGGGTTCTTGTGCAGTTGCGATAGGGGCGAATTTGCAACAAAACGTGAGTAACCTGATGTGCTGTCGTGTTTACTATTTTGCACCAAAAAACTGAGTTTGAGGTACTGTCGCTGTACATAATACTGAGAGAAATTTTAGACTTATTGAAACCGAGAATTATCACACAGCTTACATAAGTTACTATAAAATCACTAAAAACTTAAGATAAATGACTAGCTTTCTCTATCTATAATTTTTTTTTATTTATTTGCGGTTTTGTTCGAAACTATAATATAATAATGAGTTCAGATTTACAATATCCACCGCTTTCCTGATTATGCAACTCAGCATCAATCGTTTTTTGTTTGACATTCATTGCTGGAGCAATAAAATGAATAACGAAAACCGTGTGTATCTATTTGCTTAGTTGGGTGTTAACTAGTCATCTAGAACCGTAAAAAATATTTTCTAATTGAAGAGGAGGGTTTGACGCAGAACGTTCACCGCGTAAAATGAACACTCGACTGAAAATATGAATTCCGCCGTAGGTGTATTTATCACAAAAGGCACACGATGACGCAAACATGTTCGATGTTTTTTGCTGCGTTGTTTGAATCAACTAATTCAATAGTTTTGTTCTGGTAGTTACCAGAACGTTTTGTTGAATAATTAATTCATTACGTTATAATAATTTTATAGTGACACTATCTCAACCATTCTACGTCAAATCCAATAAGGTTTCTAGTCTAACGAGTATTTTAAATCAGAACTTACTTTGTGAAGTCTAAGGAAATAAAAGGGGAATGCTTGTAATCTTGTAAATTATCAAATGTAACGCTAACCCCAATAATAATAAAAATTACACGTTCGTTGAACAGTTTTCAAAGTGACATTTAGAATGGTAATGACACTTTGTGAGGTGCCTGGATGCGAACGGCGCAGGACCGGTCTTTGTCCAGCAGTGGACGTCTTTCGGCTGTAACGAACGAATGAACGAACGAACGAACGAACTTTGAAACAGTGTTCAATAAGTATGTAACTTTTTATTATTATGGTAGTTATCGTTACATTCGATAATTTACAAACATTCCCCTTTTATTTCATGTGGTAGTTACACAAACTTACAGTATTAATGACTGAACTACCTTAGTCTAACATTATACGAGTAAATAATGACCCCTTAACATAAAGCATGTAAATTATAGTTCTCACTCAGTGCCCCGATTACGCTAATTTTTAACGTCTCCAATATATACGCGCTTCTTCTCCAGTTGCGCTCCGTTTTTCATTCCAGCTGAGGTGCAAATTCGGTATCACGGTAATGGACGTACCTTCCTAGTATTTTCATTGTCACATGAGATATTTAGCCTTACGTTTACGTCTATGCTTCGTTTCAACTAGCTGTCAAAACGACACCGCGATACGGATTTGTCAAAACGTCAGCTATGTTCGTTCGTCGTCCGGACACGTTGAATATGAAAATTTTTTGCGTGATCGGGGCCCTGGTCTGACTTGGTTTTCTTAATTTAAATAAAAATAGACTAGATGACTAGATTACAGACTACATGAATAAAGTTCCTAATAACATAGAAAGATGTTCAGATTAAACAAACAATATTGATTGTTAGGAATATAATGTAGGCATAGATTTAGGGCGTTATTCAATCTAACGATGGCTTTGTTTATTTACCGATTTTTAGCTTGTTTTTTCAACAGCACAGTACTTAGTATTTATTAAGGAAGGAAAACCTGTGATTTGCCATAATTTTGGACATGTTTTATCTATAATTTAATTTCAGAAAAATGCTGTTGGTTTTTTTAGAAAATAAATAAATAAATAAACCTTTACAAGTCAATAATTAACTAAAATCAATTGACATGTCGTCACAGTTACTTCACTAGGTATATGAAAATCACTTAAAAAAGGGAAAAGTCAATAAATTCTTGACAGATTGAATTTCGTGATACAAGTCAATTCGATTCGAAAGGCAAAACAATAATTAAATTAATCTGTCAGGGAATGTTACGCTGTCAGGCACAGAAATACATAAAATATAAGGCACACATTTCATCGACACGTTTGGAAATTTTCTGCACGCACTTTATTAACTGTGTTTTCATTCCATTTCCAGAGCCACTCCAGTTGATAAAGTGCACCTTATGGCCAAAAGTATTCAGTCAACTTACGCGCGCCTTTAGCCTAATACATTATAACAATTAAATTATAATAGTTTTACGAAATAACATCTTGATTAATCGTGGAGTCGTTAATAAAAATGCATAAGACTGAATACTAATTGACAAAGACGCTGCCATAGCTGGGGGAAACTTAAATCATAAACTCATTATTATATTCGTCATATTTATAAACCAAATATATAGTTCGATAAATTAGGAACATTACTTCATATAATTAACGAGAAAATAATTTAAATTATAGTAACTTTATTGTTTCGCTGTATGGTAATTTTCAAGACATAAGACTCAAATAAAAGAGTAATGCCCGTTTTCACCATCAATCCCTAACTATTATTAAGTGACACCTATGAAAACATAATTCCTGTTATGTGTTATCATAAGGGTCACTTAAAAATTAGAGATTGATGGTGAAAACGGGCATAACTTTCACACAGTACAGCGGAAAGAGTAGTACTATTAATTTAATCGGGTTTTGCTGTATTAAGTAATGACCACTCTCTCAGATGTTCGTGTGATGTCACTGCTAATGTTCTAATCTAATCTTCCACAAACTTACAAATAAATAGTCCTCGTAGACTATAGATGACCGATAGTTTGGTTGGCTTCTAGTTTGTTCCGCCACTTCTTTCTTTCTTGTCAACACTTGCCATAACCGGCAGATACCAAATCGGTGTGGCATATTAACAGCCCGATTAAACTATCGACCGACAAAAATTGTAGTCTGCGGGGACTCGTAAGAAAATTGTATTTAGATCCACTTGCGTAACTTTCTTCTATCTAGGATTAGCTTAGAAAAATATACAACATCAAGAAGCACGGTATTAACTTTAAAAACCGGGATGCTAATCATAGATAAAAAAGTATATTATCAATGTGGACCTAAGTTATAAATGGCAATGCCAGATTTTGTATGGAAAGTGGCGTCTTTTTTTTTTCGCGCGTCCATCGACCAAACTTTGTTTTTTGATTACAAAATAGTGTAATAAACCAAACTTACTATGGCATGTATACCTCTAAACTCAGTCTGAACTGAGTTACGAGCAATAGAAGTTTGATTATTTTCATACTAGATTTGCTTTTTGTGCGCAAGTTTTGTAAGAAATTGCAACAAAATATTGCGCTATTTTTTTATTGCGCTGATTCTGCTCCATACTGATGTCTGGAGCCTTTAATGGATGATATTGTTTGTTTACACATACAATCTCACTATTTTGTTGCAATTTCTTACAAAACTTTGCGCGCAAAAAGCAAATCTAGTATGAAAATCATCAAACTTCTAATGCTCGTAACTCAGTTCAGACTGAGTTTAGAGGTATACATGTCATAGTAAGTTTGGTTTATTACACTATTTTGTAATCAAAAAACAATTTCTGGCATTGTCTTTTGGTTCCTGCGGCAGGGAACTTCTTACTTCCTATTAGGGCAGACTCCATTCGAGTTTCAAACATTTTTTATAAAAAGATTGATTGATAAATCTTGTTTGAGCGTCGAATTGAATCCACGAGTTGAATAGTGGAAAAACATAAAACAACCCTGTACAGCCGCCAGTAGCGAATTGTACATTTGGCTACATTATTAGAAATAATATTATTATATCACGAATTTTTCTTATGCCCACTAGTATGATATTTCATGTTCACTTTCTGTTATGCGACTACGAAACAAAAAAAAATGCCTAGAAAAGCTCAAGCTCCGTTTTCCAAAGTATAGAAACATTTGAGGTGGCGATATAACACTCAACTAGACCTTATAATATAAAATAAACGCATTTAATCACAAAATATTGACTAGTAAATGGTACGTCACGAATTATAAATATACGTGCACTTGAACATACATTTTATTAATTCTCTATGATAATATAAATAAATATGTAACAACAAATAGAAAATTCAATGAATATTTGGTAAAAACAACTAGGTAATACATACACAAAAAAAACTAATATACATATACCTAGAAGAAATCCTACAAGAGATGATTTGGAAAATTCCATATTGTTACTAGTTGCATACTCAAAAGAAGTCTTAGGATATGTCCAAATTGTTTATCACGTTTTTTGTGTAATATGTTACAAAAAGTCATATTAGTAGCACATGCCATCAATGTTGTTTATGTTACATAGTCTGAATTCCTTTTTTATTTTTTTTAATAAAAGATTTATCTATAACTAAAGAACTATGAGCCATAGAGCTTAATGAGGGCTATCGTTTTTATACTTAACAGTTGGCACCACTGGTGGTTGACACGCTCAACAGTGGCGCCACTGTCTTCGCAACTAGCAGGCGACAGTGAACATACTCTCAGTGGTGTGAACTGATGACCACTAAAGTCCGGTCGCCGAGCACGTAGCATTTCGTCCAATGACCCCAAGCTACCCATCCTTATCACTCGCGCTTAATTATATTGCTGTCGCAACTGTGCGAGGGGCGGCCGCAGTGAGTGTGCGAGCGCGACAGCAATATAATTACGCGCGATTGATAAGGATGGGTAGCTTGGGGTCACTGGACGAAATTCTACGTGCTCGGCAACCGGACTTTAGGACGATAGCCCTCATTCCAGATGAAACCTTGAAAGGTCTGAAAACAGAAAAATAACATATCGAATTTCATAGTCAGTGAGCTTAGTGTGAGTTTACATCAAACGTCTTCACTAGTGACTGCGTAAAAAAATGCGGCGCTGTATCGTTTCCACCCTGTATAATTAAGCTTTGAACGCCAGGGCCCCTTGGCCCAGGGACCTTTTTTTATGAATATTTAGAATCTATATCTATACAGGCTGTTAGGTAAATGGGTATATGAGCCGACACTAGCCCATGTTGACATATGCATATAAATGGTATGGTGAAGTCAGAAATTTGATATCATCATTTTATTTTTTTTTATTTTCATACAAAATAAATTTTATAAAATCCGATTTGTATGAAAATTAAAATAATTAAAATAAAGATATCAATTTTCTGACTTCACCATACCATTTATATGCCCATGTTAACATGGGCTAGTGTCGGCTCATATACCCATTTACCTAACACCCTGTATATATAAAAGAAAGTCGTGTTAGTTACACCACTTATAACTCAAGAACGGCTGAACCGATTTAGCTGAAAATTGTCAGGGAGGTAGTTTAGAACCAGGAGAAGGACATAGGATACTTTTTATCCCGTTCGAAATAAAAAAAAAGTCTGCTTATTTATTGCCATTAAGGCAGAACAAAGTTCGCCGGGTCAGCTAGTTTAGAATATTTCGGGCGGTCACTACGCCTAGCCGACATTGTATTTTATTGTTACAAAAAATTCAAGCCTTAATATATCTTACGTTAAAGTTACTACACACGTTAAACATATTGTTTATACAGACAAAAGTAACATACAATATTCCTATTGCAACCTTTAATTTGTCTATAACAAAGGCAGTTAATACTTTTAAGTATGAACTAGTAACAATCAGATTCCTCCAAGTCATGTCAATAAAATAAATACAGAGTGTCCCGAAAAGACCGTAAGGAGAAGAAAGACTAATGGATTACCATCTATTTTAGACAAAAAAATTACTTTAGTAAAAGTATCACCGTTTCAGACTATGTTTGATTTGTCATATTTTTTAAAATCCCCCATTTAGGGCATAATATCATGTAACAGTGTCTACAAAAAAGCATGTATTTTTCTTATTCTACGTCTTGTCAAATACTCTCAAAGAATTGATCTACCTCTTTATCATTATTAGAAATGTATTAGAAACTGATTTTTTTTTCTATTGTAATTTTTTTGTCTAGATGGCCATCGATGACCATTAGTCTTTCTTCACCTTAAGTTTGCCATGGTCTTTCTGGGACACCCTGTATACGTCGCATACAAAAAAGCGCTTAAATAATTCTACATTATACAGGGTGGCCCAGAATAAAAATCACTTTTGAAAATTCAAGGAAACGAAAACTGTAATTTTTTTTTAGAACTTTGACTATAGCAATTTAAAGGAAATTTCATGAAATTTATTTTAAAATTTACTTTCTTTTATAAAGGATGGTGCCAGGGTCTGGACCAAGTGTTGCCCAGAATCAACCCATAGTGAATGAGGATCAGTACTGTTGTAGAAATTCAATAAAACTAGTATCTACGTTAATCATTAAGACATAAGAAAGATATATCCTTTTGAATTATCCAAATCGGACCATTACTTACGAAGATATTAAGTAATAAACATAGGCCGTTTTTGCCGCTAAAAGTCAACGTACGCAGGGCCGCGTGACGTCACTATATCCGAATCGAGCGCAGCCGGCGTACTATTGGGATGGAAAATATTTTTTTCCAGCTAAACTATCAGTTTTAGAAAAAAACTTTTAATAACATTTATTCATCAAAATAAAGTAACGTATCGATCAGTAATTTTTAAAAATAAAAAAAGCTTATGCTTATGGACTGGGGGAAGGGGCTAGCCTTACCCAACTTCTGGCCTGGGGGAGGGGCGGGGGCGGGGTCAAGTCATAACCAGTTTCTATGGGCTGGGGGGAGGGGCTAGCCTTACCCAGCTTCTGGCCTGGGGGGGGGGGGGGACTCCAGGGATAGATTTCAGTGCACTCCGGTTTATAAATTAGTATTGGCCTGAGGAACAAAATGCACTATGGTTTCATTCTGGGCAGCACTTAGTCCAACTTCTATACATGGATTGGCACTGTCCTTTGATCGTACATGTGATTCCCTTGATGTTTACAACATTCGGTCAACATACATCAAAATTTTGGAAAACTTTCGTTAAGAGTTACCTCAAAATGGATTCAGGATGAATGCTGCAGTTTTTGGATTATTAGAGTATACTCTGCTCATAAGGTAATCCCACAAAAAGAAGTCTGCTGGAATGAGATTAGCGCTTCTTAGATGCAGTGAGATTTCACCCCTGCTTAATTGGTTTGTTGCATTGAGAGGATGACTAATTTTTCTTTGTTTGAATTGAAAATAGGTTTCGAGGTTATTCTAACGAATGCATTTCAGGATTTTGATGTATGTTGATCGAATGTTGTAAGCGTCAAGGAAATCTCCTGGGCGATGTAATTTAATAAAGGTAAATTTTAAAATAAATTGCATTAAATTTCTTTTAAATTGAAATGTACAGTTTTCATTTCCTTGAATTTTCAAAAGTAAATTTTCTTCTGGGCCACCCTGTATATTAAACATATTAATATGTCTGATAAGAATGTATACTTACATAAAGCCTAAGTAGTTTTTAAAGCATGATATAATCAAATGTTCGAAAAATAATATAAGGAAAATTATTAGGAGTCGTCTCTGGCAAAACACGTTTACCACATAGTATGCAGATAGCAGGTAGGTACCTCAAAATTAAGACAAATGGTAAGGTTGTCTCAATCGTACGTTTAAAAAAGAACTTTCATCTGATCCCAGCCAAATTCGCGTGGATATCAGTATAAAACTATATAGAAAATTCTTAGGTCGACGATAAAAGTATGCGTCTATCTGTAATTTTATTACTACAGATGTTGATTTGATTAATATGAAATAGGATCTATTTTTCATAACAAGAATATAAATTATAGTATGTAATTAAATGTACCATAGATGCCACATATTTTTCAATTAAATTTTGAATGAAATTTTAATCAAAACTCATTATTCCCAATCAGAGGTGGAATTGTGTAAAGCAATCGTAATCATTTGACAGTTCATAACGTATGATAAAGTCAGTTAAACAAAGCGTTTGACAGAATAATCGTACGTTATGAACTGTCAAATGATTACGATTGCTTTACACCATTCCACCTTAGATATGTTTCGCGCTGCGTACTAATTGCTAAATATGGTAGTGATTACCCTTGCTAGGCAATTGGTATACTTTTTATTGGCTGGCAACACGACTCGACGTCATCAAATTGCGAACTCAATTGACTGTCAATTAAACTCAATGGGCTTAGTGTGAGTTTACATCGAACGTATTCGATATCGACTGCGTAAAAAATGACAAATGTATGATGGATTGTACAGCGTCCCTAGCGGATACTTTCAAGAACTAAAGTACGGCCAACGAGAAGGGATACTAAATTATGTAAACAAACCCAATGACAATGTCATTAGGAATAGCAGGGGTGCATAACTTTTAATAATTAGATTTCATATTTTTGTCGACAATACAGTTTTAAAAAATACTTATGTGGTAAAACAAAAAAAAAATAGATGTTTTATTGAATTTTATTTTTGTTATAATTTGAATTATTGTATAATATACATTTAAATTAAATTACGAGAATAATAATATAATTTTTGCCTCACAAACTGTGTGCCCGGTGTATGGCAACAGGTCTACCCCTTTTTCATAGATATCTAAATATATCTGAATAATAAAATAAGAACCGACAAGTAACAGATTCGCCCTCGACTACTTATACTAAAATGGATGTCCGAATGTTGACGACCCCTCTTGACTTTGACATATTTTGGCGGGAGAACGAGATATTGCGACAAATTCACAAGATGGAAAGAGACAGAATAGATTGTCAACTCGACATTCGAATCGATCTTTCGTATCGCTCGCTGCTAGTTGGCCGTACTTTAGAATTTTCATAGATTTTTTTGACGCACTCGATATCGACCACATTTGATGTAAACTCACACATGATTAAACGCTATACGAGGCGTCCGACGTCAGCTCTAACGTTTCTACATCCTTACACCGACGTCAACGTCTGAGAGACGTAGTAGGTACATTTCTATAGTGACGCTGTACGCGACCTACGGCGTTTGAGACCACAGCCTAAAATCGAATTTTACAGCCAATTAATATCAAACTCTTTTATAATGCAGCTGGAATTTGCTGCCATTAGCCAAGGTCGTCAAATAACAAGCTAATGTTATATCATTCCATATAATATGATGCCATTTTCTTTTCGGTCCAGGAATCATGAAAATAATTCGGCACATTATGACCCCTTATTGTTCAAAATTTAAGTTTCAAACTGTATATTTGCTTAATGTAGATATAAATTATTTATTACTTCTCACTAGAGATGGGCCGACTAGTCGCCGACTAGTCGGGAAAGCCGACTATTCGGCATCATTTGTAGTCGGCCGACTAGTGACGACTATTCGGCAAAATATGCCGATTATAATCGGCGCATTAAAAAATTAAATATGTGAATGAAATAAAACTCATAATCACCAAGATGATTATGAGGTGGACCAAGGGCGTTTATCTAAATCACTTTTGACTGCAAAAAATCAGTAAGAAGTGGTTTCACCTGAATGGAAATTTTGGCAATCAGTCTAAATTCATACTAAGTTAAGATTAGTTAAAATTACCAGGAAATCATAAAAAATGTGTAAAGTTTATGTAAGTCCATATAAAAATTATGACACCTTTTTCGGGGAAAAAATGCATGAATGACCTTTTTCGGGGGAAAAATGCATGGAATTGCATACCTATACCGGGGAAGTGGTAGATTATGTGAAGCTCCTCTCATCGGAAGGATGAGGAATACCCACATAAATAACCCTTGAGATCGCCTTATGGCTCATTTTCATTAAGAACTATGGGAACCGGACAAAGCCATCAACTATCACAGTCCGTCCCAGCAATTGCCCACCTGTATGGCGGGCTCTGCCTATCCGACGGTGGTGGTAGTCCGTGCTATGCAGACGGGGGAACCCCCACGCCCCCAGCTCGCTGACCATCACCGTGGAGGGTGAAGAGGAAACAGTGGGCCTAGGTAGGATGCGTGCTGCGATAAGCGCAATTTTGCCCATACCATTTTAACGTCGATAAGTAAGAATAATATCACGGCGCGCATCCTAGCCCAGCAGGAGGCGATCATATTGTCACCTCTTCTGACCCCTCCCCCGTCGAAAATTATGACATCTACCTTAGGTACTGTTAGGTGATTGTAATGTTGCTTTATTTTTTCTCATATTGAAGAAATCTCATTTCTCAAGAAGTTATATTTATCTCTTTAGAAATCTAGATATTCATATTTCTTTGAGAAATCTAGATATTATTCTTCGGACAAGTAGGTATTAGAATGATCGGCATTGCCGATTAGTCGGCCGACTAATCGGCAATTTGAAAACCGATTAGTCGGCTAGTCGGTTAGTCGGCAAAGACCATAGTCGGCCCATCACTACTTCTCACCCATGACTTCGATGGTATAATTGCCAAATACACTTTTAACTCTTCTATTGGTCCACAGTAAAATTTTGGAAAGACTAAATCAAGAGGCCAAAAAAGTCGTCAAACCTGCGGTCATGATAACGACTGTCATGTTGATGAGTCAGGTGTGAGTAATAAACTTTAATGCTTCATCTTGCAAGGAACAGACGCATCATTAGGTCATTCAGTTTCTATTGCAGGAATACGACCTTCTCTAATTGACTTAGGATTCGGCCCCGGGCACATTCCGAAGAGGCTGGGCTGACCCGATGTTCTAATATTTACAACTCGTTCGCCTTTCGCCACGGAAAAAGTGGGAATGGCTCTATTATGCTCTGCGCTTCTGCTATAATAAAAGTCAATATCACGTTGCGTAGAGCCATGACTCATGCGAAATCGTCTTGGTTTCAAAAACTTTACTAAGGTCTTCGACGATTGCTGACATTACACGAATAATCATCCAACTACCGAACAATGAAGGGCGGATTTGTGAATAACGACGATTTCGGAAATCTGGTCTTTCATTCACACCAGTCTTAAGGATTTGTCACTGCATGCGGTCTCTGCGATCAGGTCAAAATAACTCCGCCCGCATCATGTTACATCATCATTTACTTTGACCTGACCGCAGACCGCATCCAGCATGGCATGTCCTTTAACAACTTTACTCTCCAGTAGTTATTACTGTCATCAGCAAATCTATCTACAGCAAAATGGTAAAACTTTCTCAATTCATTTTGATCCATATACTAAAGGTGTTTAATTCAAAATCTATTAGAGAACTTCGATATTTTTTTACTAGGTTGATTAGTTGATTTGCTGACGACATACGTTTCAAAAAATCTACGAATTACTTGATTTTTGAACGTTTGGAGTTCTCGATGTGTTGCGAACTGGTTAGGAGATTGTTCAAAATGTAGCCTCTCCGTTGAGTCAGTGATATTCGCCGATCGGATGTTGGATGATTGTGCCGAGTCAACATTGTCGGTCCGCTTCCCACTCGGAGCCACACGTGCGAGCTGTTTCTGCAAAAATCATAGAACGCCGCCGCAACTGATAAATTGCCCGCGGGTCCGATTGCAAAGTTACACCCGTGTCGGCGTATACACGGGATTATAATCAAAACAAACAGTTACTATATTATATACCTTTTTACGAAGGTATGAGTCAGTAAAATTTAAAATCACGTTACTGCTAAAAGATATGTTTTGTGGGTCCCATGAACGAAAGGTAAATAAAGTAGGATTGTTTTAGGAACCAGTCAAATAGCCAGTCATGAGTTCTTTGTGCGACACCTTGTGAGCCATTTAAACAAAGAGCAAACTTTAAAATTAGCACTGCCTACACAAATAAAATACCTTGCCTATTACTTTTTGGGGAAACGCAACATGATTTACATCAATAAACGTTACGATTTAAGATTATACCATGCTTTAAAATTGTTGGAAAAATAACTTACAATATAATCACTTTATAAGTCAGTTTCACAATCAAAGTTTTAATTTAAAAAATACAACCAAGTCAACAGGATCATTGTGAAAGTGACTCATTATGTCGGGTTACCTTGCTGAATGTTGAAAGTTTCATTCATCCTTCTTGATGTCAAAGGCGTATATTTAAAACTAGTCGTGCGTGAGATATATCGCCATCTCAAATTGCTTCAAAATTTGTTTAGAACCCATATGAGATAATTTGAATAAATTCGTACATTTGTGAAGATGAAAGCATTGGAGTTTGTCCCCTGGAATAAATTCCTTAAAAATACTTAGGCCCGCCCGTGTATCGAAGTTGTTAACCCTGCAAGGGTCACACCTCTTAGCACAACCCTCTTGCAGGTAAGAGGTGCCGGGCCTGTAGGAATAAAATACATGGCATTAATTAAGTGTATTGAGCACATGAGCCATCGAGTGCTTCACAGCTCGCGGCTCAAACGAGCTGCAAATATTACGCTACTACTAAAACATTATACCTTCAAAATAGAGCAGTGATGCATTAAGATGGCTCAAGTGAGCTTAGAGTTATGAAAATGTCGACAGTGATCCTACCTTTAACAGTGTATTAATTTCCCTCAGTGACGTGATCGGGAATCCCTCCTTTTCCTTTTCCATTTTGAGACGTTTAAGAGCGACAATTTCATCGGAAGTTTTGTCACGAGCTCTGTAAACAACGCCGTATGTGCCTTCTTCTATTCTGTTCAGACATTGAAACTCCTCTACTGACCGACAACCCTATAAAACACGACACATTAGAAACAATCGAAATAATTATTATGTAACTATGTAAAACAAGAATTAAGAGATGAATTCCTTTTCAACACTGAATAAAAGATAAACTCAATTCTGTATCAAACTTCAAACAAATGGTACCTAGTATAATCTTAGAAAGTAAAATATATTTCTAGTGACAAATATGACTTGTTTAAACAGAGAGTCAACTTACATAACACAATGTACAAGTTGCACATTTTTAATCAGACAATAAATGGATCACATTTTCCAATACTAGCTAGGTACGTGCCTAATCATAACTTGAAAATATTTAAAGATTTTATAGAAAAAAATGGTGTTAAATAAATACATAAAAAGGTTTAACTTTTACTTACTACAATAAAAAGTTAAATGTGGATCACTCAAAAAATATAGCTAAACAAATATCATGTAAAAACAATTCAAAGTTCACTGAAAAATGAATTCTAAAGAAAATATAATGTTTTACCTGGAGAGCGGGATAATAAGGGGGCAAAGCACTAATAGCTTCCTCTCTCTTTTTAGCTTCTTCATCATCCACTTTGGGTTTCTCTTCTTCGGGAGCTGGTTTGCCATTTTCTCCTGGAGGTGGCGGAGAAAAAGAATGTGATCTACTCCTACTTTTGGATCTAGAAAGTGACCTGCAAATAAAAATAAGAATATTTTTTTATACTTCAATGTGTTCTTCCAAAATAGTTGTGGGATGAAATAGACTATACTATACCTTCTTGATCCATGAGATGATGGAGTTCTATTATCTGAATTAGGAGTATGCGATTTCGATCTAGACTTTGGGCGAGCTTTTTCAGGAACTTTCTCCTTTAATTCTTCCTTGTCTGATTTAATATCCTCTTTATTATTGTCTTCCTCATCATCCTCAGACTTTGAGGCAGCATCAGAATCCGAGTCTGTACTAGAACTGTCATCATCGGTTTCACTGTTGGAATGTTCGCCTAGAATAAAGCATGTATGATTAGAATAATTTTTAATGGAATTCATTAACAGTATTTCTAAAAAAAAAAAATTTTTGGATGCTTACCATCTTCAGGTTCGGAATGTGGAGAATTGCTTTTCATCTCAACATCACTGGCATCAGAGACAGTAACAACTGAGTCTCCGTATGCAGGGGAATGATTGGTCTTTGACTTTTTACTGGACACCTCTTCCGGTGATACTGATCGCTTCTTCCCACGGCGGCGGCGTTCTTCGCGTCTAGCTTCCAGCTCAGTGCGTGATTCATGTTTCCTTTTTTCCATTTCCCGTTCTGTAACACAAGAATAAAATCGTGAGCTTGGTATACACAACATTTATTAAAAGTCATCAAGGAAAATAGAAAATTTATTTTTAGAAATTTTTTTATTTTAAAATTTTACCTGCTTCAAGCAATTTTTTCCTTCTTTCCTGCTGGTGTTTATCCAAAGTGACATGGCGATCCGATCTCATCTCTTTTTCAGAATAGTCAGATGATCTCTTAGAGTCTTGACCTTGAAGTTCCTTCGATATTCTTTTGCTCAGTAATCTAGATCTTAGGTCTTCCAATTCCTTATCTCCAGAAGTTCTATCCCTATTTTCTTTTTCATTGTTATGATTACCGTGCCCTTCTTCAGCCAATAATCTTAATCTTGACTCAATTCTATTATTTTCAACTCCTTTTCTATCACTATCTGAATATTTATATTGACGTTCACGATTTAAGTACACATCACGTTCCCGTGGTACATCTTTCTCCTTATAAGACTCTTTTTCCCTGTATGCTTCACGAGGTCGTACTGCATCTCTCCCAGAAGGATCCCTATAAGCTTCTCTTTCCTTGTAATGATCTCTTTCTCTATAAGGGTCTTTGTCTCTGTACATATCCTTATCTCTTACTTCCCGTTCTCTGTACAATTCCTTTTCTCTGATATCCTTATCCCTAAAAATTTCCTTTTCTCGATAAACCTCCTTATCCCGATAAGCTTCCTTGTCCCTGTATGCTTCTTTTTCACGATAAATTTCTTTGTCTCTATATGCTTCTTTCTCCCTGTACAACTCTCGATCCCTATTGTATGCATCTTTTTCCCGATAAGGGTCTTTTTCTCTATAAGCCTCCTTTTCCCTATAGTATTGCTTTTCTCTGTAATATTCTTTGGTCATTTCTTCACGGTCAGTAGTTTTACTTAGTTCTCTTTTTGACTTCTCTGGTTTGTCACGTTCCCTGTTAAAGCAACAATGTAGATGAATGTGAATAAGCCAGAAGGCCAATCTTATTTAACCATCATAGTTGTGAAATATACACTACCTAAATAATATATTAAAAATAAAAATAAACATAAATTCTGACATTAAAAATAAAATACAGGGCCAGTAATGTAATTAATAGGAAACTTTTTAATGCCTATGTAAAACAGTAAAGCCAGCAATACTTAACCTGCAGGCCTGCATTTATAAAATTGTTTGTTGGAGCTCACATGAACCTAATCACCTTTGTTCTATGGAGAAATACACCAGCTATACTATAATTCCAGGTGCAGTATCATCATCACAATTTATATGGACACATCCAAGCTTAATTTGGTTGAGCTAGCAGCCAGAAAACAAATGTGGATTAAGCATAACTTACCTGTAAAGATGTTTCTTTTCTTTCCGAGATACTTCTTTGAATCTCTCTTTACCAGCTCTTTTGTGACTCCGTTTGTCTCGATGTGATGAACGAATCACAGCCTGTGGTGGCTTTATAACTAAGGAATCAGCATTATCGCGGTCCTCATCTGATAAACTATAAAATAACTTAGGTTAGGACAGCAACAATAAAAAACACCAATTAGGTGATGATGAGGGACTTATTAGTTTTGAAAAACACGTCACATTGTGAACCCTTCACCAAAACTTATGATGCGCAAAGGCTAGTATTACAAAATGATATTTTCACTTGGAAGGACTAGGTATGTTTAGAAAAAGTAGACAAGAACATTGGCCATTTTTCCTTGAATGACCATGCATCCCAAAAGCACATCGTGCAAGAAACATGTAGTAATAAGTTTTCATGTAAGTCACATTTTAGAAATAAGACTAGATTTACCTGAAATCCATTTCGTCTTGAACAGGACTGCGTGCTAGCTCTCCATCTTCACTTTGATCGTCATCGTAATTGCTCATTGTGCAAGTCAACCACTCTAAACATATACACTGCACAAACTAATAGTAATAATAAAAGGAATTTAAAATAATTTACAAAATAAAAATTACGTTTTGTAAAATAAAACACAAACATGAGAAATCCGAGCGTCCAATGAAAATTCAATGTCCGAAGCACTCAAAAAGTCAAGAACGCCATCTTGTTTTGAGCATAAATATTTTCTGTAGGTTGGTAGGATTGCCTTTCCATAGAGTTTTTAGTGCTGCCAGTGCATCGATATTTCGATTTCTCGCCTCGCAGTAGCGGGCATAGAGCCGAATCCACGATTAGAGAGTATGCCGAATCAGCTGCCGGCGCCGGTAGCGGAGGCACTAAACCACAGACTAAACAGAGTAGCTGTCAGCTGTCACTGCACTGACAGTAGTGACAGCTGTTTAGATTTCTGCAATTTGTGCTTTGTATTGTATTTATTTATAAAATTTAAAATATTCTAATTAAAAAATAATAGCCGTCTTCCAGAATAGTATTATTGATCGAGAATGTTTCTAAATTGCTGATTCAAACATTTGGGTCGATGTGTTATTCATAATGGTAATTAAATATTTAATTATTATAGATTATTTTTTCATGTCTGTTCATTTAGTAATAAAATTGTAGTAACAGCAATGTTGCAGTGACGAAATCTACATTTATTAAAATTCAATAGTGCTAAAAAGTAATTTCAATTAGATAGCATAATTATAAAGTATGGTATTTTGTAGACCTTGAAAAAGAATATTAGCCTTCGTGTTACTTTATCAAGGCACAAAAAATTATCTATGTATAATTAATTTAAAATACATTTATGTAAGCCTATACTTACGCAATTCATACCTAGCCCTAACTATAAAAGAGTATTTTTAAAATTGTAACCCTAAAATATTCATGTTTTAGAATAGTAAGATATTAAACACAATCGCCAATGCCATTGACAGTAAAGAAGAAGTTAAGAAACGAATTGAAAATGGTAAATTAGTACTGCAGGAGTTACTTACATGCATTCAAAATTGCCAAAATAGATTTGGTGGAAAGTCAGAGTTGGCTACTGAAGACGACATTCGGTAAGTGCTTAGATTTATTATCAATCTTAGTCTTTAGTTTTTCTATACAATATCAATCAAATTAATTAATATATTTTTTTTATTACAGAATAGCTCAATTATGTGAAAAATGGGAAAGAGTGCTAAGCCATGGCATTAGGACGAATTTATCTAATTCAGCAATACATAACTTAGTGTCAGCTGGCTTAAACTTTACTTTCAATATAGTCAATGTTGGTAAGTCAATAATTTAATTCATTTACATCAATCAACATCTATGCAAGTAAATGATACAAAGAATTGTGAACATAATTAGAATGTGGTGTGTTTTATGTAAACCTGATAGTTTTATAAGAGGGTACAACAGCATTTGATTGATTGGATGATTTGGAAGTACAGCTAAAATGAAATAAATTAAATTCAACATTGCAAACAGGCCTTGTTGCATAGGATGCTCTTTTACTGAGCCAATTTATTTGTGTGTGTGTGAAACAATTGTTACATTTAACTTCTACCCACATCTGTTCTGATGCTCTTACTCTTACTCTCTATGAACTTACTGGAAATATTTTTGTTGTTTTATTGTGGAGGAATAAATCAAGATCTTAACTTAAACCTTTTAATTGCAGGGAATTCACTCTGGAGCTACACATGCTTGCATGTTACTAAGCATGAAAAAGAAAGGTTCAAAATATTAGCAAATATCAACACTCCTCTTGGATATTTTAGAGCATTCCTTCGTGCATCTTTAAATGAGAGATCTTTGGAAAGGTGAAATATGTGATTTTTTCAGTTTTTAAAGTGAGATTTTCTAATTTGTACAACTAATCAAACCTGAAAAGAGAGCAAAGCTGCAGATCATGACTCAACTGCTAACCCAGTGATTTCTAAATATGTATTTATATTATGTAAATAGAGTATAATATGTGCTTATCAGATTTAACAGGGTTCATAACAGTCAACAAATGATAATTTAAAAAAATATCACAATAAGTACAAATTTTAATTTTATTTACTGATAGATATCTTCAAAGCTGGATGTCGCATGGCCTTTTAATGGAATACTATGAAGATGGCGCCCTAGTTCGCGACACGGAGGCATCCAATCTGCTTCCTAATATGGCTTCAGGTAAATGACTTACAAACACTTCTCTACTGTTGTTTACTGTAGTAAAGTATTAAACATTAAAATAATATTTACATTGTTACAGGCTTATCTTCCATTTTATTCGCGTTATCAATTGACAGACCTGAATTGAATGAATCACAGCAAACAAACCAGATTAGCAGAGCGGAACATGTCATTCCATTGCCGACACCAGTGAAGTCTAGTAATATGAAACGGAGACCCTTACGCCAAGTAATATCTTTCGATAAAGCTGAACAACAAAAGAGCAATCTCAAAGAAAAAAGAAAGTCCTTGGGCCCCATTGACCAAGCCTCTGATACTTGGAAGAGTGCTCCAGCAACCTGTCTAAATTCACCTGATCCTAAAGAAAATACCCAAATTACTTGTAACAGTGATCCAACGAGTTCCGAATGTAAAACTGGTATTAGACATTTCTTCCCTGATAGTGTTAAAGGCATAGATAGCCCCTCACAAATCCTCTCTAAGCTATCAGAATGTGCTAAAGAGATTTTTACCTCTTCAAACAGTATTGAAACTAATAACGCTATGAAAGACGACCTATCAGAACTAAGCATAAACAATTTGAAAATATCAGAAAGTGACAGTGAAGAAGTTGCTGGTAGCATAGATGGCAGCACTTCATGCTTGGAGCTATGCTTCACTGAAGATGAGAGTGTACCTGAGGATAAAACTTTGAGTTCAGTTCTAGAATATAAGGAAAAGGAATGTCTCAATTTACAAATAAAGTGCAGTCAATTAGAGGTAGCAAGTAGGGAAAAAATACAAAAGTTGGAGAAAGTAGTTTTAGATTTGAGCAAGTGAGTCAGTATGAAATGAATAAGAATATACTATATTTATTAGCAATAATATATGATTAATATCTAAGTATATTAAACACTGTTTGTATAATACTGTAGAAACCCCAATTTTTTTTTCTTATTTTTACAGGGAAAATGATCGATTAAAAGATCAGTTAAGGAATTACATGTCAGCTGTAGAAATGGGAAAAGCTTTAAAAAGTGGGAGTGGCGACAGTGAAGAAGTGAGTCTGTATGAGAGAAAACTTGTTCAGGTATGTCTAGATTAAAATTATTTTAGTAAAATACAGTGGTTTACCTACACAGATGCCTTAAACCAAAATATAAATTCAGCATAGTAGTTGCTTGTTAGTTCAAGTTACATGCTATATTTTTCTAAAATAGTATGTTAAGTCTTATTTCTGTTGGGTCTAAATAAAGACTGGTATATAAATGCTTCGTGGCGCTAATTTCGTAATGTTGTCTCTATGCAATGAAGATTTAAATAAACAAACCTCAATGACTATTTTAAGTATTTTGTGTTTCTCGATAAAATTATTATAACGATTCTCCCAGGTGGCAGAAATGCACGCTGAACTCATGGAATTCAATCAGCACTTGCAGCGTCGATTGCAAGAGCTGGAGAGCACCGCTATGGAAGTACTGGACTACCCCGAGTCGAACGTTAAAGCTCACATTCCTACTGCATTTTTAGTTGGCAAGAAAACACATTCCTATCATGTTTACCAGGTACATTCAACAGCATCGATAGTATCGCTTGATAGCAGTTTCTTGTACCTTCATTATAAAAACAATTCCTAAATATAATTCATTTATAATGTTGAAAGTAAATGGTTGGTATTATTTTTAGATATTTCTCAAAGTGGGTCAAGAAGAGTGGAATGTATACCACAGATACGCGAAGTTTCACGAGCTTCACACTCAGCTGAAGAAATGTCATCCGGATATAGCAACATATAAATTCCCACCAAAGAAGACCTTGAGAAAACGAGTAAGCTATCTTAATTTTATACATGTTGATTTTCCAATTGTTTAGACGTTATCGATGCTTGAGCCTTACAAAGTCGTCCGATATTATTAAGACCTACATTTTGACTGGAGGCGATTCGTTTTTGTGTCTTTTTCTAGATTTTTATATCTTTTTCACTTTTCTACACCTGTAAAAGAGTCAAATAATATAATAATAATGAAGAAAATGGTCTGACCCTAATAAAATTCTCATTTTGAATTGTATCGATAGGTATAGGTTACACCTATAGCGCATAATCTGCGTCGGTACTAGCGATTGTAGAACGCTCCACGCCACAGGAACCGACTCAGTTGTGCGTTATAGATGTAGTTTGATGAACTTTTAGGAAATGACTTGTTGTACTTTCTCCACTTCAAAATAGATCTTCGTCATTGCGCCTGTAAATCGAACCCAAATTCTTAACTCGAAAAAGTTCCTACAACCCGAACAAGTTAACTGCGCACCTCGCTAGAATGCGACTCTCTCTCGCACTTACCCGCGTCGATGTGACGTCACGGCCGCCAGATGCGCAGTTAACTCGACCAGTAGGCTTAAGATGCGCGCCGCGATAAGCGGTTATCACGCCATTTTATCGATTTTGACGTCGATAAAAGTTATCACGGCGTAGTTTATCTGATTTTGAATTTTAGTTTCAGTCATAATATTGTACGATGTGGAAGTCATTGAGGGAGACCTATGTTAGCAGTGGACGTTCTGTGGCTGAAATGATGATGATGATAAAATTGAGTGAATATGTTATATTAGGATGCAGGGGTAGTGGAGCAGCGCCGCATCGCACTGCAAGCGTACCTGCGGCACGTCCTGCTGGTCCTACCAGAGCTTCGCGAGTGCACCAGCAGAGCGCAGCTCATCACGCTCCTGCCTTTCTTCGGGTTTGTACCCAACATTTATTTACACTTGTCGGAAACTGCAGCGTAGGATGTCAAAGGTAGCCAGAAGACGCTGGATGCAGGCCGCTACCAACCGGTCAAACTGGATGTCATTGGGGGAGGCCTGTAGCTGAAATGATGATAATGATGATTCATTTACACTGGTATTTTACGATTTTTTATGTACTGCTTGATATTTTTTACTGACCTGACACTATTAGAATGTTTTAAGGCTCGTCTTTATTTTTGATTTTGAACATGACCACAATTTTATAGTTCCTCTTTGTATAATTATATCTGTAGGATGGGATCTGTTTAACTTTTTAAAATACCGATTTATCTTTCCAGTATAACGGTAACCTCACAGCCAGAAAATATGTAGCTACAATAAAATTATTACGGGCATTTAAGAATGGATCATATCATACATTTAATAAAATATTATTTGCTGTGATGCACGATAATTATAATTAATTTTAGTAAAAAATGTATTTTTTCATTTACTTTGCAGAACCTCATCGACAACGAGAGAAAATGGATTTAGTCAGTCTATAAGCCGGCAGCAGTCTATTGATTCTGTTTCAACTTACGATGCACTATGATTATACTTTTCTAAAAACTATTTATACTGATAGTATTTGCAACCAGTACGAAGTAAAGGAACTACAATTATTCTACATACAATGAAACGGTCGGCAATAAAATAGAATTCAGAAATTCTGCGATGTAGTAATATGTAAAAAATAAAGATGAGAATTTTATAATTTTGTTATCAAAGTATAGAATAGTAATAATATTAATTAGAATCTAGGAAAGTTTGAATCTTATTTGTATTATTAATATTATTTAAATACCAGAGAAATGTATTGCCTCATCATTTTATTTATTAGTCTGTGATATTACAAGCTAGCTTTATTGTTTAAAACAAATACTTCCATATACAGGGTGTTAGGTAAATGGGTATATGAGCCGACACTAGCCCATGTTAACATGGCCATATAAATGGTATGGTGAAGTCAGAAATTTGATATCATCATTTTAATTTATTAAATTTTCATACAAAATAAATTTTATAAATTCCGACTTGTATGAAAATTAAAATAATTAAAATGAAGATATCAATTTTCTGACTTCACCATACCATTTATATGACCATGTTAACATGGGTTAGTGTCGGCTCATATACCCATTTACCTAACACCCTGTATAACAATGTTCAAGATACAAATGACACGATGTATTAATATGTTATTGGCTTTGGTGTAAGGTTTTATAAAACGTATTTTTTAATGTATCAAACATCTTCACAACGTCATATCACATTGTAGCCTTTAAAATTCATACAAATAATAATACAGTACATACTACGTAATTATAAAACTGTACAATGAACTAGTTTTAAAAACGTATTAAGAGTGAATATATTTTATTTAGATACATACCAAAAATAACAATTTATGAATATTATTTACCTACACTAATAAATGTACGAACATCAGTAGGTAAATAAATATAATTTTAAATTTAACTGGTTATTTCATTTCAATGCTTAACATTGCCTTGGAAAACTTCTAGATGAAGACAACATCACCAACAGCAGGTAGTGTCATCCCATCCACGAAGCGCTCCACCAAGGAGGTCGAGGGAAGCGCGGGGTACGGGGAGTTTTTGATCCGATCGAGGGTCAGTCGCGAAATTATTGAGTGTGCGTGTGCACTCATGATGAATAAACTATACTTACGAGCAAAAGTATGGAATTACCTTCTTGTGTTTTGTTCCCAGCTATCTGAAGAACTCGGATTTTCTATGCATCTAGGGTGATTCCATACTTTTGCTCGGGAGTGGTGGGGCGAGTCTTCATGGATGGCACTATCTATCTATACGCTGATTTATTCCCAAAGAAGGCTGGGGTAACTCTTTCTCTGGTGCGTTAAATTTTGATAAACTATTTCTAAGCGTTATGCTTCTTCGGCGATCACAACCTGGCTGGTGGGTGGCACCAACATCAATGTTTGGTAAAAATAGAGTTAGAAAATTCTAATCATTGGATTTACACTGGATGAACGAAGCACATACAGGCATAGCGTTTAGCCCAGTTTTTTTTGTGTCAAACACCGTGAAAGTCTAGAGCTGTCACGGTGTTACGACGTTTAAGCTTCAGCCAAACCAACGTGTGCAGATCGCGTCGGCGATGGCGATTACTGCGCGTTGATTTGGGGCTGAAGCTTTACGTGTCACCCCTTCCGCATTGCTCCCACAGGACAGGAACCCTACCTACACTCAGTTATCGCATGTATGGACACTATTAACATTTTCAACCGACTTCAAAAAAGGAGGAGGTTCTCAATTCGACCCGTATGTTTTTTTGACGTCTATTTATGAAATACTAGCTTTTGCCCGCGGCTTCACCCGCGTGAAATTTAGTTTGTCACAGATCGTCATAAATTATAGCCTATATGTTAATCTGGGTTATAAACAATAATACTGTAAAGTTTCATCAAAATCCGTTCAGTAGATTTTGCGTGAAAGAGTAACATCCAGACATCATGACATCCAAACTTTCGCATTTATAATATTAGCAGGAAAATAAAAACTGTAAAATGGTGTGTGTGTCGTTATTCTAAGAGGAAAAGGGTCTGTTTTTAAATAAAAAGGCGCTCTCTAGCAAATGAAATTCATAATTTTATTTTCGTAATAAATAAAAATCAAGACAACACTCTCTTCGAGAATTTCCTATATATTAAATACATCATACAAAAGATGTCAATACGAACTAAATCACTTGGTGCAAAGGCAAGCCTTCCGGTTTGGGGTTCGCCCATCCAAGTAGAAGCAGCGTCGACCTCCGGTTTGAGCTATCTATGCAACAGGCGAGTGGAAACCGAGGATAGCCTCTTATTTATCTATATTTTTAACAAAACAACTAACTTAAAGATAAACAAAGACACATATCCTATACTCCTGGAATGTATCTTTGTAGAAATCTCCAGTTTTGAATGCAAAAAATATATTTGATCATGATTACAAAATAATGTATAGAGGTATGTAAAAAAAGCGTATTATCTCCTAAAATGAAAGAAAAAACAAGATAATTTAGGTTTATGATCAATAAATAAAATATAATAAAATCAGTATAGCTTAAGAGGGGAAATAATTTACTATCAACTTTACACCTAAATTATACAATGTATTGCAACACACTAAGGAGCTTTGGAACCATTGAGTAATTGTGGGCTTAAATTTCAGCTGGTAAATAATCTCGAATAGGTAATAAATCTAAACGTTGTGATTTATCTTTGGTTTTCTGAGCACTGCGGACAGTTCCATAACTCCTCGCGGGCGCCCGGCCCAAGTGATTATTTCATAAGTACTTACACGAGTTACAGATCTACTATGAAGCTGACTCTATTCAAATTAAGTGAGTTTATTATAATAACTGCATATTACCCCATTAAAATCCAAACGTGTTAAGGTAAGCTTTAACACTAGTAGCTGACAGGAAAACTGCTTTAACATTTATTTTATTACCAACCTGCGAATGAGTGTTATGTAAATGGCAATGTTAGACATGTAAGCGATCGCCATTACTTATACAACTGTTATGAAGTGAAAGCCAATCTTGAAACTTAATGACTAATATACCACTAAGTAAATTACGCGAAACGCCACCCAAATAAGAAATAATTTGCTAAAAAAATCATCACAGCTCAAGAAGCATCGTGAAGAAAACGCGTAATCATGAGGTCCAAGCGCGAAAGGCGATATGAATGATAACCTACGCAAAACTGTATTTTTTTAATATCGGAAAGTGTTACTACGTTTTTTTCTAAAAAGTCTGTTGTTGAATCGTATCAACGTGTTAAGTTACCAGAGCAAAATGTTTTAGTTGGAAGAGATTTTCGTATTCTGCTGGCGAATACAAAAATCGCCCACTAATGTTGTCGGGAGCCCGCCTGGCGCGCGAGCGTGGCTGCTGGCAGGGAACTTGCTGTGCAGCAAGTCGCCCAGCCACTGGCGCCGGCCGGCGGGCGCGCTCTGCCTGTCGTTATCACTCATGACTCCTTGTCCGTGTACATATAACGAGTACTTAGTGTCGTGTTATCTATATAAATGCTGACATATCGGCATAACATCGCTTATCACAATATATAAAAATATATATTAAAGAAGCTTAAACTACACATCTACACATTTACGATGATGCGCACTCTTATGCATTTGCCACCACACGCGGAATATTAGACATGTACGGCCGTAGATACACATTTTTTTTTGTATTTTTTTTATATTTTTGATTTTATTTGTGCGGTAGCATATGCAAGTCTGCAAACGATTCACAGCTTATTCTTAACGATAAAAACATATTGCATCTTTGAAACCGTTGCTTTATTCCACCGGGAAGGAATGTTGACGTTCATATTTTGATGTTTTTCATACGGAAATTGGTAACTGGCTCGGTATTTCTTTGTACTGAACATTCGATATACCTTGTTACGTCACATTTCTTCCCATAAGATTAAAACACTTAATTTTAGGGTCATTTCATTTAGAAAACAATGCGTCTGGCATTTAATTGAATAACTAAATGTTATACTTAGTCATTTCATAAAAATATATAGTTTATCTGATTTATTAAAAATAGCAACATCAAAGACCAACGAAGCTTCGGGTCTGCTCACATTTCATAATACTTTTGCACGGGTACCTAATCATAATATAATCATTAACGAATTTATATGAAACCTGACCTATTAATTAGCGAAAAGCTATTAAGTTCTAAATCCATGTGCACTTATCGATTGTAAGATTAGATAGCTCAAAAAAATAAGCATATACGAGACTTCTACGATATTTTTAGTATTTTTTTCTGTGATAGAGCTTATAATTAGGCTTTCATAAACACATAGTATAATAAGGGTACAATATTTATGTGACTTTTCCGCTTCACGTGTTAGGTACATCTAGGATGTTTCATTTAAATTCACTATTATGTAACAGCCACCTCTTCAACTCTCATCTGAAAAAGAAACGTTATTTATGTAAGCAAAATCTCCTTGACCTGACAACAAAGTATAAAAGAATGTGGGCTATCTCTATAGTAGGGTATAGTAGGTTATGACAAACAACCCTGGTAGACCTTAGCATGCAGAGCATTATTTAAAATAAATTTCAACATCTTAATACTCCCTGCAGTCTACAGACTTAGGCGTCCGATAGTTTTGTCAGGCTGTTGATCAGAATAAACATGTATGGAAGCACATTACACCGATTTGGTATAGGCCGATTCCCCATACAAATTCAAAACCGATCCAACTATTGGCCGACAATCTGCAGTCTGCGGAGTATCTTGTTTGGGGAAAGCGCGGTTGCGCGTTGCTCTCTCCTAATTTTTAAATTTTTATGTGCTGGAAGATTGGGTTAATTATTTTGAGGTATATGCTAATATTGGCACCGATTATAAACCAGCGCTGCACGGAGCTTACGCTGAGCCGAATGTCTTTTGTCCGTTTTTACTGCCACCTATAAAAAAAATGCGTCAAAGGTCACTCACCCCTGGCGCCCACGATGATGGACTTCCGCTTGATGTCCTGCGCGGGCTGCGGCCGCACCACGCCCGGCGCGCCACCCACCAGGTGCCCGCCGCCGGCGCGGATCGGCTTGGCTGCGGACACATACAATTATTACACGCTGCTCCTATACATACAGCCCCTGAAGGGGGAGAACTGCTACGATGGGACAAGGACGAAGAGAAAATAACTTGTAGGGAGTGAAGAAGTGGTGTGGTGCGGTGGAGTGCAACCTGCCTTTGGCAGCCGCAATTCCCCGCACCTCTCCCGATTCGGCCAGTATAACCGCAAGGTTGGTATGGCCATGGGTGGTAGTGGGTTGCTCCTATACATCCCGTCAACTTTGTTAAGTGTAGGCGCACACTAGACGATAAGCGACAACGACAGCTCGGCGACGACAGGCTACGGCCGACAATCTCATGTACATATTTTGTTCTAAGCTTCGCACTCTTGGCGTCAGACTCGCGGAGTCGCGAGTTAGTGTGCGCCTACAATAAATCTACACTAACATTAGAAACATTTAATCGCTTGTTTGTTTATATTGAATATTGAATTACTAGGCCGATTTGAAAAATTCCTTCACCACTAGAATCCTACTTTCTAATGAACATAGGCGGTACAAAGTTCTCCGGGTCAGCTAGTATGTTAACAAAATCAATTAAAACAGATTAAACTGTCACTATCCTTAAACTGAGCAGCATTCTTCACATTCTTTAATTTATTTTTTACAGATATTCAGTACGATTTCGGTTTCATTAATCGCTAATAAAATTTATGTTACCCGTTACTGTACTACAAGGAACGTTATTGAACGTTTCCTGCTAATCGTACATTGTAGTATGTATTAGCAATCATTACGAAAGCGCTGCTTTCACCGCGCCTACGGTCTGTTTAGTAATGTTGAGTTCCTCCTGTCACGGGCATAATGAACTGATCAAATGAAAATTAATTATTGGTTCGACAAAACTACTATAATTAAATATAACTTAATTTGAAGGAAAATATACATATAAAGTTAGTAAAAGAGACTTACCGATTTGCGCCTGTGGGCCTCTTCGGGCGAGATTCTTAGCGCGGACTGCCTCCTTGATTCTGTCCACTTCAAATTGGTACCTCTTGCGGTCACGCATTGCTCCCTCTTTAGCTTCCTGCGAATTAAAATTAGATATTATAAAACCGCCTGTCTGCAAAGTAATTGTAACTAGTTTCGTCTAGCTAGCATAAGTCTTAAAAGTCAGTTTTGGATGATATAACGTACTCTGGGAAATCCGTCAAGAATTGCAAATAAAGTGGGCGTGGTTTGCGAGCTGCTGACACGACATAAAGTCCAGTTAGCAGCACTGAACCGGCGAGAATGCTTTGTTATTACATATTACGGTTTCGAGCGTTCAAACTTATGGTAGCTCACAAACTCAGTGATCAGCGAGTGACTTGTGAATGTTGTAAGCGAGTGGTCACGCAACGAAAGTTGAGGCGAACGCATGCTCACACGAATGTACTATTTGAATACAGAACACACAAATCAGTCAGAATACGCAAGACGTCAGCATGACGAGGTTTCCGGCGACTGAGACCGCAATTAACTAGGACCGCGGTCCCAACCGTCGGATCCGTAAAAAATAAATAATTTTCTTCCGGCAACTGGGACCACACATACATTTTAGTACTGTACCGATTTTGGCTTGAATAATATATTTTTTTAAGTTATCTATGAGTGGTCCTAGTCGCTGAAAGAAAAATATTTAATTTTTATGGATCCAGCGACTGGGACCGCAGTCCCAGTTAATTGCGGTCCCAGTAGCCGGAAACCTCAGCGCGACTATCGTATCCGGATATAAATTTTCTCCTATACCAGCAAACTTGACCTTCACTGATTGGGTTTTTATTGGCGGTCAAGCTGTAGATCCTGGCTACACAGGAGTTGCAGTGGTGGGAATAGTCCCGTATACCAGCATAGCTCGCTGCCCGCTAGGTATCTGCAAAGGTCATCTCACCTTGAGCGCGGTCTCGAGCGCCTTGACGCGTTCCATGGTGGCACGCAGCCGCTTCTCGAGCTTGGGCAGCTCGCAGCGCAGGTCGGCGTTGTCGCGCACCAGCTGCTTGTGAACCTTCGTCAGCTGCTCCAGGTTGTTCTCCAGGAACGAGATCTTCTGCTTCTGAGCGAGCGAGCCGCCTTCTTCCTCGGCGCCCTCCTCCGAGTTGGTAGACTTCTTTATTCTGGCCTGGTGGAACGATCGAGATCTTTGTACATTTTGCAAAAGCTAATTCGAGTTAGAAGTGTTAGCAATGAGGTGGCATAATTATTTCTAACGTTTCGTCACTTCCGACAAATGGGCGATAGGTTCAAAATGAACTCCCCGAGGAACTCTAGAAATCAGGAAAACAAGCGAAGAACGATAACACTTTATAGTGACCGCTTGAATACATTGACGAAGATAAGATTATAAATAACGGAACAAATCACAATAACACAGAAATAACAAGTATTTATAAAAACAAACAACACAAGATAATGTCGAAGGCTCTATTTAGATCTAGATTAATCTGTATAAATATTATGTATTTTTATCTTGCTTTCATAATCATGAATCACGGTGTAAACAGGATTTAAGAAGAATGCCTTACCTGCAGGTCTTGTACGAAGAGTTTGCGTAGGTTGTGCAGAGTCTGGAGCTCCTTGGCGACGGTGTCTTCCAAGCCCTTGAGGTCGGCGCGGGCTTGCTCTCGTCGCTCCACGCTTTGACTGTTCAAATTGAATACGCAATAAGTTTTAACCCCACATAAAATCTAACATAAAAGTTACCATCTAAACGTGATTACCTGCAACAGTATCTGAGTTATCATATCTTCCGTACGCACCCATCCATAAATATCGCCGCCCCGTGCTTAGGCCGAAATATTTTAGAATATGCCAACTCTCGGCAGAATGAGTATGAATGGGATACGTGCGGAATAAAATGACAACTCAAAATTAAAAAGCGGAAGGCGTTACAAGACCTCGCACTACAACTACAACGATCTTACATCGACTACTTTTGTGTTCGTTGACATCGCAACGACATATTCGTTTTTGTCGCTTCATTGTCATCGGTTTTAATCTAGAAATTCTAATGTTTAGTTTACTACGGAAAGGTTTTTACGGTTCTAGATTAAACCATACAAAGGACATGACAGTCAATCGTCTAAATAGAGAACTGAGGTTGTTAATACACTTTGGTTTTTACAAGTTCTCTGTTTACACGAGCATTCACCAACAGACGAAGGCGACAATCACTCTTCGGCATTTCGAGTGCACATAGACTAGGGGAAGTGACGTGGACTCTAGGAACAAATATCGATAAATACAACCAAGCAGATAAAAGGCGGGGGTGAGGAACGGAATCGGATTGACGAATCATGCAGTATTAATGTTGATGATGATGGCACAATATATTTAAAATAATAAAATAAATGCTGATAACGGAATGATAATAATAGTATAATGTTCCCTTATTTAAATGCATTGCTTAAAACTTATCTGTAACATTTCATCTAAAAAATAGCCTCTAATTTTAGGATTCCTAATTACAAAATGGTTCCATATCACCTATTTATACTAAGTACTAACTTTTTACTAAATACGTTTGTATTATATTTGTACGATATTGCGGTAACATACGCGATCCCGAGGTATACATGCACCCGCGGACGATGCAAGGTACGAATAAATCGCGTAACAATTCAATAAGGCAAGGACCGAATCAAATCATGAGAAATGGTCGTCCTTTTAAATAGAAAAATATTTTAATAAAAATATTAACCAACTCTCTATACAAACACTCAATTATTATTTACAGCGTTATTTACACGTCGATAGCATCTTATTGCTCGGTTTAGAAACCCTTCGCATCGTTTGAAGGTCTTGCACAATACACTTCAAGGAACTCGATTACGAAAATGTTCTTTAAATAATTGAACCTATTTTGTGACAGTCAAATATTTAGCTAAACAACAACGATAACAAAGGCAGTGTTATTTTTCAACACAACATAAAATGCACCAATGTTTCCACATCTTGAACGCGAATTTAACCTAGTTAATGTGTAAAGTACCGACCAGTTAATTATTACTAATAAACATCCACGAACACCTAGCCATGACTACTTTAATAAAAATATATGGTCTCTACTTTAAATATAAATTTTCCTATTACAATGATAGATAATACTCAAAGTTAAATAATCATCATGCTCATTCACAAATACATATCAACATCAAACATGCTACGTTTTATAAATGCTACGTCATGAAGTAATTTTCAAGCGACAATACATTTAAAAATATGTTTGTATATGTATTTTAAACGCTACGATTACCTCTATTTGACCGTTATTTCGCCGAAACAAAATTGCCTTTGTGCAAGGTATATATTGCATCAGCCAAACAACGAACAAAACGTCATTAGTAATCGAACTGTTGAATTATTATAGATTGAGACTTGACTAGCATCATAATTAAAGCAAAGCATTCAAAAAAATGCGTTAAAAATAAAAATATGTTCACACAACCGGCTCATAAACATTATCGATATTATTTGCTAGTGGTTATTGCTTTTGATAACTAGTATAATAAGCTAGTCGTTACGATGAAAGCATAAAAAAATCGGTTCATGGATCTCTCTCGAACACGACCACTCGATCACTGTATAATATGTGTAATTCATTCAATTCAATCGATAAAGGCACTGTAAATAATATTGTCTAATCGCAGGTGCAGAGATCCACGAGTATCACAGAGATGGGTAAGCTAAACCAAAACGACAATCTGCGGGTAGCGATGGGTGAGGAGGATCATGGTGACGGAGATGAGCAGGTGGAGCTGGAGGGGGTGGATGTTGCAGGTGTGGCGCGGGGGGGAGGGCTTGGGGAGTGCCGAGAGCGACTTCTCCTCTTTGGCCGAGGGCCGGTCGAGGCTCATCCCGTAGAAGCCTAGCCTCTGCTTTTTCGGGGACAGGATGTAGTCTTTAAAGTCGCCTTCGTCTTTCCACAGCGTTTGCTGGTTGGCGACCTCCTTCTCGGCCTTGTCGAGGTGGCGGCGCGGGCGCGACACTAACATGAGCTCCTTGAGCTTGGCGGACTTGTCGGCCTCCTCGCGCTTCAGCTTCTCGTAGTCGTCCTGCAGCTGCTGGCGCGCCAGGGTCAGTTCTTGGTAGGTGCTGCAACAAATTAAAACAGTCAGAATGTGGTCACAAGTATGTGTACAAGTTATTTTTACAATGATTGTTGCAAAATAATACTATCGAAGTGGGTTGTGAACGTTTGAGGGGGTGTGCATCCTGGAACTCCTAAACCTAACCCTGACCTAAGTGCTGAGGTAAAATAACACTCCTAGTGCTTTCAGAACACTCAAAACGTCCAACTATGTAGTGATTTCTGGAGCGTCTGCAGTTATGGCTTGGTAGGGAAAATGTCATCGTGCAGTGCAACTAGCTTCTCTAACAGCCAGTCACTCATTTCAAGAGCTACGGCTAAGCTGGAAACCAAATGCCGAGGGTGCTGACTCCTTAAGCAGATTTTCCGAGTGTGTAAAAATAGCTGCATAGAGCAGAACCCGTGGTTGTGGAAATTCTTGGGGAAGGTCTTTATGCAGCAGTGGACGGCTTTTGCTGGAAACGTGCAAGAGATGGCCGAAGGTACTCACTCCTCGAGTAGCCACGGCTAAGCTGTCTGAGTAGGAAAAGGTGACATTGACATATTATGACCTGACAGAGCATACAAATCTGAAGTCTCGCTGTCGTTTGACGTCAACATTAATACCCTCTCGTGCCGCTCTAAGCCTCAGGCATTAAGTTATGCGCTAGACCTACAACTCCTCGAGCAGATACGGCATTATGTCTGACCTCTATGCGCAAATTGTCAAATTCGCAAATTGTCAAGCGGTCGCAATTTGCCAAATTCGCAAAATGTCAAATGCGCAAATTGTCAAATTCGCAAAATGACAAGTTTTAAAAATGTTTTTATATTACGGTTTTATGGTTTAAAAAAAACATTAACATTTTAATGATTAAAAGTTCTGCCAATTACTTGACTTTTATTATTAAGCCTAAACAACTGGACATTTTTAAAACTTGACATTTTGCGCATTTGGCAATTTGCGAATTTGGCAGATTGCTACCGTTTGTCAATTTGCGCATAATGCCGGTTGCAGACCAAGAGCTAAGCTAAGTTACTTTCGTTTAGCTCGCATAGCTGACGCAGTTTCCCATAGAATTGGCATAGTTTTCAGTCTACACACGACTATGGGAAACTGCGTCAGCTATGCGAGCTTAAGGCCTCAGCCTCGAACTTAGCGGGCAGCGGGGCGGCGGCGGCGGCGGCGCGGGAGCGGCAGGATCTTATGCGTAAAATCAAATAGACCGGTTCTCGAAAACAGCGGCGCGGCAGCGGGGCGGCAGCGGACAACGAGCGGGCAGCGGCGAGGGAGCGGGCAACGAGCGGGCAGCGCACTCCTTCTTTTGCCCACAATAAATCGAGCGTTAGGAATAAATTTGAATCGAAATAAAATTGTCGCCGTTGTTCAGACATTTCGTTCGCCAATAAAAACAAATATCTCGACAACACAACCCCGAACACAACACTTCGCCGCTAAAGCACCGCGCGAGCTGCCCGCTGGTTTCGAGAACGGGTCTGCGTTGCCCGCCCCGCTCCCGCGCCGCCGCCGCCGCCGCCCCGCTGCCCGCTAAGTTCGAGGCTGAGGCCTTACGAAACTAACTTAGCTTAGCTCTTGGTCTGCAACCGGTATAAAGGGTGTCTGAAACGGACAAGAGCCCAGCGGTACTCACTCCTTGAGCTCCTGGTGCTGGCGCTGGTTGGCGGCGAGCTCGTCGCGCAGCGCGGCCAGCTGCGTGGCGTGCGCCGAGCGGAGCTGCTCCAGCTGCGCCTCGAGCGCGCCGCGCAGCTGCGAGTCGGCGCGCTGTTTTCGAGAACCGGTCTATTTGATTTTACGCATGAGATCATGCCGCTCCCGCGCCGCCGCCCCGCTGTCCGCTAAGTTCGAGGCTGAGGCCTTAAAGGGTGTCTGAAACGGACAAGAGCCCGGCGGTACTCACTCCTTGAGCTCCTGGTGCTGGCGCTGGTTGGCGGCGAGCTCGTCGCGCAGCGCGGCCAGCTGCGTGGCGTGCGCCGAGCGGAGCTGCTCCAGCTGCGCCTCGAGCGCGCCGCGCAGCTGCGAGTCGGCGCGCTGTTCCGCCGCCGCGAGTTGCACGCGCTCCGCGGCCTACACAAATACAATCATTTATAGTGACGACGTAAAGCCGGGTACACGGACTCGGAGGCGAATTGTAAAGGAAACAGTGGCGGCATTGATACTGGGATTTGATAGAACCAGAATAGCCGCTCAACACAAAAAAGGCGAGTACTGGTGATTTACATCAAGTCAGCAAATTGTTCTGCCGCCGCGATTTGCACGCGCTCCGCGGCCTAAAGAAATGCCACAATCATTGTAGTGATGACCTAAAGCTGGATACTGGTGGTGATTTAAAAGCCACGTACTTGCAGACGCGTGCACTCCTCACGCAGCGCGTCGGCCGCCTCCTCGAGCTGGCGCTTTTTGTTCATTATTACATTATATGTATGTTGAAGTATTTGTTCTGTTATAAAGGTATTGCTGAACTTTGAACCTTAAGACTATGTGAATAAAAGCCACATTGACGTACCTGCAGACGCGCGCACTCCTCGCGCAGCGCGTCGGCGGCCTCCTCGAGCTGGCGCTTCTTGTTCAATATTACATTAGATGTATGTTATTGTTCTGTTATAAAGGTTATTGTTGCTGAACTTTGAGCCTTAAGACTATGTAAATAAAAGCCACATGCACGTACCTGCAGACGCGCGCACTCCTCGCGCAGCGCGTCGGCGGCCTCCTCGAGCTGGCGCTTCTTGTTCAATATTAAATTAGATGTATGTTGCAATGTTGTTGCAAACATTGGAGGACTTTTATTTGTTCTGCTGTAAAGGTTATTCTTGCTGAACTTTGAGCCTTAAGACTATGTAAATAAAAGCCACATTGACGTACCTGCAGACGCGCGCACTCCTCGCGCAGCGCGTCGGCCGCCTCCTCGAGCTGGCGCTTCTTGTTCATTATTACATTAGATGTATGTTGAAGTATTTGTTTTGTTATAAAGGTATTGCTGAACTTTGAGCCTTAAGACTATGTGAATAAAAGCCACATTCACGTACCTGCAGACGCGCGCACTCCTCGCGCAGCGCGTCGGCCGCCTCCTCGAGCTGGCGCTTCTTGTTCAATATTAAATTAGATGTATGTTGCAGTGCTGTTGCATACATAATGAGGACTTTAATTTGTTCTGCTATAAAGGTTATACTTGCTGAACTTTGAGCCTTAAGACTATGTGAATAAAAGCCACATTGACGTACCTGCAGACGCGCGCACTCATCGCGCAGCGCGTCGGCCGCCTCCTCGAGCTGGCGCTTCTAGTTCATTATTACATTAGATGTATGTTGAAGTATTTGTTCTGTTATAAAGGTTATTCTTGCTAAACTTTGAGCCTTAAGACTATGTAAATAAAAGCCACATTGACGTACCTGCAGACGCGCGCACTCCTCGCGCAGCGCGTCGGCCGCCTCCTCGAGCTGGCGCTTCTTGTTCATTATTACATTAGATGTATGTTGAAGTATTTGTTCTGTTATAAAGGTTATTCTTGCTAAACTTTGAGCCTTAAGACTATGTAAATAAAAGCCACATTGACGTACCTGCAGACGCGCGCACTCCTCGCGCAGCGCGTCGGCCGCCTCCTCGAGCTGGCGCTTCTTGTTCATTATTACATTAGATGTATGTTGAAGTATTTGTTCTGTTATAAAGGTTATTCTTGCTAAACTTTGAGCCTTAAGACTATGTAAATAAAAGCCACATTGACGTACCTGCAGACGCGCGCACTCCTCGCGCAGCGCGTCGGCCGCCTCCTCGAGCTGGCGCTTCTTGTTCATTATTACATTAGATGTATGTTGAAGTATTTGTTCTGTTATAAAGGTTATTCTTGCTAAACCTTGAGCCTTAAGACTATGTAAATAAAAGCCACATTGACGTACCTGCAGACGCGCGCACTCCTCGCGCAGCGCGTCGGCCGCCTCCTCGAGCTGGCGCTTCTTGTTCATTATTACATTAGATGTATGTTGAAGTATTTGTTCTGTTATAAAGGTTATTCTTGCTAAACTTTGAGCCTTAAGACTATGTAAATAAAAGCCACATTGACGTACCTGCAGACGCGCGCACTCCTCGCGCAGCGCGTCGGCCGCCTCCTCGAGCTGGCGCTTCTTGTTCATTATTACATTAGATGTATGTTGAAGTATTTGTTCTGTTATAAAGGTTATTCTTGCTAAACTTTGAGCCTTAAGACTATGTAAATAAAAGCCACATTGACGTACCTGCAGACGCGCGCACTCCTCGCGCAGCGCGTCGGCCGCCTCCTCGAGCTGGCGCTTCTTGTTCATTATTACATTAGATGTATGTTGAAGTATTTGTTCTGTTATAAAGGTTATTCTTGCTAAACTTTGAGCCTTAAGACTATGTAAATAAAAGCCACATTGACGTACCTGCAGACGCGCGCACTCCTCGCGCAGCGCGTCGGCCGCCTCCTCGAGCTGGCGCTTCTTGTTCATTATTACATTAGATGTATGTTGAAGTATTTGTTCTGTTATAAAGGTTATTCTTGCTAAACTTTGAGCCTTAAGACTATGTAAATAAAAGCCACATTGACGTACCTGCAGACGCGCGCACTCCTCGCGCAGCGCGTCGGCCGCCTCCTCGAGCTGGCGCTTCTTGTTCATTATTACATTAGATGTATGTTGAAGTATTTGTTCTGTTATAAAGGTTATTCTTGCTAAACTTTGAGCCTTAAGACTATGTAAATAAAAGCCACATTGACGTACCTGCAGACGCGCGCACTCCTCGCGCAGCGCGTCGGCCGCCTCCTCGAGCTGGCGCTTCTTGTTCATTATTACATTAGATGTATGTTGAAGTATTTGTTCTGTTATAAAGGTTATTCTTGCTAAACTTTGAGCCTTAAGACTATGTAAATAAAAGCCACATTGACGTACCTGCAGACGCGCGCACTCCTCGCGCAGCGCGTCGGCCGCCTCCTCGAGCTGGCGCTTCTTGTTCATTATTACATTAGATGTATGTTGAAGTATTTGTTCTGTTATAAAGGTTATTCTTGCTAAACTTTGAGCCTTAAGACTATGTAAATAAAAGCCACATTCACGTACCTGCAGACGCGCGCACTCCTCGCGCAGCGCGTCGGCGGCCTCCTCGAGCTGGCGCTTCTTGTTCTCGGCCTCCCGCATGGACTCGGCCAGCGACGCGCAGCGCGCCTCGTGCTGCGAGATCAGCAGCCGGCACTCGCCCAGCGAGCGCTCGTACTCTTCGATCTGATAGATTAATACGAGAATGTATTAATTTTGATGTGAAACCTTTCTATACATCACTTTCTTCTGCTTATACAGGGTGTTGATTTCAATCCTCGCCATATTTATTTAGGTGATCTATTATGACTTATATAAACGCATTATCCACCAAAAAAAAATTACAAACTAAAGTAGAATTTTTAGCGAATATTTTCCGTGCGACATCAACTGTACTGTGGCTCGTAATACTGCAATACGGTTCAACTGCGGCACCCATCGAGCTACGCGGATCGCTCGCTTATCATGTCTGATAGTCTACTGAAGGAAGCCACGTATTAGGTAGTGTAAATAGGTATTTTTGTTTGACTAACTAAAGTTAAAGTTCGTTTTAAATTAGTTTGCTGTTTCCTATGTGTGTGTGTGTGTGTGTGTGTGTGTATTGGAGCGTACCTACGCGCTTTCCGCCACTACCTACCGCAATCGCGGGAGTATTTTGTACACAAAATTACCAGATTATTTACTCCCTACATTAAAAAAAACACATTCCTTTAAGTTTAGAACTAGGTACCTACTCACCGATGCGACTTCAGATGCGTTTCCACGTGCCCTCCCGTAACAGTAAACCATGTTTACGTACTCACGAGCACTGTACGTATGGTTTGGCATCTTCCTAACACTCACTCACTATTATTACACTCACTATCACACTTTCACACACTAAATACTCAAAACCGCACGAGAAAACAATCAAAAATCGCAAATTTGCAATTAGAAAAGTGCATTCGATGAAATACGTCCATCGAATGTCGTCGTGAATCGGTAGTTATCGTTATTCTTCATTTTCAACTACTTTACGTAATTTTTAACATCAGAAAAGTTTAATTTCGTCAGTTTAGTACAGGAAGTCTATCAACGAATGAGAATGTAAAAGCGGCGGGAAAAATACTTTGTTTAATCTTTGTGAACTAAAGATTCGTCCTATCATTAATGCTCTTAAAGCAAGCTTTCAAAACACTCAAATGCAAATGATTTGTAGATCTTTAATTACTAATCGTTATTATTAAAACGATAAGAATATCAATAAATTTTGGTAGTTATTAAAAATTACATTCATTTAAAATAATCCCGAACATGATGATGAATTATTTTATGTAAGTTATGAAGAATGGAAGTCTAACCTGAACCTAACTAACATTCGTTCAGGGTATTTAAATTAAACGCCGATAGAAATGAAATTACGTTATTACGGTAGTAGGAAGTAATAAGTACTAGAAAACAGTTATCAAGCAGAGAGGAAGAGAAAAGTTGAAGTTACAAGGCAAGAAATAAGAAAATAGCGATTGAGTACTAGGCATTCTAAATACGAGCTAGATTTCGCGGAGCGTGCGCGCGGCCTCTCTGCGTGGATAGCAAAATCGGACTGATGAACAGAGAAAATCGATGATCCACGATTGAGCGCCGGCCGCCCGATGACGCCCGAAACACGAAGATGGGGAAGTACCTATTCCGTGCGAGCCCGATGTCCGTGCCGCGCGCAAGGCGGTGGTATTATTGTATTCAATCACAAGTCACCGCTCCAAATGAAAGATATGAAATTTTCTTTTAAGATATGAAATTTTGTTTAGGTACTGAAATCAATCGAGTTTAAAAACAAAATCTTGTCTTATCTCCTATCGAAAGTGAAGGAACAAGAGTTTGCCAGTGTGTTATTTCTAGGTGTTCAGTTTGCGGTATTAAGTAAGTTAAGTTTTATTTTAATAATTACTATCGTAAAGACGTAAAAGTTATTAAGGTAGAGAGCTGGAAATGTAAGGAATAACGAACCTGTATGAAAGAGCATTATTGTCATCTGTTTACAGTACTTTTGGATGATAAGTAGGTACAAGCTTATCACACACATAAAATCATGGTTTAATTAAAAAATAATAATAATGTAGGTTCTGTAAAAAAAAATATTTTGCGGAAGGAAGCAAATTCGTGTAAAAGGTTTTTTTATTAATTAAAGAGTACTTAATTAATTAGTTTTTAGAACAACAAATAAACTCGTAACATGATAAGGTGTAAGTAACTTTACTCATTACATTTTTAGGGTAGATTTGGATTAAGCTCTGTTAAGTAGTCGTCTTTGAACTCACAGCTGATTGTGGCTGATAGAGTTGACTGACTCATGGGCGAGCGCGGGTAGTGGGGCGCGGGACGGGGGGCGCAGCGCTTGCCCGGGTCACCGGGTGAGCGCCGCGCGCCGTTTGCGTTGGGGGACTATTCTGCACTGTAGTGGTCGATTATGGAAATCGTAGATATTTAAAAATAAATAATAAAAAATTTGGAAGTCAGTTTTTTTGCTGATTCGTGATCAGAATAAGCTACTTAATCTACTCCCTAAATATGGCGGGTATTGAAATCAACACCCTGTATGTCAACGTGTAATTGTAAACTCCGTCAATTTATAATATAACGCGTGCGATTGTAAACTACCAGTGGGTTAGGTTCGATTGTAATCTGACGGACTCCACAATTTTACGGTGACATAAAATAACGTAGAAAAAAGCAGGATATTTAAATTGTGTAACCCATTAAACTCATTTCGACATCATAGTAGGTAACTTATAGTTATAAAGAAGATAAATTAAGCCTATGCTTTATTTTTAAGTGTTTGCAAACACGACGAAACATTTCAGAATAGAAATCCCCGCATATAAGGTTAAACGTGAATTATTTGCTTTTCACCTTTAAAAAAATATATCACATATTTGACCAAGGGCAAATACACATGTTGTTAAAATCTACTAATAACCCACCAAATTTAACTTTAAAATTAATGATGGGCACATAACTTCATCCCAGTGGGCATTTGTTGAAGGATAATAATTATAATTAATCATGCCTAACCACCATCATAATTTTATGTTAAATTACAAGACACACTGTCAGGAATAAACACGATTCGACCGTATTTAGAGCATGAATCATCCGACAAGCTACTCTACTTCGCACCTAATTGCAATTCGCCATAATACCTACATGTTTTTATCTTTCCGTTGTACAATTCATACATGCCTTAGACGAAATTGCAGCTATTGTTAGTTGCGACCTTTGATTCAAGGTTACATCCGAATTACAACCTGTTCATACAATTTGTGCCGACATGTGGATATCGTGTTTTATATTATTAAACTAGTCTTCTACTATTTTTTGTTAGGTTTACGTATTTAATTTCAACTTTCCTAAAATGTAAAATGGCATGCTTCTAAAAAATCTTTATATTCTTTATGATATTATACTTTAAACTACAATAAAATATGTAGAGACTGATATTGTTTATTTTAAATGTAAATAATGAAAGTGTTCACAACTATCAAACCAATTATACACAGATAGAGCAGATGATTGATTTACTAGACATAAACATACTATCAATATGTTTATTAGAATGAGGTTAGAAGTGGTTTAAATATGAAGAAACAAATATTTCTTACCTTCTGGTTGGCATCAATATTGGCAGACTCCAGAGAATGGCAGCGTTGCACGATGTTCTTGACTTCGCTCTTCATTTTGCTGATGTGCAGACGAGCGACGGTGAACTCTTCCTCCAACTTTCCAACTGTGTCTACGTTCAGTTTGAAGTCCAGTTCGGAGCCTCCGACGGCGGCGCCGATCTCGGCCAGGTCTCGCAGGAGATTCGTGAGCAGTTCCGCAATGCGCTTGCGCTGGTGAGCTGATAGGTCGCGCAGTTGTTGCAGCTCGGAAGTCGCACTTGTCAATGCGCTCTAGGAATGACATTATACTGATTAGTGTGGAGATTTTAACAAGCAAGATAATGCCAGTGATCATGTGTATACTGTAAGTTATGATATTTATTATTAATAGCTGAAATGTGATTTATAAAACAAAGTAACATCAATCATAAGACTACTCGTTATTAAGCTTCACGACTAGTCGAGACTTTAAATTTTGGAGTCATAAAACTTAACACTATTTCAGTGGTAGTCTGTTAATTAATCCCAAACTAATTCGCCGTTAAAAGCCGTTATTTAAAAGGCTTAAAAGATTAAAAGGCGCGCTTAGACACCTTGAGTGTCGCCTAAAAACTTGAGTAAATACGTTTCTCACAAACATTATCTATAATAGGATTTATAACCAGATTTACACTTTAACTTAAAACAGCTTTACGGCGACTAAAGATCGAGTTTTTCAAAACAAATTCAGCCTTTATGATATTTTTTCAGATATTTATAAGTCAATGATTTATATTCACTTCACATAATTCATGAAAATATTGTAATAACTAATGTGTGCGTTTAGTTAGAGTAAGGTTTTATTATCGTTACCTGTTTGGTCTGCAACTCCTCGGAGAGCTGGTCGCACTCGCGGCTCTTGCTGTCCACCTCCTGCGACTTCTGGTCGTAGTTGACGGCCAGCTCCTCCAGCGCTTGGAGCACCTCCTTCACCTCCTCCTTGGCGGCCTCGTTCTCCTGCTGGATGCGGTTCATGTCGCCCTGCAGCGCCTCGTAGTCGCGCCTATGGAGACAGAAAGAAAGATACATTTATTACACAAATACAAATTACATACAGGGTGATTTTTCAATCAGTGTCCAAATTCTTAGGAGCGACTCAGAATTAGTAACTTAATCGATTCACGTAAAGGAAACATATTTTTTTTCATGTTTATTTATCAGCGGCGTGCGGTTTCTAAATTTGCTTCGTTCATAGAAAAATACGTACACACAATTAACTGCAAAGTTTAATAAACATAATGGTGAACTAAAATAAGCCATAACCTTTAAAACTTAAGATATGAACACCTGCGAATTAGATTTTGAAAATCTAATTCGCAGGTGTAAAATTCCACGATTAAAAATAATTAAGATAAAGTTGTATTGTTAAACTATTCCAAAGAGCTTATTAAAAAAAATTTGATGCTGATTGCAAAGTCGCCCTGTATAGACATAACAGTGGCACATAATAATGATAGAAAAACAATAACAAAAGTAAACTAAGCAGTGCCACCTACTTACAAACTGGATGCCCAATGCGACAGGATCACTCAGCATATGCAGTTACAATACAACACTTCGAACTCTTCGTATATTCAATTCGGTATGGGTTCCAAGATAGTCAGCTGTCCTTTATGTATATTTCTACAGTCCGCTGGTCAGCGGTCGCATTATAATTAAATTCGTCGCGAGTTTCACGAATATCTTACGCGATTATTGAACTATCTAAAACCTCACCAATATTATCAATGGGGTGAAGGGAGTAAAAAAAAAATATTACGAATGACGTCTTTATGGTTTCGCTCAGTCAACCTATTGTTGACTACGTACCCCTTTTTAAATAATGGTCCAGTGGGAATATTTTGAAATTCAAAGAAAATTAATATTTTGATCTTATGCCCTTCCTAGAGTCAAATGAGATTTATGGTGTAATGCAGATTACTAAAAATAAAAACAGCCCTAATTGCCCTTATGAATATAAATATCTCCTAAAAATGTTATTGTTATGTTAACGAGACGGATATCGAAACCATTTGACTAGTAACAACGCGTAACGTAAACCAGTGGACGAATTCGGAAATCCAAAACAAACATAAGCAAGTGTTTATTATTATATTGATATTTATCAGTATTGTTACGTTATTATGATTCCTTCAGAGGTTATGAGTTATGTTTACATTTCTTGAAATTGCATAATTTAAAAGGAAAAATAAAATACAAACTTTCACTCATTTCAACAGAGCACCAGTACAATTATTCCATAAATGAACTAATATTATTACACTCTGTGAAAGTACATTAACTTCAATCAACGATGTTATTAATTTAATCATCATACCAAAATATGCATAGAAATCATGTAACAAGGAAAATATGTTTGTAGCAAATGCTCGCATGTTGGCAATAAGATATTATATTACAATAAATTTAATGAAAACTAATAAAGTACCAATGTTGTGTTGTGTATGTGATGAACATGAAATAATTAATTGAAGTTTTTTGTAGTAATAAAATAAGTATGATTCAGAAGAAATTATTAACGTCCGTGATTAATTGTATTTTTAATAGTGGATTATAAAGTAAATCTAAATCTGAAATATAAAGTAATACCAGCCGAAAGTATGTTAGCTAATTTTCTTTGACTGAATTGCAGGGCGCACTGTGACGTCAGTTATCTGAATCTAATTTATTTCATGTGCGTGCGGCGCGGACTGAAAACCTTATTTTAGAACGATTAATAGCTATTTTTGTTGTTTACGATAAACGAAGTGACATTTTAAGAAGTTCAATGTGTGTTTCAAACACACAATATTTAATTCCTCAGATGTATGATGTATAATTTATTATATCATGTAAAAGTTATTCGTTCTTTCGTTTCAGCCGAAAGACGTCCACTGCTGGACAAAGTTATTAAGTAACTATAAAACAAGTTGTTTACATGGAAATCGCTAATTAAAATTCTTGACTAACATAAACATCTATGCAGTAGGGACTGTTAGATTATGTTGAGTCAAAACAAGTTTTTTTAAAAACACCTTTGTTAAATCACCAGCAGTTCAACTGCAGTATCAGACGATACTACATTAATGGCAAAATAATATTACGAATCATAGATAAATTGATATTGCAGACTAGAAAAACTTCTAGAATATTTTCTGTAAACAAATCAAGACCTGCAATAAAACAAGATTACATGTCTATCTTACCTGGTGCAGGCGATGAGCTCCTCCTGCTCCATCATCTGCTCCTTGAGCTTCTCGATGAGCTGCGAGTGCTGGTTGATCTCCTCGTCCTTGTCGTCCAGCTGTTGGTACAGCGCTTCCAGCTTGCCTTGCATCGCCGCGTCCTCCACAGCGCTCGACACCGCCACCGGTACCGGCTGGAGAATACACCAAGTTATTGTCTATGCACGGACTACAGATCACAGAAACTAAAGGGAGATGTGACCAGGGGGCGGGGCCGGTGTCGCAGCAATATGCCCAAAAACAGAACATATTGCTCGCGACAGCAATGACACAGTATATATATGAGCTAAAGCAGTACGGAAACTTAGCCCTTTCGGCGAGTTAAATACCTACACTTCAATTGAGTGTTAGGGTTGGCACTCTTAATCTTTATAAAATTAATAAGGTTCTTACTTAAGTACTTATTTATTAAAACGTTTATTTAGGTTTTTTAATTATCAAATACCTAATGGAATAAATTAATTGACAAAAAAATAAAACGTTAATTAGGTTCTATAATGATCGAATACATAATCGAATAAATTGATTACTATTAGAGGCCGGTAGAAGATCTATTCGGGTCATTCCATAAAAATCTGTATATTTTCGACGTCATTTTGTCCGTAACTTTTTTAAGATGCTTTTGAATACTTTATTAGTATAAATTATTGTTTATTAATTAATTATGTTATGTCTAAAAGGGCCAGTCACTTTATGCTTTATTTTAGGAGAAATTATAATTTTCAATTTTTTCATACTACATTACTCCTATATGACTTCTAATAAAGTATAAAACTTTTAACCTTAACATTTATAGATAAGTTAATACATATAATGTAGTTGTTTTGTTATTATCACTATATAAAAAACATCATTCCCTAACTAGTAATTTAGTCCCAAGTGCCGTTTAAAGCTAGGGCCTGACGCTCTAGGGACTGACGATTTGGAGTAAAACTTAACACAAATGCAGAATAACTTTATATTATAAGATGCTTAATACGATGTGCCGAAAATAGCCAAAAAACTACACGTAAATACTATTAAATTATATACAATTTCCTATTATAATCAATAAAGCTACTCAACTAGGGACTGACGAAGTGACTGGATTAACACATGTTTCGGTAACATCTGGCACATTTGCACTAATTAAAAAAACGGCTACCGCAAAGCCAGTATGGTCTGAGGATAACTTCGTATCGTACTTTAAACTCAACTAAATGTCATTCACTCTAAATACATATTAAAGCGCAAAATTATAAAATCAGTGCGTGGCGAGGGAATGACGCTAAAAACTGTAGACTCTTTTTCAACTAAAGAAAATCAAATTATTGTTTATTGAAACCGCAAAATATTAATAGAATTTGGTGTAATATACATTTAAATAGATTATTCGTTAATTAAAACAAAGGATAAAGTTGATGTTTTTATAAATGTGGGTCCCAAAACACAAACTTTTGGAGTACGGACATGCCTAGGGAATGACGTTTTGGGTCATTCAAAAGGAATTTAAGATGTTTTAAAAATAGTTTAAAAAAATATAAATGGGTGATGAATAAAGCACATTGCGAGCTGTTATTTAACAATTTTGGAATAAAATATTAACAAATATTTCATGTGAAATGTGGCGCGGACTAAGAGTTGACATATTTTTGTGGAATGACCCATTCTCATAAATAAAATGCCGGATACTTACTTTCACATACCTACCTATTGCCTCATTTTAAATACAGTTCATCACGTAGTAGGTACAAAAGCGCGCGGAGCAAATTACTTTATCAAATAGATCGAACACATAAATTGTTAAAATTAAAATCAAATGTAACTAAGCACTTTATTTAAAAAGTAATATTTAATCATTTTTACAATTCAGAATTATTACGAAGTTTAAAAAATGAAAGTTCTGGTTTTGAAGATGCCGAGTTCAAGCAGCCGTATACTACGCAATACACATGTGGCATGTTTTTAAAAATACAGTGGACAGCGCATGCAATAAAATTATTACTAAAAACACAACGCGCGCGACACTCGCGACGGATGGACTGCGAGGTTCGCTTAGAGCTCGTGTAAAGCGTGCGTCTGTGTGCGTGAGTCTGATTTCGAGCGTTTGTATGAAGCTTCCGTACTGTTTGATTTATCTACTGTGGCAATGATGACAGCAGCGACTGCGACGTCATAATGTAAACAGTTTACATTGCTTGCGTAGTACTAAAGATTATTCGAACGTTGAGTACTGATACCGCAGTGGATAATGAGCACATATTTTGATTACTTTGTGTGTGTATTTCTGATGCGACACTGAGTTTCGAACTCAGCGCATTAGTTGGCATCTCTCTATATCTCAATGGCACGGACATTGAACCATAAAATACAGAGAACTGGAGACAAGCTACACAGTAACAGCCCGCGAGAAATGCACGCATAAACATCGTTCACGAAATACCAGATATAGTTGTATCAGTTCGAGCGCGATTGCCGCCCGATGCGAACACGGTACGTCACACGATTTATTTTGCAACTAATGGAACAACGAAATATAACTTTTTTTTATGACGAATGTTCGGATGCTTCTATTTTATTTTAGTCATAACATGAGTATATTGTTAACCACTTCTTAAAAAAATATACCATGTAAGATCTAGTTAAGCCAAGTACTTACCGGCACTGGGGGCTTCTCTTCAATGAATGATGTGACTGGAGTGACAGCTTCAATTTCTTGCAAGTTGACTTGTTCCTCTGGTCGCACCGTTTCGCCCGACCGCCAGCGACTAAGTTCAGCCTCCAGTTTCTCAACCTAAATCACGAATTCATAAGATTATGTGAAACTTGAAAAGGCAATGCTGTTCACAAAGATAATTAAGAGCGATTATTTACCTTTCCTTTGAGCCTAGCCACTTTCTCCTTTTCTCTCTCATAACGCCTTTTCCATTCTTCTGCAGTGAGTTCCTCATTGACACACACAACATTCTTGACAGTTTTAGCCCTAAAGAAAAAGAAATACAAACATTTTAAAAACATTCTTATTGCATGTACGCTGGGACTGTAATTAAATAGGGTTGATATTCACCTTTTACCAAAGTCCAGAGTACTTTTAGTTTCGCTTTCGTTGAATGAGGCAGGAGAGCAGCAAATAACAATGGTTGTTCTTGCGTTACCACCCAATGACTCTTGTAAAATACGTGTCAGTTTCGAGTCTCTGTATGGGATGTGCGATTTGTTACCGTCTGCTAACGCCGAAATGACATTACCCAAGGCCGAAAGTGATTTGTTGATGTTTTTCGCTTCATCAAGCACAGTACCTTCAGCACCAGTTTTAGATACCTGTCAATGTTTTTCAATTAGCAGGTGGATCAAATAATTAACAACAGATTTTAAAAAAGTTAAACATTTTTAGAAATCATACCTTTTCAGAACCAGCCAAGTCCACAAGATATAACTTTCCAGAGAGTTTCTTTTGATTTTCTAAGTTTTCTTGCTTCACATTTATGAGGAAAACTGAATGAGATCTTGATGAATGTTCATTCATGTCTAGGAAATTAAAACATTTAAATTAACGTGATATAATTTCAATATTATTAGCAAATAAAATGCACAAACTTTTACTTACTTGTAACAGCAATGTGCCGATTTGATTTTCCTTCCTCAATAACTTCAAACACCTCTTCTGGACTTGACACAAACCTTTCAGTAGCACCTTTTACGAATGGGACTCTGTTTTTATCTTCATGAACACTGAGGTTCACCTTTGATACTAAAAATAATAAAATAAAACTTTTAAATTTTAAAGAAGTAACAAATGACTCAGTAAAAATCATTAAATTATGAAAAATATTTATATTACCATCCAACAAGTCCCTGATTTTATCCATGTATATTTCAAAATACGAAACCTTAATGTGAAACTCAAGGTTTTCTTCCATTGCATAGATATGATTGAAAATATCATTGACTATTCGTGGTATGATACCCTGTTTCCCTGGATCTCCTAAAATTGTTTAAATGGGTTAATATGTGCTATTCAAAAATTATAACTAAATAATTAAAATGAAGTAAATACATGAACACCAACCTATGACACCTTCCATTGTATGTGTTTTACCGGAACTAGTCTGACCATAGGCAAATATAGTGCCGTTGTAACCTGCCAGTACATCTGACACAATGCTTTTGGCGGCTTCATTGTATACTTTCTCTTGGGTTGCGTTTGGTTTGAATACTTTGTCAAATAAGTATACTTTACCCTAAAAATACAAGACTAAATATTTTAATTTGGTTATCAGGGGAAAATTAAATCAATTGGAAATCAATAGGTACTTCCACAAAGTACTTGTTATTCATTTTAAAACATGCCAGTTCTAGATTTGATGATAAAGTATGTCTCTCAAGCTTGATTTTTTACACATAAAAGTGTACACATAGGTCAATGCAATTAGTATCCATGTATTAAGGATCATTGTTAATGTTGTTCACACGAGATACCAATCAGTCTTATACATGGGTAATACATACTTCACACATACAAGAAAATAACTTTGATAAAAGATGATTTCAGTATTCCAGAATTTGTTTATTATTATGTATTTTACAACATTTAATATTTTTTTTCCATCATAGATAAATGTAAGTGAACACACTTATAATAATAATATTGTATAATATTTTTATAGTCACTCACTCACTAGTATTAGTGAGAGGCGATATGCATTAAAACTATGCCAGTTACAAAATTATGGTCACTGCAATAGTTATTATTGACCAATAACTTCAATCACTGGCAATTATTGCGGGCATTAATACAATTCAATGATTCTAACCAAAGAAATGTAATGAAACACTAGATATTTAATTCTAATATTTTAAATGTAGGTAGGATACTACATTGAATAAAATTGAATGATGAAATCAATATTGCCAAAAAAAATTAAGACATCTCTATTTTTTTAATATTTAAAAGTTTTAGAAGACAATGTAAACATAAATCTGATGCATTTATCCAACTAGAAATAATCAAGGGATACTTGGGTCAAGGTCGAGAAGTATTTGTATTGATTTTCGACAATACAAAGACTTACGAAGTATGAATGCTGAAAAATTTGGTCAGAATCTCCAATTTTACACGATTATAATCATAATCAACGAAGCGGAATAGAAAAGAAAGGCCATTTCGTAGCAGGTGAACAAGTCGTAATGTATTAGTCATCATGATCTAATTTAGGCTGATGATTCGGGAATGCAGGCAGAGTAAATGACAACTTACCCCTATCGAAATGCAATTGTCATCAGGTCCTGAAGGAAATTTCACAATAAATTTGGAACCAGCTTTTTCTTCAGAGTCATTGAGTGGCCGAAATCGGCATACAACTCGAATGCTGTCTTCTGCAGCAATCTCACGATCAGCTGCCATTTTAAATAACAAAAATACCTTACACTAAACACCGTATATGCAGTTAAAAAATAAAACGTTCTTGGAACATAAAACCGTGCATGAAGAACTACAAAGATAAAATTTATGTCACTGAAAAATCTTCATGACAGCAATATCAAAATGTCGGCCATATTCTTCACAGAAGAAAGGTCTGAAGAGATTTTCTATTGGTCGGAAAGACAAGACTTTAGCCAACTTAACAAAAAGAAATCGATTGAATGCCAACGTGACAATTCAAACTTTAGTTTAAAAACTAAAATGTAATCCATTCTATCATTTGTCTACAAAGCTAAATTAACACTTAAAAATAATTTTTGAGCTGTAAAATTAATAAAATGGCTAAAAGTAATGTTATTAGGTAGACACAAATCTTCCTCAGATTTTACTGAACCCCATTTTAGAGAAATTAAATTTTTAGTTAGAAGACAACCAGCTGCACTGCACCTCTAAGTTTCTGAACGTAACATTTAAACGTCAAAACCAAAAACTATCATGGTTCGCTAGCCAATAGTAACATGGCATATTTTGAATTGACGAATAAAAAAAAACTTTTATTGGTCTAGTGACCAATAAATGATCGACGAAGACACCAAGACAGAGAGATCATGTATGACAGAGAGAGAAATAGGGATGGATTTATTTATTTAGCAGCAGATGAGTAATCTTTCCTACATTTTAGTTATTATATTTATTTGATTGAACTTAAAATGTATATTTAGTGTTTTTATTTCATTAATCGGTAAGTACACAATTTGACTGACATAATACATACTAGTTTCTTTGTAGATGTATAGTAATAATGGCAAGGCCCTCACACTTGCTCGCCCCATGATCTCACGACCTGATTTTAGTGTAATTGGCTAAAACAATATTTGATTCAGTCATTAAATTTATAACTCAAAGAATATTACAAGTGGTATTTGTTTCTGAAGCCTTTGGTTAAGTTAGGTTACATTTCCTCTATATCAGATGGAACTTTAAATACACAATGGGAATTGTAACATTAAATGTACTAGGTATCCCTGTTTTAAATGGTTTGAAGGTTTCTTAAGAGCTTGCTACAAATTTCAACATAGTATAAAATAACACAGGCACTTTCATCATACTAAATAATAAATAAACAATTAACCTTTATCATTTTACACTGACCCATCTAGTCATCTCAATACTACTCAATAGTTTATTGCTTCATAATGTTTACAAAAGGTATTATTGGTAAGGTAAGATACAATTATATCTATAGAAACCTTGTAATACTATTAGTACTCCTAGTGGTACAACGGTCAGGGAAACATGAAAATAGGTAGACTATGTTATGTGTATGTGTGTATGTACCTACATTACTAAATAGTATGTTGGCCAATACAAACTGATTCAAAATTCAAACTGATTAATTAATTATTAACATTAAAATATTGACAAATGTTTGTGATGTTTGGGGATTGAACCCATAATTTCTTGCATGTCCAAAATGCTAAACACTCATCATCATCATCATCATCATTCCACCTCTGTTCATAGTTCTTATATTTTAGTGGTAATAAATCTAATACAAGCCTAATTTTTCTATCAACATTATGGATTTATTTATTTATACTTCAATGCCAAAATATTAACATTAGGCGAACTGAATGCCATAAGGCATTCCCATATTATACTGTTGATGTTATTAAAAAAAACTTAAACAGATGATAAACACGTGTTTAAAATGACATTTTTATACTTAAAATATTAACTTAAAGAAGTGTTCAATGCCCATTTAACTTTTTGTAATAATGCCACTATCAGGTTTTAAATTAATTATTATTTAATGATGTTAGAATGGTTCATGCATCTTTATCAGTCATATTAAATAAAAGCATTTTTAATTGGACCTTTTTTATTATTAGGTACCCTAGTTTCTTACTTTAGAATTTGTAAAGGCTTAAAATGAAAATCAATTTAAATACATGGTTCTAAAATGAATTTACAATAAAATGCTCATCACTAATAACTCTATACCTCAATTTTGATATCAGCCATCAATGAATGTCCTCATCCCCAAATACTGCCCTTTATGATTTTACATAGATATCTAGGCTCTCCTAGTCTCCTTTATTAGTTGTAAAAAAAGTAAAAACCTTATTGATAGTTTCTCTAAAGAGTTGTATAAATATACCAAAATGTCTCTACTTTTTGCGTGGAGCCCTAGAATATTTTTATGACTCATGGTCTCCAAAAATCTCTAAAATACTCTCAGTTTATTTATTCGTTCGTTTTAACTTTATTTTCGATTTAATAACTGATAGCGTTATAACGGTTTATCAGGCGATAGGTGACGAGCTTTTGGGCTTTAATTAGCACTTATCTCCCCTGGCCATTCCCGCTAATATATGTAGTCTCTTCTCTCGTAAAATTTAAGCTTACGTATAGCCAGTCGCCGTTGCAAAACGTTTGCAATTTAAATTATTTGAAAACATTTTCATTGCGCTTCCATCGGCATCGCGTCATCCTAATCCATTCGGCCATTGATAAAGTTAACTTTACTTGATGATTTTTTTTTTCAAATCAAATCACTTTATTTACAAGACAACTTTTTTGTGACGAAAATACACTTTATGCAATAAAGGGCAAGCCGACGTGAAGTAGGGGCGGGCGTTGACCCTTCCAGTGCACCCCTCAACCGTTATAGTCGCCTTATGGAAACTGGCTGAAGTTATACGGAAACGGAGGTACAGATATAAACAAAAGTCATTACCACTTTGATCCCTACCGTCATAGACGTAAAGACATTTTTGCTATTTTGATCGTTGCACTGCCTGTACGTTTTTACCGGTAGATACACGTAGACTGTGGTTATCCATTATGTAGATTGCATGCCTGAAAGGGTAGTAGGCGGCTCGTTTTCTTGGAATACTTAACCGTACTGTTAAAATGTTATGGTGTTCCATTTACAAGTAAATGTATTCTCGTCTCATCTCTTGCATTACGCTACTATCGCTTACCATGCATATTATTCCGACTACCTAATATTACGTAGCCGGAGGAACATTAGGATCGGTTTGAAGCAATAAATGGTAGGTATACTGATATTGCTCAAATGCCCACTATTACACAATAGTAGGCTGTAGACTGTAGCTCTACAGTGTACAAGTCACTCTAGTAGAAGTACAACCCAGGACAGACTGTCCTGGCGCCTCAGATCAAGGAAAGCAGACCCCAAATATTGGGAAAAAGGGCTAGCTACCAGGCCGATCAAAAATGGTTTACGATAAAGCATTATGGCATAGATATGAATAGTAACTGAGTAATTTACATAATGCTATGGTCATCGCCGCGCTGTACCACCTCAGGTATGCTGACGTGAGCGCTTGATTCATACTATTACTTGTATGCTAATGACGCAATGTGTACGACCTACAAACCTGATGTTGGCGCTCGTTTTACCACTCCAAAACTTTTGGAAACAATTCTTGCAAAGTTTAATCAAAGTTTCATTATATTCGATTGCAAAATTTAAGACCTTACTTGGTTAATTCCTCAAGTTTGACCTCAAGAAAGGGATTTCCAGAAAATCTTTATTAATATCTTTAAATCTTCAGCTTTTGGCTTTCTAGAGTCTATTAAGGCTGTGCAAAGATAGATTTTATTCTGCGCAACAAACGATTTTATACAGGCCTGTCTTCTGAAGCACTTATGTTCCATTTCGATTTATCCTGGTACAGACAGACAGCTTCGCTACAACTATGTAGGTCAATGTCAAATAGAAGCAGTGTGTCATTGTTTCAGCCTTATAACTTTTTACGTTATAACGTTTCCTTGAATAAAAAGGGTTTGGTAACTAGAACACTAAAGTTTAATCACGAAATCATTATAGGTACTTACCTGTAGTCTAAATTTATCTAAATCGGTTCAGTAGGTTAAGCGAGATAAAGTAACAGACAGACAGAGCTACTTGAATTATAATATGTAATAATATGGATGGATGTTATCATCATCGTGTTATTGTACTTGATTTAGGAAAGCATTAATTTGAATGTCACTTCTACTAAATAGACTGACGATTTTAGTTAAATTTTGTGGTCTTCTTGTCCGTCACAGATGTCCCTAGCCCCTGCTGCTTCACGGTGAACTTTATGACTCGTATTTTTGCGTTCTCATTGATTGATTCCAAGAAGGAACGGTGACGGCGCTGCGCTGCACGCCCGCTGTATCGCTGACGAGTTATTTTCTGTTCCATTAGTCACGCGTGTATCCGGCGCGGGCGCAGGTCGCGTCGCTCTGCACTCTGCGTCTCGATAATAACGTAACACTGTTTGCAATAAAAAAAAAACTCGTTAAAACGAAAGAGAAACGACTTCTTTTGTCGCTAAAGGGTAGTAGGTCAGTGAAAAGTTTAAGTAAAAGTGATTAAAAAGTTAAAAGGGACACACCGAAACAGTTTATAATTTTTGCCTTGATTTTTGGAAATATTGATTGGGTTTTAGTGACTGATAGTGTTTAATTAAAAGGAAAACATGACATGAGTATAGTGATTTCATCCAAGAAATTGTTGTTACTAGAAATGTGAGTAATGTGACTCAACTAATATGACATTGGATTGTGATAACAGTGCTGTGGAATTTATTTCTTTCAAATAAATCGTCTAGTGCTAGAGTCACGTTGTGTATAGTGTCTGTATTTACATAAAAGTTAAACGTTTACAAGTTCTCCTTGGCTAGGTAAGTTGGAGCTTTTATTTTTGAAGATAACATAACAAACAAAACAAATAATTTGTAGCTATTAGTTGTAAGGGAGAAGAAGAGAAATAGTTTAGAAAATAGAAAATAATATGATAATATCATACTTATTCAAAAGCAGAACGTCAGAAGCAAAATGCTCATAAAAGTCATGTATATTAAAAACTCGCGCGCGAACTATTCCTTTGAGTGATCAATTCAGATGGTTGGTAAACACAAATACTTACATCAAAAATCTCATCAACTGTTCATTAGCTAATGATTACCAAACTTTTTTTTTGTTAAAATAGTACTCATGATTGATCATTACCTATTGAAAACACTTTTGACGTTGACTGTCCTTTATTTGTTTCAATGTTGATTTTGAAGCGAGAAACATGAGGGTAAATTGTGTGTAATATCAATGATAAATGTAACTAAAACGTATAACATTAATTAACAATGTCGATAAATTGTCGTTTTTATAAAACTCATACACAAAATTCTCTATTGGTTTCTTCGCTTCTTTAGCATTTTCATGTTACGTACATGGCCTTACTTCGTTCGTTCGTTTTGTATTTGCTGCACCACATGGCAACACGTTTAAAGCCGTTTGTACATTTTGTCAACACACGCTTTTATTTTCTTCGGTCATCCCACAGCCCGCCGTGGCCTCGATTCGTTGCGTGGGCGGCGCCCTTTCTCGCTCGCCGCCCACAGGTGCGTGGTAGCCCGTAGCCCATGTGGTTGGGTGTTAGTTGACAGGGACCAGTCTTGTCTCTTGCAAAAGTTGTTAAACTAGTAGTAATCTTGCACCTGTTGATAAGTTATAAGCTGTTTTCATTACTGTCCTTTTCTCTATTACGAGTAGGTAGGTATTCATTCAGAGTTGCAGTAAATGATAACGACAATTTACTTTTTACGTATGTTATTATATGTTAAGTCTAGAAACAGCAATATACTGTACAGTGTATGGCTTATCGTTTCGTATCTACATGGTTTTTATGTAAATATCGTTTTAATTTTGCAATAAAACAGTTTAAAATATGACTAATTAGTAGACGTCTTTCATGTTTTCAGTTATAAATATACCCAGCGATGAACCCATTTCGTTATTTGTTTTAAAATACAAACAGGATAAAATGCTGTTTAATATTCATTGCAATACTATACTAGTAATAGTATTTTTTCCTGTGTAAATAATTATCTTTTTGTACATATTACTTTTTTGGCAGTTAGGCCAGATAAAATACGAAACAACTAATTCATTTTGAGTAATCATTTTGCTTTCCTCAGCAATTAGTAAATCTCTGTGTAAATCGTATGTGTAGGTATGTAGCGTGTCAAGCCAAGTTCAAGTAACAGAACTGGCGAGCAGCACTGTGTGTAATTGGAGCCACTTTTGACCCCCTCATAACTCAAAAACTATTTCACATAAACGTGTAAAATTTTGCTCATATTATTGTAACTTACATGATCAATTTTAACTAACACAAATATTAAAAACATATTTTTTATTGATTGATTAAATGCCGATGTGATTCCAGCTAAATACTATACAGCATTTTACAATTAGTAAACACGATGTAGGTATATCTGACCTACCTCAACAGCTCGGAGTGTGCAGAAGTAAAGTGTGTAGTAATCATGTTTTTAAATTGTTACAGAAACTAAGATCTGAAAATCGAATCTTCAAAATGCAACGACCGATAATGCGATTGCTCATCTGGGCGTGTCTGGTGGGGCTCTGCTGGTGTCAAAGGGCGGAGCACCTGCTCGCACAGAACCCCTGCTCCAGCAAGACGAGCTGCAGCAACTGCATTCGCACCCCCAGCTGTGCGTGGTGCTTCGCCCCCGAGTTCAATGGACCCCGGTGCTTCAACCCCGCGATGGAGGGCGGCACCGCAGGCTGCAGCGAGGAGTATATCTTCAACCCGGACAACCAGCGCTCTATCGACCCTATATACAATAAGGAGCTGACTAGAGGTACCTAACTAATTTATTCATTTTATGTTGTATAGGTATATGTAATAGCCTATTACTAATAGGCTTTACTCCCTGCAGACTACAGACTTTTAGTCGGCAGATAGTTGGATCCGATTTTAATTTGTATGAAGAATCAGCCGATACCAAATCGGTGTAATGTGCGCACTGTCATACGTCTCCATACTGATTAACAGCCCGACTCAACTATCAGCCAACTAAAAGTCGGTGGTCTGCACCTAGCATAACACTTATTTATACTTCCTATTACCAAACCAAGTCCTAACAAAAATCATACCTAACTAATGATAATGACAGTTAAAATTCCATTTTTACATTGTATTGTGTAGGTAACGTGATGACTATTGAACGAATAGGTCGTTCTATCACTGTTTTGTGGTTCTACCTAATTGAACACTTAAATTGAGTTAAAAATGATGATTACATTTTTACATAATATTAAATTTTAGTCTACTAAACTATTTACAGTTTTGCGTGTATACAAAATATGAGAGTTATACCGGAAGAGATAATTGTCGCCCAGAAGCGTAGCGTACCTTGGCGGGGCCCCGTATAAAAATTTGTTTAAAGGGCCCCCCTTACGAAGGGTTAAAATTTCTCAAAAAAGAAAAAAATGTTAGCATAAAATTAAAAGAAATGTTTACTTATTCATCATAATTATCTATCTGTCACATTTTTTTTTTAAAAACAGTTAAATTAAATAATAACTCTCCTTGCCTTTTTTCGGCAAACTGATTAATTAAATCATTCATAGCTGATGATGACTAGTTTTTCTAAAGTTTCTGCCTCTATGGACAATAGTGACAGGTCTGACAGGCGTTCCTATCCCATAGAAGTTCTTAAATATTTTTTTATCAGTTTCGAGAAACTTCTTTCAGCAGTTGCAGTTGTAACTGGAAGAGTCAAAAATAAAAAGCCTGCTGTTATTACCTCCGGAAAACTGGTTGCAAGACTATTGAATTTTATCAGTAATAATTCAATGAGCTCCATAATGGAATGAATTTTTTGAATATCAGAATTCAGGCATGTTTTTTGAGCCTTAAATAATTTAGTCATAAAGATTTATTGAATGTCTATATTTAGCCGCCAGTTTTCCGGAAGCGTTTAATATCTATTCGTTTGAAGAAAACAGAAGTTTCTCTGGTTGTAATATTTCAAACATATTACTCAGGTTGCAAAGGCTCTGAAATCTTTTCTTAAAAGGGTTATGCCCACTTAGTATGGGACCTTTGGCCTGAGGTGGACAGACATTACAGCATGTAATTTGATGTTTATTAAATAGTCTATACCAGTAAGAAACAGAATATAAATATAATTTTGTATCCAAGTCCTTAAAAAAATTTTTTTTGGCTTAAGACTAGAAAGGTTAGAAGCAAAATAAAACACCATTTTTTTATTATTATTATTTTAATCTGACTCATGGGTCAATAAAATATTGTCTAGGAACTAGGCAGGTGGAAATACATGTTCCTGATACCTTGCCCAGCTCAAAAACCACTAAATTGTCATAACATGAGCACAGCGACCTACTGTTATTCGGCCAATATAAGGGCAAATGAATCCTCGTCCCATCATGTGTTTGTTGGGGCTCCACAGCATATGTAGCAGTTCGATCAGCTCACTGCCATCAGGGATGACATATTTGGTCAGATCCCCGCAGCTGAAACAAAGAAATTAATTATGGTATCATTCAAAATTAATTCTTTAAGATATTGAGATGTGATGTCAATTTTTATCTATCAGTTAGAAGTATTTGTATAGAAAAAAATATACACTTTGTTCAAATATATCAAGCCAATGTCTCTAATAAAATATAATGAAAATAATTATAAAAAAACTTACTTGACGAGGTGAAATCTGTTCCATTATTACATTATTTTCGAATATGTGATTCTCTTTCCGTGTTAATATGCAGTCTATGGAACGTATTTGAAACAAAGATAATCCACGTTAACTGTGACCGGTGCTAGTGGTTGCTTCTTCATTTGAAATATTATTTGTCCTTGATTGGTGCAGAGCCACACCGTGGACACGGTCCAACATGAGTGACAACATACACTGCTGTTATCAATCTAAAAAAAAGTTTTATTAGGATTATGGTAACCTACGGTAAAGGTAGTTGATCAAATACATTGTAAAAGGTATTCAACAAGTCCACACGCTCATTCAATAACTTACCAGCTGAGGAGTCATCCATCACCACTGACATTATAACCAACTGAACTTAATAAGCTCTAGGCTATTTCGCCTCCTCTGTATCATGTCAGCTATACAATTGATACAATATCATAGGTTCCTCATGAGATTGAGGAATTGCTGGTTGCATTATCCAAAATCGGCCTGGGGTTAACATTGGGGCTCGGGTCGGAGTCCATACGTAAGCCGTGGTCGGCGTTTAGGCAAGGTTCGAATCGATGTCCGAAAGTGAGCCATTGGTCATTCATTGGTTGAGTGAGATTCGTAGTTCGAGAGTATGCCAGGGTCCTCGGGAAGGGAAGCATCGAGGACCATGGTCAAAAAAATAAAGTCGTCAAAAGGGAAACTTATACAACACTCTTCTGCTTTTATTTTGGCAAAGACTTGGTTTTGAGAACTAAACAACACTCACGATGAAAAATACAAAACAAAGCAAATGACAGATATAACAGCTGTGACAATATTTTCAGTGTTGCCATGCTAATAATGTGGTGATGAATAAAAATACGAGCTATGTGCCCCGCCCACTGCCACTTGATTTTAGCAATTCTGCGAGCTATGTCGGTTACTTTGGTTCTCCTGCGGATCTCCTCATTTCTGATTCGATCACGCAGGGAAACTCCGAGCATAGCCCGCTCCATCGCCCTTTGGGTGACCTTGAGCCTTCTTATGAGGCCCATAGTAAGCGACCACGTCTCAGATCTGTATACCATCACTGGCAACACGCATTGGTCAAATACTTTCGACTTAAGACACTGCGGTATTTCGGACGTGAGTATATGGCGAAGCTTCCCGAACGCTGCCCATCCGAGTTGGATTCGACGATTGACCTCTTTCTCGAAGTTGGACCTACCTAACTGGACTGTTTGTCCCAGGTATACATAATTGTCAACAACTTCGAGTGTAGAGTCTCCAACCTTCAGAGGAGTGGGTGCAACACGGACATTAGACATGATTTTTGTCTTGTCCATGTTCATTCTGAGGCCCACTTGTTGAGAGGCTCTACTGAGGCCATCGAGCATTGTGCCTAGATCCTCCAAGGTCTCAGCCATGACTACGATATCGTCCGCGAATCGAAGGTGGGTGATGTACTCGCCGTTGATATTTATGCCAAATCCGTTCCAGTCCAGAAGCTTGAAGACATCTTCCAGGGCGGGAAGCCCATTGGGGCAGGAAAGTTCTCGAGTGGCGACCACGGGCTGGAAGACGTAGCGTGGGCAGGCCTCCTACTAGGTGGACCGACGATCTGGTAAAGGTCGCGGGAAGAGCCTGGATGCGGGCAGCGCAGGACCGTTCATTGTGGAAAACCTTGGGGGAGGCCTTTGTCCAGCAGTGGACGTCATTTGGCTGAAAAGAAAGAAAGAAAGAAGAAAGAATAAAAATAATCGATATAAAAATCGATTGTATTTTTTGATGACTCGAAATAAGGTGTATAATAAGGTGTGTGTGAAATAAGGTTTAATTTAGTTATTTAAATATTTTTGGTAGTGTTGTTGGAATATTAAAAAGGTTTTATAAATGTCATTTTAATGAATACGTGTTTAAAAAAATACTAATTGTCATAGTCGAAAACCAATCGATATGAATCGACTCTTACCGATAAGATTCATTTTGGCAACACTGAATTGAGTGATAAAGACAGGAAGTTGTAATTATCACATAAAGTACTATTTAAATTGGATTTTTATAAAGGCAAATTGATACAAAGTTACACTAAGTGAATACTTTAAAAATTAATTAAAAATTTTTGGCAAATTCATATTTTCATTAGCAGCTTGTCCACGCCAGGCCAGAAATGAACATTGTCCTTTGCTTTTTTTACTTTTCTCATTTCTGAAATTTAATGGGAAGTTTTTACTAATTTTTGCTTACGCACCTTGGTACCCCGTAGGGCCGGGGGCCCCGTATAATTGATACGCAGATACGGCGGTAGCTACGCCCCTGTTGTCGCCGTTCATTAATAGTGTCAAAATAACTTCACTTAACACTGAAAGTCCTGATTTAGAAGCTGTTTTCTACTTAGTTATTAAATTTTTAGCATTAAGAGTTGCATCTCAAACTGCTAATTTAAGGGTAGGTATACCCAAGCCCAACATTGATGAAACAAACGCTGGCCGTAACACTTGAAAATTTCGACGGGTTCATCCAGTGTCTAAGTAGCTCAGTTGGAAGAGCAGTCGCCTGGCAAGCGAAAGGTCGTGGGTTCAATTCCCGCCTTAGGCAGTTCGATTTTTTCAAGTTATTTATCTACTTGTTGTCTTTAAAGGCGTTTTCATTTGTAGCACAAGGCCGCATGAGCATGAGCTCGTCTACCTTCGAAGAGTCCAGCATGAAAGGCGGCAGCTTCGCAGCTGGCGGCGGAGGCTTCGGAGCAGCGGCTGGTGGCGACAACCTGGTGCAAATCAGGCCACAGCGAGTCAAACTGCAGTTGAGACAAAGTGAGTGAATAATTGCTATAGTCTGGTCTGCGAGCACGTAGAATTTTGTCCAATGACCCCAAGCTACCCCTCCTTATCGCTCGCGCGTAATTATGTTGCTGTCGCACTCGAACACTCACTGCGGGCGCCCGTCGCACAGTCGCGACAGCAATATAATTACGTGCTCACAGACCGGGCTTTACCAAGATAATTCATCAATGTCTTCGCGATAAAGGGGAATTTGGTTACTGTTATGACTTATAACAGGGTACGGTTGTAACAACCCGACTCTTGCTAGGTAGATAAGGGGTAAAAAGGGAAGGGCGTGCGAGCGACAAGACAAGTAAGGTTGTATGGACTCCCCCTTGTACCCCTCACCTACCGAACATTAATAAATAATTACATTCAAGTTGTTACAACCGTACCCTGTTACAATACTTACAACCGTACCCAGTCACTCAGTACCTACAAATCAACTGTGTCTAATTGCGACTCTCTTGCTGAAAGAATTCGCGTAAGTGGGGGCGTCATCTTTTTATTTATTTAATGCAATACGAGTAATACAATAACACTTACGTATCTTAAATAGGCGAGCAAAAATATGTTTGAAGGAAGTTTCGAATGCACATGAATTTTTACAACGCGCAACGAATGTCTTGTAAAAATAGATTTCTTGCATTAAAAGGTTATTAGAATCTAAATATGACTATGTGAGAATTTGACTTGATGAACTCATTATTGACTGTAATAGAATGAGTCATGAGATGATATATTGATGTTTTTATAAAAAAAAAAACGTATGTTTACTTAATCAGCAACACTATATTACGTATTTACCTACATTGTTAAACTAAGAACTTTGTTCGTGACTTTACGACATCTCACAAGCGTGACCCTACTCAATTACGAGTTTATAGTAGCGTAGTTCTGGGTTTATAGTTCAATAAATATTGTAATACTATGTGTTGTGTTAATACCTGCTTATAGTGCTTATTTATTAATGCGAGAAGGTACGGCATTGAGTTATATCAAAAGCTTAAATCTATTTTAATCACATCGAATGCACAGCAATAAAAATATAATGAATGAAGCAATAATTTAGTTGCTTTGACCCAGTTGCATTGCAATGTTGATAGTGATAAGTATGCGCTAATTAATTTATGCTTTGAGTATAATGATTTTATCTGTAATGAGGATTTGGTAACTTTACTTACTTCTTCATATCGTGTCGATAACAAACCTATACAGTGTAAGCCCAAAAGAGTTCTTACACTACTATTACTTCTACAAGAGTGGCGTTGTCAGGAGCATTCATTAAATATCCTTGCGTGCAGTTGTTTGGGCACGCAGGGCACGACATCATGTGCTTCATCGACTGTAACTTGACTGGTAAACACCAATACTAAATAATATTTCTTGTTTCATAGATGCGATGCAGACGCTGTCTTTCTCGTACTCCCAAGCTCAAGATTATCCCGTTGACTTGTACTACCTTATGGACCTCAGTCGCTCCATGAAGAACGACAAGGAGAAGCTCAGTACCCTCGGATCTCTGCTGTCCAGTACCATGAGGAATATTACATCAAAATTCAGAATTGGTTTTGGTTCCTTTGTGGATAAACTCGTCATGCCATATGTGTCAACTGTGCCTAAAAAGTAAGTTGGATGCTAGCACGTTATCATAATATACCCATACTGATATTATACATACATGCGAAAAGTTGTGAAGATAGAAGGAAAAAAATCTTCATGATTGTTCACATAAAAGTACTTGATGGATTTTGGTGATATTTTATAATTATAACAGGTACATCAGCCATATAGGATATCTCTATCTAATTTAAAAACCATAGAAAAGTGAAAATGAAGTAAAGCCATTTATTTTCGGTGTCTAAAATGTGTCTTTTCTGTATTTCATAAGGTCGTTTTTAAGTCAGTAAATGTGTTGTTTTAGCTTGAAATCGCCTTGCGAGGGCTGCGCTGCTCCCTATGGATTCATCAACCAGATGTCGCTTAGCACCGATACTGATAGTTTTGACGTAAGTTAATTTAGGTGTAGCGCTTAACTGAGTCAGTGACAATGACATATTAAATAAATAATAATAATAAATGTTCATCTCCACGAGTTTGCATCGAAAACAAAACACGCGAGACTGACTACACCTCCTGAAATATCTAATCGACAGGACAATCACGAGCGAGCATTGACGCACGCACGTGTATTCTTCACCCATTTGCATTGTAAAGACAATAAACTATGTATGTAAAAACGGTGGTGTAATTAATACTGTGCAGTATTTTAACTGCCTGAAGAATAATAGAAACACAAAATATAATTCATGCTCATGTATTTCCTCCGCCATTTTCCGCAGTTTGGCACCTCACGTCACACATCATTTTAATTTTACCGAAGTCAGCCCTATGGCTTCGGCGCAGTACCGATCCCTGACGTTTGTCAACAAAATGGTGCTCGACTCTTGAGACAAGTTAAATTACACCATATTGTTAACGACATTGAGCATACATTTTTTTAAATACCTTCGCGAAGGAAAACTTTTGTACGCAGTAGGTACCACAGAATAATAATAATTATAATATAACAAATTAACAATATTATACATAGAATGGTACTTATAGTGCGCACATTTTAGTAATTATAATTGTTTGTGGTTAAGAACGCATGTTATGTTTTATCATATAAAATTAATTTGTATAAAGTACAAAAAGACAGCATCAATTTGGAGTAAATTTTGTTATTTCCTTCTATATACATACATATTTGTACATCCTCTAGAATTCCTTTGTGCTATTTCTAATTAACATGCATAAGAAATGATTGATAAAATTGTTTTCACGTAGGGAATAACCTAAGGCATGTAATAAATTAATTTACATGAGTTCGGTTAATATAATAGCGAACCGACTGAATATTCGTTTCGGGGTAAAGTGAGTTGCATTTATGTGCTTAACATTTTACTATTTGTATACCTTTCTATGTTATTGAAAATTTCACTGTCAGCTGTGAAGGGTCATCGTCAGGTCATTTAGTCGACTCTGTTTAATTTGACCTACACCGCCCACGCTGGCCAAACGAGTTGGGGAAGCTTGATATTCGCATGTGTCCCTAATAAAAATAGCGGGCAGCGTATACCGGTCTTTCCTGAACACTATACAGGGTTTCCCGAAAACAATGGATAACCCTGTAACCATCGATAGGCCTCGCCATGGTCTCCCTAACGGCTAATTTTGACCCTAGTAAGAACATCACTGTTTTCAAGATTTTTGAGTTTTTGTGCATTTTTAGAAAATTTTCACCCGTGATTACTTTTTCTCATTACCTTAAAAACTTCCTTGGTAAATTGAGATTCTAAAAAGATATCACAAGCCTATGTATTCTGTATTATTCTTATTTCATGGCTACTTGAATAGCAACTAGTAAGAAGAAAACTGCAAAAAAGAGTTTTTCTCGTAATAAGTTAAACTAAGACTGCATAGTGGCATTAAATACAAATGGAAAATTTTTAGCGTAGGAATTTAAATAAAGCAACATTTTATCATCATCCATCATTTCAGCCATAGGACGTCCACTGCTGAACATAGGCCTACCCCAATGATTTTCATAATGACCGGTTGGTAGCGGCCTGCATCCAGCACCTTCCTGCTTACCTTTATTGTTCTGCATAAAAATATGTGATGTCTATTCCAGAGGGCAGTAGCGGACGCAGACGTGTCCGGCAACCTGGACGCGCCGGAGGGCGGCTTCGACGCCATCATGCAGGCCGTGGTGTGCAAGCAGCAGATCGGCTGGCGAGACCAGGCCCGGAGGCTGCTGGTGTTCTCGACCGACGCCGGGTTCCATTATGCTGGGGACGGCAAGGTAATAATACAATGTTCCGCTAAATTTTCGTGTTCAATGTAGGTACATCTAGGAGAACGAAATTTTTTGGAGGTACACCACAAATAAAAACCTTGTTTTTCCGAGGCACGCTATCTAATGATCACGGTACACCAGAGTGCCGCGGTACAGCCTTTGCGGAACACTCATAAAACTCATTTTATTTTTGCAAGCATGCTTTTAAAAACACTTTTACACGTCCCAGTATTAACCCTACCGGTGTTCGGGACAATAAATGGGCCAGTGTTGAGAAGATAATATAATATTGGAATGGCTGCATCCTCAAATTGGACAATTTCAGACAGCGTCATCTAGCCCCAAAGCAAATTATTATGCTTGTGTTCTGGAAACTAGCAAAAATATTTTTTTACCATTCCGTTATCTATCAAATGCTGGAAAAAATGATAATACGCATTAATAAGCGATGGCTTAACCACAACAATTCGTCATTTACATCGCAATTTTCCTGCTGGTTATTGATATCGGCGGAACATACCGGAATTTAACAGACGTAAACATATCCAGTACAGATGCACCCGTTAATATAGGTCCTACTAAAATAGCTTTTATAGATATTTGATTTAATTCTAGATACAATTATTATAAAGTTCATGATTTGTTACAGCTTGGAGGTATCGTTCAACCAAACGACGGAGAATGTCACATGGAAAATAATACGTACACGCATTCAACCATTCAAGATTACCCAAGTATTTCACAGATCAATCTAAAGGTAAGATATCATTTATTTAAATCTGCTTTCTAGGCTTTTGTTATTCTATTTGTTAATTTTTACTAAACATTTGTGATTCAGGTGAAACAAAACGCAATAAACGTTATATTCGCGGTGACGACGGAACAAATTGGCGTGTACGAGGAACTGAGCAAACACATCGAGGGCTCAAGTAGTGGTGTGCTCAGTGAAGACTCGGGTAACGTCGTGGAGCTCGTGAGAGACCAATATAATGTAAGTGTTGTGAAACTTACAGGAATAATGAATAGAATTAAAATCGCCACGGATCTTTTCCCACCGCTGCATTCCTGTGTAGCCAATAAAACCCCTATCAGTGAAGGCAAATATGCCCAGGGGGAAAGGTAAACTCGGTACAATTTTAGTCTACCCTAAAAGTGGCAATATCTCAATGGCGATGGCATCGGACTGCTGTTTCGATATGTATTGTTTGAACCCACTCCTAACTTTGACCACAAATGTACTGCCAACTATCAAATTGACTATCTCTAGAAAAAGTGTAAGCAATGTAAAGTTTTATACCGCTAAAAACACCCTTTATAAATGACTAGCGGCCGCCCGCGACTACGTACGCGTGGATCCCGTTTTACCCCCTTAGGGGTGGAGTTTCGTAAAATACTTTCTTAGCGGATGCCTACGTGATAACATCTACCTGCATGCCAAATTTCAGCCCGATCCGTCCAGTGATTTGGGCTGTGCGTTGATTGATAGATCACTATGTCAGTCAGTCAGTCAGCTTTGAGTTATTATATTTAGATATAATATCTAGCTAGGCGCTATTTTGCAACAAAAATATAGTTGATGTCCATTTGACTGTACATTGATGCAGCGAAACATGAAGATATTTGAATTATACTGACATGATCACCGCTCTTGTGTACTTATGTGATAAAGCGGTGACAATTTACGTCGTTAGCGATAAACGCAGCGTACCTAATGAGGGTCGTTTCAAGATTAAAACGATTCCGACGTGTAATCCTGCAATGATCGCAGTAATTGCTAGATTTCAGTTTTTGAGAACTCATATCTACTTCTGATACATATTTTTATGTCTTTAAATCAGTATACATTCACAACAGTCATGTCCTACATTTAGTGTTGTTATGACGTATACTACGCATTCGGTAAAACGACTAGACCAGAATAAATAACAAAGGTAGTCTATAATCATTTATAATCTAGGAGACCGTTATTCCAACTCATCCATGCTCGTAATTTGTTGCAGAAAATTACGTCCACAGTCGAGATGAAAGATACATCAAGCGATGCCGTGCAAATATCTTATTACTCATCGTGCAAGGGCGGCAAGGAGAAGGAGCAGACCAACAAGTGTGACGGGCTCAAGGTACCAAATTATATGATTACCGTGCCCATTAGCTTCGAATTGCAATTTTCTACTTATTTTTTATTGGTGGTATTGGTGGTTTAGTCAACTGTATTGCGATGCCTTGTTTTTTGCTACTTCCGATCTTTAGTAAATTTGTGTTTTTATTCACAACAAATACAAATACAGTGTGAGTCACGTTAAAGTGTACATATGAAAAAAGATGAAACTAGACCTATTTTTATCGACAAAAAAGAGGTCAAAAATTTTTGAGATTTTTTTTTAATTTTTTATAGAATTTTTTTTCTTCCAATTACTTATTGTAAAGAAAACGTTATATCTTTTAAACTAAGCGGTATATCCTAATAAAATAAAAACAGTAATAATGCTAAATAACAGGTGATACTAAAAAAATACATAAAATACACAAAAAAGGCCAACAAATAATAAAAAATGATACTTTTTGAAAAAAATCTGCTTTTAAATTCGTGATTTTTTGGTTATTTGATCAATTTCTCCAAAAAATGCCCCTATAACTGGTGATTTTTATTACTTTGTATTATTCTCTATCGTATTACCTTCGTAAAACCAAAAATTGCATGTCTCTATCCCTATCACAACGTTTGCAATGATCGTTTGATCTAAGCCTCTCCGGGCGCGCCATACAACGCTTCGTTAACAACGAAACTGAAAATGGCTCTAGATTTGTAATTTTGATAAAGACAAGTTAGATTTCAAATAAAAACAAAAGATTTCGAAGTAAAATAAGCATTTTAGTTAAAATTAAAATTGTCTCTACCTGTAGCGGAGAATAATGTTGTGGCAGGCCTTTGTTCAAACGATCATAGCAAATGTTGTGATAGGGATAGAGACATGCTATTTTTGGTTTTACAAAGATAATACGATAGAGAATAATACAAAGTAATAAAAACCACCTGTTATAGGGGCATTTTTTGGAGAAATTGATCAAATAACCAAAAAAATACGAATTTAAAAGCAGTTTTTTTTTTCAAAAAGTATCATTTTTTATTATTTGTTGGCCTTTTTTGTGTATTTTATGTATTTTTTTAGTATCGCCTGCTAATTAGCATTATTACTGTTTTTATTTTATCAGGATATACCGCTTAGTTTAAAAGTTATTACGTTTTCTTTACAATAAGTAATTGGAAGAAAAAAAATTCTATAAAAAATTAAAAAAAAATCTCAAAAATTTTTTGACCTCTTTTTTGTCGATAAAAATAGGTCTAGTTTCATCTATTTTCATATGTACACTTTAACGTGACTCACACTGTATGTCGTCGTCGTCGTCGTTTCAGCCAAATGACGTCCACTGCTGGACAAAGGCCTCCCCCAAATATGTATTAGACCAAAACTATTTATCAAAATAATGTCAATTGTCATTAACATCGCACAGCTATTCGAAAAAAAATTCATGACTAACGGTAGATACGAGGAAATTGAAACAGTGTCGTTTTTTTAGGTTGGAGATGTAGTCGAATTCACCGCTGAGATCACGTTGAAGGAGTGCCCGAAGGACCCCGAAAAGTGGAAACAATCATTCCAGATTTACCCTGTCGGTGTGTCTGAGACCCTTCACGTGGAAGTGGAAATGCTCTGTGACTGTCCCTGCGAGCATAAAGGACACCATGTGAGTACCTATATGTTTTTACAACCGATATTTTTGTGATTAAATATTCCTTTATTAAAAAAAATGTTTATTTGGTACCATATAAAAACAATACAAGAATAAACTTCACTGTAGTTTCGTCATTGCTAAATATTACCTACTTACATCAATCGAAATGAATCAGTCTTGGCAAGTGCGATTCGGAGCATTATAATGACGAACCGATGTGATGACTAAATTTCGAGCTATTCAAATAAAACGACATTATTGATGTATGCATTGCCTGTAATAATGATGTTCAAATTATTTTATTTAATAGGTAGGATTAATTAGTAGAATCTTCCTACAGGATTTTACATAAATGTAAACTTCAAACATCGCCATGCCTCGTTGGTGTCATGGTTATTTCGTAAAAATGACTCGTCTAAAGTAAAAATAAAAGAGTTAGAAACTGTTGTGTTTGATTATAAATGTTATCATAGAAAGCTTCCTAGTAAGTATACTTGAAAGTCTTGAAACATCATGCATTATGGGATCAGATGTGTTGATTTATTGATTCCGATGTCGGCCGCGACTTGCTTCTGGTATACCGGAATAAAAGGACTTCAGTATCCAACGATGGCTCTATTCGCAGGCCTACGACGACAGCGTATCCGTATGCAGCGGGCAAGGCATCTCCGCTTGTGGAGTTTGCCTCTGCAACCCCGGGCGCTTCGGAAAGGGCTGCGAGTGCTCGGCGCACGGCGGCGTGTCCCTGGAGCAGGAGCGCGGCTGCCGCCCCACCAACGCCACCTTCGGGCCGCTGTGCTCCAACCGCGGCACTTGTATCTGCGGCGTGTGCGAGTGCAACAAGATGGAGGACTCCTCCAAGGTACTCACTGACAGGGCGGGTGGCAGGGCTGCTAGGGCTCCGCGCACGGCGGCGTGTCCCTGGAGCAGACAAGATGGAGGACTCCTCCAAGGTACTCACTGACAGGGCGGGTGGCAGGGCTGCTAGGGCTCCGCGCACGGCGGCGTGTCCCTGGAGCAGACAAGATGGAGGACTCCTCCAAGGTACTCACTGACAGGGCGGGTGGCAGGGCTGCTAGGGCTCCGCGCACGGCGGCGTGTCCCTGGAGCAGACAAGATGGAGGACTCCTCCAAGGTACTCACTGACAGGGCGGGTGGCAGGGCTGCTAGGGCTCCGCGCACGGCGGCGTGTCCCTGGAGCAGACAAGATGGAGGACTCCTCCAAGGTACTCACTGACAGGGCGGGTAGCAGGGCTGCTAGGGCTCCGCGCACGGCGGCGTGTCCCTGGAGCAGACAAGATGGAGGACTCCTCCAAGGTACTCACTGACAGGGCGGGTAGCAGGGCTGCTAGGGCTCCGCGCACGGCGGCGTGTCCCTGGAGCAGACAAGATGGAGGACTCCTCCAAGGTACTCACTGACAGGGCGGGTGGCAGGGCTGCTAGGGCTCCGCGCACGGCGGCGTGTCCCTGGAGCAGACAAGATGGAGGACTCCTCCAAGGTACTCACTGACAGGGCGGGTGGCAGGGCTGCTAGGGCTCCGCGCACGGCGGCGTGTCCCTGGAGCAGACAAGATGGAGGACTCCTCCAAGGTACTCACTGACAGGGCGGGTGGCAGGGCTGCTAGGGCTCCGCGCACGGCGGCGTGTCCCTGGAGCAGACAAGATGGAGGACTCCTCCAAGGTACTCGCTGACAAGGCGGGTGGCAGGGCTGCTAGGGCTCCGCGCACGGCGGCGTGTCCCTGGAGCAGACAAGATGGAGGACTCCTCCAAGGTACTCGCTGACAAGGCGGGTGGCAGGGCTGCTAGGGCTCCGCGCACGGCGGCGTGTCCCTGGAGCAGACAAGATGGAGGACTCCTCCAAGGTACTCACTGACAGGGCGGGTAGCAGGTAGGGGTTGCAAGTCCCGGTACTAAGGAGTGTTACTGAATTCCCGGTACCAGGTCTAAGCCAGTACCGGGAAAACCGGGAAATTCGGGAATTTCGGTACCCACGTGAATGGTTATTATTTATTAAAACAAATTACCTAATTTGTACGTAATTTTAATAAAAATGTAAATAGGTTAACAAAAATATTAAACTTTCTCTGTTCAGTTCAATTGGTTTGTTACCTTAATAATAAATCAGTCCAAACAGTTACACAACACGACAAAACTAGTTATAAATGCCTATTAAAAATCATAACCGCCATATTCATAAAAAGCAACAATCGTCAACCTATTTTAGTTAAAATATGTTTTCTCACTTTCTATCAATGTCAAATACTGGCAGCGACAAGAGTTACCTAGAGTAGGCGCACACCGTTGATTTAGTTGGCCGATAGTTGTGCCCTATTTTAATTTGTATGAAGAATCGGCCAAATCTAATCGGCGTAGTGTGCGCACTCCCATACATGCCCATACTGATCAACTGCCCGACTAAGCTATCGGCCGACGAAAAATCAACGGTGTGCGCCTACTCTTAGGGACAAAACATAAATTAACTAAATTAGGTTTATAAAAAAACACGCTGTTGAAATAAATAATAAGTAGTATCTAAGTACAATCAGATAAAACAATCAGTCTTAAAAGAATAGTAATGAATTAGGAACATTATTAATATTTTTTCATTTGTTGATAGTGTGTACACAGTAGATATATGAGCTAAAGCAGTACGGAAACTTAGCCCTTTCGGCGAGTTAAATACCTACACTTCAACTGAGTGTTAGGGTTGGCACTCTTAATCTTTATAAAATTAATAAGGTTCTGACTTACTTATTTATTAAAATGTTTATTTAGGTTTTTTAATTATCAAATACCTAATGGAATAAATTAATTGACTAAGTAGTTAACAAAAAAATAAAACGTTAATTAGGTTCTATAATGATCGAATACATAATCGAATAAATTGATTAAGTACTATTAGAGGCCGGTAGAAGATATTCTATTCTCATAAATAAATATACCGGATACTTACTTTCACATAGCTATTACAAAATCAGATGTAAGCACTTTATTTAAAAAGTAATAAGTATTTAATCATTTTTACAATTCACAATTATTACGAAGTTTAAAAAATGAAAGTTCTGGTTTTGAAGATGCCGAGTTCAAGCAGCCGTATACTACTCAATACACTCGTGGCATGTTTTTTAAAAATACAGCGGACAGCGCATGCAATAAAATTATTATTAAAAACACAACGCGCGCGACACTCGCGACGGATGGACTGCGAGGTTCGCTTAGAGCTCGTGTAAAGCGTGCGTCTGTGTGCGTGAGTCTGATTTCGAGCGTTTGTATGAAGCTTCCGTACTGTTTGATTTATCTACTGTGGTGTGTACGTAAAAAGATGATGGCATCTAGTCAAAAAATTTTTATTAAAAATAAATTATTGAAGTCCCGAAAGTACCGAAAGTCCCGGGAATTGCATCGTCAGTACCGGAACTAGATAAAGGATTAGATTATCGGGAATTCCCGGGAAAAATGAGTACCGGGATTTCCCGGGAGCAAACCCTAGTAGCAGGGCTGCTAGGGCTCCGCGCACGGCGGCGTGTCCCTGGAGCAGACAAGATGGAGGACTCCTCCAAGGTACTCACTGACAGGGCGGGTATCAGGGCTGCTAGGGCTCCGCGCACGGCGGCGTGTCCCCGGAGCAGACAAGATGGAGGAATCCTCCAAGGTATAGTTGCGAGCGGTTTCAGCCTTGCGCTTGAGCAAGAATAAGACATAGCCACTATGTTCCAACTTTTAGCCTTTTAAGACTATTCTGAGAGCCTGTAACACGAAATAAATCTCTGTTTGAACTATCCGGGGGACGTAATTTTGACCTGATCATCACCTTCCATCAGTTAAGATGCAAGTCAACGAGTTTACTCATTGCGGGTTAAAAAACTGAATTAATTTTTATTGTGCTTTAACCTCAAGAAAATCAGGTCAAAGTTTTCGGAGAAGACACCGGCAGAAAGTTTCTGTCGCTAACCGTTAGCAACAGAAAATGAAGCGCATCATGCGTGTGCCACGAAAGTAGGAGAGGCCTAGAATAATGTCATATAATTCCTTAAAATTTGTCTATTGAACACCTTAAAGAAGCCATTTATATGTCTTAATTCTCCTGTATTTGTTATCAGGTGATATCTGGCCCGTTCTGCGAGTGCGACAACTTCACGTGCGACTTGAACAAGGGCAAGCTGTGCTCGGGCCCCGAGCACGGCGAGTGCGTGTGCGGCAAGTGCAGCTGCCGGCCCGAGTACACCGGGCCCGCCTGCCAGTGCCTGCGCGACCAGGCGCCCTGCCGCTCGCCCGGTATGGCTCTTATAGACTAATGCTGGATTTCTACCTATATTTAATCCTAATCCAAATTGGACGGATTTGGATTGTCAACTGTCAAATTTTAATATTATGATGTTTTTACATTTTTATATTGTTTATAAGACTATTTAAACAATATTAAAGTGTAAATGCATCGAACATTTTGGAAATATAATCTAAAACTGAATTCAATTTGACAGTTGTAATCTGGATTTGGACAAGGATTGATTATAGGAAACGGGCGTAAGAGTAGGCGCACACCGTTGATTTTTCGTCGGCCTATATTGGGAGCATACGCTTACAAACTTTCAGCTTTTATAAAATGACGTAGGTCTGTCGTTCACTAGCTCTTAGTCTCTTATGTAGCTGAGATTGGGGTGATATTACAATAAAAATGTTGGTCTGATGTGCTGTTGACTGTACATCCTGCCCTCGGCTGTAATCAAGTTTTCACTTCATTAAGGTCATCGGTCCACAGGTTTATTTATGCTGTGTCATATGGTTACATAATCGACATTCTCACTCATAAAATTATCACTATCGTGGGATTCCAAAATCATTCCTCTTCTGAAGCTAAAATGAAATAAAATAAAGCTAAAGTGGTTTTCTGAATAAAGAAAAATAAAATAAATAATTCCAAAACTTGCATGCAAGTATCCGGGGAGGTTTACTTGTGGACTAGTTTCCTTTTTCAATCACTTTCCATTTACTGAGTTTTTTTTTCATTAGAAAACGGTGAAATCTGCAGCGGCAACGGAAAATGTGTGTGTGGCCAGTGCGTGTGCAACGTCGACGACGATCGCCACTACTCCGGCAAATACTGCGACAAGTGTCCGGTAAGAAGATTGTTTTATTTTTAAATAGTTACTATGTTACAGTTCACGACGCCTAAGCTGAGCTTTGCATTTGTGTGAGTGATCACTAAAAGTAGAGTCAGACAAAAATCTTGTACCGTTAATAATAAGAGACTGCTTGAGTATTCTCAACAGCTTTGAGCAGACTATATGGCTCCAACGGTTTAATTAACAATGAAGTTGTTTTACTCATAAATATTGGTCGTTTTTAGGGCTAGTATGAAGTGCTTGAATGTCTACTTATCAACCCGGAAAGGGATCAACACCGTATTTCCTTTCGCCGCACTTACGTTACGGTACGGATAAATGTGCGTTGCAGTACGGAGTTTCATACTAAGAATACGGACCGCTTCAAGTTGATACGGTTTCAATCCGTTTCCGGACTTTCCGGGTTGATTAGTGTCCTTCGTTCTTTATGCTGTTAATTCATTTCAAGTTTCCAATTTTTTTCTTTTAATAAAACTTGAAAATATACAAATACAAAAGTTACAGGGCCCTAAAGTTGCGCTTAGCAAATATTCGCGCCATTTTGATCGGTGTAGTCACGACAGTCATTCGGAAATCACCCCTGCCCTGGTCCAGTGCTGTTGACCGATCCATTTATTTTTAAATCTAGTAGTTTTTAATTTTACAGCCAGGGTCACTCAAGATTCTTTCTTAGTAAAATTGTATAACCTTTTTAGACATATCCAAGACCTGACCATATACAGGGTGTTAGGTAAATGGGTATATGAGCCGACACTAGCCCATGTTAACATGGTCATATAAATGGTATGGTGAAGTCAGAAAATTGATATCTTCATTTTAATTATTTTAATTTTCATACAAATCGGATTTTGTAAAATTTATTTTGTATGAGAATTAAAAAAATTAAAATGATGATATCAAATTTCTTACTTCACCATACCATTTATATGCCCATGTTAACATGGGCTAGTGTCGGCTCATATACCCATTTACCTAACACCCTGTATAAAAAGAAAAAGAAGACTTTGACATTATAGTGTCATTCTCGACAATGCGTTAGGGGTGGTTAGCATTGTGATTGAAACTTGAACAGGTGGCCTAACGTTACGGCACCGCCTATGTTTAAGTTCCACGCGAAAATATGGAGGTAATTTAAATAATTAATTTCTCAGCCATTTCTTGATGGATTTCAAAAACAACTTCACCGGCTTTTTAGTTTTGGTCTATATTTTAATCCCATTCAGTGAAATCTAATGTTTTCAACATCACGAAACTTGTTCATTGTCAGTCTCTATCAGCGCAGTAGTATCTTTGCCAGTGCTCCCTCAACCCTCACTTAGAGTAGGCACACACCGCTGATTTTTAGTTGGCCGATAGTTGTGCCCGATTTTAAATTGTATGAAGAATCGGCCAAATCGAATCGGCGTAGTGTGCGCACTCCCATACATGCTCATACTGATCAACTGCCCGACTAAACTATCGGCCGACAAAAAATCAACGGTGTGCGCCTACTCTTACCCTCAATCTCCTACAGACGTGCCCGGGCAAGTGCGGCGAGTTCAAGGAGTGCGTGCAGTGCGAGGCGCACCATCGAGGCCCGCTGTACACAGAGGAGCCCACGGGCGCGCCCTGCGGCAACTGCGCGCTACACCCCATCATCGTCGAGGGCAAACTCGAAGGTACGTTAATACAGTACCCGGCATTAAATATTGCACATCGACCTTTGGAAAGAGAATCGGTTAATTTCGGCTCGTAGAGCGTTATCTCTGTCGCACACTACGATTGACAAAACGTCATTGACAAAACATTATTCAATGAAAATATTGCCCAAACCCTTAGTATTTCTCTTCGACAAATATTTTAACACATTGTGAACCACTTTTCTTTGATGACTATAAAAAGTTTTTAGCAATTTAATTCACAAAATCAATTGCACACATTTAAAATAAAGTTTGTTTACACTTTGCAAAACGTCATTGTCAGCCTTTGTTCAAGTGCGACAGTGATAACGCTCTACGAAACCGAAATTAGCCGATTGTCTCTTTCTAAAGGTCGATGTGCAATATTTATCGCCGGGTATTGTACGTTTCTATTGTAGACCGCATGAATAGGTCACTTTGCGGGTAAGATTCGATCAGTAGCTTTGCCATGAGTTTACATTACATTATAATCGCTACCAAGTACGTTAATAAGGGTAATCGCTAGCGAGTAAATATGGCAATCTTTAGTTCTTAAAAGTCGCTAGGGGTGCTGTGCTGTACAAACTGTTATACATTTTTTTACGCAGTAAACTCATGGTAAGCACACAGATACGTATAGCAGAAAGATTTCTAAAAGAGACGGACGGAAAAAGACGTCACGTCGTAGGTGAATATTGTAATTTATAATCAAATTTAAAGATTAACTTTTTTAATGATTTATCTTTATTTATGAAATTTATAAATAGTACAAGTACTATTTAAATTATGAGGATTAAGGATTGTAAATTACTTCAGCACTGCTAATCTTTATGGTTGTTGCAGCGAACGAAACATTGAACGAGCATTTATGTAGTTTCTACGACGACGAAGACTGCTTGTACCTTTACGTGTACTCGTACGACGAAAACCAGCGCTTGCTCATCCGGGCGCAGAAGGAACGAGAATGTCCAAAGAAGGTATGTTTAAGTAGCTTAAATCTCAACTAAAATAGAAAGACACGGGTCTTAACGCTACTAATTTGTCGTTTTAATAGGCTAGTTTCCTAAAAAAATTTTTTACCCCGTCAATTTTAGTACATATAAAACAAATATTGGACACGTATTTTTAATTGTCAATCAAACAAATAATTACAAAGTTATAGTGCGTTGAAGTTCCGCGCGACGTCACAAAGTGCTGCACTTTTACGCACTCACTGACGTCACGGGCCTTTTCTTTAGAACTTTGGCACGCTTTATCTCTTTACATTTTCATTACTTTTAAAAAGTGAAAAATACGTGTCGAGTAGTTTTTGATAAGCTAACTGACGGACTAATTAAAACTCTTGCTTTTTTACCCAGGAAACAACAATAGGGATATTGTTTAGCAACCGTTTTGGTTAAAAATTATGCAATATTTTATCCCTGACTTTACATAAGCGTGTAATGTCGAATTGAAAGAAATAATAAAGACATGACATATTCAGCGTTCCATTGCTTGTCAAATCTGATCAAAATCTGCTCTGCGATTTAAGAAAGGGAGGAAACCATGACAAATGACTTTCGCTTGATAACATTGGCTAGCATAACTTTCAATAAACCTTTATTTTTGTATGTAAGACATACATAGCCTCACGTTAACGGAGGACACTCAGTTGACAGCTATTGACGAGGGTCACACCCGCTCCGTGTCGCGCTAGGGTCGTACACATCGATTCCAATGTAATCGGGATACAAACTAGAATATGTATGTTTTATCGCAATATGACGGCCAGACAGCGATGACAAAACAAGTTCATTGAACTAGATTTGACCCAAAATACGGACTAAATCAGTTTATGCATTGTGCTTACAATATGATCTTTCGACAAACAAATATTTATTTTATCATGTAAATGTCATAATTCTTTCGACAGACAATAATTTATTTTATCATGTAAATATCATCATAATTCAAGTGAACATATTGCAATGATAGCTTTGACATAATATCATCATCTTTTGAAAGTGGGCAGGCACCCGCTGATTTAGCGGGGTTTAGCGGAGTCCTTATGCAAAAAAAATGGTATGATATCAAAATTCTTGCATTCATCGGTGACAATATTATGTATGTCAGTAATGTACGTTACAATTCGATAACTCGATAACAAGTGAGAGTCGTAACTTATGATGGTCAAGTCCTAGGTAAATTGACGTTATAATTGCCCTTAGGTGTTCATCCTGGGCATAGTCCTGGGCGTGATCGCGGCCATCGTGCTGGTGGGGCTGGCGCTGCTGATGCTGTGGAAGATGGTCACCACCATCCACGATCGCCGCGAGTTCGCGCGCTTTGAGAAGGAGCGCATGATGGCCAAATGGGACACCGTAAGTACAACACTGCTTTGGTTTTATTATTTCTTGAGTAGGTGAAAACTGCATACACGCAACTGCTTAATGACGCGTTTCCACTGCGGCTGAGCGGAGCTTAGAAGAGTTTAAATTATATCGTATTGAAGCGGCGCGAGTGGCGTGTGAAATAAGTGAAAAATCCGTGTCAGTTACATTTATTTAATGTGTGTGTTTTAATATCCTCTGTACTAAATAAAGGCTATAAATATATTATGTTCTGTTAAATATATTGTAAGAACACGGAATAACCACTTAACATTAATTAAAAATGAATATTTACAGTTCCGTTCAAATGCCCGACCGCAGCCAAATGACAAAATGTAATATTTAAACTCGCTTCGCGGTTGATGTTGATATAATGCCCCCATAGGCTCAGTAAATCTATCGCGCGTCTCTTTTGTTGTCGCTCCCGCGGGAGTCATGCGATATTGTTACTATGAACACTGACATTACATTTTTCTTTTCTCTGGACAGGGCGAGAATCCTATCTACAAGCAGGCGACCTCAACCTTCAAAAACCCCACGTACGCTGGGAAATAATGTGGATAATATTAACTTGACGACACTAAACCAACACACAAGTGTCTGGAGCGGTGAAGACACTTTCTTCGTCGGTTGCATTTCATAAGTAAAACAGTAGCATTAAAAATATTAAAATTGTGAAAGCTTATTGCTGGTGTTAGAAAAAGTTGCCTTATATTGTGCCTTTCATATATTAAAACATGTTTTAGTGTTTATTATACACTCATCCGCACATTATTGACTAGACTTAATGTAATATTACGTGACTATATTTTTGTCAGTTTTAAAAAAATACAAAAAACTGTTTCAATGCTTATCGAATAGAAATTCTGCGTTGCAAATTTTAAGGTCTGGAATAATCTCAATATTATTATATTGAAAGCGTTTTGTACTTATATGAGGGAGCGGTATGTGCTTATGTGTGTGTAGATGTAGACTCGGCAAGGTACGAATTGAAATTTAGCTTTCCTTGCTTGAAAAGTTTGTAGCATCCAGAAAAGTAGTGTTGTAAAATATCTGTCACAACGACCTGTTTAATTGTAGAAATATTGTATTCAGAGGCAATCTCGAGTCTGGAAATCAGTACATTATTTTTTTGTGGATAAAGATTTTGTATGTAGTCATAAAAAGAGTTTAGACGTTATAGATGAATGAAATTAGATGTGTTTGTGAACGTGTGTAAGGGGACTCATTTTGGTTGTCTGTATTGTCACTGCCAACAGTCAAGGTTTAATAGGGTATTTTACTACAGTCTGCCTTATTTACTACATTATTTCTTGTACTGTCTTTCTTTCTATTATCTTTTCTACACTTCTATTATACGTGTGCAACTCACATTTATTGTATTATTAATTTTTTAATTTACTTATAAGTAACTTTATCAAAAAAGGCAAAAATAGTAAATTTACCCTATTGTCTTCATCATATTGTGTATGAGAATGTATATTTAATAGATTCAAGTTGGCTTCCCTAATATTCTGGTGCCTTATACACCCTATTAACAGTAAATAATAAAACTAGTGCCATTACTAATATATAAATGAAGCGGTATTCCGTATGTAATATTTATTAAATTAGATATTTTGTAATGACTTGAATATTAATTTTATTCTGTAAGTGACATTTCTGATTATACGTAAGTTCAATTTTGTATTTACCTTAATTAATAATATTTTGCATTTTTGTCAAGTTTTTCTATCGTTATTTTTAGGTATTCTCTGACAACACTTTAGTCTTGCCTTTGTAAAATTATTTAAAACATACTTGAAATATTTGAATAATCTGTAATTCAATATACCTAATAAGAGCTTAAGTTTATTTTCAATATTTTCAAAGAATCAAAATATAAAATATACGCCAATAGAGGTTTTGAGATATTTACGTTTGTATATAATTATTTTGATAAATCTATAAATTATTTTTATTTTGTCGTGGTCTCTAATAGTAGCTAATAAAAATATTAACTCTACTTTCCTTGTTTTATTCGAAATATCTTCCACTATAAATAAATATTTCTTAAAAAACAAGCAACACTAATCTGTCAATTTCTAAGAATCCAAGGATGCTAGATCAGTTTATATTTTCACCATTCAGACAAGTTTACTAAGGTAACCTACCTACTTAATATGCATAAGAGAGAACTAACCATCAAAAACTCCGAATTTTGGTAAAATATCTGGTAAATTTAAACTGGTGTTGTATTCACTATCTGTAATTCGCAGATACAATTAGTGTGGTTAGCCGCTTGCGGTTAGTCTCGATAAGTAATAGCACAGAATAAGTAATAGTACAGGTACAGAAGGATTACTCCGCAAGACGATTTAAATAAATGCGAGTCTTGCTACGACGCGATACAGTGGAATTCAGCTCGCACAGCACTACGTACCTACAATTTTATTCACCTACAAGTTTTGTCTCTTTCTATCGCGTGCCTCTGAACTCTTCTTACGCTGTTAGGGTTGCTGTCTAGTGAAAAAATAATTAATCTACTTATATGTCATGAGGTACGTATGTAGGTTTACGTACGTATTACGTACGTATGTAGTGTAACGCATTCATTATGGAAAACCTTGGGAGAGGCCTTTGTCCAGCAGTGGACATCATTTGGCTGAAACAAACGAACGCATTCTGAGCAGTAGTCATGGTAGGTTAGGTTCCTATACTATCCTAAGAATTATTGATTACCTACATGGCCAACATACCTTTCAGCATCTTTGGGAAGCGAAAAAAAAGATAAATAAAATCCGGTAGATTTCTTTTCGAATTTAAACACCCGAACGCCGCACAATTTCTTTCTCTTTATGTCCATTTTTAAATAAAACTTCGATCGTAGAATAAGATACTACAACTCACGCCAGCGTCTTGACGGGCGCGCGCGTGACACTCGACTGATATAATACCCGCCGGCGGGGCGCTTCGCTGTAGGTAATTATCGGATGTACCGCGTGGAGTGAGCCAGGCCTGGTAATAGTAAAAATAATCCGTACAACCTATTAAGTTACATCATACATAATGTATCGTAATTGATTAATTAGTTTAACTAAGAGTATTTTTTTATGATTTGCCGGTGCCCGGGTGTGAAAAAATATTGCTTGCAAAAGCAGGAAAAGCAACGAGTTACAACAGAATTTTATTAATGCACAAGTAACTAATTATTATTGAATGTAATGCTATAAGGACATTTTTTTTAAACTTAGCACTGATGTCCAATACAAACTTCGTTTGTTATTTCCTGTGAACGTCGGCGCTTTGTTGCGAAATTTGACTTAATTTTCTATAAAAAATATTGGAAAACACTGTCCACGAGACCACCTTTAGCATTTTTTACTATTTCCTAACTGTGCGTATGTTATCATCCGATCAGTGAAACTCACTTAGCTTATTGGCCGATACGTGCTACCGCCGCTGCCAAGAAATAAATCTGTGGCTTATTGTTGTCAACACTTGCACCACCTAACTTTAACTTTAACGGTAACTATAACGATAACCGGTGTTTGTTGTATGAAGTTTGACAGATTTTTGACGTTTGTCACAGTTATAGTAAGATGATGCAACCCAGCCTAAGTTAAGTACCTACATATAGGTACGTCTGTTCATATGACACCATTATTACTTATTTATGTATGTACTAGGTAGGTAGGTACTCTGTTAATTTCCATAGTGTACCTACGTACGTACGATACAGAAATTTGTTATCCTATAGGGTTAAACCGTACATAACCGTATTTTTTGTAATATTTGCACATCGTATGTACGATAGAATATGTTGGAAACTTCTCTTTTTATAACCATTTGTAACCGTATTCTGGCAAATATTATTATTATTATTTGTACGCTTTGGAGCTCACGGGTCAAAAGTGGCCCGGTCCTTTATAAGGCTTGCGTGGGGATACAGATCCAACACGTAGAGGCCGTTTTAAGCGCAAAATAATCGACAAAAGTGAAAGTGGTGCACATGCTGGATCTAGTCTCTCATGGGATGTAGCCACCTAAGTAGGTAGGTAGGTACTTATAGTTGCTAACAAATAACTTTTTATTATTTCTATGTACGAGTAGGTACTCGTATTTGTGTAGGTAGATATCCGTGGGCAGGGAATAATTCCCTAGTTACCCTTAGCAATATAGACTTTTTTCGTCAAACATATTCTGCCCAAGGCAAAAAGTGTTCTCAAATTAAGGTTAAAAAACAGTTTTTATAAAAATAAAACTTAGCTAGAGAATGTCCTATCATTATTTTAAGAACATGTTAAACTAGCCAGTTAACGAAACCAACCTTAATAAAAGGTTTGGGAAAAACTTGGAAATCACACAAGAAATCTAAAAAATCTACGTGATTACAGGATAATGTAAAGTAAAAAAATTAGACCAAGATCTATCTAATGGGCTAACTAGCTGACTCGGTAAACTTCGTGCCACCTAAGTTCATCAGAAAAAATGTAGGATTCTAATACTTACTTACTCTATACAAAAAAAAAAACAATCAAATATTTCCTTTTTGTAATAGTATAGTAGACCAGTGATGGCCAAGAGGTCGACCGCGAAGACGATTTTGTTAGCCCGCGAGAGTTAAATAAACTGCACTTATTTATTCTCGCCAAGAACACTATCTATCTACCTATAAATATAGGTACTCACACGCATCGTTCGGTCGTAACGTGGTAGTAATGTTGCTCCTAAAATGTTAATATTTCACTCTTTTAAACTCTACCTTGCAGTCGACCGCAAGAAATATTTTCGAGCATAAGAAGACCTCACAGGTCAAAAGTTTGGCTACCCCTGGTGTAGACTAGTATCATGTGACTTATTGCTAGATACTTATTATTGTGGAGAAATGAAATGGTTCATCGATACCCTTACCCTTATCATTTAATATCCGGTTGTTTGAGTAAAACTAACTTATATTACCCCTCGGGCTTCATGGGGTCGAGTGTTACGGTCCTGGCACACGTCGGACTGGCTCACAACAAATTGGATTTGATCCTTCGGCGGTAATTCGAGGAATGGACTTCACCTTTCGGTTGGAGGCCCAACTATATTTTAGTTGCATTTTACATGAGGGATAGTGATACTTTTTATATCCGCAATGTGAAAGTTTGATCTGGTTACAAATAACATAGCTAAAACAAGCACACGCTCACTACTTGACTGGATATCAAGATTCAAAATAGCAATTACGGGTTTGAGTCCTGAAGATAGAAAAGGTACAAAATCAAATGCTATGTGACGAAATTAGCATTACGAAACAAATTATTTTGTACATACACGTCCTACGTACATCGTACACGTCTATAACAGTAAGTAGACTAGGTAGATACAATTTCATGGCTAATCAATAACTACGTGACTACGACAAAGGAAAAGCGCTTAAAGTTGAAGTTTTCTTCTTCTAACGCCAAGTTAGAAAGTTTTGGTTTTATTAATTCTCTGTGTAAATAAATTGCTGAAACTCTTATTGCATTTTCCACTTGCACTTAATAATTCTCTGAAGCAAGTTGGCGTCGTAGCACGATTGCTACGTAAATAAAAACAGTTGCGAATTAATTTTATTGAACCCAGCGTGTTTTCCCTCGCCGCGTTGTCTTCGTTTCAATGCACTTTGTTTGTTGTTTCAATCTCGAGTAGTAGTTAGTTTGTACTGTAATGTAATAGGTGATCAAAATATAATTACAACTTTGTGAGAATAACATAAATAAATAAATATCCTTGGACATTTTACACTGCGCTTCTAGTCCCAAACTAAGCAAAGCTTGTACTATGGGTACTAGACAACGGATATAAACATACTTAAATACTTTTTTTTTGTAAATACATACTTATTATACATAGAAAAACACCCAGTCCAATACAAGCAAATATGTTCATGCACACAAATGTTTGTACTGTGCGGGAATCGAACCCGCAACCTCCGGAATAGTAGTCCGTTTCGATGTTCGACATGTTTAGTTTTATTATAAATCTGTTGCATTTATAATCAATACTAAGTATTCTTGTTTTGTTTAATCTTAGTTGGACGCGCTTTGAACTTGATCGATAAGTTTAAAAATCTGTTGTAGGTATGTAGGATCTACAAAGAAATCTTTTAAATTAAAAGTATGTCGTCAGAATGTTGATACAATATCAAGATTCATGAATTAAAAAAACTTAGTATACGTTACAAAGACTGGAAGGTCGTCCAATGAAAATTATATCATTAACTCAACACATTTGATTACCTACTAAAACCGTAAGTCGCAAAGCAGGTCAAAAGCTATAAGTTAAAAGCACCTACCATCAATAAAATTTAAGGTAGCACTTACAGTATGTTATTTCCGTCATAAATGTGGTCATATGTAGTTCAAAATATATCACATGCGTCACGTATGTCATCATTGCATGGTCACAATAACAATATACTGGAACCCTTATGATCTATGTTTGGCCTCATCCTTTGGTTAGCGCAGGTAACGTATTTCTGCAGTATATTCTGAATGTGTCATAAACTTGTCAGAGATGTTATGACACTGTCGCCCAGATCCGAATCGGGGCCACATGCATGCAAGTAGCAATAAAGACAGTTTAAGAAGAGACTAAGGCTGAGTTGCACCACCTAACTTTGACCGTAACTATGACGATAACCGGTGTATTTTGTATGGAGTTTGACAGATTTTTAACGTTTGTCAAAGTTAAAGTAAGATGGTGCAACCCAGCCTTAGTAAGTTCAGGTACAGAATAACAATGTTCAGGGAACTGCTATTAATTTATAAGTACTTACGATGATACTGAATAAACATTTTTTCTTTCTTTCTTTCTTACTTAAGTACTTATTCTACCAGAGTTATCTATTAGGAAAGGGTTTAACCACAATATAATGAGTAGAGATTCTTTACTCTGTGGTTAACTTTTAGGGAACTTTATTACTCTTAATATAATAACTAGTTAAAATAAATAGAAATAATTTTAAGATAATACTTTAAGCGGCTTTGTATTCGTGTGTAGATAAGTACTGTTGGGCAAACCCTTTTTGATCATGGTGTAAATATATAATGATAGTGCAGTCCATTCGGTATAACGCCTACGCCCGCTCGTTTCTGTGAATGGAGCCAGGAATTCTCATCTGACTTTATTAAGGGATTAACTTTCATCAGAAGTCTTGTTTTACAAAGGCAAACACCCCTTTTTACGAAAGCGAACTTGTATTTCGATTCGCACATTTTATTTCAAATGTGAAACTTACTTCATAAACTATGCAACTAGGTACTTACAACTGCATCTTACCTAGGAGTCTTCCGTACATGGTGAAATATGAAGGTATTTTCCTAGACAAAGGAATACTTCTAAAATGCACTTTACTTGAAACCTTTTCAACACAACGATAAAATAGAACATTTACAATTTCTCAGAAATGGGAACAGTTCTAGAAAATAGGTAGGACTTAAAATTTTCCTCATTAAATGAAGGTAGTTACTTATTTTCTTGATTTTACTGGAGATTGATCGCAATCAAAGCTTTCAGCACATCAAAAGCTTTTAGTAAATTGTATAGGTACTTAGTGTAGGTAGGTAACTATTACTAATAACAAATCATCCATTTTAACCTTAAAGTAAGATGTTGCCTAACTGGTGTCACCGATGATTTATGATTATCGAATCATCGGCGAATGTTAATGCATACATTAGCGTCACTCACAAATATTTTGTTGGGAAATTCAATTTTCCCGAATCTCGTAAAAAGTATATCCACGTTATCAGTTCGACAGCTCATAAGGGGGATTGTTTGTCCCTCGAGGTTTATTTTACATCAGGGAAGTAAATTGGGCCACCAGAATAAGATTGGCTAAATTCGGAAAAATATCAAAAATATGAATAAGTAGCTGGCTAATATAACTTTAGTAGGTACTTAATTTGTACCAGTTAAATACTATTCTAGTTGTAGTTGTGCCACTATAGTTGTTCCTGGCCAAATTAGTAGACCGATAAGTATGTTTTTTCTACTATAAAACGGCGACTGTATCATCATCATCATCATTTCAGCCACAGGACGTGCACTGAACATAAGCCTCCCTCAATGACTTCCATATCGCACGGTTGGTAACAACCTGGCCCTGCATCCAGCGCCTTCCTCAGATTTCCTTATCAGACTGTATAAATTACTATAATACCTACTAATTACCTTTAGTTAAGAAATTAATATAAAAAATGATTAATTAAATTGGCTTTAGTAAAAAACGGATTTTTTTGCGTACTTACCTGAATATACGAGTATTTACCTAAAACCTTTCAAAGTCGTCTCTAGTAGGGTGAAGAATATACCTCTTAAGAGATAAAATTTGCAGAAACCCCTTCTCATGGTGTATCCCTAGGGTACTCAGGGAATCTTTCTGTGTGTTGTCTGTCAGTTAGTAAATGTCAATCAATCAGTCATGGTGCTGTTTTATGTAAAATATAGGTATATGGGTCCTGTTGTTGGTTTAGTAGAGGAGGCTAAGTGTAAAGGTTTCAATATCAGTAGCTAGGATGAATGTTGTCTCAAATAGGTACTTACAATAACATAACATATAATGTGTTGGTGCTATAATGTAAACGGGTCGGAGCGAAGACGTGTTAGGGCGCTAGGTGTTGGACGCCTGCCGAGCTCGTAAGTTCAGCTTTGAACAGAGCAGGCAAACTTTGACAGGGCACTGTTTAACAAATTGTTGTGCCTGGAGGTAGTTTACGTCACAACTCCTTAAAAGCTCTTAGAATTACAACGTAGAAAAGTTTGTTACGTAATCACTGTCTTCATGAATTAATTATAATTAGGAGTAACTATTAACAGAGCACTTTGTAGATTTTGTCCCATAAAAATATTTTTTCAGACAAAGCACTCATAAAACTTTATAAAATGTCCATTGAAAATAATGCAATAACTAAAGTTAGCAGCTGATTAAACATTTTAACGAGCAAACTACGACTAGTTAGACTAACAGTTATAGAAAGTTTCAGTTTGAGCTGAAATAGAAATACGCTCATAACAAAGTTTGTGTATAATAGAAAAACTTTAAAACTGCAAAATCATTTTCGAAGAGAGTAACTTGTACAATAAAGAGTTAGGGATTGGAAGTAAACAAAGAGTCACAGGTGTCAGTCGTCTGAAAGAGGCGCGTCTCCCAACGGGTTCAGTGGTGCCTGGCTCGTATTGTTATTCAAAATTGTTTGCAGTAACAGAACACATTAGCGGTATAAAGGCTCCGCAGGTGGCTCGGCGATTAATCACAGCAAGGAATTCGTAGGCGCGTGGGGCGGCGAAGGCGGTGGGCGGCGGCGGAGCGGTAGTGCCGCCGCGGAGCCACGCCGCGCCGCTCGCCCAGGCTGCAACCGCCCGCCCTCGACGCGCGCCGATCACCGACCACGCGCCACGCGCAACCACTACACTCGCACTGAGTCAACTTTCCCGACCGGTTAAAGGTATGTCAACAAACGCCTAATTGATTTCTGCACCCACATTAATCGCTCCTCCAGATTTGGACAGCTGCCTAATAAAACTTTCAACTTTATTAAGTAAGCAACCTGTTGCTGTAATTTCGTGTTTCGAGTTCGATTACCATGGTGAGTAAACTTAGTCACGATAATACTCTGTTTATTTTTTAGCAGCCTGTGGTGAATTTCTGTTTCAGCATTTTATTTTCGTTCCCCTGAGTTATAATGGGATGAATTAATTATGTGCAGATCATTAGGATCCTAAATAATTGACAGCTCTCTCCGGCCCGCTTCATGGGCGGGAAAGTGTCGTTACTCAATTAATTTACGATGGAGAGTAAGGTAAACAAATGGAATTTGGTTATACTTTGCAGCGTAAACATACTTCATATTTTGTTTCAAAGCTTAAGAAAAGATTTTAGCTGAAATGGATATTTCAGAGACTTTCTAAGTAATGCTTAATGGCAAAAGAACTTCAAAGGTAAGTAATCAGTAACTTCATTACTGTTTGTCTGTAACAGGAATTATCTAACCAAGTAATCTATACGGTTGGTTAGCTTTTTACTGGCAATATTATCTTAATTAGCCTCAGCTTACTTAATTGCTCGTCGTATTAATCACATATACGTATCTATACACGTGCGTAATTTGATATGCTGCTGGTTGGGTCGCAGTGACGGGGATGAATAGTAAAGTTTAAACATAGACAATCGCTCCAATTCGCAACAGGGGTCACAAAATCCTTCTAACAGCATTGCTTTTCCCGGAGCTCGTACCTCTCATTCATACGAGGAAGGGACAGTGTTATGGGACGGCCTGAAATAGGAACATGATTATTATTTTATTGCTGCCTACCTTTGAACTTTGTTCATATTTCATGGTTTACCCTGTAATAAAAATACATCATGCTATGTCCTATCTTTGTTACAATTTCAGAGATGAAAAAGAATCACATTCGAATATTTGGTATCACGAATTCTGTGTGTATTTCTGTAACATGAAATAGCTGCGTGCACTCCCGTCTCGATTGAACTTTCTCTCCGCCACACATTTAAAAGTGAATTGACAAATACGAAAAATATCCAAATACGGTCGTCATTCTTATAAAATAAATAGGAAGGATTATTTATTTATGTAAGTAAAGTATATTGATTAGTTTTTTAAGTAAATGAACTGTATCAAAAGAGCATGAAATAAAAAGAGTTATTCAGTTACTCGGAATGAATAAGGAGCATAATAATTATCTCTCCATTTCCTTTTTGATTTTTTATCTGTTAATGGAACTCGCTCTTAGTGTTTAGATCTTCTTATTCAGAACACGGCGTTTCCACAATATTATTTTGTTGAATTGAATTAATTAGACCGAACGAATATAAATCTTACCGTGCACGTAGTAGGGTTGAGTTGCAATCAAGCGGAATTAATAGTCCGTAGGTAGCGGTGTTGCATTGTTGATACTCGTATGTAACGAAGTCGGATTGTGTTCGGCCGGCGGTGCAGATCGACGCGGCGCGGCCTGAAGCCTGCCAAGTAATTAAATCTCTCTCTACTTGATAACTCCACAATACACACAAACAATACCGCAATCCATGTGTGATCGTGACTTAATCAAGAATGCTGACATAATTATACTTAGTTCCAATTCAACTTTATTCCATATCTAGGTCAATTAACTCGTGATGTAAGTTCTTATCGTCCCGTGACGACTCGAACTTATTCTTTGATTTAACTTACGAAATGTTAATAATTCGTTCGTTCGTTCGTTTTAGCCGAAAGACGTCCACTGCTGGACAAAGGCCTCCCCCAAGGATTTCATTCAAGTTCCAGTTAATAATTACTTGTTAATATCAATTTTCCATATGAAATAATAAACTGTTAGCAAGATATTTTCTCTCATATAAAGTTTAGGATGCTTACATCCTATAACCGTGTGTGAGAGAGTGGCTGAGAAATTGCTTTCCCGTGGGATAAACTTGGCCTTCGCTGTGTTATTGGGACTTTATTGCGGGTCAAGCTGTAGATCCTGGCTACACAGGAGTTGCAGCTGGGAACAAGAGTTTGTATCTATCCTGCGCTTTGTAACTACCTATCTCTATCAAGAGTTTCAAATGTTAGTACCTACTGAAAGTTTATCTTTTTTTTTAATTAGCTACTGTGCGGTGCGATGCGGTGCGGCAAAGGAATAATTTTTGTCTTAGTTAGTACTTTCGAAGAGGGACAGTCGTGCAATTTAGTTGGGTCCCGACAATGATAAAGGGAGTCGTTGAAGATAACCGGCAATTTTGAGCATCCAGTGTCTTTACTTAAGCCTGCACTAACATTCCTAAGTCCCTTCTCCGAGCTTTGATTAAAAGCTACACGCTGTGAGTACTTAAGCACCACCTCAATCACCTCATAATTCTTAAGTTTTTTTCTCTCTTGATGTTGTATGGTTTGCTGTAGTAATGTATCGAAAGACTTAAAGTAGAATAGACTTGATAAATAAGAGCCTAGTAGTACTCCCAATTTTCAGCATTGTCGTAGTCGGTCGTCGTAGACAATCGTAGTCTCGTAGCAGTATAGCGACTTCAACCCCCAAGACAAAAATTTTGGTGTGAGCTTTGTATTAAGGTCGAATAAAGAGGTCTATTCTTATATTATTCTATACTCATACTCATAATCACCATTTGAATACCAATATTGAAACAAGAAGAAAATGTCCCCAAATTCAAAAGCAGCATTGTTCCTGCGAATTCACATTGTCATCACGGGGCTTTTGTCGTTACTGTGACCAAAGCCTCCAATATACCATACATAATGCATGTATCCAGCTTGTTATACCGATGGCAATGCCGATTGGCCGCGAGGTTGACAAAGCTTTGTGCTAATAAATCACCATTTAGCCACAATTTCAGTCGCAATTTTGTTGATAATATGATGTCTTGATAGGTATTGTTTAAAACGCGATCGATATGTCTAGACAATAGGGAAGTCTCTTTTGTTATTACTTATTTAACTTGAAACCTACGTATGTTTGTATTTGAGGTTTATTTATGCCAAGTACAGTGACATTTTCGAGTACTACGAGTACCTAGAACTAAATAATGATTTTGTAATGAATGCGCGTGCGCCTGTTTGTGTGTTAACACAAACTTGTGTGTGCATAATTAACTCTAAGTACCTATTTATGAAATTATTAAGTTTTTTTAAAGTAAATGGGCTAATCCCATTACTTACATACTAGGTAGATATAGGAGTGTGTATAACTGGGAGATTGAGATTGGTGTGATGGTTTATAAGTAAAGCATTCCATATTGTACAATTCAATCGTATAGATTGATGACATTGACAATGGTGTACAGAAATTGAGGTTCGGTAGCAGATGTGGCGTATCTCGTCAGTAGGTGCTTTAAAATTAAAAATTAGATTGGTGAATTTGTTATAAATTTTAAATAGGAAATTGGATGTACCTAGCGACTGAATGCCTAGACAGTAAAATTTGTGACAGTAAAATTCGCATTACAAATACACCGGAGCGAAGAGTATTTGGAATTAATAGGAATTCGTACACGGGTTACAATAATAAAAGAGTCGAAAAAAAAAATATTTTCAGTTTTCGAAAAAACACGCATATTTACTGCGAAAAAATAAACATTTTGAACTACCGATGTCGGATTTCAGTTTTTCAGCGAGCGTTATTTTAAGCTCATCTGTAATTCGAGGATGAAAAACCAACCATGTCGGAATTTACCAAAATATAACCATTTATTAATACTTTCCATTTACTCCTTTCATTAAAACAAAACATGAAAACGTGTGCTTTTAATATAAAACTTAACAAGTATATTAAGGTCAGTACCTACGAGTCACCAAACCCGTTGATAGCTCAACTTCAGATCCAAGAGCTAAGCTAACTCGACACTATACCGAAGATATCCCGGACATCAGCCTATACGAGATTAGGATGGCTCTCAAACAGCTAAAGAACAACAAGGCCAAAGCAAACCGGGTGATGACGGAATAACATCGGAGCTTCTGAATGCGGGTGGAACACCGATACTGAAAGTCCTTCAGAGACTCTTTAACTCCGTCCTACTCCAGGGAACTACGCCAGAGGCATGGAACAGAAGCGTGGTGGTGCTCTTCTTCAAGAAAGGTGATAAGACCTTGCTGAAGAATTACAGACCCATCTCGCTTCTGAGTCATGTCTACAAACTGTTTTCGAGAGTCATCACGAACCGTCTCGCGCGTAGGTTCGATGACTTCCAGCCTCCCGAACAAGCCGGATTCCGAAAAGGTTATAGTACCATAGACCACATCCATACGCTGCGGCAGGTTATACAGAAGACTGAGGAGTATAACTTGCCACTATGCTTGGCGTTCGTGGACTATGAGAAGGCCTTCGATTCGATTGAGACTTGGGCAGTGTTACAATCTCTCCAGCGGTGCCGTATTGACTATCGGTATATCGAGGTGCTGAAGTGCTTGTACAAAAACGCCACCATGTCGGTCCGAGTACAGGAGCAGAGCACGAGGGCGATTCCACTGCAGCGAGGCGTTAGGCAGGGAGATGTTATATCTCCGAAACTGTTCACCGCTGCATTGGAAGACGCTTTCAAACTCCTGGAATGGAAAGGATTCGGCATAAACATTAATGGCGAGTACATCACTCACCTTCGGTTTGCCGACGATATTGTGGTCATGGCAGAATCGTTGGAAGATCTTGGCACAATGCTCGAAGACCTTAATCGAGTTTCCCAACAGGTAGGCCTGAGGATGAACATGGACAAAACGAAGCTTATGTCGAATGTCCATGTTACGCCCTACCCAGTTTCAGTTGGGAGCTCAATTCTCGAGATTGTCGACAAGTATGTCTACCTCGGACAAACGATTCAGCTAGGTAGGTCCAATTTCGAGAAGGAGGTCAATCGTCGAATCCAACTCGGCTGGGCAGCGTTCGGGAAACTACGCAACATCTTTTCGTCCAAATTACCTCAATGCCTGAAGACTAGAGTGTATAACCAATGTGTGTTACCAGTGATAACTTATGGCTCGGAAACGTGGCCTCTCACTATAGGCCTTATACAGAAGCTCAAAGTTGCACAGCGTGCTATGGAGAGGGCTATGCTTGGTGTTTCTTTGCGAGATCGAATTAGAAATGAAGAGATCCGTAAACGAACCAAAGTCGCTGACATAGCCCGACGTATTAGCAAGCTGAAGTGGCAATGGGCAGGGCACATAGTACGCAGAACTGACGGCCGATGGGGCAGAAAGGTTCTGGAATGGAGGCCGCGTACCGGAAAACGCAGCGTGGGACGTCCACCTACAAGGTGGACCGACGACATCGTAAAGGTAGCAGGGAAGCGCTGGACGCAGGCCGCTACCAATCGATCAACATGGAAAGCATTGGGGGAGGCCTATGTTCAGCAGTGGACGTCCTGTGGCTGAAATGATGATGATGATGACCTACGAGTATAGTAAAATTATAACTTACTTAATTATACATCTTTTACTTCTATTAATTAAGGCTCCTACGATCATACCTTGATTTAAAACACTTATCGAATTCAAAGAGTACCTATAAAATATTAAAAATGAAATACTGAAAATTATTTCAGTAGCAGGGTGATCGCTACTAATACGAGTAACTATAAAACTAATTGTTATTAAAATGCCTTTTTTACAATGCCTCCAGGAGGAAATCTCTATTCACATTGCGTGGGTATATAGGTAGCAATGTTCAATGAATGTTGAGCCCGGTCAAGAAACATACAAAGAGGTTTTGAATAGGCCTTTCCCGCACGGCATGGCTCTTTTCAATGCATTGCCTTGAAGTTTAGGCGAAGCAATAGCGGGTCATTCCACCGGCCAAGAAAATCACGTGTCCGGGGCCAAAAAGTACCCGAATATCATAATATTTTAGTAACAAATATTTTTATCTAATAGTATAACTTTGGTTCTTGTTGTTAAACCACAGAGATAGTTAATAATAGTTAATTAAGTAATTTAAAAAAAATCGTAAGTCGTCAAAAATTGATTACCACGACGTGTCCGCGCTCCCGATTTCAGAACAAATTTGCTCGTATAAATTAATCCGTTATTATTACTGCTTTCAATGCTTATGTAATCGATTACTGATTAAATAAACATTGATAAATTAAATACGATATAACTATATGACTAAAAGGTTTTGTAAAATAACTATTTGAAGTTGTGTCCGGGCGTTAACCGTGATTACCCCGACACGTCACTAATGTGCGCCTACGTCCCTAGCTACGCAATTTAGAAACGAGCTCTATCCTCCCCCGTGAACCTTTAGTGGTGGCCTGCGTGCCGAGGTGATCGGTAATGCAACTCTTCGCAGGATTTCGGAGTTATCGAGATAATAATATGATTACCCCGACCTTGGTTCAGTGCACGATTGATTTACTCTATCCTGTTTTTTTAGGTTTCTTTACATGGAAAGTTCTTGAGAATGTACAGGAATAATGGTCCATGTAACCGCATTTTTGTGTATTAAAACATATGGGATTCAACTTACAGATTGGGCAGGGCTCAGGATAAACCTTAATTTTTTGACTACCCCGACCTTGATTACCCCGACTTTTGTCACCGAGTAATCAATAATACTGTAATTTTACTAATGAATGATTAACTAAATAACGTTTAATAAGCAAAATTACCCTTTACTAAAATGAAATCCTATCTCCTATTAATACATAATATTATCCCTCAAAATTGGCAAGACCCCTGGACTCGACCTTATCACCGCTGAAATGCTGTAAGCCGATGTCAACTCCGCCGTTAACGTCCTGACACCTGTCTTTGAAAACATCTGGATGGAAGAGGAACTCCCAGACGACTGGCATAAGGGGCTTCTAATTATTGTGCCGAAAAAAGGGTAAAGCAAGGGTATCAGTACCGGAAGACCCAAGCGATGCGATCTGGAGTGAGGAATTGCACACCGTTGGTGCAGAGGATGTCCAACGAGTCCACAATTTCACTTACCTCGGGAGCATCGTTTCAGAGCCTGGAGGTACCGAAGAGGACATCACTTCGCACATTGCCAAGGCCAGAGCTACCTTCGCACAACTTCGAGCCGTATGGCAGTCACGGAAATTGACCCAAGCAAGATCAAAATATTCGGGTCCAACGTCAAACCAGTTCTGCTCTATGGACGTGAAACGTGGAAGGTCACTAAGGTTATCTCGCACCAGCTGCAGATCTTCTTCAGCCGCTGTCTTCACCGAATTCTCCAAAATCTTCAAACGACGAACTTTTGGAACGCTTCCACGAAATACCGATCTTTCAGCAGAATAAACGCTGCAAGTGGAACTGGATCGGCCACACTCTCCGAAGGGACCCCGATCACATCCCCAAGCAGGCTCTAGATTGGAACCCCCAGGGAAAATGCAAACATGGTCGCGCCAAAAAAACATAGCGGCGCACTGTTAAGACTTGGAGCGAGATCAAACACGAAGCTCAAGACCGAATGCGATGTAGGACTGTTGTGGACGCCTTCTGTCCCATATAGGAGACATAGGACATTGAGTCACTAATATTATATGTATAATGTATATGTATGTTTTTTACTCTTTTACGCAACAACTACTTAACAGATTTTGTTGAAACTTTACAATATTGTCGTTTATACATCAAAATAACAAATGGCTAGTTATAATAACATTTATTTTACCATAACTTAAAAAAAACCTTAGAAAATAAAATATTTTGTTTTATTTTTGATTACTCTGACCCCCAACTTTGATTACCCCGACCATGAAAATTTTGATGTCGCATAACTTTTTATTCCTGCTTGCTACAGATGGGCCAATATAAAAAATATGCTCGTAATAATGTCTATTTTGAAATGTTTTACCTAAACTTACTCTAAATTAAAAAATAAAAAAGGTCGGGGTAATCAACAAAATAATCCAGATCCGGAGAATGACCGCGCGTCGAGTACACAGATACGTCCGCGGTGAAAAGCGGAAAACCTGGCTTAGGACGTGTAGGCAAAAAAGGACCTCTCGGACAAGGTTTAGTTACCAGTACCCACTGGAAAAGGCTTCCTAGGATGAGCAGGCCAAGAACTTATTTCTCATTGTGATCAATGGATTAACAGTAAATAATATCTTATGTCTGTGATAATAAATGATGATGACACACCCCATCAAGAAGAGCACTGTGTGTAGAGTTTACCAGAATAAAATCAAGACTCTCATAACTTTTCATGCATATAATGCTATATCTTTTGGTTAAGACAAAGAGATTTTAGGTAAGTAATTAGTTCAATGGATAAAATATTGTATATTTTTATCTCAGCGGAACTTCTGTAAAGAAATGAATTATAGTCTTTGGTGCATAGAGACCGTTGCATTGTGATTGCGGGGCTATCCCGTTCCATCGCGAGCCTCTCCGCTGCGTTCGACGCCACCCCGTCCATTTGGAAAATAACGGGCTCTCCTGTTAATTGTCCACATTGTTTTAAGCGGCCCGCTCAGTGTTACTTCGTTATTGATCAATAAATTGAATGTTCCGAACGAACGGGTTTCCAGCTCCAATATAATGATATTGTTGCCGCTCCTGTCTACAGACGGCTTCAGTGGTATTTCTTAATTGGAATGTTCATAAGTTAGTTAATTTGTAGCTTATTTGTTTTGTTTAATTTTGACGATGTTAATAATAAACATCCTCAAAATGGTACAAAACATTAGGTTAGATTAGATTAAGCGTTTAATTACTTAATTAGTAATGACATACTTTTAACGTACCTACCCAAATATCCAGTTATTTTAATAAACTTTTACGAAGTCATTTCACATCATCAAATAATCCAACACCAATAAATCTGTTACTGTAAGTAAAAATGACGCGTAAAACGAGCTATTCGACACAATAGCTTGGCTTGGTTAGATCGTCAAAGTGTTTAACCGCCAATTTAGCTCGAACCACAGGCAAACAGATTGCCACATGGCAGTGCATGTATTTCACTAGTACCTAGGTAGGTACATGACGCCGAGTATCGCTACTAGGTACTCCAGCCAAACGTCGATAGTCAAGTACCTGCCTCAGTCGCTACTAGGGTTTCTGATTTCTCGACCTATTTTTTTTCTCGAGTTTCGGGAATTCTCGAGGCGAAAGTCTCGAGTTTTCTCGGGTCTCGAGTCTTTAAATTAAAACTGTTGAAATCGGTTGAAATTTAATAAAAACACAGGTTTTTTAATCTAATATACCTACTTTAATGCACAACAATCAATATTAGAATTTAGTACCACTTATTTTGGTAAGAAAACAAACAAAAAATGAAATCTTCTTCCATAATTAATATTAACTAATAATCATAACTTAGTTATTAACTAAAGGAACAAAAGTCATAAAGTCGCGTGTACTTTAAGGATAAATAACAATAAAAAATCTGGAGCTACAATTGAATTACTTGTTTTCCAAAGGACACAAGTCCAAATAGCAAAATTACGATAAATAGTTTTTTTTTTTATAAACAAAAAAAAACACTTTTTAATATTTTTTTAAATTTCTTTAGGATAACGACTTGAATAAACTTTACGAGGAGGCACGAGTACCTAACCTAACAGACAGTTAATAAATTTTTCGGTCTTTAAATCAGTCAGAGTTAAACATACATACATAATAAATAGGTATAGCATACTCGTAGGTAAACATTATTACTTAGTTTCGATTGAGATCATTAATTGCAAATCAAATCAGTTAAAAAAGGAAGACTAGGCCAGTCTAAAAGCAACGTTAACCTATTAAATAATTAAAAACTTACTTTTGTCTAAGAAAACAGGCTTTCAAGACTATTAAAGCTTCAAAATCGAAACTCGAGAATTCTCGAGCTCCGGTAATTTTTTTCTCGTCTCGAGTGAAGCCAAATTTCTCGAGTTTTCTCGAGTTCGAGAAGGCTCGAGCAGAAACCCTAGTCGCTACAAAATGCTTTTATTCGTAAAAGTATTTTCTTATTTTTCACAAAGCAGTGTTCCTACACTATAGCTAGATATTTAAAATTACAATTTTTTCATGCTCTTACTTTTGATTTTTTTGCGTCTATGAGAAAAGGGTTTTAACCCTAATGTAATTTTGCATAATTAATTAGGTACTACTCTTTAGGTAATTTCGTTTGTGCCCAATATTTGGGTTATAATAACTCTCTAATTAGAAAACTAAATATCGTAAAGATCAAGTTTGCTACATAGGTAGGTATATTCGTATTTTGCAAATAAAGTCTGAGATATTGATCTACGCACTTCTTTTTAGCCCCTCGTTCTAAGGCTAAATATGCTTGTGTCACGAGTGAGCTCACCACAATAGTCGAGCGGCTGCGGGGACCGAACCCGCGTTCCCCGGATCACGAGTCGGCCAGTCAGACCCCTTCACCGTTCGGCTATCGTGGTTTTTCTTTACGTGAGAAGTTGCCAATAAACATTTTCTTTCTTTCCTTTGATTTAACAGCTAATTTCAATAACTGAAATGAAGATATTGAAATCATGATTAAAATTTTTACTCAAATCTTTGGACAATCTACACGAAGTAAATCACATTGTATTTTTATGGTACCGTAGTAAAACTAAAGAACTCTAGTAAAGACAAGTCTGTGCCTCTGTTCGCTTTTCTACGACAGAGACTATTTGTTACTTTTATGTACCTACTTTGTGCTTTTTTTACATATTCTATTTTAAATTTAATAAAAGTGTTATTATTTTGACGTTACTTTTTGCGGGCTCTAAACCTACGGAACCCCTACGCATAATCTGACACGTCATTTTGCCAGTTTTTTTTTCGTTTCAAAGCAGTTTTTAGACTGAAAGCTGATGAAGTACCTTCTGAAAATGACAAACTGCTTATTTTCAGTAGAATTTAGTGCCTATTTGAAAAATGCTTTTAAGACATGCGATTTTGATAATAATTTATAAACACTTATAGTTATTTCGAACGTAAGTAATAATGCGTGTGTGTGTACGAGGGCGTATAAATCGCCTGTTCAAACAGAAACATTAGATATCGCCGATACAATAACACGAGTTGGCGGAAAAACTCGACCAAATATAGTTTCATGTTTATCTACGGCGGTATTCTTATCTAACATGAACATGTTTTCATTACCAAATCGATATTTACTTAGGCACAACTATCTACTAGCAACTTTCCAATGTACCTAAGTATATTGTAAAAGTCTTACTATTCAATACATATTCGTAGAGCGGATACTATGTACGAAGCTTCCTCGTTGTGGATAAAAAAAAAGTTTTTTTAACTAAGTAACCTGCTTCAGGCGCAGAGGTCCCGGGTTCGATTCCTAGTGGGGACAGATTTTTCTGTTCGGTTAGGTTGGTGGTAGGGCTTGTTCTAAGTCCGCCTGGCTAGCTACCACCATCTTACGTAAGTCTGTCGCCATAACAACAATGTTAACAGCATTGTTGTGTTCCGGCAGTTAGAGGTGAGATAGCCACTTCCTCCGTTGTTGAGGATTCCGGGTGAAGCTCGCTTCCACCTTCGGCCTGATCATCACTTACCATCAGGTGAGATACAGACCAAGAGCTTCCTCGTTGTGGATAAAATACTTACATTAGTTAAGTAGTGTAAGTATTAAATTGATACCAAATATTATATTGTTTGCTTTACCTATTTTTAATTCACAAAAAGAAGATTTCATTCGTTCATCATTCGACCTTCCTTCATAATTTTAATATATTTGTTTTCCGTTGTAAAACCAACGTTTTTGCCTAAACTTACATTGTTTCTGCCTGTTAATCCTTCTCAGGCCGACTTATAAAATTGCCCGTGGCGGCTGCTTCAATGTAATTAGGCAGAATCCATTCAAAGCCAAATTGATTAATTCAGTTTTTCGCTTAGGGGATATCAGATTACCTATGATGTTCAACCTTTTCGAGGAAGAGGTTTATAATGAACTTCTAAGGGTGCTCAATTTATATTTGAGGAGTTAAGTTGAAATAAAATACATAGCCAGAATATTTATTTAAAATTAAAACATTTAGTTAGGTATTTCAAACATTTATAAAAGTAGAGACTCCATCTAAACTGTTAAATTAAATTGTTTACTGCTTTGTTTTCAGAGTCTGTATATTCTTCGGCAAAAAGTAAACCACAACAACGCCATTTTGGACGGGCTTAAGGCGGTCAAGTGCAAGTGTAGTCCCTGCTGTAGTGGCTAGACTCTGTAACGGTATGCAAATAATATCGATTTTAGCTTACTCTGAAACTGCGTGCTATTCATACACAATCAGAATGCGATGAGGTTCTAGATTACCACGGAGACGCCAGTAAATCTACTTAAATGGAGCTGAAACATGTTTGTGGGGCTGTTATTTTACCATTCTATCCCAAATAAAAAACTTTACATAATGTTCTTGGGACTGGCTGAGTGCACTACTATTCTGATCACGTCATAATGTCTGCCTAGAGGGCTGGTAAATATCATTAAGGTTGATCGCAATTTCACTAGGGGACGTAAATATTGTAAGGCCGACCCTTCGGGACTAGCACTAGATTGTTCTACTGCCCTAGTAAAGATAAATAATACCTAGTATCAAAATTCAAAGCTGTTGTCATTTTACAAAAAAAAAAGCTACGATAAGCGACGCGACTGTAAAAAGAGGAGATTGAATTAATTTTTCCTTTTATTTATTTTCTTTGAAGTTCATCCTGAATTTGGTAAAATCCAATACTTAAATATGCAGAAACAAATCTTTCTGTAATTATTTTCCGTAAAGACGTTCCGCAAATATTTATCCGTTCAGTGTGAATACTAAACATTGGCATTGTGTTCTAATAATAACTGCAAGTGGGCAATACTGTAAACAATGTCGATGAAATATTAATTTCGTTTCCATCTGTTCCAGCAATTCGCTCAAGTTTAATATAAATGTTATTAAACATGACACGAATGATTCATTCATGATATTTATATCTTGACTGTTCGAACAATTCTAAGTAAAGCTTTTTTTAGTTGAAAATAATAAATACTGGAATAAAAATGAGTCAACGCGAATATTTGTTATTTTGTTGGTGATAAATGCAGTATCATAGGTATTTTTATATGACTCTTGCAAGGTTAAAGGGTATAAGAAAATGAAAGTTATATTTGAACCACCTCCTCATATCTTGAAATATCACAGAGCTCCATCTACGAGTAAAGTAATAAAACTCGGTGCACACTCGTAGTTTTCGGAGTGTTTGAAAATAAAATTTTCAAATCACAAATTGCCTGGTACACAACACTTCAGTAGTTGTAAAAGGAATTTTGCGAAAAAGAGTCGTAACTCACTAGGAACGGAAGATATAAATCTGTTTACAAAAAACTGCGGCGAGCGTTCCGCCCGCGACCGCTGCAGGCGCTAGGCGGCCGGTAGGGCGGCAAGGCGGCAGGGCGGGCGGAATGCCGCGGGGTCGAACCGTCTCTGCCTTATCACTGATGCAGCTGGTCGTTTGCATTCATTGACGGCTGGGAAACTTAAACAACCTCAAACACTAAGCGACCTGCTATTTAGGTTGTTAAAAATACATCAGGGTCAATTGTTATAAAGTACTTTTTAGTTCTTGAGCTGCAGAAGTAAAGGACGACCACGTTGTTAAATATATTTTTAACGGAATATGTTATGTGTAAAGTTAGACATGAAATGTTTACCCTTAAGAATTCAGCTTCATTCAACACACAAAACAATAAATTCTCGACACAACAAACTTATAGGTTAATACCTACTGAGTGAAATAATTAAACTAGGTACACATTATTTTTCATTATTAATTTCATATAGACGATAATTCAACATATTAATATCTTCGCGTTGTTGTTATTCATTAAGTAGGGATTATAAGATATGAATACTCATGAATTACAAACTGAAGAGTAGGTATAATAATATAGTACTTAAGTATTTTAGTTATAAGCGGGTATATTATAATTACCAACAACTCAATAAGGCTTAATTAAATCCTTTGAGTACGTTTGCAAATTAAATTAATGTTCAACGTATCGATATTAATTTTATTAATGTATATCCTCCCTCTGTGTTATTAGTGTCTGCCTGAATAGTTTTATAATACCTCCATTTTTGACTTCACTTGATTGTTTATGAACATATCTATTAATTTTATCTAGGTCAGCTTTTATCTGATAAATACAACTTTACATCTAGAAGGTTGAATGGAGGTTACAATCGATCCTTTTTCATAAAAAATGTATAAAAGGCAAAATGAAATACTTATCAACAAAAAATATGCTCTCTGGGGATGCCTAAGTCTAATTGTTTTCTTTAGTGCCCATTCGTATTACGCTACGAGAGGAAAGTAACTATGTAGGGAGGCTTTAGTACACTGCGACATATAACCAGACAACCTACTCGTAGTTATATCAAAGCAGTAGTGCCTTGTAACAAGCTTCTTTTAATTTAAAATAAAAGTTAGCCAGTCGTGTGCGAGAGCTAATTGGTAGCATTTACGGCGTACGAGTTAAAGGCTGCCTTATCGCGTGGCAGACTTATAGGCGGACGTCCGCTACGATCGAGTCGCGATTCATTCCGCAGATATCTCCGCTTCCCGCTCTCCGCATTAAGCCGCCAATCGGCGACGCGGCTTAAAAGATTTTTAAACCCCAATTCTCCTTAAGTATGAATACAACGGCTGATAAAATCCTCATTTAGGTGCCCTAAAAGCTTTTTTCTTCAATTAAGCTTTTAAAAATCACAAGTCGCAAAGTTTTGGTAACTATTAACCCTAAACAAGTCGGTTTTGATAAACAAGATATTTTTGCATCGATTAATCAAGTTTATGGAATTTTCTGAAAAGTATGCAAAGCGAGAACCAAAAGCTCCAACATAACTCAATGTCATATCAAATAAATGCTCAAATATTATTTCCTGAAGAGCTTTCCATGCGCGCCATCTGTCTTTGCTCTCGATCAATATTATTTTTTGTCAAAATTCAGGAACGTCTTCCAGTCTCCACTCATTGTTAATCTTATTAAAGTAGCTGCTTAAGGTACGGAGGAAAGTTGGGGAAAATATTATTTATGGTTTCTCCTGGTTACTTTGAAGGAAGCAATAATAAAATTTGCCTTTGATGTTTTCTTTCGTGAAATTCACAGTGTAAAATAACTTTCTTACCGTCGATAAACACCTTAGGCACTGTATAATGTTCTAGGATTTTTATTCATATATGCCATTAAATTCAGTCTTAAAATGTAGGCGTTGGTCACGTAAAATTGTGAATAAAGAAGAAAATCTGCTCTAAAAATATTTCAAAATAGTTTTATACTTGTACGAGTAATAAAAATACCCAAAAAGATACTCCTTAAAATGTGTTTCAACAAAGCAGAGTTTTCACGTCAGGTTTGAGTTTACTTTATATTTAGTTAAACAGTCTTATTTCAGTAACTTGCAATATTGTACTAAGCTAACAGTAGCGCGCGGGCCGCCGGCAGATAGAGAGGAAATAGTTAGAATTGCATGACAAGTTGGGTCGGGTCGCGCTCGCCGGCTTATCTCGGCATTAACTCATGCCTTATTGCTGACTGAGCCATATACTAAGCTGTTTGCCATTTGAAACTACCATTTTAAATTGAATAACGATTAATTGAGCAAACTTCTTTGATAAAAATGATCTCATTACTTATGTAGAGCGTTTGTTGACCTCATTAAAGACGACTCTATCTCTGCGTCCAATTAGCAAGCAAAAATGCGTAAGCGGCCTTTATTTACTCTGTTTGGTGGAGTAATGATGTGACTAATTGTACTTTAGTATACATATTACATACAATGTAAAAATCTGTCGTTTAAATACTGATTTGTTAAGGTGTGCAAGTTTGCCCAAAAGCGAGACAAAAAGAAAAAGTCCAGTTTTAAATTCAGGAAATCTATTCTATTGAAAAATGCTTTTCAAATGCATTGAATAAAAGTACGTCGTACCTACATGACATGCATAAAACTCGGTCATACTCAAGTGATCTCTTTGTTTCCCGGTTATTTTCCTGAAACTGTAACAAAAGAATCGATGGACAGTAAACCTCTTATTTATTTCAATGTTTATATATTTCACGTAACAAACGAGACACTTGGGTGCGTTAACAGAAATATCATCCGTTTCTCCTCGAGACGCTGCAAATCTCAGTAATCCAATAAGCAAGTACTTACTCAAACGAAGTTACTTAAGTGAACGAAACAGATAAAAGTTATCAAGTTATCGTCGCCGGTCGAGACAGAATATAAACTTTTTGGATACGTTTTTATTTGTAGTTTACCTACACTAGGTAGATTACAGAAAACAAATTTCGTATTGCTAATTGTTTAAGCAAATTAATTATTAAATTTTCATCAAATTAATGAAAATGCAGAATTTTTCACAAAAAAGCCAAATTTTCTTGTCAAATCCCAAGAAAGGAATCAATATTTCCTCGTAACTTATTGCGCTCGCAAAAAACACATTTAACGTTCACGGGCTTGGCTTTTCATAAAAACCGAGATAACACAAAAGTCGGTAATCCTACAGGAGACCCTCATAAGGCTAATATAAACCAAAGTCAATAGCACAGGCTCTTTTCGAGAACAGCCTTCAGAGAGCACGCGTCCGCCGCTAACGCAGAACGCACGTCGACCCGGCTTTGCGGGCTTAGCCGCATATTTGCGCGGATGTAATCAGCAGACCCTTAGATAACTCTGGACTAAACTAATCATATGGGTAGCTGTTATTAGGATAGAACAAAGTTTATTTACCAACAAAACCGAAGCAACCTAGACAGACCCCCAGGCGGTAAGCTATTATCATGTTGGAGGCATTAAACTTATAGTTACAAGTTTTACATTGTTACATGTATAACTTAATCTTAGAAATTATGGTATCTATGTTGTTTAGATGTTTAAAGTTATAGGTTGTGCAAGGATTAATTTGATCTGAATATTAAGTACTAGCATTTGTACTAGGTACCTATGTAGGTAACCTATCTGAGACCGCCAAGAGTAAGCTCTTCGTTTTAATTCAAATTCTTCTTAGTTAAATTGTGGTAACTTTACTGTCATAGTCACGAATTACTTGCTAGTAATTATGTTTTGTTAATGTCCTAAGCATTTAGGAATCACATTGTATCGTAGGTTCGCTGAAGCCTTACCCGCCCGCGCGGGGACTCGCTTACCATTCATAGAACATGTTCTAATAATGAGATCTATAAATCCGAAGGAAGCTGTCGCCTTTGGGGGAATAACTTGCGTAATCATTGTTCCTAGCTTACAACCCAATACCACAGATAACATATTTAACATGTATGTAATGTCAGCATCAAAAAACATAACCCTCCTTCTGGCGCAGTCGGGTAATTATTGGTATCATTGGAAAAGACTTAAATTGGAACAGAACTGCATTTTGATATTAACTTAACAAAAGTTTACATACATTACCTTTAGTTTTAGCTCTACTTCATTATATGTATAAACAAAAAAAATGTACAACTTTAACTTATGAATTGACTACGTAATAGAATATGAAAGAAGGAGTAACTACCTAATATTTTTCTGCGTCGTTATTTTATGCATTAATTCAGAAAGAAGATTATTGATAGAGTTGGTAAGTCGTGGTAAGTACCTATTAGTTTATAGACGTGTTTGCCTTACTTACTCGTACCTATTGCTTGTTCCTGTGTACGAGTATGGAACTACTGATTTGTGACTTTTCATTTAAAGATATTAATATGTTAGTCGAATTTAACAAACAATTAGACACAGTTTCCGAGTTTCGGAGATCAATAGAAAATTTTGTTCCGTTTCTGTTCTGTAGAGACGAGTGGCTGAATGAAATGAAATAGGTAAAACCACCTGATATTAATTCAAGTTCCATAGCCACGAGGTAAAAGTTTGGTTATTTTGAGAGGGGAAACATTAGCGGTTCAGGGAGAACAATACAGTCCGATCTATTTCAACGGCCCTTCTCTTATCCCTGCCCTGGTGGGAGGGATCGCCGGGCTGTCACCTGCGGTTTCGCCCGCCATTAGCTAAGTATTTAACATGTTTAATCGGCTTTTCTCATTTGAGAGTTTTATCCCAAATTTTAAGCACGTCGTCAGTTAATCCTTTATATGGATGTCTTTGACAACACCAAGAACTACCTAAAGTAGTTAAATTAGTTAAACCCGCTCGAAGCTAAAATTGGGCCAGATTCTGCAAATCAGTGCCAAACAGAGCATATACCTGTCTAAGTTAAAGATAATACTTGTAACTTAAAATCAATACCTACCTCTTATCTTACAAAAGAATAACTGGAATAGGTAATTGTGTTAAAAATATCGCAGTCACGGTCGCCGAAGTGTGTAAAAACAATAACTCATGATAAAAGAAATCATAACAAATTAATAACTTTTCGAAGAAGCGAATAATGGAGCGAAACTGGGTTTCATTTTTAAATTACAACAGTGACGCTGCAGTGTTCGACGTTTCCATCGTCAGCAGGCTTTTGAATTCCCTTTCGGCCTGTACTTTGTTAAGTCGATATTAACAACTCTGTTCAATTATAAGCGTAGTATTTCCACCCATTATTGTTAGCGTTAATGTGGATGGGGTGGTAAAAACCAAGGCTGGTAGTGAGCGGCCTTGACGCCGAGTAGAATACACGTAATAAAACATGTAGCAAACAACTAGCGAATAATTGCTAGGCAAGCTTCCGCTGCCAATTTAAAGCACCTTAGACGCGTTTAAAGCTCCATCAGTATTTATTCCTAATAAACGTTGTTACTTACTTAGAATTAATTTGTTGTTACTGTGTTTCAAAATTTGCCTTGTAAATATCATGATACTAATTTATTATAGGCAGAAATTTAAGCCAATTTTTAAAACCAGAATTTCTCAGAACTACCTTATTGCACAAGTATGTCTAGGTATTTGATATTTTTCATAAATAATACTTTAAATAAACGTAGTACGTTTCATATGTACGTCCATGAGAAGGTAAAATCATTCGATACAACATAATATCTTAAAAAGTTTTTCAAGCTAACATCGGAGTGTAGTTCCCATGTTTGAACAGGCACCTTGGTTGGGGCTTGGGGGAGTCGATAACATCTGACAGTAAGATTGGTCACGCATCTCCATATCGCACGAGGATATGGAAATAAAGACGGCAAGTGCAAGATTAATTTATTAAATGCCTGCAGGGCCAATATGAACTTTAACTAAGTACAACATTTGGAATACAATATAATAAGGCAGTTTTACATTTAAATGTTAAAACTTATAATATTTCAAAACTAAAATGTTTCAAACAGTTGAGAGTAGGTATACTGTGATTCCTAATATTATTACGTTTCAAAAGACACAAATGAAATTTCTGCTTTGAGGCATGTAACGTAACTAACGTTGCCTAGTTTAATTTACTGTCTAGTGTAGAATTTCCAGTATTCTGCGAAAATATGCAACCTCCTTCTGTTAATATGAATTTCTATGTAATTATTATAATGACACCTAACCCATTTATAGAGTCAATAGAGGCGTAATTACTGCTCAGTATCTATTCGGACAGCTAAACCAACAACCCATTGTACGAGTAGGTACCTACCCATTTCATCTACTTATCGAGAAGTTATTTAATGGTAGTTTGTTTAAGGGTAGTATTTAAACGAGTGACTGTAAATGTATGTTGTAAGTGTCAAAAATAATTAATGTGGGCTAAAGAATTACTAAGTGAGCGACTGAGTGCGAGTGACGAAAAATCAAAAGAACAGCAACTTACAAAAAAAAATTGAGTTCCTTAAAATACAAAATGAGAAGCTTCATAATATTTGAGCGACCTAATATTTGATTGAGTGTCAACGTTAGGTCCTGCATTTTTTTCAATATTTGGCAAATGCTTTTTTTATACTGAGCGGTATTTTTAACTTTAATGAAGTGTTTCGAATGCAAAAACTACTTTGAAAAATACTATTATGAGCAGCGTATTATGAGCCCACATTTAAATAAAAAATGATCTTATGAAATAAATATTTGACGGAACACTATTGTAGTAGCGAAAAAAATAAATCATTAAAATTTAAGGGTAGGTAATCAAATGAAACAATGTATTACGAAAAATGAAATAAATTTGTATTTTCTTAAATCGAATCAACAAAAAAAAAAAAAAAAAAAATAAGTCGCTTCTGTCAACCCAAAAAAAAGTAATCTTATTAATAAGGTTCATTGATTGGTACCTATGAGGATTGAGGAGCTCTACCTACTCATCGTCACTGTATGATAAGTGCTGGCTTGGACTTAGCGGGCCGGCCTCGTTTTCTTTTTTGTCCAATAAGTAGGTATCCGTTTTGCTTCCAGTGGCGGTGTTGTTAGTTTGAGCCTAATTACTAGACCCAAAACGTGTTTGCATACATATTTTGTTAAAAATTCGGGACAGTCGCCCCGCCCCCATTCGAATTCGCGCGCTGTAACAATCTGTAGTTTTCATTAATAAAGCGTATCAAAATAAAAAAACATGAGACCTCAAATATAATATCAGTAACCAATAATCATTAATAAAGCAGCTCACAAAACTTTGCTTAGAATTAACTTTTTTGTAGTTCGTTCAGTAAAACCTCAATTAGAAAAATCTAATGTATCTTCATATTAAAGTTGCCCCTCTCTGTATTTCTAGTCGCTCACTTAGTAATTTAGTCGCCCGGATATTATTTTTATGTCTGAAATGTAATAATCAAAACCCACATTTTGTAAGCTCGTTCTGGATTTTATTATTGATCAATATTCGTCGTTAGTTTGGTTAATTTTTCGCTTACTCAAATTCATACCGCTCAAGGTATTAAAACAGTATGCCATCATCAGTCGCAAAGTTTTTTTTTAGTCGCTCGTTTTATAATTCCCCTTTGTTTAATCGGCCATTCTCAGATGAGCTAGTTTTTGCGTGTCCGGGCTGTTAAATCGTTAAAAATGACAAATTAGACACATGCAAGTATTTTTATATGTTACTTAACAACCCTATCCAGTTGTGCATTAAATCATAGGCCTCTATTTTAAGTATTTGTGACTTAATTAATTTCATGAACCTCTGTTCTCTAATTACCGTTACGCGTCCGCACACCGACTTAATGTTAAAAGTTGGCTGTAATTTTTATGTCGTATAGATTTGGTTCACTCCATTCAACATTTTAAAGAGTACAAAAGATTGTCTTATGCATATCAAAATATCTATTCAATAGAACCATTGTGTAAATAATTAGAATTAAAAAACTGCTTGTCCGAGCGAAAATCCTAATTCCCGTGACGTTTTCTGTTTTTGGCCACACAAGCCTAAATAATAATATTTGACACATCATTTACGCGCGCGGCGCGAGCCCTTAGTTAGTTCTAAGACCTCTTAGCAAGTAGACGTCTATTGCGTTGGCGTACCGTCGATGAATTGCGTAAGAGTATAATTATTAATTACCATATCTTTGGTTTTCAATTTTTCTATTTACCATGTCCTTATTTTTATATTCGATTTTTGAAGGTAGATCCACGTTGTTAATTTAAATAGAATCAGTACTATGGCCTTCATACGTTGTAGTAAGACAGTATTTGTATACGCTGCAGATTTTGGAAATTTTGAAGAAAAACTATCGTTTTATAATTTCCATGTACTAATTACCATATATTTATAATCACCGTTGTATAAAATTATTACCTACAAATTGCACTCACGATTGAATAAGTATGATGATAAAATATGAAATATACCTAGACTTTCCCATAACAACTTTACGGACTTTTCTTCCAATCTGACATCAAAATTTTGAAAAGCTTTCGTTAGAGTAACTTCGAAATAGATTCGATTTCATGACGAATGTTCAGTTTCAGTTGCTGCATGGTTGTTGGATTTTAGAGTATATTTTAACCCCTAAGGTAACCCCACAAAAAAAAGTTAGCTGGAGTGAAATCGGGGCTTCTTGATGGCCAGGAAATGTCACCCCTGCGTGAAATATGTCTCGTACCAGACACTTATTTTTACTATTAATATCATTGATATTTACATGTTATATCATTAATTAATTATAATATAATACCATTAAAATCTATCCATATTACCTTTGCCCTAAGAAGATGAGATTGTCCAACATTAACACTTACCTGGCGTGATCACATTAAGAACAAAAGGGAACAAATCAACAGACAATGGGACTTTTCAAGACAAGAGTGTATAGGCACTTTGTACCATCCTAGACTGCATCCTGATTTGTTATGCATAGAAAAAACTTCGTGATATGCAATGGATACTGGGCAGAAGAAGCTTGGAGAACAAACTATATACAAATGCATCCTAAGACCCATGTAGACATAATGGCATCGACTTAGCCTCGCAAATGTAGAAATACTTTAACGTTTACAAAATAAAGTATTAAAAATCTTGAGCTGTGCACCTTGGTTTACAAAGTCCACTGAAGTGATACAAAACGTCAAAGAGGGTGTAGAAAATTCCTGTAAAGCTTACAAACAAAGACTAGACCGTCATGAAATCTATTTGCTGCATCCCTTCTAAATTCTGAGAATTCTGCATTCAGGCTCAGGAGAAAGCGAATAGCATCAATCTGCAAACTTGTTGTAAAAGAATCGAGGTGACAAATCATGGGATATGCAGAGCTGGAAATGTCATTATTACAAATTCAATTTAATCTGATAATGGCTGATGGCTGATCGCAGATAGATTAAAAAGAGGAAAAATCACCTTTTTTCGATATAATTATGCATATCCGAAAAGTCTAATTCGTGAGACCTCCTGATCCATTAATTATCTGTACGTTAAATCGTTTGTACCACATTTAAATCAAATAAATTATGATTAAGATTCTGATTCAGCTAAATGCCCTCATTTAAAATGTGACACGTAGTTCTTGCTGAAACTAAGTGTTCCTGTTATAGCCTCGATTCTTGCAGTATACTGAAAATATCTTGATACAATAAATAATAGAAATTAGTGTTTTTCTTTTTGCAAAGGGTTTATTAAGTGTACCTACAGCTTTTTTATGACGCTATACAGGGTGTTTGGCGCATCGTGTGCCAAAATGATTTGGCGGATAGAATGGGTCATCCCAACTAATATTATAAATGCGAAAGTAACTCTGTCTGTCTGTCTGTCTGTCTGTTACGCTTTCCCGCTTAAACCTCGCAACCGATTTTGATGAAATTTGGCATAGAGATAGTTTGAGTCCCGGGAAAGAACATAGGATAGTTTTTATCCCGGTTTTTGAAACAGGGACGCGCGCGATAAAGTTTTTCTGTGACAGACAAAATTCCACGCGGGCGAAGCCGCGGGCGGAAAGCTAGTTTCCTATATTTTCAGCCCCCATAACACGTTCCATGCCAGGCGGCTACTTTTATATTAATTTTTTTAGTAATTTCACCAAAATACCCAAATCGCATCATTTAATTTCGATTTAAAAAAAAAACTACTAGACGTAGCCTCAAAGTAAATATTTTGTTTTGACGTGCATTGATGTAGGGTTGCATCAAATCTAAATTTACTGGCAAATATCATCTAGTTTTTTTAAATTCAGCTTTGAAGTTTTCCGAAAAGTTAAAAATGAACTGAACATTTAAGTTTACATGGCTATATTTTTTTTTAAAAGAGATAGCGATCTTCGGATTTTATCAAAACTTCTCTAGTCTATCCCCATTCAAACGGTATACTAATCTTGTTTAAATAATAACAACAACTTCACAAATTCCTTAAATTAGTGCATTGACTCTACTCGGACTGATTTGCGAAATTTGTGTTTTTAGCCCCTTTTTGTGTGAATAGCACGTTAAATACCTTCAGGTAAAAATTATTTATCTTATGCAATGTAAAAACCTTTTCCCTATCGTTTTTCAATATGGATTTCTTGTAATTAAAGACGAAAATAATTATTTTGATCGTTTATTAATTATTACAATTTTTTTTCAAAATGTCCGCTTAGGCAACGTATACACTCACGACATCTTCTTCTAATTTCGACTGTTGTCGTATGCAGGCTCATTTCTCTTTTTTTATTACTACAAAGGCGTTTTTTAATCGTTGTTGTAGTTCTTCTATTGTTTGAACTTCCATTAAGTACACCAGTTCTTTAGCTCGTCCCCAGACGTAAAAATCTAACAGAGTTAGGTCTGGGGAACGTGCAGGCATATACAGTGGTATAGGGCCATCTCTTCCAATCCACGGATAGAAAACGCCTTTGTAGTAATAAAAAAAGAGAAATAAACCTGCATACGACAACAGTCGAAATTAGAAGAAGATGTCGTGAGTGTATACGTTGCCGAGACGGACATTTTGTAAAAAAATTGTAATAACTAATAAACGATCAAAATAATTTTATTATTTTCGTCTTTAATTTCAAGAAATCCACATTGAAAAACGATAGGGAAAAGGTTTTTACATTGCATAAGATAAATAATTTTTACCTGTAGGTATTTAACGTGCTATTCACACAAAAAGGGGCTATAAACACAAATTTCGCAAATCAGTCCGAGTTCCGAGTAGAGTCGATGCACTAATTTAAGGAATTTGTGAAGTTGTTGTTATTATTTAAACAAGATTAGTATACCGTTTGAATGGGGATAGACTAGAGAAGTTTTGATAAAATCCGAAGATCGCTAACTCTTTTAAAAAAAAAATTATAGCCATGTAAACTTAAATGTTCAGTTCATTTTTAACTTTTCGGAAAACTTCAAAGCTGAATTTAAAAAAAAGTAGATGATATTTGCCAGTAAATTTAGATTTGATGTAACCCTACATTAATGCACGTCAAAACAAAATATTAACTTTGAGGCTACGTCTAGTAGTTTTTTTTAAATCGAAATTAAATGATGCGATTTGGGTATTTTGGTGAAATTACTAAAAAAATTAATATAAAAGTAGCCGCCTGGCATGGATCGTGTTATGGGGGCTGAAAATATAGGAAATGACCCATTCTATCCGCCAAATCATTTTGGCACACGATGCGCCAAACACCCTGTATATTTGTATACAAATTTATCAATGCAAGATGTTGTTTTTTTTGCTATTTTACATACTTTTCTAATTACCGTTAGATTAAGTATTAGCCTTATCTAATTACCGTGACCATAAAATTTTTGGATCTCATTTACGCGAAAACCGCTTTGAATAATTTGACGCCTTTACGATTGTTAAATTCGTACTTTTCATGTGTTTTATATTTAAATGCATTTAAGTCAATTAAGCCAAATTTCAAAAATGATATGGTAATTAGGCTGAGAACGCCTGATCGTGAGAATGACCGTAATATGAAAAAACCTAGCCTAAGTAGTTAGTAGATAAATCAAGGGAAAAAAGTGGTCCAACTTCTGCTTGTAGAAGTTTAATGTTATTATACAAGATGCGATATTATGTAGTAATCTTAATATTATGTAGTAACTAAATCAGGTAAATAATATTTTTAATTGTAGTTATAAAAACAATTTTTATTTGTAATAAATTAAGGGTTGACTCCGCGCTCGCCGCTTACCTTCTCGGTGCTGCCTATGTTTCTATGGTACGTCATTCATGAATTCAAGAGCGTCATTCCACCCAGTGACCTGATGGACGATAATATTATCTTATCATTCTCAACAAATTGTCATCATACATAGATTTGAAAAATATACTTGGGTGAATATCCCAAACACGTTTTTTACGCGGCGGAGCTGAGAATCGATGGGAGAAATGTAACTAGAGCGATGATTTTTTTTCTGTATATAGTTTATACAGCGTTTTACACGATAGCAAAGTCTTCAGGACAATAGGTAGTTATTTTATGTACTAAAAAAATTTTCAAAGACCCAAAATCTAATAGCGGTGGCGCGTCCTAACTCTATTTCTACTCATAAATTGTGTTATTCCTTCTTTCTCGGAGATTCTAGTAATTTAAAAATAGTATAGCCATAAAATACATTAAATAAGACTTCCAAATGATATGAAAGAAATGTGATATTTCATATTTTAAGTGTTTTAAATAGCCTTTCAAAACTGTCCCACGAAAAAAAGCAATTACAGTGGCTCAATTTCGACACTCTCTTACTTCTCCAAAGAAGCTTTGAGAGACGTAGAGTTCTTCTTCCCTGCATCAATCAACTGTGTCCTCCTGATCGGGCTATAAAGACTTGCGACTTGTGGTATTGTTTTTCCAGCAGACCCGTAAATATTAGTATCAGCGGCACAGGAATACAAAATTTTTCAATTTCGCTGGCAAGTGTATGAGTGAAAGCTACTTACTTAGATGCTAAACGATTCTTTAACATGATTAAAGTTTGGTGTTTTGTTGTATCTGCATACAGAAATTATTGATCAGAATTATAGTTTTCTTTATAATTTGAATTTTTTAACAGTTTTTCAATTCCGGTGGCGCAATTTCGGTGGCTCCGGTGGCGAATCTATTGCCGGAATTGGTCTTATTGGCTCTGGAGCATTGTACCTAGGTCTACTAAGGTCTCAGTCATAACTACAATATCGTCAGTGAATCGAAGTTGTGTGATGTACTCGCCGTATCTTGATACTGAGCTCGGTCTAGCTCAGAAGCTTGAAAACCTCTAAGTGGGAGGTAGTGAAGACTTTAAGAGATTATGGTGTCTCCAACTCTGAACCCTCGCAGCAATCAGATAAGTTTCGAGTTCTGATCTTGGGGGAGGGCTGATATGATGAAGTTTTCATACAAATACTTCAGAAGTTGCATGTATCGACAGTCAATTTGACGCCATTAAAGAGACTGTAGCACAGCCCAGGTCTTGACCGAATCGAAGAAGGTACAAAAAGGTCAATAATAATGACTGATTATAGTCCTCAGTCTTCTGCATAATTTGACGCAGCATTAAATATGTACGTAGTATTACAAACGTCTTTTCGAAAATGAGGTTGTCTGGGAGACTGGATGTTTCAGGAAAAAGCTGCCTCACCTGACTCTGGACCATCGCCAACGTCCATTCCATTCCAGTCTCTAGCACCACCACCATGTCTTATTTTTTGGTTTATCGACCAATAAACATGGTGGTATTTAAGAGAACTTTAGTACTAGCTTTCCATCTGATTTCATAAGCTCAGTTGTGATTTCATTATCTCCTGGTACATACATTGTTGTTTTTAATAGGGCATTCTAATCTCACTCAAGCTAAAGTCTAGGATATCTTCGCTAAAGTGTCAGAATAATCTCGATCTTCAGCCTAATTACTAGTAGTGCTTCTTAATCTCTCCTAGCAGCTTAGGCATTTACCAAAATGGTTCTGCTATCCTCGTTATTCATGTTGGTATATTCAATTTGGTCCTCGCAAATACATACTTTCGATTTATTACAAAAAAATCGTCTCTATAATACACTTTGTATCAGCGTGAGGACTTGGATAGCTATTTATACATCGATACTAAGCAGAATCTTAAAAATAGATGAGAATAGTCCTGAAACAGCTAAAATTTCCCTAGTCTCGTAGGTTGCAATCTATTCTGCCACTCGAGATGAAAATTCGTGGGGCTTTGGAGCTGGATTGGCACTGGTCGTGGCTTAGGCTTCATCAGTCGACAGGTTTTGAGCATCTTTTATTCGGCATTCTTCTATTTCGGTGATGACTTCTTCTTCTTCCTCGGTCCCTCACTGATGAGGATCGCAACCGCAGATAGTGTTCCTTCATAGACTGCGGTCATAAGCTGTGTGGTGATCGGAGAATGCAAATGTGATTAAATTGCCTGTTCGTCTAAAAATGATTACTACATTTTGATTTTTGCAGTACTATTAGGGTGCAGCTCAGTACGCTTTTACAGTTCTGGCATCTTTTGCTAGGCCTTCTCTCTCTATGAGGCTGGCTGGATTTAGTCCTCCATTTCTTAATTGTACTACTTTCATCTAGCTCATTGTCGCTAGGTTTGCATAGTTTTCCGTTAAATTACCCTGTCACAAATATGTAATGTGTTAGTTCAGTAGCTGGTATAGATCTAGAAATATCTTCATACTTAATCTCCAGTTCGCATGGTCTTTAGCGAATAATTAGTTGCGTAATTCTGAGTATAGGATAGGTATGATACCATCATGAAAACTTGGCTAGCCTGGACCAATATTTTTACTTATGGAAGATAAACCTAACACCAACCTGGGGCAGTTGGTCGCCCTCCCGGGACTAGAGTTGGTTTCTGGGTTCGAGGGTCATGTATGATGTCTTTGTGATGACTCTAGAATAACGGGGCTGTTGGCGGCTAGAGCCAGAAAGTTTTGGATTTTTGTTCTCTATGGAGGGATTTTGCCGTTATCACCATGCTTAGCAGGCTGGTTGGTAGTTCCAGTATGGTAGTATAATACCCGGAAAGATGCTGCAGCCCACCCTCCAGTATTTTGATTCCTTAGTCGGCTATTACGACTCACGTGGGAAGATTTCATGCTTTTTTAGGGTCACAACACAGGCCTGAATATTGTTTTTAATTATAAACATCTTTACTGGATAATAATACTTAATTGATTACAAATAAATAAGTAATTTGAGACAATCATCCGTAACATTCTGAAGTCCGCTGTATAAATAAATTTCGGTGGATTGGTTGTTAATTCCGGTGGCTCAAATACAATTTCGGTGGCTCTTGATAATTTCAAATTGACATATCTCGAGAAGTATTAATAATATTTTGATCTCTACCATATCATTGAATAATACAAGTTATTTACTATTATTTCTGCCACAAAAAAGTTTTGGAAAGTGGAAATTAAAATTCGCCACCGGAATTAGGCAAAAAACGAGTTTGTTGATATTCACCCACTTACTTACTACCTTACGAGTAGGAGAGAATTGTTGTCGTAAATTGTACCTAAGACTTACCTACTTAATTCTCCAAAGAAACTTTCTCAAAGAAAAAAAAAACACTGTTCTATTGAGAATGAAGGGATCCTTTATTTCAATTTAATGCATTTGGTCACAGTCATAACTTGAAATGACATACGACTTAATAAAAGCATTTTTACCAAATCTCATGCCAAGCAATTAAACTTTTTCGAACAGAAACAAAGCCTGCATTGAATCACGGCTTTCTCTTCAGTAGTAGGTATTATTACGGAGACAATATAAACAAAGCAGGTATCACAAAGAGACGGTTTCTTACTATACATACACGTTTTACGTCTTTACTCTTTACCCACTTAAATTATTATTTCATGTAGTCTTAGGTAGCTAGTACCTAAGCTGAATAATAACCTCAATACCTATAAAAGTGCGAATATAACTAAAAGTAATAATAGACATCATACAACGTACCTATTCAAAGCGCAGGGCACATTTACATGCTAGTGTTGATCTGGTGATTTATGAACATTCTGGCGGCCGCATTATTCCGCACGCGAAACGGGGAAGTTGTTATTAAAAGGCCTTTACAAGTTTTCGTCATTATTTCTGAATACAAGAGAAAGTTCACAAGGGGCACTTACCGCGGAGTCGGCGACTACAGTGCGCTGTTCATTTTGTTCTGCTCAATTGAACCTGGCCACGCCATTAATCAGTCGACGAGGTTTCAACGTCTGCTTGCCTCGTGCTTTCAATTAAACTCCTCAAGTACGCGTTTATACGACTATTGAAACGGCTCTGGAAAGAGTCGGTAGTTAACAGCATACATAGTAACGCGATTTTCGCATCGCGAGCTCTTTTATTGTATTACATTACATTACAATAAGGATACAAAACGGCAACAATTGACGAATCTTTAGCACAGTACGAACCACTCGATATCTAATAACTGTTCATTTGTAGTAGGCAGGTCAGGTATTGGGTTTAATGAAACGGAAAATTCTATCGATTAATTAATCTGTTCCAATGATAGTAACTTGCCAACCTATAATGAAAATTCTGATTACATTAAACTTTATCGCAACTGTTTGCATTCGTTTCATCTGCGTTTAAAGTTAATAGCGCGTTTATGAGTCTTAATTTGCCCTGCGTAAATAAAGCTTAATGAACAAAAACAAACAGGCGAAAGGGTATCGATTCGACTGATATTAAATTGTGTAGTCGCTTGCGAAATGCCGTTAAACCGTTCGCATTCATTATGCGTATAAACCGATAGGTCGCGTTTTAATACTGTTTCGATAGTAAGACTCATTTACGGCACGCGGCGAGTTCAAAGGCAGCGAGTGATGTTGTCAAATCAGCGCCAGCTTTCGCCTACATCAAAGGGTTGTCATGACACATCAACCCGGCGCAACGCTTTGACGTTATTTTTTAATCTTTTCCCGGTTGTGCTCTGTAACTTCTGCCTTCTTAATAATTTAAGAACGTAGGTTTCACTTACTCGTTCTTTTGAATGTTTTCATAATTAATACAGATGTATTAATATTAATACATTTGATAAGACAATATAAAAAACAATGTTACAATGGAATTTTCATTAGATAATATAGAAGCTGTATATTGACAATATAGACAACTTTTACTCGTATATCGAACACGAAATTGTCTCTTGTGTAGATAACTAATATATCTATTAACCTTGGAGAGCTAGACACATTCACTTAACTTACTGTGTCACTGGGATTTGTAGAAAAGCAATTAATTTGCCTTTGAATGGGTATACTCGTACCTACGATGTACCTACATGGAATAATACCTGGAGACATATGGAGCATAGAGATATGAAACGTTAATAACGCTTAGGCTGAGTTGCACCACCTAATTTTAACGGTAATTATAACGATAACCGGTGCTTTTTGTACGGAGTTGACAGATTTTTGACGTTTGTCAAAGCTAAAGTAAGATGGTGCAACCCAGCCTTAGACAACTTAATAAATGTTTCTCTCTTCGCAAACTACCAACAAGATGCCTTTTTTAAAAATATATTTACGCGTTGATCTAAATATATTATACAGGGTGGAATTTTGTAATGCCACCTGGAGGGAAAGTACTCATAATACTGTAGATAGAAAATTTTACTAAAAGAAAACATTCATTTATTTAAATAGCAATAAAAATACAGGGTGTAATTTTTAACAAATTGTAGTTAGTTCGATTCCCGGGTGTGGCAAGCAAATTTTTAGAAATCTTTGAATGCAGTTTCATTTCTTTTTCTAAATTAAGGAATGTTTCCTTTTAGTAAAATTTTCTATCTACCGTATTAGGAATACTTTCCCTCCAGGTGGCATTACAAAATTCCACCCTGTATAACTCAAAGGTGACTGACTGACTGACTCACCCCTAAGGGGGTAAAACGGGATCCACGCGTACGAAGTCGCGGGCGGCCGCTGGTAGTCCATAAGTAGCAAAGTTTGGTGGCCACGAGCAACTCGCCGGGCAAGCCGCGACCGCCGCCCGCGACTTAACGTCCCAACTTTTCTAATGCTCACATATTAAAACTCCGAATCCAGCAAACGCCTTGTGCGTACGTTATAATTGGATACGCTTTTCAATTCGTGAAACTTTCATGACTCACCTTGTTACAAAATTATCCTCCCGTAAGAGGAGGCGACTGTAAACTTTGTTTTGTTTCAGTCCCATGTATTCTGAAGACTGGAATGAATTGGCGCAAATTGTTTGGAAATCTCGTATTTACCTTCAATCTTCTCTGTCTTGGTTGTGAATATTTTAAATAGGTACACCTACGAGCAAATTGGAGTCCTAACTAGAATAGTTCGAGTTTGCATAAGTACTAGTAAAGAAACCAAAACCATCTAGAATGTGGAGCTTTATTTTAACCTGGGCAAAATGTAGCAATTAAGGGTAAATTGCGAGTAGTGAGCGCTCAGTTTACAGTTTCCGAGCTCGGCAAGTTTAAGCAGCTACGAGCTTACTACGCCTGCCGTAGCGTCCACCCCGCCTGCCGTAGCGTCGTAGCAAGCTGCGCTACGAGTTTCCTCGGCGGCCGGCAAACACGCTCGCGTGCTTGCCACTATTACCTTTGCCTAGACTTCAGCTAATCACCCGGTAATATCGTATAAATATGACCCTTGACCCGATACTGCATTTATGCACCTTTTAATGAATAGTTGCAATTTTCTACACGTTGTTTTTAAACAGTGCGTCTATTATATATTTAGGTACTTTTAATTTTGGGAACAAAAACCAACACTACTGAAACAATTTGATTTGATTAAATATTGTCAATATCCTAATGTAAGTACCTACCTATTACATTACACAACTACCAGATAAGTTAATATTTTAAAAAATCTTGTTCATTTACTTGCTAAAATAACTTTGGAAACTTTGCAATGAGGTCCAACCATGGGTCCAACCGATACCCGACCCCTCTATCGCTGGCATATCAAGTTTTACGATGTTAAAACAGCGCTTTTGTGGTCGATCATAAGACGCAATCACGCTACCCATTTTCTGGCATGGTTCTTCAATATTTTGGACATTCTATTTTTATATTAAGCTAGAGTATGTCGTTCGCTGAGAGGGATAGTAAAATTGGATCGCATATTGATTTTTAGTTAACGAAAATATTTGAATATGTAATACACGAGCTTTACTTTGAATATGCTTATAAAAGAAACTACGTAGGTACGAGTACTTGTACCTTCCAATTTAAGGTAATCACTTCCAAATTACAAAGTATAATTATAGTATCCAGCAAAATTCAATCTGTGCTGTAAAAGACGATGTAGCTATTTTCTATTCGTTTTTGCAAGTAATTCAGGTCAGCACGCTAACCTTTCTTTATCTTGATCAGCTCATCAAATGCTATCACTACATCAACCACTGACACTAACAAATCGCGATAAACAAACATTCAAAATTCCCAGGGCCATCGATAACTTAATCTATATTATCTGTGACTTAATTAAGTAGAGAGCCGTTTTATAAAATACAAGCTGTAATAGAGAGCAAGTTTATTAAATTAATTGTTTTAGCACTTGAAGTAGCTAAGTAAGATTAGTAATTACTCAAGTCTATTATTAAAGTTTTCCATTCCCTTAAAATCAATGGAAACGTTGTTTCAAAGTCTTATTAAAAGGTCTCATTTATAGAAAATAAATCGTGCAATAAACTTTACAGCAAGCTGAAATTTTATTTTCAATCAGCGCTCGCGCTCGTTTAGAGCCCTTCAGGCTTGAAGCATGAAGGAAACTTCTCGGTACGAACATTAATATACCCCTCCTCTCAAAACATTCTAATTTTGCTCTATGTTACTTGACTAGGCGTACCGTTGTCTGTATTTTTATAAATAAAATAATTATTAGCCTTGAGTTCAAAGCGAAATTCGTAAATATGCTGTTAATATTTTTCACGATGAACTATGTAAATCACGTATCGGTTTCTGACTTACTTACTGCGTGTATTCGAGTAGCAATCACGTGATGACGTCATTTGCTTATCTGCCATCTTATCAGCCCCCCGCTTGTTTCCGCCTGGCATTAGGAGCCCGTGACCAATTTTCAAAACTAAGCGAAATACGGGTAGCGCGATATAAAAATTCTTATCAACCGAAAAATATTAACTGTTCTCCACTTAAACTGCAATTCATATTTAATTGAGTGATTTGATAAACTTCTTTTTGGTTAATTAAGCAAAATTTTACAGGAATTTTCTTCATCGTAACATTTTACCTAGGTAAATGTAAAAGAAGTTATTTTTTTGATATAATAATCAGATTTAGTTCGTGACAGAATCATAATATAGTTACACTGCCTAAAAGCTTTTTGTTGTGACTACATTAAATGTACCAGCTGTGACACAAAAATGAACTAGGTAATAAATAAAGTACTTAAGTAATTGAAGACATAACTAATGTAGCTAGATAGCAATATTACCATCTAAAATATCAACTGAAAAAGGTCGTACTCCACTATAAATACCACCCCAGAAATAAGATATAAAATTATCCATTAAACTGTAATAAAAGAGTTTTCTGTCCAGTGCGTTACGATGTGACCGATTTTGTAAGGCGAGTGAGCTTTACATGTGTGGTGGCTCGCTACTGTACGTTTTTCAAAAGTTTTGACAGACATACACTATCCTTATGTGCATGAACGTAGGTACAAACACAAGTAAAGCTCACTCGCTTTCGTGAGTTGCAAGAACTATACTGTTACTGGTAGTACATATAGCTGCAGTCCTACATCACATCTATGCATTCCGCCGGCGAGCAGTCGTAAGTCGGTAGAGTCGGGTGCTATGCTATGTCATGGTTTCAATTTCCGGAAAGTGCCCACATCGTGCTATCGTCAACCTCTATTTAAGCAGTTAAATTCGGCGAACCGAGAACCCATGTGATTCGTTTGATGATATTCCGAGAATTACGCGATACGTTGCTTTATCGAGTGGAATATCGTCTCGAAATTATTGAGAATTGAGGTCAATTGGAAATTTGGAATATCTACTAGACTACACAGTCTATTATGAAGTATTCGGCTGTTAGTCTTAATTGTAGAGTACATGGTTGGCTTTATTCAGAGTTAGTAATTATATTATATTTATTTCTAAGAAACGTTTTACTAAGTCGGTACGAGTAAGTAGAGATGGAGATCAAAATAGGCTCTTGTTAAGTAAGAATCAAAACATAATTTGAACAGTAATTGGAGCTAAATATACTCGGCTGTTAAAATATTTTGTTCCTTTACTTTCCTACAAAGTTATAACAATTCCATTAGTAGGTACCATGTTAGGAAATTTTTTCCTCTTAACTTATATTTGTATCACTTGTTAACAACTTAAATTAAGCATTTTATTTTACATTGCTTAGCGATTCCAAATTAAATTGAGCTTATTCACGTGGATGAAAAATAAACCTTTTTCATTGATTATACAATACCAAACGATCAGAAACCGTAGGTGTACTTACAGCTATTGGTAATCAATTTTTGTATCACAGCGGTGCCATATTTTATTTAGTAGTCAATCACGGCGGACAGGCTTTGCAATCTCGCGGGATTACCCAGGGTAGACCTCGTCAGTATTGTTTCAACATACTGTAATAGGATTGTGTAGGTACCAATACCTATCTGATTGTTTGATTTCCATTTAAATACGAATGGACCTCAAACAAACATGATGTGATTTTGTCATGCATATTTATAACTCTTGGTATGCTCTTAATATTATCGTGATATAGGTACCGAAATGTACTAGATTGTTCAATGACTGAATCATAAGACTGAGACTACTTATCTACTCGTAATCCAAAAATGACATTGCAGCGCAACGATCTCGCATCTCTTTTCCTTGTTCCAATGGCATTATCTGTACCCGACACAACTGTGCTTTTCGATTTTCATCTGCTAACTTCTAGATATAGTTACTTACATGTAGGTACCAATACCTCCACTCAAAGGTATCAGCTATGGTATCAGGCACAAGGCAGGCATCACCACGGCGCTATCCGTAACGAACATGTTTTAAGTTGCCAACTTTCGCGTGTTTCTCGTACTTGGTTGTCGTATCAGTTGAGAATTCCCTTGAGTCGTAATCGAAAAGATAACAAAACTGTTGGTCTGTCTGGTACATATTTGTTTCGTCACTGGTGAATCCGACTTTATTTAACGTTTAATCGCATGTGAAGTTCATTTTGTCAAAAACTTTATCGTGCATCCCTCGGGGAACATGCATTTTCCTGGTGTATCGTATATAAAGCAGCTTTAATTGCCTACCCCTTGTCAAGTCCTCCAAGCACTCGTGAAGGCTCTATTACAGTAATAGCGGTTAATTTAAAACTTAGTTCTAAACAATTTATATAGTGTCTAATGTAACTAATACAGTACTTATTATTATTCTGTGCCTACTAATACTAGTAGGTACTAATACCTACTTTACGTAGAAATATTAAGTTACAATTTGTAATTGCTATAAAAGGATCCAAAAGAGAGATGAAGATAGTATAGTCTTCTATGAAAAAATATTCGTTCTCTCTGCATAATAATGAAGCATCTGATTTTTTCCCACGATGCCAATGTTCATTTCGTGATAAAGGTTGTTTCAAGTTTACATGTTTAGTACCTAGGTCCATTATATTTTTTACCCAACTTACGAGTCAGTAACTTTTTCAGGTAAATGTAGAAATTTTTTAGGAGATTATAAAAGGACAAAATAATTAATTTATGAAGAATAATATTACCTATTACTTCTAGCTAAAAAGCTACTAAAAACTACTTCAAATAAAATACGTAATTGACGGGGAATTCACATCAATACTTATTTAATATGTATAGGTAGATATAGATAGTAGGTTAGGTAATGAAGAAGAAGGTCCAGACTTCAAGACTTTGGGCGGCCGCTTTGTCAAGCGTGGCCGCACAAACGGAATCACTGATGTCCGTGAAGCCCACGTTAAAGCTTAAGGCTTGACGATGACATAAAAGCCTCTTTTGAAACCATTTTTCTCACATTATTTCTTCGCTATATCCTTTCCTTCTTAAACATGATTAGACAGTCACGTCATAACAGTTTAATACATTTAAAGTACATGAAAGGCCTTTCATGCCTACAAATGTTAAACCTAGAAGGTTAACCTTGAATTTTTAATAACACAAGTAGTCCAGTAGAATTAGCTTTTAAATCGGAAATAATTCCTACAAAAGATTTTATTGTTTTGATGGCTTCATTGGTTGCCCATTAAGACTCTCCTAAGTTTTCGACTTCGACGGAGTTGTGCTTAAGTGGTGGGGGCCCCCGAAAGAGGCATTTTTTCGGTTTTCCGGTTTTACCGCGTAAAGGACTTACCCTATCAAAAAGTGGTCTTCATGACGGTTGAAGGGCACTTAATCCTGCATTGAATAAGACCAAATTCATATGTTTTGGACAAACCGTTCTCGCGCTAAAGTTCGGCAAAGTAGAAAATATACGTATAATTAATGACCCTCTCCACGTCCAATGGTTTGTTACCCACAGGCTTCCAAGTCTTGAAAAGGGCCACCTCAACCAGTGTAACCCTATCAAGGCTTACGAGCTTGATGCGCCTATCCTTGTTCGTCCCAGCCGTTCCTTAACTGCGGTTGCTGCACCTCTTCCTGGCACTCACCTGAACGACTCTGTGTTACCTACTGTGGCTGCCCCTCTTCCTTGTATCCTCCTGCATGACTACGTTGCCTAGCCGTATGCCTGGTCTAAGGTTCGACGCCAAAAATCAACAACAACAAGTTCATATTAAAACGCTGAAGAGTTTTTTGTTTGTTTGTTTGAACGCGCTAATCTTAAGAATTACTAGTTTGATTGAAATCATTATTTTTGTGTTGAATAGCTCATACATTGAGGAAGGCTATAGGATATATACAATCACTCTACGACTAATAGAGGCGAAGCAGTAAAGAAAAATGTTGCAAGCACGGGAAATAGTATTTAAACTATTTTCACTCGTACGAAGTTGATTTTGTGGCGTCGAATCTTGGACCAGGCATATGGCTAAGCAATGAAATCGTACAGGAGGGTACAAGGAAGAGGGGCAGCCACATTAGGTAACACAGAGTCGTTCAGGAGAGTGCCAGGAAGAGGTGCAGCAACCGCAGTTAAGGAACGGCTGGGACGAACAAGGATAAGCGAATCAAACTCGTGAGCCTTGTTAGGGTTACACTGGTTAAGGCGACCCTTTACAAGGCTTGGAAGCATGTGGGTAACAAGCCATTGGACGTGGAGAGGGTCATTAATTATACGTATATTTTTTACTTTGTCGAACTTTAGCGCGAGAACGGTTTGTCCAAAACATATGAATTTGGTCTTATTCAATGCAGGATTAAGTGCCCTTTAACCGTCATGAAGACTACTTTTCGATAGGGTAAGTCCTTTACGCGGTATAACCGGAAAACCGAAAAAACGCCCCTTTCGGGGGCCCCCACCACTTAAGCACAACTCCGTCGAAGTCGAAAACTTAGGAGAGTCTTAATGGGCAACCAATGAAGCCATTAAAGCAAAAAAATCTTTTGTAGGAATTATTTCCGATTTAATCAATTTTTGTGTTTAATTCTACTGGCCTAAAGAGAATTTAAGGGATGTCTAAAAACATGGAGTGAACGAAGGTAGTAAGTAGGTACATATATCCTTCACTAAGAACGGTTTTAATTATGTATTTAATGTGGGCATATTTTAATATGAATATGAGATTACGAAAATGCTGAATAAGTTATATTCCTTAAATTCTAAGGAGATACGTTATGAATCACAATGTAGGTACAATCAAAATACCACCTAAAGATTCCAAGATTTTTCCGATAAACTTCGGATATAATGGTAGGCCTAACTATCCTACTTAGAAAATATCTAATTCTCAAAGGTCGACTCGACAAAGACGGCGGCGATACTTTTAACAAAAGAAATGTTCTTTCTGAAATTCTGTCCAAACACGCTACCTTAATCTTCCTCACCAGCGGCGGCAGCTATAGATTCTACGGCCGTATTTTCACGCCCTCCTCGGTAGCTCTGCTGTGTATTAATATAGCTAACGTTCATTTTTCACTAGCCGCTATAAGCTTAAAAGAAGGAAAGCTCTCGACACCTCATTCTCTATCTTGAGATTACTGCTACTTTTTCGCCTTCGAGGGTATTAATATTAACTAAAATGCCTACATACCGAAGATGATAGTAACTAGAAGGTATTTAAGCATATAAATCGTAGCCCCGTGAATTATATTAAGCTAGTAGTATAAGGCACACTTAAGCCGACCGTTATTCAATCATGGCTATAAGTACTCAAAGATTCTCGAGTGGTGACCCCACTCGATCTATAGTTATCTTTCTTTGATTTGATCTGATTGCTCGATCACCAGAAAAAAACCATGAGACGAAGAAGACCTGAAAAATCTTTTGTGGTTTGCTATTTCCAAGAATTTTGAACTGTTTTCGCTAGTATAATGGGAAGGTATCAAGGTAGATATAGTTTTAGCAGAAGTCAATAAAATACTAAGAATACGAAGTCTACTAATTAATAAATATCGCACTAGCAAATATTTATAAATCAAAACAATGATTGAGTCGAAGTGTTTACTCGGTAGGTATACAATTTTAATTGTTCCCTAACACATCACAAGTATGTAAATTATCTGTTTATCCAGGAAAATATTTTGGAGTTCGGAACTTTGGGGAAAGTTAAGGATAAAATAACAAGCCGAAAATTACTTCGACATCATCAAAACAATTTAATTGTACAAAGGTTATATTATAATATACTATTACAAAATTTACAAATTATTATTATTTGATACCAGGGAAAATAATAATTATTTTTGTGCTCGTTATATCGAAGACGTGCTGTTAGGATAAGCTCAAAATAAAAGCTTACATCCCCTGGCTGAAAAAGAGTAGGTAGTAGTAACCATAGCTGGGCATTAACTCGTTAATCCGTTAATCGTTAATTAACGAAGTTAACATTTCTATTAACGGATTAACTTTTAAGTTAACTTTAAAAAATGTTAACGGACTCGTTAACTTCCGTTAAATTATCCTAAGTCCGTTAATCGTTAATCCAGTAGCTACTATTTACCAAAAAGATACAGCAGACACGCTGAAAAACGCGTTCTGACAAGTACGTTCGGGCTTCCAGAACTTTCAGAACCCAAAACAACAGTTTTTGTAACCAGATTACCAACGCAACGATATAAAAAATGCATTTGTTTTATTTATTTACAACTGAATTTAAGACCAGTTTTCCTCAACCGATTGAGCTGGGTATACTTATGTAAGTACGATTACAATGCAATGATATGGTACCATTGAGATGGTCTGATGATGGAGTCAGGAGGTGGCCATAGAAACTCCAAAATGAAACAGCGGAATCGCATCGAATTTGGGTTCGTTGGATTTGTCATTTTGAGCACTTTAGTACTAGATGATGTCCAGGGTCCTGAATTCCTGATGATGGAGTCAAGAGGTGGCCATAGGAATTCCTAAACGAAACGGTGGAAACTTATCGAGTTTGGGTTTGTTGGATTTGTCTTTTCGAGCACTTTGATGCTAAATTGTATTGTAATTGAACCAAGGCTCGGAGATTGAGATACAAATAAAGTGTAAAATTATAATAAAAGCTTTTATTCTGAAATGCAGTTGTACTAAAACGAAAAAAATAATTGTACTTATGCAAGGTACCTACAAATAATTTCGAAAGCTTGTTGCGCAAACATAAAAGAGGAATAAATTCCATGCGCGATACAAGCTTTCGAAATTATTTGAACTTTGCATACAATAGCTTTTTTCGTTTTATTATCACGTGTTAACGGATTAACGGTGCCCAGCTATGGTAGTAACTACCTATTCATATACCTTCTAGGTATTAACCATAGCTGGGCATTAACTCGTTAATCCGTTAATCGTTAATTAACGAAGTTAACATTTCTATTAACGGATTAACTTTTAAGTTAACTTTAAAAAATGTTAACGGACTCGTTAACTTCCGTTAAATTATCCTAAGTCCGTTAATCCGTTAATCCAGTACCTACTATTTACCAAAAGCAAGCTGAAAAACGCGTTCTGACAAGTACGTTCGGGCTTCCAGAACTTCCAGAACCCAAAACAACAGTTTTTGTAACCAGATCACTAACGACACTTGTAAGTATGTGTGGGACAAGGGACAACTCTTGCAACTGAATTTAAGACCAGTTTTCCTCAACCGATTGAGCTGAAATTTGGTATACTTATGTAAGTACGATGACAATGCAATGTTATGGTACCATTGAGCTGGTCTGATGATGGAGTCATGAGGTGGCCATAGGAACTCCTAAATGAAACGGCGGCATCGCATCGAATTTGGGTTCGTTGGATTTGTCTTTTCGAGCACTTTAGTACTAGATGATGTTCAGGGTCCTGATGATGGAGTCAGGAGGTGGCCATAGGAATTCCTAAACGAAACGGTGGAAACTTATCGAGTTTGGGTTTGCTGGATTTGTCTTTTCGAGCACTTTGGTGCTAAATTGTATTGTAATTGAACCAAGGCTCTGAGATTGAGATAGCACTAAAAAGTGTAAAATAAAATTATAATAATTAAAAAACTTTTATAAAAACAAGCTTTAATTCTGAAATGCAGTTGTACTAAAACGAAAAAAAAAAATTGTACTTAAGCAAGTTTCAAATAATTTCGAAAGCTTGTAGCGCAAACAAAAAAACCGGCCAAGTGCGTGTCGGATTTTTTTTAAAATTTAAGTTATTTGTATGAAAGATTACGCGGTAGTAAGCGGTTTACGATTTACAAGGTATTAAAAAAAACTACTTACTAGATCTCGTTCAAAACAATTTTGTTCACATCATGTTTTTTTTAGATTTTTCATTTTCTTATTTTAGAAGTTAGAGAGAGGGGGACCAACTTTTTTCCACTTTGGAAGCGTCTGTCACGCAAACTATTCGATTTAGAAAAAAAATATTTTAGAAACCTCGATATCATTTTTGAAGACCTATCCATAGATACCCCACACGTGTTTGATGAAAAAAAAAATTTGAGTTTCAGTTCTAAGTATGGGGAGCCCCCAATATTTTTTAGGGTTCCGTACCTCAAAAGGAAAAAACGGAACCCTTATAGGATCACTTTGTTGTCCGTCTGTCCGTCCGTCTGTCAAGACCCTTTATCTCAAGAACGCGTGAACGTATCAAGCTGAAATTCACATGAAATACTCAGGTCTATTGTCCCTTTAAGCTGTGAAAATATCAAACTTCTAAGCCAAGCCAATCAAAAGATACAGCCGATTATGTCGATATTTTCAACAAATTTTCGACACTCGCAAAGGAATCAAAACCTACAGGATACTTCCCGTAAACTCAGAATCTTGAAATTTGGCATAAAGCATTGTCATATAATGCAAATATAGGAAAAATTGAGAAAATTACATTTTTTTAGTTTTATAATATAATAAAAATATTTTAATAAAATGAAACTTACTACCTTATTTCTCACGAACGAATAAAGGTATCAAATTGAAATTTATACCAAATACCTAGATCTATTGTCCCTTTAAGAAGTAAAAAAATCAAACTTCTAAGTTAACGCGATCAAAAGATACAACAGTTTATACCGACACCTTAGACGAATTTCCGTCACACGCTAGGGAATCAAAACCTACAAGGTACTTCCTGTGAACTCAGAATCTTGAAATTCGGCACGAAGCAACGTTATATAGTACAGATAAAGGAAAAATTGCGAAAATGATAAATTTGAAGTTATATAAAATTTAAAATATTATTTTTGCTTACATGACATAAAATATATTTTTAATAATTATAAACTTACTACCTACCCTTTTTCACATGAACGCGTAGAGATATTAAAGTTGAAATTCATATCAAACACTTCTTAAATCTAATTGCCTCTAAACTGTGAGAAATTCTAAATCAACGCAAAAATTCAAAACGCTGAGGTAGGTACCTACCTATAATGCAAATATAGGAAAAATAAATAAATAAAAAATAATCATACCGCATATTTTGAAATTCGCCACTACTCGCAACGGAATCAAGTAAGTAATTTTATTTAATATGTCATAAATTGTAAACCGCTACGTTTGTACGGCGGAACCCTCGGTGTGCGACCCCGACTCGCACTTGGCCGGTTTTTTTTATTCACAGAATACATCTACCTACCAAGTACATACAATATAGCTCTTATAGTTTCGGAAAAAAATGGCTGTGACATACGGACGGACAGACAGACATGACGAATCTATAAGGGTTCCGTTTTTTGCCATTTGGCTACGGAACCCTAAAAAAGAGGAATAAATTCCATGCGCGATACAAGCTTTCGAAATTATTTGAACCTTGCATGCAATTATTTTTGTCGTTTTACTATCATGTATTAACGGATTAACGATTAACGTTAACTTGCGTTAAATCTTGTGAAGTGTAACGTTTTAACGTTTAACGAAGTTAATTTTTTTATTAACGGTTTAACGATTAACGAAGTTAACTATTTGATTAACGGTTCCCAGCTATGGTATTAACATATAATAAATATGTACCTACTAGTTATTAGGTAATCTGTGGTATTATTCGCAGAAATAAAGAATTCATAACTTCATTTTACAGCTTTATAGAAAGCTGAGTGAGATAAATATATTCACTGTTTTTTGTGAGGCCTCTAAGACATCAAACATGTACCTACACCTACTTGTAAGCTTGTAATAAAATTGTATCCCACGCGTGATATTGGCGTGGGCTTCACTAAGTTAATATTTCCAAGAACCATTGGGTTGTAAACACTTTGATAACATCCACTTCAAAAACTTATTTGAATCTTAATACAAAGACTATGTTACTTTGTTCGTGAGTCCAGTTCACTTGGTTCAGGCCTTTACTTATTTATTTAAGACGCTTAAATTGAAGTTATTCAGCTTATCAAAAAACAAAACTTCGCCAATTTCCTTTGCTGTAATGGACGTTTTGTGGATCCAAACTTTTGCGAAACACTGCTTAATTTCAACGTAGACAATAATAATGATAATCAAATCTGTTCCACGAATTTAATAAACCTTTTCTGCTTGATCCGTGTAGAGTTTGCAAAAAAAGTCAAACGTTATGTTCGTCTTTTGTCCCGACATAAATCAGACGACCCCTTTACAAGCGCAAAAGAATTTTCGGCAAATTTTAGGTAAGCTCAAAGTGTTTCCGTTAATTAAATCCAGAGACTGTCATTGAAACACATAAAATGCCAGGAATTTCTATAAAATGTCGACGGACGTTCTTGTCTCTCACCAGAAGAATGAAACGATGAATATATGAGACAAATATTTTGATTTAATAAATGCTTTATACATAAATGCAAATACAATTTCTAAAAGCGATCCATTTATGATGCTCTACGTATACCTACAACATACATACTACGTATTACCATTAATATTCTATTACAGCTCTCTCACTTTGTTCGCTCTACTATCCAGTTACTAATTGCATGTTCGGAGTGCTTTTCCTATAATACCTACACTTATAGAATTACACACGTGTAGGTACTGCATGCTACACTTTTGCTACATATTTAACTAGGTACTTATTTATGACAAAGTACTTTAACTGTAAAATTAAGATTAATTACGAATAATTCTTCATTTATTTATTTAAGATACTCGTACATGAACAGAATACAATCTTCCTGAAAAACGCTTCCTTTGGTAGGTTGTGCGAAAAAGTCCATTTGCTTGTGCCCTTTGGTCTAGTTGTATCTTTGTAAAATGGACCAATAGTCTACTCGGGATAGACTCAAATTGTAGCTGAAGTAGATATCTCCCGCATCACACTTTGCAAAAAGAGATCTAGTTAGTAGCATAAAACAAAACTCGACTACCTAGGTAAAAGTTACCTACCAGAGCTTTCTAGATTAAAAAGCATTATCAAAAAAATATTTTCACAGCCTCTAATTAGATACATATAAATATCTATATTTTTATTAACCTAAAATATTTAATTTTCAATTAAAGACTAATTAATTTAAAGCTTTCCATTTATTAAAAGAAATGAAACGACTTAACAATGAAAATAAAACGAGTCTTTATTGTTAATTTTAAATTAAGAACCCGTAGCGGTAACGCAAACTTACAGTAGTACCAGAACTTTGAACGTTGAACTTTTACGAGACTGACAAAGCTTGTAAAAATAATTTAATTCAATTTTTCAATTAGGTTAGTTGTGAAAATGTTAAATATTCGATATCTCTTGTTAATGGAGTGGTACAATGACTGGGAAAACATTAACACTTGTATTTGGGTAAGTTATTTAAAAAAATACTTTTCTGTATTTAATTAAAAAATATTTTCTAGAGCTAGTTCATTAGGATAAGAAATCAGTTTAATTTATTTAGGCATTTATATATGTATATACCTAGGTTTATGAAAATATATTGCCGAAAAATTCGCTTACGCTAAGAGGTATTAACATTTTAAATTATACTTACTTATTTGCGTAACATTATTCATTCCAATATTCCTCATACCTAACAAAGCGAAGACTCAAATTTCAATCTACGCAGCCTACTTACTTTTATAAATATAGGTACACGTAGGTGTCTGTCTAGCTAACATCTCAATCTCCTTGACTATTTAAGAGCATTTCTATTACCTTTATAAGCGTTTTCTTGGAACTGGTATCTAGTTAGTTGTAAAACAACAAAGGGTTTAAGTGTTTATAGAAAGCCTCTTTTACGAAGTAAGAGAGACCATTTTATTTGTATTTACTTCAGTCGATACAATAAATAACTAAAACATTATTTGAAGATGTGAAAACAAAACAAAATCTTAAAGTAATACTTGTACCACAGATAATATAATACTAGCTTGTACTTAAGTGGCCTTCAATTTTATTGATCAACATTTTATATGTTATTCTAGTTATGATCATAATGGAAATATTAATTTTGTATCAATTGAAACGTTATAAATAGGCAAATAAATGATCAAAGGATGTTAAAACACAAATGCGGGCATTGTAGAGCAATAATTACTAATAGCACGTCTATACTAGAGCTATCACAGTCCTAAGTATCTCGTACAAGCAAAGTATGAATGTATTCAAACAACACTAACTTGAGTTTATAAGCAACTTATAAACATTGATACACTTTGAGTGGGACTGTGGCTTGTTTTGTGGAGAAGTAAGTTAGTAAGTAGGTACCTATCTGTATTAAGTTCTGTGGCTGACTTGTCAACTTGAGCTTAACTACGGCTTCGTAAACTGTCCTCGGTTAGGTATAGCTGAAGATTTAATGAGGTTAAAAGAGCATTAACTTAAGTATTTTAAGTTACCCAAAGTTGAGTTAGTGCACCTAACTTATGTAATACCTATTTGAGTAGCCTACATCTAAAATTACTCGTAGCTTCTCGCAATTTCGCCTGACTGGATTTCGGTCTATTACAAGTTTAGTAATACAGTCAAACCTGGATAAGCGAGAGTTCAAGGGAGCACAATCTCATTCTCGCTTATAGAGGTTTCTCACTAACCCGAGTTTCTCGCTTATGCAGGTACATGGGTAGCGTTTCTCTCTTATAGGGGTACGCAGCAATAACAAGTCACAGCAAGTGCGAATGTAGTAAATATTTATTATGATAAAATTATGTGCATGATATGCACAACATATTATATTATGTACATAAGTAGGTATATATTTTTAAATGCTTACGAAAACAAAACAAAAATTCATGTACTTACTATGTAATTTTATTTTGTTTAGAACTTATTTGCACTCAAAAAAATCCGTCAATTTCGTTTGGGTTTCTGTTTTTGTATTTTGAATGTTTTTCTCTAACTCATAAATTTTGTCAAATATTGCTTGATCAACAACCGCCGCGTATTCAAAGTACTGATGCACCGTATTTCATTTCGCGATTTTCCGGATTCAAACGCATTCACTATTTTAAGTTTATCACTTAATGACAGTACTTTAATTTTCCGTTTTGACATGATGCAGAGCAGAACTTTCAACTATAAACTGAGTAAGTCTGACAAACAGGACGGTACACAGGCACACGTGTCCATTTGAAAAGAATGCGATAAAATAACAACAATAAAGTTATATTTAGTTCCACGAAATAGAATAGGAACAATATTGACGAGAATACAAAAACAATGGAAGAGCCATTTCACAAAAATATTCCGCGCAAATTTAGGTAAAAGCTGTCAACGCAACGTCAAAAGAGTAAAAAGAACGCTGAAATGGACAAAAAAATCTTGAGCCGTGACCGTATTAAGACTTGATTTAAGTTATTAATTTTAAGGTAGAATGAGGTATTCAAACTTGATAAATTAATTTAACTTTTTAATAGAGTTTATTAAGTTTTTTTTAATTCGATTCATAATGAAACACGAATAGGCACAAGCCCAAACTCCATAGGGTTCTATTGTTTTGTTACGGAGGTGGCCATTGCATCTCCTCCAGATCCATTATCAGACAGAGCTAAGAAATAAATAAATAAATATTATTATAAGTAAACAAATAACTAAAATAATTCATCTTACTATCTTACTTCTTACTAGTCTTACTAATATTATAAATACGAAAGTTTGTGTGGATGTCTGGATGTTTGTTACACTTTCACGCAAAAACTACTGAACAGATTTTGATGAAACTTTACAGTACAGTACAGCAGTACTAGGCAGTCTGTGTTCAACTATCACTCGGGTCGGACGTTCCTATCGCAAGAACTTTGGTTCACTCAGTTCCGATACGACTCTAGTGCTGTGTGTAATTATTTTCGTGAATACACTGAGTTTATTCATTTCTACGAGTGGATTTCATTTTGCCTGAGACCTACGCCATGAACCCTGAACCAGAAGACCCTGTCGCCAGCGACAGCGACGCTCATCCATCCCTGGCGTCGACCAGAATAACAATGTATAGGTTATAATTAACAAAATATGACGATCTGTGACAAACTAAATTTCAAGCGGGTGAAGCCGCGGGCAATACTACATATTTCATACTAGCTTTTTGCCCGCGACTTCTTCTGCGATGAAGTGGAAAATGGTTCTAATAGAATTAAAATATTCTAAGAAAATTAATTTTGTAAAATGGTTATATTTTTTGATATAAAATCTACAAATTATTATGTTTAAATATTTGAATACTTACAAAATTATGAGATCTTTCTAAAACAAAATTAAAACACTACACCTGCCGCAGATTTCTTTTTTGTTTTTCCTTCAGGTGCTAAAATCACCAGGCTATTGTGTGCGCATACTCTGGAGTATTCCACATACAACTGGTCGTCGGAGAAGCATTTTATTTTATTTTTATTTTATTTTATTCAGAACAACAAACAATTACATAATATAGCTTATACCAGTATTAATGACTATTATTAATATTACTAATTATGTAACCAATAACATTGTTCGCAAAGTAATTTTCAAAAAAGGAAAACAAAAACCAAAGCAGCGACAATCTACTAGTGTTACGTATTAATATAACAATTTATATAACAAATACAAGACAATAGTGCCGAAACTATTATGATACACAAAAGTGAAATAATTATAAATAAATTAAATTTTCACTTAATAAATTAAGAGTGCAAGAACTTCTAAATAGATTATGATGAAACTTTACAGTGTTATTATTTATATATCAGAATAACATATGGGCTACAATTCACAACGATTCGTGACACACTCAACCTCACGCGGGAAAAGCCGTGGGCAAAGTCCAATATTACCTTTATGAATATAAAGACAGAAATTAAATTAATCCTGAATGCTCGTACTAATAACTTTTAATTTTGAATGGATTGCATTTTTGAACTGCCCAAGAGATAGCGTGAATAAATCTATATTAGCAAAGTTTTTATTATACGAATGCATGATACGCCGTAGCGGTGCGCGTTGGCCCGCTATAGTCTTACAAATTCCGGGTGCAAAAACACCATGTGTACGAGTGTTGCGGAGACGTATGGAGCGACCGGGCAACTGGTAGAATATGTGGTCAGTTAACTGTGTACAATCAAACAGACCGCCGAGTAGAATTTCTGAAAAACAAGTACTAAAACCGTACTGAAAAAAAAAGTATTAATAATAATGTTATCTAATTTATTTATTAAACGTCGAATTTTATCAAAGATTTTGGACTAAAGTTTTTGAAAATATTTTATAGCCTACATAAAAAAAAATTAGGATTCTAAATCGTGAAAGATTTTTTTTTCGGAGCCTATTGCCTCCAAACAAACCAAACAAACAATTAAATCTTTCCTCTTTTATTAGTATAGATTTAACAACAAAGCTTCCCTCTCGAAACAAAACGCTTCTTTTTCTTCTTCACGAAACAAAACTCAAAGCGGATAAATAAATAAACAAATCTTTGGACAATTTCACAGCGCCATCTAGTCCAAAAGTAGGCAACCAATATGCTTGTGTTAAGGGTGCTAGCAAAATGAATATACTTTTTTATAATTTATTTATTAAATTAAATACATGGTACCTACATATTATACATAGTTACACCCAGATCCGTCAAAGAAATTAAAATTCATCATTTCAATTTCTGCTCGACCGGCCGACTCGAAACAGCCTCTCGGCATAGTATCAAATGTATTTGGTCACCGTACAAATCACCGCTTCACGACACGAACGCACGTAAACGTCACGGCGGGAAAAATGACACAGGTCCTGCCTTGACGGGCGCTCGCGCCATACTAATCGATGTCGGCTTGCGCATTGTAATTTATACTGATATTCACATCAATATTTTGACAAAGTGGTTACTAATATTTAAACAATAACTGTAGAAATCAATTCTACAATGAATATTCTTTATTTTGGGATACTTTTATTGCAGTTATTGCTGTGTTTTTAAACCAAAAACCACGATCAAAATGTGACGTTAATCTTCAAATTTGCCAAATTATTTTTAGATTTTACTCAATAATGGTAATGAAATTCAAGAATCTATTTCATTAATGAACTACAAGAATATATGTCCGATGATTACTATATATTTTTAAGCGTATTATACGAGCATAAATAATAGATACAGGACTTTGAAAATGAGTCTGCGGCAATTTTTCCGTAAAATGGTTGTGGGAGATGGGGTACTGTGAATTAAGCAAAAGAGTTTTAGTAAATCCGTTTCATTAATGGTCAACGCCAAGGATTGACCTATCTTTCGCAGTTATTAAATAATCTCTGGGTGTTGCTTAAGATAGTAATTCATGCTTCCAAAATCTTAGAAATTCGCACGAAAATGTAAAATGGCTCTTAAGAATGAGTCATAAAATAGCACATGTTAAATTTTTGTAAATAAAGCTCGACTGTCGCTTATAGAGGTATAGATAAGTAGCAGTCTCACTTACGGAGGTCTATGAGGGAAAAACGACTCTCTCTTACAGAGGTTTCTATTTCTCGCTAATAGAGGTTTTGGGAGCTTAAAATGACGGGTCCTGGCTATTACTCTCACTTATAGAGTTTTCTCACTTATCCAGTTCTCACTTATCCAGGTTTGACTGTAGACCGAAAGTGTCTCGCAAATAAAATACGGTTCATTGTTATTGTATCTTAAGTTAAATCAGTGTTTTTATGTAATTACTTACCTTACAGTTTTAGAGGATAAACTGGGACTGACATGTGAACTCAAAGTGAGTTTAAAATTGGAATTACAAATTCGAACGGATCGGTTTTGATATTGATATTCGTGTAAGCGTTAAGTATATTAAAACACGTATACTACTAAACGGGGTCCTGCAAAAAACGGGATGTCTTTTTAGGAACAAGCTCTAACTCAGTAGAGTTGTATTGTATTCATTACAATGAACTTTTACCGACATCTAGCGGAGAGCTTTTCAACTGCGTTTTAAGAACTTGCACGTAGTAATGGTGGGTGCAAAAGACGAAACATTACAAGGTTCATAATAGATGTCACTAAGATATTATATTTGATAGATTTTTTCTATAAATATTTTTTAGTTTTTATTATTTTTAGTCATTATTATTCTAAGCAAAACGATACATAATAATATTTAAAATAATATCAATTACCTTAGATACATTTTTGCTTATTAGAGCATGTAATAATGTAATAGATAAGAGTTTCGTTGGTACCTACCTACTTTTTGGGCACGGAACTGCCAAAAACTACCTGCCTACCTCCTACAGGTAGATAAACCGAATGGTACAAAAATTGTAAAGGTAAGTAATCCATGACATAGAAAAATCAAATGTCCATGAGGATGACGGAGAATTAGCGAGACACGTGTGTAAAATTTTGATGGACATCATTTTGAATTAATTAACATTGTACCTACGTGTCTACCTATCTAATTCTAGTCATAAGTAGGTACACTACACACAGATATAATTATTTACACAGAACCTACCACATAATAAAGCTATCTACCGAGCGCGTATATTTTTAACGTGCGTACCAGTACCAACCCCTGTCCCCTATTTTATTCTTACTTTACAAAAGTAATATAGGTACCAACATCGAACTATTTAGGTAGGTACCCTTATTTTATCAAGACGAATGGTTTGTGTAGAACTCTGAATGAGAAAGGATACAAAGCGTGTTTCACACAATAGTTTTATTGGGGTATTCTAACAGCTGCGACGTATAAAAAGGCCATCTGTAAACGAATAATGTGGATACACATTTCCTCTTTTGACTAAATGATCATGACATGATGATACTCTGTATTTTGGTATTGGCAATGATTGAGCGATAATGTGTGCGATTTTTATGTACAGGTAGGCGTTCAAGTATTCTCAAGTATATTCAAGTAAGTAATATTCCCGCGTGAATTTCGGTTGCCTTAAGGATTTTTTAAAATCGGTCCAGAAGTTTTATAGTTTAATCATTACAAAAATACAGATCTTTCCTCTTTTACAAGTACTAAGTTACTTAATCTATTAAATTATCAATGTTATGTACTTAAAAAATATGCAAATATAATGTTAGAACCTGTCTAATCTGTACCCTAACTTAGGGTCCCTAAGCACAAACTCTCGTAATCATCTATATATGTATATAAAAGAAAGTCGTGTTAGTTACTCCACTTATAACTCAAGAACGGCTGAACCGATTTAGCTGAAAAGTGTCAGGGAGGTAGTTTAGAGCCAGGAGAAGGACATAGGATACTTTTTATCCCGTTCGAAATTTAAAAAAAAGTCTGCTTATTTATTGCCATTAAGGCGGAACAAAGTTCGCCGGGTCAGCTAGTAACAATATAAAGGTAGGTAGGTACCTATCTAATTGACTGATCGTGCAGATCGTGCTTACTTATTCGGTAGCAACAGAACGCTGCCGCTGTTTTGTTTTTCATAAAAAAAATATTACCTTATACTTACGAGAACGATTTTTATTTGTGCTCCGGGTACAGTTTATCTTACTTAATCGAAGAGGTAAGGTAAATTTTCGAAAATAATAAGTCCTACCTACCTGCCCACTACAAAGGCTATTTTTGTGCGAGTACTTTCATGAAAAACTTTAATTAAAGTCGATCAAAAGATCGCCTAGTAGGTACGATCAATAATGGTACGATAGGTTAGGTTAGGTGTTTATGCAGTCACTGGAGGCTATATCAGTGGGTAAAATCAGTCAAGCCAGAGACACCCGCAGTGTCATAGTGCGGGTACCCGCTCAAGCAGCGAAGGAGCTGGCTAAGAGCCGGCTACTGATAGGGTGGGCTTCGGTGCAGATAACCCTGCTTAAACCGAGGCCGTCTAGGTGTGTCGCCTGCTGGGGCACTGGCCATACGGCCTTCAAGTGCACGGCTGGAATTGACCGCAGTGGATTCTGCTTCCGCTGCGGAGAAGAGGGCCATAAGGCCAAGGTGTGCTCAGCCAAGAACCCCCGCTGCCTTTTATGCGTAGCGGCTGGGAAGGCGCCGGAGCACATTCTGGGGGCAAAAAAACTGCCCCCAGCCGCCGCAAAAGCCTAAGTCGGTGCCACAGAATGGCACGGCGGCTAACCTTATGGAGGTGGACACGGGGGTGTCCGCCTCCTAACGATGAGGCCCGAAGTGCGCGCGGAGTCCCCGCGCGCTTTGGAGAGAGGGCGTCCTATTCAGACGCCTTATGGGAGAGGCTGCGGCACCCGAACAATTGTTTGACTCGCGGTGTGCCCCACTAAGCGCGACCAGAGGGACCCGACTGGTTTTTAGTGGGTAGGCCCTGCTCTTCTAGCAGGGAGAGCCCCACATAACCCATTGCCCCCCCCCCGAGCCATTGGGTATGCAACTCAATGCATTTTCCAGTCGAAAAAAAAAAAAAAAAAAAAAGGTGTTTATGCAGTAAAACTCATTGTTTCATTAAATCAAGATTTATTTAACAATCATCATCTATCAGTTGGTAATATAATTTAATAATTACCGTTAAATTTAATTGCATATTGGCAATATTAGGTAGGTACCTTGATAAACATAGGAAGGTAGGACTTACACAATAAAAAAATTGCGCGGGTAGGTAGATATTAATGCAGTATAGTATTAATCCTTCAAGCTCCGCGAATCTAGACACAATAGATAATCAATTGTTATGACATTAATTAATGCCGTCTGGGACTCAATCGGTTAAATAGCTTAATGATGAGGCCTTCTTTTTTTCTATTTCACGTTTTATCGAATTCCTACTTAACTGAACTTTCAAAATTGTTTAATGTAAAACCGTAAGTAAAAAATAAAAAACAAGCATTTTGGGTCGGTTCGTGTTTGGGTTTTGTGCTATGGCTAGCGGCTAGTAGTGGTGTAGTTAACAAATGAATAGAAAAAAATACAAAAGCAGTATCCTCCTTCCCCGCGCGAGGTGCGACGGACGGGAGTAGGTAGGGAGATGCGAATTTAGAGGGAACGCGGATCGCGGAGGTTGTTGGGATGACGCTGGGATCGGGGGGCCCGGGCGGGAACGATTCATTGATCCGAACCATTCTCGGCAATATGAAAGAGACAACAAAGGGAGAACAGAGAACACAAGATGACAAGACGCTACGCAGCTTCTCTCTTTCTATTACCGTTCCGTTCAACATAGAATTTTGACAAGTTAATAATGGTCTCATTCAGTGTGGTAATAATAATAAATTGTAGCAAAAAATAGACAATATTTAGCTTAATTATATTATCATTGAAGTTTAGTAAATCATTACCGGACTAACTATGACTATAATGCTAATGACAAAATATTAAATTGACGTGTGTTTGTGTGTGCCGATAAAGCTTTTTGTTTATGTTTTTATTAATAAACTGTTCAGTGACAAAAACAAAGTTTATTGTTATTTTTAATATACATACTTATTGAACAACATTAATTAATAAGTACCATAAAAGTCATTGTCTCGTTGACACTGCATTTAATTTAGAAAAAAATAGGATTGATAAAAAGTTGAAAACATTCATCGTGGTTGACGCTTTTATCAATGTGTGTGTGACTATGGTCGTGCCGTTCCGTCGCTATTCGTAATGTGCGAGAGTGAAACAGAAATATCTCACATCGTTATTCAATGACCGACTCGCGTTCAGTAGTATCATCTATCTTTGTCACACAGGCAGCGATTTGCACGAACGACTCGTTGAGTAGCCACGCGTGCTCGTTGTTGCACATCGACATCAACCGCTTTCAGTGCTACAGCGCGTTCCTCCGCGCTACAACTACATAACCTAAAAGTTACAATCTTGATTATTTTTAGTATTGTCATTGTAATTACCATTAAACACTCATGATTATCTCGACTTAGTAAGTTAGTGCTGTGAAAGTTAAAACGCCCAAACAAGGGGCGTACGTGGAGTGTATTTTTGTGCAACACAAAGTAAATACAAACGGCAAGCTGTGGGGATCAGGGGCCTTTTTTTTGCCGCCGCAGGGGATGTATTATCCTGTAAGTAGAAATACGCATATTATCTCTCAAAGTCTTGTAATGGTAAATAATTTATATTTAGAGTCAGACATGACAACATGTCAAGAGATAACCCTGTACTCCTCATTTGAAACAGAGAACAATAAATTAATGGCGCATGGCGTTATTATTACGCCTAATTCTCCTGTAATACAATTTACCATTGCATGAGTTATTATATTCAGCTTCAGTTTATATTGTAGTTTTGACGATTGAACAGTGAAAACAAAGTAGGTACCAAACCCAAATGACAGCCACTACTATAGGAGGTTGTCAGGGTTACCTACAACACAGATTAAAATCACCATGCAACTGTGTGAATACTGTGATTCACATTCATCATTTACTAATTTAAACAAAAGTCAATGTAAATGGTGTCAAAACAAGCCAATCAGCTTTATTTACTATATTGACTAGTAACCTATGTGTAGTGTCCATATTGATATAAATTCAATAATGCAAATTCACTTCTGATTTATTCATAATAATGGTTTTAATTCAATGAAGTAGGTATAAGTTCTGCAGATTTAAACTATCAGTGCTAAGGGAAACTGTAGTGCACAGGGAAGCTTCATTATTATAATTGCTATTGTTGTAAATCATGATATTTTAAATCAATGCTTTAAGTTTTATGTTGCAAGTACATAAATTTATAAATTTTATAATGCATCAACAAATCTCATAACGTGTTAAATGGTGTCAAATAATATGTGAGAATAGTTTTAACCTTTACCTACATTCTGAAATATTATCTTCTTTAATTTTACTTTCAAACTTTAGTTACTCACATTATTTATGAGCTGAGACAAATAATTATCTATTTCTATTATCAATCATACCAATTATTTCACCAGTCATATTTTATCGTTGTCATTCGTCTTAGATAAATTCAGTACCTGTACCTACTCTACATGCTACATTTAAATAGCACTAATACTCATTTCAAAATAATAATGTATGTTTTCAAAAACATTTTATTTCGATCGGTTTGTCTACTGGAAACAGTGGAGTAATAAACTAGTTCGGCAAGGATTTTCAAATTGTCACGAATAATTATCATTTCGTTAAGAAAGAATATTATGATGTTTGAAATTAACTAATTAATATCAATAACATTAGGTACATACATTATACCATAATGAAAAGTTTTGTAATGAACATTAAAGTATTGTAATATCACTTCGCTTATTATAACAAAATAATGGAGAGTAGTTAATCCATTTCCACACAATAATGGGAACTTTATTTTTTTTTAATCCTTCAAGGCCCGCAAATCTAGACACAATAGATAATCAATTGTTATCATTATGACATTAATTAATGCCGTCTGGGACTCAAGCGGTTAATAACAAATTATTGTAATTTTTTAATTTATTTCAATAATTGTTTCTTTGTTTTATTTTTTTTTTATTTAAACAATAATTATTACATTGTTTTATAATTGTTACTTTGTAATTGTTATTTTGTGTTTGTACATAATACCAAAGAATTGGTCTTCGGCACAGATTAGATAAAAGTTGTTCTCAGATTCAGGACATGGTCTTCGGCACAGATTAGATAAAAGTTGTTCTCAGATTCAGGACATGGTTTTTGCAATGTCTCAATATCATTAATTATTATTAACTAGCTTTCCGCCCGCGGCTTCGCCCGCGTGGATTTTTGTCTGTCACAGAAAAACTTTATTGCGCGCGTTCCTGTTTCAAAAATCGGGATAAAAACTATCTTATGTCCTTTCCCGGGATTCAAACTATCTTTATACCAAATTTCATCAAAATCTGTTCAGTGGTTTAGGCGTGAAAGCAAGACACAGACAGAGTTACTTTCGCATTTATAATATTAGTATAGATTAATAATTAGTCTAAAACTGTTTAAGATTAAGATGCATCCCTTCAAAATGTGTCTTTCATGATAAGCAAGATCTTTGGCTAAAGATGTAATGACTTATAATATTCCATATTTCTTATCATACCTTACAGTCCTTTGCCGCGTTCCGGCCGCGTGTTTTTGGACCGTAAAAGACTCATACCGACCTTGCGAACTGAGTGTGGGTAGACATTGCCCAGTTCAAAAGTTGATGACACTCAGGAATCGTACTCATTTCTGTACAGTTGTAAACAGTTCATTGCAACCAGAAATGTTTTACATCTATAGTTATTTAGTAGTCAATCAACTAGCTTTGATTGGGTAGAGGCACAGGTCTTCTACTAAGTTATGTAATTATTATCATTTCATTTTAGCACATAGCATTAATCATACCTACTATTATAGGTAACTTATTAAAGTAAACAAAGAAAATAATAATTTAGTGGAGTATACAGCTAAACAGCTTACTTAATCCATCACAGAACAAATAAGTAATAAAACTTCAACGCCGTCAGTATTTTATCATAATAGAATTTCAATCTTGCCGGAGATGTCTGACGTTCGCTTATATCCCTGATGTTTTTCAAAATGTAATAAACCACCCTCCCTCGTTCATATTTGGGCTGTGCAGCGCCACGGGACGGGTGCTTGTTTGTAGGGGATATTAAGGAACCCGTTCATTTCTCAAGGTTAACTTGCACGTCGGCCGCGCCGACCAGAGATGGTAATAAGGACAAATTATTCGCATACCGCCCTTTGTTCACATTTCGAGTTCACGGATACATTCGCAGCCTTGGGTTCGTCTACCTGCTCCTAAAAAAACATTGTACGCGTACACCCAGGTAGCGGGCATGGAACACGAGAGCTGCGTAAAGCAAAACAGTCCAGTCCCAATTTAAACGACGGTTTCATAACCGTCGTCCGATATGGTTAAACTATATTGAAAGGCAGAATGGTGCTATCAATTTTATCGGATATAATAAGGCCCTTAAGTTAACCCTCGGCTGGATGGATTTTGGATTGGACACTCAAAGAAGAGCGATACCTACTTGCCGAATCTTAATTTCTGGAATAAAAGTAGGTAATGTTAATAGGGATTCCTGAGATAATCCTTGTTATTGATTAATAGTTCGGTACTACTTACTAGTAGGTATTTTTATAAATATTTTATTTCAGCTAATTAGAGGTAATAAAATATAACATTATAGCCGCGAGTATCGTTTTCGTTAAATTTTATATATTCATAGCGATTGATTATCGGGTATCCCTCTGGAATATAAATTATTTAACTCCAGGATTTAAAATCAGCGTTGTACCTAAATTAATCTCGGATAACTTTTATTGGTATGGTAATGCCAGGCAATGTTTAGTGCTTAAACTTCATTTATTTGTTTTAGTTACCTATGCCTTTGTTTCAAAAGCAAAATAAATCGGATGAAAACGATATACCTACTTACAGGAACTAGACAATATGTCTTTAACGCAAAACGATATCGATTTATCGGAGCCATCCGTCACTCGCTAACGGCAGCATCCCAGGGTGAGCGAATATTATAATAATTCTTAGGTGTAATTTAAAAAAAAAAAGTTAGACAGCAGAACTCTATCAAATTAATTCTGATGAATCCAAATGACAATAATGAACTCCTACTCAATTAATGTAACTCATTAAAAACATCACAAAGTAAAATATTATTACAGATATACAGAGATATCTTAGTGAATAAACCAAGTAATAAGGATTACTTTATTTTTGTTGTTGTCGTTATTCGAGTCGGAAAACTCGGAAAATAAGGAAGAGAAAGCGTATCCTTATAATTGCCACTAATTAGCCGTTGTCCATTAATTTATCATCTGTTTTCTGGCGCAGGACGAGGATAACACACTTCATCATTCATGATTTGCATTCAGACGGTAACTTGTGGTTGTTTTCGTTTATGATGAGCGAAGCAGGCGGAACTTATCGGGTCGCTGTGTTGTTTATCCGTGCGTATTGTGTGACATCCTAGCGGGTTTCAATTACTTCACTGATCGACAGAACGTTCACCATTTGCAGTACGCACACTGCACTGTACCATGTTATTATAACAGTACGGTACAGTAACAGTACCCTACTACATGTCTTGATAGCGATTGTATTTTTAATTTCAGGTCTAATTTTAAATAAAACAAATACATAAAATATTTTGTGTCATTTTGAAAATTAATTTTCTTACCCTTAATATAGATATTTATGTTGAATTCTCTGGTGATATTTTATTGCCGTCTCGCGAGCCAAAGAATCTCGTTGACAGAATTGCGACATTTCTGTTTCTACTGCTACGTGTTATTTCATAATGGTACAAAATCCATGTTATTTCACATAATATAACGGTATAAAATTATAAATAAACACGTAATAACATTTATTTTATTTTTTCCAAACCTACATTTTTACGTCTTTCTTGTCGATTGTTTATTATGCATTAAAATACTAACTAGACAAATTAGTATTCGTTGTTACGAGGAACTCAAAAGACGATTCAGAAAAGTATGGTAGTTAAAAAGATACGGAATAATTTAGGTAGGACTTTACATATTTCCATTACAGGAATTTCATTTCCTGGAAAATGATAAAATAATGAACGCAGAAGAAAATACATTTTGAGAGGTTTGTTAGAGAGACATGATAAAGTCAACGGGAGGAGGTGCCAAGACAACTAAGAATGTCATCATTATGTTTTAATTATTATCACACAAAACTAACTACTACTAGTACTAATTCGGCTTTTAGGTGCCAAATGGTTTTAATAGCTAGCTATAGGCTTACTGTTGACGCGCGTCGAGAAAGTTACAAATTAATTTAATGTTCGCTGTACACCCGACCTTGCCTTGTTGGACCTGCTAATGACTTACTTATTTCGCTCATTTGAAAGTTTAACGGAGAAACAGGAAATTTATTTGCGCACCCTTTGTGCCCTTAACCCGAGGCCCGCGTTAATAAGTAGGTCTTATTAGTGCCGTGGTATGCTCGTTTAAGTGTGAGTTAAACTTTAATAGCTTTTTGTTACAAGATTATTTATTTATGACTGATGGTTGATGTTTGGCTGAAACAGACCATAGCTTCCACTGACAATGCTCATACTTTGTTTAAATGAAAACAATGTAGATAATACTCAGATATAAGAGGTGCAGCCTGAAAGCGCTAACTAAGAGCGCTTTAAATAATGGTAAATGTTGCAGATCAATGTTGAATCGTAACATATCGAAAGATAAATAAAAATAATAAATAAATCTTTGGACAATGCCAGGGTTATATGGTATAAGTTATAGCGAAGCCCTTATGCTCTTGTATCTGACAACTAACGGAACCGTGTATTTCTAGAGCTCCCGTGAGAATAGTGTTCGCCGCGATGGCAAATAGGCTTCCGCTCCTCCCATCCCGCCGCGCCGCGCCGTGCTGAGCACATCATTGAATCTACCCGTCTAGTGTTATTCGTAATGACTTTTTATTATTACCACATAGTAAAATAGTATAGAAATTTGTTTTAAATATTGTATTAATATGAGATTTCTAAAAAATATATCCGTCTAGCGTGGACCATCCTGTATTTAACCCTTAAGTAACACCGTGGGGTAATTTTTTACCCCAGGCGCATAAAAATTGACATATCTTTTTTTCTACCGAAGCTAGTGCAATGTCGTTTTGTGTATTCTCAATGCAGAGTGTGCGCTTTAACCCTTAACCACTGACGTGTCATTTTGTTACACTAACACTGACGTACGTACGGCATACGTACGTAACTTTGAAGACCTCCTGATGTATCAATAGAGTGTAACTTTGGTGAAATTTGTATTTAAATTATTTACACATATTTATATTAAACAGAGATAGTAAAAAAACATAGTAACATTAATAGAATAGTATGATATTGGTGAATTCCTCCAGATGTAATTAAAGTAAGACAGGCATTTTTTAAAAATCAACACAAAAATATTCGATAACACTAGGAACTTTTATTTTGGCCATATTAAAGATTAATAATAGTTTTAATCAGGAAAAAATCACAATAGCAGTAATTCACAAATTAAGTCACTTTTTAATACAGTTCATTTAGGAAGCCTATTTTCTATAGTCTTTCTTTGTTTGATGACCTGGTCACCAGTTTGCCGTGCTTCAAACTAGCTAGGAAATGTGAAAATATGGTAAACAATCTTCAGAAGAAGTCAAATCCAAAGCCACGAACTAAAGCTCCTTCACCATCATGATGATTGTCCTCGAAAACCGCAACTAATATAAAAATTTTCATCCACTGGATTTTTTGCTAATTTGTTCGTCATTTGTAATAATTTTTGGCGTAAATAAGGTTTTTTATATATAGACGGCCAAGTAAATAAATTAGACTGCTAACAATTAATTTTATCTATGGACCAACATACAAAAGCGATGTTGAAAAAGTTACACTAACACTGACGTTACGTACCACATACGTCGGGTGGTCTAGCTCTCCTATTTAGGGACGTGCTAGCCATCTATTTTTTCCCGTCGCACACGCATCTCTGGCCACTAGGAAACTACCAAAAAGGACACGCAAAAATTCCCGCATAAAATGAAGTTTTGAACGAAAAACCGTTTGAGCGACGTACCACGTACGTACGTCAGTGGTTAAGGGTTAAGCTCGTAGACGCGGGATGTGAAAAAAATCATCTGTTTGGCTTGTACAGGTAGGTGGGGTGGAAAATTACCCCAGGGTGTTAGTTATGCATGCTTTAATTTATCATCACCTAACATCTTATTAGTAGATTTTTACAATATTTAAACAAAATGAGTAAAAATTTATATGACGATTAAGTAGCACGTTGTCTCAAGAATGCAGAGAAATAAATAGAGCTTGATATACATGATATTTTTCGAACTTTGAAGACATCCCCTCAGAACACAGCGTTCATAAATTCGACACAGAAATACTGCCCAAAAGTGATAATTATGTAATAGTTAAGCGAGTCTGATGTGTTTTGAAAAAAATAATTAGGAATAAAATAAATAAAAAAATATATTTTCATAATTTTATTTAAAAAAAAGTTTTTTTTATTTTGCTTTATTATAAAGCCAGAAATTTTCGTTTTATTTCATTTTGTGTTTAAAATATGTATAAAATATCTATTCAATGTCCGATTAGTGTAAGTTTTTGGTTCCCACAATAACTTTCCAAGATTTTTCTAGAAGACCATTGTGGAGACTATTAGTTGCCAATGAAAAAATCTTTGTTTTTTGTTATGATTGATTTAAGATGTTTCTTTACGCTAGATAGACGTTCTTTTAAAACAATAGTATAATTTAGTGAGTCCATTAATACACAGTAAATCACAAATTAAATTGATTTTAAATATTTACTTAAAATTTTTCAATTTCCGTTTGGGGTATTTTTTTTACCCCAGGGTGTTCTAAGTGTAACCAAAAATAAGGATGTTACTTAAGGGTTAAATACAATCATAGGTTAGATAATATTAGGTCATTACTGTTCCTAAGGATTATATCTGTTTTGTGGTTAAACTCTCTAAACACACACACTAAATTCTTCTCCTTTCTTCTTTTTTCTTTTCTTTCTTTTCTAAAACTTCCCCAAAACATGCAGTTATCGTATTTTAGTATATTAGGTAATTAATTCCTAGTAGTAAAACAATTCACATTCGGAACTATTCTCTTTTTATGTCTACTTTGCGTTTGACATTGACCTCTACACACTTCTCGTGATCCTTGACTTTTTGGCTGGCTGCTGCGTCAAATTAAACTAATATAAATAACGTAATATTTATATTAATTTCAATCGTCTCATTTGATGTGACTAATCACGAAGTTGTATTAATTAAGTGGTAACACATTGATGCTTTACTGTTGAATCCTTGTTATTTCGACGTGGTTTGGTCATTTCTTTTTTTTATTATTTTGGAACTACATACTCGAGGGGCTAAATACTCATATTGTGGCAACCCGATATTATCATAAATTACAGATACCTACATTAAATTACGATGGACCGTAAACTTAAATTAAAACAGTCTGCATATCTTATGCAGCGCAGTGTTGTATGAGAGAGATCTCATTTATCAGAGACATCACTGCCAGAAATACATTACCTCCAAACAATGGTAGGTAATATAATTTTAAAGTTAATATTTTTAATGGTAGTATCTCTTGTCTATCCTATAAATGTCATACAAAACGTAATGTTTCTTGGAAACCTGTATGAAATGAAAAACATAATATTATTTTACTCATGGCTCCATTAATAATGATTTCATCAAATCCCCTTTTTTCCGTATAAGCGAAGCTACGCTGAGTTCGTGACGTCCATTTTTCAAAATGTTGAAGCAGTTTAGCTAGATCGATTGGACGCACAGACACTTGATGCCAAGTCCTTGTTAAATATACCGCACCCCTGATAAATGAGCAAGGTATGTTTGAGGTACATACCTAAATTATAATGTTGATCTCCGTAATTAACTATGCTTAATGAATTTGATTGATTCCATCACTGAACGAACATCATTCGAGGAGATTTCCCCTCGCTTCACTCAAATTCATGTCCGACCGAAGCTTTATCAAAGGTAAATTCAAAATTGTAATACGTTTATGTTGTAATTTTGTTGCTAAAATGTAGGCTTGTCTCGGTAAAATTAAGGAAATCGAATTGAGATGTATTCAGTTATAACAACATGTGCCTCGTTGGATGGAAAATTAATGATATTTTAATGTAGAAGACTGAGAATCTTTGTTTCACGGAGAAATATTAAATAACAATGTTTGTATCTCGTAAAATGACGCAAAATGTCCTTTTATAATACAATAACAGGTCAAGATCACATCTAACTGAGGCCTTTGTTGGTTTTTAGGTCATATTTATGTAGTTGTGAAATACCTTTGAGAAATTGTAGTCGACCCGGTTGTAACTAAGTTATTTAAAGATATTACGTTGAAAGCTACCAATAGCGGAATTGTTTATGCGAATTATTGCGAATACTTAAGCAGGCTAAAAAGTACCAATTCTTAAACTCCTTGCGACAGCGTCGTTTAGTACTCAAGAAGAAATTTGAAGTCAGTGCTGCTGGCGTTTTACAATTAAACCTGCGGTCTCATTTCCCTTCAGTTGCCTACCTATTGTGTTAGGGTCGCGTTATTTACTGCTCGCGAACACTCGCCGGAAAAGTGGAAACAGCTGCGACTGTAATCATTCACTCTGAAATGGGACTGAATGTATCTAAATGGTACCTCACGTTAATCTAAAATAACGGCTTGTATTCTAACAACTACTTACGACTATTTTGAAAGTTTAATTTGAAAGTTACCTTCTTTGTGTGTATTTACAGATTAATGTTACTACATATCAGCGTTGCCAGTTTTTTTTTTCGCCAAGTCGGGACTTTGGTACTTTTTGAGTGAAAATAGCGGGATTCTTCCGTACAAAAGCGGGACATAGTAAAAAAACGTATAATAATCAAAGGTTTTCAAATATTTTTCTTTTTATTTGACTTAAAATTACGTTTACGTGACAATAGATAGCAAAAGTAGCCATAGAAAATGTATTTTAACAAAAAAATAATATTTTAAATCAGAACGGCTAGCACGAAAATCTTTCGAGTTCAAATCGTTTGCGTACTCAAATCGCCATCAAAAGATTTAGTACGAAAACTACAACAGCACCCTTGTGTCGTAAAGTGGTTGCACGAAACTTATTTTGAGAATCAAAATTGTCACGTTATCGTTTAATTCGAAGGTTGAGTATCGAATTTTATCGAATACGCAAACGATTCGAAGACGAAAGTTGTTCATGCTAGAGGTACAGATTTACTCTATCATTAAATTCGTCTTTAGAATAAAAAAAGAAAAAATATCGAAATTAAAAAAGTTTTATTATTTACAATAATATGGCGTTTCAAACAATAGTCTGGTGAAGTGAGTGTTTCTCTCCGAAAAGCGGGACCGAGCCTGTCCCGCGCGGGACATTTAAATTTGATTAAAAAATCGGGATGTCCCGCCAAAATCGGGACGTCTGGCAACGCTGCTACATATGTAGGTAACTATTTTTACTCGTAGCGACAAGCAGCAGGCAGTTCATTTGTCTCGTAAGCTTTTGTTGACAGACATCTATCAACAGAGTTATTTTCTCATAAAGATTCCACTGATGAATATTGGACATACTTTCAGGATTATATAATTATAATTTTTTTTTTTTTTTTTTTTTTTTTTTTTTTTTTTTTTTTTTTATAATTACAACTAATCTTTTTTTATATTTGGGAAACGTACAGTTACAATATACCTAATTTAATAAGATACAGTAAAAACACATAAATCAATTAAGTTTCCACAGATAACTATGCATATAAAGTTTGTTTGAATGAATAGAATCAACAACTTTATTTGCAAGAATGTTACGAAGAGTGGTAAATACAATTTATTAAATTGGTAGGTACCTTAAAGCAACATCGTGTCTGACAAACCTCCTACAAATATTTGCTGGCATAGTATCTGATACTTATCGTGTGGTTTAATTTTCCGCTATTCTAAAATTGTTCTGTTAGCTGTTGTTTTAACAGTTATTCCTGTTTTCTTATGATTATTGTAATCGATGGGTCTAAATGGATGTGCCAGTGCGGTCAGAAGCTAAGTTATATTCAAGTAAAAAAAAAAATCAAATACAAAGGATGATGCTCTGAGGGAGGGCTAAAAAGTCAAAAACAAAAAAAAACCTTTGTATTACAATATGTATTTTTGTGTAAAACACATAAAATAGACAGTAGACTAAAATAGGTTGAGCCAATATTTTCGTAGGTAGATGAATTCTTTTGTATTTTCTTTTCGCGGATTTAAACTCTTCATTGAGTTCGATGCACATTGATCTGTTGCGTTACTTAGCGCACATGAACGCAGTGTTGATTAGCATATTCTTACTTGTTGGAAAAAATACGTTAGTGCAATACATCTGCATGACGCTCATGTTTTAGAGATTTTCACACTAGAAATGCAGATTTCACCTGTTTGTGGCTGGCATTTAATTCTTAATCTAATCTAGTGATCTGATCGGCTTTGTTTCTAACGTCCAGATAAACATTGAACGGTTAAAGTGAATAATAACATCTACTGTCTCTAATATTTTCCTCCTATGCACGCAGTATCTTGACAAAAATGTTTTGGACAAATTGGCTACATTTAGGGCATGAATATCGGAATCTCGGAATCTCGTAATATCGGAATCTCGGACTGCGAGATCCGATATTTCAATTCCGATATTGAGCGACCCAATATCGTAATATCGGAATCAGATAAAAGTTTTAATTGAGGTTTTAAACAAAGCGTTTAAACGCGCCACAACCTGCCACAAAGCCCAAAGTACATGATTGGCAAAGACCAATGATTTTCTCATGTCTCTCACCATCACTTTTTGTTCCACTGCAAATATTTTAATATCTTTACTATTTATGGTTAATTTAACTTGTTCCAAATCAATTTTAGCGTTTGCCATAGGTACGTGGTCAACAAAGAACGACATCTCAACTCCCTTTCAAACATTAATTTTACTGGACTATGGACCGTCAGTTCTGCGTACTATGTGTCCTGCCCATTGCCACTTCAGCTTGCTAATCCGTCGGGCTATGTCAGCGACCTTAGTTTACAGAGCTCCTCGTTTCTGATTAGATCTCGTAAAGAAACACCAAGCTTATCCCTGTCCATAGCAGGGTCATTCCATGACAAATGTTACCGAGGGTGAAAAACTAAATATGTTCTTTTCGCATTAAATCTGATGAATTTTGAAAGTATACATTCCAAATTATAATGTGCAACAAAAAAAATCTGAAAGAAACAAGTGATTTTTAAGTTATTAGTCTTCAAAGTCTATACTTAAGTCAACTGTCTGAATGATCATTTTCTCTCTTAATTATTAGTAATACGATTAAAAAAAAACTATCAATCTGTGAAACGTTTTGCCACTACATGATTCGAGGGTATTTATCATAGTATTGGTAAATAACGTCATAGTCCCAAAAAAATTGATAATCATCAAGTTTTAAGTGTGTTTTCTTGTTACTTCGGCGATGTAACACCCGAAACAGAAAAACAGGTATTTGTTTTATTACTGTACCTTACACATGGATTAGGTTAACAATATTTGGTAAAAGTAAGGTCATGGTAGTAATGATTTCAAATACTAACTAATATCTGAGCATGATACTAATTTAGTATGTTTCTTTCATGATTAAAAACTGTAACACCCGAAACGTTTCGGATATTACATTTTTATTTATGTGTCGATATTGTGTGTATATTGCTTGGAGAAGTGAAAAAGTATTACTGTGAGGGTCCTTTGACCTCCCACTAGCGCTGGAATCGGAAAAGGAGTCATATTTCTCAATTTAAGACTTTTTTGAAATGTCGACTTAACACTAAAATTAAGGTATTGCTAAAAAGTGTCGATGTTTGACATTTCCAATAAATATCGTAATTAGAAATTAAAGTAATGCTATTTCAAGCCAAAAACAATGGAAAAAGCTATATTCTGAGGAAAAATTAAACTTGCACTTTGTATATTTTTTAAAAAAAGCTGCTTCGTAATTTCAAACCAGAATTCGCTCTAATTGTGTTTATTTGTTGTACTTTTTATTTTGTAGTACCTAGCTACTAATAAAACATCGATTTTATCGATAAAACGCGTTGAATTTTCGTACTCGTAACACCCGAAACAAAACCATTGTAACACCCGAAACAAAGAAGAAATTTATAAAAAAATAGTAAAACGTTTTATTTAACAGTGATTGTATGTTACATGGTTTGTAAATTTCATACTTTAGAAGTCCTGTAAGTTTTAGGTATGATTCCTTAAGAAAATTCGCTAAATCTCGAGTAAATGCAGCGACAGTCGGAACATAGAGGCAAAATCTCGTAACGCCCGAAACGCACACTTTTCGACTCATATTTTCGTTATCCTACATTCTAAGCTGTACAAACTTTATTATTTAAATAAAACAACTAAAAACGGACAGATTAAGGCACTAACATTATTAAAATACTATTTCAAAATACATGAAATTGTTGAATATGTGTGTACGAACGTAACACCCGAAACGATGGAATGACCCAGCACGTTGTGCCCTATATTCAAAGGCCACGTTTTCGAGCCGTATATCATCAATGGTAACACACACTAATTGAAGACTTTCGTCTTCGTATTAGACGATTTACCTCTTTCCCGAAATTGCATCTAACTACCTAGCTGATCGTTTGTCCGAGATAGACATACTTACTTGTCAACAATCTCGAGAATCGAGCTCCTAACCGAAACTGGGTAAGGAGCAACATGGACATTCGACATAAGCTTCGTTTTTTCCATATTCATCAGAAAGCCTACCTGTTGGGAAACTCGATTAAGGTCTTCGAGCATTGTGATAAGGTCTTCCAACGGTTCTGCATTAGTACGAAAAACAGACGGACGATGAGGCAGCAAGGTTCTGAAGTGGAGGCCACGTACCGGAAAGCGCAGCGTAATCAAATCAAATCAAAATTCGTTTATTCGTGGAACATAGGTAAATAACATATTACAGGTGTTAAAAATTAAGTAGGACTCATAACCACAAGGTGGACCGACGAACTCATAAAGGTAGCAGGAAGGCGCTGGATACAGGCCGCCACCAACCGGCCATTGTGAAAATCAGCATCGGAGCCTGTGTTTAGCAGTGAACGTCCTATGGCTGACATTATGGCTGGCTAGTGGTTTTGTGAGTTGTACATCGATAATCAAAGGAACAAATTACAAGCATATTCAAGTTTTTTACCACTCTCTACAATTTTTGTAACACGTGATTTGAATGACTCTAAAATTCGTTCCACCAACATAAAACAGGGTAATATAATGAAGGAGTAAAAGTTTGTTTGATACCTGTGATTTTACAAAAACACTTTAATTATTTGCTAGTCCATATAGGCTCATTATCAGTAACCATTCATTATCAGGTGATCCGTCTGCTCGTTTGCCTCTTGTCACATAAAAAACAAAATGCAATGGATACCCATAACGTAAAAACGGTTTTAAAATACTTTAATTTTATGAAATGCTGTTTTGTACCAAATGACTAAAATCATTCTTTTATTGTAAACAATCCAGAATTCTTACGAATATAACCAAATATTAATTTTATAGCACATGAACTCAATTCCGATATTAATATCGGAATTCCGATATTGAGATGTAATATCGGAATCCAATATCGGAATTGAAAACCTTCCGATATTACATGCCCTAGCTACATTCCAGCAAAACTCGCAGATACCGAGTTAAATGCTGTCGTATCAGACGAATGTCGTCGACTTGAATGCTATAATTACATATGATTTACATTTCCTCCGTCAATTTAATATAGGTGTAGTAACCAATATTTTAAGTACATTATGGCTTCTTGTGCCAACTTCTAATTTTTAGTAGTCATATAAAAAATAATTTTACTACTGAGGTTAAGAACCGTTGAAATATTTTGCCATCAAGCTTGAATATAATAAAAACAACCAAGAAAAATATTGTCCGTCGTACGACACAAAACATAAATTTTCAAGTTATTACGCAAATAAATCATGATCATACATTTCCCATTTCTTTTAACTGCGATACGTTGGTACTTCTTTCTAAGAAGTATAAATAAGTAGTATAAAAATCTCGTTAGACAAGATAAGTGGGTATGTATGTATGTATGTATGTATGTATGTCACTTATCGTATTTTAGAAATGCGCGATAAATCCAGTGAAATCAATGATTCAATTTTCCTCGTATTCGTAAATAAAGAACTACGAAAGGGTGCGGGTGTTGTCTGTCAAACTAGATGATTTACTATGATACTGTATTTGTAAAATACGTAGGATCGCGGGATATGTTCTGGAAGTTCCTGATAGTTGTAATGCATGCAAGCATCCCCCATGGCAGACAGCTAGCAGCCAGACAATTTGATTCCAGGATAATTACATCCTGTTAAACTAGTTAGTCTAAAGTCTAGACAGTGACAAAAGATTATTTTTTATTTTAAAGATAGCGTGAATTCGATTCCGAAAATCTTTCTATAGACATAGATTGTATATTGGAATGAATATCTAGTTGTGTCGCAACTAGTATGTCCTAAATAAGCATTTATCTATTTAATCTTATTTGTAAATCGCATCATTCCTTCACGGAGCTTAATTTATGACATGAACTGTTACTTTAAGTTGCGTCACTGTGCGATGATTAATAACGAAAGACTACAGAATCAACATTGGCCTTAAATCTCCTCGCTCGCCGAACGGTAGTTAGTTTACAAACCGTCATTATCTCTGTGTTGAAATTCTAATAGGTTATTATAGTTTGCGTTAGATAGGAATATCTAACACGCTGCGCTGCGTTTGGCGGACACCAAGTTGGCAAGCTCCTTGCGCGAGCTTATGCAATAAAAGCTCTGGCGTTTTACAGAGCTCGTTATATGCGTTTTCTCTTTACTTACTTGCTAGTAAGCTGCCTGGGTAAATTGCGTTGTAAGTTCGTTTTAACTAAAGAGTCCATTAACTTTTCGTGTTTGTGAAGTTTTCGCGCATTTAATAACCCAAACGACGTGTACAACTCAGTATTCACACCTCCGTGCTGTTCGTAATAATTACTCATTATTAATGAGTGAATCAAATGAGATCAGATTTTTCTACTTTTTGAGGATTTATGAAGAATCAATTATGTACTCATAATTTTCAGCAGAAGCTATACTTAACTGCCGAGTTTATGCGCAAACTTTTTAATGGCGACCTCTAAATGAATTCTTTATAAGTCATGGACCCTACAAAATAAATGATATTAAGGCTTGGTATTTCTGCTAAAGTAGGTATTTCGCGCTGTCAAAATCTGCGCGCGCAATACTTCGCCGAAGACAGCGCGCCAAAGAGCTCTCGCGGCTACACAGTATAGAAATACCAGTTGGTTAGGTTAGGTTGACTTCCTTCCGTTCAAGCGTCACACTCACAGCACTTTCTAATACAAATCATATCCAAGTGATAAAAATTAAAACAACTTTCAGAATTTTTGGGAATATATTTAAGAATCGAATAAATATAAAATATAACTGCCAAAGTAAACACGGTTCAAAGAGGCGTGGCGTCACCCGACCTTCCGGAATTTTCAAGATTACGTCACCCGACCTATCGTTAGGTCCTCGGGAGCTTGAGCGATTGGAAAAACATTTTATGATCAGTTACTCTTAGTAGCGATTATTTAGAGCTTGGATAATAAATTATAGTTGTTGCAATTCACGAAACTTTGCATGTAGTTAATTACATTAATCAGTACACGCATCAATTTTGTTCAGTCTTTTTGTTTATTAATAAATAAAAATATTATACTAAAATTGCATACATATTTTTTTGTATTGGTCTGGGTGTTTTCTTTCCATAATTTATGTATAACGTATGTACGGGGCTCTGTATTGAAAATCACTATGAGCATCACACGCGGTTACTTGCCGCAGGCACCCGCTCTGAGCACTCATGGGAGTTTATGCAGAGGTCGCTAGAGTTTGACTTTGAGCTTTGTTTATAGTCATTACGAAGCAGATTTTGATGGGAAACTGCACTGTCTTGAATTCGAAAGGGTAATTTGACGGTGTTAGGGGAATTCTAGGAATAAATGCAGAGCCTCCTCATTGAAATTGAGACATTTCAATTCAAAGTCAAAGTCAAAGTCAAAATTTCTTTATTTGTTTGGACTAATAAATAGTTCTTACAAATCGTCATTTTGCTCTTAAGGAGCCTCTACATGTCTCATAATCTTTTTACCCTACCAGCGCTTCGAGACCAACATTTGGCAAGTGCTGAGAAGAAGCGCCGCAACAAACTCAGTCACCACTGTCTGCCGGTTAATATAAATAAATAGAAATAGTAGTAGTAGGTACATTCGATTCAGGAGCAGTTCACTGAATTTACCATGCATTCTTGTATGGTGTATCTTATAAGAATGGGTATACAAGATTGCGTGGTTTATTAAACAAGGTAGTGACGTGCTAATATCTAGACTTACATATTAAGATACTAGTAGAAATGACTCGCATACATAAATTTGAATAACTTGGATTGACCAGTCCCCGAAAGCAGCGCCTGTTCACAGACATGACGAGTGAACCAGCCATCGCTTCACTCGACCATATTAGAGGGAATATAACGACCCGCCTCACTACGCCACCACCCCAGAGACATTTTAGTGAGAATGACAATTCCAAGTTATCTCTTTAAAAAAAAAACTAATAATAAAGCTAAGTAACAGTCCAGATTGTGAAGCATGACACTATAACATTTGAGAAATTATTATGAGTTTATACATTACTTTTCATTTTAATTCTTTTTAGTGCGAGCATGAGAGGACCATAATCCTACTCCCAGGATGACTTATCATTAAGAAAATCTCGAGTTGTATAATAGGCTTTTTTAAGCATGTGATCTTTAACTATATCTTTAAATTTATTATACGGTAGCTCTTTATATTTATCAGGGACTTTGTTATAAAAATGGATACCTTGTCCCATAAAAGAGGCAAACACTTTATTAAGTCTAAAAGCGGGTATAGCCAATTTATTTTTATTTCTATTGTTAATTTGAGATTTCACTTGACATTGATTGCAATCTGACATGGAGTTTTCAAACACTTGTAAAAATAAAAAGTAATTAAATCAAAAGCAGTAAGACTCCCAAAATAACTTTCTACCCCTTTTACACGTTTGTCATAAATTATAATATTAAGGAATTGTTAAGCAAAATTTCAAGTAGATTGAACCAAATAATCACTGTCCCATACAAACTTTGCCCCCTTATTTCACCCCCTTCATTTCTTGACCCCATTTCAGAAAATCGGATGCCTACGTCATACAAAGAACACACCTTCCAACTTTCAGGTCTCTACGATATCCGTCAGTCATTTAGGACTAAGCATTTTTATTAGTTGTCCAATACTCTATCGTTCCAGGTATGTCATTGACAGGAGGGCGCTACTATCTTAATGGGTTATTTATTAGTCCCAACTTTATACCACTTGACATTTCAGAATCGTTTGACTTTAGATACCTAAGCGATTTGATATTCAGAGTCCCTTAATGAAATCAAGTTCTAAAATAACTTGAGGTGTTGTACCCGATCAAGCTTTTCATTGCAGGACAGTTAAATAGTTTTATTATTAGTTTCTTCTTTAAGTCTTGATTTGTCAGAGTAGGTAAAGGCTCCATGAGAGCAAAATTTAGCTTTATAATAGTTTTTAATTTTTTTCTTGAAATATTTGACGCCTTGTAATCTCTCGTTAATATAGGTCCACACAAATAAAGAATGTTTGACTTCGACTTTAATAATTATGCTCTTACATAATTAGAATAATATAAGAATAAGAATTTTTCGGTTTTTATATAAGGTGTTATTGTTTTAACTGATCATATTTTACCAACACATCCTATTACCCCCTATTGGGTTAGTAGTAGTTTCGCACGATTTTCCTTCGCACGAATATGCGAAACGTCCCCTTTCAATAATATTTTTTTTTAGTAGGCGTTTCGCCCGGATGTATTAGAAGTATTAAAATCGCGTGCGAATCGACTCTTTTTTGAACTAGTAGTATGCGATTACTAGTTCTCAAAGGGGTCGATTCGCACCCGTTCGATTGTGAAAACCAAACTAATATATTTACTGTAAGTAAATGCTAAATAGTAAATATTAGTTCGGATTGTGAATATCCTATCCTACTATAATATTATAAAGGCGAAAGTTCGGATGTCTGGATGTCATGATGTCTGGATGTTTGTTACTCTTTCACGCAAAAATTACTGTACGGATTTTGTTGAAACTTTATAGTATTATTGTTTATAACCCAGATTAACATATAGGCTAACTTATGACGATATGTGACAAATAAATTTCAATAAATAAATAAGACGTGTCTAAAAAGCGTACTCTACCTATCGTCATTGGTTAAAATCTACAGCGCTGGACAAACTACTTTAAGACGTTCGTAAATATTCATTCGGGGGAAGCCGTGAAACGCCATCTATCAACATGATATCTAACGGGGGTAAAACGAGGTCCACGCGAACGAAGTCGCGGGCGGCCGCTAGTTTATAATAGGTAGCTTTCCCTCCGCAACCTTATTGGTATTCCATGTATGTGTCTTTTAACTGATTTCTGTTAAACATTTCATGTAAAATTTGTCCAGTTATAACTCCATTTACATCTGCATCTGTAAACAAGGGTTCATGTTCTCCAGCCCAGATGCCGAGTAAACAGAATCGTCTTTCAGTGACGTGCAGCTGCCCCTATATTTGACCCTCTGACCTAATTTTTTATTATTTATTTGTATCAGTGTGCTCTTCTAATAAGTGTAAGACGATTGTATGTAGGTACTATTAATATGTAATTTTAACTCATTGGTTTTGTCTCATATTTAAGGAATTTACTATGTATCATGAGTAGAGTCTTCGTTTAAAAGGATGCGAACGATTTAAATTTCAATAGGTAGACAAAATTGATAATTCTTAATTATCAAATATTTTAGCTTTCTCCAGTAACACTGATATTATTATACTGTGACTCATCAAAGTCATCATTGTCAAAAATATTGACAAATCGCGAACTGTCACGTCCAAAAAACTGACACGCGTCCGTCCTCCGTAAGCGCCACCGCGCGACTGATTGAGATTGTCCAAGCCGTCATGGACGATTTTTTCCACATTTTTTAACATAGTAACTAAATAAGACGCAATATAAAAATTCCATCCGTTAAAAGCCCTCAAGTTATTTCTGAACTTTAGTTTAGTAAAAGATTTAGAATCTCAAATCGCTTATTTTAAAAATAAAACCATAATTAGAAAACGAATAGAGGTAACTTTGGGAATTTATTCTATCGAGTCAACTTCATCAAATCGTGTTTCCATCCGTTAATAGCCCTAGAAAATATCCTCAACTATGCCCAATAAAAATCTTAGCCTTTAATTTTACTGTTTAGTACCTCAAAAATGAAAAATGAAAACCTCATTTTCGCCATTTTCTCTGCTACCCGGCCTTAATTAATTAATTTAAATTGCGTACATGATGCTTGCTAGATACGGTAAATTACTTTTGTAATTCTTTGAACATTTGATTTTACGGCGTTTTATTGCATGGAATACTTATTTCAGAGGTTCTAGGTAGCATTTCGGTCGGGTAGAAACCCGACAAACAAAAGAAAGACCAAACCAAACCGAGATTATAAAGCTCTCTTTTGAAGGTTATTTTGCAGGCAGTGAGGTAGAGACTAGTGGACAATGATGCCCATAAATTGGCCCTAAAATACGTAGCTTTCGTGAAAGCCTGCAATGAAATGCCTGTCGTCTAACGGTTCTGGTGTAATTTTTTTATTGCTCATGGACCCTTGGGACTACGTGTTAATAGAGACCAGGTACCGCGACGCTGTAAATAGCAAAAGGGTTCGTCCCTGCAGTGCCATGTTTGGTATTGATCTGTTTATTGTAAAGAGCTGTAAACTCCTTCCTGTATCTCGGCGATGATTGACTCGTGGGTTGCGTGTTTATAACCGATAACGAGGTCACGCTTATCTATAGGATTGCTATTCTTTGTAACCGTCATACGTTTCACAATCACAATAGCTAATGACGAGTAATCTAATGAAGGTATTTGCTGTCTGTCGCTTAACCTTTGTTTCTTCGATGATACTCGTATTAGTATCTATTGTAACGACAAATAACCATCTATCTATCGATACTGCGCTGATTAAATAAGTTTGGTTTGTGTTTGTAGTTCATGGCTAGCCCCTTGTTAACCGTGTTTGATAGAGCTTGTGCACTCACTGGTAGCGAGCTTTGATTGCATCCGTACGCTCGACCGAGTTCGCTTCAAAAAACTTCGTAGTGAAAGGAAGCGTTTTTAATGTTTCCATACTCATGGGCCTTGAATGAACTCCAGTCTGTTAGTATTCGCTTTTGTTTATTCCGCCGTGAATGATACTTTTTAACTAGCAGTGCAGAGCAAGACACATAAATGTATGCCTGTGTGGGCCATATTATTTATCCATTAAACCCTTGTCGTTGACGCACTTTGGCTGTAAATACCTAACTGTAGATAGTGTCATTAACTTGTTTGTCTGTGAATGTCATTAACATGCATTTTAATGTTCTTATAATTACTTAAATGTATAAAATGGTAATTAGTCCAGTCAATAAAGCATTATAGATGGAAAACTGTAGAACACAATTTCTGACTTCAGGACTTTATTTAGACTAGTTAGGAGGTGAACATAGCAAAAGTCCCCGCCCTTAGCCCTTGAGCCGGCGGGGAGAGGGGGGTTTAAAGGTGCCACTTTTCGGTTTTTCGCTTAATCCTCGGAAACTATGCGTCCTAGTGACATGACTACTTTGAACCAAAAAAAGCATATTCAATTTGCTACAGATGAGATTGACAAGTTTTTCTATAAATTGTATAGTTTTCGCGGTATCTGCTCTAGAAGGTCTGTAATATTGGAAATTTTATTTTTGTCTTACATGTTCCCATCAGGAGAAAATCGACTAAATCAACATTGAGCAATCATTCAAGACATGCGGGAGCATGTTAAGCCTAGTTCCAGCGAGGGGACTACACCGTGCGTATATTTAGACGAATCACTTTGAGCCACTTTTGAGTCCTCATCACTCAAAAACTACTGCGCATTAACACTTCAAATTTGGCTCATGTGTTGAGACTTACAAGATATACATCAGTTTCAAATTTCATAAATCTGCCTCAAACGGTTCTTTAGATATTGACGTCCAAAAATCTACATGTCTGACCTATAGACCAAATTCTAACCACTTCCAGATGACCTCGAAGGTTCAAATTTGGCATCCAAAAAGGTAGTTATGTAAATACAAAGGAACAAATAAAAAACCAGTAAATTTTAACATTTCACATGTGATAGATAGATATTAGTGCTCTAAATATCGATGTTTGAACGTCAATACCTAAATAACCGTTTGAGGTATATTTATGAAATTTGAAGCTGATATACATCTTGCAAGTCTCAATACATGAGCCAAATTTGAAGTGTTAATGCACAGTAGTTTTTGGATGATGAGGAGTCAAAAGTGGCTCTAATTGGTTCGTCTAAATGTACGCACGGTGCAGTCCCCTCCATGGAACTAAGCTTAACATGCTCCCGCATGTCTATAGTGTTTGCTCAATGTTGATTTAGTCGATTTTCTCCTGAAAGGAACATGTAAGACAACAATAAAATTTCCAATTTTACAGACCTTCTAGAGCAGATGCCGCAAAAACTATACAAGATATAGAAAAACTTGACTGTCTCACCTGTAGCAAATTGAATAAGCTTTTTTTGGTTCATAGTAGTCATGTCACTAGGACGCATAGTTTCCGAGGATTAAGCGAAAAACCGAAAAGTGGTACCTTTAAACCCCCCTCTCCCCGCCGGCTCAAGGGCTAAGGGCGGGGACTTTTGCTATGTTCACCACCTAACTAGGCTAAATAAAGTCCCGAGGTCAGAAATTGTGTTCCACGGATTTCTCTCTACACCGTCGTTAAGGCATTCATTGACTGGACTAAATTAGAAATGAGCAGTTAATGCTGTTAAATCATATTACATTCCTCTAATCTTTAAATGAGATATTACATCGCTTACTAACAACAGCCTAATTAAGTATAATGGCACTGCGGCAGCTATAAAGTGAGGTATTTGTAAGAATATTATATTGATGTAATATTATCATGACGTATACCTACTAGAAATATAGTAGATCTCCTAGTCATTTGGTATGTGAAGGCGAACCAGTTGCGAGCAAGTGGTTGAGTTGGTCGTAACGCCTCCATTTGCGGCCCCTATTTTTCACTTTGTACGATCGCAGCAATACGCAAGCAATGGAGCGAGCAATGGAAAGTGGACTTCATTACACAAACAGTTACAATGAACTTAATCATATGACTGTTCTGTCTTAATAGATAACGTCTTGAAGTTATCACTTTCTCTTGTATTGATTTATTTGTTATTTTTATAAACATCCTTTCATTTCTTGATAAGAAGTGTAACGTGCAGTTAATTTATTTGTTTATGCTACACAATATTAATGTTCCAGTCGTTATTTTAGAGGTCAGCCTCAGCAGTAATTAAAAGCTAATAACATAGAGATGTGTACTATAGATAATTCGTGTCTATTAATTCTAATCCATTGATACTTAATGGATTATCAGATTGAACTGTTATAATATTACTGTGGCTGTGATTGCTTTAGAACACACGCCACCCAATCACAGCAGTAGTTATTGTATACGTTTGCGTTTGATCAGCGTGACTTGTGGTCATAATTATAGCTTTCCTGCGTCAAAGGGTTGGGCCTATTTTGCCGATAGGGAATCTAAGGGAGATGTATTGCATATTGGATTCCAAATCGGCTCAGTTAGTTTAACTAGGAGCCTGATGTGAGTTATTCGCTTCTTTGTTGCTGCCGCGTACAAATGTTGAACATGAAATATTACGACTGTTTGAGTAGGTAGGATATTTTTTGTGACGCATGGAATGGATGCAGCTGTTTATTCAGTAGGGTGCGAATTCGAGCGGAGAGTTCCCAAGACTGCGTAAACAGGAATGTTATTTAAAAATGGAAAACTTATTGCAATCTGACATTCTTTAATTAACGAACGAGACACGTTACGAGTATAATCGTAAATAAGGTTGCGTCTGACGTCGTAACGTTAAGTTTGTTTACATTTTTCAGTAGATGGAGTTCTACGAGTATGTATATCTATCCAACCATATATTGTAAATTCTGCGATTTATTGGCAAACAAACGCAGCAACTGTGTAAAAAATCGTTCTAGTGCTCACTTTTTTGTTCAAGTCTTAATGTATTGCTACGAATATTCGATTGGTAGAAATATTTCCATTTTACTTAATGTAAAGTACCTAACTGACGTATCTAAGATCAGAGACTAAACAATGTTGTTAGGGAAAAATCTACTTATAAAATTGATTTGGATGACCGACTATTAATAAATGATAATAATATTTACAAACATTTAACAACATTGTTTTTCGATTTAATTATTTAAATGTTTTAACGCTGACTAATGTTTTGTTTAACAAGTAGAAAATACAAAAACAACACGCTATGATATTTTCCAGTCCGATGTCCCTTGACTTTCGTCGACCGACTGATTTTACGCCGATGAAACTACCTATTAATACCTTTACTGAGAATTACTGCAAGAGACATTGGTCACTGATAATAATGTCATTTACTAGTCCTATCTTAATTATAACTGCCCCAAGTGACCCTTGTGACGCGTCATAGTTTACTCGTGACCGATAATTAGCTTGTTAATTAGACGAGTAAACATTACGGGTACAATCACATTAAGTCGTTGGTTGAGGATGAGCTACTTTGACAGTTAATGATTAAATGTAAGCAAACAAAATGGAAAACTTAATCTTCTATTGTTCTTTTCGTTTGCTATTAAGCTGAGCTTATAAATAAATGATACTATTGAAATTTTAGTTGAGCTCTTCACTATGCATCGCGATCGCGGTCAGATTTAAATGGGTACCGATTCAGGTGAATAGGGCGACTTATCCCGGTGGCGGGCGCGGCACATGAAAAATATTTGGCTGCGTGCCAGCGGCGCCGATGTTCGCTTCGCGATCGCAGCGCGGTCGGCGACCATCGTGCCTCCCTACTACGGCTCGGTGCATCTTATTGGCTGTATCATTATGGGCAAGCGAAACCCAGGATGATTTTTATATCGAGTTAACTAATATTACCTACCTATCATTTAAGTTGCCGTAGATTGTTATAAAATATGTAATGTCAAATATAAGAGTCGAAGTGATGAACTGGAATGCTTCGTAGATACCTACTACGAAACCCGTTGTGCTGTGCTTCGTAAGTTTGAAGACCAGTAGCTACTCTGTGCAATGTGCATAAATGTACCTACAATAGACATTAGATTATAATTATTGAATAATTTTGTAACCATAATCAACATCCAATTTTGGTGTTTAACTAGTGTCTTCCTTTTCTGAAATATTTTAAACAAAATAGGTACTGTGAAATCTTCTAACAAAATGTCTATTGTAGAGTAGACATGAGCGTCTGCTCATAGTAACAAAATTTAATAGAAATGCTTTGTTGTTGGTAACAATAGAATAAGTATAGAGTACAATTTTCTTAAAGTCCAAAAATTGGTACTTATACCCAATCCCTTGTGTTAAGAAAAGGACAAGACAATGTCTCTCCAGAGACAAAACGGACAAAAAATAGGACATTTACTACAATGCGACGTTCTTGTGTTAAAACACACACAACCATAAATTAAACATTAGCAGTATATCACCCCTGGGAACTCATAAAAACACTATAAAATGTTTTGTTGAGTACATGATTCTAGGGCTCACAAAAGGGATGATTCGCTGCGAAACAAAAAATACAATACAATTCCCTTTTAATACGTAATGGCGTGAGTGACAAGGGTGAGATTTTTCGGATTGCTCTTTCAATCGTACAACATTCAGCTACTGTAAATACGAGTATGTAACTTAATGGGGACGACCCGCATTAATTGCAATCCGTGACAGAGTGACAACATTAGTGCGTCACCTTACGCTGTCTGGCGGCCGCGGGCGTCCGGTACCAGCCCTAATGCAATCCGCTGACGGCTGTCAGAGATCCTCTGCCATTTATCTTGGACGCAACACGCTCCCGCACGCACGCGTGACATCGCCACCGCTACACACATTAACACACGAGTTGTAATAAAAGCGATCCAATTTACATGTTTACTCAGAATTTGCCAGCGGGTTATATTAAGTTTGCGTGTGCAGTTAAAATAATTCACATAAATCATTCAATTTTCCTTGACTCGACTCGATAAACTATCACTACACATATTCTCATGACAAGACGCACGCTTGTGCATTTTTTTTAAACAAGCTAATAATGTTATTTGGAATTTCAGTATGTTGACGTTTATTGTGATTTCTTAGGCAAAGTTGCACCATCTTACTTTAAGTTTGACAAACTTCAAAAATCTGTCAAACTCCATACAAAAAGCACCGGTTAATGTTATTGTTACAGTTAAAATAAGGTGGCGCAACTCAGCCTAGGTTTAATTAATTATACCTAACTACAAATAAACTAAAATTAATGAAAGAAATAGGTACTTATTAATTTTTTTTGTGTTTGTTACAGGTGAGTAACGGCAATGTCATCGATACAGGAACACCAACCCTACTGGTATTTATCGTTTACTTTTTCAGCATGTGTATGCTATAAACCACATCATACTAGCTTCACATGTATGAATGACCACCAGCTGTTATCTTCGTAAAAATGATCTCATTCATTTTAACATGCCTGCAAATGCAATTATTAATGTGATACATGTAGATGATGCTGATTGTTAATGTCTCTTGCTGGACTAGTCTCAGATCGTGCCATTCATGGTTAGATAATTTTCTTTGTTACTCATATGCGTCAATAGTCAAGACACGTTCAAAAGTTTCCACGAAATCTAAAAAGTTTAGCCCAAAGAGAAAAATAAAAAAGTAATAAAAGAATTTGCATATTAAAAAGTATATTTTTACTCGTATTGTTTCTAGGTGTCTGGACTTCTTAAGCATGTTTTTATTTAACAATTATTTATTTTAATTGCACAATGCATTTTCTGGCCTTAAGATTAATATATGTACTAGAAAAACATGCATACTCATTACACAAGTATCTTACTTCGAAATCTTACTTGTTTATTTGCAACACCCTAGACATTATTCGTATTTTATTTTGCTTCTATAAAGGTAGATACTATCATTTAACTGTAGTATGAAATTATAATACGATGAACCCTCATTTTATCAAAAATCTTATAAATTGGTCAAACGAGATATCGTTAACGAAGGCTCAGAAGTACGAATTTTGAGTCGCCGACTAATTACTGAAATACGTGTCTTCATAACAATGGAGACAATCATCGCGAGTATAAATCACGGGACTCAGTCGATACACTTTTATATCGAAATCAGAATTTCGAATTGCAAGTAGAGATATCGACATCATTTTCTAATTACACGCATGTTCTCACGACAATATCATCATAACCCATGTAAAATTAAACGCTTCCAACGGAGCATGGCATTGATGTAGGCTAGACATAATTGTGACAGTATGGAATGCTTTGATCTTAATAAACGTTGTGTACAACTACTACATAGATAATTATAATTTAATTAATTACATTCTCAAGTATGTAGTTGGCATGTTACAGCAATCGTCTGGCGCTATTGTTCGGTTATTATCTGAACCAACCTATTGTATGTTTTCTTCTCTATCATTTCACTGCGATAAAAATAAAGTAGATAGTAGAATCTCTTATATTCGCGAGATTTTACTTACATTTAAGTATCTTCCAGCGCTGTGTTCGGGTGTTCTTGCGGCAACCCATGGCATTGACGCCTGGCTTGACTAGTGCGAGGCGCGTGCTTTGCGTTCTAAGTTATCAAATTTTTATCGAACTTACTTTTCAAGCGAATATGTACCCTTTACTCTTTTACATAAAGTGTTGACTGATGAATTGTTTTCAAACAATGTGCTTTAACCATGATGTCTCACGCTCTTGTAGAATATTGATAGCATGTAATTTTCTCTACCGGACACATCCAAAAATATCTGGGGGCACGGCAGTGCCCCCGCCAAGTCGAGCGCGAAGCAAACACTGCAGTACCATCCTTTACTGGAACCATTTCGCCGCATTTTCAGGCCCCTATTTGAGAACCTCTGGATAAGACCAGAACGCAGAAATTTTCGTCATCTAGTAAGCTATAATCACATACTTTAAATCCAAAATTTCAAGTCTGTAGGTCATTTAGTTCCGAAGTTAAGCGAAAGCAAAGTTTCGCATTTACGACACTCACTCACTCACTCACTCACTGATGATCATCAAAATAGAACTAGTACTTCCCATTAACTCAGAGGGCTGAAATTTGGTACAGAGTTAGGGTTTAATGGCCACATAAAGGGAAAACTATAAAAACTAGGAAAATCGAAGATCTGGAGTAACCACATTCATTATCAATACTACTCCGGCACCGTGGTGTTCGCCTGTATCGCTCACCGCTAGATGGCGCTAGCACTAGCAAGCGGTGTCCAGATTTTTTTCCTTTCTAGAGAAAGTCGTCGATTAAGTTGAATGTTGTGTAATTTGCATTTCGTTGATTTCGTTTATTATACTGTAAGGTTCGCTTAGGTTATGTTATAATTAAAAACAATCTGATTCGTTGTCCATTTTAAAGGTCGTTGAGTTTATTTGTGTTTAATATCGTAAAAAAATGTTGATAAACGACGACGTTAAATAATTTTGCCACGTTCCACAAAAAGAAGTGAAATCCCACCAAAAACATTCTGTAAAAAACTAGCCAAGTCTCGATGGAGCTGCTTGTTTATCTCTAAAAAGTAATGAAATCTAGACGAAGTCGTGCCAAGTCTATGGTTCCTTACTGCGATTTCTTTATTATTATAGTTAATGTTGTGTGACTTGGCCATTGAACAATCTTTATTAAGATAATCATACATTATAAATACGCAGCTTTACTGAACCTACAATTGACTGGTTATTGTTGAATCAACGTTTTCCAAGTGGCAATTTTCCATCGTCAGTGGGTAGCGGTTCAGGCGACTGATTGGTGCAATGGTGTCATGGAGCACCTGGTTTTGTCACCCTTCAACGGCCAAGTCACACAACATTAACTATAATAATAAAGAAATCGCAGTAAGGAACCATAGACTTGGCACGACTTTGTCTAGATTTCATTACTTTTTAGAGATAAACAAGCAGCTCCATCGAGACTTGGCTAGTTTTTTACAGAATGTTTTTGGTGGGATTACTTTTTTAATGGCAGTCATATACGATACTCTTTTATTCGTTGTTATAACAACCCCTATACTTTTATTTCAATTTCAAGTACGTGGTATTGTTAACGATGTTTCAAAAGAAATTTCATTCTAAGGGGCCACAATAAAAAACTTATCCGGACTTTGCGATGCGATGTGATCGCAATCGCTCGGTTTTGCTTATTTTTACCCGTTTGGAATTGCGGAAAACGTGGTTGGGCGCTTTGAATAATTATTTTAGTATTCTCTTTGTTCGTCTTTCAGCTAAAAAAGTGGGATGGCTTCTTGATTTAATGGCGTGACAGCTGGTAGCGTTTTTTGATTCTGTAGGCACTTTCTTCTTTTAATAGTAGGCAATTAAGACATCTTATATCGTCTTAAATCTTAGAGATTTCTGCATAATGATATAGTTATTCCAGATGCTAAATATTATCAACTTTATTTTATGTGGTATTGTAGATACGAGCACAACTATGATACACTCGAGTTTTCATAAGTTTTCTGTGAATTCGTATCATCAGATGTTTAAATGTTTATTTAGGACGATAATTAAAATTGTTCCATGTAGGCTGGTGAGAAAGTATCTGAAAGTTCCATCATAAATTCATAATATTATCTGTGATATCATTCTTCTAAAATCATCTCTTTCAGACCGTCTAGTAAAAAGTTTTAATGTAATTTCAAATCTAGTAGGCCTAAACTTAATGAACACAAGTGTCTCATTTTGCTTTGCCAAAGACTAAAAGTATTTTTTATGTCCTAGTTTTTATAAAAAGATACCTACTACGATGTATCTCTAACATTTTCAAGACTTGCGGTGCGTCGGCAATAAAATTACCATAATTATCTCCTAAAAAGGATGCCCTTTATACGGAAATAAGTAATTTGCCGCTTATTTAATTGTAATCATAAAACCCTGAGATTATTACGCAAGTTATTCCTTTCATACTTTATTTTCCGTAAAGATAGCTTTACAACGGTAGAGCCTAATGCGATGGGATTTACGTTTGAAATGGGTTCGCGTTCCGTGCGATGCTGTAAGTGTACACAGTCTCTTATGGCTGCGCCACTCCGCGTGGTGCTCATTTTAATTTGATATTGATCAAACAATTTAGTATTTTTATTGGTTGGTGAAACAATTGGCTGTCAATGCTGTCATGCGTGAAAGAGTGTTTTACGAAAATAGTATAATATAGTGTTTGACGCAATGTTTTTCAGTTCTTTTGATGCTCCTTTTATTGTTATCAATCGGTATCAAAACCAAGTGTGTCACCTTTGAGAGTTGTCGTGCATCGAAGTACCATTAAGGCCTCGGCTGGACGAGTGCCAGAGGTGGGATATTATTAGCACGCCGACAACGTCTGAGTTAATCAAGCTCAAATAAGATCAATATTTCCCGTAGGTGATGGTTTCAGGGCCGGCCCGCGCCTGTCGGCCAGGATTACTCCGCATCGGACACCGGCCGACGTACGCCCATGTCGAAATCTTACAATTTATCAACCCAAATACACTTCTTGTTATGTTTTCGTAAACACTTAGTTCAGGCATCTGCGCGGTGGCTGCTTCTTATTTTTAATCTCAGCAATGAATTTCCCACACAATAACAAGTTACAAGCTACAGCTTTATTTTAGACTTTCTACCTCGTGTAAACAGCCTGACTGTGAGTGGAAATGAAGAAAGCTTAAACTGTTTACTACTCACCTACTATTGTGCTGACAGAACCGGTCCCCTGCGGCTCGAGTCTTTTTCTCGGAACGTTTGCTTGCACCGACCCACTGACACCGTGTGCAATTGAACCCCTATTTGACGTTGGATTTATCTACTTCACTGAAATACCTTTGTGTTGAAAGTAAAAATACTTTCGGAAGTTTACCAGAGATCCAGTTCTGTGGACATTAAACATTTCATATTTGGGTTTCAGTGAGTAAATCCGAACGGAAAATAAAACTGGAGCGTTATTTTTTCAGCCGTGTCCCTCATTGATGAGGGTCGTAATTCGCTGTGGAACGAAACGTACTATCGACAGCAACATACCTGACTAAACAATTTTGTTCTCTATCCTCTATTATTCTCTCTATAGCATTGATTGCATAAAAACACAATGTGGCTTTATGTCCCGATGTCAATCTTGTTGACTACTTTCTTGGAAATATTTAAATTTCAATTGACTCACTAGAGTGTAAACTGAACTCTGAAACATTTTTTTTGTGATTAATGTGAAAAAAATAATTTATCTCAAAGCTTTTTAATAAAACTACTTATTTTCTGGTGACCCCATGAATATTTGATTTCAATTTTTTGGCTTGCTATGAATATTAATATACGGAACCCTGAAAGCAAAGATACTTTCCATACCAGTTGCGTGACTGTTCGCTTCCGATGTCTACTTACCAGCCAGTGAAATTCCCCTCTATTTACGTAAATTACTATAGACACACTTGTGTATTAATGGAGCAGTGATTTAACATTACCAAGACACAAAGATTTGCAATACCTATTTATTTATGTTGTTGTAGGATTATCTCATAAATGATTTAAAATGTGAATATACAGGGTGTCCCAAAACAATGGATAACCCTGTAACCATCGATAGGCCTCGCCATGGTTTCCCTAACGTCCAATTTTGACCCCAATAAAAATATCACCGTTTTCAACATTTTTAAGTTTTTGTGCATTTTTAGAAAATTGCCACCTGCGATTACTTTTTCTCTTGCCATTTCTACAAATGAGGATACTTTTCAATCTAGTTTTTTTCCTTATCACAAGGAATAGTTGGGCTATCAAAAGAAAAGCTTAAAGTTCAACAGACTAGTTTAAAAGTATGAAAATTTTAAGAAATTGCAGAAAAGAAGGAATAATTAATTCATTGTCTTGTACTTTTGATCAGCCATCTTGTAAAAAAATGTAAGAAGACCATCGTGCCCATTACCTAAAAAACTTCCTTGGTTAATTGAGATTCTAAAAAGGTATCACAAGCCTATTTATTCTGTACTAGCTTTCCGCCCGCGGCTTCGCCCGCGTGGAATTTTGTCTGTCACAGAAAAACTTTATCGCGCGCGTCCCTGTTTCAAAAACCGGGATAAAAACTATCCTATGTTCTTTCCCGGGACTCAAACTATCTCTATGCCAAATTTCATCAAAATCGGTTGCGAGGTTTAAGCGGGAAAGCGTAACAGACAGACAGACAGACAGACAGACAGACAGACAGACAGACAGAGTTACTTTCGCATTTATAATATTAGTTGGGATTATTTTTATCTTATGGCTACTTGAATAGCAACTAGTATGAAAACTGCAAAAATGAGTTTTTCTCGTAATAGTTAAACTGGGACTGCATAGTGGCATTAAATACAAATGGATAATTTTTAGCGTAGGAATTTAAATAAAACAACATTTTATCATCATCATCATCATCATTTCAGCCATAGGACGTCCACTGCTGAACATAGGCCTGTTCCCTAATGATTTTCATAATGACCGCTTGGTAGCGGCCTGTATCCAGCACCTTCCTGCTTACCTTTATGAGGTCGTCGGTCCACTTTGTAGGTGGACGTCCTACGATGCGCTTTCCGGTACGTAGCCTCCACTTGAACCATGCTGCCTTAGTTCTGCGAACTACTGTGCCCTGCCCATTGCCACTTCAGCTTGCTGATCCGTCGGGCTATGTCAGCGACTTTAGTTCGTTTACGGATCTCCTAATTTCTAATCCGGTTTCGTAAAGAAACCCGAGCATAGCCCATTCCATAGCACGCTGTGCAAAAAATCCACGTTTCCGAGCCGTGTGTCATCACGGGTATCTGTCTATAGGCACAATTATAAGGTTTAAAACAAAAATTAAGTAATCACAAAAACGCAGAACTTACGGCCGATGGGGCAACAGGGTTCAAGTGGAGGCTACTTACCGGAAAGCGCATCGTAGGACGTCCACCTTCAAAGTGGACCGACGACCTCATAAAGATAAGCAGTAAGGTGCTGGATTCAGGCCGTTACCAAGCGGTCATTATAAAAATCATTGGGGAACAGGCCTATGTTCAGCAGTGGACGTCCTATGGCTGAAATGATGATGATAAAATGTTGCTTTATTTAAATTACTACGCTAAAAATTATCCATTTGTATTTAATGCCACTATGCAGTCCTAGTTTAACTATTACGAGACAAACTCATTTTTGCAGTTTTCATACTAGTTGCTATTCAAGTAGCCATAAGATAAAAATAATACAGAATACATAGGCTTGTGATACTTTTTTAGAATCTCAATTAACCAAGGAAGTTTTTTAGGTAATGGGCACGATGGTCTTCTTACATTCTTTTTACAAGATGGCTGATCAAAAGTACAAGACAATGAATTAATTTTTCCTTCTTTTCTGCAATTTCTTAAAATTTTCATACTTTTAAACTAGTTTGTTGAACTTTAATCTTTTCTTTTGATAGCCCAACTATTCCTTGTGATAAGGGAAAAAACTAAATTGAAAAGTATCCTCATTTGTAGAAATGGCATGAGAAAAAGTAATCGCAGGTGGCGATAAAGTAAAGATTTTCTAAAGATAAAGAGTAAAGATTTTCTAAAAATGCACAAAAACTTAAAAATCTTGAAAACGGTGATATTTTTACTGAGGTCAAAATTGGACGTTAGGGAGACCATGGCGAGGCCTATCGATGGTTACAGGGTTATCCATTGTTTTTGGGACACCCTGTATAGAGCTAAATGCATACCTGCATTTTGTCTGTCTTACCTGCTATCGGTAGAAGCAAAATTCTTGATTTTTATTGACAGAGGCAAGGTAATATAAAATGGCGTTGCTTTAATTACACGTGCAGTTTACCTTAAAAACAGTCATCATAAATAAATACTCCCAAGACAAGCTCATCAATAAATTATTCATTTATTCACAAATAAATATTAAATAACGTCAGTTCAAATAACATCCAATAACAATAATAACAAAAACAAATCGTCACCTATAGTGTAAACTTGTTAACTAACTACTAATTAAGTTTTACACGCTAAAAAAACTATTAATTTTATTTGTTGTTTAGGAAGTTAACGTAAAATACAAGTTAGTTGAAATTGCAATATTTCAATGTACCTACTTACAAGCAAACTGTAATCGTAGTCTGCTTCCTAAACAACAAACATAAAATAAAGTACATAGGTACATAATCTATAGTTTTTTTCTTCCCTGTAAAATTTAATTTATTTACACTGCAAGTTTGTATTTAGTATTTTTAATTCCTGTCTGATTAATCATGTTCCGTTCGAATAACCTAGCCCTAGAGGATCAGATTGAAATAGAAAATATTGAAAATATACTTAATTCATCCCCTGGAGTATCATCCAACTATCCATGAAGCGAAAAGTATAATGCTAATTACATTTCCAATTGTCTACCGTTCGTATAAAAATTTGCATTTTCCTAGTAACCCATATAATAGGTCGGGATTGAAAAATACAAGGGTTAATTAACGGGCCCAGCGATCCGTAAAATAGGGTACACCTCTGTGCAGTTTCAAAGAGATTGGCTGCAACGCGATGCAGCGCGTGGTAGAGCCCAGTAGTATTTTATTTACTCTGAACTAGTGGCGACATAATGATGCCTAGTCTAGCTAGTAAGCTAGTTGTAGCTACCACGGGTATATGCCACAACCCTTATCAGCAAACTATGATAAATACGTCTCTTATCACATATTTATCAATAGGTTTGAGTTGAGACGCTCCTCTAATATTTAATCGCCCGTTCGACACGTTCCCGTGTGTATTTCAAATATTAAAAACTAGTTACTTCTCATATTTATTTAAATATTAATATTATGTAGGTACACGTTATTATAATTGTTTATTTAGTTGAAAATAGAAATAATAATTATTAAATCTTACTCAACAAGAAAAGTGATTTGAATATCTGGATACCACCAATGTCATGTCGTGCACTTTGCTTGCAGCTTTTATCCTGACTTAGCCCGCGCCCGCCGCTTCACTAATTAATCGCTCACAATCCCCATTAATCACTTTCGAACGAATTAAAGTTTCAGCGGCGACTGAGCAGTCGTAATTTTATGTTAGAGTTCGTTTAGAAAGAATTTACGGCTAACAACGTTTCTGCTAATCTCTTTCTCAATACATGGTTTACTCGTTTCGTTTTCTCTGTTCTGTATTACATTTAAGGAATTTTTTCCTTTCAGTGTGGATGATTGACAGTGGCTTGAACACTTCTAATATCTACAAACTTGTAACATTTATTATGAAACTGGACTTGACCATTAAGCATGTATGTTCACACGCCTCTGAATATTTTATGAACGTTTTCTATAGTTTATGACATGATTACAGACAGATAAAATAATTTAAATGTCAATTATGTATTTCTGGATAAACCTATTAAGAAAAAAGTGTCCTTTAGACTTTTCGATACTTTTTATTTAAAAGTTACATTTGAAAATTATTCTACAGGGGGTGGAATTAATTTCCTCTTTAATTGATCGCTACAAAGGCTCTGAAAACGGTCAGGTATAAAGGCCCTTTCCCTTATTAATTACATTTAAATGATGTTTGAAACCTCAGGTGGCGAGCCTATTGGCTTAGTTAGCCAACCAACATTTTGGTTTACCTGCCAATGCAGCGTTTTCTTACTTGTCCAATATTACATTGTTTCCCACCCTTATAATGTGTAATTTAAATTTGCGGTTTAAGCAGATCCATTTTCGAAAACAATATTAAAAGAGCTGATGCAGGGTTTATCTAGATGTTAATAAAATATACTGGCAGTACTTCTGCACGATTCAATCGTAGGCCTTAAATAAAAGTTCACTTTAGTAGAACCAATTTTAATAATCGGTCCTCCATCATCAGCTCACGTTTTAGGTATATTCCGCGCTGGATGACCGCATTTGCTAATACGCGAATTCAGTTTATTATCCTGTAAATAAGTTCGTCTTCGAGAGCAAGTTATCCTGTAGCTACACTAGTGAAAATATTTAGTTAATATCTTTGTTATGAATGAGTATTATCCGAAAACTGATGCACGAGTGCTATTTTAAGTTATAGCTGTTCAGCAATATAAACAGTTTTAAAATTTAAAATTTTTTTTTAGAACTCAAGGAAAACCCTAAATAGTGTCCACATTTGTTGCTTGCACCGTCGTTATTAGCTGATAAATTATGTCACGAGTGGCACAACAAGCCGGCGCAGTCAGCATACACGGTCGCGATTTGCATGCATAACTTGCTAACGAACTGCTTCTGTGAACGGCAGCACCGATCATTCGGTCAATGCAATACCACTCAATCACTGCACAAAATGCTTAATCAGCACCCCGATAAATGAGGTAATTTGACGCTAATATCATCCCAATTTGAGGATACCAAACCAATATGATACCAATGTTAACACAATATACTACGAGTTTCCAGTGTGTAAACTCTTTTCTTTATTATAAAGATAAAATTATATTTCCAGTGGCAAAATTGTGTAAACTAAAACTTAATAAATATAAGCACTAGCTTAGTAATTGGGTACGAAACTACAATATTGACTTACTAGTGAAACAAACTTAAATGTTCAATAGATTTTAGGTTTTATACCGTCTGTATATGTTTTGACGAACGCAAATTTTATTTGAATTGATTAGAAAATAAAGTTCTAAGACAGGTTAGTAAAATGACTAAAATGTATAGTAATTCTGTAATTAATTTCAACATTTATGAGATTAGAAAGATCTATACTGTAACTTCAAAGAATTGTAACAAGGTATTTTTTCGGAAACTCGTTTCTAAATTAAATGAAACATCATCAGGCAATGTTCTTTTTTTCCCGTAAAATGTAATCAAATATTTATCGATTCGTAATTCGTTGAGCGGCTCGGCGGCGTGATGTAGGCAGACGATAGGCGCGAATTATTAATGGAGTTTTGGGAGATTCCCTTTCCATCAACCGACGCGGTCGGCTCTTGCAATTTGATCCAATACATGTAACGGCTGCTACAACAACGTAATAATACGAAAAGAGGTGCGGTTATTGGGCTCAACTCGGCAAGCATCAATAGCTTATACGCATACGCACGGTTGAACGCCGACGAATAACGTAACGGATATGTAGACACAAAGTGTGGTCAAGGTTGCCGTTTCAGTTAAAAAAACACTTCCACATCGATTGACTTGACACCTAGAATAGAAGTAAGGCATGTCATCAACCTCTCTGAAACGATGTGCGATTGAGTGCAAGCAGATAATGGCGTGGGGCGTCCATGTGAATATTAGCTTCACACTGAGTGAATAAGAGGCTAACAGGGCCCCAGCGTCCGGAAGTGGACTATTTACGACCGATCATTACCCAAGCGTATTGTCGTCGGCGGCATGACCGCGCGCCCTGTGCACTACATCGTCCCAAATTGCCTTCTGTATTTACAGCCTACATTCCATAATCTTGAGTTACTGCAAGAACAGTATGCGGAATTCAGTTTCTGTCATTGTACTATATTGGCATCTTATGAATAATAAACAATTATTCGAACGATACTCATTATCATCGCGTATTAGAAATGCGATAGCAAAAACATAATTACTGCAAAGTAAAGCAAGCTTAGCGAAAAAACCGTTTCACGGAGAATCAGTTTTTGCAGCAAGGTATTTATGTATCTACAATTTCGTGTTAATCACTTTTACTCTATTATATCGTCGACTATTAGTGGTAACATGTGTATTAAACTACTGGGTCTAACTAAGCATCAGACTGATATAGCTTAATTAATATTAATTCACGGCTTTGTTTTATTCGTAGTATCGTTTACGTAATATGCAAATATTTTTAATATGAAGAGTCTCATCCCAGTGGCTGCTTGATATGACGCTGTAGAATCCGTGTCATAATTTTAAAAGACAAATATTACGTTAGTAAGTGGCAGATTATCCATATGCATGTAATCGGCAGCGCGGGCGGCCGCGGCGGGCGGGAGCCCGGCTGGGCGCGGAGGCTTCGCGCTTCGCTAAGCACTGTAAATACTCTCCCGGTCACGTAGCGCTGCGCTGCTGCAAACTGTTGAATATTTATACGCAAAATAATATTCACTAGAAGAAATTCCCTGAAACAAAATCCCGTCCGTGCTCGAATACGCAAGAAGCGGGAGCGACGTTAATCCTCCACGCGGATGACGACCGATTCCATAGGGGGATATTAAGATAATTGATTTATATTCCATTATTATAAAAGGGAGTTTGTTGAGTCGACATTTTATGTAAATTGATTTGATATCTCTGAATTTTTATCTAATAATCGGTATTGAGTATACCGTTCGTTTTAGCTGATATTACCATCTTCTGTCATCGTTTTTACTCGAGCATCAAAACACAGTAATCTTTATTATGTACGTTACATAGGTACCTGTATACTCGTATATCAAAATTTGACAGCACTCTTGTGCCTGCTGGATGAATGTATGTATTTGAGTAGGTAATGTCAGGTCAGAAGCTGGAATAACCTTATAGAATTTTTGCAAAGTGGAATTTCGCTACATACTAGTATGTACTCAGTAAAAGGCGTTACTAATATTAATTGCAGTAATTCCTTCCCGTTGGATTAACTTAGAAATTTCTTTTTATATGTATTTAATACTAAATAAGGTCAAGAAGATGTCATTCAAGAAGTGGGTCAAGATGTTTCATTCCATAATTTCCCCTGCAAGCTAAAATTTGAAAATGAACTTCCTGTCATTGCTGAACAAAAGGATTTTTTTAATGTAACCATTAAATTGTTGTTCTAAATCCGGTTTATAATAAACTTAATAGTGTAGATGCCAATTCATAACGTTTTCGTTGATTTTCAGTTACAAATGGCTTTACCAAAATGGAATGTAGAAAGAAAAATAATTTAGACGCAGGTACTTATCATCCATCAGATCCATCCACCAAAAGAATAAACGAATTTAACGATAACTAAACCATTTTCAACTTTAATTAAAATATCCTTTTGGCTTTTGAACTTATAAAATTTGAAATAGATAACGGCAACAAATATTATCAGATCGGGATTGGGTCCGGACGGGGTGTAATTTTACTATCTCTCCTTAAACGCGGAGTGTTTGTTTACAAGAGCCAGCTTCTGTTCAGCGGGGGGCGAGAAGTAGAGCGGGCGCGGGGCCCTGGGAGGGACCACGGGCGAGGGAGCTGTGCATCTACACGCTCCGTTGAAGCCCACGTCATTAATCCATGCGTTTATAGACGGACCGTTCGGAACCTCTTTCAGATATCGGTGAAAATCCGAACATTGCTCTACTTAGTCCCCGAACCCCGTTTTGTGGCTTGTGCGATCACGAGCGGTGACGCGCGTGAAACGTACAAAGCAATCCCCATTTACACTTCCCGCAGATGAATTTCAAACGACTGCAGTCATGGAATAATGTACGCGAGGTTCTTTGTGACGCCTAATGGAATCGTGAAACATTATTCTGTTACGTAGGTATCCTATATCTACATTAAGTTATCCGCATTTGATTTTTGAAAATAATTTTACATATATTTGAAAAGGTAGGTATATCAATCGTGACAACACTGAGAACTGATTTTCTATTAGGCTTGGAAACAACAATTTGAATGTCAATGTTAAAATTAACACATGCAATAGTAGGTGTTATTTCGCTTCGATCGTAGACAGTTAACAACAGCAGGCAATCACTTTCTTGTTTTGTTCTTATTCATTGCTGAGCAATGCTGAAAACATTCGTCACTGGTTTCCAGTGCTCTGGTACTCTGTACATTGCTAAATATAGAGGTTTGTTGAACTCGCTGACTCTTTCGCAACACGCCGCTCGTAAAACCATATCATCACAGTCTACAGAAGTGTGCCTGAATGTTGTCTTGTATCAACCATAAATCAGCCTGTTTCTATACAGTTATGAAAACTTAATATGATGTATTATACGTATGAATAAGGCTGGTTTGATAAAGATATCCTAATATCCTGATTTGAATCGGATCAATATTGACGCACCCATATTACAACCACGTTCAAGTTACATATTTTCCCAGTTTGTTCGCAAAGTGTCTAAGTTCAAGGTGTGTTTGGCTCATTCTTCAACTTTTCTCATTAAGCGGGTGTATTTCGACTGTTCCTCTGTCGTGTAATAAGAACGAGCTAATGAAAAAGTCTGACCACCCAGTTTCTATTCCGCCATGTGACATTGTTTCTAATTTAATAACTAAATAAAAACGAACACGACTTCTTAAGTTTTCATAAGCTTTTCAATTTCATTTGAACCTTATGAGTTTACGATATAAGCTACCACGTAAAGATTATTCACGAAACTATTTACGTAAAGTAAAATTTTACTGAATCGTTCTTTCAAATGGCAGATTATGAAGCTTTGAATTGAATATAGAGCGCAAAGCAGTGTTTGAAAATTACTTGTTCGATCACGCCACGCTACAATTGAATCGTTTCCAGACACGATTATGCCAAATAAGGGACAAGAATACAGAATGAGCTATTTTTCGATGGCAGATGTCCATTACAAACGGACCAGTGACGCATCTCGGTCCCCAGTGCTGCGACGTACCCGCAGCATTATTGCTCCTCTCGCGTTCAATTACATTTAATTGTTCTTCATAAAATTACCTAATTGTGAGTCGGCCAGTGAATGCCATTGAATGTCGGTGTGTTTCATATTACGTCATATTACTATCACCATCCAAGTGAGGAACATTTTCCAATCCAATTTAATAACATGGTGCAATAGTGGAAAACACAATTAACTCAATTCCAATTTCCGAACGTTATTAGTGAATATGGAATTGGTTCTGATATTGGAGATCGCACAATTTTGTTCACAGTTCGCCGCACCATGAAACGGCTCATCGCAAATTCATATCCTCACCCGTATTCGTAAGTCGCGCCCGCTCTACGAAACCTGAGGAAATAACCCGTTTAGTTTGGAACATGATGCTGTTATTCCTTCACCCAGGAGTATGAGACAAATTGTTTTAGATAACTTTTCTATTTCTGTTGATTATCTTCAATTCTGAAAAGTAATGAAAAAGGAGACTGCAAAAATTGCAAATATTAAGGATTGAAAGTTCCAAAGTTAATCTGTTCAGCAGATGGATTGAGCACATTCGCTAGCTAATATAGTTCCTTTTTCTATTCAAAATGTAAACTGTTTTAAAGCGTGATCAAAACAGTTAGCGTGTTAGGTAGATTCTATATTGCAGTAAAGGCTGATCGCGCTGTAAGATCAAATAGTTTACGTTGAACACTGAGCTGTGTGTATATTGTTGACGGCGTTCATAGCTTAGGCAAAGGAGACTAAACAGAATTGCGGCGGGCGCGAGACGAATCACAGGCGCGCTCTATAAAAAGTCTGTTTACGCGACCGCCGGATATGACCGGGCTGTGGTGCGCCACATGTGTAATGGTCATCGTTTACTTTTCTCTACAGCTCCTTACTACTTAATCGAAGCCTACAGCTGCCATGTGTTTCCGTGTTTTAAGAGTTTACATTTTATTCCCTTTAAGTAAATTTTTAAGAAATTCTAAAAATAAAGCCAGTCTTTGTGATCAATCATGCATAAACTAAAAACAAATATCTAAAATTAACTGAAAATGACAAAACGCTCATTATAATTTTATGAGGAAATTGAATAGCTGTTGAAAGGAGCTGGACTATTACAGAAGTAATCCTTTGTAAGTTTGACGCGCTTTATTTTTAATCTAAAACAAAACAAATGAAAGTATTTTGGGTAGCCTAAATGCCGCTAGCACTTACAATCCCTCGTTACGCGCTGTTAAAGAGTGAGTCACACCATTGTAGCTGTTACCATAAATAGCAGCGAGATGTGAAGGGTGCTGTGGCAAGTCGACACATGTACGTACTAAATCATCGCTAGGCCTGGACCATCTGTGGTTGGACAATTAAAACTCAAAAGCCGAGTGTTCTTAGTTTGTTCGTAGCGAGACGCTACACTCCGTCGTGTGACTGTCGCCACAAGCACCTGTGTACAATGGCTTTCTTTTCTTTCTAAATATACCCCTCATCCCTTTGTTCCTCATTTTCTTCTCCTTATATTAAAATATAACCATCTAAGTGCCGCTCTTGCTAGCGCGAGGGAGTTTAATAATCTTGTAAGTAGGTATCGTTATCTTGGCAGTAGAACAGAACCGCTTTTACGCTTCTTTAATATTTCCCAAATTATTACATTTTCCCCAATAATCCAACGTAATAGCCGTTTCATTGACAATTATTTTCCCACGTGCACTTTATTACGGAACATAAACTTCTTATTAAAAATATTGAATACGAGTCATGAAATAAATCATTTGCTTAATATTTCTGTTAATGATTGTACTTTGTGCAAAAATTCCATAAAAGCTGGCGCCTTATTAAACCATTTTCGTAGTAATGTTTTTCAAGGCGCTCTTTGTAGTCCTATCGCTACAAAACCTGACTGACATCTGTCAATTTTCAACCGTTTTTCTTTCACAAAAAATCGCTGGAATTCTTTTGGCTGCCAAACCATTAAAGTATCATTAATATTTTTCATAGATAATGGCTGATGTTTAGGTAATAGAAATCGTGAATAAACATTTTGGAGATTTCTGCTCGTTGTTTTAAATTATAATGAAGGTAGATACTTAGATGAATTTCACGGCATGTTTTATGTTGATTAATGCTAACTTGACAATGTCGTGCGTCTTCTATCGTGTGTGCTGACTGCTGTAACCGCAGTCCTGGCGTCAAACTTTATGGGCCGCTGTAGGAGGTGGGTGGACATTCTTTATCGTATTTGCGCTCACCATATTAAGGACTGACGCGGTTTGATGTGTCCTTCGAAACACGAAATCGTATTTCTTATGTACATGTACAATCATTCCAGCCTTGGAACAATTAGGTGATTATACAAAATTAATTCTACTCGAATCTAGGCCCACAGAGTTTGCCACGGCGGATCACGGAGTTGTTTTGGGAAATGTTTCGTATTCCGGTTGTCTTTGGTATTCGAAAGATGCGAGCTTAAAAAAGAGCAGCACTCAAGAGCAATGAGATCGGGGAAGAAAAAGGCCGCCCACCTCCGCGCCTCGCCGCGGCCCGTGATTAATAATGTCTTTGAGACACCCTCCGTCCGCCACTATTGACTGTATCGGTATTAGTATCCGACCCACCCACCTTCAAAAGGAGTCTCATGACGTTTTTGCGAACAGACCTATTGTAAATCAACACAATGAGGGTAAAATTGTGCTATTCAAAAGTAACTCTATTCATTTTATTTATGGAGAAAATGTTTCTTTTGTAGTTTTTCCACTCTGTATTTTCGATGTTTTATTGTGTTTTTCCGTTTTTATTAATACTTGAGCTTGTAAACGAACTCTGCTACTAAACGAGGTTATTATTTTCCTCCAATCTGGATATTAGTAGCCTTGTATTTTATTTTGTGATACAGACAATGCAGTGAAACATGTTAATAACATCTGCCAAGAGCTTTTTTCACTCTCGCTTCCATTAATTACTCAACGATATGAAAGTTATTATCTCGAATTAATACTAAGTGTTACCGGTATGTTCTAATGCAATTGATTCGCTAAATTCTACACGCCAAATGATATAAATTTTATGAAATCAATAGAGCGTTTACGGAATATTTTTTATAATGTCCGCATCGGTTTATTTTACAATTGGTATGAAAACGTCGTTTTTTTTTTAATATTTAGTTGTTATTGTTATCATTATGTGTAATTAAATTCACTGTTTATTGCATCCGATTTGTAAAGCTGTTGTTATAGCAGATTAATCTAACGCCTTGTGAAAACTGAATGGGCGGGCGCGCACATAATCTTGGCCGCCCGGGCTCGCTGACCGCCCGTGGCCGATCTAATCCCACTATCGCTTGGTAAGCTATTGTAAACAAACAAGATCGTTGTCTCTGTTCTGCAGTTGATGATATTATTTCTGGTTGACAATGTCAAGTTGTCGACATCCACAATTTACAATTTCCCATTAATACAACAACTTAAGATTTTCCCATTAATAGAAAGTGTTTTACACGTTTTACATTACACTGATTATGAATAGTATGATTTTTACTTTTATTGCATGAAATACTCAAACTGGAAATTGAACGCGTTTCTAGTTGCGAGTCTAAAATCAGACAAATTTCCTGAGGGAGCGACAGCAAAAGTTTTCGCTTGTTAGATTAGTCGTTATAATTTGTAGGGAAGCAATTTTATTTCTCGAGTTGGCCGTTGTTGATCCCATAGGGAAAGTTGTATTTGACCGTTTCTCGTCTATTGACTTCATTTATTGAGTAAAGCCCAATTGTGTACAATATTTGATTTAATATCAATTATTTATTGATAAAGAGGTAATTTGAAAAGTTATTGCTGGTCATAATAAGTAGTCCTTCGGTGATAATAGTACGGTATATATTTTTATGGAGCAGATTTTATTACGTCCGCTCTCAAGCCAAGCAGACGGCTGTAGTTGACGCAATTGCGACCAATAACCACTTCCTAATTTTCTCGTTTCCGGAGCTCCGCTGTGCACTAGTCGGGTCTAATTCACTCAATGACTGGCGACATTAACTGTACTTTTTATTACTGTATCAACTGTACGAAATTCATATTTCGGGCGTGTTGGGTACTTATGTAGGTACATACGTACATTATATGATAGGTTAGAGACGAGAAAGGGTGGAAATTGCCAAAATCATGCGGCACACCGGCCAACGAACCATGGGGGAGAGTGTTAGAATTTATTCGCAATTTTAATTTTGTTCCCGGTGGATATATCGGGCGTAAAATAAAATCGAGCGTGCGAGTTTAATAAACGACAGTTATGTAGGTATATTTTAATAAAATATCCAAAAACGGTTTTCTATATTCTCAAATACACGAATAATTCGAAATTCTCCGAAACGGATTCGGTCACAAAATGCTTAGTAATTCAAGTTAAACCCTATTTGGCATGAGATCTGAGTAAACTAAGCTGGCAAACTAACTCCATTGAAAATACTGTATTCAACTTAACCTATGCGATTGCGGTAGGTATCGTGCGAGACGGTACGGTTCGTGTTTTGGCACAAGCACTCCGCGTCAATATTTCGATTCGCAGCCCAGTAACGTCAAATATATAATCGGACGTATTTATCGCGACAGAATTAGCCATAAAACTAGTCGTCGCCCCTGAGACGCGCCTGTCCTGAATTCCTATTGTTTAATTGACACATTTAATTATTTCGTTTGTGATATCTGTTCTGATGTATGGTTGTATGTTATTTTCAGCACATGGTGGGGACGGGCATGGCGGCCCCGTTTCCCGCGGCGGCGGCGGCGGCGGCGGCGGCCGCGCAGTACGCGGCCAACGGAGACCTGGCGGGGGTGAAGGCGGAGGCCGGCGGGCCCGCGGCGCCCCCGCAGCCTCCGCTCGTCAAGAGCGAGGGCCCGCCGCCACCGGCGCCCTTACCGCCAGCAGCATTCTCACCACAACCACCTCCACAACCCCACCAGCCAAATTCAATAGATCAAAATACTAGTTCGGTAAGATCCATTTTTAATATTCAAAGAGTCTGTAAATACTCCCAACCAACTAAGCAAATAATAAAGGGTCACGAGTGAATCTAGTCTAGTAAAAAACATTAGATATTAGCTCAGTAATGTATTCTGTGCCTAACGTTACAAAACGACTCTCTCGTTTTGTGTAGCGCAAATAGTATTAAATATTTCCCTCACTCGGAAGGTCAAATCGTCCCTCCCAAGTATCTTATTAAAAAAGTTGTTGGTTTTTCGGTATAAAAGGCCTGCGTAATTTTGTTTTCCTTTTCACAGTTGATAAAGCAAAACAAATAAAGGCCGGCAAAGATCCGTAAAATTAAAAAATATTAACTGTCATCTGCACATAGGTAACTCAAGCTTTGGAGCCGTTGGCATAATTTCACATTCATTTTAAATTAATGTTATTTGAAGATGTACCCACATTTTTTATGTTTCATGACAGATACCTCTACCAAAAAGGCCGTATCCGCCGTCTGTTTATTCGTGTTACAAATCCTAATCATACTGTACTTGGACTTCATTTATTTAGTTTTTTAGTCATGTTTTTAATCGTACAATCATAATAAAGATTAATGACCGGCGGACTACACAATTTTGCAAAAGATTGCAAAAGATTAGTGAGTAAGGATTTTCAATTGAATGATAAACAATATTTTGCAAACGGAACGGCCTGTCATACCAGGGATATTTATTGGCCATCAATAAATGCTTTACTCTGTTCTGGGCAATAAATCAACCACAGGACTGCGGTTGGAATGTTTGCCAAAGTGATTTGCTCAAACGTTTGTTTCGGCAATTAAGGGTTAACGTTAAATATTTACAGCAAAGCGAGGGAGAGTCGAATGAGGAAAATACACCCGTGAGCGTGTCAGCGGCCGTAGCCGCGCAACAGGCCGCCGCGGTGGTCGCACAGCAAGCCGCGGCCGCGCACGCAGCCGCCGCCGCCGTCAGCGCTGCCGTCGCCGCCGGCGCCAACGCCGCCGCCGCCGCCACGCCGGACAAAACACTCGTCCCTGTCTCACAAGCCTCACAACCGAAGCGATTGCACGTCTCCAACATCCCCTTCCGATTTAGAGACCCCGATCTCAGAAACATGTTTGGGGTACGTAGACACTTAGTTTTTTTATTCAAGCACGGCATGATTGATCGATGTTGTTATTAGACGATGTGGCGGCCGCAAATTTAATTTGACGTTTTATATTTCAGCAATATGGCACGATACTTGATGTAGAAATAATCTTCAATGAAAGAGGCTCAAAGGTAAGCATTTTTATAGGCCCATAAATAAAGTGGCTCCCTGAAATCCATTCCATGGGTGGATTTCATTGTGGCTACTTTTTATTATCACTTTATATACTGTATTATTGAAAAATCAGCAAAGCAATAAACTATAAAGATTTTTTCTCAATGTAACGTACAACGAAATGTACCTTTTTCGTTTACATGAATTATTTATGAAGAACCCTTTTATGATTATTGCTTAGTTGACAATTTCGAAATACTTACAGAGTGTAAAGAACAGCTTGGCAAAACCTTGAAAAGTGAACCCAAAAAGTGAATCATTGTCCCGAACTTAAGTTTTTCCCGGAAATGAAAACAAACATTTTGTATTCAGGTTTTTCTTTCCTTAATGTAATAACATCTCTTTTGTGCCCGTTTCAGTGCTCAAAATAGATTTTTTGGGATGTATTTTCGCTGAATATACACTTTGTAAATGAAGTATAAAATGAAATATCGTAGTATAAAAAATATGGGATGAAATTCCAGTGGTTTACGCATAGTCTGGATTTGCTATTTTAGTATTTACCAACCTGTCCCTTACACTCTACATATTGTTGCAATTACAGGAATAATTAATTACTAAATTTTCATTGACTGTGAAACATTTTATCGTAAAATATAGTGTATTTTGGAATGTTTACTCCTAGTAAATAAATTTACAAATTTTAAGCCAACTGCTGGTGACATAGAACTACACAATAATGACCCTCACTCCCTCCTACAAGTGCGAGTAAGACGCATTATTGTTGTCTCTACGTTACTCGTCAGTCCTAAAGAATGCGTATATTATGGAAATAATTGTCATTAAATATTCCTGTGATTATTTATAAGTTTGATATTCATAGCTATTGCTTTAATTTAAATCTTTCAACGTAATATAATTCAAACTTTTATTTTAAGATCAATACGAGAATTTGCTAATTTTAAAGAATATTTTTATACACTGCAGTAGCTAAGAAATCTAACTAACACTAGTAATTAGTATTTCTGCCCAAACTAAAATAACAATAAGTAAATGACCCTATACAATGAAATTTTCTCTTCTCTTTCAATTCATGTGATTTGTTAATTAATAGCTTATCAGATCTAAAGGCAAATGGGCTTAGTATTAAAATAATAATTTAATTTATTAATCATGTTTTAAACAAGACTATTTTCATAGCGTATTCTTGGTTTTAATGTTTGGTGCAGTATCTCTAATTGCATTGTATATTATCATTGAATAATAAATAATTAAAAGTCTATTATTCTGATTTTACAAATCTGATCTATGATTTCTCTAAAAATGACTGTGACATACTTTTATATCAATTTACTTTTATGTTATTGACTCTGTAATCTGTCTTGCTTAAAAATACAATTTAAAAAGTAAGTCACAGGAGCAGCTGTTAATCTGAACATAATTTTAATAATGATACTCAAAAAACAACTCACTGTAAATGACAATTTCCCATAAATTTGTGAAAATTTTACGAAAACATTTTATAATTGATTGGATTGAACGCTTTTTCGTGTTACTGCTTTCCTTGTGTCCGTTTGGTGACCGCCCCTGAAGTAGTCCATGCTCGCTCATGTCAACAAGTATTTTTACTCTTTTGGAATAATAGCTCCGAATTATTTTTTCTTCAATGCCTCACATTGGGATATGCAGTATTAGAGAATGATGCATCGTCACTATAACAGCTGATTTCCTAAGTCATATTTTTTCAGGACAGCTCTATTATTCATGACTAATAATATTGTTGTAATTTGTAATCGTCCAAACTACTCAACGAACAAATATTCTGGTCCATAATGTAACTGGGAGACCTGTAGAGTCTTCTCTCAAGAATAGATCAAGCCTGTGATTGATCTCAGTATTGAATCGATCAGACGCTTAGTCTATGCTTGAATCGATGTTCGAACATCATTTAAGAATACGACCCTAAAACTAATTTACAATTGGTTATATTCCGTGATCATAATGTGCAATAGTTTTAAAAATTATATGTTTTCTCTCTTGTTCAATGTGCGTGTAGTTTGGATGACAAATCATTCTGAAGTTCCTACTTAATCCAATTTAGTTAGACTCTCTTATACATTAATATCCTGTCCATTATAACTTACTTAAAAACCGGTTTGTAAGTCATACGCTTCCTAACAAGGGAACATGATTTTCATTAGTTTTGAGCATGTACATTCCGCTGACCTAAACAATGTGTTAATAAGTTTAAAAATTGTAAATTATATCTAGAAGTAACTGGTGCATCATTTAGTTTGGCTTATTTCAAATGTCACTCGTGTCTTCTTCGTCTATCGGTTAGAATTTGATGTTTTTCATTAATAGTGAGAGCCTGGAGGGCTCGGGCCGCGGCCGCGCCGACCCATCGTGGCGAGGCCGAAGAGGCTCGCAGTACCCTCCACCTCATTATTAATTTACCTCTCTTGACCTCTCTTTCTCTCTGCCCAGATCATTGTTTACCTAATAATTACTTGCACTCAGAATGGTAATAATAGAGCTGTCATTGCTTTTATAAGTGTAAGCGTTTCGTACAATCAGCGACTTGTTTGCCACTTTCACAACTCGTCTCTTCCACTATGATGTGTGCTGTGCTAGCTGCTTTTTGTATCTATGGGTTATCACCATGTATTGACAGTAGTTAATTTGTCTTAGCACGACCTATTGATACAAGTGATTTAATGAAATTATTATCATGTGTTTTGATTTGTATGCAGTTTTACGTCTTTTAATTATTAAATACTGACTTTTGTTTATTTTTTAACTCACGTAAAGTTGTTAATAACGAACGACATAAACCTGCGGCATTCCCAAGATATTAATATTGTTGTATCGACAATGTATCAAGTTTTTAATAGTTTTTGGCACTGTACAGTATTGCACAATGTTATAAAGTACAGTAGGTACCTACCCGTTAGTGTGTCAATGAGTTAGTACGTGTATATGTATAGGCTGTTGGTTGTTGAATGGCGATTTAGATATTGGAAGTTTTCAGTTGAAATGTGTTTTTGCTCCGTGAATTCTGTATCTTCCTCCATGTAACACATGTCAGAGACCGACTCCCAGCCACAGTGTTGGTTGCTCCGCTCCGATTAGTCCATATTAGTGATTGATGCATGATCGGTGACTTTTCTGTATAGATCAAACTGCAGCTAACATTCCACACGAAGTTTACTTGTCATTTTGATTCAAGTAGTGTCTTTCAATTAGCTTCGAAGAGATTCCTCGATCCTGACATACACAGCAATACGAACTGTCCTACAATTAGTACAGACCACTTGGTCGAGCGACTTTATATTAATTTATTGTAATCCAAATGCTTATGTGTACCCATTCAGCTAGAATACGCTCAAAGTATCAACGTAATCAAATCAATAATATCCTATCAATATTTTCACTAGAATATTTAAATAAAGAATATGCAATGCATAAATGTTAATTTTTGTTGCACGTTGTTTTTTGAGCGACGCTGTTTTTAATGCATGTTTTGTCTGTCTTGCATGCAGGGATTCGGTTTTGTAACATTCGCAAATAGTGGTGATGCGGAGCGAGCACGAGAGCGTCTTCACGGCACCGTGGTTGAGGGCAGAAAGATAGAGGTGTGCATGACTCAATGAATACCATCCGTAGCACTATGTAACTTATAACATCCCGCTCCTACGCCACGCCCACCGCAACCTGCGCTCGTCTGCTCTGTAGTATTGTCACGCTAGCGCCGGCCGCCGCGCGCCGCGCCAGCCGCGCCTTAGCACTAAGTATGCCGACATCTAATCCACAAACAAACCTTATTTATTTTATCCCTTTACTCTCTAGACGGTCATTTAATATGCCGATCGAATGAGAGAGTCTCACAGAGAATGTAGAACGAACCGTACCGTCAATGCCGCAGAGGTAAGATTACAAATACAAATTTTAGTCCATTATAATATCTATTTGTTCTGAAACACACAAAGTACTAACATGATAATGATGACTTTGTGACATTCATTTTTTTATTTTCGAAAATTCAATCCCGTATGGTTTTCCTCCTCATTCCTTTCAACACCTTCCAGTGTCAAACGTCTTACGCAATAGAGTTACCTAAATTGTTGTAGCTATTTCTGGAAATTCAAACTAATTTTGAAATCTCTTGTCAACACTTTGCAAAGACCTTTGACACGAACATTGGCTGACTTTACTGTACTATTAATAGCTTACTACTAACTATTTTTCTTGTATATTTTTATTATAAATGTCAAGTAAAGCAAAAATGGGTTCGAATCCCGTTGGTTAACTTTAAATATCAAAGAATAAATTTTTGAAAGTAAATAAAATATTATTTAATATTAGTAAGTAGAGTAAAATATAATTCAGTTTACTTTTGTTTTGTTTGCTTTAATTAGTTAATTTCTTTTATTTCAAAGTCAGCCAAATCTGTTTTTTTTTAGACTTAAAAACATGTTCTGACATAATGTTTACTTCCAAATCAGGTTAATAATGCTACAGCGAGAGTGCAGACAAAGAAACCACCAACTGTACCCAACGGTGAGTGTGAGAATTATTACCTTTACTAATTTTATTTTTATTTCATTGATAATGATCTACCAACCAGTTATTTAAATATAATATAAAAAACACATATTGTGAACCCTCTTTTGCATTATTAGCTTAACGCATTCCATAAAATTACAAACTAACATTAACTCAGTAGATTTCCCCTCACAGTTTACAATATTATGACTGCAAGTTTCACATTTACTGATGTCTTATAATAAATTTAACCGCCCACACTTGTAATGACATATAATGCATCTTGGGATTTTTCTCTTTAACCCATCCAGTCATACTGACTAGAAACGGATCAGTTCCCACTCTGGGTGAGAGAGCTGGATTTATAAAGATCGGTGTTGTCCACTTCAATGTAACTTTACATGTTGGCTAGATCCGTTGTCTGAATGCAACTAGGTGAATGCTATTTAGAGAATGAGTCCACTGTCAGCAGCCGGAGACAGTCTGCGCCTGGGCACGCGGGCGATCTTGCGCAGTTGCGTTATGCACTCAATATCACATTACACTAAAAGCTATTATCACATGACCTCGTTACTCTTAACGCATCCACCGCTACGGTTCACTTTGTTTGGTTCTGACGCGCCAGTAGTTGACATGTCTAGGCTGTCTCCGGCCTCACTGTTTGCCTGAAGACATCTCTGTGTCCGAACGAAAACACCCAACTATTAGACGGCTTGCTAGATCCATATTATACACCTTCTTTAAGCTATTGACAAGATTATGATTACTGTTAATTATCTTGACGTTTGCTGGAATGAATGTTACTTCGGTCTTGCACTGTCAATTTCAATTTTGTAGTTGAGAATGTGTTAGGTTTGTCTTTTATGTGTCTAGCCTTAGAAGTGCCGATTAATTTATGGCTCATTTTTAATTTATTCAAATTTATTTTGTTTCAGTGTGCGTCCCATGGCCTGAAGGTAAGACAGAAAGAAATCATTATGTATGATATATCATTTATTCAATCAAAAGCTTTCGCGTTTACATTAATTATTGTAACATTCATACGAGCATGATTTTTCTTTACTTAATGTGGTGGGAATATGCGGTTGATTAGATTTGTTGCTCGATGAAATGAATGTAACCTGTCGAATTTACAGCATTGGTAAAGTTGCCCCGACGGCCATGTTTCTTTAGAGCAGTAAAACTTAACCGAGTCATCCTCGGTCCTCGGTCACCGTGTTGGCCAGGCATATTTAACGTGGACATTTATCAATAATAAAGAATACGCGATCAGATAAGCTGTAACGCAGCATGGCCATACGATCCTGATTCTGTTTAATTTGTGAATTATGTCTGAACGCTCAGCATCGTCATTTGATTCGCATCCTAGTGCATATTTAGAGTAACATAGTTTATTTCGTGAATAACGTATGTACGAGCGATGTATTTACTCGCTTTTCGACTATAACTACTAAAAACACCTAATAGCAGCAGTTGTGCGTCGGCGTTCCTTTCGAATGTGGCATTTCTTTGCTGCAGTTTACAGTAACGAATTGAACTCTGTGTAGACTGGGGACATCGACATTAAAGTCGTGGATTAATGATCACCAAACTTGCATATTCAGTCTGGCAAGCAAATATCGAAAACCATTCATTTATTGCTCCATCGTAAACGAGAGGTGATAAAAGGTTTCGATGATGTAGTTCATATGATTATTTCAAATCGGGGTTAAACGGGCGATACCGAGTTGCGAGGGTATAGAGGCGCGATGTGTGCGCAGGGCTGCGGGTGTCCGGCGTGACGTGGCCCTGGCTCGGCGCGGCGCCGGCGGCCGCGCCCGCGCCGCCGCTCGTGCTGGCGCCGCGCGCCGCCCAGCGACGCAGGTACCCCCTCCCCGCATGTTAGCTCTCCCGTGTGTTGCATGTAGCGGCCGGGCTGCGCCGCGCGCCCCGCCCCGCCGCGCCCCCGCCCCCGCCCCCGCACAACCACGTGACACTCCCGCACGTCCTGCCCCGCGCCGCCGCCTACGCGACGCAGTTGCACGCGTATGCACCGTGAGTACCCACACTAGCCACCCGCCCGCGCCAGGCGCCATCGACCTACCCGCGCTCCCAGATCCTCCCTTTCACATTAGTTTCTTAAATTAATTAATTTCATTACTTTTGCTCAATTTATATTGTAAGATTTGTAAGGCACTTATTTTATTATTTTTGTTAAATTTAATAAGTAGTGCTATTGATTTTTATTGTTCATAAAATTTACATCACTACCTTTTCATTGTCTATCTTTGCCAATAAAAACAATGTTACACATAATTTGAATTAGCTGCTTTCATATCGATCAGATTTGACTTGTACTCAATTAAATAAATAATACGTGATATTTAATTGTTACCACCACAGGAGACCGAGCTATTGTTGTCAATATGGTCCGAAGTAACCTCATCCCTTTCCTCCCACCCTCCGAATCCTGATCCGAACCCCGTCCTTGTATGATTCACATGGTATGAAGTTTTAATACTTACACTTGTTAGATTAACGTATCAGCACAACCCGTAATTAGTTAGCACACTTGTTTGATCTGTAACTAACATTTAACAATGAACCTAACTAGTTTGCTCAAGCTCAGTAAACGCTTTACATGTTAATAATGCATAACAATAACGTAGCAAATATTATAGATGTTTAATAGTTTTGCATAACTGTTAGAAATATTATTTTAAATAGGGATGTCCCAAAACTTAGTGTAAGCAAGCAGCAAAACTAGTTTCATGAGAAATACAGAATCACTTCTGAAGAACTTAGACATATTAATCAATAAAAATATAAACTAGCGATTCTTCAAGATATTTGATTTGTTTGTTTAATTTCAGAATTACTTAGGTAAAACCTTAGGCTAAAGCTATGACTTATAAACATTTAATCTCATTCTGATGTAATAAAAGAGCGTAACTACTTCTGCTCTTGACACTACAGTATTGTGACGTCTTAAGAAGTAGATTTTACTCGCATAATAAAATAATGTAATCAGTAGTTCGTATTTGTAGTTACTTTTGCATATACAGTAGATTTTTTTAATGCTTTAAGTAATTAAGGCACTCAACGTATATTTTCAAATGAAATTATTTCAGATTATAATTATAGTTATGTACAGATAATATTGTGTAATTACATGTGATTTCGTTTTACTTCCAGTGTATATTACGACCCATTCTTAGCAGCGGCTGCAACGGCTGACTCCAACTACAGACTTCAGGTAAAAATTACACTTATTATGAATTTTATCTTTTTATATTGCTTATACAAATGTCACATCAAAGAAATTTCCCTAGGCGTTATTCAATGAGTCGAAAACCATCGTACAGCAACGAACACCTTTATTTCATGGTCACCAAATCACGGAACACAAGCAACCTGCTATGTGAAGGTAGGCGAAATGTATGATGCACCATACAAATCGCCTACATTGCGTAGGTACAGTATCAAACTTGTGATCCGCCTTGTGATTTTTACTTTCGACATGAAGGTGTTCGTTCATTCATAAAACCAACTTCTTATGTCTTTGCAATGTATATTTGATTAATGATGCAAGTAATCAGAGCTATGAAGGTAACTGATGTGGAGGGCCGTGGTGACCGTGCGTGTGTTGTTGCAGGCCGCGAAGCCGGCAGCAGAGGTAACCCATCTCGCCTCTAGCGCTCGGTTTCGATTGTGACTGTATCAGTATCTCTTTCGCTTCCTGATTCATGTTTACACCACGCTAGCATAAGTTGTATTATTCATCGTGGAGTGAGTGCTGGGATTTTGTTTGCTCCTTATTCGTATGGTCCTATTGGTTGGTAATCCACCGTAATGCAGGGTGCACTGTGTTTGTGATAACGAGTCGGAGAGCACTGGCGAGGCCGCCCCGCGACCGCGCGGTTTGCTTACTGTTGAGTTTATTATCCTTGTTCGTTGGTATTGTGGTGGGTGATTTAGTTTAGGCGTTTGCTCAAGCTGTGAGTTGACTCGATCTGATGCTAATTTATTATCATGCTCCGAGTAGAACATTGAGCCCACAAAATTTAATTGCAACTTTCGACGTTTACTAACAATCACCATGTAGTATAGTAACAGTATTTTTCTATTTTATTTTATTTAGTTTGTGTCGTTTTACATTATTTTGATCTTCTGTTTCTCTAATTAGTGCATGCCAATAAATCATAAAATCATCAGACTACAATTTTTTTGCGGCAAAAGCTATTTCAGAAACGCCCAGTTTGAATTTGTATTTTGTCGCAGAAAAATATTTCATCGTAGGACCGTGTGCGAGGAACGCTGCATGTTAATATGTAAATATAAGTAAAGTCTACACCGGCTCCTTATCGTGTACCTAAATAGTTTTCAATGCGTAATTCTATGCATCGTTCTAGCTTCTGTATTTCTGGCTACACAGATAAAATCTGCTATAAAATAAACTTTATATCTCATCGGTTGGTGAGTACACCTCAAGCAAGAATATGGTAAGATAACATTTACAGGCGTTCTATCTGTTTTTAACGTGAATATATCCATAATATGTATTTTATTGATCAACTGAGCTGCAAACTCATCAGTGCTGGGGCCCGCATCATTCAGTAAATAACCAAACCACGCTACCGTGGATTGTGGGCTCATTGTTCGTTGTTTAAAGAAACACGAGTTCATTCATGAAACTGAAACGCGATGCCGTATTTATTTATTTTGATGGTTAGGCTGTGTACATATTATACATATTAAATAACTTGATGAAAATCAGAGAGATTATTGTTTGCTTTTAATTTATTTACTAATTTCATTCAGTTTACAGTTCAGGAAATTAAGGGATTAATGTAATTGACTTCAAATGTTGCCGTTAGGTCATTTTACACACTAAAACCTGTCTTATAACGGCTTCACCTACAGCTATCGGGTTAAGGCTCCGTCTAAAGCTTTGTTTAATAAGAACTGAAACTAAAGATGGAACTGATAACTGTCGTTACGCACGGGTAGTCGTTATAAATACTTCGCCTTTTAGCAAAGGTGTTTTAAGAATGCTACGCGTTCAGCGTATACTTTAAATGCGCCGCATAACATGTCCGTGATCGCGCTTGCAGGCCGCAGCGGCAGCGGCAGCGGCGGCGGCGCCCCTGCTGAAGTCGCCGCTGACGACGGCGCAGCACGCGGCGGCCGCGGCGGCGGCGGCCAACTACGGCGCCGCCGCGCGCGCAGCCGCCGCCGCCGTCAGCGCCGCGCCCGCTCCCACCGCGCTCGCGCCTCTAGCGACGTAAGTGATGCTTCCATCCAACTAATGTCTTATATTTCTTCTTTTTCTACTATGTGCCCTACACATTGCCACTTCAGCTTGCTAATCCGCCGGGCTATGTTCTTTTTCTTAATGGCAATCAAACCTCTGAAGTGTAAATAAGCGAGTTACCTAAAAAAAACTTAGTCCGTCAGTTACATTATCAAAAAATATTGAACATGTATATTTTTATTTGTCAATCAAACAAGCAATTGCGAAGCTATGATGCGTTAGACCTTACATCATAAGATCATTTCTATAGTAAGCTCTTCGCTAGACCTTCACACTTTGTGAAGTTTGCGTGACGTCACAAAGTTCTACACTTTTAAGCACGCTTTGACGTCACAGGCTTCCATTGAACTTTGGCACGCTTTATCTCTCAATTTTCATTAGTTTAAAAAAGTGAAAAATACGTGTCGAGTATTTTTTGGTAAGTTAACCGACGGACTAATTCACTCTTGCTTTTTACCCATGAAACATCTCTATTGTGCCAATGTCAAGTGGAAAATTGATATACCTAACTCGAACAATAGAACATGTGTTTTAGTTCTATTGTTTTATGGATTCCGTGAAAACAAGTTTTCCGTAAGGTTTCAAGACGTCATCGGGGCGAAAGCAAGTTGTTCACACGACACACTCAATGCGTGCTTAATTAATGAGGAGCAGTTTTTACTCCAATGGAAATTGCCGAAGTTGAATAGATGCATTCTATTTCTGACAGTTGATAGGGCATTTCCTAACAAATTGACATTTAAAACGATAGTTTTTGATGTTAATTTAAAATTAAATGCCACTTTCCCGGCCAAGTTTCTAAAATTACTTTTCAGGGGCTTGCTGACCCAACGAAACGTGAAGAACATTATTCATCGACCCTGTTATTAATAAACAACGTATTTTGGCAGGTATGGCAGAGAATACGCAGACCCATACCTAGGGCACAGCATCGGCCCAGTCACGGGATATGGGGTAAGAAAACACTTTATTTTTTTCTTGTTGATTTGTACTTATTGTTTATTTTTGGTAATTTTTTTTCTTCTTCAAATTCGGTACAGTGATCTAAGTTCACTACATGAGTTTACCTCCCCTGTATATTAAAATTTACTTGTGTTTAACCTAATTAATTCTCCTTTTGCAGACTGCAGTCTACAGAAGCGGTTACAACAGATTTGCGCCATATTAAGCCAGTGGAACAAAGTTAACATTTTACTCGAATATGAAACTACCTTCACCTCTAACCTAACATGACAATGAACTCTCTTTGTAAACGTACAAACATAATTCATAATTAAGGTAACAGTAATAGTGCTAGCCGATTCCTGTGTAAGTAAGCTTGGTAGCATAGAACTAACAGCCGACCGCCGCGGCCGGCGTCGGGAGAACTTATGAATACCAAAGTCATTAAAATTTCTAACGGAAATAGTTTATTAAGTTAAACTGTATTGTAAATTATTTGTATACCTAATGCTATACAAGTGCGAGCAGCTAAAGTAAGTGCTTTCGTTCTATTTAGATATTTGTAAGAGTTACTATTTTACTAATAACACATGAGTGAATGTGAATATCTACATAATAGTGTATGGTATTTTCTAGTGTAGATGTTAACCTTCTAATTGACAATAGAAATTTCATGTAAACGATATTTAGTGAGCTTTGCACTTGCATATCATAGAGAAAATTGTAAATAATATAAATCCAGAACACGTTTTTACTGTTTTAAACGTTAATAAAATCACTTTAAAATCGTTTCCAATCGCTCGCGTATTGCGAGGTCGATACAGGAATGTAATTCTCAATTATGTTTGATGAGACTCGTTTACAATCGCCCGCGGTTTGAACCTGAGCTCCACTAGATAGCTTCCAAACAACCCACTAGAATATTAATTCGTACCGGCCCCTATTAGGTATTTATAATGCGGATTCACGTACTCTCGCATGTGCCGGGAGACAATAGAATTACCAGGGTTCGAGGATATATATCAAGGGATATATATCTTGATATATATCGGATATATATCCGATATATATCAAGCCGGTTTTAATGATATATATCAACTTTTAAAATTTGTTCCTGTATTTGTACTTTTTGACATAAGATTTTTATTTTTTTAGTTCATTTTGCCGTATTTCAAAGAAATTTTATGTTTTTGCTTTATTTCTCTGATTTTAAGTTTTAAAAACATTAAAAACATGTTTATGTAACACTTATGCAATAGTATTCATGAATAATACAATAAAATAATAGTATGGCTTTCATACAAAATTGATATATATCAAAGTTGATATATATCCGATATATATCATAAATATCCGATATTTTGATATTTATAATAAATATCGGATATTTTCGAACCCTGAGAATTACCAACCCAAGAAGTACACTTCCAGAATGTGAATGTTTATATTTATAATCATTACATTTTATATGGTGCGATTTTTATACGGTGCCATTTATTTGGTTGTTGTTTTACAAATATATTTTTTCAAAAGTTACCTTCTAACCTATACATAATATACTGAATGAGTAATTTTAAATAGTTGTAGGATTGTTCTGCGTACCTTGTAGTACGGCGCCTCGGGCCGCCTCTCCCGGTTGTGGAGCGCCAAAGTTCATTCGTGTTCCCGAAATAGTCCTTATTTCAGCACTTGCTCTGTACATACAATTCGCTTCAAGCCGGCGTAGGTAATCTCAAGATGTTTACTTTTCAGTTGAACCTATTACCTGTAAATCGAAAGCGCTAGTTAATAATTATTAATATTTTACTGAAAAGTAGGCGTAACGCTTTAGACGTAGATGTAAGAGAGAAGGGAACTCCCTCGAGTTCTCACATATCATTGAGATTTCTCCTTGTACTTTTGTTTTTGTTGTTTTCCCAACAGTGTAATTTTACAGTGCTATTTTAATACTTTTTAACCGATGTATTTTCGTTTTACGGAACAAACACGCGTACGGGTCCAACCCTTTAGACGTCGTAATGTTTAGATCTATAATAACATTTGCATTAGTGTTGTAAAGTATTGTAACATTGAATTCGCTCAACGTTTATACCAAAGCACAAAACCCATCGATTCGTACGTATCCGGAGCGTTTGCATGTCACTAACCACTTCTCAGTAGATTTCATAGTCTTTCAAATAGAAAAACTTTAAAAATCTATGAGTCACATAGATGATTCGGAACGAACAATTAATATTCTTAAGTTATATTACTGTAGTTTACTAAGTAATTTTCTCTATGGACATATCTGTTTGCCATCTAGAGTAGTCGTCGTATCTTTATCGAACAAAATGATTTTAGATCTGATAAAGTTTATTTGCTGTTACGGATGTGTCGTTCAATATGTAGTTCATTTGTAGAGAGTGTATCCTTGGAATGAGAGTGTGGCACTTTTATTTTTAAAAGTCTTCAGTTAGTTCAAGATAGGAAACAGGCACACGAACGCTACTAACATATCAAGTAACAAGTGAAGGCATATTGAGGCCTCCGAAGTGACCCGCGCGAGTGCCCGCGGTTTTAGCTTTAACTCGCACGTGCGCGGGCGCCGCGCCCGCCGCCTCAAGTAGCAGTCCCATGACATTTTTGGTCTTGCAGATATTCTAGTCTTTACGCACAAACTACATAGTAAAGGTGCTTATTCGTAAAGAATTCATGTGATATTTACGGAATAAGTTCCGTATATCTGATCTTGATTTAAACGTATGCTCTTTCTTTTATTAGTATCTTATTTGTTAAGATCTTCGTGTCATATTTTTTTCTGTACGCTGAAGTTATACAGCTTCACTCATTTTTAGTGCCACTGGCTTTGTATTGTGTAAGTTGTAGTTATTACCTTATTTAGACGTAACTGTAGCCAGTCAAGTTGCAGCTTCGATCAACATTTTGTGCTTTACTGCTGAATACTCATGCGTGAATGTGTAATTTTAAGAAACCTATAGTTTTTTAAGTGATCTGTTTAAGTTTTTTAAATGCAAGTTTTGTATCTAAGTACATTTAAAAGTACATGTGATTCTATTGATGATTTTATGTATTAGTTTTATTAATATTTTTCTGGTGGTAACTGATGTCACAAATACTTACATTAGTAATGATTGTCGAATAAGTTTGCACAAGTAAGCTAAGCGTGTTTTAGACTAGCGGCCACAATGGAATCATTAAGTGATTGTAATTCGATTATTTGTTTTAAGAGCTAACCGTACCCTGCGTCTTAAACTCGCCGCAAACTTGATTGCTAGTGCTATGATAATAATCATTTTTTTATTATGTTAAACCATTTTAGCCATTTCAAGGTGATTACGATAATAAATCTCAAAAAACTAACTCAATTTCTCGTTTTATGCAAGACTTTTAAATCTAAGCCAAATTTTCACTTGGAGAAAAATTTGAATTTAAATGACATATCTGACAAAATGGTTAGTGTGCTACGATAAGATTAAAAAAAAATCATCAAGAACAATGTATTATAAATATAATAATCATTAAATTAAGGATAATATGTATTTTGTAACGCGATTTGTTTCTCGGTTTTTATGAGATGTTAAATTAAAATTTCATACTATTCTCGTTTCTTTATGCTGTGCACAAATTATACGATCGACGGCTTCGATATTGTAATCATTAGATCTAAAATGAATTGTTAAAATATTGTGCATAATAAGTCATATCAGTAGTGTTGTTAGCGAATGTCGATGATCGCTTGGCGCCGAGCGCTGCCCCGCGCTAGCCCCGCGCGGCACATCACACAACGTCACGTCATGGCGACTCGCTGGTTAAGGCGAGATGAGTCATGGGAACCGGATCATTGCTAGCTCTCAACAAATACCAGTTGAACGGTATCCATCGCTCTGCTTGTCTGGCCAGCGCAACCGCCAGCGAAGGCGCTAGCGCGGCCCCGAGCGCCGGCGGAGCCGCCAACTGTAAATAATGTTATCGGTGGACTCTCTACCGCATGTTGTGCATATAATTTTTACCCTCGGGTTCATATTGTTAAAGTAGCCAGAGTTAATAAGTATCACTTGTTCGTCAATTGCACTCGTCGACGCTGTTCAGTTAGTGTAGTAGCGTACTCAGATATTAGCAGGGTTAAATTTTATGCCTATGTATCCGAGTGCGTAACGTTAAAGTCGTAGACGCGCCTCGCGCTCGTAGTGCACGATAGAGACATTCACGGTAGGCGCATCTACGAATTTAAGACAAATATTGTTATCTGTAATACTAAACGTGGGAACATAGGTAGACGTAGCGCATACTTTTATCGGTATCATAGAGCTCTGCCAGCTACACAATTTAGAGAAACGTTATAGAATGGTTGGGAGTAGTTTATTTTAATAATGGTAAATTACTGATGGTCGTACGTTGCGTCGCGGCACGCTGGCACCTCCGCGGCCGCCGCCGCCGCCGCCGGACCGCGCGCCGCCGCCGGTCGCCGGAGTATGCGCTACGCCGAGGGCGGGCCCTCCACTCGACCAGTATTTGGATACTAATACAGTGCTCAATTTCCATAAATGTATGTTGTACGTAATGTTAAAACTAAATGTTTTTGAAATTTAATGTGAACTACAATAGATTTGTTACATAATGAATGTCTTCCGTTTGGCACAGTTTATAGATTCAATGCACATTTTATTGTTGCACGTCGGTCCCGATGAGGAAGTGCAGTTTTAGAACGAACGTTTTCGAGCCAAGTGCACAGCGAGCTCCCCTCGTACCATTTGTGATAAAGTTAATAATGAATAGAATTTCCTTTTTAGTGTGGCAATTTTTAATAAATTGCAAAGCTGATTTTCTCTTTATTGTAAATATATTTTTTTCAAAATGAGAAATATTGAATGAAGTGAATCATTTAAAGCCTTTGGCATTGTGTACTCATTTACGTTATTAATAAATTATAGTATGAATGTTTGTTTTTTATTTGGACATCACACCATCATCGCACCTTCCTATCTCTCCAAAGAATCAAATTAATCAGTAATGGAAATCGAATAAACAATTTGATCGTTATCATTGGTGACACGAAAGAATGACGTCGAGGACTTTATTATTTTTCGAACGGCGATTATCACTGAGGCACGAACGCGGCGAACGATTCGACACGACTCTACATTATAATCCGCCGCGGTAAACGAAGGAAAACTGCCAATGCCGGAGAGCGTTGATTGGGGGAGCGTGATAATATTATTAATGTTGATAAGATTGCAAGGTTCCTTGATAATAAATAGTAATCACTCCTTAGTGTGAAATAATTAAAACAATCGGAATGGCAAGATAATCTGGCGGAGTGATAACGAGTGCCGTTTTTCCAATCACGCAGTCGAAGCCCGATGCGCGAGCGCTGCCTAGCTCTCTATTCCCATAATTAGAAAAAAAACAATGTGATATTTTCTGTGCCGGTGATAGATCAGAACATCAATATGGTGCTGTGTCCTCCGTTCCGGTGGTCATCCAAAGGTGGATTTTCTCTAAACAAAGTGCAACGCACGCATCCTGCTCGTCCCACACGACGCGAGACAATCGCAGTAAGTATTGGCTATAATCTGTTGTGTACCCTATAATTATTTACATTTGACCACCTAATGCTGCGTCTCCTTATCTGCAAACAATAGGTGTTAACTGATTGCAGTTATAACGCATAGAATGAAATTACACTGATTTAGATAGCTACTTTGCAAATGTAACATGACTTGGAAGTACCTATTTAATATAGGTAGGGTTTGATGATTTAAAAAGATGCGTTATGTCTAAAATTATGGGGATCAGGGTGAACATTACTTTAATCCAAAAGTCCTATTAGGTAAACAAAAACGTCAGTTGTATAACAATGGTTAAAATCAGCTAGACTAGGCAGATATCTACCTAAATTCTTTATTAGTACACAGGCCTTTTTCAGGGAAAGTTAAACAAGTTCCAAATAATAAATATATCGTGACTTACCACCACTTCGGAAGAACAACTGATGGACAGGTGGAAGAAGTGGCAGAAGAAACACAGTCCCTTTATATCCATAATTGTAGAGAAATGAAAGAGCATTAACTTATTATGCTCTTTCATTATAATTTTAATGCTTATTATCGCCGTAGAGATTAGGCATCGGGAATGTCCCTCGCCGACCTTCATATATCAAAATTGCCTTGGCATAATATTCTAGTTAATCTAGTACCTACTTACCTATTTGTATATTAAGTGCCGAATTAAATCTAAAATAAACGTACCTATGCTGAAAACGCCGCTTTCCTACAGTCTTAGACGGTAGAGCTATCACTTTGACCTTCGCTTTAACGTAAGCAGGTAAAAACTGAATCATACCGTTCAGAAAATGTATCTGTCCTTTGCCTTCAAAAAGTTAACTGCTAGGTATAATGTAATTAAGGATGTAGTTACACTGTCATTCAATAAATATTTAGAAGGTAGGTGTATAAAATAGTAAAAACATGAAGCAGGCAGTGATACCTACCACTTTCATTTAAAATCCAGCGGAAACAAAAAGCAATTTAAGAAACAATAATCAATGTATTGTAGATAGGCTACATAAAAGTAGGAATTAAGATAAAAATTAAGTATTGTGATAGTGGGTTAAATCACTGCAAAGATAACAGTAATATGAAACAAAATAATTTTGCTTTTTTAATCTCACGTCATAGCTTTGAAAAATTAGATCTCAATTGAAGTACCTACCTAATGTAACTTTATGTTAATTTATTTCTCTTTAAGAATGACCTTTGTTACTCGAACCTACTCATATTGAAAATGTTTTTAGGCATAAATGAGGCATCTTTATTATAGGACTTTTACGTACGATAGGTACTAATTTACTTTTTAATGTGAAATATGAATTATACCAATACATTTCAGATATTTCCCGAGGCGTTAGGAGAGTTTTCACCAAGGAGCAATGGAGAAATTACAAATGGATACTCTCCAGCGCCGAACAAGATCAGTAGCTTGTCTGCTGTTGACCTGTCCGTTATTGAAGACATCAAAAAGACCAGTGCTGTGAGCCAGCAGAGCAGAGAATCCAGATCCAGTCACATGGATGCAGATAGCGGCGTAGTGGATGACCGAAAAAGTAGCGCAGGTCGTAAGACTATTGCGGACTTAGTCCGAATTGACCCTAATAAACAAGAGCGCAAAAGAAGAGCAGTTATTGCACCCCCGGTGACCGTCGACGCCTCGGATCTACAGTATGATAAATTTGAAAAAGATCAAAGGTAAGTTTCCTTTAGAGTTTAGACAAACAAAACACTGTCACACAGTCTTTCTGCCAACCTACCAATTTGATATAACAAACAGTTGGATACTTATTATTCAGCTACAGCTACTTAATAGGCAAGAGGTTACTTCTACGGGAAAATGAGGTTACCTTATTTAAACTACTTTGAATATTTATAGATCTGCTGCACAAATCAGTAAAGCCGTTATGGCTAATGATTTCTTGAGGAATTTGATGGACGAAGAAAGACTGAAAGCCGTTGTGGAAGCCATGAGCTCGCAGGACTGTCCAGCAGGCAGCCTCATTATCCGGGAAGGGGAGAGTGGCAGCCACCTGTACGTTTCAGCACATGGACAGTTCGAAGTCTTGAAAGGAGGTCAAGTGGTCGGCGCCTTCGGAGCCGGTGAAGCGTTTGGCGAATTAGCAATTTTATACAAAGCCAAACGATTCGCATCTATACGCTGTAAGTGGATTTTCAGATAGATCCAGTTTATTCTGAAAACTAAGTATTATTTATACCGTTTGATAGAGCTTGTGAAGCACTTTCAGAATCAGTAACGAGTATTTCGATAATATTTTGTGTAGTTCGAGTAAGATCACTTATCGTATCCACCCTATATACCTATTTTTCTTTTGTGACGAACTTCAAGCAAACTGATTGATCCCATAAAAGTGGGTAATCGCCATTTCTATCGCAGTTGAATTAATCATTTAAGTAATCCGCAATAAAAGAGATTATTGCTTTCCATCTAAATCACCACTGTGTTTACATCGTTCAGGTATAACAGAAGCGAAAGTATGGACGCTGGAGAGGCGAGTGTTCCAGAAGATCATGGTGCGCAGCGGGCGTCAGGAGCAAGAAGATAACGTGCGATTCCTCGCGTCAGTGCCCTTGCTGCAGGGCATCCACCCCATTGAACTCACTAAGATATCCGGGTTCTTGAAGAGGGTATGTAAATTATCGAATTGGGTAAATGGGTTAAACAGCGTTGACTTGAGTTATGTATTTTAATTATGACAGTCGAGTGACCTACTGGTTGACCTTCATAGGTTGGGTTTTTATAGGCTGTCAAGCTGCAGATCCTGGCTATACAGGAGTTGTAGGGGTAGGAACGAGAGGTGGTAATAGTTCTGTGACCAAATCGTTGGTTTTGTTATTATAGGAGTTCTTCTCAGCTGGTACGGCTGTTGTGCGACAAGGGGATCGTGGGGACAAGTTTTACATCATCCGTGGTGGTACCGTAGTGGTGACGAAGCGAGAGGGCGACGCGGGAGAGAACCGCGTGGGCACGCTGCGGCGAGGAGACTATTTCGGCGAGCAAGCGTTGCTACACGAGGACCGGCGGCTGGCCACCGTCACGGCGCAGCCGCCCGGAGTTGAATGCCTCACCCTTGAACGAGGGTAAGTTCTGATCTTTCTAGATACGTTACGATACGTAGGACTGTTGTGCCACGGTTCAGTGCAATACATGGCATTGAATGGCAAGTAGATCAGTCCAACTTCACGTTCCGACATTCATCTGTTGCACAAGTCAATTTTGATGCAACATTTTTACTCATCATCTAGTCTAGTCCCAAACTAAGTAAAGCATTAGTGTTTCTCTTCCAGGCCTTTCACAGAACTACTGGGTGATCTAGATGAATTGAGACTAAAACGGCATACAGTGCCGCGACCCTCCCAGCAAAGCAAGACATCGCAAGTCAGAAGCGGTTTGTATACCTATCACTTTTAATCTAAACACGTTAATCGTATCGTACCTATAGTGTGTTTTAAGTTAACAATTAAATAGGATGAAATACTAAGTAGAATAATAACAATAGTAATAAAAAGATTATATTATGACACTGCTCGGTACTTCAAATTCTTTGTCCAGGTACTAGGTACACCTTTTAATAATGACGTCACTTAACTAATGATTAATGTAATGACAATGTACGCAAAGATAACATTCAGCTTATTTGCGAATAATAAATTTGATCAACAATAAATTGGGTAGGTGAGATTACAATTAGTTATCATATGGGTTTCTGAAAAACTGATCCATAAAAACTTTTTTAAAGTAGGTAGGTACCTACTTAATTAAGTTGTCACAAAGTCGTTGCCTACGATGTGTTGGGTAAGTATAGGCTATAAATGCGTGATTAAGGACCTACCTACGATCTTAAGTGGAGAGGTCTCTCGATTTTTCCTTTCCCATATTGGAGACGGAACTAAAGTAGTAGGAATTGATCTGTTTCTGAAAATTCACTTAAGAGCCATTTCACAAAAATATTCCGCGCGAATTTAGGTAAAAGCTGTCAACGCAACGTCAAAAGAGTAAAAAGAACGCTGAAATGGACAAAAAAATCTTGAGCCGTGACCGTATTAAGACTTGATTTAAGTTATTCGCTGGGTGCGAAGTACTAGGTGGGGGTAACATAATCGATCGCAGCGCTCATGGTGGTCAAAAGTAGAAATAATGTAAGCTCTGTCATCAGTTGTATCTGTCAATGGCAAAGCGATTCTACTTAATACATTTTAATATCATTAACTAATCGCATGAAAAGGGTCCTACTGGGAACTTAAATAAAAGAGTGGACTGTATTTCGATAGGGCTGGTTTAATAGCCGTTTACAATTTGGAAATAACTAGACTATACAACGTGGTAGTACAAAAATGAGTCACAGTAGTTGTTGTGCACAGATGTTTGCCTTATGATGAGAGCGTGAATTATTGAACTCTGCCCTTGTTTTGTTCTTAATTCTTCTACATCTCGGACTTGTCCAGCCAATACCAACAACTTTCCTTAAAATACGGTTTGTGGTTGGAATTTGATATTGTAAAACTCACAAACCCGGTCTTCAAAACAATACTCATTTCGATCTGAAAACGATATTTAATTTATTACTAGCGATACAGGAACATTTAAATATATTTACTTTTATATAATGAAACCGTTAAAGTAGCTTTTTCTTTTTGTTTTACTGTAAAACTACAATTATAAATGAAGTAAACAAACCCTGACACAATCAAAATTAAACACACTTTTTGGATTTGATTTGAATGACCAAAATGATTTCAAAACCTTTTTTCCATCCAAATCGTGGTATCACAACAATTTATTAGTTGAAAATATTTGTTATTTTTTCATTTCGATATCATTTCACAAATATACGACCTAAATGTCAATGTGACAGAGCACACAAAGTTGTGGACGCTAGTTGGCGCTGTAATCGTGCACAGAGCCAATTAATTTTAAGGTAGAATGAGGTATTCAAACTTGATAAATTAATTTAAAATTTTAATAGAGTTTATTGTCTTTTATATTTCGATTCATAATGAAACACGAATAGGTATAATATGTAAAATATATATTAAGTACAAAATAAAGACAGTCACATAGTGAAAAAAAAAATCTGCCCCCTTACAGCTCCATCATCGGACGCTGGATACGAACTATTCGTCAAGGCGAATCACACAAGCCCAAACTCCATAGGGTTCTATTGTTTTGTTACGGAGGTGGCCATTGCATCTCCTCCAGATCCATTAACAGACAGAGCTAAGAAATAAATAAATAAATATTATTATAAGTAAACAAATAACTAAAATAATTCATCTTACTATCTTACTTCTTACTAGTCTTACTAATATTATAAATACGAAAGTTTGTGTGGATGTCTGGGTGTTTGTTACACTTTCACGCAAAAACTACTGAACAAATTTTGATGAAACTTTACAGTACAGTACAGCAGTACTAGGCAGTCTGTGTTCAACTATCACTCGGGTCGGACGTTCCTATCGCAAGACCTTTGGTTCACTCAGTTCCGATACGACTCTAGTGCTGTGTGTAATCATTTTCGTGAATACACTGAGTTTATTAATTTCTAAGAGTGGATTTCATTTTGACTGAGACCTACGCCATGAACCCTGAACCAGAAGACCCTGTCGCCAGCGACAGCGACGCTCATCCATCCCTGGCGTCGACCAGAATAACAATGTATGTATAGGCTATAATTTATGACGATCTGTGACAAACTAAATTTCAAGCGGGTGAAGCCGCGGGCAATACTACATATTTCATACTAGCTTTTTGCCCGCGACTTCTTCTGCGATGAAGTGGAAAATGGTTCTAATAGAATTAAAATATTCTAAGAAAATTAATTTTGTTAAATGATTATATTTTTGATATAAAATCTACAAATTATTATGTTTAAATATTTGAATACTTACAAAATTATGAGATCTTTCTAAAACAAAATTAAAACACTACACCTGCCGCAGATTTCTTTGTAAACAATGTTTTTTTGTTTTTCCTTCAGGTGCTAAAATCACCAGGCTATTGTGTGCGCATACTCTGGAGTATTCCACATACAACTGGTCGTCGGAGAAGCATAGATTTCCATTAAGTCTACTCCCGCTACCATAATATAGAACTCCGCTAAAACTCGTGAGGGCGCCAACACTTACCTACTTTTGTATCGAAAATTAGTATGAGCAGCTGTGCACGCGGTTGCCCGTTGCAGGCTCTATGCAACCACACTATTTTAAACCGTGGTCCATAAGCATGAGATGGGAAACTGCACTCTCTTGAATTCTCTTGAATTTGATGGTGTTAGGGGAATCCTAGGAATGAATACAGACTTTCCAATGGAATCTCCTCATCAATATTGCGAAATTGCGAGTTGCAATGCAATGTTACGTTTTCACTTGTTATTTTATTGTTATCTGACCTTGATTTTTCAAACACGTGTCAAAATTAAAAAAAAATTAAATCAAAAGTACTAAGGAATATTTCATTGATATCAACTTAGAAACAAGCACAGATTACAGAAACTAAAGGGAAATGTGACATGGGACAAATTGGAACATATTGCTTGTGAAAGCAATGATGACAGTAGCGACGTCATTATGTAAACAGTTTATATTGCTTGCATAGTATTAAAGATTATTCGAACGTTGAATACTGATACCGCAGTGGATAATGAGCACATAATTTGATTTCTTTGTGTGTGTGAATTTCTAATAATACACTGAGTTTCGAACTCAGCGCATTACCTACTTAGCATCTCTCTATATTTCTATGGAACCAAGTTATCTCCAAAATAACATTCCACACCTTTTTAACCTAGTCAGGTAATAATTTTAATAAAATACGAAGCACGTCATCTATCAATAGGATATATGTATATTTTAGAAGTTAATAAATTATGCATAAAATATAAACACTTAATAAGTTTAGTTAAATCGTAGAATTTCTGAAAAACAAGTACTAAAATCGTACTGAAAAAAAAAGTATTACTAATATGTTATCTAATTTATTTATTAAACGTCGAATTTTATCAAAGATTTTGGACTAAAGTTTTTGAAAATATTTTATAGCCTACATAGAAAAAAATTAGGATTCTAAATCGTGAAAGAATTTTTTTTCGGAGCCTATTGCCTCCAAACAAAAAAACAAACAATTAAATATTTCCTCTTTTATTAGTATAGATTTAACAACAAAGCTTCCCTCTCGAAACAAAACGCTTCTTTTTCTTCTTCACGAAACAAAACTCAAAGCGGATAAATAAATAAACAAATCTTTGGACAATTTCACAGCGCCATCTAGTCCAAAAGTAGGCAACCAATATGCTTGTGTTAAGGGTGCTAGCATAATGAATATACTTTTTTATAATTTATTTATTAAATTAAATACCATGGTACCTACATATTATACATAGTTACACCCAGATCCGTCAAAGAAATTAAAATTCATCATTTCAATTTCTGCTCGGCCGGCCGACTCGAAACAGCCTCTCGGCATAGTATCAAATGCATTTGGTCGCCGTACAAATCACCGCTTCACGACACGAACGCACGTAAACGTCACGGCGGGAAAAATGACACAGGTCCTACCTTGACGGGCGCTCGCGCCATACTAATCGATGTCGGCTTGCGTATTGTAATTTATACTGATATTCACATCAATATTTTGACAAAGTGGTTACTAATATTTAAACAATAACTGTAGAAATCAATTCTACAATGAATATTCTTTATTTTGGGATACTTTTATTGCAGTTATTGCTGTGTTTTTAAACCAAAAACCACGATCAAAATGTGACGTTAATCTTCAAATTTGCCAAATTATTTTTAGATTTTACTCAATAATGGTAATGAAATTCAAGAATCTATTTCATTAATGGACTACAAGAATATATGTCCGATGATTACTATATATTTTTAAGCTTATTATATGAGCATAAATAATAGATACAGGACTTTGAAAATGAGTCTGCGGCAATTTTTCCGTAAAATGGTTGTGGGAGATGGGGCACTGTGAATTAAGCAAAAGAGTTTTAGTAAATCCGTTTCATTAATGGTCAACACCAAGGATTGACCTATCTTTCGCAGTTATTAAATAATCTCTGGGTGTTGCTTAAGATAGTAATTCATGCTTCCAAAATCTTAGAAATTCGCACGAAAATGTAAAATGGCTCTTAATCCTGAATGAAAATGAAATTTTTATTATTAAATAAACACTTTTAAATTACAAAATATGTGCCGCTCTCGTAAAAAGTTAACCTGTGTAACGAGAGTTAGAAGGAAGGTATAGCCTGACCAGGAACATAAAAACCCTGGCATAGAGGCGCGTCAATTGCATTTGATAGTGCAACACTGAGTACAGTCGTACCTGTGTTAAATTAATAGGCTAACTTTATGTATTAGGATTCAGGATTACGGGCTAATTTGATATTTTCATAAATTTACGAAAAAATATTATTATAGGTAACCTGGTTTAAATAAATTAAATGAAACCATCAATCGAGCTAGTAGGATTTATTTTATTATTATTCATCAATAATCAAATTCAGAACTTGAATATTCAACTGCAATGTCTGCTCATGAACGCTTCAAACACTTAGAAAGTGACAATTTTTTTTAAAATTGGTATAGTTGAAACAAACCATAGCAAAATGTTCATAGTGGACTGTACTAAACGATAAACATGTCAGTCAATTTGACAACCTTTGTCGGAAACATTATTCAATGAAAATATTGTCCGAACCCTTAGTATTTCTCTTCGACAAATACTTTAACACATTGTGAACCACTTTTCTTTCACGACTATAAAAAGATTTTAGCAATTTAATTCACAAAATCAATTGCGCACATTTAAAATAAAGTTTGTTTACACTTTGACAGCAATAGACTGACATGCAAGGTGACATGTCAATGAAGTTTTCAGTTACTGTTGCCATTAAAAGAAATTAGTACCATTAGTTTTCCGCAACATGGCGAGGGTTTTTATGTTCCTGGTCAGGCTATACTTACACAATTTCTTGTGTGTAATTCTCTCACACAATAAAATTTTGCTGCCGTGGCCAAATTTTTCTCATTTTAACCCCTCAGAGTTCGAGTACGTGGAACTAAAAGACTTGGAGATCGTTGGCACGATGGGCGTGGGCGGCTTCGGGCGGGTCGAGCTGGTGCAGTACCGGCCCGACAAGACCATCACCTTCGCGCTCAAGTGCCTCAAGAAGATCGACATGGTCCAGCAGCAGCAGCAGGAGCACGCCTACAACGAGAAGCACATTATGATGGCGTGCGACAGTCCTTTCTTATGCAAGTGAGCAGATCGAATTCCTGTCTTCATTAAAGTTCTGGCAACTCACGAAGGCGAGTGAGCTTTACTTGTGTGTACACACTCGCTATACATAGTATAAAAAAGTCGCTTTCCGCTGTCTGACCCTATCAACCCTATGTATGCTTAGATCTTTAAAACTTACGCAACGGATTTATGGAACAGTAAGTTTTATATGTATAAAATATGCATATCAGCATTGCACATGTGCGAAGTCGGAGAGAGACGCTATCTTCCTTATAAGTTAAGCACTTCAAGTTTAGGAAACGTGTCGAGAGATTCTCGAGAAACAAAATAATTTTCATAACCAAACTTAATCAAAGCTCAGTTATTTATAGTAACATTTTCAAAGATTTAATTTTAAAATAGAGTGGTGTGAGTTGTTCCATCAATTAGTTGCTCATTGATATCCTTTCTTCATCAGTTATACATAAAGATAACTACTATTTTCGTCGCGCTCAGTTGCTTCTGTAAGATTAATGAACGAAATCTGCACTGCATTTAAGCCTGTTTTTTGATTGCTTTTTTCATCCGTCTTCCTTTTTCCGAGTACATTTATTAGTTTTACGCATTTAAATAGATAAATAAATATTTCAACAGCTACAGGATTGCTGTCACCCGTAACAGAGCAAAATTAGTTTAATTAAATTAATTGATAACCTGGTTATTTCGAAATCATGACATTCTCGGTCACGCATAATGGCAGTAGCTATAGCCTCATAAACATGAAGGCGTGTCTAGACAATTTGGTATGTGGGTATTTCTCATCGCCACGGTTCTCATCGTCACCTTCGTGGCGAATTTTATTTCTAACTTATTTCAACTTTTTGTAAACAAAAATTGTAGCGCTTGATGTGAAGATTGTATTCTCAGTAAATCAGTCAAAAAGTGAGTCTCGTTTGGAAGCTTTAACGTTTTGAATTTTTTGATGCCACGAAAGTGATTCTGTACTTCACAGCAATAATTTTTTCAAACTTTACAACTGTAAATGACTCTTAAGTGTTTATAAAACATATATTTTGTCTTATTTTCATAGATAAATAGCAATAACATAATATAAATAGGTACCTACTTAAATACAAGATAAAATTTTACCGATTACGTCACCTACTAAGTTACAAGATTCTACGCAATTGGTTTTAAGGGTGACACTGGTGGCATTCTGAAATGCTAAAGAAGCAAAAAACGGATTATCAGTACCTCAATAAAAAGGAACTCTAACTGATTATCAGTCCCTCAACAAAAATACATTTTTTATTTAGGCCAGAGTGAGCCTCGTATTTTTGTTGTACAACTTTTAACTCAAACTTTAGATTACATTTATCTTACAAACAGATACACAGTCACATATACAGACATACATACAGTCATACAGACAGACAACAAAAATCGAGGCCCTTATTTATTTATTGATGTACTGATCTCTACTTACCACTTATAATTTATTAGTTATTAAAATATTGTAAAAACATAAACACCAGTCACTATATTTTAAAATAAACCAAAGCAAGAAATCACTTTCGTGGCCTAAAATCACCTTCGTGTATAAAACACCACGAAGGTGATGCCACGAAGGTGACGAAAATTTTAGTTTTTTATGAATTATCCTTAAATTTGAATTTAACGGTTCAAATTGAATACTACATACATAAGTCTAACATGTTAAGTTTTCAATGGCAAAGTTTCAATTAAATTGTTTAAATTTTAGAGGTAGAAAATATTGTTCAAGCAAGCGACGGTATGTCTATGGATAATCACAAAAAGTTACGTATTTTTTTCGCGGAACGACGATCGACCTACCTCACCTCCCCAATGGTCGAAGAGCGACTGACGTCAGGCCCGCCGCTAGCTGTTTCGTCGCCCGCGTGCAAAACCGATTATGCCGCCCTACGACTACCTTACTTACTGAGTTTTGTCAATTTAATTGATGTTTTCTCATTTTTCATGCTATGACATATTTTCTTAAACTTAATAGTCCAATCAATAGGTATTTTTTTCCTGCAAAAGGTGGAAAGTAAAATGTTTTAATTTGTATTAACTAAGTATATTTTTATGTATGGGCTTAATGGGCTAGTTATGAAAAAAGTATGTTTTCGAACTCGAGAGGTCAGAGCATTAGTCACCATCTTGAGTTAAAGGGCCGAACATTGATTATTTTTTACATTTAACGCTTCAATAGTTGACTATGAGAAAAATGTCTTTGAGAAGTATAAAGACGATAAAATTTCAATTGTTTAAGTATTTTTATTTATTCTGTACGTCGCGTAGATAAAAAGTTATACAAGGGAGAAAATTTTCATTTGCACAAAAATCATAGTAGTAGCCTCCCCATCCCTCTTGGGTAGAGGGACGGTGCACACGAGTGTGCGATAGCAGGGAGGGTTAGTGGTGGACGTTTCGTGTGCTACTCCCGCTCTAACCGCACTGGAGCAATGAAGGGTGTGGGAGGGACCCGCTCAATTTCCTCTCCCTTACCCAGATGGGCGCTTACCCGCTTTGATCGGGAGATGGCCAAGGAGGCTGCATTCGTATGCGATAGTCACGGACGGTGATATGGCGGTCATCCAATTAAGAAAATCGTTAATTAAGGTGTGTGATGTTAACATGCCTCGATCACGCTACCGCACACCTTGTCGTGCTGTCTACTGGTGGTCGGCTGAACTAGCTGAGCTGCGTTCACTCGTAGCTGGCGTAGACGTTCACGAGACCCGTCATATGGCTTGCCATTATGAAATCGGAGCCGCCAAAGACCGAGCGAGGGCAGAAATGCTCGCAAGTTTGGACGACGATACTAACTGTGGGAGATTTTATGCTAGAAACCAACTACAGCCTATTGGTCCTCCACTGGCTAAAGAGCAGGCTCTGCTAGACAAGGTTTTGCGAGCGCTCTTCCCGAACCAGTTTGCCTCTTTCGCTCTACCATCCATGATAGATTCCCGCAGTGTCAACTCAGCTGTGGGTGCCCCTCTTTGCCTGCCTAGGCCGGACAACTATGCCTGCTGCGCAAGGAAGGCCGTCCAGCTAACTCAACATCGGATATGATTGGGTACAAAGCGGCGCCCTCCACCCGGGCGTAGATGTTATCAGCTATGCAGGTGACACTCGTCACAGCCTGAGGGAGGGATTGTATGGACGCGGCCAATTTGGCGACCACTGTCAGCACTTAAATTGCCAAGCGCATCTGGAGACTGGAGTGTTTCTCCTAACGCCCATATTATTTTACCGTGGATGGAGTCAGGATAGAAGTTAAGGTTCAGAGCAATTGTCTGGGCCTGATAGTGGATAGCCGGTGTCAGTTTGATCCTCATTTTGCCATACTGTCATAGCGCCTGCCTAAGGCCGCGGATGCTTTATCGTGGGGGGGTTCGAGAGCCAAATGGCGGCTCCTTTACGCCAGCATTTTGAAAAGCATTGCGCTTTACGGGGCTCCCATATGGGTTGACATTCTCGACAGAAGTCGAGAGGCCCGCTCGAGAAGAGAGGTGGTCCGCCGCGTGGCTCGGAGGACGAGGCGCACGATACCCTCGCAGTGTGTGCGGCGTGGGCTCGAGGCGCTGGGCCGAGACCTCGTGCTGGCTAGCATAGTCAAAGAAGGAGGCTATGGCCGCCCAGGCCTCATTACTGTCCAGTAATGAGGCCTGGGCGGCCATAGCCTCCTTCTGCGAAAACGTCATGTTGCAAAATGAGTCCTCGGAGCGAGAGCACGAGGACGAACCAAACGCGCCCTCACTCCGTCGGCGGCGGAGGGGTCAGAGGAGGGGACAATATGATCGCTTCCTGATTCCCCTCCACGGTGATGGTCAGCGGCTGATAGTGTGGGGGTGCCCCCGCCTGCATTGCACACACCATCTCCTCCGTCAGACGGGAACAGCTGCGTGATCCCAGCTGTTCTGAGCGCCCTGAGCTTATCTTCTCGGAAGCTCTGAGCGCCCGATTTGCCGCCCCCCTGGGCGTGCCGCCCGCGTGCGGTGCACGCCTTGCACGCCCGCTTGCGGCGGCCCTGACTGACGTTAACCGAATAGAACGCTGTGATTGGTTGCTGGTGTTCGGTTTAACGGCAATCTTGTATTATTACTCAAATTTTTAGGTACCTAAAATCGTGTGACCAACGTATTTCGCTTTCTCAATTCAAAATAATTGTAAGAAGATATTTTTTTGACTATTGTGTGGAAAGTATATTTAATTACGATGATTTTAGTATATGCTACACACAAATTGAATGAAAATTGTGAATGCAGTAACCAAATCTTTCATTGCAACCGAAGGTGTGACACGATGAGAACGCGAAAAATGACCCCGTTTTTTATCGTTTCATGTGATTTTTTCGTATTATTTTTGCTTCTATTACGATAAAATTTATTTTGTATGTAGCTAAATAGATATTTTATCATCTGATTTCAAAGTTATTGTTCTAACATATACCGTTTATAAAAAAAAAATAAAAGAACTATTATTGTGTGACCATCAAATTTGAGTGTAAATGAGAAGTACCCATGTATGATCGAATCGAGAGACAGCAGCGACATTGAACTCATAAAAATGTAAATTTTCTACAAAGCATACTATCGCTAGGTAGATATAGAAAATAAGTCTTCAACGAACCTTAGGAAAATTTAAAACACTTTAGTCACCTTGATTTCCTTTGGTAGGTAGCAATTAATGGTCTAACTAGCCTTATAGCTAAACCAACTATTCGTGTAGCCAACTAAGTAATAATCTTTTTCGCAGTTGTTAAACTGTCATAGGGAAAAGCTTCAACACATAATTTATAAATCAATGGATTACTAATAGCGATTAATCACGTAACAGTAACCGCATAGTACCTACTTTGTCAACAGGCTCTACCGCACGTTCAAAGACAACAAGTACATCTATTTCCTAATGGAGCCGGTGCTGGGCGGCGACTTGTGGACCATCCTGCAGAAGCAGCGCTTCTTCCCAGAGAACGTGTCGCGATTCATGACCGCCTGCGTGGTCGAGGCCTTCCAGTACCTGCACTCCAAGGACATCATCTTCCGGGATCTCAAGCCGGAGAACTTGATGCTGGATAAGAACGGCTATATCAAATTGGTAGGTCACTTACTTAATGTTTTTGCTGAATATAAAAATCTCAAACAATTATTACACCCTGAAAAATGTTTCCCTTTGTTTTAGGTTGATTTTGGGTTTGCGAAGAGAATATCAGCGAACAGTAAAACTTGGACATTTGCGGGAACTCCTGAATATGTTGCACCAGAAATTGTGCTGAATAAGGTCAGTAAATACTTAACGTAATTACGTCAACGTCGTTTCTTTTTCGAGCTCTCTGGAAAATCTATAACCTAAGCTAGAATTTTCCGTAGTGGATGAGAAAATAAAGTGAAACAATATGACGTTCAGAGTAATTTTCTTATGTCAATTTAAAGGGACACGACCGTGCAGTGGACTGCTGGGCGTTAGGGGTGTTTATTCACGAGCTGCTGGTGGGCAAGCCGCCCTTCCGCGCCACCGGCGGCGACCACATGAAGACCTACACCCTGATCCTGCGCGGGATCGATGCTGTGGCCTTCCACCCGCGCGTCTCCAACTCCGCCAAGAACCTCATTCGGAAGCTGTGTCGTGCTGTACCGGCCGAGCGACTTGGGTACCTCAAGAACGGAATGGATGACGTTAAAAACCAGAAGTAAGTGGCTTACAACTCTCAAATACCATCTCGCATATATTTTGATGTCGAAGTCGACCCGAGTTCATAATCTTGAGGCAATGATCAAATTTCAGGCTCTTAGTTAGAGTAAGTATAGCTGCATTGGAATTTTCTGCAAAATCATATACCTACCTACTTAAATCACAAGACTTCATTTCCACGCAACAATACTAAACTGCTCGAATTCTCACACAGAGGTATTATTATAATAGTGGCATGTTTCATGCAACGCTCACCGACTTGTTTATTATACAAAGCCGAGCTCTGAAACATACGTAACCCACATAATACTTAATTATAATGGTACAGTACCTATAATAATCAGTTCACCTACAGTTAAGTAGGTAGGTACACTTATTACGCGAGAATGTCTGAATCAATAGGTTTTGGCTTTCTTACATTTAAATTTCTGATAAAATTAATAATTTCTGATAACTAATCCACTTATAGTGAAACGAGCTATGCGATGCACATTTAAGATTAAATGAAGAAATGCGTCATTAAATGGAATAAATGAATGCATTTCTCGTTAAATAGATAAATACTTTTTACATTTACGAGTAGATGTGGTAGTTTGTCATGCATGCATAAATGAAAAAGATAAGAACATGTTTAAATACAGGGTGGAGATTTACTCGTATGTCCCTGCATTAATGAATGTGATCAAGTTTATCAAAAATAAAGATCAAAATGACCCACTTTTAGAATAGACACAACATGATTCTTTAATGTCGTTGAGGTAGAGCGCAAATTTTTATGAAGAAACAAAAACTTATACACGAATTTAATGGTAAAATTGGTTTAATAAGCATAACCAAACCAACTACTTACTGGTTACTGCATATAGGAAATGGCCATCCTGTATTTAGAACACTGGGCTCGGCGAGTTGCGTTCTGTCTGCATTGTCGGTAGAGAAATTTAACTTTCTACAATGTTGTTTTTCCTCTATTTCCAGATGGTTCCTCGGATTTGACTGGGAAGGCCTACGCGAGCGCCGGCTGAAAGCGCCGCTGGTGCAACCCGTCGCCAACGACTGGGACCTTTCCAACTTCGAAAAGTATCCCAAAGACAAACTGCCTCCAGATGAGACGTCGGGTTGGGACATAGACTTCTGATCAATTAATAGAAGACTTGATCAAGAAATGTTTTACATGGAAAAGTACTTTTAAATTATGTAAATATTTACCACAAATCATGGAGATACTTTTCATGGGCTTTCAAAATGTTGTTTCTCCATAGATTTTGAGTAGAAACACCCACCATGTTACTTGTGGTACACAGTTCCACGCGCTAATGAGCCAGCTTTTCAATAGCCTTTAATTTTATTCCACGAGTACTAGTTTCGTGCAAAATGACAAGTTTTTCACTAAAGTTCTTAACGTGAACCGTGCAACAGTCACGGCCTATAGAATACAACGAGTTGCCATAAATGGAAAATGTGATTGTGATGGGAACCCTACATCAACCGGGTCAAATGTTACAACAAGTCTCTTGGTGTCTTGGTGTACAGGCGTTGACATATCAAACTTCTGTGACATTTTAATTTTGTAATTTGTGTGCGACTTTTCAACAAAAACGTAAAGCCTATTGTGTTGACGATTGTACATAGTCATATACCTACACCTCAACAAAAACCAAAACCTGGCACAAAATAGAATTAAAAGCCGAGATTATTCATTTATTTAGGATAAGTTAAATGTAATAATAATTTAAGATGTACTTAACTAAATGAATGTGTAAGAACAATATTAAAGCAAGATAGAAATAAATTTAAAAAAAAATATTTTCAAGTCCAAATCATAATAGAGATACTAAAACATTAGTTAATATGCTTTGTACCTAACTAGAACACAAAAAAACTCAAGTGTTGTTCCTTCAAAATTGGCTTTTAATGAAATAAGGTAAACGGCTACTAGTTCGTGATAGTACGTAAGTTCGTAAGTTTTTTTTCTAGCTCAAATAATAAGCAAATGGAATATTATTTATTAAAATTCTTCATTACTACAAAAACTCTATTATTTAAGCTATCTAAAAAACCAAGTACCAACATTGTGGCTCCAAAAATGAGAGCAATACGAAGCTTCAAACTCTCAGAGAGCCAAAAACAGCCGTGCGGCGTGCAAAGGTTGCTCTCACCCTAAGGTTAGCGCTCCAACTTCTTAAGCTTATAGAAAGGCGAAGAAACGCCCATTTGAATAAAACTTGTAATAGTGGTTTCATGTGTTCCTTGACAATTGATTTGGCTTAGAAAAAAGTTATAAGAAAACGTAGAATTCTTTTAAAATTGCGATTAATTGACTCACGAAATAGCGTACATATTATTTTTCGGGTGTCCCCTATTTCGTGACACTACCGAATCAAGGATATTATGGATAACATTTTTATGCTTGGTTTTTAAATAATTATTTATGATAATTTAAATGTAAGTTATGAAACAAATAATGCATTTATTTAAGTTTCTCATGACCTAAATTCGGTATATGTTTCGTTCACTAGAATTTATATGACACGAGTTTGAAGTTCACATAAATGACCAATTTTAAGATAAATTAGCATAAGTACTACCAGTGCAATTTTGGTTTTAATTCGATTTGTTTTATTTGTCTTTGTTTATTTGTGTTATATATGGGATAGATAATAGTTAATTGACACAATTTGACAAAAATCCATGAATTTTACTTGGGGAATTTGGAATAATCAATATCACGAAACAAGAAACCGTATTAATGTTACTTTTTTACAAGTTCGTGATACATAAATGTATAGTATTAGGTACTTTTATGATACATACCATCAAAGAAATCGACATATTTTTTAGTTTTTTTAATACTGACCTACCTACCTAGATAAAAAATTTATTAATTACTTACTTTTTATTATGAATCATTGGCGTATCTGGGGTTATTTTCAGGGGGCTACCCTCACTTGAAGCAGCTCCAGAGATGGGATTGGGGGAAGGGGGTTCGACAGCCCCCCCCCCCCCCACATTTGTAATGGTTATATAAATATTTTCACATATTGTTAGATTAACAAATCAAAATTTTATACGAAGGTACGTACCTTGCTAGACTCACATTATTTCTCATAAATATTTCAGGTAAGTAATTATCGTCAAATTCACACAATTCATTTATTCTAGATGTATATTTTCGTTTTTAAATTTATTAAACCCTTAATCATTATTAAAATATCCTAACTCGATCCATAAAACCTTATCCCGAAATAGGGGACATGAGTTCACGAACTTAGAATCAGAGCAAAATTTTATCACGAAACAGGATCCAAACAAGAGGTCCACAGAACAATTAATATTAAAAAAAGTTCAAACTATATAACTATAATTTATGTATTAAGTTACTGTCAAAAGACCAAAGTTTAGCATACAAAAGCTTTCATACTGTTAACATGCTTGGTTATTTTTAAATAAAATGTTAAAGTCGTAAGTGCCTTAATATACCGAAGTAGGGGGCACTTACCTTAGTGATAAATTGACTGTTCTGTGAATGCAGCTATCATAACGTTCATAGCAGAATCTAACCCTGATACGATCCGTCACGCAATGGTTGCATTCCCTTGATACTTATTATTACCTGCTATTTATTACCATACTAAATAGTGTGTGTTTCCGTCATTACATAATGTACCCAGCGGATTGATAAACAATAGTACCTAGTTCATGCGCTTATTCATATTATAACTTCATCATTAATAACTGCATAATTCTATTATTTTATCCAAACTAAGTAGTTTTAATTGGCGATGTGTAAATAAAATAACATACATGCAATATTCTGATTAAGTTGTAAAATAAAGTTTGTACGTTTATACTGATTTTGTGAGTTTTTATCATTTCCCAAGTAGATCGAGAACGTCCATTCAAAAGAAACTGGCAATTTTTTAATAAATTATGATAGGTAAAAAAAACCTACTAAAACAGAGATTGACACTGAACTGTTTAATGTTGTGTAACCGTCTCTGATTGCATTTGCATTAAAGTCGATGTAATTTGGGTTTAATTGCTAGAAAAAACACCAGTTTCTATTGGCGTGGACTATAGCATCGAATGGGTGCGTAGAAGAACGCACACGTGTGTTGTTCGATGCGCAAACGCATTGCCTGAATGGAGGTCAGTGGGGGAATAAACCTGCGCGCGCATTGCTCCGTGCCCTTTATCGGGGTCACTTAGCCACTACTTATTCATTTTAGTAACCGTTATTTATATCTAATCAAATATTGCTTTAGATGTTTAAATAAAATTAAAATTTAGACTAGACTAACTAACCGTTTCAGTGCCGATGGCACTTCAAATAACTGTTGGTCTCAACATCAGGCTGTTCATCATTGTCAGTCAGTGACTCCAGTATAGTTGACATCGGAATCTATAAAATATTTATTATGTCAAATTGTCTATTTTTTACATTTTAGCAATGCAAGGCAGCCATATCTGAAATTTTCTTACCAATCCTAATATTTGTGGCCCATTCCCACACTCAAAGTAATTAAATGCATCCAATATATTCAAATTGTTAAACAAAACCAAATAAATCAATCACCGGCGTGATCTGTTCACACTTGAGCGTCGTTTCTAATACATAAATATTAGACCCTAGGTCAATTTCATGCAAGCACCTGTAAACAGACGACGTTGCTGTCTTTTGTAAGAAGACCAAAAATTACGCATCTCGTGTCTCTACCTGGTTGATTTTATCGTAATATTAATTTTAATTTTATTGATGAATTATTAATGCTCTAAATCCGCTAGTTGATGAAATGTAGGACTGAATCTCTATTCTTTGGAATAAAAATATTGGAGGAAATATTAAGCATGAAAGCGCACCAGACTAGCAACCAGTTTTATGTGTACTTTCAATGAACTAAATTGAAATGTGGCTGCTACGCGCTTCCATGCTATCGAGCAGCGGCGCGGTGACAAACACCGTTCAGCCACCATGTCTCGCTGCTGGCGAGCCGTCCGTTCGAGCGGTTAGTCGCGGACACATCCCGAGAGCGGGCCCACGCGCGCGGATCCGCTCGGCGCTACGATGCGTTCCTCCTAAGATCGTCACACGTCTCAAAACAATCGCCGATAACGTAAACATTATAACACAATGGACTGTGAGTGATATTCGTAAATACGCACCACCGAATCGAGATTGATTTGCAAGTTTTAAATCAGAAACTATTACAAAACCGCGCAGAGACATACTTTCGGAGGTGAGCTTATATTATGATTGTGACATGCATGTTAATTTCGTTTAGATACAGTAAAATCAAGGAAAATGCATTTTCATATTTCTTTTTTCCAATAGTGAATACTTATACAGATTACCTGTAGGAAATTACATACATAATAAATTCTAGCTCCTGTTGAGCGCATGTTAGACCGTAGTCTGCAGGTAGGATGATAATGCACAGATTTATACATAGAGATAAAATTTCTAGGCAGCAGACACTAGACTCAAAACTTGTTTATAATATGTTTCAAGCTTATTTTATTTATATCTAGATTCTATTTAAGGCTAATTTCGTGCTCACCGGTTATTCCGGTTTAGCGAAATGGAAAAACATCTTATCAAACTTTGAAAACAATATCGTCATAGGCAGTACGTTAGTATTCATTCATCATGAAATCTTAAGAAATATTTCACGGAATTCTCCAAACGTTTAATGGGGAAAACTGGATTTGATCTAACAAGTTTCGTTGTGGTACCTACTGGCAGTTAGCGTTTACAAGTAATATCCGGAACATTGAACCTTATTTAATGGTTAAATCTTGAATTTTAGCTTAGGCTCATTGCCTGAGAGGAGGTGCTTCTATGTTGTATTTTCCCAATCCTAGATACTTTTCCACTACGAGGAGTTATTTTCCTACTACATAGTATTCGTAGCAGTCATTGTTTCATAAGGCATGGTTGTTTATCGACTCGCTTGGTGTAGGTTACAGCGCATCAGAATACATTTATTTTGTAAGTAGCAAAATATGTACAGATAGGTAGGTAGATACCGATCTATTGTTACTTACTACAGAAGATGCCAACTGTCTAGCTTGATGTATTGTAGTCTTTATAGTGCACGATCTTCATAATAAATACCTATGTATAAAAAAACCCTCATATCTATTATGTTAACTTAAACAAAACTTGCCACTTAACACTTAAGAAAACTAAAATAACTAGGTAGGTAATTTGACCCCAACATCACTACACATCCAAACGAATTGAAACATTTTTTTATTGCTTTTAGTAGGTACTGTACTTTCAGTGTCTGTAATTCAGTGTTTTGTGGTTTCTGTTAAAACTCACGCGTATATGTACTTACTTAGGATGTTATGTTTAGTGTTATGTAAAAAGCTTTTCTGAATTTAATTCATAACAATGACTACGTTTCATCACTCTTAAATATAAATAACTTCCTTTGCCACGTGCCCCGTATTACTAAAGAATGCGATGAAGCGTTACCATCGCATTGTTCTCACAAAAGGATGTTCCTTTGGTTCTCGAAACTAGACAATTGCCTTGACGTGCCATATTGGTGGCGCTGCATAAATCTATGTTAACAAAACTATTGTTCTAACGATTGTCCAAAAAGATATGTAGCTACGTACTTACCACTCACACGAACATAACTTTGTTTGCATTTCCTCGTTTGTAATAGGCATTAAAGTGGCCCGATAAGCCACTACTACCTATACATACCTAACTACATAGGTAAGGAAGGATAAACATTTCAGTGAGGAATTTCAGGATTTATTCATTAATCACTCACTTCTTAATTGCCTATAGTTAACAGAAATTGATATCATCGCCCGAAATAAAGACCGCACTTGTGGATATGTTACGGTTAATGTGATAAATTGAAAATTATTAATAATAACCGGTTATTATGAATAATTACCGACAGTCGCGGTAAAAGTGATAAATTAATCACATTTAACAGTGATTATTTAATAATTCAACCTTAGTACTAACAAATTTCTTAAAAGAGAACAACATCTTGTGTACGTGCTCGTGTACAGCCAAACTTTTGAACGTTTTGATATCATATATTAATATAATTTGGCATAATGAGTTTGGAATGTTTCTTGCATAATATTACTTTTCCATGATGCCTATAACATAATGTTTTGATTTAAAGTGAAAAATAGGTTAAGGTGCGGCGGGGGTGGCCCTTGGGCCACCCCTAAGCCGCCTATTTAGTTTTATACACACATAAATGACCTCATATTAATCACATTAACCAAATCATGCGGTAATTATTCATAATAACCGGCGATTATTCATAATTTTCACATTTATCACTTTGACCGTAACAGATACACCATTGATGAATCAAGAAAAAATAGGTCGCAGATATTTTTATCCTTGCGGCATTAACCCACTCATTATTTTTGTCATTTGTTTGATGAAAGTATTATACGAGTACGTAAATCTAGTTTAATAGTTGTTTTTTTATTTGTTCATTACGGATAAAAGTAACGAACTACGCAATTCTTATGTCGCCGTTAATGTACACTTTATAGTGTTATCTTTAAATATGTCACAAAAATGTAGAAAAGTAAACACGACCTGTCTCCACGGCGCAAACAAATGAAATTGTAATTTTAGTTCCGTTTACCTATCTTATAATATAAATCTAGTTAAATAAAATAAGTTAAGCCCAAGCCATCTGAAAATGGCCTTATAGATCCTGCATGTTAACCTGTTCAAACAAACAATTTAATCTTTCATGCATATTGCATATTAGGTAGACCACTCAAATTAAGTGTGTTGTATAATATTATGAACCTTGAAACTGTCTGAAAACGGTGTCATCGTCCATATTTAGTGACACTCCTTTTTTCGTACATTTTAGTTCAATGCCTCGTTTATTAGACAATCTCATTTGTCTCGTCAACTCGATGGGATATGGTTTAAGTGTACTAATTAGTTCTATTACTAACAGACTCACATCGCAAGTTCAAAGTCGAAAGATAAAAACTTAATTACTATCAAGTATTTGCATTGAATGATGGTTGAAAAAGATTCCGTCGTACTTATGTGACAGTTCCACATTAGTTCGCAGAAGTCTTCTCGCGTGAGGTAAAGTAAAAGCAGGTCAACGGTTCCACGCCATCCTATCTATGCTTAGTTTACGCACCAACATAAATTAACTGGAAAATAATTAAATTAAACATTGCTAATAGAAAATTATTCTATAAATATAGATTGGTATTATGAAAACTACTTATCAACTTCTCAGAACATCGAATTATTAAGCGTATTAGTTAACTGTAATATTATTATAATAATGATGTAATTAATATTGGCTATTCTGATTAATTAATCACTTACTCATAATTAACTCGCAATATAGCTAATTGTTATTTCCTTCCTATAAAATTATATTATCGAGATGAAGGCCGACGGCGAACGTTACCTTTTTCGCTATGAACGTGAACGTGATCCGTAACTAGGCACGTGTAAATAGTTAGAAACTGAAAAATCTACTGTAATCGCAGGTTTTTAGGTAGGTATGTATATAGATTAAATAGTAATTAACAAGCCACACACATCTGTCGATTATGAGACATATGTTCGAAAAAGCACAATTTAGTAAGTAGGTACGTCCTATTTCTTGGAAGCGATTTCTCCCAGACAACCCATGGTACTTAGTTATTATCAAAGACGCGACAATCAGTGGCGGCGTAGCATGGGTTGGCACCCAGGGCGATCACCCCCCCACCCCCCCTCGTTATAAGTCCTAAAGCACCCCCTGGTACCCCCAGGATTTTGGGGGTTACCTACCGATTCGAAGATTGAAAGACAATCGCACCCCCTCCCCCCGTATCATGACATAGACCGCAGACTTGCCATGCAGATGTGCGCCAGTGAGTACTAATCTGCGCGACTTGTGTCACCCCCTGATGCTTGGCACCCGGGGCGGACCGCCCCCACCGCCCCCCCCTTACGCCGCTACTGGCGACAATAGCCCACAATAGGCCAATGGTGTATATCGCGTTAGATCCGTGGAACGAGCGAGGGTTCGAACTCCGCCGCGCCGCTGGACCATTGTGGCGATGGATATTTGTAACTTACCCCGAAGTGTTAACGGGACTTAAAAGACTATAATACTAAGTTAGGTATTTAACCACGTAATTGAAGGGGTGAGTGGACAAAGGTGTTATCTGACAAAACTGAAGAATCGACTTTTTTGCATGAACATAGCCCAAGTAACATTTTACTCCATTTAAGAGTTCACATTTAGTTCCAATGTGTACTTAAAGCATTAGTACAGTTCACTCGTGATGTATAAGCTGTATTATTGCAATTAATTACACCTATACCTGTCTAAGGGACTTATAGGAGTGTAGACTAGTGTAGAGTTATACTTTTATATGATTGTTGGTGTTATAATACTCTAACAACTATCCTTTAGTCAGCCGTCTGACTAAGAGCATTATAGGAGGGTAGAGATACGGCAACCGCTGTTTAACGGCCTACTTGTACGATGTTATAGAGCTAGCATTTTAATAGAACACACGTGGTCATTTATAAAGCCAAAGGCTGTTATGTTTACTTGTTTTAGACTGTTATACAGCTAGTAGCTGTAGTAGGACTTGTTTGTGTTAATAAAATAACCTTTTTTTACTATCTGTACAAAAGTGTTTCAATGGTTCGCATGTGCACTGTAGGCTGTTAAAAGGACTATATGTGTTGTCCATTAACATCAATAGCAGTTTATTTGTCCACAAGTACTACTCTTATTTCGGCTGAACCATTTAAGAACCTAGTAAGAGCAGCGGAGTAAAGGACATTGTCAGAAACCGCCTTAGATTCCTGGGCACAGCAGTAAAGTATCAAAATTAATCTCTTACTTTTTGAATACTTAAATATTAATTAGATTGTAACGGACACTTGAGGATTAAAAAATGAAATAATAAAAGTATTTTATATGTATTCCATAATACTATGACGACATCCGGACATTTTAGGGCGTGGCCTGCTCCATATCCTATGAAGTTCCATAATTTGTGTCGATAAAATCTATGTAAAATCGGCACAAGGCAATGCCGTACTTCATTGTTAGGAATCCATGTAATAGTGATGTTGACTGCGGTCATCATAGACAATAAGATACCGATCTTGTAAATAAAATAAATCGTCCAAATTGCTACAGTATGACTAGATTTTAATTAAAAGTTAAAAATATATTGCACGATACTACAAGAAGCTATCTAATGTGTCCAACTGGTCGAAGGTCATGAATAAAATAAAAAGAATTGTGATCATAACACTGATAATTATAGACAATGACAACAATATGGGATCATCTTTAATATATCTGTTACAGTTTCAAAATTCGATGTAAAATCCAATGCCGCTTAAAGTGAGAGAAATGTCTAAAGTTCTAATAGAATTGAAAGTTTTATTCGCTCAAAATGCTTATAACAATAATTGGTAATACATTTCAAATATTAAGTACCTTTATAATGTATCTGTTACGGTTAATGTGATAAATTGAAAATTATTAATAATAACCGGTTATTATGAATAATTACCGACAGTCGCGGTAAAAGTGATAAATTAATCACATTTAACAGTGATTATTTAATAATTCAACCTTAGTACTAACAAATTTCTTAAAAGAGAACAACATCTTGTGTACATGCTCGTGTACAGCCAAACTTTTGAACGTTTTGATATCATATATTAATATAATTTGGCATAATGAGTTTGGAATGTTTCTTGCATAATATTACTTTTCCATGATGCCTATAACATAATGTTTTGATTTAAAGTGAAAAATAGGTTAAGGTGCGGCGGGGGTGGCCCTTGGGCCACCCCTAAGCCGCCTATTTAGTTTTATACACACATAAATGACCTCATATTAATCACATTAACCAAATCATGCGGTAATTATTCATAATAACCGGCGATTATTCATAATTTTCACATTTATCACTTTGACCGTAACATATCGATAGAACCAAAATGATATCCTCTCAGCTTGGAAAGGGAAAACCCAGGATTGGGGGAGCGCTCCAGGCAATTTTTAGAACATTTCGTAGGTGGTAGTAAATAATATTTATTTTATTATTAAAATTGAATATTTTGATATTGATAAAATTGAATATATCCTTCGATTCAAATACCGAATATTTTTCAATAGATAATAATTATCGAGAATTGTTAATAATATTCAATTAAAAGTTGTTCAATCCCTAGTCATGCATAGACTAAGACGGTAACCATGGAGATAGTTAGTTTGGTAAGTCACGTGTTAAATGTCAAGAGTGGAAAGTAAACATAGGATTCATGTTATTTATTTACGTGCAAAATGTAAGTAAGTAAATCATAAAAGTGGAACGCCGAGCTATTTCCAAAACCCGTCCAATATTATAATACAATTTGGCTGCGACAACTACAATACAGAACATCTCCCAAATCGATGTGCATAAAATAATATAATACAATACTAGTAAGTAAGAGGTTCTGATAACAATATTGCTATCAATAAGTTTATAGAATTGGTCCGCCAGGAATAATTGTTCTTACATAAAGATTTGTGTCATTTAGAACCTAGAAAGTATTATTTCGGCACTGTTGATCTAACGGCGAACAATGTATGGAGAACGAACATTGTCCTTTTACAGGAGCGCGAAAAAACACATTTTCGTTTACCATACTGGTATACTCAAACTTATGAAAACTTTTTGATGTTTATTTTGAAGCTTAATAATTTAACTATATATTTTACAATAAATTAATTAATTAACTTTTAAATAGCAAGTTTTATGGCCCTTACTAACACTCAAATGGTTTTCTTTTTTTTTTTACTTCGTAAAAACCAGAATCCAAACCTAGTATGAGCGCACTTCCTAGGTTTTAAAATGGTTATTGGGGTCAGGGTCCATTTCAATCTTACCATAGGTCGGTCAAAACAGGAAGTGATCACCGAATGGTAAGAGGCACATTGAATATCAGACCCAAGCTGGAGAGGCGTCGACTGATGAAGTCTACACTCCACCCAGCGCCCATCCAACTCCAAAACCCCGAAACCTTTCAGCTCGAGTTGCAAAATCGTTTCAAATGCCTAGGAGACTGTGAAAATGTGGACGAATACAATGACAGGTTCGTGGAAATTGTCCAAACGACTGGGTCTAAGTTCTTTAAAACCGTCGTTCAAAAGGAACCAAAAAGATCTCTGACCTCACCAATAAACTTATGCAAGAGAGACGGAACTTGGTTCTGCAGTCCTCTGAAGATGCTGCTCAGTATCGGCATCTTAACAGACAGATCTCCAAGTCTTTGACTCACGACCTACGCCAATTTAATACAGATCGTATTAAAGAGGCGATTAAGCGTACCAAAGGCTCTAGGGCACTTCTTCGAAATCGCATTCTTCGGCTGATTCATATGGACAAATTTCAAATTCAATTTTAGGTTTGTCACATAGACTCATATGAAAATAGGTACACCCAATAACATATATTTGGATAAGGGACTCGTTTTTGTAAAGTAGTTTTCAAGATATCGACGTTCAAATATTTTGTGCCCATATGAATCAGAATTTGTTACATATTAATCAAAAATAGAAATAAAATTTATGATATTCATGTACAATTGGCTCTAAATTAAGAAAATAATCATATTTAACAAAAACAATGATCTGTTGTTATGAAAAAATGCAACGATTCCACAATAATTCGTGAAAAAACATTTTTTTGAAACTTTCGTATACATCCATAATATTTTGTCATCATCATAATCATTTCAACTGAATATAAGCCTCTCCCAATGATTTCCATAATGACCGGTTGGTAGCGGCCTGCATCCTGCGCCTTCCTGTGAGAGGACGTTCTACATTGAGCTTTCCGGCACGTAGCTTCCACTCCAGAAACGTGGTATCCCATCGGCCATCAGTTCTGTATACTATGTGTCCTGCCCATTATCACTTCAGCTTGCTAAAACATCGGACTATGCCACCATGCGACTTTAGATCGTTTACGGATCTCCTCATTTCAGATTTCGATTGCATAAAAAAAACAAGCATAGTCCACTCCATAGTACACTATGCAACTTTGTGGTTCGTAAGCCTACAGTGAGAGGCCGCTTTTCAGTACAATTTGTCATCACAGATAAACACACACTGGATGTAGACTTTCATCTTATGGCACTAAGGTATTTTAGATGACTCTACCGAGCTGTATCACTTATCCAAGCTATTGTTGTTAAGACGTCCAACTACAAGGTGAAGAAGGTGAGATGAGCTTATAGCAATGGCAATCAGTTAATCTCGAAATTATTGGAGGCCTATGCTCAGCAGTATATTATTATGTGCTATGGACGCCATAAGTGTAGCTGAAATAATAATACAAATAAATAAATCGTTGGGCAATTTCATACACCGCCATTTAGCTACAAAATAAGCAACAAATATGCTTGTGTTATGGTTGCTAGCTTAACGGATATACTACTTATTTACTGTTAAAACACAAATGATAATGTTTTTTTTATTCCTATCAAGACCGCAATCGTCTTAAGTGATATGCAGTCTGGGATGTCATTCTTAGTTAAAAAAACCCTTTTTTGGTGCTTGAAAGACCAAAAAATAATTTATTTTGTGATTCATATAGGGGCCCTGATCATATGAATCATGCACAGATAAATCAGTTTTTTGCCTAAAATCGAGCAAAACTCGTCATACATACAGACTACAGTGTTTTCATTTTTCTACATGAATCTATAACCCAAGAGCATCACAAGAAAGACAGATTAAATTTTTAATGCAATAATGTAATTTTATAAAGTAGGCATTGTAATCAGCATGTCACCTGAACCAAGCACAGATGAATCAAGTATTTACCTTCGTCACACCGGGTTCTAAGCCAACCAGCTCCACGTCTGCCTTCTAGATCATCCGTTGCAAGATGGGCTTGCCTCCACGCCAGAAACTAGACTCTCATCATTAAAACCTGACCAGTTATGGTCAAGAACAGCTCACGCCATATGAATCAGTATTTTATGCCGGACAGTGCTTATTTATTTTTTTGCGAACAAACTAACTTAATTAAAATTATGACACATTTTTTTTGTAGAAGGACAACTCATTAGCTTTCGAAATAATTTTAATTTATATGATATATTAAAAGGAAAATGCTACATCAACCATTTTGTTCCGGAAAATGGCTAACGGACACACCATATGAATCAGAGAATCACACTTCAAATATTTTTATTTTGTATAAAGACAGCAATTATGTCAAAAATGTAATTTGCGCCAGATAGGGCTATAGCTAAGCTATACGAAAAAAAATATTGCATGCCATTTTGTTAGTTGGTTACAGAACTATACCCAAAGACATCGAAAATTTTGCCTCCGAAGAAATACCCTCTAGTGTTCGCAAGGGATCTGTCTGTTGGCCAAAGCCAACTGACCAAGCTGAAGACCGAGGATGGCAGAGACATCTCGTTGGGGCCTGAGTTATTGGAAGAGGTTGAGAAGCTCTACGGACAACTATACACGAGTGTATGTACACCTGTCACAAATCTAGCCGGAGAGCCAAGAGCTAGATTGACCCGACACTACACCGAAGATATCCCGGACGTCAGTCTGTACGAGATTAGAATGGCTCTCAAACAGCTGAAAAACAACAAGGCACCGGGTTATGATGGAATCACGGCTGAGCTTCTAAAAGCAGGCGGATACTCTTCTTCAAAAAAGACGACAAAATCTTGTTAAAAACTATAGACCCATCTCACTTCTGAGCCATGTCTACGTCCGAAACTATTCACCACCGCCCTGGAAGATGTTTTCAAGCTTCTGGACTGGAGCGGATTCGGCATAAATATCAACGGCGAGTATATCACCCACCTTCGTTTCGCGGACGATATCGTAGTCATGGCTGAGACCGTGGAGGATCTAAGCACAATGCTCAATGGCCTCAGTGTAGAGCCTCTCAACAAGTGGGTCTTAAAATGAACATGGACAAGACAAAAATCATGTCAAATACACGTGTTGTACCCACTCCTCTGAAGGTTGGAGACACTACACTCAAAGTTGTTGACAATATTATGTATAGGTACCTGGCACAAACAGTCCAGTTAGGTAGGTCCAACTTCGAGAAAGAGGTTAATCGTCGAATCCAACTCAGCTGGGTAGCGTTCGGGAAGCCTCGCAAATATTCTCACGACCGAAATACCGCAGTGTCTCAAGACAAAAGTCTTTGATCAGTGTGTGTTGCCAGTGATGCTAGGTTTTTTATGGTCGGGAGGTGGGTGGACACGAATTTTCATTTCCCAGTAAGGCACATTGACCATTATAAAACCTAGTATGTTCATGCACTTACTAGGTTTCGAAATGGTTTATGTTACTTACTGGTTTTTTAAAATGGTCAAATTGGGTTTGTGGTGTAGTTACTAGGTTTGGAGTCCCTTGCCTTTTAGGCTTCTAGTTGTTTGATCGCAATTTCTGTCTTTGTATTCGGTAGGTACCTTAATATTATGTAGCTTTATGATAAAAAACGAAAATCTGAAAACATGTCCCTTACTAGGTTCTTAAATGGTTCAGCCGATTTGCTTTAAGCTGAAAATGAATGTGAATGTGATATTCTATTACACTTTTCCCCAAGCCTGTTTTTAGTTGTATTTATGGTGGTTCTGTACATGATGCAGAGGAAAATATTATGCCTGAACCTGAAAGTTCCCTTCAAAATATACAGATATCAGTGTGATGATTGCAGTTCTAGTGATAGTGAATACAATTTTGATTTAGACAATTATTTAACGTTTAGCAAAAAAATAAGAACATGGGCTATTGAAAATCGTATTCCTCATTCCGCTTTGAATAAATTGTCAGGCATAATAAACGAATTTAAACCGGGAACACTACCGTCTGATGCTTTAGGTATTCATACTTGACTATTAGTACCTGGGCTAGGCGATTTAACGGACATTAATAATTTTTATTGCGGATCTCTAAAATTTCAGTATTTGAAAGAATTAAAGATACACAATTGACCTGAACTAGGTACATCTTAAAGCTGTACATAAGTTCACATTAGAATAAATTTATAGACATTAGCGCTGTAGTGGTACAAATGTGGAACTTCATATAGATAACAGCATTCTAACAGAACACATGTGAACCTAATATACGCTCACCGCATTAAATTGGAGTTATAACAGTTCACATAGCCGTATTTCATTTCCACCATTTTGTTCTACATAACCTTAAATATTTACCAAATAAATCTCCAAAATTAATGCAGATTTATCACAAAATTCGCAGATAGAGCGATTGAGTTTTGGTTTCATGTTATAATTAATTACCGTAGTATAATTATAATGCCAATACAATATCAAAAACTGAAAATTGTAGATTTCCTCTCAGCCAGTTTTAAATATTTTAAAATGAATATCGCGTTTTTACTGAGGCGCGTAAATATTTTAGCTGTAAATATGTATACATTTCACGATAAAGTTGCATTCCCAATGGCATTAACATTATTAAGTATTTAAAACCCGTGTTATTATTTGCATAAATGATTATATTATCCGCCCGAGTTGTTTCCTCTTGGCACTCACGTACAAATACCAAACTAATATTAAAATGTGGAAATAATTTAGGACACACGTGAACTTTATGTAGCATTGCATTGGAGTACTTTTGTCGGACTTTATAACTTTGAAAGCTGTGCATTTAGCCACTTGTTACTCTTTATTGTCCTCACGTACGTTGTATGGTTCACACTGCGTCCCATATAGTGCCGTAAGTCAGCCTTAAGTACGATGTTACTACTTAAACTGCTATTATAATGCTATTATACTGCTAATGTACAGCCATAGTGAACTTAAAGCTGTCTAATTTGTGCCCAAACTGGTTCTATAAAAGCATTATAGCAAGCTATACAGCTCGTATACAGCTGACATACACAGCTTGTGGAGTACATGTGAACGACTATTGAACTCTTAAATGGAGTAAAATGTTACTTGGGAGGTTTTAAGAGTAGGCGCACACCGTTGATTTTTAGTTGGCCGATAGTTGTGCCCGATTTTAAATTGTATGAAGAATCGGCCAAATCGAATCGGCGTAGTGTGCGCACTCCCATACATGCCCATACTGATCAACTGCCCGACTAAACTATCGGCCGACGAAAAATCAACGGTGTGCGCCTACTCTTAGTGATGATAAAATCGACTAATGAGCTCAAAACAAAGGTGTTATCTGACAAGCATTCATACATTTCAGGATTCAAATGTGGTATGAGCAGATTAACATTTTAAAACACTCACTCATTTTGTTAGTTAAGACCTTTGTCCACTCACCCCTTCAATAGACATGTTGACACCACCACTCAATTGACGTACCTACTTTTTAACTGTCAAAACGAAACTCTCCCATAGATTTTGTATGGCATTAACTACATGCAAGTGACGTCACTATTTTGTCAACTCAATCAAACTACTTTTTTCAATTAAAATGCGAACAAAAATCGTAATTTACAGGTAATTTAAGATGAATTAAATTTTTAAAACTTTTTAAAACAGTTGTGGTTCCGAATTATTGGGGTATGGTGTCAAACTGTCTATTATGTAAATGTTTGGCCACCTGTTGTTGCAGCGTCGCGCACGCGCAGCATGGAGGCGGTGTGCGCGCGCGGCGACGCGGGCTGCGAGGCGCACGCGCTGTCCGCGGCGCTGCACGCGCTGCACCTGTACTGCGCCACCATCTCCGCAGCGCTCATCTGCTGCTGCGCGCCTGGACACCACTCCTGGTAAGCAGATGTCATTATCACTACATAGAATAAAACAAAGACGCTTTTCGCTCTAAGATCTTTAAAACTACGCAACGGATTTTGAGACGGTTTTTTTATAGATAGAGTGATTCAAGAGGACGGTTTATTAAGTATACTTAGCACCCGTGCGAAGCGGGAGCGGGTCGCTACTAAAGGTATAAGTCCAAGATGGGCTGCAGACTGCAACTGCAGGCGACACTCTGACTAGGGCTGCGGTGGACCCCATTTCATATAGTCAATTTCATAGAAACCGTGGTGGCTTGCAGTTTGCGGTCTGCAGTCCATCTTGGACTTGAACTAGGCGGCCAAGACCTTGCGGCCAACTATTTCTTCCGTGGTATTATGTAAGTGCACGTATTACGCGGCGTGGCTCCGCGGCTAATGTGTGGTGGGCATTAGAACGTCAACAGTTTAAGGCTGAACAGTGAACATAGACTTTCACAAGCCGCTAAGTCATCATCATCATTTCAGAATACGTCTACTGCTGAATATGCCTACGTAGGCCTAACCCAATGATTTCCATTATGACCAGTGCATCCAGCGCCTTCCTAACTACTACCTTTATGAGGTCGTCGGTCACATTGTGAGCCTACGCTGCGCTTTCCTGTACGTGGTCTCTGCTCCAAAACCTTGCTACCCTATTGGCTGTCAAAACATGGACGTGACCTTCACATGAGATAATTTTCCAAGAGAAAAAGGACTCAACTTTTAAACGGTGTATGTTCAGCAGTAAAATGAAGGCTTTGTTTAAAAGTAAGTGTATGATTTGTCTGTCTATCTTATCTATGAAGAAGTCGTAGTAAACTTTTATGTATGTCTCTCTCACCAGTACCCATTACTAATCACCAAGTGTGTAAATTAAGGCAGATGTCCGGTAAACAAAAGTTTCCATGTGGTAGAGCACTATATGAAGGACATGAGAACTGCGTTTACGTAACGTTTTGTTTTACGAAGATTAATAAAAACTATACGTCATTTGTTAAATGAACGTACGTACGTAAATACTTTGCGGTTTACATAGGTAATACTTATTTATTGTTTCATTTAATTAACACAACAATACAATATTACAAAATGCGAGTAAATATGACTGCGACGCAGAGGACTGCCTACATGTATGCGGAAAATAAAAGTGTTTTCACATCGATATTTAATTTTGTGGTAATGGGCATATTAATGTTTACCTATTTTCTTAAAATTACTAACATAGACAATTAATTAAGTAAGTATTGGTTTAGGTATGGAAAACGCTGGCGGGGTCAAAACGTCCGCGGAGCCGCAACCCTCACAGTAGGAGCGGCCTGGTGCTGCGGCGCTGCGGCGGGGTCTCTGCGGCCCGCGGCTACCGTGGCGCTGGTCTCCCTGACCCTGGCGCCGCTGGCCTGGCTGGCCGCCACCGCGCTGCACGTCGCTCTCTGGACCCGGCGCTCCGCAGCTCCTCTCTTATACCTGGCCATTTACTGGCTACTGGCTGCCGCCTCCTCCGCTGGGATCCTGTACCAAAACCTAGCGACAACAGCTTCTCCAAACCACATAGAACTCTACATCCAAGGGATTTCCTTGGTTCTCTCGCTGGTCACAGCAGGAGTAGACAGTGTCTGCTTTTACGATGAGGTTGGTAATTTTACATAAAAAGCCACATTTGCGCGAAGCCACAACAAGGACTCTCGCGGAAAAACAGCTTCTTGACATGCCCTTACGAGCATGTCAGGATAAATGCTGAGCGAGCCTATTGACACAATGGCCCACAATTTTTCTTTATTCGTTTTGTGTTGATATTGCTTATAATTTGTGCTTCTGTGTTCAAAAAAGTCTATTTCTTTCTTTCTAAAATATTTTGCACACAACACTTGTATATAAAATAGACATAACCCATATTATCACAAATCGAAATAAACGCAGACAAATCCGCGGGCAAAGACTAACATATTATAAGTTCGTATTGTGCTACTCTACTATGTTCCGCACGTCCCAAATATTTAACGCTCGGTGTTTTAATGCGAAACACTATGCTAATGGAAAGTTGTGGAATGGAGTGATAGTTAAATGTGTGTGAGCCGGGCATGTCGCAGTGGCGTGGTGGCATGCCGTGCATACCCCGGCCTGCAATTATCGGACGCAGCGCGCGACATCGTGGAATGGGGACCATAAACCAGATATACAATCTTTAAAACCCTAAGTGGCTATGACTCTACCAAAAGTATTTTAATTTTATAAGTAAACCCAAAGGTAAGCTGGATGAGAATGCCCTATGGCATTAAGTTCGCCTAATGTTAATATTTTTGGCATTGAAGTATAAATAAATAAATAAGTAGATTGAAAATAAAAAATACCTTGAAATACATATCGACAAAAATAATAATTAATCATTGAAGGCCACAATGCCTGCTGTGTGACCTAAAAGCGTCGCATGTGTTCTCGTTTATACGTAGCTCTATTATGTAGAGTACCTATAGTCATACGCGTCACGCTCATAAATGCACGTTACAACTCCTATTAACAATCAACATTATGGTCATAAAATTTATAGAGCCAAATTATAGCTTAGGCGAAAGCAATAAAATATCTATAACATCATACAAGTCAGATGATCATTACAGAAATACTTTATGTTTCTCATACACAAAAATCGCCACAAAATAAGGAAATTCAGAAATGCTGAATGTTTTTCAGAATGAGCTTTTAAAAGAGTTAAATGTAATATTTTTCGCTAATTGACATCGTGCAGCAAGTGGTCATAGCGTAGCATTTGTTTAAAACAAATGAATACCAACTTTCTACGTAGCTCGTTTAAAGCGGGTTAACTACGGAGTAGTGTCAGCGTATCGTTAATCGTTCGAATGTTAATCGTCTAAACAACGAAAAGGGCTGAGTCATCAGCACTGGGAATGATGACGAAAGGCTTCGGGAATTACGGGACGACGACCCGGAAGAGCGACGACTTCATCCTCATATCTTATGAGATGGAAAACCCAACCTAACACATTCAGTCGCTAATCTAATTAAGAAATGACTGCATGAACTAATGCAGAATTTTAGGAGTCAGTTAAATTACGTCGTCATTTTTGTATCTTTTACAATATGAAAATAGAGCTCATAGAGCTAATTTACATAATGTCTTTATTTTTAGTACAAATAATTTAATGTAGAGTCCATTAAAGCAATTTTATAATTTGTTAAAATAGATAGTAAGGACCTACGTTACGCTACGAATTTTAAATCTAGACCCTCACAAAGAAGTTTCAAAGCATGGTGCGTCAGCATAAAGGTATCAACGACCTTCGCAAATAGCTTAGTCCAGACGATATCGAATATCTCCGGCACAGAGGTATTAAAGTATTCTGGATCGTGCGGAACAAGGAGTAGTTTCGAGTAGCAGCGGTCAGGCCGCCAGACGCCGAGCGCCCGCCTCGGTCGCTTTCCAAGTCTGGCGCCAGTGATATCCAGTTTTATACCGCCAAATTGCCACTACACATCGTAAACAGAAGCTCCGGTACAAATAAGCCATTTCATTGAAGCAATAGATAATAGTTAGTTACGAGTACATGATTTAGATAAGAAAGAAGTAACTCCAGTAAAAGTTAGCTTATTTTAATGAGCATGTTTTAAGGCTGTACCTACTCCATAACTAACTTGAGAATTCAAAATTGTTTCAGGTTACAAAACGACACCGAGATCGTCCAAAGTCTTCAATAGAAAGCCATAATGTTTCATATAAACACAATAACACTCATTTCTTTTCGAAGATAACGTTTTTCTGGCTGAATTATTTATTGTGGAGCGGCTATGAGTCACCGCTTGAGGAAGACGATTTGGGAGAGCTGCCCGAAGATGAAAGATCTACGATTTACTATCATAAGTTTAAAACAATATACAATCTCGATAGGAAGGTAAATATTGAAAGGTGCTTTACAAAGTAAATGATATGAAATGTATCAAAATAAATGTAAAGTCTGTTTTAGGTGACAAAACCCGATGAAAGAAATCCAAGTATATGGCGATGTTATATGCGAACAGTTTGGCCTAATTTCTATATCGCCGGACTTATGAAATTGCTTAGCGATTTGATAAGCGTGGTACCACCACTTGGCTTAGCTGTTATTATTCAGTATATTGAAGGACCTCTTGAAACTTACGATGGCAGTTCTGAAGTCACGCTCCAGGAGTTTTTCAGCAACGGTTATGTAATGTTGCTTGTCGTGACTCTGGCACTTGTGTTTCAAGCACTTCTCTCGCAAAACTCGACCCATCTGGTGACAGTGGAGGGCACTCGATTGAAGACTGGTTTACAGGTATTATGAGATAGGTATATCTCGGTTACAAAAGAGATCTAGGTATTCTGGATGATACGGTAGGTCCCTTGCCGATATGACGTCAAACGTAAAACCCAATCAGCTGAGTCAGTGAGTGAGATTATCGACCTGTTTTGATACCTATTACTTTAGAATGTTTTCGTCGAAATGATGCCAAGAATTTATTATTATTGTTTCATGGAAAAATCGTGATTGTATATATGTGTGTAATCTACCTTTTTAGGGAATGTTGTTCGACAAGTGTATGCGCCTAGCGCCGTGGTCATCTAACGATAATAACGGAGACGAGGAGTCGCCTCTGTTGCACGCACCCGAAGACTCTTCAGCTACGCCTTCAGGAGTTCTCACAAACCTCATGTCACAGGACACCTATAACATCATGTCGTGCGTTTGGATCTGCCACTATCTGTGGGCCATACCTTTGAAGGTAAAAAATGATAGCGTTTTTTAATACTGGACAAATAGGTACTGCAATGTTGTTTAATTTATTTATTTATTACGTGTTGAATTTTCAGGTAGCCGTAATTTTGTATTTATTATACACAAAATTAGGAGTTAGCGCAATTATCGGCACGGCTGTTAGTGTCCTATTCATAACTCCTTTACAATTTTATATCGGGAAAAAGATATCGGATAATTCCAAGGATATCTCAAAATGTACAGATCACAGAATATCTAAAATAACTGAAATATTGCAAGGCATGAATGTTATAAAGCTTTACGTTTGGGAAGACCTGTTTAAGGAAAAAATACTAAATCTAAGAGAAGTAGAGTTAAAACTCTTGAACAAAGATTCAATTTACTGGAGTTTTTTGAGTAAGTAAAACACCTACTACAAGTAGGTATGTTATTTTAATGTAATAAAACACGTAATGTATTTCTATTCTAATAAAACATTATTGTTGCAGCATTCACTACACAAGTTTCGACAGTACTGGTAACAGTGATTACTTTCTTAGCATATTACTTTTTGAACGACAGCAAAGGGCTAACAGCAGTCAATGTATTTGCCGGGCTCACTTTGTTCAACCAGCTCACTGTCCCGCTGCTGATACTTCCTGTGACAGTGCTGATGATGATACAAGCTATGGTAGGTCCAACCACCTTTCTTCATAATTGCATAGACCTAGTTAACTTCTCATGACGCCACACTACCAGTAAATGAAGGGTTGCTACTTTTCCAGGTCAGCACGAATAGAATTAAAGATTTTCTGGAACTACCAGAGTCAAATAACGTGAGAGAAGATTGCCTCTCTGAAAACTCAAGAAAACCTTCAGATATTTTCAACGACGCTTTTGTTGACAACGTGCCAGACGACAACTCTATGGTGGAAGATGGGGTAAAAGATATTGTGGACGCAGAAGATCAATTTTCTGACGATGAAAATTGTGGAATCTCTTCGAATCAAGAATACGTTGTTAGGTTTAGAAATGCCGCTTTTTCTTGGGGAATGAAGAATGACATGCTATTAGAAGTTGACGATTTGGATATTCCAGCAGGTCAGTAGCATTTATTTGAATCGGCCACTGAGAAGTAGGTAATCTTACTTATTAACATGGTGTTATTTTATAGGAAAACTAATAATGGTGGTTGGAACCAGTGGTGCAGGCAAGAGCTCGTTGCTGTCGGCAATGCTCGGCGAGATGTTCTTGGAGCGCGGTGATGTCACTTACAACGGGTGAGTACTGAATAGGGAATGATGCTCCACAACCGTGACAAGTAAACACGTTACTCGTACATGTAACGGTCTTTTACAATGACTGCGCCTGTGCATGTTGTGAACGGTATTTTGTGGAAAGTCTGAATGGGAGAATAAACTAGTACTGTCGCTCTATGAGTGAGTATCAACCTTTAGCTGTTGTAAAACCTTACCCAATATTTATAGAAAACGGTTGAATGTTTGACGATAAATGGTTCTTGAATCTAGAGGTACTGGGCCGATCCTTACAACAGTAGCTAGCTAAGTAAATTATTATTATAGTAAATATGTAACTCCGTTTCGATTTCCGAAGGTTGCGATAAAATTTATAGGGTCATGATCATGTTTAAATTAATTTTAGGCGATGCACGACATGGTACGCAGGCCAGCCTCCATGGTTGGTGGAGGGCTCGGTGCGTGACAACATTGTGATGGGCAGCCCCTGGTGCCAGCGGCGCTATGGCCGCGTGCTGCGAGCCGCTGCTCTACGGCCAGATTTGCAGCTGTTACCAGGTAACTAACAGCAGTAAAAAATCGGAAATCTCGACAAGAAAATGATTCTAGATATTAAATTAGCTTTTTAGTTGCTAATGAAGAACCATGCTACCTAGTTTTCAGTGAAAAGGTAAAAAAGACTAAAATCAAGTCCTACATTACTTGACAAAATCCTGGAGTAACCAGGCAAGAAACCGGAAGAATAACAGTATCTACGGCTAGAAGCTGAAGGTGCTTCGCACTTTACTACATGTTCAACTAGCACAACTCTTAATAATCACATCGGAGATAATATTTTCCTCCTGCTGTTAATTAAAGATTGCACTGTCAGTAGTGCCTAACAGTAATAATTAATTACAATCTAACTGTGCCTAATTAATAAAAACAGTTTGTCCATCGAATCAGCAGTTTCGCTTAACGGTTCATTTTATTAAAGTTTCTCATTTTCTTTTAACGGTTGAATTGAAAACGCTATAGGATGCGAAATATAAGATCTACGAGTAGATGACGTGAAGTAAGTTTGCGTTTTTCAACTAGCTCGCAGTCTTTTTCTATATTTAGATAGCGTATCTTTCCATCACAAAAAGTTAAGTGAGTAAAAAATGTACACAGTAAGTATTTATTTTGATCTACATAGTATCCAAATATTCTTCGAGAAAATGGTATCTCAGCAGACAGCAAATCCAATAAGCAAGTTGAAAAAACAAACGAACGCTTCATCAACATTTCACGCTACATGGCTGCCGGTTAATAGCGCACGATTTATTTTAATTACAATGAATTGGAATGTTTTTCAAGACTCATTACGTTTATGGGATTTAATACGATTGTAAATTTTATGACGATTGAAAATAAAAACTTTATCTCAACTTTAGTGGAGAAGACTACGATTAGAATAATATCTTACATCTTGCAATTTGTAATAAAAATACATAGCAAGATGAACTTGCAAATTTTAATCATCAAAATTGTCACTGTAGGGGCAAGTGTAGTCTATGAACGGTTTTACCTGTGGACATCGCTAATTACTTTCTTTCAAAATCCGGGAAATGTCCGTCCATAGGTATATTAGACACTTGCGCTGCATCTAATCATGTTTTACAAAAACGCGATCTATGTATTTTACGGGGATGTTTATGACACGTATTAACAAAGTTGAGGGAGATCGTTATCTTTTATGCATATCGGTTGGTGACACAAATTTTCTGCTTGGCCCAAAGGTTGACTGGAAAAGAATGGAAAAGCCATAGGACAGTAAATTCGCAATTTGTCCTCTGATATATTGTGTGCAATAAAGCTTGAAGTGTTTTTTATTCTTTAGAGGGTGACGCCACCCGCCTCGGCAGCCATGGCGCGCCGCTATCCGGCGGACAGCGCGTGCGCGTGTGCATCGCGCGCGCACTGTATTCCGGCGCGCGGCTTCTAGCGCTGGACGAGCCACTGGCAGCGCTAGACGCGCCACTCGCGAGACACGTCGTGGCCCGGGCCCTTGTACCCGTGGCCAGGGCCGGCCGGACGGTGGTTGTGGCCACTAATCGGTTGGAGCTGCTGCATTATGCGGATTTGGTTAGTATTTGATGCTAAAAATCTTCACTCTATATGTTCTAAAATGTTTAGTCAATATCCATCATTCCTGTTTTTTTTTTTAGATTCTTATGGAATCAAATAAATCAAAAGACTTACTTTGCATGCGTAAAAAACACCGGAAATCCTCCGGAACTTAGGGACTTTTCACGTGCAAAGATTCGTAATTTAGATGCAATACAAGAAACTGGGGATGCGAAGATCTGGATACGAGCAGCGCAGGACCGGTCACCGTGAAAATCCTTTCTAATCATGTAGAGAATATGCTCAAATGCAGAAAAATTGCAAGAGCTTATTGTCTATCGATTTTATGACCACATTGTGTATGTACTTACATAGGTGATCGCAATGGAGGAAGGACGTGTAAGCGGCGTGGGCCGCGCGGGCGCCGGTGTGTGCCCGGGCGGCGCGGGCGCAGCGGGCGCGGTGTCCCGCTGGGCGCGGCTGGCGGCGGAGGCGCGCGCGGCCGCGGCCCGAGCGGGCGCGGGCCCGCCAGGTGGCGCCGCCCGGGAACGCACCAGGCTCATGCGGGAGCTCACCAGAGCCAGGTTCCAGAGGTGCAACTCTGATGATACTATGGTAAGTAAAACTGTCGTAGCACCTACACAACTTTCTGGCTTTAAAAAATGTAAATCATAGCAGATTTGACCGCAATCACACCACATGTTAAGAGAGATGCAGTCTAGGATACGAATATTCATCGAGAGTTGCTAGATTTGAGTTACAAACTTTACGTTAAAAGCGTACTTACTTACGTTACCTATGCTTAACACCAAGGTCTTCGGTAGAATGCTATGATCTATTCGCACATGATTCGCACAAATGGAACATAAGATAAATGGACAATGGCATTATGTGAAATGCTTAGTGAAAAATCAAACAATCAGTTTAGGAAATGGTCGACTGCATTTGTGATGGATTACTACTGCTCCGAAACAAGCGACTTTCTACGTTATTTTTTTTTTCAACTTAGGTATGTTATAAATTCGATTTTGATAGACAACAGGTAGACAGTATAGCGCGATGGTGCTAGGCACGAAAGAGGAATTCCACAAATTCTTCCAAGCGCCAGTAAATAATAATTGCTGTAATAATTTATCGGGTTGTCACGCGTTCATCGTTCTAGTGATTAATTAGTCTCTCTACTAGGTCCAGGGTCCAATAGAAGAAACACGTTAAACATTACCTAATTGGGATGCTTTAATTTGGCTTGAATCAATCTGATCGTTATAAAAGAATACGTCGCTTCGGGCGATTCGGTTTGCCATGGCAATGTGTCCGGCCTAATTAACTCAGCTTAGTGTTAAACCTCAATTAGACTGCACTAGTGATTGCAGGTGCAGTCACCTAACAGATGCGATACGGGCGGACTGAGCCATTGGAAACAGTTTACACTCGCGCCATCACCCGCGCCTCCACTCTGATGAGGTTTAAGTGTATCACACTCATAGAGATATAAAGAGATGCCAACTAAGTAATGCGCTGAGTTCGAAACTCAGTGTCGAATTAGAAATTAACACACACAAAATAATCAAAATATGTGCTCATTATACACTGCGGTATCAGTACTCAACGTTCAAATAATCTTTAGTTCTACGCAAGCAATGTAAACTGCATACATTATGACGTCTAAGCAATGTGTTGTTTTTGTGCATATTGCTGCGACACCGGCCCCGCCCCCTTGTCACATCTTCCTTTAGTTTCTGTGATCTGTGATCACACTACTGTCAAGTTTGTCAAACCTCACAGGTGGGTATCTGCGAGGCGGCGGGCGCGCACCTGCTGGCCGAGGTGCCGACGCGCGCGGGCGGCAGCTGGCGGCGCGCGGCGCGGCAGCGGCCCGCCCTGGAGCGGCAGCTCTCCTCGCCGCCGCCCTCCGTGCACAACTACAAGTATGTATCATCATCATATCATCAACTAAAGTACGGCCGTACGAGAAACGATACCAAATGTAAACAAACCCACTGTCATGGGTGAAACCGTCTGACTTTGACATATTTTGGCGGGAGAACGAGACATTACGACAAATACACAAGATGGGAAGAGACAGAATATATTGTCAACTCGACAGTCGTATCGACCTTTTGTATCGCTGCTAGTTGGCCGTACTTTACAACATAACTTTCCACCGGGACAAACTTGACCATCACTGGTTGGGTTTTTATTGACGGTCAAGCTGTAGATACTGGCTACACAGGATTTGCAGTGGTGGGAAAGAGAGGTGGGAATAGTCTCGTATCATATCATCAATCATTTCAGCCACAGGACGTCCAGTATCCACTGCTGAAAATAGACCTCTCTCAATGATTCATTATTGACCTAGCTAGCGGCTAGCGGCCTGCAGCTATAGTGCCTTCGTGCTACCTTTATGAGGTCGTCGGTCCACTTTTTGGGTGGGCGTCTCACGCTGCGCGCTGTCCGGTTTTTATAATTAAAATGTACAGATGATCATCTAGTCTCATCAGCATCCTGACAGCCAATTATTTTTTCTTGAACTCTGACCAACCGTCTCTCTTAAAGATTATCTTAAACAATCGTAGTCTTATAGAGAAGTTACAATCGTAGTCTCTAAAGATGAATAAAGATGTTAAATAATTAAAACTAGCCTCTTGCAATCTATGCCATGCACATGAAATTTTATACAATGAGTGCTTTTATAAAAGGTGGCGCCGTGAAGTGCGGCGCGCCGTAAGCGCCGATGCATCGAATGCAGCGCTGCAGAGGGAAGCCAGCCTGCTGAGGCGACTGCTACGACCCCGCCCACACCGGACTTTAGCCAGGTAAGAAATAATTTATACTCAGTAACTTCTATGACTTCGGTTTGAAATGGGAAATCATGAGGAGGAAAATAATTTGATTTTTATTTTTAGATGGACGCCTCGAACTTTACGGCGACTATTGAGTTCGGATTCCGAAACGACTACCGAAGAGAATATACCTAACGGTAAGTCAAGCTAACGAGACAGAAGTGGTTGAAGTGATATTGTAAGTTTTTATTCAAAAAATATGAAATGTAACCAAATGTTATCTACCTTGGCAGGAGTAGTCGATGAATCAGCCTTGGAGACAGCGTACACATCTCTTACATCCAATGGAACAGAAACGAGTACGGTTGTTATCCAAGAAGAGACACCAAACAAACCCGAATCCGATGAACCTGCAACAGAAGTAAGCCAACTGTATTTGATAAACTCCTAACGAACGAACCATGCTAATGTGACTATGAGCTTTAATTTATTCTACTTGGGTAGGTACATTATCCCATTTAGTTCAAGGATAGAAAAGTAGATCTAATAGGCACGCCATGCAGCTAAATGCTGAATTACTGACAAAATGTTGGTAAAGCATATTATACAATTTAATGACTTCAATTGGATAGGAACGCTAACTATGACGGAGCAATCAACATTAATTCATAGTAATGGACTTCGGTAGGGGAGACCGGGGATGGTTGCCTATAGGGGTAGGTAGACTAACCGCCAAAAACTCGCCAACGGTTTGAGTATTGCGTCATCCCAGCGCAGCCGTGCATCACTCTCTGCCCCCCGCTCAGGCGTCGGTAGCGCCGCGTCGCCGGCACACGTCGTTTTCGAGTAGTGACCCGTGATTTGTTTTCATATCATGTAAGTAATATTTTCGTGTTGCAAATTTTTTGATTTGGTACCTACACATTTTATGTTAACCGTTTGCCTATTAGTCAGAGTGTTTTATGAGTCCACATTGATATTATTTTTTGTGTTATTTCTTTATTAGGTGGCAGTGTGTAGGTTATCCATGCCATCGAAACTTAAAATGTCGTTTGGGGTTGGTAGACTAATTTCTTTCGGGGCTGGTTGAATAAACCAACCCCAATAACATTTTGAGTTTAAAATATCTTTAAAATTATCTATTTATTCGATTCTTAATACATACATTCTTTTTATTGCTACAGCACGATGAGGATCTATAAACGGACGACTGAAAGATGAAGAAATAAGACCCTTTCCTAAAGCGGCGCCACGTTTAGATAATAATAGAAGAAATATTCGGAAACGTAAAAGTACTATACATGGTGTCACAGAATGGGTGAATCAAACTGCTAGGGGAGGTAGCTCTACTAATATACTATCCCAAAAAAATATGAAAAAAAAAATTTGAGTTCGGAATTTTTTTTTAAATAAAGTGCTCTAAACTCGAAATCTAGTCATTATTTTCAAAAGTTTGTTTACAGATAAACGAAGCGATCATGTACAATTAATATTAGTAAGAAAAAAGTACAAATAAACTCCAAACGCAGCAATTATAGCCAGATACTTAAGCAAAGCTTATTGATTTTCACTTAAAAAAAAAATTGTGTCTTTATGTGCTTTATTTTTTTTTCATATTTTTTAGGGATAGTACATTAGTAGAACTACCTCCCCTATCAGTTTGACATCATCTGGGACACCCTGTATACAAAGATTGATAATTATGTAATTTAAAATGAGACTGAAGAAGATTTTAGTTTAAAAAGTTTAAATACTAAGAGTTGACACTTTTTTAAAAGACTTATTAAAGATGTCTATACCTGATTATAATTGTTTTTGAATAAAGAGTTCAATTAAATTGAAAATAGCGTTTTATTACTTGACTCTTCTCATAATTTCTTGCTTATTGATACGTAGGTCTACTTACCCCGGGCATATAGTCAATCTACCCCGGAACCGGGGTAGATTGACTAAGAGTTGATGTTCTATAAAATGCATCTAAATATGATGATGATATTTAATAATGAACTATGTTTTGTTGTTTTTTATTAGTTTAATAGTTCTTCTATCCATTAATGCGATTTATTTCTCTGTATGGATAAAAACACAAAAAATATGTATGATTTAGTAAAAAATTAGTCAACTATCCCCGGTCTCCCCTAAATACGCGTTATTTTACATAGCATGTGACAGTCGCGGGAAGCAGCGGGACCGTTATGAAAGTCCTTAGGGGAAGGCCTTTGTCCAACAGTAGACTTTGGCTGAATCTAACGATCAAACTAACTTTTTAATAAGTATTAAGTAGGTACAGTCACTAAACCTTTTAATTATTTTTTACAGCTCTGCCCCTTAAACATATTTCCACCATAATTTGAACCTTCGTTTGTTCGTTTCAGCCGAAAGACGTCCACAGCTGGACAAAGGCCTCCCCCAAGGATTTCCACAAAAATTTTGAACCGTACTCCTTTTTAAGGTTAAAAAGACGACTTAGGCCAGAAGATTCACTAGTACAGAAAAAATATTTCTTTGGTTTTATACCTTGTAAGACCTCAGTAAAGTCCACACTATCACACTACATACTACCCGTTCGCGCTAAGTGTGCCGGTCCGTGGAATGCGCGTCCCCCTCTTCCAACCGCGATTAAACGTAGTAATTAGTTAGTGATTAAACGAAATTAATGTGTCTTATTTTACGAAAATACACAATTTTTATCAATAATAATAATAAATAAAAAACATTTTAAACATAGTTTGTTAAAGTTATAGACGCTTCTCTTCGAGTGACGTCATATCGCCAGCGGCAAACTTAAAGCGAACCAATAGTAACAGCTAACGTACTCTCAGGGTGGCGCTACGTGCGAGTATGCGCGCGCATGCGGCTGGTGGGGCCGCGCGTACTGGGCGGCGGCCGCGGCGGCGCAGGCGCTGGCGCTGCTGGCCGACTACTGGCTCACGCGCGCCACTGCGAAGAACGCGCAAGCGCCCCTCACTGATGAAGAGGTACTTTTTACACATTCCTATGAAATTACTAGATTTTTTTCAGCCCCATTAATTTAAATACAAAAAACTTTTTGGAAATGAAATGCACATACCTACTCGTAGGTAGTTAATATTTATAAGCAAAACAAAAATAAATACATCAATCATCAAGAGTTGCAATCTTACCTTTTTTTCCATAATGAAATGCTTTCGCGTACACACTGGCCACTAGTCAGTTAATGTGGAGCTCTTCAGGCCAAAAGGGCGGGGCCTATACCCAGTATACCCACTATACTGGGTGGTTTTATAAAACCCATTAATGTCCTCCCAAGTTCAATGGAACGGAACTGCGAGTTATCTAGTGCCCTATTAGCCTATGTTCATGCCAATATCAGTAATAGCATTAATACCATACGCCATACGTAGGCAAATTACGTTCCATTCATTAGGAAACGCTGAAAAAGGGCGTGTTATGACAACTTCAACATACACCCATTACCTTGCCATCTCCCCCAGATTCTTAGAAAGCTTTAACAATTCTCTAATATTATCCAGATGTGGTGGAGCGTGCGCTCTTACGCTGGCTGGTGCTTATGCGTGGTAGTCTGCGGCGGGCTAGCGCAGTGCGCGGGCGGCGCGGCGGGCGCGCGGGCGCGACGCGCGTTGCACGAGCGACTGCTGCACGCGGCGTTGCACGCGCCACTGCACCACCACCGCTCCGCCGCGCCCGCTGCGCTCCTGCACCGCTTCTCGGCTGATGTGCAGGTCATAGATAGGGTGAGTTTTTTTACCCACAAACAAGTACTCTTGGACAGCATCTCACTCGATGGAAAATGATGATCAGACCGAATGTGGAAGCCAGCTTTACTCAGAATCCTCAACCACGTAGGAACTGGCTATCTTACCTCCAACTGCTGGAACACAACAATGCTGTTATCATTGTTGTTATGGCGACAAACTTGGATAAGATGGTGGCAAACAGCCAATCGGAGTAGGACAAGCTTTACTACCAACCTCATCGAGCAGAAAATTTTACCCCCCTCGGATATCAGACAAAGTTCTTCCTGCAAGTCTTCTATCCTTTCACATCAAATTTTCCTTAAGACAGTGGTTTTCAACCTTTTTTATGATACGACCCCCCTAGTATGAAAAAATATTTGGCGACCCCCCCGACCGTTCGCTTTTTTTTTAATGCATTTATTTTATTTTATAATGTTATAAAGATATTTGTAGGGACCGAATACTTAAATCCATACAACATCATCTGTCTTTATAACTAATGTTTTTTTACTGCTGTAGTTTTTACGACCTCTCGCGACCCCCCTGTAGAGGCTTCGCGACCCCCCAGGGGGGCGTGACCCACAGGTTGAAAAACACTGCCTTAAGAGACAAAGCCAGCGACAGTTACTTGCACTTGGTTTGTTTAAGTTAAATTGTGATGATTTCCAGAAATTACCCATAGCGGTCAGCCGCTGGGGGCAGCTAGCCCTGCTGTGCGTAGCGGCGCTGCTCGTGAACGCGATCGCGTCCCCGTGGAGCCTGCTGGCGCTGCTGCCCGCCGTGGCTCTGTACTTCACGCTGCAGTCCGTCTACCTCTCCAACGCTAGGTGGGTCCGAGTACTTAAGTAGATAACCAGCACTTAGGAGCTGTAAGATTCCACTGGCTGAAATGACATACGAGAAGATTATTTAAATAAAGTTTGCGGTATCCAAAACGGTAACTGCTTTAAACTCCTACCTGGCCTGACCCCAGGAAGATACCAGGAAGACTGCCTACACAAGAACAGGCACACATTATAGAAACGAAACTACATAATTTATCCAGCGGCGGTCTTATTGCCAAAAGCGATCTATTCTAGATAACCTTAAAATTAAGAGTTAGTAGCTACCGTCACTATACTCGTATTAGTTTTTCTCAAAATGAGTAAGAACAGCAGAATCTATCCGCCGACTAAAAATATGCAAGGTTTCTCAGGGGTTCTTTACTAGAGTAAATAATTCGGTTTCTTTACTCATGTGCTGCTGTTCTCCCAGGGAACTCCAGCGCACCGAGGCGCTGAGCGCGGCGTCGGTGGTGGCGCTAGCGGCGGAGACGAGCGCGGGCGGCGGCGCGGTGCGCGCGGGCCGTCTGCAGCCACACATGCGCGCCGCGCTGCTCGCGCGGCTCGACGTCAACAACAACGCGCTGCTGCTGCTCAACGCCGCCAACCGCTGGCTGGGGCTCACGCTGGTAACTTGAAATTATTTCAAACCGGGCAGTCTTTGAAGCCCCGGTTATATGAGAGACAGTCTAAGCTGAGAGCCGCACATGCGCGCCGCGCTGCTCACGCGCCTCGACGTCAACAACAACGCGCTGCTGCTGCTCAACGCCGCCAACCGCTGGCTGGGGCTCACGCTGGTAACTTGAAATTATTTCAAACCGGGCAGTCTTTGAAGTCCCGGTTATATGAGAGACAGTCTAAGCTAGGAGCCGCACATGCGCGCCGCGCTGCTCGCGCGCCTCGACGTCAACAACAACGCGCTGCTGCTGCTCAACGCCGCCAACCGCTGGCTCGGGCTCACGCTGGTAACTAACATGATTCAAACTGAGCGCGGCGTCGGTGTTGGCGCTAGCGGCGGAGACGAGTGCGGGCGGCGGCGCGGTGCGCGCGGGCTGCTGTGCCCTAACTGGGTCCACATTGTATAACTGCCTAAATTGTAAGACCTAAGTAATGTGAATGCTAATGTGGTTATGCAATAAACGATTGAGTATTGGGTGACATAAAACATACAATGGAAGATTAGGTAAGAGATTAGGTCCCTGCAATAGTGAAGGGGTGAGGAAGATAACTACTTTTTTTTGTCGCGGAGGAAATGCTTTGCGCACCGTCATCACTGCCGGGGGACAGGGTGGTGTGTGGGACTCCCGGCGCCTTGAAAAGGGCGGGGTATACCCACTAAAACCTCCGCGGCGTTCCGTCATCTCCCGAGTAAGGGGTGTCGCGAGTATCTCTTTAGCACTGGAATAGTGTCACCAATAATATCTTTCTATGCTACATACTTACTTAAAGTTACATCAATATTCTAAATTGTGTTTTACAGGACCTGGTAGGCGCCGCCACGGTCTGCGTTTCAATCGGGGTGGCGTTACACGGCGGCGGCGGCGGCGCGGTGGCGGGGCTGGCGGGCGCGTACTCGCTGCTGCTACCGGCGTACTTGGCGCACCTGGCCAAGTGCCGCGCCGACCTCGACCTACAGCTGGCCGCCGTAGAAAGAGTACGAGCGGACACTAATGTGCCGCAAGAGGATTATAGGGAAGACTGTGAGTACTTACTTATAACTCGAGCTGTTCTACGGAGATAAAATATGTTCGGTGTAACTAGCGCACCTAGAAAAGTGCCGCGCCGACCTCGACCTGCAGCTCGCCGCCGTCGAAAGAGTACGAGCGGACACCAACGTGCCGCAGGAGGATTATAGGGAAGACTGTGAGTACTTACTTATAACTTGAGTTGTTTACGGGGATAGCCGGCGAACTTGGCGCACCTGGCCAAGTGTCGCGCCGACCTCGACCTGCAGCTGGCCGCCGTAGAAAGAGTACGAGCGTACACTAACGTGCCGCAATAGGATTATAGGGAAAACTGTGAGTACTCACAGGGTTGGTTGACTCTTAAGTAGGAGTTGTTTACGGCGATATGCCGGCGTACCTGGCGCACCTGACCAAGTGTCGCGCTGACCTCGACCTGCAGCTGGCCGCCGTAGAAAGAGTACGAGCGGACACCAACGTGCCGCAGGAGGATTATAGGGAAGATTGTGAGTACTTATAACTCGAGCTGTTTTACGGAGATATGATCGGTGTAACTAGCGCACCTGGAAAAGTGCCGCGCCGACCTCGACCTGTAGCTAGCCGCCGTCAAGCGGTCAGTCAGAGCGGATAGCAACATGTCCAGGGTTGGTTGACTCTAGTTATTTACGGAGATATGGTCGGCGTGCCTGGCGCACCTGGATAAGCCGCGCCGATCTTGAGTTACAAGTCGTCGAAAAAGTGCGAGCGGATACCAAACGTGCCGTAAGAGGATTATAGAGAAGACTATTAGTACTTACAGGGTTGGTTGATTCAAATGAATTAGGTATTTTACGGCAATAGGAACTTTCTTTCTTAACTAGCTATGTGCAAAACTCCAGCTGATCATATCTGCTTATTTTGTTTTTGTAACATTTCAGGTGCAATACCGTCTGGATGGCAGAGAAATGGAAAAATGGACTTCGAAAACGTAAACATACAACATGATCCAGATTCTCAACCAATCCTGAACAACATAAACATCTCTATCGCGCCAGGAGAAAAGGTAACTATAATTTTAATAAATTAATGTTGGTGAATGGAATCGAAAATGAATGCTAACCAACAGAAAAAACACTGGTTGCACTACTACTGCCAGCTATTTTCTTGAAGTCGACCTATCGAGCAGGCGGGCATTCTGCTACGTTTTTTTCAATAAAGATGTTTCGCAGGTTGCAGTGTGCGGTCGCAGCGGCAGCGGCAAGTCTACGCTGGTTCTAACCTGCGCTGGCGCCACAACTATCCGAAGCGGGCGCCTGCTCATCGACGGCGCGGACGCTACGCAGGTCCCGCTACGGGCGCTAAGACACCGAGTGGTGGTCTTGCCACAGGAGGCCATGATGTTCTCTGGCACTCTTCGGGAGAACTTGGATCCGCTAGGGGTGCATACAGATGAAGAGATCTGGCAGAGCCTGAGAGCTGTTGGGTTACAAGACTTCGTTACCGCTCAGCCCGCTGGATTAGGTAAAACTTGTTTTACTGTTTTATCTAATAAAATACTTAAGTAATCATCGACACATACAGGTTTTAAAAATTTTGAGAACTTATAGATTCCAGTATAGCTGCGTGTGCACACACGCAAGACCAACAGCTATAAAATTAAATCGATAGTCAGTGTGTTCTGCAATGTGCTTATAGAAGATGTAAACCGTGTTCTATTAGGACAATCCGATAATGCATTGTATTTGTGATCTTGATCCGATTTTACCCTATGGAAAGCTTTTGTGGTCTATAGACGTAATTATGTGGTAAAATAACAACATTATGATCAGCCGGAATAGGATGCGCGCCATGAAATGTATAGGCTTATCGCGTAAAATCGTTAAAAGTTTATCGTGGCCGCGCGTCCTAGGTTTACTATCGGCTTGTAATATTACCTATAATCCTTTGGGTATAATTTTGCAAAATTCAACCCTTATGGGAGTTAAAAAAGGGGTTGGAAGTTTGTATTGCAGTCCTCGGTTTTTAAAGTAAGAGGCTTGAAAGTTATAACTTTTAAAAAAATATATAACCGACTTCAAATGCGTGAACACAAAAAAAATACAAAAAATAAAAAAAAATTGATAATACCTATTCAACAAAAAAATAATCGTTCAAATTGGTTCATAATCGGCGGAGATATTGCGTATAAAAAAGTTCATCCCCAATTTTCCACCCTTGGGGGTGAAATATTTTCTTCAAATTCGCATGAAACCACCCTTTTGATAATACCTATTCAACAAAAAAATTATCGTTCAAATTGGTTTATAATCGGCGGAGATATTGCGTATAAAAAAGTTCATCCCCAATTTTCCACCCTTGGGGGTTGTTTTTTTTATTATTAAATTTAAATGGGACCACTCTTGAGGTATTACCTATACGCCGAAAAAAGATTTGTTCAAATCGGTTCATAATTGGCGGAGTTATCGCGTAAAAAACATAGAAAAAAAAACATACGGGTCGAATTGAGAACCTCCTCCTTTTTTTGAAGTCGGTTGAAAACGCTAAGCAAAAGTAGTTAAAATGTAATTAATTACCTACTTGTAATATTTCAGAGTGCGGCGTGGGCCGCGGCGGGTGCTCTTGGAGCGGCGGACGCGCGGCGCGAGCGTGCGCGGCGCGGGCGGCGCTACACGCGCGGCTGGCGGGCGCGCTCGTGCTGGACGAGCCGGCGGCAGCGCTGGACGCGCCGGCCGAGCGCGCGCTATTAGCAGCACTGGCCGCGGCCGCGCCCAACACCACCATCATTACCGTAGCTGTAAGTAACGACTTTTGATAGCAGCCATTATGGAAACGTGGTCGACCCAGGCAAACTTGGCGGCGCACTGTAGCGGACGAAGCGAAGAAGATCGGCAAGACCTGGAGCGAGATCAAGCGAGAAGCTCAAGACCGAACGAGATGGAGGACTGTTGTGGACGCCCTCTGCCCCATCTAGGGGACATAGGACCATAAGTGAAGTAAGTCAATTATGGAATTATTGGAACTGGAATTATGAAATTTTCCATAGTAGAACAGCGATAACTGTTCAAATCTTCGACTCGTCTCCATAAAGCATTCCCAATAATTCCAACTACAGTCTACATTACGGTCCTGAAAACAAAGATTCGAATTTTTAGTAGCAAATAAATTATAATACATGGTTCGTAAAAGTGATTTCATAGCCACTGCCAGCCTTATACGAATAGGGAATCCAATGAAATAGGTAGTCACCTTCTCACAGCTTTTAAAGAGCGTGTAAATCGACTAGTGGCGTCAAAAACCCATACCTTTACCTTTCAGTATCAAAAAAACCCCTTAACTTTCAGTATCAAAAAAATTACATCTCCAATGGAGATTCTCCATGTCTAAATCAATTAACCTGTTCACTCACTTCCAGCACCGCATCTCGTCCGTCCGCGGCTACGACCGCGCCGTGGTGCTGGACGAGGGCCGCGTGGTGGAGCAGGGCGCGGTGGGCGCGTTGCTCGCGCAGCCCGCCTCGCGTCTCGCGCGAATGCTCGCCGCGCACCGCTCGCCTTGACATCTAATGTACCCGCCGCATCGCACGCCCTGACCTCTGCTGTAGCCCCGCCCCCCTCGGCCCGCCCGTCATCGGCCTTTAGACTCCCCGCAGAATACACTTTTAGTCGGCCGATAGTTGGGCCCGATTCTAATTTGTATAGAAACGGCCGATACCACTTGCCGCACAATGTGCGCACTTTTATACATCATGTCCTTACTGAATAACAACCCGACCCAACTATCGGCCGACAAACAGTCGGTAGTCTGCGCCTAAGCTAATACGACCTACAAAACTACTTACCTACAGGATGAAGCGCAAATCTCGGTACATTTTAAAGCATTGATTCGAGGCTTAGATTGGTTAAACGTTAATAGACCAATCACAAGACAGAATCTATCTAATTGAATCGAGTTTTGCGCTACGTTTTTTAATACGGACGAACGTCTATGGACCGTATAAATACGGACAAACGTCTATGGACCGTATAAATCACGTAAGCAAAAATATGATAAATCTATGCGATCTAATACTACGCGATGTTTGTACTTAAGTTTTTCTAATTAAATTGTAAGTAATTGACGGGATTGGGAGCGATGCGTATTTTTGCTCCGGAAAGGTTTGAAGTAATTACAAATACTATCGCCAGATTATGTACTCGCATAGTATAGAGAAACACATACTGGATTATTGTTTTTCATATATGGTTATTTGGTAAAAGGGTGGGGTTATAAGTATGGCGATAATTAGTGCTATAAAGACATTTGAGTAATTCCTTATGGTCGAAAATACATAAGTATTTATCGTGATGAATCAATTTATAGAGATGTAATACATACCTGTTAAAATAAATATGACATGATGTCTAATAATAAGGCATCCTTCCTTATGCATATAGAGCTGGTGCGAATGTAAAACGAAAGATATGAACCGTACGCTTACAACAAACCGTCGATATTATCAATTTGTTTTCATCGACGTCAACGTTAATTTCTACTATTTGCTGTCCATTTTATAAATCTGAGTAAACTAATTACTGAGTAAGCTATTATATTCTACCGAATAGAATACAAATCTGGACTGTTGGCTTAATTTTAAGATCTAAAAAACTTTTTAGTTATTTATAATATTATTTTAACTCAATAAGTTTGCTTTTAAGAGCATCCAGCATTTACATCTTAAGGATGTTATTTAATACTACTTTACAATTAAAAGTACTACCCACTTAATAATGTCCAATAAGAAAATTAGCCAATTATTTCCTAACAATCAATAATTAGTATTATTTACAAATTGATTTCCTTCTATTTATTTTCCCACCAATATAACGTAAGTTATTTATGTCGTTATTAAATAAGAACTGACTTACATGATATAATAATATGTGTTCAATATAAAGGTTCAAATAAAATGCGTGTGTTTTGTTTCAAATTGTATTTCCAATAGAACAACAATTGCACATAACTGTTTAAAGCTCAGGAGCCGCCGCCCACGGGCCAGAGTCAACGATACTTCATAAAATTATATCACTACATAACAATTACAACAATATTTACGTTGGCACCGATTTATATAGTATTATAAAAACATTTGTGTCTCTTCACAAATCATATAAAAATATTTACTTAAAGTACTTACTTACGTAAATATACTTACAGTAACTAAATTAAATCTCGACACATTTTATAAATTCATCTTTCCACTTATTGACTATATTGGTATTCACGTCTAGTCTGACAGGACGGGCGTTTTCATCTAAAATTTCATAGTTACTCTACTCGTACATTATTATCACACAGAAAGCTATTAAACATACATTTCATATATTGAGGATTGTTATCTTTGGTAAAAAACAACTTTTGATACAAGTATCTGAATCCAGTTATCGTGAAGGTTTGCAGCTAACCAAGACTAACAAGGCACTGGGTGAGGCCACACAGTTCAAACACATGTCAAGTATACTCAAATAATGTACAAATCAAGAGGATATGAAAGTTCAGTCAAAAATAGTAATAAAGTGGTACGCTCAATACTCACTGATAAAAGCTAATTTCATATTTTATAACATTTTTTGCAATATAACAGCGCCAAAAAGCTTTACTAAACATTTTCTCAAATTCAACACATATTTTGTGCGTAAATATAATTTTGAATTTTGAAGCTACATAACTAGTGAACACCAACATTTTCTAATTCATAATTTTCGATTTTGCAACTTTTATAATTACCACTTCCATTAAATATGTGGTATCAACATGGCATGTTTATGAATGAATGGCAGTCGACCACCGCTGTTTATATGGCAAGCCTCGAAAGGTTAAGTCACGTCAGAGTTATTATAGCCCATCAAATAACCAGGTGAACCATTTTCTTTAAATAAGTAACGTGCAAAAAATCAACAACATCTTTTACGAAATATTTGTACATTATCACAGTCTTGGATCAGAGCCAGAATATAGTAATAAAATCCAATTTTCAACGAAGATATCAACAACGTTACGAAATATAAATCTAAATATAGGCAATGAATGGTTCATGTGAACAATTTTGATAATATCAATATTCAAAAATATTTTCGATCATCTGTTTTAAATACAAGTTACGTCTGTAAATAAGCTCTGCACCAAACCGCAATTATAAAATTATATTTCTTTACAATAATATTCAATTAGTAACTAAATATTTCTAGCTTCTTTACCGGTGAGTTGCACATCCATAGTGGAGTCAGAATCAAACAAAATAACATTAATTCATTCAGTAAGTCACCAGGGAGATTTAATATCGTCTTATTATAAAATATATAAATATAGATAGAATTATTCACAGAAATATATTTATAATACAACATAAACATATTTATAACACAATACATATCCCTTTTACACCGTGCTGTGGAAACATGTTTGAATCATAATAATAATTGTGATATATTAAAATAGAACGGAAAACTATATTTGTTACGACGCAGACGATAGAAGAAAAAGGAGACTCCAAAACATTTTAGTGTAGGAGATCAGAATATAGATAGTCTATAGTCGCTGTATTTTTTCCATTCGTTCTTAACAGAAACAGGCTAAGGTCAAAGACCATGCTGCCTAGTCATTATAGGTCTAGCGCTTAACTCAGTCAGTGCCTGGGGTATGGGAGCGGCACGGGAGGGTTTTTGACGTCAAACGTCAGCGAGGCTCCCGTTCTGCTTCAGATTTATATGCTGTCACGTCAAAATATATCAATGCCACCCCTCCCGTGCCTCTCCTATGCCTCAGGAACTGACGCGTTAAGTACTTTGGTACTGGTAGTTAAGTAAGCGTTGGACCTTCGTCCACTTGCGACGACAGAGTAATGGTGCGTTCACACTGGGCGAACGGGCTCGCGCGCTAACTCGACATCCTGCTCATTCAAGAGCAAGGTGAGCAAGATGACCTGCATGCCGCGCGATCCCGTTCGCCCTATGTGGACGCACCATAACATCTCGAATTATAATACTATAGTTCGAGATGTCACACTGTCGTCGCAAGTGGATATCAGTAATCTTATGGTCGGTGTAAAAGGGTTTTATAGTAATGAGGGCTATCGTTTTTATACTTAACAGTTGGCACCCCTGGCGATTGACAGGACCTTACTCTACAGTGGCGCCATCTTGATGAGTGCAAATGCGATAGTCCTCCTACCACTTTAGCGCTCACCAGTTGGCGCCACTGTCTTCGCTACTAGCAAGTGACAGGACCTTACTCTACAGTGGCGCTAACTGGTGAGCGCTAAAACGATAGCCCTAATTGCGAGCTCACCGGTAAAGAGGCGTGTGGTGTCGCGCTAGGTGGGCTCGCTCTTGACGCCGGCGCTGGAGGCAGCCGCCTGGCGCGCCTCCTCGGGCAGACGCTCCGGGTTGGTCAGGATGTCTGTCGTCGTGCACAGGACTCGGAGCGAGTTGAGCACAGCTGGAAGTGAGATGGCACGTTGAATAAGGCGATACAACAGTAAGGCTGAGTCGCACCAACTTACTTTAACAGTAACTATGACAATAACCGGTCTCTTTTGTATGGAGTTTGACAGACTTTTGACGTTTGTTAAAGTAAGATGGTGCAACTTAGGCCCGGTTTTTTGATTCGTAGTTAAAATAACCAATGGTCAAGTTTGACAGATGTCAAATGACAAGTGGTTAAATATCAGAGAAAAATGTTTTTCGAACAATGGTTAGCTAGACTTTTAGTACATTTTTTAACTATGAGTTAACATTTTGTTAATATTTAACCATTAGTAGCAAAATTTAACAATTTGTTATTTTAACTATGAATCAAAAAACTGGGCCTTAGCCTAAGTTTAAATATTTTTTAAGTATAGACTAAAACGTTGTTATATCAAGTTGTGTCATGTGTCTCAATGGCCACTTCATATCTTCGAGTTTTACATTGGTTGACCAATGAAATATTTTATATGTATTTCCTTTGTGGTTAAAAGCAAACCGCTAGAGCCAAAAAAAAAGTATTTTATGGAAATATCAGCGTATTTACTTTAATTCTGTAACCTAAAACCCCATGAATGTAAGATTTTTTAAAGCCACAATGTCTTCTTAAAACATTAAACTAAACTGAACTTTAATTTAATTAACTTAAAACTCATTTTATTTCACCTGGTCTCATCTCCACGAGCGAGCAGTGCTGCTCGGCCCACAGCAGCGTAGTGCGCACGAGGTCGGCGCCGCTGCCGCACGACACGCATGCGCTGAACGAGTCCACCAGCGCCGCGGCTACCACGCTAAACTGAACCTTGTGCCAAGGAACATAAAGCTCATATCTCACCTGGTCTCATCTCCACGAGCGAGCAGTGCTGCTCGGCCCACAGCAGCGTGGTGCGCACGAGGTCGGCGCCGCTGCCGCACGACACGCATGCGCTGAACGAGTCCACCAGCGCCGCGGCTACCACGCTAAACTGAACCTTGTGCCAAGGAACTTAAAGCTCATATCTCACCTGGCCTCATCTCCACGAGCGAGCAGTGCTGCTCGGCCCACAGCAGCGTGGTGCGCACGAGGTCGGCGCCGCTGCCGCACGACACGCATGCGCTGAACGAGTCCACCAGCGCCGCGGCTACCACGCTAAACTGAACCTTACTCCAAGGAACATAAGGCTCATATCTCACCTGGTCTCATCTCCACGAGCGAGCAGTGCTGCTCGGCCCACAGCAGCGTGGTGCGCACGAGGTCGGCGCCGCTGCCGCACGACACGCATGCGCTGAACGAGTCCACCAGTGCCGCGGCTGCCACGCTAAACTGAACCTTACTCCAAGGAACATAAAGCTCACATCTCACCTGGTCTCATCTCCACGAGCGAGCAGTGCTGCTCGGCCCACAGCAGCGTGGTGCGCACGAGGTCGGCGCCGCTGCCGCACGACACGCATGCGCTGAACGAGTCCACCAGTGCCGCGGCTGCCACGCTAAACTGAACCTTACTCCAAGGAACATAAAGCTCAAATCTCACCTGGTCTCATCTCCACGAGCGAGCAGTGCTGCTCGGCCCACAGCAGCGTGGTGCGCACGAGGTCGGCGCCGCTGCCGCACGACACGCATGTGCTGAACGAGTCCACCAGCGCCGCGGCTGCCACGCTAAACTGAACCTTGCGCTAAGGAACATAAAGCTCATATCTCACCTGGTCTCATCTCCACGAGCGAGCAGTGCTGCTCGGCCCACAGCAGCGTGGTGCGCACGAGGTCGGCGCCGCTGCCGCACGACACGCATGCGCTGAACGAGTCCACCAGTGCCGCGGCTGCCACGCTAAACTGAACCTTACTCCAAGGAACATAAAGCTCAAATCTCACCTGGTCTCATCTCCACGAGCGAGCAGTGCTGCTCGGCCCACAGCAGCGTGGTGCGCACGAGGTCGGCGCCGCTGCCGCACGACACGCATGTGCTGAACGAGTCCACCAGCGCCGCGGCTGCCACGCTAAACTGAACCTTGCGCTAAGGAACATAAAGCTCATATCTCACCTGGTCTCATCTCCACGAGCGAGCAGTGCTGCTCGGCCCACAGCAGCGTGGTGCGCACGAGGTCGGCGCCGCTGCCGCACGACACGCATGCGCTGAACGAGTCCACCAGCGCCGCGGCTACCACGCTAAACTGAACCTTGCGTTAAGGAACTTAAAGCTGATGTTGCATTGGCTGTAGTTCGAAAAAACAAATGTTTTTGATCCCAGAGATTTAATTAGATATTTTTCGACACTTTTAGGTTGATTTTACAGTAGGAGTGACAATATAAATTGAGCTAATAGGAGTAGTTAGGAGTGGCCGTAGTAAGCCTTTCCCCAGTATGGCGCTAATAGGGGTGGCTTCATTTGAAACCTGAGACAGTCTTCAGAAATCACCTCAGCAATTCAATCCAAAAATTGCAATCACGCCCACCCTTGGCCTCAAAAAAAGGAATACAAACAAATAGATGGTAGCAAAGGCCAAACTTTTAGAAACTTCCTCAATTTTTAGCATCAAATTGGTATCACACCCACCCCCTTCCTCTGAAAAGGGGACTTCGAATAAATTGTTAATTTCTATCTCCTTTCGACTGTCGATATTGCATTTTCTCTTGTAAAAGGATACGAGCCAATACTTCCAGTTGTGCATGGTGCGGTTGGCCACGTGGCGCGCGAACATCTCGCGCAGGCGGCCGGCGCGCGCGCGCGACACCGGCGCGCCCGTCGCCGGCAGCAGCGAGTGGCAGTTGCTGAGAGAAAAGAGACCTTATTGAACAATGATACTTCTATGAAACCACTACGAGTATATCAGATGCTTTAGCGCCCAGAATGCTGCGTTTAGGGCGCACTAAATTGTATGAACTTCTATTGTGGCGCAGTTACACTATGTGCAAACTAGAACGAATGCAAGCGCGATCACGCGCATGGAAATATAGGCGACGCACGGAAAAACAAACTGCAATGAGGGTTCTCGCGAATGAAAAATCCGCCAGATGGCAATACGTAGACGCGAGGTCCAAATGCTGCATGATTGGTTATTTTTGACATGACATTGACAGATATGTTAAAATCCACCAATCACGCAGCAGTCAGACCCCACATCCACGTCCCGCCATCTAGCGGATCTTTCATTCGCGAAAACCCTTATTGAGTTCAGATGTTTACACTATCTGATTCGATCAAGTTCGCGCACCTAACCGCGCCATTGAACAAATGCTGCATTGCATCAATCAATTTTATAGAGGAAAGGAAACGCAGAGTTCTGGGCGCGTGGCTCGTTATGACTAGTCTATAACAGAACGTAGCGCGCGCGCGACACCGGCGCGCCCGTCGCCGGCAGCAGCGAGTGGCAGTTGCTGGGGGAAACAAGATCTTATTGAACAAAAACACTTCTATGAAACCTCTACGAGTATATTAGATGCTTTAGCGTCCAGAATGCTGCGTTTAGGGCGCACTAAATTGTATGAACTTCTATTGTGGCGCAGTTACACTATGTGCAAACTAGGACGAATGCAAGCGCGATCACGCGCATGGAAATATAGGCGACGCACGGAAAAACAAACTGCAATGAGGGTTTTCGCGAACGAAAAATCCGCCAGATGGCAATACGTAGACGCGAGGTCCAAATGCTGCATGATTGGTTATTTTTGAGTTGACATGACATTGACAGATATGTTAAAATCCACCAATCACGCAGCAGTCAGACCCCACATCCACGTCCCGCCATCTAGCGGATCTTTCATTCGCGAAAACCCTCATTAAGTTCAGATGTTTACACTATCTGATTCGATCAAGTTCGCGCACCTAACCGCGCCATTGAACAAATGCTGCATTGCATCAATCAATTTGATAGAGGAAAGGAAACGCAGCGTTCTGGGCGCGTGGCTCGTTATGACTAGTCTAAAAACAGAGCGAAGCGCGCGCGCGACACCGGCGCGCCCGTCGCCGGCAGCAGCGAGTGGCAGTTGCTGGGGGAAACGAGGCTTTATTGACTAACTATACTTCTATGAAACTACTAAGGGACTTAACTGAGTCAGTGCCTGAGGAATGGAAGCGGCACGGGAGGGGTTTAATTGACATAATTATAACGTGAACAAGCATACAAATTTCGCTGACATTACGTTCCCATTATCAGACTCGCCAGCACCCAGAATGCTGCGTTTAGGGCGCACTAAATTGTATGAATTTCTATTGTGCATCAATCAATTTCATAGGAAACAGCGTTCTGGACGCATGGCAGTCCAGAATTTTTTTTATAACTAGTCGGGCAACCGATTGTGCTTGATTAGAGAGAAAGAGCGTATAAGAAATTGTAATTGAGAAAACAAAACAGTTACTTGTTATTATGATCTCAAGTGGTACTTTTGTATCTCATTGTACTAGTCACGTACAGTTAAGCCTAGACGCAGACCACCAACTTTTTGTCGGTCGAAAGTTTAGTCAGGCAGTTAATCAGTATTGGCATGTATGGAAGGAGGGGATGGAAATCCTCACTCCACATCTGGTCAAAATCTTCAGAGCCAGCTTGGCCTGGGGACATATACCGGAACGATGGACCACAGTAAAAGTCATATTCATTCCAAAGGCTGGCAGAAAGGACTACGCCTTGCCAAAGTCCTTTAGGCCAATAAGCCTCTCATCCTTCCTTATGAAGGTTATGGAAAAGGTAATTGACATCTATATTAGGGACGTAGCACTAAAAACGAAACCTATTCACCACACACAGCATGCCTACCGCAGAGGTAAATCTACGGAAACAGCCCTGATCAGCCTGATTGACAGGGTCGAAAAGGCACTGGAAGACAAGGAAATCGCGCTTTGCGCATTTCTAGACATAGAGGGAGCTTTTGACAACACTCCTACTACACTGCTGGTCGAAGGTCTGGTTGCAAAAAGCCTTGACCTGACGACCACGAGATGGGTGGAGTCGATGCTCTCCAACAGGAGAGCTAAGGTATCTCTGCTTCAAACCACTATGGAAGTTACAACCACCAGAGGATGCCCGCAAGGGGGCGTGCTTTCGCCCCTTCTCTGGACTCTGGCGGTTGATACACTACTGTATAAAATGGCCGACCTCAACATTGACACTCAAGGGTACGCTGACGACCTTGTTGTCATAGTAAGGGGCTTCTGCCAAAGTACAATATCTTCCATAATGCAAAGAGCGCTAAACACCATAGGTGGGTGGTGCAAAAGAAACAGTTTATCAGTTAACGCTGATAAAACTGTCATTATTCCATTTACCAGGCGTAGACAGTTGAACAAACTAGTCAAACCCTCTCTAAATGGAAAAGAGATCGAGTTTTCCACGGAAGTCAAATATCTGGGCGTCACTATCGACCAGAAACTAACATGGAATACTCACCTTAATAACATCATACAAAAGGCAAAAATTGCCTTAGGCTCCTGTAGCCGCATGATGGGCAACAATTGGGGCTTGAATCCCCGATCTGTCTTATGGCTGTATACCACTATCGTGAGGCCGACTATATCGTACGCCTCTGTAGTGTGGTATCACAAAACCAGCCAAAAGACAGTAACAGTTAAACTAGGTAGTCTGCAAAGGCTTGCCTGTCTCATGGCAACTGGGGCAATGTCAACCGCACCTGAGGCGGCCCTGAACGCACTACTGTGCCTAACGCCCCTAAGTATGCACATTGCTAAGGAGGCGGAGGCAAGTGCCTACAGGATAGACGCTCAGGGGGGCTTCCATTGCATATCCCAGAGAATGAGAACATTACTGGAGGCTATAAAGAGCACACCTACTCTTTGCATGACTTCTGACATCATGGTTCCAAGTTGTAGCTTCCAAAAGAACTACAAAGTGGAAATACCACACAGGGAGGACTGGCTGAACAAGCAAGTCACCTGTGAGAAGGGCAGCCTTATATGGTTTACTGATGGGTCAAAAATGGGCCCTAACGTAGGCTTTGGCGTGTATGGAGAGCAGCCGAAGCTTAGGCTATCTCAAAGCCTGGGCAAATTTGCCTCTATCTTTCAGGCAGAAGTCTACGCCATTATTGAATGTGCGGAAGCTAACCTGCGAAAAAATTATGCCAACCACATAATTTACATTAACTCAGACAGTCAGGCCGCGCTGCTGGCCTTAAACTCCAACTTAATCACCTCAAAGTTGGTAGAAAACTGCATGAGTAGACTAAATACTCTAGGAGAACGAAACAGAGTAACGCTGAGATGGGTTCCAGGTCATGCGGGAATCGAGGGCAATGAAAATGCCGACGAACTAGCCAGAGCGGGAGCGGAGGGAACACAATATGGTCCAGAACCCTTTTGTGGTGTTCCCAAAAGTCTCGCTCGAATGACCCTGGAGAACATCTATTTAAACAAATCCTTTATGGCATGGTCAGACACGCCAGGATTAACTCATTCCAAAGCTCTCATAAAAGCCTATGATCGAAAAAGCTCTAAGCAGATCATAGGACTGAGTAGGACCAAAATGCGCATCTTAGTTCGAGCCCTCACTGGACACTGCAGCTTAAACAAGCACTTGTCCACTATGGGACTGTCCGAAACAAGAACGTGCAGGATGTGCCAAGAGGCAGATGAAACGCCACTACACATGCTCACGGACTGCGGACCTCTGATGCGCAAGCGGAGCTTACACCTGGGCAAACACATCCTAAGCCCACAAGATGTAAAACATATCGCCCCCCAAAAGATACTGCACTTCCTAATGGATGCAGGACTCGGAGGCGAACTGTAAGGAAAACAGCGGCGATCACAATAGATCGATAACGGTCGCAGTGATACTAGGACTTTATTGAACTAGAATAGCCGCTCAACACAAATAAAAAAAAAAAAAATGTATGGAAGTGCGCACATTACACCGATTCGATTTTCATACAAATTAAAATCGTGTCCAACTATCGGCCAACTAAAATCGGTAGTCTGCGTCTAGGCTAAGTCAAATTTATTAGTCGTGAATCGCAACTCGTTCTATTGTATTTTGAGGTTTAATACCTCAAGTGTTTCATATCAAAACTTAGTTAATTTAATTAAAATGCGCAACTTACGATATTGAGTTATTTAAACTTTCTGTTTGTTGCCGAAGACTTTCCATTTCTTCTTTTATTTGATTCCTCTCAGCTTTCAATTGTTTGATATATTCGGCGCCTTTTTGTAACATTGCAGCTTTGCTAATCTGTAAATAATCAATTGAAGTTGTTGTCAAGTCACATAAATATCTTATATTACAATATCTAATAATCAGATCTCACTTAAATAAGGTACAGTTATAAAAAGATAGGAAAGACATATTTTATTATACGCTTTGTTTAATAAATAAATTCTTACGTATAAACATTATCACAGAGGTCTCTTTCCAATCTCACATCTTCAATTTTAAAAGCATTCAATTCGCAGTTTAGTTACGTTCAGATGGCGCTCCTACCAGGAAGAAGGCCTAAAGTCAGTAAGGATCAGTAGAAATCAGTAGGATCGCCATCGCCATCGCGCACGCAGTGCTAAATATCACGCGCGCGCCATGTTCATAAGGCACGACACGTGACGTTAAAGTTGCATGCAGTCAAACAAATAAGGTTCGAATGTCGTCGGCATAAGGCCTCCCGCGCACTAGGCAGTCTGCCGCAGCCTGACTGTGGCAGCCAGTTATATGAATACTCTTGGCTGCCTAGTGCTTTATCGTCCTCACCTTGGCGGCGGGGTGCGTGCGGCGCGGCTTATAATATAACATTAGGCCAGTCATTATAGCTACCTTGGCGGCGGGGTTGGCGTTGAGGTGCGGGATGAGCGCCTGCAGCGTGTCGAAGCCGTTCTTGATGTTGTAGCGGCGCTTCTGCTCGGCGTGCAGGTGCGTGCGGCGCGGCTTATAATATAACATTAGGCCAGTCATTATAGCTACCTTGGCGGCGGGGTTGGCGTTGAGGTGCGGGATGAGCGCCTGCAGCGTGTCGAAGCCGTTCTTGATGTTGTAGCGGCGCTTCTGCTCGGCGTGCAGGTGCGTGCGGCGCGGCTTATAATATAACATTAGGCCAGTCATTATAGCTACCTTGGCGGCGGGGTTGGCGTTGAGGTGCGGGATGAGCGCCTGCAGCGTGTCGAAGCCGTTCTTGATGTTGTAGCGGCGCTTCTGCTCGGCGTGCAGGTGCGTGCGGCGCGGCTTATAATATAACATTAGGCCAGTCATTATAGCTACCTTGGCGGCGGGGTTGGCGTTGAGGTGCGGGATGAGCGCCTGCAGCGTGTCGAAGCCGTTCTTGATGTTGTAGCGGCGCTTCTGCTCGGCGTGCAGGTGCGTGCGGCGCGGCTTATAATATAACATTAGGCCAGTCATTATAGCTACCTTGGCGGCGGGGTTGGCGTTGAGGTGCGGGATGAGCGCCTGCAGCGTGTCGAAGCCGTTCTTGATGTTGTAGCGGCGCTTCTGCTCGGCGTGCAGGTGCGTGCGGCGCGGCTTATAATATAACATTAGGCCAGTCATTATAGCTACCTTGGCGGCGGGGTTGGCGTTGAGGTGCGGGATGAGCGCCTGCAGCGTGTCGAAGCCGTTCTTGATGTTGTAGCGGCGCTTCTGCTCGGCGTGCAGGTGCGTGCGGCGCGGCTTATAATATAACATTAGGCCAGTCATTATAGCTACCTTGGCGGCGGGGTTGGCGTTGAGGTGCGGGATGAGCGCCTGCAGCGTGTCGAAGCCGTTCTTGATGTTGTAGCGGCGCTTCTGCTCGGCGTGCAGGTGCGTGCGGCGCGGCTCGCGCGGGGAGCCAGCGCGCGGCGAGCCCGGCGACGTGGGCGGCGACAGCGACTGCGCAAATCAAATCAAATCAAAAATACTTCTTTCTTCTTCTTTTATTTTGGCATCGACTTGGTTTAGAGAACCATGATTTCCCAAGTGTCACGTAAATAACTTTCACAAAGTTACAGGGTTTTTAAAAACTCAAAAATATTTATTAATTTTGAGCAGTAATTATTAACATATGGCATACGGGGGACTCCTTCACGCACATTTATGGGCCGGATCTGACGCAGAATGCAAACCGCGTGCTTTTCCATACTAGTATATAGAAACACTAAAGCCTTTACTTTATAGAAAAGTGCACATTTTGCGAAGTGCATATTCTGCGTCAAAACCTATAGGCCGACTGGGCCGTGCGTTGAATACAGGTCGTTTGAGATCTCTACGTGTAATGTAGTGCAGCGCAGAGGCGCTCAAATACGGCCTGACATTTAAGAAACACAACTTTATCATGAAACTAAAAAAAACTAAACAAGTAGGTTAAATAAAACATGTCAAAATGACAAGTTTATTCTTCAAAGTTATGACGATTAAAAATCAGCCCTGAGTCACAGATAATACTAACCGGATGTGGTGACATTATATCACTGCCGATAGGCGAGGGCTGGCCTTTCCGAATTGGGGACTTCGGATCCGATCCTCCGGCGACTTCCTCATTACTCCCCATTTTGTACACGCTTTTAGCTGGAAGGGGATGACGGAATCATTAGTAACCCTATTCCATATTTTACTGAAAATATACTAAAATAATGGCATGCAAAAAAGCTTAACAGTGTGCGTAAGATTCGCAAGTGTATGAATTGTAGCATTGAGCAAATATAGTTCAAATGCCATAGGCAAGGTGTGCTGTTCTTGCACTTGAGTGATCCGATAAACTACGCTTGACAAAAAGTCCCGGGTCGATCAAATATGCATCTTATGTCAATGTGAGTGTAGAGGCTATGGAGGGATTGTAAAGACTATTGGAGGGAGTGTAGAGACTATGGAGGGATTGTAAAGACAATGGAGGGAGTGTAGAGACTATGGAGGGAGTGTAGAGACTATGGAGGGAGTGTAGAGACTATGGAGGGAGTGTAGAGACTATGGAGAGAGTGTAGAGACTATGGAGGGAGTGTAGAGACTATGGAGGGAGTGTAGAGACTATGGAGGGATTGTAAAGACTATGGAGGGAGTGTAGAGACTATGGAGGGAGTGTAGAGACTATGGAGGGAGTGTAGAGACTATGGAGGGAGTGTAGAGACTATGGAGGGAGTGTAGAGACTATGGAGGGATTGTAAAGACTATGGAGGGAGTGTAGAGACTATGGAGGGAGTGTAGAGACCATGGAGGGAATGTAGAGACTATGGAGAGAGTGTAGAGATTATGGAGGGATTGTAAAGACCATGGAGGGAGTGTAGAGACCATGGAGGGAGTGTAGAGACCATGGAGGGAATGTAGAGACTATGAGGGATTGTAAAGACTATGGAGGGAGTGTAGAGACTATGGAGGGAGTGTAGAGACTATGGAGGGATTGTAAAGACTATGGAGGGAGTGTAGAGACTATGTAGTGATTGTGGGGGCTTTGGGGGGAAAGTAAGGGCTGAGAGGGGAATATGGAGACTGTGAATTTAGTGTAGAGGCTGTGAATTTAGTGTAGAGGCTGTGAATTTAGTGTAGAGGCTGTGGAGGGAGTATGGGAGCAATGAGAGCTATGGGAGCTGTTCAACTGACAGTGCTGCGCGGAGAGCAGCTGCGCGAGCATGACGCTGGCCTGCGGCAGGCTGGGCTCGGACGCCACGCTGTTGAGCGGCGGCCGCGCGCCCGCCTCGCCGCCGCCCGACTGCGAGCGAGAGCGCATGCGCAGCGCGCTCGGCGTGCTCTCGCGGGCCTGCGAAGCAACACGTAAAGGTTCAGCCAAACCAACGCGATCAGCCGGCGTGCAGCGATGGCGATCAATGCATTTAACGCCCGTATTCACAAACATTACTATGAGGTCTCACAGTGCGCGTGAACGCACAGGGTGACACACGAACCAATCACAGAGCTCTATTCAACGTTGTGTGTTCGATTTGCTGCTTCACTTAAGCAAGCATCGTTTGTGAATACGGGCGTAAGTCTGATCGCCATCGCTGCATGCCGGCTGATCGCGTTGGTTTGGCTGAACCTTAAGGGCGCCTTCCATTTAGACGTTTCGTGTCGAGTGTTTATCGTGCGTTTGCAAAACCGCACACTATTAGTAATTGTCCATTTATTCCGACGCAGTTGTCATACAATTTACCGTCTGCAAACGCCCGACAAATGTCCGCCACGAAATGTCTAAATTGAAAACGCCCTTTAGGAATATCCACGATTGTCTAGTGCCGGCTGTACTCTTGTCAAAGTCTCGTCTAAGAGCTCTCGCTCAGACTCGCCCGAATGGCTCGCGAGACAGCCCCATGTGCGAATTAGGGAGCGCCGAGAGAGGAAAGCCGAGAGGAAAAAAATTTATTTTCCCCTTCGGCGAGTCTACAGCCGGCATAAAGCGTGATATAACGCGAATGTGGATGGAACAACAAGAATAACGAAGCGCAGTCGCAGCATCACGCCTCTAGTTTACCTTTATTTTGTAACGCGCACTCGTCTTTTGTTTATAGTACACAAAAGACATTCACCTCAAGATTGCGTCCCCACCATTCGCGTTACATGACATTACATTACACAAGTCTGAGCTTAAAGTAATTTTGATAAAAGGACTCAACAAGGCTTTTGCTTACGTTTCAGCAGTACAGTCTTGAAATTCTTTTTTTTTATCCACAACGAGGAAGCTCTTGGCCTGTATCTCACCTGATGGTAAGTGATGATCAGGCCGAGAAGGTGAAAGCGAGCTTCACTCGGAATCCTCAACCACGGAGGAACTGGCTATCTTACCTCTTACTGCCGGAACACAACAATGCTGTTAACATTATTGTTATGGCGACAGACTTAGGTAAGACGGTGGTAGCTAGCCAGGCGGACTTTGAACAAGCCCTACCACCAACCAAACCGAACAAAAAAATCTGCCCCCACTGGGAATCGAACCCGGGACCTCTGCGTCTGAAGTAGGTGGTCTTACCACTAGACCACAGAGGCGGTAAATGGCAATGCCAGATTTTGTATGGAAGGTGGCGTCTTTTTTTTTTCGCGCGGCCATGTAAAATCATCAAACTTCTAACGCTCGTAACTCAGTTCAGACTGAGTTTAGAGGTATACATGTCATAGTAAGTTTGGTTTATTACATTATTTTGTAATCAAAAAACAAAGATTGGTCGATGGCCGCGCGAAAAAAAAAAGACGCCAATTTCCGGCATTGTCTTTTATTGAATTTATCATGTGCACTCACCCTGGCGGTATGCCTCAAGTGCGTATCGTGGGCGTGGGGCGGCGCGTGGGCGTGGGCGGGCGCGCTGAGCGACCAATCAGCGTTGAGCTGCGCGCCTAGCGGCAGGCTGTGCGAGCGGAACTGCTCCTTGCGGCCCGGTCTGCCCGAGCTGTTACCGTCTTGAACTTAACTAATTTCATCATTATACACTTAGCCACTCACCCTGGCGGTATGCCTCGAGTGCGTATCGTGGGCGTGGGGCGGCGCGTGGGCGTGGGCGGGCGCGCTGAGCGACCAGTCGGCGTTGAGCTGCGCGCCTAGCGGCAGGCTGTGCGAGCGGAACTGCTCCTTGCGGCCCGGGCTGCCCGAGCTGCTACCAGCCTGCCCTGAGCTGCCGGCGCCTGACACCTGACGACAAAAACAATATTTATAGTTTAACGATTCTAAAACGTCAAGTGCCAAAAATCGGAACTTATAACCCAGCATTATAGTTCCAAAATACTGAACTGTCCTATCCATGACATTGACAGTGGGGCGCCACCGTCAATACCGGATCGCTGGTTCCGATTTTTGCCATGTTGGAAACCATATAGTTGAACGATGGTAGCGCCCCCCTGTCATTGAGTTTGGTGGGACAGTTCAGCGTGGGTCATCTATAATAGTAGCGCCCTCCTGACAATGTCATAGCTGGGACGGTTAATGTCATACTTACTTCTATTCTTAGATTTAAGTTGACAGTCATCAAATCAAATACATATAGTATACAGATAATACAGAAAAATGAACCGGCCTGGCTGTATAAGACTGGGTCTAAAGGTAACTTAACTTTCCCCTGGGACTAAAGTAGTCTTTACTTGGTTGCATTTTATTGATTATCCAGCTAATCCAGCTAAAGATCCGGGCTACTGAAGACTTGTAATGGTGGAAAGGAGATGTAGTAATAGCGTAGAATAAAGTAGATTCATAAGAAGACTCAAGATCACCCAAAGAGCGATGGCACAGAGCTCGTAGAGCTGATGGTCGTTAGGACAAGAAGCCATAGTGTAGTTAGGCCTTCAACTAGGTGGACCGACGATCTGGTGAAGGTCGTGAGAAGTGCCTGGATGCGGGCAGCGCAGGACCGGTCTTTCCACCAGTCGTTAACGTAATTTGTCTGAAAAGAAAGTGGATTAAAAGTGGCTTACCTGCTGTGAGGTAGCTGCCACGAGAGGAGGCGAGGGCATCTTGAAGGAGCGCTGGTTGGGCGCCGCGGGCTTCGGCTTGTAGGCCTCGGGCGCCGGCAGGTATTGCATGGGCGCCGCCGGCCGCGGCCGCGCCTCGTAGCTCGGCTGGCTCGACTGTGACGAAACCACATTTAGTAACCGAACGCGCCTACTAGGGATGATCAATTGACAAAACATCGCTGTTCGGTAAAACATCGATGGTGATCGATATATGCATGAACTATCAGGTTTAATCAAGTGCACCGTGGGTAAAATTATGTCCAGGTATCAAGGTTTTAATAAGGTCAGAATTTAAGAATAGTTTTGATTTTACATACATTGTAATTTATCTACATCGACGGTTTTCGTCAATCAGTCTGCAATCAAAAATAAGTACAAAATGGGTGCATATTCTTAACCTTTTTTTCATGCAGCATAAAATTTTGAAATCCCGAGGTTTAAACAAGCAACATCGACGTTTTGTATCGATCACCCCTACTGCTCTTACGACAGGCAAGCGGAGCTACCATCTGCTGCGGGTAGGGCTGGTAAGGCGGCGCGGGCGGCGGCGCAGGCGGCGCGGGCGCGTAGTGCGGCCGCCGCTTGTCGCTCGATCGCGGGTAGCCGCGCCCTTGCAGCACGAGGGTGGACGCGTACTTTGAACTCGGCAGCGGCTGTTGGAGAAGCGTCACTGTCTCCGGCGCTGTTTGGGACGGCGGCACCGCTGGGAAAGAATAAGCATTGTTACTTTGATGAAGGTGGGTTACAAACTGGTGCAAGACGATTTAATTTCTTGAAAAGCTCAATTTTATTGGAAACAAATAAGAATGTACTCAAGTACATTCACAAGTGCCAAAATACTGGTCAAAATTGAATAAATATTTGTGATTTATTATTTTTCCGAAAATGACGGTTAGTCAGAACTGCCTAGCGGTTGTAGTGACTAGTGGTGGAGTCTGCAGAAACAACTGCCATAGAATCGCAAATTGTAGTCGTTTTACATTCATTCTTGGTCTATCGATCACTGTCACCGTTTACGGATAGCATAAAACAATAAAGAAGCTATAACACACCTGCGTAGGAGAACCAGAGTGACTGACATAGCCCGCAGAATCGCTAAAATTGTGCGGTGTAAAAAGTGGCAGTGGGCGGGGCACATAGCTCGAAGAGCTGATGGCCGCTGGGGTAGGAAAGTTCTTGAGTGGCGACCACGAGCCGGAAGACGTAGCGTGGACAGGCCTCCCACTAGGTGGACCGACGATCGCGGGAGGTGCCTGGATGCGAGCGGCGCAGGACCGGTCTTTGTGGAAATCCTTGGGGGAGGCCTTTGTCCAGCAGTGGACGTCTTTCGGCTGAAACGAACGAACGAACACACCTGCAGTATACTTGTAGTAGGAGTCGGGCTGCGTGACGATCTTGGGCGCCGCCACGTGCTGCAGCCGCGCTTTGCCCGCGTAGGGCTGCAGCGGCGCGTCGGGCGCCGGCGCCGGCTCATACCTAGTGATGCGAAATTAACAGATTTTTGAAAAACGTGAAAAAAAAACTTGACGCCGTTTTTATTTTTGCCTCACTTTTTAATTCAATTATGAATCAAAATACACTAAATCAAGCTATTTATGTATAATTTAGTAATAACAACTTCCAACAAAAGATTGCCCCTTTACTTATTTTCTTTCTTATTTTTATTCTTCATATTTCCTTTAATATCAGTTTCAATGCCTAATCTACTTGTCTTGTGGTCAACGTTGCCAATAAATTGGTGAAATATTGGTACTATTCAACCAGAAAAGTACAGTAGGTATCTTAGAGTCAATAATAAACCGAAATCTGTATTATTATGTACTCTTAGACTCCCCACAGACTACAGACTTTTAGTCGGCCGATAGTTAGGCCCGATTCTAATTTGTATAAATAATCGGCCGATTCAATGTGCGCACTTTCATACTTGTCCATACTGTTAATTATGAATAATCTAAAACGTTAAAATAACGGTATCGTTGTGGCCAATGAGGTGCTGTCATAGTGACATTGACGCATTGTCAATGTAGGGTACACTAGGTGACACTAGGGTAAAACGTCAGAATAGAGGGACGCGTGGAGACGACTCCGCGCGCTTTTGTGCTAAGTGATGAATTGTATCTAAATTAAGGCAATATAATGTGAAAGATGAGTATCCAGTGTTTTATTTATGAGAATAGATTTACCGGCCTCTAATAATACTAATTAACAGCCCGAATCAACTATCGGCCGAAGTCTGTAATTTACGGATACTAATTAATTCATTTCTAACGGTCGAGAAAAATAATTGTTTTTGCAACACTACATACCCGTACTGAGGCATCAGCTCCGCGCCCATCATGCCCTGCATCTCGCCCTGCGCGAACATTCGCGAGCCCTCGTACGCGCGCATCTGTTGCTCGTTCTTGATCGACTCCTCTGACATTAACATTTGAGTATTGTTGCTTGTGCCTGAAAGGTGAAATCATTCATGTTAAAGGGCCCAAAGTCAAGTACCCTATTCATCATGCGTAAAAGTTGGACCTATTTCTCTAATTCTTTTTTTATTGTGTTTGTTATTGTCATGAGAAGGTTCTTATGTAAGATAAATTACTCAATAATTGAGTAAACATAATGGTCATAATAACTTTTCTTAAGATAGGAACAACAGGTCATATTAACGTCTTTCGGAATAGCTAGTACTAAATATAATTAATTTGCTATATCAGTACGTTGGGCATCCTTGGGATGTTACTGAGAAGTGAGGAACAAATTCGGCCACCTTTGTCGGTCTAATTACTTTGAAATGGCAGAGAATGCCATCCGGCATTAAGTCCGCCACAGTGCATTGTTACTTTGTGTGCTGAAGTTTAAATAAATAAATAAATGTGCGATAAAATTTGAAGTTTTACTACTTAGATTTAGCGTCACGTAATGGAATACTGATTGGTTGGTATTTAACTATTTGCTAAATGCTAAATTGCCTTGAAAATAGTTTTTAATGATAATAATTAAGGATGGTGACTCATAAAAGTTTAGGTACATAACGTTACAATCATCGATGTAAACCACCTATCGAGCCGCAATAAATTTTGCTCAATAAGATATTATGATATTACATTGTAGATAAAGATAACATAAAAAGTCAAGTCATGGGCTATAGATATTATCTGTGGCTATAAGTAAGCTAGTGGAATGGAGTGCAAGTTACATAAAGACTTATTTGTGAAGTAAATTTTAACAGACTTCGTTAATTGGGTATTTGACACTATTCATTCACCAATTTAAAGTAAAACTTTTTTAAAAACACATTTCGTTCTGCTCTTAAAACCTCAACTAATTTTAAAATCAAATTAAATTAAGAGTTAATAGCCCTACAAAACATATTATGCGAGTCTCGTTTTGACAGTTCATGAAAAGTACGTCGGAATCGATAGAATAGAAGGTATTTACGCCCGTATTCATAAAAAATGCTTGCTTAATTGAAGCAGCAAATCGAACGCACAGCGTTGAATAGAGCTCTGTGATTGGTTCGTGTCACCCTGTGCGTCCACGCGCACGCAAGGAGGAGGATGGGCGCTGGGGCAGGAAAGTTCTTGAGTGGCGACCACGAGCCGGAAGACGTAGCGTGGGCAGGCCTCCCACTAGGTGGACCGACGATCTGGTGAAGTCGCGGGAGGTGCCTGGATGCGAGCGGCGCAGGATCGGACCCTATTGTAAACTGTTTTATTGTTTCCTACCATGTATAGTCATCTGGCTGGTGGGCATGGCGGCGGGCGAGCTGCCGAGGTAGCCCTGCTGGTACGAGTCCACGGACATGCCTCCGCCCCGGTACAGCGCCTCCTCGGCCGGGAGCGCGCTCTCCTCGGGCACGGGAGGCAGGCGGGGCGTTGACGACAGAAGTTCTGCAAGTATGGGGTTATGGTGGAAATAACTCATTAATTTTTGCAACTAGGTTATAATGGATAAGAATAAGAGAAATATCTGCTCATTTGTACACACAGCAACAAGAGAAAGGCTCAAAATTTAGGATGAAAAAAAAAACACGAAAAAAAATTGTATTTGATACGGGCACGGGAGGCAGGCGGGGCGTTGACGACAGAAGTTCTGCAAGTATGGGGTTATGGTGGAAATAACTCATTTATTTTTGCAACTAGGTTATAATGGATAAGAATAAGAGAAATATCTGCTCATTTGTACACACAGCAACAAGAGAAAGGCTCAAAATTTAGGATGAAAAAAAAACGAAAAAAGATTGTATTTGATACGGGCACGGGAGGCAGGCGGGGCGTTGACGACAGAAGTTCTGTAAGTATGGGGTTATGGTGGAAATAACTCATTTGTTTTTGCAACTAAGCTTTTATGCTTTTAGACTAAGATGAATGAATAAGAGAAATATCTGCTCATTTGTACACACAGCAACAAGAGAAAGGCTCAAAATTTAGAATAAAAAAACACGAAAAAAAAATTGTATTTGATATGGGCACGGGAGGCAGGCGGGGCGTTGACGACAGAAGTTCTGCAAGTATGGGGTTATGGTGGAAATAACTCATTTATTTTTTGCAACTAGGCTTTTATGCTTTTAGACTAAGATGAATGAATAAGAGAAATATCTGCTCATTTGTACACACAGCAACAAGAGAAAGGCTCAAAATTTAGGATGAAAAAAAACACGAAAAAAAATGTATATGATACGGGCACGGGAGGCAGGCGGGGCGTTGACGACAGAAGTTCTGTAAGTATGGGGTTATGGTGGAAATGACTCATTTATTTTTGCAACTAAGCTTTTATGCTTTTAGACTAAGATGAATGAATAAGAGAAATATCTGCTCATTTGTACACACAGCAACAAGAGAAAGGCTCAAGGATGAAAAAAAAAACACGAAAAAAAATTATATTTGATACGGGCACGGGAGGCAGGCGGGGCGTTGACGACTGAAGTTCTGCAAGTATGGGGTTATGGTGGAAATAACTCATTTGTTTTTGCAACTAAGCTTTTATGCTTTTAGACTAAGATGAATGAATAAGAGAAATATCTGCTCATTTGTACACACAGCAACAAGAGAAAGGCTCAAGGATGAAAAAAAAACACGAAAAAAAATTATATTTGATACGGGCACGGGAGGCAGGCGGGGCGTTGACGACTGAAGTTCTGCAAGTATGGGGTTATGGTGGAAATAACTCATTTGTTTTTGCAACTAAGCTTTTATGCTTTTAGACTAAGATGAATGAATAAGAGAAATATCTGCTCATTTGTACACACAGCAACAAGAGAAAGGCTCAAAATTTAGGATGAAAAAAAAACACGAAAAAAAATGTATATGATACGGGCACGGGAGGCAGGCGGGGCGTTGACGACAGAAGTTCTGTAAGTGGGTTATGGTGGAAATGATTCATTTATTTTTGCAACTAAGCTTTTATGCTTTTAGACTAAGATGAATGAATAAGAGAAATATCTGCTCATTTGTACACACAGCAACAAGAGAAAGGCTCAAAATTTAGGATGAAAAAAAACACGAAAAAAAATGTATATGATACGGGCATGGGAGGCAGGCGGGGCGTTGACGACAGAAGTTCTGCAAGTATGGGGTTATGGTGGAAATAACTCATTTATTTTTGCAACTAAGCCTTTATGCTTTTAGACTAAGATGAATAAGAATAAGAGAAATATCTGCTCATTTGTACACACAGCAACAAGAGAAAGGCTCAAAATTTAGGATGAAAAAAAATGTATATGATACGGGCACGGGAGGCAGGCGGGGCGTTGACGACAGAAGTTCTGTAAGTATGGGGTTATGGTGTAAATAACTCATTTATTTTTGCAACTAAGCTTTTATGCTTTTAGACTAAGATGAATGAATAAGAGAAATATCTGCTCATTTGTACACACAGCAACAAGAGAAAGGCTCAAAATTTAGGATGAAAAAAAACACGAAAAAAAATGTATATGATACGGGCATGGGAGGCAGGCGGGGCGTTGACGACAGAAGTTCTGCAAGTATGGGGTTATGGTGGAAATAACTCATTTATTTTTGCAACTAAGCCTTTATGCTTTTAGACTAAGATGAATAAGAATAAGAGAAATATCTGCTCATTTGTACACACAGCAACAAGAGAAAGGCTCAAAATTTAGGATGAAAAAAAATGTATATGATACGGGCACGGGAGGCAGGCGGGGCGTTGACGACAGAAGTTCTGTAAGTATGGGGTTATGGTGTAAATAACTCATTTATTTTTGCAACTAAGCTTTTATGCTTTTAAACTAAGATGAATGAATAAGAGAAAAATCTGCTCATTTGTACACACAGCAACAAGAGAAAGGCTCAAAATTTAGGATAAAAAAAAACACGAAAAAAAATGTATATGATATGGCAACACTTTTCCAAAAAGAAAAAAAAATTATAGATGACCATCCGTGTATCATCTCCTTAAGTTTGCTCTTTACGGGACACTGTATATTTCTCATTAGAAAGAGAAAATGAGAGACGTACTGTCACCCGTGCGCGTACGCCTTTACACGTCCCAGTATTATTTTAACCCTACCACTGCTTCGGGACAAAAAATGGGCGAGCAGCGCAAGAAGCTCAGTCACAATATTGTCAGCCTCTTTTCCAAGGGTTTACTAACTAGGGATGGGACTAAGATTTATTAACTAGCGCTACGCTCTACTCCGCTAACTGTTCTGCCTTCGCACGGCAATGTATTATATCGTACATTTATAATACGTTCTTGATCCACTCTATCTTTGCTGAGAACTGCATTAAAATCCGTTGCGAAGTTTAAAAGATCTAATCGTACAGACAGCGGGGGCGATTTTGTTTTATACTATGAATGCAAAAATGTTTATTGAGTACACAGTTACATACAGATTACAGTACATACGTTTTTGTACTAAGCTATTAGTGATGCGCATGACCTCAATTACAGCATACCTATTCAAGATATTAATAGTACCTATGCTTGTGGTAAACGGGAAGGCCGAAAAGTATTGAAGTAATGAACAATTTTACATGTTTGTTTTGCCAGTTCGATGGTAATTAGGTAGGTAATAAATTATTTTTATCATAGATGTGTCTAACTAAGAATGAAATCATTACCGTTATAATTGAATTTATAACAGGTAATAGATAAAACTCTAATCTGAAGGATTCAACTTTAAATATATGTATCCACTTTTTTTTTTCAAGATAATAAAGTACATCCTAATTTAGTACATAGATCTAGTCCCGATTTTAATCGATACATGGTTTGTCACTTTCTGTCAAATGTTAAATTCAATGTGATGAAACGAGATAACACGTCGTTTAACTTAAACCGAAGTTATTATAGTAGACATTTTTAGCGTAAGGGGATAAATAAATTTATTATTATAGTGTAGATAAGTGAGCTAGGTGACAGTTTATGAAGAGTGTCGACCTACGATAAATAGATATAAATAAGTTCCATTACTCATACTAAGATTAGCCCAAGCAAGAAGAAATGTTGACCCTTTATAAAAATAGATCGAGAATATTACGCATTTTTCTACTCGATTGCGTCATCATACTTGCAGTCATAATATGCCTATAGAAAATATAAGCGTTTGCAATAAAAGATAAAAGAAATGAAGGTCAATAAACACGTAGCCGGAAATTATTGGAGAAGTGGCACAAACATAATAATGAGATAACGAGTTTTGTCTTCCTCACCTTGGAGTGGTTCCAATGTGTCCATAAAATCATCGAGGTTAGGTTGCAAAGGACCTAAGCTCGGCTGAATGAAGTCAGCTAAGCTAGCACCTCTTGCTGAAAGTAAACAATATTACGCACGTGTTAATATTATCACATAATTATTATGAGAACGTATCTTTGTCTGTCTGTTACGTTACACTGAACCAATTTTGATGAATATTGGTATAGAGATATGTAAGCCTGGAACATGTGATTGTAATTATCCCCATGATTCAGGGGCATTCTAACGAAAATAATGTTTGTATGGGGATAATTTAGCAGGTGAAGTCGATGCAATAGCCAGTTTACAATATAGACAGGCTATCTACGCCTATCCACATTCCAAATACGGTGAATTAATTTAAGAATAAATTTATTCGTCTTGATGAATAAGTATTTGAATCAATTGTGTACAAAACCGTGTAAAAACTGACAAAAATCTCACGCACTTGTAATTTCATTTGGGAAATCTTGCACGGCACTATGTGCTGATAAATTTGTAGGTACTTTATTCGAGTCATACTGGCGATTTCTTTTGCGACAGCTTAGATAAAAATATAAGGAGTTTCTTGGTTTTATTCCCAACTATTTTTGTTTTATAACTATCCAATAACCCGTGGCTACCAAGCGGTCAAAGAGCATCCAACCGTATGGTAAGAAAAAATAAGTAAAAACTTATTTTTGAGGATTTGGAAGAGGATTCATTAAGCGATTCGGTAAAATTAAATAAATAGTCATGACATACGTCTATAGCTGGTCTATAAGGCTGAAACTAGTGTGACCTTTTACTAAAAGTACTTATCACAAGATAACAATTGAACAGCATACCAATCTCCCTGCAGTCGGGGAACGCGAAAGGTTGGTGGTTGGTGATGGTCGAGAACAGAGTGTCACTCATGAAGCTGAGGTAGTCCTCGTCTGTTAACATGTTGCCCGCGAGGTCGCTGCATTGCGAGAACGACTCCACCGTGTCCATGTCCGATATCTAAGCAGAAACATTCATGAACATTCGGCGGTCAAATGGTTAAGTTAAATCATACCCATTTTCAAATGCCTCACCGTATCCTGAACGGCGGTGTCCCCCTTGCCGAGGAGCCGCATTATATGAAACATGCGCCATTTTTTATATTCTGCGATTACTGCTTCGGCTCTTCGTTTCCAATATTTGCCTTCTAATATTGTTGTCTGTAATTAAACGAACCAGTTACTCATATTCTCAGTATAGCTTATTGTATATTTCAAAAGTTTAAATAAGTTACCTCTGGTTTTACGTGAGTGTCAACGTCTAACGGTGAAGCGAACTGGCACACCAGGGTATTTTGCTTCTTTATAACTGCAAATCAAATTCAATATTGAGACCATGTGTGTAAGTAGGCAGCTCGTGTGATTATTAGCCAATTAGAATGATAAAGTACCTACTTAATATTAATATGAAGATCGAGACGCAATCTTCAACAACAGTCTTGATTATCAGTGATTTGTTGCTCAAGACTCATTTGAATAGTAATTAAATAGTTAACTTCGCTAATACTAATTAATCATACACCTACACACACCCCTCGATGCGTATGAACACACACCCACGGCCACATCCCTCATTGCTTTTACCGACACGAACATATTGACCAACTTATCAATGATTTATAACTCAGCAAGTATTAATATGATAAAATCGTCTACACGCATCGTTCGATTGGGTCCTTTCACGATAATAGTGCGTGGTAGTCTTGTCGTACATTCGCGTTAGCAACTACAGATACCAGCACCACGCATCATTCTAGCACGTGCTAGATAACATATTAGACATAGTTACAATAGTACCGTTTTCAAAACTAGGAATTGAAACATTGCCCAAAATCTCGATAAATCTACAAATTAGACCCGATTCTCTCACCGTTTATAGAGCGGTCACAAGCGTCAATACTAGTGGACTTAAATAAAATAAAAAACGTACTTACTACCCAAAACTAAAAGTATTAGTATAATAAAAATATGTTTAATAATACTTATTGTATACATTTTCGTTTGAACCATGAAAAATGAAACGGAAAGTTTTTGTTTGGCGGAACAAACCCAATAAATTTTGTCATGCTATTTATACCTGATATAAAAAACACATAGTAATGTCTATGCTCACAAATTGTTTTTACGATAATACAAAGAGCTCTAAAGAGTTTACTTATCCCAACTAATATTATAAATGCGAAAGTAACTCTGTCTGTCTGTCTGTCTGTCTGTCTGTCTGTCTGTTACGCTTTCCCGCTTAAACCTCGCAACCGATTTTGATGAAATTTGGCATAGAGATAGTTTGAGTCCCGGGAAAGAACATAGGATAGTTTTTATCCCGGTTTTTGAAACAGGGACGCGCGCGATAAAGTTTTTCTGTGACAGACAAAATTCCACGCGGGCGAAGCCGCGGGCGGAAAGCTAGTTGTCTATATTTAGGTACTAAACCAGTCAATATTCAGCAATATCATTGTGGTCTCGACTTAGGGGCCGATTTTTAAGATATTTTTAGAGACAAGTAGTCCAATTAACACCAAGTTAGGAACTGAAGATGAAAATTAGGGGAAATCGAGAAAATTGACAAATATACCATAAATAATTTATAAATACGTAGGTACTTATATGTATTGTAATTGTAATATAAGGCACCACTAGTCCAACGTGACTACCGATTCGCGAGTCGGTAGTACGATTCCCAGTGACCACCGCAAATCCGCAATACTGCTTTGCGGGCAGTCTTACTAGACTGCCCGCACTGGTGCTACTGCACCAGACTTCAATCTGTGACCAGCTTTTAATAAATAGGACATACCTACTTAAAAAGTCACTTATTTTTAAAAATATTAAAACGTATTTCAAGACTTCAGATTTAAGCCGCTCAGTATTATCGAACTGAACTAAACTAAAGGTATTTGAGTAATATTTCTAAGCATTTCTATCGATAAAAATGTATTCACAAGCGTCACCTTTAGCAGATTTTTCATTGGCGTCGAGGTATTTGATTCATGATAATAAATCTCAAATACCTACATTTTTTTCAATAGCTGCTGATAAATGATACTTATTAAAATATAACAAAGATCATCAGTTACTGGACAACTGGACATTACCTATCTATAATTACGTTTCACGTCAAGAAATAAGTTTTAAGAGGTCACTGTTATCTGACAATATTTAACCACATTTAACTTATGCAATACAGACTTTTTAGCAATCATTGTGCATTAAAGTATAACCAGACCTTTTTTATACAAAAATATGCGTTGCTTTTTAATTAAGACATTAACGAGATAAAACCGGTAGGTTTCGGAAAATTTTGGTACATTGATAATTATTATTTACATAAAAGTATTACGCATGTAAACTGATCACGAAGTATACTTTATACATAGCAAATGACGTCACGGCACATTAAGCTGATGATTTATCTTTGTGTGAGTAAGACATCAAACAACAGGACTTCAAGCACTTCTCAAACACTAATGTGTTCTTACTAATAAAACAAATGTATAATTTTATACAATAAAGTCTACTGAATAGTACTGACACTGACTAGGATTATTACAAATAAATTATTAATTTATTACAATATTATCTATTGGCCTAGTATTAACAAAGCAGCTAAATGTAATAAATTCATTAATGACTCAAAATTTTATAGATCTTTACTTCATTTTAAATGCAAAAAATATGGAAATTATTCAGTAATGTTAATATAACAAGTAATTGGTAGTACCTCTGCAACATGGCCAAAATAAAATATTATCTCAAAAAATAAAATACTTACATTGCATGTGCCAACATCTCCATATAACATTGTTCAGTCTGATTTTGTCCTTCCACCGGAGTTTTATACCTTTGAAACGATTCCATTTTGGAGAGGTTAGTTTTTGTCTGAGAAAAATAATAAAATAGAAAAATTATTTTTATATTCACTTACCATAATTATCCTAACAACTTCCAGTCACAACCCAATACTTTTTAAAAGCACTTTACTAACTAAGTTAACTATATGAGTCCTTGAGCTAAGAAGTATCATTTTAACTTGTAATGAATTTAAAATAGGCATTATTATGAATACAAAAAAATGTATACTTTATTAACAAGTACAGACTTAGCGTGGAGCTGTACTGTTGAAATATGAAATTGTCTGACAGTCGAATGCTAAGCCACTTATCAGCTGTGCTATCAAATGGATCTTAAGCTTATTGCAAATAGCAGGTTGATAAGGAATAAACTCAGACTTCTTATCTTATCACCCTATAGTTCTACAGTCTCCCAACCGTAAATATAGGTGAAAAATAAATTACTTAACTAGTCTCCTACCTAGTAAAATCAGTTTTATTTTTTGTCTTACAGAAAATTGCTCTAAAAGTAATAAGAGTTGTAATCAGAATTTAACTTTGTTGCTTATTTTGTCTTTGTGACTTTGCTTGTTTACAAGATATTTGTTTTTTTTTAATGATCTGTTTAATGGTTACATTTATTTATTATTATTTAGGTAATATTACTATGGTTTTACAGTTTATGAGAGGTCAAGACATTCAAGACTTCAGACTTTGTAAACGACTTTGAATAAAAAAAGATGTTTTTAATTAAAGGGACTAATGTATAGCGCCAGGCTTACTCATAAAAGGTACTGGTATGGTGGCTCAAAACCTTGATTTACTTTTATGAATAAAACAACTTCAAGAACCAAAAGGATAGGTAAATTAAATATTTATTTTTAATTGTTTTTTTTTTTTACATCTGAAGTTTTTTTCTATTTACTTATTGGGCATTAACCCTTCAAGCCTCATGAATCGAGACAGTAGATATCAATTGTTACGCAGTCTTATGCAACCGTTTGGGGTTTATGATGTTTTGTTTGATATATAATTTTGATTTTCTAATAAAATTACATTTATTTCATGTATTAGTATTGGAATACTTTTTCATTTCATATAATATAGACTTATAAACATATTTTATAATCATGGTTAACCACAATATTTTTCAAGAGGTTTATTGATTAAATTACATATTCTTTTAAAACAACAAAATAGAGGACATACCACCTAAAACAACAGTAAAATCATGAATTATACTATTGTTAGGTAGCTTTGAAATTCCAGCTATGTAATTATGTTTAGTATAAATAAATCAGTATTATCAGCTACCCTTACCAACAAATCAGTGTATAAAATTAAACACAAATATCAATAACTAAGTATTCATAGACGGAGTTATCTCAGAACATGACCTGCGTCTTTTACACAGGCTATGATGACCTCCTGTTATCTTTGCACACCAAACTAATGGAAACATACTGTTTCCTCATTTTGAGAAAACAAGATTCTCTACAATGTTAATGCATGCTTTAACACTTGTAAGCAATTAAAGACTTCCAATAGCTTAGATCAGGTTCCTGTCCGACAATACAATTTCTTTTTATAGCTCCAAATTGGACATTAGTTCATAGTAAAAGCAGGATCAAAATTTAGATTTTTACTAACTAATAAATTAGTTACCTACATGAATCAATGTAACAAAACAACATTAAATTTTACCAATCATTTAAAAACACACTCACCTGTAAGCTAAAGTCATACATTTGAATAATTTTGTAAGCGATATTTCGATAGAAAGCTGTTGATGTTGTTTGGTCACGATTTTGTCTGAGGGAGTGAATTGTTCTTTCGTGCCAGGTACGGTGTAAGTTGTAACCACAGACACTTTTTGAATGTTCTGTTCTTCGTCTGGAACAGGTACTGCCAAATCGTCAAATTCATCTTGAGCTTCTGCTTCAAAATGCGACACCATAAAATGCCCTGAATGAATAGTCTCCTTTCCTGGTCGAGCCTGGCGTTTCTCAACGTGTGTCATCGTTGTTACCTTAGTATTCAATTGCCTAAACACTAGGTGGTAAAGATGAATTAATAATCACATAAAATCTAACTAAGATCAACTTTTGGACTTAGACATATTTTTCATTTTTATCACTATCGCACACACTCACATTGTTTTTCGTCTGACAATGACATGACAGCAAGACCAATTGACAGCAGAACAAACAGAGCCCCGTTGACATTATAATAATATAGAGCACTCCATCAATAGGCAATCCAACTGCTGAAAGTACACTTGGCCAAATCGCATTAATGTGAACACATACTTGACAGGTTTCTTCTTGCCGATATGATAGGTGTGCTTCGACCTTTATGCGTTAGCAAATATTTGGCTATATGGACGATATCCCAAGCCGTAAACCTTGTCTAGAAAAAAAATAAGCTGTGACGTCACAATCAATGAAATGTCAAAATTTGGCTCTAATTTTTGTTGATTTGATTTTTGAACGCTGCCTCCACTTCCTATGTATTACTTTTCTCTATGGCCTCCACCTTGTTGTAATGTGGGTATTTAACTTTCTATTTTGATACACATATTCTTTATCACTTTAGTGTTAATCATTATTTATTTGTTATAGTTTTTAGGAGACAACACAACATTTAATTTCTCTACCGTGGACAGCATTCACGTTACAAACATGAGTAATTCACCCAGTGCCAGTTCTCCTAAATTCAAAAATTTAAGGAAGAAACAAAGAAGCTCACCTATGGAATTAAAAGAAAAAATACGGAAGGTCAGTAACATTTTTTTAGCTTTACTTACATGGTTATTTCCCTTGTAATCTTGCAAACAAACACTTGAATGACCACTCCTTAATCTTATTAAACCTAGATGAGTAAGTTAGTTGGCCCCTGGCTAGATGACATGATGATAGTAGTTACCTAGTTCTCTGTTACATGCTATAAGTTACCGGTTGGCCGAGGTGACAAGACAAGTTTATTATGGTTGGATAATCGGGCAAACCAGCTTTAATGTGACTGTCCTAATTCAATTAACCCGGCGCCAATGACGTGAAAATAATTGCAAAGACGATGACCCCGGGTCATATTGACCCATACTTCATCGATCATTTTTCAGGAAATTGAACAAGTAATCTTAATTTTAATTACTGTCTATGTTTATAGGGTTCTTTACTGAACTAATAAAACAAAAATAATACTAATACATAATATAAATCAATTTTTTATAAATTTTTAAACAAAACATGAAAAAATCATGTATAAAAACACAATGAGTCTATATTTTTTGTTTTTGGTAAAGATTTTTAGTATTTATAGGAATCAACAATGTTATATAGTGAAAAAAAGACAAAATCAACATCTTATATGCAGATACAATGAGATCAGTCTCCTACTTCATCATTCAGAGTCATGGAACTGCTGCAACTGGTGCAGTATGTAATCAAATGGTCTGGGCATGTAAAAGTGGCATGACGCACTTGCCGACGTTGTACTAATACAAGTTCGAGATTATCCGAAGACTGAGTCCACACTACTTGCGTATTTTTCACATTCGTTGCCATTTCTAAGTTTTGGCTATAACAGCCTGAAATTCTTCACTTTCGGAATCAGACTCTTCTAGCAGCGCTTCATTCTTGCTGGGTCATTTAACAAAGTCATTTTGACCAAAACTTAAAAAATAACAACATAAGCTAGCACTAAACACAAAATAAGTGAATAAAAGTAAGCCACAAAATCACCGCGCCACCGATGACGCCGGGTCATAATGACCCGTTTTATTTTGAAGCCTGTGTATCTTGCTACGCAAGTGAAGTCACACTGAGTTAACTAACGGAATGGACTTAGGGAGGTTGCATCTCCAGCTATACGAACGATCGAACCACAAAATGAACGCAAAAAAAAATTATGAACGTTTGAAAATGCCTCGGGTCAATATGACCCAGCGTCATTGACGCCGGGTTAAGAATTTAATATTTCTCTCTCAGCAGACTTATGTGCTCAAAAAGGGTGGTGATCACAATTAGACAGGTTTTTTAATGTTAACTTAAAAATAGATGAGATAATCCATTTCATCTGCAGATTTAATATTTGTTTCCATTTAAAGCTCTTGATTTCTTTATCTTTGATTACAGAACTACAAGGACAAGATTCAAAATTGCCGTGAAACCCTAATGAATAGGTTTCGTGGCACAGTAGAGGAATTCGCTCTTCACAATACTTTGACTGAAATATATAATAATATGTTTGACTTATCAAATGTGCCTCAAGTTGATGATGAAGACGTAGAAGTTTTAGAAGAAATAAAAAATGAACTGATTCAGGAGGAAATGGACTGGTAGGTTAACTTAGATTAAAATTTTAACTTTAATAAAATTGTAATCAAAATATTAAATTACATAATAATATTATACTATGTGTATTTTTGTGTCAGGATAATAACATATTTATTTTGTTTAAGGATATATTGTTATATTAATGCAATTATTTTTTCAGGTATTTGGAAGAATATGAAAAGTCTCAAGTGGATGTTGATTGGTCAACAATTGAACAAGAAAATAATGTAATATGTCCAATTTGTCAGAAAAAAAATCTTTGTCTTGAAAACTGTGACCTAACTTGCTTACATTGTAAAATCACTATAAAAACCGATAAATCATTAGCTGATGTTAAAAAATCAATTTTATATTCATTAGAAAAACATAGTGCATTATGCAACCATGAATTCCAATTTGTCTTAGTACCAGAATCACATGAAAGTCACATCTACTTAATTTGTAGTGGTTGTCAAGAAATGCAAATTGTTGTTTGATTTGATGTTTAAAAATAAGATTTAAGTGATATATTTTTTAAACTAAAAAACCATTATTTGGGTCTAATTTGATAGAAATAATAATTGTTTGTATCTATTGAGTCATAGATACATACATACATTAACCCTGGACCTTAAAATAAAATGTTTGAAAATACACCTGCAACTTATTTTTTGAACAACTTATTCACTATTTTGTTTATTCTTTAGAATTTTAATTTTAATAAAATGAAAATAACTTATTCATATCGATTGTTTAATCATTTTTGTAAATATTTTAATAAATTAAATTTAATTGTTTACTTATTTATCAATTGATTTTATTGATTCCTACAAATCTGCAACAGAGGACCTGTGGTAGTGTGTAGTAGCGTGGTAGTAACGCTCTGTATAGGTAGGTACTTACTTTATCAGTTTTATAATAATTGCCTGAACGCCTACTTATTGCCAAAAAGGTAAGAAAAAGGTCTTTATTTCCATCTACCCCCTTCAAGCTTGCCACCGCGCGGGGTGTTGGTTGACAGCTTAGATTAATTAATCTAATGGCGCATTTTCATTAATCTCGTTCGGTATACAGCATGCGGGGACTCCCCGCATGCGATATAACGACCAATGAAAGTTGCAAGTTGATACGAATTCGGTACAACGCCTGCGGGGATTCCTATCGTGCTATCGACCAATGAAATTCATCATTCTGTACGGCTAGCACGAAAAACTTTCGAGTTCAAATCGTTTGCGTACTCAAATCGCCATCAAAAGATTTAGTAAGAAAACTACAACAGCGTCCTTGTGAACGTGTCGTAAAGTGAACTTAGTATGAGATGTGGTTGCACGAAACTTATTTTGAGAGTCAAAATTGTCACCTTATCGTTTAATTCGAAGATTGAGTATCGAATTTTATCGAGTACGCAAACGATTCGAAGACGAAAGTTGTTCATGCTAGAGGTACAGATTTTCTGACGCGCCATGCCTGTTTCTATTTTTTAGTAAACTTCGCACCCAGATTGCGGGCCCTGTGGCACGCCGTAGTGAATTATATCCTCTTTGTGGCACGCGTTCCAGAAATCTCTCGCACTCCGCATGCGGACCCTATCGATGAATGAAAACGGTTCCCCGAATGCGGGCTCTGTGGCATGCGCATGCGGACCCTATCGATGAATGAAAACGGTTCCCCGAATGCGGGCTCTGTGGCATGCGTTCCAGAAATCTCCCGCACGCCGCATGCGGACCCTATCGACTAGTGAAATTGCGCCATTAGGTTGGCAGGCACTAAATAAGTAGGTGGCGCGATGGCGTTTATATTCCTACCTATCTGGCCCCCTTCGGTTGTTGTCGTATGATCAATGGCATCTTCTCTTGGGTTGCGCAACTAGACAACACAAGCAGAGTATTTTGTATTCACAAACATTACTATGAGGTCTCACTGCGCGTGAACGTACAGGCACAGGATCTCAAAAACCTTTATTCATAGACAATACTTGAGTGGCGGAGTCACACACACGAAAGAGCTCTATTCAACGCTGTGCGTTCGACTTCGCATAGCGTTGCTGCATCACACAAGCAAGCATCGTTTATGAATGCGGGTAACGGGTATAAGCTCTCAGCGCTGACGTCTAACTGATATTGTGCTTTCTCTTCTGTCTCGCTTGCAGACATTTAACAAGAGCGAGGTAGCTAGCTAGTGTATTCAATATTTGAACTGAAGAGTGAAATGTGTTATTTGTGTTTGTTAATTTGTTTAGGTATAATAAATTACATCACTGAGTAACGTGTTAGCCTAAACTTTCGTTGTCATGTACTATCGCGAACAGTGTTAACTGCCCATTAAAAGTCACGTCATCTCGTTCTATCGCAAAGAATCGCCATTTGATTAGAGCGAGAGCAAAAACGGAAATGGATTAGTTAACAGTGTGGGCGTGTGTACACACAGTACACACCGCCAGTGTTAACTAGGTATCCATTTCCGTTTTTGCTCTCGCTGTCATCAAATGGTGATTATTTCTTTGCCATAGAACGAGACGACCATGCTAATAACTCTTTTATGCTCTTTGGTACACTCCATACTCAGTACACGCAGTTTGTCGCAGATGGCGCCAGCAGCGGTCCAAATATGTAGCTTCGGGAATCTTTGAGACAATGACCATGTTAGGCTATAGATAGATATTTATGATGATTTACCTACTTGCGAGAACAAATCGCATACACATCTTACTAAACGAGTAAATAGTGCAACTCAGTATGTCTTTACAGGAACGGCTATATAGTAATCATATCAATTGACTCCAAATGGTTTGTGCAATATTACACGGTACCGCCAGTTCTGTTACTTGAACTTGGCTGGACACGCTACCTCGTTTTTGCAACCTAGCCGCGCAACCATATTTTCATGATATTAAGGCGGGATTCGAACCCGCACAGGACTGGAGAGCTGGAATTCCAGTAAAGAAAACACTGTAAGAATTAATATGATAATAAATAAAACACATGATGTACAAAATAAAAAATGACCTTTTAATTCAATTCATGAAGCATGGTAACAAGGTATATTGTAAATTATTACTTTGTCATACAGTCGGGGTTAGAACATTTTATTACAGTGATTAATTCCTACTAAAAGATTAGACTAAACGGTAACTTGTATAAAATGTACAATCTTTATTAATAATATATTGTATAAAACAGTACCATTATCATTACCGACAGTACAGGGGCATCTTTTGTAGTTGAATTCATAATCAGTGTAAAATCAACTATTTTGAGAATTGCCATAGGCCTGAAAATAAGAGTTTTCAGTCATTTTTGTCGTGATATGACAACTATGATTTAAAATAATGCAAAATACGTAATTTAATTTTGACAATCAGTTTAAATAATATTAAATTAAAACTATTACTTAACTATAATGTAATTTCACTAATAGACATAACTATTCATATAATAATGCGAAAATAAAATGTATGATTGATTGAAGACGTAAATAAGCCTGTCTTACCATAATTACATTAGCTGTTAGTCGAACACAATTAATTAAAAGCCATCACTGTGTCGGTTTTACGCAGACGATCTTATTGTAAGTACTCATAGGTTTCTGACATGCATATCAGATTTTCATGGTGTCTTTATTCTTACAAAATTAAATGAAGTGCTCAATAACAAATACATTAAAAGGTTTTGCAAGTTTGAAATGTTCAGTCAGAAAGTTCAGATAACGCCAGATTTTGTAAATTGGAGAAAGTAAATAGGCAAGTTAGTAGAAACAAATAGCATAATTTATAAAGATCCTGCAATCTTTTGTTTGTGTAGTAAGTAACAACCATACAGATTACCATCACATAAACTCGTAAAAATAAATTAGAAAATCTATAAAAAGGGCACAACAAAACAGACTATTATTGGAAGGTATCTTTACTTATCATTTTCTAGTACCACCGTTTACTCTTCAATCCGATTCGCTGCATTCGAATCAGAAATGTGACATTTGGGGTATTCGGCAACAATGTTACCTATTGCTTTGTATTATGGATTGCTGATACATCTATTATGCCGTATAATAGATTATCAGCAATCCATACAATTTATACGTCACTTTTCCAATACTCATGAGCCCAATCGCGCTCGAAAGTCCTGGCTATTCTCACTCATATGTAAGTTATCAATTAACATGACCAATTATTCCTGAGGAACACCATATTACATTTTTATTTTGTACCTGTATATTATTTAGAACATAATTATAAATATGTATATAATTATTTATTATGTTAATATAGTTTATTCACACTACAGGACAATTCTATTTACCTATATTGTAATCCACATTATCTTCTTTATAATCTTACCATGACTTATAATTCATATTATTATCAAGTTAATTCAATTTCTAATATACGGCAGTTTCCTTTTCATTCAGCCACTTTTTATAAACACTAAATTTTGAGTACGTAGTATTTATTCCACACAAAATAAAAAATAGCCATAATTGATGATTACACAAATAATATCGAAATATCCACTATAAGCCAAGTTGCAGATACACCAAAAAATAAATTAGACTAAAAAGTTATGCAATAATGAATAATTTTATGGTGTATCTGAAACAATAAGAACGGCTGGATCATTATTTGGTGCGTTTATTGAATATTTACACTTGTCCACTGTTTGACACAAAGGATACTTTTTGCTTAGTTCTCGAGGCAAGGGAATATAAAAAAACTTTTTTATGGGAATGAACCCATAGTTTGGTGGTCAGTAGTCGTAGCCTTGCTCATCACATGATATCACATATTACGACACGATATAGCCCGACGGATTAGCTTAGCAAGTTGAAGTGGCAATGGGCAGGGCACATAGTACGCAGAACTAACGGCCGATGGGGCAGCAAAATTCTGGGGGCTTAGTGTGAGTTTACGTCAAACGTCTTCACTAGTGACTGCGCCCCTAGCGGAAACTTTCAAGAACTAAAATTTTAATTTTTTTTTAGCGCGCGAAGTTTGATGTAAACTCACACTCACCCCTCTGAAGTAGAGGCTACGTACCAGAAACCGCAGCGTGGGACGTCCACCCACAAGGTGGACCGACGACCTCGTAAAGATAGCAGGAAGACGCTGGATGCAGGCCGCTACCAACCGGGCGATGTGGAAATCATTGGAACCTATGTCCAGCAGTGGATGTCCTGTGGCTGAAATGATGATGAAGATGATGATGAGATGATGATGACACATATGTTATTCTCTGTCAATGTGTGTGGAATCCTCACGTCGCCCACACAATATTTTGATGCATTCATGATGGCTGTGTGCCATAGGTTATAGGTTTAAATGTTTTTACTGTGGTCTTATGCATTTCTGAAGTACATAACGGCTGTTTCTTTGAACGGGAGAAAACTTGATCAGATCAGAGTCCATTAAACATAGTAAATGGACATTTATTAGAACATAACATGGACAGCAATTATTGGGAAAGGAATCGCAAAAAATAATATCATTTTGTGATATAGGCATGATCATGTATATTGCTTTCAGATTTGTCTTAAACAGTTTATACCGATAAAAAAACATTGATGTGTTTAAATACTTGTATGTACTATTCTGTTTTCTGAATATAACATTTGTTGAACATAATAATAATAATGTACAGAATGATGTACATTTAGTGATGTCGACATCGATGCCGTACGTATATGATGTCGCTCAAAGGTTGGTCGGTCTCCAAGCAAAAACCTATGTGCCAAACAAAACGTAGACATGCGTTCTAGCTTGTACTTGAGGTTTCAAATCGGGAGCATCAACATAAATTGCATAATTAATTCTGTATTTACATCGAAAAACTATGACCCAGTCAGTTCACGTCGGCGCCTTATTCTAGGTTTATGTTGTAGGTAGAGTACTCACTATATGATGGGTAGCCCCTGGACCTCCATGAGGTCCTCCTGCTGGTGGGAGTGCGAGGCGGGCGCGGCGAAGTGGTGGTGGTGCGGGCGCGGGCGCCGCGGCGAGCGCGCCGTGATCACGCGCGGCTTGTGGATCTCGTCCATGACGGACGGCGCCACGTACGTGAAGCCCTGCGGAGGATTACAATTTTTTTATGGTTTAGAAAGAAAGAAAGATACATTTATTACAATGGACATCACACAAATACATGACAGTGGCACAATAATGGAAGAAAAAATAAAATAAAAACAAGAGTAAACTGAGCAGTGCCACCCATTCACCAACAAGATGCCCATTGCAACGGGACCTTAAGATATTTATTTTCTCAAATGTTTCCACTCACAGAGAAAATACAATTTAACAAAAATATTAATTACGTAAACGCGCGAACACAAGTGGGTACATATAAAAACATTCACACGCCGAACATTCAACTGCTGATCGAGTTCGACGCAGGCGCTAAGGCCGCGGATACATTAACTCATTTACGCAACAAAATTAATTCAACTTAATTTTTTTTGTGTTGAAATGAAAAATATTTTACGTAACCTAGGTATAGATGACTTACACTGAACTGTCCCACCAAATCATTGACAGGGGGCGCCACCATCGTTCAACTGGAAACCATGTTTCCAACATGGCAAAAATCGGAACCAGCGATCCGGTATTGACGGTGGCGCCCGCGCCCCCCTGTCAATGTCACAGATGGGACAGTTCATTGCATTGGGTTTATAGACCGAGATTTGGCAGTTATGAACGTCAATATTCCATAATCATAATAAATAATAGCCCATAGAGGGCTCTTTTAGATGTTAAATTGCTTCTAATGCTTCAACGCTTACCAGTTGGCGCCACTGTCTTAGAGTAGGCGCACATCGTTGATTTTTCGTCGGCCGATAGTTTAGTCGGACAGTTGATCAGTATGGGCATGTATGGGAGTGCGCACACTACGCCGATTCGATTTGGCCGATTCTTCATACAATTTAAAATCGGGCACAACTATCGGCCAACTAAAAATCAACGGTGTGCGCCTACTCTTAGCTACTAGCGAGCGAGTGACAGAAGAATCTTACTCTACAGTGCCACCGAATGGCGAGGGCAAATAAGATAATTGTCACTGCTGTAATGGAGCGGTGCAGGAGAGTATATTTGTTATGTCACATGTCCCGCAGCAATCCACTATCCATAAACCTAATCATAATGAGCGCTCTAACTAAAAATCATTTAGTCTTTAATGTCCGTATTCACAAACGATGCTTGCTTCAGTGAAGCAGCAAATCGAACGCACAGCGTTGAATAGAGCTGTGATTGGTTCGTGAGTCACCCTGTGTGTCCACGCGCACTGTGAGACTTCCTAATAATGTTTGTGAATACGGGCGTAAGTCTTCAACTGCTGAGAAACTAGACACAATAAAAGTCTATTTTTGAAGCTCGTCCAATATGTTAATGATAAAACAAATACAAAAGTGTCACTTTGAGCAGTCTAACACAAGTATGATAATAATTATGTAAGTATTATGATTTTTTTTGCTCTGCTAGTGATGTACGAAGGTTTTGATCTGTAATTGCGTAGCTAATGACGTCACGCTCACGTCAGTCAAAGATCTTTAAATATTCCATATAATTTTCATTGGCGTTATGTTTCGTAAAGTTCATTCTGACAAAAAATTACCTGAAACATTAAGTTGGCACTTTCGCTAAGGGTAGATTCATCAGGAGAATCAATGGGCGTTTGTAGGGTAAATCGCGTGTCGAACTGAGAGACGTCGTCCTCACTGGTCTGAAAAATAACAGTTCTCCATTAAATTGATTAATATTTATTTTATTGATAAAGGTATACCAACAGTATGTCACAACACAACACAAGCATTAAGTTGCTTACTTTGGGGCAAGCTGGCTAGATTTTATTTATTATTATTTATTAGTAGGGTAAACCGACAGTCATTGGACGCTGCCAGTTATTAGACAAAACAACCCTTGAATTTTCTTAAAATGAATATTCCTTCAAAAAAACGCCCTTTATCTCCATCAGTCGGAAGCTCTCAGTTGTTGAAATAGAAATGCTATTTTTAATTCAGTAAATAACTGTCCAATAACTTTCTTAAGTGTCCTCGCACCTGTGTAATCACACCTCGTGTTAAGTTAGATGCAGTCTAGGATGGTATAATTGATAATATTATTATGGCTGCAGGAAATCAACTTAAATATAACTGCATTATATCACTAGTTGTATCTGCAATATATTAACGATCACAATGATAATGAAAGAATTGATGGCCACATTTAGAAAAATTGTTTTCTATTACATCATTTGACTATTATTTATAGTAGATAAAATGTTATTAACCGTGACTATAAATAAATAAAAAATCTCAAGATTCCAGTTCAACTATATTGTAATTAGGACTGTAAATATCACCAATATTGATAATTTCAACAAGTACATTATTTAAGTCTTATCACTTTTATAAAACAAACTACATTAAGTATCATCAAGGGTATTGATTAAGATAATAATGAATCTGAGAAGTTTAACTTTATTGTGGATTTTTATCTCATACCAAAAGAAACTGATCATTGTTATGATTTATACATTCTAGACATTTTATCCTTTTCTTTCTAATTTATTGTAAAAAATGAACCTGTTTTCTCTTTTGACAATAATTTAGGTATGATTTAATTAATTTGTTTTAATATAGAGCTTGAGTACCGAGTATTTGTAGCTTACCAGTCTAGGTTTAATTGGAGGTTCCAGTCTTCGATTGAACACATCGTCCCAGTGCACATGCTTGAAGAAAGCATGGCCTCGGACAGCGGCTGCCCCAGCTGCACCCAAGCGTTGTGTCTCAGAACGCTTCATCAAACGCCTTATCAAGTCCCGGGCATCTTGTGTAAGGTAGCCCGGCAACATTAATTTAGCCTTCAATATTTTTTCTATTGTTTTGGTACGATTGTCTCCCGTAAATGGCGGCTGAAATTTTGAAAAAAAAAACCTTATATTTGTGTTGAATATAACTTTTTTAACAGATGGCGCTGCTTGCATATAAAACTGGGGTGCCGTAACGATTTTGAAAATGAAAATGTATTTACCTGACCAATAAGCATGTCATACATCAAGGCACCTAAGCTCCACCAATCTACAGCTTTTCCATGTCCATTTCGTGTCAAAATTTCTGGTGCCCTGAATAATTATTTAAAGTTTAATTAGAAGTTACATATTGATAATTTAACAACTAAAATTTAGTACTTTTTCTAAGTGAATTTCATAATAATTTTGCTAAAACTTAAAAAGGATTAACACTTACATATATTCAATTGTGCCACAAAAAGTGTGTGTAACAATTCCCTCTTGAATATGTTCCTTGCATAAGCCAAAATCTGTCAGTTTCACATGTCCTTGAGCATCCAAAAGTACATTCTCTGGTTTCAGGTCTCGATAAATAATCCCCAGACTGTGTAAATGTTCTAGAGCCAAGATGATTTCTGATAAATAAAAGCTAAAAACAGAAAAATATCTTCAGAAAAATGCTTGATAAAAATACAATGTGTTAAGTAAATAAAGTGGTCATTTTTAATTACAGTAAAATTATATTCCAGTTAGTGGTACTTAAAAACGATTATACACCAAGATATGAATTCAGCAGTCTGAGGTTGTTAAGAATTGCAAATGTCTAGCTGACTCAAATGAATATTATATGGACTGATTCATTATCACATAATTTAGAAATTAACAAAATCTGCAGATTGTGTACATGAGATTCAATAGTTACTAAACCAATAATTTCTTATTTGTATAAATCTCAAAGAAACATAAAGGTAAACAAGAATTTGAAAGGATGTCATTGACATTGACCTTAAGGGCATTACTCTTAAAAGGTCAAGGTCATTGAATGTTTAACATTCTGATCTTAATATTTATACAAATTTAGGTCAATGTTAATAATCCTAGCAGCAACCATCACATTCAAAAGTTATTAATTAAATAAGAAATAAAATCCCACACTAGACTATTGATAATTTTTAGGCATAACATAAATCAAACTTTTTTACTTTTGCAATCCCTCTATGAATAGGACTATTGATTAAATACAAAAGGTTAAGGTCAATTACCCTAGCCCTAGCTGTCAAGACAAAAGTCAGTGACCCTTGATCCTTTTCTACCTGGCAGGTGGTTGAGTATATTATGGTTTATATCCATTGTTTGGTAATTTTTCATAGATAACTGAGAAATAATTTATAGATAATGCAAAAATAAACCTTAATTTTAATACCTACCATGCTGTGTCCTCTAGAAATATGCCTTCACGCTCCAAATGCATGAACAATTCCCCTCCGCTTAAATACTCTAGGATTAAGTATAATTTACCACCTGTTTGAAAAGCATACACTAATTCCACTATGAATGGATGCTGGAAAATAAAAATAAACAAAATTTTAGGCACTGTTTATTGAATAAAATAAATTCCAAGAATTTTTCTTCGTTTGTTTTTTATTCTTTAATTCGTAAATAAAAAAGTACCTTGACAGCTTCCAAAATATTTCTTTCTGCTTTAGTGTGTGCTGTATCTTTTTGATTGCGCACTATAGATGCTTTTTTAAGTACTTTCATAGCAAAATGGGAACCGGCATCAGGCCCAGTAATTTTTCGCACTTGAAAGACCTTTCCATAGCCGCCCTTGCCTAAAACCTTTCGAAGCTCAAAATCTTGTGGCCCAAGGCGCTTGCATTGTCCGGGATTTACAGTATCTTCAGACAGTTGGATAGTTTCTGACCCTTCAGCTCTACAATAAAATCATAAATAGTACTGATTGTGCAGGTAGACATATAAATACAAATTTAAATGTTTAAAATACCATGTTACTTACTCAACAATACTGTTTACATGTAACTCAGGATCATAGTCCACCTGCGGTCAAAATGTATCAATTACAATTCAAATATTTAGAAACTGGTGCTAAATACATTTTGATTTTTAGTTCATTGGTTATACGCGTTATGAGCACAAATAAACTCGAAGGAAAGATCCTTGAGCATTGGGTCAATCTTTAGTTGTTAGGTTAGGCAATATCTTAACAACAATTTGCATGGAGCATGGTGATCATAAATACCTCATCAACTTCAATGATATCGTCGTCGTCTGAATCTCCAACAGTAACCGTATCTACATCTAAATCAAAATCAAAAACACCTGCCATATACGATGACATTTCAAGACATCAGCAAGTGCACTATTTTTTTGACACAAAAAATAATGTAAAACGGATCCTTTGCACAGGTATTAAACTGAATTTTGATAAAAAATACTGCGTCAATTAAGATAAATTAATTAACACGCTCTGAAAATATTTTAAAGTAACTTCTGTCACCCAACAATAATAGAAAAGTGAATAGATTTCCGTAATCGTATGAATGAACGAAACAAAATTCAATCAAGCGGATTCCCGTGGCTGGCTCGTGCCGTGCCGTGGTATTTTTTCCATTCAAATAGAATGAATGAACGAATGAAAAAATAACGGAATCACGCTGGTTCCGGTTTCTATTGTCTATGATTAAGTGTTAATGTTGCCAGGTTAGAAAATAGATGTTCAGAGAATTACTGGCAAAATCATTGTGTCTCATATCTAAAAATAAACTTCAACAAATAAAAAAAAGTACGTTGGGGGTGTAAACATGTTTTATCAAATTAATAATTTAGTGCTCTAAAAATGACTTTTTTCGTTAAGTTTTTGAGCTTTAAACGTTTCTAAAAAGCTAACTTGAAGTGATATTATCCATAACATGTGATAGTTTCAAAATCAAGTATATTTTTCTACAAAATCTTTCAATGGCTAGTGACAGCGATAAAAGTTCGAGTAATCATAACTTAGATGGTTCTCTGAGAAATACTAAGAACCAAGGAACTACTGGAAATATTGGTAAGTTATTACCTTATCTCAGTGCCGTTTTAACTTCTCAATTTTCGCCAAAGTTTTGATACACGATGCTTTTTTATAACCTTGTGGTTTTGCTGGGACTGTAAGTATACAAATAAATTCCATAGTAAATCGTGTAGGTATAATGTTTGTTTTTGTTTGGAATTTAACAAACTTATAAAAATTTTCTTTACCTAAATGTGCGTAAAGTTAAAAACTAAAACAATCTTACTAACAAATGATTCATTCATTGATGTCTCTTCATTCATTAGACCTGTTCAAATCAAATTATTACAAATGTCCTAAATATTGTTAATGATGTACCTAAATATAATCTAACACCTCCAGTAAATAAAGTGAATGAATGACAAGCAATAATTAATAGGTAGGTAATAATTATGTTATCTTTTTTATTATAGAAATAGTAAATCTCACTAAGAGATCATCGTTTAATAATATTGTAAATGCAAACTAACCCCCTTACTAATAAAAAGTTACACAGTTGTTGATCAATGTTTTAAAATGACATTTCTATACTATACAGGGTGTTGATTTCAATACCCGCCATATTTAGGGAGTAGATTAAAGTAGCTTATTCTGATCACGAATCAGCAAAAAAACTGACTTCCAAATTTTTTATTATTATTTTTTAAATATCTACGATTTCCATAATCGCCCACTACAGTGCAGAATAGTCCCCCAACGCAAACGGCGCGCGGCGCTCACCCGGTGACCCGGGCAAGCGCTGCGCCCCCCGTCCCACGCCCCACTACCCGCGCTCGCCCATGAGTCAGTCAACTATCAGCCACAATCAGCTGTGAGTTCAAATACGACTACTGGACAGAGCTTAATCCAAATCTACCCTAAAAATGTAAGGAGTAAATTAGTTACTTACACCTTATCATGTTACGAGTTTATTTGTTGTTCTAAAAACTAATTAATTAAGTACTCTTTAATTAATAAAAAAACCTTTTACACGAATTTGCTTCCTTCCGCAAAATAATTTTTTTTACAGAACCTACATTATTATTATTTTTTAATTAAACCATGCTTTTATGTGTGTGATAAGCTTGTACCTACTTATCATTCAAAAGTACTGTAAACAGATGACAATAATGCTCTTTCATACAGGTTCGTTATTCCTTACATTTCCAGCTCTCTACCTTAATAACTTTTACGTCTTTACGATAGTAATTATTAAAATAAAACTTAACTTACTTATTACCGCAAACTGAACACCTAGAAATAACACACTGGCAAACTCTTGTTCCTTCACTTTCGATAGGAGATAAGACAAGATTTTGTTTTTAAACTCGATTGATTTCAGTGCCTAAACAAAATTTCATATCTTAAAAGAAAATTTCATATCTTTCATTTGGAGCGGTGACTTGTAATTGAATACAATAATACCACCGCCTCGCACGCGGCACGGACATCGGGCTCGCACGGAATAGGTACTTCCCCATCTTCGTGTTTCGGGCGTCATCGGGCGGCCGGCGCTCAATCGTGGATCATCGATTTTCTCTGTTCATCAGTCCGATTTTGCTATCCACGCAGAGAGGCCGCGCGCACGCTCCGCGAAATCTAGCTCGTATTTAGAATACCTAGTACTCAATCGCTATTTTCTTATTTCTTGCCTTGTAACTTCAACTTTTCTCTTCCTCTCTGCTTGATAACTGTTTTCTAGTACTTATTACTTCCTACTACCGTAATAACGTAATTTCATTTCTATCGGCGTTTAATTTAAATACCCTGAACGAATGTTAGTTAGGTTCAGGTTAGACTTCCATTCTTCATAACTTACATAAAATAATTCATCATCATGTTCGGGATTATTTTAAATGAATGTAATTTCATTACACGAAATAACTACCAAAATTTATTGATATTCTTATCGTTTTAATAATAACGATTAGTAATTAAAGATCTACAAATCATTTGCATTTGAGTGTTTTGAAAGCTTGCTTTAAGAGCATTAATGATAGGACAAATCTTTAGTTCACAAAGATTAAACAAAGTATTTTTCCCGCCGCTTTTACATTCTCATTCGTTGATAGACTTCCTGTACTAAACTGACGAAATTAAACTTTTCTGATGTTAAAAATTACGTAAAGTAGTTGAAAATGAAGAATAACGATAACTACCGATTCACGACGACATTCGATGGACGTATTTCATCGAATGCACTTTTCTAATTGCAAATTTGCGATTTTTGATTGTTTTCTCGTGCGGTTTTGAGTATTTAGTGTGTGAAAGTGTGATAGTGAGTGTAATAATAGTGAGTGAGTGTTAGGAAGATGCCAAACCATACGTACAGTGCTCGTGAGTACGTAAACATGGTTTACTGTTACGGGAGGGCACGTGGAAACGCATCTGAAGTCGCATCGGTGAGTAGGTACCTATACTCTGATTTTTAATTCGACGGAATTTTGACATTTCAGAAGTGTTGCCAACATTGAAACATTCCCATTATGAATGGAGAGTATTTTCACAAATTAAAAAATAACCCTTTCTTGAATTCAAGGTTTCACTTGAAAAACTAGGGCTTAAAAATGTACTGATCATTTCAAAATGGTTATTTGAATTTTTATTATCATATTATTGAAGTAACAAAAAAAATTGGGAAATTATTTTTCTATTACTGGACTCCCTGGTCAATAATCCATGGGTTACAAACCTTTTTTATGAAAATCCTTTTATTAATAAAATCTTAGCTTCATAAAATAACCAATTTAACAAGATGCCAATTTTATAATCCAAGTTGATTATGATGACGATAATGATGATTGATGATCAATACATATTTTCGTTTATGATAATATGTTGTTTTACTGTGTTAAAAACACGTTTTTTTCTATTTAATCTCTAAAATGTACATAATGATTAGTGTACATTGAATTCACAAAACAAACAATAGTTCATTCTTGTAAGTTGTACTTGATGAAATTTCATTTCATATTATTTATTAATAATTCAAAGCAAAAAAGGCTGATTACATCTGAATTGTCAAAAAATGACAGCTGTCAGAATTCCGTCGAATTAAAAATCGGACTTTAGTTCTAAACTTAAAGGAATGTGTTTTTTTTAATGTAGGGAGTAAATAATCTGGTAATTTTGTGTACAAAATACTCCCGCGATTGCGGTAGGTAGTGGCGGAAAGCGCGTAGGTACGCTCCAATACACACACACACACACACACACACACACACACACACACACACACACACACATAGGAAACAGCAAACTAATTTAAAACGAACTTTAACTTTAGTTAGTCAAACAAAAATACCTATTTACACTACCTATTTTACGTGGCTTCCTTCAGTAGACTATCAGACATGATAAACGAGCGATCCGCGTAGCTCGATGGGTGCCGCAGTTGAAACGTATTGCAGTATTACGAGCCACAGTACAGTTGATGTCGCACGGAAAATATTCGCTAAAAATTCTACTTTAGTTTGTAATTTTTTTTTTGGTGGATAATGCGTTTATATAAGTCATAATAGATCACCTAAATAAATATGGCGAGGATTGAAATCAACACCCTGTATTAAACATCACTTTAAAACACTGATCACCGAGCGTGTAAGTTTTATTAGTAAGGGGGTAATTGTTTACAGGGCAAATAAGTATGATGAGAATTTTGCCTTGTTATGAATGTTATGTTATATGGGTTTAAATGTATCTTATTATTTCTAGTTTACTATGGCAGTAAGTAATGACAGGCAAAACATACCCACATTTTGAAATAATTTTGTTTCAATGTATTAGGTATAGAATTTCTTGTAAATCCACTTCACTTAGTTTGAAATAGCTATGCTGTCTCTAATTAGATAAAACTAACTTAATGTAAGTTTGTCAAGCAACACCTGGAATATTACACTCAACTTTCATATCATATTACATATAAATACTATGTTATGGCAATGTTCATCGACATTATTCAAATTCACTTAGCATTCTAAATGCACTTTAATTTAGACCATCTAATTGTTCATGACAGGATGAAAAAAGCAAGTATTTAAGCATGTTTATATCCATTGTTCAGTACTCATTGCACAAGCTTTGCTTAGTTTGGGACTAGAGGCGCACTGTTCAAAGATATTTATTTATTATTATTTATTTATAGGTAAGTACATATTCAGATTATTTAATAATACTGCATTAAGCATAATATTTTAATTATTAACTTGTAATACAAGTAGAACTACTTTTTTTAGCTATATATAGATATTTTGGATATATTTAATATCCAAAATGTCTAATTAAAACTAAAATATATTTCTTCAATCCATTTTTTCCCTCATTATCTGTAATTAAAGACAATTTTTATTGTTTTGGTTTGAGCTACTTTAAAATTAACAAATATAATAGTGCTCTATTTTATTCTAATTTAAACATATTATAGATGCATATAAATTGGTATGACTTAAAAAATTAACATTAGAAAAATTATTTAAGTCTCAAAGAATTTATTTTTATTAGTAGTGGAACAGTAGTGGAGCCTCAGATCATAGAAGGGGATCTCTTTCTATGATCTGAGAGTGGAGCCAACCATATTAAATTTTGCATTTTTTTTTTTTATATTGCAAAAATACGTATTTAAGACGACTGCCGAGACGCCTATATGAGCCAGTCAGAGCGCCTACGCGCCTGTCTGGGTCTAGACAAAATGCACTTTTTGATCGTATCGAAAATCGAATCCGTCAAAACTCCATACAAAAACCGAAAACCGGCCAAGTGCGAGTCGGACTCGCGCACCGAGGGTTCCGTACCATTGATTTATCAAATTAAAATTATTAATTTTTATTTAAGTTATTAGTATGAAAGATTACGCGGTAATAAGCGGTTTACGATTTACGAGGTATTAAAAAATAACTACTTACTAGATCTCGTTCAAAACAATTTTCGTTGGTAATTTTTATAGTATTGTACATTATGTGTTTTTTAGATTTTTCATTTTCTTATTTTAGAAGTTAGAGGGGGGGGGGGGGGGGGGGACCAACTTTTTTCCACTTTGGAAGCGTCTGTCACGCAAACTATTCGGTTTAGAAAAAAATGTTTTAGAAACCTCGATATCATTTTTGAAGACCTATCCATAGATACCCCACACGTATGTGTTTGATGAAAAAAAATGATGATTTTTTGAGTTTCAGTTCTAAGTATGGGGAGCCCCCAATATTTATTATTATTTTTTTATTTTTGCATCAAAATCTTAATGCGGTTCACCGAATACATCTACCTACCAAGTTTCAACAGTATAGCTCTTATAGTTTCGGAAAAAAATGGCTGTGACATACGGACGGACAGACAGACAGACATGACGAATCTGATAAGGGTTCCGTTTTTTGCCATTTGTCTACGGAACCCTAAAAAAAAATTTTCGACCACTTTTCGATTGGTTTGCGATTATAATGTGCACTTTGTCTAGTCTAGACCTACCTACTGGTTCTAATTGTATGCCAGAAGAACAGGAATATGTATGGAAACAGAATCAATTATTTTTATCTATTACAACAAAGGATTGCACAGATAAAACTCGCTTATTATTGGTAGAGTTTTAGGGGCTCCATATAAAGATGGAATGCAATAGAAATACTTTAGTGAGACGAATAATAAATTATAATTTTCGGAAATTTTCAGTCATAAGGTCATGGTCAGTAAAAGATAAATGTATGCCTTCTCCACATTGTAATTGCTCAAAGACTTATTGAAAATTTGTTTCACGTAATTGTTGAACGAATGAAATGCAAATGTCATTTACGTCAATCAACCATTTTGACACAACAAACAAAACAAACACTCGTCAAAACAACATGGTATTTTAATTCAGTAACCTACTGTTTTTATTGCTGTAAAGCTGCAGCTTCTACAAAGTTATAAATCAAAATGGATATTATAAAATATATTGCTCCTGAAGAAGAGTTTTCCGAGTCTCCTATGACGGACATAATCGTGAAGAGAGTGATTTCACAAAGCTCCGGTGATTCTATTGAAATGAACATTTTGTGTACTGTAATTATCTTATTATTAATAGAAGAAGGTTTTTTACTTATAGATCAAGAAAGTGAAGTGATTGATATACAACAGTTTGACCTTGAACAATTAAAGAAATGGCAATCAAGTGATGGTACATTTCAATTAAATTTGGTCATGAGTGGTTTCAATGATATTCCACTGAAACTCCTCATCAGTCCTCTAGGTAAAGCAGTGCTATTGAATTTAGTGATTCAGGAATTGGATGCAGAAACATACACAACATGCTTAACTCTTGGATCATATGTGTATCCTACACCACAAAGTTCTACAAGCCCTACAGTGTATAATATCAGCAAATATCAGCTCTGTAACATACTTAAGGATCGGTTGACTTGTGCTGTAAAGAGTAGAATAATAAGCCTTCATGGGACTGCAAGTGCAAGTTTGATAGGATTGCCTGAAGAAGTTCTGATTAATATTGTCATGAAATTACCTATATCGGGTGTAATCAACGTTATTAAAACATGCAAGATACTACATGATGCCATAAATAAAGAGATTGTGTGGCGTGCTTTAGTAAAAAGAGACTTTGGTATCAATCAGTGTGATACTGATTCATGGAAAACCACATACAAGAATAAATATGCAGAAAGTGAAGAGGAAAAATTACATCAAATACGTATTATGCGTGCAGGCTCAATGCATGAATATATGGATTTTTCTGATTTTATGTCTTACATTGATAATCCACTGGACATTATTTACCATTTTGATTAAATGACTATTGACTTCATACATTTTTGTTATTTTGTATTTAATAATCCTACACTAAAATTTAAGTAAAGAAATAGCTTGTAATTGTGGATAAAGGACACAATTACACAAGGGAACACCCAGTATAATACTTTGGCATTATTAGAACTGTAAATTTTTACTGGATTAAAGTCAGTTGCCAACCCAGAGCTAAGTTAGTTTAGTCTTAAGCTGCTTTAAGTTTTTATATTTATGTGCAGACCACCACATGAACAATTTTCCCAGATATGTAACCTAACTTCGCTCTTGGTGCAGACCAAGATCAGTAACAGTACTGGCATAAGTTTTGGATTTAAATTATAACATATTTGTGAATGAAATATTTGATATTGCTATAATAGTATGTGCATTTTGTCTGAGCATAAATAGTTATTGTAAAACAAACAATATTTGACATAGGTGAAAGCGGCGAGAAAACAAATCTGGGTGTGTTTCCTGTGGGCAAAGGAGGCCGGCATTTATCGGTTCCATTTGATACTTCAACAGCTAACGGTGAATTGAGTGAGTATATTTTGATTGACAATAAAATTTACAAATAAAAGTATAATCTACTTATGAGAAGTATTTTTTAAGACTTTATGCTATTAACTGAGAAAAAACGTGATATTGTATCCACTGCCTTTAATTAACACAAAACTTTCTGAATATTGGGTTTGTGATTTTATTTTTATAAATATCTAGCTCTCTTATTTATTTGTATGGGCAGAGGAAGAGCTGTTGCTGAAGGATTTATACTACTTACTAAAAAAAATTGTTTTTTGTATAAATTGCAATGTATATGAATAAATTAAGATATTATTATTATTTTAAATATGCAGACATTTTTTTTAAACAAACAACGTGAAATAAAACGCACATGGATGGATTAAAAGAGTTTCTGAGTAATTAAATAAGTAGGTAGGTAAAATGACACGACTTTCGTGGGACACAATCCTAAATATCGCGTGGTTCCTACCATTTCGGTTTTTCGTCAGTAGGTATAGCAGCTTTTAAGGAAGATTATTGGAAAGTGGAGATTATGTTAATTAAAACGAGTTTCGCATTAAAACATCCTGAGCCATAAATATGGACAATATTATCCATGTTCTGTACCTACAAACGAAACCAAAGCCACTAAATATATAAGTCCCATAGACTTAATAATAGTGCATCGGAAATAACCTTTAAGAATTCAATATTAGTATAATAATTAGTGTTTTGTCTTACAGAAAGACTTGCTAACTAACTCTTGCAATCTGCATAAGTACTGCTTATTTTGATAGGTGCCTATTACAATATCAATGACGATTATTTCTTATTATTTTGTGCTATGTATATTAAATATCTTAGCTTTAAAATAATTTCATAGTTGGCCATAAACTATTAAATAAAACATTATCTTCTTTAAATACTAAAATATGCTCGTAACATTACAACATCGTATTGAATATACCTACCTACGTAGCAAAATGGATTGTGTTGAACAACCTTTCCGTATTATCATGGGGTGAATAGATAGATGTACGCTCGGGTAGGCGGGCGCCGGGCTCGGTAGCAGGGCGGGCGAGGGGTGCGCGAGATGCGCCGCGCAGCCTCCGCTCTCCGGATCTGTGGCGCCGCCATCGGCGAGTTGATGCGAGTCCCGGGAGGTGGACGCCACGCCGAGTGTATCTCGTAGATGTAGGCCCCGTGCCAAGTTTATGTGCTGATGGCCTGTAGGTGAGCGGCCGTGGAGGGCCATCGGGGGCCGCGCGACAGGCCGCCGTGGCGGTGCTACGGACCCATGCTTACCCACAGCCGATCCGACGGCGATTTCCCCATATACGCCAGAGGTGAGCGTGTACACTCAATCTGTGTTATTGTCGTTGTGTATTAGCGATTACTGGCATGTATTACTACATCCTTTTTATACCGTCTAACACGTAGATTTTTTTATGTTTCATTTTTAATTCCTGCGATTATCGCGTAACATCGTTTGCCATGGCAAACAACATGTAAATAAGCCCCATGAAAAGAGCTCTACGTTGGACAGATTAGCTGCCATGATTAAAGATCAAGCGTTTTCGGCGTCTGTTATACAGGAGGTATAGTTATATTATATGTTTCAGGATGTAACAGTTATTTTTACGTCTCTGAGACGTTTTTATCATATTTAATGTATGTCGTTATATTAATATGACTAACCACCAAGTGTAATTAAGCATAAACATAATTTTAGATAGAGTATACCTACTTAAACGAATTTTAAGCTTCATTGCATGCATTATCCGCTACATAGGTTTCAGGCATAAAAATGATGGTTCGCCTGTTTTCTAGGGCAATAGGCTCTATTAATAAATGAAGGCTACACGCTTAATCTCACAGCGGCCGCTTCATCCATTTAAAGTCAACTCTGCGCACTGTGATCATTCAAGCAGGTAGTGACCATGTAACATTTCATACACGGTTTATTTTGGTTAATTATAATGTTTTTGCATTATTAGCAATTACCTATCTACTTTACTCTACAGCAATCCACTATAAGCTGTATGGAATTCTAAGCGTGTTCTTGAACTTATTTAGCTATATTTCTTCGGGTCATTATACTGCATTGAATTTTTTGTACCTACCAATTTTAATTCTATACATCAAATTGCATAGGAACATGCTTATAAAACTTATAATGCAAGTATCAGTATTATTTGATGCAGTGTTCCTAAGTTACCTAACCATCCATTCTAAGATAGATTTATAGGTAATAGATTTTTAGACAACGAGCTGTTAATCTAGCGCTTGTTATTTACTACCGAGCTTTTATTATAATATTTTTTCTCCTTCTTCTGGTCATGTTTTAAGAATCCATCTCCTCAACAACCCTTTGCTTGCGATTAGACATTCCATGAGATAATTTCCAGAATCGGTAGTTCTACTAACATTTTTTGTTTATCTTTATCAGTGAATAGCTAAGATGTCTCTCGACTGACTCATTCTTCCATTTTATTCGTGACATCCAATATCACTTAAGCTAGATAACTAGAAACTCTTATGTCGATTATTTTTAATCTTTGATCTGAAAATAGCTTGTTGTTTGAATTGTGAAAACCAAAAACCTAATTTTCAGAAAGGGTTAACTCGCAATATGACTCCACAAATATAACCGGGCAGGGTATTCTATACATTTATCACCATTAGAATGCGCAGACAGACAACGAAATATCTTCAATCGTGTTAGTGGCACGAGGAATCGATGGTATCCCATACATACCTGTGAATCACTCGTCTACAATTTGACGATTGCTTAACGAGCTCTGAGGCACAACAGGTATAATATCCTGTACTCAGAAAAACAATTTGATAAGTTATCGGTCTTATCTTATCGATAAGGTTTCATATAATGTCTTAGTTATAAATCTCCGTCTGAACTACATGCACATATGTGGTGGAAGTCATGGGGACGTAGTTTGAAAGTGGCAAAGTGGATTTGCTGTGTAAGAATGGATGATATGGACATAAAAAAAGTGAAAACAAAACATAGGCCGATAGATGACGACACAAGAAGCGAATCTGGGGCCTTAGATAAGGACGACAATTGTAAGTGTTAGTGTGGTATTCACAGATAACAATATTTTAAAACATACTCAGCAGTGGTTGCGGGATCATCCAGAAAATAATAAAGATACATATTTTTTTTACAAAACGCGGGGTTTAAAATGTAGAGCACGCAAGTGAAGTGGTGGAAACACGTAATCCAGAAAGAAATAAGATTTTTTTTTTCTTTCATGTTGTAAATGCTGTAACTCGTGTATCTGCAGAACCACATCACATAAAAATAACAATAATAATTGGCATTCCCTCGACACTACACAGCAGAGGTTTGCTGCTCTACCCTTTGGACTTCAGCTTGATATTTTTTTTGTTTCTATCATGCATGCCGGCATCGCATGATTCGCATGGTTGTAAGTCCGTGGAATAGAGTAAAAAAAATGCATTTTGCAGTTTTTAAACGAGCCCGAAATCACTGAACGCCTTGGTCCGTGCCTTGGTAGAAAAAATAACACATAGCTACTTAGGTGGTATTTCCAATTGCTATTCTGTTTTAAATTGTACAATTTTAAATAAAACGATAAAAAATTTAAATTTTATAATGAATTTCATATAAATTAACAAAATCTGAGTTGGTTTTGCTCAAAGAAATCAAAATTGATAATAATTAATGATACATGTGTTCATTATTTCTTATCGTCTTTACTTATGTTCATCAGAATTCACAACAATTAATATTTTAGTTATATGTATTTACTTATTTATTTATTTCAAAACTGTTGTATTATGGTAACTATTGTATAATTATTGTTTGTGGTTAATTAAATATATTTTCAAGGAAATTTGACAGAAATATTCTGGTTTGACTAGTAAATATCCTGTGGTTTTACCCACAATGTTAAGTACATGACATTATTGCTGTGGTATGATAGAATTCAGGCCATTCCTAAAATATTATTTCGTTTATGTAGGTAGGTACTATTTGTTTCTATTGAAAATGCATTATGTTTTCTTCGTCATAACTAAAATTAAATCTTCAAAATCAGTTTAACCTAGATGTCATTTCGTTTACAAGCTTTACCTGGCTGAACGTCGACTTAATCATTTTTTCATTATTTAAAATTAAATTTTACCATTTTTGCAAATAACTATAGTATCCTTCAAACTTTCCACAGCATTATTGATTAATAGATGATCATTGATTACCTAAGTTTGTGTTCACTTAACTTACGAATGCTAGTCGCATCATAGTTGTTAGCGTGGAGGCAACGTAAGGAGCCGCGGGGTGTCGGGTGTTACACCTGCTTCGCACGGGGGGCGCGGGCCTTCACGTGGGTGACGCGGCGTAGGTACCGACGCTGCACAATGCAATGGTTGCATCGCACGGAATGACCGGCTTGCCTACTGTCACGGAATAAGAATTAACCACTGACTAACTCGGTATTAACTCGCTCTTTTGTTTTTAAAAATAAAAGTTTGACGTCAGGTTTTTATAGAGTTCGTAATACTGATGGATGTAAAAAAGATTTTATGGCCGTTTATGAAGGAGATTCATTGTAGGTATTGACAATTATTCAAATGAAAACTACATTACAGGAAAAAAAGAACAAGACAAGTTTACTAAAGGTCGTTTTTACCATTATCCTTGTATTGTTACGCTGACTACTTTACTGGGTATGACTGAATAGCAAAAACAACATATTATATGGTTTGTAATTAATAACAGTTAGATGAGATTATTTTTAAACCAAGCCATGGTAAACTTGGTTGGATCTCTATTTATAAATTAAACTTACTGTAGTGTACAGATGCAAAAACATTACAAATGAAGCAAAACGGGTATGGTTCAACCGGCCGCGGCGCGCATCGCATCGTTTGTTGTCTCGGTCGGTGTTGACGTGATGCCGGCAGTCGTAGAGTTCGGAGACTCGCCGGTCGGATGGCCGCGGATCGACGAGGCGAGTCGAGTGCATTTCAACATGCAGGAGAGACAGAGGCAGGCAGCCGAGCCCCCACCCTGCCCCGCACTGCTCGACCCGCGCGCCAGTTCGCCGTTGTGCGTCCCAAGCGGCGCAGGCACTTTGCTATAATCGCTACGTAATCGTCGGGCCCAGTACCGGTATCGCGTGTGCCTTTGTTAGTGCTTCTTGACAGTGTTTGTGTTGATTTAGTAACGAAGATGTTGTGCATGCGAAATGGCGGCGTGTAGTTGACATGTCTCTGAGCGCGCCCGCTCAGGCGGTGCGCGGGACCAGGACCGGTAGCCTCGACCAACTGGATTTTCAGGAGCGAAGGCAGCTGATCGCCAGCACCTTGTCACTCACAGACTTCTTGCATGTGGGTGCCAAGGAGGTTGCAGCTGTAGCCGGTCAGCTTCCCTTTCCTTTTTGTCTCATACGCCCAGCCGCATTCCTAACAATAGCTTTGCGAAATCAAAGACTCGTGCATGGCACTTGGCGTTGGCCTCTATACATACGTATTTGTTTCATACATTCATTACAGAGTCCACCAAAGTACTCACGCGAACGTTAATTGATCAGTGTTGTTATTGGCTCTACATACATACATTGCGTAGATCATCTCAGTCATTCAATACTTGTTTGGGTTGCTTGTCAAACTTGCCTTCATGTGATGGGAGGTCATTATACCTACAACATTGTCCTTTTCAATAACGAAAACATAAAAAAAAATGAGGCATGATCTCACCAACGTTACATACAGGAGTGGCAAGTCAGGCAAAAGTCAGACATAGCGTGCTATCATTACCTTCATTCAAGTTGCGTGTTGTTACAAGTTAGAGACCCTAGCTGAGATTGTTCACACGTAAATAGAATTATAGAGATCTGACTCTATCAAATGATGATAGGTATAATAATTAAGGCTTTTAGAATGTTATCTAAAAAAGCATAACATTAATTATTAGTATAATAGTATCTTTATTATACGTATTATCTATTCCTTTAATAACTATCAATAATGATTACTTGCCTTGCTAATGTAACTTTTTGTCTCGTCGTAAATAACAGAAGGGAAAAAACTCATCGGAGGCCTGTAGGATTCGCACGATTGTCTTGGCGAATATAGTTTTTCTATATATTTTTCGACCGCAAGTACGTTTGCTTTAATACACAATGATAACTTGCTCCAGACAGCTACTTCCAAATGCGGATGGAATAGGTTGTATACTAACTTGACCTTATTATTGACTTGAACATAAGTCTAATAAGACAACCTTTACTAAGGTCGTTTGGGGTAAGGCTAAGGCTTTTTCTAGTACCGGTTTACGAGCCTGTTTATTGTCTCTGTCTACTCAACTAGATGTTGAGTCTTTCTGTGTCTATTCGATCAAACAAAAGAGATCTCATTTACCCACACTTTCCCATGTTGTCGATTACCATGGAAAGTGAAATTGTGGTTTCTTTGCACCATGAGATGTTACAAGTTGTAAACTTTGTAAACTATGGAAACAATGCAAAGTACAGTAAAAACCATATTACAGCACATACTTGTAAAAATGACTAATCTTCTTGCATGACATAACAGGTAAAAAGTGTTTTTGAGCGTTCAAATTCCAAATCATATTTATGGACGCACACAATTCTCATTTGGACTCCTAAAAACGTTATTTTGAATATTACGAGTAATCCTGGTTTCCAAAACCTTTCCTTTTACAAAAAGTAGGTAAAAGAAGGAATCATAGACAAATTATATTCACGGAATAAGCAGACGAAAGCATTCACTATAAATGGGCAATTAACTTGTTCCACGAAGTCGAATCCTTTGATGGTAACCCATTGCTTCCCAAATCTTGACTTGGGAGTTCTAGTTTTTAATTACTCTGCATAACATGAGAACAATTCAGTTTTCGAGTGCTTTAAAAATAGGTTCGATAAATCGGAAATAGTAGAAATCTAATTCTCAAACGGTTTGTTTCCGTACTTGAATTCAAGTTTCAATTTGAATGCTAAGAATACATCTCCTGTGTATCTTTTAATCAGTTTTCAAAGTTGATACCTTAATAAATTGTCTCCAAGTACCTAATAGAAGTACCTAAAAGAGTATTGTACGAGTATTAGGTAACACTAATTAAAAATAACGGACTCGTAACATGATAGTAACTGAATTCGAAAATTGGCTCTACTAATCAACGATTCTACGGATGTTAGTTGAAATTTTGATTGTATTTTTAGTCATCATTACATACGAACAAACTGAACTGGCACAATACTTTTGTGAATAACAGTATTAGATGCCCAGATTATATCTCGCGCATTATTCGCGGCGCGATGATGTCACGTCATGTTCCGTTTTCGCTGACACAGCTATTACGAAGTTAAAACATTTTAGGAACTTTCTAATTGAATATTTCATGTAAAATTAACATGACTGTTCTTTTTTTATTTTAACTATTAAATCACTTGAAGAAAAATATCATTTCGAGATTTATTTCAAAACTATACTACTCTATAAAATTCAGCGTGTTTTGAAAAAGAATCGTCATTTTTTCTATCTACTGGCTTTTTATTACTGAAATGATTGACCAAATCGGTTTTGCAACTTAAGAAATCCATTTATTGGGCTAAAACAAGGACGGCAACAATAAGTTCGTTTACATTACGAGCACGACCTCTACGCTATTTTTACTTTCAGCGCTCGTACTTTTCTCAAATTAAAAACTATGACGTCTGTAATGATATGCAGTGCTGTTGAGCTTTTAGATATTTTGTTGTTATTTTAAACTTACTCCAATTAATTATCCATGACCCAGAATATTGTTATTCCTTAAATATTAAGCATTAGGTGTAATTTAATCTCCTGAATATCATTGGGCATATAGATTTGGAACATGATAATCGTCATGTCACCTGTGTCACACGGTTTAGCCTTTGCCTTAATTGAAGTTAATAATGATTTAAAGACACTTCGCAGTGTTCCAGTTCCCTTTCTGACGTGGTACGATATGAACGCCGGATCCAATACTGCAGGGACACTAGTCTGGCTTCAAAATCGAGTGACAAGTGATTTCATCAAGAAAAATGAGAACAGTTTATTTAATTTATTGGAAAAAGCTCGTTGAAGTCTTATTTATTAGTGTCCTTTTACGCTACGAAGTCTACGAAAATAGACGAACAAAAAAATAGTTTTATGTTTGTGACTAATATTTTATGATTGAAACGTGGCACGTACGCGGTGTAAACTAACAGTGTTAAACTTTGAATGCATAGTTAACACGAGGAGCATAATAATGTGAATATGTTGCGCAATGAAGGTACAGCATTGATTCATCAACATGGGTGTCTAAAGAATGCAGTTACTACATTCCTAGGTATTGTACCCAATGTTTATACTTGTTGGTAATCTTCCTTATAATATCTAAATATAGAACGTATGTATTGGTGTTGTGACGATGTTGATAAGAAATGCTCTACAGCTGACGAATTTATCAAACGTAAACACATTGTAGAATGAATGTTCTATCCATTTTTGTCATATTCATTTACATCTTTTTCATTTCTACGTGTTGTTGCGGAATACATAACAGTATAGGTAATTGTTAACGGTGACTACAAATGACCTAATGACCAATTTTACACTTTTAAATGCCTACGCTGTATAAATGTAGAGTAACAATAAACACATTGTACTCTCAACTTTTATTTTCACGTTCATAGTATTTTGTTTACTATTGCAATTTATCAATGGAAGTCGTCGATATGAATTATAGACTCGATTGATAATACTAGTAAATAGATACATTTATATACGTCAGCACTTCAGCAGTAATGAAAGGTAAAAATATAGTGAACGTTAAGTGCGTTGGTGTCGCACCATTGATCACCGTGGGCGCCCGAGTCGTCGACGTGACGCCACGGGGCCGTCACATGAGTCACGATCACTTGCCATTTATGAGCCACCCATCACTGCCATGCCATCGCGGTCTGTCGCCCCGCTTAGCTAGACGTCTTCGTCTAAGACCGCAACACTTGCAAACTCGCAATAATTGATGCCAACACCAACACGCCCCGATGGATTTCTATGCCTTCTTCACGCCTACATATTCCATACATAATGTAGCAGTAATAGTAATAACTGTAGGGATATAATATTTTGTCAATTTGAAAGGTCTCACACTACCAGAAATGTATAGTCCATATAAGAAACGGTCATTATAACAAATTGTGAATTTTGACCTCGTATTTCTTTCTTAAAGCGATGTTTGATAATTGTGAAAACTAGGTAGGTAGTTAGTTAGATTATTTGGTACAGAGATAAGGTAATTGCGATGTTGATGTCCCAATCGGGCCTTTTCTTATCAGTCCGTATACCTAACTACAGCATTCCTTTCAAATCTATGTCAGCTAAGATTAAATTTAATGAATGCCCAAGAAAAAGTTAGGCAAGATTAATAACGGACTCATTATTTCCTACTTTAGGTTATCTCAGTTCAAAGCTCTTTACAAAGTTGGTGTTCTTGGCAGAATGGATATTTTTTCTTCTGTCGTTCCTCGCATATAAATTGCTGGTAGAGCCGTGATTTGTTTTATGCATGTCTCGGTCTACTTGGATTTTCTTGTAAATTCAGGTGATCAATTATTGCAGTAAGCACGTACATAATAACTTTAACTTATCTACATAAAACCTTTCTCATCGTTTAAAATAAATATATTCTTTTAGTAGGATTTAGTTTAAGGTTATTTCATTTTGTCGACGTATCATTGAGATAATGTTCATTGTTACTTTGTGAACTTAAGAACAAGCGATCGATATGATTGTTCAAGTGATGAATTGTGGACTTTTGTCGAGATGAGAAAGTCGTCTGTTGTAGGTATGTTCGCAGTTCCCGCTGGTATTGTGATAGTCACGGACAGTTCTTGACAATAGACACTCGACGTAATGGGGCCATTGATTGTGTGGATGTAGTGTGTGACTGCCTACTATTGGGCGGGCAGGCATCTCTTGGTGACCATATTTATACAATGTGATTTTTTCTGTTACTTTTCATTCCTCCATGCCATCACACTTTCAATGTAGATAATTTCATGCTATTATGTTTCTTTACAATAAAAATACATTGGAATATCAGTGTTTAAATTAGATAAGATTTTTATCTGTTCCCACATCACAATGCATCATTCATTGTGCATGTGAATAGAATATGAATGACAGATGTTTAAATTATAAATAAGTAGGAGCGCGTTTGTTTACAATATTACCTGTAATTAAAGGCAGTTTTTGTGTTTGTTTGCAGCTAATAAGAAACAGAATGGTTCTACGGTGCGCACGAATAGCCTCGGCTCGGGCGCCCGCACGCCACCTGTCGAGCGGACCAAATCCAAGTTCTCTGCTTTCGGCAGACTCTTCAAGCCGTGGAAGTGGAAACGGAAAAAGAAATCGGAGAAGTTTGAAGCTGCTTCTAGAAGTAAGTATTTGAAGATATGATAAGTCAGCAGTAAAAAAAATTCAGCCCGATAGCCACTTGCCACTAACTGCCTAAACTTAGCGCTAGTGTGGGCTTTATTTAGAAGTTTTGAAGTACCTATATTACCTATAGAATCATGAAAGTATAAAGTTGTAGTTGTAGCCAAAAAAGGAAGGCCTAGAGTTTCGGTTTTGTAGAGAATGTCTGTCAATCAAAGAAGGTCACTCGTTTGTCTATCGTAGATAACGATTGTCTTACCGACCGAGATGTTTAACCAGCTGATTAAATGACTAAAATAAAATTTAATTTCACCATTTCTTTTGATCTTTGGTTTTAGTTCTGCTTCTATTGTCCCGGTAGAGTTCTATTATGAACATATTTGTGTGAAGCTCTACAAAACTGATGCTACTTGCTTCTCTGTAAAGGTCGTTATGAATTGATTGTTACAACTAGGCACTTTATCGTAGGTTAGCTTATTAATTATTTCAAACTAGCTGACCCGGCGAACTTTGTTTCGCCTTAATGGCAATAAATAAGCAGACTTTTTTTTTATTTCGAACGGGATAAAAAGTATCCTATGTCCTTCTCCTGGCTCTAAACTACCTCCCTGACAATTTTCAGCTAAATCGGTTCAGCCGTTCTTGAGTTATAAGTGGAGTAACTAACACGACTTTCTTTTATATACAGGGTGTCCCGTAATGTAACGTCAAGCCGGAACTGGGTGTTGAGGCAAGTTATGCTGGTTATCAGAAAAATATAAAAAAAAATCCATGTGGCATATTTTCAAAATAATGGGCATTTAAAAAAAATCAAAAATTTTTACTCCAGGTGACGGTCTTTTTACTCGTGTTGCCACAAATCTTCACTTTTTCCAAATTTTTTTTTTGTTATGTAACCCTGAATAATTGAATAATGCTTCTCTAAATTGTTATCAAAATTACAAAACCAGCTGCTCCAACTTGGATGAAAAAAATACATTAATCCCAAAAAAAAATTCAAAATAAAAATTTTGCCTAGTTTAAACTGACTGTACTGAAAAAAAATTGTACTACGCGAGTGTGGCAAGTGACGTCATAATTTGGCGCATTTAGTAAGGATTCCAAAATGGTATAACACTTGGTAAATTCTTGCTGTAATTGTCGACAATTTTTGTTTTTTTGGAAATAATCCCGTTTTTAACATTATCTACCTTGGTTAAAAATTATTATTCTAATGTGCCCAAAATTCAAGTTTCTGTGACTGACTACCGTACAGTCAGTCACAGAAACTTTTGTCACCATGACAGTAATTAGTAGTTGACATACTGTGACAAAAGTCACCCGTGCGTGCGCGCCGTTACTACCTGCTCTGCCTGCACTTGTACTTGGTAACAGGGATAATAATGATATGAAGTTTCGGTTATGAATACGGTTACGGATATTACAATAATATTATACCGGTTTCGGTTACGGTCACGGATATGAAATCATTTCAGATTATCCGAAAGTTTCGGATAATTTCGGTTACGGAATTATTAGAATTTCAAAAATGTAGGTATAATTCAAATAGCAAGATGCTGCGTGACCCACATAGCTACTTTATGTACCAACTAAGAGGACAACCTATGTATGATAAAGGTTAAACAGGCTGGCATATTAGATGGTGCCAGGGAATGCCAGACAAGTTGGTAACAAATATTAAGATTTAAGGTACAATTCCAAGACGGGCCGCAGACCGCAAACTGCAAAACTCTATGAAATCGGCAGCGCGGCATTGCTGCTGCGGCGTGTATACTGCAGATTTCATAGAGTTTTGCAGTTTGGAATAATTGTACCCTTAGACTTCGCCTTTATCCGAAACTATCCGTAACTTTTGAATCAGTTTCGGTTACGGTTATGGACATTTTTTTATTTCGGATATCCGATAGTTTCGGTTACGGTTACGGATATCCATAACATCCCTGCTTGGTAAGATGGCCCTCTCCGTCCCGCTCATACCTTTTAAAATGGCTTCTACACCTCATTTAAGCCAGAAACTTGAATTTTGGGCACATTAGAATAATAATTTTTAACCAAGGTAGATAAAGTTAAAAACGGGATTATTACCAAAAAACCAAAAATTGTCGACAATTACAGCAAGAATTTACCAAGTGTTATACCATTTTGGAATCCTTACTAAATGCGCCAAATTATGACGTCACTTGCCACACTCGCGTAGTACAATTTTTTTTCAGTACAGTCAGTTTAAACTAGGCAAAATTTTTATTTTGAAAATTTTTTTGGGAATAATGTATTTTTTTCATCCAAGTTGGAGCAGCTGGTTTTGTAATTTTGATAACAATTTAGAGAAGCATTATTCAGGGTTACATAACAAAAAAAAAATTTGGAAAAAGTGAAGATTTGTGGCAACACGAGTAAAAAGACCGTCACCTGGAGTAAAAATTTTTGATGTTTTTTAAATGCCCATTATTTTGAAAATATGCCACATGGATTTTTTTTTATATTTTTCTGATAACCAGCATAACTTGCCTCAACACCCAGTTCCGGCTTGACGTTACATTACGGGACACCCTGTATATAGATAAAATTTGATAAATTATCTATTTGCGACTGTAGTTGCACCTAATGCTTCCTGACGTTGATTATGAAATAAATGTCTTGATTTTTGCAAACATGTCCATCAACGCAATTAATTTAATTTATTACCGAAATTTTTATTGCGTTTGATACAGACGTATTAATGTAATAAAATATATCCTTTTCTATTTGCAGCATTAGAAAGGAAAATATCCGTCCGTGCGAATAGAGATGAGTTAGTGCAGAAAGGCATCCTCTTACCGGAAAGTCCAGTGACGCCCGTGGCTGAAGCAGGTAAATGTTCTGAAATACTTATTTAATATTATACCTACATAAATTTTAAATGACAATACCGTTTAACAACATTTTCATTAATCGAGTTTATTGAGTTTGTAATTTAATTCGTTACGATATTTTTTTTACAACCGAAGATATATGAATGTTTCTAACAAAAGGAACTATCTAATAAAATGAATTTATTTTTTACCAATTTAATAAGTATCCGCAATCGAAATTGGATTGAAATTACAAGATAGAATTCGTGTTGGCCAGAGTAATGCTACAAATCTGTAGCTACGCATAAACGAGAAAGTTAGATAATTTTCTTGTGCAGTCCATGATGCGTTTACGCTATTACCATTATGTACACAAAGCATAATCAACACAAAATGTATCGCTGTAAATGTTGAATTTGCGTCCAGATGGATTGACTTGTGTTGCGCAAATTTTTGTAATAACCTGCTGAAGTTGTGTAGATCTGCGGCTATGTGTGACATTTAATAATATTTTTGAAAGCTAAGTTCTATAACTTAGATTGCTTATGTAATGCTACATTCTTAACGCTTAGAAGAGACAGCTGCTTTTCTGTTCGATTTTGGTTGCGAGGAATTTAACTTGGGTAACAAAAATAATGTCGCTCGTTCTATGGGTGACCCAACATTTTAGAACACATTTATCTATTAGTTTCTATACCGTGTATACAAGTTTATACGTTACCAAGTATTTCATTTAAATTAAACGACTGGCTGATTTAGGTACTCTACGTAATCAAATCAAACTCAATCTTTTGCAATTTACGTTGCCTGTTCTTTAAATCGAGTTAAAACATACGACGTCCTGAGTCTGATACAGTAGCTTATTTAGATTCTATATCATATTTGGTAAATGTAATTGGAATAGAGAAAGTAAAAATATGAATATTGTAATAGTAGACTGATTTATTTATTATTATTTATTTATATCTGCAATATCGACCCATTTTTATGACTTCGATATATAGTTTTTGTAGTGTTTTGCTAAGTGTAAAAATCCAAAAGTGAAAACTAACAGTTTAGAGAAATCAGATAAAAATCGAAAATGTGTGAATTCGTGACGATATTGGTGTTACACACCAATTACTTTGATAATTGCTGGCATTACTATTTTAGTATGTTATAGTGCGTTTTCGTTTATATTTATGACCCCCAGACATGCATATGGTTTTTCTTCAATAGAAGAAATGTGATAGTATGACTATCTTTTTCTTGTGTTTCACTTTAAATTTGTAATTTCTTTTTACGAATTCACCGCCATATTAATAATACGAATACAGTAAGATGTAGGTTATCTACTCTATACTTGTTAATTCTAAATATATTAATTAATCATTTTTCAAGATATAAATCAACTGTTGAATTAATCGTCCTTGTTAATGATTTAAGTATTATCTTATCAAGAAAAATATGACGTGATTGAATTTAAGAAATTATCATAAAATATTTAAATAAAATTTAAATTTTTAATTTACGCTATCTTGTCGTTTTATCATTCTCAATTTTGCGCAGTCTGGAGATACATTTTCCCAAAAGCCATATAAATGAGTGCGTGTTTCAGATAGAGCAACATCCATCATTGAGCTGGAAACTTTGGTTGATATTAACTTGGTTTTAATAATGAAAAAATTCGGTTCAGTATTGTTTTGCCACAACCCATTACGCTTTTAAATCGTTAAATTACATATAATTACTGATGACACTTGACAATCGATTGATATATTGATAAAGTGAGCGATTGGCTTACGCAGGCTTCGATGTTACGCTTATGTATAATGATTCTGTCAGTTGGTTAATTTAATTATACTTCAAAAGGCATATCCGCGAGTTTGGCATTGATTCCTGATTTGAATAAATCGGATATTGATTATTGGGAGTCATCGCCAACGTACGGCAACGATGTCCGGAGTAATCCGGGTTCCGGGTGGGCCGTAAACCGGCTTCATATCGATACGTGAATGAATTAATGAAGTAGTATACTAATGAATAAGCTAGTTATGGCGTGGATAATGGATTGATATTGATGCAGATAAGGAAGTCTATCTCATTGAGTTCATCCATCATGTATTTCAGCTCGGTGTACTAGAAATGTATGTAAACGAGTGGATTACCTTACCTCCTGATTTCCGTGTAGGTTTGCACGTAGAATACTGTAGATTTCTATGCAGTCGCAGCTTGAAGCTGTCGATATTAGCTGCTTCAAGCTGTCCGTGTATGGAGTCGATATACATGTATATTACCGTCGTCTAACATAATGTTGATGGTGTCTTGTTATTCAGTGAGGAATCATCGCTGTCGTACAGCGACGAGCGCAGCGAGCTGAGCGGGAGCGGCGGCTTAGTTAGAATCCTAATTGTTTAGTTAGTAAATCCCAAAGGGTCGTTATCGTTATAGATTGGAACGCTGACCGCCATCTTGTATTGTTTCCATGTGACTGATTGATTTTTTTGATTTGGTTTCTCCTGGCCTGGAATTTTACCGAATACTATTTCGTTAGCTTAATTTTCTAGCTGCTTATGTCCATTTGTGCAAATTTTACAGGAGAAAATAATAACAGATTTTTTTTCATGGTTAAGGTACTAATTGAAATTTCATTATGTGTGTGTATCTCGCATAGTTTCCAAGTGTCTAATGATATTTTCATGGCATAGATGAGGAATCATCGCTGTCGTACAGCGACGAGTGCAGCGAGTCGTTGTTGTTGGCTTAGTTAGATAGACCTTGACTTATTTATTAGATTCCTTACGATCACTTCGTGTATCAACGAAACATTTTTTTTATTTGTATGATATACTAGCTTTTGCCCGCGGCTTCACCCGCGTGAAATTTAGTTTGTCACATATCGTCATAAATTATAGCCTATATGTTACTCTGGGCTATAAATAATAATGCTGTAAAGTTTCATCAAAATCCGTTCAGTAGTTTTTGCGTGGAAGAGTAACAAACATCCAGACATCCAAACTTTCGCATTTGTAATCATTATTAAGTAGGACAGTAGGATATTTATAAGGGAGAAACAAAGAATATCTTGCATTGTATTGATGGTGTTTTGTTGTCATAGATGAGGAATCATCGCCGCCGTACAGCGACGAGCGCAGCGAGCCGGGCGGGGGAGCGGGCGGCGGGCCGGACCGCGGGCTCGCCAGCATGCACGCGGCGCTGCAGGCGCAGCTGGCGTCGCAGCTCGCGCACCAGAACGCGGTGCTCGCCGCCGCCGTCGCCGCCGCGGCGCAGCAGCAGCACCAGAACAATAATGTCATAGGTATGTGCTTCACTTAGGCCAGCGCCACACTTGACGGAAATGATCGCTGTCTTTCGCGACGGAATGCCAATACATATAATTGCATATAAATTACAAATAGCGGGCACACTACGCGGAAGATCGGTAGCTCTAATTTTGTATGCAGCAATTTGCTTTGCGGAAGATCCGCGACGGCATTTCCGTCAAGTGTGGCAAATGCCTAAACGGCCTAGACATTCTTTCGCAGCTCCGCCCCAGACTGTGGCTCGCTTTTAACCGTAAATAACATTATCCGGTGCTTTTTTGTATGGAGTTTGACAGCTTTTTGACGTTTATCAAAGTTAAAGTAATATGGTGCAACTCGGCCTTATAGACTAAGGGCTAGTGAACGCCAGATCTACGTCATTTTATAAAAGCTGAAAGTTTGTCAGCGTATGCTCCCAATGTAGGATATAATGTTGGTGAATTATGAAGTTTGGGTCATGGTGGCTTTGGGAGCTACCCTGTAAAAAACTGTCTGGCAAGGAGTTGGAACTGTCAAAACTGTCTGGCTGTTGGGGAAATACTTCTAATTATTGTCCAAATATTATACATAAAAATTAGATTTAATGGTATAACGTTAGTAGAATTACAGTCTATTGAATATACAGAAAAAGCCACCGTAAAAGTTAGACTTCGGTTCGTTCGGTGTAGACCCGGCAATGGAATGGTGCTGACACTATAGTTTTTTAAACAAATTTTAACCTTATTGGGTTCTAATATGTATGTCTCCTTATCTTTTAATCTTTACCGGCGCTTTTTGCTCTGTTTTGCTATATTGAATAGGCTAGCTCTTGATCATAATCTCACCCGGGTTTTGTTTTTGAATCACGTAACCTTTAGTCTTTAGACATAAATAAAGTATTGGAAAACTATCTGGGGGCACGGCAGTGCCCCCGCCAAGTCGAGCGCGAAGCAAACACTGCCGTACCATCCTTTACTGGAACCATTTCGCCGCATTTTCAGGCCCCTATTTGAGAACCTCTGGATAAGACCAGAACGCTGAAATTTTCGTTATCTAGTAAGCTATAATCACATACTTAAAATCCAAAATTTCAAGTCTGTAGGTCTTTTATTTCCGAAGTTAAGCGAAAGCAAAGTTTCGCATTTATGACACTCACTCACTGATGATCATCAAAATAGAACTAGTACTTCCCATAAACTCAGAGAGCTGAAATTTGGTACAGAGTTAGGGTTTAATGGCCACATTAAGGGAAAACTATAAAAACTAGGAAAATCGAAGATCTGGAGTAACACCACATTCATAATCAATACTACTAGCGCCACACCGGCATCGTGGTGTTCGCCTGTACCGCTCACAGCTAGATGGCGTTAGCACTTTGAGCGTCGATTTTCTGCACCGCGGTGTCCAGATTTTTTTTCCTTTCTAGACCCCCCCGTCGATTAAGTTGAATGTTGTGTAATTTATTATATTTACATTTCGTTGATTTCGTTTATTATATCGTAAGGTTCGCTCAGGCTAAGGTTATGTTATTAAAACCATTCTGATTCGTTGTCCATTTTAAAGGTCGTTGAGTTTATTTGTGTTTAACTGTTTAATATCGTAAAAAAATGTCGATAATATTTAAAGACGACAACGTTAAATAATTATGCCACATTCTACAAAAAGAAGTGAAATCCCACCAAAAACATTCTGTAAAAAACTAGCCAAGTCTCGATGGAGCTGCTTGTTTATCTCTAAAAAGTAATGAAATCTAGACAAAGTCGTGCCAAGTCTATGGTTCCTTACTGCGATTTCTTTATTATTATAGTTAATGTTGTGTGACTTGGCCGTTGAACAATCTTTATTAAGATAATCATACATAAGTATTATTGAAATACGCAGCTTTATTAAGCCTACAATTGTCTGGTTATTAAATCAACGTTTTCCAAGTGGCAATTTTCCATCATCAATGGATAGCGGTTCTGGCGACAGATTGGTGCAATGGTGTCATAGAGCACCTGGTTTTGTACACTTCAACGGCCAAGTCACACAACATTAACTATAATAATAAAGAAATCGCAGTAAGGAACCATAGACTTGGCACGACTTTGTCTAGATTTCATTACTTTTTAGAGATAAACAAGCAGCTCCATCGAGACTTGGCTAGTTTTTTACAGAATGTTTTTGGTGGGATACACTTATCAATAAAATAATTGAAAAGACAATGGTGGCTTTGGTGGCAGCACTGTAGATTACTGCTACGCACAAAAACTGTAAATGTAAATGTTACGAGTTTACTTCTCAGCGGAAACGTAGCAAGAGTAGAGCGCTTTTATTCACAAAGTATACAAACATTAATGAAACTCACCATGCAGTTTCCCTTTAAAGCACATTCATCGTAGCTAAGTAGTAGGTACTCTCTGTTCTACATTTGCAAATCGAATGGGCTTTTTTCTAAACCTAGTAAATACTCCCAAAAAAGAGAAGTTAAAGTTCTCTCCATTCCCAGCGGAATATTTGTGAATACGTGTGCACCGGCTTTTTTAAGTAAAACCAGGCCTCCGTCACTCGCCTATGCCGGCCGAGATAATTACCTACAGCGGGCGACAACTTCAAGTTGCAAATCAGTCAGGGCCGCCACGCGCCTGTGAACACACGCGTATTTCTATACACGCTCGGTCGATCATCGTCGCAATCAAGGTTTATTGTTCCAACAGCACTGTTATTCTTCTTTAATGGAAAATCGTAATATTTAGGAATAATAATTAACTGTAGTGATTTAAATTATTAAAAAAAACAACACTTTTTAAATAATTTTGAAATACTTATGACAAAAAACTGTAGCAAAAAATTATTTTAGCTAATAAAAACATTAACTTTACTTCACCGTGTCTATTTTCCGACACTACACCTTTTAAAACTGTTTGTCCAATTTCGAATTATCGCAACACTGAAGTTTATTAATAGGTACTTTAGAGATGGTACGATTATACAAACACCACTAGATTAAAGTTTACCAATCGTAAATACAATAATTGCTTCTTAAAATTAAGTTTTTATTTATTTTACTTTGCTTATACAACCCTGACGCTTGAGCTGTGAGGTAAATCAATTCTGAACACAAAAAAATTGCGGTCTTGTGAGCGTAGTAGTAAGGTGCGATTTCGAATGCACCATGTGCGTTGGATATTTTGCATTATTATTATTACCGTTAAAATGTCGGCATCTGATCCTACACAAAGGAGTGCAATTTCTGTTGCTACTATTATGTATTCTGTGGTAAAACCTAAATAAGTATGCAGCTTCACTTAAAATCTTTCTTCTAGTCTTTTTAAGCTTCTCAAACATTGGTTTGGTTTCAAATATTCATTTAGTTTTTCTGTAGTTAAAGATACTGTCCGTATGCATTATATTTTAAGAGCCGACCGATTTATCATAGTTTTACTAGTTAACCGATAGTGCATTATGCTTCACAATGCAATGACAAACGACCTGAGGACTATTATACCCAAATGGCCGTGTAGTCAACGCACATTGGAGTGAAAAAATTGTTTCGTGATTCAGCGTTTTCAGTAACTATTAATTACCGAAACGAACTTACTGTTGAAAAATTTAAACAGTAATGTTTAGTCCGTGGTTTAGTAAACAAAAAACCGCTTCTTACAATATTCATTCTTCATTTTATCAGGTTTACTATGTTTTTATGTACCGCATTGGGTGTTAGATATCGCGCTAACTTTGCTAGAAAGAATATTATCAATTTCTATAAACGAATGGGTTTACAACCAGTTGTTAACAATTGTAACATAACTGATGTTAAATTATAAGTTCTTTGGTATACTTAGATTGGCCGCGCCATGTAGACAATACGTTTAATTTATTAATACATAATTACATAGATATGAGTTTATTATCATCGTCTTATCTGTTACGTGTATTTGAAACCGTTTTAATGCAATAATTTTATCACATTTATGGCTAATATAAACATGTGGTTTTCCTTTATCAACACTTTTTAATGTCACTGTATAATATTATAACAATTGATCTTGTTATACATATTTGCGGTTTCAATAACGGTATTAATTACTAACCGAAAATTATAATTAGCTTTGAAAAGTCTAATAATTATGTCGGCTAATGAGTTTCATGTGAATTTTTAAATAGTTGGCGAGTGGTGGTGATTAAAAAGCAACTGTTGTTAATCGCATAACGTCGGTGTTTGAAGGAGTGGCGCGTGCCAGGAATTACCGCATCCTGGCAGGACGGGGGCGATGACCCGGCTTGCCAATCGTTTGCTATGCAATCATACGAGCTGGAGTCTAGACAACTAACAAGCCTCGCGAAACGTTCAATTGATATTAACCATTTATTTAATCCTGCCTAAGCTTCTTGAACAATACTCGATTGCAACCGTCGGAAGTTGGTGTGATATGCTATAAGACAGTTATTCACCACTCATTTAGGCTGGTGCTTGAACTGGCCAGCGATGAAGTCTTAAATTCGATTAGTTATATAATTTTCATACTGTAAACCGTAATCGCGTTTTTACAGGTCGATCAGACAGTGGAACCGTAGACTCTACATTAGTATTCTTCTAGAATTTAATTTAAAGTTAAAAATCTTACTTCAGACACCTTGGCTTACTTTTGCATCTAATTGATATGGGCTAGTTCTATGATAGGTACCTATTATAAACTTATCAAACAGCAATATTTCGCACGGAGAAATCCCAAAACAATAAAGCACAATTACTCATAGGCATCTAAAACCCCAACTTGCATTTGGTACTATTTGGCTTTACTCAATTATATTTGGCCGCTAGTAATTTAGTCCAAAATATTTTAATCCTTATCATGCAATATACATACTACGACAACATGTCAACTTTACTTATTACGATTATGACATGACGTAATCAAAATTTAGATAATAAATTAGCCGATTCTACGAAACAATATCTTGGGGAAAGTTTGTACCAATTGTCGGCGGAAGAATAGTGATAATAAAATAACTTTTGAGCCTAGAAATGCTTTTCAGAAAACTGTATCTCGTATAATAATTCAATTTGTCTTCTCGGTTAAGGTATTTTTCTTCATTAATATAATAACGTTTGCGTGCAGAACGTAATTTATTAGTACAGTCAAACAAACTCATGTTCGCTGTGTGTTTATGTAAACGAAAATTACTTCCTAACCACTTGATTGATTTCAGGCGCCCGCTTTAAATATATTTGCTTTACGAAAAACTGTGTTTGTTTAGTAACCTATTAATATTCATAACATGAATAATGGCTACTTTTAGGGCTGATTTTACCATCGTCGGATAACTTTTAACTAAAGAATAAACTTGTCATTTTGACATATTTCCCAAACTGTCAATGTGCCAAACTTAACAGGATAACTTTACCGAAATTTGAAAAATTAATTATTATAAAAGATCATCAACACCCACGTCATTTAGTCTTCACTGCACTTGGGTTTAGCTTACCTTCCCCGTGCCGGTTAGACGGGTCGGGCTATAAAAGATATTAATTAATTAGATTACAGTATCAGATTCTCGGGTCGCCGTCGGATTACGTGTATTAGAGTTACGTTTCCAACTGAAGTCTGGATGGGTGTCAAGAGGTTTCGCTTTGAGCCTAGTGGAGAGGGGGTGTCGTGAAAGTCTAGGTAATCCTGGTGCCTAGGGGTTGCGGCGGGGTGGGACGCGCGGGGCGAGGCTCGCGGCGCGCGCCTCAGTGTCGGCCCGCCCGCGCCCGCGCCCACCCGCGCCACCGCCGCGCCGGCCCGCGACCTGCCGCAAACCAACCCTCGCGCCCGCCTGCCCTAACCTCACTCGATAACCCGCCCACGTAGATATCCCACCTGTCAAATCACCGACTGGACACTTCACTTGATCTCCCATCGAGCACTCACCTTCACGCACGGGAAGTCGACGGCAAATGCTGACGCATACAGTGAACCTGATGCAGCGCAAACGGGCACTTCTTGTAATATGATATTTCAGTATTGTTTTGTATTTTTTTATTGATCCGGCACGAAGGACCAATTAATTAAACGTTTTAGAAATGTTTTATGTTTGCTTGGTTATTCCCATTTTGGTTGATTTATTTTATTTTTCAAAATCGACCTAATTGTGTAATATGACAAGCTTATTCATATTATTTACACAATGTTACACTTGGTTTTCGCGTTTCGTCTTTTGCTTTAGTTTCTTTTGAGATGTTATTGTATTTCTTGTGGATGTGTTTTTGGATTGTGATTCATAAAGTTAACGATGTTTGGGTTATACATTTATTGTGAAAGGGTTATGTCTTAGTTATGGCCGGCGACAAGTTGCGAGGCGCGAAGTTTGCGGCCGGTATCGATCGTCACCGGTCGCCAGCACGCGATCGCGGCCGCTGCACCGAATACGTCCCGTGCCACTCGTTATGTGTTCCGATGGAACTATACATTTTTAATTACTTTAATACATCGCATGTTCATGTGTCGGTCTAACCTACCGCACCCTTTTCAGTCATCGACAATATTGGCTGCGTCGTTCTTAGTTTTAGATTAAAGAGAGTACAAATAAAACGCAATAATAGTGTAAATTCTAAACGGAAGACTTGGCTTATAGTCCAGTCAATAAAGCATTATAGATGGAAATCCGTAGAACACAATTTTTAACTTCGGGACTTTATTTAGACTAGTTAGGAGGTGAACATAGCAAAAGTCCCCGCCCTTAGCCCTTGAGCCGGCGGGGTGAGGGGGGTTTAATGGTACCACTTTTCGGTTTTTCGCTTAATTCTCGGAAACTATGCGTCCTAGTGACATGACTACTATGAACCAAAAAAAGCTTATTCAATTTGCTACAGGTGAGACAGTCAAGTTTTTCTATATATTTTATAGTTTTCACGGCATCTGCTCTAGAAGGTCTGTAATTTTGGAAATTTTATTTTTGCCTTACATGTTCCCATCAGGAGAAAATCGACTAAATCAACATTAAGCAAATATTTTAGACATGCGGAAGCATGTTAAGCCTAGTTCCAGGGAGAGGACTGCACTGTGCGTATATTTAGATGAATCAATTGGAGCCACTTTTGACTCCACATCACTCAAAAACTACTGTGCATTAACACTTCAAATTTGGCTCATGTGTTGAGACTTGCAAGATAAACATCAGCTTCAAATTTCATAAATATACCTCAAACGGTTCTTTAGGTATTGACGTCCAAAAATCTACATATCTGACCTATAGACCAAATTCTAACAACTTCCAGATGACCTTGAAGGTTCAAATTTGGCAAACAGATAGGTAGATGTGTGAATACAAAGGAACAAATAAAAACCAGTAAATTTTAACATTTTACATTTTTAGATAGATTTTAGTGTTCTAAATGTCGATTTTTGAACGTCAATACCTAAATAACCGTTTGAGGTATATTTATGAAATTTGAAGCTGATGTTTATCTTGCAAGTCTCAACACATGAGCCAAATTTGAAGTGTTAATGCACAGTAGTTTTTCAGTGATGAGGAGTCAAAAGTGGCTCCAATTGGGTCGTCTAAATATACGCACGGTGCAGTCCCCTCCCTGGAACTAGGCTTAACGTGCTCCCGCATGTCTAAAATATTTGCTTAATGTTGATTTAGTCGATTTTCTATTGATGGGAACATGTAAGACAAAAATAAAATTTCCAAAATTACAGACCTTCTAGAGCAGATGCCGTGAAAACTATAAAAGATATAGAAAAACTTGACTGTCTCACCTGTAGCAAATTGAATAAGCTTTTTTTGGTTCATAGTAGTCATGTCACTAGGACGCATAGTTTCCGAGGATTAAGAGAAAAACCGAAAAGTAGTACCTTTAAACCCCCCTCTCCCCGGCGGCTCAAGGGCTAAGGGCGGGGACTTTTGCTATGTTCACCTCCTAACTAGTCTAAATAAAGTCCCGAGGTCAGAAATTATGTTCCACGGATTTCTCTCTACACCGTCGTTAAAGCATTCATTGACTGGACTATTAGATAAGTAGACGTGTAGTACAAATCGTAAACGTTAGCGGCCTTATCTTTGCCTAAATGGGAAAAAATCGGTAGTTGGAAGATATGACAATATTGCGAGGAAAGTGCGTCGTGATGTGGGTCGGCCGCGGGCGCGAGAGCGTTGAGTGCGGCGGATAATAGCGGGCGCAGTGTCGCGAGCGCCGCACCGCGGCCGGCGCGTGCCGCCGCCCCCGCCGCCGCCCGCGCCTCGCGTCTCTATGATGGGCTACATCATGGGATGCGCCTGCTTGAGAGGTGCGTATTACACTCAAGTCTAAGCTCGTCACAGTCACATCTTCTCAGACATTGTCAGGTTACGAGTCAGCCTTCTGCGGCTTTTGATTTTTTTGGGTGCCGCCCGCGCCTCGCGTCTTTATGATGGGCTACATCATGGGATGCGCCTGCTTGAGAGGTACGTATTACACTCAAGTCTCTGCTCGTCACCGTAGTTACATTCCTTCAGACATGGTCAGGTTCCAGGCCAGCCTTCTGCGGCTTTTGAATTTTTTTGGGTGATACCGCCTCCGCCGCCGCCCGCAGCTTGCATCTCTATGATGGGCTACATCATGAGATACGCCTGCTTGAGAGGTTCGTATAATACTCATGTCTCAGCCGTAACCGTAGTCACATCCCTTCAGACATGTTTAGGTTACAGGCCAGCCTTCTGCGGCTAAAAGTGATCTATTCGACAGTAAAATAAGTCACTAATTAAAAAAAATCGTTAATATCTATCTGTAAACTCTCATAAATCTAAATGCTACGGAAGTTGAATCTAGGTAATATACTTTTCTAGGTCCTTCTTTCTGTATGTTACGTAACTAACTAACTGATATTTTATTTTAACTGATTCACTGAAATTTCAGCTCTAGGCAATCAGTCATCATAGGTTAATGTTTAATCCCTGAAAGTGAAAACCTTTCTCGAGAGAATAATGGTACTTTGCATAATAGAAAACCTCCGGTAGCAGCGACTGCCGGAAAGCCTTTTCAGCTTGTGTTACATATTGTAAGCTCTATGTGGTGGATTTTAAGGTGGCTTTTGTCATGTTCATTTCGGGTTGAAGCCGCTTTTTATTGTTCCTTTTAATGATGATGTGTGTTTTACAAAACATTCATTATAAATTGATCCCCACCCTTTCAGGGCAGGGTTCCGAACCCAAGAGAATAATTTATAAGGTTACTGTGTTAACTGGCTAATCTGGGTTTACGTAACTAGTACCTTTTCACTCATTGGTTGTTCAATGTTGCAAGATGCGGTTGACATCTCCGCTTGGTTTGGTTTTCATTTTGAAACAGCTGTTACATTATTGAATACCTACATACAATACAAACATAAGTGAAATGGTTGCGTGTCCTGGTGGTTTGCATATCGGATTAAATTTCTAGGCGCGGTCGCGGGTTTGGATCCTACCTTAAGGGACAATTTTAATGTAATTGGAATAAGTGTTGAACGTAACAGTCGCGGACTTTGATGTATTTACGAGTATTTATGTATTCTTACGAGTTTATTTAAGTATTCTTAACTATTTTTTAAACTATTAGGTTGTCTTTGAACAATTTGTCGGCCGTTTGGTGTAGTGGTTCAGAACGGACTACTATGCCGAGAGGTCCCGGGTTCGATTCCCGGCCGGGCAGAAATTGAAATGATGAATTTTAATTTCTGTGACGGGTCTGGGTGTGACTATGTATAATATTTATGTATTTAAAAAAAAATATATGTATAAGTAGTATATCCGTTAAGCTAGCACCCATAACACAAGCATTAAGTTGCTTACTTTGGGGCTAGCTGGCGCTGTGTGAAATTGTCCAAAGATTTATTATTTATTATTATTATTATTAATTTATTTCCAAGCGCGTAAAATATAAACCTACTCAGCATTTTACCTATTCATTAGAATCAACTTAGACTTCAGTACGGCTAGAACGAAAAACTTTCGAGTTCAAATCGTTTTCGTACTCGAATCGCCATCAAAAGATTTAGTAAGAAAACTACAGCAGCGCCCTTGTGAACGTGTCGTAAAGTGAACTTAGTATGAGATGTGGTTGCACGAAACTTATTTTGAGAATCAAAATTGTCACGTTATCGTTTAATTCGAAGATTGAGTATCGAATTTTAGCGAATACGCAAACGATTCGAAGACGAAATAAGAAAAGAAGAAAGTTGTTCATGCTAGAGGTACAGTAACTTTGCAGAGTATTTTCAAGTACTTACGTATTTAAATTTAGTGCCCGCGTTGTAATAATAGGCTTGTGAGAATTCCATTCAGCGTTTAGTTATTATTGGTACTTCTAAGAAAATATTGAAAGGCGGTTCAGTGTGACCTTTACGGGTAAAAGTAAAATCTTAAGTTTATTTCGATCGATGAAACCTTTGAAATTAGAATTCTACAATACAACAATGAAAAAAATCGTAAAATGCAGAAATTATTCGTTTTAATGAACGACGATATACTTAGGGCATGGAATACCGGAATAAGTTTTATACCGGTATTGATACCGGTATTGAAATTTCAATTACCGGTATACCGAAATTTCGGTATTTTTTCGGTATTTCTTGAGATACTGCTATTTACTGTTTAAATGTTTCCAAGAACGATTAGTAAGTCTCGTTTGCGAAAAGTTATTAATAGGCCAGTAGAATAAGACGTGAAAATTAATCAAATCGGAAATAATTCCTAAAGGTTTTGTTTTAATAGCTTCATTTGTTGCTCATTAAGACTATCCTAAGTTTTCGACTTCGACGGAGGTGTGGTGGGGCCCCCCGAAAGGGGCATTTTTCCGGTTTTATGGTTATACCGTATAAATAAAGGACTTGCAGTATAGAAAATTGATCTTCATGGCAGGTGAAGGGCATTTAATCCTGCATTGAATAAGACGAAATTCATATATTTTAGACAAACCGTTTTCGTGCTTATCTTCGACAAAGTAAAAAATAAGCGTATAATTAATGACCCTCTCTAAGTTCAATGGCTCGTCACCCGCTGGCTCCCAAGCCTTGAAAAGGGCCACCTTAACCAGCGTATTCCTGTCAAGCCTCGCGAGTTGGATTCGCCTATCCTTATTCATCCCAGCCGTTCCTTTACTACGGTTGCTGCGCCTCTTCCTTGCTCTCTCTTGAACGACTTTCGTGTTATCTACTGGGGCTGCCCCTCTTCCTTGCACCCTCTTGTACGACTGCGTTGTCTATTCTTATGCCTGGTCCAAGGTTCGACTCCAATAATCAACAACAACAGTTTCATATTAAAACGCTGAAGAGTTTGTTTGTTTGAATGCACTAATCTCAGGAACTACTAGTTTGATTTAAATAACTATTTTTGTGTGGGATAGCTCGTAAATTGAGGAAGGCTATAGGATATTATACGATCACGCTACATCTAATAGGGGCGAAGCAGTAAAGAAAAATGTTGCAAGCACGGGAAATAGTATTCAAACTATTTTCACGCGCACAAAGTTGATTTCGTGGCGTCGAACCTTGGACCAGGTATACGGCTAGGCAACGCAGTCGTGCAGTAGGGTGCAAGGAAGAGGTGCAGCCATAGTAGATAACACAGAGTCGTTCAAGAGAGTGCTGGTAAGAGTTTCAGCAACCGTAGTTAAGGATCGGCTGGGAACAAGGATAGGCAAATCCAACTCGTGTGGCTTGACAGGGATACGCTGGTTAAGACGGCCCTTTTCAAGATTTGGGAGCCGTGTGGTGACGAGCCATTGGACGTAGAGAGGTTCATTAATTAATACGTATATTTTCGTGCTTATTAAGATGCTCGTGCTCGCTTCAATGATATCAGCAGAACTGACTTGACTCAATCGATTATTGGAATCGATATGATGATTCGGATCATTATCATCTGAATCAATATTAAAAATAAGTATAAAAATAAAAAGAGATGGTGTAAAACCTACCAATGACTTTCCATTAGTTGAAAAACTGCCGATATTGCAAAATTAGATCACTTTTTTCGAAAAACCGAAATACCGGTATTTTCCCCTTAAATACCGGTATCAAAATACCGAAAATTTTGACCGGTATACCGGTATTTCGGTATACCGGTATACCGGTATCCATGCCCTAGATATACTCGTATGTAAGTAAGGCTGTTTTAAAGTAGCAGCTAGGTATGCCCTTTTTACCATCAATCCCCAATTTTTAAGTGACCCCTATGGTAACACTTAACAATAATTTTGTTTTCATAGTAGTCACCTAAAAATTAGGAATTGATGGTGAAAATGGGGATTATTTTCATAAAACTGACCATTTAATTTTAACCTCACCTACATCTAGCTCAAACAAAAACTTTACTACAACTGCACTTGGCTTAGTTATTCAGTATGCGAACCACCAGGCTAGGCGACCGACAAATAAGTAGAGTTTATTCCTAACATTAATCACGATTTTACGAACGACGTACGAATCCCTTCTAGTGTTAATATATCAAACGGAAGAACCAAAAAACATTCAGGCTTTAGATAAATGTCTCTAAAAGAAACATCCATCTTATAAACGGGGCGCCGTATCCCCTAAACCAAATGTATTTCCAATTACATAAATGTTGTGAAACTTTCCTTGTGTGAAGAATATTGCTCTATTTGAAATTGTGCTATAATAGCCGTTTGGAAGGTAAATGCTTTGATCGACTAGGTATGCAAGTTAGCATGTACTATAGAGTCAGTATAATGTTATTCAAATTGCTACAATATAACGAGCGCAGCTACTCACGAATGCAATTGTACCGACACCGACAAGGTATAATTTAGCTGTGAACCTGTGTTGGTTCACAGCGGTCACGTGCAGATTATGAATAATAAAGCATTTGCCATTCTCGGTGCACTTGTTCTCCGACCGCTATTGTGTCACTGACGTCAAACCGCTTGCATATGGCAGCGCAGACTGCATAACCACCACATCGCGTGGGAGTATGACGTTAAACTATAATATACAGCAACAGTTTAACCCTTTAACAGCCGTTCACGTACTCAGTCCGTGATTATATTATGATAATATGAATATTCCGGCGGTTAAAGTGCTAACCAACTCGAGTTATATTCAGCAATGAAAATCTCGACGGCTATCCTCAAACAACAATGAAAGAAATATTCATAAAATTCAAGTACAGTTCCTTTTTCTGAAGTTGTTTCGTTCTTTTGATATTAGATTTGAAATTTACTTTCTTAAAATCCAATAATGGTAATGAAATACGAGATTATTTTTCTTTGATAAAGGTTATTTTTGTTTGCTTCTTTTGAGACAAATATCAAGAGTAAGTGGAAGCTAAGTAAATACTGAAGATACACATTTTAACGTGATTGAATGTATTTGTAGAAGTTCTACCGGCAGCACTAAGCTGCTTACAAACATACGTACATCTGGAATACACAGCTGTGCAATACCAACACAATTTCATTAATTGATTAATTATATTCTTAACTCACAAATTCCACTCTACTTATTACGAATAATGTTCGTATTATGAGTGACTCTACCAGTCAAGTTGATCTAAATTCTAGGTGTTCCATTCTTTGACTCATTGGCCAAATCTTGGTTTGCACATTTCTTGTCTCGCATGTAACAAACATAACGACACAAAAAAGATGTCATTGACTCCTCCGCCTTAATGATTAATTAACGAATGAATACAAAAACACGATGCACGTCAGCGTCATATAACACAGTTATTTTAAATTGTGTTCATGAAAATGATATCCTCTTTATGCTAATTACTTGACATGATATTATGTTCTCTGAAATATTAGTGTTACTAGCGAATACTCTCATATTCATTCAAATGGTTTGAATAATAATAGGATGTAGCTCCGAGAGGGTAGTTAACATAACATGATAACAATACGGAGAATGTAGTTTATATAGCAAGATTGGCTCTCAAGTTCTCATTGAATATTCTCTATTTGTCCAAGGACGTAAGTCAGAGGTCACTGACTTGTTGGGGCTATTTTAACATAAAGCTACCTTAGCCATTTGCAGTTTAGTCCTCTTTTTATGTGGCCATTTATGGAACTGGTACAGACACCGTACTTAAATATAATGTAGAGCTATTACAAGCATAATACCCTTTTAGAAATTCAGTCGATTTTCGTTGTTTAGATTTTGTAATGTCCTTGTTTTTCGTTAAGATCGTTTTCCAGATAAAACAACTAAACGACGCGGAATTGGCCGTGTCGTCTTGTGAACAAATCTTGCAATACAAAATATTAATTCAATAATAATATTGTTTCTTTGCTATTCGTTGTAACATAGTTTAAAATCGTTCTTTTATTTAAAGTCTTAAAGTAGGTTCTAGTTTTCAAATAACTTTGTTACGATTTACATCTAAAAGTTTTAAAGTTCACTGTTCATGTCCATAAGCAAGCAAATTAATTTCAGTTGTCAGCAAGAAGGTCACCGAACTTTAAGACCATAGAGCTGCTCTTTTTCTTGTTACGTTGCACGAGTGCTAGATGAATGGCGATAAATTAAAAATTCAAAACAAAGCGAGGCGGCGCGTGGGCGGGCGGATGGCAAACGCGGAGGGCGGGCGGCGATCGAAGAGCGCGCGCGGAGCCGGGGCTGGGGGGCGGCGTAACGATCGCGGCCGGCCGCAGTCTTCCAGCGAGCGCGCCGCGAGCATGAGCGACGTCGGCACGCTCGCCGCCATGGACGCCTTCGCGGGCGGCGCGAGGCGACGGCCCGCGCGCCTGCCGCCGCCGCCGCCCTTCGTGCCGCCGCCGCCGCCGCAGCGCCACGACCACTACTACGTCCGCCGCAAGTCCCCCATTCCGAGGCACGCAGCAAACCTCACGCTGTTCGCGCGCAAGAACGGTACCCTCACACGAAACCATGCACTTGCACTCCCGAGCCATGCACGCAGCGCGGACGCTGGCCGCGTGTCATCCTCGCCCGCCCGCACCCGCCGCCACGCCATACGCAATGTCAATGTCACGCTATCATACATATCATCACTGCACGTACACCACTTTCAATCCTTGCCTGGGAATTTCTGTGCTGTATCGCATTCTTTGGATTAGTGGAGATGACTCATGAAACTTTTATTTCAATCTTCTGGTACGTTAACTAAACTATGGATTTTTTTATAAAGCACTCTACTTTTTCAACAAACAACTTTTTAAACTTTATTCAGAGTTAGATGTGTCTGCTTATTTTAAACATCTACGAAGTTAATGCTTATTTATATCCTACGCATCTTTGTTCACCACAAAGAACTGAACTTTGGCGTAATATTTGATACACTTTTATGTTTACATATCGAATGCCTGACTGACACAAGGTTACAGGTCGTTTACGATGCGATCTAAATGGATTTTAATAGTAAAAGTTCTTCTTAATTAATTATTATGTCATATCTTGAGCCTTTCGCAATGCGGCACCGCTATATTCAAAATGACCCCTAGTTTTCTGTAAGAATTAAATGAGTATTTTAGATCACTCCAATTTGTTTAATTTATAAAAAAAAATGCTTTAATGGCTCTTTCTTCTTCGTACTGAATTTATCGCTAATTGTTGAAAACTGAACTTACTTGCATTATCATTATTATAAAACCCTTCGCGATAGTTATTTCGTCTTTCTTTTTAATATAAACTACTTTAGTTTTTTAAATTATTACGGTTTTCGGTAATAGGCTTTCAGTAATACTGATGACGTGGCGTCGGAAGGCATTGTGTACACTTTCAAAATTCGAAGTGGGTATTCTTAATCTGACGGTATTTGACGATTGGTTTCATTGGGAACAGGGATGGGTCCTTCCTTTGTCACACTTTTCATGACTGTCCATGCCATGCTTAAGGAATTGGCATCTTCACCCTGGTTGGTTTGTCATCTTATTTCCTTAACTGTGCATCTTCCGTAATTTTATTATTACATTCCAGCACGATATTTTTTTCAAAGCCTTTAAGTTCCTTCTTGCTACAAGTCCTCTAATTCTCCTTCAATATTGTAGAGTCCGTCCTACGTCTGAAAGGATTATGAAAAGAACAATAAAAACTGATGAGGGTTTCTTCTTTATTTTAATAAAAGTAGAAATACTGGACTGTAAAACTTTTAGTATGGAAATTCTGAAAATTAAATTGTCGTTCCTCAACTTTTACGTAATGGAATTATGAACAAAAAAGTAAAGGGACAATTAAAACTCCAGAAACAGAAGTCTAGTTATCTTTTAAATAAATGTCAGATACTCGTACCTTAAACAGCATAATTAATTATAAAGAAAATGTTACTATCCTTATTCAAACATTTGCAATGCTATTTGAAAGTTAACTTGTTTCAGCGGAATACAAAATATTCATTGTTAGCACACCCCGAGGTACTGAGGATTATTAATCGCCCACGCGGCGCGTTCCGCCCGCTTTTCATAACTTTAGCATAATGTAAAGTCCTTATGTGCTCGGGTTAAGTTTTGTGTACATAAGTTACCTATTACATATTCAGATTCGTCCTAAACTTATATCCAAGTATTCAGAAGGTAGGTATATCCCAGCTAATCAAAGACATTCTAAGATTTATGTTTCATTCGATCTCGCAAAATATCTACAACGATTACAGAATCGAAGCTCTTATTTGAAATAAAATGTAAGTAGGTAGAGCTTTTTACGTCTTTGTTCATATTTTCATTAGATTTTATGTCCTTTCGTGTATTGTCTGTAATATTGGATTTGCTCGTGACAATTTCCGATAGAGTGCTTGATTTTTATTTCAACTTCAATATGAATCAGTTCGTGATGTGTGTTAGTCGTCAGAGAAAAGGCGGATGTTTGCGGAGATCGGTTTGGTGCGGCGCCGACGCCGTGGATGTCGATAAATAACGAGCGAAGGCGTCGCCTCGTGGCCTTGCTCAACTATTTGCGGCGTGCGTCGGCGCCGATGCAAAATGAAACGCCGATTTAATTGCCCGTCCGTGTGTCAATCATCGCATTCCAGGGAGTAAGGACTCATCCAAACTTTCAATTCAAAAATAAGTTAAAAAAGAAAGCATTGGAAAATCAATCGCCCAATTTTTACCATAAACAGAAAGTTAAATTAAAAGTCAACAATGTTAAAGATTATGATAATAACTGTTATGCCGTAAACTTTGATTTCAAGATAACATTATTGTAAAAGAATAAATTGCTTTTCAACTAAATATAGCCTTATAAAATCAAGTAGGAATATCTGCTGAAAAATAATATAATTTTCCTATCAACTTTCATGAAGGAATCGCGTTTTGGTCACTCGTAAAAAGAACTTCAATTGCTTGTGGTTTCGCATTCCCACGTGATGCGATGTATTTTTCATACTGCAATATCAGGTGATAGGACCACTTTGTTAAATATTTACGAGAGCCGAGATTGTGCGGATATTGGGATAAAGCAAAGGCAATAATTCGGGGTATGAGAAGGGCAGATTCCCGTAGCTAGGGCGGGCGGTCGCGGCCTTGACCCACCGCCCGCCGCCGCTTCCGTTGTGCAGCGGCCGCCCGCGATAACTGCTGCTCGATTGAACGCTTTGTTTGCGCTTGTTAAACTTTTATCTACTTCTAGTCGGTGTACTGTAAACACGACATTGTTACCTATCGGATGAAAACCTGCGATAAACTTCGCACTCTGGTAATAAAACTAGGTTACCATTCTATGATGTATCTACTGAAAAATTCATCTTACAAGGATGCTAGCGGTAACATGCGTAGAAACTCAGTTTTAATGGTATGCTAGAATATTATAGTCGAGAATTAAAACAAAATGATGAATGCTGAAAAACATAATGAGACCCAAAAATATGTTAGTAGGTCAATGGTCACCATGACAGATTCCATTTGTTGCTCACGGTAGCATATAAACATAAAACATTTAAATGCGGATTATGATGATGTTTACGAGTTGGCTCATGCTTTCGTTACACTTTAAAGAGCATGTCTTATAAAATTGTATAACATACATTGTACTTAAATCAAGACATTTTTAACTTGGATTAATTAATTGATTATAATTATTATTTAATGAAATTGGTTTAATAATTACATTCCCTTTATTGTAGAAATTTTCAGCAATTTATGAATGAAACACATACACAGGCAATTTCAAGTACTAAATTATTGTTTAAGTAACAGCTGATTACACACTTTAAATGGATTTAACAATCATTTAGGTGTCATGAATTCAAAACGTCAAGCTTCAATTGGATAATTAAAATTATGTTAATAAATAAATTGTGTAATTGAAGTACTGCCTGTACTGATTTTCCGCTCTACTGAAGTTAACGAAATAAATTATTTATAAAAATAAATTATTACACTTGATACTATGATATAGTAGAGTATATTTAACATGCTAGAATATAGGCCAGTGGAGGTGAAGATATTATTTATAGTTATCTTCTGATAGTTCTGATACTGTTCTCAGTCATGTTCGAATAAACTATGTTTGCACAATACGCTCGAGATTAATCAGGTTAGCATAGTGGTTCTGATCGCAATCGTTCTAAAAATTTATTACAGTCGATCGAGTTAATGCATTATCTTGTACCGAGAAGCCATATTTCAATATTTTTAACCGATTTCATTAAAACTAGCTTTTGCCCCCGGCTTCGCGCGTGTTCAATGATTTTCTTTGAGTCACAAACTAACCTAATATCATCTAAATCGGTTCGGTGGATTAAACGTGAAAAGGTAGAGTTTGGATGATAACACTTGACTGCGTTGTTTACGTTATGGACCTAAAGATGGTACTTAGTGGAGTTTTTTTATAAAACTGAATATACTTTTATCAGTCTTCTTAAAATTGCTCTTATTAGAAGAACATTATTACCGCACCCGTCGTCGTCCGCCCACGTGGCACTCGTCACTGTCTCTAGCGATTTTTTAAACGCTTTTCTGTAACGCGAATTCCGCGCGAGCCGTTACTCCGCGACCCACTTATATTGGTTTCACTAATTTTATTGGCCTCTTTATGTCTTGTGTTCTATACTTTCGCATTCTTGACTTCTAAGCAATGTTGAAAGTGAAAATTATTTCAGCTTTAGCAAGCAACATTTAAAATTATCGTGGAATTTAAAACTAATCACTTTTTTAAATTAAACTTGCTTTTGCGTTAATGGAATTTATTGACATGTATGAATACAGTTAATGTGAAATGAGTGTTAATATTGATTGAGTTATCTCTGAAAATAAATCTTTGAATATTTTGTTTATTATGGAATAATCAGTAGTTTCACTACTATCTAAATAAACATCAATCGCAAACTAAATCGTAACATAAAATAAAATGACCGCAGCGCGTCCTTTGAAGTTATACCTAAACAACGACGTCGCTTTAGACTGCGCGGTTGGAACATTCTCTTAGGAGAGTAATAACTTTGTCAAGAATGTCGACAGTAATTTTGTTTTTGTGGGCGAATGAAAAGCTCCAAAACACTGTATTAAAGTATTCGTTTAACACTCGTAAACAGGCCAAATGCCTAACGCGTCAGTGCAAATGTTTTCTCTTCTGTAGCGCTAAATGTATTTTTAACGAGCTCGTGGTCGTGTTGTTGGCGTTTTACGCGACACGACGAGAGCGCGAGCGTGCATGTAGCGCGTGTCCACCTCTCGTACTCTTGACATTGCGTGTGCTATTACTAGTTCATCCTTCGCGCTATTGAAATATCTCACTAATTACATCATCCTATTTCCACGACACGGCCTTCCCAAAATCAACGACGATCGACGTAACGTGAAAAACGTTCGATCGGAGATTCTTCACGTCAAATTTCCGGACCGCTGCCAGCAAAATGATAATAATATTGGTTTAGAAATAATTTCCATTGGTAGTCTTACAATAACCTAGAACGCAATATCGCTTCAAAACGTTGCTCGAGATGTTCGCACCCTCAAGGTTGTTCAATTGATTAATGGTGGTGGTAACTGTGTCCTTGGAATGTCCGCGGCGAGGTTCAATAGCACGTGTTGGGAGATGGCGTTACATAACGCTGCAGCGTGGCCGTCTCGGGCGAGGGAGGATCGGCCAAGGGCGGCTCCATCGATCGGGGTGCCAGCGCGCTCGCGCACGCCCCGGTGGCCCGCCTGTTGAATAAACACCCCGAACCTCAATACCACCGAAACAGTAACAATTACGATCACGATTACTTCAACAAGCCACCCGCACTCGCTCTTTGAACTCATATTGAGTAGGCACTTGACTGAATATTGGAATTGATATTGCCTTTGTGATAGCCTATTAATTTTTATGTGCTTTGTGTGTGTTTCCCACAAAAATCTTCTGATCTTCTTCATATTAAAATACAGGTTAAATAATGGTTACGGTTAACGACGTCGTCATTTTGTTGTTCACGAAATTACGTAACGAATAAGATTACAAGTATTTGTAAGCTAAACTTTTGCTAGAAATGGTGGAATGTTTATTTTGCGACTGAGAGCTGCAATTTGTCAAATGTATCTAACCCCGAAGCAGTTTATGATGTAACTTTATTTGAGCAATGAAGCCTTAGTGGGTCATGAAAATGAAAACGGCCGGTGCCGGCGCCGCCAGGTGCCGCAGCAACATTGCTTCATGTGAGCACCGGCACATTTGAATAGGGTGATTGATCCATTTGTGTCGAACTTTGTACACACGTTATGTTTTTACAGTATTGTATCGACTCTACAACAGATTTAGAGCGCCGTAACTTCGTTTTGTGTTTACTTGCGTTAGAATACAAACAATGTGTTATTTCACATTTTTGTTTAGATATATAAAATGTAATTACCTGATGTTCTCTAGGTTTAATTACTTAAATTTATTTATACTCTACACAGTTCATTCAAACCCACTTATTTAGCTTTAAGATGAAACACATTCTAATAGTATCAATTAGAAATACGTTACAAACAGTGTTATGATTCATACACATTCTAATGAACCGTGAAGAAACATGAATTTGATTTGGTTATTTCGCATATTTACGCTCATGCCTCCTCAATCTCCCCTTCGTAAATGATGTGTGCCAAATTGTATTCTATCTTAATAATGTTGATCTATCTTCAAGGTTCGTTGGAACGCAACGAGGTCAAAGGCTATGATTAAGTTCGCAAGTTTGTTAACGTGTTGTTTGCTAGACTTGTACTTGAATTTAACGCTGAGATATTTCGAGGCGTGAATATCATCAGCTTTTGAAATGTTCGTCAACACTAAACCTAGTATAGTGGTAGTACCGTGGATATGCTAATAATAGACGAATAGTCGAGTGACGCCGCGTGGCACGCGCCTCCATTCACCGCCGCCGGCCTTGGCCGCCCATGGAGCTGTATTGACGCATCCTCGCACACTACCGACACATAAAATAAATACGCCTTCCAAACATTTACGATTCGCTGCTATTAAGCAATCGACTCTCGTTAATGAATTAAAGATAATGAATCAATGGATCGTACGCCAACGGAACAACGTTACGTACATATTCATTCATTAGCAATGTATATAATAACTTTTAAAAAAAATAAAACCGACTTCAAATGCGTGAACACAAAAAAAAACTAAAAATTGAAAATATTGGGTATAAAAAAGTTCATCCCCAATTTTCCACCCTTGGGGGTGAAATATTTTCTTCAAATTCGCATGAAACCACCCTTTTGATAATACCTATTCAACAAAAAAATAATCGTTCAAATTGATTTATAATCGGCGGAGATATTGCGTATAAAAAAGTTCATCCCCAATTTTCCACCCTTGGGGGTTGTTTTTTCTATTATTAAATTTAAATGGGACCACCCTTGAGGTATTACCTATACGCAGAAAAAAGATTTGTTCAAATCGGTTCATAATTGGCGGAGTTATCGCGTAACAAACATAGAAAAAAAAAAAAAAAAAAAAACATACGGGTCGAATTGAGAACCTCCTCCTTTTTTGAAGTCGGTTGAAAATCTTGTAAAAATAAACGATTAATCTAGTAATGATTCGTTTGTCGAGCGATAAGTCTTACAGTATGATGTTTTTTTTTCAGAACCAAAGAAAGACAAATTGGAAAATGGCGGTGAGCTGATGAGGCCCGAGCGGCCCAACTCCTTGACAGCGGGAAAGCTTCCGCGGCGGATATGCTATCAAGGAGACGTTGGTGGGTATTGATTTATCAATCAACGACTGTAAAAGGAGAAATTTTAATTACGCACCTTCTATTTTAGCTTCGTTAATTATGTCATAATTACTCGCTAGCTCGCTACCTTTATTGTTAGGTACTTTATTACTCTCGGAGGGTTAACACAAGCTTTAATCTGAGAGTAAAAGGGACTTGTTGGCAAAAACTTACACATAGAATAGAGGTATTTGCTCCGAGTTTGATTTAATTTGTTCCTTTTCTTGGAAATAGAAGGAGGAAACTTGACCGGTAATGAAATATAAGCAACATTGTTTTGTCAATCTATCCAATTCCAATATAACTATTCACATTTTATAAAAGAGTAAACATTTATGAGAATTTTCCAGAGAAACGAGATTAATCTAACCTTTATATTAATTGAAGAGACCTCGTAATTACACGTACAAAATTACATTCAGCCAAATCCTTGATTAATTTTAATAGGGGCTGTCAAGGCAGGTGGAATACTTAAATCTTTATTGATTAAAATATACCTACTACTACACACATACAAACCTTTTATATTGCAGTAATTGTATTAATATACTTTTACTCTATTCGTTAAATACTCTTCATTGTTTTAAAATAATGTATTTAATATCCAACATTATCATCACTTTTAGCCTCTTTCGCTGCCTCTGCTGTCTTGTACGTGTATGCTATACTACGTGTATGCTATAGTACTTAATTACGTACATGCACGGAAATAAATATTTGTGACACTGTACATTTTGTTTTTCCACTTACCAAGGTCAGCACCAATGTGCACTGCTCAAATGTTTACACAAACACACTGATATGCGTCCAGAACCTCTGCCTCTCCACCAGCCTTATCTAGGTACACTAATATATTATAAAGAGGAAAGATTTGGTTGTTCGTTTTTGTATTGAATAGGCTCCCGATTTGAAAAAAAAAATCACCACTGGAATTCTACAACATTTTTGATGATCATAGGCTTTTTTTGACGCGGAGGAAATTTTTTGCGCACCACTGCCGGAGGACAGGGTGGAGTGTGGGACTCCCGGCGCCCTGAAAAGGACAGAGTATAACCACTAAAACCTCCGCGGCGTTCCGTCATCGACCGAGTGGAGGTGTCGCGAGTATCCGGCCGTAGCCTAAGACTTCCGCGACAAACATAAGGCTGTACGAAGTTTGCCAAGTCTATTTCTAAGTTGACTTTAACATGTGATTCCAGTAGGTGGGTACGGGTCTTCGGGCGTCGACAGGGGCGGGGGCGGCGGCGGCGACGGCGGCGACGAGCCGCTGGTGCTCTCAGAGCTGCCGGAGCCGCCGATCGCGGTGTCCGAGATCGGGCCCATTCCGCCGCCGCCCATGTTCAGCTCGCCCAGCCCTACGAGGCACCAGCACCAACATCACCACCACCAACACGCCATCATTCAACATCCTCTCTCTGACTGTAAGTTACCTCACAGCTTCACGGCACCGAGACTGCGGCAAAATTTCTATCGGACAACAACGAAGACGATCAAATCATTGAACCATTAAATTATTCTGTCAGTCATATTCCTAATTATTAAATTTATTTATAATTATTCTTTTTAATCAGATTTGCTTTACTTACATTTATTTATAAATCCTATTAATCTTCAATAAACAATTCTATAATTGGATTACGTTGGTGGATTGACATTTCGCATAGTCAAATAGTTCTATTTTGAGCAGAATCCAATTATTTTTCAAATCTAATTATGTGCCTAATTAGTTTATTACGGAATCTTTTGGTTTACGTATTCCAATACGGTCCAATGACCTGTTTTATTCTAAAATGTAAATTACCTTCAGTTGTTGTTTTAGTTCCAATAACCGCATTTCCCGGTAATTCATACAGATTGGGTACTTGTTGTATTAATGTATACAAGATTGCGATGTCTTGATACTTGTGTCGATGAAATATACAGTTATAATCTCAGCCCCCTGTGATTATCTGTCGTTATTAACTCTTACGACATAACTTCTTAACTGGGCATAAGAATTATCTTACTCAAATTCGTTAAGTTTTTGGTTTAACAGCGATAAACACTGTTAATTAAATTACTAAATTCTGAAAACTTAAGATTTGGTTAGAGTTGAAAAGTTCAACCACCAGTAACTTATCGAATGTTGTCTCAGTAAGTTTGTATAGTTAATTATTAATTTTCCCTTCACCCAGCCGAAGAGGAGGACGAACAGGAGGAAGATATTGAACCCTTAAACCTAGGCGCGGACACCAACAGAGTAGAAGAGATCCCACCTAAGGAGCCGAGCTTCAACGCGGTGCCGCTCAAGTCTGCGCTCAAGAAGCGGCCCGCGCCCGCCGCCTCGCCCGCCGCCACGCCGCTCGCCACGCCGCTCGCGCCGCGACAAGACCATCACCATGCCAGCTTCAAGTGAGTGGGAGATATAACGTGGGCTACGATTCACAAACTGACTTGTACTATAGCATACAGCTAGCTCTTGTATCCAGTTAACTTTCATTCATGATCTAGGCTTCCATGTCACATGTAATATGAACTGTTAAAGTATCAAAATCAAAAATGTACTTGTATTGAATTAACTCACGTGTAAAATTTTTAGGACACACCTAAACTTTCATTGTTATTTGTAATCGACTCAGTGTATTGGTTTTGGGCATACTTGTGAAGTAATTCGTTTATTTCCATAATGTGCCGGCTCGCAGGCGGCCGCCGCCTAAACCGAGGATTCGCATATGGTAATGGTCCCAGACGTTACGTCAGTGTTGTCGAATCACGCCATATCGCCCAGAGGCCTTCCGACGGCCCGCTTCGCCTTTAGTCCATGCATCGTGCATCGCACGCTTCCGTCTATCATCTGTCTTGAGTATTTCCTAACTGTTCGATGTGTCTAACGCTCTCCGCCCGTACGCCAATATAGATGTGAACACCCACTAACTCACCGAGTGTTGTGACGCTTTACACAATTTCTAGACCATTATCAAAATCGTCACCGCAATGAAATGGTCTAAAAATACTTACAGACACTTTCGTATCAATGTTCAAACCTATATTATGTACTTGTCTTGACAATCATAAATCATTTGTTGTTAATGAATGTATGTCTTGAGCATTTATCTAAACTATAATTTAACTTATATCCTGTTGTTATGTGTTGCATGTAAATGTTATTTAATTTATGACTTAGTATAATTTCTTCTGTTTTATGACTATCAGATCTAGGTATTATTTAGTTTTCCTTTCGACTTAGATTTTTGTTGTTCAAGTTGTTATGTTTGGCTTTTTAATCAATAGGTAAATAAACAGTAAAATTATACATAATGTTAGTTTGTTATCGATGTTTGTACATGCAAGGATGAAAACTATGACCTAATTATTTGATTTTTATGTTACAAATTTATTTTTTCTTTTCAAAAATGCCATTTGCCTGTAACATGTATTTGCTGGGTCAAAATGCTTCATACTGCTGATACTTATTATTGATTTAGTTGAATTGATACGTAAAAAATAGCATCGTCAAACTAAATCTTACTATGCAGATGTAATTAAGTAGTAATAAAGGATAGAAAAGAAATTCAAGTATACACCTTCAGCAGACGATGGAACTCTAAAATACAGTGTCTATCATCTGCTTTGGTTCTAACGCGGAACGGTTTAACAAACATTGATTTTACGTGGCCTGTTAGATGGGACACTGATTTAACCAGATGGCCGCTCATGTTTTTCAAACCAAAGCCGTTTACATAGTTCTCACAAATATAGTCATTATTTAAATCTTGCTATCATGAATACTAAGTGCTATTTTCGCGTGCAGCACCCGTCCTGTGCGCGTGGGCAACGCGCTAGAAAACAAAGAGAACGCGCGACCGTGGGCCGAGGGCGGCGAGTACCGCGACGACTACGCCACGGAGTCGGAGCGCGTGGCTGCCAAGCTGGCCCGCAAGGAGAGCCTCAACATCAAGCTGGCGCTGCGGCCCGACCGACAGGAGCTTATAAACAGGTCAGTCATTAGCAGAGCCAGAGAACAGAGACAACGCGCGGCCGAGGGCGGCGAGTACCGCGACGACTACGCCACGGAGTCGGAGCGCGTGGCCGCCAAGCTGGCCCGCAAGGAGAGCCTCAACATCAAGCTGGCGCTGCGGCCCGACCGACAGGAGCTTATAAACAGGTCAGTCATTAGCATTAGCCAGAGAACAGAGATCACGAGCGGCCGTGGACCGAGGGCGGCTAGTACCGCGACGACTACGCCACGGAATCGGAGCGCGTGGCCGCCAAGCTGGCCCGCAAGGAGAGCCTCAACATCAAGCTGGCGCTGCGGCCCGACCGGTAGGAGCTTATAAACAGCTCAGTCATTAGCCACTAGCCAGAGAACAGAGGCAACGCGCGGCCGAGGGCGGCGAGTACCGCGATGACTACGCCACGGAGTCGGAGCGCGTGGCCGCCAAGCTGGCTCGCAAAGAGAGTCTCAACATCAAGCTGGCGCTGCGGCCCGATCGCCAGGAGCTTATAAACAGGTCAGTCATTAGCATGAGCCAGAGAACAGAGACAACGCGCGGCCTGGGGCGGCTAGTACCGCGATGACTACGCCACGGAGCCGGAGCGCGTGGCTGCCAAGCTGGCCCGCAAGGAGAGCCTCAACATCAAGCTGGCGCTGCGGCCCGACCGCCAAGAGCTTATAAACAGGTCAGTGTTTAGCCACTAGCCAGAAAACAGAGACAACGCGCGGCCGAGGGCGGCTAGTACCGGGATGACTACGCCACGGAGTCGGAGCGCGTGGCCGCCAAGCTGGCCCCGCAAGGAGAGCCTCAACATCAAGCTGGCGCTGCGGCCCGACCGCCAGGAGCTTATAAACAGGTCAGTCATTAGCATTAGCCAGAGAACAGAGACAACGCGCGGCCGAGGCTGACTAGGACGCCACGTAGTCGGAGCGCCATGCTGGCCCTCAATAAAAAAATTATCTTAAAATAGGTAAAAGGCCAAGTTTTTTAAATACTCGTGAAATTGATTTTAAAAATATACCTTCATTCACATGAGTCTTAAAAATAGACTTAATTTCTGTGAATTTTATCAAATTAAACATAAAAATATTTGAACAGGCTGTTCAGAACAGCAAATGGCCAATTATATCGCTTTGATACGAATTCAAAAATACTTTTTGGCTATGTTCAAACCATTACACCGTTAATCTATTCTAAAATTTGAGGACACTAAACGATTTTACTTGTCACCCAAGTAATTAAAAATATTTATATCGCCATTATGTGACTTGAGTATATCAGTGGTAAAAGCTGAACATAAGAAGAATCTCAAAACATTGAACAGGTCATTTTGTTTGTTCCATTTTATTTGTTTTCATACCCACAATTCCGGTACTTTGGAAAAATCCATTGTTTATTATTGTTGATGCTAAAACAATAACAATCTTGTTTAAAAATAACATTGAAATCTAATTTTATTGCATTACAAATAAAAATCCTTAGACAATGTCCATTCTTGAGAAAGGAAAAGAACCATGCTATGAATAACTTGCACAATATCTCACCATGCCCATGTAACTTAATAACTTTTTCCTACAAAAACAATCTAAAAATGACAAACAATATCGAAAATTTAGGTCACTACCGCGGATGAATGATTGTCTGAGAAATTATGTTTATTAGCCATTATTTAGATTGCCAAAATTATTCAGTGTGTGACCCAGAATCAAAGTAACCTATACATTAGCAATGGGATGACTAACATTGTGTCATCGGCGCAAGAATACAGTGAGTGTGTCAACTCGCTCCCAGCTGTACCTACGCAGCCGGCTGCTCGTTGACTGCGCCTCAGTGACAATTAATTAAACCTCATAGTTGATATGAAGTTTCTTCGGTACGCTTGTTTGTTTGTTTATAAATTTTATAGATTAACAACGTTCAATGTTATTAGTTACAAAAAAACTGGCCGCACATTTTGTGTCGAGTTTCGTTCGCTTGACAACAATGCACGCCTGGGAGTGTTATTTTTGTTTGCATCGGCGGGCAAAGTCATTGTAATCGACGTTTCGTTCTTCCTGATACCGAGAGCTCGTTCTTGGCACTGGCATTGTTACTAGATGTATAATTATCGACATTGAAAATGCGCGAAAAACTTTTTTGAAATTTCGTAATTTCTCGTACGTCTAGCGTGTATGTCATTCTCACTAGAGACAGCGTAAACTGGAAAAAGTGTTGCGGGGTGATAAACGATAGTTGTTAATTAATTAGGAGCTAGCCTTTATTAGCGACTTGGGATATAGCCAAAATATTGTGTTAATCAGGCGTTATTAAAACATTTTTAGCACCGTGCGAGCTTTTGGCAAATTTTATGTTACCGGTCGGCTGGCAGGGTGCGCGCGCAGTGAACTGAATAAATATTGTTAGTGGTATTGTATCATCGGTGCGAGACAGTTACGTCAGAGTGAAGTGGGAAGAAATAGAGTGATAGGAAATTGAGTGCAGTGTTTGTTGGCAGAAATATATTGGTGGTGCAGAGCGAGCACGAGCGCCAGGAGTCGTGGGAGGCGATCGGCGCGCGCCTCATCCGCCGCCTGTCCATGCGGCCCACCGCCGACGAGCTGGTCGAGAGGAACATATTGAAGAGTGAGTGCATTTGCCTTAACATCTCACTTAACACCAGGTGCGATTGGATTAAAACTTTCTCATGTCCTTAGTCGTCATTGCATGGGCGGCGCTCTCTGTTATGATATCATACATTTGAGCAAAGTTAACGGTGTTGTCTAATATGGAATGGTATGACTTGAACTTAAAAAGCAACTGTATTTATTCTGATTGGTTTAACAATCCCGAGATTTTTATAAAGCATCTTCCATACTATCTCCGCTTTTTGGTGCAATAACATCAATTTATACTTAGTTGTATAGATTATGTGCAGCGTAAACAGATGTTTGTATTTACATGTTTTAATGTTTGAATTATAGGTCAATCACCCGCTGAAGAAAAGAAACAAAAGGAAGAGAAGAAGAGGTATTTGTTACGCAAGCTCAGTTTCCGGCCCACAGTAGATGAACTCAAAGAGAAGAAGATCATAAGATTTAGTGATTACATCGAAGTAACACAGGTATGGATGAATTCACTTTTCATATTATTATTTCATATAAGTTTTTTCACATTCGCGTGTAAAGCTTCTTCCAAACCAAAGCGTGCTCGATAGCGTGCACGCTGGCAATCAGGTGTTGTTTATGAACTTGTAAAAATGTGTTCACATTGATGCGTCCTAGCTGCAAGCTGAACGCGTTGGTTTGGCTGAGGCTTTATTTCATCTACTTTTTTGTCAATCTATAAAACAAAAGTCACAATCAAGGCAGCATTACTGAGTTTTTTAATTACTAGCATTACTAAGTTTTTCTTGTTTTTGTATATTTTAGGCGCACGACTATGACCGCCGCGCGGACAAGCCTTGGACGCGGCTGACGCCGCGAGACAAGGCGGCCATCCGCCGCGAACTCAACGAGTTCAAGAGCTCCGAAATGGCTGTGCACGAGGAAAGCAAGCACCTCACGAGGTATGCCACCCTTATTATTTATAAAAGCGAAAAGTCACTGACTCACTCACTCATCACGAAATCTCAGAAACTACGAGTGCTAGGAGTCTTAAATTTTGCATGGGGGTTCCTTTTAGAACGTAAGTGCTCACCAAGACGGGATTTTCCAAAACGTAACCCCTAAGGGGGTAAAACGGATTTAAACGGCCGCTAGTTTATTTATATTTGGGAAACATACAGCTACGATTTATGTAATTCAAATGAGTTGCAGTAAAATAACGCACAAACTGTAAGCCTAGCGCTTAACTCAGACAGGGCCTGAAGTGTGGGAGCGGCACGGTAGGGGTGACATTGTAGATCTGAAGCCTCGCAGACGTTTGACGTTACAAAAACATTCCGTGCCGCTCCCATACCCCAGATACTGAGTTAGCTAAGCGCTAGACCTATAGTTTGTGCGTTATTTTACTGCAAAACTCAAAACTTTTAAATACTTTTTTAATTGTAGCTGTACCTATAATTAAGTTTCCACAATTAGGGCTGGGTTGCACCATCTTATTTTAACTTAAACAAACGTCAGAAATCTGTCAAACTCCATACAAAAAACACCGGTTATCGTTAAAGTTACGGTTTAAGTTAGGTGGTGCAACTCAGCCTAAGTATACACAAAGTTGAGCAAATCATGTGAATATAATTTTGTTGTGAAAAATATGAAAGTTCATTTGTTTTAAGTGTCATTCTATCCGACACTATTTTTCCTCTTTCCGTGTCTACAGTAGATAGTAGTCGCCTTTGCCATTCACTCCTTATTAAACAAATCAAGTTCGTTGTTCGCTTCGTCAGACGTCTTATCCATTTGAGACCGGGTTTGTTTATCTGGATTAATAAGTTCTTCCTTATTGATTTATTAATGTTTGGTTTTGTTCAACTGTAATTATGTTCTAAAATACTTTTTAAAAATAAACATAGTAATGACGTGACTATAAAAGCGAAAAAAGGGCCTATGAACCGACGATGTGACGAAGGTAATAACAGGAACTTGACTTTGTTGAATACAAACCGCATGCGATAGTTCGTTTACTTTGAAAGATGGCTTATGTTCAGCAACAGATCACCCACGGCTAAAGGTGGTAATGATGATGACTGTGCTTCCAAAGCGAATAGCTTTCTCTTAAAGCCAATTTCGCACACACGGTCGGCATAAGCGCGGTATTACTTTTCAATATAATTGAATAGCCGTAAGCTACATACGTGTAGCAAAGTCATAGCTGTGTAGTGAGATTGACAGGTGTCAAATCTTATGGATAAGTATAGCCTAGGTCATCGGCGGTCTGTGTATTGTTAATTGTGTTGAATCATACGTGTTTTTGTCCGCAGGTTCCATAGGCCATGACGGCTGTGCCTTACAGCGGGCGCGGGCGCGGTGGGCCTGTGTCCGCCCGCCATCGCTCACCTAACTCTTGTATCGTAGTTATTGCCGAGTACAATTTATTAATTATTATTATTAAAACGTTATGTTAAGTTCAAGTATTCTAAGCGTACCTATACATTCTTTGAATTGACCTTCGCGAAAGGTTAGTGATACTGATTATTGTGGTCGAGATTATGCGCTTCGAAGCTCGGTGAACTGTGAGATTTACGAGTGAATTATTTTGATATGTGAGACGTATCCGATTATAGAGTTTTTGTAGTCTTGTGATTTTTTCTTATATTGCTAGCTTTTAGCTTCGTAGTCGTTAAGCTAGATTCGATTTGAATACATATTTATTTCGTATTGAATTTCTATTTTACGGTCACAATTCGATTGTTTTAAATAATTTCACTTTTTGAATTACGTAGTGTTAGCGACTTACGTTGGACGCCTTCCGTTTGTTTGCACGTTTACGAAAATGCAATGACTAAGTACACAGCGGATTTTCGCTCTCCATCTGGATTAGACCATGAGATACTACCACTGATTTTCATAACTTGTGCGACAGTCACAAACGCCTGTCAACTGAATCGCCTCTTACATACAATTGGAAATGCCAGATATGTTTTGTAAATGTTTGTTGACGTGAGGATATACGTAGGTGTTATATTGGTTACGGTTGTGCGACACCTTGTCGCTCGATTTCTTTCATCACTCCAGTCTAATGAACTAAATATCTTAGAAGTGCTTCCAAATGCTGTGCAACGTAACAATAAATCATTAAATATGGGACTCCGTTCCTTATGTATAATAGAAGATTTATAAAAATAGTACTCTCAGTAGCAATTTGGTATCTATTAAAAGTATGCACAACTATTAGTTTGCTCAACTAAAGATTTCTCTGCATGATCAAAGTTTTCTTTTTTCGTATTTTAGACTAATATATCACCTACTATCTTTTATCACAATGCAAATATCTATATTTGTAATTTTAAAAATTTGTTGATAAGAGTAGTTATTTTCATAATACGCTTCTAAATCGAAGTACCTATGTATATTTATATCATAATCATTAATTTTTGTAATTGTATAATCTCCGCGTGATGTGCAGTAACCGATAATAATCGATATATTATGGTAGTTTACTTTGTGAAATTGTTTACGTATAAGGCGTATGGTCCAGTACTGCTATTCCTACAGGGAGAGTCGGCGGCCGGCGATGGCGCCGAGAGGATGGCTGAGGGCACTCGTGGTCTCCTGGTCGCTCTAGCCTAGCTCTTATTTAGGGTACTCAAAATTGAACGAAGTATTCAAGTAAACAACTAATTAATTGATCGAATAACTCTAAAATGTAGGTGTTAATTAATAATGTTACGCCTTCTGAGATTACGTTATGGTTCGATATTGTAAATGTTTGCGTATGTTTTGGTAAAGACGGTAATTGTAATTTAGAATGACTTGATAATATAATGAGCAATAATTCTGCTGTCGGTCTGTTTCGATTGTTTAAAGTTTTAACGTTGAGATTTTTTTACATTACTGTATAGGTGATTACTTCGTAGTGTAACTAATAGATAGGGATCAGTTAAATAAATCATTTTTATAAAAACGATATATTGTTCAGTAGCGGTGCCATTACTCGTGAAGTCGTGACGTGTTCGGGATCCAATCGATAATCACATTGTTGTTGAATATGATATCTTAGGAGTACTTGTCAGTGTTAAGGGATGATACGCGCACCAAGTAGGGCCGAGGTCATTGGTCTCGCAGACGTTGTAATGGATATTGTGGCATTACAATACATGTAACATCATCTCGCACGCCCGTGCAGTTCGCATTACTAAGCCACCTCACAATAATATAGGTCAAACAGGTTCATAATACGCAGAAAAATAATGATAGCAGGTTACAACAAAATGTTTATACAATGGTTATTCTTGAGACCATTCCATTATAGAATAAAGTGGAAGCCAAAATGACGACTTATTTTTCTAAACGATTTTGTTAGATTTGCAATTAAAATATTAAGGTAACATGTAGATGTTTATCGATATATTATAATATTAAGACATTCAGATTCCCAAAGATCTAAGGCTCAACTAAATTCTTTTAGCTAGCTTTCATATTGCCATTGTTATCGTATATAATGTATATTGCGATAATGTACGTACGTCTTGACCGACACAAATTCGTCTAAAGTGTGAATATAATTCTGCAGACATCACAATATATAGCGTGTATATAAATAAAATTACTTTTACCATTAAAATGTGATACGATTTTTAATTTAGCAACTTTGTATTACTTTAGACTTTTGAAAATACATACATTTATGTATAATATATTATTATATTATGTATAATCCATCATCGCTTTTTTAAAACTCTAGGTGGTGCTCCCTGAGCTGCGTAACAATAAGTATAATCATTGTTGTTGTCGCGCACACCACACAATACTCATGCGGGAATTTGTACTACAAACTTGAATATAAATAAATACGCCTGTGACCACAATGCAATTTATTAAAACCATGCATACGGATTTTTTAAAAGATTGAAGCTTTTACGAGCTTCAGGATACAAGTCTCACGTTGTATTACTTAGAGTCGTTAAAGGACGTATAAATATGAACATGGCAACAAAGTCTAATGTGATAAGGATGTTTCTAAAGCAATTATATCGATAAACATTATTTTTAATGATGTCTGTATATAATTTTAATATCGTGTACATTATGGAATCTCTTTTATTTCCATTGATATCGTGCGTATCATTTGTGCTATTATTACATTAATATAATTGCTAACTTCAGTAAACTGTATACTGTTGCTTTTATTTTGAATATCGTGTAAATTATTAATGACATGCTGTAATGAGTATATTTACTGATAGCCATAAAATTACTTGTTTTATATAACATAAGTCTGTAAATATCATGATTATACATTAAGTTTTATACTTGATTGTTTTGTTTTATCTCCAATACCCATCACCCAAACCTTCAACTTTAGACCGGCCTTGCGTTGCCTAAAATTGTAATTCTTTTCAATCTAACCTAGATTTTTATAGATTGTACATAGTTCTATCTCCATTAAACTGGCGCCGATTCTTATAGCATGTTGCTTTTATCAGAGTTCTAAGATTTTCAGTTTTAAAAATTGTGCAAGTTGACCTATATTGTTTAAAGCAAATTTCAACTAATGAGGTAAATTTTATTCTTGATTTCAAAAAACGTCTTGTCATTGTTCGAGGCAGTGTTTACGCTAGAAAACGCCAATAAATAAATACTAATGAAGGCTGTGCCCGTGAGGCTGCGGCGGCGACTTTCGACGGCGCCTTAGCTTATGCGCGGGAGAAAGTTAACTGTAGAGCGCCGCTTACCGCCCGCCCGCCAGTGAGCGCCGGGACAGAGCGCGACCGCACGCGCCATGTGCACACGCCGGCTGCCATAACAGAAAGCGACAGTGCTAAACAAAGTGCCCTCGTTGACGTGATAGTGAACAGTGGATGACCCGGACCCGGCGCACCCGCCGAAGGTCAGTGTGAGTGCGACGACCCCGAACCACCCCCGGAATGACGTTCTCTGGAAACATGAAGGAGAGCAAGCCGCGAACCGTGAAAGACACATGGGAGTCGGAGGTGAGCGCGATATTTTCTATCATCATTGTCTCACGTTTTATATGCAAGATTATGCATCTAGCACGCATGCGGTTCATGATTGTTATTGTTTTATGATCTCAGTCGAAAGTTTTCTCAATGGGTATTCTCATTAACTTACGCGACAATTATTTTTATAGCGCTACTTTCTCTCGAGTGCTTTATGGTGTCAAGATATTGCTGGTTATAAAAGATTTTTATTGCTCTCGTACTCGTTAGTAATACAACGTAATGAAACATTTTCCTCAAATCGTCCTAATCTCAGAATTTTACGATTGCATAATTAATTACATTTTTTATATCTTTTTGCAATTGCTGAAGCAACACTCTTTCTGATTTATGACTTAATTAAAATATAATTCGAATATAAAAACTTGATGTAAATGATAATAGAAGCTGCACATACTGCTTGTGAGCTTTCACAAAATATCATTTTTTATGGGATTTCTGATTGTGTACTGGACTGTGACTTTATCGATAGAGTAAATATGTTATTCTTAAACTACGAAATGTACACTCGCGAGCAAAACTATTGAATCACTTACATGAAGTTGTTTCCACGCGATCTTGTGTACTAACGAATTTGTTAGTAACAAAAAAAGTGGCACCATTTTAAAGATTAAACCTTTACCTTTAAATTGATACCAAATTCATTTAAATCACACCAGTATTTAAAAAGATATCGCGGCTGATGTGAAGAATCACATCAGCCGCGATATCTTTTAAGGAAAAAGACATGTATCAACTGTTCGATACGTCGCGAGTTGCGGCCCATTTACCCCCTATAAAGGCCCGTGTTTTCGGATTTTTGCTTTCACACGTTGATCCATACACATCTCAGCTTCTTTTGACACTTTACCTGGGATTCTACACCTTCAGAAGCAGCACAAATCCTTACACTATTGCAAGAAGGGCTCAGCCAGCGGGCTGTCGCATGTCAGCTCCACATAAGCCAGTCCTGGGTTTCGAAAGTTTTAAGACGCTTTCGGGAGACTAGTGGCTTTATCCCGAGACCAAGTTCTGAACAGCGCCAGTGCACATCGCAGAAGGATGACCGTTTTTTCATGTCAAACTCTCTATGAAATCGTCATTTGACTGGTATCGACGTCTAGCAAGAGCTCAGAAATGTTCGTAGGATAGCTGTTAGCGTGTGGACAGTTCGTCTAAGATATAAGCAATAGAATTTGACTCTAAACAGGCCTGCCACAGGCTCGAAACTGACGGCAGGTCACCGATAAGCACGCTTTCAATTTGCTCGTACACATCTCGATGGGAAGTCGAGCAAGCCACCCCCATAAGCTACTGTTTCAACGAACCAGCACTGCACAAATCGCTCCCCAGGCTGCCTATAGACCCGACCTCTTCAACTGCTGCACTGCAAACACAGTCTGCATTCATCGGAGAACAAAACTCGCCTCCATTACTCGCCTACCCATCAAAATAAGTGCGAGTTAATTGAAAGCGTGCTTGTCGGTGACCTGCCGTCAGTTTCGAGCCTGTGGCAGGCCTTTTTGGAGTCAAATTCTATTGCTTATATCTTAGACGATCTGTCCACACGCTAACAGCTATCCTACGAACATTTCTGAGCTCTTGCTGGACGTCGATACCACTCAAATGATGATTTCATAGAGAGGTTGACATGAAAAAACGGTCATCCCTTTGCGATATGCACCGGCGCTGTACAGAACTTGGTCTCGGGATAAAGCCACTAGTCTCCCGAAAGCGTCTTAAAACTTTCGAAACCCAGGACTGGCTTATGTGGAGCTGACGTGCGACAGCCCGCTGGCTGAACCCTTCTTGCAATAGTGCAAGGATTTGTGCTGCTTCTGAAGGTGTAGAATCCCAGGTAAAGTGTCAAAAGAAGCTGAGATGTGTACGGATCAACGTGTGAAAGCAAAAATCCGAAAACACGTGCTTTTATAGGGGGTAAGTAGGCCGCAACTCGCGACGTATATAACAGTTGATACATGTCTTTTTCCTTACTTCTTCACATCAGCCGGGATATCTTTTTAAATACTGGTGTGATTGAAATGAATTTGGTATCAATTTAAAGGTAAAAGTTTAATCTTTAAAATGGTGCCACTTTTTTTGTTACTAACAAATTCGTTAGTACACAAGATCGCGTGGAAACAACTTCATGTAAGTGATTCCATAGTTTTGCTCGCGAGTGTACTTTTGGATAAGATGTCTCCGCGTAGGATAAAAATATTTTCTAAACGCCTCAGAATAATATACAAATATCTTCAAAGAAGCATTCTTGCTTAGTAGGTAACGAGGCCCATATTGCTATACGTTTCGAAAATCTTCCCGTTTGAATGTCAACTAAATATGTAGAAGACATCGTCACGACATCTCTATACAACTTCGCCCGTAAACTGTGATCATAGATATGACGCGGCATTATAAAAGTACATGTATACCTATTGGTTTTGTCTCCAATAATTATCTAATCAGTTATGATCGAAAGAGCCATTGTTTGCGAGCCTGGGTTCTCACTTTGTATGGTAAAACATGCAATCCCGATGGTCTTACATAAACGTAAAAAAGTCAGTATTTATGGGTGTTGTGACGCTTTCGTAGCATAAGTATTTTGATAAGCTTTTCGCGTTTAAAGAAAAACTTAAAAAAAGTAAGTAAAAAAGTTGATATACATTCTTAGATACGTTTAATAACAATGAAAATACATATTTTCTTAAAGCTTGATTAGCAAAAGCTCCTATGTGTCACTCAAAAGTACTTAGGTACTCTATATTATTGTCCTGTTTGAAAAATTGAACAGGAAATTGTAAAGTTGATAGATCGATTTTGGTGCATATGTACGTCCTTGCCTATTGCCGCCTCTCACTTACCGGTAGGTACCGTATGTAAGGCAAGACATGGCTGTAGCCAATTGATAACGACACGCTGCACGATTTAGAGACGAGAAAACAAGTTTCGATTTCGAACAGGAAGTGTTAAGCGAGAAAACTGGGGTACTAACCAATACTACCGGTAGATCGCACGTATTCTAACATGCATGCTACTAATGAATACAATTGCATGCTACAAAATCTTAACATCGGTCAAAAGTCACAAGCCAGAACAGAATGCTATATCGTTCAGTTATATACGATAGTAAACATGTGCAAAAACTAAGGTAATTTTTCAGTTTTGCACTGTGGTAAAAGCGAAGCAAAAGAGAGTATAGTGGTATAGGTAACTAGGTACTAAGTACATTACAAATACGGTTTCCAAATCTGTGAATTCTACAGTGTTTTGTTTACGTCAAGATCAAAAGTTACTTTCATGCAACGGATAAAAATAAACTTAAAAAATCTTAAAAAGCTCAAGATAAAGTTAAATATTATAACAAACAATTTGACATTAATTTAATTCCTACATATTGTAAACATATTTATTTTAATTTTGCCTGTTTAATTGCCTAACTTACACACTATCATAAAATCAACCTATCCTATAACTCACAATGGAATATTCAAATTAGACGTTTTACGAATCTTTTTTAGACTAGGAACTATAATAGGTAGATACATCAGTATTATTTATAAATCTAAAATGTTAAGTTACATACAATCATAAAGGATTCTCCTTAATTGTTCTGGTAGGTGTATGCGTAGGTAATCATCTTGTTCATTGATGAAGGCTCATTCAACCATTAACTAACAAGCAACAACTCTTTGTTAAGTATTATTGTATTCGCAAAAGTGGTGGGTGTTTACAATGAAGCTTCTGCTCGCTACCTACGAACATCCTAGACCTATTTTTAGCACCTGTTACTTTAATACAATATTTTTCTTAACCCTTGGCATGCCTGGTAGGGTCTGTCAGACCCATACCAACGCGCGAACCGTTGTAGTTCGTTTAATTTTGAATTTTGCGCATCACCGTTTTTAGTAGCTGGCCGTTACTAACCGCGGAATGCAGTCCGCCCGCTTCCCCAGTCCGCGGCGAGCTACGAGCGTAAAAGGAAGTGCATAAAGTGCGCGCGGGTCCCGCAGACCCCACCAGGCATACGGCGTGACTTTATTTTGTAAGTATTTATTTTTCTTTCTTCTTATGAATATTGGCATTTATCCGTTAAATAATATTAGTTTGTACATTATCATATTTAATTTTTTTCAGTTTAATCATGAATAAACAACTAACAGACGAGGATATAACTAGTTTATTATTCCAAGAGTTGAATAAGGAAGACTTGCATTTGATTCAAGTGGAGAAGAGTTTGACGTTGCTCTAGAGCAGTGTTTCCCAAAGTGGGCGATAACGCCCCCTTGTAGGCGCTGCAGGGTTAAAGGGGGGCGGTAAGAGACCCAGAAAAAAAATCGGGACGTTGTGTAGAGGCTTGGGAGGCGTCATCTACTAGGAGGACTCTTAGACACCGACTGAGCTCGACTCTTGACTACAAAAATGGAGGGCGCTAAAAATAATTTATTCTCAAAGTGGGCAGTAGACCAAATAAGTTTGGGAACCGCTGCTCTAGAGGATGAAGAAGCTGTTCCTGAGGAGGAAGAAAATGATGCAGGCTCCACCTCTTCGGATTCTGAAATGGATGTGCCTCTGTCCATCCTTGCGACTACACACCACATTTGCAATCAAGAAAATCGAGTATTCGCCTTTCCACTGATCTTTGTAAAAGAATACCGTTAAAAAAATCAACTCCTGGAATAAAGCGCAGATGCCACGTCTGTCCCGCGAAAAAAGATCGGAAAACCCAGTACATTCGTGAGACATGTAGTAGTCACATTTGCCTTGACCACTCGATTTTTCAATGCGCAAAGTGTTACCAAACCAAAGCCTTACAAAGTGATGAAGACTAATTATTTTGTTATTTAGATTAAGTATATGATAGAGCCTTACACTGGATTAAAGTCTGATTAAGATCTTATTACTTTTGATACTAATTATATGTTAACAAAGTTATAGTCTCGAAATGTTGCTTAAAAATGTGAGTTAAAGTTTAATTTCAAATATTTAAATAAAGTTGATTAATTTCTAAAGTGTTTTTTTTACTATCTCTTTTTATTTAAGCATGCGTCTTGAATCATTAAATCACCTTACATAATAAAATTTATAGAAAAAAAAGCTATTTTGAAATCGGGGTCTGACAGACCCACCAGGCATAGCGTGTAACTTATGCCCACCAGGCATGCCAAGGGTTAAAGCTCGAACGACACCTTGACATCACTTTACGTTAGGACACACACTTTAAATTTAGATTTACGAAAAATTTACTCTACATCAAAAGTAAGTCATCTAAAATACAGGATCGACAATTTTTAATTAATGCGAAGAAGTTTTGATATGAGGTTGAGGTGCGTATGGAATATGGAAATATTGACCATTTAGATATTTCGGTGAATCGACTGTAGAGAAGTGTGTCAGTAGAATTAACGGCGCAAGCGCAGCGTAGTGACCCGTGATCCGGGTCGACGTCTTCGCAGAGCTGTCTCGAGGTTTTCTCAAACATGATGAAAAACAAAATTCTAAAGATGAGTCATAAAATAACAGTGTTCAAATAAATTATCTAGCGAATAGTTGGTTTGGCACTTTTTACCTCTTAAGTTACGTTACTCGTACATGAACGTTTCCTCACCGTTTACTTTCATAATTTGTACATCTAGTGCTTCTTATCTATGTTATAATGATGTTCAGTACTTGTGGTTAAATACAAGATATTTTATTTTATTAGGTATTATTTATTTTCATGAATTATTTGCTTAGTTTGGGACTAGAAGCGCAGTGTAAAATGTCTAATGATATTTATTTATTTATTTATTTTTAATTTTTTTCGGTTATAAATCGTACCAACTTAACTTCCTACTCCACATTTTAAAACAGATCTAAGTCTGATAAGTTCGAATTTAACAATACTACAGTCGACTTCTGAGCATCTCTACATTACGGGCACAATTAAGTACGGGCCTTGGGTAGATTTAAATTAAAAATATATTAGATTGAACTATTGCAGATCGTCGAACGTGTAACCTCGTAGGTAATTGTATCAATCATGTTCTACTTGAAGTCTTGGCTATGCAAACAACGTTAGTTGTTCATAAATACTTAATTAGTTGCCGTTCTAAAGTTTTACCGTAAAAGTCATGCTAAGTTAGTCAAGGTAGAAATCGATTATTTTAACGCATGGAAACGGTATTCCGTTTTGTGAGGAAGACCTATCAACTTCAACTACTAGGTAGGTACTATGCAAACCTTATAAAAGGCATTTTCATCTTTATAATGAAAAACCATTGGACCCATCCATCATTGTAGTGATGATCATTTCATAATTAACGCCATAAGAAGACAGATTGTGAGACAGACAGCTGTAGCTAGACGTGGGAAAATTTCAAGGCATAAAGAAATCTTTGATTTATTTACCAATACTGCTAGTCGCACTTAATTATAGAGTTCGATAAAAACTTAGGGAAATGGCTCTGTTCGTACATTCACTTCTTATAATTAACTACATGTACATATTTCTGGAAACGAGTAGGATTCGATGGATTTATTAATGTATTAGGATAATACACCACCTTTTATAATAATAAAGTGCCTACGAGTATGTAGAATAGCTCTACCCTCAGATCATAGCTGATCTGAGGCTCTTCCTTAGGAATAGCTATGTAATAATTTCAATTTTTTTATTTAAAAGCGTATTTTTATTCAATAACTATAATTACTAAATTAAAGCTAGATTATTGTTCTGTCAGAATACAATATTTTTCAAAAGATTTTCTGTAACACTGAAAATATAATATACCAGATAAATACGATTTGTTAATGTAATTAACAAGATTAGGCATAATAATAGTTATTATGACTATTCAAATTATAATGGCTACACTTGATTACGATTATGAACACAAATAAGTATAAGACTTCCGTAGTTTCTTACAGTGTAGGTTAACGTCTCATAATAATGTAATTTTTAAGGGACATTAATTAAATTACATAATTCAGCTTGTTACAAACGTAGCAAAAAAACTAAGTCAATAGATAAAACCGTTACACGTACGCTTCGTAGTTAATTTCACTAAAAATATATTGTTGTTATTAATTGGTAAACGATAAGTTAAAGCAAGGTACTCGTATATTCTATGAGTGTTTTGTTGCACTACCTATCACAGAATGTTGCATTCTTTGATATCATACATTTACTATACAGTTACATAAGCATGCTAATAAAATACTTATTAAATTTAAATGCAAGTACCTAATTTGCATTTCAAAACACTTGTGACAAGGTGAACAAATATTATTGAAAAGTTCACGGCCTTCGAAACTGGTAGATCACGAAGTGCTTCTTTTGTATCAATTTGAGTTTGCTTTTGCTTTTAGTCTGAAAAATCAAAATTTACGAAACAAACTGAAATTAAAAGTGGCATAAGTAAGTTCTCTAGTATTTGTGAGAACTAGGTGAGTTTTGAATAGACGCAGTGGTAATGAGATGACGTATATTATGCCGTATACAGTTTCAAAAGAGTCAAGACCGTAAACCGCATTTGCGGGATCTAGTTACGGTCACTCGTCTCGCCGCAGAAAATCAAATGACAAAAATAATGTAATAAGTTCAGTTGGAAACCTCCGTTATACTTAATAAACTTGCCCAGTGATCCAGAGCAGAAATCTGCTGAACGTGATTCACATCTCTCGCTCAACTTTCATTGGAAAAATATTACATTAACTCTAAACGGGATTTGAGACTACATAATATTTTCAATCATAGACCTTTATCAAATATTCCATGATGACCATTTGACCATAATATCATCTTTAGTAAGAACTTCACTTCTTAATGTAGAATTAAATTCCTAGGTACTTTGTAGTTAATGTAGAGTAAATACTTGTCGTAAACAAGGAAAAGTAGGTGTGTAACCATACTTTTTAACCCCCTGGGGCCAAGATCGAAATGAAGATGTAGCTTACAATGCAAAAATTACAGTACAGGTTTATTATTACATCACCTCAATAGGGCATAATAACGCCAAACAGGACAAGGAAGAAGACAAAAACAACTTGGATTATTAAAATACCTGTTTAGTCTATCTCCCCATTTATTCATTCGAATTATTTATTCAGAGAATACTAGAATTTTAGCAAACCAACACAACAACGGCACTTTATTGCTTCCCGTTAAATATTAGCATTTGAGAAATGCGGCGTCGTGACCGACGTCATCTGTCCCCGGAGGCAATGTTTACATAAAATTAGCGGGTGTAGCAAGACCTATTATTTGAAATGAGCGCGTTCAGAATGAAAGTGAGGGCGTTCGCATTGTTGAAGTTAGAGATCTTAATAGAAACCAGCGAAAAGGCAGCGGCGTGCGCACAGCGCGCTTTGTTACCGCGAGCGAGCAAAAACGTGAGGCGGGATGTAGGTCGCGGCAAGTGCACGATGCACGCACCCACTCTGCGTCATTCCCGCAAAAAATGTCACCAAAAGGCTTTTCGTGACATTACCTCTACGTATCAGAAATACGGATTTAATGAGATGTCTATTACACTTCGCTACGGTCGTCACGATCACCGTTAAATAACTCACGACCTTCTTCTAAAACCTTCACTTATTTCAAGTTATTGGTACCTTTATTACATAGGCGCATTTTTGTAATTTTGTTTAAATACTCAATGCTTGTAGTTCGTTGAAGTCTTTTCTTAGGACGGTTAACAAATTACGTGTAAAAGGCAGTAATTTTATGAAAATTACTACAAACAATTTGATAAATAGAAGCTCCAATTTATAAGTACTTATTATTATTCTGTGGCCATAGCTACACCAATACACCACCACCATACAACCATCGTAAAGTCCTGAAAGTCTGGAACGTCTTTGATAATATGATTTCATCCAAACTATGCATTTAACCAGTAAATCATTCGCTAAAGGTTTCTTACCTGCCAAATTGTTGGTCTACCTTATACCTAGTTACCAAATATTGAATTCTCTTTGTTCCCTCGTTTGCGCTCAAATGCCATTTGTATGTCAGTCGTGTCACGCTTTTGCGTTTGGGCTTGGGCCTTGTTGTGGTACATAACTTCGTAGTTAAATTTCACGATAATTTGCGCTGTTAGAAATATGTTTTGAAACCCGACTTGAGCGTCTAATGGAGCTTTGTAAACAAACGCACACGTTGTAACTTTCGCAATACGGCAAGCTTTGTATGCATCAATAAAATATAAAAGCAAAAGCCATGATATGTGTTGCAATGTGGGCGAGCGGTGTGCAGAACATCTTCGTTATATACAAAACATTAAAGCGTAGGTACTACTCGTATAGCTATTTAGCGTAAAGCTTCATGGAAAATTCTTTGTTAGTTCTCATAATAGGTCTCCTAAATAGAGCTACACACACATAGTAGTTAGGTGCATGCTCAGATTAATTGTTTAGTTTTTGACATGAAGGTAAGGTAAGCTTGGTAGGTATCTTGGCATCAATAGCAATTAAATAGTAATAACTACTTTCCCACCAATTTAATGGATACATTTTCTCTATCCGATCTGACATTCAATTAAATCGGAGTAATTTCGAATTAAATCCATATTGTACAGTCCAGCGCACTTGTTGACGCAACAAATATCTGATTTCTTGCCATTTGATATTAAACACCAGCATAGTGTTTCGATCTACAGAAACTGTTTCAACACGGCAACGAAACTATCATGATCACAGAGCTCTGCGAAATTGTAACAATTCGCTACTTCAGGTCAATTACCTGGTCTAGGACAGCGCAACTGAATTTATTCCAAATAGTTTTTTTTTACTAAAACACGCGACTGGAATTAAAAGTTTTTAAAATTCGCCATTCGATTTATTTAATTAAAGAAATACTTAATTGACCGTAAAGCTCGTAACTAATCAATAGTACGGATTGACACGTCTATTAGTTAGCAGGAATACCTACTACGAGTAGTTTCTTAGGAAGGATGACCGATTTAAGCTCCATTTTCAGAAGAAAACCAAACAATGTGTTTTATTAATTTTACAGCTGAGGCAACACAAGCTATTCACAAACACTACTAGTATTCATCCATTATTTGTTGTAAAGCTCTACAATGTTTGGAGCTTTTCAAAAAGTTAATTTCACAGATTTTTTTACATTCTATTAAAGGTTATGGAACTTTAGAAGTATCCTCCGACCTTTGCACATACATATGTACAAAATAAGTTTATTTCCAGAAGTGAGTGCCTACATTCAAGGATGTCAACAATCTTTTTTAGCTACAATAATCACTTTTCAGACATCGTATACATTGTTACTTATCTTTCTTCGCTAAAAACTGTCTGTTAAATAACGGTCAAGCTGTTGCTTATGTGGACAGAGGCAGGTGTCGTAAACACCCGGAACGTGGTAGATTAAAGTCGGTAATGACTAGGAAGCACATTTCTGTCTGGCTTCAGTGAAGATTTGGGTCTAAAGGGCGTCACACAGACGATGTTCACCGTCACCGGTGCCATTTTTGCACAAAATTGCAGTTTTAGTGGGATTAGTACCACGCCATATGTATCACTAAGCTTTTTAGTGTACTTAGTAAATTATTAGATATTTTCGAATACTTTCGATAACTTTTGAAAAATGTATCATGCAAATGAACACTGCACACATTTCAAGTCGACAAAGTTCAGTCAGTGCCTACTACTTACCCACGGTCGCTTTTAATGGTTGCTTTCATTTATTCAGTGTTAATATACAATGCCTAATTTTGTAACGCTGAAAAGATGCATCGAAGATATGAGATCACCTAATTTCTCAACAGCCAATGAGCTCGCTGTGAAACAAGAGCACTTCTGTTCAAATGTGCTTTGACATGTAAAGCGTGATGTAACTTCTCAAAGAAACACTTGCGTAGTACTTATTCGAAGCTGATTGTATTGTGAGCATCACAAAAGGAGATGAAGCGTGTCATTCAATCTTCATCATTTCTTTGACCACAACGAAATATAGGTATAGGTAGATAACTATTTTTTCCTATGCAATCATTTTGTTCGAAAACTCCTAGTATCGGCATCGTAATTTAATAGATTAACAGTACAGATACCTAATTCAACTAAAAAGACCCCATATCAGCTGTAGCTCTCACCTGTTTATTGAGTTATTGTGCATTTTTATGGACATTTTCATAGCTCAGACGAAGCAGCAAAAACGTGAGAGAATTTTTTTCTTGTTTCATGTTGTTCTTGAAAGTGATGAGTAAATTGAGTAATGATCCCGTTTTCTTTTAGCTCGGATACGGATGGTCGCACAGCGGAAGGCGATGCGCGCGCCACCGGCCGCCGGAGTCGACGATGTCGGTGAGCAGCGACATACGGTTCACGAGGCGCAAGCTCAGCCGGCCCTGCCGCGGATGCTGCGCCGCGCTGGCGTCGCTGCTGGTGCTACTCTTGCTGGCAGCCGTCGCGGTCTACTTAGGACGTATGTGTACCTATCGTTCGTTCGTTTCAGCCGAAAGACGTCCACTGCTGGACAAAGGCCTCCCCCAAGGTTTTCCACAAAAATCGGTCCTGCGCCACTCGCATCCAGGCACCTCCCGCAACCTTCACCAGATCGTCGGTCCACCTAGTGGGAGCCCTGCCCACACTACGTCTTTCGGCTCGTGGCTCCGCTCGTAATAATTAATACTAAATCAGACATTAATTAATTTTAAAACCGGGCTGCTGACCGAGACTATTGATTTTCTATTCTACTGACAAGCATAGCGAAGAACGAATTTGATACGGTGGAATTCGATAACTGCGTAGGTATTTACAAGAACTTAAGTAAGTAATAAAATATGATACGGCGTTTTCCTTTTGATATCTCAAGAAAAATTGTATTGTAAATTGAAAGGTTATTTAAGTTTTAGGGATACAAGATAATGCTTTAGTATATTTTGAACTACTACGAGTATTTTGTCCTTCCATAATGAATTAATAAAGTGCACAAGCTCATCAAATGCAGTACTGCCAACGCATACCTTTGTTGGTAAACACCGAGGCAGACAGGTGAGAGGGGTCAATAGAGTCTGCACACACGGCGAGAGGACGTGGGCAGGCGAAGTGGTCAGGCCAGGGAGCTTACTCTGAAAACCGACTTCAATATACACCGCTATGCATCTCTCTCACCTATAATGCCAGCATTCCTAGGCGAGTGAGACGGATAGAATCCAATAACAACTCAGTTTCGCGGAGATAGGACTGTAGAGTCGCTAAGGCCTGCGGGTGACGGCAGCGGCCTTGCGCGATCCGAGCGACAAGTGCGCTGATAAATACCACTACCTACTTAGTTTGTAATTTTAGATCGTATCGTTTCTATTATGATCTTATTATTAAATAGCTTAAACATTTGGTAACAACAAAATAGGTAATTAGTATCAATCAACGCGACTGAAAAATGGAGGACAACAAACACTCTCTAGTTCAATAATGATTAAAAAAAGTTGTAAACTTATTAACTTTTTTTCCATACAAGTTAGTAAATGCATGTTCAATATTATTGTTAAAGATAAATATTGCAACTTAATAGTAGTGACTTTAACTAAGTAGGTACTTATCGACCTAAAAAGTTCAACTTCAATAATGCAACATAGATTAACATCTTTTCATGACATCTACTCGTATTTCCTTAAAAAACGTGTTACATCAAGCTTGACAAATTGTTTTTCTTCCAGACATGTACCTGTTCGGTGACCCGCTAAACCGGCAGACATTCCGGGGCTCGTTCGTGGTTGGCTCGTGGGGGGAGCGCCCCGAGGGCAGGGACCTGCACAACGACACGAGGGAGGCGCGCCTGCAGAGGGCGCTCGTCGATTTATATCAGGACTCCGAGCTCCGCTCGTGTTTTGTGTCCGCCGAGATCCTCGCATTAGATAAGTGAGTCAATGACAATCTTCAATTCAATTATCTTCAAAGCCACAACAAATGATAACGTACGCGAACGAAGCAAAAACGTCCACGCGTGTGAAATTGATGAATAGCTGATCTAAGAGACATCTCTTAAATCACGGAAACCATCACATATTGTACGTGACAAACAAGTTGCCTTAACTCATACAATCCGCATAAGCACAAAAAATTACAGCAGACATTTTAAACAATTTGTTGTGTTACTTTACTGTCGTAACCCAACGAAATAGTATTTATACTTTTACTATTATTTTTACTATATTATAACCTACATTTCAAACTGTAATTTAGTTGTAGGTATTCTAAGCAATTCATATTTTAAGCACATTTGAGACGGTTTAAAAGTTAAATTCAAGAATGGCCGTTGGTACGGCTAGTTACCTCATTGAGACTTACGTAAAACTGCTCTTATTTCGAATCTCTAAATTGTTTGTTACGATGCTTGTTTTAGCATAAAATTGATCGCGAGCCACAATTTATTTTTGTTGTGCGTGTCTATATCTAGGTACTTGGTCTAAAACAATGTTTTATAGTTGTTATGAACTTACTACTTGAGTAGTTCCGCAATACGAAAACTAGTTTTTGTATCTCATAAACTTTTTCATCTTAGTATTTGAAGTTCAAAGGCACATAAGTTACGCTTTTTCATGGTCACCAGAGTTTGTTGTGTCTGGTCACGAACGAAACGAGATCACTTAATCTACATCCATGATAGAATTAGCATTTGATTTCCAATGAATTGTTAGATCACGCGTTTAAGTAGTGCGATATGAAATCAAGGTAAAGGTTTCATGGCCCTAAGTGGGACTAGAACAAAGGCGACAGTGCCTTATCGGTTCTTTATGGAGAAAGCGAACTTTCACGGAAGGTATACATTTACCTATAGACAGACCAGACCTTCTTAGTCAGGGTAGAATGCGCATTGTGAGAAAAGCTGCAATATTGTATTACATAGTTACTTAGAATAGTAAAACACGCCGAAGGAAATCTATGAAAATTATACCTACTGTTAATAAAGATTAAGGGTTAAAGCTATATTTTAATTTAACTACATGGTGTTTAGCGGCTTAGAGAAAGTTCAAATCGTTTTAATAGTGTAAAACAATAAAAGGACTTTAACAGAAGTCTAATCAATTTCATGCTACTTTGTCACACTCACAACTTCATCACGAAATTGATTTTGTTTGACCATTCGCTATGTAGCGAATACTAGCTTTAAACTATTTACCTACCTACTTCAAATTAACTACTGCATATTTTAACATAAGGTGATAAATTAAACCGTATCAGGTATTTCGATCTAAAACAAATCTTGCAAAATATAACTTCTATCAAAACTCAGGCACCGTAAAATCATAGAAATCAGAAAGTGACTGAAATTATACATACCTAATTTATATTCATTAAATGTTGTTCACTAACATGAAAAACTACATACAATATGCACGGGTGATACAGTGGAATATAATGTACCTACTGATATAGAAAGTTCGATACGTGTTTTGTTTAAAATCCTTGCACTTTCTATGCGGAGTGCGTTGTTGCACTGAACCACATTGCCATAAAGTACTAAACGATCCCGACAGTCGATGCTCAGGGCCCTCTTCTGAACTGAATGCCAAACACGCACTCGATACATTCAATATACACGTTACAGGATGTAAAACCTGCACTTGAACTCAAAAGGAATTAGTTTATGTACGAATACGTTGTACAAATTATGACCAGAGGCCATTCGGCACTCCTCTCTATATCCATATAAGTTCCTTTTCCTTGTATGTTTAAGGCACTTGGAAAAGTTGGCATTCAGTAAAAAGGCAAGTTTCCAAGCTTACCTACCAACTTCAGAGTGGTCTATTGCCTAGAATTAAAAAATTCTGCTTTCGCAACATCACAAGTGATTAACGTAGTTAATAAGTAAGTAAACGGATTTCTTGGATTAGCCGTTTTAGTTACTGGATAGGGACAAACAAGTTTTTAAATGCAAGTTTCGAATAAGACGCGATGAGTAGGTACTCCAATTTAATTAAGATACCTACAATCTCTTTTCAAGTGTAACGTGTAGAGACGTATTAGATGTCCCCGTACCTACACTTTCTTCCTCGCTTTTAAGACAACCTTTCCAACAATGCTTCAAAAGTTGATCGGCAAGAAGTAGCCCAAGAATAGCATCTGCCGCATGAGCAGTACTTACTATGATCTGCTAGCATCTCCCATTAGGTACATTGTCAATTTGTCATACTTAACTAATTCAAACGCCAAACACAAAAGATCACGCTTTCGCGAGGCCTATAGGATGTGGGCCGAGTTTTAATTTAACAATCAATGGGGCATTAATCGTTCATTAAACGTCAATCAAATGTTTTATCTAGCTTTGGAATCTGTATAGTTGCGTAGGAGCCTTGGTTTTTGCGGTTGTCAATTACGATACAAAGTGATATTAATTTAAATGGATAGATTTAACAATATTATCATTATTAACTTACAATACATAATATCATAGATAGCTGCAAAAAGCCGCAACTTTTTATACATGCCGGTAATCGATGGAGCTTAGTGAGTAGGTATACTTACATACCTAGAAACTTTGATTGAAAGATTCAAAACAACTAAATATTTGTTAAGTAATATAAAAGTTAAGCGGACTGTTTGCATTTCACAAGATTTTCTAGATTTTCCGATAAGAACAAGGTCTTAATTATGCAGTTGATGCACTCGGCGATTTTTTAATAAATAAAATGTCATACATACTGATTTTAGCGTGGAGGAAGGCGAACGTGTCCACTTCGAGGTGTCGTTCGAGCCGATCTTCACGGCGGTGACGACGGGCGAGGTGGCCGCGGTGCTGTCGCGCGAGCTGGCGGCGCCCACGCACCTGCAGCTCGTCTCGCTGCCGGAGACGCTGCATATTGAGGTTGGCCATTATTAATTGTGTCTAATAGAACAAATTAGCAAGCGCAAGGCATATAGAATCTATTAGATATGGAAGGTTGAGCGACCTATAGAACATAATCAGCGAAAATCGGCAACTGTTGATCGTATCTATTCAAGTACCTAATTAACGTCACATTATCTCTCTTTCAGTAGCTTTACATTCTATTTCACATTAAGTACCTGCTGGGAAAAATAACGCCGACATCATATTCATTCTTCAGGAAAATTCTGTAATATCTTCCCTTGAATTGGAAAACACCGAGACAACGCTCGATGATGAACCGACGACAGAAGCCATGACGACTGAGGTGGAAGAAATCAGCAAGTGCTACCCGAAGACGCTGTCGATATGTTCCCACTTGCCATACAACACGACCACTTACCCCAACCTCGTGGGACACACGTCCAAAGACGCCATTTTGAGGGACCTCGTCGCGTTCAGGGAGCTTTTCGATGCTGAATGTTCTCATCTTGCTCAGGTAAAGTTTCAGTTTATTTTACAGAAACTAAAAACATTTATGTTTTTATACTTAAAGCTGAACCACAGATAATATGCTGAACATAGGATACCCATCGAATTATAGGAAAGAAAGAGGTAAAAATCCTACTAGCTGGAATTCCGCAATTCATTTATGGAGGAAATGTAGAGTTCATTTTGTTCGAAACCCTATATCCATTTGTACCAAGATCAAAGGCATAACATTATCTCATTAGAATTCGTTACCTAACGATAAAATAGCCTATTGATTGTTTACCTTCTACCTATCTATCTCCAGGACTTCGTATGCCAAATTCTGCAGCCGCGTTGCGACCTAGGCCGGCTGGTGAGACCCTGCCGCTCGTACTGCCGCGCTTTCCACGCGGGCTGCGGCGCGCGACTCCCCGAGCGGTTGCGGGCCTATTTCGACTGCTCGCACTTCCCCGACTACTTCGGGCCCGGGTCTTGCATGCCAGAACCAGGTAACTACAATACTTCGGTCTATCATCGTGATATCAGATCAATAGAATCTGTTTTGAAAAAAATGTTGTGCTAAGTGTTACAGTGTGTGACTGTGGTTTTAAATAAGAAGCCTCAATAGATCTAAGGCCCAGAACAGACGGTGAAACGCAACTGCAATGAAACTGCAACTGCTAGTTACTTTTGAGTTGCATTTAAGTTTCTGACATAGTGTCCGTTGAGAGACCACACATGACGCGACTAGTTTGAAACTTTCACTTTCAGTTTCAGTTTCATTCATCAGAATCATCAGAAAGTTTCAGTTTCGTTGCAGTTGCGTTTCACCGTCTGTTCTGGGCCTAACAGTTCTACATGTATGTAGCGCTGATGTTTTGAGTACCTATAAGGGTAAACCTGATAACTAACCATATCCACAACAAATACTAATTTTACGGTATTGACGCAGTAACTTATTTTTAGATATAACAAAAGTCAGTGCCTATTTAGTTGTAAGTGTGATTTATTTTACTAAAGCAGCACAAAATCGCACGCTTTGAAGCGTAAGAATGTATTGTACCTAACTACGTAGGTTTTTATATTGTTTCCATTTACTAAGCTTAACGAATCCATCGTAGTTAAGTCACAGAACCGATTAAAGTAAAGAAGCGTGGAAAGGCCTTGAACGGCTTGACTAAATTTATGCGTGCCTGAAATTTTTCGTGAAGAATTTATGAAATAAATTGGTTTGGTAGATACAAATTCCAAAGAAATGTAACATTTTAAAGAATTCAAGAACATAATATTACATTCTCTTAGTAAATGCTTAAGACATAAGGAGATACTCAAGTGCAAATAATATATGAAAATGAATGGTGTTTTGAAAAGTAAAAGTGGATGTTACCCTAAATTATGTTTTTTGTTACGTATTTATGACACTGCTTTGCACTTTAGCTCTTTCGTAATAAGATAATTAAAACGAGTCTCTTACACAAATAACTTATTTAAGACATGACGTGTAATCGCCTAATTGAATTCGTCAAGAAGAACATTACTTACTTACTCAGTTTGAATAGACCACTCAGTCTACTCAGTGGGCTATTCAGTCCAATTTTGTGTAGAGTAAGTTGATTGTTACCCAGTAATAGAATTTAGAGTTTTAAATAACATCGTCTCTCGACTTTTTTTGTTTTTATTTATGTGAACTAAATCGAGACTATCACTGAATCAACTGTGTAAAAAGTACTTTTACCACAGAATAATAACTACTTCGCTTTTACGTACGTTTCTCAGATTGCCTGGGAGGTCTGAACCGGCTGGCGCTATCCCGGCGCGCGTGCGACGGCATCCCGGACTGCGCGGACGCAGCGGACGAGCGCGGCTGTGCGCACTGCGGCGCCGGCGGCGGGCTGCGCTGCGCACTGCACCCGCACTGCCTGCCCTCGCACTTGCACTGCGATGGAACACCAGACTGCCCTGATGGCAGCGATGAAGTCGGCTGCTGTGAGTGACCACACGTTATTTTTGCCTAATAACCACACTATGGTAATAACCGTTTAATGGTAGCTGGCATTCTAGCTGTTGATCTAGGATACACCAGAACTTTTAGCAGTGAAAACGAGAGTTATGGTACTATTCCCACCGCTGCAACTCTACATATAGCCGGGATCTATAATCCAACCAGTGAAACAAGAATTGGAAATGAAAATTATCTTGATAAACTGCGCGTGTGTGTAACTGTCAGCAACAGCAACACACTAACGACGCGATAATCTAGCTTCCTAGCGTACTGTAATCGCAATGCCTGTACCCTAGTATCCTGATCAGATAGCAGATCGAGAAATTAGAGAAGTTAATTTTCTCAAAGAAAAGAAACTGTAGATTATGGCTCTTCAGGAGAGGAAGAGGTGAGCTCATTACCACAGAAAACTGGTAGTCTAATCTCTCCCCGCCCTTTTTTCAAGACTTGGTCTTCAGTGCTTACCTAGAAACTTTACTAAATCTCTATCCACAGTATGGATCACGCGATCGCTGGCAGCATGGCGGCGCGAGCGCGGCGAGGCGACTCTGGGCGCGGTGCGAGGGCGTGGCGGTTACGCGGTGTGGTCGGAGCGCGGCCGCGATGGTAAGATCTGCGCCGCGCCTTACGAAGCCGACAAGCGCGCGCTCAAGAGCGTCGCCACTTCTCTCTGCAGGGCTATGAGTTTTAGGTAAGCATCTAACCCCTTTTAATCACAAAAATTAATAAGAGAGTACATAATTATAGGTGACTTGGGACAATACCTGCTCAAAAGGAATTAATTTAATTAAACTTACATTACATTATTAACTATTAACCGCCTCTATGGTCTAGTGGTAAGACCACCTGCTTCAGACGCAGGTCCCGGGATCGATCAGTGGGGACAGATTTTTCTGTTCGCCTTAGTTGGTGGTAGGGCTTGTTCTCAGTCCGCCTGGCGAGCTACCACCATCTTACCTAAGTCTGTCGCCATAACAACAATGTTAAAAGCATTGTTGTGTTCCGACAGTTAGAGGTAAGATAGCCAGTTCCCCCAAGGTTGAGGATTCCAGATGAAGCTGAATTCCACCTTCGGCCTGATCATCACTGACCATCAGGTGAGATACAGGCCAAGAACTTCCTCGTTAAGATAAAAAAACTAGACAAGTTAATTAAAATCTTAACATTTTCGTAGCAAACGTCTAACTCGTTTATGTCTTTTGTTCGACACATTGTTCATTGACGATTAATGCACAATTAATGTTGATTAATATTTTTAATTTCAGCGCTGCATTGAATGTGGAGGTGGTATCTGATGCCGAAGAATTGAAGAGTGAGCATCCAGAATACGTGGAAGTGGTAGATCCTTTCGCGCCAGAAATATCGTTCCTGAAGAGCGAATGTCCCCAGCGTAAAGTCATCAAAGTTATCTGCGATCAGTTGGGTGAGGAAAACTGTTCTTTTTCAACATTTACTGTACCGTGAGAGAAGTACATCTAAAGAATGCTAAATGAAATACTGGAGATTGAGATAGTTAAGAGTTTATTGCTATATGTCGTAAATTACAATGTTATGCTAATGCTAAGAATGACGTGTGATTGCTATGAATGCGATGAAAGCACTGATTTATTGAACGGAATTAGAACGTACAAACGGCGGAATTGCTGACGGAATGATTTGAGTGTAATACAATATGTACACCGTACATTTACAGCAGTAATACAATTAGGCGGTTATCACACTGCGCTGCGCTCCGCCGCGGAGCGCCTGATTTTCATATAAAGAATCACGCGCGCGGACGCGTTGTCAGTGTAAAGTGCCGTGCGTGTTTTCTATACAAACTGAGGTACTTGCATACAATTATTAAATCTGTCGCCCCGCGCTCCGCGGCGGAGCGCGGCGCAGTGTGGTAACCGCCTTAAGGCCGGGTAGCAGAGAAAATGGCGAAAATGAGGTTTTCATTTTTCATTTTTGAGGTACTAAACAGTAAAATTAAAGGCTAAGATTTTTATTGGGCATAGTTGAGGATATTTTCTAGGGCTATTAACGGATGGAAACACGATTTGATGAAGTTGACTCGATAGAATAAATTCCCAAAGTTACCTCTATTCGTTTTCTATTTATGGTTTTATTTTTAAAATAAGCGATTTGAGATTCTAAATCTTTTACTAAACTAAAGTTCAGAAATAACTTGAGGGCTTTTAACGGATGAAATTTTTATATTGCGTCTTATTTAGTTACTATGTTAAAAAATGTGGAAAAAATCGTCCATGACGGCTTGGACAATCTCAATCAGTCGCGCGGTGGCGCTTACGGAGGACGGACGCGTGTCAGTTTTTTGGCCGTGACAGTTCGCGATTTGTCAATATTTTTGACAATGATGACTTTGATGAGTCACAGTATAATAATATCAGTGTTACTGGAGAAAGCTTAAATTTTTGATAGTTAAAAATTATCAATTTTTTGTACCTATTGAAATTTAAATCGTTCGCATCCTTTTAAACGAAGACTCTACTCATGATACATAGTACATTCCTCAAATATGAGACAAAACCAATGAGTTAAAATTACATTTTAATAGTACCTACATACAATCGTCTTACACTGACACAAATAAATAATAAAAAATACTGTCTAAGGTCTGTAGCTAAAGGTCTAAGCTGTAAGATAGAAGAATCTTCTAGCCAAAAAGATGGCAGATGCAGCAGATGTCAACGGATTTAAAACTGGAGTTCATATGACTCCTTGTAGACTTGAGTCTCTAGAGCGTTCCTTCCTCCACCATGCGTAAGAATTTTCACAAAAATACTGTCTAAGGTCTGTAGCTAAAGGTCTAAGCTGCAAGATAGAAGAATCTTCTAGCCAAAAAGATGGCAGATGCAGCAGATGTCAACGGATTTAAAACTGGAGTTCATGTGACTCCTTGTAGACTTGAGTGTCTAGAGCGTCCCTTCCTCCACCATGCGTAAGAATTTTCACAAAAATACTGTCTAAGGTCTGTAGCTAAAGGTCTACGCTGCAAGATGGAAGAATCTTCTAACCAAAAAGATGGCAGATGCAGCAGATGTCAACGGATTTAAAACTGGAGTTGATGTGACTCCTTGTAGACTTGAGTGTCTAGAGCGTCCCTTCCTCCACCATGCGTAAAAGTTTTCCAAAAATACTGTCTGAGGTCTGTAATAAAAGTCTAAACTGCAAGATAGAAGAATCTTTTAGCCAAAAACATGGCAGATGCAGCATATATCAACGGATTTAAGACTGGACTGGCACCACCTTGCAATGTCATCCTCTCATTGTTATCTGTAATGTAAATTATTTTTAAAAAGTATTTAAAAAATAAAATGTTCGTTTTATTATTTCAATAATCTGACCTCTCAACTCAACTACACTACACAAACACCTTTGTTCGCAACTGTACTGACGAAACCTCGATATTATACCGTTCATTTAAGATGGCAAGCTTTTTGCTGCGGTAATGCACTCCAGGTAACCGTGTTTGATGCTTATTGCTCATAGTGATTTTCGGTACAGAGCCACGTACATACGTTATACATAAATTATGGAAAGAAAACACCCAGACCAATACAAACAAATATGTATGCAATTTTAGTATGATATTTTTATTTATTAATAAACAAAAAGACTGAACAAAATTGATGCCTGTACTGATTAATGTAATTAACCACATGCAAAGCTTTGTGAATTGCAACAATTATAATTTATTATCCAAGCTCTAAATAATCGCTACTACGAGTATTATTATTTTTTATTTGTGTTGAGCGGCTATTCTAGTTCAATAAAGTCCTAGTATCATATACTACGAGTAGCTGATCATAAAATGTTTTTCCAATCGCTCAAGCTCCCGAGGATCTACCGATAGGTCGGGTGACGTAATCTTGAAATTATTTTAGCCGGCGCGGAACTTCCGGAAGGTCGGGTGACGCCACGCCTCTCTGAACCGTGTTTACTTTGGCAGTTATATTCTATATTTATTCGATTCTAAAATATATTCCCAAACATTTTGAAAGTTGTTTTAATTTGTATCACTTGGATATGATTTGTATTAGAAAGTGCTGTGAGTGTGACGCTTGAACGGAAGGAAGTCAACCTAACCTAACCAACTGCGTATTTCTATACTGTGTAGCCGCGAGAGCTCTTTGGCGCGCTGTCTTCGGCGAAGTATTGCGCGCGCAGATTTTGACAGCGCGAAATACCTACTTTAGCAGAAATACCAAGCCTTAATACTGTAGTCTAGAACAGTTGATAGGAAATGTCGCACTCGCAACACCTTTCAAAGTAGGTACATATTGCGTTAAAATATGAATGGAGATTATTTGCCAGTTATCAACTGCCAAGATTTTAATCAATATCCATCTTACAGAATGTGGCATCCCAAGCGCTCGAGTGGCGCGCGCGCGCAGCGGCGTGGAAGGCCTGCCCCGTTCCGCGCAGCCCGGCAACTGGCCCTGGCACGCGGCGCTGCTGCGCGCTAACGTGCACGCGTGCGACGCCGCGCTCGTGCACGCGTCGTGGCTGCTCACCACTGGCTCCTGCTTCCAGGTTGTTCTCTTGAAATCTAATTCGATCTCCCTAGGTTGATCTGATCGAAAAACAGTGTACAGTTAGATGCAGGCCCCTCTTTCCCACTGGGCAGTTTGGCACGTGCCCAGAGCCCCGCAATCGAGGAGGCCCCCGTCTGTTCTCATAAAAGATCTTTTTCCAGATGAGAAGGGCCTCCCTTGATTCTTATGTGCCCAGGGCCCCTAGGAGGGTAACGACGGCCCTGGTTAGATGAATGAGATTGAATACTTATTCAAAATAATGTGCTAAAATGTACTTTTTAAATCTCTATCTGTTTGAGATTAGGATTCACAGACTTGCTTCTCGTATTTAGAATACTTATAGCCTCATTCGACATTTTTCTATATTGTCAGGGTCAACCCAACGTAGAATGGATTGCCAGACTTGGCACGGTGCGCATACAGAGCACAACACCGTGGCAGCAGGAGCGGCGCGTCGCAGAAGTGATCCCTTCCCCCGTCGAAGGCAGCATGCTGGCCCTACTGCGCCTTGAGAAACCCGTGGAGATGACCGACTTTGTACGTCCCGTATGTCTACCGGACAACACCACCTCCGCCGACCACGCCATCTGCAACACGCTGAGCTGGACACGGAATAGAGACCAGCTCCAGAGAGTGCAAGTGATCACTAGTCCGATGAACAAATGCGAGAACGTCAGCATTGCAACTGTCAACGGAATTTGTTCAGAAAGACTTTACGACAGTGATGATTGCGATGTAAGTTGAACAGCATCTAATTGCAAAATTATCAACCAATATTACTTACTATCCATTATTCTAATAATAACCGTTACATATTTTGCAGGAAGAAGAATACGCTGGAAGTTCCATGATGTGCTTTGACGAGAAAACGAAGCACTGGTCTCTAGTTGGTGTAAGCGGGTGGCGAATAGCCTGCTCAAAAATAGGGCTTGGCCGGCCTCGAATATATGACTCCATTGCTTCACACCTTGACTGGATCAAACAATCTATATCCCACTATCCAAGGTGACCTTTTAACAACTGAAGCTTCTGTAAAGACTGCATTGTTATTCTTAATTGTTAATTTAATAATACAAAATTTGTATGATCAAGTATAGATAAGAAAATAGTTTGTCAAACTTAAACAGGTGGTGAAGAGGTTGAGAGGTAACCCTTGAAATGATGCAACAATTGTTTTACAAATGTTATAAACTCTGTGACAAGAGATTTATCTGCAGACAAATTATAATTAATGTTAGGTATCTACAAATTCAATAAGAGCAGAGGCAAGAATAATCATCATTCTTGAATTGAAATAGGTAGGTATACCTTCAATAAATAAATTGGTACAGAATTATTTTTTCTTGTTTATGGTAGCAAAAATCTAAAACTGTGAAGTAAAGTAAGTACCAAAATAACACTGGAGTCTCAGAGTAAGTTATGAAAAAATATTACCCTCACAAGAACTCACAAGGCATCTAATCCAGTCATTAGAAAAAAATCCTATAAAACAACACACAGTTGAAAATATCACCCTGTATATTTAATTAATATGATGTTATGTTTACATGTTTAACTGTAAAGTTTATGCCTTGTTAATTACTAAACTAATGTAAATTACTATGATTTTTATTGTAGGATAAGATAATTTATTTCAAAATTGTGTCACTGGAGAAAATATCCACTTGGATTCTAATTAGATGAATAAGTTGCAAATGTGTTCGAAACTAAACAAGTAGGTAGGTATCTGTTAATTTTCATTTCTATGAAAAAGAAATTTGTAAATATAAATATAAGAAAATTTACCAAAATTAATTGCCAGATAAATGTTTGTACCTAAATGATGTGGATTTTTATTGAGCTTGCAATGCCAAGCTTACCAAACTGATCCTAGAGTAGTGAGCTAGTGAGTTACACCTTGATGCCCAGTTTTAGCTAAGATACTTCTAAAAATATTCAAGAATTAACACTTTTGTGTTAAATTATTTGTACTTTTTTGCTTTAATTTTGTAAAATGTTCCCTTCCTACCATGTTAACTTTATCAGACTAATATAAGATTTAACCAAAACTATCTTGATGGAATAATAATTGAAGCTCATATCTACTTATTGTGGTCCATCCAACTACTAATGTAGGTATTGAAGTTAATAAAACCAAGTAATGATAAAATTCAACCATTTTATTGATTTGAAATTTGAATCTAAGAAAAAGTACTAAACTATTTACACTTCTGATAACATCTTACAAATAAATAAATAAATACTAAATTACTTGAGAACACCTTCTTCCTGCAGTTCCTTTCTAATCTTGGCTTGAATGTGATCAGGGAAGTTTTTGAGTTCATTATTGATGTAATCGTTTAGGTTTTGCAGTGGTTTGTAATGTTGATGTACCAATTGAGATCCAGCTAACATGGAGAACATCGCGGCAAACGAAAACGTGAGGTACTGGCCCCAAGTCACTCCGGCAGGCATGTTAAGCAGTATGTCCAGCAGAATACTTCCTTATTTTATCTTCAACAATGTCGTGAGCTCTGCGCCTCTTGAATGTGTTATAAAAGTTGACCTCACCAACTTTCCAGTTAATCATAGAAAATTCCAAAGCTGCGCCGAGTACGAAAAACATAGGCAGAAACCTATACATTCCAAATGTTTTCTTGCCTGGCCATTTGTTGACTAGTTTTTGAATCCAGCCAATTCTCATTGCATTCGTCAATATAAATAAAACTTATTGAATTGTGTTCTGCAGTGAATAAATTGTGAACAAATCAACAAAATTGTGAAATAACCTCAAATTAGAATTTTAGTCATACTCTCTAATCTGTGATTAGAATCACCACCAATAACTGTCAATGTCAAAACACAGATGACAGAAGTATGTTCCGAAATACAGCGAAGTGTTTCATTGCTCTCACTAGTCACTGGTGAAATTATGTTCGATCCATCTCCATCAGTGCACTGCTGGGAAAAAAAGAAAGCGTAAATCATTACCATTTTTATACTGTAAGCACTACAGTGGGTCTAGACAAAGTGCAAATTATAATCGCAAACCAGTCGATAAGTGGTCGAAAAGCCCCTTTTTTGTATGGAGTTTTGACGGATTCGATTTTCGATTCGATCAAAAAGTGCGTTTTGTCTAGGGGGGCAGGTAAGCACTGGCGCTTTCGAGGTAGGTGTTCTCAGTACTTTGATCAAGTGATAAAAAAAACAAAATACTGAGCAGTGCTCACAGCGTAGATAGAGAATAGAGGTAGATGGGTCATTAGCGTACACCTGAGTGAGATAGCAATATATGTACATACCATATCTATAGCTACAACAATAGACTTAGTATTGGCTACGTTAAAAATTACCCTGATTTTAGGGGTAAATAGGTAAGCTGCGGGTGAAACTGAGGCGCAAAATCTAGTAAGTATTACTATAAAGGTGAAGTGAAAGTTTGTGTGTATGTATGTTTACCTTTTTACGCTTAAACAACTGGATGGACTTGATTGATGGCGTGTGCGTGCAAGCTTTTTTCTATATTTAAGAGGTTAAACTGAGTTTTTGAGGATTTAAATAAAAAACCACTTTAATATAATACTTTAATCAGTATCACTGACCCTTAAACAAAATTAATTTGTTTTAAAAATTCCTGACGATATCAGACTTTTCTGAAAGCTTTTTAGCTGCATGATGTATTCGAACTTTCAGATACTTTAGCATCTGGATTCAAAATGTCTGGAACATATTCGAGAATGTTGACTTGGATGCCAATGTACTCGGCCCGTACACTCCGTCCATTTATTTCTTAAACTTGGTTCATTCGGGAATCTAAAAACAAAAATACATGAGGGAATATTGACTAGGCCTGCTGGTATCCCCAGCGGCTTATAACCCGACTAATGACAGATTACATGTATTATCATAATGAATCTTCTGGCACATGATGACTTTCACTCCAGTCGGTTAATACCCAATTTATAGGTTTAGAATAATCAAATTTTTAACATAATTACGAGAAAACTTACATTTCGGTAACATCAAACAATCGTTTTCTTAATGTTTATTACCTTCAGTTACCATATAATAGCGAAAAAATGCTACTTACCGATGAAAGGTTATGTTTGGTTCTTTTCGTTCACTACGGCTTTTACAACCAATTATACAACAATTCACCATTACTGCAAACGAAATCACACAAAATACTGTGTAGAACAATGTTCTGATTGTTTTATTTGACATGAAATCACTATAAATTGATGAAAAACATCAAAACACCACGCAATTGTCTGCCACCAAAGCAAATGGTGGCAAACATAAAAAACCGATACGCAAGCGGAGACAGAAAAAAATGTTTTGTCCTGCTCTCCCATATTTATCTGACATATAAGCTTTCTCACTCTAATTTTTTTTTTTAATTAGTAGCTTATCTATACTCTATCCTCTATCTACGGCTCACAGTGTGTATTTCGGAACATTCCCCTCAGCCCCCTTCACAGATATGGATAGATCATGAAGCTAAAGATAAAAATGGAGGGCAGAGTTGGAACAAAAACTTGAGTCAAATACCTACTTATATCTATCTCGCTCTCTGCGGCCCTACCTCTCTTTTTAGTGTGAACTGTAGTATTGCTATCTTCTGATTTAAATCTCCTTGTAAATTCTTCGAAATAGCCAATTCACTAACCAAATCAGAAGTTAAACAAATAAATAATTAATATTTGAAACTAAGATTACCTAGTTAAATAAAAAATAACAAAATTTTCGGCCATTTGGGCTTAATGTGTTGGCGAATCAGGGAATTACAATCCCAATTCCTGGGTAATCGGTACCATGTGGCAACATCGGCCCAATCCGGCCCATCATGGCGGTTGTTTAGTTAATTTCGTTTGAGATTGTTTACAGGAAATAATCATTGTTTTATCACAAGAATTGGTGCAAAATTTTGTAGTGCGTGGTTGCGGTAGTACGTGGTGTCCTGGAAGTGACATAAGATTCCACGCGTAAGTGTTTATTTCGTGATTTCCGACATTGGATCATTGTAAACATTTTTCACATTTTTTACAGTAATTTCTTCCTAAAACGTTTTACCAGTAATTACACTTATCATTTTTAATGATACCTATGTCAAGAAATAAAGATTTTACATTGGTTTCATTGAATTTGAGAAATTTTATATTTTTTGTTTATTTAGAAAGAGCGAGTCTGCCCACAGAGAGCGAGATAGTGATACTTAGTTTGTGCTTCAAGTAGGTATTCGGAGTGTGGCCTCCATTTTTATCTGTAGCTTCATGGGATAGATGCAGCATGTGTCAAAAATTGTATGAAGCCGAGCGTGCCACTTTTTAAACGTCATTAGTGTCATTTTAGCGAATTTTAGTGATTGCCGCAACGTAAAAGTAATCGTATCATCGTACTGCATTTGCAAAGTCATCGAATGATATCGTGTGACTCGATTCGAAAATTAATTAATTCCGATAAAACTGATAATTTGTTAAATACAAAACCAAAAACATCTTTATTTACCTTTTTAAAATAAATTAATTCTTACAAATCGTCAAATCTCGTTATTTATTTTACCCTACCAGCGTTTCAAGACATAAATGGCAATGCCAGATTTTGTATGGAAGGTGGCGTCTTTTTTTTTTCGCGCGGCCATCGACCAAACTTTGTTTTTTGATTACAAAATAGTGTAATAAACCAAACTTTCTATGGCATGTATACCTCTAAACTCAGTCTGAACTGAGTTACGAGCATTAGAAGTTTGATGATTTACATACTAGATTTGCTTTTTGCGCGCAAGTTTTGTAAGAAATTGCAACAAAATATTGCGCTATTTTTTTATTGCGCTGATTCTGCTGCATACTGATGTCTGGAGCCTTTAATGGATGGTATTGTTTGTTCACACATACAATGTCACTATTTTGTTGCAATTTCTTACAAAACTTGCGCGCAAAAAGCAAATCTAGTATGAAAATCATCAAACTTCTAATGCTCGTAACTCAGTTCAGACTAAGTTTAGAGGTATACATGTCATAGTAAGTTTGGTTTATTACACTATTTTGTAATCAAAAAACAAGGTTTGGTCGATGGCCGCGCGAAAAAAAAAAGACGCCAATTTCCGGCATTGTCTTTTGTCAAGTGCATGAATACATTCATCAGTGTGTGTCTTATTGTTATGAGTAAGTACGGTTCCTTGGGATCGGTATGAGTGCACCACATACAGGGACCATGGTTTTAACTCTTAAGAGTACATCGCAGGATATGTATTAAAAACAATGCTACTTTACACTTCTTCTACTGCTACTTTATTCTAATTAATTATTTGTTACTTGTGCTGTTAATTACAATTCTCAATCCGTAAATAATTTCTTCTTTCTACCGTGTTCGTACTACTGTCCCCGTAAAATCATCGTAACCGATTATTGTAATCGGATTACATGAACATCACTCGACCATGTATGTCCATTTGGACATATCGGAATGGCACGCTTTGACGATCAACTTGCTGTATCTACTCTAATCCATATCTGTGGCCCCCTTAGACAAAACGCACTTTTTGATCGAATCGAAAATCGAATCCGTCAAAACTCCATACAAAAAAGGGGCTTTTCGACCACTTTTCGACTGATTTGCGCACAGATATGGATTAGAGTAGATACAGCAAGTTGATCGTCAAAGCGTGCCATTCCGATATGTCCAAATGGACATACATGGTCGAGTGATGTTCATGTAATCCGATTACAACAATCGGTTACGATGATTTTACGAGGACAGTAGTACGAACACGGTAGAAAGAAGAAATTATTTACGGATTGAGAATTGTAATTAACAGCACAAGTAACAAACAATTAATTAGAATAAAGTAGCAGTAGAAGAAGTATAAAGTAGCATTGTTTTTATTTTAATATATATCCTGCGATGTTATAGAGATGGGTTTCCACCCGGGTAAAAACCCACATGAGGGTAAAAACCCAATAAAAACCCGTTTCATTCCACCCGTGGGTGTTTACACCGGGTGAAAACAAATAATTTTATAATTATTTCAATTGGTATCTTTTCTTTATTTTTATTGAATTTTTCTCATTTAAGTTTATTGATTAATAAGTAATAAGTCAAATTTAACACTAATATGCATTTATATCGTGGCCAAATCATAAAATTGATCACGTTATGATGATGTGACCAATTATTTTATAAAATGGTGTTATTTCAAGAATCGTTGAACCGATTTAGAAGAAATTTAGTAGGAACACAATAATTTGTGATCATGGCAAGGACATGGAGGGGGGGGGAGGGGGGGGGGGGATGCCAAAGATGCCAAACTCTCTCTTTGATGATAATTACGGTATAAAGTTACAAATAACTACACCAACTACAAAGTACTTCTGCTTAAAAACTTGAAATCGAACCGCCCTTCCGCCACTGTAACGCATTGTAACGTTTTTCAAGACCTCCTCTCCCCCCAGATTGCATTACGTAACACTAGAACGCCCCCTTAGCAACAAATACCACTTCCGACTTTAAAAAAACGCTATTTTTGTTTTCACCCACCAGAATGGGTGATAATGGGTAAAAACCGGGTTTTTACCCAAATCACCCAGTTTTAACCCAATCGGGTGAAATGGGTTTTTACCCACTACCCATCTCTAGCGATGTACTCTTAAGAGTTAAAACCATGGTCCCTGTATGTGGTGCACTTATACCGATCCCAAGGAACCGTACTTACTCATAACAATAAGACACACACTGATGCATATATTCATGCACTTGACAAATTTGTCTTGAAACGCTGGTAGGGTAAAAAAAATAACGAGATTTGACGATTTGTAAGAATTAATTTATTTTAAAAAGGTAAATGCCTATGTTCAGCAGTGGACGTCCTGTGGCTGAAATGATGATGATGATGATGAAAAAGGTAAATAAAGATCTTTTTGGTTTTGTATTTAACAAATTATCAGTTTTGTCGGAATTAATTAATTTTCGAATCGAGTCGCACGATATCATTCGATTACTTTGCAAATGCAATACGATGATACGATTACTTTTACGTTGCGGCAATCACTAAAATTCGCTAAAATGACACTAATGACGTTTAAAAAGTGGCACGCTCGGCTTCATACAATTTTTGACACATGCTGCATCTATCCATATCTGTGGATTTGCGATTATAATTTGCACTTTGTCTATAGTTCCAAAATACTGAACTGTCCTGTCCATGACATTGACAGCGGGGCGCCACCGTCTATACCGGATCGCTGGTTCCGATTTTTGCCATGTTGGAAACCATATAGTTGAACGATGGTAGCGCCCCCCTGTCATTGAGTTTGGTGGGACAGTTCAGCGTGGGTCATCTATAGACCCACTGTGGGTCTAGACAAAGTGCAAATTTTAATCGCAAACCAGTCGAAAAGTGGTCGAAAAGCCCCTTTTTTGTATGGAGTTTTGACGGATTCGATTTTCGATTCGATCAAAAAGTGCGTTTTGTCTAGGGGGGCTGGTGTTCACACTCGCATGTCATTTGTCACATTTGTCAAACAACATGTGTCAAACCACAGATTAGAGAGTATGTGTCAAACAACATGTGTCAAAGTCAAACGGCCCTTGCCTCGCCCTCAACATAAAATTAATTTTATTAGAATTATTTAAGTATAATTAGTATAGTGTAGAAATCGAAATGAAGTAATGAACAATCATTTCTCGAAAAGAACGTATGAAAAAAATTTTTTCGAGGCCAATAAACCCACAAAGTTAACCGAAACAAGAAAACTGAAACTACACAACGAAGGATGGGGATTACTTACTGAATATTATCTGGAATCAGTTAAAATCAACAAAAATAACAATGGTACTATATCATCAATTGCTACATTGAAAATCAGTGATAGATCTGGACAAACAACTTGTTTAATAAGGGGTCCTACAATAGGCCTGCTATTTGGCTTGGAACCGTCTGAATGGTTGGAAGTAGAGAAACTTAACAGCTGGACACAGCAGTTATTTTATAGATATTTCAAACATGGACTTAAAACATCATTTAGCTATGAACAAAAATTGTTTTATAACTTTTGCCTCATTAATCAGAAAAAGGATGTTTTAGTTGCTATTTTCCACAGATGTGCTAATAAAAGAAACGTGGATAAAGACAGTGCTGTTCTTGAAATTGTAGAGCTTAGAAAATGTACTAACTATTTTTTAGATTTGTATTCAGAATCATTGAAAAGTTTGGGAAAATAAATGTAATATTATTGTACTTAAGTTATTATGTTATTATGAAATATTATTGAGCTTCTGTAATCTTGCTTGCCCATCTTTCAATCATGTTTATATTTGTAAATGATGTATAATTTTTAATTAAACTATGACATATTGTAAGTTTTCCTTTATTATTACTTTCAACTGATGCATTATGGTTGATTTTCTTCCTACATCTCATCCATTTCATAAAACTTCCTTAGTTTTTAAGTATTTTTTATTATTTATGATCAGGTATGTAGGTAAAATTACATTATGTACATAGATTACCACTTCTAACATAATTAATAATATCTAATAGGTACTTAAACATAGCTACAAATCAAGTTTAAATCTATTTACCAGTTACAACAAAACTACATACTTAAGTGCTTAGTATGGAAAGATACTACAAAGTAAAAGTTAAAGGAAACTCCAAATTCCCCCTCCACTGATCAACTTGGAATAACAAACACTTGATCAAAGAGAGACCCTTACAATTTATCACTCTTATAATCTAGAGTTTACAAACATTTTGCTAGAACTATTTTAATAAATCTGGTAGAGAAAATCTCATCAACTAGGTAGGTATCTAAATCAGTAGAGGTATCAGATTCCTATGTATGTTTACACAAAGAGTAATGAAATGAAACTTACTTTTACCATTTACTTGTTTTAGAAATGTTACTTTTATACCATATTTGGTGAACTTGGCTCTACTTAACCGTTTTTAACAATTTCTATTAAATATTTTTACACCTGAAAGTTCTAAAAAGTTTTTATTTCAGCATACTAGGTCAAAATGCACACCATTTGGTGAGTTACTCGATGCAACAGTCACGCGGAGTGTGGGCCGCGTTCGCAGGTCTGGGTGGCTGGTATCTCAGTACCGGTGGTGGGCGTTGACATCGAGTAGGTACGGTTTTTTGCCAACGGAAGGCAATAACGATATTCAAATTTGTTTAGTTGGTTCTGCGAGTCGCTCGCGCAGTCGGCTACAGAATAGAGAGCAGTAAGCTTTGTGACGGCGCGGCGAACGCACGAGTCGGGCCGCGCGTGATAACGAAAGAGCCTAGAGCTCCCGATTGTAGCTGCAGCGAACGAGACGCAGAGATGGAAGTCGCGGGTCAATGGCGGCGGGAGTGGGCAGGCGCTGCCGAATATGGAAAGGTGAGGCCACCGACCTACCCCTGAGCTTGCTAAGTTCAAAAAGACACTTCGACGTAAGACCTAGAACTAATTTTGTACGCGTAACGTGTTTTCACTTGAAGCTTTCTACAATATTTTATGTGGGTGTTTTGTTATAGGTGTAAATATCGTTCGTTTCATTGATTGTGGTGGGGGCACCACATAAATTAAGCAGTCTATGGAGAAAAAAACTGCTTTATGCATAGCAGTAATAAAGCACTTAGTAGTCATTACCAAAAAAGTATAGTAGTCGTTTCCTTATACGGCTGTAAAGCTACGCGGCTATCTGAGCTTTATTTTAACATTTTAAAGTATTACAAAAATGGAACTTGGGGAACATTGTGGTAAAGTTCAATGTCGAGAATGAAAAGCCCGGACAAACCAGTCTGTCAGACTTATTTTTTCTTTGCTCTTTTAGGTTTCGCGAGAATTATTAGTTACTGACGTTAAGCCAAACGTTAGGTCATTCACAATGTTCCTCATCTTGCAAAAACTAAACCAAATAGTTGGGTAAACCTCGTAGTAATTTAAGTAAGTACCTACCTACATAGGTAGATTGTTGCACCTATACTTACAGTAGGTACGTTAATTAATTAATAAAGACTTATACCTGTAAAAAAATACATGTCCTAGCTTTTGCTTAACATATTATAATATCCTACTAATCATTAGTTCCTATTGGACATCTAACAATGTTGCGCATTTCGTATTCCATGCAGTAGTTTATGCGGGTGCGATTTCACCCAAATCGTTGTGGTTGCATCTTACAATTTTCCCACTGATTCAAAATGAGTAAACAAACTTTTATATATTTTCTCAGAGAGATTTTGCATTGTCGCTACAAAAAAAAGCTATCATAGAATAAAATTATAGAAGTTTATAAAAAAATTATTGCCCTATGTGATGTTTGTTTCACTCTTTGTTTTTTTAACTAAGAAAACGGCGTGTGTTTAACGCATTTCAATTGCTTACTTACATTTAAATTTTCCTCTGAAATATAAAATAAAATATAACTCTAACGCGTTGATGTCTTTTATTCGATGTCGATATATGTATTATTTTATGTAATAAGTATTTTTTTAGTTGATGTTGGCTTGGCTTTACTTACTTATTAACCCTAATATACTATGTTAATTTAAAAAATATCGATAATAATAGTTTTATCCTTGTGTAAACCAATTTTCATTACCTTGTAGATACCTATCTAAGTAGGGAAATAAATACGTACATACACTAAATAGGAAAGTACCTAGTCCTTAAAGGAAGAAACCAATACATAAAATAGAGGCAAAACATAAAATCCTTTAATTCGATATTGATCCCTAAGTGAAAGTTATTAAGATTGTATTTTCTTAAAAGATTTCTTATTGATTATGTTGTGTATAAGGATGTAAGTATGCCTAAAGTGAGGGATTGCGTGAGATGTAACAATTGGAAGTGCTATAGGAAGCTGTAGACAATAGCAATCTCGATTCATTTGTCGAACGGTGAAAGTGCGCGACGTAGGAACCTACTACCTACAGAAAACAATTGTTTCCTATTCATTATCTTTGTAAACGTACCTAAACAGAGTAGATTACCTAATCTTTTTTAGACTAACCAAGTAGGTAACATTTTTTCTGTCAGGCATTTTGTGTCTCAAAAATTCAAATGCTTGCGTTGATATTTGAGCAAGGGAGAGAGCTTGAATAGAATCAAATCAATGGTCTATACAAATCTGTTTAAGCACCAACACGTATCCCTAAGAATCCTAAGATCAAATTAATTGAGCCTAAAACAGAGATTGCAGCCGAAAATCGGTATCGTTTTACAAAGTAGAGCCACTGATTTCATCATTGTTTTGTTGACATGGCGTGACTGCTAATGGTGGCTTAATCTGATCAAGATTTGGAAGTATCATCATTATGTTTCATCTTCAAGGACCAAGCTTGGTTGTCGCTAAAATGGTTAACGATCCATGGCAGGAGGAGCCGATGTTCAGTTTCGTGCGCATGCACACGCTGCCGGAAATCCTGCGCAAAGGCCGCGACGAGGCTGCGTATGCGTTTAATTATGTTATTTTTTGTGTTACCGGTGTTTATCATCATCTGACTAGCCTATTTAATGCTAATATGCTAACAAGAGCAGAATGCCTATCACTATCACATTCATGTTTATTAATATCTAATAGAATAGAAAATCAAGATACTGAAAAAGACGCGAGCATTTACTGCCAACTAAAATTATTTTCCAAACATTCTAAATTGTAATATATTTTATGTAAACCGCTTGCCCATAAATATTTTCCTAATGCACTAGTTTACAGAATTAGGTTATGGTCATGATTAACAAAGGTCTGCAAATAGATAATGTACCTACCTACCTACACAACGTTTGTGTTTGGTAGATAGCAATCAATGGGTTCGCCTGATTAGTTATCTTAAATAGATAAATATAGATAGTACAAAATGCAAAAGTAAGTTAAAATTGTCTAACCTAATCCAAACTAATAAAATAAGTGTGAAAAGATTCTGTGTTACGTTTCATCTAATTTCATAAACGAATGTACCTACTTAGTAGGCAGATACTTAGGTAGCTTTTTGCCCACATAATTACAGCACAATGCCATGCTAAAAAAGAAGTGATTACTTGCTCAGTACATAAGGAAGAATAGGAAGTATTTAATTTTATGTCATTCACATGATTGATGTCAATGGCACCCTTTGAGGCTTTGCGCCACAAGAAATTAAGAGATCAAAATGAGTGAGTAATAAAAATGCGCACAAGCAGGTTCATTAGCCCCCCATAATTCGTAGACGTTTCGCAACCATTCATTTCATGGTGCAATGGTTAGACGTTAATTATGTTTCAGGTTTTGTTTATTCTGTTTTTCAAATAAGATTTCGGATTTCACGGTTTAACTGCCATAGAATCCCTCTATTGTTTTACAATTATTAGTTAAAGTTATTGTTCTGTAGGCTTTAACCATTTAACATAGGTAGAGAGTAGTTAGAGGGTAGAAAGTTACAAACTTTAAGCATTCTGAGAGAAATATAGATATTGTCTTTTTCATTTTTAATGTAGGTGAACCTAGACTTAGCTCGATAGGTGATATTTTGTATTATATGAGGATGGATAGATTTTAAGACAAAAATAATTATGTACCAACCTAGCAAATCAGAACAGAATATGTACAATCTTTATGATTCAGATTTTTGAACTTAATGCAAACAAGACGCTAGTAAAGACATCCACTTGTAAAGTACCTACTTACTTAATTTGTAATTTGTCCCATACATACGTACTTATTTTTTGTCCATTGTTAACCACTGCCTATACAGCGTGCTACGCATTAATTACAATTAATACATAGACCTACTATTGGGATTATATTGGTCATTCATTGTACTTACTCCGGTAAAGAATTGCAAATTAATGATAAATACAATAAATGATAAATTGTATCTGTATGAATATGGATAATATGTATAACGTGGTATAACTATCAGAGAACAATATGTGATAGTAATATCTAGTGACGTCAATACCATACCTAAATATAAATAAATTCAAATTATAACAAGTTGCCGTTGGGTTTCTCTCGTGGGTGACTAAAAGTTACGCATACATTAAGCTAATTTATATTACCACACTGATTCACGCCTTCCGATTCCGACGAATCAATGTAATTCTCTTAATTTTCTAATAAGCATAACTCATATCGGATTTACAAAGTCCAATATTCCCTCCCAGAGCTAGATGATAAACGCAACGGAGAGCAGCATTCTAGGCTCTAGGCAGGCTCTGTACGTATTAATAAGTAATTAAGTAAGTAAGGCATCTAAGGAAATCAATACTGAATCAACAATGTAGCTCATTTGTATGAATTCTTCCTACTTTGTTGACTCATGTTGATATTTCCCTAGACGTCTTGAGATGTGTGCGTCTTGAATCTCGATTTAAGACCGGAGAGGCGCGAGTCGACGACCGCGCTAAGCATCGCGTCACGATGCCGTCCACATTCGCATCATCAAACCGTCTGACCACTTCCAATGGAAATACCTAATAAGCACTAATATGTAACATAATAACCGTTATTCGAACTGGACGAATGAATCGATGATCTTAGTACGCTAAAATATACGGAGTATTTCACTCGATTGTTCACTTCCAAAGATCCAAAGAGTAAAAGTAGTTTCATGACATCATTAACTGCAATTCTAAGAAACTCTTTGTCATCTTTGGAAGATCGCAGGCTTTTAAGTTTCAAAAGCAAGTCAGTGGGTTGCGGCAGCGACCTTACATTTAGTCGTGGTCGGCATTCGATCATACGAATGACGTCACTTTATCCACTGAAAATAAATCACCTTGATCAACAACTATTGTCAATTTTATCTTATAAGTAAATATCTCAATTAGAGTAAATAAAAATCGTGATGTAAAAAGGTAATTTAAAATTGACGGAGCATGAAAATAGTAGGTATTGAAAGCCTTCATTTTTTATTCATAATTTCTTTTTATAAGAAATTAGAATTATTTTGCGTAACTTGGTTAAGTTTTATTGCAGGCTGTTATTATTTTAACAAATAATTTAACCAAAAAAACTAAAACTTGAGCAACAGCTCCTTGAATTTCAATAATGGAAAACTACAAGACTTATGGAAATATACCTTATTGTCTAGGACAAATTATTTGTAGGCGAATAGTAAATATTGAATATGACACCCACCGAGTTCAACAAAAGTGAGTAGTTCATTTGGAAAGATCGCAATCGAGACAACCGCAATTTCGTTCGCCCCCGCACCGATCACGTCACTATTAACAATAAATACTTGCTCGCTCGCTCGAAGGTCGCCAGACTTGTACCTGGGGCCCTGAGCATAATGAAGCTTTTGTAAATAAACACCAAGTAGGAGCATTATTTTAATTATAACATAAATAAACACTGGACCCGGGGCTTGGATCCTCTCCAGAGAGAAATTGGGTTTACACACGGACCGGATCACCAGACTTGAATCTTTTTATAGTCTTCTTATTTAAAAGTTTTAACTAAAACACTATTTTGCCTTTATCTTAGTGATATCGACCTTTGATAGAAAATGAAAGCATTTATTAGCTAACACGACCGAAGGAGATCGCTTTTTTAATCGATAAGACCGCTTAAATTGAACCAACAAAAAAATAATAATTAGAAAATGACGTTTAAATAAAGTTGCTTAACAACAGTTCAACAGGTAATTTTATAATCTTTACACCAGTAACTTTTAGATTGCTGGAATTCAGTGAAAATTAGTCAATTCCTGAAATCCTGCAGCGCTACTAACCGGATCTCTATGAGCAAGGAGAGCGCAAGTGCTCCGCTGCCTTCTACGGCACGTTGCTCCGTCGAATACTTACCCAAGCACTTGCTAGACAGTTATAATAACAGTTGAAGCCATCAAAGCTCAGCCTCATGAATAATTCATGTACTATTTACTTGAAAGTAGTGTTGCTAAAGTCATGTTAAGGTTCATTCATAATTTAAACGCTTTTCAACTATTTACTTTTTAAATAAATACCGAGGGTGATTGTCAAACAAAAGTACCTATTTTCTATGTAACACAGTTACCCAGATAAGAACGACTTATTATTCTAGTCATGTTTAATAAAATTGTAGAACATGAATGCTACTGGATGACTAAGTAGCTAAGCTGTAAGCTACGCACTCCATAATTACCAGGCTATGGCATGTCATGCCTACTCTTACATGGTATACCCATGAGCTGCACCATGCATTAACTCACTACACGCATCGTAGATAATAAGGGACATTATTTCACTGGTCGAGGGGAAAATTATACAACATAGGAAAACACACCACGTACGTACGTAACTAGGTACGTAGTATATTTTCCTCTATGTAGCAGGAGGTAGTCTATTTCATAATTCAAAAGTGGTAGGTTTATGCAGCATTTTCTTTAGACGGCAACGTTATTGAGATTATAGTCATTATGTAACCAGTCATTTCTTTCAAAAAGCAAAAGTTGCTTCTTTATACCGCAAAATTTTCAGTAGGGTATTATCAGGTACTTATATACCTACGTATGAGCTCCTTAATTCATGAAGGAATACAATTCCCATTCGGTTATGGATTTGTCAAATTGTATAGGAATTCGTGTGCGATAGGTGTGTTATTTTTGTCTCTGTTGTAGACATAGACTTGCTTTTTACGGTAATAAATAAACAACATTGCACGTCTGACGTTTGCAGGTGACGGAGGGTGGCGTGACGCGGCGAGTGGCGCGGGCGATGGAGGTGCTGAATGCCAGCGGGCCGGGCGCGCGCGTGCGCGTCATGCGCGCCGCCTACCACTCCACCTCGGGGCCCGGCGTCCCTGCCTCCTCGTATATGCTCCACTCTTCAAGGAGGGTCAGTATAGAACAACATTCAGAGATTGGGAAGACCACACCTCTGCCTACTCTGCTTACTTCTTACACAAATCATATTTTTTTGTTTCAGGTCATATCTTCTGGATTCAACATTTTAGAGTCGCCAAGCTTCCCCACAAAACCGTTAGAAATATCTTCGACACCATTAGAATCATCACCAGAGTCGAATATTGAAACTGAAAATTACAAAGTGACAGAGCCGGACGATATGGATATATCGGAACCTTCTAAGTGGAGGGGTACAACTGGAAGAAGTTCTATACGAATGCCGAGCGAAGAATCATCATCCACAGACAACGCCAGCATCATAGACTTGGATTCAAGGTTTAGCCGTTCAGGGTTGTACAGAAAATACTCTTATGATTCAGAAAATAGCGATGTACACTCTTTTAAAAGGGACAGCGCTAGAACATCTCCTCTTCTAGATGCCCCAGTCACGTTGAGCACCCTAAAATACAAATCCCTCTTAAACAGCAGTAGCGATTGGAATAACAGGCGAAAAAGTTACAGTTTCGAAGACACATCTCCCTTGAACGAAATTATCTTACAAAGCAACGATACACTAGCAATGGAATCATCGACAGACAGCGGTATTTGTAAATCATCTGAAATCGTTAATGATTACACTGAAGACACACATAAAAAAGATTTTATGAGAAGGGAAAAACAGTACAATATTCGAGATTCAATTGAGAATTTACATATCAAAAACAAACATTCATCTTATAAAAGTTCCAAAATGAAAACATACAAAGAACATGATATCGTCATTGAGGACCCACAGGAAAATAACATAGCATTACAATCAACGGGGAAACTCACAATAACTGTTCCTATGACCATAGAAGGAGATGAAGACGATGACGATAATAAAAAATCGAATGAAGACGGTGATCGCAAGGTTAAAAAAGTGGAGTTTTGTAAAACTGAATTGCACTTTGCAGCAGAATCGGGAAGAGTCAATATAATAGCAACTGATGAAAAACCACCACCCACTAACGATTTTCGTAAAAGAAGGAGTGCTTTTGTACCGATTAGGGATAAATTTGAAAAACCGATAACTTTATTTGGCGAAAAGAGTGACTTTCCTGTGACGCAAACTATTGATGAATTTAGGTTAAGAGACTTCGGTGAACCTGCAGAATTTGATGAGAATACGGCAGCTACAAAAAGTATTCTCAAGAATAAAATTCCAAAGCCCAAACCATATCTTTTAGGAGAGAACATGGCATTTGGGAATAATCAAGACACTATTCAGTCTCTTGACAGCCCGGTATCTGTTGGAGTATCGCTAATTAACAAAGAATTGGAAGCGAACAGGATTTATAGTAACAAACAATCCATAAACAATTATGTAACTGAGACAACAAGGGAAAAGAGCTTTACAAATTCACTTAGGACAATAAATAAAGGTACGTAAATATTTTCTTGATACAGATAAGGTTCTTAAGTTTTGCTAAGTATACCTTACCACAATAATTTTAAAGAGCAGTTACAACGTCTAATTACGATAATAACGAATGTCTTACAAATATTTACAATGTATATATTATATTTTATTATTGTCTTTTTCAGGTTCTCCAAAAGAATTGAGCTCAAAAGTTGAAAGATCTAACACAATCAACGAAAAACATTCGTCACATACAGATTCAAAATCAAATACCGCAGCTATCAAAGGCAAATTGCAAGTCTTGCAGATGTCTCCAGTACCTACACCTAAGACGAGACAACTACGTGAAAGTGAACTCACGTATTTTGGTATAAAACAAAATGACTGTAGCACAAACAAAAAGATTAATCGTACTGAAAGCAAATCAGCTTTGCCATGGACTGATTTATCAGAAAATACTTTCAATACTTTCGAATCTGTAAGACTAATAAAAAAATATTCCAACAGCGCTCAAAACAGTGACGCTGAATCTACCGATTCCCATGATTATCAAAATATACCGCTGAAAACTAATTTTGCTCCTGTGCCCATTCCAAGGTCGCGCGCAAAATATATAAAACCTGAAGAGCAAGGTGTAATTCTAAAGCCTATAATTGAACAGGTCTATGATTCCAACAAGGCTGTGCAAGAAACGCGACGCTCGAGAAATAGAAAGCAAGACGATTTACAGACGTCGACCAGTCGCAGTCTTTCTGCACCAGCAAAGAATCATAACAATTATGTCGGTGATACGATAAAAAGATACGAAACACGAGTAAACAATATCAGAAAAGAAAACACAAAACAAAGGTATATATTTTTTGACTACTACAAAAACTAAAATCTAACAATATTTTCATTTTACTAACAACACAATACTCGTACAAGTAAATAGCGTATTGTTAATCATTGCTATTTTATTCTAGGAATGAAGTTCATTCGGGAACAAAAGTCAGCAACGACAAAAATCGTAATGATACGGCAGAAGACATTCCCCTATATGCGAATGTGGAAATAAGAGAAAATGAAATGAATGATTACAATACACAACAAGCAAAACCAGTGCCGCTTGGAATCAAAAGTTCCAAGCAAGTAGACGAAAAAAAGAAATCAGAATCAGAATTAAGTTCTATAGACAAGAAACAAATAACAAACAAGGTAAATCATCGTGTTAAACGAACAGAAAAGTTGTCTACACCTGAAAAATCTAACACTATAGACAAAGGCGCAAGTCGAACTAGAAACAGTTTAGATAAAAGTATCAGTAATTCAGGCAGCGCAAAGGATCAATATAAATCTCGTCAAAAATTAAATAACAAAGTCGATATTTCATCACATAATAATGAAAACCGCCAAGAAATTCATAAACCTAGATCTGCTAAAAAAGAGGATGTACTTAAAAAATCCAACGGTCACACAATTAAAGATAAAAATGTAAAGGCAATCGAAATACCACGCTCTAACAAAGATGTCGAAGCAAACTCTTTGAATCATCGTATCACCTCCAAGCAGTCTAAGATGGAAAAAGACGGCGCCGATAGAGTGAACAACAATACAAATGGACGAAGATCGTCTAGAAGAAGTGAATATGTTATTAAATATGACGACAAGAATGGCACTGTTTCTTCCGTATGCAAAGTTAGATCAGGTCACAGCACCCAAAGAAAAAAACATCAATCGAAAGAAAGAAATAAGGAACACATAAAAGATTACAACACTAAAAATACAGAAAAATCTGCTCTGCGTAAGTAAGTCGCATGCATGCTCGTAATATCAACATAATAACCAAATGTGTGTATGTAGATGACATATTAAAAATGGACATTTTCAGTACAGTTTCCCGCACATCGGATACTAAACGGAAGAAATGAAGAGAAGAAATGGAATACAAAAGTTCACGTACAAAGATCTTGCCAACTTTTGTAGATAGGTAAAAGCGATTGTCTAGTCTTACTGGATCGGGATTGAAAGTGTAGTCCTATAGCACTAATGAATGTGAGTTGATTGCTATTTGTGAATGCGTGCATGTTTTATCAGAACAAAATAACCATGATCTCACCATGTCAATATTTAAATCATTAATTTAATATGAGCCTAACAAAATGTATAACAATACTTTGTGGTAAGATTAAGGTATCAATACTAAGAACCAATAAAATATTTACAAACTACTTCAAGTATTTTATTACTTAAACATAATAAATTACATATTTAAACAGTTGTTAAGGGATCCTTATCAAGCTTGCTTACAAACACTTGAACTTGATTGTCAAGTCTTTTCTCAAGATATGATGAATATACCCGTAGAAATCCTCTCTCTGAATCGGAATGGTTTGTTAAAATAACTGAAATTCCCTTTTGAGCAGCATCCAGGACGTCATGATGGAGCATTTCACCTTTAACAAATTATGCACGTTCAACATCTAACATGAAGTTTAACAAGTATGTCCTAATTTTTTTTCTAGTGTTCAATTATTACAGGAAGATCAAATGGGTTTGGAATTGACGAAATATAAATGCTAAAAAGTGTATTGCAACCTTCGATCAACAATGCCAACTAGATATCGGGTCAGCACAAAAAAATACGTCTCAGGGAAATAAGAGCGCACTTGAGAAGCAATTTACTGTAATTAATCTTTAAAATTCCCATCTACACTCCGGTAACTGTGAGTTGGCGTTAATTAATTAAATAAGAATTCACTTCTCAAGTGTGTTCTTATTTATCTAGTAGTGTAGTCTTATTTACTAGTGTATCTAGTTGATATTTTTGATCGAAGATTGCAACTGTATTATTTTGATAACGCGGATTACATAACTAGATATTACCTGTTAAATAAAGATCAGCACTGACGCCTTTGAGCACCGAGCTGCCAGACCCAGCGCATAGTCCAATCTTCGATATGGTATGGTATGGTTCCATGGTTTTGCCTTTAGCAACAGCTACGCGTACATGTTGGAGACCAGTGAGTTGTTTCACACTGGATACTGCTTGTTGTAAGGAAATCCCACTGCTAAGCTTCAAAAGTCTGTAATAAACAAGTTTTCAAATAAATAAATTATTTCCATTCTTCTTAGGGAGCACGGGTGACTTTTTTTGTCGTGGTACAGTATTATCGAAGAGAGAAATACTGTCACGGTAACAAAAATCATCCGTGCGCGCGCGCCTTTATAATTTTCACATTAACATGACTTGTCACGACCGGTGCGAAAAGGCACTTAAATAGTAGAACATATACAATACCTTCCAGCTCCTGTATTAGGGTCAGCCCCTGGTGTAATAGGAACCGACTCTTGGAAGTCGAATGCAGATGCCAACCAATCGTTCACGCCGCCCCTAACGCAATCCCAGCTAGTATGAGGTGAGTAAAGGGAAATTCGTTTTTCTAACAAAAGTGATACCACTCGCTCCTTCCAGGACCTGAAAAGTGTATTCCAAGTATAAATATAACTCCAGTTTTATGTAGAGGTATTGTGTATTGTGTATCGTCGGGATAGTAAGGACGCCGTGCCGTGATGTTATATTTTTTCAGCTGAATGTATAATGATGAATCTGTATTGGTTTCGATCTCTTCACTATTCAAAGTATGTAGTAGATACAATAGTTTGGCTCATTATCAGAAACTCTCCTTATTCAACAGAAATTAGTGCCATTTAGAAACTCTTTAATCAACAGAAATTAGTTCCATAATACAGGGTGTCCCGTAAATAAAAAGAGAAACGGTAAGGAAAGGGGAAGAAGCTAGACATCCTGTTTGATTTCGTACGTGCGAAAAAATGCGAGTAAGTATACAATTAATTAAATATTTTAGCAATACAAAAAAGATTACCTTTGGACGACCGATTTCATAGGCGCAAATATGGGCGGGTGATAAGATACAATCATTTCACATCCATTTGCATCAGCCTCTATGGCTACATCCTCTGTCAAATCATTTGTGAGCATGATTTTTGTTATATTCCTGAAATAATTAAAGTTCACATTAATCTACTGCATATCTACAATTACTTTAAAAATTTAAAGTATTTTGTATGAAAATTCAATAAATCATACTTTGCTGTGTATGGCTCAACAAGTAAACCAGTATTATCCCATCCTTCTGCTAGCTGCTTGGGGGCAAATTCTTCCAGTGCAGTCACCACTTTATTCAAAGGAACACCAGCACTTATTTCAGCCGACATTTTTGATACTTTGACTGAACAATAATACCTTACAGCTGGTTTACACAAGTTTGCAAACCTCCCAAGTTTAAATAGCATTAGTTACACTGAAAAAAATTACATAATAATATAAAGTATTCCAGGAAATATTAAATTATGTAATAACAACTCATCCATCACTATTAAATTATTAAAAAAACATAATATTATTATACTATAGCAAAAAAAAAAACAAATCAATCATTCATTAAAATAAGTTTATTATTGATAAATAAAATAAAATGTAAACATGAACTCCTATACAGCCATAGCCACCACTTTTGCTTTTAATGTTAACAATATATTAATGAACTAGCTAGCTATTTCTTATAGCTACTCAGTGAATTTCCATAATTTAATTTCTCCATTATCGCTGCAGGACAAGAGCTCTTGATTTCCTGTAGGATTCCATTTTACACAATTGACATCTTGAGAATGGGCATCTAATTTAGTGCATATCAATTCAAATGTGGGTGCATTGGGGTCGGAGTCTTCTGCTTCTTTAAAGATCCTTATAATGTCATCGCCACATGCTGTTGCCAGCAAGCCAGTCTTGTGGCACCATGCTATGTCATATATGCATCTCGTGTGGAATCCTGACAAAGTACAAACACACTTCCAGACAGAGTCTCTGTCAACCACCATGACACCTTCTTGATTGTCTGGTTTATATTCCTTCCATATCTTCACAGTTCTGTCGTCACTACAAGTGGCTAATCTTTCCCCAGTCTTGTCAAATGCCAAACTCCAAACTGTTGATTCATGTGATATAAGAGTTGCGATGCAGGTCCAATCATTATCTGCAGGATCTTCTTTGTACATCTTCACTGTATTGTCATAAGAAGCCGAGGCCAAGATATCTAATGTAGGATGCCATACCACCTATAAACATAATGAATGTATCACAATCTTATTATCATTTGGTATGATAGAATTATAAATATGAAATTAATTACAAACTTTCTTAACATCCTGGTTGTGCGCATTCAGGACAGATTCACATTCATATTCATCTTCCCCAGCGACCTCCCACACCCACACCGATTTGTCCCGACCACATGTCGCCAGCAGCTGACCCGAGGGTGACCATGCTACGCTTTTCACTTCATTTTCATGGCCTTCTAATGTGGCATTGCACTCAAATTGACCTTTAAAAATATTGACAAAAATAAATGGATATTTACCAAACTGCCAACTTTTACAAATACTTTTGCTAATCATTAGCATACACACCACTTTTTTTATCCCAAATTGCAGTAGTTGCATCAAAACTGGCAGATGCAAGAAAATTTCCACAAGGTGACCAAGCCACTTCTCTGATAGTACGCTGGTGACCATCGACGAGGACTGTCTTTGTGGTGTATTCTTGACATTCATTACTCCATAATTTAATAATTTTATCTTCACCGCAAGAAGCAAATATTTTACCTAAAGGGTGCCATGACACATTCCATACAATACCTTTGTGGCCATTTAAGCTTTGCATGAGCTCTAGCTTAGCCATAATTTACTTGTAGTCGTTCAAAATATAAAATAAAGTCAATTCTTTCAATTTATTTACCAAACTGTATTAGTAATCACTACAAAAAAATTACCTCAGAAATACCAAATTTTTATAAGTGTATGAATGCAGAGTATTCTTTTAAATGCGATTAAGAAAGATCGAGTTTTTATAGAAGTAACAATGGATTAAAACCATTAACCAAACTTGAAAAATAACCTAACCTCAAAAATATTCAAGTGTCTTCCGTCTCCGACTAATATATAGTTATCTGTGGTCTTCCGTCATCCCCTGTTTTTTTTTTTTTTGGTTCCATTCGTTCACAGATATAGTTCCAAAATACTGAACTGTCCTGTGCATGACATTGACAGTGGGGCGCCACCGTCAATACCGAATCGCTAGTTCCGATTTTTACCATGTTGGAAACCATATAGTTGAACGATGGTAGCGCCCCCCTGTCATTGAGTTTGGCGGGACAGTTCAGCGTGGGTCATCTATATAGGTATATCTATATCTGTGCATTCGTTCCTTCTGGAACAGGCTAAGGTCCAAGACCATGCTGCCTAGTCATCAGTAATCTTCTTGATTTTTTTCATTTCCAGGGTAGCTTCATTTATGCTTCGTATGCTTCTTCCTCCTTCTTCAGGTAGAGTCCCCCAATCATATGGGAATATCCCACAGTCAAATAGTGAAACTTATTATGATCCATGTTGTATGTCTTCAGTAGTTTGATTTCGTAATATCCAGGTTAATTCGTTAATCTTCATTTGTTTCAAGTATTTCTTCATGTCCAATTTCCAGTTTTCCAAAAAGGATCATGGATTTCATTTCCAAGTCCATTAATTTAGTCAAATAGTGAAACTTATTATGATCCATGTTGTATGTCTTCAGTAGTTTGATTTCGTAATATCCGGGTTAATTCGTTAATGTTCATTTGTTTCAAATATTTCTTCATGTCCAATTATTTCCATAGTTTTCCAAAAAGGATCATGGATTTCATTTCCAAGTCCATTATTTTAGCAAGCAGTTGTCAGTCAAAGTTAGGCATGGAACATTTCATGAATAGCAGGTGAAAAATCATATGAAATGAATTTCATTAATCACACCTGCTATTTTACTTCACATAGACTGCTATAATTTCACAGTCAATGAAATCACGAATCACATGAATTTCATTCATTCATTCGAGCGAAGTCCGTGAGCGCAGCTCTGCGAAGCGACCGAGCGAGTAAGAAGGAATGATTTGATCATGTGCGTGTTAGAAAAGGACAAGAGATGTGATGACGGACGAAACTGGGCATTTTAAATATGAACTTTAAACTCAAAGGTGTAAGGTTTAGATTTCCTTGGCATGATTCGTATGATTTCATTAGATAGCAGGCAAATGAAATGAATGATTTTTCACTAGTCGCGCGGTTATTGATTGTTGCATACATACTGTGCTGTGAAACTGTTTGTTTTTTGTTGTTACATTTCATATTTTAGCTAATTAGCAATCGTTCATCATAATTCATACTTAATTAAAAGTAGCACATTATATGAAAGAGCTACATTAAAACACTGCGAATAAAAATCATTGCCTGTGAAATTTCGCATGTGAAATCATATGAAAAAGAATCATCATTTCATATAATGAAAATGAATGAAAAATAGCAATCATTTCCATGCCTAGTCAAAGTAGACGTTAAAAACGTCAGTCAGTTCAAAATCCGTTCAGTCAATTCAAAACACATCAAAGCAAGTCAAGTCAAAACACGTGTTTATCTGGCAGGAAGAAAGCTATTTACAATATTTACAAAGAAAAAGCGCGGGAAACGTCGGTTTGTTCGGTCGTCCTTTTTTTGCTCTTTTTGAAATTTCATTAATTTTATAGTATATTGTATAGGATCAGTTGTAAAATAGTGTGTATATTAATTATCTGTATATATTTAATATAATCAGTGTAAAAATTCCTGTACATTGGTAAGTTTTTCACTTTTATAAAGTTTCATGGATGAGTCCGACGATCCTGGCGGGACCGGCGTCCCCCAGGTATCTAATTTTGTAACCATCTCACAAGGTTCTGAAACCGAAGGATCTCAAAGAGACACTGATTGTTCAGATGCTGGTCAATCTAGCTCTACTCGGAAACGTTCTATAAACCGCAAATATTGTAAACATTGCAACAAAAAGAGGAAACATAGGTCAAATTCATCGAATGAAATTAACAGTTGTTTATGTGAAACGGAAAGTAACCAGCCTAATATCTTTATTAATCCGCCTGATAAATTTGTAGTTCCAAACTCTCCCATGTCGGAACCCATTCCAATGAACTCCACTGAAAGCCCAAATCCTCGTATACCGACTTTTGTAGGCAGATCTCGCTACGAAGCTTCTGATGCAGCCCCTTACTTAATTCATGTGCTTAAAGATCAAGACCCATCAAATGAGCGTCTATCTAACATTCACCCGATTTCATTTGGCCAATTTTTGAAAAAGAACAAGTTCAGAAATATAGTTAATGGCAGTCTGAAAAAAATTGGTAGAAACCGTATTGTAATTTCTTTTTCAAATTTTGAGGATGCAAACAGTTTTGTCTCAAGTGCATTGTTAAAACAATATAATTACAAAGCATTTATACCAGCAGCTAATGTGACCCGTATGGGAGTGGTTAGAGGAGTGCCAACTGATTGGACTGATGATGAGGTTAAAACTAGTATATCAGTTCCCATAGGTTGTGGTGATATTTTAAAGGTCAGACGGTTTAAAAGGAAAGTAACAAGTAATGGTAAAACTGAATTTGTCCCTACTGAGACTGTTGTCCTGACCTTTGATGGCCAGGTCTTACCTAAGCGTGTGTTTCTTTGCTATAACTCATTACCAGTAAATTTGTATATATTTCCAACAATTCAATGTTTCAATTGTTGTAGATACGGTCATGTCAAAAGCCAGTGCCGATCTACTCCCAGATGCTTTAGATGTGGTCAGGGACACTCGGGAGATAGATGTACTGTAGAAGAAAGTATTTGCTGCCTTTGCTCCGGTCCTCACTGTGCTACAGATAGGAAATGTCCAGAATTTGATAGGCAAAAGGGAATTAAGGAAACTATGGCTAAAAATTGTCTGTCATATGGTGAAGCCTTGAAGTTACATCCACCCATTACTAAGTCATATGCAAGTGTCCTAATATCTTCTCCTCCGCCATCTCCATCAATTAGATATAACTCTGACTTACCTAACAATAGCAACAGGTCATATAATAAAACAGTTTACTTAAAACCGAAAGCCCCACCTAAACATGGAAAGGGCTATGATCGTGTAGCCCATAGTGAGTTAGTAAAGGATTATAATGCTCCTCAGCCTGAAAATGGATGTGCCCTAAATAACAATGACCCTAATTCCCTTTTTAACATACCTATTAAAGATTTAATCATTGCGTTAATAACATCATTATCTAAGTCAAATTTAGTTTCTTTACCGTCCAACGTTGCCATACCTAACAATAGTATACAGGAAAGTAATTCTCAAAATGGATCAAAGCTCCCTAGTGTTGCAGTGGAACTGCCGCAGCATTAGTAGTAAGAAAAGTGAACTTTTTTATTTAATTAACAAGTTTAAACCATTTGCTGTGTCTCTTCAAGAGACATGGCTACAACCTCATGTACATTTTAGAGTACCTGGCTTCTCTTGTATAAGAGAAGACAGAAGTGATGGCTACGGCGGTGTAGCTATCCTTGTAAATAGATCTGTTTCCTTCACCCACATACCCATCCCCCAGCATAATAGTGATTTCTCAATTATAGCAGTTAGTATATGTAATATTTCATTTGTGTCCCTTTATATTCCTCATCCTTCCTCAGTAATATTTGATGAAGTGGAGAATTTATTAGTTAATATTCCAAAACCAGTTTTAATTATGGGAGACCTCAATGCCCAGCACCAGTCCTGGGGCAGCACTAGATCAAACTTCTATGGCTCTAGAACTTTAGATATAATGGATCATTTAAATTTATGTTTATTAAATACCGGTGAGCCGACGCGACGGACTTTACCTAACGAAGGTATTAGTATACCAGATTTATCTATTTGCACACCCAATTTAGCTTCTTCTTTAACCTGGACAACACTAAGCTCGTCATTCGGAAGTGATCACTTTCCTGTTGTAATTACATTTCCTAATGAAGTAGGTAAAACATCAGAAAGGCGTCCGCCTCGTATGAAGTATAGGTTAGCTGCTAAAGCGCGCTCTACACTCGCTCGCGATTCTTGCTGTGAATTCACGCCGCGATTCGCGCCGTGCACTTCGCGTTCGCGTGTGTCTCTCCACACTCGCGAAGCCTCGCAGTCTCGTTCGCGGCCTCAATGGATGACGACGTGATTGTCGCTGCTGCGGTGACGCTCTGTGCTATATCGTATTACAATTACCTATGTATTAAAAATAAGACACAAATAAAACATGTTTAATGGGTTTATATATTTCACTTGAGCTTGCCCCACTATGAGTGGAATCCTTAACTTTCTTTCTATAGGTTCTATAACTGGACATAAGTGAGTCCTTTTTTTTCCGCGTCCAGGCATAGTGGGTCTTATTTTTATTTTTATGGTCCTTGTGTTTGGACTGCCAAAGTATTGGTTCGGATTGAAAACACTCGATAAATTTCAACTCAAGTTCATTATTCCATGCCTAGTACTCATTTTAAAAAAAAAGAACGTTAGTAAGTACGCAATAATGCACAACCACTTGCGACGGCGTCTTCTCAGCTATTGCGAAAAACTGCGAGTGTAGTTGCGTTCGCGATCGCGCGCCGTGAACCAAGCGCGAACCTTTGTCGCGGGACAAAAAAACCGACAACGAACGGGGAACGGCGCGAAGCGTGAACGTGAACGCGCGAAAGTCCGCGAAACCATCTACACACGCGTTTCGCGGCTTTCGCGGCCTTTCGCGCCGCGAGTGTAGAGCGCGCTTAAGATGTTTTTATAGTATAGATACGTTATACCCGCTCAAGAATGGCAATGCAAAAGAGATACAATTGGACCTCTTGCATTCAGTCGTACATGATCGGTTGCCGCGAACAGCCACGAATGCACTTCCCGATTGCCTTCCTGATTGATTGATAATATGCCTTCGTGTGTTTTTAGTTGATGTACAAATTACACTGCCACTATTATGAACCAGAAAAATGTGTCATTTCATTCGTAAATACAGTTTAATTAGTAAAAAGTTAAATTTAATTTTTATTCAATTTGACAAGGGTTGACGGTTGAATTTGACATTTGAGCTAAAATCTAGAGACCACTGCCAGGGGAAGTTGGGGCGAATATCTATCACTTAAGAACTCTGCATTTAACTCACGGAATTGTTTTTCTCTAGAAAAGAATATTATTATAATTATGTATTCCTGTATTCATCCGAAATCGATAAAATCAATGCTATGGCTATTATTACTGTATGATTATAATGATTTATGATCAAACGAAAAAGACTTACTCGAGGAACAAAATTATAGCAGAAACGAATAATAATAATTATTTATTATTATTATTTATCCTTGGACATTTTTACAATACGCTTCTAGTCCCAAACAAATTTGATGTACCTGTATAAATTTACAGTCTGCTAAATCAAAACTGTGGTTAATATGAAAAATATGGGCGGACTATGTTTTCCTATCGAGGATTATATTTCAAAGCCTACAGTCAGAAATGCTACTTCCCGATCCCAAAAAGATTGCAATTTGTATAAATAATCGAATTTTAATGTCTTTTTAGGGTTCCGTAGCCAAATTGCAAAAACGGGACCCTTATAGGTTCGTCATGTCTGTCTGTCTGTCTGTAGCTAGCTAGAGAATATTCCACTTTTAATCTCAGGGTAAAACCTCATAAATTTTGCACATAAAAATAATCCGGATTTGAAAACTCATTATAAAAGACAAAAAAGGCATAAGACTCAAGTTGAGTCGGCCGTTTGGTGTAGTGGTTCGAAACGGACTACTATTCCGGAGGTAGCGGGTTCGATTCCCGCACAGTACAAACATTTGTGTGCATGAACATATTTGTTTGTATTGGACTGGGTGTTTTCTATGTATAATAAGTATGTATTTACAAAAAAAAAAGTATTTAAGTATGTTTATATCCGTTGTCTAGTACCCATAGTACAAGCTTTGCTTAGTTTGGGACTAGAAGCGCAGTGTAAAATGTCCAAGGATATTTATTTATTATTTATTATTATTATTATTATTTAAGGGAAAATAATAAGTTACGTTTTGTCTTGCTTTTGTTTAAATATTAGTTTGATAGTTCATTCGAAAATACAATTTAGGTTCTCTATATCTGTGAGGTTCACTCTACCCCATTCTCCTTTTCTGTGCAAAATGTCAAAATGAATAGCTGTCATAAAATAGGACTACTTGCGCCATTTTAAAATACAATAATGTAGGCGCATAACGTGTCTATTTATATGATATGTCATTGGTTAGCTGATGCAAATTGGTATGCATTCCAACAGGAAGTTCAACGCCAGATCCCCTCGTTACCTAATGTCTTTAGTAGTAATCATTCAGAGTGCGCGGATGCAATCTCTCAATTGCTAATTAAAACAGCTGATGAAATGTTTGCCACTAAAAACCATAATTCAAATAAAATCCCTTCTCCTCCCTGGTGGGACCAAGATTGTTTGACAGCTGTCAAAAATCGGAAAGAGGCAGAGAGGTACTATAGGTCTGAATCTACTGTTGAGAACTTTGAATATTTGATGGAAGTAATGAGTGCCACCCGGAAATTGCTCAAGAAAAAAAAGTGGGAAGGCTGGCAGTCCTTCTGCTCATCAATATCTCCGGATGTTTCCCCATCAGTAATTTGGTCCAATGTCCGTAGATACAGATCTATATTTAAAGAACCTCAACCTTATAACATGGATGATACTGTAATAGACCAATTTTTAGATAAACTAGCCCCTCCTTCTGTACCATTATGTGCCGCATTTACAAACCCATCCATGAACAATTCCCTCGATAGTAATTCTGGGTCTTTGAATGAGCCCTTTACTCTCTGTGAATTAAAAGGAATTTTGTCCTATGTTAAAGATTCATCACCAGGAGAGGATGGAATTCCTTACTCCTTTTTCTTGCACCTTAGTGATTCTAGTCTTTCCTATTATTTAACATTGATCAATTCTATAATGCTTAACGGTAATGTCCCAAATGCATGGAAATCACAAGAAATAATTCCGATTTTAAAGCCTGGTAAATTAAGCTCTGACGCTAATTCATATAGACCGATTGCACTTTCATTAGTAATTTTTAAATTGGCTGAGCACCTTGTTAAGAATCGCTTAGAATGGTTTGTAGAGAGCACAGGGTTATTATGTAACAATCAATATGGTTTCAGAAAGGGTAGAGGAACTATGGACAGTATTGGGATATTTACTACCGATATTCGCCTAGCATTTTCTTCTAATGAGTCACTTATAGCGGCCTTCCTAGATATCAAATCTGCATATGACAACGTCCTAATTAATTTACTTATAAATAAACTTCATCGACTTAGAATTCCATCTATATTAGTTAATTTTGTTATTAATATACTCTCAGAGCGATATATCAGTGTATTTCATGATGACCGCTTCTACAAAAGGTTTGTTTGGAAGGGATTGCCACAAGGATCCGTCTTAAGCCCCTTGTTGTTCAACTTGTATACATATGATTTAGATTTAGCACTCAATAATCAAGTAAATATACTACAGTACGCTGATGACTTGCTTCTGTATATCTCGGGTGCCTCTGTCCAGAACATAACTAATTCTTTGACAAATAGTTTGCTTGTTCTCAAAAACTGGTTAGATGAAAATGGCCTAAGTATTTCGGTTCCCAAAAGTTCTGTAATTTTATTTACTAGAATGAGAGTGCCTCCATCTGTATCCGTTCTCTATGATGGTAGCGCCATCCCAGTTAAAAATGATGCTAAATTTTTGGGTGTCACGCTAGATGCGAAACTAACTGCCGTCCCTCACTGTTACAATATAGCTGCTAAATGTGAAAAGTTACTTAATATTCTAAGATGCGTTTCTGGAGTCTGGTGGGGTGCCCATCCAGCCTCATTAAGACTGTTGTACAATGCAATCATAAGAAGCGTATTGGACTATGGTAGTTTTTTCCTAGAACCATGTAATTTAGTTGGCTTAAATAAATTGGATGCAATCCAATCTAAAGCACTTCGGATTGTGGCTGGTGCTATGAAATCGAGTCCGATCAATGCCCTTCAAGCCGAATGTGTTGAGCCACCCTTGAGATTGCGCCGCCAATATTTATGCGACAAATACCTATTTCGCGTTCTTCAACAATTAAATCATCCAATTTACAGTAAGCTTAACAGATTGTCTGATTTAGTTGATACTTCCCCTTATTGGTCTCGCAAATCCCCACCTTGCTTAGTTATAAGTTACCGCAAATTTGTATCTATTCAAGCTCCAGTACACAGATCCTGCTTCCTTCCGCTTTTTACTGTCAATTTTGAGTGCCTGATCCTTACTCCGACAGTTCATCTTAATTTAGATGTAAACAAAGATGACCGTAATGCTGATGTTAAATTTCGACAGATATTAAGTGAAAACTGGCATGGTTGGCATCATCTTTACTGTGATGCATCTAAACACTCGCCAACGGGTCACGTTGGAGTTGGCGTATTCCATCAACAATATCGAATTTTTCAACAAGTTAAACTTCCTCCTGAGTCGTCTGTTTTTACAGGGGAATGTTATGGAATATTTAAATCCTTAGAGTACGTTCTTCTCATGAGATTAGACAAGACTGTTATTTTTTCCGATTCCAAAAGTGCTTTGCAGGCATTATTAAAATTTCCGTTTAAGAGTAATACCAGTTATCCCGTTATCATGGAATGCAGACAATTATTATATAAATGCCATTTAAACAGTTATTCAATACATTTTGCTTGGATACCTAGTCATAGTAACATTACAGGGAACGATAAAGCCGATAAGCTAGCCAATGAAGCGATTGAATGTGGAGATATTTATCCATATACAAATTATTGCCATGATTTAACAGCAGCCCTTCCTAAAGCTTATCTCAGATCTGCCTGGGAGGAGAATTGGGAAGTGACTACTCAATCTAAGGGGAAGCATTATAAACTTATTCAACCATCTATTCCTTATAAGCCATGGTTTGCTAAAATGAACCTTTCAAAAAGAGTTACTACCACTTTGACGAGAATGAGACTTGGTCACTTGTGCACTCCAGCACATTTGGCCAAAATTCATGTTATAGACAGTGATATGTGTTCCTGTGGATCTGATGTGGGAGATATGAACCACATATTTTTTAATTGTTGCCTTTATGACCGTTCCTCTTTTATTAGCTCGCTTTTATCCATCCATGTTCCTTTCCCTACCTCTATCACTTGCCTCTTAAACTCTAATGATAGTAAAATCTATAATATTTTAGCTGCATTTATTACTCATAATAACATCAAGCTGTAAATAATGTATGATAGTATTTTTATGTAAATATATTATTTTTTTATCCTTATTATCCTTAACCACTATAAACACTGATTCTATCCTATCACACAATATCTTTGTTCCGTTTCCTTCCGTAATCATAATTCGTTTCCCTACCTTTTAACCTAATCCCACCCTGTCTAAACGCAAAACGCAATGTCCGAAAAACCAAACGCAAAAGTCAAGAACATTCTTTGTCAAGAACCACATCAAGAACTCTGTCGTGGCTAAACGCAATCCGCGAGAGCCATAAAGAAGAAAAAAAAAAAAAAATATTTACAAACACAACAAAGATTGTAGGAACAGTGATTAAATAGGTATATACATTTACTTAATTTACAATTAACAGAATTAGATTTGCCCAACCGTATTGCTGATGAATTTAAACATAGGAATATAACTTGAAACATTTAGAAGAAGATCCTGTATGGAGCACGGGACTGAACCAGGGTTATAAACTTCAATCAGCTCGTCCATAAGCACAAGGCGCTGAATGCCGAAGCACGAGCAGTCAAAAAATATATGTGCTAAGGTTTGGTCTAATTGTGAGTTACAGTACTCACAATGAGGACTGTTGACCATTTTCAAGCGAAAAAGGTGATAATTTAACCGACAATGGCCAAAACGGAGTCTCAAAATAGTAGTAAAAAATTTTCTGTTATAATATGTGGGGAAGTATTTGCAAAACCATGGCATGGTTCCAATGGGAACTTTATATGTTGCGTACCATAAGCCTTTGTTTTGAATTTCAACTATTTGATCCCAATGCTTTTTCCAAATGTGTATACTTCTTTCCTTCAATAGAGGGACTATATCAGAATGCGGTATAGAAATATTAAGACTATTGGAGGAGTCCGGAATAGTATCTGAAAAATTGGTTATAGATCTAGCTAAAAAGTCAGCTCTTTCGTTTCCTAACACGCCAACATGTGAAGGTACCCACATAAATGTAACCTTTATATTCTGAACAGTGAACAAGTCTAACCAGGATTCTTTAATTAAAGCGATAATATAATTAGAATTAGCATTAAATTTATTACTTTTGAGATTTACAAGTACACTCATGCTATCACTAACTATTACCCAGTCACAACATCCCTGATTTTTTTGCTTTATGTGTTTTAAAGCTGCTAAAATAGCTAAGGCCTCGGCTGTAAATATACTTGTATTTGAATTAATTTTATAACCAATACCAGAATTTGATAGTCTATCAAATACAGCAAATGACACTGCAGACTCAGTTTTAGAACCATCAGTATACAAAAACCTATGACCAGTCAACTCAGAAAATTTCTTGTATACATCTTCTTTTGTGGATAAATCATGATCAATGATGGTGTTAATTGCAGGAAATTTGCTATTATAATCTCCCAGATAACATGGGAGAAGAGAAGATCTATGAATTTGAAGTGTTTCAAGAAAATTTACATATTGAGTAAAGCCCAGGAGTAAGTATACAGGATTACGAATTGAAGTTGGAGGGGACTGTTTCAAATTTAAAAACAGGTGATTATTATTTTTACTGTATAATTTCAATAAGAACTTTTCTTTTAAATATAAAAACCTTATACTCAATGGTGGAAGTTTGCACTCAACTTGCATTACATTAATGGGAGTGCTTTTAAATGCTCCAGTAATGAGCCTTAGACTTTTATTTTGTATTTTATCTAATGTTTCTACTAACTTAGTATCACCAGCAAAACAAAGAAAACCATATTCAAAATGACTACGGATCAATGATTTGTATAGAAGTAACAATATTTTGGGGTCTGCACCCCAAGATGTTTTACACAATGATTTTAAAATATTGAAGGCTTTGTTTGCCCTAGCACATATCAAGTCTACATATTTCTTCCAAGACATGTTATATGTAAAGGTGACACCTAAAAACCTAGCTTCTTGAGAAACAGGAATGGGAACATTGTTATAGCTCACTGAAGGAATGTGGTTATGAGTTTTACCAAAGAGAACTAATTTAGATTTAGATGCATTTATATCAAGATTCAAATAAGAAAAATATTTACAAAGTCCTTGCAGAGATTTGTTAAGTATATTAGTAATATTTGTTAAATTTTTTCCAGAAATATATACAACCAAGTCATCAGCAAAATGAAGACTTTTGACTTCTGTACCTAAAATTAAGTTTAAACGACGAATATACAAGATAAAAATCAATGGAGAGAGAATTCCACCTTGACAAACACCAACAGAAGCGTATCTTGGACCATATAATCTACCATCAGACTTAGCATATACTTTTCTTTCAGTCAAGAACTTGTGAACCCAATGAACTATTTTGTTAGGAATTCCAATAGAAAGTAATTCAGAACAAAGAACATCAATATTGACACTATTAAAGGCTCCAGCAACATCAAAAAATATGGACATTAAAAAGTTACTATTATTAAAGCTATTCTGAATGTCAAGCTGTAGCTGACATATACTTTCACGTGAAGATGTTCCCCTTCGGAACCCAAATTGATTAGCAGGTAAAATACTGTTTTGTTCTACATAAAATTCTATCCTTTGTTTTAATAATTGCTCAAAAACTTTACCAACACAGGATGTTAAAGCGATTGGACGATAAGAGCTTGGGTCTGAGTCTGGTTTACCTGGTTTTAATATAGGTATCAGACAATCAGACTTCCATGAGTCAGGAATATCATTGTTTAGCCACAAATTATTGATAACTCTAAGAAACATTTGTAAACCATTTTCACTCAATTTTTTTAACATAATGTATGCAACACCATCCAGACCAAAGGCACTATCCTTTCTAGAATAAATAGCTGAGATCAACTCTTGTATTGAAAAAGGTTTTATTAAATAACTATTAACAGCATTGATTTGATTGTCAAGAGAGTAACTAGATTTATTGTTAACAAAGTCTGGTCTATATATCTGAAGAAAGTCTTGAATCCAGGTGTTATCACTATTGTTGCTGGAATATGTTTTGTTAAATTTACGCATATATTTCCAGATCCTTGACATAGGAGTGCACCGGTTAAAGGAATTGCATAATTCAACCCAGCTATTTTTAGATCTTACTGTTTTTATGGTAAGTTTTTTAAGTGCTTGCATTCTTTTAAATTCTACGTATGTTTCATCAGAAGGATTATTTTTGAAATTAAGGTAGGCTGTTTTCGATTTTACAACTGCCTCAGAGCATTTTTTGTTCCACCAAGGCAATGGAGGAGTCTTTGCCGACTTTTTCCTCAAAGAGATATCAATGAAAGTATTTTCAGGTGAATTAGAAGATGGAAGCGAATTTTTAACTGCATGATGTAAAATTTCACAAAAACCAGTATATGCTTCTAATGAAGTAGAATTTACAGCCTGAAAATTTGATAGTAATATATCAACATTTTCTTTATACGCTTTCCAATCTACCATCCTAAGGTTAGGGAAGATGGGCATATTTGAATTATTATTTGTAGGACCACTATTAACATTATTATTTACAAAAACTTTAATATTTACAGGAAGGTGGTAGCTGCCAAGTGGATCATTATGTACAGACCAATCACAAGAAAGAGCTAATGATGGTGAAACCTCAGAATACGGAACAAACCAGAAACCGTCAACGGGCGTAAATGTGTATTCATATAAAGTACTCCAAATCGCACTACTTTGACTTTAAAGCAATCAGTCAATGGCCGGCGCGCGCATTGTTTACATATCCGTCAGATTGACACTTTATAATTAAATTATGCCGTCTTGTGCCGTTCCAACATGTAATGGTACGTTTACACGCTTGCCAAGCCTTGGCAAGCCCCGACAATCACAAGCGTGTAAAGAAGGCGTTTGGCTTGGCTTGCGTGAGCTTGTGGGCGCTTGCTTCCGATCCAGTCGAGTGTCGGTTTTTTGACGCAGATCAAAGGGCGTTTGCGGCAAGCGCTTGGGACGCATTTACACGTTGGTCCACGTTCAGTGGGCATTGTGATCTCGCGGCGAGTACACGCTTGTACGGACAAAATAAAAAATGAGTAGCTGGTCAAATGACGAGTGTCTTTCCTTCCTCGAGCATTACCAGATGGAATCCTGCATCTGGAATCCGAAAGATGCAAATCACAAAGATAAGAAGAAACAAGCAGATGCATGGATTCGTCTCGCTCAACTTACCGGAAGGCCAGTGAAGGAAGTAAAAAATAAAAAAGAGATATTGATGACTACTTTTCGCAAGCACTTAAAAAAGAAACAGGAATCTATGCGTTCTGGCGCAGGTATGTTCCTATGATGTACCTTTATAATTATTTTGATAGTCTGCTTAGCAAGGTGTAACTTTAATTAAAGTTAGTTTCTCTATTATTCCGCAACTGTCTCGCTCTAATTTTCGACGTTTTCAAAGGTTTGAGAAAATAATTGTGATACTAAAAAAACTCTCTGTTAGTCACTAGATTACCTATTCCCGTAACATTTCCCATATTTTAATCATATTTTCTTTTTGGTCACTTCCGTATTAATTTATGAAGATACGTTTTGAATTTTTTTTTAAATTTAAATGAGCTATTAATGTAAGTGATCAAAAAAGATATATGTTTAAAAGTGTTTCCACGCATTTTAAATAATAAAAATTATATTCCTATAATTCCATTATTTACATTACATTATATATCTTTTATTTTAGGTGCCGATGAAATATACAATCCCACTTGGTATGCCTACGAAATCATGGAGTCATTCTTACTGCAAGTATATACTTGTAATGAAGGGTTAAACACCGAAACTGTAAGTCAAAAGTCATTTATTCTAAATAAAAAAAATCCGTTACTTATTATAAATTTATTTATACATTTTTATCAACTTATCCAATCCTATTAAAATATGAAGTAAATTCTTCTCTGACTTCTTTGGCATTCAGCGGAGATCTTCTCTGACTTCTTTGGCATTCAGCGGAGATCTTCGTGGTATTTGTGGTAATGTTTGCAATGCATTATATCCGTCGTTATCTCTGCGCCATGAACCAGGTGTAACCATATTTCCACTACTGTCATATACGTCTAACGAACCCTGAGGAATATATCGATTTGAAGAACTTTTACTTGTTCTCAAAAAGTTATGTAGTAATACACAAGTCATCGTAAATTCTGTCACAGTTTGTGGTTCTAAATCGATAGGACGTCTGAATATTCTAAAAACCGAGGTTAAAATTCCAAACGTATTTTCAACTACAACTCGGGATTTAGATAAGTTTTGGTTAAATAGCCTTTTTGGTGAGCCTACTTCATGGTTTCCAGGGTAGGGCTTCATTACGTGTTGACTCAATGCAAAAGCACCGTCAGCTAAAAACACGTATGGAATATTAATATTCGATCCTGGAAGTGGACATGGCGGTGGAAAATCTATCTCGTTCCTACATATTCTTTTCCATAGTAAACAATTATTAAACACGCCACCGTCACTTATTCTTCCTTGACTCCCGATGTCTGCAAATACAAATTTGTATTTGCTATCCACTAACGCCAAAAGGACAATGCTAAAAGTTTTTTTATAATTGAAATATTCTGTTCCACTATGAGTTGGGCTTTCAATGACTACATGCTTGCCATCCAATGACCCTATGCAATGTGGAAATTTGGTCCTGAATCCTTCTTCAATATTAAGCCATCCTTCTGCTGTGGTGGGCATCTGTAAAAAAAGAAACTAAATGAAGTGTGAGTAACAATACAGGGTGTTAGGTAAATGGGTATATGAGCCGACACTAGCCCATGTTAACATATGCATATAAATGGTATGGTGAAATCAGAAATTTCATATCATCATTTTAATTTTTTAAATGTTCATACAAAATAAAATTTAAAAATTCAGATTTGTATGAAAATTAAAATAATTAAAATGATGAAATCTATTTTCTGACTTCACCATACCATTTATATGTATATGTTAACATGGGCTAGTGTCGGCTCATATACCCATTTACCTAACACCCTGTATATTATTCTTTGCAGCAATCACAACAAATAGAAGAAATTACAGATCAGACAGAGGATGATCCTCTGATAAGAGACCGCACCAGTACGGCTACCACACCATCCAGACCACCATCTAGATCACCATCCATACAGGCAGTTAATAAACGTCGCCGCCTTGCTTCTGATTCTGAAACGGCTGAAAAGCAAATGGCCGTGGCTTTTGGTCAATTAACGAATGTTTTAAGTCAAAAACAGAATGAAAATAGACCTCCTTACAAAGAAGATGATTGCGATCTATATGCTAAATTATTGGCTATAAAGCTACGTGAACTGCCAAATGATGAACGAAAAATTATGATGTACCAAATAGATGGGTTGTTTATAAACAGAATCAGTCAAAAATCAAATGAGCGTCATACACCATACCCTCAATATTATTCTCGACCTTCCTCAATTGCTGGTTCATATTCACGCCATACACCATCTCCTCAAGTCATTCAGAGTCGGCCAACATCAGTTAATAGCGTTTATTCTGAACCTATACATAACACTCAAAGTTTTTTTCCCTCTCCATACACAGAAACCTCTCATTCAGTGCCAAACACAACAGAACATATACCAACTCCAATACCTCCAGCTCCATCTACATATTCTACATCAACAGCACCCCTGTCATCTATTCGTATAATATCGGACCAAATCCTCAACCCACCCCCGCGAGACACCAACATTATAAACTTAGCTTTATTGAATGCTTTCGAAGATTTTGAGTCGTCAAAATAATTCTTATTTAAGGTTAAATATAAAGTTAAATAATTAAGCTGTAAAAAAGTTTCCTATGAATCAATTAAAACCTAAACAAATGTATAACAATTTTTTCTTTTATTCTTACCTTAACTAGATCCTTTAGAATTTCATTAAGAGATCGGCAAACTTCACGAATGGTTATTGATATCATAGAGACAGATACTTTAAACATGTAGTGAAGGCTTTTGTAAGAATCACCAGATGCTAAAAATCGTAGCGTAATGGCAAGACGAAATTTGGCCGGTATAGCATCTCTGAAGTCTGTATCTTGCTTGGATATCATTGGTGAAATTTTCTGCAGTAAAAATTCAAAATCGGTATAGCTCATTCGGCAGAAGTTATCAAACTCGCCAGAAGGTTCATATAAAAGTTCATTAAATTTCTCTTCTATAAATTGTCTGTAACAAATAAAATATAGGTACAGTAAATATTGTGGAATAACGTAACTACAACAGATAATGGTTACACCAAAATAGTAGTTACCTGGTACGATTTCGATGAATCTTTTTCATCCACCATCTTCGTTGTCGTCGAGTTTTTCTTTTTTTTGTTTCACTTTGCTTGCATTTTAAATAAAAGTACGATAAACCAAATGCAATAGCCGTTACAAGTTCGGTGTCCGCCATGCTTGGATCTATCTTGCAGACTGACGCGTTCCCAAGCGTGTAAACTCCTTTCAAACGCCAAACGAGATTTGTGGAGGCTTGGAGCTGTTTGCCGCTTGCGAAGGCTTGGCAAGCGTGTAAACGTACCATAAGAATGCTACTGGAATTACGAAGAAAGTGCATGGGATCATGTTTTATCCGTAAGTAGCACATTTCCAATTCATTTTAATTAAATAATAATTTTCAAAAAAAATCACGGTTGTATTTTGTAAGTGTTGCCACAGGTCAACGGAATATTTTACCCTACTTTTTTATATTGAATTACATTTGTCTACTTATAAAAAATTCACGCGTTAATTTTGTTAGCGTTACCACAGAATAATGGAATATTTTCCCCATCCTTTTTGTTTTAATTAGTTTTTAGTGTAATTTCATCCATGACATGACAACCTGATTAATTAAATTATAAGTGCCACTTGTGGTCTAAACTGAATAAATATTTTTGATTTTGATTTGATTTCAATATATTGAATTAATTTATAATATTACTCCCTAATAATGAGGAGATAATAAATTACTATCGTGAATTTCATACTTTCCCATTTATTCAAAAGTAAGGCATTGGTATCAACAGATCAGCAGCAGCAATATTTGTATATTTAATAATAATTTTAAGTAATTAATTATTGCTTACATACTTACTCTGATTTTTTTTCAGGATACACAGCCAGAGTTGCCTCGCAATCAAAGGACATCATCCATTTTGGTCCAAAATCAAAAGTGCCGGCCAAAAAATAAAAGTGCTGTATTCTGATAGAATACGTCCGCCTTAGCATTTATTACTATGGCACCAAAGCTGTAGCACCACTGTGCATCGTAGTATTTGAGCTCTAAAAATATATGAAACGACTGACTTTGATCTCAAATACTACGATGCACAGTGGTGCTACAGCTTTGGTGTCATAGTAACAAATACTAAGGCGGACGTATTCTGTCAGAATACAGCACTTTTTTTTTTATTGGCCGACATTTTTGATTTTGAACAAAAAATGTATGAATCGTCGATGAATTTTAGATCTCAAATACTCGACGCACAGTGGTGCTACAGCTTTGGTGCCATAGTAACAAATGCTAAGGCGGACGTATTCTGTCAGAAGACAGCACTTTTTGTTATTGGCCGACACTTTTGATTTTGAACAAAAAATGTATGAATCGTCGATGAATTTTGGATCTCAAATACTCGACGCATAGTGGTGCTACAGCTTTGGTGCCATAGTAACAAATGCTAAGGCGGACGTATTCTGTCAGAACACAGCACTTTTTTTTTTATTGGCCGACACTTTTGATTTTGAACAAAAAATGTATGAATAATCGATGACTTTTAGATCTCAAATACTCGACGCACAGTGGAGCTACGGCTTTGGTGCCATAGTAACAAATGCTAAGGCAGACGTATTCTGTCAGAATACAGCACTTTTTTTTGTTGGCCGGCACTTTTGATTTTGGACCAAAAATATATGAAACGTGGATGATGTCCTTTAAGTATTGGTGATGTTTTTGATTTGGATTCTGTTTTTCACTCCAAGAAAAGTTAAACTAAAAGCACTACTGCGCCGTAAACAAATGTTTTGTTGTCGATATGTTTACATAATAAAGAACCTTAAGTTTCTTTTTTGTTTTACTTGGCATTCTAAAATTTATATTCGACTTTTGTAATTGACTTTTAAATAACATATTATACCTACATAAAATATAGTACATATATTACACTATTTAATAGAAATAAATAATCATCTTACACTTAGTTACTTCGGAGTAAAAATTAAATTCATAGGTAGGTAGGTACTATCTATGCCTATGGCCAGTCATGTCGTCTCGTTCTATCGCAAAGAATCACCATTTGATAAGAGCGAGAGCAAAAACGGAAATGGATAGTTAACACTGGCCGTGTGTACTTATTTCACTTACTTATTTTTTACTTGTTTAACATCTCTTTAAAAAATTACATAATTTTACCCCAAAAATGGGGGTGTCACACGGCGCTAGTAACACTAAAGGGGGTAGAGGGGCGCGGGAGGGGAAGTATTTTGGACACAAGTTGCCACCTGAATGTCTCCAACTTCCTCATTGGCCCTAGAGCAATTCCAAGTATACCATCAATAAAAGCCTAATTAGAGTCATCAAACCTCTCAGTCATTCAATTAGAGCCATTAGAACTTCATAACTATGAGTTGTTTTCTGTGTGTAAGCTGAGGACACGTGTCCCCAGCTGACACATCTGTATCTTCGTAAATATTTATGCTACGATAATGTATTATACCTCAAAAATTACAGTCGAATCCAAATAGTAGGCTTTCCACTTTTCAAGACTTTAGCTCAAATACTGTTAAAACCACGATCAAAAAACTATGTGCGAGCTGGAGTACCGTGTCTCCAGCTTACACATCTGTATCTTTGTAAATATTTAAGCTACATCAATGTTTTATATCTCATAAATTAAAGTCGAATAAAAAAACCCGACTTCAAATCTTTCAAAGCTTTATCTCGAACCGTTTTCGAACTACGAACCGATATGTATGTGTAAGCTGGTGACACGTAACACACGGTGGATTATTAAAACCGTAGAAGTTAGAGTTGCGTTTTAAAGATCAAATAATTCGTTATAATTAAAGTACACACGAGACATAATTTCAAATCTCTAGGCCTCTTAGTTTCAGAATTAAAAGCCAAAAACTATTTTCCCGCCAAATAATTCAAATAATGTGGGTCGACTGCGACGTTGCCGTTCCGTGCGTCCACTAGAGCAGTCGAATTTGAACCTAAAAACTAGTAGCGTTTGAATCATTTTTATTTGTAGTTTAACCCATTAACGCCCAAATGAGAACTACGGTCAATTTCACATAGCCAATGTTTATTTTCTTTATAAAATTACTTCAGAAATAATACTAAACAGAAAGAAAACCAAAAACAAAATCAGAAGTTAGATTTTCAGGGGTGTACTAAGTTTAGTACAATGGGCGCTTATGAGTCATATTGAGCAAAGCCTTCTCCATCTTGGCACAGTTTTCAGGCACTTGCCATAAGCTGTTTTGACTCTATTGAAACACACAGTAATTTTAAGCGGTCAAATCAGCTTGTTTGCTGGTTTATTTTGATTATAACCATTATTTCATATTTCTTCTCCATCAACTAGAGCAGGATTACCTACTATTATTTATCTTTTATAGGTCAAATATGTGCGCTACTATAATATTTGCGGAATGCTAGCTGATCTAAGCGATTATATGAGTTTACTATGCAGTGCAGTCTGCATGCATTTGAAATTGTCATGTCCATCATATAAGCGAACAAGACCCATCCACCGCTTTTTTCATTTTACCTCAGTTTGGTAAAGTTCTATAGACTATCCATCTGATCTAACCCACTAATCTTTTTATCATACTGGAGCTGGACACCCAGTGGTGCCTAACTCTACTTTTTTTATCAAGAGACCCCATATAATGACCTTTCCCAATGGTTCTAAAGCATCAAAATTTGTTCCAATAGTACCCACATTATCTTTAAATCAATACTAATAAAATTATGTTTGCCTTGTCGAATCTGTCTCTAGGCGTTTTGTGAAAATCTTTATAAGTAATCAAAGGATACCGTTTGGTTCTGTTGTCACGTATGGTTCCAAAAACTATGTAACTAAGTCTCTTTAGGTCGACAAACAGGTCGTAATTGGGAAAACAAAATGTTTCTTTTTGTTGTCTGTAACCCCATAAATAAAGAGCCATGTTATTGGAAAAAGAAAACAATGATTACATATAAGAACTATGAAGAAATAAGTAAACACTCTAATAATAATGTCATTATTTTACTATTTTATGTAACATGTCAAGCGCCCATTGTACTAAAGTTAGTACAGCATCACTTTGGGAGTTATAGCATAAAAAACTTTCCATGAAATGAACTTTTTTATGCATTTTTTATTAGAATATGTTGTTAGCTAATACACTAACAACTTATTCGGTATTTTGTGTAACTTAAACCTTGTATAAAAAATTTTCAAATATCCACTAGGAGATACGAAAAAATCACTGAAACGAAATCGCAAAATACTCCCTTAAGATTTTATAATTATGTTCTGTTTCATCTCAGGATGTAATGCATAGGCCTTTGTTTACCGATTCGAATTATTTCCAGAGTTAAAATACCCACTAAATCAGATTTATCGTAACTTAAAGTTGTGTACAATTTATAGTACGGCGGGCGTTAATGGGTTAAATCATTTAATTTCGATTATAAGAATTTTAGACTAGGAGCCGGCTGATTTGTGTATTGAGTACCTAATAACCTATATTTTATTAATAAGAAAAAGCTAGGTAAAACAAAATTATATTTTAATATACAAGTAACGAACTTGTTTCCAAAGGCTCAAATATTTGTGGCGTTTCTAAACGCAACCACTTTAATTTTTATTTAAATACCGTGAAGTCCCACGATTCTGCTACGTCAAGTGGCAAAAATGGGCAACAACTATATTTTGCTCTATGGTTACAAACAGATTTTGCTCTATGACAAACACAGTTGACAATGAGGGTTTTCGCGATTGAAAAATCCGCCAGATGGCAATAAGTAGACGCGAGGTCCAAATACTGCGTTATTGGTGGATTTTGACATATCTGTCAATGTCATGTCAAAAATAACCAATCATGCAGCATTTGGACCTCGCGTCTACGTATTGCCATCTGGCGGATTTTCCAATCGCGAAAACCCTCATTGAATTCTTCTTCTTCTGTTGAAGAATCAAATAAAAAAAAATTAACTACAAGAATAAGCGAACATAACGACATATATAGCCTGACCAGCCCCCCTAGACAAAACGCACTTTTTGATCGAATCGAAAATCGAATCCGTCAAAACTCCATACAAAAAAGGGGCTTTTCGACCACTTTTCGACTGGTTTGCGATTATAATTTGCACTTTGTCTAGACCCATAGGAACATAAAAACCCTCGCCATGTTGCGGAAAATTAATGGTACTAATTTCTTTTAATGGCAACAGTAACTGAAAACTTCATTGACATGTCACCTTACATGTCAGTCTATTGTTGTCAAAGTGTAAACAAACTTTATTTTAAATGTGCGTAATTGATTTTGTGAATTAAATTGCTAAAATATTTTTATAGTCGTGAAAGAAAAGTGGTTTACAATGTGTTAAAGTATTTGTCGAAGAGAAATACTAAGGGTTCGGACAATATTTTCATTGAATAATGTTTCCGACAAAGGTTGTCAAATTGACTGACATGTTTATCGTATAGTACAGTCAACTATGAAAATTAGCTGTGGTTTGTTTCAACTACCTATTTTAAAGTTTTTTGTCACTTTGTAAGTGTTGAATTTTATGGAATTGGGAAAGAAGTACCGAGTTTGAAGCGTTCATGAGCAGACATTGTAGTTGAATATTCAAGTTTAGAATTTGATTATTGATGAATAATAATAAAATCCTACTTGCTCGATTGATGGCTTCATTTAATTTATTTAAACCAGTTTACCTGTTTTATAATATTTTTTGTTAATTTATGAAAATATTAAATTAGCCCATAATCCTGAATCCTGATACATAAAGTTAGCCTATTAATTTAATACAGGTACGACTGTACCCAGTGTTGCACTATCAAATGCAATTGACGCGCCTCTATGCCAGGGTTTTTATGTTCCTGGTCAGGCTATACAAGGTTTCCCAAAAAGTACTGTCAAGCCGAAGCCCAGAGGTAGAGTATCACTAGGGCTACCCGAATACTCGATTTTTTCAAGTTATTTATAATTTTCAGATGATTTATGATGATGATGAAAATCTTTATCATATTTCAAAAACCGGGATAAAATCTATCCTACGTCCTTTCCCGGGACTCAACCATTATTTATTATAATTTATTTATAAAATATAGGTTATTAGGTACTCAATACACAAATCAGCCGGCTCCTAGTCTAAAATTCTTATAATCGAAATTAAATGATTTAAACTACAAATAAAAATGATTCAAACGCTACTAGTTTTTAGGTTCAAATTCGACTGCTCTAGTGGACGCACGGAACGGCAACGTCGCAGTCGACCCACATTATTTGAATTATTTGGCGGGAAAATAGTTTTTGGCTTTTAATTCTGAAACTAAGAGGCCTAGAGATTTGAAATTATGTCTCGTGTGTACTTTAATTATAACGAATTATTTGATCTTTAAAACGCAACTCTAACTTCTACGGTTTTAATAATCCACCGTGTGTTACGTGTCACCAGCTTACACATACATATCGGTTCGTAGTTCGAAAACGGTTCGAGATAAAGCTTTGAAAGATTTGAAGTCGGGTTTTTTTATTCGACTTTAATTTATGAGATATAAAACATTGATGTAGCTTAAATATTTACAAAGATACAGATGTGTAAGCTGGAGACACGGTACTCCAGCTCGCACATAGTTTTTTGATCGTGGTTTTAACAGTATTTGAGCTAAAGTCTTGAAAAGTGGAAAGCCTACTATTTTGATTCGACTGTAATTTTTGAGGTATAATACATTATCGTAGCATAAATATTTACGAAGATACAGATGTGTCAGCTGGGGACACGTGTCCTCAGCTTACACACAGAAAACAACTCATAGTTATGAAGTTCTAATGGCTCTAATTGAATGACTGAGAGGTTTGATGACTCTAATTAGGCTTTTATTGATGGTATACTTGGAATTGCTCTAGGGCCAATGAGGAAGTTGGAGACATTCAGGTCAAGTTGCCGCGTAGAAATGTTATCGAACACTCCTTCTGGTTTGTTCTGTATTCTGAGGGTGAAACCAAGGACAAATCCAGGGCGTTTGGACGCCAAGTCAAAGAACCAACTGTAGTTACTTCACCGCTATTTAGTAAGACAAGACCATTGTCATCAATAACCTCCAGAATATCTCTACCTCTTGAATTCACGGTATTGCACCCCCATGATGTATGATGAGCATTGAAATCCGTCATCCCCTGTTTTATCTGTCAAGTAGTGTTGTGCTGTTGAAGCAATTGATTTATTTAAATCGATGAAAAATGCGAGTTTGTGTTCACTCACTGAGTGTATTCCAGCATTTCCAGCAGCCTCCATAAACTATTGGCACTATCAATTTGAAATGCCTTTGCTCCGGGGTTTTCATACACACTTCGCTCCATTAACGGATTTGATTTTCGGAGCGATCAAGAAAGTGTTGATATTGGACTTTTTTCGATACTAAAAGTGTCGATCAGTGGGTAGACACTTCTCATACAAAGACTAGTCTCTATATGTAGCAATTGATATACAACCTTATCCCTTAAGCAATAAAGTGCATTTTGGATTGATTTCACTATAGCAGGGGAACCCGCGGATCAATACCACCATACTAAAAATAATTGTTTAGTGTCCTTATGTTGGTAGTATTGTTAGTTTGACAAATGAAAAAAAATGTCTGTCAATTGAGTTTGAGTTTTTAACCGGCGAATTGATTCGTGTGAAGTTATTTTCTCAGATTTGGTGCAATATTACTGTAAATAAACTTTTCTGTCGTTTACGTTGAGTTGATTAAGTTCCTCCGTATCGGGCGTGATAAAGTTTGCTGTTCAGTGTTATGTTTTTTGTGAGATAGAGACTCTTTTAAATAAGCTGTGTTTCAACTTCTACAGAAGTTTAAACTCTTATTTACTTTTCTGTTTAATGGGTATGTTATCTACTTACTTGAAATATTAGATCTATTACAAATCTATTTTTCATTAAAAACAACCCTATGTGATGAAAATGTAAATGTACTTTCAAAACTGGTAAATGCATGAACCAGGGCATTGACACTGGTTGGAGAGAAATTATAGGCTTTGTTTAATTAATACCTATTTCATTTTAGGCTTCTACTGATAATGGAGAGTAGAAACAACAAGAAGTGCGTTATTTGTAATAAGAGGCGAAGTCGTGGTGGATCACCCTTACTTTTGAGTAGGTTTCCTCTGGATTCTGACCGGTAAGTTTCTAATAACACTCATTTATTACAAGATAATTTTACTGATTGTGTAAACTTAAAGGCTGGGATTAATATTTTTAATCATACAGTAAATCCGTACCGCGCGGGAATAACTTGACATCTCGACCTGCACTTTTTTTTTTTTATTAGCTTAAACGTTTCCTCTACCTTATACCCTTCTGGTATAAAAAACTCAACTCGAAATACCCAAAAATACTTGAAATATAGCTCTTGTTCATAAGTAAATATCTCTAATTTAGGCAATAAATATTTGACATAACGATATATCCAATTAATATTATTCGTACAAACATTTATATTTCGATTTATCAATGTATGTCAGAACATGTATTTGTTAATATCTCGACTTATACATTTATGGATTTTCGTTTTTAATTTGACAAAAACAGTTATCAAGTTATAATCCCCTCTGAGTACTAAACATATCCATGATATGTGCAGTTGTCTAGTTATGCACACTGTCAAGAGTTTGGATATTTGGAGTTATCCAGCTATTACATTCGTATAATCATATTTTTATATGTCATTAGCAGTTTTTAAAATATAACATTGTCAGGATTTCGAGTGTTTTTAAATATTTTTTACTTAGCAACCCCTGAAAATATATTTTTAATATATTTAAGCGTTAATTATTACTTTTATTACTATTTTCAATAGTTTAAAACTAAATTAACGTTTAAATAGCAAGTTGAAAGTAGAAGGATAAGTTTAGTCAATAGGTAGGTACTATCTACTAATGTTTTTTCATAACAGACTAAGATTTCGTTTGACAACCGAATATAAGTAAAAAATCTAATAATAAACTTTTAGGTCAACTTTAAGTTCCGGATATTTTTTATAGTCTATTGACATCAATGACATTAATTAGGAATAATGATGAGGTAAGTAGGGTCGATATGCCAGATCTCGTCCATTTAGTGAGTTGGTAGATTTGAGGAATAAAAATAACATACAATTTTTCGTAATCATTTTTAACGAAAAATTGTTGTCATTATGCTCCCTTTAGTCTTTATAAGTATAGTATTAAACTTGCTCTAAACCATTAGAAGTTTTAATATCTTTGTAATATTAATATAATATAGAAAAAATGCATTCAAAATCACTAATAATTAATAACATGCATGGAAATAAAAAAATATAGATAAAATCTTACTAATTGGTATTCAAAATATTTAGGTATCACACTTAATAATTATAAACATACATTTATATTATAGTTTATTTCATTTTTTTAAATTTCAATAGTACCTATGGCTCAATTTGCAATATGGTCTCCTCTCTAGGCACAGTTTGCTTTTTAATATTATTTACAACGTCTGTATTTAAAAAATTGTCGTGATAATGTGGACGCAAATTGGCTATCACAAAGGGTAAGCTACATTTGGAGCGTGTATTAGCGTCCAGGAAAAGGCCTAAGTACTGAAAAAAATCTTTGTGTTCGATAAGTCATGTAAATAACGTTTTAAATAATATACAACATGCATTGTTTTGTATATTTTAATATCTTAGACCCAGTTAGACCAGACCGCGATCACTTCTGACGCAAAGTGGAAATTTCATTGTAGTAAATTCGCATCCACCTTATTTTAAGTGTCATTTAATAAAGTACAATCACCGATATCATTATCCGTATTGTATGGTTCATGGTTAAGGCTTAGAGACTGCGGTAAATCCCAAACTAGACCTAAATATATTAAAAACTTACCTTGAAACGCGCACCTGCTCACGTGGGATTTATTTTTGGCAAAAATGGTAGCATGCTATAAGATTTTTTTAATGTGGGTTTACCTGTCATACATTCAGGGAATCATAGCAATAGCTTACGTTCTAGAGTGATCCATCATTTGGACGTGAACTGGACGGTGGACGCGAAAGGGCGTGTCGACCTTACGCAAAAATATATCCAGTTAATTTTAATTATTTTAAGCCTAATGGTAAGCCTAAAATAATTAAAATTAATTGTGCTTGTTATGAAGCATGGCTTTTGTTCTTTTATTTGTCTTTTTTTTAAATTTTAAGTAAACGTACAATTATCTGATCAAAAGCAATCATAATCTGCGATTATATTTGATTTTTCTAATAAATTTGTTACTATTTCATTGCAAAAGTGATAAAAATATGTTCTATTTTTATGTTTTGTTTTTTTAGTTAAACTTCATTCAAAATAATTAACTTAAATCCAATTTTTACACCTTAAATGTTTGTTTTTCTTTGGTGAATAACTTGACAAGTCGTCGGTACACAACTTGACAAGTCTTTTTTTTACTAGATTAAGAAGATAATTTAATCAAATTCTTACGCCAATCGAAAGATACGCATCAAATTAGCTTATTTCAATCATAAAAATATCAATTATCATTAATTCCGATTTACCAGAGAACTCTGAACTTTAAAATCGCTCCCCTGAAAAGTACGCAAAAATGACATGTCAAGTTATTCCCGCGCGGTACGGAAATAACCATAACCAATTTTTAATTTCAGTATTTTGTTTCGTACTCTGTAAATGAATTGCATAACAATACTAAAATAAATTAGTTGATGAATAAATTTCAGTTTGTTATTCTTTTTCTTTTCTAATAGGTATTTCTTATTTCAGTTGTCGAATGTGGGTTAAAAATGCTGGCATAGAAGACTTAGCATATGTACCTATTGAAAAGTTACACCAACTTAAGTTTGTTTGTGGTGGGCACTTCACTCCTGAATCCTTCAATGCCAAAGGAACTCGGCTGAAGAACTCAGCTATTCCAACACTGGAATTGAGCAATCCCATCTTGCCAGATGAAGTTTTGACAGAGTTTCCTCTTCATGTAAAAGACTCCAATAAAGAAAACCTCAAGACAGGTATGATGATGACTTCAATTATTTTTTTTAAATTTAATTTACTATCTGTCAATTTTTCTGAATTATTTAGATGTCTTAATTAATTTTCTTTGGTTTCCAAAACAAACCAACCGAATGCAATTTAACAAGGTTCTTTCTTTGTAACCACAAACATGAGTGTTGTATGCTTATCAATAAATAATATATAATTTCAATTATTAATTATATCTATACTTTGTTACAGTTCTTTATCATTCATATTGCATTCCAAAGAAGTCAAATCCAGTTGAACGAGGTATGTTTATCTAAAATTATACTAATAATATAAAAAGGAAATATTTAATTGTTTGTTTGTATTTGATCGGCTCCGTAACTCGAAGCCAAGATAGCCTAAAGTGCGGGTTAGAACCCCACAGCTTGAATATTGTAGTAAACCCACTCGTAACACAATTTAGCTTAGAATGAGGTGTTGAGTTAGAGGGACTTTAGTAATTTGTGTAATACAAATTCTTCAAAAAAAGTACCGGACCAATTTGAAAAATTTTAGGCAATCTACATTAATTAGCCAGGTCAGCTAGTTTAATAATATTTATAAGCTAGTAATTTTTAAATTGAGCAAGACATGTACTAGACTGATTGTACCCTAAAGTTGGGTAAGAACATGACATTTTATTACCCAATTCACATTTCATTATCTGCTTTCAGTTCCCCTTACAACTACAACCAAACAACTAAATTCAACATGTTTGGGAGCTGTGGATATACCAGATTCTGGTATTTCTGTGAAAACAACTTTTGAACCTCTTCCTTCTACTTCCAATGCACCAGAACATATGACCTATAAACCCATTGCTCATGGTAAGTGTACAAACTAATTATTTACCTTCTAAAATATGCCTTCCCTCAAACTAAAGAATGCCACCCTGGATGCGTTCTGCAGTCTGCAGTCAGGTCAAAATGAACTTATAATATGTACAACATTCTAGGTTTCTGTACATTTTATATTAATGCGATTTGACCGTGCGGATACGAACAAAGAACGCAAAGCACACGTGACTGATTGCCTTATCACGACCACTTACAGATTGTCTTGACATACCCGCAGACCGCATCCAGAATGCAGAACATTAAAACCTCTAAATGCCTTTAATTTAATATTATGTCATTGTTATTGAAGGTGGGCCCACGCTTCATATTTTATGAGAAGAGCTATCATTATCCTGTCTTTGCATTTTTTTAAAACTTGATAATGATTGATTGATTTGGAAATAATATGTTTCATAAAACAACAAAATAAATTTTAAACTAATTTGCATATTTATAATATTTCAGATGATAAAAACATTTGCCATCAAGATGCACAGGCAGAAATATTAGTCCACAGTTATAAAAGACCTAAGAAAAACATTGAAATGAAAGGTAAGATAAAACATACCTAATTTAAAAAACTAAGTAAAATTGCTGATTAATTAACCAATATTCAATTCAATTTGCTTTAATGTTGTTTTTTTACTAATGGAAATGTTTTTATTACAGACACTTCATCAACATTTACAATTAAAGAGAAGAGGCTTTGGCGACAGTTACAAAATGCAAAAAAAACAATAAGGAATATAGCGAAGTCAAGAGTGAATTTAGACAAGTTAGATTCGGAAGTGCTGACATCGTTAGTAAAGGATGTAGTGCAGAATAACAAAAAAAAGTCACAAGGAAAAAGGTGGACTTTAGCCAACAAAATATATGCTTTGGCTATATTTAAACGGTCCCCTAAAGCATACCGCTATATGCAAAAGCTGTTTACGCTACCAAGCACTAAAACGCTCCAAAGGATTTTAAAAAATATACCAATGGAGCCTGGTATAAATAAAAATATAATTGATATGTTAGAGGCAAAAGCATCAAGTATGCCAAAGGAAAATAATTATCCTGTTTTCGCCTCCGAGATTTATTTTACCGTGTAGTACCCCTGTACGACAAGCCAATCCGCACACAATATTCAGCGTAGTAGTAGTAAAAAACAAAAGAGCGGGCAACCCCACCCCTACCACGCTGTGGGCTCGGTGTCCGAGCGGTCTCATTCCTTTGTGCGCACGCGCAACGACCGCACGCAGTATAAGAAAAATGCTTAAGTGACGTCACCAGGACGTTTTTACCGACAAAAAACGTGATTATTTTAAGTTGTGCAGTGTAGTGACGAAAATTAGACCCAACACAAGGTTGGTTGTAACAACTATTTTGTGCAAGTGCTCGTACATTTTTATTATAAGCGTTGTGACACGACGCGTAACTTTGACCCATTTTTCGCTCCAAGTTAACGCGCGATGTTAACCAGTAGCCATTTTTGCTCTGAGGTAATGCGAGATGTTACCCAGTAGCCATTCTTTTGCTCCGAGGTAATGCGAGATGTTACCCAGTAGCCATTTTTTTCTCCGAGGTAATGCGAGATGTTACCCAGTAGCCATTTTCTGCTCTAGCGAGTTAATACGAGATATTAACCAGCAACCACTTTATATTCGGTCATTTTTGCGGGTCATTTTTTAACCAGTAGCGTTAATACGAGATATTAACCAGCAGCCACTTTATGTTCGGTTATTTTTTAACCAGTAGCCGTTTTTTCGCTCTAGCGAGTAAAAACGAGACATTAACTACCGAGATAGCCAGGTATTGTAAAATTATTCACTTTTACGAGTTAAGTATCTTCTTTTCGGCCATTTTTAAAAGCCGTAAAAACAGAACATAATGAGCTCATACAGAAAAATGTTGCGTTTGTACGAAACTACCCACATTAAGAGCTTGCCTTCTTGACCTTACACCTTATGAACCATCAACCGTCTTGGAGCATGATGACCCGGCGCCGCGGACGCACTCGCCCCAGTCGAGCCTCCGCCTGCTTTTATAACGACCGATGACCCTGTGGCCATACACATTGTTCAATGCTACAAAGGGTAACTGAATAATTTTGTTGTTTCGTATTTTTATACATTACACCAATCGATATTGGTCTAAATACAAAGGCTAGTAAGAAAGAAATAAGTATCAGATCAAAATTCAAAGTGCATTTATGTAGATTCATTACTTGCTATTATAAGGTCAGAATAAAAGATCCTAAATAAACATTAGGCCGGTTTGTTGACCGAACCGAGTCGAAGTGGAAATAAATGCCTACTTTATATATGAAGTATGACAATATGTCGTTTTTTCTATGCAACGACTCATATTAACTGACATTGTGATTGTGAGTACTTATCAGTCTCACATTTTTTTGTTGGAAACTTACAAAGATCTTTCTACATTTCCGGTCGGTCGACCAATTACATCGACGGTCGACAACTATAACTCATTATAATCCTCTAAAACGGGAAAAGAGGTATTTATTTGATATGACAACTAATCCAGGCTGCTGCACTGAATATATAATTTAAGCTTTAGCCGTTCGCATAACTGTGTGAATCGAGGCTTTATACAGAGGCCGTACCGACAAGCTACGCCCTGCTGTATGGTATGATGGGCTAAGACCTATCACCCACCCGCGGCGCAACCACGCCGCCTTCCACAAGCGCAGGCGCCGTTATTTACGCCGCAGCGCCGCGCCGCCGCCGCCGCCGCATGCCCAGCGCTGCCAGCGCAACGCGGGAAGCGCCATTAAAGACCGACCAGAACACCAAGGTAACCCGCGTCCCTAGACGACGCGCCATCTATGTACAGGTATGTGCTGGCCGCTTAAAATATTTTTATTTTAAATGCAATGTACCTAATATCCGGTTACAGAATTTATTGTACCGAGATACCTATTCGATTCCCGATTCGAACCCAGATGAATTTTTTCATAATCATCATAACCATGCGGGTAAACATAATTAATTATACATAACAAATAATTATACACGTCGGCGCAGAGACGTTGATATTAAGAATATTCTTAATCGCATCCGTCGACACGAGTACATTCTGAGATTACCCACTTGTTAAAAAAAAAAAAATGTTACTAGATGGTGGACTTAGATAGCGTTTATATAAGATGCTAAACAAAGTTTATGTGGTTTAAGCACTTCAAAAGGGATGATATTTTAACCGCAATTAAACTTTTAACAAAAGATTCATTTATGGTTTAAAGAAACTTATTAATGTATTTTATGTTTATTACATAAACACGATAGCCACTAAAAAGCAAATAGAATTATGGTCTTATTTTAACGGATGTTTGTTTTGTATCTGAACAAACAGGCAACATTTTTGTTTGTCTCTTTGCGGCCTTTCTTTAGCCCTGATATTTTTACAAAGTTTATTTTTTTTATTCATGACGTCTCACCAGCTTGTATCTATAAATAATAGATAAAATCTAAGAGCTTCCTTAAACTGTATCGGTATCGGTACATAAGATGACGTCATTTTTTCTTGTATTGGAAAAACATTATTATGTAGGTTTGTACCTACTAATCAATGTATGATTAATGCTAATAATACTATTGATAGTCTTACAAAGTAAGGCTTCATCATCATTATTATTATTTATTTACTAAAAAAAAAAAAAAAAGGTCAGTTTTAACTCCATGTACTGTTTTACAATTGGTTCGTATAAATTATTTATGTATAACGTTAGAATTCTCATAAGAAGAGATGCGACATCATGAAATACCTACATTGATTCATTTCTTATCTTGCTAAATCTTTTAGACAAGCAAAGTATCTTATTATGCGTTAAAGCGATAATAACTATGCCTTTATAAATAAAACACAATAATAATTACATTGTAATCAATGTAATAGAAAATTATTGACCCTTAAAAAAAAAAGAAATCGGGCCGCTTGTAATAACAACCGGACTAGTGGACTTTGGTCAGTCAAAGAACGAATCAACCACATAAAATAAACTATGTATTATGTAGGTACCTATCAGTACTACCACTACTTGTAACCTTTAGTTTAGATTAAGGACATTTTTTAATAATACCAAAAAATAATGCGATATTATTTTACGAATCGATAACGCTGCCACAAACTCATAATAATGAATGAGTCTTTCTTCCCTTTCTATGAAGTATAAATTGAGAATTAGTATTTTGTTATTTTTTTTTAGCATGATTATAAAAATTCAATCATCACAGTCATAATACTGAAGCTGACTGAATCAAGGTGTCTGAATAAAGACACGGAGTAGGAGCTTGGTTCCATATTGTCTCAGAAAATGTTAGACGCTTTGGTACATGACATAAACCTATTTTTTGTTTCTTGAACTTTGTTTGATATTTAGTCATAATTCATATTTTATCGTCTGGCGTAGAGATTTCTACACGATTAACATGAATTAATTCCAATTAATTCGCCTTAGAATGGCGACCATTTTTTTTAGACGTTAATACGTTTTTTCACTAAAAAAAAAAAAAAAAAATAAAAAAAAAAAAAAATAGAATGCTGGGGCAACAGGTACATCAGTAGTACCATATTGCCCATTTAAGCTTACCTTTCTTTGGCAGTGAGTTTTGTATTTGGCAGTCGTGGATCAAACAAAACGTACCAGACTCCGCTATACACTCCGCAAATAATAAATAAATATCCTTCCTTCGACATTTTACACTACGCTCCTAGTCCCAAACTGAGCAAAGCTATGGGTCCTAGACAACGGATATAAACATACTTAAATACCGTTTTTATACACATAAGTACAAATTATACATAGTAACACCTAGACCCATCACAGAAATTAAAATGTATCAATTCAATTTCTGCCCGGCCGGGGATCGAACCCGGGACCTCTCGGCATAGTAGTCCGTTTCGAAACCACTACACCAAATGACTGACAAATAAATATTTTTACAATGCTCAATTACATCATTGTACCTACCTTACTCTATTTTCTTAGCATATTCTAAAGTCGGGTGCATCCTATAACCACCGCTTAGCAATATCGTTAGTGAAATCATATAATTTATTGAAATATATAATTATTTAAATAAATATTTTAATTTATAGGTCAGGTTTCAAGAATCAAAAGATTGCTATTAAAAGGTGCTATTAAATAGAAACCAAACTTTTTCCTCGCAACAGTGTTACTTGGAATCCAAATCGATACTGGTCAAACTGTATCCAAATAAATTAATAAGTTTTAATTAACCACATTATTTATTTATTTAATTAAAATGCAAGTGAGCCTATGTTTTACAACAATCAGAGTGTTAGCCTTGCAGTCACTGTGATCGATTCGGTGTTAACCACTACCGTCGTCAAGCTCAGTTCTGAGATGAAACTGGATAAATATAGGAAAGGAGTGTCGACACGAGGGTGTTCGGCCCACACAGCACGCGACACCGGCAGTATTGCCTGCGGTTTGCGCCGCTGTCAACGTTGACACAATTAGCCAGTGTGCTGGATAGACAGGATGCTCCGTCAACTGTCTTGGCAACATTTTACAATCAGTAGTCGTACTTAACAGTTAATAGAAGTACAAATAAATGTATATAATAATACTCTATAATGAACAAAATCTTGTTGAGACCGTGATACTTGTTATTGTTATGAATAAGTGATGCAATACGATTATAATACAAAAATATTGCTTTATTATGTATTTAGTACATTGACATTTACTCTCTTAACCATTTAACATGGACATTGATCCATGCTCTAAACATCTACACGGTAAAATAAATCTCGGAGGCGAAAACAGGATAATTATATGATCAAACGAACTTACCAAGTGAAGTTCGATCTGAATTATCCTGTTTTCGCCGAAGAGATTTAAGGTCCCTCCCAACCCGAAGATTTCTATATCTTCTTCCCTGGAGGTAAACGTCAATGTCATCTCTTCTCTAAATATAATGAGACCGCTCGGACACCGAGCCCACAGCGTGGTAGGGGTGGGGTTGCCCGCTCTTTTGTTTTTTACTACTACTACGCTGAATATTGTGTGCGGATTGGCTTGTCGTACAGGGGTACTACACGGTAAAATAAATCTCTTCGGCGAAAACAGGATAATTCAGATCGAACTTCACTTGGTAAGTTCGTTTGATCATATAAATATTGCTCGTTAATATTTGACGAGATGGCGTTAAAGAAACGGATAATTTATAACGAAATTGCTGATAAAGTGGATGGCTACGTGGATTATGGAGAGGGCGAGAACATGGGACGAGAAAAGAAAATCGCAGACCATGCGTTAGTGTTTATGATACAGGGTGCTAAACATAAATACAAACAATATATTGCGCACTATTTTGTGGAAGGCACAATATCAACAGCAAAACTGGCAAAAATTATATCGGACATCATCAAAAAATTAAAAGAAATCGGATTTGTGGTTCTAACAACAGTTTGTGATCAGGGATCTACAAATATAGGAGCTCTTAACATGTTAAAAAGAAACTGTGGACAAGGCATAGATAGCAACTTTTTCTCTGTAAATAATGACAAAATTTTTATAATCTATGACATCCCTCACTTGTTCAAATCATTACGAAACAATTTCTTTAAAAGTGGAAATATGTCTTTCGATGGAAAAATTGCACAATGGAGGCATTTGGTAGTTGCAGAAGAACACAACAGAAATTTTTTAAATTTTAAAAAACTGAATAGTACCATTGTAAATCCAACATTCAAAACTAAGATGAGGGTGAAGTATGCTGCGCATGCTCTGAGTAATACCGTGGCAGCTATTTTAAAAATGATGGCATGGAAAGAAGTTTCTGATTGCAATGATACAGCATTTGTGATTGAACAGTTAGATAAACTATTTGATTGTACAAATGGTCCATCATCTTTAAATGACGTAAAGAAAGGGATCCGGGAAAATGTTTCCACATCAAGTAATCACATTGAGTCTTGGACCTTTTATACTGATAAGTTAAAAACCATAAAATTTATAACAGCAGAAAACACGATACTAAAAAATGTTAAATGCGTAAAGGGATATCAAATATCTATCAAATCCTTAAACGATATTTGGGAAAAGTTAAAGAATGAAGGGTTTAAATATATGAACCTTAGACAGTTTAACCAAGACTCTCTGGAAAACTTATTTGGAATCATTAGGCAACACAGTGTAACCAATAGAAATCCCACTATCACGCACTTTACTGCAGCGCTTAAAACAAGCATGGTTACTGGGCTGAAAGTGCCTCATAGCAGAAGTGCTAATTGTGAAGCAGACAACAATAAACATATGCTGGAATATAAAGACATTTTAAAAACTAATTTAAAAACAACAGAAATAAAAATTAATGTTCAAGATTCCACAGACACTGAATTTTATCCTGTGTTGTCTATCCCGGACCCTGAAAACTTAGAACAGCCCATTGAAAATTTGTGTAGCCTTGAAAACCAACCAGTAGTATATGTAAGCGGGTATTTAGCTGCCAAACTATTACAGAACAGTTCTTGTTTAATTTGTGAAGAGTGTTTGAGCGTGAAAACTCCTGTTGACAATGATTTGTATGCATATATATCTCTTCGCGAATGGTGGCATGATAAAAAAAGTCTCGTTTATCCAACAATTCAATTATGTACCACCGTAAATGAAGCTAAACAATTTTATCATGACCATATTGCCGACCAGATATACAGGGTGTTAGGTAAATGGGTATATGAGCCGACACTAGCCCATGTTAACATGGGCATATGAATGGTATGGTGAAGTTAGAAATTCGATATCATCATTTAAATTTTTTAAATTTTCATACAAAATAAATTTTATAAAATCCGATTTGTATGAAAATTGAAATAATTAAAATGAAGATATCAATTTTCTGACTTCACCATACCATTTATATGGCCATGTTAACATGGGCTAGTGTCGGCTCATATACCCATTTACCTAACACCCTGTATATGGAAAATGTTGGAAAATTCATTTTCTTAATGTTGAGTACAAATTGTAATTTTAGTTGGTTTAAATGTCAACAACATAATAAAGAAATTTATGATAAGATGTTTAAAATATTAAGTTACCTTTTTCTAAGAAAAAGTTGTAAAATCATTAATGACAGCTTCATAAAAAGTGAAAACAATTTTGCTGACAAAAGTAAAAAAGCACAGCAACAAAGCATTGAAAAGTAATCTTGAGGCTGAGGTTCGATCAGCTGATAAGAAAATTAAAGATGTTTATAAATAAAAATCCTATTTTTTCTTAGAAAAAGTTGTGAAAATAAAAGTTTACAAAATTATAATTTCTGTACTTTGTTATAATATTCAATAATTCCTCATGCCTACAACTGCTATGTCATGTTCAATACTTATTGTAATATACCTATTTTATTTCGAAATAAATAATTTACGTTACAAAACTTCGTTTTACTTACACATAGTATAAAATAAAAATAGTAATCATTAAAATATTGAAGGTTCCTATACTAGATATCGATATGCAATTACAACCCTAGCAAAGTATCGATAATCGATAAGTTATTACGAACGTCACTAATACTGTCAGAAAATAAGGCATTATGTTGGTAGCTCCGCCTGCAGTTTGTGCGGTTGGTAAAGATTTGCGGGTCGTTCTCTAAAATGCATATGTGTGCGTGAGCTCAAAAAATATCTATGGAGTGCCGTCTCTTACTCTTTTATGCTCTTTGATGCTCTTTGGTGTCGATAGTTGGGCTACACTAACGTCAAGTTAATGACATTATATTTTTTAAGTTTTAGTTTCGGTCTTGGCACACTGATTTTTGATTTTCCATTCACCCTTGATGACATAGATTTAGCTAGATAGATAGACATGCCTTCCCGAACTTGTCTGGCCAATGCTAGTCTATAGCCTGACCAGGAACATAAAAACCCTGGCATAGAGGCGCGTCAATGAGGATCATTTCGATTTTTAGCTGTGAATGAGATTTATAGGAAAAAAAAAATACACAGTGCAAAAATTTTTGTTCTAAGACAAAAATTGACGAAGTTATGGCCAAATTACTAAAAAAGTTCACTGACCGCCCGGCGCGGGGACGATGACGTTATTATATCCGATCCGAACGCTGCCGGCGTACTGCGTGGATAGAAAATATTTTTTTCTAGCCAAATTATCAGTTTTAGAGAAAAACTTGTAATGACATTTATTCATCAGAATAAAGTAAGCTATCGATAAGTAATTTTAAAAAATGGAAATTGTGAAAAATAACGCAAAAAATCCATACGCTCATACGATTCAATGGCACGCAGAGACGCGATTGGGGTCTCCGCGGTGGTATATTTGGCGATTTATTCAAATAAAGTGTACATAAGTGTTGTTAGAGTCATATCTTCTTCCAAGTAAAATATAAAAATGTATAAGTATTAATTTATTTACTTCTAACAATAAGGTATAACTTCTAACAATAAGACATTGCTATGAAAATCATTTCGATGTACACTTAATTAATACCTACCTGTTATTTAGTTTTTCTGAGTTAAACCTACGCACCTACCTATCTATTCGCCGTTCCCATGGGCGGGCCAGCTGCTGCAGGAAAGGACAGCCGCTCCGTGCTGGAAATCTATTTAATCTTAGCCTAGAAGCTGGGTATGACAACCCCGCCCCTCTCCTCTCCCCAGGTCATAAGCTGGGCATGACTTCCCCATCGGCCAGAAGTTGGGTATGATTTACCCCCCCCCCCCCCGGCCCGAAACTGGGTATGACTTGACCCCTCCCCCTCCCCCCAGGCCAGAAGCTAGGTAAGGCTTGCCCCTACCCCCAGGCCATAAGCATAAGCTGGATATGACTCCCCTTCGGCCAGAAGCTGGGTATGACACCCCCCCCATGCCAGAAATGCCAGAAACTGGGTATGACTTGACCCCCCCCCCCCTCCCCCAGGCCATAAGCTGGGTAAGGCTAGCCCCTCCCCCCAGCCCATAGAAACTGGTTATGACTTGACCCCTCCCCCCTCTCCCCAAGCCAGAAGCTGGGTAAGGCTAGCCCCTTCCCCCAGTCCATAAGCATAAGCTAGGTATGACTCCCCCTCGGCCGGAAGCTGGGTATTACTTACCCCCCCCCCCCCCCCCCCACCCCCCACCCCCCAGGCCAGAAACTGGGTATGACTTGCCTCTCCCCCCTCCCACCAAGGCCAGAAGCTGGGTAAGGCTTGCCCCTCCCCCCAGGCTATAAGCTGGGTATGACTTATCCCCCCCCCCCCCCCAGGCCAGAAACTGGGTATTAGCATCATATTATGTATTATTATGTTCAATACAAACAATCATTAAGTTACACTCACCCCAACCGCGTCTCCGCATTGCATCAAATCCTAAGAAAATGTGGTTTTTGGACATAGCAATACTTATTTTTCACAATTTTTATTTTTAAAAATTACTGGTCGATAGGTTACTTTATTTTGAAGAATAAATGTTATTAAAAGTTTTTTTCTAAAACTGATAGTTTAGCCGGAAAAAAATATTTTCCATCCCATTAGTACGCCGGCTGCGCTCGATTCGGATATAATGACGTCACGCGGCCTTGCGTACGTTGACTTTTAGCGGCAAAAACGGCCTATGTTTATTACTTAATATCTTCGTAAGTAATGGTCCGATTTGGATAATTCAAAAAGATATATCTTTCTTATGTCTTAAAGATTAACGTAGATACTAGTTTTATTGAATTTTCTGCAACAGTACTGATCCTCATTGCATTTGATAGTGCAACACTGAGTACAGTCGTACCTGTGTTAAATTAATAGGCTAACTTTATGTATCAGGATTCAGGATTACGGGCTAATTTGATATTTTCATAAATTAACGAAAAAATATTATTAAAGGTAACCTGGTTTAAATAAATTAAATGAAACCATCAATCGAGCTAGTAGGATTTATTTTATCCCGGCAAAAAAAGCCAAAAATTCAAAAAAAAAAATATTTTCATAAAAAATTTTCTAAGTCTCGTGCCCCATAGCGCCCCGTTTCCTATACACTGACCTCTGTTGTCAGTCAATTTGACAACCTTTGTCGGAAACATTATTCAATGAAAATATTGTCCGAACTCTTAGTATTTCTCTTCGACAAATACTTTAACACATTGTGAACCACTTTTCTTTCACGACTTTAAAAAGATTTTAGCAATTTAATTCACAAAATCAATTGTGCACATTTAAAATAAAATTTGTTTACACTTTGACAGCGATAGACTGACATGCAAGGTGACATGTCAATGAAGTTTTCAGTTACTGTTGCCATTAAAAGAAATTAGTACCATTAGTTTTCCGCAACATGGCGAGGGTTTTTATGTTCCTGCCCCCCTAGACAAAACGCACTTTTTGATCGAATCGAAAATCGAATCCGTCAAAACTCCATACAAAAAAGGGACTTTTCGACCACTTTTCGACTGGTTTGCGATTATAATTTGCACTTTGTCTAGACCCACTGAGGTGGAATTGTGTAAAGCAATCGTAATCATTTGACAGTTCATAACGTACGATTATTCTGTCAAACGCTTTGTTTATAGATGACCCACGCTGAACTGTCCCACCAAACTCAATGACAGGGGGGCGCTACCATCGTACAACTATATGGTTTCCAACATGGCAAAAATCTGAACCAGCGATCCGGTATTGACGGTGGCGCCCCACTGTCAATGTCATCGACAGGACAGTCCAGTATTTTGGAACTATAACTGACTTTATCGTACGTTATGAACTGTCAAATGATTACGATTGCTTTACACAATTCCACCTCTGCCCCCCTAGACAAAACTCACTTTTTGATCGAATCGAAAATCGAATCCGTCAAAACTCCATACAAAAAAGGGACGTTTCGACCACTTTTCGACTGGTTTGCGATTATAATTTGCACTTTGTCTAGACCCACTGGTCGGGCTATACATCAAATTATCCAATTTATTAGAGGCAAATGGGAAGAGAGCCCACAAGAGAGCCGGCCGTGAAAATGCAGTAGAGAGTCTCATGACGATGATCACGATGATGATGATAGAAATAAGATTTGATAAAAAAGCTATATTATTTAGCTTTTTCACTACTCTTAAAATTATTATATGATCTATGTCATTTGTGCCAAAAGCAATTTGCTAGAACCAGAAAATCTAGAACCTTAAAATAATTTTAAAAAGTTAAAATGTCAACAATTTGAAATGTCAGTCAGTGGACATTTTTAGGTTATGTTTAAATTTCGTTTAAAATAAATTCCGTGATTATCTTTAAAACAATGGAAAATAGTAATAAAATAATACCTCCTCATCTAAATGCGGAAGTTTATAGAACAGATACCACCGGCGCATGCTCAATCTCTTATTTGGATTATATTCGTCTTCACCCAGGTAAAATGTTTGGTCGGAACCTCTAATCCTTAACTGTGGTCGGAACACCACATTAGTTCATAATTAATCTAAGTTCATAATATGAAATAAAGTTTCGGATCTAAGGTGCCGATAGGTCTTGAGGTTTATCATCATTAAGTTAGTTTAATTGATAACTCCTATAGGTTTGCTCTTTTACATCCAAATAAATTGTTAGAAACTCTAATCCATATCTGTGGTTAGAACTCTATCTATTGTTGTAACCCGTGCAGCTAACTATTAATTTTTATATAATTATTGCCGCCATTGTGCTTATCCTTGCCTTAACAGGCTTCCTCGTAATTGTTGACATTGTTCTAAGTTTCACCTTAAATGCCTTTACAATTTTGCACTTTAAGTTTCAGTAATATTCTGCAAATCAATTCATAAGATCAAACTTTTTTTTTTGTTTGCTGGTTTTACAGCGATAAAACAATATCAAAGTCTAATAACTTTTTGCAGATGATGGTATTCTAATAGGATGCTCCGAACTAACTGGACGTTATTGGAATGGTGGAGCGAATCTCTACAAATCTGTCACTGAAGCGCAGAGATCTCATTCAAATGAAAAAAGAGCCATAAGTCTGACAAGTGGCACAGCTGATGGTTGTTTTGTTGGCAATCCATCTAAGGTAGGTTCCTGTGATAAGTCTTTATATCTAAGCTTAGTTGACGGCTAGATGATGGGTATGAATGATATTGAAATAATTTAATTCGATATTTTTGCACATATTGGTAAATTTATATTATAGTGTTAACTAAATTCAAATTTTAAATTGATAAAGTCGAATTGCCTAAGGTGGAAACCAGGATCGGTATTTACCTATGCACACATTGTATTACTAGGTCCTTCTTTGTGAAGACAGTGGAGCAATAAGCATATGGACAGTCTCCCATAATGACTCGTGGAAACAATGGAGCGAAGAGAAGTCTGTGGCTGAGCATGACGACTCGGTGTTAGCCGTGGACTGCCTTCAGTCCGAAAAAGAATATGTTACAGCAGGGGCTGACGGCAATATCAAGGTAAATAAGCCATGGAGGTAATAATAAATATAGACTTAGTGACTGTGGGTATATTTGTCCAGTAAAGTTTTGTTGTTATTTGTTTGTCAAATATTAAATGATAAAATCAATTACTTTATGTATAATATTATTCAGTTGTTTAATGTAAAAATTTATTAATTTTTTCTACTTTTAATGCATTTCGTAACCTATATTTTTGATTTTCTAGGTGTGGGATATCAATGAGATGATTTGCATTAGAAATTACCTAGCAGCACATAGTTTGGCAATACATGGAGTGGTGGTACGGCCCTCATCAAGTGCATGTTTTGCAACAGGCTCCTTGGACTACAGTGTGACGCTATGGGATGAAAATGTCTCACAGCCAGTTTTAGGTAAATAAATTAAAGTACTATTATTATTCTGTGATCTTTATTAAATACCTTTAGGATTCATTTGTATACAAATTGATTTCAGATCTAGCCAAAAACAGCTGTGGTGTACGGTGTCTGCAATGGACCGACGAAAATAGTCTTATTTATGGTGATGAAGCTGGTGTCATGTATTTAGTTGATGCCAGAAAACCAGAAACTACTATAAAACTATGTGAATTCCCTGCTGCTATCCACAAATTAGTGGTTCACACTGAGTATGTAAACAGTTTTTGTATGATAATTTCTTTGTAAAGAAGAACGGTCATCTGTGACCCAGGCCCGACAGAAACGAGACATACCTCAGTTTTTTTGTCATGTCTTAATTAGTTAAATTATATATTTTTTATATTCGAAATCTATGTATAACACCAAAATATTACCCTTTGTTTTTGTTCAGGCGTTATACAAAAACTAATACAAAATGCCTATTTATCACCAAAATTGGTAAATGTATGTATCTAAATGTCTATTACAGCTGCTATGGAATGTATCTAGGTGACCTGGAGATACAGCCGGATTATACAGGGTGGAAACGATAAGTGATCTCACTTGATTCATTCTAAACTATACAAGATATCGAAAAACTAGTTACTGATTCTAAAAGTGCTTCACGAGCTCTTTCAAATGGTACCAATAATAGGTTGCAGATTATGGAAGCTGGTAACATTGAATTTTTGGATTTTGTAACTTCTCGTTTCCACCCTGTATAATCTGTTGCTGTATCTCCAGGTCACCTAGATACATTCCATAGCAGCTGTAATAGACATTTAGGTACATACATTTACCAATTTTGGTGATAAATAGGCATTTTGTATTAGTTTTTGTATAACGCCTGAACAAAAACAAAGGGTAATATTTTGGTGTTATACATAGATTTCGAATATAAAAAATATATAATTTAACTAATTAAGACATGACAAAAAAATTGAGGTATGTCTCGTTTCTGTCGGGTCTGGGTTTTTTTTTGTATGGGGCGTGACCGTTCTTCTTTTATCAACATTTTTTATGATAAACTTTTTTCTTTACAGAGCCCATAAAGTGGCAGTGTGCTGTGACAACAAAATTGTATCAGTATGTGAATTAAACGAAAATGCCACCCAAAAAGTAATATACCATGACAGACATATGCACACAAATTACGTTAGGGATGCTGCTTGGGATTTGATGGAGAGCAAGACTCTGCACACAGTCGGGTGGGACGGTGAGATTAAGTCGCACAATATAACCTGGGATTGTGAGTAGTTTACATGCATACCTGATCGAAATAAACAATTCCCACCTTTATTTAGAAACTTTTATTTCATCTTAATTGTACCCTGATAATTATGGGCTATGTATGATACATGATGATTGAGTAAATATTGCTACATTGAACGTTTAACAGTGTGAAATGAAATATAAATGATAACATAGATGCTGAGGAAATGTTTATTAGTTACATTGAGGGTAGGTAGGTATTAGTCGTCGGGCTAGTGGGTCGGTCAATGCGTAGAGGGGGAAGGGGCGCGGCGCTCGGGCGAGGGGCACGGGGACGACCCGCGGCGGCTGGTGCCCGGACTCTTGAGGCGCACCATCGTGTCCAGGTGACGGAATCTAAAAATAACAAGCAAACTTTCAGTGACATCATTTAAATAGAAAATATCTCGCTGTTAGAGAATATCTACTTGGACAAATGGACCTTAATATTGTCATTGGGCAGAATAAATAATCATCATCATCATCAACAGCCCTTTACACTCCACTGCTGGACTATGAGCCTCCTCCACTATAGTGGAGGGTTTTGCCATAATCCCCACGCTTGGCAGGCGGGTTGAAGATTTAAAAGATTGATTTTTTTCAGAGCGCGTTTGATGTGTAGTCCGTAAGTCGCCTCTTATGAGTATTATGTAAACTGCCGTGTGGTGACGGCAGAGACATTTGTCACCAACCCCTACTCTTCCTACGGGTGTCGTAAGAATAAATAATGCATTAAGTATTTCGATTTGTAGGATTACTACCTTAGCGGCAGGTCGTTAGCATCATTGTCAACGCTCTGGAAGAAGAACGCAAGTGGCCAGCTTATCCACGAGGATTGTTTCCTGAAAAGAAAATAGATAAATCTTATTTTTTATCAGTTGTTAAAATGCGACCGGGTAGTGAGTGACTCCTCTATAAATGAGAGTGTGACATGCAACGTGGCAGTTGTGTTATAATATTTCAATCAATCAAACGGTCCTTTGCCAGGATGATCAAAAACATCTCTGCCACGCCACACAGGTGGCGTGATTTACGCTACACTTCCGTACGTTGCAATGCCACCATCAATTCTTATGGATTGCGCTATTTGCCGGCTTTAGTGGTCTTCTGCCTATATGTGACTTCGCCCATTGGGTAGAGTAGTATAGACTGTATACAGTAGTTGAGTCCTGAATGAGCGTCAAACATCGGACTAGATTTTTGTTATGTTTTGTTAAGTTTTTACTTACGGTGTCAGTGGCTCTTTAGGCTCTGAGTCAGAAGGCGTGTCCGGCGTGGTAGGCACGGCGGCAGGCGGCGGCGAGCAAGGCGTGGTGGCCACGGGCGGCGGCGTCTTGTTGATGGCCGGGTTGTAGATCTTCGGGTCGCTGACCATGCGCACGAAGAACGAGCGCTTGTGCGCGAGCGCAGCGCGGTTGCGCCTCGTGCGAATCTCGTTCAAGTCCTGCATTTAAAAAAAATACAGTCAGAAATACTTTCAAGGGCAGGTTAAAATTGCCTTCAAATTAAAAAAAAACAATCAGTAGGTATTACTTTAAAGGCTGCTTCAAATTAGAGGAGTAAGGAAGCGCTGCAGTGGCGCGCTTGCCGCACCACTACCAGATTTCGTATTAGAAGCGTAGTTGCAGCACTACTTACATCCATTTGCATTTGTTAAGGTAGTAGCGCTGCATGCAATAGCGCTTCTAGAAATTGTATGAAGTAATAATGGTGCGCATCAGGCACCTTGATTTTTACCAAAAAAAAAAATTGTCTTACTCGTTCCTTGTCGGGGCCTTCGAGAAGCTCAGTTGCAAAGTCGCTAATGATGTCCCAAGCTATTTCTGTAAAAAATTCAAAATTATCCATAAATTCCTACTTGGCAAATGTAGCAGGTGGTAGAAGGTTGAACTTTGGCTACAGTACGGGACTATTATTCCAAGCTCTCGTTTCCACTGTCTCAACTCACTTCACTCACGTCTCAACAACTTATGTAGCCAGGATCTTCAGCTTGACCGCCAATGAACCCTTTCAGTGAAAGTCAAGGTTATTTCGAGGGAAAGTTAAACTGTCATTGGACCCGCAACGAAATTAATCAGAAGATAGGAGGAGTTCGAAGTTAAGATTCGACTTATGGGATAAGGTTTATTGATTATAGCAGAGCAATATACTATAGGGTGGCAGGGCTGGCGAAATGCCACGGGCCCCCGACCTGAGGGGGCCGCCCCAAGACCCAAGATAGTCCCGAAGCCCCCTCAAAAAAAAAACTAGATACGCCAAGGGCCCCATGCACAGAATTAGCCACGGGCCTCGGATGGCATAGTCACGCCACTGTAGCAGAGATTGTTACCAATATCTTCGCGCGTAGCGTGCTGCTGCACCACACAGAAGCGGATGACGAAACGCTCGCGCACGTTGGCGGGCACCATGTGGATCTTGCCCGAAGCGTTGATGTTGGTCAGCAGCTTCTTGTTCATCTCGTCTGCCTGCTCTGGGGTCTCGTCTGAGCCGCCCACTAGGCGAAAGCACACGAGCCCGAGCTGAGAGGTAATAGAAAAGGATGGAGATGTATGTTCAAGTAAGTAAGGCTTAGGTCAGAATATAAGGTCAAGACTGAGATGTGTTTTTTTTATCATAATGCTCTCGCCGCTTAGAAACGCATGAATAGCTGAACTTCACTCCTACAGTAACACCGTGTAAGTTCGTTGAGTCTTCAAGTCCGTCAGCTAACCAGTGACACTTGCACCGCGTCAACTTTTAACATCAGGCACGTAGAATGGACAATGATCTCTCTGAATTAGACTCAACACTTGGACGAATTAACCCAAGACTCAACACAATTCATTCGTGTGAAGTACGCAGAACAAAAGTCCATCTTAGATACGTCGACCTTCGCTCATCTCAGATCTCAGTGTCAAAAGTAAGTGGCTCTCAGATTAGAAGTGGGTCAACTATGAAGTGGTCATCTCACTAGGAACTGAAATAGATTTAACTGATGGCCTGAGTACCTATCTACAATCTGGATGATACAGTTTTAAATTGAAATGTGATAACGAGTATTTGTAACCGAGTAACTTATAACACGAGTGCTTAACTAAGGCTAAGTTTATCAAACTTACCTTTACTTGGTTGCAGACTTCAAAGCGGTCGTCCTTCTTGACCAGCTTTTCAAAATATTTCGCAAGCTCGCAGTGTCGACGCACGTATCTCTGCAGGCCACTGATCCCGTAGCTCCTCAGCATGAACCAGAGTTTCAGAGACCTAAAACGTCGGCTGAGCGGCACTCCCCAGTGCCGGTAATCGATTGCCGTGTGGTCGTAGCAGTGTTGAAGGTAGAGAGGGTCGACGACCAGAGCCGACGTGAGTAGGTATCTGTTGGTGACCCAGAGGAGAGAGCAGTCGAAGCTTGTGAGCATGAGTTTGTTTGGGTTGGTGTTGAAGGAGTCTGCGTACTCGATGCCCGCGAGGTTGTGTTTATGCTCGGGGCATAAGAAAGAGCTGCCAGCATAGGCGGCGTCCACGTGCATCCACACGCTGGGAAACTTGCGCACCACCGGGCCTATCTCGGGCAGGTTGTCGTAGGAGCAGCAGGACGTGGTGCCCAGGGTCGTGGCCACGAAGAACGGCACCAGGCCAGCTTCCTCGTCCTCTTCCATGGCCTGTATTCAAGGTAAGTTTTCATTTTAATGTATTAACAGTAAATTATGTTGTAATAGTAATCTAGCCAAATATAGGCATACCCCTCAGTACTAGAAGAAGCACCAATAAATACATCCTTAACCAGTGTAAACATCGTATTGAGAGCTACTGCAACAGTAGTTGAGTACCTACCTACTTATTTATTTATAGGTATATTTTAGCAATGATAAAATCACAATAGAGAAAAATAAGAAAAAGCTGTTTAATATGAATAAAACGGCTGGGGGTAAGAATAAAACGCTAAATATTTTTGACCCCAATAAAAATAAATCATCCAATTCAGTTGCTGAGAGATCTCAATTAGAGCGATCTTTCATAAGAGCGTCGTATCGTGAAATTTCAATATTTGCGGCATAGAAAGTGGCACACAATGCGGCTCCATTACCGCCCGGCTCGCCACGTATTTCCGGCATCCAAGGGCGAGTCATTAAACGGGGAACAGCGCCACAGTTGAAACTGAACGGCTAGTCCACTACACTACTATTAAATGGAGTTCGTAAACAAATACAGGGTGTCCCAAAAATAATGGATAACCCTGTAACCATCGATAGGCCTCGCCATGGTCTCCCTAACGTCCAATTTTGACCCCAGTAAAAATATCACCGTTTTCAAGATTTTTAAGTTTTTGTGCATTTTTAGAAAATTGCCACCTGCGATTACTTTTTCTCATGCCATTTCTACAAATGAGGATACTTTTCAATCTAGTTTTTTTCCTTATCGCAAGGGATAGTTAGGCTATCAAAAGAAAAGATTAAAATTCAACAAACTAGTTTAAAAGTATGAAAATTTTAAGAAATTGCAGAGAAGAAGGAAAAATTAATTCATTGTCTTGCACTTTTGATCAGCCATCGTGTAAAAAAAATGTAGGAAGACCATCGTGCCCATTACCTTAAAAACTTCCTTGGTTAATTGAGATTCTGAAAAGGTATCACAAGCTTATGTATTCTGTATTATTTTTATCTTATGGCTACTTGAATAACAACTAGTATGAAAACTGCAAAAATGAGTTTTTCTCGTAATAGTTAAACTAGGACTGCATAGTGGCATTAAATACAAATGGATAACTTTTAGCGTAGGAATTTTAATAAAGCAACAATTTATCATCATCATCATCATCATTTCAGCCATAGGACGTCCACTGCTGAACATAGGCCTGTACCCCAATGATTTTCATAATGACCGCTTGGTAGCGGCCTGCATCCAGCACCTTCCTGCTTACCTTTATGAGGTCGTCGGTCCACTTTGTAGGTGGACGTCCTACGATGCGCTTTCCGGTACGTAGCCTCCACTTGAACCCTGTTGCCCCATTGGCTGTCCGTTCTGCGTTTTTGTGATTACTTAATTTTTGTTGTACACCTTATAAATGTGCCTATAGACAGATGCCCCTGATGATACACGGCTCGGAAACGTGGATTTTTTGCACAGCGTGCTATGGAAGGGGCTATGATCGGGTTTCTTTACGAAACCGTATCAGAAATTAGGAGACCTGTAAACGAACTAAAGTCGCTGACATAGCCCGACGGATCAGCAAGCTGAAGTGGCAAAGGGCAAGGCACAGTAGTTCGCAGAACTGAGGCAGCAGGGTTCAAGTGGAGGCTACGTACCGGAGAGCGCATCGTAGGACGTCCACCTACAAAGTGGACCGACGACCTCATAAAGGTAAGCAGGAAGGTGCTGTATGCAGGCCGCTACCGAGCGGTCATTATGAAAATCATTAGGGTACAGGCCTATGTTCAACAGTGGACGTCCTACGGCTGAAATGATGATGATGATGATGATAAAATGTTGCTTTAATTAAATTCCTACGCTAAAAATTATCCATTTGTATTTAATGCGACTATGCAGTCCTAGTTTAACTATTACGAGAAAAACTCATTTTTGCAGTAGCCGTTGTGTAGTGTTTAGCAGTAGTAGTATTCAAGTAGCCATAAGAGAAAAATAATACAGAATACATAGGCTTGTGATACCTTTTTAGAATCTCAATTAACCAAGGAAGTTTTTAAGGTAATGGGCACGATGGTCTTCCTACATTTTTTTTACACGATGGCTGATCAAAAGTGCAAGACAATGAATTAATTTTTCCTTCTCTTCTGCAATTTCTTAAAATTTTCATACTTTCAAACTAGTTTGTTGAACTTTGATCTTTTCTTTTGATAGCCCAACTATCCCTTGTGATAAGGAAAAAAACTAAATTAAAAAGTATCCTCATTTGTAGAAATGGCATGAGAAAAAGTAATCGCAGGTGGCAATTTTCTAAAAATGCACAAAAACTTAAAAATCTTGAAAACGGTGATATTTTTACTGGGGTCAAAAATGGACGTTAGGGAGATCATGGCGAGGCCTATCGATGGTTACAGGGTTATCCATTGTTTTTGGGACACCCTGTATAAAAAAAATATTTGAAGAAGAATTTTGAACTTGATTAATTAAACTTCAAAAAATATAAAGGAAATTAGGAAGAAAGAAGAGCACTGGCTCTACATTGTAAGCTCCAATTTAAATCTGGTTTGGCGCGATGCTGGTATTTGGATAAACTGTTTAGTTTGAGCTGTGGCAGCGTAGATGCGGGCAGAGCACCATGTAGGCCATGACTCTCAATTAAAACGTCCGATTATCTGTGCAGTTTTGCACAATTCCAATTAAAAATCTTTACAACAATGGATTCGGCAGGTTTTTAGCGTTTCTAGAGCTAGAATGGGAAAAATGGCAAGGAAAAAGAGAAACGTAATTAATAAGTAATAACAGCTTTAGTGTCAGAGGTGACCATCATCATCATCAATTCGACCACAAAACGCGGCGTCCACTGCCAAAGAAAGGTCTGGGGAGGCCTTAGACGGGTACAAATAGAACTTTGTAAATGGGATGATAACAGTTTTGTATTGCCTACCTACATCCATGTCAAATAGTTAAAAGAGATCAGAGTCAATAGTTATTTCGGGAATGGTACAGGAAGAAAAGTCAACCATTCTAAAAGCGGAACACTCAAACGCACTTACTTGTTTCAACGTTTCGCCTCTCAGCGAGCCGTTCTCATCTGGCTGCAGGATGCGTAATTTGACGAAGCAGATCATGGCTGCCTTCTCGACGCAGGAGTGCGCCTCCTTGGAGCAGTAAGCTATGAGCTTGGACAGCAGGAGACCCTCGTCCACTGTTGGGAACTGGTGCTTCAGTCGCTTGATGCCGTTGGCGCGGGCTGCTAGCATAGATACCAGCACGCATTCGCTCGCCGAACCCTGGATTTAGGTAAGTGATCGGGATCAAATTTTCAGACGTTTATGAGCACTTTTTCAAAGATCATTATTAAGTTTTCGTGAAAGTAATTAAAGAGGACTTTGCCGCTTTTACCTCCTGGTTTGAGGCTAATCGTATAATTTGTTAAAAACCAATAACTTTTAACCCGGCGCCAATGACGTGAAAATAATTTCAAAGACGATGACCCCGGGTCATATTGACCCTAATTTCATCAATACTTTTTTAGGAAATTGAACAAGTAATCTTAATTTTAATTACTGTCCATGTATATAGGGTTCTTTACTGAGCTAATAAAACAAAAATAAAACAAATACATTACATAAATCAATTTTTGGAAAATTTTTAAACAAAACATGAAAAAATCATGTATAGAAACACAATGAGTCTATATTTTTGGTTTTTGGTAAAGATTTTTTGTATTAATAGGAATCAACTATGTTAAAAAGTGAAAAAGAGATAAAAACATCTTTTTTTATGCAGATAAAATGAGATTAAGTCTTCTACTTCATCATTCAGAGCCATGGAACTGCTTCAACTGGTGCAGTATGTAATCAAATGGTCTGGCCTGTAAATGCGGCATAACGCACTTGCCGGCGTCGTACTAATGCAAGGTCGAGATTATCCAAAGACTGAGTCCAAATTACTTGCGTCTTTTCACTTTTGTTGTCATTTCTACGTTCTGGCTATTACAGTCTGAAATTCTTCACTCTCGGAATTCGACTCTTCTAGCAACGATTCATTCTTGCTGGGTCATTTAACAAAGACATTTTGACTAAAACTTAAAAAAGAACAACATAAACTAGCACTAAACACAAAATAAGCGAATAAAAGTAAGCCACAAAATCACCGCGCCACCGATGACACCGGGTCATAATGACCCGTTTTAATTTGGAGCTTGTGTATCTCGCTACGCAAGCGGAGTCACACTGAGCTAGCTAACGGAATGAACTTAGGGAGGTTGTATCTCCAGCTATATGAACGATCGAACCACAAAATGGACGCAAAAAAAAATTATGAACGTTTGAAAATGCCTCGGGTCAATATGACCCAGCGTCATTGACGCCGGGTTAAAGCGACGAAGGTCTTTTTGTTAGATAGGCCGTAAAGTCCACGCTCAAAAAGTGTTATTAGGTATCTATGAATACTAACACTACGTAATCGCTGAAAAGTTCTACAATTTTGTAATTATCTTATTTTGGGGGATATAGTTCTTAGGCTTCATCGATAAAGGAACCTCACCTCTATAACACCACCCCCCTTGCTCCCTTCTTCGAGAGCTAAAAAGGCTGGAGGCAAACCAATTGCTTTACCTGAGAAGATTAGAAAACTGCAATGAGTTAGGGAACGACCGGATAGCCAGCATTATTCAGTGTTAGAGTACCGTAAAGTTAAAATATCGAAAGAAACACGTTGTTTCGATAAACATTACAAGAGGTTTTGTAATTTTGTTGCAAATAATTTCTGAAACTATCCAGCTACATTTATTATATAGATAGGTTAATCTTTTTGAATTACACCGAAGTTGACACGGGCGAAACCTAGTCACTTATGTTTTCTGAATGAATACAGCCTGCGACTTACATAAACGCACAACATTCGCTTTCGTGTAGATGCTTATTAAAATTTAAATGGAAATGTACATACCCATCCAATCCAGCATGATTATCTCCAGTTCTGTACACGCCGGGCCCGCTGCCTGTAAATATTACACGTGCCATGTAATTTAGCCCAATGCAATTGTTTTAGATGATAATAAGTTTATTCATAGTTATTGCGCGTCAGGGTTATTGTTGATTTTACACCTAGTCGATTCGTCACGACGATTTAAGTATTAAAATAATCGAATATTACTTTAAAATAATAAACACGGTAAATTAAACTAAGTAAGACCTACATATACAATAAATTATGTACAAACAATAAAGTAGGAAATAGGTAGATAAATAAGTTTTAATTTAACAAAGATGCCCCTGAACTTTTGAATTCTTTACTTCGGAAACCTTTGTCAACTAAATTAACGGTTTTAATTAGTACCTACTTACAAATCGTGCTTTGCAAAAAAGGCTAATTGAAAATTACTGGAAAGTCGCGTGTTATGACCACTAAAAACTCAACAAGCTAGGCTAGCACGCTTTGATAGCTTTTGGACCTTACACGAAGAGTTTGGAATCTATGATCTTTCACGCATTTTAATTTTAGACACACAGTTTTTCTAATGATACTTTTGTGCTATAAAAGTACTAATGTGAATAGAGCTCGATATAGACCCTTGCGGCATAAAATACAACGATTACTTTCTAACCCACGTAGACGTAGCAAACAAGGAACATTAGTTATTCAAAACAACGATTACAGGGTAATCAATACAGCTGCATCGATGTCATTGACGTTTGCTGATCCACGTTACTACACGTCGTAAATTCTACTGTAATCATGTATGTAATTTGTCTTTGGTAAATAATCAATGCATGTCATTATTTACTAACTAATAATAGTTTTCTGACGAAAAAACGCAGTAAAAACCAACAGTTTAGTGTTTTTCAAAGTTTAGTCCCGCACATGAACTTTTGTCAGCTGAAATAATAGGCGTCCAGAGAAAGACAGCTAGCTATCTTGATCTTGACAAACAAAGCTTTGCATTTCTTTGTCGGAAAAAAAGCTCAATACTGGAGCAACTGAACACCAAGACAAAGACTGTCCTACTCTACTGGTGAATCCAAGTAAGCACTTTAAAAACTACTTGGTTCACGTCGTCCAGAAAATTGAAAAAATTTAACAAAAGCCGGCCAAAGTACTAGATTAACATGCTGACTAATGAAGAATTATAACATTCAAAACTTGAAATAGACATTGATTAAAACGAGTCTGTTGTGAGCTGAAATAGCAAACGGTTACATAGGGTTACATCCATGTAGCGTAGTAAAGTAATTTACGTATCTCCGTTAAAACTGTTGTTAAAAGTAATTGAGTAAATTAAATGTCGATTATTCTGTATATTTTAAAAACTTCCTTTTCATATTAAGTATCGTATCACGAATATTATAATAATACAGAAACTTGCCCTAGATCTTTTAACGATAAGTAACAATATCAGTTTTCATAATTGCTCATCGAGCCGATCAATCAAAGTTGTCAACTAATAGGGATATGTGTTTACATTTTTATCTGTAAGATCTTTTAAAAAGCTTTTAACCGAATATTTTCTATTTCATTCAATAAAGCTATGACTAAAATACAATTCGAATAGATAATTATATTGCTATTGTCTGTACTGACACGGAATATTAAAACTTTCACTTCGAATTATTAAAGTGTACAACATCGTAGATTTAGAAACTTATAAAATCTTATCAATTTCTCTAAAAATACAAATTCGCGACGGTATTCCTCAAAGGCAAGAAATCCTTGTGTCATGAGATGGATCGCAAAGCTCGTGGGAAAGCTGTTATAAATTCCCAACTCATACCTATGTTGATACAATTTATTACTTAACCTACTAGTTAGGTACCTAGTTTACAGACACATGACCAGCAGCATATTGTTGTAATTTCATTGGGTTATTATTTGAGTTCATTTCAGCTGTTATCACATATCATTTCATTCTTATAAATAATGTTTTCCTAATTTAAGTAAGTTCCTAAAAATCTTAAAATACATTTTATATCCGTTGTCCTTCGGACGGTTACCCATCTCTTATTAACAGTTTTTACCATCGATTTCCGATCGATATTGAATACAGTGGACAGCTGATATCGTTACGACCACTTATCAACTACTACTTAGATAGGAGTAGGTATCATGATGATATGTAGGTACTAGGTATTTAGTATTTACCCATGAGAATCCAATGCAGCCGATGCCAGCTGACAGCATGTCGCCAAGGATGGAGGGATACGCGTTGCCCGAAGGGAAGTAGGCGTGGAATCGCGGGTGCTGCCAATGCGTGACCCCGGGCATGATCTTGTTCTCCACATCGCTCATCACGTCGTCCCAGGGCTCTGGGTGGTACGGAGCCTCGGCAGGCAGCGCGGCGCGAAGGTACCCCGGCTCCACCGATGGGGTCACCCGCCGCTTTTGCAGCGTGGTCATGTACGTGCATATGTAGTCCACCATCTCCTTGCCGCGCACGCGAAACTCCTCGACGTCCATGGTAGGTGTTACTGGCTAGTGTTGTAGCATAAGTCGTGCGGTGTCAGCGCCGCGGCGGCCTCCGGCTGACTCGACGACGGCGGAGCAGCCTGTGGTCGAGAGGGCGGAGGGTGCGCGGGTGGGCGTGGAAGCGCTCGTGAAGGCATGGTGAATGTTCTTGAGGCGCATCGTAAACTCGCACAAGTGATGCGCGATAGCGATTCTTTGCAGAATCCATTGTAATGATTTCGAATGATTGAAAATTTTAAACGGTAAGGATTCTTTTATAATACCTAGTTAAAAACAAAAAACACAAATAGGTAGGTACCTATAGCCTTTTTTCTATTTTTTTATGTTCAGTATATTAACATTGACAAGTTATATTTATGTATTTTGAGTTACTATTCGTAGCTCGTAGCGTTACAGTTAACGTTGTGCTACGTGTTGTCTTTTGCTACGGTCAGCTTCGTAGCAAGTGTCTAGCTAGATAGGCTTAGCTGGATGGCTACTGTAACTGGTAGCTACTTATCGTAGCAGTAGTAGATGGGTCGTAGGTGTATGTGAGGTAGCAAAATCAGCGCGGCCGCATACATAGTAAGCTGAAATTGGGTTCGTTTATAAAGGATTGTGTTTGGTTTGTTTTATTGAGAACTATTACACTGGTCGTAGCTCGTAGCTTTACGGTTAGCATGCTACGTGCCGCGTCTTGTGCTACGGCAAGCTTCGTAGCAAGCGTCTACTACAAGTTAGAAGGGTATCGTAGCAGTAGTAGACGGGTCGTAGGCGTCGTAGCAAAACCAGCTGCCCGGCCCCTTTACATTTCTAATCGCACCAAGCACCATCAAATAGTAAACTGAAATTGATTATTGTTTCCTTTATTGAGCTGTTGAGCTGTTGTGAATAATGTATCATGACATGAATTAATTAATAATCCTCTAAAATATTTCTTTGATTTATTTGACTGGTCGTAGCTCGTAGCTTTCCGGTTAGCATGCTACGTGCTACGTCTTGTGCTACGGCAAGCTTCGTAGCAAGCGTCAACAAGCTGGGTGATTATCGTAGCAGTTGTAGATGGGTCGTGGGCGTCGTAGCAGAACCAGCCGCCCTGTAATTAAATTCTTTTCGCAGCAATGTCAGAAGTGAACTGAAAAATTGGCTTCGTTTAAAAAGGATTGTGTTTGGTTTCCTTGAGCCGATGTGATAATGTATCGTGACATGAATTAATTAATCACCCTCTAAAAATAAATATTTTTCCGATTTATTTAACTGGTCGTATCTCGTAGCGTTACGGTTAACGTGGTGCTACGAGTACGTGCTACGGCATTCTTCGTAGCGAGCGTCAACAAGCTGGACGCTCATCGTAGCAGTTGTAGATGGGTCGTAGTCGTAGGCGTCGTAGCAAAACCAGCCGTCCTTTAAATTACACTAGTTTACAAGGTTTTTTACCCAGAGATGAAACTGATATGTATCGGTAGAGTTATTAACCCTTACGTAAAAACTGAACTTAGAAAAAATTTAGGACGTCAAATTTTGTAAATATTGATTATATCAATTTTTATCATTTTTATAAATGTATCTCTAAAAACAATCAAAAATGAGTCGTGTTACTCCTTCTTTTGTACTGATTAGTATCAGTTTCCCTTATTATAGACCAGCAGCAATCTGCTAACATATTTTTATCCCAAATTCCTTGATATCTTTCCTCAAAAACCTTCAAATCCTGGTGAAAACTTTCGCCATGCTCAACACTCACGCTTCCCAGGTGCACAAGAAAAAAATCTAGGTGATAATGTAAAAAATGAATTTTTAACGACTTATTCACACCCATTCTTTGGTAATTCCTCAATAATTTGGAAATCATTTCTGCATAATTCTCAGATAAAATAGTTTCCCAGGAAACTTTTCACTACTGCTTTAATTTCATACCAAGCATCTTTCCCTTACTGGAATTGCTGGGTAATGACAGATAAAGAACTCCTTCAGATTGTAGCACAGGTTTTGTGACTGATGCAACATCAGGATATTGTATGTTCTTGGTTTTTGTTGTTAAAACCTGTAGTTTTAGTGAGGCAGAAGTAACAGTCATTAGTTTGATTTGTTGGTTCTCTCCATGACGTTGGGGTGCCGAATCGTATATGTTTTCTTTTTCCTGCAGCCTAGTGCAATAATATACTTCTCAAATTTTCGCACACTACACCAGGAACACATTTTTTATCAGGTTTGTTACCGAGATTTGAAAGTAATAGAAATAGGCCCGTTTTACGGCCTTAGTGATTGGTCTTTTCTTTTTTGACAATATAATTTGACCACAAACTCAGCAAAAGTTATTTGGGCTTAATTTACACTGCCTTAGTGATATTTTAAAACAAGTGAAAATGTTAAAATAATACTTAAACGCAATTAAAATAAAGTAGAAACTCCGACACGGCTAACAAGACAGCTTACTTAAGATAGCATTCGGATCAAGACGACCGCGACGCGAGACCGCGACTCGAGACCGCGACCGGCGACCGGTCGCAGGTCGCAGGGCGACAGCTACTTACTAATCTTCGCGACACGAGTCGTGCGACCCATACGAAACTCAGTATGCTTGCAGTTACTAAACTAAACGGTTGTATTCCATCCATCTGTAAACAATAAAAATAAGTACCTTTTCTAATAAAAATATGTATCATTTGAACTTACTTGTTTTATTTAATGCTTTTCCAATTTTTTCCCAAATATTGTCTCTCACAGTATTATCTTTATAAGCTTGAAGTCTCGTATCGAATACAGGTGCGTTTTTACTTACTAATTCTATTAAAATTTCGTCTTCGTGCGAAGAAAACACGGCCATTTTGCATCTGTCGCGCCACGGCACTGCCTTGTGAGCGACCGAGTCGCGCGACGCAAGTAGCCGGCAGGCCACGCCCACACGTCGCGCGACTCGGTCGCTTGCATCCGTCAGCACTTCCTATTAATTCATATAAAGCAGTGGGTCGCGGTCGCCGGTCGCGGTCTCGAGTCGCGGTCTCGCGTCGCGGTCGTCTTGATCCGAATGCTACCTTTAGGTTAATGTGGATATCTCAAAAACTTGACGTGATAAAAATATGAGACATATATTTTTGTAATAAGGGGACTGGTAGAAAACACATCCAATGTGAATTATCTTTGGGTAAAAGAAAAACTTTTTTTTTGTAAACTAGTGTTATTTTCTCACAAGTACCATGAAAAATGGATTGAAAGCATTTTAATTAAAAAGGCTTGTGTTTGCGGGTTCCTTTATTGAGCTGACGTGCTAATGTATAGGAAATTTTGGCAGAAATTAATGGACGGACTTATTATTATATATATCTTATCTTAATATAATCCTAATATTTTCTATCTACCCGCAGCCCGCTCCTCGCATGGGGCCCGCGGCCGGCCGCGGCGCCGCCCCCACACTCAGGCCTCTTCATTATGTCAGCTGAACGCCAACGCAAGTATTCCTAGGCAGACGGACCATATGACCAACCTCAATGTCTTTCTTCATTCTAATAACGTGCTGATTTATTATGTAAAAATCGTAATAAAACTCCTTATTAATATGCAGAACACTTCCGCGATTTCCAGTCAGTTTTATTTGGAGTCCAAGCTTTATCATTGTCTCAGATTATTTTATTTCATGGTTTCTATTGATTTTAATTGCTGCCTGCGTTGCAAACCTGCTGTAACTGATCAGATTTAATTTTTATACCTAATCGGTTAGGTTTTTTTTTTAAATATTAGTCACGTGGAACGTGACTAATAATAATTTTAACGTTTACCTATAATTAACTATATTAAAAACACATTCATGGCACTTAGTAACCGTTTAACTAGGTTTAGGTTTAAATAACATTTATTTCTCATTAAAAACCTTACATTTTGAGAAATTAACAAATTTTATATTGGTAGGTAATTCAACAAGCAGGTGTACATTTGCGGGAACCGTTCTAACACAATACTAAACATTTAGTCTAAAAATAACTCCGTAAAAAAGTTATTCTGTGAATTCGACCACCTGAAACATAAGCAGGCGAATTTTTGAACAGTTTAAGATTGGGTGAAAAGGCGCTTGTCGCTCGAGTGTCGGCGAGTGCGGCCACATGAATATTCAACCCTCAAATCGTCAGCTGCTCAGTTTCTACCCTCCAAAATACTCCTTTCGTTTGCGCCTTACATTGAGAGAAACACTCGTCTTCCCACTTCCTACAGAGTTAAGCCATTAATGCTGACTTGTAGTACCAAGCTAAAGATAGCAACTGAAATGATTATGCAAACTAAACGACTAAGTACCTGCTCTATCTTTATGCATTTCAAGTACCTACGTAACACGGTGTAAATAAATAGGTAGCTAGGTAGATTTTCACTTTTAAAAATCTTTTCTATAAAATATTTAAAAAAAACTATTGCCATGTTACAGAAAAACGTACTCAAATCGAGACTTGGGACATCTTCTTACCACAAAACTGGGAGCAGTGACAAATACCTACCTCTAATAGCTTTCATATAAAATTCATATAAAAATTAGAAACACGACTAATATAAATAACTAAAAACCGGGCTGTGTATCACATTCCTATCTGCAGAACTTGAAGGTCCGTCATTGTTCTGAGTAGTATCTATCTCATACAAAATTCATCTGCCGGCCACGGGCCTTCACTGAAAATTTTGGCAGACTCTCAAATTAATAATGGTTTTCAAATTGGATGTTCAAACGCTTATTAAATTATTCCCTAATTTGATATAATCTCTGTCTCATTATTTGATGTAGATCACTGATATCGAAAATAGGTACAAACATTTATTTTATATTAATTACGCACATATGGTTTGGGACTAGAAACATAGTGAAAAATGTCCAATAAATTAATTTTAAATAAGGGTTCCGTTTTTTGCCATTTGGCTACGGAACCCTAAAAATCAACACATTTCGTCGAGTTTCCGGAAAAGACCGTCTGAATCGCGCTTATAAATATAGTTATGGATAAAAAACTACGGGACGCCCACGATCGATAGTGTGAAGATCAATATTTATTAACTATATTCATAAATGTTTCAAATGTTCTAAGCCACATTCACATTCTTAGTGAATTCAGATCCATCTATCCCCATGAAGCATTCTTGCGCGATTTTCTATCAATAAAATTGAACTTTCCAATGCAGAATTTAAGGTAGCACGTGTCCGAAATTTTAAAATATTTTCCAGATATCCAACATTTCGAGCATACTTATTTCTGAATTGCGATAGGTCTGAACTAGAAGGATTCAGTCGCATTTACGACGTGGGCCATAGAAGCAGGCACGCGGCTCGCCGGGAAGTCGCCGCCGAGGCACGCGCATTCTTCCCCACCCCGCATACCGATGCCATATTATTATGTGTGATCTCCTCCCCTATTATGCAGTAGCTATACCTAGTACACGCCATTCACATCGTATATTCCATTCTTGTAAAGCAGGTCACGTTTTAACGCGAATTATTCAATAGTAATTTTGTCTGTAAGGCGTTATTCCCGACAAGTTAATTTTCCCTTAACGTGCTCTGAAATACTGGAATAATGTGTATTTAAAATTGAATGTACTCTAATTGATGATTTTAATGTCTTCAAGTCTTGTACCTGTTTATATTAAAGTATAAGTAAAAATAATTACGCTAGCTACTACTACTTTTGGGTTGGTTCATTTCTATTCAAGTTTATCGAAACCCAAATCAATAGAAGTAAATTAACGACAGTCTAAAGTAGACTTTTAGTTGAAACTAAAAACTGCGATAGTTAGAAAGTAGATGTTGATGACTGTAACTTAACCTTTGTATTAAAAGGTTTTAGAGTGATCACTATAACTAATTGAATGAGACTCGTGCCTATACAGGAAGTTAGGTAAGTAAATGGGTATATGAGCCGACACTAGCCCATGTTAACATGGTCATATAAATGGTATGGTGAAGTTAGAAATTTGATTTCATCATTTTAATTTTTTTAATTTTCATACAATTTTTTTTTATAAAATCCGATTTGTATGAAAATTAAAATAATTAAAATGAAGATATCAATTTTCTGACTTCACCATACCATTTATATGACCATGTTAACATGGGTTAGTGTCGGCTTATATACCTATTTACCTAACACCCTGTATATCCTACTTAGCTAGCATATGCGTAGTAGTAGTCTCTCCAAAATAGACGATATTTAAAATATTGTACTTTTAATGAGGACAGCACAAGACTTCGTAGGCTCGCTCGTTGCGGGAACCGGCTGTTGATCGACACTAAAACAATTTAGGCTCCTTCTGAAATTGAATTGGGGCTGCGAGCTTCTCCCGGCATAGCATTTCGCCACAATTATTGAGCGCAAATTCAGTTATTACAGAAAAGTTGTTATCAACGAACACGGAGCATATTATGGAAATAGCATTAATACTTGCTCAAATACCTCACATTTGAAGTCATAATTTTTCTTTAGAATTCCCAAGATCGTTGTTTTCTGCAATAAAAGGATTCAATTAATTTAATTAAGTCCACTCTACAGTGGTTCTGCACGATATCTCGCACTATGACAAAAACAAAAAATAATGAACCGGTTTTTTCATTCAAGCAACGCGCGCAGACGTTCTGAAGACGCTCTCGATAGATCTCGTGGATATAAAAGGTGCCGTCGGTGGTGGGAAGAAAATGGACTCGTTGAAATCTAATTTCGCGTAACCATAACGGGCAGGCACTCGAGAGCGATGAGCCATCCGCGACAGGCGCGCTCATATCAATTCGTTAATTGAGCGCGCTCGCTCCGGCGCGCCCTGTGAATCGCCGCCCGCCCAACTGGGTACCAACTGAACTTTCACACTTCGTTCGCCGCTCAATGAACTTTTGCTTAACTTTTAATTTGAAATGAATATTTTTAAGAGCACTGCTTTTGATAGCGTTTTACTTGACATTGAGAGAAATTTTGGAGAAAATCGTTATTTTGCTGATTTTGATTTAAGTTTGTGGTAGGTACCTACTTATTTATCTTGCTGATATATTTTCTACAATCTACAAATATAAAATAGTACGCAATATTCTGAGAACAATAAGCCTGCCTATGACTTTGCAAATTAAAAACATTATTTATTCCATCTATTCTATTTATAATATTTTATGATAAGTATTATGACTATTTAAATATGTAGTGTGTTTCTGAAACAAAAAAAAATCCGCACAAACCTACATAAAAAAACCTACACCTAAATAAATTGTATTAATATTCTTCGGCGTTTTCCTCAACCGTTTCATTATTCAAATTTTTTATATCATTGTGTAAAAACGGTCCCTCGTTGCATCGCGGCCCTTCGCAGGAGAAGTTATCGAATTCACAAAATTCACCCATCACCATCTGAAAAAAAAAAACAGGTTGCTTGTTCAAAGAAGAACGGTCACGCCCCATACAAAAAAAACCCAGACCCGACAGAAACGAGACATAACTCAACTTTTTGTCATGTCTTAATTAGTTAAATTATATGTTTTTTATATTCGAAATCTATGTATAACACCAAAATATGTATTACCCTTTGTTTTTGTTCAGGCGTTATATAAAAACTAATACAAAATGCCTATTTATCACCAAAATTGGTAAATGTATGTACCTACCTAAATGTCTATTACAGCTGTTATGGAATGTATCTAGGTGACCTGGAGATACAGCCGTGCACTTACACACACTTCTTTGAAGTGTTTTTTTATTAATTTACTTCACATTATTAGCCTTTCTAAACTACAGTAAGATAGCGCCTATAGCTATGGGCATGGCTATTAGGGTGGTCCTTATTCCTACGAAAAAAAAATTTTTTCTTATATTTTGCGGGGCACCACGTAATTTGAATATATACCATATGAAAGTCTTTCATTATTTTTTTTTTAATTTTTAAAAGTCATTTAGGGGTCGCTACCAAGGTTTGAATTTTAAGTAAAAACACAAAATCTGTATTTGTTAGATTCATTTATTTTTAGCCAAAGCCAAATAAAAATATTACAAAATTATTGTTGTTGCTATGAACTAAGATATTATGTACAATGTACATTATTTGAATCAATTATTTTTAAGATATAAGAGTTTACTTGTTAGTATCTCGACGCGTCGGTACCATGGTCGGTACAGAAGAGGGGTTGAGGGGAGAAGGGGACAAGAAGCGACTGTCTATTTTATCTATGCGATGTTCATTTGCACCTAAAATGTGATATAAACACTTAAATAAAACATTTATGAAACCATGATTTAAGATCTTCAAAGCTTTTGTAAATATTTTGACAGCTGGTAGCGACCTCTAAATGGGTCATTCCACAAAAATATGTCAACTCTTAGGCCCAGTTTTTTGATTCATAGTTAAAATAACAAATTGTTAAATTTTGCTACTAATGGCTAAATATTAACAAAATGTTAACTAATAGTTAAAAAATGTACTAAAAGTCAAGCTAACCATTGTTCGAAAAACATTTTTTTCTGATATTTAACCACTTGTCACTTGACATCTGTCAAATTTGACTATTGGTTATTTTAACTACGAATCAAAAAACTGGGCCTTAGTCCGCGCCACATTTCACATGAAATATTTGTTAATATTTAATTCCAAAATTGTTAAATAACAGCTCGCAATGTGCTTTATTCATCACCCATTTATATTTTTTGAAACTATTTTTAAAACATCTTGAAGCTTTATTATGTATTTAGAGTGAATGCCATTTAGTTGAGTTTAAAGTACGATACGAAGTTATCTTCAGACCATACTGGCTTTGCGGTAGCCGTTTTTTGAATTAGTGCAAACGTGCCAGTTTTTGCGGAAACATGTGTTAATCCAGTCACTTCGTCAGTCCCTAGTTGAGTAGCTTTATTGATCACAATAAGAAATTGTATATAATTTAATTAGTATTTACGTGTGGTTTTTTGGCTATTTTCGGCACATCGTATTAAGCATCTTATAATAGAAAGTTAATCTGCATTTGTGTTAAGTTTTACTCCAAATCGTCAGTCCCTAGAGCGTCAGGCCCTAGCTTTAAACGGCACTTGGGACTAAATTACTAGTTAGGGAATGATGTTTTTTATATAGTGATAATAACAAAACAACTACATTATGTATATTAACTTATCTATAAATGTTAAGGTTATAAGTTTTATACTTTATTAAAAGTCATATAGGGGTAATGTAGTATGAAAAAATTGAAAATTATAATTTCTCCTAAAATAAAGCATAAAATGACTGGCCCTTTTAGACATAACATAATTAATTAATAAACTATAATTTACACTAATAAAGTATTCAAAAGCATCTTAAAAAAGTTACGGACAAAATGACGTCGAAAATATACAGATTTTTATGGAATGACCCAAATCTTAACCAAAAAAAAAAACAAAAAAAGCTAATTTCATATTTAGAGGTATATAATCGAATGAGAAAGTGCCCCGGGGATAATTCAAAAGTCGAAAAATAAGGACCACCCTAATGGCTATAGGTTAACTGATATCTTCTGTCTGTCGTAGAGCCAAGCAGGGCTGACGAGTGACGGCCAAACGCCGCCTCTCGCCAGATGTCTAAAACTTCCTCTAGTTCCCATTTACCATTCACAGAAGAGAGAAGGGACACAGCCATATTCTCCATTGTTGCAGCGGTTAATACTTACGCCCATGTGATAGACTAGGAACCGCATGCTATAATATGGGGGAAGTTTATGTCCAGCAGTGGACTTCTAGATGTTGATGTGCTGATGATACCTTCGTAGGGTGTTCCGGGTCAGGCATAGGGTTGCAAGCGCAGCGGCCGCAGATGCATGCACCTCGACCAGTGCATTTCGGGCCCTCCGTCACTCCCGGAGGGTAGCAGTTCTCTTCCAAGTGGCCTCCGGCACATGAACACTTCGCGTTGTCCATAAAACTTACTGGAATAAGTAGTAAAAGTATCAAATACACAGTTTTTTCTATTAATTCATTTTATATTTACTTATAGTGGTAGAGTTTTGAGCAATAAAATAAAATGTCCTTGGACATAATTTTTACACTGCATCTAGTCTCAAACTAACAAACTTACTCTTACTTGACCTAAGTCCTACATAGGTAGGTACTCAGTTTCGTTATCACTACGTCTCGTCTCTAATACAAACAATTAGCTAATCAGTTTGTTACGTTAGAGATAGATAGACGAACTCATCATTATCATGTAAAGGATGTAAAAAATCATATTAAATAATTTATGCGTAATTTCAGAATACTTTTGATTGTATTATTTATGATCACAGTACTGCATATCTACGAGTAGGTATAGATGGGTGGTTTAAATGACGAATCAAATATACGCGGGCAACAACTACTTGAAGTTACAAAAATTATAGTACATATGTAAATTCACTTACATCTATAATTTTGATATTCTGTTGAATTATCTCTACAAAAATCTTCAAAAGTAGGCAATTTCCTTGAAAAGCATCTATTTTCCGCTTGGCACCAAGAACACTGACTCAGTCTTAGGCACTCTAAGCACGACCGTTTCACGTTGCACACCCAATTCTCGTCTATAGTGAATTTACGAGTAACAGTAAATACTGAAGGTAAAACACAAGCGATGAACACTGCCAAAATAGTATTCATTTTGTTGTGATACTTTATTCGCGTGTGTAGTAGCACTTGTTAATGACTGTGTATTACTCGAGTATTTTCGTTACTGTATCGAGTACCAGATAACCTTTGGGCGTATAAATTGCGCAAGTTAAGTATGTCAATTAACTCTGCTAATAATAAGCAACTTCTAATGAATTAGGATCTGTAATAATGATTGCGCATTTTATAAGCGTCGTCTTTGTACTTGGCAAAATAATGAAGTCGTCCAGTTACTATCGTTGTTTTAGCCAAAAAGTAAGTTTAAGATTGTTTGTTTCAATGTAAATAGACCGTGAAAAAGATACTACTTCTTCTTCAGACTAAGGATCAATGAATTTCGCATTAGGTACTTATTAACCAGAATACATTTCACGCGTCTAAATAGTCTTACAAGGGTATCCCAGGATGAAATACAGGATGGCCCAGAAAGAAATGCACTCTTGAAAATTCAAGGAAACCAAAACTACTTAAGTAATATGTATAATTATGTAAAACTTTAATTATTGCAATTTAAAGGAAATTAAATTGAATTTATTTTAAAATTTACTCTTTAAAAATGATATTGTCCAAATGATTTCCTTGACCTTTACAACATTTGACCAATCTAGAAACAATATTTTGGAAAACTTTCGTTAAAATCCTCGAAATGGATTCTAGTTGGATGAATGCTTTTTTTTTTTTTTTTTTTTTTTTTATGTGATAGGAGGCAAACGAGCAGACGGATCACCTGATGGTAAGTGATTACCGTCGCCCATAGAGTTGCAGAGAGATATAGAGAGAGATAGAGAGAGATAGAGTTGCATGCTGCAGAGTTTTTGGATTAATAGAGTACAGGCTATACTCTGCTCATGAAGTAATCCCTCAAAAAGAAATGCTGGAGTGAGCTTGGGGCTTCATGATGATAAGGATCAGGAACCCCTGCTTAATTGATGATTGGATTGAAATAATGATTATTAATTTGAGAGTTGGCGTGTTGAAAACTTGTTTTGATTCCAAAGCTGCAAGAATCTCGAGGCAGGAGCACTTAGTTCCAGCAAGATGTAGCTACGTGTCACACTTAAAATGAGAGCAATCTAAGTAGGTGGTAAGAGACATAAACCCACAAAAATTAATTTCACGCAGTGGTCACATCTGGCCACCAGGAAGCCCAGATCTCACTCCAGCAAACTTCTTTATGTGGAGTTACAAGAATAGAGTTTATACTTAGGTAGGTACTCTAATAATCCTAATAATACCTCATTTGGCTAGTACCTACTAATGAACGTAATCAAGAAATATAATATACGGACAGGCGAGTAGGTAGTCAGATGGATTGTAACAGCGGCGATTACCCTACATTCCAAAACGCTGGTTAAATTTTAGCGAGCAAAAAAACACGTCAGTGGTCTTATAGTCTGTCGTGTTTTTTGAGAGCGATTTGTAAAGATATTTATAAAATTAAAATTGCGATAAAATTTAATCTAGGCGTTTAGTATCTTTAAATAGACTAAGAGCTAGTGAACGCCAGACCTACGTTATTTTATAAAGGCTGAAAGTTTGTCAGCGCATGCTCCCAACATAGATAAGAACCATAGCCAAACATGAAGTTTGGGTCACACGGTGGCTTTGGCAGACATTACCGAAGGCACGTAGTTCCAAAATACTGAACTGTCCTATGCATGACATTGACAGTGGGGCGCCACCGTCAATACCGGATCGCTGGTTCCGATTTTTGCCATGTTGGAAATCATATAGTTGAACGATGGTAGCGCCCCCCTGTCATTGAGTTTGGTGGGACAGTTCAGCGTGGGTCATCTATACTATCTATACAGTATTCCAACTCGGCCATATTTTTGAAATAAATGTCAACAGCCGAGCGGTACGTCACCCTATGACAACATGCGATAGGGCTGCCCACCTACGGACCCTATTTTCACTACATCTGCCTACTTAGAATTTCTATCTACATAGTTTTGTGAGTGTATTTTGTGATTGTAATTTTATTTTTTATTTTGACAAACAAAATACTTTGTGAATGAAATAGGATAAAAATGCATGTTGTCTTGTCATTAGTAGATTTAACTAAAAAAATATTTGTGTTAAGATTTAGTAACAAATGTTATAAATTTGCGACCGTAAAATGTATGCTCCTCGACCGAGGCGTACAAAATGCTTGATTTATTATACAGAGTGTTGGGTAAATGGGTTTATAAGCAGACACTAGCCCATGTTAACGTGTGCATATATAATAAATGGTATGGTGAAGTCAGAAATTTTATATCAGCATTTTAATAATTTTAACTTTCATGCAAATCTGATTCTGATCTGAGAGAAAATTTAAAAAAATATGATATCACTGACTACACCATACCATTTACAATATAATGTTAATAAGGGCTAGTGTCGGCTTATAAGCCCATTTATCTAACACCCTGTATAAATAGGTACTTGTAATTATTTTTTATAAAAACAACACTTACTGTTTACAAAACAACACATCGTCAGTTTATTACTGTGGCACATTCGCGACACCCCCGACTTTTGCATGTCGAGCGCATACCGAGATTTAAATTTCGAAGGAAAGCTCACGTTTCGTCCGTTTATATGAAGTTACAATACTGTAGATAGTATTACCGTGCCGAAGGTGAGTAAAATACCAACTTAATTACGGCAAAGTATAAAGGCGGATTTTTGATATTTCCTTCTAAATGTTATTAGAAATGACGTCATTCATTGACAGACACCTACCATGGTGGCACCGTGGCAGCCCTTAGCCAGACGCCCTAAAGTTCATGAAAATGTAGTCCTACTTACGAGTACGTCATACTATAAAGCTGATATTTATATAAAATATGTATTTGAACTATCATTTGATGAAGTTTCCTCATCAGCCAGACACTTCTGATGGTTCCTTCGCCTTGCCAGACAGCTTTTAGGGTGGCTGAAAGTGCGAACGCGAGTAACTACACTGATGTACATTACCATGAAAACTACCAACGAAAATTGGTTTGAACGAGATGTAGTAAAGTAGATTTTTTTAAATTATTTAATTTTTTTTAAAAGTTACTACAACTTTCCTCATGAACGAGATGTATTAAATTGAAATTCATATTAAATATTCAGGTCTATAGTACCTTTCTTTATGCTGTAACTAAATCAAAATACGGAACACTAGGTGCGCGAGTTCGACTCGCACTTGGCCGATTTTTTTATAGATAGTATTACCATATTATTCTGTGGTATTACCGTGTCACTAGTGAGGGATGTTAAGGATATGAAGTTTCGATTATGGATACGGTTACGGATATTAGAATATAATTTCGGATTATCCGAAAGTTTCGGATAATTTCGGTTACGGATATTAGAATTTTAAAAATGTTTAATTCAAATAGCAAGATGCTGCGCGAGCGCGACCCACACACTTTACACCTAAGATAAAGGTAAGACAGGGGGGGGGGGGTGTGTATTAGATGGTGCCAGGGAATACCAGACAAGTAACAAATATTTATAGGTATTACGGATATTTTTTTATTTCGGATATCCGATAGTTTCGGTTACGGATATCCGTAACATCCCTACAGTGACGACATTTGATTGATTTGATGTAGCCCTCTGAAGAGTTTGGGTGTTTGTTTTCTTGAACGCTGTAGTTCTAAAAAATCTAGGGCTGTTTGTTTCTTTTGTGGTATTTTGAGGTTTCTTTTTATGAGATAGGTAAATTAAAAAAATAATGTGGTTCTATTGAACCTCTCTCTCTAGTATGATCAACCTTTGTATTAAAATTTAAATAAGTATCAAAAAATAATACCTTGTGTAAATGTAAATGGATTTTAGAACACCATCAGAATTTTTTATTAGATTTTAGATAAAAAATGTAATAGGTACACTGAAATTACATACAACATTTCGGAACGTGCTGTTTGTTAGTGACATGTTATCTGTCAGTGTCATACGTCAACATCAGCTGTGTTAGGCAACCCGGCCATACGACCGCATTTTCATTAAAAATCTAAGATTTAGCATACAATTAACCCGTATTTAGAGGTGAAATGGAAAACTATTTCAAGGGAAAAAATGTTGAAGAAGAATTGCAACGTGATAGTATACCATTAAAAGATTTACCTGTAAATTTTCTATGGATGCAAGTACGTAACTAAAACGGACTTCTATAAAAATAAACATTGATGTAAAGTTATTAAATTGTTTATTTGAATATTCCAGGTAAAAGGAGGAAGTAAAATTACCAATTTACTATCTCACGCTACGGGTATTTTAGAAGATAAAGCGACTACTGCCGTTGTTTGGAGTGGTGCTGGAGTCGCTATACCAAAAGCGATATCATGTGCAGAAATCTTAAAACGACAGTTCAGTATACAACATCAAGTGACCAAACTGACTCACAAAAAGTTAGTTGAATCAAATTCTCCAACACTTCAGATTTAATTTATTTTTATTGTAACCTTTAATGAAATATTCTAACCACAAATAAAATTAACTTTAAGAAATACAGATGAACCAGAAATATATTCTGATATAAATCTTTGCAGAGTTGAAGAGTATTGGGAGCCAAAACTGGATGGACTTGAGACTATTGTAGTCAAAAGACAAATTCCTGTTATTCACATTTTATTGTCTGTTGACGCCATTCCCGATGTGAATCAAATTGGGTAAGATTTAAACATTTTCATCTGCTTACAGTTGAAATCAACTTGGGTTTTTGTGACTTTTCATTACTGCTTAGGAATTGTGTAAACCAACCGTTATCATTTGACAGTTCATAACGTACGATTATTCTGTCAAACGCTTTGTTTGACTTTATTGTACGATATGAACTGTCAAATGATTACGATTGCTTTACACAATTCCATCTCTGATCCTGTAATAATCACTATTTTTCATATAACTGTAACTAAAATATTGTTTTTTTTTATCAGGTACCAAAATTTGCAGCAGAAAAAGTTTTGGCAAAAAGACACTAGCAGCAATTCAAAGCCTTCATCATCAAATAAGTCAAAAAAGCCTTTTAAATACAAGAAACCTCAATAAATTTGTAAATCTTTTTTCTTTCTTTTTACTGACATAGCCCCAACTCCTTTGCAAATATACATTTAGGATGTCACATGGATAAATACACACTGAATGGGGAAACCTATAGATATATGAATTAACAGTTGAAAATCAGAGCCCCGATTACGGTAATTTTTAACGTCAACAATCCAGACACGCTTCTCGATTCTGCGATACGATTGGTCGTTCAACAGCGTACGTCAGCTGTTTTGACCAATCGTATCGCAGAATCAGAAACGCGTCTGGATTGTAGACGTTATAAAAGTTACCGTAATCGGGGCTCAGTTAAAAGGGTAAATAGGTAGAGTGGTAACTCTAGAGTAATGTCACAATATCTAAGCACATCAAACAACATCTTTCATTGAATACACAGTGTAATTAACTCTATAATAGTTAAGTATTTAAATAAATGGCTTAAAGTTATTATTACAAAGACATGGGAATACAGATCACTAAATTATTAATCAAAATGCATACATATTTTTCATTAAGTGCTACACACTTGTCAAACAAATATGTTGGCAGATATTCCTAATAGAAGATTTCTTGTAACCTCAAGCTTCCGACTCTCCCACAGGTTGGGTGATAGGTGTTTCATCATCAAGTTTGGGAAGGATTAAAATTTCTTTTGATATGATAGAGTACTTAGTTACAAAGTAAGTAAATCTCTTGCATAAATGTGTTTCTTTCTCAAATGCATCAAATATGGAACGATGATGGAAGTATGCATGTGAGAAAATTCTGTAGACTCTTCGGCAGACAGAGCCCAGCTTGGCTACTGATGACTCCTTGATGCTCACTCTGTAATGGAGAAAAAATTATCACTTTTCTTCCTTAAAATGGGACCACATTGCCATTTCATAGTTAATTTATCAAACTCATTTTTTTTTTAAATAATTATAATTTTGATAAAGATATCAGTTATTTGTAAAATATTAACCTGCTTGGAAAATATTTGTTGCTATTCAATAAGCAAGCAGCACCATCGAGAGTATGTCTTGTGTAATCAATAGCAGGACATTCCTTGGGTGTTTTGTGAGCAGCACACAGGAAAATCCATTGTTCTGTTGCAGTCATCTGAGTGCAAGTTTCAGGTTTACACTCGCTTTGTAATCGCACAGCTAAACCATTCAGTTCCATACAAAACTGCCTGTAAAAATAGGAAATAATGTTTATGACAAATTGAGAGAAGGAATAATGCCATTGATATTTTGAGAGAATTAATTCGATTTAACCTTAAGTGTTCGTATTTCCAAACACCTTCATCCTGAGCTTCGGGCATTTTTAGGATGGCTTCAAGATTAGCGGGGTCGCGACGAATGGTTTGTTGAATGAATTGCTGGACAGCAAGTGTGCTATCCATCTCTTCGAAAGGCTCATCTGGCCAACGGCAGAAGTCCTGAAAAATGATGTTTAACGAGTTGTGAATAAACTAACAAGAATCAAGTTTTCTTTTGCAGATTTATGTTTAAACTTTAAAAATACCTTAGCCTTTGAGCCTGGACGATTACGACGTAATACTTGTACTCCATCAGCCATACTGATACACAAAGTTTAATAAAATTAAGGAATATTGCGATAATTCTTTCACAATTTTATAAATAAATTGAAACCAAAATTGCTGCTAGTTCTTGGCTGTCAGTGAGAAGTTGACATCAGTTGACATTACAAAATTATCCACCATTTTGTTTATGAAGTCAAAATCAAAGATCGTATAATTTCTTCACAAATCCCAAACTTGAATGAAAACATAATAAAGGTTTACGCGCACTACATTATACAAAGGGTTTTAAAATACACAAATCTGCCCCCTAGGCAAGATCGAATCGATAATCGAATCCGACAAAACTCCATACAAAAAAAGGCCTTTCGACCACTATTCGACTGGTTTGCGATTATAATGTGCACTTTGTCAAAACCCACTGCTTGCTTGTGTGAATCGCCTCAACTCTCTCGCTGTGCGATATCGTCCGCTATTTGTGGGAGGGAAGTACAATAACCTATCTATCTGTAGTGTACAGCATCTTTGGTGTGCCAAATCTGTCAAGTGTCAAATTTGGCAACAAAAATCACACAAAGGAGAAAAGACGGAATGTGGCGGGAAACTTCGAAGTGGCAAGGCGCGCTTCCGAAAGTTTTAAATTAATATAACTAAATCTGTTAGATTATTGTTGTTAGGAAAGTTTATTAAGACGATGGGGAGGGGTAGCAAAAAAAGGAAAAAAGTGGAGGTCACCGATTTGGATCCGGGCGATCGCAGCAACGGCGATACCAGTTCATCAGATTCCGAGGTGGAGGATGGTCAGGGAAGTGTTCTTGTTCCGTATTATGTTACTGACTACACCAGGTTATACCCAGAGGACTCTGCAGCTTTTGAATTCGTAGTCTTCATAGAGTCAGCTGATAGCCAGAGGCCCATTGGTACCAGAGATTTATTATCTCTTTCCAACGTTCTGAGAAGGTACAATAAAGGCGTTAAGTATTTGAAAGCACTCAACAAGTACAAAATAGGAGTCTACTTTGAAAAGCCAGGTCTAGCCAATGCACTACTGAATAATAAAACCTTCTTAAGTGATAATCAGTTCAAAGCCAGCATTCCAGCTTCATCCACCGAAACCACGGGGATAATTCGAAATGTGCCTATAAAGTACAATAATAAAAAAATCTTTACCATGTTGAGCAGTAGCAAGAAGATTATCAGCGTTCGCAGATTCTTCCGCAAAGACACCACAACTGAAGGTTTCTCCCGTCAGCCCACAGGGACAGTCGCCATCACTTTTGCGGCGACGACCCTGCCAGACTTCGTGGAGCTGGGTGGCTGGAGGCACAGCATCACCCAGTACATCCCTCCAGTTAAGCAATGTTACCGCTGCCAGAGGTATGGTCACATTTCCAAGTATTGTAAGAACGAGGAACGGTGCTCAATTTGCAGTAATGGACACAATTATAAAGATTGTCCAACTCCTAAAGAAAATGCAGTATGTTCTCATTGCAAAGGAAACCATATTAGTATTTCAGCTCAATGTCCAATAAAACAAAAGAAAATACAAGAAAATAGAGTGAAATTTGTGAAAGCTCCCACTTATGCAGACATATCTAGTAAACAAACCTTTCCAGAATTAAGAACAAATAATAAATACTTATCAAAGCCTGAAAACAACTTAATGTCTATATTGAACTCTGATGCAACGGTAATGAATCTTTTAATAGAGTCAATAGTTAAAATTATAACATTAAATAAAAGCAACAACACAACTATTTCATCCAAAAACATTCTAGATATTCTTACAGACACTTTCAGTAAAAATTTTAATTCATCAAATTCGAAGACCAAATAAATATAGTTCAATGGAATGCTCAGAGCTTTCTGTGCAATCGTAATTTATTTACTAAGTTTATTTATGATAATTGTATAGATATTGCTGTAATATCTGAGACTTGGCTTAAGCCTATTCATAAATTTAAGGTTAAAGGTTATAAAATAGAGCGAAATGACTGTGGAAATGATCATAATGGAGTAGCCATTCTGATTCATGAAAGAATTCAATATTGTAGACTTCAAACTTATTTTGATAACTCATTACAAAACTTAGCAGTTCAAATCACAATCAATAATAAATCATACACAGTAGTTTCAGTTTATTGTCCTACTAATAGTACACCTAGATTTCATATAAAGAAATTTTCAGATTTAATAGTAAGTTTGCCAAAGCCAGTTATTGTAGCTGGAGATTTTAACGCCCATCATACCATATGGGGCTGTAACACTGTAGACAGTCGAGGACGAGATATTTTAGATAGTTTAGATGATTGTGATTTAGTTTTATTAAATGATAAGCAGGCCACGACTGTGGGAACACATGTCTGGAGACCGAACGGACTCGACTTGACTATGGTGAGCCCCTGTTTAGCTTTATGCTGTGACTGGAAAGTGCACGATGATCCACTTGGTAGTTATCATTTACCCACCATAACCTCAATACAACTATTACCAACTGCATCGCAACCACGTCTAACATACATGCCAGCAGGTACTGATATCCCTGATCATCCTAATCTTAAACTAGTTAATTGGAAACATTACTCAAAGTTAGTCAATGAAATGTTAAATGATTTTACAGTGTCTAATAGCAATGTTTTGGAATTGTACAACAACTTTTGTGACATCATCAAGTCAGCTGTAAATATGTCAATGCCAAACTCAAATAAAAAAAGTCAATCTCAACGTTTCGTTCCACACAGATCGTCAGTTATAAAGTCTAAACGTCTTTCGGTTCCTTGGTGGAATGATCGCTGTGCTAGTGCTGTACAAAACTCGAAAGAAGCTTACGTGCAATTCAAAAATGACCCTACTCCTGAAAATTATGTACATTTTAAAAAATTACAAGCCCTGAAAAAGCGTGTTATTAATACAGAAAAAATTGAGAGTTGGAAAGAATTTTGTTCTAATTTAAGTAGATTTACTCCCATATCTCATATTTGGAATACTTTACGTAAATTTAATAAAAGTAATAATTGCAAGTTTTCGCAGAACGATTCTTGTCCGCTTTGGGTTCATGATTTTCTTACGAAATACACTCCAGACCATGCAGAATCGCCACCATTAGATTTCACTAATCATACAGCAAGTAATGCTAATTCTTATCTGTTAAGCATGTTTACATTTACTGAGCTTATATCAGCGATCAAATCACGAAAGGACACCGCTTGCGGCTTGGATTTTATCTCTTACAAAATGTTAAAAAAATTAAATAAACAAAACCTATTAAAATTTCTATTTATCATTAATAGTTTGTGGAAGGAAAATCTGATTCCAGGTCAATGGAAGACTGACTGCTTAGTTCCCATATTAAAACCGAATAAAGATAAAAATAGTCCAGACTCTTATCGTCCGATAGCTTTAACATCGTGTGTAGGTAAAATTTTTGAACAATTGATAAAACAGCGTCTGGAGTTTTACATAGAAAGTAATAATTTGCTTCCAAGCAATCAATTTGGGTTCAGACGTGGGCGTTCCGCTCGTGAAAGTTTAGGTTGTTTATACACAGACATACAAAAGGCTTTAAAAGAAAATAACTATCTAATCTGCGTTTTCTTTGATATTGTCGGTGCCTTTAACAATGTCAATTTTACTGTGTTATCCTCGATTCTCTCTTCATTAGGTCTTCCAACTAAAATTGTGGCCTGGTTACATAATTTTTTAAATAATCGCTTAGTACATGTTAAACTTAATAATAAATTATATGGTCCAAGACTATCTTTCAAAGGAGTTTGTCAAGGAGGTATTTTGAGCCCGTTATTGTATATTATATACATCCATAGGCTAAATGAAATTTTGGGACCTGATCCCCAAATATGTAATTTACAATTTGCAGATGATTTAGCAATATATACTCAAGGCCCAAATTTGTCCACGTTAACAAGCAAAATAAATGTACTACTTAATAAACTGCATAATTATCTTTCGTATTTGAATTTAGATGTTAATGCAAATAAAAGTAAAGTTGTTGTTTTTAAGAAACGCTGCACACATTTATTAAGTTCGGGTATTAAATATAACCATCAAGAACTACCACTGGAATCAGGTGCAAAATTCTTAGGTGTTACTTTCCAACAAAACTTCTCTTGGAAACCCTATGTTGATTGCCTTATAGAAAGATCTCTACGTGCTACAAATATTCTTAAATCTCTTACTGGAACCATTTGGGGTGCAGATCCTAAAATACTTTTATTATTATATAAATCTTTGGTAAGAAGCCATTTTGAATATGCATTCTTTTGTTTTGCCTCTGATAAGAAACTTGTAGAGAAACTTGAAAAAATTCAAAATAAGAATTTGCGACTTATATTAGGAGCAATGAACACCTCACCAATTAATTCAATGCAAATCGAGTGCAACTTACCTCCTTTATTCATTAGATTTGATTATCTTAGACAAACGTTTTTGATGAGATTGTTGTCTGTAAATAATAGTTTATTAACGACCAAGTTATTACAAATTAATTTTCCTTCTTATTTGAGTACTGTGCTATCGGATATCAGAAGGTTAAAAGATGACAATAATGTACATACTAGCGATTTATTACCGTGTTATGGAGGTGAATATGACAGTAAGTTTTGTTATATAAATGTAATAATCAATAAAAAACTTTCTTGTAAATATGATGTAAATAATGAACTTAATTCTTGGGAAGGCTATAGACAAATATATACTGATGGCTCAAAAACCGAAGATAAGGTTTCTATGGCATTTTATGACTTAAATGTCAAGATTGGTCATGGGATAAAATTACCATCTGCAGCAAGTATTTATACTGCCGAGGCATGCGCAGTGCTGGCTGCCCTGGAGTACATTGAGTATTCAAACGTTGAAAAATGGATAATAGTTACCGACAGCATGAGTGTTTTAGAAGCTTTGTCGAACCCGTGTCATAACGCAAAAACAAACTATATTATTTTTCAAATAAAAGAAAAATATCACAAACTAAGTAACATGGGCAGAGATATTATTTTTTTCTGGACACCTTCACATGTGGGCGTGGTGGGCAATGAAGAGGCAGACACTTTAGCTAAGCTTATAACAAACACATCAGATGTAGTACCTGTTAAGAAGATCAAAATATCATATACAGACTGTTCAACCCTTTTAAAAGAATTAATGAAGAAAAAATGGCTAGACCATTGGCAAGAAAGTATTCAAACTAAAGGAAAATGGTACCACCAGATTAACCATGGAATAGGAAAGCCCTGGTTTACAAAAGGAACCTATAAGAACAGAAAGTTTTATTCTTACATATCAAGATTAAGAATTGGACATGGCCGTTTTAATGAACATCTCCACCGGATGAACATGATCACCTCCCCATCATGCTCATTCTGCAATCAAGCTAATGAATCCCTCCATCACATATTCTTCGAGTGTTCTATATTTTCACTCCAAAGACTCATTTTGATAGAAGACTTATTACAAGTATATAAAGAACCGGAAGTCATCCCGCGCTCTCTACCTGATCTTCTCAAAAATGAAAACTGTTTCGTAGCATTATACAAGTTCTTAGTTACCACTAAAGAAGAAATTTGAAGAAATTCAATGCCGAAGTTGAAGGGAAATAAAAAAAAATTACTCAGTCGGCCTCAAAATGAAAATGTTTCCTCTCTCTCGCGCCGTCTCCGTGAATACAAACTGAAGACTTGGCTGTATGGCGAATGCCTTTGCCTTTTCCTGCAAGAGGAAAGAACGAAACAAAAAAAAAAAAAAAGGAGAAAAGACGAAAACAACTGCAAAAGTTATGAAGAAAATTAAAACACCTTGCGATTTTGTGCAATTTTCTTAGTTACCTACCAGTGGGTAGACACTTCTCATACAAAAACTAGTCTCTATATGTAGCAATTGATATACAACCTTATCCCTTAAGCAATAAAGTGCATTTTGGATTGATTTCACTACAGCAGGGGAACCCGCGGATCAATACCACCATACTAAAAATAATTGTTAGTGTCCTTATGTTGGTAGTATTGTTAGTTTGACAAATGAAAAAAAATGTCTGTCAATTGAGTTTGAGTTTTAAACCGGCGAATTGATTCGTGTGAAGTTATTTTCTCAGATTTGGTGCAATATTACTGTAAATAAACTTTTCTGTCGTTTACGTTGAGTTGATTAAGTTCCTCCGTGTCGGGCGTGATAAAGTTTGCTGTTCAGTGTTATGTTTTTTGTGAGATAGAGACTTTTAAATAAGCTGTGTTTCAACTTCTACAGAAGTTTAAACTCTTATTTACTTTTCTGTTTAATGGGTATGTTATCTACTTACTTGAAATATTAGATCTATTACAAATCTATTTTTCATTAAAAACAACCCTATGTGATGAAAATGTAAATGTACTTTCAAAACTGGTAAATGCATGAACCAGGGCATTGACACTGGTTGGAGAGAAATTATAGGCTTTGTTTAATTAATACCTATTTCATTTTAGGCTTCTACTGATAATGGAGAGTAGAAACAACAAGAAGTGCGTTATTTGTAATAAGAGGCGAAGTCGTGGTGGATCACCCTTACTTTTGAGTAGGTTTCCTCTGGATTCTGACCGGTAAGGTTCTAATAACACTCATTTATTACAAGATAATTTTACTGATTGTGTAAACTTAAAGGCTGGGATTAATATTTTTAATCATACAGTAAATAACCATAACCAATTTTTAATTTCAGTATTTTGTTTCGTACTCTGTAAATGAATTGCATAACAATACTAAAAGAAATTAGTTGATGAATAAATTTCAGTTTGTTATTCTTTTTCTTTTCTAATAGGTATTTCTTATTTCAGTTGTCGAATGTGGGTTAAAAATGCTGGCATAGAAGACTTAGCATATGTACCTATTGAAAAGTTACACCAACTGAAGTTTGTTTGTGGTGGGCACTTCACTCCTGAATCCTTCAATGCCAAAGGAACTCGGCTGAAGAACTCAGCTATTCCAACACTGGAATTGAGCAATCCCATCTTGCCAGATGAAGTTTTGACAGAGTTTCCTCCAAGACTCCAATAAAGAAAACCTCAAGACAGGTATGATGATGACTTCAATTATTTTTTTTAAATTTAATTTACTATCTATCAATTTTTCTGAATTATTTAGATGTCTTAATTAATTTTCTTTGGTTTCCAAAACAAACCAACCGAATGCAATTTAACAAGGTTCTTTCTTTGTAACCACAAACATGTGTTGTATGCTTATCAATAAATAATATATAATTTCAATTATTAATTATATCTATACTTTGTTACAGTTCTTTATGATCATTCATATTGCATTCCAAAGAAGTCAAATCCAGTTGAACGAGGTATGTTTATCTAAAATTATACTAATAATATAAAAAGGAAATATTTAATTGTTTGTTTGTATTTGATCGGCTCCGTAACTCGAAGCCAAGATAGCCTAAAGTGCGGGTTAGAACCCCACAGCTTGAATATTGTAGTAAACCCACTCGTAACACAATTTAGCTTAGAATGTGTGTTGAGTTAGAGGGACTTTAGTAATTTGTGTAATACAAATTCTTCAAAAAAAGTACCGGTCCAATTTGAAAAATTTTAGGCAATCTACATTAATTAGCCAGGTCAGCTAGTTTAATAATATTTATAAGCTAGTAATTTTTAATGTGAGCAAGACATGTACTAGACTGATTGTACCCTAAAGTTGGGTAAGAACATGACATTTTATTACCCAATTCACATTTCATTATCTGCTTTCAGTTCCCCTTACAACTACAACCAAACAACTAAATTCAACATGTTTGGGAGCTGTGGATATACCAGATTCTGGTATTTCTGCGAAAACAACTTTTGAACCTCTTCCTTCTACTTCCAATGCACCAGAACATATGACCTATAAACCCATTACTCATGGTAAGTGTACAAACTAATTATTTACCTTCTAAAATATGCCTTCCCTCAAACTAAAGAATGCCACCCTGGATGCGTTCTGCAGTCTGCAGTCAGGTCAAAATGAACTTATATGTACAACATTCTAGGTTTCTGTACATTTTATATTAATGCGATTTGACCGTGCGGATACGAACAAAGAACGCAAAGCACACGTGACTGATTGCCTTATCACGACCACTTACAGATTGTCTTGACATACCCGCAGACCGCATCCAGAATGTAGAATATTAAAACCTCTAAATGCCTTTAATTTAATATTATGTCATTGTTATTGAAGGTGGGCCCACGCTTCATATTTTATGAGAAGAGCTATCATTATCCTGTCTTTGCATTTTTTTAAAACTTGATAATGATTGATTGATTTGGAAATAATATGTTTCATAAAACAACAAAATAAATTTTAAACTTATTTGCATATTTATAATATTTCAGATGATAAAAACATTTGCCATCAAGATGCACAGGCAGAAATATTAGTCCACAGTTATAAAAGACCTAAGAAAAACATTGAAATGAAAGGTAAGATAAAACATACCTAATTTAAAAAACTAAGTAAAATTGCTGATTAATTAACCAATATTCAATTCAATTTGCTTTAATGTTGTTTTTTTTACTAATGGAAATGTTTTTATTACAGACACTTCATCAACATTTACATTTAAAGAGAAGAGGCTTTGGCGACAGTTACAAAATGCAAAAAAAACAATAAGGAATATAGCGAAGTCAAGAGTGAATTTAGACAAGTTAGTTTCGGAAGTGCTGACATCGTTAGTAAAGGATGTAGTGCAGAATAACAAAAAAAAGTCACAAGGAAAAAGGTGGACTTTAGCCAACAAAATATATGCTTTGGCTATATTTAAACGGTCCCCTAAAGCATACCGCTATATGCAAAAGCTGTTTACGCTACCAAGCACTAAAACGCTCCAAAGGATTTTAAAAAATATACCAATGGAGCCTGGTATTAATAAAAATATAATTGATATGTTAGAGGCAAAAGCATCAAGTATGCCAAAGGAAAATAAATATTGCTCGTTAATATTTGACGAGATGGCGTTAAAGAAACGGATAATTTATAACGAAATTGCTGATAAAGTGGATGGCTATGTGGATTATGGAGAGGGCGAGAACATGGGACGAGAAAAGAAAATTGCAGACCATGCGTTAGTGTTTATGATACAGGGTGCTAAACATAAATACAAACAATATATTGCGCACTATTTTGTGGAAGGCACAATATCAACAGCAAAACTGGCAAAAATTATATCGGACATCATCAAAAAATTAAAAGAAATCGGATTTATGGTTCTAACAACAGTTTGTGATCAGGGATCTACAAATATAGGAGCTCTTAACATGTTAAAAAGAAACTGTGGACAAGGCATAGATAGCAACTTTTTCTCTGTAAATAATGACAAAATTTTTATAATCTATGACATCCCTCACTTGTTCAAATCATTACGAAACAATTTCTTTAAAAGTGGAAATATGTCTTTCGATGGAAAAATTGCACATTGGAGGCATTTGGTAGTTGCAGAAGAACACAACAGAAATTTTTTAAATTTTAAAAAACTGAATAGTACCATTGTAAATCCAACATTCAAAACTAAGATGAGGGTGAAGTATGCTGCGCATGCTCTGAGTAATACCGTGGCAGCTATTTTAAAAATGATGGCATGGAAAGAAGTTTCTGATTGCAATGATACAGCATTTGTGATTGAACAGTTAGATAAACTATTTGATTGTACAAATGGTCCATCATCTTTAAATGACGTAAAGAAAGGGATCCGGGAAAATGTTTCCACATCAAGTAATCACATTGAGTCTTGGACCTTTTATACTGATAAGTTAAAAACCATAAAATTTATAACAGCAGAAAACACGATACTAAAAAATGTTAAATGCGTAAAGGGATATCAAATATCTATCAAATCCTTAAACGATATTTGGGAAAAGTTAAAGAATGAAGGGTTTAAATATATGAACCTTAGACAGTTTAACCAAGACTCTCTGGAAAACTTATTTGGAATCATTAGGCAACACAGTGTAACCAATAGAAATCCCACTATCACGCACTTTACTGCAGCGCTTAAAACAAGCATGGTTACTGGGCTGAAAGTGCCTCATAGCAGAAGTGCTAATTGTGAAGCAGACAACAATAAACATATGCTGGAATATAAAGACATTTTAAAAACTAATTTAAAAACAACAGAAATAAAAATTAATGTTCAAGATTCCACAGACACTGAATTTTATCCTGTGTTGTCTATCCCGGACCCTGAAAACTTAGAACAGCCCATTGAAAATTTGTGTAGCCTTGAAAACCAACCAGTAGTATATGTAAGCGGGTATTTAGCTGCCAAACTATTACAGAACAGTTCTTGTTTAATTTGTGAAGAGTGTTTGAGCGTGAAAACTCCTGTTGACAATGATTTGTATGCATATATATCTCTTCGCGAATGGTGGCATGATAAAAAAAGTCTCGTTTATCCAACAATTCAATTATGTACCACCGTAAATGAAGCTAAACAATTTTATCATGACCATATTGCCGACCAGATATATATGGAAAATGTTGGAAAATTCATTTTCTTAATGTTGAGTACAAATTGTAATTTTAGTTGGTTTAAATGTCAACAACATAATAAAGAAATTTATGATAAGATGTTTAAAATATTAAGTTACCTTTTTCTAAGAAAAAGTTGTAAAATCATTAATGACAGCTTCATAAAAAGTGAAAACAATTTTGCTGACAAAAGTAAAAAAGCACAGCAACAAAGCATTGAAAAGTAATCTTGAGGCTGAGGTTCGATCAGCTGATAAGAAAATTAAAGATGTTTATAAATAAAAATCCTATTTTTTCTTAGAAAAAGTTGTGAAAATAAAAGTTTACAAAATTATCATTTCTGTACTTTGTTATAATTTTCAATAATTCCTCATGCCTACAACTGCTATGTCATGTTCAATACTTATTGTAATATACCTATTTTATTTCGAAATAAATAATTTACGTTACAAAACTTCGTTTTACTTACACATAGTATAAAATAAAAATAGTAATCATTAAAATATTGAAGGTTCCTATACTAGATATCGATATGCAATTACAACCCTAGCAAAGTATCGATAATCGATAAGTTATTACGAACGTCACTAATACTGTCAGAAAATAAGGCATTATGTTGGTAGCTCCGCCTGTAGTTTGTGCGGTTGGTAAAGATTTGCGGGTCGTTCTCTAAAATGCATATGTGTGCGTGAGCTCAAAAAATATCTATGGAGTGCCGTCTCTTACTCTTTTATGCTCCAGTGGGTAGACACTTCTCATACAAAAACTAGTCTCTATATGTAGCAATTGATATACAACCTTATCCCTTAAGCAATAAAGTGCATTTTGGATTGATTTTACTATAGCAGGGGAACCCGCGGATCAATACCACCATACTAAAAATAATTGTTAGTGTCCTTATGTTGGTAGTATTGTTAGTTTGACAAATGAAAAAAAATGTCTGTCAATTGAGTTTGAGTTTTTAACCGGCGAATTGATTCGTGTGAAGTTATTTTCTCAGATTTGGTGCAATATTACTGTAAATAAACTTTTCTGTCGTTTACGTTGAGTTGATTAAGTTCCTCCGTATCGGGCGTGATAAAGTTTGCTGTTCAGTGTTATGTTTTTTGTGAGATAGAGACTCTTTTAAATAAACTGTGTTTCAACTTCTACAGAAGTTTAAACTCTTATTTACTTTTCTGTTTAATGGGTATGTTATCTACTTACTTGAAATATTACATCTATTACAAATCTATTTTTCATTAAAAACAACCCTATGTGATGAAAATGTAAATGTACTTTCAAAACTGGTAAATGCATGAACCAGGGCATTGACACTGGTTGGAGAGAAATTATAGGCTTTGTTTAATTAATACCTATTTCATTTTAGGCTTCTACTGATAATGGAGAGTAGAAACAACAAGAAGTGCGTTATTTGTAATAAGAGGCGAAGTCGTGGTGGATCACCCTTACTTTTGAGTAGGTTTCCTCTGGATTCTGACCGGTAAGGTTCTAATAACACTCATTTATTACAAGATAATTTTACTGATTGTGTAAACTTAAAGGCTGGGATTAATATTTTTAATCATACAGTAAATAACCATAACCAATTTTTAATTTCAGTATTTTGTTTCGTACTCTGTAAATGAATTGCATAACAATACTAAAAGAAATTAGTTGATGAATAAATTTCAGTTTGTTATTCTTTTTCTTTTCTAATAGGTATTTCTTATTTCAGTTGTCGAATGTGGGTTAAAAATGCTGGCATAGAAGACTTAGCATATGTACCTATTGAAAAGTTACACCAACTGAAGTTTGTTTGTGGTGGGCACTTCACTCCTGAATCCTTCAATGCCAAAGGAACTCGGCTGAAGAACTCAGCTATTCCAACACTGGAATTGAGCAATCCCATCTTGCCAGATGAAGTTTTGACAGAGTTTCCTCTTCATGTAAAAGACTCCAATAAAGAAAACCTCAAGACAGGTATGATGATGACTTCAATTATTTTTTTTAAATTTAATTTACTATCTATCAATTTTTCTGAATTATTTAGATGTCTTAATTAATTTTCTTTGGTTTCCAAAACAAACCAACCGAATGCAATTTAACAAGGTTCTTTCTTTGTAACCACAAACATGTGTTGTATGCTTATCAATAAATAATATATAATTTCAATTATTAATTATATCTATACTTTGTTACAGTTCTTTATGATCATTCATATTGCATTCCAAAGAAGTCAAATCCAGTTGAACGAGGTATGTTTATCTAAAATTATACTAATAATATAAAAAGGAAATATTTAATTGTTTGTTTGTATTTGATCGGCTCCGTAACTCGAAGCCAAGATAGCCTAAAGTGCGGGTTAGAACCCCACAGCTTGAATATTGTAGTAAACCCACTCGTAACACAATTTAGCTTAGAATGTGTGTTGAGTTAGAGGGACTTTAGTAATTTGTGTAATACAAATTCTTCAAAAAAAGTACCGGTCCAATTTGAAAAATTTTAGGCAATCTACATTAATTAGCCAGGTCAGCTAGTTTAATAATATTTATAAGCTAGTAATTTTTAATGTGAGCAAGACATGTACTAGACTGATTGTACCCTAAAGTTGGGTAAGAACATGACATTTTATTACCCAATTCACATTTCATTATCTGCTTTCAGTTCCCCTTACAACTACAACCAAACAACTAAATTCAACATGTTTGGGAGCTGTGGATATACCAGATTCTGGTATTTCTGCGAAAACAACTTTTGAACCTCTTCCTTCTACTTCCAATGCACCAGAACATATGACCTATAAACCCATTACTCATGGTAAGTGTACAAACTAATTATTTACCTTCTAAAATATGCCTTCCCTCAAACTAAAGAATGCCACCCTGGATGCGTTCTGCAGTCTGCAGTCAGGTCAAAATGAACTTATATGTACAACATTCTAGGTTTCTGTACATTTTATATTAATGCGATTTGACCGTGCGGATACGAACAAAGAACGCAAAGCACACGTGACTGATTGCCTTATCACGACCACTTACAGATTGTCTTGACATACCCGCAGACCGCATCCAGAATGCAGAACATTAAAACCTCTAAATCCCTTTAATTTAATATTATGTCATTGTTATTGAAGGTGGGCCCACGCTTCATATTTTATGAGAAGAGCTATCATTATCCTGTCTTTGCATTTTTTTAAAACTTGATAATGATTGATTGATTTGGAAATAATATGTTTCATAAAACAACAAAATAAATTTTAAACTAATTTGCATATTTATAATATTTCAGATGATAAAAACATTTGCCATCAAGATGCACAGGCAGAAATATTAGTCCACAGTTATAAAAGACCTAAGAAAAACATTGAAATGAAAGGTAAGATAAAACATACCTAATTTAAAAAACTAAGTAAAATTGCTGATTAATAAACCAATATTCAATTCAATTTGCTTTAATGTTGTTTTTTTTTACTAATGGAAATGTTTTTATTACAGACACTTCATCAACATTTACAATTAAAGAGAAGAGGCTTTGGCAACAGTTACAAAATGCAAAAAAAAACAATAAGGAATATAGCGAAGGTAGTTGCAGAAGAACACAACAGAAATTTTTTAAATATTAAAAAACTGAATAGTACCATTGTAAATCCAACATTCAAAACTAAGATGAGGGTGAAGTATGCTGCGCATGCTCTGAGTAATACCGTGGCAGCTATTTTAAAAATGATGGCATGGAAAGAAGTTTCTGATTGCAATGATACAGCATTTGTGATTGAACAGTTAGATAAACTATTTGATTGTACAAATGGTCCATCATCTTTAAATGACGTAAAGAAAGGGATCCGGGAAAATGTTTCCACATCAAGTAATCACATTGAGTCTTGGACCTTTTATACTGATAAGTTAAAAACCATAAAATTTATAACAGCAGAAAACACGATACTAAAAAATGTTAAATGCGTAAAGGGATATCAAATATCTATCAAATCCTTAAACGATATTTGGGAAAAGTTAAAGAATGAAGGGTTTAAATATATGAACCTTAGACAGTTTAACCAAGACTCTCTGGAAAACTTATTTGGAATCATTAGGCAACACAGTGTAACCAATAGAAATCCCACTATCACGCACTTTACTGCAGCGCTTAAAACAAGCATGGTTACTGGGCTGAAAGTGCCTCATAGCAGAAGTGCTAATTGTGAAGCAGACAACAATAAACATATGCTGGAATATAAAGACATTTTAAAAACTAATTTAAAAACAACAGAAATAAAAATTAATGTTCAAGATTCCACAGACACTGAATTTTATCCTGTGTTGTCTATCCCGGACCCTGAAAACTTAGAACAGCCCATTGAAAATTTGTGTAGCCTTGAAAACCAACCAGTAGTATATGTAAGCGGGTATTTAGCTGCCAAACTATTACAGAACAGTTCTTGTTTAATTTGTGAAGAGTGTTTGAGCGTGAAAACTCCTGTTGACAATGATTTGTATGCATATATATCTCTTCGCGAATGGTGGCATGATAAAAAAAGTCTCGTTTATCCAACAATTCAATTATGTACCACCGTAAATGAAGCTAAACAATTTTATCATGACCATATTGCCGACCAGATATATATGGAAAATGTTGGAAAATTCATTTTCTTAATGTTGAGTACAAATTGTAATTTTAGTTGGTTTAAATGTCAACAACATAATAAATAAATTTATGATAAGATGTTTAAAATATTAAGTTACCTTTTTCTAAGAAAAAGTTGTAAAATCTCCTCATAAAAAGTGAAAACAATTTTGCTGACAAAAGTAAAAAAGCACAGCAACAAAGCATTGAAAAGTAATCTTAGGGCTGAGGTTCGATCAGCTGATAAGAAAATTAAAGATGTTTATAAATAAAAATCCTATTTTTTCTTAGAAAAAGTTGTGAAAATAAAAGTTTACAAAATTATCATTTCTGTACTTTGTTATAATTTTCAATAATTCCTCATGCCTACAACTGCTATGTCATGTTCAATACTTATTGTAATATACCTATTTTATTTCGAAATAAATAATTTACGTTACAAAACTTCGTTTTACTTACACATAGTATAAAATAAAAATAGTAATCATTAAAATATTGAAGGTTCCTATACTAGATATCGATATGCAATTACAACCCTAGCAAAGTATCGATAATCGATAAGTTATTACGAACGTCACTAATACTGTCAGAAAATAAGGCATTATGTTGGTAGCTCCGCCTGTAGTTTGTGCGGTTGGTAAAGATTTGCGGGTCGTTCTCTAAAATGCATATGTGTGCGTGAGCTCAAAAAATATCTATGGAGTGCCGTCTCTTACTCTTTTATGCTCTTTGTTATGCTCTTTGCAGCGTGACCACTTTTAGTAGATTTCTACTTTTTTGGTAGATTTGAGGCAAAGAGAACGACGATTTAGTAGTGCGAAATCGTTTAGTAGATTTTGGTAGATAATTGGTATTTTTAGAACATTGTAATAAATGGTAGTCCGAAATTAAATTGTAACCGAGCCGAGGATCCAGGCCAGAAAAAAAGAACTTTAGGGTCCGTTTATGGTCACTTTATGAAGGCGAACTAACTTGACAGTTCAATTCAATGCACACAAATGTTGCCACATATTGGCTAGTGTTGTTAATATCGACATAAAAAAATTCAAACGTTCAAACCAAGGGTTTATTCAAAATCAAAAATCAAAATCAAAAATATTTATTCATATTAGACCACAAGTGGCACTTATGAAAGTCAATAGAAAATAATAAAAATAGAAAAGGTAGCCCTTATAGGGCACTTTACATGTCTCCTTATCTTTTGGGCCCTACCAGCGCTTCGAGACAAACATATGGCATTGTTATCTATGTTACGGTCAAACTGACAAATGTGAAAATAATGATAATCGCCGGTTATTATGAATAATCACCGCATGATTTGGTAAATGTGATTAATATGAGGTCATTTAATCACATTTACCAAATCAAAGTGTATAAAACTAAATAGGCGGCTTAGGGGTTGCCCAAGGGCCACCCCCGCCGCACCTTAACCTATTTTTCACTTTAAATCAAAACATTATGTTATAGGCATCATGGAAAAGTAATATTATGCAAGAAACATTAAAAACTCATTATGCCAAATTATATTAATATCGTACACAAGATGTTGTTCTCTTTTATGAAATTTGTTAGTACTAAGGTTGAATTATTAAATAATCACTGTTAAATGTGATTAATTTATCACTTTTACCGCGACTGTCGGTAATTATTCATAATAACCGGTTATTATTAATAATTTTCAATTTATCACATTAACCGTAACATCTATACTAATATTATAAAGAGCGCTGGAAATTGCACAAATTTTAAACCTGAAGCATCCATGCTACAAGTAATGAAAAATGACAAAAAATTATATAAAAATGTTAAAAAAGACTATAATGATGATGATAAATAAATCAAAATACTATATTTTGTTCAAATTATATGTTTTATTTTATGTGGTAGAATTTAAGTAGAATTTTATATAGGTCTTGGTAGATTTTGGTAGATTTGAGGATCGTTTTTGGTAGATTATCTGATGAAAAAGTGGTCACACTGGCTCTTTGTTACCTACCTTTTATTCAAGAGTCTAGTGCTAGCTCCCGCGGTCTTTATAGTCTTTCGTGCGATATTATTAAGATGCCTATATTTAACTAAGAATAGATTCAACACGACAGTAATTTATCATGTTTTGTGAATTTTTATTAACTTTGCTGTTTGTTTACACATCAGCAGTTATTAATGATATGACTGAGAGTTCATTTGGTAAACATACTGAAGGAGTAATAGCTGCATTTGGTGATTTCAATTCTGACGAATTAACTGATGCTTTTGTTATACTAAACAGTACTAGTGTGGAAGTTCTCCTGGCATATGACAAGGAGCCGTTCTTGAGACCATCGTCGTATGCTTGTAATTTTAGCAATATAATTATAACCAGTGTGGTTCCTGGAGATTATGATGGAGATGCTTACATGGACATCCTAATCACTACACAAATCCAAAATGCTACAACAAATCTTCACGATGTTCGAATTTTATGGGGTGGTATGCCAACATTGAACTGCTCAGATGCTCTCCTCATTAAGGCTATAACCATTGGCCAACCACTAGTGATGGACTACAATCGTGATATGACCCTTGATTTATTTGGCATGAATACACAGCAGCAAAGAGTTTATTGGGTATTTGATCAGTCAAGAGGAACTCCTAAAGAAATTCCAATGGCCGATGATATTTCGAAAGAAATTAAACTACCACACTCCCACTCATTTCTCGATGTCAATGATGACAATGCTGCTGATCTCTTAGTAACCACTAAACTTGACATTGAAATATGGCTGAATAAAGAATCCAGTGGCTTCAAATATAACAATAGTATTGAGTTGCTTGTTGGTCATACAACTATTTATGGGCAAGCCTTGTTTATTGATGTGGCTCTTAAAGGAGAGTTCTTTTTAGTTCTTCCAGTTTGTTCTGACACTGAATGTTTTAATAGTACCATTCTAATATATGACAATCATGAGTGGCATGATCTTCAAATTGATTTGAATGATGGAAAAGGAACACTTTGGAGGTTTGCGCCTCCTAGAAATGAAGTATACCTGGACACTATAACTATGCGCAGTGGAGATTATAATATGGATGGATATCCAGATATGTTGATGACTTTGAGTCCAATGAATAGCAATGAAACAAGAGTTTTCCTCCTTCACAATATACCTTGTACTTTGCCAGGATGCAAGTTTTCTAGAACTTTTCAGGTCCAATGGGAAATATTCAATTCATTTGGAAGCAATGTCATAATGGGCACCTTTTATGACTTCTATATGGATGGAGTACTAGATATAATTTATGTTAAGAAGAATACAACAACACAAAGATATACCATGCATGCCTTTAGAAATAGCTTAGAGTATGATACCAATTTCATTAAAGTAATTGTAGTAACTGGTCTCACAAATGAAAAAACTCCCACAATCAATGGTACTCTGTACCAAAGGAAAGGAACATTTGGTAAGTAGTTTTTCTATATTAACTGAAATGGACTACAGTATCATCACATTTCTATTGTCAAGTAAGCCTTCTGATGGTTATTTTCGTTTCTTGTTTCAGGTACTAATTTACCAGGCCCAAAAATTGGCTACAATACATGGTCTCAAGAAGGAAATTATAGAACAGGAGTATGTGCACAGTTACCTCAATCTGCATATTTTGCTTTACAATTACCATACTCAATATTTGGACTGGATCGAACACCTAATTTTGTTGACACATTAAATGTTGGACTTTCTGGTCATACCAAAAGCTGGACTCAAATAATTCCTAATTCTCAAATAGTAGTTATACCAGCACCTCCTAATGATCCATCTCAATGGAGAGCACAGTTATTTGTGACACCTAGTAAGGTCATTTTGAAAAGTGTTTTTGTATTAACTGCAATCATAATAGTCATCACATGCCTTGTGCTGTATTTGCATTGGAAAGAAAGAAATGACCGACAAGATATTATAGAAATAGATGAAAAAACATATGTCAAAATATAGAAGTAACAATCATCACTGGTAATCCAAGGTTAATGGACTGTGATATTGATGTTGGTTAGGGCATCACAAATGTACCTTGCTAATTTAATTATTATTCCTGTTAATAAATATGTATATTATACCTACAATAAAATTATGTTTAAGATAAATGTGTCTTCGATTAACTGACATTGATTTTTAAGTTATATCAAAGCACTGAGACAAAATATATTGTATCATGTCTGTTGATTGATTTAGATGTAAGTGATCTTTTTATTAAAAAACCTTATCTCAAAAATGTTTTTCATTTATTATTAACAAGAACTTTAAATTATATTTTTAACTAACTTTATGAATTACCACGCTATTACACGCCAGCATGACGATTGACGACGCAGACGCAGACAAATCGTGCCATTTCATCGATTTTACGCGATTAGCCCATACCCCATAATTACGTTTGTCGTATCGATAAGATTTTATCACGGCGCACATCCTAGCCCGGTAGGAACTTAGATTAATAAAACCTAGATAGATAGTCAGTGCACGAAAGGTGAGGCAGATTTTAGTGAGCCAGAATGGCTTACTCGTAAACGTCACATGAACTGTCAAAGTGAAAAATTGGTAAACACGTCCGACGACTTTTAATAAATTATGACGGTTTGTGCTGTGAAAGGGTGTCTAAATACATCAGAAAAACTAAATAAAGTGACCAGTGTTACATTTCATAAGTAAGTACTACGATTCGACGCGTATTTTGCTTGAATTTGGCTTTCAAAAATTAAATACGGGAATGATACCAGTAACAAGAAAATTTATTTCCCAATTGTTCGCCGTACAAATACACTTCCTTTTTTTATGAAATCGAGACTTTTAAGTCGATTTATCTTATTGTAATTAGGTAGGTACTTTGAATTCAATAAATAAGTAAGTACATGATGCGTTTTGTTTTTGTTAGTTATAAAATAATTAAAAACGTATTAAAAATTTCCCTACTTTCGGGAAAATCGCCTTCACTGTCTACACTCCTCAACAAAATTGACACTAATGACATAAGATTTTTGCCTCACTCTTGACGAAGCGTTTGTATGAAAACTATCCATCTAGGTTTTATTAATCTAAGGGTAGGAAGTCATTAGAAACGATAATTGGATTCCGAATGGGAGAACCAGGATCACGCCAAAACGCCTAGTAGGTATAACTCGAAAACGAGTTTGTTATATTTGGAATAAATAAGAGCAAATAGTTTTTATAATTTTAATTTTATTTTTCTACGTCATGTGTATATTATTTTGCACATATTAGTGCTTAGTCAGACTGCAAACATGGGCACAGTTTCTAGAGGTCAGAGCAAGATTGGAAAAATAACAAATATTGTATGCAGGTAGCATCAAACAAGTGTTAAAGACAACATTAAGGAATCAGCAAAAGTGACCCAATTATTCTATTACATAGAGGTAATAAAAATATCACTCATGTGTGCAGTCTGGCCTGTATAATAGAGTACAATAGTGTTAAAATAGCATAATAAGATGTCAGCACTACATGCTATAAATAGGTACTTCAATGTTTAGATTTTTTGTGCTTCTTGTCCTTCTTTTTCTCAAGCTTTTCCAGTTTCCTGAAACACAATAATAAGCTTTAGATATAGTAACATTAACTATTCGAGGCAAATCATTCATTATCTTTAGGTTGAATATTTATATTAGTAATGTACAAATTATTCATACTATAAATTGATACTAACTTGAGTAACTTTTTCTTTTGTTTTTTGGTTAATTGACTGATCAAGTCCATTTCAGTGAGATTGGATGTGTCAGAATCTTCAATTTTGGTTGCTGCCAGAGGCAGAGCACCTGGTTTCATCACGAGCCCTGTATCACGCATTTGTTGCATGAGTGTTGGCACGTCTGGCTTTGCTTCTTCTTCCTCCGGGGCCGAGGTGGATGCTTGCAGAGCGCGGGCCTCACTCATAGACAATGAATACATTGAACATTCCTTATCTGAAAAAAAAAAAAGAACCAATTTATTACAAAGATGAAGAGATTATTAAGTATGATATGTTTTAAGAATTGTGGTAGTCATTACCTGTGTTAATATGGCCCCATTTGTGACATTTTATGCATCTCACATTTCTGACAAGAATGCCAAATGGTTGATCCCTGATTTCATTGTCACCTTTACAATAACTCTCCCTTGGTGCATTGTATTTGCGCTGCCATTCAAATTTATACTCTGGCTCATTATCTTCTCGTTCCCTTTCTTTTTTTACGCCAGGTGGAGGCTCATACATAAAATTTAAACTTAATTTATCTTTGCTGTCCTTGCTGAGTAAAGCCCTGTAATGAAAATAAATTTGTAACATCTCAATGAAACATTGTAATATTTAATGTTTAGCAACAAATGTCTGGAGTACTGATTATCATGTTTACAAAATCTTATACTGGTGGCATATAACTTGTGACTCAAGTTCTTGAGATTAAATATGATGTATGTAGTTGAATTGAATTCTTACTTATTTTCGTGTAATTCTTGCTCTTTCTCATACTGCACACGTAGCTCCTCTTGCTTCTTTTTGTAAGCTTCTGTTTTCTGCTCGGCCATCCATACCTGAACAGCAAAATAAGGAGATTATTAAGTGACCAATAAAAGATTAGGTGATATATATTGTATAAAATGATAATACATACTCGTTTCAGATTGTCCCGTGATGCAGGATGAAAGAATTTCTTACACATATAATTATTGAAACCTTTCCCCATGTTTGATGTATTGTTGTTCACACACTACAAGCAAACCCCTTACTGGAGCTTCAAAAATATACCACACTGATCGATAACGGTTTCGTGTAATGGAATAAATTACTACTGCTTTATATCTTAAATTTAAAATTATTTTATAAAGCTACGCAGTCGCACACAAAAACATCGCCATATTAAATTGACTGACAGATAGCTGACGTCTGACGTCAGTCATCAGTGTCAGTGCCATTGCCACAGATTAAAGAGGACATTGGAAAATGCTGACATCGCCATTGAGTTAATAAATAGAATAGAATAGAATTTATTCATTGCTCTAGAAGCAAGCATTGTTTGTTTCCGCTGTAAAAATAATATTATACATGATAGACCATAAAAATTCAAGGAAACGGTGCCAATGAAAGGATGATGGGCACAAATGTATGGAAAGTGGTACCCGCTCCAATAGCCATAACCAATATATATTTTACTAGCTTTCCGCCCGCGGCTTCGCGCGCGTGGACTACATTATCTACATATTTTACGGAACCCTATTTTTTCCAAAATAAAATTTAGCCTATGTTACTCGTGGATAATGTAGCTTTCGAATGGTGAAAGAATTTTTAAAAACTGTCCAGTAGTTTTTGAGCCTATTCATTACAACCAAACAAACAAACAAAGTTTTCCTCTTTATAATATTAGTGTAGAAAAGGCCTTTAGATGTAGGAAAATGTCTGCTATGGGGCCAGTTCTAATTCACGTTTTGAAAGCAGTAATTCCACTAAGTATTATAATGAAAGTATAACTCAATCATCCATGTATACGAGTATGTATTATGACTACAATCTATTAATATAACTAAAAGAAGCATTGAAAAGGAAAGGATTATACCTACGATGAACTACCCAAGCTATTAGCCCTTTATTCGCTTTCATCATCATCATCATGATCATTTTAGCCATAGGACGTCCAGTTGAACATAGGCCTCCCCCAATGATTTCCACAATGGCCGGTTGGTGGCGGCCTGAATCCAGCGCCTTCCCGCTACCTTTATGAGGTCGTCGGTTCATCTTGTGGGTGGACTTATTGGGTCTTGTGGGTTTATTCGCTTTAGCAACCCATCATGGGTTTTCTTAAGAAGTAATAAAACTTTAACCCCTTTATTAATAAAAGTTACACCCTAGTTGAACTCCGGCTTAAATTGTCATTTGGTATGGAAATGTCATTTTAATCCAAGGTTCTTCCTAGGTGTAACTTTTTATTAATGGGGGTAGTACTTCTTTAAATAAAAATATTAATTCACAATTATCCCCATCAATAATTATAGAGTTAAGGAAGGATGCTGGATCCTTCCTGCCTCGCATAACCTAAGTACCATACGATGGACACGTATGATACTTCTTCTTCTTCTTCCTCGGTCCCTCACTGATGAGGATCGCGACCACAGATAGTGTTCCTCCACAGACTGCGGTCATAAGCTGTGTGGACCGCACGATGCAAACTCCCGCCCACCGTCTTCCTCACCGCGTCCGACCATCTCGTCGGTGCCCTGCCCCGAGCGCGTCCCCCTTCATACTGTATGATACTTAGGTTACACAAAAAGTATCTTAATCTTCGAACGCAACCAGATCTGAGGCTGGTGGCCATAGTAAATGTTGTTCGTCTTGGTAAGACCTTTCAAATGACACTACAAACATAACTATTGGAGCCGGGTACCATTCTGCAAAAAAGTATGAATATCTTCGTACACAACCAGATCTGAGGCTGGTGGTCATAGTAAAAGTTGTTAATCTTGGTAAGACCTTTCAAACGATACTAGACTCATATCTATTGGAGCCGGGTACCATTTTGCCCATTGTCCTTTAAGAGAGTTGGCATCCATCACTGGCGGACGATTGACATGACCCCATTCTAAAGTGGCGCCATCTTGGTGAGTGCGAATGCGATAGTCCTCCTACCTACCGCTTCAGCGCTCACCAGTTGGCGCTACTGTCATCCCTACTAGCAAGTGACAGTGACCTATTCTACAGTGGAGCCAATTTAACCCTCATCAATAAAATCGGAACATATGATAAATAAAAACATAATATTATTAAGGTTGGCGTACACCGATTGATGTGGCGTTTTATTATTCGCTCTTTGAATGGCCATGGCTCTGTGGTGCTATTTAAAAAAAATACAGCTATAGTGATGTACCATGTATCTTTTGACCAATTACTTTATCGACTATCGACAATCATTCGCAATTTACTTTTTTAGATTCTAATTAAAATTTAATTTATGTATAATAAATATGTAATTACAAAAAATAAAATAATTGAAGTAAAGAAGAAGTTATTTGGAAAATAATTTATTATGAAATTGCATTTTTGCTATTGTCACTTTTAATACTTTCATTAATTTAGACAAACACTGCTTATGAAGTTTTATATAGCTCTCCCATTTCTATATGCTTTGTAAGATTCTTAGGTAAAGTAAGACTAAGTCTTACATCATTATGTATCTTAACATTTTGACATTCAATGTTGTTAATAAAAATATATCGATATTATATCTTAAGCATATCATGTGCACATCTCTTTCTAATATTTCTTTATGTTGGCAGCAATGAAGTTACGTTTCTAAACTGTCAATGTCATGTCATACTTGTTGAATGAATCGTTTCGTCGTTGTTGTCTGTGGTCTGTGGTGTCAAGTACGCAAAGTGGACTGAATTTGCTGTGCTAGATTTATTTGCTAAAGGCAACAAGTTTCTGCGTTTCTTACCTATCTAATCAAATTTTACATTATTGTGCAAATCTCAATAAGAACATCAATTCCAATTCCTGAAATAATATTTATATAAAACTTTCTAAAGGGTTCAGTGCACAGTGTTAAAAAGTATAACTACCTCTAATAAATTCAGTGTTATTTTGTATTACACACTGCGTCAGATAGATAATGTTTCTAGATAAATTTGAACAGTGCAGTTATGCTTCGTTATATACTCAAAAATATAATTTTGTGTCCATAACTTGTGCGAACTGTTAGTTCTTCCAAAATAACTCACTTATAAAATATTTCTCAATCCACATTTGCTTATTGTCATCATTGTGTTGCTACAAGTTTAACACATTCATACTTTATCATGTGAAGTATTTTTAGAATCCAACTGACTGTGTTTGAGTTTTGTACCTTTGCAGACTTAAGTTTTTGCTTAGTGATTTGTGGTTGGTGTTACTGGAAATTTCATTGTGTGTGTACCTATGGGTGTATAAAACTGTTACTTTAATCATAACCAGGATAGTTTGATTCATTACTTATGGTGAGTCTACTTGTTTATTATTTATTACAAGCTTAATTTAATTCTGTAAGTAATTTTGTTTGTTTTCCTGAATATGTTAAATACGTGTTCCTAATCATCACAGTCAAAAAATTATATGAATAGTTTGTTATAAAATCCTATTTCAATTTTTTTTAGGTTTGATGTGCTACAAATGCTACAATGCTCCTAGTATTGTGCATTGTATCAACACACATTTCACTCTTCAATAAGAGTCACCAAATTCGTAATTAATTCAAAAGTATTGTAGTGTTTACCATATTACCTCTTAGATTGATAATTTGAAGTTGTGGTTTTAATTCCAGAATGATGCATGAGCATTATTCATGTTCTTACCTGATTGATTCTCGATTGCAGACTTTACTGTAGGTATTACTTATTATTTTTATTGTCTAGTAACCATAGTTTAAGCTTTGCTTAGTTTGGGACTAGAAGTGCATTGTAAAATGTCCAAGGATATTATTTATTATTGTTACTTAAAATACAGAGACAAATTGTTTTAAAATCCGTTAAAAATATTATAGCATTATAAGTTATTTATTTACATTCAAATTATTAAAAAATATCCTTATCTTAGGTCTGGAAGAATTTTTGTTGTTTCTGTTTTGACAAAATTAACCATTACGATAAACATAAATATTAAATGCACTCACATCAGATACAAGAATTGGAAAAAACAACATCTGATATACTTGGCTGTTTACCAATTTGCAGACTTTGAATTTTGTAACATTCAGAATCTATTTCAAGGTTATCCATTCTTAACTGGAAACTGACTTAAGACCTGCAAACCTATCTACATCATACTTTAAGGGGATCCTTATCCCTCGTAGAATAGAATAGAATAACTTTATTATTTCAGTAAATATGGTAGGCACTAAAATAAAAATGTATTTTTTTAATTTATTAATCCTTCAGCTAAATCTAATAAGAAAGTTTCCATTATCATCCATTGCTTCAACTGAGCCCGACCCAAAAATGATCTTATCACTTGTCTGTGAAGAACAAAAAAATAAAATTTATCTATAAAAACAGTAAATAAATTATTTTAAATAAAAACAAGATTTTTGTGTAATGTTCATTAGTATGGGTTTTTATTATCTACCAATAGGCCCAAATTTGACTGTTTGAAATTATTTTAAGGTAAAATTTTTAAGAGACCACAGTAAAATATTGACAAATAATTATTTAAAAAAATTAAGGTGATTTTACTGTAGATTAATATATTAATACAATTGGTTCATGAGCTATTTAAATATTCATTCAGTTTTTTTAAACCTTGGACATAATAATATCAAATTGTTGGGATTCTAAAAACTACAAAAACTAGGATAACTACAATGTTTATACTGGGCAATCCATCATTGGTTGCCATTCTGATGTGCAAATGCAACAAGTTTGGAACAATAATTAAATTGTCAAAAAAAAAAAAAGATTTCGACCCGTACTAATTGGGTGACACAAACTAAAGTTTCAATTTTTTTGGAACATTTGAACTTCTCTTGGAGAAAGTTTTTGCATCTGAGCAGTAGAATCAATCCTTTTGTTTGATCTCCCACCACACACACTGTCATGTTGTCCCTTGAGAGAAGTTTATCATACCTAAGTTGCAACAGTGAAAACCCTGTGCCTGTGCTACTCAGGAAATTGCTTAAACTATAATGAACCTGAAAAAACTAGCTACGAGCTTATTTAACCTGAGTGCTCAATGTTTTTTTAAGTGAATACTGGCACTTTTTTTTCTTCAAAAAATCTGCCATACAATGTATTTTTTTTTCAAGAAAGACTTTTCCATCCAAGTATCTTTGTTCTAAACTAGTTACAATTTTGTTCTAAACTAGCTGCAATTTGAGCTTTGTTAACCTGAGTACTCAATGTATTTTTTTAAAGTAAACTAGCGGCCGCCCGCGACTTCGTACGTGTGGATCCCGTTTTACCCCCTTCATCTATCTTACGCGGTTTAGTTTTTTTTATACAAATGTTTTTTCCCGCTAACTCCTGTTCCCGTGGGAATTTTGCAATATCCTGTTGTAACTAAGCTTTAAGTTTACTAAGGTGTCTGCATGCCAAATTTCAAGCGTCTATCTTTCGCGGTTTAGATTTTGTCATACAAATGTTTTTTCCCGCTAACTCCCGCTCCCGTGGGAATTTTGCAATATCCTGTTGTAACTGAGCTTTAAGTTTACTAAGGTACTTGCATGCCAAATTTCAAGCGTCTAACTTAAGCGGTTTAGATTTTTCATACAAAAGGATTTTCCCGCGAATTCCCGTTCCCGTGGGAATTTTGGGAATTCCTTTCTTAGTGCACCTCTACGGTACCTAAGCTACATCCCTTCCAAATTTCAAGTGCCTACGTTTAGCCGTTTAGGCTGTGCGTTGATATGTCACTAAGTCAGTCAGTTTCTCCTTTTATATGTATATTAGATTTAGATACTGGCTCTTTCCTTTACGTTCCATATCGACCACGTCCAATAATCTCCACCTCACATCTCCACATTCTCGAGGAAGTCGTTATTTTTCGTTGCGCTTTCGAGTGAACAGTCGTAGTCGTAGTAGAGTCGAGTAGATGGTGTTATTCAGGGTTGTACGTACCTTACTCCGCGTCAGTACGTTGATAATAAAGTTACGGAGAGATATGTTTCTACTTTAATGTCCTACGGTTTGAAAATCCGTCCGTATTTAAAAGAAGAAAATCAGGAGAAGAAAGTCGAAAAACAAGCTTTTCAAGCACAACTAAACCCTAGTACAAACTGATTCCTCCCATAATCGACTATTTGAACTCGGTGCCCATGGAATTAATGACAAGGAAGCACTATAAAAAAAGAGTCACTGTGGCCAATATGTTCGGAATTTTAATAAGACGTACATAGCAGTAGTTTACGCCCCCACACGGCTTTAATATGCACTGTATAAATACAGTAGAACTTGGAAGTCTTACTGTCGCCTCAGATGATGGTCAGAAGTATAGTTTACTCGGGAATCACACGAACCAATCAAAAAACTTTTTCGAACCAGGCATGTATAGGTAGCTAAAGTGAAGTTTAGAATCTTAGCAGATTGCGGTTGCTAAGTCGCTTGTTTGTCGGTACTTTCTAGGATACTCTAGAGCTCCATAGACTACGTCATCGCCTTGTTTTGTATACGTTCGCGTAGGTATGTTTCAAACGTTACAATATAAAAAAGAAAACCTAGAACAGATGGCGTAATATTTTCTAAACGTCTATCACCTGATGGTAGATAATCCTCGCTGTATCATCATAATAATAAACTATGCAGTTTCGTCTTATTCTTCTTTAATTTAGCTGGGATAAGTAGGTAATGTGTGTTTCGTCTTGTACCTATAATCCAATTTCAACAATATTATTACAGTAGTTTGCCATAAACTGGTGGGATACCAAGTTGGGTTGCATAACTTTTGGCAGGATCTTGAAGGAATTAGTGACAATCACTTACCTGGAGCAGTAATTGGCGCGGACGGCGAGGGTGGTCGATTTTTATTATCATAGGGCGAGTAGGTGCGGTCGGGTGTGGCATTCCAAACAAAGGTCGTCGAGATCGATAATAACAGGGACTATTCCGCTTCTGAACATTATATTTCGTGTAAAAATGTCTTTGATTACATTAACAAAAACAAACATTATCAGTTTGAAAGACGCAAATGCGATTCATTCTTCAATAAGCTGCCAATTTGTCCAAATGATTTATTGAAAAAATAATTGTCTAATGCTACTGTTCTATTATAAAAGAAATAGCATTTGTTTATTATCGTGTCTTCAAAAATAGCTCTAATGCTTTCTGTGTACTATCATATCATTTCTTGAAATTGTTGCCTCCATGTCGGTTATGTTGTCACGCAAAAAAGAACAATCCGACTTTCCCGTATATTGTTGATGATTTCGTCTAGAAACATCTCCTTCCCAAATTCCCAATAACCTAGGATAATTCTCGTTCCTCGTTCCTCGATTTCTCGTTCCTTCCTTCGAGCACAGTTTGGTTGTTTTTGAATTTAACTGAATAAAAGCCATTTTTATTATATAAAGGCTGATATTTCAGTGGTCAAATATCTTTTAACTGAAGAAAAATCATCACTTTTTTCCATATTTCCCATACGGAAACTGTCAATTTGCCAAACTCATTCTTCACTTAAAAGTTAACCGCCGATTGAAAAATCAGCCTATAATTTATGATTAAACTTTAAGGAATACAAAACAAACTTAGTTCTATGTTTTTTTATGCCAAATCATTTAGAATTTAGATGCGTGGTGTAGAATTTACGAGCGTGTTTGTGATCGCGGGATGCGGGATGTCTTTTTGTTAAATTATCTTTTGCAATGTTTTATTGAAGTTTCGCAATTTGAAAGTCTCGGGCACAGCTCAAACAAAATTTTTTGGCCTTACCTAATATTTAATAACTACTTTCATTACTTAAATAGCAATACGTCGTAAACATTCTAATTACAACATAATAATATACCTAAGCTAAATATCCATTAAAAATACATTATCCACATAAAGATATCCAAGAATACCAATTTTCGTGTATAACTTGTTTTACTATTCTCTTTTACTATGACACAATGTGTGTGGATCTTGATTCGAGAGGCGAATACTTCATGCTGACCGCAGAAGCATAGTGAAAATAACATTATTATGGCATTAGTTCGCCACTGTACAGTGTTATGTGCAAAATTACAAATAAATAAATAAATAAATTATTAGTAGGTAAGCGAACAGCTTTTATGATGTTGGCACGTGGCCGCAACATGGTGTACAAGATAAGGGTGACGTCGTAGTGAGGTTTCATTAAGTCGGGGATAATTTGCAGCCTCTTAAAATTTTCTCTGTCTAAAAAAGTAACGTGTCGTGTAAGTTGACTATTTTTTGAGTTACATAACATAACAATAAATTAAATCGTCATCGGCAGCTTTAGACTAATAATACTGTCATATTTGCAAGGTAATGATAGATAGTGCTTTTCCCTGTTTACCAAAATGGTCACACATCTATACTTCTATACTTATTAATAAATCTGTAGAGAGGTCAATTATGTACCTACATGAAATATATTTTCAAAATAACTATCAGGGGGTGATTAGTGATCGATACTGATGCCAAAAATGCAATCAGTAAGATTTTTGTCTGTCTGTCTGTCTGTCCGTCTGTCTGTCTGTCCGTCTGTATGTTCCTTATAGAAACAAAAACTACTCGACGGATTTTAACGAAACTTGGTACAATTATTCTTTATACTCCTGGGCAGGTTATAGTATACTTAGGAATTCCCACGGGAACAGGAATTAGCGGGAAAATCCTTTTGTATGAAAAATCTTAACCGCTTAACCCAGATACTCCTGAAACTTTTTATACTTGTCAATTTTTATAAATTTTTAGTATGTTTCTAAATAGAGGTCAAGTGTCCACAGAAAAATATTAGAAAAATTCTTGGTCAACTGGAAAAGCCGGAAAATGGGTGGTGTTTTAACACCTGGTCGGAGAATGGACTACTACTACGAGAAAAAATTATACTATGATTTTGTTAGGTTCAAGAGCTATAAACGAGTTGTAAGTTATATTTATTTATTAAAAAAATACCAAAATCTTATTCAGAGGAGGTACGAGGATGGTAGAGACATAAATCATAGCCTAGGATGCTTTAGTACGTGGCGCATATTTTACACCAAATTGATTTTTTCTTGCGAATTTTACATTGTCAGTTGCGTGTAGTACTCGTAAGTAAAGTAGTACATAGGGATGTAAGCTCCGTGGACCCTGGTTGTGGCACCATTCTTCATAAATATTGTTTCGGAGTGTGACTTTGGCACAGAACTTTCACAGAAGGTACTTGCACTATATTTCATTGTTGTAATTGTGATTGGGGTAGGTACTTTCATGGCAGAAGAACTAACTGCATTGGTGACATCATTAGAGTCATTTCGTCTTACTTTAAAAAATTCAGAGATCGGACTGTTATCATCTTTATCTGAAGAAGACTTGTCGTACTGTACTTCTGCCTCGGCTCTAAGTTGAGAACCTGGAGTTCAAAAAATAGCAATAGAAAACTTACACGCTATAAGTAGTAATGCAGAAGCAACGGATGAATATTCTGGTGAAGAAGACCACGTTGCCTTACAAAATCTTTCAGGTTATAGTTAGATAAACGGAACCAGGCTAACCTGGAAGATTTTGTAAGGTAACGTGGTCTTCTTCACCAGAATATTCATCCGTTGGTTCTGTATTAGCATTTTCTGGTGTTAAATTGCTATGTAATTCGGTATCTGAGCATCGTCGTCAATATTTTCTAATACGTCTACAATTCGTGAAGTCTCAGCGGTCTTTTATATCGTGGCCTAAACTTTTAATAAATATACAGGTTAGACGTCGATTATGCGACCAGGTGTTAAAACACCGATTGTAATTTTGTCATAAAAAGTCTCAAAAATGTAAAGCTTTTCAAAAACATATGTTTATAGTTTTATAGCTAACAGTAGTACATAAAATAATAACTAGTATAATCTGAGGTATTACTAGCAAGTTTATGAAATATCTTACCTTTTATTAGACGTTTTTGCACAAAACTAAACAACAGAATTCAAAATAATAAAAAACTAACAAAATAAAGCAAATATGCGATATCGAACATACTCAATTACAGCTTGATTCGTAATGAAGAGAAAATACAAGGAACAGTAAACAAATTCTCGATATTTTTATAATTTATCTGAGGATATTCCGAACTACTTTTTAGCGGTGTTATAACGCCTGGTAGGAGTAAGTGGGTTAAGTTAGACGCTTGAAATTTGGTATGTAGGTACCTTAGTCAACTTAAAGCTTAGTTACAACAAGGAATTCCCGAAATTCCCTCGGGAACGGCAATTCGCGGGAAAATCCTTTTGTATGAAAAATCTAAACCGCTTAAGTTAGACGCTTGAAATTTGGCATGTAGGTACCTTAATAAACTTGAAGCTTAGTTACAACAAGGAATAGGGATGTTTCCTGGGTCAAAAAGCAAGAGTTTTAATTAGTCCGTCAGTTAACTTATCAAAAAATACTCTACACGTATTTTTCACTTTTTCAAACTAATGAAAATTTAAAGAGATAAAGCGCGCCAAAGTTCATAAGAAGAGGCCCGTGACGTCAATGCGTGCATAAAAGTGCCGCACGTTGTGACGTCGTGCGGAACTTCAACGCACCATAACTATGTAATTATTTGTTAGATTGACAAATAAAAATATATGTGTCCAATATTTTTTGATATTAAACATTACGGACTAAAAAAATTTTTTAAGGAAACTAGCCTATTCCCGAAATTCCCACGGGAACGGGAATTAGCGGGAAAATCCTTTTGCATGAAAAATCAAAACCGCTTAAGTTAGACGCTTTAAATTTGGCATGCAGGTACCTTAGTAAACTTAAAGCTTAGTTACAACAGGATATTGCAAAATTCCCACGGGAACGGGAGTTAGCGGGAAAAAACATTTGTATGACAAAATCTAAACCGCGAAAGATAGACGCTTGAAATTTGGCATGCAGACACCTTAGTAAACTTAAAGCTTAGTTACAACAGGATATTGCAAAATTCCCACGGGAACAGGAGTTAGCGGGAAAAAACATTTGTATAAAAAAAACTAAACCGCGTAAGATAGATGAAGGGGGTAAAACGGGATCCACACGTACGAAGTCGCGGGCGGCCGCTATAATATAATAATATTATTATCGATAAACTTTAGGTAGTACCTACCTACCTACTATTATTACGAAATAAGAGGCAGACACGCCTAGTTAAAATGCTGATATGAATTAAACTACGAGTAGATATTATGCGATTTATATTGGTACTTGGCAATAGTAAATGAAAGACAAGTCAAGATAAGGACAAATAAATACTACAATAAGTATCGTTGTTTCGTATCATAAATACTACTAACATCTAACAGGTCTGATCTTAGGAGAGTTGTAAAATGTTTATCAAAATGAAAATGCAAATATTAAATTATTCATGAAAATTGATTCAGTGAAAATGTCGAAATTTTAAATAGTAGAGTCTACTATGTTTAAAGGAATTTGTTGTTGACTTGTCAGCTTATAGTGATGATCATCACTTACCATACCATATTGGCTAACCACAAATACTAAAATAATTGGCGTTCATACACATTATGTGTAGTGTACCTACTGGTCAATCAAACAAAGTGGCAAGCTTAGGTACGTAGACAGTATTTAACTCAAACACTCGTGCTCTAAGTCTATGTTAACAAAGTATTATGATGTATTGTTGTAAATGATAGAAACTCATTATTGGCTTCTACACAAACACTCCATTTAGGCGTCTTATCTCTAGAAAGAAGATTAAAATAAAAAGGGAAAGGCGCTGAAAAAATAGGATAAATTAAGACATTTTAGGAATTAAGTAAAATTAGAGTAATAATAGTATACTCGCACTCCTCTTCCACTGCGTCATCGACGGTCGAGGAAATTAGTGGAAAGAAAACAGTAGAACACACAGTAGAGTCCCCCCTTGTGGGAATAAGGCCCGGTTTTCAAGAACGCGGAAAGTGATGTGTATGAATGAATAACCAATCAGATTTCGTTATTTCCACATCTGACGTGGAAGGAAATACGATTTACCTCTCTGCTCAGCTACGGTTTGGAAATCTGATAAACCTCTGACAAACACGGAATACGCGTGATATTCAGAATTCGCCACAGGCTAGTCCCATCCATCATCATAATATATTTTGTTTTTTACTGAGAATCGGAACACTTCGGTTAGGAAGTTTCAGGTATTTTACCTAATAAAAGTTCAAGAAATTATCTTCCAAGTTAACGGGTCAAATTAAAATTACCGAATCAATATACTCCTAATTCAACAAAATTACTAGTCATAGCCGATGCGATGAATTTGCGCGCATCAGCTAATCCGAATTGAGGTTGATTTACGTAGGTTTTCCTGCCTACCTCAATAATGTTGATCTTTCAACCAAATTCAATTATTTATTTGTTTATTTAAATAATATGTTGGTAAGGTAGAGTTCCATCATGGGACTTCGTCAATATTTTTGGTTACGTTCGAATTTTTGGGATTTATTATTTGTTTATCATGCATCATCTCATTATTGTTATCTTTAGTACAGACAGTGCCATCTCTTAGCAGGTTATGGAACATTTATATTGTGGATTCTGTCTGACATGTTATGTTTACACAAGTACACAAGTTTACAAGCACATCATGATTAAAAATAAATCTTACACTATTTTTATGTTGATTGTAAGGTAAGGGAATATTTTGAAGGAAAATCTTGTCACTGGGATATGAAACTGAATTCCACTGGTCGTTTTGAACTTGAATTTACAAAGACCTTTTGCTTAAGTACGTATTTGGTGTGTGCTATTAATAACTTGGTAAATATGTAACCAAAGTCGAGGTTACAAATATTAACTTGAATTGAATACGTGTACGTGAGTTATGACGTAATTAAATGCTACTAGGAATACTTTGTACGATGATCTGTCTGCCGACCATTAATCACTTTAGAGATTTGTTTAATTGAGACTGTTGTTTGGGACATGTAGTGCAAAAGACCGTTTATTTAACAAAATGGTTTCTTTTTACTGTATTTTAGGCATTAGGAATGTCTTTTTTTACACGTTATAATAAAGTCTTCTTTTGTTACTTTAGTGTTCAGTTGGGACAACGTATTTAATTTTCATGAGATTTTGTTGTATCCTTAAAATGAACACCATGAATAATGAACATGTTATTAATTTTAACTGGATCAGTAAAATTCTTTTTCTTGCGTGTGATGCCTTCTCGTTGTTCTCTATTCAAATTAAAAACTGGAGCATAGTTTTTGGTTAGCATCCAACTGTCATTACATCCAGGTGTGGACACCTGGACATGTAGTAGAAGTGTGTATCAGACATTGTATTTGATGTCCTCTACTGAACATTTCAGTATGGTTCTGTACCTTACCGGTAACGTGAAAAAAAATAGCTGATTGTCACTATGTCAAGCTCCAAGAAAGTCTGTTTACGACTTATTTTTATTTCCGATAACGATTCCACTGTTATGTTAGTAGCTCACAAATTGAACGTCTGGGTTCAATGATAGGATTTATAAGCAGAGTTTAAAATGTTAGTTTCAAATTATCAATGCTTTTAATTAATGTCAACTTAGGGTTGTAGTTCACCACCAATTGTTTGCAGTTGCACAAAAAGTAATCATAATCACATTACCTACCTTTTTATTAAATTCTAAAAATAGCTCGAGAGAGCGTTATCGCTGACGTTATCTCAAGGCAAGATCACGCCGCGCCGGCGCATGTCGTCGCCACTTCATTGCTCATGTTGGTGCCGCGGTGTGCGCGATCGCCTGGGAACACCACGTCTTATCCAATTTATCTGGTCTGGTTTCTTCATAGGGTAGCAATTTATGGAATAGAATATGATTATATAGGTAATCATTGATAGACTGGCCTAAGTAGGGGAGTTGATGTGCAGTCAATTTTTATTCTCGTAAATAGGTACACACTACACATCCAGTTTTATTTTTCTTAAAAGGTCTCTTTATAAATGCAATGAAAATACCGATGCTTTAATTGTTTAATGCCCAAATTTTTGTTAGTCTTGCTGACGTCTAGTTTTGTTGATATGCTGCTGATAACAAATACAAAAAGTCTGAGGGAACGCACATATTTTCTGACGTTTCTGAGTGCCCAATTCCATTCTTGGTATGCACATGGTATGCACCATAAAATCCCGATTCAAGATGAAGATCAAGGATATGTTACCTATACATAAGAATACGACCCTAGGCATAAGAATGTTGTCAAAACAGCAGCATGTCAATTGGTTTAATCAGCCGCCGGCAGCGAGGCAATTACTTAGTTGACAGCATGGAAGCAATTCCTACATTTGAGGGCGGAAAGCGACTGCAGGAAGACTTCCCTTTATTGAGTTACAAAAATAGACGCGCTCATTGTCGTCTCCATGCACCATCTCGGCCGCAGGGCTCCGCCAGCCACGTCTAACTTAATATATTCACACCTACAATCCAGGCCATTCCAATCATATTCATATGATTCCTTAACTCCTGTAAACTAAAAATACATTATGACTCATTCGTCACGGTTCGATTTTTAATGACGGATGAGATTACTTGGATGGATCAGGTATTTCATTTGAACTTATTACATATTAATGACATTTTTATATTTACTTAGTAATGGAGCTTAATAATTGAGTTGAAGAATGCTTACTTTCCAGTTAGTAATAATGAAATAAAAAAACATTAGTAGCACATTAACTGCGATTGTTCTGATATTTTTAAAACAATACATTTAGTATTTGAGCTAATAAGCAGCGACTGTGTTATGTGTTGCTACCCGTTGACATGGTAAATACTACTTATTTTCTAAAACTAATTAGTATTTCGAAATGTGACAAAAAGTAACCCAATTCTAAGAGAGAGTATGATTTAAATTGTAGCTTATTAACTGTGTCATTTCTCTGTTAAATCATTTCATTCGCTAACACATAAATCATCATGATAATTGCAAAGCTGCGTTTATGAAATGAAACCCGCTCAATTCAATCATTTTTAATTAACTAAATGAGATCAAACCAATATCGTTGAGGTCGAAGGCCGAGCGAATCATAATCATAATCTTAAAAGCGTATTTGCATGCTGAAATCGTTCCTTATTTGTAGTGTTTACGTTTCCCATAGTTGAACGTTTATTTATTTATAGTTTAATTTTCCTTTTTGCATGACTTCCATTAGAATTTATCCTATTTAAATAAGTTATTTATAGTCTACTAGCTTTCCGCCCGCGGCTTCGCCCGCGTGGAATTTTGTCTGTCACAGAAAAACTTTATCGCGCGCGTCCCTGTTTCAAAAACCGGGATAAAAACTATCCTATGTTCTTTCCCGGGACTCAAACTATCTCTATGCCAAATTTCATCAAAATCGGTTGCGAGGTTTAAGCGGGAAAGCGTAACAGACAGACAGACAGACAGACAGACAGACAGACAGACAGACAGACAGAGTTACTTTCGCATTTATAATATTATATAGTTGGGATCATATTTGCAGCAATTTGAAAAGTCATACATTATGATTGTGGTATCAACTAGTTTAGTTAACTTTGTTTGAAGTGACGATGTTCACCGTTTGACATGATCATATTAACGCGAGTTTTGGAGTAGGATGATTCGACGGACAGGAACACGTAATTTGTCGCGCCTGTTGTCTGTGTAACGTATTGAGCTACACAAGACAAAACTATTTATCTTGACGCTTAACGTTGACAAATACGAGTGTGCAAGCACATTCCCATTTCATAATGAAGAAGACATTGTCTCTAACGTGTTATCGTTAGTCGATTATCCTTTTATCGTGTAATGACCCACTAGTTTTTCGAAAAACTCGTAGTGGCTCTTATCAAAGGAAGATAATTAATGATAATATTTCATTCAACTTCAATAATTATTCATTTCGTACTAATTTACTCAGACGATCTTATCATTTGGTTTAATATATTGCAAAACAACTAAATGAAATAGAACTCCTATCAGGTCCAAAAAAAGCAGCTTTATTTTTATATTTGTGTTTATATCTAAGGAAAGTTAACCTGATTATTTTTCTTCTAATTTATTTTTAGTAGCAATGAACATTACAAGATTTACAAGCGTAGTCTTGTACCTTCCAGTGCCACTATTGGATATCTTTTTTTGGCATCAGGTTGATTCAAGACTGCAATATGGGAAACCCAAATAATTGCGAACCACTTCGAATCGTGCGTGTTTTCCTGCAAATCTAATTCAGAGTATTCAGTGTTCGAGTTTTCTTTGTAAATGTGAGTGTTTTGTTGCGCAGGTGTGGGTGCCGCGGTGAGGGCGTCGCCATGTGGCGCGGCGCGCGAGCGCTGCTGCTGGCGGCGCTGGCGCTGCTGGCGAGCGCCGGGCCCTCGCTCGCCGCCAAGAAGTACAGCCTCACCATCGGCTACCTGCCCTCCATCAAGGGCGAGCTGCGCGACCGGCAGGGGCTCGCCATCTCAGGGGCCCTCTCGATGGCTCTTGAAGAGGTACGCTCTCAATATCTAGAGGTACAGCCTAACCATCGCCTACCTGCCCTCCATCAAGGGCGAGCTGCGCGACCGGCAGGGGCTCGCCATCTCAGGGGCCCTCTCGATGGCTCTCGAAGAGGTACGCTCTCAATATCTAGAGGTACAGCCTCACCATTGGCTACCTGCCCTCCATCAAGGGCGAGTTGCGCGACCGGCAGGGGCTCGCCATCTCAGGGGCCCTCTCTATGGCTCTCGAAGAGGTACGCTCTCAATAGCTAGAAGTACAGCCTCACCATCGGTTACCTGCCCTCCATCAAGGGCGAGCTGCTCGACCGGAAAGGGCTTGCCTTCTCAGGGGCTCTCTCTATGGCTCTTGAAGAGGTATGCTCTCAATATCTAGAGGTACAGCCTCACCATCGACCTCCAACGTTATACAAAGCTGGCCAGACGGGGTGAGGAGGCACGTTCTCATTTATATCTTGAAGAAGTACATTTGCAATTATTATTAGAGCAGTGCCTAAGGGAAAGATATGTGTCGGACCTACGGTTTTTGAAGAGGTACGCTTCCATTTAAAACCTTAATATTTATACAATAACAAAAGATAACCGCTGCGCTAAGACTACAGATAACAACTAATACGTAGTTTCTCTTAAACCTGCAAACGAACATGCCATGTTGTCAACAATGAAACGAGATATATCTGTGATAAAATAATACCAACCACTCAAGATTATAGTATTATGCACCTACGTCACAAAACTGTTTCAGTTGTAGACAGATCTAATAGCCTTTTCAATCTAGAAAATCCAAAACACAAACGTCGTACAAACAGTTTTTTGTTTAGTTAGCTGTTTTAAATATTCGTGAAGTTTTGAAGCCATATCAATACTCAAATAAATTATTATTACTGACGGGCTAACACTATCTATCAACACAACATTACTATAAGCAATTCAAACATATATCATGCATCGTCTGTTAATTCACGAGCGCCCATTGGGATGTATATTCAAACTTTATGCTTGAAATGTACGATGATAAATTGTATTTGTATAACACGAATTCATATCTACACTTCCGTAGTTAAATTTAACTTGAAGGCAAAAGAGTCGTTATTTTTAGAATACGTGTTTGAAAATTGCAGAATGGTATGTGGGGGGCTGGGAGACTAATATTGATGTAGCGCGGTACCGGTGTGGTATGGAGAAGAAAGTAGGTGTATGGAGAGGTCACGTGCTAGTTTGTGGTGACAACAGCTGATTTATTACACACTCTGAACTCTAATGTACTCTGCAGGGTGCCCGGTATTAATTCGAATAGGAATTTGTAGAAGTGGTTATTTATCTAGCGGGTAATTTAAATTAACAAGCAATAAAGATAACGCGGAATACCTGCCTTAAACAAATAACTTATTTTCTCGTTTAAATGATAGTCCATCAGACTTTCTTGTTGTCATTTCTATAGTTAGGTAAGTATAGTTGTTGTTTACTTACGTGTAAAAATGGATTCGATTAGACATCGATTTTTTAAATACACGCAGATAATGTTGTATAATATAAGTTTATACGCTGGAGCATTCTCATACCTCAAAAAATACATCGCTTAAGTACATTAAATTGTAAGGAAAGGAACAAAGGAAAAACTAAATGTTGAAGTCCGTATCCTGCTTACGTCATCCTTGTTTAGACGTAATATAAAGTTGGTCGGGACCGAAAACTTACATGAAGTTTTGATGACAAATGGTTTAAGCGCATAATACCAGGCCTGTTCATCTGCGCGAGTTTACATCGAAAACAAAACACGCACGATGGCCCACCTGCAGGATACTATTCGACAAGGCCTCACATACGAGCACATTGAACATTGACTCACGCACGCGTATTCTTGTGTATGATGGAAGAAAATAAAGTAAATGGTATACTAAATACTGTGCAGTATTTAACTGCCTAAATAATAATAAAAACAGAATGTACTTTTTTAAGTTGCCTCAAGACACTGAGAGGTAAATAAGTAGTTAATATTATTCATGATAATTCATGCTAAATCATGTATTTCCTCCGCCATTTTCCGCAGTTTGGCACCTCACGTCACATCATTTTACCGAAGTCAGCCCTATAGCTTCGGCGCAGTGCCGATCACTGACGTTTGTCAACAAAATGGTGCTTGACTCTTGAGACAGGCTAAATTACACCATATTGTTAATGACATTGAGCATACATTTTTTTAAATACCTTCGCGAAGTAAAACTTCTGTACGTAGTACTTATTATTATTCTGTGATAATACTAAGAGCAAAAAAAAGACAATTCCTACTAACTTTGTATAAATAAAATAGTTTTTACTAAATTTAGTTTGCGGTACTGTTATCGTAGAATTTAGTCAAAATATTTTTACGAAGTTAGTAGGGTTTTCTTCTTATTCGTTTCGTTCTTGGCAGAGGCGTTGTTCACATCGGTTGTAGAGACGGATACAACTCTCCGCACGATCTCCCGTTATCTCTCTCTGTTGGCAGACTGTCTGATGCAGTCATACGCTATATACGCCATCTCCCACTGCCGATTTCACTTGGCCGGTCCAGCGCATAAGTGACCTGTCACGCGATCACGGGTTCCTTCGACTTTTCCTTGGACGACCAGTCGTTCTATGGAGACATGTCCGAAGTAGGGATGTGCCTAACTCATAAACTTCAAATGATTGTTAGTTCAAAATCTTGTAACGCCCCTGCAGATCAACAACAGCACAGACATCCTGCCGGAGGTAGAACTGAGGCTGGAGTGGAACGACACCAAGTGCGACACCATCACAGCCACGCGGCTGCTCACTGATATGAGCTGTAGCGGCGTGGTGGCCTTCTTCGGGCCCGAAGGCCGCTGCCACACCGAGGCCATCATCGCGCAGTCCAGGAATCTGCCCATGATATCATACGTGAGCTCACTTTCATTTCATTTTCACTGCTAATTAGCAGCAGCATTTATAATTTTAGCAGTTTTATTCTGGAACCGATTTGTGTGTGCTCTATGAAGCAATTTCGTAGTAGGTACTTAAAATGTCACGAATGTAACTTTGTCGAGAGTGCTAGCACTTTACGTGCATGTTTGTCCTAGCAAAAAATGCAAATAAAAGAACGATGTTTTTATTTCAGAAATGTTCAGATTACCAAAGTTCAGTACTTCCTAACTTTGCAAGACTGGAGCCTCCAGATACACAGGTATGTGACACTATACAATTTAAATGTTACAAAATTAATTGATCACAATATTTTTATTAATGGCAATTCCTTATTTAGGCGACGAAATCTGTAATATCGTTACTGAGATACTACAGATGGAACAAGTTCTCGATATTGTACGAGGAGCAGTGGGTGACTGTGGCGCTGACCTTGGAAAACCACGCGAAGAAAAACAACATGACCGTTAACCACCAGAGGCCCGTCATCGAAGGGTTCAAGTGCTGCGAGGAGAAGCGAACCTGTTGCGCGCCCGGCTTTTGGTACCAGTTCATACAGGACACTAAAAATAGAACAAGAAGTGAGTTGGATATGTCAACGTGAAATTGTGAACTTCGTCAGTTTATAATATAACGCGTGAGATTGTTAACTAAAATTGAGTTTGGTTAGGTTGGATTGTAATCTAACTACGTCAGGTGATAATCTGACGGAATTCTCAATTTTGTGGTGACAGATATACAGGTTGTAAGAGACAGTTTGCCAATAACTTAAGTCCAAAATTAGATATCATGTTATTTTCGGAAAAAACGCGATATTTTTTCTTATTTCTTTAATTTATTCTTACTGTAAATATAAATTTGATAGATTTGAGAATATTCTTTCATTGGTTTCGAAAGTATGATTATATTATTTTTTGCGATTCTCTTACAATATTCATCAAAGAATTTAAAAACGTGTTCACTTGTTTTCAGTTTACGTATTTTTGGGAACGACGGCCGGTCTCATTGACATGATGTCTGCTATGGAATCTTTGAAACTATTCATGAATGGAGAATACATGGTCATATTTGTTGATATGATGACGTATTCCACTAGGGAGTCGTTGAAGTACTTGATTAGTAAGTAACCAAATATTTATAAAGCAGCATTATTTATTTTTTAAATTGTGATTTGCTAATGTTAGCTTTATGTAACTAGAAACGGAGGACCGAGGGTCGAAATTGGTGTGCCCAAATACGAAAGAGTTCAAGAAACGTGCACAGTCGCTTCTGGTGGTGGTATCCTCCGAACCGGTGGGCAGCTTTGAGAATTTTACCGCCCGAGTACGCCACTACAACGCTATGAAACCATTCCTGTTTCCACTTCCAACAGTCTTTGAGAACAAATTCAATAAGGTAATACTCATGTACTCTTCTTGTAAACCTTCGTAAAGTATCATAGATAAAAACAAGGAGCTCCACAGGGTTCTTTTTTAGGACCACTGATATAAATTGTCTAAAAAACATATGAAAGTACACTTCTGGTCACGTCATCATTATAATTCGAATGACTGGTTGCTTTTCAGTTCGTCTCCATATACGCTGCATATCTATACGACTCTGTAAAGCTTTACGCTACTGCCTTGGATAAACTGATTAGAGAGGATACCGACAAAGAAGCGCTTACTCAGCAGAAATTAATTAGTATCGCTTCTAATGGAACACGGATCGTCGCTAAAATGATTCAGAGTACTCCATACAAAAGTAAGTTATACAGTTGAGGCAAACAGAATTTGGCAATCTTGAAAACAAATTGTTGAGCTCAACATTATTTAACTTTGCTATCAATTTAGTTTCCCGTAAACTTGAGACGGTCTACTGCTAATGTCATTCCTTGTTTGTTTACAAGATTGCTGATTATCCATAAAGTATTTCCGTTCAACATCAAATCGATATCATTTCATTCATACATTCCTAATTTATACATGTTTATCGATAGTTATATCAGCTATCAGTTACGGTATCATAAAGATCAGTTGTTTTTTTGTTATCATAAGCATCGGTAATTCCATTTAGAAGATAGTTGAATGGGCCCGTTATTGCAGGTGTGTCGGGCATGACGATTCGACTGGACGAGAGAGGAGACTCCGAGGGAAACTTCTCGGTGCTCGCGTTCAAGCCTCTGACCGATGACGACGTCAACTGTTCCTACAGCATGATTCCTGTTGGACACTTCCACCAGAGCAACAGGGAATTCCCAGTTAGTGTTCTGGCTATTTTAGTGTATTTTTAACCAAAGAAAAGCTTTTGGACTGCGTCTTACTTGGCGGAAAGTGATGAGCAAGCCGAAAGGTGAAGCGAGCTTCACCCGGAATCCTCAACTACAAAAGGAACTGAGTGTTGTATTTCAAGCAAGCAGCAAGCTTTCTGAGAGTTTACTGTTTTCGTCTCGTGAATTTTAATAATTTTATCATTTAGTTTTATATCAGTTAAAAGGAAATTGACTTTAAATTAGATCCAGATGGTTACACTAATCATATTTAGATATTTTAATCTCTTTCTAATTTTAGTAAAGACCAGGCGCGTTAGTAGTTCATATCTTTATTACGCTGTATTGAGGATTTATACGAGTGTGCACTCGCATTACATTTGTAATTATTATAATATATTATAATGGAGCATAACGCTTTACAATGCGGTGCTAAAATTGTACCAGTTTAACTCATGAATAATGCTGTGGTTTGAATTGTTTTAGCATAACAAGCGTCATTGTTACTTGCAGGAATATAAATTGAATCCGAAACTGCCTATCGATTGGCCGGACAACGTGAAGCCAGAGGATGAGCCATCGTGCGGGTTTCTGAATGAGAAATGTCCGAAAGACGACTCTCAAATAACTTCCTTGGTGGTGGCTGGTACTCTGGCGGTGACGCTGTTCTGTGCGCTGGTGGTCACCATCAGTATTTACCGCAAGTGGAAGATCGAGCAGGAAATCGAGGGTCTCCTATGGAAGGTTGACTCGAACGAAATCGCAGGTTATTTGGGTAGCGGACTGATTTGTTCTCCTAGTAAGGTAAATAATAAAGATGTTGTCTACTTTGATGGAATACAAATTTAGTTTTTCTAAACGCTAAGGCCTTAATTGCATGTTTTTGTTTATTTATATTACATCTTTTTACGTACTTATATGGTTTATTCAAATTATATTGGCGAGTATTTGATTAACATTTTCATACTCTTTCAGCTTAGTTTAGCAAGTGGCATATCGTGCGAGAGTAGGTGCTGTACACAGATATTCACCACCACAGCTCAGTACAAAGGGAATGTTGTTAGAATTAAGGAATTGAAGTTCTCGAAAAAGAAGGTGAGTTGAAATTATGTTGTAACTTTTAACCTTATTTGTATTACTATAGAGACGTAAAATGCATTATGAAAAGTGTTTCATGATGATTTTTGCACGATAAATAAGGCGTTCATTTTCACTTAGTTCCACATAGTCACATTTAGCCATTATCCTTATCTAGTTGAGTGTGGAAAGCTCCCTTGCTTATCTTGAGTATATTTAATCCAATCGTGAACCAACCTAGAGGTATATTCTTCTCTAATATAAGCTGTCGGCAAACCGCGTCGGTATGTCTAATCAATTGAGTAAACTTTAAAAAGTATGAAGAGTACAGGGGGTGTTCTATTTGGATGACGGAGTCTATTACAATCGACGATTATTCCAATGGATTTCAATCTTCATGTTCAAAATCAATTAGTCATTTAGTGTCCACAATATCTCCCGCGAGCTGAAGGGAATGCGGCTGCTATCAAAATCAATTTTTCACTTTAGTATTGTTCTGTATGTCCTTAGAATAAGGTTATTTATTTGTTTTGTTGTCCAGGACATCTCCCGCGAGGTGATGAAGGAGATGAGGCTATTGCGCGAGCTGCGGCACGACAACTTGAACTCTTTCATCGGCGCAGTCGTGGAGCCGCTCCGTGTGCTCATCCTCACTGACTACTGCGCCAAAGGGAGCTTGTATGTAAGTCGCATAACTCCTTACCTAAGTATCCATGTAGCATTATATCTTACTATACTACCCGGCGAAGTTCGTGCCGCCTATGTTCATCAGAAATAATGCACGATACTAATGGTGAAAGTTTTTTTTTAAATTGGTCCAGTAGTTTCGGAGCCTATTCAGTACAAACAAACAATGATTTTTTTCCTCTTCATAATATTACTGTAGAAAATGCAATTACGTCACCAAATTCACAAAACGCTTCCTAGTATAATTTGAACTTTACTACGAAGAAACAGCGCAAGAAACTTAGTCACTATTTTGAGCCTATATCTTACCAGAAGTATAAGCATGAATCATTAAATTACTGATGAGAGTCTTATTATGTACTATTATATCGCAGATACAGACCGTGTGTCACACACAACACTTTATCATTTATACTTAGTATATACGTAGAAGTAGTAATAACTAAATCAATTGTTTAATGCTATCTGATTGTATTACAGGATATAATTGAAAATGAAGATATAAAGTTAGATAAGATGTTTATATCTTCGCTAATCCATGATCTCATAAAGGTGAGTTGTAAAGATTTATTGAACTGTGTAAACTAAGTCTGCACGTATGCATTTATTTTAAGAAGCATCACTTTAAAGTTAAATTAATTACAAAAATAGTTATTAATCTTATCTACACTTTATGTTCTATTTATAAAATATGTGATAATGTTCTTTATTTCAGGGTATGACGTTTATTCATACTTCGCCATTAATTTTTCACGGAAATCTCAAGTCCTCGAATTGTGTAGTAACGTCAAGATGGATGTTGCAGGTAATTGATTTTTAATTGAATTTCGATCATTTATTAGTGGCTTATTATTAATGTTAGATTTAGTTGTAATTAAAATAATGGTTGTCTTGTTACTAGGTCACAGATTTTGGTCTCCACGAGTTACGATATTGTGCCGAAAATGATTTTATTGGAGAGCATCAATATTACAGAGGTACATAGCGAAATAACCTTGTTATTCTTTTGTTTCTAAAAGATGATGTTGTCATTGTAAAACCTATTATTTGCAGGGTTTTTGTGGAAGTCTCCAGAGCTCCTTCGGGAGTTGGATAATCCCAACGGAAGCTTGGGTGGGACGCAAAAAGGAGACGTTTATGCATTTGGTATAATTTTATACGAAATCATCGCCAGGCGGGGGCCGTTCGGAGTGACTTCACTAGAGCCCAAAGGTATTTTTTTTTATTATTATTTTAGTAAACTAGAATATTGGAAATTTGGAAAGTGCCATTTAAAAAATATGTATGGGATGTGTTCTGTCCGATGCAATGGAGTTCTAGTATCACTATGTCCAGTTTCGATCTGTGATTGTGATTGCTAGCAGAAGCTAATAGTAATAATTCTCCTTTCAGACATAGTAGAGAGGGTCAAAAACCCAAAGCTGGACGGCGAAGAAGTGTTTCGGCCCGACACCAGCAGCATAGAAGGCGTGACGGAGGACTACGTCATCCAGTGCATGCGTGACTGCTGGGCCGAGGACCCCAACCTGCGGCCTGACTTCCCCACTATACGCTCCCGCCTAAAGAAAATGAAGTCTGGGAAGTAAGTACTTACACTTAACTTTAAAGAATTTGCTACACTGGATGCGTTCTGTAGTCAGGTCAAAATGAAGGCAGCCCACATCATGATTAACATTGTTGGTCTCTATACATTTTGTATTATTGCGATGACCAAAGAACACAGGCTGCGTTCATTTGATCTGACCGCAGACCGCATCCAGTGTGACAAATGCTTCAGTCTTGCTTGATACTGTCCTTTATCCTAAATAAATACTGGCCAGCATTATTCGGTACAGTTGGGCGTTAAATTCTAATATGTATGGAGATAATGTTCTGGACAAATTCCGGCCCGCTTATGTATGTAGCAGCAGCTCTATCACGTCGGCACGAGTATCTAATGCTCTATTAAAGTATCGTCAGCCTATTTTTTTTAATCTTTTATGAGCAAATTAAATGATTTGCTCATAAAAGTTAAAAAAAAAAGAATAATCAAGGTGTTAAAAAAATCTGATATGCGTGGTCCGTGAACTAACTAAAGGGATAGGGTTTGCGTTTTTTAACCAAGTTATTGTTATCCCAGGTCAAGGAACATAATGGACCAAATGATGGACATGATGGAGAAGTATGCTAATAATTTAGAAGAACTAGTCAACGAAAGAACGAGGCTACTCATAGAAGAAAAACAGAAAACCGAAGATTTACTACATAGAATGCTACCAAAGTAAGTGCTCATTAAGTATTATATTAGTGATACAATATTTCCTTAAACGTGTCTAGTACAACAAAGATACATTCTCTGAAATTGCAAAATTGTGGAAAGAGATAACCTGTGTCTACAACATCAAGTTTATTGTCGGTTTACGTCATTGATTTGATTATATTTTATTGGTACGGAATAAGAAATGACATATTTTTGTTTACAACAACATTAAAAAGCTCCTCTTCACCGATAAAGTTCGCTTGCTTTAGCAAAAACACAAGAATTATCACTAAATACACGTTTTGATAAAAGTAAAAGGTCCCTATAGCACATTGTTTAGCTTTGAATGCGAACACTGCTTAGGTTTCAAGGAGTGGATTTAGTTATAAATATACAAGCAAGCATTGCCAGAAATACAATTTGATGTTTTAAAACGTTCTAATGATATGTAGCAAGATATAATACTTATCGATAATAGTTCTAAGTGGATAACGTTTTCGTTACTTTAGTTCCTGTATGTTACTAATAAATAACACAATGTTCTTATTTTTGTGACAATTAATATAGATGTGGGCACGATTATGGAAGACGCAAATACAACAAGATACAAATTATGTTCTTGGCTGATGCGGCGGTGTGCTCACTGCTTTACATTTAGTCCGCCTGACTGTTAATAACTTGTAAATAATGTTGCAACATTTTTTTGTTGAAAATGTATTCGTATTGTAAATACAATGTACATTAATTAGCGATTCTTAATTTGTTACTTGATTACAAAATTAATTAACGGTTCTTATACAATTGGAGCGCAATATTTACTGTATAATTACACTTTTTAGCTGCGTTTTACAGCATAATATGCATGTTGCAACTAGGCTATCTTTCAAAAATTAATGTATCACTGCTGCAGCGTAAATATCCGTTGTCTTCATGTAACCGGAGAACATTGACATGGACTTGATGTAAAACAGTGGTGCATATTCTCTTATCCAAAAGAAAAAAAATGTTAATGTATTCACTTTGTTGTACTTGTGTTCTTTTCCAGATGTGGAGGTTCAATCCATTATAGAAATATCGTGAAAATGTCTTGAGGTAATTAACTCCCTACTGGTGACAGTAGTTAATATTGGTTTGCCTTGAAAGTAGGTCTCGGAGAACGTGTCACTACGTCTGGAATTGTGACGTAGTGATGCCCGTGACATAGTTTTTATCAATTGGTTTAAGTAGCAGTAGCGCTTGCTTGGGTTTGTGGCGGTTCTGGCGCGGTGCCTTGAGGTGATGGCAGTTTTTACTAGTGGACTACGAATGCTTTTGCCATAAATTATCTTCCACCGAGTAGCTAATGGGATGAACCAATAGTTGACCCTGCAACTTTAAATAGACGCACAAACACTACATCGGCATGATACTTTTTTAAATCTTAGTTAATGCAACTTGTGACCTATTTACACTAACTTTAATATCTTATTTATTTTCAACGAAGAGTTTGTACTTGTAGTTTTAGAAAAGTAGTCAGAGTGCTTCTAGTAATTCGTTCCCCTATAATAAATTAATTCAATTTACTTATATCACAGCATGTTGTCCCAGGAGATATTAAATTTACTTAAACATGTATGAAATTATGTTCGTTAGTTTTTAGGGCATTGGTGAGTATTGCGGAACAGGTGATGAATTATTTTACAAGAGTGACAATTATCAGGAATATGCGTTTTGTGTTTTTGTGTCTGAATTGATATGTTGGAAACATTGTCCACCTTTTCCATAAAAATACTGCCTGATAGTGCAGGAGTCTATTTCGGTATTCATTATTTGCAGCAGTAATCTAGCGCAGTTTTTGTCGCTATAGCGCAGACAAAACCATACAATTGAATAACACCCTGTCGTTAAAAGAACTTTACAAATTAGGTCAGAAATAATCACTAGACCCTTTCAACAACTAATCGCGATTAATCGATTAGTATAAAATAGTTATTTTGATCCTCCAAAACAGCTCCGTATATTTGGAACCGCGAGAGCGTGGCAAAAATCCTGGCTAAACGCGTCTGTATTTTATCTGTATCCCCAACGTGCTTGTTTCAGGTCTGTGGCGCGCCGGTTGACGACCGGGGAAGGCGTGGAACCAGAGTCCTTCGACTCCGTGACGATATACTTCAGCGACATCGTCGGCTTCACCGCTATGTCGGCGGAGAGCACGCCGCTACAGGTCGTGAACTTTCTCAACGACTTGTACACTGTGTTCGACAGGATCATCAGGGGTTACGACGTTTATAAGGTCGAGACGATTGGCGATGCTTATATGGTGGTAAGTAGGACTTTGGGTAATTAAGTCACACCTTTAGTAAGCTTGTTGAAAACACGGCTTCCTCAGTTTTAAGTTTAGAAGCAAGTTTTTGATTGATCCTTGTTTTTCCAGACAATTATTAACAGCTCAGTTGCATTAAAATAAACGGAATCTAAACTATGTCTACTAGATAACGCATAAACGTGTCAACATTAATTATCCATTAACAAAATGATAATGGTAATTAAATTAACATTAAGCCAATGCCGTTGACAACACCCGACAGTTGTCGGCAATAGTTAATTTCTTGTTGCAAAACTAATTATATAAATTGCAGTATTTTATGCGTATATCGATTACATTCTGATGAAATTAATAATTTTTTTTACAGGTATCGGGTCTACCAATAAGGAACAACGATCGACACGTGGGTGAAATCGCGTCAATGGCGCTCGAATTGTTGAACGCAGTCAAGAGTCACAAGATATCTCATAGACCAAATGAAACTCTCAAACTAAGGATAGGAATACACACAGGTATGATTATTAGTTCGGAAAGGGCTTCTATGCTAAAATATTAAGATTATGTCTATAGTTCTAAAAAATTAACACGTATCACAAACCCATCTATTGTTGACAATTTAAGTATTATGAAGACAGCGCCGCCCACAAAGCGTCCATCCATCCACGTTAAAGGGGGTAAATGGAGTGTGCCACCCCGCCACCAAGGGGTGGGAGGGGTTCTAGATTTCGTGACGTCACATTTCAAAATCGAATACTTCGAAGTAATTTTTGGGTTTTCGGAAAGTTAGATTTTCGAATGTTGGATTTTGTTTTGATAGCTTACATAACTTCTATTATAGGTAGGATAGGTTTACCTAACTTCTATTTTGTTAAAAGGTAGTTTTTAAAAGGAGAAAAAATAAAAAACGTCAATCGTCTATTACTTAAAAAGGTGTCTGTTTGAGCAAGCTACAATAATAATATTACTACAGGTCCCGTAGTAGCGGGCGTGGTAGGGCTGACGATGCCTCGCTACTGCCTATTCGGGGACACGGTGAACACAGCCTCGCGAATGGAGTCGAACGGCGAGCCGCTGCGTATACACATCTCGCCGAACTGCAAGTACGCGCTCGACAAGATCGGCGGGTATGTCGTCGAGCCGAGAGGCACGATACCCATCAAGGGGAAGGGGCAGGTTGGTGCTCTTATTGTTTTCTTTTTTTTTCGTTTCAGCTTATGGCAGTACACTGATGGGTGTATGTAAGTCAAGGAATACCACCTTTTCTTGCATAATAAAACTTCTTTTTAGGCCAGTAGAATTAAACACAAAAATTCATCAAATCGGAAATGATTCCTACAAAAGATTGTATCGATTAAATACCCTTCAACCGTCATGAAGACCACTTTTCGATAGGGTGAGTTCTTTACGCGGTATAACCGTAAAATCGAAAAAACGCCCCTTTCGGGGGCCACCACCACTTAAGCACACTCCCTCGAAGTCGAAAACTTAGGATAGTCTTAATAGGCAACAAATGAAGCCCTTAAAACAATAAAATCTTTTGTAGTAATTATTTCCGATTTAAAATCTAATTCTACTGGATTTATTCTGGTGATAACAACGATAATAGAAACATTGCCAGGGCCTTGTTTAGGATTATTTTCCGACTTACACCGTTATTAAAGCTAAGTTTAATTAGAAATAAATCTATCGTACCGAAGACCAGTGATAGATTGTTTAGCATTACTTTAGTCTAATATATAGTTTTGTATGTGTTTAAAATGTTGTCTAAGAACTTGAAAAGGTGGATTTCTATTTGTTTGTATGTAATTGTATGATAGCTCTTTACGGTAAATTAATTTCGATTAGTAATGTAGATCCACAAATATAGCTTGATGATCTTTTTAGCATATTTTTTATGCAAATGAGACGTCTTGGTTGACTAAAGCCTGGTCCGTGAGCACGTAGAATTTTGTCCAATGACCCCAAGCTACCCATCCTTATCGCTCGCGTGTAATTATGTTGCTGTCGCGCTCGCACACTCACTGCGGGTGCCAGTCGCACAGTCGCGACAGCAATATAATTACGCGCGAGCGATAAGGATGGGTAGCTTGGGGTCATTGGAATAAATTCTACGTGCTTACGGACCAGGCTTTAATAAGTTTTAGAAAATAGTGTTTCAATGAATCACGCGCCTCTTCCAGGTGCAGACGTATTGGTTAGTCAGCGCGACGGAGAAGGCGATCCAGAAGCGACCGGTGGAGGGCGAGGAGCGGCCGCTGTTCCGCCGCCCGCGCAAGAGCCCCAAGCTAACGGACTCGAGGCACGCGTCGTTATCAGGTACGGACGAGTTACATTTTACTTGCAAGGATTGCTTTCGAAGATGACGGTGATCGAATAATATTGTTATGTTTGTAGTGAGTTGATTTGTTGTTGTTTAAGCGAGACAGAAAGCACTTGTCAATCTGACTATGCAAGACGTCAGCACGAGTCTATACAGATAGAAATCTTTGCTTGTGTTGATCACCTCAACTAGTTGTGCGACCTAGAACATAATTACATTAAATAATGAATAAGTTAATTTAAGGTGTGCCAAGTTCGATTCTGACTTTTTCGCATTCCCCATTCACATAAAAAATCTAACTTTTATTAAATAAAATAAAGCCATCACCTTTTTTCTGCATTATACCACCCCTATTTAAAGCAATAGAGCAAGGTTGTTAACAAATGGAGTAATGTGAACAGGCGACTGTTGGCTAGGCGGCGTGTGCGGCGTGCGCCAGCGCGTGGCCAGCAGCACGCGCTCCGCCGGCGGCGACTCCGGCGCGCGCGGCTCGCGCTCCTCCCTACCCGCGGCGGCGCTGTTACCGGCTTGCGCGGCCATGCAGCCCGCAATACCCGCGCCTTCGTCACCACCGGCTTCGCGGCGTATACGCACGGATCTAGCTGCCAGAACCAGGTATGTCGCTATTTCCACACCTCTTAAGAGTACTGTCACGTGATCAGACGGTCACGTGATTAGACGGCGGCGACTCCGGCGCGCGTGGCTCGCGCTCGTCCCTACCCGCGGCGGCGCTGCTACCCGCCTGCGCGGCCATGCAGCCCGCACTACCCGCGCCCTCGTCACCACCGGCTTCCCGCCGTATACGCACAGATTTGGCTGCCAGAACCAGGTATGTCGCTCTTTCTAAACCTTATGTAGAGGTCTTTATCACGTGATCAGTCGGCGGCGACTCCGGCGCGCGCGGCTCGCGCTCCTCCCTACCCGCGGCGGCGCTGCTACCCGCGTGCGCGGCCATGCAGCCTGCACTACCCGCGCCTTCGTCACCACCGGCTTCGCGCCGTATACGCACAGATTTGGCTGCCAGAACCAGGTATGTTGCTGTTTCCACACATCTTAGAATACTGTCACGTGATCAAACGGTCATCTGATTAGACGGCGGCGACTCCGGCGCGCGCGGCTCGCGCTCGGCCCTACCCGCGGCGGCGCTGCTACCCGCCTACGCGGCCATGCAGCCCGCACTACCCGCGCCTTCGTCACCACCGGCTTCGCGCCGTATACGCACAGACCTAGCTGCCAGGACCAGGTATGTCGCTATTTCCACACATCTTAGAGTACTGTCACGTGATCAAACGGTCATCTGATTAGACGGCGGCGACTCCGGCGCGCGCGGCTCGCGCTCGTCCCTACCCGCGGCGGCGCTGCTACCCGCCTGCGCGCCCATGCAGCCCGCACTACCCGCGCCCTCGTCACCACCGGCTTCGCGCCGTATACGTACAGATCTAGCTGCCAGGACCAGGTATGTAACTGTTTCTAAACCTTATGTAGAGTTCTTCATCACGTGATCAGCCGGCGGTGACTCCGGCGCGCGCGGCTCGCGCTCCTCCCTACCCGCGGCGGCGCTGCTACCCGCCTGCGCGGCCATGCAGCCTGTACTACCCGCGCCCTCGTCACCACCGGCTTCGCGCCGTATACGCACAGATTTGGCTGCCAGAACCAGGTATGTAGATGTTGTTACGCCTCTTAAGAGTAGTAATAAGTCCATGCACTCCCTTAGAAAAAACTAATGTCATCAGATACCTTGGAGTACAGCTAGATGAAACACTATCATGGAATACACAAGTCGAACTTTTGTCTGCACGCATAAGGAAGTTAATCTGGCTATTCAGGAAACTTAGAAACATACTAAAACCTAAACTACTTAAATCTATTTATTACGCTCTTGTCCAATCTGTACTTACCTACTGCATACCTGTCTGGGGTGGTGCATGCAAAACCAGAATCATAAAACTCGAACGGGCACAACGATCGCTTATTAAGGTCATGTTAAGGAAACCCTTCTTATATCCCACAGAGACTCTCTATAAAGATGCGAATCTAATGACAGTGAGACAGTTGTTCATCATGCAAGTGGCAATACGACAACACAAATTCTTAAATTACAACCCTCCCACACAACAGCCCACAAGTCGTAGGCCGCCAAAAGTTTGTCCTATGTCTAAACACAACACTGCATTCTTTCGTCGCCATACACCCTTTCTCGAAAATTTTCTGTATAATAAATTAAACACAGCACTAAATATATATCCTAAAATCCTATATGAATGTAAGACAATCCTTAGTAATTACTTATTGGAACTAAATTATCAACAAACGGAAGCACTACTTACATAATAACAATCACTATTCTATACAGCACGAAGCACACATCCATCTCACACTCACACACTATACTTACACGCTTACACAACACTCATAATTTCGCACACACTCTCTCTCTCACACACACACACACACACACACACACACACACACACACACACACACACACACACACTCACCTCCTGAGTTACTTAGGTTTAAATTATCTTAGATTCTCTGGTATATTTTTATTTCTTTTTCTATATGTGTATACTAGTAATAAGCAAAATTAAACAATAACACACGGTTCGGGCGGAGAGTCTGGAGGCCTGAATACAGGAATTTCCTAGTTTAGGCTCCAGTCCTCTCCAATATTATGTGTTTACTTACCCTATTTTCAACTTAACAACTCTCAACTTCATTATGTAATGCAATATAGTGAACATGTAATGTTGTGGTGGAAATAAATAATTTATTTATTATTTATTATTATTATTATTTATTAAGAGTATAGATATCACGTGAGCAGGCGCGGTGACTAGCGAGCGCGACTTGCGATCCTTTTTAACGGCGACTGCTTTATTGCCGCCCTGGTTTTTCTTTAAATTATCTAGCGGTGTGAACTACCCTATTGTTACACCAATACTGATAGACTTGTGTTCGGTTGCAGGCACGCGCTGAGCTCGATCGCGTCGTCGACGGCGGGCGAGTGCGAGGGCGAGGCGACGCTGCGCGCGGCGCAGTCGCTGGACGGGCTCGCGCGCGTGCGCCGCCACCACACCACGCGCTCGCTCGGCGCCGACGCGCCCGTCTCCACCGTCTCCGGAGACCCCGTCTTCAACGGCACCATCATCGGCATCGTCACCGACGACAAGACCGAAGACAGCCCCCTCCTCCGAAAGTGCAGCCTCTACAACAAGTTCGAGCGGCCCAAGAGAAAAGTCCACGACACCAACTACATCGAGTTCTACAAGAAGTGGCGCTCGCTGGAGAACATCGCCGTGGAGAAGAGCGACGTGCGCAAGAACCCGCGCTTCGCGATCCGCTCGTGGCTGCTCGGCATCTTCAGCGGCACCCGCAGCAGCGACTCCTCGCTGCGCCGCGCGCCGCCGCTGCTCGACAAGGAGTCCGCCGTCTGAGCGCCCGCCGCAAACACAGACGCCAGCCCGCTTAAAGTCCGGTCGCTGAGCAGATAGAATTTCGTCTTATGACCCCAAGCTACCCATCCTTATTGCTAACATGTAATTATATTGCTGTCGCGCTCGCACACTCACTGCGGCCGCCTGCCGAACAGTCGCTATAACAATATAATTACATGCGAGTGATAAGGATGGGTAGCTTGGGGTCATTGGACGAAATTCTATCTGCTCGGCAACCGGACTAGAAGTCATCACGGAGTCGTGCGATACGTACTTCGATCGTATCGCTTCGTCCACTCATACTCGTATTCTAGTTTATCAGTAGCGTAGGTCAGTCAATTCGTAGGTGTAACGTGTAATTTATTTTGGGGCCTATGTGTTCTGCGTATATCCTACTCCGATTCGATGTATATCAGGCACGTGTATGTATATGAAACGCTGTTGTAAATAATATATGTAAGTAAAACGATGTTACCGTGAATTGTGAAATAAGAGTTTAATGTTATTAAATAATTTCTATTTAATACGGTTTCTTAATAATACTGACATAGATCACAATAACGCTAAGCCCGCGATAAACGAGGATTATGAGAATCGGCCGACCGATTTCTTTACTGGCCCAGCGCGGACAGGTATATTTGTTTACATAGATTTTAGCTAGGTTTCTAAAAAATTACGTACATAACCGCTTTTGACTAGCGTAAATAAACTAATGAACTTGCGATTACGTATCTGCAAGCAGAGGTATCCCGGCGCCGTCTTCGTTGTAGGTGCAGCCGTTGATGACTAGCTTGATGTCGCACGGCTCGCAGCGCTTCTCGTCGGCGGGCACCAGCGGGGCACACGGGGGGACCGCCACGCTAGGCGGGGGGCACTCCGAATGCTCGATGATGGGACACGACACGCTCGTGTACTCTTGACGAAGGCTCGGTGCCTCTAATAAGTCACTGCGCTGCGTTGGGGCTGAACGCCCTTCGCCTACAACCTAAAAGAAACAAAATACAATAAAATTAGTATTTGAAATTACATAAGCACGTTAGTGGCACTAATTTGCATTGATTGTATTTACCTCCATGAGATATTCATCACTCCGATGATGCAGTACGCTATCCGTATGAGACTCTAAATGGTTACCCGAAGCAAATCTTAATTTTTTTGGAGATTCTAAACTGCAACATCTGAAATCCGAAACATAAACTTGATTATTTATTACATTCTGTATTTTAAGCATTTAAAAGAAAATTACACTGTTATTATCACCTGTGCAAGCCTCCAACTTGGTTCTTCCAGTTTCTACTCTTCAAAGAGCTTCGCTGGCCCCGTTTCTCAATAGAGGGCGGGGGTGCAGTATCTTCCCTTTGCGCCCGTCGCTTAGCTCGCGCCGCCGCCGCAGCCGGCTCCTCGCCGCGAAGCCAGTACGTCATCTGGTCACGCTTGCCTTTCATAGACACGATGCCACGCTCCTCCAAAATGTATCCACCTAATTGGTCTAATAAAGACTTGCATGCTGCGCTGCAGTGGATTTTGAGCGCTGAAAGTTGAATTGTTTCGTCGAGTTAGAACCCAAAATCTACTTCTACAGAAAGAAATATCCGGCTCGAAGGACCAATAAAAATTATACTTACGAGCTCCAGTGGACTCGAATCGACTCGCGGTATTCACGGTGTCGCCAAATAAGCAATACCTCGGCATCTTTAGTCCCACAACTCCAGCGCATACTGGTCCTGAAAATAACATAAAAATAAATGAAAATACATATTATAGTTCGGGTCAGCAACAAAGGGTCGTTTTGCTTGCATAAGATGCAGGGCCGTCTTTAACCTACTAGGGGCCCTGGGCATTTAAGGATCTTAAGGATTAAGGGGGGCCCTTATCATCTGGAAAATGGTCTTATTAGCAGATGGGGGCCCCCTCGTTCGCGGGGCCCTGGGCACGTGCCTAAAGTGCCCAGTGGGAAAGAGGGACCTGATAAGATGTAATGTAATTGTTCTAAAACATAGTAATCAAAGGAATTTTAAAATTATGTTAGACTACTGCTGCTGGTGACCCGAGTGGATCGCAGATCCGGCACGCGAACCACGACCGGCTGTCTATGATGCAATATGAACTGGTGCTGGGCTGGTGGTTACCCGAGTGGATGATGTCTTTGCGATCGGTGATCCGGCACGCGACCACTAGGGCTGTCTATGGTGCAGTAGGCCGGCTGTCTGATGTAATATAAACTGATGATAGTCGATGGTTACCCGAGTGAAGGCCGACCCGCAGTAGTAGGCGGTGCTCGGGGCGGTGCCGCACGCGGAAGGCGCGCGTGGCGGCCAGCAGCGCCAGCGCCATAGATGCCACTTCGCCCGCGTGGATGATGCCGTTGCGGATCGGCAGCCCTGACACCTGGATTAAGTGGGCAAGTCTAATATTTATAATGTTTTTATTTACAAAAACTAAAAAGACCGTTTAAAATAACATATTTTTAAGAATAATTAGTAATTTGTAGTTACAAATTACCTATAAAATAGTCCCGTTGACCTAACCAGGGGTTAACTCCTCTTGATAAGTTATATAGGTATGCTTGTTACGAGTGGGCGGGACCCGCGTTTCTCTGATCACTGTCGAAAAGTCCGACACCTTCACTTACATATCTACTGAGATTCACATACATATCTATTCAGATTCTAATGGTGGCTCATAAAGTTTAACACAATGGCTTAATGAGAAACTTACCACCATGTAGGCATCGCCGATAGTTTCAACTTTGTACACGTCAAAGTTTTCCAAAATTGAGTCAAAACATGTGTACAAGTCGTTCAAGAAGTCGACCACCTGCAAAAAATATGTTGTTTTATGTAAAGTGGTAGCAATGATCCGAAAGGTTATAACCAGTTTTTAATAATGAAACTGGCAATGTGGTAGATAGACTGAAGAAGGAAGGGTTGTTGAAGGGTTGGTCGAAGAAGAACAAAAGGTTGGTTAGTTTTAGAAAAGAACATTATTTTACCTGCAGGGGTGTGCTTTCAGCCGACATGGCAGTGAAGCCGACGATGTCGCTGAAATATATCGTCACCGAGTCGTAGCTCTCAGGCATCACTCTTCGTCCTCGTTTTAGCTGCTCTGCCACTGGTGCCGGTAGCATTTCCTCCAACAGTGCCTCTAACAAAAGGAACAACGCAATGAATTTGCATTTAAAATCTTACGTCGTTTAGAATAAGGTTCAAAGTGAATTGAGGAAAACGTTCAGTTTGTAACTGATTTTAATTTATTTTTCTTTATTCAGAAAACCACAGCTCTATAATAATAATACAAACAGGTATTTTTGATGGACTTTGAACTCATATGTTCTTCCGATTAATTTCGTTGCGGGTCCAATAACAGTTTAACTTTCCCCCGGGGCAAACTTAACCTTCACTGGTTGGGTTTTTATTGGAGTTGCAGCGGTGGAAACCAGAGGTGGGAATAGTCCCGTAGGCTAAAGCTGATGAAGTACGACTGTGCTAATAATATAATACGTACCAGTCTTCTTTTTCTCCTCCTGCAATTGGTCCGTGCGCTCGTCTACCAGTACTTCGAGGTTGTTCGCATACTTCTCCATCATGGCTATCATGTTGTCGAAGATGTTTGGTTTCCTGAAATTTCAAAAATCTCTTGGTTTGGTTCTTCCTTAGATATTATTTCGATGCAAGAAAACAGTTCTCTTTATTACATAAGTACCTACCTACCTACTCGTATTAATTTGTTCACCCTCAGTAAACGATTGTCATGGAATGATCTGTACCTCAGATCATAGAAAGAGAATAGATATGAAGTCGCGCGTAACTACAACGAGAACCAGTGTCCCCACATTTCCCCCACCACAGCTCCCACACACACATTCAACTGTGTAAAAACAAAGCGACTGAGAGTCTACGACAACATGTGCAACCGGCTTAAAAGTGCTGTGATTGGCCAGAAGGCGTGCCTTATGGCCAATCAATGGCCGCGTGACGTGACGCACACTTTGAAAAAAGCAATTAGAGAGAAGAAAGATAAAATGGAGTCGATAAGATATCGATACTTTAAATCCTGGGGGCAAGGCTCGAAATTGGTTTAAAAAATACTTGTATGAAAACCTTTTTATTAATTTTATTAATTATTATACGTTATTATTATGTTCTTTAACGATTTTTGCATAAAGGAGTCAGTTCCATTTTGTATGGACGAAAAACTCAGAATCAATTATTGGGACTAAATGAAGTTACCTTATATTAATTTACCCCAACCAAAGCTCAATGTCGTTATCGATGAAGTATAGAAGTTATAGACTGACAAAGTTTGTATGAAAAGTCATGGGTTAAGTAGGTACTTGCGATTTTTACCAGTATTTACAATATTGGTAATATATTATTATTTACTTTAATAATAATAACAGGATCACTGTAATTATTATTAACTACTATCGCGCATTAACTTTTTAATTATGGCGAAATTCGTACCGCCTATGTTTATCAAAAATAATGCCTATATTAGGCTTTCAACTAGCTCTTATAGTAATTACATAGTTGACAGTTACTAATTCCCTTCTACTATTGTTATTGTTTTTGTGAAAACTTAAAAATCGCAAGCAACTCATGATTTTTTTCATTCAAAATTAGAAAATAGAAAATAATAATTTACTTCTATTTATCGATAATAGGAAACCGTATTAGAACACGAGCCCTGCACTATGTTACGACCGGCACATGCGGCCGTACTGTGTATTTTCACGCGTCAGTGGATATCGGAAGAAATAAAATACATTGCGCAGTAGTTACGCATGACATAAAGTGGTTGCTAACTAAATCGTCAATGTACAACGTGTTTGAATTTTTATCACCACTAATTTCGTAAAAATGTTTAGTTTTTTTTTATTTATAAGCAAAATACCAATGGATTTGCAATACTTACATGTGGTAAATGACTTCATTGTTCCTGTAGTTCTTCGTTTCACTTATGTTATTGCACGTTACGACGCATTATCCAACAATATCGGAGAACATTTCCTCAGTACGACTGAATCGCGACTAACCTGGCGTCGCGGGCGATGTTCGTTTCTGGGCATATCGCGGAGACACGCGCCACGCCCCCGTTTCACATCTATTCCCTTCTATGATCTGAGATAGTATGATCTGAGGTACCTATAGTCCGTATGGAAAAAAACAAAAATGCTCTAATAGCATGTATCTGTATAACACCTATGTTTCACAACAAACAACTTTTGAATATTATCTTGTAGACTGTAGGTGCGAATCACATAAAACGCAAAATGAATTACTAGCTTTCCGCCCGCGTGGAATTTTGTCTGTCACAGAAAAACTTTATCGCGCGCGTCCCTGTTTCAAAAACCGGGATAAAAACTATCCTATATAAGGATATACATATATGTTACGGTTAATGTGATAAATTGAAAATTATGAATAATAACCGGTTATTATGAATAATTACCGACACTCGCGGTAAAAGTGATAAAATAATAACATTTAACAGTGATTATTTAATCATTCAACCTTAGTACTAACAAATATCATAAAAGAGAACAACATCTTGTGTACCTGCTCTTGTACAGCCAAAATTTTTGAACGTTTTGATATCACATATTAATATAATTTGGCATAATGAGTTTGGAATGTTTCTTGCATAATATTACTTTTCCATGATGCCCATAACATAATGTTTTAATTTAAAGTGAAAAATAGGTTAAGGTGCGGCGGGGGTGGCCCTTGGGCCACCCCTAAGCCGCCTATTTAGTTTTATACACACATAATTGATCTCATATTAATCACATTTACCAAATCATGCGGTAATTATTCATAATAACCGGGGATTATTCATAATTTTCACATTTATCACTTTGACCGTAACATATATATGGATAGTTTGAGTCCCGGGAAAGGTCCCGGGACTCAAACTATCTCTATACCAAATGTCATCAAGATCGGTTCAGTGGTTTAGGCGTGAAAGCGAGACAGACAGACAGACAAACAGTTACTTTCGCATTTATAATATAAGTAAGATTGTACTTACATTCCTTTCCTCAACGGCCTCAGGCGCGTGCGCACAGACTTGAAGTCGGGCCGCGTGGTGGCGTCCTCGGCCCAACACTCGCAGCAGCATTCCCGGACGCAGTCAAAGCGCCCCGATAAGGGTTCCAGGGGAGGCCTGCAGAACGTTGAGGGAATATTTTTGAAGAATCAATGCTTTTTTGGTATTTTGACTCAAATAAAAGTTATTTAATAAAAGAGGAAGGTTTATGCTATCAGGCATACAGGTGAACTACGTGGTACACTACCTGTCATCTTCAAGTCTAGTCTTCTTTTTATACAGATACGTTACTATTTACGTTATACCAAGGTATGTAGGTAGATACCATCTTTCAAGGAATCAACTCAAGCACAAACACGAAATGGGTACTCCATGAAGCGACTTTTCGTTAAGTTCACGTACTTAGCTAGGTAAGTGCGTTTTTTGGTGCAGTACCTACTGTTTTGTCCCCCCTGGTTGGCTCCCCTGGGGGGGACAACAGGACTGGACCGTTTTGAACGGGTTTATCTTTTCTACATTGCAGTTAGCATAAAACTGCACTCTGGCTAGGTAGGTATATCTACTCAGATCAGTACTGCGTCTTGTAAATGTGACGAAACACCGAAAGATATTAATTTATTTCTTACAACATTTAGACACGTACCTACCTGAAAGGCGTCGGATCCGGCACGGCCAGCCGCCGCAGTAACTCCGGCGTGGCCGGGGTTTCTGAACCAAAAGGGCCTTTGCGCGTGTGGATCTCATACAGCACTAGCGCGAACGCGTACATATCCGACGCCGGGGTCCCATCCCGGTAGTCGTCTGATAGTGGAAATGTGTCTGAACCCCAGCCAGCGTTGCGGAGGAGCTCGGGAGAGAGGTAGACTAGACCTAAAAATATCTTAAATTAATTTACTATAACTTATATTAACTAAACTAGTTGTACCCAACAAGACTCGTTCAGGTGGTCAGGTGTGGGGCTACAGCCCACGAATTACATTTCTAATCGAAATGATTCGTGTTAGGTAATCTAAATGCTTTTAAGTTAGGTAACGTCTGTAAATTCAGCTCATTAGCTTTCGAATTTGAGTGTGAAGGTAACATGACTGATTAACATGAACTTTTAAAACTGCATTTAGTTACGAGTAGGTACAAATTAAAACTGACACTTTTTTAATTAATAATGTTAGCATATTAAATTTTCTAGTCTAGAGTTTCAAAATAATTGATATCTGATAGTTACTAACTTTCTACATGTGTACCCAAAGCGTTAGGGTCTGAAGGAGGTAGCTCGCCCCTGCGGAACTCCTTGAGACCGAAGTCCGCAAGTTTGACCACCCACCGCGCGTCCACCAAGCAATTGGACGGCCGGAGCGCGCCGTGGTATTGTAACGGGGACTCGTGTATGAATATCATGCCCTGAAAACGTGCACGTGATATTTATTAGACGAATAAAATGTAGCAGCAATATAAATGCGGGACAATTTATCAGGGTCTTACTCTAATAATATCCGCGACGAGTGATGCAACAAACATGTTGTCGAGTTTTATGTCCTCGTTTTCAAGGATATCCTGAAAAGGAAAGAATTTAGATAACTTATAAACTCCTTTGTAGCTTACAAAGAACTTTATAAAAAAAAAAAAAATTAAATAAGTAATTCACCTTCAAGCTTCCACGAGTGCAGTATTCAGAGAGCGCACACACGTTGGGCGGTTCAATACACGCGCCCACGAATCCGTTCACATTGTCATGTTGCAAGTCCCGCATCTATAAACATGAAGGAATATGACATTGATCCAATCTAAATAAGAAGATAGAATTAAAACAACGGGTTTTAAGAACTTTGTCTTATGCAACTAAAGACGCAGTTCATTGTGTCTCTCTACAGCTGTTTCTTGATGAGTGGGATTATGATTTGGTAAATATATAAGTAGTTGTTATTAGTATAGTAACTAGTTTATCACGCAACCCAAATCATAATTCCGATTGCAGCATTAGCTGCATTAGATATCTTGCTCGTAAAGGTAGATTTATAAAAGTCGACAAAAACCAAACAAACCCAAGTCGTTAACGCAGTCCTACGTAAGTGTCATGAAATTTCTAGAAAGAAGTCCAAGGCGAGGACTACGGGGAGTACACGACTATTGTTTCTTTAGCTGCACGAGTACTAAACGGTTCGTAGGTAAGCCTCATAACATTAATGAGGACGTGTCTGCCAACACCGCCACCAGTGCGACGCTGAGCTTTGCAAACAAGAGCTTTCTGCACCTGAACAAATTAACTTTGTCTTTCCACTGATCTCAAGAGGTTTACACTTTCTAGATTCACTTTTAAAGAATCTGTATTTCATGAAGTATTATTTTAATACTGCATTAAGTATTTTCAAGCACCTGACTAAGGTAAAAACATCGCGACATCGAGCTACCTTATTGAAGAGCTTTTTCTAGAGCTCTACCTAGTCCATCATCTCGTTGTACTTTATTGGGTAAGTAGTTAGGTATCTGTATGTATTTCTACCTGCCTCGTAACAGTAAATCCGGATGGATGTAGTCGATTTGTCTCAGTCCGTCATAGTCGGAGAAAATGTCTTGTTTGTTCGAGGGGACGACTGAGCTGCCTTTTATAGCGGAGCTTACGGGCCTATCTCGGAGTACTCTGCCTATATCCATTAATATAATGTCTCGGCAAACAAAGAGAGAACATTAAAGTTTTCATGGTTTATCGTGGTTTATTTCCTGTCTTTCTCATCTTTTCTTCCTATTACTGATTCACGGATTTGACTATTATTAGATCCTCAAACTGAAGTTATAAATCTTGAAAATAAAAATCATACATAGGCCTACTTTTCTCATAGGTAGGTAATTCAACTTTTGAATAGTTTTCAGTGACTTCCTAACAGCGAATATAAAAACTGCGCATTGATTTTATTTTACTTAATACTATTCAAACTTTTTTCGAGACTTGCCGGATGATCGAAGAGTTTGCCACCCACTTTAATAGAAGTCAAAACTGCCGTTAAAAGTTTAAAGAACTTCAATTTTACGGCTGTTGGACTTGTGAGGTAGCTCGAATTAACTTTAGTAACTCACAACAGACTACATTTAAACTTCCATAGGTAGGTACGAGTATCTGCTCTGGTCTATATGTAAGCAATATATGTACAATAGCAATGTGTGTAAAAAGTTTCAATGATATTCAATAAACATTACTTCTTTCTTTCTTTCAATCTGATTTTTTTCATTTCATCATCTCTACATTTCCACCTTTGGTGTTGTTAATGCTGTTATTGTATGTGCAATGTTTTTTTTGCACAGTTTCAATTTCAAACTATCGGAAGCTCCTGTAATTGCGCTTTATTATTAGACAAAATGGTCAAGTAACCAATATTATACTCGTAAATATGCATGTGTCTTCGTCTTGTAACGCACTCGAACTCTAACGTTCATTAAAGTCTCACAGTTAAACGCCTCTTGACATTTATTATTCTGTTCAGACTGCAAAAGTCGTTTAAATTAAATGCAAACAGACACTAATTACTGAATGCTTGTTCGTGGGTTTCCGTAAATTAATTACTTTGGCTTACAATAAACAAACGGACCCGAAAGTTTCGGCGTGAACTGGAAAGTTTTGCACTTATTACACGACTCATTAAATAGTTGGACAATACTATTTTAATCAAAAGTGACTCTTCGCGTAAATTATTAGGTCTATAAACGAGTATAGTAGACCTTTATTCGTTCGTTCGTTCGTTTCAGCCGAAAGACGTCCACTGCTGGACAAAGGCCTCCCCCAAGGATTTCCACAAAGACCGGTCCTGCGCCGCTTGCATCCAGGTACTTCCCGCGACCTTTACCAGATCGTCGGTCCACCTAGTGGGAGGCCTGCCCACGCTACGTCTTCCAGCTCGTGGTCGCCACTCAAGAACTTTCCTGCCCCAGCGGCCATCAGCTCTTCGAGCTATGTGCCCCGCCCACTGCCACTTGATTTTAGCGATTCTGCGGGCTATGTCAGTCACTCTGGTTCTCCTACGGATCTCCTCATTTCTGATTCGATCACGCAGGGAAACTCCGAGCATAGCACGCTCCATCGCTCTTTGGGTGACCTTGAGCCTTCTTATGAGGCCCATAGTAAGCGACCACGTCTCAGAGCCATACACCATCACTGGCAACACACACTGGTCAAATACTTTTGTCTTGAGACACTGCGGTATTTCGGACGTGAGAATTTCGCGAAGCTTCCCGAACGCTGCCCAGCCGAGTTGGATTCGACGATTAACCTCTTTCTCGAAGTTGGACCTACCTAACTGGACTGTTTGTCCCAGGTATACATAATTGTCAACAAGTTCGAGTGTAGTGTCTCCAACCTTCAGAGGAGTGGGTACAACACGGGCATTTGACATAATTTTTGTCTTGTCCATGTTCATTTTAAGACCCACTTGTTGAGAGGCTCTACTGAGGCCATCGAGCATTGTGTTTAGGTCCTCCACGGTCTCAGCCATGACTACGATATCGTCCGCGAAACGAAGGTGTGTGATATACTCGCCGTTGATATTTATGCCGAATCCGCTCCAGTCCAGAAGCTTGAAAACATCTTCCAGGGCGGTGGTGAACAGTTTCGGAGATATGACATCTCCCTGTCTCACCCCTCGCTGCAACTGGATAGGTTTCGAGTTCTGATCCTGGAGGCGGACCGACATTGTGGCGTTTTCGTACAAGCCCTTCAGCGCTTCGATGTATCTATAGTCAATTTGGCACCGTTGGAGAGACTGTAGCACTGCCCAGGTCTCGATCGAGTCGAAGGCTTTTTCATAGTCCACAAACGCCAGACAAAGTGGCTGATTATACTCCTCGGTCTTCTGTATAATCTGCCGTAGCGTATGTATGTGGTCTATGGTACTAAAGCCTTTTCGGAAACCGGCTTGTTCGGGAGGCTGGAAGTCGTCGAGCCTGCGTGCGAGACGATTCGTGATGACTCTCGAAAACAGCTTGTAGACATGGCTCAGAAGTGAGATGGGTCTATAATTTTTCAACAAGGTTTTGTCGCCTTTTTTGAAAAAAAAGTATCACCACACTTCTGTGCCATGCCGTAGGCGTTTTTCCCTCAAGTATGACGGAATCGAACAGCCTCTGAAGAGCCTTTAGTACCGGCGTTCCGCCTGCTTTCAGAAGCTCAGCCGTGATTCCATCATCACCCGGTGCCTTGTTGTTTTTCAGCTGTTTGAGAGCCATTCCAATCTCGTACAGGCTGACGTCCGGGATATCTTCGGTGTAGTGTCGGGTCAGTCTAGCTCTTGGGTCTTCGGCTAGATTTGTGACAGGTGTACGTACACTCGTGTATAATTGTCCGTAGAACTTCTCAACCTCTTCCAATAACTCAGGCCCCGACGAGATGTCTCTGCCATCCTCGGTCTTCAGCTTGGTCAGTTGACTTTGGCCAACAGACAGATCCCTAGCGAACACTTTAGAGCCTTTGTTACGCTCAATCGCCTCTTTAATACGATCTGTATTAAATTGGCGTAGATCGCGAGTCAAAGACTTGGAGATCTGTCTGTTAAGACGCCGATACTGAGCAGCATCTTCAGAGGACTGCAGAACCAAGTTTCGTCTCTCTTCCATAAGTTTATTGGTGAGGTCAGAGATCTTTTTGGTTCCTTTTGGACGACGGGTTTTAAAGAACTTAGACCCAGTCGTTTGGACAATTTCCACGAACCTGTCATTGTATTCGTCCACATTTTCGCAGTCTCCTAGGCATTCGAAACGATTTTGCAACTCGAGCTGAAAGCTTTCGGGGTTTTGGAGTTGGATGGGCGCTGGGCGGAGCGTAGACTTCATCAGTCGACGCCTCTCGAGCTTGGGTCTGATATTCAATGTGCCTCTTACCATTCGGTGATCGCTTCCTGTTTTGACCGAGTTGATCACAGAGACATCATTGAATATATGCTTCTTCGTCGACAAGATGAAGTCGATCTCATTTTTTATAGCGCCATTGGGATGCAGCCATGTCCACTTTCGCTGTTTTGGCTTCCTGAAGAAGGAGTTCATCATAAAGAGGCCCTCCCTCTCCATAAAGCCAGCCAGCAGTTGGCCACGTGCGTTCCTCTCTCCATACCCAAATTGCCCCACTTTCAGCTCATTATCGCTTCGTCTACCCAGCTTCGCGTTGAAGTCCCCCATCACAACGGTAAAATGGGACCGGGAGCTATGTATGGCTCTGGAAATATCCTCATACATAGTCTCCACTTCGTCGTCGGGGAAGGGGGAGACCTTTATTACGCTAATAGTATACGCAGATAATATTACGTTGGGTAAATATGTCGCCATATTAGTACAATGTTAACAGGTGGGGGTGGTTTCGGCAGCTGGGGGTAAGATAGTAATTTCTCTTTGACCTCTCAATTTTGCTTCGGCCTGATCATCACTTTCAATCAGCTAAGAACTTTTTAGCTCAGGGCTGGCTTAAGCTCTTAAGAGTAGGTAATAATAATAAGTCCCCGTAGTGGTTAAAAAAACTTACAATTTTCAGTTCCTTCTTGATTTCCCTGCTGATGTCGATGTGGTTCCTGCGCACCCGTTTGACGGCCACCAGCCGGCCGCGGTAGAAGGCCACCTCAGTAAAGATGGCGGAGTACCGGAAGTCCAGGTCGGGGTTGGAGCTGAGCGACACCTGGCTGGAACGCACACCAGTGCTGCTAACACCATTCTTCTCGATTGTGGTCGAGTTTGGGTTGGCGCCCGCGCTGCTGTCTTGCTGGAAAAATTCAGCTCTGACCAACTCGCCTAGTTTGATAGCGCAGCGGATATGTATGTATTTGATTTTGACTACGTAAAACAATATTTTCAAAAAGTCCTTCAAATCTCCCAAGGTAAACCACATTATAGCTACTAAATTGGCTATTTACATCTAAAGCAATCAAACCAACGGTATTCAACCTTTTTTTTATTTGGCCTAAAGACGTAGGTAAGTAGGTATGTGATTCAGGCCATTTACCTGATAGGTACTCGTACAATTACGAGTACATTTATTCAGATGTTAACAAATACAATTTCATTCTACCTATTAATTAGGGCTACATACGAAAGTCTGCGGACTGCTGGTTGAGTACCGCTGAATTAGCCTATACTAACATAACAAGCATGCATACAACATCATAGAAATTGTTTTACCTACTCAGATTGTTGGTGCTCTGCTCCTCATCAGGCAGGTGGAGGTCGCGGAAGTCTATCTTCCAGAGCAGAGAGTCCAGCTCTTGTTCATAACGCCAGCCACGGTAGAGGGCTAACGCTGCCAATGCCAGGAGCACTAGTGTAGCGCCCGATGCGCCTAAGGCCCATGCACCTACGTGGCCTATTAACAAAAACATTTTGGGTATATTATGCGAGACACACATAATTTAAAAAAAAATGCAAGTAACATCGTTAAACATGCGTCTGCCATAAATTTACCAAAAAAGAATGACGTAGCACAACGTCTTAAGCTCGTAGCACGTAGCGTATTTCGGCATGCCTTTATAGGACGCGCTGTCGTAACTGACTACGATGCTACGACCCATAATTTCGTAGACACATTATTTACGCAATTCGTTTGAAAAAATACTTTTATTGAGGTTTTGGTCATTTTTTACTTGTACAACCAAGTTAATTAATCCTTAAACGAAGCTTTTTACCCGTAGGTAGGTACTTACTCGTAAGTCATATTTCCTTCTGCAATCGGTTATAAAAAACAAAGAGGGTTGGGGTTTTACATGCATGTAAACTTCTCATCTTAAAGGGTGAGTGGAAACCATAAAGTATTTGCTTGTGTTTGTTATCGTAGGAAATAGGAATTTTAACCACATTTACTTGTACTGAAGGCGAGGGAATGTCTGTGGGCTCTAAATGCCTCTAAACGTTTGTATTCAATTTGTAACCGTAAGCGAATTCTTTGCGAGGAGCGCAGATAAAGTGGATTTGAGGGTGAGCCGGGGCATTAAATCGAAATAACTGAAGTGGAACCTTGCCGCGTCTGAGAGTTTGGCTCTGTCCTTTTACCGTGAGCTCGGAAACGTCAGATGTCACAGACGGACCCAACGAGGCGGTTATTTGTAGAAAAGGTTACTTAGTTTTAACTGAAATGTTTTTCACTGTAGGTAGAAATGTTGAAACATTTACTACTTATGCCTTACTTAGGTAGGTACTTTAGTTAGTTAAGTTAGTGTTTTACGGGAAACATTTCAATAACTAAGTATACCAGTGGTTTCATTTACGAGCCATTCGCACAGAAACTCAAAAAGGAAAATAAGATTCTTTTATAACGTGCATTCACAAGCTATCTACTTATTTATACGTATTTACTAATATAGACTAGTGTAGTAAAGTTGCTACGAGTGGCAAGGGTATTAATATTGTCGCACAGTGCAGTGCTTTCAAAGCCTTTGTATAGCTGAGAGCAATTCTTTGTTCCGACTTCTAGTATAGCAAGAAGCACAGACGGGGTGGCGTCTCGGGGGTGAAGGTTGTCAAATTAGACGAAGTGTTTATTTGTGTGGAACAAGTTTTCAATTGTTTGTGGGTAAATAATGAATTTAAACTGTCCAAAGTTTTTGTTTTTATCACACTTTTGAAACAAAGTTTTTTTAAAGACTCACTCAATCATGGAAGACGTTGTTAAAGTTGCTTATTTACATCTTGTATGCGCTGATCAATAATGCACTTATGTCCCTAACAAAAAAAAAGCTGCAAATATTTTGCACACACATCATTTTCGCACATAAAAAGTCCTGCCATTACTAAGTAAGGGCTCGAATCAGGTCTAACAGGTAAAAGTTTCTAGCACGAGAGATACATTTCAAGCGACTAGTTTTAGGTAACCGTATAGGAGTCCATAGTGGACTTTTTTCACAGAACATTGATTTTTCAGCCAACTTGCGCTTTTTTCATCAGTTCGTATAATGTAATTTCCGAAAGTGCGAATCCATTACATCACTGAGGCACATCGTTCGTTCGCGCGTAAGCAGCGGGAGTGCGGCCGATGGCGCTGAGCGCGCACTCCGCGCTCGCGACGACACGCCACGCTATGCCAGGGTTATCAGATTTGGCAGGAGAAATTGATCCAGAAAAATTAGTCTCAATAAAACTTTATCTGATGATGACCGATGAAGCCAAGTGAAAAGCAGGTGATAAGAAATGGAAGGTAGGTAGAACAGTACAGGATATGGCACGGCCCCCCCAGAATGGTCTGGTGTGATGATGTTAGGCTACCGATTTGAAGATGACAGTTGATGGTACTAACTCATGAGCTATGATACTAATCGCACCCCAAGTCACATAGCTTGTCAGGGGTCAGGGGCCTCCTCCTGAAAAAGTACCCTAGATACGCCAATGGGAAGTGGCATCATTAATATGACATTCAAGTGACCATAAAGCTTGAATAGGGTTTTTACCTAATAGCAACGCTTGGGTAAGTTTTTATTCCATCTTAGTATCATATTATGTGAAGAGTTTTTAAACGTCTGCATATGAGTAAGTAATTGTAAGAATCTGACTGACTAAATAACGGATGAAGAAGATACTCGTCGGTTTACGTTCATTTGTCACTCGGACTAAAAAAGCCGCGTCCATGTGACTGACAGGATCTGGCAACCCTGCTCACTGTCGCAACCCGTGCACTTAATGCGGCCCTGTGCTCAACACGACGTAAGTTTTTTAGATCGCCACTAAATAGAATGTCGACCGGCCCTAATGGCCCATCTCGGCCCACCCTATTCTATTAGCTAACATACGTTGTGTGTTAAGGAAAGTCTCTGCTAACTCAGGCTGTTTAGGAAAACAGTTCATGGCTACCGCTAAAACGTTTTCTTAGTTAACTATAATAGTAAATGTGGCGTTTTACTATGTTAGATTTGTACGAGGTATAGAAAAGGTCATTGGGATTGAGTAAAAGAGCACTAAGGAAAATATTTAATCTGCAAGAATTTCAACTCTTTTTTACTTGAAATACTGTAGGTACCTATGTCGCGGGTGAGGTACTAACAAACTTACGACCTAGCTACCCAGGGATACCTATAATTACAATTTATGCGACTTTTTGAGCATTATAAAATGCAAACACTACTAACCGTACATCACGTAACATGCAGTCTGAGTTCGTCGTTGTGGATAAAAAAGTTACCCCAACCACAAAATAATAAAAACACGAAAAAGAGTTAAGTAAGCAAAAGAACAAAAAAATGGTCCAATAAGTTTTTATTGGGCTTGTTCCAATCAGAAATCCAGTTCAACGTCTCAAGGGAGGCGCAATTGGAAAAAATATAAAAACTAAATACTACTTATAATGGAACAAAGAAAGCCCAGCAATAAATCCGGGCAGATTCCTGCCCCTTGGGCCCGAGTTAAGAGTTTCCTCAATGACGTCATCCCTTTCGTGACATTGGTAAAAGCTATGCCATTTATGGTAATGTGAGACACGAGAAGAGAAATCTCTGCGACCAATTAAGCGAGCTTCAGAGGAGTAAGGAAAGTATTTCTATCCATCTATCCATAGAACTACATTTGTGGGTTTTAATAAGAAATTGTTTGGGATTCTGCCTAAGTACCTGGTCAGACTCGTAAATATTTTTTAATATGGCCAAGATTTCTATTTTTTAATAATTTATTGAAACAAGGAAAAATAAGGCATCACTAAATCTTACAAAAAATACTTTTTGTTGGTTTTTCTTATTGACTATTTACCTTTCGTGACGTGATCTTTCAGGCCATTTGTAGAATTATTCATGAAGAAAAGATATACCAGTGACTTGCAGTATACCTCATCACTTAAATGAGCGACAGTCGTGATTTGGAGTCATTACTCCAATATGCCAGCATTATTTGCAAGGCAAAACGGTTGGCATAAGGTTGAGCCACTTAACGTAGCCAGTAAAAGTCGTTTAGGTCAACGTTCTAACTGTACTTAGTTACCATCGTAACATGCCAAGTTTCCCAAAATGTATAGCGAAACTTTTCGGCTTTAGCACTCTTAAGTACACCCTTTCAGTTTCTTTTTGCTCCCAACTCTTTTTCTCCCTTAAAATATTTATGCTTGATCAAAATTAATTTTAACAATTAAGACTAAGGATAATAGCATCATATTTTTACCCGTACCACATGGGTAATTTTACTAATAGTTAAACACATTAGCTTTCGAAAACTTCCGGGTTTTAAAAAGTTTTTCTTGTCACTGCTTTTAAGGGTAACTAATTTACAGATAGGTTACCTTGAATCCTAAATAAAGGACAATTTTTTTTCATCTCATAAACAGTTTCAGTCACAGATAATAATTGAAATAGTGTTGTATTTGTACTCACTGACGCATTTTTCGCCGCGAAATCCGCACGGTGGTTCGGAGAGGGGCACGTGACCGCCCGGCCATTTCAATTCCCGCAGGAATCTCACCTCCTGTGTGCGAGAATTTTAAATTAAGTCAAAAATGTTGTTGTCACTTAGAAAATCTGTCTCAGTTTTCATGAAAATCGATCACTATTTGTACTGAACTGGAACAATAATAATGTTTGTGTAAATCTACTTAGACTGGTTGAAACGGTATACTTATGTAGTTAAACTATGAAAATTACCGTAAAAAAGAATAGCCAGAATGTAATAATCGGAACATTATAAACAAAAAATGGCGAATAGGCAAATCCCCGATCAATTTTTGGCGGAAAGAGACCATTTATAGTTCCTCGCCCTAGTTTAAAGGATATCAGTGGTTGCGTTCACGAGTGCGTTTGTTGGCACAAAAGTGCATCTCGCAGGCCAAAATGTGACGTAAACTCCAAACAGTTAAGGCGCCGCTTATTCGGGCCACGTCCAGATTCGCTATGTGTACGTGAGCCGCCTCTTAATTCACAATCTATTTACATTTTCCTAAGAATTCACAAGATTCACATGTTGCGACGAAATAAGTACCTACACAGTTTGTTATGTCCATTTCGTTACAGTTAAGTCAGTGACTTTAGTCTCTATTTTTTTACGCACAACCAACGGCAAGCCAAGTTTTAATTACACTTGTTAAAAATATAAAGCTTGTGCTATGAACTCGATCTCTGTAAATAACAGTCGCGGTGGGATCAATTTACCTACGATACGAGACGGCGGCGTGCGTCGGCGAGGATTATTTGCAGTCCAGTCTCCATTATTTTTATTTACAGCTCTAGGAAAATTCACTCCAACCTATTTTGTTATAATTTTGCTATAAAATCTAACAAAATTATTAAAATTAGAGATGAGCAAAAGGACGATACTAATATAGATCGAAAGCTCGGCTCGGACCTTCATAAGCTTTAGTAAAGTGTTATAGAATTTGGTTATCTGTTCTTAAGCGTGCCCATCTAATCTAATAAAATGAGATGTTTCTGGGTCAAGGATTTTGCCTCTAATGTACTTATTATATCTAGTGTATCCCTTGATTCTATCTTCGTCTTGTATTTTACACAGTTTTATCGTCCTAGATAATTTTCGTAGAACACATATTCAGATTAATTAATAACAAATTGGAAGTCTATATTATGTAGTCACCGGATGAGACTTGTGCAGCACTGCCAGCGGGTAGAGACCGGGCGGACGGCTGGGGTCGATCGACAGCAGCGTGTAGTTGCCTTCAGCGTCGCCATTCTCGTCCATGTGTACCCAGTACCTGTACAAATATCATACAGTCTAGCTAGAGTCTAGGGTATGACTGAAGACTTCATTGTTTACAAGTCCGTAATCTATTGAAAAACAGTCTCTACGAAATATACTTATTTAACGTGTCTGATTGAGGTTCCTAATTTGGGAACAGTCTTTAATGTTAGCAATGGCTTATTATAGAAGTTACAGAACTTGCACGACCCAAATTTTCTAGTCTCCAATAAGAAAGACAATGTCTAATCTTATGACACAACGTCAGGACTTGCAACAATTTTCCCGTCTCAATTAAAGTAACATCATGCCTAATCCTGCAATAAAAAACTAAAACAGCGTGAGCAGAAAAACTCGATAGCCTGAGGGGAAAATATTTCACTCACCCCATAACACTGTGGTATGTAGTGTTGCGCATGTAGGCAGCAATGGCGCGGCCGTCGCGAGGGTTGTCGCCGGTGTTTAGTGCTGCAACCAGCGCGCGCGCATACACCCAGACCGCGTCGTGGAGCCACGCTGCTTCCACTGGGATCTATGTACAGCCGATAACATATCAGATTAAACAATTTAGTAGTAAAATACCAATTATTACAACAAGTTACATCGCGCGCATACAACCACACTAGGTACAACACACACGCATCGTGGAGCCACGCCGCTTTGACGGGGAACTATAGTCACAGGTTTAGCTTAATGTGTGGACGAGTGGACACTATTAAACAATATTCCAAGACACAAATCCTTCAAAAACATTTCATTTTAGACTGAAAACCGAGTTATTTTCAATTTGCTGTAAACAAAATTTTCAGTAGCTTTGAAATCAATATTTTCACTGAGTAAGGCTAATAAGTAAGGAAAATAGCTTCTATATGTATAAACTAGCGGCCGCCCGCGACTTCGTACGCGTGTCATTAACTTCTCACTATCATGTGGGTTTTAAACCTTTGTTTGTCACCTGTCATCCGCTTTGCAATGGATGGAAATCGAACCTTAATTTCGAACTCCTCCTATGTTCTTCTGATTAATTTCGTTGCGGATCCAATGACAGTTTAACTTTCCCCCGGGACAAACTTGACCTTCATTGGTTGGGTTTTTTTGTGGCGGTCAAGCTGTAGATCCTGGCTACACAGGAGTTGCAGTGGTGGGAACGAGAGGTGGGAATAGTCCCATATCATGTGGGCTATATTCCATATAGTGTTGGTTAATGAGCCAATATTCCATAGGAGGTTGGAAACGACCTGATCGTACGACACGCACAATGTGTTTTTATCGGACTATCATCGCTCTGGGATTAAACTTGACATATTCAAGTTGATCCATGAATTACGAGTATTACGAAACGGATGTAAAAGTTACTTTTAATTAAAAGTGCATCACGTTCATCGAATTAACTCATTCGCGCTATGTCATAATGACTGCTCTATCGCAAAACTGTGTCGCACGTTGAACAGCGGGCTTTAATTAACTCTGTAATTAATTTGGCAACGTGAGATGTTAATGTTGTTTTTAATTTTCATGTATTATTCTGTACAGCTACATTTGATTGTTTACATTCGTATGCCGCATAATTATGCATGCCACTTTAAATATTTCATTAGTATCATCATTATCATCATTTCAGCCATAGGACGTCCACTGCTGAACATAGGCCTCCTCTAATGATTTCCATATAGACCGATTGGTAACGGCCATTAGCACCTCACCTACGTTTAATTTAATTACACAAAGAAATAGGCACTCTATAAAGATTGTGTTGACAAAACGTTGATTCTATTAAAAATCAAACCCCAAGTCAACATGGAAATCAAAGTCGAAAATAATTGTGTTTACTCACCACTTTGCCTCCTCCGAATGCGCGTAGGGGATTAGTGAAATTGAACGGTGGCATCTGGAGTCTCCTGTTGACCTCCATGGCGAAGGCAGGGTAGGAGGGCGATGGGGAGGGCGTGACAGCGAGGTAGGACCGAAAAGCCTTCAGGGCCCTTGAAGTGGGTTCCTTGCGGAGAGGACCGGCCAGGTATTGCACGGCTTCCTGAGGTTCGTACTTTTCAACGTCAACTCCTATGGCCGCGTATTCACCTGGACAATTTTTTAAAATAAAGCAGAGTCATAGACGACAGAATATTATGTAGGTAGGAGGTTTCTGAGGGAGGGAGAATAGAAGGTAGTCGGCCAAAAAATTCATTTAACTATTTCAATTTAGTCAAATTAATACGTTACCCTACGCTAAGTAAGTATGTATTAGTAAGTATCGTTACTTTATACATCAGAATAAAATATCAGCTAAATACCTATTTCATTTATAGCAATCTGTGACAAACTGAATTACACGAAGGCAAAGCTGCGGGAAATAGCTAGTGATTTATCTATAAATCCCCTTTGCAACTAAAAACCGACATAAATGCCACCGCCAGTGAATAGATTTACGGTTTCACTTGCAAACAAAAACCTCTGTCAGATTTAAGGATTTATGCTCTAAATAGATAGTCTGCAGAACTCGGGGACTGCCTTGATAACCAAATACAGAAATTCGATGACATAAAATACTCTATCTAAACTACCTACCTCTTAGTATAAATGTCTTTTGGAAACACATAATATTAACAAATCCCATTTATTGTGTCTTTAATTGACCGTTCATTTATTTTATACGATTTTGTAAACAATAGATTTATTGATTTAGAAGGTTGTTCCCATAAATAGGTTACAATGGTTTTAGTATGAAGACATCAATGTAGAGTCCCGTAATTCATAATGGACTTACTCTTAATAACAATTTTACCCAAAAGCTTATTTGTAGGTAAAATTACATCTTTTTGGGATGTTATAAAAATACACTTGCCCACGTACTGTAATACTTATTAGACATCGCGTTTCGTATTGATAAAATCACAACGGCCTCTAACGAACCATCTCAAATAACATCCTTATTTATTTTCAGGGACGTTTTAGCTCGTAAAATTATCTCCGTAGTAATTATGGTCTACAAAATCATAGCCGCTAAGTGAATGGCTCTACCAACCTTCAAATAAATAATAAAAATAAATTGATTCTACTTCACAGAAAGGGGCGAATTTTCTTCGGGAATAATGGAGTGTTATCCGACCAACAAAGGGGAAGACCTAGACAAATATATCAGTCTCGGCTTATGGAAATCACGCACGTAGGTGCTTACTTACACGTCTTTGGAACTCATAGTTTCTTTCGCTACAGTGATAATAATTAATCTTCATTTTATGTTAGTCGCAGAAGCTTCATATTGATAAAAGAGAAGTTTCATCAAAACGTAACAATGTTTTAGCTAAAATCCTGGATCTTTTTTCATTAAAGCGAGATAAAAAAAAACAAAATTTTTTGTGAGACCTTAATTAAAAAATATATTTTGTCCTCGTAGTAAAATTTTAAAAGCTTTTTATAATAAGTCTTTTTTTTTTATAAAATTCTTCTAAAACACACAAAAGCTAGCTGACTAAACGGCCATTCTCAGATAAGCTAGTTTTTGCGTGTCCGGGCTGTTAAATCGTTAAAAATGACAAAATAGAGACATGCAAGTATTTTTATATGTTACTTAACAACCCTATCCAGTTGTGCATTAAGTCATAGGCCTCTATTTTAAGTATTTGTGTCTAAATTAATTTCACGAACCTCTGTTCTCTAATTACCGTTACGCGTCCGCACACCGACTTAATGTTAAAAGTTGGCTGTAATTTTTATGTCGTAAAGATTTCGTTTACCCCATTCAACATTTTAAAGAGTATAAAAGATTGTCTTATGCATAGCAAAATATCTATTCAATAGAACCATTCTGTAAATAATAAGAATTAAAAAACTGCTTGTCCGAGGGAAAATCCTAATTCCCGTGACGTTTTTTGTTTTTGGGCACACAAGCCTAAATAATAATATTTGACACATCATTTACGCGCGCGGCGCGAGCCCTTAGTTAGTTCTATGACCTGTAAGCAAGTAGACGTCTATTGCGTTGGCGTACCGTCGATGAATTGCGTAAGAGTATAATTACCATATCTTTGGTTTTCAATTTTTCTATTTACCATGTCCTTATTTTTAAACTAGAATTTTGAAGGTAGATCCACGTTGTTGATTTAAATAGAATCAGTACTTTGGCCTCCATACGTTATAGTAAGACAGTATTTGCATACCCTGCAGATTTTGGAAATTTTGAAGAAAAACTATCGTTTTCTAATTTCCATGTACTAATTACCATATATCTATAATCACCGTTGTATGAAGTTATTACCTACATGCATGCATTAAATTGCACTCACGATTGAATAAGTATGATTATAAAATATCTAGACTTTCGCATTACAACTTTACGGACTTTTCTTCCAATCTGACATCAAAATTTTGAAAAGCTTTCGTTAGAGTTACCTCGAAATAGATTCGATTTCATGACAAATGTTCAGCTTTGCTGTTGCTGCATGGTTGTTTGATTTTAGAGTATATTTTAACCCCTAAGGTAACCCCACAAAAAGAAGTTAGCTGGAGTGAAATCGGGGCTTCCTGGTGGCCAGGAGATGTCACCCCTGCGTGAAACATGTCTCGTACCAGATATTTATGTTTACTATTAATATCATTGATATTAACATGTTAAATCATTAATTAATTCTAATATAATACCATTAAAATCTATCCATGTTAACTTTGGCCTAAGAAGATGAGATTTTCCAACAGTAACACTTACCTGGCATGATCACATTAAGAACAAAAGGGAACCAATGAGCAGACAATGGGCCTTTTCAAGACGAGAGTGTTTAGGCACTTTATAATAATAATAATAATAAATACTCTTTATTGCACACCACATAAAAAGAAAACAGAAAGAAAAGGAACACATAAGGTACAATTAGGCGGTCTTATCGCTATGAAGCGATGTTAAGAAGAGCCATCTATTGGAGCGCGTGAGAAGCTCTAACCAAAGATCAATGGCAATACTATCACCGAGCACACCGCATCGATTACGTCACGCGATGTCAAGAAACCACAACAGATGGCGCTGAAGCACACCTATATAAACGATTGCACGGACGCTTAACGTCTCTCATTCTCATTTGAACTTTCAACTGAAATATTGTAAACGCTTTATTGTAAAGTAATAAATCCCAGTATATCTTCAAAGTCGCCTGATTTACCCGTGTTGATCCATACACACAAGAAGATTAGGAGTCACAGACAATAGCTAGAAATTAGAAGCCTAGGAACACACTCTGAACACGCAAACATTGGACCTTCAGAGCCGCATCATCCATCATCACATCGAGGGATCAGCAAAGGGTCTGGCCAAATCGTTCCTTTTTTCCCCCATCTTATCCCATTTCAATTTTACTAAAGCTGTGCTTGTTCCTCTAGGTACCGTGTTGTGCTTCCTCACGAGTCACGTACGCAGTTTACAGGAATTTGGTGAGTACCCACTTTTATAAATCGTCAAAATGAGTGTTGAAAACGTAACCGTTCGTTGTAAATCTCCTAATTTGTGCGTAGATTCTGATGATACTGTAGTTAGAGAATTAAATAAAAAACGCGGTTCAATCAAGGGTAGACTGACGTTATTCGTAAAATTTGTAAATTCCTTTCATAACCACTCTCGTCCTAGCGATAAACAATTAACCGAATTAAAATTGCGTAGTGAATTAGCCAAATCATTATTTAGTGAATTTAATAGCATTCAAAGCTCCATCGAAATGCTCATGGTGTTAGATAGTGAAACTGCAATTCAGTTAGAACATCGTGAATCATTTGAAAATATTTATTACGAAACCATGGCAGAAGCAGAAGGTTTAATAAAACGTTTTAGCCTTTCTGATTCAACTAGTGCTAGTTCTAGGTGTGAAGCTTCGATAAATATTAAGCTTCCTACTATTTCACTACCCTCCTTTGACGGGTCGTTTGAAAATTGGTTAGAGTTCAGGGATACCTACCTTTCTATGATTCACAACTCCACCCAGCTTGATGACATTCGTAAATTCCATTATTTGCGTACATCGCTAACTAGTCAGGCAGCTCAAGTTATTAAATCAATAGAATGCACATCAGAAAACTACACAATAGCTTGGGATTTGCTCAATGAGAGGTATAATAACGTCAAGTTGCTGGTACATAATCATGTGAAGTCTTTATTTACCATTCAAAATCTAAATAAAGAGACTTCATTTCATTTAAGGAAATTAATTGATATAGTTTCAAAGAATTTACGTGCCTTAAAGACACTCGGGGAACCTATAGAATATTGGGATACACTTATTATTTATATCATTACCTCCAAATTAGACGCAGTAGTTGAGAAAGAGTGGGAGGAACATAAAAATAATTTATTTACGCAGCATCATAAACGCGTTAAGTTAGACGATCTCATTACATTCTTGAAAAATAAGGCTGACACTTTAGATATGATTAAAGCGCATAATTCTTCATCATTTTCTAATAGTAAAGTCCCTTTTGATAACAATAAAAAACCTCAACAACAATCGCAACAAAAATCACATATTTTCGCTTCAACAAAAAATAATGTGAATTCCAAAAGTACCCGCACATGCTCATTATGCAGCGGAAATCATTCGCTTTATTCTTGTACTAAGTTTTTGGATTTAAACGTTAAAGAGAGATTAGAATTCGTTAATAATAAAAGGTTATGTGTTAATTGTTTACGAGCTGGACATTTCGCTTCAAATTGTTATTTTGGTCCGTGTAAACAGTGCAGTAGAAAACACAACAGTTTATTGCACAGTAACAATAATGATAAAGTAGAAAACGCATTAGTATCAGTCGTGGAGTGCCAACCGGATTCGAACCCCGTACTGCACTCGTCGGCAGTGTTACATACAGCCGAACCGACACGAAACAAGAATTCGAACAATAGTTTGTATACGCAGGCGTCAGAAACTGTTTTATTATCCACAGCTTTAGTGGAGATAGCAGGTAATGACAATGTATATCATAAGGCTCGCGCTTTGTTAGACAGCGGCAGTCAACACTGTTTAATTACAGAAAATTTACGTAAAAAATTAAAAGTCGATTCGATACAGTCCACATATCATATCACAGGAATAGGGCATTCACACACTCAGTCAACAGAGTTGTGCGAAATTAAGGTCAGGTCATTAAACGGTGATTATAATACTCGCTGTAAATGTATAGTTTTGAAACATATAACTTCAAATTTACCAACAGTTCCATTACATTATAACTCTTTAGACATTCCGAATAATATTCAGTTAGCCGATTCGTTATTTTATTTACCGTCAAAAATTGATTTATTGATCGGGGCTGACGTGTTTTGGGAATTGTTGATAGAAGGTAAAATGCGTTTACCGGCAGGTCCTTACCTACAAAACACTACGCTAGGTTGGATTATTTCAGGCATTGTTTATAATTCAAAATCAATAAATAACAAAATACAATGTCATCATTTGCAATCTTTACAATTAGATGAGCAGTTACGTAAATTTTGGGAATTAGAAGAAAATTATAGACATAAACAATATCTTACAGAGGAAGAACGCCATTGTGAACAGCTGTTTACTGAAACTACAAAACGTGCAGTTGATGGTCGTTTTTCAGTTCGCATTCCAGTACGAAATGAATTAGTACTTGATGAATTAGGTAATAGTTACGATATTGCAAAAAATAGATTTTTGTCATTAGAACGCAGGTTAGAACGGTCTCAAGAGTATAAAAAAATGTATAGTGATTTTATGCAAGAGTACTTAGACCTAGGTCACATGACACGTATTGAAAACTACACTTCACCTCATTATTTTCTACCGCATCACGGTGTCTTACGAGAGCAAAGTACTACTACAAAACTAAGAGTAGTTTTCAATGCAAGCCAAAAAACATCAACTGGCAAATCTTTAAATGATGTCCAAATGCCAGGGCCTGCATTGCAAAACGAATTATTTTCTATAATTTTGCGTTTTCGTCAATATAAATTTGTCGCTTGCGCGGATATCGAGAAAATGTTCAGGCAAATATTAATTCATGAAAATCAAAGAGATTTACAGTTAATATTATGGCGAGAAAATCCATCACAGCCTATCAGTGTGTACCGGCTTAATACTGTAACATACGGTACGGCGTCTGCACCGTACTTGAGCAATCGTTGCATTAAACAACTAGGCTTTGACTGTACGGACGAAGACATTTCACGTACAATATTAACAGATTTTTATGTAGATGACCTTATAACTGGTTCAGATTGTATTGAGAAGTTATCACACATATGTAAGGGTGTATCTGAAACTTGTCTATCTGGTTGTTTTCCCTTAAGGAAATGGACATTTAATTCGCCTGAAAATATTTTGAATAATAACATAACTTTTGATAATTCCAAAAATTTTTCTTTAGATGAAAATTATTCCAGTAATACTCTTGGTTTAGGTTGGTTTAACAAAAGTGACGAATTTCATTTCACATCAAAGGTCAATTTTGAATGTAATAATGTTAGTAAACGACAAATCTTATCAATTGTTTCACAGATTTATGACCCTCTCGGTTTGTTAAGCCCGTTTATAATTATTGGCAAAATGATATTACAAAAGTTATGGTTATGTAAACTTGATTGGGACGATGAAGTACCTATTAATATTTTAAAGAACTGGGAAAAGTTTATTGAAGCATTAACTTATTTACATAATATTCGCGTACCGCGTCATGTTGTAGGAACGTGTGACCATTCTAGGATCGAATTACACATATTTACGGATGCGAGCGAGGCTGCATACGGTGCGTGCGCTTATGTTCGGACGTGCAATAGTAATGATGACGTCATCACGGTGAGATTATTATGTTCGAAGAGCCGCGTCGCGCCAGTGAAACCGGTTAGCATTCCACGGCTCGAGTTATGCGGTGCACTATTGGGAGCTAGATTGTATGATAAAATAATTAAATCACTTCGATTGAACTTTGACAAAGTTGTTTTTTGGACAGATTCTACTATAGTTCTCAGATGGTTGCAAATGTCACCACATCAGTTAAAGACTTTTGTTCAGAATCGCGTTGTTGAGATAAATGAGTTGACAAGCAACACAATTTGGCTGCATGTAAACTCGTCAAATAATCCAGCTGACCTGGTTTCCCGTGGAGTACCTTTAAATGAATTGAGTTCATCAACTTTATGGTGGAACGGACCCACCTTTTTATTTGAAGATAGCATAAAATGGTCACAAAATCAAAATAATATTTTACAGAACTTAAATGATTTACCTGAGTTAAAACTTCCCACTACAAACTTGTTGTGTAGTAGCGATTCTAATTTACCTATCATTGATTTCAGCCGATTTTCTAAACTAAATCGATTACAAAGAACTTGTGCTTATGTAATGCGTTTTATACATAACATACGAACAAAATCTATTGATGAGCGGTTACACGGGCCGTTATCAGTAGAAGAACTTGATAAATCCTTATTGTTTATAGTTAGACAGGCACAAATAGAATCGTTTCCTGAAGAATACAATGCGCTTTATAATAATCTTGCTATAAATAAATCAAAACGTAATATTTCCAGTTTAAATATATTTTTAGATGCTGACAAAATCATAAGAGTCGGGGGCAGATTAGTTAATTCTGAATTTTCATATGACAAAAAGCACCCCATTTTATTGTGTAGTAAACATATCTTTACCTGTTTATTGTTTCAAAGTCAACATTTAAAATTATTGCACGCTGGGCCTCAATTAATTTTATCTCATATCAGAGACAATTGGTGGCCACTAGGCGGTAGAAACTTAGCAAAAAAAGTCGTTAACCAGTGTGTTATATGTTGTCGTTTGAAAGGTAAAATAGTACAACCAATCATGGGTAACTTACCAACTGAACGAGTAACTGCAAATTTTCCTTTCATAAACTGTGGAGTAGACTATGCTGGACCTTTATTTATTTTAAATAAGAAAGGTAGGGGTTCCAGACTAGAAAAATGTTATTTATGTCTGTTTATATGTTTTTCAACTCGAGCGATACACTTGGAACTAGTAACTAGTTTGTCTTCACAGAGTTATATTTTAGCACTGAAACGATTTATTTCCCGGAGAGGAAAACCTTATCAAATATTTTCCGATAATGGACGTAACTTTGTAGGAACAGCTCGTGAATTTTCAGATTTTTTAAAGTGTAATTCTCAGTCTATCATTGATTACGCTTCAGATAATCACATTAAATTTAAATTCATTCCCCCTTACGCGCCTCATTTTGCCGGTTTATGGGAAGCTGGTATCAAGTCCTGTAAGCACCATATAACACGTGTGGTAGGAAATGTAAACATGACTTATGAGGAATTCAGCACAGTTTTGGTACAAATTGAAGCTGTCCTGAATTCCCGCCCTATGTATCCTTTATCCTCAGACCCCAACGACTACTCTCCACTCACTCCTGCCCACTTCACTATCGGTCGGCCGCTGACTGCACCTGCAGAGAGTGATATTACCGCTGCAACCACGAACACACTCAATCGTTACCAGCGAGTTGAACAGCTGAGGCAGACATTTTGGAGGAGATGGTCTACAGAGTACATATCAGAGCTTCAGAAACGTACTAAATGGCAACAGAAAACTGAAGACTTGCAAACTGGAACATTGGTTGTCATAAAGGACGATAACCTTCCGCCGCTGAAATGGCGGTTAGGACGCATAATAACTCTGATTTCAGGCAGTGACGGCGTACCAAGGGTTGCTGTCATTCGGACGGCCACGGGCGTCATACACAGGGCATTCTCAAAGATATGCCCACTTCCGGTCGCTGAGGTGCCAGGTTCGAGGCTCGGCGCGTGACACGACGTGAGCTGAGATGTTGAGAGGGAGTCTCTCAAGGCCCGCCGGAATGTTAAGAAGAGCCATCTATTGGAGCGCGTGAGAAGCTCTAACCAAAGATCAATGGCAATACTATCACCGAGCACACCGCATCGATTACGTCACGCGATGTCAAGAAACCACAACAGATGGCGCTGAAGCACACCTATATAAACGATTGCACGGACGCTTAACGTCTCTCATTCTCATTTGAACTTTCAACTGAAATATTGTAAACGCTTTATTGTAAAGTAATAAATCCCAGTATATCTTCAAAGTCGCCTGATTTACCCGTGTTGATCCATACACACAAGAAGATTAGGAGTCACAGACAATAGCTAGAAATTAGAAGCCTAGGAACACACTCTGAACACGCAAACAAGCGATCTCTTCCAGACAAACACTTTGTACCATCCTAGACTGCATCCTACCTGCTTTGTTTTGTATGCATAGAAAAAAAACTTCGTGATATGCAATGGATACTGGGCAGAAGAAGCTTGGAGAACAAACTAAATACAAATGCATCCTAAGACCCATGTAGACATTTATGGCATCGACCGGTTTACAAAGTCCACTGAAGTGATACCAAACGTCAAAGGGGGTGTAGAAAATTCCTGTAAAGCTTACAAACAAAGACTAGACCGTCATGAAATCTATTTGCTGCATCCCTTCTAAATTCTGAGAATTCTGCATTCAGGCTCTGGAGAAAGCGAATAGCATAAATCTGAAAACTTATTGTAAAAGAATCGAGGTGACAAATCATGGGATATGCAGAGCTGGAACTGTCATTATTACAAATTCAATTTAATCTGATAATGGGTAATGGCTGATCACAGATAGATTAAAAAGAGGAAAAAACACTTATATCATTAATACATTTTTCGATATGCATTACCGAAAAGTCAAATTTGTGAAACCTCCTGATCCATTACCTGTATCCATCGTTTGTACCACATTTAAAGCAAATAAATGATGGTTCAGATTCTGATTCAGCTAAATGCTCTCATTTTAAATGTGACACATAGCCCCTTCTTGCTGAAACTAAGTGTTCCTGTTATAGCCTCGATTCTTGCTGTATACTGAAAATATGATACAATAAATAATAGAAATTAGTCTTTTTCTTTTTGCAAAGGGTTATTAAGAGTACCTACAGCCTTTTATATGACGCTATATATTTGTGTACAAATTTATCAATGCAAGATGTTGTTTTTTTGCTATTTTACACATCTTTTCTAATTACCATTAGATTAAGTAATAGCCTTATCTAATTACCGTGACCATAAAATTTTTGGGTCTCATTTACGTGAAAACCGCTTTGAATAATTTGACGCCTTTACGATTGTTAAATTCGTACTTTTCATGTGTTTTATATTTAAATGCGTTTAAGTCAATTAAGCCAAATTTCAAAAATAATATGGTAATTAGGCTGAGAACACCTAATCGTGAGAATGACCGTAAAAACAAAAGAGTAGAGAGGACATTTTAAGCAAACCCGTATGAGTACAAAGGAAATGAAAGAGCTGATTCTGAAACAGACCAAGTACCTAAATTGCAGACGTAATTCCCTTTGTTCTCCTGACGAAAGGTGAAGATAATGCTAAAAAATTCCATCTCTATATTAGCAAGAAACTGAGATAGATTCTTTTTGCGGCCGAGGATCGTTTCGATTTGCATAACCAAATATGCGACAAGACTACCTCTTGCCTTGTTTCACAGTAATACAGTTGAATGTTTTGTTCACGAAGCCGGGATATGAAACTGGTGGTCTAAAATGACATTATTAAAAAACAAGTCACTTTATTTTAACTAACAATAATGAAAGTTAAGTTGTGAACCTACCTGAGTCCAGTAACTGCATAGCATCCAAAGCCAACATGAGCCCAATGTGGTCGTGATAGTACCCCACAGTGACGTAGACTGCAAGAGAAATATTGCAACATACAGTTATTGTCATTTAACATGCAGTTATGTACCTACAGTCTTTAGGTAGATTTATTTAATGAAACTGAAAACGCATAGGTACTTATGTAAGATTGTCTATCTTGCAAGAGACACAGGGCTTTCAGTTACTGATAATTACATTACTGAAAAGCCTACACACTCGGTATGTGTCTGTAAGCATAGATTCTGACAAATAAACTGTTATTGCCCATGAAAATATTCAAACTCACTTCTGGTGTCCTTATAAGTCTCCCTTACGATGTCCAAAAAGGGGTTTCTGCTGAAATTTTCCCGCCTGTTCTCATAGTAGAAAGGCTGGCGGTACTCCATGGCCGCACGCACGGAGATGTGTTTTTCTCTGGCTGCCGCCATGATGGCGAGCGCTAGGCGGGAAAAGTCGTGGTTCGGCGCTTTGAGGTAGATAAATGCCACCTGTTAAAGTTATTCGTTAGTTTAGTTATCTTTCGTTTAAGAATGAAAATTAGTTGACTCTACTACGACTTAGTAAATAATCTTGTCATTCACATGCCAGTAAAATATTTCTGACTCTCCAAATCTACGCTAGAGATAATAAGATACCAATAAAAGAGTGTCTCTCTCTTCTTTAATCAAAAAAATCAAACCATGAATGAAATCCCAAATCATTCAAAGATAAACATTTTCTGAAAATCTCTTATTCGATCGATCAGCGGCAACATGAATGTTATGTGGTATAGTGTAATGTTTACATGCATGAAATTGAAGTGGCTGAGCACGGCGACGACGGAGCGCGAGATGTCGATGTCAGACGGGCGCGTGCGCGCGAACGTTGCGTACACGCGCTTGTTGGAGCTGGCCACGTCGCGGCAGTACTGACAACAAATAAAAAAATAATTTACTTTATTGTTTTTACGAAAATCACAAGAAAAGTCATTAAATTAAAAAAATATATTAAGGGCATTATTACAAACAAGTTAAACACACGTTGAACGTTGGTTTACGCTGACATTTCCACAATAAATGTCAATTTAAACAAGTGTTTAACAGGTGTTTAACTTAAGCCCCAGTGTTATGCGGTTGTTTGAGCCATAATATCATACTTACCTACTCGTCTACCATGCTGAAACTTTTGAACGGATGGGTAATCGTAGTCACAAGAGAGAGGTTCGCTATGTACTCGTATATGAATTATCTTAGACTAAGAAGTATTTACATAGTTCCAGTGAAAGATTACGACGATTTTACGTGTCAAATGAAATTCACATCATGAAAAATTAACAAAGCTTTTTTCGTCTAAAACATTGAAAAAGTTGAATGTGTTATTATTACTAAATCTATTCTTATACTAGGTTCAACATTTTATTACATCCGTCTGTAAAATGATAAAATGGCTCTTTGTAAGTAGCCCGTGGTGGGCGATAGAAATATCTTTAGATAATTTATTGTAATAACACATCAGTTAATACAAATATTGGAAGTTCAGACTTTGCTCTTTGATACCCTGCTTACGCTCCTTTGGTAAAGATTAACAAACATCCTAAAGATACACCACTTTCTCGGATTCACACACTCTAGCTAGATGTTCTTCAAGATTTGATGGAGGAAAATCAGTTATACGTTAAGTTTTCAGCATTTTTTTCGAGATATCAAATCCATCTACTTATCAAAATACATGATGAAATTATACATAATTTACATATTTTATGTTAAAGATCCTGTCCTGTTTTGGTTTTTCGCGTTTTCGCTTCGCGCATTTTTCGGTTGGTCGCTCACTACTTAGTGGAAAAAAGTCCTTATTGCCTCTTCAAATGATTGCGGCGACAAATTCATTGTGTCTTACCTTGACTGTACCTAATGGCGTCACAAAGTTAAGGGATAATAATCTTGGTATTAAAATTAACACTGGGTCTAATGTTCTAAGTTATGTTATGAAATAAGAAACTGATAATTAATTACAAAGGATGGTTACTCACATAGCTGATCATGGGCAGGTTGAAGGCAGCGGCCATGCGGCCCTCGTGCACGCACGTCTCCTGCGGCCCGATGAACGCCGACACGTTGGTTGCCCACAGGGCTGCCACCTGAGAAATAAAGCTTATTTTAATCACACAAGTGTTTTTATCAACCAATAGGCCTGGGATGCGCGCCATGATAAACTTTTATCGAAGTATTTTATCGATTTAGTACGTCAAACCCATATATTTGCCGTCTAAAGTCGACGACAAGATTTGGACTTGACGCGCATTGTAGCCCGGCAGGATCTTATAAGTCATAAATTCTTCTAAGAGTCAATTTTCCAGTCTCAAAATAAGTAGAGTTTCTAGCGTGACCACGCACTTTACTGTGCCCTTGTTTTCCGAATAGGATTGAACTTACTATACTTTTAATAAGATTATTATCTCATCTCGTTCGTTTTTAGCAACAGTATATCGTAAATCGTGCAGCTAGATTTTCAGTGCGCAGTCAATACGAGAACAAAGCAAGTAGGTATTGTGTACGTACGTATACAAAAAGAGCACTATTAGCATTCTATTCAACTCAAATAGAAGGTAGCCTAGTAAAATAGTACTTTATGTAGTGAGGTGATTGCTAAAGAACGTACCTATTTAATCGCCTTCCCAGGGAATTTCAATTTATTGGAGCAGATCGGATAATCCGTCAGAGGAACAAAATTGAAACTTTGCAGTCCGCAGCTTCATTCGAAACGTTTTATAGTAGGGTCTATCTATACATAATTATACCTACTTGTTTATGCCATAAATAGAATGTCAGCGGTTGCATAAAAATTAAATTCTTAACTAGAGTAGGTACCTAACAAAAATCAAAGTATAGTCACAGAATAAGTAATAGTACTGTATAGTTCGCATTTATAAATTAAATCTACAAATTCTTTAATTTAATTTAATCTGTGAAAAAAAGTAGGTCAGCTTGTATCTTTATTACCGGAAAACCGATCGATTAAACAAGTCAAGTTACTCGTTTAAGGAGAGTAGGATACAAAAAGCAAATAAACGGAAAGTTTAAAATTAGATAACTGGAGCGCGTATGTTAGAACCCGTTTATTGAGTGTTCATTTAGCTATAATTTCGCTACTGCCAAAATATACACATTAACAAAACTGCTTCGCAGTTGAGCAAGTGGAATAGTTTGTGATGTAAGATGATGTTTAGTGAATTCATTGGCAGAAACTATCAAGGTTTCTGACATTTGATTTATGATTATACTTTGTGTAATGACTCACCCCAACCCAACCGGGGGTGATGAAAGGGTCATTATTCGAGTTCATCGCTAATATTTCTCTGATAGCGTGCCTTTGAATCTATCTGACGTAATGACTTCTGTATGTTATAGATAGCCAGCCTCAATAAAGCTTTTGATTGAGCTTTTTCCGTTACTACTATTAGGATCGCGGAAACGGCAGTCCTAAGGCGATTACTAGCGCTCGCTCTAGTACAGTGACCATCTCGATCTGTCTTGAATATTTTCAGTAGGTAGGTACTTTTAGCAAAATAAGAGTCTTATAGTTGGTAGGAAAATCTATAATCTAATTTGTACATAGAACTGCACTTTAAATAACGAAAATTGTCGTACCGAAGCCGAAACTAATTAAAAAAAAGTAATAAACATTAATAGAAAAATAAAAAGTTTTAAACTATTTTAAGCAATTCAACATGTCAATAGCTAGAAAAATGCTAATGTTGATCGCCTTAGTTGTGTAAACACTTGATTTCTTTGATGTATTTTCGAAACTAACCAGGCGCAAAGCTCGAACAATTTCTCAGTCGCCGACAGTTGTTAACTTCCTTGGAAATACAAAGAACGCTTTGCCGCACTAAACTCCGTGGGAAGGCTGCAGCAATTTTATGGATGTCGCTTTACGAGTACTATGACAAAGTGCGATAGAGGTTTTAATACTTTTAATATAAAACACGAGACCGTTGCCCGCTAAACATCCTAACTTATGTCGTAAAAGAAAATAACCTGTTTTGTTGAAAGTTAATAGTGGAAAATTAAAAGAAATTAATAACGATCATGGTGGAAACTTGGAAGTAAGTAATCTGTATCACGTAAGGAAGACAATCTTCGTTTTATGTTTTCCATCAAATGGTTATTCGTTTTCCAGCTTAACCCTTTGGCAGTAAACAGCCGGGGCGTTGCTTAGTGGGCGTCTCGCTGGGCAGCGTCAGCTAGAGGGAAATGAATAAACATTATCCGTTGAAACTTTCTAACAAACATCGCAGTAAATTTTGCGTTGAAAGCAGCTTGATTTTAACAAGTCGTATACAAATAAAAACTGACGACATGAATAAAAAACTAGTTCGCGATGTCTCGCATTCTGATTTTTGCACATTCTACGAGACTTATTCAAATCAATTCTTACAAGTGCTTCTAGAATCTAGAAACCGTAAGAGCTTGTTCCTAAGTATCTGAAGTGATCCCGCCTGGTTTTGTTTATTTCATCTCTCAATATTAACGCGCTATAAAAAACAAATGCGAAACGATTCATCAAGTGCCGTTTCATTTGTTGAAACGCTCTTTACCCTGAAAAATAAGCAAAAAGTTCTGTTTCACGTCGCGCCGCGCCGCCTGCGTCGGACAACGACAGATGCGGGCGGTTTTTTATTCGCACTCAGTCACACCCCGTATTTCGGTTTAACGGACTAACGAAAAATACTGTAAGGGAACGAAACGTTTTACCATCAATAGCAAAAAATTTACTGTTTTAAGAATTAGATACATTAGAAGGCTCAATAAACACACTAAGTATGTTGTGTTTTAATTTTATTATTGATGGAAACTGCATGGGCATAAAACTTTCTTTAATACATCGTCTACGTTTATTTTTAAAATGAAATCTTCGAGTGCCGATGATCGATAGTGGTCCACTCATCAACCTCACTGTGTTCTCAATTTATAGCATGTCTGTACTTTAAGACATTTTCTCGTAGTATAAACAGCTAAAATGAAAAGTATTTCGATAAGAAAACTGAGAATTTCTGTAGAATTACCTGTGGTATTACTTATGTCGGCTAAGGCAAAAGTCAGAAATTCTTGTTAAATTCAAAGAAGGAATTAGTTTGTCCAAACTGATTCCTTCTTTAATATTAATATTAAGAATATAAAATTACATGTTGGGATGACGATACAATATAGGTAAGCAAGTAAGTACCATCGCATTAACAAAGCTTCATTTATGTTAACGTAGGCACATAAGGGGCTCCTTCATTGACCCAAATGTACTCGGTTACTTGCAAAAATGTCTTAGGAAATCTCCTCGTGTAAATATAGCCACTTAACGGTAATGATCCTTATCATTTTAACAAGCCTTTGCCTTTGTGTCCTACGTCCCTTGATTTTTACGCTTGGAAGAAAAGAGTTGTAAGTTTTTCCGAGTAATTAAACAAAATCAGTCAAAGAAATAATTTCGCTGCTTAGTACATACAAGATTTTATTCCTCTCACTTATTTCTGTCCCAATTCATCTACAGGAAAATGCTAAGCGATCTACCAATTTAGCAGCAAGATGCGCGTGCCAGCAGCGAGCATTTATACTTCTGGTATGAAAAAGGAATAATTGCATGATTAATATGTTCGACACTTAAACCGCTCGTTAACTGCTACGCAAAGTGAATGAAACTCTTGAGATATCTCATTGACTTCAGCACGTGTTGTGCATTACGATGTCAGCTATTAATAGGTCATTGCGGTTTCAAGGAGTAACGCATCGGCGGATATTTCTGGAGTGCAACCTGAACTCTTGACATATAACAGACGCATCTCTTCAGAGTTTATTTCTCTGCATGTTTACAAAATAAAATTATGATCTAACGATTTGACGGCTTCATTGCATATTTACACATGCCCCCTTATTACAAAAAGTTTAACTCTCGTTGATCACTCACTCATACTAGGAAATGTACCATAGGCGTTAAATATAGGAAAATGTTATTACGAACCAGACATTTTTATAGATGCCGTATGACATTTTTTCCTTCATCGAAGATGAGTTACGAAAATAGGAAAAGGACATAACGATAACACGATATTGTGCGGATACCATTCGTAATTCTATTTCAACTTCGTGCCTTTAGTTTGGTAGGTACCTACTTACATGTATTTCATACAAGAACCTGAAAACCGATCGTGAAATATTTTTGTTGCCACAATATTTTCCTGTGAGGCACGCCTACAAAAGGAAGTCGAAAGAAAGTTGAGTAAATTGTGAGTGGGCTAAATGCCCGTGATTTTCCTAGTTTGGGAAACTGAATTGTAGGAATTGTGAGTTCACTCCCCAAGAGCAAAGTGTCCAATTGCCCTATAGAGTTATGACCATTGTAAACTTCGGTCTATGGCTCATAAAATTTGTGCTTAGCACGCATAGCGGGTGTCTTATCTGAGTACTGCCCGCACTAAACCGTTTATCTTGTTTGTTTGGGTTTCCAATAGGACTTTGCTAGTCGCGAATTAAGTTACGTTAATCGAGATAAAAGAAATTGCCGTGAATACAGAAACCGGTAATTTAATGCTGTTTGACTTTTGGTGGCTTCGCGACCTACATAATAATTACATTTCAAATTATAAACTTGAAATTGATACGAACATTCTTTAAAATTGCAACTCTTTATTAAGTTTTTCACTAATTTATATAGCAATTTAATGTAGGTATTTTAATGCCTGTGACACCGATAGAAGTTGATGAGTATTATTTTTACAATCACCCTGTAAGTAATTAATTAACATAAGCCGAAGTTTATATGAGTAAAGTACAGCTGAATGAATCCATCTCTGTGCAGGATCTGTAAAAGAATAATGGATGCCGAGTGAGTGGGCGTCTTGGACTTAAAGTAATCTTGCAGCCGATTGGAAAAAGTAACAGCGAAACTAGAATGAGATTTTTGACTCCCACCTTTTGTCGCCGAAATCACGAAATCTATAAGTGGTTGTGAACGGTATTCATTTGTATTAAGAAAGAAATGTTATTTCGTGGATGAGTATTGTGCGTGGTAAGCTAGGAATAGTCTTCTATTAAATTGTGGGTAAACTGACCTGTCTTATAGAGACTTCTTCCTGGCCGTAAGTCTCAGCCACCACGAAGTCCAACGAGTGGCCTAAAGGTCCCAACAATTTTTCATTTACATCGTCGACTGCCATCGATATAGCACCTGTAACAATATTATAATTTAGTTTTTTAATTTCTTTGTTAATGGCGTTTCAGTAGTGTAGGTACCTTGTAGGTACTAGACCTATCGATCTCTGCCACTTCTATTAAGCTGTTGCAAGTTTGACTAAGCCTGGATTATGCCGCACTATCCTGCTTGCTCCCGTCTTCCCTAATTCCCAAGCAAACTTTCGGGAGTGAGTGTTCAAGAACTAAGTTTCGTCACTAGCGGTGGAATGTTCCGCTAATGGAAATTTTATCGACATCGCAAAGCTTTTAAGGGTTATTCAGAATGGCAAGAAGTTGCATTTTGCTTGATTGAGAGAGTTCTTTAGGGTTTCCATCGTAGAACTGGTTTGAATCAAATATTTTTTTATACTCTTAACACCAATTTGAAGTGATGATTTATCTTCTTTATGCGAAATCAAAATTTATACAAAGGGAAGCTGCGTATAGATAGAGCTTCAAAATTTCTTACCACTAGTACATTGCGTTTGTGTTTTTTAAGTTTTTACACTTTATCCTGAATATAAGTATGCGCATAAGTATTGTAAGTTTTAACATGTCATATTTCTTTGGTATTTCGGAAAAAACATAGGGGAAAAAAACACAATTGTGTATTTCTTCTTGGTATTTCTGTTCGGCCCCAATATCACATGGACTGTAAATACGGGAAAGATCCATACATCTCTGTTTTCTCGGGTCAATGTTTGCCGACTGAGATTCATAAGGCAGAGGATAGGATCGTGCGATGAATGTTATTTACGAAAAAGAAAAAAATACTTAGATATTGCAAATCATGTAATGATGATGGAGCCAATGGAGCTTACATGTTAATACTTTCTTTTTTCAAATTTTAAGTACCTAGTAGGTAAAATTATCATTATTGGAGTTTGTTAGTTTTCTTTACCTGGCCCTTTCCCATTTTATTTGGGGTCGGCCCTCCGTATCCTTCGTCTCCACTTCAGGCGGCTCCTATCATAGGAGCCCAAATCAGCAAAGAGGTGACATAGGAGTCCTATGTCACCTCTTTGCTGATTTGGGCCTCTTTGAGGTGGATTTTATTAGTATGTAGCAATAATAGCTTCTTATTTATTAATATCTAGGCCTGATGGAGAAAGAACTTACCTGATATGACTCTTCCCGGTCGTGGGTAGCTGTAGTCGCCAGGCCTGCGCTGGGAGCCGGTGATGTAGCCCAAAGTGAACTTTTCCCCGAGAGAACTGTTTGCAACTAACATCAGCACACTCCACCATATCTGGCACTGAAACAAAGTATTATTTTATAACCCTCATGTCTAATGATGAATTTCATGATGATCGTAGATCGTATTACTATGTAATGGGAACGAATGAGGTTAATATAAGGTTAATTTGTATTTCTCTTTACAAAGGTATGATGAGTAGGTCTGTAACTTCTAGGGGAGACCTAGGAGAGTTGTGACAAGGACGATTTCTCCTTACTTAATATAGTTAGGAAGCTGGTAAAAACGTTCATTTGTTGCTTTTATGACGCTCTTCTTGACTAAGTACTTGTGGGCAGCGCTAGAGGCACGGTTACGTAAATATGACGTCTGTGTACAAAAAAATGCGAAAAGTAAGTTTTTCGTCAAAATTTTATTTAAGTTTATATCATGTTTAGTATAATGTGCACTGTTGTGTTATTTTTTCTCAAGTTGCGTGGTTATTTAGGTCTCAAAATGTAGCACTGATATTTCGTGTTTAGAAAATAAAAATTATTATTCGAACCAAGTCGTCATTTTAAACACCTAGGAGAGTTGTGAGTGTTGTGACAGCCTGTCACAACTCTCCTAGCTTACTTAATTTTTCTGATGGGCCATTTCCACGATGTTTTTAGATGTTTTTTTGTGTGTTAGTAGGTTCATAATTTTTATAATTGCCTGCTGCTACTTTTTTGATTCTGAATGCCTAATAACTATACATGAATGCCATATAGAGGAACTGCTTGCTGGAGTCGAAATATAGGACCTAGCTTATGAAGTCATTAGGTTAAAAATAATATGCTGCCTGCGACCTCTTACAATCTAAACTTGTCAAGATATATAGGGTCCTTCTAAATCAGCTACGTTCCGTTTAATGGGAGCATGTATACGTCACACTGAATACGTTCCCAAAGTTTGAGCCAAAAATTCAGGCTAGTTTCCGAGATAATTAAGGAAACAACTTCATTTCTTATCAAGCCAATACAACACCCTGTTCAGCTGATTCACTACTACACTGACAAAAATCCGCACGCACACGAGCTTACGTAATGGCCGCCATTGCGCTTGTGCTGCCGTTGGGCACAAAATATAACAGAAGGTAAACTCATGTATGTACCTCGCTTTGCATACCTCTCTCGCTCGCACGCTCGGCCGTCGCGCTAGGGTTGTCTTGTCATGTGTTGCGTTTATTTCGTTATTGATAGAAAAATGTTACTCTTAATACTATGCAAGAAAGACAATAACAGATATCCACGTATACTTATTTATATTTAGTACGTTATTATAGTAAGAGAAGGAAGTAGGATTTAGTTGAGTGGTTGACACTATTATCCAACTAATATTATAAATGCGAAAGTTTGGATGTCTGGATGTCTGGATGTTTGTTGATCTTTCACGCAAAAACTACTGAACGGATTTTGATGTAACTTTACAGTATTATTGTTTATAACCCTGAATAACATATAGGCTATAATTTATGACGATCTGTGACAAACTAAATTTCACGCGGGTGAAGCCGCGGGCAAAAGCTAGTTTAGTTATCCAATAATTCCTAAAACCTCTCTAAAACAATTCGATATTCCTAATAATTGAGTTGGCTTTCAATTTCAATTGAAATTCAAATAAATAACTTACTTACCTCCCCGAATGAACCGGTAATTTAAAAAATGAAAATTCGGTATTTAATTATGAGTTTAAGCAACCAAATACCGAACAATTATAATACGACTTTTTCTGTTCACTCATTTTCGTCAATTTCGCAAAACAAAATAATATCACAGGCGGTTGACCGGCGCGTGACTCAAGCGAACCACAGCGAACGTGTGGCGAACGTCTGTCGCGCCACGTCGCGCTCGCATTCGTCCAAGACAGTCTTGCTAGAGCGGTGTCTGTCTATGTGTGCGTGGCTCGAGCGCGTTTAGTATGGAGTTTGTCTTCTGTTATATTTTGTGCGTTGGGCCACTGGCCGCGAACACGAGAGTGCCGCCGGACGACGGACCGGGCGCCACACAAGCTATTCTAGGGCTACTACTAGTTATTTAAGGAATTAAATTAAGCAGAAAATTAAAGTTTATTTATTTTTGGTAACATAAAAAAATCTTATGTGGTAAGTACTTATTTAGTGGCCTTAATGGAATGATGTTTATTCAAAAGTTCGTTAAAATACTTTTGCGCTTGTAAAAATCTTTTATTTCAAACGTAGCAACGAAACGAACCAAAAAAGTTAGTTGCCGAAATCAATGACTTATTTTTATGCCATACACAAATGGGATAGTTACCATGACTATGAAATTTAGAATTACGGTTATTATTACGATAAAGCAGGCACATTTTTCATGTTAATTTTAATCGCTTAATATCCCCTTAGCAAATTAAAAATGTGATTCGTAATTGACTCGATCATAGCAGAAACTAAACGCTATCGAATTATCTACCTGTGATTATCGGCAGTCTTTAGTATTCCGAAGTAAATAAGTAAATAATTGTTCCCAACTATCAATTTTAAACTGAAATAATAATCATTAAAATCATCGTAGAAACAAAAAAAATTATAAAAGTAAATAATGATAGTTTTATTATTGTTAAGATTAGAAAGAATTTTGGAGTTGACATCCTTATTTATGCGTGGCGGAGTCGGTGGTATCAAAGACAGCCGTCCCTCACAATAGCCGACCGCGCTAGTGTTGTAAGAACCTCGAGTCTTTAAAGTCTTTATTTTGAGACTTGAGTTTATTTTTAAGACTAGGACTCGTTAGTCGCATGAATAAGGGAATAATTGAGTCTTCCGAGTCCTTTAAGTTCGAGTATTTTAAGTTCTTTGAGCTAGACTGAATCATGACATGAACTTGAGTTGGTGTATACTAATAGGCAATAATGAGTGATTTCATATCATCATCCGTATGTTATATCCTAATTGAAAATAAAATAAATCGCACAATACAAATGTAATATCAATAAAATTGCATTAAACGCAAATAATCGAATCAGAAGTATCCATCTAAAGACTGACGATTTTCGTAATCAAAAAGTTAAAACGGTCCAATAAAATAATAAACACACAGTCTTAATTCATAGCTATTTTATTTTCTTCAAACTTTTAATAAGTAAGATTCCAAGACTCGAGTGTCGTATCGTACAACACTAGCCGGCGCGCAGCAAACGAACTTTTAGACACGTGCCGCCGCCTTTAGACACGTGCCGCCGGCCGCCGGCTAGCGCAATGTACACTCACCAAAATAAAATTAAGAAATGCAACAAACTTTTTTTTACTATTCAAATTAAAATTGTGTTTATTGTTAAATCACAGGTACATAAGATAGGTCATAAATAAATACCAAGTTGGAACGGAAATTATTCGGAAATTTTATTTAACTAATTAGGTACCTACCTACCTCATCTACTTTTCTATTGTAATAGAAATGATGACATTAACGATTAATTTAAGAATGGACTTTGATTTAGGATAAATGGAATATCAATACAAACAAATTGAAGAGTTTTATTTGCTTCAATAGTCTAATTTAATGTTTCTAAATAATTGACTAGGCCATTGAATTACCTTCACAAAACAATAAGTTCGATTAATTTTTAATTATTATCTGTTATAGGATATTTTACCATGAAATACTCAACACCATAATTTAGATTCGAATCAATTGAAATCGAAAGCAAGCAGATAAAATAATAAACAAATAAGTTTCTTTTTTGTCGACTGTACACTTATGCCAACTTTTCGGCTCTTGCTTTGGCGGCGCGTCGGCGTCTTTGTGTCGACAAAAGGCGTGCGGCTTGTCGGCATTTGTCGGCGCGTGCGCTTTGATTTAATTCAGTTTTTGACTAGCTTTCTTGTGTGAAGGTGCGTTTTGTAGTGCTCGTGAAGTGAACTATGACGCACAGATGCACAAATGCAAATAAATTTACTAAGACGCGCCTTAAAAATCATGGCCTTTGCTGGTTGATTTTTCGATGGTATCGTGAGTAGGGTTGCCAGGCGTCCGGCTTTAGCCGGACATGTTTGGCTTTTTAGGGACTTGTCCGTCCAAATATTGCCTTGTCCGGCCTGTCCGGCTTTTGTTAGGCTTTTTATTTGGTTGCCGCGCCAGGCGAAAGTCGAGCCGCAGAATCATATGAAGCGCACGCATCAGGATGTTGGTTAGCAACCGATGATGATATTACTCAGTCATGACCTGACACTAATTACACCCCCCCCCCCCCCCGTCACATGTCCGGCTTTTAGGGTAAAATGTCCGGCCAAATGAAGCACAAAGTCCGGCTTTTGTGATTTTGGACCTGGCAACCCTAATCGTGAGTCCGTTTTACTGTGATTAACATAAGATAATAAGGATAGACAACGATATGAGAGTAGGCCTGCAACATTGAAGTGATAGCTCGCCCAATCAGTCGATCAGCTAATCGGCTATCAGCTGTGACGACTGCTGTGAGTTGTTATGACGTGAGTGTAAACAACAAAAAAGTGTGCAGTGGTAGTGAGCGTTGTGTGTGTTATGTCTCGTGTTCCTGTGCAGAATGAATACACTACAGCTTTGTTGTGTGAGTAAAAAATACAGCATGTTCCATTATGTAAGACGAAATGAATTTTTATTTTTGTTAGAAAATGTAACTTTGTAAAATCATTATAAAACACATACTCAAATTTGGTGAACTTGTTCAGTGTACCGTATAGATGCCCCCATTAAAAGGAATGTAGCTAGTTTAGAAGGACCCAAGAAAGAGGCTTATCAAGTAAAGTAAACCCAGAACGCGAAGCTCCGTCTATGGATTATACCACCGCGACTATTTTATTTTTACAGAAGAGGAAGAAAATATATTAAGTGACTACATAGGCAAAAAAATATTATTTAAAAAATCCAGTGTGGGAGAAAAATGAAAGCTGGAGAAATGTGGCTCAATCTGTGTAACGACATCCTATAACTATTTGTTTTAATTGTTTCTAAAGGATGATTAAAGTACTTTTATGCTAAAAATCATATTTGATTGAGTATTTATGGTATTTTTATATTTGGGTTAAATTTTTTATATTTTTTATATTTGGGTTAAATATGGTAGATAATTTAATCTAATAGATGAAATAGAATGCTGTCACAACTCACCTCGGTACCTGTCACAACTTACCTCGGTGCTAGGAGAGTTGTGACAGAGGGAGTGGTCTAAGGTTTTGGTGATTTTCTTAGAAACCCTAATACCTACTTTAATTAACTTTGGTGATTGTTTTGAAAACAGAAGGAGCGGCGCTACCTACATCAATTTGTATTGTTTTTTGAGCGAGATATGGCCCCTAAAGTAAAAATTGTCACAACTCTCCTAGGTCTCCCCTAATACACAATATTTTGCTTTCCCGCAGGAAGAACAGGAAATAAACGTAGAGATTAACATAAAATATAATAATGTATGTCTGTTTCTGATACACATGATATTTAACAAGTGCGCACGTGTGGCCAACATTTTTCCAATATTGTCCGCTCGTAAAGCGCCGTGGAGTGTGGATAGGCGGCTTTTAAACACACGCCGCTTTGCTCTTATTCCCGACACGAATTATGGAAGCACCCATAAACGCTATGTACCGAAATTGTAACAGCAACACAAAAACTTGGCAGCCAAGATACCGAAGATTTATTAGTTCCACCACGCCTTTGACATCCAATAAGCCCACAAATCATTTTCTGATTTTTGTTACCGATAAACAAACACAAGTTTACTCGGAGATATGGACTACAAAAGTAAAAGTGTAATAAATAACATGCTTAAAAGCTTTTTCCCTTTCTGGGTAGTTGTTTGAAGTCATAATTTCTGCAAGCTGATTACAATACTGCCATAAATGAAAGAGTAACATTTGCCGTATTGCATAAGTGTGCGATTTTGTTTTTTCGATTTGCATCTCCTTGTATTTCATCATAATTTTTGAGCACGAGCTCACGTGCACACTTGATATGATTACTTTGAATATTTACGCAATGGTAGTTACAAGTAAGGTGTAATGTCGAATGCGATCGCCGAAACTCGTCTGGCGCGACAGGTTCGGGCGCGGAGCAACGCGCGGTCTGCGCGCGCGCTTGTGAAAGTTGCCATCTGTAAATTGTTAAACACATATCATGTGTTTTGTGTATCATGTGACCATGGATACTGGTTTAACTGCAAGGGGATATGCACACTAATCTCTGTCAATAGTCTTAGCTTGGATTCGTTTCTGTTTATTTAGTTTGTTACAACTACTTTACACGTTCTCAGCACATTGCTAATGCCAGTACTTAATAACTCACAGAAAGTCCGCGGCCACAAGATGAAATTAAAAAAAATCTACGGAAAAGTTTTTCTTGCTAGAAATTCAATTTAAAGATTCTATCTTGAGGAAATCCGCTGTAAAAAGTGATTCACAAACTCGAAATGGCACGCATCTAGTAGACGAGAGGGCGAGTTTTGTACAATGTTGTTAAAAATAGCACCGGTGTGATATTTGTGGGACTATGACCGGGTTAAGTCGAGTGTCACAAGTAGGGTGCGTGTTTCAAATGCACTACACTAAAAGAACTCTCATCATTAATAAACACTTAATGACAAGTAATACTGATTTTCTCATTTTGTTAAAAGCACGGCCACAGAATAAGTAATAGTACAGGTACAGAAGGATTACTCCGCAAGACGATTTAAATAAATGCGAGTTTTGCTACGACGCGATACAGTGGAATTCAGCTCGCACAGCACTACGTACCTACAATTTTATTCACCTACAAGTTTTGTCTCTTTCTATCGCGTGCCTCTGAACTCTTCTTACGCTATTAGGGTTGCTGTCTAGTGAAAAAATAATTAATCTACTTATTTGTAATGACCTACGTATGTAGGTAAGTATGCATTCATTATGGTAAACCTTGGGAGAGGCCTTTGTCCAGCAGTGGACGTCATTTGGCTGAAACGAACGAACGCATTCTGAGCAGTAGTCATAGTAGGTTAGGTTCCTATACTATCCTAAGAATTATTGATTACCTACATGGCCAACATAACTTTCAGCATCTTTGGGAAGCGAAAAAAAAAGATAAATCCGATAGATTACTTTTCGAATTTAAACACCCGAACGCCGCACAATATTTCTTTCTCTTTATGTCCATTTTTAAATAATACTTCGATCATAGAATTATAATCATACTACAACGCACGCCAGCGTCCTGACGAGCGCGCGCGTGAAACTCGACTGATATAATACCCGCCGGCGGGGCGCTTCGCTGTAGGTAATTATCGGATGTACCGCGCGGAGTGAGCCAGGCCTGGCACGGCGCGATGCCTTAAATACTTTTAGATTAGTTACCTAGGTAACTTCAGAATTCAAATGATTGAAATATAAATAACAACAGATACATACCTAAGCTTGCAGTTCCAAGCTTCAAGTATGCAAGTGGGTGTGAGCGATTACCTACTAAGTACCTATTTTATAAGATTTTTCAGTTATAAAATAAAAAATTAGATTAAAAACATTTCTAGTTTTTTGATGTACCTAGTGGTTTTTGTAAAATGTTAAAGATTACTGTGCAGTTTGGCACAGTAATATTTAAAGGTAAAACAAGATACAAAATTGTCCCTAGATGCACACAATAAAATCGAGACATGAAACATAAATAAACATAAAACCTAATAAGGGAAATGTAAATTATATTGCTCATGTTTATTCCCTTGTCAATGTCTCACGATTGAAGCGATATCGCCGATGGTTGAACGTTTCATTAGTTTGAAACAAATGAGAAACTAATTATTCGCTGCGATAAGGAGGGCCCTCTGCTTCCGACCCTCTCGTATTTGCATAACAGTTGGTGAAATAATAACATCGAAGGCCGAACTTTAACCGACTCGTGTTATCTCTAGCCGTCGATGAAACATGGTTTCATTAATTACCCTTTTAGGTTGGTTTAGTTCCAATAATTCTGTCGACTGAAAATATCAATCATACGTTTATAGAAACACAAAATGGGCTTTTATGTTATCATGACTGTAATAAGTATTATGTTTTGGAATATTGCACATGTCTTTTAAACTGTTTTAAACAAAGCTTTTAGAACAATCGTTATGCTGGTCAACCTAGCAGTTGGAGAGTCCTCTGCCCCTTTTAAGTTAAAGAAGATGTAAAGCCTTTATAACCACTCATAGTGTGTCGTGTTGTTTGTAATTACATGGTTATCACAGTGTTATTATTACTCATGTACAGTGGTTTAACTATTTATATTGTTCTCGAGAAAATTTCTACAAGGGATGTCGAGTGGCAGACGAATCAGTGGATGCAGTACACATTCAATATTTTCCTTTTTGATGCTCATGTAAGTAAATATATCTTCTTTATTAGTGAGCAAAGCACTCTGGATATCATAACCGGCGTTACAACCACCATAAAAAGCTTGCTCTTGTTCGGACGTTAATGAAACAAAAAATTGTTCAGACTTATTAAAAACCAACTCGATGGTCAGCATTTTGCCGATTTCAATCTCTTCCGACGCTTCGTTAATTCTGTAAAAAGTTGGTGAGAAGTTGTTCGAGTAATGATGACGCACCAGGAGTCAGTTCCAGTAATTGATTGTCAGATTACGAAATCTGTATTCTGTCATTCGCAAATTGCTGCGACACAGATTTTAATCTTGCGAACCTTGCATTTTGGTGAGTTGCTGTTGAATGAATAAATTATTACCAGGAATTATAATGGTTCATTCATAAATACTTACGAATGTCATTTACAACGATATTAATTTCAGTTTTTCAATCATTAAGGAATCTTAAGTAACGGGTACATTATTGTGGCTTGTGGTTTCCATTACACGCTTACAAAGTTTTGATAGCCTATTTAGGCCCAGTTTTTTGATTCATAGTTAAAATAACTAATTGTTAAATTGTGCTACTAATGGTTAAATATTAACAAAATGTAAACTAATAGTTAAAAAATGTACTAAAAGTCAAGTTAACCATTGTTCGAAAAACATTTTTCTCTGATATTTAACCACTTGTCATTTGACATCTGTCAAATTTAACTATTGGTTATTTTAACTACGAATCAAAAAACTGGGCCTTAGAAGTGTATCTGTCTATAATAAACATTTTTGGCTTCACATGTTAATAACCGGAAACTAGCAGTCTTTATTTATCAGTTATCAGATCCGAAACTTTACCGGCATGCAGTGTAACTGGTCTAGTTTCTTATTTTTTGCGAAGATCTGTCTCTAACATTGAAGGTGTGATATCATTCTCAAATGATTAACTACAGTGATTGGAAACACGTAAGCTTACAGTAATTAATCATGTTTCGTAATATTCATAGTAATTTTGGTAATATTCCTACATACGATAGATTGATCATTAACCCTCGCCTCCGGGCTTTGAGGGCCATGAATTTAATTCGCAATCAATTGATTGTTCAAGTTTAGTGACTCAGACCTGAGCTACGCTGTAAATTAATGGCAAATAACGCTATCTTGATTTATGTTAGTGAACCATGTTAATACTAAACGAATTAGTCGCTAATTAAACTTATCCAGTCATTGTTTTTACTGTTTGAATGTCCAGCACATAGGTGATAGGAATCTCAGAATAGTAAAGTAAATTTCAAAAATAAAGGAAAATAAGGAAAATCTCTACTAGGTAGGTACTTATTATTAATACGCGTCATAGTTCGGACGTAAGGACGGTTTTCCTTCCACATAAGTTTTGTAAGTCAATACAGTGTGAGTCACGATAAAGTGCACATATGAATTAAGGTGAAACTAGACCTATTTTTATCGACAAAAAAGAGGTTAAAATTTTTTTGAGATTAAAAAAAAAATTATAGAATTTTTCTTCTTCCAATTACTTATTGTAAAGAAAACTTATAGGCCAGTAGAATTAAACACAAAAATGAATTAAATCGGAAATAATTCTTACTAAAGATTTTAGTGCTTTAATGGCTTCATTAGTTGCCCATAAAGACTCTCCTAGGTTTTCGACTTCGACGGAGTTGTGCTTAAGTGGTGGGGGCCCCCGAAAGAGGCGCTTTTTCGGTTTTCCGGTTATACCGCGTAAAGGACTTACCCTATCGAAAAGTGGTCTTCCTGACGGTTGAAGGGCATTTAATCCTGCATTAAATAAGACCAAATTCATAAGTTTTGAACAAACCGTTCTCGTGCAAATGTTCGGCAAAGTAGAAAATATGTGTATAATTAATGACCCTCTCCACGTCCAATGGCTCGTTACCCACAGGCTTCCAAGTCTTGAAAAGGAGCGCCTCAACCAGTGTAACCCTATCAAGGCTTACGAGCTGGATGCGCCTATCCTTGTTCGTCCCAGCCGTTCCTTAACTGCTGTTGCTGCACCTCTTCCTGGCACTCACCTGAACGACTCTGTGTTACCTACTGTGGCTGCTCCTCTTCCTTGTATCCTCCTGCACGACTACGTTGCCTAGCCGTATGCCTGGTCTAAGGTTCGACGCCAAAAATCAACAACAACAAGTTCATATTAAAACGCTGAAGAGTTTTTTGTTTGTTTGTTTGAACGCGCTAATCTCAAGAATTACTAGTTTGATTGAAATAATTATTTTTGTGTTGAATAGCTCATAAATTGAGGAAGTCTATAGGATATATACAATCAATCTACGACTAATTGAGGCGAAGCAGTAAAGAAAAATGTTGCAAGCACGGAAAATAGTATTTAAACTATTTTCACGCGTACGAAGTTGATTTTGTGGCGTCGAAACTTGGACCAGGCATATGGCTAAGCAATGCAATCGTACAGGATTAGGGTACAAGGAAGAGGGGCAGCCACAGTAGGTAACACAGAGTCGTTCAGGAGAGTGCCAGGAAGAGGTACAGCAACCGCAGTTAAGGAACGGCTGGAACGAACAAGGATAAGCGAATCCAACTCGTGAGCCTAGACAGGGATACGCTGGTTAAGGCGACCCTTTACAAGGCTTGGGAGCCTACGGGCGACGAGCTATTGAACGTGGAGAGGGTCATTAATTATACACATATTTTCTACTTTGCCGAACATTTGCACGAGAACTGTTTGTCCAAAACATATGAATTTGGTCTTATTTAATGCAGCATTAAATGCCCTTCAACCGTCAGGAAGACCACTTTTCGACAGGGTAAGTCCTTTACGCGATATAATCGGAAAACCGAAAAAGCGCCCCCACCACTTAAGCACAACTCCGTCGAAGTCGAAAACCTAGGAGAGTCTTAATGGGCAACCAATGAAGCCATTAAAGCAATAAAATCTTTTGTAGGAATTATTTCCGATTTAAAATCTAATTCTACTGGACTATTAATAAATTTTAAACTAAGAGGTATATCCTGATAAAAAAAACAGTAATAATGCTAAAGTCTTCGAGCAGTGTGTGCTGCCAGTGTTGATTTATGGATCCGAAACGTGGTCGCTTACTATGGGCCTCATAAGAAGGCTCAAGGTCAGGGGCAGAAAAGTTCTCGAGTGGCGACCACGGGCTGGAAGACGTAGCGTGGGCAGGCCTCCTACTAGGTGGACCGACGATCTCGTAAAGGTCGCGGGAAGAGCCTGGATGCGGGCAGCGCAGGACCGTGCATTGTGGAAAACCTTGGAGGAGGCCTTTGTCCAGCAGTGGACGTCATTTGGCTGAAACGAACGAACGAACGAACGAATAATGCTAAATAACAGGCAATACTAATTAAATACATAAAATATCCAGAAAATGACAACAAAAAAAATGTAGTCTGCACTATATTTTTATCTCTAACAATAAATTCGAATTGTTATTAATATAAAAATCAAATCTAGTTTTTAGTACTGATTAGAAAATATGGCAACAAAGTGCTTGACAATGTTTGTTTGTATCTCGAAGGGATAAGTATCCGTAATGTAATTTTCCGATACAAGCGAAGAGGTCGATAAGAGCTGCCGCGATAATGCAGCGTCGCTCGGCCCGGCATTGACACAGTTGCGCGTCATCGGCTAGCAGCGCGGGCGCACGCCACTCCAAACAACATTGCCATTGTCATGTCTAGTTGTTTCAATAGTTCAACACACTGATTATGGTAATTGAAATGACTGTAAGTGCAACACCAGATGCATAAGCCTTTACTTACCTATATTACCTACCTACGTTCGAAGTTTGAGGCACAATTTGAGGGTAGAAATCCATTTTGCGCATTGTAAAATATTCATGTTTTATAGGTAGCCAAGATACTTTTCTTAGTTTAATCTTATTAAATGTAATATGATATTCAGATAATGGAGAGAAAAATAATGATTTGATTTGAACTCTACCTTTTCGACGAAATACGATGAAAGTAAGCAACAAATAAATTATTCAATAAAAAATAATTGGAATGACTCTTGAACTGCTCTACTTTTGAACTTTTTCGTCATCTTTATGATTGGTAAAGTTTATTATTATTAAGTTCTACTTCGTAAGAAGTTCGATGCGAAAACAAAAGGTTCTTCGAATAATGGAATGGAAGTTCCATGAAATAATTTGGTTCTTCGAGGTTGTTAAAGAAAGCAGTTACAATATACCGCAACTAATCTATTAATCCGTTCATTGTGGAAAACCTTGGGGGAGGCCTTTGTCCAGCAGTGGACGTCATTTGGCTGAAAAGAAGAAGAAGAAGAAGAATCTATTAAGCGGAAAAAAGAATTTAACCAAGAGGTAGAACACGCTAAACGCTCTCTTAAAGGCGAAAATGTTCTTCACTCTACATAACAATAAGCCAAAACATTGAGGCTGAGTTGCACCACCAAACTTTGACCGTAACTATAACGATAACCGGTGTTTTTTGTATAGTTTGACATATTTTTGACGTTTGTCAAAGTTAAAGTAAGATGGTGCAACCCAGCCTAACAGTGCTTGGACAATGACTATTTCAACAAAGTATCTAGTTATACCTACGTTTTAAAAGCATTCAAAATAAATAGAACTCACCGTGTTATCAAGATATTTGGCAAGAGAAAAGCTTTCATTTGTATGCGTGTCGTGCCAGCGCCCGCATGTCAAACGTACCACCGTACACAATGCCGGTGCGCCGGCGCAGCCTTCGCACCCGATACATATTAATGTAACGTTTAACATCGATTTAGGCATTACCTACATACGCGATATCGTACCGCCGATACGCTCATTGGCATGCAACGTATGCTAGTTCCCATTTCGTAGATATCTATTCAAAATTGGCGATAACGTTAGGCATACATATGTAGTAATTAGTCAGTCGATAACGGTAACAATACTAGGAAATTATAAATGCGATACGATTATACTTAAAAAATTGAATACGAGTGATAGAGTCACAAAAATAAAATAATCTACTTAATTGAAAACTATTCATAAATAAGTCGTTCTATTCGAATAGCTTCATAATGAAAACTACATTATTACACCTAATAAGAATGTTTTTAAATCCAAACAAGTAAACACGCGTTGAAGTCTTTCTGTAGTTCAAGAGAATAAGTATAATGTGTTTTCTGAAATAAAACGAAATCTACAGACGGATGAATGGTTTACAAAAAAGTTTACTTCTGTAACTCAAGTCTGAATCTAAACAAACCAAAAATATCATTTTGTAGACATTGAATTAGTTCATGTCTCTCATTTCGGTATGATGTCCATCAAAACGTGTATATGTAGAGCAAACATCCGAGCGAGTGAAATTATGCCAATGTGGTATAGTAAAATTAAATGTTTTGGTCTATTTTTAGTATAATATAAAAATAATGTTCCGTTTATTTCCAACAAGAAGAGCAAGCCTACAGTTTTGTTGTTTCACAGTTTTTATATTTGCTATTTTAATGACACATTTATTTCTTTATAGAGTTTAGTTAATATTTAGTGGAAATATTTTATAAAAATTACTGATAGATTAAAAGCTCTATGAGATGGAAGGAAATATTTTTGGCGCAGTTCTAGTTGTTGATATTTTACAGAATGTTTTGTAAATAATTCTAAACTCACGTTCAGGTTACACGAAATGCAAACCGTAACATAATTTTGTTATGAAAATATGAAAACTTCACCCTCACAATTTTATTGAAATGTAACGAATAAAGAACATTATTTTCGTTCTGCTTACGAGGTAATGAACAATGTAAATTAGAAGTATTTTAAAAATAAAAATTCATTTAGTAAATAATAATACCATTGGCTTATTACAGTACCTATCTAGAACTAAAATCGTTTATATAAATGAACCAAATCAAGGTTCAGGATTTAAAAGTTTCTGTGAAAACCAATTTATTAGTGGCTATAAATCAAAACTCTTACCTTGGCCAATGTTGCAATTCTCATGTTGTTCAAGGATCTAAAACTTTCACTTAAACAATTGGTTTATCATTATAAAGTTCATTAGGAAATGTTGGAAAATTATTCCGCCATTCGTGAAGTTTTCCCGCCGGGCGGGCGAGCGTGTGGCGCGCGTCTCGCGGGCACCGAACGAGTTTTTAGACTGAGCCGATTTGGCCGTAGCAGTCGTTGCTTGCATCGCGTTTGTTATTTTTTTTGTAGTGCTTCTGCATTCATTCAACAGTTCTGGCTATTGTTGGGCTGAAAAAGGATTTAAGGTTTCGGAAGCTATTGGTGGTGTACAATGGAAATAAGAAACTTAGAAGATATTTGCACCGGTAAAGAGTAAAAGATTTGGGGGTGCAAAGAAGAGTTATAGAGATTTTCCCTAGATATCTAGCCTTAAGTTTAATTGATACACCTATCCTATAGGAGTATCATTTAAAATTAAACTTCCTCTACACATTAATATACCTCCACCATTATTACTATACCTCTGCTCAAATGCCACAAATAATATTAATTTACCGTAGAACGTAAAACAGATGTTTAATAAACAGACCCATTGAAATTAGGTAGCCTTATGAAGGGGCGCGAGCGTGGAGCAGGATCAGCCTGTGTCCCGTAGAAAGGGAAGATGTATTGTTAAAAATAAGATTACTTTTAATATCCAATCAACGAGTTAATTTCAGTAAACAGGTAAGGATTCCTCCAATGACGTCAATGAAATAAATACAGTAATTTGAAATCCCACGTGATATTAGGTAATGTTATAAACAGTATTATGAATGAAATACATAAACAGAGCCCGGTCAAGGCGAACCTGCCCATTGCACTACATACAGGTATATACCTACGTAGGTACGAGGTATGCGTCACAAACCACTAAGGAACAAAATACAGGGCGTGGGGGACAGGTTGGCAAGAATTTAAGCAGTTAGCAGTTAGTCATGTCACGACGTGAGAATTTTTAGATTTTAAGTAGAAGTGAAATTCTCAATATTTTCAGAAATTTCAAGATATTTTATAAATAAAAATAGGTATTTATTACAACTAGAAATTGTTTAAAATCAATTAATTAAGTACCTAGGTATACACACTTGGTAAAGTAATAAACTGAGTAGGCACTATGCACCTTTAACTAGAATTAGTTATTCTAGTAAAGTGGGAACAGTACCTACCTATCGTGTAAGTTCTTAGGACTGTAGAGTGAAAAGTGTTGGGTTTGAAAAACTTGTTAACTTTCTTTTCTTGTTTATCGAGCTTGGATCAATGATCTGAGTTCGCTGTTTAGGTTTTTACCAAACTATCCCTAACCAGCCTGTATATGAATGGAATTCTTTATTGAACAGTGGAATTTGAAGAGAATCTGGGATAAAAACACATACTTTCCGCAGAATTACGAACTGCTGGAAGGTTATGTCCGCGTGGAATTCACGCACGTTTTTAGGGCGGGGAACTGATTTTTCCGGGATTCCAGAAGTGTTTTGTTACCAGAAAGTAGAGTCATCGAAAATTAGTTCCAAATGTTGCCATCCTAATAAGAATAAAACATCTCTTAGTTTCAGAAAACTACTAATTACAAGCTTTTTTTTAAAATACAAGATACAGTTTCTCGGTTCCGTGAAAGCGATTAAGTATAGGCCTAACTTATTTCCAGCCTTTGCCGTCTAGTAAAGGCCAGTTGTCTCTATCAAACGGATAGTTAAGTTATCATACGCATCGTAAATTCTTCGCAACTTCATTGCTGGAGGCTATTGATAACATGTTTTTATGGAAATTTAAGTTTATGATGTAATATAATGTGATGGTTTTCTTCGGCCTTAGGCTGAAACAAAAATGATGAACGAGTACGTAAGTGTAGGTACTTACTTATCTTAATTTACAACACATACCTTAGGCGTTATGAAAATGCTGTACCTACTTACTTACTGATACTTGAAAGAAGTTCACTTTATGATTCCATTGAATTTCAATGATACCTTTATATTTTTATTGCCTTTGGCTCTATGACCTGAGCAAATCTCAAGATCTTGTCTCAAAGATTGTGTACGAGTCAGCTGAAATGGTAGGCTAGTGGTTCTTGGGTAATAAATAGCAGAGAAGCTATAAATGTCAGGTGGATCGTAAATGTTGTAGTTTCACCAGTACTTTTGGTTACTTGGTTTGTACAGTAATACTTACTACGTATTCTAGACCAAGACAGTTATGTACAGGCGACAATTAACTTTATAAGATTGTACTTGCAAAACAGTACCTATTACAAAGAACTAATAAGATGACACGGTGTAGCTTGATGTGCTTTCGTTCGCTATACACAATGGCACAGAAAATAATGGTAGTGGAGTCACAGGTAGAGCTTCGTCATGTCAATAGAAATGTAAGGGCTCAGGTAAAGGAAAGGTGACATAAAAGCAGTAAGTGTGAGTGGGAGAAAAGGAATTTATCGTGATTGTGGGTTCGAATCCTGAAAAATATTTCTATTGAGTTGATGTGTTTGTACTTTTATATGGTTTTATTTAATATGTTAGTTGTAACATCAAGATATGATCCAGGTTACCTATCTGCAAGATTAGTATGTATAGCTATGTTGAAATAATTTGTTACACGTAATCAGATAATTAATCTTAAACTTATCTACGAGTTAGACGAATTCTACCGAGTGCGGGATCTTTTAATGAAAAAGAACTTTTAAATCAGCGGAGTTTGTTCCAGGGCAGGGGTAGACAATGGGGAAAGACGATTCATAGCCATTTATCATCTTCTTATCTTGATTGCTCCAAGACGGTCGGTGACTAGTGATTAATAAGCTTAAGCCAGGATTCGAAAAAATTGCCAATTTCGGACCGGAATTTATGCAACTTTTGAACATAATATGTTGGTAGATACTTTACTTTGAGGTTGTTTTTAAGTAGAAATAGGCTTATTATTATCGAACAAATATTATGTCGATTGTCACAAGGTTAACGGCAGCGCCTGCAACTAAGTAAGTAGTCATTGTACTGCTTCAGTTTGAAGATTATTTAGGCGAGTGCATTACCCCAGCAATTTTTTTTATAAATATTGTGCTTTAGAGAGTCGAGTGTATTGCAGATAATTATTAGTCCATCGTGAGCAGAAAGTCCACTAAGTTTCACAGTTTTTTCAGTTTTCCGCTGCTATATGATTAACAAAAGAAAAGCGCGAATAAGTAAAGTAAACGTTTCAGCTAGTAGGAATGTAATTTCGCTATTTTCTATCTCAACTTAAGTTTTGGAGACCATGCAAGTCTGCGAGCAGTGTGCAGGTCACATTTGCATGCAAACAGAACACATTCTTGGCCGGCTATTTGTTTCGTACCCGTGTTCTAGCGAGCAGATATTGCCTTGTAAACGAAGCACTTATTTGTTCACAATTTGTTGTAAGTAGATGAAAACTAGGTACTACTAGTAACTACTTTATTTTTAAGGCAACGTTAATATGAAGTCATGTTAGTAATTAGCTAGAATTACCTTAGTCATGCACGAGTGAAGATAAATGTTTGTCAAATAAAATCAAATAGCTCCTCATGTATAAATAACAATTTATTCCTTACAATAGTTTTAAAAATTATATGATAATGTGCTTATAAATAAATAACAAAGTAGTAATCACAGATGGTTGGTATTGCGTATACAACATCATAAATGAATCCTTTCTGTAGCTCCTCGGATGCACATTATTCTACTGCACTTTCTGTAATAAAAGTAGAACACAAATGAGTCAATTTGCAGATCTAATTTATAATGGGTTAAGTATAGAAAAAATCAAATATACACCTAGCAGCATAGCAACTAATATTATAAATGCGAAAGTTTGGATGTCTGGATGTTTGTTACTCTTTCACGCAAAAATACTGAACGGATTTTGTTGAAACTTTACAGTATTATTGTTTGTAACCCAGATTAACATACAGGCTATAATTTATGCCGATCTGTGACACTAAATTTCACGCGGGTGAAGCCGCTGGCAAAAGCTAGTTAGTTAATATTTTAAACTAACACTATATTATTTAATCTTACCATAGTTATTTCAGGGAATATAGTGCTGAGATTGAAGTTGGCGCGCGAAGTAACCGGGAAGCTGATGGACCTGTCAACGTTGTGCCCCACGCTTTGCATGTTGGACGGCATGAGATGGCTATTGAAAAATTCTGGCTGATATTGCGTTGGCATTTGGTTTCCTACATAATTCGGGAACGTCAGTTCATCTGACATCAAGTTTGCGTGCCTCTTGCTAGGAGCTTTATTTTGCCACAGATTATGAGACGGATCATTCCACTCCTCGGCATCGGCATGCAGTTTAGCACGTTTACTTTGATATTTTTTACTAGAATCCTTTTTGGAACACTCCAATTTATGCTTCGCTGCTGATTCTCTTCGTGAACTTTTATAATTGGAAGGCACTTTATCGTGAGGAAACACCGTTGGGTTATTTCTCATTTTTAACTCTTCATACTTATGGTTTGTGTAATTACAGTCTGCTTGATTATAATCTATGAATTCGCTTGTAAACGGTCCACCTGTATAATTACTAGACATAGTTGACATTATGTTACTACTTCCTGGCATAAAATTAGAATAAAACGAGTTCGATATCGTGTTAGTCGTACTATTGTATAAAGTGGTCCCCGAAAACTGTTGGCTGGCGTAGTGTAGTGTAGTAGTACTATTATCAGTGTAATCCAGTATTGGGGGGAAATGTGACACTTGGGCAACTGAATTGTCCTGCGCATTAAAATCATTATACTTCTGCATTATAAATTTTGCATTGCTATTGTCTGGCATCTTTTGAGTACATCCACCACCACGTATAAGGGCTTCAGCAGAATAGTTATTTTTCTGTGTTTTGGAACTTTTATCAGACTTCATAGTTTTAGTTTTGCTTTGGGAGAATTGAGGCATGCTTTCATAACTATTCAGCACCTTGGCGTCGTTGAAACCGTAACAAGGCTGAGATATCTGACTCTCTAATCGAGACGGCATTGCTTTACGGTTGTTTTCATTAGGAAAATATGTCGCAGAACTCTGTTTACTGGAATTTACTTTTGGTGTTTCTATATTTGGGACTTGATAACGGGAAGGCATGTTGTCAGAAGAACGATTCATCAATTGAGTCACTGACAAGAAATTGCCACAGTTTTGAATGTCTTGCGCGTGAGAATTAGCTCTATTTGTGATATCAGCACTTTTCTTTTTATCATGTGGACCTAAAGCCAAATCACCTACAAGCGTTGGGAGATTTATAGGCGGTGGTTCGATGCTAATTTCTGTCGGCCCGACAGGTCTCGTTGACGGCCACATTTGAAATTCTTCTTGAACCGGTTGTGACACGAAATTGTGCATAGATATTGGGAAATAGCTCTCATTGTGATCTTGTTTTTTACTTTGTTGGCTTACTTGACTGTAAGAACTCTTATGATTATCTTTGTTTTCGACAGGTCCAGGATTGCAATTACTTTCCATAGGTCTGATTTCTGATGTCATCCAATTAATATGCATTTTGGTGGGAGATTTTTTTGTGAACTTTTCTGGTAATTGTGGTTCCACAGGAACGTTAGTAGTTTTTAACAAATTATCGACACCAGTTCCAGATGTTCTTTTAACATCGAAATGTTTGTCATTCGGTTTAGGATTCGTGTGGGTTTGGACATTTTCCAGAGGGAGGTAATTTTGGTTTTTATGTGATACGTGTGACTTTGAAACATTACTATTGCTATAAAATGGCGCATCTTCTGACCACAAGTTCGTAGGTTGGGAATAGAAACTCGTTATAGTATCTACAAAAGACGTACTAGGCTTACTAGAAACAATGTCTTTCTTATTAGCATTTGATACAAGAGGTACATGGAATTCAGGGTTGAATGGATTGTATGTAGTGGAATAAGGGGCTGACACTGTAGTCAGTATATTATCTTTGCAGAAAGTGTTTGAAGTAGTTGTGCAGTTAACGAAGTCGAAACTTTTATGCGACCAACCCAAATCAATATCGTATGTCAATCGTGAAGAGCCAATCTTCATAAGATTTTCTTCTACATTTGAGTAGTCTGATTTAGTTTTAGAAGTATACTTTTCCATAGCACAGGGATATAAACCGAGACCATTAAAATCGTGGCTAGAAGTAATACTGCTTGTGCTGTAAATAGTATTCTTCACAGTGCTAAATGGGTCACTTTTATAAAAGATGTTATTATTACTAACATAATTTGAAGATTGGTTTGGAATCGACTTACTAATATTGCAGTCGAAATCTAAGCCAAAGTTAGTATCTGCTACCGTGCAACTTGTCGATATCAAAGATGGCATTGAAAGATTTAAAAATGGGTTTTCATTTGACGACGCTGAAACGGCTGTAGAAGTTTTACTACTGACGTGCTTTGTAATCAAATTACTTTCTGTGTATTTAATAGGTTCATTGGGTTTAGGCTGAATGGCGGCAGATGGAGTTTGCGATTTACTAGAAGTCTTTGTCTTCATCTCATTAGGCTTCTCGCAATACTGTGCCGTTTGGGATGATACTTCACTTCGTCTTTGAGAGTTATCTTTGCTACTATTCGTTTGCACAGTGCTTTGTGGTTCATCTGCGGGACTATCAGCTCTATTTCCACTAACCAATGGAAATGACATAAGAAAAGCAGCAGTTGGCGAAGCTGCTAGGAACTCTTCAGCTAATTCGAGACGCGCATTACCAGTGTCAACTGCAGTATCACATAGTGTAGTATCTAAAATAACAGGCAATTTATTCTCCTTGTCTTTGTCCTCTGTTAACGTTCGTTCTTTTGCAGATAAGTCCTTGTTTAATTTGTTGGTCACTTCGGAATTTTTTTCACTGGCTGTAGGTTTTTCAGTATTTCCTGATGCAGAAATTGTAGACGTCTTGACATGAATAGTTTCTAATTTATCTTTACATGTTTCACTAATGTCTTTTTGTTTGACTTCAGGAGGCTTAACAATATTATTTATATTTATACTTTCTACTGTTTCTTTCTTATTACTAGAACTTGCTTTATCTTTATTGGAAATTGGAATAATAATGTCAGGAACTTTATTATCTTTTTCAGATACTTTATCTAATTGACTATTAGGAGTTTTGTCTTTTGTTTTAATACTATCTTCTTTTTCTTTTAGAATCTTGTCTGTAGATTTTTCTTTGATTGTTTTTTCTGGTAATTTTTCATTAACCTCAGATTCTGTCTCTTTTACAACTAACTTAGAATTTTTATTAGATTTTTTGCCATCTTTTTTTAATTTAACATTGTTTTTCTTTGATTTTGAAGCTGATAAAGGACGAGAGTAGGCTGAGATAGGTAAAATGTTAACCATTGTTGTTTTAGTTATATCTCCATTATTTCTGGTAACTATGGGCACTGTATTTTTGTTTAAATTTTGTATGTTTGGATCAACCAACACAATAGCAGGCGGAACTGTGGGGAATAATAAGGATCTTTGGGGGAACAGATATGGTGCCGCTGGCAGCACCACAATGGTATTTTCTGGAGCTGAAAATAATATTTTAATATTTTTTTATTTATTCACATACTTATTAATACACTAAATTCTATACCCCTTGGTTATATAGAGGTGAAAATATAGACTTTGACCAACTACACTGTATCTATGCAATTTATATATTTGTAAGTTGTTTGTTTTCTGAATAAAACAAATTAAAATTAACTAATAGTAATGCCATTATTTATATTATTAAATCATACATTTTAAAATAGTACTTTAAAAAATGCAGATTTGTCTACATATTGTAACTGGTGATTGCTTGTGAACATGATCTGGTTGGTTTTTATTGGCGTTCAAGTTCGTGGCATCACTGGTTTGAAATTAGTTTTATCAAAATTAGCTAAGCAATGATTGTTCAACTTACGTTTTTTATCAATAGTCCTTGGTAATAACTTTGGCAAGTTTTGAGCTGCGATTGGTGTAATATTTATGTTTGTAGTCACTGCTTTCTCTTTTAATGTATTTTTGTGGCATTTGGTTTTATGTAACATTTTTAGTTTTGCATACTTCTTATCTGAAACAATAATGTGGAGTTTTTTATTGTACATTATACTATTGTGAGGTGTCCTACGGATTTAATATGTTATTTTTAAAGACCTATAAAGTGTTTGATTGTGGATAGCAAAGATTAGTTATGTATTATTTAAATTAAACAAGAAGACAATATGTATGGTTAAAGAAAATTCTAGCATCTTGAGCAGCGATGTTATGGATATCTGTACCGTAACCGAAACTTTCGGATATCTGAAATAAAACAATATCCGAAACCGTAACCAATTCAAAAGTTTCGGATGTAGGCAGTTTAAATTGATTTTTGTATCGTATTATATGTAAAGGCATAGCAGCCTGATTTACCTTTATAATGCCATCTAGTATCAATGTTCTGTATAATTTTTTAATCATTCAAAACTCTACCCATCTTTATCTTAGTAATTAGGTAACTTTCTTATGAATCTAACATGGATATGTAGAATACCACAAATGGTATTGAAACCTCAAAGTATGCAATTTGTAGTTTAGATAGGTACTGTCATTGCAGTAGTCAAAATATTTTATTTTATTTTGCATTTCTTAAGAAAACTTACAGCTAGATGTTACATTAAGTGTAATATAGTGTATTTCAACTACTGAATGTCTACTTACTTTGTGTTCTTTTACTTGAATCCAAGTAAACCTGTGTTGATACTTCTGTAGTGACGGGCTTCTTCTTTGCTGCTTCAAGTTGAACATGCAATGCTAAGATTTCAGCTTCTGCAAATAATACAAGGGGTATGTTATTACTTGGGTTATTTGAACAATTTTTGATAAAAGATAATGTTGAGACAATAGTTATCCTCTTAGGACTTTGTTTGATTATTGCAGTTTAACTGAAATAGTTAATAGTATAAAATATCTATTTGCAATTTTTCATATCAATTTTGTCAATGTTTATTTATTTGCAAAGAGTAAAGATTTTCACATTTTTCACTTACTAAATTTTGTTTTCTCTTGAGCACAATTGGTTAAACATATGATAGCTTTTTGCACTATCTCAATTTTGGGATACTGGACATTTTCATTATCTTTGCCAGTGGAGTCATCGGCTCTGTTTATTTCTTTAACAACTTCTCCTAGTCTAGTTATAGCTTCATTAAATTTATTTCGTCTCTGACGTTCCCATTCTCGGCAGCGGCTGTAACAATTTCATATTAAATATTATCAGCTTAAATGTATATTTTAATTAACTGTGATAGATTAGAGGATTAACCAGAGAAAAAGCAATAGTATACAAATAAAATGGACCGTAATTAAATTAAAATTTACCTAGGTGTACGAGCTTTTTGTACTGTTTCCATGGCGTAATAGGTTTTTCGTAATTAATCTAAACTTTAAAAACATATAAAGGCTTCTTTTCTTTACTTTTTAGCCTTAATTATTAATTATTTCTGTTCTTTCGTCTCGATTCCGTTCCGAATTCCGATGTTTATTTTTTGACATTGACAGAAGTGAATGCAGTGCTGCCAGTCGGGTCTTGTCAGAAATTACCAGAAATATAAAAAAGTAACCTTTTGAATAAAAAGTAACCTTCAACCGGGGGGGGGGGGGGGGGGGGGGGGGGGATTGTAAGGTTGTTTAATATTGTTCATGGATGGAAAATGAATACAAAATTGATTATCAATCATTTACCTAAATTCGAAATTTTGACCATTCCATGAAGACCGAAAAGTGACCGATCGTCTCGTATAAAAACGTTTCATGGATTTGCGTTTCACTATCGAAAAACATTCGCTAAAACTGTTTTTTTTTTAACAAATTAATAAATCGAATTCATGTTTAATGCAGTTTATGACATAATTTTTAAATTGTCACTATTAATATAGATGACCCACGCTGAACTGTCCCACCAAACTCAATGACAGGGGGGCGCTACCATCGTTCAACTATATGGTTTCCAACATGGCAAAAATCTGAACCAGCGATCCGGTATAGACGGTGGCGCCCCACTGTCAATGTCATCGACAGGACAGTCCAGTATTTTGGAACTATATTACTGAATAACCTGTAAAAGTTAATTCTACAATTTCTGAAAAATCACCTAAAAGTAACCTTTTCATTAGTGTAACCTAAAAGTAACCAATGCAGTTCAAAAGTAACCTAAAAGGTTACAAAAGTAATCTTCTGGCAACACTGAGTGAATGAATGAAATATATAGGTGTACCAGAATCTCATGGCAAACAAAAATATTGGAAAAGTGTGTTTTTCATATGGCAATTGTCTATGGTTTAATTGTCACCTGTCAAAGAAAATTATGAAATCTGTCAGCCGCTGCAAAAATTTTGTAATCTCTTTTTGACTATTTGTTATTTTTGTGAAAAAGTCGAAAAAGCTCAAGCAAGTCATATTGTTTTCAATGTGAATTGTAAAATAAGGCATAATTCAAAGTCAATCTTTGATTCTAAAGCGCGCCGTCGAGTTGACAGTAAGTTGGACTGAAATGTTTTGATACATTGCCTGTTTTCACCATCAATCCCTAATTTTTAAGTGACCCCTATGGTAACACATAACAGGAATTTTGTTTCCAAAGGGGTCACTTAAAAATTAGGGATCGATGGTGAAAACGGGCATTAGTTTATTACCCAATTACGTCACAAGGAGGGTTATGTTTTTTATATTATTCTTAATAGCTGCTTTATCGGGGTTTTCAGGTATATCTCACAAATTGGTGCAGGGGAATGGTCAAAATGTTATGACCATGTAAAGAAAATTGAAAAAGATTTTATCTCTGTATTTTGATCATCTATTGAAGAACAAGAAATTGCAAGTGGAGTTCTTAGAATCGTTTTCTAGTTCTGAATGAAGTGATAAGTTAAAAGTATGATGCATAATAAAATTAGTTATAGCCTGACCAGGAACATAAAAACCCTGGCATAGAGGCGCGTCAATTGCATTTGATAGTGCAACACTGAGTACAGTCGTACCTGTGTTAAATTAATAGGCTAACTTTATGTATCAGGATTTAGGATTACGGGCTAATTTGATATTTTCATAAATTAACGAAAAAATATTATTAAAGGTAACCTGGTTTAAATAAATTAAATGAAACCATCAATCGAGCTAGTAGGATTTATTTTATTATTCATCAATAATCAAATTCAGAACTTGAATATTCAACTGCAATGTCTGCTCATGAACGCTTCAAACTCGGTACTTCTTTCCCAATTCCTTAAAATTCAACACTTAGAAAGTGACAAAAAAAATTAAAATAGGTAGTTGAAACAAACCACAGCTAATTTTCATAGTGGACTGTACTATACGATAAACATGTCAGTCAATTTGACAACCTTTGTCGGAAACATTATTCAATGAAAATATTGTCCGAACCCTTAGTATTTCTCTTCGACAAATACTTTAACACATTGTGAACCACTTTTCTTTCACGACTATAAAAAGATTTTAGCAATTTAATTCACAAAAGCAATTGCGCACATTTAAAATAAAGTTTGTTTACACTTTGACAGCAATAGACTGACATGCAAGGTGACATGTCAATGAAGTTTTCAGTTACTGTTGCCATTAAAAGAAATTAGTACCATTAGTTTTCCGCAACATGGCGAGGGTTTTTATGTTCCTGGTCAGGCTATACTTAAAGTAATAATACGATTTATTTATTTTTCAAGACATTTTCCCGATGTATAACAACATTCTTCATACACATACCTACCTAAAATGTATATTCGTACTTCATGTTCATTAATATTAAAGTCATAAAAGTAAAAAATTAAACAGTATCAAGATCGTTTATTCCAATTTCCCCAGTATTGCTCTCAACAAAGTTTATTTTCCCTATTTGCCATGAGATTCTGGTACACCATAATATTAATCATTCGGGCTGCGCCTGCAGTCCGTAATGTGCTAGAAGCGTTGAAAGCGCTTATGGTGACGATTTGCGCTTACGGAATTATTTTACAGATACCTATTTACTCTCTTGTCATAAGTGAGGTTAAAAATTGTTGAAAAACAACAAAAAGAAAAACAATGTTTTTGCGTTTGCCTCATTAAAAATTTGCATAGTCAGATGTATTTCTTATTCAAAATTCTGAGTCTGACCATCAGAAATTAATAATGAAGTGAAATAGATCATCAAGGTGTGACATTCACATCACATTCTTCATCAGATAAAAACACCACCATCGAGCATATTTCGGACTGCAGTGCCAACTGCCAATACAGTCATTCGCCAATCGGTCATTCGTTTTGGTCATTCGGTCAACCAACAAACAACAACTGCAGGGTGTGGAAACTTCCATACAACGGTCATCGAAGTGAAACTTGCTTCCAAACAGCGACATCGGTGAATAAATTCAAATACTTTTTAACTACCCTAAAACGCTCTAGATGTCGCTGCTCCTGTTTCCTTCATATTTTCATTTTTTTCTTAATTAAAATATATTTGAGAATATTGTTAATTACAATGTGAAAACTTTTTTAAATGAAATTAATTTGTTTTAATTTAAAACTGAACATTGACATTTTTGTTATAATTTACATAATAGAGTAGTAGAAATTACTATTTAACATATGGCAACTTTGTTTTTCCTCCAAAATGGCCGGTGTTGTTTTTGTTATGTTAAATGCATTCTTGTTTTCTTAGCCATCATTTAAGTTTTCTGTGGCCCTATTAAAGTATTGAAGAGTCGTCGAGTCAAATTCAAGTTCATTCCTTCGTACCTGCTGCTGTTCTGGTTCATCGGAGTTTTGTTCGTTCCTTCGTGAATCGCGAAGAAACTTTCTGTTATGTTCACAAGTGATCTGAATTTTCTCAATGTGCAAATGCTTTTTTAGTGTTGTTGAAAACTTTGCGAAAAGAAGCTTTTGTTGTATAATATTATGTGTGTTCATAAATAAAGTAAAATTATTAAATTCAAAAGTTTTTGTTTACTTATTTGCATTTCCATGTGCAATGTAGAATTTTTCCAAATCCATTGTTTTGAAAATAATACAATACGTACACCATAAAGATAAATATTTTCAAAATAATGGATTTGAAAAAAATCTACATTGTACATCATAAAAACAATAATTCTTTGAAAGTTATGAGGGCCTATGTGTGCGTGAACTGTGTGTATGTGTGCGTGGACTTTATGTATGTATGTGTGCGTGTACTATGTATGTATGTGAGCGTTACGTACGTAGGTTAAGTACAGGGAATTTAACACCAGGCTGTCAATTAGTAGGCTCAAAAATCTGTGGGGTTCTCTATTTCCTATGTATTACTTTTCTCTATGAACAACTGTCAAAAAAGAAAGAGGACCAGGAGCACAGATTAGAGAGTATACCAGGAGGACACAGACGGATTTTACAAATTAATTTAATTTACTTGTTTTGCCTAGGAAGTCCAAAATATTGTAAGTACTTCTGACATCCTTTTTATTAGGATAATTCAAATGTAATTTGGTCGTTCAAAATTAGTCGCAAACAAATAGCAAAATCGTTCGATTGCTGGGTGTGTTGTTTGCCTTGTTTATCAAAACACGAGTTTTAATAAAATTAGATACCTACCATCCCTACCATAACCCTGCCCTCCTTTGCTACTTTTGTTGAGAATAATAATTAGTGCCGTTTTAATGTATTTATTAAATTCTCTTTAGCTATCAAAATGTCTCTGTATCCATCTTTGGAGGATATGAAAGTCGATACGATGGCGCGAGCACAGATGAGTCATCAGCAGGGGCCGCCCTCGTACCATGCTGCCCCCATGCCTCCGGTGCCCAGCGCTCCTGCCCATGTCTATCCCGCACTTGGGAACTACATGGGGCTGGAATTATCAGCGGATGTTATTGCGCGTAATATGCCCGAGTATCAGGTTCAAACAGTGAGTATTAAATTACTTTGTATGTTGCACAATCATTTACAGCTTGTGGTCAGGCTAATTTGACAAGGACTGACTCAATCAGTCCAATTAGATTAATTAACTTACTTAAGTGGAACATTTCATTATTGTAGGTCTCTTCTGGAGGTGCAGGTCGCAACTTGATTGCCCCCATATCGTCCCAGTCACCATCGCTGGTGAAAGCTACTGTTACTGGTGCTATTAGGCAGGTTGTCCTTTGCAAGGATAGAGACGGCAAGTGTGGATTGAGGCTACACTCGGTCAACAATGGAGTGTTTGTATGCTATGTTGGAACAGGCAGTCCGGCCGCCCTTGCTGGGTTGAGATTTGGGGATCAGATATTGGAGATCAATAATGTGGCTCTTGCGGGAATGAGCATGGACCAATGCCATGGATTATTAAAGAAAGCCCCAGCCAATGGCATTTATATGGCTGTCCGTGACAGGTAAATTTTTAGTTATTACTCATACACAATAATTCAATAAAATGTTTACGAAGATTGTTTACTTTGATAATCAGATAAGAATGTTATTATGACTAACACAAGCAAGATTATTAGAAGCAATAGTAAATTGTACTTGACACTACCTTCAAATTCTATTTCAGACCGTTTGAGAGGACAATAACCCTTCACAAAGACTCCCTTGGTCATGTTGGATTCCATTTCAAGAATGGCAAAATTGTTGGACTTGTCAAAGATTCGTCAGCAGCTCGCAATGGCTTGTTAACAGACCACCAGCTCTTAGAAATCAATACAATTAATGTTGTTGGAATGAAAGATAAGGAAGTTTCCAAAGTTATCGATGAGAGTCCATCAGTCGTAAACATAACCATAATACCCTGTTATATTTATGAGCACATGATAAGCAAGTAAGTACATTATTATCTACTCATAATATTTCCTTTATTTTGCATAGCTGATGTAATGTAGTTATTGCTAACATTTGAGAAATTGATCCAATCGTTTAAAATTCATTTTAAAATCGCATTTGTGTGACATAGTTGTTGGGTTTCCCCCGCTTGGTTATTGGGTTTGTTTTGGAAACTTCCTGTTAGTCACCCATAATTATTAATACTTTTGTATAAACTATGCATATAATGCAGTGCAACCTACCTAATTAGGATTATTGTTTGTACTGAACATAATATAATAATGATAATTTTTATTTCTTTTCAGGATGTCATCAACATTGTTCAAAGAGTTGGACCGTACACCTGCAGTTTAAAAGGACAGATGCTATTTTTTTAAATTATCCACCCTTTTCACGAATTTATATTACATATTCCTATTGGCACATACTGTAATCTGTTTCACTTTTGTAACTAAAATAGTAATAGCACATGTAATAAGATAAATGATGAGCAGATAATTATGTCCATTTGATCATAATGAGTGGTGAAATGCACCATACACTTTGGTTGTTTATAAAGATAGGAGATAGCATTAATGACTGCTCGACTAATCTGGTTAGAGTGGTTGCCTACTATCTACGTACATGCTATCTTGATTCAGAAATACCAAGTTTGTTTGAACCTATTGATTGCCTCAGGGGAAACGATTTTTTAGCATTGTTTTAAGTACATATAATGTTGCGTCATGCTAGTTAGTAACGGCTGTGAGGATCTGCTGAGATGCCAATGAAGGATATTATTGTATCATACCAAATTTTGTTGCCATATTTTATTTGAAATTTTTCAGATGCAAAGACTTAATTATACTTGACCAGTAGGCCTAGAATGCGCGCCGCGATAAACGGTTATCACGCCATTTTATCAATTTTGTCCATACATTTTGACGTCGATATGAGTATATCACGGCGCGCATCCTAGCCCAGCAGGTCAGATGGAAAGAAAGGTCGATTTTTTAATCACTCGTTCTACATTTTTTGGGACAAAGCATTCTACTTGATGGAATGGTGCATGTCTAAATGTATCTCCCTTATTCATATAAAAAATATTAATTCATATCAACTATTCATATTTTCATTTCAATGTGATGAAAGCCATTAACTAGAATTTTGCTTCATAAGGCAATTACTTTTTTTATGAATAGGGGAGTGCCTATGTATGGTAAAAAATTAGAATATAACTTACTTCCCATTTAAGGATAGATATTTTTATGTAAGGTTTAGTAGTAGTATGTTGTGCACTTTATTTACAATTTTATATGTTTCATAAAGCATTTATAGTACCTATAAAACTGAAGATTTTGCCTTTCATTAACTCAAGTTACAACAAAAAGCCTTTTAATATGATAAGTAGATAAATGTTGATGGTTATTTGGAATTTATTATTATTACCTATATTTAAACAAAATATATAATTTAAGTTTCTATTTGTTTTTATTATGCCTTAACCTGTCTAGTAAATTTGCAAATTATTATTTTTTAAATGTAAACTTATTATTTTTCAATATTCACTATCAACATTCCTATTTCAGTTTTAAATAGAGTTATGATGATACTTTTAAATAATGTTTTATAACTTGACGTCAGATTTTAATATACCTACCTTTTGCAGTCGGGTAAATGTTAATATTCTTGTGGCGATATCATGACCTTGGAAAATTGAATTTGAAATGAAACCAGACTAATCGATTTGTATAATGTTTATGTTTGGATTGATTACTAATCGTTTGGTTTGAATTGTAAATTAGTGAAGTTGGAAGTCAAAAGTATTAAATGTACGTAAGTCAATTTTAGTTTAGGTAAAACCCCGAAAAATATTATTCTGTTAAATGCAACAATACGCCATGTAATAATCGTTTAATTGTAATTGTTGAAAGGTTGTTGTTGCATTTTATGACATAATAAAAAGAAAAGTCTAAAAAGGTGTGTGCATTTGTAAACATTTTACTTAGCAGTTAGAAAGTATGGAAGATTTCAACCCCAAAGTTGAATTTGTATTCGAATCTTAATAAATCTTTGTTAGACCAATAATAATAATGTGGTCTCGGGAAATTTATGAATAAAAAGAAGAATCGAGGAAAGAGATGGTCCCAACCTTTTCTACGCAAGTTCAATCAGTCTGGTCGTTTATTACTTCTATTAAGATTTTTAATTTGTATACTTACCATTTTGTCTTCTTGCATGCTTATGTAAACATTTTTAAAGGTAGTTATGTTACCATATTGATTGTTTACAAAAATAGTGCCAACGAAAACATGACTGAGAATGTTTTTAAATTCACAAGGTATATTATTATAAAGTGCTGCAATATTTAGGTACCGTTTTTTATCTAGCGTAAAATAATAGATAAATACTTATAGCATGAGATCTAACAATTTTATGTGTATTTTTTTGTATCCATGTTATGTTATGGATATTATGTCCTATTTAGGTATTCTACATTAGGCCGTTATGTGTGCCTCAGTACATGACGTTGCGATTGGATGACTTATTGGTTTGCTGAAGAAAGAGCTGTTAACGGTTTATATTTTGAAACCACGCTCTGTAGGCCTAGGATGCGTGGCACGATAAGCGTTTATCACGCCATTTTATCGATTTTACGGGATAAGCTCATACATTTGTTGTCTAAAATGATCGATAAGATTTTATCACGGCGCGCATCCTAGCCCGCCTGGTATTAATGAATATGCACTAATTTGGGTCAAATTTTAATACCTATTTAGACTAAATCAAGCAAACGCAAGCTCAAATCTGTGCTATTTTGTATAGGCATATAAATATCGTTTCAGAATATAAGCCAGACTTCAGAAATCAAGGATATATTTTACAACCACACTCGCTTATTTAGACGTAAAAACTTTATTGTTTATTATGTACCTACGTACCTATGTTTAAATTCACAATAAAACTTCCATAAAACATTTCTTGTTTCATTCTCAACATTTTTTGTTTAATTACATAAACAAGCCATATAAAAAACTACATAAAGAATGTTAACATTCGTACCAGTTTGGATTTTAAATTTGATGTCAATTACAAATAGAGTTTATCAAAATAAAGTCTATCTAATTTGTAAGACTGTGGAAATTGAAAAATAGTAGCCATTTTTATGTCGAGGCTAATAGAAGGGTTATAACAATATGGGGTTGTGGAACGTCCAGTTGGGTTTTAGCACGATCTCTGGGCACGACCAAGACTTGGGGATGAAGAAGCTGTCGGCTTCGCTTGGTGGGCAGTTCTTCCGTGCGAAGTACTCCATGGGGTATAAACTCCAAAGGATACCTAGAAATGTATTATCATGTTATTTTATGTAGTGCAGTAATATTTAGAGCAATAAACGGACATTTAAGTGCGCGTTCAAGTTTTTGAATACGTCTGACATCAGAAAATGGTCTTAACTTTTAAACCGAATTGGCTAGTTTTGTAAAAGTTGACTACGAAAAGTTACAAGCACCTACGCATGGTCGTGACTAGACAGCGTAGGATGCGAATCAGAAAAAGACTAAAAAATACGTTTCTGGGAATAAATGAAATTGAAAATTTAAGATTTCATAATGCGGAAAACGTTAAATTGAGTTATGTGATTAAAGTCGTTGCTGCCAGGACCTTTAATAAATATTAGTCTTTAAAAAGCTGTCAAAAACTCGCCCTTCCGGGTTTACGCAGAAGGTACAAAACGACGATCAATCAATCAGTTAATGCGCACGGATTAGAGATTTATGTAGCTTTTAAAGTCAAAGTCAAAATTTCTTTATTTGTTTAGACTAATAAATAGTTCTTACAAATCGTCATTTTGCTCTTAAGGAGCCTCTACATGTCTCATAATCTTTTTACCCTACCTTTAGGGCCGACACACCAAAGCAATGAGAATTGCTAATCGTAAAATGTCTACCGGTCGATGTAACGACCGTGCTACGAGTATGCCTACGAAGTAGACTTGTTGCTGCGAAATTTTATCCAGACCTAAGTTTTAAAAAGTTTACGTCCTTAACTTTAGGTCTACCGACTTAGTAGGGATATTGAAAAACATTAAATTATGCGACACAGGTCGATGTGAAACATTTACTTTACGAGTATAAGTAGTCCTGAAGCAGGAACGACCTGCTTATTATGATTGTGCCTTATAAACTTTAATTATTTAATGCCCACAGAAAAAAAAGGATTATCTACTCATTAACATAATTGTTTTTATTGACAACTGTAACCGTAATTATGTATATCGTAGTAGTATACTACGACTACGAGTACAGTTGGCGTTCGTAGCTTCGTAGTCGTCGTAGCGCTCTATTTCATGGTTGTACCTTATATTATAAACCTTAACCTTTATATTATTTTATTAAACGGGTCTATAATTATGTAAGGAAATGTATGTACAACTGTGGTACAACGCAATGTAAATGTCAAAGTTGTAAAATTAACTTTTATTTATTTTTATTTTTTTAGGAAGGTTATTAGCACAGGAAATTCGTTATGCTTTTGTCATTTCACAGAAAGCGTAATATTAAAAACGTTTTTCTTCAGACTAAGCATTGATAAGATATCGGAGGATATTGTTTGCATGCCTACCTAATCGTAAAGCTACTCTATCTACTTATGCTAAATAATACGACTGGTTTAAAATAAAGTATTTTTATCGAAACTACTTACCGTTTCCAAAGAAGAACGACAGCCACATGATTAGGTTCAGGGCGTTAGGGAATCGGCGCCCGCTGATGGCTGTCAGTGGCAACATCAACAGCCCACATACACCGAACTGGACCAGGAGTACCGGGTAGAAGAATCCGAAGGATAGGGCCAGTATCAGCTCATGTGCCACTGATGATACCTTTAACAATAAACAATCAGTATAGAACCTACGTCGGCAGACATTTAATGAATTTATACGAGAGTGTAGGTATGTACATTATTACTAACCCATTAGTTATGTACTAATGTGTGTCACCATATAGGACGGTACGTAACACCTCGACATTTTTTGGGATTGAACAAATTCAATTTTGCTAATATTTGTATCAAGTTTGGTAACAATGTATGTACCTAGGTTATAAAAATCTTTATTTCTACCTCTTCAAACTGTTATTGAATCGGCTCTTTTTTAGTAGTCTCACCTTTTAACTGCATCAATTACTAGAAGAATAAATAAGTAGAATAGGTACAACCACTAACACGTCAATCGTATTTGGTAACTCCAATAAAACTCTATTTACATGTTCCTTTTACGTCGGTAAATTCAATTTCGCATTTTGTGAATGTTGAATTCGACATTTCACATTGACCTTTAGAAAAGGCTCTTAGAAAAACGTTCAGCTTGTTTCTCTTTATTCGTGTATTCTGTAGCATAAAGGGAATACGCTTACGTCATCACTACCCGCCATGGTGCACCGTCATCGTCTATAATGGGGAGAGTTAATTCTATTTTCTAAATGGTTTTTTTCTCAGTATGGTGTGGTGTTATTAAATAACGAATGCAGGTGTCTTTTATGTGAAGATAACGATGTGCGGGCTGTTAGCTTGGCAGGTGTCTTTAGGTTGTCAATGGGTTATTTGATGATGATAAACTAATAACGGCTGGCCTTGAACCTGTGGCCATAGTGGAAATAAGTATGGCGGTATACCTACTTATGTAAAACACATGAAATACATGCGTGGCGACAAACTTTCGCTAACTATACCTATGTAAGTACTATGGTAAAGCAAAAATTTTTAGCTAAGCGTTTCAGAATTGGTGCTAATTTTACTAGTTTTAATTTAACCTGAATACGTGTAGGGTACATTAATAGTAAGTATCTACTGTTAATTTTATCCATCCTTTTATTTCAATGGTTTAACGAAGGCTCGTTATAGGTACGTGTAGTTTCTATTTAAGACTAGCTGACCCGGCGAACTTTGTTCCGCCTTAATGGCAATAAATAAGCAGACTTTTTTTTTCGAACTGGATAAAAAGTATCCTATGTCCTTCTCCTGGCTCTAAACTACCTCCCTGACAATTTTCAGCTAAATCGGTTCAGCCGTTCTTGAGTTATAAGTGGAGTAACTAACACGACTTTCTTTTATACATATATATAGATATTTACGAGTAACTACTTTGTTTGTATCTACTTTAATAAACCCTCCAAAAGCGAGACGATTCATGGTGTTTTAAATATTTTGGCACAGTTCTAGATTTTATGCATAGGACAGTTCTCTCTACAAAGAATAACACGTGGCAGTGGTGGTAGTTGAAAACTTTTCTCCAATTTGGAAATGCAATTCGCAAGTTCGCTTCGTTTCATGTTATGTTTCAAATGGTTGCCTGCAAGCCTGGAAACGAGAATATAACACTAACATTTAAAGTGTTTATTCTAATAGAGTCCTTTGTCTGCACGTTTGGAACAAATGTTATTATTGTTAAAGTCGGTTTATTTATAGAAAGTGAGGCTATTCTCTTCTAATTTTATTATCCGATAGTGAGTAGAGGTATTTTTGTTTGTTATTTCGATTTAGGATCCTATTTCGTTTCAGTGGAAATGTATTTCAGGAATAATCCTGGCGAAGAGGCAGTAGTAATCAGTATTTTTAACCGACTTCATGTGTGTTAATGCATGTTTTACCGACAATTTGGTTGGTTGGTGTTATTACAATAAACTACAACAGACGTTAAACACGTGTTTAAAATTAAATTTTCATATTATACTAAATGACAATTTAAAAAGTGTTCAACGGGTGTTTAAGTTTTTGTAATAAGCCCCTATAAGTTTAAAACTGAAAGTTGTACAAGTTGTACCAACAATAAAGACACAGCTGCTAGACACGGCTCGTCCGGCCCGCGGTGCGAGGGGCATGTAGAGGTAGTCCCGCAGCCAGAAGTGCACCACGCGGTTCCACGCGCGGAAGTACTTCGAGAACTGAGACATTGTCCACCAATCCTGAAAAAAATAGCACGTTAAAAGCAAATCACAGCCAATGAATGTACGACTCTGCACATCAATCAAGCCCGCCGACAGCCTTTTGACAACATGTTAGAAGTCGACGACTCATGCCAGTGGGTTGGCGTTTCATGTGTTTCAATAAGATTGGCTTTGTGTTGTTTTGAATACCTAAGAGTACCTACCTATGTAGGTAGCTTAGACTTTATTGTCATTATGTGAAATAACGAAAGCTTTTGAGATTTTCTTTTCACAAGAGCAGCAAATGTCTTAAGTTTGGATATTGCTTGTAAGAATCAATCCGACACTTAGATAAGTAACTACTCATTGGTAATGTACTCGTACCTAGTACTAACAGTGGACGCTTTTATCATTATTCATTGAGTCATTATCATTTTGTATGATAAAAAACTAATGAATATTTCGAGACAGTTGACTGATAACTGGATGTGATATCGTCAAATCGTCGGCCACGTGCAGAGGAAGCAGGAAACTGTTACAATGTAGCAAATGAGTCTTTATTTTCACTTGTATTGAATTTTATGATAGGTAAGTAATATTCACTATGGGGCCTCTGAGAAATGAACATTAATTTAATGTCGATTGTCGATCGGATATTTTTTTGGTTTGTATTTCAAGGAATACCTATTTGCAACAAGTAAACATTTTCCTTACTATTATCGTTATTGGTATAACTTTAGTTAATTTCTGAACTTATTATCTCTTTTTACAACAAATAATTGCATAATTGGTAATACCAGTGACAGAGTCTGGCCCGGAATATTGGTTTCGGTTTTATGTAATTACCTAAGTAGTCACTAAAGCCGTTTTTGAATGGATTTGCTGAAGTCGTACTACCTATGCGACAAAATGTAATGTGACTACGGTACGGCTACCTAACTATGTTACATGAGACATGAGATGTAAAAAACACTGTTTCTTGAAAATAAATAGTAATGTTTGTTAATGTCTCCTCTTCATTTCGAACTTCGTTCAACTACAGTTTCCAAGCAAGCATTTCATCATTAAGACAACATTTACGTGCAAGTTTCACCTCATAGAACAATCGGTCCCCGAACTTGAGCATTTCCGCGAACGCGTTCAGCCAGGCGTGCAGCAGGCAGTAGAATCCACAGAGGAACGAGATCACGCCCGGGAGAACGCACGCGAACATGCCGCGGACGACCGTGCCCGCTTCCACCTGTACAGAAACATTCCAATTTCAAATGAAAAGAGGTTTAAAATGAGTTTTTTTTTTCAATTAAGGCTTAAATAAAAAAACAAAGTGTCAAAAAAGACGCGTCACTTTCCCGCCAAAAGTATTACAAAATGACAGGCTCTGTCCAGGTGCGAATGAGAAAGTGTTTTGTTTTTTTTAACTAAGTAGTTAGTAGGTACTGGCCAGAGCCATAAAGAAAAAAAACTACTGGCCAGCCCACTAATATTTAAAGGGTTTCTTTTTTTCTTGATCTGCTCTAATAGAATTTCTAGTAGATTATAAGTATATAAGTACTAGGTATTGTATAATAACTACTCGTTGCTAATAAAAGTTTTCATAGAATTATACTTGGCATTCGTAAAATGAATAGGTTGCTCTATTCATTCAAACATTTGGGTATGTATGATTTCATTAATTTACACAGTTGGGGTTGGCTTTTCCACTCGTATTCGTTAGACGCCCTCATTAATTTGATTGATAAGTCACATAATTACAGGGATAGCTCCGAGTACTCTGCGGGGACAGCTTTCATAAAATCGCGCTATCCGTCCCAAAGAACATTATACTAATTGCCTTTAGAAAAACTCATTCCAACAGGCATTTACTTAGTTACGGTGATTCGTGTAACGTGACCCAACATCATCTATTATTATAATTTTGCGAAATATTGCGTGTGCTCATTTGTAAGAAAAACAATATCCAACTGTAATTACGAGAAAATTGATATTTATAGCTTAATTTTTTGTTACTTTTATAAACTTTTTAGCATAAAAGTAGAATGCTTAATAGCTGTGTTCTTAATTAGAATGGCATTTAAAGGTCGTTTGTCTTATTTTATCATTGTACTCGTATTATAAAATAAAAATTATCGTAGTCAGGATGCATGCAATGATCCAGTTTTCAAACTGTGCTTTTTTCAGAAAATAAAAATGTCCATGATAATAAAAGTTCCGAGGTGCGATTTTAATTTAACTAAAATTTGAAAACTCAATGTATAGGTACTCACTTTGGGCTGTTTGCCATAATCGGACCAGTAAGGCAAAATGAAGCGCTCCCATAAAAAGCTGTTGTAAAAGATAATGGCCGCCACTTCCAAGAAGTGGAACACCACTGTGCCCCATCGGATTTTCTTCGTCCTGAATAAGAAATGTGCAAGTGTTATGTTATGAGGCACAATAACATTTGAGTTGGGTGCCTTTTGTACCTTTTCAAAGAGACAAAACACGTGTAAGTTGAAAAATAGGCACATTTAATGCTTAAGGTATGAATGAGAGCAAACAACCTACAAATCCTTGAGTAAACTTTTCTCATTAACTTCTTCTAGTACCTATTGTACGCAATTAGGTTTATCTATAATATACTTACACTTATTCTAAATTAGATTTATTTAGGGTGGAAAGATCGAATAGTTATAAGCAAATAAGTATTTAGCACAGTGCTGTAATTCACGCGTATATTTATTTCAGCAACGTTCAGAGATGACACTGTTGCATGCAAAATGAACATACTTCCGGGTTTAAAAGTTAGGACTTTGGAAAAAATGTTTGTCATTTGACACCAACGAGATTTAAATCGGAACGGTGACCGAAATTGCGGTCAGCATCTCCTCCGGGTCGAGTCAGCATATTAAGGTGCCACTTAGTACATGACTCATGTCCGTTTTCACCATCAATCCCTAATTTTTAAGTAACCCATATGAAAACAAAAATCCTGTTAAGTGTTACCATAGGGGCTACTTATGGTGAAAACGGGCAACAATAGACTATCTAATATTGAATACCTAAGTAAAATACTAGACACTAGTCATAATTTATAAGTATTTCATAGGTACATACCTACTAACCCATGGACCAACTGTAGTCTAAAAATTGTTGAATTTGAATTTCATAAAATTGCAACTGGCGTTGTAGTCTGGTAGGTAAGAATTTAAGTGTTACGTAACGATATAATTTAAGCCGATGGGCAGTTTACTTCAGCTATAACTTTGGGTTTTAGGCTGTGTAATGAAAAGTAATTTTATGTAAGCTAATAGGTACCTACTAAGTACCTTTTTGTTTCATGTAATTTTTTGTCGTTTGGACTGCCGTAACAATTTGCGTAAGTAGTCCATTAAGTCAGACGTTTTTGTTTGGGTAGATTTGTAAGTAAGTAATTACTTTTTTTTAAAGTTTTGCTGCAAATAGTTTACATGATATTATGCTCAAACTGTGACTGGATTTTCCACATTAAAAAAAACACAATTTCTATTGGACGATCTCGATCACGACTAGAACTTTAATATTACATTTCTAAAGATTAAGCTCAGATTGAAAATAATGTATCGGTATAATAGTATAAGTATAATAATAGGTATGTAGGAAGAGGAAAACAAAGTGTATCTGATTAAAAGTTTACTTGGAACCAGTCATTCACTTAGTAAAAGGTGCTTCATTTTCCCTTTTCTTTGATTGAACAATTAACTCTTTAAAGATCAAAGATTTCAGGTAACATTTACTTCGAGATTAAGGGTATGTCAGTCGCAGGAATATTTAATTTTCTTTGAGACTGCGTCAAGGGCCGTTGAGAATTATAAGGCAATTTAGAATTAAGCGGCAATATTAATTTCTTGTTTATAACAACAAAAAACAATCTTCACGGTAGGTTCCTTTGAATAATTAATAACCTATTAAAGTTCAATTTCTTTTGAGGAATAAATTCTTAGACCATAAAACATACAAATGTTAATTAGTGTTTTGTCTAAAAATATTACGCTTGCAGGCCGTTAGGCATAATATGACGAAGGCTTTTGGATAGTCTAACTAGGTAACATGAAACGCAACTGGATGGAAAATAATATTAACTGTATTATCTAAGTGTATAAATTATTTAAAATAACTATTTGATTACCTCGGATATTGATCTCTATAGACGAGTGTAGGTGCAAAGAGGAAGTAGAGGTATTGCTTGAAGGTAGGTAGCGCCTGTCCAGTGTAGCAGCGCTGGCCGCAAGAGGCAGCCACGGCGTGGATCTTCATTGCAAATCTGAACTGCAAGACAAGTTAACTTAAATTAGTTATTCACCACTTTTTAAACGTTGCTAGATGACAAAACGTTATTTACATATTATTATTCTTCACAATAGTTGACCCAGCGAACTTCGTACCGCCTATGTTCATCAAAAATAATGTAGGATTCTAAATGGTGAAAGATTTTTTTCAAATCGGATCAGAAGTTTTGGAACCTATCCATTATATCACACTAGCTTTTGCCCGCGTCTTCACCCGTGTGAAATTTCGTTTGTCACAGATCGTCATACATTATAGCCTATATGTTATTCCGGGTTATAAACAATAATACTGTAAAGTTTCATCAAAATTCGTTCTGTAGTTTTTGCGTGAAAGAGTAACAAACATCCAGACATCCAGACATCCAAACTTTCGCATTTATAATATTATAGTAGGATTACAACAAAAAGCAATCAAATCTTTCCTCTATAAAATATTAGTGTAGACAATAATACTAATAGTGCTGCAAATAAAAAACCACAGGTTTTATTTTAAAACTCTCTACCTTGCACTCAACTTAACGTCGAACGACAGCCTCTTGGGGCAAGTGCAACTTCAGTGACGGGCCTTTTATAAAGTTCTCGAAAAAAGAGCACCTAACGGCGCCGTCCTTTGGTCCCTAGTAAACAATTAGTAAAAAAACTAATTTTCTTAACACAAAGACGTTTTAATTAAGAGGTTAGAAAACTCTTCAAAAAGTTCAATCAATTGATTGAAAGGACATTAATTATTCTGAAAACTTATCTTATTTAGTATTTTCCCGTGTTGCTAAAGAAAAATAATTATCCGTGGAATCTATCCTGAAACTTATAATTAAATACTTTCGCCCCGAGCCAGACTGCGAACAGTTTATTCTCAAAGTCTATTTGGTGAGAATTAGCGGACGAAAGTGGTTTATAGTGTCATCATTTTACTTTCTGTTAAACTTTGTCTTTGGCTCTACGGATATTAATTGCGCGTGAATTATAATTTCACAAAGGAATTTTGCTTTCTAATTAATTTGTAGTTGGTACACTGTTCCTTAATATTGTTTAATCATTAATTTACAGGTGTCTTTACAGGAAAAATTAATAATAACAGGCCTTTAAGGGCAAATATTGTAAAAACATTCACAATTCCAATTAATGTAGAGTCAAAGTTCGTGCACCTAACTCTTTTATAATATTCAATATTGACAATAGTGATACCAGACGTTTCTCTATCTCTCACGTAGTGGATTAGTCTATATTGAATTCATTTTATTTATAGGCCAGCCTGCCGGGCCTGTCCCTTGTAAGCCCTCTAACACCCTGAAGTCCGTCCCTTCGTTGAGGTGTCTCTAGTATTAAACTAACAAAAGCTTTATAGAGCTTCATAGTCCATATTTTATACGAAATAAATTGATTTAGTTAATATTTTCTAGCCGAATGAATTCAGTGAAAATATGTGTGTTTTTGTGGGGGAACTTTGTACATATCTGTATATAAACGAATTTTTTTATTTATTAAAAACATACCGGTTTGACCCATTTGAATGACTCTTCTGTTGACTCTGTTGTAAAAATGGTGCTCATTTGGATTCGACTTCATTTTATTTCTTTTATTATTTTAATTTTCAGTTACTAAGTTTAACCTTAAATCCTACTAATTTGTTTTAATTACTTAGTTGGTGATAAATATTTTAAGTCTTCAAATAAGGAATGTATACGAGTATGCAGTTTATGTAATGATTGCGTTGTGTTTGTTTTTAACGTATGAGAATAAATGTATATTAATGTAAAGGAATTCGACGTTAGTTTCGAGAGCTAGTCGTTTAGGGTAAGTATGTATGTACTTATGCAAACGGGTCACAGCATGTAGTAACAGTGGTGTGCAGCAGAATTATATATGAAAGGAGTGCTGTGCGACTGGAAGGTCGCGCAAACGCTGTACGAATGCTTTTAGCATTCCCGAGGTGAAACTCAATGGGATTAACCGGGTTACACGTAAATTTACTTGAAATACCTATGATAAACGTCAAGGTTTTGGCATAACTAAAATAATTTGGATAATTATTTAGGAAGAACATTTAACTTTGGTTTTTATTTAAAACTTGGCGGAGAGCTCTACATTCAATACATATTTCCTGAGTGCACATAATGTGCAATTTGTTCTTTTTTTTGTTTTCAGAGTTGTCAATACATCGCCCTAGCTTGAAAACTTAAATGTTTTTATTAGTAAAAACGACGCTCATAGATTTAATCGATTACTGAATATTGTTTCAGAAAACCTAACCCTCGAAGTCACGGGTGGGTTCTTGGCAATTAATAATCGTGTTGAGACGGTCAGCAGGTGCCGGTCACGCGGGCAATTGGGTACGCGGGTAGGCGGCAAGCACCGCACCGCGCGCCGCTGCGCCGTAGGTAGGGCTGGCGCGGGTAGCTTGCAGCCAGCTGAGGTGGGTAATGGTAATGGCTTCGTCAGCCGCACGCGGCGAGTTATTTACTGGCCGCCGCTTCAACGAGGGTCCCGCCTGATTTATGAACCAACCATGTTTTGCCCCTTTACATCTGAATTTTTCTTAATTTGAAACCACCTACCCACACATAAACTTCGCAATCTGACGGAACTTTGCTACCCGAAGTTCATGAAAATACACACAAATTAACCCACAGCACAAAGGAGTACGCTCATTTGTATTAAATTATGTAATGGCTCGAGGCTTTATTAATGCGAGTTGTTTTTATGAATATGGACCCAAAATTTCTGTATACAAATATACCTATACAAATGGTGTTTACTCATTAACAAACACCATTGTTTGCTAAGGTTTGCTCTTTACGAGATATAAAAACACAGACAGAACTTTTTGAGAGGTTTGTAAGTAGGTAAACTATTCTACACTTGAATGCGATATAATAAATATTTGTCTGGAAAACGAACTTTTAAAATACTGTGATAAATTACTAACGATAAGCCTGAAAATGAATAAACCACAAAATAGACAATGTTACAAAATCAAATTGAAATTATGAACAGATAGTGCTTAGTAATATTATTCATTAAGCAGTCAATTAAGTAAGTCGTTGTTCGCAGTCGGAGAAGAAACCAGCGCTGCTTATTTAGCAAACTTCCTTTTCAAAACGTGCTCAGCGTTTGTAAATTGCCTCAATCAGGAATCGCTCTAAAAAGGTGTCGAGCATTTTATAACAGCATCGAGGCATATTTCACCGGAAATTCTGAATTCAAAATATTGGACGAGATTTTATAAAACGAGCATTTCCGGTCAAATATTGATACAAACAAATTCACGTTCGAGTATTATTGGATTCCGAATCAAAGCCCCCGGTTGGCGTATATTAATTTACTGGTACGTGTTCCACGCAAAATGTTTCAGGTAGTTTTATTGTGACTGGCGGCAAAAGTTTGCTCTATTGTTGTTGCAAATTAGTTCTGATGTGGAGGTACTTTCGTATAACTAGTACGCGTTAAAGGAAGTTATCTACTCTTTCCTCCCCATTAGTTTGACTTTGTTTAACGCGCAGGTCGAACTTCGCCTTTGTAATTAGTTTGTATCACAATACCGCTGCTTGTACCATGACTCATTAATCATTAGAGAACTAGGAAGCAACTAAAAGCCGGAACGGAAAACTTTTTGATTTATACATGTACAAACCACAGATCACAGAAACTAAAGGGAGATGTGACGAGGGGGCGTTGCCAGGTTCGCAGCAATATGCCCAAAAACAGAACATTTGCACAGCAATGATGACAGCAGCGACGTCATAATGTAAATAGTTTACATTGCTTCATCATCATCATCATCATTTCAGCCATAGGACGTCCACTGCTGAACATAGGCCTCCCCCAATGCTTTCCATGTTGATCGATTGGTAGCGGCCTGCGTCCAGCGCTTCTCTGCTTGGTGTTTCTTTGCGAGATCGAATCAGAAATGAGGAGATCCGTAAACGAACCAAAGTCGCTGACATAGCCCGACGGATTAGCAAACTGAAGTGGCAATGGGCAGGGCACATAGTACGCAGAACTGACGGCCGATGGGGCAGAAAGGTTCTGGAATGGAGGCCGCGTACCGGAAAACGCAGCGTGGGACGTCCACCTACAAGGTGGACCGACGACATTACATTGCTTGCGTAGTACTAAAGATTATTCGAACATTGAGTACTGATACCGCAGTGGATAATGAGCACATAATTATTTTGATTACCTACTTTGTGTGTGTGAATTTCTAATGCGACACTGAGTTTCGAACTCAGCGCATTAGCATCTCTCTATATCTCTATGGTACAATCTTATTGAAATGGCATCAAAACGTACCTTCATATCGATGTTCATAAAGCAATTAAGGAAATTGGGCTATTGATTAATGTCACACCGCTCTTTATTTCCCGGGGTAAGGTAAATTGGTTTTTCGCAAATAACAAAGACTTTGAACAAAAATTTTAATTAATTTCGCTGACTTCGTAATACCTCGGCCGTGGTTAACGTTCTCATTTTAAAGTATTCGGAATGTTTTAGTAGGTTACCAGGAGATAGGTAAGGTTTTTGTATTATTAGCAAAAGATAAAAATATAATAAAATTAGGTATTTGTCAAAATCATTTGTTTCATCATGTTACCTACTCTAAGCACAGTATTACAAAAATTTAAAAAAATCTACTGAGAATAGGTACAGGTTCATTTTGAGGTTGATAAGTGCTTCTACCTGTCATAAAATATTTTGACAATAAAGAATAATGACGTGTAAACTTACCATCTCACACGTGACAGTCACAGACGACGCGAGAGCCAGGTGCTTTCTGCCCAAATCCCATACAGGGACTGCAACTAGAGCCACTTGAAGAGCCGCTAGCCCAATTATACCCATTATCGTCCATATTCGCTGTAGAGCTGTAAATGAAAATCACCGAAATAGAACATAATGTTAAAGAAAACTTTGCTTGTCTGAGGCAGGGCATAGGTCATAGGTACTTGAAAAGTCCTCCAAGTTTACTAACTACAATCATTATGAAAAAGCTGAGTATGAATGGTATTTCAAAAATAGAAATCCGCTCAAGCCTTGATCAAAATCGCGATAAAAAGTTGATCCATATTCTAGTAGGTACTCAATACATAATCTGTAGAGATGGGGGTACAACAAACCGAGCGATGCGATAAATTGGGAGTTTGGGAGGCTCGCCGAGTTACGTGGGGGCTCCAAACCATGTGTGCACATTCCTTGTCAATTACATACGTGAGCGCTTAACTACCGCGGTCGTAGGCCTTCTGTGTCCGAACTGACAGCGTGGCGGTGTTACTTGCAGGGCGTGTGATATATGGACTTAGGGGATTGACCTACTTTTGCCCCAACCCTATAACTAATTTACTCGTACTTCATTGTCTGATCCTCGCACACATTCATGAGACAAACAATAGTATTATGGACAATATTTCTCATATTCATAATTCCTTTCTAATACTAGTATTGGAATTAGTTTTTGGTATTTTAATGGAATCTCAATGGATCTTCAAAATTTTAATTCAAAATATAAAATTGTATCAGGGCAGTCTTCAGGACTATTGGTTGTTTATGTAATGACTTTTGTCGTAATTTACAGTAAGATTTAACGAACGTATTTGAGATTCTTTAATTCTCTGCTCCTTTTGCTGTGCCAAAGTTAAAGTAATCAGAACACAAAAATATTGAATTTTTTAAATTAAAGCTCTTTCACTCTTATCACGTTGATTGCGCTAAAGGTACGGACATAATGTATCAATATGCCTCCACAGGTATATAACCTCCAGGCATTAGTGCTTCCACGGCAGCTGAATACGTATGTGGCCAACCAAGTGACTAATTGGAGGGGCGGTGAGAGGACGGCGGGTGCAACAAAAGGCGCACTCCGGGAATAGAGGGCGAGTGGCCACTTGCTCGCTCGGCGGACGTCAAATAGCCGCTTATTGTGAGACAATACTGTCAATATGACGAATGAATGGAACAGTCAAATAGTTCGTGACCCCATAGCATAGTAGCCAATAAGTTCGCAACGCGACTTTGTTACAATTGGAATAAGGTTGTGTTGTCAACTTTTTGGTGTTTTTAAAAAAAATATAAAATTAGTTCCGTTATATGTTTTCAATGTAGAGAAACGATTGGCATGCTAAATTAAAAAAAACTTCCATACACTAAGTCATAATTAAAAGCTCCATCATGTTCAATATTAAAGCTCATAGCAGATTGGTTGGTTTTCCCAAAATTTTTAAGTATAATATCTTAAGTAGTAGGACTAGTTAAGTAGCGCTTTTATTTGTATTTAATAATGTATGAAAATTGTATAAGCAAGTTCTATTTTAACCCTAAGTTATTGTGTAGTCACGGCCACTGACCCCGCTCAGCGCGGGCCCATTGAAATCGCGGTTTGTGCAATACTCTAGGTCAGGGCTTAAAGCCAACCTTTTTCAGAGATTTGAAATTAGTGGCCCTTAGTTTTCGTTAACTTTCGTTGTAACATATTTATTTCTTATAAATAAAGATCCTAAATGATGTTCTTTCGTTATATTTTATTCTTATATATTAATCTACAATTCCTCTACTATAATTTCACTCTACATTCGTGCGTTCGTGAAACTTTGGCTCGCGGCCGAATGCAAGTTCGTCGTTTTGGTTCGACGTCCTCGTGCCAAAGGCCCGGATTTATATTTCAATGAAATGAACGACATGAATTCATGACCATTGCATGTAAAGTTTGATATTCTTTAAACTTTTAGAATACAATAATATGTACCATTTTTGAAACATAAATTAGTTATTTATTATACCTAGGACCATAGTCGGAGGTCGGAGGTAAGACTGTTCAAACTAAATTATGATCGCAGTAATGTCCCTGTTTTAAGTTATAACAATCATGGATCATTTTTACTGCCAAGTGCCTAATCAGTTGCTATGCCCATTTACGAATATGTAATCACTATCACCAAGTCATTACTGATAACATTAAACATGAAATGCCTATAGTCTAAAAAGTGTGTAGCATTAGGCATTAACTCTCGGTCCATATCTTTTTCGATTACAACTGATCCGTTTGCGCAGCAATTATCAAAATGTACTTATTTTTAACGAAACTAGCTACATGAATAGGAATTCATACCTGTATTTTTCTTAAGAAATTGCGTTCCAGCTCCAAAAAAACGAAATGCTGGATAAAAAGCGAGGGCACACGAAAGTTCGTAGAGCCACAGTTTTGCGCCGCGTCTCACGTCTCCGAAGCCGTAAGCCACAACCGATAAGCCCACATTTATCCTGCAACAAAATAAACCTCAGCATATCCATACTTTAAAATCGACCGGGATACTCTGTCAGACGAATTTTTGGCTCCATCTCACTCGCACTCTCAGAGATACTCTTAAGAGTAATAGCGACAGGTAGAGCCGAAAAACGCACGCATCCTTGAGTGGAGAGCGTATGATGAGTTCTTAGCCTCGCTATATTATGGATATTTGTAGCTCAGTCGGGAATTCGGGATGAATCAACCCTTATTCCATTTATTTAGGCTTCCCCAACTTCATATGGCCTGAATAAATTTGAAATTCGTTATGGAGGATCTGGCTGGGACTCTTCCAGATATTTTCATTGAGAATGATTATTCTGTTTGAGATAATATTTCAAATAACATAACAATACAGTTGTGAGTTGGTGATTTCAACTTAAGTTCAGTCGACAGCATAAATATTTTGTAAAATAAGTATCATCTAGTGCAGTGTTTTTCAACCTTTTTCATGACACGACCCCCCTAGTATGAAAAAATGTTTTGCGACCGGACCGTTCGATATTTTTTCATGCATTTTATAATGTTACAAAAATGTTGTTCTTCAATTCATACAACATTTATGCATTTAAAACTTTCCTGATTTTTTTACTAAGGTAGTTTTTATTTACGACCCACAGGTTGAAAAACACTGATCTAGGTAACAACATAAATACGCCACAGAGCTTTTGTTTAAATGCTGTCGTCTGTACAATACAATAATTTTAATAACATTTTACTTGCTTTCCTCTCTCGATGAGATCGAATATGACTGTGTCGAACAGAAGCATCAGCAGTATGACCACGAAGATGTGGTAAATGGCTCTAATGTGAGACACGTTCTCCAGCAGAACCGTGAGATTCGACTCCCGAAGAGTGAATTCTGGAGTACGGGATTTGATCTCCTCCTCATTTTTAACGTGCCCATTTTGAACTAAAGACTGTATGTTCCGCTTTCGTAAAATCCCCCGATCTTCAGCCATGTTGTTTATTATCCTATCTGAAAGCAGGGTAAAAATTTGATTGATATTATGCAACTTACCTATTACTTAAAAAAGTAAGAAATTTATTAGCTATTTCAGACTTTATTTAAAAGACACTTAACTAAACTAAAACAATAATTTATTATACTAAATTATTTCTTTCTATTCAATTGTGTAATTCTTAGAAACCATGAAATTGCACTCACGAAAACTTAATCTGTAACATGATTAGTTACATATAAGGCACTATAACTATTGCCTTTATGAATAAAGAAACATCAAATAATGTAGTGTTACTAATTATTGGGCCTACAATAGACTCTAACTAACCATTTTATTTTCTTCAACACAAACGTGTAGGTAACATCAAGTACATGTATTGTTCATTGCATGCTTTTTGACTCGAGCATAACACAAACTCCGATTATCCGAGACTATAAAACGTTCCCTAAATGTTATTGTTGCACGAAATAATTCTTCATTGAAACCCCAGAAACTTACTTTATTAAAATTCCAATATGCTTTCTGCATTCCAGAAAATCACAATAACACTTCGTCCATACTCCATACACAACTGGACTGTTACATTGTAAACTATCCAACTAACCTTTTACATGTGATAAGGATAGTGTGTGGGCATCTAATGCGAAAACAAGCCGTCGTCTTAATGCAAGCAAACTTGTGTCATATTTACATCAGATGAATTAGAACTGTTGAACTTTGGATATCAATTAATTAGGGTAAGTATACTTATTTGAATATGACACATAATACTACCCCTTTATTTATAATAAACAACAAACTCAAACTTAATGTTTACTCAAAAATAAAGAGGCGAGTCTGCTGGCTGCATTTCCTCGCTGGATAGCAATACTTAGTCCACTCTAATGATTTATTTTGTACTCATATTTTGGAGTCTAATAATTTCATGAAAAATCTACCACTTATTGTGATTATAAATATTTAATTAGATTCAACCAATGGCTATGCAAATCCAGAAACTATTTATAGTGGTATTCATGCTTCTATCGCGTGAGTGTATTTGCACGAACTTAGTAGGTACATTTTATAACAATAATTTGCTTACCTTATATCCGTTAAGCTTATGAGGTATAACACATTTACAATTAGAACATTATTAATTAATTAAATTAATCGCAATTGACTGAACAATGTTAATTAACGAATACGACAACCGCGAACACAATCAGTCTAAACGCCACTGAAGTGCGTTATCAAACAAAACAATTTGTTATTGTGATTATGCCGTATCTGTCTTGTCGATAACATTTTGTCTAGATCAATCTCATGAATTAACATAAAATAAGCCACGATTATAAATTACCTACTTGTGTATAAATAATTCTATCACCTCTTTATTGTAACTAGCGGCCGCAACCAACTTCGTACGCGTGGATCCCGTTTTACCATCTTAGGGGTTGAATTTTGCAATGACCCGTCTTATTGAGCACCTACGTTCTAAAAGGAACCCCCATGCAAAATTTGAGACTCCTATCACTTGTAGTTTCTGAGATATCGTGATGTGATGAGTCAGTGACCTTTCGCTTTTAAAGATTTAAGATAGTTATAGGATGTCCAAAAATGAAAAACACCCAGGGTGTACCACAGTAATATTACCCTAAAAAGACTCAATAGGTAGGTACTAATAAATCTACACGTGTATGAAACTCATTAAATAACAGACACTTAATTACGTACTTTTAAATTTTAGCAATAGCGGCCGAGACCTTATGACCTATGCATACAAAGAATTGTGATAATATACTCGTGCGTTCATAATTTTACGCATGTTGAATAGGAAGTGGTTATAATTAAGTGCTTATTTACTACTGAGTAATCGGCAACAACAATAACAAGAAATACTGATTGCATAACTTTAGCGTCAAATTCGAACAAGTGAGCAATGAAAATTATATTTTTACATCAAAAAGGTCAAAAAGAAAGTTTCAAGTCGTGGAAATTTTCACGCGAAGTAAAACCCTCTGACCAAAATTAGCAGCCGTTTAGATAAGACTAAGGAATTTTGACCCAGTTGCTAGTGAGATTTTAGATAAACGTAAAATTCAACTGCTTGCCAACTGAAGTTCTATACTTAAATTGTAAAGTACACTAACTTACGTATCTAGCGCAGCTATCTACCTATTTATCTTGCAGTTAACGCTAATTAAATGCCTTTTGTGGAACTTAACTGGTATCGCCACTGTTTGCTTAAAATTCTACCCTAGACGTGTTTCGAACTTGCTTAATAAGTGGTTCGTTAGTAAGCAGTTGGTTATAATGCTAAAACAAATTAGGTGTAATATGTATGATATTAAGTTTGTTATTACAGTTAAGGTGAAAATGCAGCCCAAGACAGAGAAGACCAAGGAGATGGTTAAAATGCAAAAGAGCTAAGAAAGTTAACCAAGCCTATGTGTTTAAGAATTTAATAACCAATTTAGCATAATATCATAATGTCGGTACTTAACTTACCAAGTTCTAAGCCCTTGTCACTTCAACATAAAATATATTGCACGCCACTGTTTTATTTAAAAAGTAATTAAACTTAGTATTTTTCAACAATGTTAAAGCATATTTATTAAATTAAAGTAAAATATTTTTCAGCACTTCGAAACTAGCGAGTTCACATCGAAAGGTCGTTACATCGAATAATATTTTTGCAACATCCTTTTCAATTAAAAGATCTTTAATCATAGTCATTAAAATTAACAATAAATTTTCTTAAAACTTAATTGTATAGTTACTTGTATTTCTGAAAATCATAATTAGGAACAACTTAAGTATAGCATTTCGTTTTAAAGATGTTTGTATGATGATTTATATTTCCTTCTATTAGAAGTTGAACATAAAACAGTTTAATTAAATATCATCAATACTATAAAATTAAAGAGATACCACATGTTTTTCTTCCAAAACTTCGCCTCGATTAGAAGCATTATGAAAGGAAGCCTATAGCAGCTTAAAGCTTTCTCGCTTTCAAGAGTGATATGGGTTGGTTGTAGCAGAATGAAACACATAATCCAAGGCCCAGTCTGGAAACAGCTCAGCGAAACTAAACTATCTGTGGTAATATTAGATGTAGAGACTTTCTATTATACATATCATATGTCACCGTAAAATTTTTATTTCCGTAAAATCTGACATAGCTAGATTAGCTTTAATCTTTTTTTTTGTCAGAGGGACGAGGCATACCCACTAAAAAGACCCCGGTACTCCGTCACTCGCCATAAGTGGGAGGAAACTGTGGGTTTCCGGACAAAGCCTTCTCTACCACATCCCCTCCTGGCGATGGCGGGCCCTACAATCTGACCTAACTCACTGTTAGTTTACAATCTCACGCGTTAAATTATAAACTGAGGGAGTTCTCAATTTCACGTTAATTTCAGTTCAAAGCCCCATTTTTGTGATATCTAACTATTATCCAAATACAAACTCAATCAATCGAGGGGGAATTTCAGCTCACATCTATGAAATGGTTTGATCGACATTCGTCCATAATATCCGCCATCAACGCGAAATACCACATCATTCCAGGCGTTGCTTGGTTTTGCAAATATGTGAGGAATGACCGAAGCCGACCCATGACTCGTGCAATGATTGAATATTTCGATTGTTGGGGTTTCTAGTTTAGTTTCGATGAGGGTTATTCGAAAATATACTAACCCTTAGTTTATTTTTGACCTTTTTTCTTTAATTTATTTATCTGTAGTAGGTGTAGTAGTTTTTATATTAGGCAATAATTTAGAGTAGATTTTGCCCACGGGTCCATTCGTGTATTCCAAAAGGTAGCCTTACATAATAAGTTTTATTTTAATGTGTAAACAGAATATTATATATTCTTTTATAAACAATTGGGCCCGCAGTTTTTTTGTGAAGCAGTAACAAACACTTCGCGAGTATTTTCCCTTGTGTTTATACATATTTGTATAAATAGTATGTGGCTTTTGGCATGTTTAATAAAAATGGACCCTTAAAACGTACAGATGTTTATAAATCTGCTTACCTCAATTTAGTACAACTAACCTTCACTTTTTGAGAATTACGATTGATTCAGGTGTGCCGGAGTTAGATTGGTACAAAAGGACCGAATAGACATTCTATTCCAGTTCAGTTCTCTAGGGATTCCTACGCAATAACGAACAAGAAAGAAGTGGTAAGCAGGGGTCCAATCATTTGATCGAATTATGGTCGCCCTAATTCCATTTCGCCCACCAAATGTTGGCAGACATGATGTTTGCTTTGATTTGGCGATTTGTTTGATATTTATTAGAGATGGGCCGACTAGTCGCCGACTAGTCGGGAAAGCCGACTATTCGGCATCATTTGTAGTCGGCCGACTAGTGACGACTATTCGGCAAAATCTGCCGATTATAATCGGCGCATTACAAAATTAAATATGTGTATGAAATAAAACTCATAATTACCAAGATGATTATGAGGTAGACCAAGGGCGTTTATCTAAACCATTTTTAAAAAGTGGTTTCATCTGATTTAAAATTTTGGCAATCAGTCTAAATTCATACAAAGTTAAGATTAGTTAAAATTACCAAGAAATCATCAAAAATGTGTAGTTTAAAAAAAAAATCAAAAAATTAAAAGTATTTATTCAGTTTAGACCACAAGTGGCACTTATGAACGTCAAAATATTATTATAGAAAATAATAAAAAAAGAAAAGGTAGCCCTTATGGGGCACTTTACATGTCTCCTTATCTTTTGGGCCCTACCAGCGCTTCGAGACAAACATATGGCAAGTGCTGAGAAGAAACGCCGTTTATGTAATTTGTCCATATAAAAATTATGACACTTTTTTCGGAAAAAAATAGCATGGAATTGCATACCTATCCTGCGGGGAAGTGGTAGATTATGTGGGGCTCCTCTCATCGGAAGGATGAGGAATACCCACATAAAAAACCCCTGAGCTCTGTCGATCGCCTTAGTGTGAAGAACTATGGGAATCCGGACAAAGCCATCAACTATCACAGTCTGTGCCAGCAATTGGCGGGCCCTGCCTATCCGACGGTGGTGGTAGTCCGTGCTATGTACGTGGAGGGTGGAGAGGAATCAGTGGGCCTAGGATGCGTGCCGCGATAAGCGCAATTTTCCCATACATTTTGACGTCGATAAGTACGAATAATATCACTGCGCGCATCCTAGCCCAGCAGGAGGCGATCATATTGTCACCTCCTCTGACCCCTCCGCCGTCGAAAATTATGGCATCTACCTTAGGTACTGTTAGGTGAATGTAATGTTACTTTTTATTTTTTCTCATAATTAAAGAAATCTCGTTTCTCAAGAAGTTATATTTATCTCTTTAGAAATCTAGATATTATTCTTTGGACAAGTAGTAGGTATTAGAATGATCGGCATTGCCGACTAGTCGGCCGACTAATCGGCAATTTGAAAACCGATTAGTCGGCTAGTCGGTTAGTCGGCAAAGACCATAGTCGGCCCATCACTAAATTTATTCTTTAGCACGTATTTTTAGCCAAGGAAAATAAGTGAAACTTTTAAATGACGACAAATGCATAGTCTAAAGACAGTAAAGACACTTCTTTTTACAAGGACAAGAATAACTTTATAAACAACAGAAATGCGGTTTTATAAGTACCTACTTATTAACCTACTAAAAAGTCTGTATTTTATTTCATAACAAAATTATATTTTTTTACACTTATACCTAAGTACCTAGTCAGTCTTTCAGTAAAATTGTCATTACTTATCCATAACATCTTCACTATTTCAGATAACCCAACTATTGATATACAGAAAGCTCGGTGTCGAATTAATTTAGTTTATCTATTTGTTAGACAAATTGGCAATATCTATTGGCACAGACTGTACTTACTTTTCCATTTGACACGATGGCATTTGTTGGACACCGGTTTCATTGTTTCTTATCTGTCAGCTCCAAAATAAACCCACCCCTAAAATGAATCATATCAAGACCAGGACTGAATTATTAAGAAACGAATTTAAAATTCTATCCAACCCTCGTACCATCTCTTTTCTCGATCTCATTTTGTGATTAGGCGCGTTTTAATGAATATTATAGGAATATTCGCATATTACTTTGCCCCTAAAGTCAAGGGTACTGTGTGGTGGGTGGGTGTGCTGTTTTTCTGTTTTTCATTAGGCGAAGGCAAACAAATAAACCAGTCTACCCCCCATTCGCAGCGCAATATGAAAAATATTCACTTCTGTATTTTCATGTAAATCTGAGAATCTTCACAACAGTAAAGCTACGAAAAGTTATTATGTGGAAGATAAATGTTCGCACTATTGGCCATAAAAGTGTTGATCTATCGCTGATAGGTTTTATACTTGTTTTTATGTCTGTTTATCATACTGAACCATAAGGTCGAAGCGTACGACCAAATAATACCTCCTAAAATCTCGTACCTATTTAGTCCAAAAAATAAACATTAATGTATACCTATTACATTAAACTTTTAATTATAAAAAGGATCGTCGTATTTACTGTAACGTTTAGGATTATTTCAAAATTCGCCCTTTGACCTTTGCGATCGTGTTATAGTTAAGGCCGTAAGCTTTAGAGCGACCTTTAGAATTCACGGCAGCGGGGGCAGAGGTGTCGTGACCTACCAGAGACAATGTAGAGTTGTCTATGGCAAGCGTAGCGTGCAGGAGGATGCGGAAAGCTTAGGAGTTAGGGAATAGCGAATAGTGACTACACAAAAGGGCATTTAGCCATTGTGCCGGCCAGAGGTGCCTTGAAATAAAAATAATTAACTTTTGTACAGCCTAGTTGTTACGGACCGCTTATTAGTGGGCCGCGCCGCGACAAAGGAATGTTTGTTGCCTATTGTCCTGTATTCCCACACTGAAAAACTAATAGTTTCAAAAGATAGAGATCCAGTATTATAATTTAGGTTAGGTTTTTGCCAAATTAGTATGTATAGGGCAGATTTTTAAAAATTAATTGAGTACATTGAAAGTCCCCACTGAGTTTTAAAAAATAGGCCTGTACCTACCTACTCGTTTACCTAATGAAAATCAACGAACGTTGTGTAGGTGTTGTATAAATCTGTGAAGTAAAAAACAAACTGAAATTACATAGGCTCTCTGTACCTGTCCATCTTTAGGGATGCTTTATTTTTTGACGAACAACAAGACTCCGTGGAGGATTGTGCCTAGAAATGAGATGTTAACGCTTACTTTACAATACAGTCTAAGAACTAGTTAGCTTCAAAACTAAATTTATCGGAAGATGCAAATTGTAGCTCCGACTGTTATAATCCGTTTTAAACACCACGTGTTACGTAACACATGCATGAGGGAGATGAAGCGAGATGCTGGGCCACATAAACGCGAGAGCGTTACTGAAACAAAAGATGGTTGAACTACAGAACATTTTTTAGTGCGCGAGAGCCATAAAAAAGTATTTTACCGAATTTAGTAACGCGTCGTGACGTTTCACTTGATTGATTGTGTGATGTGGATTGGCGTGATCATGCGACGACTGTCGACGTCAATACGACGAAATAGTAATCAAAGACCATGATTACGCTGTACTTATTATATCACTTAAGCTGGGTTGCACATTCTTACTTACAGACGTCAAAAATCTGTCAAACTCTAAGCAAAAAACACCGGTTAATTCGTTATAGTTACGGTTAAAGTTAAGTAGTACAACTCAACCCTAGTGTAGTAGACTGTAGGTAAGTATTAATGTTTTCCAATACTCTGCATCCAGTTTACGGCTTCCAAAACTACAATAAGTATCCTATAAAACTCTCCTGTAACACTTGTAATATATCTCGCTCTCGCTCCCGCTTCCTCCTGTGTTTAATCAGCCATAATCAGAATGGGGTAGAATGCACAAGTTCACTGTTGGGTGACTGGAAACTTAGTTGGTCGTTCAGCCAAGTTTGCAGCCACGTCGTGCATATAGCTAGGTGTCATCAAAACCGTATTATGAAGCGGTGGTTAGTACTTGAATGATTAAAGCCATATACGAGTAATTATAGAATAACTGTAGCTTAACTACTAGCTTTTGATGAACAGTAAGTACTAGATTCGAAAGATAGCATTTGTTTTTTTTTCCACAAAATGAAAATAAAACTATTCTGTTCGTTTCGTTGGGATAGTTAAATTAAGAACTGCTATTTGGGTTATCGTTAGCCTGTTCCTTAACTCAGCTATATTTTATGTTTTACTTTATACCCACAATTACACGTACCTATGCTTTTAAACACAAACGCTTTTAGCTAAGCAAAGTGGTGAGAGGTATTTATTACTGTAGCGTCTACGAGATTTTAGATGCTAGAGAAGATGTTAGCAAGCCTGATGGGGCACTATTAACTGAAAACATCTAGTATTTCTAAGACATTTCGAGTTGCATTAAGATAAATAACTAAAATATTTAGTATAGGCAGACTTATGAAAAGATTACATGCCTTCGACCTCACTATCACTCAAAGCAGCAATATCGATTTGGATCACCCTTTACAACTTTTTAGGTCCATAAGGATTTCTTTAAGACAGCCTAATAAAGTTCCGATGGCTGTAGGTATATTTACTTACCTTTGAGGTTGCGAGGCAAAATTGACCTGAACGATAAAAGCCTGCTAAAAGTATGTCTAATATTGATCCAGTATTGTATGAAGAATCCCATGTACGTTCGCTCGCATGCCAGAGTCATTACTTTCGATAGAGATGCGCTTGCTTTATTTATATTTCCTACAATTTGTTGGACTCAACTATAGATTATTTTGTGTTAAATTATTTCGACTGTAGCACTACATAGGAACCTCAAATAAACAGATCGCAACTCACTAATGTGTAAATGTTTTAAGTATGTAAAATCATTTAAATCATATTGGGTAGGTACATTGTCACCAAAGTTGTAACAAACGTTTGACAGAAATATGATATCCGTAGACCACCGACTTTTGTCGGCCGATAGTTGGTATGGACAGGACATGTATGAAAGTGCACACATTGGTATCGGCCGATTCTTTATACAAATTAGAATCGGGCGGGAGTCTAGTATAACTTTCTTTTGTAAGCAAATTTAATCTGACAATAGGTACTATTTTCATTATAACCACTTTCTCATACTCTCGTAAAAATATTACAATTTCAGAATCATTCAAATAACTAGACGTGCAATTAGTAACTAACTGAAAAACCTTGCAATTTTCTACATGCTCTGAAACGTACCATAAAACATTTTAACGCGTGTAGGTGTGAGGAGGCTAGAAGTGGCGAGGCGGAGCTCAGGCTCGTAAACAAAGGGAGTAAAAGCTTTATGAGGCCTTATTGTTTCGCCGCTCCCGTTTTATAGCTTTTTAAATCATCCCCTATAGTTTATGCTCTACATTTACACGAGCTGTGATGAGGTTATTATGCACCGAGTTGTGCACGGATTAATTTAATTACAATAAGTTTTACGAGTTGCTTGCTTTAATGAAAACAGTAATCAGCATTCCATTACTCAGCCACTGGTAAGTAGTTTTGAATTCTGAAGATTGTATACCTTACAAATTGATCTATAGTTACGTAGGCTGTGGAAATATCATTCATCCTTCAAATATTAATATAATAAATATATTGACAAATCCAATGAAGCGCTATAAAACGGAATGTCTTAATGCCTTTGCCGTGTTCATTATACATCATAATCATATTTCAGAGAAAAGTATGTATCTCTGAGGTTTCATAAAATTGTCGTTTCTGCGCGCAGTAAATAATGCCGCAAGAGAGTAATCAAATCGTACCTACAGTCTACACTTATTGCTTAGTACCTTCTCTAACTACCAAATGGTTTGCATGATTTACAGCTGTAAAATCTACAGCTGTACATGTGTTTTCAATAACCATAAACAGAGTAAAGCTTCGTGTAGGTAAGCAATAAATTATGAAGGGGAAGGAAAAGGGAAACTTGGTACATTTATGCTTCCATTTTCTTGAAACGAAAACCATGTCCATAGCGTTATTTATTATTCAATGTAGAAATAAGCAATATGATTCCGTTCGGTTCGTTTTCGGTGATTTTGTGATCTTTATAACTTGACCTTTTAGTTGTAACTTGGCCCTTTTATTCTAGTTAATGAAAACAAGTTGACTTAAGTATTTTTTCTTTTACACAATTTCGAGAAAAATATGTTGCTTCAAAATGCCAGAAAAATAATAACCGCGGAAACATTAAGAATACTCATTTCTATAAAAGGCGCTTATGGACACAAAAGACATGAAGACGTTAATAAAACATTGATAAAAATGCCTGTCTCATCATTATTATTAGGTAGACTTAAAAAATGAATCCAAATAAGCCTCTTAGGAAGAAATGAACTTGTATGAAAGCAGCTTGCCTTTCATACGGTTGGCATATTTTGACTTTTTATTACAAAAGGTTCCTTGTGATGATTTGCGAATATTATGAGACCATTATTTTGAAGTCGGTTAGGAAAAACATTACATTACAATCTTCAAGGAAAAGTATCGTTTTATTTTCAATAAATGCTCACGTAATTAAAAAGTACTTATTGGATACCTACTTTAGTGTCTCGAGTTTTATCGCTAATTCGTTAATCTCTACTAAACTGGCTAATCCATGCGTAGACAGAATGATCTGATTAAAGATTTTTAATACTTAAAGATCTTTAGGAAAATTGCAATAATGTAAAAAAAATAAATGAATATACAATTATGATATCACATTCATTTTATATTATATACAGAGTTTCATATCTATTCCTGTTCACGGTTAAGTTTAGTTGTAGAAGATTTATACCCTAGGCGAAGCCTTTGTGCAGACTCCTCTAAGGCATCTGAGCGGCTCTTGGCAAATGGCTGAAGGGGTCTCTCCGAGCTCCTTGCTGTATGTCTTGCAGGCTTGTCCTTCAGCTGTAAGTAACAAAGTCAAGTATTTAAAAACTCTGCTTTAACTTCTAAATATCTAAGCCTTAATAAAATTCTAAGTAGAATATTTTAGAAAGAAAGAAATTATTTTATTTGTACAAAAGTATTTATTAATAAATGGCGATAAAATCAGTCAGTGGAGTCCAAATGGCCTGATGATGATGATATAATACTATCCCATTTTTCAGTGGAGGCAAAATTTTCTACTATACCTACTCGCTTTTTAGTTAGATCTAAGTCCGTCTGGCTATCACCATCTTATCTACGTCCGTTGGCATAACAACAATGATAAGAGCATTGTTGTGCTTCTACAGCAGGAGTTGGTTCCTCTGTGCTTTAGCGGATTCTGATTCCGAGTGATACTCGCTTCCACCTTCGGCCTGATCATGGTTGGAGCGTGGTTGGCGCGGTATACGGACGGGTTGCGGCAGCCCGATGCTGCTTGCAGTAGTTGGTGCCACAGACTAGGTTACCGTACTCCAGTTCCATCAGGTGAGACAACAGTTTCTCTGATGACGGCAGGAATATAAACTTACTCAGGAAAGTGACGCAGGCAGGGCAGCAGCACTTGCCAGCATGACACGACAGCGGTGCAGGGGTGCTGCTTGCAGTAGTTGGTGCCGCAGATTAGGACGCCGTACGCTACTTTCATCAGGTGAGATACAGGCCAAGAGATTCTCTGACTGATATGGATAAAAACACTTACCCAGGAAAGTGACGCAGGCAGGGCAGCAAGCGCACTTGCCGGCATGGTTGGCGCGGTACACGGACGGGTTGCGACAGCTCGACTTGGCCACGGCGGCGGCGCAGGGGTTCTGCTTGCAGTAGTTGGTGCCGCAGACCAGGTCGCCATACGCCATCGCCACCACACACGCCAGCAGCAAGAAAATGGTTACAGCCCTCATTCTGGAAATGACGATAATTCCAATCGAATTATGACGCTGTTTTAACTGTCTAGAATTTACATTATATGTATAAACCTGCCTATACACATTTAAGTTCAGCAGAACACTGAAATTTTTAAAGGTAAACATTAGTGGCAACAGGCTGGTTACAGAATCGATGCGATTCAATGGAGCAAACTTTTCTTGAATAAAAAGAAATCACGACTTCGGACATAGTGTAATGAAGTAGAAATCAAGTCTTGAACATTAAATTGGAGCTGACTCGGAACTCTTGAATAGACGTGGACTGATAACGATAAACATTGAGTTTTTAAGGCACCGTTTTATTACCTACCGGATTCAAATCAGTAGGTACATACGCGTTTTCACTACATATTATAAAACAAAGTCGTTTTCCTGTCTGTCGGTTTTTTAATAGATAGAGTGATTCAAGAGAAAGGTTTTTATATACATTATACCTGTGCGAAGCAGGGGCAGGTCGCTAGTTAATTATAAGAGCAAACACTAAGTTACGTAAGCTATAAACTCATAAGTATAATACATTTAGGAGCCGTTTTCAATTCCGACCGCTAGCGATTCAAACTGATTATTCAGGGATCGGGTAAACCCCGAACGATTCCATCAAAATCGAAAACAATCGCAACCTCCGAGCGGTTGCCGCGCCGTGAATGGCAATGAAGAATCAGGTCAAATGTAGCTCGCATACATATATTTGGAATACGCAAACGACATTTTTGTAAGATATGAAGACAGGTTTCATTTTCGTAAGTGGGCTAGCTAGCTACAGTAAATCGTTCACTTTAAAAAGTTGCAAAAAAGACATAAACGTATTTTTTTTCATTATTTAGGCCTAGGCATTATTTTAAAAAGCCCTTCTACACGTCCTATTAAAACCCTACCACTGCTTCAGAACAATAATGTGGGCCAGTGTTTGGAAGGAGCAGCGCAAAAAACTCTATCACTAAGACCTTGACAAAAGGTCTCGATAAATAGTCTCACAATCTGAAAATTTTCAATCAAAATGTTTGAACGTTTTGAAACTTTATGCAACTTAAAACATTTTGTTGTATGGATGTAACCCCACACATCACAAATGGGAAAGTTTATGGCAAAGGGATGATCGCTGGTAATACTCCCAGCGATGTTAAACAAGGCTTTACAAAAGTACCTTCAACTTCTACAAGTTGCATCGTAAAACGTTTTGGATAACTTTTGGGTGTGATATTAAATATGAATCGCGTTGTGTGGAACTTTTTCGGAGTTTGAGGGTCTCCTTTGGGACCGTCTCACTGGTGTGGAGGAGATATGAGCGGTCAGCTGAAGGGTTGCTCATTACAGCAACTTAGGCTAGCCTCCGAAAACCTTTCACGAAAAATCCTTTAGCCGTGTTATGATTGAATCACGTGCGACTAAGCTGTGTTTTGATAAATTACGTGGGCTTCAAAAACAATATTCGTGTCACATTGCAAATTCTTTGTAATGTATTGTAAAACTATACTGGAAATAAGGTGTTTTTCACAACCATTACTTAAAATGTAATGTTCTACGTAGGTTATTAATTAGTATTGATTATAGGTAGTATAAATAAAAAGCGATTGTAAGAACACTGTCAATTAACAGTAGTAAATCATGATGGTCTTTAATTTAAGTGGCCGTAACTTCTCCCTTTAAAAACGTTGGTTCTGCAAAATTCAATGGCGCAGTAGATGATTTTTTTTCAAAACCCAATTAAGGTTTAGCTCGTGCATGAGCTTACTCTTTAAACAATTTAAAATTTACCATGGAAATCAAGTAATACTATGAAAACTGTTTTTTGGTTAAGCATTTATTTGTTGATTTTCGCGGAACTGAATCTGTTTAAAACGACTGCTACAATGACCTCTACAAAATCCCAAAAATCATTTCCATTTCTTTTTATGACTAGAAATAGAGTGTTAGACTATTTAGCGAAATCTAAACTTTTTGTTTGAGGGTGGAAGCATTTTTGCAAATACTCACTTGAAATAGTTGTAGATTAGATACCGTCCCGGCGGAGTTGCAAGTGTCGAATGCGGTGCGGGAAAGCGCTGGAATAATTATACTGCTCAGATAACCCCTGGCTGCCGGACGTTTTATCTCTTTTTATCTCTCTCTTGTTGTTAAGACACTGTTATTTCTCTGAACTCATTATCTCATTGTTATTTTTCGCAATACCTAAACGTGGTCTAAGTTTTATTGTGGTTTTATTACGTAACATTAGTCCCGAATATCTTGTCTTTGATGATACTTTTATAATTATAAATGTAGACAAGTACAGTGCTCTATCACTAAACCATAAAATACATTTTCCGGACTATTATTTAGTAGTAGTATTTATTTCAATCTGTGTAATGTTATAATTATAAAATATGTTTGTTTCTTTTTTTCTTTTACATAAATTTAACCTTTGAAGCATTTTATTTTGATGTAAGCTCGATATGGAAAAATATTAATTTGTGTTAATCTCAATTTCAAAGAATCACCTCATAAAACACAAAGGTTGCTAATAAAATAGTATGATAACTGTACCACAGCCAAAACAACTCGTTTGTCCATTTCTTTATCTTGTTTTCATATATTATAGGTAGGTACGGAATAAGTAATATAATTATGTGATATAATTATTTTTTGCCTACAATACAATATTTTTTTAGTTTCAGTTGAAGGCTCCATCTTGTTGCAACGTAGATTTTGTCTGCTTCCATAATTTAGGCAATGTAATTGTATCTAGGAATAATCTTACAGGTGAATTGATTTCTATTGTATCTGGATTTGGGGGTCGAAGGGTAGATCGTCGTATTTTTTAAGGTGAGTTTGCTATTCAATTCAGAAACATTATGTGCTGCTAGGTACTTAAATAAATAAAAAACAATTTAATACAATAGCACTTATATGAATTAATAGCGAACTTCAATTGTTCGAGTGTACCTTTTTACTTTTAAAGTCGGCTTCTCGTCACCCAATTAATTAGTTGAAAACTCATTAAGAACGATACGAAATGAGTTCTGTGTGTTCCTTTGTAGAGTTGAGTTACAAAGTGGAACATTAGTCACGAACTGTGCAATAAAGGCTTAAGGTAAACGTCGTTTGTAGGTGTCCGGGTATGGATGAGAAAATATTACCCTTATTTTAAATAAAACTATAATTGATGATGTCAGAACTTAGACACCAAGGTATAACTTCAGGTAATGTACCTTAATATACTTAACATGAAAAGGTCGATAATAATGCAAAAAAATATCAGTTAACTAGCTTTTGCCCGCGGCTTCACCCGCGTGAAATTGAGTTTGTCACATAATCGTCATAAATTACAGCCTATATGTTATTCTGGGTTATAAACATTATTACATTACTGTAAAGTTTCATCAAAATCCGTTCAGTAGTTTTTGCGTGAAAGAGTAACAAGCATCCAGACATCCAAACTTTCGCATTTATAATATTAGTAGGATTTCAAAGGTGAGGTGTTGCAGGTTTAGGAATGATTAATAGAAGGAAAAGGATCAACCATGCTCTCGGATGTAATTAAACCTCCTTTTAAGTTGCATGGTCCTACTTACCAACTCAAGGACGAAGGTGCTTGAGAATAAATGCTACTTGCCGTCGCTCACCGATGGTACAGTTACAGAATTCGTCTTACGAAGGGGAAACACAAAATTTTACGTTTCTAAGTTATTTTCCTTTACAGTGTGGTGTCTGGTTCATGCTGTTTGCAATGCATTAGCACCTTCTATACTTGCCTAGATACGTCGTTATTGGAGGCTAGGTGCGGAATGCCCTGCACACAGTGTTGACCACATTTTAACCTTTAACATGGAACGTTGGAGTATTTTTAAAAGACGCTTAGAGAGGAGAAGAACTTGACAAGATAAGACCTCTGTGCGACATTTGCGGGGCTGCCCCTATATAATTGTGGTGAGTGCAGTCTGTTAAAAGTTTCAGTATTTTTATCGCTGCAAAAATCAGTACGAAAACGTGATTTTTGCAGACAAAACTATACATAGACCCGTTATTGTACAGACGGTGTAGCATCAGTATGATGCATTTTCGTTACAAAATAACGCCTATCTATACTAATGTTATAAAGCTGAAGAGTTCGTTTGTTTGTTTACTTGAACGCACTAATCTCCGGAGTCCGGAACTACTGGTCCGATTTGAAAAATTCTTTCAGTGTTAGATAGCCCATTTATCGAGGAAGGCTATAGGCTACAACTATAGGATACAACATCACGCTACAATTAATAAGAGCAGAACAACAATGAAAAATGTTGCGAAAACGGGTTTTCACGCGTACGAAGTCGCGGGCACAGCTAGTTAGGTATAATTGCGGTGCAATACCTACTGTCGTCCGTAATGCAACCAAGAAGAATATTATGATATCAATTTTACACAGAGAGACTGATATCGTCCATTCAAGCTTTATGTCTCAATTTAATTGGGACATTAAAAAAATCCGGTGGAGATACAGAAGTGTGGTGAATCGGCGCATTCCACTAGTAAATTGGATTGATTACTCTAACGAGATCCAATTACGAGTATATTCGTGCAGCTTTTGGCTCTACGCAAAGCGTTAGGTAAGCAGCTTATCATGGAATGTACCAATGACTTTTTACAAAAATGAAACCGGCATCTTGACAGGTACAGAGAACGGCAGCGATTTCATTATTATAACAAATAATTAAAATAATTGACCAAAAAATCTAAAAAATTAAGCATAGCATGCTCACCTGCTCTATGGTCCAATGACCCTGATGCAATCTAAAAAAATACTTTCTAATAGAAAATTTAAATCAATGAAATTGCTCTTGTAAAATTTTTAAGTTTATGTAGAGCTATATGACATACTCGTAGCATACCTTTTAACTATACAGTGCCTGTAACACTATTGGAAGCTTTTAAAAGGCCTTTATAAAACTAAGGTCAGCCGAATTTAAACTTTATAACAAAAAGTCATTAAAATTCAGCAGCCTGCATCGCCTCGAGTGCGGATCTACCGGGTACCGCATCTTATACTAAATCACAACTTTAAAATGCAAGTGGGTTAGCCTTAACGACGTTATCTTTTACATAAAATTGGAACGTTTTGTATTTGAATAAGTTAGATGTTTTGGCATTTGGTGAACGGATAGCCAAGTGAAAATACTGAAAGGTTTCAAGGTACTCTGGAGGGCTTTAGGTAGGTCAGAACTTTTGGAAACAAAATAGTTTGCGGGTAACTTCCAAATAACTCGAAGTTCGAGTTCCCTGCAGATTATAGCTACCCGTCGGTAAATATTAATATTGGTTTGGGGTTGCTGTCAGAAATGTTATTGTCCTTTATTATGTTTTAAAGCTGTTCAATACAACTTTACTGTATTTAAATTTATTTATTCTTTGCTCAATTGAATTTCCATGATTTGTTCTCCTTACATAATTATGTATTTAAGTATACCTAAGAATTGGGATTTTGTAACGCAATAAATTGCGAAAGAGATTTTCTTTTGCGGCAAGAAATACTTTCTAGCTTTTGCCTGTCATTATTAAAATATAATGATCATTACTAGTTTTACGTAGGTACTAGCCATAAAATAGAGCATGAAAATGAGCAAGTTGACATTTCAGCGGGCGTCGGTCGCAGTCTGCCCAAACGAGCGCTAAGCTGCAGTCGTCAAGCCGCGACAGCTGGCGGTGCACTTTACATGCATGTCTACTTAACGATTTGCATTTATGCTAATTTTGCACTACTCAAGGTCTTCTTCATAGTCTGTGTTTACGATCTCTTTGTTCATGATTTTTGATGCGGTTTCACATGTTACTTCGGTGCGGTTTAGATGAATAAGAATGGTTACTAATGACTCAAACTTATAAACTAAACAAGTTTAAGCACAGTGTAATTGTTTTCGTTTTAACTCAAGAGTTTAATTTTAACAATTGTAAGTATACTTAAATTAAACTAAAATTATATTTTATTACAGACTTTTCGTATCAAAACAAATTGCACTAAGCATTACTACTTCAAACAAAGATATTGTTAAAATAAACGATTTTAATCTTGGAAATATCAAAGTCAAAGGTTATTTCGGTTACGCTTGAACTAACGAAGTGCGTGTTGATTGGATTGTTAAAGTAATCTTTAACTTGTGATTAGAATAAATAAAACTTTTAATTCGGAACAATAACGAATGTGATTGACCCTAGCTAAAAGATACCAGAATATTATAATCAGTTGCAAAACGTATTTATGTTTTGGAGACATCTGTATTGATTCCAATTAATTCGATATTAATTGAATTCTTAGATTAGTAGGAGGTAACATTAGGCACCATAGGATGCAGCTTATTTTCCATTTCAATATCTACTTGTGCTAAAATATTTTTTTCACTTAATATAGGCACTTACAGGGCAGATATTGTACGAACCATTAGACTGCATCTCACATAATTAATTAACTTAGGTGCGATTACGGTCATTTGACCTGCCTTGTCTTACACAAAAAAAATGTACATCATTTGCAATCGTAGCTTATTTATTTATTTATTGCACATAATGGATACATTGTATATATTGTTAGGTACTAGGTACTTTATATGAATCTCATGAGCACAGTGATATTTAAAAACACGGTCGAACTTCTGCTTGCTCACAAAATACCTATTATAATGTCACAGAATTGCGTTCGGATCTCTAAGAAATACTCACCGTGAAAGCCACTATGTTATATCGAAAGGAGTCAAGCGGAGCGTGAAATAAGGAGTTCACCTGACACCCATCTGGTGAACCAGCCAAGGTTCTTTGGAAACTACTTTGACAGGGTTCGGGTGATACTTTAACCGGCTGCTGCTCCTGTAATTCACAAGAAAGTCCCTAAGTTATGATTTATATGTAAGTACTTGTAGCATGCAATACTTACGCGTACACTATCTACGCTTGTAAAAAACAAATCTCAAATACAATAGATGGGGTACCTAGTAAGTATAGGATGCTCTCCAGACTCCAGATCATTATTTAGATAGGTATTTACTTATAAAAATCAGTTTTCGATCTTTAGTGACACCATCTGAATGGAACTTAAGAATATGTAACTAAACAATCCAGTATTCGGTAAGTATTCATTTCTGAATGGTTTACCGCAAAATGTTTCTTTGAGAAGTAGACTAATTCGTTATGACAACCAGCATGTGTATACCTTCAAATGATTGAAACCATATCATATTACCCAACCATAAGGCGGGACTGGTGAGGTGACCCTCAAGGTTTAATATCAGTAACTCCTTGTTTCCTAGTGTCTAGCTAGACAATGTTACATTCATTGAATATTTGACTTTGTAATCGCTTCATTACGTTCCTAAGAGAGACACAAAACAAGAAATGTATACGATACAACTTAATAGACTTGAATACATTTTCTTAGTATTTGGCATCTACCAGTCAGGAGCATTTAGATTCTCCGTAGCCTACATCGTCACATTAAATCAATACCGTATCAACATTGATATGAGCTAATGTCTTTTATGATACAGGTAGGTAATTATAAACAAAAGGGATATGAAACGTATGCAAGGGCTGACCTTTACCATACTCCAACCGAAGCCACAGAGGCCTAATGGACTTTTATGTACCTTCTAATGAAATTGTGTACCCGTCCCTCAACTGAGTGCCAATTGACTCGTCACTTTGCAAGTGTCACAACCTTAAGCGAGAACTTATAATGTTACCTAAAGCCGTGTGCCTTTCGAAAGAATCGAGATTTGATATGGGTAAGTACTTCTCTAGTACCTGCCTATTATAATGTAACATACTTTTAGATATTGGTTTTTGACAGTCGACATTTTACTTTTTTAGCATAACGTGACATTTAAGTAATACGACTGTGTGACAGACTGAATTTAATTCATTACGTATTCAATCCATGTAAAGACTATTTTGAGACACGTAAAATAAAGATGAAACATTTGACAACTCATTCCTTTTAGTCAATATTGAAATATAGGTTTATTTAATATAACCGGGGAAATACTCAATTCGCCGTCAAGTTAAGTCCCCATTATTTGGTTGCAATACTGTCAGACTTTAGTTTGTAGATCGATCGTCCTTTTTGATTTGCATATGTTACTGTAAAAGCTCGAACTACGGTTAATCTTAAGATTTAAGTGTAAGTCTTAGGATTTACCGACATGAGTTGGTAAATGTAAGTATTTCTGAAAATACTACGATTTTTTCGAGCTTTAACCATTCGAATTCAGTATATGCTAGGTTTTACCTCTGTCAGCTGGTAGATGCTGGTTTTAGGAATAAAACAATGAGTACTTAATTCTTAATGGGGAATTATAACACGATCGACTAAAAAATAACTTAGCGACTGATGATGGCATACTTACTGTTTTAATAACTTGAGCGGTATGAATTTGAGTAAGCGAAAAATTAACTTAACTAACGACGAGTATTGATTAATATAATCAAATGCAGAACGAGCTTACAAAAAGTGGGTTATGTTTAATCCATTTTAGATATTAAAATTCTGTCCGTGCGACTACATTACTAAGTGAGCGACTAGAAATACAAAGAGGGCAACTTCAATATTAAGATAGATTAGATTTTTTCCAATTGAAGTAATTTCTGATGATGATGATGATGATGAGATGCGCTGAGCACGTTATGACATGTTTTGTTTTTCAAAATTTACCGTGCCATTAATGTAAATCCTAAGATTTACCAATGAAATGGTGGTAAGAGTTCGAATCGCAAACCTTTTGGGACATTTACCATTAGACATTGGTAGATGTCAGGTTTTACTGGAATATCTTAGGATTTACTGCAATTCGAGCTTTTACAGTAACACATACAAACAAATGACAACCAAATTTAATTAAAGCCTTCCAGCACTTCTGTACTATTCTAGTTCCAAGATCAAAGCGAATTACACTGCAACGGAAATGATAAAGTTAAGTCGCGAAGGCAGTGATAGATCCAGGCTGAGTGCACGAGCGCGCACTCGTGGAGTTGAGCGCGGCGCGTGCGGAAAGGCGCAAGAAATCACAGACGACAGCACATCAACGTAAGCCTGGGGCATCTTATACAGGGTGAATTTGCAATCAGTATCAAAATTTATAGGAGCAACTCAGAATCAGTAACTTAATCGATTAAGAAAACATAGTTTTTTTTTCGTATTTAATTGTTTATATCCGCTGCCGCTGCGCGTGGTTAAAATTAAAACTCGAAGGAAGTGTGTTTATCGTGTTTAAAAATTGGACATAGTTGTACTTTTATCGCATATTACGTGAAAACCGAAAATGGAACTTGCGAATTTCATTTTTTCAGAGAAGTTCTGCAGATATCAGAACTGCTACTACATTTCGGGATCCACGCGGGCGAATACGCGGGAAAAATTTACAGGACGGAAAAATCCCCTCGGAAACCAGATTTATCCCTGCTTTCGGGAACCGGTTTGCATGAACGCGGCTGAGCTTGCAACAGAGTCGCTTTTTCTCCACTGAACCGTGCAAATGTCGCTGGGCCATTCTTAAATTTGTGCCAATTTTTTTTTAAAAATTAAAGATTTTTTTTTAAACTTTTTGCGATGTGTATCGAAAGTATTAACCAAAAGCATACTTTTGATGTATATGGACAACCTTAAAGCCCTCGGAAAGGAAACAAAATAGCCTACGTAAACACGGCTGTGACACTGCATGACACGGATGTGACAGTTTTACATTTTTACTGTAAATAATAATATTTATGTTGTTAAATTTATATCATAATAGTTTAAATTGATTAACAATAAAATACACTAAATTCGTTTCATCAACAAAAGTGTTATTTGGTAATATGTACTTTTTTCTGAACATCCAAAAATTTAATTAAAATTGAGATCAAAAATACCGTCAGGTAGTTAATATATCTACTAGATAATAAAAAAATAGACTTTTTATTATTGGCACTATCTGATCATGCTTGCGATATGCTACCTACATGGTTTCGATATGATAATATGCTTAACAAATTAGTAAATCTTAAACACAGTAGGTACCTAATTGAGTATCAAATGAGATTTCTATAGGATTCACATAACAGTTGGTTTTGACAACTTAAACATGTTTCATAGTCACCGTACCACTAAAAATATGGTTAATAGCAATTCCTTTTAAAACAACTCCGACCACTTCTGTAGGGCCTTTACCGGGAGCTGTCTCAGTAAAATTTGATATTACTGCAGAAATGAGAAAGTGCAATAATTTTTCCTTCGTGGCATCTAGAAAATCATACTAGCGAAAAATAAGTACACTTACTAAAAGGCTACTCCTAAAAATTGCACAATACACAAAATAATTTAGCAGAACAACAAAAACTATTAAAATAATAAAAATAGAATGTCACAACCACGCGTTGTAATGTCACGACCATGTACTTAAATAGTTTGCGGTGGTGACACATTTTTAATACCATGGCCGTGACAATTTGGAACGTGTCCGATATATCCAAAAAACTATCTGTGAATTAGCAGATCTTGTGCAATTATCTGAAACTATACTGCATGAGGTACATAATTATGTTTTATACAATAGCGTGACATTGATACCTACCTTTAAAAACCGTACACGGGATGGACGTGTTATGGTTGTCCCTTTTTTCAAATAAATAGGAAATAATTTTTTGCGGCTCACTCACTACGTTCAGCCATTTGCAAATCTAATAAGATGACAATGTTACTGTTCTAAAAAAACTTAGCAAGGGATGTCAATATCAAAGATAGTTTTTTACCGAGTTACGCATATTTAAAGTGGCGCACGTGGTTGTGACACAAAAACTGCTCACACAATGTTTGGTGTTCAAAATCAAAAATGGTAATTATTATTGATATAAATTTTTAACAGTCTTATATAACATGTATTAATCTTGCATAATTACTGTAATATTTATCAAAATAACATAACATCTCTTCAGAAAAATATATTGTATGTCCAAATCCGGGAATCTCACACTACACGGTCCGTGACATTTTGGACTTGTAACTTTTTTTAAATATTCTTCTAATAGTTTTATGATAAAAATGATATTGGGCCTAGTTAATAGAGGTATTTTACTAAGTAAATTAATATACAGTGCACTGATTTTCTTTAAAAACATATGCTATTCTTACATCTCACACAAAAATGCGTAAGAATAAGAATGGCCCCGCTACGTGGCTTATTGCTGAAGTTTCGTGATACAAGGACTTCAAAATTCCATGACATTTCCTTTGAAGAATTGAAGCGAGAGTTCAGTTACTGATGTTGAAAGGCGTTTGCTTGTAGTTCAATCCCTATAGAGACTTGTAGTAGTGTGATCACTGATGTCCATCAAACCCTCATTCTTTTGGGTTTATTTTGAAAATACCTAACTCTTTTAAACACTCATGTGTGATACCTACTGACACAAATGATTAATTTGATTACTCTGATGTCATTGGAATTAGAGAAGAAAACTTTTTAAGGAGTAGGTACGTCCAATTAGGAATCAATTTTTAATTATTTTACACGGTGTGCTTAGCTATACAGCAGCATTATCTTTTTATACGATGATAACATAGAAACTAACGTAAACTGTTCTAATTTGTGTGTATTGTACTTACCTAGAAAAAGGGAAAAAATTGTCCGCATAAGTACTACTATCATTTCATCTTACCGGCGCTTTCCGACCTCCAACAAAGTGTGATATACTTCCACAAAAAACAAGAACATGTGAATGCCTGGAATTAGGAGGTATTGTGACCATTATTTATGTCTAGGGATGTAGCTCGAGGAGGCATTTTATTTCCTCAAATAATGTATTTTCTGTGTGGAGACCTTTTCGCGTTTTATTTTTTACATTGTCACAAGACTAAACATAAACTCGAAATAGCATACACAAATTCAGGAATACATAAAACAGTATAATATTACCGGTTTAAGGTAGTGATTTAATGTTAATTTAAGTTATGCATTATTAAATCTTATTGACGATAAAAATTAAATTAAGAACATTACGATCCAAACAACACTAAAACATTAACTTGTTTATTTATCCCTTAACTTCCACTTAATTTTGGAAAAAACTAAACTGTCTTGCAAGTTCTACCTAGAATCTAGATTTATATAAACATAAAGTTATGCTAACACCACTAAATCCTTGACACTAGAGCGATAGCTTCGGTTTCATGAAAAGTCGCTTTAGATTTCGTTACATTGGCTTGATATGACGAATAGACTCAGAAATATGACAGGGGTACCGTTATGATGTAATAAGAAGACAATCCAATACATCATGGCCGGATTATGACCATAAAACCATATAAATGGCTTTGTATGTTATAACTTGACACCACATCTGTGTCGCAATCTATCTATACGTTACTGATCTAAGGAAATTGGGGAAATAACATGCGGTAATTGAAGAAAATGACTTCTACTTTTTATACAGCCTTGTAATATAAAAAGGAATCGTAGTTTATTTCGTTAACCGGTAACGTTATTTCTAGATAACAAGCACTCTATCAAATATTGTCTATCAAACGTGGCAGGCAAGACGGAATACGCAGTAGCGAACGTGATGTTTGAATGAAATTAACATTCAATTAGAGCCTAATAATCGTCCCGCGTCCCTCTGTGCCATCGTCGTCGCAATTAATAGCAGGTTCAAATGGAATTTAACTCTACCAGTGAGCTGTTAAAGCAGCTTTTTTAGCATATTTGATTGAAGACAAGAGGCTAATCAAGTGGTGGTACGAAAGTACGCAATTAGGGAGCTCTTCTCCCATCGATTGATCATCTCAAGGAGGTTCTGAAGGCACTAACAACATTAATCAAAATTGCGATTTGCAATAGGAAGTTTACATTGGTTTGCTGTAAACTTTATTAGTTACCCATCTCGATTTGTATCAGTGTTGAAGGCTAGTGGGATGAAGTACTCTATCACTGTGGAACGGGCTTCATAATTTATCTAATACATATAAAAGTGAAAGGTCACTCATTCATCAATTCCAGACGTATATTCATTCACTGACTGAACACGAAAACTACTTGACTAATGGAGCTGAAATTTGACAGATAGGTAGTTTATGTGAGAAGCGCCAGCTTAGAAAAGGATTTTGCTGTAGGGCCAAACGAAGGGAGGCAAGGAATTTAAAGTCTGAAATATTGAAATGCGAAAGCATTGTTAATTCCACTAATAGAGGCATGGAAAATTTAATGACGTACTTACATATGATGAAAGAAGCCGTATGTTTTTGTTGGTATTATTGGAAATTCTAACAACAATTTTAAACACTTCACGGGACAATCGCGGGCATCCACTAGTTCTAGTCAATTTGAAGTACACGTGTGTATGAATAGAAAAATACACAAAAAACGTAAACATGCTGTTACTAACGAGTAGTACGAGACTTAATGGTGTAATGTGAGTGTGACTAATTAGTTGAATAAGAAAACTGTTATTACTCGTAGTTGGTACTAAAATATGACAGAGGTTCCGGAAGCTTCATTTAAAACAAATAAATCACGTATTAGCAATCGTGATTAACAGACAATAAGAAGTTAATTAATACTAATAAGATATAAAAAATAAACAAGTTAAACCATGTGGATCGATCTGTAACTTGATGTACTGCTAAGCAATAGAAATAATAACACATAATCAGCCTAACAAGGAAAAACTATTAACTCATTAGATTTAAGTTTCATATTTTATTTAGTTTTACTATATTAATACCTATTTTAAAAACACGTCCAAATGAATGTTCAATTGGTTATTAGCTATTAGTCTTTAATTACCAATTGGTGTCTTCTAAACTCGCAAACCAGACAAACGTGCTGCGTCTGTCTAAGACGTGAGATGTTTTAAATGCATTGGGATGGAAAAACAGGAGAGTTCGTTAAATGTGTCTTGTGTACCTACTACGATGGGCATTCGTTTGGTTTCAGGTAGGTAAGTAACGTTGATACGCCTCTACTATTTCCTACATCAAAATAAAAAATCCCATACTGTGTACCTACACAACTTTTGTAGGAAAGTAAGTGGTCCATTGTAATAATAATAATAATAATAATATATTTATTGAACTTTCAAGTAAGTACAAGAATTCCTCTTATAAGTAAAGTGTATTTTACAATTAACATCTCAGATAAATAATGGATGAGTACTTACGTACCCACATAACTTAACAAGAGGTAGGTACACGTTGACAGCTGTACTAGTATAAACTGTGTCACAGCTGCCAGCGCTTTCCACCCTGTGTTATACTAATTAGGTTAAATGGAGTTTATATAATACTAGTTAAGTAACATTATTAATAGTCTATTATTGAAAATTTGGATTGGATAAGAGAAATTACCACTATATTATCATGTGTGTATGTGTGCGTGTGTGTGTGTGTGTGTGTGTGTGTGTGTGTGTGTGTGTGTGTGTGTGTGTGTGTGTATGCGTGTGTATTCGAAAATTAATAAGTGCAGATTATAGTCTTAAAGACCATAAATTATGGGTTTATGAGGGTTTCCTCTGTTTCTCTATAACTGAGACTCATCAACCACTTTCGAACGACCTGTTTGCATTTGTACGAGGGCAATGCAACGATGTCATTGATTTTATTGGCTTTGTTGTATAAGAGGCAGCTACAAACATAGTATTGAGATTTTGCAAGGGACGTTCTATGGGGTTCAATGGGGCAAATGCGCTTGTTTTTACGAGGTGGAATTTTCGAGGGATCTATGTCTTTGTGTTTCCGGAGAATTGCATACAAGATAAAAAGTTGTCTTACCGTAGTGACTTTGGATTCTTGATATAGAAGAGAAGTATTATATCGACGGGGCTTACCAAATATGACTTTTAAAATTGCCCTTTGAGCACGTTCCAAGGGAAGCATAGCAGTAATTCCTACTTTGTAAGGTTAACGCCAATCAATTTATAGGATCCAGAGATGTTTTAAAAATAAACCTCAGTGGTCTTGTGGTAAGACTTTATCTCCAACGATCCAATAGAATCCTAGATTCAATATCCAGCACACAAATATTGAAAATCACTTTGTGTAGATATCGTGTTGTTATTATCTCCATAATACAAGAAGGAGAATACTGCTGTATTTATTCTCCCTGACAACCTCTTAAGGATATTGGCCAAATCGCAACATTTGTAAATCCGGTAAATGCCGGCATTGCGTGATCGCAGCCAGTTCCACTTTTTGCGAAACCTTACGTAATGTTACGTAAGTATTATTATTAGATTACGAATGAATTAAATACACATCATAAAGACGATAATGTTCGTAAGTAATTATCGTCTTTAGCCTTTGATTATTTTGTTTAATTTATTATACATTTAACATGAATCACAATACTTAACTTTTATTTTCCAAATACTCAAAATGTGTTTTCTTCTAATATTTTGAATACTTTTCTCTTCAGAAGTCGATCTATCTAAATTAAATGATTGATTGATTATTTCATTTAGTTAGATAGATCAACTTTTACTAAGAACAAATATTAAGGTTCATATCACCTAAATGTGGTTTATTTAGGATGAACATCATATAATAGTAACGGAAAAATGACGAATAGGTTACGAATTTACGTTAACTAAAGAGTCTCCACAAATACAAGCTCCTTACAATAGCTAGGGAATGATGACAGAGGGTCAGGAGGACCCAAACCTCTTTTCATGTCTGACGCAAAGAAGACACTTTATTCTTATTGCAAGCCCATTTAATTCAGTCCTATGGAAATACGCGGGAAAAATACTCGTGTATTTGGAACGTGTTAAAATATTTACATTGAACGATGTGTCACTGTCGCTCTAAGTAATGTGTTGATAGAAATAATTGCATTTTTTTAAATAGAAACTGTGATTTTGCTTTACGAAGATAATTAAATAGCTTACAGGTAAAAGGTAATAGAATACGCTAACTAAAGCATGAAAGCAGCAATTAAACGGATTGATATTACATTAATGTGAAGTAATGGGCGTACACGTGTTATGGATAAATTATGCTAAGCAAAGTAGGTTGGTTCGTGACACAATGACGGAACGGGACTCTAGGGAACAACTGTTTTTAGCGAAAATGTGTAAATCTGACAGGAAAACCGACAGTGCTTATTAAACCACGTCACGTGGAAGAAAACCATTTATTAATTGATAAAGTCAAGTTTGTTTTGTTTTACTGTTTTGTAGGACGTTGTAAGTACTTACACCGAATCGAAAACCATTGGCATTGCAATCATATTATCGAGGCGATCAATAAATCCGATGCTTTTAGCATCGCCCATCGCAAACCCAATTGTATTAGTGAAAATGACAACGTATACCGTTATAGGTTTCGATTTATTCTGACGGCCGAAACGAGTTCTTAGGTTGTTATTGGGCCGCACATTAAGCTGTTCAATCCTATACTCTGTAATGCTTTCCAAGGGAACACATTACAGGTAATTTCTCTTATAAAAAGCCGGGAGTGACATCGACAAGACCCTTGTCACTCCGCAGCCCAAGAAGGCTTTGCAGCTCGACACTGAGTCGTGTAAAAAATATGTTAACAAGCTGATTCGGCTATTTGGAGGCTCATGGTATTTCTAAGTGACATTTATTGGGCAATTAAAGGCATTTTGGATTGGAGCAAAAAATCTCCCAAATTCCAGCCGACTGATTTCACGTAATTATTCTCCGCTTTTGTTTTGTCTTGTTTCGTTTGCGTCTCTTAGATAGTGTAGGTAGGTACTTTTATTTAATCACTGGATAATATAACACAAAAAAAAGTGGAAAATTAATATTAACACCATTTTTAGTACACACCACTACAAAATGTGAATTACCCGTAATACGAGGCTGAATGCCCATGCCCAAATACCAGTTGCTACATTTGGGAAAACTATGGGCCACATTCCAACGTGAACCCAAATTACGAAACAACTTTAAATAGTTCAAATGGCCAAGGTCTGGGAAGCGATAACATTGCAGAGTTCCGCCACAAAAAAAATAGTAACAGAAGACATCACCTCATCATTATTATCATCATCATCTCAGCCATATGACGTCCACTGCTGAACATAGGAACAATGCTTTCCATGTCGCCCGGTTGGTAGCGGCCTGCGTCCAACGCCTTCCTGCTACTTTTACGATGTTGTCGGTTTACTTTGTGGGTGGACCACCTGTATAATTACCTGTATGTACAGTCACGGAATGAAAAGGTTCGTCAGTTTTCAAATTGATTCCTTCAACGAATCGCGAGCACATATTACCTTTTGAAACTATGTTACAGAATAATCTCGAGTTAGAGAAAATAATCTTTAACTGTTCGTCAGTAAAGTTCAAAATTATTCAGATCAAAGTTGTTTGACGATTTATCTTGTCAAGAAGATTATTATGATTGATAAACTAAAACCTTCTTGTTGGTTCAACCTGCCATTATTATTTCTATTAAATAAAAAAAACTGTTGTCAATTGGTCAATGTCATCATTGCATTGCACTGATGGGATAGAAAAATAAACAAGCAAAACCTTATTTGTTAGCAAACGTCATATTTATTTAAATGTTAGCAGCACTGTTTCTTGCACTGTTATGTTGGCAGGTTTGACTCTTACAGTACCTAGTGCAAGCGAAAACCGACACTAAGGTGACGAACCTTTTCATTCTGCGACTGTACTTCATTTTGCATACGCACACAGACGCGTCTCAAGCGAGCGGCATTCGCGCTCGCACTGGTTTAGATTGGTTTACGGGACTATTCCCACCTCTCGTTCCCACCGCTGCAACTCCTGTGTAGCCAGGATCTACAGCTTGACCGCCAATAAAAACTCAACCAGTGAAGGTCAAGTATGTCCCGGGGGAAAGTTAAACTGTCATCGCAACTTTCTGCAACGAAAAACATAGGAGAAGTTCGAAGTTAAGGTTCGACTTTCCTCCATTGCAAAGCGGATGACAGGTGACAAACAAAGGTATAAGAAATGGTTTAAACTGGTTTGCCTTTATTGGCGATATTGTGTCCATGAGCAATGAGCATTGTCTGTGTGCTTTGCCCGAGCGCACTTTGTGTGTAGATTGTCTTCTGCTCCTATCTAATTTGTGGTTTCGCTATCCCGGCTGACACGGAATGCAGGACTATTTATTTGCAAATCTTAAGTCTTAGCAGCTAACAGACGAGATAGGAACGAGTGTTATTGCAAGCCGAGTGTCATCTTGATTGCGAGCAGAAACTTGCAATTTCTTAGAACCAAAAAAGACAAAAGACGCTGGATTCTGTTGTTACATTTCTGTTTGCGAGTTACTAAAGATAAATAGAATCTTCTTTTTATATGGTTTTTAATTTGTATGTAACAAAGCCAACCGTAACCTGAAAATTTTCCTTTCATTACAATATATCGTGCCTGCTTGCATTACAATATATCGTGTAAGAAAGAACCCGGGCTCGCTGAATTTCATTTCTTGCTCTAATTAATGTGAGTGCATACACAATGCAGTCGCGATGCAGCCATATGCATCCCGTTTAGGTCACCATGTAAATTATTCAACAGTATTTTCAGTAAAGTCAAGAATTTGTTTTGTCAAGAACCAACTTTTCATAGTTGCGATTTTTAGTAACATTCAATTTGAGTTGCACCACCTACTTTAACGGTAACTATGACGATTACCGGTGCCTTTTTAAGTTAAAGTAAGATGGTGCAACCCAGCCTCTTACTCTACGTGCGTTTAACGAACAGAATTTAAAATTTGGAATAACTGAAGTCATTGACTCGTGCACTCCTCTAGGTAACAATGGTACGTCGCATAAAAATGTCAGGAACAATCATTGCACTCACTGAGCTGTTATGCGTTACAATTACGTTTATTCGCTTACTTATTTTCTCGAGGAAATGTGAAGATTCAAAAACCCAATCATCACTTTATTCGAAGGAGGTTCGATTCGAGTGATTCAGAGTGCCTGTCTGCAAAAGAGCCTTGAGTTAAAAAGGCTAGGCCTAAAAAGGCCTCTCGGTGTTTTTTCATTCCGCAAAAATATCTTGTCTTTAATAATTAAGCTATACTCCCTCCATGTGTTTTAGCCGTCAGACACACTATACTTAATTTAATTTAATTTAATATGAGGATCAGATTTCCCGCCAACGCGACCGGCTAAGTATTCATTTGGGCCTAATTTGGGTATGTTTTGGATAAGGATAATGTGAGTTTATAGCTACTTTACCCGTAAATGGAAACTAAGGAAATAAACTTGTAATGATATTGTAAGCGCTGTAAAATAATACGGAAGTGTAACAAAGTAATCAAACAAGACTCATAAAATGAATCATCGGTAAAATAACTAGATTAGGTACTAGCAGTCAGTAGCTATTAATCAATCATTATGAATGAAGAAATATGTGTCCAATACTTTCATATTATCTGTCTGGTGTACTAAATAGAACTTCTATTTCATTACCAAGTGTTCATCCCAATGTTTTCACTGTTAGTAATAAATATTTTCTCAATCGCAAAGTTAGGTCGGTTAGACAGCTATCTCACTCAGTCATATATTTTTGCCATAAAAGCTATTCTGTTTCCTTTTCCACGTCTAATCTTGTTTCAGCGCTGTAACCATGAAAACGCAATAAACAGACAGACCGAGTAGTCCAGTCAATAAAGCATTATAGATGGAAAACTGTAGAACACAATTTCTGACTTCAGGACTTTACTTAGACTAGTTAGGAGGTGAACATAGCAAAAGTCCCCGCCCTTAGCCCTTGAGCCGGCGGGGAGAGGGGAGTTTAAAGGTGCCACTTTTCGGTTTTTCGCTTAATCCTCGGAAACTATGCGTCCTAGTGACATGACTACTTTGAACCAAAAAAAGCATATTCAATTTGCTACAGGTGAGATCGACAAGTTTTTCTATAAATTGTATAGTTTTCGCGGCATCTGCTCTAGAAGGTCTGTAATATTGGAAATTTTATTTTTGTCTTACATATTCCCATCAGGAGAAAATCGACTAAATCAACATTGAGCAATCATTCTAGACATGCGGGAGCATGTTAAGCCTAGTTCCAGCGAGGGGACTACACCGTGCGTATATTTAGACGAATCACTTTGAGCCACTTATGACTCCTCATCACTCAAAAACTACTGTGCATTAACACTTCAAATTTGGCTCATGTGTTGAGACTTGCAAGATATACATCAGTTTCAAATTTCATAAATATGCCTCAAACGGTTCTTTAGATATTGACGTCCAAAAATCTACAAGTCTGACCTATAGAACAAATTCTAACCACTTCCAGGTGACCTCGAAGGTTCAAATTTGGCATCCAGAAAGGTAGTTATGTAAATACAAAGGAATAAATAAAAAACCAGTAAATTTTAACATTTCATATGTGATAGATAGATTTTAGTGCTCTAAATATCGATTTTTGAACGTCAATACCTAAATAACCGTTTGAGGTATATTTATGAAATTTGAAGTTGATGTATATCTTGCAAGTCTCAATACATGAGCCAAATTTGAAGTGTTAATGCACAGTAGTTTTTGAATGATGAGGAGTCAAAAGTGGCTCTAATTGGTTCGTCTAAATATACGCACGGTGCAGTCCCCTCCGTGGAACTAGGCTTAACATGCTCCCGCATGTCTATAGTGTTTGCTCAATGTTGATTTAGTCGATTTTCTCCTGAAAGGAACATGTAAGACAACAATAAAATTTCCAATTTTACAGACCTTCTAGAGCAGATGCCGCAAAAACTATACAAGATATAGAAAAACTTGACGGTCTCACCTGTAGCAAATTGAATAAGATTTTTTTGGTTCATAGTAGTCATGTCACTAGGACGCATAGTTTCCGAGGATTAAGCGAAAAACCGAAAACTGGTACCTTTAAACCCCCCTCTCCCCGCCGGCTCAAGGGCTAAGGGCGGGGACTTTTGCTATGTTCACCACCTAACTAGGCTAAATAAAGTCCCGAGGTCAGAAATTGTGTTCCACGGATTTCTCTCTACACCGTCGTTAAGGCATTCATTGACTGGACTAGAGTTACTTTAGCATTAGTATTATTTGTAGTACAATTTATAAAGTGCAGACAGCCGGCATTTATTTATAGCGGCACAGATTATAAGACGCGTTAGTCTATTTCTCAAAATGTATGGTTATGGCCACAGATATATGGTTATGGCACATCTAACGAAGCTTTTATTAGAACACATAGCGCACTTTGTCTCAGTACATAAAGAGCACCGGGTCATGTATTCTTATTATTATGAAAGTAACACAGAACAACATTGTGAACACATGTAAGATTCAAATGGTAATGTGTTTTGTGCGCCATTCCCGCAATCTTTATTACCAAATTGTGTGTGGATGTTGTTACACTAACAAGTTAAGATACTTTTGCATTGTTATTAATTAACTTACATTGCATATTCAGTAGTCTATTACCTACTTATTTGATGTGAATATTTTATTTATTGACATCAAATGTTGAAAGAATTTTCCAAGCAACGCTATCTAGCTACTACTCGTACGTATCTGTTTTGTAACTGTTTGATGTTCACGTGTCACGAAGTAAGATGAGCTCACCCTATGTCTTCAGCACATCTACCAGGTACTTATAAAACTACAATTTATAAATCAATTTATCAGTTTAGTCAATTTATGTTGATACTTTGATAGATTGCGATATTGTATAAAATATAGGTACATTGCCGGTAAATACAAAGAAAAGCAGCCCAGCGAGAGGTCGTGGTAGGGCTATAACAACATTATGGACGCCGAAAGCTTTTCACGCCGCCCATTAAACAGTTGCTGCTCCACGTGGTTTCTGTTACATACGCTTATATTTTATTAGGTGCTTCTCATATCAAATCGCCGATTTGTACGAGTTATTGTAAGAAAAGTTATACTCTCATAACCAATTTTATAATTTGTTTCGTGTTTGTTTTATAAAAGAACTTTGAGCTCTATCTGCATCATTGATCGAAGTGTAACTTAACCTCGATTGAATTTTAGTAAGCCAGGACAAATTTCTTTTTATTTTTTTTTAAATAAGAGTTGCAAAATTAAATTGCCGGTTTCAAGTGGAGACTAAGTTTACTGGTTTTAAAAACTTCGTTTTGTGGTAAACTCAAACGATGCATAACTCTCTCTCCCCTGCTATAGGTAGGCTAATAAATAATGTAAAGCCTGGGAGGCCAATTAAAATCAGACGGATCGCTCGATTCTGGCGTCTGCAGGCACTCGGAGTGTTTGTTTAACTGGCCCAGTTCCACAGACGGCGCCTGTCCACGTGAGACGACTTAGTCATAACGACTTTTCATTTTGGGCAAATTATTTAACTTGATATTCTCAAATTCTATTATAGCCTGACCAGGAACATAAAAACCCTGGCATAGAGGCGCGTCAATTGCATTTGATAGTGCAACACTGGGTACAGTCGTACCTGTATTAAATTAATAGGCTAACTTTATGTATCAGGATTCAGGATTATAGGCTAATTTGATATTTTCATAAATTAACAAAAACATATTATATTATAGGTAAACTGGTTTAAATAAATTAAATGAAACCATCAATCGAGCTGGTAGGATTTTATTATTATTCATCAATAATCAAATTCAGAACTTGAATATTCAACTACAATGTCTGCTCATGAACGCTTCAAACTCGGTTACTCATTTCCAAATTCCATAAAATTCAATACTTACAAAGTGACAAAAAACTTTAAAATAGGTAGTTGAAACAAACCACAGCTAATTTTCATAGTTGACTGTACTATACGATAAACATGTCAGTCAATTTGACAACCTTTGTCGGAAACATTATTCAATGAAAATATTGTCCGAACCCTTAGTATTTCTCTTCGACAAATACTTTAACACATTGTGAACCACTTTTCTTTCACGACTATAAAAAGATTTTAGCAATTTAATTCACAAAATCAATTGCGCACATTTAAAATAAAGTTTGTTTACACTTTGACAGCAATAGACTGACATGCAAGGTGACATGTCAATGAAGTTTTCAGTTACAGTTGCCATTAAAAGAAATTAGTACCATTAATTTTCCGCAACATGGCGAGGGTTTTTATGTTCCTGGTCAGGCTATACCATATTTCAGAAAAAAATGAAGAACATGAGACGGATAGAGAACGATCTGTCAAGAAAACAATAACACAGAATGTGCACTTCGCAAATGTACAGTTCTCATAAGGAGCACTTCTTATAATGTAAAGGCAAAATGAGCTGAATGTTCTAAATGGGTAGGACAATAATGTCGGCACAAATGGAAAAAATTACGCTATATTCGCATCGTTGGGCCACTTAATTGAGTAATCAAATTTTATAAATATTACGTATTCATTTAAAAATTACCTAAGTAACAGCACGACGCGAAAATTTAATGTCTGTTACGAGTACAATGTAATACCTAAACGCGTAAAAAATCTTAATTACCTCGTCGAGTGCATTCATTAATAAGTTTGTCATTCAACTCATTGAAGCAGTTTACGACTCTTACAGTTTTACAACCGTGCTCAATAAAATTATAATTAGTTTTCGGATGGTGCAGTCGAATGTCAATTTATCTAAGAAATGACTGAAACTAAATTTAATTTAAAATTACTTTACCTACTTAATGGGGACAGAAACGCTTATGAGAATAACTTTCCCATAGTTCGAAATATTCACGATTTTGTAACATTTACGCAAATACGAGTACCTACATAAGATGAGTTTCTAAAATTGTTTTCCAATATTCGAGGTTAAAGTACCTACCTACTTCGAGTTCTCAGATTATTTACAACGCTTTCCCATTTCGAGCTTGTCGCGATTCATCAATACTGTTTCAAAGGGGAAAGGAATATGTTTTAGAATGATTTGTTTATTTTATGATACGGATTTATGGTACAGAATTACCCACATAATCATAAAATATTGCTTTTAGGACTCCTTACCTTTATGCAATCTGAAAAGCGATTAAAGACATAAATGGATAATCTTTTTGTAAAAAAATTCTTCGTAAAAACAATAAATCGTTATTATACCTACCAATTTAATGTTACAGATTTTTCTTCGAAATTCATGAGCCAACTTTTATTTCAAAGTATTCTACAAAGTCAAATAGGTACAAAGAAGAAAACTTCGCACTATTTGGTAATTAATATTTCAATCGGAATTCGATTCTAAAGCGGCTTTATTACGCCATCGAAATTGCAATTCAGTGTAGTGGCACTCATTTTGCGTATCCCGCCACAAAAAGGTTGTATTTCCACCATTTGTTCCGCAAAAGTTGTGGAGTACGGTCGGCTTGACTCTATTTTTTATCGGAAGAGAACTCTCGTAACAAACAAACATTATTGCTCTAAAAGTACACTCAAAACTCGTTCGAGGTCCAACTTCGGAAACTTTAAACGAGACGAGTACGAGTATACTCGAAGATGGCATTGGAGGATATCCATTGAAACTTCAAGTAAGTGTGTGGAGCTGAAATAAATTAAACCAGCATGACTATGAGTTTAACTTCCAGAAACTTGGATAGTGATGATACCGGAAGTTTGAATTTAGGGGCTTCTTCTACTCGTAAATCCAGATTATTTACTGAACTTATCGATTTCATCATGCCTGGACTGCTCAGGTAGGTAGTTTTTTTCAAGATTACTGCTTTCTATGGTACGCACTTTAAGTATTGTGATATTAAGAATCAACATCAAGCAAATAATTTATTGCTAACTCAGCAGTTATTTGATATGTATAAATATTTGTCTAGGTTATAAACTAAATATAAGATTTTAAACTATAAAAAAAAATACCTATAAGATTTTAAACTTTCGCGTTCTATTTCATTTATTATTAGTTAGGGTCATTATGGAGCATGCCGTAGCATGACACAAAAAATATTGACAAAGGTAAGAATTAAAAAATCAAAGTTAAGTTAAACCCTTTTTAGTAACTTAACACTTTAACAGACAAATCACCAGTGAGTATTCCCTCTCAGGGCTCGTCAGGTGATCTCATATGATTACTGCCAAGTAGTATAATTGCAGACGCAGCTGGCGCTAATGGCTGGGCCGGGAAGGGAACGGGCCTAATGCGGCCCCCCACCCCGACTTACACGAAAGATTAATAAGCGACGCGTGGTGTCAGTGCGTCTACTACTTGCTAATGTCAGAGTTTTGGTTTAGAATGGGAAGAGGTTAACTCATGAATAAAGTCTGAGATTAGGTAGTAATTCAAAAAACTACGGGTTTTGTGATTTGTTCATATGCATGAGCTAGTCAAATCAGAGGCCTTAAATTAAGGCTAAGGACACGAACATGCTGGAATGGAAATGAATGATCTCTACGTATTTATTAAACTTCAATGCACTGCAACTGGAACAATATTGTACGCCCATACACAACTTGTATCGGGACTATTCGGGACCGTTTTATGTCTGTAGCATCCGTAGTATATCGTGAAATTTCCGTAGTAACACGAGTACTACGTTATTGTCTATCGACATTGTTTGTAGGTATCCCGAATTTTTTATAAATAGCTTACTTTTTAAGAACTTGTTAAAAGGTTTCACAAAGGTTGGATTCGACTCTATGTAATGATAAATGTAGTAGATTTTCTTACAGCATTAAAGACTGTGATTATGTGAACACGTCTACGGTTAAATGTTGTTCGGATATTCTTCATTTAAAGCTGACTATACAATGTTTCAGGAAATAAAACTTCAAGTGCCTAGGTACCGCGTGTTAGCGCGACAGATATTGAAAATCTTGAATATAATTTACAGCCAAGCTTTATACGAGCAGCCACAAAGCGAAATTTTAATATGCTATTTGCATTCATGTGTCGTCGCCGTAGGAAATAAAGTCGCAGTACATGAAACGTGTTGCAACTTCCTATTGTGCTTTCTTGGAATTTCTCGTTACGTGTTACATCAAAGTCCTCGGATGTTTCGTTCGCATTGTTCAGATATTCAACCTATTTTGATTTATTTTATTCTGTTTGCTACGATTTTATAAAGTCAGCCATTAGTTTTGATTGTGCAGAAGAGAGTGTTATTAAAATAGAAATTATCGTAGGTTAGTCCGAAAGGTCAGAAATAAGGCAATATGTTTAGATTAAAGTTCTTTAAATTCTATTAGACTTTTCGTTATCTCTCGAAAACTTAAATACCTGCGACGCATAATAAAATTACATTAACTCACTCAAACGTGTGATGTTTTCAAGGTGCCCCACTTTTTGTGGGAAATTCTGTAATATTTACAAACAACATCGCGTACTCGAAAATTCAATCTGGGAGATGGATCACGCGATAAACGTACTCGTCGACAGATAAATACTTTATTCGATAGCTGATCGTAATCTGCGGTTGTTTCCGTGTAATCGAATCACTAATGCATAAGTAGTGCGATCACTAATGCATAAGTAGTAAGTACGATTAATGAAACCGCTGTGGCGGGTACCTACCTAATGCATTCCCATTACAGCCCAGAATACTTGCGAGACCCGCCTTGACGACACCGCCGAGGCTTGGGCTAAAAGGGGTTATTAATTTGTCAGGGCTATAGATACGAATTTTCAATTAACATTGGCTTCGGCAAGAAAGAGCTCATGACTCATTCAATGCAAACTAATCGAAATCGATGAAAATCGTTATTACGGGAGTTCGCTAAAGAGGGATAAGGTGGCGGCCGTTCGTTTTTCTTTGGGGCGGTGTAGTGCGTCGTCATTCAATATCATAAAAATGGACGCAGTACCAGCTATCTTCGTTTCGCGTTACTCGTTAAGAAAATGTCTCTTGCTTGCTTAAAGCTGCTTTTGAAGAAAATGAAGAAATAATAACGGCTAACAAAATCTCTTTTAAGTTGATCTTCTTAGTGGAAAACACTGCTAATTTTCATTTTTTAATTATATTTGCGTTTGTTCGTAGAAAGTACTGAAAAATGAGTGACACTCTGTTAATTTTCATATTTAATTATTGTTTGATGTTCTTTGCTAGAACCAGAGTAACATTTACATAAGTAGGTTCTAAATATAGATAGGTCTGATCCTGAAATTTTTTTGATATTGAACCCTCAGCGAATTTTCAGAGATATAAAATGCAACACTATTCAAAACGTTCGTTATGTATGAGATTGCGCATTCAAACCCATCGGTGAAATATCGCCGATTGCAAATAGAAATAGTGCTGCGCTAAAAGTCTAATGTATTTTATTTCACTGGCGACTGCGGCCTTCGTGCCGAAAAAATTTAATGCTGCGTGGAATTTTAAAAAATATCTTGTAATAAAGTTTTATCCTTATAGACAGTTGGATTATTAGAGTCATAATCAGGCTCAGGCCACTTTAGCAAAGATAAGGCAGTTTTAATAGCGGCATTATCTAATCGAAGTTCGAGGGATTCGATCGGCACCACAGAGGGTGGCGTTCTTTTTGTGAGGCTGCCTCATCAGTCTTTCAAAATGATTGATTACTAGGTTGCGAGATAGGAAACCTAATATGTGGGGCGGAGGGAAAACAATGGATGTCAATCACAAAGTTGAGTACGTTAACTGCTGTTTCATATTTTCGGTTCATCAATATATCCTGACTTTGTAAGGGTATCAATAATAAAGTACCTACTGTTCCTATGTAAAGCATTATATCTATAGTGTACAGTATTTTTTTACAAGCTTTATTCTCAAATAAAATTGCGTTAGTGCGTAAAAATAAGAATGGCCTATAAGATTAACCGCAGTTTGATAACAATGTTTATAATAAGTGTTATGAATATCTAAAATATTTATTTAGACTTTACTCTCATTTTTAGGGTTCCGTAGCCAAATGACAAAAAACGGAACCCTTATAGATTCGTCATGTCTGTCTGTCTGTCCGTCCGTCTGTCCGTCCGTATGTCACAGCCATTTTTTTCCGAAATTATAAGAGCTTTTGAAACTTGGTAAGTAGATGTATTCTGTGAACCGCATTAAGATTTTGATGCAAAAATAAAAAAAAATAAAATAAATATTGGGGGCTCCTCATACTTAGAACTGAACTCAAAAATTCTTTTTCGTCAGGCAAAACTAGTTAAACAAAACCCCTATCTTTTCAAAAAAGCCAAAGACGTTTTCCCACGTAATACTAGGAATTGCAATAGACTAGTCCTTGAGTTCATCCCAAAAAGTACTCGTATCCAAAAAAACTGTTTCTGCATGTGTGTCCAAATCTATAATAAGCTTCCTCAAGATATTAAAGAACTGTCCTTTAATCAGTTTAAGACCACATTGCAAAAGTGGCTTGTCGCGCGATTATTCTACTCTCTCCAAGAATTTTTAAGCTATAGGGAATAATCAGCAAAAAGTATCTAATACATATAAGTAACATTAATATTTCTACGATATATTTGCATGCTATTGTTGATGGCTGGATAGGTGATCATATTTTGTTATTATCGACCTTCTGTACACCCTATTCAAAGACAAATAAATATTTCTATTTCTATTTCTATTTCTATAACACATACGTGTGGGGTATTTATGGATAAGTCTTCAAAAATGATATCGAGGTTTCTAAATAAATACTTTTTTCGATAAAATACTTTTTTTCTAAACCGAATAGTTTGCGTGACAGACGCTTCCAAAGTGGAAAAAAGTTGGTCCCCCCCCCCTCTAACTTCTAAAATAAGAAAATGAAAAATCTAAAAAAAACATATTACTATAAAAACTACAAACGAAAATTGTTTTGAACGAGATCTAGTAAGTAGTTTTTTTTAATACCTCGTAAATCGTAAACCGCTTATTACCGCGTAATCTTTCATACTAATAACTTAATTAAAAAATAATAATTTTAATTTCATAAATCAATGGTACGGAACCCTCGGTGCGCGAGTCCGACTCGCACTTGGCCGGTTTTTTAAAGATTTGTAGCCATCTCCTATCTAAAAGATTGAACGAAGAGAAATCCCTGAGATGTAAAAGAGTGCAAGCGCTGTAAGTACAGCATAGTACTAATAGTATAGACACATCGTTGTAAAATCGCTCTTATTACGACTACGTAAGATACCAGTGTTTACCTTGATGTGCCGTCTACAATATAAGGCACGCGCAGATTTAATTATTCAAAGCTCTATCGCGAGGGCACTAGCTTTGTTCGCGCGCGAATGCCAAAGGTCGCCCCTTGCACTGAACTTCAACATTCTACAAACTTTTAAAAGACCGATATCGGAGAGCAAATCCATCATTGGACACTAATGGAAAGAATTCGTTTGAATTCAAAATGTAAATTGGTGCTCGGCGTTTCCTCAGTTCTTAAAGGTGCTGGGTATTTTTAACTTTTCTCTTTGGCAAATCGGTTTCATTGATTTTCAATCAGGGGTTTATTTGGAAGTTAGCTCAACGGGACCACCGTATTGAGTTTATTACGTTTACAAAAACGGTTAAGATTAAGGAAACTATTTACGTTTTAATCGAGATGAAAATTATTTAAACTTTTTTCTCGCAATATAAGAATTAATAAAAAAAATACATTATGTAAACATTTATCTCCAACATGTTTTTTAATTTGCATCAAATGTAATATTTTGAACCCAAAATATTTATTTTGGTTCTTTGCACCGTAACGAGAAAATATGTTGTATCAACATTGGGGCGAAAATCTGTTTGTTTGGCCTGCAGCGGTCGCAGTCCATTACGGCGCCCGAATACAGCTCTTGTTGATCCCGTCGCGGCGATGCGATTAATGCATTTACTAGTTCCTGGGAGATTACGCTAACCCCTTTATATCGAAACCATTTAGTTATTAACGAACATTGGATTGCGGTTTTACTCACGGAGAAATATGTTTGAAAAAGAACACAAATAAAAGCCCTTGCTTGGTTGAAGGCATTTACTCGTAAGTAATATAGGTGTTACCAAGTCGTAGAGTAGTGTATGTTATGGTATTCATATTCACTTGAATTCTTCATTCAATCTTGAATTCTACAAGACAAATTGACAATGACAGAAAAAATACGGTAGAAAAGAAGGTAGAGACCTACGTGCCTACCTGATACATTTTCAGTAAAATTTATTTAGAACTGTCGGATCCAGATAAGGTTCCACGCATTCTCTATAATTTCGTAAGCCGTAAAAAAGTTTTCCCTAATTAAGTACGGTCAGCAGCTTGATGTCGGTGTGCGCTCAAGTTTGCAAATTGATGGTGTAAGCTTAAAGGGATTACGCGATTTTGGGGGTTTTTGTAAATTACAGATAGGCTCAAGGGTTTATTAGAACCGCTTTGTATCACGAGTATGTCAAATAACCAACGAAATAATTTGATCCGTGGTTCAAAATACCATCGCAATATTACGGTATAATGTTTTATTCAATTTCAATGCAAATATGTGTTTCGTAGCGGGTAAAGATTTCGCAAAACGTATTCCATTTCATATAATATAGATGAACCGAAGAACGATAGCAATGCTATTTGCATAATATAGTGGAATACTTACATTCATACATTGTTCGATAAAATAGTAAGTATAGTTTGAAATGTAAAGAATTGAAACTGACGATAAGGAAATAATGTTTATCGACTGAATTTAAATCAAACCCAAATGTAGGTGTGCAATTTTACTTTTTAGATATGTACTTACGTACGGGGACCTATAGCGCAGAACGCAACGTGAGTGAAAGGCCGGGAAAAATTTGGATCACATAGTGATCCAGATATTGATAGATCCAGTGATAGTAATGAGTTATGTTATAGGTATGAGTGGGCAAGGACATGTGCAAGTTTCTAAAATCAAACAGAATTGTGTTCCGCTCCACGCCTAATAATGTAGGCAAAGGAGACAAGCAATTTCACGTCGCGAATTTGCGGTTATCGCAGCACGCGGGCAACTTCAACTTCCAGCGCGCTCTGAGGTTGAATTGTAATTTTCGACAACTTTTCGAGCCTTCTCGTTTAGGCACAACGATTATAGTATAAGAGAAATAATGTAGGCAAAGGAGATAAACAATTTCACGGCGCGATTTTGCTCTTAACCGAGTACCTATTACTTGCGGTTATCGTAGCACGTGGGCAACTCCTAGCTAGAGCGCGGTTTCCAGCGCGCTCTGTATAGTTGAATTGTAATTTTCGACAACTTTTGACTCTTCTCGTTAAGACACAATGATTATCGCATAGGAGTATATCTTTTACATTAAGTAGATAACTAATTGGGTATCATACAAATAATTAAGAGGTGATGAATTGGTAAGGAAAACCACGCGCCTCGCGCTACTAAATCGTTAATTACTAAATTAATAGAAACGAACGGTACTCACTCGCTATAATACGCGTCGCCTTACTTTGATTCAAACTGAAATTGCCATTTTCTGGGCATGTACTTACCTAAACTTAGTATCTTATCTTATCTTATCTTATTTAGGGCCGCGCATGGGCGCAGTGCACGTCGACCCATTGGGATCTTTTGTGCTTCCCTATACCTTTATCCCCCCTCATCCGCAAAGATCCTACCTAACCTTAGTAGGTATGTCGTAAATATCTAAGCACCAATTCATACCATGTCGGCTGGTACTGAGATGTGGTGGAAGACCCTCAGCCACCAAGAAGAGCAAGTTACGTTAAGACCGACTTCAAATATTGTTACAAAGTTTATACTGTTACTTGGTTGCAAGTAAACATAAAAGCGCATTATAATAAAAACGTGCCAGTGGACCTAAGAAGATAATTATGTTTTTCCAACAAAACGATTTCACACGTGCGCAAAATTTAATCAAGCCTTAAGACAAACTTACAGACTATTTTAACGGTTACATTGTGAGTAACTATCTACATTGTAGAGTTCCACGATTTCTGAATTTTATTAGTAGCCTGATCATTATTTCATTGCTTGGGGGTCTTGGGGCGAACGATGTATGGACGCAGAACAATATCCTTTATTTTCAAATTTAAGCAAAAAGCATTCTGTGGTTATAAAATACCTATGCTTATTTGCACCTAGTTTATCAATCACCATGTTAATTCCATGCTTTCTATCCAGTCGACTGCTCTAACGACAAGGGTGGGCAGTCGTTGAGATGACAGCGCGAAAATCGTCGGCATCCACTAATTATGACCCTTATGTACCACTATATTGACAAAGTTCTCCGTCTTCGTACGCGATATTGGAAATTTGGCATCTACCATCGGCTGATCTGACATTAGGCGTAGTCTGGCTTTGATATTCAATTTTCAACTGTATTACCTTGACAATCAGTTCAAAATTGATTACTAGAAAATTATTTGACAGACGATTTCTACTCTCGACAAATGCATTTGAATTAGCCCACTGGTTGAGTTCTTAATGTTATTCGAAAAAATTTCCAAACTGCATCAAAATATGTGAAACACTTTACTGAATTAAAGTTTACTTCATCACCACAGAAACACTGTTGAGTAAGAGAAATACTGAGAGAAATACAAACCTGGATGAATCGATCATCTGGTGTGTAGTTTATTTATCACTCAGAACTCTTTGCGCGGTTCCCGACTCGCGGGCCTTTGCGAAGTGGTTTAAGATATTTAAGTCACTCCCCAAGTCCCAGCTCCCGGATAAATGTTGTTTCAGAAATGTCTCGTAAATATGAACCCGAAACTTTAGCTCTGATGAGATCTTAATACACTCGGGATACAGTTTTACTGCCTATTTTTCGGCGAAAATATAAAGGTGGTAAGTAAAAACCTTAATACAAACAGGGTTTTCTAATCAACTTTGTGTTTATGGAAAGTTGATGCGCAGCTGGGAAAGTAAGTATTGCAAATATCAATATCTTTATAAGCTACACTACCGTTCTGTAATAAAAATGTGTGATATTACAAGGTGATAAGTAAGATAAAAACAATCAATTTGTGCTCAGTATCCACTCTTCCGATACGCAATTGCCGGCATGATTGTACCTGGGTATTATTTTGCAACGACGACTGATGACAAAATAATATAGGAAAGTTTTACTTATCTGCTGATGAGCTTTTATATTTAAATATAGGCAAAATAGGCCGCGCTGTAGGTGGAAAGGAAACGCAACAAACGTAGGTAGTTGATGTTTATTTTGTTTCGGTTATTCGTCCGAACCGTCAGTAACGCAATTAGTGGTTTACATTAACAGTTTATGTTAACCAAGGAATTGCAGGTATTGGCCACCATCACCACCAGGTCAGTTAGTCACCACTGCAGAAGTTAAGAAGAATTTACCAGAAACTTATAGCATTTGGACACAGAATAAGTACTAGTACGCGTAGAGTGAGTGGTAGAGTGAGGGTGGTCCTACTTTACCCTGTGAAATTTTATGTACCGTATACAGTGGTTGTAACAGATGCAACTTTTTCAAAAATGTAGAGTCTCGTGATGGCGATTTGTACATGGTTTGGCAACAAACAATAAAATTAAATAATAGGTAATCTGCACCTAAATGAAAAATCAACTTATCACCATTTCCAAGAGTCACGTTTGCTAGCAGTAATAGACTATTCCATTCCATCGATGCATAATGCAAATGTCATTCCAACGCGTTATTTGGCTAGCGAGGCCGTGAGTCGCGCGGCTTGAATAAAAATACAGCCATTTGGCTGGAAATTATTTTGATACGATTTGTATAAATATATTTATGAATTTAAGCCGATTTGAAGGGTTTTCAATCAAAAAATTAATTTACAACTGTAAACTTTTCTGTCCGTGGTTTCGCCCGAATGGACAGAATAAAGCTTATCGTGCATCATTCAGTCACTGTGAGCAAAACCTAAACTTTTTGGACGATATTTATTTCTTAACTATATTTTGAATTAGGTCAAGTCTGCCACAATGTCGTTATACGTGCAGTAGGTAGGTGCTATTACTAATTCTGTGGTTATTACTTTAGTAATCGGGGTTAAAAAAGTCTTTGTCCGAATTCGCCGAAACCGTAGAAGGCACATCACTACTCGGAAGCAATATTTTTCGGCAACAATAGGCACGGGCGGTCAACATCTTTGAACAGTAGGTAGCTGACTCTTAAGTGGATTAAACGTCTGACAAAGGGGCTTATTGCTCGGCCCGGTAGCTGCGCCCGTCACAAGCACACGCTCTTTGTTAATACTTACTTGTCATTGTTTGTCTCAGTCACTTGCTATACGTGTATTTTTAGACCCCGATCACCGTGGACTCAAACGGATTTACTCGAGGTTTAACATTTTTACTCAGAAATACACATTAAAACGGCCCGTGTCCTTTTACTTGGCCGTTTGAATACTTTGGTAGTATTTCGCTGACCTAAATATTTCTTTACCTGGAATTTTTCTTAAGTATACTCTGATATTAAGTATTTCAAACCATTAACATTATTATGTCCCAGAGGGTCTGATTCCGTTGTTGTTGGATAATGCCTACAGAGTGTGCCTACGCAGTTCTATGAAGTATGAATTTCAGAAGTCAATGGCGAACAAATTACTTTGTAAACTGCGAGGTTTATTTTCTTGAACTTCATAAGTATTTCTAAAGATAAAAATGAAGGACAGAAAATGAACGGGTCCGTGGCCGAGTCCCCCAGTGTTCGACGCACCCGTGGTCGACGCCCCCGGTCAGTTAAATTCGATTTGAAGCAATTTTTAATCAAATGTACAGTCAGGCATAAAAATGTTTATAAACGAATAAATATTTATTAGGCCAGTAGAATTAAACCCAAAAATGAATATAATGAAATGAAAATAATTCCTACAAAAGTTTTTTGTTTCTTACTACTGCTGGTTTTGGGTTAAAATTTTGCTCCCAGATTGCATAAATAGCGTCAAACATGCATAGTTTAGTATAATAATTAGCTTGTGAAACTTTTTTCGTTGACTGTACTTAGTGCAAAAGCCGAAAAAAATATGATACTAAATTTATTTAAATCGGGGGCGTCCACCACGGTTGCGTCGAACACTGGGGGACTCGGCCACGGACCCAAATGAACAGTTGATTTTGGACAAATGATTTGTTTTTATTCAAATTGGGGTCTACATATAGAGCTTACGATTACAAAAACAGGCAGACATGACAGAGACAGACAGAAGTTAGATATCCAAGAAACATTAATAAATAAATCTCATAAATGATATGACTTTGATTGAATGTTTTGATACCTGTCTGTCCCTGAATGCGTAATAAGATATCTGTCTGCGAAGAAAAAGTGAAAGAATAGCAATAAATCATTATAGAATAAAAAATATGACGTTGAATTTTCCTTAGCACCACGAAACTTAGTTAATTACATGAAAGTTTAGAGACTCTCCACCTGCGCTCGCTAAAACAATACATTTATTAAAAATCCAAGGTAAAAACTGGAACGACGAAAAGAATAATATCCTTTGATTTATTTGAATCCGGGAGGATCTGGTTCGTGAATAATGGAGCGGGGATATCTGGAAGTTTGCACATTATTGAGTGTCAAAATTGTGCCCGGAGCCAGGAGCTGCAGCAGGGTTCGCTGAGGATTTCGGAGGTTCGGAGGTTTCGCGTGACGTCATCGCCGCGCGGGGCGGGCGGCGGCGCGCGCCGGGCCCGGCCGCTCGTCTCACTGTAGGTACTATCTGTTGCGCGCCGAGCGCCAGTGGAGGCGCCACGACCGCGCCCGCCCTGGACCGCGCCAGTAAACAAATCACTACGCGCCGGCGACGAACATTCCTGACTCGGGCTCAGTGAAACATCACCCGTACTGACGCCGCTGACGTGACGCGGGCTTTCTGTGACTGTAGTTTACGTTTGACAGTGACACGACGATAATCGCCGGCGGGGTAAACGGCCCGTCTGCCACCCACGGATTGTAGTACTGTAGTAGTGCCGCCAGACTTGCCCACTGGGCGATGCACGGAGTCATCGTAACTTAGGTACGCACACCACATTATGTATTTTTAAGTAGCTAGTGCTTTTTACGAACGATTTCACTTTGATTTGTTTAGAAAACCATGACTTTTTAAAAAGTGCCAATACTTAAATTAGAAGACCAACTGAACACATAATCAGCTATTACTTCTGCTTTTAAGTACCTAATAACTGTTTATTTGTATTTAATTGGCAGAAATATAAATTTCTGAGTAGCTTTGCACGTGTAGCGTGTAATGAAAAGGATTTTACGATACTGGGAATAATCGAATTTCCATGAATCTTAAACTTCGAAAGCTTTTCAATGTTTGGTTTACTTTCTAAGAATTAATATGGTTTCAATATTTAATCAATAAGCACAGTGAGAAATTAAACAAATTCTCTTCTAATAAGTTAGAATACAAATAAAACATAAATATAAACAAATATGTTTTTGCAATTTTACTCTAGTGTCTACAAAAATGTATTCATTATTTATTGCACAGTGTGCGTGAAAGAAAAACAAAACACGGGACGAAATTCTTGGAATTGTTGCAAAAGTTTTGCGAAAACTCCGTAGTTTCTAGCGGTTCGGGAGAAAATTGTTTGGAAAATATTTTACCCAAATGCAATTTTCTTTTGTTGTTTTTGCAACTAGGAAGAAAAAAGAGTTATTATTGTTTACATGTATTGTTTATTTTGATATTTTAATACTTTGCAAGATTTCAATCATTTATTGATGCATACCTACTTTATTGGATATTTACTTAATTACGTTATAACTTTAAATTCATAGCCATTAAGCCACATCGTTGCTAGATAACGGTTTTATATAGCTTCCTTTAAAAAACAATCATTTGTAAATGAGAACAAAATATAATTTGCCCAAATCAGTAGCTTGTTTGCTGCTGATTCTGATGATCAAGAGTTTTCCTCAATATTCGAATCAGGAAGTGTAAATATTTTATTTTGTCTTTATTGTGTTATAATTTTGTAGGCTTCCTGAAGAAAATTTTTTGTATTCATAATTTTATAAAGATTTGTATTAAATCAAACGCCCCATAATATTCTATTATGATGGTAACGAAAATACATCTTTTGTCAGTATGAAAATGTAGAGATAAATATTAATGTCTTTACATTGTCCTTTTGTTGCTTTTTCGACTAAATAAATATTTTTCAATTGCAATTCAAGTTTATTTTGATTGTAGGTAATTTATTTTTCAGTATGGGGTAGTTTGGGAAATAAACTGTATCATTGGGTCAAGATTAGGTTTATGCTTAGCTAGGCTTTAAGTAGAAAACCAGTTAATTCGGAAAGATTTACTAGCTAACATTTCATAATAATTTGAATGCACAACTAAGCACTGAGCACTGCACTTTGGCAGGTTTGGCGTAGCGGAAAAAAGACAAGTAAAAAATAAAATAAAAAAGATTAACAAGAACTAATAATCAAATGAACTCATTCATTATTTATCCAAGTTCAACTTGCAAGTTTTAGTAAACCAATGAATATCTATTTAACAGTGGTGACTGACTTTGTTGCGGCGCTTCTCAGCACTTGCCAAATGTTTATCTCGAAGCGCTGGTAGGGCAAACGTTTAATTAGACATGTAAAGGCTTCTTAAGAGCGTTTGACAAATCAATCTATTATCTATACTTTATAAAAGCGAAAGGTTTGACTTACTGACCAACTGACTCATCACAAAATCTCAGAAACTACTAGTGCTATAGGGATCTCAAATTTTGTATGGGGGTACCTTTTGGAACGTACCTAGGTGCTCACTAAGATGTGATTTTACAAAATTCAACCAAAGGGGGTAAAACGGGATCCACGCGTACGAAGTCGCGGGCGGCTGCTAGTTAGTCTATATTTTTTAAATTTTGAATTAAATAGGTTAAAACCGCGTGCGCACATTTTCTCTACGACTCTCTGTATACTCTGTGTCGTGCTCGTGACATCATACCAGCTGCAAATAACATTGCTGCGGCTCTTTAACTTTCATCGTTATCATTTGCATGTGTTTAGTTTAGTGCTTCGTTAAAGGTATTTATTTATTCTGATAATATTCCCATAACATTATCTTATCTGTTACATTTTGAACAGCCGACAGTAGTTTCCGTGGATATTCATATTTTATTTTATATATTATGCGTCACATATTGGCCTGCAATAAGTAATAAAAAATACATAAGTACATGCACCGTGAAATATTAGTGGTTGTTTTCCCGCGGCAACGATTTACCTTTAATAGTACGATCGAACATTGCGAGTCATTTTTGAAAAAAAAAATGTTCTCAACTAATCAAAAAAATAATCATCAACTCGAAAGCGTAAGAAACTATAGTCTTTTTTACAAAATGTATTTGGGTACTGCCTGCCTCACAAAATCAATATTTAAAGTGAAAGAAGCTCCCGCACTAAGTAATACCATAAGGCATAATACCTACAGCATAAACTGAATCGCACACGCTCCGTACAGGCTATTTTTATTTGAATTACAATATAACTTCCATAATCTATTGTACTACTAAGATATACCTAATCATTTTACTGAGGGAAAACTAGCACTTTCACGGTGTATAAAAAGAAATCACTAATGTTTTAACATAAGGCGCTACCTTTGCCTCCACTAATTACATAGATAGTTACAGTATATCGAATACAGTGTCTGGGACAAGGTCGCATGTTCTTATTTAGTAGTAGAAGTTACGTAATAATAATAGCCTTTATTCAGACAGTATTACCTACATTATACAATAATATTATTATTATATAAGCTACGTAGGTACCTAAGTTTTGTTTCTACACAATAATTTACATTTCGCATCAATTCGCAACACGCCATACAAAGCCGTAAAAGTTATTCACGTTGACAAAAGTTACGCTATTTTTCATGACGACTGTCAATACCTAAGCGTTACATTTGAAAACATAGAACTATTTTGCACCTCGCGGATTGTTCTCGCCTCGGCTCGTATCACCGATAAACGTTTCCAATCACGTTATATTCGCTATTCACTGGTATTTTGCAATTGCTAAAGTAGAAACATCTGATTCCGCTGAAACTCCAATAACCGATTGACAGTGACATCAATTCGAGCAAATTAATAGGTTTGATTGGAGATGGAATAACGATTTATTTTATGTTTGCGAACGGTTTTGTTGTTTTATTGTTAATGAAACTTTTCATTGAGCAATTAAACTAGGGTCATGCGACACATAGAGGCAATTTGGCAGTGTTTGTTTCACAAATAAACGGTGTTTTATTGATGAAAATAAGTGGTTTGTAATTGGCATAGTCCTTCTTTGTGGAAAAAAAAATATGTTCGCCATTAAATCTATGTTCATACTTTAAGAATACTATGTTATTGTTTATCTAATTGCTTTATTTCGGTGAAAATTTTTGAAACCCGGAATCTTAAATTCTGACTTAGAATGTCCGATATACTTACTTATCTATAATCTAAATAATATCTAAAGAATAAACAAAACTCTTATTTACTTACCTAATTGCTTATATTAAGATGACAAAAGTGTTTTTTTTAATAAGAATAATGGTTTATTTCCGACTTATAGTTTACGTTAAAGTTTTAGTAAAAGCATATTGAGGCCCGGAACTCCGAAAGCATTTTAAATTCCCCTATTATTACATGATTACTTTCAATTAACTTCCATTACCAAAAATTTCGACACGTTTAATCGAAACAACTTACAGTAGCCATATTTTATTCAAAGTGCAATAAAAATAGCCGTTTCAGCCATTTTCAGTGGCCGTGAACTCGCGTTAGTTCCCTTTTGATGTGGGCGCGGTATTAACGACACCTATCGATAATCTGATTATTCCCAATCATCTTGATGAGAGGATCCAATTATCTGTTTTCTGAAGCATCCATTATAATAATTTAGTTGCTGATCGAATTACGCACATCGCACATGTATTACGGTTAGGGGTATTGGCGGTTATAATGCTAAGTACCTAATAAGAAAGCCGTTTTCACTACCTACTTTACATATTGTTGAAACAATTACATTTACAGATCAATGCATAATAATACTTAGGCTGAGTTGCACCACCTAACTTTGACCGTAACTATAGCGATAACCGGTGTATTTTGTATGAAGTTTGACAGATTTTTGACGTTTGTCAAAGTAAGATGGTGCAACTCAGCCTAAATATGTAGAGCTAATTATCATCTTAGCTACCATGACTATTAACTTACTAAACGATATACTTATTATAGAGCAATCTGGTAAAAAAACCTCGAGCAAACATCTCAACGTTAAACGTAGATATACAGGGTGTTAGGTAAATGGGTATATGAGCCGACACTAGCCCATGTTAACATGGTCATATAAATGGTATAGTCAAGTCAGAAATTTGATAACATCGTTTTTTTTATTTTTATTTTCATACAAAATAAATTTTATAAAATCTGATTTGTATGAAAATTAAAATAATTAAAATGAAGATATCAATTTTCTGACTTCACCATACCATTTATATGACCATGTTAACATGGGCTAGTGTCGGATCATATACTCATTTACCTAACACCCTGTATAGTGCCAACAAGTTTTAAAACCCAATTAAGGCTTTGCAGACCGAATCAATCTTTTATTCAAGCGATGTCTAAATCTCCCCGCCTAAAAAGAACTTGAGAAACTCACAATCCATATATCTTAATAGATTTCCAATTCAATATGAGTCGAAGGCAGCCGTCATCCGCAATCCGTAGCGTTCGATGTTGTCCTTAAGCCGGTTGACCTGCTACTAAACCACGAAACCGCTTGACCGATTCAAATTTAGTGCAAATTTAGTTTAGGTCCCACACCGCTGCTCTTTGGTTCGCTATTAACTGGTCTATAAGTACTAAGGTAACGGTTAATCTTATCGTTTGTATTTAGCGTGATTTCACAAAGACACGATTGAAAATAAACTATTATAAGATCTGAGGAAAAGACATTGTCGTAACTTTATGTTTCAACTAATTACCATCAGGTGAGATGCAGGCCAACAGATTCCTCGTAGTGGAAAAAAAAATTTTTTTGCCCGCGTGAAATTCAGTTTGTCACAGATTGTTATAAATTGTAACCTATAATGTTAATCCTGTAATGTTTCATCAAAATTCCTACAATAGGTTTTTGCGTGAAAAAGTAATTAACATCCATACAAACTTTCACATTGAACATTTTCAATTGATTTTCTAGTAATCCAACTTGATAATTTCAACCGAATTAAGCTACTTACTTACATAAGACGTAGGTACTTATAATATTTTAACCTAATTGAAACAATAAATAGCGCCGCCGCCATGGCACGGATAGGTAAATCATCCGTAGATTTAATTGCTTTAATTATATCATTCAGAAGCCTTTGTTTATACAGGGTCATTCGGCCAGAAAGTGGTGGGCGGGCCATGGAAAACAGGCAATTTCCCCTCGAAGAAATTCTGAATCCACAACTCTTTGTGGACGTGGAAGCTCGCCGGAATACGCTAAACCCTTCTCATGCATCATTATGTGTTATGAATGACGTAGAATACCTGTGCAATACATTTTTGCGTAATGTATTCTGTGTGAGCGGTAAGGTTTCCGCGTCGACGGAAAGCGTTCGTGTTGTGAAAACAAGATTAAAGAGTGAATGTGACATCAAAGAAAAATATTGGTAACTCAATATTTCCGCGCGTATTTGGATATCAAATGTGATATTATTTGGCTATGGACTGCAATTTAACTTTTAGTTCCTACCTATAATAATTTTCTTTTTGCAAAAGGAAATTTCTGTGAGGTGTCCATTTATTTATAAAGTTCGTTTCTGATTGTAGTCTTATTTGTTGGAAACCTGTAAGCTGATACTTCTTGGCAGCTCACGTTACGGTACAATTACTAGGTAAGTACTTCAATACAGCCAATTGCTAACTACGAAGTTAGATTCATTTATTGTTATTTTGGTTACACGAAGGTTCTGAATTAAGGCATATCTTTGTATCTCGTATTCTAAATTTTTTTAGGGAACCTACCACACCTTTCAAAAATAATCGCGCTGATTTGTTTCTCAGCTAATAACGGCAAACAACATACAAAAAAGTGTTACCTAACCGGAGTACAGTATTATCTTTATTACCGCCGGTCCCTGTTGCCAGCATTATTGGATTAATTCAACTTGGACTTGATTTATGGCTAGAATTTCGATGCCGACTCGTTCCAGTCTGCTACGTTCGCATTAAGCACTAATATTTGTTCCTATTGGACACAAATAACGAGATTAATTTCCAATGACCAATACATAATTGAACAAACGATTAAACATCCATTCATTTATGGATTTCTAATGTATATTTGACAGCTAGTGCTGGTCAACCGTGATGATATTTCCGAGTTCAATTATACATATGATCGAATACGATAAGGAAATTAACTTATCTTATCACTATGAATAGCTTAGAAAAAAAAAGTCGGTTATTAGCACCCACTAGCTATTGGTATATTGTCTTTTCATTCACTTTAAAATGAACTTACTTTTTTATTTCCACAAAGCCCGATCCACGTGATTCATCCTTCAATTTTATTTCAGACTGTGTCTGTCTCCCACTCCATCACAAGAAAGGGGCGGCTTTGACAATACCTATGAAAAATCGCGCTGCACCTCACCTAAATATTTTCCTGTGATCTTTTTAATATGATGACATTTTAACGCTACCCGAATCGTAATCGCATGGCTGCAGATATAGATTTGTACGCAATCTAATCTCTACCTATTGCATTTGAAAAATATATCTTGTTAGAGCTTTATTCACTTCCCGCGCTAACTCATTACCTACATAATGTGTTAGTTACTACAAAGTACATTACCATTATTTTTCATAAGGTCATAAACCATCGGGCCAATCACGGAACTACGAGTACATTTATAGCGACAGGGCGATTTTATACTTAGAAAATAGAACTGAGGCTTTTCACGACTCCACCTTCACCTCGTGAAAGACTGTCGCTCTAGACCACTCTTTACAAGCTAACTAATTAGTTGGCTTGTAATTAATTGATCGATGAAATTTCATCAATCAATTTGAGTCATTATAGCCTATCAAACTGGAATAGTTTCATGTGACAAGTAGACTAAACGACCGTCCAGTAGATACATGTTTAGCTACGCCCGCTGTATAATGTGATCTTTCAACTAACTATTATAGAAAAAAAAGACCAGTTCCAGCCTCGAAAATACAATCGAAAATTCGATTAAAATTGTTTCGTAAAATCTGAAGCGATGGTCCTGCGCGTATTCATCTTGGTTAAGACCATTCGAATTACCTAGCTCTCAATCTAGGCGTTAAGGTCGTCAGGTGATGTAGTTTGGTAGCTTAATGAAAATATGGATATTAATTAGTATACGCTGGAGTAGTCGAGGGTTAGACACATTAATTAGGTATCTGTAGATTATATCAATACCTACTAAGGATTTCATTTGATTAATGAGGTATCTTCAAAATTCACGATATTATTTAGGTAAAGCGGACCGCTCGGATTTATGTATTTGGATAAACGTATTTATGAAAAAAAAAATGCGAATTCAGCTCATTATTTTTTAATTAAAAGGCGTTCACGCCAATCACTAAAGCTAGAGAAATGGATGAAGAGACAAGCTCCTTTTCCATAAAAGGATGAAAACTTTGTGTGAAACGTGCCAACTGGTTCTATATTCCGATATTGCCGAATCCTGGCGGGATCTTATCAAGGCATTCTATCGCTTCATTGGTTCGAGTGAAAAGGAGCGACTTTCGGATGCACGGCGGCGCCGACAACGGAATACTAATCAGGGAATAAGTACAAGAATTTCGGCGCTCATCCACTGCGACTCGTAATACGGAAATTAATAATGCTTAGGTCGTTATTCACACACAGAGTAACGCCCGTATTCACAAACGATGCTTGCTTAAGTGAAGCAGCAAATTGAACGCACAGCGCTGAATAGAGCTCTGTGATTGTTTTGTGTGTCACCCTGTGCGTCCACGCGCACTGTGAGACCTCATAGTAATGTTTGTAAATACGGGCGTAAGCTACATCGTTACCACAATCGTAACATTAGCAATGGAACACCATAAAATATTTGCAAGACACAACATTTCTAAACACAATAAATTTTAACGACCCTAATAAGTAAATATTCTTTTTAGTTACATACTTTGAATCACTAAACAGTTAATTGCAATAATAACGTTGCTCAATTAATTACTGTGTGCCGCTGCATGTCGACTGAATTGCTACTGAAACTTCAAATTAGTCGTGACTAATCACAGTGTGTAAAAGGTCTAAAGTCATTGCGATCAATACACTTTCCCCTCATTATTCATTATTGAAGCCAGAGATAATGACACTCAAACTAAACAATATGCAATTATTTTCATGCGCTTAGTCAAATATATCACTTCGCTCTTATGTATCATGAAATTTTCCATTAATATCGAAGCAGATTTTGTTTCAGAGCGTGAATTATGAAGTATGAAATCGTTCAGCTCAGTCATATTTTATGGTCCTTTGTTATTCAAATGTAGTTTGATTTTGGATGCCAAATCGCATTACCTAATCGCTTTGTTCTTCCAACCGATTAAACATTTTCGACTTCACTAAAGTTGCAAGCTGAAATTCAGTAGGTAGATATTGATTAATAAAACTAACAAGGTAAAGCGGCAGATAGATTGTTAAGCCAAGGAGAGAATACAGAAGAAATGTGTATTTTCAGTAGAAATGTGTATTTTCAGTAGAGACGTCATTTTCTAGGGCTTTCACTTCATACCCATTTACGAATGTATCGGTAAATATCAGTTCCTATTATGCAATAATTAGTTGAGTGAGTAGACACCTAAATAGAATATGTTGTCGAGCCTTTATATTTTCGCAACGTAAATACCTAGATTTCAATAAAAAAAAACCATTATAGGTACTTACTCGTAGCATCGTAGCATAAGTTAAATAATATTTTTTTTGTAACCAGTAAATTGTTCTGTAAAGAAACTCCAAATCCGCACATTTGTCAAGTAGATACGTTATCGCAGCCCTACGTCCTGCTGTCGCAGGAATCAAGCGTACTCTAACAAAAGGTTTACAGGATATCTTTAGATTAGATTCCCGAGATCTCCAGATGCGACGTGATTCGGAGTTGTCCCTTGTGGGCAATGATGAAAGAGCCTACTGCAAGTTTTAATATGTTTTACAAGATAAGAAAAGTTTAATGTAGCCATTACCAATAATGACAACGCAAAAGCCATTTGGTTCTACAAGATGTGCCCGATTTTTAAATCAATGAAATTTTAGCTGGTCAGAGTGTAATTTAGCGAATTTTAATATGACTGCTTCTGATATAATTTTAATTAAAAATTTGTCATTTACTGACAATCAAAATAATAAATTAACTATTTTAATTGTTGATGAATAATTACAATTAAACACCACGTTGGCCACGAGAGTGCTGTAGTATTCAATAATGCAAACTTAATTGTCATTACGGTTAGCGCGGACTGCGGTTGTACGGGCCACGGCACATTAAGGTGAACACTGTGGCATATAATGTAGTTGCAATAGGGGCTATTTTGCAAAAAATATACATATAACAAACATAGTCTGATGTGTGGTTGACTGTTCATTGCCCACCATTACATGCTGCATACATTTGTAACTTTCAAAAGCATGAAAAGATTTGTTGTATGTTTTTTGTCTAACTCAACACTAACGAAATGGTTCGTAACTTTTTGTTCTTTTTAATAATGAAAATATTTCTTACGTTATTTATAACAGACACGATCTTTTACAATTAAACTTGCAAAGTCGGGAATTAAAAATTAAGCGCATTAACAGACTCCTGCTTAAGGCTGACGACGAAAAAGGTAATGACAACAGCGTGAAATGGAAAAATAGCCGCGCCGAGTCACACACAGAAACAATTTGTCTTCCTTATTAACAGCTACGAGACACCCAGCCATTCGCAGTTAATTTGCCCACCCCCACTGTTTTATGCTGAGTGGCTATAAAATGTAAAGAAAGGTTTGGGGGACAAATTGGTAGACGTGTCGCACGTTTGCATTACACGCGATCATTCTCACAAAATAGACACGAGAGATAATAGAATAATATTTTATTGTACATCACTCAAAACAGACACATACTTATAGAATAAGGGCACAATTTATGTGGTCAATTAAAATGAGAGAATCTTTTATTTAGATGTTGTCTCGAAATCTTCACGGAAAAAGATTTTTTAGAACTATCAACTTCCAAAACTTATTTTGCTTAAAATGGTTAATTTATCTCTCATTTCATTAATCATGCTACAAAATGCTTAATCAACACGAATTTGGTTATACTGCGTGTACAAATTGTCGATTTTCGTTTAAATTGAGCAGCTAATGGATTTGGTAACATAGCTCAAAAGCACTCTACGAGCTATCAATTCGTCAATCGTTTGACGCGGTATTTGAGGATAACCTGTTTAACACGCCCGAGTTTGTGAATTATGTGTTATCCATGGATTAAGGATTAACTAGACAATGCGTTACATTAGCAAAAGGGAAAAGAGAAAGAGATGTAGAAGTTTCCACACTAGGAAGAGCATGCTTTTTGTCTCTTACTTCGCCATCGTCATGACATTTAGTTTTCACTGCAGGAACACAATTCCCAAGTTGAGCACGTCTCTCCAATTTACCAGAGGCAAACGGAGGATTTGTGCTACGTGTACACTGTACACTCGCCACGCTGAACAGATTTGTTGGGATGAATACGGTTAGTTACAAAAACAACTTTCGCACTTTTGATTGGGGAGAAACTTTTGATTTAATGAAAAATTAACAGTCTTAAAAGTGTTGCAGTAATATTTAAAGTATACTTACCTATTTTTTATGCAATTTTCTTTAAACCCTATGCTAATACTTTTAAACCAATATTAATCGTTGAATAATTAGAAACGTACCTACATTTTTTCGTCTTCTATCGTAAGTTATCTTTTGTTCCTTACGGTATATACTGAAGTCAGATCTATAGTATTTTCCAACTATGCCGAAGCCAAATAGGTCGCTTGCAACCAAAGATAATATAATGCCACGCTCGCAACTCAAAGCTCGCATAAAATAGAGATAATCTGGGACGTTATGCAAACTTTAATATGCCCATTTCTGTCACTACGCCATACACGGTGCCTCCAATTGAGTCGGAAGTAAAATAATGTCGGTAGAGATAGCAACTCCAGGAAACTTTTGGTCGGATTAACAGGGAATAATGTCATAGAATGTGCTGGGTTTGATAGATGGCATAATGCGTCTTTCTACTACAAATAGGTATCTGTAGCAGCTTCAGTAGCAATAGCGCTTTCGTAGCGATCATTAAAGTTAGGACACCTACGCTATGGTCGTGTCGTCGTGTGTGGATGGGTGACCATGCTAATATTTTAGTGATATTAATCGCAAGCACAGCGTAAGGCACTTTAAGCCGTGCTAATATCATTTGGTATTATTTAGTCGTTAAGCCTAGTCAGAGGCCGTGGGGCTGTTTGATATAATCTAACAGCATTTAAAGTAGACCTAGTAGTAGACCTTAGGAACTTGTACGAGGTACTTAGTAAAAAGCAATTTTATTGATAAAACGTCAGTACGTTTCAAATCAGTATTTGAAGCAAAAATATATTACCTACTTAACGCAAGATCCAATAAATTAATAAATGAAAACGAAAGACAGGCAGTTGTGCAATCACATGTTCATAATTAAGAGGTTCGATTAGGAAGTTATTTTCTTTTCTTTTAGTATTGTCTATCTTTAAAATTAACTTCGGCATCTAGTAAGTAATAAAGTTCTCCCCTGAAGAACAGAAATGCTAATTGTCCTAAAATTAAATTAGAGTACGAAAGATTTTTTTATAGAGTTCAAATTTGCTGTTACAATTAAACGTTCGTGGTATAAAGGTGTGTTGGCAAATAATTTTGTTTGCGTTCCTGCGAACCAATTAGCAGGATTCCCAAACATTTGCTTTTATCTTAATCTTGTAAGCACGTTCCTGCTCGATTCTCTCATCCGTGGGGCGCCATTTAAATTAATTATTAGGCCGAATTAGTCCCACACAAGATACACTACACGAATTCCTGGTTTCAGCCGATAACATTTGTATTGTGAAGGTTTAATATTATTAAGCTTAGGTATTTAGAAATTATTTCAGAGCGAATTTATTGGTCGGAGCTTTATGCATCTGAAACCATTTGCAAGCCGGCCTCCTTTAGATTTTGTTTACGACCAACTAGGTACATACAACTCTAGTTAAAAGACTTAAAACTAAGAAAGTAAAAAGACAAAGCCATAGAAAGAGACTAAACAAACTTGTTACCTTCAATATTCAATTCTCCTGTTTTCCATGAGCTCCGATATCGTCATATAAGTACAGTCCATTCTGTAAAAGAAATACGTAACAAATTAACAGGAATTATAGACGTAAACGGCTAAAATACAAAAATATCACTTGACAATCCAGGATTTATGCAAATTAGAGCAGCGCCATTTTAACACGGTCTAGTTTTCTTTTTTTAAGTTAATTAAACTTCGCGTACAAGACTAGGCAGCGTTGTTTATGATATTATGCCTTTTTCTTGTGGAACGAAAGGTAAACTTGAAATTTTAATAAGAACACCGTCTCAACTTATAATGTAAGGCTGTCAACAATTAATCTACCTTTATTTATAAAAGCGAAAGGTCACTGACTGACTCACGAAATCTCAGTATTGCATTTGCATGGGGATTCCTTTTAGAACGTAGGTGCTCACTAAGAACGGATTTTACGAAACTCCACTCCTAAGGGGGTAAAACGGGATCCGCGCGTCCGTTTAGTATTAATTAATAAATTAACGGAGGAGGATTTTCACGCGAAATGATAAAATGAAATTTGTTTTTTTTTTTTTCAAATCTACCTACTAGTATGTGTACCTATGTATGTGCCTTGGTACAACTTTGAGTAAATCCAGGTTGTTCCATAAGTGTAATAAATCAATTTCTGATTTTATCTATTACCTACAGTAAAAAGTAATAACATTACCTAATTTTATCAAAATTTGGAACAACGTCGTCGGGGTAATTTAGGTAATTTGGGCGAGACAGGCCACGCGACGGCGCGACAAGACGAAGCGCTCGTGAATACGTAATTAAACAACTTTAGGTTAATCTCCTGCCATTTCATTACCTCTATAACGTTATACTGCTCACAAAACACACGCAGCGACGTTGTTATCGTTGTAAATTATTACCAACAACCCTTTCCGTTTTGACTAGAATAATGCACAGTATTGTAAAATTTCGGCGGAATATCTGCATAAATTCCAGCTTCAGATTTTGCCGTTTGATATCAAGGCAAAGTTAGGCGTCTTAAGCATTTAAGCAAAAATGTTATTATCTAAATTATTTTCTAAGAAAATGTTTAGGAAGTTTTATGCTACAAGATATGAAGTGACTCAAGATAAAATATGTGCCAAGTTCGGAGAAAGTTTGAATAAACCTGATATTGTAACCATTTCAGACCATCAAAAAAGGATATTGTACCTGATATTGTAACCTAATAAGGTATGTTTCCGTCAACATGGTAAAAGAAAAATAGGAGGTCAATAACCACAAGTTTAAAAATACTTGTATGATATACAGACGTGCAAGGCAAGCGACACCCTCTCGTCCAATTTAGACATCAGTCGCAAATCATATTGAACGAAATATGATAACTGTCACTAATAATATATCCTCTCAAGTCCCTACATTTCTTGATATTTTACTTCTTGTTACCCAGCTCAATCATTCACTTGATTCTTCAGACACACAAATTGATATTTAAGTAACAGCGTTTGAGACATTTACTTTCGACGCCCTAGAGTGAAAACCTCTTAAGTTTAATATGTAAATTTAACGTGCTTTTCTATCTAGCTAGAACTGTTATATTCTGTAACCTCATAGTAATGTTTGTGTAAAGTAATGGGCGTGAGGCTCATTCACCAAATTCTTCGTTCGTTCATTTCAGCCAAATGACGTCCACTGCTGGAGGCCCCCACGGATTTCCACAATGAACGGTAGCCCTTGTAGGAGGCCTGTCCTTAATCCACCAAAATCTTAACCCTAATAGATTCAAAGTTTGAACCAAAAGTTAAAGCAGCGTGCATAATATTCGCTATTGGATATAGCTTTTAAACGTATTTTAATGGACGGTGAATGTGACAGATGTAGAGTTAGTTACACAATATGGCCCGTAGGTAGGTCTGGTCGGGGCTCAGGTTTCAGTCTGCGGTCGAGTGGCGGGGGCGCCGCGTTGCAATCAGCGTTCTACTCCAGCGGTCGGAGCGTGCCCCCGTCGGCATAAGACACCGCAATAGGAATTGGCGCGATTCCTTAGCTTATTTGTGGATTTGTAGGCTAACGTTATTCGACCGCGATGGCTTTTGATGGTAGGTATGGGCGGCGTTTTAATTGCCTATCAATTAAAACAGAATCGAAACTTTCAACATTCAAAATACTAAGGTTTGCTCCTTAGCAATTTAAAGAAACAAATTGCAAGTTTTAATACACTTCTTCTTGGAGTAAAGGAATAAAAGTTGGTAATCTTAACAATGGATTATTCATGAAGTCAAAAACCACCTAGTGCTAAGTCACTTTCATGCAGAGATGATTTTATAAAATAATAATTATAGTAGGTATTTACTACTTAATAATAATAATAATAAATAATAATAATAATAAATAGTCTTTATTTCAGGCTTTTACATCCCATATCTTAATAATAAATTTTCAAAAAATGTAAATTGTAACGTTGGAGACTTAATTGCGATCGCGGAAATTTTAATGACTCCAACCGAATCCATTTTCATAAATATTCATGCTATTCCAAGTCGCTTATTCAGCTTTCGGTTAATTATAGCTTTCTTTGTCTTCCCTCTACGTTGAGAAGAATAATAATTGCTGTCTTGATGCAAAAACTTTTCCTTAACCTAATTCGTTAATCGAAGCAGTTCCTATGAATTAAGGTCAATATGTCTAAGACGTGCGATAGTATCTATTGCAAATAATAAACAAGTCGACACAACTCACGTTTATCATGCGACCTTCCTTGGAACTTGAACTTTACTTACTCATGTTACGAGAAACGTAAACGCGTACGTATATGTTCACAAGCATAAAGGGCGCACACTGACTACTTTGCATAATTAATAGACTCCGAGATGCCTTTGCTTGTATTTCACAAAACACTGACGATTACAATATGGTCTCCGTTACGGTCAGTTAGTCTAACATCAAAACTCAAACTTGTAAAGCTCAGTCAAATGTAAATAGAGGTAGTTTCAAGTTCGGTTTACTCCTACCACAGTCTATAAATACATAAGGTTCGTAATTGATCAGGTAAACAGTGCGGCCTAGTGAGCTTGTTTCACTTTAGATTAAAGGACACGATATCTTTACTTTTGCAGGATTTGTGATTCTGTACAAAGCTTCGAAACGGATCCGAAAAACGCTTACAGACTTTCGTTTGTCCAAATGGCACTAATCTCTCGTAATCGTTATATCTCCGGAGATGTAGTATAGGCCCAACGTAGATGGGGACAGTAGTTCCAATTCATAATGGTGATCGGTTTAATGAAGAAAGATTTTTTTTTACTTATAGAGTCATCGATGCCCTCCGAAATTCCGAATTAGTCTGCAGAAGAATAAGTACGCATCACTTTTCAAGTAGTTATGTACACTACACACACCAACAACTTCTTACTATCGATCAATACAGCAGTGACTTCGCAAACGGTGATATTAGAGTCGTTTCACGTAATCGTTATCAAATGCCCACCTATATGAGCAAACTTTCTGCCGTCTCCAATTCTGTAGCACAATCGATAGGACTCGAATATCGTAAGCGATCGATTATCCTAATGTACTCGACAGGGGCTGGCTCGGTAGAATTTTGTTCACTTCCGAAATTGTTTGCGACAATTATATTGATAGCCATGACGTCAACTTTTTAAACGATTGGCGGTTGACCACCGCAAATTGTGGTGCGGTTATTATGGTACCTACTTTCCTTTCTTGAGTAGAGTTTAATCTCCCTTAGTTATGTATTTGATCGTGCAAGCCTGCTTCAATACAGATTAGTCTTTACATTAATCATCATTATCAGCACGATCCTTTCTAATTTGCCAAAGGCAAATGAAGGATTTGGCCTTCACTCCAGACGAGTTGGGGAAGACTGTGTTCGTAATTTATCTAGTAACCCTAGCCGTCTCTTGAATTCTCTCTTTCATGAAGTCATTGTAATTGAGATTTAAAGATTCCCTGGGTGTCTGTATATCTTTATGTAGCTACCTAGGTTCCGAATAAGAAATAAGAAGTACTAGCTTACTCTGCCAAAGTCCTCCCACAGACCCACAACAATTTCAAAGTGCTACTACTCACCCAGACCACAGGGACACTTCAAAAGTCTGTTGGCCACAACCTCTAACCATGTTACAGACTTGAAAACTCCGCTTTGTTCCAATGTTGACGAATGAAACCTAACAGTATTGTTTCCAAACTTTGTCATTTTCCATTTTACTTCATTGGTGTTCTTATAAAAGAAATTAATAAATCAAAGTTTTACCGACGTGACGGCTGAATTGGCTTTTTGTTGGCAAAATGTTCGTCAATATACCAAAGTTATTCGAAAATTTGGCCGCAATATTATAAATGAACATTTTAAATTGATTGGAAGCACTTCGAGGTGAATAAAATATTCAGAGTGTACCCATTGTTTTAATTAAACAAATATAAGATTCTTTGCCATATTGTAAGTAAAGCTTCAACGACACAAACGCGTGCAGATCGCCATCGCCGGCGCGATCAAAGGCCAATGACAGGTCGCGCGACCCATGACAGTTCACGCGACCTGTCATTTCCCTATGATCGCGCCGGCGATGGCGATCTGCACGCGTTGGTGTGGTTGAAGCATTTAATAAGTAGTTTTATTTTAAGTCGTCTGATGATGTGTTTAAAAGTTTCCTTTTTATAAAAGTACATTTTTTTTATTCCGCTTTGTTGCGATAAAAATCTACAGATAACGAATACCCCAGATTTATTGTTAAGCAATGAAGTGCTTAAGAAACAATGACAAACTTTTGTTTAATTTGCTAAGTAGTTAAGCATTGGGACATTTAAACTCAATCAAATTAGGGTCTCAGCTATTGTCTTGGGGCCTAATCAAAAGGCTATTGAGGTATAAGTTGCGAGTAGAAATTGGCTACTGTAGATTTTGCTGGTTATTGTGTGGGTATAATTTCAAAAAAGCACAACCCTTAAGTACTTTTTTTAAATAAGTCATAATTTGGGTAAAAGGAAACAATTTGCGACAAAAGAAGGATTTTTTCAAATAAAAAAAAGAAACAACTAAGTTAAGAAAGTTAACAAGAGGCATCGTTGACAATCCATTGTGAGACGTATCTATCTAAAAATTAACTTTAGCAGTTACCATGGGATTATTAAAAAACATGTTAGGATTCACAAAAGTTAACGTTAATCTCTCTTTAGCATCGGTTACCCTTACCCTTCGTATGAGAACTGGTAAAAAATTGCGAATAATATTTTCATTTAGTTTTTAGCGTTGAAAGTAGTCGCCGTTCCTCGTCGGAAACAGTGGAGTACATTATGTAACTTATCTGGGCAAAGTTTGTATTGCCCCAACAGTGGGCGCTAAACAAAGCGGGCGGGAAGGAGCGCGCCGGAAACGTGCCGATTTCCGCAGCCGCGACACCGGACGCACTCGCGTCGTCTTTCCGCTATACAGCCTCCTCTAATGGCTCTAATTCGCGTTATCCTTGGTTGTAGGAAATCAACCGTATCTAATTTGTTTTGATTTAATGGATTGCGAGGTGACTATTGAGACATGCGTGATATTTGCTGAAAAAATCCCATTTAATAGGTAGATAATATTTACTTACTGATTTTTTAAGTTAAAATGTTATAAGCTCTCGCGTCGCAGAAATGTAGAGCGTCTTCTAATGGCCCTGATTCCCTTTAACTTGTTTATTCAATCAAGTGTAATATGTTTTGATTTTAATAATAAAATAAATAGAAATGTCCCAGTCAAGTCAGTAGATTTTCACAAGTAAAAGACTAAATGTTTTAACTGATAGTTTTTCTAAAAACTTAAATAAAGCTGCACTACATCGTGTTGCGGGTGCTTGGGACTTGCTAACGCCTTTTCCTTATTTGCCAAACTATCCATTCCTCTCACTCAAAGTGAGATGTCGGTATGAGTGACAGGGATAAATAGACCCGAAAATGCGAAAATCACGTTCGAGATTAGCCCTACTGATATGATTAAGTTACGCACTTATTATGTGCTCTATCATAAAACGAAACTTTCAAATATTCAATCGTGTTTATAGTAACTAAGTAATTAGAAAAAGCGAGGAAAATTTTACTGTTATTCCCAAACAACGAAAAGAATATCCCGAAGTGCTTGTAAAGTCTGTGCTTTGTCTTGTCAAAGTTTTGTACTCTTATTTTGGTGGATAAAACAGATTCGGTCGTATCGGGAAACATGGCAACAAAAGTGGGACACCTAACAAACACTGGGCGAGATCAAATTCTTTTATCCCTGCGAAAGTAACGCTTACATCGTGCATTACCCTCCCGATTCTTCTATCAATAGGACATTTTGCTCCCTCCGAGGGCATACCTAGCACGTGTAGAACAGTAACTACAGGTAAGTAACTTTTAATATTCACCCAATGCAATAGTTCGACTTTTTATAGATATTTTAAACAAAGGGGATCACCTAGACGCCATTATCCGTCTATCAGTTGCTGTATTTCAGGAATCGTAATTTAACCTTTGTCATTCTATTGCTGATGTACATCAAAATCGGGGTCCAGAAAACTTTTTAATGAGAATAAGTAGGTAGGTACCTACTTATATACGAAACTCAAAGACTTTGTGATTACAAAAAGATTTACCACTGAACTCTCGAGATGAAATTCAGATTGATATAAAGTTTACTAAATTTTTTTTAGTAATCAATTAGAATTGGAACAAAAAAAATTAGAACGTGGTAACTATATTAATTTGGTCATATTCCCATTTATCATCGTGCAGTAATACTTTTTTTGCGAAACGCCAAACAGAACATGATGAATTGTAGACTTGACAAATGTTGTCGAGAGACACTTTACCAGATGAGCCGCCCTATATTTTCGGGCTGTGTAATAAACTGAACATAGCGCCTATATACCTACTCAATATAAGCAATCTACACGGCTGATTACCTCCCAACGATATTACAAGGAAATCTCTCTTTATTATTTGTACTCCGAATAGGCTTTATAATAAAAAAAAACACCGATTTAAGGTTGTTTGCTTTAGCTGATTCCAAGTTATGTAAACGCTTAAAACTTTTAATATTAGTCAAACATTTTGCGCACTTAACAAAACTTTTAGCAAGGACCATATTCCTTGTATTTTCATATTCAGATTTTTATGAAACGAAAAACAAAAAGTTCTTATTCTTTATTCATGGGTGTTTTCGAAAGATAATTTGCAACTAAGATTCTTGCATTTAATAGTGTCTGTGGTATATTTAAATCTATGTGAAGTGTGCTTGACAGTCGTCGACAAAATTACATAAAATGTTGTTGTTCTAAGCATGAAATCAAATAACAATCACAGCTGTATAACATTATAAATGTACCTATCTATATGGTCACTTACTACTTTGATCCTGGATGTCAGAGTCCGACTAATCTTATTGCAGAGGGAGCGTAATTGAAGCTACATAAGATGGATGTTTATTGCGAACTCGCTACAATTGCTTATTTGTCTCGTATTTGTCGTTTAGCCCCTAAATAGTGATGGCCACGATATGGAACAGAACAATAAACTTGTGACTTCTGTTATAAATAGAAAACTAGTACCTACCTACAACTCCAGAACAGACATTACGTCAAGCACTCTTCAGAAAGAAGTCTACGGACGCCATGCATTTCATTGCCAAACTTCTGTATTTTATCATCATACTGTGCCGACCTACTCCTCGTATGTGAGATTTTACGACAAAATGAGCGAGAAATACAGACAACGAAAGCACGCTTACAGGACTGTAGACGTTTCTTTTAAACACTTCCTGCGTTCCGTGTTACGTGGAAAAAATTGGCTATATTAAGTTCACCTAAGCTTTAATTTCAACGTGTTGTAACGCCAAATAACGAATAATTTATTATTTTCAAAGGCCGAGCGTTCAATTACCTACACTACTAAGAATAAGAAAAAAATACATACAGTCGAACATATAACCTCCTCCTTTTTTGAAGTCGGTTAAGAAGTAGGTATAGGATGTGTACTCGTTTTAATAAGCCATAATTTTATAAGTTAAGTACAATTCTAATCCCTACGTTTGAATAGTAGGCCGCTATGTTCAAAAGTTACCAAAATACTACGTGATATTTTGAATATATTTTCACTCGATACCAAGGTGCTGTGCCCTCTTCACTGGCGGAACGGACGCAGGCTGCGATAGCACGACGGCTATTCAGACCGAATGCATAAACATGTCAATGCCCAAACGCGCTCACAGCATCCAATTTGGCAATCTCTTGTTTTATTATCACTTGTAATAGCCAATTGTTTACTCAATATAATATATTTATAATAGCCACGATAGCCGAACGGTGAAGGGGTCGGAGTGGCCGACTCGAGATCCGAGGAACGCGGGTTCGAATCCCACCGCCGCTCGACTATTGTGGTGAGCCCACTCGTAACACAAGCTTATTTAGCTTACCACGAGGGGCTAACGGGACTATTAGTAATTTGTGCAATACAAATTGCTAATATCTATTTTTTTCTAAAAAAAAATTTTTTTTTGAAAGAAAGCTGTTGCTAATGTTTTCTTCATTTTTTCATGTCATTGTTGAATTAATTTCGTTATACATATTAACTTTTTTGGCTGCAATTCACAAATATAAGAGTAAGACCGTTGAAAAAAATGAGTATGCATTCTTAACATTACGTAATTTTGTTATTGAAACAACATAACTTACTTAAGGCTTGGTATTTCTGCTAAAGTAGGTATTTCGCGCTGTCAAAATCTGCGCGCGCAATACTTCGCCGAAGACAGCGCGCCAAAGAGCTCTCGCGGCTACACAGTATAGAAATACGCAGTTTAGAAATATGCAGTTGGTTAGGTTAGGTTGACTTCCTTCCGTTCAAGCGTCACACTCACAGCACTTTCTAATACAAATCATATCCAAGTGATACAAATTAAAACAACTTTCAAAAATTTTGGGAATATATTTTAGAATCGAATAAATTTAGAATATAACTGCCAAAGTAAACACGGTTCAAAGAGGCGTGGCGTCACCCGACCTTCCGGAAGTTCCGCGCCGGCTAAAAGAATTTCAAGATTACGTCACCCGACCTATCGGTAGATCCTCGGGAGCTTGAGCGATTGGAAAAACATTTTATGATCAGTTACTCGTAGTAGCGATTATTTAGAGCTTGGATAATAAATTATAGTTGTTGCAATTCACGAAACTTTGCATGAGGTTAATTACATTAATCAGTACACGCATCAATTTTGTTCAGTCTTTTTGTTTATTAATAAATTAAAATATCATACTAAAATTGCATACATATTTGTTTGTATTGGTCTGGGTGTTTTCTTTCCATAATTTATGTATAACGTATGTACGGGGCTCTGTATCGAAAATCACTATGAGCAATGAGCATCACACACGGTTACCTGGAGTGCATTACCGCAGCAAAATTTTTATAAATGTTGTGCTTTAGAGAGTCGAGAGTATAGCATATAATTAGTCCATCGTGAGCAGAAATTTGTCCACTAATAGCAAAATTCGTTCAAATTATAGTTTTAAAGTTATTAGGAAAAAACAGATTTTGCTGGGGTAACGTTTCAAACATTACCCTGGCAAATTTTTTTTTTGAAAGTCGTTCTAACCCGGAACCAAATACATGGATAGATAGCTCTTGTTGCGTAGTAATTTGTCCACGAATAGCAAAATTTGTTCGTGTTCCGGTTCTCAAGTTTGTGTCAAGTCTACAAGGAGTCACATGAACTCCAGTTTTAAATCCGCTGACATCTGCTGCATCTGCCATCTTTTTGGCTAGAAGATTCTTCTATCTTGCAGCTTAGACCTTTAGCTACAGACCTTAGACAGTATTTTTGAAACATTCTTACGCATGGTGGAGGAAGGGACGCTCTAGAGACTTAAGTCTACAAGGAGTCATATGAACTCCAGTTTCATCTGCTGCATCTGCCATCTTTTTGGCTAGAAGATTCTTCTATCTTACAGCTTAGACCTTTAGCTACAGACCTTAGACAGTATTTTTTATTATTTATTTGTGTCAGTGTGCTCTTCTAAAGAGTGTAAGACGATTGTATGTAGGTACTATTAAAATGAAATTTTAACTAATTGGTTTTGTCTCATATTTGAGGAATGTACTATGTATCATGAGTAGAGTCTTCGTTTAAAAGGATGCGAACGATTTAAATTTCAATAGGTAGACAAAATTGATAATTCTTAATTATCAAAAATTTAAGCTTTCTCCAGTAACACTGATATTATTATACTGAGACTCATCAAAGTCATCATTGTCAAAAATATTGACAAATCGCGAACTGTCACGGCCAAAAAACTGACACGCGTCCGTCCTCCGTAAGCGCCACCGCGCGACTGATTGAGATTGTCCAAGCCGTCATGGACGATTTTTTCCACATTTTTAGGGTTCCGTACCTCATAAGGAAAAAACGGAACCCTTATAGGATCACTTTGTTGTCCGTCCGTCCGTCTGTCAAGACCCTTTATCTCAAGAACGCGTGAACGTATCAAGCTGAAATTCACATGAAATACTCAGGTCTATTGTCCCTTTAAGCTGTGAAAATATCAAACTTCTAAGCCAAGCCAATCAAAAGATACAGCCGATTATGTCGATATTTTCAACAAATTTTCGACACTCGCAAAGGAATCAAAACCTACAGGATACTTCCCGTAAACTCAGAATCTTGAAATTTGGCATAAAGCATTGTCATATAATGCAAATATAGGAAAAATTGCGAAAATTTCATTTTTTTAGTTATATAATATAATAAAAATATTTTAATAAAATGAAACTTACTACCTTATTTCTCACGAACGAATAAAGGTATCAAATTGAAATGTATACCAAATACCTAGATCTATTGTCCCTTTAATAAATAAAAAAATCAAACTTCTAAGTTAACGCGATCAAAAGATACAGCAGTTTATACCGACACCTTAGACGAATTTCCGTCACACGCTAGGGAATCAAAACCTACAAGGTACTTCCTGTGAACTCAGAATCTTGAAATTCGGCACGAAGCAACGTTATATAGTACAGATAAAGGAAAAATTGCGAAAATGATAAATTTGAAGTTATATAAAATTTAAAATATTATTTTTGCTTACATGACATAAAATATTTTTTTAATAATTATAAACTTACTACCTACCCTTTTTCACATGAACGCGTAGAGATATTAAAGTTGAAATTCATATCAAACACTTCTTAAATCTAATTGCCTCTAAACTGTGAGAAATTCTAAATCAACGCAAAAATTCAAAACGCTGAGGTAGGTACCTACCTATAATGCAAATATAGGAAAAATAAATAAATAAAAAATAATCATACCGCATATTTTGAAATTCGCCACTACTCGCAACGGAATCAAGTAAGTAATTTGATTTAATACGTCATAAATTGTAAACCGCTACGTTTGTACGGCGGAACCCTCGGTGTGCGAGCCCGACTCGCACTTGGCCGGTTTTTTAACATTGTAACTAAATAAGACGCAATATAAAAATTTCATCCGTTAAAAGCCCTCAAGTTATTTCTGAACTTTAGTTTAGTAAAAGATTTACGGCCGAATACTGAAACGCCATTTAAATATTTGACGGCTTCTCAAATAGTTAAGCAGCTCCTAAACTTACATTTCGCATACTCAAAACAATATCTGAGCAGTTCTCAATTTTTAAGCACCTCTCAAATTAAGTTGCACTCAAACGCCACTTAAATGAATTTTCGCATACTGAAACGCCATTCAACGCTAAGCATTACTCAAACAACTGTCAAATCGTCTTAAGCAGCTGTTAAATTTGAGAGTGCTTGCGCGGTATCTTAAATCCTATTGTTATACCTAAAACGACCTAAATAGTGGTAAATAATGTGTGTCATCGTTATCATTTCTTTCGAGCCTCGAGGAAATACCTAGATCTAATCGCAGGAACGCAATAAGGCTGAACGCTATTGAAAAATATTATTATAATGACATGCAATTCTGAGCGAGGTTCCGCGTCTCTAAAGAAACGGTGTTGTTTCTGGATTCATAATTTTGAAGCTCTTTGAAACCCCTCACCAAATGCCATACAACCAGTGGACCAAATACTTATTATAACCCTACTGTTCTACGCAACGGGAAGTTATGAACGTGTACTAGGTGATATCTTCCACATCTAACAGCCAACTGTGCATCGTATAGTGCACGAAGTAACAACCAAAATAGCTGCTATGAAATCGCTTTACATAAACATGCCTATTTCTGAGGATTAAGGGGACATCGCATAGCAGCATTTCCAAGAGTTGTTGATTTGTCAATTTGATGCTCTGTCAACAATGATAAATGTCAATTGTGGTTACGTTTCGGTCCACGATCGCCACTTAATAGATTTCAACAATAAAAAGTATCACCTTTAAAATTATTTTTTTTATTAAATAATTGCATTGCATGCAAGCATTAATTTTTTTATATGATAAAACGAGATTTATATATAATAGAAACTAAAAATAACCTGTTCTTATATAATAGAAACTAAAAATAACCTGTTCTATGTTAAGTTGATTGAGTATATTTCCATAAAAGACAATACATAACCAAACGATGCTGCGTGTAATGGATAAAAGACGTAAAGTTATCATTTGTGTAAATGAAAACATACTTTTTTTGGTAAATGTTGCCATTATGTAAACATTTGAGAGCTGCTTAGCTGATCACGGCTTCAAATCCGTTGAGTAGCGTTTGAGAATACCATTTAAAATTGAAGGATACTTAAATTTAGGAGCCCGTCAGCTGAGTGACAGATTTGAGTAGTGTTTCAGTATTCGGCCGTTAGAATCTCAAATCGCTTATTTTAAAAATAATATATGTCCATCCATTAATAGCCCTAGAAAATATCCTCAACTATGCACAATAAAAATCTTAGCCTTTAATTTTACTGTTTAGTACCTCAAAAATGAAAAATAAAAACCTCATTTTCGCCATTTTCTCTGCTACCCGGCCTTAAGCTATAAATGACGATCTGTGACAAACTAAATTTCACGTGGGTGAAGCTGCGGGCAAAAGCTAGTCTTTAATAATAAGTTAGATCTTTTTTTGTCGGGCTTAGGTATTTAAGTTGGAAGGAAATGAATAATGATCCAAATTACTTGATAGTGTCGTGACGTCAAAGTTGAAAAACATATCTCAAGTTAATAGGTACTCATGCTCACTTTTAATTAAATATTTTAATTAAGTATTACTATCGTGATGTTAATTGTGGAAGGTATTGCAGACTAGATAATTTCATAGATACCTACCTAAATAAGTGTGGTTTTTGTATTAGTACTTTCTTTGAAATACTCTTTTTGGCCTAAAGGTTCACTGGTAGAGAATGTCACACGGTATTAAGTTCGCCTTTGTACATACATACATACATACAACATGTGACAAATTCATGCTGTTTGGAACTTACCAAATTCAAAATTACATTGAAAAATTGGTTGCAAGATCTCACATTTCACGAAACAGAGAATAATAGTAAAGTCGCTATAGTTAATACTCGAAACGCATGAAAATTTAAAGTTAATAATTAGGTAGCACAATTTAAACATTCCTGTTTATAAAGATTATACCAAAATCATATATTCGTCGAACTATGTCGAATTAATGGCGACAATTGATTTATCATTTTCACTTGTAAAAATAGTACTTAATTTCAACTTCTATTTCATGTGATTTTATCAAGTCATTATGTTAATTGTTCTAAATACATTTTTTATTCCTTCCATTAAAGTCTTTGTTTTTGTTATTCTAAACCAAAACAATAGCAATAAATTACAGCAGTCGGACGAAGTCTTGGTCGTAAATCATTAATTCTTATCTCTCCAGTTGGGAATTTTTAATTTGTTGACTTTGCCGCTTGGACCAATGATGTCTGTGGACTAATGCTTAGACCAATATGAAATGGAGTTTAACTGCCCGCATGCTATTTGAAAAGCTCAAATACTTATTATAGGGTCAGTAATATTGGAAAGTTCGATGAAAGGTAAAGGCAATCTAGGATGATGCAAGAGTGCACGGCCGACCTATTTGTAAAATGGGTTTTAAATAAAGGCATTTGACGGTCATAGGGTGTGACCTACTTGAAAATATTATTATAAAATCTTGATCCGTATTAGTAAGAGCTCACTCCTTTGTCAGCTCGAATTTCGGTATGTATCGAGCGTCTGGCGATAAAATAAATTCTCCAGGGTTTCGTATAAACCTCCACCAAAATTCATCAAAACTCATTAACAAAGACAGACATTGTAGAGAAGGTATTAGACAAACTGACTATCACGTTACTAATACAAATAACAACTTGGTTTATTTAAACTGTACATGTACTGAGCCACAAATGAGCAAATATTGACGAGTTGCACACCGGTGGGACAGAGGAACAAAGCAGTGAGGCATGTGAGGCACAATCAATAGCCATGCGTGACCTATCTCATGCGGGTCTAGCGTGGCCACGGTACTCCTTATTATAGTACTCTACATAATGCGTACTTGTCCTCTATCTGCAACCAATACCTACCTACGTAATCTGTTTGGGAGGACCTACTTTTTATGTCTACCATTTTTAAAACTACAGAATGTCAGAATAGGCAGATTTCGTATGTTTTTATGTTTCTTAATAGATAATTCTGGTGCAGTCGGGTAAAAATGTTATTTTTGGACAAAACAAATGGCTTCGCCAGTGGCATTACAGGTAATGGGGACACGGCTTAAGTTATGTGTTATTGTTAGTCACGTCACATTTATTTGGGGCATTTTTGTTTATTACAGAAGACACTTAAGCCTGACTGCTTTATTTCCTTTCCGCACATATTTTGTGAACTTCATTTCATTAATGTCTCAGATTTCATCTTACTTTATTTTCTCGTAAGAAAATTATGGGTCAATGGACCGATGTATTTCGGGATGTAGGATATCTTATTAGGAGTTGTGTGACCTCCGTTATGAGGAAAATATTTTGGGATAAAACAACCTATTTTTCTGAATGATTGCGCCATTAACATGACAGTTAAAACATGTAACCTTCCCAAGAGACATGTTTTGAAGCATTTTTAGTCTGGATACGAATACGAATGTTGAATGATTTGTGAATTAGCACAATTGATTATTGATATTATTATAAATATTAGACTAATTACTGTACTAACTAGCTGAATGAATGCGGAGGAGAGCACATCAACCTAACCATTAAGTACCTACGCCTCAAACACCGGTACAATCATAGGAGTTATCTGCTGACATTCTGTATCTCTACGTATTTCATTTCCTTTTACTAAAGAGACGATAATGTTTTTCTGCAACGGGTCAAGCGTTCTAACGAACTCCTACAAAAGTAGGTAAGCTCAGGTATAGCGCTGTAATCCTTATAAAAAGTACACTTTATACTGGAATCAATTTGCCTCTTTTGCTATAATATTATACGGTATTGTGCACACAACAACCATGTATTAGGACCGTAAGCCCCGGACCCTTATGAAACGTCGGGTCAGTAAATAAACAAAGGCAAAAATGTGGCAATACTTTATTCGTGGAAATTCGCTCGGATTTCTCGGCCGAGTACAGCTGTCACTGAAGAAAAAAATGGTCCTCGAAGCCTTAAGGGTGCTTTAAGTGTTTTTAATATGTATACAATTTCGAAGACTTACTAGCGATGTAGAAGGCGCAATATTGGGTGGTGAACCCGTCGTGCGACACTTGGGGCGTTTAAACACACTTAACCTAAAATGCGGGATCGATACAACCTAGCACACGTAGTAATGAACTCGGATAGAAATGTATGCAGATTTGTTTAATTGTGCGAGTGACATATTACGATCAATTCAATGAATGCTTTCAGCATGTAATAATGTAATGTATTTTTGTAAATTGTTCAACGCAATATGTATTTTGCTGTGAAAAAAAATTTTGAATTTGAATTAAGTCCAAAGTGGCATTAAAGACTAAATAAATGAACAAAAAATAAAATTTCATCTTAGCGTCAACAAAAAAAAATAGAAGGGTTACTGACGACAAATTGTGACAATAAATAAAATACTTATTCATCTTTTTTGTCGCAGAATCAATGATAAGTAGAGCAAACATAGAGACCACGTCCGGGCAAAGTTGTGGATGGACCGACACCCTCAACACTACAGCCGACATTGGCTGAAATTATTGTAGCAATAGTTTAAGCAGGTAATTATAATATTTTTAATATTTAATACTCTTCTATTTCCACTAACAAAAAATAAATTTATGCTAATACATTCAGCTGTAATGAATGACATATCACTACGCACTAAACACGCCACGATACAATGTTGTGAAATTATGAGTGACACTCCTACGGTTTATATCGTGTCACGAAAATAATATTATTGCCGGAGAATGGACAGTAAAAGTAAGTAATTTTGTATGAATAATGACTTAATTATACAGTGAAATAATCTGGTTCTATATTTCTGCTGAAATAATAACTTTAAACATGCAAAAAGCATGCAATACTTATGCAAAATAAATTTGGTTTTCCACTTGATTACATACCATTAGTGTAGGAAGTTGCTTACCGTAAGCCACTTATCTTACTTATCCTTCAAAAGACAGTTTTTTCTTTTTTAACAGATTGAATGAAGATTATTATGTCTTATTCAAACTTGGCAAAAAATAAAAACAGACTAATTAATATTAGTTTCACTTGCCAAATGTATCTATGTCGAGAAAGTCCTAATCCTTAACCTTCGAACCAAAAAGGCCTTACCTAATGCTTAGTTATTAAATAGTTGTATTTTCCTGTGTAAGAAATAACGCAAATGATTTATAAATATTCATTGAATACGAAACCATTATTTATGTCACCGAAATAAGGAGCAGTGTGAAATCTGAGACATTTCGCACCATTACTTTCTACTCCTTTGTCCGGTAAAGGTTGGCGATTTTTTCTCACCCTTTATTTCCAAGCGGAAATATGTTCGCTTTTCCTTGAAATATGAAAGGAATACCTACCAATGAAATACTAAGCTTTACAAAATGCGATCTGTAATACCTATTTCAGTATTTGAAGAAACATTAAAAGAATTTCAACGCACAAAAACGGTTACCAATTAACGGCAAAGTCAACCCAGTTAGTCGTTCGAATTTCGAAATCTTTTTATTTAAAAAAAAAAAAAGAAAGAGTTGTTCCGTAGAAACGTAATTAAATAGCAGAACGATCGGCAGCGATGTGATGCTCCGGCGATCGCCAACAAAACGGTTTCCGATATCTGCGCTAATTGCCGAGGGACGCTTTGACACTATCTCCGTGCTGCGCCTCATTGTTACTGATATCGGGATTTTCAATTCCGATCGCACTACGTTTTTAGGGCGTTACTTACCTATCGTTTTAAATGTCGAAAACGAAGACTCTGTTAAACGATAATAATGACTTACGTAAACATTTTAATTGGACCTAGGCTTTGAAATCAAATAACAGTTAGGTAAAAATTTGAAACCAAATAAAGTTTAAAGTAAATATTAAAAAATCAAATCAAAGTGGTTTCTAGTTGTCGGTTCCAATATTTTTATTTTCATAATATCCTTATATTTAATTATAAAACCGATTCTATAATATAAAATAAAAATAAATAAAAATAAATATCCTTAGACATTTTACACTGCGCTTCTAGTCCCAAACTAAGCAAAGCTTGTACTATGGGTACTAGACAACGGATATAAACATACTTAAATACTTTTTTTTTTGTAAATACATACTTATTATACATAGAAAACACCCAGTCCAATACAAACAAATATGTTCATGCACACAAATGTTTGTACTGTGCGGGAATCGAACCCGCTACCTCCGGAATAGTAGTCCGTTTCGAACCACTACACCAAACGGCCGACATCAAGTTTCCCGGCCGCCGCTGACAGTTTGACGATTTGACACCGACCCCGGGCAGCTCGTTTAGCTCGCCTCGTCGGTACTCATTAAATCAGTAACGCAAAACCCATGTAAATTAAATTACACGACATTTGCGAGACATGGCAGCGCGCTTCGTTAATTTAGAACAATACATTGCTATCACATTCCAACCGCATAAACTCTACGTTTTACAGCTTCAAAAGTAATATCATTAAATTCACTTTGGTAACGAACATAAATATTTCTGTACCCCCAGTGAAAAGGGATCTAAGTCGAAAATGGTGATTTTTGGGAAATCGCATTTGAAGTTTAAAAAAATCCTGCTTCATCGCTATTAGAGATAACTGGGTGAAATATTTTTTAGGTGAAAGGTAATGTTAGATATAATTAAGCAGTGTGTCAGTTTGGGAAATAAAGCATGTGGTTTTTTCGTAATTAAATAAAAACCAAGTTATATCACCATGCACGACAACTTTACATTCGTGTAAAGTGATGTAATGGGACAAAAATCATTTTACACCACACTGAATTGACCACCCGCTAACAAGTGTAAAGTGATACATTTTACGCCATTTCTGTTGATAATTTTTTGTTTCTTCAATTTTAGAAAAAGTTATAAAACAAACATAAGTAATTACACTATGAGGAATCATTATTTCAGGTTATTTAGGGTAAATCGTCGAAAAATTTTTACTTATATCAATAAACACCAATTTTTTGGTGAGAAAAAAAATGTGTAAACTGATTTAACTAACATAATAGCGATCTAAGTATCCTAATAATTATGTGTAAAGTGATACAAGTGGCGACTGTAAAGGAATAAGGCTAGAATTTGAGACTGAATTCTAATTATTTACTCCTTAAATGTTTATTCTGATCTGAAACTACTATTTTATTAATTACTACACCATATAGCATGAATGATATTGGCCTAAATCACATACATTATCTCCTATTTTAAAGTAAGTGTAGCTGAAGCAATTGTGTAGTAAAGACCTGAAACAACAATGGTTTCACATCAACTAATTAGACAGGAGACATAGAAAAGTTTGTTTTCTACAATTACCCTATTAGGAATCAAACCCTGGACCAGAGATGATGATGTCAAGCTATATTGATTGCCTTTTGGCTACAGAAGGATAATATAAAAGTAAAGTCATAAAATGCATTTCTTTTCAACAAAGAGACTTTTAAAAAGCCCTTTAACACGTCCTAGTATTACTTGAACCCTACAATTATTTTGGGACATAAATGGGCCAGTGCTGAGAAGAAGCAGCGCAAGAAATTTAGCCACCCTTGTCAGCCTCTTCTTAAATCATAAATAACTTGAAAAAATCGAACTGCCTAAGGCGGGAATCTTCTTAAATCAATAGAGACATGAATTAACAAGACACGTTATACTTGCGAGCTAAGCAGATAAAGTTCAGCAACACATGCCATTTACATAATTATTTACTTTATACATAGTATCCATTCATAAGGACTTTCGTAGTTAGTTTTTCAGGGCAATCGAATATTGCACGTTTAGCCTCTTGATTAGACCATTGTGCGCTATTTGTAGTTTATCTTCCTATTCCAACCGCTCCAGATCCCCCCCAGGTAGCAGCAGCCTATCTAGGTCGCTACAGGCCTTCTGCAGCGACCCTGGTGATTGGAGAATTTGAGCCTGTTGATCTGCTACGCTTGTGCACTCCTTGTGCACGTGCTGCGGTTTTTCTTCTGCCTCCATGCATCTTCTGCACAGTAGGCTGTCTGTAACAGCTATATTGTGTAGGTGTTTGTTGAACATACCTGTTATTACACTTAGGACCTTGCGGATGTTGTCCCTGTTTAGTCTTATGAGGCTGCGGGAGAACTTTTTTGATATATCCACAACTGCATCTTTTGTTTGCCTGCATCTTTCACAATCTTTCCATTCTGTGTGGTGTTATTTTTCTATTTTTATCTGTGCTTATGGTATCGGCATTATAATTGTTCCGGACCAAATACCGTCGTGTACGATCCCCTTCTGTCCAGTTCATCTGCTGCGTCGTTGCTCAAGGAGTTACTGTGTCCTTTGATCCACTTCAGGAGTGCAGGGTAACGCCATTTGCGTCTGCAATGACTTAGGAGCGCGTCATGGCATTCCAATATAAGTATTATAGTGTAGTATATTAAGTTGCTTTGTATTGCTTGCACTATCTGAGATTATTTTTATATTCAGACCTCGGATGTCTATGGTTGCAACCGCCTGTGCTGCTCTGATTGCATTCTGCTTGGAAAATTGTATTGTGTTTATCTAGTGATGTTGATATTCTTAGTATATTTAGGTAATTCGAGAAGACACACTTCCCGTACCTTTTTGGGTTTTGGAGCCGTCAGTTTATATCCTAACTTCATTGATTCCAGAGCAATCTTGCGTTTCCGCTGTAAGCTGGATATTATATCTCCAGTCGAAGATGTGAACACAGGGAATTCTGTCGATGGGTGCCTCGGTGAGAGGTATTTCTTTTATTAGGGTTTTGTGCAGGATCGTGGAATGTCCTGTCTCCTTGTTTTGCTTCTATATGCCGTTTTTACCTTTAAGTCTTAGAGCGGCTGCTTGCGCTTCCTCCTGAATGAAGAGTTCTAAAGATCTAAGATTCAAAAGGTACTCAAGTGATGTCGATGGAGTGGTTCTCATTCAACTAGTGGCCGCTATGCTTACTAGGCGTTGCAGGCTTTGGAGTTTTGATCTTGCTGTGGATAGTTGTGTTCTGTGCCACCACAAAAGTGATCCATAATAATAATTATGTGTAAGAGGGCCATATAACCGACGCAACGTGTAGAGCCAAAGTGTTATCTTTGGGTTGAGACCTTATCTACTACCAATGAGTCTCTTGCACTGATGGAATGCTATACAGGCCATTTTTATTTTGTTCTCGACATGACTCGCCCAGATCTATTTGTTGTCAAAGGTGATGAGTTTTGTTTATAAAGAGTTCTGGTAGTTGGAGCTCTTGTAAATTCGATAATGCACTAACAAGTAGTTATTAAGTACTTTTATTTACAACGTTAGGCACTTTTAATTCAATTATATGTTTTACTAGTACATGTTCACCATTATTTATTAAAACTATTAACTAAAGTTCTTTGATTTATAAACTACGACATTATTTTTTCCTTTAATCTGACGTTTGGGCTAAGTTATATCATTTTACACCAAATAATTAACCAAATTATTAGTTGCGATTTTCAAATGTTTTTGATCTAAGTAACTTATAACATTTTACACATGTACAAAACTTTTGTGGTTAATGGTATAAGTCTAATTGAATCATTATACACAAAATAAATAATCTTTTGTCTTTTACTTTTTGTGCTATAAATTAAGTTACATTCTTTTTCACCAACCAACAATACATAGTTTTTTTTGTGTATATTAATATGAGTCATCTTATATTGTTAATCACAAATTCAATCTGAACAACTTCAATCGTGTAAAAAGTAGTAACACGAGTCATACCTCTTGACACAATAAAAAAGTGAAAGAAGCCTCCGGTACACTTTGTTAAAAGTAGACATGTATCATTATACACGAAGGAAAACTCAAAATTGGTTCACAAAGCCTTACTTGTATCATTTGGCACAAAATTATTTTCGTTTCTATACGTCGTAGAAACATACCGATTAGATACAAAAACAGCTAATTTTTCAGAGATTCACATTATGTTATAAAGTCAATTTTGATCTAAGTCGAGTTAGATCCCTTTTCACTGGGGGTACAGATTTGATCATAGACCCGATGCGCTGTCGCCTCTAAACATTTTTAGTAAATTCAGAAGTTTTGCCCCAGATGTGCACGAAGGTTGCATCACGATGCAATACGCTATAATAGCGAAACTGGGGTAACTGAATAAGGTGTACCAGCTGGCTTTACTCGTAACAAGGTGACAAGAATGTTGACTGCCGTGACACAGGATACAATACTCATTTGATAGTGCCTACATACGTCACGAAATTGTATTTTAAACTTCGTATAAGTAACGTATAAAAGACAATCTTTCACGTTGTGGTAAACAAAAAAACATCCACGTATTTTTCTGTTTACGTTTACCCTTCTTACAAGACACTTGTCGGAAAATATACCCAACCCACTTATTCAACCCGTAGCTTGAAAATATGCCGGGGAACGCTCCCTCATTTCGCGCGTAGCTTTTAAGGATGTAAGGAGGAGGAATGAGATGAGATTTCACAAACTCAACCGCAGACACGAAAAACTGGCATGAAAGGACAGTTTTTACGATCCCTTCATGTTACTTTCAACCAACACAAAGTAAAAAAGGTTCTATTATATCGGAGGAGACACTTTCGTTTATTTCTCTAATTTTATACCGAAGCGCTTGAATAAAAAGAGCCGTGTTGAAAGCTCACATCGGACAAAACTGCGGGCGTTCGTAATGTAGGTATACGTTAGACCTACATAGTGTCGTTTTCAATATTTCGGTAAATAAACTGGATCCGCTAACAATATTTCACGATATTGGCACGATCTATCTGCCGAATCCCCGGGACTCAAATGGAGGTCAGTTGAAGGATTTTACGTTGAGCCGTTTCAACCTGCGAGGAAGATTGCGAAGACTGCTTAAACCATGTTCTGGAGGGACATTTGCAGTGAATTCCATGCTCCAGATTCTGAGTGAAGGCTGAATGGAGCTCTAATTATTGTGGCAATCCGTCTGTTCGCTTGTCAGTTAGATGCGTCTAGATAGTTTCTATTAGAATTCCTTACAACGCAAATCAGAGGAAAACCTAAATGATTTCTTGGGGAAACTCTTTAAATATTCACAATCAAGATACTTGTAATTTGCACACCTATCTATTTGTATTAAGCATTTGAATAGTCAGTAAATTACACACAATTGCTCGCAGTTCAATTTGGAATTTTAACAGCATTTATGGTTAATGTTTTCATTGCAGGTTCCACCTAGTGGAAACAGAATAAACAAGTTACTTGTGATTTGCTACAGTTGAACTACCAGTTGTTTAGTTTGACTTGTTTTATAATGTAACCATTTTAGTCTAGTAACATTAATATATCAAGAGCGAATGTCTATAACTTACTTCCGAGCTTGTTCAATCTTTGAAATCTAATAAAGTCATTTACCAAACTTGAATTATTTTCCTCGAGCGCAAAAAAAATGGGGATCCCGGCTTGTTGACTATCCCAATCACATGCCCCCGTATTCCGAAAGAGGATATTTTCCACCCTGAAATATAATTTTCGCAAACGAGTTTTCACGTATGAGATTCATCGTTTAAGAATATTTCGTCCATTTGCGACGACACTGTGATATATCAAAAACAGTGGTTTTACAGAAATCGACTTTTTAACTTTTGAATGACCATAACTCTTAAAATAAGGTTAGGATTACCTAATTGTGTATGAAACGTTTAAAGATTAACTATTAATAAATTTAAATATTTATAGTAAGACATAACTTTGCGTCTAAATTGATGAAATTATAGCGATAGAAAAAAAAAGAGACAACTTATCACGTTGTTCTAGTAAAAAATAATATTTTGAAGATGGTAAGTTCAGTTGTCACGTTGTAGATGACATAAAAAAATATATTTATATAAGTCATTATTTAGATAAAACGTTGATCTTGAAAATTTTTTTTTTATTTTACTAACATTACAGTCATTAAAAATGAGGTAATTATTGGAACAGGCGAATATTTCGCTTTGCCATGTTAAATTTCACTTATAAAAATATTATCTAAGTAGACAGACAGTTGTATACATACAATATTTAAGTTCACATTAAGTTTTCTTATTCTAAAAACTAATACTTATCAAAATAAACGAAAAACTCTCAAAAGTAAAACCTCGTAAACTACTACAAAAAACACAGTAAGAGAAACTGTACTAAGTATGTATGTATGCAGAAAAAAAAATTGTAGGTACCTACTAGGTTAGTAAATAGATGTTTTTTAACAGACTAGTTATGACAATTTAATCCTAAAACTATCAACGCAAAAATCGCCGTCTCCGGCGCATAAAATGGCAAAAAAGCGACATTTTGGTACCTTTTAGGGTCTTTTAATTTTTTATACTTATTTAAAATTAAATTTATAAAAGACATTTAAATAATGTATTAATAGTGAAAAATAACAACCACTATTATTTTATAAATAATGTAGCCATTTTATTGGCGTAGTTTTTCTGCAATAGTTATACCTATTGCAATATTATTATACAAAACAATGTTGCGCCCGCCAAAGTAAATATGGGCAAGATGCGATAAAATTCCATTAATTGCTGATGATCTGTAATTATATTAAAACATTAAAATACCTTTTTTTGCAGAAAGCAAAACATAGCCAATACAGCTAAGTAACATTGAATAATTACATAATAATAAATAAATAAAATCTGGGGTCATCCAACGCATTGCTATTCTAGCATACTTCTACTAATAGATAATTTTGTTAGCTATCGTCTTAGATTAAGCTAATCTAAGGCTATTGTATGATAATATAAAATATTTTGCTTGTTGTGTCTGTAAAAACAGACAGTCGTATAAGTATGTTTTATTTGCACTGTATTTCTAGTATTTGAACTATTCTTCAAAACGAATGTATGTGTTATCAGTCTATATCTACTCATATTAGTTCCGACGTAATTGTAGCTCAAAGAGACCCTTTCACAGCGCTCGCATAGCGCTGTTAGTCATGTTGTCGGATTAGGTTGTGGAATTCCTTCAGGCAGTGCATCGCCACAAATGGTAACCTTTGCTTTTTTGCATTGCTAGTCCCCATCTGTAATGATATCTGGAGTTTAGTATTACTGTTTAGCGTATACAACGTGACAAGTAGATATACCATTCAATTTCAATAACATGTATGCTGCAATAACAGAACATCAACAAATGACCTACAACATTATTTCCAATATAGGAAAAATTTTCATCATCTACAACGTTACTAGTTAAGATGTCCCGATGGTACTTCGATTTTCTTACAAGAATAACGTGACATATAAATAATTTATCTTTTACTTTGCTTTTTGTTTTAGAAGAACACTGTGATAAGTATGACGTGCCACATTGTCGAATAAAATAAAAATATTTTAAAAACTTACCTTTGTCATCAATACCGCGGTATCCTCGAGATGTCACGTTTTTCTTAAAAACGAAGAGCACCTCACATCTCAAAGCGCAGGTGGCAACTGAACTGTCATAGTGTCGAAGCCAACTAGATCGCCGAACGAGCCAGCGCTATAACGTAATATTTTGTCTCTTTCTCTCATAGTATTGTTGTTTTTGGAGTAACAAATACCCTGTTTTTGGAGATAAAAGAACGCAAGATCGCGGTTCAGAATTTCGGTAAAACAAAAAATCGTATATGTCGAGATGTCACAGTGTCGTCGCAAATGGGCGATTTATCCTAAACACCCATATTTTATAGAAACGTTGGCAGTGGATGATACAATTGCATTTCACCTTGAATTTACGTGAGAAGTTTTGCACATGTTACCTAATTTGTGATAATTATTAGATTTTCATACAACGATCCAGAGAGAGCTGTTGATAAAAATTACAGTAACCCGCTTGTTTATCTTTACGTCACAGTTTATAGAGTGTTTTACTACGTGAAAATGCTTTGAAGAAATTATAAGGATGATAAAGAACATCCATTTCAGTTAAAGGTTTCACATAATTTTCATAGAATTTAAAAAAGTGCAAAACCTCTACAATAGCGTTACCGGTCTTTGTTTGCCAAGATCCACACAGTAGCAAACTATAATTTATCGCGAAATAAATAGCTTGTACAATGCATGTATTGATGTGTGAATATTTTTAATTAAAATAAACACGGACTGCTGTGCTCGCAATCATTGAGGGTTTTGTTTAAAATTATAAACACTCGAGTGCGGTGCCGAAATCCGATCAAAGCTGCCTCGTACCATTAAAATAAACCATCATTTGCCCGTAAACAGATTAACATAGTTTATGTAGTATATGATTCAAATGAAACAATGCTTTGGTAGCTTAAGGTGGGCTTCCACAAAAGCACATTCAAATTATTGCATGTCATGCAGGCAAGGGTTGACAGAACATAATTTGTACAAGCAAAGGTGATGAGAAAAATTTTTTAGAAGCAAGCGACCAACGGAATTCATAATTTACACTCGTCTCTTGATATGTTGGAAATTTTAGGTGAAGAAACGCGGTGTGAAATAACCTTTTTTTGATGTACCTAATCAATCAGTGTGGTGTAAAATGGTTAGATTCAAACGTTTAATGTTATTCATATTTTATAAATAACATTGATGTTGTGCAGACATTTGCGAAAGAAGGAATTAATATATAGGTACTTAATTATAAATGTATTTTAATTTACTTTGTATTTACCGCAATATAAATAACGGCCATTCTCAGATGAGCTAGTTTTTGCGTGTCCGGGCTGTTAAATCGTTAAAAATGACAAATTAGAGACATGCAAGTATTTTTATATGTTACTTAACAACCCTATCCAGTTGTGCATTAAATCATAGGCCTCTATTTTAAGTATTTGTGACTTAATTAATTTCATGAACCTCTGTTCTCTAATTACCGTGACGCGTCCGCACACCGACTTAATGTTAAAAGTTGGCTGTAATTTTTATGTCGTATAGATTTGGTTCACTCTATTCAACATTTTAAAGAGTACAAAAGATTGTCTTATGCATAGCAAAATATCTATTCAATAGAACCATTCTGTAAATAATCAGAATTAAAAAACTGCTTGTCCGAGCGAAAGTCCTAATTCCCGTGACGTTTTCTGTTTTTGGGCACACAAGCCTAAATAATAATATTTGACACATCATTTACGCGCGCGGCGCGAGCCCTTAGTTAGTTCTAAGACCTGTTAGCAAGTAGACGTCTATTGCGTTGGCGTACCGTCGATGAATTGCGTAAGAGTATAATTACCATATCTTTGGTTTTCAATTTTTCTATTTACCATGTCCTTATTTTTATATTCGATTTTTTAAGGTAGATCCACGTTGTTAATTTAAATAGAATCAGTACTTTGGCCTTCATACGTTGTAGTAAGACAGTATTTGCATACACTGCAGATTTTGGAAATTTTGAAGAAAAACTATCGTTTTATAATTTCCATGTACTAATTACCATATATTTATAATCACCGTTGTATGAAATTATTACCTACAAATTGCACTCACGATTGAATAAGTATGATGATAAAATATGAAATATACCTAGACTTTCCCATAACAACTTTACGGACTTTTCTTCCAATCTGACATCAAAATTTTGAAAAGCTTTCGTTAGAGTAACCTCGAAATAGATTCGATTTTATGACGAATGTTCAGCTTCAGTTGCTGCATGGTTGTTGGGTTGAGTATATTTTAACCCCTAAGGTAACCCCACAAAAAGAAGTTAGCTGGAGTGAAATCGGAGCTTCTCTGGCGTGAACACATTAAGAACAAAAGGGAACAAATCAACAGACAATGGCACTTTTCAAGACAAGAGTGTATAGGCACTTTGTACCATCCTAGACTGCATCCTAACTGATTTGTTATGCATAGAAAAAACTTCGTGATATGCTATGGATACTGGGCAGAAGAAGCTTGGAGAACAAACTATATACAAATGCATCTTAAGACCCATGTAGACATATGGCATCGACGTAGCCTCGCAAATGTAATAATAAATAATAATAATAAATCATTTATTTGCCAGAATACGGTTACAAATGGTTTTAAAAAGAGAAGTTTCCAACATATTCTATCGTACATACGATGTGCAAATATTACAAAAAATACGGTTATGTTTTTAATATTAAAAAGTAGTATCATTATTAATTGAATGTCATGCAAATGTCAGAAAATGATTATGAATTATTGAAATAGCACAAACATATTATTACATTAGATTCATACAATGTCAATGATACACAATGTCATATTTTAAGAAATTTTTAGATGTCAAGTACAAAATGTCAAAAAGATTTTTCTGTCAGGAATTCATTGACTGTGTAATACATCTTTTGTTTTAAGAATTCTAATAAATTATTTCTAAATTTAGTAAATGTCAATGTTTTAATATCTTCGGGTAATTTATTAAATATTTTTATTGCCATACAATACACATTCCTTGAGTAGAGGGTCAATCTTTGTGGAGGAATTCTCAAATTTTCAGTTTTCCTGCCTCTGTACCTATCAAAGTCTTTAGAAATACTTTAACGTTTTCAAAATAAAGTATTAAAAATCTTGAGCTGTGCACCTTGGTTTACAAAGTCCACGGAAGTGCTACCAAACGTCAAAGAGGGTGTAGAAAATTCCTGTAAAGCTTACAAACAAAGACTAGACCATCATGAAATCTATTTGCTATCATGGGATATGCAGAGCTGGAACTGTCATTATTACAAATTCAATTTAAACTGATAATGGCGCAGATAGATTAAAAAGAGGAAAAATCACTTATATCATTAATTACTTTTTCGATATATGCATATCCGAAACGTCTAATTCGTGAGACCTCCTGATCCATTAATTATCTGTACGTTAAGTCGTTTGTACCACATTTAAATCAAATAAATTATGATTAAGATTCTGATTCAGCTAAATGCTCTCATTTGAAATGTGACACGTAGCCCCTTCTTGCTGAAACTAAGTGTTCCTATTATAGCCTCGATTCTTGCAGTATACTGAAAATATCTTGATACAATAAATAATAGAAATTAGTGTTTTTCTTTTTGCAAAGGGTTTATTAAGTGTACCTACAGCTTTTTTTATGACGCTATATATTTGTATACAAATTTATCAATGCAAGATGTTGTTTTTTTGCTATTGTACATATCTTTTCTAATTACCGTTAGATTAAGTATTAGCCTTATCTAATTACCGTGACCATAAAATTTTTGGATCTCATTTACGCGAAAACCGCTTTGAATAATTTGACGCCTTTACGATTGTTAAATTCGTACTTTTCATGTGTTTTATATTTAAATGCATTTAAGTCAATTAAGCAAAATTTCAAAAATGATATGGTAATTAGGCTGAGAACGCTTGATCGTGAGAATGACCGATAAGTATGTGTTTGCGCCAGCTTATCACTCCCGCTTTAATTCTATTGACATCTAAGTCTGTTCAAACAAGATAACCGAAGAGCTTTTGCTTTATTTCGAGTTTCTAAATGAAGGAGTAGACAGCGCCCTCCAAGGTTGCCCTACAGACTTTTCATTACACAAGTATTGGGAAAACTTAAAAAGGTAAATTATAGTTAGCTTTTTAGCTTAACTGCATTGTTTTTATTATATTGTGTCTAACAATTTAAAAGCAAAAATACATTCTAATTATGGATAGGTACACCTGCTTGTATTATTTATTGTAGAGAGTACCTATGGAGGAGCGTAGGTATCAGTTAACTCTAAAGCTAAGATTAAAACACACAATTTTGTGTGAGACTCTACATAGTGAAGAAATGAAATGCATAGAGTCTATGACCCCGCGAGAACAAATTAAGTTAAAAAATTATTAAATTACCCTTATGTTAAGATTTTTTTTATTAATTAACAACTGCATTGAATGTGAGCTTTGTGGTTACTGTTATACCTATAAAAGTGTGCTTTATAAGTATTCATAAAAATGAAATCGGAAATATTTCGAAATATTAGATGGCACATTGGCAGCCCTATATCTATCGAGAGAGCTGCCTGTCGTACTAAGTAAACATCAGTCATATACGAGCGAAGTAATAATTATATATATTCGTTTCGCTCTTTATTACCCGGAGCTCCTCCAAGCATCTTTTGTGCCTGACACAATATATCATTTTTGATTAAATAAAGCCCTTAATATGGCACATGTACGGTACCAATCGCGAAATTGTCGTCAAACAGTCTCTATTCAGCTTTTGCCATCGGCTTTGCCTGCGTGACATTTTGTTTGTCACAGAAAAGCCGACTTACTTGACACTTATCGTTGTAATTCAGCCAACTTCTTCATTATTTATACAAATTATTATAGCCCCTGTATTATTCCGATGTATTAAACATTAATAATAAGTTTCATCAAGATCTATCCATTAGTTTTTGCGTGAAACAGTATCAAACATCCATCCATCTTCACAAACCATCACACTTATACATTTATGTATTACAGTTAATATTTTTACTAACAGAAGTATGAAATTAAGTAAGACAGTAACATGGAATAAGCCTCGTGAGGCGAAAGCCCGTGATATAATTGAACGACACAGCGTCAACTTTAACGTTGATGAAAATACGTTCACTTAGAGCACATAAACTGCTCTTAAAATCTCTATTATTTTCTGAGTAAGTAAATTAAATCTCACTCTTGTATTTTTTTGCTTGAACTATTTATTTCTTATGATCAAGTTACTTGGCGAATACTATTTCGTGTTATTTTTATATCAACTTAAATAATTTTTAAACTTAAGCTTTGTTAATTGAAATTTTGTTAGAATAAAAATTAAGAAAAAGGACGTTTATTTTTATACTTATCAACATAATCTTGAAGTTTTATATTAATGTTGTTGTTATGACTAGATGACGTGATATATTCGACATTGCATAATGTTTATAAAATACATGTCTTAGTTTATCCCCAAATAAGTTGCAGTGTTCTAAATGCAGCAGCACGGCTCTAGAATATTTCATATGAAAATTGCTGAGAGCGTTCAGGTGCCTTCAAGATGCGATTTATTGGTCACCCCTCTGCTACAAATAACCTGCACCTAGTTAAATGCCTGATACGTTTACGTGCATCTTGAAAATGTGTTAGGTAGTTTGTTGTAGAAGCGCTTAAAGCTTAGCACGTTGCGGTAAACACTGTAGCATCTTATACTTACATGTAGGTAGGTAGGGTAGTTATGATAGGTGCTTTTTATAAGGCTGAGTTGCACCACCTTATTTACCGAAACAATAATAATCCGGTGCTTTTTGTATGGAGTTTGAAAGATTTTTGGCATTTTACAAAGTTAAAGTAAGATGACACTGTCTGAATCTGATTTTATTATGAATTCAGTTGCTATGCTCTGCTATACTGCCTTCATTTTAGGTAGAAAGAAAACTATGGAGCCTATTATCTCACGTACTTATGCTACGAGTATGAACCGATTCATAAACACTGTACTTAAAGGTTCGGCCAAACCAACGCGTACAGCGTGCGCGCTCGTTGGCGATCGATGTCGTGCATGAATTTGTAGCGATGAGTGTCTGTTCACACCAACGCGTGCTGTCATTGGTCGCGGCGATCTATAAATAAATAAATAATAAATAAATAAATAAATTCTTTATTGAATAACTTATTGACAGTTTTTAACAATAGGCTAATATTAAACTATAATAGGTAAAAGTACATACGTGCCTGAACTAAGAATTATAATTCCTGTATCTCAGGCAAAAAAAAGGCTTACATTACTTTATTAATAGAACTATTTCTAGCAAAATATATAATCTAATATTTATACATAATAATATATAATTAAAAATTAAAATCTACACAAGTTACATTTAAGATTTAAAATCAATACAATGTGCTACATAATATTGCTTGTTTTATATACTTTATTAAAAACATCCAACATACAGTGTCTGCGTAAACAAAAATAATAAACTGGGTCACGCTCAATGTTGCAAAAATCATACAAGTTATTTATGTTTACTCTAGATATACTTAAATGCAATTCGGTTTGTTAAGTAGATTTGATAAAAGGTTAGTGGGACAGCTCTATGATTAATTATGGAGTTATCTACTAGTAGGTACTAATGGTAAAAGTTAATTTATACAATCTAGGTAGTAAATTAGCTAATGATAAAACTGACACATCAAGACAAACATAAACTCGCAGGGGACGCTCTTAGGCGCCTTCGTAATCTATGGTGTTAATATATCTTTGTTCTGCTAGTTTCTTAGCAGGGCACTCAGCGTCACCTGTCATGTGATTGTTGGGCTTTTTGAAGTGCAAGCAGGTCGCACATTTTGAGGGTTCATCCTTTTTATTGCAATCCTTTAATACGTGACCCACTTCTCCGCAGTGGCCGCAAGTGATATTAGCTTCACGACAGGTCTTAGCAGCGTGTCCATACTGCTGACACTTGTAGCACCTTGTCACTAGGGTAAAGTCTCTAACAGGGCACGATGACCAGTTCACAAAAACTCTGTCATTTGCTATCAAGGTCTTCCGTATTTGAGCTGTGACTTCAATTACATAATTACAGGTTTCAGTGTCTTTCCTCCCTGATTTATGGCTTAGCTTAATAGAGGACATGAACGCTTCCAGTGACGTATTTTGAAGTTTGTCGGCTAGGTTTTGATGGTATATGCATTTAAATACCTCAGTTTCATCCATGGAAGCAAGAACTCCCAGTACTATAATCCTAGGCTTCCGTTTCTTCGTCTCGTCTATGATGAGGCCTGATGTTCTTAATTGCGTTGACTGCTTTATCTTCTCGATGTCGTCTTTGGAGTTGGTGCTGATGATAACGCCGCCATCTCTAGTTTTCCGTAGACCTCTCACGTGCAATTTCATTTCTTCGGGCTTAATTATTTTTTGCACTAGGGACTTGGTTTCCTCGCTTGACTTCATTTTATCATTCGGGTAAATCGCTACAGAACTGAAGTTTTTGGGCTGAATAAAATTGACAGGACTCTTTTTAACCATGTCAGCAAAGGAAAACGCTCCCGAGATAGGTTTTGAGGTCACTTCTATGCTTTTCTTGAGGTCTTGAAGTTGCTGTGAAATGTCTTGACTTTCTTTAAGGACCTGTATGTTGCTATGAGCTTGAATGGCCTTTTGCTTTAGCGACTGGTATTGTACGGCCATTTGGGATGTTCCATGGCTCACCCTTCTGCACAGGTTACTAATCCTCAGTTTCTGGTTTTCTTTTCCTTAATCCTCTACTATGCCCGCGCAGTGATCGCCATCGCCATCGAGAGCTGCACGCGTTGGTTTGGCCGAGCTTATCGCGTGAAAGCTATTTGTTTAGTTACGTCAGACGTATTTACAGGCATTTCACACGCTGCTACAGTTTCAGTTAGTATCAGTTCAATGCAAATTAACACTTGCACGCCATAAACTAAACACTTATCGCTAATAAATGGGCTACATCATCAGCTAAAACTATATTAAATTGTATCAGTTAATTTATGTAGGTGTGTTTTTACATGCAGTCGGTAGCTCGTCAGAATAGTTATTATGTGTATAAATACACATCTGTTGCAAATCGCACCTCTAAAAATTTGCTACTTTAATCCTAATTTAAATTAATATGCCGTCGAGGCGTCCGTTAAACTTTAAAATAGTGTAAGTAGTTTGTTTGTAACTAAGTACAAAATTTTAACCCTGTTCTCATTACAAGGGTGCTTGTAAAATGTTTACTAACAATACATTTTGTTCTTTAAAGCCATTTAAAACTCAGTTGAAATCTATGCAAAAGAGGCCTTATTGACACGAGTAATATTTGAATATATTCAACAACAAACAAAATATTATCGTGTTCGTCTTAAGCCCCATCTGTTGAGTCAGAACACTGTTTCGTTTCATGCCAGACACTTCTCACAAATTAGTTAGTTCTGCTTATTATATGAATGAAAATGAACAGATCTATTTGCAAACCTTCAATTTTTAATGCTTGATAATACTTTGTTTAGCTGGTTATAATACCAGAGAGACAAAACTAATTTCATTTATTGCACTGCGGGGGACATTTTAGTAACCTATATTTTTATAAATAATCAAGAAAGACAAAATTATGTAATTGCTAGCGTGGCTATCCGACTAGACTAGATTAATAAATGAAATGAGAATTCTAGTATAACTCTACCATTTTGAATTCTGCTCGCTCTGAGTGATGACCGCTGAAATCTAATTCAAAAGATACCATATAGTACCTTTATCTTATCTAATATAGCAGGGGGGTTAATGTCAGTAAAATATATTGGGGCCCATGACTTGTTAATCCATAATAATGGATCGGATTTTGTAGCACATCGTGACAATATTGATATAATACCACATAATACACATCAAATGACAAATCTACTTCCGAGTTATCGATACAATGTGCAACGAGTAGAAACAACATTGTTCATGACATTGTAGGTGGGACAAGGTGAAGTCTAAGGTTATGTCGGGACTCCATAATTGGAGTAATGTTGTGTATTCGATTTATATTTATAGGTCAACCTGACCATTGATATCGCAAGTATCGCGACCGAGACGTTGGCCTAGTTCAACAATAACATACTGGCAACAGTTTATGTAGAGTTAAGTAAAAATATATATATTTACTACACTTTATTTTGTTTAATTATTGTAATGTTATTATAGTACAGAATAACAGACAAATCCATTTAACAATGTGGCATCAGTATGTGTATTATAGCATTTTTTTTTATGTAAAGGTGATCGATTGCGGATAAACGGTTTTCAGATATGTAAAAAAATAGGAAGATTAAAGAATACTCTGTATTCCTCATAATATTAGAGTAGATTAGTATATTACCTTTCCTAAGCTGACTTACAAATTCTTATGAAATTTTCATTGAAAAACCTAACTGAGGTTTCCAAAAAATTTTCTCTTACTTTCTTAGTTTTTTCTAATATATTGGTGTGATCTGTTTGATATCTCATGGGCTATACCATTGACTTTCAACAGTATGAAATATCACGCAATCTGCGATTGTTAACGAAGTAAAGTCGTGTCGCCGGTCATTGTAAACGGAACTGCCTTCCGATTTAACATTGCGCGTGTAATTATGATTTAAAAAATCTTATCAGCAATAAACGTAACCATTAATTTATTATGATAACATTCTGACGACCAAACATCACGTTGTAAAACAGTGTATTTGATTCTGTGATAGTGTGCTACAAAAGTGAAAATGTGATAAATTTTAATGTAGAGTTTTATAACGTTTATTTTTATTGACGAACTAAAGTCGCAATAATGTGGTGTTAATGCCAAAATGCCTCTTGAAATTGTGTTAACCAATGAGTGTGAAACTTATGTGAACATAATGACATAAAAAATATGGATTTATTTATTACCGTGAGTTGGTTCTACCATTCCATTTCAGTACTTCCCGATGGTCTAAAATCTCTAAACTGCTTTTAAAATAGCCCTACAGCTATAAAGTGTATGCGTACTTATTTAAAGTTCTATTGATATTTAATTTTAAGAAAAAATTGCAATGTGAACTTCATGCCCTAAATGACCTAGACACGCTAATTTTATAAACCCACTTCGCAAAACACATTTAATTAATATGCAAAATACTATTTATGCAAAAGACTTTAGGTATATCATTGACAGTCTGATGGAATAGAGACCATTTAAATATCATTATTATTGCTACCAAAATACTAATTATGTCATTATATAAATCGCTTTTAATTAATTACTAAATGGGATTACTTTATACAATGGCGTGAAATTTGTTTGCTGAAATCAATTTCTATCGGTTGACGGCGATAACATTAAATTGCGTATTTCAAGCCAGCTTTTAATGAAAGTCGCAATTTGATTAAATTCGTTAATCATCTGCGGGGCTTCAACGTTATCCGAAGTTTTGAATATACTGGACCGCAAAGAAAAAGGGCCGGTTAGAAAATCTTCATTACGTATCTTTAAAAATACCTGAACTTTATGAAAAAAAGACTAAATAATTCAAGCTTTTAGTTTTTAATAAATAAAAATGCGTAGTTTTTCCAGTAAGTATATTTTGTTTTACAAAGCTAGGTAGAAGATTGTCTAACCGACCCTTTTTCTTTGCGGTCCAGTGACAGATAGGTAGAGTCGAAAGTATGTACATTCGGAGTAGCTCAACTGATTAGTAAAATTATGAAATTAAAATGGATTATAATATAAGGCCAGACTGTGATTTAACGAATTTGATATTATGCCTACAACACGTATCGACCGTTGCTTATGTATGCGTCCTTGTCTGATATTCATGAGCCAAGTCAATCTATCAAATTGCAATCGGTGCGCGGTTATCGATATAGCTTCGTGGTCATATTTGTTTTGAACTGATTCGTTATTTAACAAGTGATAACAGACGATAAATTTATTGATGAGTTTTTTATTTATTAATGTCTCCTCTTTAATTTTGCCTTGTTATTCTTAATGTTCAATCCTCAATAATTTATTGGAGAGTAAAGAGTTTTGATACTACGGCAAACATTTAAAACACAATACCTTGTATATGTCAACGCGAAATTGTGAACTCTGTCAGTTTATAATATAACGCGTGAGATTGTAAACTAACAGTGGGTTAGGTTAGGTTAGATTGTAATTTAACTACGTCAGAATATAATCTGACGGAATTCACAATATTACGGTGACATATACATACAGGGTGGAAACGATAAGTGATCTCACTCGATTATTTCTAAACTATACAAGATATCCAAAAATTAGTTACTGATCCTGAAAGTGCTTCACGAGCTCTATCCAACGGTACCAATAATAAGTTACAAAATAAACTGGATCTATCCGAAAATTCAATGTTTCCAGATTCCATACATTTAGTACTGCCACAGTCATGGCACTCATGTCTTGATAATATTATAGCAAGTAAAGCCTGAAACCAATATTTTCCATGAATAATTAAAATTAGAATGCAACTTACGAGTTCAATTTAAGTGTTTATTGTTTAATAAAAAAAAAATACACTTCTTATTATTGTGTGGCCGGCATACATTTAGTATGGAGGCTGAAAACATTGAATTTTCGGACAGATCCAGTTAATTCTGTAACCTATTACTTATACTGTTGGAAAGAGCTCGTGAAGCACTTTCAGGATCAGTAACCAGTTTTTCAATATCTTGTATAGTTTAGAAATAATCGCGTGAGATCACTTATCGTTTCCACCCTGTATATGTATACTTTATAACTGCTTGTATTGTGCATTCCAAAAGTTTTAATGTATTTATTAACACTAGAACGTCGAATAATGTTTTATGGTGTGAATATGCGAAAAAAGCGTCGATAAACGTTAAAATTATTCATCGAGTTTCACCGCCGTTATTCTAGTTGTCGAAATAAAAGCAAATTAACTCGCCCCAAACAAATTTAAAAGCATGGCATTCAGTGCCGGATAAAATATTTTGAATTGCCTTTTATTTCAAATTCGATCAATAACTCTTTGTTTATGTTTCAGTTGAATGTTTCAGAAAGTTATTTATATTTGAGATTGTTGCAATAACGAAATATTTGGAAACAATTTTTAACATGAATGTAGAGTCCCAATACTATAAAACTAGTTTTGCCGCGACTTTAGACGCGTGAAAACCCCGTATCACTTAGTGGTATGAGAAATAGTTTACATCCTATTCTCAGATATCACTATAAGAATCGGTCAAGCTATTTCGGAGAGTTTTGTTACAAACACTGTGATACAAACTAAAATAGAAAGTGATACAAAATTTTTATTAGAAGATAATGTTACTACCTATATTGCTCTTGCGTAGTATTTATGTCATTCCATTATAATAACCATACTTTTTCTTTTCAGATTGTAACGCAAGCAATAAATTAAAATAAGAATGATGGGTCGAGCGCTGAATTTACTCTACCGAAAATACAACACGAACGGTAAGTACCAACTGCTAATTAGGTGCTTTGTCATTTGAAACCCGCTTGTTTATTGTTTAACACCGAAAGTACACTCGAGTTGAACTCCTTTAAACAAATATTCCAGGAGACCTCACAATTAATACAGTTTATACGAAGCTCTGGATATATTTTAAGACAATTTAATTCCTCGTGGTTAAAATTATCCAAAATTTTGAGACTGTCTTATCTATCAGTCTTAAGAGAATTATAGCGGGAAGATAGAGAATTGCTACACGCGACAACTTTTGCTTTTACTTTCTTGTTTAGTAATAAATATTCATGAGCCTATCTATCAACCTAATTACAATCTGACAGCCTGCCCCTACAGACTTCACAGAAATTGAACATAATTTTTCACTGAAGTATCAATTAGCCTGTCTGTCCCTAGACTTCACGAAATTGAACATAATTTTTTCACTTGAAAATGTCAATTAGCCGAGTCTTGAACCGACGAACTTGCCGCACGACTGCTCTAACGACAGACATGTTACCCCGTGGGCATTTTCCAAGTATTTTTTACGCTATGAGCCAGCGTCAGACGAGCTGAGAGTTTACCAGAATTGCCAATTTAAGTTATACTTGCCAGGAGCAACTTTTAAAAGTACAAGAGCCAGTTTTAGAAAGTATTCTATAATTATGCAGATATGTATTTCTAATATTATTCCTACTTACCTACTGTAGGAATTTATCCCATCTCTTTCAGCGGGCTCAGACGAGCGTTGTCGACTGCGGTGACACATTTCCATAATATCACGCGTCATTACAACGTGGCGTGTGTCAATATCACATATTTTTGCATAGAAATATATTCCGACGAACTTAACAGACCCTAATATGCAGAGCAACACACCACACCCTTATGGCCGCATCGTTGATCACAATCGCAACGTATGATTTTTTTGAACTTTGGTTAACTCTGCTAGACTATCTGGTGAAGGTCGCGGGAAGTACCTGGATGGACAGTGCAGGACCGGTCGTTATGGAAATCATTGGTGGAGGCCTTTGTCCAGCTGTGGACGTCATTTGGCTGACACGAACGAACTCTGCTAAAATGCTACTGCCACTTACCTTCGTAGTTTCCAAACCTATGCAATAAATAAGATATTACGAAACATTAAACTAATCGGTTGGGTGCCTTTGGTACCTACCCTAGTACAGATACCAGTCTCTGACAAAGGTCCTATTACTATTTTAACTTAGGACTGTAACTATAGATATAAGTTTATGTCTCTGTGAAAGTAAACATGATTCTACTTTCTTCAGTAGTTGGAGTGGAGTCGCGGTGAGAGGGCATGGAGGGCGCGGACGGTCGCGATGACCTGCTGGAGTGGGAGGCGCTGTACCTTCGGCTCCCCCTGCAGAACCTCACGTGGAACTCCACCGAGTGGGATCCCAGTGGGTGGAACGTCACCGTGTCCAACGCCACCTTGGGAGCGTCCGCGCCCTTCGACTCGCCCGCCGCGCTCGTCCGCGCCGCCATCAAGGCCGTAGTACTCGGCCTGCTAATTTTAGCTACAGTAGTTGGTACGTACTTACGCGGCACTAGCTTCTTGTAAGTAAAGATACCTCAATCTCTTCAAGAAGTTATCAATCTCAGTAGAATAATATGAATTGGAGCGCCACTCATTCAACGCCATTTGAGAACTCTTTGTTGTACTTGGTTGGTAGCCCGGTGTCTTAGGCCACCGTTACATTTTCTACTTCTGCATGTCGTAGACATTTCCTGCCATATAAATACTTTTAGTGTAAACGAGTTAGTTACCATCAGTAAATTATTATTAAATTACCAATTCATATCGAAATATTAAAAGCACATTAATGACCAAAGTTCACACCAGAATCTAAAAAGAGATTTTTAAATGACTAATTTGAATCTATGCAAGTCCTTATACTTCTCTCCTTGAAGGGCTATAATACGTGCTTTGCTCCAGGTAATGTATTCGTGATAGCAGCAATACTTCTGGAGCGGCACCTGCGCAGCGCCGCGAACCAGCTGATCCTCTCGCTGGCCGTGGCGGACCTGCTGGTGGCGTGCCTGGTGATGCCGCTGGGCGCGGTGTACGAGGTGGCCCAGCGCTGGACGCTCGGCCCCGAACTCTGCGACATGTGGACCTCCGGCGACGTGCTGTGTTGCACCGCTTCCATACTGCACCTCGTCGCTATTGCGCTTGATAGGTCAGTAGAGAACTTCTGTGTCTTGCCTATGGAACAAACTAGTGATGCCGCTGGGTGCAGTGCCCGAGATGGCCCAGCGCTGGACGCTCGGCCCCGAACTCTGCGACATGTGGACCTCCGGCGACGTGCTGTGCTGCACCGCTTCCATACTGCACCTCGTCGCTATTGCGCTTGATAGGTCAGTAGAGAACTTCTGTGTCTTGCCTATGGAACAAACTAGTGATACTCCTGGGCGCGGTGTACGAGGCGGCCCAGCGCTGGACGCTCGGCCCCGAACTCTGCGACATGTGGACTTCCGGCGACGTGCTGTGCTGCACCGCTTCCATACTGCACCTCGCCGCTATTGCGCTTGATAGGTCAGTAGAGAACTTCTGTGTCTTGCCTATGGAATAAACTAGTGATACTCCTGGGCGCCGTGTACGAGGCGGCCCAGCGCTGGACGCTCGGCCCCGAACTCTGCGACATGTGGACCTCTGGCGACGTGCTGTGCTGCACCGCTTCCATTCTGCACCTCGTCGCTATTGCGCTTGATAGGTCAGTAGAGAACTTCTGTGTCTTGCCTATGGAACAAACTAGTGATACTCCTGGGCGCCGTGTACGAGGCGGCCCAGCGCTGGACGCTCGGCCCCGAACTCTGCGACATGTGGACCTCCGGCGACGTGCTGTGCTGCACCGCTTCCATACTGCACCTCATCGCTATTGCGCTTGATAGGTCAGTAGAGAACGAACTTCTGTGTCTTACCTATAGAACGAGGATAGCTGGTAGCGTGCCTGGTGATGCCGCTGGGCGCGGTGTACGAGGTGGCCCAGCGCTGGACGCTCGGCCCCGAACTCTGCGACATGTGGACCTCCGGCGACGTGCTGTGCTGTTCCATACTGCACCTCGTCGCTATTGCGCTTGATAGGTCAGTAGAGAACTTTTATGCAAAAAAGGGCAAATGAGTAAATAAGATTCCGATATACTTATTGTTTTTTATTGGACCAGATTTTTTTTTTATCAAAGGACAGTGCCAATCCATGTATGGTTGGACCAAGTGCTGCCCAGAATGAAACTATAGTGCATTTTGTTCCTCAGGCCAATACTAATTTGTAAACCGGAGCGCACTGAAATCTATCCCTGGAGTTAAGAGAAAAAAAGAGTTTTGTTTGGAATTATTTACATACAAAATATCATCGATGTATACCTACTACGCATAAGATTTCGCGATTTTGGCATTAAATAACACTCGTTATGTTGAACTTAACCATACTACATCCATACACCTTACTTTAGTACGACTTCGACATTATTTATAAGCGATCAAGCGCTGTTGCAGTAGTTTGGTTAGTTGACCGAAATTAATTATTTCCAAAATAGAGCAAGAAGTTTTAGCTTACAATAACTTCAAAAATCGATTGTAATACACCAATAAATTGATTTTTCGCAAGGATAGAGAACTCTGTCAAGTAACCAAACTATTGCAACAGCGCTAGATCGCTTATAAAGAATGTCTAAGTCGCACTAAAGTAAGGTGTACGGATGCAGTATGGTTAAGTTCAATATAGCGAGTGTTATTTAATGCCAAAATCACGAAATCTTATGCGTAGTACGTATACATCGATGATATTTTGTATGAAAATATTTCAAAACAAAACCCTTTTTTTCTCTTAACTCCAGGGATAGATTGCAGTGCGCTTCGGTTTACACATTAGTATTGGTCTGAGGAACAAAATGCACTATGGGTTGATTCTGGGCAGCACTTGGTCTATAGGCCCTGGCACTATCCTTTTTGTCATCACTTTTTTATCAATTTGTTTCTCTTACAGGTACCGGGCTGTGACCAACATCGACTACATTCACTCACGAACGGCGGGCCGGGTGGGTATAATGATAGCATGCGTATGGATCGTCAGTTTCCTCGTATGTATCGCGCCTTTACTGGGTTGGAAAGATCCAGATTGGAACCGACGCGTTTCCGAAGACTTGCGGTGTGTCGTGAGTCAGGACGTCGGTTATCAAATATTTGCGACGGCTTCGTCGTTTTACGTGCCAGTACTAGTGATACTTATACTGTATTGGCGAATATACCAAACTGCCAGAAAAAGAATACGTCGGCGGCGAGGCGCGACGGCGCGAGGCGGCGTGGGGCCGCCGCCCGTGCCGTCCGGAGGGGCGCTGGTCGCCGCGGGCGGCAGCGGCGGCATCGCGGCCGCCGTGGTCGCCGTTATCGGCAGGCCGCTGCCGACGATATCGGAGACGACCACAACAGGTTTCACGAATGTGTCGTCGAACAACACTAGCCCCGAGAAGCAATCCTGCGCCAACGGCCTCGAGGCGGACCCGCCCACGACGGGCTACGGCGCCGTCGCCGCCGCCTACTACCCGACGTTGGTGCGGCGCAAGCCGAAAGAAGCCGCCGATTCCAAGAGGGAAAGAAAGGCGGCGAAAACATTGGCAATAATAACCGGCGCGTTCGTAGCGTGCTGGCTTCCTTTTTTCGTGTTGGCTATTCTAGTTCCGACGTGCGACTGCGAGGTGAGCCCGGTGCTGACGTCGCTGTCGCTGTGGCTGGGCTACTTCAACTCGGCGCTGAACCCCGTCATCTACACCGTGTTCAGCCCGGAGTTCCGGCACGCGTTCCAGCGGCTGCTGTGCGGGCGCCGCGCGCGCCGGCGCCGCGCGCCCCCGTAGCTCCCCGCCCCCCGCGCCAGCCCCGCGGCCCCCTAGCCCGAGCCCCGAGCCCCTACCCGACTGACCTCGTCTAGCTCGACATTATGTTACCTTGTTACATTTTTCAGAGATATATTTACACCCCTTTATTTTTTGTACGTGATGAATGTGAATACGATTACCTGTCTAGTGATTAAATTATGAATTCTCTTTATTTATTGTGGTTTCACTTCCTCCTCCGCCTGCACATAACAATTAGAAAAAAAGGTTATTTGGGCAAGACAGATTTCGTCCTATTCAAAGTTTTTCTCAACTCGAAGCGAGACCGAAACTAAATCCATTAAAAAGTTTCGCTTGCAAGTCGAACGTTAGGAAGTCAATGTAGGTATTTATTTAAAGAAAATAATATGGCGGGCTAGAGTTCACATTTCAGTATAGAAGTCACTTTACAGTAACATAATATTTTATGGATACTTAAAATTTAGCTACATAAGGTTTTTTACTGTTTGCAAGTGTTTATTCTCAAATTCAGATAAAGATTTTACGAAGACTGCATTTTAATGCCCGTTAAAGAAATAAGTATCATTTGACGATGAAATGCCCATCATATCTTTAACGTCCCATTAAAACCGATCATTATTTGCGGGAAAAGACGATATTTTTTCTTGATATACCTAATGATAAAGATGAATGATATCTGTAGGGAAGAATAAGTTATATAAGTTTTATAGAATTGTGTTCATATTTAATTAGCAAAATGTTCCAACTTCTAAAGAAACTTTCCTGTAAAAAAACATCCCTTAAGTAATCCTAAACAAATCCTTATTTCAGTAATTATTTTAGTTCTAACTTCATTAGCAACACATGCTACGTGTCCAGGGACAATTAATTGTAGGTATCCTATTGTCTAGACTAAAGTGTTCTATTTTAGTTAAGGATGGCGAATCCGTATTTCTTTACTGTACGTACTTGTTGACTTGAGGTCGCGACACCCCATGAATTCGATATTTTTTCTGTAGCTTGTTATTAATTTCTTTCAGCAGAAATCTGCTTAAATTCCTCTTAAATATTAAAAAAGTTGCATACGAATACACTAGGTGGACCGACGATCTGGTGAAGGTCGCGGGAGGTGCCTAGATACGGGCGGCGCATGGCCGGTCTTTGTGGGGAGGCCTTTGTCCAGCAGTGGACGTTATTCAGTTGAAACGAATGAACACTTGCATACTAATATTGTAAATGCGAAAGTAACTTCTACTTTTTTGACTTTAGTTATTTATTTTATTGCTCTTTATTTTATAAAGAAGACAACAGACCAATTTTCCATAAAACATATAAAAATCTTATGAGGGTTAAACTGAAATTGAAAGTCTGTATCTAATTAGGTACTAGGCAACCGTAACTTAACATTTCCACTACAGGCATAGCCGAAGATAATATTCTAGTAACTTATACTTAAGTGATACCGAAATTCAAGTGGTAAAAAAGCAATAATATTTTTGTACACGTTCAGATAATCAAGAACATGAACCAAACATTTCTCAATAACTTTCAAATTGCGTTCTCTAGTTGCGAACACTAGTTTGTAATTTATACGTTAAGCGCAAATGCGGTCAAGAGTGAACGCGTGCCGAGATCTCCTAATCATAAACTAGGTTGAACTGGCAAACTTATATTTGCGGCCTCCAGGAACTAATGATTTAACCTGCCAATCTTACTTGTCGCGCAGTATATTTGAACTTAAAAAGTAATCAAAATTTAACTGTCACTTACTTCTGGCTGAAGGATTTCACACGCTGCGTACACTAAGAACCAATTAAGACATTTTATGTTACCTAAGCTTTAAGTGCCTACTAAGCAAAGCTGTAAAAATTACATTCAATACTTATTCATTTCATAAATTTCTTCAGTTGTAACTAAACGATTTCGATTTTATATCGAGAAAGATTACTTAAATAAATATTAAAATATGTCTACGGTCACTGGCGTTATTACTGTACCATTTTCCTTTATTCGAATTCGATAAAACATTTTATTGCTTCCGAAATTGTACAGTGGTGTAGCTGTGATAAATTAATAGTTAAACTTTTGAGAATTCCCTAGGCATTAAACAAAGGATGGCCAAAACTGGAAACTAAATAAACGCCATCCAACAAAAGTTTAACAGCAGTTATTTATTGTTAGCAAAAGCTGTTTCCAAAACTATGTTAATTTACGATTGCACGAATGCGTGGCATCAGTGTCCCTTTCCCACCAAAATATATCACGGCCAGACAACTTCAAACTTCAGCGAGTGACGGGGACGGGCCGGCAGAAAGTTTTTGGTAAAAGCTTTTCGTAAGTATTTGGTATTAACTGTGACATCGAACATACAACGTAAGTAAGTATGGGCAAATTAAAACCGCAACCAAATTGTATCCGTCAATACGGCTTCATTAATCTTTGGCTAAATGCTCATAAAGGTCAAGGCTTCTCCAGTAAGAAACTTCAACCATATACGAGTGCCTATTACATAACTTCAATAATTACATCTTTAGACAATAACATTCTAAAAAATAAAAAATAAAAAACTGAGTGTAGTTTTATACTTAGTTGGTATTTAAAACCCTATATATTTTTTCGTTCTGAAGGAACTCTACTTTATTGAAGATTTAGTACTACATAGTACCTACTATTGAATATTAAAGAGACGTTTTTTAATTTATCCACTCGGAAACTACGGATTGCAGAATGCACTTGTTTTAATACGTGCCATATAAGCTCATACCTGCTAAGATAAACAAACTATTATATTAAAGAAGCGGCTATCTATTTCCTGCAAAACAAAACAAATACGGCGCTTAGACCGCAGACGATCGGAACGTGCCCGCAACTTCGAAACTACAACAGGAGCAACTAATCCCCAATAAGCTTCTAATATCGATTTTAAGTAAACTAATAGAAACAGGTAGAATTTAATTACGTTACTTTTCGTAGCTCAGTTAACTTACAGAATTTTAACTTAAATAATAAGAATATTTTTTTTTTACTTAGAATGGTTAGAATCTTACTAAGCCAACTTCAATATTACATCATTCAACTCTTAGATACCACCATATAGTACCTACTTACTTAATTTATCTGCCTATCTTAATGTGTACTTTACATTACCTATCCTTAAATTAGCATTTTATCTAATCATACCAATCAACATGATGAAGAAAGTAGTAGCAGCTGTAAAATATTATATTATTCTGTGTTAAAAATAGCATTCCCTTTGTTGTAACATTTATTTAATACAAAAGGGAGCAAATTATTTACATTACATTTTATCTTACGTTCGTTAAATATGCAAATTATACTGCAGATTGAAATAATATACAGTATTTACGAGTGTCTCTCTTAACAGATTAACGGCAAAAACAGCTGTGGTTTAATTCTCGAGGACTGCTTGTATCGGATCTGCAACAGACCACGCAGGTTTATCTTTGGATTTAAATGCATTGCCGAACTTTGGATGGCACTAAAACAAACGAGCTTCGTTTGTTTTTCATTGATGTTTCTGAGCTAAAATAACCGAATTGATGAAAATTTGATTGAAAATATATTTGCTCGTTTGCTCAAATATTTTTGCAGTGACGTCGATAGTGGAAATATGTAAGTGGAATTTGAATTTTCATTTTAAATAACATTTTCAATTAAAATTTTAAATTGTAATAGTTTATTGGAGGACCTATGGCCTCAAGAACATACCTACCTACTTAGATGTCAGTGGACTGACTATATGTAGGTAGATCAAAATAATGATGATCGTTTGATTTTGAGTGTGCTAAAAGTTTCAGTACCTACATAAGATGAATTTGTTATACGTAACGTTATATTTACGTAAACTATAAAAGCATAGATTATACCTGTGATGGACATCTACTGCAAATACGAAAGATATAGTTTTAAATGCCAACGCAACTTTTCTTTTTATTTTGACCAGCTGGTGTGTCAACAGAGAACATAGGCTCGAACTATTGCCAACGAATCTACATCGCAGAGGCAGTGTCTGTGTAACGGCACGAAACAAAAAGTAAATTTTCCAGTCCATTGAGTGAGTGGCAAGTGTTGGCGAGGGCGCCAGCCTCTGTGACATAATGACAAACTGCCTAACTCCGCAGCCATCGGAGTTTGCCCATTCGGAAGTTGGCCCTCGACGATGCGCGCCGAACTTTGCGACTGTGAGTCCTTTGACAATGATATTTCCTACTTGGAGTCAACTGATCAGAATTCGGGTTGTGTTTGGGGAAATTATTAAAGTTATACATTGTGTTCTTAATGACATGACAGAACTCGCTATTGTTGCTTGCAAATGTTCTAGTATAATACAATGTGAGAGAATTAAAATAGTTTTATGTGAACCTATAAAGATCCAGAATCAATCTAAGAGTTTATGGAAAGTGCTGTATCATTATTGCGGCTATTCGCATTATCCATAGTCTTCTAACAATTTATCAAATAAGTATGATACGCTTTTAGATGGGTTTGCATGGGGATGCTGCGGGTGTACTATGAATATGCTACACACATTGACTGATACATGATCATCTGAAATATTCATCAATATTTCAGATGATCATGTATCACAGCCGCTGTTTTTGTATGATTGTATGATTGCTGTATGATTTATCACAGCCGCTGTTTTTAGAACCTTTCTTTCGTTTGGCTTAGTTTAAGGAGGAGCCTTATCTTGTAACAATTCATACCGACTGACTACATTTTCAATAGTAATTTGCATTGTCGCTACAATGTACAAAGTTTGTAGTCTCAGTACAATAAATACATGAATGATGAATATTTCAGATGATCATGTATCAGTCAATGTGTGTAGCATATTAATAGTACACCCGCAGCATCCCCATGCAAACCCATCTAAAAGCGTATCATACTTATTTGATAAATTTTTAGAAGACTATGGATAATGCGAATAGCCGCAATAATGATACAGCACTTTCCATAAACTCTTGGATTAATTCTGGATCTTTATAGGTTCACATAAAACTATTGCGAACTTATTCCTGCGATATTGACGACTGAATAAGTACTCATAAAGTTTATGCGCCGCTTCGTAAACAAACATTTACGTAGATCGCATCCCTTTTATGGAAGTTCAAGGAAGAACGAACTGATCATTATTTTCTACCGCAAATATTTTTTTCAAACAATTCCCAAACAGGCAAAAAAATATAGGTAACTCGATATTAATATGCAGTATGTACTTTACTTACATAATAAAGGATTATTCAGTAGTTTCAGTACCCTACCTACGTACTTACTTATTTCATAAACTTTATTGAATCTTAACATTTAAATCCTTCATAAAAAATACCTATTTACTTGTAAGAGTTAGGATAACATTTTGTTGGAACAGAAAAGTAAAAGATAAGCATTGCAGTAGAAATATTTCGAAAACATAATAAAACGTCTTTCTTATCGTGCTTCGCGCATTTCACAAAAAGAACGTTGTCAATTTAGGAGTGATCTTGTTACTATGGCGAAAAAGACGAAAGTTAATTAATTTATAAAACGTCCAATCTGTAAATTAATTTAAAACTTTGGCCATCAATTTCTAAGTTAGGTGACAAAAATGACTTGTCGCACACCTGCGACTGGTTGACAAAAGTTTAATCAACTGTGTTTTCTCCGAAACTTAATCAATATTCAATGTACTTATTCTTTGAAATAATTAAGATTTGTTTAACCTTAACTTCAAGCGAAGCATGCATGCATTTCTTTTTATGTGCAGACGTTCTCAGCACATATTAAGACTATTTTTTTTTTAAATCAAATTGAGGTATACGAGTAACAAAGCATAGAATTCTGAAGGGAATCTGAAGTCTCGCTGACGTTTGCCGTTACAAAAACACCCTCCCGTGCCGCTACCTCATGCACTAAGCGCTAGACCTAACATAAAATGCTAGTGTCTACCTTAATCTGCTGTCGTCGGTATAATCGGTACCTACTTACATCGCTTTATATTTGTGAATACGGGTGTATTCACAATTATCACTATGAGGTCTCACAGTGGGCGTGGACCAGCGTTGCCAGACGTCCCGATTTTTAAATCAAATTTAAATGTCCCGCGCGGGACAGGCTCGGTCCCGCTTTTCGGAGAGAGACACTCTTCACCAGACTATTGTTTGAAACGCCATATTATTTTAAAGAATTTTTTTTTTTTTCGATTTTTGTTTTTTTTTTTTCTTTTTTTATTCTAAAGACGAATTTAACGATGGAGTAAATCTGATTTAAAATATTATTTTTTTGTTAAAATACATTTTCTATGGCTACTTTTGCTATCTATTGTCACGTAAACGTAATTTTAAGTCAAATAAAAAGATAAATATTTGAAAACCTTTGATTATATACGTTTTTTTACTATGTCCCGCTTCTGACGGAAGAATCCCGCTATTTTCACTCAAAAAGTACCAAAGTCCCGACTTGGCGAAAAAAAGAACTGGCAACGCTGGCGTGGACGCAGAGGGTCACACACGAACCAATCACAGAGCTCTATAATGTTGTGCGTTCGATTTGCTGCTTCACTTAAGTAAGTATCGTTTGTGAATACGGGCGTAAAGTCTCCTCGCCCTTGCACAGTGCTGACCCGTTGTTTGGGCTGGCCTTGAGGGAGTCGTTAGATCTTCAAGGCTAGCCGGACTGCTATTCCTTTTAGTGGTTGTTGAATGTTGCATCGGGGTTAACATAATTGGTTTTCATTCCTTACATCTCTTAGGAATTACATAATACCGTTTCTTGTAACTATTGATTGGAAAATTACGATTTTGTATTTGTGATATTTCATAAATTATTTAACAGTTCCAAAACACAGATTAACATATTCAGGCACTCTCAAGAAATACCAATAGAAAATGGCGACCTTTTTGAGAGATTTATTAAAAAATATGAGATAAATAAAGCTACTCTATCAGCTAAAAATAACCATGGGGTCACTCCCGGCCGCCCGCCGCCGACACAGACATATTGACTCGCCGCGAGCGCTCCTGATTCCTCCATCACGACCACAAAGCATTTGTGCCTCCTCCAATGGAATATCGATTGGAACCCGACTGACCTTTTCCAGGAATTAAAAAGCATTATCTTTCAGTTTAACTACCGGTGGCAATTGCTCTGCCGCGAAAGTGCACTATCGGTAAGTGGCTTTACGAAACTGTTCCAGCGAAACGATTTAAGACTTAACTTGTTATTGTTAAACCGATAACGAAAAGTGAATGATGAGTGTCCTCGTTAATTACGGATAGGCTTGCGGCTCTTGGCGAGCTGCCAATGATCCGCAGTAAATTAGAACCGCTAATTACCGGTTGGGGACGAAGGGCATTGAAATATGACACCATTTATACCTGAATAAAAGTGAAGGGTCCGCGCTGGGGAAGACAGTCGACAAGTCTTAATGGTCAGCAACAGGTTAGGGCGTTGATTGATGGAGCAGCTGTCTCGAAACTTTTATTAAAACACGTGTCACGACACTAATTTATAGTGTGCTCTAACAGGGTCTCGGGTCTCTCTATTTTATGCGATATATTTTTTGCGTTCGCTCCGGTTTATTACTGGTTCTATTAGCCTTTTTAATAATTAACTCTTGTGTAACACCGAAAAGTGCTTTTACATTCCAACATTCAGTAAAAATACAGATTCACTTTTATCTAGAGCAGCCCTTATTTAATCTAGGGCATAATCTAAATGTATGTAATTTTTCTGGCTCCGGAAGCCTGCTCCGGTCCCAAGCATGATATAATAGAGTTGAGCGTGGAATGATTAATGCACCCTCATGTCTACGTACTTATACATTATAAATATAAATTTACTGTTATCGTAGGATTTTTGGCCCCGTTGAGTGTCATTAATGTCGCAGAAGTTCAATAAAAGAGCTAACTCGGCCACTAGGTGGTCGTAACTATGTTTGAAGGTCTGATTTGATTAAGCCAGTTAGCTACGAAAATGTAATGAAACAAAGTTTGTAACGTACCTAATAAAGAAAAAACACGTAAGAGCCCTGAAAGGGCTATACCTTTAAAAGACAAAAATATCTGAGAACTCTGTAAGATTCTTTTTATTTTGACGTTCAGTTAGACTTTTGGTACAAATTGAACAAGGTTCATTATAATTATAACTTATTCATAATGCTATGTTTTGATTGGCTATAAAATGTTTTTATTAAAGCTATACAAATATAACCGTCGGCAGTAAATTAATCAAACACCGCGGCTACGCCAGCGCTAAGCAAATATCCAAATGCACTTAAATCAACCATTCCCCTTTCTGCCGCGTTTGCGAATGTCCCATAAATTTCTCATAAATGTGATATTAAAATGCTATCTCGGAGATTTATTAGTTTTCCCTTCAGCCGTGTCCGTTTGTGGCATAACTGGCACATACATTAATCTGTCAATAGTACGCGAGTGCTAGTGGTTCGTGCGGCAAGTGGGGCATTCGAGTAGTCCTTGTAGCTCGCCAAGGAGCCAAGATGTCATCCACAAGAAATAGTATACAAATTTTCGCGAAACTACGATGTCAGAAACATAACTTGCTTAACCAAGCGGAAACTTGTTTCTGGTTTGAACAAGTTCTGTAAAATTATTTGACGTAAATATTTTGGAAAGCTTTCCTTAACGAATTCTAAAGTTCTTTCATTCTCGAAATGTATTATTCAATATTATTTAAAGCTTTATTACACACAAAAATATAGTACAAAAGGTATGGTATATTTTTTGTAGAAAACATGTAAAAATCACTACAATTTGAAATACCGAATAATGAAACTATTTTACCGCTGTTTTCTTCAGTCAACCTTCAGAAAAACTACTAAAGAGAAAAGTATTTAGTACCACAAGTTTAGTTGAGACTTTAGAAGCTGGTACCATGGAATTGCCTCAATAAATCAATAGCGATTGCCTGCTACTTTGTCGCGGATTAGTGTTGGGTTAGTTGTTTGCCACCCCAACACAACTACGTTTCTTTTCGAATTTGTAAAGTTGTTATACTTACCTAAAACTTTTTCTCTTTTATCTATACAATATATTTTAAACTTACGCAGATTCTACAATCTGCATGTACTACCTAAGTATACGTAGATGCAATTATGCTTGCAAGTCAATAATGCCAGTTTTCACCATCAATCCTTAATTTTGAGTGACTCCTATGAAAACGTAGTAAACAAGTAATTTGAACACAAATTGATATTAATTTCTGAAAATGGTTTTCTATGTTGAAATGAAAAGTAAAGCTTACGAAAGTATAAGTAGTAAGTAACGAAAATGATTACTTATGCTTGCCTACCAGACTATCTTAACCTTCTTTTTCTATAGACTTTAATTACGAAACAGCAAGGTTTGTTCTTTCATGTTTTGCGTTTTCATGTTTTCTGAAACTCATATTTGCATTTGAAAGCGCCCTGTTAGAAGTTGCTGCCATTTTGTTTATCCGCAGCCCGCTACTAATTAATTTATCTTCGCATGCTTTTGCAAAGCTTAGTCAAAAATATGCCGCTATGATGGAAGTGGCGAATAAACATTAATTTGAATAAATTAATTTACATTTTCATACCTAGGTACAAAAGCTCTAATGAAGGGTTTTGCTAATTTATCATATTGTCTCTTCTATTAAGCTTTTTAGAAAATTATGGGGCCAACAGAACGTAACCAATGGCCAGGGAATGATACTCGTATTTGGCAAGTCTATTAATTCGAATCATGTAATGATAGAGTCTGAAAAAATATGAAACCCTCATGAACCATTTACACAAATGTAACTAAACAACCATTACTAAATTATAATGAATCTTTGGACAATTTCACACAGCGCCAGCTAGCCCCAAAGTAAGCAACTTAATGCTTGTGTTATGGGTGCTAGCTTAACGGATATACTACTTATATACTTTTTTTTTTTTTTTTAAATACATAAATATTATACATAGTCACACCCAGACCCGTCACAGAAATTAAAATTCATCATTTCAATTTCTGCCCGGCCGGGTATCGAACCCGGGACCTCTCGGCATAGTAGTCCGTTCTGAACCACTACACCAAACGGCCGACAAATGAGGGATAATTCCAAAATATTCTACTTATTCGTATTAAACTTCAGAGGCTCTTAATAAACCGAAACAGTTTTGCAGCAGCAATTTCCGCCATCCTAAAATGTAAAGCATGTTAACGACTGCAGCGGTGTCTGGAAAATTTGAAAAGTGCATAAAATTGCAAGACATTTTTCCATCGACATCGCAGCGTGCAATATTGCAACGCGCACTCAACATCCCGTTTTTAAAAAGAGATGAAAACTGAGATTTCGCCCGAGCAGCAGCTCCGCTATTTGAAAAAGAAATGCATTTTGTATGAAGCTACTAATTGACTTTTAATTAATAAGAGTACCTAGGTACAGTCCGTGAAGAAATCTTCTAAAGATATTACGACAACGCTTAACGTTCAAAGCTGCGATCTATAAATAATTAAAGATAACAATCATCCGTATATTCCAAATGCGCCATAATATATTTGACCAATTATAGGTAGGTATATTTTTATAAAAAGCTTTTGTACTTTTGGGATGTGATGATAAAGACAGTTCACTGCTACAAAAATGATTAAGGCTGAGTTGCACCACCGAACTTTAACCGTAACTATAGCGATAACAGGTGCTTTTTGCAGGTGAGTTTAACATATTTTTGAAGTTTGTTAAAGCTAAAGTACTTAAGAAAGACAGCGCAAGTGCAACTCAGCCTAAAACTTCCACCTGACGTTACCGTTAGCTGAGTAAGCGTTTTCTATAAAGAAATTGACACAAATATTTGTTATACACCCCAGGGTAAACGTGGCGTTTGCAGAGGCCTGTATCGACAGAGAAATATTGACATTTAATCTAAGCTCAACCCGGAGATTGGAATCGGTTTTTACCTATAAATGTAACGATATCCGTGATCATAATGTGTATAACTTCGATAATCCTATTATATTGTTACCTTCAACCCCTTCTGTTTTCAAAATTTATAGTTGTTGTCAAGCCCAAGGTTTTGCAATTTTACGAATAAAGTAAAATAACACAGCAGTAGTTGTAACTCTTTGTCAGTAAAAGTAGAAAAATATGCTTCGAAAAATGAAAGTCGTGTAGGAGGTAGGTACACACGAGTCGTGTGTCCGTATCTGGGGTTTCAAATGAAATAAGTAACTTTAAAGGTAAGGCTTTACTTTACTCGTAATATAAATTGCATGTCTAGAAATTACATAATGCGAAAAGAGTTAGGTACATTAAGAAAACTGAATTCAGAACCTCCTCATTTTTCAGCTGTACATTATTCACATTCCTTTATTGCGAAATGTCGGCGGTATCCCATCGGATCAATCATTTTTCCTACAAAGCTCAGAATCCAATTAATACGGCTTACATCCGTGAACGAGTACGGCTTATATTCCCCACACGAGGTGATTGTGATGACATTATTTCCTCAACTTTATCTCACACAAATGAGTAAGCGTATTCATATTTATGAGGGTTACATAAAATGATTAAAACAGGGTTCATATTTCAAGCAATTTGAAACTTATTGTTATCTTTTCATGCCATCATCAAAGACACAACCTCAACATGCTTAATATCTAAACTTTGATCTCCTACGTCTCTATAAAAATGTAAACAAAATGTTTTCTAAACCATGTGAACTTAACTTATTACTGGAAAGAAATCTTCCATTGTGCAAAAAGTAAAAACCGACACTAAACAAAGATACATACATGGAAGTGAATTTAGATTGCAATCAGGTCCAGAATGCAGTGTAACTCGATATCGTTTCGCGCACTTCCAGAGTCCATACAAAGTGGTGCCCTTGCCCGCTCGGCCCGTCCATTAACTAATAACCGTTGTCGCAAACAACGTCCGATTTCGAGATAGTCTCCTAGTCTCCTATCTCTCTTACTAGCTAGAGCCATCTCTTACGGGCAAAAAAACAGGGGGGGGGGGGAAAGACAGACAACGCTTCTCTATCAACTTTCATTGAGAATAAGTGGAATTTCCTTCAGGAAAATTATCTCAATTAAAGGTTTTTCTTTGATTGCTATTAATTAATTAAGAGATGATTGTTACAATAATAATGTTCCTAACGTTTTCATTATACGGGGGTTATTTATTTTTTCCTTTTCGATTACAGTGCAGCAGTGTTTATACCAGTAAGTATTCATGGGAAACTAGTGTAGTGAGTACTTACATAAGATGTTCTAATATGATAGTAGTAGCACCTTTAGTCGTATACAGGGTGTTAGGTAAATGGGTATATGAGCCGACACTAGCCCATGTTAACATAGGCATATAAATGGTATGGTGAAGTCAGAAATTTTATATGATCATTTTATTTTTTTTTATTTTCATACAAAATAAATTTTATGAAATACGATTTGTATGAAAAATAAAATAATTAAAATGAAGATATCAATTTTCTGACTTCACCATACCATTTATATGAACATGTTAACATGGGCTAGTGTCGGCTCATATACCCATTTACCTAACACCCTGTATAGGTACCACATTGACCTTTTAGTGAAAACTCTCACAATTAAGAGCGAGTGCCTAGCTTGCTCGAGTTGGCTCGTGAATTTAGCTAGAGCGTTTAAGTCAGGGCCCGATCTCAGGCGAACTGCTGTGATTACTGTAATACGTTTAATTGAATTCTAATCTTGATTTGTGACCGGAATCAAGAACTCAGCAATTTAAACCAGTTTTGTAATCACACCCCTCAAGGTTACAGACATAGAAGTTAAGTTTACAATTATTGGACTCTGAAAAAACTAGAAATACTTAGGTTATCATTTAAAACCAGATGTAAAGTTTTGTGTGCACATTAAGAAGTAGAATATGTTATGGTTATCATTATTGTCTTAATTTTCTTATGAGCCATTAAATGTCTCACTTCCAAAAAATAACTGAAATAATTAAAAGGACCTAACCAGAAAATACGTATCTCAAAGGTTTGTAAACATCTGCTTAAAATCTTAACGACGCTTAGCAACTTGTTCTACGTTAGTAAAATGTAAAATCTGTAATATATTCAAAAAGCAATTTTCTCTAAACTCCTAAAGCCATTTGACCGCAGTAAGCCGCTTAGTTTTGCAAAGACATGTTCCAATTAAAATTTGCGCGTGGCTAAACTAGTGGCCTGCTTAACGCTGCCGCACACTGGAGTCATAAAGTAGCCGCCACTAACTTCTATAGACGTTTATGTCAAGCCACCATACCCGGCTACAACTAGCGAATTATTTTCTTCAGTAATTATTATCCTGAATCGGATACAGACACTTGAACATTATGCTTAATCTGCGCCTTATTAAATGCTAAAAATACAACTGATTGGCTACCTAGCATAGTCGTTCAGACACCGGTCGACAAGGCTCCTGTACCTAGGATTCGAATCCTTCAGCATTTAAACCTGGAGTAATGGATTACTTAGACTTAGAAATAGGTATAAAGTATATATTTCAATAAGTTTCTTCGTCAATTTGAGATTAGTAAATAATGCGTAAATGGAAAAACATACCTTTAACGGCTGCAAGTAGGTAGTGGTAGCCACAAGTCGCCTCTTCGTGGCCGCCACTGGTGTCCAAGTGTACGGCCCAGCTTACGGGCGTGACGGCTGTAAAAACAATGTACATGATAGCATTAGATCGGTCGTAACTCGTAAAGCTGGAGGACGGCGCAATAAATCCACTGATAGCGCTGCCCGTTAAGGGCCCTATGCTTATTCCATCAGATTTATATCTGAGATTAGCATCCTTGTAACTTAACACTTAAAATTTCCGCATTTTGTATTCCGAGCTCGTATCAACTTTTCGATTTTTCTGTCTCCTACCTACTTATACTTTATAAAGTCAAAAGAGGCATATAGAACCTAAGAACACGACAACTTTCAACAAGGACTTTCAGAATTTAAGCACCATCTACTTACCTACTTAACATTTGAAATGCAAATGCGAACATAGGCTCTTACTTTACTTATCCAAAAAGCACATGTGTACCTTTTTGTACTTAAGAAATATTTGGTTTCGTTAAAACAATGAATTTAATTAATGCAAAAACCAGGCCAGAGATAACAAACTGCGGAAAGGGACTCTAATAGATTTTCCCATAACGGACCATAAACACTGAAAGCGCTCAGTGTATCATTATAATGCCTGCCATTAATGGGAGTCGTTAAGTATTACGGTATAAAGCCTATTTTACCAGCCATTATCTGTTTAAGGTACCTAATTTTAAATGGTATTTTTATTTACAATCTCTTATCAACATGCTAACGACTTGCGCATAAAGAAAACGATATAATCTTTGCTTAGTGGGCCTCGATGGCGCTTATAATTATTTAAGCTTATTATGCTACTTAAAAATTTGTCACGTATTTTATTAGAGGTGATTGTCAGTATTGTCACATACTTATTTTATTGAAAACTAGCTACTGCCTTTACTTAGACGGGTACTATTCATTATATTATAAATAACGGATATCGTTTTGACTGAAATATAGGCTACTGAAAACCTATTGTTGGGGACGACTCGCCGAGAAGGAGGAAATCGGCGAAATAGTGGCGCGAACGAATGCGTACACCGTTGCGCGTAAACTGTAAATGTGTATGTTTTGTATGTTAATTATTGAATATTTAAGGTTTTAACATGTATTTGATGGTCTCTGTAATAATATTAAATAGCTTGATATATAATTTATGGAAATAATAACCGATTATGTAAGTTACGTAAGTAAAGATAGTAAATGATGAATAATTCTTTATAGAAGATGTAATTTATTAAGGACTAAGTTAAATTGTAATATATAAGGAAAGACGAAACCTATGTACTACTTTTTACATGAAAATAATAAAGAGGACACATATTAATTAAGGAAAACAGATAATTAAGAATAAGAAGATAGGGAATCGGTTAGGAGTGAGCGAGATAGGCATGTGAGCGCTCACGGACGCGTCTGTCTGAGAGGGAGGGTTTGAAAGAGAGATAGCCTACATTCGGGCATAGCGATTGGTGTAGATTATGGGCGATTGCCGCGACTAAACCCTCGCTCTCAGACAAGACATAAGAAGCCCAAAATGGTGAGTTCGTCAAGTCAGTTCGTTTAGTTCGCAGTTAGTCAGTTCGTCAGGTCAGTTCGTGAATCCAGTCAGTCCAGTGCAGAGAAATCGGAATAAGTGCGAGTCGAGCTAAGCTCCTCCTAAACGCGACGCGGTTGCCCTATTCGAACGGGCAAAGTGTAGTGTAGTTCTAGACTTAAGGACAGGACCTACATAGTGTTAAGTGAAGATTTGTGAATTTGTGAAGTGATTAAAGAAGCTATACAGTCCATTGCGTTTTTATTTATCAAGAACTATCGATGAACGGTTGGCGGTTCGAGCTCCGCCGATCAGACCCAGTGCACGCACCGACACACCAAGCGGCTACTTCAGATCCCAACAGTGGGCGGTCGTGCACAGTTTGGTCCTTCGAGCCGGATCTACGGAACCCCTGGATCTACGGCACCCTGGAATACGGAACCCTGGGGTAGGGAACCCCGGACTACGGAACCCCAGAATACGGAACCCCAGACTACGGAACCCCGGACTACGGAACCCCTGGTCTACGGAACCCCGGACTACGGAACCCCTGGTCTACGGAACCCCAACTAAGGAACCCGAGCTACGGAACCCGGACTTTGGAAACCGGAACGTAAGGAAGCGGGTCATAGTTGGAACCCTACGGACTACGAGCACTTAGAACCCGATCATCAACTGGAACTATGGTGGTTACCCGGAGCCAAGACGGCAGGGAACCCGCGGAGGAGCAGCCGAGAACGCGACAAGCCACGCTGAGGCGAACGTTCGCGGAGCCGCCGCAATCACCTTCGACTGGACCACTACGAGAAGAGGGTCAAGAAATGGAACCCCCGAGAGGAGAGGGGCAAGAAAGAGAACCCTCACGAACAGAGGTGCCAAGAACTGTGACCATACGTGCGCCATCAGTGAGGTCAACCTCAAGTGCGACCGCCAGAATAAGAGCAGCGGAGATCGCGGCAGCGGAACGGTTGGCTGCGATTAGAAAGAAGGAACTTGAACTCGAAGCGGACCTTATAAAGAAACGTTTGGCCGCCGAGATCGAAGACATTCAAGAAGAAGAGAGAGTTGCGAGCGAAACCGGCGACCACGCACACGAGCGGGTCGAAGGCTGGCTACGCGAGCAGCCGATTGCGACCGCGACAACAACGACGCGTGTTGAGGATACGGGTGCGCCACGGGGGGAGCCCCCCGATGAGGGGCGCTACTCAAGATCGCCGACGCGGACGCCTGCGCGGGAACGTCAAAGAAGCAGCGGGCGCGCTATCGAGCAACTAGCAGAAGCCATCAGAGATATGGCATATCGGCCGGGCAGACAGGAATTGCCAATATTCAGCGGAGCAGCAACGGAATGGCTTCCGTTTTGAGCGGCGATCCGTGATTCCGGGATTCTAACGAAGGGAACACCGGCCGACAATCTAGCAAAGCTGCGGTCAAGTTTAAGGGGAGAGGCCAGAGAGGTCGTCGCGGCTCTACTTTACACTGCAGCAGATCCAGTGTTGATAGTGAGAACGTTATACCAGTACTATGGAAGGCCAGAGCACATAATAGATCATGCGCTGGAAGAGATCAGACATCTGCCGAAACCAGGAGCCGCAGCAATGGATCTCAACAAGTTCGCTATCAAGCTCCAGAATATTGTGTCGATTATTCAGAATATCGATAACAGTGGATATTTGATGAATCCTATGTTGGCGAGGGATGTCATTGAGAAGCTCAATCCTCACACACGGACGAGGTGGTGTGACTTCGCAGCGGACAGGAAGCGGCCGGGGGAACCAGAAATCGTAGCACTGTCTCGCTTTCTAATGGAAGAGGCGGACAAAGCGATGATGTACTCCTATACGCCGATGGCCTCCGGTTCCGGAACGCAAGCCTCAACTTCGAAGCCGCCAGTGAAGAAAAGTGCGCGAATATATAACGCGAGTGAAACGACCGCACGCAATGACAATAATGGACAAGTTAGTGACAATAAAAGACAAATAAAGTGCGTGTGTTGTGGTGGAGATCACGTAGTGCCGGACTGTGATCGGTTCAAAGACAAAAGTGATTCGGATCGGTGGGAACTGATAAAGAAGTGCCGATTGTGTTTCCTGTGCCTAGTGTCCACTCATAGACGGCAAAACTGCAAAGCCCGTGCTTGTGATCGTTGTGCTAGACCTCATCACCACCTGCTGCACGCGGACCGGAGAACTACGCCTGTGCAGGAGACCGTCGTGACTGCGACCGCAACTACGGATCGGCAGGTACTTTTAAAGATGTGTCCGGTGACCCTGCGAGGCCCTCTAGGAGAGGTAAGGACCTACGCCCTTCTGGACGAAGGCGCTACGGTCTCACTGATAGACGCTGACCTAGCGAAGTCGCTAACCAAGGGCGGGACGCCGAGGCCCATAACCATCAAGGGGGTCAATGCGACAACGAAAGAGGAGGCCAGCCGCGAGGTACAGTTAAACATAAAGGGTCGGTTCGAGAATGAGGAGCACGAGCTGGTATTGAGGACGATAAAGAACTTCGAGCTGACACCTCAGACAGTACCAGGCCGTGTATTGAAGTAGCCGCACTTAAAAGACATTGAAGGTCTGACCTATGGAAAGGCGAAGCCACAGGTCCTAATAGGGGCCGATCATTGGGACTTGCTCGTGGCCACCGACGTGAGACGAGGAGCAAAGCACGAGCCAGCGGCAACTAGGACTCCGCTGGGATGGGCGGTCCATGGGATCCTGCCGTTCAGGATGATAAAGAAGAACGGTGGAACGGTGCTCCACATCGTGGACAACCTAGAGAAGATAGTGGCTTGGAATTTTGAAATGGAGGCGCTCGGTGTGGGTGTGAGGAAGGCCACCAAGCCCGCCGAGGAGAAGGCCGAATCAACGTTTAGAGAGACAGTGCGCAGAACGCCAGACGGGCGCATCGAGGTAGGGTTAACCTGGAAAGAAGGAAATGTTACCCTACCTCCAAGCTACAAGGAGGCGCTGAAGAGACTCGTGAACCTCGAACGGCGGATGGACCGGAATCCGACATTTAAATCAAGTTACGAGCTGCAAATAAGAAGATTAATAGAGAAAGGATATGTGGAACCCGTGACACGACTAGAAGAAGAAAAGAGGTGGTTCCTTCCGCATTTCGCGACGGCAAATTTGAACAAACCAGAGAAGATACGCCTGGTTTTTGACGCTGCAGCTCAAAGCGACGGACGGTGCCTGAACGATTATTTACTGGAGGGGCCTAACCGTCTTAAAGACTTACCCGGCATCTTGTACCGCTTCCGAGAGGAAGAAGTGGCAGTTTCCGCTGACATCGCAGAAATGTTCTTACAAGTGCAGGTTCGAAAGGAAGACCGGCCTGCGCTGACTTTCCTGTGGCGGGGGGAGGATCGAACGAACCCGCTACAGCGATATCAGTTCAAGAGGTTAATATTTGGCGCAAACTGCTCCCCCTTTTTAGCACACAGTGCGCGAGACTATAACGCCGAATCTTTTAGAAAGGAGCACCCCAGAGCATATCGGGCCATCACCCACTGTCACTACATGGATGACTATATAGATAGTTTTAAAACAGAAGAAGAGGCGAGTGAAGTTGCTGAAGAAGTCAACTCGGTAAACGAAAGAGCGGGTTTCAACCTCAGGTGTTGGAGCAGCAATGCCACAGGAGTGCTAAAAACATTGCCGGTCGAAGAGCTAGCTCGAGAAGAGGATGTCATCTTAACAAATAGACCAGAGGCCCCCGACAAAACACTGGGCATGATCTGGCACCCTGCTACAGACCAGATAGGGTTCAACACAAGGATGGCACGGGTGCCAGCCGAGATCAAGGACGGGATGAAGATACCAACCAAGCGACAAACACTAAGTCTGGTAATGTCTCTCTATGACCCACTGGGACTAATTAGTCCGCACATACTGACTGGAAGGATTATATTAAAAGATGTGTGGAAGTCAGAAATTGATTGGGACCAAGAACTGGATGCGCCTGAAGCCCAAGAAATAAAGATTTGGCTCGGCAGGCTCGACCAATTGGCGGAGATTAAAATCCAAAGGAAGTACGATAAATTGCGGGAAACGGAAGAGGGCGAACTACATATGTTTTGCGACGCGAGCGAGCAGGGTTATGCAGCAGTGGCATACGCGCGCTTCCCAAAGAAGAACGGAGGCGCCGGGGTGAGCCTGCTCGCCTCCAAGGCGAGAGTGTCGCCAAAGAAGACCCAGACTATCCCAAGGCTGGAGTTACAGGCAGCAGTGATCGCAACCAGACTCGCGGTCTCCCTGAAGCGAGAACATCGGTTGCGGTTCAGCCGGACCTTCTACTGGACCGACTCCAGCACTGTCCTGCATTGGATAAAGAATGGCGCCAAGCTCGAGCGACAGTACGTGCAAGTAAGGTTGGGAGAGATCCAAGAAGACTCCGAACCCCAAGAATGGCGCTGGGTCCCCACCGAAATGAATGTCGCCGACGAGGCGACTAGGAAGAAACTGGACGGGGAGGTCATAACGACGACTTGGCTCAGCGGTCCCGAGTTTCTGAAAGACCCGGAGGCCTCATGGCCTGAACTGGAGGAGCGAGCGGTGCACACGGCGCAAGAGGAGCCACATGACACCCTCATAGACATGAGCAGATTCTCCAGCTATGAGAAACTTGTGAGGACGTTGGCGTATGTATTGCTCTTCATCCAAAGAGTGAAGACGAAGAGCAAAAGAGAACTGGACGTGCAGCACCTGGAAGGCGCGGAGAAGATCCTAACCATCATGGCGCAACAGGAGAGTTTCCCCAAGGAAGTGAAAGAATTGAGGACTGGAAAGCCGATTCCAAAGGAAAGTCGACTATTCGCGTTGGACCCTGCGATGCACGAGGGCATCATCAGGATGAGGGGTCGCATACAAAGAGCAGCAGTCGACGAGGATGTGAAAAGGCCGATCATCCTAGACAGAAGGCATCAGCTGACGAAGTTGCTGGTGAAACATTACCACGAGCGGGCTCTCCATGCAAACAATGAGAGAGTCGTGAACGAGTTGCGGCAAAAGTACGCAATACTGGGGCTGAGAACGGCGGTTCGCTCAGCGGCACACTCGTGCCAGCTTTGTCGAATAAGGAAGGCGACACCGCAGCAGCCAATAACTGGAGACCTACCTGATTCCCGACTGAAAGACTTTCAGCGGGCCTTCACTCACTGTGGAGTGGACTACTTCGGCCCGATGCTGGTGAAGATCGGGCGCCGTCGAGAGAAGAGGTGGGGTGCACTCTTCACGTGCCTCACCACGCGAGCAGTGCACATTGAGTTGGTACCTTCCCTGAGCACCGACTCTGCAATCATGGCGTTGCGCCGGATGGCGGCGCGACGAGGATGGCCGGCAGTGATCTGGTCCGACAATGGGACCAACTTCAGGGGCGCGGACCAGGAACTGCGAGCAGCGTTCAAGGAGTGGCTGCCGGAGCTGAAGGATGCGGCTCTCACACAGAGGGTCCGATGGCAGTTCATCCCACCAGGCGCTCCGCACCAGGGCGGTGCGTGGGAGCGTCTGGTCAGGAGCATCAAGGTGGCATTGGCCGCCACGCTGCGCGAGCGGGTACCGAGCGAAGAGGTACTCGCCACATTGCTGAGTGAGGCTGAGCATTCAGTCAATTCTCGCCCACTCACCCACGTCTCGGTTGATCCGCGAGATCCCGAGGCCCTCACCCCTAACCACTTTCTGTTGGGGACATCATCGGGTCTACCCCTAACGGGCCCGACAAGCGCTGACGAGAAGAGGTTTTGGCGCGCGACGCAAGCGCTTGCCGACGCCTTCTGGAGGAGATGGTTGCACGAGTACCTCCCTACCCTGGTACCGCGCGGCCAATCGCAGAACCAGCAGCGACAACTAGCCCCTGGCGACCTTGTGGTCGTTGTGGACCACGCCCTACCCCGAAACACGTGGCCGCGAGGCGTCGTGGAGCGAGTTTGGCCGGGGCCTGACGGAGCAGTACGAGTGGCGGAGATCCGGACCAAGGGCGGCGTCTTCCGACGCCCCGTGACTCGGCTCGCCGTGCTGAGGATGGAGTAGGCGGCGCCGGGAGCTTCGCCGGGGGGAGAACTGTTGGGGACGACTCGCCGAGAAGGAGGAAATCGGCGAAATAGTGGCGCGAACGAATGCGTACACCGTTGCGCGTAAACTGTAAATGTGTATGTTTTGTATGTTAATTATTGAATATTTAAGGTTTTAACATGTATTTGATGGTCTCTGTAATAATATTAAATAGCTTGATATATAATTTATGGAAATAATAACCGTTTATGTAAGTTACGTAAGTAAAGATAGTAAATGATGAATAATTCTTTATAGAAGATGTAATTTATTAAGGACTAAGTTAAATTGTAATATATAAGGAAAGACGAAACCTATGTACTACTTTTTACATGAAAATAATAAAGAGGACACATATTAATTAAGGAAAACAGATAATTAAGAATAAGAAGATAGGGAATCGGTTAGGAGTGAGCGAGATAGGCATGTGAGCGCTCACGGACGCGTCTGTCTGAGAGGGAGGGTTTGAAAGAGAGATAGCCTACATTCGGGCATAGCGATTGGTGTAGATTATGGGCGATTGCCGCGACTAAACCCTCGCTCTCAGACAAGACATAAGAAGCGCGCCTCGAGCCCAAAATGGTGAGTTCGTCAAGTCAGTTCGTTTAGTTCGCAGTTAGTCAGTTCGTCAGGTCAGTTCGTGAATCCAGTCAGTCCAGTGCAGAGAAATCGGAATAAGTGCGAGTCGAGCTAAGCTCCTCCTAAACGCGACGCGGTTGCCCTATTCGAACGGGCAAAGTGTAGTGTAGTTCTAGACTTAAGGACAGGACCTACATAGTGTTAAGTGAAGATTTGTGAATTTGTGAAGTGATTAAAGAAGCTATACAGTCCATTGCGTTTTTATTTATCAAGAACTATCGATGAACGGTTGGCGGTTCGAGCTCCGCCGATCAGACCCAGTGCACGCACCGACACACCAAGCGGCTACTTCAGATCCCAACAGTGGGCGGTCGTGCACACCTATTTTGTATTGAACTACTGGAAGTGCCGACCAACATTTTGCATAAAGCAAGTAAAAGTTCATTTGCTTGGTTTGGGGAGTCCAGTTCAGTTAAATGAATGAATGCATGCATGAATTTGTGTTTGTCCAAATCTAGTACTTAGGTATTAGTAATACCGTATTACGTTAGTATTAAGAAAAATCTATCATTTTTCTTAAGATAAATTGATAAATTAGTTAGTGTTTTTTTTTCGGTTACACGCATCTATTCTACGCATTGATTTTTGTTTTCGTCGTCATGCTGTAATTTTCAAGAGATGCTAATAAAACTGTTAATACGGAAATCATGACCCCTTGTCTGGACCACCTACTTGTGCACGTGGAAGCAAATCCACGGATTAGAGCGAGTAAACGAGCCCGATAGGTTTTTGAAGTATAATGAAAGTTAAACACTCAATATGGTCGAGTAAAATTAGATCCGCTGGGACCGAGACACAAGTTTTAACGAATTCTCCTTGTTTATTGTTTGGATAGCACTGGAAACAATAAAGTACCTACTCTCAAACTCTCACCCAAAGTAAGTAATAAAACTAAAGAAAGACTATAAACATGTAAGTATTGCGAGGAAAAAGTGTTTGTAAAAACAAAGCTTGTGTGGCAAAAAGTTAGCATTAGCTTGTCACGGCGTAAGCGCGCCGCCATGTAGGTACCTACGTGACTTTTTTACACGATTCGATCTCATCCCATGATGAACTGTCACAGCTGTGAACTGTCAAATTGGCATATTTTCTTTGTTACACTTTTTAGGTAAACTTGATAAAATGTCAGTTTTTGCTTTAAACTTAATAACAAGCTTTTAATTATTGCAGTGCACGTTGGAGTTTTTAATGGAGATGTGTATGTTTGTACAAACTACATTCATTCTTTGAATTATAAAACATTTTTTCAGACGCGTATGTTCCCAGGCAGTCGAGGACGTTTCAGAGTGCATTTCAAAACCCATCTGTTTCTGCGTTACCTACATTTTCCCTAACACATCAAGAGCCTCTGGAAAAATCTCGATGTTTTTAAAATACATACTTTGTTTTACTTTTATATTGCAAAAGTTACTAATAGCTGTTTTCAACTTTAGTAACCAAACACTGAAAACGAGAAACACATTAAGCAAATAACGTTTTGGAGACACTTTTAGATTAATATTTTCCAATTTTCGTCTCTACTCTAACGTAAAAACCTCTCTAATAACCTCCACAATGGCACGTCTAACAACTTTAAACTTAATTAACGTTCCTACATCATCCAGACTGATTTAGACTGACGTACTGAATAAAGGCCCAGCCTAAACGGACAACATTTTATGTAAATTTACGCAAAGCATGGCATCTGCAATTCGGTTACATCGTTACTTAGGCAAGAGCCGCAAAATAAGCGAGCCTGTGCTTATCCGATTGGCCAAACGAGGTTATGAAGGTATAGCCGCATAATAATAGAAGCCTCACGTCTTGCTAGTACCTCAAACGGAGTTGTTAGGAGATCCTTTAATCTAAATTGAATAATAGATAATATTACCAATGTATATCGCACGAATTACTTGCTATCTAATTAATAACAGACGGGCGTCCCTCGAGTGCCTATGCTAATTGAGTTTTAGGTTTATTTGAATTGAATTTACATTTCGGTTGACTAAATAAAACTATATGTTTCCAACATTTACTACTTCAGTTTCACACATTTTATGGGTAAATACTTTAAAGGATACGTCTAGAACAAAAAGGTTGAGCGAAATTAATTTAAAGTCGACACGTGATCAATCATGATGGATACGACATGAACAATAAACTCAATTAAAATTAACAATCGATTATCTATTAGTAAATTGCTCTCTTGCTGTGTCAGAACATTGTGTAAGTAAATAACTGAGTAAATAGGTCGTACGACACATTATTGCCATAAAGTAATAACAATAATAAATGTAAGCTTAGTTGGCGTACGAACTGGAACAAACAGAGTTTTGAGTGTTATTCATTTAAAGGGGTCGTTATTAGTGGGAGTCCTTCCAAAGTTCGATGAAAACACGCTGGCATTTGCAGACAGTGCAGTAATATGAATTGTTTCGAAGACAACCAGAAAAGTGCCATAGAAGTTCAGCCTAGCGTTATTGGGCATGGCGTTATACGGTCGGTAAAAATGAATTGCATAATTATGGATGTTGAATATAATATTAAAGAAAAAATGCAAGCTAAAAATGTATCTAGGGAACAATAAACCACCTACTTAGGTTTCTGTAGGTAACGAGCAAAAAGCTTTTCACCGTAATGCTATGAAACAAAAACGTAAGGCCTCGTGGGAACACTTTTAACATTAAACGGTCGATTCATGAGATTTTCGTAGAAATAGGTAACATTATCAAGATTTTTCACTTAAAATAATCGAGTGCGTCTTGTTGCTCGAAAAAACCAGACCCTTCTTGCTTGTTTAGGGTAGGCTACCTTACACTTAAGGAGCGACGCGACGTTGTGGCTCAAAATAACTGTAGCCTAAAATAACTCAATGTTTCGACACGATAGCACTATTTAAGTTTCTATAACCAGTGTTATATTAGTCCAGTAGCCTGAGAAGTTACCAAAATATTGTTTCTGTTTAGCCCGAAGGCTACTGGCTTTATAGCTTTAAGTTCTCCCTATGTTCCAACGAAATTGAACTATGGCATTAAAAACTAAATAGTAAGTTGTCTAAGCAAAGGTTGTGGGTTCAAGTAGGTATCTGTCTGTTATCTTATCATGCTTAAATCACTGAACTGATTAAGATGAATTTGGTGTAGGGATAGTTTGACATCTAAGGACAAAAATAGGAAGATTTATCTAGGTTTTTGATGGGAGAGACGTGCGCGATAATGTCAAACTGTGACAAATCAAAATTCAGAGAGTGATATTTGTGATAGAAATCATCGGGCCTAGTCAATCAACGAATACAGAATCAGCAGCAAATATGAGCGGCAAATACCAAGTACATTGTACTTATGTATTTACGCGAGGTAAACTCAAACAAAAATATCAATGTTCGAACCTGCATCCAGATGTATGTACTATCGGCAACAGTGTTAACTGCCCATTGCCAGACATGACATCTCGTTCTATCGCAAAGAATCACCATTTGATTAGAGCAAGAGCAAAAACGGAAATGGATAGTTAACAGTGTGGCCGTGTGTACATACAAAACAAACATTTGCGGTAAAAATGTAGGTACTACTGGGTACTTTGCCCAACCAAAATAAATGTAAACATAGCTGTACACCTACCTATACATAAGTTATTGCTACATTATTTGACAACATTATTATGGTTACGTTATTGTTTTGGATTACCTCTAGGTACGAGTATACCTATCACCTACCGTGAAAGAAAGAAAACACATTTTCAGGTAACGTAATCTCACACTTTTTAGTGAATATTCAAGTATAGCAGCTAGCTTACAACGAGCTTAGCTACGTTCAAAACAATGTCAAAAAGTTAATTGAATGAAAATGAAATGTAGTGCGGGTTAGAAAAAATAATTTCACTTGCAATACAATTTTCAAACTCTGAATTCAGCATAAAACTGCGGGTACTTTTTAATTGAAAAGCTTTTAAATTTCCACTACTTAAGTATCCAGGGTCTACTCAAGGGGATAAATAAAAGTCAAGATCTTTCAGATGTCAGATGCACGCATTTAACGGAACGTTCAAGCGTTACTTATCGATCAGGGTAAGGTCGCTCGCACCGTAAACTTAGTGTGATTCACTCGAGATTTCTTCATGGACGTAGACGAACGACTCTATAAAGAATTAAACTCGCACGCGAGTTGAAAATCGCTTAGCTTCAGTGAATAAAACCCCTGCTCGAAGAAAAATAGATAACATAGAGTGGGAACTGGCCATACGAATTGTACAGTCAGCGTCAAAGAGTTCGTGACACCCAATGCAAATGTAGCCAAAAAATTCACAACACGACTTGACGAAAATTGGAATAAGGCTGTGTTGTCAACATTTTGGCCACTTTTGGTGCCACGACCTATTTGACGCTGCTGTACTCGCAAATGAGGTTTGGAATAGGCCGATAAGATCTAAGGCACACCAGCCAACTGGTCAATTAGTTTTATTAATAGACAAACTTGTTTGCTAACTTATAATCCAGATTACAATTCAAAAACGTTTAAATTCGTCAAAAAGGAGCCACCGAATTTAGGATAGGTAAATTTACCTAGTTTTGGTCTTTTGGCTGGTGCAGCCGATTAGATAGTATTTATTTATTGCAAATAAAAGGAGTTCAGAAATAATATTACGAGTAAAACGACAAAGGTGTAAGTAAATATTAACAAGAAATTACCAAATCGATCATATTTCATATTGAAAATTTAAATGACATAAAAATCATCAATATTCCTTATTTACATAAAAAAAAAACTAACCTGGGTTTGCTCGAGCAGCGTTTCCACCACTAAACACTTTTAAAACCCTTCACAAACTTTCCTCTAGACGTCTGTTCACAGCGGAGGTTGGATAGCGACTGACTGTCCGGTGCTCGAATTGAGTGTTAGAACTTGTATGAGTTACCGGATCTGACGTCAGTTGATATCCAATACTATTAATAATTATCATTTTTATTGACATTATTTATTATTAATTATTATTATTAAATAAGAGATATCATTTTTACTATTTTTTCTGTGAATTATTTTATTCAAACGTGTTTATAATCCGGGCCTTTTCAAGGCGAGAGTGAATAGGCACTTACAGGGCAGATATGTAGGTACACCATCCTAGACTGCATCTCACTTAAACACGAGGTGCCATTGCGGTCAAATACCTGCCTTATTTTGCATAAAAAATACTCACTTGGCACCGTTTGGGAATTTTTATTTAAGCTTAACATCGGAGACTCAAACTTTTATAATTATTATCAAAAATATTTTAATAACATAAAATAAATAAACAAATACCTACTATATGACAAAAACGAAGCCTCTGAATTAGCAATACCTCGACGTTAGCTAGTTTAAGAGGCTCAACGAACCTGAATGACAGCAGGCGACCGTAGCTCCAGAACACTGCCAAAGTGTCACCCGGAGCGCCGTAATTACAGAGGGCTTCCCTCCGAAGCTTCTTGCCCTCGTTGGAATTACAAATCTGCTAATTAAGCCCTGCCTTGTCGGGCCACGCGTCGTTGGCTCTCCCTCATGGATAATACCAGCACACATACCTTTGATCTGAGCTTTATATAGACGATCATTAGCTCTACGAATGCCACTCGGATCTTTAAGAACAGATAAAGCTGGTTTGGTTATCCACTGGGCAAAAATCGACGCACAACACTTGACTTCGCTTAATACGTTCCGCTAAATTGCACAACGCAGTGTGATAAACAAATACCTAGCTAAAATGTTGCGACTCAATTGTTTAAGTTATCAATCTTGTCACATAAAACAAAGCTAAAGAGTTAGAAATCAAAACATAAGCAACACAAAATATGTTTGTTAACATAGCTCTTTGTCAATAAATAAAATATCCAATACGAACATCAAATGCTCGGCAAAAGAAAGTTATCAACTCCACTCGGAGGATATGCAGTCAAAATTGCGATCGCTGTTCCTACATTCATAATATTGCGTAAGTTCTTTTTATGCCGGAACATCTTCGGGATCAGGGAAACTTGTTACTTAAGGCCCCATCCAAACAAATTGATTTTGATGCTTTACCAGTACCTATTAAAGTTCATCTCAATAATATCTTAATACCCAACACAATATTTTTCTATTGTAAAATATGTTTAGCTATTTCGCTAAAATTTCACGCCACAAGTTAACCAAGTAATATGATTTAGCGTCCTAAATATTTCATCAAAATAATTTGATTATGCAGATGTTCCCTAAAGCGAATTAGGGTAAGATTACCCAAGAAAGTGGAATACATTTCCTAAAATTTTAACAAATTCTCATAACATTTTATATACTTACCTATACCAAAACCCGTATTTTATATGCACACCTCTAAATCTCCGTTAAGACGTCGAAATGTTTATAGGAATAGACTAGGTAGGTACGTGCTTTTGAATATTTTAATAATGAAATATGAGTATACGCGTTCTTTTATGTAGAAAAAGAATCTTATTATTTTTCTCAAAATACATTTGCTAACCTAACAAGAATCCTTTTGAATAGAGAAATAAAAGGAGGTAAACATTGGCTAACTGCAAATCAAAGGCGGATAATTGAAACATCAATTTTAGTTTACTTATTTCCACGTCAAGAACTCCACCAATTGAAATATGTTTCATGTGCTATTTACCTGTCTCTGAAACAGCCTGGTTCGATTCCCATTAGTGAGCACAAAATTTCTGCTTCATTTGGTTTGGTTTGGGGTTGCTCCTCTACCTATCTCATTTTACCCAAGTCTAGTCTACATAAACGTTATGAACAGCATTTTACCACTTCCACCTTCAGTCTGATCATCAGTCCTTATTTAATGCTTAATCTAACATCATAATAATTGGTATCATACTAAACCCACACATTAACATTCCACCCGTTCATCTAAATAGCATTTCAAAGAAAACCGGAAAGAGTTTACGAGGGTCGAAGATAGAAAACTTTCAATTTGTGTAAACGTTTTATTGGAAAACGTCGCGGGCGGCACGCATTCGCATTATGACTGTAGATTTGTGATTGTGCCCGCGGGCGATATTCAATCCACGTCGCCAATCTCTTTTACGACGGAGCGCACCGCGGCGGAATGTTAATAGCGGATCGAACATACAAATATACGACGCAAGGATCAAGCACATGCGAGGGCAAGTCGATCGGAGTCAGATGAGCTCCTGAATCTGACTGTGCGCTGTTTCTGCAACCATTATCAATCCATTATATCGTTCTTCATTTGAGAAGGAATTAATTCTAAATGATACGAAAGTGTGTTTGGAAATAATAAGTAAAATTGGGATATTATGTTCATAGAAGTAAAATGATGCTGAAATAAAAAGAGGAATGATACTTCATTCAAGTAATGGGACCACTCTTAAGTACGTAGAGTCATACTGAACTTTGCTATACTTGTACTTAGAAATATTTTTTGTTAGATGTTTTTATTTCAAGCAAATCTCATCCTCAAAATTCTATTAAGCGATGCCTCTAATACAGCTAGGTAGGTAGGTACATTACATATTTTATAAGCACTCCGTCATACTGTGGCACACAATAACCAAAATATGTTTATGCCAGCCCCGTAGAATATTGACTTACCATTCCCCTCTTGCAAACATCGACTCTAACAATAATAAGAAATGGGATGGTTATTAAGCCTATTTGTGTACCCAATAAAAGCAGACAAAGTACACCTCCATATTGTGTTCTCCGCAATAAAAATACAAGATTTACTTTTTGAAATGTTTTTGCGCATAATGTAATACTGTACATTTCATTTAGGAAGAGTCTTGGTAAGTGGCTTATCTAGAGGTACTGCAAAAATACTGCGATTTATCAAATAAGAATAGGAATAAGTATTTAAAAAACTATTAAAAGATTTTTGCTAGACCTTGGTATTGGATTGGCTTCCTAAAAACGGAAAATCGTGTCATGCGCCAATTCTGTAGAAGACGTCAAGTGTACAGTCAACAGCACATCAACCTGAACACTGGCACCTTATGGTATTCGTAATAGGTGCTATTTTGCAACAAAAATGTAGTGTAAGTCTGTACATTAGTACCAGAACCAGATACTGGAAAGATTTGGTAACGTATGTCGGGTGTCGAGTAACCGCGCTCGTTAGCTGCTGATGGATGGCCTGCGTAGACCGCGCACGCGTCATCCTCCCAGCCTAATTCCCACCTAACCTATTCTGAAACTTAACTTATTGCATTAAGAAACATAATTGAACAACGCCATCCCAAAACCAAGTATACAAACTGTCACCGTTCTAAATTAGCCAATCACTCAACAGTTATGTTCTGTAATTCCTGACTACTGCCTTGTCATTACAGGACACGATTTGAAAATGGTTTTTGAGATTTGTTCTCAAGATAAACATAGTTTTTACTGTAATACGTAGCGATATCGATAGTCAATTGTTTGGCCGAAAGAAAAATAGAAAGTTCTCCATAATTCGTTCCTAGCACTGGGTTTTCAATTTCAAAACAGGTAAGTTAAAAATAATATTTACTTTTAACGACCAATTTGTGCTCTTCCCAAATATTTATCCAAACGAAATGAGGCCAAAATGCTGTAAAAATAACGATTTATGGGCAAACTTTTTACTAATTTCCTACAGTCTATCTATATCATTTACATTTTATTATTTTTGGGGAGTGAATATTATGGCATGCCATAATCGGCAAGATAAGCGTGATAAATAATGCTGTACTAAGTAGGCACTCATTTATTACACGTAGATAAAGTGACATATTTTTTGCCCCACTCATGGAACCCACTCCACAGCCGACTTTATCGCGGTTACTAATTGCATGCTTTACTTATCGCCCGAGTACATCATAAAGAATATTTTGCACGATATCCTGAAATATATTGCACAGTAGGTTAGTTATGAAGCTTGAAGCCTATTAAGAAAATATTAGTAGTTTTAATTAATCGTTCGTTCGTTTCAGCCGAATGACGTCCACTGCTGGACAAAAGCTTCCCCCAAGGATTTTTTTTAATCCACAACGAGGAAGCTCTTGGCCTGTATCTCATCTGATGGTAAGTGACGATCAGGCCGAAGGTGGAAGCGAGCTTCACCCGGAATCCTCAACCACGGAGGAACTGGCTATCTTACCTCTAACTGCCGGAACACAATAATGCTGTTAACATTGTTGGTATTGCGACAGACTTAGGTAAGATGGTGGTAGCTAGCTAGGCGGACTTAGAACAAGCCCTACCACTAACCAAACCGAACAGAAAAATCTGCCCCCACTGGGAATCGAACCCGGGACCTCTGCGTCTGAAGCAGGTGATCTTACCACTAGACCGCAAAGGCGGTTAAATTCTTCATTTTGGCGATTAAATTTTCAATTTCCACAACGACAGGTCCTACGCCGCCCACATCTAGCATCTCCCGCGACCTTTTCGTCCGTGTCGGTCGCAGACTGACGTTCGCGATCGGGCCGTATCGAGCGCATAAGGCGCCCGATCAGTGGCGAACTCAACTAGAGGGTTGCCCACCGCGGTGTTGGACCAAAGTCCAGCCTACGGCGGGCTCACTCTAGTGGGCCCGATCGAGGGGACTACGGACGCGGCCTGAGAGCGCCACGGTAGGCTCGGACCTCGGCTCAGGCCGTGTCCGGGGCCCGTCCCCAGGAACTTGAGGTATCCAGTTTTAGATAGATTATTGTTTGTTTTGTAAATGGTTTAAGTTTTTCGAGTTTCAGTACAAATACGTCATTGCTATGTATTTATTGCCTTCTAAAATTCATGTTTATTCAATTTAGCTCTATTTCATTACATGTTACATGCTTTAAGAAAAAGCTTTATGAATAGAATATTCATGAAGATAATGTATCTTATCCAAAGTAAAGCAATACTGGATTACAATAAAAGCATCGACGTGGAATATTATTAATAAAAAAATACTCTTATCCAGCTTGGTACAGTCGACAGCACATCAGACGATCAGACTATACATATTTGTGGCATAAGATGCCGCAGTGTTTATCTTAAAGTGCTGTCCATACTATAGGTCTACCGCTTAACTCAGTCAGTTTCTGAGGTATACGGGATAGCTCGGGAGAGTGTTTTTTGTTACGTCAAATATCAGTGAGACCACAGAATAAATAATAGTAGTACCAGGCCTGTTCATCTCCGCGAGTTTACATCGAAAACAAAACACGCACGATGGCCCACCTACAGGATACTATTCGACAAGGCCTCACATACGAGCGAACATTGACTTACGCACGCGTATTCTTGTGTATGATGGAAGAAAATAAATAAAATGGTGTACTAAATACTGTGCAGTATTTAACTGCCTAAATAATAATAAAAACACAGAATATTTTTTTTTAAGTTGCCTCAAGACACTGAGAGGTAAATAAGTAGTTAATGTTCATGATAATTTGTATTTCCTCCGCCATTTTCCGCAGTTTGGCACCTCACGTCACATCATTTTACCGAAGTCAGCCCTATAGCTTCGGCGCAGTGCCGATAACTGACGTTTGACAACAAAATGGTGCTTGACTCTTGAGACAGGCTAAATTACACCATATTGTTATTGAAATTGAGCATACATTTTTTTAAATACCTTCGCGAAGTAAAACTTCTGTACGTAGTACTTATTATTATTCTGTGGTAGTACTTCAGATGTGTATGCTCTGTAAGGTCTAAATTTGTCAAAATCACGCCTACTGTCCCATACCTAAGGCACTGACTGAATTAAACGCTAGGCCTATAGTACCTATAGAGGCTGTTTGCGACAGCGGCATCGTCACCGCATTTCTCTGGCATCGACGCACCGCAATATTCAATTTCGCAACGAGCGCTCGAATGTTGTAGGCAACTATCCTATACTATACGTAATAGGTATTCACAAGTTCACAACATAGCCGCCCGCTTTACTTCTAGTTTACAAGCTTGCATTTACTTTCACCTGCTCCAGTTTCTGGGTAACCGAATCTTACATTCAATTTGATACCAGGAGTTTGAACTGAAAACATGGTAGTTTCACCTGAAAAGGTTTAAGGAAAATTATTTGGACTTTAGAGTTTTAGACGAATCTACGTAGCTACCTATTTCGTATATAGGTAAATTGTTGTATGACATGACAATATACATAGGATGTTTCAATGATATGGTCTGATTATGACCCTAAATGGTATCTGTAAAAACTAGTTTAAAAAATAAGATTTGACCTACATTCATACTATAAAATGACCATGAAAACTGTAATTTAACCACCAGCAGAAGAAATAATTTACATCTTCGATTTGAAACTTTGTTATCTTAGAAATTATACATTTCATAAAAATTGAAGACTATTTGGACGATCTTGAAAACTTTTGTAACGATTCTCTCGAGAATAAACTATACTTACTTAGCAATTTACCTTCCATTTTCATAGGTAAACTTGTTGTATTTCAAATTTCTTTTTTACGAAACCTTTGAATTATATCTTGAAAAGAAAACTTTAATAGCCCGTGAATTTTGAATAACAACTTACTTTACTTGTAAATAATGTAACAGCCTAATAAAGGCAATCAATCATGTCGCTAAAAGTTAAAATATGATTACTTTACAGTGAAAATGATATCTATTGCCTTTGTTCATAGGTAAGAGTAAAGTAATAAAAGTTCTAGTGAATGATTTTTTATTCATTAAGATACCTAATAGCACGAAAATGAGTTATCTGACCCAAGGAATTTATTGAACCATTTATATGAATATAGCTATATTCATCGTAAGACAAATCACTTACGTATTTACGTTTCTCTGAATAGCACCTATCTGTGTAGAATACAAAAACAGACGTTAAACTTCAACATTGCTTGAATACAAACTGAGCATTATTGGCGAATGTTTGGCGAAGACTAAACTTTTTGTTTCGGCTCGCGAACTCATTACCGAACTGTCAGCAGTTGAGGTACTCAGCTGCTCGGTGACTGACAGCCGAAGCGAAGTTGGTGCCAGTGTCGATTGGACTGAGCGCCCCACGCTTCGTAGCGTCCTGCTACGACTGTGCTACGAACGCTATTACGATTGTGCTACACGCTACGACTGTAGCGTGTTATAAGATGCTACAATTTTAAAACGCGAGCTGAGGTTGTTGATGTACAGACGGTAGCATTATTAGTACACAAGCATCAGTAGCTACTACATTACAGACTTGTTTCTCGAGGCAAACTTTATCATTGAAATTATCATTACGCTCCCATAATATCAAAACTTTAAAATAAAAATAATACTAACCGTAAACAGATAACTTCACCACAACTGTCCGCGACAGAAAACAGAAAGGTACGGTCCGACCAAATAGGAGGTTTAAAAAAGTAAATTTCAATTGTGAACGAGCCTGTAAAGAGCTTTAAAAGAGATTTCTGTTGGACTTGGAAAACGCAAATATTATCGAAACAAGCGGTCGTATTGTTTGCGGAAAGAACAATGAGACACAATTACTCGAGTCAGACAAAGACGGGCGGGACGATCCTTTCGCGGACGCGGCTAAGCTAATAGGCGCCCCGGATTTTACGTAAGTATTCATTCGAATCTTCGACGAGGGATTGAGGTTGAGGGCAAGCAAACAACTGTTTAATGCTAGCTTTTACCCGTGACTTCACTCACATAAATATCAGTCTGTCACAGAAAGACTTACCTACTCGTACTTACGCATTATAATATTCTCGAGAAAGGCGTGAGAGAGGATTGAACCGATTTGGCATTATAAATATTCGTTGAAACCCGAGGGCAGCTTGGTGAGAATAATTTGAAAAATTGCCTGAAAATCGTAGAACAGAAATCCACGCATGCAATCACAGGTTCGCTAACAAGTAGCTATGAACTAACCACGAATTTAATTAAAATTGACCAAACCGCATACTCATTACCCATATCCATAGCATTAACGAAAAAGTCTAAAAATAAAAATGCAGGCCTAACTATAAAAAGGTGATAAGATAAGATAAGATAAGATAATCATTTATTGTCTTTTCTGTGTAAGTACATTGGTTGTTAAAAATAATACATGCATGTCAAGGTATCAACAGAATTGTCCATTTCGGACGTACAATATTTGGTAGTATAAATTATTACATTAATTGGATTTAATATCATTTACATGTCAATTTTACAGTTGTTTACTTGTCATTAAAATTATTAATTGATTTCGGACGTATAATATTATAGTAGTCATAAATTATTACATTAATTGGATTTCATTTCATTTACATGTCAATTTTACAGTAGTTTACTTGTCATTAAAATATTCATTGAGGTCATAAAAACATTTGGTTAGTAGCCAGTCCTTGAGCGTTCTTTTAAATTTAGGGCCCTCTAAAGATTTTATAAAAACGGGTAGCTTATTAAACACTTTGATGCCCATTACAAATACACTTTTGCTAAGAATATAACTCGAGGAATTCACTATACACATGTCATACTTATGCTGAAGTCTTAAATTATGTTTCATCTCATTTTTTCTACGGAAATGCTCAGAATGATTCTTTACAAATAAACTTGTTTCTAGAATGTAAATACAAGTAAGAGTTAGAAATTTATGATACTTAAAAATATCTCTTAATGAGTCAAATCTATTTATTTTATAAATGGTCCGCAAACATTTCTTCTGAAGAATGAAAGTGGAGCTAATGTTAACGGAGTTGCCCCAAAATATTATGCCGTATGTCAGAATAGGATAGACATATCCGTAGTATGCAGTTTTAGCAACCTCAATAGACGTTATATTTGTTAATATTGATATTGCATAACAACAGCTTGAAATTTTATTATTAATTTTATCAATATGTGACTTCCAATTTATATTAGAATCAACAGTGATACCCAGAAATCTTATTTCAGACGCTTGCTCGATCTGTGTGCCATCTAGTACAATATTTAAGTCCAAAGGCCTTTTCTTATAATTTCTAAATTCAATTAATTTCGTTTTGGCTAAATTTACCTTCAGATTAATGGATTGCAACCAGTTTACTACAAGTTTTAGTGTTCTATATATTTCGTTAACTAAGTTATCTCCACTCACACTGTCCCCAGACATGAATATTGTGGCATCGTCAGCAAACATGACACACAAATGGTCTATGTGTGGCATCATCATCATCATCTCAGCCTAAGGACGTCCTGCCTGCTGTACATAGGCATCCCCCAATGCTTTCCATGTTGCCCGGTTAGTAGCGGCCTACGTCCAGCGCCTTCCTGCTACCTTAATGATGTCGTCGGTCCACCTTGTGGGTGGACGTCCCACGCTGCGTTTAAATACGTAATAATATTTAAAACACCTTAGCGTTTGATATGATTACTCAAATACTTAATTTCCCAAAACTGTGCGACTCAAAATAGACAGAAGTGCGTGGTCTCAACAAAGTCTGCAAAATCTACATCATTATCAGAACTTTTAAAGTGGAAGTCAGTTCTAAAGAAAGTGAACAGTTTTAAACTCTCATTCTATTAATAAAGCCGTCTGCTTCCACGTACGTCTCGTATGGCAAAGGATCATTACTGAGAATTCGCTTTGACTGGGAAACTGAACACAATACTTGAAAACTACTTGTAAGTGAAAGTCCTTTGTTCTCTCTGCGTAAGTCTATTTTCAGAAAACTATTTAAGAATCACGTAAAAACAGAAAGCTCTGAAGTAATTCAAAAGATCTGAGTGACCTGAATTTGAAGAATTCAAATACTAATAAGTAATAGCACAGAATAATAATAAGTACTACGTAATAGGCCTTACGTCATTAATTATCTTCTTTAATATGTAGAATTTGTGAAGTTAAAAATGTAGGTTAATGTAGCTAAGATTAATTATCTAGAGACTTATTACTTATCGAAATATTAAATATAGTTTCAGCATTACTAAACCTTTAAAAGACTAATAACTATACCTAAACATTATAATAAATTAAACTATACTAGACTTCGATATTGAATCGAGGTCTAGTATTACGGGACTATTCCCACCTCTCGTTCCCACCCTACAACTCCTGTGTAGCCAGGATCTACAGCTTGACCGCCAATAAAACCCAACCAGTGAAGGTTAAGTTTGTCCCGGGGGAAAGTTAAACTGTCATTAGAAAGGTATACTCGTTTAATATAACCTGACAGTAAACGCCATTCTAAGGTTTCTTTGTCTTTTGTTTCGATAATGTTTTATATCGGATGCTCCCGATTTAGGAGCAAAATAAAAAGTTACGTAAGGCAAATGCGCCGGTTGCGTGTGTGCCGCTATTATTTCCTGTTGGCTCACCTTGATTGATATGGGCCGATGCTGCCCGCGAGTAAATTTGAGGTCGCGACCTTGCTATTCGGCCTATCGACTTCCTCATAGAGGTTATTTACCAGTGTCAAGACTAAGGTAGAACTCAAGTGATCGATTGTGAAAAGTCGTAATTTACAGTAATTACCAAATCACGTGAAACAGTTGAAACGTTATTGGCAATTTGAGGTGTGGTTGCGTTGATTTATAACACTTGTAATAGTAGGGGAGCTAGGTTTGGAATTTAACCAGCAGCGTCAGACTAATTTCTTTTTTTTTAGTCATGAGAGAACTTTATGCATTTGTTACGTCATGTAAGTAAGTAAACAGTGTTCATTGACTAAAACGACATTGACGAAACACAAAACGGCAATTCTGCATTCGACAGATTGAAAACCCGGTTTTGTGTGTATGTTTTCTCCGAAACTTTTCGTCCGATTCTGACAACTCACCAAAATCCAATTATTAATGACGGTACACTATTGACTGAGTGTAAAAGCAATTTGTCATCCCAAGAATACATTATTCTGGAGAGATGCACGTATTTTCATGACAAATCGAAATATCACATCTTCAGGATTGCGGAAAAATGGCAGCAATCAGTGAGTTCAGTGTCTGAACCGCCATATTATATGGCTGTGGGTACACAAGTAGCAAGACCATCATTAATAGTCCAGTCAATGAATGCCTTAACGACGGTGTAGAGAGAAATCCGTGGAACACAATTTCTGACCTCGGGATTTTATTTAGACTAGTTAGGAGGTGAACATAGCAAAAGTCCCCGCCCTTAGCCCTTGAGCCGGCGGGGAGAGGGGGGTTTAAAGGTACCACTTTTCGGTTTTTCGCTTAATCCTAGAAAACTAGGCGTCCTAGTGACATGACTACTATGAACCAAAAAAAGCTTATTCAATTTGCTACAGGTGAGATAGTCAAGTTTTTCTATATCTTGTATAGTTTTCGCGGCATCTGCTTTAGAAGGTCTGTAATATTGGAAATTTTATTTTTGTCTTACATGTTCCCATCAGGAGAAAACCGACTAAATCAACATTGAGCAAACATTCTAGACATGTGGGGGCATATTAAGCCTAGTTCCAGGGAGGGGACTGCACCGTGCGTATATTTAGACGAATCAATTGGAGCAACTTTTGACTCCTCATCACTCAAAAACTACTGTGCATTAACACTTCAAATTTAGCTCGTGTGTTGAGACTTGCAAGATAAACGTCAGCTTCAAATTTCATAAATATACCTCATACGGTTATTTAGGTACTGACGTTCAAAAATCGACATTTAGAACACTAAAATCTATCTATCACCTGTGAAATGTTAAAATTTACTGGTTTTTTATTTTTTCCTTTATATTTACACATCTACCTATCTAGATGCCAAATTTGAACCTTCAAGGTCATCTGGAAGTGGTTAGAATTTGGTCTATAGGTCAGACATGTAGATTTTTGGACGTCAATACCTAAAGAACCGTTTGAGGTATGTTTATGAAATTTGAAACTGATGTTTATCTTGCAAGTCTGAATACATGAGCCAAATTTGAAGTATTAATGCACAGTAGTTTTTGAGTGATGAGGAGTCAAAAGTGGCTCCAATTAGTTCGTCTAAATATACGCACGGTGCAGTCCCCTCCCTGAAACTAGGCTTAACATGCTCTCGCATGTCTAGAATGTTTGCTCAGTGTTGATTTAGTCGATTTTCTCCTGATGGGAACATGTAAGACAAAAATAAAATTTCCAATATTACAGACCTTCTAAAGCAGATGCCGCGAAAACTATACAATTTATAGAAAAACTTGTCTACCTCACCTGTAGCAAATTGAATAAGCTTTTTTTGGTTCATAGTAGTCATGTCACTAGGACGCATAGTTTCCGAGGATTAAGCGAAAAACCGAAAAGTGGTACCTTTAAACCCCCCTCTCTCCGCCGGCTCAAGGGCTAAGGGCGGGGACTTTTGCTAAGTTCACCTCCTAACTAGTCTAAATAAAGTCCCGAAGTCAAAAATTGTGTTCCACGGATTTCCATCTATAATGCTTTATTGACTGGACTATAAGCTGAGTGGTTCATTGCGATAACGATTTGCGAAGGACGTTCCCAGGGAGAATGGATGAGTATAATGCAATTTGTGGAATGTCACATTTCGGAGGGAACAATACGCGGACTTTGAATAGTTAGTGAATAACGATAGTTAGTTGCAGATTTTTACTTACCATCCTAGGTTGATGATTAACTTTGTCTATTACAAAATCTGCATTTATTTTTAGAAATTGTGAAGTTGGATCGGAATAAGCTTTAGTTATTCAAAATATGGCATGAAGTCTTTTGTTCACAATTATCCTTAAGCACTAATAGGTTTTCATCTCGTCCAAGTTGGTAAGAGTCGACATGGTTATTAAGTTCAGACTACGGAGAAATTCTGGGAAGAAGAGAAACTACGACTGCCCTTGACCTGCGAGGGGTCATTAGGCTCTAATGTATACCTCTTACGATATCGATATAATAACATAAATAATACCTGTACTGTTTTAAGGACGTAGCGTAGCAATCACGAATTTAAATTGAAAACTAATGTTGGGAAGAAAACTTCAATTTACCGCCAAATTCAGCAACAATCGGCCTCCATAAACGAAGTGAGTTCGTAGAATCCGTTTTGGCGTGTTGTTATTAATTTTTATCCTTTTGTACAATTAACTGCAGCTATTTCAATAGAATAAACTGATACAGTAAATACAGATCTTAAAATACCTATTGCCGAATTAGCAAACTGAAGCCAACAGTCCAACGCATCATGAGAATTCCTTAGCAAAAACTTTTGAGAACTTTTTTCAGATAAATGGTGTGTTGAAATTTTTTACAGTCTGCAGATGAACCCTGTCCTTAGTGAGAGATGAGGTCACGATTAAGTGTCTCCCTTATCTCTGTCAAGTGAAGCATGGTCCTTTGATTTGTACCGTCATTAATAATTGGAGCCTGACTGTTTCGTTAGCATAATGCCGTACTTATAAAGGAACAAATAAAAAATATAATTATACGATTTGGAGCTTCTGTTTCTTGCTTGCAGCGAATATGAAATCTTTTTAAGATACTTAAAGATGTATGCAAATTATGCATGCCACTTTAATATGCCGACTTACATCGGTCTCTATCTCTATTGTTCACGTTTTATGTCAAACTACCTTCAAAATGGTCTGATACACAAAAATTAAATAAATAAGTAAGGATATTATTTTGTTGCCTTTTGTGAAACATAAACCATTATTATTTCAACGCTCTCACAAAAAATGCTATTTAAGATCAAACAAAAATGCAAATGATTGGCTCAAAGAGCGAAAACACTCATTGGAGAAAAAACAGCTTCACAACGCGTTGCGGTTTTAATAAAATATCAACCGCGCGAAATCCGCGTTAAGGTTCTTATAGGAGCCCCCACGACGCGTTTTAGCAAACAAAGAAAGACTACATGGTGAAAAACAAATCATGGTTATACAGTACCATCGTATTATATTAAATTTGATGACGTTAATGTACTTAAATACTTTACTTCACGTAAATAATAAAAGACGTGTGTGTGTATCCATAACTTGTGGCAATACAATAATATTTGCTTTAGGTATTTAATTGATTAACGGCCGAATACTGAAACGCCATTTAAATATTTGACGGCTTCTCAAATAGTTAAGCAGCTCCTAAACTTACATTTCGCATACTCAAAACAATATCTGAGTAGTTCTCAATTTTTAAGCACCTCTCAAATTAAGTTGCACTCAAACGCCACTCAAATGAATTTTCGCATACTGAAACGCCATTCAACGCTAAGCATTACTCAAACAACTGTCAAATCGTCTTAAGCAGCTGTTAAATTTGAGAGTGCTTGCGCGGTATCTTAAATCCTATTCTTATACCTAAATCGACCTAAATAGTGGTAAATAATGTGTGTCATCGTTATCATTTCTTTCGAGCCTCGAGGAAATACCTAGATCTAATCGCAGGAACGCAATAAGGCTGAGAAAAATATTATTATAATGATATGCAATTCAGAGCGAGGTTCCGCGTCTCTAAAGAAACGGTGTTGTTTCTGGATTCATAATTTGGAAGCTCTTGGAAACCCCTCACCAAACGCCATACAACCAGTGGACCAAGTACTTATTATAACCCTACTGTTCTACGCAACGGGAAGTTATGAACGTGTACTAGGTGATATCTTCCACATCGAACAGCCAACTGTGCATCATAGGTACTAGTGCACAAAGTAACAACTAAAATAGCTGCTATGAAATCGCTTTACATAAACATGCCTATTTCTGAGGAATATGGGGACATCGCATAGCAGCATTTCCAAGAGTTGTTGATTGATTTGTCAATTTGATACTCTGTCAACAATGATAAATGTCAATTGTGGTTACGTTTCGGTCCACGATCGCCACTTAATAGATTTCAACAATAAAAAGTATCACCTTTAAAATTATTTTTTTAATTAAATAAACATGCAAGCATTAATTTTTTTATATGATAAAACGAGATTTATATATAATAGAAACTAAAAATAAACTGTTCTATGTTAAGTTGATTGAGTATATTTCCATAAAAGACAATACATAACCAAACGATGCTGCGTGTAATGGATAAAAAACGTAAAGTTATCATTTGTGTAAATGAAAACATACTTTTTTTGGTAAATGTTGCCAGTAGGTAAACATTTGAGAGCTGCTTAGCTGATCACGGCTTCAAATCCTTTGAGTGGCGTTTGAGAATACCATTTACAATTGAAGGATACTTAAATTTAGGAGCCCGACAGCTGAGTGACAGATTTGAGTAGTGTTTCAGTATTCGGCCGTTAGTATTATTTAACTACAATCTACACTGCTGTTCCTAAATAACATTTAAGTAAATATGATTATGGGGCGAGGGTAAAAAGTATAACAAAGACTGAAAAAAAAGTATTTTTAAGTAGGTACCTAACACAACGTTGGTACATATTAAATTATAGCCATACGGGAACAACCTAATTTAGAAGGTTTATTTGCACACGACAAGAGTCGTAAAAATAGAGTCTCCAATTCAATAATAGAGTGAGCTTGACCTTTTTGAATATATTTTGAGTTTAATGTCCTAAAACGAAACACGGGTATTTTAGCAAAAATAGCATAGGCCCTTGGGGACAAAACATTACAAAATATTTTTGGGCTGTCTGGCCATCTGGTGACAAATTAAGTCCAGTAAGTGGGTAACTCCCATAGCACAAGGCTCTACCTTATTAGGGCTGGGTTTGTATGACAGTAAAACAAATTCAAATTCATGTTAAGCATTTGAATTTACTAGAAATCTCTACGGTAACTTAACGTTAATTTCCGGTATATGAGGAGTTGCTTGTATTTTATTAAATTGTACATTTATTTATTATAAATGCCTACTGCAAAAAGTCATAGAGCGACCTTATTTAATAAGTCTTCATATGCATTTTTTACGAGAAGTCGCTTTAGTATAGGTATTTTGTATTCTTTTCTTGAAATAAGCGTTGTCTTGAAACGTGACTAATGTAGGTACGCTTAGAAGTGTTTCTAAGTGCTTAGGTACGCTTTCAGAATACCGGCATTAAAAGTTATTTCAGTGCACATTTATTTTTCAAATAAGAAGCCATTACCAGGAACACTACTTATCGATTCAAACTTGACCAAACACGTGGCGAATTTTAAGAAACACTTTACCACATTTTACTTTAATGGAGTCAAACGTTCTGAAGGAGGTTCCACAAAATAGGTATAAAGTAAAAGTTACTTATTTGTCGAATAACGCTTGCATTTTAGTAACGAGCATCGTTCGTTCGTTTCAGCCGAATGACGTCCACAGCTGAACAAAGGCCTCCCCTAAGGATTTCCACAACCACCAAAGCGCTGCTCGCATCCCAGCACTTCTTTGCCATTTAGCATATCGTCGATCCACCTTCATCTAAGGTCTCGGGAAGAGCCTGGATACGGGCAGCGCAGGACCGTTCATTGTGGAAAACCTTGGGGGGAGGCCTTTGTCCAGCTGTGGACGTTATTTGGCTGAAACGACGACAATCCGCCTTGTGAGCATAACTCGAGACAAAGTGCATTGCACATTTTAAACGACCTTTAACTCATGGAAGGTAACATGGAAAATGGAGCACATAAAGCCAGCTAGTGTCAATAAAACGTTTTACTGCGACCTTTGGAACTTTTCATTGCTAACGAAGTGTAATGTAATAAGTGTAATTACTCACTTACGTATCGATTAGGTATTTACGGGATCGTAACAGCTGAAAATGAGTCTACTATTATTGAAACGCTCATTTCATTGATTCAAGTAACTTTTGTTCAATAAGTAAAACACGAATAGCTTTTTTTAAACGCGAACATGGTTATGACTTAAATCTAATAAACACGTCAATCAGTCCCATTGATACTATTCAATACGCCTTTGTGGCTTATAATGACTAACTAAGGTTCATACTTCTTGTGACTTAATTGGTACTAAAACCCACGCACGCGACTAAAGAAAAACTCAAAATTGAGATTTAAATATCCAAAAGTTAATAATACCAGGTAACAACTTCATTTTTCACAATAAAACTCATTAGCGAAATGTCTGCCTGCCCACGACGGGCGTTATACAGATTTTAGATTAGTGGTAAGATGAAATTAAAAGTTGGCCGACAGTCCACACGACCTGCGGTGACAGCGGAACACTGGAGGTTGTTTTTCAAATCCTCTACAACTTTTGGTAATTTAATTAAGAAACATTGATTTGCCTAATCTAATCTTTATTCATTTAACTGAAGCTTTCAGGCAGAATAATAAGATAGCTCAGAAAAATTGTAGATGTTAGGGCAATCTAGAGAAACTGGAGACTAGGTAGGTATCCAATGACAATGATTTGACCTCCAAATTAAATTAACAGCATGAACCCAGTATATTAAGCGAGTGGTTATAAATCAATTACCAAGTTACGTGCAAGTATTTTGGCACTTGGTTCTTATGCGTAACTCAAACAGAAGTAATTAAATGGATACCTACCTAAAGTTAGATGATAATAGCAAACTCCAGCAATTTTGGTGTTGCCGCATGTTTAGGAATAACGCCGGAATACAAAGGACATTGTCAGAAACCGCCTAAAAAACCGCCCAAAAACATTAACCCATCATAATTATTTTCTATTTTTTTTAATACATTAAGCACCCTTTCATTCTAATGGACACTTAAGCATTGAAAAATTAAATAAATAAGTCTTTTAACGTTTATTCTATAATACTATTACAACTTCCGGACGTTTTGGTGCGTGGCATGGTCTAAAACCTATCAAGTTCCATAATTTTTGCCGATAAAATCTGTACGAGGCATTACCGTACTTTATTGCTGGGAGTCCATGTATAGTGATGTTCCTGCGACCATCATAGACAATAAAATATCGATTTTGAAAATAAAATAAATCGATTAAACTGCTTTGAAGACTAGATTTGCGTTAAAAGCTAAAAAGATATTGACAGTTTGACACTATTACAAGAAGATATCTAAAGTGTCCAACTGGTCGAAGGTCGTAAATAAAATAAAAATAATTAGGACCATAAACTGATATTCATGGTATCATAACTGTAAAAGTGTCAGAATCCGATGTTGAATCCAATGCCAGTTGAAGTGTGAGAAACATATATATTTTTTTTTTATGTGACAGGAGGCAAATGAGCAGACGGATCACCTGATATCAACCTAGTATAGTTGCCAGTCTCTCATAATCTATGCCAATGAGGGTTTTCGCGATTGAAAAATCCGCCAGATGGCAATACGTAGACGTGAGGTCCAAATGCTGCATGATTGGTTATTTTTGACATGACATTGACAGATATCCACCAATCATGCAGCATTTGGACCTCGCGTCTACGTATTGCCATATCGCGGATTTTTCAATCGCGAAAACCCTCATTCATAGCACATGTATAATAATAGACCAAATGAACTTTTATAGATTGTGAAAGAGAAGATAAAGATTTTATTATTTTATTAAAATCTTGCCACGAGGTAGTTTTTCAGTAGAAACCAGGATTGGATAATCGCTACAGGCAAGTATCAGAACATTTTATAAATATTTTTAATCGATTATATCCATGTGAATCGTTTTAATAAATTGTCATTTTACTTTTTCAATTAAAACTTTTTCAATCCCTAGTCTTGTCAAACTGTCATAATGTCAACAAATTATAAATGTCACGTCAGTTGACTCAATTTCAGTCTTCTGTGCGTTTATTGTATTTTTATTTCAATGAAATAGTGCTAAAGGGTTAGTACTAAAACTGAAAGCCTTTTTTCAGAAAGAAAACCAATGTGGTGCCCTTATTATTCATGCTGTTTGAAAGTTACAAGTCAGTGATACAGAGTTGCCGACATTATAACTCCGTAGTGATACCATACCAAAGAAGAAGTTTTCCTAAACACTTGTGTTGTTTTTATATGTGATCGAATAAAAAGGATTAATTCTACTGCTCAAATGGAATAACTTATCCCAAGAGACCGAATATAAAAAAAACCTCTCCATAGAAATTATCACCATCACGAGGATGTGAATTTTTTTGAGAATTTGATATTGGTCCTGTAAGAAAAGTAGTTGTATTTCAGTAGTAGAATCAACCCTTCTTGTTTCATCAGCAGGAGTAACTATAAAAACGCCCTGTAGGTAGGTATTATTAAGCTGAAGAGTTTGTTTAGTGTCAAAGACTGTCACACAGTGTAACTTAAATTGGCATATTATGATAATGAACATAAAAACTTAAATAAATATTTATGTTAATATTTTTTCTATTTATTTATTTTCCCAAAGCTTCACAGTGACAGCTGAAACAGCAATACTGTTAACAAAACAGTAAAACTAAACTTGGAACAAACTGTTACAAATATGAGGGGTTTAATATTTTACAAATTAAAATAAAACCGCATGTTGCTTTACTTTCTCGTATAGGTAATGAATGTAATTAATGGCTAGATTATTAATGTTACTTTGTTACCCTCAATAGTGAGGAAATCTTATAAAATGGTAACCCTGATTTTTATTGTCATTCAAGTGCTCTTTCTTCGCATAGGCTTCTGTGATTTGGCCAAGGGCCACACACATTGCGATAACATTATGCGACATTGATTTGACAGCAGCGGAGTGAAGTCTTGCGACTATGCAAAATGATACCCTGTAATCGTAGCGCATACAGACATAGACTGGGCGGGGCACATAGCTCGTAGAGCTGATGGCCGCTGGGGCAGGAAAGTTCTTGAGTGGCGACCACGAGCCGAAAGACGTAGCGTGGGCAGGCCTCCCACTAGGTGGACCGACGATCTGGTGAAGGTCGCGGGAGGTGCCTGTATGCGAGCGGTGCAGGATCGGTCTTCGTGGAAATCCTTGGGGGAGGCCTTTGTCCAGCAGTGGACGTCTTTTCGGCTGAAACGAACGAACGAACGATACGTATTACCACTATTTACCAGACATTACTATTTATTGCATACTCGCCGGATTACACGTAGGAGCACGCGCGTAACAGCTTCGGCCTTGCATTATTATAAGATCTTGTTCCGCCCTTTTACGAACTTCCTCCGTGAGGATATCCCCGCCGAATTCTATGATGAACCTATCAAAAGTCATATTCTGCAATGTCAACCCACCACAAGGTGGACCGACGACCTGATAAAGGTAGCGGGAAGGCGCTGGATGCAGGCCGCTACCAACCGTGCGATGTGGAAGTCATTGGGGGAGGCCTATGTTCAGTAGTGGACGTCCTGTGGCTGAAATGATGATGATGATGAAGAAATGAATGAAAATGACAAATCTTCGCACGTGTATAATACCGTGCCAAAGTAATCATATAATTTTGGCACCTTAATAACTATTGCCGTTTTTGTTGTAAAGATCATGCAGCGCTACTTGCGGATATTATTGGAAAGAAAACTATGTGGGCTCTAGATCTGAAGCCGCTTTAACGAACACGAAGTGCTCATACAATGCGGCGTATTTTCTTCCAGTCTTTAGTCAGGACTTTAGTCGAATTAAAACCCCGGTTGAACGTGATATAGCCGCACTAGAATACGATGCTTTTTTGCATAATCGCAAGACTTCGTTCCGGTGTCGACCGAATGTTATCATGATGTATGTGGCCCAGGGGTTACCGTAGCCGCTAAGGTTTGAAACTTCTTGCTTAAAATATTGTAGTCTTTGGCATAGACTACGATGGTAGTCATGGAGATAGGAGTTTGTTATCTCGTGTCAGATGTAAATGGTGAAAAGAAAACTCATGATTCGTGGTATTTTTATGTAATATGTAGGTATTTTATAAAAGTGGAACCCCGAGTGATCTCCAAAACCCATTCTATTATTATATACGATTCGGCTTCGATATCTATAATACAATAGGAGTTTATTTCATGTGTCAGATGACAAGGGTGGAAACAACCTACGATTCATGTTGTTTATTTACGTGCAATATGTGGGCATATTGTAAAAGTGGAATTCCGAGTTGTATTTCTAAAACTTGTTCTATTATTTTATACTATTTGGCTGCGACTCGGCGTGACGACAATACAAAACATTTTTCGCGAATCGGTGTTCATACATTCACACAATACATTAGACGCCATGTTGTCATAAACGACATATTATAAAATCGCTGTGATTTAATATTCTTAATCATTAATTTTATGGCAAGTGTCCATCAGGAATCATTGTTCTTACACACAGAATCGTATTATTTCGCTTTCGGGTAGTAATATGTCAAAATTGTTGGTTCTTTAGGCGAACAATGTATGGAGAACGAACATTGTCCTTTGCAATCAAGAATGACATTGAAATTCCATTTCGGGTTTAACTAACCCTTAACATTGTTTTGAAATGGTTTCAAGCCTTTTCTACTAATTCAATAAAAAAACGGGACTATTCCCACCTCTCGTTCCCACCACTGCAACTCCTGTGTAGCCAGGATCTACAGCTTGACCGCCATAAAAACCCAACCAATGAAGGTCAAGTTTGTCCTGGGGGAAAGTTAAACTGACCACATAGCCAGTGAGTGTTAGCACTTATTTATTTTTAACTAGCTTTCCGCCCGCGGCTTCGCCCGCGTGGAATTTTGTCTGTCACAGAAAAACTTTATCGCGCGCGTCCCTGTTTCAAAAACCGGGATAAAAACTATCCTATGTTCTTTCCCGGGACTCAAACTATCTCTATGCCAAATTTCATCAAAATCGGTTGCGAGGTTTAAGCGGGAAAGCGTAACAGACAGACAGACAGACAGACAGAGTTACTTTCGCATTTATAATATTAGTTGGGATTTTTATAATGAATCATTGTAAGAGTCAACTTTTACTATGACCTCCCGCTTCTCTTCAGTATCAGTAAAGAAATGGTAATTTATGCTTATTTTATGGCGAACAAGAGAGAATTGTTTAAGACATAAAAAGTTATTATTTATTGACAAAATTACTATCAAATAAAATATTGTTCATTTTTATAAACCCATATTAATAAATTACTTAAACCTCATTTAAATGCAAAAATCAGTATTCTCATAATATCTCAAAGTGGGGTATATTGATGAGCCTTCAGGGCGATTTGTCAGTTCCGCTGGGTGGGCGTAGCGGAACGTGCACTACTGGCAACTTTCCTAAACATTAACTCTCCGCTCGAGAAAGTAAAAAACGGTTTTCGACAACTTGGCATTTTACGTACCGTGCAGGAGTTTATTGCGACGTATTACTTTAGCTCGCTGGAGTCATTCAACATGTTAGGCACGTTTTTGAATATTTATAACATAATATTAGTCTACTTTTTTATGAAAATACGAAACTAGATGATTGTTCAGTAAATACATACCTAATCCTACACAATCTTGGACATATAGGTAGAGTTAGTTTAAAACAAATGTAGATTGAAACACACATGATCGATTAGTCTTCAATGCCAACCGCAAGTTTTCAAGATTCATAGGGACTGTAAGTCGGTACATCTCTTACACCCGTATTCACAAACGATGCTTGCTTAAGTGAAGCAGCAAATCAAACGCACAGCGTTGAATAGAGCTGTGATTGGTTCGTGTGTCACCCTTTGCGTCCACGCGCACTGTGAGACCTCATATTAATGTTTACAACATCGTATATTTTCTGGCATGATGATAACTAACTTGCGAAAGTACAGGAGTATTTCTGGATAACAGGCCGCTGTCATAGCGCGTGCTTACAATGTGACAATGTGGAGCAACTTCCGTACCTTTTATCGCCGACACCGGGCCTGGATGACTGCGAGCCCATCTGCATTGCAGATTTATTAAGTTACTTTGTGCCTGCTGGAAATAGACCAGGCTAAAAGTGGCTGCGTAACAATTATGTTGCACAATAAATAATTCCGCTTCTGCCGCCGGGTGACATATTCGCCCGGAATTTAGATGACGTCGAACTGTGGTTGACTGATGAAATGGACTGCGGGTTTTGTTAATTTTATGTAGTTATAGCCCGACCAGGAACATAAAAACCCTCGCCATGTTGCGGAAAACTAATGGTACTAATTTCTTTTAATGGCAACAGTAACTGAAAACTTCATTGACATGTCACCTTGCATGTCAGTCTATTGCTGTCAAAGTGTAAACAAACTTTATTTTAAATGTGCGAATTGATTTTGTGAATTAAATTGCTAAAATCTTTTTATAGTCGTGAAAGAAAAGTGGTTCACAATGTTTTAAAGTATTTGTCGAAGAGAAATACTAAGGTTCGGACAATATTTTCATTGAATAATGTTTCCGACAAAGGTTGTCAAATTGACTGACATGTTTATCGCATAGTACAGTCCACTATGAAAATTAGCTGTGGTTTGTTTCAACTACCTATTTTAAAAAATTTTGTCACTTTCTAAGTGTTGAATTTTATGGAATTGGGACAGAAGTACCGAGTTTGAAGCGTTCATGAGCAAACATTGCAGTTGAATATTCAAGTTCTGAATTTGATTATTGATGAATAATAAAATAAATCCTACTAGCTCGATTGATGGTTTCATTTAATTTATTTAAACCAGGTTACCTATAATAATATTTTTTCGTTAATTTATGAAAATATCAAATTAGCCCGTAATCCTGAATCCTGATACATAAAGTGAGCCTATTAATTTAACACGGGTACGACTGTACTCAGTGTTGCACTATCAAATGCAATTGACGCGCCTCTATGCCAGGGTTTTTATGTTCCTGGTCAGGCTATACCTTTAGTAACTTTGAATTTCAGAGTAACGTTGTTATTTAAATAGTAAAAATTAAGTATTGTACAGTGTGTGTGTAGTGCATTAATACAGAAATTAAAAGTTATCCGAATTTCGGAGCAACTGAGGTAACAGATTGATATATTGTCGCTGTACTCTATACATATAATTATTACTTATACGTAATACAAAAACCACTTAAATCCTTCCGACTTATCTACTTTACAAAAAAGTGTGCAAAACAGCTGACTAAAATTAAATATTCTTTTAACTTCCATAAATCCCATTATAATGATAATGAAAAACTCTAAAGTAGGTAATTTAATTTGAGGCAACAATAGAATCTTTTAATATTCATCACTCTCCTTTTTCTTTTTCCGAAGTAAAGTGAGCCTGATTATGATAAACATCCCATAACGTTACCTCAATACATTGCATTCTTATTTAACTTTCCCCGTTCTGTTCTGACCCATTTTAATACCCGGGTAAAGTTTTAAAAGTTCCCAAAGAGATATTGTGGACGAAAGTACAAAGGGTAGGGATTAAATAAAGACCATTTTTACATAATATCTACTGAATTTTATTCGGGGGATGCTGAAAACCGTTACATATTTATTGCCAATACCAATACAGTTTGGTTTGGTGTTGCAATGTGAGAAAAATAAAATAAATAATGATGAGGATAATGTATTGATAGATGGCGTTAATCATCAGTGAAGAATAGTGCCGACTACTTACGAAGTTTCTTCTTACGCTTTTCTAATGTACTTATTACAGCAGAAGGAAGCTGAAAACTAGATTCATATCAATAATAGATTGAGGCTTTTAATTGGTTTAATTTCAAGATATCACCAATCTTAAGGCAGAATCTACGACTGATATAGAATCGAGTTCTGAACCTTGTTTCGTAATACGGACCTTAGTACCTATGTAATAATGTAGAGTTTAGGTAAGCGTGAGCATTTGTGAATGCTGAGTGATGTGCATGTGTCCTTGCCGCGCGGCGGGCTCGGTGCGCGCGCGCATCTTGCAGCGAAGCAGCTGCAGAGTGTTCTCCCACAGCTTGGTTTGCTCCTCCACCACGCCCTGGCGGGAACTTATCGCTCGTTGTTCCTATAAGGACAAGTAAAGGCTTTTGTTTGAATAGGGTGTAAACAGCAAAACACACTGAAGCGGTGGGGACCTGCGGAAAGCGATTTTATGCGCCACCTCACTACAGACAGCATGCATGACGCATGAAACTCGAATAATACAAAATTTCCCACGTTCAGAACTCTACTTGACTCTACAGTGTGTTTTGCACTGTAATTAGTTTTAAAAAAAAAAGAAAAATTAAGTCACTGACTGTACCTCTTCCAAATTCTTTACTATTTGTTCCATATCAGCCACTTTTTTCTTCAGCGCTTCAATTCTGGATGGTTTTCGCGGCGATTGCATTGAATTTTTCATTTCAAGCATTACAACTTCTTGTAGACTCTCCGCTTTTGTTATTTTTTGCCGTAAGTTTTTCCATTCGTCCTCTTTACTGTTCAATTGGTCGGTCAACTCTTTTACTTTGTTTTTAAGTGGTTCCATTTGCGAAGTTATGTTTATCGACGTCGCTTCGTATACTCGTTTCTTCTGTTCATACTGTTGTTGTACAGTTTGAAATTCTTCTTTTATGGGCTTTATTTTGTCTGCCAACGGTTGAATCTCCTGACGGACTTGTGACAGCTTTTGGGCAGTTTGCGCTACCAGCTACAAGGAATTGTATTATGTAGATTATTTATATACTTCATTTGAAACAAAAGACATCAAAATATCAAAATCAAAATAAATTTACCTGCGACAAGTCATGCAATGATTTCTTGGCCAAATCATCCGTTTTATTTTGGTCCTTTTCCATCGCTTCATCATCGTCAATTTTTAACTTTTTGTGATTCACCAGTGCCATTTCGACAGTTGGATCGGCTGCGCTAATTATGTTTAGGGTTCTCGTTAAAATCCCCGTCTCAACCTGTGCAGATAGAACAGGTGGTGGTGTTAATATTGTTCACAAATTGAGATAAATGAGGATCCTCGGGCAGCTATTATAAATCAAGGGCTCACCTTGAACGTGGAAAGATTGGCTCGTTGCCTTTTGTACACTGTGCTCTTGGTGCGCAGTGAATTGACGTATTTCTTCAATTCTTCCCCACGTAGTACCGTATCGCCGAGTAACTGCCTCACCTTTACAACGACAAAATATTCGTTTAAGTTAATTTTATTTTACCTAACTCATTTTGAAACTACAGGCATAGCGAATAACTGAGTAAGTTCCTGTATTCCGTGACAGCTCTGTTACTTTACATGTCACTTCTCCGTCACTGCTAGCTACACTGTCAATACTATAAGTGCATGTAGAATACTTAAACAAATAAACTCTTACTAATGCGAAAGTATTCATCTATCTTATTTAATAACTGATGAAAAATTTTATTAAGAAAAAACCGATGCAAAATGGTATGAGTTATTTAGCTGAATCTGAAATACGATCGGTATTAAATGTACCTACAGCTTAATATCGATTAGCCTAATCAAAGTATTTTTCAGAAATCTCAAAGGCGCATTACCGCAGTCAGTCAAATCTCAAAGCTGTGACGTAAGAAGCGATTATTCGAGATGAGAAAATGTTTTATCGACGACCGATCAGCCGATTACCGCGCGGTAGACCCCAAAAGACAAGCTAGCTATAGATTTCAATTAACTCGCACAATCAGAACTGAGCTTAAACCACTTGAAATTTTCATTGATTAAATATAACCCGAATCGAAAACGAATTATGAACCTATCTCATATTAATAGCATCCGCACTACCATTTATTTAATTGATTGCTCCAATATGAAAACAATATTTTATTTATTCAAGCCATTCAAAAACATTGAATTTCAATATAAAATTGGGTTAAGTTAGTATTGTTTTTATGCGACACACTAAAAGTTCCAACATACAATAATTTGTCCTGCGACGCTGCGAGTGTGATATAAATTAGATTTTTTCAAGATAATTATAATAAATGTTAATAATCACAAACGGCACAAGTTTCAGATATAAGTTTCAAATTAACAATAGTGAATACCTCCTTGTCATGAATAAATACATCTGACGATCTTTTAATTGTAAGCGGATAAATAATTTGAGCTGTATAAATCTAAAGGCAATTTCGATTGTTGCGGCTGTCGCTGCTTGGTGCCTGTAGAACTCGACATTGACCTACTTCGCAAGAGTTTGAATACCTATTCATATTCGCTTTTTAATTGCATTGAATAGGCTAAGAAATGGCTTTTACCTACCTTTTCATTGGTTTCAGTTTTTCAGTTTTCAGCTCTTTTAATTGAAATGTTATACCAAATTGAAATCACACAGTAGGTAACAAGATTTTCAGTTAGGTTTCAACGAGTCATCGTACTCTCATTCTTGTAGCATCTGATTACAGCTGCTTGATAACTGTATGCTGCAAGCTTGCCTCCTTATAGCAGCAATACTTATAGCCGGATTGAAGTATTGACATGATTTCACCTGTGACGGCAAATCAGACAGCGTGGCTCATACTGAAAGAGAACCTAGCAGGATTCTAGATCAAACTGATAGGTAAAGATTTAAAACATTGTGTTCGATCTCACCTGCGACTGTAGATCTGCCAGTGTAGCCTCATACTCCTTCAAGCTCGCAGCCAGCTCGTGCACCCGCGCAGCACTCGCGTCCTTATTGCGTCGGATCACGGCTGCTTGTTGCCTGAACGGCGCTAGCTTGTCTTCCTGGGGGCCACTGGAAGCCAAGCGACGCTGCACCAGCTGCTCCAATTCACCGTTAACTACTGCTATCTGGAATTTCCAAATATTATGATATTAACACCTATCTGATTGTGAACGCAAAGTTTTTATACCACATCATTAAATTTTATCATCATCATCATCTCAGCCATAGGACGTCAACTGCTGAACATAGGCCTCCCCCAATGCTTTCCATCATTTTATCATTCTTTGTACCTATTTTATAATTATGGACCATTTCCGTATAAGTAAAATTGACACTTCCTAAAACGTAACAAACATGACGTTGTTTCAGTATCTAACCTAACTAACGTGTAAAATGTAAATACTGAAATAGGTGCATACTGCATACCTAGTCAAAAATATGAGTAAAGAATGAAAGAGAATAAGTTAAGAAGCATCATTATGTGTGTTCTTAGCAACATGGGTCTTGTTATTTCTAACACAATTCTTAGTACATTTGCTCACGAAAACTGCATGAAAATAAAGTTCAAAATACGAAGATGTAAAGTCTAACCTTGTCTTGCACTAACACTAAGTCGGACCGAGTGAGATGTTGCTCCGTGGCAATGTTCTGCATAATGTTCAGTTCTTTCTGAAGGTTGCCAGTTTCCTGTGGCAATTTTTCCTTTACAAGGTAACTATTTAACTGAAAGAAAGAATAACAAATAATGTGCAGACGTGACTGTAATAATTCCAGTGGAAAATGCTACACGATCCTCATCTTATTCAAGAAAATGTTTTTAACTCGCACAAAACAGAATTCTAAAACATTCTGTAACAAAATACAAGCAGAAAAGTCAGTTTAATTTTCAAAGCAATTAGTATAAAATCCTGTAAGATAATGATTAGAGGACCGATAAATAATATTCTCTCATTAAAAGAAGACTCGATATCATTTACAATCAAATTATGTTTCCGATAGCAATTTAAAAAAATATTGGGGGATGTATACCTGAACCTCCTCTTTCAAATGCTTAATGACGTCATTAACTGTCTTCGGAGCCGCGCTCTGTCCGTGGATTACGTTCAGATATCTTTTTAGCTGATCTGATGCGATTTTTAACTGTGATTGCTGGGTTTCATACTGGAATAATTTAACAGGATAGTCAAATGAACCGCTTCATTAAAAATTAAAAGGTCGTATTCACACAAAGAGACGATATTACCAACCCGACTGTTAAGTGATTTTGGAAAAATTAGCCTACCATCTACATGATTCTCGGCACTTAAGTGTTAAAATAAAAATAGAGATCGATATCGTATCGAGATATTATCTTACAGAAAACATCGATGATACGAAAGAAGTAGGTACCAAGTACTTCACTCACTAGCAAAACAATCCTTTTACACGCTAAAACATGAGCGCAGTCACCTGATTTTCCAGTTCCTTTGTTTTTTCCTGCTGCATTCTTAAACTTCTGCTTGTGTTGAGTAGTTCGTCCTTATTGCTTATATCGACTAAGTTCACTTGCACGTTTTCTAATCTCTTAATAACTGGAACAACCAACAAAGATACAATAATATCTAGTTCTGTTTGATATACCAGCTTGCTATGTCGAAAATGGTGAAAAATCCCTGTTTTACTTATTTGGTCGCTTTATTCTTATTCACAAAAAGATCGCATTTTTTTTCTTATTAAATAAAGAAAATCGTATATTATTTGGAGGTGTTTACGGCTGAAAACAACTTCCTTCTAACCATTATTATATTATTAAGAACAAATAAATACCGATTTATATAACAATATACGAGTGTTCATTATAATTATAAGTAAGTATTTTTATGATGTAGAGACAATTTCAGTTCATGTTAAAGGGTTAAGCAATTAATATTAATGAAATATGAGCCAGCAAATTGTTCGGGAAATGGGAATTGTTTCGTAGCGTACTGCGTATCCCGGACACTCACCAATATCTCTCTCGACCGCCATTTCTTTTATGTCATTAATAATTTCAGACGAGTTTTCCTTTTGTAGTAACCTCGTTCTTTTGTGGACCTCTTTGAACTCATCCATAAGGTTATGATACAAATCCAACATGTCCTGGATAGTATTATTCTGCGCCACATCAGTAGGGATGTCAGGAATCTTCAGATACCTAAGGAATTACACGTAATATGTAATACATATTACAAGGTATCACTTTATTATTAAGGATTACGTCGTCATTTGTAATAGGATATGTTTCTAAGACTCGGTGAATGTGTACCAACAGCAACGAAAATAAAAATGAAATAATGTTAACCAATATCTGTAGGTTACGAACTGCCTTCAATAATGAAACTTACACAGAAAAAGTATAAAATCTCAAAGGTTTACCTGTTTTAAACTTTTTTCCGTGACAACATTCAGTAGGTAATTTACCTACTCATTTACCTATTTGTATTTGGTGGATGTAAAAGCCGTAACAAATGGAGAGAAGACGGAATAATTAAACCTTATACCTGCCACTTACTAGCGCGCCGGTAACTAATTATACAACGGTAGCTAATTAGATCACATACACAATGCCTTCCGATTCCGGTAGGTACTCAATCAATGACAACAGTCGTATTATGTGTCTGCACAGTCGCAGTATAAACATACCTACATAGAGAAAAGTAAGTATACATACATAGTTTAAAAATAAAATAGATACTATTGTTTTTAATTTATTTTAAGGTTTTCGCGTCTTTTAATACCCAATAAAGCAGTTTTTTTATACTTAATCCATTATGTGAATAGCTTTTATTAAATTGATATAAAGTAAAATCGGATATACAATTCAAATGAACACAAGCCGGGTTTAAGTGATAGGTTTTTGATTGGGACTCATTTGTCTAAAAAAACCCTTTTAAAAACGTTGAATACATACTCATCAATCAATTTGGCTTTTAAAATGGGAAAATGATGAAAAGCTTTATTGTAAGGTCGTTGTACGTTTTCGGTAGGTACTTTTAGGGAGGTACCAAAGGTAATAAAGAATATACAATGTAACGTAAGAAGTAGGTAACCATTTTATAGACATATTTTAGCTATGTTTGTAGTAGGATCAGCATAAACAGCAATCAATATGTGCCATTAATAGACACGTAAATTGTTATGTAGCTTGAACAAACAAAATTAGCTAACGATGTTGTAAATAGAAACAATTGCGCACCAAAGCGCTGATAATGCTGCTTCTAACGGTACGTCTACATGTGATCAGGGAACGTCGAAATAAACGTGCACGTCACGTGCCAGCAAACCTGCCTCTCTTACTAATTTCGGCTCCGCCAATATTGTACCAACTATTTCTATTGTAATCTCCGTGCCAAGCTCATTTAATGAGATCAATAAACCGCAGTTGCGATATAAAAATAATTGTCGCTTTATTTACTAACACAGTGTGATCACCACGGTCATGCGCTTACGATTATTAAAATGAAATGGTTTCGAGAACTAATTTTAGAACTTGAGTAGTAAGTAGGTAGTTTGGCGTCAAAGAGATGCAGAATGTTTGTAACAAGCAAATAGTCGTAGCAGATATGCCCAGAGTTGCGGCGACTCTACTTCATTCCATGAAATTGTTACAAAATGCCCACGAACGATATTTTCACTACTTAATTCACTATTTACAGGTGGTTAAGTTTATTTAGCGTTCTTCGTGAGTTCTTTTAGTGACATCATTAGCGCTCTGTCTCATAGCGGATCCAAGATACGCCAGCATTAGGTACTCCCCTGAAAGCGAAACTACAAATAGCTTACTTGGCGAGGTAAGCAGTATTCTTCACTTGTTCCTTGTTTGTCAGCAGCCAGTGCAGCACATGGTGGATAGTTCTGGCATCACCAGCCAAAAGTTGCGCCCTGAAACGCGGCGGCTCTACGCTCGCTGGTGGCCGATACTTCACGCTGCCCAGCATTTCCAAAAGCCGCACCGAGACCGTCTCGGAATCGTCTTCATTTATGTCCAACTGTGGGTAAAAATAAAAAGGTGAGAAGTTTAAAAAAATATTCTTTGTGCGTTTCGCCTGATGAATAAGTAGGTATAAAGTAGGTGTGTATACAGGGTGTCCTGTAATATTGTCAAGTTATGCTGGTTATCAGAAAAATATAAAAAAAAATCTATGTGGCATTTTGTCAAAATAATAGGCATTAAAAAAAAAAACAAAAAATTCTCCTCCCGGTGACGGTCTTTTTACTCGTGTTGCCACAAATCTTCACTTTTTCAAAATTTTTTTTTGTTATGTAACCCTGAATAATGCTTCTCTAAATTGTTATCAAAATTACAAAACCAGCTGCTCCAGCTTGGATGAAAAAAATAATTTTTTCCCAAAAAAATTTTGCCTAGTTTAAACTGACTGTACTGAAAAAAAATTGTACTAAGCGAGTGTGGCAAGTGACGTCATAATTTGGCGCATTTAGTAAGGATTCCAAAATGGTATAACACTTCGTAAATTCTTGCTGTAATTGTCGACAATTTTTGGTTTTTTGGAAATAATCCCGTTTTTAACTTTATCTACCTTGGTTAAAAAATATTATTCTAATGTGCCCAAAATTCAAGTTTCTGTGACTGACTACCGTACAGTCAGTCACAGAAACTTTTGTCACCATGACAGTAATTAGTAGTTGACATACTGTGACAAAAGTCACCCGTGCGCGCCTTTACTACCTGCTCTGCCTGCACTTGTACTTGGTAACAGGGATAATAAGGATATGAAGTTTCGGTTATGGATACTGTTACGGATATTAGAATAATATTATACCGGTTTCGGTTACGGTCACGGATATGAAATCATTTCAGATTATCCGAAAGTTTCGGATAATTTCGGTTACGGAATTATTAGAATTTCAAAAATGTAGGTATTATTCAAATAGCAAAATGCTGCGTGACCCACATAGCTACTTTATGTACCAACTAAGACGAAACCTATGTTATGTATGATAAAGGTAAAACAGGCTGGCATATTAGATGGTGCCAGGGAATGCCAGACAAGTTGGTAACAAATATTAAGATTTAAGGTACAATTCCAAGACGGGCCGCAGACCGCAAACTGCAACCGCAAACTCTATGAAATCGGCAGCGCGGCATTGCAGCTGCGGCGTGTATACTGCAGATTTCATAGAGTTTAGCAGTTTGAAATTGTACCCTTAGACTACGCCTTTATCCGAAACTATCCGTAACTTTTGAGTCAACTTCGGTTACGGTTATGGATATTTTTTTATTTCGGATATCCGACAGTTTCGGTTACGGTTACGGATATCCATAACATCCCTGCTTGGTAAGATGACCCTCTCCGTCCCGCTCATACCTTTTAAAATGGCTTCTTCACCTCACTTAAGCCAGAAACTTGAATTTTGGGCACATTAGATTAATATTTTTAACCAAGGTAGATAAAGTTAAAAACGGGATTATTTCCAAAAAAACAAAAATTGTCGACAATCACAGCAAGAATTTACCAAGTGTTATACCATTTTCGAATTCTTACTAAATGCGCCAAATTATGACGTCACTTGCCACACTCGCGTAGTACAATTTTTTTTTCAGTACAGTCAGTTTAAACTAGTCAAAATTTTTATTTTGAAAATTTTTTTGGGAATAATGTATTTTTTTCATCCAAGCTGGAGCAGCTGGTTTTGTAATTTTGATAACAATTTAGAGAAGCATTATTCAGGGTTACATAACAAAAAAAAAATTTTGAAAAAGTGAAGATTTGTGGCAACACGAGTAAAAAGACCGTCACCGGGAGGAGAATTTTTTGTTTTTTTTTTTTAATGCCTATTATTTTGACAAAATGCCACATAGATTTTTTTTTTATATTTTTCTGATAACCAGCATAACTTGCCTCAACACCCAGTTCCGGCTTGACGTTGCATTACGGGACACCCTGTATAAGTGTGAATATAAGTCATTACTTGTACAAAGTCTTGTATGTCTTGTACAAACGTAAGGGCAATGAGGGCAATTATACTTAACAGTTGGCACCCCTGGCGGTTGACAGGACCTTACTCTACAGTGGCGCCATCTGGATGAGTGCAAATGCGATAGGCCTCCTACCACTTTTGTGCTCACTAGTTGGTGCCACTGTCTTCGCTACTAGCAAGTGACAGGACCTTACTCTACAGTGGCGCAAACTGGTGAGCGCTAAAACGATAGCCCTCATTGGTTGACCCTTTTAATTAGACAGAGTAAGTACCTACGTAACAGTATCCTACTAATATCTCATATAAAAGAGACAAAGAAATCAAGAATGCGGGATCACGACCGTCCGTAAACTATTTCAATATGACTACAAAAGCTACATTTTATTCACTTCATTTCGATTTAACGTGAACAGCGATGACGTTGCGACTATTCCCGACACCCGCTTTCAGCTGTAAAAGAACAAGCTTTGCAACTATGTGAAGCGAAGTGTCGACTTGCCTCTTGCGCTTTTATAAACTTTTAAGGTGCCCTTAAAATTCCTTTATGCTACGCAGCTCTCTGCACACCGACGTTTTATGCAATAACACTAATACCTTTATTAAAGTTGTAGATATTATGTAAAAATAAATTGCATTTAATCTTACCCAAAGATGATTTTGAATACCATAAAAACTTACTTCTTAGTAACTTCTGACCTATACAAGGTGACCCATGTTGGGGGTGTATCAAACGTAATTGATTCTACTGCTCAAATGCTTTGCCCACGAGAAGGAAGATCAATGTTTTTTTTTGGGTACCCCCAACCGGTCTCATTGTATGCTTGGTGGTCTTGTCATTAGTAAGTCTGGATGAGAAAGGTCTACTATACGTAAATAAATAAAAACTAATGTCTTATATAACAAAGTAATTACCTTTTCTCCTGCATTGAAATTAACCAGCAAGTCCACTAAAAGTTGCAGGAGTTGTTTCTCGTTCAAAGAGTCGAACTTGATCAAGTCGTAGTTCCTGCCCAAGTTAGAATTCAATTCCTTTACTATGAACTTTATTTGCTCCGTCATATTGCTTTGCTAGTTTGTAACAAAATGCTACGAACTAAACACAACGCTATTTTTATTAAATTCACTTTGTCGATTTGATTTTGTCAATTTATCAATGTTGTTTGTGATACTTCAGTTTCCATAGTAACAAGCACACAAACACAAAAAACTTTTAAAACACAGCTGTTCTTGACTAAGGAATAAAATTATTTCTTCTTTTATAATATTTTTTTTATCCACATCGAGGAAGCTCTTGGCCTGTATCTCACCTGATGGTAAGTGACGATCAGGCCGAAGGTGGAAGCGAGCTTCACCCGGAATCCTCAACCACGGAGGAACTGGCTGTCTTACCTAACTGCCGGAACACAACAATGCTTTTAACGTTGTTATGGCGACAGACTTAGGTAAGATGGTGGTAGCTAGCCTGGCGGACTTAGAACAAGCCCTACCACCAACCAAACCAAACAGAATGATCTGCCCCCACTGGGAATCGAACCCGGGACCTCTGCGTCTGAAGCAGGTGGTCTTACCACTAGACCACAGAGGCGGTTAAAATTATTGTAGGATTTTGCTAAAATGCATCTATTCACCATTTCTAGAAGTTGGTGGAGACGCAAGGTGATTTATTTAATAAGGAACGGTTTTCATAATAAATAAAAGCTCATTACATTGTTCAAATAAATTATATTTCTGTTATAATACAATCATTATCATTTTGTTGTAATCGTCAATTCTCAACAAGTTGCCCTTATGACTATACCATTTGTGCCTACACTGTGATGATGGGTAAATTCAGGCAAATGCCTCTTCAACACGCAATAGATCGCCTCACAGCCTCGCAATTTGACTACAATACGCTACTATCAAGTATCTGAACAAATTCAATTCAATTGGACGAAACAAAATTGAAGCTTTACCGGGAGCTTGCACATCCATTATTTTATTATCACCGATTAGATTAGTAAACCATAGATTACAAACATAAGAAAACCATAAAGAGGAAATAACCAATGACATTTTTGGCAGAATTAAAGCTGCAAATAAAATACGGTTAGTAATGTACCAAACTTGCGGTAAAGCCTAGGAAGTATAACTACAGCATGAAAATAATACAATACAACAGTGTGATAAAAAAATCACACTCTCGAAACAAACATCACTGGCATAATAACTATCTAGCACCAATTTCAATAACCTATTATAAATTGAATAAATTAATGATTAAATTGATTGCTAGAATCCGGTTCCTTGGCTTTCTTAATGACCTTTTTCCTTCACAAAACTATTATGAATTTGGAATATTTTGCTCCGTACTACTTAATCTATGGCATGCACCTTTTATGTTACTCAGACCCTACGTTAGTTAGTAACAATATTTACCGAAATTTATACAAATAACAAATCAAGAAACCTATTTTGAAATTAATATCCCTGCTACAAATGTATTATTTACATCAACTTTATGCAAATGATAGTTTATCTGGCAAACTTGAACAATTATCTATCAATACGTATTGAAAATAACAATCGACTGTTTGTCACTACAATGTAACCTTTCGATTAAACATAAATAATTTGTACTCTTCTAAATTAATGGAAAATTGATTATTTACAATGAATACACGATTTATTAATCACTAAACAACATAATCATAAGCTTGATTGATAACATAGTAATGATGAGAATTTTGATACCGATGATTTAATAAAGTTCGTTTAAAAGCGTCTACAAAACCTATTTGTTAAGTCTCACTATTTAACTAAGTAATAATAATTACAACCCTTCGAAAATTATAATACTACAGGCTGTTAAGCAACAAGGACTCTCCATCTCAAAAATCAATCGAGTCGTAAATTAAGTATCAAACAAATCGTACAATCGAAACCATTTACATAGTGGTTTTCAGCATAGAAAATAATAATATGCAAATAAATTGCAAATTAGGTGAGCGCTTGGTCCACGCGACACATCTCTCAGGGCACGATTGAAAACGTAGTCTTCGCATCAACCGCATTAGTGATTAGTAACCATTGAGCTCTTTTGTAGGAATGTTTGAGAGAGATTAATTAAAATGCCCAATGGACTGAGTCGCCCCTTCAAATCGGATATTCCATATCCGGCGGTCAGTCGTTTAAATGCATGTGAGCAATTACTGAGAGGCGAAAAAATTAGCTACCAAAAATAAAAGAGTCAAAAGGTAATAATAAAATCACATAATCACAATTTGTAAATCTACTCAAAACGTAAAAAAAACATCAGCTAATGGACGCTTTTGCGTCAAAAAATAAAAGGTACCGTAGAAAAAGTCCATCGGCCCAGACGACCGCCGCGCGGACGCGTCGACCCGTCGATCCCAACTCAACCACTTCAAGTCGCTCCTTACCTTTCTCATCGGAAAGAGGCCTGAGCGTGGGCGGCGGAGCCCGCGGGAATAGCCCGCGGCCCGGGCCGTGGACGGCGAAACCGAAACACGGGATCGCGTAGAAAAACAAAAGCTCAGTGGACGCGCTACCACAATCACATTTTTGAACTCCCGCCGCGCAGATCGGGCGTCGTACGATCGATCGCTTCTACAGAAGGCCCCCTTTCCGTCCGAAAAGAAGGCTGAGCGTCCCTAGGGGGGATGATCTGGCGGCGGGGCTCGCGGGGGGCGGCGCGTCGACCGTGCCGAGGTCGGCGCGGGGCCGGGGCGCGCGCCCCCGCGCCGGCCTGCGGGAGGTGCTCGGCGTGGCCTCTAGGGCTCCCTCGCCAGGATGCGCGGGGACTCCCATGGGCGCCTCGGCCTCCCGCTCTTGGGGCGGACGCTCCGCTGGTGAACGCAGCGTCCGTTTGAGACACGTCAGCTGCTCCATTGGACTACGATGTACTAGACCTGAATAGATATAAAAAGTCGGTCGTTATTACCATAACAAATCCAATTACTTATCATGGCAAACAAACTAAGATAACCTAATTTCAGTGCTCTTAATTAAAGCGCCAGATCCAGTTTGAAACTGATTGCGATTGCCATTGAAAGACAGCCATTATCTTTTTTAAATAACTAGCGGGGCAGAAGCAATCTCGAACAATTGACATTTAAGGGCTGATTTTTCAATAGTCAGATAACTTTTGTCTGAAGAATAAGTTTGGCATATTGACAGTTTCAGTTCGTTCGTTTCAGCCAAATGACGTCCACTGCTGGACAAAGGCCTCCTCCAAGGTTTTCCACGGTCCACGACAGTTTCAGTACCGGAAATAATATGTCAAAATGACAAGTTTATTCTTCACTTAAAAGATATCTGACGATTGAAAAATCAGCCCTAAGTCAAAGTTTGGCGTCATACAACTTTCAAAAATTGATCAAAGCGCATCATAAATGATTCCTCAAGCTTACCTGTGTACAGAGAGCCTGGCGTCTGCAACGCCAGCGGCGCGGGCGAGCCGTCGGACGCGGGCGAGGTGCCCCCAAGATACCTCCGCCTCAGTATGGAAGTGCCGCTGGCTATTAGCGCGTGGAGCGACGGCGGCGCGTCGCCGGGCCGCGGCGTGGGCGGCGGCGACGACTCCGGCGAGCCGAGCAGCGGGCTGTTGGCCGGCGTCGCGGTGGGGGTGAAGTGCGCGCGGGGGGGTGGCGGCGCGCAGAACGATTCGCGTCGAGAGAGGACGGGGGAGACGGCGGCGGATGACCTGCGGATGATAGGTAGGTAAGTTTGTGGCTTTAGGCTCGCGAAACTTAGTCTAAAAAATTTAGTCTGTAAAAAACGATCACAAACTTATAATAATAGTCATTTTCGATATGCTATTTTTCGTAGTCAACTATCGTAGTTCGCTATCTTTCGCGTAATTATGTTGATATCGCGCCCGCACACTCACTGCGGGTGCCAGTCGCACAGTCGCGACAGCAATATAATTACGCGCGAGCGATAAGGATGGGTAGCTAGGGGTCATTGGACAAAATTCTACGTGCTCACGGACCGGGCTTTAGGCCACCGCGAAGGCGAACTTTTGTATGGCCGTAGCATGGACGTAAATATCGATGGACCACCTTTCGGCGGAGCGTTACCAACGAGTACATGCACGAGCTCCAGTCACTATCAATAGTTCAATATCCGCTACCAACCGGTTAATATGGAAATCATTGAGGGACGCCTATGTTCAGCAGTGGACGCCCCATGGCTGAAATGATGATGATGATGAGTTCAATATCTGTCGTGATCACCACCACCCATGCACGCCACGGCCTTGACGTGGCCATAGCTGAAAGGCATAATAGTCGCCGCATACCTGCGCGAGGTGAGGCGCGAGCTCCAGGCGCTGCCGAGCACGCTGCTGGCCAGGCTGCTCATGCCGCTGCTGCACACGCTGCTCACGCTCGAGCTGGCCAGGCTGCCGTCGTTGGTGCAGCACGTGCTGTCATGATGACTGGAGGGTAGTCGCCGCATACCTGCGCGAGGTGAGGCGCGAGCTCCAGGCGCTGCCGAGCACGCTGCTGGCCAGGCTGCTCATGCCGCTGCTGCACACGCTGCTCACACTCGAGCTGGCCAGGCTGCCGTCGTTGGGATGCAGCACAGTACTGCAGATGGAAATATTACGTGGTCAAATTCGAAAGATACTCTTTATGACTGACTTTTCAGACCTAAACCAATGAACAAACGCTATTGGTAGCGGTTTGACCAACCGGTCAATATGAAAATCATTGTGAGAGACCCATGTTCAACAGTGGACGTCTTGTGGCTAAAATGATGAAAGCGATCGTGTTAGGCCCTAAGTTTCTAATCATTGGGTGGTCTCCGCTATCGATGACTTATGAAGATAATGTAACATTTTTTCGCAAAAATACTCCTTACTAACAGATAAACGACAAAAATGTGTTTTTGAAGCTGGAACTACAAAGTGTGTCGTAATTATTTGACGACGCAGACGCATGTCATAGAACTAAGGTGTTAGGTCACGGACACTTCAAATACGATTTCAAAAAGAAATACTAATAAAATACCTGTTTGTAAACGTGTAGATGTGACTCGAATGCGGCAGTCTTGGCATATCATCGTCTTCCTCAACGTCCGATAGCCGGTACATTCGGAGGCCTAGCGCTGCAGCCGACCTCGACCCGCGAACGCCTACACCTTCCTGCTCCTCCAAAAGACCTGGCGAAACAACAGCCACTCAATCACCACTGCCACTTTTAAACCAACCCATTTAGATAAACACTATCTAGACACAACTAGTGCAAAGAGGAATCCAATAACAACTGCCATTGATGTGTGCTGTTGACATAATTTAAGGTAAATATTATTGAATGCAATAACAAGTTACGTGACCGATATCAGTGTTGATAAGATTGTGGAGATACTTAAGCGCCAGTCTAGTCTATGCCTATGTTCTAGCAATCTTAGCTTGTACACAACTCCTTTGTTCCGTCCTTCGTCTTTGTTAACGCTTACTTGGCAAACGCAGTGTATAATGATACTTATCCAACCGTATTGTTCTATTGAACGTGTATTAACAATCTATTTCGTTTTTTATTCATTAACAACTTTAGAACAAGTGAGAGAAAAAAAACTACGAACAATGGTCGCGTGACCATTCACAACGGTTTTGAGGAACTACTAATATAGTTCTTGCATTTGCGGAGCGACCTTGGCTTGTTTATAATTTTAATTTAAAATTACATTCATTAAAACATCTGCATAATTGACTTTATTATAAAAGCTTTTAGCCATAAAATCATGACACCACAACTACATTATGCAGTTAAAACTTGGTAATTAATTAGTTAATTAACTCGATTTCGCTGATTCGCTCACGCGACATTTATCCTTGTTAATGTCAAAAGGTAATGTAACCTGCACGCATCACGCTTGAATTGTTTCTGGAAACTTTGTTGGGCGTTGTCTGATTGGGCTAATGACCCATAACCCCTATCAGAGCTTCGAAACAAACAAAAAATTACAAGTGATAAAAAGAAATGCGGGAATAATCTCAGTCAACTAAAGTGGCCAGTAATAAAAATAAAACAAAATGTAGGTAGGGAAATCAGAATAAACACTCATATTCCTGCAAACAAAAGATGATCTAAATGCTAATGTGGTGAAGCAATAAAGTATTGAGTATTTGCTTACCTGACATAGTAGGCTTGGCCAGTTGCGCCCACGTGTGAAGAGTCAGCGAGCCTTCCATAGGTTTGACAATTTGCAGCTTGTGTGGAGGCCTAAACCTCGCCAGCCCACCGGCCGCGCCCGCGCCCCATACCGCACTCTCTTCGCTCGCATCTCGATCTGTCAGGGAAATTCAAGCTCGTGAATACGTAAAACGTACAATAACTTGTATTCAGTAATTACGTTTCATATAGAAATACAATGAATATTTTGTGAATTGCAAAATTAAATATGCATTCAATATTTTAGGTGGTCCCGTGATTGACACGAGAACTTGCTTTCAACAACACCTCAGTTTACTGCTCATATTATAGACAGTATAAATCCTGTTTTCTGGTTGCTGCAATCAGGACGATGATAAAAAATATTGCCATTTCTAAATGGATAACTGAGGATCGGTGGAACTCCCAAAGTTTCTTTAAGGTATGTCCAGCCGTAGTAGACAATCAAGTTATTGGGCCGCTAGTCATCAGCATAATAGACTGCACATTATTGCAAAATCACCCCTATTACCAGCGCATAAGATATCAAAGTGTATAGACCTGTATGCCTGCGATGCCTCAAGATGTGCGAGGCAGCGAGGGACGCGCGGCGCGAGTTGATCTCTTGAGGCGTGAGTCGACGCAGCGCCGCCGCTAGCTCCGCCGCGCCTGGTGCGCCCGGAACGCCTACGCCAGTGCCGCCGCTGTAGACAATGGTTTCACATTTTAAATAACGAATAGTACGACAAAATGTGAGTCTCTTCAAAGGAGTTTCAAGATTTATTAGACACTAAGGAGGCGCCACTTTCACGATGAAAACAAGTCGGCATTTTTTATAAAAGTAGCTTGCACAGTATGTAGCCCAAGTCCAGTAAACGACTGCCGTGGGCACTTGCTGTCTCATTACTCCATGTAAATGCTAGCGTCCACATGTCGGTATCGTACGCATCGGACGTATCGCACGCAACGGATCGTAGTATTATTTATACAGGGTGTTTCTTGTAAGGTGTCAAGCCGAAGGCAGGTGATAGGTGAGGACTAGACCTATCGATTTTACCCCCATGTATGTTCTACGATTTTTCGTAGTTTAGAAGTTATCGTTAATTTTGAGATTTTTTCAAATTTTATGACCTAGTGGCTTAATTTTTTTTTATCTTTTTTTTGGGTTGACTTTTCTCAGATTTCTTTTTTTTGACAGATTCCCTAGTAATTGCAGATGTTTGAAAAAAATAATCACCTTCTTATCTTTGATGCAAGATACAAAATTTTTGCTAGAAAAATAAAAATATGCTTTTAGCAGAACATTCTAAAATTTTCAACTTAAAAATTTGAAAAAAAAAAAAGAACTTCCATAGGTCCAAAATAATTTTAAAAACTGCACAGTTTTCTGAACTTTCATAGTGACACAAAAAAACATGTACTTAATAGGCCATTATTTTCTGTAATCGCTCTACTAAAGTAGTAAGTCGGAGATTCCGTTACATGTTTTTGACTTTCTTAGGACTAACTAATGTTTGCAATCCACTATGTTTACGTTACGTAGAACACGTTTAGAGACAATAACTGAACAGAACATTTTTTATCCACAACGAGGTAGCTCTTGCCCTTCATCTGACCTGATGGAAAGTTGGAAACTGATGGATGATCAGCGAGCTTAACCCGGAACCCTAAACCACAGAATTGGCTGTCCTAAATAGGTAGTCTTACCACTAGACCACAGTGGTGATTGTTACTTTACGATTAAATTTGATATACCTACCTATTAGAGTGTGAGATAAAGGGAAAGAGTTTGTGTGTATGTGTATGTGTGTGTGTGTGTGTGTGTGTGTGTGTGTGTGTGTGTGTGTGTGTGAGAGAGAGAGAGAAAGAGAGCAAAAAAGGGTGTAATGATTTAATTTAAAGTAAATGTTCAAAATGTCCACCGCTGACCTGAATGCACATTCAACAACGACGCAAAACAATTATTCGTAAATTTACAAAAGCTTCTTGCATTCTAATATGGTTTTGAGCTTCAGTTAGCTTTGTCCGCAGTTCATCAATGTTTTCATATTCCCTTTTGTATACCAGATGAAGAGCAAGAGCTTCCACGTTGTGGATAAAAAAAATCTTTTCAGTTATTGTCTCTAAATGTGTTCTACATAACGTAAACTTAGGGGATTGCAAATATTACTTAGTCCTAAGAAAGTCAAAAAGATGTAACGGAATCTCCGACTTACCACTTTAGTGGAGCGATTACAGAAAATAATGGCCTTTTAAGTACATGTTTTTTTGTGTTATTATGAAAGTTTAGGAAACTGCGCAGTTTTTAAAATTATTTTGGACCTATGGAAATTCTTTTTTTTCTCATACATTTCAGTTGAAAATTTTAGAATGTTCTGCTAAAAGCATATTTTTTATGTTTCTAGCGAAAATTTTGTATCTTGCATCAAAGATAGGAAGGTGATTATTTTTTTCAAATATCTGCAACTAATAGGAAATCTGTCAAAAAAAAGAAATCTGAGAAAAGTCAACCCAAAAAAAAGATAAAAAAAATAAGCCACTAGGTCATAAAATTTGAAAAAATCTCAAAATTAACGATAACTTCTAAACTACGAAAAATCGTAGAACATACATGGGGGTGAAATCGATAGGTCTAGTTCTCACCTATCACCTGCCTTCGGCTTGACACCTTACAAGAAACACCCTGTATAGAAACTCATATAAGTGCGTCCACTTGTCCGCATCGCACATCCGATACGATGTGTTTTGTACGATGCGTCCGTTGCGTACGATACCGACAAGTGGACGCTTAGCTTTAGTCAAATCCTAGTTCAACCTTGAACAGCTTGGATCTAAAATCGAAGCCACCCAGTGAAAGTCGAGTTGAGTAGTTCCCGTAGGAGTAGAGCCCATAACGACGGTAACCAGAAGAATATGTAGAGTTCAAAGTTATCTACTTCTAACGTATCTATAATTGCGTTAAGAATATCTGTATTGTACTTACGGGTATAGATCGTCCGAATCAGTATCCGAAGATTCATCGAACATCGAATCGCTGGGCGGCTTGGGCGGCGGCTTATGCAACGACGAGGCGCTGAGTGTCATGGGCGCGTCCGCAGTGTCAGAGCCCGCAATTGAACCGCCTGACCACCGCGACGCACATTGCACCGTCTCGAACACTTTCGCCATACTTGAGCTGGAACAAAAAGGTTATTTTTACGGCTCGAATAATAAGTCACGTAATAAACACCTTTCTCCGTTGATCCGTTTACGAACTATGATGACACACATCAAATAATAGCCATCCGTAGCAGGTTATAATTTTTTTTACAGTCATTTGTGATTACACGTTCTCCAATTCTGTCACCGACACATAGATTGTGATGCACACAATATTTTAACCGTAATCTAACACAGTGCACGAACGCAAATATATTTAAACTTATTAGTGAAATTAGAACTTATTGAGAAATAAAATAATAGTTATGCCAAATGCTATGTCAACAAGATAGTAATATAGGCCTACTTTTTTTCTAGAACAAGAGATAAGAAGATAAATGTCTTACAATAAATTCCAGTGCGTTCGTAATCCCTATAAACCACAATTTGCATTTCTCCTTGATACAGTTTCAATCAATAACGCATTTATGATAAACCGCTATTTTCGTTATATTGGTATCACGATAAGATAAACCAAAAGGTCATTCAAAGAATCTTTAAGTCGTAAATAATAGCTTTAATTAGCTTGCACCCTGTGCTATATTGGATCTCCGATATCGGAGTCGACAGTAGAAGGACGAGTATGGCATCTTTTCTCCCCTAGGAATAGTCCCGCTGCAGTCTTGTAGACAGCAGATAAGAGACACAGGGACCACATAATCCTAAATGAGCAACCGTGTACGCAACACTTACTGCACTATTGAGTCTCCGAAACCCGAGTCGCGACTGAGCTCGGAGTGGACGGACGATTGTATCTTCCGGTGAAGGCACTGCCAGAGGCAGCAAGCTAGCTACTACATAATCTAAACTGTGATATATGCAAACTACACAACACTCACTGTGCCATCGGGTCTCCAATACCCGATTCGAGACTTAGTTTGGAGTAGACGGATGAGTGCATTTCGCGGTGCAGGCTGGCGGGCAGTAGACCGATTGCTCGTGATATAGCAACTGTGTAAACTACACAACACTTACTGTGCCATCGGGTCTCCAATCCCCGAGTCGAGACTCAGCTCAGAGTAGACGGACGAGTGCATCTCCCGGTGCAGGCTGGCGGGCAGCAAGCCTGCCGCCGCGGCCACGCTCGGCATGAGTCCCCGCACCGGCTCCCCTCGCTTGCGGAGCTGTCGAAGCTGCTCTTGAGCCTCGGACAAATGTTCTGCCAATATGTAAACACAATACTCACTGTGCCATCGGGTCTCCAATACCCGAGTCAAGACTCAGCTCGGAGTAGACGGACGAGTGCATCTCGCGGTGCAGGCTGGCGGGCAGCAAGCCTGCCGCCGCGGCCACGCTCGGCATGAGTCCCCGCACCGGCTCTCCTCGCTTGCGGAGCTGACGAAGCTGCTCTTGAGCCTCGGACAAGTGTGCTGCCACTTCTGCATATCGCTCCTACGTCAAAGAAGAAAATTGCTTGAAAATCTAAATATTTTAGTGTTTATGCCCTTCTCAGAGCCTTGGTACATGACGTAAATATGCCTACCACCATTTCGGGGAGTCATATCGGCTAGATTACTGCAGTAATTTAAGCGATATGATAACCGTTGCAACGATTTAATCAAAATTTTTAGTCGCATTATGATGATTTTTATTTGGTTCTGTCATTTTAAAGTTATTGTAATATAGGAGGGCATGCAAAGAGCCTTTCAAGCGGTGTAATTTTGTAAGGAGCGTAGGCTGTAAACCAACTAGACAGCAGCTTGAGCCCTTCATTATGACGGGGATTCAATTTTATAACTCTTCTTAAATAGGGTCTTCTCAAATAGTCTTAGTAAATGTTAATGCACTTTTGAGGGCCAGCAGCTTAATTTGTTCTGGGGCATGGATTGCTTGTTATCTATCGGTATACTAAATAAATAGTTAGCCATGATAAGTCTGTATTAACTCAATATTTCAATCGCCAAAACACTCAAGTAACATTAAACTTATCTTTGCAACAAGGTTGTGAAGTGTGTAACACAAATCAATGTTTGTTTAAATCCTTATAATAACTAATTTCTATTATATTATCACACATGCTTTGCGTGATCAAGTAGTAAGTACTATTTTAATAGATTGCACATTGTACCAAAACAAATCGTTATTTTAATCAGGTCCATCTTAGATTGAGTACAATGATACAATAGTCTGCATTGCTTTATACAGGAACTTAAATGGATTAAACAAAATTTATCGAGCAATAATTTTTTCGCAAGAAATTCCGACTGTCGATAAAATAAGTGAGTACCTACTATAAAATTTATTTCTATCTCCATAAAATATTTCAGTGAACGCAACAACAAGCCACAAGGCCGTCTACGTCCTGTCTGTTACAGATTACTTAATATTCATATATCTTTAACTATCTATATTCTGAATCACGCGACTTATTCCACGTAGATTTCGATTATAAAAAGCCTACTAGTAATGTTTGTTCTATTCTGGTGTATGTATGAGCTAATATTGTAAAACTTCATCAAAATATATCGAATGGTGTTTGCATGAAGGAGTAAATGACAAACATTCACAATATATTTTTTCTTTTATAACATTAGTATAAATACCTTCGTGTCAGCCAACTCCGATGCAAGGGCATTTTGATTTTCTTTTGTTATTTCAAGAATCCGCAGCGTATGTTCGTGTTCTGCTGTTAGCTGTAACAAATGCAAATAACTTATTGTATGACATCACCTTGACACGCGCCGAGACCAATGTCGCATATTAACAAAAAAAACACCAGCGGTTTGAGTAAATGTACCTACACGAATATTAGAATACGTAACAAATCAAGGTAGACAATCATAATAAACCGTGTCTAAGTGACACGATAATCTAATAACCTTCTTTATAATGGACAGAGCTGTCCGAAATAGATACAGGCGTTGGCTTCAGATAAACAGATTAGCGGATAAGTAAACATGAGTAGCGGATATAGATCCTAATCTTATATTTACAAACAGTGGGTCTAGACAAAGTGCAAATTATAATCGCAAACCGGTCGATAAGTGGTCGAAAAGCCCCTTTTTCGTATGGAGTTTTGACGGATTCGATTTTCGATTCGATCAAAAAGTGCGTTTTGTCTAGGGGGGCAGAATTTATAAACGATACTTTAATAGCCAACCAATGAAAAAGAACTGCCCTTAGATTTAACTACGAATTCTGGTAACATTTACATGGAACTTGAAAAAATAGTTTTGGGCGAAATGAGAAGGGTGGTAATAGGGAAGCTTGGCTGTTTGGTTATTATAATCAGGGATGAAAAAGTTTAAGAAAACTATTTTACTATCTCACCTTTTGCAAATTTCTCTCGGTGGCCACGAGCCTTGCGTTAGCGCTGTCGAACTGGTGCTGCAGATCCGCGGAGCGCTGTCGCTCATCCGCCAACTCCGAGCTAAGGACGGTGGCTTCGGAGTTTGCGCTTGCTAAAGAGAAACACAAATATTACAATAAATAAACTGTTCCATCACACCAAAGCTAGCTCCAAACCCAATTTAGAATGAAGGGCCTTGACCCATGTATAAAAAATAATCCGGTCCTATATTCGGTCGTTAAATACGTCCCTGACTGTATAAGATTAAATAAATGATAATGCTCATCACATTAGCGTTGCTGAAGCAAGCAGTTGCGTGTCCAAAGACAGAGGGGCTTAGCCTGCCCTGCCGTATTTAAAATCGCAACACTCGAAATATTGTCTACTACACAAACCATCAGGCTCTCCGACCTTTACATGGCGTCATCATTTCGTCTTATGAACCAATGTATATGACATTAAAGAATAAATAAAGAAAGATCTTCCTTAAACATTTAATTTAATGTTATAGGTAGTTTCATCAAGTACTAGGCAGACAAAGAAGTATAAAACATGATGTCAGTTTAAATGCTTTTTCCTTATTTAAATACATCACTGATCAACGAAAAGAAGCACAGATAAAACGTAAAGGAAAACCACTTCTAATTTGTTAGACATGACCAGATTATTTTAGTTTCCGTGACGTAATTGCAGCTCATGCATGTAGCATTAGAGCAAATATACTTCGTTGACATAAGTTGGTAAACCAATATATCAGTTAAGAATATAATGTTGATGTTGGATACATATTTACAGAAGTTTAAATAAGTTCTCATAAAATACAGTGTAAATGAAAATTCAATCTTGCTCTTGACTCGTATGTCTTCATCTTCATCTTGACTCGTTGTTTTTCCTACTGATGAATATTGGCAAGTTGAAACAAGTATGGTCTGACAGGGTGCAAACCTTAAAGAAAACACGCTGCTAGGCCACCTTGCCTCACCAAACCAATTTTTGGACTTTTCATCTTCTCTTCGTCGCTTTACTTCTTGATTTTCTTCGTACACACATTAAATACAGACAAGTTACAATGTATATTTATTGAAATAATATAAAACTATTTTATTATTTGTTTGGGTTTATATCGATAAGATTTTGGTTCATAAAACTTAAACAATGTAAGTATGTAAAACAATGTGAGTGGCTCCGCCCACGAAAAACGTAACATGAGTATTACATTATGAATAAAATTTAATGTATCTTTTCTGATACCATACATATGTAATCAAAACATGGCATTTTCGGACCAAAAAAATTAAACGAATATCCATAGATTTCCGTAGGTAGTAAATACAAAGTATACAGTTTAATTCAACCTAAACATCCACAAATAGTAATCTTAATGATTTTATAAGTCCATTGGCGCATAGAATTCATGATAAAATACTTTCGTTAATATTATTTATCACTGTTACATTTGTTGATAATTTAAATCTTTTTTACCTAAATAACTGGTTACATTTCTTCGCGGCTGAATGACAGACCACTTTTACCATAATATCGACAATCAATACAATTGTGTAACGAATGACACAAAAACTATGGTATAAAATGTAAAAAAGACCAAGTTTCAGTTTCCAATACATTTAGATATAAAACAATCTAAATTCTGCCAATACCAACGTCATTTTACTATAGTTTTTCTTAACTCTATCCAGTAAAGTCACAATGCTTGAAAGGTTAAAACGAACCATTTGGTGACGCAGAATAAGTACTATTAGTAGTATCTGAATGAGAACTAGCATACTTTCTTATCATTGCGAGTTAACTTAAAATATCGTATCAAAAGTACTCACGCTGTTATCGCATTTGTTACATAGATTTATCAGCTCGACAATGTAAATAAAGCTTGTAAACACTTTTTCAATATCATCATACATTATAAGACAAAAAGCATCATTGTATTATTAATTTTTGTACGAAATAATTCACAATACAATATTTCAGCATCTGGGATCAAAAACTGGAGGTATGGGAGCGGCATATGACGGTTGGGGTGACATAATAACGTATGACGTGACAGAGCGTACAAGTCTGAAGCACATCTGAAGTCTCGCTGATGTTTGACAACATAAAAACACGAACTCGTGCCGCTTCCATAACCTCAGGTACTGACTCAGTTATGTGCTAGACCTGTAAACAATTACAGGTCTAGCACACATTATAAATATACAAATATTTATATACAAATATTTAATACACAAATATTTATAATGTTGTGTGGGTACATCCATAGATAAATATACCAGAAACAGTACAAGTTTTATCTATATTTCTTTAAGGCAGGAGTCCCCGTGGCCCGTCCTTAGACACTAAGAATGAATAAGTATAAGGCAGGTTTACCAAGACATACCATCACCATTTTCAGGGGTCGGGCAGCTGTCCTCCCTTGTCCCACCCTTGGTATGCCCATGGATGCGTTTAACTGAAGTATACTTACCGAGTTTGTGAGCGATATCTCGCAGCAACTGCTGCTCGGCCAGCTCACCGCTGTCAGCGCGATTAAGTTGACAGAAATTTGACGTCATAACTCAAGAATTGCTATGCAAAATGGGACTGGTGCGTTTTGCCGCCTCATTAAAAGTATTTCATTGACTGTGGTATATCCAATTCCTTTATCTAAATCGAAGCCAGGATAGCCGAACGGTGAAGGAGTCGGACTGGCCGACTCGTGATCCGAGGAACGCGGGTTCGGTCCCCGCCATCGCTCGACTATTGTGGTGAGCTCACTCGTGACACAAGTATATTTAGCTTAGTACGACGGGCTGACAGGACTATTAATAATTTGTGCAATGATAAATTACTAATTAATAAAGTCATTTTTAGAAAAAAAAAACTTGCTGAGTAATACTTACTGAGTTGGTGAGCGATATCCCGCAGCAGCTGCTGCTCGGCCAGCTCGGCGCTGTCGGCGCCGGCGGCGAGGCGCGCGGCCTCCTCGCGCAGCGCGCGGTTCTCGCGCTCCAGCGCGCCGGTGCGCTTGCGCAGGGCGGCCGCGTGGGCCGCTTCCTGCTCCGTTGGTGACGTGGCGCCCTCCTCTGTGTCATTTGTTAGCACCTACGACGAGGAATTCCGTAAGATAACTGTAATAGCCTGCATAATTGCCAATCTTAAGTGGTAGTGGATGGGCACTGGCTCAGGGTTTTTATGTTCGGATAACGTTGCGTGTTGATACTCAAAGTCTGCAGTGCGCACTACTTATGTGGCAAATGAGCCATCCTGGCGATTATGGATTGGACATTTTCAAAAGAAGCGCGGCGCTTGCGAGTCGCTGCGCTTCCTACTCCGTTGGAGACATAGCGCCCTCCTTTGTGTCATTTATTAGCACTTACAGCGACGGGGATTTCTTTTTAATAAGTTTCGTGACACTCGGGGATAGAATCTTGAGCAATAGAGATCTCATTCGTACTTTTCTGATTTTTTTTTATTCGGCGCATGATGAAAATCTCACAAGAAGGACGCAGATACTGCCTAGGGTTTTTTATTCAGATGTAATCCCGTTGCAAGGTGATATCGCTGTATTTTTTTTAAACTCAGCAGTGCGCAATACTTTTATAGGATGTGCCACATCCGATGTGGCAAGTAAAACATCCTGAAGATCTCGGATTCGACATTTAATCCAAAGGCCTAGAATCGATTCGCAAGGAAACGAATATTATGTACGATTATGTGATAATGGTCACTTGATTATCAAAAGATTAAGTAAGTGCGAACTGCGAATCCAACGTTTATCTCCATTTGGAGATGATCTTGCACGAGATCACAAGAGCACGAGAGTGGTAGCATGTTTATAAACAGCGTATCACTTGCAATCTTAATGTCTCATTATAAATGTAACAAAACTATACTACAACTTGTGTTCGGATAAATATTTAGAAGTCTATTACAATAACTAGTTTCAAGTGAGTTATAATTATTTGAGTCATTGCTTTTCTCATAATAGACACTTGATTCAAGGAAATGCCCTTGCATAACGACATGAACGATAAGCATCAATTCATCGATTGAATACGAGAAAAGATACGACACGAAATTAGAAAAACCAACCGATGTTAGCCTACCTCGATGATGTCATCACTAACTTTACCGCAGTTCAAATAAACTTTGATTAGTCAAATAACACCTACTCTTTTAGTTAAGTAAGTGCTGTATTTGTTATAATAATCACCAGCTCTTTACCTTTGTAATATTAAGTAGGTATAATATCAAATAAGTCTAGATTTTATCCCCTAACTCTGATTATCTGTAAACACTTTCGTTATAAAGTTTATATCGGTCCCAGATTGCAGTTAATGCTATAAAATGAAACCCACCTGCAGCAAATCTGATTTAGTGTTGAGCTCGTGTCGGAGCTGTGTGATGTGGTCCCTCGCGCTCTTAAGCTCCCCCTCTAGGTCGGCGACTCGCGCCTCCAACTGGCCGATAGTGGCCAGCAACTCTTTCCCGATGTGGGCAGTTAATTCCAAGTCCTTCTCTTTCTGTGGACAAAACAAAAGACTATCAAACTAACAATCAACTAACAGCTGACAATCGATTGAAAATGGGATATTTTTAACAATTTCTTTGCAAGTCTCATCTAGTTAATGGGCAAACTCGTCTCTATTCTATTGAATCAAAAAATTACTTGCATAGGCTGTACACTTGTACAACACATCTTACACATCAGATGTCAAGTGGTGCTCGACTCTGAGACAAGCTAAATTACACCATTTTTGACGATATTGAGTAGAAATATTTTAAATACCTTCGCAAAGAAAACTTTCTGTACATAGTACATATTATTATTGTGGTCAAGCACCAACTACAACTACAACTACACAACGTCACAGTGTTTAGATTGATGTGTACTGGTCCGCACTTATTTATGAACTAAAATGAAACTGATTTCACTCTTAGTTTACTCACAAATGAATGTTATTTAGACTGACAGTTATTAGTGTGTACTTATTAATGAAGTAATTTCAAAATTACTAGACTATGTGCTGTTTACAAACAGCGTGAGTTTTGATGACTGCGACTTATGATACTAAATATTTACCTTCGAGGAAAAATATTTTATTACTGAGATAACAAGTCAATAGCATTGTAATTAGCCACTAATAAGTAAATTACAAATTATCACCTAGGGGTAAAAATTAAAATGCTACGTAATGAACCAACAACTCATCCAAATCTATGCTAATCTACCCGAGGAAAAAAGCAGGCAAATAACTTACTTCTTCTAAGAGCCGTGTTACCGCTTCGATGTCATTGTAGGTTTTTGTCATTTGGCTCACCCTGTTGCTGCATAGAACTGCGAATAGAATAAATAAATGTACAATTATGTATTTGCTACACCTAAAACCTTATCTAAAACGCAATTGTTTATTCCGAAACAAAAGAATTATTAGCAAGCGCTCAGATATGGGTTGTAAATTTTTACAGCATTCAAATCATAATAAAGATGTTAGAAGTTATGTGACCTTGCTGTAGTACAAACCATTAAATTAATAAATAATTACTGTTCAAATGATCTACAAAAGCCGCTTCTACAAGAGATAGAAGCTATGTAAATAGCTCATTATGATCTAAATTAATTGAAAATTAACTGGAAATAAAATATTAATTTTAGCACTCTCATAACAGTTATTATAATAATGTAATTATTGGTATTATGTTTATTTGTAAATCATAACTTAATATTTATAAAATTTTAATGTAATATTAATGGATTTATACTCGACCAATCGATAGATACATAAAATGTATAAAATAACAATTACGTAAAATCAAGTGTGTTTTCATAACAGTTCATTAATTTTAATTTAATAGCCATCCATAATACACTCAATGATTTTAGTTCTTATCTTTTATTATGTATAGATTTCTCATAGCACATAGCACACTATATTTTATTATAATTACCTGTAACCAGATATTGACGTAAATAATACGGTTCCATTTTTATTGATCATTAAAATTAACTTATTTATGACTGATGTGATGATGAAGCGACAACGATGCGAGGCAAAAATAAACAAACCGTGCCATGTTTCTACAAACAAAATTCTATATTCTATTAATTTTTGAGTGCGGAATCGCACCCCAATATCACAATCCTTTACATCTTGAATAAGGTTTGGTCCGAAATCACTATTAAATTCCTTCACAAGCTTATACTGTCGACGTTATCCACAATCAGTAAAATATTTCACACGTTTGCTAAGATGTCAATTTCGCGAAAACATAAAAATAGAACACTGAACGATGACTAGATAAATTCAATTAATACTTAAATCATCGCAAATCAGTGTCGCAAAGCACCGTGTAAGTGCGGAGCACTCGAGTGTGAAGCCCGGAATAGAGCACTTGCCGCTCGCCGGCCGCGGCCACTGATAAGATACAATAATCTCGTTTTAAGCTAGGTACACAAATATGCGATTACTAGTACTGACCCGGTATTTTGTCATCCGCCTCTGACCTTTGCCCGTTCATCGAACCTGCATTGAGTGGGCAAGCCACACGACCGTAACATAATACGTGAACTGTACAATTCCACGGAACAATATGTGATCGCACTTGATGTTACATCAATAACCAGTAAGTTTGTCGCGACAAACACTAGCGCGAACCTGTCGATCGAGTAAGCGACTGGTTACATACGAGAGCTCCATGTTTCATTTCGCTCGGCGGAGGGCAAAACAATCTGGTCTATTGTACACGCATGTGGGAAAACGCAGGCACAAAAGACAATTACGTTCTATTTACGAACCGATGAATAGTTCAGAAATTTGTTAAGTACTGATTATACCTATCATTATCGCGACAATTATGATAGATGGTATTGTGAAGTCCATTAAGTGCCATACGCTTATAAGTGCTTGATAACAAATAAGGTAGATACATCAGTGGGGCCGATACGAAAGTGCCTAAATAGAAAAATCTTTGATCATTCATTCGGCGCAGGCGTGTGATTGATTGATTCAAAACTAAACGTTTTTTAAGCAAGATTATCCCAAAAAGGATGAAGGATGATTAACGGACTACGATAATATTAGATAGTATTACAACAAAGAGGTAGGCAAACGACACTTGCTTTCCAGCGTTACAAAAATGTGAGAACTAACATAATAATAGATTGTTACAATGCGGGTGGATGGGAGCTTTTCCCACTCTTACCTAACATAGTGATTACAACGGATATTGATTGTGCTTCTATTCGGTACACATAGGCATGTACGAAGCTGAAAGACTTTCAAAGTTTTTGTGACAATAATTTTCCGGGTGTGATGTGAAGACGTAATAATACTAACGTTAGCATTTGATGAGAACTGTTCGAGGTGCTACATACGACGTAGGCTACGTAATATACAATTCCAAGCATAGGTATTTTATTTAAACTTACACTAAATTAAAACATTTTCAATGAAGTTTACAAATAAGATATTGTTTATAGTGGTCACGTAGTTAATATGTTAAAATTTAAACTATGGTAGGTCAGGGTTAGCTAGTGATCACTAAGATAAGGTTATGAAAATGATAAATTAAGTAATTGGACAAGCATATGACCGAGGCATATGAATGAGATAAACAAATTCAAGATGTAAAGCAAAACGAGCTGACATAATGCAGCAGCTAGCGACTGATGATCGGCCCAGTCGTACCTCGATCAAGGAGCAAGTTCCGGACGACGCGAAAGTAGAGCCTGCCGAACTTGTCGCGAGCCACGTGGTAGATGAAGTCGGGGTACTCGCCGAGGCACTCCTTGAGTTCCGCGTCGGTGAGGTAGCTCAGCTCGTGGAAGAGCTCGCGATCGAAGCCGGGCGGCGGCGAGGCGCGCGAGCTGCCCGCGCACCCCGCGCCCGAGCCCGCACAGCCCTCCGCCGTGACGTGCCCGAGCCGCGACCATCGGCTCCGCCCGCCTCACACCACCCAACACTCCTCTTCTCGCACACGACACTTATCACTCAATACTGCGGTCCCACAGCGACACCTATTCGCAATGTCTCCGACTAATGAACGATCGCAACTGACAATCCATTTTACACTGATCAATATTTGTTATGACGCAACAGCTGTTAAACCAAGAATCGTGCCAACCACATATTCCACTAATGTAATGCGATTGACGAAGCATATACCTGCATGGTACGCTAAAAATCATCCGCACGCTCGGGTGCCCAAGCGAGGTGCTTAAATTAACTCTCTTATGAAATTCATGCGAAACGTACATTTCGATAAGAGCTGGCCACCCATCGACTAGGAGCTAAATACGTATGAAAAAGTCGGAATTCGGTATAATTTTCAAGCTGATTTACTTCTTCAACCTATTTTTTAAGCAAACTATTGATTTATTAAAATGAGGATATAGCCAGACGAGCCCAATGTAACACCCGCACGTTATGCTAATTATAGTTAATAATATGCATGTTTTCTGCTATTGTGTGTACGCTACATTTGTGATTTTTTCAGTGCTAGATTAACTTAGCAACACGAAACAGGTAAATTAAAATGACGGAAGCAATAAACAGAAAAAGCATTGAAGTTTTTAGAAGAGTTGTGATGTCAGAAAATGGAAGATTCAACTGTAATCTAATATAGAAACACTAAAGTCGCTTTTAAAATGGTAATAAAATCACCTTTGTTACGTCCATTATTGTCTGTTGTACATAATTCATTGCCCATAGCGCAAATCTAATTTGATATTATTCAATCCACCTTCCTCGAGAACTATCGGTCGGTTACTAGTTAGTGATGCGCAATTGTCAGTGGTTTCACAATGAAAGCATCATTGATAAATACGAGGCGATCGCAAGACAATAGGAATCAAAACAATTCATTCGGTTTCTAAACATCAGGTACTGCAGACAAAACAATAATAAAGCAATAAAATAATAAATAAATAATATGGTATCGTCCAGGGTCTTATTTAATAATAAACTTTTATTTCTATTTTTGTCACGGAAATTATGGCATGCTTTTCAGGATAAGTGCTGTTAATTAAGCTTGTTTTCCTGTGGCCTGCCTTTGTCACATCTTTAAAGATAAACCTTTTAAGAAACAATGCTCATAATGAGAGAATATAAGCAGTAATAATTGATCTTGAGCTACATAACAACAGTTTAGGTGTATGACTACTGTTTAAAAAATAATGGTTCTTCGTTCATGGTTCTGACACGGTTTAACAAACAGCGAGTTTAAAAAGCAATTATTCATGACTAATGTGGTTTACGCCTTAAGACAACTGATCCTTCTTTTTTGCTCATAAGGCTTTAAATGATGATTGTGCATCGTACAAAGGCGATTTTAGTTTTTAGCGTCATTAAAAATAAAATACGCATCATTAATGAGAGTATTGGCAGGAAGATGTTTTATAAGTCGTTAACCTAAGTTTAACGACTTCAGTGGTTAAGGAGACATATTATAGGCATTTCAGGAGTGGTAATGTTTTTAAGGGAGGTGACACCACCATGCCTCCCTTCCCTAGTTAAATTGCTTTTAGTAAGCCATCAATGCCATCATCATCCAAAACAACCTAATGCTGTCTTTAGAAATAAAGATAAGTTTAAAAAAATAATGGTACCGGTACACGTAGTACTATTAATCTGTGCCGGTACCGTGAAAGGTACGAACGAACTGTACCATAGAGGAACAGACCGCAGCGTAAGGTCGTCGCACGTGATTCAACAAGGTGACGTCAATGCTGTACAGCCTTGTCTGATGTCTAAAAAACGATTCTTCCACATTGCACTTTTTAAAGGGTGAAAAGTGTCTATTAATATTTTTTAAAGGGGCGTTGCATAAAATAATAATATTATGCTCTTTGAGTGCATGTGTCAGTATAAATTACAGAAAGTTAGCCCTAAGTGCTGAAAATTTAAACAAAAAAGAAAACATTTTTTGCCGTCACCATCTTATGTATTAGGTAATTTGTTTATTTCTACTTTTCATTATTTAAGTAATACGCAAGAGGTGAACAATTACTAATTAATACAACGGATGAGTTTAGAAGACGAATATCCGTCGTGAGACTTGTTCCAAAATAAATAATCAATAACTATACTACGTTAAGTTGAACACAAGTAAATAGCCTCGTGTTTCAGTTTTCTTGTTAGGAAATAACAGCCTAATTTGTATTTTTTTCTTGCATGCACGTACGTGCTGCTAATTTCAACGTTAATAGCGTACCACTACCAAGTGCCAACCACCAAAATGGACAGAAAGCATTCTCTTTTTTTTTTTGTGGTAATCTAGCCGCATCACTGTCTACTTCTTTTGTACTTTACTTTTTACAAATTATGTATCCGTTATTATCACAGAACCCTAATAACACCTATAATAAAAGATAGACTTTTCAAAGCATCTCATAGTCAAAGATTCATTTTGTAGACAAAAGCTGAAGGTTTTCTCTCATCTATCCAGCAAGTTCAAACAACTGATGAAACAGCAAAATTCAATGGCCGCTTAACCTTGAGCGGGCTTGCCGTTTTAAAAAGCCTACTTAACTCTCTTCTGCCATTGAAACTGGCAAAGGGGAGTCTTTTCCTTATTCTTTAAGGGCCTTATTTTTCCTCAAAATAACCAGTCGACAAAAAAGGGGCTATGTGACATTGACATGTTTTTATTAAATTACTTTAACGCATGAGTAACTTATCGAGTGAATGCGTATGCAAGCTTGTTTAAATTTTATAATCAAACTAGCGGCCGCCCGCGACTTCGTACGCGTGGATCCCGTTTTACCCCCTTCATCTATCTTACGCGGTTTATACAGTGTGAGTCACGTTAAAGTGTACATATGAAAATAGATGAAACTAGACCTATTTTTATCGACAAAAAAGAGGTCAAAAATTTTTTGAGATTTTTTTTTAATTTTTTATAGAATTTTTTTTCTTCAAATTACTTATTGTAAAGAAAACGTAATAACTTTTAAACTAAGCGGTATATCCTGATAAAATAAAAACAGTAATAATGCTAAATAACAGGCGATACTAAAAAAATACATAAAATACACAAAAATGCCAACAAATAATAAAAAATGATACTTTTTGAAAAAAATCTGCTTAAAAATTCGTGTTTTTTTGGTTATTTTATAAATTTCTCCAAAAAATGCCCCTATTACCGGTGGTTTTTATTACTTTGTATTATTTTCTATCGTATTATCTTTTTAAAACCAAAAATCGCATGTCTCTATCCCTATCACAACATTTGCTATGATCGTTTGAACAAAGGCCTGCCACAACATTATTCTCCGCTACAGGTAGAGACAATTTTAATTTTAACTAAAATGCTTATTTTACTTCGAAATCTTTTGTTTTTATTTGAAATCTAACTTGTCTTTATCAAAATTACAAATCTAGAGCCATTTTCAGTTTTGTTGTTAACGAAGCGTTGAATGGCGCGCCCGGAGAGGCTTAGTTCAAACGATCATTGCAAATGTTGTGATAGGGATAGAGACATGCGATTTTTGGTTTTACAAAGATAATACGATAGAAAATAATACAAAGTAATAAAAACCACCGGTTATAGGGGCATTTTTTGGAGAAATTTATAAAATAACCAAAAAACACGAATTTTTAAGCAGATTTTTTTCAAAAAGTATCATTTTTTATTATTTGTTGGCATTTTTTGTGTATTTTATGTATTTTTTTAGTATCGCCTGTTATTTAGCATTATTACTGTTTTTATTTTATCAGGATATACCGCTTAGTTTAAAAGTTATTACGTTTTCTTTACAATAAGTAATTTGAAGAAAAAAATTCTATAAAAAATTAAAAAAAATTCTCAAAAATTTTTTGACCTCTTTTTTGTCGATAAAAATAGGTCTAGTTTCATCTATTTTCATATGTACACTTTAACGTGACTCACACTGTATTTTTTCATACAAATGTTTTTCCCGCTAACTCCCGTTCCCGTGCGAATTTTGCATTATCCTGTTGTAAATAAGCTTTAAGTTTACTAAGGTACCTGCATGCCAAATTTCAAGCGTCTAACTTGAGCGGTTTAGATTTTTCATACAAAAGGATTTTCCCGCTAATTCCCGTTCCCGTGAGAATTCCTAAGTATACTATAACCTGCCCAGGAGTAAGAAGAATAATTGTGCCAAGTTTCGTTAAAATCCGTTGAGTAGTTTTTGTTTCTATAAGGAACATACAGACAGACAGACAGACAGACAGACAGACAAAAATTTTACTGATTGCATTTTTAGCATCAGTATCGATCACTAATCACCCCCTGATAGTTATTTTGAAAATATATTTCATGTACAGAATTGACCTCTCTACAGATTTATTATAAGTACTAGCGGCCGCCCGCGACTTCGTACGCGTGGATCCCGTTTTACCCCCTTCATCTATCTTACGCGGTTTAGATTTTTTCATACAAATGTTTTTACCCGCTAACTCCCGTTCCCGTTGGAATTTCGCAATATCCTGTTGTAACTAAGCTTTAAGTTTACTAAGGGACCTGCATGCCAAATTTCAAGTGTCCAACTTAAGCGGTTTTGATTTTTCATACAAAAGGATTTTCCCGGTAATTCCTGTTCCTGTGGGAATTTCGGGAATTCCTTTCTTAGTGCATCTCTACGGTACCTAAGCTACGTCCCTTATAAATTTCAAGTGCCTACGTTTAGCCGTTTAGGCTGTGCGTGGGTATGTCAGTGAGTCAGTCATACAAAAGGAATTTCCCGCTAATTCCAGTTCCCGTAGGAATTTTGCAATATCCTGTTGTAACTAAGCTTTAAGTTTACTAAGGTACCTGCATGCCAAATTTTAAGCGTCTAACTTACGCGGTTTAGATTTTTTCATACAAATGTTTTTTCCCGCTAACTCCCGATCCCGTGAGAATTTTGCAATATCCTGTTGTAACTAAGCTTTAAATTTACTAAAGTACCTGCATGCCAAATTTCAAGCGTCTATCTTACGTGGCTTAGATTTTTTCATACAAATGTTTTTTCTCGCTAATTCCCGTTCCCGTAGGAATTTTGCAGTATCCTGTTATAACTAAGCTTTAAGTTTACTAAGGTACCTGCTTGCCAAATTTCAAGCGTCTAACTTAAGCAGTTTAGATTTTTCATACAAAACGATTTTCCCGCTAATGCCCGTTCCCGTGGGAATTCCTAAGTATCCTATAACCTGCCCAGGAGTATGAAGAATAATTGTACCAAGTTTCGTTAAAATCCGTCGAGTAGTTTTTGTTTCTATAAGGAACATACAGACAGACAGACAGACAAAAATTTTACTGATTGCATTTTTGGCATCAGTATCGTTCACTAATCACCCCCTGATAGTTATTTTGAAAATATATTTCATGTACAGAATTGACCTCTCTACAGATTTATTATAAGTATAGATAGATTACGAAACGACAAAGTTATAGCTCGATAGCGACTGAATAAACGTATTATTTTTATAAACGTTTTATTCGATACAAACAAGTTACTCAATTCGCGTCGTTACTGGTATAAGTAATTTAAAAAGACTTAAATGTACAATTAAGCCGTGAAATTCGCACAAGTATCCCCAGTGTGAAAATGAAATGGAAAGTCTGGAATGGAATAGAAGATTCTTTCAAAATCAAATTAGGGAGATTAAATTAGTTTTTTCCTTATCTATCCATGAAAACTTTGAAAAACATTAAGTGCTTTTCAAAACATTGGTTTGGAAAAATAATATCGGATAGGAGCATTTTCAAGTAGCTATAATATTGTCGGAAAACTGATTAACATTACTGAAATTGTAACTGCAATGGATTTTACTCCACTTATCCGTCATGGCAATACCTTAAATAGTTTGCAATATGAAAGTAGGTTAGCACAGAAATATGACGTAAATTTGACCCTGTGTGTACCGGTACGCAGTACATATTGATTGTAATCCAAATATAAGACTTAATCAATGTAATATTTGACTTCAATATTGAATTTGATATTTTCAGGGCGTTTCTAGGTTATAAAATATAATTATAGTTTTTCCGCAAATGTAGGGTATTTTCACATACATAAAAGTAGATATTTTAACAGGGCACTACGTTATGTCGAACAATCACTCATTAGTCGTAGACCATTATAACCTTCAAGTACGGAGCCGGTAAAGGCGTGACACTTTTTATCATAAACGTTAAGATATGATGCACCAGACCTGCTACATTTGCTAAAATTATAAACTTGCGAACTAAATCGGTGTTGGAAGCAAGGCGATTTCTTTTAGTAACGGTTCCAGTGTTTGAGGCCAATGGTAATAAACTTTCACGATCAAGTGCAGGCGTCTGCACCGAGAGGCACGCGATTAGCACTATCACGAACACATGCGCGAGCGATCTCCGAGGACCGCGGCACGGACTGTCCGCGTCTGACGCCGTCGATACCGAGGCAATAACTGAAATAATTATGCAGACCGCCGTACTATACTGATACGGCGCGCCGGTCGTACAGCATATTAATATCATTATCTAACTGTAGGTCATATTGAGTCAAGTTTAAAATTCTTACCACGTATATACGGATCATTGACTGTTCCAAAGGAGAACAAAGGGAATTAATTATAGTGACATAATTTTCATTTCTTTAACTGTGAAAAAAGATTTTCCTGTTTACAAGAGGCAGAAATATTTAAGTTTTTGTTTTCATAATATTTAGCATCAGTCAGAGCATCAATCAATATCGATATGCATTAATTAAATAATTTATTGAGATACCAAACTTAATTTCACCAAACTAGAGATTTCATCACTAATTAAGGGAGAGTCCGGCAATTTGGACCAGTTTTTTTCAATCCCATTTTACACATAGTTTTGTTTTGTTTTTGCTAATGTCCATGGTATATATTAAAAGAGAAATTATTCAACTTACTATTTCATAACTATTAATCAACATGATTGTTGTATATTTAGCACAAATCAAGAAAATACGAGTTCAGAGCTTCGGTCCAATTTAGCCAACCGGTTCGATAATTTGTACCACAGGGGTACTAAATTGGATTTCAATAAATTTCAAGCCTATAAAAAAACTATGGCAAAATATTATACGATACATTCTTAACAAATTAGGTAATGAAAAGGAACAGTAGTTAATAACATAGACAATCGATATTGTTTTACAGTTATCACGATTTTGAGTACAAGTTTTGTAATTCCAATTATCGTAACGTACACTTGTACGTAATCTACTTTGCCTGTCTTTTGCTTTCATTTATTGTTAGTCAAACATAACTATGCTATTATAACTTCAAAATATGATTTACTAAAAAATTTTCAAAATCCATTGGTAAAATTCCATACAACTTGATGTGGTACAATTTAACCGACTAGGTGATAGTGATTTAAAAAAATTGGTAAAAAACATAACTTATAAATACCGAAAAAAGTTTCAAATAATTGTAATCCACACTAATTTACGCTTCTAATAAATAAATTAGAAACACTGTGTAAATAAATTTAACAAAATTACAAACTAAACATGCATTCTCAAAAGTTACTTGAAAACAATGAAAAAAATCTTTTCAAAATAAAACACACGTGTTAATTGTCACGGCAAAAACCATATGGCCGATATTCAATGAATTTAGTCATGTATCGCTGAGTGTTGCAATTACAGACATTCAATAAATACTTTACGAAATATGAGGGTGGTACAATTTACCCGGCGGTACAATATACCGAACTCTCCCCTATTTAAAAAAATATCTTCATGAATAAGATGATATATCATTGAATCTTATTCAATTAAAAATTTCACTTACGGATGACTTACTGAAGTAAATATTTTTCTACTATGATTTATGACCAAATATTTTCATAAAACTTTTTTTGATTTGCCTTAAATAACTTCTCTATTTTTGGTTTTTCAAGGACAAGGCTATGGGAATGGGATGATTTTTTAAAATTTAATTTTCCATACCGTTATAAATATATTAAAATAATATCACTAATTATTCGAAGACTTCAAAGAGACACTGTCAAGGTTATCTATTTATGATCATTCCTGAGTGATGCGTCTTCAATTTTTTCATCAACATGTTTTCAATTGAAACACTGACGACAGTATACGGCCATTTTGAATTTCAGTTTTGTATGTGAAAATATCTTTTTAATATGGAAATATGAAACAATTAGTTACAATATTATTGAATTATAACAACAAATGTTCTGAAAATGCTACTTTTTCAGCACCTGCTCTCTGACAAACTATTAGTGTCAGAAATTCAGAATTATTGTCATAAAGACATCATGTAATAAATGTTTCAGCTTCGTTGTAAGCAGATTTATTTAACTTTGTTATCTTATTAGTCTGGCCCCAATTTGCCGGCACATGCGAACCAAACGGTCGGCATACCCGAACATTAACGAATTATACATATTTTACCTTCCACGACAGCGGATTTTATACAATTTAATTAATTAATTAGATGCGTCAACGATGAATCTATTTAACTCTGATTTTTTATTCAAACAACATAAGATGACAAGACATAGATGACGCAATAGTAAAATTTCTGTAGTATTCAAACAGAATTTAATTTAGAATTGATACAAAAAATATTCTGATAATCAATATAGATAGAAGCATAATAGATTATGTATTGTTTAAAATAAGTTTAAAGCATACACATAAATATGTACTACATATTATTATCATATCCATATACTTAATTTGATAGAATAATACCATAAATTAAGCAAACAGCAAATCTACAAAATTGTAACAACTAAATAGTACTGCTAATATTATCCTTGCATTATAAGCCCAGTTGACAATGCAGTCAGTTGAATGCTTTATCATGATAATTTATAATACTTATATATTTTCTCTAATTATAATAATAGAGTATATAATTCCTCTAATTCTACATAAACAGATACAAACAGCAAACGTAATAATGATGTTCTCACGGTCAAGATAAGAGATCTCGCTCACAGCTGTTGCGCGATGCGGCGCCGCGAGCCGGCCGCGGAGTCTCGGCGCGCGGTCCGCCCCCAATCGATACCGCACCCACTTTGCATCTAATAATTTTTCTACGCCAATGTGCAATTTGGATTTCGGAAACGGAAGACCGAGATTAATAGATTATTAAATTCAAATTGACACTGGACGAAAGGCACGGAATTTAAAAATTTGGCAACGAGTTATGGCTTATGCGTGCGGTGGACTGGTGTGAGTCAGTGCAACAATGCACCTCATCTATGTTTAGCGCGACCGGCGGCGACGGCGGTGGGTGCGCGAGACGCGTTGCGTGTGTTTCGCGCACGGTGGGCGAAGGCGCAAGGCGGCGGGCGTGGGTCGGCGGGCGGGCGGCGGCGGCGGGTATTGATCGCCGCGAAGAGACGCGTGCCGCGTGGCTACCGGCGCGACCGGCACTGCTCCGCCGGAACGCGCACGCGCGCCGCGCCCGTACCGACCACTCGTTACGAACGCAAACAATCAGCTTCGAATGCGACTCGTTTGCGGAATTAACGAAATCATTTTGTAAAACTTGCCTTCATGAATACACATAGCCAATCAAAACAGTAATTTGTAATTGACTTATTTCCATTTAAAAAAATATATGAATAATTCACCGACTGCGTTAAGGTCTAATTAAAACCTTCCCCGAAACAATAAATGTCTAGTCTATAATAAAGTTGCACGAAACACACGAGGGCTAATGTAATAAATTGACACAAGTGCATAACACGGACGTAACCCCATTGTTAAGTCAAATAAGAATAGCAACAATCCTTGATAGTGATGTTAATATTTAAACAAACCATTCGTTCGTTTCACATTGTCCTAGTTCTAGAAAGGCAAAGATGAAATTTAAATATTGTTACATGAATTAACGTTCATATTATCACGAGCGGTGACACGAATTCATACGCTATCCGTTACTGCATAATACCTACACCTATACGGTATACGACACTACATCACACTCGAAAACAAAATACTGGTTATTTAAATATTAATTAGCAATACCGATTGTGTTATGCGATCCGAAAACCAACATTTAGCGTTTAAAAATGCATACAATTACGTAAAAGGAGACAGGTGAATGCAACGATCCGTGATTAAGTCAGAGTAGCTATCGATTGGTCAAGTAAGATTAATGATAATATAATGTAAATGAGTACTCACGGAAGTAGTTGAGCGTTTCCCTGATCTGGTCAGGCGTGAGTTTGAGGTCTTTGGGGCTGACTGGCAGCGCCGGTGATGGTATGAACCAATCTTGGTTCTCGTATCCTGAAAAATATCAAATAAACCTGTAGAAAATTCAAATGTTATAAAATACAAAAATAGACCTAACAAACAACTATAAAATGTATGAAATGTTATGGAATGTACCAAGCAAAATTGGTTGAGTGCGGTTATTTTCATCGTAACGTACGGAGCAACGCTACTTGCGGGCCCTGCCGGCAGACTGACGTCACGGGATAGCTGATTCATATCAATTCCCAGAGCAATTCATGATCAGTAACGAGCAGAATGTATTCTCGCGTTGTTTTAAATTAAGTCGCTCAATGTCAAGTAAATTCTTTATAAAATCCAAGAGCAAACCAGCGTTTATTATACTGCACTTTCGCGTACTTATATCCCCTTTTTTGCGACTTTAAAAAATAACACTAACCCTAGGTTATCATAGTTCTACTAATCACATACTATTGTAAACACTGGGTTGTTTATGTGATTTTTTTATTTAAAAAAATTAAGCAGTGTTTTGTCTAAATTAATACTATCAAAAGTTGATTTCTGATTTAATTGGACACTTATCATCTTTGTACTATTTCGCTTATCAACTTTGTGCCTCTACGCGAAAGTATCTCTACGCAATTTCTGCGAAAATTGCCTGCAAAAAACAGATAGACATCTAGACACAAGAGTGATCTGTGAAGGGTTAATTTGCTTAAAAACTTGTACGGCACCCTAAAAAGGGGAAAATAGTACCTATGTACCTAGCAAGGTGGGGCAGGGCAGGGCATATGCCTCACCTCAAAGTGGGGTGGGTTGGAAGTTGGACGTTTTGATTGTGATGTGTCATCATGCATCTTTACAGACACAATTCAACTTCCTACTTGATTGAAAACCTAATTAATATGAATATGAAAATCTAAATTAAACTCGCGCTACATTCTCACAGTCTGCTCTATACGACACGTTAATCATTGTTCTCCATCTCATATGTTACATGCTGCGCAAACTAATAAGTAGGTTTGTTACACAATGTTGCCTTATTAGACTTGGAAGCCATTGAACATTTTATCTTATAAAGTAAGTTTATTACACAATTACAAACAATAGCGACTTAAAGAACAGATGTTTCTGTGTTCCTCCTTAATAAATGACAAAGGGACTATTTAAAATATTTAGGGTGTAAGTACCTAATAATTTCCCACAATAATTCCAATTCGTATTCATTTGTCGTCATAATTAATGCCAATAACTCATCCCAACTAATATTATAAATGCGAAAGTAACTCTGTCTGTCTGTCTGTCTGTTACGCTTTCCCGCTTAAACCTCGCAACCGATTTCGATGAAATTTGGTACAGACAATCTTTAGACCCTGAGACAGAACATAGGATAGTTTTTATCCCGGTTTTTGAATAAGGAACGCGCGCGATAAAGTTTTTCTGTGACAGACAAAATTCCACGCAGGCGAAGCCGCGGGCGGAAAGCTAGTCAAAAAATAATTATGACGCTATTAATATTCATTAGTGTTATGACAAGTATTTATGTGATAGTAATCTTCAAATTGAACTATCACTTGGCCTACTAGTAAGAATCCATAGAGAAATGCATAGTTGCATCACATCACTTATGCAGACTCGAATTTGATATTTATACATCACAGTGTGATTCACAACACTGATGAATTTAGGTAGAGCCATAAACACTTCAATCTTGTTTACGAGACATACATTTGAAGTCATTCTAAGAACAAGGATGAAGGCAACGGAATATCAAGCCACTCGAGACGCGAAATAGCTAAGTACAGCTAACAGCACATTGGACTGCATTTTTTTTTTGGAAAATGGCACATATAACAACTACATAAGATGCTAGTGGTAACCTGTGCCGTCGTTTGTACATTATAGTCTTTTTCACGTAAGATGATCCGTATGACACTTCAAGGTTATCCATATTACGCATACTACATGCAGAATATTTTTGAAAAAATATTTGTATTTTATTAGCAATATAATAAAAAAAAATATTTTTTATTTATGAAACGGAATGTGTGAAACGGAATAGATTTAGTGCTGGGGTATTTCTTGTATAATAAAATCGATTATTTCCGCGGTTCATTAATCGATTGCAGTGAATACTTAGTTATTAAAAACATCACAAAAATCAACTATATTTTTCGATTATTGACTTTAATAAACGCATTGAAAATAAATTATTAGTTTTTAATTTAAAGAAACAGAACCAGTACTTTTTAGGAATCGTTTTTTTGAACACGAACCATGAAATTTGAATATTATCAATAAAAAATTGTTAAAACAATATCTGTAATTAAAAAAAACATGTTTTTTGTTAAATAACACCTATACAAAATATTTCTCTAAAAGTAGGTTTTACTAACTCTTCGAAAAAAATCGATAGATAAATCGCTATGGTTTAGTTATGTGACATCTCTAAATCTTTCAAACTCGAAACGTCATACGGATCATCTTAGGTGAAAAAGACTATAGAGCTAATCGAGTAAACCGTAAGTAATGCTGAATGCTGCCTGGAGCGGGTTGACATACGGCACGCATCAGACCGGTCGCAGGCGCTCGCGGACGATGACTCGCGGTGAGACACCATTATTTATAGCATTCCCGAGCGGCGCCGGCGCCGGAAACCGCACCTCATCCACTTACTGGGACGGAACAACGCATATAGAAGCAGACTTCGCTGAATTTTCGGATACTCCTTATATGACGGATGGCCCTTCCCTTCATTAAAAATCACTGCCCAAATTATTGCAATATAATTTATCTGCACATTAGTAAAACTCTAGCTAGGAAGTGTGACTCAATGTCCAAATGACTAGAAAAACCAGCGTCAAGGTTTTATTTAGCTCCAGTGAAGACTGGCTGGAAGTTAAAAATGACTTTAGAATATTTGTCTGTATAAAATGTCTACTGCCATTAACCTATGTAAATTAATGAGTGAATTTTAGTTTTATTGGCATTGACGATTGCACATTACCTAACTTAAGTCTGGGGCAAATTTTATTTCAATTCAGAGTGTAGCTTGACTCTACATTTAGTGCACTTACATATACCCATACAAATGGGAGATCTCTTAATTGGTGCAAGTCTTAGTAGACCTTCATGAAGTAACATAATCGTGAACAATAAAGCCCCACTCGGGAAAACGATTGGCACGAACGAATTCACGAACGCAGCCTGTTCTCCATAAAATTGGACAAAATGCTGTGCCTAACTAGATTCACATCATTAATGCTAGAAGAAATGTTACTGGCACGTAGAAAGCGCACATGCCGCTTGTAATGAAATACGTACTTTCTTGCCATGTGCCTAATGACGATAGATTCTATTCAAGCATCGCCATAGGCGCGTATGCCTGCATTGTGCATCATGGAAATAATGAGTTTCTGAGGTAGAGTTGCAATTTATTTATGTTTTATTGGAAGAGAGACTGCGCTATTAGAAAATGAATCTGTGAACGGCGGTCACGGAGTTTGACATTTAACGAGTAGAGCTCTCGCAAGAGGCCTTGCTTTACCATTCCACTCTCATTGTTAATAGCGAGGCAGGTCGTGCAACCCAACCCGTCCTTTGCATTAGCTAATGCCGCACTACACGCGGTACGAAATGCCAAATAATTCGCAGCGTAGAAACCAAATGGTAACGTAAAAATAGGTTGCGTCCCACTTCATGAACATTGACCTGGTAAAATCTTCTACGGTCGACCGACTAATTTATTTAGGTCGAATGAGAATTTAGTTTATTTTCATTCACATTAAAAAGACATTTTAGTAATCAGACCCTCGATCACTTCCAAAGTGAAAGTAATTACAAAGTTACGTGAGAAATAATGGCAGGGTCTTATCAATGGTTGCTTTATAAAGCGAATCTGGTCCATTCACTATATTTGGGCGTCAATAAATTAATCGTTATCTATTTTATCTGTTGGGTGCAATTCTGCAGGTTGAAATCTAATTGTAAACTTTTGGATATTACAGCTTATCAAAGTGCAATTCTGCAAATAAGTAAGTATTAAAAACTACGAAGGAACTAAGTAACATGTCGGAAAATTACTTTGGCGACCAGTTGTATCGTTTTCCGCGGAGTCGATCTAAAAATATGTAATGCAAACATAATGATCACAAGTGATAAATACCTCCAAATTGTGTTAAGCTGTCAGCTCGTAGGCGGTACTTCGGTATGTGCTCTTGAAGAAGACTAATAATCTCTACCTCGGGCACCTCCTCGCTATTGCACACCTCTGCCGGCAAAAGAAAAACTGAATTTAGCAATAACATCGTAAAATCAAATTGTGTAAATTCACATAATAGATTATTGGAAAGCAACAAGTTTGAATGCGATGTCGTGACTTGGAAGGTGAACTTGAGCGCAATGCAGTATTTAAGGCGAGTCGTTTTGGTATCGCGGCTGGCGGGACGTCTAGCTACTTCTTCCCGTATTTAGTATAGCTCCAGCCACCAGACAGAATCGAATCGATACTCCCCCTGCAACGCCCGCTGACCGCGCCATCTGCGGGGGCATAAACCTAGGGTTGCCAACTATACTGTTAAAAACAATATTATACTGTTTTTCACTGAATTATACTTTTTACTGTTGAACAAAAGTATACAAAATACTGTGTTCAGCAAGCATCACTAGTATCCATAGATATTTTAAAAAGTAAATGCCCAACTCTACATTTAGGTGCGCGATGTAGAGCTAAACTGTTTATTTTTTTAAATACTGTCTCTTTTCCTTCTCCAACCTTTAATATTTATATTTTGAAAAAAAGTTGGCAACCCTACATGCACCCCAGCCATCTCGCTACCTAGCGCATACTAGTATATCTAGCTGTCTGCGCTTCGACGCATCTCGACGCACATACCTCTCGCTACATGCCCAATACCGCTCCCCAACGATCAATACTGCGAAAATTGTCCGTAGCTCCTATAGCACCAGCCAGACGGTTATATGTTGATGACTTCGTCTGCGATTTCAAATTAATGGCTTCACATTAATTGCCTACAGTTATTTGATTCTGCGCTGAATTTAATGTTTTAGTCTTTCACAAGACCACAACTAAACATTACATTTATTTTATTGAAACTTACATTTTTTGTTGTTAAGATAGTTGCATTTTCTCTCATTAGAAAATAGAAATTCCAGCCTTAGCCAAGTCTCATAAACAGGTTTGATATTATGGGAAACGAATTAGTTTGATAAACTTTGACTTTGATGATAAATATAATTTGTAATTCCAGATCAATAAATAGAAACAATATAAAACAATAAATAAACAAAATGGAATATAGCTATTTTGTACACTGAGTAAACTTTTTAACACAGCGTAAATTGGTCAAACCTTTTTACCTAAATGCTTTTCCATGTACATATTTCCATAAAGTTTTCTAAACGGAAGTGAATTTTAGGTACCTAGGTACATTCTACATACCTACTCTACCTAAAATACTGAGTCTACTTTCTCTTTTAATACAATAGTACTATTAATTGCATATAATGGATTGCATGAACAGATTTAATACAGATCTTTCCCGATCATATAAATTAAAAATTACATAACAGATTGCCGCTACTGATGCAAAGAAAGTCGTTACTGTCAAGATAATATCCGAATGTATATCGATAAGAACTGCCTATTATGGCCGGTATAATGAGCAGTATTGTATACTAAGATATTTTTGTATATCCGTTGGAAATTATCCAACGAAATTCTGCGACTTAAATTATGGAAATAGTAGAGACCACCTATCGCTTGTGAGTTCCCTATTGTTTTGAGAGTTATAATAATATAAACCTTATTATAATTTAACATAAACCTTATCAACGTGACGAGCATACGATCGACCAATCAGGCAATAGTAATTACATCAACATAATTAATCATGCTTATTCAAAGCACGTGTTTTGGTCGATGCCAATGTTAAGGCTGGCGATAACCTGGTTGACTTAAAAAGGGAAGATAAAACAAACGTTTTTCATTGAATACTAAACTGACAGAGCAAGGAACGTCCACTGAATTATCATCAGTGTGCGAACTGCGACCGCCATTTTATACATAACATATTAGAGAAAGCAACAAAGCTTACTAATTAGTTTCTTCGTGAACTAGCGTCGTGACTTTGCTTATGCTTATAGCATTCTATAGTATACCCAAGGATTTTCTCTTTCAGCTCAGGATAGCAACATTCACATATTTTAATGTTTTTACTGTGAAGCATTATTTTATTTTAGAGGGATGCCGATGTGGAATGTGATAGAGTCACACAGTTCTATTTAAGTATTTACCAAAAAATTATGTCTGTATCAATATGATACTAAAAAAACAAGTATCAATAAATTACAATAGAGTGATGAAAGTAGGAAATCTATCCAGGTTTTAGTTCACCATGTCGTCTCGACACCGCGGTAAAGTGGCAGCAAAGTGCTCCAACACAATAAATAAATAAATAACTAAGGGTCAAAATGAATTTCAGGGGGATCCATCAAACCCATAAAATAGAAAGTTATAGCTCTTAATGAAAAATGTATTAAAAAAATACCACAATTTCTAATAATCTAAAATGTCTAATAGTTTTTATTGAAACAAACGAAATGAATTGTCGTCTATGCATTCATCAGTCATTAGGTGTTTCATAGACAGGAAATAACTGATTCATTATTGTCTCATTTGTGGATTCTATGCACAAGTTCCACCGGCTACATAATACTCAAATGATACCAGTAGATAGTTATGTTAGATAGTTGGTGGTAACTACAACTAGATGTCTTATTTTGGATTTCCAGTATCCTAATGATACACACAGAAAATTATCTTCCAACCAAGATTATTTTGTGTGTATCGTTAGGATACTGGAAAACTGAATCAATCTGTATTTCCTATTACATACGTTATTTATCATCAGAATATTAAATTAACGGCAATATTATTGTTTGTTATCAAGGAACCTTCAATAAAATAATTCCATTCGATTAATCGATGACCTCGAATTCAGTAAGTGATTTTCATACACGAAACTTCAAATAGAATACATCAGCCATTTGGAACTCACCATCACTCCATGCCAGAATAATATCCTGCTTCTTTTCATGATTCTCATCACGACGGCGCGGCGGGAGCGGCTTTTTGCGGATACCGCTCATTCTTGCAACACATACGCTTTTCAATACTAATTCTCAAATTCACCAAACACATAACGTCACATAACAACAAACAAATCAGTAAACAATCACTATTTTCACCTATGTCTGCGGACGTGCACTATGAAATGAACTCCCTAATAATCTTGTAATGAGCTCTAGATAACAGATAAGAATATAACGTCATAATACACGATAAACTGATCGGTAGCAACTCGCGTCAAATCTGAAATCGACGTTCGAACGAACAGTAACCAACTTATCTATCGACTGGCTCGCACCAACGTTACAACGATATAACAGCAACTACAAGATCTCTTTGTTATAAATCACATAATACTCAGCTTGGAACAATTCAAGTCTCACTCTGGGAAATTGATTACAATAGATGTGAAGGCGGGAAAGAAAAGGTTGATAAGTCAGTGATCTATAAGTTTTAGGTCAGCTTCTCAACCTGAAGACTCTTATTGAACTGACATAATATTGTGCTAATTCCGATGCGAATTAGTATTCATGTTTCAATAGAATCACTCCGTGTTTATATTTAACAGACAAGAAGACAAAACTAAGAACCAACTAAAATCAATTTTATAATATTTGGCAAAGGCTGATAACAGAATCTGAGCTTTTACCAATAAAGAAGAAGTATATAAGACCAGATAGAATGGGGTGGAATGAAATTCATTATATTAAATGAATCACAAATCTCGATTAACTCAACTTGAATATTACTAAAACTCTACATTATGTTGTCCAAAAAGATTGGCAACTTGTGCACTGATAAACCCGTCCCGCAATGAATGGTGCGTAACGCGCAGTTTTTACTGATTGAATGCTGTGAAATGTACTGGGGTAAAAATAAACAATAGATTCAATCATTATTGCAAATGACAATTGATGCCATTTCAATCAAACAGATGTATTTTTATTTTATTTTATAAAGAACTAACTTTAAGCTCTACTGGTAAAAAATAAGTATATAAAAATCTAATCAGATTTTTTGAAATTATGCCACAGAAATGCTTGTTTGTAGAGTAACTTCAAATAGAAACAGTACGAGGCCACACGCACAGTTCTCATGTGGAGGCGGTTCGGTCGACGCACTCGTTTGGATAACCAATAAAAATAAGGATGTCGTCAATATGTTGGCATCGCTGCCATAGCGGGGTCACCTCGGGCGCAAGTGCTATGCCACTGTTGCGTGACGTAACTCTCGGCGACCTTGGTTGTGACGCATCCATCGCTAAGGGACTAACGAATTAACAGACCCTAGCGATAAACAAAACAGTTGACTACCCCTACACAACATTACATAATCATAAAATAAACATCGGACACATTTACAAATTCCGTACACCGAGACCAAAAGGCATGTCGTTAATCTCAGTCACACATTCATTGCAATTCAACGTAAACAGTGTAATTCATTACGTTACATAAAATTTGTACCGACGTGTGTACATCAACACATCTTATTAAACGATAGTGAACTCGTTTCAGTCAATTCCCTTGACATTGTTAATTCACTTTCTATTTCTCTACATTTTTAGCGCGCCCGCTTAGTCATTGTTATAGATGACCCACGCTGAACTGTCCCACCAAACTCAATGACAGGGGGGCGCTACCATCGTTTAACTATATGGTTTCCAACATGGCAAAAATCGGAACCAGCGATCCGGTATTGACGGTGGCGCCCCACTGTCAATGTCATGCATAGGACAGTTCAGTATTTTGGAACTATAGTTGACAATCGAGGTGTTCATCAAAACATTAATTGGTTATTTTGTTTCTTGTATGACATAATAACATTTTGACGCCAAGTTGTTATCTCTACAAAAACTGATACCAAAACAAGGGGAAAGTATCGAGCAGAACCTGTTTAATGATTAATGCAAGTATAATTACCATTCAAAATGTGTTTTTCGAACTGAAATGAATCAGTAGGTTAGTATGTATGTACTTTATTACGTGGACTATGCAACGCCATTGCAACGATTATGTAAAGTGTTAAGCACATAATAACTGGTAAATGTTGCAATGACTCAGTGCTGAAGTTAACAAATGGAAATATTCAGTGATGAATAAAAAAGACAGAGCTCATGTTTCAACTTTACAGCGAGTTAAATGTTTGTTATATCGATTTAGGACTTTTAGGAGACAATAACAGAAGGCATGCCAGTCACAGACTCAGTACAAATAGATGGAAATTTAATTGTACCTTTCATTTCTTATTCTTGAATTGATAGGTTGTCTCAGACTGGACCTAGGTGGAAGATAACCATAAGCATATTATAATAATAGTTTAAACAAGCTTGTAACTACCACAAACAATCTGTTATTCGTTATAGGCAACAATATTTTGTTTGGTTATATCCAGCGGTGCTAAGGAGCACTTGGTGGAAATGTTGGGAAGAAAACAAATAAAGTGGAGCACGAAACTCGCGGTGCGTTTCAGTCCCGCAAACGGCCTGTGGTCGGCGGACGCGCGGCGCGAGACTGGTGCGCGCGCGCAGCCCGCCCGCCCAGAATAACTCCAAGCTGGCAGCCGGCCAATCATATGACATCGTAATTCCGCTCATTCATAATCTTTACACTTATTAAACAAAAGAAAAACATTTTCAAATACTTTCCGGGCTATTTTTCTTTCATAATTTGTTGGTATCTAAAGAGTGCGGCTCTATTTGCATGGATTTCAGAGTCAAACAAAATTTTTAAGAAATTGAATACTGAAACTTTGGAACTGTAACACACGGACAGAATTCTATACATGAAATATATTTTCAAAATAACTATCAGGGGGTGATTAGTGATCGATACTGATGCCAAAAATGCAATCAGTAAAATTTTTGTCTGTCTGTCTGTCCGTCTGTATGTTCCTTATAGAAACAAAAACTACTCGACGGATTTTAACGAAACTTGGTACAATTATTCTTCATACACCTGGGCAGGTTATAGTTTACTTAGGAATTCCCACGGGAACAGGAATTAGCGGGAAAATCCTTTTGTATGAAAAATCTAAACGCTTAACGGAAGTTAGACGCTTGAAATTTGGCATGTAGGTACCTTAGTAAACTTAAAGCTTATTTACAACAAGTAATTACCGAAATTCCCACGGGAATTAGCGGGAAAATCCTTTTGTATGAAAAACCTAAACCGCTTAAGTTGACCTGAAGTGATGCAGTGACCGCGCGCTCTCCGCCCTCTATCTCGAAAACGGTTCACCGTATAAAAAAATTTTTTAAACAAAATTTGTAGAGAATTTAGTATTCTACAATATTGATAATAAATACAAATAGCAAAAAACCCATAGGAAATGAGATATATCCAAAAAAAGCGCAAAAAACCGATTTTTGTGACCTTTGACCTTAAAATTTAATAGTTGCTTACACCCTACCATATGTAGGTTTTGAGACAACTTTTAGGGTGTCAATATACAAGTATTTACAGACTTACAGCTGGGTATCTCTAATTCCGAGATTCGTACCTAATTTAAGCTTAAATGACTGGACTATTTGTCAACAAAATGGTGCTTGACTCTTGAGACAGGCTAAATTACACCATATTGTTAATGACATTGAGCATACATTTTTTTAAATACCTTCGCGAAGTAAAACTTCTGTACGTAGTACTTATTATTATTCTGTGAACTATTTCTATCCAGTCAAGTCCCTATTTTATGATATTTAGTTTTCAGTTGAAATAAGTAAAAATAACAATATTCGTTTTTGTCAAAGTACCTATGGCGCAGGACCGGTCTTTGTGGAAATCCTTGGGGGAGGCCTTTATCCAGCAGTGGACGTCTTTCGGCTGAAACGAACGAATGGTACCGAATAGAGACTAGTCAAATGAATGAGTGTACAGTTAGATATGACGAACATGATCCGTATCATCAATTATTAGGAGTGTTGGACAACGAGTATTTTCCCTATGTCGGCCCCGCTAACTAGGATGACACATTTCCGTTAAATAGGTTTTCTAAAGGTGCGAACAGCTAAGTTTAAAGCCAGCCAGAGCATCGTAGAGTTTTTTGGCATCACAAAAGATCATCGTTATACTTAGTTATTTTTTGTGAATAAAACAAGAAAGAGAAAGCTTTGGACGATAACATCTGTTAATCTTCAAATAATTACTGAAACATAAAAAGCATGAGTGTATTCAAATAAATATTGCTTCATTAAATAGCCAGAACTATAAAAATCTAAAAGATAAAAGGGAATTTATAAAACAAGAATTAACCACTTTATTATCAACTGTGATTAATTTTAATATAAAGTTATTTATTATTTGCGTAACCAACGCTTTTTGTACGAATGTACCGTCAAATTAATTGCAATTATAAGTTAAATCCACTATTTTATTAGCCTCAAAATTACTAAGTCGGCATCCAATGTTAAAACTTTAACTTTGAAACGTTATTTTTACGTTAAAAGAAATCTATAATTATATTATCATCAAAATAACAGGATTTACTTGCTTGTTGGACTTAAGTTGTATTACTTTATAAAAAGGTTTAATTGGTTTTATATTTTACATTTTCCTGGTAATAGAAACACCTGCTAACGATGTTATGCTAATCAACTTAATTAAAAAGTTTGCAGCGTGACTGTGTTAGTAGTAAGTTACCATTTAATAACCTACTTCAAAAAGAAAGAGGTTCTCATTATCAGAGTATTTAAAAAGCCATCCACTCACTAATAAAACACGAGAATCTTTTTACTCCTATGTTGCCTTTATGCTGATGATATTTTAAGTAGAAGAAGTTCTTAGCTGACGTTTTACGGAGCGACAGCAATAAATTAAGATGTTCTTTACGTATTAGACGTGTTTTGTGCAGGACTTGTGACATTCCCACCACCAACGCAATAACCAACATGGCCTATATCGTTCATTCGTTTCACCCAAATGACGTTCACAGCTGGACAAAGGCCTCTACCCAATGATCTCTACAACGACCGGCCCTACGCTGCCCGCATCCAGATCGTCGGTCGGTGCTATACTAGGAATTTCCCTGCTTGATTGAATCAGAAATGAGGAGGTCCGCAGGAAAACCAACGTAACCAACATAGCCCGCCGAAATTCCAAACTCAAATGGCAGTGGGCGGGGCACATAGCTCGTAGGGCTAATGGCGGAAGACATAGTGTAAGCATGATGACCTACATAATATGACCTAATTAATTAATTTGTAAGACTTCAAACATACCTGTGAGTGTGGCGACGTGACGAGTTGCGCGCGGTGCTAGCGAGGGCGCGCGAGCCGCATCCTGTAGGGCCGCCAGCTTGACGAAGTGCCCTGCACAAAACAGACATTAGATGGACTAATGCCGGTTTTCATCATCTATCCCTAATTTTTAAGCGACCCCTATGAAACCAAAATTCCTGCTTTGTGTTACCATAGGGGCAGTGGCGGCGTAGCATTATTAGACATGATTCCCCTCCCTCCCATAATAATAAGTTGGGTATACATTGGAGCTAAGGTACCCCAGAATGGTCTGGTGCCTCCCAGGATCCAATCATGACCGTCCATGTCATGCAGATGCACCAGTGAATACTAATCTGCGCGACTGTTGTTACCCCCTGATGCTTGGCGGGGCGAATCGATAAAATACATTTTGTTTTTGTTTACAGCTAAACATAGACCACCTCGGTCTGCCTGACATTTTCTGTGCGTCATTTGGCAACTCTTCTTTTCTAGGCAGTCTAGGCTATGACTTTTTCCATAAAAGAAATATGGAGAAGATAAATGAGTAATATAATAAGGACTATGTGATCAGTAAACTCGGTTTCTGATGATGACATTTATTATAGAAAGTAAGCATATATGCCAGAGGTACATAAGTTCACCATAAGCACTCAATATTCCACTTCTTGCAAAGTATCAAAATATCATTCAGTAAACAAACATTGAACATACAAAATACAAAGCAATCTCAAACTTGACCTACTCCAGTATAAAGTTTCAACAGCTCATACACTATAAATGGTTATGGAAAGTACACATTCTTTCTTAAATATATACTACCATACCTACAGCAAAATAATAGCACTGATTGCTTAATATTTACTTTATATAACAATCAACACCATGCAAAAACGCATAATATGTAGTTCTCTTAAAAAGCCTTGAGATTTACTAATCAACTTTCAAGGCAAACAGTGAATAGTTGCCTATTGGTTGATTGATTAATAGTCTCCATTTTATTTATAGATATTACTAATTTATTTATGTTAAGGCAAAACAACAGCACCCAGAACCATCTGATTATGCTATTGTACACAGTATAATTGATAGTTATGAGCATTACAGAATTCAAACATATTCAAGAGTAATTTTGCTTCATTACTTATGGTTGTTACTCACTCACAATAAAAAGGACAGTTAGTTTTAGAGCAGTATGATCAATTGATTAAGTTTCCTTGGTAAACTAACATATAGTAGTTAATAGTAATTTATATGTATCAAGTAATAAAAATCTTACCTTTTTTATTTTCATGTGAGATTACTACCAACTAAGATCCAATCTAACTGATAAGATGAACAAAGGAAAATGGATGCATACTTAAAGAAAACAAAAACCTAATATTGAAAAAAGAACTAGCTAATATCTATCTTTTCTTATTCTCCTCTTTTCTTTGTTGATAAGCAATATAATTTAAATAATAGCAGCATTATTAGGTTATTTTAAATTATTTCAAAAAAGGTAAAGTCAACTTTTAAACTAGAAAAATCTAAAATGAGTGACGTAACAATATGTACTTACAATTCGGATTCAGCGAATGCTGTTCGCCTTAAACTTGTATTTGGTAATACCTGCAAATAATAATTGTATTGTGAAACAATAATGTAGTGTATAATGTTAATGGAAAGTGATTGACAAATGTGTAATTTTTAAAGATAAATGTAACATTATTACAAAACATGTGTATCACTTTAGAATCTAGAAATGTTTGAATGACTAATATGAACATTCATATGAATTTGTCATTGAACATTCTCTGCTTGGTGGTGGCTTTACCAACATAGTTTTGGTCTATCGGTTAGTTTGAAGCTATGTAATCTAAATAATCAGTGAAAGAATTACTTAGTTTAGTCGTAATTCATTTTAATAATAGAGTTCATTAATTTTTAAATAGAGACCAAATATAATAATGAGTCATATAAATAAATTATTATTATGTTTTTTCCTTAATATGTAAACTGCATGTAAGCCCACTGTACATTCAATGTTAAAATTCAAAATGAAATGCAATAGAAAGCAAACCAGCATGATGAAATAGACATAGTCCCATACTCAAAAAAATGCAAACAATAATTTGCATAGCATGCATTTATCAAAACCTAGATAGAACTTACGGTTATTATTTACATCACCGCTGAAACAACTGTGACCTTGTCATCGAAAACCTTAAAAGGGTCCATTATTTCTCAGGACACGGGGTTTCGTATTGAGGAACCTTCAGGACGCAGTCAATAAAATGTAAAACACTCAGCTCATAGTCGAGTATTATTATCGTTTGCATCGAAACATTACGTATCGATGTCTAGACACTATGCGAATTTCAGTTTCTCAATTAATTTTAGCATAAATTTCTTAGAAATGACAGCAGAAAACCCCAGACATCAAAAATTCTGCTCCGAAATCTGACAGTTAAAATGACATGTGACATTAGATATCTTTCTGTTGGTAGTAGATTTTAAGAATGTTGCCAGAAAGTACCCGTATTAAAATAACTAAAAGCAAAAATTATTAAAAAAACTTCAAATAAAGCCGGGTCTCCAGCGCGTGTTTTACCCATGTTTTACCCTACACAAGTACAAAACCAACAAAAACATGTCAACATTATTGGCTTTGTGCACGATTACAGCGCCAACTAGCGTCCACAACTTTGTGGGCTCTGTCACATAGACATTTAGGTCGTATATTTGTGAAAAAATATCGAAATGAAAAAATTACAAAATTTTCGACTAATAAATTGGTGTGATAACCATGATTTGGGTGGAAAAAAGGTTTTGAAATCATTTTGGTCATTCAAATCAAATGAGGTAAGTCCAAAAAGTGTGTTTAATTTTGATTGTGTCAGGGTTTGTTTACTTCATTTATAGTTGTAGTTTTACAGTGAAACAAAAATAAAAAGCTACTTTAACGGTTTCATTATATAACAGTAAATATATTTAAATGTTCCTGTATCGCTAGTAATAAATTAAATATCGTTTTCAGATCGAAATGAGGATTTTTTTTTAAGACCGGGTTTGTGAGTGTTACAATATCAAATTCCAACCACAAACCGTATTTAAAGGAAAGTTGTTGGTATTGGCTGGACAATTCCGAGATGTAGAAGAATTAAGAACAAAACAAGGGCAGAGTTCAATAATTCACCCTCTCATCATAAGGCCATGGACCTATAAAAAAAGTCGGACGGATTCTCATCAACAAAATACTGTGACATTAGGATACACCAGCTTGCCTGTACGTACAGGCCGGCACGCACACATTCATACCCTGATACACCACTTCGAGCACAGATGAGACAGGGACTTCGAGTGCAAACTTCACACAGTTGACACATTTACGCGTCGAAAAAAAAACACAAATACGACATGTCTTGCGTGGTGAAATTGTGTAAAAACCGTTCTGATCAAACGAACAAAAATCAAGGAATCACATTTCACAGGCAAACTAATAATCTAATCACTTATTTCCCCGATTTTATAAACATTAAAATATTAAAATCAAACGTCAATCACCCGACAAAATAATACGTCAAAGGCCAGTGTTCTCAGTTATTTACGTGGGAAAATTACCCGAAAAGTGGGAAATCTATAATTTTAAGACTTTTTAGGTGTTTATTACGCATACTATAGAAATAAAATAATTTATTATAATAACTGTGTTTTAATGGGATATATTTTCGTAGGCAGATTTGATCCTTCCCAAGGGCGTGGAACCACAGAATAATAATAAGTACTACGTACAGAAGTTTTACTTCGCGAAGGTATTTAAAAAATGTATGCTCAATGTCATTAACAATATGGTGTAATTTAGCCTGTCTCAAGAGTCAAGCACCATTTTGTTGACAAACGACAGTGATCGGCACTGCGCCGAAGCTATAGGGCTGACTTCGGTAAAATGATGTGACGTGAGGTGCCAAACTGCGGAAAATGGCGGAGGAAATACATGATTTAGCATGAATTATCATGAATAATATTAACTACTTATTTACCTCTCAGTGTCTTGAGGCAACTTAAAAAGTACATTCTGTGTTTTTATTATTATTTAGGCAGTTAAATACTGCACAGTATTTAGTACACCATTTTCTTTATTTTCTTCCAATATACACAAGAATACGCGTGCGTGAGTCAATGTTCGCTCGTATGTGAGGCCTTGTCGAATAGTATCCTGTAGGTGGGCCATCGTGCGTGTTTTATTTTCGATGTAAACTCGCGGAGATGAACAGGCCTGGTGGAACTGCGAAATTCAAATTTTCTTATATTTTTGCAAGTCAGTGTCAGGTTGTATGTTAAAATGTATCAGAGATAATAATATTGATGATACATAAGATTATGATTACGTAAGTACACAAGATTGATAATTTGTAACTGCGTGAATCATATTTTGATCAATATATAACCTGACACTGACTTGCAAACAAAGTAAGAAAATTTGAAAATTTCGCGTCTACCTCAACGCATTCATCTTTCATCCTTTTCAAATGGCACGATATAATTCCGTCTACATTTCTAAGTAACATATCTGCCCATCTATGTTTTTCTTAAGATAAATGGGTAAAATGTTTTGGCTAACATGGCATCCCTAAATTCACTCACACAATAGACAAACGCCAAAATTTTGCGTCACAGTTTCGTTGTAGCGCGAGTTCCGTCCGCCTTTTTTTATAGGTCCATGCATAAGGCAAACATCTGTGCACAACAACTACTGTCTCATTTTTGTACTACCACGTTGTATAGTCTAGTTATTTCCAAATTGTAAACGGCTATTAAACCAGCCCTATCGAAATACAGTCCACTCTTTTATTTAAGTTCCCAGTAGGACCCTTTTCATGCGATTAATTAATGATATTAAAATGTATTATGTAAAATCGCTTTGCCATTGACAGATACATCTGATGACAGAGCTTACATTATTTCTACTTTTGACCACCATGAGCGCTGCGATAGGTCCAGCGAATAATTGCCTACAAAAAATGTTGAATGTTGACATGTTGAGTAGGGAAAAAAAGGAGACTGGACTCCAAAAAAGTAAAAAACACCCAAGCTATATAAGTTGAATTAATTTTAATATAATGGTATATACCTAAGTAATAATGAGCCAGAGCCCCGATTACGGTAACTTTTATAACGTCTACAATCCAGACGCGTTTCTGATTCTGCGATATGATTGGTCAAAACGGCTGACGTACGCTGTTGAACGACCAATCGTATCGCAGAATCGAGAAGCGTGTCTGGATTGTTGACGTTAAAAATTACCGTAATCGGGGCTCTGGGATGCGGGCAGCGCAGGACCGTTCATTGTGGAAATCTTTGGGGAAGGCCATTGTCCAGCGGGAGACGTCATTTGGCTGAAACGAACGAAGTAATAATGAAATAAAACTTGTAATTTTTGCTTCAATTATTTATTTTTATAGCATTTGTTAAGTATCGAGTTTGAATAATTTAATCAACCACATATGCATTCCATGTTTAACTGCCAAAGTTAATGTAAAACAACTCAAGATGATTCCCAATAATAACATAAACGCCAAACCAATAATACCTGTAAACAAAAATCATACTATAAATTGAATCGACTATTAAATATTATATTAGTAATTATTACAGTATAGTTATAGTTTAATCTCTAATAAAAGTATTTTATGAATAAAATGCCACAAAAATGGTAACATAAGGCGAACTTAATGCGATTGTGCATGCGTTATGCGCGGTTTTATAAAATAATAACACTTGACAAGATACTACTTGCTCGAGGTCATTGATAAATTGTGACTATAAAACCATCCTAGATATACATTAAATATACACACCTTCACATACAATGATAACAGCTAGAAGACAGGAAACTGCTGTATTAATTATTATCGATGCAGATATTAATATTAGAATGAAAATAGCGCAGGTTGTCAGAAACAGCGTGGTAAAAACTGGATTTTCTAGTAGCGCAATGATTAACCATTCAAAAGTCTTCAAAAATGTTATAGTAACATTTTCAAGACTATTGTTACAATATTCTGAAAATATCATAAAATCATGTTTTTGAAATCAATGAATGAAATGTTTATGACTTATTAAAGTGGAAATCTTTCAAACTTACTCCAAGATATTTTAACAACAATAAAAAATGCATTATTTATATTAACTTCCATTGTTTGTAAGGCAAAACTATTAACACAAATAAAACTTTTAGCACTATAAAGTCTTTAACATTTAATTAAGAAGGTAGAATCAAAACAAAACTTTTTGACATCATTTTGTGTCAGTTGTGTTGTAAGTTGAGAACACAGATATGGATTAGAGGTTGAGAACATAGTTAGATTCTCTAAGGTTGAGAATGTGAAAACAAGTTTAAAGTAAATTATAGTTGCCCACCGTTTAAAATTTAACCAATAAGCCAGAAAATTGAAAAAAAAAAAAGTTTCTGAACGTAAATGTCAAACTATCTGTCACATTGATTGACACATTCGCGCCAAATTTTAATACAACAACAGCAAGCGAAATATTATTTTTATTTTGAGAAACTTTGTCATTTCGTTTATTATTATTGATTATTTGCTCATTTGTTTACCTTTTAACAATGGTTCGTAAGCTTAGATATCCAGATTTACTTATTTTAAACTTCTGTTTTATGTTAATTAATATTGGTTACCTTTATTGCAGGTGGGCCAGTACGACGAAAACTTGTTATCTGATATGCTACCCATATATTACACTAAATTCTTTCCTCAAAACGTGTTTTGTAGGTGGCTTTCTTGCGGAAGCTATCCGCAGCCACTCTCTAACAGAGAGCTATCATTTACTTTAGCAGACGACGTTTATTTGCGCTACTTATCAATCAGTAACCAGAAAGAACTGCAGACCTTATTTCAGAAAAAATGTCCATATAAATTAGATATAGGTGCTGTTTACAATACAAAGTGGGTAACTTATTAATTGCTATTCTTTAATGCAAAATAACCTAAACATTTTTTTCAAAAACACTTGCATTTTGTACCATGATTTCAGGCCATCTATTGCAAGACATGACTCTGTTGTTTTGGCAAGAGAACTTGTATTTGATATAGATCTTACGGATTATGATGAAGTCAGAACGTGTTGTCAGGAAGCCAGAGTATGTGAAAAGTGTTGGAAGTTTATGGTTGTTGCCTGTGAAATTTTAGACAAAGCCTTGAGAGGTAAGTGTATAGTCTAAAGTTTGATATGATTCATATCTGAATTCATTCTTACACTCAGCTATTTTTTGTACTTTTAAAGCGTTTCTGTAATGTATCTTATTTATGTGATGGTTCTTATGTTGTAGATGACTTCGGCTTTCAATCAATCCTATGGGTATTCTCAGGCAGACGAGGTATCCATTGTTGGGTGTCTGACCATGAGGCTCGGACCCTGGACAGTCCAGGCAGAGGAGCCGTTGCAGACTATCTTTGCTTGATAATGGGTGGTGAAAATCAAAGCAAGAAAGTTAATTTAGGATCTGATAATTTACATTCTAGCATTAGGTAATATTTGAAGTTTTCTGATATGAGTATAATATTTAAAATAATAATTAGACAGCTATAGTAGAATCCCGATTATCCGGATCAATTAAAACCAGGGGTGTTCCGGATAATCGATTTCAAAGTAAAATCAAACAATAATTAACTTTTTACAATAGAAAGGGTTTTCAATACATCATTTATACTCTAAAAATCTAAATTTTAGACCATTGGATGGATCCATTTCTTTTAACAATGAACTAAGACGAAGTCAGTCCCGTATTACGGTGGCGGCGCCTTCCGTTTTTATGGGTCCAGACCCTAAATCTGTAATTAGAAACAGTGAAGAATGAGGACTCATTCTTCATTATCCGGACGGATAATCGGATATCCAGATAATCGGAGTCCGAATAATCGAGATTCTACTGTAGTTATATTTAATTTATTGATTTTGTATTTATTTCTTTTAGGCGAGCTCTGACTATCATAAACAAATACTTTGAAGAAATCCTTCAAGATCAAGAATTTTTTGCAACTCCAGGTGGTTTGAAAGGTCTACTAAAATTAATTCCAGATGAGTCTTTAAGGACACAAGTAGAAAAGAAACTGGAAAAACTACCAAACTCATCTTTAGAAAGATGGAATCATTTTGTCAGTATTTATGAAGGATACTGCAGAGAGGTACTACACAAACACTTAAGTTTATTAAATTTCAAGATTGTATAAGTTTTTTGGAATTTTTGGTTATGTCAATGTTGGAATTAATATAAAAAGTCACATAGGATTATTGATATTGTAAGAAATATAGAATTATGACAATAGTATGAAGAGGCATGGCATGGGATCAGCCTTTAACTTTGCAAAAACAGAGCTGACCAATATGAAAAAGACCCTCTCCATTAATATTTTTATTTTATTTTCAGAATGGCTTTGCAATGAGGAAATTGAAATATTTGGTTGAAGAAATTAAAATCCAGTACTGTTATCCTAGATTGGATGTAAATGTAACAAAAGGCTTTAACCATTTACTGAAATCACCCTTCAGTATACATCCTAAAACTGGAAAAGTTTCAATAGTCTTCAAACCTAACAATGCAAGAAAAATGAATTTGGATGAAGTACCAACTATTCATTCACTGCTAGATGATAGTACTAAAGAAAGTGCTACACATCAAAATAATATGAAAGCCTCAGTAAAGAATTTCCAGGAAGTTGTGTTTTCCCTTGAGAAATCTGAAGCTATGAGAAGGAAAATTGATGCAAGTAAGCAATGCTTTTTATCAATATTGTATTGTATTTACTTTTTAAACAGCAAAAAAAAACATTTATGTATAATAGGTAGTTTTATGTTCTATTGTTTTTAAAGCACTGTCAAATAAATTATTATTTTTAGCCCAAAGGTTATCTGGCAGATAATGCCCTATGGTATTAAGTTCGCCTTATACGAATTTATATGGCACTAGAGAGCACATTACATACATAAACATAATTACTTTTATTATTTGTTGCAGATATTTCGCTGGATTTTTGATTAATTCATAAAATACTAATATGTTGGCGATATTTGTAATAACTATATAAATAAAACCACATAAAATATTTTAATAAGCATATTTTATTTATCTATTATGATTGTATAAAAAATAGTGTTGTTTACTTATAAAATTACACAACACCTGTCTGAATAACTTGGCTTAGATTAGCCTGTGTACCTAATCAACACAGAATGGTAACAATAAATAGGCAAATGATAGAACTGAATTATATTAACAGGTACTCATGAAACTTGTAGGCCTTACCTCTTTGTAGGTATTTTGTGATACATTTGAAGATCATCAGTGGGTGTTGGACATGGCTGAGATTTCTCCACAAAAAATGGGCATTATATTGCATTTATTTATTTATTTATGCATTAGTGTCATAAAAGCATTGCAGGAATGTGACTCCATCTTATATATTTAATTATATTTTCTTTCAGATAGAGCAACTTAGAGCTACGTTTAAAAAATCTTCGAAGCCAATAGTCACGGTTCCGTTTTTTTGGGTATCGCGCACTCTAAATGCTTCAGTGAAACGTTGTATTTGCACACATAACACTATGAAATGGTCCACTGATATCTTTCCTTCTTTAGATCTCTTAGATAAAAACCCGATAAATTCTGGTGTGAACCGAAAACCCATTTGGGTCAAAGCTGAAACAAGGAAAAAAGTAGGTAGTTAATAATTACTAGACACGCCAGTGTCGTAGACACAGAATGCTTTCTTTACCGTAGATAGATTCACTTTTAATATAGGTACTTAAGTATGTGATGACTACCGAAGTTATTTGATACTACTTTACTTCATGGATTAAATGTAAAAAGAGAATGGACACTCGCTCAGTAGGACACGAATAACTAAATGCATGGCAAGATAATTACTGATTTTGAAAGGGTATCTTAGTTACTTGAGCAATGGGCTTATTTATAAAAATAAGTGTATTAGCGCATTTAGTACACAATTTAACTTTTACTTTGCATTCTTATAAACGTCTTTAAAACCTACCCTTAGAGAGTTCTTGTTCATCGATTTGTCCAGATTGATCAGTGTCATATGTTTTGAAAACCGCCAGCCACTGGTTGATGTAGGTGTACAACTTGTCAAACTCTTCAACGTTGATATGGCCGGAACGATCCTTATCGAACATTCCTGTGAAATAAAACAATAAGACAAGTAAGTAGGTACCTAGTAGGTGATAGAATTACATAAATGTTCCACGAAACGGTAGGTTAGGTATTTGTCTTTATTCTAACGCTCAATCAAATTCAAGAATAATTAAATGTTGTGGTTGATCAAAATATTAAATTTTGCGCTAATGCCATTCTTTCGATATGTTGCAGCCTGTAATGTCCTTACCAATCATCAAGTTGCACGCCGTTTCTGAAAATGTCTGGCCTTGTGCATTTACAAGCGCAGCTTTTAGTTCGGGAGCCGTGATAAATCCAGATCGGTCTTTATCTACAGCTTGGAACCATTGTTGTACTTGTGGGGAGATGGTTCCTCCCGCCCCAATTGATGGATATGGACCGTGGCCCATTTCGAGTCCACCGCCTTGTGGTTGTCCTCCGTAACCCAGTTGTCCAGGCTGCCCGTAACCCTGTTGTCCGGGTTGCCCGTAACCCTGTTGTCCGGGTTGCCCGTAACCCTGTTGTCCATAGCCAGGTTGGCCCGGTTGTCCGTAACCCGTTTGACCTGGCTGAAATTAAAAAAAAAAACTAAATTAGTACCTTGCTCGAGAATGGTTTAGTTAAACCAAACTGTAGGTAAGTATAGCTCTGTATCTGTTTCATAGTTGGACTAAGGTTTTTCGTTTTCTATTGCGTCGAAAACATTGGGCCTTCAAGCAGGTAGCCTATAATATGCCTTAACGAATTAGACACATAGCATACACCTTTCGCTACAATCCAATTATGTACCACCACAATATTCAAAATTAAAAATCAACTGTAATATGATTTCAAAGTTAGGGCAAGGCACCTTACACATTGCGCTCACTAGTTGGCGCCACTAGAGATACCCATTAAAGTTGTGACACCAACTGGTGTGCACAAATCGCACAAATAAATACAGTAAGTACCTATAGTAATAGAGACCATTGGATCAAAAGGGATATTTTTAAAATTATTAAGAATATTAGAATTGAATAAATAATAAACAATACTTTTATAGACAAGTTTATTCTATGAAGTATAAATTAATTATCTTATCAATAAAATATTTACATACACTTTCATGTTTATAAACAATATAAAATCGCAAGTTTTAGTATCAATATTCTCGCAAAAATGCTTACTACTTATTGTAAGTATTTTAAAATTACAAGACACGTCGGATTATTTTAAATATATCTTTAAAAACTGGCGTTAGTATCATAGCACTATTTACATAATTCTTTTTCTTTTAAACAAACCAAAATATAATTGACAGCTATTAACAAATGAACATGCCAATTAAGCAACTTATTCACATTTTCTTTGGATGCAAACAAAAGAATAAAATCTTGGTTTTGAAAGAAAAGTTTGATAAGGTCAGATAATAAAAGTAATAAAACGCAGGTAAAATTGGTGGGCACTAACAAGTAGTCTGTAAGTTATTAAATACATAGGTACCTAATTATTATCATTTCTCTTTTGTGCCCATTAAAATCTAATCTCACTCCATTCATTCAAAGTTCAATAGTAGCTACCATTATCATAAAGAATATGAGAGAAAACACCACATATTAAACAATAATTATTTGAATAATTACAATAGGTAGGTCGGCAATAGAGCAGGCAACAAATCATACATTGCATAAAATGAATTTTCAACATACATCTTAGGTAGTTACTAGTTACCTACATAATGCGTTTTACTATTACAATGATTTTTTTAAATACAGCATTTAAAAAAGACAAGTGAACTGAAAAATGTATCTGCATTTCTTATTCTTTATTCTCAACATAACATGTTCCTATCATAGGTAATCTTTGTTTTTGCACACATTTTTTCCTATCCCGTAAATCATTACCGAGGATTTTAAACATGTGGTGGCATTGTGTGGTGGTAATAAAATAATTTCTCAACAGCGCAAAAGTAATTTTAAAGCTGTAATAATTTTAGTTGCACTACCAGCTGATATTTCAAAATTGAACTAATTATAATTACAGCGTGTAAATCGAAAACATAAAATCTATTCATACAGTAAATAATATACAGGTAACAGTAATGATAGCTGCAACATCGTTATTCTAACAATAAATCTTTCTGTATACATAAGTTAAAGGACAGCTAGAATTGGGTAATTATAGATAAATTTATATTGAAAAATAAAAAACGTTTCCAGCTGATGATTGTAATCATCGCCTGGCAGCAGTGAACTCAATTGACGCGTCACTGAGGAAAAATCAATTTAGGCCATACCAAACTGAATCTTGATTCGTCCATCACCCAGTTATAGAACGAAGCACATTGCATATAAGGTACAATTTTGTATGATTTGATGTTTCCGGTAGGGGGAGCCTGGCAGGAATATTAAGTGCTTAGACAGGGAGGGTAAGATGGATGAGGTAGTAAGTTGCAGTTACATGCAAATATCTTTCAAAATAAGCATGCTCCTCTCAAGTTTCCATCCGTTTATCTGGGTACAAGATTCGACAAGGATATTGTGGAAAACCGTCAATTTTAACGTCAGATATTGAGCAATGAATATATTAAATAGAAAATTACTTGTTTCATGTTTACCCAATTCTAGTCGGTTTACAAGTAGGTAAACTAACTATTATTCTTACATTATCTACTGTCATACACCATCATACCTACTATGCATAATTAAATTCATGTCTGACCTAGTTTTAATAGTCGCTTAATGTTAATTTGAGGAAATTATTAACTTACTAAATTACAATATAAATAATAAGTCGGCAAGTCCAGAAACTTTTTCTTTTCAGTAGTAGATAAACAACATAATTTGGTAATGAATGTTGTACTGAAAATTGAAATGCAAAATATCTACTAAGGGGCAGTTGAATTATGTTATGGCTATTTACATTACAAGACACGTGATTTTTTAATTTTTAAATGTCAGTAGGTAATTATAATAATCTTCATCAAAACAATGGAAAGGGTTTAATATTATTTAAAGTTAATCGTTAATAATATATAATAATACTCAGCAGAAGGTCGATAATAATAAGAATGCTTTACAATATTTTCCAATTAGTGCCCTAAAACCGATCAAGTGCGACTCGCGTTAAATCATATTAAGCGATTTTCTGGTTGGTTACTTTTTACATAATATTATTGTATTTCATGTTATAGCTGCCCGAATCAATTATACAGTCATTAAAATTAATTCTGATTGGAAACAATCAGTGCGCTCATATTACAGACGTCGGCACATCAAATTAAACGCTGTATGTAAAGACAATAGGTGTTATTTTTCAACAAAAATGTGAGTCTTGCTTGATGTGCTGTTGACTGTAATATAAAGGTTAATCCAGACAACTGTTTTTTTATATTAATAGGTTTGAGGCATGGTTTTTGATCATAATAGTTTAAGCTTTAAAATAATTTCAATTAGGTACAATAATATTAGTAAACTCATATTTTTTTGACTATTTTAAATGCATTTTATAAAGATTTCTTACTTTTCGTCAGCCTAAGATGGCTTAGATTTTATGACACAATAACACATTATATCATGGGATATTATTTATGAAAATAATAATATTGAAATATAACATTGTCAATAACATTCTCAGAATAATGAGTTTAATGGAAATAACCTAAAACCCTACATGTATACCTATGTACATTTTTATTTATTTCCTATTACATAGGTGTTGCTGCTATAATATTAGAAAACAACAATTACTTAAATGACATTCAGTCTTTTACATAAAAACCAATACTGGCAAGTTTGTTACATTTTGTACTAGACTAAGCAAAAAAGGAGCTACACACATAGGAGACAGTACAGTCACTTGATTTTGAGTGTATGTGTTGTGTATACTACAGTCAGCCTTATCATGGTGCCCTAGAGTATTGTAATTATACCTACCTAGAGCACAAGGGGTGTTGATTTAATTGTAGATACATTAATAATAATATTCTCAGACATCATACACAATGCTGTATGGTCCCAAGCTGAGCAAAGCTATATGACACCTGACAACAATTTAAGCATGACCAATACATTTGTACCTAAAATAATCCATCTAACCTACTACTACTAGTAAATATGGGTATTTCATACGTAGATCACAATAAAATTGAATCACTATAAAATTAGGCCTGTGTAAAAACAAGTGACTACAATGTCTCATTAACTGTGGCCATTAACAATGCTTTTTCACTAAGTACAGGATACATATTATATCTAGGTAAAGTACACATACACAAATACATACAAGTAGGATAAGTTAACACAACTATTTTAGTTATAATTTTAACTCCTTGGTTAATCCTAAAACTTACAGAACTCTCAAAACATTATAATACACAAGGTGTTCTTGTTTTACAAATAAATATAAGATCGATATTTGACTGTAAAGGTTTGTCAGTTTAGATAATTAAATAAAACAATCAAATATCTCCACTTCTCATTCCATAAATATCATCTACTCAAGTGTGTATAAATATTGGTATTTTTGATCATTTCTTCAAAAGTAAATAGTGAAAATGCAATGTTCAATTACTAAACAACTAGTACCTACTTAAAGAAAAAATATATTTATAAACTAAATGTTATCACTGTGACTAGAAAAACTGTAAGTAGCTGGAGTTACAGATGTGTTTACACACACTTGAATAGATGGTTTGAATGATGATGGAAGAAGTTTATGTGCTTCTGGCACTGGAGAATAACTGTGACAGACTGCTGTTTCAAAATGAACTTGGTCATTTCTGTCAGCAGGCACACCATCAAAGCTGGTTTGTTTGGCTGAATCACCAGTCCCACTGTCTTTACAAGATGAATGTTCTGACACATTGTCTGGGAATATCGCTGGAGAATCACTATCACTATGCACTATTTGTGTCATTTTCATACTTTCGGTGGGGTAATTAGGAACAGCTCGAGCCATACGCCTTCGAGTGTGGTATATTATCACTACCCATATAATAGAAGTTCCAACAGCACAGCACACTACTGTTATTATAATTATCCCTGTCATATCTTCCTCGTTCACCATAATGGCTACTGGTGGTAACACCCTTAACTCAGTCATATCTTTTTTAGTTCCCAGTTCATTAGTAATCTCACATTCATATCTTCCTGCATCTCCAGATTCAGCACCAATGATTATCAACAGTTGGTCCTCAGCTGTCAAGTAATGTCTTTCAGTGTGAACAATTGGTGTACCATCTTTTAGCCATTTTATCACTGGTTTTGGTGACCCTGATATCATACATTGTAACACCACTGAGTCTCCACTGGTCACTTCTTTGTTCTCCATAACTCTTACAAAAGATGGTTCTTGCAAGACTGATAATGTTGCATTGGCTATAATAGTTCCAGCAGGATTCTTGGCTGCACAGCTGTATATACCCATATCAGTTGTTTTTGCATTTACAATGAAGAATAGATGGTCGGTGGGCATGACATTCATTCGCCTTTCTCTAGCTGCAGGAAAATCATTACCACCATCTTTTTTCCAAGAGATTTCTGGAGGTGGGTCACCAGTAGCAGCACAGTTCAGTGTTACTGTTTCTCCTGTCTTAACAGTTACATTTGTTGGTGTTTTTATGAACTTCGGAAATGTAACAATGTTGATTTTAGCTTTGGAAGAATATGTAGTGCCAAAGTTATTACTGACAATGCATTGGTATTTACCAGAATCAGCGTGAGTCACATTTGGTATTACCAAAACAGATGTTGCTCTTGATTTGCCAGTGACTGATAAAGTAATATTTTCATATACAGTGGGATTACTTAAGTTTTCATTATTTTTTCTCCACAAAAATGTCATATTACTGAATGGGCTGGAAGTAGCTGAGCATACCAGGTTGGCTGGTCTTCCTTTTATAGCGAGATGAGCTTTAGGATGTTCTACAACTTTAGGTTTGGGTGAATCTCCACAATTTTCTTCTTTTAGTTTAGATATAGTCTGACCACTGACCTCAGCTGGATAAGCACAGGTAGCAGTTATGTATTTCTGATCTACTTTTTCTCTCATCCATTTAACAATCCACAAAATATTACAATCACAGAGCAATGAAGAAGAGTTCAAATGCAATTTCTTTAGTTTCATCATTGAATCAAATGCATGTTGCTGGATTGAAGTTATGTTGTTACCAGTTAAATCCAGTTCTCCAAGATTAGATAATCCTTCAAAGGCTCTAGAATTTATTGATTTAATGTGATTAGCAGCCAGACTAAAAGTCACTAAATTCTGTAATTTAGAGAAAGGTCCTGACATATCTTCAACTGTCCAAGAGATTTTATTATTATTCAAGTGCAGAGTTCTTAGTTTGATCATGTGACTAAAAGCTTCTTGTGAGATGGAAGATATATTGTTATAGCTCAGGTTGAGAGTTTCCAAGTTTTTCAAATGTTGAAATGTTCGGCCTTCTATTTCAACTAAGTAGTTATTGGACAAGTCCAGCATTTTCAAATTTGCACATAGTTCCCAGCTTCCAGGGTCTACTTCTCTTATCAAATTATTGGACATAGATAATGTAGCTAATGACTCAAGTCCATACATCCAGCCCTTAGATATACTCCTTATTTTATTATGATCTAATTGTAATAAATTCACGGATCTGAATCCAAAAAAGGCACCATCCATTATATTGTCAATATTGTTATATTTTAGTTTTAAAACGGTCAAATTGGATAATCCTTGAAAAAGCAGCCCATTGATTACATGTAGTTTATTATGATTGAGTTCCAAAGTCCTTAGGTTGGACTGATATTTAAATAAATCATTTGGAAGTGATGTGATTTCATTTCTGTTTAATTTTAATATCATCATGTTAGTTAGATTGTTTAAAGCTCCTTCTTCAATCAATTTAATATTATTACTATTCAAATTCAGTATCCTGATGGAACTATTAGCAGGAAAATGTCCTGCATCTATGGAACCAATCATATTTCGGTTTAGACTAACTTCTTGAATTTCTTCATGTTTCAAAATATCTGGAATATGGTGAAGCAAGTTCTTGTCTAATTTCAGTACTTTCAAGCTCATTAAATTATCCAAACTTCCAGTTACATTTCCACTCAATCGATTGTAACTGAGATCCAATTGTTCCACCCACTGAGGAATTTTTGGCACAGATACGAGATTCTTGCGTGAACAATCCACATATTGCTTCAAACAATCACATTTTAGTGGACAATCATTGCTCTCATTTTCTACTGAAGCTCGTATTAGGAGTAAAATTGTTATAAACAACAACAAATAGGAGTCTCCCATTTTCATTCATTTGTGCAGGTGCCAAAATCATCCACGAAGGGAACGAAGATTTGAGTCTTTGTTCTTACATAATTTCAAATGTAAACATAACACTCTTGTATAGTTCTCACAATATTTCACTTCACTTATTCGCACGTTATAGAAAAATTGCATTTTATGGGTGCCAGTAAACACAATTTCGAAAAACAACTAAACATATTTACGGCGATAGCTTCGGTCGCCATTTTCTTTTATAAAGGCGTAGTGATGTAATCCCACATTTCGAAGCAACCGGTAAATACCGGTAGTATGTGGAATAAAACGAATCGATTTTATTCGATTCAACATTATTAAAAAAAACAGTTAATTATAAAAAAAAGGAAAAAAAAAAATTAGTAATTTCGGTTTCGGTCAAATATTTGTTCGTAGCAAAAGCCTCAAAGAAAGGCTGGGGCTATGATCATAATGCCATAAACTTGGCTTTGAGTGATGGAAAAGTGTTTCACTTTGGTCATGACCATATTTACTAACCATTTTTACTTGTATTGTTTAAAAAAATCTGGTATTTATTGGTCGCGTCGCAACACATTGTGTTACAAGTGTGAGACAGGTCACAGAACTCGCGCATTTTGCTGACCAAATGAAGACGCAAATCCAACAAGCTCTAGTATTAAGGATAAGGGCCATATGGACAACACATAGAGGATTCTATACTAGAAAAATAATGATTGGTAATTAGTGTAGTATGTACCCATTATTATTCATATATTTTAACCATAGTATAGCCTGACCAGGAACATAAAAACCCTGGCATAGAGGCGCGTCAATTGCATTTGATAGTGCAACACTGAGTACAGTCGTACCTGTGTTAAATTAATAGGCTAACTTTATGTATCAGGATTCAGGATTACGGGTTAATTTGATATTTTCATAAATTAACGAAAAAATATTATTATAGGTAACCTGGTTTAAATAAATTAAATGAAACCATCAATCGAGCTAGTAGGATTTATTTTATTATTCATCAATAATCAAATTCAGAACTTGAATATTCAACTGCAATGTCTGCTCATGAACACTTCAAACTCGGTACTTCTTTCCCAATTCCATAAAATTCAACGCTTAGAAAGTGACAAAAAATTTTAAAATAGATAGTTGAAACAAACCACAGCTAATTTTCATAGTGGACTGTACTATACGATAAACAAGTCAGTCAATTTGACAACCTTTGTCGGAAACATTATTCAATGAAAATATTGTCCGAACCCTTAGTATTTCTCTTCGACAAATACTTTAACACATTGTGAACCACTTTTCTTTCACGACTATAAAAAGATTTTAACAATTTAATTCACAAAATCAGTTGCGTACATTTAAAATAAAGTTTGTTTACACTTTGACAGCAATAGACTGACATGCAAGGTGACATGTCAATGAAGTTTTCAGTTACTGTTGCCATTAAAAGAAATTAGTACCATTAGTTTTCCGCAACATGGCGAGGGTTTTTATGTTCCTGGTCGGGCTATATAACAGATTAACTAATAAATATCAAGTGGACCTTTGTCTGGTTGATCAGCAAAGAGTCTACCTTTAAGAAAAAAAAAACATGTTCCGATGAGGGATCACCGGACCACACAGTGACTTTAATTTGGTTTCATGAATGAAATTGAGAATTAACATTCATAGAAAAATAATAACAAATTGTGCCCAATACTAAGTAAACAATACAGAGTGAGCAATTCAATCATCATTAACATTTTAATTATTAACATTATTAACAACCTGGTGCCCTCCCCAAGGACTCAAGGCAAATGAAAGGGTCATAAAACAAATAAGAAAGGAGTAAAATCTCTTTTACATTGTATTCTTTCCAATCAAAATATAATTTATCTCTCTTACCTCAGACACCTCCGTTAGTTGTATGTAGGAGAAGGTAATTTTCTTTCTAGAACCTACACACCAATATTAAACAACAGTGCAGTTTTATTAGAATTAAGAAATTAAAAACTTTCAATAAGTACCTACAAGTTTAAAGTGATCTATATTATAATTTTATTAATTAAAGTACTTTTACTTACGTTGTATGCCATTCTTGTTATTGGGCTCTATGAGTTGATAGCTTGAACACAGTGGATAATCAAAATAATTCTTTGCTATTACTGCTAGTAATTTTCTAATTTATTGGAAGGTGAACCAAAATTTTTGAGACTTGAGAGTTGAGACAAATTCTATTGACAAAATTTTTGACAACACTGACAGACAAACAGCTGTGAGTGACGTTGTTTGATTGTCCTTCTATTTTAACGTTTGTTGACTAAAATCATAAAAAACAGATGGGTTATTGGCTATCTTTCGGCACATTTTTTATTTGCAACTTCACTTTTCACCCCAATTTATTTGTTTGGCACGTTACTCTGCATCATCGTTGCATCCACAGATGTTGCATCACATATATTATATCTTTGGCGTGAATGTCAACGTCAACGTCACAATGTCACGTCACTCATTGATAAAAAGAATTAGGTATTTCTTGTTTCTTCTCCTACAAAATATTGAAACAGATTGGAGTGCAGTAATTTTTTATGCCATTAATACTTTAAATCAAAAGCTCATTAACATGGAGTCGTATGAAAGTGTATTACTGGTAAAAAATGAAGTGTTTGTATTTAAAATACCCCCGAAAACTACCAATAGAGGGTATAGGTAAGTTTTTATTTGTCTCAACTCTCACTGTTTTATTGTTTGAGGTAGGTATGCTAAAAGTAGGCGTTTTTCAGGGCGGCTGATTGGAATCTGCAGGAGCCTCAATGGACAGGTCGTATGCGACTGGTCGCAAAAGGCGAGGAGCTGATAATGAAATTGGAGGATAAAGCATCTGGGGAGTTATTCGCGAAATGCCCCATTGATAAATATCCTGGAGTGGCCCTGGAATCTGTTACCGACAGTTCACGTTACTTTGTCGTGAGGATTCAAGATGATAATGGTAAGATAAAATATTGTAACCTACCAGTAATATTTCTGTTATTAAGATAAACTTGGTAGAACTGATTTGAAGTTAACCACACTAAGTTGACTACTACTCAAGGACAATTTTCTTTCAGGGAGGACTGCATACATTGGTCTAGGATTTGGTGACCGTTCAGACTCTTTTGATCTCAATGTAGCTTTACAAGACCACTTCAAGTGGCTGAGGAAGGAGCAGGAAGGGGAGCAGGCTCCTCAGCAGAATCTGGACCTCGGGTTTAAGGATGGAGAGACTATAAAGATCAATATGAAGATTACAGTATGTGTATTTTTCTTAGTTCAAACATATCTACTTGTAGATTTATCATTGATTTCAGTACTTATAAGTTTCAAGTAATTTCAGTTAAAAAAAAACAAAGTTAATAAAATAATATGCACCTTGCTTACCACTCAAAAAATAGAAACTTTTTTTTCTAATTTATTATAAAAACAAATCTAATTTATTGTTGTCATCAAAAATACAAAAATCTTTTTCTTAATACTTGTAGAAGAAAGACGGCAGTGAAGGAAGTAAGCCCAGGCGTGGTGTTGGGTCGGGCCTGGGTGGAGGCCTGCTGCCCCCGCCGCCCGGGGGGTCGGGGTCGCGTCTGCCGCCTCCACCGTCACCGCAGCATGCCCCGTCACCATCATCTGCCGTGGCTGCTGCACCAGGAAACTCTGACTGGGGTGAATTCAACTCGGCTAGGTAATATTTTTTCTTTTCAATCAAATATAAACATATCTCACTCTCTCCGACTTTGTTTATATCTATAACTTTGTTCATTAGGCCTAAATGCGCGCCGTGATAACTTTTATCGACGTCAAAATGTATGGGGAAAATCGATAAAATGGCGTGATAACCGCTTATCGCGGCGCGCATCTTAGGCCTACATAACTCATTCTTTGTCTACTTTAAAGCCTGGTCCGTGAGCGATAAGGATGGGTAGCTTGGGGTCATTGGACAAAATTCTATGTGTTTACGGACCAGGCTTTAGAATATTTTGTAAATCCATTATTTTACTTGTTTCTTCCCGCGACCTTTACCAGATCGTCGGTCCACCTAGTAGGAGGCCTGCCCACGCTACGTTTTCCAGCCCGTGGTCGCCACTCGAGAACTTTCCTGCCCCAACGGCCATCGTCTCTACGAGCTATGTGCCCCGTGCTGGATGCGGGCAGCGCAGGACCGTTCATTGTGGAAAACCTTGGGGGAGGCCTTTGTCCAGCAGTGGACGTCATTTGGCTGAAACGAACGAACGAACTTGTTTCTATAAGACTTGAGTGTGTAATGTTTTTGTAATTTACAGTGCCCCAAGCCAAAAGCCGACTACACCTGCCAATCAACAGAACTGGGTGCAGTTTTGAAGATAGAAAATGGGTTTGCAAGTATTCTGTTGTCTTGTGTGATTTGATGCACAATACTTACATAAATACTTAATATTAGGAGTAGCATATCAGTTGATTGTATAACGACTGAGTACATTCCTGCGACAATCAATGGATAGCAGCTGGTATAGCATATTCATTCATATTCTTTTGCTTTTATTCATTTATTAGCAAACTGAATTTCTGCATGTATAATAAGAGTCTTATGTTTAAGTTATTGGCTTTTAGACTGTAATAGTATACCCACTATAATGTAGTATTATCTATGTAAACATAGATATTAATATAAATAGCATTGCTCATAGTAGCTCTATGTACTTGTGAAATATTTTTCTCAATATGTTTTTAGTTACATCCTTTAAAATTGAATTAAATGCTTAAAAACAGGCATGGGGACAAATAGACTTGTGTTCTGTCATTACCTCAATTTGGTACTTAATGGTGTGATTGTAATAAGTACTTGTGGTCTTTGTCCCCTTTATAAATTTCAGTAAATTAAAATATTATACAAAATATACATATAAGCAATGAAAGAGACACTCAGCTCAGCACTATACAATAATGAAAGTAGCTTATATTTTTATTTCCACTGGTTGATGGAATATTAGAGTTACTTAAACTACGAATTTTTGTCTACTATTTAATTGAGGCTGCCATTATGTTATCATCATACAAATCTTGGTATTGTAATGCATTATTTAATTTTAATTTTGTAACAAATATAAAATTGCATAGGTTACATGCTACAAATTCTTATTTGGAGTTTTGGACCATATTATATGTTATCCATGTTACAGTCTGTCAATAATAATGAAACGACAATAACGATTAGCAACAACTAATTGCAATAAGATAATTTTATCAATGCTATATTATGTATAATAGTCCTCCTTATGTTTTTGTTACATATGAATGCTATTTTATTTACGTCAAAGTTAACGCATTCACCATAAATTATATCAATAGGTTCTTAGAACCTAAATGGTAATATAGTGACGGCCTAACTTTATTTTTAGTATCTAAATGTACCTAATTTTAAGGTAAAATAAAGAATAGATACCAGATCACAATATTCTTAAGAATTATGCAATAATATTTAACGTGAATTATTATATATTTCTTGTCTGTATATGTTGTAACACATGTAAAATTATACATATTTATGGAAAAGTAGATATAGTTTTTTGCCTATTGTTGTTGATGTCGTTGTTAAGAGGCATGTCATAGACTTTCTATGTAAATAGTTAATTTACACATTACATTCGAAGTAGATGAGGTACATTATCACTGTGTACAAAAGTTAATGTTTTGCTTAGAAAATGTTATGATATAGACCTTGGACGAACAAACTCTGGTCGCCCAAGGATTAGATCTGTATTTTGTCATTCTCAAGAGATGTACAAACATAATATTATTATACAATAAAAAATCTAAACTACAGATTTGTTATTCTTAATTTATAGGCAAAACTCCAACTTTAAAATAATCTACAGGATGTGGTTTTGTAAAACAACGCCCATCTCAGCCCAACGCTCAGGGGTGGTAGTACACATGAAAGTAATTACAAGAAAAATATAAATTGTCTAGTACCCATAGTACAAGCTTTGCTTAGTTTGGGACTAGAAGCGCAGTGTAAAATGTCCAAGGATATTTATTTATTTATTTATAAATAAAATTTTAACTATCACTTTATTAGTAAAAAAACTTGTTACACCTCCGAGCACTTGCGGCCGCCGCTCCGGGAGAGCGAGGGGACGGACTGATAGCTCGCCCGCGTAATAATACCATTTTCCTACAATTTACATTTATATTATTATATTTATATAATTACAATTTCATGGATTTTTCCATGAAAATTAAATTTTTTTTGGCATCAGTGTCGTGTATACTACCACCCCTGAGATGGGTGTTGTTTTACAAAACTACACCCTGTATAATATAAAAATGATTCGCAAAATGTGTTGGTAAGCGCATAACTCAACAACGCCGGGACAAATTTTACCAATTCTTTTTTCTACGTTTGTTGAAGCCAAGGATGGTGTTAGGGCGAAAAATTCGAATAATTTCCGGGAAAACCCCAGGCGAAGTTAGTATCTATGTATTTAAAATTTTGGTCAAATTGATTTGCGTCTTGTTTATTGTAAACCGGAGCATTAGGTCCTAGGTTTTACTCAATAACTTTATTATCATCTTTTAAATTAGTACAATTTATTATCATCTTTTCAAGCCGATTTTCAAATCAATCCATATCCAAATCCGTCCGTCAACTGTCATTTTGGTCAGGAAATTTACTATAGAGTCTACTAGCCTCATCCGATAGAGTTCCGAGGAAAACAATTTGTGGTTTTATTTTTCTTAATTGACATGCATAAATGGACAAAATATCTCTATAAAACAAGGGAACCAAATACACCTCTGCCACCGAAAGTTTTTGTAGGAAAATCCTCAAAAAATTAGAAAGCTGAAACACCCTCTAACTATAAATATGATACCTAATCGTAGGCACACGTAGGTAACCATAGATATTATGTAGTGCGGCTATTTATTTCACAATTTACTTACACCTTTGTCGTTTCAATCTCCAAAGCGGAGCAGAGCTTTTGTCATGAGCTTTCAATATCATATCATCTGGCTTTATTAATTTAAGATCTGGCGTAAATTTTTTAAAAATAAATCATAATGAAACGATGAAGCAAAATGCTATTTGTAGGAACAGAGGAGTAGATACTCGTAAGTTATTAATATTTTTTCTGCGCTACACTTAATTATTATAAAGCCAATGAGTAAGTAGGTGCGTGTTATCAAGCGTTAAGAGTAAAGTACGTGTCAATAAATACTTAACTTAGAGAGGAAAATCCGAAAACTCCGGATTTTAATTTAATTTTTATCATCGTTGTGCAGTATTGTGCAGTGCCGCTCCCGTCGGCTGGCTGCAAATGGAAATGCTTAGCAGTTAGGTAGGTACATTATTTGATATAAGTACGTAGAGCAGCGCAAGTAATTGAAAAATGGGAAACCTACCTACCTAAATCCTACTAATATTTATAAATGCAAAAGTTTGTATTGATGTCTGAATGTTTGTTACTCTTTCAAGCAAAAACTACTGAACGGATTTAGTAATTTATAAGTCCATGATATTACTTACATACTCGTATTTCTCGTAAGCGGCACCTATGTCAAAGGTTCATTAACAACAAAAACAACTCGGATTAAAGTTACAAGTTACGCTCTATCAATGTACCTACCTACATAAATAGATTCTGGGCCTAACAAGTCACGTAAATACTTTATGAAGCTTACAGGTAGGTTAGTAATTCCCAAACGGTTTTCTATTTGGCTAGGATGGACAACGTACCAAAATGTAATTTACTTGTAAAGTAACAAGTTAAACAGCAACATGTTAGAAAATGTGGGAGGTTCTGGCTTAATAGGATTTGAAGATTTTGCTATGATTGAAGAAGTGTGTAGATACCTACTGGCTACTTCCACGCTATGTTTATTTACGGTAGTTAAGTATATTAGCTACTGAAGTAAAGCAATGCTTTGTGGTTTACTATCTGCGATGTCGTTGAGAAACTGCGACAAATGGACCCGTAAATACGAAAACGGCGCTTGAGAGTTATAAGGTACCTACACGCTGTTTTGAATGTCGTACTACCGTTTTTGTCGAATATCAATTTTCATGTAACAGCGTGAGTACAGCCTATTTTTTCTAAACTGTCCTATTCTCTGAATTAGACGTGCGCGCCGCCGCGGCGCGCCGCCGCCATAAGGAGTCAGCGCGCCGCCGCCGCCGCCGGTAGTTTAAAATTCGCGCCGAGACAAAACCCGCAAGAGAATACAAGTTTAAAATAAATCTAATGTGAAGCGGGCAACGGAGCTGGCAGATATTGACAACCATCTTTGCCTAGGGCACGGTCTCCATAACTTAGTTACGGTTGATGGAATAAAGAAAACACCCGAAGTTTTAAGTCTTGTGACGAAAAACAAGAAAATAGTAAAAACAGTCAGGTATCGTTTGCCAGAATTGGAGAAAGAGGCAGAAGATGAACAAGTTTTTAAGATCTTTGGAGACTGTTTCTCAAGTGATAGAGGAAGATGAAAACGATCCAATCTCTGAAGACAGTGAAGACGTGGTAGAAGCGACAGAAGCTCGTGCCTTATATGGAAATTTGGCAAACATACAGTTAAAACTTCTACTCCAACGAGATGGCACAGTGTCTTAGAAATGCTCGAAAGTATGGCACACTGTTGTAATAGGAACCCGATAAATAACATCTTACGTCGGATAGGGCAAGAAAGATGTTATGACAATTTCCCAAGCAGAATGGATTTTGTTAATTTTGTTAGAGGATTTATGCAATTTTCTGAGCAAGTTTCGGCAAATTGTTGAAATTTTATCAGCATCAAAATCGAGCACGATCAACCTTGCTCTCGTATTTAAAGCCGAAATAAAAGACGTGCTTAATTCGATTGATGATGACGAGTCGCTAATAATAACATCCCTAAAAAGGAAAATGTTGATGAAACTGGACACACGCTTCCCAGCCAGTAAGGCTGTTGTTGCTGCAGCATTATTAGGTTTATAAAGCTTGGAGAAGTTGATCTCTATCTGACTGCTAACAAATTAACTCCAGCTGGTTTCTTGGCAGAATATACCAAAGAATTAATCCCTTACTACGAACATAATCAACCATTATTACATCAGGAGGGTCACCAGGAAGAAGAGAGTACAAGTTCGTTCGTTTCAGCCGAAAGACGTCCACTGCTGGATAAAGGCCTTCCCCGAGGATTTCCACAAAGACCGGTCCTGCGCCGCTCGCGTCCAGGCACTTCCCGCAACCTTCACCAGATCGTCGGACGCTACGTCTTCCGGCTCGTAGTCGCCACTCAAGAACTTCCACCCACTGACTGCCACTTGATTTTAGCGATTCTGCGGGCTACTCTGGTTCTCCTACGGATCTCCTCATTTCTGATTCGATCACGCAGGGTAACTCCGAGCATAGCACGCTCCATCGCTCTTTGGGTGACCTTGAGCCTTCTTATGAGGCCCATGGTAAGCGACCATGTCTCAGATCCGTATTCCATCACTGGCAACACACACTGGTCAAAGACTTTTGACTTGAGAAGCTTCCCGAACGCTGCCCAGCCGAGCCAGAGAACAAGTAAAGTTTCAATACTTTCCCAACTCTCGCGCAAATACAGCATGCAACACAGTTCTCATGGTTCCAGCTTCGATGATGCTGTTGACCAGGAAGCTTGGAAATACCTAGCTACTGCTGATCCTGCGGAACTTGAAGACGGGGACATCTTGTCCTACTGGCAAACCAGACAATCTGCCTACCCTCGTTTATCATCATTAGCTCAGGCTCTGTTATGCATTCCAGCAACCAGCACTCCGAGTGAAAGAGTGTTTTCGGTTGCTGGATTGCTTTTAACAGCCAAAAGGTGCCGGCTGAGTCCATTTAGGGTGATTAAAATAATTTTTGTGCACGACAATTACTATAAAAGTTGCAAACAAAATATTTCTGTCAAGAAAAGTGATTGAGTCATCTTATTAGTTTACTTAATGAAGTTCTTTCGTTTAAGGCTGGTTTTTCATTATACGTCTTAATATGCAAAGTTGAAAAATCCCACGCCGCCGGCGTTACGCCGCCGCCGTGGATTTTTTCGTGGCGCGCCGCCGCCCGATTTTTTTCGACCGGCGCGCACGTCTACTCTGAATCCTTAACCGAAAATGTAGGTAGGATAAAAACGGTCACGCTACCAACTCCGTTGTAAACATAACCAGCTATTTGTAGTGCCAGCTTAGTGCTAGCAGGCAGGGTGCTAACCAGTGTTGGCACTAATCAATTAATTTTTTAATCAATTAATTAATTTGATTAATTTTAATCATGATTAAATTAATCCTGATTAAAATAATCATGATTAAAAAAGTAATCATAATCATGATTAATTTGTTAATCATTAATCAATAATCATTAATTTGATTAACTTGATTAACTTCTTAAATGTTCTATCGAAAACAATGTTAAAACATTGAATTCTAATATTAGATGTTTGGTTTTAGGCTACAATTCTATGACAGGTCATACCTAGATAAATATAAAGTAACCTAGACTGCCCCCCGCCCCCTTCCCTCGCTGAAACTTCCGGTGCAGTCTTCCGACCTCCCGTAGGAGGATATCAGTCCACTTCCCCTACCGTTCCAGCACTTACTTGCAACCCCACACTCCCACCACCTGCCCCCCACCCCTAGCCTCCCCTGAAACTTCTGGTACGAAGTCTCCTGCACCTCCCCAACACGCATAACTTCCTAACTTAGCAACCCCACCCTTCTATTGAATTGCCCACGCGTGGCCCTCCCCCCGAAACTTCTGTTACGAACTCTCCTGCACCTCCCCAACACGCAAAACCTCCTAGTTTAGCAACCCCACCCTTCTATTGAATTGCCCACGCGTGGGCTTCTCCCCGAAACTTCTGGTACGAAGTCTCCTGCACCTCCCCAACACGCAAAACTTCCTAGCTTAGCAACCCCACCCTTCTATTGAATTGCCCACGCGTGGCCCTCCCCCCGAAACTTCTGGTACGAACTCTCCTGCACCTCCCCAACACGCAAAACCTCCTAGCTTAGCAACCCCATCCTTCTATTGAATTGCCCACGCGTGGGCCTCCCCCCGAAATTTCTGTTACGAACTATCCTGCACCTCCCCAACACAAAAAACGTCCTAGTTTAGCAACCCCACCTTTCCGTTGAATTGCCCACGCTTGCCCCTACCTTGGGAGGGGCGGGGGGGACTTCTCCCCTATCGTCAGCCAGTCCGCTTAACTTCTATCCTGACCCAATTTTGCTGGAGGATACCGGAAGAATAGAAGGAATTGTGAGAAACAAAACTAGTGCGATAAGTGTTTTGAGTAGTGAAAATTGACGCAGTTTTTTGGGAAAACGACAGTACAACTCCAGATCCCCCCTTTGCTAGACATTTTATAAGTCGCGGGTACCTTTTCATACACTCCCAACCAGTGTTGGCAAAAAGTTAATCTGATTAATGATTAAAAATTAATGATTAAAATCATAATCAATTTTTTTTGACTATGATTAATTAATCATTAATCAAAAATTTTGATTAAGATTAATTAATCATAATCATTAATCGTTAATTTGATTATTTGATTAACTATCTACTATTTTCATAAGAAAAGGGTTGGGGGTGTATGAAAAGGTACCCGCGACATATAAAATGTCTAGCAAAGGGGGGATCTGGAGTTGTACTGTCGTTTTCCCAAAAAACTGCGTCAATTTTCACTACTCAAAAAACTTATCGCACTAGTTTTGTTTCTCACAATTCCTTCTATTCTTCCGGAATCCTCCAGCAAAATTGGGTCAGGAAAGAAGTTAAGCGGGCTGGCTGACGATAGGGGAGAAGTCCCCCCCACCCTCCCAAGGTAGGGGCAAGCGTGGGCAATTCAACAGAAAGGTGGGGTTGCTAAACTAGGAGATTTTGCGTGTTGGGGAGGTGCAGGAGAGTTCGTACCAGAAGTTTCGGGGGGAGGGCCACGCGTGGGCAATTCAATAGAAGGGTGGGGTTACTAAGCTAGGAGGTTTTGCGTGTTGGGGAGGTGCAGGAGAGTTTGTACCAGAAGTTTCAGGGGGAGGGCCACGCGTGGGCAATTCAATAGAAGGGTGGGGTTCCTCAGCTAGGAGGTTTTGCGTGTTGGGGAGGTGCAGGAGAGTTTGTACCAGAAGTTTCAGGGGGAGGGCCACGCGTGGGCAATTCAATAGAAGGGTGGGGTTGCTAAGCTAGGAGGTTTTGCGTGTTGGGGAGGCGCAGGAGAGTTCGTATCAGAAGTTCGGGGCGAGGGCCACGCGTGGGCAATTCAATAGAAGGGTGGGGTTGCTAAGCTAGGAGGTTTTGCGTGTTGGGGAGGTGCAGGAGAGTTCGTACCAGAAGTTTCGGGGGGAGGGCCACGCGTGGGCAATTCAATAGAGGGGTGGGGTTGCTAAGCTAGGAGGTTTTGCGTGTTAGGGAGGTGCAGGAGAGTTCGTACCAGAAGTTCGGGGCGAGGGCCACGCGTGGGCAATTCAATAGAAGGGTGGGGTTGCTAAGCTAGGAGGTTTTGCGTGTTGGGGAGGTGCAGGAGAGTTCGTACCAGAAGTTCGGGGGGAAGGCCACGCGTGGGCAATTCAATAGAAGGGTGGGGTTGCTAAACTAGGAGGTTTTGCGTGTTGGGGAGGTGCAGGAGAGTTCGTACCAGAAGTTTCAGTGGAGGCTAGGGGTGGGGGGCAGGTGGTGGGAGTGTGGGGTTGCAAGTAAGTGCTGGAACGGTAGGGGAAGTGGACTGATATCCTCCTACGGGAGGTCGGAAGACTGCACCGGAAGTTTCAGCGAGGGAAGGGGGTGGGGGGCAGTCTAGTATGACCTGTCATAGAATTATAGCCTAAAACCAAACATCTAATATTAGAATTCAATGTTTTAACATTGTTTTCGATAGAACATTTAAGAAGTTAATCAAGTTAATCAAATTAATGATTATTGATTAATGATTAACAAATTAATCATGATTATGATTACTTTTTTAATCATGATTATTTTAATCAGGATTAATTTAATCATGATTAAAATTAATCAAATTAATTAATTGATTAAAAAATTAATTGATTAGTGCCAACACTGCTCCCAACCCTTTTCTTATGAAAATAGTAGACAGTTAATCAAATAATCAAATTAACGATTAATGATTATGATTAATTAATCTTAATCAAAATTTTTGATTAATGATTAACTAATCATAATCAAAAAAATTTGATTATGATTTTAATCATTAATTTTTAATCATTAATCAGATTAACTTTTTGCCAACACTGAGTGCTAACGTCGTTGCGAGCGGTCACATGGTAAATTGGAAATGCAATTTTCACCTGCAGTCCGCTGACTTACTTACTTGACTTATGGTCCTATGTCCCCTAGATGGGGCAGAGGGCGTCCACAACAGTCCTCCATCTCGTTCGGTCTTGAGCTTCTCGCTTGATCTCGCTCCAGGTTTTGCCGATCTTCTTCGCCTCGTCCGCTGCAGTCCGCACCCACACGTAAAACGGCTTCAATGGATTTACTGAGTCAAACCCTACAGCGTGTTTTCAGGAACAAGACTGTCAATATAAATACCTATGCATACATTTTCAGTATGTAGTTAATTAGTTATTTAATAACGTACCTGTTTGCTAGTGCTAAGATCTGTCGGGGAATCGAACCTAGGATGCGAGTGATTTTTAGTTGAGCTAAACTAGACTAGATTTCTTTGTTATATACAGGGTGGAAACGATAAGTGATCTCACTCGATTATTTCTAAACTATACAAGATATCAATAAACTAGTTACTGATCCTGAAAGTGCCTTATGAGCTCTATCAAACGGTATTAATAATAGGTTACAGAATAAACTGGATCTATCCGAAAATTCAATGTTTCCAGCTTCCATACATTTGGTAAAGTCACATTATTTTGAAAACTACACATGATATCGTAAAACTGATTACTGATTCTAAAAGTGCTACACAAGCTCTATCCAATGGTATCAATAAATAGGTTACAGAATAAACTGGATCTATCCAAAAATTCAATGTTTCCTTCTTCCATACATTTAGTACTACCACCGTCATGACATTCAGCTCTTGACAATATTATAGCAAGTAAAGCGTAAAACCAATGTTTTCCATTAATTATTTATAAATAAGAATACAATTTACGTGTTTATTTTAAGAGTTTATTATTAAATAAAAAAAAAATACACTTCTGATAATGTATGTCTGGCATACATTTAGTATGGAAGCTGGAAACATTGAATTTTCAGATAGATCCAGTTTATTCTGTAACCTATTATTGGTACCGTTTGAAAGAGCTCATAAATAACTTTCAGTTTTTCAATATCTTGTGTAGTTTAGAAATAATTGAGTGAGATCACTTAACGTTTCCACCCTGTAGATCATGTTGTCATGAGTCGTACTTTTTCTATACCTACATACATAAATAGTGGGTATTTAATCGACCTTCGTGACTTTAGGTGTGCACTATAGATCAACATGTTCTAATGGGTGGTACGTTAACTAAAGGAAAACAAGGAAAAACAGATTATGGGATTTGTCTTTCCTTTTGATCCTAATGAGCCGATCCCGGCTAATTTACTGTAAATGTTTCAGGAAATACTTGATAATTGGACGTCTGATCTCCCTTTGATTACAAGTTCACTTAAGGATGTATTTGTACTTGGTATACGTATATCATCTACTTAAAGTAGGTATTTATATGTGTACAGAGGCTGTATTACGTGATTATCAGGGTAGATACATATGTAGAGTCGATAAATGACTGTTGTAAAATCGCTTCCATTACAAACAGGTAAATAGGTGCCAGTGTGCCACACACAGCGTATACTTTGATGTGCTATGTATTACACAAATGTAGCAAGCAAAAAGCTCAAAAAGGTAGTTTAGGTATCTACTACATATCATAACGTTCTTGAATTTCCCTTATTACTTATTTATTTGGTAATCAAAATTTCAGTAATTGGAAATGTATTACTAGAGGAATAAGCGTAGTAAGTACCGTAGTACGTTTACGAGTTTTTTCTGAGAGATTAAATGCGTTGTAGGTAGGTAAATGCTACACGAGCGGCCTGCAGCGGGGAAAATTGCATTTCACGCCTGGCGGCGCGCAGCAAACGGGCCGACCGGGGTTGCTAGCTTTTGACAAGCTCCCCGGAATTAAGCTTGTATGTTAATTAAGTAAATTAAGTATAACTGGGAAAATATTAAAATTAAAATAGCATTTTTAGGTATTACATATTTATGCGAGATTTTAAACGAAATTATACATATTTATGTAGTCACGTCATTACGGATTGGTGCAGAGGATGTGGCACGAGTCCACAATTTCACCTACCTCGGGAGCGTCGTGTCAGAAACTGGAGGTACTGAAGAGGACATCACTTCGCGCATTGCCAAGGCCAGAGCTACCTTCGCACAACTTCGCCCCATATGGCAGTCACGGAAATTGACCCGAAGGGTCAAGATCAAAATATTCGGGTCCAACGTTAAATCCGTTCTGCTCTATGGGTGTGAAACGTGGAAGGTCACCAAGGTTATCTCGCACCAGCTGCAGGTCTTCATCAACCGCTGCCTTCGCCGAATTCTCGGCATATACTGGCCCGAGAAAATCTCCAACGTCGAGCTATTGGAACGCTGCCACGAAATTCCAATCGACCAGCAGACAAGCGCCGCAAGTGGAACTGGATTGGCCACACTCTCCGAAGGGACCCCGATCACATCCCTAAGCAGGCTCTGGATTGGAATCCCCAAGGAAAACGCAAACGTGGTCGACCCAGGCAAACTTGGCGGCGCACTGTAGCGGACGAGGCGAAGAAGATCGGCAAAACCTGGAGCGAGATCAAGCGAGAAGCTCAAGACCGAACGAGATGGAGGACTGTTGTGGACGCCCTCTGCCCCATCTAGGGGACATAGGACCATAAGTCAAGTAAGTCATGTAGTCACGTGGGTTTGCTTTTTATGTGATGACTGATGAATAAAATTACAGTCTAATACCTACTCAAATCAAAACATACATTCTTGGAACTCGAGTACGAATGAAAAGTATTAAAGAGTTTTCTCGCTTAAATCGTTTTGTCTAGAAAAATCTCAAATAAGTTAAAAAAGTTTATCATTTTGAAATTGCGACTGCCTCAATGACCGAATGCACAACCTCTAAATTCCTTGATTTTCCTCGACCTACCCAAAACTAATGACAAAGCGCTGCTGCGTCCGTTCGTCTCTTTTTTTTTTCACTGCACGTTAGAGAGAGTAAGATAGTCTATTATCCTTAAACATATTTGTGTAATGAATTTGCCACCAACAGCTCGTATTTTCTATCCCAAGGGAAATCAAGATGGACCTGGTAGCTATCAGACTCACGACGAGGAATCTAGTGGCATAGTGTTCTTTCTCAAATTTATGGTAACTTACCTCTTACAATTTTATTGTCTCAATATGAATTCATAAGTAGACATAAAATAAATTATCATAAGAGTTGTTTCATCTACTTACATTTAAATAAAGTCCCAACTTTGTAGGTTAAACAGTGAACTTCTTGGCAAGAAGTCTCCATCAAAATAAATATTATACTTACGACTGAATTAAAAAAAAATAAAAAAAAATTAAATAACTTTTCGTCCCGTGCTGAGATTGGGACGCAAAGTACCACTATTAAACATGTTTCATGCAACTTACTGGCATCCAGCTGCGGTAGTTTGAAGTTTATTGAGCACGTTGAATACTAGTTTTCTTAAGATTCTCGATATTTGCTTGACTCAAAGCTCAACAACCTACTTCTTTTTCATTTATTTATCGACACTTTCACACTTTACTCGTAGGTAGTTAATTAGTTATTTTAGTTAATATTGTGCTTTTACGTTGCAGCTTTTACGAAACTGCAACATTGGAGGGAGGGAGAAGCAGACACTCTATGCCATAATAAGGAAGTTATAGAGGTAGGTAATATTTGCTTGGCCTGTCCCCTAACCAAATAAAGTGCAGTATTACTAATAAACTTACCTCGGTGTGGCAACACTGTGATCTCCCGTCTACGGCTAACCAGCGTCAAATTAAAGTGAGCCAGCCAGAGCCTCGGTCGCCCTACATTTACATCGTTACTTAGGCGCTTAGCCGTAATGGGGACCTACATAATGTCTGACAATATTGTGTACACGATTTTCATGAAGGAAATGACGGTATAATAAAGATGGTTTAAGATAGTTTAACTACCTGTAAACCATATTCCCAAAATTAGATTGCAAAACTAAGTAAAGTAGGTACCTACTTATAATCTTTCTATGGTAATCGTATTCAAAGAAACATGTTTTAAATCTAGAATTTTAGATAATTGTGTGTGTTTTCTTTTTCGAATGTTTGAATAGCTTCCCACGATTTTATCAACTAACAGTTGGTTTTATTTTCGTTAGGATAGAGAGAGACTGTGTGGGTGACGAGTGACGTCTAACGAATAAAAATTAAACTAATGGATCGTCATTACGGTAGTTTGTTTTTTATTTTCATACAAATTCGTGCGTAGGTAGGTAAAAATTTTCATTATTATGTTTTAAGCGGTAATAGATATTGCTTCTAAAGGACGTCTTTCCAACGTAGTTTCACATTTATTTATTTATTTGTTCAATATTTGTATTTCAGGGACACTAGAAATGTGTAAGAATAATTAAGGATAGGTAAATGAAGAGCCTAAGCTTTCATAGGGAAATAAAAAAAATAGGCTTTTATTTTACTTATGCCTTGCACCACAGAAAGTCTCATCTTAAAGATGGGTAAATATTACTTACTTACCTACTTATAACACGCGCGTGTTGTTTCCATTCCCATTCCACTTTTATTCGTAGCAATATTTCATAAACTTACTTGGAAATCATTTTCATTGGAACTGTAGCGTCTAAGCCGGCTTTCTGAGAAAGTCAAAAAGAGCATTGGGTTGTTTCTCATCTTTGTTTTATTTTTCTCGGCTAGGATAAGGAAAAAAAACTCTTGTTTCAACATCAATTTGTCTTTATTAAATTGTATGGTAACTAATACTTTTGTACTACAAGATAAAGATTCACAATAATATGTACAAAATATGTTTAGTACGCACACTCAAAATGCGTAGTAAAATAGTTTAGATTTCAATAAAATGAAGAATAAAACAAATCAAATCAATGAGAATTTAGGCACTGCACGTTTTTCAACATCATATCACATTCATGGGCTCTACAACGTACACCACGATTATTTATTCAATTATTCTAGTAAGCGTTTCCGTTCTTATAACAATTTATTATCAAAGATAATTCTGATTCCCAATTCTCTTAAATAAGAATAAGTTAGGTAGGTATACATTAAAAAATTGACTGAGCCATCTGATACGCTATAGAGAAAGCAATATCCGAAAAAATATTCTCCTTTGTGAGCTTGATTTGAATCGATAGACATTAATTTAATCTGTCACATTTTTAGTCAAAGTAGGCAGTTAGGTATTTTACAAAAGGGAAATTTTGGTTTTGTGAACAGAAGGCCCTCTTTGTGCTAAGATAAAATTAACATTGATTGAATAAGCTATTTTTTATATTATATACTGAGTAAAGTAAAACTTGAGTTAAGCCTTACTTGTTAATGATCTGTCGTTCTTTGGATTGAAACGATAAATATTTAACCATTTTAGAATTACCATTGCTGTGTCATTTTATATTACGCTGCTTTGTCGATTAAGTTCCAAAATACATGATTTGAAAATGCTAAACATTTTATATACTTACTGTAACAAAATAACTGTCTATATCAAAATAATATACTATACAACGATATTGCTCATGAAGTGATTATATTGACCAGCACTATGAAATGTTTTCCGATATAAAATTTCAGGCATTACAGCTATAATTATTGTAAGTCATTTGTAATGTCTGCTCTACCTCCGCTGCAGTAGGTACTACCTAAGTCATAGTCGTAGATACCGGTGATAGATTTTAGACGTTATTCCAAAAATGTGTTGGGTATATTTTAAATTTTTATTATAAAATTAAATGGTCTAAAAATTTACTCTAATTCATGTTTTGTTAAATCGCATAATAAGTATCTTTCATAACAATTTTGGCACGTGACAAATAATAATCGTACCACACGACAATTTATAAAATTTTATCAAGTAGGGCAAACATTATAAGACTATGTAAGGGAAGACCATTTATAAAATTTGTGACTTAAATTGAGATCATGAGTAGTTAGGTTTCATTTGTTTTTTGTTCACTAAAATTATGACTTGATCTTGCATTGCTATCAAACTTAGTTCAAAGACAATCTTGAACTGTAGATTATTATCAAATAATCTTCTTCAACGTACATTTAGTAGTTTTAAAGTACCTACATGAATCGTTCAAAAATCTTATTAATATTCCCCATATACAGACAATTTTTGTGACTTAAAAACCATTATATTAGTTATTTAATAATATATTTATTACCTAATAACTGACGAATTCATTACTTTTATTCACATTTATTAAGCGTGAAGTTAGACTTTCTTTAACTTTTTTGATAGTTAAATATAAATCTGTCAGGGACTCCACTCAACGCCTATAATAATTATTATAATATTTTAAACAGTGACTAGAGTAAGTATTGTATACTATTCTAACAATAAAATTTATTAAATGTGATATGTACAATTTTAAATACGCAAGACTCGAAGAGGCTATTAAATTAGAACTTTAAAATTATGTTTCGTTGATAGAAAAATTAATACTACAAAAGTCGCTCTTAAACATGTTAAAAAAGCGTTGAGTTAGGAAGTCACACTGAGAGTGTTTTAAATGTTTACAACCTATGACTAAGTTAAACTTAGAACACTAATGACTAATGAGCAGAATGTTTAACAGGGGAAATGGAATTATCACTTAGCTGTTGATGTTGAATTTGAGGCTCCTCGTGCTAGGGTGGTCACTGCTGGCGAGAAGGCGCTCGGACTCCTCGCAGATGTCGCTGGCGGAGTACCTGTTCCGTCTCAAATTGGTGCCTCTGCTCTCTTTCTCGGGCCGCCTTATCTCTGGCTGCGCGCTGACGTCTTTAGCGCTCCCACTGAGACTCCCGACAGGGTCGTACTTTTCACTTGCAGTGCTGGAAGGCGTTTGGCTGCCGTTCTCGGACTCCACAATTTGTTCTAACATGCTAGGTCGCCGGCCGTAGTAGTCGACTGTGGGTGCCATGACCGGGGCCAGGTTGGCCATAGGGTCGAGCCCCAGTAGAAGCATCACTGTTGCGGGATGCTCCATGATGTACTGCGTCACGCAGTGCAAGAACGGTTCAGTCTGTGTGCCTCGGTGCACCTTCGGTCGCTCCGGCGTCAACGGTCGCTCTTGCTACAAAAACAAAGGTGATTTTCAAAGTTATTAGTTCACAATTAATTAGGTAAAGGTTGATCACCTCCAGGATAGCCCTACTACTACGTGACTCTATCTAGTTTAACGTAGCCACGGAATTTGTAAAATGTTTTATTTTCCACACAGCTAGGTTTGTCTTGAAGTAGAAAAAATACTACCACAACTTATCCCTATTGCTGTTCCGTTAGTACTGTCAAATTGGAAGCTGTAGCATGAATAAGAAGGTTTGATAGAGTCGATATAATTAGGAATCGTTTTTTGGAGCTGACCAATCCATGGGGGTTATGGTTTCAATACTAGTATTATAATTGTGAATACCGTGCAACTTAAACTTTTCTCAGTACCTGATCCCAACAGAAGACGTCAGGTGGATGGCTGCAGCTGCGCGCCAGTTGATTGGGCGGCGCGTTCCACTGCAGGTTCGGGTTCGAGTGCGCGGCGTGCCACGCCGGGCCCGTCATCTCTTGCAACGCTTGGATGGCGTTGCGAACCTAAGTTATCGATTAATAATATACATCACTTGGATTTTCTTTTACTTACAAAATATTGTTTATTTATTTTATTTTATTTCGTCAACAAACACATCTTTTATTTTACTTATTAACTATCTGATAAAAAGCTTTACTTGTTGTAACGTTTTCGCATACAATAGTTATTAAGTATTAGTTAATTACATTACAAACTTAAGTTTCAGTTTGCATCCGCCCTCAGCGTTTGAGGAGATTGGTTTAATTATGTTCCTACATTATATTAGCGTCGTTCGTAGTTCGTAGACAGACGTGTTGTAGTACAGACGATATAATAACAGATAAACATAATGTCATTTATTTATTATGTTGTCTTCTGATATTTTTCCACGGTTTCCTTAATCATTCGGTAAGTATAATTGGAATAAAACCAAAACATTTCACTTAATACTTGAAGCGCTCGTTAACGTAAACATACGACAATCATATTTTCCGTTATCAGAATGATATGTTATTTTATCATAAAAAATATCTTTGTCGTGCTGTCACATGTGGGTCAACACTGCTTAATGGTTATACGATGACATCATATATGGGTCTACAAACAAGTTATTTACTTTAGCAATCTTGTTTGTTTAAGTGCGCAACGTAACTAAGTCCATTGTCATTTTCAGCAGATATGACAATAAACGAAATTGTGTGATCCCAATATAAAATATTTAATTTTAAAGTAGGAAGTTTCACAGCTATAATTTAATTATGTCTACTTATCGGTACCCATTCAATTTAATGTTACAGGGTTGAAAATGTTCCTTGGGTAGGAATTAATTGGAGTACGTATTCGATATACCTATCAAGTAGGTACGCAAGTATGTGAGTTAACGCTATGTTAGCGGTCGTGAATGATACTTGTAACGGAACCCGGCAGCTCTACAAGTGGAATAGGGTCGGGTTTTGTAGATAATGATCTCTTTAAGAAGTGTTTTCTTGAGGGCAGACCACGGTAGAAAAACTCGAAAGTTACAATAACATTTTCATGTGGCCTACTTAATAAATAATAATAAAAATATGTGTAAAAATGTGTGTAATAAGCTTTTAATGCTTATGAAAAATACGTTTATAATATTTTTTTTCCAAACGTACCTCCATGCTAAGAGCAGCGACATCATGGTGCAAGCTAGAGACCTGTGTGTCCAGCCTCTCGACCGATGACCGCGTGTTGTGCATCTCTAGATTGAGTCCCTCCAGCGAGTCGGCCCGGGCGATTTTAGGCGTGGCCACGGACCGCTGTCTTTCTATACGCTCTCTCAGCTCCCTGTGAGTCAATCTTTGCCCATCCGTCCTACAAAACATATTTCTATTGTTATAAACACATATGATTTAAAGCGTTTAATTTAAATTTAAGATGATCTTCAAATGCGTTCATTCTAGTTAAGTATAGTTAACGTTATCTTACTGCATGTCTGCACTTAACTACATTGTAACTACATAAGGCGCTTAACTGAGTTTCAGAGAGCTAATATTTGTGCTATTAATTAGGTATTCTGCGATATTGGGTATTGCTAAGTTAGTACGCCTTTACAAGTCAAAATTTAAGAGAGATCCTTTGGGGAGTGGTATAGAATTACAGATTAATTCATCAATTTTTACAAAATGTCAGTGGACAAAGCTTTACAGTATTAAAAGTCTCAAAAGGCTATTGAAAATAATGATGTAATCGTGAGTGATTTAAACGAGGACTTAATTACACTTAAATATCGCTCTTGCGAATTCTTTTGTAGTTGTAACCGTGGCGGCTCTGAGACGTGAACATTTAATTGTGTCTATTGTGGAAAAGCGTTTCCTTTTCTAGGAATTTTATTTGTTGGTAACTTTAAACGTTGTGTTAATAACACAATTGGGACACAACTTTCATGCGCAGATAAAAGTGTTCAATAACAGTAACGATTTGGCCAAAAAGCGAACACGTAACACGTGTATACACGATAGAATATTGAATTTGCGAGCTGTCGGCCGCACAACTCCACGCTATGGCCAAACTTCGCCATGTTTGGCTATCGATAAAATGTTTTGGGTATCTCAAGTATTTTATTAATAAAAGCTTAGGGTTATCTCAAAAGACTACCAGGATTAAGATAATTAGGTTCCGGGCATAAATTGACCCCTTCATTAAGGCACAACAAACAGTTAGTCAGTAGACGGTAAAAATATCGAGTTAGTACGATTGTTCGCTCATTTGATTAGTACGATGAACCTCGCAGTAGGAAGGTATAAAAGTTCTGAGTCGATCGTAATTGGATGCTTTGCTTATTTGTATCTTGGTAGCCTTGAGATTAACTTAGTTCAAGAACTCTTTATGTGGAGTATAAGAAATGAGGAGGCTTTTAGGCTGTGGAGTTGAGTTAAAGAGCTTAATTGAAGTTTCCCTGAATAATTTGTTACCGCAGAATTTAGAATCAAGATATTCGTAGAACTTACCTATTTATAAACTTATCTTGAATAAAACACGACTACAGCCTCAAGTGTAGGTTATTTTATTACTTGGGTTATTTGTAAAGGTTTTAGTCTACGTTGTAATGACTTGAATTAATTATTAACTTGCCTATTAATGTAATTGAAAATGAAGCTTATGGAACACTCCAGTGTTTGTCGCATAATAGGAACTACTTTCTCTAAGCTTATGTGTATTAATGAAATTATGGTATGAAATTAATTAATGAAATCGGAAAACAGCCTATGATTTCTGAAAGCGTTATTATGCTAGTATTGCCACCCATATGTAGTCGGGGTAGGCTACTAATATAAATAATAATATTTTACCTGAATTTCGCGTGTCTTGGACTGTTGGTGCTGGAAGTGGGTTTTTTAGGTGATAGCGCTGTGTCCTCCGCCGCGTTCTCATCATCCTCCGATATTGAGGGCAGTGTGAGTGAGGGGTGGCCGTTCCCATCTGACTCCTGCTCTGCTTCGTATCCCTCCCGAAGGTTGTACGTCAGGTCGTGCTGGATGTCGTGGATGAACTCTTGTTGGTACTCCGGGTAGAGTCGTAACACTTCAGATAGGCCGCCCATGTGTATACATTTTAGGTCGCAATACGTTAGAGCCTGAAAAAGTCAGATTTTTTATTACATGAAAAGCAGACATTATTTGTGTTCATTCATATCAAAGAGTCTGCTCCAATAAAAAATATTTTAGGCTTGTGAAATTCGAATATTCGTTTTATCTGAAAGCATCGTATTTCAAACCTCTAAGCTCCCAGCCTCGTAATATTTTACGATGAGATATAAATCAGCTGAAAATTACTAGTACATAAAACCAAATTTTTTGGCGGTTATTAATTAATTACGCAAATACGAGTAACGTTCAATTTTCTGGGATTAAGAATGAAACCCCGCTCGTGCACTCGCAGCGTTTCAAAATAGGTTAATACCTTTGCAAGCGCTTTCGGCTAAAAAGAGCTTCGCGAAAAAAGAGCCGCGCTGAGTGGGGCTGCAATGTGTGTTAAGCTCTGCGTGACTGAATTACTTTTCAAATCAAATGTATTCATTTACGATTACTTTCTCAAACCCATTCAAGTTAAAGAAACCTCTTCGGGATTGATGTAATTATTCTTTCGTCGTGAATGGGAAACGTAATCCGTATTTACAAAAGACATTACGGTTACGTTTATTCTATTTTTCTAGTAGGGAAATGTCTTAATTTTTGTTTAGTATTACGTATTACGTTTAGTATTATTTCTACGAGTAGAAGATAAACTTTTCCATCAAGTATTCCTATGCTTAGTAGTTGAGATGGCATCTCTCTATTACTGATAGATGTAGGTTCCGTTAGGGTAGGTTCCTATTCAGAACAGTGTCTTTTCCTGCCCTTCGTCACAAATGATTATTTGGGACCACGCGCTTTGTCTCTGGTAATGGATGTAGCTATACTCGCGTATGTAGGTAGGTACAACGCTCAATTTCAGAATTTAGATTTCCGTTCCCAAATACAGAGCTCGAATGACGAATACCTACATACATAGGTCTGTATACAGGTGATTTGCAATCGTCCTAGCTGCTAGCTTTGTTTGGCTAGTTAGTGACATTCGTATTACGCTCGTTTGCACGTTAGTATGACATGTTTTTTGGCCATTTAAGTGACTAATAATTTTAAATTACTTAAAGTCTAAAGGCATTTAAAGTTATTTGATCTACCCAGTAGTTAAAATTGATAATAGTTAACTCAGAGATAGACAAGAAGCTAATCACTACGACTTATAAAGTTTGGGCAGACTAATACAATTTCGTGCCCACCCTCTGTGGCCCTTTGAGAACGATTCAGCTTTAGGGCGCACTTTAAAACAAAATTGACTTCGCCAAGGGATTAATAATATCCTAAAACCTCTCGCTGCTCTAAGCTCGCTGAAATTATCATAAGGTCCTAATTGGTGACGTGGGATTTATTATCTTTACCTTTTCATGACTGAATAAACAAGGTTGTTGTATTAAATATAAGAACAATATGATGTGTTCATTTAGCGCCACTTACCTTAACGTCACTACTCGATTTGACGACGACATCGGGATTATTAGTCTGGGCCTGCCCCGTCCCATTGTAAGCTTGCAAATGAGTATTCATATCGCAGCCCACCAAGTCTCCTTTGCCTATTTGAATAATAGTAACATAAATGGTTTGTAGGCATTTGAATAATTTAATCTGATTGAGTTAAGGAAGTTACCGAGTATAGCGACGACCATATCATTCTGCATTACTTCCATGGATCCGTTGCAAATGTAGTAGATGTATGTGAGCGCATCCCCTTTGTGAACTAGGAATTCCCCGGGAGCGCAAAAGTTATTCCGGATGTGCAGAGATAGCAGCTTCAAGCATCCCTGGGACGCGGACTCGAAGATCGGAAGTGATAGTATCTCCCTGTGCAAGTGCAGCGACACGTCTCCGCGTAGCTCCTCCGGGAACTCTTTTAAAGTCTAAAATGTGATTTAAAGTACACTTTACAGCCACGCTTGTAGAATAGCAGAGTGGTGCTAGACGAGGTTTAGTTTTTATCAATATTTGATAGGGTGAATCCAAAATTAACTACTTGTTTAATTAGTGACTCTAAAATGTTGATTTCAAGGGTAGATAGTCAAGGTAGAGTGAATTAAATTTTGGTATCTAGCGTAAAAAGCGCTAAAAAGTGTTGTCTTACTCGAAAAAGTTTTTGCTGAAAAATACTGCTGACGACTGTTTTTTGTATGTTTTGTGAAGAGACAAATTACACTGGCACTACGACTGTTGCCAAATAAATGCAGTTTCAATTAAACTAACGCGATATTTACTGTTGCGTCAACAGAAGCTAAAACAGTAGTGGCTAACGAAGCTATTTCACAAAAAGTTAACTATCCGACTCGGCTTGATTTTGCAGTTTTTTTTGCTATCTTCCGGTTTACTAACGAGGAAACTTGAGGCAGGTATCTTGTTTCCACCAAGTTCGGAACGCCGATATTTCTTAGGGCAGGTCTCCGACGAACTAAGTAGGTACCTATTAAATAGCTGTGAAATTACTCAGACGTCTCTGCTTGCTCATCAAAAGATTTCCTCAAAACAGATCGTAGGCGTCGAATCGTCTGAAGGAATTTAATATATTGGGATTAGACGGAATCAAACAACTTGAAGTTTAATATCCAAGGTTACTGCTTTAGAGGTCGTCATTTCAATATTACACCTGTACTTTCAAATTTTCAGCAAACATCTGACTTTCGTGAATAATGAAACTTTTTATGATGAAAATTTTATTTCATTTTTTTATTCAGTTTACCAGAGGAAAGTGAAACTTTGTACAGCGGAAAAGCTTTTTTCAGAAGCAGAGCGAGTGCACAAAGACTAGATGCAAGTTGTAATTACTGACGTGAATACGAGCGAGACTCATTGCCGGAGCCTTCGTATTGCTGCTTCACGGGAGAGCGGAGACATGTTAATTATTGACGCGTTGATTGCTGAAGTGTTAAGTAATGATGTATTATCGTCTCGAAATGGTTTTCAGAGCTTACCTCTATCTAAAACTACTAAAACTGTTTATGTTTTAAGTGAAAATGTGTAAAAAGGCCAAAAATGTTAGTGTCTTAGTGGAAATTTAAGCATTGAATTTAATGTCTACAAAATAAAAATTAAGGTCTCTACATTTCGTTTCACTTACGATAACTACCTATAAAGTTGTAAGAGCGGCAGTCCATGGATAGAAAAATATTGAATTAATTATGAATAAATTATTGTAAAGTAATATTAAGTTCCTGCATTATTGATTGTCTTGAAACAGTAACAAATACATCTCAGAGTAATAAAGTTATAGAAAAATTATAGAGCATAATATTTTATCGCCATAGAACTTTAGTTTATTAATTGTGAACGTGATAAAATTCAATTTAATTAATGTTAAATACGTTCCGAATAAAAAATAAATCACGACACACGTCATTTAGCGTAAAACAAATGAAAAGCGGTGCAACAAACGACAGAGGTTTTAAAACACCCAGTCTACGTAATAAAAATGCGTGCCATTAAAATATTGAGTTAGGCTTAATTGTTTTTGCGGTAATGGATTATGTTTACGTACACCCGCATTTACAAACAAATCATTTGACTTTATCAGTGTGGGCTGGGTTTGAATAATGTTTGTGTACCTCGTGGATGTCGATGCCGTGGTTCAACGACCACATGGTCTGGAAGTAATCCTGCATGCGCTGCTTCAGCTCCTTGGGCACCTGGTTGATGGTGAGGAAGTCTTTCAGGTCTCGCCATTTGGTCTGGTACATGGACCGCCGCGAATACATCCTCTGGATGATGGCGGTTACGTTACCGAAGACCACGGCGTGCATAAGCGCTATAGAAGAGAGACGGATGAGAAAATAAATACAAAAAAGCCAATTTATCTACCACCTACTTATTTACTCATATGAAATCTGTGCTATTTTTTATTTAGTAGAGAACCTTTTTTATAAACTCTAGAACTAGGAAGTGAAATAGTAGCTACATTTATCATTAAACGGGTTGTAAATAGTATGCAATATTCAGGATATTTGTATGAAGCCAGCAGCACGGCTATACCTATTCAAATTTTACAACTTGAACAATGTCAGTTACATTGTTAAAGCTGTAAAGTTTCTGGCAATATATTCATAGATGTAGGTAAGTTGAATGTTAAAACGAACAAAGTTTCATTCTATCTGGCCATAAAAGCACACGAGGTAATACTTTAATCGTGTCGAGGAATATTGCGATATTACTGCTTTATACAGAGTACATTTCAAAGCCAATATGTAGGCTCCTATGTGTACAAGAATCCTTGCTAAGATCATTTAACTTTTTTACCAATTTAAAAGCAAAGGAACCAAAATGTTATAAGTTTAAAATCAAAATATATGATTATAAGTTTGCATTTTTGCAGACGTTATCGACTCAGCAGATTTCCGAAGAATGAAAATCATGTACATAATCCTAATCATACTTATTTTAAACCTCTAATAAATTAACTACTGAAAGAATTTTCCTAGAACAAAAGCCGCAGGGACTTGGATATTACTGTGTTTTTGCAGCTACAAAACGTTACTAACGTTAAAGAATTCATGATTAGGCTAAAGCAGTATTTTAATATTGAAACTTTGTTTACATTTGTTTCAGAAACGAGGTCAATTGAAAGAATATCCAATTTAATATTCTATTCATAAAGTTATTAACAAAAGCTCCTAGCTTACGTTATGTCTGTTCATTTTCGTGATTGATGATTAAGAACGAAGCAAAGTTAAAAGAATATTTAAATACTAAGTTTTTCAGATTCAAGGAGATAGATAATTAATTTGTACTTCTGTACATCTAATGAAATAGCCTCCAGCACAATCCATCCCTGCGATCGTTTGGCGAATGTCGTGATGCGAGTTAATACAGCGATTGGAATGTTTGTAAACCCATCACGTCCTTACGTATACGTCAACAAACAGCTGCTCGGGCTGCTGCCGAAGTACGCACAATATTGATAGAATTATCGGCATCTTTAATCGGATTTGCTTTACCATAATCCTTTTTTATATTCACGCGCTTAGTGTTTTCGAATCGAACATTTACCTACAATATAAGCTGTATAAGTAATCATGAAAAGTGAGGAAAATCGTTATACTCCTAAACTAATTATAATGATTTTCCTCACTTTCACTAATGACAAAAGATTGCATAATATAGCCAATGACAAATATGACGTCAATAATCTCTTCAGTTCGTCTACGTGAGATTTAATTAGAGAGTACTATTTGTTATAGTATTGATGACTAAAAGAAAAAGAGGTAATTAATGAGTTCCGAGTAACAAGTGCTTCGGTGAAATGGTTAAAAGAACGAATAATGAAAGGCTATTGTTGGCAAAATAATTAGATCTTCATGACTTCTACTACGAGTAATACTTAATCCAATAAACATTATTATTACGTTCTTAGATAGAGTATACTGCTTTGAAGCAATTAATTAATAATAGGCAACATTGAAACAGTGGAATTGTCTATACCATACATGTTGATGCTGACATGGTAATTGGAATGTCTTCAAATGGCATGTATTTACATACCTACAGGAACGATTGGATTGTATAGCTTTGTAATTACAGAACGTATAGATATTATGTTTCGCTCTGCCCAGGATTTAGTTGGTTATTGAAAGACTGGTTCGTATTACGAAACAACGTTCAAAGTTCGATTGAATTTCAGTCGTACGTAGATTCTGTCCCGTGAATTTCAATCAATCGAAAGCTCTATCCCAACTAATAATATTATAAATGCGAAAGTAACTCTGTCTGTCTGTCTGTCTGTCTGTCTGTCTGTCTGTCTGTCTGTCTGTTACGCTTTCCCGCTTAAACCTCGCAACCGATTTTGATGAAATTTGGCATAGAGATAGTTTGAGTCCCGGGAAAGAACATAGGATAGTTTTTATCCCGGTTTTTGAAACAGGGACGCGCGCGATAAAGTTTTTCTGTGACAGACAAAATTCCACGCGGGCGAAGCCGCGGGCGGAAAGCTAGTATTACTCATATGCTAGAAATTGAATCGAGTTTTGAACATCGTTATCTAACTATTTATCTAAGTTTACATCCTTAGCTTAGGTACTAGAAAACTTAGTTTCGACCATTTAAGTATTATACTTTATTAAAATACTAAGCAGGATTGCTAAAATCAAGTGGCAGTGGGCGGGGCACATAGCTCGTAGAGACGATGGCCGTTGGGGCAGAAAAGTTCTCGAGTGGCGACCACGGGCTGGAAGACGTAGCGTGGGCAGGGCTCCTACTAGGTGGACCGACGATCTGGTAATGGTCGCGGGAAGAGCCTATGGATGCGGGCAGCGCAGGACCGTGCATTGTGGAAAACCTTGGAGGAGGCCTTTGTCCAGCAGTGGACGTCATTTGGCTGAAACGAACGAACGAACAAACGAAGTATTATACTAAAACAACTGAAATAAAACATCAAGACATTTCATCCTTGGAGTACCTACGAACAAAACCTAAAAACCTTTTCAGCATAATATTTTTCATAATTTTAATAGCAATTGTTCTAAAAATACTGTATATTTATAAATTCTATGTAGCCTTTTGTTGTACAACAAGATGTTCGGTAGTAAGTTGGCTTTTACTTTTTATCGGGTCTGTTTTCCCGACTTTGTAAAAGTACGACCGACATTGTATGTAGTCTGTTTTCAGCGACTTTACTCCCGTTACTTGCTTCTGTAAAAATACGTAGCTAATTTTGTTATCTGAGGGTGGGCTTTTAATAGAAAAGATATTTATAATGAAATCATAGTCACACTCGTATGTAATTAATAATTATAACAATTGTAGCCTGACCAGTGGGCCTAGTCAAAATGCCATCGCAAACCAATATGAAGTTTTCACTAATGTCAGTCGCCGCGTCACCAGTAATTCGATACGATCGGAAAATGGCAGCCAAAATGCACATTGAACCACCAACGACGCGGCGATATAAAAGTTCATTCAAAATCGAATAAAAGTTAAAAAATGTCTATGACTTTGCGATTGTTTTTACTTTTTTTAGCTTTTTTTTTTAATTTGTTTCTTCCTTCTTTCTGCTCTCTGTTTATGTCTATGCTTCGCCGTCAAACTAACTGTCAAAACGACATCGCGATACGGATTTGTCAAAACAGCCTTAGGGTGGGTTGTACCATCTTAGTTTAACTTTGACAAACGTCTTAAATCTGTCAAACTCCATACAAAAAACACCGGTTAACGTCATAGTTACGGTCAAAGTTAGGTGGTGCAACTCACCCTATTGGTTTTTGATCGAATCGAAGCTTATCACCGGGGTTTTAGTAATCGCAATGAAAATGGCGGGTGTTGCGATTCGATTCGATTTTGATTGAGTCTTAAATGCATGTTGGCTAAGCCTTTGTATGGGAAATTTCAATCCAGTCTTTCGATTATCGATAGGTAGGGCTTTGCGATTCGATTTTTTGCCGTTTGACTAAGCCTTTTTTGTTATCGACCTCTTTTGCGATTTGTTTATTTTGTTTGCGACTGGTTTGCGATGGATTTGCGATTTTAAAGTGCGTTTTGACTAGACCCGCTGGAACATAAAAACCCTGGCATAGAGGCGCGTTATTTGCATTTGATAGTGCAACACTGAGTACAGTCGTACCTGTGTTAAATTAATAGGCTAACTTTATGTATCAGGATTCAGGATTACGGGCTAATTTGATATTTTCATAAATTAACGAAAAAATATTATTATAGGTAACCTGGTTTAAATAAATTAAATGAAACCATCAATCGAGCTAGTAGGATTTATTTTATTATTCATCAATAATCAAATTCAGAACTTGAATATTCAACTGTAATGTCTGCTCATGAACGCTTCAAACTCGGTACTTCTTTCCCAATTCCATAAAATTCAACACTTAGAAAGTGATAAAAAATTTAAAATAGGTAGTTGAAACAAACCACAGCTAATTTTCATAGTGGACTGTACTATACGATAAACATGTCAGTCAATTTGACAACCTTTGTCGGAAACATTATTCAATGAAAATATTGTCCGAACCCTTAGTATTTCTCTTCGACAAATACTTTAACACATTGTGAACCACTTTTCTTTCACGACTATAAAAAGATTTTAGCAATTTAATCCACAAAATCAATTGCGCACATTTAAAATAAAGTTTGTTTACACTTTGACAGCAATAGACTGACATGCAAGGTGACATGTCAATGAAGTTTTCAGTTACTGTGGGTCTAGTCAAAATGCCATCGCAAATCAATGTGAAGTTTTCACTAATGTCAGTCGCCGCGTCACCAGTGATTCGATTCGATCGGAAAATGGCAGCCAAAATGCACATTGAACCACCAACGACGCGGCGATATAAAAGTTCATTCAAAATCGAATAAAAGTTAAAAAATGTCTATGACTTTGCGATTGTTTATTACTTTTTCTAGCTTTTTTTTTTTTAATTAGTTTCTTCCTTCTTTCTGCTCTCTGTTTACGTCTAAGCTTCGCTGTCAAACTAGCTGTCAAAACGACATCGCGATACGGATTTGTCAAAACAGCCTTAGGGTGGGTTGCACCATCTTAGTTTAACTTTGACAAACGTCTAAAATCTGTCAAACTCCATACAAAAAACACCGGTTAACGTCATAGTTACGTTTAAAGTTAGGTGGTGCAACTCACCCTATTGGTTTTCGACCGAATCCAAGCTTATCACCGGGGTTTTAGTAATCGCAATGAAAATGGCGGGTGTTGCGATTCGATTCGATTTTGATTGAGTCTTAAATGCATGTTGGCTAAGCCTTTGTATGGGAAATTTCAAACCAGTCTTTCGATTATCGATAGGTAGGGCTTTGCGATTCGATTTTTTGCCGTTTGACTAAGCCTTTTTTGTTATCGACCTCTTTTGCGATTTGTTTATTTGTTTGCGACTGGTTTGCGATGGGTTTGCGATTTTAAAGTGCGTTTTGACTAGACCCGCTGTTGCCATTAAAAGAAATTAGTACCATTAGTTTTCCGCAACATGGCGAGGGTTTTTATGTTCGTCGGGCTATAACTAGATATAGATGACCCACGCTGAACTGTCCCACCAAACTCAATGACAGGGGGGCGCTACCATCGCTCAACTATATGGTTTCCAACATGGCAAAAATCGGAACCAGCGATCCGGTATTGACGGTGGCGCCCCACTGTCAATGTCATGCATAGGACAGTTCAGTATTTTGGAACTATAGAACTAGATTTTTTTGCTCTCATTTCTATAAACGGGGTGACAATAACTTCTGTCAGTTTGGGAAGTATCCTTACCCACAGAAAACTTGAAAATATTAAATACTATCAATTTTATTGGTGCATTAATATTCGTGACAGAACTGAAGTGGATGAGATCAGAAGTTTTACCCTCCTTCTCGATATTATAGCAAAGTTCTGAAAATCAAACATTTTCTGCACCATATTTTCCTCCACATATTTTAAAAGTTAAATCAAATCGTTGGTAAATAAAGTTGAGCTGAATTAATAAAATGAATTTTATCACTGTTGCCATTCACGATAACGTGAGTTTGTATTTCATCTCCTCCGAAAATATAAGTATTTTATAAAACTATGGATTTGATGTCGGATCTCATTTCCTTTTTAACAAGAAAACCTCATGGATTGACTAGAAACATACCTACTCTTTAGTAAATTTTCTTTCTTACACCGAGATATTTTCGGAGTTGACTCTAGTGTGCGATGAGCAGGTGAACTCGCTTTGCGGTACACCTATTAAGAAGTTTAGGCATATTTACTCGCCATTCTAGTAAAGTAAAAGTTTATAATGTACCTCCAACAAGCATTGTGAGTATACTGAATATCTTCTCTGGCAGCGTGTTGGCCGACACATTTCCAAATCCGACACTAGTGAGCGACGAGCAGGTGAAGTACAGAGCGGTGACGTAGCTCTCGCTGTGTGATATATTGGGTATGGGCACCTTTAATCGCTCTGCTAAGTTGTTTATCCACCCTGAGAACATAAGAAATGGTTAAAATTAAAGAAGAGAATTCAATTAAAAATCCTTTAATATCAACCCCAAAAAACTTTCTGTAACTGAAAAATTACAGCACAGCCCTTTTCAACATTTTATTAAAACGACTGTGGTCCCGAATTCACCTAATTACGTTAGCCTTTGTTTCCTGAAACGGAATTTTCCACAGAACTATTATAGGGTAAATAGAGGTTTAACTTTAACCCTCCGTGTACGAGGTGACTAAAAGTTACGTCCCGTACCAGGTGGGGTATGACACACCCCAATATACAAAGTGATAAAATTTTCATTCAACATTTTTATAGGTGAAATTTAATATTTAATATTGATTATTTACGTATGCTAATTAGGTTTAAGAAATGTTCTGAGCTGAAAATATCGCACACCTAGATCTAAACTGAGACAACTCAAAAATTGCCAATTTTGACTTATGCTTGTATTCAAATACTCGGTTATCATACGCATCTTTCCAACATAACAGGTTTAATAAAGCCTTGATCCATTTGCCGCTAGATGGCGATAACTTACTTTTGTTGAATCAACGCTTGTCAACACCTTCCACCTAAACAAGCATTTTGTCAGTTGACCTTCGTTAGTATCAGAGAGTGCACGTGTTAAAATAAACGAAAACGCGGTTAATTAGATTTATTACAGTTAAGCAGAAAATATATAATGAGTTAATTTGAGTAGTAACAGTATTGATGAATTGTTCTGCAATAGTCAACCAGATCATTTTGACTTGTTCCAGTTTTGTTTGATAAAGTAACTTATATTTTGTTACTATTTTGAGTTGAGTTTGTTTTGATGAATCAACTTGTGAATTTCTAGTTGGCGTAGTTTTGTTGGAACAAATTTCAATTCAATGTTTTTCTATACAGAACGCGTAGTTTTGCATGTTTCACCTAAAATCAGGTACAGTATGATAATCCCTGTTTCTAAATAAAGTTAGTTTTATTCAAACTGTTCTACTGTGTGTTTGAGAAGAGTGTTTTGAGTTAACTTACTATTGTTGGATGAGTAAAAATTACAGTGGATATTTTTTTTATTTTCCGAAAAAAATATGCTAGGTCGTTTTCTTTTAAATATTTTGAGAGAACAGTGTAAAGATAGTTAAAATGGCAATGTACAGACGACGGCACTTCAAGTTAAACACTGTAGTAACTAATGTAGTTGTAATACAAGTGTATAGTCTTATATGCTGTTGTCTGCACAAGAGATAAAACTTTCTTTATAATGTAGAAATAAAAAATAATGTAGAAAAAAGGTCTATAATAAGTAAATAAATAATAAATAAACATATCAATCAGCTGATGCTAAGAAAAAGTGGCTGAAGTAACTCAAATACCTATCATGTTCACCATGTCATGAAATGTTCATTTATAGCTCTTATGCTGATCCAAATCGTGTTAAAAAAGAACTGTTTTCTCAAACAATTCCTAAATTGATGATTAAGGATATCGAAACATTCAATCAAAACACTTTAATTGTGCAGGAAGAGGACTCAGCCACATCTTGAAATTTTGAAATACAGAGGACCAAAGAACGTGGAAGAGATGACATTTGAAAAGTTTTATGACACTAAAATCTTGCAAAAAATGTGGGCAACTAATTTGGTTGTAGACAAAAATCGGAATCAAGTTAAATGGCACGATATAAAAATTTTAAGAGTGGAAAAGGAGGACTCAAATCTCAAAATGTCCAAACAAAACTGATTCAAGTCTAAATGTACTTTATTATTTATACAAAGTCATTCCCCTAAAATGTAACAACTAAAAAAACTGCGATTAAAGGTAAAAAGGATAGATTTTTTGACCCAGTTTATACACAGGGTCATTTCACAGCCTATCAATAATCCAAAATAAATCTGAGTTTCATAACTTCCCTAACAAAAAATGTAGTAATACGTTTTTTTCGCCTCCTGAAAAATGCCCTTTTTTTAGTTGTCTCAGTTTAGATCTAGGTGTGCGATATGTATTATAACATTTTTATCATAAAAAAAAACAAAAACACATTTTCCGTTGTTCTTGTAATTTAGGAATCAGTTTCCTATGTATAATTTTTAATTAGTGTCTTTAATTATGACAACCGTTTTTATTTAACAAAGTACAAGTATTTACTTATAATTTAAAGGTAAATTAAAAACTGGAAGGGTATAAATTTGTTTTGATCATCGGTTTTCAATTTACCACAATTCTGATGAAAGAAAATGAGTATGCTCAATGCATAAAATGGGAGCGTAACAATTTTATTTATTTATAAAATATGTTATTCCATTTCAGTAGCCCATAAATTGTATCGCCAAGTATACATTGTAGCCCATAAGTGTATGTTCACATACATCTTCGGATCTCAGTACTAAACTTCCAGATTCGCACTAAAAGTCATCTCATTTGACTAAAAGTGCTTGAAAATTTCAGATACCGTAAAAATCACGAAAAATAATATTTGTATTGAATTTTATTCAATTGACAAAGCTAAAAATATATAAATTACACCAAAACTGTTAGATTTTTTTTTAAACTTTTTAACAACGTCCCGTACCAGGTGGGGTGTGTGACACCCACACGCACTTTAAAGGCATGTAACTCAGTTGGTAGTCACCGCTGAACTGATTTTGCAACGCTGATCGAAGCAGCAGTGTCATAATTCCAGCTACTGAGAATTTCAAATTCAGCACTTGCAAATTTTTAAAATTGTGGCTATTTTTAAAGGACTGGGGTGTGTCACACCCCACCTCGTACAGCGAGGGTTAATACTATATTTTAGTACCTACAAGCTTGTTTCGTTTGAACTAATGCATAGGTCATAAACTGAGATAAAATGTGTAAATGCACGTTCGTGCATACGCGGGATTACCCTGAACTCAATTTACTCTATCATGCGAGGAAAAATACTTGTGAAACCTGTTATTTACCTAGCTTTTTGGCTTAGCGCTAACTAGCCTGAGAAACTCACCTGCGTGCAATATTAGCCTAAACCATTACATAAGATAATTATAATTAAAATTATTATCTAAGCCATGAAATGAACCGCCGTTTCCCGGATAAGTGTGGTATTTATGTGAAAGATGGCGGGGCATTAATTACGATTATAGAGATCCCTAGTCAAAGGGCGGCTCTGAAGTGTATTTATTACAGCCATCATCTTTTTACTGAATGGTGTTAATTGGGTTCAGCTTTCTCGTCATTTACCAGTGAAGTGTTATGACAGTAATTGAATACAAAAATTATATGAAGCATGGTTCATATAACCTTATTAATATCGTTCGAAAATATACTTAGTATTACATTCTAAAGCTAATAGAAAAACCGATTGATCCATTCGTTACAAAAGAAAATTTATATGGGCAAATCCATCATACTTATTATCATATTAATCTAAAAATGATCGTACTTTAAGTAAGTACATACGATCATTTTCAAGACATTAAAGCTCATACCCCAAGCTAGAGTTAACTATGAGACTCAATTAGTAAGCTTAATTCCATTAATAATATAGTTAAACGTATTGATTGCGGGCTGCGGCGTGTATGGTTAACCGCGAATCACTTCATTAGTAGAGTTACGCGCATTTAATTTTGAACATTAAACATGATACGATAAAGTTGATGATAATTAAAACTGGCCATTGTTGACAGGCCCAAATTGAAAAATACTTGTAAATCATGAGCCGCAGTTATTTTACTAAAAGCTCGTACTTCAATCGGCTAATTGCTTTAGGTCTGGGTTTTACGGGTACCGCCCACAATTAGTGATAGTGTATTTAATATCAGCTAGAAATCCCTAGTGTGGAACCATGATAAATTGCACGTGTTTCTATTAAATACTTTTTAAACCACTCAACAGATTATAAAGCATTAGCAACGCAATATTATTATTTGAATTACTTTGTAACCGCGTGCGCAGAATACAGCTGTACAGATTGGTGCAGCCACTTGCAATAAAAACAATTAAGTTACACTGTTATTAGAAGTCTGTATTGGATTCTGTATTAAGCTCATGTTTACAATATGAAGTTTTGTTCTATCTTCTTATTACTTATGGTTATTTTTAAGCGTAGAGCTACTAATATAATGGGAATTCAGCCTCTTTGGTGATAGAATCAGCGGTTACAGTTGCTTGATAAAAAAGCACTAAATTAATTGAAAAGCAAATCAGAAGAAACTTACCCAAATCCCACGCCTCGTTCTTGTGGAACTCTATCTCCTTCTCAGCAATGATGAACCAAATACATGCAAGCCAGTGCGCTACCAACGTGAAAGACAGCATCAGTAGCGTCAGAATCAGCGCCGAGTACTGCGAGTACCGGTCCATCTTCTGAAGAAGCCTGGCCAGGCGCAGAAGCCTCGTCAGCTTCACTAAATGCACATTTCCATGCGCCGACTCCTGTACAGTAAACGTTTCGTTAATATTAAACCATTTCAGCGCACAGCGTACTAATTTGACGTTAACATGTTCAATGATTGAGTGGTTATAAATTAATCACACATGATTGGTATGCAAACTACCAAACTTACTACTCTATAAATTATATTTCAGTCAAATAGTTCGATTTTGTGTAGGGTTGATTAGGGAATTAGTATTTTTGGATGAAAATATAACTAAGGTAGGTATATTAATAATTTATAGCCAACGGTAACCATTTAACAGTGGATTCAATAAAATTCTTAAGCATAATAAATTGAGTATTCATTTTATGAACCTACAGCAGAAACAATAGGCAGCGGTCGACGTAAAATTACTAACATATTTTATGACTGTTGTGTAAAATTGTTGAAAGCGTACGGAGCTGTTATGAGTTTAAGTAGTAATTAAATAACAACAGCGCGAAATTAGTTAGTTTGGGTAACTTACCGCTCCGCTGTACACGTCTGAGGCGTAAAGTAGGTCAAAGGGCAGCGCGGCCAGGAGGTCTACCACGAACCATGTCCGGATGTAATTAAGTGCTATCGCCTTGGAATCTGACACCACTTCCCCTTTTTTACTCACAAACGTTGTCCGGAAGTTAAGCACTATATCTAGAAAACATAAACAAACTTTAGCAACAGATCGCTACGAAAAAGCTAAGAATTTATTAATATTTCCACATACCGACAATGAAGAGAGCTTCTACTACCACATCACTGGTGACACTTATTCTAGGGTGACCTCGGTCAACAAAACTGGCATTGTAAGGAACTACGACCGCTACGTAAAACGTAGCAATTAGAATAAGCCAGTCCCAAAACGTTTTGAAAACGCCATAATGTGAAATTATGAATCTTGACCTTTTAATTGCCGACGTTTTGTACTCAGGTAGAGGTGGATCCGAGGAATGGAGGAGGTTCTGAAAGTTTTAATCAAGTGTTAATACCACTATCGCGACAGTCCGAATTCAATTTCACACACGAATCCATCCCCGAGGAGACGGTAGTTAGTAGTGCGCTAGTGAGTAAAGTTTGCGAGACAAAGGCTCATACCTACTTTGAAAACACAATTTGGTGATCTACTTGCAAATTGAGCTACCAAGCGAACATATTAAGGTTTACCTTACTAACATTGTTGAGTTTAAGTTTAGTCTTCATCTTATCTGGTTTATAATGTCCTGAAAGCTGGTATAGAACGGCCCTAGAGCGCCGCCTGCCCATGTTGGCGGGCGAGGGCGCTTCGGGGTCAAGATTTCCATTCGGGTCTGGAAGTAGGCAACTAGATTCAGCGCGGAACCGGGCGCCCAAGAGTGCCGCTGCGGGTACAAATGGGGATAACGCTAGAGTGACCACGCCAGCCGAAGGCCGCACCGCGGCTCCTGTACGCATAAACCACCCTGTTACCATGTTGTCATTGGGTTACTATTTATCATCTACAATACTCTACATGTACCGAGAAAAAATTGGACCAGATAAAGATATCCTTTTGTGAGAGCATAGTAGAGAACTCTTAAATCTAACAATCAGGAAGCCCAATAAGGCCTTGAAATGCTCTACGTATGTAAGAATAAAAGGAAATCTTTATTAACAAACAGGACTTGGCACCAAATCGAAAAGGAGGGACCTTCAATTCCCACGTAATTAAACTCATCAATTTAAGAATTAAATCTCACAAATTCGTTTTGGTGCTTAATTTCAAAATGTCGCCAGTAAAGCGAAATTAAGCCTGCCAACCTACAATTACTTTTCAGCTGTGATTTTTTGACAAATTAGAAAAAGTGTTACATACACTACTGTGAAATTTATTAAATCTGAAGTGCACAATGATTCACGAGAGTTAAAATGTTCTTGAAATATGATTCTTTTTTGATTGTGGCTTATTTTAACAACATTTCAGTTTCTAGTAAATATAAGAATCAGGTTTCAAAAAGTTTTATACAAATAGTTGGTGTACGATAAACAAACATACAAAAAAAAAACGAAAACAGGCAGCTTGTTTTGTTAATAAATTTTCGTTGGCATTGAGTTTTTATGGTGATGTTGCATTATACAGACTTGAACATCAATCATAAACATGCAAAGAAAACATAAAAGAATATCAACGGTCATGCATTTTTACAAAAGAATAATAAATGTATAGTAAAAATCAACTTTTCTGTAAAATGACACACATGTATTACACATTCAAATAAAATTGCTATCTTTGAATTTGTATAACAGTAACAATTAATTATGATACCAGGACACCAGTCACATCACAGATAAGTTGGTAAGATAGATCTAACCGTGTGAAAGACTAGGTACAGGATACAATGTAACATATTTAAACAAAAAAACAATATCAGCATTGTATAGTGTAAAAATTAATGACAATAAAAACAACTTGAGACATCACCAACCACATGAAAAGTGCTACAAAGATGAGAAAATATTGAACCATGAACATTTACCAAAATGCTTGAATTCGTTTAAAAACAAATAACAACGAGAGAGCATACGATATTTTACTTAATTAATTGAAAAAAATGGGTTTTGTACCTAAGTAATTAATATTACTGCCACAAAATGGCATAAATTATTATTTAGCAATTTGGTAAATGTTATTCAAAACGGAAAGAAGAGTTTCATACTGGTGTATTGCTGGGTAATATTTGCACTTTTGCAGATAATATAAATATTATTATGCACAGTCACGCTTTGGGTACCGGCCTATAAAACACACATTAAATGGCTCATACATTATTTGCCCACGAAACTAATTGTAGCGGACGTCAGCAGCCAACAAAATTGTAAAGTCAGCGGAAACTGGCGACATGTCGGTAGGCTGTTAGAGTATTGGGAGAGCTTCAAATGACAGGGTGGTTTTTAACTGTTGCAGGAATAGTTAAAAATTCATATCCAGCTAAATACATGTTAATAATAATAAAATTTACAAAACATTCTCTTAAAATTAGTATATAAGTAGGAGTGTTTGGGCAGGTATAGTTTCTTGAATGATAAAAATATTAAATGCAATTAGGTATGAATGTTGACAAAATATTTACCAAATTGTATGATCTCGTAATGTTGGTCCTGCTTGTAACTTAACGTCAAATGTGGTGGTGTTATTAGATTTTGTGGAGTATTTATTTGTATCCTACTGCTAGTTATTCTACCGAGACTTCTACGGACTAATTTGATTATGCTACTCAGTACAAACAGTCGTGAAGGAACTTTACCGTGCGGTGATGCTCGCAACTCGCTACGGCCAACGGGGAGCTACGGGAGCTCAATCTAACGCTATCAACCTTATAGAGGTACCTATAGCGCTAAAATAACGTGCTTAGTATGAGTTATCACAAATGCACAACCGTGAACATCCTCAAGTTATTATCCACTTCAAAGCAAGCCCACAAAATGACAGTACTCATAATTATCTTTGTAGCTTGCATTTTCTTTACAAGAGTTTCAAGTGTCATCGCCGAAAAGGTACTTACCGCTGTCGAACTCCTCGTTAGTGTTCATGGCGGCCATCTTGGTGTTGGTGATGTCCTTGAACGAGGCGAGGAACAAAACCACTTCTCGTTTCTCATTCTTAATTGGGACGATGTCGAGCAAGCACCAAAACGGAGTACCTGCGAGTTATAATTGCGTTACTAAATTGTACGGTGAATTTCAAAGTCAAAACCTAGTTAGGGATATTCTAATTAGCAAGGTCAAAGGAAAATTGATAATTATTAAAGCATGTTAATTGTTATCTCGTGAAGAACTGTCCAAGAGCCGTTCCTGGACGCTATAAATGCGCTGAGGACAAACAGCTGTGTGCTTGTAAAAGTTTAATTTTGTCGAATGGAATCGTAAACCTCTTATTGGTTTTGTTTACGATTGTGCCGAGGGCGATGTTTTGCAAAGCGACCGAAATGACCGCTTGACTAACATTTTTCATTTAGATATCGTCAAAAAGGCATTCTTTATTGCTTGTTGAGTCGTGGCCAAAACTGGTTGTTTACGAATTAAGTGGCTAATCTCTAACCCTAAATGTAAGTAGATGCAGTCTCAAAATAGCATTCAAAATTAATGTTATTCAAAAATAAAATAAACAATAAATACTTAGTGCTTAATTAAACATGATCCCAAAATTCTTTTCTTGCACAGTATCTACATTTTAACTTTAATGATTTGTATTGTTTCTCAAGAACCACTGAATTGGGTAGCCATATTGGTCCAGCAGGTATAAAAGAAACGACTATAACGATTCAAAGAGAAAAAGGACCGCATTTTTACAAATTGATTTCCGGACCTGACCCAATTCAAATAATAACCTACCTTTGAAGCGAAATTAAAACGTGGATGTGCTTTGAAATTCATATGCAGAACGGTTTTGATAAGGCTCCAGATTTGTAATTAACCGTGTGCAAACAAGTAAACACCATATTGTTTCCAGCCTCGAGCAATGAATATTTTGTTACCGATTTAATTATACGTCGAATACGTATACTGAGGGAAAATGGGTTTTGATAAGCGTTTGATTAAATTAGCTTAACAATGATCTCTAATGAGGTATTCCTATAACAATTGCGTATACCTTTACCTTACATTTATTAAAATTACAGTAATCTTCTACGTCTCTTTGGTAGCTCAGCGAATATTCAGGTATTTTTATAAGGTTCAATACTGTATTTTTATAGTGACATGGCAAGAATAATTCTTGTTATACTTGGGTAAAGTGTAACAAGGGTGAACCACAATTTATTTCCGGCATAAGTGGTCCGAAACAAGATTTTTCATGCGTGAAAAAGAAAGCACTTTAAGAAAACCATTCTAAAGCTTTTTCTTACATTTCGTACGGATTATATAGCTCCGATTGACGTACCATTTTTCTTATAAAGATGTGTTCGAGCTTGAGCTCGTGCTTGAAGTTAAGAAAACCATTTTAAAGCATTTTCTTACATTTCGTACGGATTCTATAGCTCCAATTGACGTACCATTTTTCTTATAAAAGATGAGTTCCAGCTTGAGTTCGTGCTTGGAGTCTAGGGCCGTGTCGATCTCGTGGCGGTGCTCCTCCCTCGTGTCGGGCCCGTGCAGGAACTTGCACGCGCAGCCCTTCTGCATGATGTGCGCGCGCGCCCAGCCCGTCAGCTCGCAGAACCCGTCCGAGCAGTACACGATCGGGTAAGCTGGGACCTGCGCGTTGCCCAGCACGAAGTTGCTGTCTGTGGGCCAAAAAATTAATCATTAGAACAAATCTGAAGTCCCCCTGATGTTTGAGGTAGGTAACCTTTGTGTTAAGTCAAACCTTCCGCCGTGCCGCTCTCATACCTCAGGAACTGACTCAGTTAAGCGCTAGGTATAAAGGTTACTTACACTAACAGACTAGCTGATTTTTACACCTAATGTAAGTATCATCATCATTTCAGCCACAGGACATCCACTGCTGAACAAAGGCCTCCCTCCATCAATAATTTGTATGTACCTAAGTATGAATTATCTAAAATCACTGATTCCATTGAGAAAATTCTTTGAACACTAATTATAAAGTTTCAAAGTTGAATAACACTGCAAATGACATGAGTGTCAGAAAGAATGATTATAAACAGTATTTACAGTTAATCCTTTTCACAATATCACGCAGAGCTGATTACTACCACAACATCAGATTGTATGATTCAAACAGGTTCTTTTGTTTACAAATTCACGTTAATTTAATCCATTCTTATACGCTTCGGATTATCCACAGAACGATGGCAATTTCGTAAGGGTAATGTGCGGCACGTAAGATATCTTCTGTGCCTGTACTTATTTCGATTTCATTGTTGTTAAGTGATATTTTACTGAGATTCATCCAAATGTAATAAACCAAGATCTTAATGTTATAAGACTCGAAATAAACTCTAATAAACAAGAACCTAATACCTATGTATACAGGGTGGAAACGTTAAGTGATCTCACTCGATTATTTCTAAACTATACAAGATATTGAAAAAGTGGTAACTGATCCTGAAAGTGCTTCATGAGCTCTTTCAAACGGTACCAATAATAGGGTACAGCATAAACTGGATCTATCTGAAAATTCAATGTTTCCAGCTTCCATACTAAATGTATGCCAGCCACACAATATTAGAAGTGTAATTTTTCTATTTAATAATAAACTCTTAAAATAAACTCGTAAATTGTATTCTTATTTAAAATTATTCATGGAAAACATTGGTTTTAGGCTTTACTTGCTATAATATTGTCAAGAGATGAGTGTCATGACTGTGGTTGTACTAAATGTATGGAAGAAAGAAACATTGAATTTTTGGATAGATCCAGTTTATTCTGTAACCTATTATTGATACCATTGGATAGAGCTTGTGATGCACTTTTAGAATCAGTAATCAGTTTTACGATATCATGTGTAGTTTTTAAAATAATGTGACTTTACTAAATGAATGGAAACTGAAAACATTGAATTTTCGGATAGATCCAGTTTATTCTGTAACCTATTATTAATACCGTTTGATAGAGTTTATGAAGCACTTTCAGGACCAGTAACTAGTTTATTGATATCTTGTATAGTTTAGAAATAATCGAGTGAGATCACTTATCGTTTCCACCCTGTATATAATGTGACTGATATTTTTTATTGTTTTAATAATTTCCTGACATTCATTTGTTAATGAACTTTATCTTTTGTTTACGTACTCAGATTGAAGTGGCTTAACGTAAAAGCTGATCACGAACAAACTACCTACTTCAAAATGCAAGAATATTCAGCTTTTACCTAATTTATTTGTATAGCCATTGTTTGTTTTGCTTTTAAATGTTTGGTAAATCGAGCGAGGATTATTAACACCTTTGCTGCGGCAGTAACTTTCTAATACTTTCCATTCCTTCGGTACAAGGTCAGTAAACCTGGTATTAAAACTTACATTGTGACGGCACAAGGCTTAAAGACCTTGTAATATTTAAGATATATTAATTTTATTTTTGGCTTCATGTTAATAGATATTGTGTTTTTTTCCTTTGAATATTAATAATAATGCATTTATTGACATACACCTGAAGGCGTTCGTGAATAACTTGTTTAGTATAAAAATTATAGCTATATTCAAAATACAAGGCTTATGCACCCTGTGCCGCACTGAAGTAGGGAAGTCTGGTGGGTATTCTAGGGATGTGAAATACAAATATCGATAGTTTAAATTAAGTTTTAATAAAAATTTAAAAAAGTAACAAACAAAAATGTTTTAATAATTTAGTCTAAATATTTTACAAATAAGACATACGTGCATAAATACTTAAATAAGCTATATTTAAAGAAAACATTATTTAATAACATTTAGTTACAACTTCAAATGTTTGTCACGAAAAACATTATTTAATTAGCAATAAATCGTGTAGCAAATTAAATTATAATCAATTTGCAGTTTTGATTTTGTTTGTTTCTCTTGACGCCATGTCGACATGTGCGTTTCTTACGATGCGAGGCAACACTGGCTGCACGAAGCTAGCGTGGGGTGCGGTACCAGGTGCGCAGGGTACAAGGTGCTTCGACCTGGTTTCGCATTGTGAAGACTTTTTATTACTTCCGTGCGGTACCAGGTCTAAAAACCTGGTATTAAGGTAGGTACATCATTGGATTCTATTTTAAGAATACATCATAGATATATATTCATCACTTTCCTACACCGGACCCAATTGAAGCTATGCCTTTCGCACGACAAGGAAGACTATAATTTTCTTAGCCGCACGGTAAGCGAGACGTACACAAGGTCTATAGACCTGGTTTCGCACTCAACGTGTTAAAAGTTCTCTAGAGGCCCGTTGAAAACTTTTTATGATAGGTAATTGCCTAATAATACCATAAAACCTGAATTGAATTTAGTAATTTATTACAACATTTATTTTTAAAATAGGCAACTCAGAATTTTGCAATCTAAAGAGCTAAAATATTCTGTCTCGTATTATTATTTTAGCCATATTGCGTTAGATAAAGCTACTTTGAAATCTTGCTAAGCTTCTTTCAAACTCTTTTTACCATTGAAAAGGCGATAAAGGGGAGATTTACTTTTTAATAAAAACGAAATAGGCCAGACAGGCTTCAAAATAAATGGACGATCAATTTCACTTGGGCGGTGCTCAAAAATTTGTATAAATGTCCTCTGCATTTTATTGCACGTACGCCTACATTTAATTGGGATCATTTCTCAGATATTTTTGCTGGAAATCATGCAAAAATTTCATGATAAGAGCAAGAATTATCATGTTAATAAAGGTGATATTAATCCACGTTTCAGATGATATAATGTTAGAGAACAAAGCTTCTCTCAAACACGTTCCAAGTGAGAACGATAATTAGTTTCACGGAGAAACTTTTAATTAATCTCTGCATCTCATCTTGCGATTCTCATTTATTTATCCGTGGCATAAATAATAAAAGGTACCAAGCTGCAACAAAGCTTGCGAATTTTTCTGTATGTGTACGAGTTAACGTTACGTCTAACAATATTAATTACCCGTACCTATTCTATTAGCATAATTTGCAATTACTTAATTGAGTCTAGACATCAGGGTTCCGAGGTTCGATTTTTGTGAAGACACGAATAAAAACAATTACGTTACCTATTTAAGTAGGTTTTATTCTCAATATTTTTTTTTTTGAATCCGAAAGACAAAATAATACATTTTCTTCATTTATACAGATATCAATGACACCTTCGCGGCGGGACTAAGTACGAAAATATTAATTGAATTCCAACCAACACAACTTCGAACATTCCTGTCATAAATTGAAAACCAGTAATAACTTAATTACAAAAGTATCGAAGTTGTGTTATGATTTATAAGGCGAAAATTATGTTCTTGTCTAAGCAACTATACAAAGGCAATAGCGGACTCCGGGGAGGTTAGGTTAAACTTTTGATTGTTCTCAGTTGGCCCGCCGTCGGTAGGGGTGCCAGACAGCGAACATGGTTTAGCTTTATAAACACTTAATCCATTAATACTATACGACTATCCCGCTGTCTAAACTAGTTTTATTACCGCAAATATTTAGATACACTCACCTACTATTATGCTGGTAAATTGTATTGACGTAGCTCACTAATCGATTGAGACAAATTGAAAAGTTTGATTTTCTAACGTAGATTAGAAAGCATTTCGCAGTAAGACGAAAACGACACGCATTTTTCTTAAAAATAACAAAAGAAGAGTGATAAAAAATAAAGCGTTTAATTTCTTGGTGGCCAGCACGCACGCTTGCACAAGGAGGTCGAGACATTTGAGCCGATAAAAACAAATCTTTGTGTTGAAATAATCACTTAGCTTCTAAAAAAAATAATTAGAAACTTTTTTTTATTGTGGTTTGCGTCATTATGATTATAGCTGGCCAGTTTGTTTTTCCGTTTAATATTACCCTCCTCGCATGATTTTTTTTTTACTATACGATTCTGTGCTTTAAGTAAGTAGTAGGTAAGTTTGATACACGTCATTTAATACTTTATATTGTTACACACTTATAATCGTGGGTAAAAGAAACTGACTGAACGTAAAGAAAACAAGGAAAACGGGAAATTGTGCGTGTTATAGGGGTGGAAAGGTCAGTTCTGAAGAGTGCCAAGATAATGTTTGTAAATATTGAGGAGTATTTGAGTAGAATGAAGACCTGTTTCCATTATTATGTGACGGTGTGTTCGTTAGATAAACATTAGAATTATTTTGTAAGATTTTGATTTTCAGAATAAAGAAATGTAAAACTTTCACAACTTATTTGAAACCTCTACTAAAGAATCCGTTCAAAATCTGTAGGGAAAATTATTCTTCCAATATTGTACTAACAACAGTAGTTTTATAGGTCTACTAGCCCGTATTAAGGCCAGCCCTAGTATAGCTCTCGCGGCGGGCTCTCTCGCCCTCCGACCGATGACGCCCGCGGCCCACGCCGAGTGGACTATAAACGTTTAATTTCGAAACTTCCTTTGCAGCACTTTGTGTAACTCCTACTTTGCACCGGGAGACTAAAAACTCTTCTCGCGTTTTAATGCAGATAGATATTAAGCTGAATATTGAATGATTAGTAAGCTACAGGCAAGCTTTGTTCGGCTTTAGTTTTCAGGAAATATTCAGCTCGTAGGAAGCTCTTCGTGAAACTTAGGCTGAGTTGCACCACTTAATTTTGACCGTAACTATAACGATAACAGGTGCTTTTTGAATGGAGTTTGACAGATTTTTGACGTTTGTTAAAGTTAAATTATGATGGTGCAACCCAGCCTTAGTTCATGTATTTTTTTACTGTTTTGGTTTATAATGTTATAGGTAACTCTACAATTCTACATAATCAATTTATAACTACCTAAAAATTACTTCTTTCTCTCAGTTAACTTGACATTTTCTGGAACGAATTGACTCACTGAAAATTAACTAAACCTTTACAAAAAGTGAAATACACAGGGTAGTTAATTATGTTAATTTATAAGATCTTTAGAGGATAATTCTGACGCTTAAATAAATGATAAGTCAGTTGTAATAAATTGTGCTCTCTCGGGGGAGAGTTTTTGCCTACTTCCTTAAGTAGACTTGATAAATACATTTGTAAGTTTCTTATCATTTAAGGGAAATTGGCGAAAAATAGCCCTGTATATTTAACGTCTTATGACTTCAAAACAAACAACGTCAGGGCAATTCCGCAAAGCCCAACTTGAGAGAACTATTCCATGGAAGTATCCTATTACTAAGTTGCGGCGGTACATGACTATTGTTTTAGTTTTATTGAGTCACATACGGATCTCTACTACCAATACAAAAATACTATAATGTACAATTTCGGGAAATTGCGATTTTTCAGAAAGAAAATAAATCCATGGGGATTCATTATGAGCCATTGTCCGAATTCACAGATTAAATTCTTGCCAAAATTTCTCGCAAATAGAAAGTAGGTCAAAACAGTGTGGGTTTTCACAATGGCAAAATCATCAATCACACTTAAATATTGGAGGTCTTACGACCGCGGACAAAGGTGGACGGAATTGATTTATACATAAATGACGTCAATAATGGGATGTTAAGCTTTTTCGTCACGTGTCTTTGGGGCGTTAACGGCATCAATGCGCATTTACATCACAAAGCAAATTGAAAGGGCTGTGTCGACGTGCCCGAGCGCGGACTTGATGAAATTACACACTGCCTGTGACGACTGCAGAAACAAAATAGCTCGTACGAGTTCGAAGTTTTGTATTCGGAAAATGCTTTATTCGATATTATTTTGTGTAGGCTGCAACACAGATCATTATTTATACTAGTTGTAGATTTTAGTAGCCTTTCTACTAGAAATTGCTGCGATGAAGCATTGTATTAAATGTCCCGCAGTATATAAACATTACATGAACATTCTTGTTTGTATAGTTTGGGACTAGAAAGCATAGTAAAATGTTCAAGGATTTATGTATTGTTATTTACCACAATTACTTAAAAGATAGAGTCTAATCCATTGTTTTTTGTTCCACTTTACATAAGCTGTATGTAATCTTTAATGTTTCTCGAGTCGAGCTTAGCTTAACATGGAAATGCGTTCAACATTTTGATTTCAACTTCGTAAAAGATTTTACTTATGTAACGCTTCTGAGAACTCGGAAAAAGCGAAAGGGGCGATAAAAAATAATGTTTTTATATTCGCTGAGACGGTAAGTGTTATTTGAGGACGATACTGGCTTTTGCAACAAAATTTAAGGAAATTCGCTGAATAAAAAAGACTACCTGAATATATTGTGACGCAATGAATCAGTTCCGACAGCCGCAAACTTGATCCGTCAAAAAGGCCTGGCTAGATTGATGGGGAGTGCCGGGGAGGCTGGGGCGCAGGCAGGTGCTTATACAGGGTGATTTGTGAAACACCAGTAACTTCGCAGGTCTAGATAATTGACATCAACATTGTTCTACGATATTTGAAAATTCGTTAGTATAATTTTTCATACCAAAATTGTAAATTCTATTTTTTTATATTGTTTAGATATAAATCTACGCGCATCACCAAGATCAGATACAAAAACAAGTGTCACATCGTTTTTTTTGTTTATAAATGAGTCATAGACTTACAAATATTACGACAGTGCTATAATACTTGAAATATATTTTTTGTTGGGTTATAACAATCAACTTCTAGTTTATTGAGTATGCTAAAACTCATAGAACAAATGTTGTGGCTTATAATGTCAGTTATGTATTCCTGTGAGGTTGTATTTTACAAAAATAACCCTGTATATCGTTCGGAACCGACATCAACCCTATTCCGGCGTCAAACGCGAATATACGCAAAGTATTTCAAAATGTCACGTCCTTTTTTCACTGTATATGTTACGGTTAATGTGATAAATTGAAAATTATTAATAATAACCGGTTATTATGAATAATTACCGACAGTCGCGGTAAAAGTGATAAATTAATCACATTTAACAGTGATTATTTAATAATTCAACCTTAGTACTAACAAATTTCTTAAAAGAAAACAACATCTTGTGTACGTGCTCGTGTACAGAAAAACTTTTGAACGTTTTGATATCATATATTAATATAATTTGGCATAATGAGTTTGGAATGTTTCTTGCATAATATTACTTTTCCATGATGCCTATAACATAATGTTTTGATTTAAAGTGAAAAATAGGTTAAGGTGCGGCGGGGGTGGCCCTTGGGCCACCCTTAAGCCGCCTATTTAGTTTTATACACACATAAATGACCTCATATTAATCACATTAACCAAATCATGCGGTAATTATTCATAATAACCGGCGATTATTCATAATTTTCACATTTATCACTTTGACCGTAACATATATACTAAATGTGATGGGTCAAGGTAAATGTTTATGTTGGTAATATTTTTATGTACTTTCCAATATTACCGAAAGGCATATTTGGAATGCCATCACATGAAAAATGTCTGAAATATTGAAAAAGGTTTTCGTCTAACTAGTGAAAGTAATATAAATATAAGAATACATTGAACACTTACTATACAGACTATACTGAAAGAAAGTGACAAAATGTTTATTACGTTTCGAGTATCATCCAGGGAATACGAGTGAACTTCATAAGTTCGTGACATAGCATTAGGCCATATAATTTGATAGCTGGAAAAAGAAATACTCGTCTGGTCCTTTGGGCTTTAAGGTGGTCGTGTGTAGGCACTTTTCAAGGGCAATCGCGTAAAAACTTTGGCCATTTTTTGTAATGATACATAGGATGTGTACTTAATCTATGTCTATCCTTACATAATGTTTTCCGTGTTCGTAAAACATACATAAGTATTCATTTGAAAATAGAGATTAAAATATGAGAGATCCCAGAAATTCTAAATTCACATAAAATGCCCCATTTTCCAGAATAAGTCACCGCGCTTTGGAAAAGTCAGCTCATCTACGTTTACCTACTATGCAAGCGCCGCATCGCTGATGAGTCTCGCATATACTTATGTACCTACCTACCTACGTGTTCTATGACGTCCCGGCGTGTTGTCGTTTCTAGCGACAATTTCTTAGCGGTCGTCAAAGTGAACCGTACCCGACACGCGAATCTTTTCATTTCACTTCATGAGAGCTTCTAAAAATAGAACGCACTTAGAATTCAGCTGTTTCCAGCGCACTTTTGTTTACAGATTTACAAACGCCTTGACCTGCAAATGTTAGATAGATTTCGCGTAACCGAATATTAACAAACATGTTCAAGTTCATTCCGCGAAATATGAAGTTACGAATAGCTAACTGTTAATGAAAGGTTGATGAAATTATACACCTATAACAACAAGAATGTTGATTGCTTCTCTGCGTTGATTAGTTATCAAACTGCCAAAACAATATCTGATAGGGTGCAAAACTTTTTGCCAATTAGTAAGTTAGCGAATTTGTTTAAAGGAGAGTTCGGACTTCCAGTAGACGTTGTCAGTGCTCAAAACATTTTACAGATTATAGGCATTATCTGAATAAGAGTCAACGCTTTCGGAAAGCGGAGGTTTGGGTAGATTTATCAATGCATGTTAATGCGTCCATTTGGACCCGCTTCCCATTCCTATATTTACTGCGTAAACTTCGACTTGATGAATGGGTATGAATTAAACATAATTGTTTAATGAAATTTTAACAAACCTGTTAGAACTTTTGAATTAGTTTCTTGTCTTGTCTGGTGAGATTGCATGAAAAATTAACGAGGATAAAGCGCGAAAATGTAAAATGATTCACGCACAAAGTATTTTAATAACATAGGTACGTAGAATATTTTAGGGTGCCGTAATATTCTGTGTCTTTCGCGTTTAACAATCTCACTGGCATATGCACCCGATTATCCGACTAGAAATAACTTCATAGCGGTCATGACTGCAGTATAGTGCACGGAATATGCAGCTAATTTTACTGAGGAGGTTCGGTCAATGCGCTGCCGATTCAGCAACGAGCAGAAATAACAGTTGGTTAATTGAAACTGGCGCCATATCGGCCGGTCATAATCTGCAATCTGCTACTCGTACGATGCACGTCACGTTTCTACTCAGTATTGCACATTACTTTATGTAAGATTAAATTCCCCGGGGATGTGTATTCATATTATGAAACTCACACTTAATATGCTGCTGTGTGCGGTGGTTTATATTGGAGTTGTTAATCTTACTTAAGTTAACAAGAAATCTTGTGGCTAACCTGAACTGTTCTGGCTCTTGAAGAAAGGAATTCCTGGAATTTATCCTGACTAGTTTCGTGGACGCTCTGTTATCCGTGTAGAAAAGCAATCGCCTAAGTGATCTTTTTATAAGTTCTTTTAAGTTAAATAGCAACTGAGGTCAAAGCCTTATAAGCCGCCATAAACTTCGGACTCGGCTCAATCAGACAGACGCTTTAACGTGTCCTCGGAAGTAGCAAATCCATTTTGAGTTTACATTGAGTCATGCCTGTAATGTACAACTAGTCATGTACCTAAGAATTTTATACTATTGTGGTCTCTTAAGAATCGAACCAAGTTTCACTGAATCTAGCCAGATCTAGCCACTGAATCACTGAAAATATCAGTATTTACTTAACGTACTTTTCTTATCTTTATAATTAGTTAAAATGTTTCTGATTATTTGAATTATAATGCTAAAAACTCTTTATTAAAATTAATATAATAATTTTGTATTCAATGGCCGCGTTCAAGTTTTAAGCCCATGCCTTCAGCAGAATCTCCCAGAAAGCTCCATAGAAAGAAAATTATTCGCTCCAATCTCAATCTTGCGAGTTCTTCATTCTTTCAAGGACTCTTCAGGATTTCATATTTTAAGGCTCTATAGCTTTATTGGAGTATTTTAAAATATTAAAACGATATTTAATGGAGATTCGCCGGGTTCGGAATCTTCACCCAATTAATCAAGCTTTATTGGCCGATCCAGTTTATTATCATTAGCTATGTCAAGGTGGGCCTAGTTAATTCCGTGTTAATGCTAGGGATTTTACGAGTTCCTCAGGTAGGGACCTATTAAAACAAAATTGTACAGCATAAATTGTGGTAGACTACACGACGGTTGATTGTTGAAACCTTTTACTTTTGAACATACTTAATATTACTATACATATTACTCAGGCACAATAGCTTTGATTTAGATGAATAGCGAACATGAACAACGATTTGTTACCTCTGTTGAACGAAGTGTTTGCATAGTTTCAAAAGGAATTTCATTAAATTACCGGATAGAGAAGTAAACCTGTCAGAAGTACTTATATTTAGGGAACAGCGATAGCAGAATAAATGTAGGTATGCCCACTTGCCCAGTAAGTACGTGATGCGTCGGTACGTTGATCCTCTAATCATATAAGGACTACATCTTGGTGTTACCTATGCTATTTCTATAATAAGTACTTACTTTTACCTAATCTGTAAAGAATGTTTATCATGAAGATCATAGGATTTAATTTTGAACAAAAATCATAAAAGACCAAACAAAACTTGGTGAAAAAGCGAAAGAAAATTTAATGCCAGCGAATAGAAAGTCTAAGCTTTGCGAAATTGATAAAAGAGTTGAGTGCGAACTCTCGAAGAGATTTGTTTGTAACTTAAATAACACAAAGAAAACTCCATTACTTAGAGTGGAAAGTAGGTGCCTACTATGTAAATGTATTTTTTATTTATTAAATATTTCAGTTCTTTCTCATGTTCAAGGTTTTCGCATAATAAGGGTTGTTGACGGAGCGGGAAACGTGACACGGGGCGCGAAATCTCGGGGACAATATTTCCTAAACTACAAGACCCGATTCTCAAGTGTTTACTATCCCTTTAAACCAAATGGGCTCTTTCCTTCGCCAGTCAGTGAAAGGAAATGCGATCAAATAAATCTCAATAATGTTTGATCAATTCTAAAATATTATTCTGTTAAAGAAGATATTTTAAGTTATTTTCATGTCATCTATAGGGGTAGTTTCACCGACCCCTGATAGTGTCAGATAGTTCTGTGTCTAATCTATGGCTTATGTAATAGCCTTTATCAGCAAGTGGGGATAGGTATAGGTATAAAGGCCCTAACTGTATGACAGATTTAGCAAACTTTAGTGAAAGGGAAACCGAAATATTTCGGAGTCAAACCCATTGTCAGCCTAACGATGACCCATCTCTACATTACTTATATTAATAGCAAGCACCCGGCGATAATCCCTGACTTTGACCTTATCACTCCGAAAGTTTGCAAGTTTGACAGCGATTATTGCGCGACCGGTCGCGATTGTATTTACCTAATAACCCCCAGTTGTGTACCTGCGTAAGATACTTGAATAACTCTGTGGCCATCCCCTTCAAGATATTACGCATGCCCTAACCCTCGCATATTTGCGATCATTTCTTTCGGATCCATAAGAGGAGAGGACACAAATATGGAAGTATAAGTTTTGTCAACTTTCGGGTCGTAACTTAAGGAGGATTATGGACAAGTGTAGTATCGCGATGTCCTTGAGTTTTATCGCGCAATTGATGTCTATTCAACGTTTGTGGATACTGTCGTAACGATTGCATTGCGTCCAAAGAGCTAGCCTATAAAAGGAAATGACCTTTTTATAAGTAACGATCAGAGTAATAAAAGAACCCTGGGCGGGCGTTTAGTTTACGCGACCGGATTGATTTTGACCAAGTAAAGTATCTGAAAGAATTTACGACCGAGACTACATAAGGTTGATAAGGCTTCTTCATCGAATAGAGCAAAGTTTGTGGTTTGAAACTGAAATTGTTGGTTCATTTCTAAGATTTCCTCGGGTTGAAGTAAAGTTATAAAATCCCGAAGGTCTCGTTGTAAAGTGCAAGGCGCGTGAAAAGTGTTTGCTCTGTTATCGGGGAGACGTAATACAGCTCGTAAGCTAGCAAATATACCCGGAGGAAATATCTTTTATCGATGAAATATAGCTGCAGTGAAGCGATATTTGACGACGGCACTAGCTTTTAAATGCATACTTATCTCTTATCACTTACTACCAGTAGCTGGTATTAGTTTTATTCCCTATATGTATATGCATCGCATGCACTTATTCAAACCTATCCATTTATACAGTGTTGAACTTGTATCTATAACTGTTTAAATTTCAACTAATGTCTTTATTCATCAAATGATATATTTCTCCAATAAATCCGGCAGGACTCTACAATTTTTCCTCTGTAATTTAATTAAATCAACTCCAATCCTTTTTTACTTTTCACTGAGTTCTTAATTTTTCACACTGGAAGATTAATGGACTAGTACCTATAACTATGAAATGAGATACCATAGATGCTGGATCCGGTCTTAAAATTGCAGTTTGCGCAGTCTATTTACCCCCTCCAGTTCATAAAACTACTCTGAATCATTTTTTGGATAACTATAATTCTGTATCAGAAAACATTAATAACTTTCAAAGAGTCTTAATTGGAGATTTTAATATGAGTATCATTGACTGGAAACAGATTAACGGTCCTGCGGGTCCTCATTCTCATTCAAATCCATATCCAGGGCAATGTCGTGATCTGATAGACTTTACGCATATGAATAATTTAACCCAATCCAACGAAATTATTAATGTTAACAACAAAATTCTTGATTTGGTCTTGACTAATGTGCCTAATTGTAATGTTTTTGAAGCTGTGAATAGTTTAACTAAAGTTGATCCTTACCATCCTCCACTGGAAATCCTCCTACACGCTGATACTAAGCACAATCTGCAGCCTAAAGATACAACTACACTTAATTTTAGAAAAGCAGACTATGATGCTATTAATAGGGAATTAGCTGGTGTGGACTGGTACAATAAGTTCTTAAATGTTAACACTGATGATATGGTCGAAAAATATTACCAAGTTGTTGACGAAGTTATCGAAAACCATGTACCATCTTTTACTATGAGGAGTAGATCTAAGCCACCGTGGGTTAGTAAACAACTTGAAAAAATGTTACGAGAAAAGAATAAATATAGAAAACGATATAACCTCTATAAAAATCCTTTAGACAAGATTTCTTTTAGGCTTCTTAGTAAACGATGCGAAAAACAATCGAGAAAATGTTTTAACTCTTATCTAGATATTATCGAACAAAAAATCTCCAAAAATTCTAAATACTTTTGGTCGTATATTAAGAACAAACGCAGGGATATTAGTAATTACCCGTCTTCCTTATCCGACGGAAGTAAGGTAGTGAATGATGGTGTTGAAATTTGCAATATGTTCGGTACATATTTTGCATCCGTTTATTCGTCGGTTATTGGCGTTTTCAATGCTATTGAGTCCTCTTCTTATTTAATTAACCTAAAATCAAACTCGGACTGTTTTTCTAAATTAGAGATCGATACTGAAACTATTGTGGAACATCTTAAAACTTTGGACGTCACAAAGGGGCCTGGTTCCGATAATATACCCGCATTCTTCATCGTGAATTGTGCTGATGAGCTGGCAATCCCGCTATCTATCATTTTCAATAAATCTCTTACTTCTGGTATTTTCCCAAAACAATGGAAGCTTGCTAAGGTGGTCCCTGTCCATAAAGGCGAAGCCGCTGATTCTGTTGGAAACTACAGACCAATTTCAATCTTACCAACTATGGCGAAAGTATTTGAGGCACTGATCTGTCCTAAGGTTCAAAATTACTTTAAAAAATATTTATCAACTCACCAACATGGATTTACCCCTGCTCGTTCGACGAGTAGTAATTTGTTAAGTTTTGTTGAAAATGCTATAGAGTCTATTGATTCTAATAAACAAATAGATGCAGTCTACACTGACTTTAGCAAAGCCTTTGATTCGGTCTCACACAGCGTGCTAGTTCAGAAACTCTCAGCTTACGGGTTTTCCGGCTCCCTGCTCAATTGGATAAAATCCTATTTAGCTGATCGATCTTTTTATGTGGTTGTTAGCGGGTATAAATCTAACATATTTAACATCTCTTCCGGCGTACCTCAAGGTTCACATATGGGGCCCATTCTTTTCAATATCTTCATAAATGATTTACCAGACTGCTTTGTCCACTCTTCGCCATACATGTTTGCCGATGACCTGAAAATTGCCCGTGTGGTGTGTTCTCATAGGGATGCGCTGCTGCTTCAGAGTGATGTCGATAGGCTTGAACATTGGTGCACTAATAATAACATGCAGCTCAATGTTAAGAAATGTTCTCAAATCACCTTCACTCGTAAATTGAACCCAATCATGCATAACTACACTATGCACGGTTTGCATCTAAATAAAGTTGACATAATAAGGGATCTTGGCATACTACTGGATAAAAAACTAACATTTGTTCCTCATATCGATTACATTATTAAAAAAACTTTTAAAACACTTGGCTTTATCATGAGGAACACAAAATCATTTCGAAAGTCAGCTACCAAAATCTTTCTTTTTAATAGCCTTGTTCGTAGCACTTTGGAGTATGGTGGGGTTGTTTGGCGTCCACACTACGCAACTCATACACTTAGACTGGAACGCGTCCAAAAACGGTTTCTTAATCACTTAGCCTATTCTACAGGTAAAGCTAAAAAAATTCCGAGCTACTCAAAACGACTAGATCAGTTTAAAATGAAACCTTTAGAAAACCGTAGAACTGCACTCGATCTTATATTTTTATTTAAATTAATAAATGGAATTGTTGACTGTCCACATCTTCTATCTAAACTCAATCTTAAAGTTCCCTACAAATATCCTAGATATCCAATCAAAATCCTGTGTCCGCCCTTCAGAAAAACGGTATCTGGATCCTACTCCCCAATATCTAGACTCTGTAAATTGTATAATGAGTACAGCACTGAACTAGACTTATTTGGCATGTCGATTAATAAATTTAGGCGTCAAGCACACTTATTAGATAAGTAGATCAATGTCTACAGTAACATACCTACTATTACTTTCATTATGCATGCTGTGTTTGCCCATCATATATTGTACAATTAGAAATAAGTTAGAATTTAGTAATATAATACAAGTATTATTGTACAATTGTTGGCAGACCAATAAAATAAATAAATAAATAAATAAATAAATAAATAAATGAGCACGTTCTAGCAATGTTATTGCAAGATTTGTAAGTAACCTATTTTTTTTAAGTAAAAAACTCTTATCAAATTCCATTTTAAAACCAAGGTGTATTCAGGTAAAGAAAGCAGTTTTTATCACAGCTCCTTCTCTACCAAACACATACACTTAGGTAAGTAAAGGCTCTTTTCAAATACCTAAGACGTTTTGAACCAGCGTTAGTAGACGTTTGCAAGACCGAACACGGAAAATTGTATGACAACTGCGTCGGAATATAAATGTCAATTAACAACAGTAGTGTGCGGTCTAGCAAACTCACGACTAACGTCCCTAAATCACTTCCTACTAATATTATAAATGTGAAAGTTTGGATGTCTGGATGTTTGTTACTCTTTCACGCAAAAACTACCTAACGGATTTTGATTAAACTTTTCAGTATTATTGTTTATAACCCAGAATAACATATAGGCTATAATTTATGACGATCTGTGACAAACTAAATTTTACGCGGGTGAAGCATCGGGCATAAGCTAGTCCTACTTCCTACTAGTCCTGCTATTAATATTATAAATGCGAAAGTTTGGATGTCTGGATGTCATGATGTCTGGATGTCTGGATGTTTGTTACTCTTTCACTCAAAAACTACCGAACGGATTTTGATGAAACTTGTCAGTATTATTGTTTATAACCCAGAATAACATATTGGCTATAATTTATGACGATCTGTGACAAACTAAATTTCACGCGGGTGAAGCCGCGGGCATAAGCTAGTTATAAATAAAAATGAAAATTATTTATGTTCCTAAACTCACGTGTGCCATCGAAGCGTGTGGCGATGGTATCGAGGAATGTGTTCTGGGGCGCGAGTAGCCCCTTGCGCACGGGCATCCCCTCGCGCCGCGCCCCCTGCGCTCTCCACCTTTAACCTGGAAACAATATATCAATAAATATCCGAAAAACATACTTAAAAAAAACAATATGTAGGTATGCAGGAAAGGAACAATAAAAACACTCGGTGTGAAATATAATCTGGACATCCAGCGCAAACTATACTAATATTATAAATGCGAAAGTAACTCTGTCTGTCTGTCTGTCAACTATATGACAACATTTATGGTCTTACAGCATTATTCTTTTATTGTGTTGATATACAGGGTGGCCCAGAAGAAAATTCACTTTTGAAAATGTAAGGAAACGAAAACTATAAATTGTAGAACTTTAGCTATTGCAATTTAAAGGAAATTTCATGCAATTTATTTTTAAATTTACTTTCTTTTTTAAATTTGATCGTACATGTGATTCCCTTGACGTTTACAACATTCGGTCAACATGCACAAAAATTTTGGAAAACTTTCGTTAGAGTTACCTCGAAATGGATTCAGGATGGATGAATGCTGCAGAGTTTTTGGATTATTATTAGAGTATACTCTGCTCATAACGTAACCCACAAAAAGAAGTCTGCTGGAATAAGATAAGGGCTTCTTGGTGGCAATGAGATTTCACCCCTGCTTAATTGGTTTGTTGCATCGAAAGCATGATTAATTTTTCAGAGCGCTATACTGGCATGCTGAAAAGCTTTTTGATTTCAAAGTGGCAAGATTCGCAAGGCTATGACAGGAGCACTTGGTTTCATTAAGATGGGGGTACGTGTCACACTTCAAATGAGAGCATTTAGATGGTAAAAGACATATTCCCACAAAAAAATAATTTCAGGCAGGGCTGACATCTCCTGGCCACCAGGAAGCCCTGATCTCACTCCAGAAAACTCCTTTTTGTGGTGTTACATTAAGAATAGAGTATACTTTTATAATCCAACAACCATGCAACAACTGAAGCTCAACATTCGGCAAAAAATGGAAAATAGGTTTCGAGGTAATTCTAACGAACGCATTTCAAGATTTTGATGTAAGTTGATCGAATGTTGTAAGCGTCAAGGAAATCTCCTGGACGATGTAATTAAATAAAGGTAAATTTCAAAATAAATTTCATTTAATTTTCTTTGAATTGTAATGAATAAAGTTCTACAAAATTACACAGACAAGTCAGTCTGTTCCTTGAATTTTCAAAAATGAATTTCTTTCTGGGCCACCCTGTAGAAATCCATGTAACAAAATAAATCACCAGAAAATAATATTGAAAATGTATGGGGGTTTCAGATAAATGAATGAAAAAAAAAACTATTTACTTTCTCCTTTTTTTAGATTGGAGATTCAAGTACACAAACGTATTTGTTAAACTGCAATAAAAGACAAGTTTTCAACAAGGCCCAATCAAATTCTATTAGGACTCAACTTGTAAACCTTGTATGTCTGTGAAAACTTTCACAGATGAGTCTTAAACGTTACATTTAAATATTTGATTTTGAAAATAATTTTCATAACAGCCGAAAGTTCTGAAAACATCCAAAGTTACATATTCAGTAGCAAAGAACTTAACTTTCTTTCGCCTCCATATAATTTTGGATCATTTAGATTAAAATTGTTTCGCACTTCCTTTATCAAACTTGGGCTTTTTTAGGGTTCCGTAGCTTATAAGCCAAGTGCATTAATTTATGCTACCGAACTTGCTGTCAGTATGACTGTTGGCGGTCTATATCTTTTTATTCATTTATTTATTTTTATTTAAAAGTAAATGAGGTCTTGTACGATGTTACGGAAACATGTGAATCCGTATCGCACTTGGTCACTTTTTTCGTTTATGTTTTAGTAAAATCGCCTAAGTATATTGAGAATTTGAGACGGAAGGTTTACTTGTGATCCGAAAACACTCGCGTCTGTTGCGAACATCCTTTGTTTGCCGCAATTTTGCCGAAGCAAACATTCCTCATCTTCAGAGATTACGCAGTTTGATTCCACCCAATATTTGTGTTCGGATACTTTCGCCATTGAACTGCGACTGATTAGTTTGGACTTTTCGAAGCAAACAGTTTATTGGAGAATTTGCATTTTATACCATTGCCAGTTTCCACTCTTATTTAGTTTGAGCTTGGGTAAATATCACTTTGGTAAAATGCTTTCAAATTGATGTTTTGAAGGTAAACATCGGCTGAATTGAATGTTTTTAGTAATAATTGATCAATGTTTAAATAGAAAGTGATAAAAAAGAAAAGAGCGTTTATAAGGGCGAACTTCTAAAATTGGTGATAATCAATACTAATAGTTAAATCCTTTTTCAGTTAGTCTTGTATAAACAAATTGTGTAGCAAATGTTCCACAATACACAATTATTTTTTAGTGTGTGACAAAAGAAGTACCTACGTGTAATATTTAATACCTTCGTCAACTGTTGCTCTTAGTTTTTAGGTAAATAAATCAGACACTTACATAAATAAAAATTGATTTCCAAATAGAACGATATTGATTCTGAAACTGAAACCGCTGACTAACAACAAGGGTCTCATTTATAAAAACGTGACTTGTTCGGCAAGACGGCCGCGTCAGCAGCTCAATTACTGAAAAGCTGTCCAAACGTTAGATTCGAGTAGCGGCAAATAGTAGAGATAAAAAGAACGTCCACAAATCATGCCAACTTGAAAGGAAAATTGTTATTATTGTGCTTCCCAAGCGCATGCAAAACGGGAGCTATAATTCTGAAAATTTAGGACAACACGAAAATGTGTAAGTTGAAACTGTAAACGACACGACATATAGTCTACCGTTTTTGAAGAAGGGCATTATCAAGTTCCTGAAACTTTTGCGCTATAGTACCAAATTTTTATCACATCTTTGCATGATAATTTTGACAAAATTTCATTTCCATCTACTTAATCAAAGTTAATCAAATAGCCAAAAGATATCCCGCGTTTTTTTTTATTCAATGTGTAATTATTTAAGCTCTATTTGAAGCAACCTATAAACTGAGCGTAGAATATACCAGTATTTCTCATAAAGTTTTTATGTTTCATAAATATGATGGTAGTAAATATGAATTAATGGGTTTCCGAGGTTACGCCCTTTCGCTATCCATATTCTTTTTGTTTGACATAAACGCGTTGTTAATCTTGCAGGTTGGCCGAAGCCATAATTCCACACATAAACGCACTGTTATGGTTCCCGTCATTAACGGCAGCATTTAACTTTTAGCACAGATAAGACCATGTCCTATGGTAAATTAATATCGCGGTTTATGTTACGTTTTTGTTGGCTGTAACCTTTGCTGTAACTATTTGGTTTATTACGTTGGATAAAATCAATATCCTACTATCCTACTAATATTATAAATGCGAAAGTTTGGATGTCTGGATGCTTGTTACTCTTTCACGCAAAAACTACTGAACGGATTTTGTTGAAACTTTACAGTATTATTGTTTGTAACCCAGATTAACATATAGGCTAAAAATGCCAATCTGTGACACTAAATTTCACGCGGGTGAAGCCGCGGGCAAAAGCTAGTTGTTTATAATGTTTATAACAAGATAATAATTCCATCGTACATAGAGAGTTTTTTTCTGTAGAGAGCAGAAAAACAGGAAAGACTAAAACATAAAACAAAAGGCAGGAGTTAATGTGAAACAATTCACCCTAATCCTAATGCAGAGTTAATGACACCGTGAATTTAAAGTCACAAGCTCAACAATAACACAGAATTTGATAGCGTCCTACCCACAATAAAGCCAGGCCTTTCTATCCTTGGACAGTGAACCCGAGAGAAACGTAAATAAAATGAAAGTAGCTGTCTACTGTCTGTTTAGTGTGAATTTCACAAGGGCCCTCTCTCCGGCATGAATAGAACTCAGTGTAAAAGTCAAATAATTTTCCGTTGTATTTCAGGTAACAGTGTTTGTTCCAAAGACAACTATCTACATAATAAAAAGCATCTATAAGCTTACGGAGATAATTTAATGGAAATTTATTTATTCCACTTTCACTTAGCTTTTGTGTCAAGTTCTTAAACAGTGAAAACCTTTCAATATCTTAGGTACTTGAGAACAGACGGAATAGTAATTAGGGACACGTTCTGCACTGGCAATGTTGAAGTTAATTTAAAATAAGTACCTAATTTATTTACAGCATGGGCTTGCGTATTGTTGTTGGTTGCTCTCTTATTTACGAGGAGGTTGAGGCGTTATACAAAGGATCATCGCACTCCACGAATACATTAAACCTTTACAACGTTGTGGGAATTAAGTGAAAAATACTTAGTAGGTACTTATATTTCTACAAAAAATATCTTGTTAATAATGTTTGTGTGATGGATAGACAACCAACATTATGACTAAAGTTCAATGTTCGATTCGAAATATTATGTTGTTTTGTAAACATTTTAAACAGGGGCTACTCTACAAAATACATTATTTACTGGTCTTCAAAATGTATTCATGTAGGTAGCTTGAGAAAAAAAGAAATACAGTATTGTTTTATTTTTCTGCCAGTCTGCAAACTTGCGAATTAGTCACTACAAGGGTAGTGATGCGGGTCCGTTTGGGTAATAATCTGGGTTGTGGAAGATCCCTACGAAGGCTTTTTACAATAAATAAATACTTCATGTGGCAAAAATGTAGAGACATTTTCAGTCATTCTTTTTTTGTGGAAAAGGTTTTTCTTCTAGTTAAATAAATAGGAACCTAGTCTAAAATAAATAAAAGGTTGTCAAAGTTTCAAAGCGATAACAGTTTATAAAGTGCAAGTAGGTATACCTAAAAGTAACAAAGTATTCTACAAGTTCCAGTAAGACGTACAGTACAGTTGCCAAGATAAATTGGCCGCTGAGGAGCAGACTACAAAGAGGTCTCCAGTTTCATAAAGGGATGATAGAGAGCTTTCCGGACAAAGCATTCTTCAAGCGTCATCGACCTGGGCTAGACTAGGGTCAGACTCATCCATGTTCCTTTGGTAACTAAGTAACTCATCCACGTTTTTAATCACCCACGATTATTGCAGCAACTAATTTGTCTGAAACGCGGAGGAGAAAACACGATAGCACTTCTAGCTCTAAGTAGTTAAATTAAATCCTTAAAAGATAGTTAATTATCACTTATTTAGACAGCAAAAAGAAAATTGATTTTATAATTATGTATACAATGTATAGTCGCCAGCGTATAAAATTCTAAGTTTCAATATAACTTAATTATAGGTACGTTAACTTCATCATTTGTTACGCTCACTGATCACCAAATTCGTTAATTGAACGCAAACACCTCATGTTGACATTTAGAGATGGCTTAAACCAACTCCGCTACTAAAGGCATTATCAACTTTGCTTTGTGAATTTCAGTTTGACTTAACGATCAAATTCCTATGAGTCCTGTTAACGATGTTGTTATTAAATCTGTGACAAAATTCAAGCTCGGAGAGTTTGTTTTCTCTTAAATGAAAATGAGGGAGTGCATTTGAAGTGTCAAGGGACCTTTAATAAATTATTTGCAAATAGACTTTACACAATAGTACAGTAGTGTAGTTTATGACGAAGAACTAACATTGTATATGGATAGGAATCTTATAAATATTATTATTGAACTTTCCCATTGCATAATCACAATATTCAGACTTTACAGTAACTATGGTTAGTATATCAGATCGCGCTAATCCCGTTCTATATGATAATCCGTAAAATGTTACCTAAAAATGTTTTATCAAAACAGACATGTCGAAAAAAGCAGGTACACAGAGAAAGTTCGTCCATACCCAAAATTACCCAGAAGTTTCAACATGAACCCATCCAAACATAGGAGTTTTAATTTCATCGATATCACTAATGAAAAAACTACGGCTGAAGTTTACAACAATTGTTTTTGTTCGAGTTCCCTTTGAAATGTGTCTGAGCGAGAATTTCGCGCGTACAAAATCTAGGCCAAGCTCTGTAGAACTGCGAAACCGTATAAATCCTCTTATTTCCCGAAAAGCACTGATTCAACTAAACCCGTTTATGTGTGTGCGTTCACTTCGCAGCCGGAGTTATTCATACCCATGGCTCTTGGTTGATTGGAGCGTGTTATTGGACCAGTTGAGACGACGACGTGACGATCTTCGCATTTTATTGTCAATATCGTGGAGGTGATGCGATCACGTATCGAGTGACGTTTCTCAGAATTTCACATATAAGTACCGGGAACGGGATTTGTGGCATTAGTTTGTGAAACACTAATTTCACATGACAAGACAGTAATGGAATGAACCGTAATATAGATTACGTCATACTAATTTTGACTGGAGTTATACTCACTCTGAATCACACAGTTCGGAAATTTCACTCCAGTAGCACGATATCTAAACTGCGGCCAGCTTTGTCTCACTGAATAGTTGAACCCTGGGCTTTCACTGAAAATGGGCCAGCTGTCGAGGTTGAGCTAACACGACGGCTGAATCAGTTTGCGAAGATTCTCTTAGCCAAGCTCTATGACAAAATAATATTTTCAGGTAAAATTGGCACTGTCTTTCTAAGCAAAATATACTTTCTTCTTGAACAAAACGATTAAGAAGTCAAGTGTGAAAACTTGAAAAATCACGGATCAAAAAATCTTTATATTTATTTATTAACTTTATCTCTGATTTTGAACTCTAATTTTAAATTGAAATTCTGTTACTATTTCATCTTAGCTTCGAAATGTATTTTTCTAAGTATCTGGAGAAATAATTTGATTCTGATATATTTTTTCAACCGCCTCCAAAATATTTTGCGATAAGTCCTTCTCTATCCATTAAATATTTTCCAGTTTAGGTGTAAAAATATAATAGAGAAACAAGTGTTATTACTTACTTTACTATTTCTTGTTTAGTTTAGTTAATATTTACAGATAATATATTATTTATAGTTCTTTGGTATCAATAAACCAGACAGATAATTTTCGAAGAAAGTTATGTATTCCCAAAGCACCCATTACTCAACAAACTGAGGTACTTATTGTTTCTAAAGTTGGTATCTCTTCACTTATTTTAGAAGTTCTTAAAACAAATAACTTCACGTAAAAAATCTAAAAAAATAAATAGGCGATTTAGGTAAACAAACACTGTCACATTACTTTCATAAAATTCAATTTGGCAATACAAAGTGGTTACGTAGACGCCAGTCGTAATTTTAGCGGTCGTAAATGGCTTCCACATTGTTTTACGGTTAGGTGGTGTACGCGCAGACAGTAATGTGTATTAGGTTGTATTTGTGGCACCCGCAACTCATTCACGCATCTCTTGGGATATTTATGTTTTACACACATGTTATCATGTCTGATAAGTTTTCTTCACGCCTAAACCTCTCTAAAGCATGTTTGATCTATGTTTTGATATAGACAGCACTGGAATAGCGATAGGTATTGCATGAATAAACCCATCATTAGGAGAGGATGTATTTATTTATGCTTTTGGCAAGAAATAATGTGTTTTATCACTATGCACGCTTTACTTTTTTAGTAGCAGACGGAAATAAATGCGGGCGCAGCAGCAAGGCAGAAGTTAGTAACACATAAATTATTTTACTATCAATTGTTTTTCTGAGCTACCTGTTAATTAGAGTTATCGAAATGTTTACCGACTGAAACCAACCCATAACTTAAGCTGAGTAGCACCATGTAACTTTAACAGTAACTACCTATAACGATAACCGGTGCTTTTTGTATGGAGTTTGACAGATTTATGACGTTTGTTACAGTAAATTAATATGGTGCAACCCAGTCTTAATGTTTCAGTTAATTAAACGTAGGCGATATACTGTGGGTTATAACTTATAAGTACGATTTGTCGTAGTGAAGCCGGGTGCTAGATGTGAAAATGTGATACATATGCACATGATTTCCACGCGCATTGTGACGCCTCCGATATATTAACTACTACTTTGATCCTAGTGGCTTCTATGAAGCTGCTGGAACTTCACTTAAATAACTATTAGATGTCCTGATCATATAATTAATGCGTAAAATGTACTTTTATGTTCTCTCTGATAACCTATTGGTGGAACTGGGTTGCAAATTAATTACAAGAATGTGCCTAGAAGGCCAGTTCAGGAAGTTAATAATACTAGGAGCAATCAAGGTTTCTGAGCCCGTTTCGCCGAGATCCGAGAACCGCTTTGATCTTAGGCTTCAATCCGACCGCGAGCTACTAAGGGAACGATTATTAAGGCGTTATTGTACTCCACGATACGTTCTATGTATTAAAGATATAGCGCTACATATTACTAATAACACTTTAGGTAGCTATTAACTCCTGTTATACACAGGTAAAATTGAAATGGAGACATGAAAAAAATCGATTTTCAAGATTTGTTTTCATTGTAGCGAATGATTAAAATAGATAAATGTTAAAAAATACTTAAATGAAGTAGCAGAAATACCTATTCCAGTGGATATTCAAATACCCAATATTTTTTTCTAATTTACAGTTGGGGAATAAATGATAAAACATTACAGTTCAGACGATTAAACAACCATGACTAATGTATCTTTTGTGTGGAGTTTTAAAAGTTCTAATTAGGAGCGATTAGAACTGTTACGCCGGATTTTTGTTTTCAATTTGAACAATTATTTCAATGATTATACTTAGGCTGAGTTGTACCACCTAACTTTAACCCTAACTATAACGATAACTGGTGCTTTTTGTATAGAGTTTGACAGATTTTTGACGTTTGTCAAAGTTAAAGTAAGATGGTGCAACTCAGCTTTAGTCTATTTGTTATTAAGTACAGTGTACTTTAGCTACCATTGTGCACTGTCCGTCTGTCCCTTAAGTAGGTAGTATTGTGTTCACTCGCAAGCATTATTGTAAAGAGGTTAAATTAAGTTTTCCTTTATGGTATTGTTGAATAGCAACTTCTGCGTAAGTAGTACGAGTAGGTACCTACGCTTCGTTATAAATCGCATTTACACTCGGATGGGACTTTAATCACGATCTGAACTATTCCAAATAAAAAATTCTCTTTGCATTCAATTTTTTTCAGTCACAAAGGGAAGCTCTCGACCTGCTGATGAAAAGTGATGATTGCACAAACGGGGAAGCGAGCTTCAACCGGAATCCTACCAATGAAAAGTAATAAACAGTGTGCACTATTTTAAATCTCTATAGATAGCCAAGTAGAGCTCGGCAACACAAATGACGCTGCAGTTAGGGTTGCCAGGTCCAAAAACAAAGCTGGACATACCTCTTTTAAGCATGTCACTGGAGGGGGGAGGGGGTGCGATAGAATCGAGGTAGCCATGCAACATCCCATGCCCATGTGTGCTCAATATTATTCTGTGGCTCGACTTTCGACTGGCGCAGCAGCCACATAAAAAGCCTAATAAAGGCCGCACAGGCTGGACAAGTCCTTAAAAAGCCAAACATGACCTGGCAACCCTAACTGCAGTCCCTCTGATGTGTACTTAGTTGATTAGAGCCTCCGACTGCGACTCGCGGCACGGCGCGGCGCTACCCCGGGTGTGTGGACTATTATCATTAAATATTACCGGGGTAAATTAATTTAGGAACCTGCAAGTAATTAGTGAAGTACATAGGCACTGTTAACACATGTCTAGTGCACGCACTGCGCTTAGCCGAGATAGGAAGGTTAACAGATATTATCGGATGGTGACAGAAGTTTAACTCAATATACATTGGTATTTATGATTACAACGTAATATACCTAGTTGTGTATTACTAGAGAGGAAGGCAGGCAATCCGAAAGTTTAAAAACATCACATTTGGGAGCAAAGAAAAATATCAAAAGTTTCACATAATATAGACAAATCTTATTGATAATGCAAATAAAGACTCACAACAACAAATAGTAGCACGACAAGACGCGAGGCCACAAGTTCATTATCATAATCGTCATCTAATGCTATGCCACTAGGTAATATGTTAAATTCAAGTTTAGATAGGGTATTGGATGGAGCTTGTTCTATAAACAATCAATTAGCCGCCTCTCAACGTGTTGTGATTCCGATGCAATATTTATGTACGTAAGTACCTACCTACTCGTACTTATACACTCGACATCAAATAAATCGCACCTCCCGCGACAAGCACTTTCAAACGTATGCATCCCCACTTCCCACCAATATTGGCACCATTTAAAAGCCTAGTTCTAAACTTCATTTTATTAATGGAAAGGTTTTTACTCCAAAAATGTGTCTTTAGAAGGATCCAGAGTCACTTCTTAAAAAAATAGGTTTTATGGCTATAAAACTGTTAAGTTGGGATTAATCGCTATCCATCTGTTAAAGAGGACACGTGAGATCATTATTTGGTTTTATAACCATAAAAATTGGTCTAATTGATCCCAGAGGTGAGCCCAAAGTAAGGTCTTTTTTTAAGTCACATTTATGGTATATGTTAATCATTTATTAAGAAATTAAATGTGTTTTTCTTTAAGGATATTTATTGGGCTTTCAAATAACACCAATATTGTTGGGGCACCATGATTGTGTCCGAAGAAAATCTTTAAAGTTCGCGTCGCGGAAGGTGCGATTTATTTGATATTGAGTGTAGTTTTATCATACGAGTAGACATCATTTCTAGCACGCATTGATTACTTACACGTGTTTTGTATTAGTCTGTGGTTCGGTGTGTTTAATATTAAATTAATATTTTCACTAAATCCTCTGACGAACACGATTGGGAACACTCCGTATTACAAAACAACGCTCGAAACTGGAATCAATCACTGTCATAGTTCCAGTTCTTGATTGGATTGAAATACCTACAACTAATCAAAGCCTCAATCTAAGCTTCAAAATGAATCGAACTTGAGCTTCGTTATGTCATATCTAGCAAATTGGTTTTGTTACAATAAAGTGAAATCATTTCTTTGAATCGTAAGAATTTACATAATCAAGGTCCAGTCAGAATAGTTTCTGAAATCACAATAGTTATAATATTTTTTTAAATTCACATTTTAAACGTTTGGGACATTAATAACCCTGTAGGTCCTTTCAAGTTTACTTTGTTGATTAAAGCCCTACTACGACGCGTATAAGGTATCTACTACGGAGGTACTACGGCTACGGCGTAGCAACCTACGACCGGCACCACGACTACGAGCTATTTACATAACGGTTTACACACACTTTATACATATTTTACCGGATAATTTTGAAAGCTTTGTAGATATTTTGTTGACACAAGATACTGGAATAGTGTGATTTTATATTGTGTACAGTTTATGATTATGACTATATTTTTTGCGAAGTCAGTTACGAGCGCAAAACTGTGTCAAGAACTGGAAAGAAATAAACCTAAGTAGGTAACGTTTCAATGAAAGCGAGACTCATTTTCGGCTGCACTTTGCTAATTAAAGCTCACGATTACGACTCAAACACGAAAAGATTACTTATCAAAGGTTTTGTTTGGAAAAACCGCCTCTAAAAATAATATAACAGGGTTACATGAAACTCATTTTGCAAGGTATGACGGACGCTACGAAGCGCTACACTTTGCTACGAAGCGTAGCTCGGCGTGTCAACTGTCATCGCTGCTACGGCTATGTAGACCCTTGCTACGGCTCGTAGTCTCGTAGCTACGAACATGTGAAAGATATCAAACATTTTGCAACTGATTTTACGATGATTGTTGATTCTGAGTTAATAACAAAAGTTCTAATTCATATTTTCATCTTCAACATAAGTCTCTAATATTTGTTTCACGGTTCACTGACCTTATAAAAAAGCATAAAATTTTCCGTCTAATGGCGAATAAGTATAATAGAATTGATAAAAAGGTGATACAACGAAAATGCATTATTGCCAGTTCATTAAGCTCACAAATTGGCGCGAAGGTGGATTCACGCCGCCTACGCCAACATCCCATTAGTTTCGCAATTCAGCACAAGAATTATTCGCCTATATTTTTACACCTACAACGCTGAAAATGTTTCTGTACTTTGTCGATCAATATTATACGTACTCTTTGACTAGGCTAAGAAGGCGTACGTGATCAAATTATAATATCGAGATAAGTGCCTATATTCAGGAAAACGTTTCTAAAATAAGCACTAATTCGCATATACGATTCCCATTATCCATATTACCTACTATGCCAATATGTGATACTAATCCAAATTCTACTGCTTTAAATATCCTCTCCTTCCTTTTTAATCGATAGATAAGACATAGAAGACACTCTCCTGAGAGTCAATTGGTTTGGTTAACGTGATAAAAGTTGCGGTTAGAGTTTGTAGACAAACCGCATGCGTTGCTCGCCCTTTTGTATGTCCAGCAATGGAGGCCATATAGCATTAAATAAAAATAATGTATTACATACATAATGTATTATATATCTATTTGCACTCGTAATATTAACCAATCATTAAAGTAAAATTACTATCAAACAAGAAATCCTGTGTCGAATTCATGATACACACATTTAGTTTTACGGAGCATATCATGTTGTCTGCGGTCGCTTCGGGCTATAATTTGAAATCTTAGATAGCAAGTTTCAGCTACTCTAAAATAATTACATTTTACTATCCGTTTCTCGTAGGTTTACACGCGCAGAAATGATTGTGTTTTTGAATAAAATTGTGATAGTATTATACAGATAAAAACTAAAGAAATCCAAAAATACGTAACACGTTTCGGTTTTAATACTTTTAGTCTTATTTCGTTACAATATAAGAATAATCACATATCGTCGGATAATTAACTCTATTGTTATTCATTAAATTGTGCTTCAAAGTTATATCATTCGAGTCTAGAATTCTGGAGACAAAATACACAAGTATTTTTGAGGTGTTTGTTGGGCTCGATTCTCGTGAATGAGTCATTGTTTAACAAATAGTAGGAACCATTGAAATTCAAATGAAGTCAATTACCAAGTTAGAAGTTAGTAGACGACTTCTCATTATCAGGTTTGGTTTCAACAAATTACTGGGGCAGAAATACCGGTTTTAGCCATCTTTGTTCTTTACGCCATTTTGGCCAGTTAAATTAGTAAAGCGTTTTGAAATTAATACATTATGTGTTTTTAAAGTGTGTTAGTATTAGTACACTTTATATTAATCTCCAGTTTAAACCATCTTAATTTTAGAATATTTTTGATACTCAACCACAATATCAACCTTAGACTAAAAATGGTGCAGTCGCGGCAACAAAAGGGGTCTTAACCCAATAGGGTAGGTAATAACCTACGTATGAAGTAGATCTCTTCTTACCTACTTCTAAGAGAATCGCGAGAATTCATGTCGTGCTTCCATACTATTTAGATTGTTTCGCTTACATACGAAGCCGGCCAGCTTGCAAAACTAGGGACGAAACAACCATTGGGGACGTAAGTTCATTATGGTTGAAGGAAACCACTAGTCGCCGCTAACCGGTCGCTGGGGGTGGATGCTGGTGCTAACAATGATGACCATATGACCCATTGCGAGAGAACAATAAATTATATTCATTACCACACTACTTTTTTAATTCGTGCCTATAAATAATCGCACCTCAAAGAACGGTCCCTGTCTAGATTTAGATTTTGTATCAGCTTAACAGTAACTTAATAACATAATTCATTTAGATTCAAATTGTTAATTTTGTTCAAATATATTCCGGGTCGAATTGTGCTAACCATATGATAACTCGATAGCTAGTTGGGTTCCGTAGGTACCTTGTTATTTTGCACTATGTATCGTTACTGAACATTTAAAATCGCATTTTTAAGAATGCTGGGAAGAGATAACTCTGTGTTTTACCAACGATGCTATTAATCAAATTTCACGTATTTTTTGTCAATTTTTATAAATCTCAAATAGTTTATTAGCTATGCTGTCAGCTCTGTTATCAAACACTGCTGTACATTTGTTCAATTATCGCCCCTGTTGGCAGCCACTAAATACGTGCGTAAGTGATCAAAACCGCAATAGGACGAGGTACCGCTCCGCTGTAATTAAATCGGCTAAATTCAGTGGTCCATTTGCGAGCTTAATGCCTAAATGCGATAATTTCAGTTCAGTTGATTTGAAGGGGTCGTGAGTTGGAATAATTTCCTAAATATTAATATATTTAACTAATTATGATGTAATTATTTTACAGAAAACCATAAAATATCATTTTATACTTACCAAAGTTTTCAGTTACAAGCCGCAATTGCGGTTGCAACTTTAGCTTACACAGTATATTAAACTGTTAAACAGCACTTAGTAAGTAGACTATTGGTTTATTTATTATTTATTTATTCTTTTATTTCATATTAAAACCTTTACCAAATCCTACCTGCAAATTATACTTATGTACCTACTTACTTAGATATGCGCTAGCTTGGTGAGGAGGTTGTTGGAATAATCACTCAGTGTAATTTTACAAATATTTTGCGTGAATATTGAAATAAATTGAACCATAACAAATCCCTCATCAAAGACTTTAAATTCACGCAGCGTCTCAACCTAAAGCGACAATGAAATCTCAATAAGCAAGCACCGAAAAGGTCTCTTTAAAGGAGCGTCGCATGAATCGCCCAAAATACACTTTGATTCCGTAACTGAATACATTATGTTCATTTTGTAAATTCACGGCTGCGGCGATGCTACCTTAACCTATTTTCCGCAAATCATCGCTTAACCGAGGTCCGCTGGGCCTAACGGAACAGCAATTTATCTCGCGTCCTGCCCCGGGCATTATATGAGCCGCTTAAATATTTACAACGTAACGCTTGCCGATTAAAACATGTATTTTAATCTGAGCTTAACGATGTTTACCTATACATATACAAAATCCAGCAAAATAACCACTTTTAAAATCAAAAACTGAACCTGAAACTGTTAAAACAATGTAAGGAAAATTTATCTTTGCACTTCAATATAATATTGAAACATCTACACGTGATAGCAGTTCTGCGACGATATAAAATGGAAATACTTTAAACGATCTGATCAAAATACGAAAAGTATGGAAAGCAAAAGGAATTTAAAGCAATCTCTCCGTTCAAACAACTGTAACAGTGTGTGGAAATTTTCCGCTTCATGTGATTTCGTGGCGTGGTAATGTAGTTTCAAAGCTCGTTTCGTTGAAATACTCAGCCGCATCAAAGGCTCGTATTATCAAAGTAGTAGTAATAAGAGTTTTGAACCATAAGTAGTGGTTAATATCAACATAATGACTTATTATATTATTAACTTAGTATAAGTTCATCAGGAAAGATTCTATGGCTCCCAAGTAAAAAGCGTAAAGTTTTAGCAGTTGGTGAAGAAGTTCGTGGAATAGCGAAGATCAATGCGAGGTGAAAGCAAGGAAAAAACAAACAGTAGGTAGTTAGGTACCCACAGTTGCTAACTGCTAACACGATTCTGAAAATTTGAGTGACCCACCAAATGGGTGGCGCCCATGCATACAGGGGTCATAAAGCAATCCATTTCAAATATGATACTATCTGCTATCGCAAACAACGCCGATTTGTTTTCACCAAATCAATCAATCCTAACCTGACAGACCATATTTTTTGGCGATTCGATAAAAAGTTAACCCGTTTAACTCTATTCCAGTTATCACAGCTTGCTTTCTGATCTTTTAACGTAATCTCTGTTTTATTGCTGAGCTTATCTTTAGCTGGTGACGTCTATCAGCAATAAAAATGTTTACGTCATCTATGTAGGTCATTGGATGCGCTATCGGATGGCTGTTTAGTGTAACCGGCTGATTTTAATTAGCCATGGCGTGGCTGCAACGTATCGTACTTATTAAATTTTTAGCGTTTAGAGTCGCATCTCAAACTTCAATTCTAAACAATAATTCAAAGTAATTCGTGGGTTCAATTCCCGCCTTAGGCAGTTCGATTTTTTCAAGTTATTTATAATTTTCAAACGTATCGTACGTAATTGGCCAGATAAGTAGGTGATAAGCATGTAAGGTCCAGAACACACGGTGAAACGCAACTGCAACGAGACTGTTGTGTTTCGTTGCAGTTGCGTTTCACCGTGTGTTCTGGACCTTACATGCTTATCACCTATTTATTGCTGAGCTTATCTTTAGCTGGTGACGTCTATCAGCAATAAAAATGTTTACGTCATCTATGTAGGTCATTGGATGCGCTATCGGATGGCTGTTTAGTGTAACCGGCTGATTTTAATTAGCCATGGCGTGGCTGCAACGTATCGTACTTATTAAATTTTTAGCGTTTAGAGTCGCATCTCAAACTTCAATTCTAAACAATAATTCAAAGTAATTCGTGGGTTCAATTCCCGCCTTAGGCAGTTCGATTTTTTCAAGTTATTTATAATTTTCAAACGTATCGTACGTAATTGGCCAGATAAGTAGGTGATAAGCATGTAAGGTCCAGAACACACGGTGAAACGCAACTGCAACGAGACTGTTGTGTTTCGTTGCAGTTGCGTTTCACCGTGTTTTCTGGCCTTAGTGAACCGATAGAGACAATCTGCAACTATAGAGGAATATGATTTTTCATAAGATAAATACTAATCCGGATTCAAACACTTCCTACTATTCTATCACCTTCCTTTTTAGTGGTTTATCGAACACCTTTATCTAGTTCTCGTCCACTACCTACTACACATGGGTGATTATTGTTTCTACCTTGGTTACGATATTGAATGCTTAAATCATTGAGATGTCACTTAAGGAAGATGTTTCCATGCACCAGAAAGCAGCTATTTCAATTGTAAAGACACTGTTCATACGGTTCATCAAGTCTACGTTTCAATTTCAAGTTAAAAGCTAAATGAAGACTGTTTCCATTTCTTGTTTCGGTTGTATTCTCTTTAAAGCGCTGTAAATTCTAATATCGTACTTAACTAAAAAGAAATAAACTTGCAGAACATTTAACGTTCTCTACAACGCCTACATTGCCGTTTAACAGCGAGTAGTACGGCGAGCACCTAAGTAAATTCATTAATGAAACGAGGTCGGTTTTATTCTAACTGGAATTTATTATAAGTAAAATCCATTTAACGAAACAAGGGGGTTGGACTGTTTGAGCAAGACAAACGGCACATCCAATTTATAATGTTAGTGTAAACAGTAAACAAGAAGTTATTCGAAGCAAATATGTTATTTTAAACCTAAAGGCTGCATCAGTTTATCACAAACAAGCCTTCGTTAGTAAGTTGAATACATAAAAGAGCAGGATCTTTTGTGTTAGGTGCAAATGTAAAATTGCAATAATTCTTAATAGGTACTCTACATAAATATTATTTAAATGCGAAAATTTTTATGACTATATCTCTCTGTCTGTTACATTTTATCATAAGCTACACTTTTCAGTTTAGCGCAAAAACAAATCGTAATTTTCTACGTCCCTGGTAATTAGTGTTTTTGATGTTAAATCGAAGAAGAAGCCATGTTCAGAAGCTAGTATTAAATGAACGTCGACCCTCCATTCCACAAGGCTCCATGCACTGAACTTGTAGTTGGAGTACCGTCTGATATCCGAGTTAATTATGTTCGCCCGCATTCAACCATGATTTTTTATTTCATTGCCTTAATTAATTACTCTGTGCACGAGTATACATCTCAATACCAACTAATTATTATTATTGACAAACCAACAAAATGTTTTCCTTTCCCAATAAATAACGTTTTTCCTAGCACAGAAGAAAAATATTGTTGCCAAAAATTAAGACACGAGTATTACGAGTATTTTATTATTTACTTTAGTAGAGATCCGATTTCCGAGATAACGTGGATTATTTCCAGGGACATGGTTCGTTAGTCGCTAGCGAGATTAATTGATAATGTTCAAACTACCTCGAAAACAACGTTTTGCCGAAGACAAAGATGTCTACCGATATCTTTTCCGTTTAACGACAGCCGACTGGATGTCGGCAACAAATTAACGTCTGCCAAGCGGTACCATGAGCCAGGTGCCCTGTCACTTATATTATTTAACAACCTCGTGCCTCTAGAATAGTAAATTAAAATTTGTTACGGAATCCATTTCCAGATCGCTCCAGAACCTTGGTAATTTGAATACAAAATAAGTATTTAAACGACTTTTCTTATCAAAATTGTCGTAGCCGTTTCAATTGAACTGTTGTCGGCGCAGAGGCATTCGTGCGCACGGAACGAAGAAGCAGCGAACGTTCACGAAAAATATTCTGTACGCAACAATAAATCAGTAATTTTATTGAGTTACTCAATCTAATTTGATAAGGTCCGTTATTTATTTCATTTCTTTATGCAACTATAGAGGTTGTCACAGGAATCAATACCTAATGAATGTTACGTTTACGTGTTTGATTGTATAGATAACTTTTAACTATAGTGAGTCGTATTTTAATACAAGGTACGCTCACGCCACCATAAAGCATTTCTACCCGATTACGGTACGGTGTCCATCAAATCCTGAGATTAATTAATAATCTAATTGGAATCCATTTTCCCTATTGGAAGTATTAATTATTTAGATCTGTGTGAGTAGGTACTTCTTACAAGTGGCTTTTATGTAATAGAGGTACCTATATTGTTACATACTACTCAAATGGGTTTCATAACGGCTTTATTTTGGGCATTCAATATTTCCAAAGCCTTTTGTACGGTAAGTAGTGAACTTTCTTATTTACATACCCTTTCTCGTAGCATATTAGTTGCAAACGGAACTTCAATAGGAAGAATAGACCTACTTGCGACCTTTGTCCCGAGTTTTTAATCAGTAAAACTTTTTCCATAACCGTCTGAGCTCCGCTGCGTTTGTTTGAGTTGTATTCTTCAAGTGGGCTTGACAAGTTGACATGAATATTGAAATAAATGTTCCTGGAATTTCGTTATGTCCTTGTCAGATGGAAAAGTTGTACATTTCGAGGACGCAAACAACTTCGTGTTGGCAACATTTGTGGCTAATAGTAGACACTTCACGCTCTGTAAATAACAGCAAAATCACAACTTTGTACTACACATGTCTTATAACTAATTAATTAAGCATGCAGAATCATAAGAAACTTGTCAACTCTAATGTGCATGTCATGATAGGTAAATAATGATCTAATTTTGTATCTCTATGCAAATAAAATCACGGATACAGATAGTTTTTACCTTATTATTGTTCGGTTTCGCCTGTAAAGGGGTTAGCATTTTCGATGAAGTAGGTAATCAGGCGGGAACGAAGGTCTCATTCTCTTTTATTCTCGACCGACCCCGCAGGCTCAAAACCCATTTGCTTCTGAAATATTCAATCAATTTACGCCAATTTCAATTCTGTAGGTAGATAATGCTACACAAACATTTGAAAGAAAAACACTAGGCACCCGCATATACAAAGCCGCATTGTACCTAACTCAAATGAAAAGAAAGATCATCTACCAAAAATGGTGACATCGATACCCACACCCAATTATTGTTAGGTCCGAACCAAAATCTGATATCATTTTACGTTTGTTGTTCATAATATTTTATGAATTATGACAGCAAAAATTTCCATAATGATTATCGTTTTTATGGAGCGGTAGATAACTACCCGAACTGAATTAACGAGATACTTCCTCGGATCTGCCGCAGTCTCGGCAAACTGACGGCCATAATTGAAAAGTTACTTTTAAGGGTTTCCGATCTTTATTCATTACCTTTTTATTTTGCTTTCATTTCAGCGATTCGAAGACAGATTACTTTATCACGGGATAGCCATTAACCAATCGATGTAATTGGCTCTATGATGGCTCAATATAGGCCCAAACCCTTAATAGTCATAATTGGGGTTGAAATATAATCCAGCGATTTGATGATCCAAATTGCAAATTCGCTGGACAATCTCTACTAATTTCCGCCTACAAATGGAATACTACCTACGAGTAAAGGTTTAGCTCCGTGTTAATTTAAACTTAATTTTAGCAAAGTATCGTAAAATATTTGCTCGTGTCGCAAAATAGGTGTTTCGTATGAGAATTTAAGATTTCAGTTGCAGTAGATGATGAGCAGAAAAAAGACAGTTACAGGTTCAAAGGTTGTAATGCGTAGACCAAATAGTAATGATATGCATGAAATTCAAATTTTGACAGCGATACGTTTTTTAAAGTAGCCAATAAGAGCGCCGCTGAGTGAAGTCACTGCGTTCCGTTTTACGTGGGTTTTAGGTTGGCTTCAACAATAGGTAATTATCAAAGACAAATTCAAGAGTTTCGATTAAAACAATCAAATTCCATAAATTCTGACATTGCAAGCTTGCTTAGCAATATTAAAATATGCTAAGAGTGCACAATTATAACAAAATTGTTTTTACGAGGCCCTTTTCCTTGAACGTTAATTCAATCTGCATTAAAGTAAATTATGCTAATGTCTAAGAGTAAATTAAGAGGCAAAGAAACAAAAAGTTCGAATGAAGACTCTTTTGTTGGAACTTTATTGTGATTTTAAAAGCTTTAACTTTGTTTTTACGTCTGCGTTCTGCAAATATTTTTGTGCAGAGACCCTCGTAGTTTATTTTTATGAAAGTATTTTCAGTTCACTTTATGGATATCACGTAGAAAGATTTTATATTTCGTCTGACAATACGGTTTGTAAACAAGGTAGAGAGAGATGAACTTATTAAATAAATATTAAATATACTGTGTGAATATTATTCAAGTGATTTCAAAGAAGAAGTATTTACAACATTATTAAAGTTGGTCACATTTTCTTGAAAATGCTTGAGAACTAAGTTCAGTCTTCAAAGCTATCCCTGAAATCTTAGTAAAATTACCACTGCGAATGCGAGTCGAAAGTTTTAATTAATGTTTGTCTCAAGTCTTATAATATCGCGATTGAAGTCAAAGGAAGCAGGATAAACGAGGTTTAACGTACGCATGCAAAGAAAATTATATTAGGTACGACGTGTTCGGAAGTATTTCCTCGAGTTAAGCCTGGAGTCACTCCGCAATTGGATTAAGCGTCCTCGAGCCGAGATCGTGGCCCTCGTCACAGCCAGACGTGTGTAAATCATTGCACAGCCATTTGCTGTAATATTATTTAGCAATTTTGGAAAATCTTTTTTGCATTTGTTACGTCTTTTTACCAGTTACGTCACTAAGACTGCCAAGCACCGCGAATCGACTAGACACATTAGATATCAAATTTTTTTTGTTCATTAATTATGTTTATTGAATTCTATACAACTAAATATGTTAAACTCAACTACTAAACTATAACTAAATAAAAATTAAAATATGTACCTACAACCTTTATGAATAAAAATTTTCGTTTAAGTCGCTCCCTTGGGGGAAGGTGCCCCAATTGATGATATCAATTGATGGGTTAAATAAGTGACTTAAGTTTTGGTCCATCAATAAAGACCTGCATGCCCAAAAGCCACGCTACTAATAGAGTTGAAACTGCCTCGTATATCAAGGGAAAATTCGTTAAACTTCTTTTACAATAGACAGGTAATTATTTCTGAAAAGCCAAAGCAGAGACAGAGTGTGTCAGCCGTAACAGATTTTAATGGTTCCTTATTACTACGAAAAAATGAAGTATTTCGCCTTCATTCTCTGGAGACATCGCTTGGCCCGCGGCGAACGTTACACGAAGAGCCGGATTACATTACACTTATGTTATGTGTAAGCCAATGTAACGAAGCTCCAAGTTGAATTAGAAATATTTTTCCTTTCGAGAATAGCTTCAAAGCTCATGTATGTTTAGACGCTTTTGTATACAATTTTATTGCGAATCGGTTTAATATACTTACGCGTGTTTTATGAGTTAGGTATTCGTAGATCTTGTAGAGAAATAATCGGTTTTATTTCATTCAAAATTTACTTACAATTAATTTGGTGTTACAGGTAAAGAAAGTTATTTTCACGCAATTTGTCTTATTCATACCAAAATATCCTTTCGTTAAATAAGTTCATATCATTATTAATAACTAATTAGGTAAGTACAATTAGAAGGTGTTTCTGGGTACGATTTGCAGGAGTACTTGTTGGAACATAGCTAAAATCCGCGTATGACTAATATTTATATCACTAATTATAAATTTCATTGTTGTTTTATCTTAGTATCACAAGAGAAGCTTAAAGATTTCCCAAATCATAAGTTTTCCTCGAACCTTTGCGTAATGGCATCGTTTTCTGCCAAGTTTGACCCCTGTCAATAAAGCCGATGAACGAACTCATCGTTTTTCCTATTCTTTGAAATATGGCACTTGACCTATATCACTGAAATCGATAAACAATCGATTTTGTTTTTGAAAAAAACTATAGTGAAAAATGTTCTTTGAGTCATTTTCATTATTACACTAACATTTTTAGACGTCTACTAAAAATGACTTACTTGACTTATGGTCCTATGTCCCCTAGATGGGGCAGAGGGCGTCCACAACAACAACAGCACAACATAACTACTAAAAATGCCTCATTGATTATTATCATCCAGGAAGAATGGTCTAACTCTAAAGTAGCCTACCTACAAGTACCTAGGTACCTAGTTGCTGGCAACAGCTTTGAAATTGTTCTTACTTTGGGCAAGCTAACTCCCTTAATGCGCTCTGCTCAAAATGAAAATCAAAGTTTCATCTGAACTGTTTTAACATACGAATGCAATTTATTAATGTAACTCATTAAATAAATTAAATGGCTGTTAGTAAATATTTTCATCGGCTGCTTTAATCTCGGAATTAGCATTGAGTGAGTAATCACTTGAATGTTCTGGGGCACGGCTCGCTAACATTGCGAGCAATTTCAGTGTGGCCTGATTTTCATTTATCACAGCAGCTCAGTGTGACACCGAATCAGCTGCATTTAGAACCAGCAAATGTACCGACATCAGCGTTTACAAACTCTTCATTAGAATCAAAATAGCTGACAACTGATCTTAAATACTTAGCAGCTGACTTAAAGCGATAAAAAATAGGTGATGGTCTGGAGGTATTATTTTACATATTGAGCACATCTATCCTTGAGGCTCATGATGAAATATCTATCTCTAAAACAATAGAAGAGCCTTGAATGAATTCTAAAAAAAAATATTCACGTTTGTTTACAAAATCAAACTATTTAAATAATAGCACTTTAATAAAACCATTAAGGAAATGTACCTATTAAAGCGATGTTGTTACCAGACGTGATAATCGATTTATGCTCCAGAAGCATCACAATAAAAGAAAATTTGTTTGAAAATTCGCTATCACATTTTGTATTGAAATCCTATTTAATTTCGAACAATCAATGCTTTGTGTTTGAGAATATTTACGAGGTGAATCTATGAAACTAGGCTGAATAATAGGCAATAATTTGGATAATTTCAAGGCCAGGATGCAAATGAACCACACGAATGCATTGGCAGCACCACAAAGACCTAAGACAGATATTGGCGCCGTTTGATATAGGATCAAAGGCTGGATATTAGTTATACAACATTACGTAGCTACGAGTAGGTATATTGCTTCCTCGACATTTCAATCATTTGATTGCTACGTAATAGTTTTCCAGCCGTAATCATAGATAAAGCTCAACTATTATTTAATGAGAACTAAAATAGGGCAATCTCGTTGCTACGATGAATTTATATGACTTTACTCGTAGCTAAGCTCACGTGTGACTCGCCTGGTTAATTATAGCCCCGATATTATTGAGCTTTGACATTGTAATTCGGGAATAGTGACTAGCGATCAGATTATCTAAATTTAACCTTGATCACAGTTCCAAGAACTCTTCTCATCTTCCATACTACACTATCCAAGCTAAAGTTATCTTCAAGTAATTGGTAACGACAGTTTCAATAACATTGTACTAACTAGATCGAGTAAACTGACTGAAATCCAGCACGAGACAATTTAACATCAAAGCTCTTTGCAGAGTGATTGAAGATGGGTCGGGTTCTTATCGCGTCGTCTTACGCATATGCTGGAGTAGTGGTCCAACTAGGGTTGCCAGGTCCAAAATCACAAAAGCCGGACTTTGTGCTTCATTTGGCCGGACATTTTACCTTAAAAGCCGGACATGTGACGGGGGAGGGGGGGGTGCAATTAGTGTCGGCTCATGAGTGAGTACTATCATCATCGGTTGCTCACCAACATCCTGATGCGTGCGCTTCATATGATTCTGTGGCTCGACTTTTGCCTGGCGCGGCAACCAAATAAAAAGCCTAACAAAAGCCGGACAGGCCGGACAAGTCCCTAAAAAGCCAAACATGTCCGGCTAAAGCCGGACGCCTGGCAACCCTAGGTCCAACTCGCAACTTGCGAGGACTTAGCATAAACTGTCAAGAGCTACATTTTAGTCTTATCAGTAACCCTAGCTCGAACAAAACTTCAACAATAAAGTTAACTGTAATCCCGTTTTACTGTCGTATTTTTCTGTAAAACATTGATAGAAAGATTCTTTGAGATTTTATGTCTGTCGGAAGTGGGCTTGCGAAAATAAATCCGGAACTCTAACTGACTTGTGTTGTGGAGTGTAGAAATGCCTGCTGAGCAGAGATTACGATGAATATAATGGAGGTGGATTTATCGAGTGTAACGTCGTCCCAAGTCCGAGGCGAGGCCTCATTTAGAGCCGTACTAATACTTCGAGCTTTAGTGTGACACCGCCAGATAACTGACCGACGTTTGTCAAAGTTTAATCGTCCGAAACTTTTACCAAATTGTTGAAATAATTTATGGATATCGTAACATTTAATCTTTCCACCTAATTTAATCTATTATCGTATCTGCCTGTATGCTATTAATTCTGTATTTTATGGACTTGTCTTCAGGATTGCGATGTTACGATACACAAGAGTGTAGTACGCTGTAATGAATTTTATTGTCTTTCTTTCTTTATAATAAGTATATCTACCAGCCCATTACCTAAGAACAAAGATGCCGGTCACGTTTATTTGATGTGTTTACGCACCTCTACAGAATAGAGTGTGACGTAATCTCAGCGTTCACAGTCAAGATCAGCTTATTATTTCGGACCATAAGATTCAGCGAGGTGGGCGGGCGGCCAGAGTGCCTCCGCGAGATAACACCGAGGCTTTCCCTCATTATAAAAGCCACCTATTTATTCGGGACGAGCGAATAATATTGTCATAGTAAAATCTGGCCTCAACATTACCTACATGCACAATGAACTTGGGCACGAATTTAACTTTTATCATTTCCAAGCTTAAATTATTTGCTGTTGTTTTTCCGTGCTTGGAAGATCACAATAATGAGACATTCGTATGTTGTTACATCAACAATAACTTAACAGGAATAAACAAGCCATTTTGATTTTCTATGAATCCTCGGATTACTGGGATTAAGCACCATACCTTAAAACCTTGGCTTTAATAATATTATCAATGAAACATGGAGAAAGAAAATGTCACTGACATCTCCCTTTGTAGGTCCCTTTTGTATTAGCTAAGGTCACAGAGATGTCGGCACTCCTTTAAAACCTTCACAAAAAGCGTAACTCGTTAATCAGGCTTAGCAGTCGTGATACGGGATTTCCTGACCTAAAAAGTGATACAGATAAAAGGAAATTCCATATGAAAAATTACGTCGGGCTTGGACAAGAAACTAGAGGCGAACGAAGTCCGAGCACATCCTAACGTTGGACGTTTGAAACTTTAGTTTAAAGAGAGTATTGTAACTGGATGTGACACAATAGTTCCTTTTTAAAGAAGATTTTATAGGAGAAAACGTTCTAGGTCTTTTTTTCTGGGAAGATTCTGAAATCTTTCAACGTAAAAAGAAATACAATATGAAGAAACTTACCTACTTGCTTAATTCCTTAAAAGATTTTCTATTCGAATCGTCTGTTTCATAATTAATAAATGTAATATTTTGTCTTTGTGCAACTAACGTGTAATATTAAATTAAAAGTCGTCAATAAATTATTAAATTCTGCGCCTATAATTTTATGTTAAAGAATCCTTGCTCATTTCGTCTGTTAAATAATAATAAGTATTTTGATCAGTAACATTTAAATTTGTAATCATTTACCTACATTTACTCATTCATTTACACTGCTTAATTAATTACATTTTAAGACCTAAGTTTATCTTCGAACTAGTAATTAGTCTAGGAAGGCAATCGGGATAACAACTAGGGCAGTCTGCGGCTTAGCTAATACGTTGCGGAGTTCAAACGGCCTAACGCTTTCGGTGATTTTATTGTTTCCCATTAACGGTCGCTACGAGGGAAGGGTATCTCTTTATTTAGGTGGTAATTAAGCTAAATTTACAGTGGGACCTATATCGGTCGCGTCGGGCAACGATGAAAAATATCACGTTCCGCGTCACTGCGATGATTTAATAGCCTAAGATAACACTGTAAGGCTGACTACACATCCATTGTGATGAATGATGCATTGAAACGCATAGGTAGAATTTTAGCGCCATTAAACGTAAGCATTTAATATACAGGGTGGAATTTTGTAATGCCACCTGGAGGGAAAGTACTCTTAATACTGTAGATAGAAAAGTTTAGTGAAAGAAAACATTCCTTTATTTTTGAAAAGAAAGAGAACTGCATTCAAGTATTTTTGAAATTTTTTCGAAAATTACCTACTATAAGTACCATACAATTTCCTGTACTTACATAATTAAAATAATTTAAGATTTCATGGTTTTCCTTTCATTTAATTTATCAAGTTTGTTAGAGAGATTTCATCCTTATAGGTACTTAACTATAACGATCGATTCAATAAAAATACAGGGTGTAATTTTTACCAGATTTTAGTTGGTTCGAATTCCGGGTGTGGCAAGTTTTATGGAAATCTTTGAATGCAGTTCTATTTCTTTTCAAAAATAAAAGAATGTTTTCTTTGAGAAAAAAAATCTATCTACAATATTAAGAGTACTTTCCCTCCAGGTGGCACTACAAAATTCCACTCTGTATAATTTATATGCAAGTGTCTGTGCAAATCTTTCTATTTCTGGTGGTAAATGGTAATGCCACTATTAAAATAGTAGGAACATAATAATGAAACTAAAACGAGTTATTCCCAAAGATCCACGACTCTATTGTCATAGATTTTGTAAGAAGTTTGCTTCAATATCCTACACCACCCTTTTGTTTCACAGCAGCTTAGGTGGCTTTCACCTAACATAGGCAAGCGAACTTTTGTGGTCTCAGAGTGATTTACACAAAGCCTTTATTATGAATCCGAAAAATATTACCAAAAAACTGGAGCGAGTTAACATCTGTTCAAAATAAAACGCTGTAGACGCGTAATGATTCCCCACATTCTACGGAACACATTTATTAGCATCGGAAATCACTCGACCTGTAAACAGACATTGTGAACAGGCGCTTTTTATGAATTCCTGAATATACCTAAACTAGCGACTTGCCCTGGTTTCAAAGGAGAATAATAGATGTACTAGCCATATAAATCCACTTGGGTAATTTTCTAAATGATGATTAAAATCGCAGAAAAATCTGTTCAACTAAGTACGTGAAATGCACATCAAATTGTGCATATTTTTTTTTAAATTGTAGGTACTTGTTACAAGAACGTAGGATGCTACAGAGTTTACGTTGATGGGATGTTTGTCTTGTCCTTTACAGGTAGTTAACGTTGACAGACCAACAAGACCAAAACTTTTTTGCGTACTTCAGACGGAGTGTTGTCAAGGAAGGAGGCGTGTATTTTTGTGGAATATTCGCACATGTGGCGGGTTGAACAAACTTACGAAAATAAACTGAAAACTTGAACGATGACCGACGTGTCGTGATATTTATTAAATAACAAAATTTCGTTTGGCAAAGTACCAACGTGTAAATTAACTAAGCTAATTTAATAAAAAATATACCATTATCTGTGCAATGACATATCTATAATTATGTTTTGATGGTCAGTAAAGTCAAACATAGGTATTAACTGGTTTTCAAGCGATTTCTGACGACGACAGAACTTTCATAACGGCTGAAGTGTTAATAAATATTTCAAAATGCAAGCGACTGAAAATTATTATGTACCTACACTGAGAATTCGATTATTCATTTACCTAATATCAATTTAAACAAATTGTAATACGTAAACCAGTGTTTTAAATCTAGGACAGTAGTTAATATTTGACAAGTATCTATAGCAATAATGTTTTGAAAAAGTCCAGTAAATTCTTCGTCCCTTTTAAAATCTAAGACGCTGGCATGAGAAAGATGAACCGATCTGCTATAGAAGTATTCTTTCAAATAGATCCTGTGTTATACAGAACATGATCGCTATCGGGCTCGTGCGCCCGCGCCGGTATTACGTCCGGATATCGGCTAACCTTGCCACACGTCAAACGTCAAATAGTATTTATACAATTTATTTTAAACAGGTGGACTATGTTGCCCAACACAAACAATACGTAATGTACACTTTTAAAATTAGTTTTGAAAGTAAACTTGACTTCTGGAGAGTTTTGTACTTAAAACTTTAAAGAACCTAAGTATAGCAAGAAGTTTTTATGAGTTGCCATATACCTACAATTTTCAATAAGGCAGATGAGCATTCATTCCTAGAATAATAAAATTGACAGTTAAAATGATATCAATCGTTTCCTACAAAAATTGATTACGTTATCAAAAAGTAGACGCCTATAAATATATAAGTATTTTTTAAATTTTAATGCATAACTGTCTATTTATAACCAATAGTCTTAGGGATCTCTAATGTTCTCCCAAGGTGTCACTATTTAAGTATCGTAGTGTGTCTTGTGTCCCACTTACCTATCGACGTGGCCTAAAAATAGACGAAGGGTCGCACACGCTCTTACAGAATCAATTACTTAAGCTACTTTTAGCTGCGATCGTACGAGATCTTCACAGATGAACGGGGTTTGCTTCGATTTTTATTAATTAGTCTTAACGTACCTGTACTGGCGTGCTGCCAGCCTCTGGAACACAATGCAGCTCGCCTTGACTCATTCGTCATTAATTGCCGTACTTTTTGGGAGCAATAAAAATCGGTCCAAGAATAAGCTACGGGCATCACGTATGTACACGAATATCGCAGCAATCGACCCGCGTAAGTGTTTCCGCAAATGATGCTGGGATTCTGTAAGCGGGACGCTTAAGATTGTTTGTTTACACGTTACATTGTAATGTAACGTTTGCAGAAACTGAGCATGAGGAATTGAAATTCGACAATTTAAATCTTTATGGTGTAGGTATGTGAAGTAATGTACATTTAATACCGCTGCTTATTGCTTGTGTTTGCCCGCTTCAGGAGGAAATTATTTTTCTGAAAGTGGTTGAACAAGTCAAAATATTAGAGACTGCTTTCGGTAGAGATAGGTAATTTGAGAATCTGCATAATTTTAAACCAGAAATCCCAGGTTTTCAGTTTGAGAAAGTGCTTCAGTAATTCCTTGGTACTTATCAAAAATGAACACTGTTGTTTTTCTATATAAGACCTTGACGTTTTTCTATGTTCTAGCTAGCCAATATTTTGTTTAATGAATACGTTAGTGTCTAAAGCAGCTCATAAATAAATGTAGAATAATGTACTCGTATAGCTATTATTTTATAACTAATACCCGTACTCCAGGTGTTCTACAATATTTTCTAGATACCTACATCATGCAAATACAATTCGCTATTTGTTCTCTCAATTTATTTCCTGAAACATTTGTAAAATGCAAAGGGGTAACGTTCGATTCTTCTTCTCATAAAATTGGGTAGGTACTTTAACTTGAATAAGTAATCACTAGAGAACTCTATTATTCAAGTAAGGATATATGATGAGAATCCTTTGTCTTGTGTTGTCAAAGATTTCGAATGAAGTTATCTGTTACTCTTCTCGAGATGAAACTACATATTTTATTTGGTAGGGATGGAAGTGCAGCTAGCGAATATATCACGAAATAATACTTTCAGATCCCAGATGAATAAGTAAAGTTTGTTCTACATTCATTGTATAAGTCGAACGACACATCAAGATAGGTAAGTACAACATGGCATTCATATAATTTGTAATTGCACCGATTTTGCAATAAAACTGTATCGGACTAATAGTCTAATGCTGTGGATACTAGTTACTGTTCATTTGCTTTCATGTATTCCTAACAACTTTCGTTACATAAGCCTGCAATCAATAAAAGCTCAATATTAAATTCTTCTTCTTGTCGTGTCCACAACAAACCTACACAGCGTCGGCCCAAAACTTCGCCACAAGAATGGCATTGTCAGTAGCCTTCATTAAATCTTCCTGCGTACAGTTTTTTGGGCACGCAGGGCACGATATCATGTGCTTCCTCGACTGGGGAACAAACCACACCTGCGTGATAATATCTATATTTAATCTACTTATCAATTTGAGATCTACGATCAGTCGGTATTTTTCACTTCATTATCATTACTATGCACTTGATACTATCATACCTAATGTTTATTCCAAAAGATAGATATTGTTAGTATCTTTCACTGCAATACGTAGATAGAGTATTATGTGATAATATTATCTAGATCCAATGATCTAGATAATATTATCACATAATATTGATCTGTTAGATCCCAATAAATGATAAAGATATCTTCCTCAATAGGAAGACATCTTTATCATTTATTGGGATCTAACAGATCAATCGATATTTTTACGTTCATTATCATTATTATACAATTGATGCACACAATAAGTCATAATATCATAGTTACCACCTGATGTGTTATTAAATAATTACTTATCGATCACACGCTATGGAAGTGAAGAAGATATTATGAATTGTGATTTTTTTAATGAGTAGGTAGTACCTACCATTGTTAGTAGTTTATCATCTGGTCAGCAAAAGGATTTGTAAAATTAATATAAATTCGATCCTAATATGTTACCTTCATCTTTGCTATTGAAATAGCTCGTTATTGAGATGCAAGATCACTGTGTCAGGAAAACATCGACTTGCTTCTAGGAAATTGCAATTCAATTTACTAAAGTGACATGCACCTGCAGTTGAGATATCAATTAAAGTACCTGTCCATCGCATTCGTGGATCTGATATAAAGAGTTTCCAATCATTTTATGCAAGTCTTATAAATAAAATGACAGCGAAATTCCAAGCGCAATTTCGAAGCATAAAGTCAGTATTTGCAATACTCTCACCACAGCGCGATATTCAGCAGTTGCTTTCAGAATATTCTGTCGAGAGGCCAATTAAAATATTTTAGCAATATATTATAGCGTGGAATATTATTTCAATGATGTTACTATATGCAAAGTTGTCGTACCTACCTTGTGAAGTGCATGTAGAGTTCAAAATGAGCATATTATTAGTTGCGCTTCGTGCGAGGGTTAGTTTACGGCTCATGGTTTAAAATCTAGTTATAACGCGAGGGTTTACCATATTTCAGATTAAACTTGCAAAATCGCGGGGGTGTTCTTGCATAAGATAAGAACAGACTTAACGGGCAATAACTACTTTTAATTAAATTCCGAGCATGACCGATTAGTCTTCCAGCCGCGCTCACAGTTCACTCTTGACCTTTTCCGACAGAGTAAAAAAAGAAAAAAGCAGCTAGTGTGGAAAACGCGGACAATACGATATTCCATTCCAAGGTTTATGAAAATGCTTCATGAAAAATGAAATCCAAATTGAACGAAGCATTTTATTAAAACGATATGAATTTCACTACTGGCGTTACAGCATGTTGTGGACGAGTAGGTGCCCAGATTTCAAATTTTTTTTTTGCATTGCACTGCCATTCATTTTTCAGTTTTTCAGTATTTTTCATTCTGTATATTTCGTATGAAAATTGAGCAGCGGGCTCTGTTATGGAATTACTCCAGTGAATGCTACATTGAATGTGAGAAAATTGTTCAGTCTGAATATTTATGCTTTTTGTAGAACCAACAATATTATTATGTATTTAAAGGAAAAAGCTCGTTTGACATTCTCATACGAGAGTATCCGCTCAAGGAAATTTCTTCAGGGATATACTCAATGTGCAAACCGTTTCAGCGAGGATTTGCAACAAGCGAAGCCGATTCAATTCTACCGCAGATACCGATATAAGACCGAGATGTGTGGCCGGCATCTTCCACACATATTCAATTTTCCATATTTTGATTGTACTTGAACCAACAAAGTTTTAAAAGGACTGTGTGATCATGTTTTGATGAACTTTGGCAAACGCGACAAGATTGACGTAATGACCAACGACGTAATGAGGGCTTGTAGAGAAAGCTTCTATCGATATGAATGCGAATCAGAGGAAGTTTAGCACACAAAAAAGCGAAATACATTTACAAAAACATAACCCTCTTTCTGGCGTAGTCGGGTAAAAAGTTGCTATCGATTCAATCAATTGTATAGAAGAGCTGATATTTTTGATATAGGGGTCTCTTTTTGTAATATTTTAAATATGTAACATAATTCCAATTCCATAGTAGGTAAGTACTTAATAGAATGATGACTAAGTTTTTACATAAGAATTTAACAAGTTTGGAGAACATACACATAGGGATATTCCGATACTAATAAATACGAGTAGGTACTCGATACTTTTGATTCGATACCAAGTATTTATTGTATCGAATCAATTTTGCGATACATAATCGGTATCGAAACAAAAATACTTGGTATCGAATCGAATCAGCAAAACAACCGAAAACAATAAAAAAATTGAGAACGCATCATACAGAACTGAAAGAGCAAAAACAGTCAGCTAATCAGCTTTAATCGGTTACCGAGTTACCGGTATTCGTCGCGTGGCGGCGTGAGTGACGGGTTGTCTCGCGCTGGGCCAGCTGAATTCGTCCGACTTCAGCCGAGCCCGAGCCGAAAGCGAGAGGAGACACCCGCACCCGCCCGCAAATCATCTTGCCATTCCGCCATTGTGAAAGTGTTAAGTGATTGTTTACAAGTAATTTCAAAATAATAAAACAAAATAAAAGTTCCAAAAAGTATCGATATCAGTAAGTATCGATACTTTAGGAGTACTTATTTAAGTAGTATCGAAAAAAGATTTGAGTATTATCGAAATGAGTAGGTATCGATACATAGGTGGTATCGGAACATCCCTACATACACACCTTGTATGATAACGATAAGCCACTGAATCATGTTTGTCATGTCGAGGTTTTTGTTATCAACACTTATCAAATTAATAGGTAAGTCGGAAATGCCGGGATATGATGCCGAGCTGTATCACGTGCGCCATATTAAAATATTGTAATTACCATTAGCTCTGTTACGGAATAATTAATACCATTTATTAAAATTGGCGGCGTTTATCAGTTTTCTCTATACGTAATAGGAAAACGACCTAAATTTAAAACGTGTGGTATTATTTCATCCCTATATTTGTGTTACCCGTAAACAATTTTTGCACTGGCTTTTCGTAAGATTTTAAGCTCAACGTGAGTTACTAAAGGGTCATTCCATCGTTTCGGGTGTTACGTTCGTACACACATATTCAACAATTTCTTGTATTTTGAAATAGTATTTTAATAATATTAATGCCTTAATCTGTCCGTTTTTAGTTGTTTTATCTAAATAATAAAGTTTGTGCAGCTTAGAATGTAGGATAACGAAAATATGAGTCGAAAAGTGTGCGTTTCGGGCGTTACGAGATTTTGCCTCTATGTTCTGACTGTTGCTGCATTTACTCGAAATTTAGCGAATTTTCTTAAGGAATCATACCTAAAACTTACAGGACTTCTAAAGTATGAAATTTGCAAACCATGTAACATACAATCACTGTTACATAAAACGTTTTACTATTTTTTTATAATTTTTTTCTTTGTTTCGGGTGTTACGAGTACGAAAATGCAACGCGTTTTATCAATAAAATCGGTGTTTTATTAGTCTCTAGGTACTACAAAATAAGGAGTACAACAAATAAACACAAATAAAGCGAATTCTGGTTTGAAATTACGAAGCAGCTTTTCTTAAAAAATATACAAAGTTCAAGTTTAATTTTTCCTCAGAATATAGCTTTTTCTATTGTTTTTGGCTTGAAATAGCATTACTTTAATTTCTAATTACGATATTTAATGGAAATGTCAAACATCGATACTTTTTAGCAATATCTTAATTTTAGTGTTAAGTCGACATTTCAAAAATATCTTAAATAGAGAAATATGACTCCTTTTCCGACGCCAGCGCTAGTGGGAGGTCTAAGGACACCCACAGTAATACTTTTTGACTTCTCCAATCAATATAGACACATTATCGACATATAAATAAAAATGTAATACCCGAAACGTTTCGGGTGTTACAGTTTTTAATCAAGAAAAAAACATACTAAATTAGTATCATGCTCAGATATTAGTTAGTATTTGAAATCATTACTACCATGACCTTACTTTTACCAAATATTGTTATCCTAATCCATGTGTAAGGTACAATAATAAAACAAATACCTGTTTTTTTGTTTCGGGTGTTACATCGCCGAAGTAACAAGAAAACACACTTAAAACTTGATGATTATCAATTTTTTTGGGACTATGGCGCTATCTACCAATACTATGATAAATACCCTCAAATCATATAGTGGCAAAACGTTTCACAGATTGATAGTTTTTTTTTTATCGTATTACCAATAATTAGAGAGAAAATTATCATTCAGACAGTTGACTTAAGTATAGACTTTGAAGACTAATAACTTAAAAATTACTTGTTTCTTGCAGATTTTTTTTGTTGCACATTATAATTTGGAATGTTTACTTTCAAAATTCATCAGATTTAATGCGAAAAGAACATATTTAGTTTTTAACCCTCGGTAACATTTGTCATGGAATGACCCTAAAGCTTTTAATCGGTCTACATACGAAGCTTGACACGGTAATCGATCGACTCAGCATTCCGCAAGATGAATATACACACACATAAGCATATGAGCATACCTGTATTTATGTAAGCATTTCCACAACTAGGGCATTTTAAGAGAGCTTTTATACAGCATGCATTTTACAACCGTACCTACATTTCCGAAGCTTATAAAAGAACGGTATGAGCTATTCGACGGTCTATAGAAAAATCGTACTACGGAGATAGTATTTTGTTGGATAAGTGCAGGTTCAATAGTCCCTTTTACAGGTCCGTTTTTACCTGAATACGGCGAAGTCAAAAGGGAAGGGTTGTGATTATAGCAGTATACAAGGTATGTAGGTACCATAGCGCCTACACTAACTGGTCCGATTTGATGAATGAGGTGTCAATCGAGTTGTTTTATAGTACGGGTGATAGTTTATATCAACTTATTATAGAGTCGAAAATCGGAGAATATAATAATAGCATACATAAGTCAAAATAACGAAAACTGTATTTTTTATAAAAAAAAACTTCACTTTCTTACTTTACAATAATAATGTTACAATTGTTATAAACTAAGTACTGTACTATGGCTAAGGCTACTGGTTGGATGAATACTGAACGAAGAATGACCACGGATCGTGGTTGTAGCTCCTATTTATAGGAGGTTTGCGGCAGCGCCCTGTTTGTGGAATCTTCCAGTGAAGTCCACGGTGTTATGGTTTTCATAACAACGTCTTTGTTCTTATTTTTTATGTCTACATTGTTGTGGATGGGTTGACTCTTCCCCCCTAATTTTGAAGTCCAAAGATTTATTCGAATCTTGGATCTTAAAAATTTTACAAGGAGACACACTGCAATAAATAACACGATCACTAGAATACAGCTATACTGGATTACATTGTGAGTCCTTTCTGTTTCTAACTCATCAACTTGTTGTAACTGTTTAAGTTTAGTTCGTATTTTCTCAGCATCATAACTTATATCAATTTCAGGTATACCTTCCTTGGTATCTAACTGCAAGTTAGTTATAATAATTTTCGACTGAGATTGCCTTGTTACAAATCTTCTGATCCCTGAAACAGTAACTTCACATTTTTCTCCATTTAATAGATATGCACCCCTTATCCATAGGGTTTCTTCATGTTTCTCACACTTCATTGCAATTTCTTTTGTTTTATTACTATAAATAAAAAATGATTTAGGTGTTATCTCTTCTATCAGTTCATCAGGACACTTCACTGGCACTGTTTTACAACTATTAGGCACTTGTTTTTGTAACACTTCAGTTTCACAAGTATTTAACTGTAAAATATTTCCCTTGCAGATATTTTCATTGAGTTCCGTACAGTCATCCACTTCATAGATTTCGGCTTCATCATAAGCAAGTACTACCTTCCGCACTAAAGGATAGGTACAGGTAGGGATATTTTGGATGATGGGAACAATTTTTCTTGTTTTATAAACCTTTGATTTAACTAATGGTATATCTAACACAAAATATACTACATTATTAATTATTTTACAACTAACCTTTATAAAAGGTTCAATATCATTTATATTGCTAGAAATCATTACATCATTTGGAATTTTATCTAAAGTATTTTGCAAAACATGGGATTGAATTATACTATAATGATACATATGGTGTTCGGCAAAAGTTATAGCCGTGGTTAATCTCTCTACAACGTCTTGAAGTGTCTGCGCTTGGAATAACAATCCTAAAGCTATTCTTTGTTGAATTTTATGATTTGATAATGATACATATTGCTTATCTAAATTAATTTGAACATCAGTAATTTTCTTAATTTGCTTATTATATTCTTCTAATGTTTCATCTGTTACAGAAATTTGTTTATTATAAGCAATTTTTAAAGTACTTAAATCTTTTTCTATATTATCTAAATCATTTTGATCTAAATTACCACTAATTGCCTTTATTATGGTACCTAATCCATTAATTAACCCTCGTTTAGATCTAGATTTAGCTTGTATATTCAAATGATTACATATTTCTTCTACATGATTTAAAATAACATTTATTCTATCGTAAATAACTTTAACATCTTCTAAATTACTACGTGATTTAGCAGATTCTACAGCTGCTTTAACGATATTTTTATTTAATAAAATTGGCTTAATATCTAATTGGTGAATGACCGTCCATCTCCCTTCGATGAGTCGGGTTGGTTCCATCTCAACTAACAAAATATGTTCATCAGAATCTAACTGTCTGAACTGATATCCGAAGGTGATGACGATTCTGTAACAACCAATTCCTCTATGTGATATGTTCTTCCATTGGAAAGTTTATATTTATTATTTGGCTCACAACTAACTATTTTAAAAGGACCCAAGAAACGAGACTTTGTTTTATGTCTATCTGCCATACTATTCTTTAAATAAACTGTATCTCCAACTTTAAATTGATTTGGCGGTCTTATTCTTTTATTCAACCTCTCATTTCTCTTATCCTTTTGATCTTTTAACCTTGCCGCGATATTTTTGTTTAAATTGTCAATAAATTCCTTTTGTTGTGCCGTATAATTTTGAATAGTGACACGGAGGTCATCAAAACTTCTAAGTTTAGGTTTTCGACCAAAATGTACCTCAAATGGCGTCATACCTATCGCAGAATGCATTGTGTTATTGTAAGCATGTGCTATATAAAATATCTTTTGGTTTCGATCTAATTCCGTATCTCGTTGTAATCTAAACAACTCCTGTATAGTACTATGTAATCTTTCAACATCCGAATTGGATTTGTGGTGTTGAGGACTTGTGGTGTGATTTACTATATTATAAGATTGAAATAGTTCTGTAAGTATTTCGCTACAGAGTACTTGTTCACCGTCATGAACTATTTTTGAAGGTGTACCTATCATTGCGAATATTTCAGATAACGTGTCGCACACTTTAGTTTTCTCTGTTGGTTTAACTATAGCGTATTTAGAAAATTTATCTATAATAGTTAAATACCACTGTCTTTCTAGAGACATAAAGTCAATGTGCCATACTTCCATCGGCTTTTGTGGTGTTTCCGTTTCGTTAAATTGTGTCGTGTAGGGATGTCGATTATACTTTTCCTTTTTACACAATTCGCACTGAAGAACAAACTTTTTTATTTGTTTTCGCATGTGTTCCCAATAATATTTTTCGCGCAGTTGTTTATACAAACTTTCTATTCCTGCATGTCTATTATCTTGCAAATGATATTTTTTTATTAGTTTTAACTGTTCTTCTTTCTCATTTATTTCTATCAACGATTTTGTATACCTAACTGGTTTAAATTTGGAATGGTCGAAATATTTTCGATAAACTTCCGAAACTAGACAATATAATTCCTCATTGGGTATTATAAAAGCATATTTTTCTTTTGGTAAATATTCTAACATATATTGTTTAATTACGTTTTCCTCATCATTTGGAGGAATGTAAAAATACCATATACCATTCTCTCTAATAGCTTTCTTATATGGTGCCATTTCAAAAATTACGCGCCTTAATCGTTTCGGTGGATACGCATTGATGATGGGAATCCCTTCATCACTGTCATCCTGGTTGGAACGTACTGTTATATTGTCACTATTGTTACTAGTAGTAATTGAACTATTAGTTAGTGCTAAGTCTTCCTCTAAGTTAACGTTCATCGAATCATTTGAACTATCTGTATTAAATATTTCAATCCTACTTAACGCGTCAGCTACATAATTATCTTTTCCCTTAACATGCTCTATAGTGTAATCATAATCTTGTAACTTTAATTTCCATCTAGTTAAACGTTGATTTGGTTCTTTCAATTTAGAAAGCCAAATGAAAGCTTTATGATCTGTTCGCAAAGTAAATTTACGGCCATAGATATAAGGTCTAAACTGAGTTACGGCCCATAATATGCCTAATAATTCTTTTTCGGTTGTGTTATAATTTTGTTCGGTCCTACTTAAGGTTCGGGATGCGTAAGCTATTGGATGGTGTTCTTGACTCAATACTGCTCCCAGTGCTATGTCGGATGCGTCAGTCGTTATGACAAACGTTTTATTAAAATCTGGAAACGCTAGTATTGGGGCATTGGTCAATAAAGACTTACAAGTATTTACAGCTTCAATGTATTTGTTGTCATTAATGTTTATTACCGCGTCTTTCTTTGTAGCTTCCGTAAGTGGTTTTATTATTTTACTCAAATTCGGAACAAATTTTATATAGTATCCAATTAACCCTAGAAATGCTCTTAATTCCTTTAATGTTTTTGGAATGGGAAATTTTTTAATAGCCTCAATTTTTTTTTGATTTGGCTTAAGACCATCTTTGTTTAGGATATGGCCCAAGAATTCTATTTCTTGCTCCATAAAAACACATTTGTTTTTGTTAACTTTAAGGTTAGCTTTTCTCAAAGCTTCAAACACCTGTTGCAACCGATTAACGTGTTCTTGTTTTGTTTTTGAATAAATTATAATATCATCTAAATAACATAAACAAATATTTCTATCCATCTCTTCTTTTAAAACGTTGTTCATCATGCGCTGAAATGTGGCCGGTGCATTTTTTAATCCAAACGGCATTCTTAAGAATTCGTAATGGCCATCAGGCGTACTGAAGGCAGTTTTCTCGATTGACTCTTCACTCATCAAAATTTGATGATAGCCTGAAGTTAAATCTAATGTTGTGAAAAAATTATTACCCTGTAATTTTGAAAATAATTCTTCTATGTTTGGCAGCGGAAACTTATCAGATTTGGTTTTTTCGTTAAGACGTCTATAATCTATTACCATTCGCCATTTCGGAATCCCCGATTGGTCTATTTTTTTTGGTACTATGTGCACTGGTGATGACCAAGGTGAATCTGACGGTCGAATTATGTTTTCTGTTAATAATTTACCAATTTGTTTCTTAACCTCACTTTGTTGAGTCTGTGGTAGCCTATATGGTCTTTGGTATATTGGGTCATTGTCAATTAAATTTATTTCATGTTTTATTTTAGTGGTTGCACTGTTAGTGACATCCTCTGTAAATAAATCATCGTAAGTTTTACATAATTTTTGCACGTTACACAAATCGTCTTCAGTCATGTGAAATATTAATAACTCATGGTCCGGCATGATGAGTTTTCTTTCCCGTAAATCTATTTTTGCTCCTATCTGTTCTATCATATCAGTTCCCATTAGAATATCGTATTTGTCACTGAAGTTATAAATATAAAATTTCATTTTTGACTCACCATTTCCGCAATATCTTTTCCAATACGGAGTCTCGATTACGCCGTTGTGTGACGTAACACCGTGCGATGTTTTAACAGTAAATTGTTCCGGTTTAAAACGTTTTCTAAAATATTTTTGAAAGGTATTATTTGTAATAAAAGATCTCTGACTTCCGGTGTCTATTAAGATTTTTAATTTGGGATCATCTGTCTCAAAGTATGGTAGGTAAGATTTTACGTAATTAAATTCTATGTGATTTGATTTTGTTGCGGGACTGCATAAAAATTTGAATCTTGGTCACTTTCAATAGTTTCACTTATGTCATAATTATATTCACCACTGCTAAAATTATTTGTATAGTCTTGATTACTTGAATTAGCCACATTATGTTCTTCTAATGTGTTTTCAGGTTGCACTGAATTTAAATGATAAACTTCCTCTGCTACGAAACCTTTCCCTAAATTGATTTGTCCCGGTTTTAACTGAGGAGCGGTCCTCATGCTTACGTCTTGCGGTTGAGACTGAGGTACTTGTCGGTGTTGTTGATAATTATTTTTATGCTGTTCAAAGAATTTGTGCTGCGGTCGGTTAAATGGATTGTTTGGATTAGGTGTCCAATGGTGTCTCCGATGGAACGACCCATTGTTGTACGGTACTGAGTTAATTACCCTTTGTTGCGGATTATGCATTGTTAACGCCGAATGGTTTTGTGGAAATGATTGTTGGTTAATGATTTTGGGTGCAGGTATAACGTTTGAAAACTTTTGTTTTATGTTGTCGAATCGCCCCTCCGCTTCTAATTGTAAAATTTTAGAAACCGTTTCATTAAAGGTACAATTTGAGACGTAAATCTGATCATGGTACGGCAAACTATTGCGCAGGGCATTTTGGGCGGTGTTAATGTAGGGTTCCATGACTTCGTCCACTAAAACTAAATTATTATTACTATATTTATCATATAATTTACTTTTAATAAAAAACAATTTTTGTTTAAGCTCAAATATAAGATCCTTATAGGAGCCTCGTTTTTTAACGTTTGATAATTCTACTAATAACGTATTAAATTCCCTATTGTCTCCACATTCGGATTTCAGACAATTTTCTATAATATTCCAATCAAAATTGTGGTTTATCATGGTTACGATTTGGGATGCTCTTCCCTCTAATTTACCTAATAGTAGCATTACATTTTGAGGCGTATTCCCTCCTGCTACATTTAAATATTGTTTTGCACTGTTTAAATAGTTGTATATAGAAAAAGCGTCTCCATTGTAGGACGGGACGAATTTTATTAAAATGCTAGGATCAACGGTCGGCATTGCCGCCTGCCTAGGATTTTGAATTGGGCTTTGTGCTGATGGCACATTGCTAACATATCCCTCCATCTTAGGATGAGGGTCGGTCATATCTTGTTCACAACAATAACTAGCCTTAGGTCTAAATACAAAACTTGCGGGTTTAAGGAGTGGAATTTTGGAAAACGACAGGAATGCTTCAGGCACTTACAGCGTGAAGATGGTGATGCTGATGATGACTCGAAGCATACTCGTTTTATGTATCTTGACTTATTTGTTTTGTTGTGGAGCCCCTGGTTCTGAGTGACTTAGGAGTCAGAACGCAGACTCTGAGCGACCTCGGAGATTTCTTCGGAGATCTTGAACTTCAAGATTGCGCGAACTTTACAGGGCCCCACGTTGGGCGCCAGTCAAAATAACGAAAACTGTATTTTTTATAAAAAAAACTTTACTTTCTTACTTTACAATAAGAATGTTACAATTGTTATAAACTAAGTACTGTACTATGGCTAAGGCTACTGGTTGGATGAATACTGAACGAAGAATGACCACGGATCGTGGTTGTAGCTCCTATTTATAGGAGGTTTGCGGCAGCGCCCTGTTTGTGGAATCTTCCAGTGAAGTCCACGGTGTTATGGTTTTCATAACAACGTCTTTGTTCTTATTTTTTATGTCTACATTGTTGTGGATGGGTTGACTCATAGATAAAATCAAACAATGAAAAGAAATCTGCAGAAACAACCTTAGATGTTAAGTTTCATGTTGTTTCGTTTTCATTATGCGATAACCTACTTAAATGAGTATGTTCAATGGAAAAGTTCTCAGACAGAACAAAAACCCGGATCCAGCGAAAAACAGATCCAATAAATTACGGCACGAACTTCGTTAAACCAATCCTGTAAATTGTGTAAATTCCATGTGAATATTATTAATAGTGAGATTCGTTACAAAGTCAATATGGAGCCTTTGTATAAAAAATCTCTTACATTTAAAAATAAGAATAAGTGTTTATTTTTGGTTCTTTTATTAGCATCAAAGAATAAGGATTATTAACTGCCGACAGCATGATTTCATTCATATGAGCTCATATCGCCTTAGGAGCAATCAATGTCCGTGATTGCGTGATAATGTAATAATCTCAATAGAATATGACATCATTTAGATTCCCAAATATTAAGTCGGTCATCAAAATTGAATTTTGTTTAAAAACGGCTAAATAGTTTAGGTATTCTTCAATGCGAATGTGAAGGACGAAACTGATGTCGAGAATAAGTAGATTACAGCGATAAATTAAATCAGAATTGATAAGAGATAAGTAACATGTAACATATTTTTACAAAATTGTGATAACAGGATATACTCGTACTTACTCATAATATGTTAAAGATTAATCTATGATTGATTTTTTGTCTATACATAATATAGAGCTAGAGCATTTTTTTGATTATGGTATTTAAAGGTACAAGGTACTTACATTTTGTGTTACCTAAATTCAAGTTATTGTTCTTTGGAATGATTTACATGACCGGTATGGTAACGCAAGTAGACCGAATCCGAGCAATTCCTGCTTAAATTACCACAATGTAGCCTAAGGTCCGGTCTGGGACGGTCACATTGGGTTACAACAGCGCACTGGGCCCCTCCTCTTTTGCGTAAATTAATACAATTCCAATGTTTTCATAGAATTAAAAGTATGTAAAATAGATCATAAATTGTTTGGATTTTAAACGTTATTTAATGCATAATGTTTTGATATAATAATTTATTATATTCTGCTGTTTTAAACATCATGAAATATATTTTTTAAATATTATCACATTAATTAATGGTATCTTGGTATCTTACAAAAAATACTTCGATATTTACAATTTACAGGATTAAGCTTTATTTGTTGTATATTATTTTAGTAATTCGGCCTCATAATATAATAATAATAGCTATAAATACGGTCTATAAATATATATTCCATTTGAAACATCTCGAATGCCGGTAAATGTTATGAAAGGTAAGTTACAAACAAGCCCAGTATTTTCGCATTTTGCGTTAATAAATTCTTCCCAAATACCAATATTACATATTTCAATGAAAACAAGGGTTAAAGTAAACGCCAGAAATTTTAGAAATCGTACCTTTGCAAAGCTATTTCGGATTGGTATCAGATTAAATGCTTTATAATGAAAAACACAACTAAACATGACCGTAATGTCCATTTTATTTATAAGAAGTAAATCACCTTTTGAAAAATAAAGAATGTTGTTATTGTCCCAACGAAGCATCATGTAAATTGTAAATGGAAAAACTTTGAATGCAAGGAAAAAGAATTTCATTGTTATAATAGGACGATATTACAATGCTCCTTTAAAAGAATAAGAGGAATCTTCGTTTATACAAAGCTTATTTTAAACTGCCAAATATCACCTCCAGTAATCTGAGATTTACACCAGTCCTTTTTCAAAACATTGTATCATAACGTCGCGTCCTGAAACTTTAGGTACTGTAATGTAATAAATTAAGCTATGTTTTGTCTGAAAAGACGATGATTTTAGCACCGTGTTTTAGCTGTCGTACAATCCGCCTCACTAGCGAAAAGGTGGAGCAAAGCTGTAGTTCAGTTTTGATTTTATTTTGTGTCTGCAAATAATACCCTCTACGAATGTTAATTGATTATTTCAGTTATACATAGAGTAATAATGACACTAATTATCAAAATTAAGATTTATTAATATGATACATAGCGCTACATATTAGCATCTAAAGATTACTGACCCCGTTTATATTTAAATGTTATGTTGTGTTCTGAATATTATACAATATCATTTTATTTTATCCCTCTGCCCACGCTTTCCACCTTAAGTGTTATTCAATGGGCATCAAGTAAATGCTCAATAAAGGTAACTTAATGTGCTTTGTCTCCATTTTATTGAAGCCGATAAATAATTTCTAATTGGGTTGGCTTTATCAATACGACACGTACGAAGCAACTCTTAGGTAGACGTACTTATTCGTATATCAATCCATATCTAGGCCTGAAAAAACATTATTATTATGAGCTACATATTCCTTCAAGGAAAGTCCCAAATTAATATGAAATGATCCCAAAGTAAAAGAAAACAGACAAAGTTATTTCTTGTTAAAGTGAAAAAAATAAACTTAGACAATCAAAATACCAAACCTATTGTCGTACGTATTCAAGACTTTGAATCTTCAATGTTTTCTCTTAAGTACTTAAAAGTTCCACCAACAATGGGAAAAGTATTTGGCGAGTTATTCTAACAAACCTAATTACGTTCGCTCTTTATTAATTTAACATTCTTCTTTGATGTTACGTTAATAGACGATGTAAACATCAACGTCAAAAATCACACGTCGTCACACTCTATTAGGTGTCAATTTCATAAAGGCAACTGTCGTCTATAAAATTATTTTATCATATTTATGTAACACAAGTTTATTTATGTAATACACTTTAGAAATTACACGCTGTTTTCATGAACATTCATATATTTTTTAACAATGTTAGGTGTTTTATTGTATTTTTTGTTAGGTATATTTTTTTTCACTTACCTATGCATTCTAGTCAGTTCTTGACTACCTACTGAATCATTCTTGAGCACATAAAGCAAGGTAGTACAAGTCACCCTGGGTAAATGCTATAATTTGAAGATAATTGAAAGCATCCTGGATGCACTAGCCATTAGTCGAAGACTAAGTCAAACACAAATGTTTGCCGATGGAAACTGTACACTGTACAGCTACTACGTCAAATTATTATGATTAACAAGAACCTTCTGGCATATACGAGTATTATTAAACCTTATTTTGTGTTCAGTTAAACCGACATCTAACACGTACGTACACGTGAGCCTAAATAAAATAAAGAATTTCCATGTCGTTAATAAAAATGTAAATTTTATTCTAATTGCTTCATTATGCACGAGAATACATTTTTAATGAGAGCTTGTACTCGCCGGGATGGTGCTATTGGTAGGCCATATCATTTGATTCGATAAAGTTCACTAGACATCTACCTGCTTCTTGTAACTATTGCAACAATAAGGGCAAGTACTCGCCGCGACCGAATTATACTCTAGTCCCGTAAATATTTCTTTGGAGCGCGTACTAGTGTAAATAAATATTAGCCGCCGCAAGCGCGTTTATGATTGCGGTATTTTGGTGAAAGTATTTTTGTGCTAACCGCTGCTGCTGCTGCGGGCTACACCCAAACACACGGGCTGCTAATTTATAGCCGTATACAGATGATTAAAGCGGAACAGAAAACAATATCCTTGGCAGTGCTCCATCGCCTCGCCGCACGTCCTGCGGGCCACGCCACGTGTAAATAAATACGCCGAAAGTGGACGATCAAACAATCGGAACAGCCGAAACTAATTCGATGTGACATTGCGAGATGGATTTGTGATATCACGCACGTGTCTCGATAGAGGACAATATGGGGATGTAGGCCTTTTTTGCTATAGAAAATGATCACAATACACCCTTGGAGAGCAAATACATTATTTTTCTACAATAGATAAGTAATTAAGCTAAGTAACTGTAACTGTAGTATGTAGTAGGTACCTACTAGCTGATAGTTTGTATTTTGCACAGAAGTTTTCTGCGATACTGTAAAATACAATGTGTAAGTAGGCAGGTATAAGTACCTTTCTATTAGGTAACAATCAATAAGTATGGAAAGATAAATTTCAGTTTCAGATTGAAATTCAAAGTGCCTGAAATAGGTTTTGATGAAGCCTTTAAAAACTAAAAAAATTAAGCATTGTTAGTATCTGTAGTACAACCGGAAATAGTATTTCAGGAGAGGATAGCATGGAGGAGTGAAAAGAAAAAGTCAATGAAAATCGTTCGTCTTCAATTTCCGGCAATAAAGACTGGCAGTGATCTGCATCACGCTTAGTAAACTTTTTGTTACTCCTATAAATGACATTAGGTACAATGTGTAATAGTTAGTATTTATATTATAATAATATGCAATGCATAATAATGGGTCGTGTAAGATCTGGTACTCGTACTACGTTACTCATGGATCGGTAAGGCTTTTAATCAAACTGTTTACTACTACAACGCTGTTACGAGAACGCAATTTCCATAACGTGCATCCAATTTGCACCTGCAGATCAAAGCAATTTGTCACCAAACGTTTCCAGGAACCGGCAATTAGTAGGTACAAACCGCGGCTCGGGAATCGTGTTCACGGTGCGTTAGGCGCACGATCGCATATATGCATGCAAACAAAAAGTGCACTTACGGATGGTAGCCGCGCCGGTGACGCGGGATCGATCTAGCGGCCCGAGCCGGCCATGGCTCCGTCGCGGTCACAAATCACAGCACTGCACTCTTCCGACAAATCTCTATTCACACTCACTTCACTATAGTTCTCTCTCTCGGCGATCGCTCACGCCGGCGTCACAAACAAAAGTCCTCAATAACGCCCGAGCTCTGTAAGTAACGTTCAAGATTCTATTCAACAATTAATTCAGTTTGCGCGAAGCAATGGCTGGAAACGTGGCCACGTTATACTAATGTTTCAGGGTCTGCGTGTATCGATCTTGATATCACTGAGAGATTATTCGGAATTTGCGATAAAAGAACCGTAATCATTCGGATTGAGTCGTTAAAGCGTGTCATGATTGAGGACGACAATTAACTTCACTAAGCTCGTAGCAATCACATGATCTAATAAAGTTTAACTTTGTATTTTATTTTATTAGATAACGTAATTTTAACTGCGCTTTGAAGTTTTTATGCCTCAAGTCATACCTATTCATCTTTCTGTCTACTCTACTATTATTACCGTCGACTACTGTAAGACCTTACCATGCTTCACAACGTTCTAAACCATATCATGATTCATTAAAAAATCTGCTGTCTCTATGTAGAGCCATCAATGGTTATTTCATTTATTAAATTTTGTATTTTGCAGTCAAGATAACATTGCTAATAATGGGTATCTTCATGAAGCTTCACAACAAATAAGAGACTCTATCCAATAAGAAGTTGATAATTTTATAGCAAACAAATCATCGCAACCTACAATGACTTTTTGTGGTCCTGACGGCCGATCGTATCCTCGGAGTCAAAGGCATAATGACGTATAATGCCTCTGGGTCCGAGCGGAAGGGTTGCCCATTGTGGACATGTAAATAGCCCCGAAGTGCTTTCGCCTGGCGAATTTAAAAAGGAATACACTCCCAGCAGCAAAGGAGAACAAAATATATTCAAATGTTTCATTAAAATACTACAAAAGTTATAAGTTCCTGTCTAGGATACCTCCTCATAACGGAAAATAAATTGATTTATTAACAAAAGAGAAAAGCAATCTAAAACTTCTTCCCTATACCTACAGCCATTTATTGTATTAATATTGGCTTACGCAAAGTTTTAGAAGTGCTATTCAACTGGGTATAATTGGGTATCTACTGACTGGAAAATAAATCAATGAACTTGACGCAAAAATTAAACCAAATCTAACAGCTAAATCGTAATTAATTTTCAGTGAATATTTAAATCAACGCTTATTGAATCTGTCAATCGTTTGGTTAAAAGTTATCAATTGCAATTTAAAAATTTATACCATACACCTCTCGCTGCGAAAAATAACGGGTGAAGCCAAAAAAAGCTCTGTTAATTCATTTAACAAAAAAAAAGGAAAACCTTTTTTACCATTAACACCATCCGAGTGTTTAATTGATCTGTAAATATTTAATACTAAACTCGCGATTCCAAAAATTCGAAACGGTGATTTTATATTTTGCGATGGACGATACAAATTCACAGAGAATTATTAATATCCGTGGGGAGATGGATTTTTGCAGGAAACGGCTGTACGACACGTGCTTTAGAGCGGAAAAGTCGGTGTTTCCCGCGGTAGATGGCGCGGCGCGACGGGCGTCTGCGGGCGCGCGGCGGAGACTGAGCGCCCGGACTCCGGACTCCCCGGGCGGGCGGCGCAACAGATACGCCACAGGTTGGGCGCGCCACCACGCCACCCGGCGCCACCCCGCGCCGCCCAACGCCAATTTACATCCTCATTATCGTCTCCAGAGTCAGCATCAGCACCACCGACCCTGTCACACGAGCTGCCTTTTCACCAATAAAATAAACCGACCCAATCTCTTGTTTGCTCATTTTTCACGCGCATATTGCCAGTTTCAATATCATTCTGCTGAGCTTAATTTGCTTTTATGGAAATTAGAAATTTATCCAATAGAGCCAATTTATAATGGTTCAACACAGATATTACATAGAGTAGGTATCTACAAAGGCTCAGCAGGCGAACCCTATTCCCTTCAGAGAAAAGAATCCAATATCTTTCCTGTGTCCGATATCATATCGTCGAGATATCAATTTGTTATAGTGAAGATCTAAGACTTCATCATAATATCGTTCTCTCATTGCATTTTAAAAGAGTTGCTTATTACTCTGTTGGTTAAATAAGAATTACTTTAGCTGGTAAACATGAGTTTTTCTGTAAATTAGATTTTTCGTATTTCTTAACTGTGCTACTGATATTTTGGGCAATAGAGCGATAAACTAAAGTAAACGGTACTTATTCGCGAGATAATATTACTCGCTGGTAGAATAGCAGAGAATATTCTGGTCTTTTACCGACATAACTTTAAATAAAAACTGGAATAAAAGTTAACAAGGGGTCTCTGCTATAAATTGACCAATTTATTTACTGAAACGATTTCCATAACAATGGTCGGAAAAAGAGAAAATCTCTAGTAGAAGAATCAGAAGACATACTCGTAAAGACCTACCTAGAAAGAAACGATAATGTTGAATTTTGACAATAGTGTATTTTAAGGCTTCAAGGAAATGAATTTAACAAAGTTAGTTTTTCAAATTGACAGGTCTAAAATATTAACGATGATTTTAACAATGTTATTGAAGTAGTAAGATAAAAAGTGCAGTGAGATGAAACAAATTACTTCAATGCAATCAGATTGCATTTCTATAAAGTTATAAATAAGTAGGTACGCAGTTGTATTGTTCTAGTTAGTACGAGTAGGAAGGTACTAGTAGCACTAGTAGGTACTACTTCATGTCTGTCGCACGTCAGAGCTATATTAATGTGTTTCATTTTATGTTTATACTGCTTCATTTTTAATCTATGGCACTTGGTCCAGCGAATGCGATAAAGCTCTCCACAAGATTGCGCACGTATCGATTTCCATTAGAAAAACAGTACCTAAATGGTCCCAATGTCGGGACGATAAGAGCATTAGCATTAGTACCCACGTAGATCGACTGAAATCACCCGAAACAAAGCGAACAATAGGATAAATCTACAACACTCAGCCGTTGCCGAGTGATTGATGATACAACTTTATTTATGACACTTCCCTGTTAAACTATTAAAAGAATATAAGATTGAAGTGATGAATCATGATGAATTGTAATACTTTAGTAGATTACACTGAAGTTAAAAAGTATGATAATAGAAGTAGTAAAAATATCTTGAGTTCCGAAATCACATACACATTGATTGCAAGATGAGATAGCAGATGATTGATTTATTGAGGATGAATACAGGGTGTTTTTTTATAAAAGTATGTATAAAGCGCTATAACAACGCGTTCAAACCCAAGTGATTAAAGCGGTGTCCTTCGTCAGCGACAAACAGCCCGACGCGCCAGCGTGATGAGTGAGATTAATCAAAACAATGCCATTCCGTGCTTGCTGCCTACGTGCCACTCTATGCGTACGTCATAGCGGCGCGTCGCGTCGCTTCGCATCGCGTTTGACCTGCTTAATACGTTTATTATTAATTTATTTATTTAAAGATGCTCATTAAACAGGGTAAAAAGGCGATCTTAATGCCATACATTCATACCATTTCCTTGCTGAAAACTAGCTCTTTTTCCGCCCGCTCAATTAATAAAGCTTCTCCTGAGAACTTACAAACGACAACTAACAAACAATCATTTTCATCTGTTTTTAGTTTCTTTTTAGATCGTTCGTTCGTTCGTTCGTTTCAGCCAAATGACGTCCACTGCTGGACAAAGGCCTCCTCCAAGGTTTTCCACAATGCACGGTCCTGCGCTGCCCGCATCCAGGCTATTCCCGCGACCTTTACCAGATCGTCGGTCCACCTAGTAGGAGGCCTGCCCACGCTACGTCTTCCAGCCCGTGATCGCCACTCAAGAACTTTTCTGCCCCAACGGCCATTACTATGGGCCTCATAAGAAGGCTCAAGGTCACCCAAAGGGCGATGGAGCGGGCCATGCTTGGAGTTTCCCTGCGTGATCGAATCAGAAATGAGGAGATCCGCAGGAGAACCAAAGTGACCGACATAGCTCGCAGAATTGCTAAAATCAAGTGGCAGTGGGCGGGGCACATTGCTCGTAGAGACGATGGCCGTTGGGGCTTTTTAGATGTTCATAACAAATTAAGTTAATTCAACTTTATTTCGTTGCAGTAACTTCTTTGTTCGTGCTTTAACTAAGAAATGGACAACACGCATAAGTTGTAATATTAAGTTAAATTATGACTTAATTTAAAGTTTAGATCACACACATTACACTAGTTTTTATTTCGCCTCAATCCATCCAGTATTACCGAAGATAGAGCCTCGAGAAGTTTACGGACATTTTAAAATTTTCAAAAATTTCCAATATTCGCGCGTGACGTCACAACATGATTTTGCAGCCCCCGCACGTTAACCCATTTACCACTTTTTGTCTTTTTCCAACTAAAATAAAATTTTACCTAACTGACAACTGTTGTTAGTTGTCATCGTTCAATCACAAACATTTCAAACTAGGCGCTACAAAAGTAACCATTATTATGCCACCTATTGCCAATTTTGTGCAGTATGAAGCCATTTTTACATTTATGCACTTTTCTGGAAAAATAACCAAGTTTGTGTCTCTGTGCTCAATAACGAGTAAATAGTCCAGTTATTTGTTAGTAATGTAAGTTAAATAGATTTAGAGTTGTGAAACAGTCAAATTAATGTACCTGCTAAATTGCGAGTTATTTTTTCTTTGATCATGGCAGGACACGCTGCCGGGTGTCCTAAATATGCTGAAGTATTAAAAAATTCGCGTTGCTGAAGTATAATTTTTTTTTTGTCTCGTTTGTTTCTACATTACATAATTGTATCCTACTAATATTATAAAATGCGAAAGTTTGGATGTCTGGAAGTTTAAAATAAAGTAAAGTAATGTTTATTTCTCACCAACATAACAGATAATATTATGATAACAAACAATCAGGAATAACAAAAAGTAAGAATGTTGGTGGGTTGATACCTGAACTAGGAAGATTCCTGTGTCTCAGGTTTGTTACTCTTTCACGAAAAAAGTACTCAACGGATTTTGTTGAAACTGTACAATATTATTGTTTTGTTTGTAACCCAGATTAACATATAGGCTATAATTTATGCCGATCTGTGACACTAAATTTCACGCAGGTGAAGCCGCAGGCAAAAGCTAGTGAGTGCGGAGCGATTATGTAAGGTTGTTCATGGATGGAAAATGAATACAATTGATCATCAAATCGTTTACCTAAATTCGAAATTTTGACCATTCCATGAAGACCGAAAAGTGACCGGTCGTATAAAACCGTTTCATGGATTTGCGTTTTATTATCGAAAAACATTGGCTAAAACTCATTTTCTTTAACAAATAATAAATCAAATTCATGTTTAAATGCAGTTTATGACATAATTTTTAAATTGTCACTATTAATATTTTTTACTGAATAACCTGTAAAAGTTAATTCTACTATTTCTGAAAAAACACCTAAAAGTAACCTTTTCATTAGTGTAACCTAAAAGTAACCAATGCAGTTCAAAAGTAACCTAAAAGGTTACAAAAGTAACCTTCTGGCAACACTGGTTCATTATGAAAAACCTATGGAAAACCCAAAGGCCTCTCGCCTTTGTCCAGCAGCTTTGTGAACGTCATTTGGCTGTAACGACGAAATAGGAAAGAATGTAACTATCAAAAATCTTCTCTAAGGCAGCATTTTTCCAATTTCGCAACGAGCGCGGCAATCACACTTAACTAACAGAGAGCATAGCGAAATCTATTTTAATCACCGATTTTCAAAACTCCCGGAACACTTTCCAGGTAACCACGTTAATTTGTACCAAACGACTGGACTATAATTAAATTGATATAAAAATTTGGCTACATCTTCTCAAAAACAAAAGAACTGGTGCTAAAAGGGTTAAGTGACGTTTTGACATTTGTAGAGGGCCTTGTAGAAGGGGAGGCTATGGTGCTGAATGTGGATTAACTCGAGTGTCATAGTAACTTATTAGACTGCTAAGCTTGATGATAAAAAGAAAAATATTTTATTCAATGTACATAGTCTGGTCATAAGTTCTGTCATATGATGATAACTTTTGAATTTTGAATGAAGGTTTCATAAACATTTTTTACTGAATTAGAATTAAAAAGAAAAAATGTGCGATAGTTCGAATTTTATTGTATGTGTAGTGGACGCATAAAGAAGTCCGAACTGCAGTTGTCACGTTGCATTGCTACGCGCCAAAGCAGATTTTCGTTGTGCTGAAAAAGTTTAGTTTATCTTTTTATTAAATGATAGGTATAGGTGTACCAGAATCTCATGGCAAACAAAAATATTGGAAAAGTGTGTCTTTCATATGGCAAATGTCTATGGCTTTATTGTCACCTGTCAAAGTAAATCAAGTGAACTGTCAGTCGCTGCAGAAATTTTGTAATCTCTTCATGCCTATTTGTTATTTTTGTGAAAAAGTCGAAAAAGCTTAAGCAAGTCATATTGTTTTCAATGTGTATTGTAAAATAAGGCATAATTCAAAGTCAATCTTTGATTTTAAAGCGCGTCGTTGAGTTGACAGTAAGTTGGAGTGAAATTGGATACATTTAGTTTATTACCTAACTGCGTCAGAAGGAGGGTTTTTTTTAAAATATTATTCTTATAATAGCTGCTTTATCGGGGGTTTCAGGTGTACCTCACAAATTGGTGCAGAGGAATGGTGAAAAAGTTATGACCATGTAAATAAAATTGAAAAAGATTTCATCAAGTAAGATGTAAGATAGAATAATTGAAATGGTGGAAGAGCAATTTATAATAAATACCTCTTTATCTTGATCATCTATTGAAGAAAAGTGGAATCCTTGGAATCGTTTTCTAGTTCTGAATGAAGTGATTAGTTATAAGTATGATACATAATAAAATTAGTTACATAAAGTAATATACGATTTACTTATTTTTCAAGACATTTTCCTATTATTATTACTGACGGGATTGCTACCATGTACCTTAGTTTTGAGTTTCCAATATTTCGGCACTGTTGCAAGCGCCATGGTCACGGAGTAACTGAAGAAATTAAAACCAGACATCGTTCAGATGTGCGTTCAAAAGACCTGAGATTTAAAAAAATCCCACGTTTTGTTTAAACAGTAAGCGAAAAAAAAGTGACTTGAAAATGGAATACAAAATGATAAGGTATGGTAAATGATAAGTCTTTATCAATGAAGAAGCAGAAGTTCAATTTCATGTGTCCTCCATCTAGGCTCGTCACTCAAAGTTTGGCTGCGGTCTCAAATTTGGGCTTAATTGAGGTATTTTTTGGGTGAGAGGCATAAGAACTAATGCCGTTTTATGTCAAAAATTCATACTTAAAGGTAATCAACCAGGTACAAAGTATTTCCTTGTATGTTAGTCTGCCACTCTTTAGTAAGTCCCGAAATCCCCGCTTCGGCTCCCCTACTAACCATTCTAACCATTGTACACAGATAATATCTTACATGCAGCTTTTCATGTTACTACGTCACATTTTCAAAATCCGCGCGGAAAATCGCTCCTAGCGGAAGAGCGCACTTTGAGCTTGAATATTTCAGTCATTTTTAAAGATATCAAAAAAGTAAAAATACAGTACTCATTCTAATTTTTTGTAGTATTTTTTGGCATCTTCAACAAAAATTGTGCGCCATGTCCATTACCATTTTCTCGATTGGTAGCTAAATAGACTATTCTATCAATGACTAATGAAGCTACCATGCCAGATAAATGATCACGTTATTGTTGTGGAAACTATTCATCAGACCTCTTAAAGGAACCATTACTCATTCAGATTAATGTTCAAGATAGTCAGCAACTTTGTAACTACGACTAGAGGGCTCTAAATAAGGGCCACCGGCCAGTGTGGTCCACTTTACCACCAAGAGCTATCTAACTTAGGTGGATCGCTGTAATGACAGCATGGCTTTGCCGTTTAAGAGCGACCAACGTGACACCCGCAATACCCGCATGAATAATATTTATTGATAAGTTGAATAGTCAAAGAACCACTGATTAAGCAAACACGCGCCACAATTGCTCTACGTGTTTTTTCGTCTTTGACCTTTAGAAGAACTTACCTAAGTACACAGAAAAAGCTCATTCCCCGTCTCATTTCATCTCGTTGAACATGAACACCTTACCTGTTTATTGAAAGATGTTAAAAATATCTTGATAAGGTCAGATGTCATATCAATGAAAACCTGCCTCGGTAGGTAAACGACTTATTACATAGGTAGGTAGTTACGATTGCAAGAGTCATCATTTTAGGCAGCACAGAAATTTTTAGTAACCCTACACTCGCCCAGTAAAAGATCTGATGGTCAATGTGAAACAAAAAGCGTAGCAATCTATTCTGTAAAGAAAAGATCCGACCGTCCGAAGATAGGGATTTTTCGTTATCTTAAATCAAACGAAAACACTCCCTTTCGATCGTCCCCTCTCTAGGTAATTTTATTGTCTTATTTTACCTCGCAGAGTGAGAACAATAAAATAATAGTGAAGTTGCAGCAATTCAATTTGTTACTCTATTTATTTTAGGACTACTGTGAATCTAGATAACCAGTCAGTTAATCTTTAATCAAATCTATATTACCTACTTAGTGTGTTTAGTCCTACCTACAATAAATAAGATAAATCTGGGTATTAATATGGCGATAAATCTAAATGTATTTCAGTGATTTCTATATTTAAAATATTTGTAACGCAACATTTCAGAAATTGTATACTTTACTAGGAGTTATTTTAGGTGTTCATAACATATTCTGTTCAACTCTGAAGTTAAAATTAGTATTACTAAAAGTTATTCAGTGATGAAACTAACAAGTCAATATTGAGTTCGTTCGCCTGCGAGCTTTTGTCGGCGAGACTGCTCGCGCACCTGTGTGCCACTGAACTACGGCTAAAGTCACCAGGCGTTTAGGGCTATCCTATGAATATTTCATTCTACCTAGGAATTTTTGAATGGCTAATTGGTTATGTAACCAAAACCAGCGTAAAAACTAATAAAATATGTGTTTTAAACCGCGCTCCGCAAATATGATATTACCGACCTTATACCTATAGAGGTGATTTACCTCTCTTTACAATGGATCATGGTAAACAAACGTGAACATGTTAAGTAGTCTAGTTTGCAAGTTCGTAAGAACTTTTGTGTGGTAAAATGTCCCAGACATTCATTTGGATCTGGTTACTCTACACAACAAACAATCTAATAAACAACGTTACTATTAGGTACTAGAAAGTTTCGACAAGAGAATAGGCACTTATTATTTGATTTTATTCTACTACAAAATATATTTTACGCTATATTATTATTCGGCTTAGTTGTTGTTCACACATTTTTCTTGAATCTCATACGTATTTACTTAGGATTTTATTCAAGGCAAAAAACGGTGGGTGATTTCGGTGTGTGTACTCAAGATAATATTAGAAAAATATTACGTTAGTTACTATAAAATAAGAAAAGTGCCTAGCTTCGTGTGTGTCATCATTTTTCATAAGTTAATCCAAAAAGAAAAACGCTTTTGACAGCAACCAGTTATTAATGTTCTTCTGGCATTCAATGTGAATGAATGTACCTTACGCTACATTTAAAATAGGCAATAAGTAGGTAAAGTAGCAATTTTCATCAAACTCGTACTTCTCACTTCCACCATGACCTACCTAGACCTACCAAAGAGATTGTGCTGAAGATTATTGATAATATTCACTGAGGTGTTGATTAATGTTATGGTGTCTACTCTAAAATAGTCGAATAGTGAAAAGTATGCGGGATCCGCGAAGTTTGCAGTGGACAAACTACTTAATACAAGTTTAAATGGTGCAGTCCTGTTGTCCCCCCTGCTTGGCCCCCCTGGGGGAGCCAACAGGATTTCGAAATCCTGTTGTCCCCCCTGGCTAGGGGAGACAACAGGACTAGATTTTCAATCAATGATTTGAGGACTGTTGTCCCCCCTGGCAAACATTGGGTATTTAGAAGCTATATATTTTTGTAACATTTAAGAAGTACTGGCGTACCTACCTACCTGACTAAATGCCATATTGACAAACTAAATACCTAAACGTATGTCAAATAGGGGAAAGTAGTACGAGATGATCCCCTTAAGCGGGAATCGCTGTAAAATACATATTTTTCAAGGTAAACCAAAAATAAAGACGATTACTACTAGTATATTTATCTATCCAACTTTCCTTATACTCAAAACCAGAAATTAATTGAGGTTTCATTAAAATATTTCATTTTTTGCAAAACCTTACAAAGTGATCATCTTGTACACCCCTGTGGGTAAGATGATCCCCCAGGTAGAGGTAAGATGATCCCTATGATTCTGTTCTATGATCTATTCTTTTCTGGTTATATTCCTTTCGGAGTACCTAATTATGCGACCAAATTGTTATAAAGTTAGAAAAGAAAAACATTTACGAATTAAATAACGAAAATGACTGATTCTTTCTTAGTACCTGCTAAAAAGCGTTTAAATAATTGAAACGCTTTTTGGCTGGAGCTGTGTTGAATATATCACAAATAAATTCACCTGCTTCATCACCCTCTACCCCAGCACATGCTTTATGGCCCCATTTTCCACATGCATAACATTTTATCCATCCTTCATCCTTGGTATCGCTTGAAAACTTTTCTGTTCAGTACAGCCACTCAGTATCATCTCCTTCAGACTCAGGTGAGTTATATGAAGTTCTCTTTCTTTTATTTCACTTCCCTTTACCTACTCCATTGACTATTTTGTTTTAATTCCCAGGGATCATCTCGTACATATAGGAAGGGATCATCTTGACCCAAGTCCCACTTTTTGTTAAATATTTGCTAAAATAATCTACAAGTACGCGGCTACGTTTTTATGGCCAAAATATTAAAATTAAACATAATAGAAAGCCTAACGACAACAGTAATTGCATTTAACATTGTTTGAACAAAAGTAACATAAGCTCAAAGTCATGCCTATTTTAGATCAGAAGTACACAATTTTTCTTTTTTCTCGTCAAATTCGATGTATCGCTCACGCTACCATTACGATTTGACTGAGGCGGGGATGTGTCCAGAGCTATGTTTTACCAGTGAAAGAAACTAAATGACGTTAGTGGTTTCAGCACAATCGCGAAAGATCATCTTACCCCAGGGGATCAACTCGTACTACTTTCCCCTAATAATTAACATCTTGTTAACGAAAGAAATATAAGTTGTTGGTACCGGTAATATTTCTGACTTTTCCAAAATCTGCTTTACTTGCTTTTAACAGATCGTTATGAATTATCCCTAATAAATAATATTATTCGTAAATATTATTTCTTAGCAACATCTTAGAAAATTCAGATTAAAATAAAAACTGCCTAAGGCGGGAATGAGGGCTATCGTTTTTATACTTAACAGTTGGCACCCCTGGCGATTAACAGGACCTTACTCTACAGTGGCGCTGTAGCCGCCAGCGACCACAATAAAAATCGTCATCGAATAGAAACAATGAATGTTTGCAGCCGAAGCCACAAGCAACTTTCTGCACAGAAACACCACATAGGTCATCATAATAGAAACAGGAATGTGGCCCTGACAAGAGCCGTTGCATAGCTCTGAGAAGAGCTGTTTTGTGTAACCACTGCACGTCGCACCGTCCCTCATCACAGCACCAGCACCGCTCGCACCACTGTCACCAAGCAGCATCACCAACGCCCACGTGTGGAGCGGCGAGCCGCGTGTACCTAAATGCGACAGTACTTTATCTGTCTGTCTGTTACGAATTCACGCATAAACCATTGAACCGATTTTGATATTTGGTAAAGAGATAGTTTTGAGTGCCGGGTCCCGGTTTTTTAAACAGGAATGCGCTCTATATTTTTTTTCTGTGACAGACAAAATTTTATGCGAAGACGTGGGCAAAAGCTAAGTATAATGCTTGACAATATTTTTTATTCTCATGGATAAAAAATATTGTCTTCTGTAAAGTTGACTAAAAATCCGTTTAGTAGGTAGTTTTTACGTGAAAGAGTATCAAACATCTATACTATTCCATACTCCCATTTGTAATATTAGTAGGTAGGACGCTAAAACTGCATAATTTTAAATTAGTCATAATTATATTCCACAAATTAATTGCTCAGTGATTCATCATTCAACTAGCGGCCGCCCGCATCTTCGTACCTACGCGTGGACTCCGTTTTACCCCCTTATGTGTGGAATTTCGTAAAATCCTATTATATGTTTCGTATTATTTCCTATCCTTAAATAAATAGATAAATAAAATTCGTTCTTGGCAGATGTCTACACCCTATAAGGAACCTACCTGCCAAATTTCAAGTTTGTAGGTGTCAGTACCGGCACCAACCTTATTTTTTTCCTTATCAAAATGGTAATTATTATTTAACAAACGTTTAGGTATTCACTCATTTTGGGAATTTGGCATTCAGTCAAGTACTTCAGTATTTCACAAATTATGTTATAAAAATACATGGCTTTTAAATAATGTTTGCCAGGGGGGACAACAGGACTGCACCGTTTAAATATGTATTAAGTACATAAATACAGTATCATTGTACCTATCGGGTGTGCATTAGTTACCTAGTTTTAAGTTTCTTAGTGTACAATACAATGTATTTTATTGCAATAAATAAATAAATAATTAAATGTTTAACGAGATCGATAAAACCTTGTCATTAGCTATTGTTAAGAAGGAGTGCGTTTATTTGTTGTCTTGAAGTTCTTTAGGCGCAAGTTCGTCCCACTTTTTTATTTATTCTGAAAATCTTGTTTCCTAGCGAAATCTTTAGTTTTCTTTTTAAAACTCGCTTGATAATTCAACTAAAATCAAAGAAAATTATTGACACCTTTATAAAATATTATAAAACCAACTTTATGCTGTTGTATAAAATGGCGCCCAAAATCGCGCAAACAAGGCAATTTACAATTTCGAAGTACGCAAGCATCTCAGGCTTCCAGCCATTTCTCCGCGTAATTACTTTAAACTTAATTGGTTTCAGACGACAAATAACTAGTATTTTCCTTGTTAATAATTGGCATTTTTAGAAGGACCATGAACTTGGTAAATTAATATATATAACAACAAAAAAAGCAATTTGTTTCGAAACTAACTTTTATATTACCAAAAAATAATAGGCAGGCAATTTTCTAAATAAACACGGAGCAATTAAGTACGTAGGAAAGTAACTAAGTACTTACCTACACTACGAGTAGGTAGTTATGTCCCACAATCGAACCTAGAACCTTCGGATCGAGGGAACTCAACTTTCAAACCACTAATCACGAATTAGGTGAATATGTACGTAGGTACCTAAATTATATCATGGTTTTAGAATCTTCAGTTAGCATCTCGAGAGATGAGCATAAAGCAATAAAGAGCCAAGTAAACAATGGGCAAAATGGTACCCGGCTCCAATATGTAGATATGCTTTTAGTGTCGTTTGAAAGGTCTTACCAAGACGAACAACTTTTACTATGGCCACCAGCCTCAGATCTGGTTGCGTTCGAAGATAAACATACTTTTTTGCAGAATGGTACGGCTCCAATACTTAGTTATGTTTGTAGTGTCGTTTGAAAGGTCTTAACAAGACGAACAACTTTTACTATGGCCACCAGCCTCAGATCTGGTTGCGTTAACGCGCATAAACGTTAAATATTTTAATTTTCATACAAATCGCATTTTATAAAATTTATTTTGTATGAAAATTAAAAAAAAAAATATATCAAATTTCTGACTTCACCATACCATATAAGCCCATGTTAACATGGGCTAGTGTCGGCTCATATACCCATTTACCTAACACCATGTGTAATGATTGATAGGGATATGTGAAATAAATATTATATTTGGAAAACCACTAGTTTTATTACTTCTTAAGGGTTTTATTATGGGCAGCCACTTTGCGATTTGGTTTGGAAAATTTCATGAAAAGGATATGGTCCTGTAAGCGTGGTCGTAGTGGTAATTTGCCTGATGTTATTTTCCACTAATAACGGCACACGGGGACGTGCTACTTAAGGTAATAGCTGGCAAAATATATTCTCTAAAATCAGTCAATATGAAAAGAAAATCGACCACTTACCTACTTATTCGGATCTTCATTTTGCCGAATGAATAAGTTTAGGTATAAAAAATAAGTCAGTAATCGAGTATTGAAAATAAGTATTTTCGCAATTAAAAATAAGTTAAGTTTGATTGTTTGGTAGGTATTTTTTCTCAATATTGCCCCGTTCCTTTGTACGAGAGTTAACACGTTAGTCAATGTAGTTACTAACTAACAGCAGCCTGTATAATAAAACATCAATGTACTTCATGAATTCTTATATTAAAACTAACGTCACAAATCACAATCTTTAATAATAAACAAAGTTTCAAACTTTACTCGAACATAAATTCTAGCATTCTTCCTCTACATTACATAAAAATCACTGAAACAATTGTATTGTTTATGACAACAGCTTCTGTTTCCCATAAACATTTCACTGGGATTTTGCATTCATAATTTCATTTGTAAAAGGCACTAAAAGTGTTGCATGGCAAATGTTGCATTGATAAATTATTAATCATCATATAAAAGTGTACATACTGTTACATAATTGTAAATTTGATGGCTTTCTACGAAACTCCATTAATTTAGACACAATATTATTGCGTAAATTCTATTGATAATACATATTGCATCCAATTTATTTATAATTTAAAGACATCAGTATTTAAGTTTGACTAGCAGATTCAAGAAAATGTAAACACCGCTCACACCCATGAGTCCATAATTTAGTGTAAAAATTTACATTCAGTGTGTACAAAATTAAAGATTAAGGGCCGATTTTTCAATCGTCAGACAACTTTTAACTGAAGAATAAACTTGTCACTTTGACATATTTTCTATATTGAAACTGTCAACGTGCCAAACTTATTCTTCAGTTAAAAGTTATCCGACGATTGAAAAATCAGCCCTTAACAAATAGTGTTACAATAAAATAATATATTCTACTTTCAAAGTGTGTATATGTTTAGTGCAAAATACCTAATAGTGTGTGGTTCTACAATACTATTTAAAATTAGGCTAGTTAATTTCAATCAAATTTTACCTACCTCTTACCAGTAATTACATAAATCTAGTTTGTACCATTCAAATGCATTTCAATTAAGAATATTGTCTAAAATGAGCAGATTTTTTTTGCACAAAATGTGCATTTACAGAATTTATAATACCATGCACACACAGACACTACAAATATTCATGACAATTAATTGACGTTAAATTGAACACACTATAAATATGTTTCAAAAACATGACAAAGAAAAACTATTGCCACAAACATTGCAAATAAAGAAAAATAATACATGATATATTTTCACAATACAAACAACATAATTCTAAGAAATACATAAAGTCCACTGGATTCTAACTATATTAATGCAGTTTGAAGTACTGTAAATATATTTTGAAAAGTATAATTTAAAGTAAACAGCAAACCTCACATGTCCAAATCAAATATGAGATCATTCTTGAACAAAACTTCTAAGTATTTGCCCTTGTTCAACTTATCAGGGTTGTAGAGATCGGTGTTATGTTTGATGTTATCACAGGTGAATTTTTCACGATTTTTTTTACTATCACCTTTAGTATTTTTTTCACTGGGATTATCATTGTCCGATTTCCATATGGTTGGCTCAGACCCTTCACCCTGATGTTTGTTATCAATAATATTCAACATAGAACTTAATGGTGCATTTCCATTATTGATGTCTTTATCAGTGACATTGGCAATGTCATAAGGTTCAGAGTACACTGGTGTACTTTTGCATTCAGTTTCCGCATCAGAAGTATCGGCGAGGCCGCTGTCACGCCTCTGCTTTAGAACAGATTTCAATCTGGGCTTGGAAACCTGAAAAAAATGAATTCTCATTATAATCCTAATAAGAAACATCTAGACAATTGGACCGCGAAAACGCATATATATAATGAAGATTGATTACAATTCGTCGTTTCTGTTTTTCGGCACTTGTAAGAATTGTATATTTAAAAAAATATCTCAAACTTTTTATACTACAAGCTTTACATGCTTCTAGTAAAAAAAACTACAACATGATGTATTTGGCTTATGCTGTGCAAACATATTGCTACATTACACATCTCAATACACTTGATTAAATATTACATTTGCTGCTATTTATTAAGACCGTCAATATCATACCTTTGAAGTTGTAATGTCGTCCTCAGCTTCGCTTTCACTGCGGCGTCGGTCTTGACTACGTTTTTTACTTTTCTTTCGCTGGTTTTTCTTTTTCTGACCTTCTATTGATGAGTTGTATCTGAAAATTATAAACATGCATTGTTAAAAACAATTTCATAAAACTTAAATTTCAGTATGTGCATCTTAAGATGAGGTTTTAGTAGATTTATGTAGGTCAATTCTTAACCCATTATAGACTGAGTTTTCTTTAAGTGTCAGATTTTTGTTTTTTTGAAATATGTTCATAATTATGGTCTACATAATGCTATACAAGCATTAAAAAAATGATCCGACCTGTAATCTAGAAAAAAAATGCTGGTACCATATGGTACCGCTAGCCTCTTACCGTGTCAGTCTGTTAAAACATAACTTTATCATGGGCTTTATAAAAATAGGGTTAATTATATATTTTATTATTATTATTATATGTATTAATATACAAGCAAATAACAGAAGTGATATTAAATGTAAAAAAATCTGTATATTGGGTAAGGAATATTCATTTTTATCTTTGAATATTCAAAAATTTGGAATGGAGCTTGGCATTGCACACTGCACTTAGCCCCATGTAACATTTCCTATACTCTAATATTGTTCGAGAGTTGCAATTATCTCGAGTTCGTTCTATAAATATCTGCTTCGTTTTGGGACCTTCATCGTCCTCCAAAACTGCCAATGTTTCGTGTAAGTTACATCTAAAATAAATAAAAACCCATGGTTTTGTAAAGTATAGGAAACTATTTTACTTTATCTTCCTGTATACCTTATATACCATTGAATATATCACATACTTCCCAATAAATACAGTTAAAACTAAAAATCATAAAATAATTAAAAAGACACGGTAAGCGGCTAGCGGTACCGTACGGTACCAGTAATTTTGACATACAATATTTCCCATTATTATTATCTATCGACGTAATTTTACACCATTTCACAATAAGAGCACTTATGGAGAATACAAGATTGTAACAAAATCAGTATTTCACTATCACACAAAAAAAATATGATCACTTACTTGAATGGCGCGTCAATTTTTAAGAGAAAATTTTGATGCGCTCACTTCAATCATTAATTACACACAACTGAAAAGAATAACTGTAAATTTTTATTCCTAGAAGCATAGACCATATCTATTGGCTACGACTTGCATCAATCAGAGCACTGCATCTTTTCACGTGTTAATGTATAGAGCCAAATTAAAACACACAAAAAAGTGGTACCATATGGGACCGCTAGTCTATAATGGGTTAATATAATTTTAAATATTTTTTATTACATACAATAACAAAATAAGGCTATTAATAATATCTGTTCAATGGCACAATTTTGATAAGCTGAAAGATTACACTGTTTACGTAAATATTTTATCATCTGTATCCCTTCACAGCAAAAGTATCCAAACAAGATAAAATTCAAAACATACCTATAAAATTGCCTTGCTATAACATCGTTAAATCTAACAGTCTTTTTCAGACTGCCTTCTTCAGGTATGTAATCAGAACTTATGTAGTCCATGGAAGAAGCTATGTCACCTACACTGGACTCTGAGAAACTCCTGTTCATTGACATTGGTTTGCGTAAAATACTCTTGCCTCCATATTCGCAGCTGCTAGAATCTGTCCAGACTATCTCCTTATCAACAGAAGTAGGAGATTCAACATCATCTTCATCAAGTTCCTCATCTTGATTTGATGAAACCACTATGTTGGTCTCAGAACCCAAATTTGTTACTTCTATTACTGGTGAATCAATGTTAGAATCTTGGGAGGACACTTGCACATCAGCCTTGAATGTCTTAGTTATTTGAGACATATCAAAATGTTCACTGATCATTGAATCTTCACTCAAACCAATTTGGAACTTTTGGGGAGCATCACCCACAATTTCTAACTGCAAAATAACATTATTATCCCAAGCCTCCCCAGTCACATTATCAAAGTTTACACAATCATCAAACTTAATAATAGCAGCATAATGTACCGGAACAAAACCAGACCCAACGGATGTGAACTTGATTAAGACTTTGCTGTCTATGTGTTCCACTTTTACAGAATCTGGTTCAGTATTTTTAACATGAAAAGTAAATGCAACAACATCATCTAATACATTATGGGTGTATGATGGTAGTGTATAGCCAAGGCAGTCTTTCAAGAATGACTCTAACTTCACAGGATTAGGGGTTTCAACAGAAATCTTAGAAGTTTCATTGACAGTAGAAGATAGCTCTTCTATTCTATTAGTCTTGGAATCTTCATCACTCTGTGAGCCAGAGTTCTCTTCACTCTCCACACCACTGTCTACTTTTAATGAGTTGGAGTTGTCATCATTCAGGTTTTGTTTTAGCACTGGAAGGGTCACAATCAATTTCCTCTTGGTTTTATCAAACTTAGCACTACCACATTCATCATTAACAGCATAAGGGAGAGTTATATCTAGTTTATATTTTGCTGGGTTCTCAGATTTTAAACACAATGATTTTTCTTCAACATCAAGCACACATTCCTTGGTTGAAGATAGAAGTGGCAGGTTTACTTCAACAACTAAATGACTCGGAATGGCTGTATATTGTTTACAATCTTTGTGATAGGTGTAATCTTGAAAATCAACATTCTTCTGTTGTTTGATAATATACTTTGGAATGGTGTAACCATTATCAGAAGCATGCTTAAACTCAGCTTTTTGAGTCTTAGTTTTTCTTTTCTCTTTTTGGGGCTCAGTAGGTACATTTGTAGCAGTTTCAGTCTCAGAATAGTTGCGCTGAGGGTACAATTTCTCAAGTACTTCAGGTGATAATTGTTCAGATTCATCTTCTACCGGTGGCTTGAAATTCGGATCTTCTTTTCTAATCACAGCAGGAACATTCATTCCTTTATAATAGGACTTTGGAAAACGGAAGTTATTACTATCAAAATGGATGTTGTAGGTTTTTTGTAATCCCTCATAGGCTGTTTTATTTACCAACTCCCGGAATTGTTTGTTGACCTCAGCCATGCGCAGGGTATCGGGATGAAATACGACATCGTAAATAATACAGCGCTGTCTTTTAAGGTCATAATCTTCTCGGGGAGGAATAATTGAGTACGGTAGCTGCCAATTCATACCTTTCTGCCCGTTAACCTCCTGAACCTTGCAAGACGGTTTGCCGATGTTTTCGTTGCTACAAATGTTTATAAATGCTTTCCTGTCGCCTGCGACACTTGTTTTGATAACATATCCTCCTTTGGGATTAATGAAAGTAACATCATAGCCACGCTCTTTTTCTAGTTGGGTCATTTCTTGCTGATAGATCGCTTGATTCGCCGGGTCACGTACCTCTTCACAGTAATCGGCCAGCAAATCTCGAAATTTCTTGTTTTTCATTGCCTCTTGTATCACTTCAAGATCGGAACGAGTAAGTTGCGATTCTTCATCACGAGGTTTTAATCCCGTTGCCATTTTGCCTAGTGTTTGTTAGCCAATTTATAAATAAACACAGTTGTAATTACGCATCCAAATGATTTTCAGCCGTGCTGACGAAATGTCTGCTGAAGCTGATAAAACTGACCATAGAGAAAAGTAATACTGAAACTGACAGTAAACCATATGTCTGATTGGTCGATGGATGAGAGAGAATATCTATGGATGGATATGTAATGGAAAAATCTCGAAATTAAAAATACCGGTTCAATCATAATACCGGTAACACGTTTTATAATAATCGACTTAAATCAGTTGAGGATTATACTTTTAACAAGTGGTAACTAACTAGTTTTAGTCAGATAACCATTGTACCCTTGAAAAAAGATCCATACACAAATGTAATTAAGCATCGCGAGCGCAACAAAATTACGAGCTCTGAGTTCGCTTTGTTACGACTCTGTTGCATGTAATTGTTGTAATTGATTTACATTAATAACATTGTTATAATTCGACTTGATACGACCAATAATCCATAATACCGGTATCCCAAATGAATTTTTAACCGCTGTGTGTGAATAGTCTTTTCAATGCATTATCTTTGGTTTCAACAACTACGAAGCTACGAACTCAAGGCACGTGGTCGTGGTAAAACAAATACTGTCACTGTCAAACTGAATCTTATTCAGAGGTTTACAACAATTTAATGAAATAAATTTTATTGTTTGTATTTAAGATTATTTTGGATAACTGGAGGAGAATGACGAATGGCATTAAGCTCGCCTTAATGTGCTGTGATTAATCTGTGAATGCTGTGACACAATTTCAAACAAGGTTTATGTGTCAGCAAAATCTTGCAGTCTCATTTTATAACAATTTTAAATGATGTCCTTAATTTCCGTATTTACTACTCACTATAAATATAGACAGCATACAGAGAGCATAATGATGATCATTACTGTTGTAGAAAATTCAATAAAACTAGTTAATTAATCGTTCGATCGTTAATATTTAAGACATAAGAAAGATATATCTTTTTGAATTATCCAAATCGGACCATTACTACGAAGATATTAAGTAATAAACATAGTCATACCCAGCTTCTGGCCGAGGGGGAGTCATACCCAGCTTATGCTGTCCTTTCCTGCAGCAGCTGGCCCGCCCATGGGAACGGCGAATAGATAGGTAGGTTTAACTCAGAAAAAGTAAATAACAGGTAGGTATTGCGTGTACATCGAAATTTTAATGATCTTCATAGCAATGTCTTGTAGCCTAGGCAGAGTGTATCTGCCTCAGCTATACCTTATTGTTAGAAGTAAATAAATTAATACTTATACATTTTTATGTTTTACTTGGAAGAAGATATGACTATAACAACACTTATGAACACTTTATTTGAATAAATCGCCAAATATCGTCGCTTGCCTCTCTAACTGACGTAAGTACGTAACTGACATTTTGCAAAATTTTCAGGCGGTTAGACAGATCGATTCGTCTTGCGAAATTGATTAAGATGGTGTAGATAACTCAGTTTCGAAAAAAATGTCAGTTAGAGAGGCAAGCGACGATATACCACCGCGGAGACCCCAATCGGGTCTCCGCGTTCCATTGAATCGTATGAGCGTATGGATTTTTTGCGATATTTTTCACAATTTCTATTTTTTAAAATTACCTATCGATAGTTTACTTTATTCTGATGAATAAATGTCATTACAAGTTTTTCTCTAACACTGATAGTTTGGCTAGAAAAAAATATTTTCTATCCACGCAGTACGCCGGCAGCGTTCAGATGCGATATAGTGACGTCATCGTTCCCGCGCCGGGCGGTCAGTGAACTTTTTTAGTAATTTGGCCCTAACTTCGTCAATTTTTGTCGTAGAACAAAAATTTTTGGACTACATATTAAGGATTTCTTAGCCCTATAAATCTGCATTCACAGCTAAAAATCGAAATGATCCCCACTATGGAGTACATAACTAAAAGTACCATTAAAAATATTTTAAGACTCGTTAACATTGTTTTTCATCATAATAACCAAATAATAGTTGGTCATCTCTGGAATTTCATTTTGACAGTGACAACATTGACATTTTTAAAAGCGACTCCATTTCATAAAGCTATATTTTACCGTTGTCGCTTATGATTGGTTTACAAAATAAACACACCGGTAGCTGGCGAGTGTTGATTGGGTGATACAGAATTTGTGACATTTCTGAGAATGGAGGGGAGTAGAGGGAGCGAGTGTTTTTTTTTGTTGTTTGTGTTGTGAAAAACATGTGGTGGTGTCAGTTGCTTTCATGAAAAGTATTAGTAGTGTTCTTCAAAATTATTTATGTATTTAATCAGTCACCAACTGTAACGAATTGAAACAAATTTTATAAAGGTACCTAACTGTTAAATCTTATTCTACGAACATTGTGTTTCAGCAGACTTTTTGGTTAAAAATATTTGAACATCAACATGTCTAGAGCTCTCAATCTTATTTCACAAATAGTATTACAAAAGCCGCAGCCGAGTTTTGGATCTGTAAGATTATATGCTAGATGGATGAACAGGAATCCGGCTAAGGTTCTGCTGCCGTTTGAGCCCGAAAGTAAACCTAATCTGAAGAAGGAGAAGGTGATAAGTTTGGATCCCTCAAGTTTTAAAAAGTTTGAGGATAAGCCACAAGTGCCTAAACAACCGGAAGAGGCTGCCCCTAAAGTAGCCCAACCTCAAAAGAAGCCCAAAGAAATTAAGTCCAAAAGAGATGAAGTATTGAAGAAGAGACTCTTTTATCTTAGTCAGAAAAAGGTGTTTGATGATAATAATGATATTATTTTCGAAAAGCTGAAAGAAAATGATGGTCGGATTAGGTAAGTGGTGAATTCTTGTGATTAAGTTGTAACTTTTTTAACAGTAACCTACCGACTGAAATATTCTTGAAAAGCAATATAAAAATTGTTATGTCTCTTTTTATTTTATAGTAATCTCCTTGTGAAGTTGAAGTCTAAAAAAGACAGACAACGTACGGGACAGGTGTTGGTTGAAGGCTGGAGGATGATCGTCGATGGCTTGGAAGCAAAATGTAAATTAAATTATGTTATATTCAGCCAAACTGAAGACTTAAACAATTTGAGGCCATTTTTGCCTAAAACAGGAGTAGTATTTTATAAAATACCTTACAAAGAGATCAAATTATGGTCAGACTTGGAGACATCCCCAGGATTATTTGGTGAGTTATTAAGTTTTTGATAAGCATGAATTTGTATTTTTATTTAAAGGGAAGAAGTATTTAATTTCCTCTCTAGAATTTAAGCTCTGCTTCATTTGAGGCATGTGATAGTTGGACTTTTTTAAATATAAATAATAATATGTTCTATTTATGCCCTAAATAACAATCTCATTTTTTCAGGTGTATTTGAAATGCCAAAACCGGAGAATGTAAAACAATTATCAAAACCTTTGCCATTCAGTTTAATATGTGACAATATTAGGGTACCTGGCAATTTGGGAGCCATTCTCAGGGTAGCTGTAGGATCTGGGTGTGGAAAAGTTCTTCTTTCTAAAGGTTTGTAAAATCAGGTCACTGCTTTATGCATTGACTTTATGTTACCATATACATTCTGAATAAAATACTATGTATGACCGTAATATACATAGTAGTTTTGATAAGACTTTTTTGTGCAAAACATTTAACTAGACCTAAATGTTTCATCTAACATAATTTATAAATGTTACTAATTTCTTTAACATAAACTCAATGTGCTTTACAGGTTGTGTAGATCTTTGGGATCCAAAAGTAATCAGAAGCGCAGCTGGTGCTCATTTCCGACTACCGATTCACAGCTCTGTTGAGTGGGAAGAGATGCCAAAATTGCTTGAAGAAGACACATCAATATTCATTGCTGACAGCAATGCCAGGGTTTATGAGGAGACCTCAGATAGCCTTGTAGAGGATGGGGATATTCCAGTTTTACCATACTATGGTGTTCAGTTTCCTTCTTTCAAGCATGTCACCCTGATAATTGGTGGTGAGACTGAGGGGATCAGTGAGAACAGTTATGAGTAAGTTATTTAAAAAAGCTATTATTGTATGCTACAAAATATTTGTGTAGCTGTATTAGGCAATAGCCATTGGTGCCACTGTAGAGTAAGGTCTTGTCACTTGCTAGTTGCTAAGAGTGCCGTCAACCGGTGAACTCTGAACGGTAGTACGACGATCGCATTTGCACTCACTAGGGTCACTATAAAAGTAAGGTCCAGTCCAGCCAATTGCCAGTGGCGCCAACTAGTGAGCACTAAGATAATACAGTAGTCCTCCTTATAACTCAACCTTAAAATACTGATTGTGCCTCCAACAGAAGTTTTATCTTAAACCACAGTTGGCACTGCTGTTCATTATGAGCAGTCATCAGATGTAATAGGAAGAATGTAGCCTTTATTTCTTTGTTAAAAATAGACTTGCTAAAAAGCTCAGAACAAGCATTCTAACTACCCTAAGCTGAAGCACAACACTCAGGTTTATTAATTAAAACATCATCATTTTTTTCAGGCTAGCAGCACAGAAGAATGGTTTAAGGCTTAATATACCACTCCAAAGAGGAGTAGACAGTCTTAACACTGGAATGGCGCTGTCGGTTATTGCGTTCGAAATCAGGAGGCAGCTCATAGAAGCTTGGACCAAGGCCAAAAACGACAGAACAGCCGCCCATGCCACATAAGGAATTAATTGTTGCCCATTGTAAATAGTATCTCATGTAGAATATAGTGCTATTATACTAAGATATAAATGTGTATTATGTCTTTTATTATGTACTTTATATCATACATACATAGTTAGATAAATCTGTAGGTTAGAAGTAGTTTGCATGTATTATTTTACCCGTTTATTTATCAATATTACTTCTAGATGGTACCTTATTAGTTTTATGATTGACATAATATTTGGTAAGTTGTTTCAGTTTAAAATTCATAACACCAAAAATGGCATTTTAACTAAAATAGAGAAACACGGGTCTCAACGCTCTCATGGTCTCTCTCTCTCACCATAAACCATATTATTGAAAAATGTATGATAATTATAATGTTTTTTTCAAGTAGTAAGATATAAGATATATTAAATTAGCGACAGGCTCTTCATTTAATTATGTTATAGTCTCGAAATAACTACACGAATAAGTTATTTTTAGATACTCGCAAAAGACTTATCTGGATTGCCCCCAGAATCGAACCCAAGACAATAGAAGTAGGCGTGCTTTCATTGAAAAGTTCGCCATATCACGCAAGGGTGGTTTAGTTACCCATCAAACTGTAGTCTCCGTTAGATGGCGCTAACCACCTGTACCTATTCATATTTAAAAGTTTACATATCAAATTGAGGTTTTAATAGAGGATTTTAACCCTTAATTGCACTAAATTAAACTTTCACACATTGAAGTAATAAAGTGTACCTATGCATGGTTATCGGGAGATACGCGACAGTCTTAGTTGATAAATAGTAAATACGGCCCTTTTCATCGATCTGTAGTAGAGCGATCCAGAGAGGTTTGCATCTAATAGCGCCCTGAAACATTTATCAGGCAGTCCAGGCATCAGACAGGTCATATATCTCACTGTTTTGCCAGATAAAGTGGTCTCTTGATATTAGAACTTCATTTATGGATCTTATTTCATTTCGACTTTATAGAAAAATCTTAGGAATTTCCGCCTCTCTCCATAACGTCTTATTAGAAAATACGCACAAAAAAAGGTTACGAAATTGACCTCAATAAGATTCTACGCCATAATAATTTAATTTACTTGGCAAGTATATGCTGCCAAGCTACGCTGACGTCACTACAACTGCGTATGTTTGTAGGCCGAGATCCAACTCGGCTGTCCCCTAGACTTGATCAATGGCAAAGTACGACGGCCTATTAGCTAATTTATAGCGCCATAAACAATTGATGGTGTGGCCCTGTGGGTAGATTCACAGTCGCGTTCTTATACATAGTACCTACCTACCGGTCTGATTACTATGCAAAAGGCTTTCGTGAACAAGTTTTCTGCATAGGTACTTTATCGATCGTAAATAAAAAATTGTTTCGAAATAAACTGCATTATGTATTTATAAATAAATAATGTATCGTATTCGTAGACAAATAAAGGAATTAGGTATTGAAATTTATATGGGAAATAAATTTTATAAGTTAGTATCTTACAAACTTTACGCTTATAGAGCGAACTATGGTGCGGGGGGGGGTGAAATCACTTAAATAATTTCAATGATTTCATTATATTGCAGAAAATTGTTGCATGCAAGTAGGTAGGTACTTAAATGTTAAATATCAGATTTTTTTTACTAAATCTAGTAAAGTATAAAAATCTCAAGTGACATTTTAAAAATCTTCAAGAGCTTTCTTAAACGCAAATTGGTGGGCGAGCTTTCATGGTCCATAGACGTGGCCTATCTCAATCTCGCGGAAGGAATTAGGGAATTTTTCAAAGGAGAATTCGTAGTACCTAGTTAAGGATGTGAAATGTAGGAAGGAGGCGTCGTCGGTCAATACTGGAGGTGGTGCGGCGCGGGAGCGGTGCGCAGGCGTGGCCCCTTCCCCGGCGCGCCGGCCCACTCACGCAACTCGCGACTCGGCCGTCGTGCGCTGCGATCGCGCGCGCTGTCTCTCGCCGCTCGGGCCATGTGTGATGTTTTCATCACAAGCCATCTGTCAACCGTCGACTCTCGTCTCCCGACATGAATGAACAACTTATCTAAACGCGAAGATAAGTGCGCCGCGGCTCGTAGCACCCACCAAAGACAGCTTTCGCCGAGTGTCCAGTTTTTCTCGTAAGCTCGTGGCCGTTGACACTGCAGCGTGCGGATCCCGCAGTGCGCGAGTGTGTGGTTAATTGGCGAACTCGAGGGCGTCAGCTGAGTCGCGTAAACATTGGCGTTGCATAGCCGCACTCTCGGGACTGTTGCGATGGCTGGTGCACAGATAACCTCTGCCTAAAACTAGATCGCACCTCGTGAGGAGCTCAACATGCGGCGTCTAATTCTACTATTATTGACAGGTAAGATTTAGTTCTAGATTAGTTTTAATTAAGTAGCATAATTTGCCTATGATTTTATTTGCTTTGCCTGATCATCTCTCCTGAGTTTAAAACTTTACCTTAGTTCCCGCCTGTTTTGTTTCTCTCTAATTTGTTTGTTTATTGATGTTAAAAGTACTGTTATATCAGCTTTGAAATCTGGTTTTTCAAGATTGATAAGAGTTTTACCTCGAAACAAGTTAATCAAGTAGTTCTTCGCATAGATCCAACTTACTCATTCACAAGCTTTCGTAGCGTAGTAGAGCTTTCGGCTCTCGTAGATAAATGAATGAGAATTAACTGTATTAGCAACGATTGCATGATAAGTAAGTAGGTATTTGACTAGTATGAATTAAAATGTTTTAATAACTGATAGGTTAATCAGTATAAATAAAATGATAGGTACATCTTTTGCCTCTAAGGTAGAGTTCTTATGTTTTTATGGTCCATTTACTGGCCATCATTAAGTTTCACATGGTTGTACCTACCTACTACGGATCTTATTTATACCGTGTTAATTACGCACCTGTTACAAATGTAACATCTGCAACCCATTCTGATAAATATCCTCTCCAACGAAATCACAGCACGAACTCGCACGCACGTTCAACCGATCCAAGCACGCACGCGCATTACTCCTGCAAAAATTTACTGCCGTAACATTGTCATGGCTCTCTATTTATCATGGCTCGTGAAAAATAAGTAATAAGACTGCCAAAAGACCCTCGTCCCGCCGCTCGAAGGAACAAATGGGACGGTTGGAGAGAAAAGAGCAATTTTTTGCGCGCACCAATCTCATTTCGTATGAACAATTGCGGTTATTCTTTATTTATGCTTGCGCTCTTTTTCAAATTACGAATTTAGTTAGCGCTTAGTTTGCGGGTAATCTCTTATTTATTGACATGTTTATTAGATGAAAGGCATGGTTTTAGTTTACTATTTCTCTATTACGTAGTTGTGGTCGGTCTCTGAGTACCATTGTTCGAACATCTGCCGGTATCGTCGACGGCGATTGGTTCCGCCGCGTTAGATATTTATGATGCAGCAAATTCATAGCTTCAATTTCGATAAACCTTTGTATCGTAAAACGAAAGGTTTTACGGTAATCAATCAATTAAGCCTCCTTTATTAGTAGGCACTAAACAGCTCTCTCTCGCAATAAGTAATTTATGTGAATGTTCGTTTTTCTATTTTGTAAGACATTGATTGAATAGGTAATTAAATTTGATTGGTAAGTAGGCACTTGGTTATGTTCTTACATATTTTGTTTCAACGCTTCTAATATCTAAGACGTACCTACTAGTCCCTTTCTATAAGCCTTTGTTTAATGAATCGCTGCCTACGGGTTCTCAATTTAGTCTTTGATCTTGGATTTACAAACTTTAACCAATAAGAACTATTTAAATTTTATATTAAAGGTTTAAGCCCTTGTAAAACGTTACTTCGCCCTTGTAAACTTTATAAATGTCCAATTTTATCAGTACAAAACTTAGCAGCTTAAATTAATTTGAATTCTAACTTTAGTGAAATAAGATTGTATTAGGTAAGTACCTACCTATTTAAAATTCGAACACCTTGAAGCTCAAAAAAGGCTGTTATTTCTTTATTTATGGCAGGCTGCGACAGGTGTTCAATGCAGGTAGAACGCGCATCGGTTTGGCCGGCCGCCCGAGAACTATTGTTCAAAAATTCTTCCAAGTTTATTTTGTACACTAAAATACCCGTGCGAAAATTTTCACAAAGAATAGCTCTGTCCGCATGTCAAAGGCAACTCGGTACTCGCGTAGTAACTTGCCGTATACAATCATGAGAAATTCTTATTGTAAACGTCTCTACATAATACATACGACTTTCGTAATATCTTTCTCCGTTTAGTTTCAATAGACTCGTATCCGTGAGTCTTTTTGCGCGATCCACAAGAAATTGCTATTGGAAATTGTTCTTGAGCGATCTGTCGCCAAAACCATACCGAAGGGAATTTGATAAATCGCGAAGTTTCGCCGTGAAAAAATACAAAAGTTCGAAAAAAAGACCTCCCTGCACCCTCATCAATCTACTGTTATTGAATTTGCTAGTCCACATCGAGACTGACAACTTTTAAAGCAAGTCATAAAACTTTTCCGTTTATAATATTTAACTTTGTTCCAAGGTAAACTGTCTGGGCTAATCGAACCGTTTTGTTAAAAGGATATTGTTCGGATACAAAGTTATATTATTAAAGTGCTTTGATCTAACTAAAAGCTCAGATTATCTTCACATTCTTTCTGTATTTGTATACTTACTACTCTACATTATTTGATGGCATATAGGTAATATGCCGTATAATAGTGTGATTATTATATCTCATAAAAAGTGTATTTAGTACGAGTACATCCTTATGTAAGATATTTAAATAGAGCCATCCACGTTGTATTTACTTAACCTACAGAAAAACAGTGATTTTTTTCAGTCCAAATTGGCTTTTAAGTTTCACTGCAATTTAACACCCTACTCCATCGTAGGCATGATGAATATAATGTTTCTGTGAAACCGCAAACAGGAAACAAAAGTAAATCCATATTTTACGTTCGAAAAGTATTGGGTACAGTTTCGCAGCTGATTCCTTCCGCCGCAATATTTTTTGTTTCATTTCATTTCGAGTAGCGGATGTAGACTGCACCTGGGCTTGCTTTAGTTTTTTTATAATGATTAACTTTGGTGCTTGTCTACACATCTAGTAGGCAAAAAAAACTTTTTGGAGCAATATCTTTGTAACGAAGATACAAGAAAAAATCGTTCGTACTTTATTATCTAAATATCCCTGAGAAGATGCCAAAACAAGATGTATTCGTAATAAAAAGAAGCCATAAAACCTGATTGAACGCATCTTTTTATTTTATGCTAACGACACGAGAGTGACGGCCATATTACTGGAATTCTGTGTGAGCCGCGTCTTTTGTAGATTGACAGAAAACGTATGGGCACAGATAAGTATGGGCAAGCAATAAACTGCCATTATTTACGTGTCCCTTCGTCGGTTAGGTAACCGTCATTGAATTTGTTTAGAGAAACTTCACGGGCGGTTTGTTATGTCTATTTCGGGTGCTGACAGCGAGTGCATAATCGGAACGGGTGCAGGAGTCGATAAGTGGCCGGCGCCGACTTTCATCTCGGGTGTGTGTTTCTCACTCGCAGGCTGCGGCCGCGTCACTGCGCCGGCGTCTGCGCTGTCTACGCAAAGCGTAGGGATGCGTACGCGTCAGTTGAATTCGGGTTCTTTTTTTAAATAATGCATAGATTTTTATTGTCACACAAAAGGTACACATGCGACGGACTATGAAGCAAACGTTAAAAGATTGGTATAAATTCGGGAACTCTAGCTTTTATCGGGAAAGAGGCATTAACCAAAAACCAAGTAGATAGAGCACATGAAGCTAAAGATAAAAATGGAGGGCAAAGTTGGAACAAAAACTTGAGTCAAATACCTACTTATATCTATCTCGCTCTCTGTGGCCCTACCTCTCTTTTTAGTGTGAACTGTAGTATTGCTATCTTCTTATTTAAATCTCCTTGTAAATTCTTCGAAATAGCCAATTCACTAACCAAATCAGAAGTTAAACAAATAAATAATTAATATTTGAAACTAAGATTACCTAGTTAAATAAAAAATCACAAAATTGTCGGCCATTTAGGCTTAATGTGTTGGCGAATCAGGGAATTACAATCCCAATTTCTGGGTAATCGGTACCATGTGGCAACATCGGCCCAATCCGGCCCATCATGGCGGTTGTTTACTATTTTGTTTATTAAGCAGTTAATTTCGTTTGAGATTGTTTACAGGAAATAATCATTGTTTTATCACAAGAATTGGTGCAAAATTTTGTAGTGCGTGGTTGCGGTAGTACGTGGTGTCCTGGAAGTGACATAAGATTCCACGCGTAAGTGTTTATTTCGTGATTTCCGACATTGGATCATTGTAAACATTTTTCACATTTTTTACAGTAATTTCTTCCTAAAACGTTTTACCAGTAATTACACTTATCATTTTTAATGATACCTATGTCAAGAAATAAAGATTTTACATTGAGTTTCATTGAATTAGAGCAATTTTATATTTTTTGTTTATTTAGAAAGAGCGAGTCTGCCCACAGAGAACGAGATAGTGATACATAGTTTGTGCTTCAAGTAGGTATTCGGAGTGTGGCCTCCATTTTTATCTGTAGCTTCATGGTAGAGCATTACTTTCTTAGGTATCTGCATGGATTCTTCCATCTTTTCCATTCCATTGTTCTAGAGCAAATCAAACTACAGGTTCGCTGCATCCCAAAATCAGTTCTGATACTTTCTTTTTAATGCAATGCTGCAGTTAGCCTAAAAATGTTAACACCAACCATAGCCTAAAAATGTTAATACGTACTTAAATACTTTAACAGATTACACTAGAAATCGATACTGCTATTTTCGACATAAGTGTTGCTCGCTCATCTCTCTGTATGCGGGCAAGGGTCGCGCCCGGGCTCTCACACTATTTTTATGTTCTCTGATAACGGTTCATTTCTCAGCCTCATTCATATTTTTTGTTGGCAGACACATGGCGTTAATCAATCGATAGTTATCGTTTCTACTAATGTATCTGTCTGCTAAGTGTTGATATTTTAACAGAGTCAATTTATGGTTAGATAGTCGGTATCCTATTTACCCTTTTAATTTTGCCATTGATTTGTGTAGTCATAAATCAAGTAACTACATTCTAGGACTAGGTAATAATGGTGTGCCTATAACTTCTACTGAAGAATCGACAAACATTTTCTAGGATGCTCCTCAATCGTTAAAAACTATTCACGGAAATATGTAGCGCAATCTAGGGATTTAAATAATGTAATAATCATCATAATCTATCTCACAGATCTAACAGTACTTAAGGTGTTTGGTAACACTCAAATACAGAAGAATTATATTGTACTCGTTTAAAGAGATGTTATAAATTACTGCGATCTGCAATAAATTACCTTGGTCTGAAAGTCCTTGGCTTGGTCTCTAGGCTGATAAACGAAAAGTCCCAACTTTACTGTGCAAAAGAAAATGATTTCCCAGTTGGACTACTTCGAAGTTTCCCTGAAAAATAGACTCATCTAAAATAAACTGAAGTGTGAAGAAAGGATCTCTAAACTTTGCTCATTTTGCTCATGATATACGATAACAATGACTTTCAAAAAGGCATTTATGTTAAGTTTTATTGATTTTATTTATTAATCTTAATATTTACTACATGCAGTACAGACATTTTTTGCTAGCTTTATCCAATAATACTATTAATTATACTCTACAATGTAGAGTATACATGAATATAGATTCATCCGAAGGTGAAATCATACATTAAGATAAGCTAGCGGGTAAAGAAATATTGAATTGCATTGTGCAAATAAAATACAGAAGCAATTATAGATTAACTTATCGTATTTACGTAACCCTTCGTTATCTGCGTAAGCAAAGCGTTTTTCAAAAGATGGCTACCTAGTTCAGATATTCTACGGTCACAACACAATATTAGATAAGAGACTTATTTCCCCAGGGTCATAGGAACGGTTCTATCTGCTGGGCATGTACAGTTGTGCCATAGGCTATGCAAAACGGTCGGACGGTTTATGATTGTTTCAGAATCGGCATAAAGAACAAAGAAGTTAAGAGCCTAAAAGCTCATCTTTTGATTTTCAAACGCTGTTGTTGCGGGATCAATACTTAAATTTCATTATTTTCTTGCTTTTCCCCCGTTTCTTGCTTTCCTCCTAGGTATTCAAATATCGCATTTTTTTTTTCTAAAGATACGTTAATGTAGAGCATATTAGATATAAGAACAACTTTAAAGTTATGTAATTTCTAGTGGCATTTAAACTATCAGAAACTCGTTGCGGTATTTTTCGGACAGTTTGCCGTCGAATGTGGCTGAAGTCTTTCGACTGTGGTCGTGGAACATGACTGGTCGAAGCAGAATTTGTAATTAAACCGCAGCTGAATCGACTGGACTGCCGCTGTCACTCCCGCGGGAATTAGACTTACTGTCCGGCAATGGCTGAACTTGTAACTAGACCATACTAAAATCTCTTGAAAAATCTTTCTGAAAAGACTGAATCGCGTAAGCTTTAAGCATTTTTACGGTTTTGTCTAAAAGCAATCGACGCGTTCAATTATTGGAAAGTAACAAATTGAAGAATGTGCTATTCTATACCTATAAACTTATCCGTTATTATAAACAGGCACAACCAAGATAAACCGGTGCACACGAACCGGTAAGATAAACAATGAGAACACAGTACAGTAAGGAACAACAAGGTCTATAATTATCGACCTTGAAGAGCATGAGGGTTCCACAAGTGGCACGTGCGAGGAGCAAAATGATAATGATAGAGTGGCCAGAGGGGACGCATAATCAACTGAATAACTAATTCAAGTCATTCCGCATAATGGGCCTTTCTAGCAACCCCAGCCTTGATTGTCGCGAGGGTCAATTCAAGTATGTTTTTATAAAATACTTTTAAAAGCCGATTGTTTATTATCCATTCATGAATTACTTAAAGTAATGGCTTTAGCGTTTGACTTCTACTAACAGACTGAAAATTACCGTTTTCAAATTGATGAGAGTTAATGGGAATAAAATTAGTATAATTTAGACATACAGATACATAAGCTAGGTAGTTAAAACAAAAGTAAACTAATGTGACACAAAAGCTTGGTACCCGCCTAAAGGTTAATTGGATATAAGGTTTCGACCTTCAACTTCAAGTCAAAGCTCACTTGGTTCCTGAAATGTTAAACCTACACCATAAAATACTCATTATTTATTACTAAGCTACGACTATGGGAAATGCAATACTTGCAATGCTTTTTTGTTAACTGTGGCGGCGTTCAATTCAGTTGTAAGTACTAATTTTATAGCTATTTCACACGCTTAGACCGACTTGTCGTGCGTATAGGAAGGAATGCTTGCATTTTATATTATTCATGTGCTCTACATTTACCATCGATAAATATTTTATGACTTTACGTAACTGAGTGGTAAATGTAACACACCTGTTTAGTTTTACACACAATTACTAAACACTACCTATTGATCAAAACCTAACTTAATAAAAAGTTAGATATTTCCCAGTGGAAAAGCTTCAAAATCGAAAAAAGCAACACCCGCATCGTCTAACAAACCTTTCGAGGGACTCTTAGGGCTGAAATGTATTATTAACTAGACGTGCCCTGTAATTGGGTCAAAGAAATGAAGGAAGGGGCACGACGGTATTGGGTAGCGTTGCGTACAAATCGCTATATTGCGGAGACATTACAAAAACCATATTCAGGGAACATATGGAAATGTAACGAACGATCCACGTCCCATTTGGCTAAAGAAACTTGGCTACGCTTGTGCTCTGAATAGTGCTGTATTAATCAATGTTTTGCGTCGTCATAATTATATGGGAATGTACCCTTATATCTAGACTATGCCGCAGCGTCGTATTTACCGCATAGTCCACTCGGAATACCCGTATCGTACGAGATGACATACTGAACTACAAATATCTTGATAATAAAAGCACTCTGTACAGTATAATAGCTAGCGAGGGATCGTATGGGGTAGTAATAAAATTTGATTAGAGTTGATCATAAATCTTTTTTTTTCATTATCTCGGTTGACGTCGGCTGGGCCCGTCTACGCAGGGAGAACGCCCAAATCCCCCATGTTTTGACATACATACCCGCGGTATTTATGACACACAACTCGCCTGTACAGATCCGACACTAGGATTTATGAAGTCCGCATGTGTTCTTAGTGGATTGAATTGCTTTTGAGCAACGGGATTCTATGTTTTGCGCCGTGAAATTCATCGCTCACTTTTGGTAATCCTTCTCCGAAAATCGGATAATCTTTTTGACAGTTGCAGATTAGTCGTTCAATATTTTTGCCTTTGAAGAGGTTTACAAACTTAGTTTTATATTTGCAAATATATTTTTACTGAGATCTTACTCGTAAATAAAGTAACATCTGCACTTAAGTAGTGCTATCTTCTCAAAAGAGAATAATATACAGGGTGTTAGGTAAATGGGTATATGAGCCGACACTAGCCCATGTTAACATGGGCATATAAATGGTATGGTGAAGTCAGAAAATTGATATCTTCATTTTTATTATTTAAATTTTCATACAAATCGGATTTTATAAAAATTATTTTGTATGACAATTTAAAAAAATAAAATGATGATATCAAATTTCTGACTACGCCATACCATTTATATGCCTATGTTAACATGGGCTAGTGTCGGCTCATATACCCATTTACCTAACACCCTGTAGAGATAAGCAGCTATTAACATTTATTCAGTTTGTCAATTTTAGAATTGATTACTGACTTGCGTTCAAGTCTTGTTAACTCAAAAGGCTAACAGAATTGCCATAATAGCCTAATTTGGCATCTACTCGTATGATTTCGATATTCATACAGAGAGCTCACGTTACATAAGTTTTCATTGTTGTTAGACAAACTAAACAGCATTCGTCCGCTCATTCGCAGCCGACGGTTAATTAGCTGGCATTCATCGCGTTGTTCAATTCAGATCAATTATTTCTGCTGAACACAACGTGCCTATTAATCAATCACTCATTTGTCTAGCCAAATTAATGGGAACTTATTTTTAAGGATCCAATTAACGGGGCAATTTAATCTGGAAATAATGGTACATTGTTGGTTTTCTGTTAGGTACCTTAAACCTTGTCCTTGTTGGTAGGTATACATACGTATTGCCTCTACATTGGGTTCTTCACAAAATATTAAGAAACAAATTACATATTTACTGATACACAAAAGCTCGAGTAGATAAGACGTTATGGTTAAAAAGGATGATTAATATTTGAGTACAATTATTGATGACAATTCAAAAACAAACAAATTACACGCTCGAAATGTTTTTGTAAGTATAAAAAAAGGGTTTGTAGCGCCAGTTTCCTCATGCGAACTAATCTTCAAATATCAAATCCTGACCCGCGTTACAACTTCAACGAATCGGGCGAAGCTCACTTTGGCTGTCACGTGGGACTCATGAGTCATCATCGGGAGATCCATTAGGCCTCGACTAGGGCTTGCAATATCGGATAGTTTTCAACTCCGGAACTGATTTCCGATATTGGGCACTCAACTCCGGAATTCCGGTTCTAGTTCCGGAATTGGATAAAAAAAGAAAGCGCCTCCCGACAAACACGTACACGTATGTGGCCTTCACTTCAGAACCTTTCCCCATCGGCCGTCTGTTCTACGTACTATGTGCCCTGCCCATTGCTACTTTAGCTTGCTAATCCGATCGCTATATGTCAGGCGACTTTAATTCGTTTACGAATCTCCTCATTCCTGGTTCGGTCTCGAAAAGAAACACCGAGCATAGCACTCTCCATACCATGGTGTGCAACTTTGAGCTTATTATAAGGCCTATAGTAAGAGGCCACGTTTCCGAACCGTATGTCATCACTACTGGCAACACACACTGATTGTAGACTTTCGTCTTTATGCACTGAGGTGTTTTGGTCAAAAAGATGTTATGTAGTTTCCCGAACGCTGCCCAGCCGAGTTGAATTCGACGTATTAATACATTTCCCTGCCTCACAGCTCCCTGCAGAGGAATCGCCTTCGTGCTCAGCCAGGCTCAAAGACCTTCTCATAGTCTAAGAACGCCAGGCATATAGGCAAGTTAGACTCTTCGGTCTTCTGTATAACCTGCCGTAGCGTATAGATGCGGTATATGGTAGTGTAAACTTTTCGATAACCGGCTTCCTCGAGAAGCTATGTCATCTAACCTACGCGCGAGACTATTCGTGATGGCTCTCAAAAACAGCTTGTAGACATGACTCAGAGTCAGAACCCAGATGGGTCTGTAACTCCATGACTTTTACCCCTTTCTTGAAGAAAAACACCACCAAGCCTTTGTTCCGTGCCTCTGGCATTATTCCCTGGAGTAAGACGGAGATACAGTCTCTGAAGGACTTTCAGTATCGGCTTATCACCCGCCGCGTTCAGAAGCTCCGAGGTTATTCCGTCATCACCCGGTGCCTTGTTGTTCTTTAGCTGTTTGAGAACCATCCTAATCTCGTAAGGGCTGATGTCCGGGATATCTTCGGTATAGTGTCGAGTTAGCTTAGCTCTTGAAACTGTGCTGTGGCTGAGCTATTAACAGGTTTGGTGACAGAGGTATAATATAGCTGTCCATAAAAACTTTTCGATCTCACCCAGAACCCTCAGGTTTTGTTGAATTTTCACTATCATTCGCTGTCTTCAGCTGGCTTCGCCCATTAGAGTTGTCTCTAGCGAACATTTTGGAGCTTTTGTTCCGCTCTATTGTCTCTTTAATTATTAGTAATAAAGTTGCGAATACATATCTCAAGGACTTCCTTATCTAAGGACCTATTTAGATACTTTAACGTTTTGAAAACTTAAAATAATTTATGAAAAATTTCAATATCGGAATACGATATTGGCTTCAGTTCCGGAGTTGAAATATCGGAAAAAATCTATCCGAAATTCCGGAGTTACGAAATTCCGGAATTCCGGTATTCAAGCCCTAGCCTCGACCCGTCAACTCACGCTCGCTTTCTGAGGGCAACTTGGATAAAAAATATTCAATGCTATAACGCGAAACGTTTTTTGCTAAAAGCTCCTAAAAGATCTAATAACTTGCACCTGTCTGGCGCGTAATAGGTTTGCCTTGTGAATAAAATGAAACATAAAAATATACTGTATTTATTTGCGTCTATTTCTTGAGTGTATTACCTCTACCTTGAAGTTTAATACCTCATTGTGGTGCAAGTAGAGGCAGGCTTAGCAAATATAGCGCTTAAAGGCTCATAAACCTCATTAGAGACCGCTTATCACAGTACAATATCGGCTTTCCCGCATAGCTAACATCCTGCTTAAAGTGAAATTAATGATTCTTTGACACGCCGATTATTTATTGTCGTACAAGCGGACTGTTTGAACGCTGATAAGCAGGGACTTGATTACAGTTCCATGTCTTAGTTCCGGATAGCGTTGTTCGGTTACCACTTGCTGCGACTCGAGTAGGCTAAATATGAACCTTAATTATTATTTATTTCATTAAATTGAAACGATCATTACCTACATTTATTTATAACATTATTGTTTCTAACTCAACTAGAAAAATGTTAACACTTAGGCTGGGTTGCACCATCTTACTTTAACTTTGACAAAGGTCAAAAATCTGTCAAACTCCATACAAAAAGCACCAGTTATCGTCATAGTTACCGTCAAAGTTAGGTGGTGCAACTCAGCTTTAGAGCCTGGAGCTAAGTCGAAACTAAGAATAGGGCCTTAATTTGTGTAAAGAAGCTCTGAAAAGCTTTTTTTCAAACGCTTTTTAAGGCTCTTTATATTTTAAGCCACGTAAAATCTTCAGCTTTAAAACGTGATCAGATTACGATGTCTGTGTTCAAACTTGTGATGATAATTTTACTACTGATCTTAGTTTCACAGGCTTCATTCTATTCATCTATACTTGATTGTATACTGATTCTCTAGTGTCGTTTCAAATACGGCTCTTAGTACAGTCATGTAAATTCATGACCGTCGCACCATGTCACTAGTTCCGAAGTACGGTCACCACCGGATGCGCCGAAACATGGAAAGCATTTTAAAGCGAGTGTTCTAATAATACACAGCCCATTGTTCCATTTCGAGCTTGCCTTATCGATCGCACTCCCGATATCAAAACGTGATTTGTTGAATCCAAATTCCTTTACACGAAACACGTTTGTTTTATGATCGGATTACAATACTGTGCCGTTCGAGAATCATATATCACGATCATCTCACATAGAACATATATCAAATCTGCTTGGGTGTTTATTCATACTTTTAAAGCCACGTTCATGCGTGGAGCTTAAACGTGGACGTGAAGCTGCTTTACACTTCAGTCACGTTCAGAAGCTACAAAAAAGCACAGAAATTAGGTAAATCTCGATTGATTTCAGACGTCTATAATATCGTACCTAATGGTTGCCAGTGTGATATCTTTTCTCTATGTGAAAAAATCTACGTGACGCCCTGCTTTTTAAGCTTTTAAGAGCATTAACATGAAAGCTCTTTTTATACAAACGAGTAAAATCATTGCTTTTTCAGAAACTTAATAATTTAATGTGATCAAAGATGTAGGTAATTTTTTCAGTTATCACTAAGCTTTTAGCAAATTCAACGCTGAATTACAGTAATACTCGTAGATACTTCACTTGAGTTAAGCATACATACTAACATATTATTATATCTAGTAGACTATCAATCAAGGGCACGCTTCTGCCTAAAGGATTATGATTAATCTTCGGAATGAAATCTGTAATCGCTCGGCCAGGCACTCTGAGTAGATTTAGGCCGCAACCAGGGTCATAGATCCACTCGTGAATTACCTCAATGACCTAAATCAGCCCCATTCAAGCCTAATCTGATGTCAGCGACCATGTAATACTCCTAAGAACTTCTTTGATGTTCATCCACATGTGAAGAACCACAGTACAGTAGTAAATATACTAAATATAGTATTTACTCCTCGAATATGGTTTAATGTTTTTACACTCGCCACCATGGGCCGGGTTAGGTACTTCAGAGTACACGGTTGCGGTAACTGACGAAGCCACACAATGTGCTTGGTAGGTAACCGAGAAGCTATCTGATACTTTTGCAAAGGTCAAACGTAATTCGAAACTGCGGTTCGCGATTACATAGTAGCTTGGAGTTCCTGAAATGTTGTTTGATAGAAAACTACTTTCTAGCAATAGGACCGCCCAAATCGTACCATTTCTTCCTTTGTAAGTAAACTAGCAATTTTTAGCCAAACAGTATAATTGTAATCGTCTCTATGAGAAAATTGATGAACTTAATTCTCGAATGTAGAGTCAATTTGTGATTACATCATTCTTCATCATTGCCTTACAGAATCCTTCAAATTCTGTTATCTATTGCTTTGTCTTATGATGTTTCACGTCTAAGCAAAAAATGGAATGTAGAGTCATTTATAGACAGTCCAAGGGAAAAACTTCGTAGAAATTAACAAGAAAGTGAACCTACAATGAAATTTTATTGCAAAATCATCGAGAAAGTCAGATATTAATCGGAATTGCCTTTTTAATTTGCGCCGATAACTGGATATTATCATCAATACTCAAAGTAATAGTCTTTAAGCCGTAAATTGGATGTGTAATTGAATATGAGAATCCAAGTTGGATTCTCACCGCCTGGAGCGGTTATATTATCAGAAGATGTTGATGTCGATACGGGAAATATCCGACGACCAAAACGTGGCATGAGATAACTAGGTAGGTGGTTCTATTCTTAGGATTGCCAATTAGTTGGATTGTAAGTGTAATTAATAATATTAGGAAACGAAATATACAGCAGATATTATGTTATTATTAGCAATTTAGTCAGTAATAATATTAGGAGACGAAATATACAGCAGATATTATGTTATTATTAGCAATTTAGTCGTTAGCGACCAAAGATTACCTAAAACTTTTTCGGATATTTTGCGAGCTGTATTAGGTATGTCAATACTAGCCTTTATTCACAAGTGAGTAATTAGCATATTGGTAGAGTGGTTCATTTATATGATGGATGGTATTAGATACTCGTAAAATCTGTTAAAATTGACTAAAATAAATAAATATTTCTTGCTACGTGTGTAAAGTGTCTCACCTTTTCTTGAGTAGGAAAACGGAACCCGCCCTTCTAGCTCCAGGAATCCTTGGGACAAACAATAGGAGTGGATGTATTTCGATCCGTGCAGGGTGTGTAGAGCCACTTAGCTGATATACTTATTCGGAAAAATCGATATACCTTCGTAAAGTAGAAAACGGTGTACCTAAGTACGAGTTAGTATTATATTATCTGTGGTACGAGTAAATGTACACGAAAGTATTGAATTTGGGACTTGAGAGATCTAAAGAAAACTTAGAAAACGTTAGACGTTTGTTTGTCTGGAAAATTAAACGCTAGAATTTCGTGCCGATAAAATTATGTCTATGTTGCCATTGCCATGACATATCAGATATTTTTTTTACTTGGCAGCCCCATTCTTGCCCCACATTGTCGCGCCGGGGAGACGGAGGCGGCGCCACTACGCGGGGGGATTACGAACTAGTTGCCCCTCGTGGAGGACAAACGTTATATGGAGTGTTTATTTTATACCTATTACGATTTGTTGCACTGATCTGGATACGCTATTGATTCTCCCTCGCATTCTCTTTCATAACAGCCTCGTGATGTAAACGACATTGTTTACGGTCACATAAATGACAATGGTTTTGTCGGCGCTATTGATGGTGAATCTTTAGATTTACTACGCAGTTACACTACAAAGTTTTGTTTCATGTCGTTATTCTACCTAGTAGTAAGTATTTAATATTTACCATCGAATACTACTAAGAAAGTTTTACCACACTCGAACTTATTAATACAATTAGGTAAATACTCCGACAGTTTCAAAATAAAGTTACCCAGAAATATGGAACACAAAAATGTCTTTAAAACTCCAAGTTTCTACCACGAATTCGGGGATTTGGGGCAATGAAATGTTCAAAAATGTTGAATGTATTTTTATGAGTTTTAATCCCCGGGTATCAGCGCCCTTAGCCGGGCTGTGGATTAAGCGGCGTTACTGTCGTAATGCCTCGGTTCGTGTGTGGGCATCTGCGTCCTCGGCGCGAGGGAGGCCTCCCCCAAACTTATTTATTTAGATATTGAACCCCAAAGTAGCTGCAAACTTTAATTTACCCCCTCGCATTCCATATATCATGGACTGTTACGACATTGCCAACGCATCGATTAGTTAGCCGATGAATTTTTGATATCGACTGACCTTCTACGGCGTAGTTCTCTTGAAAATAATGTCACGTGCCGTCGAAATGCATTTAATTTTTAATTTACGGTGAAAACAGGTAAAGTTTGCGGCTTTTCCCATAGGATGTTGTCTTTGTGTTCGTGTCCCTTTCTCGGCTATCTGAAGGATAAACCAAACGCGGACAGAACGTTAGCTTTCATTTTGATAACGTGACTTTATCAGTACGGTTTTGGAGAACAAAGAGAAAATTTAAAAACGACTGAAAATTTTCAGCCACGGCGACGAGAGACCAATTCACTTTGCTCTCGTTTTTAGATTACAATTTTAACACATTTTAGAATGTCAGGAATTTTCTCAGACTAACATACTCCCTTGGCATTCCAAGCTTTTCAAAATGGGAAAATGGAATTGTTTGGAAGTGGTAGAATCTTTTAGTTTTCAAGGAGATAAATAATTTTAGTGTTGTCGATGACGCTATACTTCTTACTATCGGGCACGACAAACGTAAATCGAGCATGAATGTAGTACAACAGCGATAACCTTACCTAATTGACGACACTAAACTTTGTATTCATTCATAAACGTCTAGTGAACACATTTCGCGTTGTATTTATTACCTAACTCATGAATGACGGTAACTGTTCATAAATTTAAAGCATACACAAATGAAGCTGTTAAGAGTGCTTTGTAGTAGCTGGTTAATTACCTAACTTTATCACGGCTCCGATAACAGGAGCTGACCTATATGAAAGATGATTTGTTGCACCTACACTATTTTGTTTCCGCATATTAAACATGTTACAGAGAAACCGTATGCGACCCAAATTTCGTTGGGGAATTAGTCGGGTTTGTGTATGTGTAAAATCCAAGAAGTTTAAAAAAATCTTTGTTAACCAGATAGAATTTTACATAGATTTGGGGCAATATTTCTTTCAATTTAATCCTGTATTACAAAAAAGTGAATCATTCATAAAGTTAATTAACTAAACGAAAAATTAATTATACCTAGGTAGGTACAATTCTCGATAAATAAACGTTTGAAATAGCCCAGAGACCGAATAACCCACTTTTGAAAGCGACAAAGTAAACAAGGCTAATAAAAGCTAAATAGCTCTTATATTAAGTAGATAATCAGATTATATCCGCATTCTACCGCAACGGCAAACAATAAATAACATTGTTATTATAAATCGGAAACTAATTGTGTTAATCCGCTGTGGTTTCAAACACCCAAATAAATTAAACCGTAGGTATTACAGCTTTGTGAACACCAAAGGAATTTAAACTTTGGTTATAAATATCCTGGCGCCAACTGTTCCAGAGTATTACACATTTATCTGTGACTAATGACAAATGAAAGGGCTGACATAATATTATGGTTTAATTACACATCATGATAATGGAGACGTAGGTACTAGGTACGTACGCGTAAGCTTTTTTTTCAATGCCTATGATTTCTATTATGAACTAAGTATACATAACTATTTGTATTTTCTAGGTTTCGCGTATTGTTTTACATTAGGGGAACCTGTTGTACTTAGGCCAGTTTTTCGAATTTTGATTTTTTGAAAAATAATGGTGATACTTTAACTTGTCTAGTGCAGTTATATTTAAAGATCATTTAATTAACTACATAATTCATTCATAAAATTGTGTATAATTTTAAAAATTTGGGCATACTAGCTGCTAGAAAAAAAAGGGAAAACTGTCCTAGGTACAACAAACCAGGTGTACCTTGGACCGTGTACGTTGTACCTATTTAAATTTAAATAAATGCTTATATTCGCTACAATTTGTTAATTTTCTGTTAAATTATTATTTGAAATACCAATTATTACAGTTATTAGCAACAATATCTAAGTAAAAGTATTTTTTAAAAAAGATCCTCATCCATATTTTTTGTACTAATTATTTTTCACAATTTTTTGGCAACAAATCACTTAAGTTTAAGCCGGCTCTCCAGTCCATGTTTAGCCTTACACAATCAACAAAAATATGACAATATTCAACATTTTTTCTAGATAATTTTGTTGAATGTTGATATGTTATGTCGTGTAAGACAAAATACGCGCAGGAGTGGCTTTAACTTGCAATCTAGTTTTTTTTTATTTCTTATCATTTAACATAAATTCTAGCAAAATATCCATTAAAACCGCTTTATCAACAAAAATAATCTGAAAAAAGTCATTATGAAGATACATTAAACGTAAATTTAAAAAACATTAGAAATTAAAAAAACATATAATATCAAAAACAGACTTTAAATTGCTATTTTGAGGTCTTCGGGGCATTGTATCTATAACAGTATGATATGTTTTTTTATTGCAATAAAATTCTCATTAAAACGTAATGAAAATCAGTGACCAAGGTACATCGCTAGTTGGGTGGTCAAGGTACAACATTGCGACTTCTTCACTTAATAAGCATAATAAACCCACTTCCATTTGAGCTTAGGATCTGAAACTCATATCGTCCAGTAGCTAGATATATAAAGATTATGTTCTAACTATAACCGTTTTGTCAAACATGCAACATTTTTCATAAATTGACATGAAGTAAACCTCCAAAAACTCACTGCGTCAGTGTAAAATATTAAATTACCATTTTTTCTTGTACTTGCACGGCGTCGGCGAATCTTAGCTAACTTCACGTTAATGTTGACAAATAACGTATGTAATACCCTAGACAACTTTTCATAAAACCGCATTATTTAAAAAATATATACAATTGTTTTAGGTACAACTCTGTCCAAGGTTCAACAGGTTCCCCTATACAAAAGATTTAGAGTAGGAAAAAAATAATTAAATAATAAAGAAATCTTTACATTTACAGAAAGTTTGAGCTGAGTTCAGTGACAGAAATAAATAAAAAAAAAAATTTTTGTACGAAATTAGGCACTTATTAAAAAAAACGTAGGCCACTGAAAATGGAATTCGTGAGTATTTTCATACGATACTAATTAAAAGTTTTAACTTCCCTACTTTTTCACCGAAATGAATCTCTTGATACAATCAGCAACTCAAACGATGCAACTCGACGCAACTTGAAAGTTACCACACGCCCCAGTCGGGCAATTCCGCGTCAAACTTCCACCTCACTCTAACTCGCTGGGTTTCTTTTGCCTTATGTTCGTAGCTACTTGTATGTCAATTCTGGAGTTGAGGAACGTACTTTCATAAACTTAACTGACGCTGATTTGAGTCCTATGTGTTACACAAGCACGATATAAGCTTTCTAATCTTTCCACAAGTTCAAATTCTTTATTAGTAAAAGGGAGGCTCTTTTCAGGGTACTTTTACACGTCTATTAACTAGCTTGTTCTGTCAGTGATTTTGGGACAACATTATCGGTTTTTGCCGAGAAGAAGTGTCGGAAGAACATTCAAACCATTTTTTTAACATTGAGCATAACAAAAGTAATGTGGAAAGTATGAAAAAATGACTTAAAGCTCGTATGTGCACAATATACTTGTGTAACGTTGGGTAGAAGAAATAACAATTGCACGTCATCGTAAAGCCCCATGGGGGCTCATCATCGTCATATACGTATCACGAATGTGTTATTTCAGACCTCCGCCGTTATTTTCATAAGCGAAACGGTCAATGTTCATTTACCCCGGCTCATTTCGCAGGGTACAGTCTTGACGATTGTAAATGAGATAATTTGCAAGAGGAATTTTTGGCAATTGCCTGCCAGATGGGGTCAATTAAAGAGTCCGTTGCGTGACTGCTTGACAATTAAAACAACTAAAATTTTTGGAGCAACGACCTTTTCAGGCTTTTGTGTAAAATGTAAATGAACCAAAGGTTACTAGTATTATAGCCTGACCAGGAACATAAAAACCCTCGCCATGTTGCGGAAAACTAATGGTACTAATTTCTTTTAAAGGCAACAGTATAGATGACCCACGCTGAACTGTCCCACCAAACTCAATGACAGGGGGGCGCTACCATCGTTCAACTATATGGTTTCCAACATGGCAAAAATCTGAACCAGCGATCCGGTATTGACGGTGGCGCCCCACTGTCAATGTCATCGACAGGACAGTCCAGTATTTTGGAACTATAACTGAAAACTTCATTGACATGTCACCTTGCATGTCAGTCTATTGCTGTCAAAGTGTAAACAAACTTTATTTTAAATGTGCGCAATTAATTTTGTGAATTAAATTGCTAAAATCTTTTTATAGTCGTGAAAGAAAAGTGGTTCACAATGTGTAAAAGTATTTGTCGAAGAGAAATACTAAGGGTTCGGACAATATTTTCATTGAATAATGTTTCCGACAACGGTTGTCAAATTGACTGACATATGTATCGTATAGTACAGTCCACTATGAAAATTTGCTGTGGTTTGTTTCAACTACCTATTTTAATTTTTTTTGTCACTTTCTAAGTGTTGAATTTTATGGAATTGGGAAAGAAGTACCGAGTTTGAAGCGTTCATGAGTAGACATTGCAGTTGAATATTCAAGTTCTGAATTTGATTATTGATGAATAATAAAATAAATCCTACTAGCTCGATTGATGGTTTCATTTAATTTATTTAAACCAGGTTACCTATAAAAATATTTTTTCGTTAATTTATGAAAATATCAAATTAGCCCGTAATCCTAAATCCTGATACATAAAGGTTAGCCTATTAATTTAACACAGGTACGACTGTACTCAGTGTTGCACTATCAAATGCAATTGACGCGCCTCTATGCCAGGGTTTTTATGTTCCTGGTCAGGCTTATACCTACTATGACTAAGCACAAAACGAAAGTAAAGATGAAACGATACATTTCAATCTGCCATTTTGCTTTTGTAGCTGAATTTCGGTTAAAACTTTTCAAACGGAAAGCTCTCTTAATTTTAGTAGACTCGGACCCTCTCATGTCTAAACGATAAAACTGCATTCGGTGCTCACCGCTGATTTTGCGGACTTTTATTGCCGCTGCAATGTTGCAATGCAATTTTAGCTCCATTAATCTTGAACTGTTTTAGTTTTCCGTTTTTAGGAGCATTTATCTACCGCAGTTCCAACTGTCCAGATCAGTTCATATATGCCAGAAAGCTTATTAAAAAGTGGTCAGGTTAATGTAGTTTCTGTAGTTTCCTTATTAACCGACTCAAAAAAGGAGGAGGTTATTTTGACGTCGTTATTAAGTTTAAATAATCTTCAACATAACTACATATATTAGACATTTTTGAGTGATGGTGTTTGTGAATAGTTTGAGTAAGTAATTAATAAGTTCTTTGATATTGCTTGAAGGCGTGGTAGTCGGCTTCGGTTGGAGTCTAGTAGCAGCCGATAAAGCTGGCTATTCACAAGATTTATAACTGCTCTAAACTTAACGACTTGCCTACTCACCCACAATTCAGGACACGCACTGTTACTAACTTGTTTTTAGGCGAAAAATTAACTTTCAAAACTTATAAGAACAGCTGAGTTTAAGTGCTTTCGAAGACGTGACGTTCGTTGAGTTTTCCTGCTAAAATTTTGCAAGCGTTCACTCCAACCAAGTCGATATTGTTTTCGTTAGTTGCAGCCAAACTTTCATAACTTAATATTTGGCATCGTGACAAAAAGCTAGTAACTAGATTAATAGGGAGGTAATGCAGGTGCCCGAATGTACATTGTATACAAAATAACTGATTAACTTGTGTTTCGCATGTTTGTGCGGCACAGTTGTAAAGTTTTGTGACCGAGCACTGAAGTTTTGTTCTGAATAATGTTAGTTTCGAAGTTTGCCTCGGCACGGGCCGAAATCACGACATCAAAACACACAGAAACCACAATGAGTCCAGCGTGTAAAGCAACAAATCTTACGGGCCGCGGTCGATACGTATCAAGACCGAAACATGTGTAGCAAGGAGCGTTGCCGTGTGCGGGCACTAATGTCAGGAATTTATTTACACAAACGGTCTATTACACGAATCCGAGCTTAAAGCATTTCCGATGGCGAAGCTATGCGAGGTGCGCGTGCTGCAACATTAAACAGTTTCTTTTGTTGGTTAAACGAACGGCGATTAGCACGAATGGCGCTCATTGTGGACTTACGAATGTTCGCCACAAAGCCGGCGCAGATACGATTAAGCGAGTTCGCCAGCATAAAAGACATTATAAAATATTATTCCCAGTTTTAATGAATAAAAAATTCAGGAATTCACCTTTTTGCAGGCGTGCTGGAAATTCAAGATTCATTTGTTTAATAAAGTCCAAAGCCGCTTCTGGAACTTCGGTTGATGTTGGATTAATTAAATATTTTCTTGGCGTTTCGCTGTCAACTTTCAACTCTTCTTTATTAAGGACAAAATTACAAAACCATGTACACGTTTTACCAAGCCACTTAATTATATTGAGCCATTTTAGCTAAATTATTTATTACGGTGATGGCTTAGCGGCATTAAAGTTACATATTTGCGGTACCTTCATATAAAATAACTTTACACACCCGCAGGTTTGTCGCTATAGGTAGCTGTACCGTTGTTTGCTAACACGCGTCCGGCCAACAGCAGAAACCGAGCTTGCGGTTTGTGGACCATAATTTGATCCGTGTTTGCTGGCAAAAGACCATAAATGCAGGGAAATTACTCTGTGTCCTATTTGTCTGCCGTTGACATACGTTTACGTAACAACTTCCCGAACAGCATAATGAAGTGACTGGAGTTATGTTTAGGAAATTAGGATTAGTAGTAGGATTATTTACACTTTAGCAAACGTATAACGTACGCAGTTCGATTATACGTGCACTTTTTCAAATAAGTGGCATTGATTATGAAAAATTCCTTGATTGAATCATAAAGGTACATCTTTCTTGCTACTTTCTTTAATGGGAGGAACTCTTGTTTATTATGTTCATCTATTCACTCATGTGACATCATCAATAATATTCACCCTCTCCCTCCCATCTTCGTAGCATTTCCAACGCTGTCCCTGCTCTTGACGTGACGTCACAAAACAGTTTTTTCCGATATATTTTTCTTTCGCGGTAGCTGGCGTTAGTTAAACAAAAGAACATCGAGGTGTTAGGTATGATATCCACATGGCTCGTTTGGCTAATGAGCCCGAGAGCGGAGCCGGGCCGTCTAGTCGCTCGCCGACGCCGGCGCGACGCACGAAACGGGGTAAGGGTAGCGATTGCGTGATTGTCTGCTGTTTCTCGCATTTTTAGGGTTCCGTTGTATTCTGTTGCTGTTATAAATACCTACTACTAAAAACAGAATAAAATAAATATTGAAATGAGGCTTCCATAAAACAAATGTTGCTCGATATTAATATAATGGCAAAAGGTAGACGCTTGAAATATTCACAAGATAAAGGACAATGTTCGTTCTCCATACATTGTTCGCCTAAAGAACCAACAATTTTGACATATTACTACCCGAAAGCGAAATAATACGATTCTGTGTGTAAGAACAATGATTCCTGATGGACACTTGCCATAAAATTAATGATTAAGAATATTAAATCACAGCGATTTTATAATATGTCGTTTATGACAACATGGCGTCTAATGTATTGTGTGAATGTATGAACACCGATTCGCGAAAAATGTTTTGTATTGTCGTCACGCCGAGTCGCAGCCAAATAGTATAAAATAATAGAACAAGTTTTAGAAATACAACTCGGCATTCCACTTTTACAATATGCCCACATATTGCACGTAAATAAACAACATGAATCGTAGGTTGTTTCCACCCTTGTCATCTGACACATGAAATAAACTCCTATTGTATTATAGATATCGAAGCCGAATCGTATATAATAATAGAATGGGTTTTGGAGATCACTCGGGGTTCCACTTTTATAAAATACCTACATATTACATAAAAATACCACGAATCATGAGTTTTCTTTTCACCATTTACATCTGACACGAGATAACAAACTCCTATCTCCATGACTACCATCGTAGTCTATGCCAAAGACTACAATATTTTAAGCAAGAAGTTTCAAACCTTAGCGGCTACGGTAACCCCTGGGCCACATACATCATGATAACATTCGGTCGACACCGGAACGAAGTCTTGCGATTATGCAAAAAAGCATCGTATTCTAGTGCGGCTATATCACGTTCAACCGGGGTTTTAATTCGACTAAAGTCCTGACTAAAGACTGGAAGAAAATACGCCGCATTGTATGAGCACTTCGTGTTCGTTAAAGCGGCTTCAGATCTAGAGCCCACATAGTTTTCTTTCCAATAATATCCGCAAGTAGCGCTGCATGATCTTTACAACAAAAACGGCAATAGTTATTAAGGTGCCAAAATTATATGATTACTTTGGCACGGTATTATACACGTTCGAAGATTTGTCATTTTCATTCATTTCTTCATCATCATCATCATTTCAGCCACAGGACGTCCACTACTGAACATAGGCCTCCCCCAATGACTTCCACATCGCACGGTTGGTAGCGGCCTGCATCCAGCGCCTTCCCGCTACCTTTATCAGGTCGTCGGTCCACCTTGTGGTGGGTTGACATTGGAGAATATGACTTTTGATAGGTTCATCATAGAATTCGGCGGGGATATCCTCACGGTGGAAGTTCGTAAAAGGGCGGAACAAGATCTTATAATAATGCAAGGCCGAAGCTGTTACGCGCGTGCTCCTACGTGTAATCCGGCGAGTATGCAATAAATAGTAATGTCTGGTAAATAGTGGTAATACGTATCGTTCGTTCGTTCGTTTCAGCCGAAAAGACGTCCACTGCTGGACAAAGGCCTCCCCCAAGGATTTCCACGAAGACCGATCCTGCACCGCTCGCATACAGGCACCTCCCGCGACCTTCACCAGATCGTCGGTCCACCTAGTGGGAGGCCTGCCCACGCTACGTCTTTCGGCTCGTGGTCGCCACTCAAGAACTTTCCTGCCCCAGCGGCCATCAGCTCTACGAGCTATGTGCCCCGCCCCGTCTATGTCTGTATGCGCTACGATTACAGGGTATCATTTTGCATAGTCGCAAGACTTCACTCCGCTGCTGTCAAATCAATGTCGCATAATGTTATCGCAATGTGTGTGGCCCTTGGCCAAATCACAGAAGCCTATGCGAAGAAAGAGCACTTGAATGACAATAAAAATCAGGGTTACCATTTTATAAGATTTCCTCACTATTGAGGGTAACAAAGTAACATTAATAATCTAGCCATTAATTACATTTATTACCTATACGAGAAAGTAAAGCAACATGCGGTTTTATTTTAATTTGTAAAATATTAAACCCCTCATATTTGTAACAGTTTGTTCCAAGTTTAGTTTTACTGTTTTGTTAACAGTATTGCTGTTTCAGCTGTCACTGTGAAGCTTTGGGAAAATAAATAAATAGAAAAAATATTAACATAAATATTTATTTAAGTTTTTATGTTCATTATCATAATATGCCAATTTAAGTTACACTGTGTGACAGTCTTTGACACTAAACAAACTCTTCAGCTTAATAATACCTACCTACAGGGCGTTTTTATAGTTACTCTTGCTGATGAAACAAGAAGGGTTGATTCTACTACTGAAATACAACTACTTTTCTTACAGGACCAATATCAAATTCTCAAAAAAATTCACATCCTCGTGATGGTGATAATTTCTATGGAGAGGTTTTTTTTATATTCGGTCTCTTGGGATAAGTTATTCCATTTGAGCAGTAGAATTAATCCTTTTTATTCGATTACATATAAAAACAACACAAGTGTTTAGGAAAACTTCTTCTTTGGTATGGTATCACTACGGAGTTATAATGTCGGCAACTCTGTATCACTGACTTGTAACTTTCAAACAGCATGAATAATAAGGGCACCACATTGGTTTTCTTTCTGAAAAAAGGCTTTCAGTTTTAGTACTAACCCTTTAGCACTATTTCATTGAAATAAAAATACAATAAACGCACAGAAGACTGAAATTGAGTCAACTGACGTGACATTTATAATTTGTTGACATTATGACAGTTTGACAAGACTAGGGATTGAAAAAGTTTTAATTGAAAAAGTAAAATGACAATTTATTAAAACGATTCACATGGATATAATCGATTAAAAATATTTATAAAATGTTCTGATACTTGCCTGTAGCGATTATCCAATCCTGGTTTCTACTGAAAAACTACCTCGTGGCAAGATTTTAATAAAATAATAAAATCTTTATCTTCTCTTTCACAATCTATAAAAGTTCATTTGGTCTATTATTATACATGTGCTATGAATGAGGGTTTTCGCGATTGAAAAATCCGCGAGATGGCAATACGTAGACGCGAGGTCCAAATGCTGCATGATTGGTGGATATCTGTCAATGTCATGTCAAAAATAACCAATCATGCAGCATTTGGACCTCACGTCTACGTATTGCCATCTGGCGGATTTTTCAATCGCGAAAACCCTCATTGGCATAGATTATGAGAGACTGGCAACTATACTAGGTTGATATCAGGTGATCCGTCTGCTCATTTGCCTCCTGTCACATAAAAAAAAAATATATATGTTTCTCACACTTCAACTGGCATTGGATTCAACATCGGATTCTGACACTTTTACAGTTATGATACCATGAATATCAGTTTATGGTCCTAATTATTTTTATTTTATTTACGACCTTCGACCAGTTGGACACTTTAGATATCTTCTTGTAATAGTGTCAAACTGTCAATATCTTTTTAGCTTTTAACGCAAATCTAGTCTTCAAAGCAGTTTAATCGATTTATTTTATTTTCAAAATCGATATTTTATTGTCTATGATGGCCGCAGGAACATCACTATACATGGACTCCCAGCAATAAAGTACGGTAATGCCTCGTACAGATTTTATCGGCAAAAATTATGGAACTTGATAGGTTTTAGACCATGCCACGCACCAAAACGTCCGGAAGTTGTAATAGTATTATAGAATAAACGTTAAAAGACTTATTTATTTAATTTTTCAATGCTTAAGTGTCCATTAGAATGAAAGGGTGCTTAATGTATTAAAAAAAATAGAAAATAATTATGATGGGTTAATGTTTTTGGGCGGTTTTTTAGGCGGTTTCTGACAATGTCCTTTAGTTGATAATCACTTTAATAATAAATATGTAATTCAATTGGAAAATCCTACTGTGATTACAAACAGACACCAGGGAAAAAAGAAATAATACATATAGAGCCTAATGTTGTTTAGATAATGGATAATGGTCATTAAATAATCCTTCGTGCGCGAGTTACTACTCGCACTTGTAGTCCAGTCATTATAGTAAGTTCACCTCGGAATTCGAGATACCCAGCTGTAAGTCTGTAAATACGTGTATATTGACACCCTAAAAGTTGTCTCAAAACCTATACATATATGGTAAGGTGTAAGCAACTATTAAATTTCAAGGTCAACGGTCACAAAAATCGGTTTTTTGGGCTTTTTTTAGAAATATCTCATTTCCTGTGGGTTTTTTGCTATTTGTATTTATTATCAATATTGTAGAATACTAAATTCTCTACAAATTTTGTTTAAAAACTTTTTTTATACGGTGAACCGTTTTCGAGATAGAGGGCGGAGAGCGCGCGGTCACTGCATCACTTCAGGTCTACTTAAGGCCGGGTAGCAGTGAAAATGGCGAAAATGAGGTTTTCATTTTTCATTTTTGAGGTACTAAACAGTAAAATTAAAGGCTAAGATTTTATTTGGGCATAGTTGAGGATATTTTCTAGGGCTATTAACGGATGGAAACACGATTTGATGAAGTTGACTCGATAGAATAAATTCCCAAAGTTACCTCTATTCGTTTTCTATTTATGGTTTTATTTTTTAAATAAGCGATTTGAGATTCTGAATCTTTTACTAAACTAAAGTTCAGAAATAACTTGAGGGCTTTTAACGGATGAAATTTTTATATTGCCTCTTATTTAGTTACTATGTTAAAAAATGTGGAAAAAATCGCCCATGACGGCTTGGACAATCTCAATCAGTCGCGCGGTGGCGCTTACGGAGGACGGACGCGTGTCAGTTTTTTGGTCGTGACAGTTCGCGATTTGTCAATATTTTTGACAATGGTGACTTTGATGAGTCACAGTATAATAACATCAGTGTTACTGGAGAAAGCTAAAATATTTGATAATTAAGAATTATGAATTTTGTCTACCTATTGAAATTTAAATCGTTGGCATCCTTTTAAACTAAGACCCTACTCATGATACATAGTACATTCCTCAAATATGAGACAAAACCAATGAGTTAAAATTACATTTTAATAGTACCTACATACAATCGTCTTACACTCTTTAGAAGAGCACAATGACACAAATAAATAATAAAAATTTGGTCAAATAAAGGGGCAGCTGCACGTCACTGAAAGACGATTCTGTACTCGGCATCTGGGCTGGAGAACATGAATCCTTGCTTACAGATGCAGATGTAAATAGAGTTATAACTGGACAAATTTTACATGAAATGTTTAACAGAAATCAGTTAAAAGACACATACATGGAATACCAATAAGGTTGCGGAGGGAAAGCTACCTATTATAAACTAGCGGCAGCCCGCGACTTCGTTTTACCCCCGTTAGATATGATGTTTTACCTCGTTGTTGATAGATGGCGTTTCACGGCTTCCCCCGAATGAATATTTACGAACGTCATACCGTAGTTTGTCCAGTGCTGTAGATTTTAACCAATGACGATAGATGGCGCTTTTTAGACACGTCTTATTTATTTATTGAAATTTATTTGCCACATATCGTCATAATGTTAATCTGGGTTATAAACAATAATACTGTGAAGTTTCAACAAAATCCGTTCAGTAGTTTTTGCGTGAAAGAGTAACAAACATCCAGACATCTAGACACCCAAACTTTCGCCTTTATAATATTAGTAGGATATTTCACAATCCAAACTAATATTTACTATTTAGCATTTACTTACAGTAAATATTAGTTTGGATTGTGAAATATTTAAAATAAAAAAAAGAATAAAACAAAATAGGGTTTCAAATTACCTATCTATATCTAATATTATAAAGAGGTAAAGTTTGTGTGTTTGTATATTTGTTAAATTGTAAGGGGTAATCTCGGGATCTACTGAACCGATTTTAAAAAAGTCTTTCACCAATAGAAAGCCACATTATATCTGAGTGTAATAGGTTATATTATAAAAACCGAAAAATTCCACGCGGGCGAAGCGGCGGGCGGAAAGCTAGTTTATTTATAATTATGTAAGAGCATAATTATTAAAGTCGAAGTCAAACATTCTTATTTTTGTGTGGACCTATATTAACGAGAGATTACAAGGCGTCAAATATTTCAAGAAAAAAATTAAAAACTATATTATAAAGCTAAATTTTGCTCTCATGGAGCCTTTACCTACTCTGACAAATTAAGACTTAGAGAAGAAACTAATAATAAAACCATTTAACTGTCCTGCAATGAAAAGCTTGATCGGGTACAACACCTCAAGTTATTTCAGAACTTGATTTCATTAAAAGACTCCGAATATCAAATCACTTAGGTATCTAAAGTCAAACGATTCTGAAATGTCAAGTGGCATAAAGTTGGGACTAATGAATAACCCATTAAGATAGTAGCGCCCTCCTGTCAATGACATACCTGGAAAGATAGAGTATTGGACAACTAATGAAAATGCTTTGTCCTAAATGACTGACGGATATCGTAGAGACCTGAAAGTTGGAAGGTGTGTTCTTTGTATGACGTTGGCATCTCATAAGAAAAGATTTTCCGAAATGGGGTCATGAAATGAAGGGGGTGAAAAAAGGGGGCAAAGTTTGTATGGGACAAAGTGATTCCTTGGTTCAATCTACTTGAAATTTAGTTTAACAATTCCTTAATATAATTCATGAAAGACGTGTGGAACGGGTAGAAAGTAATTTTGGCAGTCATTTTCTTCGAAGTTGAAATCAATACTACTTAGTGCCTTTGATTTAATTACTTTTTATTTTTACAAGTGTTTGAAAACTCCATGTCAGATTGTGTTCAATGTCAAGTGAAATCTCAAATTGAAATGTCTCAATCTCAATGAGGAGACTCTGTATTTATTCCTAGAATTCCCCTAACACCGTCAAATTGCCCTTTCGAATTCAAGACAGTGCAGTTTCCCATCAGTCTGCTTCGTAATGACTATAAACAAAGCTCAAAGTCAAACTCTAGGGACCTCTGCTTAAACTCCCATGAGTGCACAGCACAGAGGTAAGCAGGTAACCGCGTGTGATGCTCATAGTAATTTTCGATACAGAACCCCGTACATACGTCATACATATTATAGAAAGAAAACACCCAGACCAATACAAACAAATATGTTTCTGCAATTTTAGTATGATATTTTTATTTATTAATAAACAAAGAGACTGAACAAAATTAATGCGTGTACTGATTAATGTTATTAACCACATGCAAAGCTTCGTGAATTGCAACAACTATAATTTATTATCCAAGCTCTAAATAATCGCTACTAAGAGTAACTTATCATAAAATGTTTTTCCAGTCGCTCAAGCTTCCAAGGGCCTACCGATAGGTCGGGTGACGTAATCTTGAAATTCTTTAAGCCGGCGCAGAACTTCCAGAAGGTCAGGCGACGCCACGGCCACTTTGAACCGTGTTTACTTCTGCAGTTATATTTCATATTTATTCGATTCTAGAATATATTCCCAAAAAGCCTGTAAGGTGTTTTAATTTGTATCACTTGGATATGATTTGTATTAGAAAGTGTTGTGAGTGTGACGCTTGAAGGGAAGGAAGTCAACCTAACCTAACCAACTGCGTATTTCTATACTGTGTAGCTGGAAATTGTGGCGGGAGCTCTTTGGCGCGCTGTCTGCGGCGAAGAATTGCGCGCGCAGATTTTGACAGCGCGAAATACCTACTTTAGCAGAAATACCAAGCCTTAAGCGGTTTAGATTTTTCATACAAAAGGATTTTCCCGCTAATTCCTGTGGGAATTTCGGGAATTCCTTGTTGTAACTAAGCTTTGAGTTTACTAAGGTACCTACATGCCAAATTTCAAGCGTCTAACTTCCGTTAAGCGTTTAGATTTTTCATACAAAAGGATTTTCCCGCTAATTCCTGTTCCCGTGGGAATTCCTAAGTATACTATAACCTGCCCAGGTGTATGAAGAATAATTGTACCAAGTTTCGTTAAAATCCGTCGAGTAGTTTTTGTTTCTATAAGGAACATACAGACGGACAGAATTCTATACATGAAATATATTTTCAAAATAACTATCAGGGGGTGATTAGTGATCGATACTGATGCCAAAAATGCAATCAGTAAAATTTTTGTCTGTCTGTCTGTCCGTCTGTATGTTCCTTATAGAAACAAAAACTACTCGATGGATTTTAACGAAACTTGGTACAATTATTCTTCATACACCTGGGCAGGTTATAGTTTACTTAGGAATTCCCACGGGAACAGGAATTAGCGGGAAAATCCTTTTGTATGAAAAATCTAAACGCTTAACGGAAGTTAGACGCTTGAAATTTGGCATGTAGGTACCTTAGTAAACTTAAAGCTTATTTACAACAAGTAATTACCGAAATTCCTACGGGAATTAGCGGGAAAATGCTTTTGTATGAAAAACCTAAACCGCTTAAGTTGACCTGAAGTGATGCAGTGACCGCGCGCTCTCCGCCCTCTATCTCGAAAACGGTTCACCGTATAAAAAAAAATTTTAAACAAAATTTGTAGAGAATTTAGTATTCTACAATATTGATAATAAATACAAATAGCAAAAAACCCATAGGAAATGAGATATTTCCAAAAAAAGCGCAAAAAACCGATTTTTGTGACCTTTGACCTTAAAATTTAATAGTTGCTTACACCCTACCATATGTAGGTTTTGAGACAACTTTTAGGGTGTCAATATACAAGTATTTACAGACTTACAGCTGGGTATCTCTAATTCCGAGATTCTTACCTAATTTAAGCTTAAATGACTGGACTATTGGCCGGTTTTCCACGTACGGAATTTCCCAAGCTTCGGCTTTATTGTGAAGGTTTTTCTGCACCCCATGCGGTTTCAAATGTTGCGAGGGCCCTTGAATTAAGTGTCTCTATTTGTTTTCCACAACCTTTGTTATTGAAAGCTCGAGTTGGGTTTTCACTTTTGTTGTGATGCTTCTTAATGTCTACCTTTAATTTTGTTAAGTACTTTTACGGGTTCGGAATGAATAGAAGAGTTACACAAAAGGAAAACTTAAGTTGATTGGAGAGAAAGAAAACATTTTTATGTTCATATAAAAATTGACACAAAAGTGCGAAAAGCCTTTTGATAGATGAGTTTACAACAGTATTGTTATAGATTAGGACCGCTAAAACATTTTTTTTTGTTGTTAACATCTAGAGTTGTATTGGGAATTGGACAAAAGGTGTTGAACCTCCTACAAAATACTTAGCTGACACGTTAAATTGAGGGCACTAAGGTTTGCATGTACTGCTACTTATTTATTTATTTAAAATAAATAAATAAGTAGCAGTACATACTTACTTACTACATAATATTTTATCTTATCTTTAATTTAAAGCGTAGCACAATAAATGTCTATGTTTTTTATTTCTTTATTACTATGTACATTAATTAAGTAATACTTTGCTTTCTTTTCAGGTAAGACCGTGTTTTCAGATTTTGATTGAAAAATTTTGCAGTTCTCCGTTTTAAGGTAAACAAATAATGATTACGATTAGTTTACTCAATAATAAATAACGCCAGAAGCGAGTATGAGTATACTAAAATTTCTATAATATTGAAGCCGTGATATTAAACTCTGTTCTAACTGAAACTTCCTTATCATGAAAATTATGTAAGTTGTATAATGAACACAACGCGAAGTCGAAGTTATGTAGGCTGTTAGCTTAGGAAGTCCTTGACTAACGACAATGTTTATACTAAGTTAGCGCAAATTAATACTCGTTTGAATTATATTTCTCGTACTAAATTCAATTGGGACTCTTTTACAATATACACAAAAAAACAAAAAGCGACACTAACGGGCGTTATTAAAAAAAACTCAACATGAAACTACGAATCTTCTGTCAATAACTTATTTATTTATACTGAGCATAATTAACCTCCTTCTTGCTGTCGTATAGAAGGATAGTTAAGTACTATTTTTGTGCCGTCTAGATTTTATCGCCACCGTCGCGTGTCGAGACAATTTTCCGGGAAATCTGACGAGATTAGCTTGGATAATTTCAGCGGTGACTTACGGAGAAACTAGACTGGCATGTACTGGTATCTATTACTACAAGTTTAGGGTTGGCAAAGAGGATTAAAGTGGCGCATTTAAAAGAATAATTTAATGCGCCTCACGATTAACTTTTATCGGGACATTTTATCGATTTGCATGATAAACCCAGAAATCTGTCATTTAAAATTGTCGATAACATTTTATAACGGCGCACATCCTTTTCCAGATGCTATTAATTAGGTAAATTTTATTTAACACTAAGATTGCATACTTCATTGGATGAACCGTTTGCTCATTTAGGTTTATGTTTGTTTGTAACTTTACGACTCATGGGAGTATTTTACAGATTTTATATCTGTGTATTTTCCTACTTAGAGGACTGACGCTTTGACGGGAAACAAAAGCTTTCGCTCCACAGACCCATGCTTGTCTCGGGGGACCGTTCACGGCATTCAGATTCCAACGCTCCACGACTATAGCTATAGTTTATGTTGTACACTATTTTCCCAGAACTTCTGCTTAGATTAGCCTGGAAAACTTTAGAGCTGTGACGATAAAGTTCGTACAAAATTATGTAAATAATATTTAGATAACATTAAACGTTTTACAAAATTATATGACAAAACTTTAGATACGTTTTCATTCGTTTATTTAGATGTTTCATTCTGTATTCTATTTGTACAAAGAACATTAATTTGTAATTCTTTCGTAAATTCTATTTTATTTTTAAAATAATAGAGTTATCTGAGAGTCTAGTGTTTAACTTCCTGTTGTGATCTTTTCTTAAGGCTTTGTGTTGACTTGACTCAAACAATTGAAACGCCTTTTTTAAACGGACAGGCCTTTGTGACGGCTAATTACTTTGTCTTGTTTTATCCAGGAAAAGCTCGGGAAAAATCTAGTTTCATTTCATAGAACAGTTATGTTTCACTTTCGACGATAAATAAGAGGATTATTTTCGAGAAGAGAAAATGAAAACGATAGCTTTAGGTTGGATAATTGTGTTTGCGGATAAGGAAAATGTGGTAGCATTATTATTATTTTGATTCCATTTTCAATAGAAGAAAGATCAAAAGGGCAAGTACGTCACAGGATAAGTAAATACCGCCTACACAGTACGCAACATTTTAGACGATATAACTTGATGAGTCTATCTTTGTACAAAATCAGGACTAGAAATCCGGGGCGTCCTGACACTTAGCTGCCTGAATATTCGGTTTGATCCGATCGCAATGATCCCTTCTCGTTCCATCCTGATTACAAAAGGCCCTTTACAACGTTGATTACAAAATGGAGCCTTAATTAAAATGATTTCCATAACACGTCAGATACGCTGCGTTAAACCGGTTTTGACCGTTAACGAGGCATAAATAACGTAGTTTCAGCTGTTTACGAGAACATAAACACACGTCAACAATGAGGCAACACACCGTGCAGCGTGATTAAGCCGCTTACTGATCGGGTGTTCGATCAGTCGGAATTGATATCCTCCCACTAGCTAAGGTAGAGTTCAGACTATTAACATGGTTATTGAGGTTCGAATAGATCATAACTGTGTAGACCAGGCCTTTGTTAGCTAATTATATGTATCCTGAATAGTACTATTTGTCTCAACATAAGAAGAGATATGATTTTGTGCTTTGACTGTACATCAAGCCATGTTGATAGAGCCATTTCAGACGCTTATGGTAGCTCGTAAAGTCTGACAACAGCCGTGTGTCTTCAGTCGTTACAACACTAGAAAAAAATGTTCAAGTATAAATTGTAGTATTAGTTCATCAGCAAAGAAAAGAAACTAAAAAAAATGTACGTTAACAAACTAATTTATTTGTTTTACGTTATTTTAGTATTTTGAGCACCTTATTTTAACAATAATAATCAATTACTCTATGATTAAGATAAGCCAAGCTATATTGTGGTTCGATATAGGTTACAATAGGACGGTTGGCTTAAGATCAATTACATAGCAGGCTCCTCAATTTCTATTATAACTGTTAATTAACGGCGTTGATTAAACGGGCCTCGTGGCCGATTTTAGAGCTGTCAAGCAGATCGTCAATATATTTCAATTAAGGTAGCTAAATACCATTGGTCACCATTCCAAGAAATTGAGTCAAGTTGTTGTACAGAATTTACAGAGATTAAATTGGTCTAGTAACTTTATTAAAATACTAGCTTTCCGCCCGCGGCTTCGCCCGCGTGGAATTTTGTCTGTCACAGAAAAACATACCGCGCGCGTATTCTGGACTACGACAAACATTTTAAAACCAAAATCAGCTCAATCGGCCCAGTCGTTCTCGAGTTATAATCAGACTAACGAACATCAATTCATTTTTATTTATATAGATAGATGATAGCTAGCGGCCGCCCGCGACTTCGTACGCGTGGATCCCGTTTTACCCCCTTCATCTATCTTCAGCGGTTAACTCCCGTTCCCGTAGGAATTTTGCAATATACCGTTGTAACTAAGCTTTAAGTTTACTAAGGTACCTGCATGCCAAATTTCAAGCGTCTATCTTACGCAGTTTAGATTTTTTCATACATATGTTTTTTCCCGCTAACTCCCGTTCCCGTGGGAATTTTACGATATCCTGTTGTACCTAAGCTTTAAATTTACTAAGGTACCTGCATGCCAAATTTCAAGCGTCTATCTTACACAGTTTAGATTTTTTCATACATATGTTTTTTCCCGGTAACTCCCGTTCCCGTGGGAATTTTACGATATCCTGTTGTACCTAAGCTTTAAGTTTACTAAGGTACCTGCACACCAAATTTCAAGCATCTAACTTAAGCGGTTTAGATTGTTCATACAAAAGGATTTTTCCGCTAATTCCCGTTCCCGTGGGAATTTCGGGAATTCCTTTCTTAGTGCACCTCTACGGTACCTAAACTACGTCCCTTCCAAATTTCAAGTGCCTACGTTTAGCCGTTTAGGCTGTGCGTTGATCTGTCAGTCAGTCAGTCAGTTTCTCCTTTTATATATTTAGATTCTTGCCCTAGTGTTTCATGTTAAAAGCTCTAAAAATTAAATCAATAAAGGCTAATAGGTGCCAATTACCTACATAGGTTGGTACTCCAAATCGAAACATATTCCATGTCAATAGAAGCAATAGAAGGCACATGAGTCACACTAATCATACTTTATTTGCCTGTGGATTAATTGTACGTTTCGATTACAGTGATTATATTTTATAGCCACTTAAATTAAAAGAGCTTTGAGCTCCAAAACACTTAAGTACACTCTATTTAAAGGCATATTCACGTGGAGGTATTTTTTAAAATTCAATTGAAGTAACTAAGTATTCTTGTTTAAATTAATATGTTTGTGATCAAACATTGTAGGTCCCAGATAATGAAATAATATTCTTTAGATTTAGAATTCATTTCCATTAGCGTTTATTTGAAATTAGTTTTGAAAAAAGCTTCGATTTCGAAATTGATATTATTTAAAATTAGTAGATTCAATTTCAAAATTGATAATGAAAATCGGTGTTACAATATCGAATAGACTCCCCTCCCTTCTCGATCTCTTAACGGCTGCAGCGCTTAACGAACTTTTAATAAAACCATTCAATTGCCAGAGGAGCCGCTTAACTCCTTTAGAATCTCATTCAGTCCCGATAAAAGCATAATTTATCGTTTGGTGAACAAGTCAGGTCGGTAATTCGATTTCAATGTGAGTGATAATACGCCAGTTAAGTATATTCAGAACTTGAAATATTCCAAGAAATGATAACAGTGACTATATCTATTAAAAGCTGAGAAGCTCGTTATGAGCAATTCAATATTAATGCTATTATAGATCTATCTAATATTCATGACGTTGTTTTATACCGAGGTTTTCATGAATAACATCAGCGTGTGAAAACTTAATGTAAATAAATATGCAAATATTACAAGATTCTGTTTTGCTTTTATACCCCTCTTTCTCGACTAAGTTACCGTTCACGTTTCCTATAGAGAGCTAGGTATTTACAAAGTTATTTCGCAGCGGAATCCTGTGAAAATATCTCGGAAACTTGTTCCAAGCAATCTTTTAACTTTCTCACAGAAAATGCAATGCTTGCGAAAGGAAGAGGCTGGGTCAGTTATAAGATTTAAAGTATTTTAATTTAGGTGCTGGTCCCATTTGGCGTTGTCCAAATTTAATTAGTTCAGTGTTTGGGCACTTTGTTTTCATTAAGAAGTGAGGCTTTTTCACAAAATTTGCTGCGTTGGATAACTGTGGGTATAATTACTCAGAAATATTTTCTTTCTAATGTAGAGTTATCAAAAATGTAGGTAATGTGCTAACGTAGTGCCTCTTTATTTTTATTACCAAGTTTTTAATTGTTCACATACCAATAATTATTATATTCCTATAATGCCTAAAATTTATTTAAAACTAACTTGACTACTTATCGATGTTTTAAAAATTAAACATCAAAAAAGGACTCTATGTTATTAATGGAGAATGGAAGTCAAAGTTGTTAGAGGTCGTGGTCGTAGATACTACTTATTGCTCACATTAATTAAACAAAGCAAGGAGCACTTAAGACGCCACGTAATATAATAAACAAGCACGTCCGTTTCTTCCTTAATATTTTGTGTGAATTAAGTCTGTATTAATTAAGAGACCTAACAATATTAGGGTCTAATGCCATTAGCGAGGAGGGAGCGTCGTAACATAAGGCGCTCCATTATGAGACCTGCCCATAATGGGGTACCCGCGACCTAATAGCAGAGAGCTCTCCAGGTAAAGTCCTCTTTAACTCGATATTAATAATAGGGTCCTTAGTTTCGACGATTATAAAGATGAGCATGTAATTGACCACTCAAACATGAACGCACCGATGTTGGAGAACCTTTGTTGAATTTATAAAATCAGTTGATTCTCAAAGAAAGCACGCACTACAAAACCCGACCGGTATTCAATACCTGTTTTCTGTTATCGAATTTCGATAAGCCTATAAACATGCCTATTTAGCATACAGAGAGAATGAATGTCTCTGTGCACGCTGTATTTCTCAGCTGCAGTATAGGATATAAAGATACCGAACCGAATAAAATATCCCCGGAAATGTTTTTTAAAGCGATGTGTCTGGTGGGAATGGTTAACGAGTTATATCGTTACAGCTAGACATATTATGAGAAAATAATGTTTGTACTTTTTAATGTAAAGTTAGACCCTGTAAGCTTGTTAACAGTTGATTTAGAAAATGTATTCATGTACTGCTACAGATGAGAGAGATATCAAAAGATTAAAGTCAATTTTGCGAATGCTAAGTACACTAATTCCAGTTACGAGTGTGAGCAAAGATTTTGATGGTTGCAAGAATGTAATTAAACGATAAAACGTAGTTACAAGACAAGTGTTTAAGCGTCATTTAAATTCCAATGTCTGATGCGGGCACGCTTAAAGTTGTCGCTTGTTAGCTACCGAGCTGTATTAAGGCACGTGTCTTGTTTTGGTATTGACGCATATCAAATTCATTGGTATTCGATGCTGATTGGCGTATGAGTGGCTTGTCTCTGAGTGAACACTGATATTAATCCAGTGCACCGCTTTAAGTGCATTGGCCGCGTTGACATTTAATTAAATTGAGCCGAGTCCGCCGCGATTCGCTGACCCGGACCGCTCGCCTGATAGACAATAAATTCCATTTTATTATTTTTCGTTTTCATCAACGTGGAGTGCGTTGATCATTTAACAGAAAACTGCTGATAAATGCTGTCCGGACTTTTGAAGCGCGGTATTAAAGGCATATTGAGGCACTTAACAGTAATTAATTTACAAAGTTAAATTGGAATTATTCGAAAACTGATTGCTGAAAGGTTTCAGTACCTGCCTTTAAGTTATGTTAGGTAACAAATTAAATTAAATTACTTACCGATGTAGCATGAGTATGACTAAATATAATGTAGAGTTAATAAGTTAATTACCTTTACCGTCTACAGGATCTCATAGGTCAACCTAGCTGTGTACTTATGTGGCCGGACTTAATAATAACAATTGTTACTTATTATACCTTTACGAAAAGGCACTCATCAATGTCCGTCACCACTTCTCACTTGTCGCCTGTAAATCCGAAATTCATAAAATATTACAAAACCTGTGATTGAGACCAATTAACCTTTACAATTGAGTAATGATATGCTTTATTACTCACTCAATTTATGGTTTCACATTTTCCAAGCATAGTTATGTAAGAAAGACTTTTAAGGCCCTCAACTCTCCCATTTTAGCTTGGTCCTTAATAGCTTCGCGGATGAAATAATGAAGAGCCGCTTAAAACTGGTCTTATTAGCGTAAGAAGTCGAGGCAATACTTTGGAAAAATCTTTATTTCAAGCTTAATGAAACCATTCATCCCGACTCCCGAGAACACTATTTTTGCTTTTCCAGTAATTGCTTTTTATCGAGTCGTTATCTGACCTTTTAAATTGAATTTAGTCAGTCAGTTTGCCGCTTTTCTCTTCGCAAAGGCATTCAGACTTTTAGCTAGGTACTTCTTTCCAAAAGAAATTACGTTCTTTTTCATATTTAGGTCAGAATTACGCTTTAGTTGTTTATGAGAATCATAAACAGACAGCGATATTATACACAAAATGGAAGTGGGGAGGAGTGATAAGTTGCATAAGTGCACAGAAAATGTAAAGTGTGTAGTAGCTGGAACTATGAATCCTGTTTATTATGTACGCCAGTGTAAAATACTACGTAATTTCGTAGCTTATATTACCAACACTTTCTACTTAATTTTCTGTAGGTAACGCAATTTCTGAGAAGAGCAATGTATTCCACATAGTATCATGTTATTTTATTAATTTGAGGTTTCTATGACAGAAAACTGGTTACCATGCATAAAAAGTAATTACCACCTGCTGTGTGGTGTAATCACTTAATATTAACAGACTTTTGATTGATTGATTTATCCGGTCATTTTTGCTAGAAATTGATAGAGGCTTTTAGTTGGTCGAATTTCAATATTCAGAATTTGTGACCGAGAATGAAATGTGTTTTGAGCGTTGTTTTGTATACGGGTCATAAGTCATTTCCTTTTTCTTTAAACTTCTCAGACCGGATGAGTGCATATGCTTGGGAAGACGATAGAGCCCTTTGGGCTAAACTTCAAGATTTACAGGGATAAAAATGCCAATTCGCTATCGCTATCGTATTGTAGATCCCATGCATAAACATGTAAGGACGCCGACACAGCCTTCAGATTTGTCTCGGGTGCCGGCACAGTGAGGAGAGCAGACGCATTCTTACGAGCGAGCGAGCGCGCAGGGTCAACGGTCGGCCTGCGCTTACGCCCATGGGAACTGCCGATAAATATTTGAATTTCAACACTGGATACACATGCTTAGCAAATTGATTATGGCCTGCTCTAGCAGCCGGCTGTTAAGTGTTTATAGTAAGGATTCTAGGTCGATACATAAATATTAAATATGTGCACGCATGAACGTGGATGTGGGTACTCATATTACCTACAAAGCACGATAGAAAAGCTAACATTTGCTCCTAAGCGCACGTGACTGAGTAGTTAAATGAATGGAATTCCAATATGCATTTGATCAATGGCCATGCAAAGTAGGCAAGAACAAGGACTATAAAACGTTTTACTACCTGTATAAACAAGGAATCACAATTACAAAGATATTGATCCCGAAAGAGACATAAGTAGGTACACTGGTACAATGACTTGAAATAGTAAGAGCAAAGCTTAAATTTAACGTTTCTTAATGCCAAAGTGTGTAGAATACTAAACATGAATATTGCTATAACATTAGCTAAAATAGGTATTAAATCTCTTGTCAAATTAGTATCCATCCCCATCCACTGCTGTAATAACTCAGAAACTCGCGAAGTTTGCTCTAGCTTCAAGTGGTAACGGCAATGTAATCTCTTGAGCTATAACTTCTGTAGCTGGGAATTTGAATAAGCACTGTGAAGATTTTGTAATTAACATATTAGTTCTGTGCATTTCACTTAGATTTATTAACTAGGGTATTTAAATACAAGTAGGTTTCCGGGAAGATTATAAGAAACTTTAAACATACAGTCTTTAAAATATAAAGCTTTTAAAAGCACCTATCCATGTAAGATAATTCCAATTGTTGTCGTGCCTACAAAAATGTCCTTAACGTAATGTCATATCAACAATATCATTGATTTAAATAAAAAAGCGTATTAGGTGGGCCTTTGTAGGGCCCTCGTATATTGAATGGGGCCTATCGGTAATGTTACGGTCGGTCAAAACATATTTTAATGATAATTTTCCGGTCATAAATATTAATAGAACATTCCTCGAGGAGCACGTCGATTTACGGGACAAGAGACCAGCATTAAAGGCCCATATCTCATTTATAACACAAAGAGGAATAAAAATACTGTTAAGTTTTAATATCGCTCTTAATAACCGTTTTACTACTCTTGTGGTTTCTACAGTGTTTTGAAAATATAAAAAATACTATAGTTTAGCAAACCTAGAATATTACATTGAACTAATAGACTTAAATAAAGCTTTTTTTATTTACATTTCATCATTACTTTATTTAGTTTTTGTTTCATTTTCTTGATTTTGTTTTGTGTCGCAGAATAAAAGATTTCATTTTCATTTGTCAAAAAGTGTTTTTTAAGAATCGAGAAAGAATTTCGTAATCAAATCACTTTGCATACATTTAAGCTTAAAAACTACGTAGCACTTAAAAGCAATAAAACCGGCCGCACTCGAAACTCGCATCCATCAGCAGATAGTAACACGAGTGAACTGAAGTGTGAACTATTGATAATGGAAGTCCCGAGCGCCAGAACAACTGCATACGGTATCACCGGAGAATGGGCACTCCTTTCTGAATGAATTTCTGGGGCGAGTGCATTGTGTCTAGTAACGCAGTGCTCCTTCACTCAAATGTGTATTGAATGACTTTAAATTGAATTTTATTAAGTTAAGATCGGTTTAAGAACAGCCTGTACGTGATGTACTGTTGAAAAAACGTCAGTAGCTACTTAAGCGTAAGATGTATAATTTACAAAATTAACGATGGCACACCAAAATAGCAATATGATTATAATTCAACCGGTATTCGAATCTGTGACTATTGGCGTCATAGTAAGAGAAACTGCGCTCTAACCAGGCGGTCTTTCTATGAAATGTTTACCACCACACATATTATGCTCGTAATCCAGCACCCTTTTTTCCTTTTGTGTGACTGAAATTGTGTAATAAACGTTATATTGCAGCCTGAAGTGCGCTATAAATTGCCATTAGCAGACCATTAAAAGCTGCACTTAAATGAATAATTTTTAAGTTGATGAGTAATTCTGGCCATTAAATAAAAGCTCACATGAACCACTTGCATCATATGTCATTATTTGTTGTGCCACGTAATTTAATTTGTTACGTATTGGATAGTTTAAATTTAATTATTTTGTTATAATAAAATAAACATTTAAACTTGTAACTAGGCTGTCTTGATGAAAAGATTTTTCACACTTATATGCAGGTTGAATGTACTTAGTCTATTACTTTTTAACTTCTTAAGTTATTTATTTTGTGACCTGCGTCCATGAGTGTTTCGATTTCAGATCTTATTTGACAAGATGTTTGGAAAGTCTTAATTGTAGAATAATTGCTAAGATTTAGCTACACACATCACTATAATGAGATTCTAAGGCGGCTAGGGCGAGACGTTACACTTACATTGTCTCTAATAGAGCATTGTGATGAAGTGTACGAGGAAGGGCAATATTTGACCGCGCACGTACTGTGTAATTCCCGCTTTGTGTTGGGAATGTAATAAAACTTATCCTAGGGGATTGGCGCGCGACGTAAGAATCTAGCGACGAACGCTATTTTTGCCTTGTTTATTGTGTTTTTGAAGTCAATCATGTTTCTCAAGTACTTTATAAGCTTAATACAATCGTTCGAGTAAACTCACAGTGACACTTTTATGTACCATCTTTGTAAATCCTTTTAAAATCTTTGTTTTTTTTCAAGACTGACAACGACTCGTGATTAAGTAACATGTAATAGCTCTTCTGAGCTTATTTTATTAATGAATGCTAAAGCTCTGTAACTGTGAATTACGCGTTACTTTCTAATACTTTACACCTTTTATAAGGGGATTCAAGTAAATGCATTGTTAGAGTACGAGTACCTATGTCGTAACAGACGGATATGGGAAATAGTAAGTTTACCCAGCGATAACGTTAACGTAATCCTTAAAAGGAAAGTTTACAATTTCTAGTAGAAATGTTAGTGAAGATTCCAATTCTCGTGGCTTAACCGTGATAATAGACTACAGGTTGACACCGCTTCGCTATCTTGGCTCGTCTCATTTGAGTACATAGTTTAAAATAAACGCCAGTCGAAATACATTTGTACAGTGCATAGCTCAAATATTGTCACAAGCTGTAAACGCCTCTGGACACAGAGATATTCACGCTACGAAAATTTAAGCTAACACCACTGTTTTAGGAAGTTAGTTGTTTTAGAACCACGCAGTTGTGAAATTACCATTCATTTAGTTGATTTAGTCTTGGGACTTATGAAATCTCATTGCGGTTTAATTAGTAAAAAAAATGTTGTGTCATAAAAAATAACATCAATTCGTAAAGTAACGTTTGCTTTTGAAGCTTTCCCTTTTCACCGTGACATGCAAAGCTTTTGTACCAACGTAGGTACTAATTGAGGCTGCTGACCGTGATGTATTTTTTTGGCAGCCACATCTGATTTTTACTGACTGTTGTAAATGAACTGGACACAATAAATGATGCCTGAAGATATACGAGTTACAGCAACATAAGCCCAAAGGGTCTCCAGCTATCTGCAGTCATGAAAGTCACGAAACACTTCCGTAGTCCAGCCACGTATAGCCCATCTTGCAAGGCCAGTTAAGATTCAGCTTAAACGATTTCCTTTGAAAACGAGGCCTTTGTTCACGGATAGTTTAACGAGGAACTGTTAATTTTACGTCCGATTTAATGCATTATTTTATTATGCAATTCATAGCCGTTTCCTTGAGTAAAGACTTTATGTTAGACGATGCTACGACCCATTTAGTATTTATTGAATTAATTAGCTACTTATTTAACTCAACTTGCGTCAAGGTATTTGCTTAGAGTTTTTTGTGAAGAGCACCGCAAATATTTGCTGAGTATTGGCCCGGGTAGAGAGATGAAACCTGTTGACCCTTTCTTGTGACATTGCTGTCTCTGTCGAACACTATGTGCAAGTATCAGGGTTGTCATTCGGAACTATTGAATTTCCAATCGAATAGAATTGGATGGAACTGATGAAAATAGAAACTAAGTAGGTACTTTTTAAATTTTTAAGAATATAAGAAGTAGTTAAACCTACTTTAGATTATGGACGTACAATAAGAAAATAATTGTTTATAAAACAGTAGGTATCAAGCCCCAACTCGTTTTTCAGGCGTGAGGAGTGTAGGCCAAAGCCTGTGTTGAATTGAAGAGGATAGTTATCCTACAGAGGGGACTGAGTGGCCTGACGATGATGATGAAAGGAAATCTCCGGGCTTTATATCCAATCTTATCGGTTGAGATTAACGGCTGAATTTTTTAGGTAAAGTTGGCGCTTCTAAACAAATGATAAACATGTTTTTTTGTGTTGGCATCCCTGACCAACGTCATCAGGCGGGTCGGCAATGCTAATGCGTTTTCGAGCACCACTCTGACGCAGCCGGGCGCTCACTCGATGAAGCGTGTTTCAATAACCTGATTACATTAAACGTGCGGGTGCGTTTATTTTCATAGGCTGTAATAACAAAACCCCACAGAATTAACGAATATGCGCGAGTGAATTAAATCAAACCGCATGCATCAGGTGCTAATTCAATTTAACTAGATAGATTATGCACAGTGAATAGCATTATTAGTCTCTAGACGTAATATTAGCATTAAACCTCACAATACTCACTGGCTTCAATTATCTAATTAGGTCCCCTTTGATACCTAACACGAATATTACAGGGTAAATGACCTGACGTTCGTGGTTCAGTTGCAAAAGTTTCCGAATTCACAATGTCATTGGCTTAATTTAAAAAGGAACTAATTCTGTTTCCGCCACAGTGGCAGTCGGACAGTCGAAGAAAAATGTGAAATGTCGAATCTGCCTAATTAGTTAGGTTTCAAAGTCCTTTCTGGTTTCCGGATTTTTCCGCGCACAAACTTTTACATTTCGAACTGGCTGAGAGAGGCTTAATTTGCCTTTCAAATCAAATAAACGAATTGTGCCTTTGACTTTGAAAGAATGTGAAAAATCTGCGTAATTTTACGGCATAAGATGGAAAAAATCCACCATGAGTATTATAACAATACGCCACATAGCAAATAGGTTCCCTCAATACAATATTAAAGACATTACGAATTCTTGGTAAAAGCTCTTAGCCAGTTAGATAAAGTGAGTAAGGTAACAAAAACGTATTGCAACAGATGATATTGTTTTCAAGTTTCGTTTAACAAAAAAAACGAAAATTCTCGGAGTCGGAAGTACGGAAATAAGACTCGAAGTCGATCTCGAATTCCCGGAGCAAATTGGCTAAACTTCGTAAGGCGCTACCAGCGACCTATCAATTTTAAGAGACATTTCCAATTAAACTTCCTAACTCCTTTCGTTTTGCGCCTGACGTTTATGCGTGTTAAATTGCAATTGTATTAATACCTGCGACTTAAGGAGCACATGCAACTTTTTGTAGCTTTTTATGGCCGTTGGGGTCGGCCTGTGCTGCCTTCAAATTAAGTTTTGCCGCGAGATTCTTGTTCATAAATGGTATTCCGCTTTTGTCCAGAAAATTTCTCACGTACCGCGCCTGGGGCTTTTGAATAAATTGTGAGATCACGTTACGTCCAGCATAAGATATAATACAGATTTACCCATGTGATGAAGTGGCCAGTAAGCTTAACATAAACTCAACGAATCACCCGCCCTAAGCTAATGCGTGGCTTACAGTGTAATGTACTAAAAGCTGTATGGTGACCTGGCTGTATAGAGGCCGAGATACAGATCTAACCCACGACAGGTTTCGACTGAAATGACCGTAATGGCTCCTTTGCGTATAAAAAAGTGATAAGCGATCGGTTTCAGCGTTTTTACTAAAAGGGGGTGTATTTTAGTAGTTATGTGCTGCAGTATCTTTTTAGAATTTCGTTTTCATTTAATGGTATGAACGTGAGTCGTTTCACAGTGAATACATAGTACCTACCTACGAGTAGTTACGTAAAATTATTTTCTTTCTTCCTTCATTCGAAAAAGTAATTAACTCCTACAACTAATCATCGTACTACTTTGTGTGCGGTCCGGACCCCTATTAACATTATTAGCGACGACCTTTCGTCAAAATGATTAAGCATGACTAAAATTATTGATAACAGCATGAACTATGGCTTTGTTCCGTTACTAAATTGAGTGAAGTTCTAATTAAATTACAGCGTTAATTAGTGATTTCCAGTCGATGGAAGAGATACAACGCGAAACCAATTAGTGGAGCTCAGGTGAAGATACTCAACAGCAATCTTCAGTTCTACCTATAGGTAGGTACTTACCTATATTACCCTGTAATAAGACAATTATGTAAATACAAACGCAGATTCGGGACAAAAGACATCATGGTAATATAGACACGTTAATCGAAAGTTAATTTTAGAATGGATAGTTATAAGATTCGATAACTTTATAACTTATTTCATATTAGCACGAGTACCTACTTATGTAAACATGCCTTCAAGTTATATGATAAACTTAAACACAAAGTTTTCAGTTGTTTCGATTCCGTGAAATCTTAGGGGCCATTAAGTTTCCAATAACAAACAAATCGTAGGCTACATATTATTCAATTAATTCAACAACTCCCTTAGGGAATAATTAATACATGAATAATATGGAAAAGATAAAGTGGAGCTCACATAAAGTTTTATGTGAAAGAAGCAAGTTCCTGGCGCAAGAAACTTGATCATGAAACGGTTCATTATGGAGGTATTTATGCTAAAAATACTTATCTTAGAAGAAAATTTGTTGTACAAGTACTTGATTATGTCTGGACAGGTTCATTAATTAGTTAGCGGAAAACATGTTTAGCTTCGCTTATTAAGTGCCTGCCTACAGAGTGGTTTAATGAAGGCTATAAATATGTAACGTAAAAAGTATCTAACATTTCAATCCCTATTAGCCGGAGATGAAATAGGTAGGTATAAACGGAAATCCTTTGGGCTACTTATGAAGTAGTAATGAGAAAAAGAAGTGTAGGTATCGAAGTAAGTATGATAAAATAAGCACTGTTTTGCATGGAAAATACCTATATGTATACTTGGTAAATAAATACGCATATAAGTAATGTACCTATTATTATGTTTGTCATAAGCAAGTTTGACATGTCAGTAATAATATTAAACTTAATTAATGACCGTAATTTTGAAGGCGGTGGTACGCAATGGCACCGAGAAGCTTTCAACATCCTAGGGGGAAACTCGTTTTCTTTCGTTTTTATAGGTTACTTAACATTGCATATTTTGATTTTAACAAAGGAAAATTTAAGCTAGCGTGAACGTTAAATTATAATACCTATTTTAGTTAAAATTTAAACCCACGAGAAAACGTATACTGTCCTAAAGCCTTACTCCTCTCTACCTTAGATTACACCTAAAGTACCTACTATGATTTCTGGTAAAAAGTGGGTAATCTAGTGTTTGATGAAGTTAGCAAATTCAGAATATAAATTGAATCAAACAATCCGGATGTCTTAATGCCGCCTGCCCATTAGATGAACGTGAGAGGTCTCACCTAAAATAGAATTTTCCTTAACCCAGATACTCCTGAAACTTTTTATCCTTGTCAATTTTTATAAATTTTTATGATGTTTCTAAATAGAGGTCAAGTATCCACAGAAAAATTTTAGAAAAATTCTTGGTCAACTGGAAAAGCCGGAAAATGGGTGGTGTTTTAACACCTGGTCGGAGAATGGACTACTACTACGAGAAAAAATTATACTATGTAACAATATTTAGAATAGAATGAAGAATTAGAATATAATGATTATGTAACAATATTTAGCACTAATGTATGTACCTTTAACATGACTGGGTTTTTTGGCCCAAAATTAATATTTGCATGCTTCGTGTAAGCAAAACATGACTGAACATTTTTCTGTGTAACATCTGTATATACCGTGTTTTAAGCAAATAAATGTATTCTTATTCTTATTCTTATTCTTATGATTTTGTTAGGTTTAAGAGTTAAAAACGAGTTGTAAGTTATACACATTTATTTAAAAAATACCAAAATCTTATTCAGAGGAGGTAGGAGGATGGTGGAGACATAAATCATAACCCAGGATACTTTAGTACGTGGCGCATTTTTTACACCAAATTGATTTTTTCTTGCAAATTTTGGTGCAGTCCTGTTGTCCCCCCTGCTTGGCCCCCCTGGGGGAGCCAACAGGATTTCGAAATCCTGTTGTCCCCCCTGGCTAGGGGAGACAACAGGACTGGATTTTCAATCAATGATTTGAGGACTGTTGTCCCCCCTGGCAAACATTGAGTATTTAGAAGCCATATATTTTTATAACTTTTAAGATGAACTGAAAATGGAGTACCTGACTGAATGCCATACTTATTGCCAAACTAAATACCTCAACGTATGTCAAATAATAATTAACTTTTTGACAACGAAAAAAATATAAGTTGTTGGTACCGGTACTATTTCTAACTATTCCAAAATCTGCTTTACTTGCTTTTAAAATAATCTTAATGAATTATCCCTACTAAATAATATTAAGTAAATGCGAAAAACTTTATCTGTCTGTCTGTTACGAATTCACGCCTAAACCATTGAACCGATTTTGATATTTGGTATTGGTATGCCAGTTTTTGAAACAGGAAGGCGCTCTTATATTTTTTTCTGTGACAGACAAAATTTTACGCAGACAAAACCGTGGGCAAAAGCTAATTTAAAGGTATGGTATTCACATGTATAAAAAATATTATCATCTGTAAAGTTTACTAAAAAAAATCCGTTAAGTAGTCTTTAAATACGTGAAAGAGTATCAAACATCCATACTCACAAACTTTGACATTTATAATATTAGTAGATAGGACGCTAAAACTGCATAATTTTAAATTAATCATAATATTCAACACTTGCTCAGTGATTCAACTAGCGGCCGCACGCGAGTTCGTATGCGTGGAGTCCGTTTTACCCCCTTATGTGTGGAATTTCGTAAAATCCTATTATATCCTTCGTATTATTTCATATCCTTAAATAAATAGTTAAATAAAATCCGTTCTTGTCAGATGTCTACACTCCATAAGGAACCTACCTGCCTTTCAAGTTTGTAGGTGTCAGTATCGGCACCAACACCTTATTTTTTCGTTATCAAAATGGTAATTATTATTTAACAAACGGTTATTCAGTTTGGCAATTTGGCATTCAGTCAAGTACTTCCAGTATTTCAAAAATTATGGTATAAAAATATATGGCTTTTAAATAATGTTTGCCAGGGGGGACAACAGTCCTCAAATCATTGATTAAAAATCTAGTCCTGTTGTCTCCCCTAGCCAGGGGGGACAACAGGATTTCGAAATCCTGTTGGCTCCCCCAGGGGGGCCAACCAGGGGGGACAACAGGACTGCACCCAAATTTTACATGTCAGTTGCATGTAGTACTCGTAACTAAAGTAGTACATACATAGGGATGTAAGCTCCGTAGACCCTGGTTGTGGCGCCATTCTTCATAAATATTGTTTTGAGTACCATAACTGCTTTGCCATGTATATTTTAGACATTTTGGCACAAAATTTAACAGAAGGTACTTGCACTATATTGCATTGTTGTAATAATTGTGATTGCGGTAGGTACTTTCATGGCAGAAGAACTAGCCGCATTGGAGGAGATTCATTTCGTCTTACTTTAAAAAAATCAGAAAGCGGGATGTTATCCTCTTTGTCTGAAGAAGACTTGTCGTACTGTACCTAATTCTGCCTCGGCTCTAAGTTGAAAACCTGGAAATTCACGAAAAATAGCAATAGAAAACTTACACGCTATAAGTAACTGTAGTTAGATAAACGGAAGCAGGCTAACCTGGAAGATTTTGTAAGGTAACGTGGTCTTCTTCACCAGAATCTTCATCTGTTGCTTCTGCATTAGCATTTTCTGGTGGTAAAATTGCTATGTAATTCGGTATCTGATCACGTCGTCAATGTTTTCTAATATTTCCACTATTTCGTGAAGTCTCAGCGGTCTTTTATATCGTGGCCTAAACTTTTAATGAATATACAGGTTAGACGTCGATTATGCGACCAGGTGTTAAAACACCGATCGTAATTTTGTCATAAAAAGTATCAAAAATGAAAAGCTTTTCAAAAACATAAGTTTATAGTTTTGTAGCTAACAGTAGTACCTAAAATAATAACTAGTATAATCTGAGGTATTACTAGCAAGTTTATGAAATATCTTAGCTTTTATAAGACGTTTTTGCACAAAACTAAATAACAGAATTCAAAATAGTAAAAAACTAACAAAATAAAGCAAATATGCGATATCGAACATACTCAATTACAACTTGATTCGTAATGAAGAGAAAATACAAGGAACAGTAAATAAATTCTCGATATTTTTATAATTTATCTGAGGATATTCCGAACTACTTTTTAGCGGTGTTATAACACCTGGTAGGAGTAAGTGGGTTAACGCCGCATTGTTTCTGCGTCAACCATTTTCCGCCAAATTTTCTAATTACGAAGTACCAACATTTCGTGTTGGCACCGCCAGCGGCTTATCCGGCCAATTAGCATAGCAAACGAAGGAGCTTACGCTCGTATGAAGCTGCTTGTGGTTTTCATTTGGCCTCGTTATAGGGAGTAGCGTGCATTAAGGGCGATGCAAGCTGCTTTACATCGCGGTTGTCGTGTTAGGTTCCGTATGTGCCCTTGCTGTATGTAGATTTAGGGGCGCCATTACAGTCAGATTCCACAACTCCGCACCATATGCTCTTCCATAAAATGGGAATAAAGGAAAGCTTGCAAACAAATATCAAGCCTCAGTTTAAATGTTTGATATTTTCATATTTATGAACAAAGGGAAACGGAATGTGGACGAAAACCGACGAGTGCACTCGGAGCATTACACTTCATAGCAATAGCTACAATATCATTTTGCTTTCGTGTTGTATTCTATTATTATGCAGCTCGAATCGCCTCGGTTAAAACTGTTTTTATAAATTTATTTTCGCTACAGGTATTCGTATTATATTTACCTGTCAAATACGCTCAACAAAAAACTTTCTAAGGCTACCTTACATTATTTTGTCAGGTTTGCTAGGGACGTTCATTTCAATATCAAATAAATAAACCTTTTCCATGGTAGGTAGGTACCCAAATCTGAGTAAGGGTATAATTGTCATATATCGGAAACCGTTTGGTTTAGGATCTGCGAAAAGATGTTAAAGTTTTATTTTTTAAGAATCTGTACTGAAATGCAGTGACAGCTATTCTTATAGTTTTCTCGTGAAATTAGGTCACACGAAATCATTAATTCATCGTCTCCATGCTGAAAACTCGTAACATAATTTACAAGTGGTCAACTCGGTCTCGCAAGCCGACGGCTTTCTAGGAACAAGTGTGCCACTCACAAGCTCCCTTATTAAGTTCCAATCCTCAGTATTACGTAATAGGAGAACTGCAAACTGTCCATAGAGGCGGGACTATTTTCCAATTAAAGTTTTCTCCGAGAGTTTGGTTGCGAGCGAGGGGACCGCTACGCGCAGGCTGAATGCCAATATTTCCAATGTGAAGTGTAATGGGCTGTTAATGTATTTTTTCTTCGTTTACTATTATTGCCGATGTAACTACATGAGTTTGTACAAAGTGGTGCAAGAAGCTGTTAAGTTAACCTCAGTCTACTTTATCATGAAAATACTTTTTCTTGAAAAGAGCGCAGAGCCGCATGAAAATGTAGCACTAAAAACTCATGAGGAGTTAAAATTATGACAGATTTAAAAATCTTTAAAAAAGTTTTCCATCCAGATTTCAGAAAACTTAATATGATCTTACTGAAACAATGCAGCTGCTATTATTAAACTGAAAACAGCTTTGAACTGTGTCATGACCTACATTTTAATAGCATAGATGAAACTGGAATTCCGTGATTATTGGCGTTTTAAGTTATTAAAGATATAAACGGTATGCCACAAAGGATTCGCTGCAGCGTCGTAATATTTGCAAATGAAAGCACTGCTGGGACTATGAGCCTTTGCAAACACAGCAAGGCTGAACGTGTTTTTGCACAAACTTGCACACAAGATTCCCGCAGCCACTCGTAAGCCTGCTGCCTTGTTCATATTAATTTGTACTTTACGACCATGCTCACCAGCTTAATTATCTAAGCTAAATAAACACTAATAAATTAATGACTTGCTCGCTTGTAAATTGATATTCCAACTCCTCTGCAATTTGATAATGATTCTAAGAGTCAAATAATTCACAGAATTATTTGTTTTTGTTGACATAAATTGACTATTAACCAACGCGCAACGCCATTTTACATCTAATTACTTTAAATAGGTATTCACTATCAAGGGAGATTGGACACTAAGGGCCAGTTTTTTGATTCATAGTTAAAATAACAAATTGTTAAATTTTGCTACTAATGGTTAAATATTAACAAAATGTTAACAAATAGTTAAAAAATGTACTAAAAGTCAAGATAACCGTTGTTCGAAAAACATTTTTTTCTGATATTTAATCACTTGTCATTTGACATCTGTCAAATTTGACCATTGGTTATTTTAACTACGAATCAAAAAACCGGGCCTTACTCGATATTTCCACTTAAATTTACAGGTTATTGGCATTTGTGGTTAATTAACCGTGGTTTTCACTAAAACCGTCGAATTGTTAAAAGCTTGAATAGATAAATTATCACTGCCTAGAGTTTCTCTTCGCTCATTTAAACTCGCTATACGTTTCTACTTTCCTAGCTTGAAGATGTTTGTGGATTTACAAGAACTAAATAGGCAGGTGCCTGGAGAAAGTGTAATTGAAAAGCCTCGTATATCACAGGAGGTTATTTTATCATGAAATTGATATTAGGTTAATGTGAGAATTTTTACAGCCGGATCTGGTAGGACGAGAAAAAATATTTCTATAATAGCACAATCAATACTGTTTTTTAAACTACATATTTCTGATTAAATTCATCACGCATCACGTTGCCGAGAAATGCACATGCAAAATACGTAGTTGTTTATCTGCTCGAAATGGCAGCTACATTTATGTTTTCTGTGAATTCGACTGTATGTTTTTCAAGCATGCCAGTACATACGAGTAATATACGCGATAAAACGACGTAATCTAAAAATATGTACAAAATAATATTTTCCAGGAAAGCAATACACGTGAGTAACTTATGCTATACTTTATAACGATATCATATCTCTGAGGAAATATGAATCACACATAAGTGTTCTCGTTCTAAACCGCTGTTCTGCACAAGTTTTCTCCTTAACTGTCACTACTGAACAAACAGGAATTGCCGAAGTATATAGGCAGTTAAAAAGCAATATAATCAGCGCCGCAGTCCCCGGGGTGCTGGCCCGCCATAACGCGGAGTGGCGACACGCGCCCGACAAGTGTTCTGATGCTATCTCGCTAATGTGTTCCGACGTGATCGATACTCACATGGAAAGTGTTCAGGCGTAATGTTATTTCGGTGTGCTTTCGGAATCTTCAGGTCATCAGATGTCTCTTTATTGGCTGGGGGAGATTTTTTTCTTGTATTGACTACGTACTTAATTTAAGGCAAGACTGCTTAGTTTTTCGCGAAAATCCATTTGACGCATTGTGTGTTCCGACGTGATCGATACTCACATGGAAAGTGTTCAGGCGTAATGTTATTTCGGTGTGCTTTCGGAATCTTCAGGTCATCAGATGTCTCTTTATTGGCTGGGGGAGATTTTTTTTTTGTATTGACTACGTACTTAATATAAGGCAAGACTGCTTAGTTTTTCGCGAAAATCCATTTGACGCATTCGTGTTTTCCGACGTTATCAATACTCGCATGGAAAGTGTTCAAGCGTCATGTTATTTCGGTGTGTTATCGGAATCTTCAGGTCATTAGGTGTCATTTTATTGGCTGGGGGAGTTTTGACTAAGGCAAGAGGTTATGCAGCTTAGTTTTTCGCGAAAACCTATTAATGTCACTTGATAGGCTGGGCTTGATAGGCTTTTTTAGAAGGAGTACGCTACAGCATAATATGAGCATGAGATTTAGTTTTCCGCCCAAAGTGATTTGTCACGCTTCTTTATGTACGTCAACTAATGTTCTACCTATCTACCTAATTTATAAAGCATGAATAATGAAGAAAATTAAAACGTTAAACGTAATAACAAAACATTAATCATTCGTTGTGAGTTTCGTAAGGTTGGAACAATGTTATCTACCGGAGTGTCAGTAACAACAGACAATATTATTGTTACACGAGGAAGTTATTTGTCTCAGTATGAAGTTCGGGCAAGTACACTCGATGTACAGATGTTCCCCTGGTATCACATGTTACCCTCGCCGGATGTTTGGAGTATAAGCAGACGCACCCTTCGGGGTCATATTGGGTTATGCCTTTCTAAGGAACACTACATACCCATAGTAACTGCAAAAATACTTCGATATTTTCTGCCAGTCTTTTCCCCGAGTAACTCCTGTTTGGAGAAAACTAAATAAAATAGTTTATAAGGGTACTCCCAAAGGATACTACACCCCCGTTACGTTTATTTGACAGGAATTTGGCCCAGTATTCCATTCGTTGGCATGTGGAACTTGCCAAATGAAATGTTTGCTAATGTAAATGGACATTAACGTGTTTTGTTGAAGTGTGTAAATTGACTAGAATATTTACTCGATGAAAGTATTTTCCAAGTAGGTAAGTAGTTAGACTAACGAAGACGTAACAAATACAAGAGTGCTATTAATGGTTTCAAATATTGAGTGTGTTCTTTGCTTGATGTAGTGACGGTCTTTCTTAAACTATTTGCAATCCATGAATTTTCCAGAAAGGCTAGCTAACCTAGTTTCCCTTTTGGAAGAGAATAGAATAGAAATATTTGTCTTCTTGATGCTGAGATAACTTGCGGGCTTCTTCATTGCACTGTTCAATTTCTATTTAGATTGCTAGCATTTGCATTGGAAAATGGACGGTCTATACTATTCATGGCGATGGCGGCCGAGTGATTAAACATGTAGCAGTTGAATCCCTGCTGCTCGACGGCAAACTCTGTGAATAGATCAGCTAAATACGAACACTGTCGACGCTGCTTCCATTTGCATAATGGACACAGACAATGCCCTTCGAAACCTGCAAATCAGCCGCTAAGTCGAACGCTCGGCGCGGTTTCGGCTTCCTAAAACTATTTCACATTTCCAAAGCGAAACATTATCCAACTAAAAGGCAAGCTTCCCTCAGCCAACTGTCGAGTCACGCAACGAATCGACCGATTTTGAATTAACCCATTTCAGAAAAACCTCAACTACAACATTTAGGTCAATTAATTACACTGTTGTTCAAACAAAAACCAAACTGATCGCCTTTTAAACATAAATACAAAATAACAAAAGAGCACAACACACTTAGCCGACAGCTCCGTTTTTCCTTCAGGCATTTCGTGAAAAATTTATTAGACATTTTTTCAGAAGAATTCGTTAATGAACCGAGAAAATCCATTGTTGATCAAAGGCTTTTAAAAAGATCTGTCTTGTTATTTCATTTTTTGCCTGTACCGCTAAGATAAATTATTTTTATTTATTTATAACGTGCTTTAACTAAAGCAGGACTTTTTTTGTTTCAGGTAAATATGAGTCAACATTCTACGTGACTAAAAATTACTTCAGTAATGAAGATTCTGCGAAATGTTTCCGACAAGACGTCATTCAGAAAATGTTTTTCAGACGCCAATCAAATTTCACGCTCGCCGACATCCCGAAGTAACATTCCCTACTTGTTCTGTAGCAGCCAGACGAGCGTCCGTAGTTTTTATCATGCTCCTCCTGTCATTTGCGAAGCCCTTAAGCGAGTCTGGTGTCGACAATGGAGTTTTTATCGACGCACCGTCTTTTTCTGTCGTTCACATACGCGTCGTTTGCCGGTCATAAAGTTCCATCCACTGCGGCTTGTCTACCGAGCCGTGGAATTTTGCCGCTTTTCATGATATTCAAACGACCATTTCGTGATGAATGTCGCGATTCTATTCAATTTCATCCCTGATGTTTTGAAACCGCAACAAATATACCGATGGATATCGAACTTTCGTTATTATTGAAAAGTTATAACGTTGCTGAAAATTGTAGCGTTTTCGGCTAGTAGTGCTTTCTTGGCTTTCTGCCGACTCCATTCGTTTACGAGCTACGTGCAAGCCGTGTAGTCTGTATTCTGTACATACACGGTGGCTGGTGCTAAATTTTACCGCATTCAAATGCACTCGCGGTCGTAGTCACACGTAAACAATTTTTCGAGATAAGTTTTAGTGAGTCGTGGAAGTTGAAGATAAAAATAATTTAGAGTCAGGGGGTCTTATTCTTATCTCGAGACGCAACGCTAGCGCGTCTGTTTACCGGGGCTCCCTCACAAAGCAGGTCAATATATCAAGTTGGCGGTGGCGCGAGCCGCGCTATTGCTACAGGAGCCGCTGTTTGTCAAGTTACACGACACCATTGTACACGAGTAAAGTTGCCTCGAAAGCGTTTAATAGCCCTAAATGCAAACACGCGTAAAGTTGTTATTCGTTATTGTAACGTAATCACTTTAGCCTTGTTCCATTGGGTCGTTGAAACCTGACGAATTTAATGGTATTTGTTTCAATTACGATATTTTACAAATGTATTGCTACGAACGAAACTACGTAGGTACTACGACATTCTTTGAAAGGAAATTCTTGAATAGATGATGTTGAATAAAACTCTACATTTTTCTCAAAAACTGTTTTAAAGTCACATAATGTAGGTATTTTATACTCTATTACTCTGTTTTATCGCGTCCAAAATGGGATATTTTATATTTTAACGGTACTTTATTTATTCTGAAATATTGTCGTTATCAAATTCGTTTGATCCTGTTGTTTATACGGTTTGATCTCTGGATCTGTCGCGCCAACCGCTCAGTCAGAGTGGAAATGAAATAAAAGTGCACAAATCACGCGTGAAATTGAGTTCGACCCGGCGCTGGAGTTAGTGTTCGAAGCTATCTGGCCGCTACGAATGTAAAGTCAAATTACCTACACATTTTTATTGCAAAATAGCTTCTAATAAAACTACATAAGAGGCCACAGAGTTTAGCTTTATGTGCTGTGTGCGATGCGTACACTTTCGGTATTTACGAGGATACAGTTTCAGGGCGTGAGTTAGATTGGGCCTAAAGCTTGATACACTGAAAGCTTTAGGCTTGATTCATTGCAACCAACATACGCCTCTGACCAGATTTCTTACATTGGTCAAACTAGATTCACATAAGTACTCGTACATACTGTTTAAGTACTTAACTATTTATTTAGGATTGGAGAATTGCATTATAGGAAATGTAAAGCCCCATGTGACTTTTACGATTGCTTTAAAAATGGGTTATTCAAAAAACGTGGTTAGCATCAATAAGAATTCTAAGTGCCTCCATTATTTTTATTGATATCAACGCCCTGAGTTGGTAGGTTATTTATTCGTGAAGGGAATGAACTGAGTGAGAGATTCATGTATTTTAGAACTTTGAAAGAGCAAGCACAGCAAAGTGAATCGTATTTATTTGACATTTTCGGTTCGTGTAAAAACTTGAAAGGATACATAATTCAAAAGTTAGGGTGATCCTGAAGCTGTCGTGGGCGGGGAGGATGTGTTGCAAAGTTTCGTGTTTTCACTCCGACGCCGCCCGAGAGACTCATTTATCTACCAGCGCAAGGGAATACCATAATTAATTGAAATGCTGGCAGCTTTCTCACTATGAATTTAGGTAACTATTGTTTAAAAAAAATAGTGTTCAAAACGCCAGAGTGTACCCGAAAACGGGCAGCGCCTGTTGTTTAATGCGGACACTTTGTTAGCACCAACGAGGTCGTATTCTGGTTGTAAATTGGAGCAATATTGTCGGTGACGGTGGCTGGAGGCTGAAGCGTTTCTCTCAGTGCGCCCGGGTCATTTCCATTTTATTCGTGACACGTCCGGCCATGCAAATCAGTCCGTGCCTGAGCCGGGCCGGTTCTCGCCGATCCGTTTCTCGGTCGAACACGTCCGATCCAGCTATCATTTGCCCTATCATGACCTGTAAATTTTTCTCTTTCCCCTTCAGCTGGCGCGAGAGTCGAGAACTCGTTGCGTAGCGATGGGTGACACGTGACGTCAACCAAAACACACCCAAATTGAATCCCTTCTGATCTCGGTTAATGAAGTCCCTGAATATTTGTCGAGTTAAGCATACTCGTATAATAGTGCTTGAGGCATATTTCATCCGACGTTTTTAATATTATATTTGTAGTACCGCTCTACTTGCTTATGTAAACAATTTGTAGACTTACGGAACAAATATCTGTCTGTATTTTCATTTCATAATGATTCCAAAAAGGCGATTATGTTTTTCATTTCAGTCTTTTTTTATTTGATCATGTTAATAATAATATCATTATTTTCGTTTTCAATGTTGATACACGAAAACCGTAAAATTTTTGATATACTTTAATAACTTTGTTTTTGCTGATTGTTTTAAGTAAAGTTATAAGTTACCTAGTCAGTAATTAAATTTTGCTAAGTTTTGAAATTATTAATTTTAATAAGAACTTTATTTATACTTAGGTGATGCGAACAGAGCGAGACTTTGTTATTAGTTAATGTGAAAATTTCATCTGACTTATTATAATAATTTAATTGGAAAGTTACTTCAGGTAGGTACCTACTTACTTATCCTTATTCGCGTATTAACATTATAGAATTGTTTCTAGACCTTGTTCTAAGCTATAGATAAATTACTTTTTTGGCAATTAGATTAATTAATTTTATTTGAAAACTCAATAGCATATTAAAGAAACATATCTACTTGGCCTAATTGAACTATTTCATTTTTAAATAGGCACTGAAAATGAAATCTTAAATTAAACATAAAGTACCTACCTAAATAAGTGAAGTCGGTTAAAAAGATGACGTCAGAGCTTTTCTCATTTTCAAGTGAAGTTCTATGATTTTTATACCTACCTGTCATTCTGCCTGTCATTCACCATAAACTTATTTGAATTTGACTTGAAATCCGAAAACTGACACCTCCCGGAAAATTCCCGTTACATTACATTTACCGGCGTCTTCAAGGAAATCCGGGGAAAACAATAATTTAAAAAGAACATAATCCGCGATAAGTCTCGTTGTTGTTATTCAAAGACGACTCAAGAAATTGGCGGTATCGTGAAGAATTCGCTTTACGTAGAAAATTCATCCAAGATTAACGCTTAAGATAATTATCTCGGCTGTCAGCACGCCCGGATTATGGCTGCCCTCTAAGGAAAGAAGCATTGTTATTACTACCTGAATTATTTTGCAGGCCTTTGAAGTACTACACTGTAATAAACTAATTAGCTTTGGACTTTCATTTTCAACGCGTGAAAAATTACTTTTACAAAGGGACGGAGAGCTAAAAGGGTTTAACCAAAAAAACTAGAACATCTAAAAGTAGGTATTCGTTATTTAATTCCAGAAATTAAAGGGCAACGTTTTTCATTATTTTCTTGCTTCATTCCTCAGTTGCTACTAAGTTTTAATTTAACACTTATTAATATCTCCTTATTTACTTCAGCAAATTGAGAAGTAAATACTGAAATGTAGGTAATAACAATAACACAATCGTGAATTCGCCGAAATTTTATTTCATTTGAAATAGCACTGGTTTTCGGTAAAGAATTCACGGCTGTTTTGGAGGTTATACTAACTAAAACATTTAGATTAATTAACTAACCTAATTTTAATTCAAACATTAAGATAAGCTACCAACAATATAAATACAAAATCTATTAATAATAACCTCGTTTAATGCCAAAATACAACTAATTGGCTTGGGACTTGCCGTGCCCTAATGTATAATTATTAGGCCTCGAATGTAATTAAACATACCTATAACATAATATAGATTGTGCTCCCCATTTCGTACGCCAACAACATAGTAATTAGTTACGCCCAAATGTGATTTTGAACTTCAGACGGCATTAGTTTTCCCTAATGATTTCGTTTTGCCAAATCAAATAATAAATGATTCGGGCGTTTACGTGGGAGGGACGAGATCTTTGTTTGCTTAAGCTTTGTTTGATATTAAATGTACACATAGGTCCACAAGAATAATATCTGATGTGATTAATGTTTTTATTATTCTTTTTTTAAATTCTATAAGGTTTTTCATTATTTACTTACACCAATAATGTCTTATACATACAAAAAATTACTAACCAGTCGCGTAATTAGGTAGGTATCAATTATCTAGCTCACACCAGTATACATAAAGGTCTTGAAAATAGTGACACCTTTACATAGCTTGCTTGACGGCTATTATGTAAAATGGAAAAGTCATTGGCAAAGATTCTATAGAAACTGCCATGAAAGGCGTGTGCATTTCATTCCCCACAATGATCACAATCTTCAGCAATGCAGCGCTTCTAACAATAGAAGCATTCTCATCACTAGACCATCTTTGATGCATTATGCTAGAAGCATTGTGCATAATGGCAATCAAAATATTGATTTTAAGCATGAGTAAGAAAATCAGTTTTCGTTCAATTTCATCTAAGGGCTCTATCAAATAACAAATTAGACGTTTTGAACAGGACATCAATCGTGTATTTGCAAGATCGCACACTTAATAGGTTACTGTTGGTAATTGTCATTTACGCATTTTTCATATCCCGTGTAGTTACGGTCCTGCAAATGGACTACTAACGTCAGGCTTAGTCTTATTTGAAAGAGCCCTTACCAAGTTTATCATTCAAACAGAAAATTCTTCATGAAAAATGTTTCTGCTCACAGTACAACCACAGATAATATGTACAACTATAATCTTGTCACCAGATTGCAATTTCTCTAGATTAAATTTCGCTTCACTCTCATTTCAGATGGCAGAGAAGTGGTTAGCATTCACCATTTCTTAGATAAAAGTGACGTCTCTAGAGTTTACTTTGATATCAGTATTCCCACTCACTTTAATTGAATTAGCAGTATGCTCAAAGAGTGACGCCCTCTGCTGGAACGTCTAAGCAAAACTCGAAGCTTCTTGAACGACGGGGCACAGTCAAATGGGAGAGTAAAACATCTTTGTACAAGCGCTACATTTTTGCGCTCTTGATGAGGGATAGTGGAGGAAACTTAGTCAACCAACCATGGACCTATAAAAAAAGTCGGACGGATTCTCATCAACAAAATACTGTGACATTAGGATACACCAGCTTGCCTGTACGTACAGGCCGGCACGCACACATTCACACCCTGACGCACCACTTCGAGTGCAAACTTCACACAGTTGACACATTTAGGCGGCGAAAAAACAACACGAATACGACATGTCTTGTGAGATGAAATTGTGTAAAAACCGTTCTGTTCGAACAAACAAAAATTAAGGAATCACATTTCACAGGTAAAATAATCCAATCACTTATTTCCCGACATTAAAATATTGAAATTAAAATTGAAATCAAACGTCATTCACTCGAAAAAATAATACGTCAAAAACCAGTGTTCTCAGTTATTTACGTGGGAAAATTACCTGAAATATGGGAAATTAATAATAATTTTAGGACTTTTTAGTTATTTATTACGCATACTATAGAAATAAAATAATTTATCATAATAATTGTGTTTTAATGGGATACATTTTCATAGGCAGATTTGATCCTTCCCAAAAATGTGGAACTGCGAAATTCAAATTTTCTTACATTGATTGCAAGTCAGTATCAGGTTTTATGTTAAAATCTATCAGAGATAATAATAATTATATTGATGATGCATAAGATTATGATAATAATGTACACAGGATTCGTAATTTGTAACTGCGTAAATCATTTTTGATCAACATTATGTACATACCCTGACAACGACTTGCAAACAATGTAAGAAAATTTGAACATTCAAAATTTCGCCTACCTCAACGCATTCACCTTTCATCCTTTTCAAATTCTGTCTACATTTCCAAGTAACATCTGCCGATCTATGTTTTTCTTAAAATAAATGGGTAAAATGTTTTGGCTAACATGGCATCCCTAAATTCACTCACACAATAGACAAACGCCAAAATTTTGCGTCACAGTTTTGTTGTAGCGCGAGTTCCGTCCGCCTTTTTTTATAGGTCCATGCAACCAACTATTTAAAATGCAGTACCTACATATTAATGTAACTAATTGGTGTGCGCTAGACTGGTAAAGTAGTAAAATGATTTAAAAAAAACCTGAAGCCATACTTTGAACAAAATTAACATTGATTGAAACCTTCATTAAAACATAGTTTAAAAAAATCATGTGGCTACTCATGAACGCTTTAAAAGTGTACCAAATTGTGATATCAACCTAAAACGTTTTTCGATTTACTTTGACTGTGACCAGCAAGACTCAAAGCTCCTCCAGTGTCGGAGCAAGAAACCGCGTCCAAACAGCCCTTTGATGCTTTATCGGACTTTTAGAATTTTAACGGCCCGTTAATAAAATAAGTTTCGGGAGCGAAATAAACGCCTTAGATATTCGATTTCCATCAGCTTTAGGCAAAATGAAGATTTGAGAATACTTGTAGACAATTACACAGCTCTCGCATTACAGTTTCACAAAGCTCGCGCTTCGATAGAGCTGTGATGAAGCAGGGATAATTCGTTTAACAGACAGAATCATTTAATACTAGAATAAACAAGGCAAGCTATTTAAATGCAGCTCTAATAAATTAGATAATCCGAGGCAATATTCATTTGTTCCAACCTCATACTTACAAATTTACCTAATACTAATAAAATCAAGAAGATTATAAATAAATAACTAATTAGGGATTGCAATCCGGTATCATTTTCAATCCGGCCGGATTTCACCGGATTGACGCTAATCCGGCCGGATCCGGACGGATCCGGCCGGATTGCAAAGTTACTTGGTCTAGTATTTAGTGATTTTTAGTTTTGATAATAGTAGTTAAAAAGAAAAATAAAATACGTATTTATGGAAAATAAAGTCACTTTATTTATATTTTTCGGTATTATTTGTAATTTTTGGTAAGTACGTACTATTTGTACTAATAAAATTATGAAAATTCTAAATAATAAAGTTAGTAATCAGTCTGACTCTCACTTATTGCTATATGTAAGTATCTGAAAGTACTTAAGTAATAATACTATTAAACTCTTATTAATAATTTACATAGACTTAAATCCACAAAACAGTATTTTAAATTTGTACTTATAAATTCAACTTCAGTTCTTTTTGAGAAATAATCTGACTCCTAAGCAACAATAAAACAAGAAGCATTTACTTTTTGCAAAGGAAAATGCAATGTAGTGTCGCGGCACGTCTAGCGATCTGGCAAATGCGCGCGCGCTCGACTTTCCCAGTTCACGTTCGCGTATTTTTTGCTTTACCGGATCCGCCACCGGATCCGGCGCCGACTCACCGGATCCGGTAGGTCCAAAAACACACCGGATCCGCCGGATTACCGGATCCGCCGGACCGGATTGCAATCCCTATAACTAATGTCTCCTTATCAAAAGTACCTTCACTTACTCGTGCCACTGATGTTGGTTGCATCAACATTAGTTAGTTAAGTCAAACACGGCTTTGACTTTAGCTTCCATGTCCACTTAATTTAGATAATTAAATTCTTCCTAAAAGCACTCTAACCTTTAACTCGACGTTTCCGCAGTATATTCGATTTGCTTTGATAGTGCAGGGACTATACCGTTCCAAGTTGCTTCCATTCAAGAGATGCATTAAAGTCATTACTCCATTAAATAAAGTTTCTACTCCCCATTTGTGTTTGATAAAATTGCCCATGTAAAGGGAACTGAAGAAAAAAGGAATGTGTTATAATAACGCCTATTGGGAACCTAAGCCGCTCGTTCCGAACAATGGCAAAGCCTCTTTTATATCAGAAGATAATGCCGTTTCATCTCGACCAGTGGATTACGATATCTTCTAAAGCCAGACGGATCAAACCAGTTTTTTTGTGTCTAGAAAGTTTTGCTTTTTTGGTTTCTGTGATCTATTCGTCTGGTTTCACTCTTATTTCATAATCATATTTTATTAAATTCAGATCACATTTTTAATACCAAGTGAAGATGTTCCTACTTAAGTGGTTTTTATAGGCATAACTAGCTGTGCCCGCGACTTCGTACGCGTGAAAATAGTTGGAATAATATTTCCTGTTTTTGCAACATTTTTCTATACTGCTCCGCCCCTATTCTGCTGTAGGGTGATGTTATGGGCAATGCAACACAAAAATAATTTTTCAAATCGGACCTATAGTTCCTGAGAGTCTATACTCTCAAAAACACTATAGTTTTTTAATGAACTCGTACTACCTATACTTATTTGAACTAAGACCCTGTAGATTCTTGTGACTTAGTTAAGTAGGCCTCACGCAAAAACCGTTTGATGGATTATGCCACCAATTATCTTGATGAATGGGAATTTTAATGGACTAAGTGAATATCTGAAGAATAATTAATTTAAGTGGGCGTAGTTAATTTAAGCAGGATTTACGTTTTTGTTTATTTAGTCACGACTGCGAAAAACGGAAATGTTTCTTTTTAAGGGAAATTGATAGAAATAAATTATTTGTCCTTCCTGCTTGGCGGTAAAGAATGTTAATGTTTACCATGGAATGGTAAGTAATGCAACTTAGTCGTGTTTTCAATGTGTATTTAAAGTTTAATTTAATTATGTATTCGACAATAAAATCTATCACTAACATAAAAAAAAAAACATTTCGTCAATCAATAACGTTACAAATAATTATTTTTTTGACCTACAAATTAATATCAGATAGATTCATCATTACAAATAACTACAGTGACAAGCACTTGTATAGTTAAAAGGTCGTTTGGTTGCGCATTGGTCGGTACAAGCTATTGATTGAGCATGCCTCGGTGTACCTCCATTATTGTTGTGCTCCATTTGCTTGAGTGAGGCCATTCAATCACCAAATACAAACTTTAAATTAAACCAACAATTGGCTCGATGCACTTTAATAAAGCGTCGTCTATACAAAGTTTGCCTCTCAGAGTTGGTAACTTTGCAAGATCTATTTACCTTTTCTTTAGTGGCAAACTTGTTTTCACAAGTTTGCTTCATATTTTTTCCTGTATCTCTGAATCTGAAGTTTACATGCAGGTGGAAGTTTATGTGAACTATTTTCCCAAACAGTCTTTTAAAACCTGTCTCTTCTAATGAACGTGGAGTGAGCCAGACAATATTCCTAAAAGCCGAGAGTGCATCATTTAGGGAGAGAGCCATCAAGTCAAGGCTTTGTATACAGCCGCAACTGTATCAATCTGGCTGATGAGAAAATCTTTGGTGCCATACCTGTTTGCCAGAAATTCTTAAAAATCCTAACAAAAGCGCGCAACTTGCACAGAAAACTGCAAACTTTCCTATACATAGTGACGTACCTAGTCATTTATGTCTTTATTTGAGATTCCATAATGTTCATGTATGTGATTTAATACTCCAAGCATAATATTATCAGAAGAAAATAAGACCATTAAACTCTAAAGTGTCGGCTTAAGTATTTAATAGAATCAAAAATTTCCCTTTGATGAAATCTGTAAGATGTAGAGTCTTACCGTAACAAATCTAATCATAAAAAATAATGCGAAGTAAATATACCTCGCACCTTTGAAAGAGAAGATTTTCTGGGATATTCTCAATTCCGTTAAGTCCATGAAATTTATATAAATCGCGGGTTCTTCGCGTGGATAGCTCTGTTGTTAGCACTTTATTTCGGTTAGATATAACGTCCTTATGTAAATCACAAAGCTACTTCGTTCAAGCACAAGCTCCATTTAACCCGAATCTGTCAGCGTACAAATTTGTTTATTGGATAGAGACTTACCTATAATTTTAAATACAAAGAATCTTTTTTATTCTTATAGGGATTGTAGGTATCTTCTTGCTTCGTAAAAAGGCTTTTGTTCTAACGAAAAGGTATAAATATTAATGTTACCTGTACATTGTAATTCTTTGTACGATGTCACTTTGTGATTTAATTGGAATTCCTCGACTTAAATCGTCTACAGTGACTAATCACGTTCATGATCGTCGAATCCTTTAGCTTTTCAAGGCGTGTGCCTCGCGTGCTGCATCATCGATTTATCTTTATTTCCATTATCTCCTTTATAAGGAATGCATAAGGTTTTCAATGGTTTAAAAGGTTTTGACATATCCATGTGTACATTCTGACGCTACCCCGCAGCGTCAACAGCCGGCCGCAGCGGGGGGCGACGTTACTTATTGCAATTGGTCACGATTACTATTTCACTGACCGAATAAACTTCAACCGGGAATAATGTCACAGGTCTTTTACGACTCTTTATTCTGTACGCGGTTACAGTTAGGTTAACGGCCGACATGCATCTTACGTAAGTAATAACTTATTACAGTATCCTATTCCACATTCCACTTTGCCACACGCAATTTTCAGTATTTATTGCAAATAATTCTTAGCATTACGACGTAATTCACGCGTGTCAATCTCCCTGGAAGGAAATACTTAATCACGGCATTAAAGACTTACTAAACTGTTTAATTGACTGCCCAAATATAGAGCCGAGTCCAAATTGCGGTGTACGGCTTGGCAACGAGTTCGTAAGTGGATATTAATAATTATCTCAGCATAACAGGTCAGCTGGGGCGGAAGTTAAATTGCTTCGCCACTAACAAGATTTGGTGAGCTTGTGCCGCGGCCTACCGGCTGCCGGCTCTATTTGAAGCGGTGACATTTGTTCAGCGTGCCAAGCCAACGTGCAAACTGCGATGTAACGGTTTACCTGACTCGAATAATTGGATGCCTACTGCCTGCTGTTATGAAATTTGGGCTGGAGGATATAATTAGACGACAGACGAGGATATAATTAGGTTTACTCATTCGATTCCATGTAGTTTCTCAATCAAAACGTTCCTATTCAAAACGAGGTATACTTACTTATGAATAGGATCGAATGTAGTTTGTAGAATAAAAATATGCCATACCCAAATTAAGTTTTGTTAGTCTCTCCGTACCTTATCCCACTTTTATCTACATACATTATCTGATCTCTCTGAGGATCTAGTGTCATATTCCTTGTAACATACTTAGGCTGAGTTGCGTTGCACCATCTTACTTTAACATTGACAAACGTCAAAAATCTGTCAAACTCCATACAAAAAGCACCTGCGATAAAGTTACGGTCAAAGTTCGTGCAACTCAGCCTTAGTAACGTCTTTCGTAGAACTTTAATATACACTTCTAAACATTTCGTATACAAAATCTTCTCAAGAATATTGTACGAGATGCACAGTACCGTTCGCGAACGAAACCCATTGTGCATCGGCTTTTACGCAATTACATTTTCTCCACAAAGAGCCGATGGCCGTTCATGGCTCTTACCCCACCTAATCTTATTTTTCCTTCGGCGGGCAAACTCAACCCCGGGATCGAATTCTTTCAGCTCGCTCTTTAAAATATTGAACACATTAGACCCTTTTTGTGGCATATAAGGAATACTCTTATAACTGACTTTATATACGAGATCAATCGCCTTTCAATATGTGAATGAGGGTCGTGCTTCACGCGATAATTGAATTCCAAAACAAACAGTGGTTTCGTGTTACGTTAAAAGCTTATTTGCATGCCAGGTACTTCTTATTATAATGAGGTATTTCATGTTGTTTCCTAAATAGGGAATAGTTATAAAAATGCCCATTAATCAAGATCGTAAAATTGTAACACGAAGTATGATAATAAAATTTGTGATACGTGCACCTAAACCTAAACATTTTTATTTGTAGCAAAATTCATTAAATGAAGCCGTTTAGAATATCAGAAATGTAATTTCTCTTGTAGATCATTAAGTTGGTTTTACAGCGCTCTGAACGGTTGTATTTGTAAACATCATAATCGACTGTTTGTTTAATCAAGCTCGAAAGTCATTCACAAATCCTTATTGCGCAACGACAAATGAGGGATGAGTGCGAAGATCAAGGGGCGCCCTCTCGGCTGTATTTGCATTTAGATAGGCGCGGCGAGTTATTGTTGACAGCGAAAACGTGGGCCCTCGTCACCTCAAAACACCCGCGCTACTTCGCACCGAATCTGCCCGACTAATTACTGTCACTAACGACCCGCCTAAGTAATTGTCAGGTGAAATGAAACCCGACTTCTCATCTCGCCAGAAAAATGGGAGTCGCTTATTTTTGCTCGAACCCCGCCTCTGTTACCGGAGGCGACGACGTAACGTTTCCACAAAGACTTCACTCGCAAGACACTATTTTTCAACAAGTGCTACAAGTTTTAACGGTTTAACATCCATTCATTCACGCTTAAACTTTCTCGTTCGTCTCTATCAAACAGGCTTGTCGCAGTTGTATTGTACCAAAATGGGTACCTATGTAACTTGTGTTGTTATGTATTAGTGTTGAGACTAATATTTCAAAAGAATAACTTTTCTAAAATAACACACAACTCTCTAACTAAAGATCTCTTCCAGACATTTGGTAGCGACCTGCATCAAGCGCCTTTCTGCGGTTTTATGAGACGGTGATTGATTTTAATAAAAGATTTGTTCGATTCACCACAATATACTTACATAAAATAGTTACGACTACATTTAAAAAATGATCAACATAATTTTCTTGAAAAGTGGTATCAACATCAAACATGATAAAGATACACCGTTAGGTGTAGCGGCTACTGGCTATCCGGACCTAAGGGCCTACGCACGCATCAACAATGCGAATGGTGTGCACACGCATCGCAGCCGCCCGCTCTCACGGCCCTTTGACAAACGCGTAAATGAGTCGGGAATGTGCGGGGGCGATATGTCTTCCGCTAAGGATGTACGCCGATTTGTTACTTGCGAGAGGACGTGGAACTCCTTTCCCTAATTGAGCTTAATCTGTTACGCGTGAAAAGACTAAGATAAAGGAAACGTGTCAAATTATTTTGTTTGGAGTAGGGGCAGATTTGAACAAGAGAAACCGCTTTGTCTGGCGAAATGGTTAAGATAGTCCTTATAGAAGATCACGCAGTTAGTGTAAGGAGTAACCATCTGAGAGGGAGGGTCATAAGAGGTCTCATAAGAGGGTCAGGCTGCCTGACCTTGAAGAAGCCTAACTGTTCTGAAACTCAGGAAGATTTAGGAAGGGATTGTTTTTATCCAACTGTGGAACGAGATGCTTAAGACACTACCATTTTCTGTAGAATTTTACAAAACTCTAACTCTAACCAGTTTTCATCTGCGTCTAATACATAGGTACCAATGCCTGTGCCCTCACAAAATAATGTTGCGAACTTAAATCATCTCAGAGAAGTATATTGCGCGTAGAAGCCTTTCATAGAAGAGCCCTCGAGTCGAGTGGATACGTAGGAGAGGTTGACGTCTGTCGAGTTTTGTTGAGTTGACTGTGATTTTGTTTACATTACATTCGTATAAATAGTAACTTTTAAGAGTTATATCAATGTTATTTTATTAAATACCTTTATCTGCTGGCTGTTTGTCTGAAAGGCTTGTCCAGTCAATTTACAGTTTAGCTTAACAAATTACCAAAATTACCCGTACCCATTATTGGGAATTTTTCATAGCTTAATTCAAGATGTAGAGTAAAAAAAATGTTAATCTATGTTATATCTTTCTGTGACAAACCGAAATCCACACAGGCAAAGCAGTGAGTAAAAAAGCTAGTCTTTTATGAAATGGTATAATTTGATACGAGTACTTACCTAGCGACAGTTATGCAAACGACGCCTTCCACAAGCTATTTTTTTGAAGCAACGTAACAATATTGCGTTGAAATCTTCCTACATTTCCACTTCACTTTGATCTGGTTTTAGTCAATGAAGTACCGGGCTTTGTTTGCCAGCAGATATTAAAGGGATTCCTTACATTACAAGTAGCGAGATTAATACAACATCGACGTAGATGCGAAGTTGCGAACATCACACGCATGTTTATAAATAACAAAACTTTGTAGAGTGATTATTCGCTTAACATTTCAGATAAGAATAAAATCGTAATTTTAATAAGAAACTCAAACTAAAATAGGGTAATTGCGCCGGTTTTCCGTCCAGCTCCTGTTTTCGTCCATTTGACCGACTTGCCACAAACAAATACGGAAAATTAGAATACAAACCTAACTTTCCGTGCAAGTTTGGACTTGTTACAATCTATAATATCTAAGTAACAGTTCTGCCTGCATGAAAATGTAATTTGACAAGTAATAACTCCAAAAAAATTTACGGAAGTTGCTGCTGCACACAGGTGAATTGAAAACGTCGTCAAGTTAGAAAAAAAACGTGCCGGTAGGGAACTTTGATGGTATGTTTAATTACTGTTTTAGCTACTTTACGTAATGTTTTTGGCACGTATGTCTAATTATTAGCATAATAAACACTATTTTAAGGGTTTATTAAAGTTTTTATATAGAAATCTTAGATAATTAAGTGGACTAATACTAGCATAACAATTTTGCAAGATTTTGGTTTTCGTCCACGTGGACGGAAACCCTGACACCTAGTTAATATTTTTAATAATCATTTTACTTCAATGGACCTACAAAATAAAATGTTTTTTCTTCCAATATGATCTTTATTGCTATTACATTAAACATTTTAGTTTACGTCCACTTTTTAACAGTGATAAACCCATAAAAACCGTTAAAAAGATGTGGACGAAAACAAAAAACAGCTTTAAACGTTGTTGTGTTTTCGTCCATGACGTCATGAGCAAGCGCTGGGGTTGGACGAATACCAAAAATAGCTATTCCTGTGGATTAGTTTTCGTCCATTTGTCCTTCGACCTATTGCAATATTTTCCTAAATTTAGGTAAGAAACTTATTTAAATCTTTTTGATATCATTTGAAAGCTAACAAAATTACCTTTCAAATGATATACCACAATCCATAGTTACTGTATTGTAGAATTGGTTTTAAGTTAATAATTCAAGAGCACCCTTTTTTCTACACAGTGGTCGAAAATTAGCGTACACTAGGACGAAAACTGATTTTTTTGGACGAAAACTAGTGAAATCGCGTCTTATGCATAAAATATTTTTTTTAAAAAACCCGTGGTATTTACTTATTGTCATATAATATTAACGTAAAATAGACTATATAAGGACTAAAATGACATATGATACATATGAGTAAGGGTATTTTAAGATATTCATTTCGCATCACAAAGTTGGCAACTCCGATAATAATTGGACGAAAACTAGCGCACTTACCCTACCTACTATCTAATTCTTACTTGAATGAATTATGAATGAAACTGAAGCAAAATTCTAAAACTATTATCTGCTATCTATGCTATGACGAATCGCTTACATACAATGCTTCCAAAGCATTCTCTCATCACAATTAATCGATACGTTAGCATCGTCATTCAATACCGTGCATAAATCCACGGGCAGCAACACAATACGCTAGTGATGCGATCTACAAAGTACGGACTTTTATTACGCATCAATCGGGTACCGATGTTGACAAATACCGAGCTATTCTATTCCTGGATGTTGTATTACGCCCGCGGCATCCCGTGACTCAGCCGGGACCCGTTCCGGGAATCCGCCTCCAGTTATAAGTTAGGGATGTAACATCCACTCGACATTTGTGAGCTACACAAAATAATGACGCGTTGTTAGTTTCTTTGTAACTCAAGGTACGGACTCTATTCAAAAGTTGCGGCACACGAATGAAAAAGGGATGATTGCAGCTCAGAAAACCCAAAACTTTTGTAACAACGTATCGTTTCTGAATAAATTTACAAGTGGACCTGTACGTCAATATTTTTTATTTTCTTTTTATATCGGCGTTATACAGGTACTTACACTTGTTTATTTTATAAATGTCTTTGTGATCTTTTCGTTTCTTTAAAAATCATCAGATGATGGCCTCAAGAGAAGTTTAATTTGTTTTATCTAGTTATTCAGTTTGTCAAAAAATATCACTCTCTTGGCTATAATATAAGTATTAGTTGGCTTTTAATGAACGTAAACTTTGTGTCCCACCAACGTGTAATTATGGGTAATTCAGCAACACTTGCAAAGTCTGAGAAGACATTTACATGTTATTAGCACTGCATTTGCATACAGTGTTTACACCGTGACCAATTCAGCTCAATCAACTTAATTAAAATTCGCGAAATTCATACTCCCATCCCTAAAGCATGTAGGTATGGACCGCTCAGACGAGTCGTGCATTCCTTCACCGATTGCACTCTGCGCTCATATTTTGATTTCGATTTCATGCATTGTGCGCATATTAATCGCTGGGCGATGATTTATGAAGTGACTACATTTCTATTGCTTTCTCATCGGTGAAGCCCTAAAATACATTATTTATTTAAACCACCTGTAGTTGTTTATCGAGTTACTTACAAAGAATTATTTTTTATGGCCATGACTAACACTTTTAGAAGTCGATTTTCTCAATACGAAAGCTTTTAATTACGAAACGTATCCATTGTTTTTTTCAGAGGAGTCAATGTACATTAGTATACTGAGACTCTAGCTCATCGCATAAGGCTGAGATGGCATACCAATCAACGTACCCATGTCCCTTGGGACAATCTGATTTATTTCCATCTCACGTCCTTAGTGCGCACAAATTAGGTCAGTTTGTAGGCAGTAATCTAAGGCGACAGGGGCTCGCGCTAACTTAGCCCGCTTCGCAATGGAAATGTCTCAATCCATAGTAGTTTGTCCGGATATAAGAGAAGAATATCCGGAGGTGTATGTACCTAGGTCGCAAATCGCAATGGCTTTGAAGTGTTAGTTCCATTTTCGATTTAGGTAGCTATAGCATTCACATAATACGAGCACATAGGTAGGTAATGAAATGTTATCTCTAAGACCTAAAAGAGTTATTTAGAAAAGAAGAAGCTTGCACGCTTGGGGCTTTTGAATACAGTGGCTTTCCAATAATGATTACGCTACTTTCGTGTAATCTTACATCTTAAACCAGTGTAATAAAAGGACCTTTGTCCCTCTCTTATAGGTCATTTGCTCTACGGGCAAGCAGTTGTCCCATTTGAACATAATGTATTGTTGTAAAATGTAAGTCAAATTATCTCCAATCGCTCAAGCAGTTAGTCTTCGTGAACGTCTCTGATGTTTGTCACGTCTGACTAAATCCAGTATGTACTGGAACGAGTGCTGCATTTCGACGCTATAGCAACGTGGACAAAAAGACTGCGAACTGCTGTTAGCATAGCGAAAAGGTTTGCTGTTCAGGTTGCTGAGTCGAGTGACGTCACCGCTCTGAAAACAACTGTTTGCTTAGACTTGGAGTAGTGCAGGTACCTTAATTTTGGGAGGCAAAGTTGTGTGGCGAAATAACTCTTTGGGCAAACAATGGATAGATACATTCGGTGCTAAGATATTGGAAGGTCTTTGGACCGCAATCCTGGCTGATTAATGAGAGCCCGCCCGCCCACGCCTGCTGTTTGTGTTTTGCTATCTTTTGAATTCGAAAATCAATCCCCTTACCTTTAGTTAGTCTATAATAAGATTAAATTGTGGGATCTATTCTATTAATAACAATAGAACTTTGTTTTTACCTTACTACAAAACCATTTTAATACTAATTGAGACATACCTACCATCTGTCAATAAACATCAGCATCAAGTTCAACAAACTTGTTAGCACCTTGTAAAAAGTTAGGAATTCTGCAAGATTTTACGCAACCAATTTCACTTAAAGACTTACAAAGTAACATTAGCAAGGCCATAACCAAGATGAAAATGTATCGCAATGTTGAATATTCCGAATATCGTTCTTCAGGGAGCCGTGTGAATAAATGAGTAGATTGCGTAGAGAACTGCACGTAATATTATTGTGCCTACCAGGCTTAAATAATTGAATATGTTTACTCGTATATCTTTCTCTGTATTTGGTGATAAGTAGTATCGTTAAATTATTGCTCTACATCAAGGACTCTAAGCTAAACTCTTACCTATCTAAAATTAATCGATAATTCCAAAAAATATTGGATTGGTGAACGTATAAAATACTCCTTTTCAAGTCGATGAAAATATCAATTTGCCCCAATACTTTTCCATTTCGAACGAACCAATCCTTCATACTCTTAGCACACAATCAATATCAATTTCGTCTTATACTAGCTCACTCGTAAACTCTCCATACGCTGACACAATCCATCAACTTGCGCAATCTGAAAGGCGGAATACACAAGAAAGCTTGTTCGACACGAAAAATATATTCTGCAAAACGAAATACAGCGTGACATCCATTCGGCAACCGCAAACATGGACCGGGGCTCAATAAACGTCTTACAAAGCCCTCAAATCCGATGCCGAGTTATTGATGGCAGTAATGAGACCCGTTTCCATAAAATCGGGAGCTGCTACAGAATGGCTCTTTGTTCAATCAGGAAAAGACTTTTGTTCTGCATTCTGTAAATGCTACTTTCCACTTTTACCCAAGTTGAGATGTTGACAGGATAGCGCTACCTTTTGCATAATATGAATTTTCTTTAAATGCTGTAGGTTAGTCTTAGTAAATTTTAGTAGCATTCTTCTGTATCTAAAATGAAACATATTTAATATGCTTTCGAAGTCGAAAATCAACATTATGATTACGTTTGTTGAGCAATTGTAAACAAGTATTTTGTGTATCGTACTTTTATTAAGCTCATGTAATTCAAACTGACGAAGTCAATGAAAGAGTTGTCGTTGTTTTTTCAGATACCTACTCAAACGTGAAAACCTCCATATTCATCATCGCAGAAAAAAATAATTACTGTTTTTTTAAATTTTTTTTTATTTTTTATTTTATTTTACTTCGTATGGAATAGGCATTTCATTCTGATACAAAAAGTGTTTATAATTGTGGATACACGTGCCCTCTGTGGCTGGGCGGCGTGGAATTGAAAAAGGCAAACAATTTATTTAGCAGGCTACCCTTCCCCAGGCCTGTGGGTGGGCCATTATTTTTTACGCGGCCTTCTTTTACCTCAATTTTTCCCATTTTACTGTCGTTTTATACAAATTTTAGGGGCGTTTCGGTTTGGTTCCACTGAAAGTGTATTGTTTTATGATGCAGTTAACGATATTGCAATAACCCAAGTTAAAGATAACGAGAGTCGTGTACTGCACGAATAATCCGTTTGTTTCACGAATACCTACAGATAAAGCCTATCGTTGCTAGATCTTTTAAACCTAAGCTTTATTCTCATATACCCAGATTAATAAGTAAGAGCAACTTTAGCTGTAATAGTTTAGTTTGCAATCATTAATATAGACGTAAAAGCCCGGCAAAACAACAGGTACCTACAGTCATTCTATTTCAAAAACATTGTTTGAAAATAGACACGTAAAAGCTCGAACAAAACCAGTGGCTTGCAGCTCGAATGTATTCGTTTGTCCGAATTCGACTACACTTTAATTTCCTCGGCGGTAGCGCGGTTGATACAAAAAGAGAAGTTTCGCGAATTGATATCGCGTTTCTCGATCGCCTCCCTCCGGGTGGGGGTGATGGGGTGTAATAACTGCCACCGAACTAATCCTTAGATACGGCTCAGCGCGACCGCTACGCCGTATCGCCGACTTTATCAACACGGGTCTTTGGAGGGCACTTACCTATTTGTGTAAAGGTCAAACTGAAACCTTTAGCGGACTGTTGTCACAATAATGTGTATTGAAAAACTTTGGTCGTAGAACCCGATTGTGATTGCGAGCAGAAATGGACCGATCGAATCTACAATTGAACTGAAAACTTTTCATGAAACTTGCAGTATCGTGTTTTATTCAGCACGAAATGCACAGAACCCAGTTAAATGTGGACAGTGAAAAGGTAGAAAAAGCTTTCTGTTTATTTTAACAACGAATGCAGTAGCTATCTTTAAATTAAACATTCAGTAGGTAGTACTTAAAAGACCGTCGATACGACCTTTGTTTATTCATTCAACGGTACACCGAATCAATCAATGACAACAATAAATAATCGGGTATCATTCAAAACTAATAGCAGAACATGGATTCCGATGATGAACTGGTGTTTCGAACGGTAGGAACATTGATATTATACCCTGGAACGACAATTAAGCCTGCTGTCCACTATACGCTGCAATATCACTTAATGAAAGAAAGCTTTTCACAATTGTGAAAAGTTCGTCAAATAAAACGTTAACTACTTTACTGAATAGGGTCAAGGATCTGAAAACAGATGTTTACATGAAGATTCATGTAATAAATATTGGAATAACCTTATGTATTTCACTATAAATGTTAATTCATACATAATATGTACCACACCACAGTCACAGTGGCAACAATGTAACACAATATACCTACTGTAGGTTCTTAGCCTGTTCACATATTATGAAAAAAGTGAAAGCTTAAATATGTTTTTACGTTGATCCTGAAATTGACAATATTATCAGCAACATAAATCCATTCTTATACCCGTAAGCGCTTGGAAGCCGTCAAACTGATATTTAATTTCGGGCGCGTAGTATCGCAGTAGTGGAACAGCTTAATACCATCCCGTAATATGTGGACTCCATTAGCGGGCAAATATTTGTTCATTTGTCATGCCGTGTTGCCGCTGCGTTGGCTATTTGACGTCACGCCATTATTACTCCGAATTTACATAGCAGGGCTGAAGTTGGGCTATACAGATTTCACGTGAAAGCAATTTCCGTCCTTGGCGAGGAGAAAATAAGAGCTATCTAGATCTTCATAAATTACAAGGGAAATAAAATAGCGATTTCTGAACGATGTATTTTCGTCGATCATTTGGTGAGATATTTGAGAGAGCTGTTTTTCAGCAGTAGCCAGGATAAAATGATACTTATTCATGCGTTAATAATGCGAAATGAAAAGTTACAAATTGATCTTGATTTTATTAATGGTGGATTTAAAAGGAAACAATACTTTTAAAATGTTTCTACGAATGAGCTGAAATTAAGCTGTTTCATAATGGATCAAAGTAATAATTAAAAAGAGTACGAAACTGAATTCGATAATGAATTTCTGAAATACATTAATGACGATCGTTATCTCTTACCTACCTACTTGTTATAAAATTTTACGTAATAAGTGGGTTATTTTCTATAATGAAGCATGGTTTGTTAATAGGTCTCATTTTAGCGAATTTCGTCCTTTCGTTTAAAAATGACGTCCACTGCTGGGCTTCCATGGCACTTCCCGCGATCTTCACCAGATCATCGGTCCACCCTAGTGGGAGGCCTGTAACATACTTAGGTATTATTTCCAATAGAATTGGTTACAAAATTTTAATTACTGGTTATACCGTAAGTAATGTAGAGCGATGCATGGTTTAATATCTTTGAAAATTTACTAGAATTGTTCTTTTCTAGTAAAATAATTTAGGGTTTAACTACCTACCGACAGCAAATCATAATAAACAAAAAATAACACTGGCACCACTTGTAATGGAATCCTTTGACATAAACCTCATAACTTCTGAACGGGCAACTTTGGGCGCGCGCTGTTAGTGTAGGATTATAGTCAACAAGCCATAAATTAAGGCTCAAGTTGTTTCAAAGCAAAATCTGTCAAGGCTTAGTCGAAATCGACCACTTTGTTTCATTCCATACAACGAAAATGGAAAATATTTTTTTCCAGCCAAACTGTTGGTTTTAGAGAAAAACGTTTAATAATATTTATTCATCAGAATAACATACCCTATCGATAGGTATTTTTTTTTAACAAAAATTGTGAAAAAAAAAATCGCTGATTTTATTACTTTTAATTTTAATAAAATGTGTTTTCAGTAGTAATTTAAGGTTAATTTACATTATTATCGTATAGAATCTTTATATTTTCGTTAAATCTTTAAAGATATTCCAAAAAAAAGTCACTTTTACTTACTTTTTTTTAATTTTTCAGAACCTCATAACTTGTGAACGGGCAACTTTGGGCGCGCGCTGATAGTGTAGGATTATAGTCAACAAGCCATAGAACAAGGCTCAAGTAGTTTCAAAGCAAGATCTGTCAAGGCTTAGTCAAAATCGACCACTTTATGTTTCATTCCATACAACGAAAATGGAAAATATTTTTTTCCAGCCAAACTGTTGGTTTTAGAGAAAAACTTGTGCAGCATTTATTCATCAGAATAACGTAACCTATCGATAGGTATTTTTTTCTAATAGAAATTGTGAAAAAAGTCGCTATGTCCATAAATCGCAATTTCGATGCATAGTGGGCCGTGGCATAGCAATGGCCATAAAACCTTAGCTAAGGAAAGGCTGCTGATAGTTTTAGCACCCACATTTTCTGTGTGTTTACCACTGCACCGCAATGTTTGCATTGGCTGCCTGCAAGGACTTGCTTATTTAATTTTCCCGGGGAGGCCATTCGCTTAGCACGAGTCACGTTTCCAATCCCGCTGCTCACTGGAGCAACGGATGGGAAACTGGGGTGCCTTTTAAACAAAATGGGCACGTTAGGTACCTATTATAGGCTGATATAGGTACCTATCGTAAGGACTGACTTGAAATGGTTTATTAAATACACGATTCAATAATCTTACTGATATGAAACGGTCATAAATCCGAGTATAAAGGCACGTGCTTATCTTTAGTATAAAATTGGCTTTAGCGGAATGGTAACCCGCAAAGGCAGCTGACGTTGTAATTACATAGGTAGGTAAGTAGGTACACAAACCATCGGACTCAGTGGCTTTAATTAAGAGTGATAAAAAGTAGGATAATGTTTTTAATTTATCCATAAAATCTTCCGTCTTTTGAATAACGTCCGGTTATATCTTTCATCAGTAACTTTTAACCTGGCTTGAGTGAAATACCTACTGTCACGATGAATATTATAATTTAATTTAGGGATAGTTGGCTCTCTGAATTCGCAATCTCCTTCATCCTTGCGCCTCACCTTTATTACTAGACTCCGTCACTTTTAACATTTTCTACCTAGTTTTTTTGGAGCGCGGCATTTCATATCTCGGTGGAGTGAATTTATTTGCATCAGTAGCCAGTTTTTTCTTCAGTATTTCATATTCTTACCATCTGGATTTAACAAAAAATATTCAGATTTCATAACGTCATAATATCTACTATTCTATAACGTCATAATACTTTAGTAACACCATAGGGTTAATCAAGTGACACATTTGATAAATGTAGTGTTTTTTCGATTCCAAACTAATAATTTCCTTTACCTTTAAAATCAAGTGGCAGTGGGCGGGGCACATAGCTCGTAGAGACGATGGCCGTTGGGGCAGGAAAGTTCTCGAGTGGCGACCACGGGCTGGAAGACGTAGCGTGGGCAGGCCTCCTACTAGGTGGACCGACGATCTGGTAAAGATCGCGGGAAGAGCCTGGATGCGGGCAGCGCAGGACCGTTCATTGTGGAAAACCTTGGGGGAGGCCTTTGTCCAGCAGTGGACGTCATTTGGCTGAAAAAAGAAAAGAAAGAAAAGAATTTCCTTTACGACTAGCGTTACTGTTCAAAAAGTATACGAAAAGTAGCAAAGCACCAGGTCCTTCCTCAAAAAATACACCAGATTCCGGAACAAAATGGAAAACTCTATTTTTACATGCACCTGCATCTCCTGCAAAAACTTGACGTGTTAACAAGCGAACCTAATGAAAAGATCTTCACTGAAGGGGTTAAAACCAGAAAGCGGTGTGAATTTTCTTTGTTCCAGCACGTCACGTGCTAAAGCTTTTTATTATCCTCTCCGCGGGTGTGAGCGTTGCCGGAATAGTGCCCTTTGCTTGCAAATGAAGCAATCGCTTTCTACTTAAGTAATACTACTATTTGAACCAGTGTTTTTAAAGTCCGCTCTTTATTAAAGTTTTCCAGCGGATCCTATTTTTCGTAGAGATATTTTAAAGTCCGCGACGTGGGGCGCTTTTCATAAAAACTTTTCTTTTGATTCAGTGCACCTTTACAAGATGTCACCGTTATAGCAACAAGTTTTTTAAACGAAGAGCCGTACTTACTTGAAAATAAACGATCATCTTGTAATTTATGTTGCATCTATTTTCGTGAACTGAAACTATACCTAAGCGATAAAAACAATTCCTACCAGAAACTATGCGCTACCTGTGCAGAGGTCTAAGTTAATCAGAGATTTGCTCATTACTTTCTCACGCCGACCATTATTAGGGTTAATCTCGCAGGATTAAGGAGCCATTTCTTATTATGGCTAATCAAAGCACGCCTGAAACCCACGGTTAACCCCACTAATTGAAACAAGGCTTGGTTATTTAGATCTTGCAGTGTACTAAATACTCGAACCTTCTTTACGTAAATCTTCTCACACTAACTACAATGTGTTTGTATTTCCAGTATAGGTTTCTAATAATGCGTTTTAGTGAAATAATTATGCTAAACCAGAGTACCTACCTACAAGTATTTCTTCAAGGTTTTAAACTATTGTCATTTGTCGTATAATCTCTAAATTATCTTGTTATAGTCAGAAAAAACACGCGTTCCTCCACAAAATAGAACACATTCTAATAATGATCGCCTGCTGAATATTTTAGCAGCATAATAAGTTCTTGGAAGCATCCCATCAATGCGGCGCGTGACACAAATCTAGCTCAAGGAACTGCCGAGGCCTCAGCCAGCGGGACGACTGGTTATTTCATCCGTCATTGAAATGATACGTATCACTTAAAAAATTCTGCGTGTAACCATATTTTTTCTTACAAAATGTGAAACTGTGGGAATTAATCTTACGTAAATTGTCTTTGATTAGATTCTGAAATAAACTAATTTACGAATATTGGTTTGTTTGTAAACATAAACTGACGTAAACTGACAACTCTGCAGAACACAAATGCAGTTGGAAACGTGCCAGATATTCCGTTTGGCGCCCTTTTATCTCACGTCGGGAATAAAAATAAAATACTTACTTAACATTTTACACATGTCATACATTTTTACGCTGATGAGTGTTTTATGCACGTTTGTAATGGGATGTTTTCTTTCGTTGCAGGGGCGGCGCTGGCCGTCGAAGTTCACTTCGAGAACAAAGACAGCGGGTTCTTCCTGAAGCACACGGCGCGATGGAGCGGTGCAGGTCCACCTCCCGAACCGATGGGCACGGCCCTTCCCGGCGCGCTACTGTCTCTCGACAGGTTCACGGTCTTGCAAGGGTCTGCGCCAGCATCGGTGCGAGCTACTTACGGCCCATTTTCCACGAAGCAAACCGTGCCAGCTCGATACGCAGTGCCCGATCCCCTAGAGCCACCCCGAAGAAATGCCACACTGTTAGAACTACAAGAAGCGACCGCCCACAGGCTAGATGTGTCAGCTCATCTCGTCTTTCGGGAACTTCCTCGAGATGCTCCCGTTCTGCGCGTTTTGTTCCACACTGGTGGTGAGGGAGGCGCGCGACGGGCGGCCGCTCGTCCAAGGCGGGTGTGCATAACTTTACACGCGAGTCTCGGTTCGCGAACGTTAACTGCGACATGTGGGCCGGAGGGTGAAGAGGGCGCGTGCTTAGCCGAGTTGACTGTGCCAGCTGCGTGGTGGCCCGCTGATGGGAAGGGCAAGCGTCCCCCGCGGACTGTGAAGCTGGCATATAGCGCTGCGGAAGCGGGAAGTGGCGAGACAGGTGACGGGGCCTGTGGACGAGTGTCTGTGCAACCGGCCTGGCCCCTGGGCTCCGTGACGCTGGCCGGCGCCCGGGCTGGCTACCGCGAGGCCCGAGCTGGAGACGCTGCCTTGCTGTTACCGCGAGCACCATTGTATCCACACTCAAGACTGCATCTTCCCTTTGTTGTACGCCGAGACACCAGCCACACTATTGGACATGTCGTTATCAGGTAAAAATTTGTATTTCATTTTTAAATACTATATTTATCGTTCTAGATTTCAACTGACCACTTAGGCTCTGTGCATTATTGAGTTGAACCTAGTAACTGCGCACAGCCAGACTTGTAAAAGTTTTTTCCAGCGCTCTATTTTTACGCGTCAGTCGAGAAATCTTGCTGGAGAAGCTATTTTGCTTTACATTTATTGATTGAGTCGAGAGTTCTCCGCGAGCGTCTCTCCGATTGTCACTCACCGAGCGCCTCGTTTTCAATTTAACAGCTTTTAAAACCGAAGTTGGGGATAGTTTCGTTTATTTTAGTCCGCAGTAGAGACTGTCGGTCTTGATCAACTTGCTTTATGATAACAATAAATATTTGTTTCTGCTGGAAAGTGGATGTTTATTTTAGTTCAAAAGTTTTCAAAACGCTTTATTTGTTTTGAAACACATACGATTATACAATGTAACTAATTTACTGTATAGCTACCTATACATGAACAGTTTTAAAGAGTAACAATGTAAAACAGCTTAGAATGTCATACTCATTTATATTCATAGTTTTAGATACTATTATATTCGATTAAGTTCTTCTTACACTTTTACATCGTTCAAAACGAGTTAAGCACTCTTCGAACCCGTCTCTAAAGTGGTAATCTTTAATTGAAATCGAGCTGGCCGCCTCGAGTTCGTCAAATTAGGCAACCGTCAGCTGACACTCGACCACACAGTAGCAGTTATTACACACTGATCAATAAATTTCGAATATGTAGGTAGCTACTTCGATTACCGATGCTACAAAAATTTGAAATTAAGCAACGTTATGCCGTAATTGGTAGGTAGAGAAGGGCTTAGGACGGCGTGTTTCATTTTCTGAAATGAAACGCTTTGATATACGTACAACTAAATAAACGAACATAGTGTTAAATTCGTACACATACTCACTCACAAATTGGATATTAAATACAAATAGTCTGAAACCAACTTATTCACCAATACCATAATTTGCCAATTCAAGCCATCAATCATAGGTACACAACACACTGATATTTTAGAAGGCTCTCGGGTCATGGCGTTTAGCTCGCGGCCAACGTTCGAATGCCACAAGGAATATCTTTTTGTTATCCCGTACGACTCCCCGCGTTCCTCAGGTGTAATTTGATAGCCAAATCAGCGTTAATCCTTTCGTTGCTAACATCGTTGCTAACAGACGGCCGTCCTGATGCCGGAATGTCCCCATTCCGCTTCGGCCATTCGAACGTTATGATGTATGTCCCCATACATGTATGCTATCTATGTCGTTTAATTACTTGAGAATCAATTATCATCTGCAACACCTTAATCAACAGTTGAATCAATCGTCCAGCTGAAATTCGATTCGCATTTGACAACACCAGTGTAGTGTCAACACCTTCCTTGTGAATAGTTTCACCCGAGGACCTTAAATTAAACATTCTATTTTACTCTTCCGTCTTCGTTACATTTTCTTTTTCTCTGTTATTGCAATCATTCTGTCTGAGCGATATTCAGTACCATTTTCATAATAATGATTCTGGCGGTCTTCGAGGCCAGTGTCATAAATCAATCTTCTTTCAGTAAGTCCTGAGGTACTTTCTTCTTTAGTCTATGAACGAATACTTGAAAATATATCGTCCACAAATAAACTGTTATGTAGCTCCAGTTTTCATTATGATAAGTTTAGCTTTATTATTTATTTCTTCTTTCACTGTTTTGATACCGAATTTTCGGTAAAGTCTCTCGTGACGTACCACGGTGCTTCTACAATATCTCAATACTCCATCGTATACTGCTGCTTTACCACATTAGTGCATTCACATAAAGATAATTCAGGTAGCATCTTCGACAGTTTCCATTGAAACTTCAACAAAAACGTTTGTCTAGATTGGTTTCATTATACACTTATACTATAACAAGACCTTATTTTCCACTGCAGGTTGACCATTTCTTATGACTTTTCGCGTTATTGTTGTCCTATTGCTGGACGTTTGGTAAAAATATGCTTTTTCCACGTTACGTTTCATCCAAGTACATGCCAAGATGTAAATATCTCTTCATCGAAACTAATTTTGTCACGTTCGCTTTGACGTTCGTTATTTCATTTCATTTCATCATTTCATTTCATCATTTCATTTCGTCATTTCATTTCGTCATTTCATTTCGTCATTTCATTTCGTCATTTCATTTCGTCATTTCATTTCATCATTTCATTTCATCTCATTTCATTTCATTTCATTTCATTTCATCATTTCATTTCATTTCATTTCATTTCATCATTTCATTTCATCATTTCATTTCATCATTTCATTTCATCATTTCATTTCATCATTTCATTTCATCATTTCATTTCATCATTTCATTTCATCATTTCATTTCATCATTTCATTTCATCATTTCATTTCATCATTTCATTTCATCATTTCATTTCATCATTCACCATTATTGTTCAGTTTCATAAAGTCCAGCATTAAAACTCTTCTCATTTAAATGAACTACGACTTGTTGTATCCTTTGCAACTTAATTATTTATGTATGAATTTCGTATACATAATGTTCCGATAATGTTTTATAACAATAACTATACTCGAGCCTGGAGTCGGTCATTTGAAATGTTTGTAAACATCTCAGTGTCCACACTTGTATCGACTTCCATGGACAAATTTTCATATGTGGCCAATTAATTATTACATTATCATCTTCAACTTTTCATTATCTTATGCTGTTAAATTCAGTTACAGTCCGGAATACCGGAAATGTAATGTAACATTTCCGGTGTAACATCATTATCTTCAGATTTTAAAAGTGGGAAGCAAATAAGTATGCGTTATAACTCTTGTGAACTGGGTCGATCGTTGCAGAATTCAGTAAGTACTTACTAACTCTTCCACCAATGAACTTGAATCATTATAAAGAAGTTTAGTCCCATGTAAATAGATACATATATGTACTAAAATAATGTCTTCATTTAACACTGGAACAGCCACTTCGAGAATCGCCAAGATAAACGTAAACTTTTACTGTTTGCAATTATCGCTCTATTTTATTAATATTTCATTTATTCTAGTGATCGGGTTTTCAATAAAATTTTGTCCTCCGTCAAAAGCCTGCTTAAGGTATCTTTTGCTACTCGTATTATATCCATTATCAACAGGCAACTTTTTTTTTTATTTTCTTAACGTTCCATTTATTAACCTTTTACTTTTATTTCCATCCCTGGAATATCATTCTGATTTAACTTAATCACCAAATAAGTACATTACTTATTTTAGACTTTCGTATACCATGTTTTAAGTGTACCTTGAAATGTGGTTAAATTTATTTCTGTATAATATTATAACATCTATCCATGCGAGGATTTTATATTATCTACTCAATTGAGTACATTGTTTTCACCGTATGACACTCGTAGAAGCTGCTCTCAATTAACAAAATGCTCTAAGATCTGTCTGTCAGGCACATGCCTCCTCGTAGTCCTGTTTTGAATTTACATAGTTGTATTCTCCAATTTACACACCTCTAGTTCTTTCGTCTTCAGTGTTGTAGGTCTCGCATATACGTAACAACAGCTAAATTGAGTCTCATAAATCATTAGTATTGTGTTATCAATTCATTATCAGGCAGGTCCACTAGTACACTGCTCGAAAATGGTAGGTAAACATTAAACTCTACATAAATTACAGATAATGTGACCATGTAATATGAACTTCAGAACGACGAGTCTGTTTCGATTCCTTGTCTCGCAAATAAGCAGGTTGCTTCTTTTATTTTTAAGTCGTATGACATTTGTCACGGATATTTATTTTTTTACATACATCACTATCACATTTCACATATCAATAAACATACATTCTTTTCACATAGTATCACTCGTATATTAGTCTCTTCTCCATAGTGATTCAGGTCTATAGCTTACTTATTTGTTAGTTCATTTATCACTATTCATTCACTATAAAATATAGGGTATTCGACACAATTTGTGTTACTAGAATCAAATAGTTCGATTTGCATCAATTATTATGGGTAATTTGTCTATTTATAAGAATAATCTCTGGCACCCTTGTATTTGTTCTCATAGCATTTCCCTTACTCAATAATTCAGGTATCTATCTACCTACTGAGTGAGCACCGTTTAAGCTTCAGCATCCATTTCACAATTATGTGAGCGCTGCTTGCTATTCGGCCTACCTTTCTTACTCAGTCATCGAATAATAATAATAATTACAACATTAACACACCATAACTTTTCCCAACGGGATAGTTACACTCAAACTAATATAACGTAATTTCAATGATGTATCTATTTTCACTGCTAATTGGTTATACCACCAATCACAATAAACTGTCTCTTGGTAAATCAATTGTAGGTATGCTTTAAAACACTGTTACCCATATGGTACACAATTTATCTAGCTCTAATTTCGCTACATCCGCTTCAACAAGATCAACAAACGTAAACTTAAAACCGCTCTAAATAACTGTTGTAAAAACCAGTAATTTGATTAAAATCATATTCATCGATACTACATGGTATCGCTCACTACACATGGCTGTATAAGCTGCACTGGATGTATTACACATCAGTTATGTATTAAATTACCTTGTTCCGGTTAACAAATCATCATTTAATTCAAATCTTTCAATCAGTATCTGTAAACATTACCTGTAAAATCATTGTTATCATCACAACATCACCGGACTTTCGTGATCTTTACACTTAGGTATCAAACCATTATTAACTCAAGTTCAATTTTTCATAGTGACGTAATAACCAATACGTTACTCATATAATATCACAAACATTCTAGCACAATGGCTACCAAATCTGAAAGCCCAACTGTTAAATCCCACATTGATGGTTGAAAACAAATTACTTACTTATCACTTCATTTACCTCAGATACGATTTTATTTCAAATACATTGCGTGTGGTAACATAAATGTAACGCAGACACATTTAGAGACAATCACGTAGGTGTCGCTTTTCAACTTGTAAACTTTGACCAATCTTTAACCACTCTGACAGTGTTAATTACGTATCTTCAAAACAACTCCATTCACTGGAGTAATGAACTAATTACCGAATCTTATTTATTTTTCGACGTCAAAATCAAAACACTTATCATTTGTGTTCACATCTCTACGACAATTAGGTAGTCTTACCTACTCATTATCGATTTGTTAAAATTACCAACTTTCATCGTCCATGTGTTCAGTCAGTCAATGTTATGATTATTTCAGTACATTTGCCATTTGTAAATATAGCAGGTACCATACCTTTCCATGGGCTAAAATACACAAAATATAAATTATTATTACCAGTAACTCTTAAAATATATGTATCTCCATAAATCATGTTTGCACAATCACGACAAATTGTCGAACCAAATTCATCATAATAGTAACAAATCACAAGTACTTACTTTGAACCTTTAGAACCACACACAATGGTGTTTATTGTTTCGAGGCCTCGCCACGAAATTTTATCTTAATGGTGTTAATATAAACACAGGTTCGCTTCGCTAGCGCAATCCGAGTCAGGATGTGTTTGTTCCAAACAGCATGTCATATTACATTATTTTAATACAAAACAATTACGAACTCTATATGGGTAATTTAAATTTACTTAATTTACATCACCATAATTATTATTTCACAGTAATATATTCCATAATTGACTCACATAACTTCTAATAATCCTTTGTCACTTTCAAATAATTCACATTTATTTTGTTAAGATCTTAATAACCAATGATGGAGTAAAAATAAAATTAATGAACTGTGCCATTATGATATATTTTTATATTAATCATAAACTATCTGCTGAGAACTTATCTTTTCTCTTAGTAAAATGGTACTTTTACGAATTCACTATAAAATCACTTTTAGCAATTCCAAATTCATACCTTAGTTTCTTGCGAAGATCTAAATTATAAATATCTTCAATACTTGATAAATAAAAGAAATCTTTCTTTGCAAAAATTGCATAATGACATCCTCATACCAAAAATTACTCACTTCGCGTTTTTTTTTAAATTAAATTAAAATTTTAAATTATCGAAGCAGATCTTCTCAAATAATAACGTAAGTAACAGTATCCAAAATAATATCAGTTTTTTTTTTCTCACTGTATTTTCCATTCATTTGTTGTGAACTTTATCGCGCAAAATAAAAGCGCATAAAATAAGGACTTAATGTTATTTTCTGCCAGTCAACTATTGATTGAGCGGCTACTTCCAGAAAACTCACTTGTTGTTTCATGCAACTGCATCAATAATAATAAAAATAATTTACATACCAATGGGCGTCGGACTCACTTCTGATATGTTAAATTCGTACACATACTCACTCACAAATTGGATATTAAATACAAATAGTCTGAAACCAACTTATTCACCAATACCATAATTTGCCAATTCAAGCCATCAATCATAGGTACACAACACACTGATATTTTAGAAGGCTCTCGGGTCATGGCGTTTAGCTCGCGGCCAACGTTCGAATGCCACAAGGAATATCTTTTTGTTATCCCGTACGACTCCCCGCGTTCCTCAGGTGTAATTTGATAGCCAAATCAGCGTTAATCCTTTCGTTGCTAACATCGTTGCTAACAATAGTATGTACCTAGTAATTTCCTCAACAAATGGCGATTGTAAAAAACAATAAATGGTCGATAGATATGCTAAATTGAATTTCAATCATAATAAGATTTCAACAAGGGGTAGTTTATTTTGTGAGATATGACTTGAAAAGATAAAACATAAATATGGAGGGATAAATCGACCCGTTGAAAGATTTGTGTAAAGAGGCATTGGGTCAAATAAGTCAGATTAAGGCTTGACGTAGGTAAGGAATAAGACTGGCCCTACATATTGAACTGGGATTACATTAACCATTTGATTCACTGGAGGTTTGCCTAAACGAGGTTGTATAATTTTAATGTGTTACACAGTTGGCTAATTTAGCTAAAAAATATCAAATTTTATAATGGTACATACTATATAAGTTAAACTTAATGAATAGTTAGGATTTTGCAAAAATAATGTATGATGTGGGATGTTGTGGACCACCATCGTATTAAGAAGCGCATTATCAAAACACTGTTCCAAAGTGCGTTAGTTAATGAAAAGCTCTCTGAATATTTAGTTAAACCCACAAGCTACACGTCTAGTACAAGCACGCACCAGATAGACCTGTCAATTGGTAAGTGATTATGCAGCCGCCTACCCGGCAGCCTGACGTCTCGGCCCACAGCAGTGGAAATGCTGTCACCGGCAGGCACTTGATGTCACGGCGACGATTTAACACACCACACACTGGGTTCCGATAGCCGAGATTGCTCGTCATTGGTTTTGATTTGAATTAAGTTTGTGATAACATTTTACAAGGTAGTTTAAAACGACATTGAACAGATTAGTGCAACTGTTTCTTACGAAATCTACATAATTTAATGTATGTTTTCAGGTAGTTAGGTTTGTGTTTGGTGCAAAATTAAACAATAACACAGCATAATGTGTATCCTTACCTAATTGATTTTTTTAACGACCTATCGCAACTCGCAACACGCACCGCAGTCCATCCCGCTAGGTAAACCAAAAGCAATTAACGTTACCAAAGAATTTGAAACATGATACATTCACAAAGGTCTTTCAGCTTAAATGGATTGGCTGTTAGGTTCACAAAGCCCACACGATACGTAAAGCTAACACGTATTGTGGATTGCTTTAGTTTTATTTCTACGATAAACCCGTTACACTCCCATGGAGTAGGCGCGGTATTGACGTTCATAAAAATAATGGGCTATTGGAACGCTTTGCAACTTTTAACAGGCGCTCGAGACGCGCTAGTGTTCCACAATGCGCTTCAAGTGCCCGCTGTGTTGGCCTCGAATCTCCAATTAAAACTTTTCCTCTATAGGTTAAGCCCCTCCCCGAAAATTAAGCTCTGTAATAATCATTCTTTGGCAAAGGTCGATCAAACAAGACTTCTACATTTGTTTAATCTTACTTTACAAACTTACGTTAGTTCGTAAACCATTTCTAGACTCCTTTGAGCTTTTCAAGATAATCCGCCGAGAAAAGTTCGGAGAATACATTAATGTAAATGGCATAATATAACGTTATCGGCTTATTTGTACAAGCTCTGTTATTGTTTCAGACAAACTTATAGGACTTATACATTTTCTTATTCGCGGTAAATATTTTATGTTAAGGGGATTGATTTTGATAAGATTAAACTTAAGCAACGTTATGTTCAAACAAACAACATAGCTGCTAATGTGTTCGTAACAAATACCTAAGTGAGATAAGATTGGTCTTATATATTATAGAGTGTTAGGATAGAAGTTTAGTTACTACATATTATGAAACTTCAAACCGTTTCATTATTAGCAACATAGTGTTGAGTTGGACATAGCGTGATGTAGCGTCAGAGTAATTTACAACAATACTGCTATTAACGAAACCGCAAAGAACACTGCAAATTTTGATATAGGTACGACCGCCCGACACGCGCGTCGCGTAGCCGTCGCGTAAACTCGAGCGTAGTACGAGAAAGGACATCATCCATTTTGGTCCAAAAATCAAAAGTGCCGGCCAAAAAATAAAAGTGCTGTATTCTGATAGAATACGTCCGCCTTAGCATTTATTACTACGGCACCAAAGCTGTAGCACCACTGTGCATCGTAGTATTTGAGTTCTAAAAATATATGAAACGACTGACTTTGATCTCAAATACTACGACGCACAGTGGTGCTACAGCTTTGCTGTCATAGTAACAAATGCTAAGGCAGACGTATTCTGTCAGAATACAGCACTTTTTTTTATTGGCCGACATTTTTGATTTTGAACAAAAAATGTATGAATCGTCGATGAATTTTAGATCTCAAATACTCGACGCATAGTGGTGCTACAGCTTTGGTGCCATAGTAACAAATGCTAAGGCGGACGTATTCTGTCAGAATACAGCACTTTTTTTTTTATTGGCCGACACTTTTGATTTTGAACAAAAAATGTATGAATAGTCGATGACTTTTAGATCTCAAATACTCGACGCACAGTGGAGCTACGGCTTTGGTGCCATAGTAACAAATGCTAAGGCAGACGTATTCTGTCAGAATACAGCACATTTTTTTGTTGGCCGGCACTTTTGATTTTGGACCAAAAATATATGAAACGTGGATGATGTCCTTTACAACCTATTGTTTTAATACCTAGGTAGAACCTAACGCTCGTGGACTTCGTCACATGAACTGCCTTTGTTTAGATTGGTTTTCCAGAAACTCATTAAGTCCTAAATAAAGTAACTATCTTGACACGTTTCTGTTTACTAAAAGTGTTGGAGCAAACTTCCTCCTTATAAAGCTTTGTCCTTGTTTTGGACACGTGTGACATAGTTTACTTACATAGTGCAATGAAGTAAATAAAATTTTATATAAGATCTTTTTGGTGATACAGGCTACAATTCATAATTGGTAACACAGGCTACAATTCAAAACCTATCATAAAATCTGTATTCTAGAAAATCTTCCCAAAGATTCAGAACGATAGAGACTGGCAGTATCCCGCGCCACCTGCTTCCAAACTGCTTCACAGAGTTATAGCCGTCGGGGCGTTCGGGAACGGCGTTTGCGCCTAAATGGAAATTTATAACTACTTCGGTTCTGCCGGAGATAGCACACAATACGCTGTAATGTCTTACAGCGGGCCAGCCTGAAATTGTGTCGAAACTTTGATAACCCGTGTGATGTATAGCGCTGCGGCTGACGAGTATTTATTCGGTTTAAATCTATGCAATATCCAAGTATTTTATTTTACAATACGAGTAACAATACCTTAATTAACACAGACAATCCAAATTAACAAAAAACATTGTTCTTACTTGAATGGGTGTCGTGGTTTCAGTGCAGTGGCTACAACAAGTTACAAATACGTCATATAAGTATTTTTTGCTTGCTTCTTTGCCAGTAGGTACCTTAAGAAAATAGATATTGTTGCAAAAAAAGTAAAAGTTTTTTTACTTTTTTTTTCTTGTTCCATTATTATGTGCCACTGTCATATCTATGTAATTGCCTGTATTTGTGTGATGTCCATTGTAATAAATGTATCTTTCTTTCTTTCAATAAATCCCGTGAAGTGATAATTTTACCTTAAGAAAAGTTTTTAATTAAATATCAGCGACATTTAGGTTACTTTTGAAATATGACTTTTGCAGTACAAATTAATGCTAGATCAATCTTTGTCACCAGAATGAAAGTGAAGTCCGGCCTGCGGTTGGTGAGCGTGACCGCAGCCAACTCGCGGTGGGCGGTGACCGCGGAGGTGAAGCAGCGGGCTGCGACCGTCACCGCAACACGACTTGAACAGCCGCTGCAGGATGACGATGGAACTGACACGTAAGTGGACTTCAGTTATTAACTGCAGTTTTGTTTTTTTTTTTGGTCACTCTGACTGAACTCAAGCTAGAGTGTAATAATTTTGAATTGATCAGAAAAGTCATACATTCAGTCTACATCTTTTAAGAGAAGTGGAAGAATTTTGATAAAATTGCATTAATTGTTCCACAAATAAAAAAAAAGAAAAATGCAAATGCTAGAAAAAGAAAAATACTTAGGTAAGGTAGGGTAAACCAGAGAGTGATTGCCCACTGGTAGTGATTGCCCGCTTTAAGAATAATATTGTCAGGTGCTGACTTTGAATCACTCTAGTTAGATTTGAATTTACTAAGTAGATGGCTCCGAGATCAATGTACAGTAGATTTAAAATTTACAATAGGAAACACAAAAAAAAACAGTCATGGCGGATTTTGTCAAGACGGGTGAAAATGTTACTCAAACAAGTAAAGACTTTAACAATTTTACTAAGGAATTACTTGCTTAGAGGTTAATTTTTTTTTTGCAAGTTATTTAATATTCAACTAATGGTGTATAGTCATGATGAAATTATAAGTGTTTTCTCCATTATCAATGAAAATAACTGATAAAATTTGATTTCTAACGGTCATTTTAACGGTGGGTAATCACTGCACGTAAATCTGTATATTTTTAGTTATTGCCCACCATCATTTCAGTTATTGCCATATGTTATTGTATAGTTATTGCCCAGGGCAATTATTATTAGAGTGTTGCCACCATGCAGTAGCAGTGTTTAAGTTGCTCATTACTAGACTTGTTTTGCAATTTACAGGCATAAATATTGAAAATGGCTTTTAATGTTTCATTTTCAGTATGCCAAAGACTCCAAAAGTTCAATATAGCATAGAAAATTTGCAAAAAGCGATCGAAGCTGTACAAGATGTATCCAACAATTTATCTACAAGATAACGTAAATGCGCCTATTACCGCCAGTTTAAGCTCACTTCGGATAAACGTTAGAAAATTAGATATAAGACGTGGTGATAGAAAAGAAACTTTAATTTATTTATAACAATGATGAAGTGATCTTTGAATTCAAGTAGTAACAATGAGTATTTAATCACGTAATAATTAATAAATAGCAATTTAATCTGAAAAAGCAGTTGTTTCTATTACCGACCTATAGACGAGGTGTGTTTCTATTAACGTTTTTTCTGTTTCTATTACCGACCGCTAAGAATATTGCTCTTCAATTGGGTATATTCCAAGAGACACGGGTTCGATTCCCGCTCAGAGGCTCGGGAACCACTTGATTCTTTCAAGTTAAATTTGTTTTGCTTTTGAATTCCAGTATCATTAAAAGAGAAAGGGCACACTTCTCGAAAATAAATAAATAATCAAGCAGAAATAGTAAAATAATTAATTCTTCTATTATACTTGATTTTTCGGTACCCTGTGTTCTAGTGATTAGTGGGGGTCGTTATTTAAACTTTATTTGAGTTTTAATTTAATTTTAATTTAATATTTTGTTTTTATTTTTAATTTGACTATAATTTTTAATTAGTTTTTGACTTATGTTTTTGATTTTAATTGTGTGTAATTGTGTATTTTAATTTAAACTTTGGACAATATTGGACACTGTCTGTATAATTATTTTAAATTATTTTTTTTTATTCAAAGGATCTTAAAAAGTTACATAGTTGTTGTGATAACGCATGATTGGTTTGGTGTCATGTCATAAATGTTGGTTATATACAAAATACAGGCTTATAAGTCTTCGCAGGTGGCGTTATAGTTATGAGACGGTAATAGAATTAAGTATGAATATTACTTAATTCTATTAGCGACCGTAAAAAAAAACAGTAACCAGCTAAAATAATTATCTACTTTAATGAAGACGTGATCAGTGAAATATCATTTCTATTAGGTTTTATTTTATATCAAATAGATACTAATTAGAATTTAACAGGTTTTTATAAAATCTACTGTCATACATTATTAGAGATATTCTTTAATGTTCATTGCAGTTTTATGCCAAACCTATGACAATAAACGTATGGCGTTAATTGATTTAATTATGTGAAATATTCTTATGAATCGATCAAGACAACAAAATCGAGGTTAAATGCGTAATTAAATATATAAATACTAAAATAAAAAACGTTATCAAATTTCTAACAACGCCGTGGGTCGTTATTAGGAACCAAATTATGAAAAGTGTTTCTATTACCGCCCTTATTTAAAATTGTATTTAAGCTACAAAAATACAGCGAGAGGGCTATGTTGAGGGTTTATTAAGGAAACTAAAGTACGAATTAATATTATCATGCAAAAACATATTGGTAAACTCATTTTGAATGTGTTAAAATCGCTAATTAATAACAAGGTGCACCTTAAGTAGCTGGGAGCGCGTCAGTATGAAAAGTGCGTCCGTTGCGGGCGCGTCTCATTTAATGTCAAATAACTCCATTTACTGGTTATTTACGAACACAAACTTTAATCGTTTTGATAGTCAATAAACATATCTAGATATTTTTTAGCTAACGTGTTTTCTAGGACCTGTTATTATGTCTTTTATGAAAGAAAGAAAAATAGGGCGGTAATAGGATACAAATTTTGGGGGGTCGTTAATAGGCGCACTTACGTTAAATGAACAATTTATCTACAAGATAAATGAAAAATTTATGTACAAGATAAATGAACAATTTATCTACAAGATAAATTGCTGAAAAATATGGTTTGGCTTGAAAAAATTGATAAAAATTGAAACGCAAATACAAAAAATGAAAATCCTTCGTTTAATCTACTAGTGAAAATGTTAATTGTAAGGAAATAGATACAACTTTAGGGAAGAATAACCAAGAGCTAATTGAACATTTTGAGCAACCACTTGAACTGATATCAAAGAAGATAAAAAAATAAATACGAGGGTGGTCTGAAAAGTTTCCGACCTAACATAGATACAAGATTTTTTTTCTTAAAATTGATTTTTATTTTTCTACATAGTCTCATCTACAGTAATTAGTCGGCGCCAAAACTCGGATTTATTGCGCCTAAACTGCGCCAACAGAGCATTGGAAATGTTCATTCGAACACGTCGTTGGTCTGACGTTAGCAAACGCGGCACCCATCGCGCGGACAGCTTTCTCATGCCTAAATCTTGATTTAATATGTGACAAACACGTTCTTTGGACATTTTCATTGCCTCTGCTATCTCTCTCACTTTAATTCGGCGGTCGTCTAACACCATTTGGTGAACTTTAGCGATGTTATCGTCAGTAGTTACAGTTTTTGGACGTCCCGAACGTTCATCATCTCCCAAGCTCTTACGGCCACGTTCAAATTCGGCTGCCCAAAATTTTACTGTGGTAAATGACGGTGAAGAGTCCCCGTACACAGAATCTAACTCATCTTTGATTTTCGTAGGGGTATTCCCTTTCAAAAACAAATATTTTATGACAGCTCGATACTCGATTTTTTCCATTTTCACAAAAATACTCACATCGACTCACTCAAACGACTTTCAAATAAAAACCGCGCGTCAAAAATGGCTGAAACTTTGAAGTGTTGCTGTCAAAAGATGCACAATTACATTCCCTGACTTTAATTGATGTGTGCTGCAATCTTCACGTTGAGGTCGGAAACTTTTCAGACCACCCTCGTACATATAAAATTTACATATAAAATTCAAATTTTTGCGTCATCTATGTCTAAGAAATATTTGATAATATGTTAATAAGGCCAAACGCAATTTATTTTGAAATTTTAAAGACTGTACTACTTACTAGAATTTAACTTTTATGTTTTGTTTTGTTTATTTAAAGTCTATTTTGTCATTTTAAAATTGATTACATATTTTGTTTTAAGATACTGGGCAATTACTGTGCTTTGATGTGGGCAATTAGTGTAAGTAATGGGCAATGACTGTACTTTTTGGAGGATTTTAAATTTATTTCAATATTTTCTAAGTTACGTAAGTTTTAACTAAAAACTGTTAATATTCTGTTTAACAGTTTATTGAGGTATAAGAAAAAAGTCATAAATGGTCGACAATTAAAATACTTTCTTTAATTTTTCATCTCAATGTGTTTGAAATCTTTAAGTGGGCAGGCAATAGCTATACGGTTTACCCTATGTAGTGCTTTATAAAATTGTAGTAAATTAATCATGGTATCCAGTTGGAGTTATGACGGTGAAAACTCTGCAGTCGTAATTGCAGTTTGCAACTTTGATACTGAATAGCTACTGTTCTACCTACTGTTAGGACTGTAACATGATTAGGAGGCGAGGTCTACTATGTTGCAGTTATTAGTGGAAACTAGGTAAACAACATGAATTAATTAGGAGTGTGTAGATTTTTGTGTGCCTTGGGATAATTCTTTTGACGTCATTGGGAAGTTGAAAGAAATGAAACAATAATAAGTTTAAATTAACGAAAAAACCTGTCAGTTTCTTTTAGTATCGGTATATTTTCACGTTGAATTTAGGTAAGAAGCCGGCTCAAGAGTAGGTACATCAATCTAGACATTTCCACTTACTATGCGAAAAGCGGCGGCTCTACACGTTCATGTCGTGAGCCATTATTTCATCCGTCCGCAAAGAAATCTTGGCACCAGTTGGGGCCAGGTAGATGGTAGCTTAGTATTTTATACGATTATGCCGTGTCACCTCCATTCTCTCGAAAAGCTGTTTATTTCGGCGAACGTCTATTACTGGAGGGTTTTATAGAGCCTACCCGTCACGCCATATTAGGAGTAGCTTAATTGAACATTTTCTGCGCTCCCATAAAATATTTCGTATTTTAGTAACCAAGCAAATTCGAAACCGAACCTTATTTCAAAGAACACGAAAGGATTGCACTCCCCAGGGCAAGGATTTATTGCAAACGTTCCCAAGAAATTCGGAGATATATTGTAGCATCTATTACATACACAGGCTTGCGTTTGCATTGCACGAGCGAGATACGATAGGAATGGGACTGCAAGCGTCTTAGTCCGGCTGTGCTTTCATAGCGGGCAGCGCATCTGCAGACTCGCTTACGGCCACGGCGCATTTCAACGCGGATTTAAAGGAGCCATTTCGTTTCTATTTTCTCTACCTTCGCCTCCCAGCTATTCGCATTCCACGACACCATTGAAAGTCAGTGGGTCAACTTCGAGTAAAACGAAATCTCAGGGTAGGGAACACTACTACAAAAGGCTAACCGAATAAAGCCGCAAGGTGTGCCGCTTTTATAAGACCCAAGTGCAAATGACACCATTTGTGGGAAGACGCGCGTCATTTGCTCCACTTAGAAATTTCATCTGGAATTTATTTACTGATCCCCCCTCGTACTTGTTAACGAGTTTTATACGCAAATGAAAACATATTTCTTTAGTAACGAAATAAAGCCGCGTTTTCATTTCTTTTGTGGAATTTGTTCACAATTTCGCTCACGACTGTGTATTTACTTGGAGCTGGCATTTGCGAGGCCATAAATCCGACTGGCGCTGGTGCTGCTTAATGAAACTCGATGTCACGACTTTTAAAATTATACCCTTCTGAGGTAGTATACTAGATACCAGCTTGACCAATGCTATCATGATTGCAGTGAATATTTGCAGAACCTTCAAATAAACAGAGGCAGGGTAATTCAATTTCCATGTTAAAAATTGCGCCGCGCCACATACGCTGAAATATTATGTGTCAAGCAATATTGTCCGGATACAATCTGTTTTTGCACAATACGGGGTGGGTCAGACACGAGGCGTAGCGGATCGCTGATTTTTGCTGACAAAGCAGTCCTGAATCGGCTTTTTCTGTGCTACTCTTATTTTATCCTGTATTTTCTCCGTAAATATCTTTTCGATGACAATTTTACGGATCTCTTTATACAGAATTACTGACGTGTTTTTTCATATACCTAATAAATATTTTCATATTGTGTAGAGCGGTGGAAGAAACCAGTGGTGCAGGAGGTCCAGGCTGGGAAGAGATCCTGACGTGGCTAGTCGAAGTGGGAGCTGAGGGCGAAGGCGACACTGAGGGATCTGAAGGCGAATCTGGCCGAGGGACAGCACGCCTGAGCTGGTCCGCCAGGGTCTCCACCAACCCAGGGTCCACGTCCACCACGGAGGAACCCCCGCATGAGCATCGCGTCAACACTCGCCTGGACATCGAAAAGGATGATATTCAAGCAGTCCTGCCTATATCAAAGGTAAGTTTCAATTTATAATTTTGAATCCTAAATTAATATTTTTGTAGTAAAAGTCAGTTCAGGTCATAGTTATGTTGACAACGATAGTCTAGCATTCACTATAAATAATACAACAAAAAGCTTTTTCGAACCTCACGTAAATATGTTCCACGCTGAAACGCACCGGGCTATTTTTAAATTATTTTATCTCGCGGTCGACGTGACAAACTATGGAGCGCTATGGAAATATTGTCCAACGCGGGAATATTACGGGCAAATGTGGGCCACAATCTCGACAACCCACTCCATTATTCGGTCATTACGAGCGTCACAGATGCCAGGAATCAACAATTTATAGAGACATCGATTGTGGCGATAAATTTACCAAAGGTATTTTCCTAGTAATTAATGGTGGGGCAGGAGCACCTTTTATTGCCATAACGATATCTTTATCGGGTTTCAAGGGCTTTACGAGACGGTCGGCCGGCCACTATTGTCTGTTAATTGGACCGTAAAACGTAGTATCTAATTAAGGAGAAAAAATGGTGACATTCCCGTGTCTTATTCTGGAAAAATGTTGTGGTTGCAATTATTTAACGAAGGTTAGAAGCAAGCAAATGTTGAGGATTAGCGTTTAATGGTGTACTCTTAGCATGAATGAAGTGGCGTGTAATGGGGCTTTATAGCGGGCTAATGGAGGCTGGGAAAGAGCCGCCTACGACGCCGCCGCCTTTCGCCGCCTCGCTTGTTGCTGACGATTAATTTTTGAATAAGCCTTTGCCGCATTTTAACGCAACTTGTTTGGCGATATATTTTTATTTTCTTTGCTTGAATTAATTCCGTTTTATTAAAGGCAATGTCATCTGAACCTTTGCGCTGAAAAATCTCGTTAATTACATTTACTCTGTCATGTTGTAGGCATTATAGCCCGCAGTACTAACATACACAATCCCATAATTGATGCCACGAATCCAATGTATCATGTTTAATGTTTTTTGTTTGTTTCGTCGAGGTAATGAAACTGCGAATTCGTTTTCCGTGTTTTGGTAACATAGGAAGATTGATGAAAAAAGGGCTTACCCTTTTCTCTTATTTATACATAGTACCTCCCTGCATTTAAAATTTACTTTCATTCCCGACTCGGGTGACGTATTTTATTCTTCCTTAATCACTATTATCTAATTCAATCCATCCGTAGGTAATATAGAATACTCGTATATCTCTGTATGTTGGATTTATCAGCAACTGTCATTCATAAATTGTAGCGAAGATATACAACTTTGTTAATATCAGGTATCAGCATAAATATTAGATATTCCGAAATCATTCTGATAAAAACAGCCGACGGCGGATCGCGAACTGAGAGTTTCAATTCTATAATCATAAATATTATTTGGAAAAACTTTCCACAAATAAATAATATTTGGAAAAAGGTTGAATAATGTAGAGACTGAAATGGGCATGAAGCATTTTCTCATAAGAGCAACACAAATTAAAAATGGATGGAATGTATTTCTATGTATAGACGTTAAAGACAAGAGACAGAATTTTTTGTTTTCCTTTTTTTGAGGTAACAGAACCCTAAAAAAATACCCACCCTACCTACCCGTGAAAAGTGGGTAGACGTAGGCTTTCATCCTATGTAAATGCGGCAAATACGCATATATCACATTCACTATTCCCGCCAAGTCAAAAGCTCTGTTATTTGCATTCCTTCTCGTACATTTGCACCATTGATGTACTCGTAAGAAGCAAATAATTCCATTGAAATAATACGTAGAACAACAACGGGAAAACTTAATTAAACGATCACATCTTGTGGGTAAACCAAGGTAAACCAATTATGAATTAATGGGACGGGATGACAGACAAACATGAGCCAGGAGCGGACCCGACACCCACGTGGTATGGAATTAAACAATTGTACGTACAAGTGTATGCGTGGGCGTACTCAAATATGGGTTTGAGGAAATGTATTGTAATCCGATCCCGATTTCGCCGACAGCATTAGAATTTTATGAGCTCTAGCGGTTTCTTGTTTTAACCTAAATCTGTTTAATATGAGTAGCAAGTTTGAATCTAAGTGAGTACCTAAACGTGTCGTAAACTGATTCACATCACATGTCACCAAAGTGAAAATGTATGTAATGAATTTCAATTTCTTGAATGGCACTAGAAATAAAGAAACAAATTTTTACTCTTATGGTTATGGTCCAAAGCTTAGATTAATAAAGCTGTCCAAAGGAAAACTAAGTACATTTACGCCCGTATTCACAAACATTGCTATGAGGTCTCAGAGTGCGCGTGGATGCACAGGGTGACACACGAACCAATCACAGAGCTCTATTCAATGCTATGTGTTCCATTTGCTGATTGTTTGTGAATACGGGCGTTAGTTCATAATGTTAAAAATAATTAAAATTATAAATTGAATATAAATTGTTTGTGCCTAAACTTTTAACAACTTGCAGCTAAACGAGAAAAGCCCGACCTAGCTCTTAATTACCCCTAAACATAAACTTAACTGTTTGTAACATAGTTAACAATCAACATACCCAACACAGCACGCACAACAATTATTTAAACAAGTTTCTCGTATTGCTTGGGACAAATTAGTTTATCTGAATATTAGCAGCCTCAAAGCTGCCTCGGGCTGAGCCTCTGTAGACGGAGCTCAATGAGGGATAAACGGGTTCCTTGTTTATACGTACTCTACATGATTGAAGTAATTAAACTAGGCGGCATAGCTGGGGAGGAACAACCAAGTTATGTGCTAGTAGTTTCAGTCTCCATTTTGTATACTGATGTGAGTATTTTTATTACAATCACACGTCTGAACTTTAATGAAATACTAGAATCCTTTTCTTATTAGTTAAGGTATAGAACATGAAATTTAATTATTAATAACTTGAAAAAAAAAATGCATACGATGGTTAGAGTAGTGTTGTTAGTAATCCAAAAGTATAATGAAGTATTTAGGAACATACTTTAAGCATAGTAAGGAGTAGTTTATGAAGCTGTATTTATGCTATTATTGTTCATAAAGTTTTGTAATACCTGAAATTGTATGAGTCATGACTAGACTAGACTGTGAGGTCTGTTGTTGAGGCTGTACTATTTTAGCTGTGTGCTAGTGATGAAATGCAAACGATGTTATTAATGCATGTTACAGTAATTAGTCTGTGAATGACTTTGGCAGGTCTGGATAGAGGATAGACAATACACTTATTGTTATTCAGGCGGCGTTCGGCTTGATTAATGACTCTTGAAGTCGACAAAGCGATTACAACGTCCATATAGATAGGCACTGTTTATTACACACTATGTAATAAAAATAGCGGTATAGTACAAGATAATTAAGTTGCTTGTGTATTGTTGATAAAGCTTTTTGCCAGTAACATCTATTGCATATTTGTGATAAAACTACATGGAAATGTGTCTTCTACCTAGTGTCTCTATATCTAATCAAATGCTTTTTTTATAAAGAAGAATGATACAGTTTTAATGTATTTTAAAAGGTAATTAAGAATAAGGGCGTTTTTTCAAAGGGAATGTCTAATGTGCTGTGAATTTAAACGTAGTTCGCTGAGGAAAATGTTTTAATAATAAAATTGTAACTAGGTTGAAAGTGTCAAAAGCAGGAACTTTAGAAATGGTTTATTTTAACTAAATTAAATTGCGCTTCAAAATTATTCTGTGAAGTTGAGACATTTTACGTCTATGAAATTTTGAAGAATCCTTAGTTGATATCAAACTTGATAACATGGAAAAGCACTTCTACGAGGAGTTTTCCAGGTTAAGTAATGCTTTTCGTCCTATTTCAGGAAATTAATACACCACAATTCTAAAGTGTATTTCGATTAGATACCAAGTCCTTATCAGTCTCTACCCGCCTGTCACTTGTTTTAAACGAGGTCCGTTCAGAGTTGTTCTGCTGTGGACTATTAATCACCTTTAGGTAGCTCTTAATTAGGTAAGTGTATTGTAATTAAGCACAATACCGCTATACATATAGTTAAATAAAAACAAAACTATTACATGGACACAATACCTAATACCTACATTGTAAATTCACATCTCATTTTGCAATAAGTACCTACCTAGGTACTAGACGATCTTTAGGTTCCAATCCAATTCCTATTTTTTTATTTCGTTACGAGCGAGCCCGAGACAGTGTTTATCATTTTCCTGGTGGTATTAAATTAGCCTTTACTAAGTACTGCTTTTGGCGGTCAAGTTGTCTACAATTTGACTACATAGGAGTTAAAATAATACATATTATGTAGGAACAGGTTACTCCCTGAGCTCCCTGGCTGATCGGTCCACACATTTATGTTGAACATTGTTCAAACGAACCATAAACCACTGGAGACTTTACTCACTCGTTTATGGAGGGAATATAGTATAGTTTTACTACCCATTGTTAAAAGAGAACTGTGACGACAATCGTCGGTCGTGCACACCTTTGTGAGGTGTCCCCTTGTGAAGTTCATCCGATTAGTATATTGTACTGGATGTCTAAGCAAATCCTATTACACTTGCATAAATACATACATGATTCACTAACTCACACAAACAGTCTTACAACATTGTTGATTAACACACTTGTCTTACATATGTATAGATCATTTTCAGAATTGTTATAACTAAGTACTTATAAAACTAAGCTATTTATACGAAAAACGTTTATTTTAAGACCACCTACGCACATTTATTTGAGTCAAGTGTACCAAGAGGTCACACATCAAGGTATGTTATACTATACTCGTACTTAGGTATTTATTGAAGAGTAGAGTCGAATGAACTTTGACAAAATGCTATTTTCGGTGGCACCTACACTTATTTAATTACAGTGCTACCGAGAAATAAGTATTACAGACATGTTAAATCAAAGCTGCGTGGGTACTTTATTTGCACAGAACATGCCTAGAAGCTATCAATTAAATGTAATATAAATTATTATAATAATCATAGTAATCTAGTCTACCCTTTTATAATAGTGAGCCGCAATCTTAGCCAACATTTATTTTCGAGTCGAAGGGCTGGCTAATAGGCATTAAATACTATCCCTTGGAGGATTAATAGGCAATGTGGGCGGTCATACGAGTATCGTCTCTACCGAGCTAATCTTAATCCGAGCTTTTGTTATTAGTACCTACGTACTTATCGTCTTTTTTTCTATTTTGTTAGAGGGCTGGGTTAAAAAATTTATAAACATAATTTAGAATAGAATAGAATAGTTTTTATTTAAAATTAAGGTACCTATACAAGCAGGCAACACATAGGTACATAAAGGAAGAGATACAAAAGTGGACAAATAGCTGCTTGTGTCCCTCTGACAAAAAGCACCCGCTCAGCATACATCAAGACCGCGCCAGGGCTTGTCTCGAAACTGATTTTCAGCGGGGGCCCTCTATTGTTTAACAGTAGATACTGCTAAGATTACCATAAGATTTTAGCTCTACGATAGCTAGACGATCACAAAGTTGTATAATAATTTTGCCCACAACATGCACTTTTAACCTACGTTTTGGATTTTTAAGACATACCTACTTAATACATATTTATGTTTGTTTTAGAATTGGGAAGTGCTAAACACAGCGGTGCTGACTGGACGCCAAGTGTCTCAAGCCATGAAGGTGCTCATCGTGTCTCAGGCTGGACAGGTTGCTGACGTCACGCTGCAGAGCTCCTGTCATTCCGAAGATGAGAGCGTTTTGAAGGTATATTTATTGATTAAATAACCCTTATATTCAAAGAAGTGCTTACATTATTCAAGTAGGTATTTTCAGGATTTAGGTGATCTGAAAACATTGGTCGGACTTATAGTGGCCACAGTATTGATAATAATAGGTATTATGGCGAGCATATTTTTTCCAAATCTTCAGGGTCGATCAAAATCTTATTCCCAAAATAAGACTAGCTCTTCAGTATTTTTGCCGTTAATTATAGTTTTAGATGGTCAAACACATAAGTAGGTAAAGCCTAAGATTTCAAAATTGAGTTCCTTTACCTCCTTACTTTAAATAACTACTCAAGCTTCTATTTCTTTTAGGTCTCTTCGTCATGCAGTTCAGTGTACGTAGACGGCTCCGAGATCCGAGGGTCTTCAAACGCGTCAGTCATCGTGAAGTACGGAACATACACTGGCCTCGCTCGGTTCACCGTTTGGATGCCCGAGTACCCTTTGGAGATCGACGTGGATGACAATAGGCTGTCGCAAATTAAAGGTGAGGTTACTCAATTCTTTATTAATAATACTTAAAAAGGTAGCTATAGGCATGCACTGGTTAATTAACTTCACATAACTTAGATCTAAATCATATAAGTTGCGCACGAAAAGACTGTAGATTTCTTGGTTTCATGAAACAATGTTTTGTTGTTTAGTATTGTAGTTTTTCAAGGCGAGAGTGAATAGGCACTTTATACAGGGCAGATATTTTGTACCATCCTACACTGCATCCCACTTAACACCAGGTGCGATTATGGTCAAATACCTACCTGCCTTGCTATGCATAAAAAAAAACTTCAAATCTCGCGATTCTCGCAGCTTGCTCGCAATCGTCTTAATAGGATTGTAACAGTTATCACAAGCTAAATATCTCAGTTCAACACAAGAGTCTAGTGATAACCAAATGTCCCTGGTAAGTAATTAAATCTTTTTGTGTCTAGGCTGGAAGGTGTCAGACGAAGCAGGCACGAAAGATCGGATGAAGAGGTCGCTGTCAGCTCGAGGATGGGGTGGTGCGAGGCCAGACGGCACTAACGCTCTGACTGACCAGCGCTCGTGCCGGCTCCGATACCAGCAGAGTAACGTTGAGGTGAGTTACTAGATGTTTATCTTGAAAATTACCCTATGTAGTTGTTTACAGGGTAATTTTACTCTGTATAGGTACAGTAGCAAGTAATTTTTATTAATTTTCAGAATGCTTAACTTATACTTTGGGATCAATGGTGACAGCAAAATTAAAATCCAGTTCTTTATAAGAACTTGCTGTCGAATAAACTAAATTGTAGGAGTTATGTTCATTTAATCTTAAACTAACTCTTTTGTATTTAAAGATTTTCATTTAATATTCAATGAAAACTTACGCTTTCGCGTAAAATATGGTGGAATCGAAACTTTAATTAGTTTCGTCTGCAGACTCCGTTAATTAGGTACTAAAATAATTATAAAGTAGAAATAGTGACAGGTCTTAAAATAACGATATTGTGCGATAGATAATGAAAATAACTTTTATGTAAAGTCTATAGCTAGCAAAAACGTTAATCGAATTCGTATCTTAATTAAGTTTAAATTGTATCGGTATCGTTTAGTAGCCCAGGATAGTTCGCAAACAACTTTACAACTCTATTTTAGTATATTTCTCGCCCTAAACCGTCGATACGGGTATTGTGTGGAGTTTCGATATTGAAAAAGTTTTGTGGGGTAGGTATACCTATCCTTAGGATATTAGTGTTTGAACGGCTAGTTAAATAGGGGCAATAAACTATTTTTAGTTCATCAGATCATCAGGTTTATTGGTTTGAACCAGTTGTACAATTTTAATAAAATTATTCGTTGGTAGGTTTCGGTCCGCAAATAATTGACAGCATATTTTTTTAGCTAAAGACACTTAGACAGGAAATAACTTACCTACACACACGTTGAGCATTTTAAAATGTCCTGTACCTTTATCTAGTATCCAGTTACGTGTACTTACTATCTTTTAATAATAAAGGCGAACAAAATATAGTTAGAGGATGGGATCATAAATACACGATCTTCCCACAGGTCTACGCCCGTTTCCTAGCCAAAGACCACGACTCGGGGCGTGTGTCGTACTTCGTGTCTCGTCGCACGTGGCTCAAGGTCACGGAGTTGGTTCTGACCCTGATGCGTGTCTCCGACCCTCGCATCGCGTCGCTGCGGGGACGCGTCCTCCAAGGGCGGAGCACTGGCCGCACTGAGGTGCAAGTGCTGTCGCCTATTACTGGTGAGTTGCTTCTTATGAAAATCTTTTAGTTGTATGTAGAGCCAGAGTATATTAATGAGATTTATTGTAATTAGCCAGATTTTAATACTATCTACAGTCAATGTTATAAAAACATCTTAAAAATTGCTAGTAGGAGGGCGTTGTAGCAGCAAAAAAACAGAATATTTTTTAGGTTTTAGGCATATAAAACCACACAGATTTATATAGACGCCTATTTCAAAAACAGACTGTTTTATCCAAAACGTAGCGTGTACATTTTTCAGCCTTCAGGCGCAATCCATTCCATCGAATGGCAACAAAACGTAACAAAAATACCTAAAAGACAAATAGCCTTGAGGGAATTGGTTCCGTACTCGCTCAGTTCTAAACTTTTCTATTATTTGTTATTTGCCAGGTCGCGTGATTGGGCTGCGTGAAGTTCGCGTGGTGAACGACAAAGTTTCTATCTCGCGGCTGCTAGTTCGCGTCATATCGGGGCTACAGTTGAACATTTCCCCCGACTCCGCCATTACCGATGGATACGTCTCGGAAACTACCGTCACTAGGCGACTAACAGCCCAGTATCAGGTTAGTAAGTTAGGGCCATTTTTCATCCAACTATCCGAAACTCAACTAGCTGCCGAAACAAAGTTTTAGTGAGTCTGAAACTATTCTAATAAACGCTTCCCGTAATTATCAAGGAAACGGTTAACGGGCAAGAATTCGAAATTAAGGCGAAGTTCGTTTGTTTTAACTAATTAGCGCCGTCCTTCAAAATGTCTCATCTTTCATAGAATTTCTAATATTAAATATTAAGTTAAGCCAGTTATTAAACCGATTCCTGAAACAATTTCAGCTAACATTAAAGGTAGAGCTTGTTGTTACCTGTGAAATCAAAACTTGTAATTTGTCTGACCGATAAGTTAATTTCTCTATTTAAGTCTTCAGCAAGTGTGAAATAACAGCCTCTTAAAGCAAGAAAATTCTTTACAACTGAAACATTGGGAATCTTACAGGAAGGACTACTGGACATCGATATCGAGTTTTCGGACGGCAGTCGTACAGCCTTACGCGATGTTGCTGTCACAGACTACTTCTTACTGGTCGAGAGCCTGGACCCCGAGGTCGTGGCGTTCGCCCCGATGCTCGCTTCGAAACACCCACGAGTTATAGCCGTCGGTGAAGGTTCGGAACTTTTTAATGTTCCACTTTGTAAAGGTTGTAAAGTTGAGATTTATGACCGTGTCTAAAATGACCTCATTATGAGGGGTATTAAAAAACTTGGATCAAAGCTGTCTTCGTTGGAACATGATGATAATAAATTAATGCTAACTTTTACTCTTTGGACCCGATTTCTAATATTTTTTCTTACTTTATCAGGTAGTGGCGAACTACTCCGTGTGACCCTCTTAACTCCTGAACAATGCCGCAACGGTCCTCTTCGTAGGGTAGCCCTCCCAGGGAAAGGCGATGCGAAGACTCCGGCCAACATCAAGAACATTCCTGGTGCTTTGGCCAGCGCTGCTGCGAGTGTGGACGTGGACTTCAGCGGTGGAGACGCTCCTCAGAGACCAGATACCCCACAGAATGACGATATCATGGTGCGAGGTGGACTCAGGTCTGGGATCGCGGATCTTACAGATATGCTCAAAGGTGATTCTTACTTTTAGATATTTTCAAAAATGAAATCCTATCCACATTTCCCAACTTAACCTTAGTCATGTCCTTATGACATAAAGTTACAAGTTGTCTGCCACGTTTATGAACTGTTGAATCAATTTTGATGCTATTAGGGGCCGTTCAAGTATTACGTAAGCACCAAGGGGGGGTGGGGGGGTCTCTGTTTTGCTTATTTTGGATGACATGGGGGGTAGGGGGGTCTAGATGATGATTACGTCATCGTTAGTTATTTACGTTTTTTCGGGGATTCCCGCAAATAATACATATGCGTAGGCACTCGCTTTGAGAACTGATTAGGGGAATTACCGCACATTAGGGAAATTACCGTGCGCTATTCACTTGTCTAATAATAACTCTCGTGCCGACACTGCCCATTGAAATTTGAGAGTCGTAGTCCGCATGTCCGCATATTATTATATTTTTTTGTCCCTTACTCTATGTGTATCAGTTAAACCTAATATTTTCATGAATTTTCCTATTTTAAAAATGACAATATAAAAAACATTTATAACTAAAAATGTTTACGTAAGCATAGGGGGAGGGGGTAAGTGCTTTGCTTACTTTTGATGACAAGGGGGGCGGGGGGTAAAAAATGGTAAGAAATCTGCTTTCGTAATACTTGAACGGCCCCTTATGGGACTAAACTGAAAACCTTTTTTTCTAGGTTATGGCAACTCCAACATGAAGGATGAGAATAACCACGAGCCTACAGTGCAGGCGCAGCAGTATGGCTCCTCGATCTTCCGCAACAACCCATCGATTCAGAATCGACATCCTCCCGCCAATAACATGAGGCCTGTTGAGATTGGTATGTCACTAAACTATGAAAATGATACAGTTATAAAAAATGAGACTCAAAAATCGTGGACACTAATCAATTTATGTACTCTTTCAGGAATGTCAGTCCTACTTGGAGTATTCTGCCTGGCTATTGTGGTAAGTAAAAAAAAAAAATATTTAGGTAAGCCTTAAAACAACGTCACTATCAGTCTCATTTTCAAAAACAAACTCTCCAGTTTATCATCTGCATCTCTAGCATTTGACACTTTGTTGGTCACTTTAAACTTAAATCTAAATCATTAGATTGCTGCACCTAAATGGATGACTGTTCTATCTTTATCTATCTAACATCTCTAACCAAACCTCTTATCTCTCACATAGGTTTTTGTCGTATCCTGTGTCGTTTACGCGTTCCGTCTCAAGCCGACTCGCGCCGAGGGCGGGACCGGGGGCGGGCGGGCCATGCCGGCGGTGGCGGAGGGCGGGCGGATCCAAGTCGCGGGGCTGGTCGGGACCACGCTTGGGCTGGCGCGCGACAAGCAGTCTAGGGAGTCGACTACCAATGCTCATGATTGGGTTTGGCTAGGTAAGTAGATTTGTTGAGCACCGTAAAAAATAAATTTCAGAAAATATGATGTTAGGTATTTTAGGCTGCTATTGTTGGGGCGATCTTATCGCCAGAAAGCAATATTTTTCAGGTAACCTTCACGTATATAGATGGGTATACTACATACAAAGGGAAGACCTCTCGGCATACGAACAACTCATTATCGATCGCCAAATTAAACTTAAGTTATGTGAAGAATTCATGTCTAAAGTGGCAAAAGTTTCTATAATTCCCTCATGTCACGAAATCTGGTTAGCACTACGTGGCAAGAGCACGCGATTTGCCACGATTTGCATAAGAATTCTACTTTCTTAAACAAACTTAAATCAAGCACACGACCACCATATTTTTCTACATGGAATGCTAAACAAAAGAACCACAAAAATAAAACACTATCCACTATCTTACGTTGACAATAAAAATAAAAGACTCGCTATCTTTCAGGACGCGCAACCATCGAACGCAACGGCAACCGTCACCCGGCGAATCGCAACTCAACGCAACCTGTCGACAACGGCAATAACACAGAGATGCGGATCACGGCTAACCCTCTCAACTACAACTACGTAGACCCAGATGACGCTATACGAGAGAACGGCAACGTCATGGTGACCAGCTTCGATAATCCGAACTCGATCGAGCTGCCTTCGCAGAGCGAGAAGCGAACGATCGACTCGACAACGTATTGCAAGAAACCGGCGAGGCATGCGCGTACGCAGAGCGGGGACATTCATTGGCAGTGAGTAGTGATTTAGTATTTCATACACAGCAATGCTGTAATTAAGTACTAAAAGACTGCATGCATTCTGAAACTGAATATGTAGTGAGTGAGCCTATTAATATTGTGACTGCCTAGCACACCCTGTACAAAACCTTATCAAGTCTAAAGGACAGTGCCAATCCATGTATGGAAGTTGGACCAACTGCTGCCCAGAATGAAACCATAGTGCATTTTGTTCCTCAGGCCAATACTAATTTATAAACCGGAGCGCACTGAAATCTATCCCTGGAGTTAAGAGAAAAAAAGAGTTTTGTTTTGAATTATTTACATACAAAATATCATCGATGTATACGTACTAAGCATAAGATTTCGCGATTGTGGCATTAAATAACACGCGATATGTTGAACTTAACCATACTGCATCCGTACACCTTACTTTAGTACGACTTCGACATTCTTTATAAGCGATCAAGCGCTATTGCAGTAGTTTGGTTACTTGACAGAAATTAATTATTTCCAAAATGGAGCAAGAAGTTTTAGCTTAATAACTCCAATAATCGATTGTAATACACCAATAAATTGATTTTTTGCAATGATATAGAACTAAAACTTCTTGCTTCATTTTTGGAAATAATGAATTTCTATCAACTTACCAAACAAAACAGCGCTAGATCGTTTATAAAGAATGTCTAAATCGCACTAAAGTAACGTGTACGGATGCAGTATGGTTAAGTTCAACAAAGCGAGTGTTATTTAATGCCAAAATCGCGAAATCTTATGCGTAGTACGTATACATCGATGATATTTTGTATGTAAATAATTCAAAACAAAACTCTTTTTTTCTCTTAACTCCAGGGATAGATTTCAGTGCGCTCCGGTTTATAAATTAGTATTGGCCTGAGGAACAAAATGCACTATGGTTTCATTCTGGGCAGCACTTGGTCCAGACCCTGGCACTGTCCTTTTTGTGTGATAATTCTCAAGATAAATTCCGATGAATTATAACTAGTTTTGCGTGAGGTCACAGTCAAATCTATTCTTTTGTAATTCTGGTTTTCCCTAACTTACAACATATCGTAACGTGTGTCTTTCAGTGTTGTCAAAATCATTGTTCAAATGCTTGAATTAATAGCGCTTATGTAGTGTGGTAGTGATAACTGTTTGTATTGTGTAATTGAGGTATAATTTACTACATTTGGTCTTCAGGACCGAGCCCTCCAGCCAGGACGACTACCGACCGCCGGTGCCGCCGCACCGAAACTCCTCTACGCCACAGCCGCAAGTGCCAGTGCCACCGCGAAACCCCAAAGTGAGACCTCTTTCTGTTATGATCTAGAATTCTAGATATTAGAAGCGATAAATTAGCACATAGAAAATAGAGCTTCACAAAGCTCTTACAGCATACAGTGACTCTATGGCGAGTCTCAAAAATAAATAACCTTTATTTACAAATATCATTATCAAGGACAACTTCTGCACTAGGCTCGCAGGCCTGTGTCGCAGTAGCTTTCTTGTTGATGCTATTTACAAAGCGGTACATACAGGGTGTCCCAAAAACGATAATTTTTCCTTCTTTTCTGCAATATCTTTAATTTATCATACTTTTAAACTAGTTTGTTGAACTTCAATGTTTTCTTTTGTTAGCCCAACTATCCCTTGTAATATGGAAAAAAATAGGAAAAATATCTTCATTTGTAGAAATAGCATGAGATAAAGTAGGTAATCACAGGTGACAATTTTCTAAAAAATTTACAAAAACTTAAAAATCTTGAAAATGGTCATATTTTTACTAGGGTCAAAATTTGATGTTAGGCGAGGCCTATCGATGGTTACAGGGTTATCCATTGTTTTTGGGCCACCCTGTATAACTTCCTTTACCCTACAGAACAGAAAAAACTATTTTATGTTCCTTGCTTTTACGTATGTGACGTAAACATTTGAGTACTTATCAGTTTTAAGGAGGTTGTTTAAGTTCAACTTATAAGTTATTTTATTGTGAGAATGCAATGGCTTTAAGTATTGTATTTTTTATCTTAAACTTTAGATTTTGCCCGAGACCGTCATGCCTCCCTCAAGGCGGAGCCACTCCCGCAACCACCACAAGAAACACGACCGCGAGCACGATTCCACCAAGATATCTCCGGAAAATGGCCGCCGCCCCGACAGGTGAGTTTAAAAAAGCTCTGACACTCTAACAAAGGTTATTTTACATTGCCATCAAAACACAATCTTCATTGCTTTCTAGTATAAAAATACAATCTATCCGATAAACTATGATTTGCTATGCTATCTGGCTAATTACTAAATTATTAGCATACCGGATAACCGGATAGCAACAATGTAATAAAGGCTTAATCTAGTACCGGGTCAGTGAATATCTATGTGCAAATGATCAAGGAAATTCCGTATCCAGTGATCCGGAACATACCCTATTAGAATCAGCGATGCTTTCAACTATGAGGATAACATTAATTGGAAAATTTTACAAATGATTATAATGTAGGTACATTTTCTTAACACCAGTATACTACCCTTTTTTACCCATGATACGTGATGGTATTATCAATCGTTTTTCGAGTAGTTACACAGGTAAAATGTTTTAACCGTAGTACTACCGACCGCCTCAGTAATAAGTACAACGCGGTAGGTAACTTTTTAGTTGCTTTTCTGAAATCACCGACTTCTCCATTTCAGAATTATTGATCTGAACAAGACCGACGCCCCTTACATATCGAGCCGAGACATGAAAGACTACAAGCGAGACTCACGACCGGAATTCGACGACAACCCAGTGGAGAAGCTGACCAACAAGGAGGACTGCGCCAGGCTCTTCGAGTTCGACAACGACGCCCCCCTCGTGATGGAGAACAAGGATTACAGGGAGATCGTCGGTCTTAACAGAGGAACTGACGACTCCAGGCGCACGTTCGCTAAGCCGCAAAGTCCTGACTACATGCACGATTCGGGAATAGGTGAGACTAAATTTTTGGATGCTTTGGGATTTAGAGGTTTCGTTTGGTGTCTGATTCTGAAAATCATTTTACTGTAGGCATAGTAAGCGTAATTTTGTCCTGTGAGATAGCTAATCCTAGTGAATGATCTTCTCCCCTACCCTACACAAGTTTTCCCCTTCCCGAATTCATAGACGCAAAAGCTGGCTAAGTCAAAGGAAGTTGAAGTAAGGCTATCGGTAATATAAATATGGATTGCTTGCAGGACTGCCAGAGGTACAACTGAGGCACAAGCGGACCAAAGAGCCTAAGGGAGATTTCGTGGAGGCTTCCAGCCAGAACAAAGGTAGGTTTACCTATTAAGATTGTTACCTTTTGTTACATACAGAAGTTTGAAGTTCAAGAATGTCTCATCGCATCTTCCAGACCTTACACAATATTGATCCATTCGACCATCAAAAGAAACGACACGACACTGTTCTTTCATGCGACACATTTATAGCTAACTAAGTTTGACAAACGTAACTTAAGCAGAAAACCTGAGCTTCTCTCTCATCTGAACAAGATTAATGCAATACTTCTGTCCACAGGCAGCAACTCGCCCGAGGTGAAGCGCGCCACCATCGTCGGCAACCCGATGTACTCGCGCGAGCACGCGCCGCGCGCGCCGCCCGCCGAGGCGCTCGGGCTCGACGACCTCCACATGGACTACGAGCAGATCATGCACTATTTCCACAACCTCAAGGTATAAACCACACGCCGTCCCACCACGCTTCTAGCATAGTATCGCTGTGTCGCTTGCGTCGCGCGGCCGCTCTGTCACTATCTCGATGTTCGATGTCCTCCTACTTTCTTATGACGATAGAGCCTAAATTTTGATGCATTTAAAATGAATCTTAGCATAGTATTTTATATGAGTACTACGTTTTATACGAATATACATTTAATACCGCGCAGTATTATTATAACGGTATTTAAGTACGGATAAGGTTAGCGTCACGGCCCTGCAGCGTTTGACTTTAGACTTCGCCCGATCACTGGCACACTCACCGTTTCGATCCCTCATTCTCCCATCAACGTAGCGAGCTAGACTGCAGCTGATTATCTCATTAGCATAGCAGTAGAGTGTGAACCTCACTTTCGATTAGAATCAATAAATCCTGTAGTGGATTTGTCTCACAGAATCTGACTCACGTCTGTTTTCAAATTTTTCGCAGGAATCGAACGCCTGAGTAGAGCAGATCATTGCAAAGATCCGGCAGATATTGTCTACGTTTAAATATCAGCATATCAGCAAAGCTCCGATCGACGTATTCAATGCGGCCGCTGAGGCACCGGAGGATAGTACTGTTGACAACAACAACGCGGACGATAACACGGCGCCCACGCAGGCGCTATGCGACTCCATCGCTCACAAAAACGTTTTCATGAAAAGACAACTAACCTTTTTATTGGAACATCTGAGCGAGGCGTACGAATAATTGTTGCAACGTCAATGTATTATCCTCACAATATGTGTCTATCAATGGATCCTTGCAGTGATCGAAAACGAAATATACAAATGTAACTGTTTTATACATAATATATTATATCGTTAAAACATATTTACTCTAGTCATCTACAAAGCTGCACATATTCGAGTAATTAATAGTGTGCATGTAGTTAATACTCATTATGTCAATGACTATAATAGATTGTAATACACGCGTTGTATTATCTGTATTGGTAAAATTATTCCTGTTTATCGTGGGCTACTTGAGACATCTGAATCTGTATATTTGCCTAGCCTAGCGTCGTCGCTACTGTAATAGTAATATCCCGAACCAAATACAAAACACCCTTGCATTTGTTCTAGATCTGTACATATTTTTCCATTAGAAAGTAAAAATGCTACCTCACTTTTGTCTTAACTTTATATATAGCTTAGCTTGTATCTATTACATAATATTCGTATGTATGATTCCGCAAACCTAAGCAAAGTTTGTACGTTGTTTTCTCCTTTTCGAATTAGATGTTTTGTTTGTTTACCTGATTGATATAAAATCAATGATCCTATGAGTACGAATTGCCAGTGTTAGGGAAATAATTATAGTTTGGTAAGGTTAGAGTATAAGACACAGAACTAGTCAAATTTATTATAATGTGAGCTTTAAGGCCTCTGGCACACGGTCGTGAGATCTGTACAAATTGAAAGTCACGTGAAAGCGTGTTCGTTCATGTGTTCCGCTTCCAATTGTATAGAAATATAACGCTATATTCATGCCAGTTGTGTGCTAGGGGCTTTAGTATTCTCAAGTCTGTTGTACTGTCCTCTACTCATCTACGTTGTCGGTCCCGCGACTGATAGTTCCTTATTGTTGCCACCGTTATGGTTTAATTTATTACTTATTACATACTTTCAAAATAACTTATGTTCTATTTAAATAAATGTAAGGTAACTATTTATGATATGTAGTAAATTGTTTTCTGTGGATTCCATAAATGTATACACTTTATGTAAGTTAATCATAATCAATAAATAGCCATTGATATGTATAACAGATAAAGATAAATAATTTCTACTTGTGATAAAATGACTGCTTGGGGTTTATTTTGTATGCAGTCGATTTTATAAATAAAAAAGCCATATCATATATGAAATCTAGTGCTTGTATGATATTGTAAACACTATTTAATTTATTGAAGATGTAAATTGCATTTACTCGTAAGTTAGTTCTTTAGGCTTTGTAAATATTGTTATGACGTTATATAATTTATAGGTACGTGGAGAAGACAGTGCATATATAGAAAATAAATGTGGTAGAATCGCTTAACATGTGGACGGAGTAGAGTTGCACACAGAGGAGATGATTTGTGTCTGTTACAAGTTGTACACTATTGTAATAGTAAATGTTTTGATCTTGTATTTGTGTATTAATGTGAATCCTAAATAGAGCAAAACGCAATGTCAGAAAATTTGAAATATTAATTTAGCATGCGGTTGTGCAGTGTCAAACATGTTTGGCCTGAACGATTGAGTCTAGGAACCTGTATCGATACTCTTAGGCCGATTCAGACAAGCGATATTTCGCATTTTCGTGTTATATCTCTTGTATCCATATTGCGCGACATAAGCGAATATCGCTTGTCTGAACAGGCTCACTACTGATAGCGTGTTGTTTGGCTTTCGTCGTTAGGTTAGGGAGTCACGAGACATAAGTACTCTATGCTGTAGTATTTGTTACTGTAACATCTGTTTTTGTTGAATTTAAAACCGTAATTATATGAGAAAGGAGTTTATAAACGATTAACGCTACAAGGTTTATACATGTACGCAAACTGAGGCTTGTCACAGATCCTTTCATAAAATGTCAAATTTAATAAACCATTATAAAACATTTGACTGGTTTTATTAATTAATTTGTACATAATCTGTTTAAACTGAACTGTATAATAGACAACTACCTACATACATCAAGAATGCGTTTCCATAGACACACACCTAGTAGTAGATTCGAGTTTTGTACATTCAACAATATACCTATATCACTTTTTCAAATGAAAGTCATGAATTTGATTTTGAAAACTGATCAACTCTCTGTCTATTTAGGAGTAAAAAAGATGGTCTATACCTATCATGAACAAAGAACTCATTTGTTTACTTAACTATACAATATATTTCTACAGCAATTAAAATAAATAACATAATTACAAGTACTTCCCATACCACTTGTGGTCGACCGGCGACAACATCTTGTGGCAGCCACCCATGTTGTTTTGGATGATGTACTTCATTGTGTATTGGTTCTGATTATTTTCCTCTTGCCATTTTTCTTTGGCAGCCTTCTTTTCTAAAATCTCCATGGATACAGCCTCTGCTTTGAATGGTAATCTTTCTGCTACAATCTTCAGCATATTGTGGACCTGGAAATAATAAAGGAGCTCTTGAGAAATTGTGCAGTAAAATATTATGGACCTTTCAGCTTAGTGCAGGCACACACTGGGCGACACGCGACCGACAGCTCGGCGACTTAGATGCGACGTCAGGCTGCAATCGACAATTTCATATAGGTACTTTGTTCAAAGCACACTTGGCGTCAGAGCCGCGGAGTCGCGACGAGAAACTAGGTAATGTATGAAATTGTCTAAAATAGGCGTCTAGTCGCCGAGCTGTCGCATGGTCGCCTAGTATGCGCGTAAATTCACTATAAATACCTAAAATAACCCTTGTAATACCTAACACTTTACATAGCGCCATCTAGTGCCAAACTAAGCAAAGCTTGTGTTGTGGGTGGCAGTAGCATCGCGTTCACTGTTCTAAGCGGATTTTCCGGCGAGAGCAACTACGCGGCTTATTGTTTGTATAAATAAATCCATAGAGAAGTGGTTCTTAACCTTTAAGTCATGAGGGACCATTTTACCAAATTTCTGTCTTGTCAGGGACCACCTCATAATCCGTCAAAACCAGTTTGACTACAAAAATCAGTTAAAAGTGGTTTTGACCAAGGTGTGCAAGTGCACATCGTGGACCATTTGGAATGCCTCCAGGGACCACCAGTGGTCCGCGGACCACCGGTTAAGAACCACTGCCATAAAGCAACGATACAGTCCTCCCTTTGAATGTTGGATTATTGATTTTTTTTTTTTTTCATTTATTGGGGTCAACAAACAGCTTACACAATGAATGCTTATTAGCTATATACAATTCTGACTTAGATAATTGTGAAACCAACATAGTTAACCACATATTACTATATGAGTACTTAATTATAAGTATGTTGAGAAGCTATAATTAAAGAAAAACAATTATAACGTAACCTAGTCCAACATTCAAACCATTATGCCTTCTGTTAATTTATCCAATACAAGTTTTTTGTATGTGCTGATTTTAGAAGAGAATATATCTATATGATTAAAATACTTATTATATATCTGCGCTAGTCTATACGATGGTGAACGCTTTCCAGCATTAGTCCGACATATATCTTTAGCAAAAAGTTTAAAAGTACGGCAGGCTCTCATGCGTGGCCTACTCGGTACTTGATATCTTATCCTATCTGTAATACTGATACAATCATATTTATTATGACAAAAATCATAAAGCAGGGTAGCCTGCAATAACAGTCTCCTAGTTTTAAGGCAGGGCAACTCATACCTTTCCAATAATCCAGAATAAGGTAAACGGCCACGATAACATTTATAGTTCATACACTTTAGGTATTTTTTCTGTACTCTTTCTAGACTATCAGAATATTTATTATAATAAGGATCCCAAATAGATATGGCATATTCCAACTGAGAACGAATCAAAGATTTGTAAAGATGAAGATATGTAGCTGGTTTCCTAAAATTGTTAGCAGATCGCATGACAAAACCATACATTTTGTATGCTTTGTTACAAATATTTTCAATATGTGAATCCAGCGTAAGTTTACAGTCTAGTGTAACCCCTAGGTCCCTAATTTGCTGTACTCTATTAAGATTGACACCACAAATTGAGTAGTTGTACTCTGTAAATACTCTTTTTCTTGTAAAAGTTATGCAGTTACATTTATTCAAGCTTAGTTTTAATTTATTTTTATTACAGTATTCCGTAAATCGGTCCAGATCTTGTTGAAATTTGAGGTGGTCAGAAGTATTATTAATTGTACGATATATCTTAAGGTCGTCTGCATATAATAAAAAGTTGCAATGCTTAAAGCAGTCAGTGACGTCATTAATGAAAACAACAAAAAGGAATGGGCCCAAAATTGAGCCCTGTGGGACACCAGAAGTTACAGAGACAGTTTCGGATTCGTGCCCATTGATTACCACCTTTTGTGTTCTATTTGTCACATAAGATTTGAACTATCTCCACAGATTCCCCCGTATACCATTATAGGCTATTTTTTCTAGTAATATTTTATGATCTACCCTATCAAATGCCTTTTGAAAATCGGTGTACACACTGTCTGTCTGTTTGTTGGAGTCTATATTGTGAAATAAATCGTTGGTGTACACTACAAGATTGGTAACGGTAGAACGTCTACGGACGAATCCGTGTTGTTGTGGAAGTATGTTATTGTGGAGAAGAGGATATACGATATTATGTATAAGCCTTTCAAAAAGCTTCGCAAGAGTGGGTAAAATGGAGATAGGTCGATAGTTTGCGACGTCCTTCTTAGAACCGGCTTTGTGTACTGGTGTGATTCTGGCGACTTTCCATACTTTGGGACACACACCTTCCCTTAAGCACTTATTGTATAATACAAAGAAAATTTTCAATAAAAAATAAAAAGAGATATTATGTAACAAAGAGTTATCTTACCTCAGCATATTCGCATTTGCCACCAACTTCCAATATCACTCTGCCAGCTTTGACAGGAGTGACGTAGTGGTCAATGGCCCCTTTTCCTCCACCCATACGCTGTCCCTGCCCCTTCTTAGTCACCGGCTGCCATGGAGGGTCGACCCGCCAGATGGCGAACATTCTCTTTTGGTCGAGTTTGCGAGCCACAACCAGACGAGCCATTTCAAAATGCTCTATACTCATCCTACCTCCACCAGTTGCCTGAAATTTTAAGGTTTTGAATGATTTTTTTTTAATTATTTAAACTTTAATGCCAAAATTTGAAACACAAGGTGAACTTAATGCTGTGAATGAATGCATGGAATCAATTAAACTTTCCACTAATATTAACACCAGGCATTGACTTAATCTTTAGATTAACTCAAATAACGGGTGTTTTTTTTAGAGGTATACAACTTTAAATTGGTTACACTGTTTCTAGTGATAATTAATTTGAAAATTGTGTAATTGGTGTAAGTCCTAAGGCACCCTCTGGTACTCCCCAGGATTTTGGAGTTACCTACCGATTCGAAGATAGACCCCCCCCCCCCCCCCCCCCCCTCCCCGTATCATGGACATAGACCGCAGATTTGCCATGCAGATGCGTCAGTGAGTACTAATCTGCGCGACTTGTGTCACCCCCTGATGCTTGGCACCCGGGGCGGACCGCCCCCACCGCCCCCCCTTACGCCGCTACTGATTGGTGGTACATAGGTTTTGCCATTTTATAATTAAATAGAATTACTTCAGAAAAACGTTTGCAAATTGTGCAAAAATGTATTTTAAAAAACATGGTTCAGTTTTCCATACAAACGTCCATATTACGGTCGACGTAATTTTCGTAACTTTTCATTCCTCAGATGAATGATATTAATGTGGCAGAGCTATGGTTTCAACAAGATGGTGTTACCATCCAACCAGCATGCGACACATTCGATTTATTGCGGGAAACATTCGATGAGCGCATAATTTCACTCGATAGATCTTTGAATTTGCCTCCACAATCGGGTGATCTCACACATATGGATTATTTTCTCTGGGGATATCTGAAGTCCACTACTGTGCAGATAAACTACGGAATTCAATGCCAACATTCGTCGCGTTATTGCCGATGTATGGCCCCAGTTGCTCGAAAAAGAAATTGAAAATTGGACATCTCGTTTACGCTATATTTGAGCCAACCGTGGCGCCCTTTGGCCCGAAATCATTTTGAAGCATAAATGGCATAAGAACATCTGTTAAACAAAACCAATACCATGTGAATCAAACATATTTTTACATAATTTATTTCATTTTAAAGTTCTATACCTCTAAAAAAACACCCTATAAGAGATGTGATCAGCTTTTTTGAGAATTACCCTGTTGTAACTGTGTATCCTGTTAACTACAGTGTACTTTACACTGTAGTGTTAAAAAAGTAACAGACCATCTTTTTATCAAAGGAACAGAAAGCTAAAACTTTTTTACTTCGCCCCAGGGTGTTGCAACGCACAGTTTGGAAACCCCAAAATTGTCTAGCATTTTTTACTCTAGCTTTGACTAGGGAAAATACAACACTTTTGATGGTTTTTATTTAATTTAGGTTTAGTTTATTTATTTTTATTCTATATATTTACTTACAATAACACCATATTGCTTCAACTGTAAAGTGGTGTGTAAAGGTTCAGGTCCTCTCATGTATCGCAGTCTCTTTTGCATTTTGGGTGGTTTCAAGTTAGGTGGGTACACTGGGACTTTCTCGTATACCTTGAGCCTTTGACGTTCAGGTATCTCAATGTCTGAAAATGTGAAAGATGAGAATTATTCCTGCTTGTGCCTTTCTCTATAATGATCATTGTTATTGGGTTAATAACTTACGGTCATAATTTTTTGGTGGTGCAAAATACTTAATACCAGCACTCAAAGTTGTTTCAACACTTTCTGGTCGAAGTAAGCCTTAAATTAAAAATATATTTTAGTACACACAAAATACAGGATCAAATTTTGGCATAAACTTTAATATTGCAACTTTTGAACTTAAGAACTTTACCTAGTGTAAAACGAAATGTTCGTGATAAAATCATTGTCCTTTTGGTTCAGACAATTTGTTAAAATTTATTATTCCTTTGAAAAATCTAAATGATTTTCAATTATTTCGGAAATTTTGAGGTTAACTAAAGTATAGCTATTTTACCGACTGTCAGATTCATGGCCATAAAAAAATTGGGTCGCCACAAACATGCGATTTACCGGTTCTACTGTAGAACATCTACCGGTTTACCGGTTTTATACAAAGTTCTTTTGGTGGACCGCAGATTTAGCTTAATGGATTTGGCTAAACTGTTAAGTTCACAGGCTGTAAAGTTTATTTAAAAAGTTATTTGACATGTTTTTGTTTGCGAGTTTTGATTTTGTTGTTGTGTGAAAAAACGTTTTTAGTTTCGAATTACAATAATGAATTAGAGGAAATAATCATTTTGGTTTAAAGTAGATTCATCGCCAGAACATGTGTGTTAGTGAACAGGTTCTTTAATCATGGAATACCGGACGATGCTGCGTCTCCAAAAATGCCTTTACCTGAATGTATACCTTTTTGTGGTTTGGATAATCGTAGTTGGATTCTTTCTGTACGATAAGGTAAATTCATAGACTTACTAACGGTATGATACGATAACATTAAATCCTTTCGTATAAAACTTTTACAGTCCACAATAAAAAGTTTGAAAGGTATAAGAAAATGTAATTTAAATCTATTGAATGATTAATGAATGAAATACTATTTTCTTTTATTTCAGCTACATATCTTGGGCCATCTCACAAAATATCTGTCTCTCACAGTGTTTACGCTACTTACAATAATAGAATTTGCAAGACTTTACTTGGGTCACTATGGGAACTTATCCTGCAGAGTAAGTTGTATTTTATTTAATTTTTATTTAGTTTACTCACATACCACTACTAATAGTTGACACAATTATTTATTAATAATAGGGTGGGAAGAATTAATCCTTCAAGGCCCGCGAATCTAGACACAATAGATAAAATAAATTGTTATGACATTAATGAATGCCGTCTGGGACTCAAGCGGTTAACTGATATTTTCAAGACAATCTTACTAAACTTCATTCTTACCCTTAATTTTTTTCTTACACACTTGAGCGTCCTATTTTATTTAGGTCTAAAATCATAGCTTCCCTTTGTCATGCAAAATCTATGGGTAGTCTTACAGCTCAATTAGGTATTCAATTCTTCAAGTCTAAAAAAATTGGGTGTAAGAGTTTTAGAAAACATCAATATAAATTATTAAGTTCAACATCATCACCACCTGGATTTTGCCTATAGAAATGCCTCTTTTCCCACTTTCCAGGTCCCAGAGCTTGCTGGATTTCTGATGTTGACAACCCTGATGCAGATGCCACTAGTTAGTTTCTTTTTATTTAACCCTTATTTACTGAGTACACCCACAGAGATTATTTTACATGCATGTTTATGGTCCATTACCATTGCGGAAATTATATTTAGTTATTTAGCTTTGAAACAGGCCTCTAATATTGCTAAAAGTGTATATTTAAAACATTCCAAAGAATAATGTTACTTAATTAAGAATACTCGTAATAAATACAAAATGAATGCATTTTAAAAATGTTTATTTATGTTGTTTGACAACTTCCATAGTCACTCAAGATTTATAATGAATTCATTATAAGCTAACATGTGTAGCAGCAAAGCTCCAATCGGTTTTACAGTAATATTTATAAGAATAAATATATAATTAACACAATTTTGTAATACACAAACAAAGATCTAAGTGACATCTCTCAAACTATTACTAGCACCTTAATACTCTACACATCTCATTGCTTAATTTTCTTGGGTTAAAATTATTTTTAGAGCATTCTCATTATAGCTACTGGTACAAAATATAACATCTTCATAATGTATTTCATTAAAATGTTTTGAACCTTTCTTATACACAATAATTTGTAATTCTTGCTGTCAACCACTCAAGGCACTAGTCTTCGAAAATCTGTGTGTATTTGCTTCCATAGATGTTAACAGAAATGTTATTACACAAAAATATATTCCACTTCTAGTTGGAAGTCACAAGTACATTTTTGGTTCACAATACAAAAAATCCTATTGGTAATGTAATTAATAAATATCTATTTTATAATAGCCTCTTGCTCTATAGGTACTAACACAGCATTTAGGTGTAGGTTATCTTAGGTTACAGTTAGGACCACCTCTATTTAATGGTTAAACACATTACATGATTATTTAAAAAAATTAAGTAGTTAGGTAATTGGTAATAATAATAGAAGTGATCCTTTACAATAATTTTTAGTGTATTATAATACAAAATCTATTTCTAGTCAATTTATTGTTACAAATAACAAAATCTAACTGTATTCATATTTTAAACTAGGACACTTTGGGATTTGAATTGGATAGCTTATCATCTAATCTTCAAACAATTGGTGATCTTTAAAAAAGTCATCAATTTTACACCTATTTAAATGCAATGTTATGTTGAATTGGACTAATTTCGTTTCAAATGTTTTCATATCACTATCAACTTCAAGGGATTTCAAAAGTTGAAGCAACGACGGAGACATTTTGCAGATAAACTGAAAAATTAAAATTACACAAAAATAATTCATGTTATTCTATTTACTGATTATGTCTTTTTGGACTTTTGATTATCAAAGTTATTAAATAAAATTTTAAAAGATCATTCTCAATTTGTCATTACCAAATACATTCAATCAACTTACAAAAAATATTTGTTGTGTTACCCAATTGTGGTATTTTTTGACAGATCCTTCGTATGCCACTGTAAATATTTTGGCCATGTTTATATCATAGTTACCAGACTGCAGACATTTAATTATTTCTTGAAATGCCAGTTCGAAAAACAAGAATGCTCTGCGAACAAAGACAGATATTGCCAGTTGGAATATGCAAACAAGAAAGTTAAATTGCATACATTTCCTCTTCTATTTAAAATTGAAAATAGTGCAAAAGTATACAAAATGACAAGACTAATAATAAGACATAATGAAGTATAATTAACATTTTTAGTAAGGTCTTCCGCATAGTAGATAATGGTGAAGTATAATAATATAAGACAGAAAAAACCCTCACCTATTAAGCCATAATATGCCCTCTAGTGCATTCAGTTTTCCTCTGCTATATTCATCAAGCATTAACTCAAGCAAGCAGGATGCTTCATCGTATTGATAATGCTTCTTTACTTTCTATAATGTAAAAATACATGTAGGTGAACAATTTGCAATAATTATTACCAGTTAACATACAAAGTTTTTGTAAAGTAGGTACAATATTTTTTGTATAGTCATAGTCATTTATTCCATAAACAATAACATTATCGTATTGGAAATATTGGAAAAAAACATGAAAAATTAAAAGTGTTTATGTATGTTCACTTACATCAATATTCCCTTGCATATCATATTTAACTGGCACAAACACCTTGCCAAGACGTTCTGTAATAAATTTTAATTGATATTTAAGCCTTTAACTAAACATTTTACGTGATTTTTATTACAGTGCATTGCAGATACATTTCACATGGTACATACCCACTAATGATATCAAATCATTTGCAGCTTCTAAGAAACTCACAAAATGTATTCTTCCATCAATTACAGGTGGAAATTCTTTCATGTTTTTCCAGAAACTGCTTTGATGCGATAATTGACCCGAAGAACTTGCCATTTGTAAGAAATTATCAGTATGTCCAATATGACTCAAAACTAGAGATGAAACGGATAGTAGTTTGGCCGGATACCGGATACCGGATATCCGGCCAGCTGCTAGGCCGGATAGCCGGATATCCGGCGGCCGGATAGTTGGCCCATTGTCTCGTTGCATGTCGTGACGAGTTATGCGCCGCACAGGTGCTTCGAACGCGATCAGTGGGTCTATTAGTAGACTAGACTAGTCACACTTTTCGAAAATCGAATCAGTCCGAATAGAATGTCGGATTTTGCCACTTGTCTAGGGGGCAGATAAATTCGGGCGATTTCGGTTGCCTTCGTGAGTGTGTGATTCGTTTACTTGCTGCGTAATCTGACCGAACTGCATCATCATGACATCAGACCATCAGTGAAAAATGATCGCCTATTTTATTTGGCAATATTTTTACTTAACATACAGGGTGGCCAAAACAGTGAGGTCTAAAAGATTATTTTAGATTCCTTACATCAAGGTGTATCTAAATCACCCCCATGTGTATAATACGATTTTGCTTAGTTTAGGAGATAGAGTTAATTTTGTGATATTTTAAAATTCTATGACCTAGTAGGGTTTAAAATTTTTTATCTTTATTTTGGATTGATTTTTCTCAGATTTCTTTTTTTTTACAGATTCGTTATTAGTTGCATATATTTGAAAAAATAATCACCTTCCTATCTTTCATGCAAGATACAAAAGTTTTGCTAGAAACATTAAAATTATGCTTTTAGCAGAACACTGTCAAACTTTCAACTTAAAAGTTTAAGTAAAAAAAATTACTTCCATAGGTCCAAAACCATTTCAAAAACTGCGCCGTTTCCTGAACATTCATAATAATACAAAAAAAACATGTACTTAATGGGCCACTATTTCCTGTAATCGCTCCACTAAAGTAGTAAGTCGGAGATTCCGTTACATGTTTTTGACTTTCTTAGAGTGAATTAATATTGGGAATCCTATTAATTCGGAATAATATTTTTTTTACTTAAACTTTTAAGTTGAAAATTTGTTAGTGTTCTGCTAAAAGCATAATTTTAATGTTTGTAGCAAAACTTTTGTATCTTGCATCAAAGATAGGAAGGTGATTATTTTTTTCAAATATCTGCAATTAATATCGAATCTGTCAAAAAAAAGAAATCTGAGAAAAATCAACACAAAAATAAGATAAATTTTTTTAAAGCCTATTAGGTCATAGAATTTTAAAATATCACAAAATTAACTCTATCTCCTAAACTAAGCAAAATCGTATTATACAGGTCATGGGGGTGATTTAGATACACCTTGATGTAAGGAATCTAAATTTTTCTTTTAGACCTCACTGTTTTGGCCACCGTGTATATTTACTATTTATGTATTCGTCATTAGAGTGAATAGCCCAGAAAAAGAAATTAGTTTTTTTTAAAGGCCTTAATATTATGGCTTTTTATAACTTTTTGGACTTTAATAAAAGCTGTCATTATTATAAGCCATTTTATTGATGTTTACCTCTAATATTAAAGTATTTCATTTCATTAATAGGAAATTGTTGTAGTTTTTTAATATCCGGTATCCGGCCGGATAGTGAGTTACTATCCGGTATCCGGCCGGATAGTAAATTTAGGCCGGATATCCGGCCTACCGGATAGTTGCCGGATATCCGTTTCATCTCTACTCAAAACCATTTATCATCTGCACGCCAAATTTTCTACACTGATTACCTATAGATAACTAAGTCATTGCAAATGAGTATTTACATTCAAATGATAAAATTAAGCTGATAAAATAAGCCCACCAGTTTCCTGAAAATTTTAAGTGTAAACAAACAACAACACGGCATGTCAGTAATGTCATGTCAGTTATTAATTGTCAAATTTCCAGTTGCCATTACACAGAGCGATGTTTCCACAATTTAAAATTTAAAATGTACACGTTCAAAATCACAAGCTATCGTGTTTAGTTACTGAGAATCATAATATATATAATAACATAGGCAAAGTTAAAATTACATGTTTTTGTTATCACGTAAATTACTTATATACATGTCCTTCTCATAAATTAATACTTCCCAATTACATTTTCACTTTATTGTCAATACATTAATCTATTCTATTCTTAGCTTGGAATGAAATCAATAAGAAAATGTTTGCTTCAATACATTGCCCAAATCGTCTTCTACGACAATGGTCAAGACTTTGCTCTTAGGAGAAAAGGTAAACGGGACCAAAAATCTTTTTTCTGGCAATAGGTTAGTGAATTCATACGAATCCAACACCATTCCATTCGATTCATCTCTTACTTCAACTATTCTTATGCCAGCCGTTGAGATAATCAGCATTTTGTTTTTGTCAAATTTCAGATATCTCGTTATTGCTTGTCTTTCTCTCCCATATTCATTGTTGAACCATCGGTGATATGATAATAGCACTGCACAATTTCTGGTCCAGTAAATTGAATCATTTCCGTTTACTCGGTTGATGTTTCTCTTGGAGTCTGTGAGTTTATTTGTAATGCTTGAATATACACTCGATGGTCTAGTTATTGGTGTAACATTTGGACTTCTTCGTACGATGTCAGATTTTGACATTGAAGCAAAGTTCCCTAACGTGGTTTTACTTCTTGGCCCCAACAAGCGTAGTGGTTCCGCCACGTTCATGGTCACACTAATGTTTCGCTGTAGTGAAACTGTGGAATGTTGTACGGGTTTACCGCTATAATTATTCATATTATCTTTTATCAGCGATGACCTTCTTTCTCCAACAGTAAAGACACGGTCAATATTATCAAATCCTCTTCCCATGATACCATCTTTAGTATGTCCTAAATCAAAGGTGTGGCCTAATTCATGGAAAACTGAGCCCAATGTTGTAGCAAAACAGCCTCCAAGGGTTCCTCTGTATCCGCTGTCGTCCATAAATCTTCGGTTGTTTACTGGTGTTGTGTCCATGAATCTTGGGATGATATCATCCACTGTTGTGGGCCATGTGTATAAACAAGCAGTACCAAACAGAGCTAGACCTCCGCCTCCAAGTGCAGCGTAAGCTTCCGTTAGTGAAACGATTTCATCGTGAGTCATTGGTTTTTCAATGTCGGTCCCTTTAAATCTCGTACATGATATAAATCCCAGAAACTTCCTTTCATTACTCCCTAAATCAGAGAGCATTAGTTCTCTTCCGAAGTGAGTCCATAGTTCTGCTTGCTTCATTTTTCTTGCTTTATTTACATTTAAGCTGCTGCGGAATATGACACACTCAGGCTTTTTGGAATTTACTTCATGTTCAAGTTGGAAAGTTTTTCTCCCAACTCCACTTTCAAAAAGTTTTTCAGCTGTTAAGCATTGGATTAATTTTGATCCGAGGACTATACGAGAGCAAGCACTTTCTACAGAGCAATCAACATCTTGAGGACTTTGGAAGCATCCGTCATGGCCTTGACAAATTATGTAAACTGGTGTAACTCTGAGATTCGTTTTACGAGGCTCATACTCCAATAAAATTGATTTCTTTTGTTCTGCATATTCTAGTTCAATCGTGTTGTTTCCTCTGGTTAATTCAGTGATGACCTTAAATTCGCCATTATAAACTGACCACTGTGATTTTGTTTGTGTTTTTTCATTTTTTAATGTGCATGTCAATTGGTCCTGGTTTGTTGTGTTGCCTCTTGTTATGAATCCTTTAATCAAAACAAGGGAGTAATTAACTATTTCTCCATTTTGAAAATTGGTCACGAATATCGAGGAGTTGTGTTCATTGTCAGTTTCTTCGTTCATCCGGTTGTCCATTACCTGAAACGCGTGTTAGATTTTGTTAAATGATTCTAGGCGAAACGTTTTATTGACCTTCAGTGTTTATATACGTGAGACTCCTCGATTTCTTTAAGTTCAATATTCACATAATTAGATTTATTTATTGCAATTCGCGTCGAAGCCGGATAGGTGCGTTGTAGCACGTTCGTTGATTTTATGGCAGGTCTGGTGTCGTGTTTTATTTTTGCCCGTGTCTATCGTATAAAGGTCGCCGTAAATGAATAGTTTCGCACTGAGGTATGACTCACCATGATGCGGTTAGCGAGGAGCGTGCGAAGCCGGCGCGGCGGGAGGACTGCGGGTGCGGGGCGGCGCGGCGGAGCGGCTCGGAGGCGACCATTTACAGCGTGCAGCGCCGTTCCTCCTCACTTCCCACTTGGTCGAATGCTCGCACGGTGGTGCGCACTGCGCATGCCTGTCGATGCAGACCGACGCGGTAACGATTGCGCCCGCCAGACAGGTACGCGACTGGCTGTCTCCATCGGCAAGAGGGAAATTTGAACAATGCAGCACTAACAGTGTATGCGTCATTGTTATGTTATTGTTAGCTGTTTGTTTTGACAGCTTATTGTTTACAGAATATGACGGAGTTTTATAAACTAGATCTCTACCTAGTAAAAAAATGGCGAATGCTTAAGAATGTTCACGAGAGTTATTTAATTTTGAATCTTATCAATAGACCACATTCTCGTAAAGTTTCAGGTAATTTAAGGATGGTACTAAGGCTACACTTAAACATAAACTGCAGTTCTAGAGTCTAATATGATAGGTAGAGGGATCCTTTTAGAATATAATATTTGAGACATATTATCTCCATTTGAATTAAAAGTAATTTTAAGTAAATTACTTTAATTTTACCCACAATTACGTGAATTAAGCACAGCGCAGCATACTGGGTGTGTATCGTGTGTCATCGTGAATTACATAATAAGTTAAGTTTATTTATCTTATAGATTATATTAAGATTGATTAATTAATTTGACAACAATAATCTTCTTGCTTAGTTCTCTTCTTCAGAACTTCTCTATTAGGGTGCAGTGATAATAATCATAATATTATTATTATTTTTATCAACTTTTTACTCCTTGCCACTATTTTATAGCAATCTTTCTTCACAAGGCGAATTTGCAGCATTATCATTTTTAGGCGATAATATTACATAGGTGCTCGTTATTAGCCGTTATCAATTTATGTAGGTATTAGAAAAGTGAGTAGAACGTATTATTTATTAAAAATCCCAAAAATAATGTCGTGTAATGGATGCTGGGACCACATAATTTTCTAAGATCTGTGATAACTTTTTTTCAGGAAGCTAAGCGGAGAATTGAAAGTATGAAGTGTTGGCTGAAACTACGTAAGCAATAAGTATATTTAATGTTAATTATAAAAATAATACTTTTGACTCCTTTCTAAATAGAAACAAACAAAAACTGCTAGCGATGAGAAGTTTTGGTCTGCAGATTGGTGTTCGCTTAACTAATTAACACAAAATATATAACAATAATTTTTAGGTAAACAAGAATTAAATTTTATTGTTAAAATTAAATGTTCTGCGTGCTCAAATCATTCCTGCGATTTCTTTTATTCAGGATGTAGATTTCAGCGTGTAAATCATAAGCCGGCCAATTTGTATTCATTAGATCCATTAAAATTATTAAATTAACTTGTTGGTGGCGTTATTTTGTCAGAAAAAGCGAATCGATTTGTTTTTTACCTTATATAATATCTAATTACTTAATTTCATTTTAAATGGTTTAAAATAAAAAATACTGAATAGGCTTCTGGTCCAGTAAATAGCTAATAGTAGGTAAGTATACGTTTTCGTCTGCAATCCTAGGGGTTACGGGTTCAAATCTCACTGAAAAAAATGGAGTTACGGACATTTCGTAATACTAGCATAATGCTATGGCGTTGTCCGCGAAGATTCCTGGATTCTCGTTTCCAAAAAGTCTTTAATGGGCGTCTCGCATTAAAAAACGGGGTCGTAAATTCTGAACTATTATGAAACATTAATAACCACAACCATAAATATCAACTTTCAGATCCCTAATTTGTGAAACGACGCTTTGCTTTCATCCCTTTTTCGTCAGCTTTAAGATTGCTTGGGCTTTTTCTATTCGCTAGGGCAAACTATACCACACAGATTACACCATCTATATTTTTCATTAGGCGCAGAATATATCGCTGAAAATTTTACTGTCTCGCTCTACATCCACCTATCTATTTTCCAGCTCTAACAAAGGCTACAGCTCTACCTAATTTTCAGGACTCTATCCTGGGAGTAACAGACATTGCCAAAATCTCATTACTTCGCCTCGATTACTACCTTAGTTTCCCAGATATCCGCTTAATATTCTATCCTATTCTCAAATCACCTCCAACACACGGAAATAAAGTAGAGCCCTGAGATTCCGACTTAATTAAAGCTTGATTAAAGCCCTAATAAGGAGGTATTAGGGCTGAAGTGACCAATTAGGTAAACAACATCCTCCTATCGTTAACAAGGCTAATTACAAAGCTTAGTTCATTATTTCGGTTAGGATATTTTCGTGAAAAGGTTCTATGGTCAGTGAAATTTTATGATCAGACAATTAGGCATCTAATCGGTTCAGCTGTGTAATGTAAAAACACATTTATTTTTATTAGTTTCAAATAAAACAGTAGGTAGGTACTCTACGATAGACGTGTCGTCAGGTGGCCGGCTCTAGTCGGACATGTTTGGCTTTTTAGTCGAGCTATAGAATAATAAGACTGGGTACCGTTGAAACAATTTTGCTTTTACTGTCTATAATTTTGTTGTTTAATAACCAAGTGACGATTACGATACGTGAAATTGAAATTTGAAGTTTTAGCTACGATATGGCTGTATCATTATAGTTCCCAGGTTACTATTTTTAGAAATATACGAAATTTAAAAAAAAAAGAAAATTTGTTTCAACCGTCCCCATGCCGGGGGCGGTTGAAACAGCGATTGGGATCTGTTAAAATACATACAAATAATACAATAATTACTAATAAAACGTGTTTTATTTATCATTAATACTACGAATATTAAAATTATGGTACCACATGACGACATTAATCAGTCTAAGTATTTAATATTTTTAAAACATTAATTAGCCTTTGATAAGTAGTAAACATTTAAAAAAATAACAGAAATATGATAAAATAAATGATATTTCCAAATCTAATAAACATTAATAATTAAGATAACATTCTGAATAAAGTTCACGAAAATCTTTATTTTTTTTTCAAACCATACTTTTCCGCCGCTTTCCGCAGTGAATCTTCAGCTTTTACCTCCTCTTATGCTTTACCAAGTCAATTTCCTCCCTGGAAATCTTCCTTACCCAAACTCTCGGCATCTACATAAAATAAACATTAATACATTTTCTGTTTCAACCGTACCCAAAAAAAATGTTTCAATCGTCCCCAGCCCCACTTTTGGTAAAATATACTTTATAGTTTCGTCGACACTAACAATCACACATTAAAAATAGTTACTGTCCCTTATTCTACAAGCTTCATTATAATCGCAAACGCACACTCGATACATTCACATAAAAAGAACAGGTAGTATAAGCGTTAATGTCTGAAGAAAAATACTTACTTTGGGGAGTAAAAAACAAAATGGTGTTTTATACACAACGTCAACGCGTTAGGAAGTTATTAGGCACTAAATTCGTGTTCGGACCTGTCTTCCGCTTCTTTTTCCCCTAGGACCCCTCACTCCCCGGGGAACCGTTTACGAGATATTTGCTCTGTTTTAACCGTCTTTTGTTTCAACCGTACCCAGTCTCCCTCACTCGTGAGCTATGACACGTATGACACTAATTGCACCCACACCCCCCGTGACATGTCCGGCTTTTAGGTTAAAATGTGTGGCTTTTGTGTTTTTCGACCTGGCAACCCTAGGCGCACCGATCGTCGGTTACCAAGGAAGCGGGAGGCGCACGCGCCTACGGAGCCCGTTCGGCAAAGGTGTGACGCGCCTCCGATGATAATGTATCGCGCAGGAAGCGGGCAGAGGCAGGAGCCGGTCGTTGTCCCAGTGAACGCACTTTCGCTTTCCACGGCGAACGAACCCTGGCCATTACTACCGCACTCACGCGGTTACACCATCACCCAACTCGATTTTGGCTACGTTTGATGTAGGCATGAATACTAATCACCCTATGTAGGGTCCCGATGTTTAGATTTCTCCACGATGCACCGCTTACCGTTGTTTTTCTATTGTTCTATTAATAAACATTTATTTATACGAATGTCTCGAATCTTCGCGGTCCCACAATAAAAACTATTTGGAAGTAGTTACACGCATTGTAACGTTGATGGTGCTACGTAAATAGTCAAGCAGATTTTGTTTAAACACCTTATTTATGAGCCTTACGTTTGTTGCAGTAAGAGATAAGAGAGTAAAAACATAATCCCCAATGCCATTCGAGGTTTAATTCAGGTAGATCATGAATGTGTTAGGTAATGGTCGAGTGGGTATAAAGCTTGGCATTGAACAGCGAAGTATACCTACTTACTGACCGGAGCAATATAACGCATTAATGAGTAGGTTAGGTAGGTATAGAAGTATCATTGAGAAATTAGTCAATATAATCACTGAAGAAAACAAAAAGGTAGATAATTTCGAACTCTATCTACGAGTTTTTCACTAGCATATTACAAGCATAAAGACAAACTATACAGTTGAATAGCGCCAAATGTTTCCCAAACGAGTACTTAATAAGGCTGAGTTGCACCACCTAACTTTGACCGTACCTATAACGATAACCGGTGTTTTTTGTATGGAGTTTCAAAAGTCAAAAATCTGCCAAACTCCATACAAAATACACTGGTTACCGTAAAGTTACGATCAAAGTAAGTTGGTGCAACCCAGCCTAATACGAGTAATGCAGCTTTTGTCTGATCTGTAATCCCTCATTGTCCGTATAAATAATTCAATTCCGTTATTTCTCAGGGGATCAAGACAATGATAGATTAAATTCGATCATATGGTATCGTGGACGTCATGTTTAACATTAACACATTTTATTTGTGGTTGGTTTTTCCCTTGTTATTTCCGATGTTAAAAGTGGAAAGTAGTTTAAAACGTTTATGTAACATTGTATTAGGCAACCATAAACCAGTAAATTAGGCTCTTTCCAACGTCATAATCTTCACGACACGTGTTGTTGAGGATAATAATATTCCGCAAGTTTGTTAATTTAAATTCAAAACCGCAAATTAGTTAGTTTGAAAGTATACATATTTATCAGTGAGATTGGGAAATTTCTACACTGTCAAAAGGAAATCTACATATCAGATACCTATACAAACAAAGCTTACTCAACAAAGTTAAAAGTTAAAGCACAGGTTAAAGTTTAAACAAAGTTTAAAATCTTCAGTTCAGCCGTGCGTGACTGATTGATGATTGATCAACATACTAAACTTACTAAAAGCTCAGTCAAAACACAAATAATGAGTCTAGGAATTTGATTTCAGTATATCAGGGGATTCAACAATACGACTCTACATAAGGAAAGTCATAGCAATGGCTATCTACTAATAAATTGTGAACGCCGATATTTAGAACATTCGTTCTTTGTTCGAGTTGGTCAATCTACAGGGTGGAAACGTTAAGTGATCTCACTCGATTATTTTTAAACTATACAAGATACTGATTCTGAAAGTGCTTCACAAGCTCTTTCAAACGGTACCAATAAGTAGGTTACAGAATAAACTGGATCTATCTAAAAATTCAATGTTTATAGCTTCCATACATTTAGAAAAACGACAAAATATTAAAAACTATGCAAGATATTCAAAAACTGGTTACTGATCCTGAAAGTGCTTTACGAGCTCTATCCAACGTTACCAATAATAGGTTACAAAATAAACTGGATCCATTCGAAAATTCAATGTTTCCAGCTTCCATACATTTAGTACAGCTACAGTCGTGGCACTCATGTCTTGTTAATATTATAGCAAGTAAAGCCTAAAACCAATGTTTTCCACGAATAATTTTTTATCAAAATGCAATTTACGAGTTCATTTTAAGTGTTTTATTTTTTTTTTTAAATATTATTACTTCTATTATTGTTTGGCTGCCATACATTTAGTATGGAGGCTGAAAACATTAAATTTTTGGATAGATCCAGTTAATTCTGTAACCTAATATTGGTACCGTTGGATAGAGCTTGTGAAGCACTTTCAGGATTAGTAACCAGTTTTTCGATATCTTGTAAAGTTTAGAAATAATCGTATGAGATCACTTATCGTTTCCACCCTGTATAGGAACACTGGATTATCATCATTTGATTCAATTCAACCTGCTTAATTTTTTCATAGTGTGTAGATAGATAAGTACACAATACACATTTATCAGATTTCAGATAAGGTACATTAGAAACATTACATTTTCAGATGAAAATCAAATCCAGGACCTCCGTAAAAAGTGCTACTTATTACATATTGAAATTAATGATCCTTCAAACAAGACTGCATTAGGTATGTCCCATACTTACAAATGTAGAGTTAACTATAAATTAAAAGTAGTGGCTCTTTAGTGAGCCCTTCGTAGTGTCGACACCATATTCGTTTAAGACCTATTATTATTGTGTGTTCAAGTGCGTTGTTCTAAGTACCACGCGATATTTCGGCTGGCCCTTAGGTTGGTTGCGCGTACATGGTCCAATATTTCGACACGGCACTCCGCTAATAATAATGAAGATCAATGGTTTCATCACAGACCGCTCGTTGAATAATAACGTGAGGTTGAATGAACCATTGCATTGTGTCCTTGTTTTCTGTGATTTTCCATGGCACGCGCCGTAGCTAAGAGCACGGTGCCTACATACTCCGCTGCCTATTCTCATTCCTCATGCAAGCTTATACAATAAATTATCGCCTGACAAGACACGACTAGTCAAACAACTGCGCAGATGCATGTACCTACTCAGGTTCACTATTTTATAAAATGACCAACATAAAATAAACGATCATTATAAACGCGAGCGAATAGAAAAGAAACGTCATTAATGTTTTCAGCATAAACGGCACTTGATAAGGGTTATTAGGAAACGCGGCATTAATTTGGCAACCATAAATAATCCGAGCAATATTGATAATTTCACGAAACAAAAATATCATTATTCACAGGAAAGCTTAACCTATGTTTACAAAAATTGCTAAGGTATATTTTATGTTCCATTGTCTTATTTAAATGAAAAGGGGAATTTTGTTCCTACTGCTAAGTGGATCTTTTAAAAATAGCAGACCAACTTGCGTCTCCAGTAACAGCATCTTCAGCTTTGTGTTACGTGAGTGCTTCTCGAAAAAAATGAGTGTGGTATCGTTTTTTAAACGTTTTTTTTTTCAACCTCGTTCACTCATAAATTCGGCGCAGCCTCTAATGCGCTCGCGTTGCTATGTGCTTAGTAGAGTAGTGGAGCACTATTCAGTTATTACAGTTACCTATTATTAATGCGGTTATTTTTTTAACCGATGACCCTGAACGAGTCGTGCTAAGCCCTTCGCTATTATGCTTCTCAAAAACCGTTCACATTCTCATCGGAATGAGATCGACTGTTATGTTTTAAGGGCCCATTTATCATCTAAATGATGCTGTTAAATAATGTTTGTGTTATTAAAATAAGATGTTGATAACATTCTCCGTTTATGTAGCTTTATGGTGTACAAAATTATTAGTAAAGAAAATATTCCCATCACAAAAGTTACGAGCAATCGATTTGCAGGTTCGTTTCTTACAAATAGATTACACTCAATGGTATTTGCGGCATAAAAGTGGACAATGCGCTATAACCCTTTTTATTGATCGATACGTTTATAATGCAACTCGCCAAACATGGGGGATATGCCATGGTTTGCGTAGGCTACGTGCCTATCCATAACAATGGTCTCAAGCTCCGAGGCTAATAGTGCCCATTCAACATCCGTGCAAGAAATTGGCCGCACACACTGAATATGAAATGTGTACTGTTAATGTGTCACTTTTCGTCAGAAGTATGTATTTTCGAGTTCGGCCGTTGACCCTAGCATTGCGTAGGCTAGCTACTTTCTCTCGACAGGGGCAGCCCGGGTGAGGTGAGAAGGGGGTCCTGCCAAATTAAGTGCGTGAAAGGCTGCGTGCACGCGTGCGATCCGGTGCCAGTTGCCGGCGCCCGCGTTTTGCACCGATAATCCGACGTATGGAATTCTGTTGCTATGCACCTCGACAAAAGAAACGAGTATGGTATTGGCTTATTGCACCTTTCATAAGAAAATATGGTGAGTATGACCAGAATAAATGATTGAGAAGTCATTTACCTAGGTCACGCGCGTTTTTTATGATGATTATCCTGGAAGTACCGTCGTTACTAGCATTTGATAAAAGGGATTATAGCAGCTCTAGACTATCTACTAAAGAGTTCCGATTAAATCTTATCGTTCAATTCGATCATTTTGTAGGTACGTGTAGCAATGCTAGCACGCCTTTAACTTAGCGTTTATCTCCGTTCAACATAACAAAGCTTATTGTTCCAACTCTCCTTGAATCAACATATAGCATTGAACCTTCATAAAATCAAATTCTTAACGTTAACATTCCATTCATACGCTTAAATAATTGCAATCGAAATTAATAGGGCTTGTCAATCAAAGTAATGGTTTTACAGCATAGCCCTTTCAAGGTCCTTTTCCTTAATTTGGGTACGTACCTACGCTGGATAGCCATGAAAAGTTTAATAAGGTCATTCTGTTCGTGATTCAAGCGATTAGAATCGTTGGTATTTTGCGTGAGAACTTCTCTCATTTGAGTTTGGTGAAATAGAGTGTTAACATACCTACAAACAAGTTAGTATGTTATTATGGTGTTTGATACCGAACTGTGGGTTGAAATAGTGAAACAGTCACCTTCATGATCTACTGTAATAAGAGTAATAAGACGTACCAACTTCTTCACTTTTGGCAATATCCATCGACATTGTTTCATCAGAGCTTTCTCAAAAAGTTCTCAAGAACTTTACGTACATACATACTTTTCTTCAGTTTATTGGACGATTTTTGAATGTAACCAAATCCTGTAGTCTACTACAGGCTTATTTCGTAAAAACTCGGTATCACACATGGCAACCGCAGCAGCGGCCGCGGGCCAACATTGTTGCGCAGCTGTTTCAGAAATCATCTTAGAGCCGGTCAGCATGGTCAATGAACCTTGTGGACTAGGGTTGGCTAAAACTTAAAATTCTGGTCACTGGCACACATTTGATATTAGCCTTTTTCAGGGATTGAAAGCTGAACGTTCTTTATTCATGTCCATTTTTCATTAATTTTCATAATTCTATATACAATTTAATGTTATTTGATTGACAGTAAAACATTTATTCATTGAACTTTCAGTGTATTTTTTGGATCGACATCATAATTCAGCCATTAATTAATTAGTTTCCAAGGTACTTCATAGCACGTACTTTGGTTCAGTATTCAGAAGTAAATTTCATGCAGAGACCTTACCAGAAGTTTTTCAGCGCTACTGAAAAGTTGTTTAAAGCAGTGACCTAATTAATTATTACCTTTGCGGTGACAACGACTGAAAACTGTATTAAAATAATACAAATGCGAAAGTAACTCTGTCCGTTGGTTTGACTTCCTAAAACCAATTTTAATCAATTTTAGTACTTGGAGAAGGACATAAGCTACCTTTATAGGAACTCATACAAGGTTCAAACAATAATTTCTCAAGATTGAGATGAAACTCGAGAAATATGTTTCATAAGTTTAGATTTTACTCGTAGGCGTAGTTCATGATAAAGACTTTTTCTAACGCTGAAATCCACGCGGTTGACGCCGTAGACTGAAACTGGTTTATTATAATTTCGATGATGTATTGTGTCTATTTTTACACACGTTGAAATCAATACATGAAATTGAACAATACAGACAACCCTATGAGGTGTTCGCGAACCACCAGAGTTAGTAAAGCAGGGCCTGTGTTGTCATGCGCTAAAGAGTTGTATAAGCAATGTGACGCTTTCTACGGACGTGTAATCAGAATAAGCAAAGAAGTGAACGGAGAAATTGTCAACGTTTAACGGTACGGTTAAAATTGGTAACAATAAAACAAGAAATGCTAAAGTGAAATGGCTCTCTTAATTTTATTGTTTTTGGCCATCATATTGCAAACTGCACTCAATAAAGCATTTTGTGATTCATAACAGCTAAAATACTTATATACAACCTAAGAGCATTATTTTTTTTTAATAATGGTCATTCTTTCAGCTTTATGTACCAGGCATTATTAAATTTCTGTGATTTCAGTTAAATTAACCACCGTTTCGTATGATTTCGAATATAAAAAAACCTACCTAACTAATAAATAAAAGTAAATAAACAGGCACCGTTTAATGTTGCAATGTCTTCTTTAATATTTTCTTATTTGACATTTATTTTTAATAAATTGTCGCGTTGTTAATGTTAAGGACGTACTATTCGATTTATCTCCAATAAAATATGATATCTCCAACAATAAAGTCTCGTGTAGCACGTTCATCGGTACATTGATAAATCGCGTTTGTAAACCCCAAAAATGGATCTTGTATCGTGGGTGAGCATTACTTTATGGCAGTCACGTGGACATAAGCGCGTGCGCAGCCTATAGGGTTGATAAGACTTGCAGTCATTGTCTGATATTTTCTTATACCTAGTATGAAATAGTTCCAGTTAGAAAGGATTTTTTAAGTTAGAAAGAATAAAAAAAAAATGTATTCAGATTTGCTATCATTATTAACATCTACATCTTATATTATAAACTACATCTAAATTGGAAATGATAACAAACTTTGAAAAGAAGCAAAAGTTAAGTTCTTCTTTTCATAAACCGTTGAGATTCAAGCCTAGGTAGAGCTAACAACAACAAGTCTAGTCTGTTGCGATTGGCTGAATTTTAATTTTTAGACCAAAATCTATTGCATTATTGTTTCTACAACTGGATAGTTTCATTCTTGATTTTCGTTTCATACGGATTTAGCTGTAATTGGTTTTGAAATCGTTCTAGCTAGTCCCTTCCGACTTGTCAACCCTAGTGTCGTAGCACACACGTTACGAAAAGCCCACGGCGCGGCGCCGCCTCAGGAATACCAATCGGGCTAAATTGGGCGGCTCACAAAGGTCGAAGGCAAAATTATTTATAAAAAAATTGCGAAACCACCACATAAAAAGAGTTGGGACATTGGACGTGCTGGCGACGCAACGTTCTCTCTTTTGAAGGTTACAATAACGCGAAGCTGTGCGTGTACCGTTAAAACAAAACTGTCAACAGTTTGTAGAACTAGTTTAACTATTGTTTATAACGTAACTGTAGTCAAACAGGTACACTTTCTTTTTGGTTGGGAGAAGATTGATTGGCAGATAAAGCTGTGGCGCCGGCATGGCAATTGTTTATTTACTGTTCTACATTCTCCAGCTGGGGATTTTTCCATAATTCAGGCGTCTATTATCAATTGATTTTCTGATTGATAGTCCTACAGTTCAGGCTCTAGTTTTTTGTAATTTTCTCTCTTATTCATACAATAGCGTGGCTAATTCAAACATATTATTATTTTAATTTTCTTTAGGAAACTTAACTTAGGACTTTAACTTTTCATAAAAGCCGTGTCAGTTGTTCTCTATAATTTTTCAACCGACTTCAAAAAAGGAGGAGGTTCTCAATTCGACCCGTATGTTTTTTTTTTTTTTCTATGTTTGTTACGCGATAGCTCCGCCAATTATGAACCGATTTGAACAAATCTTTTTTCGGCGTATAGGTACTACCTCAAGGGTGGTCCCATTTAAATTTAATAATAGAAAAAACAACCCCCAAGGGTGGAAAATTGGGGATGAACTTTTTTATACGCAATATCTCCGCCGATTATAAATCAATTTGAACGATTATTTTTTTGTTGAATAGGTATTATCAAAAGGGTGGTTTCATGCGAATTTGAAGAAAATATTTCACCCCCAAGGGTGTAAAATTGGGGATGAACTTTTTTATACGCAATATTTTTAATTTTTAGTTTTTTTTCGTGTTCACGCATTTGAAGTCGGTTTTATTTTTTTAAAAAGTTATAATTATGTTAAATTACTTTTCAACTGGAACGCTTTCGGAGTTCTCCGCGAAATAATTTCGGTTTTTTATTCGGCTCAATCTATCTCTGTTACTCCAGGGGTGCTATAATGTGTGAGAAAAATGCAGCTGCAGCACCGATTATCGAAATCGCACGAAAGCTGCGCGGAGCATATCGATCGACTACGGTCGTAGTCGCGGCTCTACGCATAGAGCGGCGCTCGCGCACGGTTTGGGCCGCTGCGGTTGCCCGGGGTCGCGTGCTGTCGTATTTCTAGAGCATTGAACCTCTGCAACCTTGTGCGTTGAGTCCGACCGCTCTCCGCACTCTGACGCAACGCTCCAGCCCCTTCACAGCCATATCGCATAATTACTCCTCCAGGGCACACCTGCTCTCAACAATGAATAATTTTGATGTTCACTAATCGATTCATGAAAGGTTGAACTTAATTGGAGGCTGCTTGATTTTACGCAACGCTCTAAGCCGATCTGATTCGGATCCATTTATCTTCGAACTAAGCCTCTATAAATAATTGATTGTAAAACCGAATTGAATATTTAATCCGTCCTATAACTTAGCGAGTAATTAAAACAGATTATGATATTCATTAACAGATATCAAACACGTGTAATGGATTCCAGCTAAGTCATCCCCTATTTTAACAAGATCCTAGTTGTGTGTTCGGAAAAAAATTAAAAATATGTTTACAAGTGACCATATTTCCATTAGTACCTTTTTACGTTTCGTGTCGGTTTTTCACAGCCTTTTCAGACATTATTTGCAAACTTGAGCATGTAGCACCCTTTTGCAATCAGCGCGCACGGGAACGCTAACGAGCTTAATTATCACCTGTTGGAGGGTGGTACGGACAATAGAGTGAGTCGGTCAAGAGGCGCAGGCGCGGAGTGCTAACGAGCCTCAGCCGACCGCAAATAGTTCGCGAGAAGTGCGAAACGGTCAATTGGCGCCCGAGAGCGTTGCGAGGTAACGCTTACGTAACCCAGTGACATAACCAAGTCGACGACCGCCGCTTGCGCAACCACCGAATCCGCAACCCCACGCACCGCCCCTCTCCCCCTCACACTGCCGCGCCCCCCACCAAAAATTACCTAATTGTACCCAAAATGCATCAAAAGGACACTGCTCCTATGTCCGAGTTACAACACCGGCTATCATTAGTGCAACAACCTTAAGCCTAGGTAGGTGACGGACGTAGTTGGACCGAAGCATGCGGTCCTTTCGATTAACATTTGAATATGTAACATTAATTATATCCAAATGTTAGGATTGGTGGTTTGGGCGGATAGATCTGTCAATAATAAATCTAGTTGCTCAACACGAAAAGTCGCTGTTACGTAGTACGCATGAAAAATATGGTTGTTAGAATAATTTGGCAGAACCTATTGCTTAAAATGTGTGCCAGGCAGGGTATTGCGTATTCCGCGTGTGCTCCAGGAACCGCATCGCGTAGATTGCGGGTGCATGACGTATGTGGTACAGTTATCCTTAGTGAACGAAAGTGAAAACTAAATGTGGGTTCGGTCATCGACCCCGTGCGGGTCGTCGACCGCGCCGAACTGCAAAGGCCGTTTGTGAGTGCGGAGGCCGCGCGCGTGACATTTACCCGCGGAGGCGCCCGCGCAGCCGCCCGCCGGTCGGTATTGCACGACACCTGTAACTGAACATAACGTTTTTTAAAACGCACTTTATTATTATCAAAGAGAAAGTTATGCGCATTACGCTACAAGCGCGCTATTTAAGCTTTTGACAACGGCTAAGCGAGCAATTAAAATTAAAATCGACGATGAGCTTTCACTTTATCCAATTTCTGCGCGATGTAAGCAATATGATTAGTAGTTTTAGTATCCTTTGTGTGGCAGAATCCATCTAATAGGATGTTTGCGTTTTCTTCAAAACTTCAAATATTTTTTCCATAAAATTCGGTCTCACACTTATCACGAAATATCTCGAAATTTAGTAGATTAAGTTCCCGGCGATGAAGTAGAATATTGGCATCCTCTAATAAATATTGATAGGAAAATCCACCCCTGTAAGGGGGTGAGATGGGGCTGGAAGTAATTTGGAGCTTCCAACATCTGTGCGAATGATGTCGCAAGGGAGGCAGTTATTCATAATGTAGAGTCGTTCGTATAAAATTTGGTTTACCTACAAAATTCTGAATATCTGTGAAAAATATTTCACCTTAAGAGCCATTTCACAAAAATATTCCGCGCGAATTTAGGTAAAAGCTGTCAACGCAACGTCAAAAGAGTAAAAAGAACGCTGAAATGGACAAAAAAATCTTGAGCTGTGACCGTATTAAGACTTGATTTAAGTTATAAATTTTAAGGTAGAATGAGGTATTCAAACTTGATAAATTAATTTAAATTTTTAATAGAGTTTATTAAGTCTTTTATATTTCGATTCATAATGAAACACGAATAGGTATAATATGTAAAATATATATTATGTACAAAATAAAGACAGTCACATAGTGAAAAAAAAAATCTGCCCCCTTACAGCTCCATCATCGGACCCTGGATACGAAATATTCGTCAAGGCGAATCACACAAGCCCAAACTCCATAGGGTTCTATTGTTTTGTTACGGAGGTGGCCATTGCATCTCCTCCAGATCCATTATCAGACAGAGCTAAGAAATAAATAAATAAATATTATTATAAGTAAACAAATAACTAAAATAATTCATCTTACTATCTTACTTCTTACTAGTCTTACTAATATTATAAATACGGAAGTTTGTGTGGATGTCTGGATGTTTGTTACACTTTCACGCAAAAACTACTGAACAGATTTTGATGAAACTTTACAGTACAGTACAGCAGTACTAGGCAGTCTGTGTTCAACTATCACTCGGGTCGGACGTTCCTATCGCAAGACCTTTGGTTCATTCAGTTCCGATACGACTCTAGTGCTGTGTGTAATTATTATTATTAGTGCTGTGTGTAGTGGATTTCATTTTGCCTGAGACCTACGCCATGAACCCTGAACCAGAAGACCCTGTCGCCAGCGACAGCGACGCTCATCCATCCCTGGCGTCGACCAGAATAACAATGTATAGGCTATAATTTATGACGATCTGTGACAAACTAAATTTCAAGCGGGTGAAGCCGCAGGCAATACTACATATTTCATACTAGCTTTTTGCCCGCGATTTCATCTGCGATGAAGTGGAAAATGGTTGTAATAGAATTAAAATATTATAAGAAAATTAATTTTGTTAAATGATTATATTTTTTGATATAAAATCTACAAATTATTATGTTTAAATGTTTAAAGTGTACATATGAAAATAGATAAAACTAGACCTATTTTTATCGACAAAAAAGAGGTAAAAAATTTTTTGAGATTTTTTTTTAATTTTTTATACAATTTTTTTTCTTCCAATTACTTATTGTAAAAAAAACGTAATAACTTTTAAACTAAGCGGTATATCCTGCTAAAATAAAAACAGTAATAATTCTACATAACAGACGATACTGAAAAAGTACATAAAATACCCAGAAAATGCCAACAAATAATAAAAAATGATACTTTTTGAAAAAAATCTGCTTAAAAATTCGTATTTTTTTGGTTATTTGATAAATTTCTCAAAAAAATGCCCCTATAACCGGAGGTTTTTATTACTTTGTATTATTCTCTATCGTATTACCTTCGTAAAACCAAAAATCGCATGTCTTTATCCCTATCACAACGTTTGCAATGATCGTTTGAACTAAGCCTCTCCGGGCGCGCCATTCAACGCTTCGTTAACAACGAAACTGAAAATGGCTCTAGATTTGTAATTTTGATAAAGAAAAGTTAGATTTCAAATAAAAACCAAATATTTCGAAGTAAAATAAGCATTTTAGTTACAATTAAAATTGTCTCTACCTGTAGCAGAGAATAATGTTGTGGTAGGCCTGTGTTCAAACGATCATTGCAAACGTTGTGATAGGGATAAAGACATGCGATTTTTGGTTTTACGAAGGTAATACGATAGAAAATAATACAAAGTAATAAAAACCCCCGGTTATAGGGGCATTTTTTGGAGAAATTTATCAAATAACCAAAAAAACACGAATTTTTAAGCAGATTTTTTTCAAAAAGTATATTTTTTTATTATTTGTTGGCATTTTTTTGTGTATTTTATGTATTTTTTAGTATCGCCTGTTATTTAGCATTAAATTATTACTGTTTTTATTTTATCAGGATATACCGCTTAGTTTAAAAGTTATTACGTTTTCTTTACAATAAGTAATTGGAAGAAATAAAAATGTATAAAAAATTAAAAAAAAATCTCAAAAAAATTTTGACCTCTTTTTTGTCGATAAAAATAGGTCTAGTTTCATCTATTTTCATATGTACACTTTAACGTGACTCACACTGTATATTAAAAACTTACCTTGAAACGCGCACCTGCTCACGTGGGATTTATTTTTGGCAAAAACGGTAGCATGATATAAGATTTTTTTATTTTTTTTAACCTGTCATATATTCAGGGAATCATAGCAATAGCTTACGTTCTAGAGTGATCCATCATTTGGACGTGAACTGGACGGTGGACGCGAAAGGGCGTGTCGACCTTACGCAAAAATATATCCAGTTAATTTTAATTATTTTAAGCTTAATGGTAAGCCTAAAATAATTAAAATTAATTGTGCTTGTTATGAAGCATGGCTTTTGTTCTTTTATTTGTCTTTTTTTTTTAATTTTAAGTAAACGTACAATTATCTGATCAAAAGCAATCATAATCTGCGATTATATTTGATTTTTCTAATAAATTTGTTACTATTTCATTGCAAAAGTGATAAAAATATGTTCTATTTTTATGTTTTGTTTTTTTACTTAAACTTCATTCAAAATAATTAACTTAAATCCAATTTTTACACCTTAAATGTTTGTTTTTCTTTGGTGAATAACTTGACAAGTCGTCGGTACACAACTTGACAAGTCTTTTTTTTAATAGATTAAGAAGATAATTTAATCAAATTCTTACGCCAATCGAAAAATACGCATCAAATTAGCTTATTTCAATCATAAAAATATCAATTATCATTAATTCCGATTTACCAGAGAACTCTAAACTTTAAAATCGCTCCCCTGAAAAGTACGCAAAAATGACATGTCAAGTTATTCCCGCGCGGTACGGAAATAAATAAACAAATCTTTGGACAATTTCGCAGCGCCATCTAGTCCAAAAGTAGGCAACCAATATGCTTGTGTTAAGGGTGCTAGCATAATGGATATACTTTTTTATAATTTATTTATTCAATTAAATACATGTTACCTACATATTATACATAGTTACACCCAGATCCGTCAAAGAAATTAAAATTTATCATTTCAATTTCTGCTCGGCCGGCCGACTCGAAACAGCCTCTCGGCATAGTATCAAATGTATTTGGTCGCCGTACAAATCACCGCTTCACGACACGAACGCACGTAAACGTCACGGCGGGAAAAATGACACAGGTCCTGCCTTGACGGGCGCTCGCGCCATACTAATCGATGTCGGCTTGCGCATTGTAATTTATACTGATATTCACATCAATATTTTGACAAAGTGGTTACTAATATTTAAACAATAACTGTAGAAATCAATTCTACAATGAATATACTTTATTTTGGGATACTTTTATTGCAGTTATTGCTGTGTTTTTAAACCAAAAACCACGATCAAAATGTGACGTTAATCTTCAAATTTGCCAAATTATTTTTAGATTTTACTCAATAATGGTAATGAAATTCAAGAATCTATTTCATTAATGGACTACAAAAATATATGTCCGATGATTACTATATATTTTTAAGCTTATTATATGAGCATAAATAATAGATACAGGACTTTGAAAATGAGTCTGCGGCAATTTTTCCGTAAAATGGTTGTGGGAGATGGGGCACTGTGAATTAAGCAAAAGAGTTTTAGTAAATCCGTTTCATTAATGGTCAACACCAAGGATTGACCTATCTTTCGCAGTTATTAAATAATATCTGGGTGTTGCTTAAGATAGTAATTCATGCTTCCAAAATCTTAGAAATTCGCACGAAAATGTAAAATGGCTCTTAAGAAAATATGTCTTGAAAATGTTTTCGACGAGGTTCAACATACCAAAGATTAACGTAGGTTTTTAGACGTCCGATTGCTAGAGACCGGAAGTGAGTGATTGGACGGAATGCACTACTTCTACGTACTGGATCTGGAACTATTTTACCTACTTTTTATTTAAAAATAGATATGTATTTAGTGCTTCTATACTTATTAATGGATACCCATTCCTACATAAAAAAATGGTTTTACTAAAAACAAAAAGTAAATTGATTAGTAAATATACAGTGACTTCTACCACTTCTACCATTCATAAACGACTAAACAGTCGCCGACAGATAAAATTATTACGCGTTTTATTACTAGTAAGTGGTAATACACATTTTATGTGCAGTTATTGAATGTTATTGCTGACGATTGGTTTTCATATCAACATATTGAAGGTACTTTTGGCATGTTTCAGACATAGCTTCTTAGTTTCTTTCGTTAGAAGCTGAGAAACGCCTACGACATTTCCAAAAAGTACATTAATTATTACACTAGTTTACAAAAAAAAAGTTTTTCTTTTACCCAAAGATAATTCATATGGGATGTGTTTTCTACCAGCCCCCTTATTACAAAAATATATGTCTCATATTTTTATCACGTCAAGTTTTTGAGATATCCGCATTAACCTAAGTAAGCTGTCTTGTTAGCCGTGTCGGAGTTTCTACTTTATTTTAATTGCGTTTAAGTATTATTTTAACATTTTCACTTGTTTTAAAATGTCACGAAGGCAGTGTAAATTAAGACCAAATAACTTTTGCTAAGTTTGTGGTCAAATTATATTGTCAAAAATGAAGAGACCAATCACTGAGGCCGTAAAACGGGCCTATTTCTATTACTTTCAAATCTCGATAACAAACCTGATAAAAATGGGTTCCTGGTGCAGTGTGCGAAAATTTGAGAAGTATATTATTGCACTAGGCTCCAGGAAGAAGAAAACATATACGATTCGTTCGGCACCCCAATGTTATGGAGAGAACCAACAAATCACATTAATGACTGTTACTTTTGCCTCACGGAAACTACAGGTTTTAGCAACAAAACCAAGAACATACAATATTCTGATGTTGCATCAGTCACAAAACCTGTGCTACAGTCTGAAGGAATTCTTTATCCATCATTACCCAGCAATTCCAGTAAGGGAAAGATGCTTGGTATTAATTTAAAGCAGTAGTGAAAAGTTTCAAGGGAAACTATAAATTAATCTGAGAATTATGCAGAAATTGTTTCTAAATTATTGAGGAATTACCAAGGAATACCCATGCAAGTCGTTAAAAATTCATTTTTTACATTCTCACCTGGATTTTTTTCCTGAGAACCTGGGAAGCGTGAGTGTTGAGCATGGCGAAAGTTTTCACCAGGATTTGAAGGTTTTTGAGGAAAGATAACAAGGAATTTGGGATAAAAATATATTATCGGATTGCTGCTGGTCTATAATAAGGGAAACTGATACTAATCAGTATAAAAGAAGGAGTAAAACGACTCATTTTTTATTGTTTTTTAGAGATAAATGTGTAAAAATGATAAAAATTAATATAATCAATATTTACAAAATTTGACGTCCTAAATTTTTTCTAAGTTCAGTTTTTAAGTAAGGGTTAATAACTCTACCGATACATATCAGTTTCATCTCTGGGTAAAAAACCTTGTAAACTAGTGTTATTATTATAGTAGTGAAAGGTTGCATTTAAGTTTAGTTATATTTTAGTGATATTTTGTGGAAGCTTGTATGTAGAACAATGGTTTGAAATAAGGGGTATTAACAATTTAAATAGTATGTGTAGTTTTATACTATTACCCCCTTACTAATAAAAAGTTGCATGCTTGTTGAACACTGTTTTAAAGTGACATTTCCATACTAAACGTCACTTTAAAAACACTGTTCAATGAGTGTGTTCCGCGGGATAGTCCAAAAAAAAAAAAAAAAATGAGTGTGTAATATTCTCATACTAAAACAACTAAGTATTTTTTTTTTCGAGACAATCTACACTTAAATAATTACATTCACTTGGTTTATTGAATTAAATGACGAAACTGCCAATTAATTGAGAACTTGTTTCATTAAACTACCGTAAGGCGAACGTGCTCGACACCAAAATTAAAAAGAGTTACTGAAACTGTAAAGCGCCTCAGAAAATTGCCTCGACAGGCTGAACTTGTAAAACAGGTTTGAAACTCTTGTTTCAGTATTGACTTTGTAAGCATACTTACTTAGTCAAGTGCTACGTAGGCACGTCGACAGCACATCAGACATGAGATTATTATTGTCGCAAAATCGCAATCTAAAAAATTACAGATCAATGATTAATTTTATTAAAATTTTCTCGCGTTAAGAGTCGCATCTCAAACTAAATTATAAATAACTTGAAGAAATCAAACTGCCTACGGTGGGAATTGAACATAGGTACGACCTTTCGCTTGCCGGACGACTACTCTTCCATCTGAGCTATACTAAGGCTGAGTTGCACCACCTAACTTTAACTGTAACTATAACGACAACTGGTGCTTTTTGTATGGAATTTGACAGATTTTTGATGTTTGTTAAAGTAAGATGGTGCAACCCAGCCTTAGAGACTGTTTAGAACCAGATACAAAACAATTTAAAATGCCATAAGCACACAACCTTAGTAAGTATTCAAATTAATAATAGAGAAGTCATCTAGGTAATAAACATAATTATTTAAAAACTTCCTAAAGTTAACTTTAACATGATAAAGTTGTGTATATTTATATGTAGCTAAACTTGCATCTTGTACTCGTTTATCACCGTTTAAACCCACCATTTAAAGGCCTGACTTGTGATAACTAACTGTAAAATTTTAATGACTCCAAGCTAGAGTCGGAAAGTGAAAAAAGAGTCATGAATACGCGATTCACTTTGGTTTGTCGGTTAGTAGGTGGTGGTCCTACGGTAATTATTTTATAGGGTACAAGTTACTTTTATTGCTTGCATCAAATAAACGCTCTACTGTTGAATGGTCTTTCTGACCATTCAACAACTTAGGTACTTTCTGTAAGTACTAGATAGAAGTATATTTTTGCTTACATTTCTACGTTGGGTGATACATTAGGTATTTAAATACTGACTATTTTTTTACCTTAGAAAGAAGAAAATCGTCCAATTCTCATCCAAAAATATTAAAATAAAACGATCCTTATCAGTTCCTTATCAATTACTATTTTGATTCTAATTTGAATCTGGCTCTGCACATACCAATTTAAATAAACATAGCATGTAAGTTGGTCACTGTCTAGACTGTAGAGAAATAATTGCTCTATTAAACACATCGATCTTCACATGGATTTTTGCTTTTACTAAACAATCAAACAAACAAAAATCTAACAAACATCTGTCTACTTTTCTTTATCAGGAACCTAACATTTACAGACAAATCATGGGTTCAACCGTGTCCAAACATATTGTATTCTAAATCTACGTGCAAAGTTCCGTTAAGCATAAACTTTTAACCTCTGCTAATCACCTAAAATATCGGTTAACTGATGCTTAACGTATTCTGCAATCTTATTTATAGTTGTTTTTATGCTAGTTACACTCGTAAGTGTTTTCGTCCACTTTCGGACAATTAACACATTTGAAGAGTTCAATTTTCGCTGACACCGAGTGGTATGCGTCGCGGTGTGACCAACTCGTTGCCACAACTAGGCCGCGCTTCCACAACGGGTCTCAACTTTTTGTCCGTGATGATGCGGAACAGAAGAGAGAAATTCGGCGAGATAAAGCAGCACTCGGTAAGGGGGACACGGTCACGAGGAGTCATCGGCTCCAAACTCGAATGTGGAGCAAGCGATGTGTTTCTCCTTGCACGGCCTGTCGGCTGTCGTGCGGTAACTGCCCAGAGCCGAAATACGAAGCTGGTTTTTGCGACTCCACTAGTTGCTATGCGGTCTTTCAGCCTACCACGAAATTGTATTCCCATTCAACACAATAACACAAAGAAACAAGACATAAGCACAAGTAACGGGAAGCATGTAGATACAATGTTTTGTCTTATGCGTATCAACGCTTAGATAAGTATCATCTTACAAACGTATGCATATCCATGTAACTTTCTTCTGAGCACGCAACACGCGAGTAAGAAGGCCATTGTTCAGACAAGGAATGGTAAAAATTGCCCATTATATTTTCGAAAGCACAACGAGTCCTTATGTAAGAGTTCGTCGTGACACTTCGAGCGGAGGCAGCGCGAGCGCCGTTCAGCGCGCCACTTTCCTTGCAGTCCAATATTTGGTTAACTCAGTATTCCTTTATTATACCCACTGCAGTGTTATGGTAAAGGCACATTGTCGGTTTACATTGTGGGATGTTGCCTCAAAAATGTAAACAAATTGCAAAACGAGTTTCAAGACTTGGTCATCCTGTAACGATGAAATCTGAGATTACGGTAGGTTCATATCGCTTGCGCAGCTTTCACGAGCTTTTACGCGTCTTTCCATTTGTCGCAGTTTCTATTAGATATTTCACCTTTCTATAACAATAAACGTATCTCAAACAAATTGTAAGATTAGGTTACCTTAGATAGAAGATCCTTATAATGCAATTTGTATGATATGATTATCACTCGATGTTACTGGAAGTGCTGACAGCTGGCTGAATGATGATTACTTATTCGAAAAGGTAATGACTCGGTGTTTATGTTGCCGCGCGCAGCTGATAAACCGACGATTGGCCGGAGGATGTATGTGCGTTGATGGCATCGTGTCGAGTGTCGTTCGAAGAAGATTCTCTCACCATTCATGGGGCCATCGACCCGCAGCTACGCTATACATTTGGCGAACAATGATTTGGAGTGGCGAGGTGAACGGCCGCGCTCGGAGGGGCTGAGCGTGGGCAGTTATTGACCCATATTGGAGGTGAAATGTAGATCAGTGGGCGAGAGCGGCGAAATTTGCTGCGGAGCCGAGTCTCAGCGAGTGCCGAGTGCGCAGCGAGTTGGTCGGCGCAGCTCGCCCACCCGGCGCATGCGGCCGCGGCGACTCACGCGCAGCGCAGCGCGGGCGGAAGATAAGCACAGCCTATGATTCCATTTCAATTACATTTGATTTAATGAAATATTTCATAATTTGTAAATAATGATTTAGGTCCTATCTAAATAATACAAAATCATAATACCATCATTTACTACGGGCCACGAGCAAGTATATCAACGTGACGTACCTAGTTGTGATAACGAAAAGAGTAATATAGATAATTGATAATAAAAGCTGATGGATTTATTTATTTATTTACTTTAAATGTAAATAGTATACCTTCCTATGTTTGGACTTTGGATAGCAAGTAGAGTTAGTAAAGCAATGCAAGAAAGTAAAGCTTTGTAATTGTTGCATTCTATTTAATGATATAAATATCTAACAATAAATACTCCAAGTAAGTTATTTGTTGTTTAAAAGTACTTGTAGGAGATTGGGATAGGAACGGGATGGGATACCTTCGATTGAGCAGACTCCACAGGACGGTCCAAGCTTGGTTCTTCTTTCACTTTCACAAACACTTGAATTTTATTGAGATGAGTTTAGCGCGCGATTTGGGTTTATTTGAATTGGTTTATTTTGGATACTTATTTATTATTAACGCCCAGATAGGTAGGCGAAGCGGCGCGTTGCGATGCGAGAGCGAGACTGAAGGTGGGAGGGAGAGGATAGGAAAAGGACTGTCAGAATGAGTGATAGAATAGTGTGACATGAGTTTGAATTGCATGAGGTTTTAATGCTGGCGCGTACAACTCCCCCGGCCTAGAGGTCTTCCTCTAGATTGAGTAGCGTTTGTAAAAAAAAGTTAAAAACGTAAAAAAAACATGCGTTAGAGAGAACTAAACGAGTTATAAGCGTTAAAGTTGAGTTAAATTAAAATTAAAGTTGAGTTAAATTAAAGTTAAGAAAAAAATTAAGTTAAGAGCATTATTTGAGTTACTGTAAAGGAAGAGGACAAACTCTAACTACAGGCCGAACATAAATACCGGTTGCAGTGCGAATTTTTAAGGTGCGAATGATTTTGTCCTTTCCGGGATATACTTCCACAACCACACCCAATGGCCAACAAAGAGGATGCGCATTGTCATCTTTTATAACAACAACAGAGCCCACATCTATCGGTTTGGTCACCGTATTCCACTTTTCACGGCGTTGTAGAGAAGTTAAATACTCCTGACTCCAGCGACGCCAAAAGCTTTGCACTAATTTATTGACTAACTGATAACGCGTTAACCGATTGTCAGAAATATCAGAGACATCCTCTACTGGTAAGAATTTCAGTGGAGTTATATTGAGAAAGTGATTGGGAGTGAGAGCGGATACATCAGATGGGTCAGAGCTAAGAACACACAATGGTCTACTATTCAATAAGCCTTCTATTTGTACAAGTACAGTGTTGAACTCTTCGTATGTTAACACTTGAAGACCAATAACTTTATAAAGATGCGTTTTTACATAACGAACATTTATCTCTGTGATGCCGTTAAAGTGCGGACCATATGGTGGACTATGAAGAAACTTAATGCGTTGTTCAGCCAAATGTGAACTTAAATATTTTTTGTGAGAGTCAGATTCTAAAAGAGCGTAAATTTCGTCAAGCTTGCGTTTAGCGCCAATGAAGTTAGTACCTCCGTCGCTATATATCATGGAAACGGGGCCTCTTCTACAAATGAATCGACGAAAAGCGGCGAGAAATAGATCAGAGCTTAAGTCTGAAACTAACTCTATGTGTAGAGCCTTAGTTGTAAGACAGCAAAATAAACAAATATAAGCCTTCTGGCTTTTAACACCTCTGCGGCGAATGTGAGTAATAAAGAAGGGACCTGCATAATCGACCGATGTATAAACAAAGGCTTTAGCTTCTGAAACGCGAAATGATGGCAAGTCGCCCATAAGAGGGTTTGTAGATTTAGGGTTTAAACGAAAACAGATATTGCATTGATGCACTCTTTGACGTACTAAGTTACGTGCGGAAAGTATCCAAAATTTCTGTCTAAGCAGACTGAGTAGAAGTGAAGGACCAGTATGTAAATTACATACATGAAAGTAATCAACTAAAAGTTGAGTGAAGCGATGTTTAGGCGATAAAATGATTGGATGCTTTTGTCCATAGTTGAGTTGAGAGTGAGTGAGTCGACCTCCGACACGAAGTATATTATCAGAGTCAATGAAAGGGTTAAGTTTGAGAAGCGATTTGTTAAAGGGTTTATTATTTTTAATTGCGTGCATATCTTGAGTAAAAAATAGTGCCTGTATATGGCGTACTAAATAGAGTTCAGCGAGTTCTAAATCAGAGGATGTAACCACTCCGTTTGAACGTAGTATTTTAGCGAAGCGTAACACGTACACAGTAGCGCGTAATAATTTTGGGTACGTGGAAATGCGATCAATTAATCGATCGAAAAAGTGAGAGTTCGATTGAGAGTTTGTCTCTGAAACAAGAGCGATAGTTTTCTCTTCCAGTCGAACACTGTTAGATGAAACTTGAAATGGCTCGATAGGCCATTGCGAGATTGGCTGAGCTGTCCATTGAGGAGAGTGAAACCAATTTAATTGATTTAATAATGCTTTAGGAGTTACAGGTCGCGATATTACATCTGCAGGATTTTCATTTCCATTAACATGATACCAAATTTTGGCGTTGAGTTTCGAATTAATTTCAGTAATTCTATTCGCAACAAATGTGTGAAATTTGTACGCGGGAGAATATATCCACGTGAGAGTGACAGTCGAGTCTGAAAATGCGTAAATTGAGTTAACAGCATAACGATTCTCTATACTATCGCGAACCGATAATAAAAGATTTGTTAAGAGCAGCGCTGCGCACAGTTCAAGCCGCGCAAGAGATATTTTCTTTAAAGGCGCGACGCGCGATTTGGATGCGATAAGAAAGACTTCACCGGGTGAATCTGCATCAGAGCTCACGCGCACATAAACTACAGCTCCGTAGCATACTTCACTGGCGTCCGCGAAGCCCATGATAGTGACGTGACAACCCGCGGTGATTCCTATATGACGAGATATTTTTAATTGCGATAAATAGTTAATCTCACTATCAAACCGATTCCATTTATTTTTTATTGAGTCTGGAACTGGCTGATCCCATTCAAGTTCGCGCTGCCAGCATTCTTGAATTAAGAGTTTGAGAAACGCTGTCACAGGGCCTAGCAAACCCAAAGGGTCGAATAATCTAGCGGTTGCGGAGAGAATCGTGCGTTTGGTGCATTGGTCAGAGTTAGTAGAGTTAATTTTGTAAAGAAAAACGTCATCATTAGGTTGCCACTGCATGCCTATGATTTTTGTCGTAATTTCTGAGTCAGTGTCAAAATCGACGAGCTGTGGATTTTTATGCGAATCGGGAATCTTATTTATAAGCTCAGGGTTGTTCGAGATCCACTTAACCATTTTAAACCCCCCGGCCATGAACATCTTAACCATTTGATGGTAAGATTGTTCAGCTTTTTCTAACCCGTCCATCGGTGAGACATAATCGTCCATATACATACAGGATTGAGCTTCAGACGCGGCGATAGGATAATTCGCGCGCTCGTCCTCAGCGAGTTGGCGAACGACACGCATAGCGAGGTAAGGCGAGCTAGAAACGCCAAAAGAAACCCTATTGTATTGATAAGTATCAATCGGTGATTCAGGATCAAATCGAAATAATATGCGTTGAAACGGGTGGTGATTTTGATCAAGCTTCACACAGAAATACATCTTTTCAATATCAGCAGATAAAGCGACTGAGAAAATGCGTAAGTTAATTAAAAGATCAAAAATATTACTTTGTAAGTTTGGGCCAGTGTAAAGAACATCATTTAACGACTTTCCAGAGGTTGTTTTACAACTTGCATCTAAAACGACTCGAGTTTTTGAAGTGAGTTTATCTGGTCGGTATACTGCATGATGAGGTATATAATAATTTGGAGTATTTTCCTCTGAATTCGATGCGTTTTCGACTTTTGACAGAAAACCGCGATCGATACAGTCTTGAATATTTTCATTATAGTTAGTGCGTAAGCCCGGAGTTGAGTCTAACTTTTTCTCTAAGTTATAGAAGCGACGCCTAGCAGTAAAGTAAGAATCGCCGAGTTCTGATGGGTCGAGTTTAAATGGCAAAGAAACGGTATACGTCCCAGAGTCGTCGCGAGAATGAGTTGATTGGAAAATGTTTTCACATATTTCGTCGTCAGGGCTGATGTGTCTCTTAGTAGGTACACTTTCAAGCTCCCAAAAGCGTTGCGTGAGTGATTCTAATGAGTGCGAGTCTACATTGCAAAAGAATGCTTTATTATCATTGCGTGAATGAGCTGAGTAGCACTGAGCGCGTCCCATAGCGAGATATCCGAGCGTGGTTTCGATAGCGATGACAGAGGATTGCGGTGAAGTTATTTTATTACTACCTAAAAGAAGCGGGAATATCTCATTGCCTAACAAACAATCGATTTCAGCAGGGATATCGAAGCTGTCATCAGCCATAGGAAGACCTTGTAAATGTGATAACTGGGTTATGTCAACCTTTACATTAGGTAAATAATCGGTTATTGTATCAATGACGCGTGCGTTAATAGTGTATTTACACCTGGGATCAAAGCGTGAGGCAATTGTGAAAGATACATATCCCAGCGACACACTTTCAGACTGACCTATGCCCTTAATAGTGGTAGGTAGCGGATTGACTTTTAAGTTCAGTCGCGCACAACATTTATTTGTGATAAAGTTGCTCATCGAACCTGTGTCTAGAAACACGCGTAATTTTTGACACGTCTTATTATTGTCATAAGTATACACTGACGCGGTGGGTAATAAGACCGTGGTACTAGATTCATCAGCGATCGACGGCGTGACTGCAGAGAGAGATACATTGTTGGTTGGCATCGATTGCAACGGCGGCGTGACCGGACCGGGCGCGGACATGGACGCGTCGGTCGGCGAAAGCGTAGCGCTGCAAGTCAGCTGTTGTGACGTCATAGGTCTATTTACGTTAAAATTATCTATATGAATATGAGTGTGATGTTTACGTTGGCAAACTGAGCAACGATTTTGAGATTTGCAATATTTAATGTTATGAAAGCCTAAACAATTGAGGCAAAAGTTACATTTTTTCACTAAAGAGTAGCGAGTTGGCGCATTTTTCGAGCGAAAATAACTGCATTTGAACAGGGCATGTTCAGGTTCCGTCTTACAAAGTTGACAATTCTTGCGTACAGCGGATGGAGTGTATGAGCCTTGCGAATTCGGTTGAGATTGGAAGTAATGTTGATTGGGTTTTACTCCAGAAGCTGTATTAGAAACAAACGACTGTGTCGGTTTCGAGTTTTTAGACTGCGATGCGAAATTCGTTTTATTATAATTAACGTACGGCTTATTTTGCGTAAAAGATGAGCGTAAAGAATGGATCTTATTCTGTTCTTTTATAAAAGTCTTGAGATCATTAAACGTAGGCATTTTTACGTGCTTAATGGATTGTTCAAATAAATTTAGAGTGTCTTTGTCTAATTTACTGAGAGCAATATGAGTCAAAATGAAATCGGAAAGGTCATCAATCTGTAAACGTCGTAAGGCAGCTTCAGCTGAGCAATACTGTTCCAAAAATTCATCTAAAAATTGCGATTTGAAGTTTATTAACTGTTCCAAATACATAGAGGCTTGTACTCTTATGTCTTGGTATTTTTCTAATAGGTTGTTCCAAATTATGTTATAGTTCTCACCAGTCGGTGGAATACCCGAGCAAATTGTAAGTGCTTTTCCGGAAAGTTTTCCTATAAGGTATTGAGCCTTTTCACCTGGAGACAAACCAGTGTTCTCATGAATAAGAGTTTTAAAATTTTGGTAGAAAACGGGCCACTTGGAAGGGGCTCCGTCGAAAGAGACTAGTTCTAAAGGCGGTAATTTTTTTACGAAATCCTGTTTGCGTCGCTCTGTGTTGGCCTTTAGTTGTGCGATGGAGCTTTGCACCGAAAGGATGTTACAGTACAAATCGTCAAACGAGTTGAGTGCGGCAAATGTAGGTTTGAGTTCCTCATCATTTTTCATATAACACAAATTAAGTTCGTCAATAGTATCAAGAAAATCCGATCTTGTTTTTTCAATCGAATGCATGCGAGACATGAAAATTTGTTCAATCTGAGGGTCGGAGACCTTTAGGCTGAGGTCGTATAGTTCCTGAACCCTCTGAAAAAGCGCTTCTTTTTTAGCCTCAAGCAAATTAATTTTGCGTTTTACTCCCTCCATTGTATTGTAGGTGAGCAAACACACGCACGAGAGCTAGCGTTAAAAATGAGTTGAGTTGTGCGTATTTATTTATAATCCAGTAGGAAAATAAAATGCGTAGCGTATGTAAGCGAATTTGAAATTGAATTGAAATAAAATTTTAAAAGATTGAATTTAAAAAATATACGTGTTTACAAACAACGAGTTGACGTTTGAGTGAATAGCAATTTCTAGAATGTGCCAAATGTCAAACGAATCGAACTTTCCAGAAAGAATGTGTCAAACGAGCGAATTTTCTAGAATTTTCTAGAGAGTTGTCAAAATGACGGATGCGTGAAAATGTGTAGTTGTGATTTTCTGTAAGTGTAAAGGATAGGAAATGAACCATCCGGCTCGAAGGACCAGAAAGGAGTTGTAGGAGATTGGGATAGGAACGGGATGGGATACCTTCGATTGAGCAGACTCCACAGGACGGTCCAAGCTTGGTTCTTCTTTCACTTTCACAAACACTTGAATTTTATTGAGATGAGTTTAGCGCGCGATTTGGGTTTATTTGAATTGGTTTATTTTGGATACTTATTTATTATTAACGCCCAGATAGGTAGGCGAAGCGGCGCGTTGCGATGCGAGAGCGAGACTGAAGGTGGGAGGGAGAGGATAGGAAAAGGACTGTCAGAATGAGTGATAGAATAGTGTGACATGAGTTTGAATTGCATGAGGTTTTAATGCTGGCGCGTACAGTACTACTTACATCGGAAGAAAGTCATCGTCACACGCTATTGTTTACTTTTAGCTCTATTGTAGGCTACTGTTGAATTTAAAAAAATTCCATGGTAACAATATGAACAAACGGTATTTTGTAGGTGCTAAATTGTTATGACGGAATTTTACAGCTAGGCTAGGAGATATTTTAGAGCATTTTAAAAGTAAAATCCTATCGATTATAAATGATACTTAATGGTTAAAAGCGTTTAAAAAAATTAAAGCCTTACACTTCATTTTTAATTAAGCTGAAGTTAGCCGCGTGGGACACGGAAGTGGCTGGAATAATGAACTTTTGGGATATTGCTTGACCTATTTTGACACGTGCGCGTGCGCTTCAAGTCGAGAGACGGGTCCAAAAATAAAGGCATATATTTTATTACCCCTGAGAGTCCTGACTCCTGAGACAGGGTTGACAATTCCTTAACTCGTGGATCCGGATTGGTCATATAGTTTAGAATACTGGACATTCGCGTAGAAACGTAAAATATCTATTTGTAAAATCTAAGAGCCGTTAAAAACAATATTTTCGCTCTACCCGGAGTTTGTTTTCTAGGTGACCTGATCAAGGCCCATCTTTGTCCGAATGCCTGCCAACCCTACCCGAGACTGTTAAACGACTCTTTGTCCAAGTCCAGACACATAAAAAACACCAAATTCCCAAAAGATTTTACGGCATTCGACTAACGGAACTTTAAGGATTTATTTTCAAAAAGAGTTTTAAAGGACTAATAAGACTGAAATTTTAAAGACGTATTATGGGAGCTCGATGCTTGATTTCGATTTAAGCATAGATCTATGTCTGTGATTTAAATGTAATGATGAAATATTAAGTAACGAGTAGAGTATGCTACATTCGTGCTTTAATACATTTTATTGCCTCGTCATTCCTAGGACTAGCAAAGTATCAAACTTATTAAGCAGTCGAGATAAAAATATCCCTTTCAGACCCACGACGAAACTAAACAAGGTAGTAATGAAAAAACACGATATTCTTTATCTTTGGGGATCAGAGAAAATAAAAATTTAACATTTTCAGTGGTACTATGTTGTTTTCATGGTTTTTCAGGGGGCGTACAATTGTATCAACGTGGGCCTTACTCATTTTAAGTCACAATTGTGACGGTCACATTTGTGTCGATGTGGGCCCAACTCATTCAAGGTCACAATATAAAACATTTTAATTCGAGGGTATTTAATGCAATTCATAGTCCCATGAACCCCAAAGATTTTTTTGATTTCATTAGATGTACATTGCGATTTCATTTGCTGGCCCTTTTCGGCCATGTAATATTGCGCAGCAGCGATAGCAAAACTTACAAACAGATCGGCATTAAAATAAATTTCTAAGTACTCCGCAAATGATTTGGGCTGTTCATTACTTTAATTATCTTGAGCTTGGCTAGTAGTTTTGCCACGAAATCATTTTTTTTGTCCATTTGCCGTCACTTTGATTGGGGGTTGCCCTCAAAGATGAGAGTGGAGCATCATTCTTGGAGGAGTAAGAATCTTACAATCTTGCACACCTGCCTCATGAACATCTTCCATGTCATACTGTTCCAGTATCTCTCCAATTGTATTGTTTTTAAGGAAAAATAATGATCTAGCCATTGCAATGTAGTATGTAGTTGGGCCCGCAGTGATACAATTGTGACTTTAAACTTCTGTCACACTTTTTCTAGAGAATTACCCAAAAATACAAACAAATTTATTCACTATTACCTAAAACACTTCATAATTAACTATAAATCCCAATAATAACATAGCAATGGCATAATTTTAATGTAATTAGAATCACTCACACGCAGCGATACCCCAAACAACAGCAACGGCAAAATGAACCCGTTTTATTTTAAACTTCGCGGCGCTTGCTGGCTATCTTCCTCACACCAATAGATAGAGCATATCCGTCACAATCGTGCGGCTGTGGGCCCGTTCACTTACGCCTTAAAATACCGCCAAAAATTTACTTCAAACTAACGTCACAATTGTGTTGGGCTGGGCTGAAAGAGATATAACTATCATCTAATCGGTAAATTTTTGTTTAATTTAGGTAAGCCATTAATATCGGTTTCTACATTGTTGGCACATTAAGCCAGCTAAATTAATTAAAGGTAAAAATATTATTTATATCGTTATCGGAAGAATGCCAACCTTCTTAGTTATAAAATATTGTTTATTATTTCCGTGATATTTAAGTGAATGAAAAGGCAGAAAACTTTTCTAATAAGCGTTCTCACTGATTTTACATCAACGTACCTAAGTTAAGGTTGATTTACACGTATAAAATAAGTAGCAAAACGCTACCAAACTTTGTTCATTCGGTTATCGAGGCAGATAAATGGGATTAACAATCTCTATTGCCACTTTTAAGACTTTACACGTTTCATAAAATTATACCGCTTTGATACTGATAATGCTAATCTCTCTAATGGATGACAGTAAAAAATATTGCAGTAACAATCTATTGATTACATACCTACGTAATATGTTTTTATTCTTGTCGATTTTCCGGTACCTTTTACATTGTAAGTATTATTTTTTATTTATGTTATAATGTAGAGTTTTAAAGACACCTATAACAGCGCAACGCAACAAAACTAAGTTAAAATCAAAATCTTACTTACTTCTTAGTTACCTTAAAATTGATTTAAGATAGTTAAAACCAAGCATATTTCACCATCAAAAACAATACTTGTCAAAAAAACCAAGTCTCGCAACTCAGTTGTTCTACGGTAAAAAGTTGTGAGATCCATGTATAGCCTGACCAGGAACATAAAAACCCTCGCCATGTTGCGGAAAACTAATGGTACTAATTTCTTTTAATGGCAACAGTAACTGAAAACTTCATTGACATGTCACCTTGCATGTCAGTCTATTGCTGTCAAAGTGTAAACAAACTTTATTTTAAATGAGCGCAATTGATTTTGTGAATTAAATTGCTAAAATCTTTTTATAGTCGTGAAAGAAAAGTGGTTCACAATGTGTTAAAGTATTTGTCGAAGAGAAATACTAAGGGTTCGGACAATATTTTCATTGAATAATGTTTTCGACAAAGGTTGTCAAATTGACTGACATGTTTATCGTATAGTACAGTCCACTATGAAAATTAGCTGTGGTTTATTTTCAACTACCTATTTTAAAGTTTTTTGTCACTTTCTAAGTGTTGAATTTTATGGAATTGGGAAAGAAGTACCGAGTTTGAAGCGTTCATGAGCAGACATTGCAGTTGAATATTCAAGTTCTGAATTTGATTATTGATAAATAATAAAATAAATCCTACTTACTCGATTGATGGTTTCATTTAATTTATTTAAACCAGGTTACCTGTAATAATATTTTTTCGCTAATTTATGAAAATATCAAATTAGCCCGTAATCCTGAATCCTGATACATAAAGTTAGCCTAATAATTTAACACAGGTACGACTGTACTCAGTGTTGCACTATCAAATGCAATTGACGCGCCTCTATGCCAGGGTTTTTATGTTCCTGGTCAGGCTATAATACCAAGTCCAGGCCAGGAAATCTTTAACGTTTTACATAAATTATTGACTTGGCCATCGCACTAAATAATTTAATTTACACGTGTTTTCATGCGATGGCCAAGTCAATATATTTATGTAAAACGTTAAAGATTTCCTGGCCTGGACTTGGTATTACATGGATTTCACAACTTTTTACCGTAGAACAACTGAGTTGCGAGACTTGGTTTTTTTGACAAGTATTGATTTTGATGGGATCTCATTTCTTTTTGTATTTTGTAGACAGCAGTTATGTATCTAGAAAACTGGACCGAAATTAAAAATTTTACTCGACTTGGCGGTTGCACTACCGTGCCCCCAAATCTCATTTCTTTTTGTATTTTGTAGACAGCAGTTATGTATCTAGAAAACTGGACCGAAATTGAAAAATTTTACTCGACTTGGCGGTTGCACTACCGTGCCCCCAAATATTTTAGTTTTTCCTTGATTCATACACCAAACACTACTTATATTCCAAATTTGAAGCTTCTAGGTCTGCTAGAAGTGCCTTAGAATTTTGATGATCGGTGAGTCAGTCAGTCAGTGAGTCAGTGAGTGACAAAATTAAGTAACTTTGACCCGTTATAATTCTTAAACTACTGGTTCAAATTGAATGAAATTTTAAATATACCGTGTCTTTACAATGCCTGCATAGCTAATGAAAATTCAGCCTTCTAGTTTTATCCACAACGAAGTTACAGGCAGTCGAAAATGGCCTGAATTGCTTCGAGAAAAGGATGGTACGGCCGTGCCGCTTTTTTGCTCGACTTGGTGGGGGCACTGCCGTGCCCCCAGATTCAGTGACCATGTTTTAATACCAATAATATTTTTGGCGATTGTTTTGAAAAAACGAAGTTTTCCCACCTACGGAGTCCGCACTTATCATCAGGATCTATTTCGATTACGGGGTGACTTTTTGATTAGATTTGATGTGAATATATTGGTGACTGTTGGGCCATGTACAACACGAACCTTTGTCGGAGAGTTCGTGACATGTTTGGATTTCCGCGTGATAGATCACGACGCGGCGCAAGCGACCGAAATGCAAGACCCAAGAATGCTCTCGCGCAACGTTTCCGCATCTGTCGATTGATGGTTCACACGTACCTACCTATTATAAATAAAGTAACACAGATTCAATTAAATTAGATTCATATTACGGTAACGCTAAAACTGGGAACTCAAAAACGGACGTTTAAAGATTTATCGGATCTATTGGACTGATATTCTGGCATCAGAATCAGCATTTTATTATTAATTTAATATAAAGATTTATTGTAAGCTCTCAGACTCAGACAACCAAAACAAACGAAATGAAGTTTATTATAGGTAGCCACTGAAATAGTTTTACTTTTGCCGGCGGGACTTCGCCCGTCTTCTTTGCGGTCCCCAGCGGTGACCTAAATACGTCCTCCCTTTTGCCAGTTTAAGACAATGTATAGCTCTGAAGAGAAACGCTAGACCGCTTAAACTTAGATGCCTATGTTAGTAGGTAACGACGCTTATTCGCAAATGTCTGAATGTTCTGAGCTAGACAAAAAAAGCTTCGCGTAAAACTGTTTTAGTCTATAAAAGGTCATCTACGAATCGAAACTTTCTTATTCTCAAATAAAAATAACACATTTTTATCGGTGGCTGTACGATACTTATCGACATCTTATCAGATGATTGTAATTATCTTCCGCTTGAAAAAGAATTTGTTTTGAACTGGGGTTGAAAATGCTAAAATTCTGAAAACGTTTAAGACAAAAAAAGAGTTTTCCAGCTAAAGCTTTTTAAGTATTTCTATTATGATAGTATTTAAGATAGCCCAAAAAGGTATACAATACATAGGCTCGTATTTCTAAAACACAAAATCACTATGAACCCATCTACTCGTAAAGCTTCCTAACAATCACTGTAACAATAACAAAAAGGCACTATGAACTTCTCGGTTATCATTTTCCGAACAATACCTATCTGTTAACAACCTATTGTATTCTAATCGGCTGACATAGGTATATTAATATCTAGAGAGTGCTGGCATTTCTCACGGGGTGTTGCTACAATCTATATGTTACGGTCAAAGTGATAAATGTGAAAATTATGAATAATCGCCGGTTATTATGAATAATTACCGCATGATTTGGTAAATGTGATTAATATGAGGTCATTTATGTGTGTATAAAACTAAATAGGCGGCTTAGGGGTGGCCCAAGGGCCACCCCCGCCGCACCTTAACCTATTTTTCACTTTAAATCAAAACATTATGTTATAGGCATCATGGAAAAGTAATATTATGCAAGAAACATTCCAAACTCATTATGCCAAATTATATATGATATCAAAACGTTCAAAAGTTTGGCTGTACACGAGCACGTACACACGATGTTGTTCTCTTGTATGAAATTTGTTAGTACTAAGGTTGAATTATTAAATAATCACAGTTAAATGTGATTAATTTATCACTTTTACCGCGACTGTCGGTAATTATTCATAATAACCGGTTATTATTAATAATTTTCAATTTATCACATTAACCGTAACATATACACTAGTCGAGTCTATATAGATTGAGTTCTCGGTACAGCAGTAAAACGCCGACCGAGTCTAATTATAGTGCAGGCACAGTCAAACGCCTTATGTCACATAGTACAAGGTTACTACAGCGAGGAAATTTGTTCTAGACGGGTTTCCGAAAGCGGGCAGAAGAAAGTACTTTTACTAAGAGTAGGTGCGTCGTGGCACAGTTTCCACGGGAGGAGACGCGGCAACCACGCGGCGCCCGCGCAGGGCTTTCCATCGCCTAGGGAGCGGTTGCTGTTTGTATTCAACGGATATATGAGATTTTTATCAATAAGGGATGTCATTAGGTTCGCGCCGCAGCAGAATTTAAGATAAAATATTTACGCTGAGTTATAAAACGGGAAGTTTTGGCTTCTGTTTTACTGTCTTACATTACTTCAGAACCTTTTTCTTGATTACACCGGCTAGCTAGGCTTGGCACGGTCCTCTCTAATTTACCCTATTGGGTTTTGATTTGATACACTCATTTTTTGCAGTTTTACTAGGTAGAGACTACATGTACCTACCAATAAATTGCACAAAAAAGTTCAACATAACTTTTTATAAAACTGCAAAAAATTAATTCAGTTGTATTTCAAGATATACTAATTAGAATATCGTTATTTTAATTGCTGTATCGGCGGCTTGTGGTCAACGGACCTGCGGATGTGACGTCGCCGGCTTGCGGGCTTTTCCGACTTTTCCACGGCGTGGGTAGTCGAAACTAGGTAATCCAGTAAGATTACAGTTTCTAGAACTAGTGTACACCATGCTTTTACGCCGTTCATTAATCACTAAGGTGCACGATCGTTTCTCTCTTCGCGTATAATAATTGTTTCTCTTCTACTTAATTACTTACTTATACTATCACAGTAACGGAGACGATTATGTTTATAATAGGTAATGAGCTTTGTTTATTATAGATTCTTGTTTTAATTTTCGCATTATGCGGGTTACAAGCAAGCAAGATTCTAAATACTATCATTTAAATGTACATAACAAAAATAAAATTGCAGATCACGTTATTTGCAGGGAAGACACTATCAAATCTAATAATTCTGGTTGTATTAATATTAATCCCAAGCATGTGGAACGTGCCAAATAATCAGATAATTAATTCATAACTATTCTAATGACTTCAATAAAAACCGAGTGTAAATTAGAAAAAATATATTATTTTTGAAGAGCTTTCAAGTAATATAGGTGAGTTTGATTACGCACCAAATATATTGTAACTAGATTAAGTCTACAAATCATTTAAATTTAATTTCTTATTTGTTTCAATAATATATTATAATTAGATAAATAAACATTAGTGTGCATTCGTATGATATACATTAATAAGCCTAAAATGTTTAATATGGGAATTGCGACTTCTATATTTAATTTGTTATTTTACTGCGCCCATAACAAAATATTTTTTGTAGTAATGTAGAATTGAAATAGGACTCGTATTTTACTCTGTAAATCTTAACCCAACGTTTCTTTGCAGATCCAAAATGAAAATCTTCGTCGCTTTGGTTGCCGTTTTGGCCGTCGCTGCCGCCAACCCACTGCCGGTAGTGCAGATCATTGTCAACCTAGAAGGATCTGGAGTAGACGCCGTATCTATTGACAAGCCAATTGAATCTGAAGTGGCACCAGTGGTTCCTGGTCCCATCGTCATGCCTACCCCTGTGTTGCCTGAGAGCCCTGTGATCCCAGACCTCATCGTTTTACCTACCCCAGTGCTCCCCGTCTTGCCTGAGAACCCCGTGATCCCCGACCCCATCGTGCTACCTACCCCAGTTCTTCCTGTCTTGCCTGAGAACCCCGTGATCCCCGATCCCATCGTGTTACCTGCTCCAGTTCTTCCTGTCTTGCCCGAGAGCCCTGTGATCCCCGACCCCATCGTACTACCTGCCCCAGTTTCTCCCATCGTACCTGAGAGCCCTGTGATCCCCGACCCCATCGTATTACCTGCCCCAGTTTCTCCCATCGTACCTGAGAGCCCCGTGATCCCCGACCCCATCGTATTACCTGCCCCAGTTTCTCCCGTCTTACCTGAGAGCCCCATTGCCACCCCTGGACTCATCATTCTCCCCACTCCTCAGCTTCCTATTGCCATCCCTGAATCAATCCTTCACCCAAGCCCTGTTATCCCTGTAGTTCCCGAGTCTGTAGTTCTACCAGAACCTGTTCTGCCCGGCGTTGTCCCTGAAGCTATCGTGCTCCCTGAACCACTGAACTAAATCTGTTTACCAGTGGTTTAACTTAAAGGAAACCAACCGGCAATATAACTTGATGATAACAATAATAATTTTAAATTAAACACTCAAAATTCAACAGCTTTACTTTAAAATATTTTAATGTATTATAACTTATTTTATATTATTTTTCTGTAAATAAATTACTTTCATACTAAATGCTTACGTTTAATTCTTATTTACTTTAACCTCTTCTTAACATTGGCGGATACATACAGGGTGGCCAAAACAGTGAGGTCTAAAAGAAAAATTTAGAATCCTTACATCAAGGTGTACCTAAATCACCCCCATGTATATAATACGATTGTGCTTAGTTTAAGAGATAGAGATAATTTTGTGATATTTTAAAATTTTATGACCTAGTAGGCTTTAAACATTTTTATCTTTTTTTTTGGGTTGACTTTTTTCAGATTTCTTTTTTTCGACAGATTTGTTATTAATTGCAGATATTTGAAAAAAATAATCACCTTCCTATCTTTGATTCAAGATACAAAAGTTTTGCTAGAAACATTAAAATTAAGCTTTTATCAGAACACTCTGAAACATCTGCTCTAAAAAGCCTGAAATTTTTAAAAATACATTGTTTGTCTCACATGGAAATCGACTAAATCAACACTGAACAATCATTCTAGATATGTGGGAACATGTTAAGCCAAGTTCCAGCTAGGCGACTGCACCGTGTGTATATTTAGACGAACTACTTGGAGCCATTTTTGACCCCTCATCACTCAAAAACTATGTAACTATTTAACATTAATAAGTTTTTCGGGCAAATTTGGCTCATATTTTCAGATTTGCAATATCAACATTAGCTTCAATTTCATTATAAATATACCTGAAACAGTTATTTAGGTACTTATTGACGTCCAAAAATCTATGTACATGGCTCACCTATATACCAAATTCTTACCACTTTCAGATGACCTAGAAAGTTCATGTTTGGTATCCAGATAGGCAGTTGTGTGAATATAGGTAAAGGAATAAATAAAAAACCAGTAAATTTTAACGTTGTACAAGTGATAGATAGTTTTTAGTGTTACAATTACAAATGTCGATTTTTGGACGTCAAAATCGTTTAAAAAAAGTCATGAGAGACAAATTGAAGAAAATTTAATTATCCTTTATTTGATTTCAAATTGGTGTTAGGTTGGTAGGTTTCATAATAACATAAGATTCCTCAAAAACAAAAACAGCAATATCGGATTTTACTGAACAATACAGTGTAAGTCACGTTAAAGTGTACATATGAAAATAGATGAAACTAGACCTATTTTTATAGACAAAAAAGAGGTCAAAAATTTTTTGCGATTTTTTTTTAATTTTTTATAGAATTTTTTTACTTCCAATTACTTATTGTAAAGAAAACGTAATAACTTTTAAACTAAACGGTATATCCTGATAAAATAAAAACAGTAATAATGGTAAATAACAAGCAATACTAAAAAAATACATAAAATACACAAAAAAGGCCAACAAATAATAAAAAATGATACTTTTTGAAAGAAAAATTGCTTTTAAATTCGTGTTTTTTTGGTTATTTGATCAATTTCTCCAAAAAATGCCCGTATAACCGGTGGTTTTTATTACTTTGTATTATTCTCTATCGTATTACCTTCGTAAAACCAAAAATCGCATGTCTCTATCCCTATCACAACGTTTGCAATGATCATAAAAAATAAAAATTCATAAAATTCATTTATTTTTGCAAATAGGCTTTTAAAAAGCGCTTTTACACGTCCCAATATTACCACTACCCTACCACTGCTTCGGGACAATAAATGGGCCAGTGCTGAGATGAAGCAGCGCAAGAAACTCAGTCACTATTGATCGTTTGAACTAAGCCTCTCCGGGCGCGCCATTTAACGCTTCGTTAACAACGAAACTGAAAATGCCTCTAGATTTGTAATTTTGATAAAGACAAGTTAGATTTCAAATAAAAACAAAAGATTTCGAAGTAAAATAAGCATTTTAGTTAAAATTAAAATTGTCTCTACATGTAGCGGAGAATAATGTTGTGGCAGGCCTTTGTTCAAACGACCATAGCAAATGTTGTGATAGGGATAGAGACATGCGATTTTTGGTTTTACAAAGATCTCAATAATTTTTTGACCTCTTTTTTGTCGATAAAAATAGGTCTAGTTTCATCTATTTTCATATGTACACTTTAACGTGACTCACACTGTATAAACACATTTTACTGAATAATGTTGGTAAATATTTATAATGTAGTTTTTACATGGCTGTCATTCACACGTCGTCTCCTTTTACATTGAATTTAGTTGAAATTAGTAGAAACTAACAGAGTACAGCCGTCTGGAGTAGGTATAGAAAGCGCCTCACAGATAACGAACTAAGACATTTTGAATTTATATGAGTTACAAGTTCGTTAAGGGGCCATCCATATTTTCTGACTATTTCAACGCTTCGACTGAAAATGGCTCTAGATTTGTAATTTTGATAGAGACAAGTTAGATTTCAAATAAAAACAAAAGATTTCAAAGTAAAATAAGCATTTTAGTTAAAATTTAAATTGTCTCTACCTGTAGCGGAGAATAATGTTGTGGCAGGCCTTTGTTCAAATTAGAATTAGAATTAAATGCAATTTTAAAGATGCGCATCTTTATGACGTCATTTTTATGACGTCGTTACTCCGGATCCAGACACTTTACTTACAGATGGGCTCCCGGTGGTTTTTAAGCCAAAATAACATGCTTGACAACATACTGAAATTTGGTGCTGGTATCACAAAGGCCGCTACCAATCGATCAACATGGAAAGCATTGGGGGAGGCCTATGTTCAGCAGTGGACGTCCTGTGGCTGAAATGATGATGATGATGATGATCACAAAGTGAACTCTCTCCATGCTTATTTTACCCTAAGCGGACTATGTTGCATGAAGTCTTTGGACACGGCGCGGCTTGAAGCATTATATAGAGCTTTTATTACAAGAAGACTTAAAAACCACCCAGGCTCTCGATCTCTTGAGATCGCATAAACAACTAAATTAAATCCACCGTGGGTTAATCAAGATCAGTTAATTAAGATATCTAAAGATCTAGGTTTATTTCAAAACAGTTTTGTGGTTGTGAATTATTCACAGTTTTAAATAAAGTTTTAGTCAGACATTACTTTCTTGTATCTTGTAACTTTAACCAAACTAACATTTTTACATAATACTCGTATTTACATAATATTTGTCGTTCATAACTATAAAAGAACAATAAATCATGTAGGTATGTGTATCAGCTTAGTGTAATATAGATAATCGTCATAATAAAACTCGTAAATGATAGCCAATGTAGATTCCCTATATAAACACTAAAAATTTCGTTTAAGAGCATAGTTTTCATTGAATTCTTGTAAAACAAGGTGAGTTAATGTATTACATAAGTGGTCCACAATTAAATATTATTTGCTTTATGATGATGGATATAATTTGGTATTTGATAATAACAAATATTTGATAGTAACAAAAATTATTCTAATTCAATTAATTTCATTTCAGCAAAAAAAACAATGAAAACCTTCGTTGCTTTCTTCGCCCTCCTGGCTGTGGCCGCCGCCAACCCCCTGCCGCTGGTGCAGATCATCGTTAACGTTGACGGAGGCTCCAGCGATGCCGTCGTCGTCGACAAGCCCGTGCCCGCTCCTGTGATCGTTCCCGAGATTGTAGGACCCGTCTTCCCCACTCCCATCGTTATCCCTGAGCCTGAACAGCCCATCGTCTTCCCTACCCCCATTGTCGTCCCCGAGCCCGAGCTGCCCATCGTCTTCCCCACCCCCATCGTTATCCCTGAGCCTGAACAGCCCATCGTCTTCCCCACTCCCATCGTCGTTCCCGAGCCCGAGCAACCCATCGTGTTCCCTACCCCCATCGTCGTTCCCGAGCCCGAGCAGCCCATCGTGTTCCCTACCCCCATCGTCATCCCTCAACCCGTTGCCCCCGAGGTCATCCCTGAATCGATCGTCCTCCCCGCCCCTGTGCTCCCCGTCGTCATCCCTGAAGCTATCGTCCTTCCCGAGACCATTGCCCCTGAGGTGGTGGTCCCCGAATCCGTCCCCGTGATGCCCGTCGTACCCGTCGTTGTCCCCGAGGCAATCGTCCTCCCCGAGCAACTGGGCTAACTTCACAACTGGAACTAGATAGGGCGCTAAGAACAGCCAGCTGAAATATTGCATGTATTAAGGCACTCCTTTCATAAGTTTTCACTCATGATTTGGATGTACTGTAAAATACCTTAATAAATGACGTTTACAAATTGAATTAACTATGTTTTTATTAATTATAATTAAATTATTCTAAATATCTGCATGCATAAAGCATTTACTTTCTTCTAAATAACTGTTGTGTTTGCAACCAATCGCTATTATAATATTAGATAAATAGCCACTGCTAACTAATCTTACATTTTAGAAATTGAACCGTTATTAATATGTATACCTAAATAAAGGACTCGGATCGGTAGGGTGGTGTTTGTTCTACAGGCAGGGTCCACTCAATGTTCGCTCGCCACCCACCACTGGGTCGCGTCGCGACTCATAGCTTGGGGAACCCTGCTATAAAATATTTTAAAATGGTTAGTCAAAAAAACTTCGATAATGTAATTTAAATCTAATTAAGTAGGTATTTACTCCGCCATTTTCCGCGATTGACACTTCATGTGCTTCATGTCACGCATTATTTCCGAAGTTCACCGAGCCTGCTATCTATACTTCTATACTAATATTATAAAATGCGAAAGTAACTTTGTCTGTCTGTCTTGCTTTCACGTCGCACTGGTTTACTGAACCGATTTTGATGAAAGGACATTGTCAGAAACCGCCTAAAAAACCGCCCAAAAACATTAACCCATCATAATTATTTTCTAATTTTTTTAATACATTAAGCACCCTTTCATTCTAATGGACACTTAAGCATTGAAAAATTAAATAAATAAGTATTTTAACGTTTATTCTATAATACTATTACAACTTCCGGACGTTTTGGTGCGTGGCATGGTCTAAAACCTATCAAGTTCCATAATTTTTGCCGATAAAATCTGTACGAGGCATTACCGTACTTTATTGCTGGGAGTCCATGTATAGTGATGTTCCTGCGGCCATCATAGACAATAAAATATCGATTTTGAAAATAAAATAAATCGATTAAACTGCTTTGAAGACTTTGAAGAAGATTTGCGTTAAAAGCTAAAAAGATATTGACACTATTACAAGAAGCTATCTAAAGTGTCTAACTGGTCGAAGGTCGAAAATAAAATAAAAATAATTAGGACCATAAACTGATATTCATGGTATCATAACTGTAAAAGTGTCAGAATCCGATGTTGAATCCAATGCCAGTTGAAGTGAGAGAAACATATATCAACCTAGTATAGTTGCCAGTCTCTCATAATCAATGCCAATGAGGGTTTTCGCGATTGAAAAATCCGCCAGATGGCAATACGTAGACGTGAGGTCCAAATGCTGCATGATTGGTTATTTTTGACATGACATTGACAGATATGTCAAAATCCACCAACCATGCAGCATTTGGACCTCGCGTCTACGTTTTGCTATCTCGCGGATTTTTCAATCGCGAAAACCCTCATTCATAGCACATGTATAATAATAGACCAAATGAACTTTTATAGATTGTGAAAGAGAAGATAAAGATTTTATTATTTTATTAAAATCTTGCCATAAGGTAGTTTTTCAGTAGAAACCAGGATTGGATAATCGCTACAGCAAGTATCAGAACATTTTATAAATATTTTTAATCGATTATATCCTTGTGAATCGTTTTAATAAATTGTCATTTTACTTTTTCAATTAAAACTTTTTCAATCCCTAGTCTTGTCAAACTGTCATAATGTCAACAAATTATAAATGTCACGTCAGTTGACTCAATTTCAGTCTTCTGTGCGTTTATTGTATTTTTATTTCAATGAAATAGTGCTAAAGGGTTAGTACTAAAAGTGAAAGCCTTTTTTCAGAAAGAAAACCAATGTGGTGCCCTTATTATTCATACTGTTTGAAAGTTACAAGTCAGTGATACAGAGTTGCCGCCATTATAACTCCGTGGTGATACCATACCAAAGAAGAAGTTTTCCTTAACACTTTTGTTATTTTTATATGTGATCAAACAAAAAGGATTAATTCCACTTACGTTAAGCTGAAGAGTTTGTTTAGTGTCAAAGACTTGTCACACAGTGTAACTTAAATTGGCATATTATGATAATGAACATAAAAACTTAAATAAATATTTATGTTAATATTTTTTCTATTTATTTATTTTCCCAAAGCTTCACAGTCACAGCTGAAACAGCAATACTGTTGTAAAACTAAATTTAGAACAAACTGTTACAAATATTTTACAAATTAAAATAAAACCGCATGTTGCTTTACTTTCTCGTATAGGTAATAAATGTATAGCCTGACCAGGAACATAAAAACCCTGGCATAGAGGCGCGTCAATTGCATTTGATAGTGCAACACTGAGTACAGTCGTACCTGTGTTAAATTAATAGCCTAACTTTATGTATCAGGATTCAGGATTACGGGCTAATTTGATATTTTCATAAATTAACAAAAAATATTATTATAAGTAACCTGGATTAAAAAAATTAAATGAAACCATCAATCGAGCTAGTAGGATTTATTTTATTATTCATCAATAATCAAATTCAGAACTTGAATATTTAACTGCAATGTCTGCTCATGAACGCTTCAAACTCGGTACTTCTTTCCCAATTCCATAAAATTCAACCCTTAGAAAGTGACAAAAAACTTTAAAACAGGTAGTTGAAACAAACCACAGCAAATTTTCATAGTGGACTGTACTATACGATAAACATGTCAGTCAATTTGACAACCTTTGTCGGAAACATTATTCAATGAAAATATTGTCCGAACCCTTAGTATTTCTCATCGACAAATACTTTAACACATTGTGAACCACTTTTCTTTCACGACTATAAAACGATTTTAGCAATTTAATTCACAAAATCAATTGCGCACATTTAAAATAAAGTTTGTTTACACTTTGACAGCAATAGACTGACATGCAAGGTGACATGTCAATGAAGTTTTCAGTTACTGTTGCCATTAAAATAAATTAGTACCATTAGTTTTCCGCAACATGGCGAGGGTTTTTATGTTCCTGGTCGGGCTATAATTAGGGCATGCAATTCGGATATCCGGATATCCATAATATTCGGATATTCGCCACATTTATTATTCGAATAGCATCTATACAATTATTCGGTCTTTTCGAACAATACGAATACGCCTTTCCTATTAAAAACTTGTAAAAATATCTGACCGCAAACTACTTAATAAAACTTTTTAAAACTATTAAAACTGCAGGCAATAAGTTAGCGGTAAGGTTAGATGAATGGACAAGTGCGCGCAATCGCAGATATCCCTTCAAGTGCCAACCAATATTCGCGAAAAATGTTAAAGTGCCAGGCATATGGTTTCCGATGGTGGCTACTTGGCTAGTGTTATGGTGTAGTTATCTCCTGTTGTAATGAGATTTTTTGTTCGTAGTAAGTCAGCAGGAGTCCAGTGACTCAGTTGCCCTCAGTGGTCATGGTTTCTCAACTGTCCTGGAATAGCTGTCCTGACATTAGCTCTTTGCAGTCTGCTGAATAGGAAGCCTTCAATGGTCATGAGTTGTTGGACTGATGAGTTTGGATGATTTGAAAGTTTATCCTTGTAGCGGAGTGTGTGGCTCTTTATTTCCTCTCTGACTGTGGGCAATGGCAAGTCCTGATACATGAGCCTGTTGCTGATATACACGGGATTTGGTAAATCAAACGTATGGCTTTTGTCTCGAAGCGCTCGATTATGTTGAGATTGGAGTTGGCAGCTGTTCCCCACAGATAGGTCCAGATAGGTTTAAGGATAGTTTTGTAGACCATCATTTTGCTACTAGTGTTCAGCTGTGATTGGACTCCGACAAGCCACATCATGTTTCTTAGTTTGGCATTTAGGTCCTTCCTCTGTTTGTCCATATATGCTTTCTCCAGGTTAGCCTGCGATCCAAGTGCAAGCCCTGATACCTAACGTCCTCAGCGGCTGAGCCTGAGGTATTTGGATACCATTAAGTTTAACTGGTGGGCAGGAGTTTCTCCTGAGAGTGAAGGTTACATGAACATGCACAGATTTTTCTCCGTTCGCTTTAATACGCCATGAATGGTACCATTTCTCCATTTCCGTCAGGCTTTCCTGGAGATAGAGTGAGGCCGTGACTGGATCGTCGTGTGTTGCCATTGTTACATTGTCGTCAGCAAAGGTTCCTGTGAATGTATTTGCAGTTGTTGGCAGGTCTGCGGTAAACAATAGGTATAGCACGGGCCCCAAGACACTAACCTGGGGTATACCGAACGTTATGTTGCATAGGGCAGAACAAGAGTCTCCAGATCTGACTTCAAAGCATCTGTCTTTCAAATAGTCATAGTCATAGTCATAAATGTTTATTGTAATACGACCTAAGTATTTCGTAGAACGGACATGGGAGGTTCTGTTTCAGTTTTTACAAGAGCCCTTTATGCCAGACCTTTTCGAAGGCTTGACTTATGTCCAAGAACGCAGCTGAGCAGTATCGTTTCTTTTCTAGTGCTTCTGAGATGATGTTTATGGTTCTGTGGACCTGTTCAGTTGTGGAGTGTCTTTCCCGGAAACCAAATTGGTGTTCAGGTATCAGATCACCGATGTGGGGCTTCATTCGTTTGAACAGTATTTTTTCGAATAGCTTCGATAGCAGCGTTTTTTTTTTAAGTAGTTATTGAAGTTAGATGATTGTATTAAGCAAATTGATTCATATTAAAATGATTATAGACAAAAAGTGTTTCTTTTAATTTACATTATATTGAAAATAGCAGTATTCGAAAAAATCGTTTTATTCGAAGTATTCGAATACCATAAATTTTAGTATTCGAAATATTCGAATACCAATATCGAACGAATAATGCATGCCCTAGCTATAATTAATGGCTAGATTATTAATGTTACTTTGTTACCCTCAATAGTGAGGAGATCTTATAAAATGGTAACCCTGATTTTCATTGTCATTCAAGTGCTCTTTCTTCGCATAGGCTTCTGTGATTTGGCCAAGGGCCACACACATTGCGATAACATTATGCGACATTGATTTGACAGCAGCGGAGTGAAGTCTTGCGACTATGCAAAATGATACCCTGTAATCGTAGCGCATATAGACATAGACGGGGCGGGGCACATAGCTCGTAGAGCTGATGGCCGCTGGGGCAGGAAAGTTCTTGAGTGGCGACCACGAGCCGAAAGACGTAGCGTGGGCAGGCCTCCCTCTAGGTGGACCGACGATCTGGTGAAGGTCGCGGGAGGTGCCTGTATGCGAGCGGTGCAGGATCGGTCTTCGTGGAAATCCTTGGGGGAGGCCTTTGTCCAGCAGTGGACGTCTTTTCGGCTGAAACGAACGAACGAACGATACGTATTACCACTATTTACCAGACATTACTATTTATTGTATACTCGCCGGATTACACGTAGGAGCACGCGCGTTACAGCTTCGGCCTTGCATTATTATAAGATCTTGTTCCGCCATTTTTCGAACTTCCTCCGTGAGGATATCCCCGCCGAATTCTATGATAAACCTATCAAAAGTCATATTCTGCAATGTCAAAATTAATTTGCCGAAATTCGCCGAGCCAGCTATGTCAAATAATATTATTAGGTGTCAAACAGGATACGTTCAGAAATTAATATTACGATTTTAAAGATAAGACAAGACAACTTTTTATTGACGAAGTTGCTGGGACAGCTAGAAACTATATTTTTCTGGCACTTTAAGAAAATAATAAATGAATGAAAACGCAGCGTGGGACGTCCACCCACAAGGTGGACCGACGACCTGATAAAGGTAGCGGGAAGGCGCTGGATGCAGGCCGCTACCAACCGTGCGATGTGGAAGTCATTGGGGGAGGCCTATGTTCAGTAGTGGACGTCCTGTGGCTGAAATGATGATGATGATGATGAAATGAATGAAAATGACAAATCTTCGAACGTGTATAATACCGTGCCAAAGTAATCATATAATTTTGGCACCTTAATAACTATTGCCGTTTTTGTTGTAAAGATCATGCAGCGCTACTTGCGGATATTATTGGAAAGAAAACTATGTAGGCTCTAGATCTGAAGCCGCTTTAACGAACACGAAGTGCTCATACAATGCGGCGTATTTTCTTCCAGTCTTTAGTCAGGACTTTAGTCGAATTAAAACCCCGGTTGAACGTGGTATAGCCGCACTAGAATACGGTGCTTTTTTGCATAATCGCAAGACTTCGTTCCGGTGTCGACCGAATGTTATCACGATGTATGTGGCCCAGGGGTTACTGTAGCCGCTAAGGTTTGAAACTTCTTGCTTAAAATATTGTAGTCTTTGGCATAGACTACGACGGTAGTCATGGAGATAGGAGTTTGTTATCTCATGTCAGATGTAAATGGTGAAAAGAAAACTCATGATTCGTGTTATTTTTATGCAATATGTAGGTATTTTATAAAAGTGGAACCCCGAGTGATCTCCAAAACCCATTCTATTATTACATACGATTCGGCTTCGATATCTATAATACAATAGGAGTTTATTTCATGTGTCAGATGACAAGGGTGGAAACAACCTACGATTCATGTTGTTTATTTACGTGCAATAAGTGGGCATATTATAAAAGTGGAATGCCGAGTTGTATTTCTAAAACTTGTTCTATTATTTTATACTATTTGGCTGCGACTCGGCGTGACGACAATACAAAACATTTTTCGCGAATCGGTGTTCATACATTCACACAATACATTAGACGCCATGTTGTCATAAACGACATATTATAAAATTGCTGTGATTTAATATTCTTAATCATTAATTTTATGGCAAGTGTCCATCAGGAATCATTGTTCTTACACACAGAATCGTATTATTTCGCTTTCGGGTAGTAATATGTCAATCAAAATTGTTGGTTCTTAGGCGAACAATGTATGGAGAACGAACATTGTCCTTTGGCATAGAGATAGTTTGAGTCCCGGTAAAAGACATAGGATAGTTTTTATCCCGGTTTTTGAAATAGGGACGCGCGCGATAAAATTTTTCTGTGACAGACAACATTACACGCGGGCGAAGCCGCGGGCGGAATGCTAGTTTTTATACAAATTAAGGGTTTTAAACAGGACACGTCAGAAATTAAAATTGCGTTATTATAAATTAGACAACTTTTTACTGGCGGCGGTAAGAAGTTTGCCGGGTCAGCTGGTTAACAAATACCTAAAATATATTTTGATTTATTAATTAACGTAAGAGTAAACTAAGGTAGCTCATCAGCAAGCAGTGGTTGGTTAGCGCGAATTAACAGCTGGTGAAGAGAAGTTAATTAAATTCTAGCACAGCGAGGGAGCTCCCTTTCGGCGACACTCCACAGTTTTTGATTTATTTTATTTAATAGTATTAAATAAATAAATAATACTTATTGTTGGACATTTTTACACTGCGCCTCTACTCCCAAACTAAGCAAAGCTTGTACATACTATGAGTAGATACTAGACAAGGGATATAAACATACCTACTTGAACTTATATTTTTTAAATACATATGTATTATGCATAGTAAAACCCAGACCCGTCACAGAAATTAAAATTAATCATTTCAATTTCTGCCCGGCCGGGAATCGAACCCGGGACCTCTCGGTATTTAAAATTTAGTTTTTGATTTATTGATTTTCATCATTAATTTATCTATTTCACGTTCACGCTTTAACTTGAGAACGGTTGGACCGATTTCGCTCATACTTTTTTTTGTTGTGTTTGTTCAGAAAAAGGTTCTTTAGTAATAACAATTAAGAAAGATGCGTGGAAAATTAAAGAAATTAAGGAAACATAACGGCAATATTAACTTTTTAACCGACTACAAAAAAGGAAGAGGTTCTATGTTCGGCTGTATGTATTTTTTTCTTAATACAAGACAAAGTCTGCAGGAACAGCTAGTTTTCTATTTGTTTTATGTAAAAACAAGTCTAGTTGTTCACTTATCTTAGTTGCAATCGAACGCATCTTAGACGTACCAGGTATCACAACACAAGAAGTATTGATAAAATTGAAAAAACCTTCTTAAACTTTTTCTGTAATTGTATTATATAGGATATCATATTTTTGAGCTTTTTTAGAAAGCGTCGGCCGACTAAAAAATGGTAGGTACGGCGGTCAGCGCTAGTCTTTTCGAGCAATATGGGACTATTTATTCTCACTTCTCGTTGGCGCCGCTGCGACTACTGTGTAGTCAGGATCTATGTCTATAGCTTGGCCGTCAATAATAACCCAACCTGTGAAGGCTATGTTTGTCCCGGGGGAAAGGTAAACTGTCATTGAACCCGAAACGATATTAATCAGATAGTAACTGTCCTCACCATAGATTGTCTAGAAGAGATCGCTTCATAGGGATAAGACCGCCTAGTTGTACCTTGTGTGTTCCTTTTCTTTCTGTTCTGTTCTTTGGTGTGCAATAAAGAGTATTTATTATTGTTTACCTACATGGAATCTATGAAAAAACAATTTAACTTAAACGCATGACTGTGTCTTATTTTTCGAGTTAAATCAATTTTCCACTTGAAATTGGCACCAATAAACCTAGATTTGACTGCTATAAAATTGTTCCAAACGAGTAGTACCTACTTACCTTTTTACTATCCACCATTTTTAAGGGACTTTCAGGAAAGGCCTATTAATTCATGGATCTATTTTCAAAATCACATTGATCAGCTTAAACTCATTCCTGGAAGGCAACAATCTACTCGTTTACTGAATGAATATATCTACACTAAAGAACAATATTATATTATCAAGATAAAACATTATGTAAGAATATAAATCACCATCGTTGTGGTTCAATAAAGTAATCCTTTAAGTCAACTCGTAAATGATGATAGCAAATGTAGATTTAGATCTCGATATAAGGATTGAAAAATTTGGAAAAAGTACCTATAGTTTTCATTGAATCCTTATTAAAGAAGGTAGGAGAGCATTTATATTTACTTAAGTAACTTTCTTTTTACAATTAAATGAATGAATTATTTTTAAGTAAAGAATGATAAATATTTATTAAGTCCTAAGGCACCCCCTAGGATTTTTGGGTTACGTCCGATTCGAATCGCACCCCCCCTCTGACAGCCCTGTGCTGCCCGCATCCACTTTTCACTAGATCGTTGGTCCATCGATATACAGGATTAAAATAATTATCATTACGAACCATTAAGTACAATTATGCGATAAAGTGTTATCTAACTTTGTCCTCCCCCCTTGGAATTAGAACTTCGAGTCTTATAAAGAGAGAATGTCTTGATTAGGTAGTATTAAAGGCCGGTCGATCTATTCTCATAAATAAAAGACTGAATACTCAACTTTCACATTATTGCCTTAATATAATTACAATTCATCACTTAGTACAAAAGCGCGCGGAGTCATCTCCGCGCGTCCCTCTATTCTGACGTTTGATTCTCGTGTGACATTGACGTATTGTCAATGTCACTATGACAGCATCTCATTGGCTATAACGATACCGCTATTTTAACGTTTTATATTTTTCACAATTAACAGTAGGAACAACTACATTTCCCGTTGCTGCAGCATTATAATATTTTGTCCTTGGTACTACTACAGATGGACAAGTATTCCGGTTGGACCGGGGTGAATCGAAATTTTGGGTCTTTATCAAGGGTGCTTTATCAAGTTAAAGGCACTGGGTCTCTATCAGAAGGAACTCTAGGGGTGGAATCTCCATAGGCGTGGGTTAACGGGCAAGGAGATAATATCTTGGATGGTTGACAATCACTTTCCCTACAATTTAACGTTCCACCAAACTCAACACGCTTTCAAAGATAACCTCGCAGCCGCCTGCTCACACTTGACATGACACAACTGATTGACAGTTACCTTTTTCTGCGCATCAGTCGGGTGTTACGTTTAGGAATCACAAACCTTCCGCTCTACAGATTTATACAGATAACATAATATTAAGATTGGTACTATTAATCATCAATAATAATTGCAGCATCTGTGTCCGGCGCCGACACGGCCAGCCTGACTATCGCACGGCCTCGTGCGCTTAGTCCAGGGTTTGTCCATCTGTAAACATTCAATTTCTTATTATCACAGCTCGTCCATTCCTGACTACAGAGCGTGCGAATATCAGATCGTAGAATCACAATAAATACAGCTGATCAGGGCGTGATGACCCTCGATCAGGAAACCAAACCATTACAGCTGGCCCGGGCGCGAAGCCCTTTCAACCAGGAAACCAAAACATTACAGCTGGCCCGGGCGTCAGGCCCGACCAGGAAACCAAAACATTGCAGCTGGCCCGGGGTGAGGCCCCGCCGACCAGGAAACCAAAACATTACAGCTGGCCCGGGGTGAGGCCCCGCCGACCAGGAAACCAAAACATTACAGCTGGCCCGACCAGGAAACCAACACATTACAGCTGGCCGACCAGGAAACCAGAGTTTAGGTAACATGGCCCGATGCGCAAGGCTTAAGCCAAGGCTCCTTCAACCAGTTACCTCAAACCCAACTACCACTATTACTGCTGATCCAGGCATGCAGCCGTGCGACCAGGAAACCAACATTACACCAGCGTGGCCCGGGCGTAAACAGCCCCTTCAACCACGGCAACAGGGCGGCCCGGGCGCCCTTGGCCCGGCCCCCTCAACTCACTCAAAGACCCTTCCAGTTTACGTCAATCACAATAGTTTCCGTCAACCTGCACCAACTCTCAACGTCTGAGTCAGCATCCTCCATGTAAAACTTGATGAGTTGCGTAGCGTAGGTGTGCATGCTGAAAGATTTATCTCCTTTGAATAGTGCCCTTCGAATCCCACTTCTGATAAAGGCACTGGGTCTCTATCAGAAGGAACTCTAGGGGTGGAATCTCCATAGGCGTGGGTTAACGGGCAAGGAGATAATATCTTGGATGGTTGACAATCACTTTCCCTACAATTTAACGTTCCACCAAACTCAACACGCTTTCAAAGATAACCTCGCAGCCGCCTGCTCACACTTGACATGACACAACTGATTGACAGTTACCTTTTTCTGCGCATCAGTCGGGTGTTACGTTTAGGAATCACAAACCTTCCGCTCTACAGATTTATACAGATAACATAATATTAAGATTGGTACTATTAATCATCAATAATAATTGCAGCATCTGTGTCCGGCGCCGACAAAGTTAATAACGGTCGTTTTCAATAATACCGGTTGGGCGCGCGATTTTATTTGTGTAACCGTCTTATTAATAGGATGAGGGCTTATTAAATAAAATTCGGGACCCTATCATTAGGTTTTGGTTTTTGAGGAGACGCATGCAAGGCGACGTCTACAGTGGGGATGTCTGATATTTTGAGCTGATGTGTGGATAGCGGAAGGGCGTGAAGTTTAATTCTACGAGTATATTTAGAAACTTATGGCCAAAACTTTGAAACGAAGTTGAACAATTACCTACTACAACATTCAAAATGCAAATTTATTTTTCACGTCTGGCATAAATTGCAATGCTAAAAATAATCATACTGATTAAACATTCTATTACTTTATCTACTACTCTACTTGTAACTTTAATACTTGTAAAAAGATAAAGGAATATCAGCCATATAGAATCGTTTAACCATAAGTGGTTCTGTATATTTAAAATATGTGTACCTATATTAGATCTTTGCATGGTCTTATAGCTTTTTTTGTGTCATGCCTTTATTATGAAATGACTTGTAAAGACTCTTTATTATTATCTCATGGCAGTCTACTACGCTAGTCATAATTAGACCTACCCCAATACTTGCCAGTGACCAGCAAGTCCTCACTCCACCTAGCTACGAGACGTTCTAACGCTTGAAGAAGCCTGTGATGTAAAGGTGTACAAATATCCATTTTCACAAACTTTCACATACACAATATTAATAGGATACACTCGTAAGAATATAGGAGTCTGTGATACTTCGGTCCAAATATTGATAAGCTGAGCAATACTGGAGTTTGAGTTTTATTTTGAGATTTCTTTGATAATAATGCTTACCTCGTGCTTTAGGAAAGGGTTCAAGAAGTTATCCAATAGTCAGGTACATATTTATGAAAATTAGTCATCATTTATTTTATCTGCGCCATTTAAATGATAAAATTTGGTATCATTACTACTATAATAAAAAGTTTACAGCTATCATGAAAGCCAATGTATAAATAGCCTGTAAATGTATCATAACTCATAGTTTTCATTGGAATCAATTGGAAACAAGTAAGTAACCATTTCTTTCAAAATTAATCTATTCACAAGTAGCATAAGTAGAAAGATTTTTTTGTGATTTAGGTGTTTTGAAAATAATATTCAAGTTCCTATTTTGATTAAGCTTCATCGTGAGATCTAATTTTTGACGAAATAGTGTAACATAGATAACCAATGTTATTCGTAGACAAGTTAACTTTTTAAACAAATTCTTTTCAAACCGTTTCTGTAATTAACACATTTTCATTATTTCAGCTAAAAACATGAAGACCTTCATTGCTTTCTTCGCCCTCGTGGCCGTGGCCGCCGCCAACCCCCTGCCGCTGGTGCAGATCATCGTCAACGTTGATGGAGGCTCCAGCGACGCCGTCGTCGTCGACAAGCCCGTGCCCGCTCCCATACTCGTTCCCGAGGTCATCTTTCCCACTCCCGTGATCCCCGTCGACCCTGAGGCACCCGTTATTCCCGACCCCATTATTTTGCCTACTCCTGTGCTGCCCATCGTGGTGCCTGAAACTGCGGAGCCCGAACCTGTTCTGCCTGACCCCATTGTTCTGCCCACTCCCGTGCTTCCCGTGGTCATCCCTGAACAGCCCGTCGTCATCCCTGAACCCATCGTGATGCCCGAGCCCGTCGACCCCGTGGTGATCCCCGAAGCCATCGTGATCCCCGAGCCCATCGCCCCTGTGGTGATCCCTGAAGCTATCGTGATCCCTGAGCCCGTGGCCCCCGTGGTCATCCCCGAAGCCGTCGTGATCCCCGAGCCCATTGCCCCCGAGGTGATCCCTGAAGCCATCGTGATCCCCGAGCCTGTGGCTCCCGTGGTCATCCCCGAAGCGGTCGTGATCCCCGAACCCATCGCCCCCGAGGTGATCCCTGAAGCTATCGTGATCCCTGACCCCGTGGCTCCCGTGGTCATCCCCGAAGCCGTCGTGCTCCCCGAAATTCTTAACTAAATCAACTTTGGAGGGAGACTGTCGAACACCAGCTTAAGCTGTGCTGCTTTTTGCGTGTAACACAATGAAAGCAAAATCTTGAAAACTATGTTCAACAGATATACCAATATTTTGGTTCTGTACCTACTGTTTCCAATAAATATTTTTGTACTTAAACTCCTGTGTTTGTTTTTGTTTATTAATGAATTGAGTGGATCTCATAAACTCAATATATTAAGCTACCTTTAACGTTGGTTGCACTATAACGTTTCAATTAATTGTATGGAAGACAAAATAAAGGTGTTATTAATAAGCATAAGTATTTGAGTGACAAGAACTGAATACATGTTGGATGAAGAAAAGATGAATACATTCTCACATGAAGCTTAATTGTATAGAGAAAAATAGTCTAAAAATATGTAAAATCTATATCTATACTTATAATAAATCTGTAGAGAGGTCAATTCTGTACATGGAATATATTTTCAAAATAAATCAGGGGGTGATTAGTGATCGACAGTGTAAATGCAATCAGTAAAATTTTTGTGTCTGTCTGTCTGTCTGTATGTTCCTTATAGAAACAAAAACTACTCCACGGATTTTAACGAAACTTGGTACAATTATTCTTCATACTCCTGGGCAGGTTATAGTATACTTAGGAGCAGAGTGGTGAAGGGATATTTTGGGAAAACGGGAGAAGTTACTCCATTTTTTAAGTTTCCGTCGCGTGTGCAGCCTTAATGGTTAAATTTGGAAGGGACGTAGCTTAGGAGGTACCGTAGAGGTGCACTAAGAAAGGAATTCCCGAAATTCCCACGGGAACGGGAATTAGCGGGAAAATCCTTTTGTATGAAAAATCTAAACCGCTTAAGTTAGACGCTTGAAATTTGGCATGCAGGTACCTTAGTAAACTTAAAGCTTAGTTACAATAGGAAATTGCAAAATTCCCACGGGAACGGGAGTTAGCGGGAAAAAACATTTGTATGAAAAAATCTAAACCGCGTAAGATAGATGAAGGGGGTAAAACGGGATCCACGCGTACGAAGTCGCGGGCGGCCGCTAGTATAAAATATTTGCCACTATCACTTTACTCAATAGTCCGACACAGTCTATCTAAATAGATTAGGGGAATTATTATCCGGGCGAATAAATAACATATGGATGACATGATATGTAATGAGATATTTAAATACTAAACCGAGCGGTGTTCAATTATATTATTTGCGAAAAAATTACTTTACTAGCGATAAACTATTATCAATGACGTCAAATAAGCACAAAAGTAATATACTCGTAGGTGCTACGAAAGTGTTTTCTAATCATAAATTGTCGTAGCCAAATGTTGACATTTACACACTTATACGAGTATCTATAATAGGAATCATTATTATTTCAGTTTGAGTTAACTACAAAAGGTAATATAATCTGGAAATACTTAGTCGATGACGTCATGTCTTGTAAAAAGATTAATGAAACGAATGAACTTGAAAACTTGCGTCATTCTTTTATTTATCCCGATTCCTTCCACTGGTCAATTCCAACCCCATGAGCCAGTGACGTCATCGATCGGAATGTATGAGTCAGGTACACGTAAGCCTCTCTCCCGTCCCACGGAAAGTTAAACAGGTCTGAAGCAAGTATTTATGTATGGTCCCTCACTATATTATATCTATCCGCAGTTAAGAGTTGAAGCAAATATTTTGCAGTTGAAATAATTTATTTGACGTATTATTAATCACTCCTCAGTCATTAATGTTCTGTTAAGTTATTAAAAAATCTTAAATGATTTAGGGTAAGTTAGGAAGGCTACAGGAAGAACCAATAAATGCTAACAATCTTTTGGCATAAACCGCCGAACCAATGCCTAATAAGAGTTACAATTTACTACTTTAATCAGCACGAAATCCCATTATTTAAACAAGTGACAATCGTACCAAGGTCTAGTTAGACCTAAACACACAAGTCGCGACATCTACTTTTCAGAGCTAAAAATAGCGAGGTTGATTCACGCAAAAGAAGGGAATTTCATGTCGGTTTCCTTATTGCTAGGCTCTAATCGGGCTGCGACGAGTGACGTCACCCGATTATGCGCATGCACATTGTCGTCTAAAGATAACCAACAACGGGTTCTTGGAACGCCGTCTCGCATCACGGAGCTCGAGTTTTTGCGCACCTGCTCTTATTCGTAGTTTAATTGTGGCTTTGCAAATGGTGCCATCAATTACAGTGACAGTTTATTTTTTACTCGAGACTCGCTTATTGGTTTTGATTAGTGACCGACCGAAACATGTTATTTTGCCGAAACCGAAACCGAAACCGAAGGTTCGGTTTCATTGTATTTTCGGCCGAAACCGAAACCGAAACCGAACCTTTTATAGAATAAAAAAAGTCCTTAAAAAGTCGAAAAAACGTTATAGGTGTACCAGAATCTCATGGCAAATAGGGAAAATAAACTTTGTTGAGAGCAATACTGGGGAAATTCGAATAAACGATCTTGATATTGTTTAATTTTTTACTTTTATGACTATAATATTAATGAACATGAAGTACGAGTATACATTTTAGGTAGGAATGTGTATGAAGAATGTTGTTATACATAGGGTTTTTAACATAGGAAAATGTCTTGAAAAATAAATAAATCGTATATTACTTTAAGTAACTAATTTTATTATGAATCATACTTTTAACTTATCACTTCATTCAAAACTAGAAAACGATTCTGAGAACTCCAATTGCATTTCTTGTTCTTCAATAGATGATCAAGATAAAGAGGTATTGTAAATAAATTGCTCTTCCAGCATTTCAATGGAGAAGTTTCCTGATGTTAAAAACACTATATTTCTCAGAATGGGATTAAAATATATACTAAAACTAAAAAGACGGTGAATTTTTTTTTTAAATCGATCAAGAAATGTCTGGGAAATTAATTATTTAAATTACCTGCATATTTTCGCGTGGAACTGAAACAGGCGGTGCCGTTCTTTTTGTATATGGCCAGGTCTGGGATATTTAAAAAGGTTACAAAATTTTACTAAGAAAGAATCTTGAGTGACCTTAGCTGAAAAATTAAAAACTGCTAGATTTTAAAAAAATGGATCTGTCAACAGCACCGGATTAGGGGTGATTTACTGTTTGTACTCCGAATGACTGTCGTGAATACACCGATCAAAATGGCGTGAATAGTTATGCGCAACTTTAGGGCCCTGTAACTTATTCATTTGTAGAGATATTTTCATGATTCTTTCACAATTATTATTAGTTTTACTTATATTTATTTCAAGTTTATTTAAAGAAAGAAATTGGAAACTTCTCCATTATTCAATCTTGCTTGATGAAATCTTTTTCATTTTTCTTTACATGGTCATAACATTGTGAGATATACCTGAAAACCCCGATAAAGCAGCTTACTTAATGTAAGAATAATATAATAAAAAAGTAAAAACATAACCCTCCTTCTGCCGCAGTTGGGTAATAAACTAAATGTATCAAAACATTTCAGTCCAACTTACTGTCAACTCGACGACGCGCTTTTGAATCAAAGATTGACTTTGATTATTATGCCTTATTTTACAATTCACATTGAAAACAATATGACCTGCTTGAGCTTTTTCGACTTTTTCACAAAAATAAGAAATAGTCAAGAAGAGATTACAAATTTTTTGCAGCGGCTGACAGATTTCATAATTTTCATTGACAGGTGACAATTAAACCATAGACAATTATTATTGCCATATGAAAAACACACTTTTCCAATATTTTTGTTTGCCATGAGATTCTGGTAGACTTATAGTAAGCCCATTTTTTTCTAAAATTAATATCTCGCCGACCTATAATTACAGGTTTCTACTTTCAAAGATTTATCACAATGAAAAAATGGCAATGCCAGATTTTGTATGGAAGGTGGCGTCTTTTTTTTTTCGCGCGGCCATCGACCAAACTTTGTTTTTTGATTACAAAATAGTGTATTAAACCAAACTTACTATGACATGTATACCTCTAAACTCAGTCTGAACTGAGTTACGAGCGTTAGAAGTTTGATGATTTTACATACTAGATTTGCTTTTTGCGCGCAAGTTTTGTAAGAAATTGCAACAAAATATTGCGCTATTTTTTTATTGCGCTGATTCTACTCCACACTGATGTCTGGAGCCTTTAATGGATGGTATTGTTTGTTTACACATAGGTACAATGTCACTATTTTGTTACAATTTCTTACAAAACTTGCGCGCAAAAAGCAAATCTAGTATGTAAATCATCAAACTTCTAATGCTCGTAACTCAGTTCAGACTGAGTTTAGAGGTATACATGTCATAGTAAGTTTGGTTTATTACACTATTTTGTATCTAAAAAACATGGTTTGTTCGATGGCCGCGCGAAAAAAAAAGACGCCAATTTCCGGCATTGTCTTTTCAGCACAGTTACAGAGGTTCTGTTTGAAAATTTAACTACCCTAAGGTACGATGTTGTAAGTTTCGGCGCGGCCGAAAGGTTCGGCCGTTTTTGGCCGAAACCGAAACTCGGACCGAAACTTGATTTTTTGGCCGAAACTGGCCGAAACCGAAACCGAAACCGAAATTTCGGTCGGACACTAGTTTTGATTAATGACAGAAACAAGGTGCAGCTTTCGTAGGTCTTATTTATCAATTTTTTAATAGTTGAGGAAAAATATAAGTTACAACAAATGGGTAATGGTTTCTATGATTTCTCAAAATGGTTAATTATAAACTCTATAACGAGTGTTGATTCATATTTTTTTACTAAAGTTACTTGTCTGTCTAATTGGTCACTTCTCTCTCAGTACTTCTATCTACTTCTTTTTTATATTTTGGAACTTTTTATGTAAGGATAACTTTGTCAGTTTCAGTTACTATGCTATAATTGATAAATAAGATTTACTTATGTCAAAACCGTTGCAACAGTTAACAAGCAGTTAAGTTTCAAGCACTTGGTTAAATCATAATTTTCATGAAACAATAAAGCTTAATTGATTGAGAAAATTCATGATCATAATTGTGATTATTATAATCTCGCCTTTTAGGTTTAGTATTCATCGTCAATACTGGCACAAAAAGTAGAGTTCGCTGTCGGAATGGATAGAGTTTGTGATATTTCTCACAGAACTTGATTTAACCCCCGAATATTTGACATAACGTGTATCCGAGATGCTTTGTATTCAGGTATTTGTCTCTGTATCTTTTTATGCGTTTATCTGAGTCAACGTAGTCCCCAAACGGATGAGCCGATTAAAAATGACTTTTTTGATTAAAAGGTAGCTTGCTTTGAAAAAATCGAACTGCCTAAGGCTCAATCCCTGCCTTAGGCAGTTCGATTTTTTCAAGTTATTTATAATTTTCAAATTAGTTTGAGATGCGACTCTTAATGCTAAAAATTAAATAACTAGGTAGCTTGATTAGCAATGATTCGAGAAAATCGGCTTAGCCGTTTGATAAGAACTCGATAAATACTTAATGCAATTTTATATGCGTACCAACTTGCATAAATTCAAATCAAGTTGCATTTATTGTGTGTTGTCACAACTAAGTTATAGTATCTTTTATTATACCCACTCGTACAAAAGTAAAAGCAATTCCGTTTAAGTAAATGTTTTATCGATAAGGGAAGAAAAGTATATCTTTCAGGATTTCGTTTACGAATATAGGAGTTCTGATATTGATTTAATTTCCCAGTTCTCTTTGAATAACCTATAAGTGTACCGCTGTTAAATAAAGTAGCGAACGTACTCTATCTCTAACATATCTACTTGAATGTTGCCTTAAGAGACGAGCTTCGGCAATAATTTATTGATGGAGGGCTACCATCTTGTCTACTTGACTATTCGAATGCAGGGTCGCTATCGCCTCTTCGGTGACCTTGGCCCACTTCGCCAGCCTCGTTCCCGGCACTTATCGGATAGTGCATTAGATTCATTAGCGTCCCCACTGCACTTAATTAAGCAGCATTCCCTGTCGTATCGCACCGAGAATAGCTCGGTTATTTATAGACAGTGTCGATAAACGTTGTCTTTAATTAGCTATAAAATCTATGAGACTAAAGTTATCTAATGAACATGTCTCTTTGCGTGATTTGTGTGGTTTTTGACAGTTACGAGACTGATCGTATCCTACGTTTACTTACTGATTGAAAACTTTCTACCCTATTGCCAAATTTTACATGAAATTTTTCCCTCTGACCATCCTACTAATTAGTAATTATAAAAATCAAATAGATTACATCCTAATTAAAGCAAGATGGAGGACTTCTATTAAAAATGCTCATACTCTTCCTGGAGCCGACTGCGGATCGGATCACCAACCGTTGATTGCAAGGATACAGCTTAAACTTAAAGCATCCAGGAAAGTAAGCAATAAACGAAGGATGGAGGTGAAGGATAACACTAAATTTATAGCGGTGCTTGAGAAAAATTGGGATCAGTGGATTGATGCGAAGTCGGTTGGAAAGACTTCGGATCAACTGTGGACCAGTGCGAAAACCCTTTTGGAAAGCGCAGTTAGGGAGTGTAATACGCCTTCGACAACCGTAAAACGGCAACACTGGATGAGTGATGATACTCTGGGGCTGGTTGAGGAGAGACGAAGACTCAAATCTACGGGTGCTAACATCAGAAAATTGAATAGCCTCTCTGCAAAAATCCAAGCTGGATGCAGGCGAGATCTAAATAACAATCTGCGGAATATCTGTGCAGAAATTGAAGTACATGCAGACAAGTACGAAACCAGAGACCTCCATCAGAAGATCCGGTCACTAACTAGGACACTCTCATCGAAGACCTGGGCGATAGAGAATCATAATGGTGAGCTAATTACAGAAATGGATGGGATATCTGAAACATGGAAGATCTACTGTGAGGCTTTGTTTCAGGATCCAAACTCACAAGAATTTCCATCAACAGAACCAGGGAATGATCTAGAACCAGACATTCTTAAAGAAGAGGTACGTGCCGCTATCAAACACCTGAAAACTGGTAAAGCTACTGGTATAGATGTCATCCCGATAGAGGTAGTCAAGGCTGCGGGGGATCACGCTGTCCAAATATTTCATACTATATGCAATAAAATCTGGCATACCGGTACATGGCCAAGAGAATGGGTCCATACAATCTTCATTCCTCTTCATAAGAAGGGCTCCACAAAAGTATGCGGTAATTATAGACTCATTGCTCTAATATCCCACGCGAGTAAAATACTGCTACACATTCTGAATGAGCGCCTTAAGGCCTTCCTTTCGAAAGAAATCGCTCCTGAGCAGGCGGGTTTTGTAAAAGGAAAGGGCACCCGCGAGCAAATTTTTACAGTGCGCCAGATCATCGAGAAAGCGAGAGAGTTTAACAAGCCTACATATATCTGCTTTGTAGACTTCTCGAAAGCATTCGACTCGGTGAGGTGGCCAGTTTTATGGGGATTTTTGCTGGAAATGGGCACGCCGAAACATCTTGTCCACTTGCTCAGACGCCTGTACGAGAGCGGATTGGCATCAGTAAAAACAGATGAAACGCTGTCGAGTCATTTCCATCCGGATGCAGGAGTACGCCAGGGCTGCATTATTTCACCGCTACTTTTCAACATCTATACAGAGATGATAATGAGAATTGCCTTAGAAGATTGGACGGACGGAGTCGTAATTGGCGGTAAAAGGATCTCCAACTTGCGATATGCGGATGACACGACCTTATTCGCTACTGATGCTCGTCATATGGAAGATCTGCTGCACAAGATGGAAGCTACAAGCCGAGAATTTGGATTGAAAATAAATCGCACAAAAACCAAAATGATGATTGTCGACCGCGCCAATAACAACTTACCAGGGATTACACACATAGGGAATTGCGAGGTTGTTAAATCATACATTTATCTTGGGGCATTGATATCCAATGAAGGCGGGTGCATAGACGAAATCAAGCGACGCAACGCAGTCACTAGGTCTGCTATGGACAAAATGAGGAAGATTTGGGGCAACAGAAACATCACCAAGGCCACGAAAACCAGGCTCGTTTATTGCCTAATATTCCCCATTTTCCTCTATGCGTCGGAAACATGGACTCTTCGTGAAACCGAAAGGAAGAAGATTGACGCATTGGAGATGTGGTGCTGGAGACGGATGCTGGGAATATCGTGGACCGAGTTTCGTACCAATGACTCCATATTAAATGAACTCGGCATCAGACAGCGCCTATCAACCACGGTTCGGTCACGCATTTTAACCTTCTTCGGCCATGTATCTCGGCGCAGTAATGACTCCATAGAGCGTCTCGTAGTACAGGGAAAAGTTGAGGGCACCAGACCACGTGGTAGATCACCAATGAGATGGACGGACCAGATCAAGGCCGCAACTAAGTGCTCGGTTAGCGAAAGTACCCGGAAAGCTGCAGTCCGCGAGGAATGGCGCCGTGTTACGAGGAACATCACTCTGAATAGTGATTCAAAATGATGACCACGACCACTCTGACAAGAGTGTACCGACTGAGAAGAAGATCCTACTAATTACCTAAGTAGGTAGGTATTATACTAACAATGTATGCTCAGAAGATTTTTGGAAAATATATTTTACAGTGTTATCTACAGTTCCACTCAGTGTTTTTCTATTACCTAAGTAGGTACCTACTAGTGATTGTGTTTTATTTCAAGACCACAGAGTTGTTACCATTTGCACTATAAGTACAGCACCTGCACAGTTAAAATGTAGTTATCATAAACACCTAATTGACGAAATTGTCATTATAAAGATATTTTATTATCAAAAAAGGAAATTGGTTTAATGCTCAATTATCATTTAATTTCCAGATGTTTGGCTCAATATAAATAGGTATAAGTCAATTTATGACTTGTTATCATGAATGCACAAAGTCCATTACATATTTAAAAAAACATTACCTACAACAAGATCAAAAATATGATAATAATTCTAATCAAAGTCAAATTATAAAAAACAATAATCTTAATCAAAATTACATGGCATGTACTCCACGTAAACTTTACTTACTGACCTCAAAATCATGAATTTGTTAACATAATTAGAAACGCATAGAACGAACCCAAGTTCAACGTTCTTTTCAATAATTTTAATTCTTCTATCTCGTAATCTTGTATTTACTTATCTAAATCAAGTATTTCATTATTTTTGCGGTATGTAGTTTCACGGAACGTGAAATAATGATAAATGGTGTTCATTAAAATTTTAAAGATAATACAAAAAGTATTCCGCAGGTATACGAGATGTATAATTTGTCACGAGCGCGACGTTTGTGTATTGTGAGGCAGTGCTAAAAGATTTGAAGCGATTTAGGGCAAGGTAACTGCATTTTCAAGGTCAAGGTACAGTCGTTGAAAATATATTCGTCATTTTTAAATAACCACATTACCTACCTAATAAGTAACGATTTTAAGAAAACAGAGACTCTACTACGTATGCCTAAAATATTCTGCTAGCCAGCATCATCGAACTTATAGTAATACTTTTACAAGCAAGCAACTTCGTGCTTCTGAAGATGACGAAACTTATTACAACACTGCATTATTAGATTGTTTCATTATTTCTCATTTGTAAAGTGATTAATGTTAGAAAAATACAAGTTACCTTAGCAAATGAAAGACACATTTTCCTCATACTATCTCAGTATTTCTGTGCGATTTTGCTATTTCTTGATGGTCGTACCTATTTCATTATTCAAGATCTACCGGTGTGCCCTATACGTGTAAATTTATACGGAACACTACTTATTACTCGTTTATTACTATTCCCTACTGGCTACATTTTTTATTCATAACTGAGTTTCACATTAATTATGTTCAAGTTAATCCATAATAAAACGGATACCACTGAGAAAAGTTGCTGAGTTAAAAATATTCTTTATAGAGCCTTTTCAGAACCCTAAAAAGGCTCTAAAGTTAATAAAACTAAGCTGTATTTTACTAATAGTCGTATTGATTTATGTGCACTCATAGCACCAGCAATTTGGGAAACTTGTTTCGAACTCGTATAAATAAAGTTATATGGATTTTCATGAAAACTTCATGACTCTACATTTATGTTTGGCCATACTGCATCACCTATAGTAAATAGAATTGTAAAATTCCTTCAAAAACTTAAAATTAAACATTAAGCAAGCACATTCATACCTAATCATAAACACTATAAGATGATCTCTTTACTGAATCATTTTAAACTACCAATCTGAACATCTTGGCAAATAAAACAAACATTTGTGTATGTAAGTGTCCCTCCCAGTATTATTTGCAGTGATACAGCAGATCTCAAAATGACTGATGCGTTTCTTCACAAAGGGCAGGTGGACCACTTATACTCAAACATAATTGATGGCGAAAAAAATGTGCATGATCTCCGAAAATGATTGAGAGCGGTACGAGAATTGTTATTATGGAAAAATTTGGTATACGAACAGGACAACTAAATAATATTCTGTTTAGCATTCAATGACATTGGACAACTCTTCTGACTGAACAGTCACACTCTTGCTAGTGTCATTGTAGAGTCATACTTTTAATTTAGTAGCATATATATTTTTTTGTTGTAGCGTGACTTTTTAACCAGAGTTAAAAAACTTTTAACTGTGTTTTACAAAGTTAAATCTTCGTAATACAGCATTCCTTCATAGTGAAGAATTTTATGGGTAGAGCGGTAATTGAAATAAAGTATGATCCTAACTGCGTATGATTCAAATATACCAGCAACTTTAATGAGATGTGATGAGATTCGTAAGCAGTAAACAACTGTTGATGATAATATGAAAGAGCAAGTAAAAAAGTCGCAAATGACTAAATGTACGATCAAGAGGCAGGTCTGCACAAAATGAAGCCTGACTGAAAATAGGTTTCCTTAACAATGACGAGGAAAATGTATAAACTACATACTCCTTATGAGTTAAAGCCCGACCAGGAACATAAAAACCCTCGCCATGTTGCGGAAAACTAATGGTACTAATTTCTTTTAATGGCAACAGTAACTGAAAACTTCATTGACATGTCACCTTGCATGTCAGTCTATTGCTGTCAAAGTGTAAACAACCTTTATTTTAAATGTGCGCAATTGATTTTGTGAATTAAATTGCTAAAATCTTTTTATAGTCGTGAAAGAAAAGTGGTTCACAATGTGTTAAAGTATTTGTCGAAGAGAAATACTAAGGGTTCGGACAATATTTTCATTGAATAATGTTTCTGACAAAGGTTGTCAAATTGACTGACATGTTTATCACATAGTACAGTCCACTATGAAAATTAGCTGTGGTTTGTTTCAACTACCTATTTTAAAAAATGTTGTCACTTTCTAAGTGTTGAATTTTATGGAATTGGGAAAGAAGTACCGAGTTTGAAGCGTTCATTAGCAAACATTGCAGTTGAATATTCAATTTCTGAGTTTGATTATTGATGAATAATAAAATAAATCCTACTAGTTCGATTGATGGTTTCATTTAATTTATTTAAACCAGGTTACCTATAATAATATTTTTTCGTTAATTTATGAAAATATCAAATTAGCCCGTAATCCTGAATCCTGATACATAAAGTTAGCCTATTAATTTAACACAGGTACGACTGTACTCAGTGTTGCACTATCAAATGCAATTGACGCGCCTCTGTGCCAGGGTTTTTATGTTCCTGGTCAGGCTATAGTTGCGTTTAATTTACGTTTTGATAATATTGCATTGTAAATACAAAGGCAACGTTGCTTGTTAGTGAATATTTTTATTGATCAAATTCTGATACATCTTTCTCCAAAAGAAATGCTTATTACTTATTCTAGTGACATATTATTTCACTTAAATATTTCTAAAGGACGTGTTTATATTTGGTTGAACCTATGTACTTTTAATTACTTAGGTACCAAGTAATTAAAAGCCGATTTTCTTGTGAAAAAAATTGTACTTATTGTTAAAAACAATAAAAAGGTTTGAAATGTAATTTAAAAGTATAATCTCAAATAAATTAAGCTATTTATTCCATCTAAAGAGCTAAACACGAACTTTCATTCCAAGCCGCGCATGCCCGCCCAGGTGCATTATATTTCCACAGCTTTCCATGAAAGAGTTGCCCCCACCCCGCTGGCCCGTGAAAGCACCGCGGTCGTGCGCGGGCGCCGCGAAGTGTGTCACGCGGGTCGACGAACGCCGGCCTAGACCCACATACTGCAATTGGGGCACAATCAGCGACAGTATAGCGAGCACGTTGACCCCGCGCGGTGAAATGCTCATCTCTCTCCTTCACACTCTTTCTCTCGACGTTGCTTAGCAACCGACGGCTTTCCCATCCGACTCACAGGCACCATAGCGCCGCGCTTTTTACGATGCACGCTTGTTTGCGTATCAATAACTCTCAGCAACCATATTTTGCTAACAATATCGTTGCCGATACGATGTCGTGCCGGCTCGTCAATGTTTGTATTTTCTCTCGGACAATACCGCTCGCATGTGACCATCCGAACTATTCAACGGAACTTACACATAAGAAACTGTCATTAAAATATCAAATAAATACTAGAATGTTCATCTTAAACTGTCTTGATACTTGACGGCGACAAGTTGTTTGATCGACTTTTGTCAGTTCTTCGATTAATTCGCTGGTATAGTTAGGTGGATGTACCGAGAATATAGCACGGGCATGGTATTGTATCGGTAGAGAAGCGGAACAAGGAATGGAAGTGGTGATCGTGGTAGCGGCCTCGCGACCGGCCGGCTGCCCGCGCTGGCATGCGCATGCGTGATCTACGTACGAATAGACCAAGCATGTATGAACAAAAAGATTTTCACTTTCAGGTATATGCATCAAAAATATCTGGCATGGGTAGTTTTTACACTTTTTGCCGGAGAATAGCGACAGTTTTACACACTATGTCAATTTTAATCAGCCAGTTTTATCTCTTTGCGAGTTGTTAAGTGAAATAATATGCAAGGATGACGTACTTAATGTGTTTTAACAAGTATTCATTGAATAGAAACAGAAAAAAACTATGCCGAATCAACTGAAAAACTGATCTCAAACTTTACTCACCCTGTAAATTTTACAAAACGGAAGTAGGCAAGAACGTCAAAATCTATGATTCAACTTGCAGTATGTTACTCTCTGATGTGAGTCTATTTTATTCTTTATTTTAGCCAAAACCCTAATAAAACGTCTTGTTAAGGAAGACGCACCCTTTCTTTGAACCTATGCATCATGCATTTACGACTCGTCTAGACAGTGCAGTAAATTCTGGAACAGACGTCATTGAGCATGAACGCGAGAGCGTCGATTTTATTTTCATTAAGATGTCTAGCTAATATAACCGAAGCGCGGCTACAAACAAATAAGAGCGAACGGAAAAGAAAGTAAAAATGAGTGCATCGATATAAGAACTAGGCAAACGTGTGGTGCCGAGAAACATGCGCGAGCTCGCTCATCTAGGCAGAAAAAGTGACGGCTGCATAACTGGGAACTTGGAGATTCGGAACGAGTATTGTGTCTTCGTTCCCGCGCCTCCTGCACTCACACCGCATTTTTCCCCTACTTCTTCACTTTCTTCATGTACACTTTCTAGGCTTTATGGTGAAATGTCTACGCTTTCTAACGTAACACTAGTGCAAGTTTTTCTTGTCGGCCACCATTTGTAATGAAAACGAGTGGATGTTGTCATTGGTGTTGATCATTTCTCTGTTGATTCTATCGACGTTTTAATTAGCCACCATACATGTAGTTATTTACCCTCACATGTAGCAGCGAAAGCTTTCCAATCTTGAGATATGTTTTAGAAATTATTTTAAGATTCTCCTGCAGGAGAATACCGTGGTATTTCAGCATAAGAAAAACTTGGCACAAATAATGAGAAACATCATTACGGTCTAGAACTGGATGAATACACTGGAAGGTAACAAGTATAGGTTGAAAGATATCGTCGGCGTGCAAAATAAACAACCTCTCACCGGCGTTATTCGCTTTGTAACGTTTGTATTTAGGTCAGCATCTCAGTGGAGGCTTGCTCTGGAAATCTGCATAGACGGATGTCGGCGCTATTAGATATTGTAGGTTTCTCTATCGGAGAAACTTTCGGAGTGAGCGAAGTGTGTCGGCCCGCGGGCAGCGCTGGTCGTGCACCCACGGAAATGGGTCCCCGCCATAAACCAAACCGTGTCTAAGTGGGGCATCGCAGGCGCGGGATCGCGGCTTACCGAACGCTATGTAAATCGCTAGGAACTTTCTTCCGGCGACTTGGCGAGAGGGCATTGTATCGATTTCTCCGGCGCGCGAGACGATTGTCGCCATCCCGAAACATTGTAGTGTGTGTCGGAGTGAAATGGGTTCAATTGTTTTGTAGATCGCTGCAGCTGGCTCGATATTTCTGTTACTACGGTAAGTAAAGAGATTTGAATCATACGTATTGAAATTCAAAATGTAGCTTTTTCTAACTTTTATTTATTTGCTGATAAATCTTATACAAATACTGTCGACCATTGTAGACATGAATCCATTATGTCTATCTTTATGCTAGGGTATCCCGGGAATAAGTTCCCAAGGGATGTACAAAAAAGCGTCTCTGTTACAAAACGAATTCCATGTAGAGGTCACAGCCCCAGGCAAATGTTACCAACTGGTTGATAATTCAGGCACAAGTATTTAATTATTCCTACTTATAATTATGATAATATGGGCATGCTGCTGTTGTGTACCCGCTATTCATGTTCAGAAGTGCTAAAATTATGATTCTCCATAACAGGCAGGTAGGATGATCATTTCTTCTGAAAAAGGTCAGATTATGATCAAGTGTAAGTAGCCCATTCGACAAAAAAAGGTAACCGGTGAGGTGTAGCCATAAAACGCGATGGTTTCGTCAGTGATTTGCCATCGACTTTTTTGTGATTCAAAATCGCTATAAAAGTTAAGTATCGTAATAAAATGAGGGCTTGCTTAGTAGGTATTTTGGGAGCGATCAATCGGCTTGGAGACCACGACCCGCGCAACACGCCGGCGGCCTGCGCGCAGCGGTAACCTACTTGCCGATCGTTGATCTCTTTGTTTGTAAACATGGCGTCGCCAGCGCTGGCGCAGCCTTGCGCTACTGCTTTAAGCTTTAAGGTTCTATATTTTAATTTAAAAAAAAACAGTTCAATAATATGACATTTCACGGCGCACCAATTCTGAATGACTCATATGTGTATTTTTTGCAGCAGTTGCATGCAGTGATTTCATTTGTGAATCATTCTTTGACTGAATTGCCAAATTGTAGGCACTCATTTAAATGTCCACGCAAGTAAAACTGTGTTCAGGGCATGAGTAATACATTCGTTGGATGCGTTGGTTGTATTTCTTCGCAATTAAATCAAATAACTTAACAGTCTAGTTAGTATCTTGAAGCAATTATTTAAATCCGTGATCCGCTCAAGCTCTATAAAGATATGATTTCACAGAACGTTTCTCGAAAAGGAGATTAATAAGATCACGACAATACTTTTGAAATGCCATTAAAATATCGCTGAAGGAAATGCTCTATAAATTGCACTACATCATTCTAAAAGTATAATTATTACTAACGATACGTTTTTAAATGATAATAAATTCTAATTACCTTTCGATAAAGAGTATTGCTTTCCAGTTTATACTAGGCGTTATCTAAATACATGATTCCAGCAAATTACAGGCAAATTGTTTTCACACTAAAACAACACGGTTATATTTTTGTAAGTAAATGGTATGTGAGCCCAAAAATTTAAGTATCTTTGAATAATAAGGCCATGGAAGCGGAACAAACACACTCACTTTCACATTTACAATATTTACCACTATATTAATCTAGTGGCTCTACTAAACTACAGCTCCAAACGAGTTTGAGTTGATTCTTATTGGTGTTTTTTGTTACCATAACAAACTTATTTTAAAATGTACAAAATATTTGACACTTTGTATAAAACGTTAAATTAAACTTCTCGTAACAATGACCAGCTCTCAACGATTGTGATCTGCATTCAACAATAGTGGGAAAATAGGTTGATATTAATAAATTAATTATTAAAATATTATAAATAACTTTATAATTAATAAGATGCAAGTATTTCTTCTAATGAAGTCTCGCTAAGGTATTTTTACATTATCATTCAATTACAATAGAATAAACCTTAATACTTTCGTTATGCTTGGATATCATTTTTATTTCTACAATTTATATTAATGGGAATTTAAACAATTTATATTGATTACAAAATTTTGAAATAAATTACAGAATGAAACTTAATAAATGTTTTTTTTACATATTTCATTAAGATAACTATTCAAGTATAATACCTAAAAGCTTGAAGATGCCATTTCGTCCTAGACTGTTGTCACTTGCAACTCGATGCACGTTTGAGTTCAAAGTGTTTCAATGTTTTGTTCTTCAACTTCTCGACACTTTAGAACGCAAAATAACACCAGATTTTTAAACTAAACAAGCGCCCCAAAGTCAAAGAATAAACTAAGTAAAATATTTTAGTCGAAATGGAATGCGAAAGTTTAAAACCTTATACATATACTCCCAGGGTGGCATTTTTGAGATGTCCATATTTCTTCTTTGTTTTCATATCACCGGTACTCCGTGATTCAGTGGTTAGTGTTAAACCTTTCCGAACTCCGATATTTCCAGGTTTGGCGTAAAATCACTTTGTTTGTTTGATACCGTCCCTTAGGAGTTCCATAGGGACACCACGACGGAGCATGGTGGTGACCCTGGGCCCAAGTAATAAGCGATAATAAAATTATTGTGTTGTCGGCCGTTTGGTGTTGCGTTTCATCCAAATGACGTCCACTGCTGGACAAAGGCCTCCTCCAAGGTTTTCCACAATGCACGGTCCTGCGCTGCCCGCATCCAGGCTCTTCCCGCGACCTTTACCAGATCGTCGGTCCACCTAGTAGGAGGCCTGCCCACGCTACGTCTTCCAGCCCAAAGTTATTATAGCGAAGAAATAGTTAATTTGGGAAAATAGGCACCAATATTCCATTGGAATAACTTTAAATTGAACATTGGACAAATTAATATTTACTGTGGTCATTTAAGGATATAATTCTTACAGGGTTGAATCCGCTTAATATTATCCAAATAGATTTGGAGGATCAGTACCTACTTAAATCGATCCGCAGCAAGTTTTATATTATTAAGTAACGCAACGCCTGCTTTATAATCAACGAAATAATGTTCCGTGTGAACCAAATTAAAATTTGTAGACCTAGTTACTTAGGCGTTATAGTAGAAAAACTAACTGTTTTGATTTATCATAAGAAGTGATAATTGTAATAAATATAAGGCCTTAGCACTTAATGCATTTTGATTTAGTTAAAATATTAATGTTTTTATCTTTATTACTAAATAATTATTATAAGGTAACAACAATACTTCGGTAAGATATACCTAATAGATTGTAGTATCTCAGTAGGTAATCTGCTCGGCCACTTATACGAAAATAATACTTACTAACGTTTGTTAAGTATGCCAGTAGTGTAATACGAGTTTAAGGTGGCAGACATTATATTTTTAACAAATTCATAAAGTAATTAAAATACAAAATGTGATGTCATGGTTTGCTGTTGTTTCCATTCTTAATAGTTTTCTTGGAAACGCCTTTGCCTGTGTGCAACTGCATACAGATCGAGTTTCAACACCTGAGTATTTGAAATGATGTTATTAACAAGACTACAATAGTTGGGACTGTGAGAACTTTTTTACAAACGTAATACTCTCCAATACCACATGTGTACATAAGTGCATTCTTTTATAAAGGATTCATTCTGTCCATAAAATTAGCCCATAATTTTTCATTTACCTAAACTCAAACAATACATCAAGCAATCTACAATATTGACAGACATGATTGCTTACTTTTGCTCATGTAAGTACAGTTTGCCGCCCAAATATTACACCTCATTGTTTTATAGCCTCAGCTCTCCGTGCGTTGATAAACAGTGCATGAGATCTGACCTCAATACTTGAATATTTATTCACACGACGACGCGGACACTTGTCTTGTTAGCCATATTGAATAATCCTGTGATTAACTATAGGTCAAGTGCCAATCAGTATGCAAGTAGCCTATGGGCGATCTGACTGACATTATTGGTCGACTTCAGTGGGAATCCCATCGGTGGCTGTGATCGCGTTCGTGGTTACGTAAAGATAACCACGCCTAAAGCTCAAGAGCACCGGTGATCCCTTCACATTGTCAAGGGTTATTGAACCGGTACCATTCTGCTATTCCTTTGAAGAATGCAAGGACACCGATGGGCCGCTGGGCGCGCGGCGAACGTCACGCGCTCGCCGCCCGCACCCACCGCTCCGCGCCCGCCTGTCAGTTGCGCGATCTGTTTGCCTCCCAAACATTTATAAACATTTCGAAATAACCTTTTAGGCCAACTCAACAGAGTACTTTATTCGATAAAAGCAAACAGCCAAAAGTTACCCACAGCCGAGGACACGCAGAAAAATGATCGCGCTAAAACTTAATCGCAAAAACTTTTCCAATACTAAGCCATCGGCATCATTCATTTCACTGATATAGTAAGTACTGACGACTGCGATGTAGTCAAAGTCCTAGGGCCTATAAATACATTGTAAAGTGGGGGCAGAGGTGATAACGATGGTCGAGAAAGAATAGTGCATCGAGTATTGACCACTAATTACTGCCATAAATAAATCTGAGGTTAGTGTCAGTTTACCCAGACATCAGGGTAACGAGCTTTAAAGTTGAGCGGTATAATATTATCTCAGGAATCACCAGACACTAAGCTATATCGCCATTTTTACTAGTTTTTTTTCTGTATCCCCGTATTTTATTAAGCTCTCAACTCCTTCGAACATCTGCTTGTAAAGCTTTTAAATTATTGCGTTTTAAAATATAGACCATAAACCAATTGTAACTGACCTACGTTTCGTAAGAATACTGTATGTTAACAAGCAATTATGATAAAGTTTCCGATTCTCTCGCGTACGGTCATAAATACTCGATTACCCGTGTTCTTTATTTATTCCAGGAATTTCTAGACTATTGTGCAACAGCTGCACATGCCAGGGGTAAAAGCCTTGGATTCATTGACCCTGTCGCCACGACTGGTCGACCACCTCTTTGGCGCAACTAAAAATAAAAGAAGGAAGACGTTATACAGGGATGCATGCATTCTAGACTGTACTTGCGGGTGTATGGGATAAAAAGAATAAAAGGATGGCGCGTTCAGTGGCCTGAAGTATATGACCGGAGACGGCCGTCGACTGTTCTGAGCCTTCGCAAAGAGTAAAAGAGGATAGGCACTCACGTCGGAGCCACCCGCCGAACTCATTGACAAGCGTGCCTCATTAGAGGTCCCATTGATTTGACTCAGAGTGTTGCCGACGCGCCGCAATAAAGCTATTGACTTGGCGATGAGAACTAATGAGACTTACATTCCTAGGAACTAGTTTCACTATCAGCATTTTCGATCGATTAACGATCAAACAAAAGGAACGTCGGGAACAAATGAATTTAGACATCTTAAATTAATTTAAAAGTGAACCAGCATGCCTTTGGATAAGGCACAGGTGCAAGCGACGAGTTAAGTCTATTAATATGAATACCCTGAACTTAAGGACGGGGAAAATTCCGTTTTTAGTTATGCACATTCGAAGGGTTCGAACTGAACAAAAATGAGATGAATAATCTCACATTAAGTGAAGCCTACGATTTATTTCGTGTAATTTTAGATAGGTATATTATGAATCATTAATTTAATTAACATTAACAATCCAATTGTGTACATATTGCCACATCTTTTGGTAAGTAAGTTCATTATTTAGTTTTAAAAAATAGAACAGTCTACAGAACCCTATGTAACCTTATACTAGTTTAATATCGCTACAAGGATAAAACATTTAAAACTGGTCAAATATTGAAATAAAGTAGGAAACATTGCGGTTGCTATTATAAAAATGATATTTTCTCGGTATTATCTTACTTGAGCGGATTTTGGTGTATCCTGTTGAGAACGATATCTGAACAAAAGATTACTTTGTTGTAGTAGTACCTAGTGCTTAAAATAAAAGTAAAGCTCTATGTAAATTGAAATGTTCTGAACAATCGTTTATCGTTATTCGTAACCATTGTAATAAATTGATGGTGTTTTGTTTATCTATGTCAGTTTAAACGCAATTTTGTGTAGGTGGCAGTAATCGGCTGATATTATTTATTTACTAATGAAAAGTCCTCTCAATGTGACTTAGGATTAGGAGGCTGCGCGAAGCCTAAATTAAAACTAATATTTTAAGAATAATGAAGTTAAAGGTTGACACATTTTTCTTTTTAATATCGATTTTGTTAAAATATCGCATTACTCAGGCTTAACGACCGAAATCGGTTAGTGGTCGTTATCAGAGGTAGAGACTTCCTACCCTGATCGGCTCAATCGATACGATGTCCTTTCGAGTCGTTCGAGGTGCGCCAGCGCCGGGCGTCCACCTCGCGGTAACCTTGCGTTGTGTCAGTAACACTGGTCGCGGGATAACTGTACGGCGACTGAATGAGAATAGCAAAAACTTGGCCGCTGCGACTCATGAGCAGAATTTCTTCTCCTTTTTGTCGTTTTGCCTTTTTGCGTGCTCTTGGGCGACGGTTATCCTCTGGTCTACTGAACAATAAGATAATCTGGATTCAACTGTTATCGGATTTATTCCAGGTTTTTTTTAGTCGGGCAACTGTCCTTAGGGTCGTAGTCAACCAATAGGCATTTTTAACTTAAGTGACATTTATGCATATACTTACTCGTAAGAATTCCTGAAACAGACATGGCAGTTCATTTCTTTCACGATCTTAAGTAGGTTTATTTCAAAACCTGTAATGCTATTCTTAAAGTTTCCTATATCATGTTACAGGATTTTGTTTATGTAGGTAGGTACCTAACTATAATGAAAAACATAATGCCATAGCTTTTGAAGACAGGTATGATAAGTGAAAAAACTGGAAATATGGAAAATATGATATAAATTTTGTTGGATTTACGAATATAATAAACCTTCAAATTGCATTTACCTGTTCACACATCAGATAAGAGGTTTACATTGTTCAGGAATGAATCACGCCAAATCGAGCAAAAGTAAAGGCAACTTTCCGCTCAACCTAGTCTAGTTACAAAGTATTTCATTAATGTCACCAATCAATTAAGCATAAACTCCTGTGGGTTGGATTATAATATTGTGAGTGGCGATGACGGCATGGTCGTGGGCGGTATACAAATCGTTTGTGGCAACTGCGTTGTAATTAGTAATCGGTGGCACGTGGACAAGTGGATGCTTACATTATTGGTAGTAGATCGTTACGATTGGCCCGATAAGACTGCGCGGACGATGACCGGCCTTCACTCGCGCGCCGGCTGCGCCCGCGCCGCGCTGCCAGCGACCTCGCCCGCTCGTCTCGCACTCCGCCCAACCTATTCTGCGCTAGAACCATTCAATGTTTTTTAGTTCACCAACACTACCTAACTTTAGGGTCCCTAGCTCCTTACTTTGTACCTACCTAGTGAGGGGTTGTAAAAAATAGGAATACAAATATTTGGCCTCACAGGCATTTTTTCAGACTGCTTGATGGACATAAATTGAAATCAATTGAGGATAAGCTACATTTATTTTCTTTTATTCTTTTTCTTTTCTTTTCCTACAAAGTTTACCTACAGGAAACCTACCGTGTACTTAAATGTTTCTTTTTATTTTCTTATCTTTTAACTTTACCTATACATATTTATTGCTTTGTACATTTTATGTACTAAATGTGCAACGAACGTGTGTAACTCACACTTGACAGTTTGTGCTCGTGCAACTTTTTATACAGATATCAAAAGGATTTTTTTTTTGTTTCGGATTAATTTATCAACAGCTTAATAAAAAATAACAATTCATTAGAACGAATGACAGCACATTAAGCTAAGCACATGTGAGTGAGCAAAAGGGTATCCCCACGTAGTTGAAAAAGCAGTTATTTTGCTATAGAAATATACATAGTGCTAGTCTGAAAATTTTAAATTTCATCGTTCATTCAGTTTCTTTTATTTTCGAATAACGTTTTGAATTCATTCGCATAATGAAAAATCATACCTAGTTTTTTTATATTTATCTGACTTAGTCGAATATCAATCCAAAACATTGAAATTGTTGGAACCATCATTTATCATTCTATTTTTATTCGGCTCATTTTTTTTAGACTTTTTTTTTACAGAATTTCTACTTTATTAGGTAACTTATACCCCTAACGTCTTACATTCGAATTCTTCAGATTTAAAAAGCGAGAAAAGAGATCCAAAGCTTTTTCGAGGAGCAAAACACATTTAGTACAGGGACCCCAGTTTTACCTTTATTAAAACCTATCTAAGTAAAAGCTCCGATGAATCACAAACCCTTTACAGAGAACCTGAACTGGTCAAACCCTTGTGGAGATAAATAGGATCATTCGTTTTCGTGCCCCAAAAAACATCTCTCCCTGAAGTACGCATACATCTTCCCATCGTTGGTAAAAGTATTGGTATCAATTTAGCTAACACGCCTTGGTTTCTGCTGACATTGTAAGTAATTATTGTCCTTCTTACTGAGGATATCAAATCTAAGGAAATAATGTCAATCAAGTAAAATATTTGGAAATGCCTGAAAAAGTCTACTGGGTGGAATTTTGTAATGCCACCTGGAGGGAAAATACACTTAATACTATAGATAGAAAATTATACTCAAAGAAAACATTCCTTTATTTTTGAAAAGAAATAGAGCTGCATTCAAAGATTTCCGATTTTTTAATCGAAAATTCTCTACCATGCCATACAATTTTTAGTAAAAAAATTAAAATAATGTAAGATTTCATGGTTTTCCTTTCATTTGATTTATCAAGTTTGTTAGAGAGATATCATTCTTATACTTCACCCTTACGATCGACTCGAAAAATGCAGGGTGTAATTTTTAACAGATTTTAGTTGGTTCGAATCCTGGGTATGGCAAGCAAATTTTTTACCCCGTATAATGCTACGCAAAAACTATGAATGACTCTCAAAATCAGTTTAAAAGACATACTAAATATCAAATCATTCGATTCAATTAACTTAATAAAATTATAAATATACAGATCTACGTATGTGGGTACTATACACATATTGAATGCTCGATAGATATCATCCAATTTGCTACAAAGGATAAAATGAATTATACTGCTCGCTGTTGACAAACGATCGAATACGTAAGCAATTTAAAATTCAAATATTCGGACTACAGTCCAGCTGAATCAAAGCAAAACTACCTGGGTTTGAAGCGAGGTTTCTCAGAATGTGCATTGTGCTTTGACAGCAATGAATGAGTGCGCTTAAGCAAAATATTCAGACGCACCGTAGTGTATCGCTTTAAGTGGAGTCACGCAACGCCATTAATCGCCCCGGCAGTATTCTGTAACAAAAAAACATAAATTTTAATGCAATTTGAAAAACAAATTCATCTTGGGTAGCGGGATACGATTTAATTTTTGGAGGAGCATAGGATAGTCCACTGTGGAGGACAGTCTGCGTGCGTCTGGCCGCTTGAGCAGTAGTCTGTGATTACATCATATTATTATCAAGGCCTACAAACAAAATTGTTGCTGGTCAAAAACTTCTAAGGTAAGACTTCTGTTTTATTTTTAGCCTGTAGTCATACAACTAACAACTTAAACACATAAGTTTATCTCTGTAGTGTAACCAATGACGTATTAGATTATAAACATAATAGTATAGTTATACCTACGCGACATGATTCTAAAAATAAAGGCCGACAAGGCTTATCATCGACCGGACCATTTGGCGCCAATATCAAATATGTCTTGTACGCAGGTAAAATTTAATATAAAGATTTTTATCGCGTTTTCAAGGTGAGGATAGGTTAATTGATTAGATTACGGTTAAACATGACTGTAATAAGCGTAATATGATACTCGCACGATGATGAAGACAATGCTAAACAAATCACGTAGCATGCTTGCAAGTAGAATTTAGTTCTTGAATATAGAAGGAAAATATAAGACTGTAAGTACTACACTCATTTATTTACTTTAATATTACCTATTATCCTAGCTAGTACAAGGACGTAATATAGTAACAATGTTCATTGTTTGCCTCAAAATAATATGGTTACGTTCATACGTGTAGGTAACTGCTGTAAAAGTTACATCAAACAGCGAGTCCGATGACATAAGCCTAATATTTTTATTGAATTTATTTATCGCTCCGTTCACTCATGGCCACGCTCAATGTTGTTCAGTCGTATGATTGAAGTCAGTCTGAATGATTGAAGATAAAATATTATGCCACCATCACCCTCGCTATTTGACAGGCGCATTAGAAATGCCATTTATCTTTTACCTAAGATTTTCTTTCTGATCGATTTAATGTAACAACTGTACCTTTATTCACAAGGTTATTTTATGAGTATTCGTGTGTGTCTATTCCACAAAATTAGTTAACTATAATTTAATCAAGTTATAAAATAATTTTTCTCCTAAATATTCTTCTTCAAAAAATAAAATACTTATGTTGAAGCAATAACATTACAATTATAAATAATTATCATTAATCAGTTTTTTTTTCTTTTAGGGTGCCATGGATTTGTTCTTCTTATGGCTCATAACTTTGGTTTTGGGTTTTTGGATATTTCGCAAAATAAATCAATGGCGGAATCTGCCTCCAGGCCCCTGGGGTCTGCCAATTTTAGGATATTTGCCGTTCATCGACCGTCATCAACCACACTTAACTTTGACTAAATTGTCCAAGACGTACGGTCCCATATATGGAATAGGGATGGGCAACATTTATGCGGTGGTTCTGTCGGATCACAAGTTGATAAGAGATGCATTCGCCAAAGACGCTTTTTCGGGAAGAGCTCCGCTATACCTGACTCATGGTATCATGCATGGCAATGGTAAGTTACTTTAACATAAAAAGTTTCGACAACAAAATTACACAATTTATTTATTTTTTCAGTTGTTCAGTCGATATTATTCATCATTATAAATATTTTTCCGCAGGAATTATTTGCGCAGAAGGACCGTTATGGAAAGATCAAAGAAAGCAAGTTTCAGCGTGGCTTAAAAGTTTTGGTATGAGCAAGCACAGTGTATCTCGTGACAAATTGGAAAAACGAATCGCTGCTGGAGTCTACGAACTACTTGAAGTATGGAAAAGCTTTTAAATTATTAGAAATACAATGATTAACATACTTATGTGTAACTTTGTACTTCTGTAGCTAAGCATACGTTTTTGATCGTATCAAGGTCTACATTACCGGTCAAATACTAAAAATGACCTTTAACGTACTTGACGACCTTCTATTTACAGTGAACTGTACAAAAACAATAGGTACAATAAGGTATTTTAATAAACACAATTAGTTACATTCACGCTTCGTTACATTAACACAAAGAGTCTACCTGCCCGACAAGACGTAAGAAACTTTTAAATTAATGCCTCTAAAGGTGAAGGTGGATGAGAGCGATCAAATTTAAGCACAAATTCAAAGTTTTTATCATAAGCTCAAACCCACATATTTCTTGAAAGTGACCTTTTAATGTCACTGACAAATGTTGCCGTGGCACGGGCAGCAAAAGGCAAAAACACGATCTCCAACTTTTGGTTTTGTTTTGTCTCACTTTTTATTCACAACCTGTGTCTTAAACGCTGAATATCTGTATACCTACTCAGTCAGTACTGCCTACTTTAGTGTCCTTAAATTATCATGTTAACTATTTCATTTAATAAATGTCTGTTACGATTTGTTAGGTAACTTGTTATATTTTGTATTGTTATTTTTATAATTAAACCTTATTCATGATTCTAGAATGTGGAAAAATCTTCTGGATCTCCATTGGACCTAGCGCACATGCTCACAAATTCTCTTGGGAATGTCGTTAACGAAATTATATTTGGATTCAAATACCCGCCTGAAGACAAAACCTGGAATTGGTTCCGACAAATTCAAGAAGAAGGTTGCCACGAAATGGGTGTAGCTGGTATTGTTAATTTCCTGCCTTTTGTTAGGTTTGTGTTCTTATAACTACTTTCAGTCATTCTTTTATTTTTATCGCTTACATTAACAAGTTAAAATTATACTTTCAGGCATTTTTCGTCTTCAATCCGAAAAACATTTGAGGTGTTGGTACGTGGACAAGCTCAGACGCATAGACTGTATGCTAGTATCATAGCAAGGCGACGTAAAATGTTAGGTTTGGAGACACCAGCTGGAGCTGAGTATTTACCTCATGCAGATCTGTTCGACGATCACCCAGAAGGTCATATTAGATGTGTTACATACAGCAAGCACGCTTCCAATGCAGAACATTTCTTCGATCCTAACATTTTAATCCCAATGGAAGATGAGTGCATATTAGATAACTTTTTAATAGAACAGAAAAAAAGGTATGAAAATGGAGACGACAGTGCACGCTTTATGACTGATGAGCAACTGCATTACCTTTTGGCTGACATGTTTGGAGCTGGTCTTGATACTACATCGGTCACCCTATCCTGGTTTTTGCTTTACATGGCGTTATATCCGAAAGAACAGGTATCAAACATCCTTTAGTATATAATTTTGATAGTTATTGACGTTCCATCGGCAACAGTGATAACTATCCATTGCCTGTCATGTCGTCTCGTTCTATCGCAAAGAATCACCATTTCATGAGAGCGAGAGCAAAAACAGAAAAGGATAGTTAACAGTGTGGCCGTGTGTACCTGTTACAATAATTTTACCATTTCGCAGGAGCTAGTTCGAAAAGAAATTTTGGAAGTGTATCCAGAAGAAGGCGAAGTGGATGGATCAAGATTACCATATTTGATGGCAGCTATATGTGAGACGCAGCGGATTCGATCCATAGTGCCTGTCGGAATTCCTCATGGCGCTTTGCAGGTAAATAAGTAAATATTTATCACAATTAAGTAATGTTTGGAAAGTTCGTCTTTAAGGGCATAAGATTTGAATTATAATTTATGAATAATTGCAGGACACCTACCTTGGAAATTACAAAGTTCCAAAAGGAGCTATGGTGATACCGCTGCAGTGGGCCTTGCACATGGACCCCGATGTTTGGGAAAATCCAGAAGAATTCAGGCCCAGCAGATTCTTAGCGGATGATGGCAGTTTGTTGAAACCACAAGAGTTCATACCTTTCCAAACTGGTAAAATAGTGATTTGTTTACAGAGTTTTACGAAATAATTCGCTCTTGTACTTATTAAAATTTTCAGTTTATGTTTATTAAAGATTTCTTTCTATAAATTACCATGACTCAAGAGGTGTCTTTTGGAGGTTGTTAAAAAGACTAAACAATAAAATAATTGTGGCTTCAGTTAACCAAGACATTGTAAACTCAAAGAGTTTTAATTACTCTCATTAATATCTTATTACCTTCGTCCATAATCACTTCGGTTGGTCAACCAGATAGCAAACCTGTACCCGCGCAAATTACGGCTTCTCAAGTTTTGTACGTTATTTTCAGGCAAGCGAATGTGTCCAGGAGATGAGCTCTCGCGGATGCTGTCATGCGGCTTGGTGGCGCGGCTGTTCCGTCGCCGGCGCGTCCGCCTCGCGTCACAGCCGCCCACGGCAGAGCAGATGCAAGGAACAGTCGGTGTCACTCTCGCACCGCCCGTTGTGAAGTACTATTGTGATGCCATATAGTGTTGTAGATCTTATGAGTATTTCCAGATTCCAGATCAAATTATAAGTAGTTGTATTAATTTGAGATTTTGATACGTATTTTTATAGTGAATTGTCATTAAAGGTTTTAGATAAAGTAATTTTTAGTTTTTACTCATTACCCCAGTAGTACTATCTATTTGACAAGTTGTTATAAGAAATAATAATTAGGTATAGTACTCTTTACCTATTTATTACGAAAAGTCAGAAATGATACAGCCGGCTATGTTCTGTAGGCTGATGATGATGGTGAAATAGTACTCTTCATTAATACGTCTGGTGTCAGATTTTATGAGCCTCTATAAACATATGTAATGCTCTGCTTCTAATTTAAATTTTCACCATTCGAGTTAAGTGATCAAGATGATTCAACATGTGAAAACAGTCATTAATTTTTTGGATAATTCACACAACATTATTAATGTGAATTAGATATCTTTAACTAATATAATGAATGAAGCTACATCTCAAAATAAAAAGTTTAAAGAAAGCCAAGAAAGGGTATAAATATGTAAACAAGAAATAAGTTTGAATCAATTAATTTATTTTCAACTAAGACCTTCATTTAGTAACTAATGCATAATTATGTACAAAGCTTGGTAAATAAATGGTAATATGCCTACACTAACGGTGAGTTGAAAGTAAAAATGACTAAAGTAAACAAAGTGGTGGCAAAAAAAACAGTAATAATTCAGGATAGGGGCACATATTCTCCACCTTCTCCAATGTGACATCGAGTCTAAAATCTTGAGTCACCGATATCTACTGAATCTTACAGACATGGCGACGATTCCACGAGACCGTCTTAGTCTTGACACAAGTCCTCATATCTCATTCTTCAAAACAATCATAATTCAGTATAGACTAAACTTACACAAATTAACAGGATAGTATTTATTTATTTGTAGTTAAAACCTATCAACTCACTTAAGACTAGCTGCAGGTCAATTATGTTAGGGATGTTTCAAACCAATATTTCTTTTCTCGTTCAGAAAAGCTAGATATTAAATACCATTCATTGTACAGTCATACGTACATCCTTGAAGGCATGAGATCACACTCAAAATACAACACTCAAGTAATACCTACTAATAAATAATGATCTAGAATAAACTTAATTTGGTATAGGTACTAGAGCTTAATCAACTTATAAATTACTACAAAATAACGTTTAGTGATGTGTCATTTGCGCTTGAACTAATCTAACTAAAATCTATGAACATAATACTGCAAACACACATTAATATAAACATTAATATAATCTCAACGATGGGAATTTTCAATTCGTTAACCTAAAGCTACAGTTCACATTACAAATATTGAACACTTTTTTGCACAGCCTCGACTATCGTAACAGCGATGTCTTTAATAACTTAAAACTAGACTTAAATAAATGGTTGTCGATGCGCTCTAAAACGAGTGATCAGTGAATACTGGTGGGTGGGTAGCGGCGTTGGGTGCGCGTGCACCGGAGCCTACTAGTGCGCGTGCACCGGAGCCTACTAGTGCGCGCCGACGTGGCGCAGCAGGGGGTGGTCTGGGAGGGGCGCGGGGGGCTCGGGCTCCCCTCGCGGTACAAACTTGACTCGGAATGCCTTCGGCGCTATCGTTGCCCCTACGATGCCTTCCAACGAAGGCAGGGAGTCGCCCTCATGAAGGCATACATCAAACTGATGCATGATGCTCGAAAAGAACATAAACATCTCCATGCGGGCGAGTATGTCTCCCAAGCACATTCGTCGGCCGACTCCGAAGGGCATGAAGTACTCCGGTCTTCTGATCTTGCCGCTGTCATCAATAAACCTGCTTGGATTGAACTGCTTAGGTTCTTCCCACAGGTTTGGGTCCATGTGCACGCAGTTGATGAGCGGCACGACTTGCGACCCAGCCGGGATCTTGTAGCCGTCCAGCATAACGTCCCTGTAAAGATAAGATAGGTACATTGTAAAATCCAAAAAAACATAAATAGAGGTGAAGAAATGTTTAACTTACGAAATGTTATGTTTAAGCATGATAGATAGCTTACCTAGTAGGTGAGTGTGTGGTAGCCAAGGGGACGATGCTGGACATGCGAAGCGTCTCAAGAATGGTGGTCTCCGTATATGGAAGATTTGGCATATCTTCGATATTCGGGAGACGATCCCGGCCGACGACAGCGTCAAGTTCCTCCTGTACCTTCCTCTTCACTTCTGGATTCCGCAGCATAAAAACGATCATCCACAGTAAAGAAGATTTAATCGTTTCCATGCCAGCGGAAAAAAGATCGCCCAAAATTTGCTTTAGTTGAAGTTCTGAAAAGAAAAATAAATAGTTAGAAAATGTTTGCATTTTTATTAAAATTTGAAATAATTATGGCACAGAAAAGCAATATAAAATTAATTCAATAATATCGTGTAAGATTCAATTCAAAATTTACTTTTAAACTTTTAAACTAAGCTGTTTTAGACTTGATAAAATTAAATCAACTTACCGTGATCACGACCTTCAAATAATTCCCCGGCTCTGCCTTCTGATTTGGCCTTCTCGATCTCAATCAAGTAGACGTCAATCAGATCTCTAGCATTACCCAGGTCCAAAGTCTGGCGATGTTCATCAATTAGGGTCTGGTAAAATTCAAACATCTCTGCGCGGTTCTTAGCCACCTTTTCTTTGGCTTGAGCTTTCCCCGGCAGATACTGCAAGAAAACAAAATTCTTAGTAATCTTAAAGAATCAAATTTAAATATTCAAATATCAAGTACTTTTTGGCATTAAAACTTACGTTGTATAGCGGCACATATTCCCCATAGTGGACCTCACCGAAGAGCCGCATGCCTTCTTCGATGAGGTAATTTAGTCTTTCGAATCTTGCGTCACCATGGCTGAATCTTACAGACATGGTGATCCCGCAGATAACATTAGACACAGCTAACGCGAGAACGGGATTGGCGTCCACTGGCGAAGCTTCGGACCGTCTCAGTGTTGACACGAGTCCTAACACCTCGTCCTACAAAAAGAAAAGTAAAATTAGTTTGATTTTTTTTCTTAAAAAATACAAATATTGTATTTAATATTGTATTTTTTAATTATTAACGTACCAGTATTCTGCCTTCCATGATTTTTTTCCCGTTTCCCATGTATGTCATCCCGAACTCGCGCAGCTTGTCGTGCAAAAACCGACGCTGACTCTTCCAGAGTCGTCCGTCGCTGTTGATGATGCCTGCATAGAGAGGGAGGCGTTTAGTGAGAGTCAGAGTGGGAGGGCACGCCGGCCGGCGGGAGGGTCGCGCCGCCCACATGCCCATGTGCACTGTGTTATCATACCGGCGAAAATTTATACACAAACGTTATCTAACAATACTAACACAAATACAATTCTAAGATTGATTTTTTTTATAGTTTTTAATATCATTATGATTTCAGTTATTTCATTGTGATTATTCTGAACTTATTTTAATTAAATTTTCTATAAAAAAATTACTTACCCAGGCCATCCAAAGTGTGCATGAGCGGAGTGCTGGGCCGCCCAGTGAACTCCTCTCTTCGGAAGGCTTCCCTGATGAGCTTGTAGTCACTTAGCACAACAGTCAGTTGATTACCAAGCCGAGCGGAAAACAGTGTCCCGTAATGGCGTGCGAGTTCCAAAAAAGTCTTATGCCGCACGCCAAGAAACGGAAGGTAGCCGACAACAGGCGGGCCCCACGGGCCCGGCGGCAGCTTCCGTATCTCCCGCAAAACCAGAGCCAGGCGCAGCACCAGTAATAGAGCGCCAATGGTCAGCAGGAGAGGTGTCGACACACTGTTTAACACTTGGTACAAGCCCCACAGTATCTTGGATTCAGCGACGAAGGAGAACATTTTTAAAGTTTATAAAGTCAATGAAAACTAGAACGAGTGAAAAATATTAAAATATTTTAAAATATCTTTATAACATTAACACACGTAAGGAATACGATGAAACGATCAGTTACACAGAAGTGTGTATGTCGCGTGCGACCGTCGTTTGCGCACTGAGTTGCGGCTGGATGGCCTTGCGAATAAATACGCGCCGGGGTAGTGCGCATGGCTCGCCCACTGGCGCGGGCGCACCTCTCTCCGCGGCGATTTTCCGCCGGCCGTTGCGCTACGAGTTTCGTAGCACAGCCGCCGTAGCTCGTGTTTTTTAATGATAACGACTTTAATATTTTCACAGTTTAGTCTCCATCCTGGGTTTCCATTTTTTCTAGTAACACGTGTAAGTGTAGAATGGTTCAGAAAATCGTGTTAAAGTTAAATAGGTATTGCAGTGCTGAAAGTGCAACGTAAGTTTATATTGGCAAGAATTCAAGAGTGTTTTGTTGTGCCTGCATTGCGCTCATCCTGAATCTTAAGCGTAGTTGTCTTTGAGAGCGACCTCAGGGTTTGTATTGATGTCAGCGTGGTTGAATTTCGGCGAGGGGTAAGAGGGGCTATCGAGGTCGCGCGGGTGCGCATGCCGATGATAAGATTAACAAATTGCGTAAGTTGAGGCAAGGTGACGGCGGGTCGACGACTCGCGAGATGGAACCTTGAGCGAACTTCGGCCACTCGACCTCTAACACCCGAATTTTCAATAGAAAATTCTCATTGGTATTTTAAATTACGAGCGATTCGGACGTAGTAACAGCAGTAGGAAACTTTAAGTAATACCTACCAGAATACAAAAGGCACACGAAAATTAATGAAGTTTGTTAAACTGCTAAGGTATTTAAAAGGCTTCGTCATCTATGGTACCGATAAACTAATTGAAATAAGTTATTAATATTGTAATGCATAAAATAATTAATTAAATACTTATAACTACTTGTTCCAAAGTTCAGTCATTTAAATAAAAATTGTGTAACTAGTTATTACGTTTCTGAATGAGCTATCAATCAGCAAGCACTACGACAACATATTAAAAATAAGTAATTAAATGTAATTAAATTGGTACTTTTCATAAATCATTCTTGGTTAAAGGTCAATAGATAACTACGTGGCTGCTAGTTCTTTCTTATAATACATATTTTTTCCTACAATTTTATTAGTAGCTACTTATGTAAATAAATCTTTATAAGTAATTAAGTACCTATTTATTAATTATACAAACAAATACTGTGATTTTTATTGAAAACATTTAATATCGACAAGGAAAATAGTTAATAAGGATTAAACATTACGGTCAAAACCTACCTACATACTAACTCGCCTACATAAGTAGGTACTTAATAGTTATGGTAAAATTAATTAAAAAGAAAACTTTGGAGGGGAACATCTATGTATTATGAAAGATCTGTAGATTCTTAAACATAAGTTTATATTATGGCCACCATACCGTACAAGTGCCGTGATATTTTAAAAAAATGTAAGGAGCTTATACTAGGCTAGTTAAAACGTTGAACCTGAAATATTTTTCAGCGTTCCTTGTTTGAGAAAATAACCGATATAATCATTAAGTAATTAAAAACGAACCGTAATAACTAATTCTGAATTCATTATGGCTTAGTACATTCAGTTCTAAGATAAATGCAAAGTAGCAGAAGTGAAAGATAGTGCGCATGCGCGTGGAAGTACATACCGAGAAACAGTTGGTTTCGAATAGGAAAAAAACCGTTTGACACACAAACCCTTTTTACCGAACATTGCCCATTGTAAAAGTCTGTTCGAGATACACGATGAAACGACATTCCACTGCATCAAAATAGTGTCAATGAATCTCAAAAGCTGTTTAGGTTAGAATCTTCTCGAATGAATGAAATTATTTAGGTTTTGCTACTTTATTGTACGATTTATTCTTACTTTGTATTGTAAAAGTAATAAGACTATAGTATAGACATTTAACGAATTCTGAAACTTAAAAAGAAGCCTAAAACTTTCAATCTACAAACCGATAAAACTTTAACACGCTCAAAAGTTTAAATACGATTTTTGTATTTCATGCTGTCTTTAAGGTTCGTGCCTATTGCATCATTGCGTGGTCATTAGTAAAATAGAAAACATAAATTCACATTGGCACGTGCTTGGCGCATGGCATGCCCTGTATGTATTTTTTTATGAAACAAATACTTAGTGGGTACGCAGGATTATCCTCGGTCTCAAAAATACACACATGGAGCGCACCCACCCTGCACGCCTCATGGTGATGTAAATATATCACAATAATGTAACAAGGTGCAACGTAATTATTGTGGTTATTATAGTATTCAATTATTATTTAAACGTACTACGTGACGTGACGTGACCGCTAAGCGAGTACGTTCACAAAATAAGCACAATCCAAAGCTTTAACGTTATATTCACATGGCCACGTGGTGTGTACATGACATACCTACACTTTAAATGTGCGTGGACCACGGTCTCTTCAAATAAGCACAAGGCTCCGTACACACCACGTGGGGATGAACCAAACAACTATTTAGAGACTTCTACGCAAGTTAAACACTTGGAAACCTTTAGGGTAATCTCCACGTGGCCACGTGCCTTGAGCATGGCATTCCCTACACGTCCATGAGGCACAAAAGTACTTGTGCTGGCCTCTCTGAAGAGAGATACAATGAAACACGGCCACAAGGCATCCCACACACGCCATGTAGCCATGTGAATTTAAATTAACGACCACGCTATGGCACAATGTACATTTAAACCTTAAAAAGTCATGAAAAATATGGAAAAGCAAATGGAAACCAAAAGGATAAAGATTGTTCTAGTTCCTAATATTAATCCTAATATTCCCTAACAGGGGCCGTACCATTAACTACAAACTTGCTGTAGCTGTGAACAAAATTATTAAAATGTCATCACAACTCCTTTGAAAACTAAACGCTATGATTAACAAATTAAAAAATAACTCACGGTTTAGTTTAGTTAGTCGCCTTTATGCCACGTATGTAAAAAAAACTTCATTTGGAATTTGATAACTTCTCTTGTGAACTGCTATCCTTGTTGACTGCTCGTTCCAAAAAGGACGATCTGCGGGAGGATCCCCGCATTTATATGGACCGTACACCATAAACTAACTATTTTTGACCCACCCTCAATAAATTAATAAAAATTCCAATACCGTGTAACGATATTTTAGTAACGTTAAAACGATATTCATTATTTAAATTCGAAGGAATTATAAATTGAACATGAATTTGATAAATACAAAATAATGTACTTAAATGTTAACAACATCAAAACATTCTTAGTTCAAAGTCGATGATACAGTTACCTGGCCTATGCACAATTTGGATCGCCGACAACTTAATGCATTAGGAAATATTTCTTGAAATATACCAACAGATAGCTGAAAGTGACCGATAAAGCATTTTGTCCACACTTAGTTTATGGGTGCTGTAGTTGCGTAAATAGACAATGGCTGGAGTAGGGCCACTGCTGGGGGCATATCTTACTAAACAGCCGGCTAAAAGCTTACTTCAATAATGGCGTTTTGTAGGCTATCTGCCTTGGGCGACTTATTCGTTTCTATTGTATTACTTCCATTATAGCGAAAGCTGCTTTGAAAGGCCCGTTTGTAGATTAACAAATAATTTCTTAACTTTAGCCCTTTGAATCGAGTTTTTCCTAAAACTAGTTAAGTTCACACAGGTATTCCATCAGTTGCAAATATTTTCTTCTTTAAAATATTTTTGATATCAATTTGTATTTAGTCTGTTGTTACAAAGTCGGTACTTAATTTATTTTAATTGTTTTTGTTATTGATTGAATGGAAACTTGTTAGTGCATCTGCAAATTAATTAGATTTGCGATAAGAGTTCAACAATGAACGGGATAATGAGTAGTATTCAACCGGCCGGCAAACTTCAGTCGCATGTAGGCCGACAAATCTAAATTGGCATTTGGCACAATTTGGAACTACACTTTATCTAAGCAATTTGGGCTTTCTACGACGCCAGTGGCGCCCTCAATGCAGCTCTAGCGGTGCTCGTGTGAACGGCGATACTCGGCTAAAAGTCAATGACCGTCCCTTTTATCGGCTATGCACCGATTTATTGCGCTCATTATCGTATTTGACATCTAGTTGACCAACATTTGACAATATTTGGTTGGCCTAACGATTTGTGTGGCGACTGGTTTGAACCGAATGACCGATACATTTATCCACCTAGTTAATAGTTTAGTACACACTAATACCTACTCTTGTTTAAGTTTATTAGTTGCATATTCGGGTCAAGCAAGTTAGGGAAAACCGTTAGTGGCAGCGCAGTACCTAATTTGTTTCGATAATAGTGTACTGTTTTTCTATGGCAAATGCCGAAAGTTTCATTTTCAATGAAAATTACCAATAAAATCAAAATATACACTAAAACAACATCAACTTTTAAAAATTAATGCATTAACAGAACTTATCGCACATCAGCGCCCTCCTTCACATTCACAAATTAAGTTGTACAGTGTCACGATTACAATGAATTAGGTTGACCCACAAATAACCTAACATAAAAAATCGTTGTCACATAATTTTACTTTACTATTTTAATAATTAAACTTACTTTTAATCATACTGTTGTTTAAATGAACATGTTTAAAAGCATCGATCCACAGCCGATTACTCAGTAGCACTAGCGCCCTCCCTCACATTCACAGATTATGTTGTAGTACAGAGTAGGTACGGTACCTACAACTACCCACAATTAAATTATGTTCGCGCTTAAACAGTTTCAATATAAAAATGAATTAAACAATTTGCGTTGCGTATCCAATACGTATTTTTTTTAAATGTCATGTTAAATCTTTATAGTTTAGTTTGTCTACGTCCACTTCAAAATTTTATGCATCAATTTCGTAGGTACCCCACATCGTAAATGTTTGGTTTCCCATTTCACTGAAACGAATTCTTTATCCTGTGTGCTTACCATGAGTTTACGTTAGGTGTGCTCGCTAGCGACTCCGTAAAAAAATGACATTAAATGTATGACATATTGTGCAGCGCCCCTAGCGGCTACTTTCAAGAAATAAAATCGTCATAGATTTTTTTGACGTATTCGCTAGCGAGCACACCTAACGTAAACCCATGGTAAGCACACTGGTGTAAGTCTGGTTTAGGCATTTGTATTGTTGAATCATAAGTTATTTCATTACCTAGTAGTACGCTGTCGCAGTATTTAATGCTGTTGTGACACTATTTGTTTAAAAGCTTTTGTCACGTACCTACCCACAATTTATAAGATTAGACATGTTCTTTTTTTTTCGATACGTAGTCTGGTTATTATCATTGTGAGGAAAATCGTTTTTCATGTTTTCAGGTTATAAAAAGCCGTACATATCTTAGCTTTTATAAACCTATTAAACATTTTATCTATTTCTCGGAGTTGATTTGAGTTGTACTATTTTGATGTATCCTGTGAGCCGAATGAGAATGCAATATTAGTGCAAAGGATATGGTAATGTAAGTTTGATTGAAGTAATTTTTATTTATATGCAATCATACACTTATAATTAAGACACGAGGGACGAAGGTAAGTACGTAACTAGAACTACTTGCGGTCAAGTCCTTCTGTGACTTACCGAAATCCACAGGCCAATAACCTTATTAAGAAGTTCTATGTTGAGACTACAAGTGATTACAATTGCAATACAAATGACTCATAAAATGTGCATAACGCCCGCAATCAGACCGGGGGTTAGCGGACCGAAATCTATGTAATTGAAAGTAAGTGCCCTGGGGTACATAAATAGGCTGCCAGAGAAAGTGCATACTGGCTCTTGACCCGAAGATACCGTCAGTCAATAACCGAAGCCAGTACAAATAAATAACGGTGACAAATATTTGTAACTGATGTGTCGAAGCGTTGACCTACCCTGACCACGACAAGGCAAACACTACACCACCTTCGGTTAAGGTATAAATAATTCCTAGCGTTCCTAGAGAACTAGTAAACTAACTAACATAAGTCTACTTACAGATCAAACTAGCCTAAAATAGGATTCAGTTACTCGTAAGTTCTCGTAACATAACCGAAGTAACCTGTAAAAGGTACACGTTATTTTATTTCTGCCAAGGTACTCGTACCTGTAGTGCCTATGTGCCTACCTCGCGATAAAACTAAAGTAAGTACTTACACTGTGTAGGTACCTAGGTTTGTTGCTGGCAGATATTTTTATCGATGTTTTCATTTTTACGGCTAGCTTATCTTAAACCTTAAAGTTATATTTGTCTACCTTCAGTGTATTGAACTCCACATCTAATAGTTGCATAAACGCATCTTTTGTTTTTGGTTTGCGATCGTGCGCATTGTACGGACTTTCTCCCACACTTCTAAAGGGTAAATCTAGAAAACCTTAGTCAATTAGTAATCCACGTAATGATCTACGCAAATTGGGTCATCGATCTCGCTGCAAACACAGGCACAATAGTGGGCACAATAGTCCCACGTCAATGGCCAGATGTGTGCGAGTAATGTTTGTATATCCTCGATTATTTACTCCTTGACATAAATCTACGTACAATTTTTATTTCAAGTGAATGACGTTGAATGAAAATTTCACACATCTGTAACTCGTGTAAGTACCTGCCTACATGTGTTTTATATTATATTAGAAATGAAAATCATCGCAACATATTAACCGAATACCCACACACATTTATTTATTTGGTAAATGTTATTATAGCCTGACCAGGAACATAAAAACCCTGGCATAGAGGCGCGTCAATTGCATTTGATAGTGCAACACTGAGTACAGTCGTACCTGTGTTAAATTAATAGGCTAACTTTATGTATCAGGATTCAGGATTACGGGCTAATTTGATATTTTCATAAATTAACGAAAAAATATTATTATAGGTAACCTGATTTAAATAAATTAAATGAAACCATCAATCGAGCTAGTAGATTTATTTTATTATTCATCAATAATCAAATTCAGAACTTGAATATTCAACTGCAATGTCTGCTCATGAACGCTTCAAACTTGGTACTTCTTTCCCAATCCCATAAAATTCAACACTTAGAAAGTGACAAAATTTTTAAAATAGGTAGTTGAAACAAACCACAGCTAATTTTCATAGTGGACTGTACTATACGATAAACATGTCAGTCAATTTGACAACCTTTGTCGGAAACATTATTCAATGAAAATATTGTCCGAACCCTTAGTATTTCTCTTCGACAAATACTTTAACACATTGTGAACCACTTTTCTTTCACGACTATAAAAATATTTTAGCAATTTAATTCATAAAACCACTTGCGCACATTTAAAATAAAGTTTGTTTACACTTTGACAGCAATAGACTGACATGCAAGGTGACATGTCAATGAAGTTTTCAGTTACTGTTGCCATTAAAAGAAATTAGTACCATTAGTTTTCCGCAACATGGCGAGGGTTTTTATGTTCCTGGTCAGGCTATAGTATAGTATATTTTTCAACAGTTAACAATATTTTGTCTATCCAAAACATGACTAGTCCCAAACCGATTCGTTTACTTTTTAACAAACATAAGTTGTACTATTCGAGTACCTGTAATCGAGTAATGACTTAATATTACATAACATTTAAGCGTACAATGAAAACACCGCGGTTCGCAAAATCACAGAACAGTAGGTACAAATAATTTGTTTAAAAACTTAATTTACAAAAAAAATGTAATTAGTCAAAACTCGTGAGTGTTCCACTTATCGCTCGATACCTACATGATCTCGATTGCAAAATCTATCTATCATCACTTGTTTGTCGGCGCCGCCGCGGCGAGCGCGGGAAGTCAAAACAAACGAATAAATCGGGGAGACTCGGAAAAACTGTCATAATACCAACATTTATTTATTTTCTTGCTTTTTTCCGGTCCGGTAGGCAGAAATAAAATTATTAGGCAAAGACAAACTTTCTGTTAAAGTAATCCTTCGGCTGAAACTAGAATTCATGGAAAAAAATCGTTTTATATTAATTTATTTACTTCATGAAATCCTTTGTGGACCTTAAAACATAAGAACCTGAAAGGCACATGAATAAAAGATCCTCTATGAAAATCAGAATAAACTGAAGCGAACACTTACTAAATTCTTATAAAAGGATTAGGTAAGAACAAACAATGGTTGGATTCCCGGCTTAGGCAGTGGCAGTGGTATTTTTATAATTAGTAGTATTTTTCAAGTTATTTATAATTTTCAAATTACTTTATTGTACATGAGATTACAAAATTTTTAAGATTGCAATTGAAATAGCTATAAAACTCTCAAAATTATATCACGCATTAATTTATAAGTGATAAACATTATAATAAATTAATGCTATTCAATCAATAGGTTCCATTCGCCCTGCACTACTCTAAACAACCTGCTCAAATATTTCACGACGCGCTAACTTCTCGAAGTATGTTGTGAAGTAATCATTTTTGGTTTTCTGCCGTTTTCTACAGTTAAACTGTTGTCAGGCAATAAATCACTATTTTGTTTACGGTTACGAATATAAGATTTACGTAGGATGTACACATTTGACGTAGTCATTAAAAAGTTGTAGAGTTTACACAGGGTGTCCCGAAATTAGCATGTCACACTAATACCGAAGGTAGGTGGGCCTACGACGCATCGAACTAGTGTAATATTACCATTTTAAAAATAACTAAAATTGATCATTATTTTAAAAATCATCAGATTCTTATATGGACATTATAACTAAAATCATATCTCAAAACTTAACTTTGTTAAAAATGTATTAGGCTTGTTGGATGCGTCTTAGGTCCAGCTACCTCTGGTGTCATTGTGACGTGATAATTTTGGGACACCCTGTATTTGTTTATTCAAATGAGCATGCGGTTGCAGATCTCTGGTGTTATGAAATAGATACTTTATGAAGGTAAAAGGTGAATATCCGAACAAGTTGCTCTTGGGGTTATTCAACTTTTTTACTCTTATACAATCTTTATACTCGTTTTTTTACTAAATTATCTAGGTATATGTTTTATTAAATGATCTATGTCCTGGCGATATTTTCTCATTTCTGATAATAATACTATCATTTTTGTGGTTTTACTATTTGCTTAAAAAACATGTACTATAGGGCGAGCAGAGGTCCTGTACATAAGCTAAGGCTTCATAGACAGTTAATATCTATAAAAATAAACCGTCAACTTTATTCTAAGCCAAAGATTTGAGATAAAAAAAATCAGAGTTGGATAGATCGTTTGTAATTTCTTTGTGTTTATTTAAATAATGTTTATAAGAATTGCTTTTATGATAAATATTTACATAGGTACCTATTACATGGTCAACATATTCATTGACAGAGTTTTTTTCGTAAAAAAAAACGCTCTGATACGATTTAATCTTAATGCCCGTGACACTCGGGTCATACAATTAAAATTTGCGATTATTTAATTGCCAGTGTGTAAAAATAATATCTATTCGACCTTCAAAACTGGGTGACCCGATTCTTCCACAATCGCGGAAGATAACTTTCGATAAACTGGGGCCCTACGTCGATCTCTTGTGTGGTCATCATGTGGCACTTTCTCTGTATATGAACATTAATTAAAATTGTCTTTGTTATCGCTTCATAAATAAATAAATAATTATGCGCGGTAGCGTGGTCAGCAACGTGACATTTAAAATTTAATGAATAATAAAATTACTCGTCAGTGACTATAATAAATATCAATCTACCTAACTCTATTTCCCAAAACAATTTCCTAACGCATAATATTTTTATTATGAAAAACAGCAATACGATGTTAGCTAGTATAATAAAACAGGCTTTTCTTTCTTCTTAACGTCATGCTACGGATTGGTCAGAGATGATGTTGAATATTTATCTAAGCAAATTCCTTTGTATCGAACATCAGCTAGTTTGCTATTCTGAAGAAAATCACTGTTTAAGCGATAACTTTAATACACTGTGAAGTTACGTGCGCTCAAATATAAACATTAAATGTTGATTTGATCATAACAACCGAAGTTTATGATTTGCTTCATTCTGTATTCCTAGTTCTAGCAGTGGCGACAAGATCTAATTTAGGTCCGGAGCAGTACATAAATACTAAACGAAAATCGATAACGTTTCGTGTTGTGGGCATTGTTACATAAATGTCAATAGGTCGGCGGAGGCAGGCATTTATTAATACATCTAGGAGTCAGTCTGGATTTTATGGCTCTACATTTTATTGGAGATAGTATCAAAATATTTGGTACGTTTCGTAAACCAATCCTTACTGCATAAAAGTTATTACTAGACTCCCAAAGGCTTCACTGGCCTAGATTTCAGGTTTTCACAGAAATACATACTACCTTGTTCCCACGGGAAATATAACTACGGAATAAAAATACTTTAATATTTGGAAGAAATATTTGTTGAGTTTAGTTGGAGTTTTAGAAGTTTTATTGAATATTCATAATTTTATTAGGTAGCGGACATTTCTAGTAGTCTACTTAGCTCTTAAAAATGTGTTTGACGCAATTTCATTAACTATTTCAGTACCTCTAGTAGGAAAAACTTTCGAGTTCGTTTCGTTGCGTATTCAAAGTGTCATCGAAAAATTTTGTATGAAAAATTAAACAGCGCCCCCTATATTATAGCCGCCCTAGGGGGCGCTGTTTAATTTTTCATACAAAATTTTTCGATGACACTTTGAATACGCAACGAAACGAACTCGAAAGTTTTTCGTACTAGAGGTACAGCTCTTTAACATTCCTTTATTTGAGGTTGGTCCCAACAAAAACATGGTTAGGTATATTCTAGGACCATCAGATCAGATAGGATTTTATTTATTTTTCCTTTACTAACTATATCGGTAACATGTAATAGACATAACCCATTTTTACTACAGTGAAAATTCAGAACTTAAGTTTGTAAGCACTAACAAATCTCAGTACTGAACGAAACCACTATTATTCCGGTTTGTGAAACACTGTTGAAGTTATGTAACGACTTGTCAGGTAGTAAAGTTTAGTCACCTTTGTAAAACGATCTTAGGAACTGCTTTATTTGAAATATGAGTATCCCGTGTTTAAAATACACTTTACCTAATTATGTAATTGCCCAACAACACTCGTAGCGGCTATGTGCATTTGTGAAATAATTTCGGTGCATTGAACTTTGCGGAACTAGTAACTTAGATGTATTTAAGTTAGTAACTTGGAATAAGTATTTAACCAAAGAGCAGAGTACCTACTTCATTCTACTAGTATTTTTCAATGGGTGTAAAAGTCAGGCTTGCCAACCGCGAACTTAATACTTAAAAACCTAATCGAATGTATAATGTGTTTTTCAGAATACATAAGTAAATATTATGTAAAATAGTCCACACTGATTGCAAAACATGATCACAACCTGATTCTGAAAATTGAATTAATTTCTATAAATTATTTAAAACGCTTTTATTAGAATCGTTTCTACTTAATTTGACACTGAATGTTTCGTTCCAATGTGTCGATTTTCAGCTCATGTTCCTATTATTCGAAAAATGGCAATTGTACATACATGACACCTCAGCTTCACATGTCATACATGGAAGTGAGCTGGTGACCCGGTGGCGAATTGTAATGTCTTCAGTTCCCGGGACTTCGGCGCAACCTGACCCGCTCGCGTTACGCGTTTGATGAAAACCAAATAGAACAAACAGCAAATCAATCGACAATAGTAAGTATCTACTATTACAAGTACTAGAGGCTGACAAAGGTGACCGAGTTTCTTCCGCCACTTCTCAGCACTAGTCCATAATTATGTTGTTCCGAAATGGTCGTAGGGCAAGCTATATTGGGGACGTGTATAAGTGCCCTGGAAAGGGCCTATGTACTGAATAAACTAAGTATTTCATTTCATTTTATTTATTCAGTTTTCAGTGAGATAAAATTTAAACTGTCTTAAAATCAAAATCAAAAATATTTATTCAGTTTAGACCACAAGACGTGGCACTTATGAACGTCAAAATGTAGTAGAAAATAAAAAAGAAAAGGTAGCCCTTATGGGGCACTTTACATGTCTCCTTATCTTTTGGTCTCTTTTAAGATTTGTTTCTTCACAAAGAGAGGTACCAGTGCTACGAGCTGTCTACGAGCAGCCACCTACAATTCTTTCGGCGATCTTCTTATTTTAAAACCTGTCATCATGCGAAGTTAATTAGACACGAAATGGACGTTGTGTTCCTAGGCTGTTAATTTATTGATATTTGAGCGGAAAACTTTTAAACCATTTTTAACGGGGAGCGCAGGGGCTGCTTGTTTGTCACAATCATTGCAGTGCTACGTATTGGTGTTCAGGCTGTTTTCTCTCTGCTATTTCTTATATACCTACTCTTACTAATCGCCATTCACCATTATTGTTTTTATATCGCTTTCAATTATAGATTATTAAAATAATATGTATGTGTAATACTTTTTGAATATTAAACACAAAAACGAATGTGTTAACCGTTTACAGTTACTGTAAATTATTATAAATAACCGTAAGTTGTAGGTTTTGAAAAAGCGTTAAAATTCCCTGAAGTTATTTTACCACATACTTAGTTTTAAGCTTTAAACAGCAGAGCTGACCACCTGCAGTGTTTTCGTCATTTTCAATTGCCGAAAACGATTGCGAATTGACTTCCCGTCTAGTGTCCAACGAAATTGATTGATTGACTACATTGAACATCTGCGTTTGAGCACGCGTTGATATAGAAGAAAGGCAGTTGCTTGGGCCCAATGTCCATCAAAACTGCGTAGGTGATTAGTAATTGTGACAATAGTTATAATGGTAATCGATATCTATTACTCAACACAAAGGCAATTACTAATAAGTTTCAAGACGTTTGCACACATTATTACGTATGCACACGATATTGTGGTAGAATGTTTATGGATTATTTTTGAATAATAAGTAGAGGAATATTTTTGAATGAAGACCGTGATTTAATTCATGATATTTCAATTTGATGCTTATTCTGAACAAACGTGACAAATACCTAATTTTGAACATGAAAAATTTGGTACGATTAACCAAATTTTTCATGTTTAAAATTTCAGTAAATAAGCTTTTGCTATGAAAAGTATTTGTTATATCAACACGTCATTTTTCATTATTATTAAAAAGGGTGGGATATTCAACGGAGCTTTGAATTACACAATCAAATTTTTCTGACTGAAAACATAAAGCTGAAATTCTTTCATCGCAGTCAGACTTTACCTAATGATGGGGTTCAGACTTGCTACCAATGGTATGTATTAATGTATTTATCCGTAGCAGAGCTTACTTAGATAAATGTTTAAAAACATTTTTAACGAATTTCTTCGACTATACATTTAAGGCTCCAGGTGCCTCCTCCTCTGTTACGTCCAATTCAGACCTCTTGAATCTTGTGATGAAACACCAAATAAGGAAATGTCGCGTGCTGTGGACTGGTCAGAAGGTTTCCAAATCTATGTATTTTGCGTGAATGGCCGGGGTGAACGGCCTGTTTAGACCGGAGTGAGTGTTACGCAGGCGCGACCAATCGATAAGAGCAGTTGCGTAAGCGCCTTGCACGCCCTCTTAGGGAAAACACACACTGGGCCTACGAAAATGACGCTGTTTTGTTATGGAATTTTTTGGACTAGTAGATTGTTGTTTAACCAGAATACAAGGTACGATATACAGGGCGTTAGAGAGCCGTTGGCCAAGATGGAAAACTTTGAGTTCACGTCATGCGTTCAGGTTGAAAACCAGTGATTTCTTCTCGTGATTTTTTTATTAATAATAATATCTTGTAAATTCAAATCCAAATTGAAATAACATACTTTTCAGTATTCACGTACAACTGTAAAGTTGCCCAGACACTGCGAAAACATTATGTCTTTAACATTATGAAAGATATAACCGTGAAAGAATGAAAAGTTAAAAGCTAAGCACTAAGAAATTGCCATTCATTACTGAAAAAAATAATACTATGGATGTTTTACAAGCAAGACCAGTCAGATCAGATCAAAATCAAATGCTCTACGCAAACTTGCTGTAATGAAAAGGCTGTGGTAGATTAAATAATGGGACTCTCCGAAATTTCCCACTGAAACCTCCGAGAGAGTACCTTTTGCCTCGAAAATAAAAGTAATACATCTAACCCTCTATTGCTCATACACCCTATATGAGCTTAATTAAAGTATGCGTAAGAGCAGCCATTAATAACTTAAATTAGAGACAACTTTTATTGAATGCCTCACAGCTTTGTTGAATGTTTCTAATTATGTTAGTTCAACGACCCTTTTTCAATGTAACTTATTTCGAAACATAATTCTTATGCATGGTAAGACATAAGGTATGATGATTTTATTATATTTTTTCATTGCGAGCTTGACGAAAATAAATTAGATAATAACTGCTGAGGTAAAACGATAAAATATTGTTTGTCTTATTTGTTCCTCAAATAAGCTGAACTTCTAAAGCTTGAGGCGTCAGACAAAGCTGTGGGTTAAATAAAAAGCACACGAGTGATTAAGATAAAGTTTTCATGATTCCCCATAAACCTCTATCCAGTTATTGGGACATGTAAGGGAACATTTTATTTTATAAAAGCTGAAAGCTCAAAAAAACGTTCAGATAACTATTTTTAATGACATTTTTGTATGACCGAAACCATTTGCATAAAACAACGTCTGCCGGGCCAGTTAGTGTAATATATTGAAACAAGGTAGTTTTACAGCTAGTGAGTCGGTGACACAAGGCCTGTGAGGCTGTGACGTCCATGGACCGACGCAATTGGTGGGTCAACAGATAACCCACTTCGACTTATTGCGATGCAAAAATTATTTAGACTCACCACCGATGTTGTAGATACCGATATCTAAGTGGGTAACTAACATTATCTAGCAATTCGAAACAAACGTTTAACTACAAAGTTATTTGAACATTTCCGAGGTTGTTTCATCAGATCGAGAACTATAATGAGTAGTGAATACTACCACAGAATAATAATAAGTCACTACTTAATGTGTGCTAATTAAAATACTAAGATGATTCCGTCCTTTAGATGGCACTCTTAAATTGCTTTATCAAGTCATGCCAGACGCGTATGGCACTTTGGATCACAATTCCACTGAAATGTTTTATCTAAAGTCATATTTTTATATCAATGACAAATACATAGTGTAATACGTTGTAATTAGCATAGGCAATTATGACGAGTCGACTTATGCCATCTGTGTTTACCGCGTCGTAGTAAAAACATTTTTCGTGAAACGTGATGACCTCATTGAAATAGTGATACACTTTCACAAATTAACTACTGCCTTATCAGTTATCACATACGTTTAACCTTCAATTTTAAAATGTTTGTAAGCATTGGTGAGTGCGTGCGTACAAATTATTATGAAACCACTAACACAACATCGCGTAATCATTCAATTTAGATACTTGATATAATTTTCAATGGTCGTATCTCGTTTCAGCAAAACATTGCAATTTCTATCTATTTTTGAATACAAACAATAACATTTATATAAAAAGACAATAATAAATTACGTAAATAAGATCAGGCCACGGAAATTTACAGCAATATTAACTGAAAACAATTCTGTCTTGATTTTACAGCTGAATCAGGATTACTGAAAGAAATCGGATAAAAATAAAATATGGTTAATTTACAATATTAGTATGTAGGTAAGTGAGTATATTACGCAAATGATAACCCAGTTATATTTTTTACTCTCCTGTAGTAAGCGTAACATTATCTTAGTTTTCAATTTCTCACGAGAAAAATACTTATCTGAAATCTCACTACTCAGCATAATAGTGTGTCTAGTTATATCAGTGTGCCTACCATGAGTTTACGTTAGGTGAGCTCGCTAGCGAATACGTCAAAAAATTCTATGAAGATTTTATTTCTTGAAACACGCTAGACTATACCTAATAGCACTCAACCCCAAGGTTTATAACTTCATATACCGTGTAATGGCTATGCTCACGTGACATTGGCAAACGTGGAAACACAGTAGCCATAGAGGAGAAGAAGAAGAAGAAGTATTTCTTGAAAGTAGCCACTAGGGGCGCTGCACAATATGTCATACATTTAAATGTCATTTTTTTACGCAATCGCTAGCGAGCACACCTAACGTAAACTCATGGTAGGCACACAGTTCCTAGGACTTGTAACTGTTTTTTGACAGTTTTCCTTTAAACGTAACATTTCTAGGGTTCCGTAAAACCTACGGAACTACACTGGCCTGCAAAAGTAAATACTTATCACACTTATAAAATTTCAATAACTTTGAATCAAATCAAATCAAATCAAAAACATTTATTTCTTAGAAAGTGGTAACAAGATATTAAATAAGAACGGGTTCAGCACCTTCTGCCACTTGTGGCGTAGAAATATTTACATTATAGCATTAAGTAGGTACAAACTATACTTCCGGAATAAAAAGGTCTCGAAAAAGCGTTTAATATTTACTTTAGCTATAAGAAAGCTAATAAGATTTCCTATGAGTATAACGTTTTTTATTTTAAATCTCTACCTTTTAAAGTTTATAAAAAAATAAAATTTCAAAGTGTACGAGTAGACTTAATTCTGCAGGCCAGTGTATATTCTAAGTCGCCGTCAGTCTTTCTGTCGAGTCGACTGTATCTCATGAATTGTAATAGGTCCACTATAACTTTTTTCACAGAATGTTTAGTGCCGCTATAACAATACGGAATAAATAAATAATAATAATAAATCCCTTAGTACGAGTTCAACTCGAACTTGGCCGATTTTTTATCCAGAAGATTAAATAAACTGAGATGATGAAACCATTATTATATTTTACGGTAACCTTTTAAAAAGTCGATACCGATAGTCCAATTACCTATTCAAAATAACTTCAGGGTGACATACAAATTCGGCAACTGATAAAGACCGTACATGCGTTTTACCAGTAAATCAAATAATTAAACATCAAGATAAACTTGCAGATTATTTATTATTTATATTTGATTGCAACAGCCAAAAGTTAAAGATTCGGTCAGTTAAGATATTTTTTGATAAACATGAAATATTTTTACATAAATAATCTTCATAGGTTAGTGTAAATATTTACAATCGTTTCACTCTCAGCTATTACTACGAAATATTAACTGAACTAGAGTAGGGAAACTGAAAATATGAAAATTGCTGCAAGAAATTACACTAACTCTCCTATTAATGGTGATTAATTAAAATTTACTACTTAGCTTTGGCTAGTCTATTCAAGACTGAAAATTCGATTTGTCCCTTATTTGGAGCGTGTAATATGGGCTTTTGTATTTTTCTTTGTGGATTAAAAATCAATATTACAGCTGTTAAGAGTACCTAATGTTGTGCAGACAAATTAAAAGTGCTTCAGACTCTACATTTTAAAGCAAAAACGAACTTATTACAACTACATTGGTGCCACAGTACTTACCTTGATATCCTTCGTCCGTGCATTAATTTCTGAGGTATACTTTGCTAAATTGAAGTGGAATAACTATGGACTGATAACAATAAATTAATATGTAATTATAATCGAGCTGCATAAACCTGGTGGGACTTTCCATTATCGATTCATATTTCCCCACGTCATCAGATGGTTTGTTTTGTGTGATCATGACAATGACCACAGGATGTGAATCAATTATCAAGTCAATATGCGAGGAAAGCGTTTTGATGCACTATGATTCACATAGACCAAGATATTATGTCAAAGTATATCTTATCGAGCTATACATAAGAATTAGATTAACTGCACTAGTGTTTATTGTTTATGATTATAACAACACAGAGGTCGATGAACCGCATAGGTTTATTTACTGACTTCTATTGCAATTGACACACAGGTCACAGAATATCGTTCAATCAGTTTGTTTAATATTCCCATGTTAATACCTACCTCTGTACATATTCAGGCCATAACATCCCAATGGATGTACCTAATGCAATCTCAAATGATTATCTCGAATCTTCACAGCTTTAAAAGTTACCATAGTTACGTTTATTATTTCTTTCCTATATTTAGAATCGAAATCTTCTTCCAACCAGACTTAAAAAACAAAATTCAATGTGTTGATGAAATAATTTGTCTAACTCCACAATAGTGTAACTAACGCTTTAGATAGGTGTGCACTAGATAAAGGGAAGTGCAACAATGTTGTATCACAATCTACAGCTGCGTAACACCGCTGTACTGGACAACCAGGAAGTCCACCATCTATCCGGGAGACAACTGAACACGTTCTTAGTTCCTTGTCCATAAGGTCGTTTTTAACGAAGTAATTGGAAGATGCTCCGGACATCTTCAGGTCTATTTCTGATCCCGGTAGCTAGCAATTGTTTAATGATCGTTAACGGAGTCGCAAAGTCGAGGAGGAGGTGGATGCAGGCCGCTACCAACCGTGCGATGTGGAAGTCTTTGGGGGAGGCCTATGTTCAGCAGTGGACGTCCTGTGGCTGAAATAATGATGAAAGAGGTCGCAGGGGTCAGGGCCGAACGCCAGTTGTTTATGAACAAATAATTTAAACAGCTTGAACTAAAACGTGCGTCAATCCTGTCGCGGCATTACCATAATCAGCTTCACGGTAAAAATATACGACAGTTCTCGGATTCGGTAGGCGATCGAAATAAATTTTGTATTCATTGATACTAAAGGAGACAATCTTATTTTATTAATATCATTTGTAGGTATTATTTTGGAAGACGATTCAAAATCATGCCTAGTTATTCAAATAAGTGAAGACAAGGCAACTGCACTGAGTTCGCCAGTGATGTTTTAAACTTTTAAAGTAACTCAACTGTAACCTTCTCCAAAAGCTTTCGGGAACCACACTAGAACTGCTTTACTTGAAGACGTGAAAGAAGGGACTTGATTGCAGTTTATTGGGTAATATCAGTATTAAACAATAATATTATCATGCCAAGTAACGTAAATGCCAACTGATAATTATTTCAGCAATACTCTTATCTATTTAACTTAATAACCGAACAATAGGTAAGTTTCATTCATTTACATCGAAAAATTCATTTTACTTTATCAAAACCGGGAATCACAATTTACATAGGGTTTATACGTAAGTATCTATTCGCGTAACTTAACGATAATACTCGTAACGTTTGCCAAGTTTATAGGTAGGTATAGCCTGAGAAAGTCTGGCTTTGACGCGGGCAAGCAAACGTCTGAGTCACTTGTTTATCAGAAGTCAAGGGTAATGTTCTCGCATCGGTCTGGTTATTACCTAGTGACCAATACTAGGAACACGGTTACGTACATTCGCACGGGCAATGAGAATGTTGAAAGTCGACGTTATGGTAAACGAGCTTAGGTTTTGAATCGAAGATCTACAGATTGTTAGACTGTACTACTCAAACAAGATTTACTAATCCAAATGTGCACGTGTACTACAGTATCAGATGTCGTAGCTTTTATAGTTCAGGGTTACTCTTTGGAAACGTGCTTTCTATAGGAAATGCATAGTATCTACCTGTACTACATAGTTCTACCCTTTTATTATGTTTACAACGAAACATACATCTTTATCTCTTCCCCATGCTTGATAGGAAGTTATGCAACATACTATGTACCTACCATCACTTGCATTTGGAAATAGAAATGCTTCTAATTGCCTTTAGACACGTTGATCTAACTAATACCCATTGAGTTAATGAGATTACTAGCAAAATGATTGCTGAAAGCCTCAATCCTGATAGGATTAATTAAACGCCTGACCAGGCAGGTAGAGTCCTTTTCATTCATATCGCCGCAATGTCTGAAACAACCTTACTACACACACAAAACCTTAATGGGTGACATAAGCAGAAATTGGAGCTAAACGATTCATTACGCGAGCAATAAAACGATACTGTGAACGCGCAGTAATTCTATCTAAGTACTATATGTTTTTTCTAAACAAGCGATCACGGCCGGTGGTTGAACCCGGCGCGATATCGTAAACAAAACTACAATGCGGAACAGAAGTCTAATTATATAACGTTATGTTTTGACAACATCCAAGGCCTTGTATGAACAAGCTACCTACTCTTAGATAAGTACCGTGTTTGTAGTAAATACGTAAGGTGCTCACCTACCTACTGTGTTTATTTACTATTAATTGTTTACTCGTACCTAGAATCACATTGTACTATTATATTACGATATTATTATTCTGACGCGGAAATTTCCGGAGGTATTGCATTGTATTGCTAAGAAATACGAGTATGTTTCTTCTAAATGAGTGAGTGAGCTTAAGCTCCAATGTCAAATTTTATGAATGTCGCCGCGGGCATCTAGCAAGGCACGTGGAAATTCCACGTGCTATTTCAGAGGCGGCTCTAAAACGATAAAAACCAAATGTTCTTTCGTCTAGGTGACCGCGTTGGTTTAGCTGTAAATACTTTAAATTAATCTAAGAACAGTGATTTCTTCATCATTTAACCCCCAACTCGATGCTAACTCAAAATGACTCTTAAGAGTTCAATTCAAACTGAACTCTACATATAATTGAAAGAGGCACAGCATCATTTATGCATAAATGGTTTATTGTCACTCTAAGAAATGAGCCGCCAAGCAATCGTTCAATTTTTTACACGTCACGTTCAAAACCAAGGTCGATATCACTGAAATTTAACTGCCTATTTATTTGGTTGCGAAAAGCCCATTGTTTGATACCTACTTTCGTAATTGAATGTCATCTTTGACTCGATTGAAATGAGCGTCAAGTCTGTTAATAAGCTGCCTTTTCAGGTTTCTTGAACGTTCGCAGAATTAACACTGCTTAGTGAATAAAGATGGGATTGGTTGTTTGCATCAAGCGAGGATAAAAATGGCCGATTCGGCGACAACCTTGGCGAGCAGCACCTTCGTTCGGGAGCGCTTGCGCATTGCGCAACCACGGGTCAAGGGTGGGAGCGCGGCACTCGCTTTTGCCAATGAAAAATAACTTACCGGCTCCATGCAAATTTTATCACATCTTACTACAGATGTGAACCAACAAACTATATCTACGTCAGCAATATGCAAATCAAACACGGCTGAATTCACGTGTGCGAATAGATGAGATAACTCTATCTGGACTACACGGATCGTCTAGACGAAACTAATAAACATCGGTCACCTGCGCATCCAGCGTAGGAGGCGTTAACAATCCCATAAAACAAATGTAATAGAATCTGCTTTAAAATTCGCAAGTTTAATATGTGCGGACAATTTATTGGCATCTCCGATGTTAAATCGCTCGGAGCGCCAAACCGCTTTTTGTGGGGCTTCGGCCTTGACCTGACTGATCACCGCCAAACCTGTTGTGCTAAAAGTAAAAGCTTTCGCCAATCAGGCGCCGCCATAACAGAACAATGTGTAATGACAAACCTACCTATTTCTATTACATTATACATACTCGGTAAGACATGATTTATTTGTTTATTTTTATCGAGAAAAACATGCAAAGAGCGCGTGAGGAAGTTTAATGAGATACTTGTATAGGTATTAATTGATATTCTAATGAGCCGGACATTGGAATGCCTGCATTATAAACCCGAGGTGATGTCATATATTTTTAGATTGATAAATGGATCAACTTTATTTAAAATACGTTAATAATATTCCAACGTTGTCGTCGTTGCAGCTTATATTAGGAGTGGGCAATCCTCAGTTTATAGTATTATTTTTCTTACCTACTAATAATATTTATATTTGTAACTATAATATACATACGTAAAACAGATACAGGCCTTACATCTCTACTCAAGAAAACTAAACTTTATCAAACTAATTAGTACAAAATACTATAGTAAAGTTTTGACTTACTTTTTTCACCAATTTTTAGATGTACCTACAGAAAATATTTTTTCTATACTATATTAAAAATAACCAAGATATTAAATCCGGAAAATATGGCAGAATTCCTCTCTCTACAATGCAGCGGCATAAAAATGTAGGTAGGTAAGTACCTTCACAATTACAAGGTTAAAAATGTTGAAATTTATTACATATTACTGATTCGATCACGGGCTGAGCTCATGACTGAATGGTAACTACATACTTACATAGTCTTTATCATGGTCCTACTTTTAAGAGTAATTAAAATCCGAAAATGTGCACTCGTATGACAATAATTGTCTTTGATAAAAGAAGGTATCACGGTTCAAGTACATTTGTAAAACATTTATAAATAGACTGATTCACGAAACATACGAGTAGGTATGTTTCCTAACCTAGATGAGATTAAAATGTAAAATATTCATTAATTTAGGTGGTGCAAGGTTTTAGGATAGTCTGAAAATATAAACCCTGAAAACATGACATAAGCTTGCTTTGGGTAGCATCATCATCATTTCAGCCATAGGACGTCCACTGCTGAACATAGGCCTCCCCCAATGATTTTCACAATGACCGGTTGGTAGCGGCCTGCATCCAGCGCCTTCCTGCTACCTTTATGAGGTCGTCGATCCAGCTTGTGGGTAGCATATACCTACTTACATAATTAATAATGCTAAACAGTAAAAACTTCGACTCTGGTGAAACCTATATTGATGATGTTAAAATACTTGCAGATTGCGTAATGTGGCGTATGTTAATCTCAAACAGATGAAATTCAGTGTGGCAGGATGGGGTGTGTACTCACACCCAGTAGAGAATTACTTCTAAGAGCCAAAATATCTGCTTACTTATCTTTCGCAAAGCATCATGGTGCCATCGAACTTGATTGTCAGTATTATAGGAGACACAAGAGAAGTTCGCTTTGACAGATTTGGCTATAGACCAAAAGGCTTTATTTCTATAGGCATAAAGCAGTCTTGGCTCGAACTCCGCAGACATGGTCAAAGTAATCTTTGCTTAAGTCTATTTGTGAAACTTGGCAGTTTTGATAAAGAAAGCCTAGAGCTTCTTAAAGTTTGAAGATCCGACTGCGTTTACGAGACACGGTCTAGGTTAAGAACGCCCTAGCTTTGGCATTATCGACCTAATCCGTAAGTAATTTAGGCTACAGCCATCTGTGAATGAAAAAACATCTTCCATTGCCTAACAAGAATCAAGCAGGTGGTGGGTAATGATGCAGATTTTAACAGACAATAATAAGGTACATCCTACGGTATGGGCAATCCCAGTATGTGAGTAGATTGAGAATTTGAGATAAATAATTTCCTCCCTGCATGGTAAGTTTTTATGTTGGATTGTCCATTCCTGTTTCATTGAGCATTTCAATATTTGCTTTTAAAAAGTATTGTACTTCCAACCAAAACGTTCTTTTGAAAACTCTACGTTAGACTTTATTATGGTTTTAATACTGTAATTAAATTCTAACAACACAGAGAACGTAATAAATCAAGCCAAGCCTAGGATCATTGCGCCACTTTTATAAATATTTTTTTGACCGTGAACTATCCGAAGTTTAATGTAGGTAAGTAGTGGCTTAGGTGAGTAACTTCAATTAATCAGGAAAACCAGTCATAACTGTAAACAAGTCGGTGAATGAATTCTTATCAAAAGTTTTCTAAAAGTCGAGCTTTATTACCTATCGTTAAATTGGATTTGTTTACAGGAACATGTTAGGAGAATTACCGGCAAAAGGATTAATAAGAGTAATATCGTCATAGGATATTGAACTTATTATCTGTATTCCAAGAATTGATTGGTATTAAAAATAACTGTAGTAAAACACTTACCTAACTACTGGATATCAGTGTTTTGCTTCGAATTTGATCCTAGGGCAAAATATGAACGTTGTTGCACTTCGCTATCGATATTACAATGTAACTGTATCATTTATGAGTGTAAAAAACTGCACGATTCCCAAGTTTAAAGTACACTCACGATTAGGCGAGTTATAGGCATAAGTTAAAGGGAAATGATGGAAAATTGACTCTACATTAGGATAGGCTGCATCATTAGTGATGAATGATTTTATATGTACCTATGTTACGGTTAATGTAATAAATTGAAAATTATGAATAATCGCCGGTTATTATGAATAATTACCGACAGTCGAGGTAAAAGTGATAAATTAATCACATTTATCAGTGATTATTTAATAATGCAACCTTAATACTAACAAATATCATAAAAGAGAACACCGGCTCGTGTACAGCGCCGGTGTACAGCCACACATTTTGAACGTTTTGATATCATAATAATATATTAATATTATTTGGCATAATGACTTTGGACTGTTTCTTGCGTAACATTACTTTGCCATATAATGCCCATAACATAAGTTGTTTTGATATATAGTGAAAAATAGGTTAGGGTCCGGGGGGGTGGCCACTTGGGCCACCTCTAAGCCGCCTATTTAGTTTTATACACACATAAATGATCTCATATTAATCACATTTACCAAATCATGAGGTAATTATTCATAATAACCGGCGATTATTCACAATTTTCACATTTATCACATTGACCGTAACATGTACATGAAGACCGTAAAATGGGTAACATGGATACTATTGGATACCCTTTTTTATGATAATATATCTATCTTAAGTTTTCTCTTAAACGTCGCTGAAATATTTTTTCTTTTGATAAATTTTACTTCGCACAAAATTTCATTGGACAACTGGGATATGAAGTTTAGAGAAATAAAATCCCCCTTTTCTAATGTTAAAAGATAAAATTCATCATAACTGTAGAGAAAAAGAGTTGTGTTTTGTCTTTGAATGTGACACTAATGTGACTTTTTGTGATAAAACAGCTGTGTAAAGTAATAAATTACTAGAAAATCAACAGAAGCCCTAGTAAGTTCGTTTTCCAGCATCTTCGACGTTATTTTCCTACTCAAACAAACTATAAACAGGTAATTCATGACGTCTATTCAGCAATAAATGTCACACTTCATTAATATTTTTTCAACGTGCTTGTAAAGTGACTTCTATTGCATTGTCTTTAGGTTCATAGTAACAATAAAATAGTTTAAGGCAATCGCGTGCGCCTGATAACTATTAGATTTATGATGTAAATAAAATATTAAAATAAACTAATTATACCTACATTTCATAACATTGTTAATTGTTAAGTTTGATTAGACGTAGGTCTATCAGGGATTTAACCAAGTAGTGAAACAGCCCTTGGTATGCTCAATCTATTTCTGCACTTAACACGCATAAATAAGTACCTACTTACTTGGAAATTTAATATCTTATGTTTTGCAAGGAAATACCCGTAAGTAGCAAGTACCCGTAAGTAGTTGGGGCAGATAAGTTCTCGAGTGGCGACCACGGGCCTCCTACTAGGTGGACCGACGATCTGGTGAAGGTCGCGGGAATAGCCTGGATGCGGGCAGCGGAGGATCGTTTATTGTGGAAAACCTTGGAGGAGGTCATTTGGCTGAAACGAACGAACGGATGAACGAACCCATAAGTAACCTACAGTTATACAAACTTGCTGGTTACTATTAAATATACTTAATAATGTTGTAGTTTGTTAATAATAATGATAACTGAGTCAAGGGCACATTGCAGCTATCGTCGCGGAAGCATTATGGGTTCAAAGGTTTGCGGAAGATTACGATTATGTGGTAATTGCACGAAAACATCTGTCTCTATTGTATCTATCAGCCAACATAATAATACTAAGTAAGTACCTTCCTAATATCTTTGCTAAATACTTCCAAAGCTAGCGTCAATCTGCTAAGAGTTGTTATTTTAAGTTATTCATGAAAAGTCTAAAATTGTTTCATGGGTTTCTTTAGCAATCCCATGTTGAAACAATACCTACTATGACGCTTTTCCAGAATGACAATAACCCTAGCTGGGAAATTTCAGAACAAGCATACTTACTACTTGTTCTGTATTACGAGTAAAACTTAAGGATAATGTATCCTACTCGAGGTAGTTACTTTTAGTTTATAACTTATCGCTTTGTGATCTGGCTTTAAAGCACCTGCAATACTTTTTATGGTTTGTTTTTATTACCAACAAGGGTCTCAAACCATATTGTATGTGGACCTACTTATAGCGAGATCAGATGTTTTGGGTTTGTCTAAATATAAATAAAATAAACATGTTAGAAATCAAGGTAATGCCAATCAGAGGTCGCCAACAATCTATGCACTTCCTTCACTGATTACCACATGGTTGACATATGCCGAACAATTAGTGTGTGGGTATCACACGCCGTATAAATAATTTATAATGGTATTTGTTATTGTTGCCATATTTAAATATTCAAGGTAATTGACATTGCTGCCTTTAATGACATGAGAAACTTCCGTAAGGTCATCAAACTTGCTCGTGTTTGTGATTATCTGAGAAGGCTAACCAGCACGTGGTTCGGTGTTGTTGGCTTCAACCCTGGCCTATAGAGCCGGCTCCCGCACGATGACAGCTCTATATGACAATAATCAGATTGATCAGATAGCTCTAAAAGATCAGCCACTTTACTAACTACCTTTTCCTAGCACGCGAAAGTGGCTGCTTAGTCTTGGATAGGTATAGGTAGATCTTCATTACCAAAATTTTAACCCCCTTACTAAAACTTACACGCTCGTTGAACAGTGTTTTAAAGTGATGTTTAGTATGAAAATATCATTTTAAAACAGTGATCAACAAGGGGTAAGAATTTAAATACCTACTGCAAATCCAGAAATGAATATGCTCTACCTGCATTATTCTTTACCTTTTTGTCATGACTGTCTGTCCAAAGGTTGTCCTTCATGAATAACAATAATCTGATCTTAATCTTTATTGTAATTTTATTCTAAAGAGGAAACATTTTCATTTGTGTAGTTATAATAAATAGCCTTAAATCTGACTACTCTCTAAGCCGTTTAATCTCCATCTGCGCGCAAAATCAGGTAATTGAGAAAATTGCTAAAGAATAATGACAGGCAAAACTATAAAATAGAAAACTTCAACTTCAAAAGATCTGAACCTACTACGACTACGTATAATAAAACGCGCCAACAAATCTACAAAAATGCTTCACTTCTTAATAACGCTTCTAAACTTCCTAAACGATCATACTGAACGTGAATAAAACGCTTCTATGCTCTAGTGCATCGTGCATACGCTCCGTTTCCTGTGCAAGCGTTATGTAAGCGCAGACGCCGCTCGCGCGCGTTAGCCTAAGGTCAAGGCGAGCACTATTATCCTTGTGACGTCACCGCTTGCGCAACACGATGCACAATGCACACCAGACTGGAAAACAAGCTTAGGCTGAGAACACATCTGCGACTGCGAAACTGAGCGTACAAACGAAAGCTATTTGAAGTTTGTTATACATACTTAGAGCGCTTTCACATTAGGGCGTTAGAAGCGCGACAGCAGCGCGGCAGCGGCGTTTTTGTAATGTGAAGGCATGCATCCGCTGTCACATAGTATGAAATTTTCGGCAGCGCGTCTGTCGCGCGTATGTCGCGCTGCTAAATCGCCTAAATGTGAAAGCACTCATCAATGAAACAAATTAATAAATACGAGTGAATACAGTCAAGATTAAATAAAGGTGACTCGATTAATAAATCATTTTTTTATTACTTAATAAAGGTATGATAACGCAAACTTTACAGATAATAACAATAAATCACCCAATAATTACTTGTTACCACAGTAAGAGATTTGATATCTTGACATACGTTAACACTTCAATATCTGCAGAACGTATGGGTCGAGTCAGCTAAGATAATATTCATCTGTACTAACGTTTTATACAATACAGACAGACGTGGTAATATTATTAGTTAGTTAGTAATTATAATAAACTACTGAAAGCTACTGGTTTTATCTAATCTGATTTTGAAAGTTCTTGCGAAAAACAACTAAAAATATTTGCAGTCCGCACAGCAACACGAATGGAGTTTCTTCTACTACTGCTACTATATTTAATAAAAAAAATATCCAAGTGGAATCCACTATTCTTTCAATATAATAACATAAAATGCAATGGAATTGTAGAATACTTTACCCATTCTTGATCAAATGTTTGATAATCCTCTTTGCTCTTATTGACTCTAGATCCAATAAAGCTTCAATAACGAGTTCCTCCAAGCAAATATTAACTGTTCCTTCCATTGATACATTTATCTGGGCAACTAGCCAAGACATACCAATAAAGTTTCATTTAATAGATCGATTACTGCCCACACGATAAGAAGACAAAGTTTCATTTATTTGTAGAGACTCAACCAGTGGATAATAAATTGATTTATTTCAATTTGTTACAAAATACTCGTAGGAAAAAAGTTTAGAAGGTTTCATAAGTTCTTTTGCGTCATAATTAAGTGTTAAAGTAGTCATACATTGTCCAATTTTGTTGGGACCACGCCTATGTCGTTTGGTTCTCTTCATAATATACAATTTGGAGACGATGGGTAACACTGGTCAACACATGTTTTTTTTCCTTAAATTTTTTTTCTGTTATTGGGTATTTCTATTGCCCTGATTATGAAAAAAATACTGGGAGATCGCCAACAGCTTTACTTTTTAAAATATAGAGTTTTATTATTTTGACAAAAAAAAGAAAAATTATACATTGTGCTAATAAAACTTCTATTGAACACTAGCAAATGATCTTTTATATGATTTCCTTGAATAGGCAAGTTTGAGTAGATATCGTTGCAAACTCCAGCAATGGTCTGCCATTCATATATGAACACCACGCCCCTGATAACCTTCTTCCATTGACAGAAAATTCCAATGAAAACTTTTATCCTGCTCCTCACTAAAATCATCCACATTTTGTGGAAATCGATGTTAATGCGAGTACATGAAGTGTATTTTTATGCCCATGTTGCACCCTAGCTCTTGCAAGTTGGATAGCATGCTCTCAAAAATCTCTTTTTGCTTAGGAAATTACTTATAACCAAAAAAAAATCATTTTAAGCTTAGGACTGGACTTTACTCATTGATTTCTTAAAATAACGATCATTCACCAGTTGTCTAATGTGAGTCCCATCAAAAATTACCAGCTTTTAAGTTTTCTGTGCTTATTCCTGAAAAATTGCGTGAAAGAAAATTAAAACATTCGTCACTTTTGTCAAGCGCCTTCACAAACTGTTTCAAGATGCTGAGCTTAATATAAAGTGGTGGAAGTACGGTGATACGGTCTTGGCTAACTAAAGGCACGTTTATAAAATTGTTTGTATCAACTTTAGCTGAAGAGCTAAAAGTTGTGTGTGCGGGAAGCCGACTTTTCAATTTTTTTGTAACCAATGCTATTGTTTGTTACGACTATTCCAGAGACACATGGAACGGGAATTTTGTGTAGCCCCCTTGTTGGCCTAAAAGATGTTACCTATTCTCAGAACACAAATGACCCATTTGTGGTCTTGATTACTTAATTTCAAATATTAAATTAAAGTATCGATGTTACGCAGTTTTCATCCAGTCCGACAGAGGTTTTCGATGTTTTTCAAATATTATATTTACCACAAACATAGCAGAAGCCATCTGGATTAAGCACACATCTTCATAACGAAGCAATATCGAAAAAACCCACAAAATATTTTTTTTGTCCAATTAAATCAAAAATCTAAGTAAAAATATTAAATGAGGGTAGATAGCTCACTAACTCACGTATCTGAGATAAGTCGGAGGGTCATCGCCAGATTGCGTTCCCTTTGCAGACTGAAATACTTCCTTCCAATTAAGACCAAAATCTCCCTTGTCCATACCCTTATTCTTCCGGTCATAGATTATGCTGATGTATGTTATCCTGACCTAAACCAAATTCATGTCAATAAGCTAGACCGGCTCCTCAACAACTGTATCCGGTTTATATTCTGCTTGCGCAAATATGACCACATTTCCTCATTCCGGTCTAAGCTTCAATGGTTACCTATACCTTTTCGACGAAAAGTCAGAATCCTTTTAACACTTTTTTCAATCTTAAACAATCCAAATTCTCCTTCTTACCTAAAATCCCAATATACGCTCCTCAGTTCAACTCACTCTCGTCAACTACGTTCCTCTAATACGCTTCTTCTTTCCACTCCTTCTCATCGTACTGGTTTTCTTTCCAACTCTTTTCTTCTACATTCCATTCGTCTTTGGAACGGTTCTCCCTGAAAACGTCAGGCAGGCTCCCAGCAAGTCCACCTTTAAATTTCATGTGCGCAAACATTTTCTCGATAGTGTTTCATCTTCATGATTTCTGTTCAACCTCCTTTTTTCCCCTTTTTTTTTCCTTCTCTTTTTTTTTCTCCCTTTGTCATCCATCCTATTATTATATATGTATGTGTCTATGTATGTATTCATATGTTATTTATGTAATTTTTTTTTTCTAAATTCGTATTAATTCTATACCGCCTACTTTATTCTCAGTTTGGCCCTAAGGTTGAATGGCAGAAAATGCCGAAAGGCATTAAGTCCGCCTTATGTACACCGTTCTATGTGCATATGTTACGGCTAAAGATAGTTGTGAACATAAACTTAAGATTAGCCGGCTAAACTTAAGTTTATCTTCGAGAAGCAGCTAAAGTTCGATAGCATGTTAGTTTGCGTCGTGATATTCCATCTTTAGACCCAATTTCACCATACAATGTTAACTAATTAACACCCCTGTTAAATCATTTAACAGACTGTTAAGGTTATTGAATGTCCCACCATGTTTTAACGAATGTTTAATATCCGTAATCCGTTGTTAAACTTAATTGCTGCTCATTAGGTCCGTTAGATGGGTAACAGGCTGTTAGTTTACTGTCACACAGGAACAGGATCGCAATGGCGTACAATTTTATTTTCGAAAACGAGGATCCTTTGGAAGTTTTAGACAATTTGGTCTATACAGTGTGTTTGGGATAGGGCTAGCGATAATTTAGGGCGATGTTATTATGTAAATTTTATCGACAAAAATGCTCCTATAATATGTAGGCCTACCCCCCTCCTCTTGGAATGGGGGAAGGGCTTAATTTTTGAAATTTATTTTTATGTGACTACACAAAAATGTTATTTATTTCTTATGTGCCCGTCAAAACTGAATTTTTTGACAAAAACTAAAATTCATAATTTTTTTTAAGTTTTTTCATTTTTAATGACACATAATTATTATTGGTATATTGGTTTACAAATGCAAATTTTTATTTATCTGTAAGACGGGCACATAGGAAATACAAACAATTTTTATGTATCCCAAACACACTGTATAGTACGACGACCCAAAATATTTAAAAGCACGGCGTCATTATTCGAAGAATATGTCGCACAAGATTTCGACTTTCGAAAGAATCTGTTTTGGATGTGTTGGAATCCATTGAAGACAATCTTGCTCAAACTCACCGACACAGTCACACAAAAAACAAATGTTTGACATTTATTCAACCAGCAAAATGAAATGCAACCCGATTTCTGATGAATTCTACAAAATACGTGGTATTTAAATCAGTCGCCTTACATGTCACAAAAATATTATACGACTGAAGAGAATAGTGCTCGTTTTCGAAGCAATTCTATTACATACAATGACATTTTGTTTTGGTCGGTTTAGAAAGTGAGTGAATGATTTGAGACTCCATTCACTTAATGTATGATTTCGTAATGGTCTGTTAAAATAATACCATGGGACACGAAAATTTAACAGTGCTGTTAGCACCCCTGTTAACTTTAATGACTGGTTAAGTAATGTCCCATTTAGAGAATAACTAACAGAGTATGGTGAAACTGGGCCTTAGCCGGCTAATGTGCACATTAGCCAAAACGAAACGGCTAAAAATGTATTCGATGGGCGCGCCAGGCCGGCGGAGGGCTTGAGGGGGCGGTGGGGGGACAACGTGCGCGCAGTTTTATTTTGTTTTATTTTGTAATTTTAAATAGGTACCTACAGAAGATTCAATTGTAACGACCAAATGGTTCCATATTATTTTATTTTAATGATTAGGTAGATATTGTTTTAAGTGATTAATATTTTGTTATTGTAATAATTGTAATTTTGAATACCTACATAGGTACAAAAAATTATGTGTAATGAAAGTGATTATTTTTTAACACGTTCCGCCGCGGTAACGGCACATACAGTAAAGGTGGAATTCATTAATATTATGGCAGTACGGGTCTCGCCGTTTTCACGAAAATCAATCTAAAAATCACTACGGCAACAACCGTCGATTTTACATTAGAGTTTCATAGAGAGCAGACTTGTTGTTGCAAAATATTGTGAACAACAGTACGGGTATAGGTGTATGAAACATTTATGTGAAGATTGTTAGTGTCATAGTGGACTGGAGTACAGCGTCGGAACGTGTTAATAAAGTTTTCGTGTCAAAATAATAAACATTATTACATTGTTTCCTTTTCCATTTCCTTCTACATTTTTAGCCAAGGGCCTGCGGTTACACTTAAGTTTAGCCGGCTAAAGATAGAAGAAACTAACATTAACACCTCGTCGAAGATAAACTTAAGTTTAGCCGGCTAATCTTAAGTTTATGTTCACACCTATCTTTAGCCGTAACACATATAAGTTTTAAATAAATAAATAGCTATAACTTAAAAACAAAAGCTGTTAGAGAAAAACTGTTGCCATATTTAAAAAATATGCGTCAATTTGAGATAGAAACAGAAAAAAAATCACAGGAAACAAACAATTTTATTTTTTTTTGTTGACCAGTGTAATTCTTCTGAAGTTGAAAGTTGAGTCTGAAGTCAACCGGATCCTACATACCTTGGATAATGTTACCAATCGTAATGTTACGAAATATTGTAAATCATGATTTTATTAACCAAGATGAGGAAAGTGACATGTAGGAGCGAGGGGTAGAGCCTGTGGTAGAGCGGTGTTACATTCGCTTGGCTATAAACTGACGGTTAGTAGACGGAATCTTAGACTGGGTTGCACCATCTTAGTTCAACTTTAACAAACGTCAAAAATCTGTCAAAATGCATATAAAAAACACCGGTTATCGCTATAGATACGGTCAAAACTAGGTGGTGCAACTTAGCTTTAGGGTTTTTATTTGCAAACGTATCATGTTACTAACTTGTCTTAGATAATGATCATAGGTACATGTCGTCCACATTTAGGTTGGATTGCACCATCTAACTTTAACTTTAACAAACGTAAAAAGTCTGTTAAACTCTATACAAAACACAACGTTATAGTCACGGTTAAAGTTAGATGGTGCAACTCAGCCTTAGTACATTATATCTTAACTGATAGACATAATAGAGACAGATGTTTACTCAGGCAGGTAAAGTTAGTCAACCCCAGTTAAATCGGTTACCTAGAAATGAGATTCTCCAGGTGGAAGGTCTAATCCTCTATTGATATTCGCTTGCCATTTTATAACATGCTGCAAGCTAAGGTTATTTAACTTGACACGCATTATCAATATGATATAAGCATATGAAGGATATGGCTTACCTTCACGAACAAATACGGTACGGTACCTTTTTCCCGATGGGAAAGTTTTTCAGATTCCTGACATTAATAATTAAGTCCAGTCAATAATGTTTTTTTAATAAAATACCTACACCATAACCACTTTCGTTCTGGTTTTCTGGCTTGATTGTGTAATATACTTAAATGCATTTAGGGAATCAGTTTTGATATTTAGTGCCTCGGAGACGGCATCCTTCCTAACCTCAATTGAAGGTGAAGGTGAACTCCAATCCAATAAAAATATATAATTTAACGATCAGTTTTTGATGTTTAATCAATTAGATGCAGAATTAATAAAGATGATGCAGTTGAGTATTTTTGGGGTATATTTAAAAATAAATGAATGCATATATTATTATTTTAGTATCCTTGTTAAGACATGACTGATGATTCTATGTGCATGACTGTTGAGGAAAAAAACCGACAATTCTCCATCTGGGCAGAAGAATCTCATTTAGCAACCAAATGAGACTGAGCATACTGATAATTTACATAGCTGGGCATTAACTCGTTAATCCGTTAATCGTTAATTAACGAAGTTAACATTTCCATTAACGGATTAACTTTTAAGTTAACTTTAAAAAATGTTAACGGACTCGTTAACTTCCGTTAAATTATCCTAAGTCCGTTAATCGTTAATCCAGTACCTACTATTTACCAAAAGCACGCTGAAAAACGCGTTCTGACAAGTATGTTCGGGCTTTCAGAACTTCCAGAACCGAAAACAACAGTTTTTGTAACCAGATCACTAACGACACTTGTTAGTATGTGTGGGACAACTCTTGCAACTGAATTTAAGACCAGTTTTCCTCTATCGATTGAGCTGAAATTTGGTATACTTATGTAAGTACGATGACAATGCAATGTTATGGTACCATTGAGCTGGTCTGACGATGGAGTCATGAGGTGGCCATAGGAACTCCTAAATGAAACGGCGTCATCGCATCGAATTTGGGTTCGTTGGATTTGTCTTTTCGAGCACTTTAGTACTAGATGATGTCCAGGGTCCTGATGATGGAGTCGGGAGGTGGCCATAGGAATTCCTAAACGAAACGGTGGAAACTTATCGAGTTTGGGTTTGCTGGATTTGTCTTTTCGAGCACTTTGGTGCTAAATTGTAATACACCGTGTTACTTTGCATTCTTGCCATATTCACAGAGATAAAAGTAGGTAACAATACCTATTATTTAAGATAAACAAGAGACTCCCATAAAGAAAGTACACTAAGATTTTAGTAAATTTGGTTTTTCAGTACAAATTGGAATAAACCAATTTTGTCTCGCACGTTCTACAGGTGCAAGTGGAATAAACCTAGTGGGCGTGGCCTAGTTCTTAATTTTAAGGCTTTGGGTACCAGCCTTTTTATCCAGTCATAATAACTATTTTAAAATACTCTTCAGTTGATTTCAGATTTTCCTTTCTACTTTACGGGCTTAGGACCGTCAAAAATACGTAATAATTAATAGGGTTTAAATTAATTTACAACATTGTACCCTATTTTTACAAATTAATAAATTAAGTATGAAATGAAATCACCTTATTCACAATTAATTATTTATTGATAAGTTCCTACTTACAAAGTTTACGTACTGCGAAGCAAGTGTTCAAAGTGTCCTCCGTTCTGATGAAGGCACAGTCTAGCACGGCGAAGCGTAGATTTTTCGCTTAAGTTTTCGCAACACATAAACATTTTGTATCACAGTTTCACTAAAACAATCCTTTCATGTAACGCGTTTACACTGTTTATCTCTTCTGCGCATACCAGTCGTTTCAAGTCACTCCAAAAATCCATTGGTGTCAGGTCCGAGGATCGTGGTGGCCAAGCTACTGGACCCCTCGTCCAATCCACTGTTCACCAAACGTATTATTCGCGCACTTGACGTCCTTATTGTGGGGGAGCACCATCCTGCTGGTAGTAGAGCATTTGGTGTAACGCTAAGGGTACGTCATCAAGCATTTCGTCTAAGACGTCTTGCAGACACTCCAAGCACCATTTTGATTAAATTATTCGTTGTTTGAATACACTTCAGTCATTTTTGTATTATTTATAACGTGATTTGTGTTTGATGGATTTCTCAGTTTTAAACAAGTGTCAAAAAGACATTTTAAAGACAATAGATTGCAATAGATATTTAAAAATACAATAAAAAGTAAAAAAGTCTCCATCGCCATCGCCATCGCCAACAAGTGATGTGCATGCGTTACGATAATTAGTGGTGTGTTTAACAGATTGTCGATAAATTAAAATACTCAAGATTAAAAAAAAAAATTTACGGGCATTATTTTTTTACGGATTTGTGTTCAGTATCAGTAATATAGTAACCTCTGTAAATATGGCAAGAATGCAAAGTAACACCCTGTATAATATAACTAAACCAAGGCTCTGAGATTGAGATACTACTAAAAAGTGTAAAATAAAATTATAGCTTTTTTAAAAACAAGTTTTTATTCTGAAATGCAGTTGTACTAAAACGAAAAAAAATAATTGTACTTATGCAAGGTTCAAATAATTTCGAAAGCTTGTAGCGCAAGCAAAAAAAATTGGCCAAGTGCGTGTCGTGCCACGCGCAGTGTAGGGTTCCGTAGTGGTCCGTCGTTACCACAGTATATTTCAGAAGCAAGCAATTACTTCATCTACAGTCATTTTTTATATTTTCTTCTATGAAATTTTCACTAGTTAACAAATTTTGCAATACATGAGTTAAATGACTATTACTCTCAAACTAATTGATGTATCTTAACCGCTATAGTTTTCCTTGAAAGTTCATGAATAGCAGTATTATCACGAATTTTTCCAGATTTTTCAAGCCAACAGTGGGGGCGCCCTACTCAAACAAAAATTGGCACTTTAAACTTGAATAATTTGCAAACAAATCCCTAAATGGAAAAAAAGTCTTAGGAACCCCTAAGCCATTTTAAAAGACCTATCCAACGATACCCCACACGATGGGGTCGAAGATGAAAAAAAATTCATCCCAACTTTACATTTAATTTTTTTTTCACAATTTTACTCAACCGTTTGGTCGGCGTGATTAATATACATAATTATCTCTACAAAATTACAGCTCCCTAGTGCCAATAATTTCCAAGCAAAACCTCGGACAGACAGACAGACAGACAAATCGAAACTATGAGGGTTCCTTGTCAGGACTACGGAACCCTAAAAAAGAGGAATAAATTCCATGCGTGATACAAGCTTTCGAAATTATTTGAACCTTGCATATAATTATTTTTTTTCGTTTTATTATCATGTGTTAACGGATTAACGATTAACGTTAACTTGCGTTAAATCTTGTGAAATGTAACGTTTTAACGTTTAACGAAGTTAATTTTTTTATTAACGGTTTAACGATTAACGAAGTTAACTATTTGATTAACGGTGCCCAGCTATGATAATTTATCACATATAATAATTATTCTATTACTGACATTCAATGGTCTGTCCTTTATTTGTTCTTCAATTGGTTATTTATTTAACTCAAATTAAAATAAAAGCTTCTCTCGCAAACCTATACTAGTATACTTGCCGGTCAAGCTGTAGATCCTGGCTACACAGGAGTTGCAGCGGTGGGAACGAGAGATTGAAATAGTCCCGTACCTACTGGTATCACTCCTAACCTGACGTAACATCGTACACATAATATTAATATGTTTACGCAAAATGTTTGTTTATCTACAATAACATTGCACATTTCTTGAACTCGCAATCTACAGTACCTAAATACATTTGTATATCAGACACACCCCTCATGAAAAAATCATAGGTTTTTATCTAAACAACCTTAGCGCATCTATCATAAGATGCAGTACGGGCCCAGTATGCTTAGTCACGTGTCCCGTTATCACGTATACTGATAAGAGAGATGCAAACCCTGAAACGGGGCGAACGCATCGCGACGATAAGTACGGCATTGACCTCATTCTGGTACATGTGTAACGTACAGCTGTTATCTGCTTAAGGGCAGCCAGTCGCGTGATTCGAAAGTTTTGGGGATCCGCCGGTATAATTTTGACGTATGAAGTATTTTATGTCACATGAAGAAACTTCACTATTCTGGAGGCATTCTGAAAATTTCCAATTAATAAAAGCATGTTTACGTTTTAAAATAAAAAATATTTTGTAATTCCGGCTATTGAAGCAAAGGAACTTAGAAATTATAAATATTTTATGAGAATCTTCTTATTGAATTAAAAGAAATAAAATAAAATAAAGTACCTACATAAGTAAATTATTAATTTTATTATTAAGTTAAGTAGATTTCATTAACCCCATCTGAAAACTGCTTTAAAAAGTCTTATTGATTTCTTTTCAAGCATTTAAATTAAATTAACAATGCTAAAAATAGAAGCAAAAGAAAGAAAAAAACTAAAATACAAACACACTTAAAAATACCACGTGCTATTTTGCCTGCCTATTTCAGAGAAATAGTTTCACCTGAAATAACACGAACACAAGTGAAAACGCAAAGTATGCGGAACACCATTAACCTAATTGAATGCCACACTTTGCAGCTTTTTTGCGATTTCATGACCTTTACGTAACAAGCGAAATTGGGGCATTCACGTGAATTCGATTTTTTGTTTATTTGACATCGTTTCTCTCTTCTTTGTACGCAAAAGTCCGTCTTTGAGAATAACTTTTGTGAAGAATAAGGCACACATTTTTGTGAATCTAAATTTTAAACTCAATCCTGTCAAATCAAATTCTAGGACTAGTTTTATTAGTGCTAGAATTTGATTTTAGCAAAATAAGTAGGTATAAGTATTTTTACGTCAGAATTATAATCATGGATTCCTATAGAGTGGATTCCTGTGAATACGTTTAGACTTTTTGCCACATAATTTAATTTAAGCAAGTGGCAGGTTTTAATTAACTCATTTGATATTTAAAAAACAGCCCATAAATAATTTTCAGACAGTTGGTAGAGAATAAGGCCAGAAATACTATATCCGAATTATACATAACGTTGATTAACACTTTATTTATTAGCCCTTCATGATTTACGATAAAAGAGAGATACCTCTAATAGTCGACATAAATGCTCGTTTTTGGGAAGAAAATGCTCGTTTCTTGGAATTTACACAAGAGACATTTCAAATTTGGTCAATTTTTTCGTAAGATGACAACTTTAATTTTGTTTAAAAATAACTGAGAGATATTTATCAACTTCTGCAGAATATTTACTTTATTTATCTTTTAATAATAAAGGTATGATATCATTATTTATATTGTTCTTTTGCGTCATACTTGTAGCTAACAAGATCGAAGATAAAGCACGGGATATAATGATCTTTTAAGAAACAGGCACATTTCATAGAAAGCTTTCAATATATTCATTTTATGAGTATTTTGGGCGTTTTATGTTTATGCATATTCTGTTTGAGTTGGGGCCATGTAAAAAATAATCTAAACCGTTCAAAACGACCGTTTCAACTAACATACGAGTATTACTTGCTGAACTCGTATTATCCTTTCATTGTCAAAAAGTGTTAATAAATTGGGCTTCACCTTGCCCCGCTTTTCCAATGCCATTGTCCAAAACATCATGTAAATACACACCTACAAAGGAGCCTAAAATGAATGTAGAGATACCTTAATAATTTTGTGCTTATAAAATACGTGGTATTAATTTATAATATGTATTTACTTCATTTTGAAGGTGCAAGTGAACGTAAAATCCAAAGAATTTCCTTTTGTACATAAAAATGAACCTTAGGCGTAGGTATACGCGTAAAGTATTCAGATCAAGGAGAATACCTGATACATTTTAACTTAATTCTGCAATCGTCTTCGCTGTCGCTCCGAGGATAGTTATATCATCTGTAAAAATTACGTACGCTACTTTAGGCAGGCTCTCCTTGGAGTAAAGTCTATAATGGCTTGAGAGTTTTTTGCCGTATAAGTCAAATTTTTGTTACGAAAGCGTGCAAAATTAAATGACGATACTGACCTTACGCATGGCAACAGTGACGCAAGAGAATTGCCCAATTGATCTAAAGTCCTCGTCTAATTGTAATTCGTTGGTTTTTTACTTACGACAGTTTCGTATTCGAATCGGGAGTCGGTACGTGCTGGATTATTTACAAATACAACGCTGATACGAATCAGAAATAGTAATTTATGATCGTATGTTACAACCTTTGTGAAGCGTAATGGCTTTTTAGAGCGTGTCGAAACATTATTATAGGTTGATACATAAAATGACGAAGAAGGAGCAAAGGAAAAGGTAAGTTTGCCAACAGCTTCAGTAGAAAAAGTTTAAGGCGAAGCTTACGTCGCTCATACAATTTAATATTATGTAAAATGTATAGCATTCAGTACATGAATTGTGTATTTATGAGAAAATAAACTATCCTTGAACATTAACCATTAAAATGGTTTAATTGAAAATAATACGATACTTTGCAAAAAAAGAAAGAGCTATGTATGAACTTCAAGCATTGACATTGATAAACATGTAATTAACATAATACATAATGTGCACTGAAGAGATCACGTTTTTCCAATGTAATAAAAGGAGGAAAATGGAAGGAAATAGCGGTCATATTATTGTGTTTCAATGCTATTTATACACTATCATAAAACATCACAGGACGACCCCGGCATTGAGCCGCTAAATGCATAGATAAGGAACTGTTTTCTACTGGCAGCTACATCGATGCATATCTTTTGTAGGGCTGATAGTAAAAATATCGATTCTATGTCTTATTACTAAAAATTATTTGAGTCTTTAAAATGGAAGCTCCTTCTGTACATATACTTTTATTTATTACTTTTTGAAATTACTAGACAATTTCATTGGTCCTGTAGGAAAAGTACCTAGTTGTATTTGAGTAGTAGAATCAATTATCAACCTTTCTGTTTGATAAACTATAAAAAAACTTAAGCACGTATTACTCTTCAGTATATTATTCTTTAAAAATAAATAAATGTAGAGATTAATCTCATAAAAATTACATGGAAAAATATACTTCTCAAAATTATTTGCCCTTTGGTAAAACCAAAAATATTTTTAAAACCAGCGTGTAATGTGGTGTAAGTATTTGATAAGCTTACTAAAATGGTGCAAAGGTTTAAAAGAAAATGTTTTACTAAATACCATTTTTCTAACCCATTTTGACAGCCCTACAAACTAATTTAGTATAATCGGACTCATTCAATATAATTCATTTGTTAACTTCTTTAGTTAATGATCCTACTTATCTCTTTTTAAAGATCGTTATTTGACTTAACAATGCTGAATGATTTAACCACTTCATAAGGTTAACTTTTTCATTCATTGAACAAACTAGTCGGACTTACTTACGTAGTTTAGTTTTACTGCCTGAAATGTTATTCAACATAAATATTTTTGATGGGATTTACATTTTTTTTGTTTGAATTGGTATCTTAAGATTGTTAATACGATTTAATCGCAACAAACAAAACTACATACCTACGTATTCATGAACTTATGTACTATTATGACCATGATGTAGGATAACTTTGATACAAATACACGAGTGACGGTTCGACCTTTTACGTAGATCGATAAGATCGTTAGAATAAGATAATCTTGGGTGACTTTAGTAATGAAATTAACGAAACAACCAAACAAAACGATAAAGTCAATAATCTGGGAGATAAGTTAGGATGAGGAAAATTATTTACAAGGTTTGAGGAAAAGCACATAAAGACAAACTTTTCTCATCCCGGTCTTGGGAATTATTTTCGTCTGTAGATAAACGGTCTAGTACGTGTTTGTCTCTCTGTCGATAAAACTAGCACCATTTTAGCTTAATAACAAAATAACTGTGACGTCACAAGCTCTAGCAATTTATTTTTTATTTTTAACGTAAATGGATCAAATAATAATGTAATTCATAAATACAAACTGTAAAATGAAACTGGGTTAGAAGTCCTGATAATTTGAAGCTTCTCGCATAAGATAAATACTTGGCATGAGATTTATTTCAAATAATAATACGCATCTAAATTGACATACAAATCTTCAGTAGGTCATAAATATAATTAAGTCAACTAACTCGAATTTTCAGCAACAAACAGCTCGACACGAATACGCGACGCTTCTATTATAATATGTATTCAATCTATTTCATTAAATTTTTATCACGTCTGATTCACGCAAGATAACCAAATTCTATTGATCCAGATCGTACAATAACTGAAATATAGACTATTCATCTCACAGCTGTCTCTGCCAGATGGCCTAACAAAAAAGGCTCTATGAGGATCTATTAACGTTTGCAATAAAATAAATTTGAATTTTGAATACCCCGTTCAAAGATCTATGCATGGGGAGCGGCACATTGTCCCCTCAATACTGTGCTCGCTTAGTGATAGCCGAAATATCGGGGTCAGCGTGAATAGCTCGATCGTGCGCGGGCGCAGAGCTCCCTGTCGCATTCATCCCTTTGGCCTTGGCCACTCGATTCAGATGACTTTACACGTGGAGCGTAAAGGGCAGTTTCATCACCTGTACCATGAGCAGTTCAATCAATCGAAGAACGAACTTACGAGTCTAAGAAGGCTTTGATACTTTCAATAAGTTCCTTTTTTCTAGAGCTTCGTAGGAGCAACCAGAACTGAAAGAACTCCGTGAATATCGATCTGAAGTCGGAATCCGAATAAGTCAATTAAGTAGCTGTAGTAAAGAATATTAGAAGATTTTTTTAAAACAGAAATGACAAAGAAACAGTAGGTTTATAATGTATCCATTTTTAGCTGTAAGTGTTTACAAAATATGTACATGAAGGCTAGTGTCGCACGCTCTAATTATTTTGTACTTATTAGTTACCTATAGTACGATAGGTACTTTGATATAGCCATTTTATTTCTAACGCAAGTTGTTAAAACTTTACCTACGGTAAGCTACCTAAAGCTATTACGCTGGACGTAATAAGTCACGGGCACCAAGGATTTAATTAAAAGTTACGCAATAAAACTTTTATTGGAACTACCGCTTAAATCCTTGAACCTGCATTGTGAGGTCAAAAAGACCGATTAAAAACGATCCGAATCACCTCTCCCTTCCGATCTTTTGAATTCCTAAAAAAATCCCAAGGCCAATTTATTAAAGGGTCAACGTTTTTATACTACTCGCCTTTCATAAATTGTAAATCAAATTCGTAATAATACAGATTACGTGTTTCAAAAGAATTTGTCCCATTATGACCGGATGAATAGAGTCATAAACAGGTATGTTTTAAATACTTATTCACGTCACAAGCCAAGGGTTTAAAGTTAAAGTTATAAAAACGTGTGAGTTTTTGAAAACTATTTCTTCAAAAATACTAAGAAAAGAAATGTGCTTCTGATTTAGCACTTTATCGTTGTTTTTGCCAAACCCTCGAAAAAAAAAGTTTCCGGCGTTTTCTCTTCAGCACTTGCCAAATGTTTCTTTGGAGGCCAAAAAATACAAATAAAAAAAGCGTTTATATCCTTTCTTTTCATCGTTATGTTTTTTATGCCAACCTGTGCTTTTACTTTTTTACTGTCTCACTTTTTTAAAGATGAAACATTTTTCTCTCTAAAGAATTTTATCAACCAAAAGGAAATTCTGAAGCCTGTAAACACCTCGTTCCAAAAGATTTAGTTTTTTACGGTGTCTTGACGCAAAATAATTTCTATTCCCTGAGCGTGCATATTAAAATTTCATAAAATCCTCTGCCAGGAACTCGCTTGGAATATTAACAAATGGGGCGAATTCCTCCCGTGGCAATTGCTGGAACGAAGTTGGTGTTGTATATTATACCTACAGTTCGAATAGAAGTTTAAGAATTCCGCAATTAGTTTCGTAACTCTACTTGACTACGAAAATAACATTTTATCAAAAGTATTTACACCACTTGAACCCGTAGACTATTTTATGGATATTCATATTATTATTTGTTTCTGCATTGTTTCCGAAACATACAATTTACTACTTAGGCCAAAGTTAAAAACCAATTTTTTGCCCTAATGACTTATTAAAGTAAGTATCTACCTACCTATTATGTAATTAATTTCTTAAGTATGGGTTAATGTCATAAGCTTCACTGCGGTTTATACGGTCACAAAGAGAGTGGGACTCTTACGACTCGTAGGTTCTGTGTTCGATTACTTGTTTGGGAGTTGAGTAGTTAGTCAGATTGATTGATGCCAGGCTTGTGATGGGTCATTAAGGGTGACTAGAGTTAGTAATCCACATGACAGAGCAAGAAGAATTGATTTCCTAAAAGCAATTGATCGAAATTGTCTTTCCTGGACACTATAATCCGGACCTTTTCAAGGTGAGAGTGAATAGGCACTTACAGGGCGGATAATATGAACCATCCTAGACTGCATCTCACTTAACACCAGGTGCGATTGCGGTCAAATACCTGCCTTGTCTTGCATTAAAAAAAAGATAATTAGATGAAGAGGATCATTATTAAGGACGTTGAACTCGAAGGTCGTGTCTATATGAAGGTCAGAACAACATAAAAACACTTAGTTATACAATCAGTTTGCTGTAGTATATTGACCCCACTAGTGTTCCGGGTTTGTTGACTTAGCAAGGATATTCAAGCCATGCTGATGATCTTGATTGCCACGTGATGACCACCATAAGATTATTATCATTATCGTCACGTGTAAAACCATTACCACTTCACACAAGGATAAAAGGTGCTCCCATACACAGACAATGACGGCACAATTAGTAGAGCGAAGTGGAGCTAACATTTTAAATGTCTACGTTTTGCTATCGCGATTAGAGATCGGGGCAACATGAGCTTTATGCCTTTTAGCCATAATTTTTTAGTGGCACCGCACCTTTTTAACACTGTCATATACACTTGCAACAATTTAACCAAAATTACTTACCTATGGTATTGATTATTTCTCGAGGATGTTAGTTGACTGGATCATACTAGGAAGAGAAGGATATACTTAACGATATAACTTACAGTCTCCTTCGACTATTGTACCGTGTAAGGTAAGTAAGTAAGTATTCATATGAAACGTTCTTAAGCTATATGCTCGTAAATGTTAAAGGTCGACGCAATAAACCCGAAAAGAACATCTTTACTTGTCTTCATAAAAAGTAAACGCCGTTAGGAAAAATCTGAAATACCTACATAATAAGTAGTCAGTGCCTATCAAACGGTGTTTCGTTAGGTATCTATTTATTTTATTTAATTTTTTTGGTTTGATTGACTAAAACTGACACCAAGGCTCAGTTGCACCACTATAACTTTAACCGTAACAATAATAATAAGTGGTGTTTTGTATGGAGTTTGACAGACTTTTGACGTTTGTTATGGTTAAAGTAAAATGGTGCAAACCAGCCTAAGCATCAACCTGAAAAAAATGCCTAAGCTGACAAACACATTTTAAAATTAAGCAGTCACAAGACTGAAATTATCAAATTACAAATTTTCTAAAACTTGTCTCTCCGTCTTCTTTCTTAGGCTACTACTGTATAAAATAGAGTCTGATGTCTTCTCTAAACTACCTTCATGCAGCAAGAATGCAGTAGCTAGAACTCATATCGGATTTTCACGGTTTACGACTGCGTCGATGCTGCATGAGTTCGCTGCAAATAGCGCCACACAGCGCCACACATTTATTGCCAAATAAATATTTTTTTTATGTGACAGGATTTGGTTAGCTAAATCAAAAAATATAAAAATAGAAACTTGAAGATGTCAATCTCGCTTAAGCTAAGTATTAAGATTAATTGTTGCAATAAATGTTTCTACGCATGTTCATTAATCAATGTTAGTCATCTACTTCTGTCTGCTAAGATTATAATTCCGCCGATTAAGCACATGACTAATGAAATTTATGTAAGCTAAATAACAAGCCTGTTTTCTACAATTTCACCTGTTACCTTTTTCATAAATAACAATTGTAGAGACATAGCATCCTGCGATCCTGGCACCATGTAGCATTGTACTCGTATAGCAATAATTTAGATACCGCACCTATCTATAGAGTCAGCGTCCGAAAAATGAATAGTAGATTGGTGTTTTTTTAATTGCATGGCCTCGGTAATTAAAAAACTATGGGTCGATGACCGCTCTCTGAGGAAATCTCGGTGTCAACGACTTTGTTGTGTCATTTACTTACGTAATTCCTTGGTGTTTCTTAAAAGATCAACATTCTTTTGCGTTGCGGGCAAACCTTTGCTTTGCGATGTGAAATTTGTGAACCAATAATATGGTACTAGCCATTAGTAGGTACAACTTCTTATTACGAAACTCATCTAAGATTTATTAATCCATCGTTAGTCGTTACCAACACGTCAAATAGTGGCACCATAACTTTATGAAGTTGGATTAGAAGCTTCTAGAGCTTTTTGTAATAAAAATAAGAATTGCCCCGTTAAAAAACACTTAGGATAACTTAAAAATGATTTATTTACTTACGTATCTACTTGTATACATTTTTGTAGTTTTGTACATAATGACGTGTGTCATGTTAGAAAACGTGACTGGGACCCATTATGTAAATCACCATTCTGATAAACACTTCAATCAAGTTTAAGCGTCCCTTCAAATTTTTCCGGGTATGATAATTACTATTGACCTCTGCCTCAGGGTCCAAGAGGTACTCTAGTGTGTACAAAAATGTGTTCTTACTGCGTAGTAAATAATACAAAGAATACTACCATAAGATTGGTGAGTAGTTTGTAATGTTAAGGTAGGATACTGCTAAGAAACATTTAAGTTTCTGAAATTAAACTTTCTCATCTTCATAAGTGAATTTCTGTTAAATTATTACAGTGCATAAATTTTCAGGTGCTACAACAGTGAAGCCATTTTTCAGGTAGGTACTCATTTTTTTATTTAGTCGGACTTACGAAGAATGTTTCATATTATGTAACTCGTAAATACTCTTAAAAATTGCAAATTGGAGTTGAAACTCTGGGCCCGTGGGGACCAAGCGCCCACAAACTGTTTCGTAAGATATCTCAGCGCTTAGTTGAGACATCTTACGATACAAAGGCTGGCCTTTACCTTGGCCAACGCATCAGCCTTGCCATCCAGCGTGGCAATGTGGCCAGCCTTTTGGGCACCTTCCCCCAAGGTAGCGATTTAGATGAATTTTTTTATTTATAAAGCTTGTATATACATAATTTTAATTTTTACCCTTTTTTTATTTAGTTATAGTTTAGTTTAGTAGTTATTTGTTACCATTTTGTTGTATATATGTATGTATAGCTTTAGAGTAAAAAATATCAATTTGTCTGAAAATAAATGCCACTTAACAAAATTGCAAATTTAATATTTCCCATTTATGTGACAGAGTTTGGGAATCGAATTCAGGAGGTAGAGTCACAAACAAGACAAGCAGATAAGATTAGAGTAAGTACTTAATATTAAATGTTATGAGAAAATTGTTACAAAAACCATTTTTATTCGTGTCAAAATATTTCACTCAAGAAACTCCAATAAAAGTACATAATGACACAAGATTTTACCTATATTCTTGAGAAGTAGAGACAACTTCGAATAAACCGACTTTTTCTCTGTACAATAACAATGGATGAAACTCGGTCATTTGTAAATGAAATTGTGTTCACTTAAACAGAATTTCTAGCTCGTTATTATTATGTAGGTTACAAATGCTCACAAAGCCATTGTGATGGTATATAACAATCATAATCTGCTGATTAATCACCCAAGGGTCGTTGACCGTCTTACTTAGATAGATGCCTGCCTACATTTTGAGGTTCACACGCTTCTACACAAATCAAAACAATTGATTAAACTTTGTACCTAGCGTAAATGCGGCAAATCTGCTAGACTACGGGTTAGTGAATAGTGAATTTCAGCATGTTATTTTCAATACTTTCAACCTTTCAAAATATGGATTTGAAAGGTGACTATTTGTTTACCATATTCTATTGGTTTAATTTAAAGAATTTGAATAGAATATTATTGTAGTGCCAAAGTTGGAAATCGAGAGCCATCTAGGTAGACTATAGTAAACTATAGGTAGGTATGACTCTACATTTTTTAAACCATCTGAAAATAGTAGATAGCTCTGTTCATCTAGCTCAGTTTTCTGATTGAGGCACTCATGTCAAGTGTTTTCTGGGAATTATTTTGAATTGATGCTGAAGCGACCTTTCAAGGATAGACCGCAATGAAAACTTCGTGCCACTGTATGAATGTTACGCTTTGCGCATGGCCAGTCAGCGCTAACCGAAAGAAAAGCTTGATCAGCTGATTGCGGCGCGTAACAGGCTCCGCTCCGACCAGCAGGACGCCCAGCTGACAAATTCGACCATAAACATTGGCAGTACGTTACTCCCACATTCATTTCACATTTCACTTTCGTCGAGCCAAGCCAATACGGCAGCAACTGCCCGGAGTCGTTGACCTGGTGTCCTCGCCGCGTGCCGGTTAGATAATTTCCGCACTTCGTTGTCAAAATACTCATGACCCAATGGTACAGTGAATACGCGAGTTCAACGAACCCGCATTTAAGCAAGTAGGTACATACGTGATGCGATTATTCGGCCGAAATGATACGATACAAATACTATCAGTTGACTTAGGTACCAAATCGCCTCGGGAAATAATAATCGGAAACGGACACATATCATGATTGTAACGCTTATAGAAATAAGTGCGTTTAGATCAGATTATGTAACAAAAATGTTGCGTAGAACACGAAAACCATTGCGTGATTTGAGCCACCTATGGAGTGTGGTTTTCCTAGAAAGAATCGATCGAATTTGTTATGACAAAGATGGGAAAACACGGGTGGTTATAACAACGGCTATCGAACGTGCATGCAAAGTGCACCTACTGAAAAATTAATAAGCTTGAAGAAGGTTTCAGAATGCTAATGTAGGCTTTAATAAAACGCTCGTCGATATTCCGTTTTGTCGGATTTGCGTTGTTAATATTTTGCTCCTCAGAGTTTCGAAACTATTTCGTGGTCCTGCGAAATCCAACTGGTCGATTAACATTACAGCCATGTTTTATATATGTAAATAACGCTGACAGAGATGTCTGTCGTAATTAACTACGTCTTTTATAAATTGACTCTCTGAAGTTTTTTCGATTTAGATTAACATAGGTCCTGTAAAGGTACCGCACCACATCTATTAATATACAAATGATAATACAAGTCCTTGGTAAAGATTTTTGAGTGCCTTGAAATAATGAAACAAAAAGAAAAGCACTAGTTATTAGAGGCTCGTAAGAGTATTGGATAGAAATAACTGTTAGTAAAAACTTTGCCTGACTATCGATCTAAAGTTCGGTCTACATCGCATCCATGCCGATTGATACCTACAATGATTTAGCGTTCAATACTTATGAAATTAATTAAATGTAAATTCCGATAAACAATATTAAAATCGTTTACCTATACTTAGCGTAAAGTGCCAATCACTTTAACACACTCTAGTTAAGATACACGTAAACAAGCAAAGTGGATCATTGAAGATCGATAAAGATCAAGAATACCTACCAGTTTAATGCTTGCAGGGTTATTGAACTGCCTTGAAAATATCGCGATACTTGCTGAAGTTGATAGGTTAAATTGAAGAGCTTCTACGCCGTAGTCGACTACGAAAAAACACGTGCACAGGTGTACGCTAGGTACACTTTACGAGTATGTAGGTATATTATTTATTTTTACAGCCACCATACCAGTTATTTAGACCCAAAACTAATCAGAATCTCTACTATTGTGTTTAGACAACATAGAAATATTCAAAAAAATTACTAAAACCGTTTAATATAATGTTACTATGCGGAATCGAATCAAAAGTGAGGAATTCTACATAAGAACTACGAACACCAACAAATGAAGCAAGCTAAAGTGATAAAATTAAAACACGTAGTGGAAAAATCCTCATTCTTTAGGTAGAACAGAACTTTAAGTATTAATACCTCTTCCTTCAACCGAAGATAAGTGTTTTTGTCACACAAATATTGGTCATTCTATTTATTAACCAAATACAACGTTTTAAAGGTTTGATGTTAGATAGTATTTTATTAATAAACTTTAACTGAGAAAAAATTATAGAATTTAATTTATGTAACATAGGTACGTCATGCTCTACATTTCATTTTATTATCATATCAGAACACTGACACACGAAATGTAAGTGCTTACACGTTTTTCCACTAGTAAATCACTTGGATGACAAGGAAAATTCCCATGTGCGTATTTTCCATGCATGCCAGTACATCCTTACATTTCCAAAGGCAGCTGATAATGCGACAATTTGCAGAGACCAGGATATAAGTTACGTTGATGCGGGTAATTAGAATAACAGATTTAATGACACCGTGACGTCAAACTTGGTGCAGCGGAATTTGATGCGAGTTCAACGACCCCACAGGTGTGTCACCAAGATAACTTTCTACCCACCGATGCGGATAGCATAATATAGATACGCAGTTTGTGTACCGAAAATACAAATCTCTCGATAACGATAAACAGTTTTCACCTTTTTTAGTAGGTCGATGCATAGATCATTGTTGACTTTGATTGTCAATCGCTTTCGGATCCAATAAGTGCAGGTGCAATGTATGTTGTTTAAATTAATACACTAAGTAATAAATGAATTCATAAGGAATAAAAGCAAGATTGTGTTTTATTTCTGAGATGTAGAGCAATTCCAAATGTAAGAACGATAAAGTACGTTATTTATTTAGTACCTTAACAGTTACAATAAAAACGAAACAAAAATTGGTGTTGCCATGTAATAAGTTAGCGACTACTTCATACTCTACATTTAATTTTTTATTCAGTAAAAAAGGAGATTACATTCCGCTAAGGTACCTATACCTATGTTCAGTTGTGTTTTTTGTGATGAATAAGTCTAAGATAGATAAGATCTATTAAGTGTATTATTTACCTAATAGAAAACATAAGTCAGTACATTTTATTTAAGTTTGTTTAAATTATTTTAGATTTATTAGGTCCTCTTTTCCTTCCTTACTATAATAACATCGTCTTGCTAACTGAATGGGTAAGGATAATTGCTTCTGCACCTACTACGAGATGTGCATAGGAAACGTAGAGCTTACAAGCATGAAATTAATACAATTTATTGCAATTAAAATATCTCCAGATATCTATTTGATCCTTGTCGTATAAATATCCATACATTAACTCGCAAAACGCAAGATTAATAAAGGTTATCTGCGGACTTCGGCATTTAGCACTGATATATTGGCGCCGATGCAGATATGTTTAAGATAGTGTTCGCCAAAATAAGGCATAAATGCATATTATAGACTAAGAGCTGGTGAACGCCAGACCTACGTCAGTTTATAAAAGCTGAAAGTTTGTCAGCGTATGTTCCCAATATAGGATAGAATGTTGGTGAATCATGAAGTTTGGGTCATCGTGGCTTTGGCAGCTATCCTAAAAAAACTGTCTGGCAAGGAGTTGGAACTGTCAAAACTGTCTGGCTGATGTGGAAACAACTTCTATTCATTGCCCAAATATTATACATAAATACCTGATTTTATGGTATAACGTAAGTAGAATTACAGTCTATTGATTATACAGAAAAAGCCACCGTAAAAGTTTGGCTTACGTTATACCATAAAAGCTGATTTTTAAATAAAATATTAGGGCAATAATTAGAAGTATTTTCCTCATCAGCCAGACAGTTTTACAGTCCCAACACTCCCAACTCCTTGCCAGACAGTTTTTTAGGATAGCTGCCAAAGCCATGATGACCCAAACTTCATGATTCACCAACATTCTATCCTATATTAAGAGCATACGCTGACAAACTTTCAGCTTTTATACAATGACGTAGGTCTGGCGTTCACTAGCTCTTGGTCTATTAGTTTTGAATGTGCATGTTCGGTGAACGCTCGCAGCGACCGGCGCGAGGCCGGCCGATCACCCTTCTACGGGTTATGTAATGCACTAACAAAGTGCAATAACCGCACTCAAAACAAATTGCAAATACCTACTTAGGGGCACCGCTCGCGACACGCCTTACACGATGCGGTACAAATTGGCCCCTAATTTCATGCAAAATAGCTGGGTTAGGGTTCAGGTCGTAAGGTTAGTCGGTGAAAATAAATGTTGTTTTAAAAATACGTTATAAATGATAAAAAGTTACTGAAACGCTGACTGAACTGGCTCATTTTAACCCAATGAGCCAGTGTTCCCCATGTTCAGCTAGTTAGATTCATGTTATAAATTATCTATCTTCTAGAAATAGATTTATATCTAAGTTTCTTTAATATACCTAATGACAGTAAGTACTAAGCTTAATTTCAAATTAAAGTTAAGATGTGATAATAGGTTTAAGATCTAGGTTAGGTACCTATCCATCTTCACCGAAATAGGTAATGCCAAGAAAATGAAACCATAATAGATCTTACTCAAGTTTCTAACTCTACACGCCCTAACTCTACAAGCCATACTGAACAAACTCTACTTACACCTTGGTCAAAATACGAAGCACGGCCGTAAATTTCTTTATGAATAGGTAACTAAGTACCTATCAAGTAAAAAGGGTACCTTAATTCAGGGATACGTACCATTTACTATCTATTTCAATTGAGGCAAGATACACAACCTTTGATCTTGTTTACAACACATTAATACAATAATCTATCTCAAGAGTTCGTTGACTCGCAGGTAAGATCTTAATTGTCAGTCGGATGTAAACACAGCAGTTAATTAAGTTTTTTCAAATTTTATTGCGCAAATTAACGACAAGATATCACATAAGTAGCAAAAGTAATAAATAAAAGAGATCAGTAGGAATTATTAATTTTATTTTATTTTTGGCACCAAATGTTCGATTTCACTGACTGATCGAACATTTTAGATTATCACAAAAATATAAGAGTAGGTAGGTAGGTACAGTCAGGGTCAAATAGTTCGTGACACCCAAAGTAGCAAATAAGTTCGCAACACGTTTTTATTGTTACAATTTGGAATAAGGTTGTCTTTTTGGCCACTTTAGGTATCACAAACTAATTGACACTGACTGTACTTACTTACAAACTAAGTACTAACTATATTGTCTAATATAAATGTCTGTTTTTGGTCAGGTTTTCACAAATAAACCGGTAAACTAATTTATGAGTGTGGTGTAGTTTACCTAGTAGGGGTTCCACGGGCTGGAAGACGTAGCGTGGGCAGGCCTCCTACTAGGTGGACCGACGATCTGGTAAAGGTCGCGGGAAGAGCCTGGATGCGGGCAGCGCAGGACCGTTCATTGTGGAAAACCTTGGGGGAGGCCTTTGTCCAGCAGTGGACGTCATTTGGCTGAAAAGAAGAAGAAGAAGAAGTAGTTTACCTAGTACTTACCTACATAGATAACTACTAAATAGTAGGCCTACCTACTGATAGCAGAAGAATGTTCTTCTTTAACCCTTTATAAAAATGTTTGCTACTAAGGTAACATAATAATATTACATAACATAGGTTTAACAAAACATTTGAAGGGTTAAAAGTTTGTAATGTTTATAAGGAACCCGCAAATGTTAGCGATATACTAAAAAAGAACATATAAAATTATTAATTTTATGTTTTGATTACGAACACACTTAACGTTATTATCTATCGTTTCAGAATAAAAGTTCCGTTTACAGATAAAATGACAATAAATAATAACGATTAATAGGTGCAATTAATTCGATCTGTACAATTGATGATGATGACACGTGTTTATTTAACAAAAAAACATAAGATACCTAAGTAGGTATACATAAAGCTTGTTGTTGCAGGTACATAGAATAGGTATAAGTCTGTAAGCACTAGGTAGGTCATACTTATTAATACTTAAATACTCGGAACAAATTGTAATTTTATTAAATAATTAATTTATCACACGATCATTAATTTACTGTGTAGTAGGTACTACTAATTAGGTAGTACAGGTAGGACCTACCTACGCTTAGTATTATTTATTTACTTATGCAAATAAATAATTGATTGAAATTAAAATGTTCAGATAGAAAAATAATCCTAGTACATACCTAGTAGGTACTTATTATTATTCTGTGTCCCCACAAATCTCCACAAATTTCCACACCGACGGTATTTCGTTATAAATCATATTTATTTACCTACTTACTGAAACAATAAAGTGATATAACACTGAAGAAATATTTTACAAAAAATAACAGATTTACGTAACAATAGCCTTGACTTTCGTCAATAGATAGTAAATTGTATGCACAATAAAATTTGCAATGGCGATTCAACTATGGGTTTATGGCCATCGTGAGATATGTTCAATGGACAATAAATTTCGAACTTGATCACTTACCAATAACATTTATAAATATTGTTTAAAACTTATAGGTATGGCATGCCAGAATAGAACAGTTCGACTTTTGTACTTTTGATGCTGAAAATTAAATGGGTAGGTATAATTTATCGCCTGAAAGCTAAAATCTATACAGAATGACTAAAATAAGATTATCAACATATGTCTTCTTTACCTAACTTCGAACTCCTCCTATGTTCTTCTGATAAATTTCGTTGCGGGTCCAATGACAGTTTAACTTTCCCCCGGGACAAACTTGACCTTCACTGGTTGGGTTTTTATTGGCGGTCAAGCTGTAGATCCTGGCTACACAGGAGTTGCAGTGGTGAGGAAGAGAGGTGGGAATAGTCCCGTTATGTCTTTATCTAATTACATAATTAAATCGCCCCACCCTGTATTGTGTTGATCGTGCTAACCTGAGTGTACACAGTTACAGCATAGAAATAGATGTCAACAAGCTGTAGAAGGCCGACTGTACAATAGTGCATCTATCTGTCCCTTCAATGCTTGCTTTGACTGCTAATCAGCAAGGAAGTTACGATTTACACCTAGAGACCTGCAAATGTACCTAATTAGATGTTATGTTACAACAAAGGAGTGAATCATCTATGTGTTTAATGTTCTATTAGTAAATAAAGATACTAGCTACGACAAATCAGAATTTTTCAAATCATTAATTAATATCTATTACCTACATTAATACTATAGTCTTTTCTTGTGCGTACGTAGTATTTAAGTTATCTTAGTCCTACTAATATTATAAATGTGAAAGTTTGTATGTCTGGATGTTTGTTACTCTTTCACGCAAAAACTACTGAACGGATTTTGATGAAACTTTACAGTATTATTGTTTATAACCCATAATAACATACAGGCTATAATTTATGACGATCTGTGACAAACGAAATTTCACACGGGTGAAGCCGCGGGCAAAAGCTAGTCTATAATAAAAAGAAGTTTAAAAAAAGTAAAATCTCCATATTCACAATTTTTATTATAGGTACCTATATTAAACTATAGGTAACATAATATTATTCTTATAAAATGTGACAAACTTACATAAGTGTACAAATAAATTATAAAATTCGATTAAAATTATTTATCGTTATTACAATCAATCGATTGCCGTAACATCACATCCAAATATTTTCCTTTAATTATCTTGATCGATGTTTGAAATTATGTAATTTAATCATTGGTTATTCCTCGAATAAAAACTAAGTTAATAATCCATTCGCGAGATGATGCAAGCAAATTGTATTAAAATAGATAAGTAAGATATGAAGTGCAACAAAATAACTCGCAGGCTTATTACAAAACTTAAGATTAAGATTATTGTGATTAAACATGTCATAAAATATTAACTAAATTACTTAAAATGTAATACAAATACTAACAACAGTTTTTTTTTTACTAGGAAGACAACATGCATGATTTGTGGGAGTTTTACAAAATTCACAGTTCCTAACATTATGAGATGAGCAATGATGTTTTCCTGCGAAGCATTAAAAGTCTCAGGCGCAAAGGTGTGTTGGTAAGGCAAAATAGTTATTGTTTTCAAAAGAACGATTTCTCTTATTTTTCTCTAATATAAAAATTACTTTAGGAACCTCTTTTAATACCAATCTACGCACTTAAAACCTATGCAAAGTTTGGAGTTAAAATAAAAGAATAAAAAACAACCTATTAAGTACCAGTGAAGACAAGCCACCAAACCAAAATGTTCATTACCAATGTTGGTGTCATGGTATTATATCGGGTATGGTAGATCATAGGAACCCGTGTGCCTAGACTAAAAGCAAGTCCAGATGTGATCGTGATCGTGAAGTTAGTACTAGATTAGAGGTTCATACGTTCTGTCCAGATGCAGTCACGCGTTTTGCCGCTCGCACGAGGAAAAACGTCATCTGGACCAGCTCTCATACATTCTGTCCACATAGTCCACCATGCACTCACGCATTTTCATAGGCAAAACGCTCTAAGGCTTGACCTTAAGGCGTTCGTTGGCCCGCCCGCTGTCAACATTCAAACGTGCTCCATCAGAAGCAAACACTTCATTTGCATAATCGTTCCACTCAAGGGGCAGTAAACCTATCAAGTGCCCTATTCTAATATCAATTACTTATTAAAGTTTATGAAACAATACATTGTTATAAATGTCGATATACTTTATCATTTTGTTTGAAGTGTTTTATTACAGATTCAACAGTTCCAGTCATTAAATTAAATAAAACAAACAATAGCTCAACGTTTCCGTGATGGTTGATTCGAGTGTCGCCTTAGTGTAGGCGCACACCGTTGATTTTTAGCTGGCCGATTTTAATTTGTATGAAGAATCGGCCAAATCGAATAGGCGTAGTGTGCGCACTCCCATACATGCCCATACTGATCAACTGCCCGACTAAACTATCGGCCGACGAAAAATCAACGGTGTGCGCCTACTCTTAACCTTTAAAATAACATTTTCTCAAAAAATCTATCCTCAGGACACATAAGGGTAGCGTTTAAAGTAGGTTACTCACTCATGGCATACAGGAATGTATAGATTTTTATTAACAAAACATTTTGACATGTTTCAGATTATCAGTTTTAAATATTTACAAAAAAAATGCTTGAGTAGGTTAAATAGTTTCTTTTAATTTCTTCAAATTAGTCGACATTTAAAATAATTTTCGAAGTTCATATAAATTTTATCCAAAAAGAGAATCATCACAATATGAGACAGCACCAAATAAACCATTTTTATTGATCAGTCTATGCTAAATATTCATAAATGAATAATATAAAATAAGTCTTACGATTCATAAAATTATTATAATGAAATACTTCATTATATCGCTTGCTCGTGTAAAAAAACATACATTACGTGATACTATTGACATACATTGTCTAAATAAATACAATGTAAAATCATATCAGCAAGTCATCAAAAATAAAAGTAAGTCTTACTCTCTACATTAGAAGATCCATTTTAATACTTAGCACACATAAAAGGGCATGTTACTTAGCTCTTTAGTGGCCAGCCTAGCTGCCCTGTTCAGTGTGACATTGCAATGGCTATGCAAAGCCTCCAGATTGTCACTTTCTTTCTTACTCCACTTAGATTCCATGGCTACAGAGAAAGCGGTACAGGAAAATGTACACAGAAGACTTATGAGTATGCAGACTCGCATTCGGAGGGCGTCGCTAGATTCTTCTAGAAGGGTTAAGAAGTTGAAGTTCTCGCTGTCGAATAGAACTTTCTCGACGACATCAGCATGTTCTGGTAAGTCCTGGAGTACGGTTATGAGGATGCCGATGATGTTTAGCACGATCCGGGGGATCTTGGAATCTGTAAACAAGGTTTTGTTTTCAAACTTCAACAAACATCAGATGGCGCCACTGTCTGAGCCACTAACAAGTGACAGGATATTACTCTATAGTGGCACACCCTGGTGAGCGCTATAACCATTTTACTTTTATATCCATCCAACTATATCTATGTATTTTCCATTGCGGGCCAATAACAGTTTAAATTTCCCCCGGGACAAACTTGACCTTCACAGGTTGGATTTTTATTGGCGGTCAAACTGTAGATCCTGACACAGAACTTTCAGCGGTGGGAACGAGAGGGAATATCCAAATTCCATCCGTCTATCGGGGTTAAGTTTTGTAACTCACATTGCATCAGCAGCGCGTTGAGCACGGAATGCGCGATGCGTGCGTTTAATTTTATAGTTATTTTAAGACAAAGATTATCCTTTGATCGTCGGATGACCGAGTTGTCAGTCAAAAATGTGCCATTAGGGCTAGCATTAGGGCTCATAACAACTCGCAGATTGTAACTCACACTGCATCAGCAGCGCGGTGATCACAGGATGCGCGTTGTAGGTGGCGAGCGCGAGCGCGAACTGGCGCACGCCGCGGCACGAACGCACGCACAGCCACGAACACACTTCTAGCATGCGCCCGACGCCTTGCAGCCTGCGAACAGAATAATGTAGATTTGAAACATAAAATAATTTATTAAAAGAAAAAATAGAGGTATGCTACACACATGAGAGCCGAACACGAGCTGAGCGCAACCCGACCCGCTTACTCGCGGTGACAAGTGAAGGTCCCGGGTTCGATTCCCAGTGGGGCAGATTTTTCTGTTCGGTTTGGTTGGTGGTAGGGCTTGTTCTAAGTCCGCCTGGCTAGCTACCACCATCTTACCTAAGTCTGTCGCCATAACAACAATGTTAACAGCATTATTGTGTTCCGGCAGTTAGAGGTAAGATAGCCAGTTCCTCCGTGGTTGAGGATTCCGGGTAAAGCTCGCTTCCACCTTCGGCCTGCAGATCGTCACTTACCATCAGGTGAGATACAGGCCAAAAGCTTCCTCGTTGTGGATAAAAAGAAAGTGTGGACGTACCTACAATAATCACTCTCCTCTAACATAGTAGAGCGCGATGCAAATCCTTACATATTCGTCAAAAACCGATTATAGGCGGAGCATAATCGAGCACGAGTCAAACGCTCGTAGCGCGCTCGTTCGAGTCTCGTAAGTCCCTCCCACCAAAAGTCAAAATATGAAAGATGATATTGAACGAATACGGGAGTTGACACCAGCAATCAATTCACATACATCAAATAACACTTACTTTTCTTCAGAGCCGTCGTCAGAATCTTTGTTATTCCTCATCAAAGTGTTAATTGCTGCCACAAAATTATACACCACTTTCGCTTCTAGATACACCTGTAAAAAACAATAGGATAGTTTTTAAACAATAGTATTTATACTACAACCCGATCGAGCTAACTGCGCACCTCGCTGTATGGAATACGACTCCCGCATACTTACTTACCCGCTAACCTCCCCCATTTGCCCCGTCCATTCCAGAACGTTTATGTGACGCCACGGAAGCCAGGTGTGCAATTAACTCGACCAGGTTGTACATAAATATAAGGGTGAGTAATATTTTAAGCCGGCAATACACGTTGGCCGAGCTTAGGACAACGCGAGCGTAGTCAAATTAATACAAGGCAAGTCGTATTGCCTCGACGTTTGGCAAGTTTGTCGAAAACCAATGCAAAATACGCGGTCAAACATGTGAACACTATTGGCCGAGTGCGCGTGAGCGCCTTTGATTTGTGCTGAAAAACTGACAACGTTCCGAAGTGCGGCAAGTGGTCGCGAGTGATCGCTAGTTGTAACAAGCTACGCCAAATGAGTTCTGTACACGTTGGCGGTTGACTTACCTCGGCCAACTAGGCGAGCGACACCGAGCGACGGCAAGACAATGCAAATTTACTGTCTACACCTTGGTACTGGCATTCACTCGGCGACGCTAGGCCAACGTGTATTGCAGGCTTTAAATTCCTAGACGTAATACCACAGAATAATAATAAGTACTACGTACAGAAGTTTTACTTCGCGAAGGTATTTAAAAAAATGTATGCTCAATGTCATTAACAATATGGTGTAATTTAGCTTGTCTCAAGAGTCAAGCACCATTTTGTTGACAAACGTCAGTGATCGGTACTGCGCCGAAGCTATAGGACTGACTTCGGTAAAATGGTGTGACGTGAGGTGCCAAATTGCAGAAAATGGCGGAGGAAATACATGATTTAGCATGAATTATCATGAATAATATTAACTACTTATTTACCTCTCAGTGTCTTCAGGCAACTTAAAAAAGGACATTCTGTGTTTTTATTATTATTTAGGCAGTTAAATACTACACAGTATTTAGTACGCCATTTTCTTTATTTTTTCCATCATACACGCGAATACGCGTGCGTGAGTCAATGTTCGCTCGTATGTGAGGCCTTGTCTAATAGTATCCTGTAGGTGGGCCATCGTGCGTGTTTTGTTTTCGATGTAAACTCGCGGAGATGAACAGGCCTGGTAATACTTACATCCTGAATGTTCAAAAGCGTATGCCTAGGCAGGGTGTGGACTAGCGCGGGTAGCGCCAATAGCGCGGCCACGGCGCCGCACACGCGAGCCCCCTTCGTCCCTTTAGCGGCGCTGCCTACCACGCCTATCACCATGCTCACCTAGAAAAATGTAGTCACATTTTCATTCGAATTTAAACCTTATGTAAGTAGGTAATTACAGCGCGAGCGGAATTAATTACGAAGTACATTAGGGTCATGACTGCACCATAATATGAAAAACTAGCTTTTGCCCGCGGTTTCACCCGCGTCAAATTTCGTTGTCATAAATTATTATAGCCTATACCTCATTCTGGGTTAAACAATAATGCTGTAAAGTTTCATCAAAATCCGTTCAGTAGTTTTTGCGTGAAAGAGTAACAAACATCCAGACATCATGACATCCAAACTTTCGCATTTATAATATTAGTAGGATAGTAGGAAGTAGGATAGGCTCTTGGTACGGACGACGGAATATCAAGCTGAATGCTGTGGCATCTTATATGGTGGCAACAAAGAGTGATATGCTGATAGTTTCGACATCGGACTGATGATACGAGACATCGCTAACTCTATCCACATTGGAAGTGGTATCAGTTTCGCTGAGTGGTCGTTTTTACTACGGACTAAAAACTGACCCTTACTGATTAACAAATATTTACTATGACGTCATACCATATTAAGTTGCGTGAGAGACTCCACATCGCCATCCATAACCTCAGTAATATTAGAGTTTAAGAATGCTTCCCACTCTTCCAATTCTATTGAAGATGGCTCTTTAGCTGAAAGTAAAATATTAGGTATCATTACATTAAATCCACACTATAATTACAATGAGAAAAGTAAAATGTGTTAAATAAGATATTTACCTTCACGTTTTTCTTCAGGCTTAATCATTCGATCATTATTAGCAATCTCTTTATCATCTGATGTCTCTTCAATGACATCACATTTTTCACTGTCCTCATCCTTTTCCTCTTTAGAACATTTTTCTTTATCTGTATCAATCAAACTCGGAATCTCCACATTAGGCTCGGATGTGTGTCTTTGAGTATCATGCTTGTTTTTATCCCAACTTCTGCTAAAATGGAATGATCGTTTAATACTTCTGGTCAGTCTGTTTCCCCCACTACCAAACCGCAATTTATCTCTTGAAAATTGCAACAGCTTCTGTTTATAAGACGGTGGGACACTTTTACTCAAGCCCGAACTAATATCGCTACTGCATTTCGTTGAACTTTTGGGGTTCTCCAAGCTATGGGAAGCAGTGTCAACCGAATTCACCTTTTGTTTTACATCAGCTACTGGTTTGTCGTTGGCACTTTCAGTCTTTGATTCATCAGCAATTTTCTCTACATTCTGTTTTTCTTCAACAATTTTATCCATTTTATTCAAATTTGCATCATTTTGTTTTTTGTTGGCACGCATTAATTGAGCCATGTTTTTTTCTAAGTTGCAAACTACGAGATTCGAGTTGTTCATTACATTGTATTCGTGTCTTAGCAACTTTGCGTTGGCAGCAGTGATGGGTTGCGATTGGTCTTCGTCATCAGTTTTGAGACTGTCTCGGACACTGAACGCACTGGTTGCTCTGACACTATCGTCGTCTGACATCGGCACACACTCCATTGCCTGCATTACGCGGATGTTACGAAGATCATGTTCCCTTCTTTCAGTTTTAATTGATTCTCCTTCCATCTTCATTAACCTGAAGTCAATATAATTTACAAAATATTTTTACAACTGGCAACAAATAATTATACAATTTCCATGGCAAGAATCAAAAGGCATCACCCACATATTGACCATAATCTAGACATCACATTATAGTTAATTTGATTGTATTTTCGCAATATAAAAATTTAAAAGAGATGTTACCTTGCATTAGTATTTATTTTATCCCTTTGGAGTTGTTTAGCTTCCTGCTGACTATGAGTTAGGGGTTTGGTGAATGGAGATTCACTCTGGACATCTTCTGGTAGAATAAGCACATGGCCAGCTACAAACTGGTGCTCTAAAATTTCTGGCCAACTCATTCTCTTCATAGGATCTTTATGAAGTAAGCCCTGCCAAAAAACCAGATCTTTATGAAATATTCATTCTTTAAATTAAGGAGAAAGTACATTCAATCCAAAGAATGGATTCTGAATTTTAAAGATGGGAAATGATGTAATGCTGTCAGAAAGTTATAAGTGAAATTAGCAAATTCCACTGCACTGCTAGCTATTTCTTTAATGTAAATTCGTAAGAATGTATTAAAACTTGAATTACCTGTAAAAAGGACCGAGCTTTCATGCTGATAAAACTTGGCCATTGTACCGGTTTATGTTTTATCATATGCACTAGCTGCAGTATGGACATAGTACAGAATGGGGGTTGGCCTGCCATCAGTTCGTATACTATACATCCTAGAGACCATAGGTCTGCCTGAAATAAGAAAATAATTATAATTAAAATAGTAATTAGGATGGCTACAAGTTGTTTCATGTGTAGAATCTGGCCGCATCCATTTAAATCAATATTTCATTAGGCCTATCTTACTGAAAAAATATTTATAACAAAAATATTATTATGTTGCCATGTCTTCACTGTTTCATGCTTGCTTTACCTGGTGGTCATAAGGCTTCTCTTCAATTAATTCAGGTGCCATGTATAGAGGAGTACCTTTGATGGATGTTAAAATATGTGTAGTGTTGGTCATTAGTCTTGCTAATCCAAAGTCACACAGCTTCGCCCGACCTGTACTATCTAATAGCACATTTTGAGGTTTTAGGTCCCTGAAATCAAAACAAAAACAATATGAATATTGCAAAGACAGCTAAAATTTGTATTCCAGCAAAAAATAACAGATAACTGTACCAAATGGAGGATTATCATAGGTAAATCATCAAATTCAAGGTGACAATAAGTACCAAAAGTTATTATTATTACTTATTGATACACTTATATTGTAGATTAATTGTAATGTATATTATGCTATCTGCTAGGACCGAATATGGGCATGACCTTCAATACAATGCTTCAAAATGCCTCAAACCCCTACTGCATGTGATTAGTTTACACATTATGTACACATACCTGTGCAAAACTCTATGAGAGTGCAAATAATACAATGCAGACACCAAGTCCCATGTGATTTTCTTCACTTGCTCTTCATTAAGACAACCTTCTTTAGCCAATATGCTATGTAGCTCCTTTTCAGCATACTCAGTAACCACTACCAACTCTGACTCCGTGTCAAAGCTGTATATCATACGAATTATATTGGGGTGTTTAAGCTGCCTCTGAATGTCACATTCTTGCCTCAAATTCTTCAAATCCTTAGAAGAGCGGCCTTTCTGTAAAATTGCAATACTATGTCAGACAAAAGCCATGGTAATAGTTAGACCATCATTCGTGATCTCTACGAACCTTTCTTATAACTTTTAATGCCACAACATCGTCAGTTTCTTTATGTTTTGCTTTAAAAACTCGACCGAACGATCCTTCACCAACGAAAGATATAACATCGTAGCTCTCCATTTTACAGGAAATATATTCAGTGAACCGAGATATTGGCGCTTTCAAATGCACTACTTAGATACAAATATTACATTATTAATTTAATTATCTCAAAAACACGGCGAATAGAAATAAAAACACAACAACAAACAAAGCCGTGCAACATGCAACAAGATTTGTTTTTTTTTATCGTCAAACGTCAAAGTGACATAAGCTGTCACCGTCATCTTTTTTTTTAATTAACCCCCACTTTGGGCCGGCAAAGTGATCTAGTCCATACCTTCTCTTCACTGTTTTAATTTCCTTTGTTTTGTTTTCATTTTTATTATTTTCAAAGACTAAAAACAATAATTTACTCATAAGTCTCACAACTCACACTTTAATCATATTATAATAACTCTTAAAAATAAGAGCGCCTTTCTTTATTATAAGCAACCAAACAATGCTAAACTCAGTAGGCAAAAGATTTGATTGAAAGATAGATTGACTACCTAAATATGGGTTCGGCCAAACCTCAGAAGATCATCATCTGAGGGCCAAACCAACGCATGCAGCAGCCTATATGCGCGATGGAAATGGCGATCTGTAGAAATCAGTAGGATCGCCATCGCACACGAAGGCTGCACGCGTTGGATTGGCCGAACCCATAGATCAGGGGTGGCCAACCGGTCGATCGCGACTATTAGTCCAGTCGATCGTGGCAAGGCAAAAAATGATGATTTTGTACTAAACTATGCTGTTTCATATAAGATTTCAAGAAGTATGTAAGTGTTAGATCACCCAGGGTTTCGTTAGTAAACAGTAGATCTTATGTCTAATCAAGTTGGCCACCCCTGCCAAGGCTAAACTTAAAACAACAATACTTACTTTCATTTCAAGTGCTCCTTTTATAAGGTAAAATCCAGATTATGCAAAGGAAATCAATTCCTCTGAGCAAATAAGTGAAGTAGGTACCATATTGAATTGAATAGATTCTGATCTTAAGTAGATTTTACCCAGGTGACTGGGAAAATTCAAAATACCTACTCGTATTATAAATAATTACCTAATTACCTACTAATTACCTAGGTCTTAGAGATAGACCGTTTTGCCTGATTTATACTGTGCTGCGAACTGCAAACATCTCGTAACCTACATCGCGCGCTTTTTTATTTGAACTGCTAAATTAATAACGTTACAAAGTTTTCAAAGGTTACGGTAATTTTGAGTATTTACTTAATTAACTTACTAAAGGCGTAAGGTAATTTTGGGTATTTACTTAATTTGCTTTCTTTTTAACTTATTCACTGGACACAGTTAACCAAAGGGCCTAGGTACCTTGAATAAGCTGATTTCTTTAGTTATGGAAGGAATACGTAAGTATTATTAGGAAGATACTGGATAAGTTTTACTACGAAATGCACACAGCTACTTTATAGACTAATCAACTAAGTAGGTAGGTACTAACTAGCAACTCAAATATTTAAATGCGCGAATGTAACTAGAAATTTCGTCGGTAAATTAAGATTTGAGTACGGGCAGAGCTATAACAACAATAGGCATGCATGTAAAATCTATTCTAGATCGCTCGCCGCAATGTTTTCAACACTCAGGGAAAGATTAATCTCGAAATTCGACAGCGGCATCCGAGATTGTTGATTCTTTGTTGTCTATTCGCTATTTATACTCGATTACTCGGCAACCAACTGTACGATATCTCGCTTACACACAATAAAACACAGACCAACTGGGCCGCAGTTTCGGCGGGCGCGTTATTTCACTTTGAAACATATTATTCCGCAGCCGTGCACAATACTGTAAACAAACGAGACAGAACGTGGGCGTTGTGTACGTTAGGGATTTAAGTAACTTGCTCATTTTTTAGCCAGATAGCTTTTAGTAAGCTAAATCGTCAGTAAAGTTTCACTGGCTGTTGGAAAACAAATGAAATAAATTAACCTTTCGGCAATAACGGATCTTCGTAGCGATGCCATGATCTTAATTAGAAAAATATTTGGCTAGAGAATAGAGTTAGACCTTCAAATTTCTCTTGCTATGCCCACCCACGTAGCATTTGTTTTGTCGAGGAAAGTGACATTGAATCACGTACCGTTGGTAGGTACACCTACAAGAAATACTATATTCATAATAATGATTTTGCAAATTATTTACTTTCATTTGAAACCGATTCAATCATTATGATGTACAGAATATTGCTATCTGAAAATTACAATAGTTTATTGTTGATTTATTTCTAAATGGTAGAGTTTTTGTGATCCACCACGGAATTCGTTATTGATCACCGTTAAGAGCCATTTTACATTTTCGGGCGAATTTCTAAGATTTTGGAAGCATGAATTACTACCTTAAGCAACACCCAGAGATTATTTAATAACTGCGAAAGATAGGTCAATCCTTGGTGTTGACCATTAATGAAACGGATTTACTAAAACTCTTTTGCTTAATTCACAGTGCCCCATCTCCCACAACCATTTTACGGAAAAATTGCCGCAGACTCATTTTCAAAGTCCTGTATCTATTATTTATGCTCATATAATAAGCTTAAAAATATATAGTAATCATCGGACATATATTCTTGTAGTCCATTAATGAAATAGATTCTTGAATTTCATTACCATTATTGAGTAAAATCTAAAAATAATTTGGCAAATTTGAAGATTAACGTCACATTTTGATCGTGGTTTTTGGTTTAAAAACACAGCAATAACTGCAATAAAAGTATCCCAAAATAAAGAATATTCATTGTAGAATTGATTTCTACAGTTATTGTTTAAATATTAGTAACCACTTTGTCAAAATATTGATGTGAATATCAGTATAAATTACAATGCGCAAGCCGACATCGATTAGTATGGCGCGAGCGCCCGTCAAGGCAGGACCTGTGTCATTTTTCCCGCCGTGACGTTTACGTGCGTTCGTGTCGTGAAGCGGTGATTTGTACGGCGACCAAATACATTTGATACTATGCCGAGAGGCTGTTTCGAGTCGGCCGGCCGAGCAGAAATTGAAATGATGAATTTTAATTTTTTTGACGGATCTGGGTGTAACAATGTATAATTTTTCAATGTATCGCTGTTGGTTTCTATAAAATAAATAAATAAATAAATGTAGGTACCATGTATTTAATTTAATAAATAAATTATAAAAAAGTATATCCATTATGCTAGCACCCTTAACACAATCATATTGGTTGCCTACTTTTGGACTAGATGGCGCTGTGAAATTGTCCAAAGATTTGTTTATTTATTTATCCGCTTTGAGTTTTGTTTCGTGAAGAAGGAAAAGAAGCGTTTTGTTTCGAGAGGGAAGCTTTGTTGTTAAATCTATACTAATGAAAGAGGAAAGATTTAATTGTTTGTTTGTTTGATTGGAGGCAATAGGCTCCGAAAAAAATTCTTTCACGATTTAGAATCGTAATTTTTTTCTATGTAGGCTATAAAATATTTTTAAAAACTTTAGTCCAAAATCTTTGATAAAATTCGACGTTTAATAAATAAATTAGATAACATATTATTAACACTTTTTTTTTCAGTACGATTTTAGTACTTGTTTTTCAGAAATTCTACGATTTGACTAAACTTCTAAAGTGTTTATATTTTATGCATAATTTAGTAACTTCTAAAATATACATATATCCTATTGATAGATGACGTGCTTCGTATTTTATTAAAATTATTACCTGACTAGGTTAAAAAGGTGTGGAATGTTATTTTGGAGATAACTTGGTTCCATAGAAATATAGAGAGATGCTAAGTAATGCGCTGAGTTCGAAACTCAGTGTCGTATTAGAAATTCACACACAAAGAAATCAAATTATGTGCTCATTATCCACTGCGGTATCAGTATTCAACGTTCGAATAATCTTTAGTACTATGCAAGCAATATACTGTTTACATAATGACGTCGCTACTGTCATCATTGCTTTCACAAGCAATATGTTCCAATTTGTCCCTTGTCACATTTCTCTTTAGTTTCTGTGATCTGTGCTTGTTTCTAAGTTGATATCAATGAAATATTCCTTAGTACTTTTGATTTAATTTTTTTTTATTTTGACACGTGTTTGAAAAATCAAGGTCAGATTACAATAAAATAACAAGTGAAAACGTAACATTGCATTGCAACTCGCAATTTCGCAATATTGATGAGGAGATTCCATTGGAAAGTTCATTCCTAGGATTCCCCTAACACCATCAAATTCAAGAGAGTGCAGTTTCCCATCTCATGCTTAGGGACCACGGTTTAAAATAGTGTGGTTGCATAGAGCCTGCAACGGGCAACCGCGTGCGCAGCTGCTCATACTAATTTTCGATACAAAAGCAAGTGTTGGCGCCCTCACGAATTTTAGCGGAGTAGACTTAATGGAAATCTATGCTTCTCCGACGACCAGTTGTATGTGGAATACTCCAGAGTATGCGCACACAATAGCCTGGTGATTTTAGCACCTGAAGGAAAAACAAAAATACATTGTTTACAAAGAAATCTGCGGCAGGTGTAGTGTTTTAATTTTGTTTTAGAAAGATCTCATAATTTTGTAAGAATTAAAATATTTAAACATAATAATTTGTAGATTTTATATCAAAAAATATAATCATTTAACAAAATTAATTTTCTTAGAATATTTTAATTCTATTAGAACCATTTTCCACTTCATCGCAGAAGAAGTCGCGGGCAAAAAGCTAGTATGAAATATGTAGTACTAGCTTTCCGCCCGCGGCTTCGCCCGCGTGGAATTTTGTCTGTCACAGAAAAACTTTATCGCGCGCGTCCCTGTTTCAAAAACCGGGATAAAAACTATCCTATGTTCTTTCCCGGGACTCAAACTATCTCTATGCCAAATTTCATCAAAATCGGTTGTGAGGTTTAAGCGGGAAAGCGTAACAGACAGACAGACAGACAAAGTTACTTTCGCATTTATAATATTAGTTGGGATTGCCCGCGGCTTCACCCGCTTGAAATTTAGTTTGTCACAGATCGTCATAAATTATAGCCTATACATTGTTATTCTTGTCGACGCGAGGGATGGATGAGCGTCGCTGTCGCTGGCGACAGGGTCTTCTGGTTCAGGGTTCATGGCGTAGGTCTCAGGCAAAATGAAATCCACTCGTAGAAATTAATAAACTCAGTGTATTCACGAAAATAATTACACACAGCACTAGAGTCGTATCGGAACTGAGTGAACCAAAGGTCTTGCGATAGGAACGTCCGACCCCAGTGATAGTTGAACACAGACTGCCTAGTACTGCTGTACTGTACTGTAAAGTTTCATCAAAATCTGTTTAGTAGTTTTTGCGTGAAAGTGTAACAAACATCCAGACATCCACACAAACTTTCGTATTTATAATATTAGTAAGACTAGTAAGAAGTAAGATAGTAAGATGCATTATTTTAGTTATTTGTTTACATAATATTTATTTATTTATTTCTTAGCTCTGTCTGATAATGGATCTGGAGGAGATGCAATGGCCACCTCCGTAACAAAACAATAGAACCCTATGGAGTTTGGGCTTGTGTGATTCGCCTTGACGAATATTTCGTATCCAGGGTCCGATGATGGAGCTGTAAGGGGGCAGATTTTTTTTTCACTATGTGACTATCTTTATTTTGTACTTAATATATATTTTACATATTATACCTATTCGTGTTTCATTATGAATCGAAATATAAAAGACTTAATAAACTCTATTAAACATTTAAATTAATTTATCAAGTTTGAATACCTCATTCTACCTTAAAATTAATAACTTAAATCAAGTCTTAATACGGTCACGGCTCAAGATTTTTTTGTCCATTTCAGCGTTCTTTTTACTCTTTTGACGTTGCGTTGACAGCTTTTACCTAAATTCGCGCGGAATATTTTTGTGAAATGGCTCTTAACTTGTGCATGAGAATAGAATAGAACAGATAACTTTTTATTTGAAAGAAAGGCAAGTACAAGCAGGCAAGACATACGAGTAGGTATGTAGGTATTACAGAGAATGGTTATATTGTGATTATTAATTCAAAATTAACTTCATATTTTTGGAAGCAAGTATGAAGTACTTAATGGAAAAGGTTAGTCATTTCAGAGTGCTCATTACGAAAATTTAAAGTAACAAAAAAAAGATTCCATGTTGAGTTGGGAATTCTTGTGAAATCAAGCTATTAACTTTATTACGCGTCCTGAATTCAAGTTGTTTTACGAACTGTTGAGTTCATAACCGATGCTGAAAATAGCCAGTGTCGAGCTTCCAGTGCTCGTAAAAATTCGATTGATTTATATTCTGTACATTTGTATTGGCACCCGAGCGGTACATTACAGTGAAATAACAAGTCTATCATGAATAAAAATATAAAAGTGCTTCTTGAGTGTTTCCCTAATGTATCCTATGCGTATATATTTAGCGACTATTTTGTCGCTCGCCCGACTCTACATCTAATATAAAACAGCTGTGGCTTTAAATTTTGCCATAAACTTTTCTTTTATTAGACCAGGCTCGTAATACCTGCCTGTCATATTTTTATTTTGCTCGCATGAAAGCATGTATAGCCTGACCAGGAACATAAAAACCCTGGCATAGAGGCGCATCAATTGCATTTGATAGTGCAACACTGAGTACAGTCGTACCTGTGTTAAATGAATAGGCTAACTTTATGTATCAGGATTCAGGATTACGGGCTAATTTAATATTTTCATAAATTAACGAAAACATATTATTATCTAGGTAACCTGGTTTAAATAAATTAAATGAAACCATCAATCGAGCTAGTAGGATTTATTTTATTATTCATCAATAATCAAATTCAGAACTTGAATATTCAACTGCAATGTCTGCTCATGAACGCTTCAAACTCGGTACTTCTTTCCCAATTCCATAAAATTCAACACTTAGAAAGTGACAAAAAACTTTAAAATAGGTAGTTGAAACAAACCACAGCTAATTTTCATAGTGGACTGTACTATACGATAAACATGTCAGTCAATTTGACAACCTTTGTTGGAAACATTATTCAATGAAAATATTGTCCGAACCCTTGGTATTTCTCTTCGACAAATACTTTAACACATTGTGAACCACTTTTCTTTCACGACTATAAAAATATTTTAGCAATTTCATGCACAAAATCAATTGCGCACATTTAAAATAAAGTTTGTTTACACTTTGACAGCAATAGACTGACATGCAAGGTGACATGTCAATGAAGTTTTTAGTTATTGTTGCCATTAAAAGAAATTAGTACCATTAGATTTCCGCAACATGGCGAGGGTTTTTATGTTCCTGGTCAGGCTATAAATCAAAAGCACTGAGCAGTTATGGCCTTTTTTTTAATAATTTGGCATCATTGTTATGACAGAAGTTGTCCCGATGTAAATAGGAATTAAAATACATAACATTTTGAGTCCTAAATATTTAAAGCGTAGCTACTTTTCAGCAAATTATAAGACGTTTCGTATTTTTTCCCAATTTAAAGAATTTAAAACTGAAACTTTTTCAGTACCTATATTCAGTATCGATCTTTAGGTGCCAAATATGGCAGAAACTTAATCAGTTAAGTAAAAAAATGCATTGTTAGTACTTATTATTTACTGATTCTAATAGAATTTTAATTGTAACAAAAATCTTAACAATAATAATACTTAATTTGATGATGATTTAAAACTGTCTGCGGCCGTGCCAAGCCGCAATCAATTCCTCGCAAACAATGTACGAATGATCTGTTTTATTAGATCAAAGGAATCACGGTAGACTGTACAACGCCAGCCAGACTTATTGCATTTCAAACTCATGTGGACTGATTTTACAATCCAGTACTTAATGAATAGAGACATTTAACCGTTAATAATAACATAGACTTTTTTTTAATAATGATAAATAGGAGATGATTTTGTAACTTGTCTAGATAAGGAGCCATATATTTTAATAGTCTGCACTTATCATAATTTATTCAAACTCCTCGTCATCTTGAAGAGTAGGTCAGTCTGAGTACCACTATAAAATTGCGACTGAAAAAATTGGTCCTATTTAAGTTGCGTACTTATTGCCTCCCTTGTCTTATTGGTGGGTTATTCCAAGGAACTCTTTCAAACAAGAAGAAGTGACCCGGTTACATTTGATAGGACATTTACAGTTTGGTAGAGCACTGTACGACTCGAAGGATTTTCAAAAAAGAATCAATATATTTTTTGTACATTTTATACTGATCTAATGAGCTTGCATCTTTATAAACGGTCAAGATTATTTTAGGACGAGTATAAAGAAAAAAGAGATCGCGAAAAGGCGTTTTTCAAAGAAAAACGGTGCAATCAATCCATCATCTCAGCACATTTCACTGCGCGAGGTGCGACGGAGAAATTGGCATGCGTCGAGCCAAACAAGAGTATGATGACGTCCTTAGAGGACCAAGTTCACTTACCTTTTCACTCTGTTTGTAAACAATGCACATTGTTATTGTCACAAACATCAAACAATAAAATATTGGCTCTAAGTTTAGCTTGACCGTGACATTATTACCCAAATCAACATCTTCAATTTTAGGAAAATGGTGCACGTCGATACGCATTTTTCTGTGTATAATAAATTATTAAAATGATTATTGAATATTATCAAAACGCGCATCAAACTGTTAAATGCTGTATCTAAAATGTACCCTTAGCTTATACCTTATCCCCAATATTATCTAATTTATTAACTATGTGGAATATGATATCGCTTATTCATAGCTAGACTACGCAAAAAGGTATTAAAAATAGCTCTCCCTTGCCATTAACTGTTAATGATAATGACGTCAAGCCTGATCAAAGGAAGTTTACGGCAAATGCATCATAAAATATACATGGCCGCCGAACGTCGCTAAAATCATTGTTATTTGGGTTTTATGACGAATCAGGTCGCTAATGAAAGCGAACTCCGAGGTCGATTATGTTGATTTTCAGGCAAATACCTAAACAATCGGCCAAGAAATCTACGGAGATTGTATTCAAAATGAAAGACAAATGTTGGACAATATAGCATTTTATATTTGCCAATGCATTTAAAAATGCATTTTTATGACCCATTTAAAAAAGTTTTACGACAATGTGCACGGCAGTTACCTCATAATAGGTGATTATTTTACTGTAATATTTTAATGCTCAAGTTTTTTCATGGTTTCAGTGAAATGAAAGTAAGGAATTTATTTTCATTTACGTCTCACCATCCTCGTTTTAATTATATCATCCACTTCATAAGGAACATCCCTGAGGAATCTATTAATGATCCTGTGGATTTAACGTGCTAATGTAGTGCTATTGGTTCCAAGGCGAACTATTTATGGAACTGGAACAATGTCCTGGGACACTGTCGCTATTACAGTGATTGTAGGTACATATAACGAGATATCGGGCGTAACTAATTGACCCTTATTCCCTTCCAGTTAAGGGTGCAATTCTTACAGAGCAACTTACAGAGCTTTTAAGTTTAATCAATACAGTCGTTGTGGAATTTTATATTGTCTGAAATTACTTAAATGAAAAATTGACGTTACCAATTATATTCAAATGCTAGCCTGTAATTTAAAGATAAATGTAACTTTGGGCGGGCGGTTTATCTTTCGTGTACATTTTTATTGTTGTAATTGCTGTAATATTATTACAAAAAGATACTGATTATTGCTTATTATAAATTGCTAAGTAGTTTTATTTTACTTACTGTTAGTAACATTGTTTAACACAACAGTAACGCGCGATAGCTTTTTGGGCGGGCGGTGAACATCGTTTTCCTCATGCAGTGCTTTTGACTTTAAAGTGCATAAAGAGAATATAAAATATTTCGACTTAATTATCAAAAGTTAAGCTATTTTAATTTAGCATTCACAGTTTTAAACAGCGTAAAAATTACTTGTTATGTCTCCGTGGATGAGCAGTTGCCCTGAAAACGAAAGATCGTGAGTTCAAGTCCCACACACATAATATTTATTTAATGGTTGAATACACTTTTACATAACTTGCTTTAGTCTGTATTGCCTGCCTGAAACCATAATATTTTAAAACTGAGGATTTGCCATCATACACAAATTAGAATGACGGGGTAAGATAATCCTACGTTAGGTACCAGTAAAACATTTGAGCACATTTTGTATCAGTTCGTAAAGTGTGTTTTTCTTATAAACACAAACAATATTCATAAGTATACGATATCGAGTATTGACTAGAAATAGTTGTAGTACCTACATATTAAGTACATAGCGTCAGTTCAGATCTGAACTGAGCTAACATTGAGTTGATCTCAAAATGCATCAAGCTAGTTTTTCCTTAGCGACCACTGAAGCGGCACCACACCCGTGCCACGCCTCGGTTCACGTATTGCTTGTTTACGTTTTTCATAAGCACGTTTTCGACTAAAAATACTTTAGCATCCTGCCGTTTGAGGCTCGTGCGATTGGTCGGCGCCCGCGCAGGAACCGGGGAGGACTAGAGGGGCCGCGGGCCCGCGTCCCGCGCTCCGCACGATATATGAAAGTATCCGAAAGCAACACTAGTGTGGGGAAGCAGAAAATAACCCTGAACGGTGGAAACACAAGACTTGCGGCCAGTCGTGTTGTGCGTCTCGTAGTGTTAACAAGTGACATCAAAAATGGTTCTGGACACAGAAGACTGGGTAGGTGCTGCTTGACCGTTGGTTATAATCGACGTTCTGTTTCTCAAGTTTTAGTTTTGGAAATATAACAAATCACCAAACCTTGTCGGTGTTGGTTAAAGCAAATGATATTGTCAAAGCACACCTGAGGCAGATCAAAGGAAATGCAATGGTGTGAGCGGTGCGCACGAGTGGACGCTAACAGGTGCTGTCACCGAGCTAGTAACGTGTTGATGAAACGTTTTAATAGACTTGAGTGACAGCGACTGTCTTGGAGACAGAAAGCTTTCGGAGCTTTTACTAACTTTGATATATGCACCCACAAAAATCGTGAATTATTTGACAAAAAAAACTAATATGCCAGTCAGTTTTTAGCTACTTAAAATATTTTTTTAAACAAATTTTAACACAACACTTAACGGATTAGTGTTAACACTTTTGTAGAGCCGAGAACAGATTGATATTCAGATGTTTAATGATACAACTATGTATCTAACAACTTGAGACATTCAGTTTATCACTATAGAAAACTTTAGATTTTTCATTAAAAACAATAAGTACATTAACAGCTTTAACACGTCTTTAATCATAAAGATTTAAACAGTGACATACTTACAAAATATTTCACTAAAAAGTGTATTAAAAAGACAGAGAGAAAGAGTTAGACAGAAAGCTTAAAGTTCCTTTTCCAAAAAGTTTATTAAAATCTTTCAAATACGTAGCCACTACATAGGCATTTTAGATTTTGTGACTTAAATTAATATCTAAAATCGAACACATAAAGCACTTAGTTGAATCTCAGATCTTAATGTATACCAACGATACTGAACACGATACCTCAAGACCAATAACAGTCTATTTCGGTACCGATCGCACATTAAATAAATTTATTACTTACATTACACTAACACCGATGTGCGGGAAACTGTACCGTATGACCTACTTGTTTACTTCTTTCAGTAAGACTATTTTGGCGTACTTGTTATGAACATTAAATAATTTTGTGCAAACTGAAAAGCTTTAAACGTTATAAACATATCATCAAACACACGCAAATAGCTTAAAGTTGTTGTTAGTTAGTTGTGTTAAATATTACATAGGACACATCTGTTAATACAATTTTATCATCTTTGATTAGAATACCTACCTATCTACGTAGTGAAAACAGAAAATGCAATTTTTTCCCTCATTGGTACTTGCAACTTGAACATTGAAATTATTTTAATTAATTTTGAAAGAAGAATTTACTGTAGAGATGATTACGAAAACAGTTTCTGTGCGGCTTTGAGTCTCGCCAAATAATATTTTCCTGAAACTCAAAATTAACATGTAATGTAGGCATAACCTACCTAACTCTTACCTAGATAAAATAAGACAAAAACTTAAACAGTGAGTTAAGAAGACTCAGACCAACCACATAATTTTCACACACACTTTTTCAGCATGAATAGAAGTTTTAGAAGACTGTTGCTATGAAATTAAACCCATAATCCTTAAAAATACTATAATGTTTTAGCTTCTAATAAATTAATCGCTGTAAAATCATTATTTTATTTAAATTAAGAAAAATACAGGCTTACTGGTTTTTGAGTCCAAGTTCACTGTTCTTAGCAACTTCCTGTTATAACAGAAATAATATGTTACTTACATATATTTATTAAATCTACTTGTCTGTTAAAATTAAATTACAACAACAACAAACAATATTTACCGCTATGTGTCATAACCAAAGACACCAAAGATTTAACAACTTCCGATCACACAGTCAAAATCTACACCAGATTTATTTATCACTACTGAGTACTAGTGTGGTGTCGAGTAATTCATTCATTATTGGTGGACAATTGGACATCCAATAAATCCATATTAATTACTCACAATTCCAAACCATTAACAAATGTAGGTACACGAAGACAAACTATGCCGGCTTATTTACGTCTCTTCTAGTGGGAAAGTGAGGGGATATTCTTGGCAATTTACGAAATCCTATAAATTGTCTCTAGATAAAACTTGTGTACGTTTAAACGTGCGTCATCGCTGCTAGGTCAACTAGGTGGTCTGTAGGGTACATAAAAATATAAATACACGAGCACTTCAAAATAACACGAGTCTGGATTTATAAAATGTTTACTCTTTCTTTCAGGCTGATGAGCTCCCGCCAGAACAGATTGCCGGTAAGTTTAATAAGATTGATATTTGCTTATAAACACAACTCTCTAATGTAGCGTCTGATAGATAGATATGTGGAGTCATTTAAATGTTATTATTATCTCTGCCAACGCACTATAAACACAGCATTTAATATCAGAATAATATAGAACTGCTCACGCAATGTGATTTCGAAATGCCCTATAATTCTATTTCAACACAAATGTTCTAACAACCATAATAAATAACAATGCAACGCATGTTTACATAAAGTCGTGAAAAATCGCAAGCTCACGCTGGCGCTACGCCAACCACACAATGGAGCCTAGTATATTTAACAGATGAATTGTGAAAAGAGCTATGTGGTACAAATTAATTTACCCTATTTTTGCGTGGGCTTAATTAATCGCCGAGAATAACCCAAAATCAACTACAGAGGGTGTGGCCCCTGAAAAAAGCTCTAAATATAGCCTCCTCTGAGTGAGAAATCTACGAGATTTTTAGACAGAAATATTATACCGTTTATTTTTAATACTAAAACAATTCGAATTAAAATGATGTCGTTGAACTCTTTTTGAAAGCGTAAATAATGTAGAGCTTTGAGTTCAGTTTTTTCATTGAGAATAAAAAACATGTTCCTATCATTTCCTATTACCTCTACGTGATAATCAGGTCGAGAGATTTTGTTCACACTTATAAATCGTTTTTACTGAGATGTTGGTTACTTGGCACCAAGAACTATCTTCGGCGAAACAAAGAATTTTGTCACTTGTCACACACTACAGCTTTCTAATGAAATAATTTTTATAATCGAGTCAATATGCAAGTTTTGGAGAATACAGTTACAGTTTATGAGTCTTATTAATAAAAAGTTACCCCTAGGATGAAGTCTGGCTTAAGTTGTCATTTAGTATGGAAATGTAATTTTAATCCAGAGGTGGAATTGTGTAAAGCAATCGTAATCATTTGACAGTTCACAACGTACGATAAAGTCAGTTATACAAAGCGTTTGACAGAATAATACGAGCTTTTTCATATTTGTATAGATTTTAACGAGATATAGTATTGGTGTTGACAGTTAGTAATTGATAATATCGTGTTTAGAAGTTAGTTAATCATTGTGTCTGTTCTATGTAGAGCGTCAGGAAAATAATACTTATATTTTTCTTGGAAACTTCTGCGTTGTGACGTTTTCAAAGTGAAGACATGACACGAGTGACAGCAGTTAGCATGTGCCGGATATGTCTGAAAATTTTTGACAAATACTTTATGAAAACCACATTAGTTACATCTTTTTTTAATGTTCTCTTAATTTATTGACGGACTATTTTTCATTGTCTCTTATTAAAATGGTTTTAGAAACAGTAACTTCGAAACGGATCAGTGGTCAAGTAGTTTTTAGGATATGCATCAATTATAATAAATATACTTATTCTTCAATGGGTTGTAAAGCGCCATGACAGATGCTACCTATAGTTTTATCAAAAAGTACATCTACCTCTACACTAAGGATTGGTTACCTATATCGTAAATCCTGACCAGATTCTAGTTTGTTCCTAAAACTGACTCATAAAAAAAACTCATAAAACTCATTTATTTTTGCATATAGGCTTTTAAAAAGCACTTTTACTGTCTCTACCTAAACGTTCACATGCCCCTCTTCTCCCCTATCTATTCAACACTTTTAATCGGTTGTTACCTTAAATGCTGTCAGCATGAACTGACCTCGGTTCTGTAGAAAAAAGTGACAATCACCGATGAATGATGTATTGACAAGCAAAAATTAAAATGGGTTTTTAGTAGAAAAAATCCTAATCTTGTGTGTCGGAGCGTACGCAGCCACACGGTTGGCTGCGGGCCAACGTACAATCAGCTGCAAAACTTGAGCACGAGCAATGTTTAAGTCATGCATGTTACCATAAGAGCGATTTAATAGCTCAATAAATTAACGATTATTAAAGTTAATTATACGAAACGAACGAGACGAATGGTTTTCATAATAAATAGAGAACGCAAATACCTAAGCTGTAAATAATAAATAGGTCAAAATTGGTCAAAATACAAAAGATACTCTTTTTATTCATATAATAAGCATTTTCATCTAAAGTTTGAACTAAAACATTTCTAAAAACAGCCTATTCAAAATAGAAACTTAGGTAATTAATTCCCTAATTACCTACTTGTCTTTTAATTACCTAGTGATGTTACAGCTGACTGTACCATGAAAATCAGATGGGCCATCCATTATTGTGGAAACAATAAAGCGGAAATTCTCGGGCACTGTAGTACTTACGTTACACCACTGTTGATGTAGCCGCTTCTAAATTGGGCGGATGACTAACTTCAACTTATTGTTTTCATCATGTTCTCGAGTTGACCTCTGAAAACATAAACAAACAACTGCATTATTTTTGTAGCCAAGAGGTTAAATACGTGATGATTTAACTATAACGCATAGGAACTTTGTGCTGAAATATGATAATCCTTAATGGACTAGGTATCAAAATCAAAAGATTATAATATGCAATGTTTACTTCATAATATTATATTTTATCATTTGAAATAACTTTGAAGATGGGCGAGATATTTTCTGCATCGATAGTGCGATCTTGTTTTCATAGCCTTCATTTAAATTTCATAAATTATAAAATTTCATGATATGGTTTACGTATTCCCAGGGTTACAAGCTTACGTTTAACACCGGCGAAATATTATAAATAATATTCTTAACAGCTTTAATACTTGTACGCTATTTGTCACGGTGCCACCTACTCGGGTTTAAATAAAATTCAATGCAATAAAATTTAGCGCAAAACAGTCTGCTCTATGTAACGGGCATTTGCCAAGCGACTTAAATCATCCTTGTCCAGTGCTGCATATTGAGAATACAAGCCAAATGCACAAAATACGCATTGCAATAAGAGGGTAGTTGTAGAACATATTTCAGCAGGGATCTATGAGAAGTGCATGCAGCCTCGATACATCTTTCCAGAAGTAATAGCCGTATTTCTGTCTGAAACCAACTATTTTCTAAACGGCTGAATAACATACTTCTGTGCCATTAACCCAGAACTAACAAGTAGGTACGAAGTATGCCTACGTGTGATATGTATTTTATAAACACCCTTTATAATGCCCATAAGAACTTTAAATTGGCTATACTTCGTCAGATAAACGGTGTTTAGGTACCGATTACATTAGTTATTCCCCAGAAAATGGAGTTCAGTTATTTATTGTTGTATTTACATAGCTAATCTATGTCCGCAATAACTAACGTTGACTGGGCTCATTTCGTAAGCGCGGGCGCAGCCGTAGGCGGGTAATTAATAAACAGCTAAAATCCAGAAAAAAAGCAATAAAACTCATGGGACTTTGAGACAACTGCCAAGACATCTTGACGATTAAAATTAACAACGCGACGGTCGGCAGAAATAAAAATCTTGTTTTTAAAACTATTTTGTTGCCAAAATATTGTGGGACAGCTGCCCGAGCGTCTGAGATGCTTTATCTTGTGATAAGAGGCTAAAAATGTGGCTCTGCGATGCACATCAACTTTAATTGTCGCTGAATCCTTGACTCTGATTATAGCGGAAGCGCGCTCATGCGTCACCGTCGCAGCTAATGTAAACTATAACGGAAACGGAAAGCCGTGAAACGTCCTACAATCCATCACGACACGACTCAGGTTACACTCCACATTTCGCTTTCATTTTAAATCGTCAGAAATATTAAATAAACTAAACGTTAGCTAATGTTTATTTTCCACCCACGTGATAGTATTTATTTCGCATCCTACAGTTACTTGCCTGTCGACTCTACTAGAGGAAATCAGAAAACATGCTGAATTTTGGTACCGATTTTCCAAAATTTTCCAGTAGCGCTGGCTGAAAATCGAAGGCAAATGAATTCAAAATTTTCCTTGAAAATGAGCACTCATTTTCCTAACATTACGTGTAAATTAAGGACTAGAAGTCCTTGATGAAAAGTTATTGCTTAGTGCAAACTGTCTCATAATATGAATTAATGAATGGATGACTGTAAAATTATAAATCGCGATATCACAGCATTATTCATACTGTTTTTAAGGAGTGACCAACGTGAAAAGTAATTGCTTCATGCCACTACTAATAAAGTTTTAAGACTCAAAAATGTTTTTGCGGTTAATATTTCATACCAGTCATTAAAAAGTTTAGAAGAGTTTATTTCTGTTGCCTACAAAGATACAAAGTTTTATTTTTATGTGAAATTATGACGCACGGTCGTAATACAGCCCACCGTGGAGGTTGGTAATATGAAATAATATTAATGACACCGCCTGTAAAAGACAAACATCGTATGAAAACATTAGTATACAGGGTGTTAGGTAAATGGGTATATGAGCCGACACTAGCCCATGTTAACATGGTCATATAAATGGTATGGTGAAGTCAGAAATTTGATATCATCATTTTATTTTTTTTAATTTTCATACAAAATAAATTTTATAAAATCCGATTTGTATGAAAATTAAAATAATTAAAATGAAGATATCAATTTTCTGACTTCACCATACCATTTATATGACCATGTTAACATGGGCTAGTGTCGGCTCATATACCCATTTACCTAACACTCTGTATAGACGACAAGCTCTACCCGCGGTTTCAACTGTGTTAATCTATGTAAAATCCCTGAAACTGTATAATAATTACAGTGATTCCTAAGATTATCCTCCACAAACGAACAAACTTATACAGTTTTTTACCTAATGTATAGATGACAAGCGACAGACAAGATGTAGAGCAACGTCTTCGAATCAAAAGTGTAATGATGTTGTAATATCTTGTTGTAGTTTTCTTAATTGCATTTGCGTGCAGAGCTTGGCGTCAAATCAAATATAAGATGACGCTAGTTTTCATTCGTACAAAGGCGAAGACAACAACAATAGTTAATGCCAAAATTACCAAAAAAAAAGACGTATAGACGTATTTTGACTCCCAGATTATGCATCCAATGCATGCATTTGCTGCGTGGCATGTATGATATTTAATACTTTATTACTCGAAAAAAAATATAGGTACATTTTTGTAGAATCCGTATACTTATCACCTCAGCAGTCTTTATACTTATCACCTAATAATTGAAATTAGGGAAATTTAGTAGAAAGAGAAGGTCATCGAATCTCCGTCACTCCACCACTATTAGGTACATACCTAGGCACCTAACCTTACCTTGAAGATCTTTCTTATTTCAATACAACAACATTAATGCTGTGTTTATAATACAAGTTACGATGGTTGATTTAGTCAATGAACTGCCTGGAAGTTGCTCATATTTCTTACAAGTAATGGCATATCAGTGCACCCAATGCAGCTGTGAACTTAACATTAATGGCATTCATCTCCATAACACTTGAGATATGCATAATATCTGGAATATTCTGTTTTGATTGTTATTTATTGTTGGCCTATATACGAGAAGCAGACGCAGGGCGCCGCTGCACCACGCTGGTGCCCCGAAATAGCTGCATTGCACAACTAATTCGCACTGCATCTCGGTGCATTGAACTGCTGTCCTAATCTAAACGCATAACGCATCCCGCCGAGCCGATCAGTGCGACTCTTTTTATTGCCAACGCAACACAGACCAGCGTTTTACGTTACATCTGTCTGGAGTGCAGTCTTGTAAACTCGGGTACCATGCATCCGCTGAACATGGAGGGTACTATTTTGAGATTTAGTGACCTCCTTCTGCTGTGTAACAAGGGTTTGATTCGTGTGGTTTGTTGCAGTCCTGCGCAAGGCGTTCGATGGCTTCGACCACAACCGCTCGGGTAGTATCCCCTGCGATTTCGTCGCTGACATCTTGAGGATGATGGGGCAGCCCTTCAACAAGAAGATCCTTGAAGAGCTCATCGAAGAAGTTGACGCTGACAGTGAGTTCTATTATATTTTACTGTCATATTTCGCTATTTATAGGTACTAAATCCTGCTAACTTATTTCTGTGAAAGGTGGAAATTTCTGTACTAAAGTCAACATTATAGCCTAACTAGTCTACTAGTATTATTACTTTAAAAGCTCTGTCAGTCATTAATAAAAGCTCTATCACATTCAAAATACTGTACTAAAGTCAACATTATAGCCTAACTAGTCTACTAGTATTATTACTTTAAAAGATCTGTCAGTCATTAATAAAAGCTCTATCACATTCAAACTAACTGCCCAAAAGACACCCACAGTAATTTTTCGACAGTTCTCCTTCTCTTTATATCATTTTTATTAGGGAAATCTAAACTACGCTAATATAAATGGCGTAAGCGATATCTATGAGGGTATTAATAGCTGAATTCGCGTTTCAGAGTCCGGCCGCCTTGAGTTCGGAGAGTTCGTTACCCTCGCCGCCAAATTCATCGTTGAGGAGGATGCTGAGGCCATGCAGAAGGAACTCAGGGAAGCATTTAGATTATACGACAAGGAAGGTATGTATTCTCCCCGCCAACCAATTGACGTAACTTCTTAAAACTATCAAAACGAGACTCTCCCATAGATTTTCCAATGACATCACTTTAATTATATGTACTACTTTTTTCAATTACAAAACAACCAAAAATCATTACAGGTAATTTAAGGTCAGATGGAAGCGTCTTTTTTAAATAGTTGGAGAACGGTGTCAAAATACCTATTTGTATTTCAGCGCAATCATTTCGCGCGGAAAATTTTCCACTAGCAAAAAGCGGTTGGATACAACTTTGATAGATACGAAATTATTTATGAATGAAAATGTTGTATGAATATTTAGATTTCGAAACGATACTTTGTAACTTTTAATTTATGTGACGATATAATGACCCATAAGTTTGGAAAAATACGATATTCCGGGAAACTGGATTTTACAATATCCGGGATGCAAAACATAAAAATAACGATTTAAAGTTCCGAGAATACTCATACTCGTGGTGGTATTTTTATGTGTATTTTTATGTAGCAACTAATAAAAAGAAACATTCCCATCATTCTATTCCTGGAGAGATCAAAGCTTCTATGAAAATTTTGATAAGCCCTTTGACTAATAGAGTCATAAATTGTTGTTTTATTCCGTATGCCTAAATAAATTCATGGAAATGTTTTGTTTAAATCTCATAATAACAACAAGGCATTAGAGGTTACTATAAAGGAGGTATCTACGTGACGATTTAAAGTAAAAAAGTGAACTAATTCGTAATTGTAACTAAATATTTCAGATAAAAAAACTACAATCATTAAGTGTACCTAACCCTTCTTTATTTTGCTGTGCGATCTTATTATACTCGTAGCTGTTAAAATTGTACCTATTGGTCCTTAAACTTTCGCCTGGTAGTGTTGAATAGATGTCATCAAAATTTGAACTTTATTGAGTTGAGAAAACATAAGATTCAAAACTCTATGCCAAACTTTCTATGCCAGTAAACCCTTGAGTTTTAAAGCTTCAACCACACCAACGCGTGCAGATCGCCATCGCCGGCTCGATCATAGGCCAATGACAGGTCGCGGGACCTATGATACTAAGGGCCTATGATCGCGCTGGCGATGGCGATCTGCACGCGTTGGTGTGGTTGAAACTTTAGTTGTCTATAGGAATTATCTTTGCCAAAACTTACCACTCACTTGTTTGTTCCAGGCAACGGTTACATTCCCACATCGAGCTTGCGCGAGATCCTGCGGGAGCTGGACGAGCAGCTGACCGACGAAGAGCTCGACGGCCTCATCCAGGAGATCGACACTGACGGCAGCGGCACGGTAGACTTTGATGGTAAGAAGTGGTTATTTATTCCATTGTGATAAGTTTTCAATTCCAATGATGAATGCATATTTCTGCACATGACTACTGCATCAAAGTTTGTTCTATAACGCCTACATATCTAAGAATTGCCCTGCTATATAGGTATAGACAGAAGGACATGAAATTAAAATAGACAATCTATCTCTAGTAGGGTAAATCTTTTAAATAGTAAATATTATTTAATTTTGACAGTTTATGATAGCTTAGCTCCAAAGTAAGCAAATTGCATTTTCCAGTGGAACACTTGTTTCCTATCATTAGTGTTTTGTTTCTATGAAATGTGATTGATATGAAAATATGAGTGGACATGAAAATGTGGATCATGGATGGATCGAATGTGGATATGAAAGTATGAGTGGCATCGTAGTCTACTGCAGTACAATCAACATAATGTTCTAAAAGCTGTTTAAAAATTGAAACTGCTCAGCAAACTTTATGCATGTATTTTTCATCATTTAACTCCGTCGTTACTGTTCCTATTAATGAACCGTAAATGCCCTAGTTTCAAGAATCCTATTAGAAGTGTCTGTTTACAACTGTGTGAAAAGTGACAAGTATTAAACGATCCCATTCTTTGTTGCAGAGTTCATGGAGATGATGACAGGGGAATAAGCTTCTATTTCTATTCTTTTTTTATTTTTATGATCTAATTTAAGGAATCTCTACATTTCGGTACTTCAACCTTTCGAGTCTTGGGAACATTGGACAAGATTACTGTAACATTAAGATGAAATGAAAGTGTAACATCTAACTTCATTGGCAATAATAAAGTATTATGTATGTATTGTACAAAATAATATTTGTTCTTGTTTAATTGATGTGTGTGATTGCGTAATGTTTATACCTACTTATTAATAAATCTTTTATTCTACTATCTATGTTTGAATAACTATGATATTTTCGTATTTCACAAGCGTTTAATTTGTATCAAGGGTTTCAGTGAATTTAACGTAAAATATAATGTGAAAATAATTCTTAAAATAACGCTAAGAAAAATAATTTTCATTTCATAAGATCTCTTCAAGATAAATATAATGAATCCCCAGTTTTTAAAGCGGTCGCCAGATTGTCCTAGATAATTTTGATGGCATAAAATTCAGGAAATTTGGCCGCCGGCCAGGGCTAAAGTAATGGGTCTATTTGAGTGGCTATTCTGCTTTTCTGAATCACATACATACACACAAATGAGATAAAGGAGAGTAGTCGTGAATAATATTTTCATTTATTATGTAATTCTTTGTTCTGCAAAACAATCTCACATATTCAAGTAATTTAGCAATGCGAAATATTTTGGGCCGATACATTACCATAGCACACAAAGCAATACACAAACAATCTTATCTTACATTCTATTTTCGACTTTAACATTTTAACACTGAGACCCATTTGATAATAAAAAAGTAAAATTTGTAAATAGCATTTGTTTCTTCAAAAACATTAAAATCAATTAATCAAATTGGTACTTAGATCAGGATTGGGTATGGCACTTTATACTAAAGTTTAACACTAATTTACTCTTCGAGTCATGTCATGTATAAAGGGCTCCTTTTCATCCAATTCCAATTTGCCCTCAAATTGAAAACGATAGCGCCATACCTTTTTACAGTACCGACATATTTAATTGCATTGACATTGAAAATTATTGAAATAATTTGCATTACTTAATAACACTTATTCAATATACCAAACATAACTCTCAAATAACTTAAAAGCCTACATAAAACGTAGGCCTTGTATAATAATACAAAAATAAGTAGTTCTTAAATTAAAATATAGGAATAGAAGCTTATAATTATTTTTAAAACGTAATGGTGTAGTACGTGCATCTCTAACTTTCGGTGAAACTGAAATCACTGAAGCAAATAAAGTGGAACTTATACACATAATTATAATAATATATATTAAAGCTTTGTCATAGACTTAACTGACTTAACTATACAGATAGAGCTTATTAATAATAAATAAGGTGTATGGAGCAGGTTGGTACTATAAATGTAGTTAGGTAAATTAATTACCTGAGATGCTAGGTTTTAGCTTGATTTACCGTCATCTGTTACTGTATCTTTAATACCAGAATGACTTACAGAGATGAGTTTATCAGTTTTTCCCAAAATAGAGAGTAATTTGTAATTCATTTAAATAAAAATTTATAGAAACCATAGGGTTTATTAATAAATAGAAAAATACTGGGGAAGTTCCAGTTTTTAACTAAAACAACTAATTGCCCTTACACCTTGGACTTATACATATTTTATACATTAATATATTTAATAATCTGAATATACAATATTATGATAGCTACATGAATATCGAAATATATAGATAGATAGGTACTTATATTAATAAATAGATAATTCTTATAATAACTATGTAATTAATACAATCAGGCACTGTCTGACACAGCAGAAGCATAGACAATATCACAATTTTGTCAATGAAGTCGCTTCTACATGGCACTTAGCACGTTTGCAGTGGCAATGACACACAATGGCGACTCGTTTCGAAATAAATAAATACATGACGCCATGCGGGAAGTTAACTCCTAGCTAATAATTACTTTAACATATCTCGAAGTCAAAAGTAAAATTCATTGGTAACGTATTTAACAACTAAGCATTACGAGTCTTCAATTAAAATTACATCTACAACAATTTGATCTGCTACATCGTATTCATGTATGTACATTCAGAATTTCCACGTTCTCGTTAGCATCTTGGCTTGGATAGCTAGCTTTAACTAAGTTTTCGTAAAGAACTACATACGGATGAGATCTCAATTTGAACTATGTTTACCAAACGTCCTTCTCCTGTCTGAAATAGTATTCAAAGCTAATTATCACATTTTACAGAAACGTTTAGCTTAAAAATGAAATAAATTAATTTCTCTATCATTCGAAGCTATTTGCCTGACATACGCTACAACCAGCTATTAGAGAGAACATACGTTAGGTACAAAATGGACATTGGACACGTTATAAGTATTTATACACAGCTGAGAAATATGGCATGATTTGTGCAACAGTACAATCCTTCTGAAAGTAACATAAGTACACATCGATAAGTAGGAATGCATAAAATTCTTTGGATACTTTTAGAAGGTCGATAAAGATTATAAAAACGCCGGTTGGATTCCGCGAGGCAATAAGGTGGTCCTATTTATAATTATTACGTAATTTTTCCTAACTAAGTAGTTTTATGAATACTGTTTATTTGTTAGATCTTCATTCCGGGTAAAACTGGTCTCTTTTCTGGATGCAGCAATCCAGTTTTAATGCATCCTTGTAATACTCTGGAACAAAGGAAACAAATTATTTTATACTATGTCGATAACTATGCCCTAGTATTTTACATAAAGGTAACTCAATTATGTCTTATATTTCAGTAGTGATTGAATGGAACCTATGTACTGACCCTAAAATTAATTCCTAACTAACTCACCTCACAATGGCCACACTGGCAGATTTGACTAGTAAGGTGAAACTACACAGCTCAGTGTAGTATCGGAGGCGGTGGTCGGCTCCTGCTGTTGTTCAGTTTGGGGATCGAGCTGAAGTCCAGGAGGTCGGTGCCCTTCGGTTTGCTGGCGCGGAAGCTCTTGCGCCGGCTCAGCCACGGCGGCGATACGCCGTCGCACCACGCCGCCCGCGCCCAGCCAACGGGCTCCGCCCCTACCCTAGTACACTCCCGAGCATACGCCCTATAAGCCGCACAGTGACACCTTGTCCCCGCGCATCCACAAGCGTCCAACTCACAAGCCTCCCGATAATTACGCGGGTTCACTTTCGCACCACACTCCGAAAACGCATCGTATCGCAAAAAGCCCCGACACAATCGGCGAGCCTTCAATATCTTCGACTGCCGACACCGAGACGCCATTCCCGGCCTCTCCTGCTGGCGGGTACACGCCCGCTTCCCACCCACGCGCCACGACGTCCCGAAGCGCCACGTATCGTTCAACAGCTTTCCATCGCGGGTTCTCATATCGTCCCTCGCGACCGAATTGAAATTACCGCACAAGCCGCACAACTTTCCTTTGTAAACACTCGACACAGTCACTTCTAGGAAACCCTCACCGTCCCACAACATCTGCACTCCTATCTCCGCTTTCAACAACACTGAACCATTACTTCGCGTGATCTCGGCGACACCTCTCTCCTTATGAGGCAGGGTAACCCTCTTGCCGTTCACTTTTATTCGCATTTTCTTTCCCATGTTAATTTTGGTGGATCCAATGCGTAGTGTCGCTGTTCTGGTCCACGATGAGTGTAAAGTGTTCCTGGCGTCATTCGATATCCTTATTGAAAAGGTATTGTTAACGCAGTCAGAAGCCAATTGATACTTGCACGACCCCTGAAAACTATAGAACTTTCCGTCGAAAGTCTTATAGTGGGGATCACCGAAGACAGTGCAGATGCCGTCAATATCGATGCACTTCGGACAGCACTGGCCAGGCAGCTGGCGCAGCGTCTGGTCCGAGCGACACGTGATGCTCGGACACCGTTCCATGGCACAGCGCGGTTCACCTCCGTGGCATTCGCATGACTTGCATGCGTCCAGTTGCCAGATTTCTCCATCCTGAAAATTGAAAAAAATACGTTTTAGACTAAGGCAGAAATTTATAAAACGCTGATCTTTCTGTAGGTACACAAGATACGTAATTACATTTGCAGCGTTTAAAATTAGAGTTTAAAGGAACAACAGTGTTGCAAATGAGATGGGTCATTTTGCAAGGCAATTATGTTGATCTTATAAAAAGAGAAGGCAATAATTTTGAGCACAATTCAGCCTAAGATAATTCGATATTCGATCATCTTGGATATTATTGACTGTCAGTAAGTATTATTAGAAATAGGCTTTTCAACGATGTTCTAAGTGGAGTCGAAGGTAGGTACTAACCTGATAAACTTTTCCTCCGATGATACAAGCAGCTTTCGCCTCCTCCACTTGCGGGCACTCCGGGCAGCATTTCCCCGGCTGAGGAGGCAGTGCGCGCGCACCGCACGTCAGCACCGGGCACGTATGCCGCGTGCACACCGCAGTGCCGTTCATGCACGTGCAATCCGTGCAAGGGTCCACCCGGAACGCGCTCAGATGACCGTGGTACTCTTTCCCGATTATGCAAGGTTTCGCAACCATACTTCCTGAAACTGATAGTTGCACGCATGAACGACCAAGATAAAATATTATCTCCATAAATCCGCTGGACAAACCAATTAAACTGAAGTGCGTACTTATGTCCGAAACGATTTATTATGTTAATAAATAATTCTATGAATGGAATTTTGGCTCACTAAATACTTTATTTAAGGAAGCTGGAAATAAATTCATCTGATTTTAGATAACTTGGAAAGATTCATGTCTATTTGAGCAAACAAACAATTAAGTATATAATCGATGGCGATCCAATAAAGTAAACCAAGGAGCAAACAAGGTTATAAATTAAAGCCATTTTGTGATATTAAACTCAATTGTGCTACTTTATGATAACAGACATTTATGAGGCGTAGAGGCTATTATAATAACTTACTTATAAATTTTTACTACTCTTCAATGTAATTTGATTTAAGATTTCATCAAGAAACTATGTCAGGAACAGTATATAAAAGTTATTTTCACCAAGGTATTCAATTCTTTTTTCTTCCATTTCAATTTTTAAACCTACAAGTAAACCTATATGCTACCTTTAATAGATAGTGTTAGTTCAGTCCAGCCATCCATGACAATCGTAAAAGTAATTAATTTCTCTATTTTAGTCTGAAATTGCTCCAACTTTTTTTATTCCTAGTTAGTTCATCCCCTAAAACGAATGTAAATTGTTCTAGGAAGGCTGAACACGAAGGAAGCGTATAAAAACATGATCCTCAGATCAATTCTGTTTTGTGCGCAATCTAGGAGCGCCGTTTTGGCACTAGGTCTATAGCAAAAGAATTTACTCACTTGGCAGTATTTTATCAGCCGTAGGATGCGAGCACCTCGGGCAGCACTCCCCGGCCGGAGTATAGTGGTGTGCGAATGGACACGGCAGCACTGGGCATGCCCTCTTGGCACAGGAGAGGGCGCCACGCACACAGCGACACGATAGACAAGGCTCCTCAGGGATCCTCACATCACGGCCTTCCCACACGCGTTGACCGTTGATCACGCATTCTGAAAACAATCAAATCGCATTTTTATTCATGATCATCAGGTGGTTTGGTCTTCGCTGCAGGAGCACAACACAACCCTCTCTAATTTACCACAGGCAATTATTCTTATTTTCATCATTAGGTCGTTTTGTCTCTACTGTAAGAGCACGAAGTTCTCGATTAACAGTAAATGTTTCTGACACTCCCCACGCTGTACTGGCTAGACAAGTTAGGGAGGCCTGATATACTGTCCCTTAGTTAGAGGACTAAGGCCCGATTCGACCAAACTTTTATCCGAGAATAACTCCTGGTATAACTGGCACATTGACAGTTTCAGTATGGGAAATATGTCAAGACGACGACTTAATCTGAGATGAATATTTACTCTTGTTTGGTCGAATCCACCCTGAGGGACTTACAAAATCCAACAGGATATCAAGTGGTCCTATTCTGCTGTACCAAAATATTCTGATATTTTCCGTAGTTGAATCGATAAATAGTACAAAGAAAAGCGTGGACTCTACGATGACGAGAGATATGATGTGAAACAAAGAAAAATACTCGTTATTGAAATATTGGCATGTAGCCAAAAGTATCCTTTGGGTCTTTCTTCTATTATGTTTTACTGAAAAAAGGCAAAGTAACGCAAGTTGACTGTTCTGACTGTAGGAGTACACTGCTGAAATAAATTCCTAAGAAAAGTACAATAGCAAATACGAGTATCTTTGTAAGCGAAAACTGTAGCGCTTTTCTTCTAGGTTACGATTTATTAGATCTCTGATTCTTTAATAAAAGTTTGTAAAGAAATATCTAAGAGCTACGAGTGCCAACAAAATTATGAAAATTATCACCTCACATACTACCATTGAAGTTCCGAGAATGCACACCAGATACATTGATCTACCTAATTGAAAAAAAAATACGCTAAAATACTACCATACTCTACCTATCAATATTTCAGGAACGAAACAAAATCTACGCGAATGAATGAACATGCAAGTACGAGTATTTATTTAATGGAATCCACGTTCGCAAAGTAGCGTATCATCAATGACAAGCAAAAAAAACGTTCGCAAAAGATAAAACAAAAGCGCAGAGCCATTATTTGGCAAATCGGAACGAGCGGACGCGAGCGGCGCGACAAAGCGCGAACTCTATAAATTGGGGAAGACGGCCGATGAATCAATCAGGGTACCTAATGAATGAAAGGCCGCACATGGTGGGCCCGCCTCTACCCGACCACCTGTAGTCCACTTACATGAGTATATGATTAAGTATTAGTTAGAAAATGACCACACCCGAAGCCTCTAATTTGACGATTGTTAACGATGCTGAAACCTTAACTGGAGCTATCAACGTCCACTTAGCAACGCATTTTTAAGGTGATACAAATATTTAAACTTCAATTTGTGTTAATCATAAAGTTTTTTATAGAAAACTTCAAATTAACGCCACGCAATAAATTACGTATGGCGCTAATTCTGGCGTCAAACACCTACCTATATTATACTATTTATAGGTTTACCGGATACGTTAAATGTTTTGTAATCAATTAAATAATAATAACTTAACACCTCCACGATTTAATGATTGAAACACAATACTAACAATCCGTTAGTAACTTGATCTGTGAATCCGTAACTCCTTCCTGATTCGACCAGTTACGGAATGTCAAACTGGCAAAACATTTACTTGTAATGACGTGGTCTAACGAGCTATTCATTGTATTGTGTTAATTTTATTGTGATACGCATAGTTTCCAAGTGGCGTTCCATGCTTCAGTACAATGAACGCCAAGTGAAGAGTCTACACTCGTTTAAAATCTGTAAGTTGAATACGTTCATTGAAAGCCCCAACAATTCTATGCGCTTGCGTCGCCGCCGTCTGCGCATAATTGTGACAATGATGTCTAGGGTTTCGACTTCAGTAAGTCATTAAACTTTTAAAAAGCTTTCATTTCCTTAGTATAATTATAAAGGTTCACATACTTTACACTATAATTACGAGAGTAAGATCTGATTATGTGTGGAGCGTAATTGCGCACCATAAAGTTTACCGTCTCTACATTTTAGATGTTTTAATTTTTGTCCGTGAAGTGGTGTCAACCCTAATGAAGACGTCGAGTGTCTGTCGTAAAACTAGAGACGAGTACACAAAGTAGGTTGTCCTTTTGTAGCCAAACAATTAAGTATTCATCGTCGGTCCAAACCGTTTATATGAGCGATGTGCTTTGTCACTGAATGAGCATAAACTACGAGTAACTGACTCGACACAAGGCCTCGCTATCGGAAAATTACAGTTAGTATTATTATATTATTATTATCAAATTCGGATAAACGCATTACTATTTTATTGTGTTAACAAAGACCCAATCGTTTACGTAAGACTGGTTAAGAGCCCCAACGATATTTTAACAGGTGACTGAAAATTGGTATTCTTAAAACCTTTAGGAAATAATTAAGCTTTACGTCATATAATAAACGGAGAAAACACTTCAATTACAAGAACCATATAATAACTCAATTCATTTATGTAAAATACGAGTACGAATTTTAATACATTTGCATTTAAGATACGTCCAGGTAGATGGTAACGTTGCGATATATGGTGAAACTCGAGTGTGGTGTTGTGTCATTATGGTAAAATTTTCTCAAAAATGTGACAGGTGGGAATTAGGAAACAGCAAATCTTTATTTTTGAGTCATTACTGGAGTTTTCAGGAGATATTTTATAAAGTGGGTGTAAAATTTTAAGTAACCGAAGCAAATTAATGCAAAAAAAACTTTACGATAATATAAGCTGTAATAGTCGACATGGGAAAAATAAAAGAATGCCTACACCTTATTATCATGTCTACCTCACAAACAAAAAACTTCTAAGCTTAATAAAACATTATGTAATGTCTGTAATAGCTCGTTTAAGGATTCATAGCACGCATCAAGCGTACATCACAAGCTAATTATTTCAATTTCTCAGGTCGTCGACGCAGGCATACCTAATAATAACGACGCACCTCAAAACACCGCAGGAATTTTGATGAGCTAGTGTTTTAGCATGCCAAAAGAAAGCTTCGGGTTTTTTTGATATGCGACGGAAATTGTTTACAAGTTACCTCATTTATCGGTGTCATTAAGCGTTTTTGGCTTTTTAATATAATGTACGTGTACATTTTCATAATTGCTTCAAGTTACAAGAAACCAGAAACAATGTAAGAACAATCTTAATATTTTTCCACACATTATACTCTGCAGACTTGGAGTTAGTCATCATTTTTGGAACCAGCAATAAAAACCCTTAGGCTGATAAGACAGAATCGTGAAAAAATAACAAGTATACCGAGCAAAAAACCTAATGCACCGTTGGGATCTTAAAACAAACAAACACAGGGCACTCCTCGGGCAGCCGAGCCGCGGCCGCTTTGACCACCGACAAAAACCCACCCGACCTTACCCTACCTTTTAAGTAGGTTGTTAACTTTTTGATTTATGGTCAATAATAGAGACGCAACGCCGTGGGAGACTCCGACCACGAATGTATTATTTTAATGAACCCCTGTGAACACATAATAAGACTTACTTCGCTTTATGGAAGAATTTAATTCCTTTGTTCCTGGTTACGGCCAGGGAATCGCTCATCGGCTCCGCGAAACGACACGGTCTGGGTGGTCCATCTTACACACTCATTTCAGAAACCTCCTGCCCGAGCATTATCAATGTACATAAAAATAAAATAAAACCTTTCGATTACCATTTTCCTCTCCCTTCAACAACAAACAATTGAATCCTTTCTCAATTTTATATTTATATCTTCGCTCGCATATGTTTTATAGTTTATAAAAACAAAGAAGTAATTACTATTTGGCGCCATTTTGTTTTGTTGATAAACAAAAACAAAAAATAAGACGCAGTCGGAACTATTAATAATGTAGGTAATATACAATAAGAGGGTTTTTAACCTTCGGTACATAATGTGACATCAAGAGTTGTTCAGACTGATTAATGACTGTTATTGTATAATAGGAATCTGCAATTAGGTATGGCGGCGTTAGGTGGTCGAGCCACAAGGCAAGTGGCTGGGCTATTGTCTGAAGTGCTACTGCGCAACTCGTCTGACCATGCCATTGTTGGTGACGATGCGTGGGCGACGTTTGCCCACCAGGTATTCCTGACACATGACATATTGTGACTGAATAATGTACTTCCATATTTTGTCCTACAAGTCTAACATAAACAAAGGAACTTACAAGCATTGCTGATTCCTTACTCAACATTGAAATATGTTGACTTAGATTAACTTTAAGATGTACACAGGCTATTAGAGTATCCAAATTACCCATAAAATATCTTCAATACCGCATATAGGTACAATTTTATATCCATCGATTTTCAATATAATCGTAACGTAAATCAAAGTTGTATGGGTATGGCTAATCCACGTTTAATGGTCAATACACAGTACTAGATCCCTTGATCTCGCCTAGCAACCGGCGGGTAATTAATAAAGTATAAACACGGCCAATAAAACGATATTCCGGAATGTGTCGGCAGCACACAAAAGCGATTCCGAGTCGTCATCTTGTAAATTACTATTATTTGATATGGAATTAATAAACTTGTTAAGGTTTGGAAGCGGAGGTAAATTGCCCGTGGTTTTGGTTTTATTTAGTTCGCGTGGCGGCTTGTGTTTGTTTTTGTATAGGATCGTGGTGGTTCTTTTTTTGCCGCGCATGCGTCTGGGTGGGCGCGCGCCGAGACACGGCTGCGCCAGCGCCGCTCAACAATTATCTCCGTTGAAAAACGTAGGTACTCACGATGGGAAAACGTGGCGTGAAATGGTGAGTAAATTCTTCTGGGTAATTTAACCCTTTTGATTGCTATGAGCACTTAATGCTCGTAGCGGTGTCATTAATGTGGAAAAAACATTTCAATGGATCGCAAGCAATCTACTAAACTGCGGCTACACGATTATAGAGACATCGAGAGCTGGCTTTGTGTAAAAATGCTGTAGAAACGTTAACTACGCTAATTGGATATGATTAGTTTTTGCATTGAAGTGTAACTTAATCAAAAGATGCCAAAACAAATTATGTTCTTGGAACTAATTTACTTGCTTCAGCAATGTCATTGCCTTGGTTACCTGCAGCTCTAGTTAATCTATGTCTAATTGCCAAGCTTAATAGGCCTCTAGCCTATTGGGATTGGGCAGCAAAGTTCTGGAGTGGAGACCGTACCGGAAAACGCAGCGTGGGGCGTCCACCCACAAGGTGGACCGACAATCTCATAAAGGTAGCAGGAAGGCACTGGATGCAGGCCGCTACCAACCGTGCGATGTGGAAGTCATTGGGGGAGGCCTATGTTCAGCAGTGGGCATCCTGTGGCTGAAATGATGATGATGATAGGCCTCTAGAATCCAGCAAATAGAAGTATGAACTCACCATCACAAACAGGGCAGTTGTAATGCGTGTGCCGTTGATGCTTCGGCCTGTCGCACGGCGCGTAGCACTCCGGCCTTGAGATTGTGACCACTCCAGCTTCGCAGCGAAGCACCCTCCCCTCCTCCCCCCACTCGGTGTGGGAGGCGTGCTCGGTGCCGTTGTACCAGCAGCCCTTGCAGCGCGAGCAGCAACCCTCGCGAGGCATCACCACCGCACAGTCGTCCATGAGACCGCACTCCTCGCCCTCGCTTCGGCACTCGACGAAACCGTTCTGCAACAAATAAGCGCTACCATGAATATTGTGGAAGTTCAGGAACAGTTCACTTGATTTCCAATCGAGAAAGTATGATCAATGATTCAAAGTAGAAATAAGCCATGCGCGACAATCGAGTCTGAAATGACTAGTCTTCGAATACATATAAATAAATGTTCTAATTCCAAATTGTTTTCAGTTTTTTCAAGAATATCGTCTTAGTTCGGTTGGTCGAAAAATCGGTAATTAATCGGTGATCTCCTATGAACGGAATAATAAACTAATCTCATTCAGTTACTTAGAAATAATAGGTACCTTTGCTTGATTATTGCCAACAATATTAAAGTCAATTTTATCTTTTTATTGCATAAATTAAACAAGTTGCAAAATAATCCAATTACAAAAGACCAAATAATGAAAATTATTTTAATTAGATTACCATAACTAGGCATTTTACAATCCGTTCAATATTCAAATGTAAATTTTATACGATGCAATTACTGTGCAATTTACTGACATAATTATTAACTAGATCTCACCTACATAGATAACGAGGTGTTAAAATTTAACGTTAAAGGTTACCGCCTTGTTTACCGCGTTATCATTCCATCGTTATGTTAATAATAACACCTAAACTATATGTATGAGTCAACAAGTAATTGCGACGGAAATAATTTCATATTTATAATTTTATCGGCGTCGTTAGACTGGCTTTGGACTAATATCACAGACATAAATCAACCTAAATTCAGAATTGTCATAAGTCAGTAAGCCGCTAATAAAATTACAAACATGACAAAATAAAATAGAACATAAAAACTAAAGCTGGGGCGCGTCGCCATTCATCATAAACGTTAACATCTCAAAATAAAATATCAATTTTATCATAACACTTAAAACGTAGTTGACTTAGGAATAAAAACATGACTAACCGAGTGGGTGGACCCAATATTGCAAGTGACACACTAGCGCATCTGCCACAAATAAAACCATCCATTCACAGATAGGAGTTTCTTGAGATTATTCCGTACATTTGTGACGATAAAATGCAACGGTTATTAATGCGAAATCATTTTCATCCATAACAAGATCGAAACTCATTCTCGTAATTATTTTAATGTGTTCTTAATGGGTCTTTGTTCTGGTGCATTTGCATGAACACTTGGATTACTCGGGATATGCTGCGCCAGTATACTAGTGCCGCCAGTACAGTCATAAAAAGCAAAGAGTATCGATATTTTACAATCGACATATCGAAAAAAAAACCCAAAATGTTAGGTACATTCTTAAATTACTACGGAAATCTTTTATTGTGTGACAAAGTTTAAAATCTATACTTTTTAACACAACTTGTCAAAATTAGACCTAGAGTACTTAACTCATCACAAACTTGCATAAAACAATAGCAACTAATTGCCAAATTCAAATTGTAGCATTATCGGAATGTATAAAAACATCTAGATAAAACATTTACATGTCGGTTTGTACCATTTGCAAGACATAGAGTCGGCATCTTCTTTTACAAAGATCTGGATTTATATCATTGATTTTTCACGCAATTGAAGGATTACGTTACTATCAGGTTGATCTGTGCAGCAGGACTTACCTTTTAACAGCCCAAGAAATACGAGTACCGATAAATTATTACCGATCTACTGTAGATACTGAGCTCGACAGAAAGCAATACTATTGAGAGTTAAGTACGGATATTATTAATCAAGAATCGCCACTTTAATGCCATATATCCATGATTGCAAAGTCATCAACAGAATTAGCATATTTTGAAGTATGGGTAAGTATATTTATATTTACGATACCGTCAAAGCTAATTGATAGTTTGGCAACCCTAATAATAACTTCTCTATACGGTTTACTTGATCAGAAATCTTAATAATGAACCTTAAATCTTTGCAATAAGAACATTCGCCATCTGTAGATTTAATCTATAAAGCCTTATAAACGCGTAAAACTCATTGGCAACTTGTCATTATTCAGTGTTTGGTCTCAACCAGGTCCTTTAAAGGAAATCGTAGGTAGTAGGTATCAAATTACCAATTAAACACTCTCTTACGTATTTTTTAAACATCAAGTAGAGTCTTTTTTACAAAACATGTCTCTTAATTGACTTAATAATTACAAAACATCGGCACGTGATGACACATTGAATTTTACTTTTTTCACTTACACCAATCACATAATTGATAACAATATACGAAGCTTTCAAGGCAGGCAGACAAAAACTACGGTCAATTTCAAACATTGCCTTAGAAATATCATTAACCCATAGTGGAATTTCCCACTTTCGCAGTCAACGTACCCACTTAACAAGCGCTCAAACAAGTGTGACAATAAATCTTATAGCACACATTATACTGTGTTACGGTCGAGAACAATATGTTTAGGAAAATAACCTACACACATCCTTAAAAGGGAATAGTCGCAACTTATTAATCTTGCAAAGATATAAGTACTTACTCGAAAAAACTGCAAATAAATTGTCATCTAACACGCTTTAATTTATGTGCCTACTTAGTGCCTCGAACGATCTTTAAATACTCCTTACGCAATCCAATGATTGTTTAATTGTTTGACCAAATCAGGAATCCAGTGTGTACACATAAGTACAAAGTTTTTAGCATCCTAGCTGTCAGACACGATCAATATTAGTCAAGAATATTTGCATAGAACTGTATATTTATCATACGTTTTAACACCAAACATGCCACGCATATTTCCAATCTAGCTTTTCATGTAAGATAAAATGAAAAATTCGCTTTTAAAGTAGGCATACCTAAAGAGCGAAAGTCTGTTTATAGCCAGGCAATAATCAAGATTACATTAGGTACTAAGGTATGCATATCATAAGGTACATCTACCTAAATTGCTGCGTTATGCGTAGGTGTATTTAATAATGATTTAAGTAGCAGTAATGAATTTAAGAACTGATCTGCGACTGTTTTGTCATTTAATAGGCAAAATCATCAAATACACCATGTACATCCACCGAGCCATGAGACACTTTTGCCATTGTCTGAACGGAAAACCAGCTCTACAAAATCCAATCCAATCCCATATTTTGTTAGTAGCTAAAGTTTTTATAAAATTTACATTAGTACGAATCCTAAACAATCGATCGAAAGTTATTATTCTAAGATTAAATTCGTCGAAACATATCGAAGCTGCAGGTGTAACAACTGACTTCCCAATAATTTTCGTTTCACTTTGGATGTGGTCGGTACTTCCCGAGGTCACCCACTCACCGGTGTTTATTGTTTTTTCTCTACTTCACTCGTATTTCGGCTGCTTCTCTTTGAAGTAACCCTCAGATAGCGAAATATTTACGTTTTCTACTCATCGGTTAAAAATAACTATAAGTCTGTCGACTACCCATTACTTATTAGTAAGTAATGTGTACTGAACATAAAATTTAACAGATAACACTGTGGTTAAGCATAACGCAATAAAAAATCGTGTTTGGTATTTTCGGGTTTTTAAGCGTCGATAGTTTATTTTGAACGAAAGTAGGGTTAGTAGTGAGATGCTATTATACAAGAGATTATCTAAACAATCACGAACAAGTCACTAACCACACACAACTGACCTACTGAACGTAATGAGACACGATAAAACTAGACCGTTTCTAGTCGCCTTCTGACCTATTCTGATATGAAATGATTAATTGAAGATATAAGTCCACCAGCATCGTTATCACACACATATTTGCGTAAAAACTAAATGAACATGAGTGACATGTGCATAATCTATGAGTTAAGCTAATAAGCGGTGAGGAAATATTGAGTAGGTTAATTACTTAAGATAGGTTTATATCTCATGTCTACACATGACTTTCCACTCGTACGAACTTTAAAACTGTATTGAAAGCCTGGTATTTCAGAAAGTTTAACTGACTGAAAAATATCAGTTTTTAAAAAGCCTTTGCAAGGTTTTTATCAGTATTCAAATTTTGCTTATCAAATGACCGCAATTCGTAAGTTGATTTAAATTATTTGTTTTATGTTGAAGAAACTCAAAGTCACAGTGATAATTTATCAAATAAGAGAAATGCTACGACGACTACGAAATGAGTCATGCTTGTGACATTTTCTTTGTTGACTGTGAATTTCGTAGCAGTGTCTTTGTAGTATACATTCGTAGCAATCTTTTGTTTTACTCATTTCAGCCTATAAATCTCGCTTCACCGATCCTTTTGTATGTTTTTGCATTAGTAATAGTTATGTCACTTACCATTTGATAAGATTTTGAAAAATTTGAATTATACCATGCCATGTCATGGATTGCTATTTGAAAGATTTTCCGAAGTTGCAATGCTCTACAAACGAATTGCTATGTTCAATGAAATCTGATCTCTATCACGTATCGCTTCACTTCATTAGAATAATGAGTGTTCTGCGAATCTGGCGTGTAGGGGCTACTAGGAGCTTGTACACCTCCATATTCTAATATTATCTACTGTGGGAAGTTCTGCTAATAATAAATCTAAAACATTTTCTCCGTACTAGAACGTTTGTTACACTTTTTGTAATTCGTTTATTTTTACTCATGCTAATGTATTATCGACATGAGATCGGCTCATGAAAATTAATAGGCGTTTTGTTAATTATGTTTTATTGGAAAACCATGACAAACGACCCAACTGATTTTGCTTAGATCATAATGATGAATTTGAATGAAACCTAAGCATAAGAAAAGCGAATGATATCTGCCTTTCTGAGAAACAAAAGTCCAAATTTTTCAAATGAAATAAAATTAATTCTACGCATATTTCTCTTGTGCACAAAAATGAAGCCCCATCAAAACTTTTTTACTGCAATGGGGAAGCTTTTAACCTACATTTCACCTGTTAGTTTATACTTATACAGCATTTTATACATTTTCCGTCTATTATTACACCACATTTTATAATACTTTTATTCCATTAAGGGACTAGGTATACGAAATTGATAGCTATTGATTCTACCATCATAGTAGCAATGTGGATCCTAAATTATGCTATTACTATTGTACCAATCACGTTGTCATATTTTCGGGTGGCCGTCACGCCCGCGACTTCCTGTCGTCCGTGATAAGCCAGCAATCCCGACCGCAAATTAATATCCTCAACGCTTCCTGGACGGTTGCGCAAGCGCACGGGACCTTCAAAAGTGGTATCGTAATCTTAATGCGGCCATTTGCAAGCTCAATGGGGAAAAAAATCTTCAGCTCATAATCATCAGATTAATGAGTTTACATCTTGCAGCGACTGCGTAAAAAATGAAGACAGTATATGACAGACTCTACAGCGCCATTTTTTGAGTACTCGCTAGCGATTACTTTTAATGTAAAGCCATGGTAACTAAGGGCTACAGTCATTAGATTTTTCATTGCAGTAGGACGATCCTCTCTAATTTACCAGAGGCAAAGGAGAGGACGCGATTGTGAATATAAGGCATCCCCATGCTGGCCAGACGAGTTGGGGAGGCCTAATGTTCGCAAATTTCCCGCTTAGTTCCCTCTTATGACACTTACGGTATGAGTGGGGTGGTGGTATTCTATTCAACCGAAACCACATACCTGAAGCTTTAGCTCTCCAGATATGGATTGAACTGAGTTTTCAAATGCATCTGTTCCAAAACGAACGTTTTACAAGCTAATCTACAGAATATTAGTACGACAGTTCGAGCCAGTGGTTCCATCTTTGCTGTTCTCTAAGCAGAATATGTATTAGTATTTAACGCATTCATTTGTTACTAATAAAAAGCTAAACTTATGAATATGAATATTCGTTTAGGATTAAATCACTTTATTAATTAAAACAAATGCATAAGGTCTTATGTTAATCAGGTCTTAATAAAGTCTTCAACACTCAATAAAGATGATACGAAGCCACGATTCCCATTCCAACTAGATTGTAATTAAATTTCATGAATATTAAGTTGGCTAATAGAAATGTTATGTTATCGTGCAAGTGCAGAATAATTGTAATTAGCTGCAAGCATTGCGCATTTGAAACAAACGCATTTGCATAATCTTTATGTGAATATATTCAGCTGTATAATCTTCTTAATATACGCAGTTTTCTCGCAGAATACTGGATGTGTATTCGTGGGATGTTTACGTTTGGTTCGAAATGTTTTATTTGTTAATTTACATAGTGGGGCCGGCCGGAGACGCAGACTGCTCGGGGACTGCGAGGATGGTTTTATTTTATTAAATCCTTATCTGACGGTTATAAATTCAACGGCACTTTATAGTTTTGAAGCTTGAAATTATCTTCTTATGCATGAGGCTAAAAATGCTGAACCTATTTGTAGGGTCAACTTGCGTAGTAAATACATAGGTGTGTATACGCGCAGTAGCTACCTACTCCCTTTACTACCTACTCGTACATAGCTACTTTAAAAATATAATTATTGAAAGTGAGTAAATGGCATATTGCCTACTTAAGGTACTCGTATAAACTCATAAAAATCATTTATTTTTGCAAATAGGCTTTTAATAAGCACTTTTCCCAATATTAACCCTACCACTGCTTCGGGACAATAAATGGGCCAGTGCTGAGAAGAAGCAGCGCAAGAAACTCAGTCACAAACATAGTCACTCAGTATCAATAAATAAAGCATTGATTATGTAGGATAAGCATTTGATCAGTTTAATGCAGGTAATTGGCAACTTTTAATACCAACATCATTACATAAATCCGAGTTACTACGTCTAATTTCATACCTCAAAAATATTTTTTTCTCGTTAATCATTCAAAACACGACAATTATCGTCGTAAACCTACAAATTGGCTATTAGATCGATCTAAGATTTAATTTCTTAATGATCGGCGTGACCTTTGTTTTTTATAGATTTGCCGTGTTTAGAGAGGTCGGCTAATCATATGCGTTTAATGCAAGTACGTAGATGTAATTGTATCTCGAGTAAACGATCCCGGGGCACGCGGCGGCGGCAAGGCCGCGTGTGTAGCGTTGCCAGGCGTCCGGATAAAGCCGGACATAGTTACGCTTTTTGATTGCGTGTCCGACCAAAATAAACGGCTTGTCCGGCTTTTTTATATTTGGCAAACGAGTGAGATTTATGGTATTAATGAAAAAGCTTGTTGTTGCACTGAATTTTTTTGTCGTACCTACCTAATAGCTTATTAATTATTAATAATACTATAATGTCTAGCAGTGGACGTAATTTGGCTGAAACGAACTAACGAACGAACCTATTAATACTGAGACACATAATCCCCATTCATGTACAGTGTCCGGCCTTTTAACCAAATGTCCGGCAACTGGCTGATCTGTCCGGTTAAGGTTTGGCGAGCTGGCAACCCTACGCGTGTGGGCCGCCTGTCGCGGCGGCGCCTTCCCAACGTAACAGCGCCAGTCGCGGTCAACGGGCTGGCTATAGGCAGATGTTTTTCAGAACCTATATCATAGCTCATAAACTGACAGCAGAGAGGCTCAAACTCGTTATTTGACGCACTAACAGCTTGACGTATTTGTAGAGCAAAAGTTACAGTTTAGACGTTTCGGCTTTATTGCTAAAATCGTGTTCACAAGCAAACTGGTGGTAAAGAGCAGCTGTTGGAGCAGATTTGACAATCTTCGAATTCCACCCTACTAAAACGTTCTCTATTGAAACAGCACTCGTGTCAGAATATTAGCCGTTAACGTAAAAAAAATATGCGGTTTATTCGAACCAATTCTAGTCCTCAGATCGAGTCACGGAATTATTATTATTTCTTTCTCATCCTTTTTAACAAAGCGAATAAAAGCCCACGATGCATCAAGGTTGTTACGTGGTGTCAAAAACATAACCCTACTCCGAAAAGAGACAAATCACTTATAATACCCCTTCATCGACAGTGTTTTCAAACATTTCTGACAACAGACACTTAAACTAAATTGGCAAGCCATGTACTTAGAAGCTTCTTATAGTGAATCTTTATGTTAGCCAGAATAGCTTCGTTTACGTTACTCTACTTTCTACGCACTAGCCAAATGGAAGATATTTCCAAGATTTCCAGCTAATCTGCCAACGATTTTCGTTGAAAAGATGATTAACAATTTCAGAAAATGGGCACTGTTCAAGTTACTCCCCGTTAACTTCTCTTTAGTGTGGTAATAACAGTTTCTTACACTGAAATTACTTGGTTGGCCTTATTCGCGTAATATTATAGGTTCTGGCGAATCGCAACACCTCTTTTTAGGGCACGGAAAATAAAAACAAAAAGAGGTTTCCATTAAAAGAAGCGTATTCATTAAAATCGGAGGTCTTAATTAGGAAAATGTACATTATTATCCTAGTAAAATGTATGTATATCGTACAACTATTCTCTTGACTACCTAGAGACCAATACTATGCCGAAATTTGCCATGCTAATTACATTTCCAGTTTCGGATTGAGTCTATATCTGTGCACGTGCGAACGCGTTATCTCCTCGCTCTACTATTTGTATTGTGGTAATGCGGTTTGGTTACTACTAACTACAAAATGAACAGTTCTTTAGCTCCGACATATCTCGCGGAGACAGTGCAATGAACTTGCCTGCAGAGACAGCAGGTTTTTTCAGTACCGTACGAACTTCGAATTAAGCAATTGAAAGTTACTGTTCGATTATCTGGATAGATAAACACTGCACTAGTCAATTAAGTTTAAATTATCAAAAAAGTTTATAAGCGCAAACACTATAGGTATGTTCGTACATGCCTAAGCAACTGATTATCCACTAGCGAGCAAAGTCCTCATAGATTCCGTGCATCCGAATTAAACTTGTTTTTTTTGCATCATAGCAAAACATAATAACAATGTCGATGATGTGTAGCATATAAAAAATACGCGGTGCTAGAAGAACCGGTGCGACGGCATACCGCGCGCGCTCGCGGCAAGGCCTCGCAGCACCTGCGCGCCGCCCGCGCCCGCTCCCGCTCTCGCTACCGCTCCTCTCACCTACTTTCACAAGCACACCCGACACCACCGCACCACTATCGCGTAACTCAAACCCACCCCTTACCAAATACGCCACTAACACGACTGGCAAACATCGCAAACCTCTCTCAAAGTGGTCGAACACGTTTTTTCGAGATATCCGGGTTTTTAACGTGATTTCAAAAATTACCTTTAAAACACATTCCTTTACGATTTAAAAGAAGATAAATCAATGTCATTCTAATAATAATTTATAAGAAACTGCTAGTATCGTAACATAGAGCCCGAATGTTTTAAGCTCGCGGTTTGCAAGCTTTCTCAGTCATGTTTGCTAATAAGCTTTTGTGGGCACTTTGCAGTGCGGAAACTGCCTACTTGCAGATTACAGAATAATCCAAAACTTAGTCATACTCCTAGAACCCCCACGCTTAAAATAAATCATGAATCAGTATGATATTACTCAGTAATTGCGAATTTGTGAGCAATATTCTTAAAATATCGTCACTTAACCAACATTGTTTCTCAGTAACCGACTGGAGCCGGGCGCAATATGATCATTACAGGTACTTGACTTAGCAATTTACTTGTAACTACATATAAAATACAATTTATGGGATATTAATAGACGGCAGGGCCTCGACAAAAATAGCGAGTCGTGTAGCATTACTTAATTACGAAGCGAGACTGACGCGTTCCGTCGCGAACGTTAGAAATTACTGGGCATGATTCAATTAAATTGTCACGAAGGGACTCCCGGTCTATTATTACGCTGCACTGCGTTTTACCGTTCATTTATTAACATAAAATTCGTTGCATAAAGTTCAATTTACAGATAATTTATATGTCCATAAATATCCGTTTCGATAGCGATTTCAAAGTAGCAAACAAAGATAAAACTTATTCGTATTGCTCCATATTTATGTCTGTAAGCTAAATACAAAAGAAAATGCATACACTATATCAGATTTTAGTAATGGTTCGTATAATAATAAATATAGAATGTTATGAATGCAAACGATAACAATAAAACTGAAGCACCACTTAATGCTACCTACCAGAAAATTTATTGTTTCGCTAAACTGTTTTACTGAACGAACTTTTATTCAAATAAAGCCATAGCAGAGTCAATGGCAACTTGAAATATAACTTTGTATTCAAAAGCTTTTCAGTGTAGCGAACCTAACTCGAGATTCTTTTAAATATGTATCAAGCATTTGATTAATGTATCTGATTTTACTTACTTCCTGCGGTTTCAATCGCATATTTTAGTCAAGTACTTAAATCGCGTGTCTGACTCTACCAATAACTTAGGTACTATGTGCCATCATTTCAACATCATCATCATTTCAACAACATAGGCCTCCCCCAATGACTTCCACATCGCACGGTTGGTAGCGGCCTGCATCCAGCGCCTTCCCGCTACCTTTATCAGGTCGTCGGTCCACCTTGTGGGTGGACGTCCCACGCTGCGTTTTCCGGTACGTGGCCTCCATTCCAGAACCTTGCTGCCCCATCGGCCGTCAGTTCTGCGTACTATGTGCCCTGCCCACTGCCACTTCAGCTTGCTGATCCGTCGGGCTATGTCAGCGACTTTAGTTCGTTTACGGATCTCCTCATTTCTGATTCGATCTCGTAAAGAAACACCGAGCATAGCCCTCTCCATAGCACGCTGTGCAACTTTGAGCTTCTGTATAAGGCCTATAGTGAGGGGCCACGTTTCCGAGCCATAAGTCATCACAGGTAACACACATTGGTTGTAGACTTTCGTCTTCAGGCACTGGGGTATTTTGGACGAAAAGATGTTGCGTAGTTTCCCGAACGCTGCCCAGCCGAGTTGGATTCGACGATTGACCTCCTTCTCGAAATTGGACCTACCTAGCTGGATCGTTTGTCCGAGGTAGACATACTTGTCAACAATCTCAAGAATCGAGCTTCCAGCCGACACCGGGTAGGGCGCAACATGGACGTTCGACATAAGCTTCGTTTTGTCCATGTTCATCCGAAGGCCTACCTGTTGGGAAACTCGATTAAGGTCTTCGAGCATGGTGCCGAGGTCCTCCAGCGATTCTGCCATGACCACGATATCGTCGGCAAACCGAAGGTGAGTGATGTACTCGCCATTAACGTTTATGCCGTATCCTTTCCATTCCAGGAGTTTGAAAGCGTCTTCCAATGCCGCGTGAAACTATGTGCCAACAAAATGATAAAACAGCGTCGAATTGTTTTATTAATCGTTTTCAATTATATTGAGGTGGATAGCTTTACAGAGCGAAGATCGTAACAGAAAATGAGTGATATCGCCGTCTGAGAGTTGTAATCCGCGCGTCGATAAATGACATGGCTCATTAAAGTAAGCGGTGCGCGGGAGCCGCGATGCTATCGACGGCTACTGGCGTTTATAAAAAGGCTAATAGTACCCCCGGGTCAACACAACACGCCACACCTGCCTCCGGAACATCTACGGCCGTTTAATAAATTAAACTCACATGCAAATTGACAACACATCTAACCCACTTTACTCGCAATGCTTTAGCTGTCCAGTAAGATTGATAAATCATAAAAATTCCATCAACGGGACGGGATCACAGAGTCGTTTTGTGGCACGCGACAAAAAAGCCCATTAGGTAAGCAAATGTATATTTTAATACAGAATAAGCGATAAATCTCGCGATGGGCTTTCGAATTCCGCGCAAGTCATCCGACGAGGTGAGATCGGCTGGGAAATACCACATGATATACGGTACAACTCACTTGCATACACTGATGGCGTGTCGGGCTATGCAGCGTTGGATTGGTGGCTTATAATATCAGTTGTTATAAAAGGAAAATGTTAGAAAGAATGTTGGAGATAAATAATAAATGAATGTAAGAACAGTTGCGTCGGATTCCTGTGCGGCTGGAAGGTTCCGCATTGGCAGTTTTTGCGCGACGGGCGCCGCGGCCGGCGCGCGCGCACGCCATGGATCGCGAAACGTTGCACTGCGACGCGACAGCGCGATTGCCAACTACATGCCTCTACATTATGATCGATCATAAAACTGACAATAGATTTTTAAAAATCAGTGTCCTTTGAATCATGTAAAATCATTGTCAGATAATAAAACAGTTTTCAGGCAATTTTCAGGCCTGAAAGTTTCTATTTTTCAAGAATTTCGCTTATTAATTACTAACAATTGGCTTTATATTATAAAACTAGGCACGAAACTCAGAGTATTACAATCGTTAGCAGAAATAACTGGTTCTTCTTGTCTCGCGATGGCCCGTTGGAAACGTCATGAGTAGCCAGTTGTGTTTAACAATTAACACTTATCGCCACGAGCTACGCATGGTGTGTACGTATGCATTAAAATTACCCATTCTCGTTAAGGTCGGCAGTAATATCACAAAACGAGGTATTTTACAGTCAAATTAACAAGTCTAGGAAAGGGATATAAGTAGCCGTTTCAGAAAATTCAATATTTACTCTAGCAAAATTTAATTATGACGCTTCTGCGAAAATTATGTCGGCCATTAAAGGTGTTTAGAATAGATTTACCGAGCCTATAACGAATGCATTTTTGGTAATAACCTTAAGTGCAAGTTAAGTTATAATTAATATATATATTATAGAATCATACTCGTACAACGAATCTATCATGCATACTTTTGCTTTTAAAGAAATATCTGAAAGATGAAATGTCTTTTTAGCACTAAACCTGTCACTGACAAGTGGAACGTTAAGTATTATAAAATATTCTGCAATGACGAAATATTTTTAGAACTTGGTTCAATGAAAATAGAATAAAATTGCCTCATATAATTTACTTCACACCTTGAGGCGTTTATCACTTGAATCTATAAAAATATAAAGAGGTACCAGTTGCTTGGGCAAGCTGTATGAGCATAGCAATCAACAAAATATAGTAACAAGTGTACAGGGTGGAAACAATAAGGGGTCTCATAGAGCTCGTGAAGTATTTTCAGGATCAGTGACCAGTTTTTCGATATATTTTTTTATCCACAACGAGGAAGCTCTTGGCCTGTATCTCACCTGATGGTAAGTGATGATCAGGTCGAAGGTATATCTTGTGTAGTTTAGAAATAATCGAGTGAGATCACTTATCGTTCCCACCCTATAGATAGTTTAAGAATACATGTTATAACACAAACAAAACATTTTCATTAAATTTCTGGATAGTTAAAGTCTAAAAAAGCTTTAAAGCTGTAGCAATTTATTTTACCAATATTTGTGTGCATAAAAGTTATTTACGTCCGTGTAGAGACAGACGGAAATGAATATTAAAATTTGATAAAGTCAAAACGTTATCAATGACGTAAACATCAAGACGATTTTAAAGCTTACGCAATAAGAGCATACATCTTTTGGCTATATCACTATCATATTTTTTTAGTATGACGTCAAGACCTTTATGTAAGTACCGTTTGTTGTTTGTGGTACGGGGCGGTTCGGAGAAACAAGGTAACCTGCACCAATCGATACCGGCAATTTTCCTTATAAAGTCGAATTTTTGTAAGGAAAATTAAAAAAAAGCCAAATTACACTAACATCGAGCTGTCTGTATCATATCCAGTGAACTATGAGCATCATTAAATGCATAGTGAAGAAATATTAACACTAGACAGTAGTATATTATGTTAATGTTTATCATTTTGTACATTGTATAAAATATTCAGACTAGTCCGCGCCAATAGAAACTGGCAAACTTTGGATCAAATAAAGCTGAGATACATTGACACCAAGCATCGATGTACTCGTGTCTAGTTAATTTAAGTAAATCCATCTTTGATCACATAGAGAAGTAATGCCTTTTTTATGATCCAACAACATTAATAATAATAATAATAAACACTCTTTACTGCACACCACTTAAAAAGAACAGAAAGAAAAGGAACACATAAGGTACAATTAGGCGGTCTTATCGCTATGAAGCGATCTCTTCCAGACAACCTAAAAACATTCATAAAATTGCCAGTTTATATTGGTCGGACTATAGTTAACACAACGTGGCTCAATCGTACCTTACAGATACAGCGGAAGCAGCTGCTAAAGTCTTGCTCTAGTCTCGAGTCTTGGAGCCGGACGGGCTCGCCTTCGTTGGAACACGGTGCTCGCTGGCCCTCTGGAAAATAATGTAACCTTTAATTATATGTACAGTAAGAGCCATATGATATAAATTTCATTTATATCCACAAATAAGATGTCGAGAAAATTCGGAGAGAAATATACGCGAGGATATCGTGCTTATGTATTTACTATACTTAATAAGTCTCCTCCTTTGTAAAGCTTATTTTAAACTCGGAACTTTTCTTTAGGAGTCTCTGCTAAGTGTCTACAAGAGTACTCATCATGTCATATTATGATCATAGCACTGACCAATTTTAGTTGCGTATAAACTGCCTCGGGCTGCGTACATATTGTAAGTACTTAGTTACATTAAAACATAATTTCTTAATTTGTACCTACTTAGGCCAGGCAGGTCGCTTTCAAAAGCTCTCTCACTGGTTGTTTCATTAGAAGCTAAATTACTGTAGATCCTGATACAGAAGTGAGAAGAAGAGGTGGAATTAGTCGTTTCAATTTGTCCTTCCTGCCAGACTGTTACAGGTGTTATAGTGGTGGGAAAGAGATACCTAATTCTTATTGGTTCCGTTTCAAAAGCTGTGCGGGCCAGTGAGCTTGACTGGTATAGACAAAATTCACAGAATGCATAAACCTTGCGCTAACACTTGCGGCCAGGTGGAGTCCGGCCACGCAAGCATTGCGGGGGAGGCTGCGGTCTATGCAATACGCGTGGGAACACTTTCTGCCCTATATTACGCGCCGGTGCACTGGAGATATCGCCTCTAACCGATAATGATCGTTTATGTGCTACGTCACGGCGAGACGCAGCGATAAGCGGTTGTTGTTACAACTGATTAATTGATCGAATACATAAAGGCGTTTATTATGTCTCGCGAATTGGAACACGCTTCTTGCTTTCCATTAATGTTGATATTGATACGTTAACTGTGCAGAACCTTTGAAATTATTCACGGATGTAGAAATTAACACAATAATACTTAGTTTTGTACATCAAAGCGTTAATATAATTATTTAAACTGTAACCAAAGCTACGCCAGCTAAAAGTATTGTAGGAATCCATAAATACATTGGCAACCTGAAACCATACACTTCCTTTTATCTAGATCCGTATCGAATGTAAATAAAGGCGATGACATTTGAATACAACAAAACAACATTTTATTGTGGAGTTTCCCCTTTTGCGAGATATTTGAGTTCATAGATGACATCGACGTACGACAAGCGGCAAGCGGATCGCATTATTACCTTGATTTAGATCTGCGAATCCGCATTCTTAATATTCCTAACAATCTGGCGCCATCGCCGGTCGCACTCCTGCGCAAACATTCTGGTAATTAATGTGCTCATCAGCGGAATGCTTTACGAGAACATTCCGTGCGTGTTTACCTACCGAATCACTAATATTTGGATTGTCCATGTTTTGACTGGTCTCGGTATTTTTTTTTTATTTTGCGAATTTACAGAGTGATTTTTGAATTTTACCATAATTTATGATTCAGTAGTATCTACCGAACGTTGGAAAACTAAAAACCTTGTTGTTTGAATTTAAATGAAGCGTTTGGTAAAAGCTACACCGTTAAATTCTATAATTAAGCTTCAAGATTTTAATTTGTTTCATAAGGTCTTACAACTTACGAATACACATATCTATCAGAAAAAAAAGTAAAACAACTGAGTAATTGATTAAAAGCTCAACATGAACTTTTACGTGCGTATATTGATTACCAGAATAAGCCGCGTATTTACATTTCACAATAGCTATCTCATAGCAACCGGTGAGGTTTCAAGGCAAACGAATTTATAAATATTATCTGAATTGTAAATGAACAAATTAGATAGGTAATTCATATTGTTGGAGATTTAAATTATCTCGACTAATAAAAATGGCTTTCGAGGAACACGATATTCCTATTAAATTAATCAAGATTCTATACCGCGAGTCGATTGCTAATTATTATTAGTTACAATGATTTGTGTGATCCAATGCTTGTCACGTATGGCCTCGTGGCGCGCTAGATGAGTGCGGTAGATAAAGATTTGCAGATAACCAATTACTTCTGTATCAATGTCAACGCCTTTAAATATTTGACCCTTGAAATTTGACACTGAGGTGTCAAAAATCCACAGCTACTTGTTACTATATGAGACTGACGAGACTAAATTCATTACGACATCCAAACATTTTTTGTTGCATTATCGGAATACGATTGTTTATGTGTTGTACAAACTACAAAGACTTGTAAAAAGCACTTGAGTGAACCTGTCTAGAAATATTTGTGTCATCGTAAACTACGCGCAATTTGTGTCGTAGATACGAGTATAATAAAATAAATAGTTGTACATTATTATTTGTGACTCAGACGGCGTAGTATAGTCAATCGTTCAACACATTGAAATGTCATAATTTGTTATGTAAATAAACAAAATAACATCGTAACCACTTATGTGTAGGTATGCGGAGTACGAATGAACGTTGGAACTCAGAAAACAAGAACTATTCCATGTTATGGTTCTCTATGGTGTTGTGGTGACGCATCGTTGTGATGTTGTAAGAATGGCGATTCTTTAGTATTTTGAAATCTAAACTATACTGAAAACTTCTTAAGGCTACATAATGTAGCATGGTCCTTCTCTTTATATTACCTTTATTAAAATTGCCAGTGTTATTTACGAGATGAAAACTTAACAGACATTGAAACATAATTACTTTGGAATTTATAATATTAGCATGGATGGAGCTTATTGAAAATTCCGAGCGTAACAATAACTTATGCAAACTATTTCAACTAAGTACATAGCTCTTACTCAATCTTCATAATTTTCAAAATTAACGTCCATCACGATCCGTGTACCTCCAAGTAATATTCCATTAAACGCTAAATGATATTATTCCAGCAAGTGACAAGAAATTATGCAAATAACAAAATATACGGGACTTTAAACACTTTACACGCAGTTCGGTTGCGGCGCTGTATGTATTAAAGGCATGCGCGAAATGCCTATAAACTCGTTGTAAGTCGGTATTTATCGGTCATTTCGATAATGACAGCTAGATGAGGATAATTTTTCGAAAGTTGCTCCCGTATTAATGCTCAATCTCAGCCTCCGGGCTACGCATCTACTCATAAAATGTTGCCAAACAAAATAATTTTATGTCTTCATTTCCCTCACGAATTATAATATTTATGATCTGATTCTTTCTCATACATATTTGTGAATTTATGAGCGCCCACAAAACTTCCGAGATCCGTATTTCGAGAAATTGCTTTAGTTCTGATTAATGTTGCTAGTATCCTTTTGCTTTTTCTGTAATACGAGTAGGGGAAAGTAGTACGAGATGATCCCCTTAAGCGGGAATCGCTGTAAAATACACATTTTTCAAGGTAAACCAAAAATAAAGACGATTACTACTAGTATATTTATCTATCCAACTTTCCTTATACTCAAAACCAGAAATTAATTGTGGTTTCATTAAAATATTTCATTTTTTGCAAAACCTTACTAAGTGATCGTCTTGTACACCCCTGTGGGTAAGATGATCCCCAAGGTAGGGGTAAGATGATCCCTATGATTCTGTTCTATGATCTATTCTTTTCTGGTTATATTCCTTTCGGAGTACCTTATTATGCGAACAAATCGTTAAAAAGTTAGAAAAGAAAAACATTTACGAATTAAATAACGAAAATAACTGATTCTTTCTTAGTACCTGCTAAAAAGCGTTTAAATAATTGAAACGCTTTTTGGCTGGAGCTGTGTTGAATATATCACAAATAAATTCACCTGCTTCATCACCCTCTACCCCAGCACATGCTTTATGGCCCCATTTTCCACATGCATAACATTTTATCCATCCTTCACCCTTGGTATCGCTTGAAAACTTTTCTGTTCAGTACAGCCACTCAGTATCATCTCCTTCAGACTCAGGTGAGTTATATGAAGTTCTCTTTCTTTTATTTCACTTCCCTTTACCTACTCCATTTACTTTTTTGTTTTAATTCCCAGGGATCATCTCGTACATATAGGAAGGGATCATCTTGACCCAAGTCCCACTTTTTGTTAAATATTTGCTAAAATAATCTACAAGTACGCGGCTACGTTTTTATGGCCAAAATATTAAAATTAAACATAATAGAAAGCCTAACGACAACAGTAATTACATTTAACATTGTTTGAATTAAAGTAACATAAACTCAAAGTCATGCCTATTTTAGATCAGAAGTACACAATTTTTCTTTTTTCTCGTCAAATTCGATGTATCGCTCACGCCACCATTACGATTTGACTGAGGCGGGGATGTGTCCAGAGCTATGTTTTACCAGTGAAAGAAACTAAATGACGTTAGTGGTTTCAGCACAATCGCGAAAGATCATCTTACCCCAGGGGATCAACTCGTACTACTTTCCCCTACACAGTTACTTACGACTATGCACTGACTCTATCAGTAGATACTGACGTTGTAACCTCAAAAACATGCATTGGACCGTTACATTAGAATACTGACATATTGGACATGCTCACCGCTACATATCTTGTGGCTTATATGTAGATGTGATTTAGAAATTTCCATACTTCTTATTCGGTACACAAGCTACATATGCACTTAAACATTGATGATGATGTAAGAAATGATAGGGTTGAAAATTGTGTAATGTATGGTAAGTACTCGTCTATTAGAAGTGAAATTTTATTTAAGAGCAATCGTCAGCACATTAGACGGTACTGTACTTAATGTTTTTCCTGCCGGTCCCATTTATCTGTGCTTGATTTGATGTGTCGTTGTCCATAAATTAGATTCGATTTTAAGTGATATTTTTCCAAAGATAGATTATGAAATTGTATTAAAATAGGGTGCTATGCTTTATTTTTGTTAAAAATAATAATTTGGCATACTTTTTTACAAACATTTGAAAATTAATATCGGAAAAACAACTGCAACTTGCCAACCCTATGCCAGAGTTATGAGTACTTATGTCAACGAAACGTTCGTTGTCGTAGGAACGTCTCTACAGCGAGCGATGTAGGAACTGGCCGTCCGTTTCGCAACAGAAGACTGTCGCTGAACACGACTTGTGTAACCGGTAACTGTCGGGCACATTGTCAAACTGCACGAGAAACTTACAGGATTATGACAATACGCCACTTGCGATACGCCACGTTGTGACAGCCGTGGATGAGTGAAATTTATTTTATTTATTTTAAACTTCCATGCCCTTAACACTATACAAAAGATGGACTTATGCCAGTCGGCATTCTCCTCCAGTCAACCTTACCAAACTGAGAATAACGTAGGCGGTACAAAATTATAAATATAAAATCACGGGTTGATTGATTTTACTCCAATGTAGTTAGTTTTAAGTACCTATTTAATGCTTACTTAATATTTCCAGCAGATTCTCGATTTTTCAGCAGATTGAAACCAAATAGGTCGATGCAAGGAGAGACATTTTTAAAAGTGAACATACCTAAGAAAAATCACTGTCTGAGAATGCGTAACTACACATAAGTATTAAAATAGGTTTTAAGAGTCTCGTAAAAGATGTTACAACAATTCTATGTACCTATATTAAAAGAGCTGATCGTCCTGTCATATCTTTATAAAACGGTGAGTATCTAAACGATTATGGATGAGCGACTTTGTTTCGTTGTTTATATTGAAACAAGATGTAGACGAGATTAATTAATGCATTTTAAATTGCTTTATATGCAAGTTTCATTAGTTCACACTTAACGTTCTTGATGATATTGTTACGATGTCATACCTATTTGCAATTGTCATAAACCTATTGTCATCTGTCTATTGTCAAGGTTATGACATAGGTATTTGGCTAAATTACTTAGCAAAAATGATAGCTTTTATAAAAGCTCGAGTATCTTTTACCGTGGGTATACCTAGTTATGTTTAATTTATTATGTTAGTTCCCGCGCCGTCTTTCAAATCTACAGTTTCGTACGCATTTTCCTTAGATGCCCTAAATAACTATTTTAAGTCTTGATAACAAAAAAGAGCTTAATCATCACTGACCCAAAAATACGGCGCTAGTTTATTGACAGTCATCGCGATATCACTTGATAAACTTCATCATAGTTAGTCGCTTTAACATTTGTGGTCACCATGTTTGATTTTGCATACGCAGCATAAGGCACATTCCACAACATATCATGATATACGTAATACAAGGTAGAAAAAAAATAAAAGGATTGTCAGCGCGACATGTACCCGATTTGTGTGGCATGTATTTGAGGAGAGACTGTACACCTCTCATTCCCACTGCTGCAAATGCTATTAGGACATGATCTACAGCTTGACTGTCACTAAAATCCCAACCAGTGAAGGTGTAGTTTATCCCAGAGGAGCCTCTTAATCTATACTGATTATCAGTATTTTTTACATAGGACAGGCTAGGGTGCGTGCTACAAAAATCTTATTGTGCTAATATTGATTTTACAGGACTATAATATTCCTTGATAAGATTATAATATCATAGCACGCATCTTATCCTTGCTGAACCGTATCTAGCAGACGGTGACGTGTACTCACTAATGACGTCAGAGGCAGCGACGACAGCGTTGGTGAGTACAGCGGCTAGCGCAAGTAGGCAGGCGGCGGCGCGTGCGGTGCGTGGCGGCCCCCGCATGGTCGCTACTCGCGGCGCCGGCGCCTGCCGCTCCGCCACCCTCGCATCACACCCTCGCGCCACGCCACTCGTGCGCAACACCTGGAACAAGAGAAGTTACAGTTAAATACTACGATAGCATACCTAAAATAGCCAGCAGCATTGAGTGCTATCGTATTTGCCCTTGCCAGTTAGCGCCACTGTAGATCATGGTCTTGTCATTCGCTAGTGGCTAAGACAATGGCGCCAACTGGTGACTGCTAACGTGGTAGGAGGCACAGTAAGATTCAGTCATGATTGGCGCAAACTAGTGAGCGCAAAACGATACTCCTCATTAGGAAAGAAAACAATAAGATGAAACTCAGTATAGTAAATTGATGATGATGATTTCGACAATCATGGAGAGTTAGCATTTAAGCTGATATCCTTGGTCTCATGTTATAACTTCTAAGCTGCTCTACATCTAAACCCGGCGCTATAGTAAGAATTTGTTCAGTTTTTCAGGTACCTTACTGAAAGTTGTAAAAAGCTCTATCTATTTCATGCAAACATCTTACACACTTACTACTTACTACTACTTAGTTTATGTATCTAACATTAGTCACGTGCGAGCCCGCCGGAAAAGAAACCCGTCAGACGTATCCCTTAAAGGCCGTCGATAACGCTCAAATTGGTACCGACGCGTTAATTACTTCGATAGTAACAAAAAACTCGTCGATTTGACGTCATGAGACGTAACGAAGTCAACGATCGCCGAATACTTAATCGGTATTTATTGCATTTGTTTTCTGTGATACGAGTGATTAGGGGTTATCAATCCGGATGTGTACGCGAATTTTACGACTTCACTCACGAGACTTCCTCTATGGTGAACTGGTAGAGAGAGTTTTGGTTCGACCTTGTATATCCGGGTTTAATTGATTGATGATTGTAGAGTTTACAGTAATTATTATTACCTGGGAAGTTCCCAATTAAAAGATAGTAAGCTTAACTCAAATTAATTTTCAGTTTAAAAAATATTCTCTACTTCAAAAAGCTTCTGTCAGAGCACTACGGTGACACCAGGAGCCCAAATAGGTATATGTTTGATGCAAATCGAACTCTTACGATGTGTGCTATATAAGTTTGAGCCATTAGATTCCTTATTTTGCACAATAATAAAGATTCTAATTACTCAAACTGACATCTCTTATAAGTTTTACAGGCCACGCGTCCACCACACGCAAAAAAGACGTTTCATTTGTTTTAGCAGTAACGATACAAAACAAGTGCTGGTGATTGATAAAGCAGGATGCAGATGCAAGCGAGGTTTACGAGTACGGGCTCGGGAGCTCTCGCTGACCCTTGGATGACCGCATGTGGGTATCACGTTTGGCTAGAGGTAGTACACCACACTGAAGTTTTCGGACATTTTGAACTTGGTTGAATAAGACTGAAAGCTGCTTGAAAGTGGGTATTTAAAGTTTTATGGAGAGATCCTTCTGCTCCGATAAGTAAAATTTTTCTATAGGTTAATAAATAAATACCGAAACGTAACAGCTAATTGGCTACTTACATTAGGGAACTTTTAATTCGAAAATATTTGACAAAAACAATTCACTTGACTTGAATTTTGAAAGATTAGAATAAGCATTGATGTATGTAAAACGGAATAACTACATTATTCATCATTTACGATAAAATCTTTAAAGTGTTAGTAAATACCTTGGTATGCGTTATTGTCAAAATAATAGTTTATCTCGTTTAGCAGATCAGTATTAGTGCGATAACATTTCGTTACATCCTGTTTGTAGTCCTAAATCTTCCGAAAACCTATTTACCCTACACTTGGCCCAGATATTGCGAATATCCTCAGTGCAACGGTACCTACCGACATGGCGTTTACGGCTGTGTAATATAGTCACTATCACATAATACATTAGCAAATAATGAGTGTTGCAGATCACCATGAAATATTTAATGATACACAGGTCTATACTTTACAGTGGGAGCCATGTTATCTCTGGAATAATGAAAAATAAATCATCTGCTTCATAAAATAAATCTTCACTATCTAAAAGGCATGCAATAAAATATGTGTTATTGTTTTTCTCCAGCTATAAATTGAATTCAAGTCGTCAATTGTAAATGTAAATAAAGCTTTATTGCCATAGAATTTATCAAGTTCAAAGGTTGAAATACTAATTAAATCAACTCACACATTCGCAATACTAATTTTAAACCACGTTACAAAAGTAGATACATTTTAAAATTAATTTATTCGTACAGACGATAAACAAATTCTGGTAACATTATCAGCGGGTCTCCACTGTAGTGGAACTCGTAACAAGGAAACGTCAACAACAAAATCCTGTAATCAATAAGGATAATTTTTAACAAGCACGTTTCTCGGATCACGGCACAAATAATTATTTAAAGAACTAATCAGCGAATTGACGACCCCGAAAATTCCGGTACGGTCAGCAGAACAAACTCTACCCTATTTTAATACTACAATTTAAACTTTATACTCTTGCAAAAAGGACAAACGGAGCGAGTGGGTATCGACAGATAATTACCTACGATCGGTTCTAATAGAATACCGAACTAACGTCCTTAGCGCATTTTTTACAGCATACCGCGAGTGCGTTGACCTTCTACTCGGACATATAACAGCGTGGCGTGGAGCAAAAAGTGGTTCATATTATCTGCGTTTACAGGACAGAGCGGTACTTGCGAGCTGTCTATATTCACAATTACCTACTGTTTACCAGCGCTAGTTCCGCTTTCAGATCCTCCTCGGTAATGCGTTCAGGCACACTCACCACAAAAAATACATAAACGTAATTGAAACGCTTAACATATTCTTTTTGCTGTCATGTTGGAACGCTCACAGCATTATAGTCTCGTGGAAGGTAATAAATTAATTTATTAGTGATTATAATTAAAATGAACCGGTATAAATTAGTATCGTACACTAGAGATCCGTCCTTCGCCACTGATTGATGTCATTTGAGCCGTTATTATAATATTATTACGCCGAAAGAATTTATGAAAATTTTTTTCGTCTTTTTATCGCTCATACTTAATGCATAATCTTAAGACGCTGTGTGAAACGAGTTTTCGATTTGGAGACATGCAACAATAATTAAACGAAGGTGACGTTTCCCGCAAAACAAAATGTATTTTATCCATAAAATAAATCAAACGTTTTTCCGGCTCTGTAACTACCTCAAAACAATAAGAAAACCGTTAAAGGATCACGTCAATGTCTTTGAATGTGCTTTTATCTATGTCAAAAAGAATTCAACCCTGAAATTAAAATTAAGAATCATGAAATTTTACAAAAAGCTATACTTATCACAAAAAGAAGAAAAAGTTACTTATGTATACCGTAGTGAAATCAATGTAGTAGATAAAGTACATGCGGATCCCTCAATGTGCAAGGCCAAATCAGACTTGACCGGCATTTTGATAAGTAAAATAATTGTCCACTCTATAAATACAATGAGTAGAGACAAAAAAGCTACCCAATTTTTATAGCATAGAGTCATATCCGAGAAGCCTACTCAGTACAAGTAAACAAAGGGAAGGAGTGGCACCAGAACTGTGGATAAGAGCTGGTAGCCGCCTCATTTGCTACCAGTATTGTTTCGTTTTTTGCCAGACACGTCAATGGGCTCATTATTAATCGACAAATACCAATTGGACAATAGAAGCAATAAAAAAATGATATGAGAACAAAACATTTAGCGGAGTCATGTAGGTTTATCATTGCTTCACAATTCGATGACTTCCTTTAAACCACTTAAGTACCTATTAAACGTAGGTATTTAATTTAAGTAGGTATTATTATTTTTAAGTATTATTATTCTTAATCAAGACACAAAAAGCTCAAATTCGCATTTACCTATATCGAAGGAAGGAACAACTTTAGCTTTCGGAAATTTGGGAGTTGATCCTACACCATTGTAACTTTTTTTAACTTATCTTATTAATTGCTGTGCAAACTATGCAGTTGAAAATATTTTGAACAAATATAGTGCATTTATCAGGATAAATTATTTAATTAATTTTCCAAATACCTGCGAATTTTCCAGCATGTAGAGTCCTTTAGCTGACCACTCTAGAGTACTAGTCTCTCGAGAAGAAAAAATTCGACTGGCTTCAAAACCGATATGAATCGAACAAAAACCAAATGAGACGCGCAGTGAGCAATCCTGGAAACCCGGAGTAAGCATTCAACGGAATGTCTTTAGTTTCATTTATTACCAACATTAACAATGGACTTCGGAGAAATTGCATAAGCCAGAGATAACATTCTTTATGCTGTCGTTATGCAGCTACTGGGATGAAAAAATATGTTATTAACTTAGTAAGTAGTCATTGAATATAAATTACAGATTGGATCGCTACATTGTTGCAGTTAATTGTTTTAAATTCTTATTGATGTACCAACAAACAAATAAAAATTTCCTCGAAGAACAATTGCGCTGAGTATGAATTTGCTATAGGAAAATTATTCGTCTTACATGGAAAAAATAACACGGTTCTGTTACTCAGAAATTCTGTTGGCTAAGGAATTTCACAATTGAATTCCAGAGCTTATACAACGGGACTATTGCTATATCTTATTCCCATCACCGCAACCTCTGTGTGGCAACAGCCAAGATCTACAGCTTGATCGCGTAAATAAAACTCAACTAGTGAAGGCTAAATTACTGCTGGGGAAAAGTTAACTGTCAATTGAAGTCCTGAAATTAATTTAAAGAAAATTACAGGAGTTTCATGAATTTTCCGTGTTTTGTGTTTAGTCCACTTCCCTAAAGTTTACCCGAATCAGTAAAAAATTGTGTTTGAGTGTTTATTTCCAATTAAGGACACAAAAATTAATCGTACGTGTTAATTTAAAATCTGTTGTGTATTTGTTGTAACACGCCCTTTTTCTGCGTCTATCAGTACCTATTTTATGGTTAATTACATGGATAATTCATGAACTTAACTAACAGTCGGACTTTAATTAGTTATTTTTCTCGACACTTGTCGCATTGTGTGCCCCTTAACCGATAAGGAAAAGAGTTCATTAGTGTCCACATTTTTGGGGAATTAGATGTAAATAGGTATTTGACATTTAGACATAAAATTAATGTGATTTACTTTACATTTAAAGCCGTATATTTTTAGAGCGACTCAAACACGTGATGTTGAACTTGTTTGATAAACTCTACTGTTAGCTAATAAAACCATAAGAGACGTGTCCACAGTGAGATACAAATTATAAAATATTTCCAAAGTTCGTCCAATACTCGTGGTATTAAACTAGAAAATTAAGTTATGCTATTGTGACGACCAAACTATAAAATATGACGCGTAATAAAATATAACGTTTTCCATCAGCCCTGAATATGTAACGGAATCACAATCACAGATAAGTATTTTAATTGCGATACGTGTTGCGCCTATCGATCGTCTCATAAGAGTTTCAACACACATAATGTCATGTGCACACGAGTACATTTAGAAAGCAGCTTTTAAAATCGGGCGTAGGGCCCGCAAGTCGCAAGTTGCGAGTGAAGACGGGTGGTTTGTAGGGTTTTCACATCAGTGAAATTACTTTTATTTGGGTATAATCAAATGTAAGCAAAGTAGAATAATAAGAATCAGTATATTACTACTTTTCTCCGACCACCAGGTAGAGCCTCCGTTGTCTTAAGATCTGCCTTCGCATTACAACCCAAAAAGTACTAGATTATGTCTGTAGGGACAAACAAAATCGAAGTAAGCCCGCTTTGACGCCACAAACCACATTTTATCAATCATGTTCTTCAGTATCGCAACTGAAAACTTCAAAACATACTGACCGAATTCGTAGCAAATTTCGTAGTAGTGACGTCACACCGCCCAAGCCTGCGGGAACGCAATTCCATGTTACTACAGCGGTCGACAGCCCTAGCGCCGCGGCGGGCGTCACCTACTTTCACGAAGGCAGCGCGGGCGCAGCGTACGCTCGGAGGCTGCGCGCGACAAGGTCGCCGAGAGGCAAACCACTCTTCGACAGAATTTCTTCGGCGCAGAAACGCGCGCATACCAGTGCGAGAACGCGGCCGCAATAAAAACGCTCGGATATATTTCACGCGTACACAACATTATCTCGACGCTCTCGGGTCCGATTACTTAATGCTCGGCTAACTGTACTCGGATCGAAACAAGATCAGGTTTTTCTTTAAGTTCGATGATCGGCAGGGGCAAAACCCCAATGGGGTGACAACGTGGAATCAAATGAAATAGTCTTCGTACCAAGATGACTAAGTAAATAAGTACATAGTCATACAATTATAAAACCACAGATCTGTGGATAAATCAATTACTTATTGTGAAATCGAGCTTACTAATAAAAAAATATGCTCATTTCGAGAAAATTTAAACAATACGTCCTTATATCCTACTCATACTGTAAATTTTCCTATAAGATAAAATTTTTAAAGTTACAGCCATATGTAATCTTAAACTCAACACGGATTGATTTCTCAATGGTATTAACACTTCAAAAATGTTGATAGACTTGTACATGAATAGGTACTTACAAGTTACCTTGTATGTTATTTAGTCAAATTACAGTTTTCTCTTAATAAGCGCACCGCGGCCGGCTGACTGTGTACTGGCAGAAGTTACAACATAGCTACCGATTCCGAGCCAGGATTATGCCAATGTACGCCATTTATCTCGAACAAATATTGAAGGTAATTCCATGATTACATCTTTTGTTTGAGATGCTAATATAAATTTGGGTCGTACAAGCGTGAGAATGGATATTTCCATTAATTAACTTAGAACAAACCCAAATAAGGTATCACGGTGTCTAATTGCACGCAAACCTTGTCACCTTTAGATACTCAGATCGCAATTTAGAAACACCAGACAAACAGATAATGCATTTTCAATTAAAGTATAAATGAAAAATGGTTAACTGTGAGGCTTATTTTCTGAATTAAATGCTGAAAGAAATACTTTTCATCTGTGGACAACCCATGTCCACGAGAAAAAACCCAAAAAATCCTACTTACTTGATTGCGTAATGTTAATCTACGTGATTATGTACATGGCAGTGTATATTTTGATATACAACCGACAGAAAGCACGGTAAAACGTGGCTTAAAAAGTAGTCATAACAATCATAAAACCCGTAGACTAAATACAATTCGACACGGCCGAGCAACAGTGTAGAAATATAGTAGTCTATAGCACTAATGTAGAAATGTAGTTGAGTCTAACTGCCAAACGAACACATTAAGGATTTTGCAGGGGAGACCGAGGAGAGTTGTAACAGAGGTGTGTTGTGATAAAGTCCATTTCTCTGAACCTAAGACCGTTTATCGAGCTTGCGACTTCACGTATTCATTGATTGATATTTCGACACTCCAGATTTTGCGTGAAATTTTCAGCCCACTAAGGCTGGGTTGCACCATCTTACTTTAACTTTAACAAATGTCAAAGATCTCTCAAACTCCATACAAAAAACACCGGTTATCGTTAAAGTTACGGTTACAGTTAGACGGTGCAACTCAGCCTGTCATAGGTGCACAGAAATTAGCTTTGTAACAACTCACCTCTGTTACAAATCTCCTCGGTCTCCCCTAGTAGAATAAAACAATGAGTACCGTTGACTGACGAACGACCGTCTGGGTCTAGCTAATTGAATTAACAGCCTCAAACACAGCAAGTCCATTAAGACGTCGGCAAATATAGGAAAAGTGTGAGCTTAGCACTTAAAATATACATCAGTTTTTCCTTAAAGTTTTACCGGAGTCTTGCAATTCGATTTACAAAGTGACAAATCAATTATCACCGTTCTCTTTTGATTTGTTTTGTTTAAGGAAACCCATTAAATTACGTTTTAAGTTCATCCTAAATCTAATTAACGCAATTTAGGATATCGTTTGACGTAGTACGTCGTATACCTACCTAAGAAAATAGACTATGATGTAAAATAGACTAGAAAAGTTATCGATTGCGTTCAGAAATACCAACTTATCTTTCAAAGATGCGTGCGTGCATATTGTTCGTTTCAGCCAAATGACGTCCTCTGCTGGACAAAGGCCTCCCCCAAAGTTTTTCACAATTAACGGTCCTGCGCTGCCCGCATCCAGGGTCCTCCCGCGACCTTTACCAGATCGTCGTGCATAGGTATTATTAGGCACAGATAATTAAGCATCATTTGTTGGCACTATATAATAAGACAGTAAGAAGGCATCGCGATGAGTTTGATATTTTTTTAGGTAATAAAGAAAATATAGCTTGTTCATGAAACGGGCGGGTACGGAAAGCAGGTGGGAGAGGCGGGGTGCGTTACGCCACGCCCTTTCACCTGCGACGCCTACGCCTAACCTTTACTTGCTGGGGCTCACACCACCAGTAACTGAGACACTTTTTATAACCTGTCAATACGCTATTGCATGGCCACGTTTTACGTAACTTGCTTTTTCAAAGTCAACAGAATTATTAATTGATTACAAAACAATTAAAGGTTAAACATAGCAAATGAATAAATTAAGCTTTTCGTAGGTACTTAATTTAAAATAGTGCAATCGGAAACAAATTACTCCTTCATTACCATCTTTACTTGAGCTAGCAACACATACGCAAATGGACACCAAATGTATCATATACCTAAATGAGTGTATCATTCACATTTTAAGACAAAATCAATAAATACTCAAGTGTGGATGTACCGACATGCTTATCAGGTGTTATTAATGGATGTACGAGTATTTTCGCGACCGAAAAATAGCGATTACAAACTGATAGCAATTTGACCCGTACAACGACAGTTTGAAGGTGACATAGGTACACGTTTAATGAGTGGAAAACGTCCCGAAGAACAATAGGGTAGAAGATATGAGATGAATTATAATTATTAATAGAGTTAATGAGCCGCTGCACGGCCGAGATAGCGGGGTGAGCGGCGCGACCTCGCGCGATAGTGCCCACGCAGCCTGATTGTCGCCAACGGCCAGCCGACACTTTTTACAATCACACACGACACTATAACTCAAATATCAGGCCATAAAGACCACTATCCCCCAGCAACTACAGCACGAAAGAACCACAACGTGGCACGCTTTTGCACGCGCGTGAATCCCTGGTATCCCTTGAGTAGATACGCGTCGTGCCACACCGGCACGAAATGTAAATAAATATTTACACCGCATGGCAAACCGCGCACCTGATTTATACTATTCGCTCTATAGTCTCTGGTTAGTCTCAGCCACTGCGAATCTATTATAATTATAAAGCGCAGTGCAGCAACTGTCAGATAACGATTTAATATCAGAAACGAAACGGAACATACTTCCTATTAATACACGTTCAATGATTTCTTAGAAAGGGGTAGAAATTGCACCAAATTACGCAGTAGCAAAGGCGATTGCATGTGTGCAATTTGTCATTACTGACACGCAATGAATGTTGTGACTCACTTTCAAATCAAGGAAGAATGGCGTACTAATATTATATTTTATGAATTCATTAAAATATTTTTTTTAAATACTAGAGCTCCTTACAAAAAGTAGGACAGCGTCAAAGAGCTGTTTTAAATGGGCTTATATCCTAAAATAACAGTTTTTTTTGTGACGGCACACATAATATTATTTTATACATACTTTAAACTCTTAATTTGTGTAAAATATATAAAATTGTTCGGGTCCTGAAGATTTCAAAGATTTAAGGAATATAACAAGGTGGCAATAGTGCGCTTCAAGAAATACCTCGTTTAAAATAAGTCAATGTCCTAGAAAACTGTATATTACTCATTACACTTTCAATTAACATTTTAACTGCCTACAACCTACAACTCATTCATAACACACAAAAGTGTTTATCGCTATCGTAAAATAAAGTGTGTCATACAATCAGCACCTACAAAAGAAAGTGTCACAATAATTACCTTCTAAATTGACACATGAGGAAAATCGATTTTACCTATAGTCACATTTTGCAGCCAAGTATGACAAATTCCATTAAGAATTACCATTTAGGTATTTGATTTTCCCTTTGTCTTTTCTAACACTAAACAGGTAAAAAAATCATAATTATGTAGTTACCTACTTTATTAAAGAAATTATTTTCATCATTAACCGTCTAAGTATGTCAGTAGATGAATTCTTAATAAATAAATAAATCGTCAAAAGAGGCCAAACCGTGAAAATTGCCTAAAGAGTAAATATTAAGTGGGGATTGACCAAATCCGGAACTATACAAAACAGGAAAAAAAGCTCAAAGCTTTTGTCTTAGCTTAGTGTCGTTTTCGTCAGTTTGAATTTTTTTAAACATCCTAACCAGGAAATTCATCGGTTTCACAAATCCTGTAAAAAAACGCCTATCCAAAGATACAAATAAAAATACTATCGGAAGTTTTCTTTAGTGACATGATAAAATCCTACAGCAGTGCCCTAACCTAACCGATCCCTAGACGCACAAAATACTAGACGCAAGCTACAAGCTTTTTTAAGTTGCATCAATTCAATAAAATCTATTGATTTAAATTACATTCATAATAACAAAAAGAAGCACCTGACACTGTAAAGAGACGACACAATAGCAAATGAGTAACAATAGTGATTGAGTCGGTCAGTCATTTTATTTAATTAAAACTTGAATGAATAGCCGCGACCCGCCGTTATCGTCGTGTCACACGAATGGCACACAATCCGTGTTTATAAAGTTGTTCGAGATAAATTCTTCTGTACCTATAATGATAATTATTAAAATTACTGTGATTGCTATGTTGCTTAATGAATTACCGTTAGTGATGTATGTTGCGAATCGCTCGTTATTCGATAACGATACGTGAACAAAATAAATGTAAGGAATAACTATACGTTACACGTTTTCGGAAAGCGATAGACTCCCGCGCAGTCTAGTGCTACGAAATATTTTAAGAAAACTTAACAGGTACTGAAAAACTGTCTGTAATTCCGTAGTGAAGTTACTTTGTCTACACGCATTGTTATGTTAGCCAATAAATGATTGCATCCATTAAAAAGTTTCCTCTCCGCCGTTGAACTCACTGACCGCTAATACAGAAATCATGCAAAACAATTGACATTGTCATTAACGGGTTCCTATTGGTTACATTTCAATTACATTTATTGTCCATTGAGACGAGATGTATTCTTGACATGCTCAACATTATTGTCACAAACAAATACAAAGTGTATTTCTTTTATCATAAAAAAGTAACGCATAAAAGGAAACAAAAGGCGTTTTTTATGCTGCGTATTAAAAAAGAGAAAGCAAAGAATTGTTCAATTAATTAAGTCGAATCTTTAAGGAAGAAAAAAATTAAAATACAAAAACCAAATTTTAAGAAATTAATTTAAAAAATCTGAACCGATATTACTGACTGAATAGACCGATGATTTACAGGTGAACCGGACATAAGGTTACAACTTTAGGTAAGCAACATTTTATCTACTTGACTTTCGGAATTGTACACACCTTATCTGAAAAGTACATTACATCATTGTTCAACTGTATGACGATATTGGAATGCAATGATAAATCAACGAGTAATTTAGATACTGAAGAAAACAATGTTTCCTGATCGGTGTGAGTATCCGATAATTTCAAATTCTTTAGATAAATGCTAAGATTACAGATATACACAGACAGACACGTCAACAAGATACCATCTACGTGTCATTAAATCGCTGAAATGGTTGACATAATTACAAATGCTTTGAATAAAACAAACGACTACGTTTCTGTTTCATAGTTTTTTTTATTCCGTTTATCCCTCGTGGTAAGCTAAATATGTGTTACAATTGGGTTCACCAGTTAAGCGGCAGCGGGGATCGAACCAGCGTTCCACGAGTCGGCCAGTCCCATACCTTCACCGTTTCGTCGCTATGAACAATCCGAATTAGAAACAATCCGAATTTTGTAATGCCTACATCTTTTTCGAATAAAAATTTAATACTATGATATTTTTTTTACAGAGCATCCTGCTAATTTTGGTAAAAATGTGAACTGTATTCAATTTAATAGTTACATCGCAGCCAGACTGTCTGGACTACAAAGCAGACTAATTAGCAGACGTGCTGATGCTCTCTTCGTACTTTCAACCGAACCCGGCTCGAATGCGTTATCTCCCAGCTTAAAGGTTATCTCAGCCTTATTTACCATTAATTAAAAGCTTACTATTTTATCACGTGATTGTGTACTTGTTTACTCTGACTGCTGGGCTCGCTGTGATTTTTGGCAGTATTCAGCAGAAATAATTAAGTTACAGTGTTTATTGTTACTTAAAAGTGGTTTAAGAAAAAGAACTATAATGACAACTTTAATTTACAGTTGAAAGAGGAGATTGAAGGGTCAAAATTTAAACTTTTACATATAATATTATAATTATTTGAATATTATAGTTCAAAAAATTATTTTGTGTAAGAAAACGTATCCATTGGCAAGTAATGGTACTAAATCTAAATAAATATTTCGTAGACATGAAGAATGTGAATGCGTGTAGAATGTGATAATGTTGTAGAATATTTTATAATGCAGGACTAGACAAATCCGAAAAAAATATTAAAATCTATGCGCAGGCATGCGGAAAGGCTAGTTTTCAATCTACAAAAAAAATTTAGGCTGTTTAATAACTAGTTTCACTTCGTTATAATATAATACTAAGGCCTAAATAATCATTAAGAATTTAAGATTTTGAAAGTTCACGGAACTCCTATTCTGCTTCAGAACAATCATCGCCTAGTACGAGTTTGGATTAGCGCAAAATCTAAAATACACGCAAATCTTTCATCTTTCAACCGGCCGCATGAATTGGAGCATGCTTAATGCTTATCAATGGCTACAACAAAACGGATTACCGGGTGTAGATAAATAAAACATTCACTTGAAAATAATCTCTACAATGAAAGTATGAGTATACAAACTCCGGTCTGAATGATCGGTGAGTCATGGCTGCCTTTCGCTGAAACGATGAGGCATGGCATCGTCATAGGGACCACTCAACGTGTGGTATAAATTATGTTTATGGATAGGCGAATAGTCGCGTCTCCCGACGAGTCATACAAACGGCAGGAATTCCCAAATTAGATACGCACATCCCATTTGGTTAAATTGTTACTATGGTGTTTAATCTGTTTAATGAGTTAATCTGGATAAAAATTACCTACAAACGCTCATTTAATCAAAACTAGAGTGCTATTCTGAATTTTTGTTTCTTTTTATTTTTTGTAGGTAACTGACGTCCTATAGTTATACTCGTAAGCCCCTATAAACGTCTGAAGTGCCCTGCGAAGCACGGAAGTCATATTCCCTTCAATCTAGTTTATCTAGTAAAGTCATAGTGATTTTACGAGTATACCGTGTCCGGCCTGAACTCGAATTTAGAACCAAGAAAACTTAACTTTTCTTTCTTCTTCTTCTTCTTCTTTTCGTGTCGACAACATACCTACACAGTGTCAGCCTAAAACTCTTCTGATTAGGTGTTATTAAGGCGTATTCACAGACTTGATCAAACGCAAAAGCTCATAATTCCTAACACACTTAATTATCTATGTTATTTTTAGTTTAGGCACTATCTGATAGTGAAGTGCTGATCATAGTGTAATTTTCCTGAAAAGTTGCAATCTAGCAACCGTAATCAGGTCGACCAAAGGGCAGACAGGTGGTCACGCTACACTATCCTGCCAGACCGTGGATAAAATTTAATCAATAATGTAAGATAGGTGACAGCTGACGAATACAGATTACACAGTTCATTAAGAAAGAGATATGGCACGGGCAAACCCCACAATCTGACATGCCGAGCATATCAATTGAATTTTTAAGGCGATTAGTGACGCAAAATGAGTTGCCTCTGTATTTGATGTTGTGAGCTATTGTTTTAATTAACTATACAATGAAATAGATTTTCCCTGTGTAATCAATTAATTATTTCGTTAGTTCTGATTTTTTACAATTGTTTAATCAACCTACATTATTAGGAAAACATGTGACATTTGACCAAATAATTATATCGGTCAAGTAATAAATAACAAATAATTTATAACTGTTGTTTTCAATGAGAATTATTGAGCTGTTACTTTCTGTATTTCCTATGGGCCTATTAAATGAAATTTGCCGTATCCTATTGGTTCAAGGTTCACCTGCCATTTTACTAACTTGACTGAATTAAAATTAAACTATTGTTTACATAATTTTGAAATATAATTTATTTCAGGCGATTTGATAAGAACGGGAAACCACGGCAACAGCAGATAAAAGATTTGTGTACCTAATATTAAATCAATGCAACCAAAGCGTCACTGTGACAAACAACCAAACATAATTGGTTGTTCTTATTATTAATAAAACCTAGACCTAGTTTTGTATACTATTATTATAATAATTAGAATATAAACTTAAAGGCACGTCACCCTGATGTGAAGGATCAGTACCTCTATCATTATCGTGGGTCTCCATTGCCAATAGTGTCAAATAGTGGGTAGATTGGCGTGGGTAATCGGGCGAGGAAAATTAAACGAACTTTCACCATTAAGTCCAAGCTATTTTAATAATCACCGAGATATTACTTCTATTACATTGCCGATATTAGAATTAATCGAAAATCACAGACACTCCACCGAACACGTAGCGTAGTTGCGCGATGCAAATCGATATAACCGCTATGAAGGCTGCGCTCGACTGCGGGCGCGCGCCAGCGCTCGGTGTTGCGTCAGAGCGGGACGACTACCCCGCTCTAAAATAATCGATGCGCCGTCACGGCCAGACTGACATTGGCACGTCCTCGTGCGATCTCATATGCCAGTCACTCTCCTCCTCCCGTTAATCTGCAGGGACAAAATGAATAACTGGTAAATCCCACCCACGCTCGTCCATCACTGACATAATTTATGAAGACGGTGAATTAAGCACACACACACACACACACCAACATAATGGACCGGACAACTGAGCGCAAGCGTCCCTTCGACCAGCCTCCATCTGATATGGCGACATGGACCGGACAACCCCTCAGCGTCCCTTCGACCATTTGCCAAACCATAAACTCCATAACGCCTCTCACAGGCCAACTCAGCCTCTCACAGGCCAACTCAGCCTCTCACAGGCCAACTCAGCCTCTCACAGGCCAACCCAGCCTCTCACAGGCTACAGCAGACTGATTAGGAACATCGACCAATATAAGCCAGTCCCCAAACCAATCCCTTGATCCCAATGTAGTCAGGCTTTTAGGACATCGACCATCATAAGCCAGTCCCTTAACCTACTACGACAAAGGTACTCCCAGTCTCTCACACACAATATTACACACACGGACAATGAAAAAATAACACTCACATAAAGTTAGGGCTCGTCTAATTCAGAGGCAGAGAGGGTTCCGGAAGTAGCGGAACAAGTACGCGAGCCATCAACAGACACGGTTTCACTATCATCATCGGACGAAACCCTCTCCATCTCATTTTGACCCTGGCCCGCCGTCTCGGCCACTTCGTCACAGTCAGTTAGAGAAGTAGCTATTTCAAGTAAGCCATCGTAGCCTCTGGGTACCGCACGTAGATTTTCGTGTGCATACTTATACGTTCTATTAGACCCGTCAATATTCCGCAGCTCATACCGGTCATGATCTAGCACGCGAGTAATTACAAACGGACCCCTAAATTTCCTATGCAGTTTCGTCTGGTTGCGTTCACTGGATTTTATGAAAACGTACTCACCAGTAGAAAATGGTTTTACCACTGCGCGGCCTCGGTTAAATCGTTCTATTTCAGAAGACGCGGCCTTACTAATGTTTTGCGCTGCAATGTTTCTAGCTTCCTCTAAATCTATACGCTGTTCTGGTTCTACTTGGTGGGCTATACGGGATATGCCTAAAGACTGCGCGCGTATACCGAACATCAATTCTGTTGGAGTGTAACCTGTGACTCGAGATCGCGTACTGTTTAATGCTAGCTGGACATCAGGAAGTTCGTCTCGCCATGTTTTGTTGGGGTCATTTTCTATAATAGTGAGAAGGCTCTTTAAAGTGCGCATCACTCGCTCCACTTGACCATTGGCTCTACTGGAACCCGTAGCGATAAAATGTAGTTCGATGTTGTGGTCAGAACAGAACTGCTTAAAGTCGGCGCTGATGTAACACCGACCCTGATCGGCAATTATCCGCTTGGGGGCTCCAAAAAGACAAACGGCTTTCTTTAGGGCTTTAACTGCACTAGCAGCATCGAGAGAGGAAGTATACTCTAAGAGAACGTACTTAGTGAAGGAATCGATTATAACAGAAGAGTATTCTTTCCTATCGCTTTTTCCACTTAGTTTGCCTGTGATATCTATATGGATGGTGTGCCAAGGCGTAGCAGCTTTAGGGATGGGGTGCAGCCTGACCTGTTGGGCTCCTGAGCAACCTTTGGAAGCCTTACACACAATACATGAACTTACAAACATGCGAACTTGTTTCGCCATTTGTGGGAACCAATACTGTTCGTACAGTTTATCTAGGGTCTTTTCTGCGCCTAAGTGCATGATTTCTGTATGCACGTGGTTGATCAAAGTCCATGTAAGAGACCTGGGGACAATTGGAAGCCAAAAAGTGCTTTTGTTGCGTTCTACTTTCCTGTATAGTATACCCTGCCTAATGTCATATGTATGAGCTACTGCTTCGGGGAGTTCCCTATTAGTATGCTTTGAAATCAGGTCTTGGATTTCACTATCACGTTTCTGCTCTACTGCCAACCAGCCTTGGTGCAACTCAACGAAATGGACATCTTTAATTTTCTTTACCGTGTCATGTGTCTTATCTAATTCTGACTGTCCGGGTGGAGATTCTGATTGAGGAAGATTTCTAGACAAAAAGTCTGCGTGTTCCATGCTGGTACCCTGTTTGTGGACTATGTCAAAGTCATAGGCCTGCAGAAAGGCCCACCAACGATGGACACGCGGGGTAAGGTCTGTTTTGGACTTGGACGCTTTAAGAGAATTGCAGTCCGTAAAGACTGTGAAATGCTGTCCATATAAATAGTGGCGGAAGTTTTCTACCGCTCGAACGACCGCCAGGGTTTCTAGTTCGTACGAATGATACCTAGATTCCGTGTCGGTCGTTCGACGGCTGAAATACGACACAACATGAGGTACATTGTCTTTACGCTGTATAAGTATTGCCCCGTATCCTTCTGAACTCGCGTCTGTGTGGAGCTCGATAGGAGCATCGCGGTCAAATATTGTGAGCACAGGCTCAGACGTCAGTATTTTAACAATTTTCTTATGGATCTCATCATGGGCTTCAGTCCATTTTATTGGACCCTTTAATTTTGTCAGCGGGTAAAGAGGTCCTACAACACGAGTATAGTTTGGTACAAACCGCCTAAAATAGGAGGCAAGGCCCAAAAATTGCCTAACCTGTGTGGCCGTCTTTGGGGTCGGTGCATTTGCCAAGGCTTGAATCTTCTTAGGGTTTGGAGCTACTTCACCAGATTTTATAACATAGCCAAGATAATCGATTTGACCCTTCATAAATTTACATTTCTTAATATTGAAAGAAAATCCAGCTTCCGATAACGCTAAGAGTGTTTTGTCAAGGCGTTCTAGGCCCTGGGTGACGTCACTTGAATAGCAGAGCACGTCATCCATATACGCTAAGGCTACTTTATCTTTTAGGGGACCTAGGGCCTTATTTATGCACCGCTGATACACAGAAGCTGAGTTACGTAACCCGAAGGGCATGGCCAGATACTCATACTGCCCTTCAGGTGTCACGAAGGCTGTTCGGGCTATGCTATCGCTATCGCTGTCAACTAAAATTTGGTGGTACCCGGATGCCATGTCCAGGGAAGAAAAATAATGAGCACCATGAAGACGATCTATTTGTTCGTCAATCCTGGGCAGGGGAAAGTGTTCTGGACGCGTGTTTGCGTTAAGTTCTCTATAATCCACGCACATTCTGTCCGTTCCGTCCTTTTTTTTTACTAGGAGGATTGGGCTGGCGAACGGGGAGTTACTCTCGCGGATGACACCTGCTTTTAAAAGAGATTCTATTTTGTCCTTAACAATTTCCTTTTCCGTAGGTGCTAATCTGTAGGGGCGCCTCTGAACAATTTTATTAGGGTCAATGGGATCTATGCGCAAAGTACCAGTCGTCACACGTCGTGTAGGTATGCCATCGATAAAGAAGTCACTATATTTTTTTAATACGTTGATGAGAGCGGTTTTATCGTCGCCCTCTAAATCGGTGTCTATCATGGAAAAGTCAAAACTGTCAGATTTATCGGTCAAGTTAACTTTCTTGCTCAAGGAAAACTCTATTTTATCGCTATTGATTTGTACACGGACATCGTTTTCTAGCAAATCTCTGCCTATAATAACGGGTTCTGTTATACTACCATCGGGAACAATATGGAAAAGTAAAGGTACCGTAATTCCTTGAATAGTGACGGGGCTAAAGACCTGTGACACACATTTCACATCCTCTTTACCGATACCGGTTAGACAAACCAAATTGTTATGCAAAGTACCCGGAAACTTCTCAGCAAAGCTACTAGTCACTAACGAGCAAGCGGAACCACTATCAAAAAGAAAGGAGACGGGCTCACCAGATGATGTAGTTAAGGTGCTCCTGGATGCTCTGCGCTCGCAGACGTGGACCTCCTTGGTTGTCGCTGGCGCTCCTCCTCCTCCTCTTCTGTCTGGACACGTCGATGCGAGGTGCCCTGGTTGGCCACACACGAAGCAGGTGAGTGAACGCGACGTTTCCGGTGTCTTCGATGATAGGTCCGAAGTCTTGGTCGCTGCCGGTATATTATCACGTCTTCTACGGCAGTCTAGCGCCTTATGTCCTTGAGCGCCACAACGGTGACACGTTCCGGTAAAGCGTGGTTCCATAAAACGAGCTCTCTTAGTTTCGATATCTTGGGTCATGTCGTTGATGTCATGTCGACGTTTCAGTGAAATCCCATTAAGAATACGAAAAAGTTGGGCTCTCGTTGATACATTGTGCGAGTGCAGCTCTCTTCGAATGGCGGGATCCTTCTGGCTTAGTACAGCGGCTACAAACCCAGTCTGTATGTCTTCGGCCATTTCGGTACGTGGTATGCGTTCTATGAGACTCCAGAGCCGCATAGCTGCTTCACACGCTGTCTCCTTGGGTCCAACTTGAAATCGAAGTATATCATCGAAGTAGTCTTGAGCCAACATGGGTTTCGCAAATTTGGCTAGCAGCAATTCTTTTATCTGAGGCCATGATAGCTGCGAAGCATGTAGCTTTGTTAAGCATGAAGCAGCTCGCCCCTTCAAAGCGTGTGTAAGTACCAGCAATAGCTCTGCGCCTTCTAATTTTCTATTGTCAATTATTATCTCGGTCACTCTGCACCAACCTTCTATATCCGCTTCACTGTCGTCAGGGTTGAACTGGATCAGCTGGGTACTGGCACTGGTTGAACGTTCCGGTTGCGGCGTCGACAATAATCTTGATAACAAGGTCTCCATATGAAGCACAAAGTTCGGTGTCGTTGTCTCTCGGCCACGGACATTTTCCTCAGATGTTTGCCCTTCGCATCCCACTTCTGATAAAGGCACGTCACCCTGATGTGAAGGATCAGTACCTCTATCATTATCGTGGGTCTCCATTGCCAATAGTGTCAAATAGTGGGTAGATTGGCGTGGGTAATCGGGCGAGGAAAATTAAACGAACTTTCACCATTAAGTCCAAGCTATTTTAATAATCACCGAGATATTACTTCTATTACATTGCCGATATTAGAATTAATCGAAAATCACAGACACTCCACCGAACACGTAGCGTAGTTGCGCGATGCAAATCGATATAACCGCTATGAAGGCTGCGCTCGACTGCGGGCGCGCGCCAGCGCTCGGTGTTGCGTCAGAGCGGGACGACTACCCCGCTCTAAAATAATCGATGCGCCGTCAAACTTATTTTTTGCTGTTAGCTGTTTTAGTGGCACAGTAAATATTTATAAAATATTGTTAATTATACTTAATTAACTTCCTCACAGATCAACTATTTTGGGAACATAAAATATAACTCTGTTTAAATGATAAGAGTGTCAGTTAAATTGTTTTTCTGATCCTAAAAATGTTTAGCATTACTAAAATTATGTAAAAAATTACTTAACATTGTTTTTATAGGTTTAAATTACCTTCACTACGGGCTTTCTAAAGTTATAAATGGTCAACTTATAAAAATACAGAAAATACCTTGAACTTAAATTACTAAAATGTTAAAACATGATAAAACTATAAAATTTTCTGTATATTTGTTTAAAATATTCAAAATTAAGAAGCTTTAAGTTTATAACCCCATAAAGCAAACTCTCAAAGATTAGTATGTGGAAAGTGTGGATACCGAACGGCATCGGATTTGAGACGTCAAATACCAGTAAAACTGGTCAAGGTCGTCAAAAGTTTCTTGTTGATATTTTAGTTCATAGGTTACACATAAACTCAAATAATATGATAATTTTAGCTTCCTCGAATAATTTTATAGAGCCTTCTGGTGCGATGGTGTAAGATGGCATAACGATAACAATGGGCTAAAAATAAAAAAAAGATGCAATTTTTTGAAATTTTATATGCAGGGTATTACCTAGATTCTCATTTAATACTTTTATTCCTTTGCCTATTTTAAAATTCTTATTACTTACTTAAGTTTAAAAATAATAACTTTAACAAGGGTAGATATTTTTACTGGCAAGTTATTATTAGATTCAATTGCTTTGGCGCATGTTGACTTGTACTCGCGAGGTTCTTTCCTCCAACCTGCAAGGAGTGCGTTGACAAAGACCGCATTAATTAACAATTTCAATTAATCTCAAGGCAGATTCTTGGAACAGTTAAATATTCATTAACGTATGCGTACGTTTCTTAGTATTGGTACGTCGCTTGATTATTTTACAAAAAACTCAATGGTTTCACGTAATTATAGATAAATAAGGAAGATCGTGCTAATTTAACGGTGTGTTTTAACACGACTATAAGGACAGGTATGTTAATATATTTGTCAAATCGCACATTATTTAACTTGCCCCAACATAACGAGGTTACATCAACTCGAGTGCCTACTCGCGCACTTATACGTGTACGAGTAGTTTCAACTTGTTTCGTTGCTATGCCAGTAACTTTCTAATATAACATAGACATAAAAAATACATATTTTCAAATCGAAACGTATGTGTAAAATAAACCGGTCGTATCAGATAAATAGTGATCAAACTCACCTTAAAATACGAATTGTCGTCCCTCCGAGCGGGTAAATGGTAAATAATGAACTTCACTGTGCACTGTTGGAGAAGCTCGCTCGCGTAAGCACAGCGAGTGAGCTTAAGTTCGCGTGTGTGAGGCGGTAAAGTTTTCGGGAAACTTGTCGGTGTCGCGCTCGGAAGCGCTGGTATGGGCGCGCGGCGTCGGAGCGGCGCGTGCACTGAGTGGCGGCGAGGCACTGCTGCGGGACGCTGGCCTGCCCCGCGCGTGCGCCTGACCTGTCGAGCAGCCTCCCGCGCGCCGCAACCTGCAGCGCTGCACCGGCTCGTAAACAATACAGACCACACACGCACCAACCCCAGCCTATCAACATAGTATTTTAGCACCAATAAGTCCCGATAACTTGACCCCGCGTGACAGATTGGTTAGATGCTGTCAACGCCAACTCCCGATGTTCCAGCAAAATAGAAACTGCAAGCGGTTTCCTTAGCATTTCACAGATTTCAAAGGCATCCTGAATTTTGTGATACTGAAATACTAACAAGGAAAAAGATTATTAAACTGACTTTCTAATTAACTTACAACTTGAAGCCTTATTGTACCTTTGAACCTGGTGCTTTCTAGCTTTCGACCCTATCTGATATTTTTTTTATTTTGATGGCAATAAGTGGATAGCAAGGAAAACTAAGCTTTCACCTAACTTATTATTGCTTTTCATTTTCGTACTAACTTTACTTTTAATAATGGTTAAAAATCATTTAAAAATCTTATGAGAACGTTTTCGACTTCTACGTGGTCGAAGTCGAGGGCAAAAGCTAAGTAGTTGTAAATATAAATTAGGTAAATGATGACCTTATTTATTCCTTTACCATTACATGAAAATTTTCAAAAAACTTTTTTTACATTCTTAAAGTGCAAAAATATTAAGCTGCACCATAATCAGATTTAGTATTACTATAGTAATGTACTTGGAGATATTCTCGATGTTCCTGGAATTTATATAATTATAAAATAACTTCTGGTTACTGTTTATTACTTATTTTTCTATGTCATAGACATGTGACCTTATTGCGGAGTTAATTATTCCTGTTTCCCCTTTTGTCTTGCTTTATCCTGTTGTTTATTCTATCCATGACGTATGCCACATTATTTTTAATAAATGTCACTTCAAATTTTGCTACCCATCACTTCACTTTTTGCATCTTCTATAAATTAGTATCCATTAATCCTTGGGATTAAAAAAATAATTTATATTAAGACTGAGTTGCACCATTTTACTTTAAACTGTCAAACTCCATACAAAAAGCACCGGTTAATGTTATAGTTACGGTTAAAATAAGATGGTGCAATTCAGCCTTTTAGTAGCAATAAAATGGGCTGTCACTGTATTGACTGCCAATTTCGTTTAGTAGGTCACCTTATCACCACAACCTGTCGCATCCTGTCTTGGCCTGAATCGAACATAGACAGCCTTATCAAACGTGCCAGATAACAAATACCTATTATTATGACCAATGACTCATATTCATAAGTTTTCAGTAACCCAAAACGCAACAATGTGGTGAAACTCCGAGAAAATATGGCGCAAAAGTATGACGTTTCAGCAATGACGAAATAATGATCATTTTCATGTTATTTCAGTTTATTATCAATTTAATGGTTACATAAAGAAACATTTCGTGCCACAATATTATTAACATGCCATAATATTATTATCGTTTACTATCAATTACATTCAATTAATTCAAGATATAATCATGAAATTCATGAATCACATTACAATCATCATATCAATGGAATGTTACGTCATTGTTTATCTTATCTGGAAAGAATTGCGTGAGAGATTTTAAGAAAATTATCCGTTTTAGAAAGACAAAGCGTGTTATTTTTTTAATAAATAAGAAGTTTTCTCTAGTCCAGAATAATATTTTGCTATAAATTTTCTAATCGTAATAATATTTTTCTCATTCAGAATAAGTATTTACTACAAATAAATATTAGCGTGCCTGCCCTGCGTGATCGAATCAGAAATGAGGAGATCCGCAGGAGAACCAAAGTAACCGACATAGCTCGCAGAATTGCTAAAATCAAGTGGCAGTGGGCGGGGCACATAGCTCGTAGAGACGATGGCCGTTGGGGCAGGAAAGTTCTCGAGTGGCGACCACGGGCTGGAAGACGTAGCGTGGGCAGGCCTCCTACTAGGTGGACCGACGATCTGGTAAAGGTCGCGGGAAGAGCCTGGATGCGGGCAGCGCAGGACCGTTCATTGTGGAAAACCTTGGGGGAGGCCTTTGTCCAGCAGTGGACGTCATTTGGCTGAAACGAACGAACAAATAAATACTACTTGTACTTACTACAAATTAAATAATTAAAATTGAAAAGGCCACCAGAAGCCCCTGTGTGTGACCACCTGTGATTAGAAAAATAACTTTTCGACTCTCAGATATTACGAGTTCGATTCTCAGGTGGGACACACTGCAGGCGTAAAAAAACCCACTTTATATACGAGTATTACTGTTCCTAGTTTGATCATAGCCAGCTTCTTTGTAAATTTATCAAAATACGCATGCATAATAATGCTGACTACGATTTACGAACGTAAAACTCTTTCCATAAGAGCGAATTCGCTTTGCCTAACGCGGATTACTTAGTAGATAAGTACTTTAGAAAACATATAAATCAGCAGATAAGCCCTTGTACAAACCAACCATAATAATACTACTTATTCATCCGAAATAACAATGCTTTTTGTCAAGTCGACAAAAGCCCGAAACTTATGATTGTATAACGGATGACTTTTCTTTATTATCCCTCTATTTTCTGTATTTTCCACATAGGAAAATCACTTTCAGTAAAAATGCTTTACATTAGTTAAAGGTAAAAAGTAATATTTTATGCAATTTGCACCACCTTACTTTAACCGTAATTATAACCTGAACCGTTTTTTTAATGGGGTTGGACTAACTTTTTGACTTTTTTTTTATTCACAACGAGGAAGCTCTTGGCCTGTGTCTCACCTGATGGTAAGTGATGATCAGGCCGAAGGTGGAAGCGAGCTTCACCCGGAATCCTCAACCACAGAGGAACTGGCTCTAACTGCCGGAACACAACAATGCTGTTAACATTGTTGTTATGGCGACAGACTTATAAAGACGGTGGTATTGGTGGTAGCTAGCCAGGCGGACTTGGAACAAGCCCTACCACCAACCGAACCGAACAGAAAATTCTGCCCCCACTGAAAATCGAACCCGGGACCTCTGCGTCTGAAGCAGGTGATCTAACCACTAGGCCACAGAGGCGGCACACGTACATGAAAGCTACAAGAAAATGCACCTTAAGACCATTGAAGCTTCTCTATTGGGAAACTTGAAAATGTAAAACTTTTGTAGATATTTAGGCACCAACCTTAAAATGTAATTAATACTTGTCTAAGTACGTATAAATTTATAAAAATACGAAATAAAATCGTTCATTCTCTGCATGTAGATTGCATGCAGTCTTATATGCGGCACTTATTCTCCCATTATAACTTCACTCTATCACTGCTTCGGGATCGGGACCATTATGTAGGCTTGTTTTAGATTCCTATACTAACAGGCTGTACGTAATTAATTTTGATAAATTGTATTATTTATCTAAATATCGCTGAAAAAGCTTAGCAAATTTTAAATTAGCTTAGTGAAGCTTATTGACGGATTCATAGCCTGGTGATTCGCATACTATGCCAAAGGTCGCGGGTTCGATCTTCGCACGATATGAACATGTTGGTGCAAAAACATATCTTTTTGTGTTGAACATGTTTTCTGTGTCTAACGGCCGAACACTGAAACGCCATTTAAATATTTGACGGCTTCTCAAATAATTAAGCATCTCCTAAACTTACATTTTGCATACTCAAAACAATATCTGAGCATAAGAATGTTTACAAAAAAAGTGCATAAGTATGTATATGTCTGTTGTCTGTACACACTGAGTACCTAAATAGATACAGGTTGACAGAGCATCAAGCTAAACACTGCGGCTTTGTTACAAAAATGTTACAAGCCTTGCATAATTTTAGAACGAAATGACACACTGCAAAAATATCCAATGATTTAATTTACTAACGCGAAAGCGTCTCGGGACATGACATACGAACTCACTCTTGCTGACGGGCGAACAACGCTGCCAACTTAGGTTGCGGTTTCGCAACTCACACTTGACGCCTTGTGAGTCTCAGATCATTATCTGACATTATCGATCGGCGTGATTAACTACACTAAAGTGATAATGGCGTCAGTAACAACCGGCTCCGGCCAGACATGCGCCAGATAGATCATACACCGCAAATTGCCTTTGTTCAGTCTATTGACGTTTACCTGTTACTTGACTCTAGGGGCCGATTTCACCATTCGCACAAAGCCGAGTTTAATTTAAAGCCGAGTTAAAAAAATCATACTCTTAACTTTCTTCAAAAGCTAACTAATGTTAATCAATTAAATACCTAACCTATGCAAACAATGCTCTTACATTAAATAAATGCCGAAAGTCGACTGTTTCTTAGAATTTAGTAATAATTTTGTACCGCCTACTCTATTCTCATTTTGGCCCTAAAGTTTACTAGAGGAGAATGCTAAATGACATTAAGTACGCCTGTGCATAACATACTTTACGTTTTAAATAAATAAATACACTCAAAACTTTCTTTAAAAACTCATAAAACTCATTTTATTTTTGCAAGTAGGCTTTTAAAAATCACTTTAATGCATAAACTAATTTGAAACGTTGATTTAACTCAATGCGATTATCTTCAATGGTGAAATCGGCCTTTACCTTAGTTAAATCAATCTGTAATAACACATAACTGCCACCTAAGGCTTCACTTGGCGCTGGCGCGACAAACTCGTCACCGCACAGACGGACAAATTACCTATAAGAAAATGCGCGTTTTCTAACGCAATCGTTTGCAGACAGATTTCCCAATGAATGATACTTATAAAAATTGTTTGAGAAGATTTATAAAACCCATATAAACAAATCTTGTCATGATACACTAACATAAATTATCTCATACTCGTTAGGTGTCCCAAAATCATGGAAAACTCATTTTCTCGATAGACTTTGACTATTTATTTAGACCTCGATTCAAAATTTTCATGGCTGACTTTGCCACTTGAACTTTTTGATAACTTTTTTCCATGATTATTTAAGCCCATGGGTACTTACGGTTACATCTACTGTTTTGTTGCAGCCTGAATTTTCTCTCATAAAATTACCGAACCGTGAGCGAAATTTTTCAGTAGCTTTCAGGACTATGGGTGAGAATATTTTTATCGTAAAAAAATTGCATTTATTGCAACCAAATTAGTTTGTTAAATAGGTAATCGTATTTTCCACCATGGTTAACAAACATCCCATTGCTATTCATAACACAAAACAACACTCAACAACTTAACGATCGACTTCAATCCCATCAATTACCACGTTACATAAGTTTCATAAAATAAGCTATAATTGCTTCAAATAGGAATATACTGTGTTAATGTGTTTAGGTAAACTGGTGCAATTATATTGCAAATAGTTGTTTATTCGCGGTATCTCAGAGAGCTATGTAATTTGACGTGTTCTATCTAATGCGATCGGCGCGACGCGGCGCGGCGCCAGCGCCGGCGGCGTAGCATAAAAGAGTTATGCTAATCAACAACCAACAGCCAGCGCGGACGACATTTCTCGTCTATATAACAACTTATAAATTATTAAATCTATTCTAGCTATCGTATCAATCAATCTGTGGATACATACGTCGGTTTTTGCGTGACACGTGTCGGAATGTGGACGTTGAGGATGAAGAACGAAGCCAAACTGGAATCTTTAATGACGACACAACTAAGAAAATATTTCCTTTTGAAATTCTTTAAAAGGCGCTCAGGTCTAGGAGTAAATGACCTGGCGAGTATTACAGGCCATCGTTGAATTGAACGTCTCCCAGGAAATGACTTTTTGCTGCAAGATAATGTTTTGTAGAGAACGACAGAACAGCAAACATTGCACACTTTTACATAATTATCAGCATTCCGTCCTTTTCTTAGAATCATTAGTAAAACCCAGTTATTTTCTAACCGAAACAGTTAATTTTCTTATTTTGTATCTAATTAATACAATAATTAATTCATCAAACACAAATAACTTGTATATTTTAATGCAAACAACAATAATTATAAAACAGTTTAACAAATAATTAGGTTAGGGGTTATCACTGTACAAATTACAGTTTAGAAGTTTACCGGGTCATTCTATTATTAGCAGGAGTTGCAGAGTGTTACAAACAGACAGACTCTACATTAGTCTACATATAAAAACCATTTGGAATAAATATTAACTAATCACTGTTAACTTTTTTTTAATATGATTTCATCAAGCTAGTCGTACTTATTTACTTTACCATAGTATGCCGGCATCTTGAAAAATACTTTTAGTTTTATCACGTATCAAAATTCTTGAATTTCCCAAGTTAAGCAGATAGACCTAAAATTATTTCTCAAAATGCCGCGGTCCAAAGTCAAAAGTTTATCTGATGCAAGAACTTACGATAAATTGTGATTTAGATACTTACGAGTACATGAAGTCAGACCTCAAAGTCTTTAGATGCTAGTTTTAGCAATAGAGTGTGTGCCACACATACAGAATGTGAAATAATGGCATATAGTCGTCTATCTCGGAACAGGCGCTCGTAAGATGGATTTTATTGTTATTACGATTCCATTGAGCTCCAGGTGGCATCATTATGCCGTGGATGAACAGAATAACAAATAACCACATCGTCTTATTTTCAAACGCGTTTACCAGTGTAATTCATACTAGATGATTTAAAGGTAAGTAAGTCTTATGCCCATTTTCATCATCAATCCCTAATTTTTAAGTGACCCTTATGAAATCAAAAATATTATTACAGTTATGTGTTACCAAAGGGCTCACTTAAGAATTAGGGATTGATGTTGAAAACCGGCATTAGTGAAATAAAGATTTGGTATAATAAGTAATAATAACTAGTTAGTTATTATTACTTATTATACCAAATCTTACAAGTTTGTAATCCTAGAAAGGATTTAATTTTACTTTACTTTATCCGTAACTATAACAATAACCGGTGTTTTTGTATGGATTTTGACAGACTTTTGACGTTTGTTAAAGTTAAAGTAAGATGGTGCAACCCAGCCTTAGGAAGTTAGGGTTAACCTACTTTTTGTACTTCGGGAATTGCTTTTTATGGGGTTCTCACATTAAAGCTTCTGATATTTTAAAAGCTTTAATAGCTTCCCATTTACATTTTTTGTACTCGAAAGGTAACTGGGAAAAAGAATAAAAAGTTTGACTCTTTTTAAATAAGAAAAATCTTAATTTTGTTAGTAATGGGCACAAATAGACAGAAAAGACGTCTGAAAAGTTTAGGTAAAATGTTGCCTACTTGGCTATGCCAAAGATGTATTTTCATGACTAAAATAAACACTTGTCTTGGTGACTCAGTATCCGATTCCGAATGCCTCAGATAATTCCAACATTATTCTTGAATTTATTTTGTATGGAAGCAATGTTGCGGTCATCGTCGCCCATGCAAATTGACTGTACCTACTACATAAAATGAACTTGCAAAAGAAAATGCAAACCGCAATGTGAACCCACAATTTATCAAGACATTTAGTTATAAAACCCAAGTTTTATAGGCATAGGGCATAAAATGCCACCTAAAAATCAGTCATTTTTATGTAGGAAAATAAAAAAAAACTATTAGTAAAACTAGCAATGTACACTTAGTAGGCAAATAAACAATTTGAATTTGAATTGAATTAGCAAAAATATAAATAATCGTCAAGTTGGTAAAAAATAACAAAAATCTAAGAGAACTATACCTAAGTACAAAAACTACAAATTACAGTCATCTTAATCGATGAAAATTAAATGTAATGTAAATAATCGATTCTCGATAAATGGTTAACGTAATTTGTAAATTAGTGTTTTTGCGTTTTCACTAAGATATTCAGAGCACACCCCAGTCTCCGTGCGTTCGCGCAGCTGGTGCCGGCGTGCGGTTTGGACGTGTCGATACGACATTGGTGTCGACAACCCTAGGGCTACCACATTTTAGCCTTAATAATACTCAAGAGCCTTATGCCCGTATTCACAAACGATGCTTGCTTAAGTGAAGCAGCAAATCGAACGCACAGCGTTGAATAGAGCTCTGTGATTGGTTCGTGTGTGACCCTGTGTGTCCACGCGCACTGTGAGGCCTCATAGTAATGTTTGTGAATACGGGCGTTACTCATTTTAAGGTAAAATAATCTTTTCACAAGAACATTTTCACAAAAATTTCCAAAGCTCTTACGTTGTTTTTCCAAAGCTTTTCTTTTATTTGTTTTCAGCTGGCGGTTGCCCGCAACTTCTCCATATTTTTTTAATCCTCAACGATGAAGCTCTTGACGCATCACCTGATGGAAAGTGATGATGAAGCGAGCTTCATCCGGAACCCTCAACCAAAGATCATATTGGCTTTAGTAAGCCCACATACACGCAAATCTAGGCATATAAGAGATCGAGGAAACACGTTACATTATGTGATTAGGGATATTACGAAAATATGGCAGCTAATACCTACAGATCAATTTTTGACGCGTGGTCGCTCACTATAAGCCTCATAAGAAGGCTCAAGGTCACACAAAGGGCAATGGAGCGGGTTATGCTCGGAGTTTCCCTGCGTGATTGAATCAGAAATGAGGAGATCCGCAGGAGAACCAAAGTGACCGACATAGCTCGCAGAATTGCTAAAATCAAGTGGCATTGGCAGTGGGCGGGGCACATAGCTCGTAGAGACGATGGCCGTTGGGGCAGAAAAGTTCTCGAGTGGAGACCACGGGCTGGAAGACGTAGCGTGGGCAGGCCTCCTACTAGGTGGACCGACGATCTGGTAAAAGTCGCGGGAAGAACCTGGATGCGGGCGGCGCAAGACCATTCATTGTGGAAAACCTTGGGAGACGCTTTTGGAGTGGACCTCATTTGGCTGAAAGGAACGAACGAACGAACGATTTTTAATAGCACTCGGATTCGTGAACATTCAGACTGGAATGTTCCTTGTACAGATAGATTAGGTATTTAGGTTAAATAAATATTAAATACTTCCGACTTCCGACCGACACAGTCGTAACTCGACAAGAATTCCCAGATTTTTGGTCATTACTATTTTACAGATAAGAGAACATAATTGTCTTCTCATTGTACCCCCAACAATACATTTTCGATTGTCACTGGTTTTCCGGCAGTTTAAAATGTAAAAAAATAATGCAAATAGAACTTTTATTCTTAAGCTGGGTTGCACTATCTTACTTTAGCTTTGACAAACGTCAAAAATCTGTCAAACTAAATACAAAATACACCAGTTATCGTCATAGTTACCGTTAAAGTTAGGTGGTGCAACTCAGCAAAGATGCGAGCTTTTAACCTAAATTACTGTAAAAATATAACATATTCCATAGACGATATTCTTACATAGGTATTGAAGATGATAATTTAGAAAACAATTTTCTTTTTATGACAGTAAAATTCTTATTCTTTCATATTATTCATTGTTTTAATGTTGTTCATAATGGAAAAGAGGCCTTATTTAATTTGCCAAAACTATCCATTTAGATAGCTCTCTCTTCAAGCTCTACCGAGAATATAATTCACTACGCTCCTTCGTCTCGCCAAAGAAATAAGTACTTTACTATTATGGTTTAACTCAACAGTTAAACAGTGCCTTGCAAGAGTAAAGTATGACTTAACTTATAACAATATCCAGCACCTAAAATACTAATAGTATTGGCAGCTATGCGGCTGAATTGTGTCTTTCGGTTTGATCCTAAAACAAAATACAACATACTGCATAATTAAGATCTAAGTACAAACTAAAATTGTAACTAGGCGGAAGTGCTAAATGCTATATAAGAATATAAATTATAACTAAATACGTACTTTTTCATACTATCAGGGAGCTTTATCTAGAAAGAAATATCTCTATTAAAATGTAATTCTTGCGAGAACAAACTTATCTTAGCGATATCTATTCAGAGACAGGAAATGCAGTCAACACAGCCCTGCCGTTAATGACTCTTTAATTACACCATTTAAACAGTATTATGAGTAGTTTCGTGACATTAAATCCTACTGCTCCTGAATTACTAATGTGAGTTCCAGTATTTGCTTTAAAGCTTGATACAAAGTGAGAACTATCATCACATGGTCATTTTTATTTTAATAAGCTGCGAGTAGTTTTGTCCGTGTGGAGTTGAACGCCAAAATTAGCCATACAATCAGACTGATTAGTCTGGCAGAAGTCTGTGAGACTTTATAAATAGAGATACCTACATACATACATATGTATGTATATGGACGATGGCATATAAAGCTAAACACTGTCATCATTAATGTAGTTTATTTTAACTCCTTCTTTCTAGTCAATGCAGAGAATCAAACTAACTGAAATTAAAATGTAAGCCAGCCGGACATACCAAAATAATAAAAAACACACAAAAACCTCATTTCGCTTTTGTAAGTAAGGTCTCAAAGAGTAGGTAACATTTAGTTAACAAAATTAAAGTGTCTGCATAAAAAACTTTAGAATCAAAGGCTTTATAATCAACATCCTAATTAATTACCGACATATTACTACTATTTATCCATCACAGAGAATCCACTCCACAACTGTGCAGCCATTGAAATAAAATCCGGGCTAAATTTGCTTGATACTCCTTATATAGAAACAATGGGGTATAAAGTATACACCGACTCCATTTTAAGAGGCTATTCTCATTGTGTGCCAGGCGTGGGTGCCCCTCAGTTTCATTCAGTTAATGTGCTGTGTATTTTCTTAATGACGGAGGCATCGCCGTTCGCCGACACGAAGGCGGCGAGGCGACGGTCTGTCGACAGTTTTTGCCGACACTAGACTATGCGGCCAACACTCCACGCACAATTTAACCCTTATCGTGTACTCACGATAGCTTCAATTCTCGCCCGACGTCATGACCAAAAAACCAGAGAACTGATAATGAAGGCGATCCAATTTCCATTAGGACACTTCGAGATGACAGAAAAAACGGATCACAAAGAACGCCGGTAATTATTAAGTTTTTGTTTCAAATATTTTAAGAGATAAGATTAATAATATCAATATAAGTTTTACAAAAAACTAAGACAACTATTTCGAAAATATGTATAGATCGAAAAGTCTATCCTGCTCCTTCAGAAGAGCTTTCTTTGTATAAGTATTTCATACATATAAATACTTTTATGTCATTTTCAATTTCAACGTTATCTTAATATGAACAGACAATCGTAAACCTAAATGAATGTATATGATCGCCTATAAATAAGTCAACGTAAATCATATAAAAAATCTTAACAATGGTTTAATTTCCTACTACTGTGCTTCTTACGCCAGTTTTATAAAGAAAGTGAAATTTATTGAGCAACGGCTGTCCACGAGTGATTTATCTTACATTCTTTTGCAATATAATGAAAATTGTATTGTGACAACGTCACTGAGTGCTGGGCACTGCTGGGTCTGGAATACCAACTCTGATAGTAGAGTATTACAATTTAATTAGGTTTATTTTATACGACTATTGCTTTAAGTTGGTAACCGCCGAGGTGGTTGCATTAGTAACCATTACACAATGGATCCTAAAAAACAATTATAAAGACATTTCATACGTCGTTTTTTATTCAGACTCATGAACAGTAAGAACAAAAGATACTTCCGGAAAATTCATCAACAAAAAAGATGAACTTTGGCCTACAAAAAGCTCCACCCACACAAAAGCTGAATCAATCAGAAAGTTATCTCAGTCGCTATTAATAAAAGTTGGTATTCCGGACACTGATGTTAATTTATTTACGACATGCAAGTATTCTAAAGTAGGAAACTGGCGTGCTGCCCAAAAACCCCGGAAGGGAAAAAGCCTTTCAGAGCATAAGTCATGATCTGAACGACTCCATGTTGCGTGAAATGCCCCTTCTTTTGTTCACATATCAAATAATCATGCAATAAAGATGATAGAGCGAAACGTTTTATGAATGTTAGACGTTGCCCTGAAAACTTGGCTTGGGTTCATGTAAGTTGAGTTGCAACAGCACCACGCTTGTAATAACTCTTGCTAGATTGAGTTTGGATGTGCGTGTGGCCTGAATCTTCAGTATGAAATGTTATGTTATACCCAAATGATGGTAAAATTATTCTTTACACTGTGTATTATTATTTTGTCAGTGACGTACTTACTATGTGAAAGAAATGAAAATTATATCGATTATGGTATACTTATCTATGCGCTTACAATATAATGTTGCCTTCGAAGTATTTCCGGTAATGACTCGTTGTACAAACTGAGTAGAGGTGCATTCACGCTTATTTTGAATTCTTGGATTTTACTGTTATTGTGTTTAGTTGTTTGTTTTGTTGCTCTATTGCTTTCCAGGAATTGATTAGTAAAACTAATAACGTCTATAATAAATAAATAAAGGATAGTATCTAAGCTTTTTGCATTATTTGATTGTTTCGTATTTGGCTCACTTTATCTAAAAATCAACCTGCGGGTCTAGTCAAAACGCACTTTAAAATCGCAAACCCATCGCAAACCAGTCGCAAACAAATAAACAAATCGCAAAAGAGGTCGATAACAAAAAAGGCTTAGTCAAACGGCAAAAAATCGAATCGCAAAGCCCTACCTATCGATAATCGAAAGACTGGATTGAAATTTCCCATACAAAGGCTTAGCCAACATGCATTTAAGACTCAATCAAAATCGAATCGAATCGCAACACCCGCCATTTTCATTGCGATTACTAAAACCCCGGTGATAAGTGGGTCTAGTCAAAATGCCATCCCAAACCAATAGGAAGTTTTCACTAATGTCAGTCGCCGCGTCACCAGTAATTCGATTCGATCGGAAAATGGCAGCCAAAATGCACATTGAACCACCAACGACGCGGCGATATAAAAGTTCATTCAAAATCGAATAAAAGTTAAAAAATGTCTATGACTTTGCGATTGTTTTTACTTTTTATAGCTTTTTTTTTTTTAATTTGTTTCTTCCTTCTTTCTGCTCTCTGTTTACGTCTATGCTTTGCCGTCAAACTAACTGTCAAAACGACATCGCGATACGGATTTGTCAAAACAGATTTAGGGTGGGTTGCACCATCTTAGTTTAACTTTGACAAACGTCTAAAATCTGTCAAACTCCATACAAAAAACACCGGTTAACGTCATAGTTACGGTCAAAGTTAGGTGGTGCAACTCACCCTATTGGTTTTCGATCGAATCGAAGCTTATCACCGGGGTTTTAGTAATCGCAATGAAAATGGCGGTTGTTGCGATTCGATTCGATTTTGATTGAGTCTTAAATGCATGTTGGCTAAGCCTTTGTATGGGAAATTTCAATCCAGTCTTTCGATTATCGATAGGTAGGGCTTTGCGATTCGATTTTTTGCCGTTTGACTAAGCCTTTTTTGTTATCGACCTCTTTTGCGATTTGTTTATTTGTTTGCGACTGGTTTGCGATGGGTTTGCGATTTTAAAGTGCGTTTTGACTAGACCCGAAGCTTCGATTCAATCGAAAACCAATAGGGTGAGTTGCACCACCTAACTTTGACCGTAACTATGACGTTAACCGGAGTTTTTTGTATAGAGTTTGACAGATTTTAGACGTTATTCAAAGTTAAACTAAGATGGTGCAACCCACCCTAAGGCTGTTTTGACAAATCCGTATCGCGATGTCGTTTTGACAGTTAGTTTGACGGCGAAGCATAGACGTAAACAGAGAGCAGCGGGTCTAGTCAAAACGCACTTTAAAATCGCAAACCCATCGCAAACCAGTCGCAAACAAATAAACAAATCGCAAAAGAGGTCGATAACAAAAAAGGCTTAGTCAAACGGCAAAAAATCGAATCGCAAAGCCCTACCTATCGATAATCGAAAGACTGGATTGAAATTTCCCATACAAAGGCTTAGCCAACATGCATTTAAGACTCAATCAAAATCGAATCGAATCGCAACACCCGCCATTTTCATTGCGATTACTAAAACCCCGGTGATAAGCTTCGATTCAATCGAAAACCAATAGGGTGAGTTGCACCACCTAACTTTGACCGTAACTATGACGTTAACCGGAGTTTTTTGTATGGAGTTTGACAGATTTTAGACGTTTGTCAAAGTTAAACTAAGATGGTGCAACCCACCCTAAGGCTGTTTTGACAAATCCGTATCGCGATGTCGTTTTGACAGTTAGTTTGACGGCGAAGCATAGACGTAAACAGAGAGCAGAAAGAAGGAAGAAACAAATTTAAAAAAAAAAAGCTAAAAAAAGTAAAAACAATCGCAAAGTCATAGACATTTTTTAACTTTTATTCGATTTTGAATGAACTTTTATATCGCCGCGTCGTTGGTGGTTCAATGTGCATTTTGGCTGCCATTTTCCGATCGAATCGAATAACTGGTGACGCGGCGACTGACATTAGTGAAAACTTCCTATTGGTTTGGGATGGCATTTTGACTAGACCCACAGAAAGAAGGAAGAAACAAATTTAAAAAAAAAAAGCTAAAAAAAGTAAAAACAATCGCAAAGTCATAGACATTTTTTAACTTTTATTCGATTTTGAATGAACTTTTATATCGCCGCGTCGTTGGTAGTTCAATGTGCATTTTGGCTGCCATTTTCCGATCGAATCGAATTACTGGTGACGCGGCGACTGACATTAGTGAAAACTTCCTATTGGTTTGGGATGGCATTTTGACTAGACCCACTGTATTGTTTATGTACTGTTGAGGCTGTATCGCTTATCCCACGTTATTTGATTGACGTATAGATATTGACAGCCATAAATCACTTTAAACCGAGCAAACCTACGACAGCTATTATGTTTGTAATTAGTCCGAGGTATATAATGGCAGACTAGCACTACTTCAGTTAGTCGTAGGGATCAGAACGTGAACTGCAAGCAATAAATTAATATTTTAATCATTAGGATCGATTACGTTAAATTATATTAACGATAGACACGATCGTTTATCTTTGTTACACCATTTACAAATCATTTTAGTATTCATGTTAAGTTAATGTATGAAACACGACTGACATAAAACAAGGCATAAGATAATAGCAATCAACTTAATTAAATCCATACGTAAACGACTTTTTAGAACAATAAACTACAAATGATTTTAAAGTAGGTACATATTCATATCACACCTCGAAATCAAATTCAGAAGAGTCTGAACAAAATCTCAATAGGATTTAAGACACTATTAAACCAAAAAAGACCGTTTCTCCAACTACTTGATCCTTGAAGGATCGTACATTTCATTTGTTATGTCTTTGGAAAATTATTTCCGTACTAATATAATAAAACTTAATAGCTCTAATAGTGCCTTATACTTACTAGCCCATAATAATTACTAGAACTTACATAGTAATTTCATTACAATCTAATAAACTCATACAATGTATGGTCAGTGTAAAGAATGTTCGTCACAAGCAAAGGCATATCACTTACGAACGCACATCGATCATGCCACCGCGGGTGTGCACCATAACGAGGCCACAAAGCGTGCAGAATCAGCCAATAATGACAAATTAATTGACTGAAATGTGTTTCCGTCGAAACCATTAAGACAAAGTCGAATATGTCACTCATTTAATCAACGCACGAAACTCAAGGGCTGATTGCCCCTGTTAACCTTAAGAGCTGCTGTCAACCTATAATTGAAACGAAGCCTTGATACGTTTCAATTGTCTGGGATCATTTGGCTTGATACAGCTCACAAATAAACATCATTTGCTATATAGAAGAGTAGTGCATTTTAATGTACCTATCGTAAAAGTTTTAATAATAATAATAATATAATAATAATACGTTTATTTTCAGACCATTATGATCCATACAGTTGTGTTAGTAACAATATTATACTTAAAATTAATCTAGGTTAGTAGTAACATAAATCAGTCAAAAAAACCGGTTTCTGGATCCATGCATGTGTATATTAATCCAGTGCTTAAAGATGGGACACGATGGCCTATCTTTGATAACCGACAGGATGCTGTTGGCGCTCTCCCGTATCCTCGCAAGCATCGACGCTGTTCGTTTACGGATGATAGCGTAGAAGTCATCCACACGCGCTTCCGCGAACATAGTCGAAGCACTGCAGAACCTTGGTAGCCCCATCAGCATCCTGAAGGCATTGTTGTACTGAACCCTGAGAGCGTTATAGGTCTTTTGCGTGAAGTCACACCACAGACTGCAGGTGTAAAATGTTTTTTTTTTTTTTTTTTGTAAGTAAGTGCTATTGGAATGCACTTGCAATTGGAGCTAGTGGAGTACTCCAATTGCAAGGCAGTGATTGATATTATAACTGCATGATTGTTTAAGTTTTGTTAAAATCTTTTAGACTGCTAACAATGTATGATACGTAGACTTTAAAGCTTTTTGTTGTGTCTTCTTTACTGGTAATTTCTTCGAGATTATAGGGGTTTATTCTTAACAAGCGGGAAGTGGTTTCATGTGCGAATCTTTGTGTGGTGAATCTAGGGCACTGAGTAAGTAGGTGTTCCCAGGTTTGCGGGGTTTGGTCGTCGCAGGGACAGCGGTCATCTGCGACGATATGGAAACGGTTTAGGTATGCCTTGTGGTAACCATGGTTGGTTAGCAATTGGGTAATGGCAAAGTCCGGCCGAATGATCTTTAAGAACTGCTGCAAGGTGTAAAAGTTGGCAGGAGAGATCGGGTATGGACACAGGTGTTCGGGTCCATATATAAAGTTTCAGCCGACTCTTTGCATTTTTGCCTGTTTTGGTGTTTTACGAGGCTGATGGGTACTGCTTGAAAGTCAGGTGTTTTTTGCAGTCTTCCAGCGGCCTTAGCTGCCGAATCTGCTTCCTCATTGCCGTCGAATCCAGCGTGGGCCTTAATCCACGCGAATTCGACGGTTTGGCCAGATGAACGGGCTTGGTGTAGACTTTTGTGTATTCTGACAGCAAATTGGTTGTGACTGCTGCCATTTTGCAGCTCTGTAATGACAGAATGCCTTATAGAGGGTAATTTTGACATCTCTTGTGCACCTGGCAAACCTGCGGGCGAGCATGTTGCATCGGACCGCCAACGCTCTTCTCTCTCGTTCAATGTCACAGTCATCCGATAGGTTTTCAGTGACAATGTGTCCAAGGTATTTGAATTGAGTTACTCTCTCCAGTTCTACATTGAGAAGTTTCACTGGAGGTATTGGAATTGATTTCTTATTACCTGATCGAAAAACCATGAATTGACTTTTTTGACATTATAAAGAAGTCCATGCTTAGAAGCATATTCTTCACACACCGACAATAATTTGCACAGACCATTTGCCGTTGGGCACAGCAACACCATGTCGTCTGCGTAACTAATGCTGTTGATCATAAGACCGTCAACTGAGCAGCCGACCCTGGTGTCGCTGAGCTCAACGATGAGGTCGTTCACATAAAGGCTAAAAGCGCAGGAGATGTTAGCCCTCCCTGTCTCACCCCACATTCAAGAGTGTATTCATCAGACAGCTCTCCAGAGTCCAGACCATCTGACCTGGTTAATCTGATTACCATACCAGTACTGAAAAGTAGTAATTAGTTCAGGTGGCAATGCTATGTCAGATAGTTTCGACCACAATAACTTATAATTAACCAGGTCAAATGCTTTAGAGAGATCCAGGAAAGCAGCATACACAGGCGTCCTTCTCTGGGTATAGTTTTATACGGCTTTTATTTCTTACAGATCGATTTTTGAAAAAGCTCTAGCACTCTGAGATTAATCATCGATGGTTATCATTACCTATTGAAACTAGATGCAAACTGTTAATATAGAGATAGTAAATTGCTACGAATCAATTTCTTTTTTCATTCTATGAAAAAAATGGTTTGATCTTTTATCAGGATTTCTCTCTCAATTGGATCAGTCCCAAAACAAGCATAAAATAAATACTAGGAACAAGTGACCCTTTATGTGAAACAAACCTTACGTGGACTAGCTCGGAGTAATAAAAAGGCTACCTCACCATATTTAGAATAGCCTACCCCGGAGCACCAGTAGAAAACCAATTTAATGTTATTAACTGAGTAATAATATATTTTATTTACAGCACTATAAACCTTTGTCTTTATTCTAAACAAATCGCGTATAAACTGAAGCAATAAAACTCGCGTTTTAACATTAATTTTAATAGCTAGAATGTCATATTCGGAAAATAATGTCAAATGGAATAACTATCCTTGATAATTCCGGTGCAATAGACGTTCAACAACATTACTTACTGCCCACGCAAGTTACATGCAGGAAGAAACTAATTAAATAAACTGGATAAATAAATAGCATTTATTTTATGTTTGTTTACATAGGTACTCTACACACCCGGGTTTACTTGGTTGTGTAAAGTTATATGTAGGTATATGAATAAACTTACTACATACAAGTTACGGTCATCTTTATCACCTTTTTACTTTACTTTGTATTTTGAAAATGAGAAACATAAGCAATTAAATTTGTGTATTCTTCGAAATTTTGATTTATTAGTAGCGTTTCTTGATATGTCAAGAAACGCTACTAATAAATCAAAATTTCGTAGCATTCGTTGTCCTCATAAAACACCATAACCATGCATTTATTTAACTAGCCTTTGGTTCGTTAATTATAATTATAATTGTAAAATATCAAACTAAACTTTCAGATTGTGCTTTTTGTAAGCAACTTACTATTTTTTTTTACCTGGCTGTAATAAAATGATAAAATACAATTATAATTAAAAAAATAACGTTTTAACAGAAAGAACCACAGACTTGCAATAAGATAAATAATGTTCAACGTACAAGACAAGTTTATTTAAGTAAACACTGTAATAAAATAACAATTAAAGCTCAATGAATTACTAATGACTCAGATAACTTATAATATTATACGACGTATGAAATAATGTTGTTACTTCATGTAATCACGAGTGCTAATTGTTGACACGAACTAGGAAAGCCTGTTAGAAATGAACATGGCAAACGTTTGTACAATGCGTACGCAATTCCTTTTATCTTTGTGATGGTGGAGTGTGTGACGTCACATTTTTAAGGCGCCGATCCACTACAATTGCATGCCCTAGCGATATGCAAAAATGTTGGATGCATACAGAAATTAAGAATGTAGATGTAGTTGCACCCTTATGACAATACACACTGCAAAAATGTAATTTATTTCAATGACTAGTCAGTTTTATTTTAATTTGTTAACATAAGTGCATAATATAAATTTTTAGTTTTTGTTGCAACACACTGCAATAGCAACGAGTTTAAATTATATTTTAATCATTAATTTTGATAATAACAACTGTTGATAAGTTTCAAAACATAAAGCGCAATTCGTTGATTGACAGATTGATTCGAATATTCATAAGGTAGACTGAGTGCAACCAATGTAGGTACTTCGCAATAGAAGCATGCACCAAAAGTTATTTATAGACGGACAAAATAATTTTGCATAAATAACGTTATAAATTCAATGACGTCCGCTTGGGGTGCTGATTTGCGGCCACCAGCTGTAACTGAGGTTGCATGTGGGTTCCAGTACCACCAGGTATCCAGGCGGGAGTAGGATTAGAAAGATAATTTTAAATAAACTGCACTTAAAGAAAATTGATAAAATTCGCTATAAAAGGTACTTGAATGCTCTACTAATAGTACTATGAATAAACATACTCGTATTAAAAAGAAAAATTGAAAAGAGCTTTGAAAGCCAATGTGTTTCAGCTTGCGTTCAGGGAGTTAATAGTCTGATTATTGGAACATTTATTAATAAATCCGAATGACTCAAACTACCTCTTAGTAAGGTGGCGCCTGGCAGTGTTCAAGCTTACTCAGACATTCGGCTAGCACAGCAAATGGATGGTAGGTCTAACCCGAGCCAATGACGGCAGCCAGAGATTAAGTAAAGCAAACTGACGCACGATGGGTTAAATACAGCTGCGATTGCGCCCACGCATTCACTTCAGACCTATCACCGTTAATCGCAAATCAACAGAATTATTCACGGGAAAAACGATTTGTCATCATCACTACGAAAGTGACCTTTATTAAAAACTATTTTTTAGATAAAACACGGATGTTGAGGCTTTTTCAGGAATGGTAAGAAAATAATTGTAAATAAAATTAATTAAAATTCAATAGGTGCTAATAAACATTTCAATGTAGTAAGTACATAAATAAGTACCTATTAGCGGAATTATTATTGTCCTCATGACGTTAAGTTACCTAACTTGGCCACCAAACCGCTAACTGCACCACAAACACCTACATAATAATTAAATTTCATAAACATATTATTTAGGACATACGGTATATTCAAAGTTCAATACCACTACAATAACAAAAACGTTACGCGTGATCTACAAAATTTTTCTGTCCGATAAAGATAAAAAGATCACAGTTTGAACTTTAAACTTATCGCTAGAACTTTTCTGTCATTCAGCTAGAGACTTGATAATGTCATTCAAGTATTTTTATTTCTTTCAGATTTGTTGTTCGGGTCAGTGAACTTACACTTTTGAAGGTAAAATAATAAGACCAAGCTTCTGACATTGTTTTAATGATGTCATCGGCATTTAGGATGACATTAACGAATAATTCAGTAAAATGAACTATGTACAAACATAGGTTTTCATTTCAGTAATCATGAACTTTACTTTTGAATCAAGTTTTGGGCGTCGCGGCGTCGTTTCATAAATTATATGAACATTATGACAATTAGGGGAGACCAAGGTGAGTTGTAACAGAGGAGAGTTGTGACATGGTCGATTTTTACCCGACTGTGCCAGAAGGAGGGTTATGTTCTTAGAAACCTATTAACTATTAGCTACTATTATGTATTCTACTATGCTATTAGCGAGCACGCAACAGCGCGCATTTGTTAGCTCGAGACTTGAACTAAAATACGCGCTCAGTGCGAGCTCGTTAGTAGTTACTAATAAGTTCCAAAAAATCAACAATGTCACAACTCTCCTGTGATATAACTCACCTCTGACTCCCTAAGATCAATACTGCAAAAGATTCATTAAATATTTGCGAAGATAACTCAAAGCCATCCATTCTAACATCCGGCAAATTGCGGGATAGTATCGGACGTTCGTTTATCTGAGTTCTAGACCTTTGCCACCACTCCGAGGCAGGGCGAAAGTAGGACTTATATTACAGTTATTTATTACTAATGCATCAGAATATCAAACGTACTGCCGATATAAATTGGAGCTATAAACAAACTTATTGCTAACTTATTTGTGCTCGTATTTCCTTTCGGTCTATTCGTAGTTGTGGTTACTTAATTTTACGACTGCAGTTAATAGAGACGTAAGACGATTTACTTTAGGCTAACTTAAGTACCATTTGACTTTTATGTGAAACCAGTGCCCGACATTACAACCTTACCAACGACATTTTTAACAGCTTTCAAAGCTCAAAACACAAATTTTCAATAATTTAGATACCACACCTTCATCAATAGGTAGGTCTTATCAAAGTGACGGCAATTTAAACGCAAATTATAAATATTAAATGATAATTTTCTAAAATTAATAATAAACGCTGTCATGTACCGCATTGATTTATCGTTCTGAATATCTATGTACCTAGTTAGCATTTAAAGTATTTTTATGTGTACTTAACAAGTATTATTCCCATTCACTTTTGCATAGGTTAAGAGCCATTTCACAAAAATATTCCGCGCGAATTTAGGTAAAAGCTGTCAACGCAACGTCAAAAGAGTAAAAAGAACGCTGAAATGGACAAAAAAATCTTGAGCCGTGACCGTATTAAGACTTGATTTAAGTTATTAATTTTAAGGTAGAATGAGGTATTCAAACTTGATAAATTAATTTAAATTTTTAATAGAGTTTAATAAGTCTTTTATATTTCGATTCATAATGAAACACGAATAGGTATAATATGTAAAATATATTTAAGTACAAAATAAAGACAGTCACATAGTGAAAAAAAAATCTGCCCCTTTACAGCTCCATCATCGGGCCCTGGATACGAAATATTCGTCAAGGCGAATCACACAAGCCCAAACTCCATAGGGTTCTATTGTTTTGTTACGGAGGTGGCCATTGCATCTCCTCCAGATCCATTATCAGACAGAGCTAAGAAATAAATAAATAAATATTATTATAAGTAAACAAATAACTAAAATAATTCATCTTACTATCTTACTTCTTACTAGTCTTACTAATATTATAAATACGAAAGTTTGTGTGGATGTCTGGATGTTTGTTACACTTTCACGCAAAAACTACTGAACAGATTTTGATGAAACTTTACAGTACAGTACAGCAGTACTAGGCAGTCTGTGTTCAACTATCACTCGGGTCGGAAGTTCCTATCGCAAAACCTTTGGTTCACTCAGTTCCAATACGACTCTAGTGCTGTGTGTAATTATTTTCGTGAATACACTGAATTTATTAATTTCTACGAGTGGATTTCATTTTGCCTGAGACCTACGCCATGAACTCTGAACCAGAAGACCCTGTCGCCAGCGACAGCGACGCTCATCCATCCCTGGCGTCGACCAGAATAACAATGTTAGGCTATAATTTATGACGATCTGTGACAAATTAAATTTCAAGCGGGTGAAGCCGCGGGCAATACTACATATTTCATACTAGCTTTTTGCCCGCGACTTCTTCTGCGATGAAGTGGAAAATGGTTCTAATAGAATTAAAATATTCTAAGAAAATTAATTTTGTTAAAATAAATGATTATATTTTTTGATATAAAATCTACAAATTATTATGTTTAAATATTTGAGTACTTACAAAATTATGAGATCTTTCTAAAACAAAATTAAAACACTACACCTGCCGCAGATTTCTTTGTAAACAATGTTTTTTTGTTTTTCCTTCAGGTGCTAAAATCACCAGGCTATTGTGTGCGCATACTCTGGAGTATGCCACATACAACTGGTCGTCGGAGAAGCATAGATTTCCATTAAGTCTACTCCCGCTACCATATGGAACTCCGCTAAAACTCGTGAGGGCGCCAACACTTGCTTTTTATAGAAAATTAGTATGAGCAGCTGCGCACGCGGTTGCCCGTTGCAGGCTCTATGCAACCACAGTATTTTAAACCGTGGTCCCTAAGCATGAGATGGGAAACTGCACTCTCTTGAATTCTCTTGAATTTGATGGTGTTAGGGGAATCCTAGGAATGAATACAGACTTTCCAATGGGATCTCCTCATCAATATTGCGAAATTGCGAGTTGCAATGCAATGTTACGTTTTCACTTGTTATTTTATTGTAATCTGACCTTGATTTTTCAAACACGTGTCAAAAAAAACAATTAAATCAAAAGTAGGGGAAAGTAGTACGAGATGATCCCCTTAAGCGGGAATCGCTGTAAAATACATATTTTTCAAGGTAAACCAAAAATAAAGACGATTACTACTAGTATATTTATCTATCCAACTTTCCTTATACTCAAAACCAGAAATAATTTAGGTTTCATTAAAATATTTCATTTTTTGCAAAACCTTACAAAGTGATCATCTTGTACACCCCTGTGGGTAAGATGATCCCCCAGGTAGGGGTAAGATGATCCCTATGATTCTGTTCTATGATCTATTCTTTTTTGGTTATATTCCTTTCGGAGTACATAATTATGCGAACAAATCGTTAAAAAGTTAGAAAAGAAAAACATTTACGAATTAAATAACGAAAATAACTGATTCTTTCTTAGTGCATGCTAAAAAGCATTTAAATAATTGAAACGCTTTTTGGCTGGAGCTGTGTTGAATATATCACAAATAAATTCACCTGCTTCATCACCAGCGTTGCCAGTTTTTTTTTTCGCCAAGTCGGGACTTTGGTACTTTTTGAGTGAAAATAGCGGGATTCTTCCGTCAGAAGCGGGACATAGTAAAAAAACGTACACAGTGTGAGTCACGATAAAGTGCACCATATAAATTAAGGTGAAACTAGACCTATTTTTATCGATAAAAAAGAGCTCAAAAAATTTTTAAGTTTTTTTTTTTAATTTTATACATAGAACTTTTTTCTTCCAATTACTTATTGTAAAGAAAACGTAATAAATTTTAAACTAAGAGGTAGATCCTGATAAAATAAAAACAGTAATAATGCTAAATAATAGGCAATACTAAAAAAATACATAAAATGCTCAGAAAATGCCAAAAAATAATAAAAAATTATACCTACTTTTTGAAAAAAATCTGCTTTTAAATTCGTGTTTTTTTGGTTATTTGATAAATTTCTCCAAATAATGCCCCTATAACAGGTGGTTTTTATTACTTTGTGTTATTATTTATCGTATTACCTTTGTAAAACCAAAAATCACATGTCTCTATCCATATCACAACGTTTGCAATGATCGTTTGAACAAAGGCCTGCCACCAAATTATTCTACGCTATAGTCTGGTGAAGTGAGAGTCTCTCTCCGAAAAGCGGGACCGAGCCTGTCCCGCGCGGGACATTTAAATTTGATTTAAAAATCGGGACGTCCCGCCAAAATCGGGACGTCTGGCAACGCTGTTCATCACCCTCTACCCCAGCACATGCTTTATGGCCCCATTTTCCACATGCATAACATTTTATCCATCCTTCACCCTTGGTATCGCTTGAAAACTTTTCTGTTCAGTACAGCCATTCAGTATCATCTCCTTCAGACTCAGGTGAGTTATATGAAGTTCTCTTTCTTTTATTTCACTTCTCTTTACCTACTCCATTGACTTTTTTGTTTTAATTCCCAGGGATCATCTCGTACATATAGGAAGGGATCATCTTGACCCAAGTCCCACTTTTTGTTAAATATTTGCTAAAATAATCTACAAGTACGCGGCTACGTTTTTATAGCCAAAATATTAAAATTAAACTTATTAGAAAGCCTAACGACAACAGTAATTACATTTAACATTGTTTCAATAAAAGTAACATAAGCTCAAAGTCATGCCTATTTTAGATCAGAAGTACACAATTTTTCTTTTTTCTCGTCAAATTCGATGTATCGCTCACGCCACCATTACGATTTGACTGAGGCGGGGATGTGTCCAGAGCTATGTTTTACCAGTGAAAGAAACTAAATGACGTTAGTGGTTTCAGCACAATCGCGAAAGATCATCTTACCCCAGGGGATCAACTCGTACTACTTTCCCCTACTAAGGAATATTTCATTGATATCAACTTAGAAACAAGCACAGATCACAGAAACTAAAGGGAAATGTGACAAGGGACAAATTGGAACATATTGCTTGTGAAAGCAATGATGACAGTAGCGACGTCATTATGTAAACAGTTTATATTGCTTGCATAGTACTAAAGATTATTCGAACGTTGAATACTGATACCGCAGTGGATAATGAGCACATAATTTGATTTCTTTGTGTGTGTGAATTTCTAATACGACACTGAGTTTCGAACTCGGCGCATTACTTAGCATCTCTCTATATTTCTATGGAACCAAGTTATCTCCAAAATAACATTCGACACCTTTTTAACATAGTCAGGTAATAATTTTAATAAAATACGAAGCACGTCATCTATCAATAGGATATATGCATATTTTAGAAGTTAATAAATTATGCATAAAATATAAACACTAGAAGTTTAGTTAAATCGTAGAATTTCTGAAAAACAAGTACTAAAATCGTACTGAAAAAAAGTATTAATATGTTATCTAATTTATTTATTAAACGTCGAATTTTATCAAAGATTTTGTACTATAATATAGTTTTTGAAAATATTTTATAGCCTACATAGAAAAAAAATTAGGATTCTAAATCGTGAAAGAATTTTTTTTCGGAGCTATTGCCTCCAAACAAACAAACAAACAATCAAATCTTTCCTCTTTTATTACTATAGACTTAACAACAAAGCTTCCCTCTCGAAACAAAACGCTTCTTTTTTTTCTTCACGAAACAAAACTCAAAGCGGATAATTATATAAACAAATCTTTGAACAATTTCACAGCGCCATCTAGTCCAAAAGTAGGCAACCAATATGCTTGTGTTAAGGGTGCTAGCATAATGGATATACTTTTTTATAATTTATTTATTAAATTAAATACATGGTACCTACATAATTATTATACATAGTTACACCCAGATCCGTCAAAGAAATTAAAATTCATCATTTCAATTTCTGCTCGGCCGGCCGACTCGAAACAGCCTCTCGGCATAGTATCAAATTTATTTGGTCGCCGTACAAATCACCGCTTTACGACACGAACGCACGTAAACGTCACGGCGGGAAAAATGACACAGGTCCTGCCTTGACGGGCGCTCGCGCCATACTAATCGATGTCGGCTTGCGCATTGTAATTTATACTGATATTCACATCAATATTTTGACAAAGTGGTTACTAATATTTAAACAATAACTGTAGAAATCAATTCTACAATGAATATTCTTTATTATGGGATACTTTTATTGCAGTTATTGCTGTGTTTTTAAACCAAAAACCACGATCAAAATGTGACGTTAATCTTCAAATTTGCCAAATTATTTTTAGATTTTACTCAATAATGGTAATGAAATTCAAGAATCTATTTCATTAATGGACTACAAGAATATATGTCCGATGATTACTATATATTTTTAAGCTTATTATATGAGCATAAATAATAGATACAGGACTTTGAAAATGAGTCTGCGGCAATTTTTCCGTAAAATGGTTGTGGGAGATGGGGCACTGTGAATTAAGCAAAAGAATTTTAGTAAATCCGTTTCATTAATGGTCAACACCAAGGATTGACCTATCTTTCGCAGTTATTAAATAATCTCTGGGTGTTGCTTAAGATAGTAATTCATGCTTCCAAAATCTTAGAATTTCGCACGAAAATGTAAAATGGCTCTTAAACATCTTCAATGTCCAGGTTCTGTGACTATAGTGACCTTTCGTTTAGTTGTCTTACCCATTTATGGTTACAAAGCTTTAACATATATTTCTGGAGGTTCATGTCAAGTATCAATTTCGTGGGCAATTAAAATAGCTTGTTAATTGTGACTTACACGTGATACTTTAATAAATTAAAATGGTTGTCTCTGTACTCACATCCGATGTCCTTACGTGTTATGTAGAGACCCTGATTAAGCAAATATTGTCTAAGTCATAGCAGGCAGTATAGTAGGTACACAGTCCTTTCTTTAACAACTAGCTTACAGCAATTGTCATCAAAACATACTCCCACGTCGCTATCTCCCCAGCCGACTATGCAGTGATACAAACCACACGGTAGTCCTTTGCCGGCTTAACAAAACTCTAGTGCCTGCAGGTGGCTACCAACCATATGCTAACCTTAATGCTGAACTGCACAATCAGCTGAAAGGTCGAGGAAAGCTGGCTCAAACATCGTTATGCTGATGACGCTTATTATACCTTTGAATTCAGATCTTGATAAATATCGTGGTAACGTATAAAATAAAAAGATTCAGACTTCAGAGGCCAAGCCCAAGAGTCACCACTTCACTTCAATGATTTTTTCAGTTTCAAAAAAGATTTCATCAAAATAAATACGAATAAACTACTTTACCTACCCACAGGAATTCGTGAAGATTTAATGAGAGATAGTGTTCAGGAGATGAATGAACACTATCTCTCATTAAATGGAAATAATGTCATAGACCTTTAACGATAAAGTGCATTTGATAAGGTGGAGGACAGAAGAGACAACCGTGGCTTTTTCGTAATGCGTTAATCGATTGCTGTCATCAAGTGCACTGCCCTCGGTGAATATCATTAGTGCATTTATGCATTAATGATGTCAGTGATGTCATATTAAAATCTTACTCTGGCCGGATAATGGGATATTGTTCGACCGCGTAGTAATTGTAGATTCTGATAACAGAAAAAAAAATGTATTTAGCACGAGATAGACTTTTTATGTGAAAAGTTGTTAAGAAAATTATTGTCAGTGCAGCATGCTTTATTGATACACAAAAATATCAACCGAACTGAAAACCTCCTCCTTTTGTTGAAGTCGGTTAAAAAGGAAAGGGATCTATGATGGTTTGAACGACTAAATTCAAATTAAACCGAAAATACTTACATATTAAAAAAAAACACTAAGTAAGCCATTATTTTGATGGCGCCAGTCCTTCTTTGAAGTAATAGACCAGAAAAATATGACAAATCTCTCCTGCATTCCTAAGTAATTATTCCGACACTGTTAAATTTTCGGAACTGGGTGACACTTCGGAAGATAAATGGCTGTGGAATCACAGATCGCCAATGATGCGACCGTTACGCACACAATGCCCCAGATAAGATATATTGATTTTTGTCGAACAAAAGTTTATGTCCTTTGCGGCGTAGCGCTAAGTGGCGACCCAAGCTCCACGAAGACATTCTTGAGATAAGGCTGCATTGCAAGTCGATCACTCACCCACCACTGCTGCGCTTCTCTCCATCTTAAGGCGTCCTTCGCAAAGATACCTTTGTTACTTATCCAGTTTTACGACTTCGGCGGGTGGCCAACGCGATGTTGTCTTCAAATTAGTGTTGTAAAACGCAAAATGCAAAAAACAGGGCTGTAATTCATTTTGTTTTAAATTATATTAATAGCAAAAAATAGAGACTAGTATTAGTAACTCTCAGTCATAGACCACATAAATAGAACATTACCACAAAGTATAAAGGTATCAGAAACTTTGTATATCGTTTTTGAGCAGATAATGGTTCAAATAATGAGACCTATTATATTGGCAAGATTTCAATAGAAGAATTTAAGAATCATACAAAATGCCAACTATTGCCGACATATTCTAGCTCTCGGTTAGATTTTAACCATTCTTTAATCGTTCAATGCTAACTTTTGGTTTAGCTGTAAGGAACTGCGGCAATATAAGCCCTCGTCTTATACAAGAAGTTTTACTCCTGTAAAACTAATTTTTAAATGTGCTGAAGACCTGAAACATCATCATCATTCTACTACACATTTGGGATAGGTAGGTACCTACTTAACCGAAGAAAGTTTTTTACTCATGTGGCGAAGTCACAAAACATTTTTGATAAGTGAGTAGTGGATTGTCCTTTTAGTAGTGTTGAGAAAATATCCGGCACCCCAACCTGAAAAAGAGACGGTTCATCGCACATTTAGCTCTCAGAGGTCAATGCAATGCATCTAATAAAGATAGCACAGCTATGCATCTGGTCGATCTCGTAAAAGCGTACAACGTGACTGTTGTCTGCGCGGTTTACGACCCAATAATGAACGAGTTTATTCAATTATCGATACTAAGAAGCGACGACCGATGCCAGAGGGATGACTGATTTACGCCTGTCACAATGTTCCCGAGCGATGATCTCAATGCTCACTGTACTTAATACTTAACACGTCGTTATAATTTTAATACAATCGACACACATACGATAATGTTAAGAGACAGTTATTAGTAGATCGCCGGTGCAACATCAAACGGCATAATATCTTAGACGTATAACAAATGGCTAGAGCATGTTATTTCTTCCTCTAATGATTTGTCCCTGCCATAATTGATTCTGAGGTCTCATTCTAAAATAATATTTTGATTTACGGGTACTGCGCTCTCATAAACGATTATCTAAATAATTGCATAATCTTCCGATTTTGTACCGAACCTCTTATATATTAAAGATTTAAAAAAAAATATAATACTGCGCTGTAGCTGCGCTGAAATAAATGAATCGTGTATGGCATATTTTGTAAACTCTACTACCTAATAAATTATCAAGGACTTTTCAGCACGACTGTACTTTTGTAGGAATGCCCCAGATCGGGTCCAGACAATTGATGCGAAATGTCTGGCTCGCCAAATGGCTCGTTGAAACAAGTTCGTAACAAGTTTTGGCACAAAAGTATGTAATGCTGTGAAATATGACAGCATTGACGACAAGACTGCGCGGCTGTGGATCGAATTAACTAATTGGGGAGGTTTCGTCGCCAGCCAATTGCCCCTGTCTCGCTTATTTGTATTTATCACTGGCCACATACAAATTCAGAATTTGCCGAGCATTTAATCAGAGAAAAATGTTTCAAAGATACTTTTTTTTAAAAGTAAACAAAATTGTGTTGGGATCAAACAAAGATCTGCAAAAGTGCAAAGCTATTGAGTATTCCTATACTAATGTATGAATTCCCTGTAATTTCAGGAAGATCATTAATTATGTAATAATTGCTAATTAATGTAAAGTCACGCTGTAGAGAATGAAACTTTGATATGCAGACTGAAAATTCCATGGAACTATGAGAACTAACAGCCTGCCTTGCCTATGTATAGGTAGTGATTGTCAATATTAACATAATATTAACTATCATCATAATTTACTTACGAAAACAATGTGATCATAATTTCATTTTACATTACTAATAAAGATCAAACTAATGTCAACTGAAACTTTTGCTAAAAACATTCCTATTTACAAAATTGCTCTACATTTTACTAGTCTGTGTGTTTACAAAAGTCTTCGTCCAGCCATTGTATAGAATGGGCGTGTGAAACTTGTAACGAATTCGCATGAGTTGTGCTTTACTGAGCTGAAACTCTACCTCGTCTAATAATGCTAATGACACACATACGACCAGACCAGACGTTACCATACAATGTAACGAAAGAGAAACTAATAAATTGGAAGCAAAGGCAATGTTACTAGAGGTATACATTACATATTTATAAAAATTAAAGCGTTATTGTCTAGTACTAGTCCAGTCAATGAATGCTTTAACGACGGTGTAGAGAGAAATCCCTGGAACACAATTTTTGACCTCGGGACTTTATTAGACTAGTTAGGAGGTGAACATAGCAAAAGTCCCCGCCCTTACTTAATTTTGATTTAGTCGATTTTCTCCTGATGGAAACATGTAAGACTAAAATAAAATTTCCAATATTACAGACCTTCTAGAGCAGATGCCGCGAAAACTATACAAGATATAGAAAAACTTGACTATCTCACCTGTAGCATATTGAATAAGCTTTTTTTGGTTCATAGTAGTCATGTCACTAGGACACATAGTTTCCGAGGATTAAGCGAAAAACCGAAAAGTGGTATCTTTAAACCCCCCTCTCCACGCCGGCTCAAGGGCTAAGGGCGGGGACTTTTGCTATGTTCACCTCCTAACTAGTCTAAATAAAGTCCCGAAGTCAAAAATTGTGTTCCATGGATTTCCATCTATTATGCTTTATTAACTGGACTATACGCATAGTACAAACTTTGGTTAGTTTGGGACTAGAGGCGTAGTTTAAAATGTCCAAGGATATTTATTTATTTGTTATTATGGTGAAATTAACTTTCCTTTTGTCTGTTAGTTAGCTTTTCATTAATTTCGGTTAAGTCTATTAAAGATAAAAAGTTAACAAACATTTTATATTACACAGCTACATGCAGTATACACAAAAATCTTTCAATTTTTTTTAGGAAATAACATACTCAGATCATACTCAAGCGCAACCTCCAAGTCCTCCGATCATTGCTCATCATCGTTATTGTTTATGGAATAAATGACTATGACTATGACTATTGTACAGTCAACAAATACAGTCAAGATTAAACTTATTTCGTTCGTTCGTTCGTTCGTTTCAGCCAAATGACGTCCACTGCTGGATCTTGGCAGCGCAGGACCGTGCATTGTGGAAAACCTTGGAGGAGGCCTTTGTCTAGCAGTGGACGTCATTTGGCTGAAACTTATTTCAATAAGTAAAATTATCGGATAATTTAGTCGTTACCGACAACAAATGGATTCAATATTAATAAATTAATATAAAAAAGTAATGGGTGGCTGCCGGTAAACAAAAATAATGTACATAGGACGTATAAATTTATTGTCTGCGCATCTCAACTGATCTCAACACATATTGATTGCAGTGGATTTACTTAATAATTCGTTTAATTCCCGTTACACTGTAACGGTTACAGAGTTAGTTCCTTCGGTTTGTGACAATATGACACACATGGTTACGGTTAACTACTCATCGTTATTTTATAGCACACGCTGTTTGTACATAAATTTGACACGCCAGTAGTAAAACACAAGTAAAATGAAACGTTTATGTGTTTTTCTTGATTTGATTCTATTTTATTGTCCGATCTCACGATTTTACGGCTTTCTTTCCCACGACCATAATACAAAGCCATCGGTTGGATTCCTAGCACAATTTATTGCGTACTAACAGAATGTCGAGATTACTTGCAAAACGCAATAATTATTCCTACGGCCGTTTTATTGTTTGTTTTATGTTAAGCGAACTAGCTTCAGTCCCCGACTTCACTCGCGTTTACCACCATTCAGCCTGTTACAGAATGTCTTCATCGGGCACATTTTCCGAAAACAAACACTTTATTACCTGTGACATAAGAAATGATGATCGCTAAACAAAATTTACACCCCTTAATGCAAGTAGATAAATAGGTAGGTACACAATAGCCAAGCTCTACCTAAGTACCTATAGTTTTACTTTCTGTTCTGTTAAATTCATTAAAATTGCTTAAGCTCACTGATTCAGGCGTAATAAAAAGCGTAACTGATAGACAAACTAACTTTCTTACAACTACAGTAAGTATGGAGTACATTCATTAAACTTTACGCGAACCAAGATCTATTGTACAGGTGGAAAATGAGTTAAGCCAAGTGTAAAGTAACAAAGCCTATGTACCCACCAACTTTATTTAACTACCTACAAATGTAGTTCTTCAGTCTACTGCCATTTGTCACATTAGCTATGATAAAGAATGGACATAAACCAAGCTTTTTATTTAGTTACGTATGTACATTTTGGGTCTAAATAAAAAATAGTGGAAAAGTTACGAATAGTTACCTACGAAAATTTAGAAAGAATGCCTTCTACTTCTTCTTTAGAAAGAACACCGAATACCTTCTGGAGAAGATAGAGAAATGATTTAATACACCTTTGACAATCAACCGCTGTCGAAATCAATCATTACGAAAAAAAAATGCATTTAGGTAATTCGATCCCACGGAATTCGTAAGTTTTGGGATCAGTGCCTAACTAAATGAGACACTAAAATTAAATACCTACTAGAACTGTTTAGTTACCTTACATGAAGGTAAAAATCTAAAAATCATTGTAAACTCTGAATGTGTGAACAAGTTATCTAGGTTATCAGTAAAGCTTATCAAATCTTGTAATTAATTTAGTTCTGCCTAATTCTAGATGTTTACTAAGCCGCATATTAAGTATGTACTTGGATTATAATTGCGCTTTATATGGAACATTTCTATACAAATATTATTATTACCCTTATCAATCTGCCGATTACTTCCTGAACAGTTTCCGTCAACTGAGCAATAAAATGGCAATAAAACATGATATATTTACAATATGAAATATTACACCAGTAGGTAGGTACACTACTCAGTACTCACTCATGCGAATTAATAAACATTATTAATAAAGCTTAGGAATGGATGAATGAATACTATCTAGTCTATCTAGTAGGTGGGGGACACATAAAATCGATTTATGAATGAAAGCTTAATTAACTGATGGTCCTCAGTAGGTAGGTACCTAAAGTGTATAATTTCTTGACTCTGAAAATAAGTAGGTACCTATTTTTTTAAATAACTTACCTATATCATAATTTTAGTCATTAATCCACGTATAAAACTACCGTGCCATAGGTACGCATACTAATTTATGATTCATTGTTTGTTGTTACCAAGTGGTAATTAACAAGTTACGTTAAAATTTTGTGGTTAATTCACTGTCAGTAACTGAATGAAGCCACATTGTCGGCACCTAGTTTGTTAATGGGAGGCGCGATAAGCGATTCGTCATGTCTGGGATATAATTAGATCGAGGACTCATCCCGAATCCTATCGGTAAGTCATTTAGTCCAGCTACCAAAGTCTTCCGAGAATGTCGAATGACGTGCCTGATAGCCTAATTTTAATTTTTAACTACAAAACAATTAGATGAGTAACAGCATTAGAGCTTTTTACGTGGAAAAGTCGCTCTACTTGTACCGTGTACCTAGAACCACGGAGTTTTTAAAGCCGCTAAAAGCGTTTATCACAGTCAAACTACATTTTATTCTTCTGTGCGTGTGTTTGTCAAATAGGCTAACATTATCTCCTCATAACCGGCTGGATCGATTCGGTTGATGTTGGATATTTCAATGTTCCTGGCTTATAACCCGGTAGGTGGCGCGGCGCTGTTATCGGTGAAGAAATAAATAATTGAAAACCTAATGAGAAAGAAATCCAAAAAGTATGATAGAAACGCAAATCTATTTGTTGAATATGGCGCTGTTTGGCGTTGCGTGTGGCACGGAAACGTTTATATTATATGTATGTTACGGCTAAAGATAGATGTGAACATAAACTTAAGATTAGCCTGCTAAACTTAAGTTTATCTTCGACGAGGTGTTAATGTTAGTTTCTTCTATCTTTAGCCGGCTAAACTTAAGTGTAACCGCAGGCCCTTGGCTAAAAATGTAGAAGGAAATGGAAAAGGAAACAATGTAATAATGTTTACTATTTTGACACGAAAACTTTATTAAAAAATAATCACTTTCATTACACATACTTTTATGTACCTATGTAGGTATTCAAAATTACAATTATTACAATAACAAAATATTAACTACTTAAAACAATATCTAGGTACCTAATCATTAAAATAAAATAATAAGGAACCATTTGGTCATTACAGAATCTCCTGTAGGTAGTATTTAAAATTACAAAATAAAACAAAATAAAACTTCTTCAGTGTTAATTACTTAAAACAATATCTAGTCACAATTGTTAAATAATATGGAGCTATTCTTTGTCTCCCCACCGCCGCCTCTAGCCCTCCGCCGGCCTGGCGCGCCCATCGAATACATTTTTAGCCGTATCGTTTAGGCTAATGTGCACATTAGCCGGCTAAAGATGGAATATCATGACGCAAACTAACATGTTACCGAACTTTAGCTGCTTCTCGAAGCTAAACTTAAGTTTAGCCGGCTAATCTTAAGTTTATGTTCACACCTATCTTTAGCCGTAACATGTAGAAGATAAACATGGCGATGAAAAGGTTAAAAACTGAAGACTTGGCTGTATACCATAATGCCTTTGTTTTTCCTCCTATCAAAAAACTATCACTGTCAGCTGTCAATGTCACTTTGTTCTGTTCTGTCACTGTCAAAAATAAATAACAGTTTTGCCGCCGGCTGGCGAGTTAGTATTTCTCTTACTTTGAATGAAAATTATTACCCAATTTACCAACGTAACTTGATGTTTTTCCGAATATTCATTCAGGTAAATAATTGTGGCATATTTCTTTAAACAGAAAGTATAGCACCTATGTTATTCTTTGATAAAAAATGAACTTTTTTTCATTCCATTCCAGGTTATTGGCGGGAAAGCTACATGACATTGTTTATCAATCAAAACATCTTTTTAATTGTTTTCACCAGTATTCACGGATCAGGTACATAAACAATGGACAAAAGAAAACAATCCAAAGGGCCGCCACCAAAGAGATTCAAATCGCACGATGACGTCGAAGATAATGACACGCCATGCAGTTTTGAAGAGCAACTCGCTGGAATGGAATGCGAGTTTGACTCGCAAACAATCTGTGGTGAGGGGCCAGAAAATCAAACAACAAATATGAAATGGAGCAGACCACCGCCACCTGATTTTGATCCCAAGAAAGAAAAGTTAGTATTTCAACAATTGGATATCGACCATTACAATGGGCAGCCTATCCAAGGAATGTCTGGATCACAGATATGCCCAGTCCCTATCATGAGGATGTATGGTGTTACAATGGAAGGTAACTCAGTATGTTGCCATGTTCATGGATTCTCACCCTATTTCTATGTAACTGTACCTGTTAATTTCACGGAAGCTTCTTGTATTGATTTGAAAAACACTCTGAATAATGCACTTCTAGAAGATTTGCGTCTGAACAAAGATAATATTAGAGAGTGTGTTCTGGAAGTAAGATTGGTCAAAGCTCGTTCTATTATGTACTATAAAGGAGATAATGATATAGTATTTGCAAGAGTGTCTGTTGCATTACCGAAATTGATTGCAGCATCACGGAGACTAATTCACAAACAACCAACATCATTTGGTTTGATGGACCCATCTTTTTATGAAACTAATATTGATTTTGACATTAGATTCATGGTAGATACTTCTGTGGTTGGCTGCAGTTGGATTGAATTACCAGAAGGAAAATGGACATTGAGATCAAAAAATACACCAATAAAACCAGAGTCCAGGTGCCAAATTGAGGTAGATGTTGCTTGGAATGCATTTATTTCTCATCAACCTGAAGGAGAATGGTCTAAAGTAGCACCAATTCGTATATTAAGCTTTGATATTGAATGTGCAGGCAGAAAAGGTGTATTTCCAGAACCAAATCATGATCCTGTCATACAAATTGCGTCAATGGTTATCAGACAGGGTGAATTAGAACCATATTTAAGAAATGTATTCACATTGAATACATGTGCCCCCATAGTGGGATCTCAAGTACTAAGCTTCCAGTCTGAGTCAGAAATGTTGGCTAAGTGGTCAGATTTCTTCCGTGAATTGGATCCCGACATTATAACTGGCTATAATATCAGCAATTTTGACTGGCCTTATCTTATCAACAGAGCCAAACATTTAAAGATCAATAATTTTGACTTTTTAGGAAGAATCAAAAACATAAAATCTGTAATAAAAGACTCGATACTCCAGTCCAAGCAAATGGGTCGTAGAGAAAATAAAAGCATTAATTTTGAAGGAAGGGTTCCTTTTGATTTACTTTTAGTTCTTGTGAGAGACTACAAACTAAGATCATATACACTGAATGCTGTCAGTTACCACTTCCTGCAGGAGCAAAAGGAAGATGTACATCATAGTATTATTTCAGACTTGCAAAATGAAAATGAACAGACCCGAAGAAGACTAGCTATGTATTGTTTAAAAGACGCTTATTTACCACTGAAGTTATTAAATAAACTAATGTGCATTGTTAATTATATGGAAATGGCCAGAGTGACAGGAGTTCCACTGCTTTGTTTACTTACAAGAGGTCAACAAATCAAAGTAGTCAGTCAATTATTACGAAAAGCTAAAGATGCTGGTTATTTGATGCCAGCTTATCAAGGCACAGGTTCAGATGATCAATTTGAAGGTGCCACTGTTATTGAACCAAGGAAAGGGTACTATGCTGATCCAATATCAACTTTGGATTTTGCTTCTTTGTACCCAAGTATTATGATGGCCCATAATTTATGCTATACTACCCTTCTACCAGCAAATATGCAGAAAGATCTTGATGCAGATGACATAACTACCACTCCATCTAAAAACATGTTTGTAAAGGCCAATATAAGAAAAGGGTTGTTACCAGAAATTTTGGAGTCCTTGCTTGCTGCTAGAAAAAAGGCTAAAGCAGATTTGAAAGATGAAAAAGATCCATTTAAAAGATCTGTACTGGATGGTAGACAGCTAGCATTAAAAATAAGTGCTAATTCTGTGTATGGTTTCACAGGGGCACAAGTTGGCAAGTTACCATGCCTTGAAATATCAGGCAGTGTCACAGCCTATGGTAGAACTATGATAGAATTCACCAAGTCTGAAGTAGAGAAAAAATACACAAAAGCAAATGGATATAAAGAAGATGCTGTTGTTATCTATGGTGATACTGATTCTGTTATGGTTAAATTTGGTGTCAAAACCCTTGAAGAGAGCATGGAGTTGGGCCGGGAAGCTGCTGAATTTGTGACATCAAAATTTGTAAAGCCCATAAAACTAGAATTTGAAAAAGTGTACTACCCATATTTGCTCATAAATAAAAAAAGATATGCTGGCCTATATTTTACAAGACCTGATAAATATGATAAAATGGACTGCAAAGGTATTGAAACTGTCAGAAGAGACAACTGTCCTCTGGTTTCTAATATGATGAGTACTTGTCTCCAAAAGCTATTGATAGATAGAGATCCAGATGGAGCAGTGAACTATGCAAAACAAGTTATTTCAGATTTACTGTGCAATCGCATTGATATATCCCAGCTAGTTATTACTAAAGAACTGACAAAGAATGATTATGCTGCAAAACAAGCTCATGTGGAATTGGCTAATAAAATGAAGAAACGTGATGCAGGTACAGCTCCTAAACTTGGTGACAGAGTTCCATATATATTGTGTTGTGCTGCTAAAAATACACCAGCCTACATGAAAGCAGAAGATCCCATTTATGTATTGGAGAATAGTATACCTATTGATTTTAACTACTACTTGGAGAATCAACTTTCTAAACCACTTTTGAGAATATTTGAACCCATACTTGGTGACAAAGCAGAATCACTTCTTCTAAAAGGAGAACATACAAGAACAAAAGCCATGGTAACTTCAAAAGTAGGTGCCTTAGCAGCCTTTACTTTGAAAAAAGAAAAATGCATTGGATGCAAAGTAGTCATGCCTAGTGATTCGAAAAAAGCTTTGTGCAACCACTGTTTGGATAAAGAAGGTCAGCTTTACATCACAGAGATATTCAAATTGAGGCAACTACAAGAAAAATTTTCAAGGCTCTGGACAGAATGTCAAAGATGTCAAGGAAGTCTCCATGAAGAAGTACTCTGCACTAACAGAGACTGTACTATTTTTTATATGAGAAAGAAAATGGGTATGGAATTGGATACTCAAGAAAAAAGTGTGCTACGCTTTGGTGAACCAATTTGGTAAATATTGTTTGTAAGCCTGAGATTGCCTGTGTGAAAGGGCCCTTACCTACCTATTATGTAACTCATTTTGTTTTATTAGGATGTTATGCATAAAATAAAATTACTTTAATTTATTGTGTGTGTTTTTATTTTATTGCACATGGCAGAGGATACATAATGACATTAGACAATACATTTTGGAATGTTTTTGGTAAAAATATAAAAATATTTTCATGACATTTTAACCAAATATTTAGTAAAGAAGTAAGGTACAAGTTATGCCCTTTATTTAAGTACAAGTTCATTGTAATTAATAACAAAAGAAAACACTAATCAATGAATGAGAACTCTGTTAAAGGGTAAATGTGAAATTAAGATCCCTCATTTTTATCATAAATCTATGTATTCGAGTTGTCATTATTTTGCCAGATCATACATGGATTTTTATGAGACTTCCGATGTATTTTTACCATATTCAGTTATTTGGTTGCTCTCAATCAATGACGGGTGTCAGTGACATACAGAATGCATTTAAAAAATACGTTGCCCTGTCTGGTGTTTTCAAACTTCACGTTTTTTTTCATAGGATGAGGTCCTCTAGTTAGCTCTAAATAAAGTAATGTTAGTTCATATCTATTTAAAAAAAAAGAGGCATAACTTGTACACACATGAACATTACATTTACGAAACCACAGATGCACATCATACATAGTAACAAAAAACATATCACAGGGATCAACATTTATAGATACATAATAATAATCATCAGCCTCGATTAACATGGAAATAAACAATGTACAGTCGACAGCACTATACATTTTCGTTGCAAAGTCGCAACTACGTAAGATACCACAGTGTTTACGTTGACGTGCTGTCGACTGTACCTATAAATAATCATAAATATTTTCAATTTGGTTTATGAGACTCTAAATTTTAACAAAAATACCTTTAAGACTGAAATAAGCAATTCAAAATTAAATTAACACACTTTCCCAAATAATTAAATTATACTTTATAAAGATAAATAGGGCAATAGAGGGGAATGAACACGAAAGTTTAAGATTTTTATAAATAGTACTACCACAGCCATCAAAGAAAAACAAAACAGCTAAGTATACTTTTAAATGCGAAGGAATTACTTAGACAAAATATTTCCGATTTTCTTATGAATATTCATTTCTAAGTTTTCAATTAACACGATCACTGCTGAAAACACATACGGGTGTGTTTTTTCGATCGCAACGCCTGTGCGGCCGCACACGTTTTACGTGTTTTCTTAATTCTCCATACGGCAGTGCGGGCTCACACGTAAAGCGCGTTTTGCCGTTGTAACGCCTATGCGGCTTCACACGCAAAGCGTGTTTAGCCGACGTAACGACTATGCGGACAACACATACGTCTGTGTTTTGATATAATAAGTAGAATTTATCTCTGTGGAATCTTTATTTTGATAAAGTTTAATGAAAAATAATAAGTGTGTCTTATATAAGGTATAATTAAAGACAAGTGTTTGTATGGATCAAGGGAAAATCATAAATAATAAAAATCGGCGCGGCTTATAATTTCGGTAGGTTAGCTTTTGTGCATATTCTTTTAGTTCGAAATAAAGATAACATTATTTTAGGATCCTTTTATTTGGAATTACTGAGAAATTAAAAAAGGTCAAAAGAGCGCGGCGGCCCCTTTGTTCCGACATAAGTTGTGCATTTTACTGAACTTAAAGGTCAAGAAAAAGTCTATTATTAAGTTTGCACGTGCAGGTCATAAAGATTTTGTATAGAACAAAAGAAAATGATAAGGAACGACGCGGTTTAAAATAGTTTCGGTAGGCTAGCTTTTGTGCATATTCTTAACCCTGAATGCGCGACTTTTTGCTTATGAAAATAAGCTCATTAAATTAATGTAAAATACCTACTATGACTCCAACACTTAGAGACAAATGTTTAAAATAAAGTTGTTTTATTAAAATGATCCTAAAGTATTTAATCAATGCCCCTTAATAATTTAATTTTGATAGTTATATTGGTACCTATATGTATTATTTTTGAGCTTATGATAATTTTTATATTGCTACGAATCTCCCTATAGCCAATACGGGCGGAGCAGTAAAGAAAAATGTTGCGAAAACGGGAATGTTATAAGCTGAAGTTTTCTTTGTTTGAACACGCTAATCTCGGTCACTACTGAACCAATTTCAGAAATTGTTTCACTGTTAATGTACCTACGTGATCCCTGAGTACTATAAGCTATAAATGTACTACAGGAAAAGCCAGGGCAGACCACTAGAACAACAATAAAGTAGTATTTTTTTAACTTTATCTTATTAAAACGTTGCACTCCCGAACCCAGAGAGGTTTTCGCCAAAACAATGTAATTTGTGTAATTTTTATAAAAATCATGCTATAAATAAAGTATATATACAGGATTATAGGTATACCAAATAATAATATACCAAATATAAAATGTAGGTTTCAGCAACACTGCGCATTTAGGGTTAAGCTTAAACGAAGATAACATTATCTAAGTTCTTTTTATTTTCAATTGGAGATAAGCAAAAATACTACAGTAAGTAAATGCTTTGTTCGAAAACAAACAAAAGAGCGGCGGTCCTTTTGTTCAAGAAATAAGTGATAAAAAAGCGGCATTCCTATTGTTCAGCAAAACATATTGTAAAATCTTTACCTGTGTAGTGATATAAAACAATGGACAGGTATATTATGACGAAGCCAAAGGGTGGGGGGTCAGTGAATTGGGTTGTAAATGTACTCAGTCTGCTTTCGACCTCGCAAGTGTTCGGTACGCTCTTTGCTACTGTTCAGTATTGTGAAGTGTTTGTGTAGTGGATTTTACGATGTCCGCCGACGACATTGACAACCAACTTTCGGAAATCTTCCGTGATACGTAAGTACCAATATTTTATTTTATTTTTAATCAAGTTTTAATTGAAAGGAACCTATTGCATAATTTAGTAACCATTTACCTACTTTAATTTTTAAAATAGTATTAATTTAATGTTCATCTATTCATCATTTTTGATCGTCAATATCAACATTAGCTACATTTTACATTATTTTTGAATCTTCTAATTTAAAAAAAAATAAGTATATACATTTTATCTCAACATTTTAATTATGATTGTAATTGTGAAATTTATTATTTATAAAAATAATAAAAATCACTGTCAATTTTATTATCAATTTTGTTTTAATAACTAAACAAGTTAACAGCTACCTATTATTAAAGTAACAACTCATTTTAATACAATTTTTAAATGAATATAAATCAATACGTATTCTGATTATTGTATATACACGGAACTTAATATTATTATGTCACATTGAAATTTATAGGTAGGTACCTACATTACGTCAATAAATTCATGTTTTTGTAAATATATTATTAATATGGCTTTACTTGTGAACTTGCCAATTTTTTATCATGTGTTTATTAATCTTTTAATAATTATTATATTATATTTTATACAATTTTAATCCTTCTTGTCTTTAAAACAGCTGGTCTTTGTTATATTATTGTGGCGTGCGTTTCCATAATTATATCGTAGATAGGTAGGTACTACGTAATTTTTTATACAGTGTTCATTTTTCAAAGTTATTTATCACCTAGGTAATAGGTCTATGTGAATGTTGTCCTAATTTCTCCACAAGAGCTAAGGAACTTAGTCTTGTGTTTCTTAAAATGCAATAAGACATACTTACATAAAAAACGGCAATATTTTAGGTAAAATATTATCAAGAAACACATTTGATTAAACAGCAACCATACATCAGCTATTTTTCATTGTACTGTAGGGATGCCGGCGGCTGGGCTTCCTCATATTCCTCCTCTTCCGAGGAGGAGGATGAGGTCCAAGACCAGGCGGCCGACTCCTCTGAGGAGGATGAGGTCGAAGACCAGGCGGCCGACTTCTCTGAGGATGTGTGGGAACCGACGGGCCAGCTTCCGTCGTTCCCATGCACCAACGTGGGAACTCACAATATAGGACCAGCTGAGACCCCTATCGATTTTTTTAATTTATTATTTAACACCACATTTATGACTATTTTAGTAAACAGCATAAATACCCACGCAATACAAGTGCTTTTGGAGAGCCCACATGAGCATAGTAGAATTTCAAATTGGAAAGATACCAACATAGAAGAACTCTATGTTTTTCTAGGCCTATTATTCCACATGGGCCATATTAAATTAAACAGAATTAACGATTACTGGAAAACAGACGTCTTATACGATCTGCCGTTTAAAAATTTTATGAGCCGCGATAGATTTTTATTAATTTTACGTAATTTGTCTTTTTCCGATCCAAATTTAACTTTTGCCACTACTGATCCCAATAAATTTACCAAACCTATTATAGATTTTTTTAACAATACTATGAAAATGCTGGTGGTCCCTCCAAAAAACTTGACTATTGACGAAAGTGTGGTTTTGTGGCGCGGGCGGTTAAAAATTAGACAATTTATACAAGGTAAAAGGCATAAATATGGTGTGAAATTATATATCCTCACAGACCCTAAAGGCATGACGCAGAAAATTCACATGTATTGTGGATCACATGACGTTCTCCTTCGAGGAAAAGGTCATGCTGATAAAGTAGTGATGATGTTGATGGAAGACTATTTAAACGCAGGACACTCTTTATACATGGACAATTTTTATAATAGCGTTTCTTTAGCGGAAAATCTATTAGCAAATAAAACTTATTTGACTGGTACTTTGAGGGCCAATAGATCACGTAATCCCGAGATTACAAGGGCTAAGTTGCCTAAAAACCAAGTACAATCACGGTACAATTCGCGTGGAGTATGTGTCTCTAATTATAGAGACAAACGAACGGTCCTCATGATATCCACTGAGCACGATGCTGACTTCATAAATTATACCAATAAAAGAGGTCAAACTGTCGCAAAACCTAGAGTCGTCCATGAGTATAATAAGTATATGAAAGGTGTTGACAGGAAAGATCAGATGCTGTCTTATTATGCTTGTTACAATAAATCCACGAGGTGGTATAAAAAAATAATTACACATGTTATGCAAGTCATGATGTTGAATGCATTCATGATGTACAGTAATAGTCAGGCCAATTCAAATTGTAGTTTTTATGATTTCCGTATAAATGTTGTTAGAAAATTGTTAAACGCAGACAGACAGACAAACAGACAGACAGTAACTTCTCGTCGAACAGGGGATTTTATTCATTGGCCATTACATTTACCTAAAAATGCTAAAGGCGTTACAAAACGCAAAGATTGCCGCTATTGCTTAGAAAAGTTGAAACTCCGAAAAGCTGCAACATTTTACTGTACTCATTGCAACAAAAAACCCGGCTTGCATCTTGGTTGTTTTAAAGATTATCATGGTTATCGTTAAGTTTAGTTCATTATTTTGTAAATTCTCCCCGAGTCCAATCAGCCTGGTCCCAATGTCAACGCCTAAAATATATTTATTTTATTATAATTTAGCAAAGTAGGTAGGTAAATGTACTTATCATTTACTTTGTGCTCAGTTATTGTAGCTTGTTTAGATTTTTTATATATTTGCACTTTATCACCATACTCCACATAAAATTAAAATTTTCAGTGCGTATTAAGTCTAATTATTGTTAATTTTCAGTTCTTCCACTGACATTGTTACTAACTATATGTAGTTAAACTTTATTTTAATAGCGATTGCGTCATTCCTGTGTGCTTGTGATGTACATATAAAATGTTATTATATTAATTTATTTCTTAATGTTACATTTAATAATCAACAATTTTCTTTTTTTTTTCAGAGTGCACGCAGTGGAGAATAGCCTTGATATTTTTTTTTTTCATTTTATAATAATAAATGAATCTTTTCTTTTTGTTTCAGAGTGCGCGCGGAGGAGATAAATTTTATTTTCTTTTTTTTTATAATAATAATCCTTTCTTTTTGTTTCAGAGTACGCGGTGCGGAGAAAATAATATTGATTTTTCCCATTTTATTATAATTATTAATCCATTCTCTTTTTTTTTGCAGGGTGCATGCGGTGTATAATATTATTTTATTTTTAGATTATGATATTTTGTAAACTAAAAGTGACAAATGTGTAGTAATCACACTAAAATCACTTTTAGGAATTATTTGTATTAGTTTGTTAATGGCATTTTATAATTTACTATGTAGTATTTAATTTTTATACTAAACATTATAATAGTTTTATGTATATTTAAATTAGTATAATATTTTCCCTATTTTCTGAGAGGGTATTGTGTTATTTCACCTTTGTGATAATCATAGTTCTATCATAATTTAATTTAATTTAAAAGCCCCTAATTTACTGAAAGGAGGTTGGATTAGTTCATCTCTGCAATTCTTGATTGTAAAGATGATCCATAATCCAAGGGAGAGTGGTGGGTCCTCCAATGCCCTCTCATTTTTTTCTTAAAATTGTAACTAACCAAAACATTTTATTTTCAGGATCTCGCACTTAAACTATTTTATTATTTAATTAATGTGTAAACTAAAAGTGACAAATACAAAATTTTTCACTTTCAGGAATTCGTCTTGTGTTTATTATTAATAATGTTCAATTCGTTATTTATTTCTAACACATTTTTGTAATAGATTTTAATTTGATTTTTAAATATCTTATACAGTAAACAGTATTTTTATTCTGACGTAGGTATTCCGCGAAATCAAGATTTTCTTTGTAGCCAATTTATTATATCATTATTAATTTTGAAATTAAGTCCCTATTTTACTAAAAGGAGGTTGGATTAGTTCATCTCTGCAATTCTTGATTGTAAAGATGATCCATAATCCAAGGGTGTGTGGTGGGTCCTCCAATCGGTCGCAATTTTAATACTAAGCCATATCATTTAGTTTTGCTATTAATTTATTATTTAATTTTCAATTAATTGCACTGACCTGATATCTACTTACGAGAATAAATTATTCAAGCTTACACATCATAGGCCTTATATATGTATACAGGGTGTAATTTGAAGGAAAGTAAATGATTATATTATAATAATAAATTTTTAGAAATCTTTTCTTTGAGTAAAATTTTCTATCTACAGTATTAAGAGTACTTTCCCTTCAGGTGGCATTACAAAATTCCACCCTTATATAATTATAAAATTTATATAATATGTTATCATAGTTGTGATAGATGGAATTAATTATTTATAGAAAAAATACTTTAGCATTTATATATATGTATATATAATTATATATAAATAGAAATATAGGGAGGAGTTACCACATAGAAAAAAATTGTTTCTGTACAAATTTATTTACAGTCAACTTAATCTAGCTAATTATCAAATAATTACAAATGAAATACTAAATCTATATAACCTATTCTACTATTTACAATATTTACAAAGTTCATTGGTAAGTTCATTAAAATAGATGGAGCCCTATTAACAATTTAACTAAGGTGCAAAAAGTTAATAGGGCTCCAAATCCTCGTATATGTTAAATAAGCGTCTGCTCCGAGGATACGTCCACGTGCAGTATGGACACCTTCGCCGTGGTCTCCTCGGAGGCCGCTGCCGCCACGGCACTCCAGGCCAGGCCTGTAGTGCTGCCAGGAACTCTGACGGCTCAAGCCACTCCTCTGTCTCTGCCACGTCGGCCGTGGCCTGGAGCTCCTCCGTCGGACATTGCAAGTCTTTCTGATTTCTGAAACAATATAAGTAGTTAGATTCAATAAATTTTGTCTGATAAAAATTACTATTTTGATAAATTAAGACAAAGATAAATAATCAAGTTATAATAATTTAAATTTAGTTATTTATTATTTTTCTTTATTAAGCAAACAAACAGCATGAGTTGATACATGTGAACTTAAAAAATAAAAACAGTACCACAAACTGTATAGGCTACAGTTAATTATGTTAAAAAAGAAAGTATAAAATATGTACTTACTCTGCCGACGTCATATTATCACGCCGCCGCAGCCGCCGCAATATCCAGCGCCAAGCGCGCCAGCGACTATGGTTCTCACTCCTGTAATAACGTTAAAAACCATAATACCTCAAGATCTAAAAGGGAACATAATTCGATGTCTAAAACAACTATAATTGAACTGTAGATTCTTACCGATTATTAATATCGTACCGCTGCACAGTACCAGCGCGCCGGTACCACCCACAGCACAAGCCAACGTTAGCTACTGCAGCCGGAGAGCTACAAAAATACATTCATGCTGTTAGTAAGTACCTAGGTAGAAAAACAGTAATGATGAAAATAGGTTATGTATTAGTTTACATCCCAGTTAATTCCAGTACCTAAGGCTGATTATGTTACAAAATCGAAAAAGTCACTGGCCAGTTAATAATATCATCAACAACATTGCGAAAAAAAACTATTGCTGCAATGAAACCAAAGCAGGCACTTACACTGAATGCACCGAATGCGCCATAATAAAATTGTCTGTAATAAACATAATAACAAAGCTATAAATATCAATAACACACATATTTTGTTTTATTCACAATTTGAAATAAATCAAACAATAGGTACTTACACGATGAGTTTGAAATATAACAATTCCTTCGTTTTCCTTCTCACTACACTCTACTCTGACGCCATCTATCGGAATATTAACGCAAGGTGACGACGCGAGCCGCCTTAGAGGCGTTTCCGTTTACTCAAGACCGTAACTTTTAATTATAAAAGTACTTAAAATATTTTGATTGATGTCGCAAATTTAAGGATATTAAATCATTATTTAACGTGTTTTTTATAATGTGGTACTACATTTAAAAATAACTCCAAGTCGTCTATTCTTATGTACAAAACATTTCTTGATAGTTTCCGGTCTAGTTTTAATGATGTTGGCAATACCTACACGTCGAGGTTTTTTTTAATATGACGTTTTACGGCTCTGGGTACAAAGAAATTGTTTCTTCCATAGATTAGATAGAGACTAGTTTTATCCGACTGTCTTGAATAAAGATTGGTAGATTCATTTTAAGGTAACCCAATGTATTTTGTTTTTCTGCTTATAATTAAAAAAAAAATTAATAAAAAATCTGTTGACTTCGAGTAATTACATGAAATATATAAATAATTACCCTCCTAAAAAAGTTACAGTCTAACAACTGAAACGTCAAGTGGCAAAAATCCTTGATAGGTTAAATTAATTCAAAGGTATCGGTAATAATCAAGAACAAAATGAAATTTTACATAATATTATGTTCCTGAAAAATAATAAAAACAACAAACCATAACCATACTCCTGGCTTAAAAAAGCTTGCACCCAGAGCCGTAAAACACTATAAAAAAAAAAACCTCCACTCCATCACTCTCTAATCTGTGACTCCATCTTTAAAACTTTTTAAGTACCTACAATAAGTTTGGTGGTTTTGTTTGAGATAAATTAAAAATAATGTAAGTATTTTACCTGTATTAATATCGAAAAAATAATAAATATCGAGTATCTACTTATGATTATTGGGATCAGTTATTACCTGTAATAACAATATTTTCTTCTTTTTCAGAAAATATGGGCGCATGCTGGTATGTACCTATTTTTAATGGTTTATTATTGCGTGGATTGCTAAGATAATTATAATGGTCAATTTAACAACTAACTAACACCATTACACCATGTTGCTCCTACTTGGATATTGAATGGTTTTAACGAATGAATGTGGAATGTTTTCGTTGGTTTGGTTAATTCCTAACCTATAATAATTGTGTGTTCTTATCGACTGAATGTGCAGTGGACACTTCGGTTTGGCTCATTCCTAACCTATTTGCATTGTGTGCTCATATCGACTGAATGTGCAGTGGAATATTTTACAACACGTCGTGGTTTGGCTCATTCCTAACCTATTTGCATTGTGTGCTCGCAATTAACTACCTAATTAACAACTATGTTGCTTTATTTGTCTTTTTTTCGAGTGTATGTGTTTGATTTTTAGCTCCGGCGGTGGCTGGTGGAGCCGGTGGTGGTGTAGCTGGGACGGCGGAGTCCCTGGCTCAGCTGTGGGCGGAGGCGGCGGTGGCGTCGAGTGGTAAGCCAAATTTAATTTTCTTTTTAAATTATGATACTGACGATAATTATTTATTTATTTAAGTAGGTAGGTACCACAAACGAACAATAATAGGTACCTACTGTGAAGTTATAATCAAGCAACTTAAACTTGTATAAAATAAATAATTGTGGTATGGCAGATAGGAGTTCCTGACTCTAGAATGAGATATATAATATACTTGTTCCCAGCTGCTGTGGGACAGTACTTACTATTATCTCAAGGCTACCCACTAATTATCGTTTTTATTTTGTCTTTTAGTGAGGCGAACGAGGAGACGCCGCTGCTGCCGGCTCCGCCGAGCCCGGGCCAGCAGCGGGCCCTACGCTTAAGGGCAGAGGAGCGGGGCCGGCGAGTGGAGGAGCGGGCCCGGACAGCCGCCCGCCTCCACCACATGCGCCAGAGCGGGCGCGCGTTTCGGCCGCTCCACGAGCGCCCGCCCGAGCGCCGCCAGCTGAGCGACGCGGAGCTGCGGGAGCTGCAGGCGGCGTGGCGGCGCGCCGTGCAGTCGGCCGAACGCCGCCTTGCCGCGCAAATAACCAATAAATTTTAAGAGCTTTATACGAGTTGAAGTGTTTAAATGCAGTAATTAAACACTTCAACTCGTATAAAGCTCTTTGAAAAAAAAATAAATGAACTTTTTTAAAAATGTTTTTTTAATGGCTTTTAACTCCTTGCAGCTAGGTAGGTAGGGCCAGTACGAACAAACTAGACGAGTACCTACCTAGTTTTCAAGTTAATACAAGGTATGATTTGTAATTAAAATTTTTGACACCTTTTTGACACTACTCATGACAATACATAAAATATAAAATTTAGAAAATTAATAAGAGAATGCACATACCTACATTATATAGTTAGGTAGATAAAGAACTAGGAACTTAATAGCCCCCTCTCACTCACTACATACCTACTTAGGCTGGTTTTAGTGTCACGCGGACCGTCCGGTGCGGACCCGCTCCGCACGGCCAATCTGTATGAACTTCTAGGGAGCGTTTAGAGTAATGCGGTCCGGAGGAACCGCTCCGCTCCCTAGCAGTTTATAACAGATCGACTGTGCGGAGCGATCCGCACTGACAGTCCGCGTGACACTAAAACCAGCCTTATGCCCGTTTTCACCATCAGTCCCTAATTTTTAAGTGACCTCTACGGTAACACATAACAGGAGTTTTGATACCATAGGGGTCACTTAAAAATTAGGAATTGATGGTGAAAACAGGCATTATCTATCGGCAGTGCTAGTTTGTACTCGCGCGCATAAATCGTGTGTGCAGTGCAAGCCAACACCATGGCAATGCTTTCATCGTGCAAGTGCTAAGTTAGTCCTATTAACAGCGGCCGCGGGCAGTAGATATTTAGCGCATGAAATCAGTATCTTTCTTAGCCTTCTACTCCCCAGTAATGGGGGAGAGAAGGCTTTTCAAAAATTTTGCTGTAGGTAGTAACAGAGGGTAGAGGAATAAATACTATATACAATATATACAATAAATAAATATTTCATTGATAGTATTTCATTTTAAATCGTAATGATTCAAAGACAGTCCAAATACTTAAAGGAACGGAAAAAATCAAATGAAACCGCGATTTAACTTCCTACAGCGCCATCTATCGTAAAAAGTAGGAATAAACGTAAATAATTAATTTCTACTTTTCAATAGATGGCGTTGTAGGAAATTAAAACGCGGTTTCATTTTTTTTTTTCCGTTTCTTATAAGTATCTGGACTGTCTTGTCGTCAGCTAGGAATATAATTAACTCATCGTTAAAAAGATTGTGTTAATTATAGTCCTAGTTATTATTTAACCAAAACAATCGTTCGTACCTACTTTCTTCTAATATTGTAGAGTTGGGAATTGGAATTTAATAAAAAACCCACTATCGGCGAAGTCTCGCATTTTTCGTTATAGGTAGAAGGTACACGTTTGTAATACAAGTTACTTCTACATTTATAAATTTTTAATAGACACAAATATTATAATCATTCATCGTAATCTAGTCTATGATTAGATAGCGAGTATTATTTTTACCCGACTGTTTTGATTAAAGATTGGTAGATTATTACATTTAATAAGGTCAATAATATTATTATTTTTAACTACTTTCGATGGTGTTTCATTTTTTTTTGACGATAGATGCTTTATTTTCATGCCATCTGTCGTAATAAAGTAGAAACATTATCACCTCAAAAATTCCTGTATTTCTACAGTAAGATAGATGGCGTTGTAGGAAGTTAAATCGCGGTTTCATTTGTTTTTTTCCGTTCCTTTAAGTACCAGGACTAAATTCTGATTAACACGATTTATTTATTACACATTAATGAATTAATGATTAATGAAGTTCAAATGAATTATACGAACACGCACGCCTCATAACATACGCTTATTTTTGAGTCTCCGCTCTCTTATTGGGGGGTGGGGACAAAAATTGCTCATAACAACGAAGTCGGATGTATTGTTATTGTTATACACTTTAACGTTCTGCCATTATTATGTGAGTTATGTCGATAAATCATTTATATACTTACCTAGTTAAACATTATGTAAGTAGTTTTCTGGAAAACGAGATTCGTTATTAACTCGCGCTTTCATAATAGGTTAAGTAAAACGTTAAAAATACAAGTTACTTTTTACTTACTTATTATTAACAAGTATTTTTCATCGTAATACATACTGCTTTTTAAAACGTATGTGTGGTCAGGATCGCGATTTGACAAAAGAAACATTCGAAAATCATAATTTATAGAAAAACACAGCATATGTGTTGGGCCGCACTGACGTATGGGCAGATTATTACGCGCTTTACGTGTGCGCCCGCACAGCCGTAGCGTCGAACTTTTACGCGTAATGTGTGTTCGGCCGCACAGGCGTTGGATCCAGATAGCGCGCGGAACGCCGGTGCGGGCGCTCACGCTTTGTGTGAGATTTTAGCACTGAGGGATAACGTACGGCGCGACGCTCGCAGCCAATGTGTTAAACGTCTGTACAAAATGAAGCTACAAGCCTATCTATCTACCCAACCACTCATTAAAATTTACACATCACAAGAGACTAATGCATGGAGCCCAAACCCCATAAAAAGACTTCAGGCGCGCGGACACGGGTGACTTTTGTCACCGTGAAAGTATGTCGCTTTTTTTCTCTTTATAAGGGTGTATACGAAGTGGCTTTTCTTCCTCATTCCGTTACATAAACACAAAGATAAGGACTCAATACAAAATTGTGCATTACATAATCAATAGGACAAGAGAATTCATAACTCAGTTTAAAAAAATCAATAAATTAAATACCTACATGAATAAGAATGTACTGTAGAATAAATAATTTTGTCATGTGCTTATAGCATCTATGCTTTTGTGTACACAGAATTAGTATTAATTATTATTATGTGTCTAAGTACTAGTAGAATAAACAATTTACATATTTCTATCCAAAAATATCTACATTTTACACTGATATTTTTTATTACACAACGCATTTTCGTAGCATAAATTAATGTTATCAACAATTAATTCATTTTTAGTGTTACACATAGTAATTTAAATACATACAAGCTGCTATTTTTATAATGAGATAATATTACTCAAGGCCATTTTTACAGTTAAATACAGTTGCCATTACTTATCAAGTTTATTGTGGAACAATAAATTCCATTATTTTTTTATGAACAATAAAAAAACAGTTATTTGACTCCTAATGCCCAATGTTTTTAAATGACCCCACAATATTTCAAAAATATATTTTTTATACAAAAGTAACTAACACTAAATTTTCTGTTTCTGATAATTTTTACAAGTGTTTTTTTTAAGCATTATGATAAATTGTTCCAGTTTTTCATCTATTTTCCTGAGATAGAGATCTACTAAGACTCTGTTTTGAAGTTTTATTGTTCAGTTGTGATTTGTTCAAACTGTTTGGTTTGGGTGTAGGGTTTCTGATTTCTCGACTTATTTTTTTTCTCGAGTTTCGGGAATTCTCGAGGCCAAAGTCTCGAGTTTTCTCGGGTCTCGAGTCTTTTAATTAAAACTGTTGAAATCGGTTGAAATTTAATAAAAACACGGGTTTTTATTAATGTTATAATGTGTCTGGGTTATAATCAATAATACCTACTTTAACCCTTCATTTGGCAAGACACAAATTGTTTGATTTTTTCAATAAAATCTATTTAGACCTAATTGTTGCTATCAAATAAAGTTAAGAAAAATAGTAAAAAAAATATTTGGTTAGTATTTTCGCGAAAAACGATTGTTGCTTATTTACCACATTGCCAAATAGGGGTACTTAAATAAAACATTGAGATATATTATAGAATTAAGTTTTTTATATGAAAATCTTAAAAAAATCAATCGTATTTTACATTTTATGCATTAAACTTTTTTTTGGCCATTTTCGCAAAGCCGACAACGACCTTTTTTTCCAACATTTGATAGATGACGTATGTCATCATACTTCACGATCAATATGCCAAGCCAAGGTTGGCTTTTTATTTTCTCTTTAGCTTCTGAAACTGGTATGTTACCGTTATCTGCTATAGTTGTTGACTTCAACGCAAGAAAAATGTGTTTATCATTTAAATCAGTTCAGCGATATAAGCTTGAAGACAGACAACACAGAGACAGACAGCAAATTCTTCCTCTCTCCTAAAATGCTGTGCCCGACAGGGTCCATAATTGCATCAAAAGTAATTACTATTACCATCTCTATAACATTATTCATGTAATACATGATTGATTTATTGTGTATTGACACTCCTTTGTATTAACAAAAAGGTAAACCTATTTTGTTAGATGTTTGGCACTGTTGCTTCTAGGCAACATCGAGGTTCGGAAGCATGTATTGTATTAGAAAACACAGTTTCTACGCCAAATATTGCTTTATATGATTAGTTTGATTTATTGTGAATTAAATTTAGACAAAACAAAAACAATTAGAGATGATAAAATAGTACAAAATCATAAAACTTCCGTCTTTGTTATTCTCATTGCGCGTCATCTTGGCGTCTGACAGAAATATGGATATGAAATCACTCAAAACTCAGTCGACGACCGATTTACTAGTGTTTTGCTGAACTAAGCTTTGTAACAAAATCGAATGATTTGCACAAAACTTATTATTTGGTGCTGTAGAAATATTCAAAGTGGCTGTTGCTTAAAAGCATCACTGCCAAATGAAGGGTTAAAGTTTCAACAAAATCCGTTTAGTAGTTTTTGCGTGAAAGAGTAACAAATATCCAGACATCCACACAAACTTTCGCATTTATAATATTAGTAGGATAATTATAACTTGGTAATTAACTAAAGGAACAAAAGTCATAAAGTCGCGTGTACTTTAAGGATTAATAACCATAAATATCTGGAGCTCCAATTGAATCACTTGTTTTCCAAAGAACACAAGTCCAAATTAATTGAAAAATTACGATAATAAACCTACATTTACAAACAAAAAAAAAACTTTTAAATAAATTTTTAAACTTAAAGATAACGACTTGAATAAACGTATTTACGAGTACCTAAACTAACAGATAGTTAACAAAAAAAATCAGTCAGTTATACAAACATAATGAAATATAGCATACTCGTAGGTGAACATTATTAGTTTCGGTTAAGATCATTACTTGCAAATCAAATTAGTTAAAAAAAGGAGAGACTAGGCCAGTCTGAACGCAACGTTAACCTATTAAATAATTAAAAACTTACTTTTGTCTAAGAAAATAGGCTTTCAAGAATATTAAAGCTTCAAAATCGAAACTCGAGAATTCTCGAGCTCCGGTAATTTTTTTCTCGTCTCGAATGAAGCCAAATTTCTCGAGTTTTCTCGAGTTCGAGAAAGCTCGAGCAGAAACCCTATTTGGGTGGTACTATATTAGAAATAGGCATTTCAAATGGAGAATTACCAGTAGTACCGCTAGATAGCCTCATGATATCTTCTAGTGTTCTAATAAATGTATCGCAGGTTGCTGTTAGAAGACTAGACGCATCATCAATTTTCTGGAAATAAATCATAGTTACCAATTAAATAACACAATTTTTATTTGTGATTTGTGGTGTTAAAATAGCTATTTACTGTAGTTAAACAACACTGTTAGGTATAATCTGCTAAAAATTCACCATATTAGCCAACTGAGAAGCAGAATAAAATTCTTGTTATTTTTCTTAGGCTCGGTTGCACCATCTTACTTTAACTTTAACAAACGTCAGATATCTGTCAAACTCCATACAAAACACACCATTTATCGTTGAATTTACGGTCAAAGTTAGGTGGTGCAACTCAGCCTCAGATTGTGTTCTGCTAGACCATTTGTATGTAATGAAAGAATAAAATTAAATAAATTACCTGTAATTCAGGACCTCCTTCAGTATTGACTGCACTTTTGACAGCGTGCACTTGCTGCATCATCAAATCACAGTACAAACGTAGCTCAGACTTCTTGTGGCTCAGAGAGTTTGTTTCATCAAATGCTGTAACTGAATTTTTAAATCAGATAAATATGGCTTCAGAAGAAGATTGTTGGTTATATACCAAGTTCATTTTGTGGGATGTGCTGTAAAGTATGGGCTATCTAACTTAAGAAAGGTTATTTAACTTCAAATCGTAACGTTTTCATCATAAATTAAAACAACCTGAACCTTTATTCAGTTGTTTTTATTTTCTGCGACCCGCTTTTACCAGGGGGGCACCCGAGTGGCCCTTGGTCCTAGTAGTTTGTGCATCCCTGTCATAGGTATGACAATTTACTGTTTATGAATTACCTGTAGGTTCTGCCTTAGAGTCAACACATGCTTTTGCACTACCTAGTGCCACCAGCCACTTTTGCCTGTCTTGAGGTGATGGAGCTCTCAGGTACATGTGTTGCTGACCAGGTATAACAAGATCCAACCTTGTATTGTCAATGTTATTCACTGGAAATATTTTTAAAAGTATTATTATGTGTATTTACGATGGACTTCTAACAACTTTTGTTTATATTTTTTATGGATGACGAGATAAGACTTACCGTTTATTTGGCATACTGATACTTTCACAGATCCTTTGCAGCCTTGATTTACTTCTTCCTGAGATTTGTAATATGAAAGAATACCATTTTCTAAGATAAACCACCTTGTTTGCCAACCTAAACAAGAATTAAAAATTATTAAAGAAATACTACTCTAGCCGCATAAACCAGTGAATGTAATGCCACAAACCATTCCAATAATTAGTCCATTTCCATAAAATTCCTTCCATGACAATTTTTGAGATTATGTTATTCCAATAAGAATTTACAAGAATTTTTTCTGACTGCTGTCTTGTTGGATAGAAAATGTCAACATTGTCAACCAACCATTTTATATCTGCACATGACAGTTGACATAAGTGTTTGAAATCATAAATTGAAATATCGATTCAAAAGTAATATCGATGGAAATCATGTCCAAAGATAGTACAAAATAATAGAAACCCCAAGAACGAACAACTCTCGCAATCGCAAGTTCAAGTTCAAAGTAAAGCTGACCTGAGCCCCGATTACGGTAACTTTTAACGTCTACAATCCAGACGCGTTTCTGATTCTGCAATACGATTGGTCAAAACAGCTGACGTACGCTGTTGAACGACCAATCGTATCGCAGAATCGAGAAGCGTGTCTGGATTGTTGACGTTAAAAATTACCGTAATCGGGGCTTTGAGGCTCTGAGCCCGTCTAAAATTCTTATAATCGAAATTAAATGATTTAAACTACAAATAAAAATGATTCAAACGCTACTAGTTTTTAGGTTCAAATTCGACTGCTCTAGTGGACGCACGGAACGGCAACGTCGCAGTCGACCCACATTATTTGAATTATTTGGCGGGAAAATAGTTTTTGGCTTTTAATTCTGAAACTAAGAGGCCTAGAGATTTGAAATTATGTCTCGTGTGTACTTTAATTATAACGAATTATTTGATCTTTAAAACGCAACTCTAACTTATACGGTTTTAATAATCCACCGTGTGTTACGTGTCACCAGTTTACACATACATATCGGTTCGTAGTTCGAAAACGGTTCGAGATAAAGCTTTGAAAGATTTGAAGTCGGGTTTTGTTATTCGACTTTAATTTATGAGATATAAAACATTGATGTAGCTTAAATATTTACAAAGATACAGATGTGTAAGCTGGAGACACGGTACTCCAGCTCGCACATAGTTTTTTGATCGTGGTTTTAACAGTATTTGAGCTAAAGTCTTGAAAATTGGAAAGCCTACTATTTGGATTCGACTGTAATTTTTGAGGTATAATACATTATCGTAGCATAAATATTTACGAAGATACAGATGTGTCAGCTGGGGACACGTGTCCTCAGCTTACACACAGAAAACAACTCATAGTTATGAAGTTCTAATGGCTCTAATTGAATGACTGAGAGGTTTGATGACTCTATAATTAGAGTCATCAAGCCTAATGGCTTTTATTGATGGTATACTTGGAATTGCTCTAGGGCCAATGAGGAAGTTGGAGACATTCAGGTTAATTATTGCGCGATTCAGCGTGCACTATGAGTTTACGTTAGTCTGCTTTATAAGGTTACTTTTATGTATCTTTATATAATTTTATACGATCTTTGCCGACATGTTGTTTTTGATCTGTGCCAAAGCTTCACTGCTGCCATGAAGCTAAAGATAAAAATGGAGGGCAAAGTTGGAACAAAAACTTGAGTCAAATACCTACTTATATCTATCTCGCTCTCTGCGGCCCTACCTCTCTTTTTAGTGTGAACTGTAGTATTGCTATCTTCTGATTTAAATCTCCTTGTAAATTCTTCGAAATAGCCAATTCACTAACCAAATCAGAAGTTAAACAAATAAATAATTAATATTTGAAACTAAGATTACCTAGTTAAATAAAAATTCACAAAATTGTCGGCCATTTAGGCTTAATGTGTTGGCGAATCAGGGAATTACAATCCCAATTCCTGGGTAATCGGTACCATGTGGCAACATCGGCCCAATCCGGCCCATCATGGCGGTTGTTTACTATTTTGTTTATTAAGCAGTGTGATGGTTGTATTCGTTTATTAATCTAAAGTTCTAACTTATAACAATCATCAGCACAGAAGAATAGGTGTGGGACACGGAAGATATTAATTATTCGCGAAAACGACGCGTAGTCGGCGCGTGATAGCCTGCGACTGGCCGACCGCGGGGCGCGGGCGGCGTGGAGAGCCGAGCGAGTACGAAGTGCCGCGGAATACCACGAGTGTCCTAGAGTTCGCGCGGTTGTAGCGCGATTATTCGACTTCGTTTCGCCTTACATCCTCCCCCTCTAACCCAGGCGTTGCGTCCCCGAAGCCGGGTTAGCCTTACGAGGTCTTCCTCTCTTACGTTTCTCCTGAACGGGAGCTTGGATGGGGCCAACGAACGGCGTCAACAACGAAACGTGATACCTCCCTAGCGAGACGCCGTCACTTATGCGCTCCAAAGCGTATGTCGTACTACCGATCACCCCCTGAATACGGTACGGTCCGTCGCGACGAGGGATGAACTTCGGGGTCTGCCCTTTGCTCGTATCGTTAAGACCCTGGGTCTTAAGCAGTACGAGATCCCCTACCTTGTAGTCCGGCGCGGGGCGACGACTTTCATCGGCGTACTTCTTCTGAACTTCCTGGGCTTTCTCGTGCACATCCCGTGCATCGAGCAGCACGGCTGAAAGCTTCTTGAGGAACGGAGTAATCGACAAGACCACATTGTCGTTCTCGACGATGGCCCGCATGTCAGACAATACATCGGCGGGCGCGCGCATCTCGCGCCCGAAGTTAAGATAAGCGGGGGACTGCCCCGTGCTTGCAGTGAACGCGGAGTTCATAGCAAAACGAATAGCGGGAAGGTGACTATCCCAGGAATCGTGTTCCTTGCCAACTAGAATCGCAAGCTGTGGTTTAAGGTCGCGGTTCTTCCGCTCGACAGGGTTGGACTCCGGATGGTAGAATGACGTCAGGGCCTGCTTGATGCCCATGACGTGGCACGTCTGCTGCATCACTTCGCTCACAAACTGTACGCCGTTATCACTGATGAGCCTTCTGGGCGTCCCATAACGTAGATACACCTCGTTCACCAGTGTTTTGGCGCACTCTTCGCTAGTGGCGGATGAGAGGGCGAATAACTCAACCCATCTAGTACATGTGTCCTCCACTATGAGGATCCATTTATTGCCGGAAGATGTCTCCGGTAGGGGCCCGAAAAGGTCCACCGCGAGCACCTCGAAGCGGCGTGACATCGCCGGAACTTGCAGTAGGCCGGCGGGTTTTCGCGTGTCTACCTTATATCGTTGACATGCGGCACAATTTTTGATGTACTGAGCGACGTAAGTCCTCATTCCGGGCCAGTAATATTTACCTGCGAGACGCTGCAAAGTTCGTTCTACACCGAAATGGCCGGCTGTGGGAGCGTCATGATACTCAGCTAGCACGTCCTTGCGCTCCTGTTCCGGTACCACCAAACTGGCGTCATCGTCATCTTCATTGTCGGGACCATAACGGTACAACACGCCGTCAACCAATACGTACCCTTTATCTGCCCAGGGCCTCCCCCTAAAGGGATCGTCGGATTCCAGCGCTTCGACGATCTTACAAATCTCCGGGTCCTTCAACTGGCCGTCTCTGACGTCTTTAGGGCTGCGTGTGGGTAGGTCAACCACGGCGAGGCACAAGTCGCACTCGGTCCCTTCACTTCCTTCCATCGCGCATGAAGGACGTGACAGTGTGTCTGCAATCACGTTTGCCTTACCGGGTGTGTACTCAATCTTCAGGTTATATTCCTGGAGACTGAGCGCCCACCTGGCCAGGCGGCCGCTTGGCGATTTCAAACTCATGAGCCACCTGAGCGGCTGGTGATCGGACTTAACTGTCACGTCGGCGCCGTCAATATACCCTCTAAACTTCGACACCGCCCATACTACGGCGAGTGCCTCTCTCTCTGTCGTATTATAATTCTTCTCAGCGGCCGTGAGGAGGCGACTGGCGTACTCGACGGGTCGCTCATCGGTCCCCTCCCCCTGGAGCAGAGCCGCCCCAAGCGCGTAGCCGCTGCTGTCGGTCCTAAGGACAAATGGTTTCGTTCCGTCAGCCTGACGGAGAATAGGAGCCGAAACCAAGAGAGATTTGATAGTCTCGAAAGCGCTCTGCTGCTCGGGGCCCCACTCCCAGGTGCTCCCTTTCTTCAGCAGAGAAGTCAGCGGTCTACTTACCTCGGCATAACCCGGTATGAAGCGCCTGAACCAGCTCGAGGTTTGCAGGAAACACTTCAGGTGCTTTACGTTCTGAGGGGGCGGCATGCTGGTTATAGCAGACGTCTTGTCTGGGTCCATGCGAATGCCACCTGGTACGATGACATGGCCGAGAAACTTCACGGCATCTCGGGCGAAGTGGCTCTTTTCGCGGTTCACCCGCAGGTTGAACATAGCAAGGCGGTCGAACACAGCTTCCAGGTCTGCGAGGTGTCTATCAAAGGACCCTTCAGACAGAATCAATAGATCATCTAGATACGCGAGCAGGGTTATACCCGGTAAGTTTGACTTGAACCGGTCGATCAATCTCTGAAAAGTTGCTCCAGAATTTCGGAGACCCATGGGCATGCGCTTGAATCTGAAGGTGCCCAGCGGTGTCGTGAATGAGGTAAGGTCCCTATGGTCGGGGTCAACGCTTACCTGGAAATATCCGGATCTTAAATCTAAGGTAGTCATGTACTTGGAGGTCTTCGCCGCGTGGAGCACGTCTTCGATCCTGGGAAGTGGGTATCGGTCAGGCTCCGTGACTGCGTTTAGCTTGCGATAGTCAACGCAAAGCCTGTAGCTCCCATCCTTCTTCTTCACCAGGACGACGTTGGAGGCCCACGGTGACTCGCATTCCTCGATGACGTCGGCGCTGAGCAGCTTTTGCAGCTCCTTCTCCAAAGCTTCTTTCTTGGACGGCGACAACCTGTAGGATGGCGAGGCAAGGGGTTCCTGGTTATCTCTTACCTTGATTTTATGGCAGGCGAAGTCCGTGGGAGGCCCATCCGCAGCAAACTGGGTCGCTCTGCTACGCAGAAATGCGTTGAGTGCGTTCCTGTGCTCTGGCGGTAACTTCGTGCCCTCATCATCGCGCAAGGAGACGTCGGAGATATCGGCCTGCATCAGCTCTGTGCTATTTAAACTAAAAGATTGCACGAGAGGAAAAATATGTTCAGGACTATCAGCGAAGAACCATGACTCCTGTGCCAAGTCCAGTGTGACCCCAGCCTTAGCGATAAAATCACGACCCAACAACGTTCGAGTATTTTCACCTGGGAACACTACGAACTCGGTGTCAACCTGCCGTCCCTCTAAAATCACGGGTACCGTCGCCGTGAGAACCGTTTTCACCTGGCGGGAACCGACCGCGAGTCCTATGGTTCGCTCCGCCTCGTGAAACTGTACACCAACCGACCTCAAAATAGAGTACAACAAGGAACCAGCAACGCAGCACGTAGCCCCTGTGTCGAGTATGGCGACACCTACCCTATTCGCGATAGTGACCGATACCATAGCGTGTGACGGCGTCGTCGCGTGAGTTTCGCGTGAGACGTTCTCACCGTTCACTATATTAAAATCGGATCGCGCCGCGGGTGGCTGTTTTCCGCTACAATTCTCGCATTTCGACTTAACAACACCGGGTTGGCCGCATCCATAACAACGCAAATTACTAGCCCCAATACTGGTACTTTTACCCTCTGAAACCGTGCTAGTCGGTTGTTGTTTATTATTTTTACTCTGAAAATTACGACAATCTGCTAAAACGTGACCATAAAATTTACAAAACGAACATCGAACGCGCTTATCACGTTTCAAATTCTCGTTCGAGTTTAAAGTGAGTTGCGGTGCGACGGTACCGCACGAACTCGTGGTAACCATGGTAACGCTGCGATCGCGCTCGCTCGACTCAAGTTGATGACCCCGGTCGCGCGGCGCGGCGTGCGATGATCGCGACAAGTTTTGACTTGCCGATTTCGTCGTAGAAATCGGGTTTGCGGCGTACGTACTGAGATTTAATTCGACAATAGAATCTTCTATGGCCCTTACCTTTTCTATCACAATATCAATATCGTTAACATCATCTCTAGGTAATCGCTTTCTCACACGTCGATGTAAAAGGCCGTAAATTAGATCTAATTGCATACACATCGGCACTGCGTATGGTAATTTAGCAAACAAAGACCGCACTTTACACACAAACACTTCTGCACGTTCAGAGTCTTTCTGTTCCGTGTTGACGATCTCACGTAGTACTTTGTATGGCGGCTGCTGCATCCCGTACATGGCGCGAAGTCGCGCCACGGCGTCGGGCCAGGTGTGCACGCTGGCGCGCGCGCCGCGCCACCACACGGCCGCGTCGCCCTCCAGCAGTATGGGCAGGCCGCGCAGCGCGTGCTCGTCGCTGACGCCCGCGCACTCCTTGTACACCTGCACCGCGTCGATGAACGCCTCCAGTGCCTCCGCGTCGCGCGACCTCCCGTCAAAACGTGCAGTGCACTTGGCGAAGTTGCCGGTGACCGCGGACGAGTAGGCGCTAGGCGGACGGATGTCGGGCGTTGGCGTCGATGTCGGTGGGTTCCCGGAGCAGCCGCTGAAAGCCCTCAGGGTTTCCACTAGGGTTCTGTTGGTTTCCGCTTGCATTCTGACGAAGGACTCCATGAAACCGGCTAACACGGTCTCCGTGGTCGCACTCGTAGAAGCGCCGCCGGCGCCGCCAGGCGCTCCGGCGGGGACGGGGGCGGGGGCGCTCATGGCGCGCGGCTCCGCCTGGTCGTAGTATTCAGGCTCGCTCGTGTCGTCGCTCATAATATCTTCAGTCGGTAGTACTTTAGCGTTCCGTAGTTCCATCGGCATGGTAACAGTTCGTCACGTAACTTATGTTGTTTTCACTTATTGAAACATAGGTTATAGGTAAGTCTATCGCGGCACTCGCGACGAAACTTCTCGAAAATCTCAAGGTGAATTCGAAGCCACGAGTTGGGCAGCCACTGTGATGGTTGTATTCGTTTATTAATCTAAAGTTCTAACTTATAACAATCATCAGCACAGAAGAATAGGTGTGGGACACGGAAGATATTAATTATTCGCGAAAACGACGCGTAGTCGGCGCGTGATAGCCTGCGACTGGCCGACCGCGGGGCGCGGGCGGCGTGGAGAGCCGAGCGAGTACGAAGTGCCGCGGAATACCACGAGTGTCCTAGAGTTCGCGCGGTTGTAGCGCGATTATTCGACTTCGTTTCGCCTTACAGCAGTTAATTTCGTTTGAGATTGTTTACAGGAAATAATCATTGTTTTATCACAAGAATTGGTGCAAAATTTTGTAGTGCGTGGTTGCGGTAGTACGTGGTGTCCTGGAAGTGACATAAGATTCCACGCGTAAGTGTTTATTTCGTGATTTCCGACATTGGATCATTGTAAACATTTTTCACATTTTTTACAGTAATTTCTTCCTAAAACGCTTTACCAGTAATTACACTTATCATTTTTAATGATACCTATGTCAAGAAATAAAGATTTTACATTGGTTTCATTGAATTTGAGCAATTTTATATTTTTTGTTTATTTAGAAAGAGCAAGTCTGCCCACAGAGAGCGAGATAGTGATACTTAGTTTGTGCTTCAAGTAGGTATTCGGAGTGTGGCCTCCATTTTTATCTGTAGCTTCATGACTGCTGCCAACATGAGAACCGTATAAGGATGTTACTGATACAGTAATTACAGTATTAAATCGATATCGATATGTAAAATCATGTTTTACCACTTCTCTAGGGGGCTTTGGGTGGCACCATCTACCAAAAGCTTTGCTAATAGAACATAAGTACTACGTATTATTGTTGCTATAAATATAAGAAATTTCAGTCAAAAACTTATTGTTATAGTTAATTTGGAAATTAACGACTGTTAAAAACATAATTATTATAGTTATTCTGGATTATCGATATAAAATCACACACAGTCACACACATCCTTAGTCCATTGACGGGTGTGGTTGGTTTGTCTTCTATTGTTTACATCCGTTTTCTTTTTTCTTTGATAAAGATTTAAATGAAAAATTGCATAATTTAATAGATTAATCATGACCAAGTTTTATCCCAACGTTATCATTTTTATATTTACCATCACCACCTTAGGAAAAGGTAAAACTTACAAAGATATGACAAAATATTTGTTACTAAATTTGCCGTTTTATTTTGGATTAATTTATAAAATTTGTTTTAGTTTTGGGACTTGAGTGCTATGTTTGTGAGAACCAAGAGGATAACAATGAGAAATGTGTTAAGACAATCATAACTTGTGAACATAACCAAGATGTGTGTCTTACTGAAATCAGATGGGGTAGCACTCCCTATTGGTCCCAAGGAGCTAAAAAGCAATATTACGTTTCTAAAAGATGTTCTAATAAGACTGAATGTGCATTGACTAGGCAACATTATATGCCTTTATGTACCCATATTTGGTATCAGGATTGGGTTTGTTCCGATTGCTGTCAAGGGGATCGTTGCAATTACTATGTCATTGTGAGTAGCTATTTATAAAACGTGTGTTCAGTTAAAGCTCTGCACTGTGCTCAGTGCTCTGGACTGAACACATCTAAAATGTATTTGCAATTGTTTTGCCCAACGGTCTGAGATTTACATTTGTGTGCTTTCTTTTTCAGAGTGGAACCTATGGACTAAAACCTGTTCTCAGTATTTTAAGTGGTATCTTCCTTTTACAACTTATACTGTAAGCAAATAGTTACTCATTTCTACCGATGAATGGCATTTTAATAATACTTTTAAAAAAAGATGACCTTAGTAAGTGGTGATTTCATGGAAAAATTACTTACTGCACACTAGGTACTTTAATTTTCAAAAGCTGTCACAACCCACAATAAATTTTATTTTTTAATGTTTGTTGAAAATTGGTCTGTCCAATTTTTGTCACCAAAAATTTAATACTTGAATTTTCCAATAGCAGGCTTAAATTTATAATTTATGTCTGGTTAAACATTGTAATATGTATTCTTAGTCTAAAAGCACATTATAATAAACTATTTCTTGCTGAGATTTCTGTACTTATGTCATATTGAGTGTCTATATTTATGTAATTGAAAAAAAAAAAACAAGCTACTTGTGTAGTCACAATATTTGGATAAAATATAATGATTATTTATCCAACTACTGTGTAGTGTAGCTTATTTTATAACAATGGATTTTATTTTTGGTCAATGTTATGAAATGGATTTTTACTGACTGAAAATGTCTCCTTTTAATCCTTCTTTTCTTATTGTGTATAGACTATGTAAATTATCCGTCCAAGTATTTTTAAGCATAAAGTAAAAAGTTGACCCAGTTTTATGTCTAAGTAAAATTTTATATTAATTTTAATCATTTTAACTGTAGCTACAGATGTACTTTCTAGATCTGATTAAATTGTTTGTAAGTAGGTAATTAAGCAAATGGTAGCAATATAAGTGCACAATTACAAACTTAAATTCAAAGAGGGTTTAAAAAGGATTTTTTTATTTGTACCTATTTTAAGTAGAAATGAAATTACCTCTAATGCCTTCCAACTAATGTGTTACTTGAGATGTAATGCCTTTTTTTTTAATAAACTTTGATAACAAATAATATTGATATTTTTTTCTTAACATTTACCTAATTGTTTTTATCATAAGCCACGTCCACACACGTAGGCACAATAGTCGATTTGATTCCGCCAGGTTTATGAAAGGTCACCCACAAGGTGGACCGACGACATCATATAGGTAGCAGGAAAGCGCTGGACGCAGGCCGCTACCAACCGGGTAACATGGAAAGCATTGGGGGAGGCCTATGTTCAGCAGTGGACGACGTCCACTGGACGTCCTATGGCTGAGATGATGATGAGGTCTATGAAAAATAAAATAGTCGACTAACTCGTTCTAGGCCTCCTGCAAAATGTTATAAAATTAGGCGTATAATCTAAGAGCTAGTGAACGCTAGACCTAGGGTCATTTCGCCTGTTCGCGTCCATTTAGTGCAGTTGGCAAGTTTGACGGCGATAATAAAAATACCCCAGCACTCATTTCTATGACAAATTTGTGTAATGTATTCATTATATCGTCAGTTGCAGGTTCACTTGGGGTAACTGACAAAATACGGTTTTTGAGTTAAATATACAGTTTTTCTTAGTTTTTTCTGCTCTTTCGAATGGTATACGTAAGAAAATTCTAGCTTTAAAAAAATTACAATTACACGGACATTTTCAGGTGTAAAGTTTTCAGATTTCCTTCACAATTTTGGTGTAACTGACATTGTAATAATTTTACCAGGTTGAATTGGTGTATCTGTAATAATGTAAAAATTTTGCTACAAAACTTTGCAATTACACTGATTTGCCAAGGTTTATAACATGAAATAAAATAGGAATTTAGAAAGTTTTAAGGCATATTACATTATTATTATACCAGCAGTATCAGTTAAAGAAGTTAAAGTTAGCTCAACAAAAAAAAATATTGAAATTGAGGAACTATCCAGCCAACTAGGCGTCACTGCGCGTTGCTAACATTAACCTGTTGTTACTCTGTTACTTTCACTGTTGTAGTACTCATGACCTTAATTCAACATTGCTATATAGGTGGGAAATTAAATCCATTTTGTTTTCAGTTTAAGTTGCCCTGTAGAGCTAAATACGGTATTGGTAAGTCAAAGCTTAAAAAAATACTCAAATTACTTAGTTTCACAGTAATACTTTAGTTATTTCAATATTTCTGTCTTAAAAAAATTAAATACACATATTTTCTTGATTTCCGTGGCTTTTTTAACATTTTTTTTTATGAATAAAATAAAAGTTACTTCTAATAAAATTTAAAAAAATATAAAGAAAACGATAAAATGATATTTTTTTCATGAATTCTCTTATTTTTTAATACTTTTACATAAATTATACAGCAACTAAGTAAACAAAACCCAGCAAATATATCAAATTCTTTTAAATTTGGCAGTACTTACACCAATTTGACCTATGTTTTTTCCAAAAGTTTGGTATAAAATTAGTGTAACTGTCAAAAGTACAAAAATACATTGGTGTAACTGCAATTTATTTCCTTAACTAAGACATATTAGATAATTCTTTTTATTTAATCTAAAACCGCTTAGAATTCTAAGCATTTCTGTAAAAACAGATCTAAAAAAGGTTAAATAGGAAAAAAGTTATGTCCGATTTAAGACGAAAAAAAACTTTAAACGGCTCTACTGAAAAACTGTATTTTGTCAGTTACCCCAAGTGAACCTGCAACTGACGATATGGGTCATTCCATAAAAATCTGTATATTTTCGACGTCATTTTGTCCGTAACTTTTTTAAGATGCTTTTGAATACTTTATTAGTGTAAATTATTGTTTATTAATTAATTATGTTATGTCTAAAAGGGCCAGTCACTTTATGCTTTATTTTAGGAGAAATTGTAATTTTCAATTTTTTCATACTACATTACTCCTATATGACTTCTAATAAAGTATAAAACTTATAACCTTAACATTCATAGATAAGTTAATACACATAATGTAGTTGTTTTGTTATTATCACTAGGGGAGAGGGGGGCAGCTTTGAACAATTTTCATAGTTTATTAAATATCTTCTAAATTTCACTGATTTCATTAATTTTTTCTTCCTAGATAGAGGTCATGGTTATCACACAACAAAATAATGATGTTCTTCTTAATTGTTCATGAACGCTTATTAAGATATTTACATTTTTGCACAGACCTGTAAATGTTCAAAACTGCCCCGTAGTCGGGGCAGCCTTGAACACGCCTGGGGCAGTTTTGAATTAGTATTTTTTTCAATGAAATAAAACTGAATATTTATGAATATGTATTTTTTAAATAATTAATAAATAAAATTCTAAATGATCAGTGTCATTTGGGATCAATTTAAAATGTTTATTTTATTTTAAATCACTCTGTACAAAGTAACACAAAACTTAGGGATATTATTAAAAAAAAGTAAATATAAGATATATCAATTAACTAAATACTAATAAACTTTCTGTTTAATGACACATCAAAGACAAAACTGCATAATTTTAAAAATATCAATCAACTACTAAAACTAGCTTTTGCCTGGACTTCACCCAGCTTGAAATTTTATCTGTTACAGTAAAGCAATCTGCTTATTTTTTATGTAAGAACCTTCTACGAACTATTAGAAAACTTAAAGTTTCATAATACCACTGAAAAAAGAAAATTGATAAAGTTCAAAGGTGCCCCAACCATTTCGTTCAAAGCTGCCCCATGGGTATATTTCCAGAAAAAAACATAAATTTCATAACGGAACATACTTTTATGTTGCAATTTCTTATCAAATCTTCATTGAAACTATTTACACTTCCATATAGTAAACAAACCACTCACTATTTTATAAAACTACGTCCACAAAAACCTTAGAACCAAAATAAAAAAGTGCGAAACTGGCAGTCAAAAACAAAAAAGCACTTTTACCGGTTAACCTACAGTTAAATATTAAAAATGAGATGTGACAGCTATGCGCATCAGTGCTGGCAATATAAATTATGATTTATACCATTGTAGCCTAAATCAGTGATTTTTAAATTCATTTGTTCTAAGCTGCCCCTGTCCAAAGCTGCCCCCCTCTCCCCTATATAAAAAACATCATTCCCTAACTAGTAATTTAGTCCCAAGTGCCGTTGAAAGCTAGGGCCTGACGCTCTAGGGACTGACGATTTGGAGTAAAACTTAACACAAATGCAGATTAACTTTATATTATAAGATGCTTAATACGATGTGCCGAAAATAGCCAAAAAACCACACGTAAATACTATTAAATTATATACAATTTCCTATTATAATCAATAAAGCTACTCAACTAGGGACTGACGAAGTGACTGGATTAACACATGTTTCGGTAACAACTGGCACGTTTGCACTAATTCAAAAAACGGCTACCGCAAAGCCAGTATGGTCTGAGGATAACTTCGTATCGTACTTTAAACTCAACTAAATGTCATTTACTCTAAATACATATTAAAGCGCAAAATTATAAAATCAGTGCGTGGCGAGGGAATGACGCTAAAAACTGTAGACTCTTTTTCAACTAAAGAAAATCAAATTATTGTTTATTGAAACCGCAAAATATTAATAGAATTTGGTGTAATATACATTTAAATAGATTATTCGTTAATTAAAACAAAGGATAAAGTTGATGTTTTTATAAATGTGGGTCCCAAAACACAAACTTTTGGAGTACGGACATGCCTAGGGAATGACGTTTTGGGTCATTCAAAAGGAATTTAAGATGTTTTAAAAACAGTTTCAAAAAATATAAATGGGTGATGAATAAAGCACATTGCGAGCTGTTATTTAACAATTTTGGAATAAAATATTAACAAATATTTCATGTGAAATGTGGCGCGGACTAAGAGTTGACATATTTTTGTGGAATGACCCGTATATTCTATTTTAAGATTAACTTTCAGTTGTATTAGAAACATCTTGCGTTTTCTTTTTAAATAGATAAACTTCAGAATTAGGCGTTATACCCAGTTTGCGTCCACAAAATCCAAATTGCGTCCACCCGTGGACCATTTAGCGTCCAGCAGCTTAGAAAAGGAATATAGGGGGGTCATTCCATGACAAATGTTACCGAGGGTGAAAAACTAAATATGTTCTATCCGCATTAAATCTGATGAATTTTGAAAGTAAACATTCCAAATTATAATGTGCAACAAAAAAAATCTGAAAGAAACAAGCAATTTTTAAGTTATTAGTCTTCAAAGTCTATACTTAAGTCAACTCTCTGAATGATCATTTTCTCTCTAATTATTGGTAATACGATTTAAAAAAAACTATCAATCTGTGAATTGTTTTGCCACGATATGATTTGAGGGTATTTATCATAGTATTGGTAGATAGCGTCATAGTCCCAAAAAAATTGATTATCATCAAGTTTTAAGTGTGTTTTCTTGTTACTTCGGCGATGTAACACCCGAAACAAAAAAACAGGTATTTGTTTTATTATTGTACTCTACACATGGATTAGGGTAACAATATTTGGTAAAAGTAAGGTCATGGTAGTAATGATTTCAAATACTAACTAATATCTGAGCATGATACTAATTTAGTATGTTTATTTCTTGATTAAAAACTGTAACACCCGAAACTTTTCGGGTATTACATTTTTATTTATATGTCGATAATGTGTGTATATTGCTTGGAGAAGTCAAAAAGTATTACTGTGAGGCTCCTTCGACCTCCCACTAGCGCTGGCATCGGAAAAGGAGTCATATTTCTCTATTTAAGACTTTTTTGAAATGTCGACTTAACACTTAAATTAAGGTATTGCTAAAAAGACTCGATGTTCGACATTTCCAATAAATATCGTAATTAGAAATTAAAGTAATGCTATTTCAAGCCAAAAACAATAGAAAAAGCTACATGCTGGGGAAAAATTAAACTTGAACTTTGTATATTATTTAAAAAAAGCTGCTACGTAATTTCACACCAGAATTCGCTCTATTTGTGTTTATTCGTTGTACTCCTTATTTTGTAGTACCTAGAGACTAATAAAACATCGATTTTATCGATAAAACGCGTTGAATTTTCGTACTCGTAACACCCGAAACAGAACCATTGTAACACCCGAAACAAAGAAAAAATTTATAAAAAAATAGTAAAACGTTTTATGTAACAGTGATTGTATGTTACGTGGTTTGTAAATTTCATACTTTAGAAGTCCTGTAAGTTTTAGGTATGATTCCTTAAGAAAATTCGCTAAATTTCGAGTAAATGCAGCAACAGTCAGAACATAGAGGCAAAATCTCGTAACGCCCGAAACGCACACTTTTCGACTCGTATTTTCGTTATCCTACATTTTAAGCTGTACAAACTTTATTATTTAGATAAAATAACTAAAAACGGACAGATTAAAGCACTAACATTATTAAAATACTATTTCAAAATACATGAAATTGTTAAATATGTGCGTACGAACGTAACACCCGAAACGATGGAATGACCCAGGGGTGATATTTTTAAGAATTAATAAAGAAAGATTGTATTTGAACAATTTCTTTATTTAACAATAAACTTAATTATTAAAAATCAACATTATCATCATTTAAAACTCACTTTAAAAAATAAAAATAATTCTTCTCAACATTGGTTTAAGTAAAAAATTCTTTATTTCTGGCCAAACATTTTTCAAACAATTTTTGACCTGGACGATCATCTTTGAAATTATTTTTGAACTCTCCGTCTCGAATTATTTTTTAACAGTATCCAACAATTCTTGCTTTTTACTGGAAATCCACATTTAGAAATGTTAAGAAGCCATTCAACTACTTTTGTATTATTGTTCCATTTTCTTCCCTAAACTTTGAATTTATGACGAATTTCATTATCTAATTACTACATGACGTGACATATCATTGGAAAGAAGAGAAGCTAGAGATGTTTTTAAAATCATTGGCAATCCACTATCACCTTTAATTTTTTTTAAATCGAATTCCAAGTTGAAATTTTTATCGTGTTTTGTACCTTTGTTAAACTTTCGCGGCTCGTAACTAGCTATCCAATCATTATCTGGATCTGAAATTGAATTTATTTGACTAAAGACATATTCGATATTAATATCAAATAACAAAAGCGGTTAAAAACACGCGAGAAAAAAAATTTAGGCAGTTTTTAGGTCAAATTTTGGAAAAAATTAAACAAGCACAAAAATATCAATTAAAATAAAAGTAGCTCACTTAGGGTCAGATGGGCGAACTTGTATTCTTAAAATGACCTTACCTATACACATTAATATTAAACAGTATGTTTTAAATTTTTTTTATAAGCAAGTATTTAACGAAAACAGTGGACGCAATTTGATTTATTATTATAGAGGATAGGTATAGTTTGCGTCCATTGTGGACGCAAAGTGGAAGTTTTGTAAAATCGATGTAGTAATTCGCGTCCACCTTATTTTATTCGTTAAATATAAAAAACATTACCAAATTCATAATAAACATTATACCTTTTTTCATCATTAAACTGTAGAAATAGCTATCTATCCTAAAATTCACATAAAACAATATAAAACTTACCATCAAACACGCCGCTGCACACTAATTTTTATCTAAACATGCAGCGCGTGTGAGCTTCCTTGTTGAACAGCCGAGACTAACTATTTTTCTAAACAGGAATGGTTGGACGCACAGGACTATTGTCTATGTGTGCGTGCCTCTTATACATTGACGTATTAGCGGTAATGACTTTTCGTTTGATTGGTGTGTTAGTTGACTTGTTTTCGAGGACTTTTAATAGGAGATCGGCAAAATGGACGCGAATTGGGCGATGGACGCGAACAGGCGAAATGACCCTACGTTATTTTAAAAAAGCTGAAAGTTTGTCAGCGCATGCTTCCCTTCCAACAAAAGTAAAAGTACGTTTTACGGTATATTTTATCTAATTTATACTGAATTCTTCTTTGCAGATTTGTGTGGATTTGACTGAATATTCTGCAAAGTCGAGCATAAAAAGTAAAATGTATTCGAGCCCTTTTTGACTCTAAAAATCGACATTCTGAATTTTACTAATGTTTAAACGTCATACCTTATTTAAAATTTACAAAACCTGGATACCGGTATTATCGATAATAAAATGTTTGATAAAACATTAGTGACTACTCTAATGTTTTTTTTTTATTTACTGACTGACCAACCATGAAGCTACAGATAAAAATGGAGGCCAGACTCCCAATACCTACTTGAAGCACAAACTAAGTATCAGTATCTCGCTCTCTGTGGGCAGACTTGCTCTTTCTAAATAAACAAAAAATATAAAATTGCTCAAATTCAATGAAACCAATGTAAAATCTTTATTTCTTGACATAGGTATCATTAAAAATGATAAGTGTAGTTACTGGTAAAACGTTTTAGGAAGAAATTACTGTAAAAAATGTGAAAAATGTTTACAATGATCCAATGTCGGAAATCACGAAATAAACACTTACGCGTGGAATCTTATGTCACTTCCAGGACAGCACGTATTACCGCAACCACGCACTACAAAATTTTGCACCAATTCTTGTGATAAAACAATGATTATTTCCTGTAAACAATCTCAAACGAAATTAACTGCTTAATAAACAAAATAGTAAACAACCGCCATGATGGGCCGGATTGGGCCGATGTTGCCACATGGTACCGATTACCCAGGAATTGGAATTGTAATTCCCTGATTCGCCAACACATTAAGCCTAAATGGCCGACAATTTTGTGATTTTTTATTTAACTAGGTAATCTTAGTTTCAAATATTAATTATTTATTTGTTTAACTTCTGATTTGGTTAGTGTATTGGCTATTTCGAAGAATTTACAAGGAGATTTAAATCAGAAGATAGCAATACTACAGTTCACACTAAAAAGAGAGGTAGGGCCGCAGAGAGCGAGATAGATATAAGTAGGTATTTGACTCAAGTTTTGTTCCAAACTCTGCCCTCCATTTTTATCTGTAGCTTCATGTGACCAACCAGAGTTTGACAAGTGACAATCTCCACTGCGGCGCTCGCTGTCCGCACTCCGCTGTTCTGTTGTCTGTCATCGGCATTGCCAGAGCAGCACCATTTTTCTTTTTAGAGTTCGAGAAGTTCTTAGGATTCAAAATGTATTGGAATAATCACAAATTAAGTCACTATAAAATATTACCAACTTTTATAATATTGGTAAGTTACAGAAATACATTAAATAATCCTCAGAAAATGCACTTATTGTGACGTAGGAATTGCTTGTTGATTTTATGGTTTACTAGCTTTCCGCCCGCGGCTTCGCCCGCGTGGAATTTTGTCTGTCACAGAAAAACTTTATCGCGCGCGTCCCTGTTTCAAAAACCGGGATAAAAACTATCCTATGTTCTTTCCCGGGACTCAAACTATCTCTATGCCAAATTTCATCAAAATCGGTTGCGAGGTTTAAGCGGGAAAGCGTAACAGACAGACAGACAGACAGACAGACAGACAGACAGACAGACAGACAGACAGACAGAGTTACTTTCGCATTTATAATATTAGTTGGGATTACGGCCAAGTAATTGGTGTTTATTCATTTTAAAATGTTTTGTTTCACAGTTGTGCCACAGTTTTTACAACCCCACCGATAGCGGTGCTGTGCAAATTACTCAAAGCAATTTAGATATGGTGTTAGGTGAGTAATTGCGTGCGCATTCAAAGACCCAGGTGATGCACGCTCGAGGTATTTAGCGGCTAGGACCTCTGTTTATTTTGTGCTAATTATGCTCTAGTTGTTATAAACAAAAACCTAAAAAAGATCAAAATGTTTGAACTGAAAACTTTCTTTAGTTCCATACAACAAATGAAACAGGAAAGTAAAATGGAACTTTTTTATTTCAGCTTCCAATGAGGTTGTGTTCATAAACTTTTATGCGGATTGGTGTAGATTTAGTAACATGCTGATGCCGGTATTTGATGATGCTGCGGATGAAGTATCTAAAGCTGGCTATGACACCGGGAAGGTGGTCATGGGCAAGGTGGACTGTGATAAAGAGGCGGCCATTGCAACTAGGTTTCACATTACAAAGTACCCCACTTTGAAGCTCTTCCGTAATGGCATGCCAGCTAAAAAAGAATATAGAGGTAAGATCAATTAAAATAACAACTAATGCATAAAACACTGTTCTATCGTGTCTAAAAATTGATATAAAGTTAAATACTTTTTTATGCACTGTCTCCTAATGACTTAATGACTATGTATTAATTATACAATACATTATACTTAAGATTTAATTAACACTGCTGACAATGCCACTCTTGTAGCAGAGTTTTGGGCTGACATTGTGTAGGTTTGTTGTCGACACGATAAGAAAAAGAAGAATACATTATACAAATTTGAAACAGACTGTTTGCTACAAAAGGTATGAGACTAAACATATAAACATTTTGGTTTCATTTCAGGCCAAAGATCAGTGGAAGCGTTTTCAGAATTTATAAAAAAACAGCTGACCGATTCAATTGTGACATTTGGGTCGCTGAAAGAATTGCATGAACTGAGTGAGGATAAGAGACACATCATCGGCTACATGGATCGGCGAGACCAGCCTGAATATGAGATGCTGAGAAAAGTGGCAGCTAATCTTAAAGACGAGTGCCAGTTTCATGTTGGTTTCGGTGAAGCTTCCCAGCAAATGCATCCTCCAGGTATTTTCACTATAATTTATTATTCTACCTCTAAAAGAGAAACATAGACAAGTCTTAGTCTTAGTGCTTGGGAAACTAACTAACAAGTCAAATAATATTTCAACTGCCTAGTTAGGTGGAAAACATTAGATGATAAATAAAAAATGAAACAAAATTTTTTAAAGAAAAATAATTGAACTAAGATTAGTGCTTATGATTTTCAAAACTACATGATATATCTCATCTTTTTTTAAAAACCAATTTCTAATTCACACATTCTAGTTCTAATAGAACTATAGCCCTTATTTACCTTTTTTTATGGACAATAATATAATGTGTTGGTGTGATTCTGCAATAAAGAGTTTATTACTTTCCAGGCCAACCTATTGTGGTATTTAGAGCAGATAAGAAAACTTCCTCTGAACCTGATGAAACATACAAGGGTTCTCTGACCAACTTTGATGAGCTGTATGCCTGGGTCCAAGCGAAGTGTATTCCCCTCGTCCGAGAAATCACTTTCGAAAATGCTGAGGAGCTTACAGAAGAAGGACTGCCGTTCCTGATTCTTTTCCACAATCCATCCGACACAGAGAGTGTTAAGAAATACAAAGAGATCATCAGTCGAGACCTTGTAAATGAAAAACGTAAGTATATACAACTCATATAAAACTCATTTATTTTTGCAAATGCACTTACACATCCCAATATTAACCCTACCACTGCTTTGGGACAATAAATGGGCCAGTGCTGAGAAGAAGCAGTGCAGGAAACTCAGTCACTTGTCAGCCTCCTTAAGATGGGTTTATGATCAAATATGTATGAAGCTCCAAAAGAAATACTTTGCAATGTGAAACACAAAAGTGTGCACACTTTACGACTACTTTAATGTCAATTACAATGCCTATATTGTTTTTCCATTCAATGTCGTATTTTTCAGAACAAATACACTGCAGTGCATGTTTATTGTATGACGGTAACACAAATACTGCCAAGGTTATCTTCAGGACTAATTACTTTTTAATTTGCAATTGTAATGTTAATGTTTGTTTGGAGTATGTATGTTTAGAGTTTAAACTAAAGCCAAATTCACATGGGATTCTTCAAAATATTTACGACAAAATACTGATAAGTTTTTAATGAACATGATTTTTGAAAGGTTACTCAATTTAAGACATCCGTCATTTTACACGGTTCGTGATGTGTGTTATCACTCACACACATCACGAACCGTGTAAAATGACGGGACACGGACGGACACGGACACGGGCATTTAACATTTAACACTGATCAAGATGTTAAAAAGCATTGTCGCCGTCAACACAAAAGACGATTCGTCAAAAAACATTCTTGTGTGAACACGTCCTGATGTGTGCTTGCAAATGTTATTGAACTTATTCCTTGTCTTTTGCAACATACCTTGTAACTAATTAAACTGTAAATGCATTTAGCTTAACAGCATCTATTATTATTTACAGAAAACATCAACTTCCTCACAGCCGACGGTATTCGCTTCGAGCACCCACTCCACCACTTGGGCAAGTCCGCCTCTGACCTTCCCCTGATTGCCATAGACTCGTTCAGACACATGTACCTGTTCCCCGACTACAAGGATATGGAGACGCCTGGCAGACTGTATCAGTTCTTGCAGGACTTGTACTCTGGAAAGTTGCATAGGTGAGAAGATAAATCTTTATTACTTCTATATCTACAAATACTAATATTATAAAGCTTTGCTTATTCTAGAGTTTGTTTGTTTACTTGAATGCGCTAATCTCAGAAACTACTTGTCTGATTTGAAAAAATATTTTTGTGTTGGATAGCCTGTTTATCGAGGAAGGCCCTACAGCCAAGTAGGGACGGAGCAGTAAAGAAAAATGTTGCAAAAAATGGGAAATATTATTAAAACTATTTTCACGCGTACGAAGTCGAGGGAACAGCTGGTATTTATTTTAATTCTAGCAGAAATGTAACAAATAGACAAGTTAAGATTAAACAGATACCAGGCACAGTTTGTAGGATTGTGGTGATCCGGCTCGAAGGACCAGGAAAATGTGGTGGACTGCAGTGGACTGTATGCGTTTGTGTGTGTTCGAGAGCGCTGACCGGACGATGATGACTGCCGTTGAGAGCTTGCCCTTACTATGTCAGGCGTAGTAGGTGCTACTTGCAGGAATAAAACCACTATTTCACTTGCTGAGACTTCTCGCGTTTATTATTCGCTTCCTTTTCTCAGTTCTTGCTTCTTCAGATCACTTGTTGCTTGGAGCACTTGTTCTCTGAACTGAACAAAACATCACAATTAAACTCAAACTTGTCTCCCGGAGCGCCTCGCTCCGTATTTATAGGGCCCCGGGCTATATCCATCCCTTTCTCTCCCGATATTCCTGTCTCTGTCTCTCATGTTCTGGACCATAGTTCTGGAATGTTCGAAGCAAGAGGTCCGATGTTGCCGTCCCGTTTCTTTTTCTCTCGAATATTCCAGAAGTGTGTGGAAGAGTAATTGATGTGCAAGCGAGATGACAGATAATGTGAGAAAGAGATGGAATGTAATTTATCTCTAATCGACTCTAATTGATTATTTTACAACATTTTCTGTCTGTTAACATTGCTAATCAATTCTAATTAATAAATTAGCGTATTTTCTCGGTTGACGTCGCTAACAATCTCCCCCGCAGTGCGAAGCACTCCCTCTTCTGGATGCGACGTCTTAGTAGGAACCAGGACTACCACTCGTCGCGTCGGTCGCCGTAGCACTCCTCCGGGTGTTCGCACGTCGAGGACTCGTACTCTTCCGTCCGGACCGGGGTATACCCTCTGCACTTCCCCTCGTGGCCAAGTGTTCCTTGGAAGCGATACGTCGACTATAAAAACGACGTCGCTGACTCGAGGGTCTTCTGTTTCCCGTCCGGCTGTCTTCCTTGGCATCAAAGTTGGCAGGTGCTCTTTTAGCCATCTTCGCCAGAAGTGGTCCGTCAAGCGCTGCGCTGTCTTCCATTTCGCCTTCCCGATGAAGTCGCGGTCCTCGAACACGCCCGGCGTCATCGCTCCGCAGGATCTTCCGTTCGGGAAGTGGTTCGGCGGGAGTCTTTCTTCGTCGTTGGGATCCGCGCTGATACAGGTAAGTGGACGCGAACTCCCAATGTGTTCCGCTTCGAGGAGGAGCGTGTGCAGGACTTCTTCCGGTGATGTCTTTTCTTTCAGGACGGCCATTAGTGTCGTCTTCACCGTGCGGACCCTTCTCTCCTAGGCGCCTCCCATGTTGAGACATCCAGGTGGGATGACCATCCAACTTCTTCTTGATGGGACGCTGATGTGCCTGATGCCCTCTGCTGGTCTTCTTCAGGACACTTCGAGCCGGTTTGTCGGCGCCGTTGCATGGCCGACGTGGTTCCACTCCGATGTCCTCTTTCTCGAAGTGTCGGTGAACCAAGGCTTCCGTTCCATCTTCTACTAGTCTGCTGTGGTGCACTAACTTCACTGGATCACTTCCTCCAGTGTTGGATCCATGCAGGACCCATCCAAGGCTGGTCAAAGAGGCAACTGGTTCGGAGGCCTTCCCTCTGCGTAGTCTCCGTGTGACTATTAGCCCCCAATTGTCTTGCCCAATCAGAAGTCTAGGTACTTCTTTGTCGTAGACCAGCTTCTTCTTAATTTTCTTCAGGTGTTTCCAGTTTTGAAGCATTCCTTCTTCGACACCTTGCTTCGTCAACTTCAAGTTGTCGATAGTTCTCGCTTCCATGTTGAGTTTATTTCTACAATGGACCCCCTTGATCTTCATGTTGATCCTCTGAGAGTTGCTTTTCACCATTCCGTTCCCCCCAACCATCTCGATGGTGATGGCTTCCGGCTTCCCTTGCGCCCCAATCTTCTTCGCTACTGATGAGTCCAGCAGCGTGATGGTGGATCCTTCGTCCAGGAGCGCGAGCACTCTTGCTGTCCCCTTGGGCCCGTAGAGGTTTACCGGCGTCATCTTCAAGTAGGTCCTTCCGCAGCTCGTGACGTGCACCGACGATACAACTCCTTCGGCAGGCTTCTCTTGAGTCTTCGTTGCTGCAGACTTCTCCGAGTGAAGACTGATGTGATGCCACCTCGTGCACTTCTTGCACGGCTGTGCCCGGCATGTGTTTCTAGCATGCTTGAAGCGCAGGCATTTGAAGCACATTCTTGCCTTCTTCGCCATTTCCCATTTTTCGTCTACACTGGATTCCCTGTACCTCTTGCACTCGTACAGCCAGTGATCTTCTCGGCATTCTGGGCACTTCTTCACGTCGGTCTTCTGATCTTCGTAGTATCCCTCCGCTTGTGGGACGTGGTGGATCGGCCTCTTGAACGTGTTCCTCTTCTGATCCCAGGACACTTCTGGGGGAGCGTAGTCGCTGTTCATATCTGCTTCAACTTCCATGAAGTCGTACATGAGTTCGAGCGCTGGTTTTCCCTCTGCCCGGCGCTCACGTTGGTAAATGAGCCACCGAGACTTCATGGTCGGCGGCATCTTCTCTATAAGACACTCCACGGCCCCCGGTGCACACAAATATTCCGTCTTCCCGAGTGCCCTGATGGTGGCCACGGCATTGCGGACTCGGCTGGCAAACATGCAGATCTCCCCCGATGACTCGTTGACCCTTGGCAGCCTTTCCATCTTCTTCAACTCCGCCAGGGCTATCGCTCCAGGTCTGCCGAACCGGACCTCCAGGCTCTTCATCAGCTCTTCCGGATCCTCGGCGGTGAACAGGAGGCTCTTGACTGCCTCCCTCGCGTGCCCCTGGAGACACCTTCGAAGTCGCGCCAAATTCTGTGCCGGCGTGAAGGAGCGCGCGGTGTCTTCATACGACCTTCTGAACGCGAGCCATTCTTCACATGCGCCATTGAAACTTGGGAGGTCGACCAGTTGTCTCGTGAGGCCACCCTCTGCCCTCTGTGACAGCTTGGTGATGGCCATGGCCAATTCTTGAATATCGGTCCTCCCTTCCGAAGTTAGTGGCTGCGGCGGCGGCGTCGGCGGCAACACTTGCGGCGGCAACGGCGGCAACACTTGCGGCGGCGACGGCGACGACGGCAGCGGTAGAACTTGCGGCGGCGGCGGTAGCGGCTGTGGTTTCGGCGGTACCTTCTCGGCGATGATGCTCGAGTGGTCCGGCCAATCTTCGATCTGCATTTGCCTGTACTGCACTTCTTCTGGATCCTCTTCCATGTCGGAATCCAATTGGGCCAACTCCAATTCCGCTTTGGCAACTTCCAGTTCCTGGCGGGCCACTCTTAATTTGGCCTCTATTTCTGCCCTTCTTCTTGACGAGCGGACGGAGCGCGTGTCTTGATTCACTCGTGACAGTCGCGGCGTTTGTTCATGTACTTGCGGCGTGGGTGGCGCGTACTGTCCTTCAACAGTCGGCACGGTGGTCACCGTAGTCGCGGGAGTCGCGGCGGCAGCGTTGGCGGCGGCGGCGGCGGCGGCGGCGGCGGCGGTACGTCTCTTCTCTGCTTCCGCGATACGGGCCCTTAGTGCTTCGTGTGGCTTCGTGACGTCGGCGGTTATCTCCTCTGTGTAGGAGCGCGGTGCTGGTTCCCCTTTTCCCAAATGCACGCCGGGCTCTCCCATAACCCGGGTGCTAACAGCCGGCGCGGCGTGGTCCCTGGCGATGCGCGGTGAGGACGCGCCCCCGGCGGGATACGGGGTCAGCGTTGATGAAGTATCCGTGGTTTCCGTCGGAGTACTTCCTCCATGAACCGGCGGCGACGTAATTCTCCCTGCGGCGGCGGCGTTAGCCGCGGCGGCGGCACCTCGTAGCTTCTCCGACCTGGTGACAGGCATCTTCGCTATTCCTGTAATCCGGCTCGAAGGACCAGGAAAATGTGGTAATCCGGCTCGAAGGACCAGGAAAATGTGGTGATCCGGCTCGAAGGACCAGGAAAATGTGGTGGACTGCAGTGGACTGTATGCGTTTGTGTGTGTTCGAGAGCGCTGACCGGACGATGATGACTGCCGTTGAGAGCTTGCCCTTACTATGTCAGGCGTAGTAGGTGCTACTTGCAGGAATAAAACCACTATTTCACTTGCTGAGACTTCTCGCGTTTATTATTCGCTTCCTTTTCTCAGTTCTTGCTTCTTCAGATCACTTGTTGCTTGGAGCACTTGTTCTCTGAACTGAACTCAACAACACAATTAAACTTAAACTTGTCTCCCGGAGCGCCTCGCTCCGTATTTATAGGGCCCCGGGCTATTTCCATCCCTTTCTCTCCCGATATTCCTGTCTCTGTCTCTCATGTTCTGGACCATAGTTCTGGAATGTTCGAAGCGAGAGGTCCGATGTTGCCGTCCCGTTTCTTTTTCTCTCGAATATTCCAGAAGTGTGTGGAAGAGTAATTGATGTGCAAGCGAGATGACAGATAATGTGAGAAAGAGATGGAATGTAATTTATCTCTAATCGACTCTAATTGATTATTTTACAACATTTTCTGTCTGTTAACATTGCTAATCAATTCTAATTAATAAATTAGCGTATTTTCTCGGTTGACGTCGCTAACAAGGATACAATATTATTTAATATTTATGTTACGGTCAAAGTGATAAATGTGAAAATTATGAATAATCGCCGGTTATTGTGAATAATTACCTCATGATTTGGTAAATGTGATTAATATGAGGTCATTTATGTGTGTATAAAACTAAATAGGCGGCTCAGGGGTGGCCCAAGGGCCACCCCCGCCGCACATTAACCTATTTTTCACTTTAAATCAAAACATTATGTTATGGGCATGATGGAAAAGTAATATTATGCAAAAAACATTCCAAACTCATTATGCCAAATTATATTAATATATGATATCAAAACGTTCAAAAGTTTGGTTGTACACGAGCACGTACACAACATGTTGTTCTCTTTTATGAAATTTGTTACCTACTAAGGTTGAATTATTAAATAATCACTGTTAAATGTGATTAATTTATCACTTTTACCGCGACTGTCGGTAAATATTCATAATAACCGGTTATTATTAATAATTTTCAATTTATCACATTAACCGTAACATTTATACCATGAATAAATAGATTTGGAATTTTATCAATATGTTGATAACATCTCAACAATATGATTAGATTATTTTATCATAAATTATACCAAATTGCGTAGTATGTATTATATTCTGAGTTTTCTTTTAGGACAAACCTTTATTTTATTCCTTTTTAAAAAAAGAGATTTACTTACTTTACTACTTTAAAATCTATACTGATATAGCAATGAATTCGAAAAGTTTTGATTTTGTTGAGTTTTGTTACAGAAAAATTGAAGGAAAGACATAATCCAAATGTCTTGTGCGCGAGGATGTGTGTTGAATTGAATATTAATGCTCATAACTCTTGATTACAGAGAATTCCACTACGGGCCTGACACGCCCGCGGCGGTGTCCGACGTGAAAGTGACCACGCCACCAGAATCCACGTTCAAGAAACTAGCTCCCTCCAAAAACAGATACACCCTGCTAAGGGACGAATTATAAGGTTATCCACTGCCTAGTTCATGCAATTTTTTAGTATAAGACGCCACTGACAAAGTAAATCTTTGCCAATATGGTTTATCTCGTCTCTTCCTTAGTGTTTTCATATATTCCTTTCTCATTTTGCACTTAAAGATTTTATGTTGTTCCCAGAAACATGCGAACAAAGTTTTGCAGTTCATTATTGTTCTGGCGCTAATTGATAGCTTCCGTAAATTTAAATATAATTGGTCGTAGGTTGAGGCGATTCTGATATCATGCACACCAGTAGGAAATTTTTATAAACTATGTGATGTTTTGATAGAAGTATGTAACAAGATCAATTTTATATCCATAAAGTTTAAAGCATAAACTAATCTTCCATGATAAAATCTTTCAATAGCCTTACTGGTGAGTATTAATTAATCTAAATAAAATTCACTTAGTCTCAATTTCTTAAAATTATTATTGGAAAATAGAAGCAAATCCATAGCGACACACTAGATTTAAGAGAATACGTCCGATAATTTTGCACCGTATTATTAATTAAATTAAACCGAATTATTATTTTAACTTCATTTAACAGTTTTGCATTTGAGTGTATTTAATTTACTTTATTTATCTGTAATATTTTTGGTTACTACTAATAATTAAATTATTATGTTTTATAACGACTATATAATTTATCTGTGAACAGCAGTTTATGATGTGCCCTGCAGTGGTGAAAAAATTACTTAAAATAATATTATAAGATGTGTAAAGTAACTTACTGTCAAGTATTTATTATTATTTGTATAATTCTGATATTGGTAACCTTCTTAGTAATTATCTCTCATTTCCTATTAGACTTTTTTATCCATTGTAAAGTGCCTAAAATAAACGGAAAGTTTATAGGCAGCAATAAGAATAAATAATAACAAGTCACTCTTTTTAAAACCACTGGTTTTATTAAAAACTTATGAAACATTTAATATACCTAGTACGCAACTAAGTATTTCCATTTAGAAATATTAGGTTTACTAATTATAATAATTATCAAAGAATTGATATGCGTTTAATATTTTATATAAGCAATACATTCGCAACGCCTTAAGATAATTTAATTTACATACATTAATTCAAAATTATGTAATCTCACTTACGGATTGTTGTAATTTTTTTTTTCAAATAGCATTTAATCATCAACTTTAAGATATATTCATACCATAATAGTATATACCTATAAATAGTATGTGTAAAACACACATTTTGTCTTCTACGTTTGAATTTTTAGTTTTAGTAGTGCTTCTGCTATAAACTAATAGTTGTTTTTGTATTCTATTTGTTGATTTATTGATATTGAAATTTCATACATTAGTTTCATCATAAAGTTATTATGCTATATTTATTTAGATATCGATTATTCTCTTAAATTGATTCGGTATAAACTTGCGTTCATTCAATATCATGGTTTGTTTGCATTTAATTTGTAACTAAATATAGTTCATCGTTTGCTTTTAAGCGAGGTTCAGACTAGCAATAAAATTTGCTGTCACAGTGGCAAATCTTGCAAAACTTGGCTTGCCACAGCTATTTACACGGTTGCAAACAGCTTGCAGAAGTCAACTTCTGCAAGTTTTATTGCTAGTCTAAACCGCGCTTTACAACAAAACTGCGCCAAAGTCGCTCGGCTATTCGTCAACAAATGGCGCTAATTTGTTTATTTTAAATGTAAAGCTCGCTGGATATTTTTTTTTGTTCTATGTGGCATACTAAACATAGATATTATGCTTAATGGTGAAATTAGTGACTTTACGTATAAAATTGAATTATTAATGAAATTCTTGGGTATCTCAACTATCATTGCGAGATAAAACATTCCCTGATCTAAACTGAGTAGTCATTACTTATGCGTATGATATGAAATGGTTGTACAAATGTATGTCTATTGTGACGTGTGTTGTAATAAATAAATTTTTCGAGCCTTAAAGTATGTTTTACTTACACACTACATATTCCTACAGTTTTATCACGGTTCAGAAAACGTTTCCTCTATTGGTTTCCGCTTGCTACTAAGAGATGGTACTGGCATGTAAATTATCTTTCTGGGATATTAAATAAATTACTTACTTTTATTCATAGTTTTTGGAAGTAAGCACTTATAGTTCCATAAAGACTACCGTGAATTGGCCTATGTAATTTTGTAAAGATTCAAAAAACATATTTTGATTACTATAAAATTATCTCATCTAAGCTGAAAACAATGTATTTTTGGGTCAGTGTCGTGATTTGACAGAAAATCATAAATATTATAAACACACCACTTGTGTTGGCCGCAGTGATGTATGGGCAGATTTTACACGTTTTCCGTGTGCGCCGCACAGCCGTAGCGTTGAAAAACACGTATTGTGCGTTGGGCCGCACAGGTGCGTTGGATCCCCGATATCACTTGGAACGCTAGTGCGGGCGCACGCGCTTTGCGTGAGATTTATTATTGAAGTACCTATAGTGTACGGCGCAGCGTCAGCAGCAAACGCTTACCCCCTTACTAATCAAAAGTTACACAGTTGTTGAACACTGTTTTAAAACGACATTTCAACACTTCAACGAGCGTGTAAGTTTATTAGTAAGAGGGTTAGGCTACAGGTAGGAAGCAGTGGTAGAAGGCACCGATGCCGGCCCAAGATACCAAAATGAGGTCAGGACGGAAACTCCTTGTGAGCGTAGAGTCCCATTAGGGCCTTGCAGGAGGTACTTACGATCGTGCTAGCACAGTGTTTTTGTCGAATTCTGAACAAAAACTATCATAAGTGTAATTACTTAACTAGAGAGGTAATGACTGAAGCGCTGTTGTGTGTCAGGAAATGCCTTCGTAAATAAATAATTTCAGCTTAAGTTCGCTACTGATTGTACGCATAGGTACCAATTAAGAAATGGTCCACTTACTTACTGGACTTTATAAGATAGGTACTAGCGACCCGCCCCGGCTTTGCACGGATGCTAAGTGTATTACAATATAAACCTACCTCTTGAATCGCTGTCTATCAAGGAAACAGCATCAAAATTCGTTGCGTACCTACGTTTAAAGATCTAATAAGCATACATAGGGACAGACAGCGGAAAGCGACTTTGTTTTATAATACTAAGTATGTACCTAGTGATAAAATGCTGACATACTTACATGCTTGGTGTACCTACTACTTGTAGGACCTAGTTTTGTAGCATATTAGAAATCCAACGTACTTAATTAAACAATTAAAGCTCATCCAACCAAATGATGGGTTGTCATGCAGAAGAGAGTCTGTGATCCCATTAGGTAAGATTCCTAAAAACAAAATGGGTCACGTACCAAATTAGTGACCAGTAAGGTATCCATTATGAACAAAGCCCAAATTAACAACATGGTCATCCTAAAAACTGTGTCTAATCGCACGCTCCTAACGATGAGCCGGCGTCAAATGTGTCATTAACAGCGCTCGGCTGGCTTGTTGATTAAAACAAACTGGGCCCAGTGGTCGGGGATGTTCTGGTGATGTAGGGCGATTTCGGCTGTCACTGCGCAAAGGAGCCCCGTTTGAAGGCCGCCGCTTCACCGCGGGGCGCCGTCGCTCCGCAGAATTCTTTTACCTACACCGTTTTTTTGACGGACCCTGTGACGGTCATGTTTTTATTTTTATAGTAAATATATTAATGTCTGGAATTATCTAACAGAAACCGATATTTATTAATGCTACCGTTGATTGTTTCACTAAAGAAGATCTTTGGAGGAAATGTGTTCTAAAATGCATACTTATTGGTTGCATTGATCGCCAATACAACTAGAGTAATTAAAGGATTAATTAGTCCCAGGGGACAGTCCAACTGTTATTGGATTACAGTAACGATAAAACGACATCAGCAAAAAACAATTACAGTAAGGTGACGCAAGCCGCTACCAACCGGGCAACATGGAATGCATTGGGGGAGGCCTATGTTCAGCAGTGGACGTCCTATGGCTGAGTTGATGATGATGATGATGATGATTAAGGTGTCTTCCGTTATACGATTATTAGGTATTGATATGGTTTTGTAAGAGATTTTGTTTAGGTACATCGATCTATTAGATTGTAGAGTTCTCCTCTCGTCATTCACTGCCTAATTCTGTTACGGTGGTGAGAGAGTAAGTTATTGGTATACTGGTAATATGGTTGTAGCTATTCTGGCGGAAAAGAACAAGCTCTACCAACAACTAAACCGAGCGGAAAATTTTGCGCTTGAAATCAAACCCGCGACATCTGGGTAAAATAACAATAAAATGACCGGCGGAGGTACTTGTGCTTGGGTAGATATCCCACTGCACAATTAGGGTAAACCAACTACTTATTTTATTATTCTAAAAAGATATTCATCAAATTGAAAAACACACGAGAAAGTGTTATCCTCATTTCCACAGTAGGTACTTTTGTTTGTATCGATAGAGCGTGTGAAAAAATCTCAAACATTATCTTAAGCGGTCGCAATGCAAAAAATATCCAGTTTTTTCATCTAATAACTTACAAAAGAGCATAGTTTGCGAACCTGCATGCATTGTGAGACAGGTACATCGCGATCCTGTTACATGTGACAATAGAGTCCTATCGATGTTCACTCCTTTACAGAACCATCGTCTGTGTTAGGACTTTTAAGAGCGACCAGTCGCTATCAAACGCCTTCAAGCTAGTTAGAGATTCAGCTATTTTTGATAGCGATTGGGAAGATCAGTCGCCAACAGATTACGTATTAGGTCTTTTGGGATAAACTGAGCGGAATTCCGAATCTATTCCGATCAGATAACACGAGCGTCCGTTTCTTTATAATAGAAACGTAAGACTTATACTATTATATGCAACACCTGAGCTTTTTAAACTTTTTGCGACAGTCAAAGATCAAGTTTCGTTTAAAAAGTTTGTGAATGGATATTTTTACAGATAAAACTTTTTTACAGATGCTGCTTTCGAATAGCTATATTTTTTCTCTAATTTGAGGTTTTAAGGTAGGTATTCTTAAGAGGTAATTTGGCATACGAGTAAGTAGTTATCTAGCTTACTATATTGGACTAGTGAAGCTTATTTTTTAATTTGCGTCTAAGTATTTATAGACACGTTGTCTGTAATCTGAAGCTTTGTTTAACTTTGCAACACAATCAATTACAGGCCGGTAGCACTTCCCTTCTATTATCTGAGCGTAGCACTGACCAGACCCGGCGTCTACTTACCTAAGCCTTTACATATTTTTATAAAACAGCAATATAGGTATTTGCATTGCTCCCGATAGAATCAATTTCCACTTCACTTCCGTTCAAGTGGCCAGATATCTTGCTGTAATTACCGTTCTCATATATCATGGGCGGGCGATTGGTTTGATCGCGTTGTCCTGCTTCCTGTCTTTTGCGCCCACGGCTTTGTGCCGCCGCAGTGTCGGGTGACGTATTGTGCGCAGGAGTTGGGAGCCAGAGTGGCACCCAAAGTAGTCAAGGAAAAAATTAAAATAATGCCTGCAGGCCGGTACAGATTCCAATAACTGAATACAGTATTGGCTCCGTGCACGATTACAGCGCCAACTAGCGTCCACAACTTTGAGGGCTCTGTCACATTGACATTTAGGTCGTATATTTGTGAAAAAATATCGAAATGAAAAAATAACAGATATTTTCGACTAATAAATTGTTGTGATACCACGATTTGTGTGGAAAAAAGGTTTTGAAATCATTTTGGTCATTCAAATCAAATGAGGTAAGTCCAAAAAATGTGTTTAATTTTGATTGTGTCAGGCTTTGTTTACTTCATTTATAGTTGTAGTTTTACAGTAAAACAAAAAGAAAAAGCTACTTTAACGGTTTCATTATATAACAGTAAATATATTTAAATGTTCCTGTATCGCTAGTAATAAATTAAATATCGTTTTCAGATCGAAATGAGTATTGTTTTGAAGACCGGGTTTGTGAGTGTTACAATATCAAATTCCAACCACAAACCGTATTTAAAGGAAAGTTGTTGGTATTGGCTGGACAAGTCCGAGATGTAGAAGAATTCAGAACAAAACAAGGGCAGAGTTCAATAATTCACGCTCTCATCATAAGGCAAACATCTGTGCACAACAACTACTGTGACTCATTTTTGTACTACCACGTTGTATAGTCTAGTTATTTCCAAATTGTAAACGGCTATTAAACCAGCCCTATCGAAATACAGTCCACTCTTTTATTTAAGTTCCCAGTAGGACCCTTTTCATGCGATTAATTAATGATATAAAAATGTATTATGTAGAATCGCTTTGCCATTGACAGATACATCTGATGGCAGAGCTTACATTATTTCTACTTTTGACCACCATGAGCGCTGCGATAGATTATGTCCCCCCCACCTAGTACTTCGCACCCAGCGAATACTGTTACCGCAAAAGGAAAACAATTTATTATTTTTTTGTACAAAAAGGATTTTATTAAAAAAATTCAAATGAATGATTTTAGTCGTAGAAACATGAATTTACCTAACACACAAACTATTAACAAATTAATTATGTTTATTAATAAACATAATTAATTATGTTTCTACTGTGGACTAAGCCTTAAATACAATCATAAGCTTAGCTATGACATGCTTCGCGAAATAAGGGATGGCCTGATGACCTAGGATAAGATTTAACATAAAATTATTTTTACGTGTCATCAATACTTTCCAATAATTTATTACGAACAAGTGTCCAGTCGGTGCCGATTGTCGGCGAGTTTCATCACGTGTTATCTCAGATGATTGAAGAGTCCAGATTTTTTGCTGTAAAAAAACACGGACTTAGATTTATGGCTTGAGGAGTCCGATCATAGCACATTAGTACCCAGCATTGTCCACTGCATGGGGCCTTTGTGGACGCTCGTAGAACGGTAGCCCTGGCACTTGCATAGGCTCGGGCATTTGTTCTATAGAGTCATAAACATGTCGACAGGTTACTGTGATTGTTAAGTGAACAGTGTAACAAGTAGCGGCCGTTCGCAGAATGTTTTTGTTTCCATCAATGGCAAACTGAGAAACGAGTACTGAGCATCTTTTTGTTAATTAGTTTGTGGCGTTGGTTATTTTACGACTGGCTGGCGAAAGCTTCTGTGACTATTCTTAGAGCATAGGACAAAGTAACATAAAATGTTGGTAGAGTTATAGAATTCCTACTAAGTATTTAATTTGTTATAAGATTTGTAATAACGTTTTTCTGTGGTAGTAGTAGGTATGTATGTATGTGACGATATAATGAAGTACCTCCTCAGTTTTACGTTTTTGGGTCTATTAATTAATTATTAGGTAATTAAGTAGAGCGTTAACTTATGATTCAACTCATTTCTAAACTTCTTGAAACTAAAATGTCTACCTACTAATGTTTATTTATCCGAATGAAGGCAGGAAGGCAACATGTTGCAAATCTCATTAAGTCGTAGACAGTGCCCATTTCTGCTAATTCAAATCTATGGAGAGCGTTTATTTTTTACGACTAAGTTTATCCTGTCAGACGGGCAGGCAATTAGACGAATAAAAAATATATTAAGTTTAGTGAGTAGAAGGAAACGTTAGTTCTCTTTAGAGAGCGCGGCGTTTAGTAAAACAAAAGCAAGGGAACGATTTAACAAACTGCCATATTTTAACAACGTGTAATTAAAGGTTTGGCCCCGGTCGAATATGCATAAATCATGCGTCTGCCGCGAACTGCCGACCGAAATAGAGAAAAAATTAAAAACATTAACCGGCCCCGGAGAGAAACGTAAAATAATACTGATAGGTGTATTAGGAACCATTTCTGTTTTCAGAAACCGTCTTCATGTAATTTGTAGTATTGTAATGAGTAAATTGTGTGAGAACCTTTCATTACCTACATTTCTAAAATTAAGTTTTTTTGTAAAGTGAGAGACGTAAAAGCTTGAAAAATGTATTAATTAGTACAAGTTTAAAGCATCCGTTAGCTCTGGCTTATTAGTTTACTAAAGATGATACTTAAATTTAAATACAAAATCTTATAATTAATTCAGAAGTTTCAGTCAGTCCATAGTGCTCTACAAACATCATACAAAAATCTAAAGATGTAGACTGATATTTTATAAAATGGGATCGAAGACACATAATATTTTAAGGTAGAGACTCCGATCTCTTTATTAAGTAGAATTTAGTGTGACAATTTATTAAATATCTCTGTGACTTTATAATGGAGCGTTCGTCGCAGGTTCTAATTATTAATTATACGATTCGTAATTATATTGTGTGCCATGGTGGTTTCCTAAAAATCAATCAATCTAGACAATGAAAACCAAACAATCGCAAGTAGTTACTCACTACATTTAGATAAATCAGAAAACACAAAACACAAACTGATGTAGGTATCTAATTGTTACTTTTAAAAATATGTTACCTACATGTAGAGAAGTACCAGATACTAAGTATGAAAGGACAAACCATTAACGCTCAACTCTCAACGTTCAATCGCCCAAAAATCTCACACGAAACAGATTAGGCTTCTAAACATTAATAAATGCGTAACCGCCTTTTAATAATAAGGCGGATATAAGTAAACGCAACAGTGTATGTCTCGGATCGTTTTCCCATAAGAGCCGATGTTCGTAAGCTCATAACTCACGGCCGGGGTGGGGTGTGTCGGAGGCTGCGCCGGCGCCGGCGGGGGCCGGGGGCCGGGGCGGGGGGCCCTAGGGGCGCGGCGCGGGGCAGGGACGAGGTGACAACCGCTCGTTACGTCTATTCCACCAAGCCAGTTATTAAAAACGTCTCGGCGCGAGCGGTGTGCCGCCCTGTAATTATCCAGTTGGAAGTTTCGCCGCGTTGCGTTGTCACCGTTGCCGGAAATGCAGTACGTGGATCCGCCCGCGCAACAGGTCCGTCCGCCCGCCTACGCCCTATGCTTGTTAACTCGCGTTTTGACAGTTTATTTGCAGTAAACAACACTTTTCTCTAATAGAATAATATCCGGTTTGAACGTTGGATTTGTGTTGGACTTTGTTAGTTAGTTTCAGATCTAAATAGTGGTCGTGTAGATTGACGTTTACAAATTGTAGAGTCTGTAAGATGTTTTTAAAATATTTTAACGGTGGTTCTTATTTGCAGATGATGAATATGGTGCCGACATACGGATGCGGCTACGGCCGTGGGGATACTTTGTCTCCAGCATCTGACCTCTCATCGTGCAGTAGTGCGTCTTCAGGAGCATGGTGTGGCGCCGCTCCGTGGCGTGAGCTGCCGCCGTACCCACCGCAGTACCCGGCGTACTGGCCGCCTGCCGCTGCTGCTGCGGCTGCTGAGGAAGCCAGGGAACTACAGCGCCGTTGTGCAAAGTGCCGCTGTCCTAACTGCCTTACCGAAGCCGCTGGCTTTGGCCCAAATTACGGCAAGGATGGAGCCAAGCGCGAGCACGTTTGCCACGTCCCCGGTTGTGGAAAAGTCTACGGAAAAACTTCACACTTGAAAGCTCATCTCCGCTGGCACACCGGTGAACGGCCCTTCGTGTGCAACTGGCTCTTCTGTGGCAAACGATTCACGCGCTCTGATGAGTTGCAGCGACATTTGAGAACGCATACCGGCGAGAAGAGGTTCGCTTGCCAGTTGTGTACAAAGCGCTTTATGAGATCCGATCATCTTGCAAAGCACGTCAAGACTCATGCTAACGTGTCGAGGAAAAATAAGAAAACAAAGGAAGACGAGAAAGATGAGGCGCCTAAAGTGTCCGAGAAGCCTGAGCAAGCGATGACGAACATTCCTCATACTGCACCAGTGTCCACCGTCGGGAGTACTCATTACGGAACAGTGCCAGTGGCGAGCGGCCCAAAACCTATGTCGATAAACTACGCTTCAGTTGCACCTAACGTGGTACCAAGTGCCAACAGTTTCAACGGCTCGACGTTCGGTAGTGGAGCCGTGATGAGCAACTGGTACCCAGAAGTGAGACAGGACTCGCTGTACGCTCGGGCGCCAGTTCGGGACCACAGAATGTACCAGCAGTACCCGGCCCCAATATCTTCGTACCAGTGCGCGACTAAAGATACCTACGCAGTGTTCCAAGGACATTACAACTTCCAACCCCCCGTTGCACTAGGACAATAAAGCTTTAAAACTGTTTTTGCATGTTAAGTGTGATCAAAGTGTTAAACTGTAAATAAGTGACTGTTTGGTTATAAAAATAGATATTTTAAGCCATGGTTAATAGTCTGTTAGTTACCACAAAATAATTGTGATGTCTCTACAAATTAAATAAAAGAGAAAACATTCTTATGCCATTTTAATATGTGCCTTTATGTTATTAGGAATAAGAAACTGAAATTCCAATAAAGCTATTTTTCTAAAAGGTTAATTATTTATTTTTGGAATCCCCTAACTTTTTATGTGAAATCTGTTAGTCAGGGTCATTTGCCAGATTTAATTTACAAATATTCAAATACATGTGCTTGTTAATATCTCAACTGAAAGTAATAACATAAACAAATAAATTCTGTGGGTTGAGAAATAGCGTGGCTAAAATCAGGTCTTGCGTTCCAAATACCAGTGTAATAGTTATTTAGCATAACATTTTTTTTTCTTTATCTTTCATGGTCACTAACATTTGAAATGTACCCTGTGAGTTTCCAATATATTATTATTCCGTCACTATTAATAATTCAATTTGTAATTCACTGGTGTTGCTAAGTAACATTATTAAAACATAAAAAGAATGGAGCAATGCTTTGTCGTAGCAGCTACGCCACGTCTACGCGGTGCTACGAAAATCGTAGCAGATAGTTTTACCTCATATTGATAGTTTTCTACTGTAAATTATTAAAACGCTTTCTACATTTTCATACATTGTACGAAATCATTATAAATGATGGAAATAGAGAAGATTTAATCACACGTTATTAAAAATATAAAAATAAAAATGCTTACAAAATCTACTTTAAATTTATATCTCGTTGATGTCTTGTTTATGAACACGTGATGTAAAAATAACTTATTTTATGAATTTTTGTTCCTCATGATATACAAATAATATCAGTATTTAGTAAATTCAGTAACGTTTCATTAAAAGAGCTGTATCGAGCTTTAATATGAGAGTTGAGCGCAAGAGCTTTTTTAGACTTTTTAATTTTTCTAATAATTTAATGTGATTATACTTTTGAAAATGTCTGTATAGGTAATAGGTTGCAAGTTGGTACCTGGTAATGAAATTGCTTGCTATTCTTTACTAAGGTATTTATTGTAATAAGTAGTACTGGTAGGTTTGAGCTTTATTTTGTTTCATCTTCGACAAAAATGTAGAGCAAGTTACTTTAGATGACATGGTTAGAAGAAACTTCTGTTCAGTTTTGGATTCCTGTTTTGTGGAGGACTGGAGTTGGATGGGAGTTTGCAACTCTTGATGCCGCCGCTCGTCCCGAGATGGCGCTGTCAGTGTCTGTGCGGTGTCGCGCGGCCGTCCCTAATTGCACTGGCTATTATCTGGGCGGCGCTCGCCGCGCATGGCCGCCGGTGCGAGCGGGATGCACTCGATAATACGTAAAACAAAACGAGGGAGTAATAATGGTAAAAAACGAGCAGCACGCAAATTATAGTGAGAAATGAGGCAGCCGGTAGCGGTGGGGCGCTCGTGGTACGGTGGGGGCCGCCGCGCGGCAGTCGCGATCGCTCGGCGCTAGCAGACCGCCCGCGCCGCCTGCGCCGCCTGCGCCGCTTCGGGAGTGTTGTGAGAGTGACATGCGCCTCGCGCCTCGCTCGCGGCCGGCGCCATGAGCGGCAAGGGCTCCTCCTCACCGGACCTGCTCATGAATGTGAGTCCGAGCTTGCTCCTCACGAGACCAGCTTTGAGCGTTAGACTATAAGTATAAGTATGAATGGCACAGTTCGTGACCTCATGACCATTGACTTGACTGACTCTGTTGCAACTTGCAAAGTGATGCCAAAGTCTAAGCAATCGACAGGTTGTTGCTGTGAAGCTTTACTCACTCACTTCACTCACTTACTTCACTCACTGCTCTACCTTTGAGTGGAAGTGAGGTTATGTATTCATAGTCAACATACATTAGTATAACACTATACTATACTAACTTATCTCACGTTCTGTCGTTATACTACGTGGGCTAGGGATGGCTAATTAGGTAACATACATACCATATCAATTGTTAGATAAGATTCTATTAATTAAAAATTCTACAGCAATTGAACTTAACTAACATTGAAATGAGAACATCTGACTTTCTGCCAAACCAAACATCACTATGAGGAAGCCCATTTAACGGTCTATAAGCCTAATTCAAGAACAAACGTTCCAAATAGCGAGTTCTTGAAACGGTTTATTAGGCAGATAGCACCCCAGAGGATTGTCGATTTAGCACGCACCATAAGCGGTGCATTACAGGACGACACGGTCTCCCGGGCCCATGAATATCAATGGCGGACGCCCCACGGGTCGAGTGGACCCTAAGCTATCACTACAATATTCCATATAAGCCAGAAAACGTTATGTGGAAATTTTCTTCGTATTTCCCGCTCTTGAATAGTAATGTCGTCATTTAGTTGACTGTACGTTTTGAATAATAAATCTTATGATCGTTCACATGGACGAATATTTTAAGGGACAAATGATAATAATACCTACCTACTCGTACCTAAATAGACATCAGGTTTTTCCTATTTAACAAAAAAGTAGAAACCTATTAGAAATAATAAAACTATCTTAATATAAACGTTCAATAATAGCTACAATATTTAGTATACTTCTAAACTATTAAAGAATCACTGCCTATCTCATTACTGTGATATATTTTATCGCATCCAAAACAGGCAATTTATTTATAAAGCAATATCCGTCACATAAACGTTATTGTTATTTTCTAAAAATTGCCCATTAAAGTTAGTTCCGAACATTACTAACAGTCAATAAAAACTACCGAAATGTTAATTCAATTAAGTCAAATAAATAAGGGCGGCTTTTTGGAGCGGCGTAACGAATCCTTAATGACATATAGGGCCTTGGTCCATTTTCTAGTCAATTTCCTTTTCATATTAGTTTAATCTAGAGGTAGGACTACTGGCGCCAAAAATTATGCCGCGACGGCCGTGTCGGCCGGCCTAATCTGTTTAGCGTTATATTGTTCGGCCACGGCTCCTTTGTGCGTTGAAAAAGGAAGAAATTTATGCTTTTCGGCGTCGTGTGTGAGTTTTTTGTGGGAATGTAATTAATATTTCGGCGGCAAAACTAACAGTGTTTTCGTTGTTGCGCCTCGCCCGTGATTGATGCCTCTTCCGACGGCCGCAATTACTAGTGGACGGCCTATATGTTCCATTTTAAATGTATTACATATTGTACTTGTAGCTCTAGTGCTATATTTAATTGTGTTGTTGATGACGCATGAATAGGTATAGCTTTAGCTGCGGGCTATATTGTAAATCGAATATATTTTTGATACATTAACGTTTCATTCATTCATAATTTATGTTATGATAATTTATTGCAACTCACCCGTACTACCTAAATGAACATGTGCAATGTGCATATTTATGTACTTATAAGTATTGGTTACATGATAAAACCATTGGATTGGAAAAGCTTTCGTTATCTATATATATAAAAGAAAGTCATGTTAGTTACTCCACTTATAACTCAAGAACGGCTGAACCGATTTAGCTGAAAATTGTCAGGGAGGTAGTTTAGAGCCAGGAGAAGGACATAGGATACTTTTTATCCCGTTCGAAATTAAAAAAAAAGTCTGCTTATTTATTGCCATTAAGGCGGAACAAAGTTCGCCGGGTCAGCTAGTTTTCAATAAAATAAAAGTTGAATAAAGTATTGTGGCGTGTGTAATTGTGGGAAAAGTTTACATAAACACTTGTCAGTTTTTTCGAACAATTATATGTTTACTGTACCTGTAATAATAATGCGTTGTGAATGAATACTATTGAAGATAGGTGTTAAGAACATAATATTGAGTTGTAACTGTACACAAATGTTAATTATCATTTATAGCACATGAAATGTGTATCATTTTCTGTCCAGAGTAGTGACCGCGGAGTTTTTCATATGTTTTCTAGCAAATAAATAAGTAATGTATAGGTACTACCCACGCTATTCCATTTTCTTCATAATTAAAGATTTCTAGTTAAACATACATATTACCTAAACTATAGTCAATACGAAGAATTTTAATTTGAAGTAGATAACGATAATTAGCTTTTTAAAATAAAAATACAGATCTCATTTTGAAGACGTAGCTCTCTGTATCTTATTATCGCTTCAGTCCGAATAGGCCATAATCCATATCCTACTGACTCAATAATAAAATTGATTTTAATTCGTTGCCGCCAATCCAGCTCAAAATTACAGCTTGTCAAAGCACTGTCAAGCACTGGCGAAGCAACTGTTTGACACAAGGCTCAAAATATTGTGGCAACTCTATCAATTTTCTTGGCTAATTATTTTTTGATAAAATATTTTTCTTTGTAGCAGAATATTATGTAGAGAGATTATTACTTCCCATAGGTGTTTTTATTGGTCTTTATAACAGGTTCTTGCATTGCGTACCGGGGGAATTTCAATTGTTATTAACTAGAATTTTATTTTTCAGTGAATAATTATTCTTTTTATCAAAATATTAGGCATGTAAAGTCCTCCACCTCCCGTAGTTGTTTTTATTTTTATGTTCCGCGGGTAGGTATTTTAATTTATTGTTATTGGAAAAATTTTTTTTTCAGCGAATAATTTTTTATACTACAATATTATGCAGATTACTCGTATCCCTACCTCCCGTAGTTTTTATTTGTCTTTGTAACCTGTCCCTGCATTACTTACCGGAGGTGTTTCAAAACGTGTTCCGAGGGACGGTGTGGGGCCTGCGTGGGCGCAGCCATCGCAGTACCGGTAAAATGTTTTAAGTTTAATTTTATATGTACTCGTATATTTTTCAGCATCAGAGAAAACTTGGAGGCTATTTGGAATTGTCGACCTAATCAATGTTGGGAAAAATTAAAAGATGATTATTTTATGTGTGTGTCTCATCTCACCTGAAAATCTAATTCAGAACTTCACACAATCTGAGTATTGTCATACCTACCTAAGTGTAATTTACCTATTTTAAAAAGAAAAATAATATAAATGTACAAAAAATGCCAATATCAAGCATACAATAAAATACCTCGATACTTGTATTAGCCAAGTCTTGCCTCTATTTGCCTTACCTACATTATGTTATAATGATTTATCTGTTTGTCTATCTCAGCCGCAAGGATCGGATAAGATCTTTCCAAGTAAATTTATATCTTACAACAAACACATGATGCCATTAATCATGTGTGCTGCAGCATTTTCAGCAAATAATACTTAGTCCAGTCAATAAAGCATTTTATAGATGGAAAACTGTAGAACACAATTTCTGACTTCAGGACTTTATTTAGACTAGTTAGGAGGTGAACATAGCAAAAGTCCCCGCCCTTAGCCCTTGAGCCGGCGGGGAGAGGGGGGTTTAAAGGTGCCACTTTTCGGTTTTTCGCTTAATCCTCGGAAACTATGCGTCCTAGTGACATGACTACTTTGAACCAAAAAAAGCATATTCAATTTGCTACAGGTGAGATAGTCAAGTTTTTCAATAAATTGTATAGTTTTCGCGGCATTTGCTCTAGAAGGTCTCTAATATTGGAAATTTTATTTATGTCTTACATGTTCCCATCAGGAGAAAATCGACTAAATAAACATTGAGCAATCATTCTAGACATGCGGGAGCATGTTAAGCCTAGTTCCAGGGAGGGGACTGCACCGTGCGTATATTTAGACGAACCACTTTGAGCCACTTTTGACTCCTCATCACTCAAAAACTACTGTGCATTAACACTTCAAATTTGGTTCATGTGTTGAGACTTGCAAGATATACATCAGTTTCAAATTTCACAAATATCCCTCAAACGGTTCTTTAGGTATTGACGTCCAAAAATCTACATGTTTGACCTATAGACCAAATTCTAACCACTTCCAGATGACATCGAAGGTTCAAATTTGGCATCCAGAAAGGTAGTTATGTAAATACAAAGGAACAAATAAAAAACCAGTAAATTTTAACATTTCACATGTTATAGATAGATGTTAGTATTCTAAATGTCGATTTTTGAACGTCAATACCTAAATAACCGTTTGAGGTATATTTATGAAATTTGAAGCTGATATTTATCTTAAAAGTCTCAACACATGAGCCAAATTTGAAGTGTTAATGCACAGTAGTTTTTGAATGATAAGGAGTCAAAAGTGGCTCTAATTGGTTCGTCTAAATATACGCACGGTGCAGTCCCCTCCCTGGAACTAGGCATAACATGCTCCCGCATGTCTATAGTGTTTGCTCAATGTTGATTTAGTCGATTTTCTCCTGAAAAGAACATGTAAGACAAAAATAAAATTTCCAATTTTACAGACTTTCAGAGCAGATGCCGCAAAAACTATACAAGATATAGAAAAACTTGACAGTCTCACCTGTAGCAAATTGAATAAGCTTTTTTTGGTTCATAGTAGTCATGTCACTAGGACGCATAGTTTCCGAGGATTAAGCGAAAAACCGAAAAGTGGTACCTTTAAACCCCCCTCTCCCCGCCGGCTCAAGGGCTAAGGGCGGGGACTTTTGCTATGTTCACCACCTAACTAGGCTAAATAAAGTCCCGAGGTCAGAAATTGTGTTCCACGGATTTCTCTCTACACCGTCGTTAAGGCATTCATTGACTGGACTAACTACCAATAATAAATCTTATATTTCTCAAATAAGTGTTATATTTTAGTTAATTCCCTGACTTCTAAGATAAACTCATTTAAATCTTTGTGACGGGAAAAATACTGTCCTCTTTTATTACAATACTTGCAAGTACATAGTTTCATTTTGCACAGAAGAGCTTAGGGTAGAGTCGACATAGAATTAGAAATGAACTCTACTTCTGGTGTTTTTTTTTTACTTTTTATTGATTTTAGGTATTCAAAGTAACATATAATTCTCAAAGCAAGGAAGGGGCTACTGTTGTACAAGTCTACTTAACCTATCGGAAGCGGCCGATCGTTTGGAATTAACAGAAGCGGCGGAGAGTAACAAATTGTTGGCTAGCTTCTTGAATGAGTATACCGCAAATGTCAATGGTGGCCGCATGCGCACTGCGCACGCACTCGATGTGTACGCTATTAATGCGAAATAACTATAATTTGGACGACCAGCGTTTGGCGTTAACCGTCAGCCTCTGGAAAGGCGACGGAAGCCTGTCACAGCCGCAATTACCGTACCGAGAATCGGCATTAGTTCGTCGAGTTGAACTATTTATGTAAAATAAGAGCAGCCTCATACGGGGAAACAGCAATTGCACGCATCGCTCATTAAGCACTTTAGAGCAATTTGTGGAGAGGAGAAAAAGTCGGGCGAGACGCGGCAAACATCGCGTGGTCAATTAAAATGTTGCCGCACTGCTGCCGAGTGGCACCCCGGCAACGGTATATTCGCCGCAAAATAACATAGTCTACTTGTTTCGAATTGCTCGCATCCTCTGTCTAAATAGTGATGTTAAACTGGACCCTGGCATGTGGGCGCTCGCTCCTGTCACGACGATAACTGGCATTTGACATTTAAATGCACGTACTGCCTTCTGTTGGAGTGAGTTATGACCAAATTGAAAATTCTGATTGTTCAACTTTCCTTGCAAGATAACTGGTTTGTAGACACTCACAACATTGACTTGGTTTATTGTTAATATACATCTTTGAATAGTCATTAATGCATTAAGTGCGATTTCTAAGTTCCGTACTCACATAGTAATGCAGTCCGTTCAAGACATGAGAAAATAAAATAAATTTTTAAATATAAACTACCTACCATATGTGCTAACTACAAAGTTGCTCGATAAGTTGTTAACATTCCTAGAAGGGTCGTTAAAAACTCATATTATTTAAAGAAACACGGATGCATGGATCATTGAGCGGATCTATAGCTGCTAGCTTTTTCAATAACGTATTTCCAAAGAAGCTTCATGCTACGCACGTTTGTTCATCATACGCGTCGTATAATTGTGGACAGGTGGGGCAGTACACGCCATTATGAACATAATGATTATTAACGTGTTTTCTATGCTAATAAATAAATTTTCGAATTACACTCTTGCATTTTCCACCACTAACCTATACTTAATAGGAACTCCGGACACGAATGTTAAAGGTTGTCCAGTTAACATAGGCCTAAAAAAAGGCTTCTTTGCACGGATATACACGGTAATTGATTATCGTGTGGGTAATATGTCGAAGAAGTTGCTATATGCGATGTTTATCGCACAAGTCGTCTCACTGTCTTACCAGTGCAGTAACTATAATAATTTAGTCATACAAGAATGGTTTCATACTTGCTATGTTTTAATAATTAGCACTTTGGCAAATAAAGCATACATAAAAGATTTAATATTTTATAATTTCATCACTTTGATCTTAATAAGCTTTTTATAATAAGCACAAGTGTTTTCTTTCCTATCTATGTACTCGTATATGTACAACATATACGTATTCTACTAATAATACTCTGCTTGTTACGTGTTTCCACTTTTAATTATCTTTTTTAACATAAGCAGGTATTGCTGTTAGTTATTTTAAAATAATAAAATAGGTTTTTAATTTAATAAAGCAAACAAAAAACAGTAAATTGAGTTTAAAATACGTTTCGAAGTTGATTTCTTAACTTTCTCCCGGAAAAGTCACTGAAAATTGTGGAAAAGTCAGTCAAATTCTCCATAATTTTCAGTGTCTTTTTTCATTTTCTATCGCACTTTATCATGATGCAGTGTAAAAAAATGCACGCTAATTTATGAAACACGTCAACTTTCAAAGTTCGCCATGTTCCAAAAAATTATCTTGCATATAAATTGCATAGTGTTGTGGTATGAGGGTCCTCCGAGTCCTTTTGATTCAACACTGAGTCATTCGACTGTACATTTATATGATAGAAAAAGGACGCACCACATCGTAGCAACACATCGGTCTTAGGACCGTATTCTCAAATGACGTCCAAAACTCGAGTTAAGTTTAAACATTGTCTACAGATAAACCACAGATTTAAATCTATTTTTAAGTGCAGATGTTTAATTGAGCTTTGTTTTTTTCAAACGTGGTTGATTTGGAATGTTTTGCTTCCTTTATTTATTTAATATCTCATACCAAAAGGATCGATTGTTTCATGTTTGCGCAAAATAAAAACCTTACTCATTGGCATTGCTATTACTTTTTGTATTGGATAATGTGCATTGGCCGGTTTAATACCGCGCTGAAAGCTGCGCTCATTGCATGCCACTAAACTGCTTATTAACTAAACGAGGACAATTAAAATACAACACGTTTATTAGTTTTTGGTGGTGCTCGATCAACCACGTCCATTACATTTGCAATTTTATTCCTACATCCAGGGATCAGTGGTCAATTTAATACCAACCTTAGGTCCACACAAAAAATGTATGCAGTATAATCATTTGCTAAACACGTGTTAAAAATATTCCTGAATAATGAGGATAATGAAACCATTCAGTGTAATTGTTTGCTGACTACATTCAGTGAATTAATGATTGTGTGATTATGTCTCAATAAATGAATGATTAACATTTTGTACGACTAGTTAACCTTTTTAGATATGAGTGGGAATGGAGAGAAGTTTAAGATCTTTTTATTTTTGAATATTTATTTAGGTAGGTATGTTAACTTTTTTATTTTATTATAGTGTGATGCTGATGTAGAGTGGAGCATGAAACTCCTTAGTGGATTGTGCTTTATTTAAACCTTTTAGTTGTAAAATAACATCAATTAGCCTGTAGGGTATGTTGACTGTGTGTCATTTTACTTCAATTTAGTGTTCTCAGGAATAACTAACTACCTAAACATACACGCGATGCTCTTCTCAGATACTGTTTAGAACAAAACTAGAAAAAAATCTAAAAAGTTGACCATCGCCACAGGTTTTGTTTTGAATCTTGGACGTAAATCATTATAAGTATCAAACAAAATCCAGCCTGAGAACCGAACCCACGCTATCAGAACCTGTTCCAGTTATTGGCAACGGCTACTCGCAATCCAATTAATTTACTTATTAAGTCTGAGATCTTACGTTCAGATTATCGTATGCCATATTTTTGGTGTAATCACATAGTGGTCGGTCTATCGATCATTACGGAATAGTATCAATTAAAATTTATTTAAAACTTAATACAATCAAACTCAATACAATCAAAGTTTGATCTTTCAGTTAAGTCTTTAAGGTAAAGCGACTAACTGAAATAAATAAAGAAGTTAAAAGTAAAGTATGTTACACTGGATTTAGTATCTAAATATTAATATAATTCATATGAATATATCATTTTCTTATTACATTGATATCTTTTATGACTCTTATTATGAAACAAATATTCCAGAAATCATGTTATGAAATCAATGTTAAAGTTAAGATAATGTCTACCTGAAAAACAACATTCATTTCAGCAAAATCAAGTTTTTCAGTCAAGTCTACCTCTGAATAAAACTTTGCACGCTACTGGAGTACAAAGTTTCAAGGATTGAAGCTTTTTCTTTTACCCACTGGTAACTCAAACTCTATTTTTGTAAGCGTAATTATGATCATTTATTAAACGTTGCGTCGGCGATGCAATCGCGAGCTATTGCAATAAATCAATTTATACAATGTTTTGATGAACGCTGCTTGACATGTTATGCCATTAAATTGTTAGACCTAATTGATAGGAAAGCAGTTAGTGCACATTTAGAAATTGTATAAAATTGCTCGTGCACACTAGACTTGAATTTTATTTTATTTTTAGTTAAATATTGCTAGAGGCAAATAATTGACTCTGAGCACAAAATGGCTTTACATGTCGCCTTGTATTATTCTCGATTCAAACTAACAGAAACAAAAGACATTCGTATTCTTAGAATTCCAACTTTCATTCAAATAAAAAACAAATGAAAGTTTACGCGTAAAAAGTAACAAAGTTACGTGTGGGCGACCAATCGCACTCCGTCGGGCTTCCATTGGCGCGGTCGATGTCAACTCGAGCTGGCCGCGTCATACCAGATAGAGGTATCCGCGTAATTATGCCCCAACAGGTTTTGCCGACCCGCGCCCTCAATGAGAGAGCGCATGTTGCTTTACGATTGAGACTTGAATAGGGCAACGCAGTAGACGCAAGCTGAAAAGAGTTATGCCTTTGCGTAGTTAGCTGTCGTAAAAATTTATGAAGTTTTTAAAGTGCAGCTTTTTAACTAAACTTGTAGGCTATAAAATAAGTATGTAATTTAATATTATTATTTAGACATCTAAAATAACTTTCGTAAAACGTAATATTTAAAGATGATTTATTTTAATAATCACCTATAACCTACATTTTTTCACAATTTTTTTCAGCAAGCGTTTATTTTTACTGCACAGGCCTCTTCTTTTTAAAGTCGTAAAAAATCACGAATTCGGGCTTACCAAAATCTGGCAATGGTTACAGCCACATTTATATTCCGAAACATTCCAACATTTTCAACATGGAAAGAGATAAATTCGCATACCCTCAGAACGTCTCTTCCGGGACAAGTCGCTTTGTCGACGATATTTTCTTTTGCGAATTCAAAATTTCCATAAAAGTGCCATTTGCTTTTTGTCCGCACGTGCTTTCCCTCTGATGTTTCCGCCAGCACTTTAAGGCGGTATAAATCATTTGCTTGTAACTTGATAGCCATAATTAAATGAGACTGTGATGAAATAAGGAAAATATACCCGCAACCCGTGTTTAGTGCTCAACACGCAAACTATAAACTTGATTGAAATCAAAGGCAGATTCTTAAGTGCTGCTGAACTTAGGTGTTAAGTGCGTATGCAAAATATGACTTGTTATTTTTCTTTTGCAGTTTTGTAACTTCTATATTGTCGACATTAAATAGCGTCTATTATAAACAAGATAAGACGCCACAGTACTTAGCATTAATGTAATGTAGATATTTTTATCGGATACTAACTGACGAGAAAAATAAATACGTTCCTAGAAGTTCTATCATAAACTCTACCTACTTTTGCTTGAAAGAACAAAATTCTGAGTATAGGTACTCCATAAATATTTTCCAGAAAGAGAGACGTTACACAAATCATTAAAAATCCTGTAAAAATCCTCAATAACTAGACATACATTAAACTCAATAATAATACAGAGTTAATGAACCCTAAAGACATTTCAAACCACACCAACTGAACAAAAGGTGATCTTTAAACAATTACAGCTAAGACAACATAATTAGTCTTGTAAATATAATTGTAGCTATTGGTTATAAGCTGGCAGTTCTGGTAAGTACATAATCGGTACATAGACATATGCTGGCTGCAACACGCTATGATCAGCTTCGTGCTTATTGAACTGCAAATACTAGCCAATATTTTCAAAAACTTGTATCGCCATGTAGTTGTCTTTTAATCGTTATTGATCTCAATTCTTAAAGTTTGCTACACATACTTTTATGCCCAAACGTAATTCGTATAAGTTAAGAATGAGATCATGCAATTGAATGTTTAACAAATAAGAATTGATAGCTAGATGTTGAGTTATCTGACTCTATACAATGACCAATCCCTCAACTGATAATAATAATGATAATCATCCTTCTAAAAAAAATTATTAAAAAATATTTTGTTATAGTATTAAAATTATTTCTTTGGCACTTATAAGTTTGATACTGTAGTAAAATTACAGGATAGGCATTCTATATTCTTTATTCGAATTTCGAATTAGAATTCGAATTTTAATCCCTACGCTAAACTCTACCATCTCTCAATAGTAGACACCTAAGATATTATCAGATCATCCCTAGTGCTTAAAGATAAGAGATAATATTTTATGCTATATGTGGCACGTTGTCTCTATACCATCGCTGTCAAAGCGACCGCCATCTTAGCTGCACCTGGCGCATTCTTGGCTAATCTCTACATTGTTGTGACAGCTTACATAATTGCGATCATCACAATAATGAGTACACCGGCTTCCTAGCTAGCGTGATAATGGCTGTCAAGGCAAAACAAGCATTATCTTAACTAATTGTGGGTAAAAGTCTCAAAAGTCAGAACGAAGTGCCTTAGTTGATCTTCATTGTAAAAAAATTAAAACCATTGAAAAGTATTAATTTTACTATAGCTTTCAAAAGTAGAGAAACCTCGAAATCTTTCCAATGATCATGCTTATTTAAACCAGATTATCATTTGAAGAAAAAAAACTGCTTCATTTGTCCTACCGATTGTAATTATCTGAATGCTTCGAAGAATTGGTAAGCTTGAATATCTCAGTTTATTTCTGAATCAATATAGTCAATTAAAAAAATATGCAATGTCATGTGCACGTAAAAAGTAAGTAAATTGCAAATGAATATGACGCTCAAGATTAACTGCAATTTATTAATTGTATGCACCCACCCTTACAGTATGACCAAAACATGTCTTTTCTCACTCGACCCTCCCGTTTCTACGTCATTAACCGCCGTTATAGTTTCCGCACTTGTGTACCTAGCTTTGACATTTATCTTTGCGCTTTTTTATCGCTGCTTCTGTCCTACGCCTTATTGTGTTCGAACATGACTTGGCGTGAGAAAACTCACTCGATAATAGCCTCCTTTTCTCATATTATGGAAACGGAACATCAAAACATTGTGTCGAATTACCACTTCAATTGTGCGTTGGTGTGAAACTACCACAGTTTGTTGCTTGTGTTCTAACGATTTACGGAATTTATTTTAATTTTGAACATGCATCTAATGGGTTGGCTCTTACCGAAAATGATGACTGGAGGCGATGCCTTCATTGAATGAGCTTAAGGAATTTACAAACGGCATCCGTTTTCAAAATGTTGCTAATGGCCATTTTCCTCGTAAAACCTTATAACATGTAAATTGAAAGTACATTTTTACATAATCGATACGTTGCTAACACGATTTTGCGTTGAGTTATCGACGCGTATTAGACTAGAGTAGAGTTTGTTAAACGACTTTGAGGCACCAAAGATGGGTGATTCTAAAAATTGGATGTGAATAAGTGTTACGAAAGTTTTCTCTTTCAATCAAGCATAAGTGACGGCTAAAATTCGTCGATAGCGGTCCGCGGACATGTCGGCTGCGCCCGCGCCGTCACGCGACTCGCCCGCGCCCGCGCCCCGAGCACGACGATTATAATTTCGAGCGCCGATCAACATGAAAATGAAGGCCCATAAATTTATTAGACATAGTGTCGGCCCGATCGCCCCGGGGTTGCATTATATAAAATATGTAGGTATGTCAAGAATTAACCATTATCATACTAAGAATATTTTGCGCAGATAAAAATAATACTGCCTTAATCGCGACCCGTGAACTATGTCAGATTGGGCGAGGAGCTCATTTGAATAAATCGTGACCCGTTCGACTAGACTATAAATTATTGAAAATACCTCATAATAACGACTGAGGAAATTAGATATCGACAATGTCTACTAATTTTAGTTAATTTGGGCAAAAAATATTTTCGCTTTTACGATATATTTCCCATAGGTATAAATAGGTACTTAAACGTAATTGAAAGCGTTTATGTGTCTTATCGAAAAATAAACGAAATATTATTGATTAATGGTACAGCTTGGTACGCAATAATTACTGCCGGTCCTCAAGTATGTTGACGCAAGACCCAATCAAAATTAAAAATGTTATCGGCGGAATTGATTAAGCAGGTCACCCCCAGATCGATGCGAGCAATTTGCAGATACGGGCTTCTGATCCTAAACAGAGATATCGCGCCCACGTCGGCCACGAGGGCAAAGTTATAAAATGTAAATTTATTGCACGATATTTTACATAAATTCAAATTGGCCGCTATATATCGCTGGCCTTACATTACATCACGTAATTATGCCGCGCACAATTATTATAATTTTCTTATAATCGCGCCCATAAGAACGTGCGAAAAAACAATTTTAAAACGTTCTTCATATTGATTTATGGCCGATGTTTGTGATAAATGCCAAAATCTGATACATTGTGGCTGCGGAGTGTGTCGAATTTATGACTCTGTTTGCGAAAATTTTGCACGTGTTTAATGAAGATTTATTTTTGATGTCGGTTATATTATTACGGGTTTCTATAACGAAATAGACACTCTATTTATACTTTGTGCCAAAAGACTAGAATCTTCCAAACATCCGAGGCTGTTTCACGTTGAGATTTTAGCCAGTTATCTCCTTAGACATGTGTAGGTTCTATTTTTGATTCCAAAGTGAAATAATTTTGGAATAAACTTTCGTCGAATTCACAAATTTGCTGTAGTCCATTGGCGTATAGTTCTTCGACGACGTGTCCTTACTGCCTCAATGAAATTACGTCTATAAAATGGACCGACTTGCGTAAGTTACCGTCGGATACAATTAACTCAGCGAATTCACTGCGCACTTAATTGACGCAGATTTATTGGTTCGGCATAAAATGATATTTTTTCGTTGTAGCATGTTTGTTTTATTTGATTAATCGAAGTAAATGAATAAAGTGCACTTAATAAACTTTCAAATCTCTTAAGTAACTATGTCAGCATGTATTTCTAGTCCGGAACAATTAAAACGCAAACATGCAATTTTGGTTAAACGTAAATTAATATGGTTTTTGTGAGCTGAACAGATTGAACATGAACGGGATTCCTCACTTCTTTCATTGACAATGAACAGCAGTGCTGAGTTTCAGCTGCAGTTGTAAGTAGGTAAGATTGTCAGTTCTTCTAATCGTATGAGCTTTTTCACTTACCATCAGGTGAGATGGAGACCCAAAGCTTTCCCGTTGTGAGAAAAAAAAGATTCAAGAATTTAACAGTTTGACTAACAAATTATATTATTTTGTATCATAATATTGTCATATTGCAGCTAGGTCACTGTAATAATTTAATTGTCAAAGAAAATTCGATAAGGTAACTTAAATCTCTCATATTTGACGCAAGCCACCTCCATTATCTAATCTCACCACATCTTTTCCGTTTAAGCAAAAACTATTATAGCAGCATCATGAAAACGTCATTAGGCAGGTTTAGGCGGGTAATTACCTTTAAAACATCTGCATCCACCAAAGTCACGGAAACTCTAATCAACAGTGATTCGTCTAACGAAACACAAAAATTAATTATACACTTTGCTCTAACCTTGCCCGATCCACCATTTTAATTACAAGGTGCATCCAATGATTTATCGCCACCACACGTGGTGATGATTTATGAAATCTGAAAACTTAGAAAAATATACCATTAATTTTTCATGATTGTTGGTGTTAACTTATCATCATTTTCACTGTCCATTATTAGGTTGACTTAACTTTCTTTACGGATTTTGATTTATTTTAGCAAGATTGGGGTAATTAATATGAGAACTAGTCAATGATAATAATTACGAGAAGGATAACTTAGCCGTAGGAATTCGAATCTAATGATATGATATGAGCTGTGAACTGTTATTATTAACATTCATAATTGCTATTATTTGATCTAGATTTAAATAATTCGAAAGATAAATGCTTTTCTGGAAGGTTAGATTGTTTAAATGTTTGGGAGAACCTACTGACTGACTCATTTGTCATTTGCCTGAATTAATTAGATTTTAAGCTAGTCAAATGACAAGTGGAATAAGTAAACGCTAAACAATAGGGCAAATAAGTAACCACAGTATCAGTTCATCAAATTGTAGACTATCCTCGAACCAATATTCCACTTCAAATAATAAGCTTGTTTGTTTCATCCGATTAATTAAACTCCATTCGACTATTAAAATAATTACAAAGTATCGAATCGCAATTGATGTTTCAGAATGGAGAATTTCTCGCGTCCTACGCGTGAAACCGGACACCTTTCTAACTAGTTTTAATTATCTGCGGGTACCTTGTAATTATGTCCTTTTCCCTATTTGTCTGTGGGAATTATACCAGGTGATTATAGACCATGATGTCTTTGATATCGTCTGCACGGAATGACCAAGCGTCGAAATTACTCCACCTCGAGGAAAAGCGGACACATAATTGTGAGTATTTAAATATTTAATCAAATAACACTTGAAATAAGCTTCAGTAAGGCACGGCCGAGTATAATAGGCCGGTAATTAAAGGCAGTAATTTTAAGTGGAAATACTTAAGGTGGGTGTAGGTATACCTGTGCTGTACAGGTATTGTTTTAGCTTTTATTAGTAGGTAATTTTATAGTTTCTTATGTTCAATAAAATTTAAAATCATCCATTAACATTTTTTTTATTTTATTTCAAAATTAACTAAAAGAAAACTTCATAGAACACGAAAGCTTCAGGTGGAATTCCACAAAAGACGGAAGAAATGGATTTCATTTGCCAACAAATGATCTACATCCGTACTGCCACGTGTTCCCGTCACAGACAAATTCAATCCGCTCTTCCGAGCTAGTACGGAGGTCTTTGCTCTTGACTTAATGTGACTTTTATTGCATTTCCACTTCCATTTTCATTGTGCGGCCTCCCCTCTCTTTACAACCCGCAAACGGAGCGTTTCAGCTTTCGAACGCGACAACTTTGCGACACTTTCGACATACTGTACCTCTAGCATGAACAACTTTCGTCTTTGAATCGTTTGCGTATTCGACAAAATTCGATACTCAACCTTCGAATTAAACGATAACGTGACAATTTTGATTCTCAAAATAAGTTTCGTGCAACTATTTCTCATACTAAGTTCACTTTACGACACGTTCACAAGGGCGCTGTTGTAGTTTTCGTACTAAATCTTTTGATGGCGATTCGAATACGCAAACGATTCGAACTCTAAAGTTTTTCGTGCTAGGCATACAGTTCCGTGGAAATTCCGAGCGAGTCTTTATCGACTACGCTAGTGAGGGGCAAGCATAGTACGAACACAGATTGATTACTAGATATAAGTAATTCAGATTATGTAGAGTCAAATATAATGTGTTTTTATGGTCCATGGTATGTTGAATTGTGGACGTTTCCGATCCAAACATTAGAGAACAAACAATTCAAAACTCCACAATTTAACTTTAAAAAGCTAGTGTTTTTGGTGTAATGTTAGAGCTCTACTACTGAAAGATCTGCTTTTTCATGTCTCTATCATCATAGTTCTCATGTCGATTTTCATGTGTGACTGTGGTGTGACCAAGAAATGTGGTTTGACTAGACTATAACACTCCATAATACCTGGTGACCATAAATTCATATCCTGTCTTAATCTATTGCAATAAAACTACGCTTGCGAAAATCCTTGCACTACACTACAGAGTGGTTCATTACTCGAGTCAGCAAATACCCAACATGGGCCACCGCGAACTGTTACGTTCTGGCCAACAAAACAAACAATACGTTATCCCCCATGCCCATACAAGTCAAATCAGCCATATGCTGTGACAAGCGAAATGGGGGCCAGCGGGCGGGAAATGACCACGGCCATTCATCATACCGCCGCAAATAGCGCGTCGTTTTCATTTTCACCGAGTTTAAAAAAATAAAAGCCCTTACACCCTTCGCGATAAAGCCGTTAACGCTGCGTTCGCGCTCGATTTTTTTAACAAACATGTGAAATGCAATATTTTACAAAGGGGAGTTTGCGGTCGTAATGATGAGCGAGTAATGTCTTTCTTCCGTTCGGCATTAGGTAATGAACCGTAATTGGTTTATTAGGGATCCTCTCCGATGTTTCTTGGTGTGAAATGTGTTACGCTAATGTCGAGTCACTTCCGTTTCGTTTGCGTTTTTGATAAGCATTAAATTCTCGAGAAAGCATGCCAATGCAGGCAATATCATCTCATTTTTACATCCACGTAAAATTATTTTATGAGTGACAGTCATTTCCCTGTACTTTTATTGCTCTTTGAGTAGCTTCGTAGTTGGAAAATCATAATTAACATTATTTTACCAAGTTTAAATGTTCACATAATATTTTGCTGGCACTTGTATCTCTCTTATTGTCATTTTGATCAATTCAGTAGATTTTCATTTGCTTTCAACAGTAATGACAGATTTCCCGGCATTCCGCGAAGCCCGGAATTCGTCTGAAGCCATTAACACGCGAATAAATATCGAATGACGCCGCTCGCCTCCCTCCGCTCGCGAGTGACGAACGCGAATTAATTTTCGCCACAATTACCCGCTCGCGTTACTAATTGAGACATCAAAGGCCCAGCCGACTCCGAGCGTCACTTCGTTACATTGTGCTTTGTGCTGGCATTAAACAAAAATGTAGCAACGGGAAGATTATGCGAGTACCTGATTATAATGAGCGGGAGAAAATTGCAGACCAAGTGCAGTGACAGAGCCTAATTATTCTATTAAGGTATTACGTAATGCAGGTCATTTGAATTGGTAATCTATGCAGCCGATGTAAACAAATATTCATCATCTCCATAAACCAGAAGAAAAAAAAATGTCATTAAAAATAAAGATTAAAAAACGTTCCCGTGCAGTGCGATGTAATGATTTAAAATTTAAATAACTGCGCAAAATTATCATTAACAAAACATAATATACATTAGTGTTGCTAATCTGACAAATCTGATATGCTTGATAAGATTAATCGCAGCCTCCATTACCGCGTCGGGGGCTATTACCGCTTATCAGGACGCCATCGTGTTCTGTCATTGTACATGTAAGTTTAGTGACATTATGTGTATTTACTGAAACGTGTGCCGCGGGCGATGCATTTTCGCTGGGCCGGCCGACCGCAATATGGGGTCACCTGATAATGCTTGCGTAATTACGCCATTACAACCCGTAGCTAGCACCGCACTTCTTGTTATGCGATCAAATGTCTCAGACGTGACTGCCAGAGCTGCCAATACAACGCATTATCAAGATCCGAAGCAAATTATTCTCAAGCGACCGACGCGTTGCCTACGGCTAACCTCAAGGCTCAAGGCCACAGTATTAAATGGAGCATTTGCTCTGTACTGTTCAGAATTAGTCACCTGAACCGCTCCTATTATGCGCAATTAGTGTGCACTTTAAAAAGTACATTATAATGCATAAAAACACATGCATTGTATTCTCAGAAGTGAACCTTTTCAATGCGGCCAGGCTACGCTAGTGGACGCAGACGATTTATTTTTAGTACGATGATTTTTAACGGCATCACTATCATGTGTTTTTTGTAAAGCTCATTAATGGATGAGCATTGAGCAGTGACAGTGAAATTATCCTCCTTTCGAAGTCGATGACCCGAGTCACGCGACGAGCCACATGACAAAGACGACGGCGATCAAACTTGTAGAGCTGAATTGTAGGTTAAAGTTAGAGTCATTTGGGCAAAGGTACTAAGTTTAGAATCTAGAATTGTGTTAAACTGTTGCAATTGCAATGTGGTGGGTAATACTTACCCACTTGTACTTGCCCTACAGACCTAAAGATTCATTGGACAATACATATTCAACAACAGGCAGTAACATGTGTAGGTACGAGGTACGCAGAGTATGCTTCAAAGTTTTTAATTATAATAAAATTTGCATAACATAATATCTGCATAATTTATCTGGATCAAGTAAGGCTCGCTATATGAAGTTTTCTACATTCACTGGTAGGATGGCATTAAACTAACTGTGGAAAATTTCAATCTGAAAGATCAGTTAATAATATTCGGGGAGCTCTCGTACTCCCGTTTTCTTCGGGTGGCTTGTCGTTTGAAAAGGAAACAATCGATACCACAACTAGGTACAATTTGCGTAGAGGAACTCCTCCGGCAATTTGTCCGTCGCTTCGACTGCCGTTACTCGGTAAACGCTACTGGAATATTGTGTAGCCTGTGGTTGCCTTCCCAGTTTTAAACGCACACTCGCCCGGACGAGTGAGATGCTAATTATGGGCAATTTTCAAAATCGATCGTCGAGCTTTTGCACTGCTTGTGGCTTCCTGCGTTCGCTCGTTCTCGACATAATGTAAGTAAACATGCGCTATGCACCAAGAATTATTTGCGGTTTGATACACATTAATCTTGTATACCAACCTGATAATGTTTAGGGCACAAGAATAGGAACCTTTATTCAGAAAGTGTTACATTTTATAGTCCATAAATAGGAGGTGGTCAGCTGAGGTCTGCCCGGCTACCATTTAATAAAGGTATCATCGACGTATCAGGGTTTGATCTGATGATTGGTTGCGCAATAGCGGGCGCAGTTAGATCGAATTATCGGCCGATCGATGGCTTCTAGATTGCATCTCAATAATCCCTGTTCAAGATATCGTCCAAGATTGCGCTGCGAGCGTGCGTCTAGCTACTTTCTACGCCTTCCGGGATTTGTCTAATGAAATGTTATGGCAAAGAAAGCATGTCTGTAGTTGGGCGTTGTTAGTGATCTAGTCTAATAATAAAGGTGAAGGCTAAGTTTAGACGAGATATTAGGTATGCACACTTCGCAGTCGATATCGGCTGAGTGCACGTTGGTGACCGTCGCGTCGGGACGTGGTAATTGATGACGTCGCGGGCAAACGGTGTCCGCCCATTTTCCGTCAATTTTCGTCACTTGAGTGATGGTGAAGCGTCCCGCCCACACCCTCCCCTCCCCTCGCCCCGGGGACACCCGCGCCGGCACGCGCCGCGCTAAATTTAAATGGGATGAACTTGTAACGGGCGGCCGCCGTCAAGGAATGTGAGCGGCATAAAGCGTTAATCATACATTTGTGACAGTTACACGCCGAGATGTCGACGGTATGAATTTGAAAAAATGGTCATTGGACTGTTTGTCAAGTCGTGTTCCACCTATATCCGGTGGGTAAATATAGGTTGCATTTCTTTTTTCAAAAGAGTTTTCAAGGAAAGCTATAAGGAGCATCAACTTGGGCACACTTGGGGATTTTATTAGCCGAATGGTCGTATTTGGAACTTGCATTGCATTATTGAGAACGAGATGATTCAATGAACAGAATTACTTTCACATGTGAATACAAATCTTACACTTTTTATTTTTGCTTAGGTATGGTATGGTTTTATAGAGATACTGATGTAGAGTACTCAACTTAGCTACCTTCGGAGCCCTCCGTTCCTCTCGGGAAAATAAATAAGATTTACTAACTCGAGCTCCCCGTCGTGCGGAGTCAGCCATAGACAAAGAGCCACCTAATTTCCCCCGCAGTCACAATGGCCCGGGGGATATAAATAAGGTGGAGCACTTAATGAACACATAAACTGTGAAGAGGTGGCGATCCGAGTCTATGTTGTTGCCATGGCAACAGCAAGGTCAGGTTTTGCAGCCATTTGGGTGTTGCGTAGCTCTCTCTACATTTATGGACTTGTGATTGTGAATCTTTGGAGATTCTACCAAGTAGTTATATTGGATAAGCTTAGCCATCAGTTCAGCCGATTATAAAATAGAAAAAGTCATTGTAGAAGTCATACTAAGAGTCATATTAATACCTAAGTTTTACGCCTAACCCAGAATTCTGAAACGTTTCATTGTTAAGTACCACATGGTAGGCAAAAAGTCAAAAGTTGTACAAGTTTGCGTTTGTCTTTCTGTCACGGAAGATATGAGTACATGTAAGTCGCCTTACTTAGGATTCTTGGAATAATTAGTACAAGTCGGCTATGAAAGCTTCACGGAGGCAGTTATGACAACTTGATTTTACTTGATTAAGTACGAAGAAAAGATGAACTGTCTGAGAGTTTCTCTCTAAATGATATCTGCATTGTAGTGGGAAAATGTTTCGAATGTCAAACGTTTTAGATGCAAAGATGGCAAGTCTGTGAATAAGCTTGTTTTCTAAAAACAAAAAAGCATCAGCGTGATTCATTTTGAGGTCATGTAGCTCGTCTTGTCACAAATCGGCGGCGTCATGCAAGTGAGTTTTTGCTGCCCGTTTCTCAGAACAGTCAATAGAAGTCATAGCGGGTCGGGCCGGAGTCTGATGAGTGGCATCATGCGATGCTAGAGCACGTGTTGCCTTTTATTATGCCTATTAAGTTGTCAGTATAAAAAATGTTAAGTACGCTTAAGCGCCGCTATTGTCTACCTACCAGATGGTAATTGCACGTAAAATTGGACACTACCTGTCTGTTGTGTTTTAGGATTATACTTTTAACGTACACAACATTAATTTTGGTTCGTTTAATTTCATAATATTATTAGATAGAGTACCTACGTGTTTCTATGGCAGTTGATAATTTTCATGCAGTTAACCCTATGAGTGGTCGGGAAGATTCAGTATTTGTTTCTTCGATTTTGATTTGATTCAGTATTCGAAGCTTTGGTCGAAAGGAAAATAAGTTTTTCTCATTGAAATCATCCCATATGTGGTGAGGATGTGTCTTTTGATAGAAAAAAGACTAAACGATATATCAGAACACTAGTATGTAACCACTAATTTCAATTTCCATAATCCCAAACATATGAAATGAATAGTATTTTTTTTTTTTTTTATCCTAAACGAGGAAGCTCTTGGTCTGTATCTCACCTGATGGTAAGTGACGATCAGGCCGAAGGTGGAAGCGAGCTTCACCCGGAATCCTCAATAGGAAGTTCTATGACTGAGGTTATACATAACAAAAAACTTATAAGTAGAGCGAAGCTTTATGAAATGATATTCGCTGCATGCTTTTAACATTTTCATTCATGTAAACCGGAGGATCCACCGGTTATCAGATTCCCGCTAATTGCCATTCAATTTAGTAAAGTTGCACTCTTTACCTAGTCACGATTAGTGGTAATTGCACGCTGTCAATTAGTAATTGAGGGTATCATCGTGTTGCATAAGTTCATTACGCGCCGTGTCGCGTGCGCCCGCACCGTGATTTATGAAGCGGCGCGACAGCTAGATATTACAAGAGTTGCTTGAATACAGACATCATATTTCTTACCTTATGCTAGTATACATAAGGTTCTGCAAAAAATACGCTTGATGCTGAAGGCATCCGATGCTTAAGATTCTACGCACAACTATAATCAAAGTTGTCGATGAACTTTTGTTATCAATATTACTAGTCGTATGTGTCAAATAATAGTAGTAGAGTTCAACAAATAGTCACAGAATGTTATTTATTTACTCTCTTCACTTTTCTTTATGACAACCCATTAAATGATTGTAAATGAATAAAATGAAAATCTTCACTCAATTTTGACCAATATTTGGTAAGTAGGTACTTATGATAAATAATTAGTATGAGAGAGACGACTCCTCTACATTTTCACGGTAAGGATTTTCATGTTAACCATTTTCTCCATAATTACCTACATCTAAGACTGAAACTACCGAAATCAGGACATCTTAATTGAAAATAATTAAAGCAATCCGTAATTATAGTTATCAGTTTATTGATCAATGTACTTGTAGATTGTAGATATAAAATTGCAACGGTCTGCTCATACCCTCGGGCGTTTGGCAAATTATGTCTTTGGAGGTATGAAAAATGTCAACGTTGGCTTGGCAGCTTGATGGATTAGTGGCACGCGGAATGCAGAACATAGAATACTTATGTGTATTTCACGGCATATCAATTGCATTCCAACGCTCGCAACGTGTAGTCCGTACACGTATGCCATTTTTATGAGTTATTTATTACGAATAATTGTGCTCTACTTTATGGTTGAAGGAAGTTTAGTTTATTAGCATGCTTTAATTCGATGTAAATGGATGGCCAAGCGTGTTCAAGTACGATTAAAGATCGTATTGTGGTTATTATTCAACTTTTGATTGGTTTATCTATACCTACCTAAAAATAATTTCTGATATTTTCATTCGATGAATAGACATTAATCAATGTATGTTTTGACTTACAAGTAAAATAAAAGTTTGAATGAATCTTGTTTTTAAAGTATTACATGGTGAATGATTCATGTTTAATTATAATATTCTCACGGAGTTAATTACAAGCGGGTGTGGTATAACGAACGAAATTAATTTATCGATAAACACATTCGAGTGGTGGATGTTTCGATAAGGCATTCGATTCGTTCTCGTCTCGGTGCGATATCGCGCGGGATTGGCCCCGCCCCGAAACCGATAGACCCTGATATAGCTCTTTCCGATTGCGTCAGCTTTTGTCGATGTCACATGCAATTTTGTATTTTTGTATTACAATAACTTATACAAAATTTAAGTAAGGAAATGTTTTTACTTCGAAATGAAGGTACTATTTGAGTACTTTTTTCAGTACAATACAGCATTAAGTTGATATTTTTCTGTGAGATTTTCTATTGGTCGTCTATTATTTTTGTGACATGTATTCTACCAGTAAGCAAAAAGTATCGTTTAGCTCCTCCCAAACCTCCACTATTTAGGTACATGAAGATTTTCTTTTCATGCGTTATCTTGTCTTTAGTGACGTCAGAGTTACCTAGCTAACTTTAAATGAATTCAGGCTAATAAGCATAGCGCGAATGGAATAAATAAATAAATTATTGCTAGTTATGTACATTTCACACAATTTATTTTAAATATAATTTTATTCTCGTAAAGGCTTCCCGCGGAACTTTCTGGTAAATGACTTAGGGAAAGTTATGATAATTCATATCACGATTTTTGTTGATTAACTTTCTGTGAGTCCTTGGTAGCATAGTTTAATATATTCATAGGTTGCTTTTTTATCGTTCCGTCGAAATCGAAAAACGCTGACAGGCGGGCGCATCGACAGCGGAGCGTGACAAAGCCGAATTTTCTGTGAAACCTTCGGAGAGCCATCGGCGAGCGGCGTCACGCAGCCTACACACGACGGAAACGTTGCTCATGCATTATTCAAAGAGGAGCAAATACAAATAAATAGGCACGAAATAAATACAAACAGGCTGAATGAGCCGCAGTGGGCGGGGCGGCGCGGCATAAATATCGGCCGGCTGTCATAAGGCCGACGGAGCCGGCTATTTTGGACGACGCCCGCGACGTCGCAACTGGCAACATCTCGCTCTTAGGCCCGTATTGATATACTAGATTCAAACCCGAGCTTTGATGCTGTCCTGAGATTGGTGTAAACATTGAAATCAAACCAGTCAAAGACTTGAAGATCGAGTTTTGAGAGTCGTTTGGTAATACGGACAGTCAAGGATTGAACTTATGATGTGAAGGAGATGTTATGAACTAAATGAAGCGTGGCTTTTGCGTGACTGATGCGATGCGGGTCAATTTTAGTCGTATTTTCGATGTGTTTTATTTTTAAAGTTGACAATGTCTCATATTATGGAGTAGAAAATAGTTATCTTGAGTCACGACCTACTCTTTTGCTGTTAGAGCCAGAATTTAAATGCATGATAAGAATTAAACTCATGTCGTAAAATTGCTTTAGGTGCAATTTGTTAACACTTTAAACTTTGTAATTTCAATATAAGTTCGCCACAAGCTTGCTCTTGCACAGCTGGAGGATGCCATCTCGAAATCGCTTTTAAAAGTTGCACAATTTTAAATACCTAATTACTGATATCATAGTGGCTTTTTAATGTTGCTTAATAATATTGTTTTAGCTGTGCACAATATACAATTATTTAATTTGCAGCAGGTGGCTGGTCATACAAAGCAAACTCGGCCGGGGCAAGGCTATCATGTATGCAATGTTTATCTCGGCGATGCGCGCGCTCGTAGCCACGGCGACTCGTCCACTCACTCACCTTAAATTATGTGCAATTTATTGCCCAAGGGCCACATTAAATTAACATATAATAATTTGCAAACAATTATTTCATCAAAACTATAAGTGCTGTCACAGTTTTCAATCGGTGCGACTTTTGAGTGTGTCACGTACCACTTAATGGCTCGAGGAAATCGGCCATGTTTGACTTCTTTATCGGGACTATCGCATGAGATCGATTAAAATAATTTTTATAGAGACATTAATATCGCACCTAGGGCTTTTTATAATTACACATTCCACAGGCTCTATAATTTTCTTGATGATCTAGTTAACATTAATAAGTGAGCAGATAAAGGCTAAAATAATAAGTTCCTCGGTCCACGGTAAACATTGCTAGCTAACGCCCAGAGCTTTTAAGTGGAACAAGAACGTTATGAAACTTCATCGTCTGCAAAAAATAAACTTGGAATAACGTTGTGGTTCCTTTACGCGGCCTAATGGAATATAATTGGTAGGTAATTTGCGGAATATAAAATTTTAATTGAAACCCAGACTCAATTTCGCTGTAGGAGAGGGCGAAGTCGCCCACTTGTCCGCTGGTCGTAAATTGCGCGGATCGTCATAAATTGCACAAAATCACCAATTACAAGGATAATGTCGGGATTCGAGAGATGGCAGCGCGGGCGCACGTCCTCGCGCTGCCTTACGATGTGCCAAAATCAACTCAATCTATAAACTCTTTGAGCTCAAAAGGTGACTCCCTGTTATAATTAGAGTACGTTACATCGATATCGAATCTCTGCATCATGATTACAGTGTTACTTATAAGCACCTAGTACCTATATGTACACACGATATAATGTTGCTCGCAATCGGTGTTATCAGAAGTAAGTGTGTACACATCTCTACTTGATCGCGGATAATTTGCGAGCTATTTTAAATAATTGAAGACTTTGTTGTTGTTAACTGATTAAATTTTTAAACACTTTTATTTTGGGTCGTGATCTTTTATTTTCTGGGAGTTTTTTGATCATGGGAGTAGAAATGTTTTTGCGAGACTACAATTGGGTTTAGACTATTCTGCGATCTCAATTTAAAGCACTGAAATCACAGAATCTCCAAATTCGTACTTACTTATTTAGTTGGTCAGTAATTCTGAATAAGTTTAACCATATAAAAAGCCATTCTCCAAAACTGTAAGTTGTTTTTTGGCAAGTGGAGTCGCGGGATACAACAAAAACTTTTATACATTAGAAGGCTGTAGTTCCTTAGAAGTACCACAGTGCAGTTGGTAGCATCGTCGTGCAGCGAGCACGCGGGAGCGCGCGCGGTGACGAGTAATGGACAACTCACGAGCGCGCCATTAACCAGCTGGTAACTGGTCGCCTGCGTTTGCGCATCCTAGGCAACGCGATTGACGGCTGAAACTACTAGTTGTAGAAGAGTTGCGGAATATTCAGGAATTGATAGTCATATAGGTGTTTTCTTCGGTTAACAGTAGGTACAGATTTAGTTCAAAAGTTTTGTAAGGAAGGTTGCAATATCTTATTTGTTTACGTTTCAGCCAAATGACGTCAACTGCTGGGTAAAAACCTCCACCAAGGATGTCCATGTCTTGCGCTGCTCGCATCCAAGTACTTTCAGTGATCTTCAGCAGATCGTCGGTTATTTTAATTAATTTGGATGATAGTTTAGAACTCTTTCTTTTTTAGATAAACGTTTAACATGATTTCTGTTTCCACCTCTCGCTCCTACCACTGAAATTCCCGTGTAGCCAGGATATCTACAGCTCGATTAATCCATCTAACCATCTTTGTTTAGGGGTTCAGCAGGGTCCTGCATGAGTATTTATGTAAAAATATTTTGAATTATTTAATTTAAAAAGATGTTCATGTTACGAAACTTGCTTCATTATACTGTAATGGCTTAGTAACAAAGTTGAAAGTACATTTTTGGACAATTTGCTGGAACTTTATTCAGGAGATAGGTTATTGAAGTAACATCATTACATTTGCATGTTGACGAGGACGATAGTGTTTCAGCGGTAAATGATCAAGTTTATATGTGAGCCCATCATCATTATCTGCAACAATTTACGCGGGTACTTATGTTATTCGGGGCGATGGCCTATTTGACCGCTGCACTCTTAATCCTCGTTAAATACATAATGACGCCAATTTTGTCTTAAAATTTTAGCACGAAAATCTCATCAGGAGTGGAATAATATTGTCCTTTAGACCGGCGAGTCCTTTCCGACGGGATCGCCCGAATAAGAGGCGGCGTTATTATGTTGGTAAAACAAAATTCTCCATAATGGCCTCATTATGTGGCGAAAATTGCTCGAGAGCTTTTTTGTGTGGTTATATAAATGTATTTGTAATAGCTTTTAGAAATATTGCGAAGAAGCGGGTCAGGAATCGAGCGGCGCCTGATTACCGAAACTTAATTTATTTTCATGTTAAAAAAACACATAAAAATTGTACGAGGCGGCGTGGGAAACGACCCTGTCGCCGGCGGCCTCTATTACGTCATTATTTTCTATATTAGATAGAGTATTAAATTGGAGATTAATAGTAAATCGATACGGTAAATGATGCGCCCATATTTTAAGTTTATTGAAGAATAGATCACAGTTGCTTCGTGCGTTAGAAACAATTAGATTTTTAAAAAGACGATCAAATAATTAACTAATCTATTCTATCAACAAAAAAGATTGGTAGCATGTTAAACTTATATTTCTTTCAGTAACCATTGAAAAAGTTGGTCATGACTCATCGCTGTCGATCAACGGCGCTAACCGAATATTGGTTGCGACATCGCAGCCACAATGCGTTACATTGATCAGAATTCAAATTCTGCACCCTCGTCGCCGCTTGATTTAGTGGCGTATTTTAATCAGCGCGATTATGCGAGCGTAAACCGGCCGTCAATTGCTCCTAATAAAGTCTGCGAATGTTAATGAATCTCTTTTGGCGATGTGTCATAAAACGAGCCACTGGATGTCGCGGCGGGGGGCCGCCCTAATTGATTTGTGCCTGAGGCCGCAATCAAAACAGATCGTATTTTATAAGACTGATCTGAGGGCGAGGGTGTGGTAGAGGTCGGTGGGTGATGCAAGAGGGTGTTGGGATTCGATTCTCGGTACGAGCAATGACGTACAAAGAAAAAAAAGTTTAAAGTTCTACAAATCATAATATGTTAGCTTTTCTGGATCAAAACATAATTTGTGCTTTGAAAAGATTCCAAAGTATTCTTACAGAACCATACTCTGAACCATACTCTCTCAGAATATCCATTTTAACCTAATTTATAATCCAAAAAAGTCTTAATAAGTCGATTTCAGTAAAAAAGCTCGCGCATGCTGAAGTTACTAGTCAGGGAATGCAAAATAACTATTGCAAACACTTGAAACTAAAGTACTGGCAAACACTCAGACTCACATGAAGAAAAAAAAAGAAGTGAAGCTCCCAAAATCACTCTCGGGGATATTGCAAATTCTAATGTGTTCAATGATCAAACACAAGAAAATCAAATGATCATTTGATAAATAGTCTCTGGGGCCCGGCGCCCCGCTTTGTCGCGCTCGTAATGCGGTCAGCCCTAAACCCTGCATCGCCTGTTAGGGCGCTAGGGTTGCTGCTACATAGAAATTTTCCAAATTCAAACTTTTTCCATAATATTCAATCTTTTTTTTTAAGGAACTACATTTTCAATAGGACTCCCGCGGAGTGGACCAGCGATCTAAAAGGTCACGGGAAATACCTGGAAACGGGCAGCGCAGGACCGGTCGTTATGGAAATCCTTGGGGTAGGCCTTTCTCCAGCAGTGGACATCATTTGGCTAAATTCGTTTCAGCCGTTCGAACGAAAGCTTTCCATGCCAACTACGAGTGTAAAGTACTTTTTTAGAATGAAAAACTGAAACTTTACCATTTCATTTTTATAAATAACAGCTATGTATGCAATTTAAATAAGAGGCTCATTGTATTAAAATATTCCATTTTAGTGTCAATAAAAACTAATAAAATATTGAAAACAACTTTCAAGGCAAAAGCTAATTAAAAGCTTTCTAAAGCTCAGTAAGTAATTATGAGTACGGCAAAAGTAAGCTGGCAAAAGAGCTTCAAACAAAGGTTCTTTCATCAATTTTCAATTTCAATTTGAGTTTTTATTAGATTAGAGAGACCTGAAGCCATTACACCATAGTTAATAAAAGTTTACCTCAGAAAACAAACAAGCTTTTGCACAAGCATTAAAAATTTGAAACATGAAAAAATCACCCGTTAATGTTTTTCTTGAAGTTAGATCTCTACAAATTATTTTCCCACTGTGCCAACCCTACCCTCATAGCCCTGCCTCTGTTTACCCTACGATGGGAACGACCCGAGTGAAGGGCGCCATGGGAAATTATTGCCGCTTAATTTTGTTATGCCAACTCCTAATAACTTTAGTCCTGCGGCTTAAACGTCGCTTACAAAGGATTTGTTTAATGCTCCAGTCATTTCTATTTGCCTCTTGCGGGATCTAATTGTTGTGATCTTTTGTTTTACAAATTAAAGTAATAAAATGCAATCCCAATTGTTAAATTGTCAAATTTTCCGCTGAAAGTTACCTATTAAAACAATATTGTTTCCATAAAAAAGAAACACGAATATTTAAGATAGTTCTTAGAACTATTATTATATTCTATGAAATATATAGAGCATGTCTTAATTACGAGTTTTTAAAATGTATATTTATTAAGATGGAATATTTATTAAGATCGTATACATGAAAGCTCGCTCAGAAATATCTCAGCAGGCTTTCATGTTATACGATCTGAATCTGAATATAGATTATGTGTTTGGTCTTCCCATGAAGGATTTATTGTGGCTCGGTATCTTTCATAAAATCTCTTTGTTTCGTACCGAAATATATTTATTAGTTTCTTAATTTTAGTTTAAGATAAAACAACACAAACTGGAAGGAATTTGCTCTTTTCTTAATTGCATTTTTTAATCACAAACTGGCAACATTCTTTCCAATCCTAAAGAGCTAGGCTCGCGATTGCGATTGCGACGCCCCCCAGTGACGCAAGAGTTTTGAGTTCGGAAGGACGCCCGTGCGCAACAGCGGTGTGTTCTTTAATTCGGCAACCACATAAGCGTTTGTCATAAAAGCTATAATTTTTCTGATCTTTTGTCGGGAATGTAATCAAGCTAGACTGATTAAACGTCTGATGTAAGCTCAATCAAGTTTAAATGAAGCCATCCTGAGCACTCAGTGTAACAGTGATGAAACCAGCGAATTTAAATGCTGATGTGATAGCTGTGGCAACAGACTAATTTTGTCCAGTAGATTAGAACAAACGTGTTCAAAGTGAAACCTTATTATGAGTACCTTTTTCGAAATGTAATTTTACCTTAAAGTTAAGCACATTTTAAAATAAATGCGAGTAACAATTTAGAAAGTGACGAGTATAAACTTTTGTTATGCTACTCATATAGACCCTAATAAGAGTACCTATGGTATTCAAAACACACAGCTATATGTCCAAAAACGTGTTTTTAGGGTTCCGTAGCCAAATGGCAAGAAACGGAACCCTTATAGATTCGTCATGTCTGTCTGTCCGTCCGTCCGTCTGTCCGTCCGTATGTCACAGCCATTTTTTTCCGAAACTATAAGAGCTATACAGTTGAAACTTAGTAAGTAAATGTATTCTGTGAACCGCATTAAGATTTTGATGCAAAAATAAAAAAATAATGATAAATATTGGGGGCTCCCCATACCTAGTACTGAAACTCAAAAATTTTTTTTGCATCAAACACATACGTGTGGGGTATCTATGGATAGGTCTTCAAAAATGATATCGAGGTTTCTAAAATATTTTTTTTTCTAAATCGAATAGTTTGCGTGGCAGACGCTTCCAAAGTGGAAAAAAGTTGGTCCCCCCATCTAACTTCTAAAATAAGAAAATGAAAAATCTAAAAAAAAACATATGATGTACATTACTATAAAAACTATCAACGAAAATTGTTTTGAACGAGATCTAGTAAGCAGTTTTTTTAATACCTCGTAAATCGTAAACCGCTTATTACCGCGTAATCTTTCATACAAATAACTTAAATTAAAAAAAAAAATAATTTCATAAATCAATGGTACGGAACCCTTTGTGCGTGAGTCCGACACGCACTTGGCCGGTTTTTTTAAAGGCAACAGGTAAGCTCTTGGCCTGTGTCACACCTGATGCTAATCGACGATCAGGCTGAAGCTTGAAGCGAACTTCACTCGGAAGTATAGTGTAGTTAGAACTACAAACGAACTAATAGCTATTTTACCTCCATAAGAAAATGCTGAAACGTTTCTCATGCTTTTTATTGGCATACTGCTTCTTTACACTGTGGCACCGTCGAGTGGGCAGTAAATAGATCGGGCGACGCTCATTAATCAGCGCGATCCGATGCGACTCACCCTCCGCGACTCTCTTGCGCAATAAATCTTGCTGGCAACTGCAATGCAGCACCGCAGCTGAAAAATTGCCGATTGAAATAAACATGCCGGCGATTACGCCTACGCGGTGATGTGACCAGAATGTTGCGGACTTATTCTGAGATAGACGAAAAGGACTTGAATGTAAGATATGTTTCTAAATAACACATTTGAGTTATTAGAAGCAGAATTTAGCTTATGAATGATAATTCTTATTGTACGTTTTCAGCACTTCCATTAGTTACAATTGTTTTTCTTAACATGTTATAAGAGTAGGTAGTACCATAAGAGTCAAAAGTGATAACTTTTTACGGCATGCTTCTTTATTCAGTCTGAAAATTCATATTAGGTATCTCCTGCTGTTTTCAAGTGATTCGGGAAAACTTGAATCATTCAAAATGCGCGGAAATTCACATATTTCAATGATCAAGAGAGTTTTTCTTTACATAAGCTAGATTGTTTTTCATTTATTAAAAATTAAGTTTAATGAAAATTCCACCACATTGTAACAACAATTGGTACAAAAAACTACCTAAATTGAGTTAATTTAAAAACAGCTCGTTTTTTTCTTTGTCCACTTCCCGCGTACTCTTTTGTCTCTAGTAATGTCATATTGTGGATTTATTTTTGATGCTGGGATCAAAAGATCGGACCTTTGAAAGCTGATAATTATAAATAACTTTAAAAAGCGTGGGAATATTTATATTATTTCTACCATTAACAAATACCAGTTTAAGTAGAGTAGTTGTCAACTTTTTCTGATTATAATTTCCTGATTTTGTAATTTATAAACGGGTAATTGCCTGTAATTATGTGCTTGGTTTAAGAATTTCACTCATAAATACCAGTGATAGACAGGTAGATAGTAATTTTATATTAGAATATCATTAATGTATCTTTATTATAATCTCGTCTACGCCAACATCTTTCGCAAGTTAAAATGTCATTATGGGCTATCCAGTTCCAGGGACCTGTCTAGCATCTTTCAAACCTAATAATCTTAGCGTACTATTAATTCATAATTTATGACTTTATGAGATCAGAGTGTGGTGATTGGTCGAGTATTATAATGTGGCTGGGATGTTCTTATCAAGCATTTTGCCGTCATTTTGCTTTTCGCTTCACTATTATACGCTTCTATTTGAATCAAATACCTACCTGTAAATAACACAAACTCTTTGAGTACCTACTACTTTAAGGCTGGGTGGCACCATCTCACTTTAACTTTATCAAAAGTAAAAGTCAAATTTCGTACAAAAAGCACCAGTTATCGTTATAGTTGCGGTCAAAGTTAGGTGGTGCAACTCAGCCTAAATATTATTGTTCTTTCGTTATTGTGGGTAAATCGGTGGAAGCTTGACTCTTGAAGAAGAAACGATTATGTTTAAACTTTCTATTAGGTATATCATTTTTTTCATGACATCGTGGTGTTAATTCCTACAGTGTTTATTGTAGGTATCCCTTAATGACGTATGAAGGTTATTCATAACATGTCTATTTTAGACGTCTTGATATTGGATACGACTCAACTCCAAAACTATCTACAATCCTAGCTAGTGACTGCTTATTCTCAGTATCTTATTAGTTCCTAGTTCCTACTTGTTCCATTCATAGTTATGCCTATTTACAAGTAGTTTTACCAACTAAATGAGCAGAGGAAACCAAATGCACGCCCCTTATGAGTATTCATCGGTAATACGGTAAACGTTTTTGTGTTTATGCTACAGTATTCCTATTTACAGTTTAAGTACTGCGGACGAACTGCGCTTGTCCGGGTATGCAGGGTTGTCAAAACAGTTGTTTTGCACCTTTTGTTTACGTTGTAACCGGATTTAGTTAAAATAATAATAAATAAATAAATCTTTGGACAATTTCACACAGCGCCAGCTAGCCCCAAAGTAAGCAACTTAATGCTTGTGTTATGGGTGCTAGCTTAACGGATATACTACTTATATACTTTTTTTTTTAAATACATAAATATTATACATAGTCACACCCAGACCCGTCACAGAAATTAAAATTCATCATTTCAATTTCTGCCCGGCCGGGAATCGAACCCGGGACCTCTCGGCATAGTAGTCCGTTCTGAACCACTACACCAAACGGCCGAAGTTAAAGTGACTATAATAGGTCAAATTAGGTATTAGTTAGCTTATTTATTTGAGTAATTAATTATATTACATTTAACGGATACCTAGAGCCTAACCAAATATTATGATTGCGATTTCTCATTCACAAAACTTTCTCGTTTATAATAGTCTTATTATGTTTATCAATTCCTATAAGCTTAATTGTCTTAATCATTTATAGTAAAGAAAATTCATATATTCTTTTGAAATAATTAAAAAGAGATTAATTTATTTATTTTATTCCCCTTTATTCAAAAAACCACAGCTCTTTATAATACCACAAACATGACAATACAATTCCATTTAACGACTTCAATAGTTCTATAATCTTCAGTTACGTGCCTACGTTCCATAGATACTTAGTATCTACTCGCATTTAGTAATGTTATTTACTGGACACTGTGATAGCAACAAGATACATTTGAGTCCCAAAGTAAAAAAGTTAAAAGAGAATTAAAAAAAAGTAAAACCAAAGAGTATCACTGGCAGCCCTATCAGACGCTCGCGCGAGTGGTATGCGCGAGTCGCCCACGCACGAACATTGTATGCAAATATCAGGTCGCAGGTCGGCTGCGCCCGCGCCGGCCAGTCCTTTACCCGCTCTATTTGGTCCATCGGTGTCGTTATTTATTTCGTAAATGAATTATTATGTATTGAAATGTTCTTGCTGTGTGGCATCGGTTAGGTGATACAATGTTGTTCGGTAACCATGCTTTCGATTCAGAAAGCTTAGCTATAAGCTTTCAGCCGTTTGTGAGATGTGAGATAACAAGTGTGATTTCATATTCTGTAAAACGTGAATTCATTTGAACTCGTTTAATTTTTTTTATGAAAAATACTTCCCGAAATAATAAAATGGCAATTTAGGTTAAAGCGGGCATACATTTTCAGATTTTTACAGATCGCTACTCTTCCCTCGCAGGGCGCGCTACGTACTATGTATCGTCCTTTTGCTTCATACTCGTTCTACATACTCGTTTGGTTTTGTTTTGCTGTATGTATCGCATTACTGATATTGGGTTCGAGGTATTGCGTCTGTGTAGGTTTCAGGAACTTTCAGTTCAATATTACGGTGATCTAAACATTGAGATAAATAACTCCTCAAAGTGAGGACGCTTGTGCAATGAAGTTAGGTTCATTTACGTAAACTTGCTAGTTATCGGGCAAAAAGTTTTAGACCTAGCTTGAGTAACCAAACTCAAATCTCAGCAGAAAGCGATCTATGTGTACCTACGTATGAATGAGCACATTTTGCCGACTCATGACGGGAATCCCATAGTGTGTCGACTCACGACACCGCACGCGCTACGTCACGACACGACTCTAATTGTGAATGAATGGGGGTCAGGGATCAACATGCTCCGACTTATTTGTTAGGACCTATTTCCTGTTATGGATCTTGCCTCTTAGTTTCAGCGTACGATTAAGGAAAAAAAGAGACAAACATGACAGATCGAAAAGCTAAAGAGTAAGGTCAGCAGGCACACTTCCTATTGTGTATGCTAAGGATATTATGTCAAGACGTTGGAATGTGACCAAATGAATTTTAAACAACGAAGACTCTTGGTTCAATAATTAGTTAGTTCAATAATTGACATGCACTGGGACTGAAACAATTTAATCCGGAATAGTGACGCTCAAACTAAAAGCTACTTTTACTATGCAACATCGAAAATTAAATGTGCATGATTTCAGAAACTTAATTAGAAGTTGGAAACGATAAATTGAAGTTGGAATAAGAAACCATTCTTATGACAGAAGTACTTTCAACTGGGGCATTAAAAGGAACATTGTTATGGAGAGTGCTGTATGACGATATTGATAATCAATCTACGAACGTTGCCTAGGCTTCAACACACCTGCCTAATCGTTTTCAACTCACATTAGACGTAATAAAGCGACGCAATCATCATATATTTATGAATATCAGATATAGTTCTACACAAAAATAGGAAACACGTAATTGAGTCCCGCGATTCCATCCGCAGATAGAACCCATATGTAATTAACTCTGAAAGTTTTGACTCAACATGGAACTTAAAAGAAGTTTTCGACGGTTTAATGGTCGCATTAGGATAGGGGAGCCTTTTTATTATTACTTTATCAACGATAGCCGGAAAATTAATGCTAATATTCAAAGTAGTTTTTGTCACGTTATCTACGCAGCAGTAATAGCTATTCGACGTTTTTTAATTAAAGCAAAAAAGTTATATTATCCAAAGAGAACTGACTCTACATTTTGGAGTTACTTTTATATAAAGGGCTATAGATATGTATCTGTTACGGCTAAAGATAGGTGTGAACATAAACTTAAGATTAGCCGGCTAAACTTAAGTGTAACCGCAGGCCCTTGGCTAAAAATGTAGAAGAAAAATTTTAAAAGTTCTCATAATTTTAGTATATAGGAAAGCTCTCATCGTCTCTCCGTGCATTATAGTTTCTATCAAACGATGGTTATAATATCTATCAACCTACCAATCTTAATTTCAGTATCAGCGTATTATTGACCTGTATCCTAAACATCCATCAATAACTCATCTAAAAACGCAGAAATCAATCCAACCACAATCGATATCACAAACATCGAAGCATATCTCGTGCAAAAAACGTTCGAATCCAATAAACCAATTCCATCACGAAAACATTTCGGCCAATATTCGCATTGGTAGCAAAGGCGAGTATAATCGTCACAAGAGATAGAACAATATACAGTCGCGGCCGAGACGTCCAGAAATTTACTGACCATAATTACAGGGTTGGCGAGTTAATTGCAGCGGCCGCTTGCCCCGCCGACTAAATAAAAATTGACTAATATTCATAATAAATAATGAACTCTGAGAACGGCTTGGGACGAAGGATTACGTAGATTTTATCCGATTAACGTTTAGGGTTAGCCCGAAAGTGGACGCGTCTCATCATGGAACGTCAGAGCTAAAAAAAGAACGGAGGACGTAATATCTAGGTTACAAGAGATATAGCTTACATTATGAATGCAAAAATTCTAATGTGCATGTGACAAATATCATAAATATCAATGCATTTTAAGATGTAATTTGAAATTATAGTCGTATGTCTCAGCTATTAACGAACTAAAAGTATATTTTAGTAGAGTTTTGAATGTTCTTTACTAAAAGTGAATTCAATTAACTTATTGTAATGAAAACGTTTTATAATGTCGTGGCTTCTTGCGAAAATTGAGTACAAAGTCTTCAAAAATGTATCAATTAAATTGAAATGAGTATTAATTGCATAGTAAATTGGAGGAAAATTCCTTAGAGGTTGTACAGGATATCAGTCATTGATGATAATTTCCATTGCAATGTCCGCTGCATTGAAAGACTAAACTGTACAGGAATCAATGATTAATGATCATAAATTAGGCCGCTCATACAAGTTACATTCAAATTCTGCCGCGTATCAAAGATCGAGGACTAACGGCCGCGTTCTCCAGAATCTCATAAATTAGGGAACGGGGCAAAAACGCGGGCACCTCGTTGCATGTTGCTCGTTGCTCCGGGCTCTCGTTATAATTGCAGGGTTTCACCGAAAAGCCCTCAATTATAAAATAATAGCAGATGTGGATCATAGTAATAACAATTATTATCACGCTCGCTCGCTGTCATTATCGTTGAAATATGGCCGATGCGCCGCGTAGTATGCAAACTTCGGAATCTCAGTTCGCTTCATCTTGATCACATTGCGCTGGATGTGTGCCATTCCATTCGATTTGTCATTCGTGTTTGTTCCTTTTGCGCTTCCTCATGAATAAAAGAACGTTACTCTCAAATCTGATGTTGCCCGTTAAAATTTATAACTACAATTACGATGGCAATTACACAGGCACTTTTGCTTAAATACGCTAACTGATTTCTAACGTTTACTGCGCTAAATAAGTCTGTTGTACACTCGCTATTAGAAGCGGAGTATGCATAATTCGATCTTATTACTATTCTTAATGCCTAAAGTTATAAATCAGACAGGCACTTAGGTCCATTTCTACGGCTGCAGATTAGCTGATAACATACTGACTGACTGACTTAATAGATTAAATATAGTCTTCGCATATATTCCCGCTCTATAATTAAGTATATGTTAAAACCGTTGTACATTTGATCGTACATAATAATGTTAACTTGTAATGCGGCGATTATTCAAATTCTCGACCAAGTAGGCTGGCCCGCCTCTTTGCAGTCGCAATCTTAATAAAGACTTCCTAGGTGCACCACAAACGTATTTTATTTTTATGAAATATCGTCGGCTGCGTGTAATGTTAATTAAAGATAACGTTTAATTAAACTTAATCGGTGAACAGATGAACGCTGAGATGAGATTCGTGTCGGCTGGACGAGCGGATCGTTTTAATATAATTGCGTTCTGATTGTCTCGCGAGCTTTGCCCGGTTACTGATACGATTATACATAGAACGTGTGCGCGCTATCTAATTCACAATGACCCTTTTCAGTAATTGCAGAAAATTCTAAATTGTTATTACTCTAAAATTAATGTTGTTCCACCAAGATATGTTTTCTTTTAAAAATGTTGATTGTAAAACGTAATTAGGTTTGTTGTTAAACAATAGGTAGGTACTTTGAAGACTAAAAAGCAAAAGCAATCCAAAAGATCTCAACTCACAACCATAAAGTATTTGGCACTCTGTAATTAGGTAACGTCCGAGGCAAAACCGTCTTCGTGTTCTCTCCAAGATCGGAATCCCGGGCATTGACAATAAAAGTGGACCTGTAAGCGGTGGCCGGATAATGGCAGATTAGACGAGGCTAGTGCCCATATCTGCGCGCGCGCAGCCTCCCGCCATTACATCGGCAGCGTAGCCGATTAATCATCGTTGCTCTACCGGATAATTCGGCGGTTGATTTAGTGAAAACCAACGTGTTATTACGGGATAAATCTCTATCTAGAAAAGCTAAGAAGGCCTAAGCGCGCCCCTGATTTATTACGGGCCATCGCCGCGTTGCGCATGATTTGTGATTTCCGAAGAACTTTGTTGTTTTCATATTTAGTTGAATTTTAATGAATAGCTACGAAATTATACGACTCAACGTGTAATTATCGAGCTGTAGTATCATTGATTATTGCTCTTAGAATAGCGGGTGTTTAATTTATGTGAGTTATTCGGAACGCGGAGATAATATCGCCGGAGACCTGTTTGATATCTGGATGAAAATATTTTTTGTCATTCGAACTTACCTACACATTGATGTATGATGTAAAGGGTGAAATAATACTATAGTAGGGTTATGTTGTGAATAGCGTTGGCTAGGTTTATTGATTGTCTAGCTAGGGCGATCTAACCCGTCCACACGACACGCAAGCTTGTGCGTGAAGCCCATATATCGCGGTGCGGCGTCTTACCCTTTGGTATCGGCGCGCCGTAATGCTCGCAAGCAGATAATATCTTGATTTATTGCAGCTATCGACCATCACCCTCCCCCCTTTCACCTTCCCCCTAAAACTCACCTCAAATTCATGCGGTCATTATCCTTTTTCTCTCTTTATAATCATAAATTAGTTTTCGACGTTGAGAAAATGTACCGTCGCTCGATGTTATCTGGTGGTATATGATAGATGAAAATCGCTAAAGCTTTTAATAATTAATAAATCTATCGTTGGCTATCGCGGGTTTGGAGGCGTAAACCGTTGCGGAGAATTAATGAAGTCTTCCGTGGAGTTTCGCGGTTTAATAGCGCCTATTAATTTTATCTCAGCAACTAGCCATCTTCGCGCCGGGCCCGACGCCCATGGGACTGCGTAGGTATTAGCTACGTCAAAATAAACTTAATTTTACAATCCTTATAAGCATCGCATATTTCTTGCTTTTCCTTTTTCTGCTTATATCGCACACCTAGATCTAAACTGAGACAACTCAAAAAAGGGCATTTTTCAGGAGGCGAAAAAAACGTATTACTACATTTTTTGTTAGGGAAGTTATGAAACTCAGTTTTATTTTGGATTATTGATAGGCTGTGAAAGGACCCTGTATATAAACTGGGTCAAAAAATATATCCTTTTTACCTTTAATCGCAGTTTTTTTAGTTGTTACATTTTAGGAGAATGACTTTGTATAAATAATAAAGTACATTTAGACTTGAATCAGCTTTTTTTGGACATTTTGAGATTTGAGTTCTCCTTTTCCACTCTTAAAATTTGTATATCGTGCCATTTAACTTGATTCCAATTTTCTTCTAAAACCAAATTAGTTGCCCACATTTTTTGCAAGATTTTAGTGTCATAAAACTTTTCAAATGTCATCTCTTCCACGTTCTTTGGTCCTCTGTATTTCAAAATTTCAAGATGTGACTGAGTCCTCCTCCTGCACTATTAAAGTGGTTTTCATTGAATGTTTCAATATCCTAAATGATCAATTTAGGAATTGTTTGAGAAAAAAGTTCATTTTGAACACGATCTGGATCAGCATAAGAGATATAAATGAAGATTTCATGACATGGTGAACATGATAGGTGTTTGAGTTTCTTCAGCCACTTTTTCTTAGAATCAGCCGATCGATATGTTTATTTATTAATTTATTTACTTATTATAGACCTTTTTTCTACATTATTTTATATTTCTACATTATAAAGAAGGTTTTATCTCTTGTGCAGGCAACAGAATATCAGACTATACACTTGTATTACAACTACATTAGTTACTACAGTGTTTAACTTGAAGTGCCGTCGTCTGTACATTGCCTTTTAATTATCTTTACACTGTTCTCTTAAAATATTTACAAGAAAACGACCCAGCATAATTTTTTTTGGAAAATAAAAATAATATCCACTGTAAGTTTTGCTTATCCAACAATAGTAAGTTAACTCAAAACACTCTTCTCAAACAAAACAGGAGATAGTTTGAATAAAACTAACACTATTTAGAAACAGGGATTATCATACTGTACCTGATTTTAGGTGAAATATGCAAAACTACACGTTGTGTTTAGAAAAACATTGAAATGAAATTTGTTCCAACAAAACTACGCCAACTAGAAATTTACAAGTTGATTCATCAAAACCAACTCAACTCAAAATAGTAACAAAATATAAGTTGCTTTATCAAACAGAACTGGAACAAGTCAAAATGTTTTGGTTAACTATTGCAGAACAATTCATCAATACTGTTACTACTCAAATTAACTCATTATATATTTTCTGCTTAACTGTAACAAATCTAAATATCCGCGTTTTCGTTTATTTTAATACGTGCACTCTCTGATACTAGCGAAGGTCAACTGACAAAACGCTTGTTTAGGTGGAAGGGGTTGACAAGCGTTGATTCAACAAAAGTAAGTTATCGCCATCTAGCGGCAAATGGATTAAGGCTTTATTAAACCTGTTATGTTGGAAAGATGCGTATGATAACCGAGTATTTGAATACAAGTATAAGTCAAAATTGGCAATTTTTGAGTTGTCTCAGTTTAGATCTAGGTGTGCGATATTATGTCGTATGATACCAAGACTCCGCCCAGTGTCCGCCTTATTATTTAAATGTCCGTAGTCAAATGTAAGTATTTCTTGCAAATGAATCTTCAATTTTAATACCTAGCTGTTTGGGGATTGCATTCATTTTCATCTTATTTCAAAAGCTGCATTACGAAATGAACTTACAAAGTTGCTGTAAGTAGGTGCGTAAATTACTTTAAACGCCTTTTTGCTTGGATTGGAACCATAATATGGTGCCCACGGTCCACGTGTTAAGCTTATCGAATAGACATAAATGTTCAATTAATTTCCCCTGGACAGCTGTTATTATTGCCTTAATGGTTGTGGTTATCGCTTCATATAATTGGAAAATTAATCTTAAAGTCTTGGGTACCTAATCTTCATTGCTTGGCTGATGCGTACGTATATGGCGAATGTCTTTGGCTGGCAATGTTATGGGTAAGCGAAAAGTCTTACAAGGACTAACCTATCATACCGTTTAATGCAACATGAATGACGAAAGCAGACCCAGACTGCAAGAGCTTTCATACTAATGGCGCACAATTAATATATCTCCCGATACGGCTAGCATTATAGCCTTTTTAAGCAAATAACCGAGAGCCTTCAACTACGAGCTTATTCTTGGAAACTCGGTTTAAGAAATAAGACTGGGAACTGGATATATTTCCGTAGTTATTATAGACGAGCAATGTGATTCACGGGAAGGTCGAGAGAAAAACGATATGTTATTCAACCAACAAATCTTCGCTGACAGTAAGCCTTCTAAAGGCACTTCCCAACTCAATACTTAATCTTTAAGCAGAGTAAGTATTCAATAAAATATCCGTAGCCGTAAACCATGTGCGCGCAGCGTTCGGCATCCATCAGAAAAAACGCCAAGTAGAAGCTTCGACATGCTCACAAAAGCTCGTAAAAGCTCTTGACTATTATGTAGTTATTGTTACAGGGTGGAAACACCATTATTACCCGGGTTGGACGGTTTATTTTGTTGTTTGGCACGTCGCGGCTGTCATGAGGCGAGGCGGCTCGCGCTTCGCACTCGGCGAGGTGATGGGCGCACGGTATATGGAAATGTAATAAAAATACAAGTTAAATCGCATTATGGTACAAAATGAACGATGTTTATGCACCTAAGTAATATTTCAGCGAAAATAATAAGTTTTAATTTTCAATACAATCCAGTTTAGTACACTGAAACTCACTAAGGATTACGTTATTCGATTTCTTTACACAATTTTTGTTAGGTAATCCGATTTCAAAGGGCAAGCTTAAAGTTCATCGCTGTCATTTACAACCATTTCTTATCTCGTCTGAATCATATCTAAAGAGCTCATAACAAAACACTTCAGAATACAATTCGCTGCTCATATTTAATCCTATTATGCTTGTAAACAGTGACATCTAAATACCGCATTAAGTGAACATCTCAGTGGTCTATTGTACAGCGACACTTGCGCTTCCCAGGCCCTCGCTGCGAAATGTCAGCGGAAACATTCGAAGGCCTTTATTCCGGGATTACGAGAGATTTTGCATAGGAAACGGTCGTCAAATGTCCTGCCATTGAAGCCATGAATGGCGCGGGTAGTCGACAATGGCCATGCGAATAGAGTCACACATGTTGTGAATGAAACTTGGACAATATTTTGGGTCGGTGTAATCGCAGGATTATCTCTGGTCCGATGAAATCGAATTTTGCATTTGAAGTATGAATGGATCGGTAGATAATCGCTTAGAGAGCTTTTGTGTAGTAAATGCTTTGTGAGCTAAGTTCGAAATGTAGGTAATATCTATCAACGTTAACAGTAAAAGATTATATTAATATCACAAAATCAAAGCAAATAAAGCGCTACATTTTAGTTGTAAAACCATAACTTCTGGCTTAATTGATAACCAAACCAAAATACTAAATTTGATTGATTTTAAAATACTATTTATTGTTAATACTACTGGCATTGAACGAGTATTTGATAAAAGTTTAAAATGGCATTAATTTCTCTACACAAAAGTTTAATATCTGAAGTCTTTTGTGCTGCATTTGTTGCACAATAGTATAGTCCTAACAACGGTACCAGCGGAAGTTGGTGTAAGATTGCAACCGGATCCGTGCACCCCTTCTGCTCAGAACATGCTAGCTCGACAGCGTGGGGACCTATTTGTCACTACGAGTATGCAATGTGCGCATAACGGATTCAAATTAGGGGACGACTTGTAGCTGTCACAAATGGAAATTGTTACTTGGTAGGTAAAGTCCTGAATAAAACTGTTTCTTGCGCTATTTCTTCTCACCACTGGCCCTTTTATTGTCCTGAAGCAGTGGTAGAGTTAAAGCAATACTGGGATGTAAATGCGTTTTTAAAAGTCTACTTACAAGAAAAAATGAATTTCATGAGTTTCAAAACGTTCTAAAAATAAACGTATTATAAAAATATGATGCGGTTCAAAACTCAATAAAATAAAATATGACGTAACTTTACTTTGAAATCCGAATTTGGTTAAAAGTAAGTAACACAACAATATTTTTTTAAAATGCACTGCAAATTTTAAGCTTTCAATTAAATTAATTCCCAAATAGAAAACAAAAATGAGTTACAATGTGCACAATAAATAATTACGCCCATAAAACACATCGACAGAGACAAAAGAGAAAACGTTTTTATTCGATTGTGCCTCACTCATAACTTCGATTACAATGAATCCGGTGGTACAAAGAAATGTTTCATTCGTTTTGCAACGGCCATTCGATACGGCGCGTGTTGGGCGAGCTAGGGCGGCACTGGGCGGTGCGAGGGCGGACCGGGCCAGATGCGCGAGCGCACACAATCAAAAACTAATGATTGGAAAAAATAACCTTTGATACGCGAGTACTACATGTTAATGAGATGGAACATGGATCGTTTAGTTTTAAGTGAATATAGTGTACAGTTGTGCGGTATTGTGAGATGGGGATTCGAGTAGAGAAGGTTCGTCTAATATTATTTTGATAGGTTCATGATAATTATATGACATAGATTCTCTACCTAATATTTATCACACTCTTTAAAACGTACCTTTAAAAGAGTGTATTCAAATGCGTATGTTTTGTTTGGAACTCAAAAGTTGTCTTTCGGTGGTCTACAAATTGATTGTGAAGTTTCACGCTGGCTTACTTCGCCGTCATAGCGTTTCAGTCTAGATCTTACGCGTACAACTGACCTAAATCGAAGGAAATGATGGGGGCTAAATGAATGTAAGACAAAGTGCGGCCATGTTAACAGCAACAATAGGAAAGCAGTAAGCAGGGAACGCGCAGGCGCGCGAGATTACAATGATTACGCGCCACGCGCACGCGCCGCGCCCACTGTACTCGGCACTAATCACTATCATTTGCGCGTGTTATTCTATATTCAATACAAAACGCACGCCTATCGCAGGCGACATCTACACGCTTTGTCGTGCAGTTGTTAAATAACGCCGCTGGCTAAATGTGTGCCGAAATATAATGCCATTGGACCTTTCAACTTTGCCATTCATTAAGCTTTTGGAGGTCTCTATGTTATTTTCTTTAGGGTTCACACATTTACTTATGATTTTATTTTATTTTTATTAAAGTTGTATTAATAATATAATCATTTTAGCCAAGGGTTTATATCATTTTAGGCAATTCTGACACCCAATATAAGTTAGTAACAGAGACAACTTCAACCACTAAATTCAAAGTTTTCCAAAGTATAAATATTTTGTCGCTACAACATGTGTGCATGTTATCAAGCATAAAATCGTCCTGTGTCTAATAAACATACAATAAACGGATGTGAATAATAGGACAACTCCTTGTTGACCTTAGTATATGTTAATAGTAAACCAACAAAAACCAAGAATAAACCGGTATCGTAGGAAATAGTAAGAAAATGAAAAATAATAGTCATTTGTAAAGGTGACTGGAATTAATTACTTACCATACTGACTGTAGGTACTTTTAGACATTAATGATTTTCATTTACTTGCGTCAAACAGTCTTTTTGATTTCTCGTCCTTAAGATTATAAATATTACCAAATTATGTATATTTCAAAATAAATTCGAAGCATTGAGGTTAAGTTCCAACTCACACTAATTTATCTGTATAAAATTTTCCGATATTCCGTGGTAGGAGTCACTCAAACTTTTTATAATATTTGCCTATTGCTTTGTACTTCTGCATAAACGCACAATAACTAAATATCATTTATCGAAAGGAACTAAACTACCATCTGTTACAGTATCACGTGATCAAATTTCGCATGATATCAGAGTGTATCCTGTCACATGATCCGTATCCGCCCTCGCACAGATTGGACCGAAAAAATGGACCAATTTTTATAATAGAGCCGGGTAACGACGTGATGTTCTTTATTACGCACCGGAAACATTTATAACTTTCGTGCCACAAAAAAATTGTATTTGTAACAAAGATTCAATGTTTTGAATTAGGAAGAACATCTGAACATCTTTTGATTCTCATTTGTTCCTCTTTGATAGGTCCAATTTAGATGATATACTGAGTGCGCACCTAATTTAAAAACAACGTTCATCGATCGATATGTTATTAGAAAGATTCGCGTAAAAAGTGCACTCTATTTTTTGCCACAGATATTACTTGTAGAGTTTACGCTCAACATCTTGAATGATCTTTTTATCAGATTACATACTAATACTAATGTGATGTTTCTTATTCACAGCTTGTTAAGCACGGACTAAAAACGTAAAGAAAAAATGTGTGAGCAACGCATAAAATTCAATAAACCAAATAATTGCACATTAATACTAATTACAAGCATCTTCGTTATCAAAGTTCAAAGCTTTGATTGTGGTTGTAAAAAGTGCGTTATCGGTTTTATATTAGTTTTGCGTGCGGCGTAAGTTCCCGCCCTTAGTCCGCCCAGCGCCATGCGCCGCCCCGCGTAAACAAATACGACGGTGGCGCCGCCACACGGTGAGCGAGCGAGACGCGCGTGCGAGAGGGAAGGCACTCGGTGCGCGCTCGCCGAGCCTCAAACCCTACAATTAGTAGCCGAGATTCGTTCGCCGCATCGATTCGTTACGAGATAATTGCTCCGGGGTATTTTCTTGGATTTTTCTCGCGAGTGATTTGTTTGTGACATTGCAGTGTTGTGGATGCATGGGCTGACATGAACTGCGCGTATTACCAACAGCACGGGGGCTCGCACCCCGCGCCGCACAATGCTAATAACAATTCCTACTTCAACGAGGTATTTTGTAACTTTTATTTTGATTTTAAAATATAATAAACATTTTTCACAATTTTCACGATATTGAACTCTAGATAGAGACTTGCTAATTTGATTTGGCAAAATATTTACATCCACATTTTAATTCGTTGTGCATTATTTTTGTAAGATGAATAACTTTTTTGAAACAAACGAGAAACAAAAAAAACACTAACAATTTTATTATTTGCCGTCAACACAATAATTTATAATGAAACACTTATGATTTTTTTATTACATTTAAGTAATGAAACGAATTTTTGGGCATATTTCAATTACTTTTCGTGCGTTTTTAGTGCTATATTTTATTGCCGTTCTCATTTTGAAACGTAAACATGCACCGAAAAAGATTTTACGAAATTTTGGAAGGCAATAAAAGTAAAGAAGAGCTTTAATTTTGTATGAAATTTTTGTTGTTTTTGATTTATGGCACCTAAATTGGTATAACGACTTCGAAATAATTCTGTGCACAGCCCAATTTGTAAATATGAAATACAGGAAATACGTTTCGTTATTACTATTAGAACTATCATAAATTAACACTCAACGACGAAAAACTGCTTACAAGGTGTAGTAAATAAATTTAAATTGAAGTGAATCTTGGGATATACTCGTATATCCAATAAGAAAATAATAGTCCTCGTAGTAGGTAGGAAGTTGACTTCCGTAGGCATCTAAATTATTATTATTACAACGGTCTGAACATAAATAAATCTATTTATAATAATACATAGGTACAAAATCCACTGGTTTTTATACCGACATTTAATATTAAATTCTGAAATCCATATTACAAGCGAAATGGCAATAGCTCTGTCTTGCTCATTTTCATTTTAAAATCAAATTGAATTGCAGGATGTCTATTATTTTCACTACATCTTTAATTAATTTTCCCTTTATTTCAATAAGTAATTTTATGTTCTCATACCATAAAAACCTCAATAATAATTGTACGCTTGCTTTCCCAGAAGGTAAATAGCATAAACAATAATAAATAATGCTAATAATGTGTAAAAAAACGTTATACATTTCTGGCAACTTCCGAAAAAACGTAATAGGACATATCGCGTTGCGTCGAACGCGCGTCAAACAAAAGGCGGTCTCGAAAATGAGCCAACAAAGGCGTCGAGGTGTATGCTAACAAAGGTCGAATAAGAAAAAAATGCTGAATGAGAACTAAAATATTTAATTGGTGTGATTAGTTGTGCGATTACGGCGAACAAACACCTCCCGCCGGCTCACAATGGACCGTGTGACGCGGCGTTTCTTCTTTTGAGAACGGTTCTTTCTACGACTGCAATGGTTATGGAACTGTATCGCGTTATCGTTTTATGAGATTTTTATAGTTTATAGCTTTTGGTGAATAATTTTTCTAATTATTTACATTGATGAAGATAATTCTGCCATTAAATTAACATTTTACTAATATGATTTAGTGTTAATTAAAACGGATGTAAGTATTATAAATTCAATAATTTCATTTTTATTTACTTACATGTAGGAAGCAAGTTTATAAAACTGAATTTCACCGACTTTCTCTTACATCGTTCATATCAATAACTGTCAAACTCTACTTTCTTAAAATAATAAATTATGTGCAAAATACACATAATAGGTATGCTGTAAAAGTCGATGAAGTTTTATTAATTTTAGATTATACAGTCTAAAATCCGTTACTGAATGCATAAAACTAGACGTTACATTATATGATTACGAAACATTTTTCCTGAAAACTTTGGCAACAATTTTTAATTTGGTATAATCTTCACTAAAATAAAAAAGTTTAATCGAATTTTACTTCATCTTTTGCGAAAAACCTTTATCACAATCAATAAAAACCGCTTTTGATTGCAATGCAGTCAAAACCTGAAACTTGTGACCCAATTTTGTGTAATAACTGATTATGTGGCTCGGCGCAGCCAACGCTGTGGTTGACTCAGCCTTTCGTTGTATAACCAAATCGCATTGTACAAATCTAAAGATGAGACAGTAATATGCCGTAATCACTTAAATAATGACAGCAACAGTCGTATTTCGTTTATCTTTATGCCATCTGTACAGACTGTACATGATACGTTTCCGCTCGGAGTGCCGACATTGTTGCAAGGCGGCATGTGTAGTTGACAGCACATTAGGCTATGCATTTTTGTTCAAAAATAGTACCTATTACCATAACAGAAGAGGCCATAGTATTTAGATTGACGTGCCGATGACTCTACATATGATTATTAAATAATTAGGAGCTTTGCCGATTTGTGTCTCCCATTTGACACGATATAGTGCGATTCATTTTAATTACTTGTTGGAATTCATACATATTATTATGTGAATATAACATGGTATTCTGCAGTATAATATGTAGTAGGCTTAATGTATGTCTGCCTTTGTGTTTACATTATTATTTTTAAACCTCTACCTGATGTTTTACTGTGCATTTGCAGGGCGTCACATGTGGTGTACATGAATCCCTATTATAACACCACTATTAGTAATGTGACATGCAATAAACAATTTGAATTTGAATTTTTACAAACAAGAGTTTCTCCGTTGGTGATAAAAAAATCACTCTAAAATCCACGTCTTGCTATAAGTAAGTATTTTTCATGGTTGTGAAGTTACATCAAAATTATTTTAAAACACAGCATTAAACAACAATAAAATTGATATTTTATTATATTCACTGATCGTCGCTTGCCTCTCTAACTGACGTATATGTCATTTTTTTCGAAACTGAGTTATCTATACCATGAAAAATTGATTAAGAATCAATTTTTCAAGACGAATCGATCTGTCTAATCGCCTGAAAATTTTGCAAAATGTCAGTTACGTCAGAGTGGCAAGCGACGTGATGTGAAGATCATGAAAACTATCTAATTTCTTCCTAAAATAGTTATTAGATGTTTGATTTGATATAAAGGTGTTGATATTACAGTGCATCTGCCCCAGTAGTGATGTTATTTAACCACAGACGGAACATATAATTATGATAATGCAGTCTTGAAACATATTTTCGGTTCCCAATAAGCCAGTCATCATAATTAAACGCAATCCTTTTGGCCTCTGTTAGAAAGCTCGAGTGCATTACGAAAGGGCAATTATGGTACATTAGACTTGCTATTAACATTATTGTACTGTCATAGATGTTGCATATGTGTACGTAATTCCAGTGGAATGAATAACAAACACGTGTAGGTTGCTCATTTTGGTGACGTTCGATTTGTGATTTGCAATTGGTTTACAACTCACTCTCTCACTTTTGACAGGACTATCTTCATAGATTTATAGAAAAAGAAAAAGGTAATTTTTGCATTATAGAGACATCCTAAAACATCTTATCATTAGCTAATGTTACCATAGTATTGATTACGATGTATGTATCACAGATTTTCTTCCGTGGTGGACTTGGCTACGTTTTGACCATTCAGCCAGCAGCAAGAGAAATAAAACAACATGTAAATCTACTGAAATATACATATATTCAACTCTCTTTATAACTGCTAAATGACTGAAAATTGCAACCAAATATGGGCAATTGGATAAAGGAAGTATGTACTTGGCAAAGTGGTGAAGATGTTTCCTTATTTGTTTGCAAGATCACCAGTCTATCATCGAATTTATCTCAGACGCATTTGATTCAACAAAAAAACCTTTTAACCCAATAGATCATTCATAAAAACCTCAAAAGTCATGTTCTAATTTTGGTGGCACTGCCATAGGATACTAGCGGGGGCAGGGGGCGAGGTGCACTCTGTGGGTCCCGCAATTACGGGGCCCATAATAACAGGGCTGGCAGCCGCGCGGCGCCGAAACCGACCGGCTTGGATCTCGGCTGTAATTAAAAACGTTCCAAATTAAATTCGCTCGTGTGTACAGACCCGATATGATATTAACTTTTTAGGGACTTTCTAATTAGTTTTTGTTTTTTCGAGCGGTGGGAGAGTTACCAAGGCCGGCGTTAATTTCGCTTCGTCCTTGTGGACGCCGAAAGTCATAGTCAAGGGATAGATGGGTTGTTCTGGCTCATGTGAACTCGTTTTGTGACGTCATCATGAAGGTTCTGTTTTTTGGGAAATCTTTAGCTACGTAGCTAACTTTAGGAATTGTTCCAAAAATGGCTGACTTAATTTAGTTACATTTTATCGTAGTTTGTTATAATTGAAGTTTAAGATTCACTGAAGTACTTCTTAATTATATTTTCTTTGTTTTAGGTTAGTATCGACCCCGTGTCCGCGGATCACAAGGACATGAAGATATTAGTAAGTACTGCTTTTGTTATTATGTATATTTATATATTTGTAACCTTGGTAATAATTATTTAATACTAACGTTACGTTTATTATATTTTTGTATATTATGTAGAGTTCATTAAACTAGATTTGTAATATGTATATGATTAATAATTATTTTTTGTATGTTTATTGCTCTATTTAGTGTACTTTTATTTCTTGTTTTATATTTTCATCATCTTTCATTAGATAGCAATTTACTGTTCTTTTTCTAACTGGTAGAAATGTCAATATCATTGTCTGTTCTTAGAAAATTAATTACACAAAGTGCAACCTAAAAAACCGTAGCAATTTTCCACCAAATATTAAAAATCAAAAACTAAACCAGCAAATCACCACAACGATATTAAGTACCGATAAGGCATAAAACAATTGTGCAAGCACTAATTTACCAAGAAAATTCTCAGCGTATCGAGGCCTGTACTTCGAACAATGCCCGCGATTTTCCAGCACGAATACAGGAAATTATATCGGAACGAATATGGAATGACAAAATCAGTAATTTATTCGATTCGTCGTCGATTCGATGGACACTGTGAAATGGGCAAATGGGCATTGTGCGAGCGCTGAGAGGCGGTGTAATGCATTCGACACGCGGCTCGGAGCGCGTGCGCAACTCCACGTGACCACCACGACTAAGAAAACCTTTTTAATCGTAGTAGTTTTTTAGAAATATTGCATTTCAAGGCATTTTACTGACTATGTCACACATTGGCAAACAATTGAAATGGCCAAAACAAGTAATTTTCCTTCTAGCCCAAAAAACTTGTAAAATCTCTACCAGTACAGACTATCTGTACATTAGGTAGGACTATACAGTAGGTAGCAGCACTAGCAGCCTAAAAGTCTTTAAATAAGTGCAAATGTTTTACTATTCTTTTCTAGGTAATGATGAAGTCTAGGTAATAATGAAGATTTTTCTTATGTGTTGTTAAATATTTAATAAGCATTTACAATTTATGCGGTTTATTGCCACGGTAACCTTGACATGCAAAAAAATAAGTCAGCTGAAATAACAACAAATAATGGCAAAAGAGCTGTCTAATATTAACTAAGCAAAAGTCAAAAATACTTATTTTATGATTACCAAAGAATTTTCAAAATACCTATGAAGTACCTAACTAAATATTTTATTTCATAAAATTATGTGAAGAAAATCAACTCAAAAATATTTTACTAAAACAATTCTGAAACATTCAGACTGACTTCGAGGTTTCTTAGAGAACTGAAATGTAAAATAAAAGGTTAAAGACGCATCAAATATTTACATTATAACATACAACAGTATATTTTTATATGTAGAGACGTTAACGCTACAACGCTCCCTGTAGTCCCAGCCTTACTAGTTGAAATAAAGAAATCTGCTTCACAAGCGTCAGACCGCAGACTTGCTTCACTCAAACACTATTATTTGTTGCATACTTTACTAAAATTGTTTTAACGCCGCACATAATAGCGATGACAATTACCCATAATTAAAATGTAATTAACTTATTTGTAGCCATCTGAAGTGTCAAGCTGTCTGCTGTCGTAAGGCTTTACAACTCGTGGAATTAATTTTACAAGTAAAATGTACGACCTTTGCACCGGCCAGTAATTAATATTAATTATTTAGACTTCATTGCGAACCTATTAAATAAATGATTATTTTATCGTCAAGTGGATGGAAGGATTTCTCACTACAAACTACTGAGTTACCTGTTATCATATTAATAACTCGATAATGCTTATTAATATAAATTATCATATTAATTAATAATATTGTAAGAACTGCACACAAAACATTTCATTCTGGTCGAGATAAAAATAATTAAGTGTAAGAAATTCACGCATAATTTTATAAACATATTTTTTTAGTCAAATCAAAATTTTAAGGCTGTTAAACCGACTTTCTTTTAATAAAGTTTTAATAAAATACTTAGCTTTATTACTGAACAAACGTTTAATGAACAAAAAGACCCGTTAAACGTTGTTGACTTAAAAATTGGAATATCTTTACCTATAAGGAAAAAAACTATTTTCATGGTAACTTCCGATTATACCTTGATTGATTTATTTGTTGTTCTGTAAGTCTTTGTCTATAAAATTAATAAATTAAGTTCCTACTAAGTTTCTTAATTATTTACTGAAAGGTCAAAATATTAATCTCTAAAAATTCCCCAACAAAACTGCTTCTGTTCTATTGCTGCGCCTATTGCCTATTGAGTGTAGACGAGCCCTAATTGTATCAGGCTCACGTACTATCTGATCTAACCACGATTGTGTGGAAATGTATTTGTTTTTAATACAATCGCCGATTGGCTCGTCCGGGCAATTGAAAGGCGATGGTGAATAAAGGCACAATGAGCATTGAAGCGAGCGGCGCCGCGGGCAGCGCATAGCGGAGCGCGTGTGGCCCACGAGCTTATGTTGATATTGTACGAAATATTTTGATAGCTATTATATTCAAATGTATACTATACAACTTTTCATTTTGGACTTTAATCCTTCTTCTCCTCATTAAGTACAGTCAATCTGGGTACTTTGCTTATCAGTATAGTATTTGGCTCAAATACAATTGCGAATTTATTACATTTTCGCTTTGATTTTTTTATATTTCAAACAAGCTTTGTGAAGAACGGTCAAAGATACGACGCTTATTTGAAATAAATAAAATGAAAGTGAAAAAACTACCTTTTGCAATTATATTTAGAGCTTATGATGGCCAAAGTTACTCAGATTGACTGTATCTGAATGAAAATTGTGTCATAGAAAAGCTATTAAGTTCAATTAGTGTTGCTATTAATTAATGAGTGCAGGAAGTTTCAATAGTACTTCTACCTATATTACTTTTACGATCATAGTTAAATACGTCCTGCATTAGAAGCTGCGCTTACCCAACGCTGGTAATTATTTAGAAGTAACCTTTCCACCGCACAGGTATATTTCACACTTTCACCAGTGATCAAAGGAACAATCCTCGTAATAAATCAATACATTTTCCATTGCGCACCATTCTTACAAAATTCAAACAGCATTTGTAGAGCTACGCGAAAGAATGCCACTTTGGAGCTAGTATACCTAGTGAAGTTGAATAATGGCTGGTAAAAAGAAGCATTGCCAAATTTTAAGAAAAAGAAAGAAGATGCCTTTCTGGAATGGTAGAGCCAACTGAAAAAAACAGTTCAACCGGATTTATCTTTGGAAAAATCGGTACAAGAGAACTTTTGGCAGCTTAAAATACTTTTTGAACCAAAAAGTATAAAAATATATGATCACTCGATTTCAGAAAATAAAGCTGAATAAGGCCTTCTTATGCAAACGTTGGTACATACTTTAGTGCACTATCCGGTGTCTAGTAATTAAAATCTTTAGTTTAATAGTTGTCTTTAAATTCGCATAAAATTTTAATGCCATTTAAATGTATTTAAATATATTCAACATAAATCTTTCTACGTGTAACTTGAAATCCACATACCTGCGTATCTATAGTACAAATACAAGAGGGTACGAATAGTTATAGAGAGTGGCCCTCTCCATTGGGAGGGAAAGGTGAAAGTTACGTAAGCTCCCCAAACCCTCTGGGACTGCCCTTATCCAGCTATTTGTATACCTACCTACTTGGTATAAGTATATCCGTATCAACTACCTATCGTTAGGTACCTAGTCGGATTCGTTCATAGTTACAGTAGTGTCACTTTATCCATTGTGATTTTGCTTTCTTGCAAAGTTAAAAGCATTTATTTCATCTCGAATAATATTTGAAATATTTACTCGTACATTTAACGTTTGACTTGTGCTTACTCTCTTAGTTAAAACTGTGTAATGGTTAGGTACCTACATAATATTATTTGGCTTGCCTATGAAGTCCAGTGATCTAGAGTAGGGCTCTCTCACCTCAGCGGTATAGGAGTTTGATTCCCTCGGAGTTTTCTAGCCTTCTAGGTTCGCTGTTAAAAATGTTATGCAACCAGTGTATCTTAAAAATTGTAGTAATATCAATAGTAATTATGGTAAATAAATTGTTGGCAGACCAATAAATAAAATATGAAAAAATAAAAGAAGATCGACTGGCTAGATAACTCTACCACGGACTCTACGCACCTTCGGTCCTCCCGTGACAATGACTCATGCAACGTGTACGTTAGCCTTTGAATCAGTGTATAAAAAACTACAAACGTAACGTACTCTTATATCCATGTTGCATGAATTACCATGTTTTAAGCATTGTTACAATGGCTCACTCAGACACGGAAACTTGCGTCAAACTAATCCATCGTCCAACTAACAATAGGTATTTATTAGCCACGTTATTGAGATATCCATAACATGTTCTGCAAAAGGTATAATTTACACCTCACCATAATACATATTACGTAATTCTATAACCATTGTTTACCTCGCAACTGGTGCTGTAACGATGATAGGTTGTCATTTCACTAACTAACTCACATCAATTAGAAAGTTTCGTCAAGAAAGTTGGCGGCGATCGTGAAGTTCGAAGCTTAGGCGTAGAGTTTCAGGGCCGTAGCTTTGCAGTAGGTAGGTACTTTGACACGTGGTGTTATAGTTACCTACTGAAAAAGTTTAGAATAGGTACAATGGTAAAAGCTGCTGAAATATTACAAAGTATGATTAAACATACAATTCGAAGCGACAGTTTAGGAAGGAAACTATGAAATATGTAGAGCAAATAAAGTATTAATATTTACACACTTGGCTTTCCATTTTCCTAATAGTCATCAACTATTAAAGTGTAATTATCGCTGTTAATCCTATTAACTAAAAGTAGGGTAATTTGATAAAATATTGGACCTATATAACTCTATCTGTGTAGTGTTGTAGAACTAAGTACCTACTTCCGACTTTGAATCTATCAAATGAAACAAAAAAATAGTGTCTCCAGTCAGCATCAAAATGACTTCAATTTGTTTCAGTCATATGACGACGACTGCTAGACAAAGGCCTCCCCAACAAAAGGCCTGACTTCTATAATCTTTAAAAATCTTTGTTACCTATAAGTCGCTTTGCAACTATAAGTTTAACCCTACCTCTCTATAAACGGTTACATCAAATCAACGGCCGTAACCCTCGAAAGCGATTGGGATCAATAAGACCCGTCTACGGATCGGATGGACCGTTCTTCTCCGGTGATCCGGGCCGGCGTCGGTCACTTCCGTTCATTTCCGGCGGTCGCGCCCGGCGTCGTTATCAAACTACCTACGTAACTCCTCTCGGATGTAGGTACCTAGTGAAGCTTTATATCCAGATTAATTGAAACGCTCAGTTATTTATCTTCCGAAAATGCTATGAGTTTCTGTTATCTTTTATGTAATAGATTGTCTGACAAAGTCCATTTGAAATAAACATAGTCTAAACGTGTTAAAAAAATCTATTTCTTCGCACTGGTTTGACACTTTACAAGAAACGACTCGTAATATTTTAGGACTTTTCAACTTTAATTGCTACTACCTACATACGAGAAGTTACTTCATTGTATACCAAAAATACCGTTTCTCATCTAAAATTTTAAATGTAGAGCTCTTAAAAACACGGAAAATTGAAACATTCATCCCATCGCGCTTTCATTCCCCCTGCAACGCCTATCTATCATCCAATGAAAAGCTGTCTCTCATGAAATTCGTTCATAATTTGATTCCTCCAGCGCCCGCCCCCGCGCAAGTAATTCCACGTCCAAGCGTGTGTTTCGCGGCCAAATTAAAATGTTTATTGCGTTAAGCGGAGTTCGGCGGGATTTTCAGATTTTTATTTCGTTATTCACCACGCCCACTCGCCCCCGGCCTTGCTACGTTTCACTATTTTACGATGCCACCCCTAATGTCGCTATAATGCCTCCACTGTCATTTCCGTTGCCACAACACCAGTCACCACCTTAAGTCGGGACAGCAAGAAACAATATCCAGTGACATCGGAGAAACACATTTCATCCGTGTTATGCGTGTCATAAAACTATTAGCCGCTTAAGCTATTCTTAAAGCGTTAGCGCGTCTCTCTGTTTAGCCGCGAAGGGTGCGGAAGGGCGCCAACGTTTTTTCACCCACCTTTAATACCTTTATGGTGTTTTTATGTTCCATTACGAATTATTTGGTCGTGTTTATAATGTTTTTTGTGGCGGGCTTATATTTCATTATGTTTAACACCTTGTTTCCAAGCTGGCGTTAGTTCGAGACGGTTGGAAAATCGATATCAGATGTTGACAACGAAATTGCTTTTTAATATTCTGTGATAACCTCTATGCGACTTTGTATTTCCATGTTCATTCTTTTTATCTTTGAGGTGACATTTTTTATACTGTAACATAATTAGACACTACTATTTATTACAGTACCTATAAAAAATCTCAACTTTTTAACAGTTAGGATAATAGGAAAGTTTTGAGCTAAAACGTCTAAGTTTTATTTTGGTGTGGGTTTACCACTATAGTATTTATTATTTGCTTTTTCTTATTCCCCTAATCTTTTTTACTTTCACGAAATGCTTAAGATTTTATTCCGTGACAAAACATACCAAATTACAAAAACTTATTTGAAATAAACACTATAGTTTAGGTACCTACCAAACATATTTTAGTAAAAAAAGCCAAAATTAGTGTCACAAATAATAATTGTTCATGTCATAATGATTATAATTATTGTCATAGCAGATAAGTAGCTACTATATTTTACTTAAAAGAAACTATATTTTACTTAAAAGAAAAAAAAACATGAAATAGGTAGAGTCATTAATAGAACCTTCAGAAGACACTTTTCCAAATATTACATTCTATCCATATTAGATAACTACGTCAATTCGGTTACGTCAAGAGTCAAGACCCCTGAAAAGCGGCGGCCAAGTGCGCCGACTAAGCAACAATTGGAAACAAAAAAGTTTATGCAAATCCGGCCAAAATAAAATGGAGGCCGGTGCGCGTGCGATCGATACAGCGACCTTGGGGGCGGGGCGAGCGTGGGCGGGGCGCGGTAAGAGGCCGGGATTGGCTGGCGCCGCCCACCCCCCACTAGAGTCCGTTACTCGGCGTAGTCCGCTTAGTGCGGTAGTGCGATGTGACGGGCGAGTGCCGTGCCCGATGTGTTGTGTGGACAATGATCACTGATATGTACGCGCCGCTGCCGGCGCCCAACAAAGCTATTGTGAGTGTTTTGCGCTTTTCTACTGTTTTGTTTGATGATAGTGAACTAATTTGGACGATTTGTGACGTTTTTACGCTCAAAAACTTGAAATTTCGCCGCCTCATAAGTTGTTTCAAAATAAATTTGCTTCAATTTTTAATCTCCATAAAAAGCTAAGCCTAGGTTCTTCATTTACAATAATGATAACTAATTACAATTATAAATAATGTGCGTTTTCCATCCAAGCATTTGGTCGGTTTTTGCGTGATATGTTTTGACAGGTCAGCTGTTATCAAATACTTTACCATTGGGTATCCGTGATAGTACTATCACACTATCAATGATAGTACTAAATAGAGCGTTGATTTTATTGTAATTAAAGTGACTAATAGCCAAGTGTTTTTCTGAATAGTACCAAAGCAAACAAATCTTTTTACAAATGTAAAAATAAAATCCGTGAAAAAATAATAACAACAAACAGCTGATGTAAAGAATCTTCTGTCAACGCTTTGTAACTATAATTTATAGTTACAAAGCGTTATAGTCTATAAAAATCTGTACCTAGTAATTCAATTTTCGTTTTGAATATAAATCGTAACAATTTGATAGCCCTAATTACACTGCGTTTTATGGGTTAATAGAATCAAATTATAGTTCAGTATTACTGTCAAATACCTACTTGTAAATTACTCACGGCAAATTTGGCCTGGCAGACATATTTTCGGTACTTAAACGCCCACAAATCTATTATTATGGTGCTGTTATAATGCTGTTTGGTACCAATAAATTTATTTAATGAGTTTTAAGACTCAATAATTTGTTTATTGACTTTCATTGTTTTATGCTAGATGTTATCATCCGTTTTTTGTTTCGTTTTTAAAAACATACAGAATTTCTTAGCTCTAACATATCTAACACACTGGGCTGGAACCGACTATACATATCTTGGAAAAAATATATTTTTTTTACAGGAAACCATATTCTTGAAAACAAAACAAAGCGTCTCATCTTTAAGTGTTAGTGAAAATCATAATATCACATGGGACCTCCATCTTCACCCAATAAAGCACCCCAACCCTTTAAACTAGCTGTATAAATTTCCAAAACCAACAAAACACTTCAAAGACTTGACTTCGTCAAACATAATAAGGGCACTCCATCACAACGCGACGTAGGGTCCAATTGTCTCGCACACCCTCACAATACTGTCGCAAATCCGGAGATCCGGACAAATTAAATATCCGATCATCCGATCTATCCGTATCCGATCGACGAATATAGATTTTACGACGCATTGAATTGTAAGAACAATAAGGTATTGTTCAGCTCGATCGAACAATCTTTTTCTAACGCACATAACATTATTTGGTAATTTCAACGCTGAACAATAGATCGGGTACCAACATACATCTTATTACCGATCATCGATGATATTGATCTGTAATTTGGAATTTAAATAAGTTATTGAAACCTTATAGGCATTGTCTGGTGATGGAGCTCTACATTTTGGCGCAATCGCCCTTAATAACATTAGACCTTTTATCTTAAAATACATTTCTATGTTTATTGTATCAGGGCAGACCGGTATCAATTAAAAAAAAAATTGCTGTTTTTTTGCATGGCGGCCTAAGTCTTATCACACCGAATTACACGACAGAAGCCATATAGGAAAATTTGTTTTTTGAAATAACTCTACCGAATCCGCATAAAATAAAAATAAACCGATCATCTCGAGATCTAACCTAAGTTGACATTACTACAAACTTCTCAGAAAACTTATAAAAAATACTACAACACAATATCCAGTTATAGAGCAGGCCGTCAATCCCATCGCACTTGGTCCATACATCGGGCCCATTATGCGTGTCTAATAGATTTTTTCGACGCTGGCCCATTCACCGGCGCAGCGTGAGCCCGTCAATGGCCATTGTGGCAGAACGAGCAAACTTTTATTTGTAACTAGCTGTGCCCGCGACTTCGTCCGCGTGGAATAATGACTTTGGGTAGGCACTTTTAATAATTTAGTCCAATTATTTTACAAATAGCTTTTGCCCGCGACTTCGTCCGCGGAGAAGTCGAAAACGTTCTCATACGATTTTTAACGTTATTATCTAAATGTTTGAATACTTATAAAATATAAAAATAAAAATCTTAAAGGTTAAATAAACATGAAAATAAAATTTTCTTATATTTTATGAATATGCAGCTCGGCCTTTGATCGGTGGTATTATCTTTTTACAACGAAATCGAAAACTACACCTACCGCAGTATTATTGGTAAACTTTTTTTTTTATTTTCCTACGGGTGCTAGAATCAGCAAGTTTCTAGCATGCCACTGGCCGTGGGAGAAGGAGCTTTTCCTCAAGACTACTCCCACTACCTCAAGGGCCTCCGCAAAAACTCTCGCGCGAAAATGAGTTTATGTATACAGCGCAAGCAGGTGCCCGCGGCATGAATTGACCGTCATGCATTACTATGCATTGTTAGGCGAGCGCACGCAGCGGGCACCCACTCCGAGGTTAAGTGGAGGCCCCTAGAGTATGATAGTCTTTAACATGACATGATTGTAAAAAAAATGCACTAATGAGTAATTAATATCAACTTTGAAGCAAATCACCACTAAAATAACTTTCTACCCCTTTTTAACATAGTTAGGGGATGCATTTCACTAAAATACGAAACACGTCTTCCATTAATTCTGTTATAGAATGCTTATGCGAAATTTGAAGTAGATTGAACGAAGGAATCTCGTTATCCCATACAAACTTTGCCCTCCCCTTTTTACCTCCTTAGGGGTAGAATTTTGGAAAATCCTTTCTTATCAGATGCTTACGTCTTACAAAGAACACACCGTCCAAGTTTCAGGTCTCTACGATCAGCGGTTTAGGCTGTGCATTGATCCATCAGTGGCGCGCGCAGTACTTGATCATTATTTTGCTGCGATGATATTTTAAAACTGCGATATCTCCTAAGATATTTATTGAAATTGAATGGTGTAAAGGCCAAGTATGTTTAAAATTAAATACTTGTGATGAATAACTTATTTATTTGGATAAGGATTAATATCATGTTTATGAAAAAACCTCCGCAAATAATGCATTAATATAAAACAGATTTCTTTTTGCATAAAAAGGGTTACTATGAGCCAACCTTAAAAGATAGACATATACTATCGCGGACGTTTTTTTAGAACTTTTAAAGGGGAACAATCCTGTGATACATGATTTTTGCGAAACTTTAACCGTTTACGCAGCGTCAGCTCTCAAAAGGAAAAAAAACACTGATTTGAAACATTCTTCATTGGTGCTCCGCTCCTATTGGTCTTAGCGTGATGATATATAGCCTAAAGCCTTCAGGAACTAACGGGCTATCCAACACAAAAAGAATTTTTCAAATCGGTCCAGTAGTTCCTGAGATTAGCGCGTTCAACCAAACAAACAAACAAACAAACAAACAAACAAACAAACTCTTCAGCTTTATAATATTAGTATAGATGTCCCTAAATGGCTGTTGTAGGGATTAAGGTGATGCTTTGTCATCGCCTCAGTCCATCAGGGATGTGCGATCTATGATCGATCGGTTCTTGGATCGATGTAATAGTGAAAATGTCACATGGGAATATTCGGGAAATTCCCAGTGGTACCTACATGTTTTCGAATTATCTAATGAGGACAACTAATAATATGGGTTACAACCACATTTGATTAATTTTGCAGTCGAAATAAAATGGCATCCAATAATGTCATTTTTCACCGTAGTAACGATTGTGAAAAACTATTTCAACCTCATTAATCATTACAAAGTAATAAGACTGAATGTCAGTGTGAGATATCCGATAAAACTTATTTTGAAATAGGCGCAACCCTAACTTGCAAACTTGCCTCGAAAATAGCATTACCCCGACACAATGTGTCCTCAAGATCTGTCATTTTTGATAGCTTTTTTTCGGATTCCAGCTTTTCATGGGGGATTAAACACTTTACTTTGGGATCAAGACCACTTACGGACTCTCAAGCATTTTAGATAGGTACGTTTTTTTGAAGAATTGTTGCCCTACCTACTCTGTTGTGTCTTTAAAAACTCTTTTAACAAGCTTAACGTTGTAAACCACAGATAAAATCGAGCCGACAAAACGTTGGCAGTTGACACTCTATAAATAATCTAATTGTGTCTTCTAATTAACTAATGCCGTCAAAATATTCTAATTAAAATATTTGTCACATGAAACAATTAGAGAAAAAATAAACATCGCCCTCCATAATTCTTTTTTATCGCGCCCAGTGTGTGCTTAACCCGTTCATTGACAAAAGGTATTTAAATGAAGCTGTCGAGGAAATGATATTTACTGCGCGGGCGCACCGGATTCCTGTCAACCATTAAACACTCTTCACGTGTACTGGTACGGTTTTAGAAACATGTCTTTGTGTTTGATAGATGTGACTTAGCGATTGTCAGTAGAATCATTTACTAGTTTTGCGAAGCAGCCAGCTTAATATTACGAAATTAAATTGAAGATTAAAAAGGTCGCATTATTTTTTAATATTGTATAAGGAATTTGAGAAAACATCATTTTCCTTGTGTCACTGCTTAATAAATTGTTTACATTAAAGCTTGACTAGAAGCTTTTTATACCATAAGCGATTCCCGGTTCTAATAAAAACAAAGGAAAATGGACTATTTAGGTCTACGAACTATTAGTAGTTGTAATGAATAACTTACTATCAAACTATGTTTAGAGCTTCATTAAAGTGTTAAGATTTGATATAAGTGCTTGACTGTACCGTTATTTCTGCCTCCGTCAGTCACCAAAGACAAATTTAACAAAGCTCTGCGGCGCGTTTGACCAAAAAAATGTTAATGACGCGCAAATCTGTCAGTGCACGTGTTGAGCACGATTTATTTTGGACGTCTAATTGTTTTGTGCCATTATTTATTTCTGTCTGATTTGTGAATTGTTGCCACAATTAGTCGCCTCGTTCGCATTGTGAACGCAAGTGCGATACTGAGTGTAGACTCTATGTACCTACTTTGTTTGGTTAGGTATGCAAATAACTTGGCCATGATGCTTTTTATTTTGAAGGCAATTCTACGACCATTATTTTGATGGATAATGGATAGTGGAATACTTATCGTTGGTTATCTGCAAGATTAGGTACTTTAGATTATAATTTTAAAAAATATTTAATGAAAAAAAATTTGGGAATCAATCGAGTAAGTCGAGCTCATTTCAATATCAATGATAGTTTTGTAATTTGTTTAGCAAACAACTTACCTAACCTTATTAATTCTTAACAACTTCAGTATCTATTATAGTATTTTTGTGGTCATCGTTGATTGAAAATGTATCTTGAAGTAGTTACAATTCATTGCTCCTTTCCTGCCCACATAGTATGCTTGGAAATGCGAAATAGCTGATACGTAGAATATGGTAATTATTCGGTCGAGTACCCTAGTGTGGTTTATTAAAAGCCCTGGCCACCACACGTCGCAAAAACGGCCAACAACAACCAAAGCCACCGAGTTTCCTGTCGTCACCGCAAATGACCTTTATACAGCTCACTGCTGGTTACTGATGTTAATTTTCACCGTTATGTTACCAATAATTATTAGATACAACAGTTTTGTGATAATAATGTCAGATGTTTGTGGGAAACTTTTGCATACAGGCTCTACAATGTCGATGTGGTTTGATGTAAAACATTTAATAAAGGCAAAGTAGTCTACCTGAAAAAAAAATGCTTTGTATGCAATCAATGTTTTGCTTTTTAAGTTATAGGTAGGTAAATCTTCATCAACAGTAACAGAAATTGTACCGGGATGCGTAGTTAATTAGTTATAGACTTGTTAAAGAACTTGATAAATATCATTTCTTAGTTAATCTAGGTCTTAATGTGCAATGTAGAGTTTTTTCTTAACGACGTTGCTCAATGTGGGAATTCGTTAATATGAAGTATGGCAACCCATCAGTAAATAATATTAAACTGTGGGACAGGTGCCAACGATTAACTATAACTTACATTTTATAACTAGGTCCTTTGAAAATTCACTTGTATTTGCGAGCTGATTGATGATCCTTATTCAGTTTTTGTCATTTAAAAAGAACTAGAGACATACAAAGTAAAATCTTTAGATAGAACCAGTAAGGCGTCAGGCGAATGAGTCACAATTTTCCTCATAATTCGAAGTGAACAGTTCTCAGTAGTCGATGCATAATAATTAGACATTGGCGTTATTATTTCAATCGACGAACTTGTATTGCAGACTACCTGTAATTAAGGCAAAACAAACGTTCAATTAAAGTCATTGATTGATTTTAGTCGATAGACGTGCACTTGTTCGCTTGATTACAACCGTTTTACAAACACCATATAAAAGGGATCGGTCGATCTGTCAGGTTAAGCAAACAGGATTGTCTGCAGTTTCTCGAACAATCAGCGTCCATGATTGGGATCTAAGGACGTCTTTGTTGTTACCGCCTATAATGCGGCCGCTGCCGTTTTAAGGAAACTAATACAATGACGGCCCAAAGTGAGGGCGAGTCATTAATGTCATCGGAATCATTCTAATCGGCTCCTGGAATAGGTGGGTGGATAGGGATTTTGTGTTCTATGGGTTGAGTGGGACGGTTGTTTTTGTGTTGTCGGGGGTTTTGCAACTCATTGCATTAGCCGGGCTTGTTAGTGTTGAGAGCGATGCGCAGGCGGCGTAATGAAGGCGGGCTGCAAGTCACGGGCCCGGCAGCGCCGTCATTGCGCGCCTCTATACGTGACGGACCGACAACGGAGAAGGTTATTTTCGAAGACGCACCACTAATTAATGCGCCTCGATGAAAAAGGTACAAGAAGCGGGCTCTTTGTTCTGTTGTCAACTGGATATTAAAGTTTCGTCGGTGGCTGCCAAGTTGGTTTTTTGCATGTTCTATCGTCATCGTTTATTCTATCTTGTCTAGACATGGTACCTAACATCCAAGTACCTATTCAGGTTTCATCTATTACGAAGTTACTAAGTGCTTAAAGTGGCTTCACCATATTTGATACAAACGTTAAAACAACTGAAGTGACATACTTAACTTAGTGAATTTGAATACTTAAATGACTAGGTACATAACCCTCTCTTATCTTAAAATGCAAAATTACCATTTCTGTCCAACATCAACGTATTATCAAACAAATCTCTCATCGATTCAAGATCATTAATCCCACCCGTCAGTTCCGCGTTGACACTTCAAATGCGCAACGCCACGCGTGTCACGGACCACAGGCCGCGAGAACAATTAATTTAACACATAACTAGGCTGACAAAGAGATAGGCCGTGACCCGGGGCCCGGCGCCCCGCGGCGGGGCCCCCGCTGGGCCCAGCGCCCTGCGCGGAACCATTCATACCACATCTCGGTATCGGATCGCCACAACAACGGACTGTTTAGGATACCTTTCATCTCGTAGTGACTGTCACTTTTGGACCAATACCACTTGATGGATCAGAATAACTGGAATACAAATTGAATTAGAGCAATGATGTTGTGATAGATCTATTCTGTGTTGTTTAATTGACTTTGCGTTTGTACCGTTAGTAGGGTACAGACAATTTTGATTCACACTTGAATCAAGATGTTCTATAAATCATTAATCATATTTATTTTTTCTATTGTATGAGCTCTAATAATGTACATTTGGTATCTTTGGAATATTGAACTGGGTCCACTACCCAGTCCAATTTCAAGTCCAAGTCCAGTTGTAAAGTTAGAAATATGTAGATAGATACACTTTATGGTCACCACATACAAAGCAACCCAGGTTGAAGTATAGTTTCTTTTATTAAAGTTCTTAGTTACTTGTATTAATCAAAATTTTTGATTGTTGTTTTGAACAGGCTAAACTTATGTATTTATTTATTTATTTATTGATAAAGGTACACCAACAGCAATACACACACACCACAGGTATGTATCTACGAATTTACCCAGAATTTCCGCTTCGGACCCATCCATCTCTTCGATCAACCACTACATAGACAAACGACAAACACGCTTGCGGTTGAGAGCATCAGATTTATTATTTGTATCAATTACCCCGTGACAAATGGAATGCGCACGCGACCACGTTCGCGGGAGGTCGCGAGCAATAAATCGCGACGCATTAGCCGAGCCAAATGCTCGCATTAATGCTCGGAAATGCGACTTAGTGAGCGTCCGGCTTTTAACTGTAAACTTTCCGCTTTCAATTTGTCTGGGGACAGTTCCGTTCAGAAATGGCAAGGGTGATATTGCTGATATTCTATTAAGAAAATGTATTCACTAGTACTTGTAGCAGTTGAAAATGGTGATAAAATATGCAAACCATCCTTTTTCAACTGTTAGTAAAAATCACCACCATTTCTGTCTGATCAATAGTTGACTGGTAGAAAATTCTTTCAGACACTAAGCCTGCCGGTTTTATTTCAAGAAAGGGTAATTAATAAGTTAATGGACTAATGCTTATGAATTCTGAATTATTTCAGTTTCAAATTCTTGAAAAGTATTCCTAATAATTTTGTATGTATTCTCTTTGCTGTCTATAGGATCAACACTAAACCTTTAGTTTTATATTTATTACGAATCGAAGATTTCGTTCGATATTAATGTATCCCACAAAATAGAAATACGTATTCAAAAGGTAAACAAAACATTTATTTTGGCGGAAAAGTGACCCTCTCACCTAATCGGGCATTAGATCGTTGAGGTCTGTCGCGTACGAAAGCGTTGCGATGTGGAGTGGCCATTAAACGCAACCGCACTCTATGAATCCCGATGATGCCCCTTATTTCTCTAATGCTGAGTTGTCGAGGTAAGGGCGCAGACAGATGACGCGCGTGACGTGGAAGGTAGTTAAGTAAGTGTTTTAGGTGTAGTGACGTAGCGCGTAGGTAGCTGAAAGTGGTTTTATTCTAGGTAGAGCAGGACAAACTATATTTTTTGGAGCAAAATCGTTTTTATTACAACTGCATAAAATATTCGCTAAACCATACCTATAGTAAACTGATGTTTACATCCTAACCTCTCTTAAATCAACTTTTTAGCCACATTGAAAAACTTGCAACTTTTCAGAGTGTGGTAAGGTAATTTTTCACAGATACATTATCAAAACTAGAGTAGATTCCTTTCAAAGGACTCAATACAAACAAAACATTCAAACTCGAACATAAAATTTGTGAGCACAATGTGTATTAGCTCTCTACTGGTAACTTACGGAGGGTAGCGCTCCATTAGCCCCCTCGGTCATATTTCACGTCCTCTTACAGAGTACCTCCATGAATAAACCCCGTGGATAGTTGACTACGGAATACGGTCACGATTGCCGCGCACATTGTCACTAATTTGAGGGTTTAGTTTATTGATCTTAGTTTAGTTAAGCTTCAAAATATTGATAGAGTAACTGCAAATGAGTTCTTCATTTTGGAAACTTAATATGAACGTTAAGATAGTCCTAGGGAGTGGTGATAAACTATCTTTGAACCCGCAAAAAGCTAGTTCTAAGGCACTACGGTTTAAAAATTCTAGGAAAAACTTATTAAAAATTAATGGAAAAACAATAAAAAGTTTACTCCAATTGCTACTAGAGATACTTGCCTTTGCATTACACTCTATCTACAACTTGCAGATTTAAGTTCTGTTAAGTGAATAATTTTAACTGATGATTTAATCGAGTTTAACCAGGTCACTAAAAATTAAGTTCCTTTCGTTATTTTTAAAGGAGTAATATGTTTGACTTAAAATTTTAATTTTAATTGCACCGTACATTATCATAATTATATGTATATTGACATCTGAATACATTAAACGCATAATGTCATTATTTAATTATAATAACACGACTTGAATCGCGATGACATAATGTCTGTGATATCATTCCATGACCTCACTTAAACGATTGTTGGACATAACGCCGCCTCTACATATTTTAATACCAATACGTAATGATGCGATCTTTCATAATGATTGCATCTCTTAAGCAAACACGATGCATAATGAAAAGGTGCTGGTAATAAGTAAAGACTCTTATTAGTAGGGAATTTAGTGCAAGAACCCCTCCACTTTGGTATAGAAGGGCAATTTTTGCACCAGTTGTTCTTTGGGTGCTCCTGAGTAGATTTCCGTCGGTAGACATCGGGAGCCCCCCCTGTGGTAGCAGGGGGAGGGGGGGCAAGTTTCCTTCTGCCGCGCTTCACTTTAAGGCACATACCTTCAAAACTATGGGTATTAGGGCAAGTGTGGTATCATTTTCGGATAATTAAAGGATTGCAAATTCATTTCTAGAACAAACTTTTTGCCTTTTCATACAAAAAAATAGAAATATGGAGTAAAATTCACAAAAACCAAAAAGTATTTTTTTAAATAAACGTTGTTTACTTTTAAACCACTGGAGATAATCTAATAAAAAAAAAATGTCCTGAAAGCTACATTTATCAGGATTATAAATATGTACCATTAAGTGGGACTTTTTTTGAAAAAAGTAGGTGAAAATAAATTTTTCTTCAGGATACAGCGGGCGAATTTTAATGCGCGTCGGAAAAAAATATTTATTTTATCCATGAATTCATACTATTTGGTTCATAAGCAAGTAAAGATTATTATTTTAGAATTTATTTAGAGTTCCTGGCACATCATGCTACCATGATTTGTATTTTTTCTTCAATTAATTTTGAACTCTATGTGTAAGACATAAGGTTGAAAATAGTTTAAATACATTGTATTATTGAAAATATCATATTAAGAAGAAAGCACTAAATAAAGAACTTGAATTTGTCTAAACGTCTAATGATTATTATTATTATTTCAATTAACATTTTTATTTCTACATACTATTGTACCAGTACCAGTGATAACGGAAAGGTAAGTGTGAGGAAAGAGAGGATTTATATTATCATAGTACGGGAGATTATTTTTAGCACAAAGGCTACGGCTGTGACCATTATAGTTGTTTTTTCAGACAGCACCAGCATCTGCACTACTTCTTGCACTTACATCTCACCATTTCCAGGCAAGCTTCGGCAGCTACGGGCAAATCGGTCCATGTAGGCTCCATGTTGCTATCGACTCTGGTCCACACCCAACCAGTCGGATAAAGGGAAGACTGAGTCGGTTGCTTGCAATTGATCCTATACGCGAACCCCTTGATATACTGCCAGTAGCCAATGCTGATACAAAGCTGTCTGGGTTATTTTATGTAGGGTCACACCTAAGCGTAGTCCACAGCGACCCATTATGATCTTTATTCTCCCTTTTTTATTCCTTATCATCCAAAAAAATCCTATACATTAGTTAAGTGAATTAAGCGTCTGAGTGAAAGCCACCTAATAGTCTTCTGATGCCGGATATGCTGACCCAAGCAGACCCATCCTTACAGTATTAAGAGTTTCATGGACTCCACATTGTATTCCACATGCTCGAGAGCTTCTGTTGTTAGGCCCATTTTGTGGGACATGTGATTCGTTCCATAATGCCCAGTTTGCGTACCTGTAATTGCTTGGGCATACCTTTGAAAAGTTTTGTTCATGACCCTGTATTTCCCTTTAGGAATGATTTGGAGAGGCTTATATCGTTGGAGCTTTCCCATTCAGCCCTATTATTCTTGGATATGGCCATATTATGGCGTACGTAAGCTAAGCTTTTAGATAAAGGTACTATCAGTTCTGACCCAATAGTTATCGTCTCTGACCCTTGTCTCGCTAGACTGTCGGCTCTCTCATTGCATTCGATCCGTGTATGTCCAGGTATCCCACATTAGGGACACTTTGTCATGCCTTCAGAGTTTGTTCATCTTTAAGATTGCATCTAGAATACCTAATTCTAGACTCAACCTTCACTGAGGCGATGGCTTTGTTTGAGTGCTGCCTGGCTGTGGCTAAGGATGTAAATATTGCGTTTCATACACCCCTGTTTTCAGTGCACACATAATTATAGCGTAGAATTCAGCTTGAAATACTGTAGCAAACCTCCTTAAACGTTCGCTGTGTTTATTACTACATGCTTGACTATGAACGAGTGCTGTAAGTGCCCACCAACCTAGGCAGTTTTGCATCAGTATATCAAGGGCAGTAATTATGTCCTTATGATTTTTTCAAATTATTTAAAATTTAGTTGGTTCAAGGGGTTCGCGTATCGGGTCAGTTGCAAGCAACCGACTCAGTCTTCCCTTTACCCGACTGGTTGGGGGTGGACCAGAACCGATAGCAACATGGAGCCTACATGGACCAATTGCCCGTAGCTGCCGAAGCTTGCCTGGAAAGAAGTAGTGCAGAAGCTGGTGCTGTCTGAAAAAACAACTATGTATAATGGTCACAGCCGTAGCCTTTGTGCTAAAAATAATCTCCCGTACTATGATAATATAAATCCTCTCTTTCCTCACACTTACCTTTCCGTTATCACTGGTACTGGTACAATAGTATGTAGAAATAAAAATGTTAATTGAAATAATAATTATTATTATTAGACGTTTAGACAAATTCAAGTTCTTTATTTAGTGCTTTCTTCTTATGATATTTTCAATAATAAAATGTATTTAAACTATTTTCAACCTTATGTCTTACACATAGAGTTCAAAATTAATTGAAGAAAAAATACAAATCATGGTAGCATGATGTGCCAGGAACTCTAAATAAATTCTAAAATAATAATCTTTACTTGCTTATGAACCAAATAGTATAAATTCATGGATAAAATAAATATTTTTTTCCGACGCGCATTAAAATTCGCCCGCTGTGTCCTGAAGAAAATTTTTTTTTCACCTACTTTTTTCAAAAAAAGTACCACACAATGGTACATATTTATAATCCTGATAAATGTAGCTTTCAGGACATATTTTTTTTATTAGATTATCTCCAATGGTTTAAAAGTAAACGACGTTTATTTAAAAAAATACTTTTTGGTTTTTGTGAATTTTACTCCATATTTCTATTTTTTTGTATGAAAAGGCAAAAAGTTTGTTCTAGAAATGAATTTGCCATCCTTTAATTATCCGAAAATGACACCACACTTGCCCTAATACCCATAGTTTTGAAGATATGGGCCTTAAAGTGAAGCGCGGCAGAAGGAAACTTGCCCCCCCTCCCCCTGCTACCACAGAGGGGGCTCCCGATGTCTACCGACGGAAATCTACTCAGGAGCACCCAAAGAACAACTGGTGCAAAAATGACCCTTCTATACCAAAGTGGAGGGGTCTCCATACAAATCATTGCACTAAATTCCCTACTATATCTCTTTTCAGTAGAGTAATTTCAGTAGTTAATTAAGTATGTACATAAACATAGTAGAATGATAACCCTTAATTCGTATGTATTCTAAAATACTTTTTGATCAAATCTGACAATTCTTTGAAGGCTGATAAAATTATTTACAAGGGTGCAATTCGAATTATTCACCAAAAGATTCATACTCAAGGGTTATAAGACTGTTTCAAGCTGAAAGTGCCCAGAAGAACATTATTCATTATTCATGAAAGGACTCTAGTTCTATGTGTGAACACTATTATAGGTAAAAAGAACACCTTTTACAATTAATAACAACGGTTTTACTCTGTATTTGGCTTAAACGACGCCATTCGTCAGCTGTGCAGTTTGTGGTCGCCGCGGTCGCACCCGCCTAGCTCACTCATTCATAACCAGAGCACGAACCACAAGTGTAGAAACGTTTAGCGCAATGTGCGTACCTTTGCGTCCGTACTCAAACTAGTTGAGTGATATAAACTATTATTATTATACCATTTATCGTCCACAATCAATTGTCGGGCTTTAATTAACATTTGTAGAGATCTTACGATATTAAGATCTTGCTTGATAATACTATTTCATCGGTCGATCGATTTATGTACAATGAAGTCATGATCATTTAAGTGACTTCATTCTATTAAACATAACACGCCTGCAACATTAATTACTAACTCAACCTAATAGTTATTTTTCTTATTAATTTCTACTATGACTGTTATCTGTTTGCTTAGTAAATGACTCTACTGACGCACTATAGATACATTCGTCCCCGCATCATAAAAAAGGTCTGTAATTTTATAATATAGCTTGCATGTGGCGAGCTTTTAAAATGGCGTTGAAGTCATACATTGTTGCTGGAGCATTTAAGTATTTTTGTCCAAGACCAAGCCTTTTGGTTCTCTGTCCGTCAGGAATTTAACTTTTCTTATAGATCTTATTTTGTTACAAACCAGTAGCTCTGTAATGCGTTACGTTTTAAATATTTTTATTATTTATCTGTGCGTGAGACTGTAAGCTTTAGGAAGGTTCTTCATCAACCATATTTTCCTATGATTTATTTCTTTGCCGTTTTTGTGTCCATCACCGAGGTGTTATAAAGGCTGTTCGTTAGACCGAACTTTGATGAAATAATTATATTTAAAGTCATGCAAGAAAGATGCTCCTTCTCCCAAAGATCACTGGATCACGTGTTGCGCGCGTGATTCGAGTAAACGCGTGAGAATCGCGCGCTTTTTTGCCTGCAAACGAGGCATTGTCGCCGCCAACGGAATCACATGGGAGCATGAGAACGGAACATTATTGCGCGGACTTATTTTATCTTACTTTTTACGACTCAAGATAACGATCTATAAAGTGCAGAAAATTATGCCGAAAATCTGTTATCACTGATCCATGAACTTTTCAGTATTTTTCAGGCTCTAAAGCTCTAAAAGCTCTAATTTTCTGGCACTGACACCGTTGGGCTATTATTGCCTCTCGGTTTAGTTGGAAAAGCTAGCTAAGAAACAAAAAACTAATTAGCTTTAAAACTTTTAAAATGTTGGGAACCGCGTGACTGTAAATATTATCGGGAGATGAGTGAGATGCATCTTTCACGACAGCTTCTGGTGTTATAATAACCACTGAAATATACTCACACACTCACATAGCACAGCGAACATGAGTTTTCTAGACAACTACTAAGACTGCAAGCATTTTAGTACAAAATGGGGCTTGTAGAGTCGCTAGATTTAAAGTGTAGTTACAAAAATCTGGTTCATAGACTAGCCAGTGTTTTGGTGGTCGCGTGGCAGAGACCGCCCGCTGCGGCCATCGCGGCATGCTAATTCAATTGTGTCGGACGAGGCCGCGGCATTATCATAATAATGCGCGAGTCACCGCGACGCTGTCGACGCCGTAACCGATATTGGTGCCCGAGTTTTTCAGTACAGTCTACTTGGGTTTTTATTTATTTATTGGAATACAATATGATTTTGATATTTAGTTACATTGTAAATCGACTGATAGCATCTAATTAATGAAGTTCAAGCCTGCGCTTGCCTGTGGGAAAGGAAGCTCCGTTGTGGAAAAACCAACGCAACATGACACCAAAAAGCTTCAACTAAAAGATTGTTAAAACACATTTATAGTGGTCAATTTTATTTTTCAAGTAGGTAGGTACATTGAAGTGACGTTATTTCGAAACTATTTTCAGTCACTGCACTTACAATACAATCGTAAATTAGTATGTACAGTCACGGAATGAAAAGGTTCGTCAGTTTTCAAATTGATTCCTTCAACGAATCGCGAGCACATATTACCTTTTGAAACTATGTTACAGAATAATCTCGAGTTAGAGAAAATAATCTTTACTGTTCGTCCCTAAAGTTCAAAATTATTCAGATCAAAGTTGTTTGACGATTTATTTTGTCAAGAAGATTATTATGATTGATAAACTAAAACCTTCTTGTTGGTTCAACCTGCCATTATTATTTCTATTAAATAAAAAAAAACTATTGTCAATTGGTCAATGTCATCATTGCATTGCACTGATGGGATAGAAAAATAAACAAGCAAAACCTTATTCGTTAGCAAACGTCATATTTATTTAAATGTTAGCAGCACTGTTTCTTGCACTGTTATGTTGGCAGGTTTGACTCTTACAGTACCTACCTAGTGCAAGCGAAAACCGACACTAAGGTGACGAACCTTTTCATTCTGCGACTGTACTTTATGATATAAATCACTCCCAGAAACAATAACCACCGTAATATAACATCTCGCTTTACGTTTATACAGATACGCCCAAGAACGTGTCGAACCGTTGTCATGACAACTCAATAGCAATAAAACGAAGTGTAATCGAAACAATATAATAGGCAAAATCACGGAAAGAAACCCAAGAGCCCGGTAATCGATTCGGCGAAGTGTTGAAAAGTGGCGAAAGCCGTTCTCAGGGTACGCGCCGCCCGCGGCCGCTAACCGTACTCGCAGTCTTACTGGCGATTACATTCATCTAGCGGGATGCAAATTGAATTATGGGACTTTTTGTGGCCGTTCAATTGTTTGATCCATCGCTTTGTTCTTCCGCCGCCCGTAACTACGTGACGATTGAACTCTCGACGCCGTAATCGCTATCTCCGCGATTGTTCCTCACCACCTCGCTTATCGCGACGCCAAATTATAGTGTTTCGCTTTATAATCTAATTGTTGCTATTGTTGCCGGCAACAACTCATTCTCCAATGTTTCGTTTACGATATCGGAATCTACGCACTCGCATCAACGTAATTAGTCGAGGAAGAGCAATCACCACAGTTATGAATAAGAAATATTGTAGAAATGATAGTCTCCGGTAGGTATAATTGGAAATAAATACTTGAGTGCATAATAATTGTTCGTTTTTATGAGTAGACTGCGCTATGCCGTTGTGAAGTCTTTGTGGTTTAGACCCCCGGGGCCTGTGTGCCGGTAATTTTCTCAGCAATTAATATCCTACGCCTTCAATTAGTTAAATGTAAAAAAATGTGAAACAGAAGTCGTAGAAAATTACAGAGCCGCATCCATCGGAACATTTACGCCGTTACGGAGGCGACTGTACTAGATTAAATGTCAACTAATTGCGTTCGATACGTAGTGACATGTGTCGTTGTGGTTTTCGAAGACACGCCTTTTTCTGTTCAAAAAATATCGATGCTATCGTTTGTCGTCGTGGTTCATAACATGAGCATTATCGTGGTGGAGTTTAGACGTGGAGTGAAATAGCGTGGCGTGGGTGAATAGGAAACGGGTCGCCTACGGAATTCTCAATTTTCGTATCAAATCGACAGGCGGGCGAGTTGATGGCATGAAACGAGCGAGCCGCCCCGCCCGCAGCGATGTGTTTCAACCATTTTATTTGTTTGTTACTATCGTATAAATGGAGCTAATTATTATAATTTCAGTGGAAATTACTGGCATTAAGTTGCTACCAAAAATACGTGAGTTTAACGACGTTTTCTTGGAAGTGTCGGCGGAGAGACGCGGGGCCGTCGGCGGTGGACGGCGCACGCAACGCGCAGCATTCGCGAGTGACCTTGAACTGATCCCTCCCTATATATCTCACTATTAGTTACTGATCTAAATGTACTTAAAAACCTTTACTGACTCGTCTGGTTTACTGAGTTTCATGAGCTGCTTCTTCTCAGCACTGGCCCATTTATTGTCCCGAAGTAGTGGTAGGGTTAAAGTAATACCTACTGGGACGTGTAACAGCGCTTTTTAAAAGCACACTTGCAAAAAATAAATAAGTTCTATGAGTTCGTTTTTCTTCTTCTTACTACAGTCTGGCACCGTTCTTCAATTATTGAAGCAATCAATTCACATATAAGCAGAGCTTTTGTTTGTGTGTTGGGAAGCTTTACTCACTTTAAGAAGTCTATATCCCAATGGCGGTCGATATGTTGCAACCCTACACGTCCCATACTGGATATCAGATACCTACATTGTTGTTTTCAAAAACAGTTGATACAAAGATGGCATGTTACAATGAGACAGAACAAAGGCCCGGAGAAGGGGGTCCCTTGTTTCGATTCGGCGGTCGATCGGTTTTTTCCTTACTGGAACTGGTTTAACAAATTGGTGCTCCTATTATCTGACGGCGGTGAAGGTCGACCGTCACTCCAACATTTTGGAGCAAATTCCGACACGCAAAATATTGCTCGACAATTTTGTATGAAAACAATCAGACGAGAAGTGTTTCGTCGTATCGTTAATTATGCCATTAGGCATTAGGCCAATCTAATTTCCACGAAAAAGTATGGAGTTGAATCCTTTTGAGACGCTTTCATATAGTTTTAGCGTTCGAAATATGCGATCGGATCGATTGTGTTTTTCAAAATTTCTTCCACGGCAAAAGAAAAAATCGATTTTCATGTGAGTAATCAAGTGCTCATAACATCACATGATCACGCCCTGATATAGTGACCCTTAAAACCCACGCCAAACTCCGTGAACTCGCATCAACCTGACATAAAAACGCAGTTAAAAATCCAAGCTTATTTTAAGCTGGGGCTAGACACAATAAAGCCGAGTCGGAGCGACCGCGCCCGGGGCGGGTGTCGGACGCGCCGCACATTACCACACGATTTCATCGGTTATCAAATTTGAGCTCGCATTACCCGGCCTTAGAACACGCTCATTAGAACTCGTATTGCCGTGTTTCGATTTGCATACGTATTTCCAACAATACATTGTGTGTTCTTGCTTTACATGTTGCTTACATTGGATATCTCGAGATGTTTAGGTTTGCTTTTGTTTTGATCGCTCTCACTAAATGTTTTATCTTTTTTATTTTGATGCCTAACACATAAACGAAACTTTATTTTCATAATTTGCTATTGGTCTTCAACCGTTTCACTATCATGATCGTTAAACTTAGATTGTATTTGAATAGCATTGATTGTATTTGTATTTAATAATAGTTATTAATTTGATTAGTGCTGCGATTAAAGAAACATGCAAAGTAACTTTATAAGTACCTAGTGTTTTTTCCTCAATCACCTAATGTTTTCCTAGAAACCTGTGCGTAACTCGAAATGCTAATACATATGCATGAAGTATTAGAAAGTAGAAAGCAGAAACTTGGACATTATAATATTTATTGACTTATATGTCAACAAAACTGTGTAATTTGATTTTATAGTTTAATCTAGCGAAGGAATGTGACTCACCAATGATGCAGTACGAGTACATGTTTCTCTATACAGCTTTAATTCTTCTACGACAAAGTCCATTTTCATTATTAAGAAAAGATAATGAAGTCCATGTATTTCCTGTCTAGTTTGATTTGCTATTTTCCTTTTTTGGGATTGCAACTAAGCAATTCAAACAAATCCTGTTAAAGAAGCATGTAGTCATTAGTTGCAGACTGCGTTGTAAAGCTCTCACCGCATTTACCTACATTCAACACTTCAGCAGTGAGAACCTTGTAGAGTTTGTTTTAGAGATTAAAGAGTTGTATCATGTTACTTAGGCGGAGTTGCACCACCTTACTTTTACCGTAACTATAACGATAACTGGCCCCCTAGACAAAACGCACTTTTTGATCGAATCGAAAATCGAATCCGTCAAAACTCCATACAAAAAAGGGGCTTTTCGACCACTTTTCGACTGGTTTGCGATTATAATTTGCACTTTGTCTAGACCCACTGGTGGTTTTTGCATGAGGTTTGACAGATTTTTGACATTTGTCAAAGTTAAAGTAAGATGGTGCAACCCAGCCTTAGTGTGCACTGACCATAGTGATGTAGATCATATTAAATCAACACAGTTTTTCTGTAAAGAAAACATTATGTTAGAAGATGGGTGGTCGAGCTGGGAGGTGTTAAAAACTTAAACTGACCACTTTCAGGTTCATATTTCTAAAGCTGCCGTCCGGCAATAGACCATAACAGTGTAGAGTCTACAAAAAGCGCCCCTAACGCTCGCATATGTCGACCTGCGCTACAAAATTAAACACATATGGGCGACAAAATAGTCAATCTTTTTTTTGTGTTAAAAATTGATTGAAAATATTAAAGAAAATTACGTCTCACTAACTCTGATGAACGTTTTATTTATTATTATGCAGTTTTGATTGAATCTTTACGGTGTATGTATTCCAGAATGAAGCTGAAAGCTCGATTTTATTTCAAGCATTGATTGACGCTATCGATTGGATGCATATAAAAATATTTCGACCAATCACAGGGCACAATCTATAAAGCTAGATTGAATCGAGTTCAGAGCGTTATTTTGTTATACGGATTGTTGTATTTTTTAATTTTGATTCGGGATCGAGTTTGATAAGAAAGTAGCTTCGAGCCTATCTGTAACTTCGGTCGATATGCTCCCCTGTGCCCAAAGGTAATTTCCATTTAAATAAATAATTTGTTTCGGCTCAGTTGGAGGCGCTGTGCCATGTGGCCGCAGCCCTAATGACCGGCTGCTAACTAGCGCGGTTTCACGCCTTGCCCGCCGCCCAATTGATACGACTAAGGACGCGGTCACACTACGCGGTTCGCCTTGCCATCGATGTAAAGCTGTAGTAACATGGTGCGTTGATGTGCGATTTCAAGTTTTGCTATTTGGATAAGGTTGTAGTCACACGATGCTCTGCGCTTTGATAAGTTTCATCTTTACCCATTAGTAGTGCGGTGTCTTGCCTAATCTATTGAGAAAAGGGACACGTAGAGTCACACGTCGCATTGTGTTTTAATGCGGCACAGCTTCATTCTCTTGCTCTCTCTCTCTCCAAATAATTTCATAGTCCCGTTTAAGTTTCTTGTATTTAGGCTAGTCAATAAATTTATCTTATCTTAGCTTGCCATAGTTCAATTTTCGCGGTAAAATTAAAGTTAATTTGGGCTCAATTTCTAAAAACTGTTTAAAGTTCGGATTTAATTCAGATTTAAACAGCGCACGTCAGCGTAAACCAGCTGAAATTTCTCCTCAAAGAACACCGTTACCTTGTCATGTTCAACATAATATTTTGGAAAGCGAAGTAAAAGGTCAACACCTATTGAGTTGAGTCCTGGAAAATAAGTTCGCGCACACGTACCGACGTTTTAAAACTACATTTATTTTAATTTAAACCACCACTAGCTTTCACATCTGTATCCAATATAGTGAGGGATTTTCACTCATTTCGAGGTCATCAGGCAATAAGTTGAAATATAGAGTAAACAACATTTTCAGGATTTTGTAATTCAAAATGTTAATACAATTTTCAAAGATCTCATTTTGCCTCGGAGTAGGAGAGAGATACCTATATCAACATGTTCCTTTTTACTTATTTCGTGGAATAAGTATAGGTAATTATTTATTTTCATGACATTTTCAAAAATGAAGTAGCCTACGACTACCATTAACTTAAAATTAAGAAACAGCCTTTTACGAGAGCTGCTGCACATTATTTTGTAATTTTAAAGTGTTAATTTAATAAAATATTTTCATTTCATTCATTTTCAGTGAGTTAAAGCACCTACATGTCTTCTTCAATTAATTACACGTATCACAAACATCCTATCCTAATAACCTCCACGGCTTCCTAATGATGTCATTAATTAATGTTATTTGCATGCAATCTAGTGGACGTTTCAGTCGACTGACGGTCGCGTGCGCGTACGCCTCCTAATGTACAAATAATGTCGTTACGTCATTATCTTTTACTTAATCCATGATTCATTTTTACGTTTTACGACACCGGACTTGAAAACTTTAATGAACCCAGCGAAGTGACTTTTCACTGATCGAAAAGGCAAAGAACTCAGTTACTGTAATTAGAGTTGTACTGTAGGCCTGAGGTGCGCGCCGTGATAACTTTTATCGACGTCAATTTGTATGGGCAAAATCGATAAAATGGCGTGATAACCGCCTATCACGGCGCACATCTTAGGCCTACTGGATACATTTACTTTATCGTAACCAAGTAGTTTTCTCATCGTCATCTCTGATGAGTACTCCTAGGTAGCCTCATAGGATTAGGAAATAAATCTTTTTATATCAATGTCATTTAGGTAATACTTATTTTCAGCTTTATGAAAAAAAAAGCTTTAATTAAAGTCTTGTATTTTATCATTTAAACGTGCTCCGGTGCATGCTTTTTAAGTATGAATCAAACTAAAAGTATTGATTCTACTGCTCAAATGCAACAACTTTCCTATAGAAACAATGTCGAAATTCTCAAAAAAATTTACGTCCCCATACTAAATTGGCTGACTGATTAGGGATGATCATTTGTATGAAAAGTTTTTTTTAAGATTTGCACTTCCTTCTATTAAGGAAAATTTTTGCATTTGAGCAGTAGAATCAATCCTTTTTGTTTGATCCATATATAAAAAGACACACCATGGAAATGCTTAGGCAATTGTAATTTTTTACACTTCACCCCTTTTTCCAAGATAGGCAGATACTCATGGTATGGAAGGCAGTGACCTCTCCCATTAGGTCCATACTTACATATTGTCATAAAAAAGTCATAATTTAAAATAATTTGTCACAGAAAAGTAGATCTATTTATAAGTAGTTGTGTATACGCGTCATTATTCAGGCAGTTATCGGTCGCTCCCCCGATGGTGTCGAGTGATAGACAAAACCCTTCGCTTCGACTAATTACTACGACGAATTATTTTGAAATTCGAGTTACATCCTTACTTTAACTATAATTGGGCTGGGACAAACACCCTTAACGATATTGGGACATTATCGACTTGGTGGAGTTTCCGATGTTGAAAATGTTCATTCGTTCATGTTATACTTATTGACATCTGATACTAAGTTTATTACTAACAAAAACACTCTTTAATTGCCTATATGGACTGTACCTACATACTTTCTTGAATACTGATAACCTCAAGACCTGACCTCACCAAAGTTACTAAGCTGTATTATATTACAAATTTTAAGTACTCACTCAAATAATGAATGTGAAAATTACGTAGGTAATTCTAAATTTTCATTCGGCCACTTACAGAAATCAGAAGTGGCATAATTAGTTACAGGCAGACGTCATAGTCAAAACCAACAATATGCCATAAATTGTGACCGTGTGTTGCTTAGCATTAGAATAGAGTAGAGGGGTGCTCACGCAGAGCATTTTCAAAGGGTCGATTTGAAAATGTAAGTTGACAAAGTTGGCCTCAAATTGTCGTAGATTAAAGTTATAACTTAGTTGAAAAATATATTTATACATCTATAAAAATACTAGATTTTTCCTTTCGGAAAATAAGTTTTTTTCAGGTTTAACTGTTTTACAGTTCTATGTAGTTTTTAACAATTTGGGTCAGAGTACAAAATGTGAACCTAATGCCCTAATGCTATTTCTTTTCAGTCAATCTTTGATTTAATTACAAGCATTTCATAAGGGAAAATATAACCAAAAATGTAGGAACCTTGTTTCCAGTGAGTTAGTCAAAAAATCCAGTGAGTTTAATCTAAAATCATTGCTCTGTGCCTTGTATGAATTTTGGCGACTCGTCCCTTACACCCATTTTGTGAGCACATTGGCAGTCTCAAAAGTCAAAATGAACTAACGATGCTGCGTAGTTTGCATTAGAATGGAGCCAGGCGCCCTTGCGGCGCGTACTGTTTCACCCGGAATTGAGTCGATAATGTCGTAATTGCACAATTAGCCATCGGCAATTTGCTCTTGGTTAATCCACCGAATGAATTACGGCTGGAATGTGACGCGCCGAGCCGATCTAGTGTGGACTGCGCTTTAACAAACTATTTTAACGATATGTTCACATATTCAAACAACGTTCTTGGAATAAGTCGTAACACTCAAAAGCTTTTCACGCAAAGAACATAGAGCTTTGAACGTATAATGACAAAAGTAGAGGCAACATTTGGAAAAATATATTCTTTCACCACTTTTTATATACCAGCACCGCTCACAACTAAATATACCTACCATTGCTGATTTTTATAATCATCACAATTTCACTATATTATTATATGGTTTGGATTTGGCACATAACATTATTTTAAATGGCCCCAATTTGAATCAAATGTGATGAATAATGTACCTACCTTGACATGCCGCCGTGGTCCGCTCAGCTGTCTCTATCAGCCACTTTATCTTGGAGTCTATGCTCTACCTTGCTGGAGGGCATTTGGAGGCCATCTTGCTGCGGTACCTATGGAGATTAAACATGATATTATTAATACAGTATTTTTAATCTATTAAAATTCTAATACCTGCTTGGCATTGCTCAACTTTATTTACATATACCTATCTAGCTAAACTGATATAAACTATATGTGTCATTAATACGACAGCATATTGTTTATTCATAAGCTGCTAATGCCTACAACGGCTTGATGCACTAAAAATGTAAATACAGAGACATATTAATCACTTATTTATGTTGAATATTTAAACGAATAATAGTCAGTAATTTATATTACAATATCACTAGCTTTTAACATGCAACTTTTTATATGTCATAATATATATTCAGTCAATAGGTATCTTACATATTATATTAGTTTGAATTTATATGCATAACGTATGTAATGCACCAAACTGATAAAATACATGTGGCTAAAGGTACCTATAGATACCACTTCTACCTAAAGTGATTCTAAAGTTAGGTATTCTTATTACAGGCATTATCATCTAATTTAAATATTGATACCGTGAGACGATGATTAGTTTTATCATTTTCAATAACGCGTTGTCCAAAAATATTAGGTCATAAGTATAGTTATGAGTTTTATGAAATACAATTTGGTCGGTAACTACTTCACGATCATCTTAATAACACGGTCAGAGCTAAGCGTTTCGCTTGAATATTCATTTTGGTTCATCATAATTTTAGTAGATAATTTAAAATTATCCAATCTGCGCCACGCCGGCTCTTACTCTCTTCCATCTACCTCCATACTTACAGTATATGTTATAAAATTCTTAACCCAATACGAATAGGGTCGAAAACAGCGCATTTTCAATATCATCAGCAGTTGGCAACTGGTACCACCTCCAATTATCGCGATTTATTGCTTCTCACGTTAATTTAATTATTTTACTCTACTATTTTCACGCGGTCATTTATCGTGTCCGTTATCAAATGGTTTCAGTTCAAATAAATAATTACGATCGGCTCATGATTAATCTTGGAAATTAATTTTCCTCGTCAAAGCGAGTAACTTGAAATGGAATCGGTAAAGTGCGTTTAAAGTTTAACTTTGAATGCATAAACATTATAATCGAAGCTGTATTCTAGACTATGATTTAGACTGACTAATTAAGTTTTATGAATATCTATTTCATGGCTGCGTCTAGAGTCAAATTAAGATATTCGTCTATGTCAAAATGCCTTGTGATAGTAGACCATTCAAGGATCATTATGATCATAGTAAGATAATTTCGAATGAATGTAATCTAAAATTAATAGCCGTAATTAAAAGTAGGTATGCTCTCATGAGACAGCGTTGTGCAATATTGATAGAGCCGCGTTATTTAATCGCTGTCTACCCCGCCTGCTATTAAGTACAGATGACAGATCAGACTATACATTTTTGTTTCAAACTCACCCTTATTGCTACTTCATAAGACCTCACAATGATAGCTTAACGTGCCGCCTTCTGTACTCCGATACACTTAGCCACAGATATATCCGGCCTCCTTTCAAATTCAAATTCAAAATAATTCGTACCGACATTATTGACAGAATAACATTAATTACAGATTTAATCCGGTTGATTGCTACGAAATTAATAATCACCGTAGCAAAGTTGCTACGAATTATGTAGCAAAGTAGGTACTTCATTACTCCTGATTTGTATCAGAGGCCAATTATTTTTGCAACTAATTTGATTGCAGTTTGATCTACTTACATTAAAGCTTAGAACCATAGATATTTTACCAAACCAGACAATATTAAAGACTTCTTAAAAGTGTAAAGTAAATAACATTGATGTTAATACTGAATATCCTGTAAAATCCAAAAAGAGCTTAGGTTACGCTCTTAATTTAATTAAACTATTAATTATTTGTCAATGTGTGCTGCAATACTCGTAAATATAATATTTTTTACTTATAACTGGCATGTGGTTTTCTAAACACGTAGCCAAAAGTACCTTCTGTTAAGTACGGTCAGAGAAGCCTCAGCATTTCGCCGCTGCCTACCTGACCTGTGATACTACAATTTTGTGCTCGCATTAGGTAATCTCGTTTTATTTCGTCTCGTATTTTTTACGACAAAAGATCTTCGTCATTTTTGACAAGGAAAAGGCCATCAACATTGTAATGCGGCGGTTGGCGCCGGCGAGGCGTCATCCACACTTTGATCCAATCTCCGGCGGGTTGACGACCAATTACTCGATATCACTGGTCTGGTTCGGCTTTCGGCTTTCGGCCTCGCTCTGCCCAAATGGAGCATAATGCTTGGAGTAATTATGCCGGCCGTGACGACGCATCGCGTCTCACGTCGGAACTACAACTAACGCTATTATACCCAAATTGCTTCGAGCTTGTGAGGTGTGGATTTTGTAAAACAGCGACTTTTAGACTTTTATTACAGTATGAAGACAATAACTTGTTGGAGTGAGGAAATCGATTCGATATGATTACTGTTGTATAGAACTTCTATTTTGTTAATGACAGACGATAAGTATGATTCTATGATTGCCTTCTAAATACAAATTCCTATTTTGTCCTATCAACTATGGCTTTAGTAAATAAAACAGTCGCCATTTAAAGACACAGAACTATCTAACAACATGAAACTTCTATTACCTACGCGCCGGAAGTGTATTATGCGGGATCTCTAGTTATCAATCTTTCCTTCAACAAAGTCACAGCCGCCGATCATAAGTGCTACTATTTGCGGGTTTTATTATTTTTTTATGTTAATTATAATTGTCGTTGAGGTAATTGAGCGGCCATAGCAACGGCAAGGGTTGCCAATCCGTTCAAAAATATTTTTTCGCTTCGTATTTTATAATAATACTGCCTCTAAAATATACCATGAATATTATTTACAGACTTTATACGATTGTGGGTTACAAACATATATAGTAAACTTTTGTTAGTCCAAACTTACTATTTAGTATTTTTCCAAAATTCAGTCTCTAATAAAATTTAATTAAGCTATAACCCTATTGAGAAAACAATCGCATATTGTCAATGTTTAATATCACTTTACGACATGTACTTTATAGATTTACGTACCTATAGACCTCATCACAATTTGTATATGAAAACTATTTTCCTTCTATTGTTTAAAGTATAGAGTCGGTAACCCTAGCGACTAAAGATGGCGGCGATAGCGCGGGCGCACCATTATTTCTATTTGACCGAACGTCTCATGGAACTGAGCGTAATTATCGCTACATATGACTTCATATGTTTGTAAGTAGTGTATATTCATATTCAGTTCTTTGATCTTATTTACGTCTTAATCTTCAAACCGCGAGCGAAAAAATAAGGTTCTTTATTCTTGTTATGCCCTGCGAAATATTTTAATGTAGTCCTATATGTAGGTATTATGTGATGTGGTGAAACAAAGTATAGCTTTAAGTGTGCTTTTTACTAACCTTTGACTCTACATCCACTAAACATATTTTTATGTAAAGCTCATTCAAGCTTTTCCAAATGTTTATATGAACACAATATTTTAATATACAAATTAAAACAACGATACTCATACCTACTAAATATTTTTTTTAAATAAAGTGTAATTAAGTATTTAGATGTTTTTGATATACCTACTTCGAACAGATAGATATGAAAATATGAAACAAGTAGCGACACCTATCGAAGAAAACTCGAGTGTCTTGTTATACTCGTAATTCGTAACTTTCGATCTTTATTATAACAGTACATCTACATAGTTTATAAAGTCTTAATTGCACCATTATAATAATGAGTATTTATATAATGACACTTTCGTATCATGGATTAAAGGATAAACACATCCTAATTACTTTAGCGATAATTCGAAGCTATTAACGACCAAGGAGGGTGCACGTGGTATCGTGGTTCTCAAAATGTCAAATAATCGCTTTATAATTGCACAGGTCCTTACCACCTTTTTTGGCGGTGGCTAACGATATCCATGAAGAGGTTTTACAAGGCATAATTAATTTCATGACTAGCTGTTTATAATTATGCATGTTATCGCCTACTAATAATGGTCTTTAGATCAATATTAGTGAGGCAATAAGAACTTTAGTGTTAATGAACTTAAACCAGGCAAAAGATAGTTTCGTAGTCGATGTCGATTTGAAAATGTTAGGTGTTTGAATAATTTTGGGAAGAAATTAATGTTATTCGAAATACTCATTGTCATGTAAGATTTGATTAGAAATAGCTATTTTCCCATAAACTACTATGGGAAAACTCAATCAGAGATGGGCAGAAGCTAGGGCCGGTGCACACAGTGCGACAGCTGCGCCAATCACAATGTTAAGGGCGTGGCTGCCCCGCTCCCCTCCTTGTCCCGATCCCTGGATTATATTATTTTACACAATGGGACTTTTTTATCGAGCCATTGTCCCAGGATTGGGGTGAAATATCCGGCCGGATGTTCTTCTGCCCTCACCTTTATTAAACCCGCCAAATGAGCAACTGCGAACGGATTACGCTTTTATGTAGAAAGTTTTTATGACTCGTTTGCATGTCGAGATTTAATACAGAGCATTGTACATACGTATTGTGCCCGAGTTTGGTTCAATAAAAGAACAGAGTTTGTTTTCACTTAAAAATGGCAATTGAACCCGCCAGGTTGGTTTAAATTATCATTATTACCCGCCATATATTTAACATGTTAATGGTTAAAACTAAGCAGTGAAATCTGCTAAGAACCTGTATTTCTGTTGACCCATCGGGCGCAAACAAGGCGGATCATGAATTGCATAATTGAGTTTAGTGCCACTAAAACTCGGGCTAACTTTTACGGTCGCTTGCTGCCGACATGGAGTAGGCAGCGTTTATTAATTACGATGTCCTGAGGCTGCTGCGGTAGCGGCCGGGAGCTGTCACCACGCCTAATTGTAAATACGCCACCTATAAACCTCTCATAATTTATTTATATTATTTCTCAACGCCCGGGGCTACGGCTGAACGCCGCAGCATTAGTTCCCATATAAATTAGGCTATAAATTTGAGTCGACACTCAAGAGTCTCAGACCCATTCTCACGGTCTAAACATACTCCGTTAATTAAACCCGAATAAAGAATGCCCTTATCTCATTCGAAATAATTAACAATTGACCGTCTGTCTTTCCAGGAACATCCGAGCTTACGCGGCACGCCTCTGGCGATGTTGGCGGCGCAGTGCAACAAGCTGTCGAGTAAATCGCCGCCTCCTCTGGCGGACGCGGCCGTCGGCAAAGGCTTCCACCCGTGGAAGAAGAGTCCCGGCGCCCACTCCCCGCCCGGCTCAGGAGCGGCGCCTCGCTCGCAGCCCCCGGCCTGCGCGCCCTACGCGCGGGCTCCCACCTCGTGTGCTGCAGCGCCCTCCTACGGCAATGATCTCTACTTTCCCTCTTCTGGCGACCAACTCCTCGGCAAAAGTGAATCGAGCGCGAGTCTAGGATCAATGTATTCCCGGCATCCGTACGAATCGTGGCCGTTCAATGTGGGCGGCGGGGGCGGCAGCGGCGCCCTCAAAGCGGCCGAAATGAGCGGCGTGGGAGCAGTTGGCAGCACGTGGTGGGACGTACACAGCGGCTGGCTGGACGTCGGAGGACAGATGGCTAATTACGCCGGACAAGATTACTCCCAGCTGACACACTCTTTATCGGGTGGAGCACATTTATTGCCGCCCGCACCTCACCTTTTACAAGATGCGTACAAATCCGTCCTACCAACTCAAGGTTCCTTCGGCCTTCACGGGCCCGGATCACCCGCACCGCCCGCGCAAGCGCCATCTCCTAGATCACAAAGACGTTACGCCGGAAGAGCGACGTGCGATTGCCCCAACTGCCAAGAGGCTGAGAGATTGGGTCCGGCTGGAGCTCACCTTAGGAAGAAGAATATTCATAGTTGTCACATACCTGGTTGCGGTAAGGTTTACGGAAAGACGTCTCACTTAAAAGCGCATCTCCGCTGGCACACGGGCGAGCGGCCGTTCGTGTGCAACTGGTTATTTTGCGGGAAGCGGTTCACGAGGTCGGACGAGCTCCAGCGGCACCTTCGCACGCACACCGGCGAGAAGAGGTTCGCGTGCCCGGTGTGCAACAAGAGGTTCATGCGCTCCGACCACCTCGCCAAGCACGTGAAGACGCACAACGGCGGGAAGAAGGGCAGCTCGGACTCGTGTTCGGACTCGGAGGAGAACAGTCAGGGTGAGGGCGGCGCGGGGCGCGGGTCTCCCGAGCATTCGGTGGACGTGAAGCCGAGCGCGCTCGTGTGACGGGGGCGCGCGGCGCTCGCCGTGCCGCACCACCGCTCGCCGCTCCTGTGATAGCCCCGCGCCTGCGCTGCGCTCGCGCCGCCCGCACTGTACATACCACATATCAAACATAGTGACTGTATCATAGTGACGTGGACTTGTATGTAATTACGAAAAGACGCTACGATGCGCCCCGCATTCGTACTTGTTGTGAGACTTCAAAGTGTTGTACAGTATAGTTAACTATTGAATATAATTATCTCATATTATAGTTAGAAAATGTATGGTAAATTAGATTAAGTAGAATCACTGTTTTAGTCCAAAATTGCAGTTTATAATTTATTAATAATACCTCAAACAGGTCATGGAAAGAATATAATTTATTTATTGTACTTACATTATTATAGAAATATTCATATTAAAGAGAAATAACTATAATTGTAATCACTTGTACTGCAACGTTGACTCAACAAAAATTTTAACAAAAATTCTTATTCGAAATGAAAATAATAAATTTGAAATCCAGTAGGACTATGAAGCAAAATATTGAAAACAAACCCAAAACCTTTGCCATTTGTAAAAAACTATAAGTTCAAGTTGGTGTAGCATTTTCTATAAATATAAATAATATTGTAAAAATAAAGTCACGTACTGATTTATTTGCAACGCTAAGATAAAGTGTAATAAAATGTATATGTTTTAATAATACCTCCTGACAGAAATTGACACATAGAATAATAAATAAAATAATATGTTATGTATTAAAAGAACCCTGTGCTATTTGTTGGCTTAACATTGATGGTAATTGTAAAACTATTCCTATGATGTATAGTGTACAAAATTGTGCGAATTAAAAAATGCCTGAAATTGATTTTATAAAAATTGAATATATTTTTTCCGAGTGGATATTTGTATTATTATTCCAAATCAAATCATGAAGGAATTACTAACCATTACCTACCTACATAACGTAGGTATTTTGCTTTTAGGATAAGGGCTATTAACAGGGACTACCTAACCACCCACTGAAACTATTAATCCAGATTGAAAAGCATAATTTAGAAATTCAATTAAAAATACGCCAAAAGCTCTCTTTTCCTAAAGATAATAAGTTTCAGTAGAGCCTAATTTGCGAAGAGAAATATGTAGAAACTTCTGTATGGTCACTATCCCCTGAAGGTAAATACAAATAATAAACTGAACAACCAGGAATTACAATTTGGATTAGTAAAAGAAAATGTAAAGATCACGTGACCACAAAATGTTGTCCACTCTACACTACTACTAGCCCTACCCTTGCGATGAAGCCGAATTTTAATAGAAGTTGGGTCTCTTGGTGAATATTTAAATTAATGAAGAGAAAATCCATACTTGTATTAGTTTCTGTAAGCTTACAGCGTTACTTGCAAAATGTAGCTTCCTATAAAATTATAGGTAATCTTATTAGTACTTTAACTAGACAAATACTAAAATGACTCTCTCAATACCTCTACCTATCTACAATAATGCCTTTATTACTGCTAATGGTTAAACGATTTTTTGCAATGGAGGGAAGTCGAACCTTAATTTCGAACTCCTCCTATGTTCTTCTGATTAATTTCGTTGCGGGTCCAATGACAGTTTAACTTTCCCCCGGGACAAACTTGACCTTCATTGGTTGGGTTTTTGTGGCGGTCAAGCTGTAGATCCTGGCTACACAGGAGTTGCAGTGGTGGGAACGAGAGGTGGGAATAGTCCCGATAATGGTTAAACGATACGATAATTATTTGAACGCCACCGATCCGGCGGTCCTGGGTTCGATTCCTAGGTTAGAAAAATTGATAATAATATCATGAATTATTCAGTCCAATTCAGCTGCGTATCGGGGCTAATAAAGTCAGAAAGAAGTCAGTACGTACTTAGATACATTTCATCAGCCAGCAGTGACTGAGGTACAGATAAAAGAAATTATTTTAAATAAATTCTTACTTATACAAACCGATGTCATAATATGCTATCTACTAATATACACAGACGCATGCAGATGGGGCCACAAAATGCAGTATCTGAAATTAATTCATGGTAAGTAGGTAAGTAAGTAATATTTTTAAGCATCAAATCTTCTTGAGAATTAACTGATTATGTCGCAATAAGATAGTTAAAGCTACTCGTATGGTGTAGTTAAATGTAGTGAAAATCCAAAACAACTTGAAACGTAGTCATAACTTATCTACAGGATAATTACAAGCAAATATTTACCCGGAATCCCAAAGCTCAATCCGAATTTTATTTCTGAAAAAACAAAGGAAACCTAAAGAATAGAACACAAGTTATTCATTTTCTCTCTTTAATGCGACACATTTTGCAATCCATGAATACGAAATTACATCCTAATTAAACATCTTGTGCTCGTTTGCGTATGTGATTACATAGATACGTAAGTCGAAGCAACATTGTCGGTACTTACTATTTCAATTGTCATTTTGTCGTGAATCAACTCCGATTGTTTCGAGAATTGCATCGAGATCCCCTCGACTGATACTCGACGGAAACTTTTTAATCATCGCCGCTCATTCACAAATGAATTTTGATATAGACCTTGCGCAAGCACTGGTCTGACGTAGCTTAAGGCCTGCCAAGATAAATGAAGCTGTTATGTTGAAGATATAGAGTATAATTTAGTTTGTAGGTGTTGGTTTATTACGACATTTTTGGTGGAGCGTAATTTAGAGGAGTAGCCACAAAGAGGGCGACGTTCGTCGTAAAAAGCGAATTGAAACCACAAATAATGAGGAGGGGAAGTGTCGCCTCCGCGGGTGGCCGGCGCTCGTGCCGTAAAAACCGAGCTCATCTGCGACAGACTCCATTACTGAGCTCGTGGCCTAGGTTAATCTTCGCTTTATTAATGACGCCGGTGCGGTGGTCTCTACACCTCTCAACGTGACTATGATGGCTCCATTTCGGCTCCAGGAATGGCGGATGCAACTTAGTACTTACTAACCATTAAATATTATTCAATTACAATATCACGATACTTCCTAATGTAATCTCGAAAGTTTGTCGTGGCCTCACGAGTTGGCAGGTTGCAATACGATATAGGTTTTACATAAATTATCTTCTTGTGAGGTAGAGTGGTGTGGGCATAGCGTTATTTTGGACGTCATTATGATAATGATATTCATCACATAATTTTTCTTCACGAGTATCTTTAAATAATAGCTATTTAAGATTATTGTGACGATTGTCGAATTAAGATATTATTTTATAAAAAAAATTACTACAGCGAAAGATATTGTCGGTGGAATCCCATTACACCCATCACAAACAAGCAATAAAGCGTCGCTAGCCGAATACCCAAATTGAATTAGTAAGGCGACCTTATCTCGATAATAATATGATTATTTCCAAATGATCCCAGGCTAGATTGTACAATTTAATCATGCGTGGTGATGACCCCGTAATTGTATAAGCCGTCCGTTATCAGGGCCAAGCCTTCGTAATCGAATTAAGTCCCAGCCCCATGCTAAACACAGATTTATCACCCTAAACGAATTTAGTAAACTGATCGAGCGGGATGAGGGTGTTCCCAAATTTGGCGCTATTTGGTATTCCAGTGACGTCACCCCTGTCTGGTACGTGAATTCAAATAGGCGTAATATTTTTTTTAACTTGTCTTCTATTCTACCTACGTATGCCAACATGACTTCCTACTCCTGTGTATTGTCCACTTGTCTCATTTAAAACCCCGACCCTCGATTGGTTAAACTATTAATAAAGTAGTAATGAAATACAGGCATTCACTTAAAAAAAAAACACAACGGTTACATTACAACCTTTAAAAGTTTGCTGCAAAATCGGACGATATTTAGGTAGATGTGTCGTCATCGTTAGGTACTATGCAAATTTTAGTATTCTTGCTTGACAGAGATAACTCTACTATATCTTGTCCACACCAACTCCTCGCGTATAGGGGGCCACTAAGTACGACAACTTTCAGGAAGTTAAAACGTCTTCGCAGTTTACGAACTTGCTGCGACAAAGTGTATAATTTATGTTTCCCCCACAGGTGGGCTCGCTTTGAGCCCGACGCGCGCTATTGGCACTGCCACTACACTTCAAAGGGCATTACATACGCGACTGAAAACATGTTGCTTTTGTGCCACCGGCAGTGTTATCTGTTTTGAAGCCTTTCGTTTCGCAGTTAAAACATGTTATTAACACAGTCCCGTCAACAGTAAGACAAACAATTTTTATACACGGACTTCTATGACCAATATGAATCACTATGGGATGTTTGCTTTTAAATATCCCCAAAGAGTATTATAAAAAGTCCAAGAAACGATGATGAATCGAACGTCAATAGACGACTGCTAGTGACTCTACATCATAGAGTTTTAAGAACATACTGTGGCAGTATTAAGTGGTGGCCTCTCCGAAAAGACAACGATCCGACGCCGTGTGTGCAGCACACTTTTCCAGGTCGCAAACTTTTGCCTTAGATATGTCACTAAGTACACTATCTATACTATACCTACAACATCCTAAAATCTTTTTCTGCAGGCACAAGCAATAATAATTAATCTCCGACATTTAGCGACATGGATATTGCAAAGCAGAGAACTAATAAAAACTCAATTCCTAAAACTCACAAAGAATAAGCATTAGGTATTATGATTAATACTGGCCATAAATTCGAGGGCGAGCGCAGGGTCAAAGAGCGCCGCGTAAGCGCGTGCGCACATGCGAAGCAAGTTCTAGGAATCCCCGCGGCAAAGGCGCCGAACGCCGACCCGATACAATATATTGCCATAATTGGGATTTAGACACCACAGCTTGGATCATGGCAAAAACGTGTCGGTCAACACATTTTTAGAAAGTGCGAACTTGACACGTAAGTACCTAAATGTGTTAAAATATACTCGACTTTCATTGTCAATGCAGCAATATATCTCTACAATTAAATGACTCCAATACTGAATGTCGGAATCCAATATTGTACTGAATAATAGCCCTAAGTAGGTACCAAATTGCAAGACACTTTACTACGAAATACCTAACATACGCCACATTACTTTACATAATGCTTAGTTACCCATAGTGTATGTGTGTATATTATGTTGTGATGGGTGTACAATGTAAACATTTGAAATCACTGAAAGCCTACCTTCAAAAGAAACATTTATTGCAGACACATTACTTGACTCTATAATTGCATGCTCAAGATGCTTCCTTTTCTCCTTGGTGTTAGCTACCGCTAGCGCTTTCACATATGCCCATTGAAAATTCAAGTATGTAAATGGTTATCGCCACTAGAGACAAATGCCCAAACATTGTTGCACCACCAGCGGAAACATAGGCACTTTACAACTTTTTAACAGCCCTCGGCCGCAGTAAATCACACGGTATAGACCCCTTCAGAAGTAATATCGACTTGGACTTCTTCGAACTCACATTAATCTGCCATACTTCAATATGAGAAAGGAAACGGGTTACAAATCTGCACATTTAAGTGGGCAAACAAAACGAACGTTCTAAAAACTCGCGGCTATTAAATACAATTTCTAATTTCACCGACACAAAAGAAAGGAGACTGCAGTTGTTTTCCATTTGTAATGCAACTCGATTATTGGAACTGTCAACAGGCTTCATAAAACAGTAGCTCATATTACGATCCTCCAGCTGCAATGATATAGCTCTGTTCGAACAGAGGTTCAGTAGAGATGATTTCTAATTACGAATAATAATTCGTCAGTCAAATAAGCTTTTTAGATGGTAATAACCATCTAAAAAGCTTATTTGACTGAGGGCAAATTGACTGGAGTCTTAGTTGACTGAGGGCGAATCATATGCGTCATATTATGACTCACTGAATGCTGCAAAGCAACGTCAATTTGTAATCCTCAGGGGTTGGCATTTCCGATCCTAAGTGATGTTATAATCAGATCAAACGATTTTCCTCACAATTTTAAGGTCGATTTTACGTAGTATTTCACAAATTTTCAAGAGCCCAATAAATAAAATAGAGTCCTCTCGTAGTAGCCTTAAAAGTAAACCTCATATTTAGCATTTTGGTGATTATATATTTAGAATAATAACGGCACTTCTGAATAAACTTATTGCTCGTGCCCTTTCTACGGTTATCGTTGTTCCAGGAGCCATATCTCAGTTGAGCGCATACGCGTCGCGGCCCAGTATAGCCGTGACTACGGCTGTCAAGCCGAAACGTTTTAATTTAGCGCTCGTCACTGCCTTCGCACCGCACTATCGCACCATCCGGACTATTTGACACCACACGCTATAAATCTCGCCCGAACACGCCGCGCTAATCACGGAAATGAAAACAACCCTTCACAGTTCACTGAGTAACTTGAAGTTATGTCTAATGATGAGTTATGTTGCTATGCTTATACAAAATCAACGTAGGTAACGTTGAAATGAATTTAGAGTAATCTTCACGACTTTCATGGAATAGTCATCTTACATTAATTATTATGGTTATTAAAAATATTATGATTAATAAAAATGCGAAAATATATTCATTTATCAGTCGGTTACATTTTCACGTCTCGTCACGTCGCCAGAGACTTTTGAGGAACTGAAATTCAATCAGAGGAACCAAACCTAATATTAAATAAACTACAGTGATTCATTTACTACGGTAAATGCCTACTACTTCGGAAAAGGTTTCATAGGTACCTCTCGTAGACCCCAAAAAGGCAATTGAGAGAGAGCCAGCCAAATCAAAGAAGACAACATTCGCAATATCGGTAGGGTAGCGACCCCTTTCGGCGCGCGATCGCCGAAGCAGGAAAACAAACAATTTATCTATTTCCCGCGCGTCAGATCAAACACTAATAAAGCGCAGACGACGCCAATAACCCGAGGGTGATGTCACACGAGCGAATTTAGAATCTGCAAATACGCCGCTGCTAATCCGAGCCTTTTTGTGACGTGATAAAATAATGACTGGAAATTGCCGGGGAAGCCGTCACGCTTTCCTCCCCTTGCGACTTAGTTAGCTTAGCCGTTAGCTCAAAATGCTTGCGGTAAATTAATAGACGAGCCGCTAGGAATGTGACGATTAGTGGCCATTGCTTTTATAATTTGAGTTTTATTACTCTTTGAGGAATTCCGCAATCTTTCTGACTTAAAAAAATGAATGGATATTCATGTGCAGTGTGTATTGTTTCAGCTCTTTTTTAAGATTTTACAGGGTAACTCATTTTGTTGCTATGAAACTCAATACTTATTTATTAAAGAAAATCTTTATAAAAATTGTAACTAAACATGCTTTCTAAAAAGTATTCAATAAGAACATACCTACCATATTATATGCCTACCAAGCCTATTCAAAAAGGCGTATTAAAATTGGCCTTACGCTTTTGGTTACACAAAAAGAATGAGTATGATGCAAATTAGCGCATCTATTCACCGTAATGAAAACGCCGAGTCTGTCATTTGCTGGGGAGCACCATCGCCCTCGTTTGTATTAAAGCAATCTCCTATTGCTTCACGTTATTAGTTTCTCCTTTATTCTGCCTTTGATGTCGTCTGTGTACACTTTTTGTACTGTTTTGTTGGTCCTTGCAGTGGACAAACAAATTGAAAATTGAGGAGGAAAGACTCCAAATATAAAATTGCAAAGTGGCACCGTGAATTTCTGTTAATGGTATCTAATTTTCTACATTATGCCAAGTAAAAAATGTACGAAAATGTAAGGTAAGCCAACTATTTTTTTTTATTGATAAAGGTACTCCAAACACAATAAGACATTCGCAGTGTACATAAAGGTGTGTTTACTAACCACATTATGAACTATGAGCTGTTCGAAATAAACACTTTTTATTTGTTTTTTTTTATAAATAGGGTGTCAAGTAATTTATTAATAAAAAATGGTTTACAACCGTTTACTCAAATTAATCATGTGTTAAATGTAAGCTAATGCCTTCAAATTAATCATAGGTGTGTTCAAATTAATCATGTGTGAAATAAGCAAGACCACGAAAGCTGAAAGATAGAAAACAGGATCTACGTGCAATAATTTTACAGGGAAATGTTCAGAATAACCAAGACGATATAACATTATGCACCATACTGCTCACATCACGCACACATCATTAGGTCCAAAGGAAAGTCGTTTTGTACCAACTCCATTACCATAGAGTCGTCGAGGATGGAGTGAGACATGAATCACAAAGAGGATGCTAATATTAACACAGCCGATCGAATTGGATGTTGGGACCGCTGATACATTCCTTTATTCACATGGCACATACGTAGAACTTTCAACTCTTCTGGCTTCTGAAAACCGATTAAATAAATGCAATTTGGGTTATTATGCTGTATGAGTCATTAATTGATTAACTGATTAATTAACAGTTATAGTGAATGGGAAGTGTACTTAAATAAATAAATAAGGAAGATGAGCTTAATACATACATAATAAGTTTTTTTGAAATTTTTGGTCAATTCTAAGTTTACCGTTTACAGGCCCAAATTGAATTAATAAAAAATTTTGGTGGTAGCTTTATGTAAGGTAATTAATGTCAGTCAGATAGATAATAAAGAATGAGGTGAGAGGTCACACTGTTACTTTAAGTGGGTGATGCATCTTAAAATAAAAACATATACTGAAGATTCAGAAATGGTGTTCGCACAACACTTTTTTGTGTAGTAAGTTAATGAAAGTCGTGTGTCGCAGCAAAAACCAGTCCGAATAAATCTTTTGGGGGCACGTTGTCGGGACCTATAATTAATTATGTGCATTCCACTCAGTGAACTCTGCATTCCTTGGAGTTAGGCCGCAGTCTTTCTGTGTATGATTTATCGTTCACAACTTGTGGTGTCAATGCAAAGTGACTGGCAGTTGAAGAAGAATTAGTTAGTTTGATTACTTGGGTTTGATGGCACTCAATTGACTCAGAATAGTGGTGACAAAGAGAAGATCTATGTCCAGCAGTGGACTGTTGATCTATCAGGCTTCTTCTAAACAACATCAACATCACGCTAGTTTTATGGCCCCGAAATTGCCTTGGCAACCTGATATATCAAGTTTTAAAAATCCTAAACAGGATGGGATACAAATGATATTATTTTATATCGTTATTCTTACAAGAAGACAGATGTCACAAGATGTATTATTAAGTACTATACGTATCATATAACTTGTTGACAGCCAGGACCAGTGTTAACTTCCATAACCCAAAAATGTGGTGGGCGTGCTAAACCGTCGCGCACGCGCAGCCGGATGCGGAAGAGCGTAATTATGGCGCTATTCGCAAAAATGTCTCAATCGGCCCCCGACAGATGGCGCGCGACACGAATAATTCAAACATACCCCGAATAGTTTCGCTATTTGTGTGGTTTGCACCGCCCATTCGTATTTCTGTTGTAGGCATAGGAAAAGGAATAATAAAGGAAAATATAAAGCTACAAGAATAGTATCGTTTTGTTAGTTTATTGTCAATGGAACGTGAAACGACGCGGCTGGGTTACGTGCCATGCCGTCTACATTATGCGTAATAAAACAAACAGAAAATATATAAATCTTGCTGATGAAACCCTTTTAAAATATAAATCATAAAATTCAAGTTATTTCTGCAGCTATAAATAAAAACCTGCCATATCAAAAACATACGTATACCTACATTAAAATTTATCTGCCGGTCCGGTATTGAGAGCTTTTGTTTAGAGTCGATCCGGTGCGAATAAAATATGAATAAAATAAATTATTGAATGTCTTTTTAATAAAGAGCTTATTGTTTTACCCATATAATGGAGCGGACACAAAGCCCGCAGCGCCGCCCCGGTCTCGCTGCACCGCGGTCCGGACAAAGCAAAATAATAAATAGTCTATTTTGCTCGAATTCCGCGCTCGGTCGCTTCGCCCTTGTTCTAATAATTGATCCCAGAAATAAATTAATTGAATTATACCGCTTCGTGTCGCCCAACACGTCGGTTGGTTAAGCGATCTGACATCGATCCAATTGAATGTTTCACGCGTGAAATCTCTTTGTAAAACACAGCCATTGTGTACAGAAGATCGCGGTGATCGACTCTTTAGTTTACATGAATAGCGCCATGTTCGTGGAACGCTATGCAATTATTTTTCTGTTCTACTTACAAGCGCTTATTAAACAGTTAGCTAATTATAAAACATTATCAATTATGAGGAGAAATAAGTATAATGGACTTACTCATCTAATTCTAGATGTTGTAGCAGCAGCTGGCCTAGTGACTTTATTAAGTGATTAAGAAGGAATGGATTAAATGGTGATTTGGCGGACCATAATGAGCCATGCGTCACGTAATGGAATTAATTATGCCCATAATGTGTGATCACTATTAAACAACACTTTGTTCATGTGTGAAGTTTGATATATGTAGAGACGGAGTGTAAAGTACTCATACTTAATTAAATGAGGTACCATCTTACTAATTGTATACCACCAATTGCAATGCCTTTGGTTAATTATGTGTATTGATACATTCGTCTTAAAATAACAGTGCTGCGAAAAATCCATTTGTGGAAATAATAGTTTTTAGTTGCTTTTATTTTCACTAATCTGTAATGTTTAAGGTTTTAAATATTTCCATTACTTAAGTACCTACCTAATTTCATCTTTTTGACTTGTTTTTGCTGTATGGGTAGACTAATTAAAACATTTCATGACTACTGATTACTCCTGCGAATGAACAGCATCCCTGTATTTCCCTTTTTCGAGAGTGTACTCACACTGTATTAAATATATGTACTTCTTCACGTTACATCTCATAAAATAAATATTATATTAATATACTTTTTACACTTTTGGGTATAACTTCCATGCGTCTTTCCCATGAAAACCACAGACAAAACACAATTCCCCTCACTAATTTATTCCTCTATTACGTACTGGCCGCAAACAACGCTCTTGAATCGATTAATTAATGCACTGCATGGAACGACACGCCCCCAACACTCAGCACGGCCATGTTTTATTAGTAAAATACATTCATTAGACCGGGTATTTTTTAGATTTCTATTAATAAATAAGAAATAACTATTATTTAATGTTTATTACTGCTATAAAATAAGATTGCAATTAATTTCGTAAATAGTTAGGTACAAATTACGAATTATGTTTATTGACGTCAATTAAATCTGAATAGCTTTATTATAATCAAAATAACTTGGTGTTCAAATATGTACGCCAAAATAAATGATCACATTTTTTTAAAACCTGATATAAATTATATTAACTTAAGGCCACTAAGATGCTATACCGTGATTAGATTACTGTATATTTAAACATAGTAGCCATTTTTTTATCAGTTTGGTTATTAATAAAGATCCATTTCTTCAACAAAACAGAGAAGAGTTACAGCACCACTTTGATTTTAATAACAGCTTACACAAAGCTCTACGAGGTCTTAGAGCGCCATCTTGTGGCGAGTAGTGGAGGTTCCAACAGGGAGCTTTCGTCGTAGTTGCAGCTTGGCTTTGAAATAACAACATTAACAACATCAATAAAATAAAAATATGTTTTAAAAACGAATAATAGTTACTTATTTCATTCTAATTATGTAGTTTACTACGTTAATTTCCATCATTAAATATAATAATAAATATGTACGTAGATCCTTATTTAAATAAAATAAAATAGCATTCAAAAATAATTAACATTTGAGTCTTTTTACCATTTTGATAACTATTATGTGCGGCTTAAGTACGTTTTTTGCAGATAGGTAATTTTAAACCTAGGTGACGCAGTGATGTTGAATCGCTATGAACGTAGAGGATATGAGTTTACAGACCGAATTATTTAAGTTATACAAAAAAGGTCGGGAAAAATTAAACTAGACAAAAGTTGCTATATAGGTACTCGTACCAAAAGGATACTAAGACTTGTTGTTTACTTTAAGACGGGTAATGTTTTGCGTGCTCAATTTTTTTTTATTACTCTACATTACACACTAAAATCACCTTGACTTGCACAAAACACGTTATAAAATGTTTCAACAAAACATCGTCATCGTCAACTTACTCTATCGCAACTTGCGGTCGCAACTAGCAATTTCACGGCAGTTTGGAGATGGCTGCACAAAACGTTGACTTTCCGTTCTTATTGTGTCGTACTTTCTTATTCCTTGCGTAATTGGCGTTTAAAAAATTAAAGCTGTCCACAACAAAAGGGGGTACAGCCGGGTTCAAAAGCGTAGGAAGTAATTAGCGACAGATGGCGTCGCGGTGCGCGGGAGTGCGACCGCAAACTCTTTAGTGGCGCTCTCTACACATATGCCATCGAAAGCACCGAAAGCTCGGGGCCTGGACCGCTTTATGTAGCAACAAAAAAGTAAAGAGAAATGTACCAAAAGTACTAAAGTTGTAAGTTATTTATATCTGGATGTTTTCTGGAGATATACGGGATACGGCTTTACATATCCTCTTATAAGTAAAACGTTACCCATTTGCAAATCATCATCATCATCATCATCATTTCAGCCACAGGACGTCCACTGCTGAACATAGGCCTCCCCCAATGACTTCCACATCGCACGGTTGGTTTGCAAATGTTCACATTAAATTAAGAACTAAAAACTACTAGAATTAAAATCCGTTTATTTTAATTACAGTTATCAAGTTAATTCCCAAATATAAAACTACTTAGACATTGGCCTGTTAATTTGATAATGTTAATGCGATGAACTTGCAGAATTCATATAATTTTTGCACGTTTAACAATGACTGCATAACAACCTCCATGTTTTAGCAAACTACTTCCTGTGTTTATTTCTCATAACAATCGAAATTAAGCTGTTAAATGTTTAGAAAACAGTTTCTAACCACAAAGTATTAGTAATTGATCCTAAACGAGTCAATCTTTATGGAATTTCAGAACTAAATTACGTAAATGTACTATTATTTTACAGTAAATATTAAGAAAAACAAGTAATTTGAGCTTTAACTGAAAGATGTAAATAAACAAAATAAACTCAGAAAAGCTAAAAACTCTTACCGCGATGTATTTTGTGTTAAATTCGACATAACCAAACAAAAATATGCGTTAATCCGACCCCGGAGCCGAGTGGTCGGTCAACAGTGCACAATATGCATTCACTGCGCTCGGTGCGGCGACAAACAAACCGACAAAAGGTCTACAAACATGTGGCCTGCTGAGAATTCGCAAACAGGACCATTGATCAAACTTTTTCAAATTAACGATTGTGCTTTTGATGGAATTTTTATTGATTACTGCATGAAAGAGGTGTGAAAAAGTATTTTCATAAGAATGAAAATTCTAAGTCATATTTGTTCTGCCATTTTCATTTTATCAACATTTGTAAATGCAATGAAACATTAGGAAGCTTAAATCGAAATTGGATCTTGATATTAAATTAGATTCATCCCTAATACTCATATGAAAAGAAGTAAAAAATAAGCCTGTAATTTGCCATTTCTATCGCAATCATATGAAAAATGGAACAAAGCTTTGAATTGAAGACAAAACATTACACAAGCCTACTATTGACACAAAAATAAACCTAATTTCATCGAATAACAAACAACAATAGTCAAATACGTCTCAGTAATATGACAAAATGCCGAAAATTACCCTCATTATTGATGGGAATCGAGAATAATGCTTTGTCGCCGCGGCAGCTGGTGACAAATACTCGCGACCGCTGTTTCGCCATTCTCTATGCCTTTTTGACTTTGATTTATGTGTTTTTTATGCTCTATTCACCCGTCACGGTCGCTTTAGACTGTATTTCGCTGTATCAAAACTTTTTAACTGCACTAAAATATTTTGAACTTTTAACTTCGACAATAAAGTCGACTATCCACTATCACGCACACATTCTGCAGCAAATGTACCGAGGTTCGTTCCGCCGCTGCGTCTGCGCAAGTATCGCTACATCATCTCTTAATAGTAGGGGATGAGAGGGTTTTTATTTCATTTTCACAGTAATTTGCTTTTGTTAGGGCCCAATAACGGCATTGTCCTCGTCAATTTTAAGGCAAATATATTCGAGTTAAGGAGGAGTACCAGGGATACGGTTCACACCCTCTTTAGTAAACATAAAGGATTATAAGGAATCACTTTTCACCAACGAATGCTACCTGTTGGAATGACATTATCGCAAACTACCAAGTTTTTGAGTTAGTAAAGCAATAACAAATTACGAGTAGTCATAACTTTTATCAACGTCTCTTTTCATAACGAGAAATATTTAAGCAGAATATATTTCTTAAAATAAATCTACTCGTATAGCTGTACAAGCATGTAAAGATCCAATAAAATACCATAAAATATCGATGCAAATAAAAGTCACAAGGACATTCCTTGATTTTATTTGCTTTGCACTTTTGAATTCGGCTCGGGACTTCTTCAAAGGGCGAAACCAAACATATCACTATTATCGTCTATAAAAACGCTCGCATCACAATACGAAACGAAGAACGAAATTCCCATTTGTCATGTGATAAAATTGAAAACATGCCTTACGATGTGCGAGATAATAAGAGCGATCTGTGGCGATCCCTCAAAGTGTAGAGGCGAAGTGAAAATGATAGCTGACAAAAGTCATTCGGGAGATCAGCATTGTGGGGCACAAAGAGAGTATCGGCTCGGTAGCCAACAATGCGTCGGCAGCGCGGCGCAATTTGTCAGCTTCGACAATGCCGCTCGACATATTGACCATTATTTATGAAGCGATGTAAAGCGGCGGTTTTACTGCGGGAACGGTTGAACATCGTGTATTACAAGCGATGACGACGCACACAGAGTTGCATGCTGACTTACGACCGATTGTCTGTGCTTCATAATTTGAGCCCTAATTTGAGTCCGTTGTTGCTAAATAGACACTGCCTGCCTAAATAATTTACGACCATAAGATTTCAAAGCAAAGCCATTTTCTTTTCACTTGATTGTTCGTATAGATAGAGGAAAAGTTCTCTTGTGTTTTTATAAGAGGATGATGAACCGTCCAAATGATAACGTGATCCAATAAAACGTATGTAGATGACACACTTCGTTCTCTTTTATGTTATTGAAATGGTTTATATCTGCCCCATCAGCTTGAGACCTAAGATATTAAATTGGGCTTGGCTTAAAACATTGTCAAGCAAGTAGGTACTTCTTATACGTGTATATTAAAGTTACCATGTAAGCCATCAATTAACTATAGTAACTACCAATTAAGCAATGAGAATATTATTCCACATGTTTACTTAAATGTAGAGTCAAACATTTCATTAGCCTTCTAAACAAAGTTGCAAACCATTATTGTCACAAGTACTAATTAAGAAATGGAAATTTTATACAAATACGAAATGTCACTGTGCCCTAGAGCGTTGTTGCAGTGAAGGGCATAACGAAATTATTTTCCACGGGGCTGGTAGAGGCGGATACCCACGCCCATTCAGCTGCCAGCACGCGTCCCAACCGATAAGGTCTGCGGCAAATTCGAATCTCCTTCGTTGCGTAAGCGCAAGTATTGCAACCATACTTAAAGATAGAAGAAAGAAAGAAAAAATATTAATTTGGTACTAAAAATAAAACGATTTCGAAGGACGACATTGAAATTTTAGAGAACATGTCATTTGTACTTTTTATAAGACAAATAAGCGAGATAAGATACTTGTAGAACTTTTTTTGTAGTATAAAACTTGTGAACCTGCCTTAAACACAATCCATCAAATTTTTTTGAGTGTGAATGAAAATATTACCAAACGTCTATCCATCTTCTCAATCTTTTGTGTTCATAAATTACTTAGTAGCAAAAATACCAAACTTCCCAGTAAGTTGGTAAAAAAACAGCTGTCACATCAGATATAGCACCTATCACAAGTACTACATAGAATGTATGCCGTCGCCCGCACCAGTGGTGTAGTTGGTAGGGCGGGCAGCACCCACGCCCCTCAGCTGCCAGCACGCGTCCCAGCCGATAACGTCTGCAGCAATTTCGAATCTCTTTCGTTGCGCAAGCGCAAGTATTAGTATCATACTTTAAATAATAATTAAATTAATGAATAAAAGATTTTAGAGAACATGTCAATTGTCCTTTTTTTACTTGTAGAACTTTTGCTAGTAGCTTGTGATTCTTCTTTCAACAAAATCCATCAGATTTGTTTTGGGTGTGAATAAAAGAATTACCTGCAAACTGCAGGTATTTCTTTATTATTTTGTATTCATAAATGAGTAGTATTAGCTAAGTAGTTCCTATAAAAATACCAAACTTCCCAGTTAGTTCAATTGGTAACATAACATCTTTCAGCACATCAGAAATAGTACATATTACAGGGGACGGCATATCAAACTAAACTCTTGGCATCTTATGTAGGGACATTATGCCGTCGCCTGTACCAGTGGTGTAGTTGGTAGGGCGGGCAGCACCCACGCCCCTCAGCTGCCGATCCCAGCACGCGTCCCATACGATAACGTCTGCAGCAAATTCGAATCTCCTTCGTCTCGTAAGCGCAAGTATTAGTAATCATACTATAAATAAGAGATTTTAGAGAACATGTCATATGTCCTTTTTATAAGATAAATAATCTAGACTAGAGTGGAATGCATAAGATACGTACGCGAGATAAGATACTTGATACTTGTAAAACTTTTGCTAGTAACTTGTGACTCTTCCTTCAATAAAATTCATCAGTATTTTTATGGGTGTGAATGAAAGAATTACCTGCAAACTTCAAACGTCTATATTTTGTGCTTATAAATTAGTTTTAGTACAGCTAAGTAGTTCTACCTATAAAAATACCAAACTTACTGGTAAGTTTAAACAGCTGTCAGCACATCAGAATAAATGAATAAATAAATAGTTTATTTCCAAACCATAACACAAATACTTACATCTAATAATCTTAATTCACCACCATTCAGTCCACCTACAAGGTGGACCGACGACATCGTAAAGGTAGCAGGGAAGCGCTGGACGCAGACCGCTGCCAATCGATCAACATGGAAAGCATTGGGGGAGGCCTATGTTCAGCAGTGGACGTCCTATGGCTGAAATGATGATGATGATGATGAATAATTTTAATCACATTAATTAACAAACTTCGTGTTTAAACATGACCTTCAAAATAGGAAAACCTGAGCTTTGAAGGGTCAGTGGTTCGGCTCTCGATATGGGTATGGGTATTCTTACAATGTTCTAAGTTTAAACATTACTGTGAAAAGATGTATGAATTTAACAAAAGAAATATAAAGTAGGTAATAAGAAATAGCACATATTACCCATACATAAGATGCCAAAGAGTTTAACTTGATTTGCCGTGCCAGTGGTGTAGTTGGTAGGGCGGGCAGCACCCACGCCCCTCAGCTGCCGATCCCGCCAGCACGCGTCCCCCGATAAGAACGAACTCACGTCAAAATAATAACACGGTGGTGCTTCGAACGCGGATTATACTTTGGAATTATTTAAACCAGGGATCAACGATAATCCAGGTTGTAATCAGATAATAATTTTAGGATAATTAAGCTGACGAGGTAGCGCTAAATGAAGTACGGTGGCAAGACTATCAATCAAATGAATGTAAATTTGTTGTTATTTTAACCCCTTATTATTAGTACAGGTAACACATGCTACAATAGTAAGAAATAATGAGTAAAATTTTTTGCCATTTCATCCAAGTGTTTTGGCCTTTGTGATATTAATAATCATTAGGCTGTGATTTCTAATTTTACTTTGTAATTCAGTTTTGTAATACCGTTGATGTTTAATTGTTACACATATAGATTAACTCATTATGTTCATGTTTTGTTTCTACTTCAATAGACTGAAGCGTGAGCTGCATACAAAATCTTGTAGCGGTTTAATTTGCACTTAGCTAATAAGCATGGAAAAAACCTACTTTTTATGGCTGCACTTTCAGTACAAAATAAATAGAATAGGTAATTGGTAGGACTTGGAAAAAGGTAAATGCTCTGCGCGCCATCTATTTAAAATACGTATAAACTTGGTTTGGCCACTGCCATCTGGCGGGGAGAAGTTTCCAAGGACAACACTTTTTAAATAAAGTTTTATAAAGTTTTTATGTTAATTAAAACTATAAAAATAAAATTACTTCGTTTCAGCCAAATGACGTCCACTGCTGGACAAAGGCCTCCCCCAAGGTTTTCCACAATGAACGGTCCTGCGCTGCCCGCATCCAGGCTCTTCCCGCGACCCTTACCAGATCGTCGGTCCACCTAGTAGGAGGCCTGCCCACGCTACGTTTTCCAGCCCGTGGTCGCCACTCGAGTGTGTTGCCAGTGTTGACATATGGATCCGAAACGTGGTCGCTTACTATGGGCCTCATAAGAAGGCTCAAGGTCACCCAAAGGGCGATGGAGCGGGCTATGCTCGGAGTTTCCCTGCGTGATCGAATCAGAAATGAGGAGATCCGTAGGAGAACCAAAGTAACCGACATAGCTCGCAGAATTGCTAAAATCAAGTGGCAGTGGGCGGGGCACATAGCTCGTAGAGACGATGGCCGTTGGGGCAGGAAAATTACTTAATTAATGCAATTAAAAATTCTATTACGATGCAATATAAGCGATCTGTGTTGATATAAGAAAATTATAATGTTGCTTTTATGGCAACTTTTTTAATAGAGACTGTTTAAATTATAACCTACCTCTACTTCATAGTTTAAATTTCACATCGCAGCCATGTTTTTATACATTTCCACTATGAAAACAATTCTTCTATTAAAAAAATACGCATTAAACTTATTAATAACCGAATATCCACTATCCAATGTTATTGTTGAGCCCATCTGCTCGAGGCATCAATAAGACCATTCCTAACAAAAACTACGTTAATTGCGACACAATCATTGTCAAATTTAAGACAATTTAGAGTAATAAAATAAAGTTTTACGTCGCATTTACTTTGATGCGGTCCCCGAAACGTATAATTACGGAGCGAAGGGACCTTCCCGGGCGACCCCGAGACACATTTACTGCTGACAATTGCATTCGAACTGTATTAATGTCCTACTAATAAGACGATATTTTATTGTAGAAAAGACACATTAATTGTTCTATGACAAAAAGTTATGGGATTTTTAATGGTCCGAACGTCTCTACAATGATACAAAAAAGAGTTTTATTTTTTATTTCATCCTGTCTTTTATAGACAACTTCAAAATACTATGTACCTACCTACTACCTATAACCTATACTAAAATTAATTTGGTGGGATCTCTCTCGTCAAGGTGTATTTAGTTTCCGTGGCAAAGTTACTAACTAATAATATATTACTAGCCGATATTATAGAGTTTGGGGAGTCTCCCAGTATTAATTTTTTCCTGTTAATCCCGAAGGTTAACTAGCAGAGATGTCTTATGGTCTTAAGTCCACCTTGTCTAGGTACAAAAGATTAAATAAATAAACGCGAATCATACGTTTCTGTTTTAAGAAATTATTTAACTACGTAAATGAAGCTAAAAGCCTTTATATCCTGCATTGCTAGCAATCACTCTTCAATCGATACCGTTTTACGTCTCCGCCTATCGTTCCCAATCGATAGCAATTGAACTAGATATCAGCCGATAAACGCAAAAACTCTGTCTAAAATTGTCGAAGAGACAGTTTCTCTATCATTTTCTACTAAATAGTAGGCCAGCCGCCTCCACAATAAAACAGTTTCTTTGTTGCCGCTCCCGTTGCAGTCCCACGGAATCGGGTATCATTGCAAACAGCGACTCTGTAATCTTGGACGAGTCAGCCATTATGCATAGAAAACACCAGTTAGGACAATAAAAAACTCCCGCAATTTAGTTACGTGGAAAAATGAAAAGCTATTATGGTATTATGGCGACACGTAGCATACCATACGAATAGCGAGAATCGTGCATATTTTATGGCAGAACCGTCAAGCTTGGCTATGTGATGTTATTGTAACATGTGGTTGAACCGGTTGATTATTCGCTTTGAAGTGGAAATCTGATTTCCTTTTATATTCAAATTGTGTATTAATTTCCCTTCCCTGTATTTACGTTGGACATGAAGAAGACATTTTTATTTTCATTGCGAACTGCTCACTGTCATTTGGTTTGTTTATTTATTTAAATGATTGTGGCAGGGAAGATTGTAAGTAAGCTACCTTAATGCCATAGTACGATATAGGGCTTTGTATTTTTGCATTAAATTTGCACGTACATGTGACGATTCAGTCTATTTTTACCCATGAGCGATTTCATATTGAAAAGGCCGGCTAAATAAATTTAGTTAGCTTATATTCTTCTATCTTTCGGTTTCAGCCTTTAAATGACCTAAATGAACCTAGAGCTTTCTACAGGTAGACCCTTTAAAGTATGCATTCATAGGTATTTCGTTTTGGACAATTAAAGAGATTCAAGCCCACAACATCGCAAACTAATCATTACACAAAGTTTTTGTTAGATTTGTAATATCATTGATACCAACCAGGAACTTTTTCAGAACCGGTAGTATCCAACTCGAGCCGACGGAGGCTATTCTTAATATTGTTCACTATAATAGACCATTTTTGAAAGTTCGTCTCAGTCTTAAACCCATAATAAAGTAACTCCGGAGACATCAAGAAAGAACACCTTAAAATTACTTATTGCGATAACCCACTTCTCGGTAGAAGACAATGAATAAAGTTGTGAAAACTTCGAGCTCAGGTGCGCGGTAACCGCCCCTGGGCTGAATCAATTTGCGACAGCCGCGCTATCTGCCGGGCCCACGGCTAATCACTGCCATCATTGCAAGGGGTGACCATCGGGATAAGTTAAAGAAGCACTTACTTAATACTACGCTTGATCGAAGAGATTGAAAGCCTGGCTGCTCTGTGGCAGTTTAAGTTATGAAAGACACGTTGAGGAGTTTATCAAAAAGTTAAGTTATAAAGATTTTACGTAAACCATTCGGTAAGTATTAAGTATTCTCTATTAGTGCCTTATTTATGGTTCTTTGATTCAAGTAGTGTATCAAGATATAAGTAGAGTGATCTTACAAAAACAAGCACCTACCCATCATTCAATGCTTGCGAAATAGAATTTAATATACAAATGGGCTAGTCGTAATATTACAGGTACTACTCGTATTATAATAATAAATACATAAATATTACATATGTAGTAGTAGGTACTAACTACTAGTCATAATATTATAGGTAGGCAATATTGGAGCCAAAAGCAAATCAGTTTTAAAAATTAGTGCTACCTATATCGAGTAGCCTTTCTTTTCCCACATCTTATTAATTAAATTACCCTTTACTTACCTACCTTTGTCATTTTATGTTTCTAGCCCTTTTTATCAGAAACAACTTCTATATCTTTTGTCTACAACTCTACATTTACAGGACGGTTGATATCCGCGGCATTGGTGATAGTAGATAGGTATTGTTGTGTGATAGTCATATAAGTACATATCATCTGAAATCCTGAAGATGCTTACAGAATCCGCAAAGTATGGTCACAGCATTCGTCCCGCATCACGCCGCGGGGTCCGATTATGTCATTAAGTGCAGCGAGTGTCCCGGATATCGGGACCGCGATGAAAAGCTCAATCGAACGGGCGCCGGCGGCGGAAGGCTCGATTGTCCCGGCCATCATCCGCGTTACGTCCCTACAGTTATAGCTAGGACTTCATTGTTCATAGTTTATGACGGCTATGATAGTGAAATTGGCAAACGGCATTATCGATAATAATTTTACTGACTAAATGAATACGACGTCTCAGATTGGTTAGAGCTTGATTTTTAACGATAGGTAGGGTAGACCGGGTACAATAGTACCACGGGTCAATAGTACCATCGGCGATATTTCTTCATACAAGCGACGTTAGATTGTGTGCATAGCGTCAGAATATGCGCTTTTTGTGTTTCCATCCGCTCACCAGTCGGCGGCGCTTGCGCTGAAAAACGAAGGTGTACAGGAAGGATTTTTGTTTTTTGCCCAGCTGCAGTAAGTTTTTATGTCAAATATATGAGCCCATAAGTTGCCTAATATGCTATTTGTTACCAAAGTATTGTTGTCAATAGTTTATCCAGGCTCTAAACTTTGTATCGACAGCGAATTATTGGCATTCACTGTGAAAATGACTGAATTTTAGGTGAAGTTCTCTTTACTACCTACTTGGAACAATTGTACCAGTCTCCATGGGGTCAATTGTAGCGGTACCATCAACCCCGTGGTACAATTAACCCCCGGAACCTTATTTTATACTTAATATTTTAAATTGGTTTTAAAGTACCTATACTTATAATAAAATAAGTTATTATAAAACATTCACGTGGTTATTTTACATTTTTACAATTATATTTTTATAATTATAGGCATACCTACTGAAAAAATAGTTAATGTGTTTTATTAAATAAGTAGGTAGATGTCGATAAAAAGGTGATATAAGTACCTAAATGCCAGCGTTGCCAGACGTCCCGATTTTAGCGGGACGTCCCGATTTTGGCGGGACGTCCCGATTTTTAAATCAAATTTAAATGTCCCGCGCGGGACAGGCTTGGTCCCGCTTTTCGGAGAAGAGACACTCACTTCACCAGACTATAGCGGAGAATAATTTGGTGGCAGGCCTTTGTTCAAACGATCATTGCAAACGTTGTGATAGGGATAGAGACATGCGATTTTTGGTTTTACAAAGGTAATACGATAAAGAATAACACAAAGTAATAAAAACCACCTGTTATAGGGGCATTATTTGGAGAAATTTATCAAATAACCAAAAAAAACACGAATTTAAAAGCAGATTTTTTTCAAAAAGTATATTTTTTTAATATTTTTTGGCATTTTCTGAGCATTTTATTTATGTATTTTTTTAGTATTGCCTATTATTTAACATTATTACTGTTTTTATTTTATCAGGATCTACCTCTTAGTTTAAAAGTTATTACGTTTTCTTTACAATAAGTAATTGGAAGAAAAAAAGTTCTATAAAAAATTAAAAAAAAAAACTTAAAAAATTTTTGACCTCTTTTTTGTCGATAAAAATAGGTCTAGTTTCACCTTAATTTATATGTGCACTTTATCGTGACTCACACTGTATACGTTTTTTTTACTATGTCCCGCTTCTGACGGAAGAATCCCGCTATTTTCACTCAAAAAGTACCAAAGTCCCGACTTGGCGAAAAAAAAAACTGGCAACGCTGCTAAATGCCTACTTAAAATATTTTAATATAGGTTTCTAAAACCCTTCTGAATATGTACATTTTAGCTTAATTCAGTAAGTAACTAAGTATTTGAACGTTTTGTTTTAGATGCCTCGACGTAGAGTCAAAAGTACTGATCACGGATCAACGGATCTATTCCTTTATGAACAGGCTTATGAAAATGTTTTAAAAGGGCGAAGCATTAGTAGGTATAAATAAATCAGGGTCAATTGTACCAGGGGTGAATTGTACCCTCATACAAAAATATATTTTTAAGTTTTGAGTATTCTATCATTGTTATTATGCTTATTGTTGTTTCAGGAGCAATATCCGAGCCAAATAAATGACATATTATGTAGAAACAGTTAGCTTTTTCGTTTTTATGGAAGAAAAGTTATTGTTTTGTTTTTAAACTTTAGTGTTGATTTTTCATACTTGTTCCTAAATATTTTCGATCTCAATTAATAAAGAATGATGATTGTAGGAGATTAAGAGTACAGAATACCAATAAAGGTGATGATTAGATAAACATAACGACTTTTATAGCCTCATATATTATTGGTACAATTGACCCGTTGTAGGGGTCAATTGTAACATGAGACATCGTACAGTTCAAACTCGTTTTTCATTAAGTATTCGAAAAAATAGTTCAACTCTGCATGCTTAAATTTGTAGCTTAGGAGTCTAGTTTTTACAGCATACTAACAGAATAAGTTATATTTCATTAGATTTCTCAATATTGAACAATTTCCAAAAAATGGTACTATTGTCCCCGGTCTACCCTAGTTGTTTCTAATGTAACGTTAACTGCTGATAGACTGCGCGATTAGGACATGATACTAAGAATGATAGTAGGTAGGTTAGGTACATACCTACTTAAGATGGCACGCCTACCTACACAAAATCAACTCGTGAAAACGGTGAACTACTATAAACGTAACGGTTGTTTTCTTTTTTCTTTTTTTTTTTTTATGTGATAGGAGGCAAACGAGCAAACGGATCACCTGATGGTAAGTGATTACCGTCGCCCATAGACACCCGCAGACCCAGGGGCGTTACAGGTGCGTTGCCGGCCTTTAAGGTAAAGATACGCTCTCCTCTTGAAAGCTTGCAGGTCGTATCTGTCCGGAAACACCGCAGACGACAGTCCATTCCACAGTTTTCATTTGCTGCTTGCTAATTAAAAGCTCTTTTTCTGTGACAAAGCATTTGGTGATTCTTTAAATACATAAGTTTATCCCTGTTGTACGATGATTAAATTATCAAATCACCAGAAACACATAGGTACTCATACCTATCATATCGTAAAGTTGAAGTTTTAAAACTCTTTCGCACTGTTATTTCATGTTTTTCAGATATCTCTGTGGTGTATGTGCAGTTGTGCATCATTCAATCATTTGGAACGTGTATTTTACTGGCGGATGGTTCATTTACAATAATGTAATTATATCACATACATATTTAACGTGGTGTTTATCCTAACCCAACCGTAAAAAAACTACCCACTTTTAGTTTTTTAGCCATCTGTTTTCAGCTTTGCCACGGAGACAATCAAGTCTATCTATAGTATATTTAATTACTTCAAACTCCTCCATTAATGGCATCATAAGTTTCAAGCTAGCTAGTTATATCCTAGAACTACTCAACCTTCAAGGGTTTTACTCCATTGGTGGCCAGGCCAAGCTAAAGAGCAGTGTTGGGAATGAATCCTGTGCATATATTTTTCCCTCGAGTTTTCAGAAACTTTTGCACAGGAAAACTTTTTAGAAACTATTAATTCAATTGAACCTGGCACCCACTGCCATCTACTATGATACGTTCCTAAATTTTTGCATTAGCATGTTGACGGTCAGCATTATCTTGTTTGAATCAATTTGAAATGTATGTTCATCAATTTGAAAGTTTCTTTTCAAATGAGCTTTCTCCCAAGCTTTACTATCAGAAAACTATTAGTTCCGGTAGGTACAGTAGTAATCACATTCAGGTTAAATAAATAGGTAGGTAGGTATGTATTTAATTTTACATTTTCTTAGGCTTTTTCTTAAACATGAAACAAATAATTATGTATTTATAGTTAGCCTTTTGTATCAATAATGTATGTTTCTACATTGTTGTTATAATAATTTTTAATTCACCCCTGCTCATTTCATGCTTGGCATTTAGGTTTTTGCTTTGGACTTAGTGTTTTTAGCTTTTAATCGGTCTATTAATTGATAAAACAAAGCCGCGTTGAAGGCACAGAGCGTGGGTGTGGGCGGGGCCACCGCCTATTGGGCCGGCCGTCGCCAATGCGCGCGCGCCGCACGGTAGCCTATCTCTACATCGACCGACACATTACATGCATGCATTTATTTAATACAACATATCAAACTGCTTCTACCATTTGCATATATCATTTACTACCCTCCTTTCCATATAAATATACACCGCTGATTTGAAAGTTCCTAATAAGCAGCTTCACAGGAATCAAGCTCGCAGATCTAGTTGCAATGGATGGTAACTACGGCCTCGCTGGCGACATCAAGCGCTCCCTCGAGCGCCGCTCAGCAATGTGACCTTAGTAAATAAGCGCTTTCATTCCCCACATACCGGCCAGTCAGCTACCTAAGAGCGTTTAAAGATCCGATATTACCAATAATTGAAGACGACGAGTTATTAAGCTCGCCGGGGCAGGTTTCTATGTTGATTACTCGTAGTTATCAAGAATTTGAGCATCGGCCGCCCATTACAGTGGTACGAGGACTGAGGCGCTTCTTCGTAATAACCATGATAATGCCTGAAATTATATGATTTGTGAGGAATTTGTTGGAAATGGCGAAAACATTACAGAAAAGTACAGGGGTCGTTAGGACGCCGCGCGGCGCTGCCCGGGGCCAGCTCGCCCGTATGCAAATTAAACGTAATCAAAATAATAATTTTGTAGAAACGAGCAGGAGGCGAGTCGGCCGTTGTTCTCGCTCGCGCACCAGCAACCGGCGCTGAGCAGAAAGAAAGAACATCTGCCTTCTCCGACGGAAATGCAAATCACCTACGCCCGATTCACTTTTATTATTTCGTATTGTTTCAACTATACGTAATTACACACGCGATAGTGGCTTAATGCGCGAAATTACTGTAAGTGGACTGAAATATTTCAGTAGTGATTATATGGTTAGGCAAGCCAGCCAAAACGTGATAAAGCCAGCAATAGGAACGATACGAATAAATTGGTGTAATAAGCCTCTACGGTAGCCGAAGTGTGGCGAATTACTCGAATAATCATTTTGATATTGTATTACAGTTATTAATTCACAGGTGAAGTCTTAGCCTTCAATATTCTTAAGGTAAAATTATACAACACGCCTTTCCAATAAAAGTTAAATGCGTAGTTATTATCTAAGTTTTACCCATTGTTCGGCCGTATAGTGTCTATGTACATGATAAAAATGTTACATAAACATAAACTGTTGATTTCCTAAATAAATTTAATAACTCTTAATAAGCTGAAACTCAACCTACTGCAGAATAACTTAGCTATGTTTCCGTGGCCCTGTCTCTACCTGATTGTATCATGTAGTGTAGGTGTTGGACATTATCAATTTGAACAAGACATCGAGTCTCTCATTTACCTATCAGTATAAATATTATAGTTAACTTCAATGCATAGTTATGAAAAGTTTAAGTTAAGTAGGTAATATGAGCATATAAGGAAATTAGAGCTTTCAGGAGGTAAACGCAAACGGTAGACACCTCTACATGGGGTGAAATATGGTAGGTAGTCGCCAATTACCAACATCCACTCAGTTAACATTCGCGGCATCTGCGGTCAGTGCTTGCTGCTGTCAAAGCTACCGTTTAATTAAGTTCACGCATCGCCAACTCCGGCGCAGTGGTTAGTGGCCAGTCGCCACGCCAATTGGACGCGATTAAAAATAATTTTCATTTCTGATGTCACTGCGCTTGTTACACCGCGCCGTGGTGCGCGTAATTCGTCTGTTACGCGACGGAGGATGTACTTTCGTAAACTATGCTTGTGATTGAATAATCGCCGACGCCATTTTGAACTTCGAGTATGATGTGTTTATCTTATGTAAAACATATGTGTCCTTTAATGGTGTATCGCAATACATGGCATGAGTTTAAGGCAGTTTAGGGACAATAAAGTAGAGCGCACTTAGCAGTTCCATTCAGCTACATTTTCCAATATCTACACATGGAAGAATTTTAGGGAGAATATATTCACAGAATATCATTTGCATTCTCATTTGTAATTTGGAAATTACTTAGGTAGCTGGGTGCACTTGAAAACAAAATTGTCATGAAAATATTTTGCCGAGGTAGAGCACCATTTCATATAAAAGCAAGAAATTTTGATAAACCCTACGACATTACAAAATACTTAGCCCTTTTCAATCTTTATTATAAATCGTACCTACTTCATTTTATTTTTAGGTCGTAGGTATAAAAAGTTTTTTACTTAATTGTAAGAAAACTGAGAAAAAAATTTCGTTCTTCGGTGTAGGTACCTAACGTTTTTTATGTAACTCGCCTTTACTAAAGTTGCCAATAAATAAATGTAGTTATCATGGTAAAGCAACGTTTTTATTGTGTTAAAATTATTTTAAAAAGCCTTATGATTTAAAATATAAGTAAGTACACACATCAATAAATCCATTCGTGCGCAGCTAAAGCGGATCTGTAGCATCATAAACAATAGTTAATAACTAACTACTTACCAAGAAGTTTATGTTTCATTTGATATAGGTAATATGATTTAATAACCGGCAAACAATATTAGTAGCTAGCAATGGTTACGTGCCATTATACATTTACGTAGGTAGCTTATGCTTGCCCACTCATGACCTACCCACAAAGGCGGTGTTATTACGCAAATTGCGGCAAATAACAGACTTGCGACAATTAGATGATGTTCTTTAATGAATATGAATTGGCTGTGCCTTCCTGCACCTTCATGCAAACATGCATGCGTGTATGCAGATGTCACACAATGCGCTATTCGCAGATAATTATTGGTGACATACCTACTTAGGTTCTAGGTCAAATTTGACACGCTATGTTTTAGATCTTCATTAGTTGTAGAGTTCATCTCGTTATGATTAACACTCCTGTAGGTAGACAATCAAGTGATTTTCCTTACCGTTGGATTTTGAGTTGCAAAGAATAGATACTCGTACTTTTCAGCGCATTCAAGCAATATTTTTCTGTAATGCTGTCAACATTCTGTTGATATACCTGCAGAAAGTTTCTTCAGAAACTGATCTTTACCAACCATATTACTAATGACTATCTGCAAAGTACACTGGACTCCAAAGAAAAAGTATCGGTTAGAAAATCTTCAATATCTTCAAAAGTACCTGACCTAGCTTTATGAAATAGACTAAATTAAATCAAGCTTTTTATTTTTAATAAATAAATGTAAAATATATAAAAATACTTAGTTTTCTAGTACGTTAATTGTTACTTTTTTTCATGAAGCTAGGTAGGCTTGAAGATATTATTGAAGATAAAAAAAAAACTAACCAACCCTTTTTCTTTCCATTTACTTAGTTACTATCTCTTAATTTCGTCAATCATGATTTTCGCTGTACAAAAGCCCTGCACTTTACATACAGAAAACTCTTTTCACTCAATTATCCTTGCTCAAAGCATTCGTTTGACGGGGGCGGCGGCCGCATCTGCATGCCGGCACTTTGTTGGTGCTCATTACCATACGCTAATGCTGAAAGGCACAGTTCAGTCAGCAGTCGGCATTACCGGCCAGTGCGTTAGATGTGCGCAATTTGCCCCCATTTGGCGTAATGACAGGCCGCGTGATGCTGCATAATAAGCCGATCTGCCGATTGATCCAGCGGTGTATCTAGCCTGGCGCATCGCTCTAACATTACAGCGGTAATTAGACGTGATTGGAGCAGTGCAGGGTGCACCTGCGGGTTATGAAGTGGAAATCCAAGCTAGTTTTACTGCTGGCCAGTATTTTTCAACAATCTGAAGAAGTCGATTCGGTATAGCAATTACATCTCATCCTTATAACGATAACAGTACTCGCAATCCGTGAAACATATTTTATTAGAACCTAAATTCATCAGAAAACACCAGACCGAAACGGGACAAGTGGAAAAACCTCAATTCAAGGGTTGTTTAAACAAAACGAGCCGAGCCTTCCCATTGGAACGAACGAGCTCCAAAAGCATATGTTTTGAGCGATAGAACGTACCTTATCATTTACCACATTACGTGCGCAATGATTATAGTAATCCACTCATGAGGGAACAATAGCAATGCACTGCCACCACATGCGCCGGGTACCTACAGGACGATGTTTAAAGTTTAAATTAGAAACTTTTGTACGGTTTTCAACGGTCACAAATAACTGAAGTTGTTACAATACCTAGTTGTTATATCTGTATTGTGATACTGAACATTTAGACCCCGCCAGAAGGCGACTGACAATTTTTTAATTACTATAGTTATTATTTTGTATGTTTAGTACACTTAATTCTAAAGTACTTTAAATAGCATAAAATATTATAGCTTTAGGTACTATTAAAAAAACACAAAATTAATCTTTATCGACATGAAGTCAAGAATTTTCCGAAAGTTATTTTAGGCATATTAATACTTTTAAAAACTGTTTAAGAACGCAAAACTTGCCACTTGAACTGTTTGTTATTTAAATTGATAAAATGAAAAAGCCACGCCCTGTATGCTCCATTGTACAAATTTAATAGAAAATATGACCCTTTCAGTTTTCCATAATTAAGGAGTGCGCAGTTCCACAAAGAGTCGTTCGGGTACATGTAGCCAACACTGTTTTATTCGTTGGAATCGGTTGACAATGGCACCCTTTCTTCGGCAATTTGCTGAGCAGCGGGCTCCGGAAGTCAGGCCCTCAGTATGGCATTAGGGCTCTTTAGACCCCAGGCATCGCATTGTGGGAACTCCGCCCCGCAAGATTTAGCACGTGACACATTTTTAAGATCCCGTGACGTTAAACGGTTACATAGAGGTGTAAGATTGAAAGAGGGTCAACGTCTTTGGCAATCAGACCGTTGGCCTTTCAAGAACCCTTATAATTCTTCTGGCATTTGGATTTAAATGTGTAGAAATTCTTAGGCTTAAAGAATTGTAGACCAAAAATGTCCTGTTATTTTGAAGAGGCCAAGTCATGTTGTAAGGTAAATGCTTAATTATTAGTAATAGAGTCATCATCGAGCAACCACGACTATGATTTTCAACGAGTATCAAAGAGGATTCATATAACTTATCCTGACAATGAAATTACTATCGGGCAACGGGAAAAGTCTGCAAAAATCGTAATAACTTTTCATTCATTTTCAATATCATTGTTATTTAATGTTTGCGGTCTGTTTTAAAATCAGACTCTAAGTACGGTTCATTTTCATCGTCAACGTTCAGAATCTATTCCATTTTTTTTAATGCCAAATACCGACATAGAGACGCCATCGAGGTATTTAGACCAAAATTATCTCGTTTAATCCAGCCGGTGACCTTGTCCAAGCACAACCACTGATTACCGAATTACCATCCGCCTCGCCTATACTTACCGCGCCGATTTAAATAATAAATATCTTATCAAAATAACACCCAAGCATTGTTTTGGCCTGGACGATCACGACGTAATGACCCGAATCAGACCACAGCGCTAATAAAATTAGCCCCGCCACGCAATTTGACTTAATTTTGCCAGAATCAAGCCTGAATATCACAAATACAAATTGTACCCGAATTAAATTTCGAGAAACGTTTTGCCTAACTGGGAAAGGTGACGTGTGCTAGTGATTATGTATACCATAATAAAGACTTTTTAAGAGTCTTTTTTTTTTCAACATTATAATCTCCGATTAGTCATCATCATCAAGAAAGGTTTACAAACTTTGAGTTTGTATATTTTAGGAATACCCCTGATACAGCTGTAACTTGCTGAAACAAAAAAAAATCTGTAAAAAATTAAAGCTTTTGTCGAAAATAGAGCCCTTAAAATCATTTATTCATTAAATAAATTACTATTTCTTTACATTTATAACTTATTTGACCGATAAGTTATTTAAACAAAAACTAAATTCAATAGGAAGTTAAGTTAAAAGTTACTACTAGTTAAATAGGCAGTTAAGATATTGTTTTAGGCCGATAGAAGCAGTGAAATTCAATGAAACAATTTTGTTATTGCGCAATGATGAAAAACTTTTCTTTGAACAAATAATTAAACAAATCACAAAGCTATCATAAAATTACGTAGTCCCATCCTTGCACCGCTACAGCCTCGTTCCCAGCATATACCCCATCACTTGCGGATTCAGCCGCAGCGTAATGAAGAGCGTTCGCTTCGAGGCTACTAATTAATCCACCATATTAGTTAATTGGTCCTCCCCCCCCCCCCCCCTCCCTCCTCTCACCCCCTCTCGTCTTATAATTGCACCTCCTCTGTTTCCGTTAGCTCTGTTGTTTTTCAACCCATTACCAGGCTTAAGTGACGGCTGCCAGCAGTGTTGGAATGAACTTGATTAGGTGGGTGGCAGCACAGATAGATACCAACAAGTAACTTTAGCAATATTTAAAGTCTGTTGATCTGAATCAAATTCAAATAATTTCGGTACAGAAAGTGAGGTGCATTACTTTACATGTGCAGAATATTAACAGCACATAACGTGCTTTTCGCCGAGTGACTCTACTTAATATACCGTTAGGGTAATTATCGCATTTTGACTAAGCAAAATAATGCTCCGACATGCACTTGTTTGAGTTTTCCAACCCACATTTTCCTAATATGGGATTATTAAACTGATTATGAAAATATTTAAGCCTTCCTTTATCCTAGCCCTACCCAAGTAGCATTTTACTCCATTTAAGAGTTCACATTTAGTTCCAATGTGTACTTAAAGCATTAGTACAGTTCACTCGTGATGTATAAGCTGTATTATTGCAATTAATTACACCTATACCTGTCTAAGGGACTTATAGGAGTGTAGACTAGTGTAGAGTTATACTTTTATACGATTGTTGGTGTTATAATAATCTAACAACTATCCTTTAGTCAGCCGTCTGACTAAGAGCATTATAGGAGGGTAGAGATACGGCAATCGCTGTTTAACGGCCTACTTGTACGATGTTATAGAGCTAGCATTTTAATAGAACACACGTGGTCATTTATGAAGCCAAAGGCTGTTATGTTTACTTGTTTTAGACTGTTATACAGCTAGTAGCTGTAGTAGGACTTGTTTGTGATAATTAAAATAACCTTTTTTTACTATCTGTACAAAAGTGTTTCAATGGTTCGCATGTGCACTGTAGGCTGTTAAAAGGACTATATGTGTTGTCCATTAACATCAATAGCAGTTTATTTGTCCACAAGTACTACTCTTAATTGCTTTAAGCTGAACATGAATGTGAATGTGATATTCTATTACACATTTCCCCAAGCCTGTTTTTAGTTGTTCATGGTGGTTCTGTACATGATGCAGAGGAAAATATTATGCCTGAACCTGAAATTTCCCTTCAAAATATACAGATATCAGAGTGTGATGATTGCAGTTCTAGTGATAGTGAATACCATTTTGATTTGGAGAATTATTTAACCTTTCGCAAAAAAATAAGAACATGAGCTATTGAAAATCGTATTCCTCATTCCGCTTTGAATAAATTGTCAGGCATAATAAACGAATTTAAACCGGGAACACTACCGTCTGATGCTTTAGGTATTCATACTTGACTATTAGTACCTGAGCTAGGCGATTTAACGGACATTAATATTTTTTATTGCGGATCTCTAAAATTTCAGTATTTGAAAGAATTAAAGATACACAATTGACCTGAACTAGGTACATCTTAAAGGTGTACATAAGTTCCCATTAGAATAAATTTATAGACATTAGCGCTGTAGTGGTACAAATGTGGAACTTCATATAGATAACAGCATTCTAACAGAACACATGTGAACCTAATATACGCTCACCGCATTAAATTGGAGTTATAACAGTTCACATAGCCGTATTTCATTTCCACCATTTTGTTCTACATAACCTAAAATATTTACCAAATAAATCTCCAAAATTAATGCAGATTTATCACAAAATTCGCAGATAGAGCGATTGAGTTTTGGTTTCATGTTATAATTAATTACCGTAATATAATTATAATGCCAATACAATATCAAAAACTGAAAATTGTAGATTTCCTCTCAGCTAGTTTTAAATATTTTAAAATGAATATCGCGTTTTTACAGAGGCGCGTAAATATTTTAGCTGTAAATATGTATACATTTCACGATAAAGTTGCATTCCCAATGGCATTAACATTATTAAGTATTTAAAACCCGTGTTATTATTTGCATAAATGATTATCCGCCCGAGTTGTTTCCCTCTTGGCACTCACGTACAAATACCAAACTAATATTAAAATGTGGAAATAATTTAGGACACACGTGAACTTTATGTAGCATTGGAGTACTTTTGTCGGACTTTATAACTTTGAAAGCTGTGCATTTAGCCACTTGTTACTCTTTATTACACTCACGTACGTTGTATGGTTCACACTGCGTCCCATATAGTGCCGTAAGTCAGCCTTAAGTCCGATGTTACTACTTAAACTGCTATTATAATGCTATTATACTGCTAATGTACAGCCATAGTGAACTTAAGGCTGTCTAATTTGTGCCCAAACTGGTTCTATAAAAGCATTATAGCAAGCTATACAGCTCGTATACAGCTGACATACACAGCTTGTGGAGTACATGTGAACGACTAGACATACTATATAGAGCCCCGAATGCTACTTGGGTATAACCCTGTCTCTCCCTGGGTTGTCTGGAAGAGACTTGCTTCCTTTCAATAAGACCGCCTAAACTGCTCAATGTTGTGATTATTTATTTTCTTTTTTGAGGCTCTACTTTTAGACTAAGCAAATTACTTAATTAAATGATTAAAGTAAAGCAACTGCTCTACTGAGGTAAGTACTTAACTGCTCATTGATAAATGGATGAAAATGTCTTTACCCGTCGAGCATGACATAATTACCGTGGTAAACTACTAATTAGGGCGTTGATAGGTAACTAGTCTAGGACCTTCCCTTTACATAGCTACTTGCATAGCCGTAGGCAGTAACAATGGATATAAATTAGGTAGATGCCAAGTGATGACAACATCAAACAAATTGTATAGAGTGGATAAATTGAACGATGTTCGTGATAGGTCAGATGTATTATAAATAAGTACAACGTATTTCTTGATCTTGGGTTGTGTGGATGTTTAATTTAAATACTGGATAATAGTAGGTGTAATTCGTATAAACATTTAAGAAGGTTGTTTAGAAATAGAATGATTAAATTCAATGCGAATGCGAAAAATAAAAAGATCCTGGAATTCAGTAACTACATACTGCTGCTATAATTTGCTAATTAGTTAATTAATTAATATGTAAAATATTTATTGACTATTGACTAACTTCAAGCCATTTGATCCACCAGCAATAGAGCTCGGTAACAGGATTTATCCCGACTAGTATCCTGACATCTTTATGAATAAGTAATATTAAATACACATTATACCACACAGAATAGAAACATAGAGAAAAATAATAAATACCTACAAAATGAGCGCACAATTTAGGCGGTCTTATCGCTAGGAAGCGATCTGTACCAGAATAACCAAGACAGTTGTTTAAAATATTTTGTTTAGTATCTATGTAATTATTAATGTTCGTGCAGAATGCACAGTATTGATTTTCTCAACAAAATAATAATAACTTAAAATCACACGTGTGAACTATCCAAGGAAATCAGAAAAATTATCTAATTACTAATTGAGGCTCATCAATACAGCGGGCGCATATTTATGATGTTACGGTTAGGTACGCTATGTTTCACCATGGAATTCGAATTCATTTTGTTTGACCTATAAGGCATCACAATGAAAAAAAACAAAAGCTGATTACGTCACGATGGTGGAAACATCCTGTGCTGATAAAATCAGTAAATCCTAATGCAGGTATTATGTAGCTAGGGGTGGTCACAGATTCTTAACACCCTTAGGCTGCGGCTGCATCTTATCTGATGGAAAGTGACTAGATAAGTATATCAGGTCGAAGGTGGAAGCGATCTTCAGGAATCCTCAACCACAGAAGAAGTATGAGCTTTATTATTGTTTTCACATACAATACACACAAGTGTGGGCAGTGTTGCGTGTGTGCAGTGCATGCTGCCCGCGGGCGGTGGGCGTTGGTCGCCGGCCAATCGCTGAAGCCGCGACGCGCGAAACCCCGAATATTCTCATTTTTTCACCGGCCGGTTACATTAATTGGCAACATTTACATATTTTGACCATTAGGTACACTTTGGAAAATGTGATACGAGTGTTTACGAATGTAAATTAGTAAATAAACAACTAAAGCATCTACACTGCTAAAGAGCAAAATAATTTAGTCTTTATGTAATGCTACTTAACTATGTACTGCAGTTTTATATTACTTTTTTAGACTTTGACTCCGAATTATGACTAATAGGTATTGTTTGTCGCAATAATAACACACTGTTAGATAAATCGCATAGAGCCTAACGATGGTTCGTATCAAACTTTCCATCAACCTTTTGATTAAATGTATTTCAAAACCTTAAAACAACATTACCTGCATAATGTTGTTTTAAGGTTTTGAAAGTCTTTTTTCTAGGTAGGTTTGAGGTAAAAAATAAAGTTAGGTATCTGTGTTTAAATAATGATTAAATTGATTGTATGCATGATAGGAATATCCCCCGCTCCCATTGAATTTCAGGAAAGATGTGGGTCTTTTCACTGAAACGACCTCACGCATGCGAACTCAACTGTTTGGCTACACTGTCAGTTAGTAATCCACGTCACGGTCCACGTCCACCACTATTATAGTTCCAAAATACTGGACTGTCCTGTCGATGACATTGACAGTGGGGCGCCACCGTCAATACCGGATCGCTGGTTCAGATTTTTGCCATGTTGGAAACCATATAGTTGAACGATGGTAGCGCCCCCCTGTCATTGAGTTTGGTGGGACAGTTCAGCGTGGATCATCTATACACATTGATAGACATTTAGGTTTTTTAATTAATACAGTGGGTCTAGACAAAGTGCAAATTATAATCGCAAACCAGTCGATAAGTGGTCGAAAAGCCCCTTTTTTGTATGGAGTTTTGACGGATTCGATTTTCGATTCGATCAAAAAGTGCGTTTTGTCTAGGGGGGCAGTACAAATAAAAACTTCACTTTCCCGCCAAGAAAATATCCACGTCATTATAACTTTAAAAGGTTAACTATGATCTATGGTACTATGTGTACAGTGCCATCTAGCGGCGAATAGAAATCCTGAAGATAGAACGGAGTAGGCATGGAAATGATTGCTATTTTTCATTCATTTTCATTCTATGAAATGATGATTTTTTTTCATATGATTTCACATGCGAAATTTCACAGGCAATGATTTTTATTCGCAGTGTTTTAATGTAGCTCTTTCATATAATGTGCTACTTTTAATGAAGTATGAATTTTGATGAAGGATTGCTAATTAGCTAAAATATGAAATGTAACAATATCTGTTTCATTTATGTCGCACAACAAAAAACAAACAGTTTCACAGCACATTAATAACCGCGCGACTAATGAAAATCATTCATTTCATCTGCCTGCTATCTAATGAAATCACACGAATCATGACAAGGAAATCTAAACCTTACACCTTTGAGTTTAAAGTTCATATTTAAAATGACCAGTTTCGTCCGTCATCACATCTCTTGTCCTTTTCTAACACGCACATGATCAAATCATTCCTTCTTACTCGCTCGGTCGCTTCGCAGAGCTGCGCTCACGAACTTCGCTCGAATGAATGAATGAAATTCATGTGATTCGTGATTTCGTTGACTGTGAAATTATAGCAGTCTATGTGAAGTAAAATAGCAGGTGTGATTAATGAAATTCATTTCATATGATTTTTCACCTGCTATTCATGAAATGTTCCATGCCTAGAACGGAGCGCATCGTACGCTAGATAGCGCCACATTGTAAGAACTTGGGCCACTGTTTTTGGTTTTGTATTTAACAAATTATCAGTTTTATTGGAATTACTTAATTTTGAATCGAGTCACACGATATCATTCGATGACTTTGCAAATGCAGTACGATGTAGGCATGGAACATTTCATGAATAGCAGGTGAAAAATCATATGAAATGAATTTCATTAATCACACCTGCTATTTTACTTCACATAGACTGCTATAATTTCACAGTCAACGAAATCACGAATCACATGAATTTCATTCATTCATTCGAGCGAAGTTCGTGAGCGCAGCTCTGCGAAGCGACCGAGCGAGTAAGAAGGAATGATTTGATCATGTGCGTGTTAGAAAAGGACAAGAGATGTGATGACGGACGAAACTGGTCATTTTAAATATGAACTTTAAACTCAAAGGTGTAAGGTTTAGATTTCCTTGTCATGATTCGTGTGATTTCATTAGATAGCAGGCAGATGAAATGAATGATTTTCATTAGTCGCGCGGTTATTAATGTGCTGTGAAACTGTTTGTTTTTTGTTGTGCGACATAAATGAAACAGATATTGTTACATTTCATATTTTAGCTAATTAGCAATCCTTCATCAAAATTCATACTTCATTAAAAGTAGCACATTATATGAAAGAGCTACATTAAAACACTGCGAATAAAAATCATTGCCTGTGAAATTTCGCATGTGAAATCATATGAAAAAAAATCATCATTTCATAGAATGAAAATGAATGAAAAATAGCAATCATTTCCATGCCTAGTACGATGATACGATTACTTTTACGTTGCGGCAATCACTAAAATTCGCTAAAATGACACTAATGACGTTTAAAAAATGGCACGCTCGGCTTCATACAATTTTTGACACATGCTGCATCTATCCTTATCTGTGACTTGGGCCATTTTTTTACGAAATATTTATTGTCTGTGCTGTGTCACGCTGTGTGTGACGTTGTATGTCACTGTCAGCTGTCAGTTCACTCAATTTGTGAATGACAATCTGTTTTTTAGGTCACGAACTCACGACGACGAAAAGTCGAAGATTAATTTTATTTATTTAGTAGCAGCTACCACTGACTGAGTAGCTGAATAAGTTGAATAACGTTTTAAGACTTCGTTAAGTCCCGATATAATTATTTGCGGGCCAATAGTAAAAACCAAAAAAGTGAGTATTCTATAATTTTAGTAGTATCAATATTTTCCTCATGTATACTGCGTTTATAGACTCGGACACTATCTACATCTACATTAACAATAATCCTACTATTACCTTGGTATATTATTCTTAGTTTATCTGTAGTAACTACTGAATTTCGGTGATACAACATACCTAGCTAAAGGAAGATATTTTTTCAGATGCAACTTACATCAGACCCCAGACGTGCTGATAGGGAAAGGAGATACAAACCACCTCCTCCCACATCGGCTCCAGTAGAAGATCTAACAACGGACTACATGAATATACTGAGTATGGTCTTATATTGATTCTTTATGCTGTTAAAATTGTGTTCATAAACAACCTAAAAAATTAACCTCGTATTTAGCAACCTTGAGAATTTAACTTACTTTTAAAAAACTCATGTTACGAAATAAATAACACACCACACTGTTTCTTACTAGTGGAACAAAACAACTACTTTGTAGAATGTTATAGTACATAATAAAAACTTCTATAGGTATTTATTTATAAATCAAGATCAAACCATTGTACCATATTCTTGGAAATAAACATTATCTAAATCAAATACCTATCTTTTTAAATTTCAGGTATGATCTTCTCAATGTGTGGACTAATGATGCGATTGAAATGGTGTGCGTGGACTGCCATCTTTTGCTCCAGCATTAGTGTTGCCAATGCGAGAGTCTCTGATGATACAAAACAGGTTTGTATAGAAATGAAGTATTTTATTCAATTATGGATGTCAAAATAAATAATACAAAAAATGTAGCCTTAAAAAGGCTCTTTACATTTGTCTCCTCAAGGACAATAAAAACATCATTTTTGTCATACTTTTTTACATAATATGTTTTTAAAATAATTATTGAAGATAGTTTTACTAGATGTCTGTCCAACAGCTACAGGAACTTATTCAGACATGAATACTAAGGTTTGAAATTTTATTTGAAACTTATGCGCATATTTTTTCTTTTCAGATTGTGAGCTCATTCATGTTGTCTATTTCTGCTGTGGCCATGTCTTATTTGCAAAACCCTGCACCAATGTCTCCTCCATGGGCTGCTTTAACAACATAAATACATAATAAATATCTACACTATAATGTTCAAATTAAATTATACTATTAATATATTCTGTTTAAATATTGTTTTATTTTTACCCGACTACGGCAAAGCCAAAGGAGGGTTATGATTTTGACAGGCTATGTATGTATGTATGTATGTATGTTCATCTGTTCCCTCGTAACTTCTAAACTACTTATCAGAATTTGACAAATGACATATCATTAGAAGCGTCTTAATTGTCCGCTGGTTATAGGCTATATGGGGTTTCACAAAATCTAATGTGGCGCCCTCTAGCGGACAAAACATACAGAGTAAAAAAATAAAGTTAAGATAAATATGCCGTGTTTGGTATCATTTGAAAGGGCTTTACTTGTACATTTTGAAAATATATATATTACTAGCATTTGCTCGTGACTTTACCTGTATTCATGGGCTGATTGCATATAATTCACATCTTTTCGTTCATTGCTTCTTTACTACTTATTAGTTCATCAATTTAACTTTTGTTAATATTATGCGCCACAAATACACTTTAACACCAAAATGGTATAAATAAAAAGTAAAAAAACTAAAACCCAACTACGACAAAAAACGACGCTAAAAAAGTATAAAACAAGATTTTCAGAATACTGAACTGAACAAAGTTGCTAATGTAGTTGCATAGTAATTTTCATGTTTGGAAAGGCGTAGTCACACGTTACATATACCTACCTACCGTAGCACTTTGATAACGTGTGACTGCGGTTTTCCAAACATGAAAATTACTATGCAACTACAGTAGCAGGGCCATTCTTATTCTTACGCATTTTTGTGTGAGATGTAAGAATAGCATATGTTTTTAAAGAAAATCAGTGCACTGTATATTAATTTACTTAGTAAAATACCTCTATTAACTAGGCCCAATATCATTTTTATCATAAAACTATTAGAAGAATATTTAAAAAAAGTTACAAGTCCAAAATGTCACGGACGGTCCGTGACATTTTGGACTTATAACTTTTTCTTAAATCCGGGAATCTCACACTACACGGTCCGTGACGGACCGTGTAGTGTGAGATTCCCGGATTTGGACATACAATATTTTTTTCTGAAGAGATGTTATGTTATTTTGATAAATATTACAGTAATTATGCAAGATTAATACATGTTATATAAGACTGTTAAAATTTTATATCAATAATAATTACCATTTTTGATTTTGAACACCAAACATTGTGTGAGCAGTTTTTGTGTCACAACCACGTGCGCCACTTTAAATATGCGTAACTCGGTAAAAAACTATCTTTGATATTGACATCCCTTGCTAAGTTTTTTTAGAACAGTAACATTGTCATCTTATTAGATTTGCAAATGGCTGAACGTAGTGAGTGAGCCGCAAAAAAATATTTCCTATTTATTTGAAAAAAGGGACAACCATAACACGTCCATCCCGTGTACGATTTTTAAAGGTAGGTATCAATGTCACGCTATTGTATAAAACATAATTATGTACCTCATGCAGTATAGTTTCAGATAATTGCACAAGATCTGCTAATTCACAGATAGTTTTTTGGATATATCGGACACGTTCCAAATTGTCACGGCCATGGTATTAAAAATGTGTCACTACCGCAAACTATTTAAGTACATGGTCGTGACATTACAACGCGTGGTTGTGACATTCTATTTTTATTATTTTAATAGTTTTTGTTGTTCTGCTAAATTATTTTGTGTATTGTGCAATTTTTAGGAGTAGCCTTTTAGTAAGTGTACTTATTTTTCGCTAGTATGATTTTCTAGATGCCACGAAGGAAAAATTATTGCACTTTCTCATTTCTGCAGTAATATCAAATTTTACTGAGACAGCTCCCGGTAAAGGCCCTGCAGAGGTGGTCGGAGTTGTTTTAAAAGGAATTGCTATTAACCATATTTTTAGTGGTACGGTGACTATGAAACATGTTTAAGTTGTCAAAACCAACTGTTATGTGAATCCTACAGAAATCTCATTTGATACTCAATTAGGTACCTACTGTGTTTAAGATTTACTAATTTGTTAAGCATATTATCATATCGAAACCATGTAGGTAGCATATCGGAAGCATGATCAGATTGTGCCAATAATAAAAAGTCTATATTTTTATTATCTAGTAGATACATTAACTACCTGACGGTGTTTTTGATCTCAATTTTAATTAAATTTTTGGATGTTCAGAAAAAAGTACATATTACCAAAATAACACCTTTGTTGATGAAACGAATTTAGTATATTTTATTGTTAATCAATTTAAACTATTATGATATAAATTTAACAACATAAATATTATTATTTACAGTAAAAATGTAAAACTGTTACATCCGTGTCATGCAGTGTCACAGCCGTGTTTACGTAGGCTATTTTGTTTTCTTTCCGAGGGCTTTAAGGTTGTCCATATACATCAAAAGTATGCTTTTGGTTTATACTTTCGATACACATCGCAAAAAGTTAAAAAAAAAAATCTTTAATTTTTAAAAAAAAATTGGCACAAATTTAAGAATGGCCCAGCAACTTTGTTCAGTGGGTCTAGACAAAGTGCAAATTATAATCGCAAACCAGTCGATAAGTGGTCGAAAAGCCCCTTTTTTGTATGGGGTTTTGACGGATTCAATTTTCGATTCGATCAAAAAGTGCGTTTTGTCTAGGGGGGCAGTTCAGTATTCTGAAAATCTTGTTTTATACTTTTTTAGCGTCGTTTTTTGTCGTAGTTGGGTTTTTCAAATATACCATTACATTAATAATTTTTAAAATTAAATACCTACCTACTCTTCATGTAGAGAAAGGGCAAAAGCAAATATACATAGTATAGCCTGACCAGGAACATAAAAACCCTGGCATAGAGGCGCGTCAATTGCATTTGATAGTGCAACACTGAGTACAGTCGTACCTGTGTTAAATTAATAGGCTAACTTTATGTATCGGGATTCAGGATTACGGGCTTATTTGATATTTTCATAAATTAACGAAAAAATATTATTATAGGTAACCTGATTTAAATAAATTAAATGAAACCATCAATCGAGCTAGTAGATTTATTTTATTATTCATCAATAATCAAATTCAGAACTTGAATATTCAACTGCAATGTCTGCTCATGAACGCTTCAAACTCGGTACTTCTTTCCCAATCTCATAAAATTCAACACTTAAAAAGTGACAAAATTTTTAAAATAGGTAGTTGAAACAAACCACAGCTAATTTTCATAGTGGACTGTACTATACGATAAACATGTCAGTCAATTTGACAACCTTTGTCGGAAACATTATTCAATGAAAATATTGTCCGAACCCTTAGTATTTCTCTTCGACAAATACTTTAACACATTGTGAACCGCTTTTCTTTCACGACTATAAAAATATTTTAGCAATTTAATTCATAAAACCAATTGCGCACATTTAAAATAAAGTTTGTTTACACTTTGACAGCAATAGACTGACATGCAAGGTGACATGTCAATGAAGTTTTCAGTTACTGTTGCCATTAAAAGAAATTAGTACCATTAGTTTTCCGCAACATGGCGAGGGTTTTTATGTTCCTGGTCAGGCTATAAGTACATGGAATACACAACCAGCAGTGCAGTGTACAAAATTAAATTTTGTTCAAAATAATTTTGGTATACCGTTAATTTAAATGTTTACAGCGCCATCTATTGGCGACCCTCGCTACTTCTCTGTGCTGCTAGAAATGTTTCCATTATACAATTATTTTATTGTTCTATTCAACACTACATGCAAAAATAACTTATTTTCTTTGAAATTACTTCTATACGCCCTGCGTTCATAAATGTTAATGTTTAATCAGTAGAACATGCTCTGTGCCGTAGAAAGGAACGTATCTGACAGCTGACAATGACACAAAGGTCTGAAAGGTCCGAATCAGTCCTCAACCATTATTTTCTTAAACAGAAAACCTCTTTTTCTTTATTTGTCTCTTCTTCAATACTAATAGATATACGTTTGTTACCATTTACAAACTAATTTTTAGTAGAATTGCAAAATGAGAGCAAGAAACATTTTTTATTTTGCAGTTAAATAAGAAAATCTTAATTATACAATTTTTCGGAACGCATTGAGCTGTCGTCCGGACGGAACGTCTACACGCGTATCTTTCCTCTATCTTTCCTTTCAATAATCTAAAAAATACGTGTTTTCTTTAAAGTTAACTTAGATTAGTCGCTATAACAAGTTCCGGTTTTTTGTTTTACTTCGCCCCTGAAACGAAAACAGTCCAGGTATGTTAAATAAAAACAACTGTACTATCCGAATAGGTTATCTAGAACCCCTCAAGAACCACTAGGATTTACTGATTGTGACTATTTATTTCAGTCTTTCGAGCAAATTTAATTACAACAAATTTTCACCTATTATTGTGATGTGATACTTTGTAAAGGCTTTTAAATTTAAAGAATCTGAAGTAATATTATAAGGAACATACGGTGTCTATGTGGAACCCGGCCTATTTCTGTCATAAAAATAGTTTTACTTCTATTGACAAAACACTTCTAAGTTGCACTTATAGCGCCCCGTTTTCTATACTTTCATCCTTGTCTAAATCTAAAAGAAATAACCATTTATGATACTTAAACAAATACAATTCTAAATGTTGAAAATAATAATGTTGAATGTTTCAGGATGCCACCAAAAAAGGTTGAAGAGCCTGAAAAGAAGCCACTCATTGGGCGTGTGGGAACCAATCTCAAAGTGGGCATTGTGGGGGTGCCCAATGTGGGCAAGTCAACATTCTTCAATGTGCTGACCAAGAGCCAAGCAGCAGCTGAGAACTTCCCTTTCTGCACCATCGATCCTAATGAAAATAAGTATTTTTATTATGTTTTTCTTTGTAATTTTTATTCTTTGAACTTTTTATTAATTTTAGGCTTAAAGTACTTTTGTTTGCACTCTCATTCAAGAGGTGTGGAACCATCCATTCAATCTCTCTTATGGATAAAGAGATTGAAAATTAGAGTATGTGTACAGGATTTTTATTGAAAGAATCCCAATTGAAAATATTTTTAACACATAAACGCTTGGCTTCTTAGTTACTTTGAGTTATTATTGTTTATTGTAGTTCAGTCTTTAATAATCATAATTCACTCAACCTTTTTTTAATCTAAGCCACCTTGAAACTTCAGTGCCTGATCTTTGGTAAACAAAAAAATAATCCACTTGACAGTATTTTGTAATCAAAGACTGACATATTTATTTCTGTCAAGTTAGTTAGAAATATTTTATATGAAATAATGATAGAATTTGAACATTTTCTTGCTAATTTGCAAGTGACTGACAAACATGGCTTACAGAATATTGGTGTTAATAAGAGTACCATCTATAATGGACCTCTGTGTAATATTGTGCAGAAAAACACTGATGACACCAGTTTTACGACTCCCCCTATGGCTTCAGCAGTCATTGGCTTGGACAATACAGCAGCAACACTATCAGGCGTTCCAAAAAAGTCTAAAGTTTGGACAGATTTTGATGCCCAGGAACAGTTCTTGGATACAAAGCCGACTTGCTATATAATTCTAAGCAAACCTGGTGCAGGTGCTTACTCACTTGGTGAAGCAATGTCTAAGAAACTTAACTGCATTCACCTATGTCCGAAAAATATCATAGTGGATGAAATGGACCAAGAAAGTCCAACAGGAACATGCATAAAATTTAATTTGAGACAGCAAAATGTACTGAAATATGATGTCATACTATCTATATTAAAAAAGAAACTAGAATCAGCTGCAGTGAAACATAGAGGCTATGTAATATCTGGTTTCCCTTTGATAAGCTCAAGTAGAAAACCTCAATATCTGACCAATGTTTTATATTCAGAAGATGGATTGCAAGCTATAGATGAAGTTATCTATGAGTTTTTGGTTAATCTTAAGAAAAAGAAACCCAAGAAACCTAAACCTGAAGCTGGTTCACCTCATACCTCATTGACTAGTGAAGCAGATGTGAACGTTGAAGAAGAAGCCGAAGAAGAACATGAACCTGAGGAAGTTGGGGAAGAAGCTGAAGAAATACCTGTAGCACTTCCAAAATTTATATTAGATTCATGTTCTGACATTATATTCTGCAAAAAACCTTGTCTTCTGACAAAGAAATCTGTGTTTTTGCAACAGTTTAACGAATTACTGAACCTCACCATGAAGCCTGACATCGTAGTATATCTAACATGTCCTGATCAAGACTTACTAACCAAAAAGAGTCATAAATATTTTAATTACAAAAGTAATCTCTTTACTTTTGATCAGTTTTGTGCCATTACTGAATCAGAACTGAGATGGCCAGCAAGATATTCTATGAGCGACTATAATAGTCCCTATGATACTCATGTTTTCAATCCCAAATATAGCTGTAGACAACCTATCAACTATACCAAAAATTCAGTTGAACAGTTGTGTAATTATAAAAATGAAGTCCTAACATTTCTTGAAGAAAAACTCAATGATTATGATCCAAAATGTATCATAAAATTAGATGCTAGAGTAACAGTCCATGAAATGATGCACCATGTAAATGAAAGATTGTTGTTTCTAGCAATACAGCCTGTGCTCATTCCAGAACCTTTGTATCTTGAAGAGCCTCCAGAAGAAATGGAAGATTTTTGGAAGATGGTTGAAGAACTTAATGTTATTCGAAATGGACCAGTGAATTTCAATCGTTATCCATCATTGTGGCTCAACCGATGTCCCGTAGAGTTAAAGAAAAGGCGATCACAGCGAGGCAATCCAAAATTAGCTGTAACATTTTTTAAACATGTATATCTATTAGCTTCGCTGGATGGGATGATAGCATTCTGTCGTAACCCAAGGCCCTACTTAAAATTAAAATATTTAGAGCCTACATGTAGAGTAATAGTTATAGGGACCAAAACTTCTGGGAAAACTATGATCTCTCACTGTTTATCATGGATTTTTGACACGCCAATAATAAATTATGACCTTTTTGTAGAAGAGGAGAAAGAAAAGAAATATACTACATTTGCAAAAACCATTTTATCGGAAATAATAGCAACCCTTGAAGATGCAAGATTCGCGAAATGGCAATACAAAGAAACAGAAAGAAGGAATAACTTAAATGAGTGGGGTGATAGGGTGGTACATATTTTAAATGAGTACATTGCCGTTTTTATAGAAGTATTAAAATTTACAAAGTCAGTAGAAAAAATCATAGAAGAAGAGGGGGGAGAAGGAGAAGAAAGAGAGGAAATTGATCCAAAGTTGCTAACAAAGTATGAAGATTTAAAAAAACGGTTATCTTTCCTACCATATATTGAAGATCTAGATCAATGTATAAATTCGATTCGGGATAGAACTTTTGTCAACTTTGCCCCTGTGGAATTGATCAATGTTACAGAAAAACCAGCTATTCCAATTTTAGGCGATCCGGATGTTACTGAAGCTGTTGCAAATTACATTACAGCAAATGACTTGCAAAAGGACATTGAACCAACTAATGAAGAGTTAATGAATGAAATGATAAGAATTTTGTCAGACATTGATGATGAATCGTTAAAAAATTTCGGATCATATGGTCGGTTTATTATAGACAATTTCCCCTCTGATCCAGAGTTTTGGGGATATCTCAGTGAAGCAAAATTATTGCCTGATCATACTGTAAGTCTAATAGAAAACAGAGAAATAGAACCGGAACTTGTTCAATACTATGCAGAGATCGCAAAATGTCCAAAAAACTACCAAGAAAGACTTGCTTTGGCCAATGATCCTCTAATAAAGACAAAACTTCTTACCAAAGTTTTCCCCAATGCTAACGTAGTAGACGTGCAAAACTTAGTCAACGATTCTGTTGGTTCAATATTAGATACAATTTTCGTCGAAAGTAAAGCTCCGGTCGAAGTTGAAAACAAGGAATCCCCTGATGCAGACGTGATTGGTAATTTCACTGCGTCTATAGAAAAGTTTCGTGAAGATTGGGATAGTGTGAAACTAAAATTGGATGAGAATAATAAAACTTTTATAGAAATTGAACTTGAGAATAAGACTGATGTAGAAGTCATAGACGAAGTGCTATTAAACTTACGTAAAAACTATTTCTTAACGCCTGAAGTTAATGAAGATGAAGAATCAGAATCGCAAGAAGATGAAGACGAAATTCCTAAAGATATCCTCACGTATAACAACCCCCGATTTTTATGTGAAACAGGCATATACTGTCCTATTGCCTTTTATGATTTTGGAGTACTTTGGGAAGGAAAACCTGAATTCAGTGTAAAACACAACAATAAATTACACTTTTTCTCCAAAGAAGAATGTTCAGGATTATTCCAAAATGATATTACTAGGTATCAAAAATACAACAAACCATTTAAATCACTTCCTCCTTTAAGGATCTGTGTAATTGGTTGTTTAGGTTGTGGAAAATCAACAATATCTAAACTAATAGCAAAAGAACTAGGCCTAATCCACATAGACTTCTCCGAGGTAATTAACACACTATTAATGCCGCGCCATTTCAAAAAGGTAGGCCGTCAATATGAAAATAGTTTTACTGATGTGTCAATAGATGAGGAGGGTGTAATGGAATTTCAAATGGACGAAGAAAATGAAAACCTTGCATCAGATTTATTGGGAAATGAAACAGAAATAAGACGAATGATTTATAATTATTTAGAAAGGGGAGCACCAATTATGTCGGTTTTGATGCAAAAGTTAATAAAAAAGATTTGGTTTGAGAAGCCATTCGTAAACACAGGATTTATACTAGATGGGTACCCTCGCATACCTTCTGACGTTGAAGATATGGTTGCATGTTTCTGCATTCCTGATTTAGTTATAGAAATTGAAGGCAGTTCCGAAAGTATGCTCCAACGGCTATCACCTAAAATGTATAAAACATGGAAAACTCAACTCAATGAAGCTAAAAGTTTAGCAAAACTAAAGTTTGATAAGGAAACTCAAGAATGGACGAATTTTATTACGAAGAATGTTGTTGCTAAACTAATTTGTGAAGACGTTTTAGATAATATATTTTCTTCTATAGACGAACAACCTGCCAAAATTGGATCTGCAGGTAGTGTAATAATGGACGCCCATCCAATGGGATCATCAAACGTAGATGTGAATTTGTTTACCTTCTATAACGATATGATTCAAGAATATCCTGCTCCTGTTGATCTAAGTGAATGGGAAAAACCCGATGAAGCCCGGGAAAGGATTGACTCTAGATTAGAAGGCATTTATGAGGCAGATGACGAAGGAATACAATCGCTCAAAGACATTTTAATTGAACAGAGAATAAGAATCGTGTCTATTAATGGCACAAAAAGTTCAAACAAGGTGTTACGAACTACATTATTTAAATTAACAAAGTTAAGGAATCGTTCCCATTCCTTTCTTGAACAAACATTTGTAATTAATACTGATATCGCAGAAATGTTGCTGTTAGAAGGATTTTTCTTCTTTAGCAAATTTTTCCGCATGTGTCCTGTGTACATCTCTCAAAATCCAAAAACTATTTTAAACCCCTTCAAAATTATGAAACGGAAAGGAAAAATCTTCCCGGTTATTCATAGGGCCTATGTATATTTTATATTTGGTGAGGAAAATTTAAAGGAATTTAGAACTAATCCTCTAAAATACTTGAGCTTAAATTACATTGACTCTTTTATAGAATACCCCATAATGCTTTCTGTTATCGGACCGCCTAAGTCAGGTAAAAGCATATTGGCGGCTAAATTAGCAAAAAAATACGACTTACTATGTATATCGAAAGGAATGGCTGTGCGCTACATATTAGAGCACATGTATTGGACCGAACTAGCATCAAGAATGAAAAAAGCTCTTTACGAAGGAGATTCCATAAACTCGGAACATGTGATGAACGCTATCCAGAGTGTCGCGATTGATCATCGCACCATGACTTATGGTTTTGTTTTTGATGGATTTCCTGAAACATCTTCAGAAGCTATGGAACTTACAAATGCAGGGTTATATCCCACAGTTATATTTGATATTACTAATGACAAGGATCCTCTAATAAAACATTCCCAAGATGAAGTTTACTACGACATAATAAAGAAAAAACCGCCTTATTCAGAACCTTTTATTGAAAACCGATTTAAATATTGGGTTAACAAATGTTATCAAATAAGAGATTGGGTAAACCAAGATCCCCAAAACTTGTATATTATAAATGGGAAGGAATCACGATGGCAATGTTTACAATATGCAACAAATTACATAAATGAAACAATACCAAAAATACATTATTACTTGAATAATGTGTCGGATAACATTGTGTTGCCAAGTTGTATGTGTATTTCTGACGATACATTTCGCAAACGAATGTCCGCTTATCAAAATATGTGTCCACTCTGTCTCCAGATTAATGTCCTACGTCACAGTGACTATCCTGTAGACAAGAAAGGTGTAGTCCAGTATAAAAACAAATTTTATTGGATATGTCCTGGTCACATAAAGTCTGTACTGAAATATCCCAGTCGCTATTTGTCTATTAGTGATATAGAAATACCGGAAATTCCGGCGGTTGTTAAAACGATAAATGTTTCACTGGTATATGAAAATGGTGTATGTATTGTAACGTACGCCCAAAATTTACCATCTCAAAAGATTGTAAGAGGAAATCATAAGTACGCTGCAAATTTTCAAGGAAAAACTTACCTCTTCTGCAGTCCGAAATGCCTGGAAATGTTTTTAGCTAAACCGCACATGTACTATGATATCCAAGTTTTCAAGGAAGCGAAAATATTTCCGCAGATATCCTTACAAAAGTTACCGAATATAGGCTATCTGGAGCAGACAATAGGTAAACTTATCACCGAAGCGTGCTGTTGTGCTAATGTACTAAGACCCAAATATCCAGGTCTCAGCATTCAGGCGTCTGGGTCACTTTACATAGCTTTGTATTTGAAGAGTCACAACCCAGTAAGTGATAAGTCAGTGCTGTCGCTGTATGACAGAGCTTTGAAGATTTATGATGCTAGATGTAAATTGATAATTGATTTAGGTTTACGTTTGAGATCGATGGATAACCCGTTTGTGAAATATCCGAAATGCTGTAGTAATACGACTCGAGTGAGATATTTGGATTCTGGAACCGTGCGAAAACCATCAAGTATTATTGATGGGTCTGCGAGCGTTTATACAGTCGTTTCGGAATATCAAAATTAGTAGTTATTGTTGTAATTTTCTTTATTTTACATGTTATTGATTGATTAAACACAAAATATATACCTGCTGTGTTTGAATATCACTTATAAAAGAAGTTCAGGAATAATATTACGAGTAAAACGATTACGGTGTAAATAATTAGTATTATACATAAATTATTATTATTATTAATGTACATAAAAATAGTAACTAACCTGGGTTTTCTCGAGCAGTATTTTCACCGCAAAACACTTCACAAACTTTCCACAAAACACTTCACAAATTTTCCACACAACACTTCACAAACTTTCCACAACACGTCTGTTCGCGGCAGAGGTTGGATAGCGACTGACTGTTCGGTACTCGAATTACAATAAAGTAAACGACTGAGTGAGTATTAGAACTTGAATTAATGAGTGAATCGATGAAGCGAGTTGCCGGTTCTGACGTCAGTCGATATCCAATACTTTAAAAAAATAATATTTTTTTTTTGAAATAAAATTTTATAAATTATTCTAACGCTTAAGAAAATTATTTGATAAATAATGTAATATCTAAGGTAACTTGATCTTTATACTATTTATCTAATCAGGAAGTTTTCCAGAGGTCTAACTAGATTTTTGTTTCTTTTCAGCACGTAGGGTACCTGTGCCTGACGAGAGATTCGATTATCTCTGCGAGTTCCATAAACCTGCTAGGTAAGTGTTTTCAGATAAATAATAATATAATATTACCAGCCCGTACAGGCATATTTTACTGGTTTTCCCAGGCCTGTTCTTGCGCCGCGGCGGGTTTAATCCACTAGGGATACTTCACCCATTGTAAACAAAATATTCACAATGGAAAGAATGAAAATACGCGCGTGATGCGCACGTATGCGCGTTGAAGGCGACACAGTAGCTTCTTGTAAAGCCTGGTCCGTGAGCACGTAGAATTTTGTCCAATGACCCCAAGCTACCCATCCTTATCGCTCGCGCGTAATTATATTGTTGTCGCGACTGTGCGACCGGCGCCCGCAGTGAGTGTGCGAGGGCGATCACTGACGTATGTAAACGAAACCATGCTCGATGCTCGACTCTGAGACAAGCTAAATTACACCATATTGTTGACAGCATTGAGTAGATTTTTTTTTAAATACCTTCGTAAAGAAACTTTCTGTACGTAGAACATATTATTATTCTTTGGTTTTATCAACAAATCTGTGTTCATTCTAGCAAAGTCCCAGCATTCTTGAATGTGGTGGATATTGCCGGGCTGGTGCGAGGGGCTGCCGAAGGACAAGGGTTGGGCAACGCGTTCTTATCCCACATCAAGGCTTGCGATGCTATTTTCAATTTATGTCGTAAGTATTGTCTCTTTTACATCTAGAAAGTAAAGTATCGTTAAGTTTGAAGAGTCAGATAAAAATAGAAACAGATAGTTAAATTGAAAACGAATTACAATTTCACGATTGTATTATGTATACCTAACCCCTAAGAGCCAAAGCACACGATGCGACGCTGGAATGGTGTCGCTGCGTCGTCTTATATAAAAATATCTGTAGCGGGCACACAAGCAGTGCGGCGTCGCGTAGTGCGATAAGTACAGCGAAATCTTTGCGGCGCAACGCATCGTGTGCTTTGGCTCTAAAGCCTTCAACAATCAGCAAAAGAAGCGAAAGAACAAAGAGAAAGAAACAGATTTGTAACATAAAATTCATATTCTCCATAGGTGCATTCGACGACGAGGATGTAATCCACGTGGACGGAGACGTGAACCCGGTGAGGGATCTGGAGACCATCGGCGAGGAGTTGCGGCTGAAGGATGAGGAGCAGCTCATGCAGAACTTTGAGAAGCTCGACCGCGTCGTCAACCGCGGAGGCGATAAGAAACTCAAGCCTGAATATGTAAGATTTTCTTACAGAAGTTCTATCTAACATTCGTTCAGTTGCGAAAGTAGTTAAATGAGCCTTATGTCCGTTTTCACCATCAATTCCTAATTTTTAAGTGACCCCTATGGTAACAGGAATTTTGTTTACATAGGGGTCACTTAACGTTTCACGTTTTTATAGTGATTGATGGTGAAGACGGGCATTAGGCTGCCTTGAATTATTTAAGAGGCGTGAGGAAGCGCTGCAGTGACGCCGCTGTGGCGAGCTTGCCGCACTACTATTAGTTTTCCGTTGTAGCGTTGCGACTGCACTATAATATATTTTATATTTCTTCAGGATGCACTTACGAAGATAAAGTCTATTTTGGTTGACGAGAAAAAACACATTAGATTCGCAGACTGGAGCGCCGCTGATGTAAGTAATCTTGTTAAAATGGTATTGTTCTGATCGTTTAATAATAGTCAAGTTCAGTTCTAATAGAAATATTATTATTACAGATAGAAGTCCTGAACAAATACTTGTTTTTGACATCCAAGCCCGCTCTTTACTTAGTGAACTTATCCGAAAAAGATTACATTCGGAAGAAGAACAAATGGTACGCACCTTTTTATTATGTTTTATGATATTTCATATTTTATGTGGATAGTTCTTTTATTTTATAAATTATTTTCAGGTTACCCAAACTCAAAGAATGGATTGATAAGAATGATCCCGGCGCTCCCCTAATCCCATTCTCTGGAGTTTTAGAAAGTAAACTAATGGAAATGGATCCGGAGGAAAAAAAAGCGTACTTAAAAGAACACAACATTACAAGGTAAGTTACTGTGAAACACGACATTAGATTGATACGTACGTTTCTAGGTATTCGATTGTAATTTTTAACTAATTATATTACTTACTTTTTCAGCGCGTTAGATAAAATTATCGTCCAAGGATACAAAGCACTGCAGTTAGAATACTTCTTCACTGCTGGTCCCGATGAAGTGAAGGCCTGGACTATTCAGGTTTGTAAAATGACATAACATAAGATTAAAATGTTTCAATGTTCATTATCATAAGCTCATTTCATCTAGCCAGCCAGCTTTCTTTTTGTGATCGTCGGGCCACCGAGCATTATGGTGGACCTGATGACGTCATAGTCCCCATTGACATAAAAGTCAAAAAGAAGGTCGCGTTTTGGGTGCCATTTTCCTTTTATGCGGACCAATCACGCGTGCCCAAATCTACATCACAGTAAAAAGGCACTGACAGCATACAAAATATTATGTCAATGAACTAGTCACATAGTCATCATTTTGATATTTTTATATCACAAATAGAAATCCTTCTCTTAACGTCTAAATTATCCCTTTTATCAACAGAAAGGAACGAAAGCGCCGCAAGCCGCTGGCAGGATCCACACTGACTTCGAGAAAGGCTTCATCATGGCTGAAGTGATGCACTTCAAGGACTTCAGAGAGGAAGGCACCGAGGCCGCCTGCAAGGCCGCCGGCAAATATCGGCAACAAGGTAATTGTTTACTTAATGAATTCTCACTGACATTATGTATTAATTCAAACTTCTACTTTTTTAAAAGTAGTACTTATAACTAAACGAGATGCCACATTATTTAGTTTTACGCGTTCTTTTTGAGAGAATTCGATTCGCATCGCACTTCATCTCTACCACGATGATAATTTGCGAAGATGCGTGAGCTTAGTGCGATCATACTACGTTTCGTCCTGTGTCATACTTTGCCCGTATGTCACAGACTAGGTACATAAAAACCGCGCATGCTACGCCGCATTTGTCACCTCACGAAGCCATGCCAAGTAGCTTTAATAATCTCCTAAGAGTAGTAAAGTTTGGATGTATTTTTTTTCCGTCGGGAAATGTGACTTTACTTCATAAAGTTGCATACCCACTGGCCGATCGATGAAGACGGCCTCGGTGTTCTCCGGAGCCCTATGAAACGGAGCCACGAGTTTTTGTCCCTACCAGAACATTACGACACCGTAATGCAAGTTTCAGTGGTAAAAGTAGCTTTGCCAAACATTTGTTTTTTTTTTTTTTTTTTTTTCATTTTTGGCATCCATTTCGTTCATTCCCAGGTCGCAACTACGTAGTAGAGGACGGCGACATAATCTTCTTCAAGTTCAACGCGGGCGCCGGTCTGAAAGACGCCAAGAAGAAATGACGCGACAAGGTACTCCTGCTACTGGTACATTTGCTGTACCTCAATCTCGTTCTCTACTCACTGTTACACGTCGCTTGAATGCCCCCACGCTCTGTTGCAAATTAACAAATAAAAATCAGTTTACACTCGAAATTCGATCAATAATCACTTATACTCGCGTTTAGGATTGGCTGGATATACGGACTGTATTCCAAAACGGTGCTCAATATTTACCTGTGATTGGGTTTTACGCTTGAGTTTGACTCGAGCTACGTTTCTAAATACTGAATTATCAAAATACGAATTGCTATCTAAGTGGAAAGGACTATCTGAGTAAGGTATGAAACGTACTACTCTGCAGATGTACTCAAATACTAAAAGTCTTTATAAAATAATGATTTATATACCACACATAAAGCTTTAAATGCCGTTCCGCTGTCCAAATAATGAGGGACTATATTTTTATACGCATCAAGCTGTCTTGCAATTTTAACAATTTTATTTGCAATGAAGTGTGAGGGATATTCGACTACATTATTTATAACTAAGACCTAAAGTTGGAATAAAGCTTTGTTGATGTTTATACAGAGCAGTTTATTTATTTGTAATTAGGCATAACTGTACAAAGCCCATTATTTACAATTAAATTCAATACCATAGGTATTTCGCATTTAAAATCTCTTTTTTTTATACGCACGATGACATAATACTTTATTAAATTAATAATGAGCAGTGTACAGGCATTATGTATATTTCACCTATAACACATAAGCTAAATTATGTAGGTACGTGTACAATTTTTATTACAAGTTGTAATTTTAAAATTATTGCTAAATAAGATTTTAATAAAATGCATTTGGAGGTAAATAATTCAACATTTTATTGATTTATTTTATTCCCGTTAAGTTTCTAACAAAACTCACAACATTGTGAACACTACACAAATCCACAAGAAAACAATAATACCGACTGATATTTTAGTTTCTTAGGATGAGTTGCACCATCTTACTTTAACTTTAACAAACGTCAAAAATCTGTCAAACTCTATACAAAAACACCGGTTTTCGTTATAATTACGGTTAAAGTTAGGTGGTGCAATTCAGCCTTACCGATAGCTATCGATCGTAGGTAGGTTAAAAGAAATATTTTCACAAATCGTCAACATCAATTTTTTTACGCTCATAAAACTTCAACAATCTCCTCAATCCTATCTATCTTTTTCTCTCGGCTCTTGTCCTCTAAATCCGCGTCTTCGTACGCTTCTGAGTACAGTTTCTCCAACACAATGCGTAGTTGCTTCATGAATCTCTTCAAGTTGATGTGGGAAAGGATACCTTGTTCCGTCACTGGTGCTAGCTTCTCTTTGTCTTTTTCGGTGTTGTTGAACACTTTATTCAATATGTATGACAGTGACTGGGTCACTGCTTCTTCCCATTCCTGTAAAATATTGACATTAAAGGTCTAGCTCAGTACATGTTATGGGAGCGTGATTTTGTGACGGTCAAATGTCGGCGAGATTTCAAATTTGTAAGCTCTGTCATGTCATAAATGTCAATGTCACTCCCCCCATACCTCAGGCGACAGGCACTGACTGAGTTAACTAAATGAATTTTGTTAATTATTTATATTTACTTACTTGATAACTCTCGTAAAGAGATGTTAAACATAGCATTTCTTCTATAAGCTTGATTTTAAACTCTTCTATGCCCGTCTGTTTGAAAATATAAATTATTAAGTTGCCCATGGTGATTAATGTACAGCCAGCCCTGAAAAATAAGCAGATAGGTACTTTTATTTAAGTAAATGCAATTATGTAATGGTAATTTTGTATAAAGATCTAATGAAATTACCTGCAAACATTGTCTTTATTTCCTAAAATTTCGTCTGCACATTTGATTAGCCTTTCGTGAGTGTCTCTCATCAGAAATTCTAGAGGATCGCAATCACCCGGTGGCAGAGATCCGTATTGAACTAGCAATCTTTTCTGAACTACTGTGAATTGTTTTTGTAAGACGTTCAATTCCTCCTACAAAACAAAAAACAATTACTTTATTTCGTTTTATTGAAACACATTTCACAAGAAGGCTCAATACCTACTTCCAAACCTTTCAATTTCATTCTATCTTTAGCGTGTGTTTCAACACTTCTCAAGAATTTAAATGTCATTTGTTTAAATAGTTCCTTGGTCATCTTTACATTGAATTTGAAGTCTTTTACGCCCATCCTCAAAAAATGGTCAGTCAGTTTGTATATCAAGTGACCGAGTACAGCTGACATTTCTGGAAAATCTTCTGCTTCGATCGTGTACAGTGCGTCAGAAGCTCTTAACACCACTGTCTTTTTTGTGGATCGGTACATGAAGTTGACGCTACTTGAAGAATTACCCAAGCTGTACAATTCTTCTTCAGCAAAATCTGCAAATAATTCAGATTAAACTACACGTGACAAAATTTTGGATATCTACTGATAGACGGTTGGCGCTGTAATAAACTTACCAGTAAATATTTTGCTAAATTCTATACAGGGCTGGTTTGTAAGAATATTCAACCTGAAGGGATTCTCCAGTTCACTGTCATTGAGAATGCAGTACAAACTTATAGGTAACACTACACTTCGGGATAGCACTACTATTTTCCCAATATTGTCAGTGATTGTGAATATGATTTCTGCTTTCGTGTCACTTATTTCCGTGTAGTTTGTCAAAAACACTTGAGATTCTATGATTTCTGTTCCATTTATATTTTCCAAACAAATTGTAGATTCAGAACAAGCAAATGGTGGAGTGCAAACATAAGTTATTTGAATGTTTTGGATTAGCTGTGGATCTTCACAGGTGAGCATGACAACTACAGGACACATTAGCAAATGTAGTGCCACGTCTTTATCGTCTGAGTACTGCTGGAATAGATTTTGGGCAGGTTTGCCGACGTCAGCTTTTATTGTAAGTGCTTGAAGAATTCCCAGTGAGCTGTTAACGGTATCTGAAATTTAATTAGGTTTATTAATAAATCATTCTCCTAAGTCAGGTATATTTTCAGATTATCTGTATGGAAGTTACCTCCTTTGCTCTCTAAAATGGCTTGTAACTCCTCTTCGACCGTTTCTAGCTCAGCCTGCACTTGTTCCGGATCGAGAGCATCGTTCATCGCGGGGGCTGCGTTAGCATTCAAGTCGGGCTCCGTCCCCAAGTAACCGACATTAATAACTCCTTTATCAGACAACGTCACCAAACCTCCAGGCAGCGACTTCAGAAAACACCTGCTTATCGATATCGCCGTGCCCAGTAAGTCACAGCACCATAGCAACATTGTGCCTTCGTAGATGTATAGTTTGGAATCCTCTGATGCGACCATAACTAACAACCGAGCCCCAGGCTCTAGAACAAATTACGTTTTATTAAACGCATTTATTAAAAAAGCTTTTAGTCAGTTATTCAATAAAATAAGTGTTTTATGGCTTACCGTAATACCATCCAATGAGATAAGCAGAGAAACAAATCGGCATAAAGTCAAATTTTATCATGTATTTCATTAATCCATTGTCTTGAAAACAATAAAGATGGCGCTCTCCCAATGCGACTATAGTAGAAAAGTTGCTGCTTGTCTGTAAAAATAGCTCTTTCCCGTTAGGTATGTATTATAATATGTCAGATGTAATATTAGAGATTAGCATTACATTACCAACCTGTATAACTTGGACGGATGAAACTTCTTCACCAGCATTGTAGACCCATTGAGGCATATTCTTTTTATTTTGTCGCAAACTGATCTCGCTGAACTCTCTTAGCTGCTGATAACTGCATTTTATAATAATAATTATTAGATATAGTGTTCAATTTTAAATCTAGCAAGAAGAGAAAAATCTCACCTATAAATCTCTAATATCCATGTTGATTTACCAATAATGAACGAGTCACAGCTTGGAATGTAACACACAGGCCCTGGTATTATGACATCTTCGAATATGCACATAAATAGAAATGTATCTTGATCGAAGAAACTCAAACTTCCGTCTAAGCCTTGAATGCAAATGAGGTCTCTAGTTTTCACATTCCCAAACGGACCGCAAGTCAAGCTGTATGCTTTTCGGGTAAAATTATGTTTTATCATCGGTCTTAGAATGGTCTGTTCGCCTGCAAAAAAAAGTAAGTCAACATCAAATCCGGCTCGAAGGACCAAAAATTTTAAATAATCAAATAGAAAGCTCACCCGCATCCGTGTGACCATCTTTCTTATTAAAATGGTAAATAGTATAATTCAGTGGATGCAGTACTATGATATGTCTGTCATCGGAATCTCTAAAAATTTAAAGGCACTCAGATATTTTATTTTAAAACTTAATGCCAGTAAAACAAGCATTCACAGTCTTAAAAGCTTTAAACCTTACGCTATAAATTTTCCAGTGTCAATTTGTAAAATAACATCACTAAGTTGTGTTTCTAACAACGTATTAGAAACTCCCTCATCTAAACTCGGTTTAAATATCCTTAGGTAGTATTCTTCACCAACCACAATGCAATCGCTCTCTGTATGTGAATTAAACTTATCAACTTTCAGACAACAGGAGTTCTGTGTTCCTACACATGGATTACTTTCTTGCAGTTTATTGTTTGACCACCAATGTTTTATTTTGAATATCGACATTTTTAAACGGCGTTTATTTACTTTAATCAACCCTATCTCCGTATTTTTACATCACACCCTAAAACTATTGAGATTTAAATACTAATTTATAAGAATGGCATTTGTTTGTACCTTTCAAGTAACCATGGAGACCATATAAACTTCTGTCTACCTACAATTAGTGCGAAGCACTCTCCAGCCAGCAAAATAGAGCAACGATATACCTACCTATACAGGGTGGTTGGTTTTTATTTTTTTCCATATGTGATAGTTATGGATAAATCACAAAATTAACTCTTTAATCGTAGAACATGCATGGGGGTGATTTAGATACACCTTGATGTAAGGAATCTAAATTTTAAGAGGAAGTAAGTAGGTAAGTAAGACAATAGTGACTGAGTTTCTTGCGCTGCTTCTTCTCAATATAGGGAGGTGTAAAAGTGCTTTCTAAAAGCCTATTTGCAAAAATAAAATGAGTTTTTTTAGCTTTGATCGTCAACTCCCTGGCCACCATGTATACGCAGTGTTTGGAATCGGTTAAAATTATAAGCCTAGATAGGTTATTAATTAACTTAGTAATAATGTAGGTAGGTGTTAGATTAACGTGCTTAAAAATATTGGCTCAGGCTTTTGAAGCAATCTACCTTGGACGGCTTAAAATTGGACAGCAGATAGTTTATTGAATAAATAACGTTACGATTATAAATATTGATTGAGACCTATCGTTGCTACGAAAAATATACTCTTCGATTTCTACGTTTACCACGATAAGTTTAAATGAAATAAAAAAATCGCTAGTCAAGAAATTAAAAAAGTGCTGCCATCTGTTGGTATTTTTATGTTAAGGCTGTTCAGACTACTCATCGCTAGATGGCAGTTGTAATTTTTTTTTAAGGCCTAATATTCATGATTGTGCAAGATGCTTGATGAAGTTGATGACTCAAAAATACGAAGAAAAGTAGGGAATGGCATCTTTTCTTTCCAATTTTTAGCAGAAAACCGAAAATAATCATTGCTGTGGTGACAAATTTTTATTAGACATTATTTAGTTATTTCAATTGAATACTGATGGAATCGATTAATATTTCCCAACCCTATCATGTAGCATCGAATTTTGCGCGCATCATCAGCGTGACCACTTTTAGTAGATTTCTACTTTTTTGGTAGATTTGAGGCAAAGAGAACGATGATTTAGTAGTGCGAAATCGTTTAGTAGATTTTGGTAGATAATTGGTATTTTTAGAACATTGCTATAAATGGTAGTCCAAAATTAAATTGTAACCGAGCCGAGAATCCAGGCCAGAAAAAAAGAACTTTAGGGTCCGTTTATGGTCACTATATGAAGGCGAACTAACTTGACAGTTCAATTCAATGCACACAAATGTTGCCACATATTGGCTAGTGTTGTTAATATCAACATAAAAAAATTCAAACGTTCAAACCAAGGGTTTATTTTTAAGAAGTACTTTTATTTATCAATGAAATTAAACTTAAAACTTGTATTAAGGTTGGTTGGTATGGTCGGCCGTTTGGTGTAGTGGTTCAGAGCGGACTACTTTGCCGAGAGGTCCCGGGTTCGATTCCCGGCCGGGCAGAAATTGAAATGATGAATTTTAATTTCTGTGACGGGTCTGGGTGTTACTATGTATAAATGTATGTATTTAAAAAAAAAGTATATAAGTAGTATATCCGTTAAGCTAGCACCCATAACACAAGCATTATTAAATAGTACTAATTTTAAAAGTGTTATAATTATCTATACTAATATTATAAAGAGCGCTGGAAATTGCACAAATTTTAAACCTGAAGCATCTATGCTACAAGTAATGAAAAATGACAAAAAATTATATAAAAATGTTAAAAAAAGACTATAATGATGATGATAAATAAATAGAAATACTTTAATTTGTTCAAATTATATGTTTTATTTTATGTGGTAGAATTTAAGTAGAATTTTAAATAGGTCTTGGTAGATTTTGGTAGATTTGAGCATCGGTTTTGGTAGATTATCTGATGAAAAAGTGGTCACACTGCGCATCATTGTTTTTGCAGTTTTCCAATGTATTACTTTTCTCTATGCAGTTTTCTGTCAACTTGTAACGACGTCGTGTGTGTATTGTCGTGTTTTACATTTTACTCTATTATTTTTATTTACTAAAAGCTCTGCAAAGACTGATCCTATTAAATTAAAAGGGATTTATTAGTTCAACCATAATTTTTCATACACCCGTAAGAAATGTCGGACGATGAAATCCAAAAAAACAATGGTGCTGCTGAGCCCGAACAAAGAGAAAACGGAGGTGGCGATGAAGGCGACGCATCGGGAAGACATGGGTCTTCGGACAGAACTCGCTTCGCGAAGATGCCCGTCGATAGAAATGCTCCTTACTACAACATGAACCACAAGAATCGAGGTATGGCAATCATTTTCAACCACGAGCACTTCGACATCCATAGCTTGAAGCCTCGCACAGGCACCAACGTAGACAGCGATAACCTTGCAAAAGTGCTTAAGAGTTTGGGTTTCACTGTAACTGTCTTCCACAATAAGAAGTCTGAAGATATTAACAGTTACATCAAACAAACCGCAGAGATGGACCACTCTGATTCAGATTGTTTGCTTATCGCAGTCCTAACTCACGGAGAACTAGGCATGCTCTATGCAAAAGATACTCACTACAAACCAGATAACTTGTGGTACTATTTTACTGCTGATAAATGTCCTACATTAGCAGGCAAACCCAAACTGTTTTTCATTCAAGCTTGCCAGGGTGATAAATTGGATGGAGGAATAACCTTGGTCAACCGCACAGAGACGGATGGATCATCTAATACGCAATACAGAATTCCTATACATGCTGACTTCCTCATTGTATACTCTACTGTTCCTGGATACTATTCTTGGAGAAACACTACCCGCGGATCCTGGTTCATGCAGGCTTTATGTGAAGAGTTGCGTTATAATGGAACCGAACAAAACATACTGACACTCTTGACATTTGTTTGTCAAAAAGTTGCTTTGGATTATGAATCTAACACCCCTGATATGATGATGATGCACCAGCAAAAACAAGTTCCATGCATTACAAGTATGCTCACCCGTTTACTTGTATTTGGAAAGAAACAATAAGTACTTTAGTATAATAATTTTCTTTATTTTTACCTATGTTTAGGTATTTAGTTTGTATGGTTGTCCTTGACATAGCTGGGCATTAACTCGTTAATCCGTTAATCGTTAATTAACGAAGTTAACATTTCTATTAACGGATTAACTGTTAAGTTAACTTTAAAAAATGTTAACGGACTCGTTAACTTCCGTTAAATTATCCTAAGTCCGTTAATCGTTAATCCAGTACCTACTATTTACCAAAAAGATACAGCAGGCACGCTGAAAAATGCTAGAAAAACGCGTTCTGACAAGTACGTTCTGGCTTCCAGAACTTCCAGAACCCAAAACAACAGTTTTTGTAACCAGATCACTAACGACACTTGTTAGTATGTGTGGGACAACTCTTGCAACTGAATTTAAGACCAGTTTTCCTCAACCAATTGAGCTGAAATTTGGTATACTTATGAAAGTACCTACGATGACAATGCAATGTTACATATGGTATCATTGAGCTGGTCTGATGATGGAGTCATGAGGTGACCATAGGAACTCCTAAACGAAACGGCGGCATCGCATCGAATTTAGGTTCGTTAGATTTGTCTTTTCGAGCACTTTAGTACTAGATGATGTCCAGGGTCCTGATGATGGAGTCAGGAGGTGGCCATAGGAATTCCAAAACGAAACGGTGGAAGCTTATCGAGTTTGGGTTTGCTGGATTTGTCTTTTGGAGCACTTTGGTGCTAAATTGTATTGTAATTGAACGAAGGCTCTGAGATTGAGATACTACTAAAAAGTGTAAAATAAAATTATAGTAATTAAAAAACTTTTTAAAAACAAGCTTTTATTCTGAAATTCAGTTGTAAAAAATAATTGTGCTAATGCAAGGTTCAAATAATTTCGAAAGCTGGTAATTCCATGCGCGATACAAGCAAGTCGAAATTATTTGAACCTTGCATACAATTATTTTTTTCGTTTTATTATCATGTGTTAACGGATTAACGATTAACGTTAACTTGCGTTAAATCTTGCGAAATGTAACGTTTTACCGTTTAACGAAGTTAATTTTTTTATTAACGGTTTAACGATTAACGAAGTTAACTATTTGATTAACGGTGCCCAGCTATGGTCCTTGATACGACAGACCAGTAACATTAGTAATAGTTTCAATAAATACTTTGTTATTTATTATACCAGTACCTTAGACCAGTCCATTAACTAGGTCACATTTGCCATGAGATTAATTAGTTTTCTTCTAAATTAATAATAATTTTGAAGAGCTTTGATAAAAAACAAGGCCCACCAAGTTACATGTTACAAAAAAATATAGTCTTATAAGTGCATGTTCTTTGTCTGGTATAGATAGAAAATTGACAAATCCTCTGAACGTAGATTAAAAAACCATGCACAATGTAGTTCTCTGCCATAATAAGTGATATTATAAGGATCTTTTGTACTTATCTAATACCCATTAAGATAAAAAAAAATGGTGGTTTGTCAAGATTTATCTATATTTGGCTGTGTAAAACCATTGAAGTCCTTACCTTATTGTATTTTATCATCCATTATTAATAATTAGAAAAAAAATTAGTAAAACCTTTTAAAATTTTTAGATGTACTAGTAGTATGTAGCATCTTGTTATATTTTAAGACAATGAGCTCAATTTTATGTTTGTTAGTCGCTAAATTTTTACTTTTTCTTAGCTAATGTTATTGATGCATTTCATTTTTAGTACTGATTGTACTTAAAGCATGAACAATTTTGTTTATTTTAACTATGGTTGTAGTAGTGAAATTAAATAGTACAATAAGTAATAATGCAATTTTACGGTCTTTTATGTACATATCATTAATGTACCTACCTAAAATTATGGAAAATGTTGTCACTTCTCAATAACTCCTTGTCTTCTTTTCAGAACAAAGATTTTTCTACATAATGTCATTTTGTTATGTTTTATAGTCTAATGAAATAAATAAGGTTGTTTAGGATCATGTATCCAACATGGTAATTACTGTGTGATGTTGTTTAATTTTGTTTTTAGCATTTTAGAAAGAACAATATAACATAATTATGTACCTATTTCATATTTTGTTCAGCCTTTTGCATTTATTTTCTAATTTAGTATAAAATAGATTTTAAACTGCCAGCATATTGATTAAAGTTTCAATTATGTATAATATTTGTGACATCTCATAATGCTTAGGATTAATAATGCGTAAATATTTTAAAAATAATATAGATCTGTAAAGACAGTATTAAAATTACATGCCAACGTACGTAAATTATATTTGATGAAGTGGACTGTGTATCATTGAACTAGTTTTCAATAAGCCCAATATGTGTAGAACTGATTTGCCTCTATCGCAATTGGTGCTTTATGTATGTCTATTAAAAATAAGTCAATACAAATGACATGTTATGTCCATTGTCAGTAAATTTACATAAAATATAATAAGTTTTGTCTAGATTGCAAGTGATAATAAAACTGACTGATTTTATTTAGGGTAGAATACCAAATATCTGTGAGGAATAATTACTACACACCCTCAAATTAATGAGAGTATATCTACTTAAATGACGGGTTAATGTATTGTTTGGAAATTGTGCCTTTTACAAAACTGAAAGAAATATTTTTAGATAAATTAAAATAATATATTATGACCAAAATTTTAGTAAGACAGTAATTTCCTCATAGGTCTTTGAAGGCTGGATAGATGGACTTGATGTAATATTGGTAACAAAACTTATTTTTATATTCATCTAAGCAATAAAGTTTCTTCCTAATGAAACCATGTTGTTTTCATTCATAAAGCCATAATATAAATAATAGTACTATTGAAAATATAAAAAGTTTATTCACTTAAAATTATTTGACTTATATTACATTAATAAATTAACAGGATTTAATTCCTTGAGCTGCCTCCTGTAACTCCCAACACTGATCCCAAAATTGACTCAGTCTTTGTTCTTGGTTGGCGCAGAAATGTTTGAAATCGCGCAACATTCGCATTTGGAAAGTCTCGTCGCCTGTAGCAGGTGTTTGCGACCATTTCCACTTCTTAGATATCATGTGATTCCACGACCATAAGAAGCCCATCTGAGAAACAGAAAAATAAATATTGCGTCATTCATCCAAAAAATCAATGTAGTAGAAGGAAAAATATAGCAAAGGTCATTGCTATTGAAATTTTACGCGCAGTGCAGACAGTGACTGGGCTTTACCGGTATGGAAGGTGATTTCCAAAAACCTAATCTATATACTATAAATGCGAGAGTAACTCTGTGTCGCTTTCACGCCTAAACCACTGAACCGATTTTGATGCAATTTGGCATAGAGTTTTGAGTCTCGGGAAAGGACATAGGATATTATCCCGGTTTTTGAAACAGGGACGTGCGCGTCAATGTTTTTCTGTCACAGACAAAATTCCACGCGGGCGAAGCCGCGAGCGGAATGCTAGTATAAAATTATGTTTGTTTATATTTCCCACTAAGGCTAGTAGTGCACCAGACAGAGACAAAACTAGTGCAAATAAACATAAATGTTTACAATTTCAATACACAATAGAAATTGATAATAACTGAGCATAATGCAGTTAATAATTGATAATTTGCAAGCCGCTTCCGATAACGTGTTATCATAGCTGTTTATACGTACCCTCCTGCTGTTATCGTAGTCGTCCTTGTTTTTCCCGCTCACGTGGCGAGTAATGTACCCTTCGTGAGGACTGGGTGCTGCTTCAGAATGCACCGGGTATCTGAACAAGGGGAGAAAGTAATTTAGTTTTACAGTTACTAGTTTAGCGATAAAGTATAGAATGGAATATAAAGTAGTTTATTAATCCAATGATTCAATTAATTAAGACCGCTTTAGCTTAAAATGGTTTTTTTTAAGGAGTGATTGATTATCTTCTTTAATGCCGACAGAAGACAACTAACAGTGTGTCTCTTGACTGTATCTGTAATTAATAAAGCTGGGTCGAAAAAGCAAGTCTGTCCCACTGTTGTATGTAATGGATTCGGAAAAATATAGCGGGTAAAGACGACAATGACGACATTATTTCTTCTATTTTCATGTAAGCTCTCCCACAGAGCTTGTTACGGCATTGATTAAATGTATTTCAAAAGTTTATGAAACAGTAAACAAAATTAAATGTCTGCGTCAACAGTGTGCGTGACGACACAGTTGAAGGAAGGTCGTTCAACCCTAACATGTGTATAGTTTCACAAATGACTAATAACCAAAACTACGCCGAGAACTCACGTTGAGTCAATAATACGTTCGATCCGCGGAGAGCCTCTGACCTTGACTATCAATCTTTAACATTGAGGTGTAACTTAGCACTGTAACAATAGTTGGCATGACTAAAATTGAGGAAGCTGTATGTACAGTCAACTACAAATCTAATTTGAATCATTACCATGGATTCTTAAAAAAATATCTTCTAATAATAATTTATTAAGATGTAAGTAAAATTCATGACATTTTGACCTTAAAGAGCATTTTGCTTTATTTTGATAGTATGTATCCACAAATAAAGAGAGTTCATTTTAACATATTAACTATTTAAATAACACAAGAAATAAATGGCCGACTGTACATTCATTATACACTTTATGATACTTTGAAGCCACAAAGCAGTTATTTTTAGAAGATCAATTGACACTAACACTAATCCAGATTGATAGTTCAACGAGAAATAAATTAATGCTTTCGGGAAGAAAATATTTAAATTGTATCAATTACGTAATAGGGTTATTTGTTTGTTTAGGGTACAAAAGGCGAATTTAATGTCATATGGGATTATCCTCCAGTTAACCTATTGCATATTATAAACCCGTTAACCTCTCGTGGTAAGCTAAATAAATAAAGAGTTCGACGCGCATTTCTCGGATATCAATTCAGCCAATCCAACACCGACATCATTGGGCTATTGTCGTTATAAAGTTCATTTACATGAAAGAAAAGGTTTTATAGTTACCTGCTGGCATTCAAAGGTTTGTTCGGCGGCTTCGCCCTTAGTGCCCTCTGTTCCGACTTGACCGTAGTCGGGATGAGTATAAACATGTTCCCAGTGACGTGGACATATAGATGGTCTCCCACTCCGGCCGCGTGAGATGTGCTCTCTACGGTACATTTGATGAAGCCGAAACGGCCTACTATAGCCTCTTGGAACAAGAATAGCCGCTCGAGCCATGTGTCTTCAGGGAAACCTGTAGGAAGGTCAGCGTGTTAGTTTGGTTGTAACCGCAATAATATTGTAGCAGGAAAACCACTGATTTTAATTATTATATAAATTCGCTAGCCACTTATGAAGATACATGATATTTTGCAGCATATGTAATAACATAATCTTAATAAATCAACGTTTGAATTGAGAATTAATTAATTATAATAAACATTCAACGTTATCTATCACAAATGGCAACGTTATAACCATGTGGTTATCACTATAGGGAAAAGTAATGTAGAAAATATTCATAACATTAAATTAGCTATCAGCACTGATATAAATAGGTTCTTGCTCGACATAAACAAAAGCATGTTTTATGAAAATAGATTTGTGGTATATTTCTTATAATAATGAAATTAGTAAACGATCAGACACCATTTGACGTCACTTGACCGATTAATTAAAATGGAACACAGCAAAGAAATGAAATTGAGCTTGCTTTTGTACACCATAATAGACAATTTTAGTTGCAAAATCGCTCCTATTATAGCTACGACGCTATACATTATTTAAAATCAACCTTTTATGAGCCTTACCTATTTTAGGAACTTTGAAAATTTTACCTTCAAATAAAGCAGTCTTGTTTCTGAGTAGGGGTTCCTCGTTCAAAGGCACGTAGATGGGCCCTCGAAGGGGGTCGGACTTAGATGTGAATGGCAGAGCGAGCGGGTCGGCCGGGATAGGCACCATTTGGAGGCGGCAATTCTGTGCTTTTCGCGCCCATCCGAATATCTATTGGAAATAAATAGTGCCTTTAGACTGGAGTACAGATGACTTTGAGCCTTAAGTATTATATTGGTAAGTATAATTCAAAAGTAATTTGACACAAAGGAATAAATACTACAATTTCTGTATTTAGATTTTATTATTGCGCATTTCCACACACAAACTAATAAAGTAGGCCACGCCCACTTTTACCACAACGAAAATAAGGAGACCCTTACATAATGGAGCATGTATTTTAGTAATTTGTAATAGGCTAGATGATAAAATTTCAATTATTTGGCCGTCAGACAGATAGGTAATTAGAAAATATTACTCATATTTTTTATTTTCTTTCATAATTAAATAATAACAGTGCTACATCGAGTTGAAATGGCGCGATACGTCACGCTTGAGTAGAATTTTTACTCAAAAGTGACGTCACGCGACATTTCAACTCAATATAATACTGTAATTATTCGATTATGGAAAAAAATAAAAAATATGAGTCTAATATTTTCTAATTATCTGTCTGACGGACTAAATAGAATTTCGATTTCATTACCCAGTCATCATCCCTATTGTACTGCTCTACTAATATCAATTCAGTGGTCGACTGACCCTAGAATCGGCAACCGTTTTGGGCTATCTGAAATACATTAACTTTATCTAATTAATACAGGTATAGTTACCAGCTCCGACACAATGTTTCCGCTAGCGACGGCCCACTGTATGCACATCTCGTAGGCCTGGTCCGGGCGGAAAGTGGCCTGGTAGCGCGCGTGACCCTACTCGATGCGGTCGCTCTTGTTGCTACGTCGATGTCCAAGTGTTTGTTCTTGTACTAGAACATAACTTACCAGTTCGGACACAATGCTCCCGCTAGCGACGGCCCACTGTATGCACATCTCGTAGGCCTGGTCCGGGCGGAAAGTGGCCTGGTAGCGCGCGTGACCCCACTCGATGCGGTCGCTCTTGTTGCTACGTCGATGTCCAAGTGTTTGTTCTTGTACTAGAACATAACTTACCAGTTCGGACACAATGTTCCCGCTAGCGACGGCCCACTGTATGCACATCTCGTAGGCCTGGTCCGGGCGGAAAGTGGCCTGGTAGCGCGCGTGACCCTACTCGATGCGGTCGCTCTTGTTGCTACGTCGATGTCCAAGTGTTTGTTCTTGTACTAGAACATAACTTACCAGTTCGGACACAATGCTCCCGCTAGCGACGGCCCACTGTATGCACATCTCGTAGGCCTGGTCCGGGCGGAAAGTGGCCTGGTAGCGCGCGTGACCCCACTCGATGCGGTCGCTCTTGTTGCTACGTCGATGTCCTAGTGCTTGTTCTTGTACTAGAACACAAACTTACCAGTTCGGACACAATGTTCCCGCTAGCGACGGCCCACTGTATGCACATCTCGTAGGCCTGGTCCGGGCGGAAAGTGGCCTGGTAGCGCGCGTGACCCCACTCGATGCGGTCGCTCTTGTTGCTCACATCGATGTCTGTTTGTTCTTGTACTAGAACATACACTTACCAGTTCGGACACAATGTTCCCGCTAGCGACGGCCCACTGTATGCACATCTCGTAGGCCTGGTCCGGGCGGAAAGTGGCCTGGTAGCGCGCGTGACCCCACTCGATGCGGTCGCTCTTGTTGCTACGTCGATGTCCTAGTGCTTGTTCTTGTACTAGAACACAAACTTACCAGTTCGGACACAATGTTCCCGCTAGCGACGGCCCACTGTATGCACATCTCGTAGGCCTGGTCCGGGCGGAAAGTGGCCTGGTAGCGCGCGTGACCCCACTCGATGCGGTCACTCTTGTTGCTCACATCGATGTCTAGGTGCGTGTTCTTATACAGTGGCACTGGAACAAATAGGTCAATGTTTGAATGTGTCCAATAAGATGTGTTAGTAGCTGAATGCTTTTTTTTGACTGATGACGCAACAACCGTTAAGTAATCGTGGAACCATATGTGTAAGTGCTATTTAGCAACAATCTTCTGAAGTGCTGTCGACTGTACACAGAAGACGTAAAACTGAATATTTGACATCATTTACCAATTTCAATCAAAGCAAATCATTCATTCTGGTTTCTAAAAAGTAAAACTCCTCCGTCGGTCTAAAACAACCTCCGCTCGAAACATCGATCGAAGCCGAGGTTACCGAACGTAACCGTACTACTTTACAAGATATCTGTCACAAATACTCACGGTCATTATCGCCATCGACCTGCATATAATTAGGGTCAATATTGTCACACAGGAAGGCAGAAACACTGGTGTCATCCGTCAGCGGACTCGATCCCGATATATCGATGCCGCCGCTCGATACATCGCTCGAAAACTACCGAGCGTAACCGTATTACTTTACAAGATATCTGTCACAAATACTCACGGTCATTATCGCCATCGACCTGCATATAATTAGGGTCGATATTGTCACACAAGAAGGCAGGTACTCCCGTGTCGTCCGTCAGCGGACTCGATCCCGATATATCGATACCGCCGCTCGATAAATCGCTCGAGAGCAGCGGCGAGCGAGGACCTAACACTTCCACTTCCATCCACTCGTTTTCGAAACTCTGCAAGTCGCCGAGCGGTTTCACGTAGTCTGTCAGCTCTGAAAGTGAGCACTTTTTTAGTATAGTACACAAATCATGAAGATTAATTAATATTTTGTTAAATTAATTTGAATTCAAGTGAGAAATCGTTATCGGTCACGGTTATTGTCATTGCTATTTCCCAATAATAAAGCGATAGTGAGCGATATTACACTTATTACTCTTTATATGGTGAGACCATTTAGACCATGGATCAACCAAGGAGAGAGTGAATAGGCACTTACAGGGCAGATATGTACCATCTTGACTGCATCTCACTTAACACTAGGTGCGATTGCGGTATATCTGCCTTGTCTTACATTAAAAAAAACTGTATACTGCATTAACAAAAACGCGCCAATAACGATTTCATTTTCATTCCAATAACATTGTTAGTGCAATAACCTTTGTCCTTCTTCTGGGGCAAGATGTGGTACATGTAATATCCGATGACGAATCGCTTCGTCGTGTCTCCTGAAGCGTGGCAGATCATCTTGTCTTGTAGTAGTTTCTAAAAAACAAACTTTCTTATATAAAACTGACAAGTGTACATATTTAAGAGAACCATTGTTATAAGGACTTAGAAATTAGAATAATGCATTCAAAACTCGTATCCATAGAAAGATAATATTAGAATCCATCCATCCATAACTAAGAATATTTTATTTAAATGACACGGTCAGATACGTATGTATATAGTATGTGTGTAGGAGCATAAAATAACATGGCGGTTGCCAGAATTCAGTTAAAGTGATCTAGCCAATTAAATTTCAGATTTCTCTGTTCTCAAATTAGTTGATTACAATATTTTGCATCTGTTGTAACAGCATTATGTACAGACAACAATACATCAAGATAAAAACTGGCATTTTATGTAGTTGTGATAAGGACTATTTTGCAACAAAAATTGAAAACTTGATATTTTGTCGTCCGTACTTCGCCTCTTTCCTCAGAAAGTCAAATAATATTTCATACCAAACTGTTTTCTAAGGCTTTTTTTTCATTTAAAATCTCCAAGACAGTTAATATGACTTATTTACCTCCATAATAGCTGTGGCTTTTTCATACGTGATCGCCTCCATATTGGCCTGTAGCCAGTGGATCGCGTATATGGAGACGAACGTGTGCGAAGGCAGACTGACGGTCTGCTGTAGGAATCCAACGCCAAGGTTGACGCTTCGCATTCGCTCGACGATCTCTGGCAGCGTGGAATTCGCTTTTAGCTTTGGCTCTATCACTCTGAAAAGGCATACGCAATTAGGACTACCGTATTTGAAAGAGCGCCTTCAAATTAGAGGTGTGAGGAAGCGCTGCATTGGCGGCGGCGCCACTTAGTTATGATACAATTTCTATAGTCTCGTCCGTGAGCACGTAGAATTTTGACCAATGACCCCAAGCTTCCCATACTTATCGCTCGCGCGTAATTATGTTGCTATCGCGCTCGCACACTCACTGCGGGTGCCATGCCAGTCGCACAGTCGCGACAGTAATATAATTACGCGCGAGCGATAAGGATGGGTAGCTAGTGGTCATTGGACAAAATTCTACGTGCTCACGGACCGGGCTTTAGAAGCGTAACACACGTCGCGTTTGTAACGTTAGTGGCGCTACGATTGCACCTCTAGTTTGAAGGCGCTGTAAGAATATGAATAAGATAAGCTGAATGCGGGTAGCGCAGGTCCAGTCATTGTGGAAATCCAAGGGCGAGGCTTTTGTCGACTCGGAAAAGCTACAAAAAGATGGTAGGAAACGGGAAAAATTTTCCGCGCTAATAGACTCCATATTATTATTTAGAAATTAAGATATGTATGATAAATTTCGATTCCAACAGAGATTTAGCTGTCTGAGTACCTACCCCAAACTATGTCCATATCACTATGCAATCAGAGATAGGTATAACTCACCCATCGTCATAAGTGTCTTCACATTCGCCAGTCTGTGACTGCGTTCTTTCGAGCACAGTTTTTGCTACAGCCCTGGAGGGTTAAAGAACATTATGAGTTTATTTTATATCCACCTAGCCAAAAATAAAAGAGCTCGATTCCTAAATCATTACCAAAATTATTTATTCCTAGGAACTATTTAAGAATCGAGCTTATTGACTAAAACAGCAGGCAATGCATTAGCAAAAGCCAAATCATTCAGAAGAAGTAAAATTATTATGAAAGGATGGAATATGCAGGGTTATTGTAAGTCATATTATCAGTGTCATTTACTTGATACAATTTAGTTTATCAAATAAGTAAATTGCGACTGTAGACAAGGTAACATCGCACCTAGCGACCGAGGCTAAATAGGAGAGTTCAAAAAGTAATTTCGGTCCATATTTGATACTTCGACGAGTATAAAGACATTTATCGATTGCTGTTACTTTGTCTAGGCCCTTAGATTTGGTATAATGGAGATAGAAGCGTATGACATACTCACTTGTTACACTGACTAGTACTTAGTGACTTAGAAGGTGATACTTGCTGCAATGAAACGTTACGGATAAGAAACAAGCGACCGCTGGGACAGGAGGGCTACTCCGAAGTTACGTAGTTTCGGGTCTATCTGTCACCGTCGTTCATGCTGGCTTCTCGCTTGGCGTGAGAGAGACGGCAGCATTCGAAAAAGCGAATAACGTTTTTCGGAGTAACCCCGCAGGCCTGGGCAAGCATTCCGCGGTCATACAGCATAAAGTAGGGATACCAAGAAATAAAATACACAACAATAATTTTGAAAAAGAAAGGTATCAGCCAAATTCACGAGAACTTGACTATATTGGAGATTAGAAAAATAAAAAATACATAGATTAAAAAAACTCAATATAAATAACAAGGTTAATAAACTTAATAAATAATAACGTTGTGATAATGTCGTGATGTGAAAAGAAATGTCATGCAACGAATATAATATCAGTTTTAGAAGTATTGGCGGTAAAACTGATATTTGCAAAGCACACCGTGCCACACAAAAGCCCCCTTTGACATGCAATATGAATATAAAATCCAAATCATTAAGTTTTAATGTGCCTGATAATAATAATTGCCAAGAATAATCAATAAATGATAGCAAATCATGAAGCACATCCATACAAAATGATTTAGATAGAGGTGATGCCATCAATTTGTAAACTTGTAAGCTTTACCTATTTCATATCTTGATAATAGAATCGAATGACAATGATCAACGTTATAAAGAATCAAATGAATTTATTGAGAGATGTGTAGATGTGCGAGTGTATATCGTAAAACAGATATTTTCTATACTTGTCGGTTTTGTTTCAGTACAATTTGAATATATTTGTTTTTATTTTAGTAAAAAATCAGTAAGATATTATGACTACTTAATTTTGGTCTAGATTACTCGGCGTGAAACGTCCAAGGACACTATTACCAAAAGAAAACGTTTTACGTATATGGCAATAAGTTTAACACATTGATGGCAACACTGTACACGTCGGTACTGACATGGCCTCGATCCGGAGCCGCGGCCGGTCCGGCAGGCGGGTGCTGCCCACGCGTTCCCGGAACGGCGAACTCGACACGCCGCCCTATGCACAACACTCACGTTAACACGTCAACGGTGCTACCACCTGTAGGCCTGGGATACGCGCCACGATACACTTTTATCGATTTTGCACGATAAGACCATACATTTGTCGTCGATAAGATTGTATCATGGCGCGAATCGTAGCCCGGCTGACCACCGGCCTACCTCTGAAATACCGACCGAATAGTGAAGGACAATGTAAAGTCGGTTCTTTTAAAAGAACGCTAGTTTTTGCATAAATATTTTTACTAATGTGGGTAGTGTAAACAATTTTTATGTGCAACATTTGAAAGATGAGGTGTGTCGCAGTACTGTCCAAGTCTTATAAGTACACTGACGTAAATAACTATAAAGTTTTGGAGCGATTGTTTTGAGATAAATTTATCATGTCTGATTTAAGGTAAGTGATAGAAAAAGTGAACTCCGTAACAAGTGGGTTAAGTTTAATAGTTAGTACAGTTGTCAGCACATCTAAATTCGTCGTTTATTAGTTGTTTGATCCACTGTCAACTGAACCTCTTTATCTAGGGGCCAGAATCACAGTTGCAGATTTTTAATGGTGTGCTCTTTACATTGTCCTTAAAATACTCAACGAAAACGAATTTAATTCGCAGTGATAAGAGTTAAACTTATTACTTTTTAGTATTTGGTCAGTTTCTCAGAAAACAAATTATTAAAAATTAAAAATCTACAAAATTAACAGAATAAGCGAGCAAACAATATGTGTATGTAATATTTAAGTGCATTCCGTGCATAATATTGCATAATTTTATAATAAGCAGTGCAGGTATATACGCATTTCAGAAGTACAACGCGATCGCTTTGATGACCTTCATGATAATCAATGCAAAGTTTTTTCAGTTTGCTAAACAAATGGATATGGATGTCTTACAGTTTAATATTATGTAAAAGCCTTATCACGATTCAGGCGTAAAGTGCTAATAGTGTATTACTACATACGTATTTGCAAACCAGAAGTAGAATCCACCTCTTGAAGACCCGAAAGAAAGTTGCACTGTTATGTATAAAATTACGATTAAATATTAGCTGTTATTAGTACGGCGGCACTATCTATATCAGATTGTTACTTATTAGAGTAGGCTCTGTATTATATGCCACTCCAAATTTTAGTTAATATACCTGTGATTACAGACCCTGTGTCACGGAATCAAAGTGCTTATAATTTTGCCAAATAAAGTAATGCAGAAAATAATAATTTTGACCTATAATTAGAACGAGTCAACGAGCAAACGAGCAGACCTGGGTATATTTTCCTTTGTTAACATGTCATGTACATGCTTTAATAACATTTAAATGCTCTGATGTACTTACATATAATACACAGGAATACCTATTACACTTGATAATGACCACAAATGCCATAGACGAATGTACGAACGAAGTATGGTCTGTCTCATTTGGTCGAGGTATAAAATGATAAGTGTGGGAGGGTGGAGGGAGGAGGGAAGGTACATCACTAAACAATAACTACGTAGACGTGACACTATCACCATAATGTTAGTTTCATATACAAATACAATTTCCCATCGCCAATTAAATTAACAATAACATCTTACCAAATTTGAACTAGCCTTAGTAATTACCTTTACAACCTTTTATAAATTGATTTAGTATGTATTATATTAAATATACCACCTGCTTATGCTTACAAAACTATGACTATTTTTAAAAGACATCAAAAAGTTAAAAGTTCCCTCACAACTAACTATTAAATTGGTCTGAAAAATACAAAACTTCAATAAAATTAGAGCTACACTGTAAATACTTTCTCTATTATGTTTAAAATAAAATGTTAGTGTCAAGTCTACGCAACTGGAGCTGCTTGCAATTCGATTTGGTCTGCCAACGATCTTGATAATTGATTGTATCATTTTACTATCAATACTAAAATCTATTGAAAGTAAGAGTAGATCGAGATCAACCCGCAATCATAATTGAATTTTACTTTGAACATAATTATATCAATTGTGAAGATCGTCTACAATTCTAAGATCGTCAAAAAATCGAATAAATCTGCAAATAAATTATTTTTTCTTCATCCTCAAACAAGGCAGAATAATGCCTATTGAAAATCGAACTTATGTACAATTAGCGATATCTATGCGAAACCGCAGCTCTATTGCATGTAGCTCCCCGTTATCATTCAGTGCATCGGAAACAGTTGTACCTGGGCGCTCCGAGTCAGCATCGAAGTTGAATGGCGGCGGCGAGTTAGCGCGTTGTCCGCGCCCGCGCCCACCGTGCCCGCCATCTGCACGCATCATCACTGAACAACTGGCCGACCGACCACCGACCGACCGAACATCCGCCGACCGACTGACCATTCGACCTCTGTCGCCTCCAACACCGGGCCACCCAATAACACATACTGAGCGTCCACGAAACGAGGCTTTTCATTAACTTACAAACTAAACCGCGGAGCAATAAAAACTCCGCGGTTGACATCCTACGCTACCGATACCAATTCGACTCGCGTCTGATCTGTGTACGATTAAAAGTTATTCGAGTTAATCTCATGCTTCGGACTCAAACAGGAAATTACGGGCAACACGTTGTGTGCAACATAAAAGTAAATTAAATTCGAAATTATAAATTAAAACATACATGCCCATACCACATACATGTAACATTTCATTGGTACACTCATCCATAACTTGCTATTTACTCAAGAAACTAGTTTCATTAATTCGGTATAGGTTTTGGCAGCATGCAGTCCACGTTTCAAAAGCGGTGAAATCTAATTTCATGTTTGAGTTTCCATCTTTGTGAGTTCAAAACAGGTAAGTTACAATTCAGTTTAATATTTTCAAGCGCAGGCAAACTCATTGTCTTGTAATGTAGTTTCTGCTTTATAGATGTGCTGTAAAGTTTCATGCAGTGCTGTAGTAACTACGTGAGATTCTATGTGCAGATAAATATTCATGCTATTATTATTTATACGTATATACAATTTATTTATACATATAAACAATGTAAGACTAATTTTCAGTCAATGACAATTAAAATTTTGAAAAAAAATCTCGTTTGAGCAAAGTTTCAATACGAATAATGAGCATTATTATAATTACATCAAAATGTCATCAATGAATGTTACGTTTTATAAGATGCACATTTTGATATAATGAAAATTATTTTTTTCATACTTACAATCGTCAATAGAACCTAGATAAAAAAAACATACCAATTACATTAGATATGGGTTTCATTTGATATATTCGATTCGATCGATACAGAAGTTAATAAGGCCAGACAAAGACAGAAGAAAAAAAGGTTACATTTATAAAACTGGTTACCGGTAATAAAAGTACACATTCTGTAACTGATAATTTGATTGAAGATACTAAGAATTGTTAATTTTTTTGTGTACGTTTTTATGAAAATCTGTTATGTATCATATTTTTGTTTAATCGGATAGAAAACATGCAAGAGTTAACTTAGAACGTCATTATCGAGGAACGTTAAACCACGTTTAGGCCGGTGTGTAATACAATTTGAACGAATGTTTCAAAATTTAAAATAATTTGAAATATTTCAAAACTAGCACAAATGAAACCCACACGTCACTATCATAACAATAAACAACTCACCCGCTGCTTGTTGGGCCTTTTGACCTTATTGAAGTACAACTCGGTCATCTTTAGGAAGCCCTCAGTCAGGTGGTCAAGATCCTGCCTGGTGGGCGTGGGGTAGATGTCGCAGTGAGTCGACTCGTCCTCCAAGATCTGTTTTGTGGCCGGGTTGTATAGAGGCAACAGGAGCGTGCGGAATCGCCAGTATTTTAGTGCCTGGAATAACATATTGATTATTGAGAGGTGGCAGGATGGGTTCTATATTGGCTCACATAAAATTCTAAATCCTATTCTTTGTCTTACTACCGATTTGTGTTCATAATAATCTCTCTTCATAATTTTATTTTTCATACTTTTTTTATTCATACATTTTTATTACTACCATCGGAGCTCTTATCAGTTAGTAATCATAATTTTTTTATCAATACTGTTACTACTAAGAACCATTTAAAATACATAATTTTTATTTTCAGATCTTTTTTTTTCATAACATTCATTGATCATATTGTTTTAATTAATAATGTTGTTACTAAGAACATACTTCAACTCATAATGTTGTTGTTCAGAATAATTTACTTTATAACAGACACTCGTATCTTTAAAAAAATCATATACAGGGTGTTTCTTGTAAGGTGTCAAGCCGAAGGCAGGTGATAGGTGAGGACTAGACCTATTGATTTCACCCCCATGTATGTTTTACGATTTTTCATAGTTTAGAAGTTATCGTTAATTTTGTGATTTTTCAAATTGTATGACCTAGTAGGCTTTAAATTTTTTTATCTTTTTTTTGGGTCGACTTTTCTCAGATTTCTTTTTTTTGTCAGATTTCCTATTAATTGCAGATTTTTGAAAAAAATAATCAACTTCCTATATTTGATGCAAGATACAAAATTTTTGCTAGAAACATAAAAAATATGCTTTTAGCGGAACATTCTAAAATTTTCAACTTAAAAGTTAGAAAAAAAAAAGAACTTCCATAGGTCCAAAATAATTTTAAAAACTGCGCAGTTTTCTGAACTTTCATAATAACACAAAAAAACATGTACTTAATAGGCCATTATTTTCTGTAATCGCTCCACTCAAGTGGCAAGTTGGAGATTCCGTTACATGTTTTTGACTTTCTTAAGACTAAGTAATGTTTGCAATCCCTTAAGTTTACGTTATGTAGAACACATTTAGAGACAATATCTGAAAAGAACATTTTTTATCCACAACGAGGAAGCTCTTGCCCTTCATCTGGTATACAATAGGGAATATGAAAATATTGATGAACTGCGGACAAAGCTGACTGAAGAACAAAACTAAATTAAAATGAAGAAGAAGGTTTTACGAATAATTTTTTTGCGTCGTTGTCGAATGTGCATTCAGGTCAACGGCGGATATTTGGAACATTTACTGTAAATTAAATCATTACACCCATTTTTGCTCTCTCTCTCTCTCTCTCTCACACACACACACACACACACACACACACACACACACACAAACTCTTTCCCTTTCTCTCACACTCTAATATGTAGGTATATCGAATTGAATCGTAAAGTAACAACCACCACTGTGGTCTAGTGGTAAGGCCACCTATTTAGGACAGCCAATTCTTCTGTGGTTTAGAATTCCGAGTGAAGCTCGCTGATCATCCATCAGTTTCCATCAGGTCAGATGAAGGGCAAGAGGTTCCTCGTTGTGGATAAAAAAATGTTCTGTTCAGTTATTGTCTTTAAATGTGTTCTACGTAACGTAAACTTAGAGAATTGCAATTAGTTAGTCCTAAGAAAGTCAAAAACATGTAACGGAAACTCCGACTTACCACTTTAGTGGAGCGATTACAGAAAATAATGGCCTATTAAGTACATGTTTTTTTGTGTTATTATGAAAGTTCAGAAAACTGCGCAGTTTTTAAAATTATTTTGGACCTATGGAATTTCTTTTTTTTTTTTTAACTTTTAAGTTGAAAATTTTAGAATGTTCCGCTAAAAGCATATTTTTTATGTTTCTAGCAAAAATTTTGTATCTTGCATCAAAGATAGGAAGTTGATTATTTTTTTCAAAAATCTTCAATTAATAGGGAATTTGTCAAAAAAAAGAAATCTGAAAAAAGTCCACCCAAAAAAAAGATAAAAAAAATTAAAGCCTACTGGGTCATACAATTTGAAAAAATCACAAAATTAACGATAACTTCTAAACTATGAAAAATCGTAGAACATACATGGGGGTGAAATCGATAGCTCTAGTCCTCACCTATCACCTGCCTTCGGCTTGACACCTTACAAGAAACACCCTGTATAATTTAATAGAGTAGATAAGCATGCAGAGCATGCAGCATGCATTGGTATCTGATCGTCTCCGGCGCTGCGGGATGTGCAGCCCTTCCGCCCTTGCGTAACGAGGCTCAGGCACCCACGCTTGCTTCCGCAGCTTCGGCTTTTTGGATCGCCATCGGCGCCTTCGGCGCCTCGGCGACCAGCCTCAGCCGCTCCAGCTCACCCGGGCGCCTGAGCCTCGTTACAGCGGGCGAGGGCTGCCCTCCCTCCGCGCCTCCGGCTTTTAAATTACACTCTAGGGGTAGGGCAGACAAGACTACGTGGAGTCGGTTTTCCAGCGATTCGTTTCTGTCACGTTAGTTTTGTGGCACAAAATATTGCCTGTTTTGGACCATTTCAAATTAATTTAATGTTAAAATACGATTTAATACGAATATAGACATCATGATTTTCAATAATATGGATAAATACACTTATGAGTAATAAATTTATGAAAACAAATATAAGGATACATCACATTTATGAATATTATAGTTATTTATTCGAATGATTATGAGTTTCGATCATTAGTATAGAAAAATATATGAAAACAAATATTAGTAAAAACTAAGTGTATGATTAGTGATATTATGAATATCAATGATTATGTTTTTAAATATGTAGGTTTTAAATTTTTTATGAAGAATGATCATTATGGTATCAAATTGTATGAGAAATATTTTCGGACCTCCAATGATAGGAATTGAAAAGTTATGTAAGAAAATGCGCTACCGGCAGGATGAAAAAGGGTGATGATCGTCGTGCTTTGTACGTTATTGGGGTGGTTCACAGTAAAAGACTGCCATAGCAAAAACGGGACTTATCCCAACAAAATTTATCACCACTGCATCTCCTGTATTGCCAGGATCTACAGCTTGGCCTCCAACGAAACCCAACCAGTGAAGGTTGAGTAGTCCCGGGGATAGCGTATCGTTCCCTTCTTGGAACCGCTACCCGCTACAAAGACGATACGGTACGGAGGAAACAACAGTAGTATCCTTTTAAATATGTTTTTTTAGAAAGTTCCGTTGCTGTTTGTTCTAACTTACCTCGACTAAGGCGAAGTCTGTGTCTCCCCTGGTGCAGATGTAGTGGTCCATGTAGTTCCAGTTGTAGGTCTCCAGCTTCTCAGTCGTGAACGAGACCCACGACACTTCGTACGTGTCGTGGTTCGGCAATGAAGTTTGTTCTAACTCACCTCGACTAAGGCGAAGTCTGTGTCTCCCCTGGTGCAGATGTAGTGATCCATGTAGTTCCAGTTGTAGGTCTCCAGCTTCTCGGTCGTGAACGAGACCCACGACACTTCGTACGTGTCGTGGTTCGGCGCGTGGAAGCGGTAGCGGTAGTGGATGTTGAATGGCGGGTATGGGTGTCTGTAAAAGAGAAAATATGTTGAAAATGTAAGACCGAGTTTCATCTTCTTACTTGAACTTTAATAAACGTCAAAAATCTGTCAACTCCATATCAAAAACACCGGTATACTTACGGTTAAAGTAAGTTTGTGCAACCCATTTTATTCAGTCAATTTAAATAGAAACAAGAACCTAAATCTTACAGAAGTGCATAAAGATGATTTTATTTTAACATTTAAAAAAAAATTTGAGTACATTAGCCAACAAAAGTTGTCGTTGCAAGAGTGTAGCTATTACAACTGCCACAATTTGTAACAGTAATCTGTAACATTATAATTTATTCGTAACTAATCGTTGCATTCGTATGCTTTTGTATCGGATATTCACACCTTCACGGCTTTTAATCTTTAACCGTTTTACCGGTGTATTGTAAAAAATAATGATTTAACTTTATACCTGGGTCTATATCTCGTCACAGTGATGGTGGAGCCGACCAGCGTCAGTTTGTGGAATATCCTGCCGATAGACAGCAGATATCTCTTGGTGGGGGCCGCGTTGGCCGGTTTGCTCAACTGGGGGGCCACTTTAGACGGCGGGGGGGCCGCCGATGACGGGCAGTTCGACTCGATCATGTCGTTTTCGTTCACGCCGACAATCAGTTGGAAGCCCTGTGGGGTTAACTGAAGTTTTTAGTGCTCCACCAAATAGTGTATCTAGCTGATAAGTCTCTTTAAATGAAAATGAATCTTTATTAGTGACCGACCGAATATTCGTTTTCGTTTTCGTTTTCGGCCATTTTCGGCCAAAAAATGGACATTCGGCCATATTTTCGTTTTCGGCCAAAAACCAGCCGAAGCTTCGGTCAAAACGAATATCAGAAATACGTGAATGAGATGGTGACGTTTATCTTTCCGATATCTTCGGGAGTGAATCTGGTGCACTCATGGTTCCAATCAGACTTGAACAGACGCGGTATTGTCACACTCTTTTGAAGTTGTGAAGTGAGGTTACGTTGTAAAGGGTGTCCAGCTAGAATTTTCCAAGTTCAAAATTAAATACAAATAAAACCAAAGAGTTTTCAGTAAGTTTAATTGTTTCAAAATAGAGTCTAATGCGGATTTGAAATACGCCATGAGTCACTGGTCGGGAGCCTACAGACCGTTCGCAGTTGAGCAATAAGTATTTGAAATGTATTGTCGAATGATCGATGAATGTCTGATACCACAACTGCAACTGCATCCCGGTCAACTACGTAACTCTATTTCAGCAAGAAGGTGTCTCACCACACACGGAGAGTACCTCGATGGAGACACTGAGGATCAGCAAGTACAGGGACACACCCTAGCCGCCTCGGTCACCAGATGCGACTTTTTCTTGTGGGGATATCTCAAGTCAAAAGTTTACAGTAAACAATCCTTAAATAATTCAGGTTCTGTATGAAAATATCCGCCGTGAAGTTGCAGGAAAATTATTAACGCGATTTGCTCTCGCATAGTTGCGAATGTAAGGGTCCGGCTGTGAGAGTGCCTATAGTAAAACGGGCATCATTTATAAGACATTGCCTATAAAAAATTAAATCCGCATTGTTAAGCTCCAGTTTGCATTACCTGGTAATAAATAATAATTTTTGAAGTTGAAAAATTCCCACTGGTCACCCTTTATTTCTTCTTCACTTCCCAATATTTCAATATACACCGGAAATAATATTCTACTAAGAATTCATAATTATTTTTTTTGAGTTTTAATGCCGGTTTTCTTTAATCAATCCTTATCAAAATCAACTGTCAAACGTCATTATTTTTTTGGTCAAAACATTAACGGTTTCAAAGTTTTTACATAATTTCAGATTGGAGAGTTGAAGGTCATTTTCGTTTTCGTTTTCGGCCGAAAATTAGACTGCAGCCGAAGCTTCGTTTTCGTTTCCGTTTTCGGCTGAAAATCCATATTCGGTCGGACACTAATCTTTATTTATTTTAGGCCAATATTTGGTACTTTCTCCAAAGATGACTTCAGCAATAAGATGAGTAAAACAGAGGAGTAAAGCTATACACATCGGAAGGCGTCTTACAGTAGCAATTTGTCTGGCGATTTCATTACTTCTGTGTGAAAAGGCCCTTAGTAAGATATGGGGTCTCTAATTTATAATACGGAACCCTAATTATAAAAATGATACACGGTCATTGATCAAACTCAATGCTGAGGCCGCAATACAAAATATAAAGACTAAAAATACGAAAATAGCATCAAGACCTCTTTTACAGCCGGCACAAATAGATGCGACAGAACCTTAGCAAGTTTATCAACTTTTTATAAAAACTGATTCTACGAAAGATTTACCTGCGCCAATCTCTGCGAGACCAACTCTTTAAAAACTTCCATAGTAGTGAGCGGCTCTTTGTAAATTGCTCTGTTCTGCGCAAAGTCGGCGTTAACGTCGTCAGGCAACAGATTGTAGTCCGACACCAGATAGTCATTCTGCAGCGATCGCTTGTCGGGGAAATAGTCGGTCGTGATCGGCAAACACGCCGGGATCGTGAGTGATTTCCAGTCCACACCTAAATAAATAATTTATGTTAATTTTGCAAATCTATTTTTTGTTTCTTCTGAATGATGGCCATACTTGGCGAAAATTGACTATGGTTGAATTCTTTTTTTTACAACAACTAGGTACATATTTATTAATTTTGAACAATTTTAATATTCAACTTTAGGATGTTTATATTAGTACATGCTTTTCTGTGAAGTCAAATCTATTTTGTGAAATGAATAATGTTGTGTAAGTGAATGAAATATCGATATATCGAAAGATCACAAGAGAGAATCGAATAATAATGCAGATGCATATGAAAAATGGACGTAATATCGGTCTTTTATAATAAGAAAATTAGAAAAAAAAAAAATTTCCATAGCATTTTGGACAGCCAAAGCTCATGCTGATTAAAACACGGAAAACATGCAAACACACATGGATATTAAAAATATATTTTTAGAAACATGGTATTATTTGCAGCCAGAGTAACATTATTTTTGAATAAGCATGATTGCATCACATATTTGTTTATAACCGATTAACTATTCGTATCGAACTAGCCTGAATTTTGTAATCTATGAAGCGTTTCCAATAAATTGTAACTACAGTCCCCAATAGCTAGTATTAATCACTTTTAAAGCCTGTGCGTTTTATTTGAGACTAAACATCTTAACGAAATTGCTTTGAACATCTATCTAAATCATTTTTGATAATTATTTTCACTTTTTTATTTTAAATTAACGTAAAGTTTATTAAAAGGGCTGTCAACAACTGATAACTCAAGCGGTTAATATTATCGCACAATAAAAATTACAAAAAAATGTTTTTTTTTTGTTTTCTATTACGTATGTATTTTAATTTTGAAGGCTTAAAGCGTCCATAACTTATGAATGTTTCCAGGGCTATGTTACCAACATAAATTTTTAACTTACCTCACAATATTAGTTGGACAATAACATAAATTTTAGTGACAATATAAGGGGACATAAGAACATCTAAATGCGTGTTAGTGCCATCTACAGCGAAGCATCGCCAAGATGTCTAGTCTTTGCACTCAGGCTGTATGCAGTAACTACTCGATGCAAATCCAATGATATATCAAACCTATGGCTCGGTTCGCTTCGCGTTGCGATCGGAGGCACGGTATCAATGCGGCGATAGGTACCATGAAACATTAAAAATGATATGAACATTTAACATCGCTGACAAACGGGCTATTTAAAAACATATGCCACATTTCAATAAAGCTACATAATATTGATAACCCAAAATACATCAATCATAATGGACTCTTGTTATGTAGATGATTTGATGTTCCAATCACCCCTCCAATTTACTGAAATTTGTTAGGTTGTTGATGATTTACATACACACATGAATGATATTATAGTCTGATATTATTATAGTCAGGTAATTCGAAACAAAATCTCAACAATGATGAACAAGTATTGAATAATGCAATTTTTTTATCATGCATAAAAAATAAATAAATGTAATCTCAGAGCATTTTTTAACATAATTACAAAGTTTTTAATCTATTTTAAACTTCAATACTGTTCATCGACCAATCAACACCTCACTCACACGTTCACTTTCTAGTTGACGTCACAAAAACACATTTTCAAGATGGCAACACCAACCTGTGGTAAGGGCGGGCGTCCACTCCTGTTCTCCCGTCGCGCCCCACAGTAGGGCAAGCGATGCGTTGTTAGTGGTGGATGGAGGCCCTAAAGCGGCTCCAAACACGCCCCCTGTGTTCGACGTACTGATCATGCGCTTGCGCCCAATCACGTTACCTGTCAATATATCTATTTAAAATGGTAAAATAATGATTTGAGAATATAAATCAGATATTTTTCCTGGAACAAAGTAAAATAATAACTAAAGTAGGATTCCTCCCGTAAATGAAACTACTGCACAGAGGGCCCGGCAGAGGTCAAAAGTCGAAAAAATCAGTTGTCTATTAATCTTTTTTTATTCACGCAGATAGGTAGTTTAAAACCTCTAGTTTAAGAAAATATAGAAGTACCAACATGTTTCTTAACAAATTGGTATACTTTTACGCGTCAGAAGTCATTGATTGCAAGCCTAAGAACGGTTGCTATCAGCGCGTCCTAAGTTTATTGCTTTGTTTATATAAAGTTTTGTTTATAAATTGTATTTAAAACTAGTGCATTTAACAATGGAAATCCTGGAAAAAGGTAATGTGTAACTTGTTGTCAAAATTTTAAAGTTATATGGCAGGTATTAACATGTCAAATATGATGAAAATAATTGATAATTCATTGAATATTTTTAGACTTTTAGTTTAGTTCCCCGTCGTGCCCCGTAACAATTTATACGTCATTTGTTAGCTGACAATACGCTTTATTATATTTTGTATGCAATTTCACCCAAGAGTACCAAAGGTCTTGACAGTAGAGGTCCAAAGTTGCATTATTAACTTAGTTTTGAAATCCAAAACAATTTATTTTTCTGTTCTAGGCTAAGAAATTCATTGCTCGTTTTCAAGATTGTTTGTATTTGAGCAATGGAATGTTACAAAAGTCACGAATGCTGAAAAGTCTCGTCTTGTGTACTAGTATCTAAAGTTATCATTTAGCTAGTGATGAGAAAAATATTGACATGAAGAATTTAGAAAATAAGAGTGTAAAAAAATTGTGTGTATTTTAAAAAAGCATCTCAGTCTACAAAAGTTTTCAAAAATAGACATTCTGACTGGTTAAGCGATCCTTATATCACTGGTTTGCGAAATTTGCCTAAAAAAAGGAAGTCTTCTTTACCCAAAGAGTGTATTACTTTAATTTCAGTAGAATAATATAATATTATACAATGTTTCACAAAGTATTTTATTATGTTAGGAAGTTTTCCACTTTTGACCGCTGTTACATAGACGCGGGACCACCGTGTACTGGTACCAAAGGTGTCTAGTTACAGTAAGACAAGAAAAAATTTACCCTTATTCTAGAAAATCACTGTTTTGTTTCTTTACTTAACATACTTAAAATCAATAATAATAATACTTCTAAGGCCCGATTCGACCAATATTTTATCCGAGAATAACTCCTGGTATAACTGGCACCTTTACAGCTTCAGTATGGGAAATATTCAAAACTGACGATTTATTCTGAGATTAATATTATTTACTATTGTTTGGTCGAATTCACCTTTAATATTTATAAATACGAGTGATAAAAAGTAAGTCAGTTATGTTACCAGAGTTATAAATAAAATATTCAACCCTGACACCTGACACCTGAAAACAGATTTCTTATCTAATATAGAAGTCTATTTAAATTATTTTGTTTTCAATGCTCACCATCAACTTGGTATATAGGGTGATTGTTCCCGATGGACGATCCGTTCTCCTTGGGCTCCCGAAGGTGGTCAGGCCTGGAGGTCGGTTCTCCGGCAGGTCGCGCTTGGTAGTGGTGCTGTTGTATCAGCACTCCCGTGGGACCTGGATGAGAGCGATTGTTAAAATAGTAAGACTTGCTAAATGAGTAGAGCGAGAGAGAGTATATGACACTCATAAAGGGTTCATACTCAGAGAACAATAATTAACAAACAAGAATTTGTAATACGCGTACATATTTGAAGACATAATAAAGATTTTTATGATATTTCCTAAATCCAAACATACATATTTCGTAATTGAATGATGACGATAAACTACTGAAATCACAATACCTTTAGGGAATATATGCGTCCATCTTCGTCTGTTACTGGTCAGTTTGACAGTAACGTGAGAGGGGTCGAACGGATTGATCAGTGCACGACCGGTCCGGATAACCGGCTTATGTGACGAGATAGAACTCCTCGGGGATAGCCGGTTCGAAGCCAGCGGGGAGTCAGGCACGTCGCTGCTGGAATCGTATGCGGCTGGCTTGTCTGGAACCAAAAATTCTGTTTAAGTTATAAATAAGTTTTATTTGTTTTCAAGGTAAACATACAAATTGTTTTAATCTCATACATACATCTGTACTATAATAATATAGGGCCCCACGCACGCACAGCATTTGCCACGGGCCTCGGATGGTATAGTTACGCCACTGAGCAGAGCATCATGAAAGTTGTTTGCGAAGAAAAGTCGCTGACACATCTAGTGTAACTATACAGTTCAAACAGTTTTGCTAAATTACTATTGTGTGTGATACAAATTATAAGTTCCATGTTGTATATTTATATTTACGAATAAGCCTTATTCAAGTTATTGTAGATGCTTACTTGCACTAATCGTCAACATGTCCCCTAAACTGTGATGTATGTCCGGGTCGGACATTTTCCTGTGGTGTGAAGCGGGAGGGCTCCTTCTGTTTATTCCCTCCAAGCCTGCCACAGACGTCTTCTTCGTTCTATTCACTTTTTGTACACTGAAATGTAAACAGTGAAACATGTAAACAAATATACGAGTGCTGATGCAATTATAGTATTGTTCCTTTTTTTGGTTTGTTGCCTCAAACCGTTGCAAGCATAAACGCCTGAGTGACCAATCAGGTTTTCGTACACTTGGAAATCATAATCTGTGGCAATTATCTAGCCTTTGTTTGTGCGCCCAGAGCGATATTTAATCGCAACGAACGGTGCTTCAAGGCGTATAAGGCTAAGAACTCATGGTGCGATTTTAACCCGCGCCCGCGGCGGTTGCGGGCCCGCAGCTTCTGTAGAATGCAAATACTTATGTAAAAACTAATGCACAACTCACGACGCGGTTTGCGCCAGCAGCGGGCACGGTTGTATGCGGGTCCCGCGACACCGGCGGGCGACTAGTAGAATCTCGCGGGCCGCGGTAACCGCAGTCTCGGCGGTTTTCGCCCACGCGCTCTGCGCTTGATCGGCGGGCGACCATTTTGTACCAGTGACTTAGAGCGGGTGAAAATTCTTAGAATAACCGCGCAAATAACCGCTCCCGTGACTTTTGAAATAAAACCGCAATACCACAACCGCCGCGGGCGCGGGTGAAAATCGCGCCGTGAGTTCTTAGCCTAACACTGGGAAATACAGCGGCAGAATTCAAATGCATGAGATAGTGGTACTAACATAAAATGTAGCTTCTACTAGCGATGGCACGCACTCCAAAGCGGTGTTCAGAAATTATGTATGTACATTCGTAATATTTGGTTGGTCTTGGTTATTTATTATTGTATTTTATGAATCTAACTAATATAGTACAAACACATTTCGCTATGGGTAAACAACAATGATTTTAGCAAGTATAATAAAATTATTAAACCATCATCAAATTATTACCAAGTGCTGTGAGCCGGCGGCAATTGAAATACTTGAGCGTCATACGCATCGTAGTCAAATATCGAGTTGTGCATGTACTCGTCTTCCTTCACCAGTTTCCCTTTGCGTTCATCCTCATACATTTTCTTCAGAGGCTCCTGGCTTTTCCGCGGGGGCAATTTGATTCTCGGAATGAAGTTTGAATATGCGACCTTTTTGTTCGTGGAATAAAAAGACAAGTTGATCCAATGGGGCATAGAGTAGTCGTCTATGGAATTGAGGTTGTTGTCTTTGTTGTGGAATTTGAGGAGCGGGACCGCGTGTAGCGGTTGTTCGCCGACGCAAACCAAGTCGCTTCCGACTCCGTTATCTATGATTCGTTGCTTGGTGACGTTGGTCAGTTCCCTGTCGACTTCGAAAACTCCGACGCCTGGGGTTATGACCACGCTCAACTGTCCCGTTCTGTCGAAACATCTGTCCAGATAGTGCTTTTCAAACACTGAAATTGTAAAAGCAATATTAATTTATATGACTGGGAAGGAAGGGGTCTCATTTACTGGCATGAATCATATACAGAATGCGGACAGATATATTTGACGGAATTGAGTGCAATTTTGCACTTTATTTTTCTCATATGTTTGTGTAATCACTTTAATTGGTACTATAAATCATTATCATTGTTTCAACTTTATAACTGCCATCCATAAGAAAGTAGAATAGAAGTCGGTTGAAAATTAATGATAATAATAATGGGTCTATTAATTATATTATCAACTGAAACATTTCCATTCGCATACCGTAAATATCAGAAAAATACATCTACAATTACTTGCCATTTAAACTCATATTGAGGACTTCTAAAAAGTTCCCTTGGGCAGCAGTGGAATTGATTGCCGTGGGGATTTCCATGTTGGGTCTTTCGTGATATTGTAGAACTATCTTTTGATAATCTGTGAACAGTCTTCGTAACTGCAGTAGAACATTTGACCAGTCTTCATACCTCTCATTTTGTACTGCCACTCTAAAAAGATTTTTTCAAATACATATTTTTTGAACTTTATATGCAAGATTAGTTAGCTTTTAATACATACTGTACTATAGATAAAATTTATGTATACCTGTAAAAGTCTTCATAGAACCTCCCCCTATAGTCTTTTTGTAAACACTCTTTCATATGCTGAGGAAATTCTTCTAAAGACTTGGCCTTATAAAATGTTCTAGAGAACAGTACTATGGTAACTTCATGGTTACTTCCATTTTTCTGTAAACAATATTTCAAAAATTATTTATAGATAAATCCTGTAATTATTAGAGCTGCAAAAATATATGAAGAGATTATTTGCTTAGACATACCTTCCATTTAGCAAAGAGATCAGCAAGAAAGCCATTAACAGCTTTTTCAAAATATAAATCACCATGTATGTCAAAATCCCACATTTCGGATGACATCTGAATAAACAGATAGACCATAGAAGTGGATGACCTGAATACAATTTTTGTGTCTTCCGTAATCACCCCGCAAGCCACTCGGTCTCCTTGTGACCACATCTCGTATACCTGGCATCTTATAGCTCCGCCACAGTATTCAATCTTTTTGTTTAAATACACACAAGTGCTAACCTGAAATCACAAAGACATTGTTTATTTACCAATATTGTTTGTCAATAGATAAAATTATTGTTAGATAAAATCAATTTGCTTGCATAGTACTACTATTACTATGTAGTACGTCACTATATTTTATGTAGGCAGACAGCACATCAGAATACACATTTTTGTTGCAAATAGTACCTAATTCAACAGACACCAGAATGTTTAGCTTAATGTGCTCTATAAATCATAATCCTTACCAAGTGATTTTTCAACCTCCACATTTCAGATCTGCCCATGTACTGGTCTTTGAATGTGAGCTCCACTGAGTCCAGAGCCACTTCAGTGACATTGACGATATTAACATAAACATCGGCAAAGGTCCTAAGTTGGAATGTGGTCGCGATGCTCTGTTCCACACTGATTGTATCTACAAATAATCAATAATCTCTATATTAAGATTGACTGAATAAAAAAGTTGTTCAGGCATGAAGGAATATGTATCCTATGACTTAAATATCAAAGATCCAAAATATTTAAAAATTATACTCTCATAGTAGGTCCCTAAGAATAAATTTTTAATATTCATTACATGTCAAATTTTCAACACAGGTTCTTTGTAATAATATTTAAACAAATTGTCAAGTAATGGTTTAGGTATTCCATTAGAGATCCAATAATAGACTGTTAAATATATTAGTACTACTCCACGATTTAGACCTTATCATCATTGTTAATGACTTAATTAACAATAAATTATGTGACATGTCTTATTTATTTACATAAATATTTCTGATTGGGAGTAAAGGTCTTTTATCATGTAATATTTAAAAAACAAAAACATAGGGTTTACGACCATCTTATTTTGATAATAGTAAAGGATATTCCTACCCTCATATTCATAATGGAGGTATTTTGTGTGACTCATATAAATTATTTCGAATCGATTATCATACATCATCATTTATCAGGAAGGTTGAGAATCAAGTTGTCAATTTTTATAAAAAATATTTATGTTGTATTAGTCATGAACATTAGAAAAATATCTTTTTTTATGACTGGCATGCTGCAAAAACTTACCTCGTCCTCTTCCAGGCACATCCACTTTTGTAACTTGCAATAATAAACGTGGATAATCATTTTCAGGATGGTAAATTTCTACAATATCTTTTTCTTTCAACCCTGGATAATCCTTTAGGTTAATTATGAGATCCACAGCTGTAACAAAAGTATTATGAGGAATCTTAAACATAAAAGGATATTTTAAGAAGAATAATGTAATAAATACTTACGGCTGAAGCTGGACTGATGCACGATGAGCTTGAACGATTTCATGATAGATTTTTAATAATTTCCCATGTTTAAAATATTATCGAATCAGCAGAAAATATTTTTGTATAATTTAAACAGTTAATCATTTTTAAACACACACACGAACCACAGTAAAAATACAAGTTTATTTTCTTTCGGTTTACAATATTTTTAGTAGATTTCACTGACTCAAACAAACACTGCTCAAAAGTCAAGAACCATAGAGAAAAGTAATACATAGGAAACAAGAACCAAGAACCAAAAACAAAAGTCAAAAACCAAAAAAATTCTTGAGGCCAGCGGATTTTTTTTATAATCTATAATAGTGATGGTCAACACGAGTAGGTAACTCGGGTTAACTCGAGTTGGGCGTAACTCGAACCCACTCGAGTTGAATTCCCTCTGACTCGAGTTCGTATCGTAAACCGAATGGAACCGACGTGAGAGCTGGCAGCCCTGCCTGAGCCCCGATTACGGTAATTTTTAACGTCTCCAATCCAGACACGCTTCTCGATTCTGCGATACGATTGGTCGTTCAACAGCGTACGTCAGCTGTTTTGACCAATCGTATCGCAGAATCGATGAAGCGTGTCTGGATTGTAGACGTTAAAAATTACCGTAATCGGGGCTCTGGATTGGAAACGTTAAAAGTTTCCGTAATCGGGGCTCTGAGACACGTTTTTTTTTAGAAATTGTACGCTTTTGTTGCCTGTGGATTTGTTTGTTTTATGTTTTAGAGGTTTGATTTTGATGAGACGATGATGTTCATGATGATCATTGATTACGACAATGAAGATGGCGATGTTTAGAGTCAATTTCCCTTCAATATTCTTCAAGTTATATTTATAAAAAGTTAAATTTATTTCTTTGAACATTTGTCTGTGTGGTGTAGTGTGGCGTAAAGCCTTTGCTTTTTCTGCAAAAGAAAAGAATCGGTTAATCATCCACACGACGTATGTCATTGTCAGTGTCATTAGTGTCAAATCTGTCAACGAATTGTTTTTGTAGCGGTGTATCGCAGTAAAATACAAAGATGATACACAATAAAATTAAATAATAACCCAATCAATTTAACGGTGACTTTGTACATTTCAACTGAAATTTAAATATTAACAATGTACTTATCAGATTTGAAGGATTTGATTAGTAGTTTAGCCGTAATAACTACAATTTTACAGTTTCTGTCCGGCACGTACGTAACTAATAAATTTGAGCTATTGTTTGAAACACATTTTGGCCTCGTTTGCGCATATTTTAATGTTCTTTTTATTTTAGCCTTGTATGCAAGCAATATGTGGTGAATAAAACAACAGCCGAGGCAACTCCACTGCCTTTTTTATGTGGTGTCCTATCGTAAGAATTTTTTAAATATTTTTCGTTCGTTTTGCCAAATAACTAAGGTTTTCTACGATAGGTACCTATTTGTAGGAGATATCAAAATGTAGTGGTGTAATTTTTAATAACCATCTTCAAGAATATTTCTTAGGTTAAAATTCACAATAAATTATTACATCTAAAAAAATAAATTTTCGTCATTTATTATTCCTAGTGTATTATTGCTATTACCAAGCTTCTAAGCAAGTGAAAAAAAAGGTTTTTAAATTATTAAAGGATGTTTATTTTTATTTCAGGGCTGGCTTTTGGCTTTTGTATGGTCTCACAAAACATGACGACAAAATAGTACTAGTCAATGCTATAGGTGTGACTCTCATGGCATCATACACAGCTGTGTTTTATGTTTTCACATTCAAGAAGTCCTCATTATTGAAGCAAATATTTGTAATTCTTAGTCTTTTGCTCTTTATAATAGTTTATGCTTACACAGAAGAGGACAGTGAAAAACTACTTGGTAGATTAGGTAAGAATAATATTTTATATAAAAAGTAAGTTCTAATAATAATAAAGTTATTAATAACATAGAATGCTGACAAAAATTAGTATTAACTTATCTTTTTTATTGTACATATAAAAATATTAAACAAACATTGTTATTAAAATAAGTAATAAAATAAAACAAAGCTAATTAATATAGGAAATATAATATTACTTAATAAAAATGGTACACTGCTTCCTTCCTAGTAATAAACTTGTCAATTAGCAACATATAACTGTGTTACATACAATTGAACACATTATATAATAATTTATTATTTGTTTCCAGGTTTATTAGCATGCTCTCTAACGCTGTTAACAATTGCCGCACCGATGAGTAAACTTTTTTACGTCATAAAAGTGAAGAGTACAGAATGCTTGCCATTTCCAATGATACTTATGTCATTTTTCGTATCATTTCTGTGGTTCCTGTATGGTTGTATTCAAGATGACACATATTTGGTGGTCAGTATAATTGGTATATTTTTATGACTTCTAGTCAGGTCATTTAAAAGCAATAAATAATTAAATTGAGAATCTACTCAAAAGCTACAACAAAATTCTTATGAACTTTTTAAACAGTTTCTTTGAGATAAACTAATATGGTTGATTATGGCGTACATAATAATAAAGGATTTGAGTTGTTGTGCCATGTTGTATATTCCTAGTTTTGAAGAATGTTTTTGTTGTTTTTCAGGTGCCGAACTTCATAGGAGCAGCTCTAGCAATGGCTCAACTTTCACTATTTGTGATGTACCCCAATAAACCCCAATCTCCTATTTTGGGTAAAAGCATTTTGGCTTAAATTTAACTACCAGTTCAGCCAGTCAGTGCCTCCCAACTCATGTGTAAGTATTTAATTAGCAAATATTATTTATGTTAAGCATAATTTTGTTACAGTATTGATTTAAACCTTCTCATTTTCTCAGTAAATTAAGTATTTATTTCAATAAGAACTCAAAGGCATTTTTAAAATTTGAGAGAGTTACTATGTAGATACCAAACTAGTTAAGTAATAATATTATACTGACTATGATAAATGATAACATCCTGTTTCCTGCTCATGTAATCATGATGCAAAACTATTACTTACTCAATGAGTGTATTTTAATGTTGCAACAATTATAATTATGTTTATAAAAACAAATTTATTTGCTACATGTAATTACATTAAAAAAACAGTCTTGGCATATCTTATACTATTTACTAAGTGCAGAATAGGTTTTTTTTATTTAAAATATTTTTTATTAAAATATTTGAATGCCTATGAGCCATGCCTATCAAGAAAAAATATTTTGAATAATCTCAATAATAAAGATCTAAACTTATGTCATGACTGAAGTATTTTTTACCTTATTCTAATGTGTTTTTTGTTACCTATTGTGACAATACTAAAAGTAAAAATAAACTAATTGTTGCTCAAGTACAAAATTATTATCATAAGTATTTTATGTAGATTTAAATCAGTTTATTACAAATAATATATTATTATTATTATTTCATGAAGAAGCTAACCTACAGACTTAATAGACCTAATTTTGAGTTAGATAACATTTGTGAATATTGAAATTATTATCTATAATGATATGTGATAACTCTCATACTCGTATACAATGCAAGTATACATTTAGTACTTATTATAATTAATTTAATTAGGTACAAAAGTGCTTTAACAGGCAAAATTATGGTATCTACTTCCCTAATTATGAACTGTGTTAATAAAAGGTATATTTATATTTTAATAAACGTAAACATATTAAATGGAAGACTTTAATTTATTTTAACACGTCTATTTTTTTAGCTACGTAAAAAGAGGTGTACGCAAATCGCAAGGACACATGCAAGTGTATCCAAATTGCCCCAGTTACTTGCACATGCCGTTAACAAGCGTGCTATCTACTTTTTCGTTTTGTGTGTATCGCCGGCCGCCTTATCTAAATTAATTTACACCGAGAATATGCTTAGTAGTATGTGGTAGTATTGCCTTTTGCGTCGTCTACCTCAGAGCAATTTAAATTCTTTTGGTAGATCGGTATATAAAAAACTCTATAAAGTATTAAGTACATTCAGCTTTCTTACGACAAGTACAAAAAGTTCTATCCGTAACGTTAATGGTGCAGTTAGCTGCACTTTTGTGAGATTCGATCACGCTAACCGTCCCTACCATTTCCATGGTCGTGTCCTTCCGAGACACGGTAGCCTCCACTGTGATGTTACCAGGCGTCAAAGAAAATGCTGTCACGTAATATAAAGTAAAGTGACTATAATAAAAGTGAATCCTCAAAATCTTTTGAAGATTTACATTTTGGCACGACCAACACGGTTTAGTTCTGAAGTTCTGAACCATTATCTTTATTTCTTTCACTGCATGAAGAACGCTCTTAATGCCCTCGGAGTCATGAACCTCAAGGGGATATAACCTATGGCAGCTACACCACTTCATATGGATACCGACGTCATCGCAAGTACGGTTTAGGCTAACAACATTGAAAATACTACGGCATTTTGGGCAACCTTCAGAAAAATCCCCAGTGTAATTGACTGAATGGGATATGCCGTGAATTGCAACTAACGTATTATACAAATCATATGGAGTGAGCAACTTAAATTCGTTTGCAACGGATGACCTGTAGAGCAGTGATTGCTGTCCCTTAAATCTGCTTGGTACCCACATGAAAAGCGCTGGCATTCTATCCTCATAGTAGGATTCCCCATGCAAACGATATTTACCAAACCTAGGTCCATGGTCGCTGAAAAATATTACAAATGTGTTTTCCAAGACTCCTGTGTAAGACAGCTGATTAAAGAAGTTTTCGAACATTTTATCCGCATATTGAGGATGCTGCAGCGGGTCGTGGCTGTAGGAATTCATTCGAAATACACCGAAGAATGAGGATTGTCTGTAAGTGGTGGCAAAATCCACCGCAAAATCTAATAAATGCTGTCCAGAAGGTGCCTTTTCGTTGCACACAATAGAGTAATTTCGTTTGTAGTGTATAGTTTCACCGTGAAGGAAAAAGGTCCTAAGGTAGTGATCAGTGGGCGGGCGATGAAACGCGAAAGGCTTTTTAAACGTATCTGGTAAATGCAGGTAATCCTCTCCATAAGCTGTGACATATCCAGATTCTTTGAATTTACTCCAAATCAGAAGTTTGTTGCATTTGTCCATCTTCTTGGAGCATATTCTAGATATTGTTGAATAGTTCTTGCCAGTGAACGCCACCATAAAATTTGGGAAATTTGATTCCTCTACCTGGAAAGTTTCGATTATGTAAGATAGTGAGTAGGTATATTCAAGGACGGTAATAAAATAAAGTAGGTTTAAGTAGGTCCGTACCTTATGATATCCTCTAAAACCTAACCAAAAATTATCTTGGAAGAAACCAATAGTTCGGGGCATTGTCTGTGCGAACCGCGATAGTGACATGGAATCCATTCCAAGCATCAGGACATTGTATTTTGTTTTATCACGGGTATTTCTCACATCTCGGGCAGCATCAATTCTTTTAGCAAACGCATAAACATCGCTGTAAATAACTGCGGTTCTATTTTGTTTGTCAAATTCAAAACATTTTACATTTACAAAATCTGTGACCAGTTCAATCGTTTCACCATCCTGAATTTCTTTACAATTTGTGTATCTGTAAGAAATGAATTCGACTTAAAACTCCACTCCTTTGGGTATATTTCCGACCCTTTCTGTAAATACTTACTCAACGTCTAAATGTTCCCGGCCCTTGGTAGATGATCTCTTAATGAAGCGGTGGCAGCAATAGAACTTTGAAGTCTTAAGATAAAGCTTCATGACCCTTGATTTGATTCGGACCCGCACGCTTTGATCGTCCTGTTTACTTAGAAACACCGCTCGCCTGCCGCACAATACATCGTTCTTAGGCAGAATTGTGGCGTAACGGACCATTGCTATAGGAATTTGGCAACCAGGAGTATCGACCATGAATTCTGGAATAAAAACAGATCTAGAGTAACCTAATCTCGTCGCATTTTATCATCATCATCATATCAGCCACAGGACGTCTACTGCTGAAAATAGGCTTCCCCAAATTATTGTTAGTTATCATCCAGCCTAATGAAAAGGAGAGAGAGGGCTGTATGAATAACACATCCCTCGCTCTCTCTTCCCTGGTTGAGTTTTAATTAGCGGTCAGTGCAGGTACATGTAGATCCTTTAGGAGTTCCAGTTGTGGGATCAAAAGGTCCCGTTTCCAGCAGTTTAATCTTCAGTAGGACAACTTTATAGGAGTTTGTTTTGTGTTGACACAATAAGTAGGTACAAAAAAATTTCAACTTACTTTGCCGTCGGTCATCGAAGTCTATCGAACGGTCATCTTCAGACGTGTAATCGTATATCTCATTCAGGGGCACATGTTTCAGCGGTATGTTCGTCACTCGGATGAGTTTGTACGGTTTATATGTAATTTGTCTCCGTAACTTTAGGTATCTAGTTGATGTTGACGAACGAACCCAATAGTAAGCGAAAAGAATGATTAACAATACAGTAGTGGCTATCACTGCAAACCTTATGTGTCTTGCGCTGAGTATTCTTCTTAATTTTCTACATCTGGAATATTTATAATTCTTTTTACAATAATTCTCATATTATGTGTAGCGTTTTGGATATTTAAAAGTAATCATTTTTGCTCTGGCAATAAGGACCGTGTAAAATCTGTAAAACTGTTTCATTGCTTCATGCTTTTCAGCAGTACCTAGGTACTTAAATGGATTCGATGATTTTATTGTATACTACAAAAATAGTATGTAACGATAAAAATGTAGAGCAGCCTCAATTTAGACTGCCTTGTCGAGTAAATGAATCTCTTCAAGACAAAATGTATCAAATATCAGCAAATGGTTCAGAGGAATTTATCAACGCTGCAACGTTTTGTCTAGACCGGTGATGAAATGATCACTTTTAGATATCCACACTCCTTTTATAAAACCAGAATTTAAAATCAACGGCACCTCGAAGCTATTTTTAGAAGATATTTCACCATTACAATTTATATTTAATTTACGTAAACAAAAAAAATGCAGCATTAACATTAAGCCGTCACTTTGAATACTAAACTACGAGCGTAACAAAACATGAATGGAATGCATTACGCGCTGTTACTCGTTCAATGTTTATTAAACAACAGCGTAAAAATGAAACAAATGTGTGGAAGAGGTAGTATATTTGCTATTGTATCACCTAGTATTATATTATCTGTGGTATCACATAGGATAGGTAGGTAGATTTTAGTATAGAAGTGTGAAACGAAGAGGTCAAAATCCTAGGGAAAGGCGACATTTATTAGGGGCAAATTCACATCTTTTATTACTGGAAATAGTTGTAATGGAATTAATACTATAAACAATTAAGTTTTTATGAGTTTTCGAACTTGGGTATGGGCATGAACCGGTATCAGGAGTCGGTGGTAATAAAAGACTAAAGGAGGGAAGGACGTAGTAGGCTGAATTAACTGTCGATCAATAATCATGGCGCATTCTGCCGAAATATGTATCAGAAAAGGTACCTACATGGTAGAACACATACTCCTAAATTCCTCTCATAAATAAATACAATGTTTGTTAAAAATACACACTTTATACATGTTTACTGTAATATTTATTATAATGTATACTTCGTTATGATGACTATAAACATTGCTCTACATTGCTAAAGTTGCCAACACGGTTGCAAATGTTGCAATTAAAATGAGTTCAGAGTTCAGACTAGTTTATAGATCCTTTAGAAATTATTCAGGGTATAAATAAAAATAATCAAACCACATTCCAGAGTAATAAAATTAATTTAATAAATAATTATCACAATCACACACAACATAAACACACTATAATACAATAAGTTACACTTGACTCCGTTTATTTCTCATACAATCATAATCTTATTTCCTAGAAAAAAGTCGGTAATACTTAATCATTAGTTTATAAATAAGCATAATTACAGTCGATGTAAGGAATCAGAAACACAGTTTTGTATTAGTTTCTTTTATATTTTATAGTTTACTGGTTTTTTCTAGATACAGCGATGTAACTTGTTACGTCTTATTTTAATGAAAAGATTCCTGTTAAAGTAGACTGGCATAGTGACATAATTACGCCATGTGGGGTATGCTATTTTCAGTGTCTAAGTATAATATCGCTTGCGAAATATTTTACTAATTATGCGCGATTGTAAGGTACTTGCTTTACACTTCAATAAGCCTTCATACTTGTTCAATTTCATATCCTTTATTTTTAAGGTTTATAAAGTTAAGCATTTAATAAATTAGTACCTTGATATTGTACAAAAGAATTAGAACGACTTATTGTGTCACTAAGTGCTAACACTAATAAAAATAAAATGTAATTAGTATTAATTTCATATTTACAAATTAGTGATTGATTTTGTGGATTCGTGTCCTGTTCGAGCATTTCTGTGTCAGTCTTATTGAGTTATTAATGTTTTAGCCAATTTAATAGCCATTTTACATTCAAGGAATATTAACTTTTATATTCAAATATTGTATTGACTTTTATATTCAAATATGTATAATAATTAATTTGAAATGAACACTGTAGTTAACTTCAAACCGACAAAGTGACAGTTGCTAACAGGTGCATAAAGTTTATACGTCGTGATTAAAAAAGGGAAACCTATTTCTAAATAGTGCTACTGTACAAATGTAATTTACGGTCCTTATTCTAAACTCTATTTAATTTACGTCTACTAATACATTAGACTTTGTGCTGCTAAAAAACTAATGATTTACTGTTTAATTGCATCGCAGCTGCTTATACGTATTTTTTTTATTTTTTCATACGTAAAATCAATGTGATGGGTGTTTCTAAAACCCTTTGTCCGTAAATGTACGAGGAAAGAGTCAATAGCATCGTTGACGTTTACTTTCAGCCTTGTTTTTCACTAGAATTCATAACTATCTATGCGGTTTGTCTTCAAGGTGATTGCGGTGGTGCTGGACATCCTGTAAGAGATAAAAATATTATTGTCTGAATGAATAATTTAAAACACTTAAAACCAGTCGGTTTAAGATACATAACTTACTATAAGGTTACCGCTTTAGATTTTCTTACAGATCTCTATTCATTACCTCTGAAGTCTGAAGAGTTGAAATAGCCGAGGCCCTTAAAATTCTAAAGTAACGGTAAAAGAGTAACTTTATAATTTTGTTTATCCCGCAGAATAGGTGATGATGTATTGTCCAAGTAGCGGTATTTAGTCGTGTCAAATCTCTAGAATGTGACCGAGTAGCCACATGTTTGGTCAGCTGGAGCCCAACATGGTCCGGCGACAACCATGGCCAAATTACGAATTATAATGCCACGCTTGGTGCCATCAATGCGGACTCGCCTCATTTATATTCGCCATACTGTTATGGCGTATTAAAACGGTTAGCTTTGGTGAATATATTGCCCGATAGTTCGTCTCTATAATATAGAGTAACCGCATTTTTCAACTTCTATGGTAAGTACCTACACTGCTTATCAAAGTTTAGCTGATCTTTGTAAGATACATGTTTCTAAAAAGTGAGTATTTTCTAGACAGAACAAATAGGGCCACAGCTTAGAATAACTTAGGAAAAGTAGGTAGTTTGCCAAAAATACTTTTTAGCTTAGCAACCGATGTGGATGATGGGATATTGAAATTGAAATCATCACTGTCAACTTTCAGGGAATACTTTCTGTAACACATCGCGACAGTGCAAATCTTCGGGTAACGGAACGAAATCGACGAGGAATGGAAGCCAGCGAAATTGGCTACCAATATAAGGCATGGTACTCACTACAAACAGTGCAGGCAATCTCATCGCTGTTGTCCCCGCAGCCGTCTCGACCTGAACACGCTACCGCGGTGCTCCTGCACCGGCCGTTACCGCACCGCAGTGGACAGAAGTCGGCCGCTCGCCATCTGTTCGTATAAAAATATATAATTTAATAAATAACGTGGAATTATATAAAAAAAGACGATGCTAATGATCAGTGGAAAGTCTAACTAATGATAGGGATGGATGCCATTACAGACTTTTTTCGGACGGGCATTGCTGATTGCAGTGAGCTGAAAAAGCCAGCTTCAGATTTGTCCTGACGATTAATATGCATTGGCGTAATTGTCTATTATTATGTTGCAGTAGGTACTTAGAGATCAAGATCTCCTCAGCAGCAGTAGTTAAACGTCCAAATTAGAGCGAGATTTTTCCAAAGCAACTTTTTAATAACATCATGAATCAAGTTCTGACACCCGGAAACTGCATTTAAACATTCTCGATAAGATCTCGACAGTTTCAAATGTACCCGCTGTACGGTACATGCTTCCTGACCAAATTACGCGTACGAGGTGTCCGTGTCAGGTTCACGTACACATTTCGTAATCGGCACACGTGTGACCCATAACAGTATTTGCCCAAATATTTGACCCGCGTCATATCCAACGTCTGGCGTTGATGCGGGATTTTACACATGTTGGTTAAGCACAAATGGAGGATGAAACTTGTTTGCAACGGAACTTAGCTGTAAATTAGCCATACTGGTGATATTACCTTATGTAACCTAGGTATATATGCCATAATCGCAAGCAGGTTTAACCAGCTTCATAAGGGAAAACGGGATTCAGAATGATCGATATTGACTAAGTATCTTTTGTTCGTGGTGTGGCTACATTTTTAGGTGTCTACTATGTAGATCTTCCACTATTGATCTCAGGAGATCTGTATCACTAAAGGTGCCAAAAATAACAAGTACATAAAAGTACCAAGTAGGTAATTAGAGGAGTCTTACCTGGATTGTTCATTACATAGGTGTGGAGGCTCGTCAGATGCATCTTTGCAGGAGATTATCGCATTGCAGAACTCATACTCTGGCAGGCACTCGCCGGAACCGCATCTGAACGTATGCCTTGGGCAACTGCAAAATGAAAAGCAAGCATTTTACTAGTAAGTACTTATAGATAATGTTAATGTTGTTGCTTACTTATCTTTTGTCAGTGGAAAATTTTCACAACGAGCATTGGTATTGTGGAACACAGTGTCATAATATGTGCTTTCTGACAGCGAAATGCCAAAACATTTCGAAACCAAGCTTGTTTCTAGATTACCTATAATTTGGAACAAAGTGCCCCACGATTCACACAAAGGATCTAAATCTACACGTATACGTACGAGTATAAGCTCCCGCTTCTTGCAAATTCATTAGCAATGAGTAAAAGACAGACAGATCGATGTCAACCAAGGGGCCTTTTAACTAATGAATGTTTTGCCATCCCTCCATTACCTTTTATGACGATTCAAAAAAAGAACAATATTGTTGTAGTTACCCTTTGCGTTTGGTCGCCCTACAGTTCCTCTCGTCTTCGCCTCCGGGGCACTGCGGGGTTCCGTCGCAGCGAGACGCGCGCGACACGCAGCGGGATCCCGGCCCGCCGCATCGGAACGCGTGCATAGGGCACCGCTCGCCGGTAGCGTCTAAAATGAACAAAATTATCGCTTGTCATTTGAGTTATCGACAAGCAACATTTGATCCGAAAGATTTAGAGCCTTTTTCGGAAGCTAGAAATATGGCCTGCATTATTTTTCATTCATTTCACTATAAAGTTCACGTACACTTTAGCTTTATTACGTCATAGAAGCGGTATGGACGAAGCTATTCCTTCAGCATGCATTTTCAAAATTATATTTTCTTACTTATTTCTTTCATACGATTAGAAAATTGATGTAGGTTAAGCAAAAGGATAGATGCGGAAATGAAAGTTAATTTAGTAAGGCTATAGCATAGAAAAGAAAGACGTGCATTGAAAATTCGTCCGTGCATAGACAGTTACCGACCTTTACCAGTACCTTCACATTTTTCGTCGGAACCGTCGGGGCAATCTTTGCGGCCATCGCAGACGAAGTACCAGCTAATGCACGTTCCCGTCGATCGGCACTGTACCACAGAAACGATGCATCAAATGAAAACAGCACGAACTAAAGACTAAGTGAAAGTATCTACCCACTTAAATCAATTCGTATTTTCATGTTTTACCTGGAAAGTTCCTGGCAAACAGCCTCTATTTCTGGCAGAGCAAGCAGACGTAGAGTTGGTCCGGTATGCGCAGTCGCATCTCTTGTTTAGGCACCTCGAGTGAGGATCCACTGAGTTACATTGGGAGTCGGTCACACATGGCATGCCGAGTGATGCTGGACCAAGGTCATACACAGGAGTGGCAACTTCAGTCCGGATACGATGTTTATCTGGAAAATAAGTTTCAGTTTTATGCAAATATTTTCCCTGTAATTCTCTGCAACTTTTTAAAGCAATTTTACTGAGTGTATTTTGTAATTGAGTAGGTAAATATAAGATACCTTTCAAGGAAGATTTCTTCTGATGACCAGCTTTCTGTTGCTTTTGTTCCTTTGATGAGCTGCTTTGCTCCTTTGATGAGCTTCCTTTTTTGTTCGTGCCATTATTTTCGACTGATGGTTGTGTCACAATTCTGTATATCGGTTGATCATTTGCGTGTAGATTTGCTGTCAATTCATCCAGCTGTATGGTTTCATTTGGATCTCCATCTCTTCTGTTAAAAACTGGTAATCTTTTGACCGGTTCGGCTGTCGGGACTTTCAAAACAGCTTGCATCAATGGGCTGTCCTCCTGGGTGCTAAGAACCTCGATTTTGTTAGTGAACATTGGTAACTTGCTGGGGTGGATATCATCTGTGTCGAGTACTGAATTTGGTTCATAAGCGTCTATTCTATTCGGCTGTTTTGATGGCTTAGGATACTTCTGAGAAAAATCTTGGTCTTGTCCTATTACCGACCCTTGTTCAGCTATAACTGCTTCTGTGACATAGGGAGATGTTTTCTGCGCTATGCATTTTTCACCGGCTTGCTTGAACATAGAGTTACATGCGCATCGCCCGAACAGATTGGGTATAACGAATTCGCAGTGGCTCTCTTTGTCCCATAAGCGACAGTGTTCGTTGCTGTAGCACACGTGACCTGGTTGTGCAGCTGTAATGAAAAGTAACAAACAGTTATAGGTATTACATGTGAGCAATTGAATTTTATGGTGATTGACGACGCACGTTGTGGTTGGCAATTTCCGTAATCATACGGTGTACCATCCTATGCTCTAATAGACATGATACAGTTAACGTCGCCTTTGTAGTTTAAGAACTTATAAAGTCATTCAAATACTAGCTATTCTAATAAGGTAATGTCCACAATTGTGTAAGTAGGCGTAATGATTCCCATGCTTATTAAGTGTTACTTAATGAAATTTATTTGATTAAGTGTCGTGAATGTAGAATTACAAATGGTAATTTGATTGGCTATTATATGCTAATCTTGTACCGTAAAGCACGACACGCAAACCATACTCGGTGCTTCGACCTCAATCTAAGTATGAATCGGTGGCTATAATATTTATTTACAGCTACAGACGCTACAGTGCACCCAAATAAAATTATGACATGTTTTCTTTCTGTGATAATCATGTAGAGTTTCTTTCTAAACTTTCCAATCATAATGTTAATACAAAACATTTTAAACTCAAGTCTAAAATCTAGGCGTTCTGCAAACTAGGTGATTTTATTATCTTTCACCTCTCTAACAATACTGCACAAACATAATGATATGATCAGGATGATTACGACGGGCGTGATCTCAATACGTCTCTCATTCAGTGGCACCTAAACATAGTTATCTAGAATTTTCAAACGTGCGATTCTCACAGCATGAACTCGGAACAATAATAGAGGTGAATATGGTAGGTGAACTTCCTAGTCGCAGATGGAGGACAATGTTCTGGCTAGGGGTATGTCATAGTCATATAATTTTATGTCCCTTTGTGCTCAGAGGTAATGCAGTCTTAACACCAAACATTTGTCACGTTGTCAAAAGTCAGAAAGCACAAATCGTCGAAATGTTTCTTTTGAAATAAAGCCGCCGACACCAAACCGCAGGGCTTGGCATGTAGAATCCTTAATATTGTTTGAGATCGTGTTCGAAAACTTGGAAGTGGGCCTGCTCTCTACATCTAGTGTGGCAACAGCTTACTCTCCGGATAATGAGCGTAGTTCTCATTGGCCCGTTGGGTTGATGGAACAATTACCTTGTTTTTCTCACAAAGTTACAAGATGCAAGATATACAGCGAGTGCGAAAGGATGAAAGTTAATCTCACACGATCTTTTGAAGTTTTCGAACTGTCACTAAAAATATGTAAAAAAATGTCGGAACCCATTCATCAAGTTATAAACATTTTAAATAGGTACTTACCTAAACATGAAATGAAAATAAATCACTTAATTACAGCAACTCATGTTAGATTATTAAATCAATTAATATTGAAGCAAATCAATTAGTACGAACAAGAATCATATCTTTAATAACTTGTATTAATTTGTAAGTTAAATTGTAAGTTGTCATGTCAGAGTCTGCAATGACCAAATAATTGACATTTTACACAAGCGACGATCAAATTTAATAAAAATGTTCTAAAATCATTTCATTTGTTATGCATGACCAGTATTGACCAGTCACTAAAATCTAATTGAGTGGCGTTTTATAACTCAATTGTTGTTCTTTTCAAATGAAGTTTGTGACTAAACACAAATACTTATGTACACTCCCAGTCCCGTGCAGTTTCGACTTCGAGTGCAGATGCACTCAGATCGTTTGAGATTTTAATGGTAGATGGAAATAAAGAAAACACAACGATGGCAATACTTTCCCCATAAGCTGGAGTACGGAAACAACAGCAACAACAGTGCGACCGAGATACATTATAGAATTACACGGCAGCTTATCTCGTTTCGATCCAGCACAGTAACTACCGTGACTGGTCGCGAGTCCGATCCGAACGAAAACGAAAGTCCGAATACTCCGAATAACTTTATTAATGCACTATTTTATTAAATTACTACATAGAGGTAATAAATTCTTGGCTTTAGTTTCCTCGATGCACGCTTAGTGCAGGGATGATAAATAGCTTGAATTTTCATCAATATATCTTTTTTAGCGACGAATAATCGAAGCAGTACCTGTATAAGATTTTTGGAGATTACAATACGAGTAAGTTCGAACGAATTGAATGAAGGTTTCGTGCTCGTGCTCTTCGTTATTCCCAGCGACTCTACTAAAATGGGACTAGCCAATCTGTCCATATCAGCCATATGCCCAAAAGTAAAGGCAAAGTAGTTAAACATCGAAATAAGGAAAGATCATCCGGTAGACCCAGACAACAAGGCAAATAACCTCTCTCTAAGAGAATATTGCATCTGCATGTAACTTAGAACGTAGAGAAGCGATCTCGAATTGAATTTTGAAATTACATTGTCGGTATTCCAGAGCCTGTAGAGTCTACATGACACACATCAACTAATGATTTCAGAAACAAATGATGACGAAGAAAATTCACTTGTTCATTTCATACATATTTTTTTACTCATAGTGGAAGTCATTAACATAATATACGTAGCGTTGAATTTGTAAACCTCTGTATATGATTAAGTAAGAGTTCAACGCGCTTGCGTAAGACTTCCCAATGAAAATATAAATATATAAAAGGAGAAACTGACTGACTGACTGACAGATCAACGCACAGCCTAAACGGCTAAACGAAGGCACTTGAAATTTGGAAGAGACGTAACTTAGGTACCGTAGAGGTGCACTAAGAAAGGAATTCCCGAAATTCCCACGGGAACGGGAATTAGCGGGAAAAACGGGATTCACGCGTACGAAGTCGCGGGCGGCCGCTAGTCCTACCATATAATAAGACTTATCTATGCACATTGATATTAAAACAATCGCATACGATCCATAATGCATGTGCAATTATCGCCTAGCATGACCACGTAACTGTCAACACATTGAAAATGTAGACTGGCACATATTCCATCTTAAGCTTCCTGCATGATAAACGACTGTCGATTTATATCTACGAGTATAAATCTAAGGTTGTCAACTTTTTATAAGTAATTGTCAACTTAAACAGTATTTAATTGTGTGAATGTAGAGTTCGTGTATCTAGTTAGCAACTGATATTGTAGGGTCATCAAATTACCTTGCATTAGCTGAAAAGGAATCACAAATGACGAATAAGTATTTGGTAGTACTTAAGATTCCATAATCTGCTGCAGTCTTGGCAGTCGGTATGCGTATTTAAAGTTTTTTTGCGTGAAGTTTAGGGTCATCAAATGCTCTACTTTAAAGCTGTCCTTAGAATCTGAGAACTGCATGTACTGACTGCTGCAGCTGTTATCCAAACGACGAAAGAAGACGTAAAGCGAGAAAGCTTCCCCTACATTACTTCAAGCTCAGGATAAAAACTATTGAGCATACAACACTACTATTACTACGCGCACGCACCACATGTCTTGACTTAAGGTCCTATGTCCCCAGAGGGCGTCCACAACAGTCCTCCATCGCGTTCGGTCTTTGAGCTTCGCACTACATGTCATAATCTTCTATCCTAAAGTACTTAGTTTACGCAAGACTGAAGTTTTCAGTGTATTAATCTTAATTGACTATTTCTTGGCAAATAAGTATTTCATTACAGAGCTGAAAACATTATGATGTTCATATTTTACCACCAATAATGTACTGTTTTTGTATTTATGAAATAGAGCGTACAAAACATCTTATCTTTATCCGATTAAATTAGATTCACCATGGCTCTTAGATACGGCACGACCTCCTCCGATGCGAGTGGAAATTGGATTTTACAGTCGTTTTTGTAGTATATTGTGTCTTCATTGTAAAAATGAAGTCTATATTTCTTAAAATGTAAGATGTAGGCAATTTTAATGTTTTCAATTAATTAATAATCGGTTATGAAATTGAACAATAAATGTAGATTTATAATTTTGTAGGCCATATCTTTATGAATAGACTAGCTGTTGCCCGCGGCTTCACCCGTTCAGTAGTTTTTGCGTGAAAGAGTAACAAACATCCAGACATCCGTACAGGATTAGCAGGATTCGTCAAGTCGTAATTCGCATGTACTACTATAATATTGTAATACTATATCTATTGGACAACTAGACAACTTGGCTAGAAACTTTTTCCAATTAAGTAACAAACCAAGTCCGATTGCAGATTTTAAAAACATAATAATTATGGCAGCGTCGCGCCCCTAGCGCTACGCACACTGCGTAAATGTCATCTTTTTTTAAGCAAAAGTGATTAATAACTTCACGCTGGTTAAACAATAATTAAATGCCTTCCGTTGGTGTTTCCTTTCGATTTCTTTTCAAATAAATGGCTTTCGATTCATTAGTTACATAGTCTATAAATTGGCGCCAATGCGGACATTGTAAACAAGATTTATATCCTAAATTAAGTAGATCAGTGTTGTACATTTTTTGCAATGAAACGTATCAGTTTTTCTGCAACAACTCTGGGATAATAATTTAAGTACATATATGTAATAAAAGAAATGGTCGTAAATTTCTTTTCTTTCTTTCTTTCTTAATAATATTTATGGTTCACCAGCTTGGACGAATTAATTCAGTTAAACTGGTAAGAAGTTTATAACTTAATTTAAGTTTGAATTAAAATACATTATGACTATTAGTTAAACTACTTCACAAAAAATAAGTACGTTAATGTACTTTACTTATTTACGATAAAAAAACGTGAGCAATTCAATTTGACTGTCTGGTTATAAAAATTGATTTGACAATATTTACCAATCGTACACAATACAGTTAACCTTTTTTTGTCAAACTAAACTTTTTCTATTTAATTAATAGACATGTTTCTCAGCTAACATGTCTCGTAAATATTAACAAAATAATATAAAAGTGTGCACTAAGTACGATTATACGCATGTTCCAATTGTCGCCTCTATCGAATGGAATAAAATATTAGAATAGAATAGAATAGAATAGAATAGAATAGAATAGAATATTATTTATTTGGCACAATACACAATACATGATATAGGCACAATACAAGATTAAAACATAGAAAAAACAAAAAAGAAAAATAAAATAGATTATAAGTGCCCTGTGCCAAAAAGGTCCCTGACTCAGCATTAGTCGTGACAAAGATGCCACGACACTGATTTTCAGCAAGGACCTTTGGGGCACTGGGGTCGCCGTAAAAAAAAAAAAAAAAAAAAAAGAACAAAGAAACACACAGATTATACCTAACATAAATACAAACAATAAAATCATAAAACAAATATTATGAGCGTTTACGCCGTTTGGCGCAAAAACAGTACTTTTTCAACCCGTTACAATCGCCAACCAAGTTACATTACAAATATTATGATAAAGGCATAAATATACCTATAGGCAATTTCGTCGTCTAAATAGTTAGTCGATAATATTACACGTGAAGTGTAAAAATGAAACATGGTATGTAATTGAAAAGAAATATGTGTCACTAATATGTAACAACGATGTTTAATACCGATTGTAAATTCTATAAATCGAGTATAATTGCCATACTATCAATATTTTATAGCAGAATTATAATTATTATGAAGCTACTTATTACGTTTGATAAAGATCTAACATAATAATATACGTACGCCTTAATGGGCTCATTGAAGTACGAAATCATCTTAATTTTTGCCCAGTTATTTTATTAAGCCCGATTTTTTATTTATTGACTAATAAAGAAACTCAAAACTCTACATAAAGTGTTATCGTAGAGTTCGAACGAGTCAATTCTACAAATGCTCCTAAATACCAACGATTTGACACTATCATCATTAGCCTAGCTGTTAAGTACTGTTAAAATAGGCTTTTTTGTCAGGAAATGCATGAAATTGCATACCCACTGGCCCGGGGGAACCAGTGGGTTATGTGAGGCTCTCCCTGCCAGATGGGCAGGGCCTACTCACTAAAACCTGACGGTGTTCTCCCGAAGTCTTTGGGACGGAGCTGCGAGTTATTGTCCGAGCTAGACGGCCTAACTGTTAAAATAGGCTTCTTTTAATGTTGCTAACACAAATATTTAATTGCTATTCTCTTTCAGCCTATAATAGCCTTACGTATGTCATTGCTCCATCTAGCTGGCGTCTTACGCTGCGCTCAGCTGCTAACTAATTTTACCTTATTTGAAGATGCCAATAGCTAATTAAGGTTTACTTACGGGAAAGACAGGTATGTTTTCTGAACTGGAGATGGCCATCGGTGCACCGACAAACGCCTTCCAAGCAAGCACTGTACGCCACTTTCAGGGTGCACTGCTCCGACACCATGCATTCTGACCCCAGAAGAGTTGCTGTAAAGAAAAACATAAACTATTAAACTATTAAATAGAATTAAGGCAAAATTTTTCCTTCGTAATTAAAATTTCTTAGCGATTAAACTCGCTTCTCAAACTAAATTTTAAATATGCAACATTATAAAAATCGATTCGAACATGGGTTCAATTCCCGCCTTAGGCAATTCGGATTTTCAAGTTGCTTATTTATTTGCTTTAAATTTTCCTTGTTACAAATACTCACAATTTTTTATATCAATATTATTTTAGCCTCGATGCAAGGAAGTACGTAACAAGATATTATTAATAACTAAACTCTCCAAAGAGCGATGGAGCGTGCTATGCTCGGAGTTTCCCTGCGTGATCGAATCAGAAATGAGGAGATCCGTAGGAGAACCAGAGTGACTGACATAGCCCGCAGAATCGCTAAAATCAAGTGGCAGTGGGCGGGGCACATAGCTCGAAGAGCTGATGGCCGCTGGGGCAGAAAAGTTCTTGAGTGGCGACCACGAGCTGGAAGACGTAGCGTGGGCAGGCCTCCCACTAGGTGGACCGACGATCTGGTGAAGGTCGCGGGAAGTACCTGGATGCAAGCGGCGCAGGACCGGTCTTTGTGGAAATCCTTGGGGGAGGCCTTTGTCCAGCAGTGGACGTCTTTCGGCTGAAACGACGAAACTCTCCTGGGAGGAAAGTTATGTGGAAATGTAGAGCAGTGTCAAAACTACTTAACTTAGTTTTGATAAAGTTACTAGTCCGAGTTAGGACTGCGGTTACGTCTATCATGTGCCTGATAACTGGGATGTTATTCCCGTATTAAATAAATATCCTTGGACATTTTACACTACGCTACTAGTCCCAAACTAAGCAAAGCTTGTATAATGGGTACTAGACAACGGATATAAACATACTTAAATTTTTTTTTTTTCGTAAATACCATAGTAACACCCAGACCCGTCACAGAAATTAAAATTCATCATTTCAATTTCTGCCCGGCCGGGAATTAAACCCGTGACCTCTCGGCATAGTAGTCCGTTCTTAACCACTACACCAAACGGCAGACATTATGTATTTCTTTAGTACATATTTTGACGCGTTAGTTAAACTTTTTTAAATCGCGCCAATAATGTTTTGAATGAAGAGCAAAGAAAAACCTAGATTACGATTTGTAAAACTCTACCTACCATCATTAGCTACCTGCATTGCAGCAATAGGTATTTGTGACTCACGGTTTAGAATTCATAAAATAAAATTCACGACTGTATTGTTCTTGCAAGTATTGTGTGAAAAGAAAATTTGCTCTACATTTACACAAAATGATTGGCTGAATTGATATTTCTCAATCCGTTGCGGCAGGCACCGTTTGATCTGTCTCAGATGAATGTGATTTATGTGTGAAAAGGCTTGCCTGAAAGGCGGATTAGCGCAATTGTTCAATCTGTCTAGCTAGATTCTAGACTCTATCGCACGTGTTTAAGTCTGAAAGTGTTCAAGTCTAATTTTAAAACTTCGTTCCTTCATTTAGAACAAACGTCGAGGCGACGATTCGCGTGATTTCTTATAAATCAATCAAATGAGATGAAAATCTTTGACTGGAACCTATTAATATTAATGTCGACTTTCCTTTCGATATTTTTTAATTGTAAGTTGGCATACGTAAGTACGAATTATGTGTAAAAGTAGGTAAGTACGTGCAACACTAATTAATTAATTTGTTTTTTGTCGATATTTAAATTGAAAAAATTACACCCGGAACTCGGAACTACTTAAACAAGTCAACGTCGTCACTGATTAATTGAAGCAATTAACTATAAGAAATACAAACGGATACGTAATATTTTGAAATTTTATATTTTTAATCGAAATCGAATATACATATTATTCGTACATGTGGAATTGCTTCATCACCGTCATAAATAACGATCGAGTTTCTAGGGCCATCTCCGTTAATTACAAAGGCCGCATAACTGCATTCGTAATCACAGAAACTATTTACCAATCAATGTCTATGATTAAGTAATTTATTACTATAGCTGCATTACTATGCATAGCACCCAAACGTTTACCGGCACATAGTTTGATAGTATCACAGCCATTATTAAGTATGATTGGTTATTAATTGATGGTTTGAACGAAAACAAAAATGTGACTAGAAATCGCACTCCAATAAACATAGTCAATTAATTATTAAAGAATCGCGCTTCCGTATGTACATAATAATTAATGCAGGAGTTACTCCGAAACATTCTGGTATACTGACATTCTTTAATTACTTACCTGAATGAAATTAATTTCGTATCCATTTCCGTTTATGCCATGACGTGTTTTGCTTTTCAACAATATTAGCATGAATATTCAAGTTATATTTAGTTCTCTTTTATGTATAATCAAATGAAAGTGAGTTATTACGCAAAAAAAAGGAAAATAAAACACATAATTCAGACAACTTACTTTTATGCAACATGAATAATTATAATTATGTTTATTAATATAACAGTTGAGATGTCATAATTGTAGGAAAGATATTAATTATTTATTTATTACCACACATATTACCTACAACGTCATATGCTAATACCCGAGTTTACTTACTTAACAGATACAATTTTGCATTTACCCTCTTTTTTAATTACCGACCAAATTAGAGCTTTTGGTGTGTAGTATAGTTAATACACTTTTAGAAGTGGCAAGAGAGCATTTAGAAGTGAGTAAGTACTAACTGGTGGTAGAATGACACTTTTTCTGCAGTTATGAATTTCGGGTAAAGTTGGCTTCCACCACCATTTTCTATCAGGTGAGTAGTTAGCTTCCCCGTTGTGGTGAAAAATGGTAAAAAACTTTGATGGATGCGTCGATTGATATGTAACATTATTCTGCTGTGAAACGGTCGATTGGGTGTGCGTGACTCCGATTGGTCCAGTTCACAGATGCGAGCCATTCATACGATCATAAAGTCAAGGCCGGGTCAGTGAACCGTAATTTGTGACCGAATTTTTATATGGAAAATTGTGTCACTCATTGTTCGATGACTCTCTTGAAGCGCGCGCGCACGGGTGACTTTTGTCAGTATGATAATATGTCTCCCTAAGAGAAAAATATTATCTATCTCTTTTACATCGTTATAAAGATAAAAAAATAGAGACATAAGTACGGTCACACGTAAACGGTGTGCACGTGCCGTTAAGTTGGATGTAAAATAAAATTAACAGAAGATAGAGTCCATTGAACAAGAGTAGGTAACAAAAAAAAATTGAAGGTTGCTGTGGTGTCCCCACCTATGAATGTGGAGTTTGTGGAAATCTGTGGGTAGGCCTTTGTCCAGCAGTGGACGAAATTCGATTGAAACAGACAGATAGAAGGTAAGCGGTAATTAAACATGTTGCTGATCGAGCTGGTTGATACGTATTTTATTAAAATATAGAAAGTTTACATTAGCCCTCGAGGCGACTTTCTACTTCGAATTTCTTACGCGAAGTTTGTGAAAAAATTGATATTGAATCATAATGATTACATGTTTCTATTAATGCGCATAAACGTGTCTGAGTAATAGTAGATATTCGTATTAGCATAATTACGAATGTTCAGATTAACGCAATACCTTATTTCCAATTTGCTTGCTAAGCTTTTACAGGTGCTACAAAGTAACCATGTTCGCGTCATAGCGCGTATTTAGTTCTCTATAAGTCTTTACTAGAACATATAACTCGGGCCATTTACAGCGTTGGGCCCTATATCTTCATCCTAACGGTATATCATGAGAGCCCTAATTGTCCTTCTAGGGATTGAGCAGGGCTTAGATGGGACGGCTTATGGCTATAGTACAGTTATAAAGCATGCCAATTTCGACAGAGACATTTTTTATTGCATGCCCATGATGAGCTTCTAATTTTTAGGATAGAACTACTAACACACTTTTTGAAATATTGTCGATGTTGACTTATGTTTTCGGAACACAATACAAATCTCTAAACGGTGATAACCATTTTGTTTTAAAGATGCAATTTGTATTAAAAAACGTTATGTACAATTTGAGTTCAACAAGCATGAATTACGGCTAGTAAAAATAACAACTAACAAAACATTGGTTTGTTCAAAATCATCACTTGTCTAGTTTTTATGCATATCTGGGTTAATGTATTCACAGGTGCAGGAGAAAGAAACCGTATGTCACGGTTGCTGACCCTATGGGGTCTAGTTCACCTGATAGAGTTCTTGTTGTCTAAAAGAATAAGGAATTGTCTATAAATGGTCGAGAATTGTCTCTCAAAGTTTAATATAATAATATTTTTTTACTAATAGTCCCGTTAACCTCTCGTGGTAAGCTAAATATGCTTGTTTTACGAGTGACTTCACCACAATAGTCCAGCAGCGGGTTTCGAACCAGCTTTCCTTGGATTTCGATTCGGCCAGTCCAACACCGACACCACTAATTGTCGCTTATATTATAATATCCCTATTAAAGTTTGTCTGTATCATATTGAATCTATTAACAGCAACTTAGTACAACGTCTGACGACAAAAAATACCATATTTCAATCTGCATTCTGCTGTTACCTAAGATCTTTGTGAGGCCTAACATGCCAACGTCCTCAAGTCTTCGCAGATCAAAAAACATTCATTGAATAGCAGAACTCACCTGACCGAGACAAATTGGAATACTTTAAGCCCCAATCTAATTACCTCTGTCTTTTCATAGAAGAAAAAGACGATTTATCTTCACGAATGTAGTAATATAAGTTCTCGCTTCTTGATAACAACGTTGATGCGTTGTGGTAAAAATAGAACAACAAAAAATGACTCAATTGAAGCCTATATAAAAAATGGACGAATAAAGAAGTAATGTTGGTATGACTTTAAAACAGTTTATTTTCAACGTGAAATACCCGTAATCTCGCATCATAAGTATTTGAAGACTCATGACAGCTTTAAAGAGCTGCATGTGTAAATAATAATCCTTTAAAAACTCTACATTTTATAACTAGACGTTTTAATTGCTCCTCTATATTCTTACAAGTAATAATTAAGTTGTTAATGTCACGGTGTTATTAAATCCACTGTCACTTTCGTTATTATCATCTCATCACTCATTTACGGTCATCTTCTTTTATTTAACTCAAAGTTCCAGATACGTCTGAACAAGTGGTTAATAAAGGAGACACATAAATTATAACTCATTCGTCCTTACCGTTTGGTATTAAGATGTTCGTATCCCTTACTTTAAATGAGCGGGATCAATTTGCGAACCGGACGCTCCGACAATGATGGTGCCGCGCGCAAGTGCGTTCAATTCCGAGCTTGCTGCGCCCGCGCCGCGCGCCGCAAATAAACGAGCGACATTGGCATTGTAGAGGATACGTTTGCTTTTACGATGTGATTTATATTGAACCGTAAGTTTTTTTTCTCCGACTTATTTTTAAAGCGCAGCTAGGTTATTTTTAGACATACTACAGGATAATAATGTTTGATTCCTCAAAAACAAACCAACCAACATTTCAGAAATTTAAAGTTACAAATAGGTTCCGGGTTTTTAATAGAGCTTTAAGTGAACATTTTTATCATAAATATCACCTGTAACAAATCAAGCTATCCTAAGATCAGGTATTGTCCAATCCAATGATAGACTTGTGATGTGAATAGTTCACGTCCTACTTTAAATATCAAATTTCAAATAATTAAACTATAATTGTGATAGTCCGACTATCTATCACAGACCGTGGCAGCTCTCACGGTACTCACAGAGATATCTGACTGCTCACGCTTGGCACACTGACCAAGCAGGAAGACTGAATGCCGACATGACAGCTGCCGTCTAGACCCTAGCCTTTTCACTTTCGCGATCTTGATATCCAGGCAAAAAACCAGCCAATTATACTGTAATAGCTCAATGCTCTATAGGCTGATGTTATTTAGACCACATAATAGTAAAAGCCTTTTGAGCATTGAGCTCTAAGCTATTAACACCAGATTAGTTAGAGATCTTTAGATTTTTTCCAAAAACATTATTAACCCTAGAACGTCGCACGGCATGTGACGTTTTTCCAGCAAACAATGGTAAAAGTCGAGAGTTCAGCAGCGGTCGATGACAGATTGGTATCTACTGGCAAATTACAGACTTAGCTTAGACGCATCCGGACCATACATAAACATAGTTGTGGGGATCTTCGTAAAAAAAGAATGCTTTATCCATATCCAAATAGGAAGTCCGTAATTTTCACGTTACTTCAAATAGCCTCTAACTCAGTATGGTGATTAAGGGTTAAGAGTTTTCACTCAGACTCCTAGCCTATAATTTGATTACTTAATAGATAGGTACTAACAAACTAGGAACATGTTTTATTTATAACTTCGTTAGTGAAATTGATTACAGGTACTTTAATAACGTTGTACTTTATGATGATATTAATTAACAGGATGGTGATGGTTTTATAAATTCAGGAAGTAAGACGACATGACAGTCTGCCTGGTTTCCGTCATTCCATATATGCCAGTATGCAATTCGTTATTTTAGATAGAATATAAGTCGATCAAAAATCGTTAATGAAATGAATATGTATAATAACACATTAACCAGGACATTTAATAATTCATTAACACGCGTCTTTTGACATAGTCTACCTAATTGTCGCCAAGTTTTACTTAAAGAGGATAATAATTAAATATTTTGTGGAAAATTGCGATTTACGTCTTGTACGCGTCGTAATTATCTGTGTAAGTAATAAATTATGATAGTTGTGCCACGGGGCAGCTAGCGGTAGCGAGTTTAAAGTCCGATCCTGGTTGGCTATGCTGTTAGACTGGACGCGCGGGTCTTCGAAGTGTGTTAGTTGTATCCGCTAACATGGTTCCTATTTTGACACACGCAATGAACGGGTTAAGGCACTCGTAGTAATGTTCCGAGTTTGAACAGGTTGAAGTTTAACCGTAGGAAAAGAAAGGTAGCAGACGAGATCTTATCAACCCTAAAATACACTTTGCAGATGTCATCATGTTTATTTATTTTAAACTTGTATGCACAAAAGGCGGACTTAATGCCTTTCGGCATGTTCCTCATGTTCAATAATTATTGCATTTACTTTTCATTTTTAACGGATCCAATTATGTTTTCACTTATGACAGTAAAAAAACATTATCATTGCTAAATTGTTAAATCTCAGATATAATAAATGCTTTGCTAATTACATCACTGATGACAATTAATTATTTAAGACTCAATCACATAAAGTGGACAGATTCTTTTTTTTTTCATACCGAATTTACTTTTCAGTTTTTCTTTAATACTGACCATTGGTAATGTCACAAAATAAAACGAATATTTGTGGGTTTGCTTTAATTATGTGGGTAGATAAAATTAGTTTGACAGTGAAAGCACTCCGCTTTTCCGTTAATTGCGCCCACACGACCTAAATTAACTCGAAGATGACCAAAAATGGTCATTATTTTAATTCTTGTAATGAGCCGCCTTCGAAAAGGGAACATTTCAACATTCCGTAACAATCGGCCAAAGAACCGTAATCCACCCATGATCCACTTGCTCGATTTGGTCGCGCTCCTACATCGGACGCGGAAAGTGAGACAAGCGTGGGACCAGCGATAAAATAAAAGATCGCCGATAGTGTGATGGTATCGTACCGCCGTTGAGTCCAATTCGTTCTGCAACCTCTTTCGCTAGTCGGACCCAATCCGATTATTCGGAGTCTAGACACGAAATAGGTTCTGCAGATATCACTTTCTCAGATACGATCGTTCTTTAGTGTTTTGTAGCCGATAACATCATGGATATTGCGTCTTGCTTGACTTTATATTGTAGCACTGCGCATTTTCTTAACTTAATTTTAACTGTCAATACGAATGTCATGCTCATGAACATTTTATCTGAAATGCACTTTCTGTAATCAACTTGGATTTCGAATTATGAAATAACACAACAGCTGGACAATTTAGGTTGAATCATGTTCAGTTATAATTTATTATATCAAGTTTAATATAACTATGTGAACGTAATGTTTTCTAGTGAAAGTCATTAGAAGAACTCAAGTTCATTACTGTTGTGAGTCAGTTTTCGTCCAAAATGATGGCTTTCGGCGCGCACAATTGAATTAAGAGGTGTTGACTGCGAAGTCATTGTTGGGTCCTGGGAAGCATTTTGATTGATGATTTTGCATTCACATTTGTAATGGAATAGAGAATGATTGTGTCGTCACGATATCATTGTAAATGGAATAGAAATTATTGTGTCGACTGTCGACACGATATCATTTCGGGCGCCTTATGATGATGATAGAGAGGATCATTGCAGTGAAAGTAATTTGTTGGGCACCGCAAGTTTACCACATAAATATCATTAAGTGTTACCTCTTGCTGGTTAGCAGTGAAACCGCGACAGAAGTGCGGCGATTACATTAGATCGCTGTTGATTGTGTAAAAAACCGACTAAAAGTTGCACTTGCGGATAGAGGATTCCGTGCATTTTCAAATTCAGACATTTTTATTTTCCAGGTGCGTAATCTGGTAGGTAAGAAATCTTTAGACTTAATTTGGTATTTCTAAACTCTACACTGTTTTGACTACCAAATCATTATTTTATTATCTCTCAAGTCTGCTATTGAGTAGGAAATTCTGGAGAAAATTACCTTTAACAAAAGGTCAGATTAGACAAATTAGGAGTGATCTTACAAGGATTCTGATGTGTCAACTGTTAATTCAAAACAAGTATAACAGAACCCTAACAACAAAATATACCTATTTTAGAGATCTGTGGTCCGTCGGACCATGTTTACGAGCGGCTTAAGAGCGGGCTAGATCAGACAGGTGCCTTGCAGGGTCCTTAATGGTCATGTAAGGCGTTATACTGCCTGCTGCCCACGCTGGACAACTGAATTACTCAACTTTTTGTCGGTAGGCGAGTACGCACATTTACAACAGTTCGCAATCTTGTCTAAGGGCGTTTCTTTAAGAAATTCTTTTTTTTTAATAATAATAATAAATACACTTTATTGCACACCAAACAAATAACATAACAGAAAGAAAAGGAACACACAAGGTACAATTAGGCGGTCTTATCGCTATGAAGCGATCTCTTCGGGTTAGTCCCAACGGCCCCGGTGGATCTGCCCCGTCAACGGGGTGGATGGGAAAAAGTGTTTCAACGACCCCGGTAGTCATAGTCTTAGCGTTCAACGGGGTGGATGGAACACATCAAGTGTCAACCACCCCGGTATATCGTTTAACGGGGCGGATGGATCAAATCAAGTTTCAACCACCCCGGTATTTCACTAAACGTGACGGATGACACAGATCTAAAAGGTTCCACCTCGGTATTGCATACCGAAAATAAAACCTGTTAATAAAATAAAAAATAATAATATGTAAATAATAATCAGTTTTAATTAGTTTTATTTAACAGTCACTGTTTAAAAAATCTTCAGCATAAGTCTAAACAAATAAAGAAATTTTGACTTCTGTGATTCTAAAGTAATAATCATTATGTTCTGTAATAATTTTAGATTTTTTTTGTTGTTATTATTTGTTAGTAGTAGTTTAAGAGTTACTTTTTTAATAACATTAAAGTGTTTATTGACTGATAAATGTAATTGCGCATCTGTGATTCTAAAACTAATAATCATAATTTGTTACCGTGATATTTTTATGTCAATTTTAGAATACTTTTTTTTCGTTATTAATGATTTATTTAATTAGAAGTTTAAGTACTATTGTTAATCAGCACCTGATTAATGTAACTATGTATCTGTGATTCTTAAATAATAATTATATTTTGTAAAATTTTAGATTTCCTTGTTATTATTTGTTAGTGAGGAGTTTTAGAGTTACTTTTTATCACATTAGACTATTAGAGTGTTATTAATATTGACTGATTAATGCAATTGCGCATCTGTGATTCTAAAAGTAATCTATAGGTTTATGACCATAATATTTTGTGACAATTAAACTTACTTTTATGCTGAAGATTTTTTAAACAGTGACTGTTAAATAAAACTAATTAAAACTGATTATTATTTACATATTATTATTTTTTATTTTATTAACAGGTTTTATTTTCGGTATGCAAATCCGAGGTGGAACCTTTTAGATCTGTGTCATCCGTCACGTTTAGTGAAATACCGGGGTGGTTGAAACTTGATTTGATCCATCCGCCCCGTTAAACGATATACCGGGGTGGTTGACACTTGATGTGTTCCATCCACCCCGTTGAACGCTAAGACTATGACTACCGGGGTCGTTGAAACACTTTTTCCCATCCACCCCGTTGACGGGGCAGATCCACCGGGGCCGTTGGGACTAACCCATCTCTTCCAGACAACCTATGGTGAGGACATTAAAATTAAATTATTAAGATGATGATGATGATAATCAATGGTCATTGGGCGAGTGACCTTAGCAGACGATTGATCGAAACTACTCATCAGATTCTATCTTTCTTCTCTCGATTCTACCTGTACCAGAAGGTACCGATTTTGCAACTTAAGTTTGTTTGTATTTTTCATGACTAATCAGTAAGAAATCAACAAAATCGACTTGCTTTTTCTCTAAAGCGTCACAACAAAACATACTTGAACCCTTTCTTGCGTCGTGCAGTCGGGTAAAAAGGGAAGGCCTGACTTACTGACTCACCAACCCTTAGACCTAGAATTATTTTTTATAATCAGTGCCAGTACTTACATTCTAGACAGGTCGAGTTGTCAACCCTGGCATAGTATGGTTGGCACGTGCATATCCCTCTTTCACAGAGCGCATGACTCACGCCGCAGTCAAAATTTGATCTGCAGCTCGATCCCAATAGCGATTTGCTTCCTTCAGCATGGAGTATCTGTAACAAATATAAAAAAGTGCATAAATGTATAATAAAAAAAAATTAAAAAAAAAAAACTAAAAAAAAACCTCTAAAAAAAAAATCTTACTTATTTTGTTAATTTTAAACCTTGTACATAAATGTGTGTAAAGTATGGAGCCTACAAGTTCGCTCGTATACATTGGCGAGAAGCTACCAGCACTCTCTAAATATGTACATTCATTTGTCTGCATATTTAAAATACCATTACCTTGCAAAAACCAAACTCCGGTAATTTCGGCTGGAGATAAAAAAAAAAAATATACATATAATAAAAGTTTAGATAAAAGTAATTGCCTGAAAAACTAGGTGTAAATTCCATGGTGCTTTGATGAGTACCTAAGTTAAAGCCTTATCTGACGTCTACGGTAACTATAATGCTTGACCTCAGTAATTATAACGCGATAGAAGAGAAGATCGCCAAATCATTATCTGGCTAAAATGCAAAAGTCAAAGACTGGCTCTACATTAAGGTGTTATGTTTGCTCTACCAGCGCCTATATCTATAAGATTGCGTGATATACCGATACAAATCATAGCTACAACGAAGTACAAAAAGTTACAATAGAAGTAGGCACAACATGGTATTGCTTACTTACAAAATATTTCACGGAACGGCTAAAGCAAAAGCCGTGCGTGTCCTTTTTATTTTATGCGTCGGTCTGACATGCAAATGTTCCTTTCTTTTATGTTACTGATAAGCCTAACGACGTCTCATCTACGAACGCAAACATTTACGAAGAATTTGCATGCCAAGGGACTGTACCCTCACGACGATTTGCAAATGGCAGGCAAAATTGCTTGATATTAATCATGTTGAACGCGAAACTTATATCCCTTGTAGTTACTGCGAGTTTCGAGGTTTGTGCTATTTTTGTATTTTACGCTGGATTTTTAAAACCTGCAACATTCTTGCTCAGCCACATGTCGACCTTGGTTATCCAACAAGGTACTGAATTAACTATATTAAACCGCTAGGGATAAGGGCTAGGGTAGATCCTCCTGAATAATAAATTAGAAACTTGTAACTTTACGGCGTAATTTGTACTGTTATAAAGTCTGGTATAGTTTGACCATATTACAGCCTAACTGCCGTGTAGGAATTTATGCGAAGTATGCGGAAGGCTGGGCATAAAGTACCTACCTATCTAATATTTTCTTGATCACTTCAAATAACTAGTACTACCCATGTAGTTACCCAGTACCTACTTGTCGTAGTTGTCGTAGTTAAGGATGGAATTCTATGTTTATTAATTACATCTTAAAAATAAAAACTACCTACTAAAGTCTGTTGATAAAGTACTAATGAGGCTTGCACAATGCACATAATCGAAATCTACGCAGACAAAGTTGCGGGTAAAAGTTTATTCCATAAACAATATTCTAAAACGACTGAACTGTTTACTGGAAATTAAAGCGGAGCCGTTTAGTGTTGCATCTAGTTTAGACTACTTGTGTATTAGGTCATAGTTGCAAATTGCTATGACATTCCTTGCTATAACGTTGTCTTCGCTTATATGAGGATGTCCGCTTGGCCTACGCCGCTCGTTCATCATGCGAATGATAAGTGTCATGTTGCTGGATCAAGTGAAAATAGCCGAAATTATATTTTGAGCAGTTTATTTAGCGATCAATCACATCTTTACACAGCGTTGCTGATAGCTAAATTGTTGCTAATTACGTGATCGTAGGGTCACCATCTTGATTTCAGGAATTAGGAATGCGATCAAGATTAATTATGCTATCAGTTATTAGACTTTTACTATAAAAGCAACATTCAATTTGCAAATATGTTTTCACTTTTCTATGAAAATCTGCGCTCTATTTCGACGGCTTATTGTCTAAAAACAATAATAATATGTTGTCCTTTATTTATACTAATATCAAAATGAGTAGAGAGATAAAGTACTCCATATTTTCTGTAATAATTACGTACGAGCAGCGACAATGAAGAAATAGGCAGCATGATTTATATGACCTTAGTCTCACGTTTGGCGATAAATAAAAAATGAGATTAAATGGTTAGTTTGCCCCAAGAATTAGACTGAACTCTACAAAAACACCCTTAGCTCTAAGTACCTACCTAATAACTTTAAAAATTATACTGCGTTATTATTCCAGAGTGAAACTATTAAATTACTCGTCCCGAGGTTAGTTATTACAGTCCTTTATCGATCGAGCTATGTAAATGAAAGTTATGTGGAACAGGCCTATTACAGTGCATAACTTATTTAAGGTTCCGGAAACTGGAATTATACGGAAGGAAGAAGGGCGCCTAACAATGTACGTTTATAATTCATATTCAGGAACATTCCGCTTTGGAAAATTTAGTTTAGACGCTCTTGTATTTAAACAGTTTATTATATTTACATTCATTATCGTGTAAAGCCAACTATTCATGCTGAACACAAGTTTTCAGTTTTATTTTGCAATAAATTTCATCGATCAGATGTTTAGCTCATAATTTCTACAGCAAAAATATTTATAAATATTTAATTTAATTTACTCGAGCATACAACTGATGAACTAAAATTCAACTGTAAAATATCATTAATTATTCGAAATCAAATTGAAACTTGTATTGACTAGTTACGTCTTTTTGATTAGTTTTATTAGTAGGTTAATTAAAAAAATACAGTAACAATACTGAGAATGTGAAATCTGATTGATAAAACAAAAGTTGCAGTTAAAAAGTAAACATTGGACTCTAATAGACTTATGGCATTAGAATTTAGATAATTCCAAAATAATTTATCTCATTACACATTTTAATTCCTAAATAACGGATGCATTATGTTTTTATGTATGTTGACCCAATTGGTAGACAGCCAAATTTAGCCAAAGCACTTTCTTGTTTGGGATCAATTGTCCGAATAACGATAGCAAAAAAGGCCGGTAACCGTACCAGCATGAGGATTGCGGTTGTTTCGATTGTAACTAATGTTAACAATTATCCGACGAAATCGAGTGTAGGAATGGAATAGGCTAGAAATGACCAGAGCACGAAGGCTTCCATCAATTTACTGGTAAATCACTAACCGCTTTTAGTTGTGGGCATCGTGCAACTTGTTACAACGTAATTTAGGCTGAGTTGCACCACCTAACTTTGACCGTAACTTTGACCATAACCGGTGTTTTATGTATGGAGTTTGACAGATTTTTGACGTTTATTAAAGTTAAAGTAAGATGGTGCAACCCAGCCTTAGTCTTAGAACAGCAGTGAGATAGGTAATGCGTTTATACAATGTAACCGTTTGTAATCGATTTCAATTCGATGAAGTTTCATCGGGACTTCTACTTTTGTCTGTTACCTCTTAATTACAAAGACTGTCATTTCCCGATGCTGTCTATATTGAAAGAGATCTAATAAAGAAAGACAGTTGCTAGGATCTTAGCTAGAGTATTGTTTTGTCTAGAGATGATCAGTTTTGTGTTTTTATTTATGTATTTTTTTTAAAGATGTAACTAAACGATCATGATTTCTCGAAATAGAAGCAGAGTTCAGTCTCAGAGAGTCATAGAGGATCACAGTCTGTAGACAATGTAGAGCCATTGTCTACAGAGTCTAAACCTTTCAAAGACTTGAAGATTGTAACACATATTAATAAGCTTATTACTTAAGTAAACTTGCCTTCAAAACATTTTGTGCATTCGATAATATGCATAGAAGCAACCGAAACAAAAACTAAACTAAATGAACTGTTTTAAACGAAATTACTACATCCAACTCATTCAAAGACACTACTCATACCAAGAACTATACGTAAAATCGTATAGAAATAACAATAAGTTCATCATTAATTACAACTACCATGTAATTATAAATAATAGTTGTTATTGCTCCTAATAATTTATTGTCATACGAATAGATGATAGTTATCTAATACAAGTGCTTAGGTTCATTAAGAATAGAAAACGCGTTTATACGAAATTATTTCTTACATCAATTACTTACTTAATACTGTGTAATAGGAACTTCCATTCGATGATTAATATTTAATTTACTAACAACAAGTATCTAGACAACTTAACATTCATTGGTTTCGATAAAGGCCTATACATCATTTCTTTTGTTATTTATTTAACTTGAAAACGTAGCGAAATAATCATAAACTTGAATGGAAATAAAATATTAACTATATGACACATGCTCGAACACAGGAAGTTATTAAGTAACATACCTATTTTAATAAATAAAACCCTATACTTAGAGCAAAGAGGCAAGTATCTTACAATAAACTAGAGTTAAATAATAATGATTTACTTAAACCGCTCTACCATCGTAACGAAAGTGACATCAGTGTAGTTCGAGTTGCCAGAAACGAAAATAGGCACTAATTTATTCTACCATAAACGGTAGCAGGAAAGTAAGAGTGGTAAGAAATGATTTCGATAATTTACCAGTTATGCTTGATCATGCAAAAAAGTTACGTCAACCTGTGATTTGTGAGTTTATGAGAACATGATGAGACTGTCACGATTAGAAGGAGGTGAAAGATAACTTTCATTCCTGACAATAATGGTGTTTGATTTGTATCTGATCACACTTTAACGCGCCATCACTAAATATCATTGTGCCCGACGCTTTTCAAAAAGTGAACAACTCTATTGTTATTTTCACTTTTGTGTTATTATTTAGAAAACTTCCAGCAATTCAAGTTACTTTTACTATTGTTGAAAGTCTGTTTGGTTTGTGACGGTGACGGTTGGTTAGATCGTTACAGGCTTTAATTTGGAAAATTTTCTGAAATGGCTCTACAAAAGATCTAGATCTAATGAGCGATAGTTGACCGACTGCAACTCGATCGATATGTTGCATCGATCACTGCGACGAAAATAGTTTCTATGTAAGGTCAAATTCATAATAGGTAGTCTCATAACTTGCGATGGTGTTACTGCCCGTATTCACAAATGATGCTTGTTTAAGTGAAGCAACAAATCGAACGCACAGCGTTGAATAGAGCTCTGTGATCTGTGCGTCCACGCGCACTTTGAGACCTCATAGTAATGTTTGTGAATTAAATACGGGCGAATGAGTAACGATGTAATAAAATATTGTAAAAAAAAACCGGCTTTTTATGAAGTGTCGTCAACATTGGTTTACGACTGTTCGAATGTCTATACAATTATTTCCTCTAGTTTATGATCGTAAAAAGTTAATTAAAATTTATTGTAGGAGGCATCAAAACCTTGTCATCAACGATCAAGTGTAACATTTGCTACAAGCATTCGATTGCAAATATTATGAATCGAGTAATTTCATCTGAATTCATTACATATCATCCAATAAAATGACATATTTAGTTAAAAAGTTTTTTACAGACGATATTTAGCTATTTTAATGCTCCCGTGCAAAATATTTATGATGACAGTAATGTCATATTAATATTTAGAATGTTCTATTTTATTTTATTTTATTTTTATTCGGCTAATTTAATTAATTATTCGCTGATGTCAATATTTAACCAATAAATCTTGCCGATAAAACCCGTCAAACTATTTAGACTGTAGAGCGTGTCAAAGAAAAGACAGTCACAATAACGTAAATTAATTTAGTAAAATTAACTACAAATAAATTATTTATTATAGTCTGGTATAATTTCAACATCTACTATCATGTACTTAGATCTAAGATCCATTGTGAATATCTAAGATTTTCATAATGAATAATATAAAATATTTCATAATAAATCTACAATTAATGGAGTTTTTTTTTAATGCAAGACAAGGCAGTTATTTGACCGCAATCGCACCTGATGTTAAGTGAAGTTACTACTAAAATCTTTAATATCTAATCTTCCTATAATAGATTTATGGTTGTCGCAGTGTCAAGTATCAAGATATTTATCAAGATAACGCAAATTGATCTTGGGAGTAACGAACCGCGGCATAGGTAAGTAATTTATCTTTGGTGTTGCATTCAACGCGAAAACGCATCATTAAGTCATGCCGTGATGACACAACACGGAATGATTATGTTGTAATTACCCTACACTGATGTTATCTTCACAAATGAAATGTGAATTTTCCTATTAACGTATGCATGAGAGCGTAACATAAGGTAATGGGTGTATTTTGAAATAGAGATCTTGTACGGTGCGATTTAGTTTTATCGAGCATGTTATTACACGGTGATTAAAATCTGTCCCATAGAATGATTAAATAGAATCCGTTTATCGTCTTATGGGATTCACTGTAAAAAATAAAAATAAAAAGTAATTAAAAATAATTAATGTTCATATTATATGGGCTGTGGGACTGTGAAGCTGGTATGTTTGGTTTTATTACATAACACAGTAAATGTAATGCATGTCCGATTTTGTCACTATGCAAATTGTTCTCTTGGTGATAACGATCGGTAGGTACTTAGGGAGATATTTTCATATAATTATTCAGGCTGAGTTGCACTACCTCACTTTAACCGTAACTATAACGATATTGGATTTTTTTTGGAGTTTGACAGACTTGACGTTTGTCAATGTTAAAGTAAGATGGTGCAACTCAGGTCTCAGCCTAAGCAATACAATTTTTGTGTACCGTATTTATAAGTATTCGTTGGACTCTACCAGGGTAAAGTCATCTCACTTACAGATACACATGAGTAAAGAGCTTTGCGACTAGCATTATTATAAAGGTTAAGTAAAAAATGCCTGTAATGAAAAGGATAAAAATGAAAAATAAAGTGGTGATAGCCTTACGGATAAACGTGGCGCCACAAATGACAGGTGTTGTGCTGCGTTGTGCGAGATGTATAAAGATTAAAGATTTATTTTGAGATACTATTTAAGTATTTAATAATCAAAGACACAATCAAACAGTAGCTTACCCGCTGTTGGATAGAAGAAGCTCAGAAGTGTTACTAAAATTAGAGCAATTGGGTCTACCTGATTAGCATTTTCATAACAGTAAAAAAAAGTTTTAATGTTTTTTTAGGTCTATCGCCTCCTGCAAAGAGTGAACATTAATTACTAATTAGTAGGTCACCGTGTACTTTATTTAAAAACCAATTAGCCGACTAAAACAAATCCTAATTACTGGTCTAAGCGACATTTAGAAGAACATGACAAATTGCATAGATTAATTTTAGAGCAGTATCCTAAGACACGTTTTAATGTGACATTATTAAGTATAGCCACGACATTGAACTCAACAAAAAGGTAACTGTATATTCACACCTTGAGAAAGTTTCATGGGTACCGTCATTCACGTATTAGACACGACTAGAATCCAGTAAGCGGGTAATAAACAAATCTTTTACGGCAAACAAAATATTGTTATGCAGTCCGTTTTGCCGGCGCGTACGCAGTGAATGCAAACGTGTTAACAGTTCCGACGAACGATCAAGGCAATAAAGCGAAGATAGACATTACATTCATCTTTTCTTTTGCTATTGACATTTGTAAGCTTAGATGTACAGTCGAGAACGTCAATCTAAAACAAGATTGTAGCAACTTATGTGGTTGTAAAAGGAGTTATTTTGCATTAAAAATGTAGAGTCTAATGCGCTGTCGATTGTACAATGTACATTTCTTCGGGTTGTAAGTGGGAAATGTCGAGTCATGTTCTTGCTAAGACACGGATGTAGGAATGAATAGTTAATAGTTATGAACCGCAACCACAAGCTTCGGTTTCCTAGGAACATCTATAGCGTTTACAATTAAATGAATGCTCTCTTAAAAGTATGTGAAATTGAATTTTGCATCAAATATGTTTTAATTACATTTTTCTATTGTTATTTCAACTTACAAGATATCCATAAAGTTTAATTATATTGCTTTTTAGTAAAGATCGCGAGACATCGAAAGGCAAGCAATATCCGCCCCCAAAAATGCACACTCCTGGCGACCACGACCACTCTGTCAATAACGACTGAGAAGAAGAAGTGTATTATGTAGTTTACAAGTTCTGCACCAGGTTATTGACAAAATTGTTACTACCCTCAACGGCCATGCATGTTCTTTCCTCATGCGGCCCGCTTATGAGCAAAAGAAGTATCCATCTCGGGCGACACATCATGCACCCGGATGAGATAGCAGATATCACGCTCCAAAGAATCTGGAAATTTATAGACTCAACGGGACTAAGCAGTGAACTCTAAACACAAGGGCTGCCACAATAGATCAAACCTGGTCAAGCTGGCGCAAATGAAGGCCCAAAAACCAATAATAAATAAATACTACCCTCACTCCGTTTACCCATCTGGAATAAGACACTTACTCGTCTTATTCGTAGAATAGTAGGGCGAATGCTGCTCTATGGCAATAGTTTAAAAACTCGTAAACACCTGACCTGAAGAAGTAAACGAGTTCTCAGCCCATTACAAAACCACATTTAACGCGTCTGCTAACCATACCCGCATATTCGTATTTATTGTTTTGGTCTACAAACAGAGGACTCTACCAAACTACTAAACTAGAGACTAAAAGCTCGTTTCGTTTTTGCATGGCAACTGTCGGAAATTGAATTAATAGTTCAAGAATACGCCGTATTTAAGAAAGTTAGGATAAAAATACAAATCATAGATCCCTATTCTGAGTTAGATGTTTGATTTTATGGTTTTGATTAAGCATAATAAAAAGAAAAAGACATCAATCTATCTCTATAAAGTGCGAATTCGCGGAATTTCCTACGTCCAGTTAAACCTGATGTTTTGCTGCGGATTTGAACAAATGAGATATTAAATCTTTAGTAAGCCGCCAAACCTGTTGGTAACTGTTCCCAAATGTTTCTGCCAGTATTAGCTGTTTGGACACATTATTTTAATGGGAAATGTATAACGAACTACATTTCATAAAGATAACGATCTACATGTGTCAATAGAGACATGTAAAGTGGTCCCGCGTAGTTTTTATGATTTTAATCATAGTTATTGGTTATAAAATAACGCCCTCTGGTATCCGACCTGCTCATGACTTAACAGTGCTACAAGTTTAAGATAAACTGCGTTTAGTCTTTAATTACTTAACGGCATCTAAATTTCTCGGATAATTAATAAATTTCCTGGTTCATTCAGAACAAGAATTAATTATAATAATATGGCGCCTATCTTGCGTAGAGAGATCAATGACTTGTAGTTGATGAATGTTTAATGTTTAACTTGAATAGACAAGGTGATTTTAAATTCAAGTCTTCGATGAAATTGTCGCAGAAGGAAGTTTTCGTCTGTACCTTCACCTACGTCGAATTCGATCTAACGCAAAAAGCATAACCAAAAGCACAATAATAAGCTTTTATTGATTGTTTAGTTTTTTTCATTTGATTTTTATTTATGGCTACCATACAACATGCTTGACTCCCCATAAATAATCTCGTCTCCTATTTTACCCTCTTTAAGTTTATTTTTTGAGAATGTCCTCTTCCAAGGTTCGATCTACATCTGTACCAAAACATATCAAAATGGGTTAAATGGTTTAGGTGTGAATGATAAGGTACCTAATAGATTCACGGAGTTTAGTTAGAAAAAATGACGGAAGATGATTCTAGAATAATCTCAAGGTGCGGAAGTTATCTGTTACCTATTATTGTTCAAGTTCATAGAAGTGACAGAAGCAATTGATTGTCACTTTACCATGAAAGATGCATGGCGGCATAAGGTAACCCATGCATTGTTTGCCAATTATAACTAAATTCCCAGGAGCTGTACGCACAAGTATTCGCCGTATCTACCTCTGAGCAAGTTCTCAACCTTACTCGAATTACAATAAGACTGGTTTTACATTATTGTCGAATCTCATTGCAATTATACCGGAAGCTCGTGTGTGAACACTTCGAGCTTACATTATGAAGTCTTTAACTGTAATGTTTAGAATATTTTGCAATGGCCGCCGCTTGTGAACTTTATGGCCGAAGCAATTCGAAATTATTTAAACGATTCATTAAAACGCACTGAATATTGCATTTAATAAGTAATTAAAATATGTTCTAAACATAAATTAAAATTATAGTGCATAATTACAGCTATAGGCAATGTTTACGGTTAAAATAATTACTGTAAACAATAATAAACAACGCGTGTTGTTTCTGTTTCATAGTAAGAGTAAAAGGGGTAATTTAAATATATTATGCAATAATATTTTTATGCTAGATTGTTGACTGGTAAAGAGTGCTTACAGACATTAATATCAGCATAATATAAACGAATTTACGGGCCACAAAGATAGTTTTAAGGCATTGTGTGGCTTTGCATATTTGACTCGTGCAAGAATTGTAAAAATCGTCACTTAATTTAAAAAAAAATATGACAATAAATTTGGCGAAGTCGTAAATTACTATTATTACAGGATTTAATCAATTAGGACAATCCTTAATTAACAACATTCTTACTGTGCTAGTTTTACTTATTTGTGGATTAGACATTAGGTGCTAAAATTCACACCTTAATATTATACGTATAAGAAATCCGCTAATCTTTCATGCTTTTAATGAAATGATAAAATATGGACTTATTTCAAATATGCGTGGGTAAATTTTTTAATTAAAGTTAATTTTAAGCCCGCAGCTTCAGTTTTCTTTCAAATTTGAAAAAATATCAACTACCTAATTATATTGTCTTTAATTAGGTGCCTGAACAATGCATAAGTAATGAATGACATTCGATTTTAGCGTTTCATAGATTCTGTTTACATTGCGCATAGCAAAGCTATTGTGTAAAAAGCTAAGAAACTTTTACACGTAATATCACGACGATCATGCTTGTACTACTTATGAATTTGACGGCAAAATAAAAAGAAACATTTAGAATTATAAAAGTTTTTTTTTCAAATTAATGTTACTCACAAGCATGCACAGTTCATTGCGCTGGCGTCTAGATTGCGTGTTGCGAAAATTAATATTTTTTCAAGCTCAAAAATAAATATAATTTCCCACTGCTAATGAATATCTCGTTTGGATGTGCAAAAGTAAAGAAAAACAATTATAATACATTGTTTTGCGATGCAATTTTATAGCCTATACAGGGTGAATTTGCAATCAGTATCCAAATTTTTAGGAGCGACTCAGAATCAGTAACTTAATCGATTTACGTAAAGAAAACATTTATTTTTATCCGCTGCATGCGGTTGGAAAATTGGCACACGTGGATAAATTACTTCGTTCATGGAAAAATACGTACCCACAAGTAACTGCAAAGCTTAATAGACAATGGTGCGCAAATATAAGTCTTAACCTTTAAAACTTAATATTAGCGCGAATTACATTTTCAATATTTTTTAACAGTTTTTTTGCGAAAAATACCACGATTAAAAATAATTAAGATAATGTAATATTGTTAAATTGTTCTATAGAGCTTATTAAAAAAATTGGATATTAATTTCAAAATGACCCTGTATACCTAGATACGCCTTATCAGTCAAGTCAATAGTTTGTTTTGCATGTCTCAGCAGCCGCAGCGCTCGCGCATCGCGTCTCGTGAACTTGCGGTGTCGTTGACCGCGCACGCGCCCTCTGTCTTGCACTCTAGTTCGTATCCACACGTCACCGTGTCTCGTCGGTGTTGCGTGACAAATGGAAGCTTTTCACGCGCCCGCAAGTCAAGGTTACAGGTTATCTCCGGCTGGGTAAGGTAAGTCCCATGTAGTTTTAGTGCCTGGAGTGAGGTGCCACTGCGCGATGTTGATATAAGTACCAGTAAAGCTGCAGGAATAACAGTTTAGAAAATATTTAATTAAATCTATTGAAAATATAAAGTGTGGCTTTATACGGCGCTTAACAATTAACGGTAATAAGTAAGTGCTTGCATTTTAAAGGAGCTTTTACGTAAGATAGAGATTGATATTGATTATCTACACATTTATAGAGAACTGCCGAGCTGTTAATACGCTACGATAAATTCGTAGCAAATCGACGTAGCGCAATTTGTCATGTGATAATTTTACAACAGCGCAGCGCGAGCGATCTCGCTCGAAACACATTCGTCAAGATCGCGATAAAATTGTGCGACAGCAAATTATGGTTATCTACCACCGCCAATAATATCTTCGCCGCGAATCTATACCCTTCGGGCGGCATTCAGGGCCTTGACAAAATGCATGCCATTACTGGACAAAAGACGATGGCCTGATGTATGTCGGACGACTGACCTTTTTCAGTAATCAAGATTACTAGCGAACTTATTCTTAGAGTGACTTCGTCTAGTGAGTAGCTCGTAGTTCGTTGAATCAGACGTGCTTAGAAAAAACAAACTGATATAAAAGATTACTATTATAAACCACAAAGCACAGCGAACAAAGGCGTTTAAGTTGCCATAACTTAGAAAATACATGGTATTTTCGCTAAAATCATATTTTTAGCGGATCTGTTAAGTCATTACGAGAATAATTCTCACGTAGCACCTTATCTTCTGACCTCAGTATTCAATAGCTGGGTGTTTCGATGTGAACTTTTCATTTTTGTGTGTCAAAGTTGAACCGTTACCGAGAACACCGCTTCACGACTTTGCCCAACTCAACAATGGAAATTGTAGCAATAGATGGATACAATTTATTAAACCGTTCGTTCTAGGATTGGAGAAAAAACCTAAGTAGTAAAAAATTTACTGGTAATGCTAAAGCTGACACAATGTTACACAAACCATTCTGTAACTGTCACGTAATACAACTAAAGGTAGATTAATAACTAAAATTAGATTTATAAACAAAAAATAAATCTGTCTGACCTCTCGATTCGCTTTGGCAAATAACGTCTTTTTAGACGCTACATTTTACTGGGAACTAAGTAAAATAATCGTGCAAGTAGTTCACAGTCAGTGTATCATGTTGACCCCATAAAAACATCGGCGTTCTTTTTAAAACATGTCCGTATACTGGTATTTTGTCTAAATTTCCTTGTCGTGACCTGTCAGAGGCATGCATGTGCAGATTTGCATTGTGCTTTTGTGAATAACGAATGAAATATGAATCACATGTGATTACCTATTGAAGAATATAGAACAAGGTCAATTTCTATGTATTGTGATCGAGAATGGTTGATAATGAACCGAAAAGCGTTTTTATTCGAGTTTGATGTTCCTGTACCTACTTATAGATTGTACTTTATTTCTTCCTAAACTCTACTTAGCTTAACTTCGATAAGTAAGTCGGATTAAAAGATATAAGTTTACTAAGTACCTACGAGTATAGCTGTAGTTACTTTTATACAAATTCGTGGACGTATATTTATCACAGATATCTTTACATGGAAGAAACATCAAGAAATAATCTGAAAAAATTCAAATAGCTCTATTATTTTCAACCAAATAAAAGGTATTTAAAGGCAATTATGCCTTGTTTATTTTCCCGTTCAAAATATGTTCAAGTTATGCTATATCTTACAGAAAGAGTTCACATCGATAGTAAATTTATCAAACCCATTCGAGCGTGGTGTTTGTTTCAATAATTTTCTCCGCATCATTGTTACTCGGTCGCGCGACGGTGGTCCATCAAATGGACTATTTTCGAAAAATTATTATAACTTTCCATCCACTTATCGGGAGTAAACTGCTTGAAATGAAGCATTGTGCGCTTTTCCGTCAACTGTTTTCTTTTCTCTATCATTGTCATCAACGTTATCAAATGGTCAAAACATCGACAAAACAAAATCGCATCGCACGAATTCAGCTACGCAAATACCTATCCTATAACTCATTTTATCGTCAATCGCTACAAAGAAAGTTACGACGCAATTCAGAAATAGATTGAATATGATTTTATTGGTTTGCAATATTGCTATCTCCCGGGGGCAGGCACCCTCCGAACATCGTCTAGACATTCCCCGGATCAACTTATTTCAAATAACCCACAGGAGCAGTTGTAAACAGCTTTTCAAAAGGACTCTAACAATGTTAGCTTTCACTTTCCTTTCAGCTTCATCACGAGTTTTACAATTATTTTTAACTAGCTGCGCCCCCAAATTCGTGCGGGTGGAAAACGTTTTCCAGTTAGTAGAGTCAGCCAGTTAACAAGATCTCTCTGTTATATTGGACTGCGTACAGAAGAAAAGGTAAAATTAATTATTGCGTTCAGTAGCTACGTCAAACGGAGAAAAAATAGTAGGAAGGTAATATCATTATCGCAGCTGTAGAATTTAGTTTGGGAAAAAAATATTAAGTTCTCAATTCAAATAAACAACTGAACAATAACTACATTTGAAACGGCACTGATCCTGTATGAGGCTCTGTTTATATTTTTTGTAGCCTTTGAAATGAAAGTCTCTACAATCACTCTTTTTAGAGTTTAGTACAGATAATTAAAACGTAATTTTATTACTTTCTTGCTAACGCATAAAAGACACTATTTCCTAACTAATTAAGTCGTACAATAACGGAGAAAAACAAAACCGTTGAAGCACATAATGATATAGGTAGATTATTAACCACTTTTTACGGCATATGCGTTTCTGAGGCCTAGCGCAACTCTTCATAAAACAGTCTCGGTGCCTTGTCTTCCGCGCCGGCACGTTTTGTAAAAACACTTGAGTTAATAACTTTGTAATATGGAAAAACATTTAAAAACAGCTCTCAATTTCAATTGGAGCCATAAATATTAGATATCACGATTTAATAATAGAATTAAAGATAACTGTTGTAATTAATTATTAAGAACGTTGGTTTTTGTTTCAATCAATTTCAGTTCTTGTACATTTTCGAAATTGTAGAGCTAAATTACGATTAACTCCTGTATACTGGTAATAGAAGAAGTTAATGATATTTTTAATTACTGCGATTTGTGTGTTTCGTCGTTATTAGTTACCAAAATTATTATAAAAACATTTTAACGGAAACTGCCGGGAAAACCAAAACAAGTTAAGAAAACTCGCGAAGCAACATTCGGTAAAATTCGGTCCCATCACTTCCCACAACCTAAATAAACATGTCACAAAGATTAGGGTGGAGTGCCCTTAGGATTATGAGCTCTACTTAGGTATTAGTATGGAAAAGCGTGACCCTCAACCTCCCCTGTCTGCACCTTTAATAGAATTTTTATATCGATATTAGGGACGAAAGAGAAAAAATACATATAAGTAGCTTATAGTAGATATGATTCACCTTCTTTTATTAGTGGGATTAAGTATTTTTAGTGACACGACCGATGTTATTTCCCTCTTCTAAAGTATTAAGTGAAAAAATAAAATGCAATTCTATTACTTAAGGCCCGATTCGACCAAACTTTTATCCGAGAATAACTCCTGGTACAACTGGCACATCGACAGTTTCAGTATGGTTCAGTATGTCAAAACTGACGATTTTTTCTGAATCGTCGAATCGGAAATCGGTCGAATCCACCCTAAGGCATAATAACAAACGAACTTGGTACGAAATGTCTGTCAACAACTTGTACGGTTTTTTTTGCAACACCTACCCGACTTCGTCGTAAGGATTATGCTATATTTAGGTATTGGTGTGGTCAAACATGACCCTGTGGCTCCCCTGTCTGCTGAGAGTACCTAATCTTCTTTCCCTCCCGACCTGAGTCCATAATTGGGTATTAATTAGCGCTAATACCGCGTTATAGGGCGGCTGTCTGTAATTTTCCGACATACACGATTGTATATGTAGACTCTTGATACGTTTATGACCAAGGTCGAATACGATAACTCAAGAAACCAAAATCTATCTTAGGGTTAAATTCTGGAATAAGTGTTTTAATTCTTAAGCATTTTATTATATTCACTGTCACAGCCTTCTTTCCTTAAAATTAACGTACGTCTTGTTATAATAATAAATAATCATAATACACGTCAATTTGAATTGATTGCAATTAATGTAAGTTACAAATGTAAAACATTTGTAGTCACGCATGTAGCTACGTACAAGTCGACAAATGCGTGACATTCGTACGTCTACCCTCTTCATATCAAAACTTGTTTGTCCCACTAACACGAACGACAAAACCACCACTTTGAATTAATTTCCACGCAGTGGGGTAACCGGTGGATTACAATTATTATAGAAAAGCCGTATATCGGACAGTGATTTATAGAGCGGGGGTGGACCCACCCTCCGAGGGTGCTGACCATTGCGGAACGCATACTACATTGATTTCTGGGAATGAGAGAACTTTTTGAGTAGCTTGATTCCATCTTAGAAGTTTGACGTTTCTGGGTTAGGTCAGTAAATAATTCACTAAACCTACGGCATTAAACGAAAGCAAAAAATCAAATCGTTGTCTACCCAAACTATTATAAGAGAAATCAATTTCGCGAAGTCTATACTTAACCGCATATTACACAACAAAAAGTGTTCAGGCCGATCACTGTAAATTCAACGTAAAAGGAAAATCAATTTTGAAGAAAATAAATTTAATAAAGTTAATTTCTTTGCGTCGCGTCGGGTAATTTCTTCAACATTTCGTTGGTGTCACGACCGGACCCCCGCGGTGCATCCGTGTCAACGTTTATTTTCCTTTGATTGTAAAACAAGTTCATGGATTGTGAGATTCATTCACGCATGTCAGTCTGTCAGAGTCTATCTCTACTATCTGAAATTACGAGAAAGTAATTTTAGTTATTCACAACAATAACGGTGTCAAAAAAGTTTAAATGTTACCGGTTATTTTTTGCGAGTGCTTAAATTCTTTTGTGTTGGCATAAGTGTGTTAATTAATTACAGCTATCCTGATTAGCGTTGTTTTCAAATGGGTGAGTGGGTCAGCCAGCTGATCCGACGGATATGGCTCGCCGTGCGCAGACGTCGGTCAGCGCGGTTTTTTCTTTCGCCTGTTGACACCACCTGTCATTCTTAATGCTCACTTAATTGAATTAAGCATAGCCTCTCACAAAAAAAATTCGGCTTCTAACTTTTGTTTTTTGCACTGAAATTATTCTGGCGCTCAGCAATTAGTCAACATTGCTTATTACATTCCATTTTGATACTATCGCTTAGCGTATTAGTTGATCGCGCACCTAAAGCATTCTCGACTCGTTTATTGAATAAATAGAATAAAAAAATGTTATCAAGAATATAATGAGCATTACAATTACAAATTGTGTCATAAATATGTATGGATATTATAAATAGTTGTAATTTTTGTGTATTTTGCTAGCATCGTTTTGTACCATACCTGTAGAGTCTTCTTGAAGTTGATAACATCTAATATTAAATGGTTGAGTTAATAAATTGAAATGGCTAGTAATCTACCTGTCGTGGTGAATATTCCGTGTATGTCTGGAGGCTCTGGCTGCACTTATATGGATCGATAGGGCACACAGGGTCGTAGGCACAGAACCAGCCATTGACGGCGATGCAACGGTACCTGCACTGACCAGCTCATTCAACCTGCATCCTTACCTAACTGCAATTCGAATTCGCTTGTAAAATGAACTCTATTATTACATAATCTACGTCATTACGTACAAGGAACGTTAATATTTTATAGTACGACAAGTAGAATGAAACCTGCCATACATTATCATCGGAATTTATGAGAAATGACCTTATATGCATACGAGTTCTGCCTAACTACAAGTTGCCGGTTGTAATTTTTAATTTATTGCTTCTATAAATAAATAAAAATAAAATTACTTGCAAATTAATTCAAAGCAATAAAAACAAATATATCAGTCGATTTAATAAATAATAGAGTCGAGTTAAGACAGACTCAGACGGTATCAAAATTAGCGGTGCAGTCAAATATTACTCCGATTCGTAACATTTGCTCAGCTTGAGGTCTTATTAAGCCGCAATAGTATTTCAAGAAAATAGGTATAAATCGACTGCTCAAATATATCAAATAAATAATTTAGGTAGCGCGGAGAGTTAACAAGTAACACGAGTTAATGAGACTTATTTATTACATTCAACTTGAGGTACAAATATTACGTTTCAATAATTAAGCATTGCCAGAAATTCAATATTGTACTTGGATAAGTATTATATTGTGTAGAATATTTCCATAGTACCTATTGCTAAATTATCAAGGAAATTCTTACACTAAAAAATAAAATCAGAGTTCAAACAAATGTTAAGACTGCTCTAAAATAATCGTAAAGGTAAAAAAAAACTAATTGAAGGTAAAACTTAAGGACGAAGAACAGCTCTACATTTGTAAGACGAAGTATTTCAAAAAAGTCTAAGGCTGGGTTGCACCATCTTACTTTAACAATGACAAACGTCAAAAATCTGTCAAACTTCATACAAAAAACACCGGTTATCGTTAAAGTTACGGTCAAAGTTAGGTGGTGTAACCGTGCAACTCAGCTTAAGTGTAATCAAAACTTTTCTCGAAAGTAGGTACTCGTATCTCAGTGATAATACTTAACTCGGTGCTGTAGCAGGTACGGCTAAGCCTTACAACGAAATGTCTGACCTCGTCATCATCAGATAAGATAGCAATCTTATACGGGATATGTCAGATACCGTACATACCCTGAAATGAAACCTCAGGAATTATATTATGGGCAGAGCAGCCTATCACTCGATCGTTACTTTAAATCTCAGTGGCCCCAATCGTAATAAGAAGGTGCCTTACTTTTTGCAAATGATGACACTAATTTGCTTACAAATAGACACTTTGGAATTAATGCTTGTTTATTTTCATTTTTGCCACCGTGTCATTACTGCCTGTATTAATATGAGAAAAAGAAAAGAAACTTTGTTTTTCTGTTTCATCAAAGGTAACTGAATGGATTAGGTAAGAGAACGTAACAAGTCACGGTTAAATGACGGTCTATCAAAGTTAAGGTTTGGTAAGTATACTCAGAGATTCTTGTAGAAAGATATAGCATTTAAAATGAATTTTTCATATTTATGCTCCAGTTAATTATATTTTACGACGATCTTTGGTCGGAACTACTTAGCTATAAAGATTTTCCGTAACAAACTGATAAGCACGCAAATGACACCGTATAAGTAAGTCGTAAAGGACATTGTCAGAAACCGCCTTAGATTCCTGGGCACAGCAGTAAAGTATCAAAATTAATCTCTTACTTTTTGAATACTTAAATATTAATTAGATTGTAACGGACACTTGAGGATTAGAAAATGAAATAATAAAAGTATTTTATATGTATTCCATAATACTATGACGACATCCGGACATTTTAGGGCGTGGCCTGCTCCATATCCTATGAAGTTCCATAATTTGTGTCGATAAAATCTATGTAAAATCGGCACAAGGCAATGCCGAACTTCATTGTTAGGAATCCATGTAATAGTGATGTTGACTGCGGTCATCATAGACAATATATATACCGATATAATAGATACCGATCTTGTAAATAAAATAAATCGTCCAAATTGCTACAGTGACTAGATTTTAATTAAAAGTTAAAAATATATTGCACGATACTACAAGAAGCTATCTAATGTGTCCAACTGGTCGAAGGTCATGAATAAAATAAAAAGAATTGTGATCATAACACTGATATAGACAATGACAACAATATGGGATCATCTTTAATATATCTGTTACAGTTTCAAATCCGATGAAAAATCCAATGCCGCTTAAAGTGAGAGAAATGTCTAAAGTTCTAATAGAATTGAAAGTTTTATTCGCTCAAAATGCTTATAACAATAAATTGGTAATACATTTCAAATATTAAGTATAGCCTGACCAGGAACATAAAAACCCTGGCATAGAGGCGCGTCAATTGCATTTGATAGTGCAACACTGAGTACAGTCGTACCTGTGTTAAATTAATAGGCTAACTTTATGTATCAGGATTTAGGATTACGGGCTAATTTGATATTTTCATGAATTAACGAAAAAATATTATTATAGGTAACCTGGTTTAAATAAATTAAATGAAAACATCAATCGAGCTAGTAGGATTTATTTTATTATTCATCAATAATCAAATTCAGAACTTGAATATTCAACTGCAATGTCTGCTCATGAACGCTTGAAACTCGGTACTTCTTTCCCAATTCCATAAAATTCAACACTTAGAAAGTGACAAAAAACTTTAAAATAGGTAGTTGAAACAAACCACAGCTAATTTTCATAGTGGACTGTACTATACGATAAACATGTCAGTCAATTTGACACCCTTGTCGGAAAAATTATTCAATGAAAATATAGATGACCCACGCTGAACTGTCCCACCAAACTCAATGACAGGGGGGCGCTCCTATCGTTCAACTATATGGTTTGTAACATGGCAAAAATCTGAACCAGCGATTCGGTATTGACGGTGGCGCCCCACTGTCAATGTCATCGACAGGACAGTCCAGTATTTTGGAACTATATTGTCCGAACCCTTAGTATTTCTCTTCGACAAATACTTTAACACATTGTGAACCACTTTTCTTTCACGACTATAAAAAGATTTTAGCAATTTAATTCACAAAATCAATTGCGCACATTTAAAATAAAGTTTGTTTACACTTTGACAGCAATAGACTGACATGCAAGGTGACATGCCAATGAAGTTTTCAGTTACTGTTGCCATTAAAAGAAATTAGTACCATTAGTTTTCCGCAACATGGCGAGGGTTTTTATGTTCCTGGTCAGGCTATACCTTTATAATGTATCGATAGAACCAAAATGATATCCTCTCAGCTTGGAAAGGGAAAACCCAGGATTGGGGGAGCGCTCCAGGCAATTTTTAGAACATTTCATAGGTGGTAGTAAATAATATTTATTTTATTATTAAAATTGAATATTTTGATATTGATAAAATTGAATATATCTTTCGATTCAAATACCGAATATTTTTCAATCGATAATAATTATCGAGAATTGTTAATAATATTCAATTAAAAGTTGTTCAATCCCTAGTCATGCATAGACTAAGACGGTAACCATGGAGATAGTTAGTTTGGTAAGTCACGTGTTAAATGTCAAGAGTGAAAAGTAAACATAGGATTCATGTTATTTATTTACGTGCAAAATGTAAGTAAGTAAATCATAAAAGTGGAACGCCGAGCTATTTCCAAAACCCGTCCAATATTATAATACAATTTGGCTGCGACAACTACAATACAGAACATCTCCCAAATCGATGTGTATAAAATAATATAATACAATACTAGTAAGTAAGAGGTTATGATAACAATATTGCTATCAATAAGTTTATAGAATTGGTCCGCCAGGAATAATTGTTCTTACATAAAGATTTGTGTCATTTAGAACCTAGAAAGTATTATTTCGGCACTGTTGATCTAACGGCGAACAATGTATGGAGAACGGACATTGTCCTTTGATGGTTCTTCCCTTATAATGTAAAGATATACTTAATTTTATAATATTTTTAGAGTTTTCTACTAGATTTCCTAGTCACCGTATAAGATTACCGATTTCATGATGACCTAAAATGTAAGCATTTTTTTTAAACCTGTATGCTCAAGCTCATCCATATCTTTAACTATCAATAAAACCCATCGGTAATCGTATGATTGGCACAATTGGCTTCATTGGCGTTTCTTATCACTGATATGATTAAAACACTTTTAGCGCACCAATTGGTTTAGTTAACACGCTACAATGATATTGTAAGCTATCAAATCTTGACTTTACGATAAATTAGTTAAGATAACAGCTTTATATTATGCTGTGATTAGAGTCTGCCAATTCTAATTCAGGTGAGATAGCCATTGTGATGGCACATTCGTGCAAAAAACTAGTTACTCCCATTTAAATTGGCTTTAATTTAAAACCATTGTGTGCACGTTCTGCCAGATCATATCTGATAATAAGATTAGGTACTTATTTATTTACCACTCAAAGAACTCCTAACTTTGTTAATGTAGACCACTTGTACGTATTTGACATTCGTCTTCGAACGCCAGATTCTTATCACAATTTCCAATTAATCGATTGATATCTTTAAAATAAGCAAAAAAGTTTAAGTAGGTAAACGTCTCATCGTGCAGTTTAAAATATCCTACTGGCGAATAATATGTCAAGTGGACATTATGATTATTATTTTTTACAATAAAATTAATAACGGCGTAAGTGGCTCTTAAAAGTTTATGTTCTTGATCAAAAAGATATACTTAACTTCGTGTATTGAAAATATAATTCTTTATTGTGACTTAAGAATATTTTGAAGAGGTGTCTGGAGTGTTTTTTTTAATATAGGTATGCGATTTGATTGGCATTTAGTAGAAGTATGTACTAGTACAGAACAAAACACGTATAAACAAAGTAATTTAAGGTTGTGATTGGCCATCTTGTGTTTTTTTTACAATGATCACTACTAAAGACATTCCCGTCTCATCAACCACTTAATTACACGGCAAACTAATTGTCGCGGTACATTTCCACCAGTGATTTACTACTAACTTTTCAATCACAAAAAAACCGAAGAAGCTACTACGGACGACGCCAGTTATTTATCAATTAAACGATCTATGTACATACAAACTAATAGGCACTACGTCCATTACAAAATTGTTAGCGCTACTAAAAAACCAATTCCGAACTCAGAAAAAATGGTCCATTATGCAACCGTAATTGGTGCGGGTCGTTGACTGAGACGCGCCAACATACATGATACTCTATGTTATTTGCAAATCACTTTCTCACCCAGTGGTGTCGTGATTTGTTTGCATTGAGCTAACTAATGAGTTTCGATACGCTCGATCTGTTATAGAAAAAATATTTTAGTTGATTCACATGATATAGTATTAGATTTTAAGGCTGAGTTGCACCACCTAATTTTGACCGTAACTATAACGATAACAGATGTTATTTGTATGGAATTTGACAGATTTTTGACGTTTGTCAAAGTTAAAGTAAGATGGAGTAACCCAGCTTAAGCGCGACAAAAAGACAGAGTTCGATCAAAAAGACAAATAGCTGTATTTTATACAACCTTGTAAGTGTAACTTACCAGCATAATAGTCGTAAGTACATTTTTCTTCAAATAAAATACATAAGCAAGAAAATTACGTCGCATTATGTGTCTAGGAAAAAACTGTTCTGATTTATGCATTTTCTCAACGAATGTACATAAATGTCGTGAAAAAATCTGCAATTGAATTTGCATAACAATTAGTAAACAACCTATTTATCGCATGAGCACTCAGCTCCTATATCACCCCTACCGACATTAAACGGTTATCATGATTATCTCGTTTAAATAAAAATATCCCCGCACGTGGTCAGCGACACTGGTAGACTATAGTTTATACTTACTAGGTTTATAAAGGTTTGTCCACATTGCGGCAAATGGCAAAGAGCTTTTGGTTTGTCAAATGGTCGCAAGGGATCTATGAAGTCGGATTGCAATGTAGAGACATGCGGTTTTGTTGTTAAAACCTTCGGGATTCGTTATTTCAATTACATGTAAATTAAGAATTAGCTATTCAAGTGTAAAATTAAATGGAAATGACCCTGATGACTCTAAAGTTAGTTTCAGCTTTCTGTGCCTTTGCGTCAGGTGTAATATGGCAATGCAGAAAATATAAAAAATAGACAAGGACAACAGGTGAAGAGATTTCCAGTTCTGCATGAGAGTTTCCTTATTTTACTAACCACAGCAAGCAAACTTTTGGCCTGCATCTCACTGACTCTCTTGCTATAAACTCTACTTTCTGCTGTGATATCACTGCAGCCATAAAACTGACTGCGACCTTCGTGCTTTCGTGTGTACAAAACCTAACATCGACAAAGAGCGTCACAATAAAACCAGCGAGTAGTAATCGCCCTTACTCCCAGTGGCCCCTAATTGCGCTGGAGAGGATTCCCACGCGGCCCGACCAGCCTCCGCTGCGACCATCGTTATGCAACTTTAATCAAAATTCCGTGAATCGGGGGCCGGTGGCACTCTATGAACGTGCGTTGCTAGTGCGACCGAGTAGCAGGTGTAATCTGTGAGTACAAGTAGGTGAGTTCAGAATAATTGAAAACTAGTGCATGGTCGCGGTATTCCAAAGTTCCAGGAAGATGTATTATGCTTTTGCGTGATATAATTACAATCGTAAATAATCATGATGATACGAGTAGATCAAGAGTATTGTGTATTGGAAGTAGAGGCTTCCATCAGTAAAAAGGAGAGTTCTAAGTTAAAAAAAACGTTTTGTTTGCGTGTTGTGTTACATACTTTCATTTTTTATAAAGATAACGAGTTTATGCTTACTTACTGACTAAAATTCGAAATTATAAATAAACAACTTGAAAAAATCGAACTGCCTAATTATTTGTTTATAATTTAGTTTGAGAAGCGACTCTAATCGCTAAAAAAAGTTTTAATAACTATAAAATTCTGAAACCTATATTTTATGATTTATCGATCTTACAGTAAGAGATATTACACATTGCATCCGATCCGAATCTATGAAAAAGAAAACTCTACATTATTACAAAATTTACAAATTACTGCTACATGTACCTACATTCTCGAATTCGGATGCAGTGCGTGATCACTCTTACCGGCTCGTTGGGGATGTCAAAACAAAGTATAATTAGGAACATACAAGTTGGACAACGACAAGTAAACAAATAACGTTCTTATTGTTTGTAATTTCACGCACAAACAGATTCTCTAACTGAAAAAATACTTGAATCCAATAACTTTGAATGTTCGCTTTAACGTATGTACCCGTAATTGCTTATTAACACTTCAGTATATTTTGATTAATAGGCGTGTGTGTAAACTTTTTTTTGATGTAAACAACTTCCTATATTCAAGTAGGATAGTAAATTAGGCACCTAGTGTAGCTAGTCATATATGACAAAAAAATCCTTTTAGGCGATAGAGATCTTAAGTTTAGGAAAAACTACGGTTAACAAGAATGTCTCGGTTTTTTCTAGATGTTACGAATGTCCATCAAAGATAGCCACATTCCGTCAGATGGATCATTAGCTCGTGTGTCGTGCTTTATGTATAAGAACAAGATACATCAGATATTTCTGAAACGGTTAAAATTGTACTGCATTTATATAACTCTGATATTACTTGTAAATGCATAAGAAAATACTATGTGGGTTTTACTTTTATTACATCATCAGAAAATTTTCACAATCAGGTAATAAACGCAGTATTATTTAGTATCTAAGCTATTTCGCTAAATTAGGTAATACAGTCGCAAATCGAACCCTTTGACGTGACGTGCCCCCACACCATTAGGGGTTCTCCGTATGGTTTCGTATTTTACACAAGTTCAGTTTTCTTCTTCTATCCAGTGGGTTGAAAATTGTGTTAGATGAGGTCACAATCTTTACCAGAAGTAATCACACTAAAGTTGTGACCTAAAGACCACACTTTCAGGCAAACTCTAACTTTATTTCGGTTTTCGCTTTCGCTGTTTCTCATAAACCGTCCGATGTGGAACACGAGAATTTCAAAATCGTTTTTTGCCGTTAAAACGACCAAATGACGTGCCGATTCCAAATCCTCTACAATCTCGGCGTTATGAATAGGAATCATGTGAACCAGAGCTAGTAATTGGGTGCACTGGAGTCGAGCGGAGCTGGTAATTGATACGGCAAGCGTATAGCGGTACGGCGTGCATCCACGCCCTTCGCATGCATGCTCTGATATGAGCCGAGCCGCAAATGCTTCCCGCCACTTCACTTGTTCACGTTTCAACGCATTTGGTAAGAAAAATCAATAAGTTTCGATCAATCGTCAATTTTACGATCGCGGATAGTTGGTCTTCTCTACACGATGACGGCTCTATTCTGGAGATTTGAGATTTCTTGCTCTAAATCAAAATTAAGTTCAGAAAGTTTTATCTTCTTTTGAGCTTAGAATAAAGTTAATTTGAACATTTAGTATAGTACAAAATACATTTTAGAAAGGATTTTCGTTAATTTAAGTGTAAAAATAATTGATCGCGGGAACTCTACACAGTGACGGCTCAATTCTAGAGATTTAATAAGCTCTAAATCTTTATCTGTCCAGATTTGAATCTTTTTTTTGCGCCATTAAATCGATCGCGGGATCTTTACACGGTAAATGACATCGACGTCTTATTCTGACGGAGATTTAATAGCTCTATGTCTAAGTTAACTTTATTAAGTTTTATTTATCATTTGCGCTTAGAATAAAGAAATGCTTACCAAGATGCTTTCGTTCGTCAAGTGTTTAAAACTACAAAGCAGAATTTCTTAGAATAAGCTTACAGTTCACGTTATCTTTTATTTCAGGTAATAAACCGCTCGTTCGAAATCGGACCTATTACGTTAATTTGAGAAGATGTTCTGAATCGAACTGAAATTGTAGCGTAATTTGAGAAAAGTTTAAACTGTAAACAAAATAATGACAATAGCCAATATTTTTTACGCACGATTATTGACTGTTATCATGAACATCTGATTAATAGGTACTTAGTTATTACTTCATTCTCATTAACTTTATTTTGAATTATTTATTCGAAATCGAGACTCATTAAGTACTTGAAAGGCACCCTTATTATAACTGATTGTATATTTATGAAAAATAAATAACAAGTACTTACTTTTACGCGTTTCATTTGTGATGGAATTTCAAATTAGGTACTGTCTGCTGCTAGAATATATAGTTTGTCCTGAATTTCAGTTAGTTTCACTTCCTGTTACTATTTGGATTATGAAATAACTTTCTTACAATCAGTTGTTTTTGTGTAATTGTTTACTTTTTTTGCTTGTAAGTACCTTTTTAGTTACGTTAATATAAATAAATGATTTCAGGCTCTTATTCTTTAATTAATTTTGGTGAATGGATCATTCGGATGCACGGTGTTGCAATGGTTAATAGATGAATACAGTTATGTAGAGCGATATTATCGTATGTTAATTATTATTATGGTTTAAACGGTTTGGTCGGCTGCAATAAATCATCTTAGATATTGCATTTAGCTCATCTCTCTACCTTTAGCATCAAAATTACGCCTCGGTGGATTAGCGGTTGGAATTGGATTTTTGACTATAGTGGTATGGGGTTCGATTCCTAGTTGGACCATGCATAGTATGAAATAACTTTGTGTATTTATTTGTCTCTGGTGTCGTTTGGATATTAGTCTCAAATCAAGCTGATTAACCTAAATTAAATTAGGTATCATTCTGTGTTTAATATGAGGCATGTCAGACACCTACCTACGACGGCTCATAGAGCTTGACACCAGTTTTTGTGACGTTAGTAGCTTAATGTTTGATAACAAACTAGAACGTAGGTACCTAATAATTTCTTACTTATTAAATTATTAGCAGCTAGCTACAACTTAAGCAGTACTTAAATTAATCACAACAAAAATTTAATTAACTTCAGTTTAGTTTGTGTAACCTTACTAATTGAGTTACTAGGTCAGCTACGCATTCATGCAAATAGATTTTCATTATTATTTTAATCATTTTAGGATTTCAGTATTGTATTAATTGTACAAATTGTATTGATTTCAATACATTATTACCTACTTTAATTATTTTTTCCTATTTCAAAATTAGTTTATTACGATTGATGCGTAAATAGAAAAAAGATTTCTTAAGTTACATAAAAAATAATTAACTATTTTATAAATTGGATATAACTAAGTATCTTGCAGACAATATTTTGCTATTAAAGACCAATAAACAACTTTTATTAGCTTTGCTTTACGGACCGCTATTATTTATAATATCACTGCAGTTTATAGATAAAAAGTTTTTATATTTATTGCTAAAGAACACGAATATGAAAGGACAAACTGTTTGTTTGTTTATACTCGCATCCGCAACTACAATACGCACGTGAAAAACGACGTCGTAATTGTTTTTAAATTTAATTCAATTAATTTAAAAGTTTATCACATTTATTGAATTATAAGTAACATTTTACACGTTTATTTATTAAATAAAACATTTTAAAATAATAACGTCTTACCAATAGAACATTGACGATGGCGAACCACCGCAAAACGATGCTTGATTTTATTGTCATTATTCACGTTTTACACATAAACTTAGTAAAGATGCGGTCAGGACTCGCGTGGAGTTCACACTGCGTTCGGAACACGGCCAGTTGGGTACACGAAGCCCGCCAAACTGAGCGTTTGGAAGCACCGTGAGCTTCGCGAAATGACTGAATGACGCTCCACAGAGGGAGAAATGGCGGGAGGGCGCGTAGGGGACCGGGGAAACCGCCAACCTCCGGTAATTCACTAAGAAAAGTTATTTGCTCGCTCGCAGACTCGCCGCGGGATTTGTTGTGATAGAAAAAAGACGATTAGGACGCGCTGTTTTTGCAATCGACGCGGATGGGCGATGCGGACCCAAGGTTCTTGACTTTTTACACCAAAACAGACATTTTTCAACTTTTCTATTAATTAGAAAGTTTTTAGATTAGCAGATAAAGTAACGTGTTCAGCGTCTTGATATAGATCGAACTGACAGAGATACGACGTAATTATAGTCCGACCTAATACTCGTAATTGTTATGTAGGTACCTTCCTACTTACAAATATCAAATTAATTAGGTACTTTTTGCAATTGATATTTTTATTGATTATGTAAGTATGTAACTTTAGTTAAGTAAGTAAGTACGTGCCTTCCTATTTTAGATTTTTTTAAATAATAAATTAGAAGTAAGAAAGAAAAAATGTTTATTCAGTATCATCGACAATACACTTACAATACTTAACATTATTTAATGAGTACTTAGGTAATGATACTGAAAAGGTATCCACTCAGCATGGTGTCGTAGCATGAGCATCTCAGTAGATAATGCCACGACCCTGGTCTTCCTTCTTCTTACTTACTTACCTATGTTATACCACAGGTTATACTTAATTTGAGTTTTTACAAAGCGACGAATGACGATTAACACTGAATTCAATAATAAACTCAAACTTTTTTACTGACAACGGAGCTTTTGGCCTGTAGGAACTAGGAAGGTAGGTATGCATCACGATAGAAAGTGATTATCCGGCCGAAGACCTAAGTATTTAAATTTATTATTTTTAATCTAATGATTGAAAAAACTGACATTTGAGCATGTTCGTACCTACTTATCTAATAGTTACGTTTTCATTCAAATTGCGGAAATTACAGTAGGTACTTATTGCATTGTAACCTAATTGGTAACTGCCAATCAATTTAGTTCCAATTTGTAACTCCAATTGTTTAAAATACTTATTAATAGGTATTACATATTTGAGGATTTATTGCTTACCGAGTTATATGTTTGACTGGTGACCTGGTTTGATTACGTCAGAGCTGCTCATCACTGGATATTTTCAGTATTATATATTAAATTAGTTACATACAATAATTAATAATAATCTACTTGAAAGGTGATACATTTCGTGCAGAGAAAGGATGTGCTTAGGTAATGTTATCTATTAGGTACCTACTAATATTGAGTATGTAATTTGTAAGTGTATAAGTATGTATTAATTTTAAACTTTCGCGTTGCATAATTGAATTAATTTAAACACGTTTTAACGCGATACGGGGATAGGTAATAATGAAATAAGTATTACCTGTATTTGACATATCGCTGACATAGCCCGACGGATTAGCAAGCTGAAGTGGCAGTGGGCAGGGCACATAGAACGCAGAACTGACGGCCGATGGGGCAGCAAGGTTCTGGAATGGAAGCCGCGTACCGGAAAACGCAGCGTGGGACGTCCACCTACAGGGTGGACCGACGACCTGATAAAGGTAGCAGGAAGGCGCTGGATGCAGGTCGCTACCAACCGTGCGATGTGGAAGTCATTGGGGGAGGCCTATGTTCAGCAGTGACTGTGGACGTCCTGTGGCTGAAATGATGATGATGATGATGACCTGTATTTGCCTGACGTTTCGACCGGGTACTAAAATAAGTAAAATAGAGGTTGTATCCTAGTTTAGTCTTTGTCAGGGGAGGGGAGTCTTAGGCATATACATATACAGGGTATATGTATATGCTGCTGTAACTTTTTGTGCCTCTTGCATAGTAATACATGTTTGATCTGGGGGCACGGCAGTGCCCCCACCAAGTCGAGCAAAATAGCGGCACGGCCGTACCATCCTTTTCTCGAAGCAATTCAGGCCATTTTCGACCGCCTGTAACTTCGTTGTGGATAAAACTAGAAGGCTGAATTTTCATTAGCTATGCAGGCATTGTAAAGACACGGTATATTTAAAATTTCATTCAATTTGAACCAGTAGTTTAAGAATTATAACGGGTCAAAGTTACTTAATTTTGTCACTCACTGACTGACTCACTGACTCACTGACTCACCGATCATCAAAACTCTAAGGCACTTCTAGCAGACCTAGAAGCTTCAAATTTGGAATATAAGTAGTGTTTGGTGTATGAATCAAGGAAAAACTAAAATATTTGGGGGCACGGTAGTGCAACCGCCAAGTCGAGTAAAATTTTTAAATTTCGGTCCAGTTTTCTAGATACATAACTGCTGTCTACAAAATACAAAAAGAAATGATATTTGGGGGCACGGTAGTGCAACCGCCAAGTCGAGTAAAATTTTTCAATTTCGGTCCAGTTTTCTAGATACATAACTGCTGTCTACAAAATACAAAAAGAAATGAGATCCCATCAAAAACAATACTTGTCAAAAAAACCAAGTCTCGCAACTCAGTTGTTCTACGGTAAAAAGTTGTGAGATCCATGTAATACCAAGTCCAGGCCAGGAAATCTTTAACGTTTTACATAAATATATTGACTTGGCCATCGCATGAAAACACGTGTAAATTAAATTATTTAGTGCGATGGCCAAGTCAATAATTTATGTAAAACGTTAAAGATTTCCTGGCCTGGACTTGGTATTACATGGATCTCACAACTTTTTACCGTAGAACAACTGAGTTGCGAGACTTGGTTTTTTTGACAAGTATTGTTTTTGATGGGATATAACTTTTTGGTTCAATTAATCCGGTTCTGCTACGTTACTTATTTGAGAACTATCTAGGTATGTCATTTTTAACTTTACATATGTAAGCCATGTGACATGCAATAAATAATTTGAATTTGAAGCCGCATACTAAGTAGGTACCTACTACCTACCCTACTAATTGCTACTAATTCAACACTACCTACATTTTCATACTGGAGAAATGTTTTCAAAGTTAGTTCGTAGCATAGCGCCATCTCGACACAGTAGAAATAACTTTTAGAACGAAGTAGAAATAATCTAGATTACATAAACCTCAATAGATGTCGCTACTTCACAAATACTTGTAGAATGGTTTCAAGGTTTTTACTTTATTTTTATATTAGCGATTCCATAGCTCCAGAGCAGACACAATGGAAAATAAATATGGTAAAACGCACTCATGCATATTATTAGTTATAGGTGCCTACTTACATAAACGGTTCTCAAAGTAGGTACTGTACCTCTAGCATGAACAACTTTCGTCTTCGTATCGTTTGCGTATTCGACAAAATTCGATAGGTACTCAATCTTCGCATTAAACGATAACGTGACAGTTTTGATTCTCAAAATAAGTTTCGTGCAACCATTTCTCATGTTTTGATCTTCATCTTTTGATGGCGATTCGAATACGCAAACGATTCGAACTCGAAAGTTTTTCGTGCTAACCGTACTGAGGTACATACCTACCTAGGTAGGAGTTAATACCACAGAGAACCTTTGTTAGAACCGAACTAGGTAGAAAACTTATTATTTTCAGCGAACTACATCAAAAAATCATCGGAAGCTTGGATCTCACTCAGTTTACATTACCTACCCTAAAATCTTGAATAAAAATAAGTAAGTACAAACTTATTAGATCGGTAGGTACAGGTACCAAACCGCCATATTTTATGTATTAAGTAAAAACCGTCGGTTTATTTAAATAATGTAATGTTTAATTACTTATTATGGATGAACTTTTGGGGGTGTGGTAAGTAGTGGCAAAGTTCAAGATCTATCATTGTTTTTTAAGCATAACATAAAGTAGATTCTAAGACTCTGTTTACGCATAAAAATTATCTAAGTATCCACTAGTATTATTTCACTCCACGAGCGAAAATACACATTCTTGTTTTTAAGCGACTGAATAATTTTTAAAGTAATACTTTCAGAGACACAAGATCGAATCCGATGTTATTTTATCGTATTTTCTAGCGGTTTCCATTGCCCGGGAACCAAATCATTCAAAGATAAATGTTTGTAACTCATGCAAAAATTACTGGTCAGTTTTTGATTAAACTACAATGTTAATGTTAAAAGTAAAACTAATGCTTTGGTACTAGGTAGCTTGTGAAGTCGCGGGCAACATCTACCTAGTTGCTGCCTATTTGCTTAGGTACTTAGTGGGAATTTCTCACACAGAAACGTGTACCTATGACCTGTGTGGGTCTGTGGGTCAGGCTCATGTAGCCACGTATTTCATAAGTAGCTAGAGCTATGTTTTCGATCGGGATTAATAAAAAATGTGAGAATGTGACCATCTTCTATCTAGGTGCAAAAATGTATTAAGTACCTACTAAACAATAAAGATTATAATTTGAATTTGGCTGCTATGGAGGTGTGTACCTACGTCCTACACGTGTACTAAAATAGCGATTAGATATTCCAAATAGTAGCAATGACGTACTAACTGTAGACGTAATTATGTAGATAAGTCTTTGAAATTAGATTTGGGCTTGTAGAAATATTTAAATGGTTAATTTGCCTTTGCATAAGTAGCACTAAAATATGAAGTTACATTACTTGGCTCTGTACCTATAGCCTTGAACCTCCGGGTGAACGCTGTGAGGAGTGATAACAATGTCAACACTACAACTCCTTTGAATTTACACGTACCTAAATACGTAAGTGCTTGTTTCCTCTTATCATAGATGACAGATATATCTACCTACCAATATCTACACAACATGAAGTCTAGCATGGCTAGTAACTGGCACTTGTTTTCGCAATATTGAGTGAGGTGAGCATTTTGGGCCTCTTATCAATAACCGCAGACCAGTTTATCATTTAACTGGGCTGATAAATTTGTTGAGGTAATATTGGGGAAATAATAACAATTTGATGTCGAAATGTTCTGCAAATAAATCATCATCATCATTTCAGCCATAGGACGTCCATTGTTGAACATAGGCCTCCCCCAATGCTTTCCATGTTGATTGATTGCAAATAAATACCTAACGGAAAAGTTACGAAAATAAAATATATGCGTTCTATACAAAGACTTTAATAAACTTTAAATACAAATAAATGCGTAAAATACACTGTAAACCTTAAAATCCCAGTAACGAAAAATAGTTCAAAATTTTTAAATTTTTTGTGACAAAAATAAATAATAAAGTTATCAAAGATTACTCTTGAATTTATGTTCAGGCAATCATTTGCCGAGACTCTTCTTCAAGTTTTCAGCCAGTTTGTCCATAAATTCGAATGTTTCGTAGTAATCTGCCCTCTTGACATTGTTCATTCCCTTAATGCAAATAGCGAGATCCTTTGTCATTACTCCAGATTCAATAGTGTCAACGCAGACCTTCTCCAGAGTTTCTGCGAAGTTCTTGAGTGCGTCGTTGTTGTCTAACTTCGCGCGGTGCAGGAGGCCTCTGGTCCATGCAAAGATGGAAGCAATAGGGTTGGTGGATGTCTCCTTTCCTTGCTGGTAGAAACGGTAGTGCCTTGTGACGGTACCGTGAGCTGCCTCAGCCTCCACTGTCTTTCCATCAGGGCAAATAAGCACAGATGTCATAAGACCGAGAGATCCATAGCCCTGGGCGACTGAATCAGACTGTACATCACCATCGTAGTTCTTGCAAGCCCAAACAAAGCCACCCTCGGACTTCATAGCATAGGCAACCATGTCGTCAATCAGTCTGTGCTCGTACCAAATACCCTTAGCTTCGAACTGCGCCTTGTACTCCTTTTCGTAAATTTCCTGGAAGATGTCCTTGAATCTGCCGTCGTATTTCTTGAGAATGGTGTTCTTGGTGCTCAAGTAAAGAGGGTATGCTCTATCTAAAGCATATTTGAATGATGAATGAGCGAAATCTACAATGGACGCGTCAGTGTTGAACATTCCTAAGGCAACACCAGCACCTTTGAATTCGTTTACTACATGCTTAATGGGTTGTCCAGAAGGAGGTGTCCAGATAAGTTCCAATTTACCTTCTCCTGGTACGACGAAGTCTGTAGCTTTGTATTGGTCAGCATGGGCATGACGACCAATGATGATAGGCTTTTCCCAGCCAGTTACAAGACGCGGAATGTTCTTGCAAATGATTGCCTCTCTGAAGACAGTGCCGCCAAGAATGTTACGGATGGTACCATTGGGACTCTTCCACATCTTTTTCAACTTGAATTCTTCAACTCTTTTCTCATCGGGGGTGATGGTGGCGCACTTAATACCGACATTGTATTTTTTTATGGCGTTAGCACAATCAATGGTGACCTGGTCGTCAGTCTTATCACGGTATTCCATACCCAAATCATAGGTGTGCAGTTCGATGTCTAAGAAGGGCAAAATCAACTTATCTTTAATGAGATCCCAGATGATTCTGGTCATCTCATCTCCCAAGATGTCGACGACGGGTCCTGCCTTTATCTTCGACATTGTGGTAGTACTGTAAACAATGAGAGGAAAATTGTTAAAAATAATTTCCATGACATCAAATAGCTTAACTACATCCTATTGTAACTAGCTACTGTTAATTTTCAATAAATAATTTAGGCAGTCATTAACAGTGATTGTACTACAGATCACAATTTCTAAAATATGTATATTTGAGGCCCTATTACAATTTCCATATAAATTATTGTGTACCACAACTAAAACTGTGTAAGTACCTAGCTATGTAAATAAAATTTTTGGAAAAAATTGTATTATGTTGTTATTGTTAGTTTATATTGTTTATAATTTTATGAAGACTCGTTTTATTGTTATAAGTTCAAAAAATAGCCTAGCTAAAGTAATAACAAAAATATTTGCCACTCATCATTATCTATATCTATACTTATAATAAATCTGTAGAGAGGTCAATTCTGTACATGAAATATATTTTCAAAATAACTATCAGGGGGTGATTAGTGATCGATACTGATGCCAAAAATGCAATCAGTAAAATTTTTGTCTGTCTGTCTGTCTGTCTGTATGTTCCTTATAGAAACAAAAACTACTTGACGGATTTTAACGAAACTTGGTACAATTGTTCTTCATACTCCTGGGCAGGTTATAGTATACTTAGGAATTCCCACGGGAACGGGAATTAGCGGGAAAATCCTTTTGTATGAAAAATCTAAACCGCTTAAGTTAGACGCTTGAAATTTGGCATGCAGGTACCTTAGTAAACGTAAAGCTTAGTTGCAACAGGATATTGCAAAATTCCCACGGGAACGGGAGTTAGCGGGAAAAAACATTTGTATGAAAAAATCTAAACCGCGTAAGATAGATGAAGGGGGTAAAACGGGATCCACGCGTACGAAGTCGCGGGCGGCCGCTAGTCTAACATATAACACAGATAGCAGTTAGCCACAAAGATAACAGTATGATTTTAAATAGAATTGAAAAAAAAATGTCTGTGACAAGAATAATTTTCTTTTTTTGATGATAGTGACCAAGGTCATAAGATTTCTTTACAAATTTCAAATTTTATAAAAGTTAGGTAAGTATTTAGGTAGGTAGGTAGAATTTTATGATTAAACTGAAGAAACTAAACTCAGAAGAAAGTGTTTATATAAGGTGTTATTTTTTGTACTGATCATACTTTACCAACGCATCTAATAAAATCATACAAATACAACCCAAGTGTTTTTAAAAAAAAATTCAGGCTAGTTTTCGAGTAAAACGACAAAGAATGTTTCGAAAAAAATAAAAAATAAATCATCCTTTGAGCGCGGTGAGTATTCGTTTGTACGCACTATCGTAGTAGCCGGCCGAGGGCAACGACCTGCCACGTGCCGCGCCGCGTGAGTCGGCCATATTGATATCGCTCGCTGCCATGCCAGTCGCTCCGCGCCCACAGCCCGCGCCGAGCCGCCGATCGGCATGCGGGAGCGCAACAACATAAATAATCGTCCCAGTCCGTCCAATGCGCCCAAACGTATTGCAGTGTATGTGTGATTTATTACAATGCCGCGCTTGATCAATAACAAAACGCAGGTGAAATTATGTTTCGGGCACACTAACTGGCCGACGAGAAACATTGACGAGTCGAAAACCTTCATTGCTTGTTTGGAGCCGCGCAGCGCTTCAGGGAGCGCAGCCGTATCCTGACTTGACGAGATTCCGTGCGCTTCGAGGACGAAGTTCTGGATTTCAATTTCAATCACCGGCACAGTGCTGGCGGTACCCAGATGCGAGCGCCGCAGACGGCGGCTTTTGCGTAAAAATACGGAATGCCTTATCAAGGAGTTGTTGCCAAAGGGCCACGACCGCGACCTAGTTCTATCGATGGTTATTGCGGAAGTCTACCTAGGTACATACCTACAGTGTGATTTGGACAGATGAGTGCTTGTTTACGCGAAAGGGACTTTTTCCGTAAAAAAGTTAGTGCGCGAATTGTGAATACAACATCCGACGTGGTGTCTAGTGAACAGCAAGCAAGTGTGCAGCCCGAAAGCATTACCTCAATTCGATCGTGGCTAGATTAGACAGTGCAAGACAGTGTTTACGTGAACATTCAACAAAGGCTTGACGTTCAAAATGTATTGTGATTAGTGTAATAATAACCTAGGAACTTTAAATAACAACATTCAAAATAGGTAAATGTGTGAATAAGTAAAATCAATGAATCTAAAGTGTGATGGCAAATCATAATTTAGGAATTAAAACCAGGAAAATTGATCAGTGAGTTTTATTTACAACACCTATTCACATTCAATATTAGGGTGCATTTCCACTGAAGCGAAGCGAAGTAGTAATAGGTATGTACCTATCAATTTTTTATTACGTCTCTAAATAAATTGCGTAGGCATTACGAAACCGTAGATATTGAATTCCAATTTCTATCCTTTTTTAAATTTCTAGTTTAACGCGGATGATTCGCCTCGGTTCGTTGGAAAAGTCCCCCGCTATTACACTAATGAAAATACACTTATTTACCTACTTATGTAGCTAGATTTTGTTTCTCCTAGCGCGTAGTACCTATTAACATGACGTAACATCGTACATACTCACGAGTGATAATTTTTGGTAACGTAGGTTTAGTGTAATCTAACCTTTATGTGTGTGAACGTTGAATGAATGCGCGCGGCCATTGTTCGTACTCGTATGAATGAAATGAGTAAAGAAAGAGAGAGAGGCAGTGAGTGAAGACAGGATGGTTGTAAAAATAATATCTTTTTTTTGTTAGGAAAAGTAAAAACAAAAACTAGCCTGAATTTTTTTTTAAAAACACTTGGGTTGTATTTGTATGATTTTATTAGATGCGTTGGTAAAGTATGATCAGTACAAAAAATAACACCTTATATAAACTTTAAATAAGCATAAAAAATGTAAAGCTTTAATTATTATGTAACATTCAATTCATAAAATATATTTTATGGGAAGTGGTTAGCTATTTCTGAATGACCCTAGTTTATTAATTGTATGATGGGTATTTATATTTCAATTTACAGTTATCTTTCTTCTACATACATTAATATCAGTCACAATCACAGTAAAAACAGCTACTTATTTCAATATGCAATGACCTTCAACCTTTGATATAGTAAAAACAACACTTTTCTGTTCTTATGAATAAATGTAACACTTATTTAGTCTTGTAATATCAGTGTTATGTGGACAGTTTCTATGACCTTGATTACAATTAGCATGATACTCCTATTGAATAATGAGCTAAATGGTTACTAGAAAATGATGGATACCATATTCATATTTTGATCAATAGAAACAGTTATAAGCAACACATAAGAACACCCTTAGCATAGTATCCAATTTAAGCCAATAATTTGATTAATTGGATAAATAGTATGCGGAATGTTAAATGCCTGAGTTTAAAATTTATCAATAAAACCTGAACATTATTCAAAAGGGCTTGTTATTTATTGTGGGTAGTACTGATAGAATAATCAAATTCTAAAACAGTTAATTCGTAAAGCAACCATTTATACTTGCAAAACAAGTTTGCCTTAGTACAAAGTTCAACAATTTGTAAATGAGTAAATAAAATATACTTCTAGAGGAAATTTACGGCGAACCGGTACCTACGTCATTAAATTGACGAGCTAACTAAGCACTAATATAAATACCTAACTTTATAACTGTAACTTATTTGCTTACCAGCTGAAGATTTCAAGATATCAGGAATATTAACTATTACAAGATGACGGACTCGTCGTACTTGCACCACGTCGCTGACAGGACTAATTGGAAGTTGATAGCTACACACAGTAATATGCCTCACCACACCAAAGAACTAGGTAAGCAACAGCGGTGCTCACGATTGGTCGTGTGAAGTATACTGAATGTACGAGACGCGTTTCATGATAACATTACGGCACGATTGCATGTTTTGCTTCTAATAAATTTAGAATAATTCGGTACATACCCCTGTTTAATCTGGTAAAAGAAAGTGGAGAAAGCTTCAGCAGCAAACTCAGCTCAGGAGAAGGTAGGTAAAAAATGTCAATGTCAAAAATTGTGAGACGTCATCAACATCTGATATCTGTCAAATTGCTGGCCAAAATCAAATGTTCATTGCTGAAATTATGACATATAGTTCCAAAATACTGGACTGTCCTGTCGATGACATTGACAGTGGGGCGCCACCGTCAATACCGGATCGCTGGTTCAGATTTTTGCCATGTTGGAAACCATATAGTTGAACGATGGTAGCGCCCCCCTGTCATTGAGTTTGGCGGGACAATTCAGCGTGGGTCATCTATAAAATGCAACACCACAGTTTTTGCTTTTTTGTGCCACAAACTCAAAAATAAAACAACGAAAAGAGACTTCATTATTTCTTTTGATGCACTTTCACTAGGTTTTTTTACAAGTATTTAATTTCGTGCTCATCTCTTATGAGCACACTCAAATTGTTTTATTTAGCTTATCCTCTACTTGAGTATGATGGTGAACCCAAGCCTATTTTTGATGTTGAGTAAAGGTAAAGTGAAACTTTAAATTAAGTAATTATTGCTTCAGCCTAACATTTTTTTTTGGATCCGAAACCATTGAACCACATTGATAACATTTTTAATATAGGTGTACCAGAATCTCATGGCAAATAGGGAAAATAAACTTTGTTGAGAGCAATACTGGGGAAATTGGAATAAACGATCTTGATACTGTTTAATTTTTTACTTTTATGACTTTAATATTAATGAACATGAAGTACGAATATACATTTTAGGTAGGTATGTGTATGAAGAATGTTGTTATCATCGGGAAAGTGTCTTGAAAAATAAATAAATCGTATTATTAATTTAAGTAACTAATTTTATTATGCATCATACTTTTAACTTATCACTTCATTCAGAACTAGAAAACGATTCTAAGAACTCCACTTGCAATTTCTTGTTCTTCAATAGATGATCAAAATAAAGAGATAAAATCTTTTTCAATTTTCTTTACATGGTCATAACATTTTGACCATTCCCCTGCACCAATTTGTGAGATATACCTGAAAACCCCGATAAAGCAGCTATTAAGAATAATATAAATAAACATAACCCTCCTTGTGACGTAATTGGGTAATAAACTAAATGTATCAAAATATTTCAGTCCAACTTACTGTCAACTCGACGACGCGCTTTAGAATCAAAGATTGACTTTGAATTATGCCTTATTTTACAATTCACATTGAAAACAATATGACTTGCTTGAGCTTTTTCGATTTTTTCACAAAAATAACAAATAGTCAAGAAGAGATTACAAAATTTTTGCAGCGGCTGACAGATTTCATAATTTTCTTTGACAGGTGACAATTAAACCATAGACAATTGCCATATGAAAAACACACTTTTCCAATATTTTTGTTTGCCATGAGATTCTGATACACCTATACCTGCCATCTCCGAAAATATATTTTACTCTGTGACTGTGGGCAAAAAAGTGTAGCCCCAATCTTCGAAAATTAAAAAACTCAAAACCCAAAATATTGATTGATTGATTGAAAATACGCTGCAAATGTAAATTATTTTTTTCTAAAAATTAACAAATAACTGAATAAAATGCGTCGAAATAATTTTTAGTTAACACGTCGCTTAAGTGCTAGTCTTGTTTTTGTTGGTGTTGGTTCTTTGAGTGATACGAAATGGTGATTCAAAAGAGTTGGAGTAACGTTGAAGCGACGCCTCAAAATACGCCTGATAATTCGGCTAGCAGTTCATGGAATTTTCAGGCTCCGACCAAAACGCTAATTGTACGTGCTAGCGACACAAGCGCAGCAAACATGCAGGTAAATAAATAATGTCGCCAACATTTAAATATTGCTTTATTTTACATAGTAGAATTCATAACTATAAATCTTTAATTTATTCATAAAACTCCTATAATGAATTAAATATGTGCATTTCGTGATGTAAGCTTGCCTACACTACGTGTGACAGTAGAATGTACATAAATATACATCTGGCAAATGGGTGTCACACCCTTGGCCTTGAATTCAATTACAAGCTTTACTTTGATAATCTCTTCATTATACTATCGTAGCAACAATTGTAACTAAAAATAGTGTTTAAATTTAAAACATTTTACTTTATATGAGTATTTTTACGCTTCAGAAACAGCCAATAACACGGCAAATTGCCATCAACACACTTGCTGCTATGCACCGACGATTCAGCCTTCCCGGTCCAGTTCAACCTCATTCAAGGCCAATAGCAGAGTTCCGGGCGAGTGCTAACAAGTCCCTGGATATGTTAAGACAGACCATACAGTCGGCCGTCACAAGAGAGATTGATCAAGTCATCAAAAAGTACCTGGAGGTTCGTTTAAACACTTTTAATTTTAATGTTGGATTGTACCATCTTTTACTTTAACTAACTATCGTCAAAAAATCTGTCAGCTCCATACAAAAAACACCAGTTACTGTTAAAGTTAGGTGGTGCAACTCAGCCTAAGAATCAGTTAAGGTATCAGACATCAACATTCTGTACTTAATTATTAGTACACAAACATTTGATGTGTTATGTATGAATCACAACACATGAACAGAATTATGATTCCTGATAATTTAAAGCTGTCCTTATTTTATTGTTGACATATTGATAACTCTGCAATAAGTAACAGCTTCAAACGAATGAATCCAATATTTATTTGTTAGATAAGAACAAAGTATGCTGATCGTTTATTTACTGTTTACACACATTGAATGAGAACAATGAATGAAAATAAGTAACATTGCTTTTCAGAAATTTTTCGTTCCTGCTGTTAACAATATAAGGCTGAATTTGGGAGATGAATCAGTGAGTGAAGATCAGGTTGGTATTTTAATTAAATTTTCTAATAAACATGTCAGTGAGAGGTTACACTTCTTAATAATGATTACCATTCTTTAGAAAAGACATTGCATTGAATTGAATCTACCTAGTTGCCTAAAAAGATGTTGATGAAAGCAAGAAGAGAAGCTTTAGAGGGTATTCGCTGTTGAGCCATGAGTATGATAGGTATTTCTTAATTTCTCATCAGAAGAAGATTGTTTCTGTAATGGCATCAGATCAGTAAAGGAACTGTAGTAAAATTCAGAATTCGAAACAGTAGCCTTAGGGCTGATTTTTCAATAGTCAGATAACTTTTATCTGAAGAATAAGTTTAGCATATTGACAGTTTCAGTATGGGAAATATGTCAAAATGGCAAGTTTATTCTTCAGTTAAAAGATATCTGATGATTGAAAAATCAGCCCTTAATCGATATTTTCTCAATAAAGAAGCTCTAGTAAGTTTTTTAATACCTTGAATATGTTATTAAAAATTTTATTAACTACTTCTGCGACAGGTGCGAGCAGTATGCCGAGCTATGTTGGACGCAACGCGACTCCTGTACACAACGCCACCAAAACCTACCCCGTCACCTCAAGAGCACAGTGATTCCGAATCCAACAATAGCACAGACACCAAATTCACCAAGCAGGTAAGTCAATTACATAAATTCTCATAATTTCGAAGAACATTTTATTTATTCTGTAAACATAGAGGACGTATAATAATAGCATTGTGGTGTAACATAAAATTTTTCTTAAATATTTATTTATAAGTACTCCTTTTCAAAGTGTGTTCATGTTTTGACTGTATTATCTTCTCAGATTGTCACTTGCTATATTTTGGTAATGGATTACTTATTCGTGCATGTTAGGTCAGCTATGTATGTCCCAAAAAAGGTATCCTTCCGTTTGGCCAAATTACTTTTCGCCAAATTTCACTTCGCAAACAACTTATCGCCAAAGTTTCATTTCCCAAATGAACTTTTAGCAACTGTACTTTTCGCAACTAATTCATTTGGTCAAATTATCATTTGGCAAATTTTTACTTGGCAAATGTTTATATACCAAATGTTTTATTTTGCCTAATATTATATCCCAAATAATTTGTTTGGTCAAATTGACACTTCACATACTTACCCAGCGTTACCCACAAATCAAAGCATAAGGCAGATGATCATGGTTTTCACAAGAATTTTATGTAAAACAAAGAGATTGCAGAAAATAGTATGGTTGCAGAAAGTAGGTATTGCAGAAAATAGTAGGTTAGGTTAGGTTAGAACAGTGACCCTTAACGCGCTAGAATAATCTCTATTATTAATAAATCATTTGGAAATTTCGATAAAAAGAGTGAAATATGAAAATTAATTTTGAACAAATTTTATATTAACTACCCACTAAACAAAATAATAACCACAAACTAATTTGTATTCCATTCTATGCACCAATCAAATTATTTTGTAAATAGTTTATCGTGAAATATTTTTGCCAAATGAAACATTTGGCAAAACATACTTTGCTAAACAATAATTTGCTAAACAATAATGTGCCGAAAACGACATTTGCGAATTAAAAGTTTGCAATAAGTTGTTTTGCCAAATGAGAATTTGCCAAATGAAAATTTGCGAAACGTTGTTTGCGATGTGATAATTTGGGAAACGTTTTTTGGCCAAACATTAGTAATCCCCCAAAAAACCTTATCATAAGTTATTACGTAACAGTTGCAGAGTCCATCCCAAAAGCGCAAAGAAGTGGAACTAGATACCGATTTGGGCTTCAGACGCAAGAAAATAAAGCAAGAGGACAATTCGGACAGCGCTTCTTCGTCCCCTCTGCCGTCGCCAGCCTTGAGAGACCCGGAGAAGTGGAATCCTTCAAGACTCACCCAAGACACATTGTTCATTATGGGGTCTCACGCACATAAAGTAAATATATTTTTAAATGTTCATTATGGGGTCTCATGCACATAAAGTTAATACATACTCTGTCAGTCTGCTCCTCATGCTAATCTAAATATTGAGTTCACCACAATAGTTCGAACCAACATAACTTGGGATCTCAAGTCAGCCAGTCCGACCTTCAGCATAGGACTATTGACGCCTCATTATTCTAGTTACAAAAGTGTACAGAGCTCAATCTTACTTAGATTTTTCTGTTATACTACCCATTCATCCATACAGTTAAAATATGTTACTTCAAAAAGTACATACATACCTGCTTACGTTTTTGAATGTCTATTCCTCATCTAAATTAACTGTTATTTACAGGTTCTGGGACTGGGAAACTCGCGCGGGCGCCTGTACACCAGACACGCCGGGTTGCTCCGTTACCCTGCGGACAGCGCTGATAAAGAGTGGATAGCCAGCCACAACTTGGTGAATGCTGTTGGCGGGAAAACTTACATCATGGTGAGATTGGAATATTATCCTTCCTATTAATGTGGATTACTGGATGTTTGTTACTCTTTTATGCAAAAACTACTGAACGGATTTTGATGAAATTTTACAGTATTATTGTTTATAACCCAAAATAACATATAGGCTATAATTTATGACGATCTGTGTGTGACAAACTAAATTTCACGCGGGTGAAGCCGCGGGCAAAAGAGTATTTATAAATGTGGTATTTGAAGGGCTATCAAAGTATCAAGTGTTCAGTCTGATTGAGGCATGTCATGTCACACTCCAAGGGTGGTTTTTAAGTCTGCCCACGGTTGTTAAGCCTTGAAATCAGCAATAAAGAGTAATTTAAATTTAATAACTTCTGAAAAAAATTGTTACAGCGTGTGAATGCTTACTTTATTGTATAGTATCTAGATATCTCTCTCTCTTAGTTTTTTATACTATGTTGAAAGAGATGTAAATCTATTTAATAAATTAATTATACTGCTTTACTTTTTCAGGTATTAGAAGACATTGAAGAGCTAGCAAAAAGCGATGCGTACAAACACAATTCCTTGCCGATGCTCGGCGAACTAACGGGCTTCAAAGTCCCTCCATTCATGCTCCGCAAAATAAAAACATACATCACCAAAAGAATCATGAGTACCGACAACGTAGAAAGCCCTCAACCGTCCACTAGTAACCCCGAAGAAGTGAAACTGGAAGATATAAAGATAGAACCACCGTCTTCGAACTATGATAGCAATAATTTCAACGCCAGTCAGTATATCACTAGCTCAGATGATACCAGGGACTTCCCCGAAGTACCCAGTCTGAAGGACGATGGAGATTTCGCTGATATAAAAGTCGAGGACATTGATGACATAAAGGTGGATAACATAAAAGTTGAGGATTTGGATGAGATAGACAAAGTCGATGGAATCAAAGTCGGCGATTTAGATGTGAGCGTCAAAATTGAGAGCATTGATGACATTGACGGTATCAAAGTTGAGGATATAAAACTGGAAAATGACGATGCGTTTTCGCTTTGTAAAGACACTGACGATGATCAGAATCCATTGATCGATGGGCTTGTGGAAGCCGATATAGAGTTTTTGAGCAGGAACTTGGGAAATATCGAGAGCGATGCTGACGCTAGGAAGGCTATTGAGAAACTGACGGGGGCTAATCCAGATACCATTACTTTGGTTGGCGATGAGTTCGACTTGGGATCTACACTTAACAATACTACTGTGAGTATTATTATAGTTTGTATTTATCTTGCAAATGGGAATGGGTTTGAGTCTCCACCTAAGCCAGTCAATTTAATCCCACCAAAAACATTCTGTAAAAAACTAGCCAAGTCTCGATGGAGATGCTTGTTTATCTCTAAAAAGTAATGAAATCTAGACAAAGTCGTGCCAAGTCTATGGTTCCTTACTGCGATTTCTTTATTATTATAATTAATGTTGTGTGACTTGGCCGTTGAAGGGTACAAAATCAGGTGCTCCATGACACCATTGCACCAATCTGTCACCAGAACCGCTACCCATTGACGATGGAAAATAAATTGCCACTTGGAAAACGTTGAGCGTATTTCGATAATACTTAACCTATGATTATCTTAATAAAGATTGTTCAACGGCCAAGTCACACAACATTAATTATAATAATAAAGAAATCGCAGTAAGGAACCATAGACTTGGCACGACTTTGTCTAGATTTCATTACTTTTTAGAGATAAACAAGCATCTCCATCGAGACTTGGCTAGTTTTTTACAGAATGTTTTTGGTGGGATTTCACTTCTTTTTGTAGAAAGTGGCATAATTATTTAACGTCGTCGTCCTTTAATAAGTATTATTGACATTCATTTTTTTTTTACGATATTAAACACAAATAAACTTACCTTTAAAATGGACAACGAATAAGAATCGTTTTAATAACTTAACCTTAGCTAACCTCACGATATAATAAACGAAATCGACGAAATGCAAATTACTTAATCGACGGGGAGTCTAGAAAGGAAAAAAAATCTGGACACCGCGGTGCAGAAAATCGACACTCAAAGTGCTAGCGCCATCTACCGGTGAGCGGTACAGGCGAACACCACGGTGCCAGTGTGGCGCTAGTAGTATTGATTATGAATGTGGTGTTACTCCAAATCTTCGATTTTCCTAGTTTTTATAGTTTTCCCTTTATGTGGCCATTAAACCCTAACTCTGTACCAAATTTCAGCTCTCTGAGTTTATGGGAAGTACTAGTTCTATTTTGATGATCATCAGTGAGTGAGTGTCATAAATGCGAAACTTTGCTTTCGCTTAACTTCGGAACTAAATGACCTACAGACCTGAAATTTTGGATTTTAAGTATGTGATTATAGCTTACTAGATGACGAAAATTTCTGCGTTCTGGTCTTATCCAGAGGTTCTCAAATAGGGGCCTGAAAATGCGGCGAAATGGTTCCAGTAAAGGATGGTACGGCAGTGTTTGCTTTGCGCTCGACTTGGCGGGGGCACTGCCGTGCCCCCAGATTAACCAAATAGCATTGTCTACATGCATAATATATCCTACATCATCCAAAGTTTCATCGAGTGTAACGGTGTTATAGTAATGTGTAATGTTAGGGGCATCAATGGAACGACACTGGCAGGCTAAAGTAGGCATAATAAAATACAAGTCTCCTTGTAGGCAAAAGGTCATGGATTAATGTCGAAAAAGTCGCGAATTATAGGTGAAAAATCATATTCTATTTAAAAGGACAGTGCCAATCCATGTATGGAAGTTGGACCAAGTGCTGCCCAGAATGAAACTATAGTGCATTTTGTTCCTCAGGCCAATACTAATTTGTAAACCGGAGCGCACTGAAATCTATTCCTGGAGTTAAGAGCGTTTACGTCTAGCGTGGCATGTCAAGTTTAGGTAATTTCGATGCTATTTTTATTCACACTAAAATAATTGTGACTGTGTGCGTGTTCTCACGCTCTATAGTCAAACCAAAATACTTTGATCCACCATCGTAAAAGTGTGCCAGGCTGTCAAGTGACAGCTCAAGGAAACTATAAAATCTTCAAATCTTCCAACACCGACTCCATAATTGTAAATCATGGTAGGTATACATTAGTCCTAATAAATAATAAATACGCAAAATTCTTTATCAAATAGTAAATTATCAAAGGTTTTTTACTATTTTGAGAATATTTTATACAGCCTATGTTCAGCAGAAAAAAAATTTGAATTTTAATGGTGAGAGATTTTTTCAAATCCGTTCTATTCAAAACAAACTTCTCCTGTTAACTATTCTTTTTTATCCGGAAAATGCATAACATTATACATACCCACTAGCTGCGGGGGCAGCTAGTAGGTTATGTGGGGTTCTTCCTACCAGAAGGTGGGTAGCCCCTACACCCACTAAAAACCTGACTGTTTCTGCCATGATCCATATGAGTGATATGAGGGAACGCGGGACATCGCCATTGGCTGTTACCTGTAGCATTCGTCCTTAGCCGCCACCAGACACCTCCATGTCTAGCGACCGAGGCCTGTTAGGAAGGGACAGTTGGAGACCATAAGCTGTTCTCTTGCGCCCAGGGTGTCGGCGGCGGATAACCGGAGTGTCGGCTGAGGCCTCTCGCTCCCCCTTTCCACTGCTTCTTTCTGTGAAAGAACACTTTCACAGAAAGTAAGCACACTATACCATAAGATTATTTGTCTCATAAGAATATATTTTATACTAATGTAGATATTGTTTCCGAAAGCGAGCGGGTTCATTCCGTACCTGTACGCTTCATGCGTTCTCTAGCAAAAGCTCAAAATCAGTGTTCTGCCCTTTTGAGGGTAGTGTTTATAATGAGCCCTTTGCTTTTTGCATCGCTGCGGCACACATCACTCTAACGCAGGGAACTATTTGAAACGCTAGTCATCTTTATCTTCTGTTGTTTTGTCACTTTTGTTATGTTGCAACTGTTGAAATTATTACTAACCTGTGTAACAAAATACCAGTGGTGTCACCTAGTGTGTTTCTTGACTAACTAACTTTATTTCGATATTGAATTGAATTTCAATAGCAACTATTCATAATGTGTGTGTTAATAGCATTAAAAAAAGTGTGTGTTACAACAAATCAACAATTTATCTATCTATCTCACGCCTCTTCCCGATTGGTAGGGAGAGGTCATTTCCAACCGCCGCTCGTTCGCTTAGGCTGGGCACTGTTGGAGCATGTCAGTCTGCTGCGGTGACTCACGTGCCAAGACTGCAGTGTTAACCGACAACCATCTACAGGCTCTCGGCCTATACGGTGGAAGAATGGCCCGAAGCACCCATGGCCCGGTAGAACCTGGGTCGCCCTATGTGTGAGGCGATCATGCCGTCGCACCCACTCCTCTAATACAGGCAGAACTGCCTGTATGGTGCGACGTAAAATTTGGCTGACGGCCAGGCGTACCCTTCAGCACTCTAGGGCCTAGATCCTCAAGCCTCTACCTTTTGGTTTCCACCTCTCGTGGTGCACGTACACGTACATTTCCCCTTGGGACCTATGGTCACCTCGCAACTGGCGTCTATTCTCGGTTGTCGACACTAGCTTTGACGCCACTGAGGATAAATGGCATAATAATATCGATTGTCACCAGTGGCGACACATACTTTCCCAGTTGTAGCTACAGGCTTTCTCACAACTTATGACAAATTAGAAAAATACATCCCAATTATGCCTAGTGGGGACGTACACAAATATTGACGCAAATGTCATCGTGCATGACATACGTAAAGTAAAAGTCAAGTAAGACCAGATGAATACAAATATTATTAATTTTATTTTGAACTAGCGGCCGCCCGCGACTTCGTACGCGTGGACCTCGTTTTACTCCTTAGTTCGTAAAATCTGTTGTTTGATATCATGTTGATAGATGGCGTTTCACGGCTTCCCCCGCATGAATATTTACGAACGTCAAAAACAGTAGTTTGTCCAGCGCTGTAGATTTTAACCAATGACGATAGATTGCGCTTTTTAGACACGTCTTATTTATTTATTGAAATTTATTTGTCACATATCGTCATAAATTATAGCCTATATGGTAATCTGGGTTATAACCAATAATACAGTAAAGTTTCAACGAAATCCGTTTAGTAGTTTTTGAGTGAAAGAGTAACAAACATCCAGACATCCAAACTTTCGCATTTATAATATTATAGTAGGAAGTAGGAAGAAGGAAGTAGGATTAGTAGGATTGTTATACGTCGCCGCTAATGACAATAATTTTTTTCCCATTTATCCTCAGTAGGGACATAGTCAGTGTCCACAACCGGGAATAGACGGACTGCGGATACTATGCGGTATCCACGAATTACCTCAGCCTGTGCCTCAGTGATATCATGCGTTGCGCTTTTTTCAACAGTAGGATGCTCCACGACAACACAGCACTATGCCATACCAGGCCTGGCTCACTCCGCGCGGTACATCCGATAATTACCTACAGCGAAGCGCCCCGCCGGCGGGTATTATATCAGTCGAGTGTCACGCGCGCGCTCGTCAGGACGCTGGCGTGCATTGTAGTATGATTATAATTCTATGATCGAAGTATTATTTAAAAATGGACATAAAGAGAAAGAAATATTGTGCGGCGTTCGGGTGTTTAAATTAGAAAAGTAATCTACCGGATTTGTCTTTTTTTTTCGCTTCCCAAAGATGCTGAAAGGTATGTTGGCCATGTAGGTAATCAATAATTCTTAGGATAGTATAGGAACCTAACCTACTATGACTACTGCTCCGAATGCATTCGTTCGTTTCAGCCAAATGACGTCCACTGCTGGACAAAGGCCTCTCCCAAGGTTTTCCATAATGAATGCATACTTACCTACATACGTACCTCATTACAAATAAGTAGATTAATTATTTTTTCACTAGACAGCAACCCTAACAGCGTAAGAAGAGTTCAGAGGCACGCGATAGAAAGAGACAAAACTTGTAGGTGAATAAAATTGTAGGTACGTAGTGCTGTGCGAGCTGAATTCCACTGTATCGCGTCGTAGCAAGACTCGCATTTATTTAAATCGTCTTGCGGAGTAATCCTTCTGTACCTGTACTATTACTTATTCTGTGGCCATACTCGAGCCCCATATAGTACCAACGCGCGAAGCAAAAGTATAGTCAGCGACTCAGTGCGGCCGGGCCTCCGAGATTAGGCATCAACCGGCTTAGTGCGCCGGTGGTAGCCAAAAGCTTAGGGGTGAGACGATTCAAGTGGCCGTCAAATGACCACTGTCCAACTAACTACAATCCGAGGTACCTACCGCAAAGATTTTCCGACTGTAATATGTTGTGTATGTTCCCCCTACAACTAGGTGGGACCCTGCTGGCAGAGCATTCCTATTAACTATTCTGTAACCACCTATTTATGGCAAATAAATTATTAGTATTATTCCTCTTTATAATATTAGTATACATACACAACTTGCTGTTCCAAATTTTCGTCATTCGTTTTCGTTTCATCGCTAAAAATAACTTAATTTTATTTTTCATTACGTCTGAAATAGAATTTGTTGTAAAAATAGACTGTAATGGAAAATAACAATAAAATATTTTAATTACCACGTGATCGCAAAATCTACCACCAAGAATTTGCGGATACACTATAAAAGTCCAGCTACCTGTCAAAGATCAACGTACGCGTGACACATCTCAGCAGAGCACCGAGCGACGTGACCTCACACTGGAACGCCTCGAGGCGGACTGAATTTGAACGATTCGTGCGCGGCGTTTTATAGTACTTTTCAAATACTCATAGAAAAAAAATTACAATGAATTATTTTAAATTTCAAAGTAAATATTTTAGATAAGATATTCTTCTATTATATTAAGCTATTTTAGTGTTGAATAAAGGAAGAATATTGGTGAAAAAATCACTTTGATTTTTGGGTATTTCACGTTCTTTTCATTTGTGATTTCTTATTGTAAAATGCTTAAATCTAAAAATTTTCTCAGATAACTATTTGCCCAAGGATCTATGCTATAGGATATAAATGTTTGTTAAATCATTTGCACAGTATTTTTATAAAAATTTCAGCTTGTAAACTGACGCTAAAGTGGAAATTTACAAAACCTGTGTGGACTTATCTTGATATAATTCTTAAATACTAAACTAATCGCAATATTTTCTCAATTAACTATTTAGACGACGAAATTGCCTAACTATTTATGCCTATAACATATTTGTAATATTACTGGTTAATGATTGTAACGAGTTGAAAAAGTACTGTTTTTGCGCCAAACGGCGTAAACGCTCTTAAGAGAAAAAAAGAGTTTTGTTTGGAATTATTTACATACAAAATATCATCGATACAAAATTACATACAAAATATACCTACTACGCATGATTTCGCGATTTTGGCATTAAATAACACTCGCTATGTTGAACTTAACCATACTGCATCCGTACACCTTACTTTAGTACGACTTCGACATTATTTATAAGCGATCAAGTGCTGTTGCAGTAGTTTGGTTAGTTGACCGAAATTAATTATTTCCAAAATAGAGCAATAAGTTTTAGCTTACAATAAATTCAATAATCGATTGTAATACACCAATAAATTGATTATTCGCAAGGATAGAGAACTAAAACTTCTTGCTTCATTTTGGAAATAATGATTTCTGTCAACTAACCAAATTATTGCAACAGCGCTAGATCGCTTATAAAGAATGTCTAAGTCGCACTAAAGTCAGGTGTACGGATGCAGTATGGTTAAGTTCAACATAGCGAGTGTTATTTAATGCCAAAATCACGAAATCTTATGCGTAGTACGTATATATCGATGATATTTTGTATGTAAATATTTCAAAACAAAACTGTTTTTTTCTTTTAACTCCAGGGATAGATTGCAGTGCGCTTCGGTTTACACATTAGTATTGGTCTGAGGAACAAAATTCACTATGGGTTGATTCTGGGCAGCACTTGGTCCAGACCCTGGCACTATCCTTTAAGTCTGAAAAAGTGTAATAAAATAACATTGTGTATTTACAGTTCACCACGAACCAGACAAAATGCATCACAGTAGCGTCAACCACAAGCGGAATGATTCACAGCGTGCCTGTGGCCCACATCGCACCTCCACGTATCACCGGCAGTACTGTGCATTATTACACCAGCGCTACTGTGCCACAGACGGGACAACGGACTATACACCATCTACCGCAGGCTACCGTCACTATACAGAGCATCCCGGGCTCTACGTCCCAGATGATACGAGGGTGAGCTTTACGATACATTATTTTATGTACTACACCACATTATCACACCTCCGCGTATCACCGGCAGTACCGTGCATTATTACACCAGCGCTACTGTGCCACAGACGGGACAACGGACTATACACCATCTACCGCAGGCTACCGTCACTATACAGAGCATCCCGGGCTCTACGTCCCATGATGATACGAGGGTGAGCTTTACGATACATTATTTTATGTACTACACCACATTATCACACCTCCGCGTATCACCGGCAGTACTGTGCATTATTACACCAGCGCTACTGTGCCACAAACGGGACAGCGGATTATAAACCATCTACCACAGGCTACAGTCACTGAGCATCCCGGGGTCTACATCCCTGATGATACGAGGGTGAGAGTTGGTTTAATAAAATTATAATCCCATCTAATTTCCAAAGGCAACGTCACCATATATGTAGAGTACTCCGGGCTCTACGTCCCAAATGCTACGACGGTGACTGCTATAATCCACTACTACACTGGCACTGTCGTGCCGAAGACTGGCCAGCGAGCTTGTACACCACCTGCCACGAACTACCGTCATTATACACAGTATCCCGGGCTTACCTCCTAGATGATGCAAGGGTGAGGTGATATCGTTACACCACTACTAGCGCCAGCGCGCTGTTAGCTGGGATCACGGGCCATAAGCCATAGATAATTTTTGACCTAAAAAACGAATGTAGTATGTTCGTGAAAATAATATTTTCAATGCCTGCTTAATGACAGTAAAATTAATAACGCATTCTCTTCCAGGATCCCAATCAACGCGAAATCGGGCACGTTCAGCACAGTCATGTCTCAAGGCACGGCCAGCGCCATCATCGGCTTCGGGACGCGCGCCAGCACCGCCACCCTGCTCACAGGCACCCCACAGTACGTCAATGTCTCCTCCAAGTCATTCCCCACAGGGAACATACTACACAACGCGATCGTCTCCCGGAACATACTAAACCGCACCAACCTCAACACTGTCACCTCAGGCGTATCGTTCAACGTGACAGCTGTCAGACCAGTCCTCCACACAACCGCCCCCAAAATAAGCACGGTCGTGACAGCCAGCACCGGCTTTGACAACATATCGACGACGAAAGATATGATCGACAACGCGTGCAACTCTTCGGTGATGCTAAAAAAAGTTCTCACTCTAGGCAGCGCGGGCGCGGCCAAATCCTTCATGATGCATAACACCCAAAAGGTCCTCTCCACGGGATTCGCTAACGGAGTCACTCCACCGCCTAACGTCACGATCGTTAGCTCTGGGACCAGTGGGGGAATCATCAACAATTCTATCCACACGTCTAATATCGTCAGTCCCACTTCTGGCACTTTGAGCGCTACGCACGCCACTCTCTCTGCGTTACTCTCATCCGGCGACGGAAATCCATCGCCAAAAAATTAATCAACTAGATTCCTTGTTCAGTAGTATTACGAGTCAACGTTGATCTCATTATCGATAGAATATTCTTGAATCTGCCATTGTCCCTTTCCAAATATTATTCTAGTGTTCTATGGAATGTTGTATTAGTGTCAGAGAATTTGAAGATTGATGTCTAAAATATATCGAGTGAGCTATATTAATATAATCGATGCGGTAATTAAAATTGAAATATGCTTGCTTAATATATCACTCGAAAAAAATCCAAAAATAACGCAATTTCTAGTGTTTTACTAAAGTAAAATCACTTAAAATATAATTATTACTCCTAAAGTCTGTTGTGTATTAAATTGTCGTCAAGTAGAACGTTCTTAAGTATTAATGTGGCTGTGTTCCTTAGTAAAAACCTTTTAAAAATAATTAGTACAAATAAATGTTTCAATGTTTATTAGTAAGATGTTAGATTGTTTAGACCTAGAAGCGTGAATTAGCGTATTTAGAAAGGGCCAGGGCTTTGTAATTTATTTTTATTCCCTAAACATTTTAGTAGAATCTCTTCTTTTTACGAGACTGATTCCTGCTCTCGCTTCTAATAAGAAAAATCCCGAGGGAAACTTCAACTATCACTCCGTAATGAAATCATGTAATCAGAAGAAAATATTCTTCTTCTCTATTATTGTAACATCATAGTGCTTCTTTATCACATTTATAAGACAAGAGAAGCAAATATACGCGTCCCTTCAGAATGAGTGTTTCCATCTCATGTTTTTTTCACTCTATATTCTATGCCAAAGAGGATTGGTCAACTACAGCCGAGTTGCTAATCGTGCACAAATATAATTTCATTTTAATGTCACTTTGTACCTTAATTAATTATTTCTCATTCTATAGGCAACCCTGGCCCTTACCAGTGATATTCCTAAAACTCGCGTTGCTTTAAATAATTCGAATAACTTACTGCCAGTTTGTAAAATTACTTATAAGTATAAAAGCATTAGAATGCAGGATATTATCTTGAAAACTGTTTAAATGCGCCATGAAGACATATTCTAATATAAATAATGCATATTTTTTGATTTTGTATACTGTTCTATTTTTATGTAACCTGTGTGTAAAATAATTATGTACCTGTGTTGTGACTGCTAGTGTTGTATGTTATTGTGTATTTTGTTGATCTTTGCAGCTTTAATTTATTATTATTATTATTTATTTATATCGTGCGATGCGATCAAAAAAATATTATTGATCTTTCGATATCTGTCGAATTAGTTGAATTTTCCCGTGTATAAAAATATTATATTACCTGACTCAATATGGATTAAGGTCATAGGAAGCGTCTTTCATCCATTTGCTTGTCAGATGGGAAGTATCAAATAATATTAGAAAACTATTGCAAAGTAGAGTTGTGATTTACGCGTGAAACCCATAATGATGATGATAGTTTAAGCAGGTGAGTGTAATCTGTACTGCTTAATGCGTATTATTGATTTTATTATCATTTACTTTTATTAGTTTCGGACTCATTTTTGAGTAACCAATCGTGATACTTTTTGAAAATATAGGATTATACTTTATGAAAAATAAGATTTAATCCAGTAAACAGATGGATTAAAGATGCTCCTAATTCGTATTTTGCTAGTACCTCATTGTCTATGCAAAGAATTGATAAATTAAAACAGATGGGTCCTATTTCAAATTCAACCAGAAACGTTTATAAGAAGAGATTAGTATTAATTAGTAAAATGTTATTATGATCTTAAGATTTCCCTTGTGATTTGAATAAAATTATTCCAATTCATGTTCCAAAGATGATAACATTGCTTATTTTGTAAGTTATTGCGCAAAAAGCTTTAAAATAAGGGTTCCTTGTCAGGACTACGGAACCCTAAAAACGCGTTATAATTTTAAAATTTTTGCTTATTTTGCGTTCAGCAATGCTTAATTAGCTTTATCGAGTTGCAATATTTATTATTATGTATTCGTTAGCTTTTGTGCAATTTAGTTTGAGCTTTTACAAGCTTTAGTTATTTGCAATATTCAAAATTTGGCTTTAACGTATTTGTTTTTATGCGGCTTGTTATTTTTTATTTGTTGTTCTTTGCAAGCTTTGCTTTGCGTATGTTTATGTTTGATGGTTTTAGAGCATCTTTCTTTAGACGAGTATAAGCATCTCATTGATAATTTGATTTTGTCATATGTTTTTTTGACATATGAGATTCATATTATAAAACGAAATTCTATTTTATCAGTCTACTCTCAAGCCTTTGATTGGTGTATTTTTTTAGTTTAACCACACATCGGCTTCAATTAATGCTTGAGTTCGAATCGAGTATTGAGTATCGTTTTAAAATACTAATTAGACTCAACAATGTTCTCAAGTAAGTACATACAGAGGCTTATGCTAGTTTAAAGAAAGGTGTACAAGAGTAGGTATCTAATAGTACAAACTAAGAGGTTGTAATGGTACAATCTTTATTTAGGCTGTGTTCATAATTTATGCTGGATTTCTATATTCAATCCTAATCCAAATTATACGGATTTGGATTGTCAACTGTCAAATTTTAATATGTTTTTGGCCAAAATAACTGCGGTTTTTGATGTTTTTACATTTTTATATTGTTTATAAGACTATTTAAACAATATTAAAGTGTAAATGCATCGAAATTTTTGGAAATATAATCTAAAACTGAATTCAATTTGACAGTTGTAATCCGGATTTGGACAAGGATTGAATATGGGAATCGGGCGTTAGTGTCCCCGAGGTTAATGTTTCACGACTAGTTAGTGTTAGTACGGTTTTTTTGTCTAGTTGATTTGAAGCGGGTATCACTAGAGTAGGTTAAGTTTATTTTACCAAAGTATTGTTGGTATAAGTGGAGTATTAGTTGCGGTAGAGGTTGATTGTAGACGTTAATGTGACTTGTTTATGTTTAATGGTATCGTAGTTGTCAATTAGATTTGTTTGCACTAGCTCTAGCCTACGGCTTTTTCCGCGTGGAATTTGATCTGTCACAGAATACTGTACACCGCGATCAGAAGTATTTTAACTGTTGTCAAAAGCACATAATATGAATTTAAATATTTGTACCTTGAGGAATTATAGTTTCCCAGTACAAACTTTAACTCTCTTGAAATTCTTCATTTCGACAATAACGTCTTTCCCTGATCGATATACTGATTTCGGCGCGAAAAAGTAAAACATTACAAAGCATCTTTTAGTTTACTCATTTGACGCCAATTTTTGCGTTTATTAAATTCAATTCAAAATTGCTTCGTATTAAATTCAATTCAAAATTGTTAGCCAAACACTGCAAAGGTTTTGCGTTATTTCATATTCTGAGACGTGGGCGGAGCTTTGAGCAAACAGTAGTAAAACTACACAATCTTTTACTACCACGCACATTTGAAACCGGAATTTTACTTTAGCTATACTTATTTTTCTGATAAACGAGTTTATTTATATTTCTTTACAACGTGTTTTTTATAAGGGTGGGTTTCCATTATTGCAGATTCGCGCGGAGTGACGCGGAGCTTGATATTTTTTACATGTTGAGAGCATGCTCATTTTCACCATCATTTCCTATATTTTATGTGACCCTATGGTAACACATAACAGGAATTTTGTTTTCATAGGGGTCACTTGAGAAATTAGGGATTGATGGTGAAAACGGGCATCAGTCTCCTAAATCAAACTAAAAACGTAAAAGTTACCTGTATGTGTAATAAAGGAGGAGCCTTGATGATTATTAATTCATTTGTTATTATTTTAGTGCAATAAAATACATAGTCTATGTAAACTGTATTATTACAGTTTGTAAGATATTTTTTCAGCTGATAGGGGAGGCATATTAGCAGGGTTTCCTTGGCACCCAGGCTTGAATCCCTAAAAACCGCTTAGTTTTTCCGTCAAGCGCCGCTTTAATGGAAAGGCACCCTTAACATAATGTATTCACCGTTTTATTAATTTTTTAGCACTTTTGTGTTAGTGTTATTTATTTATTTATATTTGTGGTTTTTAATCATGCAGTACCTTCACTTGTTTTCCTCAAGTACCGCTCATTTTAAGACTGGCTGTGTATGACATACTATTATTTGTGATAGCTCGAAAAGTCCGATTAAGGTATTTTTCAGTATAGTTTTCTTATTCAAAGTACCTATAATAAGATATAATAATATAAATAAAACCAATTTAAGTGCACGTAATTAAAATATACATAAATAGATACCGATACAGGGAATTTTGTACAGACCTTTAAATAGAGGAATTCTTTTTATGACTTTCATCAATTAAACTTAACTACAGGCATGTGTAGAAAATTATATTGAAATATACTTTGAATTTTTCATCGGTCTTCATTATTATGCCTAATAATATTATGGGATCATTATTTTCATATTGTAATGATAAATTAATTAACAAATTGTTCTGAAAAAAAATTAATAATATATTCCTAAAATAATTATGATACCTATATCGATCTACTAAATGGTTGTAAAATGTACGGTTGTATCTAAATGTAGCACTAAAGAGTTCCCTGTTCTTATGTAATAAATGATGTGTTTATGAAGTAAGTTGTATGATTTATCTACAGATTCATTATTTATAAAATGAAATGTTTAAATTAAAATATTTATAATGTACCTAACCTCTTGCTTTATAAATTGAAAAGTTAAGGTTGTTCTAAAATAAGTTGTAGGTAGGTATTTCGAATAACTAACTTTATGAAATTCGCTAGGAAAAAAAATAATTCAATGTTAACTGAATCGAATCAAAATCAAATGTAATATTCAAAAGAAAATTCACTGTGTGAGTAGCCTTATAAATCGGCAAAGAAGTGGAAAGGCTGTTACGAACGAAAATCCGATCGCGTAGCGCGTGGGCATTATTACGTAGCGTTTCGTAGCCCGCTACGTAAGACGGGTGTGACGTCACGCGCGCGGCCTGCCTGCTACAGACTGCTATCTTTACGCGTCGTGAAAATTAACTTCCTAAGACTATCGAAGTCCGTAGTAAGTACTTTGAAATGAAAATAAAACTTAAAGATTGAGACAGTAATATAACGAGCAAGCAATCCAAAAATAGTGGAGACTAAAGTTGTCGGTGTACTTTTAATTATGAATATTTGTTTCGGCAAAGTTTGCGAGTCGAGCGCGGGGGTGCAGGCGGTGGGCGTGCTCTAGGCGGGGCGGGCGGGGCGGGGGAGGGGCGCGAGCACGTGCGTCGCGCTCACGTGGTGGCGCGAGCGCGCTGCCTCGCGTCCGTCGTGCCGGCCGTATGAATAATTGTGTACGGAGTGAATGAATCGATGCGGCGGCGGCGCGGGCGGCGGGCGCGGGCGGCGGGCGGGCTGCGTGGAGGGGTGCGCCGCGGCGCGCCAGTCTCGTGCCGGTAGTCGGTAGTGCAGCCGAGCGACTCCGGGAGCCGTCCCCGCCGCGTCTCGCTCGATCGTAGTCGTAGTGCGCCCGCCGCTGGCCCGCCCCGGCCCCCGGCGCCAGAGCCCATGGATACCCAAAGTCAGGACGCGGCCCGCAGCCCCGCGGAGGTGCCCAACGACCCCGGGTACGACCCGCCGCCGCACGCCGACACCATCCCGCCCTTGGCCGCATCTGATCTTATGTTTATCTTGCAGGAAGATGTTCGTCGGAGGACTCAGCTGGCAGACTAGTCCAGGTACGCTCGACCGAGGCCCACCGCTGTACGCCTTCGCCGGCGGCGGATGTGCATCCGTTGCAATCGCCGGCGACGGCTGATCGCCTTCTTAGATCGCGGAAGAACGTCTCTAACCGTCACGGACTTGTGCGGCCCGGTTTTCAGTGATGAAGTATCGAGTTCGGTACATAAACACCGGTTGTACAAAAAGTTTGGTAGTCAGCTGATTAGTTACTCGTGTTCAAAAGATGCCGATGCGGTGAGATAAAGTAGTGGACGTGAATATGTCGGTTGTCCATGCGTGTCGGAGGTGTTTTTCATGGCAAAATAGTGTGTAATACACTGAAATTCAGTTATGTTGTTTAAATGCATCGGAAGTCAGGTGTGCGATGGCGGCCATGCCGACTGCGCGCGCAGCCTCCGCCGCCGCGCCGGCCTCTCCGCCCTACAGGCTTGCGCGCTATTTTCAGCCTTATCGCTATTAATATTCAGCGGATAATTCCAGTACAGGTTCCTTTAACCGGCTTCTGGCCCAAACAGTTATCACAACATAACCTCAATCTTAAGTACGTAGAGCACGGCACCGCCGCGATTCCTCCCCGTGTCACTAAGTAGGGTGAAACATAATTGGCGTTAAGTTAAACTTGTATTGATATGTGAAATTATTTGAAATACAAATCAAAATCGTGTTTATTGTTTTATTCCATACCTGATCAGACATTACGATAAGTTTTCAAAACATTTACCTGCATGGTAAAACTTTTCAAAAGTATAAAGTAAATTAGTTTAAAATTCGATATTGAAATTTTCATGATAGTTTCGCAATCTTGAAATGCGTGTGTAGTCTGTAGTCATCACGCTTTGCCGCCTGACGCGATCGTGAGAGCGTAATTTTCGTTGGTTTTGCAAGTGACAGTCGCACGCGCAAAGGTCCGACGATCCGAGATGCGCCCGGTATTGGGTCGATCGCCCACGCCGCACTTTGATCCTCTCTATCTATGCCAACTTTGTTCTTCTCTGGAGATCTAGGCCGCTGCATCGGCAACACTCAAGATATTATCGGATCTGTCGATCGAGCAGGGATACCGGGAAATAACGTAAATAGACGTACTTTCATGTTACGATGTTTATACGCGGTTAGAGTTTACTGTTTAGATAGATTTTGACGTGAGCTAGGTAGACGTATTTGATATTCCTGGTAAGACCACCCTCTCATTTGATTATTTAGCTCAGTATGAGAAATCCAAATGTAATTACAACGTTTTGGTGAAAGAGCATGGCATTGATGTATTATTACATCATACTTTCAAGAAAAATATCTGAAAATTTTACGTCGTTAGAACGTTTAAAATTAGCAATTAATTATCTCCTCGTGACGGATTTAGACGATTTTATCTTTTTGAAATGATAAACGATGTCGCGCATTTGAACCCGAACATCTGAACATATTTCGTCTCATAAAACTGTTATTTAATTTTACAGAATAACTTTTAAAAGCATTATATTTTTAACTATGAATAAATTAAGGAAGTTAGACCAGACCAGACCAGACCTAATCATGTTTTTAGAACCCGCATAGTTTAAAGTAATTAAGGTACAACACATTTATTGATTTAATTTCTAATTTAAAAATAGCTGTGTTGAATACTTAAAATAAATTATTGTAATGTTGTTGTACATAATGAAAGGAATCAGTAGGCAGCTCATTAAGCCCAGTAAGCCGTAGTTTTCTTGTTTGTATATTATTATCTATATATATACTCAACATCAAATAAACCGCACCTTCCGTGACGCGAACTTTAACGATTTTCTTGTGACACAATCATGGTGCCCCAACAATATTGGTGTTATTTGAAAGCCCAATAAATATCCTTAAAGAAAAACACATTTAATTTCTTAATAAATGATTAACATATACCATAAATTTGACTTGAAAAAATACCTCACTTTGGGCCCACCTGTGGGATAAATTAGACCAATTTTTATGGTTATAAGACCAAATAATGATCTCACGTGTCCTCTTTAACAGATGAATAGCGATAAATCCCAACTTAACAGTTTTATAGCCATAAAAGTTGGCTCTAGCGTAACTACCTATTTTTTGAAGAAGTGACTCTGGATCCTTCTAAAGACATATTTTTGGGGTAAAAACCTTTCCTTTAATGAAATGAAGGTTAGAACTAGGCTTTTAAATGGTGCCAATATTGGTGGGAAGTGGGAATGCATACGTTTGAAAATGCTTGTCGCGGGAGGTGCGATTTATTTGATGTCGAGTGTATAAAAATGAAACCCGTTTTCCGTTGTCACGACATAACATGAAAACGGCTTGACCGATTTGGCTGATTTTTTTTTTGTAGTTTTCTAATACTCTGTACAAGGTTTTTACGGAAAAAAATATAAAGAAAATCTCTACGCTAAGGCGGTACGAAGTTCGCCGGGTCAGCTAGTACATAATATAATGTATTTTTTGTAGGAATATTATTATTCTCTGTAGCTATTTTAAAATCGTTTAAGGCAACCTTGAATCTATTCTACGGTTGTAGACCTCAGTAAGAATTTTCTCATAAAAATTGAGTTGTCTCTAGTATCATGTTTGCTAAAGAACAACAACCTTACTAAGATAAGGTATTTTTTGAATTTAATATCACTGTTATCGCAAGCGATAACGTAGCGCCCCTCCATAATCTCAGTCTTACAAATATCAAAGTCGTCAATTCTCGCTGTCCCAGAATCGTTAAATGTGAGAATCAATCACAACCTGTTGATAAGATTGCTAAGCAGAGTACTAAAATCGTACAATATTGCACTACATTCGATGCTAAAATATCTTTTACATCGTTATTAGAGTAACATGTTGCATTGTAACCACATTGTTTGCGTCAAATAATCGATATAAAATAATCTTTTTACTGACGACGCAACAACAGATTTCGATAAACCGTAATCCGATTATCGAAAGCCCTTTACCCTGGTTTGATTCGATATTAATTCGATGTAATATTAAAACTGCTGCGAAATAAAAATAACTTAGTTATCTCGAGGAATTTGTTATGAAAATAATGTTATTAATTACAGTTCTTGAAGTGTTCCTCGTTACGTTTTTATCTGACCTTTACCGTAATCACAAGACGATATAGAGCAGTGTTTTTGTGACCGTTGAATTTGAAGTATTCCCCTAATTTCGTCGGTAATCATGAGAGCGGAAGTAACCTCTTCCACAATAACATCTCTATGACACGATCTTTTAGCTTTAACGACATTTTAACGACGAAACAATGTCAACGTGTCTGCATCTTTCGAATTTATCTTCCGTTCGGCTGTACAAAAGTTCAAGCCGTCATATTTTAAATAACCTCAGTTACGAAACGGGACAAGGATAAGTTATTCTAGTTTATATTACTAAAGTAACTCATTATTTCAGTGTTGCAAGCGCAAGCCGTTTTACAGCGAGTAGATGCGAGACAAAAGGTTGAGCTCCATTATCTGCGTCGGTTCGCGCCTGACATATCATTGACACGCTGCTTCAAGAGCTACCGACCGAACTATGTAGATATAGCAGATAAACAGCGCAAAACGTGTATTGTCGCCTTGGTGCCAGCATAGACTTGCACGCGGGTAGATTGCGCACGCGGTGCTCTCGATTTAGGTGGACGCCTATGTCCGTTTCCTTTCTAACTCCTTTGATCTTTTGAAGTCTTTATAATGGACGTCATTTTTAATTGGGTGTTCAGCGTTCAATGCTCATCGTGTCGGGTTCTAATTAATGTTAAATCATCAAAACGACGGATTTACTCATGATTTATTCAATTTAAAACACCTTTTAAAGCGCCTAAAAATAATAGCGTCAAACTGTTACTTAATTAAATGTAAACCGCTAGAAATCTCAGTTGTTTTATCGTTACGTTGTGGATTTAAGTCATCAACCTCAATCAGTAGCAAAACGGTAATGTCATACCCTATTTCGCACGCTGATCAATCTGTGTCCAAACTGCCTTATTTTTGTGAACTTTCTAAGATTTCGAAGACTTATTGGTTTCTTATTAGGAGCGAGACTGTATTCCAGTTAGTCTTTCTTAGTTTCCTGTGCCTGAGCGCGTCGTGCTAAGGTCGCGCGTGCCTTTGGCCCGAGCACAATAAGGCGAGCGGGTCGCTCGTTACGGTTATTATCGGGCGATTGTTTGGTTGGCCCCGTGCTCGTGCGCATTGCGTCTCCACTTTAACTCAGGGATTTTGTTATGCGATAGTGTTGTGATGCTGTTGTCGATAGATAAACCTTCTAGGTTCAAATTGTGAACAATGCTAGCTAACAAGATTACTTTGTCAGTCCGTGCAGCTAACAAATGCTATTACAGCGCTATCTATGTTTTCATCGCTGTTTTTTCTATAAGTAGGATATTAAAATATCGATTTCTTTCCCCGCTCTTTTACGTACACAACAATCGATAATTTCCAGTCCAATAATTGTGTAATGATATATTGATAATATCTTTCAAGATTTTAAATAGATTATTTACGTTCATTTTCCTGAAGAGATTATCTGCGATATTGTTTCAGATCGATTGATTACGCATCGATAGAGATTACCGGTGGTAGCACTATAAGCCGATTTCCTTTGAGTCTTTACGAGCTGTCTGCCGGCGCGGTTGCTTCACACACGGCGGAAAATTTTAACGTCCAACTGTTAATATTCTATTGTTCACGAGAATAGTTCGGGTCTTCTCTGCAATCACTTATGATGTTCACTTCTGAACTATTAATATCCATTCTGTGCTCTGCTAGGGTGAGGTCGAGAGATACGTATTAATATTATACAGGAAATTCCTAAGTTTTTTATGGTAGAGTTTTCGTGTAGAAGTTGTAGCTTTGTACAATGTGCTCTTTTCTCATATTTTACATTAAACTTTCACTTTATGACGAATGATCGTTCAGTTATCACGGTTTAGTTATGAAAAAAGAAAAAGTCTTATAAACTACACTCGCGAGCAAAACTATGGAATCACTTACATGAAGTTGTTTCCACGTGAACTTGTGTACTAACGAATTTGTTAGTAACAAAAAAAGTGGCACCATTTTAAAGATTAAACTTTTATCTTTAAATTGATACCAAATTCATTTAAATCACACCAGTATTTAAAAAGATATCCCGGCTGATGTGAAGAAGTAACGAAAAAGACATGTATGAACTGTTTGATACGTCGCGAGTTGCGGCCTATTTAGCCCCTATAAAAGCACGCGTTTTTAGATTTTTGCTTTGACACGTTGATTCATACACATCTCCGCTTCTTTTGACACTTTACCTGGGATTCTACACCTTCAGAAGCAGCACAAATCGTTGCACTATTGCAAGGAGGGCTCAGCCAGCGAGCTGTCGCACGTCAGCGCCACATAAGCCAGTCCTGGGTTTCGAAAGTTTCAAGACGCTTTCGGGAGACTAGTGGCTTTAACCCGAGACCAAGTTCTGAACAGCGCCGGTGCACATCGCAGAGGGAAGACCGTTTTTTCATGTCAACCTCTCTATGAAATCGTCATTTGACTGGAATCGATGTCCATCAAGAGCTCAGAAATGTTCGTAAGATAGCTGTTAGCGAGTGGACAGTTCGCCTCCATTACTCGCCTTCCCATCGAGATGTGTACGAGCAAATTGAAAGCGTGCTTATCGGTGACCTGCCGTCAGTTTCGAGCCTGTGGCAGGCCTTTTTGGAGTTAAATTCTATTGCTTATGTCTTAGACAAACTGTCTACTCGCTAACAGCTATCCTACGAACATTTCTGAGCTCTTACTGGACGTCGATTCCAGTCAAATGACGATTTCATAGAGAGGTTGACATGAAAAAACGGTCTTCCCTCTGCGATGTGCGCCGGCGCTGTTCAGAACTTAGTCTCGGGATAAAGCCACCAGTCTCCCGAAAGCGTCTTAAAACTTTCGAAACCCAGGACTGGCTTATGTGGCGCTGACGTGCGACAGCTCGCTGGCTGAGCCCTCCTTGCAATAGTGCAACGATTTCTGCTGCTTCTGAAGGTGTAGAATCCCAGGTAAAGTGTCAAAAGAAGCGGAGATGTGTATGAATCAACGTGTGAAAGCAAAAATCCGAAAACGTGTGCTTTTATAGGGGGTAAATAGGCCGCAACTCGCGACGTATCAAACAGTTCATACATGCCTTTTTTGTTACTTCTTCACATCAGCCGGGATATCTTTTTAAATACTGGTGTGATTTAAATGAATTTGGTATCAATTTAAAGATAAAAGTTTAATCTTTAAAATGGTGCCACTTTTTTTGTTCCTAACAAATTCGTTAGTACACAAGTTCGCGTGGAAACAACTTCATGTAAGTGATTCCATACTTTTGCTCGCGAGTGTAGAATCGCCTGAAAAATATTTAAAATGAAATTAAACTGCATTTACGAGTAAGTCGCCGCATTGTTGGAATTATCGCTAAATTTCAGCGAAGACAAAAGCCCCTGAACCCCTTTCAGTCTGAAAGGGTCACACTCCATTCTGCGATTCCGAGGAATTCACCTTTGCCTTCATCTATTATTAATCCGGAGATTTTGCATACGCTGAATAATGCAGCAGTCGACTCTGATGCAGAACGAACGGATTGTCCTTATTTAATTTCCACTCTGAGTGCGGTGACGCAGCAAACTCAGGAACTCGCCGCCAATCTAGGTGTCTCCAGCTAACGTCATTTCGGTCGGATCTGCTTCCCTATTAGACGCAACTTTGTCCCAACACTGTTCATGAATGCAGAGAGCATCGTATACAAACAGTGTCCCGACTTTAGTATACAGTTGAGTTGACCTGTGACGAGTGTCACTCAACACGTCTACTGTAAAAACGGGGAAAATATTTGAGTCGTTAACGCGGCCTTTTTGTGGAAGTGTAATCGGATCTGTCGGTGGATTCCCGTAACGCATGTTGGCTGAACTATAATTACCGGAAGATGCTGGGACTCCGCAGCTGGGTTTGACGGCTCGCCAGATAAACATCCCGGTGCCCGCCGAGGGCTGTCCGCTCCGGCTGCGATTGAGTTTCGCATGCCATACCAATACGTAGGCGACGGAGCTAAGAGCTCTGTAAACTAGGCTCAAAATGAACGAGACAGCTCGACGTTTCATTACGATTTCAAACTAAGATATTTCCTTTCAATATTCAAACATATCTACAGTCCTAGAGTGGGTAGGGTAGGGCAGCATATTCCTAAATAATAATAGCCAAGTTAAAAACAAAATGATCAATATTGTTCTCTACTAAGCCGACGTTATTTATGGAGCATTCGAAGTCATGCCACTAATTTATTTTAGTCTAGTGACACGCTTACAGATTTGATTCATTTGTTACTAATGTCACAGATTAGATAGTGTTCACCACGTTATGTACATTTACAAATAGGAGGAAAAAAATATCTTCAAATTCAGGAAACTGCTGTTAACATTTGGCTCAAGTTAATTGATTTGTTAGCTAATGCGTAATAATTTCAATTTATTAATTAAAGTAGGTACTCGCTGTAAGTGCCAAATCACAATCTTTATAGGTTGTTTTGCAAATGTTAGTAATACCAACATGAACTCGCGTTTCAATTCGAATTCAAAATGAGTAACTGAAAGCCGCAGGTGCCCATCTAAGCGCGTTCGTTTTGCATTAGCAAAAAGGGAACAGCATTCTGGCTCCGACTGATCTGACAGGGAAAAGATTTAGCAAGTGGTCAGAGAGCAAAGAGGAGTGAGGAGCCGCATTACCGCAAATCGTGGCATAATCCTCCCTTACAAAGCGTACGGTGAGCAAACAGGGGAGCGAATACCAACTCGTATAGCTGATAATGCTTTGACTGGAATTGAGACGTCACTGGCAGTATGCAAATGCACTTTTTGCATTTGAATGAGCTGGTCATTCTAACGGATTTAACATCATAGAAATCAGATATTTTGTTTTATTGTTTTGATTAGTATAATTTCGATGTAGAGTTTGTGAACCAAAAATTTAACCTAATAAATTGTTCCTATTTATCAAAACATTCTAAAGTTCTATCACCCCATCTATTTACTTCACTATCATAGCTCCTAATATGTACATGTGGCTTAGTAATAGATATTTATCACTGCCTATCAGGCGTTAGACTGTGACAGTTGAATTCTGTTACGTTTTTAGTTTATTTTCGTTGCTACAACTTTTAGAAGGAGCATTTGGTATTCACTCCAAATTTCACATTGTAAGGACTGAACACACGTTTCGCTTGCTAGTTATTTTGGCCTAGCTAGAAATAGATATGATTGCGTTCGTGAACACTTCTTTACCTCTCATAAATCAAGCCTGAAAAAACGAATAAATCATTGAATAGCGTTTAGCTTTTAGCGAGCAATAAACGCTGAGCCGTGGTTAGCTTTTACTTTTATACCTTTGCGTGGTTGCTAAAGGTACATGGGTTTAATTGGTAATGCGCGTGTAAATTTTATGCCAATGCGAGAAACTATTTGACATTTATTAGAGCTAATAAAGACCCGTGTGGAACAAAGATCATAAACTAATCAACGAGTAAGTCAAGAATAGGATTCATTAGCTTTAAATATACACAGGAATTTTATTACTTTGAAGACTGTTCAATGAAACAGTATTGAAGATTAAAGCAAACTGTACCATAGGCGCAAGCGCACACTTCACGCATTATTGCCAATGGCGCTACTCACGATGCGACATTTTTTCTCCCGGCGCGGTGGTGTCGTCGTCAAAAGATAAAATGTCACTGAGCGTGAAGAAAAAACAATTCAGTCACAGTTGATACCACTCATATGTCTGATGGGTTCTTGGTGGTAGGTAACTATTTTTATAGCAGTTCAGTGACTTACGGTTGTTAACAGACGTTTATTATCATTTGTTGCTGTAGGATGCGAGGTTACACAACATTTTCTTCGTTTGCGTCAGTTTTATATTTCAGACAGGTTTTCGTTCAAAGAACTTTTATATTATTGGTAGGTAATTCTACAACCCTCGTAATGTAAAACACTTCCAGTAATTGATCATAAATCCCGATTGTAATTGGACCATCTCTACAAAGACATCCCGAAATTCCAAATGTGGATATCGCAAAACGTTTTCAATCAATAACGTATTTCCAATCCCGCTTAGTGCTATCTATGTTTATGCAGATGATATTTCGGCGTTTCTAATCTCCCTGAGTAGGTACATTATCTGGAGCAGTATTCTCGTGTATGGATATCTATGTAGCTTGCATAACTCGTGCAATCCGTGCATCTAGACGCACATCTGGGAACATTCGACTCAGACGACACACGCCACTGCGTTGTTGTCATTACTCATGTGTCGGGCACAAGACTTCATACTGCCGAGTCACCGTCGCCTTTTATGAAATGCCACATTTTGGCCGTCGACCGAATAGTATTGAGCCTTCAAGCGTCTGATATAGAGTGCAGTTTTGTGTAAATCTCGTCCCGTGCTGCGCCCTAATGAGTATGGAGCAAGAGAGCAGCGCATCTTCAAACGACATGCTAATTGACGGCGGCGTGAGGCAGGGGCTTAGCTAGAGAAATTATCTGAAAAATTTTAAGTGAATCCTTCGAGTTTAGATTCTCAAAATACAACCAAAATTGTGCCAAGTTCATTGGGGAAAAAATGTGTGTGTGTTTGCCAAGTTGCCTACTACGGACCCCGATTTGGCAAGGGTGAATAGTTAGCTGGTAACGTACATTTTAGTGTCACAACCTATTTCCTTCATCAAACTCGTATGGATATATGTAGATTGTACTATACGGGCTTTTATTGCCATTTTGAAGTTTCCAAGCATATAAAATCTTTGGTTCTACGTCGGAGAAGAATGTTTTTAATTTATCGTCCGGTATGACGACGGTATGCCTTATATCACTTATATTTATAGAGTGACGTCTTCAAGATTACTTATTTACGCTTTTAGATAATAAAATGCGATAGCAAGGCTATGTAAAAACTAAGATTTCAGCGTTGATTTTGATAACGTTCTACGTTACCTCGTAACGTAAAAATACATTGCATCATCTTGGTAGGTACATAATTCCGTTGCGACAAATGATTAGTATAACTATGTATTAATTTTAATTTACATGTACTATGATAATTAGTTACCTACAATATCTTTCTTTCTCTAGCGAATTTAAGTCTTACTTTAATCGAGTTTAAAAGCGGGCGTTATATTGTATTTCCTTGGAGATCATGATTCTTACAAACAAGAGAAAACAGCTTTTCTGTGTAGATAAAATTGCTTTATATTTGAACATAATTTGAATTGTCTTTCACAAAAGAGGATAACTGTTGACTATGCGTAATAAATATTTATTCAAGCGGTGGGAAAGATTGTTTAAAATCTTTCCAGTGTACTCCTTGTTGGAGGAAGTTCTTTAGATGTCTTTATTACAACTTGCTGAATTTATTTTTAATTAAATCTCAGGACAAAAGAGGTTTGTTGGAAACAAATACAATAATAGCTTTTGTGGTGTCGTAGAAGAAAAAAGTAAAGGAAAAAATGTTAAAATTAAAAGGTACCTATTTATAATAATAAGATTTCGATAAATATTCTTTTCATTCTTTGATGATCACGCGATAAATTCATTACTGAAACTTCAGTTTAAATTAAGGAAAATTTTGGTAGAGTCGTCTGTTTATTATTTAATTTTTAATTCCTATTCATCAATTAAATTCGTTTTGATTTGCCAAGCAATATTATACTCAATAGCAGTGAAATAAGTATTATTATTGTCTTATCAAAACAGTTGCTACCGAAGATAACCAACCAACCGCGGCGCAGTGCGCCCGCGCATTTGGAAAGGCATAAACAAGCCACACACGCCGTTTCAGGAACCACTAAACTCTGTATACCGTTTGAACTCGTAAAGTATAATTTTGATTCACAGCTTCATTTGTGTTTAATTGTTCTATTAAACGAAGCTCTGTGCGCATTTTAAATTAACCAGTCATACCCTAAGTATTTTTATATTTTTATACTGTAAAGTTACACACTTAAACCACAAACAAATGATTTTATTTTTCCCTTAACAGAATGGTTTTGGTATAATTATAAAAATACCTAACTTTTGTAAACTTTGATAACGTATTTTTTTTAAATAATCATCTCTCTTACAAAGATCTAGTAAACGAAGAAGAAAAAAATCAATTTAATACTGGACAATAATACAATTTAAATGTTTAAGTTAGATAATTAAGTATTATGAATCTGTCTTTTCAATTTTAAATTATCAGTGAAAACTCATAGGCTTGTGTAAGACTTATTATTTTTATTCTACATGTATCATAATATAAGCTGTATGTTTTCCTAATAAAGAAAAATAAAATAAAAATTTACCACTTGGGTTTCCATTAGCAAGAGACAATAATCATATTGTTAGGTGTTTTGTATAATAAATAAGTTGGAACTATACGAGATGATACGATGCAACAAAGTCTCGCAGCAATTGGTACGAACTTCATAAAATACGTCGCTGGTGCCAAAAATGTGCTCCATAAACCGTGTGAACGATATAAGTTTTTAAATAAAAGCGGGCAAAAACGTTAAAAAGCGAATTTTCAGAAATTAATGTTCATGGACCATACATGAATTAACAATAAACAAACGCACTTTATTTTTAGTTGCTAGTCCAAGAATTTTTAATTTGGTCATTATGGCGCCAATATTTGTTATTTTATTTTAAAAGTCAAATGACTGACCCTGCCTAACTGCATAAGTCTCACAGTATTTTATTTGCGAGTTTTTATCGTCCGAAATAGCTGGCTTACATACAAAATAACTGTCGCAAAAGTCTAGCCAAAGCGTTGTATGTAAATATGGGATGCAAAGCGCGATTTTATTGAGTTCTCCGCTCACTTGCTTAAAGATGTGGAGGATAAGCACCAACATTAAATGAATCGGCGAGAGACAATATGTTCTTTCAGCGATTTCTATTCCCGCAGTATCTTTTAGTGTGCAGTAAAACTAGCCAGAAATAATGATCTTGATACGATTCGGCGGTCCTTAGTGAAGATTATTGCTGTCTATGTTTTATTTGTTTTTTCCGTATAAAAATAATGCGATTCCTTTGAGACGGACACATCTGGTTTCCCAGACCGCGTTTTATTTATGAATGTAGCATTTCCAACGTCTGACCTTGGCTATAATATAGGTTAGCTGATATCGGCTGCGACTGCTGTTATCTCAAAGATTCTAAATGTCAGTGATTTATTACATTCTATTTGTTTCGAGTTGTTTGTTGCAGGGGTTTGCTCTTGTTAGGTATGAGTGGGCCACGTGATATCTAATGAAGCTGCTATAGGATCGATGCGGGTATCTGCCGGCATACCGCGTCTCTTGTTGCCCGACGACAGGCGTTCGTAAAAACAACCACTTAATGACATGGATAAAGTTTCGTGAGTAAAAAGATGATTGATATCGAACGCTCGTCAATGTATTTAGTCAAGGGATTCTAAAAATCGTTAAGGGACACGATGTTTGACTTACATAATTTGGTCCAATAATTTTCCAAGAAATATCACTTAGAGTGTATTATTAAATTGTATAGCTGTGCATTGTAGGAATAGTTTCGTAGCTCATAACTCTGTTGTAAAAGTATCAATATGTTCAATTCTACTTTAGGTCATGACTTGGCTGAGTTCCATCTAAATCTGTCCTGCAATCGATGTGTTGAAGCATCCAAACATACACATGTTCTAATTAAAATGTTTCGTAGTAAACGTGTCGAATATGTTTACATTTATTGCGTGAAAAATCATCCATCATGATAATTACATTTCAAAATACTCGCCTACCTGCAATTCGCATGTTCCCAGCAGTAACCGTCGTTTCGTAGTTAATGAAATCCTGAGTTATTTTAACGTTTCGGTAATTATCTGCGAGAAGCTGAAATCATTATAGTTACCAACGTATTCCGCACTGTGATACGGGTAAATAGAAAACCTCGGAAATTCGCGAGTTTCAGGACAATTTGTTGCATTTACGACTTATTTTGGAAGACCTGATTTCTTTACACAGAAAACACAATCCCAGACTTGGACATACCTTTTCATTGACCTATTACAGAGCTTGACCCTAGTTTGTCTCCCTTTTCTATTGCTGCTAGCAATTTTTGTAGTGCATGAATTGTAGACTACGTTGCCAAGCCACGGTCTCGACTCAAGCTGGTTATGAGTTCAAAATGAAGTAGCAATGGGCCGGCCATTGCTACTTCAATTATTTATTTTTCGTTTAGTTGTATCGTATTGCTATACTTTATTTTGATAGAGTCCTCTTCATAGCGTATTGAGCAAATTCATTTGGTGTAGAGGTGAGTCACACATCTTTGTTGCAGAAATGTATCATCATTATCATGTTTGCATCCAAATGAAATATTTGATTATCAATATGAAACTTAGGTACGTACGAAAACCTATCAATGAAGTCGTCAAGTAACAACAATGTTAATGCTATCAGAAACCGTTCTACAATTCCTTTAAATTCTATTAGCTCCTGATCGAAGAGTGGGCCAAAGTCCCGCTGACAGATTGCCATACAAATATAATATCAGTGTGTTTCGACACGTGACAAACACGCGCAGACGCGCTACGATTGATGAATTCAGATGATGTTCGAGAAATACGACACATTGCTCCTTCCAATTTGTTATTTCACTTCCCAACTTCATTGATATTTGTTTTTGTATCTTGACAACAATGTCTGGCTTATTCCCATCGTATTTCCATAGAAATTTCACAAATGACAACCTCATTCAAATTGTGATAAGATAATATAAATCCATCATGGCGATTGTAAAATAAAATAAGGCTTAAATGATCGCTACCGTTATTGTCGTGTAAAACAGCGTATCTAATAATAGTGATTTCAATACAGAAAGAAACGATAAACCTGAAGTAAATTCAAATTAGTTTTCAATAGTGACGATCATACGTGAAACATTATTATTATGGGTTATTAAGATATTGGCCATGACGAATACTACTAGCTTATTTAAAGAACGAAAAGTAGTTGAATTGTCAAATTCCAAATGGCAAAGGCAGAAAACCGCTGAGGTCTCAAGTGCCTCTCAAAACTACATTCTAGTTCAGCTTTTAGTCTAAGTCTGCATTTCGAAGAGGATCTCTGGGCGAGCCGCGTGCGTCACTTTGCAGCGAGTCGCGTCGGCCACAATTAATGGCAGTCTGCTCAGACTTCGAGGGCATCTAATGGATGCTCCCTAGACGTCTGTGTCACGCCCCTCTCTCTGCCAACCCTACCGTCCTTTGCCATAATATAAAATACGCTCAAACTCATATAACACATTTATAACTTGGCCACCGTTGAGAAAAACAAAACAGGATCAAATTGCGTATTTTTATCACCTTTTCCTTTCAAGCAAAAACATGACAGATTAAAAAAGTCAACATGTCATTATTTTGTTAGTAATCGTGATCGTATATTTTATAATAGATACAAAAATCAATTGTAGCAGTGATGTTACATAGATAAACTGAAATACAGACACACCTACACAAATCTAAAACCCAAGAAAACATGTGACACGATAAGATAACACGAATAACCAGACAAAAATAATAAAAACTTCTCAAGTGCAAGATAGTGTTAGATTTTTCATATCGAATTCGAGCACTGGACATTTCTATTCTTAGTGCTTAAATCCCATTGGAAATCCGAGTTGGAAAAACGGGAAAGTTTAACCAACAGTCGATATAGATGTTCTAGTTTGTTCCAGAAACAGCAACTGTCCCAAGATTTTGCTATTTTCATTGTAGTCTTAAGAGGCAGTAGCGGGGTCGTAATATTTGACGAAAAACGACTAAGAATGTACTCAGTATTACAGTTTTATGCAATGGGTTCATGATTTGAGTGAAAGTGCTTGGAGGAAGGCCAAGACACATCCCGATGTCACGATAAGACGCGATCGCAGAAATAAATGAGTGTACTCTCTTCACTGCCCGAGGTGGTTTAAGAGAGATCTTGTAAAACTAGCGTTTGCATGTTTTTGGTATTTTGAGTGCATTGTTTAGATCACGATTTTGTTTAAATTACTCATTTGCAGCGCTTGTACAGTCAATGTCTTTTTCGAAACGTTTGATTTTGTCTATTTTTGCTAAAATCTTACGATAAGTACGACACCTTATACGATCTCACAGAATACACGATATGAAAAGCGTAGCAGTTTTATAGTAGTGTATTGTCATAGATCATAGTATTCTTGCCAATACATCTATAATAATATAATACCAATACTACCTACTTCCTATTAAGTAATTATTGAAGATTTATTTTTATTTTTGTAGAGTTTTTATCACACCAAGGAAAATCTATGAAAAATTAACTTAGAATTTTAAAAAAATATTGAGATTGAGATAATTAAACACTTCAATTAATCGATGCTGGCTGTACAATAAGAACAATGTAGGTTTTTTTTCTGCTTCATTAAAAAATTACAAAGTCAGATAAAAAACAGTCCTTGCAATAACATTGGAGTAACTTAACTAAACTTGTATTCTCAGAGTGCAATATACTTAACTTGCCTATAATTTTACCTACGAATTGCAAATATTAGGCATGGACACGTCTGTGACATCTTCGTCTCATGTTTTATGCATATTGTTTTATGAGAGAAGGTTATTTAAGTACAGACTACAGTATTTTAATGCCTAACGTGAATTTTTAACTATTACATGAAATGCCACAGTATTTACATTGATTAGAAAGACGTTTCTTGTTGTTTTTTTTTTATGTAGGTAAGTAGAGTTCGCGAAACTTGATGAAAACTCCTTCTCACTTCACATTTTCGTTGATAATCGAACAGCGGTTTTGTGAGGAATAGAAAATTGATTGTAAGCCCCTGCTGATAGAATGGAGAAGACTATCCTTTCAGGATAGAAGAGAAGTCATTTCTTGGTAAATTAATGTGTTGTCTACATGAGTCTGCTCCTAATAGAGATTCCACTTCCAGGAGCAAATCCTAACCATAGGTTAAAAAGGTCAAGGAGTTGATCATATCCATAACACATTCTCTAACTAACCAGCTGAATACTGATAGAAGAGTATGACTGTAGTAGAGTTCTTAAAATACTTTTCTATTTCCCTACAATTTCGTGTGAACATATTTTGTCACAGAAAGGGAATTGTTATTCGCTATAAACTTTGTGCTAGGTAACACGGGAGTTTACAGCAAAGCCTTAATTTTGATCTAATTTAACTTACTCTACACCATCTCTTAGTAGTTAGCATCGTAGCGCGTAGGTGTTAAACTAACACCTACTAACACTTACGCCCGTATTCACAAACGATGCTTGCTTAAGTGAAGTAGAAAATCGAACACAGCGTTGAATAGAGCTCTGTGATTGGTTCGTGTGTCACACTGTGCGTCCACGCGCACTGTGAGGCCTCATAGTAATGTTTGTAATTACGGGCGTTAATGCTGTATATCTTCCCTTATTACCACATCAACGAGGTGACGATCCGTATTGTGATTGTATTAATTATTTAGCATTATTAATTAGCGTCACCTGCGTAATCGATTACGTCTAGGCATTTACTATTAAATACATTATGTATACCTACCTCAGTGTTTGAAACTACATAGATCGTGTATGATTAATAGTTATGGTAAGCCAATATGAATATATTGAAGTACTTAACTACTTACTTAGATTTTGTAAGTTGTATTCGTCTATCTACGTTAAATGATTCAGAAAATGTATTTTAAAACACCCTGTAGCAATTTTTACCTGATCTAAGATTTGGTTGAGGCATTCCATTTAGGCATTCTAGGTTATTGTAACCGTAAGTTTTCATAGTATACTTAGTTAGCTACTTTACTAACCTTTATACTTGGTTTTACGGCTGCAAGAAAAACAAATATCCCAACAGCACGTTACTGATGAAAAAAATAACGTAAGAAGATTATGGTAGGAAAATGGTAGCAATAATCGAGTTTAATTCTTCGAAGTCAATTTCGTCGTTACTATGCGCTTCGTGATGATAAGGATCTTTGGTTAGAAAAGTTCCTAGAAAATTTCCAAGCGTAATTAGAAACGAAATTCTATTGTCCAGTACACGATGTTTTGGTACAACGCCTTTTTGAATGGTATGCAAAAGCTGTTATAATTTCGTGGTAAAAATCGTAAAGCTATGTTTTCACATACTTCTCAAAAGAGGCGTATAGACCAGCCTTTCTTAACGTTTCTTTGTCCATGGTGTCTTTAGGAAGTCGAGCACAATTTTAAGGATCCCTTTATAAAAAATACAGCAATTAATTTCGACTACGAGACTTTTTTAGATAAGGCTGCGGACCCCCATACATATCCTTGCAGACCCTCAGGGGTCTGTGGACCAAAGGTTAAGAAGCACTGGCATAGACTGATCCTCTCATGTTTGCCTTCCATTAATTGTAACGCAGTATATGTAGATGTATCGTTATTAATTCTAAGCGGTTGTAAATCACAGGATTACCAGCAAACGATCTTAGTGCCAGGGAGTTTGCGACGGGAATACCCTGAGCAAATCACTGTCAGCGAACACACCTATTAAAGTTTGATTTGTGGGACATAATATTAATCACCAACTTCTTTAGTTGTTCAGGGGTGATGTGTTTAATTTTTCTAATTTTATGGAGACGCTTATGAAAACAGCGCGTGTTCAACCACGGTGTTTATAAGATATTGCCAATAAAATTAATCTGTTAAACGGTTTATAGCTTGTAGAAGAAGAAACATTATTAAATATGAATTAATGGATGGAAATCTGAACGGAACGTAAACGCAAAAACCGAGTTAAGGCAGGGCAAGATTTTTGTTTAAAAATAACAAAAACTTTTCTTATTCTGATACTATCTGCTGTGTAAAAAATATAAAGCTTGTAAAATACAGGTCGTCTGTAAGGTAACTTTGAATATTCATAAATGTTCTTTATGGGTTGAAGTAGGTAGTAATTTCAGTCGAACTGATTCTTCTATCTTAAGATTTTCTTGCTAATCGTTTACAGATTTTCTTGTTATGTATAGGGTATACACAAGTGTAGTACATGATTATAGTGTGGCCAGTGGCATCGTATGTAGTGGTAATAAACACTCTGCTACAAAAATTTAGATAAATTGTAAAGTCTGTTGTGTTGACTGCACGTTGAAACAAACAGCAAAATTAAATGTGAACGCAGTTATACACTACATACATCAATCGGCGCACCCGGTTCTGCTGTCGCGGCTCCACTAATCTAGATAATTAACAACTGCTATTGAAACTGCGCACGCGCGTATCAACTTGACATTTATGACGTACTGCTGCAGCGTAGTGCGCATCACAAGTTTTACTACACCTACCTTTAGCCAGTTTACTGGTAATAAAATGCATTCCTTTACATGTTCATAAATCTAATAATTTAAAATAAGAAATATTAAAAATATTATGAATTTCCAACACATTTTCCGACTATTAAATGTAAAACTGTGGTGTGAGAGTGAGATTTTTCACAGCGCCGGTAAAACATTTTAAGACTAAACTTTGCTAAATAAAATGAAGGTATTTTTGTATCAACCTTTGAAATTTGAAGTCACCGATTAGTAAAATAAAAAAAAATCCAGAAATTAAATTTTCCAATCAAGATGTTATTTATTCAAACAACGATCATGCCACTGAAAAACAAATGACGTATGTTAAACTAACGATAATGTCTCGATGACGATTTGTCTTAAACAAACGCGATTCTAATCGGTGAGGTTAACGACTGATTCATGTGAAATGGAAGAACGAACGAGGAACGACCTCTATTCGTTGCGTGGACATACCATCTAGTTGTATAGGTCATGAAAGTCTATGCATGATTGATTCAGTGTGATTATTTGTGGCATGCGTGGTGAGTGACATGTTTCTAGTGTCAGGCGGAGTGCACACGTTCTAGTTCAGTTATTGCTAGCCGTCAGCGATTTGTCGGACTCATTTACACTTAATTTGAGATCGCTCACGAATCGTAAAATATTTGGCAGGTTTTCGAACTCTATGTTTGATAAAAGTGTATGGTTTGGTAACGTTTATATTCTTTCGGATCATGTGTTCGGTTCTTTTAGTACAGTCAGCGTCAAATAGTTCGTTACACCCAAAGAAGCCAAAAAGTTCACAACATGTAGACAAATAATTGGACTAAGTTTATATTGTCAACTTTTTGACTACTTTGTGTGTCACGAATTTTTGATGTCTGTATTACCAAGATATCTTTCTTTACATATCTTCTGACTTTTTGATTCATCATCATCATCATTTAGCCACAGGATGTCCACTGCTGAATATAGGCCTCCCCCAATGACTTCATAAATATGAGATGTTTCGATTGCCTACGCGATTTTTAACAGCGCTTAGTGATAAGTTATTTTTAATTTTAGAGGTGAAGGTCTAAAGTTCAAAACTTTTTTCTCTTTTTTACTTTTTCTCTTATTTATATTAATGTAGAGTCGAGTTAGTTACTGTGGATTATTTCAAGTAAAATATTATGTGTATTGCTACGTTTCATATGCTTCAAGGTCCGCAGTCAAAGTCAATAATTTCTTTATTTGCATAGACTTAGGTGCTTACAAATCGCCAAAGAAAAAACTAAAAATAAAAAAAAATATAAAGTTTTGCCATTCAACAGCCTTTGCATTTTCCCTACCAGAGCTTCAAGACGGGTTTGACGCAGACCGTCTCATTCGCTTAACCCTACCATTTTTAACAAACCATTGAAACAATAGTACTCGTACAACTTGTAGGTTTGAAAATGTTAAACCAATTTTATCTGAGTGTGTCAACTTTACGAAGCGAACAAAATGAATGATCATTTTTGAATTCGTGACGAAATGCGAATGGGATGATCTGCGTCAAACCCGGCATGACCACGTGCCAACAACGGTTGATTCAAGCTTCTTCTTTATCTTCCTGATTAAATTGTGTCCCAGCTGAACTGGGGACTTTTGGATTGAGTGAGTCTCATTCTCTATAACTTGACTAAGAAGGTGAATACACATGCTATACACATCCTTTTGCTATGTGAGCAACATGGAATCAGTTTTTCTGTTTAGGTAAACTCAGAACTTTTAACTTTATAATTCGGTGTTACTCTCACACTAAAAGGTAATAAATGTTTCACATCTCGCTCCCTTTTAAGACACCCTGTATGTGAAATGTACATCCTGTATATAATATGAAATGTACAGGATACTGAATGATTGTTTCAATAGGACGGTCTGCGTCAAACCCGACATGACCACGTGCCACAAACGGTGTAGATCCACCCTAACTTTCCGATTGCGCGCGCGACCTTTGCGCTATGCAAGAACTGCTCTGCTGGCCTGCGATAGCCTGTGCACTAATGCACCACAGATAGAGCAGCTCTAGGCTAAAACCATCGTTAGTTTATCGCAATTAGTCTTGCTTGACCTTTACTTGCAATGACTGGTTTTATTATTCAAAGTATCTGTCCAATTGGTAATTCAATATGTTTTTATTTGTCTTATCAACTTTTATTAGCTCTTAATACTATTTGATGGCAGCTATCGTAGCGTTTTTTGTGTAATTTTGTATGTCAAAATCGTAGCAATTTTTGAAGTTAAAGCGCTTTCGTCTTCGTGTATAAATCTTTATGATGTTGACTAGGTATTACTTTGGGACGAGTTGGAATAATAAATATGTGATATGTTTATAAATTCTTGACCTAATTATCTGTTATCCCTATAATTGATGTTAACTAACGTCAAGACCGTGGGCGATGCATTATTGAGTTTGATTACGTAGTCGATATAATTATCACTTCATGGATTTCTTGGAAGGACATTACATAGAAAAGTCAATTAAAATTGCAAGGCAATAGTCGACCGGCCCTTCGGTATATTTTTAGACGATAAATCGATCGCTGAATTTCAGCGACAGGACTTTCAGTTTTATTGGTGACTTATTTTTTGTGAAATTCAGATATTAATCGTTTTACTTTATAATTTTCTCAAAACTCATATCGAATATATTGGAAACTTCTCTTTTTAAATCCAAATTTTTATTTGACATAAATACACGTCCATTAGATGTTAGTACATAATCAATTTAATTACAGTGTATCTTGCCATGACTGCCATGTGAAAGTAAGTAAGTTTATAAGAACATGTCAAAACGTTATTAATATATCCAATTATATCCATTTGTAACCGTAATCTGGCAAATGAATTATGGTCACGATTTATGATTAACACTAAAGGTACTTTCGTCAGAATTATGTATTTCTAAGGCCTTAACATAATTTTCTTCTTTACAAATTTTCCAAGTTTTTGAAACCAATAGGTACAATTACAGTGTTCTTATATTATGTGTTTCTGAATGTCTGTGATGCTCGATTTCATCACAATTAGCGCACATTTATTGAGTTTGCTATTGCGGAATGTAGATACATTCTTTTGGAGAATAAAACCATCTTTCAGGTGGTTCCATATTTATTGCTATCACCTCTCTATGGCAAAGTGGAGGTAACCTCAATATCAAAATGTAATGGAGCTTTTTGAATAAGCTCAATGACTAATTTCAAGGAATACTATACTAGCAAAACAATAGATTCACTTCCAAACCAATTGATTGTTTTGATAAGTGATCAATATTATAAGCTTACTTCACTAATGTTAATTTTGAGACCTTCATCAAGACGATACGATAGAAACGGTTACGGTAGGACTATTTTAATAACATTATTTCATTAACACCCTAAAAAAACAAGGGCCGTTCGCTTATAGCGCACGTGTTAGCAAAAAGACGTATATGTAGACCAGCTCACATAATGAGATGAGCAAATGTGACAGGCGACTAGATGGGAATACCATTTTGATTAATTGATCGGCCACCTCAAAAGCGCTCGACATACAGGGTGTGACATAAATCGGAGCAGTCTTTGAAAAGACGTGATTAGATGGTCATGTTTTTCACTGTGTGTGTTGTTACAAATAGTCACAATTTTGATATCAGACTTCCTGAGCCACCTTAGGCGTCCGATGTAGCTCAATCGGACCATGAAGGCAAAGGTATGGAATTGTATTTCTTAATCTGACAATCAGGTTGAAGCTTGACTTCTTTTTCTTTCTGACCAATTTAGTCAGCTGTCCCAGCTGGAAATTGAACTGGGGACTTTTGAATTGAGCGCCATTAGCTTGACCACGAAGGTTAATCAGAAAATATTATACACATGCACAACCTTTTGCTTTGTGAGCAACATATATGGATTCAATTCTTTACGTGTAGATAAACTCAGAACTTTTTACGATAATTTGGTGTTACTTCCACACTAAAAGGTAATAAATGTTTCACAGCGCTCCCTTTTTACACACCATGTATACCAAATATTTACAGGATACTGAATGATTATTTCAACAGGGCGTTTTTATTCGTCACTAACGTTGTTTTTTGGCATCTACGTCAGCTAGTGGTTGGTTGCTACCATCCAGCTGTCGCGGGTTGGACTCCCGCAAAGGGCAAATGTTTTTGTGATGAGCATCATTTGTACCTGAGTCATGGGGTTCTATGAATTGAAGTTCATAGAAATAGATCTTGATCTGTTTAGTTTTTGGTGTGTTGAGAACAATTTTAGTTGAGGTCAACTACCAAGTATTTGTTTTGCTGTTGCAAAATGTTTTTTATTTACTTATCAAGTACAAATGTGTACCTACATATTATTTGATGTTTATTGAATAGACACGAAATATTATTTACGTTTTCCATTAACATAGTTTTCGGTTGGAAATGTATGTCAAATATTCAAGATTTATCCAGATGAGCGGTTACAAATCTCGCGCTAGCCACTCAATGTCCAAACCTTCACTAGTCGCTAATACTGAGCGTAAACTAACGCTGTGCCATTTGAATTGCATTTATATTAAGCCGGATTAAAATCTATTTTCGAATGACCGCAGTTCGCCATCCTATGCGGTCATAACATAGCTTTTGCAAAAGTTATTGCCTATATTGTACTTGCTGTGAATAGGATTGACTAATGACTTCATTGTATTAGGTTTTTTCTAATCTTTTGCACAGTTGGCACTAGCATGCGGACGTATGCAGGAATAAATAAACAACAAGTCAAGTCCATTCACTCTGCGCTGACATTTCTGACCGGGGTTTGGTGCCAATCCTTGTGTTTTGTAGGGATCACTTCTAGAGACGCTCTCTGGCTAAAGAATTTAAACGGAAAATAACTATCATTAGACAATTCTTCGAAGCACCTACATTACTTGACAAGCAAAAGGCAATTAAAATTGCACGACAATCGACTGGCTCTTCAGGTGATATATTTTTAGACGACAAATCGATCGCTCAATGCAGTGACACGCTTATTCAATTTTACTTTGAGACTTTTTGAATTCGTTGACGAAAATTGCTAAATTAATGTGGTTTTGTTGAATGTAGAGACATTTTTCTGAAGAACCAAATCATCCTCAGGTCAATTAGTATTTGCTGCAGAAGTGCGACTCTCTTTAGTTTATCTGGAGATTTAGGAAAGAATAACCATAATTCTGACCAGAGTTTGATGGTAACCCTTGTAATTTTGTAGGCATCGGTTTATCAACTCTAGTAAATTAATGAAGTTTAAAGGAAAAATAATTGGAATCAAATTCACGTAAATTGGTATGCCCCATGAAATGAGAGCAGGAAAAAATAATTAAATATTACAATATAGGAAATGAATTTGTCTGAATAAAATTTTTGAAACTAGTAAAATGATAAGGTAATCAATATTACAATTAATAAATTCAGAATAGCACAAATAGGCGGAATTATTGGAATAAATAGCTTTTTTAAGCATAATGTAGGTATTATGATTTAATAGTGTTTTTTCCCCTAGTTATTCGGATTTTCGTTCGTTCGTTCGTTCGTTTCAGCCAAATGACGTCCACTGCTGGATAAAGGCCTCCTCCAAGGTTTTCCACAATGCACGGTCCTGCGCTGCCCGCATCCAGGCTCTTCCCGCGACCTTTACGAGATCGTCGGTCCACCATTCGGATTTACCCAAAATTATTTAAAATGACAGATTAAGGAAATTAAAGACTCTGATAAATATTTTATACATAGGGCTTGACAATTTAACCAGGACTTATAGATATCCTCGTATCCGACAATGACACTTGTACAGTCGGAGTCAAATAGTTCGTGACTACAATCCACAATAACATCACTGCAATGTTTTAGCTCCTCGCTACATTATACTGCGCTGCAATAGGCCGTACATAATTTGAAGCGCAAACAGAAACAATATTTTGTTATATTGTGCGCTATAATTAAAGTGCGAAGAGTCGAAGCGCTTCAAAAATAGCTGTTGGTTGGTGTGACACCGTAAATCTCGCTTACGGCGAAACTTACCACGTAAATCATTGGTCCCGCTTTTAATGGTACATTGAATTTTATTGCACACCCGTCCTAATAAAATTATGTCATAAACAGTAATTAACAACAAATGCTCGATCATTAGTGAGTTTAAACAGTATTCTGTTGTCGACGTTTGTTTGTAACGGCCTTGGTAGAGTCGTATTGAATTTTATTGCCGGGACTTCATTATGACAATTACAGCAGAGTGATAACTTTCCTTTGAATGGAAAGTCAAAGTTTACGCTTCCCGAATTGAAAGGATTTTTCCTCCAAAACAATTGAAAAGAGGTCATATTTACAATACGTATTCAGTTAATGGGACTAGGTATGCTCTTTATCTTAATTTATTGTAATATCAAAAACCTACTGAAGAAGTAACTTTGTACGTGAAGTTTGAAATTTCAACAATTTTTTATCTACAATAACGCCAATTGTTTTTTGCTTCTAGTACCTATTTATAAACTGAAATACGAAAGTTGAAGTGACTTCATTAATTTTCATTTCATCGTAAAGCCTACTTATAAAATGTCTGCTCTACAGGTAAACTGAAGGTATTCGAAGAAGAAGAGACTGTCAAAATTGCTATTCTATCTAAAAATAGATTTCCAAAAATGAAACAGCAGGCATTTTTTGACAAATAATGTCATGTCACACAGTACTGTCTACATTAATTGCGATATACACTGAACGCTAATTTGTTATTGTAGTAATTTCTCTGTCTGTATTTTCTATGTCGTTTCCTTCGTTTTACTTGTCTCGCGTGGCTGGAGACAACTGCTCATCAAGTGACAGCTACAGTCCTAACGGGATCTGGCAGATATCTCTAAAGCTGTGGACACAACGAACTGAACCTGGATAGATATTGCGAAAGACAAATGACAGTCGATTATCTTCATTGATAAAATTGCATTGCGAACATTGCTGATGTTCATTTGTTTTATGTATCTGTTTGAAATTAGGAATAACAGTGGTGGCATTGTTAGAGCATTGCTGATGCTCATTTGTTTCATGTATTTGATTTTAATAGTCATGTTAGTGGAGTTATCAGTAGGTACTTACCTACTTGTTTATGTTGAAAGTGGTGTAATCTAGAAATCGTCTAGTATTAGTTTGAAACAGGTGCCGCAGATTTTTTAAAAAAGCAACGCACGAATATAGTTTTATCGTTAACACAAATTTAAATTACATGAAACCTGATTCATCATTTCACCTAAACGATTTGTACCAGTTTTGAAGAAGGTAAGCTTAAGTAATTCATAAGCTCGACATGCATATGAATAGATTTTCGTTGAAATGTGGATTTAAAAACGGTAGCCATTTGTACTGCACCCTTTATATTGCAACGGCGCCCTTTTCCTGCGCCCTTGGGCTTCCCTCGCCCTTTTTAACGTGTCTGCTAGGTACTTGACAAATGCTTAGACGCTTCGTCTGTCTGACTAAGGGCCAGTTTCACCAGTTTGTAGTAAATTTTCAGATAGTTATCTCTTCTAAGGCTCCCTATAAGCTCTCTAAATGTTTCTGGTTACTGTTCACTATTTGCCAGATGTCTTTCTCCCAGACCTGTGAAAACAGAAAGAAGATTTAATTGACAAAGACAAGTTCATATTTTAGAACATTCTACTCCTACAGTCTTGTCCACTAAATTATTGAAACACAGCTATGTGTCCGGAGCCTAATCTTAAATAAAGATGTCTTCTAGTCTTTGTCAGACTTTTCGTTTTGTGATTCGGATGGTAACTCAAAATATAAAAAATAAATCGCTCTCACAGAGATCAGCCGGGCTCACAAAAATTTGGTCACCCTGCGAATATCGGCTTTTATTCTATTACCGCAACGCAGCGCTTCTATTTGCACGAAATTGAAAACCACTTTTGGGCTGTGCATCTGTATATTGCATAGTGTTTGCAGCAATCACAGTCGCATGCCCAGTTACTTACACGAACATGTCATTTTAAACCCTAATGTGAATTTCTTGGAAACAAAACACCGTGCTCAACTGCAAAATTGATGCGTAGCTCAAGCAAACACTGTAGTTTTCAACTCTGCAACTGTCAATTACTTTGCCTCGCCAACAATAATGCGCTACAGAATGAGACTTGTTTAGAAGTATCGAACCGTTAATAGTAACAATATATGGGCGCGTGTAAACACATAATTTTACTGTGTGTTTAACGTTAACTTTATCTGTTGTATAAATCGCGAGTGCAGAGCCTCTAACAGCTAGTTTCCAATGAATGGGCCAGTAATCATCTGCATTTGAAGCCATTAAGTCAATTGGCGAGGCTCAATGAGAGGGCGACCTAGCACCGGACACCGCACCCGCTCCGCTCCTCTGCACTTCTGTTTGTGTACAATACGCTTTGGTTCGCAGTTTATTCAGATTTGCCTTTAGGTCACTTCACGTGTTACGTTCGTTCATGTGTGTCTTGTCATCTTGATGTTCATTGATTACAGTACTAGCTTTTGCCCGCGACTTTGTCCGCGAAAATGTCGATCAAGAGTAAATAGAATTTTTAATTAAATAGCATGTGCTATTCTGTTAAGCTAGGTTTAATATTCTGACGTTTTATCAAATACTGTCATTTTTGCGTGAAGGAGTAACAAACATCAATCCATACCTCATAGCTTTAAAAACTGTGAATTTTATGTATGAAGCAATAGGTTAGGATTTGACTTGAAAACTTACCATGCACCTCCTTATAGGGGTACGACTCAAAGGTCATCAACGATATATTGTTTTAAACTTTCATGGTCACGTCTTCAACGATCTTCAACGTTACTCAAGTGCGTAGACTTCATTTAGGCTCGTTCTCTCTATCATAAAACACATCTGTGTGGTCATATTTAGGTGAGATCGTTATTAGGGCCAATCTCATGAAATATAAAAAAAGAATCACAGTTGCTTCAGTTGCGCAATACGCGCTTTCAGTTTGTACATCAGCTGATTTTGTTCATAATCATAATATCACCTGTTTCTTTCAACTATACATAGAACAGATCTATACTAGTACATACTAGTATCTTGTATTCTTGTAATAGATACTATTTTGCAATAAAAATATATTACTCTGGTGTGTTCTCGACTGTACAACGTTCAAGAAACGCACGTAGAGTCGTATTTTATTATTGGTTTTATTATTTTAGTCAATTGCTTTGAACAGTTAACTATTTCTGATTCAAATTTAGGATAATGTTAAAACTGAATGTAAGTTTCATATTTTAACACTCGCAAAGGTTTACGTGTCATTTTTGATGACTCTACAAAACTTTTAAAGATATTTCTTAGGGCTTTTTCTAATGAGACGTTTTGAGCAGGATGTTAGTCCGTACACTAACTATTGGTCTTTGACATTTTTATTCCAATGTAGTGTCATAAAATTTTCCGTGTGCGTTCCTGCAAACGGACGTCTCAAAACGTCATCAAGCCCTTAGGCGTCACCTCTCATATAAAAAATGTCGCATTCTCTATTTTAGTAAAAATTATCTTTATTTTCGCATTTTGGTTAAGAGATATTAGTACGTTTGGCTTCCTTAACAAAACGAGAAATCTCTCCAATACGCAGTAAGTAGCTCATCCGTAGAAACGCCGTGGAATGAAAATAGAAAACGGCGCAAAATTCATAAGAGCTCAGATGGATATAAGAAATATTCGGATTTATGCGGGACTTCATATTTGGTTGATCTATTTGCCTTCGGTTTTATGTCAAAGGTAAAAAAAGTTTTTAAGAGTTATTCGTTTCTATAAGAATCTTTTATCGTTATGTTATCTTTGGAATAATTTATGTTTTCTATTATAATGCCAATTATGTCACGACGTGAGTTCTTTTACGATAAAAAATAATAATTTGATAATTACCAACTACTTAAATCATGCAATATAGTTTTGATGTTGTTGATTGTTTTCACACCGAAAAATAACTTTGGACTGTTATTGTGTTAGTTAAAAATAAACATTTAATTAATGTCCATAAGATAGACTACAGTTATAAATAAACGTGGGAATATAAATTCTAATTGGTCGCATCAAAACCTCAAGTAATGTATGATTTAAACATAAACTTACATTAAAATGCAATTACCAATACAGTTACTTATTTAAATCGATTCCGTTAGAATAGCAAAGTTCAAATTAATATTATGTTTTACTGAGATGATGTAAGGTTTTTATCCGCATACTCACATTGAATAACTCGTTATTATTTACATATAAACAATTATAATAACAGAAGACCATAATTATGTGATCTTTCAATCTACATGAAGGGCAAGAAAGGCAGCTCTTCGTTTTATATGTATTTATGTAAGTATGTGTGAAAACAGAAGTAATAATATTAGTCTGGGAAAAATCACTGCATTAAAAAGTTGGATTATGTAGAGTTCTTTCTCAACAAGCGTTATCAGCAAAGTTTTTGAAAGTAATAAGACAGCGAATGTTTCTTTTAGCAAGAGATTTAGATTCAGTCACACTTCTGCTTTCATCGTGTCCTGACAGACCTTAATTGACCTTGTATGAGACCCTACATCCGTGTGATATAACTCAAGCAGGTCTCACGAAGGCTCAGCATTATCTCTAAAGTCAGATACATTTTTTCAGTTTATACAAACTGGTTATGTTCTTGTTTTTATATTCCTGAAGTATCGAAGATAATGATCGAAGCACATAATTCTAATTAGACAGCAATTATTACTAGAATATTTGCAACTGTAGTACGTACGGGGAATGCGCCTATTCCTTAAATCAGTTCAAAGAAGATTCAACCCGATTGTGTTCCAAAGTTATTGGGCCAATGATTAAAATATCTAAATTCATTAACGGTTGCATATTATATATCTTTGGTTATCTTAATACGCTTAGGAGTATCCAGACCACACTATCTTGCAATGCGTAATATATTCGATCGCTACAGATTATTGTAAACAATAAACACCACGATAGTGTATTTATGATATTAACAAATCCCTTCTTAGCATAAATTAGTGGGCATTAGGTATGCCATGAGAATTAATATGTTGTGAGTAAATTGAACGTGAACGTACAAATTGCTGCCCTCGATTCAATCGTATCTATAGAAATGGTTCAGATTGGTTGTTCGTCCACTGAATTGCAATACTAGAGGTTGGTGTGGGTTGGGATCCCTTGGGGGATTAATGTTAGTGTGAAGATCGCGAGAATTATTAATATACCTACCTGGTTTCATATGCATTTAAGTAAGTAAGTCAATTTGTATGTTAATTTATTAGGTTTATATTATTATACAACTTTTGACTTTAATAGCTAGAAGAAAAAGTAGGTATAATGTATCTTAATTGTGAAAGTGGACTCAGTCATAGTTGCTCATTTCGGGGCTAGGCATTTTGATATAATTGCCGGTTATAAAAAGTAAGAGATGTAAAATTAAACAAAGATATTTCAGGATACAATGTCGAGATCTTAATACTACCAATGATATGACAAGAATAATTGCACGCTCCTGTTTACTACAGTTTCGTAATTTATTTTAAAACACACGATACAATATTATTTTTAACACCACCAGCGTTTCGGGCTGTCAAAAATAAATTACTTTTTGTTCTAAATAATCTCTCGATCTTCTAAAATAAACTTTGGTGTACGCAGTCTTTATGTTTGTCGAGTTTTCAATCTCAATTGTGTCGTCTCATCAGTCATCGTCAGTCATTTTACAAAATGTCGCGACTCGCGTCGCGCCTTCTTCTATGATATCTATAATATGTATTATTATTTAAGAGCCACTGGTTTATTTTCAACAATACAGTTAACCCTTGACACACTATCCGCAATGAAATTTTCACGAAAAACATTAGTTGTTTTCATCGCCACAAAAAATAAAACAGGAAAGTTCGCTTCTTCATACTTTGTGCTACTACGTAATTCTTATTTATTGACGTAAAAGAAGTCAGTGCTCTTTGCAATAGAAGTTTTCGTACTCAAGGTCACGCGGAATGCGGGAATCACTTGTAATAAAACTGTTTTACGTTTAAATCTGTTTCCAAGCAATCTTCTGTAATCTATGGATGATCAATCAAAACGTTTATCTACTGCTGTGTGAATTTGCAACACGCTCTCTTGTATTTATTTTACTTGATTTCTGAAACGTATTAATAAAATAAAATCTTTTACAGGTCCCAAACGTTCACATTATTGTTAGCTCGTACTCGTACATGGTAATAAAACAGTAAAATACCTTTTTATCCTAAAGTAGTTTTATATTATACGTAATGGTAGGTACTTCTTATTTACCTTCACTTATGTCGCCGCCTATTACCGTATTTACCAACGATATTAGTTACCAATTGATGCAATTGTGTGTTAGAACATGTAACTACGTATTTATTGTGTTTTAGTTCATAGAGTTTATGTATAGAGCCGACTAGCGGTATCTAGATTTTTATTTTCGAGTTTATATTCAAGTAGTGTTCAATTTTCTTTAAGTAACACTGAAATACAACCTGTCTAGAGTAATCTCCCGACTCCTCACCGAGTAATAGCAAAGTAAAATAAGCATGTTAGTTTTAAGATACACCCCATGCAATTCACGGAGTAACTGTTGAGATATATGCCCTATATTTAAGAACAACACTGTTATAAGAATTACTTACACGTTAGATTCACGGAGAAAATATTTTTCCCAGGGTTACGCAAGCGGTAATTGTGGTGGAGCACCTTAGTTGCCATCTTCCGAAGTTTGGTAAGTGAGGCACTCCTTATTCACAGTCTGCCCGTCGTGATTCCGGAGAGAAATATTTTGTCGATTGTACCGCCCATGCCCTGTGACACAGAACTCGATCAGATCTGCGCGGAACATAACGCATAAATAGATCTTTCTCGGGAACCACCGGAAGCTGTCTCATGGCCGTAGAGTAGTCGCTTACGCTCATTGATGCTTTCTAGATAGACGCCTAACGGTCGTTGTCACGCTATGCATGATTACGTTAAGAGCACGTTTACCTCACTATTGTTGTATATGTGGTGTATTTTAGTGTTTACTGCACTTTATTACAATCTTGCAATTTTTTAATCATTGATGCCTGATTGATGTCGTTTAATGGGAGTTTCGATTTGTATGTACGAGTAATACGTCGTGATATTTGGACGAAAGAAAGCTTGGGGTGATCGAAGGCTCGGAAGCTTTAGGGCAAAGCTCAGCAAGCCAAGTGATCCGTGTAATAGTCTGCCCGCAGCGTTCCTCCAACTTGATGCGTTTTCTTATGCATAATCGTAACATTCCCAAAGTGTAAATGTCGTATTTTTATTCCTTCGTATTTCTGTAATGAAATTGTAGTCTGATTTTTGAATTGAAAGGTGTAACTTGTATCAATGTGGTCCAATGGTTTTCCCACTGTTTTCAGTTGTTCAAAGGAGTCCCATCGTGGTGAGGGTCGAGTCGTTTTATGCGGGTGCAAGACGCGCCCCGCACTACGTCAGACGACATTCGCCCTAATCCGATTATGTGTAACAAAATGCTACGCGCAGCCACTCACCACACTCGGGTGAGAACAGCCAGTCCTATTTACACGTCAGAGTAAATATTTGACATGTTTTTGACAGCTCTGACTGTGTGGAGATAAGTAAGTGATAAAATAAGTTGGCTAAATTGACGAAATCATGGTTTAGGTAATGTTATGAAACAGTATGTTTATGATCAAGATCAATCTGAGGCCTCTATTATCGAAGCTGAAATATGACTTTCCACTCAAGCTTATGATTGGTCCAAATATTATAGAAATTGAACTAACTATAGGTCCTCCAATCTTGTGTTCGACTTTGGATTGAGTTTTGAGGGTTCAAATCAAACGACCATCTGAAAATCGATAGGTCAGCTATTCTAATCTGACCATTATTGAATGTTTGAAACCCAAGAAAACAGAAGTTTTGCTTAATGGCGTCATCATATCTTATGACGTCATGACAATAATTTCTGTCAATTTAAACTGGCTTTATCACCCGGCCTATGCAGCGGCCGCCGCGGCGAGTTCTGCAGTATACGTTACATCCACCGCTCGCTGCCGTGCACTTTATGAAAGGATTTATATGAACAACGCCACCATTTTGTCGCCCCTAAATTAAATATACGGCTCTAACTTTGGCATTGGCTTATTGTCATTTACTTTTAGAATAGAAGCGAACTTTCAGCCGCAATTTATTTTGGGAATAGTCTTTATTTTATATATATTTCTCGAGCCAGGAATACACGTTTAAGTATATTATGAACTCTGTCACTAGTAAAGTTTAACGGGTCAGGATTACCTATTTATTTATGGGAGTAGTAAAATAGTGTACGTCCTATGGCTGAAATGATGATGAAAAGAGTATAATATGTATTTTGCGAAGTGGTACATAGGATTAATACATCATTTATTCTGTCAATGTGTCAAGTCACTACTACCAGGCCTCCGTCACTCGCCTATGCCGGCCGAGATAATTACCTACAGCGCGCAACAACTTCAAGTTGCAAATCAGTCAGGACCGCCACGCGCCTGTGAGCACACGCGTATTTCTATACACGCTCGGTCGATCATCGTCACAATCAAGGTTTATTGTTCCAACAAGAGCGCTTGTAGACATCCGTTTTTTTGACCGGACAACGGCCCGATTTTTTCACCGGATTTAGCGGTGGTGTATGGTTTATAATGAACGTGTGCACATGCATCGGACATAGGTCCGGCGAGAAAATTGACAGCAAACAAAGGATATCCGTTTTTTGACGGTCCGTCGTCCTGTGAAAAAACGGACGTCTACAAGCGCTCTTATCCTTCTTTAATGTAAAATCGTAGTATTTAGGAATAATAATTAACTGTACTAATTTAAATAATTAAAAAAAACTACACTTTTTAAATAATTTTGAAATACTTATGACAAAAAACTGTAGCAAAAAAAATATTTTCGCTAATATAAACATTAACTTACTTCACCGTGTCTATTTTTCGACACTACACCTTTTAAAACTATTTGTCCAATTTCGAATTATTGCAACACTGAAGTTTATTAATAGGTACTTTAGAGATGGTACGATTATACAAACACCACTAGATTAAAGATTACCAATCGTAAATACAATAAATGCTTCTTAAAATTAAGTTTTTATTTATTTTACTTTGCTTATACAACCCTGACGCTTGAGCTGCGAGGTAGATCAATTCTGAACACAAAAAATTTGCGCTTTTGTGAGCGTAGTAGTAAGGTGCGATTTCGAATGCACCATGTGCGTTGGATATTTTGCATTATTATTATTACCGTTAAAATGTCGGCATCTGATCCTACACAAAGGAGTGCAATTTCTGTTGCTACTATTATGTATTCTGTGCTACTACCAATAAATGTATCAAACTAAAAGATGATTATAGATTATATGTATAGAATTACATATTTTATTGACAAACTAGGCTGAAAGTTTGTTAAAAATACCAACGATAGATTGGATAAAAAATGTAAGACCACTGTTTCACAAGAAACGATAATATTATGTGCTTTAATATGTAGGTAATATCGTGCAATTGAAATCGTTAGAACATTCCACTTTCCGAATAAACTGACACAGTTACCTTTGAATCGGGCTTCAGTTGAAAGATTTATAGAAATCGATTTCGAATTATTCGTATGCGGATGAATAAATAAACTTGTCGATTCGTGAACGTCTCTTCTTTAAGGCCGCATAAAACACTTCTGAAAATATTGTTCCTAATTCGTTTATAATACGGTATACTTTGCTAGAGCATGTAGTCTTGGTAATCTCTCACATTGATATATTTAATCTAGTCACATTTTCTAAGCCTCTTTTAGATCTAAAATGACCCGTATGTGAGCTTTACTTAGTAAAACAGTAACGACATTATAATTTGTAATTAATTTGTAAAGATAATGTTGAGTATAATACTGGCAGTTTATCATAAAACTGTTGAGGAGAAGTTGATATAGATTAAGAGGTTCGGTGGACGATTATCTCGTCTCTCGTAATTTAATAACAAAATTAAATCTGGTAGATAAAAGGAAACGATTACGTAAAATTTTCATTACGATAGAATTTTTGTTATGTAGGAATTCCTTTTATGTGGATTTCATTTATTTGTGGAAGGAAATTGATAGGTGGTGATTGAAATATGTAATTAGTCGTAAATGCCGCTTTTAAACATGTATTTGTCAGTGTGTTTATACTACCACCTCTATTTGGTTTCGGGAATAGGTTTAATTGCTGTGATTGGATTTTTTTTCCATGCGTAGGTGGTGTCGTAATATTTAACTAAAACAAAACTACAAACATGCTTAGTGGACTTAAACTGACAAATCTCCTCATACGTAGGATGATAAAGCTTAAAGTGCTGCGTATCTATCTCTCCTTTAAAAACCAGCCCAATCCAAGTCCATTCAGAACCATCAATTTATTATGGGGATAATTAGTAAATGCTTGTATTTCAGCTACACGATGTGCTTAATAGCGCCAACTAATTTAGGTAACGACGTTCGGTACACCCGGCGATCCAGACTGTTTAGGCTTCCATAATGTGGCCGATTTTATGATCAACTTCCAACCTCTATGCTGCGAGCTATAATGATATTATTTAAGTCCTTTACTAGCTTTTGTCTGCGACATTTCCTGTTGAATTTGATCGGTTACTTAAAGACAAGCATCATTTAATCTTGGACTTGATGCACAGACGATAGCACATCAAGCAAAACACTGTGAGCAACTGTAAGTTTCACTTCAAAAGTCGCTCATAAATCCAATGAAATACGGGCAGTAAGTCAACCTTGCTATGCTGTGCTCTTGTATTTAGTTAACAGCACTTTAGACACTTTGTCCAGCACTGGACGTCATTTGGCTGAAACGAAGCAACGAACTTTAGACTTAATATTTTTGTTGCAAAGTAAGGACTCATTACAACTACATGAGATGTATTTAATTTGATGTTCGTAAATACGTAGGTCGATACGGGTTAATTTAACTGAGCAATAAACGTAATCACCCAAGTTTCTTCAATCCAATTCTTCGATCGTTTTACATAAGAGCTATTTCGTAACCTGCTAGCAGTTACAGAAAATTTGAATACTGCTTACATAAGTCCATAAACAAACATAGGACCTGAAACATGAAGTTTAACCGCCTCACGTCCACTTTAAAGTTTCACTTCATGGTTTCTTCGAACAGCTATAAAATTTTAACAAAACATAAGGCTAATAGCCTTTCGTTTCTTTTAAAGTCAACACAGTTCGTATGACCGTCAATTTGTAACATAACGGCGACTATTAAAATGTCTTTCAAGTCGGTAACGTGCAGCTACAAATGTTTCTTTCATTTTTGATGACCCGGCTCGGCGTTAGGCAAGGCTTAATAGGCTATTGTTCTAAGTCTAGCCAGCTAAATTAATGATCGTCAGGTACAATTACCGTTCTGCTGGTCCTTTTTAATTTCTGAAGTCTGGGAATACCGTTATCTACATATTATTATGTTGAGATCTATGTATAATTCTGCAGAATATGAATATTTAATAGAGATTCAGTAAAATTAATCAATGTAATTTAATTAATTGAGCCATGTTATATACCTGCCTATAAAATCATACATTTTGACCTGACAACAGGATTGTGACCTCATTGCAATGAGGAAGTCACACGATAGAGGAAGAAGAAAGTAGGTTAATATTACCAAAAATAGTTTTAATAAATATTTTTCAAAAGAGCAACACAAAAATTTTTGCTTTGATTTACATTTGATTCTGTAGATCGATCGTCTGCCTTGAATTCGCGAAGTCTTTGATCTCTAGAACTGAATGAATGGCAGTCTTGAACTTCTGGATTTAAAATTATGACTCACAATCGCCTAATAGGAGTTGTGTCAGTCGTATGACCATCTCAGAAGATGCAGTACGAATCAGTTAACACTGGAGCTCACAGCAATACTCAAATACCGGTATTAAATAACTAAATTAGTAAAACTGACATACTTCCAACGCAGGAAAACCGCACTTAACTCATATAGAGCCAGTACGGACAACAAAATAGGCATTAGGGCAAAACCGCTTACGGTATTTCTTTTACGGTAACGATGTAAGCAAATGTAGATAAGGTGTCTTTCGCACATTTTGCCCAACAGGCAATGTCGGCAAAAAATTCCCTCTTCGCTTAATAAAATGTTTAGATGTATTTAGGCGTGAAAATCTACTTACCCGCGACTTCGAGATATTATTTTTTTGTTATAGTTAAGTAAATATGTTTCGGGGAAATGTGAGCGAACAAAAAATACACTTCTTTTGTATTCATGAGGGTTTTTTATTCGTTTTCGGTGAAAACTTTAACTTTTTAACGAACTGTCTGGTAATACTGACGTTTAATATTTTAATGCGGACGGCAGCGTTAACCAATATTTAAGGTTGATAAAACTGATTAGTCTGACATTAAGGCTGGGTTGCACCATCTCACCTTAACTTTGACAAACGTCAAAAATCTGTCAGACTCCATACAAAAAACACTGGTTATCGTTAAAGTTATGGTCAAAATTAGGTGGTGCAACTCAGACTTAATGTAGTGACATTAAAACTAATTTGGAACTTGTCTGTTGTTGTCTGTACATTAATGTCTAGCTGCATTCGTGATGATTCATTGTCCACATTCATTTGACTTCGTAAAAAAGGACATTTCTTTAATGTAGGATATTAATTGCCTAATTAAAAGGAGTTCACACTGTCCCAAATAGTGAGTGTGTTTTAAAATAGTGACAACATTAATGTGCTATGCATTCAGTTATAATGAAAATTTTCATGCAAGTGGTTTAATTTATAGACTTTAAGCTCATAAAAACATTAATATCACTAAATAGTTATCACTGAATCTGAATAGTATGGCGTGACTTGAATGAAGCGAGATTGAATGTATCGTTCTGATATCCGATAGATAATTTTGTGCAAATCTTGATTTGTGTTCCGAGAAATTCATTACCTAAATAAGGATGATAATAAGCGCAATATTTAAGTAACTGTAACTGAGAATATATATATCCAGAATTTTATATTAAGTATCTGACGGAAACGTATTACTTATTCTACGAATTCCTGAAAAGGCACTGAATGTGACTCGTAGTAAATACAAATGAATGGCGAAAAAGCTAAAAACAAATCATAATTCCAAAGAAAATGTCGAGCGAACTGGTGTGGGCGTAGACAGCTGAGGCTGAAGAGAAAATCGCTAAAGGGCAAATGTGACAATCCCAAGCTAGATGGAATGATGACCTAAAAACTGCACGCGAGCGCATTCGTATCGAGGATTGTGAAGTTGATTAATTGTGGTGAAATTGCTGTGTCAAGATTTCTATGACGCTGTTTATGTGACTTGGTATCAAAGGAATTAGAATTTTAAGCTGGCAATGTTTTAACTAGCTTTTTGATTCAGTTTGACAAAGAAAAACCGGCTTATAGGCTTGTGGTTGTAATTTCGCCAATTAACTCAAAATCTTTATAAATTATGGTCTTCAAATAGCTGGCTTCAAATATGGCTGTATGATTGTAAAATACTGTAAAGTTTCATCAAAATCCGTTCAGTAGTTTATGTGTGAAAGAAAGATTAACAAACATCCATCAATCCATCAAAACTTTCACATACATTTGTAATAAATATTAGTAGGAAAAACATGCGGTTGTTTAAATCAGTAGTTTCGGAAGAGTCATCCCGAACACAAATACTCGTAGATACACATTCGAACACAATTCGACGTATTTTTAGACGACGGCGCGTGTGTACATATTTTTATCACTATCTATAACTTGAACGCGTGATAATTCCGACTATTTCTGCGAATAAAGAGCACGAGTTTTCGGTAAATAAAAATGTTGATAGGTACTTATTCTTTTATTTTTTTAAATTGTTGTAATATTGAAATCTACTTACTTTAAAGATAATTATTATTCTTGTCTTACAGCATAGGTTACACAAGCAGTTTTATACTGAAAGTGTGTAAAATAACTTTTAAAGCGGGTAATGAAAAGCGTTGTTATTATTGACTAAAAGATCCACAATGCTATCACAATTTATCACATAACTTTCAACAACATTGCCGTGGCACAGACAATCTAATTAGGCGTATTTATTGAAACACTATGAAAATTTAACATGTCATGTCTAAGTCCCCCTGGCTCCCATTATCCCCTCTCAAATGTAACACAGTCATAATATTTAATTTTGATAACAGTCTCTTATCGCGTCGACATCCTGATTTTTTACCCACTTAGAATGTGTCGTCTTGAGTCAACATAAGATTCTTATCAATAAGACTCGTGGAGAAAATGCTCTCTTTATCAAAGACTCGACGCTCCAAAGCAGGGAACGAATAGCTGACAGTAAATTGATAAAATAAGCACAAGCAATAAGACACAAAGATTCCCAGTACGGGTCTATTAAGAAAGCTCAAAGTCGTTTAGAAAGGAATTCAATAATATGGTTATGCTTGGTGTTTCTTCGCGAGATCGGATCAGATATAAAACGATTCGAAGAAATAGGAATTGGCCGACATAGTGCTTGAACTTTTCTCTGAAAAAGCGATAAATTACTTTCAAAGTGGTTACTGCTTTTGTGATAATTAGCAGTTGCTGATAAGGCTTAGTTTATTATTTATTTGTCATTTGGTTACTACATTTATTTTACGTCAGAAAGCAGATAATACTGAGTGTGAAGATCAACACTTAAACGTTTTCATACGACAATAAAAGGGACCATCATCCAATAAGAATACTTGTAGATCTTGCCAAAAATTATGATATGTAATATTTATTCCATGTCTCGCTCAGATTCTGTAGTAGTAGATTTTATTATTAAGCTCGTAGAATAAACGAGGACACTTTATTATTAATGTCACTACATCATTCACTATCCAAATGGAGGATAGTAAAATTAAACGTTATAGGAGCTTTCTCTAAACGAGTTCCGTGAAATTTCTTCGCGCATTCGCCTATTGTTTTTCGGTAACTTCGGCGAAATGTCATTTTCGTTCGGCAGAATTTTAAATATTTCCTAAACCGTACTTTCTTTGAGGTATTGCGAATAGAGCAATCCTGAACTGCGCACCTGTAGCATCTAGTGATTTGTAAATGCTCTGAAACAATTTAAAGGATTCGGAACCTAAGACAATTTGACAGTGAGTTCTAAATCTCTCGGACGCTGCAGTCGATTACGTACGCGTCGGGCGGCGGTGTGAAGGCGCCGCTCGACTGGCTCCCGCCAAAATCGAGAAGCAGCATGACTTGTCCCAAAATTTGCATACCGAGCTATCTCCTGCCGCATTACTTTATGAAATATTCAAACATCATTTACTCCTCCACAATTTAACTTGGGCAGGCGACACACGAGGCCGGGTCGCGGCGTCTTCTTATTATGTTACGTGCGAGCGTTTTAGGTCACATTAAAGTGGATCAATTTAATTAAATCCTCGCTAGTTTCCTTTCGAAACATTTCTTGGCCCAACCGAGGAATAATAGACATCTTATGTTAATACAACGACTTGCAAGAAGAGAAAAGTCTAACAACAGAATGGATGCAGGGGTCAGTGCAGCTGGCATGTATTTATTCAAAGTAAATGGGAGCACGAATAAATTAGATGCAATATCAATGCCAGATAACAACAGTAATTGCCCTATAAAGACGCGGAACGATGTCACAACGCCTAGAAATGCAATTACGTCCGCAAGCATGCTCTCACGGACATATACAGCTATAAAACTACTTTTACCACAGCATTATTGTCATATTAGTCCACAGATTTCAGGAGGGATGGATTAAAATGAGCTTTCTGCTTGCTTTTGCTGCTCCAGTATTCTCGGTAATAGAAATATCACAATTTGTCCAGGATTTCTTGAGCGTTCCAAGCCCATTGTCCTTATTTGCGAATTATACCACAGAGACTACAGATTTGAATTGTACGAAGTTCAAGAGCTCAATATAAGTTATTTGGCATATCGCCACATCTTCACAAATATTTATCCTACCGAAAATATTAAGAATTGGGCCAAGTTCTTAATAGTCAACGCCGTTACTTTCAGACACTCAAAACTTAAAAACCGAAAGAATAAAATTATAATTGTATTTTTTGGTATATTTTCGCTTTAAAGCGCGTACTTATTGTAATATTTAGAATGTAATGTCAGAATATTTTACATCTGTTTGCCGAAGAAAGAGCTCTAAACTGATAATAATTTGGTAACAGACTCAGTAAAACTTTTGAAATTCTATGAAGTATTTTATAGCATACAAGAAATCGCCAGCACAGTGGATAAATATGCAACATAAAAATACCTACAATAATACAGTTCACTGAATTGTTTTCAGAGTAAAGAAAAATATGTGTAGCAAATTACTATGAATGAAGGAGCTAATTGCTGAGCTAACAATGCCGCTAGATGAGTCATTACTCCGCATAATACGCAGCAACTCTTCCAGCCAAATGGATGGCAATATGGACCGTTTGCCGATGCATTTTCTGGAAACAGCATCCGAGATCATAAACTGTCTTCACTTCATAGGGGCATAACTCAAAAATTTGGCCGAGCCGTCTATAGCGGGCACAAATGGAAGCGCTTGTAATATGGTCTACAGTCTATACTGTATGTCGTGTTAAGAATATTACGAAGTTCCACGAATATACGACGATAGTTCCTCGAGATATGCCCGTTTTGCCCGTGACGTCGTTAGTTCACCTATTGAAAACCCTCCATATGAAATTGGCGATTCAATCTGAAACGGTAAGCGGGCCACCATTTTACACTATTCAGACATAAAGGTGCTATTCGGGGAGTAGCACTGAAGCACCTAAGCGGATTATTCTAAAATATTCTTGCAAAATCGTCCTCGAAAATGTTTATATGTAAAATATACGAAGAGGTCTTTTCTAAGCTGTATTAGGAACGTTTGAGAATTCTGGAACAAAGCGTGCGTGTTGGATTTATTTAAGCAGTAATGATTGTAGGGGCTTTAAAATGAACACGAAAGGGCTATATCCACGCCTCAATAAGCGTAGGTCAAAATCTTATAAAAGTATCTGGAGCATCTGTTTATTTACTCTTGCTTATTACACCTTCGGTGGTACTATTCCACAATCGGAAAGTATTGAAAGCAATTACAAAAGCAGATAAAAATTAAAATTGTCGAGAAATTATCAGCCCTATTGTGTGTCCAGTAACTGATGCTATCATACACTAACGCTAAGATGCAAACAACATAATTCTGCGAGATCCCAGTCATGTCCCGTAGTCCGACCGTGCGCCGCACTCTCTGTCGTCGAAAGCCCAAGTCCACGAAATAGAGCACATTGAAATTTAGCAACTGTCTGTCCGAACGCATTACCGACTCCGCTACCGTATTTATAAATATTCGCCCGACGTATTCAGCTGACAGCTGAGTTATAGGTCAGGTTATATTTTTACAGAGTTAAAAACTTTTCACTTGTTGATTAATGATTAAATCAACGAAACAATATTCGTTTTTGAAACTCTATGCTCCAATATTCGTTGCTTGTTACCTTGAGCTCATTGAGGTGTCCTTTTGCACTGTCATGTTGTGAAGGAGTTATTAGTCATTATGCCTAGGTTATTGTGTTAGGTTAGGCTCTTCTATGCTATTATCCTACTTCCTACTAATATTATAAATGCGAAAGTTTGGATGTCTGGATGTTTGTTACTCTGTCACGCAAAAACTACTGAACGGATTTTGATGAAACTTTACAGTATTATTGTTCATAACCCAGAATAACATACAGGCTATGACGATCTGTGACAAACTAAATTTCACGCGGGTGAAGCCGCGGGCAAAAGCTAGTACTATTAATATACGAAAGATAATATATAAATAAATAAATATAATACTAACTACGCCACCATGAGAACGGACATATGCGTGTATAAACTGTCATTAAAATCAAATTTTGGCGTTGCTCCAAGCCTCAGAAATATTGTTTGCAATCTTTGCAGAAAGGATAAGTACGGAACACAAGATCTCTTGCTTACTATAGGTACATTTTTACAGCAGAACGGCCATTGTACCTTCGATGGTTTCTTGTGAGATTTAAATTTACCGAATTGGTTTTCTTTGAATTTGTTCGTAGCACGTGCGGTAGCGTTTCGCAATAACGAAAGGTACGAAATGTTTATGCGTTCCCGATATTAAGAGTAAGAGCGGGCGACGACAAAGTATGATATTTTTTCGTTGTTTACTTACAGCATTATGTCTGCGAGTCCGCGCTTCATCTGTAGGCACCTCGTTACTCCGCCGAATAATTTGTCCATTGACATGATGGATGTTAATGTCACCGGTCGTATTGTAGCGGTATTTAGCGCGCCTTTGAGAAAGTGATAAATCTAGGATGACTTCCTGAATACAAATTCAGTTTGGGCAAAGACACTGGAGATTGTGAACCCACATACTAAATGTCACCGGCCGTGAAGTTGCTTTTCTATGTTGCATGACACTTTGATTTCAAATGTATTCGCTCGTAAACATTCATCATGCTGTCTGATGTTAGTGACTGAAGAGTGAGCGTGTAAGTTAGCTCATGTAACGCTCGAAATACAAAATGAGTCATTAATTTTAAACCTAGTGTGGTATTGGTAAAAAATAAATTACTCACAAGAGGCTCTTCAATAGGGTACGGTAGGGAGCGTCGAAATAGTTACTTACCGATTTAGACATCTCTTTTAGAGATGTGCAGAGAATTAAAAAGTCTTCAAAAATATTCTGACAGCTTAATAAGTTTGATTCATTGCTCTGATTTCGCAATATGTTACAAACGCACGAAATAAAAAAGTTAAAATTTCGCAACAGTTACTTGTGATGTATTGTTTTACTGATATCGTTTGTCAGTTTCCCAAACGCATGATAAATGAAGTTGAAATATCCGGTATCAGTTTTGATTCTTTGGCCGTTAGGTGATAATTGTCAAGTCATGAGCACACTAATGTGTCAGAGCCTGGTTTGGTTAACCATTGCATAGTAACATACCAAAGATAACTTTCACACTTTATAGCTGAATGTCACATTCCCTAGTAGAACAGCCCCCCTAGACAAAACGCACTTTTTGATCGAATCGAAAATCGAATCCGTCAAAACTCCATACAAAAAAGGAGCTTTTCGACCACTTTTCGACTGGTTTGCGATTATAATTTGCACTTTGTCTAGACCCACTGTAGTTCATGACGTTTTCACCTCAATTAGGCAAATGCATCCTACTTAGTATGAAAACACTTTGCTTCATAACATGAAAGAAGGAAACGATTCCTGCAGCTAGTTTTTTTCAAAGCTTTTTGTTGTGATCGACCGTTTCATCGCCAACATACTGATTGAGATGTTAAACGTCGCGTTATTACAAACTGACGTACGGAACACTGAATAGTTTTCGCGTCGCCACCAAGTTCGGGCCAAGAATAAAGCGCGTAGCTACCCATTGATTGACGTGTAGTCACACGGCGGCGTCTCGTTTCTGACACGCCACGTCAGAAAAAGGAGTGTGGAGCGAAGTGGTGTTTTTTCGTTGGAACACTACACTGGTAAGAGCTGGTCACATGATAATGAATTCGGGACGGTTCTGTCTGGCAGGAAACCGCCGTCACTAGGCGGGTTTTAATTTTAACGTTCTTTCAATTTTGTGTACGAAAACGCTGTCAAACAGAAATTATTTCGGATTTCGAGGCCGAGTGCATTACCTACGAGAATTTTTAAACGGCTGTTTTCAAATGATTTACCAAAACCAACTTTTTATAACTATTTGGTATGTACATATTTTGTATATTATAGGATATTAGTGATGTAATTTCGGGAATAATTCATGAAAGCTAAACATAGTACGTGTTAACATATTCCTGTATATTTGAGCAGGAAACGTGACATGCTAGTTTTAAAAGAAATCGCTTTTCATCTTCCGAAGACTATTTCCAAGTTGAAGAAACGCGAAAGTAAACATAGTGAGGAAATATGTCTGTCATTCGTTGTACAGTCGGATTCCGGAATGTCTAACATTTGTTATGGTCTTTAGTGTCGTTGTGTGTTTTGAATGGCTTTACATAATTCAATGTACTGGTTCCTTTAGAATTTGGAGAATTATGACTAAATATATGTTTTAAAGTTCAAAGCTAGTCTTATGAAAAGCGTAGTTTTTTACGTTACGTTGTAGGTATACGAAATTACTGTAGGTACAAAGGATAGACATATAAAATGACTGATTGAATAGTGAACAATTCAAAGTTCAAGTGTTTTGAAATGAGGCAATAAAGGCAATATTACACAAATTAAATCAAGTTTAATTAAATTCGTAGTTTCAATTGAGGATTAGATGATTTGTTTTCGTCCAAACCCAAACTTTAGATTAACTAAGTACAACTAGAGATCTAAACATTCCTCGGAAATACGACGTTATTTATCGCAGCTCTAAACCAGTAAATGCTCTACTTAAATCGGCATAAGCATTCAATCTTCTTCACGATTACTCATCGAAATGGCTCGATTTACCTACTCACCGATCACGATTTAATTTCAATGAACTGTCAACCGCGTGCCAAGATACAATACCATCGGTATCTATACCTAATTATAGCTTTCTAAATCTTTTCATTGACACGCCCGGTTGACACAACTCATGACAACTAAGCATGTTGTCAATCTGCTCTTCATCAACGCCCAGATTGGCAAACATTCGTGCTTAACAGTTCGTTAAAAGCGTACGCCTAGCGCGTTAAAAATGATCCTTTGTGGATTTTGCCATTATTAAAAGTAGCGTTCGCGTGGTCCAGATTTTTAATTTGAGCTTGCATTCATTGTTACACGTGAACTTTAATTAGATAAAAATTAAAATTTAATAGAAATAGCACTATGGTAACGTTTAGATGTTGTGTAAATTACATTTCAAAAGTTATGGTGTTTACCACATTTTCGTTGTTAACCAATCACATAATTTATTTTAAAATTAAGTCGACATTAACGAACAGTTCGTAATCATTGGCAATATAACGATCCTGATATTGGAAGTGTCGGCAGGTTTATTCGATATTTTCACGCAGATGATTGAGTTAGACGGTCGTGCGCAGGAGGCTGGGACGCAATCTCCGGTGTAGACTCGCGTCTCTTGTCACCCCCGTACTGAGTTGTTCTGGGGATGGTCAACCCGCGTACCAAGTTAATAGTAAACGTTGCGTTCAGCGACAGGTGAAACAGTGTTTTGTTTTTTGGCTGTATCGTTTTGTAAATGACAGGAACATTTATTAATATTAATGTTCCTGTCATTTAAATGCTTTAAAACCATTAGTCCAACATGTGGATTTAGAAAATACGTTGCCAATACCATTTTTTTGACCAGCATTGGGGCCAACGTGCGTTAAAGTAGACAAGAAAATAGCAGTGCGATAAAAGCATTAAAAACATAACACATAATAAGTTTCAAAGCGGGAGTGGTTCACATTATGAACAGGCTTAAAATGAACGCGCTGCGGTCTCGTGGTCCACACGTTTTAATCCTGCTATCCTGAACTTACACGGACGTTTGCAATATTTTACAACTTCAACTTAGTTAAGGGCCAGATAATCTATGATGTTTCGAACAATTTATTTACTTGCCCTTTCAAATACGTCATCGTTACCCTCCCGGACAATGCAAGACGCATCTCCTACGCGCCGCAGCCCTCAACCGTTGTCACTCTGTCCCGACAGCCTCCTGGGACGCTCATAAATCCGGGATAATTAATTAAGAGCCGCCTGCAGCGTCAATCGATGTTAATAAATGAATACGTTGTACAGGCACGTCAAGTAAACTGCTGTAACTTATGAAGAGGTAAGAAGGGTGATTTTGCAACGTGTAAAATCCGATGTGCTGGTTCTTACGTCTCTAACTCGATGTCCTACGTCAGCGATACGAGGCGCGACACTACGTTAAGCGTTGCGACTTATTGTTGATGATGGTCGCGTTTCGTTACGTTACATTACTTAAGTAGCTTCATTTGTTAGTAAAATTACCACTTTTATTCTTTTTGGTTTAACTTACGCTCTAGCGTCTCTGGTGCTTGCGCAAGCAAGCAAGCAAGCAAGTTGTTCTACGTAAGCAAGCTTCTGCTTACGTAGAACAACGCTTGAATCTGAGTAATCTGACCCACAAAAAACAAAAAAAATTCAACTTATTTTTAAATAATAAATAAATAAGTGTAATATAAATAATAAATGAGTGTCATTTGAAGTCATTGACGATTTTTTCTGTTGTGCCATTATAACAGCACTAGCTTTACGTCCGCGGCTTCGCCCGCGTGGAATTTTGTCTGTCACAGAAAAACATTACCGCGCGCGTCCCTGTTTCAAAAACCGGGATATAAACTATCCTATATCCTGGGACTCAAACCATCTCTATGCCAAATTTCATCAAAATCGCTTCAGTGGTTTAGGCGTGAAAGCAAGACAGACAGACAGACAGACAGACAAACAGACAGACAGAGTTACTTTCGCATTTATAATGTTAGTATAGACTAGTATAGATTTTAAAATTTTAAATGAATAGGTATTGTGAATAGCGAAAATCTTTCACCTCCCTTTAAAACAGTTACATTGATTTCTTTTCAGCAGGTATAGAAAAAACTGTGTGTAATTAGATACCTTTCGTCAATTTTAATTTTTCATACGGTGTGCCTTACACATTATCCTGTAAGTATATTTAGCGCAAGTGATTTCGTACCTGTCGTCACGGAAATTCGAGGGATATTTTCCGATCGCAGTTAAGGATCTAGTTTCCGCAGTCGCGCGATAAACAAGTTATTGGCGTTAGTGGGAGGTGGGAGCCGGGAAATGGGGAGGTGGGGTAATTCACCCGTGTAATTAATAAACGAAGCCAAAGGGAACACCGTACATTGACGATTTGCGACCTTAAACGTGACTCGGTTCAATCAGCGTACTGCCGTTTCTTGGAAAAATAATAGGGGAAATTTATGGCTGATTGGTAACGGGAATTAAAGTTAAATTATTTTACTTGGTATCCTTAACACTTGCATAATTTATTGGTTTTGTTAAATTCGTTACGTAATTTAATTTATTTTGAAATTGCATTATTGCATTGCAGATGTTGGTAACAAAAATTCGGGAAAAGGACTAATTAAAATAGCTATCCACATTTCTACCATTAATTAGGTATTTATTGAAACTCTAAAAAATACGAGCCATACGGGTCATTTCGACACTGCAGTTGTCTGATTTACTTACTATGAAAGCTTACTGGACAGTCAGATATACACCTATGTACACATGTACAATGTACACCAAGGTTGAGATCTCATTGTGAAAACCTACATGGTAGGGGATTTTTTATTTGTCTATCCCTTTCAGGTGAGGGTCCTATTTTACGTCGCATAGTTATTGGTTCAATACGTTTCCGTTAGATGGCGCTTATCACTTTGTACGACCCGCTGTGTTGAAACAATTAAACAGATCGGGAAGCAGCATCGCAGCTGATCCACAAACTTTCTGTGTAAGTAATCTAAAATTCAAATATTTCCAGAAACAGTATCGTTATAATAGACTATTTGACACTACGCTAACTTTTATAAAAACACTTCCTTCTGGTTTTAAAAACACAATTAACTACCTGCCTGTAAATTAAGATTTTTGCCTTGCTATATAAAATCTACGGGAGAGTCGTTTTCACAGTTTTAAAAAGTACGTCAATTGATTGGTGGTGTCAACACGCGTTATGTCACTCTCAAGGAATACGATAGGAATGCTTCTGCAACTAAAAAGAGTGGTGTATTTATCTCCACGTCAAACTATTAACGCGCTAGAGATACATCAGTATTTATTTTCCCCCAGTTTACACATACATTGTCCTCGAGGACATGTCGCGTCTCCTCACTTCGATAAAATGCTCACGGTACAACCAGAGCGAGTTTTCTTCAAGCGAAACACACTTTTATCGCTGACGTGTAACGGTGTGTTTTTCTATGAGCAGTATTCCAGTAGCTTTTAACAAGAAGCAGTGCAAGGGCTGCCACCTTTTGAAATGTTGACAACATATTCAAATGGTGGACGATGCGAAAATGGTTTGCGTCAAAAGTTTGCAGTTAACCCTTAAATTGGCACTCATTGAACCCTTGTTTCAAAAATGGTCAAATTTGGGATTTAGGTATTGTTTTGATAGATTAAGAAAAAAATATTTACTTTTTGAAAAAATTTCAATTAGTATAGAAGTTATGACATGTCACTCAAAACGGACATTGCCAATTATTTAGCATTACAACCATGTCACTTAGGGCGGACATTGCCAGTTTAGAAAAACAAACGTAAAATAACTTTTCTTAATAACAATACAGGAATCCCTGATAATCATCCTCTGGCTAATCCAGCGCCTTTTGCAATCCATCTGGACTATTTACTGTTGATTTTACATAAATTTATCAAAAAATACCCTGACATATAAAAACAGAAACTGACTGCCTGATTTATCAACATAAATCCCAAACCGGTGGGTATAAAGACACAAAGTTTGGCATGTAGGTTCCTTATTAGGGTCTAGGGGTGTTATCAGAAAGGATTTTTCCAAAATTATCCCCTAAGGGGGTGAAATGGGGGTCCAAAGTTTGTAGGGCGAAACAAAATTAGTTACACTATTTAATTCGAAACTTCACAGGATACATTCCTATCGATAAATGAATAAACACGTGTTTCAGGTTATTTCAGAATTCAACATCTGAAAGGGGGAAATTGGGTAAAAATGTCTAAAAATCAACATGAGTATTTATTACTGATACATAGCATTGTCCGTTTTAAGTGACATAACATTTGTAACCTTGAAATGAATGGAAAAAAATCGATATTTTTTTGTACAGTTTTGGCAATAACCGTCAGTTTTATTCGTTAATATTCTAAAATCAATCAATAAAGCACAAGAACAAGTGTAATACCTACAGTATTGCCACATTTATCAAGAGTGAAAACTTGACATTGCTGTTGCATTTATTCAACTGTCTTGATTTTTAAAATTCGCGGCTTTTTATTGAACTACAGCCCCGTGTTTCACATAAAATATCATGCTTTTTATAAAATATCCCTTGAAAGTCGATAAATTGCTTTAATTTAGATTCTGTAAGCAATTATTTGACATGTCCTTTAAAACGGACAAAAACCATTTAAGGGCTAATATTTTTGTGGAAAAAAACCTAAACTCTATATACTCACTTTTTCAAAACTTAAAGCTTTGGTCAAAAGCATTTTTCGTTATTACCCTGATTCTGCCGGTCTCGGTTTTAGTTATTCAATAACGGTTTCCGGGTGGACAAGTAAGTTATTTGGAATATTTTGTCTAAGATAACACGTTGTGCTTTATAAAATACTTTGAAAAGACTAAGGTGCATAGTACCTATCATGAAAATGAGATAGGTAACTCCCATAGTTACGTATAATTCGAGCACGCCAGTATGTACACATATTTACCTTATTAGATGCTTTTATGTTGTACAGCACACAAAGATAGACAATAACAAGGATTAAAAAGATGAAGACTAAGTGGCATATTAATAATTGAATTTAGGCGGTCTCTATAATATGGTCTAATCTATTCTAAAAGATCTAGGTAACCCTCTAAGAGCACAGTTGCCAGAAATATAAAAGGAATTGTGGTAGAAGTACCTACTCGTAGCAACAATATTTGGTAGATGAGGTCAAACTAGAGAGTGCATTGGCAACCCTGTCACAGTTCATTTGTTTCCGTTAGCACTTGGTCCAGAGATTCTTCGGCGAAGTATCAGTTGTCGTCTTGATTAGCGAGGCACGACGACACAGTTCGGCTTTGACCGACAAAGCAAACAGTGACCGGTCGTTTTACTACTCTTTTAGGATTCCGCGTACTTATATAAGGTTGGGTATCCACCAAGGCGAAGCGGAGATATTTTTTGTAATCAGATTTCATTCTCCAATAATGAATGAAATATGATTGGCTATTCAAAACATTTCTCCGCTCCACTTTGCCTTGGTGAAAATCGGGCTTAGGGACTGCGCACATAATAGGGACGGCACGGCAAGGGTTTTTAGGTGACGAACAATAATGTACTTTATTGTTTTAACACTACGGTTGTATTCGCAATGTAGTTTTAGCATGCCACGTCTTAGGCTGGGGTGCATCATCTTATTTTAACTTTTACAAACGTCAAAAATCTGTATTCATACAAAAAACACCGGTTATCGTCAAAGTTACCGTTAAAGTTAGGTAGTGCAACTCAGCCTTAGACTCCCCGCAGACTACAAGACTCATAACACTGGTCAACAAAATTTTAACTTTATCGTGCCACACGGACTTTTGTGATATTTTTTACTTTAATTGGTGATTGTAAGAAAAAATAAACAGTTAAAAAAAATTAGCTAGACAAGGATTTTATTATATTGAATAATTTAAAATATTAAGAAAAAACACAGATCTCGTATATCAAAAGCTTATTTTTTTAATAAATGACTTAATAATCTAAGATTTTCATTATATATTTAGCTACTGGTTGGTCCCTTTTAATTGTCCAGCAGTAATCTGCGAACATAATTGGGCTCCATATGCCCTGGTACCGCTTTTCCATATTAGAAATGACCTGATGGAACCTCTCACCGTGCTCGTCGCTGACAGCCCCTAATTGTCAGAAAAATATCCAGGTGCGAGTCTAAAAAATGGATCTGAAGTGACATGTTGCAATCCAACGCTTGATATGACAATACTAGCTCGCTAACCAACTCTCTGTAGCTGTCACTCTTGTGGTTACCCAAAAAATTTACAACAACATTTTTAAAAGCCTTCCTATGCAGATTTTTCTAAATCGCTTAATTTTTCTTCAAATCTTGAATCATACATTAACTCCCTAATTTGAGGGCCAACAAAATTACCTACCCTCTTTTATCTCAGCATCAATTTTTAGGGACAACAGATTGACCTGAAGTGGACGGTTGTGAATTGTCGTTCTCAACAGAGACGTAGTTGCAACTGGTATTAGTTCTGGCAATTTTTTACAATGAGAGACTGGTCTTAAAGCCTAAGATAAGTTAGGGTAAATAACTGTGTTTTTTTTTCTTGTAATTTATACCTTTTATGTCAGTGAGACAAAAATAGCAATCAGAAACGAGATCTCGCTGTTCAGTCCATATCATAAGTCAACAAACGGCATAGATCGTGCACCTTTGTTCAAGACATGAGGGGATATTATGCAACAGACATGAGGGGCCCAGGATTTGTCTTGATAACTACAGAAAAACCAAAACATTGGTGATAACACTCCAACACAAGATTCGTAAAATTTCGTCTTTGTTTTTTGAATGTAAGTTCTCCGCAAACATAACAAAAAGAGTTAGGATCATTATTACACTTCCTCGACATGTTCACAGGGTTAATAAATCCAAAAAAGTGTTCAAATTCAACGACAATTTTTTTTATAACGATTTACTTGTAAGCGTTTCTGTTAATTTACTGCCGTAGTGCTAGTTATGAATATTACCGTATCACAACAAAGATGAGGCTAATTGACATATGACAACTGTGTTTTAATAATGAGGGTAGATTGATAAAACAAATTTAGCTATCAAAGTTCGTGTGGCAAAACCAGTGTTGACCAGTGATCGGCCGATAGTTGGGCCCTTCTAATTTGTAGAGTCTAAATTGTATGAAGAATTGGCCGATACTAATGTGTGCACTTTCATACATCCACTGATTAACAACCGGACCCAACTATCGGCCGACAAAAAGTCGGTGGTCTGCGCCTAGGCTTAGGAAACCAAATCGGCCTTGACAATGCAATTTCAACCGCAGCGTTAAAACTATAAAGTACGATATTATTCGTCACGTAAAATCCCTTGCCGTGTCGATGCCGTCCCGATAATAATATGCGCAGTCCCTAAGTCATTGCATCGGTTTTAATCACGTTTCCCTTACTGAGAACTGCTTTTGCTGTTCGGTTTGTCATAGAAACACTTTGACGGGCTTCTCTTGGGAGCTGTTTGTTTCTGAGTAAATTCAATATTGTTACCTCTGATTCGGCAATTTAGTAAAATTATTAACGCGATCCAATCAAAACCTCTGGAGAATATTTTCAATAAAAATACGTCAAGGAGTATTGTTTTGAGTTAGGAATGTTTAATTTGTTTCGTATTCTTGCGCAACTTGACGATCTCCCTATTGTATTATTTGCAAATTATCATAAACATTACGACAAGAAGAGTTGAGTATAACGTATGAGAGACGCCGTAACGTCAACGCCCGTGTGGCATCTCTCGTAATGTTATGGTAGAAAAACATAGGTACAGTCGTATTGAGAAACTCCTCCTTTTTTTGAAGTCGGTAAAATATGTAACTTATGCTAATGAAAGAGACTTATTGCGCTCAAAAGTTTTCTTGAACTTGACACAGCATACCACACGATCAGAATACAATGACCGTCAAAATATTTGTGTAGTTTTGTACAGCAGCTTTCGTAGTTTTCACAGAATAAGCCACATGATTTGTTATTTAGCAAGTCTGGTGAACTAGCGGTCGTCGGCCGTTGGACGTCCACGTGTAGAAACAAGTCATTGTAGAGGGAATACGTAGTAATGTAGGTAGCTATACAGGGTGGAAACGATAAGTGATCTCACTCGATTATTTCTTAATTATACAAGATATCAAAAAACTTTAAATAAACAATTTGAAAAAATCGAATTGCCTAAAGCGGGACTCGAACCCACGACCTTCCGCTTGCCGGGCAATGGAAAAGCAGTCGCCCGAGAATCTCTAAAGTCAAATAACCGAGACAAATCTAAAGTCATCTGCAGAGATAACACTGACGTGTGAATTAGTAGAGCTTATATTTGAGAAGCTTTTAAAACTTGTTGTTGCTGCGTGTGAATTAAACTCTATGTTCTTTAATTTACACACATTATTAAATAAATAATCACGTACTACATAATGTACTCACAACTGAAAATAATATTATGCGAGTTTGATTTTACTGTTATGTATTTAAAACCGTCAATTTATGCAAACAGTAATTAATTAGTGGTATTTTGAAAAATATTTATTAATGGCTTATCAATCAATCAAATCATTTATTTGCATTACATGTGTGGTTTGACAGTTGGTAAATGGTAGGGAAGTACATCACATGCACCCTGTGAGGGCATAGCAAGTATTGCTTAGGTAGGTACTTACTTATTTAGGTATTCAAATTTAACTGTCTGTTTGTGAAGTCTCAAAGGTTCTCGGGATTACTAAACGTTTAGTTCATAACAATAAAATTGATTCACGCGCAATATGGCCGTGCGAAACCGCAAGGCGACTTGTGACTGGGAACAACTAACTTTGAAATCGATTGCACATTGAACATGTTTTCGTGTTTGAATAAATTATACTTATACTTATAATGATAATTAAAATAAATATGCTGTTCTTCTTCTATTATTCAAAAGAACTTAATAACAGCAAAAACTACTGAACGGATTTTGTTGAAACTATACAGTATAATTGTTTGTAACCCAGATTAACATATAGGAAATTATAGCCTATATGTTAATCTGGGTTATGCCGGGTGGGTGGTGCCGTGGTGTCTGTGACACTAAAATTCACGCGAGTGAAGCCGCGGGCAAAAGCTAGTTTATAATAAAAATAAATGGAAATAAAATATTCTTACCTACGAGTAATTCGTACCTTATTGTATCAAATTGTAATTTTAAAGTACTCGACGTAAACTTATAAGACTAGCGATCCGCCCCAGCTTCGCACAGGTGCAATGCTGATATGCATGTTTTATGCATATAAACCTTCCTCATGATCCCTCTATTTAAAAAACCACATCAAAATCCGTCGCGTAGTTGTAAAGATCTAAGCATACCTAAGGACAGACAGACAGCGAAGCGACTTTGTTTCATACTATGTAGTGACTATTTACCTCAAAATGATACATATTATTATAGAGTTGAGACAAAATGATACAAAGACAAATTGTGTTCCGGAAAAATATCTTCCAGAGTTAGATCTATGACGTCATAATTTGAAAGTCTACGTTCAAACTATGTCTTCCAGGCTGCTTAAAACGAAGTGATCTCTTCGATCGGTTTTATGGCTCGCCTATAACGTTGTCCGCCATGATTTATCGCATAATTCGCCATCCCGTGGTTGCACGTTGTTCGCAACAATGTGGCGAATGCGCGTTAGGGCCGAGTTCAGTGTAAGCGATGTTGAACAAGAGAAGAATACAAACTACTGCAGTAAAAAGTAATAAAGTCATCTTTAGGATACATCCCAAATTGGAGTAAAATTGGTAAATGAAATTTGTTAAACTTATGAACTTATGCACTTCAGTCAGCGCAGCAGTATTTTTTATGTTAAGCATTTGCTGGTTAAACAGTATCTCTGAAAAATACTAATACTATACCTACAAGGTTTAATTAAACTTTTTGCAATATTGTCCTTACTGTATGTATGTTGCATAGCTACAAAAGATGTCACTGTATTAGATGCAATCAGAGTCGTTGGATTTCATTCCCAAAAAAGTTACAATTATTATTTTTGTCTAAAATCTGTTAAAAATTTTATATCGAGTTTTCACTCAGTATAAAAACTTCGTTCATTCCCCTTTTCAAGCTCTACATTTATATTACATTGAAATATGTTTATTTTTTGCGCACAATCGCAAATCCGACAAGCTAAGTAAGCATCACTGTTGCTATAACCACAACGGATTAAATTGATATTCCGAAATACAACCCTCATCAAAGGGGATTCTATGATGAGAAAATGTGACAAAAAGCTTAGCTTTAGGTCCTTTGATCGTCCTCTACAGTGAATGTATAAAGAAAAAAGATTAAGGTATGCGGGTAGATACTTAAAAGTTTAATAAAGTTTTTTCGTTTAAAGTTTATACTAGCATCTCTCTACGACTTGTATAGATTATTAGACTTTATGGATCGAAAGTTCTTTAATTCTTACTGAGTATTAGCAAAAATATAAATAATTTTGTATTCCTGACTTTAGAAATTCTGATGACTTTCATACTCTATTTCACCTTTTGAAGCTTTTTCTAAGGTTCAATCGATCTCTACCAAAATGATCAAAATCAAAAAGTGGTTGTGAAAATGTAACAAACCATTAGAATTAGAAGCGTCATGGGGAAACAGCAAGTTTTTTTTTAAATCTTGCCTTGAGTCCGAGTATAAAAATGTAATTTGACTGGAAATTTTACCTAGTGCCTTTTGCGACTACTTTTTGCGATGGATTTTTCTTGTGCCATTGTCCAATTGCATAGTCATGAACTAATGTAAATGTTTGAGTGTTTGTTCCCTTTAATACACATTTTGATTTTAAGTTACCATAATAAAGTGTTGACAAGTTACCAACTCTATCTTTTCAGAGCTTTTCAGCCATTGTATTTCATGTCAAACCAATGTTGTTATTGGTTTCCATTCCAATGCCTGATTAGACACACTTTAACATAATCAAATGTACGTTTACAATAATCTAAGTCATGGAAAATCAAGTTTTACTAATAACTACGCGTTAAAACGAAAACAAAACTACATAAACATATTTTGTTTTTTGGGAGAGAGTCACCTGCAAACGGACATACCTACTACGGTTTTATCATTAATTTAGTATGGTCTTATTTATTCATAATACTTCCTAGTGAGAGTTTCTCCCTACCTACCATCAAATATTAATCTGTAATCTGATTCAAGGTGGGTAGTTTTCAAGTTCTAAAGTGAGTTACCTTAAGTTGGTTTCCATAAGTTCTACTCGGATTTAAGCTAATCAGAAACTTTTACAATGTTGACATAGTTTATAATTATGACCCTTATGACGTAGAATAAGTATCAGGTATATGGCTAGTTTTTATTCCTGAATATAAGTAGTTTGATTAGGTACAAACTTTTTTAATAGTTGACTGAAAATTCTTCCATGGCTAATCGAGCTTAGTTGACATATTTTTATCGATAAATAAATAGCTCAATCGATTGTCTCCTTCCTATTTTAAAAGTCAGATTAAAAAGAAATAAAGATACGTTAAGTTTAAATATATGGGTATCGTGGCGTGGCAGCTAGTGAATCTCATTAATCTTGAGCGTCTGATGTATTTAGTCTGCCTATAAGAAGTGTGAATGAAATATAGTTTGGATAATTATTTAGATGTATATTTCAGTTAACTGAGATTTAAATATTCTTTAATTTATTACTGGTAAAGGTTTACAATTTATATATCTCTAGATAGTGTACGCCAGTCTGCTTGTGACCACGGCTGCAGCATCGAAGCCGAAACGTCAAGCGTGAGTTACATTATATTGTACTCACGACAATATAATGTAACTCATTAATAAACGTCGCGTTAAAACCTGTGTCTTATGCCCGTTTTCACCATCAAACCCTAATTTTTAAGTGATCCCTATGGTAACAAATAACATGAATTTTGTTTTCAAAGGGGTCACTTAAAAATTAGGGATTGATGGTGAAAACGGGCATTACTATTTTAATTGAAATGGAACGCGAAAGTTTAAAATCTTATAGTGTACACCTAGCACAAAGAGTCTTACCGTTATAGTTAATATTCTAATAAATTCTCCCTGCAATCCATCAGCGGTTACAGCCAATCGACATTTTTACGACTCGAAATTGCTAGTGCGTGCACTCGTCACACACTTTGAATCTGCTGCAGTTGAATTGCAGAATCAGGCATTTGACGAAACATCCGAATACCCTGAATAGAGTATTTGGGCGTGATATCGATCGATTCTAAATTGGAATCGGGGTAGCGAGCGGGATGAAAGTAAATATCACATGCATAGTTATTTAGGTGCTATGAAATTTAAAGAATCTGAACACATCGGTGTATGGATCAAATGTAAATTTTTGATGTTCCTTTTGTGATTACTATGTGCAATGTTGTGATTATCAGTAACTTACATGGGGTTGTATTTACGAGTGTTTTCATAATTAAACAAAGTTAAATGAGAGTAAATGGAGTTTTGTTTTTAGAGTAAAAACGAACATGGATGCGGATAGCTCAGGACCGATTGTGGAAATCCTTGGGGTAGGCCTTCGTCTAGCAGTGGACGTCATTGTCTAAAACGAATGAACGAACGATAAATACGAGTAGATCTTAAATACCAACCACTAAGCTAAGATGAGATAGTTTTTAGATTAAGATCAAGTTGCTGCTCCCAACTTGGAGTCAATAGTAGGTAAACACTTGCAAGTAAATACTTGGAATTGTTTAAGTTCGTAGCTGACAATTCAGAAAATGCGTTTTACAGTGACTGCTTCTGTCTCAGACGTTCTTGGAATTGTTGTTTCCAAGTATTCTATCTGATGATTTGCCAAGTTCAGCTGTTATTACCGCAATTGGTGTAAACCTGCACTTAGTGATTCGCTCGTGTGGGCTTAGGAAATAGCAATTTGCGGTGGTCCAAGCGTGTTTTTTCATGGTTTTGACCTAAGGCCATCTTTTGTTAGTACCTACTTGTTTAATTACAATAACAAAAAGGACTTCAAGTACCTGTCGCGAATCGAGACACAATAGAAATAAATTGTTACCGCGGCCTCATGCGACCGCTTCAGAGATTAACTAATTCTAGCGTTGCTCATGTTAATATGACGTTAGCTAAGTATGATAACAACCGATGACGACAACCCATAATGCCCTTTTGTCTCTATAAAAATACTTATCTTTTAATTTCAATAACAAAAATGCTGCACTATGGCTGGGTTGCACCACCTTACTTTAACTTTGACAAACGTCAAAAATCTGTCAAACTCCATACAAAAAATCGGTTAGCGTAATATTTACGGTCAAAGTTAGGTGGTGCAACTCAGGCAAAGTATGTAGTTTTAAAAGTGACGTAATTTTTATACCATAGAAAATGGATTGAGATGTTCAATCGAGAGTTAGAAATTGAATCGTTGACAGCGCTATAATATCGAGTTATTTCGCTTCAACTTCGGTGTCAGCTACGGCAGTTAGTTAAAATGGTTCAGACATCGTAATTATCCATACTTATCCTATAATTAGTAGGGCGATTAATAAAGGAAGACCAGGAAGAAGCTCTTTTGAAGTTCTTTTCGTGTTTTACATTAAAATGTCTTCGCAATCATATGATATCCTTTATTGTTAGTCACTTCCTTAATGACTTAATTATGTATAAGGAGCCACCTTTACCATGGCCTCTATTTAAGGAACAACATTTAAGACCAGGTACCCAAGTAATACCATTAAAACATTTTTATAATTGGCTCTATCAGGAATTGAATCTACGCCTTACTTGACTGTGCGCCACTAGGGTATCAGCTCATCATGATATCGTCGATGTAAATCGCGGTCCTATTGAACCATCTGATTGAGAAAAATCCCCTAGGAAGTGATTTATCAAGTCTTATGAGACACTTCTAATCTTTTAATAAAGCGAATGGAACTATTTTAATACCCAAAATAACAATATCGAACACATGTTAATAAATCTGTCGTTAACAACGTAAAATAGTTGGGAATTTATTATGAAATAAATCACCGTAAGTGTTATAACTGCTCTTTATTATATTAATGTATTAGTCAACGCGCATAAATCTTTAGTATGAACGTGTACAATAAAACAAGATTTCAGATTATTTTCCAACGGAACTCGCTTTAACGACATTTACGACTAACACTAAAGCTGAGTTGCACCACCTAACTTTAACAGTAACCATAACAATAACCGAAGCTTTTTGTATGAAGTTTGACAGATTTTTGACGTTTGATAAAGCTGAAGTAAGATGGTGCAACCCAGCCTTAGCGATTTTCTTTTATTTTTAGAAAGTATAAGTTCATTTGTTTATTTACATTCTGGTGTTATTAATAACTTAACTAATTATAGGCAATTTATTACAGTTGCGTTTAGAAATGCAAACTTTAGTTAAAGTCAACGCTTAGATTTTTATTTATTACAACACTAAAACGGTATCGGTTTTACAAGTAGTTAAATAGTTACAGAAAGCTCTATCGATCCTTAAGTCATAGTAGATTCGATTCCCACATGGAGCGCCTAAATTCAGAAATATGTCATTGTTCCCGTTTTGGTCTTGAATAATGAATCATTCTCATATGATTTCGTACTTATTTAAAGCATAAGATTTGAGCTGTGTCAGTTGCCTATGGTAAAATATAATCTAATAGCTTTTGCCCGCGGCTTCACTAGCGTGAATTTTAGTCTGTCACAGATCGTCATAAATTATAGCCTATAAGTTATTCTGGGTTAGGGGGCGTCCATAAATTACGTGAGACAATTTTGGCTATTTTTCAACCCCCCCGCCCCCCTTTGTGAGATTTGGTGAGATTTTGCCTGACCCCCTCCCCCACCCCCTAATCTCATGTGATATTTAAAAAAAACCGAAATTTAATAGTTTTGGAGTAATTTAACTGAGAATGTTTTTTTTTGTGTGCTTAGTGCGAGTTTGCATTTACCGTTGTCGCTAACGAGTGCATCAAAAAGATCTATAAAGTTTAAGATTTTAGTTCTTGAAAGTATCTGCTAGGGACGCTGTACAATCATCATACATTTAATGCATGTCATTTTTACGCAGTCGCTAGCGGATGACGATCGATATAACCCAAAGTCGCACTAAGCCCACTGATTACGAATAGATCCAGAAAAACACGTGTAGTGACAGCGGTCAGTAAGTACTAGGGTCTCATTTTTTTTTTACAGAAGTACCTAGTCTAATTATTCTTCCTTTCTACATAATCTAGCAAAATCGATTTTGTTAAAAAGAAAACTTGTTTTATAATTTTCTTAATTTCGTCATTTATTCTGCGTTTTAGTATTCACGCATACAGAAGGAAGCATTTTTAGTTTTATTTGTTTAGACGGTATAGAATAAAATGTCATTATCATCATAGAAAATATAATTTTTTAGGGTCCCGTATTCCTGACAAGGAACCCTTATAGTTTCGATATGTCTGTCTGTCCGAGGTTTTGCTTGGAAACTATTGGCACTAGAGATCTGTAATTTTGTGGAGGTATGTATATTAATCACGCCGACAAAACAGTAGAATAAAATTTTAGGGTAGCTCCCCTACATGTAAAGTGGGGATGAATTTTTTTTCATCTTCTACACCATCGTGTAGGATATCGTTGGATGACTTGGGGGTTTCAAAGACTATTTTTCGATTTAGGGTTCCGTTTGCAAACTATTAAAGTTTAAAGTGCCAATTTTTGTTCGAGCAAGGCGTAACCCTCTAAAAACTAGTTGGTGTTGGCTTGAAAAATCTGGAAAAAATCATAATAATACTGCTTTTTATGAACTTTCAAGAAAACTATAACGGTTAGGGTAGATCAGTTAGTTTAAGAGTAATAGTCATTTAATTCATGTATTATACAATTTCATATCTAATAAAAATTCCTTAGAAGAAAATATTAAAAGCGACTTTAGATGAAGTAATTGCTTGCTTCTGAAATATTTTGTTAACGACGAACAACTACAGAACCCTACACTGCGCGTGGCACGACACGCACTTGGCCAATTTTTTTACTCAAGATTTAAACCCAGTTTTCTGGCAAATTCTATTTCTCTATTTCTTGCGGAAAAAATTACGTGATATTTCCTGAGACCCCCCCTCTCCCCCACGTGAGATTTGGTGAGGTTTTTGTTGACCCCCTCCCCCCCCTAAAAGTCTCACGTAATTTATGGACGCCCCCTTATAAACAATAATACTGTAAAGTTTCATCAAAATGCGTTCAGTAGTTTTTGCGTGAAAGAGTAACAAACATCTAGACATCCAGACATCCAAACTTTCGCATTTATAATATTATACAAATATAATATATATAATATAATATATATAAGCACTTACAGGGCAGATATGTAGGTACCATCCTAGACTGCATCCCACTTAACATCAGGTGCGATTGTGGTCAAATACCTGCCTTGTTATGCATAAAAAAAAAAAATAGTAAGACAATCAAGGGTGTAACTTTTATAAAAGACTAAACATCTTCAAAACTAAAAGCTGTATAACAAAATATAATCAGAGTTTCCAAAATGCTCCTTTACAACGCCAACTAGATCAAATAACCGCTTTTACAACTATTTAGGCAATAATAGTTTATTGTACACTTGATTTTACAGCTCATAGTTACGAAACAAAGTCGCAGGCGAATTCCCTGTAGATTACAAAACTGTAGGTGAGTTTCGGAGCTGTAAAATACAACTTAGTAGCGTAATCGGCTCCTTAGCTATTTCCAACTGTTTTATATCTGGAGAGTGCCATAATTCTGTAAGAAATTTTAATCTGCAACTTATTGAAGACAATTCATTTTTCTCGGGAACTGGCTGCGTTTTTATAACCGTCTGGAATGTAGATGAAGTTAATGCAGCGTAATACCTATTTATGGTTTGCCACTGCTCGTGCTTGAATTTTTCAGAAGTAGTCCGAAATAATGCTGGAATCATTAAGTGACCTGAAATAGAGCTGAAGCCTAATTACCATGTTAGCGAATTTCGAATTGCTGCTGGCATAAACCTTCCACAAGGAGCGCTGTAAAGCAAGTTTCCGCCCAGCCATTGTAAAAGAAAGGAAGTTCTTGGCCTGCATCTCACCTGATGAAACGTGATTTATTTATTTATTTATTTATTTATTTATTTATTTTAATTACACAGGTTTATACCTTATTACGTAATTAAATAGTTAGGTAACAACAAACATAATAACAACACCTTAAAGATTAAAGAGAACACTGCTCACAAAAGGATTGGCAAGTTGACAATATTTTATGCCAAGGGTCCGCAAATATGTCACGATGAGGGTAGTCATCCAGGAGTGCATTGAGGGCGGTGTGCATTCGGCAGAGTGGGGACTCAGCGTGCGCTACCGTGCGGCTTGGTGGCCGGGCGAACAGCTTGTGCCGACGACAGGCGCGATGCCTGGTGTAATTATTGGGCACGAATAAACACGATAATTGTTCTAGGAGCTCGGGACATTGAGTATGGCCACGCAGTATTTTTAATGCCGTGATCATCTGGTCTTTTTGACGCCTAACCTCCAACGAGCACATGCCCAGCTTACCAAGTAAAAACTTCGTAGGATATAAAAATGGATAATATCCAAAAGTTCTCTTATAAAGATATCGTAAAAAGGCCTTCTGAACCTTCTCTAGCATTAGCTTGTACTTGGCCTCATGCGGATTCCATACACATGCGCTGGTCTCTAGTTTACTTCTCACCAGCGTTGAGAAAAGTAGTTTCATAACTTGTGGGTTGCTGAGATCGCGCATGTTGCGGAGTAAGAAACCCAAGCTACAGAAAGCATTCCTGGACAAATCGGAGATGTGCTCGTTGAAGGTCAGGGCCGGGTCAAAGATAACACCAAGGTCTTTCATTGTTGAGGTGCGAGTGATACTACCTTCGCCTAATTTATACTCGTATTTTATAGTCGTTCAGGCCGAAGGTTCACTCGGAGTTTGTTTGAATAATCAACTAAACAACCAAATCGTTTTGAATAATATCTTAATGTTATTTTTTTTTCTTATCGTGCAGACAACAAACTACACAGTGTCAGCCCAAAACTCCTCTACAAGAGTGGCGTTGTCAGCAGCATTCATTAAATTCTCCTGCTTGCAAATATTACATTGTATTGTCTAAACATGACATTAATTTATGTCACATTTTACTAACAAGTTTAACGAAACGTGTTTTACAAACTTTTAATCCATTCTTAAATGAGTGACTTGCCAAAAATCCACCAATTAATCCACACGAACGCACATTATAAACATTGAGTGCTGCTTAATAGTATTTTAGAACTAAATGCTACGTATGTGTCAACTAAATCAGCGTAATCTTCTTTTAAGTGCGCCTTTAAATAATCCATTGCAGGTCATAGGTCCATCCAGAAATAGGCGAAGCGTTCGGGCCATTGATCCCGCGCTCTGCGGATTGGTTATTTCGATCTGCAAACGGTTTTCTAGAAGTTTAAACCATAGTTTCTAGCTTAGCAACCGATAAAAGTCAAGTCAGTGTATAAGTAACTTTAAAATTATGTGTGTGACTTATTACAGCTATTAATATGACGTGACAAGATACATTTAGAAATCGCTCCTTAAATGCTTTGTTTGAATAAGTACCTATTCTCAGAGCATGGAGTTAAGGATGATTATTAAAAACATCTTTTGGTTGGATTTTTTTTTAAACGTGAACAATTTAACCAACCAAAAAACGGGATAATTTATTTTACCCTGTATAATCATAATAATATCAAATGGATCTATGTATCTGAATATCAAAATCATTCACTTCAATCCTATTTACTGGTCATTAGCATTTAGCCAAGAGACTAAATATAAACTGTTGTCTTAAGTATTTCCCTAAAACGTCTTTCCTTCTGACCCAAGCTCAGAGTTCAACGATTGTCTATTGTCTCTTCGTCACACCACTTCGTGATAATATGACGAACTTGTCTCCTCTATGTTCCGTCCCGGTACAATGACAACAGAAAAAGTTGTTTAAACTATTCTGAGTTGAAAAAAATACTATTTACTCAGTATGTTCAGATACAGACATAGATATTACGCCGTATTCACAAACGATGCTTGCTTAAGTGAAGCAGCAAATCGAACGCACACCGTTGAATAGAGCTCTGTTAATGGTATCTCTCATAGTAATGTTTGTGAATAAAGTAAGTATTTGTGCGTAAGTATTAAAAAAATCTTTCTTTCACTGAGTCTCTGAAAACATAATATTCAATACCAGTGTGAGAGATATTTTATCAGTTCCGCGAAAATCACTTCAATGTTTGTAATGGTAATCGCAATAACGCCTTCGATATGTACAAAGACCACATGTGCCCACCTGTCCCATTAACTGTTTGCCTTTATGCCAACATTCCATCGTTTCATATTTTCCACTCCTTCCTGCGATATCTCGCGATCAGTCACGCGGTGACGTGCAGGTATATATACCTACCTATATATATACCTTCCGCAGTGATTCTGTTTCTAGCGACTGTTTACCTAAGCTAAGGTCTTCCCAACAATCGATCAACGTCTGTTATACCACATTATCATGAGAACGTTGACCTGTTTTGAAATTCGTTGTATGCGAACCCCATTATAGACCCGGGGACCCTGATAACGTTGTGTAGAGACTTTATCTTGTTTTTGGAATTTTGGTGTTTGCACAAGGTGCCTCGTCCCTTATAGTGAGCCGTTTTTCCATCGTCGTAACTAAGAAATTAAGACAATAACGTCGACAGCTCATTAGGCTCCTCTTAACTTACTACTTACGCTCTTGTTTATGAAAACATCTGTAAAAATATTATTTACACAGATTATTGCTATGACTAATGTGTCTGTTTAACATAAAAACATAATATAGCGTAATCTCTTCTATCATTTGGACTTTAACAGCTGACGTCAGAACCACAAGTCGTCTTTATTAACCGCTCTAAACGTCTGTTCAATTGACTCACAGTCAACGACACTTTTGAAAATGCATAAAAACTTTCCGTCGAGCGCACGTAGGTCAAAGTGTAGCTATAAATATCCGACGATCGCTAGAGCCGGCCCAAATCTCACCAACAGTGGCGTTCAGAAATAGCCCGTTCGCTATGCTCCACGTACATTGCCGCACTTAACTCCGAGTTACAACTCTCAAAGCTCCCAGTTCTGGAGATAAGCCTTTGCAAATATGGTAATGAGGCAATAATTGACACAGGAACAGACGCTCGCGTTGTCTTAGCGGTTCTAGGTATAGTGTTGGTTCTACTGTGCTAACAGTCTTGTACTGGGAAGTCGCGTCTCTATATCCTTTGAGACTGATACTGGTACTTGATTTAAATTGATACATTGAGAGCTAATAGAGAGTGCAATTGATTGGGACTGATTGTTAGGTTTAGTTCCATGAATCGTAGCAGTACATTATGATGCATTTCGTTTTCGCTGCCCTATATTGATAAAATTTCAATCGAAAAATGTATATTATCGAATTTATATTAAAAAATATATCAAGAATTGACATTATTATCATAAGGTAAACGTACGTAGATAATTCGGTGTCAATGTTACTCGGACTTGCTTACGAGATTGCCTATAGTGATGTGCATATTTGATCAAGCCATGTTCATGTTTCTCATTAGGTACCTTCAACAAATGAATTTGCAATCATTAAATCATCATTAGTAATAAAGATGTTAGCAGTCACAAGAAATGACTCCCTAATCAACCAATCACCGATGCGTAGCTAAGCCTCAGCTGATCAATCCTTCAACAAAGCTACCAAATACGTCCATGAACTTGTTAAAATTTCACAGTTGTTCCGAACTGACGGCACGTAAACACAGCGCACCGTTTTGTTTACAATCCCAACAAGTTCTTGAGAAGCGAGCCGTCTCCGAGACCCAGATGAGATGCCCGCGTTGATGTACAAGTGCTGTATATTTCTCTTTTTTGAATCTCAGTGAAAATTACGCAGTTTGTTTCTAAGATACTTGAAGAGGTAGACGCCACTGGAAAATATATTTTGCATTTGCCGAGAGGTCGCTCTAAATTAATAGCCCAGTTTTTAAACATCGTTTTCGTTAGCGAGAACTCGAGTATATTTACCGTAATTGGATAGTCGGTTTGCAATTAATATGCACTGTGATACGATATATGAAATTTAATATTCTTTAATGTAAATGCTTGGTGTTTCAGAAATTGCTGGGAGAGAACGTAGAATTGAGTTTTGACAGTGTAATTTCTTGCAAGTTCGATTTAAAGTACACTGGACCGCAAAAAAAAGTTTCGGTAAGAAAATCTTCAATATCTTCAAAAGTACTTTATGAAATAAATACTAATACTTAATTCTTGGAAGCTTTTTATCTTTAAGGAATATAAAATAAATAAAAATGCGTATTTTTCTAGTATGTATTTCATAGCGCTGGTAAAGATATGAAGATTTTCTAACTCACCCTTTTTCTTTGCGGTCTAGTGTATTTGAAAGACACTGAAATATAAATTACCTTGTTCTGACTAGATAGGTAATAAAGTTTTACTTATTTAAAAAGATCGTAAGAGAAAAGAGGTTTTAATTTGAAAAATCCCGCAGAGAAGTTTTTCCTTCATGTCATGTCATCCGTTTATAGGGCTACTTTCTGTGTCGAGTGCCAGCGAGGGGCTTCGGTCTGCGGCGAGTGGCCCGATGGCTGACTCCGCATTATCGTAGCCCTCTTGTCATAGCCACGACAGCTTAATCTGCGTTCACGAAGATATCATAGGGTTTTTCATTATATTTTAGATGATATTTACACAGAAACGAGTCTGAGATTAGATTACAGTTCGCGTCTAGTTGGAAAATGAAAATGATTATTCGTCGTTATCATAGGTACAAAGTTGTTAGGGGTTGGATAAAAAGTCCTTTTGCGTTCTATGAATGTAGAGTATGAGTTAAAGAGCTAAGTGCATACCGATGGCTTGCGTGGATACCCCATTACAGCTGGGCTTCTTATATTCTTCATTTATTACATAATTTGTTATTACATAGGTGCCAGTAACATTGAAACGGACATTTATTATGATTATTTTTCCATACCACATTTACCGCATTATAGAAACTCTATTCTATTCTAACATTTTTCATAATAAATTGTCAGATTTATTACCTAGAATGAAAAGTGTGAAAATGCGTGACAGATTGCAGTTATGAATCAGAATTCTTGTCACAAGCTTTCCCAATAATTGCATTCTTACGTTGATGAGACACCTAAAATTCAGTATGTTGCCATAAGTATTTTATTATTATTCCCAGTGCATTTCCCCAGGTGATATAATAATATGTATTAAGGCAAATGCACGCCAACCCGTTGCTAACATACTCGTAAATGCAAAATGCTTAGGATGCTAGACAATACGAACAATGCGTTGCATCTCGTCTGAGGCTGAGTGTCGGTATGTAGCCCCGTTTGTGGTCATGTGAATCTGTCGACAGCTTGCGTTGTATTCTTATACAGGGTGTCCTTGATTCTTGTAGAGACGATTTTTGAATATTTACTTAATTATTAATAAGGCAGATCATGTGAGGTTTATGCGAGTGAAATAATATTAAAAATGTATTTTAGAGCCTTGTTCCTACTTCAACACTCCCTCTCCTACAAAAATAGTTAGTTTATGTAAAGGATTGTCTCGGAGTAACTATCACGTGAAGTAAAATGTATCCTTTTTCATGTTAGACAGAGATCCCAATGTTACAATACAACTTGTTGCAAAACGTAATCCCTATCTTCATTGTCATCTCAGTCTTATACTCAAAGTCACTTCAGAACTAAAACTGTTGTGTTTGAGCATCAGATTCACAATCTTACGGATTGTATAGGAAAACTCTTCCTGACAACTGTAGATATCCCCTGCTTCCACAGTTTCAGTGAAAATAGGTATCATTTACTCGTATATTTTAGTAAAAAAATCAACAGGCCCTAAAATTATCATTATCCTTATCACCCTTAAGTGTCCACAATGCTGTCACTGCATAGAAATGTAGAGTTCCGTGTCTGTCCGTAGCCCAGTTTGCGGTCATGTGCGTCTGTCGACAGCTTGCATCGCACTATCTTATATGATTTTATGACGTGCTCGTAACATAAATCCTGACAGTCACTAGGTACGCAACGTTACCGTATAATGTTATATATGCGAATGTGAACATGACGGTAAATGTTAGTTGTTTTTTTATACAACTGTATAATAAAAGTCAGATCTATAAAGCATGCTCTATGACAGTGTTTTTCAACCTGGGGGTCGCGAAGCCTCTATAGGGGGGTCGCGAGAGGTCGTAATAACTACCTCAGTAAAAAAAACAGTAAAGTTTTAAAGCTAGATTTATCCGAAATCTAATGTTTTTCATGCTAGGGGAGGTCGCGTCATGAAAAAGGTTGTAAAACACTGCTCTGTGAAAAGGGAAAGCGAGACAGACTGTTTAGATAGTTAATAATCACAATATAAACTGGAGCCGCCATATCCCAATAGAACTGGAAATAGTAAAATTTTTCCTCATCCTGCAATATTACTATTTTTGGTAAGTAAACCTCCGAATTTGAAGTCAAGAGACCATAGAAGCGATACAGCAATTGCTACAAGAAACATTTGAAATACAAACCAAAATTCACCCACGTGGATGGTCCCAAGTAAAGGTTATTATTACTGAAAAGATGAATTCTTGTTGGGCGAACATAAAATGATACTTCCAAAGTAAATTAAGTCAATTATAATTATTTGCTCTTTCCGTTACACATTATCCCATTAAAGTAATAAAAATTGATGGATCGCACTCTGTTTAAAATAAACTCAACAATTTTGAAATGGGGAAAATCTGGTTGTTCCCGCTTTAAGCATGATTTTATGCCAATTAAAATCTGTTCCATCCAAATCTAGAATAGAAGCGTCCATTAGCGTTGAAAGGCTCGAAGACTGCACAATTCACCTGAAATGCTGAAACATTTCTAATAACGTCTCTATTAAGCTGAACGTATTTAGCCGCGGCCGCAATCCGTCTCAGCTATTCCGATACTGGGTTAAAACACATAAATTATTCTCTTCAAACATGATATTCGCTAAAAGCGACTAAAACGGGCGGGGTAAATCCGGCACTGTCACAGGAGTGGGTCAGCTTTATTTAAGTATGAAATGACATGGCTCCATTAAAATTGCAGGTAGACTGCAGGCCGAGCTATAGAGGGAAGCGATCGAAGCAACTATTTTGGCGTTGGACTGTTTCGGACTAATGCAGTTCAGCCATTTCAGAGTCCTAAATTGATGTCTAAAAATGTTCGTGACTGAATTGTTATGCCATCAGTTACGAATACAAATGCATTTCAATTAAGAGTCCTGTGCCCACTGCTCAATACAGAATCCTTCAAATTGTTTTCAACTTAATTATTTGTTATTATACTGCTGAACAATGCTCCTCCATATACTCGTAGTAGGTATTAATTCAATTGTAGAGTCTTAGCTTACCTACATAAAATTATGATACTTGATTGAAGCATGTTTTCATAACGTTATTATTCTATTATTATGATAGTAAGAGACTTTAGATGGTTCGTTTTTAGTTGTTTACTGGAAGCTGGGTAACAGAATAACAATCGATATAACTACTGGTCTTTCGATTTCGAACAAATGTAATGACGTCATGTTGTTAATAGATTGTTAACATGAGATGCGTAGAGACAACTAGTTGAAGTCCCATACGTATATACGGGCAGCGCAGGACCGTTCATAGTGGAAAACCTTGGGAGAGGCCTTTGTCCAGCAGTGGACGTCATTTGGCTGAAACGAACGAACGAACGTATATACCTACACTTATTTACTACTTTGTCACATCTTTTTCTGATACGTACTACTCACTCAATTGCAAGAGAGTGAACTTTGCACAATCATTTTAACTATAAAATGCCGTTAGATACAATTTACAGTTGTTCGTATTTAATGAGAATTTCCTTGCATGTTTGCATCAACTTTTTCCTTTAATTAATTATGTTAATAATAATTGGTTTGGTATGATTTCTAGCAAATAAATTATTTAATTTTCTGCTGGCTATTAACTAAACTATATTGGAAGCATTTCAAGCAACTTATTGGCTTCGGATTTCGGACAAACGCAGTTCAGCTACACATGGTAGTCGTAAACTGATGTCTAAAAACGCCCGCGGCATGCCAGCTGTAGTTGTGTATGACTTGTTATGACATTAGTTGTGAATAGAATACGCGTTGTTTGTTTAGACTTGTGTTTTGGAACGAATCTCAAAAACCTGGATTTGAGTAATTTTTATATTTAGGTATTTGTGCCATGAATATACACTCATACTACATAGTTTAATCTTTTAAAATCAGATACATACCTAATATGCATTTCGGAATTGTAATTATGGGTTCTAGAGTCGCATTATGGATCTAAGTGCATATTTAAATGGCTACTAATGCTTGAATTTTGCAGGCACTTCCATTTTTTAATTATTTTTTTGTGTTAGTTAAAAAGCTTTTTATAGCTTTTTATTTTATATAAAGAAAGTACCTATGTACTATCTTTAGTTATTTAATTTTTAGCGTTAAGAGTCGCATCTCAAACTAATTTGAAAATTATAAATAACTTGAAAAAATCGAACTGCCTAAGGCGGGAATTGAATCCACGACCTTCCGCTTGCCGGTAGACTGCTCTTCCTACTATCTTTTTAAAAACTAGAACTGTAAACAAACATTTGTTATTTACTTACTTGAATATTACCCAAGAGTTGTCACGTCTTTCGCAGTCCTAGAACACAATGTAGGTAAACTGCAGATAGAACAAAGAATACAAAGAATTCCATTAACTGATGGGATAGCACTAATACATTTTCTTATTGTTTCAGGTAGAATTATGCAATAAATCGCACGAGAAAATCTCTGAATCTGAATCTGTATGAAACGCAGCTGAAACGTAAGTGAAATTAACTAATGAAATTAAAAAGGCTTATGAATTATACATGTCTCATTCTTAAACGACGTGGAGTATAATGTTAGTCATAAATCTCAGTTTAAACCTGGAATGCACATTTATTAAATTTCTTTTCAGCGAATTCGTTTTAGTCTGGCCATTCCGGGTCCCGTTTATCATTATGGTTCTGATATATTTATTTTATACGAAATAATATTAAATGTAGTAAAATATGAAAGTTGTATTGGTGTTAAATTAATGTCACTTGCTAGCGGTAACGTAGGGTATAAATTTTTATAATAGCAACTATTGTTAAAGTAATTTATTACAGTCAATATCAAAATCTATACTTATTGACAAACTATGCACAATATAGTAGCTTTTTCGTGGAAATAAGTTCAAAACTCCATCGGAATCATAGAAAGTTGTCCACGCGAAAAGACTTGATTAAGATGTTTACTAAGCCATCATTATCAGCAATAACAATCTCACAAATTAAATCACAGAAAAAAGTATCCGTTACAAGTAAGATGAAAGAAATCCTGTTTACCTTAACGTCTGAAAAAATAAACAGAAACAAACCGCCTTTAATGAGCAATAAAAAAATAACGAAATCAGATTTTTAGCATTTCACCGAAAATTTAATGTTAAACAATTTAAAGAGGGAAAAAATCCTCATTGTTAGCATTAAACGGTTGCGGAGGGCGGGCGGCGTAATAATAGGGCATAATATATTCAGGGCGAGTCAAATAAAATTAGCGCGGTGAAAAATGTAAACGGTCCTTTTAGTGCCTTGAGGACGTGTAAGTATTAGGTCGGTGCCTTTGTGCGGAATTCAGGGTCCGTGAGTCGAGTGAAGTATTTTTTTTATTTTAAATTAGCGAGCGAAGGCGTGAGATACTGGCGTAACGGCGAGATAATTGTGTTTCCCTCGGAGATATCGATCATTCTAAAGGCGTCGTTTCAGTCTCGAACTTTTTTGTTTTATTCATTCATGTAGGTAATTCAAATTTTGAAAATTATCCGTCTTTGCACGAAATTTTCAGTATGTAACTTGCTGCTGCAACCCCGTTTTCGTAGTAGTGTAGTGAGAATGAAATAGATGGCGTTGTACAATTTCATGTAGTAGATAATTCGTTTTGTTTGAAGTAATGTAATGAAAACTGTATTTACAAATTAGATTAAAAAAAAAACATACTTATGGTCATGTCTTCAATTTAAAAAATTCTTAATTCTAATCCCAGAAACCTGAAAATCTATTCAATTTCTTCAAGAAAAGTGTTGAGTTGTTAACTTTTGTACTGCATTGTATCATCGAATAAATCGAATCTTAGCACTGAAAGTCACACAGACTCTTCAAAAATAGTGTTGTCGATTGAAAAAAAAAACATTAATAGTTACTTTTAGTTAATGTTTTTAAATTAGTTTTTAAATAAAATATGCAATTCCGAGCACAAGTTTGTCACAAGCCTATAAACTTGTGACATAAATCACACCGTGCCATAACCGGCGAATTTACTTTAATTCCACATAACGAACGAACCGGATTGGCAGTTGCCAATTTAACGGGAGCACCTAGAAATGGAATATTACCGTGACAGGCTTATTAGCAGCGCAGAATGCATTCGATTATCAGACAGTTCGCAATGGACATTTTTGGACGATTTTCTGTATGGCTTTACTAATTTGTGAAGTGCACTGGACATGTGGAACATGTTTACTAGAATTAACGCACACTAATTGGCGTTGATTGAGATAGATTTGTATGTGACAAGGACTAATAATAATGTTTTTGTACCTCTAATATCACTTTAATTTATTATTCATATGTTAAAACATTTTAATTAAATTCAAGCTGCGCATTTTATGTTAATAAAGGTACTTACATCTCCAAAATTGATACAACATCAGAAAAACTATTTCACAATATTGCGTGCGGAAAAGTGGTAACATTTTAAAGAGCACATATGGACACATGAGGACCTTTGACTTTAAAAACAGAGGGTAATAAAGATCCAACTAAAGGCATCGTTTCGCGGACGATATCGTAGTCATGGCTGAGACCTTGGAGGATCTAGGCACAATGCTCGATGGCCTCAGTAGAGCGTCTCAACAAGTGGGCCTCAGAATGAACATGGACAAGACAAAAATCATGTCTAATGTCCGTGTTGCACCCACTCCTCTGAAGGTTGGAGACTCTACACTCGAAGTTGTTGACAATTATGTATACCTGGGACAAACAGTCCAGTTAGGTAGGTCCAACTTCGAGAAAGAGGTCAATCGTCGAATCCAACTCGGATGGGCAGCGTTCGGGAAGCTTCGCCATATACTCATGTCCGAAATACCGCAGTGTCTCAAGACAAAAGTGTTCGAGCAGTGTGTGTTGCCAGTGTTGATATATGGATCCGAAACGTGGTCGCTTACTATGGGCCTCATAAGAAGGCTCAAGGTCACCCAAAGGGCGATGGAGCGGGCTATGCTCGGAGTTTCCCTGCGTGATCGAATCAGAAATGAGGAGATCCGTAGGAGAACCAAAGTAACCGACATAGCTCGCAGAATTGCTAAAATCAAGTGGCAGTGGGCGGGGCACATAGCTCGTAGAGACGATGGCCGTTGGGGCAGGAAAGTTCTCGAGTGGCGACCACGGGCTGGAAGACGTAGCGTGGGCAGGCCTCCTACTAGGTGGACCGACGATCTGGTAAAGGTCGCGGGAAGAGCCTGGATGCGGGCAGCGCAGGACCGTTCATTGTGGAAAACCTTGGGGGAGGCCTTTGTCCAGCAGTGGACGTCATTTGGCTGAAACAACAACAACAACAAAGGCATCGTCCGTACAGAAACAGTGTTGTCGTTTAAAACAATAAACAGTAGTGGCATCATTCAAGCCAGTCGCAAATATCCGCTTTTTAAAACTTCGTATATCGCGCTCGCCCTACTTCGGAACACTCCAATACTCCTTACTTTTGGGTTGGAAGTTTTCCCTTGTACAATCGACAGCTGAAACATGTACACAACACTAAACCTTATTCCGCTGGCTCAAGAATGCATTTTATACAACCTTTTTGGACCAAGTCGCACTGTCTATTGAGAGAACACCACTCTGCGACGGTATTAGGTGTAATACGTTAGCATTCTTCGAGATTTAAGCCTTTTATTTGCAGTGCACTGCCAGCAATTTTGTCTGGATGAATACTGTTTTGGTCTGAGAATGTATAGAAAATAAAGTGCACAGTGCCTACTATTTCAATAAGAAGTAGGCAGCACTTAAAATGCTAGTATTTTGTGAATGCAAAATGAAAAAGTAAAGAAAGAAAGAGCACCTTTTATTTTCTTTGCATAATTTTTAGGAAAAATCGCAATGAAGGAAGTGGTTTGCCTGACGATGATTTACTTTAGAAGATTGTGTTGGAAATTATCAGTATTAAATACTTTTTTTCAGTAAAAACATTAATTAAATTAATGACCGTGCTCCAGCACTAATTTTAACCATACTGTAGAGACAGTATGGTTAAAATTAGTGCTGGAAGCTGGAAGCTGCAAGAAGAGTCTTGACATCATAGAGCTTTTACCCCATTTCACCCTACAAAGCCACCCTGCTAACACTTTAATTAACCAAAGAAAAAAACAAAGCCAACTACATTAGTTCGCTAAATCAGCAATAAACGGGCGTATCAGTCCGAAAAAGGTTCTTAGTTCTACAGCGGACATATGAATGGAGTTAATTGGAGAATCGGTCCATTGAGGCGTGTTGAGGCGGGCAGTTTGGCTGACGCCGGCGGCCGCCTGCCAGTTGGCGCGGGCCCGTCCGCTAATCAGTTCGGGGCTGATTAGGGTGTCGCACGACAATTAGCGAGCGATTTGATTTGATATTATCAAAAATCCTAAAATCTTGATAGAGCACTACTACAAACCAAAATGATAAAAGGCTCTGTCTCGTATATCCTGTTACGGGCGTGTAAACGAGAGTTGAATTAATATTTGAAGTCATCGTCTAAAAAGTCTCTATATCATCATGCCAAAAGTAACTATCACATACTACCTATTATATTGTCATATTTTTCTCGACTGGTTTTGATTAATTAGGTCAAATTGTTTTAAAATGTTTCCTAAATCATTCAATCAATAAATTTTACTGTATTTTCTAATAAATTGAGTTGTTCTATATTATTGAACTCGCCATTGAAATGAAATCAACTTAAACAGATACCCGATATAAGATGCATTTGTCTAGTTGACCATTTACCAAAGCCAATTTTCTCAGAAACTACTCAATGAATAGATTTGCACATGGGCTCAGATAAACAAGTTTGAAGGCTTATAGAGAGACATGGCTATTATTGGATAGCCAATAATAGCCATAGCAATAACAACTTTCCTATATACCTATGTATATAGGAAAGTTGTTATTGTTAACGGGGTTCAGATGAAAATATATCTAAAGATAAGTACCTAGTAACTTTATTTTAAAACCCTCGTGTATGTGTTTAAATCATGAAATAAAAACTTGAAAATATCATTGTCGTAATTTAAAAAGGCAGATTCAAAAAGTAATTGAGCAAAATATACGAAAAAAATTCAGATAAAATGTCACCGAAGCGAGCGATTGCGAAATAGCCTCCAGGCCATTTTTGACACTCATATGCTCAGCGGGGTGCCGCTAAGTGCTGATTAAAAGTTTCATATGTTTGGCAATGAGACTGAGGTTACAGCAGTAACCCGCTGTTGTTTTCATGGAACGCTAATCCTTTATCAAAATAAAATGGCACGAAACAAATCAGCGTTGTTAGTATAACAGAGCAAACAGTGTTAGCATAACCGATTGATTTTAATGCGAGGCGGGTGGGCGCAGAGTCTTCGGATGGGGTACCTCCTTATTTTGTTGGGGTAATTCTGTATGCATTCGTTGAGGCGCACTCAAGTCGAAAAACCAGCACGCGTGAAGATGCCTCGGTGGGGACAAGGACAGGCAAACAGTGGAGGTGCGAAGCATAATTTCACGGTGCGTAGGTCCGGTATAGACAACAAATATCAACTTGGGAGCTGACAGGTTGCGGTCGACGACGCCTCCGGCGCCTTTTTCGCTCGTTAAACAAATAAAGCGAGTCATAAATTACATTATTTGTTATTGGATTTATCTGAATGCTGATTGTGTTTTGTTCTTTTCAAGAATTTATTACTTATTCTTGCTGTAATAAATCTAGTTATCTACTGGTAGCTTTTACTATGAACTCTATAATAAAGATCGATACTCGTATATGAAGCAATGAGTAAAGATTGCTTTAAGATAAATGCATGACTGTAATGTAAAAATGCACTTTAGTACAAAAAATACTTTGTGTATAAAATAGTAGTCAAAAAGAGTCATACATTGACTTCAATAGTTTGTATAAAGATAACCATAAGATTAGAGTTAAGACAATATTCAGCAACATGGAGTCGTCCACTTCCAAATGAAGTAATTAGGTGCTTTAAATCAACTACGAATTCCCTTCTCTTAATATGAGTAAGAGTAGGCGTCAGTAACATTAATAACGATTTTTAAAAGGAAACATTGGACAGTAAGTAAATAACTGAAAGCCTATTTCGTTGCCCACAGTGTTGAATGAGACAATTTCCGTCCTTTAAATTGACTCCCCTCTCAGTCTCTATAAAATTGGACTGGAATGATCTTTAACGCAGTATAATTTCGCTAACCAAATTTTCTTAGGTCAAAATGGTATGGTATTTAGTACAGACGCTTCAAAAGAAATTACATTTTAAAAAGCTTTTTTGTTGAAATATTGTTAGGATGGTGACAATCGCATTAGTACGAGCTGTTGTTAAATAATCTTAGTAAGTTGGAATAAGCTGTTATTATTCGATGTGGGAATAAGTACTTACTTAACCAAATGATATCGATTTGTAAGACGTTTTAAAACGAATTAGTGTACTTAGGTAGATAGAGACGTGTCAATTAGAGAACCAAACATACCTAGCAAATACAAGAATCATATTATTAATATTATCTTTGTTTAGATTTTAATGCTTAATTTTTCTCTACCATATTTTCCTGGGTGCATTAAATTTGTATCATGGTTCTTCAAAAATACTTATTACTTTTTTTAAAACTGACTAATAGAAACCAAGTTTTTGTAAAACAAGTCTGCATTTTAAACGAGAGAACAACATTTCTATAAACTTCTCAAATTTTGTTGTTGCGATTTACGGACAACGTAATGTTTGAACACGGCTGCGATATCCTCGGTAAAATACATTAGGTATCATAGGTAAAATACACATTGTAGGTAAAATAGAGTTTCGCGGTCAGATGCATTTGCCGTTCCTAGCCACGTACAACTTTCGTGTCCAATTTATAAATTTCCACCAACAGAAATTGTGTAATCCAATCCTGTATGTCATTATAGAGATAGTGGGGCGCGGTGGCGTATTTACAAAATAGTCTTCCACGCAGAATGAAGACTACACGATGTTTCTAGAAAATACAGAGAAAATTTTATCATAAATAGCGTAATAATTTTTCACTTAAGTTTTTCATATAAAATTGAGTGTAAAGAAGGACTTGATCGAAAACGTGATATCAAGAGTCCCACAATAATTATGACTATTTATTGAAGAAAAGTTCGTTGTATATTTATTTTTCGTATTGTAAATGATAATAGATTATACATTTTAACATTTGTTATTCTTGTTATAATATGCTTAATGCTTATTATAACCTGTATATAAAAATATATGATGAGTAAACACCAAAGCTTTATTTAGGACGTCTAAAGTGACACTAAATAATTTGAATTCGATCAAATTTTAAGTACGTTTCCCTAATATGGTATTAATTTATTATACCTATCCTTCGAAATCTCGCGGATTCTGAGCAGCAGTATGTTTTCCAAATACGCCGAGGGATGTAACGGCCATTACTCACTAGGTCTTTCTGGGGACCTCTCGAACTATCGTCACGTCTCCAGAAAACGCTGCGCTATTAAATGACGTGCTTATATCATATTTTACAGCGAGATAAGTCCGCGGGATAAGGGGAATACAAATTAAAAAGTCTGCGGTATATTGAATATGACGGCAACGTAAATGGCTTTGAGGAAAAAAACTTTTGAGAAAAAACTTTTGAGAAAAAATTGAATTGAAGAGGTACCTAAGATTGATTAGAGCCATTGAGTAAAATACAGCTAGAATTTTATTGTAGAATCTTATCAATTTTCAACAGTTAAGGTCGTAGACTTGATGTCACGCTTATGAAGCCGTCTTAGTCTGACATGACTGTGCTCTTCGAAATAAAGAATCATTATTATTTCGTACAAAACCCACACACACGTTAGCCCACACGTTCGTCTGGAAATCGAATCCAGAATCGTACGTATACGTATTCTAACTCTCTAACTGCTCACTCACAAGTAACACTCCTATTAAAAAAAATTGAATGGAAAAGTTACTTTTCGTAAAATTATCCATACAAAACGCCAATTTCATAGGTAAGGAATATAAACAAATAAAAAGGCATATAATCAGTATAATTAAGTATTTAGGTGACAACATCACCAACGTTTTCCTACAGCAGTTTCAAGTCTATTTCCGATTATATGCAGGATTTCTAAAATATCTAGATTGGAAATTGAAAACTGATCAGGTGAAACTTGAACGTCTCGCCTCTTAATCTCGTTGGGCGCAAACAGGGTTATCCATTGCTTATTTTCTCTTTTATTTTTGCTTATAAGGTTCAGAATAGGATTACACTTTATGTTTTCTTTACAGTTGTGATGGAGGAAAAAAAGAAAATGTAAAAATGATTCCTAAAATCTGATGAGAATTTAAAATCTATCCGTTTAAATAAGTGTAACACAGTGAATTTATAACATGCTTAAGAGTTTTAATTCGAGGTATTTGTGTAGAATAGGCACTTACAAGTATACTGTTTAAAAAACTATTTTTTTTTACGAATCAATGATACTTTATTGCGTATGCACACGCCTATTGGTCCACGTATAATGATCCAAATCAATTTACCTAATTACAGTCGCAGTTATAGCACTGTGGTCGCCAAAATTCGATAATTCTTTCAATCACAGGCTTTAGTCATACTTGAGTCCCATTTTATGATAAGGGCCTAACTGTTCAATGTGGTTAACAGTATTTCCCAAGTAATTTGAATGTGTGACAACCCTTCTCGAGCCGCACACTCCCAACTTTTCCAACGCCAAGTTTTAATTTCATTCCACGCAGAAGTATTCTGATGTATTTTATATTCAATGACGGATCAAATGAACCTCAATCCGTTTTAGTACGAATTCAATAACTAGGTATTTACTACCCGCTACAGTACAGTGGTAGAGCTAGTCGTTATTAAGTACATACTTCATATTTTTTGGTTCAATATACCTACTCGAACCTATTTTTACTATAACATAAGATGTCACGAGTAAGCTTGATATGCCGTCGTCTGTATATTTTAATGATAATATGTAATTAAAATAATTCAAATTTAGATGACTAGAACTACTTCTCATACGGATTTCAATAGACGACATCACGTTAAGCTAAACACTGTAGCAGTTGTTATAGAGGCGATTTTGCAACAAAAATGTGTAGTCCGATGTGCTGTCGTCTGTACTTTTTATTTTATAGCTGTACGTTCTTTATTCCTTTCACACTTAGACATATTCCAGCTGTCAAAAGTTCGCAACTCGGTGAAATACCCCCGTTTTTCTGGTCGGCCGCACCTGCGCTAAACCAACTACGATTAAACAGTAAACAAAACTTTAACTTCTCTTTGTAATCAAGAGCCAAGGCGACAACTTATTTAATTTACATAAACAGTTTAGCATAAGCGCCTCGAATATTTTATACAAGGAAAGTCGCACCTTAGCGAGCGTCTCACATAATTTCAGTATTACCATACCTTTAGTTGTCTACGTTAATCAACTGATTTAATTTGGGGTTGTTATTCTCATTCTAATTACATTCTAATGTGTTAGGTATTATGTAGATTTGTAGGGTGTACTTAGTTATATTTATACCTATGGCTATTTGTAAGGCGTAAAGTCACTAGAAAATGTCGATAAGATTAATTAACATTATACTACTGCATTGAGCTGAGCAAGCAAAGGGTCGTGAATTCAAGTCCTATATGAGGCAACGGACTTCTAAAGTATTGATCACTTTTTGTAAACTAATCCTAGTAGAATCTACTCGTACCTAGTTAAAAGTTAAATACTTCCAACTTGTCTTTCAACAGGTTTCACATCCCACTTTTCTATAAAAACTAATTCGGCAAGTCTGTTAAAGATTTAACTAGCATAAAATCTCCCTAAAAACTTAAGGAATTCCGTAAATGCTTACAAATTCTTATAACAAGTTTAGTCCAACAAAGTTGCTTAAGCTATTAAATCCTAGTTCTTTCAGTGGCGAAGTTAATACAATTTTAACCAGCAATAGAGTAAAACCATCGGTAAGCCGTAGGCAGGGCATAAATCTGTTGGCAGTTAAGCTGCTAAGAACGCTGAATACATTGGGAGACTGAGCGAGTTATGTTATGAAATTGGTATTTATATGTGAGATTTTAAGGGTTGTTATTGATAAGCTAAATTAGTTTCAGTTATGAGAAGATATTAAAACGTAATTGGTATTTTAGAGGTCCTATTTTATACAAAAGAAAATAAAGAAAGATTCAATTATTAGCATAATCCTCTCACCTGTGTTTATAAGGCGTAATGTCCATTTTTTTTTGAAGGGACGCGCTCGTAGCTTGAAGAGCTTTTCCAGTATTAGCTCCTTGACTACATCATCACCATCATCATCATTTTAGTCACAGGAGACGCATAGCATTAGTTCAGTCAACAGCCCATCATCAGATATATCATCATCATACATGTTTGTTGTGCATAAGCTACCACGCTATTCAATTTTGATATATTATCCGTGCTACGTCGAATCGGTGAATCGATGCACAGTGTGTATAGGGCTCCATTCTTAACCGAATCAGGTTGGATTACTCGCCATTGCAGTGTTACAGACCAAAATTTTACAGGAATCAATTCTTACCTAAGTTCGGTTGAATTAGTCGCCACTGCATAGTGTGTGTAGGACTCAATTCTTACCCTAAGTCCGGTTGAATTAGTCGCCACTACACAATGTGTATCTAGGCCCAATTCTCAAGCTGAGTTGATTCGCCACTGCACAGTGTGTAAGGGGCTCAATCTTAACCGGACTCCGGTTGAATTAGTCGCCACTGCACAGTGGTTCAAAGCCGCGCTGCAAAGAAAACGTGCTATTAAATTAATGGGCATGCGGGCAGCGCGGAACCGTTGCCGCGTTGGTTGAGACTAAATGGATATTTTTCGAGAGCCACCTCAACCGCGGCATTCATACTTCTGAGTTTTATCATGGAATATTTAAATAATTTAAAGGAAGATTGTAAGATCAGTTTAAAGTAAATGATGGATTTGATTGCTGATTTTAAGAGTAGAGCGTATCATTAGCTAGAGGAAAATGTTAGTGAGATACTTGAGTTCGTTGAATGAATAAACGTTTTTTGTAGTATAAATATCTGTTTGTATTGTTATCTAGTCGCCATAGTAGGTTATTCTTCAATTATTCCTGTAATAACAGGACCATTATGATTTTTTCACGCAATTAGAGCCCTTATATAGGAAAAAATCTTGTTAGATGCAGAGTGCAATGCGTGTATTAGTGAGTAATTAGAGCCCTCATATAGGTTCCCATCAAAATCTTGTTAGATGCAGAGTGCAATGCGTGTATTAGTGAGTAATTAGAGCCCTCATATAGGTTCCCATCAAAATCTTGTTAGATGCAGAGTGCAATGCGTGTATTAGTGAGTAAGTATTAGCCACGAGCCCCTGATAGGGTTTGCCCTCAACTGCATCCATAAACAGACGGTAAAAGAATAAACCTCTATGTATATTATTATCACAGATCACTGTAAAGCGAACAGCATTACTCTTCTTGAAGCCGTGCCTTTGTGCTAAGCTTATCAATCTCAGCTGTTAGTACTGCCTTAAATCCTGCCCCAGACGTGTGGACTGCGAGACGTCGTTTGTATGGTAATAGGCCTCATTCACACATAAGATAGGCTCGCTCGGAGAGTTATTTAGCCATCAGCGCGAGTAAACATGGCCGTACAAGTTACATAGGGTTTGGTTGGATTTAGATTGGGTTCGTACAAAAATCTCGCGTCTAACTTGACCTATTGCTTGGAAAAGGTTGTACAAGCGGTAAGATCGAAAAATGTGTTCCTATATTCATAAAAAAAAGGTTGAACGTATCTTAATATCTGGATTAAAGTTCAGAGAAAAAGGATGATAATTCACTTCCATCGAATGAAAATTTCCAAAAAGTTTATTTTTAAAACTTTTTTTTGGGAACTCAAAAGTGTTTACATTTAATATCTTTACATTGAAAAACATTTCTATAGATACAGCAGATTTAAATGGATAAACGCAGCGCAATAGGTATTTATTCATTTAGCAAGCGACAAAAGAGTACTTGTCAACCTTCAAGCGGTAAGGTCGGCCGTAATTTGATCAATTTATTGCAACAATTGCACATTGCATTGAGTTACCTCATGCGTATGTGGGGCTATGCCCCTTGACTTCTTCGCTTTTTGTCCACTGCTTGCGATATTTTGTCACAAGCAGATGTTTTCCTAAATCCCAAGACGTGCTTCATTTGTTCCTACGTTCTATGGTTGGCTTCAGCCTTGCAAGAACTTTCTTTATTACAAAAGTCTTAGGCTGAGTTGCACCACCTTACTTTGACCGTAACTATAACGATAACCAGTGTTTTTGTATGTTGTTTTACAGACATTTGACGTTTGTCAAAGTTAAAGTACGATGGTGCAACCCAGCCTTAGATATTCTTACAGAACCGTTTCATAGCGTCATCATTATCAGCTCATTTGCTTCGCTACAGGAACACGACCTTCTGTAATTTTACCAGAAGAAAGTCTAGGATTTGGCTTACACTTCCATCCACGCCAAACGGGTTGGAGTAGCCTGTAATTCACATACTTTGTTCCTTGCTTTTTACGATAGGTACCCATGGAAAGAGTAGGAGAGGTCGAACTCTACTCTGTTCTGCTCTGCCACGTGACCATTTACCGGAATCATTAAGTATATGTTGTCAATATTTGTGGTTATTTCAATTCATAGTATAGCAAAACATCGCTTCAACTGATCGCAGTTCCAGCTGGCACTGTGCGTGCGTCCTTCCGCACATAACTAGATAGCACCGATCCTATGCCAGGCCAACCGGGTACCAGGACTTGGCTACCTCGCCCGGACAATTTGGGAGCCCGCCGAGCCACCTAACCGGTTATTGGATTGTCATAATTTACCATCCGTGTTCCTATCGCCCTCGGTGCCAGTAACGAAACTTGATAGTTCATATGCCAAGTGTGGTATTAGTTTTTACAAACTGCCCAGATTGGGGGTGAAATATTTGTGTTGTTTTGATACTTTGCTCGGGACTTTGTCTATGTAGAGTTTGACAAAAAGTAGGTAGTTCGACTAATTATAGTAAAGTTAATAGTGCTATTCTGATGAGTAGGAAGCTATTAGATTCTGTATCATCATCATTATTTCAGCCACAGGACGTCCACTGCTGAACATAGAAGGTAGAAGGAAGGCGCTAGATGCAGGCCGCTACCAACCATGCGATGTGGAAGTCATTGGGGGAGATTCTGTATAGTTTCCTTAAATACGATCGAGTAGTTTTGTGTAAGGAGGTCACAAACATCCTCACAATAAAAAGATGTACTTTCCGACACAAGTATGAAGTACCGACAGAGAACCAACAACGAAAGGTATATTGTCAGCTATTAAGCCAACGTATACTTTTCAATGGGAACGTCGTAAAACCTTTAATTTTGTAAACGATTGTGTCCATACAAGCTTCATTGAGAGCGCTGCTTTTTACTCTCCTCACAGAGTCGACAACTGGACGTGAATGTGAGTATGAGCGAATTTCCAACGCGTTGTATGGAATATTTCAAATGTACAACTGCACATCAAAACTATACATTTCTGTTGCAAAATCGCTCTTATTTACTACGACATAAAGTGCCACAGTAAAGCTTGATGTGCTCTGTATTATTGTACTAAGAGGGTCGTGGGAAGCGCGTACACTGCACAATGCTGACCGACCGCGAATAAAAAGATGGCGAACAATGGGCTTTTGCATAAAACCGCAAACGTAACTGGGTTCACATGACTAGGTAATGCACGGAGTTTGACGGGCGAGGATGAAGGCAGATAGACATACACCTACCTACATGTTATGTTATTTTTCGTTTCAAGCGAGTTAACACCTATTTAATAGTTCAAACTTCGCGAATCGAGGCTCAATAGATAGATATAATCAATTGTTACACGGTCATATTATGCGACCGGTGGGGATTGATGGGTTAAACAGAATTTTAAAGAAAGACCGGCTGCTGTTTTGCTACTTGTCATAAATCCAGCGTCAGATTTTGTGAGTTGCGCCTGCAATGGCTCAACTGATCGGACAGCTTAAATGTTCTCTTTCATCATCATCATCATTTCAGCCACAGGACGTCCACTGCTAAACATAGGCTTCCCCTAATGATTTCCATAATGACCAGCTGGTAGGCCAGAGGCCTGCATTTTAATATACAGTGTGAGTCACGTTAAAGTGTACATATGAAAATAGATGAAACTAGACCTATTTTTATCGACAAAAAAGAGGTCAAAAAATTTTTGAGATTTTTTAAATTCTTTTATACAATTTTTTTTCTTCCAATTACTTATTGTAGAGAAAACGTAATAACTTTTAAACTAAGCGGTATATCCTGATAAAATAAAAACAGTAATAATGCTAAATAACAGGCCATACTAAAAGACTAGACTACACTAAAGAAACTATCATAGCAAATGTTGTGATAGGGATAGAGACATGCGATTTTTGGTTTTAAAAAGATAATACGATAGAGAATAATACAAAGTAATAAAAACCAGCTATTATAGGGGCATTTTTTGGAGAAATTTATCAAATAACCAAAAAAACACGAATTTAAAAGCAGATTTTTTTCAAAAAGTATAATTTTTTATTATTTGTTGGCATTTTTTGTGTATTTTATGTATTTTTTTAGTATCGCCTGTTATTAAGCATTATTACTGTTTTTATTTTATCAGGATATACCGCTTAGTTTAAAAGTTATTAACTACGTTTTCTTTACAATAAGTAATTGGAAGAAAAAAAATTCTATAAAAAATTAAAATAAAAACCAAAAATTTTTTGACTTCTTTTTTGTCGATAAAAATAGGTCTAGTTTCATATATTTTCATACTAGCGGCCGCCCGCGACTTCGTACGCGTGGATCCCGTTTTACCCCCTTCATCTATCTTACGCGGTTTAGATTTTTTCATACAAATGTTTTTTCCCGCTAACTCCCGTTCTCGCGGGAATTTTGCAATATCCTGTTGTAACTAAACTTTAAGTTTACTAAGATACCTGCATGCCAAATTTCAAGCGTCTAACTTAATCGGTTTAGATTTTTCATACAAATGTTTTTTCCCGCTAACTCCCGTCCCCGTGGGAATTTTGCAATATCCTGTTGTAACTAAGCTTTATGTTTACTAAGGTACCTGCATGACAAATTTCAAGCGTCTAACTCAAGCGGTTTAGATATTTCATACAAAAAGATTTACCCGCTAATTCCCGTTCCCGTGGGAATTCCTAAGTATCCTATAACCTGCCCAGGAGTATGAAGAATAATTGTACCAAGTTTCGTTAAAATCCGTCGAGTAGTATTTGTTTCTATAAGGAACATACAGACAGACAGACAGACAGACAGACAGACAGACAGACAGACAGACAGACAGACAAACAGACAGACAGACAGACAAAAATTTTACTGATTGCATTTTTGGCATCAGTATCGATCACTAATCACCCCCTGATAGTTATTTTGAAAATATATTTCATGTACAGAATTGACCTCTCTACAGATTTATTATAAGTATATAGAAGATGTACACTTTAACGTGACTCACACTGTATATGCCTGCAATATTTTGTATATTTTATGTCACAAAATGTCGAAATGTATCCTTGTAGACATTTCATTTCAGATATTGAAGGAAAAATAACATGAAAACAATTTTTAAAAATATTTATAGCATAGTATTTTACTATAGTTTACAGCGTAATCCCAAGGAACATAAAAATACAGAGTAACATAGAAGCGGATTAACGATATCGCCACTACGCACTCAAAAGCAGCCATAAAAATTCTTTTATATCTCTCTTTTTGTAAAAGTGATCTGCTTTGTTTGCACCCGGTATTCCACAAAGAACGCAATTATGAAGCTTTTCATGGTTTAACTTTAAAACTGATGGATTGAATGTGCTTTAGTTTATATTAGAAGAATTAAGAGACTTTATGCCCGTTTTCACCATCAATCCCTAATTCTTAAGTGACCCATATGAAAACAAAATTCCTATTACGTGCTACCACAGTCACTTAAAAATTAGGGATTGATGGTGAAGATGGGTATTAATTCCGTGATATTGTGAGGAGCAGAATATAATAATAATTATTATCACAAATAAGTGTTAAGGTGACTGAGTTACTTCCGTTCTTGCCGGTACCAGCAGATTTCTTGCCCTGAAGCACTGATGAGCACCAGCCAATAATAAAGTTTATATACAGGTCGCGGGAAGAGCCTTATGCGGGCAGCGCAGGACCGTTCATTGTGGAAAAACTTGGGGGAGGCCTTTGTCCAGCAGTGGACGTCATTTGGCTGAAACGAACAACGGACAGTGCCTTACAACAAAGAACTTAAATAATTTTGTAATTTAAAACAAGTAATTAGTTACAGAAAGTACCAGTCCCAAGTGATATGTAGAAAGTTACTGCTTCCTCAATTTTAAATTTCGGAAAATGCTCAGTAAGATTAGGTTGCTTCAGAAGTAAATTTTTGCAAACTAAATAGTTTTTAAGTCCCTAAAATGTGCATAAAGCTTTCACTCTGTTCAAATAGATGACTGACGTTGAATAGAGCCGCCATGACGCGACTTGCATCAAACCTACAAAATTTTCGGGCAGACTCAATATCGTGTTTCGAATACAACAAACATGTTATGGGTTTACCTACACCTCGCTTTTTGTCAAACGTTTCTATGACAGCCCAATATACCGGCGCCATAGCAAGTGGCGGGTAGTCGGATGTGGGTGTCCACGTGACTGCATCCGGCGCGGCCCGGTCACGTGACACCAATCTCCTCGAGCCGGGAAACAAAGGCACACGTTGCCGGATCAGCCACGTTCTGTGTCACGTTGGGGCAAATGTTGGTGCCAGTGCCTGGTGGAGTTGTGTGGGCAGTTTAAGGTGGAAAAGCTTTGATGAAAAGCTTGGTCAAACCAGGTAACAGGATCTGAAATGACAGTGACGGGGTTAATAAATTTAGTATACGCAGGGCCTTGGAAGGAATGACCTTATTAAATGCTAAACATTATAAACAGTCTTGCACACTAATTATGCCGACTAACATTACCACTAGCTTTTTATGGCTCGAGTAATTTAAAGAAACGTATTTGATTTCAAAGTGAAAAAACACCAATTATAAATACATACGAGTATACACATAGACTGTCCAATGGTAGTGATGATGATGATGATGGGAAATAATTTGTGAACTGACTCCGATAAATACGTATTAGACGGTGTATTCTCACTGTGTATTCGTTTTGATTCTAGTTTTTTAACTGTTTCAAACTTAAGTAAATTCTCAAATTACGCAGTTCATCAACTCCGAAAAGGTATTGAATTGGACTAACACATTGAATTGACAGTTTCAACCAATTGAAACGTATAAAAATAAAAAGTTAACGCGTTTTAAATAAATAATTGATAGAGCTGAAAACTTTCGCGGAATCCATTACCGGTTCGCCAGTCCACCAAACGGATAGCTGTGAAAAACTGACGCGACTGTATATTTTTTCCATTCCGAATATTTAACTGACATTCCGTCAATCAGTTTGCGCGATAAAACAAATTCACACTAAAATAAGTCATTGATTTCATTTAAAATATTCATGTGCATTGTCCAAACCGAGCGTTGACGGGAGGAATGTTTGTGATAACATTTCGCAAGTTCAATAATTTTGAACGATTTTAGATATGTATGTGGAAAATCCTATAAAATAATAAAATGGTGGCAAAGGGGACAGAATGATTATGAGCTTATAATTTAACTTAGGCCTACTTATGTTTTGTAGTGTACGTACGTAGGTAATTATTTAGATGGACTAAAAATATGTAAAATAATAAAAAATATAGTTTTGAAGGGTGTGTGACCAGCAAACTGTTAATAAAAATAAGCGTGGAAACTTACCTAATAGAGCATGTAATTACTATACCTACTTACCTAATTCCTCTCTATTTTTGGTCTCCTTTTACATAAATATTAAAATAGTTCTTGCTATACATACATGGTATTAAAATAGCATAAATCAGCGATGCTATAAACGTCTAATTCAACAAGAAGTGAAAGAAAACTTTTTATTCAGCGATCGCTCAAAGAAACGTTCTTTTGATGCCCGATATTTAAATAAGCGTGAATGGTTTTGTTCGAGAGATCATTAAAGTTTATTCTACTTTTAACTGTACCGCGGACTAATAGTCTTGTTAGCGGTGCTATTGGAATCTGGTCTTTATTCCTATGGGGTTATGGATGTGGGAAGAATAATCCGGATTGGGATATATACGTAGACATCCACGTGACGGCATGCGAGCCCGTCACGTGATCCGGCTCTATTTTACGGACACGTCCATCAGTTTTAATATTAGACCGTAAAATCGTGGAGTATTGGCACTATTTCATTTGATTTTCATTGGGCCATTCGTGACATTTTCCAAAGGCAATTGAACAGGACGAATGCTCTTGAAATAATTGGAGGAGAAACGAGAATTAAAATAAGTGTGATAAGAAGATCTTTTAATAAGGTTTGAGAAATCTTTAACATTTAAAATGTCTCGAAGAAAGCTTTTAAAATGGCGCAGTACTTAGGGCTTACAGTTGATGTTTTCTTGTATTGATTCAGAAACTTTTCACTCTGAGTGCTAATGTAGCGCGAAGTTTCGCGAGCTCGTCTAAAAATCTCTTCAATTGCCTAACTCTCGCGTCTCGTACATTTTTCGGTTTAAAACGTTAACAATCGGCTAAGCCCTGACATTCAGCGTGGATAAAATATAACAGCCAGCTCACTGCAAAAAACACAAGATGTAAACTACATTATTTGTAAGATAAAGAACGTTTCAACAATATGAGTGAATGATTAAACTTACTTGACATTTAAATAAGAACTTTTCAACAATATGAGTAAATTATTAAACTTACTTGATATTTTAATAACTTATTAAATTGATAGGTATTATGATTAGGTGTTGATATTTTAAATGAACAAAGCTCAACATTATTAACGTTGAAGTGAGATTGGAATAAGCCGTTAAATAATAATAAATAAATCAGTTCTGTTTCTTTTACTAAAAAGGAAAATCGGGAAAATGGAAAATACAGATAGAGTTAGCTTATCAGTAAAATCATTTCAAAGCATCCCAAAAAGCTTCTCAAATATTCTTTAAAGAGTAAAACAAAGGTTTTGCTGCAATTTATTGGCTGTTACACTCCAGGCTGTGCATCGGAGGTGGTTTAATGACTCCGAGGCAGCCTTTGTTTACCAAAACAATGCGCGGTGCGGGCGCCGTCAATCCTGCTACAGATGACGTGGGCGACCTTTTTAGCTCTAAAGCGAAAAATGTAACTTAAAAAAGGTTTAATTAAGCATCGCAATAGCAGCGGTAACCGTCCCCATTTTTTTGTTGAATGGCTGTTTAAAGTTGGCTGTAACAATTTCATAATTAATATGCCCTTAACTAAGTGACGGGATTAATCAATCATACACCCTCGTAACTCTGAGCAGAAGTCAACAACATGAGTCACGACTCATGTGGAGTTGTCAAGCTGAAGGCCTAAATTGCCCCTTATTATTAAACCAGTGTGAAGTAGATACTTTAAATGTATGGAAACTTCTGCAGGTTTATATCAACTTGTACGGATTGTTATTCTTCAGCTTCGAACAGAAATCCTGGTATTTATTAAGAAAAAGGAAGGACCCACAGTGTTCAGGACCAAGTCCTACTTTGGCCAAATAACAAGTGACATGTTTGTTAATAATAAAGTTTCATTTGTTTTGCTGCCAATACGTAAAATAATTAGGCTTTAATTAATATTGTCTTAGAAAAATGGTCCCTATGTGTATAATAACGGTAGGCATCTTATATTGTGCCCAAAAAAGAAACAAAACAGAAACTTGATACTAGACGATCTCGTTATGCGTCTGAGAACTCGACAGGATTGCCCAACTTAAGCTATTTAGGTCAGAAATATCCCTTCAATTAACTTTCGACAAATTAACGGGAGAAAAATATAAAGGCGGGGGAAGTAGGGAGGTCCAGGGGCAAGAATAACTGGCTCCACGGATAATTAATGGTTTCATTTATGTTCCTGCACTTGAGAGACCCGATTGTGCTGAGTTAGGCCGCTTTTTTACTTCCCTCAAGTTTTAAACGGCCATTGTAGCAGTACGCAAATTGGAAACTGCGGTCCTTTGACAAGCTCTAAGTAACGGGTGAAATTTTCAGCTTTGAGCAGAGCTTTAATAAGAGTATAGCCGTCCAAATTTTCCGTCGCCATTCAAATCCAGCGACCGATGAAATTAGCCTGCAGAGGATTATTGTTTCATAGAATTTCTTTTGTAAATTGTTGTCCCGTCACGCTTTTAAGGCTCATAATGGAATCGCGTTTGATTAACTCGTGATCTCCGTTAAATCATTAGCTGGTTAGATTGAGTAATTTTTAGAAAAGCGTAAATCGCAATATCTAATTAAGACCGAAAATATTTGTAAGCTAATTGCAGATTGGTAACCAAATAGCTTTTAATTCAAACGTTTGATTTCCCAATTATAATGCGGTTTCACAAATCACAGCCTATTATGTATTAATTAATTTGTTGGGTTAGCACAATAGCCAGAAAATTAGACTGTAGTCTTTTGCAATAAATCACATAAGATGTTACAGTGTTAAGTTTAATATGCCGATGTAGTACAACGTTTTAGACATGGGAAAGGTCCTTTAAAGGCGATTTGCGAAACCAGCTTAGTACGCCCAAAAATTATATTAACGGAAAACGTTATTTCTACGCATAATAATGCGATTTAGCTTAAAATCGGTTTGTTACGGTCGGGTACACTTTAAGGACGATTTACAAGCTTTGACTGGACAGGACAATCTTTCTAACAAATTGATCTTATAATTTCATTAATCTTTAAACAGGAACCTTTTAGATAAGTAAGTAAAATAGTTTTCATATTATCTGAAATAGCTAATTTAGGTAATTTATAATCTTGTACCGTAGCTTTGTAAGTCCCTTTACAACTTACCTCTGGTTTCCGGTCAATAAAAAATGAGCGCAATATTAGGTGCCCCAAAATATATGAGAGTGTGTGTGAATATGATAAAAGCGAGTGACAGGTGAAAATATAACATCGGTCGGGTCGTGTAAATTGCCCTTATGCAGATTCGGTGTCGGGATTCTAAGCCGGTATTGTGATTCCCGACGCGATCGCCCCGGCCACGTCACGACTCCGTCCCGCAACCCTGACCCCTTGAACTCAAATGTCACCGTGACCCGGGTTATGAAATGTGATGGAGACTGGATGCCATGAAATCGCTATCAGATTTAACACTCTTTTGTTTTTAATTTATAGTTTGATTAGGTTTCTTTACATTTCACGATTCTATCTTAGAACGTCACCTACAACTAAAAGGGAACTGTAATTGTAAAGTAAATGTTTGACTGTATGAATCATCGCTTTTGATTGATGGTTAAATTAGACGCCAAAGCTATCAATTGAATCGGACATTGTTTAGAGACATTGTCCTATTGATTTTCTACCAGTATTAAGGCTATTGGCACGATTGGGTACTTAAAATTCGATGAACTCTTACATAATCGTACTTTCAAGCCTGTACTGATTGAATTTCGACATCAAGATCCATCATAGTTCTATTGAAATTCCAATTTGCATACAGATTATGTGTACGATACGAATTTATCTAAGTAGGTAGGTAAGTACCTATCTACAAGACATATATTATATTTCTACGCATAATATGACGTTAGCATTGTGCGTGCATTTCAAAATTGTAATATGTAAAAGCCAAAAATGTTCTATAATTATTCGATCAAGATGATTGTATCTCATTTTTGTATACCTATTTTAAATAATTTTAGCTGAGTTATCGTAACGCATAGGTATCAATGCTTAAATTGGAATTAAGTTTTGAAACCACTTAAAACAATGGCTGAGGCTGTTTTACAAGTCCACCTTTTTCTCGATTAAACGACAAGTCGATATAATTGCAATTAATCGAGAAGGCGATTGCAATCGAGTAGTTGCGATCGCTTTTACGTAATAACCCCTCGGGACGAGACTAGATCTGCGCGCTGATTCTGAAGTAAATTTATAGCTTTTACTGTTTTAGAGGAATTTTTATGGCCGTTTTAAGGTTAAGGCCTTTTAGTGTGACTCATAGAAGGTATTTTCAGCATATGAAAATTACATGAAAAGTTTGTCAATATTATTTTCTGCGTAAATCATATGGCAAGTGCAAATAGTTTTAGTCGTTTACTATGGTAATGGGCATTTCGTGGATACCAAAACTTTGTAGGGTAACAAATCGTCTGAGTAAATTAAATTAAGGCCAGAATAGATAATAGAGAATCGGTCTAGACATGTCCCTTTAAATGGAAGGGTCTGCGGTCTAAAGGTTCTACTTTTTTCAATGTGTGTGTGTTTGTGTCCTAATCAATAAAAATCATTCATAAATTAAGTACCAAATCAAGATTGAAAATTCGAGAAATATCTCAGCTGTTCTAACGATATTAAGTTCATTCGTTTCAACCAAATAACGTCTCCTGCTGGACAAAGAACTCCGCCAAGAATTTCCTTAACGACCGGTCCTGCGTTCCCCGCATCCAGTTACTTCCCGCGACCTTCACCAAGATCGTCGGTCCACCTAGTCCTAATTCTAACGACGACATTATGGTCACGAAAATAGTAATTTTTTCAGTAGTTTACAAATGAGTAGCCCAACAATATCGCTACTGCCTATCGAAACCGCAGTTCGATCCGCATAGAATTAAAGTGTTTCACAGCAAATTAATTTTTCCCCGGCCGCTGACAGTTTACTTAGAACGTGCTTTAATGGCGGTTAACAATATCCGGGTTGTTGACACGTCCCGGTCGCTAATGGACCCGGTTCCTGGAACGAGACAATGGTTTTTTTCCTATAGTTTATGGAGTATTCTGGTACGTACCTGTGAAACTTGAGAATTTTTTATCATAATAATATGCAGATACGTCTTGAATGTAAAAGTATTCCTTTGACGGTTAGTCTGTAGCCATGTATGGGTTAAGCCTATTATGATGAAAGCTCTTTATTAAGTCCAAGATTAGAGTAAAAGTTAATAAATAAATTTAATTATCTTCTTTTGATAAGATCCCATAAAAATGCAGAGCCAATTCTGTGTTTGGGTACATATTATGGAGGTAATCAGTAAATAAATTACCCAGACGTCAAGGCATTAAAGCAAGTTATTTTTAATCAAATTTAATTTATACTGAAAAAGTGCAAGGTTGAACTTTAATTCTTATGTTAAAGAGATACTAATAAAAAAAAAATTGATTCAATTTTTTAAATGTAATTTTAATAAATAAGTTTACAAAATTTTAATTACACTTACTAAACAATTATTCCATGCAACACAAACAGCACCGCACCGCAGACAGCAACCTGCGTAAAAGTAAAACAACTCCACTGAAAACCAGGAAGTCGTAAACTTTAATAATTGTTTACCATGAGTCGGGCAATAAACCCCCGTAGACGAAGTTATGATTTGTTACAATGTAAAGATGTAAACACGAGCCTCTAAAGCTGCTATCTCAACTTATCGCACTAAAAGGGATTAAAACATTACGCTATCCGATATACTCGTAACTTGTGACATCGCAACTTCGACGTCCATATTTCTTGCGAAAATGTTTTTCCACGAGGCCTTACCTATTTTAAATAGTTCGTTAATGGGTACGTCCTTAATTAGAAACTGTACGGAGCGAATCCGTGGCTCTTCTTCTGATTTAATGAGGAGGGAATCGTGTGATCCCTTTCGCACGGATTTGGCCACGCCCCCCGGGCGGTGAAAATCAATAATATACTTCAGAAGTGCGTTTGGTGTCCTACGTAGTTGACGTAGGCAGTGTATCTTGGATGGATCAGACTTTTCGAACAACGTAGTAGTGCCGAGCGACGATCTCCCCGCACTTAGCCGCACTCAACTGTTTAACTCCGATCGCATTAAAGGCCCGCACCACCAAACCTTACCCTGTCATAAACCTAGTTTTGAGTTCTTAGTCAGCTGTACTTGAAACTTGAATTCAAGTCTAAGTAACGTTGTGTAATACGACCGAAATCACTTAACAACTTTTTCAGTTACGAACTTTGGCGATTGGGTGATTTAGGAACGGGTGATACAAAAGGCTTAAAACTTTGTTACATTACATTTTACGAGTTTTTATTCAACTTCACTCGACTTTTTTCTGTACTGAAAACTTTGTACAGTGTTAATTCAAATTGTATTAAGTATTCAATGGAACAACCAAGCCTATTCATTTGTGCTTATGGAAATTATGATTTCATAAAATATTTGGGTAAATAAACAACTGATCACGCTGTTACGAAATTTTTGACGTCAAAAATCAATTTGATGGACATTCTCAAACTAAAATTGAATTTCCGTTTCCCTTAATAGCACTTGCGGGCTCTAAAAGGCTTTCAGTAAAATTAATAATACATAGTATAATTTCTTAACGTGTAACAGAAAGCGAAATGCCGATAATTGCCGGCAAGCGGACTTAGTACAGTCACATTCAAATGTCATTTAGAACTTTTCTTTATGCTATTGAAAACGGAAAGCAGTAGGCACAAGCTGTTGTAAAGAGACCACACACATACTCAGTGTGTTTACTGTTTGACATAGCTTGTTGATATTTCATTAATTATTTTCAGGACTTACTGGTTCTTGAGGCTTTCAGTAAGAGACTAGAATTTATAAATAAGTAATTAATCTTACATGTAAACTAACCAGAGGTGGAATTGTGTAAAGCAATCGCAATCATTTGACAGTTCATAACGTACGATAAAGCCAGTTAAACAAAGCGTTTGACAGAATAATTGTACGTTATGAACTGTCAAATGATAATGATTGCTTTACACAATTCCACCTCTGCTTTAGAACTAACTACATATCAGTCTAAATATCAAAAACTAACAACATTTAGGTCCCCAACTGTACCAGCAAAAGCACGCGCACCTGCATTAATTACAAGATTTAACATCACCCTATCCTCTAATAACACACAAAGTCCTTGTCTTTGTGTGTTTATTAAAACCCAAAAGATTAATTACGATGCCGAATTTTAAGAATTCGCAACTTTGTCGAGTCGCGGTAGATCGGAATTTAATTTAAAAATTCCGAAGTATAACGAGACAGGTGAGCCGAACTGCTAAGCGCGTTATGAATTTGGCCCACGCAGTAGTTTCGGGAATTTTTCCCGGCAACTCGGCGAAACTTTGCAAATTATCCTTCAGTGGGTATTCATACATTGCAAATAATACGATGCATATTAGGACGTTAACTTGAGGCTGAAATCTTGAGAAAGGGAAAATTGTTTCAGACATTTTAATTGGGTAGGTACTTGTCTAACTTTTGGTTTGCTAGTGAGCTTTTTGACATTTAATACATATGTTAGGTTAGGTTAGGTTTACAAAATTAAAGCTCTATTACCTGTATTTATGAAACGCAAAGTCGTTATGAACACAAGAACTCAAATGAGACTCTTTTGATTGATTGAATTTCGATCAATCTAGTACAAACTAGTTAAAAGTTTTACTTTTATGTTATTTTATTGATTTGATTGAAATTATTGATTAGGTTTTAGGCGATTCCTGGCGCTTTACAACTTAGAAACAGTTCCTCTTTATTAATTTCTACATCCATAACTTATTCACTATTGTACAAGGTTTTCTCTTTATTTTTACAATGGATAACATTTTTTGAGACGTAACCAGTGCTTTATTTAGTTAAAGCATTATATTTGATTTACTAACTCATTTTCCTAAAACTGACTGCATCCAGCTTATCGCAATCTAAATTATAACCGCTTAAGTGCACAAATTCCGAAAAACACCTCCACTTTCAGAATTTTCGTACAAAATGCATTTATTTCGTACCGTTTCTAGTGTGTAAATTTACAATGAAGCAAAGACGTGAAAACGCAGTTAAAACTTTGTGTAATTTCCACACTTAATTATTCATAAATCACACACTGTGAAACCATTAGGATCCTACTTAGTGTATTTTACGGGTAGAGTTCGGTAACCTTTAACAATATCTACGTACTTAATAACTTTATAACACAAATTACTTCGCAACATTGTATGTTAGGCTTTTATGATTTATTAAGTGCTCCCTAAATAACTACGTGGTTTTATCAGAAATAATATTTGTATTTTCTAAAGGGAGTATCGTAAAAAGAGTTACCAAAGTAATAATTTTCGTCTCGAATGAAAATTAAGTGAACAATCTGAGACTAAAAACTTATTTTAATAACCTATACTGTGAAAAAAGCTTTATTTATAAAATATGTTAGCTTAAAGCATTGAATAATTTTCTTGTTATGTTACTCGTATGCAATGAGTTTTCCCCTAAACTCGATTCTCTCTTACCAGACTCAAACCTACGACCTTTAATTAACTCGAAGTTGGTGATATACCACTTTTAGAGACATACAAACGCTGTTCTTTGTAGAATTTATAAAATTATTATTATGCTATTTTGAAATGAATAATTGTGTTTGAGTTAATTGCAACTATCGCATTGACTAATTCTCTTTCCGACGCGTCGTAGCAAGGTCGCCCTTATTTCTTTCACTCCAACTGTACCTACCAGTTCAATGTTACCCCGCCGACTGTACCCTGAATTAATTAAGAGACTTATCCCTTCCATTAATGACAGCGCCCCAACACGGGCACTCCTGATTGATTTAGGCAAACACCTTCAAATCCCAATTGATGTCAGGTGGGACCTGGCATTAGTTATCTAGGGTTAAAAATCGAGGGACCACGGGGGAGAAAGTGTTAAGGACCTGATAAGCGCTGGGTGCGCTTTGGTGTCATTTTTCAGAGTTGACATTTTATAGAGGGTCATTAAGGTCTTAAAGTACAATCTAGATTTGCTTTTTATTTAAAAAGTAAGATCTATTCATTTATTAGGTAATGTAATGTCCAATAAAAAGGAATTGTCGCTTTTCCTAAAGAATATAATTTAACCCTTTCATTGTCCATTATGAGACATAAATAGGGCATGATCTGTACGTAGACCGCACTTTAGACTGTTTTTTTTTTTGCAAAATAGCAATTACAACTTTATTTATGTTGATTTATACGGACTTATAAAGAGTTAATTTTGTCTGGCAAGCTTACAATAATAAAATGTGAAAAGCAAGTACTTATTTACTAATTTGTTACGTGTTTGAGTGATGCGTGTTTGCCAGTTTGTGTGAAAGTGCAATGTTAAATGAACAAATATCTTAAGACCAACGTTTTCATTCTTGACACAAGAAGGAATCTAAAAAAAACTTCCTATGTCAACGTGTAAAAGAACTGAATACGTTTGTCTTGAAACTAAATATTTATGCAGATGCGCTGTTGAGCAGATGAATATTTATTTTGTCTGTTGTCACTTTAGAGTGGTGTTTTGACGAACAAAAACACCTTTTAGTTTAATTTATGCGAGTATTTGAATGCGTATCCTTTGAAAGGGTCAATAAAACTCTTGGTAAGTGTGTGTAGAATCTTACGCTTTTGTTTAATACGTGTCGCTTACATCTAAAAAAATATATTAATATTTAGTATTTAATACAATTCAGTCATTATAGTTTGGAGCTAGTAATTGGTGTAAACGTCAACATAATTATTATAATGGTTTTAAAGGTACTAATAACTTGTAAGTATTTATTGCTAGTCTAACAGACATTAAACCTGCAAAATGCTTTAGCGCTACATGCATTTATTATAGAAGTCGCATGGAAGTTAAAAGGCTCATAAAAAAGTTATAAATTTTGTTTGCAGTTAAAGTTGCTTTTAACTCCATTATCAATGGATTTTTTGTTTAATTATTTAACCGCATGCCGTAAAGTGACGTTGTTACCGAAGAGCCAATAACAGAGTTTATGGCACTTTGTGTGTTTAAACTGAAATGGCGTTCAAGGGGTTAAGGAATATTAAGGGCCATATTATTTTAAAATTAGTTTAACGTAAGTATTTAGACAGTAAAAATGTATTTTCTACCAATTATTATTATAAAGGATCGCTAGAACCACTTAACCAAAAATACGACACTATTACAAAAAATACGACTGTGTAATATCAACGCAATTATAAGTTAATAGCCTTTTGTTACCGACAGTAGGTACACGTTCCAAAAAAGTTTATTAATAGTAAAAGAACTGTACTTTACTACAGAAAGTACAATCAGTAAGTTCACTTCAACACGTGGTGTGTAGGTAGAACACTACTGCTAGGACGTCATCAGTCTAGTAGAGTCTTGTAGTTGTAATACCTATAAGTACGTTTTTGGCAACAAAAACGTATACGAGTAGTGTAAACTGAGGTATACGTAAGGTTGTCGATACTATGTGTGTAAAGACAGAAAGAAAAAAAGTCAGAGTAAAAATAATGCTGCAACTGAAACTTTCTAGTGTCTCTTCTAAGGCATTTTCAAGCTAAATTCCAGTTATATTTATCATTACTCAAAAACGACGACACTATCATAACCTTACTACAATACAGTCACATTTACGTAAAAGGTCGTTCACAGGAATGTATCCTTTCAGAAAATGATGTTACTGCCTATAATCCACTGTGTTTTAGACTACCGCAGCTAAACACGATTTATTAATACGTGAAACGTATCCTGCAGCCGTCACGCGAACCAATAAAACCGCGATTTGCTCCCGAACTTCATTTATTTTTCATGTAAGAGTGCCTTATGGAATAGCCCATAATACCTAAATGCATGTTGTAGTCCAGTCAATGAATGCCTTAACGACGGTATAGAGAGAAATCCGTGGAACACAATTTCTGACCTCGGGACTTTATTAAGACTAGTTAGGAGGTGAACATAGCAAAAGTCCCTGCCCTTAGCCCTTGAGCCGGCGGGGAGAGGGGGGTTTAAAGGTACTACTTTTCGGTTTTTCGCTTAATCCTCGGAAACTATGCGTCCTAGTGACATGACTACTATGAACCAAAAAAAGCTTAATTAATTTGCTACAGGTGAGACGGTCAAGTTTTTCTGTATCTATTATAGTTTTCACGGCATCTGCTCTAGAAGATCTGTAATATTGGAAATTTTATTATTGTCTTACATGTTCCCATCAGGAGAAAATCGACTAAATCAACATTAAGCAAACATTTTAGACATGCGGGAGCATGTTAAGCCTAGTTCCAGGGAGGGGACTGCACCGTGCGTATATTTAGACGATCCAATTGGAGCCACTTTTGACTCCTCATCACTCAAAAACTACTGTGCATTAACACTTCAAATTTGGCTCATGTGTTGAAACTTGCAATGTAAACATCAGCTTCAAATTTCATAAATATACCTCAAATGGTTATTTAGGTATTGACGTTCAAAAATCGACATTTAGAACACTAAAATCTATCTATCACCTGTCAAATGTTAAAATTTACTGGTTTTTTATTTGTTCCTTTGTATTTACACATCTACCTATCTGGATGCCAAATTTGAACCTTCAAGGTCATCTGGAAGTTGTTAAAATTTGGTCTATAGGTCAGATATGTAGATTTTTAGACGTCAATACCTAAAGAACCGTTTGAGGTATATTTATGAAATTTAAAGCTGACGTTTATCTTGCAAGTCTCAACACATGAGCCAAATTTGAAGTGTTAATGCACAGTAGTTTTTGAGTGATGAGGAGTCAAAAGTGGCTCCAATTGGGTCGTCTAAATATACGCACGGTGCAGTCCCCTCCCTGGAACTAGGCTTAACATGCTCCCGCATGTCTAAAATGTTTGCTTAATGTTGGTTTAGTCGATTTTCTCCTGATGGGAACATGTAAGACAAAAATAAAATTTCCAATATTACAGACCTTCTAGAGCAGATGCCGTGAAAACTATAATAGATACAGAAAAACTTGACCGTCTCACCTGTAGCAAATTAATTAAGCTTTTTTTGGTTCATAGTAGTCATGTCACTAGGACGTATAGTTTCCGAGGATTAAGCGAAAAACCGAAAAGTGGCACCTTTAAACCCCCCTCACCCCGCCGGCTCAAGGGCTAAGGGCGGGGACTTTTGCTATGTTCACCTCCTAACTAGTCTAAATAAAGTCCCGAAGTCAGAATTTGTGTTCCACGGTTTTCCATCTATAATGCTTTATTGACTGGACTATTGCGTGCGCTCGCCCGCTAATAACCCATAGTTTTGTAACGAAGCGTTTCAACTAAATAGAGACATATTTCTACTTGTTGCACCACGTTTTGCATTTAAAAATAATACACGAGATCATGTATCCAAACAAGGTGTAGTTAGAAAATATGCACGCCAATTTGTAACTTTGTCTGGTTTAAATTATGGCAATAAGTTCGAATTTCAGCAACTGCACGATAGCAGTTAATGCGGCAGCAAACACACAGATGGCGTTGGCACTTTTTGTCTGTAGTTGGTGGAATTACGATATTAAAAATCAATCATAATTGGAACTAGGGTAGTTTCAGTGGGTAATTCTGATTGACATAAGCAATTTTACTTTAATTTTAAAAAGTATTTGTCTTATTCTATTTTCGGATTGCATTATTAAGTATTTACTAACAGATAGATTATTGTGGGAACATAAAATATACAAATTAGTGGGATAGATTTAAGAATTACATTCATTTGTTTTTGTTAATTCGTATTCTTTCGTAATCCTGTTTTCAAAGCCGATAATTACTTGTCATAATTTTAATCACTTTCACGAAAAAGGTCGTTAAGACAATACGCTGACGTTATTTCATTTTGTATCAGTGGCATTTATGTTGATTTCAATTAGTGAGCTTTGGGTTTCGTGTGGCGTAACAAGCACGTGTCGACCACGTGGTTGTTCTTAATACAAATGGCGTTTTAATGTTAGACAGAAGCTTTTTGGGGTTCCATCAAAAATTAAATACATATCATCCTTTTTTAGGTTAATTAATGTATGATGATATTACTGTCGATAGTTGACCTGTCATGATTAAAAGTCTCTGTCTATCTGAAAAAGCTAGATTTCACAGATATAGTTTTGTTAACCTGAAAATACTGCATATTATTTCTTACGACATAATGTTGTCTCCAGTAATTAAATTAGAAAAGTTTGGCCGGTTGAGATTTTTAATTAACTCGTATGGAACCATACACGAACTTCTTGTGTGAATACTTTTGACTTATTTTTTGCCGACTGTAATTTAAAAAAAAAACACCATTAAAATATCTCTAAAAAGTCTAAAAGTCTTCTGAAAATGTTTTAGTTTAAAAAAAAAACACCCAGGATTGGACAGGACTATGTAATTATTAGCGCTGTTGGAAATTCCTCCTATTTACCAACTGCATTAGATCTAATCTAAACCAACCGTGTATTGTTAACAGATATCAATTTAACTTTGTTACATGCCGACCATTTATTATGTATTCCTGTCATAAAAGTAATGAGTGCTTGTATAAACGATTTGTCATTGTAAATTATAGTGCTGGTGGTAATTGTAGACCGCCTGTGTTGCATCTGTTATCTGTAAAGGACTGTACATATAGCTTTATTAAACCACTTTCACCCTTATTGTCATAGACATAAAGATAACTTTGCTAAGCGCTGTCGATGGATCTAGGCACTTACGACAAATTATGATAATGCATTAAAGTAATACCCTTTATGTCACTTTAATAATCTAGCTGCAACAATGTAACTTTGACTTTGTGCAGTAGCAAAAATATTAGCAAATTAAAACTTTGAACTAAATTATAATACGGATAAAAGCAGTGTGCATTTAAGGTGATTAAGGTAAAGTTTTAATAAAGAGCAAGTACTTACACCCAAGCCTGAAAATTTGACATTATGTGTGACTCTTCTGAACACAGAACCCCGACTCTCTAACCGCTACTCTACAGGGGTCACGCGTTCTCTATCAAACTTTTTGCCGTTTTTATATCCCCTTAATTTTTATCTAAACACCTAATTGTTTATCAAAACTAACTTAAACTGTTTTGGCGTGATAACAGACAGTTACTTTAAAATTTTGTAATATTAGTTTGGATTGAAGCTGCAATAAATATTTAAATAATAATAAATATCCTTGGACATTTTGCACTGCGTTATCTAAGTAGTCCCAAACTAAGCAAATGTAATAAAGCTGTCGATGTATACTTCCTTTATTACAACCATTAAACGCTGATCAAACCTTGATTGCAGGATTTCGCTAATTATTCCTGAGGTACCATCCAAAACATTGAAAATAAGTCCCCGAAAATCGCTTCCATTCGCGCAGCTACCATTAAAGAGCACTCGTTGAGTGGCGCCGCCTGTCAGGTGGTAGCGATTTTGATTTATTTAATTCGTTATACTTGGGAAAAATATTAAATTCACCAGTCATTATACTGACAGAATTTTCGGTAATATGAAAGGGCGTTTAGGGCGTACGGAAACCAACTTTAACGCCGATTTTAGCCGTTGATAAAACGATTAAATCAACAGTATTAAAAGTCAAATAATTTAAGTAATTAAGTATTTCATCGGGAGGCTCTGATATATGCGTAAAAAAGGCGCGATAAAAACTTTTTGTGAAAATCCAAAAAAGTCCCGAAATACTTAATGCAGACAAGAAAATATTTAAAAACGCTCTTTAGCGAAAAATAAAGATTTGTTTAATAAGATTATTCGGAAGTCAAAACTGTTGTTTTTAGTTAAATATCAGTATCAAGCGTGTTAAACCTCAAACCGTATAGAGGCGTCACAGCAATGTTGTGTATGAACCGTGAAAGTTTTTGAGTTTCTCATTTCAACAAACAATGGCAATTATCTGAGAATACTGTAGTGCTTCGTATAAACAATTTTGTGACACAAAACAAACACGTAAACTCAGTTGTAATTCAGAGAAAAGCCCCAGTGTTTATGTTGTGTTTACACAGATTTTCCGAATAAGCGTTCGGTGTTTGATTTCTAGTGATCTCTGTTGTGAGTGCGTTAAAACGGTGTCGACTGTTTGCGAAATACTCACGTATATTTGATAAAATAACTAAGATAATAAGGTATTTACTTAACCCGATTCTTAATAATTTTATTTGCAAAACACTGTATTATAAATTGTTAATAAGTATGGTCTAAACGTTCCAAGAAAGTTTATAGTTTCCAATATTTCTTTATGATGAATGTAGTTTTAAACGATAGCTTGGTATAGGATCTGTAAACATTGTATTCCTCGTTTCGTCTAATTTTTAGGTTGTGTTCAGCTCAAAAGTGGGATTCAATCACAAAGAGTGACTTTTCTAGGTAGACATTTCAACCTTAAACTGCAAAATACTCATTTGCTAAGGTTTCAGTCAAATAATAACAAAAAATATTCCCAATCAAAACAGATTTGAAGGCTCTTAGTTAATCCTATAGCAGGGGTCGTCGTACTTATTAGTGGATTAAACATTTTTACACAAATCGCGTAACCCCATACGGTACTCTTCATTCATTGACAATTTGTGAAAATTTTATTTTTGTCAACCCGCTATCCCTGGATTATCTTTTCCATGTCCGAACGTATATTTTGAATTCGAATTCGGAACGTTATTGTTCAATATCACCGTTTGTTTCTGTGTTTGTTTTGGACTTAATAAAAATCCAATCGCCTTTCGATTACTCATGGTTTTTCTGATCGCAATTCCTATTGTTCGCGTGTGTGTTTAAATCATTGCTGTATGTTGTGCCGGTGAACGGTTTTGATTTTAAACTTGTCTGAACTAATAATGTCACTAGTTAGCTTCAAGATATAGTCGTCGTTCAGTGTAGTTTTAGTGAGATAAAAATTACTCAAATTACAGTGCAATATAATATCATAATATATCGAATCTGTGTAAATATCTAACTAATATCTAATGAAAGTATAAAATATGTCAGATGTGATAAAAGTGATTTATTAAAGCATATCCAGCAAAAGATTTTCACCAGTAACGTCACTCGTCAGCTAAATTATCTTTCACATGTAAAATTAATTATGAAATCACCTAAATAGTCGTAGATACGATCACGCGGATACAGTTGTTGTGAAATAATTCACGATGTAGAGATTTGTCTTCGCTATGACGTACGCGTTGACGTGTGTCGCGTCACGCGTTGGGACGCGCCCGCGCACGCGTCATGGCGTCCTTTGGCATAGATATTTACTTACATATTTATAATTATTTCAAACTATTTACAGACTGACGTTTATTCCAAAGTATAAGGCTGGGTTGCACCACCCAACTTTGACCGTAAATTTGACGATAACCGGTGCTTTTTGTATGTATTTTGAGAGCTTTTTAACGTTTGTCAAAGTTAAAGTAAGATGGTGCAACCCACCCTAAGTCTTTATGCCTGTCTATGTTACTAGGAGTAAAGGTTTTTTCAGTAAAATTGTGTAGTATTTGTGTAATTTTCAGTCAAAAAGTACTTTCTTCCAGTCACCATCAATTTCAGTTTTTGCATGTTACAAGTAAGTATTACTATGTACCAATAACATGCCTCCCTAACCCTGCATATACCTACCTTTGGTAAATTAGAGATGGTCGTCCTCGATGACTCGTCCTTCTGCAGTGGAGACTAAACGACCTGATGATGATGAAAATTACAACAATTTATAGAAATATTGGCAAAAGGGCAACAAAGCCGCGCCCGCGCACCTACGTCACAGCGCGTCGCGTGACCGCGTCGCTTCTACGACTAAGCTTAATCTTTATAAGCCAATAATAACTGCGCGCGTCATTTATGAATTATTTGCGTAGTAAAGTAGCTAAATTAGTCATTGCTCAAATGCAACTAATGTGTAATTGTGTATTGAGTTACGAAGCTTTTTAAATAATTAATTTACGACGATCAATCAGATTTCATAAAAATAGGTATTTTTTTATTATAATTCTGATAGTTTACAGACAGACACCGAAGTAACATTTTCTTTATGATTTTTTGAAATAGAAAGATGAACAGATTTTTTTGTGAATAAATTCATGTTTCCGACCATTAATTAATGACTAAATGTTATACCACTGAAATCTGTAACCATGATTCTAAGGCAACAGTTTGTCACCTTTGATATTTGAGCCTTACCACTCAAAACTCAAGATACAAAGTGGCATCACAAAGCGTCCCATACGGAATGCGGGATTATTTTAGTTGCGATCTCTGCGGTACATTGAAAAGAGTAATGTCATCACAGTATTAGGAACGACACAAATCTTTTGAAACGAAATCCGCGGCACATTGTTATGGTTGATTTAAATTTGTTCTCTGCGCGTGCGTCACTGGCATTAGCCTATTTGGCCGATTGCGGGAACATCATGTGACTTCGGATAATTCCGTTAACCTGACGTTCGGTTTTTAAATGCAAACAAAGATTAAACGAAGTGACAGACGGAGAAAAAGAAGAAAGTTTTTTAATTATTGTTAACTGCCAGCATTTTTAATGTACACTATGAAAAATAACAATTTATTGATTTGGTGAACTGTAGAATAAACTTTTTAATATCTGTCACTGAAATAAATTGTCATCCAAAGACATTTTTACTGCTATTTATTATATTCATTCCATGTATCTGCTTTGCAGTGTTTATAGAACTTTAAGTGGAGAGAGTCATTTAAAGTGATTTGCACTCATTTGATGTTTAAAGATTGTTGAAGATTTTATTATTGCACAATAGCCCGAAATCAATCATCATGATTTTAGAACTGAAAAATGGACGTTGGTTTTTTGAGGTTATTTTTACTAGACTGACTTGAATTATTATTAGATAATGTATTATCTTTACACGTTAAATATTTTTAGATTTATTTTAAATAGAGTTGATAAATAAAATTGTATGATCCTAATATCAGAGTCACTAAGTGCACGTGTATTACGATGACATTGACCTTATGTATTTTCTTTTTAAGATGGAATTTTATTACAGCATGTAGGTATACGGCTGATTTAAAGTGAACATTGCAGAATAATTAATTAACTCATTTTCTGTTGTACACTAATCCCCAGCGTGTCCGTAGAGAGATTCGTAAAAGTTATATTTACCACGACGTACGCCATTACTCGTAGACACATTTCAAACATACATTTTGTCAACGGCCCGAGATGTAAATGTAAACTTCTTAAACATTGTAAATTATTCGAATAGTCCACATAATTTAGGGACACTCACTGTGTTATTCGGTTCATCAATTCGTTTGAAATTAGTTCGGAGTCAATAAATCTGCTCGTTTTTGTTTTCTCTAAAAGAACTTCTGGTGTTTTGATTAATCTCGTTTATTTGTTAATTCACTGGAATTTTGGTGTGATTTTCGAGAAGCCGTTAACTAAGCTAGGTAAAATTGACAAAACAGTCTTTGTTTTTGAACTTGCAGCCATTCTTAGAACAATTTAGAAAATAATTAGCTCAGGCGAAAGTCTTTTGAATAAGTCTGCGTCTTGTAGTTAAATAACGAGTCACTAACTTTAAAATTCTTGTATTCTCAACGTTTCGGAAATAAAAATATGTTTTTATTGATACAAGCGTAGGTATAATAAACAATATCTCAATTGTAAGTGACGGCTGGAGTAATGAAGTAGCATTTATTCTTGAAGATCAAAGTTATGTACTGATGATTACGCCATTCATTTAAAAATATGATATAGAGGATATTTTTTATGATAATATCTCGGAAAGTTTTGATAGTTTATCAAATATATTTTTTTATTGCGGTGAGAAAATTCTGATCCAGGCCGCTACCAACCGAATAATGTGGAAATCATTGAGGGAGGCCTATGTTCAATGGACGTCTTGTGGCTGAAATGATGATGATCAGAAAATTCAACGTTAACCATGACTAAAGCATGTTCCCTCTGCAACAATGTAGACATGGTATTTTTAGAGTATCACAATTATCTGTCTATCTTTACCCTGTAGTTAATTGACGGAGGAGAGTCCTTTCACTGTGCAGTGAAATTAATCGTTCCAAAAAGGATATTCCAAAGATAGGTATGTTAATAAATCATATTCTAAAACGAAATTATAATTTGCACCTTGAGTTTCATCTTATAATAAGAATAGCAACAAAACCGACTTTTAAAATACCGCTAGAAGTGACATTAAATAGGTAGGAATTAGGTAGAGATTAAAATAACAGTTTTTCCTGCAACTTTGTATGTATGAAAATCGTTTTCTTAATTAGGAAATCAGTGTTTATATTATTTTGGTCAGCAGCCGATTAAGATCTATCGTATTTATATGGGAAAGCATGTAATAGAGGGATCTGGCTAGAGATCTACATAGTTTATGCAAGAAATGAACAGTAGATTTGAATTGAAAATAATGCTCAAATAAGCAGTTTTCAGGCATTATTACCTAAATTCTATAAACTGAAAAAATAGGCCTTAATATTGCCAAGAAATAAGATTTCGATACAATTTTCATTTTCGAATAGGTAATACTGAATCACATTTTCAAGAATTTTATTATAATGTAAAGATAAATTTAAATTATTTTGGGCGTGTGTTGAGACGCGTCTCATTATGTCGGAAAGTGGGGTATGGGGGGTGATAAATGGGAGTATTGGAAAACGCCTTGGCACGTTGCGCGTCACGATGACGGGATATAAATGGGTTTTATATTGTCTGTTCGCACCTAAGTCCATCTCTCTGCCCGCCCTGATAACCGATCAGGAGCATCCCAGTCTAAATGTCCAGTCGTTTCATTCATTTTGCCTCAGCCCAACTTAGCCGGCCAGTTGAAATGTTTGGCGGCACTCCAACGCTGTAAATTAACCTTTTTTTTCTATTTTTTTCAGGTAAATCGTTGAAAGAGACCCGTCCGGAGTGGAAAGTTTTCAAGATTAGCATTGTACTTGCACCTGCTTTCGGCCGAAGAATTCCTGCTACATGTACAAAACAACGAACCCTTGTGGTGTTGCCAGTGTTATGCAATAAAATGTAGCAGAATAGACGTAGCATTTTTATTTGAATTGTCTTTGGAAGTAGACGTAGAAACATAAATAAAGTCGTCTAGGCAATAAATATTATTTAAAGTTGAAACTTTGGAAGGTAATTTTAGTAAGCTCTGCGAACGCAAGTTGACACTAAGTTAATATTAATATGCCATCTGTATTATATTGTCAACTTTCCATAGCATTTTATTTACTTGGTACTTTATCTAGATTGAAAATACAAGACTTTTAGAAGCACCTTTTCTTGGAGAAAATGAGTTCATAAGTCCGTCTCATTTATTTTATGAATAGTTAGTTAATTTACTTTTTGTTAGTACTACTAAGCTGCGGTTTTAGGAAAGACAGATGTCATCAAGGTAAGGTATAGAGTAAGCTATTGTCAGTCCATAAATAGTCACACGACACATGAATAGGAACACGAATCTAAACACAAAACTACTTTCACAATAATACCAACATCATAATGCTTCGGGAAAGGCCTATGTTGTTGCTAAATGATGATGATGGAAATCAAGATGGTTTTCTATTTTCCAGCAGGCAACTTCTTATTCAAACATTTTAATAGGTACGAGTATTTACGTGGATATAAAAAACGATTAAATCCCTTTAAAATTGAGTCAATAAGATGCCTACTGCTCAAACTTGTATCAACAATCCCAGCAACGGCAAATCACAAACATGGCTCCAACGATCGGCAAACTCTAGCCGAGTCTGAAGTGGTTTTGGCAAGCCGTCTGCTAGTTAACAACGCTCACCTTCCTTGAGCGAGCCGTAATGAGTCGTGGATGAGCACCGTCGTTTTACGTGCTCAAGCGCCTTTATACGGCCAACTCCAGACCCGCTTCGCTAAATGCGCAATCAAAAATTTTATACCGTGTTTTGATATTACTTTAGATGTTATTGTGTATTGTTTACTTCAGTTAGTTTGGTTTTAATGTTCCGCTTTCTTGGAGCTGGATGTGGTGAAGTTGAGTACACGACAGTCAATGGGTTCCATAACAGCGAGCGTCTTTGCCACATAGAAATACAGACGACAGCATATCAGACTATACATTTATGTAGCAAAATCATCCCTATTACAATTACATAAGATGCTACAGTGTTTAGCTTAACGAGCCGTAGATGTTGATATTAGTTTGGTAATTTCACTTTAATTCACCTAGTCGGAATTATAGTTTTTTTAAAGAAGTGGTAAGCTAAATAAAATATGCTTGTGCTACTGGTGGTCCGACACTTTCTTAGTTCGGCTATCGTCGCTTCATTATATGTATCTTAGGTAATGGGTGTTGATGTGATCATAAGACAATATTGAACTAGGTCCTTCATTTTATTTATACTTACAACGACGAAAATTATTAAGTGCCTACACTTGCTTCTACTAGTTAGCTGCTGGACAAAAGACCTCCCAAAGATGTTCAGAATAATCCATCTAGCGATGCCTACATTTAGGCGCGTTACTTATGAATAAACATAACGTTCCTAGTTCATAACAATGTCAAATAAGACATTGCTAACTAATTTAAAGGCAGTCATGAGATTAGAGTGAAAATCCAGAATGTAGCTTTATTGCAAACTTTATTAAAGCTCTTATTATCACATTAATCTGTCATTAGTCTCTCTAAATTTTAGAAAACATGCAATTGCGCTAATCCAGTAGATTATGATTTTGCTTTGATGTAGGTATTAATGTCGTCCCGGGGTAAAATGCAAAATTGTGAACTTAAATACATATTATGAACTTTAGATATAGATTGACCACACGTTTCGTAGATTAAATATTCCATTTCACTTAACTGGTCAATGCTAATGCTGACGTACCTAATAAGTTTCATATTTGCAAATGCTATTTTCAGTACAAGTTTCGGTATAAAGGGCACAGGTCAGATTAGATGCAGCAAATTTGACCTTTACGAGAAATTCATGTTCAAAGGTTCATCTCGTAGCTCCATTCGAAATTCCGGGTTAAAAGTCTGATGGGTTCTATTCGCTGGAAATAAAATAAAAAGTCACTTGTCAAATCTCACGTTAGCTGATGTGATTACTAAGGTACAGTCAGAGCGAAAATATGAAGGTAAAAACAAAATAATGATGTTATCACAGATTTACAACAACATTGGGAAAAAGAAAATGATATTGCCACAGATTTACCAACTTTGTGAAGAATGTCCACTTGAATGCGCTTCTTGAATAAACATACATTATTTGTAGTTAATCAATCCAAAATTAAGCGTATTTGACTTTATTTTTTTAAGGAAAAAGATGGAAAAAAATATTAAAAAAATCCATTATATGCTTTTTGTGTGCAACCAAACTATGTAGGTTTAGGATAACTGAAAATTTTAATACGTAAGACAATTAAAATTTGTTCACGAAAGATGTATTGCTTAGCTATACAAACTATTAGCCACACATCGGTAAGTGGTAAGTAATCCGCTAGTGCCAACGATCAACAGGCGTCGAAATTTGAAAATTACCATCCATCGGAGGCAATAAATTTGTTGAGCTGTCGCCAGCAAGTGTCGACCATTCGATGGTTGATTGATTCGTTGATTGAGGAGCCCATTCGTTTCGCTCGTACGGCCGGCATAGTCTTAATTGCCATCGGAGATTGCTATATTGGAGCCATTATTGTTTGTGTACCTTTGCATGTAGCAGCGCTGCGATCGGTTTTTCAATTTGACAGTCAGACGCTCAGAAGGGTAGACTTTCAAAGGGGAGCTAATGGAACGAGATTTCAATTATATAACAGAGACATACAACTATGTTTGAGAAATATGTACTAAAAAAAGAATTTCTTTCCGCTTAAAGGATGCATCGTAAAATATAAAAGCAAATGGTATTTTATTAACGAAACAAACTGTGGTTTGAACGCTTTAAATAGGCCTCTATTGACATTAAAATAGTAATGTTTCCGTTTTTAATTATTCATCGGAAAATTTCAACTGAAAATTTCCATTCACCGGGAATATTGTTCGAAACCAAATACACGTAGTAGTTTTCCACTAACTTTTCTTTGTTTTTACCAATTTTATTTATTGAGTTCATGTTCACATGTTAAAATCATGTTTGCAGTGCATAATTTGTACATTTTAATTTAAAGTCTGGTCTCTACCAGTTTTTTGAATTCATAAAAGTAAATAAAAATATTCAACATTTACCACGCTTTAAACAATTGATGCTCAAATCCGTGTAACAAAACATCACAATTCGTGGAATTATAATGTCACTCCGGAACCGTTCCCGCCACTCTAGTTCCTACACATGGCAGAACTATACCTATACTTCTCACGAGTTCCTTTTTACTTTGATTCGAGTGTCTATCCACCCTTTTCGATATCCACTTTCTACATATATTGATAAAGTTAGAGGGAAAAGTTCAGTTGAATTATATTCAGGGTGATGTCATGAACATGTAAATAACGTTATGTGACTTTTTCTTTACATCAAGCGCGATTTACGACATAAAGTAATTGGCTTTGTTTCTGAGTTTGGTGTAAAATCGATAATTTAGAAATAAATACTAGTATATTAGTGTCTCCGTTTTACATAACAGCTTGTTACTAAATGTATAATTAAAGTATAAGACAAGTCGGCTTAAAACAAAACAAGCAGAATAGATATAATGAAGTTCTTGTATAAACTTAACAAAAAAGTAAAGAATAGTTTTTCACTCAATAAAATGAACTGCTTCAGTCCACTGGATCAATCACCCGGCAAGCGAAAGGTCGCGGGTTCATGTACTATTTCAGACAATTTTTTCAAGTTTACTGCCCTGTTACATAAATGTAAAATTAATGTGTTAGCTGTAACATCTTAAGTGATTTTTTGGCTCATCCATTTACAAAAACGCCATGAGAATGACAGACGTGCCGACAGCTCGTAGAACCTAATGAACTCATGAAAACAATTTTATAAATAAATACTAATCTTCCTTGTCAAAACACTCTTAGACGTTAATTTAGTATCGCGATATTTTTACATCTTTGTAGGTTTATTTACCTACTTATCCGCCTAATTAACTTCTATTAAAGGGACCTAAATAAGAAAGTGCTGGAACCCTTTCGAAGTTGAGAAGTTCGTCGACTTACGCAATGTTTTTCTTATCTTATGAGGAATAAAATCAATTTGCGAATAAAACGAAACTAATAATTAGGTATTTAACGAAACTAATAATCTGATCTCAGATGGAAGAGCGGTCGCCCGGCAAGCGAAAGGTCGTGGATTCGATTCCCGCCTTAGGCAGTTAGATTTTTTCTAGTTAGGTATTTATAATTTAGTCTGGGAAGCGACTCTAATCGCTAAGAAATTTTAATAACTATTAGGTATTTAATTAATATTTAGGTACTACTTTTATTTTTTATTGCGATGGAAAAACAATAGCCATTTAAAAGAGGAAAACATGAAAAATTCCGAAGGGAAAATGTTGCCATCTAAAACCGTACGTTCGCAGTTTAAGAGATCAGCGGTCTAAGAAGCGCGTGTGCAAGTGGCCTTCCGCAGCCTTTCACTGCTCGATGACACTTCAAAATTCTTTGACAGATACATACAAGGCTCTGCAACCGGGCGCTACTTGTCTCTCAACGAGCTCAACTCGTTCACGGTCTTTTTGTTCGATAAGGCTGGCTACATGCATTCGGAAATCCAAACGGATGTTGAACTTAAAATCAAGTGGAAAAATTTTGAACGGGAATTCCGATTTGGTAGCAAAACCATACAAAATCAGAGACACTTTACTTACAAGATCCGCTTGAGATTTCTTAGTTTATGAATTTGCTGACTCCGAAAGCGAATCGATGATAAGGAATAATTATTGTGAGGAAAATTCTATTACGCATTATGTATGCGGCCAGCCTAATAGTTTTATTTCTACTGACCATCAAATGCATCATGGTATCGAAGTGCTTTTGATTTTTGTGTCCTGGGCAATTAATATTTTTATCCGACTTCAAAAAAGGAGGAGATTATTATTATGTTCTGTTTAAAATTTTAATCGACTTTTGTTATAACGAGTTCTTGTTACTAGATAGATTGTTTATTTTTGCTTTCCACTATTAAGTTGTCTAGTTGCCTTGCGATAACTATTCATTTGTATACAAACAAAATGGAACCCCCATTTTATTACAATGTAAATCTAAAATTTTTCGTAGGCAATGGTTTTTATTACTTTCAAAATTTGAATTTAGTGAGTATATTTTAAGGTTTAGAGTACTAGAGGTATTTGTGGCCTCTTAACCCTTTGATAGAAGATACTGTAAAGTGGCTACTTCATGGTTGGCCACTTAGTGGCTTACCAAAGTGTGTTAGGAAGTTTGTTGGCCACCTGTTTAAAGTTTGTCGGTAAAGTCCTTTGGCCATAGATTTGTTTAACATTTTAACCTGCTAATACTCGTCTGAATGTTATAAATTAGCGGATTTTTTCACTATTGTTCTGAGGCAGTGGAAGGGTTTAAATCTATTTAGGGCTGATTTTTCAACCATCAGTTATCTTTTGGCTAAAGGATTTTGTCATTTTGACATATTTCCCATACTGAAAGATACCCAAACTTATTTTTCAGTTAAAGTTTCCGACGATTGAAAAATTAGCCCGAGACGTATCAAACAAACTGCTATTAAAATTACTTGTAGGACTTCGAGATTTTAAAATGCTCATAAGTGTTTATACCCATTTATGTTTTATTACTGATTTTAATGTTTATTTTATGCATACTCGTAGATAGGTATTGTGTTTCGCGTAAAATTCGGTTCAGTAGTAGTTAAATTTTGACGTGTTTTCCGAAATAATAAATCACAACGCTTTTATCAAAGTAGCAGAAGATTATTTCGCGTTCGGCTATCAATCATGATATTGTCATTTTTATCGGTGTATTAAGTGTCTTTTTGATAGTAGACAAGGAATTTTTGAGGGAAACGCTGAAAGCAAGTAATATTAGTGTTTTATTACGGCGTACTACCGTGATTTCTCACGAGATATTATTTATCTGATTTCCAGGATTCTTGGTCAATAAGTGGTTAATACGTCATGTTTATGACAAGTGTGCTTACCATGAGTTTACGTTAGGTGTGCTCGCTAGCGAGTACGTCAAAAATATCTATGAACATTTTATTTCTTGAAAGCAGCCGCTAGGGGCGCTGCACAATATGTCATACATTTAATGTCATTTTTTTACGCAGTCGCTAGCGAGCACACCTAACGTAAACTCATGGTAAGCACAAAGATAAGATTGGACCTTACATCAATAATGATGTTTTTATAAAAGTTCCAGAATTAGCAGGTACATACCTATTAGCAATCTGATTAATTTAGAAGAACATGTTATAACCAGCTAATTATAATTTTCACAATGTATTAATAATATTTGTTCTTTCACTATTTTAGGGTTAAATTATGTTTAAAAATAAATCATAATATTTTCAATGCAATTAAAACCTACGAACTCCCAAAACTAATAGTGCTTAGCTGTCAAATTCTCGTGCAGGCGTACCTAAGGGCTTTCGCAGTCTCGGAATCCGTAAATTGCAAGTCAGTACAGAACTTTTCGATGCATTCATTAGTGGTGGCAGAACTTTCTTAATTCCGGCCAAAATTACGCAAGTCCGCCATTATATTCCTTACTATTTGCCGAGCAGATGAGATGCAGATCGTTTCGTTCCCATTTACATATTGTGGGGTTATTGAGAGTTTAAAATCGCGTTCTACGTTTAAATTCACGGCAAGAACCCAAGCGCGACGCGTGCGTCAGTGTTTTGTTTTTCAAATTGCGGAAAGAAAAATTAAATGTCAATCATTGTACAGACAGCGCGCCAAGGTAAACATCTTAATGTAGTTCTAATAGATGCTATTTTGCAACAAAAATGTGTAGTCTGAACAGAATAATTAAAGTGGTACCTATAGGCTTTCCATTCCAGCATCATTTTCAACTTTTTAACCAGTAATTTAATCAATTGAAATGAGTATTTTACAAATAAAATTTTAAGAAAGCGAAAAAGAAGAGGTACGGAACATTAATTGCTTAAAGGACAATGTTCGTTCTCCATACATTGTTCGCCGTTAGATCAACAGTGCCGAAAAAATACTTTCTAGGTTCTAAATGACACAAATCTTTATGTAAGAACAATTATTCCTGGCGGACCAATTCTATAAACTTATTGATAGCAATATTGTTATCATAACCTCTTACTTACTAGTATTGTATTATAATATTGTATGCACATCGATTTGGGAGATGTTCTGTATTGTAGTTGTCGCAGCCAAATTGTATTATAATATTGGACGGGTTTTGGAAATAGCTCGGCGTTCCACTTTTATCATTTACTTACTTACATTTTGCACGTAAATAAATAACATGAATCCTATGTTTACTTTCCACTCTTGACATTTAACACGTGACTTACCAAACTAACTATCTCCATGGTTACCGTCTTAGTCTATGCATGACTAGGGATTGAACAACTTTTAATTGAATATTATTAACAATTCTCGATAATTTTTATCGATTGAAAAATATTCGGTATTTGAATCGAAAGGTATATTCAATTTTATCAATATCAAAATATTCAATTTTAATAATAAAATAAATATTATTTACTACCACCTATGAAATGTTCTGAAAATTGCCTGGAGCGCTCCCCCAATCCTGGGTTTTCCCTTTCCAAACTGAGAGGACATCATTTTGGTTCTATCGATACATTATAAAGGTAGGTACTTAATATTTGAAATGTATTACCAATTATTGTTATAAGCATTTTGAGTGAATAAAACTTTCAATTCTATTAGAACTTTAGACATTTCTCTCACTTTAAGCGGCATTGGATTTTTCATCGGATTTTGAAACTGTTACAGATATATTAAAGATGATCCCATATTTATGTCATTGTCAATATCAGTATTATGATCACAATTCTTTTTATTTTATTCATGACCTTTTAGACCAGTTGGACACATTAGATAGCTTCTTGTAGTATCGTGCAATATATTTTTAACTTTTAATTAAAATCTAGTCATACTGTAGCAATTTGGACGATTTATTTTATTTACAAGATCGGTATCTTATTGTCTATGATGACCGCAATCAACATCACTATTACGTGGATTCCTAACAATGAAGTACGGCATTGCCTTGTGCCGATTTTACATAGATTTTATCGACACAAATTATGGAACTTCATAGGATATGGAGCAGGCCACGCCCTAAAATGTCCGGATGTCGTCATAGTATTATGGAATACATATAAAAGACTTTTATTATTTCATTTTCTAATCCTCAAGTGTCCATTACAATCTAATTAATATTTATGTATTCAAAAAGTAAGAGATCAATTTTGATACTTTACTGCTGTGCCCAGGAATCTGAGGCCGTTTCTGACAATGTCCTTTAACTAATCATTACAGACAAAGTTTTAATTTAAAATTAATATTTTCTGAGCCTATCAGACACTACTCAACATTGAGTGACATTCTAGCAATATCAATGACAAGGTTAATAACTTTTTAACCCGTATATAGAAATATATTTTTCTTTCGTTTAGAACTTTATCTCAATAGAGGTCAAGAATTTGAGCTTTGAACGTTATTTTACATCGCAAAATATAAGTACTAATTTTAATCAAACTATAATCTGTTAAGACCAAGGTCTTTGTAACGGTTAATTGGGTTCGCTCTAATGTTAATTTGTAAGTTTGTGAGTTGGTTTATTTTCATAAAGGACAAATTTAATAAAGTGCCCGCTGAATAATGCAGGCGGCGCCGGGCGGCATACATTATTTATAATGATCGTGTAGGTAACGCTAGTCTAGCTTTGTGGTTTTGCGACTTCACTTTGATGCAATATTGAGAATACATGATTAATTATAGTCATAAATAGGAATATTGCTTAATAGAAGCGAGATAGTCTTTACGAAACTTGGTCAAAATTTTATATTAGTTAGAAAAACCATAGTAAGGCTTATCGATAGTTACAAGGTTATCCATTGTTTCTGGGACACCTTGTACTTAATATGACAATTTTAAATTAGCTGAAAATAATTATGTATAAGAAAAAATCACAATATAGTCGTAATATCACCCTCATAACACGGGCTGGAAGACGTAGCGTGAGCATGCCTCCTACAAGGTGGACTAACGATCTGGTAAAGGATGATGGGCACAAATGTATGGAAAGTGGTACCCGCTCCAATAGCCATAACCAATATATATTTTAAAAGGCCTTTAGATGTAGGAAAATGTCTGCTATGGGGCCAGTTCTAATTCACGTTTTGAAAGCGGTAATTCCACTAAGTATTATAAAGAAAGTATAACACAATCATCCATGTATACGAGTATGTATTATGACTACAATCTATTCATATAACTAAAAGAAGCATTGAAAAGGAAAGGATTATACCTACGATGAACTACCCAAGCTATTAGCCCTTTATTCGCTTTCATCATCATCATCATGATCATTTTAGCCATAGGACGTCCACTTGAACATAGGCCTCCCCCAATGATTTCCACAATGGCCGGGTGGTGGCGGCCTGCATCCAGCGCCTTCCCGCTACCTTTATGAGGTCGTCGGTCCATCTTGTGGGTGGACTTATTGGGTCTTGTGGGTTTATTCACTTTAGCAACCCATAATAAAACCCTTAAGAAGTAATAAAACTTTAACCCCTTTATTAATAAAAGTTACACCCTAGTTGAACTCTGGCTTAAATTGTCATTTAGTATGGCAATGTCATTTTAATCCAAGGTTCTTCCTAGGTGTAACTTTTTATTAATAAGGGGGTAGTACTTCTTTAAATAAAAATATTTATTTCACAATCATCCCCATCAATAATTATAGAGTTAAGGAAGGATGCTGGAGCAGTAAACCCTTCCTGCCTCGCATAACCTAAGTACCATACGATGGACGGACACGTATGATACTTCTTCTTCCTCGGTCCCTCACTGATGAGGATCGCGACCACAGATAGTGTTCCTCCACAGACTGCGGTCATAAGCTGTGTGGACCGCCTTCCTCACCGCGTCCGACCTTGCCCCGAGCGCGTCCCCCTTCATACTGTATGATACTTAGGTATACAAAAAGTATCTTTATCTTTGAACGCAACCAGATCTGAGGCTGGTGGCCATAGTAAATGTTGTTCGTCTTGGAAAGACCTTTCAAATGACACTACAAACATAACTATTGGAGCCGGGTACCATTCTGCAAAAAAGTATGTATATCTTCGTACACAACCAGATCTGAGGCTGGTGGCCATAGTAAAAGTTGTTCATCTTGGTAAGACCTTTCAAACGATACTAGACACATATCTATTGGAGCCGGGTACCATTTTGCCCATTGTCCATCGCGGGAAGAGCCTGGATGCGGGCAGCGCAGGACCGTTCACTATGAAAAACCTTGGGGGAGGCCTTTGTCCAGCAGTGGACGTCATTTGGCTGAAACAAACGAACGAAGGAACATCGCATAACTTGAAATAGTATGCATATGAACTCTCCCATCGTTCAAACAACTATCAGCGCAGACCAGACCAATCAAGCTCAATCATATAATAAACAGCGCATTATAAGGAATCATGCACATCTTCATATCGGCACAAGCGATCCATTATGAACATGCAGCGGCTGATACAAAACACGTGCGCGTGCGCGTATTTGTATTCTAATACCTATAAGATACCGTCGGCAGAAGGTATCCCTTTATAAATTAAACTAAATATTTATAAGTTTTAATGATGATAAAATAAATAAATAAAAATAAAGTAAACGCTATGTCCTTAGACTATGATGGATCAAATGGTTCAGGCCTATCACTAGGTGGAGCGACGATCTGGTGAAGGTCGCGAGAGGTACCAACCGGTCGTTGTGAAAATTCTTGGAGGAAGCCTTTGTCCAGGAGTGGACGTTGCAGCTGAAACGATGTCAACTAAACAATCATTTTTCAAACAGTGGACATAATAAGAATCAATGTAGGTAGAGTCTCATGGTTGAGCATACTAAGTTACACAAGTCGTTGTTCTTACAATCAATACAATCTCTGCATGCTCATGGCACATGACCTGTGCTCTGCAGTATAACATAATATATCCTAACTTTACTACGACTCAAGTTAATATATAAAATGTTTAATGGTTGCATTTTACTAATTGCATTGCATATTTATATTCAATTTAGGAAAATTTGGTTTAGGTCAGTTCTAATTTGCCCTGCACATTCCAAAGATCAAAGAGAACGCCCACATCTGCTGACAGTACTTTCGATACGGTCTGTTTGCAAAGATTTGTGCGCAAGCGCATCGCAATTAAGAAGACGTTAATAAATCGACAATTATGTGCCCAATTGGGACGGAGATGTGTTAATCATTACCACACGAAGATATTGACGTAAAATTGCAGTAAAATATGCGTATTATTTATGCAAAACCTATGATTTTAATCAGAGCTATAGTATTAGTTGTATTTCAGGCCTAACCTTTAGTGCCAAAAGTAAAGATACCAGTAACAGAATAGGCCTTACTGCATATTTCAACAATGATGAAAACTTCACAAATGAAATAGTACTGACAACTAGACTTAAAACGACAATAGCCCAATGGTGTCTGTGTCAGACTACCGATTCCGGAATTGCCGAGGATCGGTAGTCCAAACCCCGTAGCCGCTGGTCTATTATACTCTAACACAAGCGTATTACAATTTAGATCGAGGGGTTAGGTAAAAGGAATTTTTATTGCACAAATTATTCTTGACTAAGAGCTGGTGAACGCCAGACCTACGTCATTTTATAAAAGCTGAAAGTTTGATAGCTGCCAAAGTCACGAACGATGACCCAAACTTCATGATTCATCAACATACGCTGACAAACTTTCAGGTTTTATAAAATGACGTGGGTCTGGCGTTTACTAGCTGTTAGTCTATAGGTAGGATCTCTTCTATTACTATCCCTCTAAATTATTATCACATCCAGATTAACACGACCGGATTAACTAAAACTTATAACCCCAATCATAGATTACGGCACAAATACAAAACGGGTATTTCGGTATTACGCCCAATTAGTAATTGCTGGAAATGCCGACAGGATGGCATAATAAAGTTGCAGTTAATGAGACAGGGCGTGTGATGGATCTAATCAGCACGTTTGACGTAATATGCGTCATCCTGACGCAAAGGGGGTAAGACAAGCCAAATTATTAACGTAATCAAATGACGGTAGCATGATCTGATAAATTCGTTGTGAATGAAAATGTTATTTAGATTATCATTCAGAAATGTTTATGAAATGGTTGTAATTTGGCTATACGGATTTTAAAAAAGTATTCAAATATTTAATGTGAGTTAATGTTACTATTCATCTACGATACTAGGTATATTTTGAAACTTACTCACAGATCTTAAAAATTATATTGTCCGTTAAAAGGTTAAGCAATATGTCAATCAGGCTCATGAAGTCTGACATCGGGGTAGTTTTGAACTCACATTTCGAATAAAGACATCTGCCAAATCGTTGGATAAAGAAATTATTGTATAAAATTTTTCTTATGATAATTACTACCCAGTTAAATATCGTTACAACTATATTAAGCAATAGAGCCTTAAAAATTGTCTTAAATTGATTACCGTTAAAATTAATCAAACACCCGATTATTTCCATCTAATTAAGCGTCGACAATACAGTTTCGTTTTAGCTACGTCCCCGTTAGAAGTAATTATTTTTAACCACTTTTACTCCATCGATATTTAACTTTTAAGAATTAAACTTTATAATTAAGAAGCGATCGCGATAACTAATCCAGGCTTTGTCAGGGTGAGGGAAAATATCTAATTTGTGAGTTCGAATTGGACATAATTTATTGTAGAGCTACGGACACTTGATAATTGTGATGTTGTAACACAATGTATGACATCAAAGTTAGTAAAACTAAGTTACATGAAGTTGAGAAAGTCGAAGTTGAAGTTATAAAATATGTCGAATTCTCAGTACGAATTACTTATTTTCAAGTTTTCAAGAAGTCAACATAACGAGAATACGCACATTTATAGTTAAGTAAACGCAGGAAAATCTACGTTAAAAGAAGGTATATACAGGGTGTTAGGTAAATGGGTATATGAGCCGACACTAGCCCATGTTAACATGGGCATATAAATGGTATGGTGAAGTCAGAAAATTGATATCTTCATTTTAATTATTTTAATTTTCATACAAATCGTATTTTATAAAATTTATTTTGTATGTAAATAAAAAATAAATAAAATGATGATATCAAATTTCTGACTTCACCATACCATTTATATGACCATGTTAACATGGGCTAGTGTCGGCTCATATACCCATTTACCTAACACCCTGTATACGATGACGACACAAGAGGAAAGTATTGTGGCACGTAATCCAGATTTAATGAGTCCGATTTTGCAACAAAAATCTGTGGACGACAGTACTTTAAGTATGGACTTTAAAAGAAAAAGATTGAAGATCTCTAGGTACTCTAAATAATCGTTCGAAATTCTCACCAGTCAATTGTGTCGCTAAGATAAATGATGACCAGCTCGTTCCAAACTAATCGACCCAATTCTAATTTCTCAATTCACTGGAGACTGGGGCGAATCAAGTTCGACACGGTCTGATGTTTACACTTTTCTATTCATTAAATGTTTGGGATTGTCGCTTTGGGTTGGCTTGCTCGGAAATAAATCGACTTAATTGTATATTTTTTATTGTAAATGCCAGAAAGATAAAGCGATAATGGTAAGTATTTTTGATTCGATAGAATCGGATCTTGAAGTCGTGCACGAAAACCCACCATTTTCAAATTCTATATTCTATTAACGTTTTTTTAAACAACAACTCAAAAGTATTTCAGCATCTCACTTTTCACAGAAAATATAATAAAAAAAAATATCTCATAGATTTTGACTCATCATCTCAAAAATTTAATACCGGCATCAATGCTTTGTTTTTGTGTTGGTAAGATAATCAGATTTGGCATTCGTGTATCCAAACAGGATGTTGCTAAATAGTGGATGTGGTTCTTTAAACAAATTACAATAAACTCATTAATATTAATTGACCTTACTGAAAATCCAAAGAGCCGAAACAATTGTTACAACAAACTCATGACAAAAGATCATCAGCATCCTCAAATATAATATTTGGATGCATTGGTCACGTTCCGAATGTGTTTCAACTGTTACATAATTAACAATAGAGCAATTAAGCGGGCGTATTCGCCGAAACGTTTCAATTCCGCGAGCAGTGTCCACCGCGAACAATTGTTCGGCTGATTCTGCTGACCAAGTTTTTGCTGACCACCTTTATATTGAATTACGGGAAAGATATTCACAGCTGTTTCATTCGGTGGACATGGTCACCGATATTGGACAGGTTGCGACGACTTTTAATATTAAGCTTCGGAGTCTGGTTATACGTATTGGTATTTTATTGTACGAGTAAGTACCTAAATTTAATGCTGATAGTAGATTTTGCACAAACTCTTGATTGTTCTTTTTTTTCTATAATTATGTGTTTTTTAACAACCGAGGCTATAATCCTGGACAGGCCTATGTACTTACATTATAAACGCCATAACGTAGTACCTAGTCACTTTTATCACTCAAGAGCTTAATCAGTGATTTTAACTCTACATTGCAGGATCATTATAAACAGGACAGGAAATCCCTAACTGTTGTAAGGCAGTGTCCGGCTTAAAATTTACACTATCACACTTACCAGTGCATCTGTGTGATAGAGACCTAAAATATGCATATAAGTATCTAGGTATGTGCATATTTTAGGTCTCTATCACACACATTTACCCCACAAACAAACCCATAAATTATGTACCTATTTACTCGATATAATGTTTACGTATTCAATACAAAACTGAAAGCCTACTGCTACGTATTGCAATGGAAAAGCTATCAATAACAAAAGGACATCATTATCTCATTATATCAAACACCCTCGCGCCCCATCATTACGCGACTATACGTCGTTATAACACTATGACACACGTGTCGTTTGTAAACACAGTTTGAAACTATTACTGGTATAATGCTGACACAATACGGATAATTTTATTACCAATAGTTGCCTATTAGTGTTGTTTACTTCTTTCGTTCGTGCATCGTTATACGCCGGTCACATAAATGCTTTTAGTGAGCGTTTTTACATGGAAATGCAAGTTATGATTATGTGGTTGTTTCATTATGACTTGTTAAAAAGCTTGTATTTTAAATACAGTATTATTTTTTCTCTGTTTACAATATCACACCAGTAATTATGAAGTCTCATTTTACATGAAATATTTTTAAAGCCGGTCAAATAAATTCAAATAAACACTATAATCCGGGCGTTTTCAAGGCGAGAGTGAATAGGCACTTACAGGGCAGTTATGTACCATCCTAGACTGCATCTCACTTAACACCAGGTGCGATTGCGGTCAAATACCTGCCTTGTCTAGCATAAAAAAAACCAAATTCAAACTGTGTTTATTGTGAAATCACAGGTACATAAGTCAGGTCATTAAATTTGTATGATAGATCAGCTGTGTTCCGCCGCATGGGCATACAATAATGGTAAGATACATGATTGGTCAAATTACATTTTAAGAAATTGATAGTTAAAAATCTATAACACAATAAATGATACAATTAAAATACAAGTCAAAACTTTATAAATAAACTACTACATAAATAACAAATTATACAATGTCTCTAGATTTCATCCAGACATAAAAAATGCTGTATATCGTGCTATTGACACTCATCCAATTCCGAAGCTTATAACACTTCCGCTGTCGCTGCCTCAGAGAAGCCTTATATCTTTACACTTTAGTACCAGAGGTGATAAACATTGAGGAAAGAGGTTTAAAAATAGGTATTTTGCTATCAGACTAAAGACAGTTTATTAAAAAGTCACTTTGTTCGAGTGGGACGTCGAATTATTGAAATATCTACATAATTATAAGTGACTTATGCCCGTTTTCACCATCAATCCCTATTTTTTAAGTGATCCCTGTGGTAACACATAATAGGAATTTTGTTTTCATAGGGGTCACTTAAAAAATAGGGGTTGATGGTGAAAACGGGCATTAGGGTCTCTATCACTATCTCCGAGAAGTTCTAAGTAGTTACTTCCCTGATTAACGCTTTTTAACATGTAAATGTAAGATGTATTTTAGCGTCAAATTCTTGTCAGTGTCATGGTTTCGTTGCTACTAGCTACTAGTAGCCTACTTGACATTATTTTAGGTACACAGAGATGGTGAATGTGGCCCTTATATCTAATGCCTACCTCATTAGGTAATAATGGATATTCACCTCATGTAATGCTCGTTTTCCATTTATTAATAAATGTTTTATTAATAATATCTATTTTTACATACATGGTGCTCAAAGGTTCGTAGACCCTGCCCTACGCTAAAGCGACTGCACTAATAAATGCAGTTATTTAAGATCAGAGTCTTGAAGGAAATTGCATTTACTTATCGCTTGCGCCTTTTGACGCATTCTCACCTCTCGTGTTACCTTGCTACTAATGACTCAATTATGCAGCGAACTAACTCACTAAACGGCGAACACTCCACACTATCCTGCCAAACGAAATCAAGTCTAACATCAAGGATTTAAAGTTAAAATTCAAAAGTTTAAAACACTCCCTCGCTGAAACACATCGCATGAAAGTTATAATGTTAAATCAAGCTTTTTCCGACTTTAATTACAAGGTGTAAACGTGATATTAATTATTGAATTGAGTAAGTGTTTTGTGAACGTGAATGTAAATTTTGTTAAGGGGCTTGTTGAGGTTTTATCTTTCCGACAGAGATTTTCGCTTGTAGTAATTTTCCATTTCAGTTAACACTTTCAAGCGTGTGTTTTTAGGCATTTCGCGTTGTATTTCCCTTTAAAGTTTACCAAGGTCAGCAATTGACAAGTTAAATTTTTAATCCTCTAACTGTAAATACCTACATAGTTTCCGTTTTACCCCTAATTATCATCATTAGGTCATATTCTAGTCTCTACTGAGTAACGTCTTTTCTAATTTACCTACAGCAATTATATAGGAGGAGGGTTATATTCTATCTTACTTTGTAATATTATCTGAAATGGATTGATCGAATTTGACATTTCCTTAGCTATAAGTTGAACAAGGGAATGATTTTCCAAAATACACTCGACGTCAAATAAATCGCACCTCCCGCGACAAGCATTTTCAAACGTATGCATCCCCACTTCTCACCAATATTGGTACCATTTAAAAGCCTAGTTCTAACCTTCATTTCATTAAAGGAAAGGTTTTTACCCCAAAAATGTGTCTTTAGAAGGATCCAGAGTCACTTCTTCAAAAAATAGGTAGTTACGCTAGAGCCAACTTTTATGGCTATAAAACTGTTAAGTTGGGTTTAATTGCTATCCATCTGTTAAAGAGGACACGTGAAATCATTATTTAGTTTTATAACCATAAAAATTGGTCTAATTGATCCCATAGGTGGGCCCAAAGTGAGGTATTTTTTCAAGTCACATTTATGGTATATGCTAATAATTTATTAAAAAATTAAATGTGTTTTTCTTTAAGGATATTTATTGGGCTTTCAAATAACACCAATATTGTTGGGGCACCATGATTGTGTCAGAAGAAAATCGTTAAAGTTCGCGTCACGGAAGGTGCGGTTTATTTGATGTTGAGTATATTTAGATTGACATCTATTAACTACAAAAAGAGTCTGACATCGAAGTCGAATCTGGTAAAAACTAACCATTTAATAATTAAATTATAAATAAACGTCGTGGGTTCGATTCCCGCCTTAGGCAGTTCGATTTTTTCAAGTTGTTTATTTATAATTTAGTTTGGTAGCCGACTCTAATCTCTAAGAAAATTTTAATAACCATTTAATAATTGTTATCGACTGGTGTGTAAGTAATAAAACCAGCGCTTTTATGCGTCGGTAATAGTCGGTCATTCCATGCACATGTCCCAAATTAACGCGCGGCGGGTAACATGGAACTTTACTGCTTACAATTATTTTACGTGGTTCATTACTCTAACTTATACAGGGTGTAACAGACAGGTAAGCCCTAAATAGTGCATCCACGCCATACATTTCAAAATGGGAAAAGATTACGATTTTCCCGGAAAATTCTCTATTTTCCAAAAAAAATTAAGTTGTATTTGAAAATCAATGGTAATTTTGTTGACGTAAATAGCTCTGTAGCTCTAACACCATGAACATATTTTACAGATGCATAAGTGGGTGGATAAAATAAAAAATCTGTAAATAATGTTGGCCTTGGGTAAAAACTGATCATTTATCAAGTAATAGATAAAATACCCAGGCTATTTCCAATCTGTGTCATACATGAATAAGCGAAATCCTTCAAAACCTTTGTGTCAAAATATACCTACAACTATATTTAGAAAGTCTAGACTCAAGAGGTAAAATTGTATCAGACAGAAAATATATTTAACGAAAAATTTATATTTACCCATTTCGAATGAATAATACCTAGACAGAATTCTATGTTTAATTTTTCAATAAATACTTATGAATTTACATACCTACTTAAACAGACTGTTTTTAAGGTTGGTTCTTCCCGCACTATGTTGATAAATAAAGAGATTGATTTTCCTCAATAAAAAAGTTAAATATTAATAGTGCATGAAACGTTGATTTATTTAAATAAAAAACTATAGACGTCAATGATGAAAAAACTGTTTGTAAAACGATATACGCATCCGCATGAGAGAACAAAATAAAATTAACATAACAAAGACGTTGTGGCCATACAAGTTGAGGGGAATTATACCACTGGGGATGTAGTAGGTATCGATATTTCAGCGATGCATCGATAAATTGTGGAATACATTTTCCAGTATTCTCAAACAAATTGAGCTCACAAGTCTTGGTAATGCATATTGTTTTACAAATCTCTGGTAAAGTTCGTTCGTTTTGGCCAAATGACGCCCAGTGCTGGACATAGGCCTCCTCCAAGGATTTCCATAACAAACGGTCCCGCGCTGCCCATTTCCAGGTAGAGTCATGAAAATTAATAGCTCTAAAAAGATTAGAAATAATGTGGGATTTTTTTTAAATTAGTCCAGTAGTTTCCGAGCTTATTAAATACCTACAAACAATAAAATGTTTTCTCTGTATAATATTAGCGTAGATTAATATAGTAATTGGATCGCTACTCAGCTAATGAACAGATCAAGCCACCTTTAATCCTTAATAATCCTTATCCCCTTTATTATTTACTTAACATAGAATTAATTAAACACTACTGTAGTACTTCACGGCTCAAAACTATCAATCCACAACGGCTACACGATAAGCACTTTACGTTGAAACAAATTGAAAAGCAAATAGGTAAAAGGCTTCGCCGATAAAAACGACGAACTTTTTCAATTACAACTTGCATGGGTACATGTCTGGATGGTAAGTGCGGGGTCATTGAACTTACCTACTTGATTTAATACTACTTGCGAAGAAAATAGAAACTGTAGACTGTATCGTGAACTTGCTGCCCAGACAGACTACAGTTTGTTGTGTCTAAATTTGACGACGTCAAACGATATTAGCGATCAGTTTTTTTCCGGGAAACTTTCCAGTTTTTGCAAACCTTTTTTGGATTGAATATTCAATCATGAACACAAAAAAGAAATCTATTTATTGTAATCACTGTTCTTGACTTTTAGGGAGAATAGAACGACGAACAGTACTTGAACCTACTCTTATAGGTACTAAATATTTTAAATAATTGTTATGATTTGTATGCTGTATGTTAACGACAAGGGGTCTAATTGACTATTAGCGCCATTTTTATGAATATATTTTTTACATATTTTTTCCTTCAATATGACGGATAGTTCATGTTTAAGTATTTATCTATGTAAAACTACTAAAATGTATTTAATACACACTACGTTACTGAATTTTTTTAGAGTGTTAAAATAAGAAAGACAAAGAAGTTATGATACCACAGTTCCTAAAACAATCGCTAACTAAACAGTAAAACACTTTTCTATTTCGTATGCAGATAGTTGTGGAGTGGCCAGTATTCTATTATACTCCGATTCACTACGCTTGCCCATTGTATAAGGTGCCTGGGCCCCACTAGTTGGTTATCTCGCGCTAGGGCACTCGCGAAAATTAAATCTCTATTAAAATTTCTGAAAAGGGACAAAACTTTTATCAGTTATGAACTTTCGTGACATTTTGCGAAGAATTATTATCGTCTTATCTTCCGCACAGTTTTCAGGGGAGCGAATCCAAGTTTGTGTTTGCGTTCGCTGCAGTTTCATTCAATTATGCTTTTTATTAGATTTCTATGAATATTCAATAGGTTTATGTTTCTATCACCACACTGTATGTCACATTATTTTGCTAGCAGAGAAAAAAAAAATTACAGTTTTGGTTAGTAAAATAGCTGGAAAACAATTTCATAAACAAGCCAAAAATGAAATCCTACCTTTTTAACTTAATATACTTTTTTGATATTTTATGTTTTGCTGCATGTTCAAAAGGGTTTCTTGCACCCAAACTCACATAAACATTACTAAAAATACCATCATAGCTAAATTATAAAATAAAGATACTTACCTTTACTTAAATATTGGAAAAGACTAGCTGACATAATTAAAGAAAGATACAAAACTTCAAAATTTACCACAGGTAGTAAAATGACGTCACCGCCAATGTTACCTTTTAAAGTTTAGACATAAACTCCTTTACGACCAGAAAGCTTATTCGCAGCCGTCATAATTTTAATAAATGGTTGAGTGATAAAAATAATAAAACGCCATCTGAAGCACAAAAAAACAGCCATAAAAATTAAACTGAAAGGCAACTGAAACCGCGTAAATTAGTCGGCATTGTTTTCCTCCCAGCGGGCCGCGGCGCAAAACGTAAAAGTTAATTAAATAAAAATATCACTCCAATCGCGGCGAGGTGCCAAACACCAATCAGCAAATAAAGAACCGCCAGTAAGTTAGCTCGCCTATCGCAAAGGTTTCGATTCATTGTCACGTCTCGATTTGATTGGACGTGCTTTGATACCGATACCCGGGATATTGATCGTTCGAATTTTAATATTTTTTACTTCCTTCTATTCGATTCTATCCATTGCGGTTTGCTGATATTTTATAGCATCCTTTTTTGTTTTGGCAAGTGCCGTGCTGTGTTCCAATGTAAAAGGCATGTTGCAATTTATTGGGTTTCTATTTCTATGTACAAAATTTGTTAAAAATATTAGAAATAGCCTAATACCTTGCCTTGCTAGCTTGAGTACAGGTTGTTAGTTATTCTCGAGTCGTGACCTACATAACCTAAATAGATGAATACTGGCCATTTTATAGGAATTGAGGGGAGAACCTAGTTTATGCTACCGAAAATAGCATAAGATTTCGAGCGATAGCAGTTGGGTATCAAGTTATTTCTAACGGTCGATGTAAATATTACAGAAGGTTTGATATAAGGCTGGGGTTAAACTTTGTTTGAATCGAGGCGAATCCCCAGGGGACGAGAATAGCACCTACAATTTGCTCTCTTGGCTTTTCAAACGTAACTTTTAACTTTGTATGTCATGTCTATGTAATATACAGGGTGCCCAGAGAAGTGACGTCAGCTAAATACCGATTTAGTGTAAAATTCATGACATTGACATAATGGTGCTTTATGTATTAATAGGAATATGACTTGATCAAATTCAGAAACGTGGGATGAGGCTCTACATTCCTAATTCAAGATGGATCTGTCATGAGTTCAGAGCGAAATTGGTACTTACTTCTCGATAAAAAGATACTTCGGCCTAAGTGGATTCAATGTTAGTTGGACGACATATCGTAATAAAAAGGGAGTAAGAGAATCCCTTTGAATAATGTAATGACGTAATTCTATATAATTTTGCAACGATGCCACGCGTAACGAGCCAATAATAATCATGTTGTTTTCTATCAATGTCGCAATTGCCGCAATGAACGCAAATAGCCCGACACAAATATGTCAGTTGTCGTCGCGAGGGCGTGACGTCACGGCGTTATTTTTTGCCTCCGTGACGTGCGCATGACGATTCATTCATTATGCCCTGAATGTGATCTGTTGGATAAAGCGCTTCTAATTGTTTCCGCGTCTCGCAATCGAAACGCGGCCGCAGACTACGGGATTTCGCATCGATCGTTTATGGCATTGCATTGAAAGCTACGATAATGTCATTATCATGGCGTATGAGAGGAAAGGTTTAAAATGAGAATGAAAAGGAGTTATGAGTTATTGACAGGACACTTTAGGCACAAGATAGTCAAGAGAGTGTGTGATGACTGGAAGAGTTTGACGCAGACCGTCCCATTCGCATGTCGTCACGAATTAAAAACTTACGAAATCCGAATAGGATCGAATGCGAATAGGACTGGATGAGAATGGGACCGAATGCGAATAGGACGGTCTGCGTCAAACCCCACTTGACTCTAATGAAGCATTAAGCCTTTGCTAAAAGTAAAAAAAATAAAATAAAGACAATTGCAAGTTTGCAACAGAAGACGTCAAGTTAAACACTGCAAGTTAAATATTTCGATGCGCTTCTGACTGTACACAGTTACTCATTTTCAGAGCATTAAAAAACTTTGTAGTAAAATCCTCTCTATTCAACAAAATATTTGCTTACTTTGTCAAAGTAGGTACGTAGTATACTTTCGTTTTATTTCTTATCATTTGCGCGAATCTGCTCACTCGTTAGTTGTCTTTACAACAAAATTGGATGGAAGATATTGCTTCAGCTATAAATCCAAGCTGCGCACAATAAATACGGGTTTATTTAAAACTTCGCTCTGTTTGTTGTCTTTGATAAGTTTTGTTAATGTATCTTCATTGTTACAGAGATTATAATAAAATGTAAGAATTCTTACAATAGATTTAATATTAGAATACCTTGGACGCAGTTGCATACGTTTGGAAGAAAGGGACTGAATAGCATGCATGCCATTACCAGCTTCTTGGTCCAGAAAGGATCTACAGCTATTGAAAATGAGGTAGATAAAATAATACGTGTAGAAATGAAGAGTAGATAAGGTAATGTGCATAATATGTTACATCTTAAAGGTCCATTCATACCCGTAATACCAATCTAAATTAATTTCTGACTGTTAAATTTGCTATTCCCTGTAACTACGAGTCAAAATTTTACTTTATTAAACCTCATTCTTGTTAATTAGTTATCCCACCAAAAACATTCTGTAAAAAACTAGCCAAGTCTCGATGGAGCTGCTTGTTTATCTCTAAAAAGTAATGAAATCTAGACAAATCGTGCCAAGTCTATGGTTCCTTACTGCGATTTCTTTATTATTATAGTTATTGTTGTGTGACTTGGCCGTTGTAGGGTGACAAAACCAGGTGCTCCATGACACCATTGCACCAATCTGTCGCCAGAACCGCTACCCATTGTCGATGGAAAATTGCCACTTGGAAAACGTTGATTCAACAACAACCAGTCAATTGTAGGTTTAATAAAGCTGCGTATTTCAATAATACATATGTATGATTATCTTAATAAAGATTGTTCAACGGCCAAGTCACACAACATTAACTATATTAATAAAGAAATCGCAGTAGGGAACCATAGACTTGGCACGATTTGTCTAGATTTCATTACTTTTTAGAGATAAACAAGCAGCTCCATCGAGACTTGGCTAGTTTTTTACAGAATGTTTTTGGTGGGATTTCACTTCTTTTTGTAGAATGTGGCATAATTATTTAACGTTGTCGTCCTTTAATATTATCGACATTTTTTTACGATATTAAACACAGCGACCTTTAAAATGGACAACGAATCAGAATTGTTTTAATAATAACTTAACCTTAGCGAACCTCACGACACGATATTATAATAAACGAAATCAACCAAATTGAAATTACACAACATTCAACTTAATCGACGGGGGGTCTAGAAAGGAAAAAAAATCTGGACACCGCGGTGCAGAAAATCGACGCTCAAAGTGCTAGCGCCATCTAGCGGTGAGCGGTACAGGCGAAAACCACGGTGCCGGTGTGGCGCTAGTAGTATTGATTATAAATGTGGTGTTACTCCAGATCTTCGATTTTCCTAGTTTTTATAGTTTTCCCTTTATGTGGCCATTAAACCCTAACTCTGTACCAAATTTCAGCTCTCTGAGTTTATGGGAAGTACTAGTTCTATTTTGATGATCATCAGTGAGTGAGTGAGTGTCATAAATGCGAAACTTTGCTTTCGCTTAACTTCGGAACTAAATGACCTACAGACTTGAAATTTTGGATTTTAAGTATGTGATTATAGCTTACTAGATGACGAAAATTTCTGCGTTCTGGTCTTATGCAGAGGTTCTCAAATAGGGGCCTGAAAATGCGGCGAAATGGTTCCAGTAAAGGATGGTACGGCAGTGTTTGCTTCGCGCTCGACTTGGCGGGGGCACTGCCGTGCCCCCAGATGACTACAAAGAAACAGAGAGAAATGGAACAATCCTGTTACTAATTAAAATTCCCTGTCAAATCATAATTACTACATTACATTTGTCAGACGCGTGTCTCTGCATCCTCGTAAGAATAACCGGGGTACGAATATAGTTCGGACAGGTGCGCCGTTTCATGAAGTATCACTGTTACAGTCAAAACTCATAATCGGTCAAAACCACTTTAGACTGGAAAAATCAGTCAAAAGTGATATTGACCAAGGGCATCAGTCAAAACCAAGCGCGTTAGTCTATATCACTTTAGAGTGCAAACATTATAATATTCATCCGACCGAACAAATTGATAAATAATCTACTTATCTTTGACCTGACGAATACCCAGATTTCTTAAAAGTAGTAGGTAACTAAGGTAGGTGTGATCATTTTGTATGCACAATTCACAAAAATGTTACACTTTAAAATGGTTTAAAACACATTTTTATGATTTCCAAGTAATTTCCACTTTGTATGAATATTGAGTAATTGGTAAAATTTTAAATCAGGCTAAACGACGTACTGACTGATATTTTGCACTCAAAAGTGATATTGACTAACGCGCTTGGTCAAAACCACTTTTGACTGATTTTTGCAGTCAAAAGTGGTTTTGAACGATTATGAGTTTTGGCTGCAACGTCACTACAATGATGGCGGCGCATTCAGGTAGGTAAGACAGGATACGTCTTCAGCTTATTTTAGACGAGAACGATAAAAATCTCGCGAGTAAAATTTTTACGGCATGTGAAATCAGTTGGTAGCGAGTGCCGGAATAATTTTATATCCAGACGCTTTGGAGTATAAAATGAGTGTTTTTATATTATGTGTACCGGATATGTTTTGCGGAGAAAATGTATGTAATGGGTGGGGCCTAATGAGATAATTAAGCACGTCTGAGTATTTTGTTTGTACAGTCGCGGAATGAAAAGGTTCGTCACCTTAGTGTCGGTTTTCGCTTGCACTAGGTACTGTAAGAGTCAAACCTGCCAACATAACAGTGCAAGAAACAGTGCTGCTAACATTTAAATAAATATGACGTTTGCTAACGAATAAGGTTTTGCTTGTTTATTTTTCTATCCCATCAGTGCAATGCAATGATGACATTGACCAATTGACAATAGTTTTTTTTATTTAATAGAAATAATAATGGCAGGTTGAACCAACAAGAAGGTTTTAGTTTATCAATCATCATAATCTTCTTGACAAGATAAATCGTCAAACAACTTTGATCTGAATAATTTTGAACTTTACTGACGAACAGTTAAAGATTATTTTCTCTAACTCGAGATCATTCTGTAACATAGTTTCAAAAGGTAATATGTGCTCGCGATTCGTTGAAGGAATCAATTTGAAAACTGACGAACCTTTTCATTCCGTGACTGTACAAACATTTTTGACACGAATAGGTAGTTGTGTAATTTGGCTTGTAGGTCAAGGATCTGTTGAATTTTCAAAAGATATTTAGAATCTGCTAATTTTATGGAAAATAACAGGAATGAAATCAAGACGTTCGAGTATTCATCCTTACCATCATTATTTCAGCCACAGGACGTCCACTTTTGAACATAGGTCTTTAAACCAACTTGAGAATGATACAATAACAAAATCTTCTCTATAGTTTTAAGGCGGCATGTATTTTTTATAAGACGAAAATGGAAACATTATCACGCATCTACTTAGGTTATGGGTACCTACTCGTATAACATAAAGATGAGATCAGGTTTATGAGCACTTTACAAAAACTTTAGGAAAATAACCACGTCATATGATAAAATTTTACGGGTCCTAAGTTTTCAAATTTCAAATTCTCAACGCAGTTTTCAGTCTTTTCTCAGTTACAAATATTCCATAACTTCCAGTATAATCGGTTTTCGCCCTGCGCTAATTGAGGCTGGAAATATTGGTGAAAATTAAATAGGTTCCCACAATGTTCAAAAACAAGGATGCACGCTTTGTGCCCGATACTTTGTACGGCCACTTTGGCATGGTTACTTTTGTGACCGAGCGCGGGCGCAATTTAACGGCGGTTGGGAACTTTACCAAACTAATTAAATCAAATTTTAAAGTATGTACAATTGGCAGGTCAAGTACCTACGAGTGCAGTCAGTAAACTGAAATTGGATACGATGCAAGAACTAATAGTAGTCATAAGAGTCAGCATTAAGTCAAAAAATACATGTCTCGCCTAACTCTGTAGACTGCTTAAACTGAGTTAGTAAATGTCCATAATATCTACCGATAAAGATCCACTGATAGATATAAATTAGTAAAATTACATGTTACTTGAAAAAAATAAAATTCTGTGTCGACAACTTATACAATATACAAATAACAATCTCATAGAATCAGTGACAAAGACAAATGTAATCGAATGGAGAGGCTGCGTTATGGTTAATATATGTATATCCACGTGTCCGTCATATATCTAATGGTAGAACAGCTTTATTTATTAAGGTTTAATTTAGAATGAATTTGGACCCTGTTAGCTGGAAATTAGGGTCGTTCACAGAAAAGATGATTGAACATTGTAGAATATTATTAATTCCGTAAGACAAATAGGACAAGCATCCTTCAACAAACTGGAGTGATAGATAATGCAATATTCCCTCGCTAAATTACTGAAATACCCGTAAATAATAAAGCTTAAAGACGAAGAGAAATTCTATGAATATTCTCGTTTCTAAATTTAACTTTTTGTACTATTTTTATTGACTGCATAACAGAGGAGCATGAGTAATTCATAACAGTGGCAGTAACACTGAATGAATATGCGAATACAACAGTCGTACACGATAATTCTGTCAGCACCGCATTATTTGGGGCGACGTTTTTAGTGCGGAATGACACTAGCGATATGACGGGCGCAGCGTCATATTATCGTGGACGTATCGGATATACAGGATGTTTGGGATGGGCTAGCGTTAAATTAAAACCATGCTTCTTGTTCCTATTCAAAATAGGTAACCTATTTTATTTGAAAAAAAAGTAGTACTTTTAAGTCACGGCAAAATTGAAAAATAAATAATTAATTTTAAGTCACGGCAACATTTCTATAATTTCGAGTCTCCAGAAAACCAACCTTGCACAAAATTTCTGGTGCCCTCCATTGATTTGAAATTATCACAAAATTTAAAAAATATTATTTTGTTTTAAGTCTATTTAGTTAGCGATTATAAGAAAAGGACTTTAAGAAAAGAAGAAAAACTTTGGTAATTTTCCGGTGAAAAGTGAAAATACTATTTGTGTTAGTAACCTACATTCAAATACACTGTTTACGCGTCAATAAGTTTTAGCCAATCTGTCACTTCTGCACATCCTGTATATCGCAAAGACCAGAATGCGAGGTGTAACGCTCTGATTGCTCTTCCCACTGCATATACCTAAGACGTTGACAAATATCGCTACGCCTTTGATTAGTTACGGAATTCATAGATAATGTTATGCTCCTGTTTGTGAGGAAAATAGACCACGATCTCATAATAAGATGAAGTGGTATCGAATGCAACTACGAAACTTGAATGAATAGATTTTCTATTTTAAACGCTGGTAGGGCCCAAAAGATAAGGAGACATGTAAAGTAGGGTGTCCCGTCGTTGTATGGGGAAATTTTTTTTTTTAGCTACGGTTACGCAAGAGGTGTCAAAAGTTGCGTTTTGACATATAGATTACGATTAGCATTAAATTTAATTAGATATCTGTCATCTTGAGGCCTCTACCTGTCCTTAAAAAAAATTAAAATTGCTATTTTAGGGGTTCCTAACATAAACTATAAATAATACAAAAATAGCGTTTTTATGAAATTTGAGGGTACACAATGAGTTACAGCAAGGTTTAAAATAGTTTAAAAACCAATAAATCCATAAATACTTGAAAAACAGAATTGGCATTTTGACCAGAATTAGGCATTTACGCGCGCGATTTTAATGTATTCCTAATTAATCCATGGGTCAGCCAAGATACCGATTTAATTTGAGGATACTCAATTCCTTTCTCACAGCAGGTTAATAATTTTATTACGCTATTATAAAACAATGATTGGCATCTCTAAGTGGAAGCTAACAAAAATGGCAGTCAATTTTAGAAAATCAATCATAACTTGAAAACCATTTGTCCGATTTCATTTATTTTTTATTTAAATTAAAGCTCTACGTGTGCGCTTGATATTTGTGGTATAAATTGTATCGATAAAATCAACCTTTAGTTAGTAATTAAAGGAAAATTGATTTTTTTTACATTGTTGTGATACTACTTTTTAAATCATTTTTTTACAAAATTTCTTATACTTTACTAAAAGTTTTACACAAGCCAAAAAAGTGTATTAAATTGTCTTTAATTTGATATATAACATGTATGCGTTTCATAACAAAAAATATATTTTTACTTCCGTTGAAGTTCACCATTGATAAAAAACTGCGTACAGAACAAAAACTTCAGCTAGAAAGTGTATGTAACGTACATAAATGTTATTTATATTTAATAGTATGCTAAAACTATTTAACATGTTGATTAGTATTCTGTTTAAATATAATATTTTAAAGATTTTTGGCTAGGTAGTTTTTACCTGAAAAAAAAATCAAAAAGTATATTACTACCATATATTTGCTTAATTTTTGTTAAATTTATGCTAAAAGTATGTAATATTATAACAAAAAAGTGCGGTGCTATCGCAATAAAACTTCAACAGAAATAATATCAACAGCCTCGCCGAAGAAGAACAAGTAGAAAATTTGAGAAAAACAAGTCAAAATATGAATTCTGCTAGTTCGAAAAAAACCTACTCCTCACTGGAAACAGTCTGTCATTGCCTGCAAATCATATCTTAGGGTTCCACTGCCACTGTTATTACAAAATAAAATGAAATAATTGTGAAAAAAATAGAATAGATGACAAACAGTGAAGGACTGATTAAGTGATTTTTTGAGTCATAAAAATGCCGGTAGAGCCCTTGAGACATTGTTTTATATTTTTTTAATTATTTTTACGGTAATTTACATCTTATGACGCAACTTTTGAGGGGTCTTGTGTAGCGATAATATAAAAAAAGATATTTCGGGACACCCTAATGTAAAGTGCCCCATATGGGCTAGCTTTTTTTATTTACTAACTATATTTTGACGGTCATAAGTGCCACTAGTGGTCTAAATTGAATAAAATATTTTTGATTTGATTTTATTTGAAACCTAATTTCAATCTGAAAATATTTGACGCGTTCTTACCATATCTGACAGGTCAAAGATGCATTTAAGTCAGCATTTTGTCAAAGAAATTCGATACAACTTTACGTGGATGACTTTATTCGTCGTCAAATAGAAAATCTAAAATGTTCTACAAAGGTTTCAAGACAAAAAGAACAATCGCTGGTTGAAGCAAAATTATATACAGTTGACAAATACAGTCGCGTCTACTCGGCTCTAGCCAATTCACCAAATGCTGTGCGTTGCATGTACAGTCACGATCAATAAGATGCACACGTGTTTATTCCTATGTTTGAGTAGTAAAGTTCAAAATTGAATGCAATACCGCATATAGGGATATTCGTGCATGTATCAGATAAATTTTCGCGGCTCTCTTGCCAATGGCAGACAATAAATGTTATGAATGTCCCACAGGATGAACTTTGACCTAAACAATATTGTGTCACAGTTTTACGATGAGTATTATGCCTTTTTTGTGCCGAATTATAATCTGAAATGTAGCGGGCTGTCTCATTATTCGTTGTTATGGATGATTTAGTGTGGAGATTATTAGGTAATTTCAGTTGTCATATTATGCAGATCTCTTGGCTTTGATCCTAAATTTTGAAGATAATATCATTCGGTTGACTAATCATCTTGGGGATTTATTAATTTATGATGTCAAGCGTTGAGATTGATGAAAAATTGCACTTTAAATACTTTTTTCAGTTAGCTAATTTAATGTAAGTTAATCTTCTAAAGATAACTTGTAAATATGTACCTATATTATTATACCCTATGGAACAGCTCCCCAGGAGTTGTAGCAGTGGGAACAAGAGTTCGGAAAAGTCTTGTTTGTCAAATACCTACCTTATTTGTATTACGTACTTGATAATCTTTGTACTTAGGTTAATGTACAAAGATTATCATATTATATTATCATCACCTCAGCCATAGGGCGTCCACTGCTGAACATAGGTCTCCCCCAATGCTTTCCATGTTAATCGATTGGTAGCAGCCTGCGTCCAGCGCTTCTCTGCTACCTTTACGATGTCGTCGGTCCACTTTGTTGGTGGACGTTCCACGCTGCTTATCATATTAATAACGTTGCAAATTTTGATAGAAATTCACTTGCTTCATAGACTTAGAGAAGAGACAGATAGAATTGAGAATAATCACCTGAATATCTTAGTAAGTTTAAGATGGAAAAAAATCCAGTAATTCTTTTTTTTTTGACTCAATCATAAAACAAGTAACGTGAGAAGCTAAAACGTTACATTACTAGAACACGGGACAGAGGAGCTCGGTTTATGTTTCTAACACATGGGTGTTAATTAAAGTTTTAATTAATAGGCAAACAGTATTTGTACTGCGGTCAAGTATAAGTTTGAATATTTTGTATCGTTATCAAAGAAATATCTATGGAAAATTCCTGTTTTACTATTTTTATCTGCCTTAGTTATGGCACAATTATTCTCAATTTTTAATTGAATATTTCAAAAACAATGGAAAGTAGAATGTAAGTTCGCGTCGGTACGCTGTGGAGAAAGGTTGTGCGCATTCACGAACGTTAAAAATCGAGTCTACCCACAATGGTTCTTAAAAAGTGTGCCAAGTGCAAAAAAAATGTTACTAAAAAAACGCCAGGCCTGGAATGTAGCCGATGTCACCAAGTAGTGCATGCAGAACCTGGATGTGCCAAGCTGTCCAATAAGCAGTTGAACACGCTGAGAAACTCCCCTGGTATAGAATGGAGCTGTGAAGATTGCGTGAAAAATTTATCTCGAAGATCATCTTTCTTGATACCTGATGAAGACGAAGAAGAAGATGAATCCGGATCAGATTCCCCAACCAAACCCCAATCTATCGATACCGAAAAATTAATCCGGGATATCAGTCGAGAAGTAAAGAAAACCTTTCGGGAGGAAATAGGTAGCCTAGAAGCTTCATTAGAGTTCTTAAGTGACCAAATTAGCAACATGGAGCAGTCCATAAAAAATCAAGATTCAAAAATCAAAGACCTGGAGAATAAAAACCAGGACTTACTAAACAGGAATAAGAACCTTGAGCTGAAAATAGCAGTCATCGAGCAAGGAATGAAATCCCTTGAGCAAAAATCGCTTTCAACTTCCCTAGAAATTGCTGGATTACCCGAATCTGCCCCCAGAGATGTAAGCCAGATCCTAGTTAAGGTGGCATCTAAACTGGAAATGGATGTAAGTGACATACAGACAACGCAGCGCCTGCCGGGAACCAAGAACAGACCGGGACCAATCCTCGTAGAAATGAAAAATAAAGAGGCCCAGATGAAATGGGCTGATGCTGCTAAGGAAAAACGTTTCAACGTAGGGCTACTGCTTCCTGAAACTCCCAAGGAAAAAGCTGACAACCCCATATTTATTAGAGTAGCATTAACCAAACACCTTAAAACACTTTTATATAACGCCAAGACCCAGTTAGGAAAGTCTTATCAATTCATATGGTGTAAAGATGGTAAGGTCTGTGCAAGAAAAAACAACACAAGCAAAATTCATTACATTAAATCAATGCAAGATGTTACTCAGCTCGTAAAAAACTCCGATCAAGTGTAGGTAGTTTGTATTGTTTTTTCTTTCATCCACTAGCCTATTTAATTGTCTAAATTATCACCTAAGTAAGTGTAGGTAGTAAGGTTCCTAAATTTAGATCTTAATGAAATCACAAATCCAAGAACTTTCTAACTGTACATCTGTAGATAACTTTTTCCAGCAATTACCTAGTAAAGAGCACTTAAACCTCTCATGTATTCATGTAAACATAAGATCAATAATTAAAAACTTCCCAAAATTATTACAAACTATTCATTGTAGCAGTTTTCCACTAGATATCATTGTAGTAACCGAAGTGGGTATTTCTAATAAAATTGTTCACCTATACAACATACCTGGTTATAATATGTACTCACAATTGCGTAATAACAAACGAGGCGGTGGCATTATAATTTATGTAAAAAACTTTATCAAATTCACTTTAACTCACCATAAAACTGTTACGTTCGAAAGTTTATCTGGTACCCTTAAAATTAATGCCGATCAAGATGTGATAATATGTGCTATATATAGACCTCCATCAACAAATAAGAATATTTTTATCAGAGAACTAGACAATCACATCTCAAAGATAGACTCAAACCAAAACTTGATATTGATTGGCGATATAAACATAGATCTAAAATCCGCATCCGCATACAAAGATTCATATTTAGAAACCTCAGATCATAGAAGGGAATAGATGTGAAACGGGGGCGTGGCGCGTGTCTCCGCGATATGCCCAGAAACGAACATCGGCCGCGTAGCTAGGTTAGTCGCGATTCAGTCGTACTAAGGAAATGTTCTCCGATATTTTGGATAATGCGTCATTACGTGCAATAAAACAAGTGAAACGAAGAACTACAGGAACAATGGAGTCATTTACTACATGTACGTATTGCAAATCCATTGGTATTTTGCTTATAAATAAAAAAAACCAAACATTTTTACGAACGAATTCAGTGCCGTAACAGTTACTGCGATATCGAAATCAGTGGTGATAAAAATTCTAACACACTTGTACATTGACGATTTAGTTAGCAACCACTTTATGTCATGCTCAACTACTGCGCAATGCATTTAATTTCTTCCGATATCCACTGTCGTGTGAAAATACACAGTACGGCCGCATGTGCCGGTCGTAACATAGTGCCGTGCTCGTGTTCTAATGCGGTTTCCTATTATCGATAAATAGAAGTAAATTATAATTTTCTATTTTGTAATTTTAAATAAAAAAATGATGTGTTACTTGCGATTATAAGATTTTACAAAAAAAAAATAACAGTAGAAGTAATTAGTAACTGTCAACTATGTAATTACTATAAGAGCTAGTTGAAAGCCTAATATAGGCATTATTTTTGATAAACATATGCGGTACGCAGATCGCCATAATTAAAAAGTAAATGCGTGATAGTAGTTAATAATAACGTATAATAATAAAAAGGTTTTCATACATAAGCATTTTGTGAAATCAGTTTCGAGCCTTGCCCCTAGCGATTTAAAGTATCGATATCTTGTCGACTCCATTTTATCTTTGTTCTCTCACTAGCGTTTTCTTAGTGTGCGTCACGTCACGCGGCCATTGATTGGCCATAAGGCATGCCTTCTGGCCAATCACAGCACTTTGAAGCCGGTTGCACATGTTGTCGTAGACTCTCAGTCGCTTTGTTTTTACACAGTTGAATGTGTGTGTGGGAGCTGTGGTGGGGGAAATGTGGGGACACTGGTTCTCGTTGTAGTTACGCGCGACTTCATATCTATTCTCTTTCTATGATCTGAGGTGTGGAGTCACTAATTTTACCAGAATCGAAACAAGACTTGATATTGTTACTAAATCATGCATTGATCACATATTCGCGCGATTCCCTACATTAGCTCCGTTCTCGGCGGTGTTGGACGTCGTACTGGCCGACCACCGCGCTATTATACTGGCATGCACTGGCGAGATGCTGCCGGAATGTATACAGGGTGTCAAAAAAACAATTATTAATTATGAAACGCTCAAGAATGAATTGGATAAAGTGGACTGGTTATCAACGTGTGAGATGAGATCACCCGATGAAATCTATAGTTTTATTCGTAACTCCTTTCAGTATGCAATTAAGGTCGCGACTAAAGTAGATAGTAAATATGTAAGGAAAGATAAACTAAACAGATGTAAAATGCCATGGATTAATGAAAATATTATTCGTCTTTGTAATAAAAGGGACCAATTATTTAAATCGTGGAAAAATAGTTCAAATGATCCGGCCTTGAGACTAGAATACAATAAAGTTCGTAATAAAGTACACAAAATCTTAGAAAATAGAAGAAACTGTTATTACTTAGAGGAAATCAAATCTAATTCTAGAAATAGTAGGAAAATTTATCAAATAATTAACCAAATGCTAGGAAGGGTGACGCTATCAATTGATCAAGCAATCACAAAAGCCTTTGATGCACAAGGAATTACTCCCAAAATAATTGCGGATCATTTCGCAAACGAGTTTGATAACGCAGTCAAAGATATAATTCCTAGTTGTAAGTCACCATTAGTAGACCAGGTGGATATTTCTGAGATGGACCTTAACTGTAGTTTGTATTTGCAAAAAGCCACCAGTAAACAAATAAGTAAAATTATTGACAGACTTAGCTATAACAAAGCCCCAGGACTAGATGATATCAAAGTATCAGATATTAAAATGGCAAGGCCCGGCATTGCCACGGCTATTGCCAACCTAATTAATTGCAGCGTTAAATCTGGGAAATACCCCGATGAACTAAAAATGGGATGTGTCAGACCGATTCATAAGAAAGGTAAACGAGATCATTACTCGAACTATCGCCCGATCACATTGCTTTCCATAATAGACAAAATCGTGGAGAAATTTTTTTGCGAGCATATACATAAATTCTACGCAAAACACGAAGTTTTATACGAGAACCAATTCGGGTTTCAAGCCGGCAAAGGTACAGCAGAGTTATTGTCTAAGTTCACAGACGAGGTTAACGAGCATTTAAATAATAAAAAAATTGTAATGGCTCTCTTTATTGATTTTTCACGCGCATTTGACACATTAGAACATAGACAACTAGTTCATAAGCTCGACAAATGTGGTATACGCGGACCATTGCATAAATGGTGCGAGGACTACCTGAAAAATCGTAAATACTTTGTTAAAATTAACCAATCGTTAAGTGAATCTGTCGAGGCAACGGTTGGCACGGCTCAAGGTTCAGTATTAGGACCTCTCCACTTCTTGACCTATGTTAATGACATGAGCAATTGCCTCAGTAACTGTACTTGCTATCAGTTTGCCGACGATACGTGCCTTATCATTGCGGATAAAGACCCGCAAAAAGCTTGTGCGCTACTACAATCTGACCTAAATGCACTATTACGATGGTGTCACGATGCAGGTCTAGTAATTAACTGCGAAAAAACTAAACTCATGGTCATAAAATCTCCTTACATGAAACGATTACCGCCCAATCCCATAGTAGCTCATAACCACAACTGCCTGCATACATTAGTGTGCAGGTGCCCTCCGCTGGAGGTAGTAAATAGCATAAGATACCTAGGGTTAATAATTGATGATACTTTCAACTGGTCCAATCATGTTCAACACATTTGTAATAAATTAAGACAATTTTTGGCCAATATAATAATTTTAAAAAAGCGCATACCATTCAAAACTAAATTAATGTTGTATCACGCAATGGCTGATTCATATATTCAATATGGACTATGTAGCTATGGTCGTACGTACAAATCATACCTCGAAAAAATATATAAGCTTCAAGTAAAAAATTTAAAAAATTTAGTTTCTGTTAAAATTAAAAACCAATTTCTAGATGACGATATTAGCTTATTTCAACATTGCAAAATCTTACCCATTCATTCACAATTTAAAAACGTTTTTCTTAAACAATATTTCTTCGAAGAAATGCTACGAGAACAACGCGTTCACCCTGTATTCACTCGGGCGGTCGCTGCGGGCCGGCTGTGCACACGCCGAGCAAACAATACCTACGGCAAGCGCACAGCGACGTATTTGTTACCGCGATTATTTAACGAGTTACCCTCGGAACTTAAAAATAATATAACGCCAATTAATATCAAACATAAAATTAAAACGCATTTGCTTCTGAATATGAAATAAATGAGATGTCAACATATCGGGTATTGTTTAGATTCGGGATGATTAATTAAAGTCATAAAATATTGTAAATTAATTGAAATTATTATTGTAACCATAAGTATCGATGTAGAACTGCAACAGCATCAACACAAACCTTAGTGGTTTCCTGAATGCTGTCAAAACAAATTTTGTCTGTAATTCTTTTTATTTGGTAAATAAATGAAAAAAAAAAAAAAAAGTTAGATTTATACCTAGTTCCAAGCAAATGTTTCTAATAAAGTCTCTTTCCCACTGAGATATCCCGTTTTTTTCAGGATCAGTCATGATCCAGTAATGCTAGGTCCCGCAAAACAGGATTATGCTCGTGCTTTGTCCTCGAGATTAGAAATAAGAACTATGTAGTATCACGTACGGTGATGCCAGTTTACGCACTGTTAGTTGAGGATATATATTTTTTTTTTTTTTTGTGGGTATCTCACTTTACATCTTATTTGACATTGGTATCCGTCGTCAGTCACGATTCAGTGCTCTGCCAGTTCGCACTTCTTCTACTTAAATACGTACCCAGTGTTAAAAATAGTGTTTTTGTGTCGTCAAAATGCCGAACGAAAAACGTCAAATGAGGATAAGGAACATTTGCTGAAGAAAATAAATAAATTGGAGCAGAAGATATGGGGTGCTGAACGTCGTTCAAGCGGTTCAACAGAAGATCATCGTTACACATTACCATAATGCGAACAACCATCCCGGGTTGTCTCTTTATGCCAGTTGTGTTTTTTGTCTGAGGGTTTGCGGTTTAACGTTTGAGTTCTACTCCTACCCCTAATTCAGACAATTGGAAAAATCGCAAGTTCATCGCCTTCAACCAAAAGAAGAAGAAGAAGAACATCATCATTACACATTACCATAATGCGAACAACCATCCCGGGTTGTCTCTTTATGCCAGTTGTGTTTTTTGTCTGAGGGTTTGCGGTTTAACGTTTGAGTTCTACTCCTACCCCTAATTCAGACAATTGGGAAAAATCGCAAGTTCATCGCCTTCAACCAAAAGAAGAAGAAGAAGAACATCATCATTACACATTACCATAATGCGAACAACCATCCCGGGTTGTCTCTTTATGCCAGTTGTGTTTTTTGTCTGAGGGTTTGCGGTTTAACGTTTGAGTTCTACTCCTACCCCTAATTCAGACAATTGGAAAAATCGCAAGTTCATCGCCTTCAACCAAAAGAAGAAGAAGATCATCATTACACATACTACCATCCCGGGTTGTCTCCTTATGCCAGTTGTGTTTTTTGTCTGAGGGTTTGCGGTTTAACGTTTGAGTTCTACTCCTACCTCTAATTCAGACAATTAGAAAAAACGCAAGTTCATCGCCTTCAACCAAACGAAGAAGAAGACAGATGCAGTAAGTTCTATCCATTATTACACATACTACCATGGTGCGGGCAACCATACCGGGTTGTCTTCTTATGCCAGTTGTGTTTCTTGTCTGAGGGTTTGCGGTTTAACGTTCGAGTTCTACTCCTACCTCTAATTCAGACGAATACAGTAAATTATTTTTATTATAATATTATCATTACACATACTACCATATTGCGGGCAACCATACCAGGTTGTCACGTTATGCTAGTTGTGGTTTTTGTCTGACGATTTGCGTTTTAACGTTTGAGTTATTACCTACCTCTAATTCAGACGAATACAGTAAATTCTATTTACTTAATACAATATTATCATTACACATACTACCATATTGCGGGCAACCGTACACGGGTTGTCACGTTATTTAATTTGTGTGGTTATTTTTGTCTGACAGTTTGCGATATTAATATATACTTGCCTCCAAATCAGACGTTCGTAATGTAATGATTTATCTATATCTAAGGGTTTGCGGCACTAAAAACTTTGCATTAATAACCTACTTCAAAATCAGATGTTCGAAGTTAATTATTTTTTTAAATAATAATTACCCATACTACCATACTGCGGAGCTGTGTGATTTTTATAATATGATGGTTTGCGGTATTATCAACAATACCTACCCTCTAAATCAGACGCAGAATCCTAAAAATATTACGATACTTACGGTATTGCGGGCAACTACAACGGGTTGTAATTTTACTGACCTACTTAATTCTTCAAGTCAAGTAAGTTCAAGTCTAAGTTTTTCGGTGATAACAATTTGGCGATATTTAATTTTAAATTGATATAAACGTTAATATTACTAGGCATGCAGATAATTCGTGTTAAGTTGTTACCTACCCGCTACATATTTTAGCAGGCAGTCAAAAGGGCTGTTCCATACTTGTAAAAGTACATAAATCACATTAAAAAAAAAAAAAATGAAATAATGCATACCTACTTGTTTAAAAATTGGGAGTTGTCTTAATAAGACATAATTTGATGGGTTTATATCCACACTACCGGGCTGTGACCGGGCGGTGATATGATACACGCCAAATCGTTAGCAGGTGAAAAACCATTAGTGGCTATCGAAACATTGGACTCAGAACCCTTAGCCTCGAACCCTGCCGCCGCCGACGCTGCTGCTCTCGTTGACATCTGCGCCGCTTCCGCTGCTGCTGAAACTAGAAATCAATTAGATTCGACACCTGCAACGCTGTTGGTCTGAAACAGCTGCGCCCCTTCATGATGAGATTGTAATATTGGTGATGATCCTGTGTAGGACAAGCCTCAACACAATTACCTTAATATGAATTTCTTATCGATGCCAATCGCATTTTTTCGACTGTCTACTAAGAATTCATTATCAGAAAAAACGTAATTCTACTTAGACTCATTAAAGATAAGATCAATTATTACCTACTTTGGGGCCAGCTGGCGCTGTGTGAAATTGTTAAAAGACTTATCTATTTATTTATTTATTACAAACACCGAAGATTGACGCCATGTCTTTTGATAAAAACTTTCCAAAACACTAAAAACTGCCTAGCGAACTTCAAAGTTTGGGGCTGATCTGGAATTGAATCCCAAAATCAAATCAGCAGCCACCAAAAAGTCCTTTCTTATACGAATTTAACCTTGAAGGGACTTCCCCGAAAGGCAGACAACCGATGAAAACAGAGGACTTGACCTCCTGACTTTCAAAACAGTCATCACGTGTCATGCTCGTGAGCGCACCAGCCGCATCCAGCTCAGAACCGCAACAGTTGAATCTCGTAAAATATGTCGGTTGGCTTTTAAATTTTTACCATCAGTGGTCACTAGTAATAAGTGACTCTGTTGTACTAGGATAGAGTTATGTGATTTCAATTTCACAACCAATAATAAATGTCAGTATAAATCACATAATACATTATTATATTCGGACATAGAAAAATTGCAATTATATCAGGCTATTCATAAACTTATATTAAGTGTCATGAAATATAGTACTCCGATGTCTCAACTACGGGATGGGGGGCGGCGTGTTACGGGGAAGCTTCTGGGGACCCATGGTCCAACATCTATTTTATTTTATTAATATTATCTAATATTAAAAACATAATATAAGAATTAATCTGCAAAGATTCCAAACATTGACCTTTCTTGGCCTAAAAGTATTTACTAAGGATCTTCAAAATTTTCAGTTTCTCAGAATGAAATTCAGTTTTGTACACCGCATAGGTGGCGTGCAGTTTCCCCCCACTTAACACAAATAAAAATAATTGTGGCAATGATGCGAAACTAGAAAAATCATTATAATCATCAATACACAATGATGTGTCCTATCTAATGATCTATCTTATCTAGATAATAGCATGGTAGATACCGAATCTTGAAGAGTCCATTCAATATTAGTATGGACTCGACATTACCAAATTCACCATTTTATCATTTTTACATTTGGAGAACGTGGCATCGTTAATTTTGCTAAATTCGTTATCTTTATATAAACTAAATTAGATAGGTACCCTGATGCATACGCAATTAAAATTTTAAGACAACAAGGTCAAGCTTATTTCTGCGGTTTCCTTCCTTTTTGTATTACACATACATTGCGAAAAATCACATGACGTGATCAAGCGACGGGTATACTGGCAGTACCCTTATAATGTAGTCTAGCTTTGTTTCTTTAATTGGATAAAAATAAAAACGCTACATGTGTCTAAATGTCTCATATAAAACGAAGATTACATCTTCATCTATCTATGGATATTATATCTTCATCATTGTCTTTTAATTTGGCTGTCATATTGGAAACATAATCAGATATTATGGTTTCCGAAAAATTTAAAATATTGAGAAATTAGCCATTTTACTGTCATTAGTTAGTGTAATTATTACACACATTGTTCAAACCTTCCTTATAAGCATTCAAATGTTATGCATACAAATATTCAATTTAATCACGACATCGCGCCCAAGTTCACAACAATCAATCTTGGTATTGTTTTGACAATTTATGTCATGTACAAGCATTTTGTGCAAAGTGTTGCTTACGAAATTGTTTACCGCTCTAACACCGAGCATTTAGTTTAGTCACAAGTTTAGTTCAATTAACATTGCAGGCTTGTGATATTGACACCTTGATATTCACCACTCACAGCACGAGGCATGCTGCCTCGTCCAGAGCACATACATTAGGAATTAATCTTGATTATCAGAATTACCCCCGGTTGGAGCGTTATTTCAAATAGCTACTTTGGGCAAATTCTTTAATAGAATGCCTATTGCGTCCAGAAATAACAATCAACATTTAATTGCCAGAAAAACCTAATACTGACAATTGATTTGGGAAACAATAATTAACTTTCCCACTTAAATTATGGCTAATATAACAGCTAATTATACTTGCCTTTAATTACTTACCCTTAATAATAATTATCAATTATACGAAAGTATTCACTCGGGTAACTACGACAGTTATGTCACACTTAATAGTAATTATAAAACAAGCATTGTATTCTTACTAATGATTTATTATTTTTGCAAAGTAATAAACAGCTTTGTTTTTATTATCATTTCACATCAGTTCTCTCAAAATCTACATAGTTCTTATTTCTAATCTCGAGGACAAAGCACGAGCATAATTAATGATTAAACGAACTTAAAAAGTGAAGTTCTATCATAATTATGCGAGGGCTTTGTCCGAAGAGATTAGAAACCCTCCCACCCGTCTTTAACAATCATAATAATTATGTATATTATTAAAAACACAAACCCCCATATTAGTGAAATGATAAAAAATACAAATTACTACTCCAAACTAACTGACGACGGATACCAATGTCAAATAAGATGTAAAGTGAGATACCCACAAAAAAAAAAAAAAATATATATCCTCAACTAACAGTGCGTAAACTGGCATCACCGTACGTGATACTACATAGTTCTTATTTCTAATCTCTTCGGACAAAGCCCTCGCATAATTATGATAGAACTTCACTTTTTAAGTTCGTTTAATCATTAATTATCGTAGTCACTACTACTGAATGGGATCCTGCAAAATACAGGACCTGCAAAAACTGGGATGTCTCCGTGGAAGAGAGTCCTTAGAGATTGCATTTCAATGTTATATTATGTACTTTTAATTCTGTAATCTAGCTACATGGATTTTTTTTTTTCATACAGCGCCAGCTAGCCCCAAAGTAAGCAACTTAATGCTTGTGTTATGGGTGCTAGCTTAACGGCTAGACTACTTATATACTTTTTTTTTAAATACATACATATTATACATAATAATTGTACATCATACGACCTTTTTGTAGGAAATACGGCTCGCAAACGAAACCGCAGAGCAGTTCGCACCTTATTTAGTACATTTAGGCTGTCCGTCCACTGACAAAGCACGTCAGATCCGTCATTGTGTGCCGACTGTCATGACGACTGCACTCGCTAACCGACTGCGCGTGACGTGAACTAATGCTGACAGTCGCTACGTCACCGTTTTAAGTGGACGTGTGACGTGTATTGATTTATGTTTAGTTGTGCGACTGGATTGCATAATAATGATGAGTTGGGCTCCATTTTGGGTGGAATGCAACGTCAATTGGATAATTCTATGTTTTAGACTTTGCGGGTTTTATTCTGAGGTAAAGAATAGCTACTAGCACATTTTAAGTCCTCGATTTTATCCGTTAGACAGTATCTAATAGTTTACATGCACCCTGACACTATTTGCAAATGTTGAATATTATGAAAAACTTAGCAGCGTTTATAGAAGTCATAGGTTTGTTAAATGTCATCATCATCATCATCATAATTTCAGCCGCAGGACGTCCACTGCTGAACATAGGCCTCCCCCAATGACTTCCACATCCACGTAGCGGCCTGCATCCAGCGCCTTCCTGCTACCATTATCAGGTCGTCGGTCCACCTTGTGGGTAGACGTCCCACGCTGCGTTTTCCGTACGTGGCTTCCACTTCAGAACCTTGCTGCCCCATCGGCCGTCAGTTCTGCGTACCTACTACTTTGTGAAATGTATTTTGGCAATAATAAGCTAATCCAAGGTGCAATGCGGTTCCAATGATTCATGAGTTATATTCCAAAAGCTAAAGATATATTTGAACTGGATAGAAACCCTAATATCAAACGGACGCAGATAGTGGACATTTCAAAAACTTAAAGAACTTGGAGACTGGGCCTTAGAGTGTTTGGAAACTTACACTGTCTCCGACGCAATAAATGGAGCGATCAGTACCATGCACCACTCAGGAAAGAACCAATTTCATTCCTCTTCTATTGTTCAACTTGGTATTACAGTCGTGGTCACGTGCTATGGAATGTCGCAATTATGCTTCATAGTATAATTGTAGTGGACTATTTCTAGCGGGATTTTCTCTGGACCTTTTCTGCAGTTATGAAAATGTTAATCAGAAAAAAGTTTCTATGGAAAACCTAGAAAATTAGAATTCATTTTATTTCTGATTTTTGTCCTTATTATTTGATCCATGAGATCAACTAAGTAATTTTTCGCGCTATAGCGATGCGTCTTGAAGCTTCGCTATAGCGCTGAGACATATTACTACTGTCAAATGGTTTTAAAACACTAATTTTTTGTCAGCACTCTTACTCGTTACGCTAGGGACAGTTAAAAATATCATCATCATTTCTCGCCATAAAGCACGATCTCTCTTTTTTTCATTTAGCTACAGAGTCCAAATTGTTTTACAATAAAAATAAAATTACTGCTAAGTAACATAGAAATACTTGCTATTTATTTTGCATTCATGAAAACCCGTATGATACCGAGTTAGGCCAGAAGATGATTGCTTCTGATCACACAATGCGCACTAGAGCGATCCGAGTAGTAAACACGGGGAATTCCCGCGCACGTGAAAGGCAGTTTTAAGACGTCAATCTGAATTTGAATCGGTCCCGCACGTTGTGGAAAACACCTTATAAATAGGGGGACATTGTGCGTCGCCGGCACATTATGAAGTCAGCGTGGGCCGTATTCACACCTCCGCATCCAGGTGCCATTGTGGACCCTTTGCCGACTTCAATTTAATTTCAACCGTTTTCTGTACATTACCTTTGCATGAATCCTTTACAAAACTTCTGGGAGGGTGCGATTTGTATTTCTTAGTGAATTTTGAATTGGCTGTTTTCGTATTCTATTTTGTTTACCGTTATGCTAAACTTAAGAATGCATTTCAAATGAATTACCTACAAGTTTGAGCAGTACGGACGGTGAAATATTTATGTTAAACTATTGATAATGCAACTCGTTTACCATAAAAATAGTAGGTATGTTTTTCAGTTGTCTGCCAGACTACCTATCTGAGTACATTTCAGGTATTTTTTTCATAATTAATGAAACAATAGTAATATTTCATCAAAATCTAAAAGATAGTATTGTAAGAAGATGACGAAAGTATCCATAAGTTACTCCATTGTCCAAATCCTCGCCAAATGCAACGAACAAAGTTAGCAAATAGCCGTAACATTTCACAAGGAAGCGTAAAGGACAAACAACTAAAACAGTTTTAAGAAACCCCGCACTACAAAAGGATAAGCCCACGCAATTAGCGGCCGCTTAGTTTTGCATTAGCCATGAAGCATTTCCTCACAATGTACCGTTGCTCACTCTAAATTTAACGCGACAAAGCGCATGGAACAAAAGGCTAAGAGACAGTAATCACTTTAAAAATAGATCAATAATGTTGCGAAGACGCTGGCGACCGTGAAAGAACAAAGTGGCTGCTGATTTGTGGTCGCTGTGTCGTCGCATTCAGAGCCTCATTCCTAGAGAGAATGTGGTATGTATACAGTAAGTATAGCTACAAAATAGGGATAGACAGAAAGGTTGCTTGCAGACAGTTTTGGCAAGTCATTGGTACAAGATATGGGTATTTGTTGTCTTTCGTTAGGGAATAAAAATGTTTGGGAGACTGATAGTTGTTGAACATACAATCAACTTTCTAGTAAATTCAATGAGCAGAAGAGGTCAGAATATATTATGTACATCAGGACATCGTAATTGAGGTTATGAGCCTCAACGTATCCTCTGATCGTCCCTTCGGTTGGTGACGTTACAGATGAAAAAGAATTCTATAGATATTCCGAACAGAAGTACTGATGATGCTAAATATGATAATCTACTTTAGAGTATATTCCTTTTGTCAGAATGGTACAAGGTCTTCATAAAAATTGTGTTAGATAAGATAAATAAGATTTAGGAAATTGATTATTAAAATCATTTGTCCGTGAGATGTAAATACATAGCTTGAATCAAAAGCCGTTAAAACAAAACAAATAAGTTTTAACCACGTTTTCTGATGCGATGTTTAGGATCGCACCCACTGTGTTTCCTTGTCTTTTGCCCCAACATTTCTGACGTGCAGAACAAAAAGAGCAAGCTGGCGTGTGCCCAACCAACTGTAGTCGTGGCTTGTTTCGTGCGTCACATTAATTAAGCACAGATAGTGCCGTGTCGCTTCAAGATATTTGCGATAAACTATCGAAATAGTAAACATTGTGCGAGCACAACAGGTGCGGATACATATTCATGTTTGCGTAACAGATTTGAAACGAGCAGTTCATTAATATTGTGAAGTAAATTGAGTATTGGGATTGGAGGGTTGAGCTTAGTTATTGGAGGCAGGAGACTGTCTTCAAGGATGTTACGATCAATACTCTAGGCAGAGGCGGCGTTAAGCGTGGGCGATGTGGGCCACCGCCTACGGCCTCGCGGTACAAGGGGCCTCGCGACTCAAAAATGTTTAAAGCGAGAATAAAACAAAAATAAGCCGTAATGGGTGCGACTCTGGATGGGTGTGACTCTGCAAAGTATATTATTTGTTATGGATGTGATTCTGGTTTGGTGGCATCTTGCCTAATGGCAAATCGCAAAAACTTCCCGATTAATCGGGACTATACGATGTTTACAGTTGATTTTCCAGAATATCGCAAATTCTTTGATATATAACGTTTGTACTGCCGGAATTCATTCTCCTCTGGAATGTCCCCAAAATTCCATTATTTTTGCCGTATCAGTTACCGTTTTCGACATATCTGCGTGTGCAAATGACCTGCGCGTATCGATACGATTAATATTATAGGGAGTCCTTCGTATGAACCTCAAGATGTATAACTCAAAAACATTTTACGAAACTATTGAATAAATAATTGATTTTTTGCAATATTGCAAATATCATAGGACTCATTGTTAGTACTGCTAAAGTTCATCACCCCTTCAGGAAACCCCCAAAATTTCAATATTTTTGCCGTACCTATCTCTTACAGTTTTCGAGATATTTGCATTTGCAACCAATTGTGCTGTGGATATATATGTTACGGTTAATGTGATAAATTGAAAATTATTAATAATAACCGGTTATTATGAATAATCACCGACAGTCGCGGTGAAAGTAAGTAAATAAATTAATCACATTTAACAGTGATTATTTAATAATTCAACCTTAGTACTAACAAATTTCATAAAAGAGAACAACATCTTGTGTACGTGCTCGTGTACAGCCAAACTTTTGAACGTTTTGATATCATATATTAATATAATTTGGCATAATGAGTTTGGAATGTTTCTTGCATAATTAGTTTTATACACACATAAATGACCTCATATTAATCACATTTACCAAATCATGCGGTAATTATTCATAATAACCGGCGATTATTCATAATTTTCACATACAGGGTGTTTCTTGTAAGGTGTCAAGCCGAAGGCAGGTGATAGGTGAGGACTAGACCTATCGATTTCACCCCTATGTATGTTCTACGATTTTTCATAGTTTAGAAGTTATCGTTAATTTTGTGATTTTTTCAAATTGTATGACCCAGTAGGCTTTAAATTTTTTTATCTTTTTTTTGGGTCGACTTTTCTCAGATATCTTTTTTTTGACAGATTCCCTATTAATTGCAGATTTTTGAAAAAAATAATCAACTTCCTATCTTTGATGCAAGATACAACATTTTTGCTAGAAACTTAAAAAAATATGCTTTTAGCGGAACATTCTAAAATTTTTAACTTAAAAGTTTAAAAAAAAAGGAATTCCATAGCGATGGCTCCTACGTATAAGGGCGAAACTGCCGCTTACGCCTTTTTCCAATTATTTAAGCAATGATTTCATTTTGCTCTAATCTATAACGTCAGTAAGAAAAAAAAAATTTTTTCCCCTTAGATACAAAATAAAATTTTAGGCAAATAGGCGTATGTGCAAAACTACGCCACGTATAAAGCCCAATCATACGATTCGTCAATCTATACGAGTAGTTGCTTACATAAATATATATTTTTTATAATCCAAATCTTAAATAAAGCCATGAAAATATTTAGCAAATTGTTTTATTTATAAATTATGACACATTATATAGTTATTTAATTTTTAGCGTTAAGAGTCGCATCTCAAACTAATTTGAAAATTATAAATAACTTGAAAAAATCGAACTGCCTAAGGCATCGTGGGTTCAATTCCCGCCTTAGGCAGTTCGATTTTTTCAAGTTATTTATAATTTTTAAAAATATGACACATTATGTTAAAAGGCCTAACTAAATCTCGAGCACAGTATATGGGCGTATTTGCGTTAAACGTAATAACGATACATTAAACAACTTTTTCTAACTGATTTATTATTGATATAGCACATGATAAGAATTAAAATAATTACATGCATAAATAAAGAGAGTAATCGCTTAAAATATTATATTTACGTTGTCATTTAAGTCTCTTTACGTTGAACAATATACATGAAATTATAGAAATATGACGACGTAAAAGGGCAATGCGTAAAATCTCAAAATATATAAGAAAAATATAAAAATTGATAACAGCAGTAGCAAAAGCATTACATGTTAAGGCTAAATGTGAAATTTCATTAAATTCGTTTTAGTAGGTCAGAAGATATGACCCAAAAATATGGTTCTGGCCACTTAAATGGCTCTCCTGTAAAATCTATTTTTTTCACTTACGCCAGTATACGTAGGAGCCATCGATTAGGTCCAAAATAATTTTAAAAACTGCGCATTTTTCTGAACTTTCATAATAACACAAAAAAACATGTACTTAATAGGCCATTATTTTCTGTAATCGCTCCACTAAAGTGGTAAGTCGGAGATTCCGTTACATGTTTTTGACTTTCTTAGGACTAACTAATGTTTGCAATTCTCTAAGTTTACGTTACGTAGAACACATTTAAAGACAATAACTGAACAGAACATTTTTTTATCCACAACGAGGAATCTCTTGCCCTTCATCTGACCTGATGGAAACTGATGGATTATCAGCGAGCTTCACTCGGAATCCTAAACCACAGAGGAATTGGCTGTCCTAAATAGGTGGCCTTACCACTAGACCACAGTGGTGGTTGTTACTTTACGATTAAATTCGATATACCTACCTACATATTAGAGTGTGAGAGAAAGGGAAAGAGTTTGTGTGTGTGTTTGTGTGTTGTGTGTGTGTGTGTGTGTGTGTGTGTGTGTGTGTGTGTGTGTGTGTGTGTGTGTGTGTGTTCAAAATGTCCGCCGTTGACCTGAATGCACATTAGACAACGACGCAAAAAAATTCTTTGTAAAACCTTCTTCTTCATTTTAATTTGGTTTTGTGCTTCAGTCAGCTTTGTCCGCAGTTCATCAATATTTTCATATTCCCTATTGTATACCAGATGAAGGGCAAGAGCTTCCTCGGTGTGGATAAAAAATGTTCTTTTCAGATATTGTCTCTAAATGTGTTCTACATAACGTAAACTTAAGGGATTGCAAACATTACTTAGTCCTAAGAAAGTCAAAAACATGTAACGGAATCTCCAACTTGCCACTTGAGTGGAGCGATTACAGAAAATAATGGCCTATTAAGTACATGTTTTTTTGTGTTATTATGAAAGTTCAGAAAACTGCGCAGTTTTTAAAATTATTTTGGACCTATGGAAGTTCATTTTTTTTTTTCAAACTTTTAAGTTGAACAGTTTAGAATGTTCCGCTAAAAACATATTTTTTATGTTTCTAGCAAAAATTTTGTATCTTGCATCAAAGATAGGAAGTTGATTATTTTTTTTCAAAAATCTGCAATTAATAGGGAATCTGTCAAAAAAAGAAATCTGAGAAAAGTCGACCCAAAAAAAGATAAAAAAATTTAAAGCCTAGTAGGTCATACAATTTGAAAAAATCACAAAATTAATTAACGATAACTTCTAAACTATGAAAAATCGTAAAACATACATGGGGGTAAAATCGATAGGTCTAGTCCTCACCTATCACCTGCCTTCGGCTTGACACCTTACAAGAAACACCCTGTATATCACTTTGACCGTAACATATACATATGTTTGATTTTCTCGTAATTTGTCAGTAACTCGTAAACTATCATAAATACGAAAAAAACGTTAATAATCAATTTTGTAGACATTCCAATTTTTCACAAAAAAGTTTCAATACATTTTTCATTTCAGACAATAGTTTTTTAGTTATAACAAAAACAATGTTTTTTTCAATTGTTTAAACAATTTGCGAATGGCCGATAGTCTACACAAAGTAATGGCCACGATTCCACCACGAGACAAACCTACTGTCAAAATTTTAAATCGATTGCTTCATTTCCCTATTAGTAATCGTTCGCCAAAATTTGAATCCGAACATCCATCCATCCATACACACACACACACACACATACATACATTTTTCTAAAAATAGCATAATATAATCATTTTAGTGACCCTAAAACGCGGAGATATCACAAAATTTTCACTTCCGACTTTTGGGGTGAAAACAATAACTTCCCCTTATCGGGAAGTTAAAAATATAAATCAATTTTGTTGTGAAACATGTTTTCTTAGTCTGGCAACATTTGCCGCCGACCAGAGTGCGGGGAATCCCCGGTTTATTTGTTTACTTTCTTTACTAGGAAGTCAACCAATCAAATCAAAGTACGCAACGCAGTCGCATTTTTCATTTAATACTTATTAATCTAATTTGTATTTTTATGAATAAAAACTTAACAGTGTTAATTGTTTTGTTTGTTTTTATTATTTTATAAAATCCGTCTTCAGGTCGCCATAGAACAGGGCCTCGCGAAATCTGTCTTGCCCACATCAAATTTAGTTGTTGCCCCGCCACTGACTCTAGGCAGTGCGAGATGAATTGAGTCTGTCTAAGTATGAGCATCTATTTGGTCTACATTTAAATGACGTTTATTCACGTACTATTTCTGTTCAAATGAATGGTGACTGTGCACTGAAAAACGAAGCGTCTGGCGTTCACTTTCCTTAAGATGGGCAGTTTTTTATGGTTAGTAAGAAAGTAAAAGTCATTGACTGTAGGGTGATTTAATGATCCTCCATGGCTATCTTTAAAAGACTTCGTCACAATCGTTTTCGTTCTTCGCTTTGAGTCCACTTTAGTTTGACTTTAAAATTGTTCCTGAAAAATGGATCAAGAAAGCATGTCCCCCGAAAAATATCTTGATTTTACTCCACCGCCAGAAATCATGATACCACCATCGTTTTTCATCCGTAGGCAATCAATGAACATTACAAACTCGCAATTGGTCCTCAGACGCAGTAAATCAGAATCGCCAAGAAAGTCCGGAACATGTGTCTCAATAACGCCTCGTGCGATAGACCTTGCACAAATACCGAAACACCAAACACTCTTACCCATCTGTAAATAAAGTCCAAAGTACGACAACGCAAAAACTACTCAGTGAGATGCTCGAAATAGTAAGAGAGGCAAGCAGAACGATTGGATTTACTATTGCCCGTATAAAAATGTCTTATATCAATAGAATTGATAGTAGGGAGAAATGAACGTCATTATATCGACGATAATCATATAGACTTTATTACTACTACGACTGCTCCGGTAATATCCCTTTATCCGAAGTATCTACTTGATTGCCTGAGAAAAGATATAAAAAAGGAGTTAATATTAAATCAGGAGTATATTGCAGGAAGGTAACTAAATTTAAAGATTTACAGGATTTGATAATAACTGATATTTCAGTAATTTACTATGTAGAAATATCATATCTCGAAGGTGAACAATATAAAGCTGTATCTACACGATGCGGTGTGACATGGCAAAATAATGTTCTTGATGATGGTTACTCTTTTCATTTATTATTATTAATGGCACGACGGCCTAGTACCTAGTCACATTATTTGTGTAGGCATAGCTTTATTACACGGGTGGGCTGTGTTGAAAAAGGTTTTATAAGAGCTTCAAGAAAAGAAAAGTGTAATTACATACTACAAGCAAGGATTGGGTGATCTGCTGCGCGTCTACTACCATGCTGTAATTGTAAGTGACGACTACGACCACTTTGCCAAGAGTGTAGCGACGAAGAAGAATAATTGTAAGTTAGCCTCGTAAGTAAGTAAATAGGTAGGCACTTAAGAAAAACTGATAACATTATAGAGATCTATATCTTTAAGTCGAGGCTGTGATTTCAGTTGTTTTGTAATATAGACAGAAGAAACATTCTGAGAGTAATTCTTTGGTCCACTTTTCTTTCTGTAGAAGGTACGCATACTTTTCAGTGGCAACAAAGTTTGAACAGAAGTGTTAAGTAGAGACAGAAAAGTGAACCAAAAAAACTGTGAAGTGAAACAAACTCTCACACTGTTTTTTTCTGTGCCTAATTTCAAGATACATCTCAAGGTTGTAATCTCAGTTGCTGAAACTTACATAGTTAGAAAAAGAAGTAGTGTGAGATGGACATTTTGGTTCACTTTTCTGTAACATCAATTTTCTCTTAGTCCACAACAATCTGTCAATACGCATTTCAATTCTGCACTGATACACGATACACGATACACGTACGAAATTATTGCCATCTCTCGCTTCCAAGACAGTGGGAGGCGATGGCCATTTACATGAGGGGTCGGCCAGCTATCTGGCTGATTTACAGTCATATTCAATTGTTAGCCGGACTTGCATCAACAGATGCCAGCCCGAATAGATAGCTCGTTTTGTTGTGTTAGTTGTTACACGATTTACGACCGGTTTAAGTATTTGTGATTAGATTTAGTATATTGGCTGGACTGCGATACGCAAAGTTGAGGCGTTGTTTTGTCTGTATTTGAGTTGTACATGGAATTTAGTTGAAGTAAGTTCCTAGTTGAGGTAAGTAAACGGATGAAGGTCTATATCCAGTAGGAGTCAAATGTCGAAAGCATTTAAAGGGATTTTTGGAGTCTGATGTGATTATTTTAAATCATATTTTAACCTGAAGCAAATAAAGACATTCTTCTTCTTCTCCTTTTGACTCAACTGACCTCTCGAGTTGTGCCTTTTCAACTTATCTGTTGTCACATTTTATTTTTTATCTGCTCTATAGCTTTAACATCACTAAAGCATAAAAAATCTGTAAATTATAAGCCCGCCCATGATTTTTTCAACTTAAATTAAATCTCGTTTTCGAAGCCGTTAATGGTTACATGGTACTCTCAATACTTGATAGAAATTATTGCAAGATATAAGTTAAAACATGTTCTTAGTACTTCCTGCTCAAAATTAAAACTCCTTTTCGAAACTTATATACATAAATATATTAACCCAGCCTTTCAAACGCCAGCAAAGTAGGCTGCGTTTTCTTTGGCGGCGTCCTAGGAAGCTTCGACGTATGTAAACATCATGGCTCGACTCGTGCACGGTTTGAGCGGTTCCTTCTTTGTTCCAGGTAATGACCCGGCTTTCATCCGCCTTCAATGGATGCAAAGAGTCGAGATACAGCGTCTCAAGACCCGTGCGGATGCATTTACTACGGCTAAGTAGCGGTGGGATGAGTTGCACGCAATCGAGGTTTTGAATATCAATTTTGATGCGTGTTTTGAGGTTTGATTTTGTTTCTGAACTTAAATTGCTATTATTAGGCTCAAAAAAGATTTCTGAAAATCAAATATAAAAAATCTGTAGGTAAGCTTAATGAGAGATTTTTTTCTAATATTCAAAAATATAATTGGAGACAATGTAACAGCAGTTCAAACAGTAAAGACTGTAACAGTAAGTACCTACACGTAAAGCTATGTAATTAGTTTTCTCCATCCATTAAAAAATAATATCGTCAGTACCAAACTATGTAGTCAGTATGTAATAAGTAAGTACCCAAAAGGCATAGTCAAAACAACACATAACTTACCTTACAGAATTTAAACAATGAAAGATTCGCAATTGTTTCGCTCAATATTTTCATCACAACTTAACGGTCTACCTTGCGAAGGTCATTCTTCGGAGCTATACAAACACTTATAGCCCTCAGCAATAGAGATTGGCACTTTTTCTAACATTTAAAGACACCAAACTCTCTAAGCATCTAGTGATTTGTGAAAACTTATCCTTGATCGCCAAAGTAAGTCAAGAATATAGTTTATACAGTTTAACCTCTGTTTCACTTTTATCAACTAAATTGCCAGTTACTATTGGGTTGACAATACTCGTATTTTCCACAGTAGCTCAGTCAAAACAAGTACGATGAAGACCGTAGTGTGTAATACGTGAGAGGGAGGAGCCTCGTGCCGTCACTCGGCCGTTCTCACTGTAATGACCCTATAACAGTCCGCATTATTATTTATGTTGTGTAGCTGAGAACGGCATAATAGTACCATAAGAATGAAATAAATTCTCACAAAGTTTGAGCTCTTGGCTTCGCTTGAAAGCTGCGATAGCACTTATTGTTTCACATTTGTGAAAATGTTTCCTTGGACGTGTTTTGCATGTGCCAATTATTTTTCTATACTCATTCCAAGGACGATCGAATTGACTTTGAAAGAAAAGTGAAAACAAGAGTAGGTATATAGGTACACATTCTCATTAACTAACACGAAAGCATGCCACTATTGAGCGACTGCTACTTAGTAGCATGTGTGTCGAAAAATTGCTAACAATAAGCATGCTTCTTCCCGCGAACTTCACCAGATCGTCGGTCCACCTAGGAGGAGGTCTGCCCACGCTACGTCTTCCGGCCCGTAGTCGCCCCTCGAGAACTTTTCCATCGATCATCTCTAAGAGCTATGTTAAGCTACGTGTGCCGAGAATCTCGAGCATGCTTATTTTGAGCATGCTAATAAGCATGAAATTTTATGAACACGTGTAACTGTACCTTAAGACTAAAATTGAACCAGTTTTTCATGTGTGTCATTAAATTTTAGAAACAAGAATTAGAACAATAATATTTTATAGCAACATAAAATTGAAAACCTTACGAATGAGTTTTATTAAGACAACTTTAACATTTGTTCGAATATTATTCGGATGGGATAGATTATACCTAGATTTAGGTAATTACCAGCGTTGCCAGTTTTTTTTTCGCCAAGTCGGGACTTTGGTACTTTTTGAGTGAAAATAGCGGGATTCTTCCGTCAAAAGCGGGACATAGTAAAAAAACGTATACAATCAAAGGTTTTCAAATATTTTTTTTTATTTGACTTTAAATTACGTTTACGTGATGACAATAGATAGCAAAATTAGCCATAGAAAATGTATTTTAACAAAAAAATAATATTTTAAATCAGATTTACTCTATCGTTTAATTCGTCTTTAGAATAAAAAAAGAAAAAAATAACAAAAATCGAAATTAAAAAAGTTTTATTCTTTAGAATAATATGGCGTTTCAAACAATAGTCAGTGCCCCGATTACGCTAATTTTAACGTCTCCAATACAGACGCGCTTCTTCGATTCTGCGATACGATTGGTCAAAACAGCTGACGTCAACTGTTTTGACCAATCTGTATCGCAGAACCGAAGAAGCGCGTCTGTATTGGAGAAGTTAAAAATTACCGTAACCCGATTACGGTAATTTTTAACGTCTCCAATATAGACTCTGGTGAAGTGAGTGTCTCTCTCCGAAAAGCGGGACCGAGCCTGTCCCGCGCGGGACATTTAAATTTGATTGAAAAATCGGGACGTCCCGCCAAAATCGGGACGTCTGGCAACGCTGGTAATTACAGTAATAGGTTTATTCTAAGCTAATGTCGGCAAAATGAACAAAGCTTCTAAGGATAATTAAATTATAATCATAAATAATAATCAAAACATACTCAAGCATGTTTTAAAATACTTACTACTAATTTAATTTCAATTTGTCTCAACATAAACAGCACTGCCTTAATCCCTACTATTTCAATGCCCACATTATACTAAAAACTCTAGTAACCCTGTTCCTTACATGTTTGCCAATAACTTATATTTTCGCCGCTATTTATTACGATCATGCACGAGTCACGTACCCACTCACAACCTTCGTAGCATTATCGCATCAATACTTAACTAGACATTACTGTACATCGGTTTTATTACGGCCCCTATAAATCTCTACATCGCCAATACGTACAGAAAACACCGTATTCGATAAATAAATAAGTTTTCTCCACGTGAGCAACAAAAGCCGTAGAAACAACGTTATGAATATCTGATGATGTAGACCAGGCGCAGGGAACAGAAATGGTGCCCGTTGGATCTTTGGAAAAAACATCTTTTTTGGGCAAGCACGAGCCGAATTTTATTGTTTTTGCAAGACGCAGGTGCCGATTGTTGCTACTTGATTTATGTGGCTTATCTTACGTCCAAACTATTAAAGTTCAGTATGATTTTTTAATATTTCTTTCTTCCTTTAATTTAATTTAAATCTCTTTTTTGGAAATTTTCATTCTAAGATATACATCTCAGTTTTTTTTTCATTTCAAAACTAAATGAGTTACATGAGTTTCTTACAGACTACAGCTTTAATACCGCCCGAACGAACGAAGTGGCCGTTAGCAATCAAAATACTAAAACCATCTAAATCTAAATTTTGGTGCACTCATCGCCCATCCTATAAATATCTATAGCTTTTGTAGGCTCCCAACCTATTCATTATCACGTATTGGAAACTCAATAAGACTGAGTAAATGCACTTTTTCTAACCATTTGTTCTTGTCGTTGAATAATGTCGTTCGTATCTTATTTTGTTGAGATGATAGACTTGTTATGAATTCATGGAGCCGTGAGGGGTAAATGGAAAAGTATATTGAGAGCGAATATTGTTGCTTATTTCTAGAAGATGAAGGCTTTTTAATTATCTTAGTTTGAAATAAACAATTAACGGCAGTAAAAAATTGCAGATATCAACAATTTTCTTAGATATTAATAAGATAAATTTTGTTATTATATTTTCATTACTTGTGATGTGAGCTTTTCGCAAAATTTCATTGTGCATAGTTAATGCGGCTTGACTATATTATTCGTTACTATTTATTGTTTTTTTTTTAAATAATTTTATCCTTAAAATATGCCTATGTTCAGCTGCTGCAGCAGTAGTGGACGTCCTATCCCTGAAATGATGATCATGACTTTTATCCTTTCAATCTTTTAGTACACGTGGCCTAACTCGGGAAAAGGGATCTTGCTAGTAATAGGCTAAAAAAATAACAACAAAGATAATTAGCTCATAAGACACTCCGTCCACACTTTAAAGTTCTAATTTCGTACAAATTATCATTAGACAAAACTACCCATTAATACAAAAGTGATGTTGGAACCAAGCAGCAATCATTTCCGTTGGTCGCTACGACGTACAGACGAGAGCAGATCAGCCTAAAAACTAGTTGTAAAATCGCTCCTATAACAACGAATTAAGATCTAGTGTTTAGCTGGACCGGCTGCTGTCTCTATTCACAGCCATGATGTACGATCAGCACGTCAATCATTTCCTTTGAATCCCCAATGTCTGCAGAATCTAATCATGGGGTAATTGACGGTCTTCCAGCCCCGGCGCGGGAAATGGCTCAGTTTGGAGCTCGGTTTTGGCGTTTATGAATATGTGCATTCGAATTACCGAATGTATGAACTAGGAAATTCAGTAATTAATGGGGTTTTTGCATAGGCGCTAGAAAAAGAAATGGAATAGGAGAAATACTTATGTAGCCTCATAGCTATAAAGAGAAAATTCAAAATTGGAAATCTTACAAAATTAAACATTTTCTAATTTTCTTTGCCTCTAGTGATGTGACTCACATCTGTGACTTGAACATGTGACATACAAGTGAAATAGCATTTTATTTTTTATTAATAGCTGAATTTAAGTTTTAACCAATTTGTATCTTTTATAATGTAAAAATAAATCACAAAGATTGTTTCTGTAATTTATTGCAATCTATTGAAAAGAAGCAGTAAAGGGCGTTAGAGATGTTGATACAAGAATTTAGTTACTGGAAATATTAACATAAAAATATTAATCACTATCTATTTTTAATCCAAGCAGGGACCACCTAATCTGTTTATTTTGTGCCAAGACCACACAAACGTCGACAGGTGCGTTTAAAATATCGTGTAACTGGATGTTATCTAAAGCGAGTTTTATGTCGGGCCAATTAAAATCCTTGCAATACATGTCATACTCGTTTATGATGTTACTAATGTCATGTGGTCACGACATAAGGTGTAATGTGATAGCTGCATTGTTGATAAGGGAGTTGCAGTTTAGAGTTTATTGTTGGACACTCAGTCTAATGATAGGATTGTTAACTATACTTAGCGTATTAATTAACGAAATTAATTAAAAACCCAATACCTTTTAAATATCTCTACAGATTTCTACAGATAACATAATATTAAGATTGGTACTATTAATCATCAATAATAATTTGCAGCATCTGTGTCCGGCGCCGACACGGCCAGCCTGACTATCGCACGGCCTCGTGCGCTTAGTCCAGGGTTTGTCCATCTGTAAACATTCAATTTCTCATTATCACAGCTCGTCCATTCCTGACTACAGAGCGTGCGAATATCAGATCGTAGAATCACAATAAATACAGCTGATCAGGGCGTGATGACCCTCGATCAGGAAACCAAACCATTACAGCTAGCCCGGGCGCGAAGCCCTTTCAACCAGGAAACCAAAACATTACAGCTGGCCCGGGCGTCAGGCCCGACCAGGAAACCAAAACATTGCAGCTGGCCCGGGGTGAGGCCCCGCCGACCAGGAAACCAAAACATTACAGCTGGCCCGGGGTGAGGCCCCGCCGACCAGGAAACCAAAACATTGCAGCTGGCCCGGGGTGAGGCCCCGCCGACCAGGAAATCAAAACATTACAGCTGGCCCGACCAGGAAACCAACACATTACAGCTGGCCGACCAGGAAACCAGAGTTTAGGTAACATGGCCCGATGCGCAAGGCTTAAGCCAAGGCTCCTTCAACCAGTTACCTCAAACCCAACTACCACTATTACTGCTGATCCAGGCATGCAGCCGTGCGATCAGGAAACCAACATTACACCAGCGAGGCCCGGGCGTAAACAGCCCCTTCAACCACGGCAACAGGGTGGCCCGGGCGCCCTTGGCCCGGCCCCCTCAACTCACTCAAAGGCCCTTCGAGTTTACGTCAATCACAATAATTTCCGTCAACCTGCACCAACTCTCAACGTCTGAGTCAGCATCCTCCATGTAAAACTTGATCAGTTGCGTAGCGTAGGTGTGCATGCTGAAAGATTTATCTCCTTTGAATAGTGCCCTTCGAATCCCACTTCTGATAAAGGCACTGGGTCTCTATCAGAAGGAACTCTAGGGGTGGAATCTCCATAGGCGTGGGTTAACGGGCAAGGAGATAATATCTTGGATGGTTGACAATCACTTTTCCTACAATTTAACGTTCCACCAAACTCAACACGCTTTTCAAAGATAACCTCGTAGCCGCTTGCTCACACTTGACATGACACAACTGATTGACAGTTATCTTTTTCTGCGCATCAGTCGGGTGTTACGTTTAGGAATCACAAACCTTCTGCTCTACAGATTTCTACAGATAACATAATATTAAGATTGGTACTATTAATCATCAATAATAATTTGCAGCATCTGTGTCCGGCGCCGACAAATGCAAATTATGCTCGTGAAAAACTTTGAAAACTTCCAAGTATAAGGCTATCGATAGAGCTTTTATGAATTTTTTTTCAGACACGTTATGAAACTAATTTTCAGTTCGTTTCAGTACGAGTTCCCTACACTTATAGCCCATTCAACACACACTTCTACACTTTCATACAGGCTACGTCCTAACTTTCAATACTTGATAGAAAATTAGCCATTTCGATGCGAAGTAAAAATGAAAAAGGCACGAGCCATTAAAGAGTCTTAACGACTTCGATCAGATGAATAAATGATTGAATTTTCAATTAAGATTAGGAGGGAAGCGGAGAACATTGTTGATTGTCCCGCTGTAGGAGTGACGATTAAAAAGTATTCCTTAAAACCCTTTTTTAGGCCCAGATTGGTTTTAGCACTTAGGTATCGCGATGGAAATATAAAAGAAGTTTTGGGAAGATTTTAATTATTTTTTTAAGGGCCAGTTACTAAAAAGGCTGATGTTTTTTATTACTTTTTCTTAGTATGGATTTTGCAACTCTTATGACAAATACATAGTAAATATTGTACACTGTGTGTGTCCCAAGTGGGAATTGAATCCAGGATCTTTGTGTCGAATTAATTCTGAAGTGAATTAAACATGTTTGCTAGAAGTAATTTTATATAAAAACTGAATGTAGCGCAGAAGAATTGCATTTTTAACTCCACGAACGGAATAAAAAATCACATTAATATAATAAGTGAAGGAAGAAATGACTTAATAGTAGTCACATAAATTTGTACGGAGCTTATTTCTTGAGAACGTGTGTGTCGCAAACAACTGGTTTTTGAATTATGAACTACAAAGGATACGGAACTCCAATTTAATAATTTTATTGCCAGAACGTGTTTTATATTTTCGCACTTTTGCATATTATCTTCAGAATCGTAATATTACTTTATTATAATTCTTTATTAATACAAAATTAGTTTGAGTTATAAAAAACCTTTGTTAACTTATAATTGCAGGATAAAATAACTTTTTACTGTACTTCCCTACACGGAAATTTAACTTTGAAGAGAAAAAACAAAACCATGTAAATCCATGCCATTATTATTCTCCGTAATGAGATTGTAAAATAAAAAGAGTGGGGCAATTCCCAAAAATTATGTTGAAAACAATATCGTATTTTTTTATGCAAAATCATTTTGTTGGGGCCCTCCCCAAAGAGAGGAGTGAAACAAAGCGTCTATTGCACTCATTTATTCAGGAGGTGAAGATTCTTAAATGTCTGAACGAGGAACTTTGGAAACAATTAAATTTTCGGATATAAAGGGATTGGCTGGTATACATTAATAATCATAAACGTGGAGATTAAAGTTTATATTATTTAATCAGCGACAAAACTTGATTTTAAAGCAAGAAAATATTTTAACTTTGATTGATCTATCGGAGGATTTTCATACAAATTCTTCTGTCTCAAAATGCGTTGTAGTATTTTTTATTCATAGGGCTTTCAGTTCTCAAAAGACATAGAAAAATAATCCTATCATTCAACATGGCACGATGGACCTCTACGCCAATTAAACGCTTCAAAATATTATTTTGTAAAATTAAGACAATAATAGACTTCACAATAAATGATTAATTCGTTAAGACTAAGAATTTTTTAAAGTGAAAATGCAAATTAAAACACCGGCTGTAAATGAAATAGAATTGATCTTGGTTAAAAAATAAATAAACGAATTATACCCTTTATTAGACCAATCGGTCTAATAAAGGGTATAATTAGTTTTTACTTTCAATAATATACAGGATGAGTTGAAAAATTATGCTAGTGACGTGACAAGCTGTCAACTTTATGAGAATGTTCCAGAACTTTGTTTCAGAAATAACCTGTTTCGTTTTTGTAGGGGTGAATAAAAAGTGACAGGTTGGGCATGTGTATAACATATTATGTAAATGATGTCATAGGGGAAGTTTTTATGATATTTATTTTTGTATTTTGTTGTACCAATAACAAATTAGTGATATCATTAGCATTTAAGCTTGAAGAACGGTTTCATGAGTGTATCTTTTTAATGATTACAGAAACTCTTCAGATTTTAATTACAGATATTAATTATGATTGTGGCATGGTAAATTGCTTAGTAAGTTAGTAAATGATTCTTCATGGATTTCATGGAAATCAGTATTTTTGGGTAAGTTACACGTTATAATAATTTTTTTTTGTAGTTTTTTTACAAGCTAATAAAATGCGTAGCAACGAAAAATACATGAGCTAGATGAAATTTCAAAATTTGTACAAATTGATTAATAAAAATTGAGAAATAAATATAACTTTTTCCTTAAAACATAAGTTCATCAAATTAAAAAGTTTGTTTAAATTGTAGAGCAAGCGAACGACCTCTACCGAAAAAGCCGCGAAAACGGCAATTCCATCTCTTCCTGCATTCCGAGACGATAGCGCCATCTAACGGCTGCAGTGGGATTCGCTTTGTCTCATTTTCTGCACTACGAGCAGTGCAACGAATGTTAAATTAGTTTTAGCCGGCAAGTTTTTGAACAAATTATTATAATGAGCTAAATATGGGTATAATGTTCACGAATTGTGTATCTGCAATTTATAAAATTAAGTCAATGAAATGAAGAAAATTATTTTATAAAATATCACTTTTATAAGTTTTGTAATTGCTGTGAAGAATCAAGATCCCTGCCACCAATAGGTAATTCCGATTCACGTCTTAAAGCTTTCGATCCAACACATTTCATTTTTTTAGTCGCAATTTCTTGACTGTTAAAATATATTTTGAAGTACTTACTCGTGTACTTACCTATTAATATAAAGTTCGTAACCATTGCGAAATTAATTAAGACCTACAGATATTTATTTAACTGCACCAATCAATAACCTTTAAAATGAATTGAAATTTAAAAATCATGGGCCCGAGGGAGCGATAATGGGCCGAATGAAGCGATTTTTTGTTTAACTATTTGAAGATCGATTGCGATTATACAAAGAATCGATTCATCCTTTGAGTCGAGTTGGAGCGTTGACCGTTCCAGTGTTGTAGAGTTGATAATTATGTTGTCAACTGGGTAAGGGCTGTTTCACACTGGACAGCGTTTTTTTAACGCAGCTTTTACAAGTAGTAGACTTTGCGTGTTTTGGTAAATATTTCAGAGCGGTTTTTGGTAGAATTTCATCTTGCTATTTTATAAAGGGAGGTTTGGATTCATGCCAAAACATTTTGTAGAGGGCTTACTGAGTGTAGTCAGTTTTTGTGGATTATGTAATTTAAAGACATCTTTGTTTAAAAAACTGATAAAAACCGGTAAATAAGTTGTAAAATGTAAAAATTAGGGCATAATTTTAAAACGCCAAATAACACTATATTAGAGTCCTCGGCACATACCTACATTTAAAAAAAATTTTGTACCTACTTATTATATATAGGTTGCGTGTGTTGAGAAAGTTTTACAAAATCAAATGTTTAGGTACATAGCGTTACACGATTGTAAAAGCAAATGACATTTAATACTGAACTTTTAAAAGCAAACGGGATAAGTTAGCAGTAATAAACTACGTAGCTGTTGTGTGTCACCTTTCATCTTTGGAAAATGAAAAGTGCTAGCGTTGCTTTTGACCAGCCGTTTCAAAAGCACGCGTGCCAAAACAACAGTGTGCTAGCGTCTTAACCAGTACACAAAGCGGATCAGTCGCTTTTTACCCTACAAAGGCTATTACGCGATTCGTTTCCGAGCAAAGTCAACACTGTTATGAAGCTTCCATTGAGTTTCGGAAATCGGCTAACGTGGGAAGCTGGGGTTTGAATGGTTAATAAGCAGTGCTCGCTAATTGACTCGAGATATAAATAAACAGATGCAGCTCAATCAAAGGTCCGCTTTTATTGTGAATGTTTGCCGAATGTTAGTTATGGTGCGACCGCTGTGATTGCATTTTAAAATGGTGGTTTGGGATGACTGATCTTGAAAACTGATTCAGTTTCCTACTTGTTAACTATATTTATAAAAGCGAAAGGTGACTGACTTACTCACTCATCACGAAATCTCAGAAACTATAGGTAAGTGCTAGGAGTCTCAAATTTTCCATGTGGGTTCCTTTTAGAACGTATAGGTGCTCACTAAGACAAGATTTTGCAAAATTCAACCCCTAAGGGGGTAAAACGGGATCCACGCGTACGAAGACGCGGTCGGCCCCTAGTATTATAAAATAGTTAAAGTTGCCACATAAATTATGCTGAAGTAAAACTAAACATTCATTCAATTAGTACGTACGTAATAACTAAGTATTCAAAGTATGAATACTTTCATAAATACGTATTTGGTCATTTTATTTTTGTCCATATCTAACGCTGAACTGATGATGAGTGAACCCATTAGATTTCTCGAATACTTAATGAGCGATGATGATGACGGTGATGGTGTATGCATTCACCCCTAATCATTACAAAGGTGTAGGGACATTGTCTCAGAATGTTCAACCACCTTTTTGCATGCTTGCATTTTTATTAACCAATTATATAGCCCATATAGTTATTGCTAAAATCAAGTGGCAATGGGCGGGGCACATAGCTCGTAGAGACGATGGCCGTTGGGGCAGGAAAGTTCTCGAGTACCACGGGCTGGAAGACGTAGAGTGGGCAGGCCTCCTACTAGGTGGTAAAGGTGGCGGGAAGAGCCTGGATGCGGGCAGCGCAGGACCGTTCATTGTGGAAAGCCTTGGGAGAGGCCTTTGTCCAGCAGTGGACGTTATTTTGCAGAAACGAACGAATTATAAACCAAAATATTTGCATACGTATTTTCGAATTAAATAATAAATCTTCGTTTCACGTTACCATACATATTTTGCGGTCATATTAATAACAACACCATCCTTTCGTTTACAATTCGAACCGCATAGCAAATAGTGGAATTGCCTACTCAAAACAAACACTAACCAGTCTATTAATTGTAACAGAAATACATTTATTATTTTGATCAAATGACATTTCACTTATTCATAGCGCCGTGTCCCCGCTTCAATTTGTGGGTAGTACAATCAATTGTAAATTTATTTATTAGTATCGACTTTGTGGAACCAAAACTGAATTCGTTGTAGCAGAAGTGTCACCAATTAATTTTGTCCAAATTACTTTTGCGTTTTATGATCTGATTTACGGAGTACATTAACATCTGAGACGTTTTCGGTGGGTGTCATTTGAGTGTATTTATTAATTAAAAGTAATCAGAACACTTTCCGTGTACATGGGGATTAGACTTGATAAAACATACATCAAAGTCTTGGGAAATAAAGTTAGCCGTGTTCAGATATTTGTCAGTTTCAGGGCATTTGACAAGTACATTTATTAAAACACACACAATTTCACAGTTAAATATACAGAGACGAGATTTTGTGACCACATTGTAAGATTTAAGACTATGTAAGTATATGGTGTTTTTTTTAAATATGTAACCGTAATTTTAGCCTATCTGTTAATTATTTGGTATTATTTGTGGTGTTTTTATTATTTTTCTCTAATAAGTCAAATGTACCTTAAGGCCAAAGGCTTTTTTTTGCTTTCTTTAGTACCTACATTTCAAACGAATTTACGTCTCCAAGTTTTGTGAGGATGGGTACTACAAATTGCTAAGTAGTTAAAACCTATTAAAAACCATACAAGATGCTACTGTTTAGCCCTATATGCCATACCATAGAATTCCCCATTAAAACCGTATCAACCATCACTAGCTCCAGGACCGCTCGCGCAGTTAATACTGAGCGGTATCAATTAAAACTGTCGCATCTGATTTATTTTATTGGTTCGGCAATTGATTACATTACGCCAAATTGGCCGCAATGAATTGATGGGGTCTCACGACGCGTCGCACTGCGTTGAAAAATTTGCGATGTGCGAGAGACAATGGGGAATTATTATTTAATTAATTAAGGTTTATTGAATTTTAAATGTATTTTTTATCAGAGTTACGACAGGTTATGCAGAACAGAAATAAGTTTTTTATGGTCCTCGATTTTCACTAAAGGCGAGAGCCTTAGGGGTCGAATCTATGACCACTCTCTTGAGGAGCGACTGTTTAGATTAAGTAGTTACCATGTCAATAAACTATGATGATGGTTCCATTGATGCATGGTGGTATTGATTTATTTTTTATTTGCTTGCTTTTGAATTATTTTGGCATCATCAAGATATGTTTTATATTCTGAATAAGTCCAACAAAAAAATTAATGAAAAATATAGCTGTACGAGTATAGGTTACCTAGATACTATCGACTACGATGTGTTATTGTACTCCTAAAGATAGTAAAAACCTATAAGTCTCGCAGAACCATTTATTTTAATCCAAAGAGATCAGCTCACGAAACAAACATCAATTCCTCATTTCATTTGTTATTAAGCCGCGGGATTATCTAATTCAATCCCTAATAACCCCTATCTCAATACCGTACGACTGCAAATGCGATCAGCGATTCCCGAACTATAGAAATATACTTATGAAAGTTTTTTTCTATTTTCCCCCACGAAAGTAAGCTCATCTCTATTCCGACTACAACATTTAGGTCGAGACCGTCCCCGCTATCCGCATATGATTCGTTTATAAACTCGGAGGCACTCAGTGACTTATGACAAAACTGATCTTTATTGCTGAAGCAATAAGACGTAGTCCTGAAGGCATGTCAAGGTGTCGACAAGGTCAACTTGTTTACCCCAGCCTCTACTGAAACGCTTTAATTCTGACTTTTAAAACTATGGTAATGCGGCCCAGCTGTACGCGAGTGCAGTAATACTATTAAAATACATTTACGGAGATTATATCGACACGAATATACTGTTACCTTGGCCGGTTCAAGATCTTTATTTATGCTCTACTAGCTGTGCCCCGCGACTTCGTACCTACGCGTGTCGTTTTTGACAGAGTCGTCTCATTTCTGTCTGCTAAATTCTCAATCACTGAACGGTTGAAGTTAGTCGTTAGTTAATATCATCAAATTTGCATTCTCCTATTTTTTTTTTATGTTTTAAACCTTCTAAAGAGTGTTACTAAAAATATTTATGAAATCGGTAAAGGCATTTTCAGGTTATGGTATGACTAAAGGACTCAAGGATTCGTTTTTATATACGTACATAATATTATGTAAAACGACGTTAAGTGACATGAAAAAAGACTAAAACAACAATGTAAGATTCAAGCTCTGAGAGACGATAATGGCATGGCATAAATATTCTCATGTAGGTTTCTACCTATTTACAAGATGTAAATTTTGTATTTGCTTTTAAATAAAGCACAAAAATATTCCCCCTTTGAAATTAAAACATCGCCAATTGACTATAGAATGCTAATATTTTCTCGCCGCGTCTCTTCCCGCGTTGTTTGTCGCGATAACACAATACAGTATCATTTTCGTGGAACAATTTCCTTTGAGTCACGCTCAAACAAAAATTAATTTATATCGTACCCTCCAAAATAGAATCATCATGAGCTTAGAAGAGCGAGTCCGGACTATGACATATTACCTCAAATTTCTGTAATACTAACACCATCCGAACGGCTATTACGCGATATGAAAAGTAAAACGTTTATAATACCGGGGCGAATGAAGTATGGCCGGTGGAGTTAGAAAGAGAAAAGATAAGAAAATAATGCCCCGTCATATATCATAACAATCGCCAGAATCCTCTGGCCACGGACCCTCTTCAGTGTAAGAATTCTCTGGAAATATTTAACTAAGCAGAATCGCCGTTGCCATGGTTACTGACCGCACCTAATGTCGGGGGCATTAGCATGTAATTTGAATGGCCGCGATGAAAGTGTAGATTTCAGGAGAACGGTACTCTGGCTTCCTATGGAAATGTACATGACACTGAAAACTATTTTTGTCGACAGAATTGAATCTTTTAGATCTTTTAAAGACTTGATTCTTTTATTGGTACTGCCCACCTTCAACGTTGTCTACCTACTCAAAATAAAATTTTCGTTGCTCTTCTTGTAATCAAATTTATTTTTGTTTGTTATCTAGCTTTAGTTAAATTTCTTAGAAGTCTCTTAATTAGGTATTACAATGACGTACTTATAAGCTTTATAATTTCACTTTTAATTTTACGAATTTCAAAACCGGGAACTAATATCACCAACGCATGTCTCCATAATTAATCATGTCCCAAAAACCCTTCGACAACCGAACTTCACTCCGATCTTGGCGTCAACGCCAGAACTTGTTAACGAGATGCCAAGTGCCAAGCCATCGGTTTCATTTGCTATAGTTTAAACAAAGTATCGCATACTTGGTATTAGTTGAGGCTCGACATCGGTCATTCGGACAACCCAATTCTCGTTAGCGCTAACGGGTTGTCAATTACTTGTCAGGACACGCCGGGGAAGGAAATGAGGCGGGGTTGCACGTGTTGCATTTTCGGCGGGAAAAAAACACGGAGATAGTTTGTATTCTGGCAACACCACATAGGCGGTTACGTGTATAGTCCGCGTGGGGAGAAACTGGCAATATTTCTGACAAATAAGCTTGAGCAACTTTGACACAGAATCAAAATCAAAATCAAAAGTATTTATTCAGTTTAGACCACAAGTGGCACTTATGAACGTCAAAATATAGTAAATAATAAAAAAAAGAAAAGGTAGCCCTTATGGGGCACTTTACATGTTTCCTTATCTTTTGGGCCCTACCAGCGCTTCGAGACAAACATATGGCAAGTGCTGAGAAGAAACGCCGGAACAAACTCAGTAGTTTTCTATGTAGGTACTCGTATGTAGAGATTTGAGTAAGCTTATCTTTGAAGTAATTTTACGATATTTTAGCACTAAAATCTCAGATAGAGACGATTTTTACCAAACTATGTTCAGAAAATTGCCAGTTTATATTGGCGTGGACTGTAGTTTGTATTCCGCTAGCACAAATAGGCGGTTACGTGTAGACGGGCACGCGTTAAAATGTTTTGTTTGGTGATTGATGCGATGGGCCACTTTCGTTTATGTACAGCCAGCACATCAAGCTAGAGACTGGGGCATTTTATGTAGTTCTAGTAAATAGTATTTTGCAGACAAAATTACCAGTCTAAGGTGCTTTTGAGTGTTAACCAGAATTTCAGTCTTTGAAACAACGTATTACCTTAAGTTTGGATCTTGTTTGTATTAGTTTTATACATATACAGTAATGGTTTTTTGACAATGGTTATTGAAAGACACAAATCATACCTACTAGACAATAATGAATGAGTTGAAAATTACTTTTAAATCTATTATTCTCTTTATCTCTATTTATTTTTCGATATTTCTGATTTCAATTTAATACGAGTAATGAAGTTTTTAAGACTTCATCCCATCGAAAGTAATATTGAGTTTGACCGAAAGTCGCATTGAATATCACCAAAAACCAGTGGACTACTTAAATCTAACTTCATTGCACGCTTTATCATGTAAGCACGCAATTATTAAATGCACTATGACTTGCGGGAAATAATATACCACTAAAGAGGTTTCAAGGGAAATTGCATGGTCCGATGACAGCGCTGTTTCGGACTGAGGGTAGATAAATAGCACAATTAGCAAAGTGATTGATAGTTCCAACAAAAACAATGGCAAGCGTTGTATTTATTAAATGATTGTAATCTTCGTTATTGATGGTGTGTAGTGTCTATCATCAATTTCTAATATAATGTTGCCATGGTAAAACTCCTGGATTTGTTGGAAATTGTATATTGTGTAGAGATTACCAATCTCTTCCTTGAAATTATGTTTCAAGAAAGCTAAATTAAGTGAATTAATATTTGTCATGTTCAGCTGTGGACGTCCTGTGGCTGAAATGACGCTTGAAGGGTTTGTTTTAGTACTCGTAGATATTAAAAAAATGTTTTTGTTCGTGGGACCCCCGATAATGCTTTTCTATGGCAAAGCTTAACACTCATATAGAATCAACAGAAATAACTTCATAACCTTAACCTTTTCAAAGATTTTCCTTTAACTCTTGCCTCTACCGGTATATGACCGGTATTTTTATTTTAATCGGTTTTCTTGGTCGTCGGATATCACCGGACTTCCGATGCGCGGCCAATGCAATTAGGCTTTGATCGCATAACGACACATCGCTGGACATCCCCTTTTGTCCTTTTTATTATTTTCATGCTACGTTCTATGGGAGAATAATAAAATGATTATACCTATCATTATTGAACTTGCAACTTTGACTTGAAAAAGTCAAAAAGTCAAAAGTCAAAATTTCTTTATTTGTTTGGACTAATAAATAGTTCTTACAAATCGTCATTTTGCTCTTAAGGAGCCTCACATGTCTCATAATCTTTTTACCCTACCAGCGCTTCGAGACCAACATTTGGCAAGTGCTGAGAAGAAGCGCCGCAACAAACTCAGTCACCACTGTCTGCCGGTTAATATAAATAAATAGAAATAGTAGTAGTAGGTACATTCGATTCAGGAGCAGTTCACTGAATTTACCATGCATTCTTGTATGGTGTATCTTATAAGAATGGGTATACAAGATTGCGTGGTATATTAAACAAGGAAATTATTTGAAAGACAGCGTGAAGGTTTTATTTCTAGATTTGGCACACAATTGTAAAGACTAAGCAACGAAAACCGGTATTTGAATGTGGCAAATATAAAAAAAATAACAACCCTGTATTGGACTCTACTTAAGCGTAGTCCACACAATTTGATTCAAAATCTTCAGTAAAATATGTAGTGTGCTAACTGCTACATAATAATCAAAGTTATATTTCGGTGTTTTAGAAGTGACAGACGAAAATTGCAATATCTGAAACACAAGCGAAAGCGACGAGTGTCCGCTTGTCTCCTGTACGAGTCGCGATACGTGCCACAGTTCACAGACTGATACCAGTATGTTTATATTCATTTAACAATAATAATTATTATATACCTACTGAGTTTTTTTTTTATTTAACTTTGGACTGTTTTATATCACATTCAGTTTTGTGTAGTAGACGATAAAAAAATTAATTAAGGCTATATCAGCCAATGTTTCTGTTCCAATTAATTGTTAATTAATATAGCGAATTTATTTATAATAATAATTTTCTTATTCATCTTTGAAAAGTTTTTTCCACAACGAGGAAGCTCTTGGCCTGAATCTCACGTGATGGAAAGTGGTGGTTAATCAGGCTAAGGTGATGATTTCAGTCCGTCCACGACAAGCAATTGCTATAACGCCGTGCAGTTACTTCATGATTAAAGAGTTTAACATTACAGCAACTCTTTACCCCGTGTATCTAAGTTAACTTATAGATCAATAATAATATTATCTTTAATGTGTACGTTTACAACAAATGTAAGGAACGACTGCACTGCACGTAGTTCCACTGCGCTGTCGCTGGAAGCCGCAGCAGAAAATAAAATTGATATCGCTCCGCCGCGGGCGCTCCGAGAAAAAGCATTTCGAAATAAATGACTTTTTAAATTTCATCGTTGCACACAGTTTCTCTATCAATTGTTGAGGCTCGCTCTACGTAACTGGATTTCGCGACGGGCATTTATTGTGTGCAACATACAAGATCGCGACTTTTATATCACGGACGTTGATAAATATGAAATAAAGGAGCGTAGACCTGCATTGTGCTTGCGCTGTCGTGTATTGCCAATCAGAAAAATTTCATTGCAGTTGAATTTTTCGATAAAGGGAAAATTCGGAAAGCTTGGCTTGTGATGCACTGGCAGGTTTAGATTGTATGGGTATTGTAATCAAATCACTGTCTTTAGTCTGATGTGTACTCGTATTTTGTATTAGACTTTGTTATTATTTGTCCGTTAGTTCGATCATTTTATCTCGTACAAAAGGACAATCTTTATGCAGTCAATTTCACGATAAATACATTTTATATTCTTTGACAAAGTTACTTATTGAGCAACGGTATTAAATCGTAAGACGTGTTAAATATTCCCGTCTATAATCTTTCTATTTTGTAATTAATTAAATTCCAATCAAATTCCGCTATCATTCTTTTTATTGCCTACAAGCATCACTACCTTAACCCCTTGCATGCCTAACAAATTTTGCAGAGTTTACCGCTCAACATCGAAGGCAGTTCCGAAGTAACTGGTGGGCTGTATTTAATCGAATGCCCATTAACTGGCAGTTGCCGAAGTGCAAAAGGTAAACGCCTCGATTACTGAGCCTGACACGTGCTGGGCCCAGCAACTTTTGGATACGGGAAGCCGACGCACTTTGTGCACGGAATATTGGCCGCTTTGGCAGGTAACGCCTTAAATGTAGGTTTAATTACAAAATATTATTAGCTAGGACGTTAATTTAATAAGGCACGTGGTTATACTTACTTAACAAACATCATACCACTGAATTTAAATCATTAAAAAAATTGCCAGATACTTAAGCATTGCCTTATTGATTAGGAGCCTACTTTTTTGTCAATTCACATGGTAACAAAAAGAAGTTACAAAGTCTATACTTTATAACATTACCTATCATCCTAATACCTATTTTAATATAGTCCTTTATCCAGTTGAAGTTTTTTGAGTTGTATATTTTTTCCATTAATTCAATTAGACAGAATATACAATTCAACCTTATATGATAATGTAAAGCTAGATTTTATATCCAATTGAAAGTGGGGGAAAAAATTCTACGAATTCTGTACTAGGCTCGCAAACCTGTGTCGCAGCAGCTCTCCCAAAAAGGCTTAGCCATATCTTTACAAAGGTCGTACGCGCTGTAAAGATTTTCTACCGAATTTCATTATTAGTTTTCTACGTCTTTTTATTAAAACCACTAAATAATACTTCAACGAAATGGAAGCAGAACGATCGTAAGTTACATAAGCGATAAAGATGTAAGGCAGCGATTTCTACTAGGCGCCAGGTGCGGTCTTCATAAAACATTGAAATATTTTTATTCTACCCTACTACAACTATAAAGTAAAGGAAAATTACGAAAAATGCTGAAATACAAAGTCTTCATACTAAGTTTACGAGGTACCTTAAAAGTTATACCACCTGCCTACCTACCATCTACCTCTAATCTAATCCAAAAACATATTAATTTGTTGCTGGAGGAATTATTATAAAAATAAATTCAGCTTTCTTCTAATTAGGTATTATGTAGCAGATACAGCTAGCGTATGCCTATACGCAAATCACGCAATAGTGCTTATTAGGTTAAAAAAAAAATTCCGTAATAAAAAAAAATCTGTGATTTGAAATCCTACCTCGAAATAAAATTCAGCATACCCACGAGTACATCGCAAAATTGACTTGACATGACATTGCACTACACCCAAACCTTTAAAATAACGTTTTCCAATACCGTAGCCAGGTTATTCAATTGACCCATTTTAAGTTTTTTGTTGCATCACAAAGTGCAGCGCGTTTGTGAGCCCCTGCATAAACAAATTGTCGCCCGCTCATCTCATTAGCGTCACCTGTTAGCGCGACATACAGCGGGTGACATAATATAAGTGCTACCTCGGTGCTGGAACTTTTAGCACTAGCTTTAGCCCGCTGGTTTGTCTTTTCTACTTCTATTATGCTTTAACCACACCATTGCCGCGCGATCACGGCGCGATCATAGGGAAATGACAAGTCGCGTGAACTGTCATGGGTCGCGCGACCTGACATTGGCCTTTGATCGTGCCAGCAATGGCGATCTGCACGCGTTGGTGTGGTTGAAGCTTTAGTCACATAAAGACAAACAGAATCATATTTTCTTTTAGACAAGGCAGATCAAAACCTGCAATGTCCTTACCCAGCTGGGATCGGTTAGTGAGACTTACACCGGGCGACAGGAGATAATAAGTGCTACATCGATGGTGAAACTTTTAGCACTAGCTTCGGCCTGTTAGTAATGCCTATTGTACTTCTATTAACAGCTTGTAGCAGTTGTAGTTGTTGTACACCCAAGCTGAAAATCAAACTCTACCAGACCTGTACATTTACCAGACCGACTTTTCAATTCTAGCATATTATGCCAACAAACATGACTTTTACAGTTGACTGCACATCAGCCTGTACATTTTTGTTGCAAAGTAACTCCTATTACAGCTGAATAAAGTTCTACAATGCTTACTTTGCTGCCATGTCGTAGGCACATCGCGTATGCACCCGTCGCATAAACAAATTGTCGGCCGATCATCTCATTAGTGTCACTCAACGCGACAAAATGCGGCGATACTGTTGTTGCTCGCTATCAGAGCAAATACTCTTTTCTGTGCTTTTTTGAGTATGACAGAGTCTATTGTAACCCTAAAGTATAAATTTTCATTAAGTAATTTTGTTTACGTCCACCCACAAGGTGGACTGAACCTTACAAAGGTAGCAGGAGGTGCTGGATGCAGGCCGCTACCAACCGGTAATTATGGTCAGCCGTGGACGTCCTATGGCTGAAATGATAATGATGAAAAAAAAAGATCATGACAGGAATTTACGTACAATTTCACTGTAAGTCAATTGAGAATGTTACTAGGTATGCAAAATCACTTGAAACCTATTTTACAGTTAAGCTTTTACATTAACAAATACATTAGTTTTTATTTCATTCAAAAATACCCAGTAGTTATGATTTTATAGGCATTCAAAGTTCGCTTAATTATTGAGTCCCGCCGACGGTCACGTGACCCCGCGTGACGTACATTCACAGTGTCCGCTCACTAGAAAACGGATATAAACATACTTAAATACATTTTTTTTTTGTAAATACAAACTTATTATACATATTAACACCCAGACCCATCACAGAAATTAAAATTGAACCAAACCCAAACTTGATGCGATTGTGTCGTTTTATTGCGAATTACCTTCCAGCTCCATCATTAGACCCCTATTACTATATAGAATTAAAATACTGATCAATACAAAACGAACGAGCCCAAACTCGATGCATGCCACCTTCCAGCTCCATCATCAGATCAGCTCCATGTCATCATAATATTGCATGGTCATCCAAATCACATGTGTATGCGAAATTTCAGCTTAATCGGTTGCCCGGAAGTGGGTCTTAATTCAGCTTGCAAGATTCCACCCATACAAATATGAGCCAGTCACTGTAATATGACGTCACGCGCATAAAATGGCGGGCGGCCGCCGCCCGCACATTTAAAATTAAATATCTTGGAAACTAATTGACGTATCGAAATAATTCTTTCACGTGTATTTTTTATTTTTAACAGAGAATACAGAAAGCTAAAAAACAAAATTAGTGAACATTCTTCATTGCTAGAAAGAAGCTCATGAAAATATTACCAAAATACTGAACTTTTTATTCCCGTATTGAAGCCACGAAATCTGGCTACGAAATGGTCCGAAGGGGAAACGTGGACTTTAATACAGACAAAAGCACATCAAGTTTAACCCTGTGGCGTCTTATGTTGTTGCATTGTATTATACAGTGTGTCCGGGTTTGTAGTGATCAAACTTTAAGGGCGTAATCTATGGACAATTTTATCGATGAAAATACTTCAAATTTGGGGCTTGACCCATTTCTCGCAAAATTACGAGGATTTAAGTTTTTAATTTTTAGTTTTCACCTCTTCCTTCAAAAACAAGTGAAAGCGTGGGTAGCTTAGCACTAATAAGAAAAATTTTATATCATGCGATAGCCAATAAAATTATCTATTAGCAGAAGTAGAAAACAGATACAAGTTTCATACATTTTAAGGGAGTAAGAATGGATTTAATTAGAAAAAAACATGACTTTTTTCACTTCTTTTTCAGTTATTTTCCAACACAAGAAAAACCAGGTCGTTAAGGTATGTTTTATTTGCATTGTATTATTAGTATTTGAGCTATTCTACAAAACGAATGTAAATTTATTAGTCTACGTTTATTAGTTTCGACGTAATTGTTGAACAAATATACCCCTTCCCAGCGGTTTCCATAGCGCACGCGACATGCGAAAATGCACTGCCTGAAAGAATCACACAACCTATTCCGATTACTATGGAAACCGCTGGGAAGGGGTATCTTTGTTCAACAATTACGTCGAAACTAATAGACGTTGACTAATAAATTTACGTTCGTTTTGTAGAATAGCTCAAATACTAATAATACAATGCAAATAAAAAATACCTTAACGACCCGGTTTTTCTTGTGTTGGAAAATAACTGAAAAAGAAGTGAAAAAAGTCATGTTTTTTTCTAATTAAATCCATTCTTACTCCCTTAAAACGTATGACACTTGTATCTGTTTTCTACTTTTGCTAATAGATAATTTTATTGGCTATCGCATGATATAAAATATTTGCTTATTAATGTTAAGCTACCCACGCTTTCACTTGTTTTTGAAGGAAGAGGTGAAAACTAAAAATTAAAAACTTAAATCCTTGTAATTTTGCGATAAATGGGTCAAGCCCCAAATTTGAAGTATTTTTATCGATAAAATTGTCCCTAGATTTGGCCCATAAAGTTTGATCACTACATGCCCGGACACACTGTATAGGCGCCATTTTGAAAAAAAAAAAACATCGTCTGTCAACTGTAACTAACGCCCGTATTCACAAACGATTCTTGCTTAAGTGAAGCAGCAAATCGAACGCACTGCGTTGAATAGAACTCTGTGATTGGTTCGTGTGTCACCCTGTGCGTCCACGCGCACTGTGGGACCACATAGTAATGTTTGTGAATACGGGCGTAAAACATTTCATAAATACTTACTACAGTTGCGTACGTATATCGTTAATAAAAAGGCATTAAAGCAAAATGGTTAACAAAGAAAAAAGCTTGTCTGTTGTAAGTGTACAATTAAAGCTGTAAGTTGTATAATGGACGATGATCTTGGATGTCACGAGCAGTTATATCCATAAGTCACGTAGTGGTGTCATTAAGAACGGAATGACTCTTTGCAGGACTATTCTGAACATGCTAACTGTTCAAAACAAAAAGAAAACAGCTGTTCTGAATTTAATTTTTCAAAATACATTAATCCACATACAAAGAAAGGTTCTGTCACATGTTTCGAAACAAAAAAAATATGGACAAGTTGTATTACTATTTGGCTTCGACCAAATACAATACAGAGGCAAAAAATAGCTGAATTTGATGTAGGTACAACAGATTGTAGAATAGGGTTTATACTCTTTTTTCACCACTTTCAAAATTTCAATATTCTGACAGACCCTCGCCTCGGTTTAATTTTAGGGAAAAAATAGTGTGCGGTTTCCAAACACTTAAAAGGTTAATTCTTCCACAATTTAACCCTATACTTGGCAAAGACGGTTTTGGTTAATATTTGTGATTTACACTATAAATATTGGATTTAGGACGACTAAAAATCATGTAAAAAATACGAAAAAAAATCTTAGGTATGTAGTTTTGGAAATATAGTATGTATCTTTAAGAGCACATTGCCAGCTTTGTAGTAAATTAAAACATGGTTTATTTGTTAGTAAAAATTAGTTATTTTAATGAAAATTAATACAAAACCTTAAGCTATTTCTTATTTGAGAAATAAAAAATAAGTATCTTTTACAAAAAACTGAAAACAAAGTAAAAAACCCACTTCAAAGTCTGTAACGCCTTGCAAGTATAGCTGCATTTGAATGTATGAGAACCAATCCATCAGCGTCGTTGGAGTACCGCCTGAACCTCACACCCCTCTTAACATCCAGTAGAAGCAAATGTAGATAGGACACATAGGAAACCTGCAAGACCATTAAAAAAATACGAGGGATATTGACGCCAACTGGTACCGAACTGTGTTCACGTCTTCGATTGAAGATAATTTGATACCCAACTTACAGTGGAAACGCAAGATAGCGGAAATGGATCTCTAGAACTCTCTGGGAAACTATGCAGCAGTCGAACTGGCTGAAATTCTTCAATCACCAGCTTTATAACCAGAAGCATGTAGCAGCCTGAATAGGCTGCTCGCTTTTTGGGGGTGATCTGGGTTGTTTGGAGTAGTAAGATAACCACCCAAGAGAATCAGGAGGCTAAGTGCGGCTTCTAATTCATCATCTGAAGTGTCACCGCCACTGACTTTCGACCTGGTTCCAGATTTTGGAACCAGAACCAGCATTTTGCGCGCCTGATTTTGTTGCTGCAGCACAAAGTTGTCCAAAAAACATATTTTTTATTACATGAATTAAAACTCACATCGGCATTTAATTTACAGCTTTAAATATTACTAACTAATAACATGATCCCTTTTTTATGCGATAAAATCTATGAAAAAAATCATAAAATAAATTCAACGAGAACCTGGCAATGTGTCTTTAAAGATACATTCAAAATTAAAAGTAAATTATTACGTATCTGACAGTGTGCATTTAGAGATACATTCGGACAATCCGCATCGTACAAGAATAATTATACAAGTTTTGGGATGAAAAAACAGCACTATCATCAAGAAACCTTTATTTACTATCCATATTACTACAGATAATCACCAATATTCTTTAAAAAAAACACCGAAAATAATAAAAATTATTAGCCAGTGCGTAGACGCCTGTCAACGGTCTGACATTTTGAATATTACTGTTAAATCTGTGCAGCCTGTAGCGATTCTATATTGTGTAACACAATCTGTAGTATTTGGGCTAACGTTATATTAAAAAAACATTTAAAAATAGTTTTTGGTTTCTCCCCCATATTTTTGTTTTGGTCAACGTATCTCTAAATGCACAATGCCAAGAAAAGGGTTAAACATTAAAATAAAAACAAAAAACTAACACTAAAAACAACAATCATATTTTACAGTGCGCCTCTAGTCCCAAACTCAGCAGAGCTTGTACTTGATGTTAATGTGTATCTAGACGACTTAATATAACATACCTTTAAATTAGAATAATTTTATCTATTTGAAGCACATTTTCAACTAATTAACCAATCAACTTTCCAAAAATAAATGTAACAAATTAAAATTATGTCATTGGTTCAAAGTGACGTGTAACTCGATACCTCGAGTCTGTCTCGTCTCTATTACAGAATAGGGGCTCAGCCAGCCCGTTGTCACAGCCCGACCAAGATCAGGGCCTCTCAAGCGGGATTATGTATGTCTGCAGAATGACAATTAGTTCTGAACAAACACTGCACGGGTTAAACTAGTCGGGGACAAATAGGACGATTTTACAATTTCAAATGTTGATATCATTTGAAAGGTTAATACGGTTTAACTGAAGCTGTGGCGAGATATTTTTGAATAACTTAAGGCTTGTGGACACTTAGCGACGAGAACATTTTTTTAAAATTGTAGTGGAGATGTGAGCGGTATATAGCTTACGAAACAGATGGATGTAGCACTTATCAGAGAAAGAGATTTAAAGCGCGCTTGCGCAGCCATGCTTAAATGTTATTTTTTGTCCCATTCTGCTCCGGTGAAAATGTTCAGACCTCTCCTTGTTCTTATACTGAAACTCACGAGTATAAGTTAAGTTAGAAGAATTCCTTTATAATGTGACTTTCTCACTTCAGAATTGATTGAGGCTATCTATTCTGCACTCCTTTTGGTGGAATCCAGGCCTAAAGGGCGGCGCACTTTTATGCAATACAATAAAACGCTTTGTCGAACCATCAGGGCTTATTCCCACGTGTGATAAAGAAATGGCTTATCTTATTTTTAGACTAACTACGCGTAACGCCATTCCAGTGGGAGTTGAGATTTATTACTTTGAATAGTGCAATTTATTTGCCAATCCAATAAAACTAGAAAACAAATTACTATTATTATTTTTATTTACGTTAGTTTACTGCGTTAAAATTAGATTTTTTTAACCCAAAGTTAATTATTTAAGTAAAGCTCCAACAGTTCCATGTGCAGATAATGTTTTTATTTTGCAACATGCACAAGCAAATGCCCAAAGAAAAACAGTTTTTTCACTATCTACATGTCAATTTGGTGACGCGATCTGATCAAATCACCGTTCAGTTTTTCCTGGCGCGCGGTAAGTAGGCAATGAAGCGCGGTCCTCGGAGAGGCAGTGATGCGATCAGCTCACGGACCGCATCAGGAATCAATTAGGAACGGCTGGCGGCCACGACGTGCCTACCGCATGAATTATTGACGACGCCGGACGCCACGACGCGCTACGACCGGTACTCGATGCGGAGTCGATGTGAGATTGAGACGATAGTAAAAACATGTGACTCGTTACAAAATCGAGCATCATTCGATATGACTGAGTGGATAGAAGAAAAATGTAAAACACCACTAGAGATATAGAGTAACTTTTAGATAATAAACTCATATTTGAAGCGCGGTCCTCAGAGTGGCAGTGATGCGTTCAGCTCACGGACCGCTACAGGAATCAATTAGGAAAGGCTGGCGGCCACGACGGATTATTTGCAGCTATTTTATGAAAAACATTGACCGTTTTTACACCACTAATAACGCAATCAAAATATTTGTAATTTGATTAGAAATTTTAATTATTAGACTGAGAATAATCCTACAAAACTAATCTAATTAGATTTAGAATCAAATTACATACTGCAGTATTCCCAAATCACGATTAAAAGAACTCGATACAATATCGAGATTAAACTCAACGCGATGTGTGAACGAAAAGTGAACTCTTAGTAAAACTCGATCTAAAGTCGGGACCAGTATGAACGAGAAACAATGTGTTCTCAGAACTCTTCATCCCCAATCTGTATCGGGCACAATCGAGGGAGACGTATCACAGTCGAAATCCATTCGACAATATTTCGGTGTCCCACAGCTCCCCACTTTAACAATAGCCGTCCAGTCGCTCGATTAGCGGCGAAACTCGATTTCCTTCCCAGATTATGCTGTCCATCATACTCTTAGTCCGATTTGACAACTAGAATCTCTTGCAGGTATTATAGCACTAATTAATAAGCGAATTAACGTGAACGTTAGTGTCGGGTAGAAAAAGCTCTTCGGATACATTATATGGAGCTTTTTTAAAGCTTTGACTAAAATAAATTTCTGACATTGTTCCAATGATCTGATCTTATAGATAGATAGGTATGTAGATATTTCATTTTTTTAAATAAGTATTTATTACATTTTAACTCTGAGCACTATAACAGTGCAGTGGCTAATCAAACGTACCTCTATCATATCCTAGTCTTTTCAAACAAATTTGATTTGTTTGTTTCACAAACTCTGTCCTATTGCAGGCATGGATCACAGCTGAATCAATTTGTTTGCCATCCGTGTCCTTGCACGTTTACAACTCATTAATATCATCCTAGCTGATCAGTTTGTCTTTTAGTAGTGTGATGCTTTGACTAGGATATTCGTTCAGATAAAACTTCGAATATTAATAAGTGAATTCCATAATGATAAAGACTTAGGCTCAGTTGCACCATCTTACTTTAACTTTGACAAACGTCAAGAATCTATCAAACTCCATACAAAAAGCACTGGTTATTGTTACGGTTAAAATAAGGTGGTGCAACTATGCCTTAATAATTCATTTAACCCGTTAATTAGAGAGGGTCGTGCTTGATGATGATGATTATGAAGAATAAATTGATTCGAGAGTAAGCAAGCAAAAGAGGCAACGCTTTAACTGTGGCATTAGTTAAATAGTATCAACATGGAATGCCCATTCAAGACGGTTGACCAAACCAAAACTGTCTGTGTCTCAAGTCTCTGCTTAGTAACTAGATTCCTGAACAAAATACTCGTACTATGCACGAAGCAAATTCAGTAATTTACCTCAATTGATTCAATAGTAAAACCAACAAAATACATTATCATTCCAAATACTTATTTATCTTAATCAGCATTCACTTCATCATTAATAGCATTCATTAACGATAACACTAAAATCACATTGGCTAACCCCAAACCGTATTTATCCGAATATCACCTCGAAATATTCCGCTAAGTTCATCTTTAAATTAGTTTAGCTAAAGTTAAACCCGTTAAATAGTTTAGTCAATGAAGTGATCCTAAATTGAGCCACGATTCAGCACCATAAATAGATTGAAGCACTGAACATTCAGCGTAGACTATGTTAATATTTTATTATTCAATTATTGTCACATACAGAGAATCGTGCTACTATAATTTTGTCGATAATTCTGGTGAATTTTGTTGCACAAAATTCAAATAGGCATTTCATTAGGCATTCATATTGATGAGCAGCTAAATGGGTCGATTATGAGTACGTGAACACTCCATAGTTATTCGAATAGTTATTACTTTTATTCATTGCAATCACGCCGCGCTGTATAATTAACTCGCAACGTTTCAACTTTCATTCCATATGTAAATTATTAATATTTGACTATAAAATTTTAGTCATAGTGCACTATTCAAATGAGGATATTTAGACTGTTTGGAATATTAATTAATATTTTTAAATATGGATCTGTTTTGGTTTCGGTTTGTGTCGCGCAAACATTAAATGAGAGCATAATTTACTGGTAGGTATGATCCAGCTAGGCAGACTTAATAAAATGTTTGGTGCATAATATTAACTTAACTCTACATGAAGTAACTGCTTATACAATAAAGCTGAGTTGCACCACCTTATTTTAACGGTAACATTAACCGGTACTTTTCGTATGGAGTTGGGCAGGTTTTTGACGTCTGTCAAAGTCAAAGTAAGATGGTGCAACTCAGGTTAAAAGTCAAGAAAAGCTTGAAATTCAACACTACAGTTTCATTATTTTGTACGTGAAATAATTAATTTCCTCCTGAAAATCATCTTATTCCCTTTAGATGAATTCATAAATTAGTCACTTCAAATTGACGACTCACAAAGTATGGACTGGCATTAGCGAGCTTTAGTTTGAGCGTAGGATCCTAACTTTAATTCCTACAGCCCGTCGGCCATAAGTTCGCCTCAGATTACTATGCGTGGTCACGGACGCGCACCTCAACTGGCGCAAACTCACATTGACAATTGGGGATTCCGTGATCATAGTATACTCTTTCGGATATTGAAATGCTTTCTCTTTGTCGTTTGAGGTTACTTAGAAAGCTTAGTAACACGGGCCCTGTCTAATGTTAAGCTGGGAAGTGTAAAAACCTACCTACCTACAATATAATAGTCTTGACGTTGACAAGGACATATTCCAGTGTACATTTCGGGTTTTTAAAAATAAATGAAGAAATGCTGATTAGTTTGTTGGATTAATTGTTGTTGTAGCTAACAGTCATTAGTGTTTGTAGTTGTATCTAATCACTTAAGTTATTAGGCATAGTTGTGTGTAGTAATATATATTTGGTCCATATATTTGTAAGTGATTTGTACTCGTAGCTGTATTTTTACTAAATAAGTAGTATTCTATGTACTGTAAACCTATTAATCAATAAATAAATAAATAAACCCTTTGAAAGTGGTCTTACTACAACAAATGTTACACTACCTGCAAGCACCTTCCTAAGATTCCTTAAGACGTCTATGTAGTAGTATATCATTATTACAATGATGATTAAGGGCAACTTGAATTAAGCTTCGCAGAGCCTTTTGGTTTTCTTATTAAATACTGTTCTTCAGCTTAAATATCTGGTGCTTTGAGTCAGCATTGCAATTAACTCAGATTAAGTTTTAAAACGGTTTCGCTTTTGAAATAACTCTTACATGATAGAATAAAAAGTAAGCAATAATATTTATCTAATTCTTATTTGATTAGAGCAGAATTTAATTGTCGGAAAAATTAAGAATATTACAAATAATTAACCTACATATACTAAATATTTACAAATAACAAAATGTCCCAAATTGCTGTACAAACAACGTGACATGGTGCCCAGAATGCTGGCTGCATTTCCGCGCTGAATGGCCAAATTGATTCGTTGAGCAATATCTATAATAAATTTTATAGAGCCCTAGCTGGCAACATATACACATCTCGTAAACGTAATGTCATATGCAAAAAAAAAAACATAAAACGGAGCGTTTGTCATTTGTTTCCAAACGCGTCGTTCCCAAACTTCCAAACGAAGTTAACCGGTCGAGACAGCGCTTGTCAAATCAGGAGTCATCCCATCGCGCCGATTCCTATCCAATAGAAAGAATGAATATGCGCGGAGTCACCCGATAAACGTACCCCGGCCCTGACTTATGTACCTGCAGGAAATCGCGCCATAATATATTGGTATTTGAGATTGAAGTCGACTGTGAAATATGGTTTATTGGTAAAGTTTTATTGTACTTGTCACAGGTGCGATGAGTTCCGAAAGGTTTTACTTTTTAGGACAGCGCGCTCGTTTGAGTAATAGCTTTGTAGACTCTATCTTGTTTGGAACATTTTGGGTTCAATTATAACAGATCTGTATGTACAAGGTAGGTACATTGTAATATTGTGTTGGGATCAGAATTAAGTGCACTGTTATTAAACGAAGACGTCTTAAGGACTTTACCCACTTCGTTATACGTTTAAGTAATTTATAATTAATCGTCTGCAGTTTTTATTGCATTTTTTTAAGGGGAAAATGTTAGTGAAATTTTAGCTTATCTCATCGACGAATAATATAAATAAACAAATTTCGTCAAATTACATAATAACTACAGCTCGTATAATTTTACATTTATGCATAAGCAAATTACATATAAATTTATTTTATTCAAACCCATAAAATAGCAGACGGACAAACGATTGAGGGCAAAACACGCTTTATGAGGTGTTACACGGAATAAAAGCCGCGATATTTTCAATTTTACGAAACAATTATTCCGCCATGTCATCAATCGGATTCACGCTTTGATTGCGCGGCAAATTCGTTTTGTTTGGACACAAAAATTGCAATATAAAGAGCTGCCACATCATTCCCTTTTGGTTTAACGTAGATTGCCTCCAAAATGTAATATTGTTTGCAATTCATTTTGAACAAGCGATTGGCCACTTTTATTCCGTTCGCTTTTTTATTCCGATACTAACTTAATATTTTGAACGAATCGTATAATAGTGGAGGAGAAAAACTATGGAATTGAATTGGTATAATTTAATTGAACGGAAAATCTTGCCGGAGAAAGTTCAGGCGTGAAGGAGAGAGCCTTGGGCGATATAATACCCAGATAGAATGAATGCGAGCACCTTGTTGCGAATTCTTTACCGTCAATAATGGCACTTGTCTTTGTTTTCTGTTGAATAAAACGCTTTTTTTGTTCCTTTGTTTTTGCTGAACCACCTCGCGATTTGAGTAGCGGTTTCGAGCACTTTGAATTCCGGTGCAATGGTCGTTGAAAGTGTTTTGTTTTGCAGCATCGTTGGAATTAAACTTTGACTGTTGCATGAGCAGAGTCATCTTTTTAGTATTAACCGCTAGAAGCTAATATAGAGTTAATCATTTTGAAATTCACATAAATCAGAATTTCGACTGCATTTTGTAAGTTCACATCATGTCCGATTTTTTATACACTTTCATCATAATGGTTCTTAATATTCATCAACCTTCTACTTTCGGCCTGATCGTCACTTTCTATCAGGTAAGATGCAGGACAAGAGCTTCTTCGTTGTGGATAAATAAAAAAAAACATATTTTTCGGTAAATACCTTTCTATTTAAAGTAACATACAAATGAAAAATGTTCATAATTTTCATACACATGTAGATTTTATTAAAAGACTAGCGGCCGCCCGCGACTTCGTACGCGTGGATCCCGTTTTACCCCCTTCATCTATCTTACGCGGTTTAGATTTTTTCATACAAATGTTTTTTCCCGCTAACTCCCGTTCCCGTTGGAATTTCGCAATATCCTGTTGTAACTAAGCTTTAAGTTTACTAAGGGACCTGCATGCCAAATTTCAAGCGTCTAACTTAGGCGGTTTAGATTTTTCATACAAAAGGATTTTCCCGGTAATTCCTATTCCTATGGGAATTTCGGGAATTCCTTTCTTAGTGCACCTCTACGGTACCTAAGCTACGTCCCTTATAAATTTCAAGTGCCTACGTTTAGCCGTTTAGGCTGTGCGTGGGTATGTCAGTGAGTCAGTCATACAAAAGGAATTTCCCGCTAATTCCAGTTCCCGTGGGAATTTTGCAATATCCTGTTGTAACTAAGCTTTAAGTTTACTAAGGTACCTGCATGCCAAATTTTAAGCGTCTAACTTATGCGGTTTAGATTTTTTCATATAAATGTTTTTTCCCGCTAACTCCCGTTCCCGTGAGAATTTTGCAATATCCTGTTGTAACTAAGCTTTAAATTTACTAAAGTACCTGCATGCCAAATTTCAAGCGTCTATCTTACGTGGCTTAGATTTTTTCATACAAATGTTTTTTCTCGCTAATTCCCTTTCCCGTAGGAATTTTGCAATATCCTGTTATAACTAAGCTTTAAGTTTACTAAGGTACCTGCTTGCCAAATTTCAAGCGTCTAACTTAAGCGGTTTAGATTTTTCATACAAAAGGATTTTCCCGCTAATGCACGTTCCCGTGGGAATTCCTAAGTATCCTATAACCTGCCCAGGAGTATGAAGAATAATTGTACCAAGTTTCGTTAAAATCCGTCGAGTAGTTTTTGTTTCTATAAGGAACATACAGACAGACAGACAGACAGACAGACAGACAAAAATTTTCATCACATCCTGATAGTTATTTTGAAAATATATTTCATGTACAGAATTGACCTCTCTACAGATTTATTATAAGTATAGATATCTGCTTCTACAAATATATCTATCCTCAAGATGACGCTACTATTTGTGTGGGACGTAATCAGCGCAGCCGAGAGGTAATCTTGAAGTAGGTCTATACCTAAGCTAGTGCTATTGTACTCTTTCCGCGTATTCCGTCTTACGCCCATCTTATCTTGAGAAGGAAGTCCCTATAAAGATACACATGGTAGTTGGACATCATATACCTATACAATTTTATCATCTATTTTCATTGACTCTTGATGATAATACCAGTAGGTATAAAAAGTTGGTTGATAGTAAACATTTTTTATATTTTAAAACAGTATTTCCAGCAATGAATTATTTTAATAATTATATTAAATCAACGTAATGTGTCTCTCTAATGCTTAAGCTCTACAATCACACTTCGGACTTATCTACTTAAAAACATCCCCGTATAACAAATAAGGTTAACTTTCATTAAATGTAAAGTCGGACACCTACTTTACATAATGACATTGTGACTTAAAAAATACAGCGCAAAGATTTTTTCCTCGGCGGATATTGCGAAAACTTCACTGAGTTGTCTGTGTAGTTGTCAGCTTCTAAATCATAAATAAAACGAGCGTTTAAAGCGGATGAAGTTTAAAGGACTTAGCTGGATGAAAGTTAAAAAGCGCTGCAATTCATGCAGCGCAGGTGACCAGCGGTTTATCAGTGGGACGCAGCCGCTGCGGGACGCGTCCGCGACGACGCCGCGCCGACGCCGATCCGACGCCGGCACGGGACGGCCACACACGCCTATCGCCGACGCTGCGCCGGATAATCGCCTCATTTATAAAGTTTAGCGGCACAAAGCTGCGAGAGTTTTTGATTGAAAACAAACTTAGAAGGGACAGCCTCATTTGAATAAGTATTCTGCGAATAAAGTGTGGCTTTATGTTTTCCTTTAGGTGTTTTTTTCCCTTTGTTATGCAAAACAATGTTCCACCTTGTTTAGGTACTACAACACGCTTTATTTTTGAGTGAAAGACTCTTTTGAAGTTAAGCTTTCCTGTATAAATTATTTTATTTTCACTGTATTGTTCTAAAGAGCCTGTCTTTTGAAACTTAAACTTAATAGTCGTTTGTGATTCTTCGACTCAGTCTTTATTAGTCTTACTTTGGAAACAAAAATGTGAACATTAGTTAACGTGATATCTTCTAAAGTTAAAAATTATCTTTGCGAAGTCGTAGAAAGTGTTAAGTAGAGTACTTTTTTGTTCAAAACACGTCCGTTAATTTTAATTAAACTTTCTCGTGTTTTACGAGGACTAGATAAGTAAAGCTTTGGTCATTTTAAAATATAATGGATTTGTTGGCACGTAGAAAAAGATAAGTACAGAAATCTCACTACTTAAATTTATGAATTAGAAAAAAAACTTATTGTAAATCTGTTTGTTTAAAACTTTGATAACATAAGTTATAATGATTGTTATCTCAAGTCGCATTAAACCGCCATTTACTTTAACTTCAATTACAAAATTTACTAAGGCTGGGTCGCACCAACTTACTTTGACCGTGACTTAACAATAACTGGTGATTATTGTGTGGAGTTTTGACAGATTTCTGACGTTTGTTAAAGTTAAAAGATGGTGCAACGCAGCCTAAGATTTATATCAGTGACGTCTTAGGCTGGGTTGCACCATCTTACTTTAACTTTGACAAACTTCAAAAATCTGTCAAACTCCATACAAAAAGCACCGGTTATCGTTATAATTACGGTCAAAGTTAGGTGATGCACTCAGCCTTAAAAAAGACGCTGAATTTAATTTTGACATCACTGTGTTGGTATGTAACTGGGTATGGACAATTTGACTTCACAGAGTCATGTGATCCAAACTCACGTGACAAAAAGCTAGTATTCCGAGCAGATACGCTAATCAGTGCCGCTAATCGGGTGAGCGGGACGTGTCAGCGGCGGCCGAGTTAGCCGATGTACGCGAGATTTGGCTGATCAACGTCTCTATGTAAAACATTATTTAGTATGTTTACAACGTGTGCCTAAGAAACCTAAGAAATGGAAAATATCTTATAACAAATAAGTAAATGTTTTCTTTTTTAAATTTCTTTTTTTCTCTGTATCTACCTATCAGTCGATACGCTCGTGTTAGGGCAAGCTATGGAACGTGTATAATAAGTACCCTGAAAATGCTCTATAAAGGTTCTAATAATGTATTTGAATTTAATTAGCAGAATGACATTTGTTTCTACACAAGTGACACATTTTAACAAAAGTTAAAAGAAGTAGTTTTCTTAAATGTATAATATACCCTTAGGCTGAGTTGCACCACCATACTTTAACCGTAGCTATAACGATAACCGGTGTATTTTGTATGGAATTTGACAGATCTTTGACGTTTTTTAAAGTCAAAGTAAAATGGTGCAACCCAGCCTTAGTTTCATCATTAAATAGCTATAGTTAAGTTTCTTAAAAGTAAATCAAGTTATCGTTATATTTTAATACACAGATATTTTACTTAGAGCCCAACCGGGCACTAGTTTTTCAGTTATCTGTAAAATCTGAAACAAAAACGCATCGTATCAACCCAACACGTGCTATTTCATCTAGTACTAGTGGTACCAGTTCGGCTACGCTAATCACTGTCACTAATCGAGCGCCGGAACATATTAGCCGAACGCTAGATTTGTCTAATCAACATCACTGTGCGGTGCCTGACGAGATAATTAGCACGGTTTTTGCTGTGAGCTGTGACGCGTAAATAGATACTAAGTGACACGCACTAGTATTAGGTACTAGTGGAATTTTGCTTTGTTCTAACAGCAGGACAAAAAGCAATTTGGAATATGTTACATATCGATGACAAAAATATTTTTTGTTGTAGTGTTGATGTTTTTTTTTATGCTTAACAAGGCAGGTACTTGACCACAATCGCACCTGGTGTTAAGTGGGATGCAGTCTAGGATGGTACATATCTACCCTGTAAGTGCCTTTTCACTCTCGCCTTAAAAAGGCCCGGATTATAGTCTTCGGGTAAGACAGCAGCAGGCAGCAATTGCAATTTTCACATCTTCATTTTGAAATGTAGTTTGAAGAAATATTACATAAATTATTTTTTAAAATTATTACACATTTTTCAAATCAAATTAATCTTAACCTTCAGATTCCACTAACGGTCGTCTTAAGAACCCTAACTTTCCTAAATTGGGTCGTTAGCTAGGAGAATAAAATACTTAAAAGCAAAACCTTTTCAGCGCCCAATCAGGCTGTTCTAAAAGCATTAAGTTTTAAACTCTATAGCAGCACAAATCGAATTCGGCCTTTAAAATTCTGAAGCAAATAAAAAAGAGACGCCACCAATAAGTCTATTCTTAGCAACAAGTTACTTACGAGCCAAGGTTGCCACATTTTTAAATGTCACTTTTAAATATTTAATTTAATTATCTATCATTCATTAGGTGTAAGTAAATTAAAATAAGCAATTAAGCAAGTACAAAAGATGAAGATAAAAAAGAAAGAAAATAAGAAAAATATTATGTAAACCGTAATTTTTGCCTAAATAATAAAAATGCGATAGTACTCGCATCAATTTTTCTCTTCTCTCCTATCAACGGCTAATGAACTGAAAACAATTCTAAGTATCTAACTTCAATTGCACTCCTGTGGTCCTGTCTTATTGTTATGGCGGTTTGAGTTATTTCACTTGTATAGTTATTTTGATTAAAAAAAAAGTTATCTAGTCTTTGGCCTATATTGCAATAATGGTTTTTATTAACCCTTGCAATGTGTGCAATATATTTGAGACTAATCCAATCACACACGACTGAAATAAAGAACTCAAAACGGACTCGGACCTTGTGCCTCCACGTTGCTCTATCGTGGTAACCCTATAACGAACTCTTTCCAGTAATATTTGATGAGGGGGCCGCCGCCGACATTCACAGCCGCACAATTAGAAAAGATCAATATCAATCGTCTTACTTATTCAAAAGTGGGTGCTGTTATACGTTACGCGACGTTGTTATTGTGGGTAAACGGCGGGTTTTTCTACGGGTTTTTGTGTGGCCAGTATGTGCTTTGACATTTAGTGTGGGGAGATTTGCATTTTAGAAAAAAGCTTGCTTTGACATTTAGTGACAGATTTGAATTTGGAAAAAATGCAGATGTTTCTATTAACACTTGCATAGTTTTGATGCTTCTTTTGTGGGTCTGTAAGTAGGTAGGTAATTAGGATTATGTGGTAGAGGTGTATGTTCATTGCTGATATTATATTTAAACTTCGTCCGTTCGTTTCAGCGAAACGACGTCCACTGCTGGACAAAGGCCTCCCCCAAGGATTTTCACAACGACATTTAAAGCTTCAATTCATTTTGATATTACCTATTTAATATTAGGTTAGTTCTTCATCATTATTATAGTCCTATGACTACAATAATTTGAAAATTAAAATATTTTAGTTCTGTTAGCCACTGCTATGAAGCATTGATACACAATGGGATAATCTAATCATAAAATATTGCATAGGTACTTTATCAGTAGGAACGGTCTATTCATACATGTGTTATTTACGAATCCATAAAATCAAGAGGCGCACCCATGAAGGCATTAGGCGTTTAAGCTGTAAAGCTTACAGAATAGACCTTAATGCATTATGGTGTACCACCGGCTTGACTGGAAAATGGTGTAACTTTGACGTGACTTCAGCGTGGCGTGACGTGACTTGTGCGTGGCGTGAAAACGACATGCGATTTAAAAACATAATGAATTAACAACATACCTAAAAATAGGCATCCCTACTTTTATTTCAAAGCGCATGCAGGACCATTGGTTTTCCGCCAGAAGGGTTTGCTAATAGAGTTGCGGTGTAGTGCTAGTGCATAATACTGACTGCAAAATGAAGATTAAGTATCACTTAGGAATCTTACAATTACAATTCAGAAAATTCAATGAAAAAAACTTCTGTCTTCAAAATTTTCTCATTGTTTTTCTAGTCGATAAGACATCAATAAAGAGTCAAAAAGGATATTAAAATAAAAGACGTTCGACACGAGAAAATAACTTCTCTTATACATCATGTTTTCGCATTTTTATTGGAATTGCGTGCAAAAATTGCATGTCCAGTCTGTCGTTCTCTTTACTTTGACGATGCACATAAAACAGTACAGTTTTATTGCTGCTGCCACCTACCATGAAAAGGAGGAAACCATGTTGCGACACCGAAACAACCAACAATGTTAATCTGTAATATCTTTAAAACTTTATTGTAGAGCTCCTGTATTGTTTAAGTGAATGCTTAAATGCTACAAACATGTTCAAAACCATGTATTTTTTTGTATGGTAAAGTGGTAGTATGTTTCATAATTGGGTATTTGCCATCACTCCCTAATAATTCTATAGTGTCTTTTTTTAAATGTTGTGTTTTTAAAAAAAGCACTTCTTTTGGTTTTAAAATCTCAATGAATTTTAAATTACCTACCTGTAAATTAAGATTTTTGGTTGGATTGTAATTAAAAAAAGTAGTTTCATTGTGTTGACAAAATAGTGACACACATAATACAGGGTGTTAGGTAAATGGGTATATGAGCCGACACTAGCCCATGTTTACATGGTCATATAAATGGTATGGTGAAGTCAGAAATTTGATATCATCATTTTATTTTTTTTTTATTTTCATACAAAATAAATTTTATAAAATCCGATTTGTATGAAAATTAAAATAATTAAAATGAAGATATCAATTTTCTGACTTCACCATATCATTTATATGACCATGTTAAGATGGGCTAGTATTATTTACTTCTTTCTTTTTCTCTTTCTTGTTTCTTTCGCGTAACGCTAATAAGACAGAGAATCATTGAGTTTCATTTTGTATTTTTTTTCGTTATAGCGAGAAATAAAGACGTGAAAAAGATGATAAAATCAATCTCATTAGTCTTAAGATAACACTAATGAAAGCCTTAATGTTTGATAAAAACATGGTAGGTGGTTACAGAGGACGACATACATAAAACTTAATATTGAAACCCTATCTTATTAGAAATAGGTGCTAGCTTACAAACCAGTCGGTATAATGTGCAGTCAACTGTACATAATGAAATCTCCCAGTTAAATTGAGTTTCGACCGGTTAAAACAATACCATCCAGAGCAACGGGTTCAATTCTATAACCTAATGTGAATTTTACATCAAACTTAACTGAAGAGGTAACTAAATCACAGATAGTTGAGAAAATCCAATTATCGCCTGCACAATAGGTCACGAAACAATCTAAACTAAGAAAATTAATCTTCTGAGTCCAGAGAGGAGCACTGTGCAAACTTAGACAATGGATTTAAGTATATTCCATCGATTTTGGGTTATCGGAAGCGAACTGTGACGGGTATCATAGTGAGTGTCTGGGACGATAATATCATTGGTTTCCTGACTATTTGCCTAACGTTTCTTGAATATGAAGTTAAGGATAAGAGCTTCGGTGATTACAAACTTTATTGTTGTGTATTGATGTCATAAAAATCTACAACACTTGTTTGTTGAGGTTGAGTATTCACTTGAGTTCTATTTCGTAAGTGAGAGAGAAAAAGTTAGAAGAAAAGGTTTTTAAAATTAAAACCAGTCTGTTCGTCTTGGAGTCTTTTAAATCGTCAAACACGTAATTCCATTAACAATATTCAGATGCAGATTTCTAAAGCGCTGCAGTTATAAATATTATTATGCTGATTCAATCGATGAATAGGGAACTCAATAATAGATGAAGGGGTGCACAATTTAAACAATTGCGAATCTATGAAGGGGAAATTCATAAAATCCCATTCCGCGTTTCACGGCGAAAACGTCAAATTGACTAAGCTGAAAAATCGTTTACAGAAACGAGCTGTGCATCTTGAAAGAAGGTAATATTATATAAATTGAACGCAAAACTTCTTGGCAATCTGAATCCCGTTGAAAATGAAGCAAATAAAGTAAGGCACGGTCGAGGGCCGCGATTGCGTCGGCCTAGCGTACCGGGAAATTTAAAAAGTTACCTTTAAATGTAAGAAAAAACTTCTTACGATTTTCCCCGTGTACTGAACTAGATAGGGCAGGGTTCTGAGCATTACTTGCCGACATAACCCACTTAGGTTACACTTGAAAGTAAATTATTTGCATGAAGAATCCCCGACTTATTATAAGATAATAAAAGTTAAGTTATTTAAAATAAGGCTGAGTTGCACCACCTAACTTTGACCGTAACTATAACGATAACCGGTTTTTTTTTGTATGGAGTTTGACAGATTTTTGACGTTTGTCAAAGTTAAAGTAAGATGGTGCAACTCAGCCTAAGAGTTTTTACTGTAGTATAAATTTTCATGGTACCTATTACAAATAGAAATCCAAAAGAGATTATTGCTTATAAATTAATTACAACCTATTTATATTCAGAAAGTAATTACAAACATCGTTCCAGCAATGGATATTCATTCGTAAAATTGTTTGGTTATTTCCTGTATTGGCATCATAAATATTTCACGATACCTATCCAATGTTTTAAAGGCTCGAATGAGATTTTCACATATTGATGATGTTGCTACATTCTGACCAAACAAAGCAGTGATACAATCGTAGTTGACTTCGGTGTACAATGTATAAAATATGCATGCGTTTTACGAAGTGAAATTTTTGCGTTTTCATTTTATCGTTGGATATTTACTAGTACCTAACCGTAACATTATTAGGCTGAGTTGCACCACTCAACTTTAACAATAACTGTAACGATAACCGGTGCTTTTTGTATGGAGTTTGACAGATTTTTGACGTTTGTTAGAGTTAAAGTAAGATGGTGCAGCCCAGCTTTAAAGTCGAATTTATGCGGATTGAAGAGACTTGCGCAAGCGCATTCAAAGAACAAGAAGAGATAATGAGATTTTTTAAAGCTTATTAATATAATAATCAATAATTATGTCTATTGTATAAGTGCAATGGCTAGAATATAGGTAAATTATGCCATTTGGCTTGGTAGGTTGCGTACCAGACTAAAACATTAGTTGCGGGTTTGGTGCTCGTTGGGACAAAGAGTTAGAATATTAATATTTACTTTTAACTAGAGTTACTGATGTATTCTTGGAATAGGAATACTTTGTTTTCGAAAATTGTAAGAACTAGGTGTGAAATAGTATTCAAAATACCACTTTCGTTTCAGAAAAAGTTTAATAATTGTGATTTAAAACCTTAAAGAGCGGGGTTGCATTCGTGAGATACGCCCCGGTGGGCTTGTTTCCTCTTGCTGTCACAATTTTATCTTTCACATGAAAAATATTTCTTCCTCTAACTTACCTGTGAGGTGTTTTATTTCTCGATGAATGAACAAATATAACGTGAGACCTACAGGTTCTAGGTCTATTTCTGATTCTAAATGAAGGTTCGATCTGCTTTTGATAAACCCCTTTTTTCTATGAAGTTACTGATTTTTTCTAGATCACCGGTAAAACAAAAATAGAGACAAACATTTACGATATTGGTTAGGTACTCATTTTATAAAATGGTGAAAAGACCTGTGCACTTTCTTTATCAGGATGGCTATTTTGGAATCTTTAAGAAACGGCTGGATCTTTTTTGCCTATTTTCTACATTCCGTAAAAAAAGTAGGTATAATCTTTCATGAGTCTGAGATTTTCCACTTGTCACCGATGAAAATAAACGTCAAAGATGATTTATTGTAGGTATAAAAGCTAATTTTATCGTATAGAAGATGAAAAAGAAATAGGGGCTGACGCAATACAGCACACGTCGATACTCATTTTTAACGCGGTTATAACGCAAATATCAAATTTGTGACCGGCTGTCCCGAGACGTCACCCGCCACATTTAATATTTTAGGCATTCGCCTCACGCGCCGTCTTCAACGGCCGCCCTGATTGCCGCCAAATTGAACTAAAAACTTATTCAATGCTCCCAAAACGTTTCAATTATAATACACCCCCAAGATATCACAATCTCAAATCCATTTTCATATATTAATCTCCACTCCCGTATCGAAAGTATCCATGCCTGCATTAAACTTCGGAGACAGATTGTTCGAATGGCATCTTTAGCAAAAACCTTCTTAAGATTACCTCCCTAAATCAAAGCTCTCGTCGTAATTCAAAATTTCTGTCTACATTTGGAGATTAAATTTTAAGTTTACCCGATTGTAAGTAGTTTGCTTGGTAACAATTTATTACCCGAGTGTAGAACTCGGAATAGCGTTAAGATGTTTTCAATAGAACGCCAACAACGGGATGTAAAGTTTCGCAATAGTGCGCTCTCGGATTGTGCAATTATTGCCAACCAAGTCCTGATTGAATTCTTAGGTCAAGTTTGCGCTGAAAGTTTGCATAAAGACCCCTTGAAATTAACAATTTCCCTTGTTAAGGTTTTCTGTTTTGCACATCCCGGAGTTTCTGTAATTAGAAAGAAAGCGAGAAATTACACAAAGTTCGTCCGGATACATTAAGGTTTAATTTATTGCTGATTTAATGTAAAGTTGGTAAAATTTCCGCCGAAATTGACCGAGCGCCAACATTTCGTTAACACGCATGTCATGTCTGGAAGTTCCGTTCGTGTTTTCGATAGACTATTCGGAATTTAAAATGGATTCGTTTATAAAGGCATTTACTAGGGTTCGCATTTTCGATGAGGGAGAAGCGGCAGGTGAGTGACTTGTTTGCGAGCGCGGGTAACACGAGCAAAACGCGGGACAGTTTAGTCGGCGCTGCTAGCGCCCTCTATAAATCAGCCGGCGATTGACGCCTTCCTACGGGGAGTGATCTATTCTGCCCTCCCCCCATGATACAGCTTCACTTGCAAGGATTTTTCAGCCACGGATAAGTTTCGACGTTGATATTCACTACAATGCACCGGACGGTCGACGTTACTTTTAAACTGATCCCTTTTAAAAGTTTTTCAATGAACTTTCGTTGGACATACGTGAGTTCGACAGAGATATGTACAAAATTGTTTGCTCTGTAAAAGGCAACCCAAAAACATTATGATTGATAGTGTAACTATTATACCTATTAACAATATTTTTCTTGTTGTTTCAGGTAAGCTTCCCCTAATTCTTGATTGGAGAAAGCAGTTTTAGGATTAAATTATGTTAATAAATTAAAATAACTGTGGTAAGTTATGATAAAATTACTGTAAACTGAAAAACAATTGATTACACAAGAGTAGTAATAACACCCATTCTGTCTCTCTCAAAAGTGTAATTTTATGATTTCAATTCTTCAATCAGACTCGTCTTAGAGGCGTTTTGACCATGGCCTTACCCAAGCTCAAAACCAGACAATGATCTCAAATGAGGCCCAAGAAATGAATAAACAGGCGCAGGCGACAGACCACGTGCTGCCAACAAACACCTTAACTTCGATCTTAACTCGATTGGGTAGAGTCTAAAATTGTGGTGTCAGTGGGTTGATGGTACATTTAATATTTTGCTAAGTCGGCTCACGCGCCGCGCTCAACTGGCCCTGATTGCTGTCCGATCGGAATTATGTGCCACTGGCACATTCAGCTGTTGGACAAGATTGCTCCCAGCATTATCGGGAATTTCAATACCTTCAATATCGTCTTCAAGTTTTGTGTATACTCGGATTTGAGTTTGATGAGCCAAAGTGAAAGGTAATGTTGGTTCCAAATTCATATTACTTGGCTTGGAAATGAAATTATCAAAGTAAAATGGATTCCAAGTTAAAATAATCGAAATAGATGAACTAATACGACTTCGAATAAAAGCTTCAGACGGTTTGTATTCATAGATAGATGACCATTTATTATACAACACACAAAAATTATTAATAAAAGAAATGAGGGATGGGAGGAAATTTTCATCTAATTAAAGCACATACCTATCCCGATTTCTAGGTTTGACTGAATTCAATTAATGACAAGTTCTTCTACTTACTTACATTTGTTATTTTTTGGTAACTAATTATTACAATTAACAAAATAAGTACCATTAAACACACAAAGTTCAAAGCAACATTTCATACAATAACAAACGTTTAACTGGCTCCACAAAGTCTAGGTATAGTTTGTTGCCAGTACTTACACTGTCCGGTATGATCGTTTTCAAAGTAAATCGTTCGTCTATAAATAACCCAGAAATCAATACTGATTCTAGAACGTAACGTGTGTTCTTGAGTATTTGTACGGCGTGTCAGTCAGTTCCTAACAACCGTAGACCGCTTAGTTAAGTTTAAAGTTACGAGTAAGTTTCCTTACTTGACTTACCTACAAGGGAGAGAAATTGTGTCCAAAAATACAACAATCTACTATCAACTTCTAAGGTTATATTTTATGAATGCGTCATGAAAGGCCCTTTATTGGTATTATCTGTCAAGCTATTTTGAAAATTAGGAGGAAAAATCGGACACCCTGACTTCGTTCGTTCGTTCGTTTTCAGCCAAATGACGTCCACTGCTGGACAAAGGCCTCCCCCAAGGTTTTCCACCCTGACTTCATAATATTAATATTATGTATGTATATGTTTGGTAAAAGTCTGTATTTTCAAATGACAAATGACAAACAGTTAACCATAACTAACATAACCATAATCATTGCAGAGATAAGTTACCTAATATTTTAACATCAGTAATATCATTTCATTTTATGTAATTCGTAGATAAATATTGCTACGACAGCGCTATTAGAGCCTTGAATTTAATAACAGGTATCGTTTTAATACTTAGGCGCTTACTACCAATCCAAAAGGACTGTGTCCTATAATCACCACGTGTCACGCCACTAAATTCACTTACGCGTTTTAGTAAGAAACTCCTTCGTAAATGACGTACGTTTTTCTATTATGAATGTAATACGTGTATTTACTGAAGCGGGTACATCGCGTGTCGGCTGCCCATAGCTCAGTTGCGGTGCAAAGAGTGGCCAGCGGTATTTGTTAATCTTTCCATTGTATATTCGAGTATAAACGTAAAAAGCTTTACAAGCTCCGATCGCTTCGGCAAAGAATGCACATCAATTTACGCCCAGCGTGTTAAATCTGAATACGTTACATTTTATTCCAACGGTTTTTCAACGTTACACTGTTTTAAATAGTCCCTACGAAATTGACGCAAATTGTGTTTCATACTTTTGAATGCGGACAACGTTTGCGTTATAAGTAAAAATAAATATTATTCCGACTGTAGCGTAGAGATGTGACAGATAGATATTTTAACATTGTAAATTGGGATAGCAATTACTTATTGCATTGCATAAAAGAAAAATATGATTTTTATAGACTTTCAATTACGAGATCACAGTGTCAGTGGACTGTGGCATTAAGGTGGGCCCTATGTTTTCCTATAGACGGAGCTCCACCCTGGTACAACTTTGGTGAAGACGAAAACCTTATTTTACTGCCTTATACGTTCTCCTAGGTACCTAAAGCATTGAAGTATAAAGTGCAAATGCTGTTTGTGCACTCCGCACTGGCTGCACACGATAAAGTTCAGACCGAGTCCATGGGGACGCCGCCGCTAATGTCTCCAATAATTGGCAGAGAGTTCCGATGTAGCCAATCACACACCCGCTTCGACGGGACTTGTGTTAGAGAATATTATGCATCCATTAGTTCGTGCCTGAGATTATGCAGGTTGGCTGCTTGAATAATTAAGAATTTATAGCTATCAAAAATGTTTCCGATGAGAAAAAATACGGTTTTATTCTTCTTGTGGACTGTAACAACTGACTGTCACAAAACTGTGGGCTTGATGAAATGAGCCACCATTCTCATTTCAAAGCTCTATCACAAGCACAAAATCATATTTCTTTTCAAAATAATTATTTTCTACATTCAGATTTTCAGAAGTGTTTCTGATAATCTTTTTTATCTAGCTAAATCTTTAATCAGATAATCTGTAAGTTCTATAAATGACAAGGAAAATTGAAAGGAAAAGATTATGTAGTTGAATTGCTTCTTCAGTGAAAGTTGTTCAAATGATAAATTAAACAAAACTTCATTCCAAAACTTGTTCCCATCCAATTATTTTCTCTTTGCATCCACTAACAACCACATACATCAACATCAACTAACTTAAAATGCAGGCTGTAGTTAAGTTCTCTCAATAAAACTTAGTGCTCACTTAGACGCGGCTTTCTGCTATGTCAAACATTAATAAATTGTGTAACATTGTGAAAATATCTCCGTTTCTGCAAGTGTATCTTGCAGATTTAATAGACAATAGCTAGAAGGATAGAGTTTCTTGTAAACTTCGGGAGTTGGATAAGTTTCTGCGAGAGCCCTGTCCTTAAATTGAAATGGGAACCAAAATACCTAGTTGTTAATTATTAACTATTGAACAAAGCTGTTAGAGGGCTTTAAATGCAGTGTGGTTTATGTTGTACTAATGAATATTAAGGGAATGTAATACGTTGTTGTTTTAATAAATTATCAAGAACAAGATTATGAATATTAGCTATTTACTGCACTGGCCTTCAGTTGCAAACGTTTTTGCAGGATGCATTAATCGTGTAAGTATACTAAACTGAATGTTATTAAACAAATTATCCAATCGAATAAAAAATAAATCTAATAAAAAAAAACCAAACATTCAGATTTTACCTAGTTTTTTTTGTTACAACTGCACGCCATTAGCAATAAGTTATTTAAAAATTCGCGAGTATGAAAACATACTTTACTTTGATGGCTTGAAGTAAGTGAAAGTAGTTATCCTAGAAAACTGTACTTTCAGAACCAAATTCTGTTTGACAAATGTTCTATAAAGTCACTTATTTTTATCACACTTCACCTAAAGTAAAACCCAACAGCCAAAGAAATGACTGAGCCTTACTCGATAAGTTACCACTTTAAAGTCTCGGAACTACCACGTCATCAGTGTAGACTGTAGACGATATTCCCGAACTAACTACAAGTTCCGATTAAAGATCCGACGTCGGACCGTCCGTGACGGGGTAACCCCAGATGGCATTGCTAGCGATGAATTAAAGTCAGTTTACTTGTCTACAGCCTGGGTAACACAGCCAGCTCAATGGGAGTAGAGAATAAAGCTTGGGTTTTTAAGCTCACTAAGGCCCGATTCAACCAAACTTTTATCCGAGAATAACTCCTGGTATAACTGGTTCATTGACAGTTTCAGTATGGGAAATATGTCAAAACTGACGATTTATTCTGAGATCAATATTTACTCTTGTTTGGTCGAATCCACCCTAAATATTATTACCATCATCATTATCAGGTTCAGGTCACTTAGTTTCCATTGCAGGAGTACATACTTGAAACCCTATCTAATTTACAAGAGGCAAATAGAGGCCAATACTACTCACGCTGACCTGACTGGTTGGGGAGGCTTACAAGATTATATTGGTATGAACTAGAATTAACTAGAATTTTTATGTTTTAATGGTGCATTCAAAAATGGTTCAAATAATAAATCTGAATATTAGAATTACAATATAACTGAAGTACCCTTACATGTCAACTTATCACGGAATGAGTGATTTACCAACAACTGTTACACCTTGTACTGGCTGATCTCTTTTGTCTGTGTCTTAAGTAACTCGACTTGAGAATGCTCCAGAGCAATGAATACAGCTATTGTAAACATACCCTTATGTACCTAAGTTACGTTCATCCAACAGATTTCTATTCATTGATACACAGATCAGAAAATTAATGAATCATTTATGTTTGTTGTTATTTTTGAACATTTAATGGAAAAAGAACAACAATAAAAAATGTTGCAGTCTCATTATGGCTCTTAAGTTTTAACGCCCATATTCACAAACGATGCTTGCTTAAGTGAGACAACAATTCGAACGCATAGCGTTAAATAGAGCTCTGTGATTGGTTCGTGTATCACCCTATACGTCCACGCACACTGTGAGACCTCATAGTAATGTTTGTGAAGACGGGCGTAAGAGACCATGAGAGTCTTCTTGTACAGTCGAAAGCATTATCAGACTCTAAATGTTGTTGCAAAATACAAACTATTCCAACAATATAAGATGCTATACTACTTTGATGTGGCGTCGTAATATGCTTACATGTGCCAACTAAAACACAGTGCAGTTTATGTAAATTTTAGTCCAGTTCAAGTTTTAAGTCGGGACTAATTAGTTACAGTTTAGTGCTGTTCAAACATGTCATCTGTTCTAGCTCAATATCGAACTAAGTAACAAGTTTCGGTCAAAGATGTGACGACTTTGGTATGCACAGATGTTGGGTGCAGTGGTTTGGAGACTTAGGCCCGAATTACTTCGCTTAGGTAAAATTATTACGGCCGCCTGTCTTGGTAAATCGCGTTACGCCTACAGTGGTAGGTTTGAGTCCCACTGGGGGCAAATGTTACATGCACGAGCATGTAGTGGTCTTTCTTTATGGTACTTATTTTCTTACATTTAGTTTTGAGTTATTTCCCTTACTAAGGCCGAGTTCCACCAACTTATTTTAACCGTAGCAATTAAATTAACCGGTGCTTTTGTATGGAATTTGACACATTTTTGACGTTTGTCAAAGTTAAAATAAGATGGTGGAACTCAGCCTTAGGCCCGAATTACTTTTCTTAGGTATTATTAGGACGGCCGCTTGTCCTGAAAGCGAGTTACGGCTACAGTGGCAGGTTTGAATCCCCCTGGGAGAAAATGTTAGTGTGATGAGCATCAGCTTTTATACCCGGGAATGTAGTCTTTGTGGTTTTAAAAGTGCCTATTTCAGTATATTTGACGTTATCTAGACGTCTTATTATTACAAAGTTTAGCTTAAGTTTGAGGTTATAGCTAAAGCGATAATTGAAAAACTAAAACCCAACTACGACAAAAAACGACGCTGAAAAAGTATAAAACAAGATTTTCAGAATACTGAACTGAACAAAGTTGCTAATGTAGTTGCATAGTAATTTTCATGTTTGGAAAACCGCAGTCACACGTTGTCAAAGTGCTACGGTAGGTAGGTATATGTAACGTGTGACTACGCCTTTCCAAACATGAAAATTACTATACAACTACATTAGCAACTTTGTTCAGTTCAGTATTCTGAAAATCTTGTTTTATACTTTTTCAGCGTCGTTTTTTGTCGTAGTTGGGTTTTAGTTTTTTTTAATTTTTATTTATTATTTGTACTATTTTGGTGTTAAAGTGTATTTGTGGCGCATAATATTAACAAACGTTAAATTGATGAACTAATAAGTAGTAAAGAAGCTATGAACGAAAAGATGTGAATTATATGCAATCAGCCCATGAATACAGGTAAAGTCACAAGCAAATTTTAATGCTAGTAATATATATATATATATTCGAAATATACAAGTAAAGCGCTTTCAAATGATACCAAACACGGCATATTTATCTTAACTTATTTTTTTTACTCTGTATGTTTTGTCCGCTAGAGGGCGCCACATTAGATTTTGTGAAACTCCATATAGTCTATAACCAGCTGACAATTAAGACGCTTCTAATGATATATTATTTGTCGAATTCTGATAAGTAGTTTAGAAGTTACGAGGGAACAGATGAACATACATACATACATACATACATACATACATACATAGCCTGTCAAAATCATAACCCTCCTTTTGCTTTGCCGTAGTCGGGTAAAAAAAAAAAGTTAAGTTATATCCTTGTAGTTCATTTGTAGAGAAAGTATTGATTCAGAATATTGTGCTTGTGTGAAGTACAAAGTAGTAAATAAAAATAAACCATTTTAAGAAGGCACCAAGACACTTTAATATCATGGATATTATGTAGACATTGCATCAATCTATTGATATGCAATTTATATATCTTCTTTTCACTAAACGTTAAACTGTCACGGCCTGTGAAAGTCCTGAAAACGAATTAAATCATAACAGATTACATCCAATACAAGTCAAATACAAATCTGTATAAGCACAAGTATTTTGGCGTCTAATTTAATTTAAATGTAGGCAACCCAAGTGTCTCCGAAATCACAGGGACTTCCATTGAGGGTAGTTTTCCTGAAATTGGGTCCTTATTTATAGCCCGTCTCGAGTAAGTAGGCCTAACATATTATGCCACATTTACCAACCAGTGAATCCGTTGTTGGATTCCCGGCATCTGTCTCTGTCATTCTTCGTCAACTTCAGATCCGAATTCAATTTTGAACAAAAGACGGTGTATAAACAATCAGCACAACCCACGAATAGCTGCGTGAGAACACGGAACTTAAAGTAAACATAACTTGAAGGCGTTATAAACATGCCTTTATCTTAACCCTCAACAATCACGCGGAGTCTCATAGACTATGGTGATAACTTTATTTACAAATCAAAAGTTTAATATTTTACAATTTGTTAGTGGTATAAATACATTAAAAGTAGCGAAAAATAAAATTATTAAGCGGGTTTATTTGTAAAATTAAAGGTTTTATCTTTAAAAAATCACGACAACTAAGTACAACAAAATGTATGGTTTTTTATGCGTAACAAGGCAGATATTTGACCGCAATCGCACCTCGTGTTAAGTGACATGCAGTCTAGGATGGTAGATATCTGATCTTACTGTCTACGCTTTTTCAGCAAGTGAAAAAAGGTTGATAGAAAAAAATTACAGGGTTTACTAAAGTAGATTATTACTGGTATGACAAAACTATTTTTAGCGAACGAAGTTCTATACTTAAGGTTATACGCAACTCTATTTTCATCACGGCCGGTTAGACCCGACGCGACTAAAACTGTAACTACTTCCACGCGACTAATCAAAGGTTATACCCAACTTAATAAGACCACAACAGTTTATTCATGTCACCAGGTGTAGAAAGTCGGCCTAACGTCCCAAGTTACCCTCATATTATACCTAATACGATATTTAGATGCATTACACTAGGGATGTTATGGATATGTAGTTTCGGTTATGGATACGGTTACGGATATTGGAATAATATTATACCGGTTGCGGTTACGGATATTTTTTATTTCGGATATACCAAAGTTTCGGTTACGGTTACGGATACCTGTACTTCAGAATTCATATTGCAATAGTTCATTTCAGTTCATTTCTTATGAATAGAGCGGGCACAGAAGAGATTTGTTGAGATTCGATTAGTCACGCTCTTTTGGTCTCACAAAAAAGCTTTCATCTTATGGAAAAAGGTTCATGCACTCAAAAAAGCGGTTACGGATATTGTTTTTATTTCGGATATCCGAAAATTTCGGTTACGGTTACGGTATCATGCCTGCATTACACTCAGGTTTACGACCCGAACTGAGGTGGAGAGCTTACGTTTATGAATCTTTGAACATCTTTTAAAATCCGGATTGCGATGTTTTATTTTACGCGGGTGTTAATGCGATGTACGTAATCATTGCCGCCTTTGATGGGGTAATTTTAAGGTGTAGGTATATTGTCCGTTTTTATTATTAGGGGCATTTGTAAGGTAAGTAAATCTGAAAAAAAAAGTTTAACGTTGAATATTAAAAAAGTTTATTTAATACCTACGTCTACGTAAAACGTATCAAACTACCTATTCCGTTTGGAAGAAGAAAAGTTTACACCTTTTTTTTAGTTGCGTGTGAATTAATACCTATTTAGTATTTGGTTTTAAATAGTTCAGTAGTAGTAGAAGTAATACATAAAACAATTATATAGGAATTATATTAAGCAATCATATATGGTAAAATAATGTCAAATACGTCAAGAAAAAATAGGAGATTTAAACCAAAAAACCCACAAAAAAATTGGATAAGTACTAAGCCTACAAAATATCTGGACATCAAAAACTCGATCACGAATCGAAAAGGTTCGTGTGGGTGGACATACAGATGTTAAAGATAAACATTAAATTCAACTAATATAAAATTGCTAAGGAACTTTCTATTCGGGTTTTGGTAACTTTTAATTAAAATAAACAAAAAATCCTCATGTCCTACATTGATTAAATTTTACAACTCCTGAAACAAACGAACCTCATTCCTTTTGCTAAACGAATTTCACGCACAAACCACAGAAACATAATAGGAGCGTAATTTATCGTCACTAGTTTATTTAATTGCGGGTTCTATTTTCAATTGTAATTTATACCTACCGCGATAATTTATACCCTGCGTTAGTTCGGTACTAGTTACAGACTGCTGAAGTGAGCATTGCTTTGCTATAATAGACATTTGGCCTAAAATCTTAGTGACGATAATAGCATGAGACTGGATATTCTAGTGTTGTGTGCAGTTCATTCTGCGCTTCCTGCAAGCGTTGTCTGATCCCATTCACGTTTGCGATAGCTAAATGAATGGATGTCACGAAATTAGCTACATATCGCGTGCCAGGACATATCTCATACAGGCGACAGTCCCCTGGGTGACAGGGATAACGACAATTACGCGGCATTACCTGGCAGTATATTATTCGATTCAACTATCTACTCGATTATTGTTTACGTGACATCCGATGATTTAGAGCGTTTGATTAAAGGGCAAGGAGGTTTGCTGCAAGCGAACACAATGTCTCACCACTGATCTGTAGCTCTGTCAAGATCGTTTAGTCCGACGTTTAATTACAAGTAGGTAATTAAGTAATTATTGAATTATCGCTGGTGATAATTGCATTAAGCGGATTGCTGTGAAATTAATATGTAAATTAAGGCTGCTGATAATGACGTGTCAACAGCAAACGCCAGGGATTTATGGCAAGGCAAGTGGCAATTTAGAAAAGTTGCAGCTAGTTTTTTGTTTTGATGAAGTAAAAAGCGGGGCTTCAATATTTTTTATCGTCTCTGGAATAAATGTTAGGTAATAATTTATTAAAATATTTTAACCCTTAAAAATCAATACTTGAGTACTGATTTGCACATTTGTGGCAGTGTTATTTATGCAGCAAAACACATAACAATCGAGAATTTAAGATATGATTTTTAAATTTTCGTGACCAACCTTGTAGAGCTGATCAAAATTTTCTTAGCAACTAGACCATTCAGATATGGGTCAAACGCTTCCCAGTAATTTATTGTGAACTATCAGAGCGATTGCAGCTGTGCTGTTTCAATTTAAGGGCGCGGAACTTCGCGGGATGAACTTTGGGCAACTTTGAGCCTCGCGACATTGTCGGCTAATCTCCAAGCAGGCGTGTACCTAAAGACGCTGCATGTACCTAATGAGGAGTTTGAACTGTTCACAGAGTGTGGTATTGCAAGGATATTACCTACCTACAACAAGAATATTTTTTAGCTTTAATTTCTGTTCCTTAACGATTAAAAATCTTGTAAGTACACACGATGGTTTATAAAGCTAAAAACCAGTTAAGGTGTTAAAAGAGATGCCACTTTGTAACAATAATGTGCAGATTGATTTGCTGTTGACTTTGGTCAACGGAACTTTTCGTGTGCTAATTCGATTCACACTAATATTGTCCAGTTTTTAAGACTTCGATCTTCCAACCCTAGATTCAAGTTTACATTTTCTCTTCCTTCTTCTTTTCCTCGTTTAAAATTACGTCACTAAACTTTAAAAACGTCACTAGCTTAATGTGTATCTGTCTTTAATAACCGCAGTGTCGTGTTTCAACTTATTTACAATTTAAATACACGTAGATAGCGGCCGTACTCGCAAATATTTTAGCCGGTGACGGTGTTTTTTTTCTGGGTGGCAAAATAAATAGGCAAAAGACTTTTGGTTCTTGTGAAAATTGAATACGGTGTTTACGTAACCAGACCCGTAGTCCTGATTTTCTTGGAATTCCGTAACTTGCAAATCACTTGGAGAATATTTTTGGTTGTCTAAATAACTTTTATTGTTTCTGGAAAAACTTTTAATCCTTACTGCGAATAAGAAATATCATCTTGAAATAAGTAATAACTTTTTAATGGTAAATATGGACAAAGTGTGTATTCTGGAGTAGAGGCCACGTACCGGAAAGTGCAGCGTAGGACGCCCACTCACAAGGTGGACCGACGACCTCATAAAGGTAGCAGGAAGGCGCTGGATGCCGGCTGCCACAAATCGGCCATTGTGGAAATCATTGGGGGAGGCCTATGTTCAGCAGTGGACGGCCTATGACTAAAATCATACTCGTAATAAATGATGATCCGTATATTACGAGTATCCGTAGTTACTTTTAACTACGGATAACTGTTTGGAACCCGCTATATTTGTTACTTACTGTTGATGAATAATCGAAAAACATAATTGAGAGCTGATCTGTATTGATTAAGCCATTACCAACTAGGTTACTGCTTAAAGAAGACAAATGGACGAGTTGATGGCACATTCAGCAATTTACATAACAGCCAATTCGCTACACTCATAAATTGCATCCAATGATACGTTGTAATAAGGATTTACTTGACTGTCTACATTACAAATGGTCTTGGGGACTTTAGTCAAACGATCAGTTAGGACATTGGACACGTGTAATACCTAAGCTAAAACCCCAGAGTTAGAGGATTGTGGGATGATGTTAAATGCTATATGAACCGATTGCGATCTGCAAACTGCAGTTATTCAATTTAGTTAGGTGCCCCTTGGAGTCGATGCATATTCGATTGAGCAAGAAGAAAAATGAATTTGGAATAGAAAACAACTGAATGAAGATAAGAAAACAAAACACGGGCTAGACCTGGCTGAAAATACGCGGCATTTAAAAAAAGAATTAAATAGTTCAGAACTGGGGCTTTATGAAAAATATTCCTTATGCAAGGCCATATAAAAGCGAAATCTGTTTTTTGTTTATTACTCGTGATAATATCATCCCTTGAATACTTTACATTTAGTTATACAGCGCGTAGGTATGCGAGCAGCAATAAACATCGCTAACAACCGTACGTATGAAATCGTAAAAACAATATATAGCGATCGTGTATATTATGGCCGAATCTGAATGTGTCAGTGCGTAATTTATCGCGGTACGTGTTTTTTGTGGGGGCTCTCTTGACCTCATAAAATACAGAGCCGGTTCCAGGGTTGAAATCAGAGGAGAGGGCCCTCGAAGCGAGCTCTGCCCGCGGCGCTCATCGAAAGTGGGAAAAACAAGCGATCGCCACTCGACGGAGACGCCCCGGATGACACTTCACACGTCGTCGTGATTTTTACAACGTTTCCACTCGACTCTGTGGCGTTTTTAGCTCGTAATCACTTTGATGTGCGGGCTTCTCTTTCGCACGGCTCCGTTTTGAGTACGGCTCTGGATTAATAAGTCCTGCCTGTTTGAAGTTGGCTCGTTGAGACTGCGGGGGTGCGCAACGATGGATTTGTTTCAACTATTGTTTGTGATGAAATGTCGTGAGAAATCCGTGACAGATGTTGGCCTCAAAATAATATACTCTCACTCAAACATTTATTAAGATATCTTTCGGCAACTTTTTAGATAAATTGACAGTTCTTTGTAACGAAGGTTCGTCTGAGTAGAAAAAAAAATAGTGTCAGCAACTTCAATTTTAAATCTATCTCACTCAGACAAATTTCCATTTTAACAACTTTCAGAACTTTTATGATAGAGCCGCCGTGGATATAATAAATATCGCGCTAAAACTTGCGCATTTATATAAACGTTTATCATTTCGCTCATACATCCAAGCCATAAATTACAAAAGTAAAAATATTACGGCGTACATGTTCGTGTAACAAAAAATGGTAGTCAAATATTTGAAACTCAATTGCTCCCTGCGGAGGGCGAAGAATTTCGAGAGCGGTGGTCTCCGGACCTTTTAGCTCGGAGCGCTCACTGATAAGTTTTAGGGCCGATATCCATCAAAATTGGAGGAAAGGAGGTTGTAAGAAACATCCGAACCAAAGCAAAGTACCTAGTTACGGCGTTGCATCGACTCATGTGTTCGTCCTGACAAAACTCGTAGCACTCTCGTGGCTTGTGTCAAATATGTGTCTATTTAACAATGCTACCATCTGTTTACAAACTTCTTTCAGAAGAGCGAGTTTTATATAAAAATCTACATTTACCTAATTTTACGAAGCTCTACAAACTCTACAAAGAAATTGAGTATCCTGGTACAGCGATAATAGATTTTAGTTTATCATAAAAACTTCATTCTTCTTGTTGTATCCCATTCCTGGAATAGGTACGTAGCAAACGCCAAAGAAATAGCTTACTCTCGGTGAAAGTGTTTTCAGAATCGGAAATAGTTCAGTTCCAGGAAGCCTCAAACGAAAACATTGTCGTGTCAAAAAACGTGAACATTGTCACGTGTTCGTAAACAATTTTTGGGCTACAAAAATCTTTGTTTTTTTAAATACCTGCACTAATAAAGATTTTCCTGTGTTTAGCGTCTCTGCGTGTGTACCTGCTATGCTCTCCTGAGTTTGATCTAGTGGAAATTTAATAAATTAATAAATTAAAAATAAAGTTTAATAAAATAAAAAAACACCAGAAACCAGTGGCAAGGCCCTGGATGCGGGCAGGCGCAGGACCGGCCGTGAAAATCCGTGAGACCTTTGTCCAGCAGTGGACGGAATTAGCTTGAAACAAAGTTTGACACCAGAGTAGCAACTTCAGTACTTACAATGCATGACACCAGAGTAGCAACTTCAATAGTCAACCCACACAATGAAAGAAGATGACTTACAGTTTGTTTCATGTAAATCTCACCATCTCCTTGTCTACTGGGCTGATTATTCAGTATTTACGTGTCAATTGTAACGGACGCGCGCATTCGGCCGAGTGAGAGCTTCGCAGATTGCGACGTACGTGACTGGCAGACGGCCAACCGCAATACACATTTAACGGCATGATTTTATACGCAGGACACAATTTTAAAGTACTCTATAAACGTTAAGCTCAACATTAAGTAACAGGAGTACTTTGTCACCCCGCTTTTTTGGCTTATCAATTTGCGGCTATTTGGTGTATTTAGTTTATTGCGAAGATTTATTGGTCTGGTGAACTTTGTTCTGGATTGGAACTGAAAACCACTTTAAGACGGTTTACGTGCCAGAGAATTGGATGATAATTATGAATTTTGCTTTATTTAATTGATAATTAATCGCTAGGACTCTTAATTTATGATTAGTGCATGTTACGTAATAATACACACAACTTTTGTATGGAATGCGCTTATAATTAAAAAATATATATTTTACTTAAATATTTTTGAGTAACATACTATAAAAGACTAGCTTTCCGCCCGCGGCTTTTGCCCGCGTAGAATTTTGTCTGTCACAGAAAAACTTTATCTCGCGCGTCCCTATTTCAAAAACCGGGATAAAAACTATCCTATGTTCCTTTCCCGGAACTCAAACCAAATGAAATGCCAAATTTCATCAAAATCGGTTCAGTGGTTTAGGCATGAAAGCAAGACAGACAGACAGACAGAGTTACTTTCGCATTTATAATGTTAGTATAGAAGTATAGATAGATTATTTTAACCTCTTACCTACGGGAGGCACCTATAGTTGCTAAGTCAAAAGTCACTTCTCATTGCGGGTGGCATCTATTGTTATTTTGGCAAAGCCAATACTAAATCACGGTTTACGTCAAAAAAACAATAAAATTGCAAATTAAGTGTAAAATGCGCTTGTAATTATGAAACTACATTAGTTGCAGAATATAATATTCCAAATTTCAATACCATAAGTCTCATACTTTTTAAAATATCTTAATGTAAAGTGGAGCAAACAATTTTATAGGTTAAAATACCCCGTATTGAGAGGCGACTTTGGTTTCCAAGTGCCCGTAGGTAAAGGGTAAGACTGAGCCTCCTTCGAACTCCAAAATTGAGTAAATATTTACGTGTGCCAACTTACACTAAGTGGTTATTGGCTGCAGGCGATGCAAAAATATCAACCTACCTACTCGTATCTGACAAAAGTTTTCAGTTTTCATAAAAGTTTAATATAACGTGCTTTTAGTTAAATTAATATATTCTATTCTAAGCTAGCTGTTTCTGAATAGAGTCGGAATTTCCTTAAGGCGTCAAGTAAAGGCCCAAGTATGCTTTGCTTGACACTGTCAAACCTTGCTCATATTAGCTGTTAAGCACGACTGAAATATTTTGATAAATCCAATCCAACGCGTACAATATTAGATGATACAATGTAAGTGATAAATTAATAACCTAGCATTCAAAAACTAAGCCGATTGACTGTGCTAAATGGCCAGTGTCCCGACTAGAAACAAATAAAAACTAATTGATTGAAATTGGTATAAAAAGGAAAAATATTGTATTTTCAATTTAGTTCAGAACGTAGCAAAACAATCAGGTGCGTTTACATGGAATCATTTTGTTAATGCTAGTATTTGAGGTAATATTTAGGAGAACTTAGCAATATAAGCTGCTAAGCTGTATTATAAATATCCCATCTAATACTTAATAATTCAACTACATGGAATAATATGAAACAAAATTGTAGAGACTATTTTTGCAGTTTGTGACACACAAGTTTATTATAATTGATCAATACTTTTATAAACATTTTGATGCTCAAAAATTGCGCATTCAAGTACACCTTTAGCGGGCACGTTTATTTGCTGACGATACTAGAAATTTTCGTCAGGCTAAGTGCCAAATTTATAACATTGGGCTGTAGTACGCGAGGTTTTTACTCTAATTGCTACAGTTGGAAGGATTGTTAAAGATAAAATATGCAACCCAGTCTGTTTTCGTATACATTTTGATTGATTGCTTCATTAACTTCGCGCGTTGATTGCGATTGTTATGCAGACAATAGAAGTGTTGCAAAACAACTGAATTTAACAAGCGAAAGTCAAAAACATTTATCGAAATTGCAAGTCATTAGCAAATGCTAGGTACAAACTGTATCCATTAAAAACATCTACAATCTACAAATAAAAAAGTGTGATGAACACTTTTGTATTATTTTATTATGGTAGGTTTACGGTTTATTTGCTCAATCCATCGGAAAGTATAAATAAAGCAAAGAGAGACGCGCTGTTTTATAAAATAATAATTAACATCAGTGTAAAAGTGAAAAAAAAAAAGAATGCTAGTCTATTCGTAAAATATATTGTTATTGCAGCTGCAATGCAGATTTCCCTCACCTGATCTGATACCAATTATAATGACACGTTTTCCGTGTCCATTACCTTCAAAATGTCGGATGCATCCGTATTTTCAGCACTTAATTTGCCATCCCATTTGGGTATCAACATTGTTTCTATGCGATGCGATTTCGGGGAGGCTAGCTTCCAATTTTATGCTGGTTGGGCATGCCGCAGCCGGCCCGTACGATCGTCGAACTTTGATAAAAAGGCAAAGCAAAACAAACTACGCGCGTAATAAGGTAATGTCCCACTTTATACACACAAAGATGTTTTCTTATGCGACCTTTGTAAACGTAAGTAATGCGATCGGGAGCAGGAGAACGGGATTACTCACATTCGGCGATAGTCTCTTGTTTTGCAGATTACGTACACAAATGGTTTTCGTGGGTGACGTAATTTTTACGAAAGAGCGAATAACTGTTTTTGAATTTAGAATCATGTAATCGAATGCCATTCATTTGTTTATTTATTATAAAAATAAAAGGAAACAAATGAATGCGTAAGCCGTAAAGTTCCTAATTTATTGTGTAAAAGATAAAAATATTTTTTACTCTGATTAATTTTGTAGGTCTATTTTCTGTTCGCAAGCTCGTCCACGTTTTATATAGGCGGTCACAGCTTGTCTCCATTCGCCTTAATTGCACATGACAAAATGTTATCAGCATCGAAAATGGTTGACTGTAATATTTCAGGAGTCCGTACAAAAATGAATCAACAAAATTATGTGCCCCAATCATAACACTGCACAACAAAATTGCAACTTTTGGCTGATGATTGACTTTAATTACATGATGTTTACTAATTTGACGTCGCTGATTCTGAATCTGCCGTCCATTTTTTCGTAGCAGCTCTTGTTTACGTGTTATAGCTTTCACTCAAAAATTGCTAAATTTCAGTCTTAATTCGCCGACAGTTCAAAAAATACTATGTTTTCTTTGTATAATTTAATATGGTAGCATTAAGAAGTGTTTGTGTGATTGATCTAAATAAATTTTGTTTCATTTGCGGAGAGGATATGTTTAAATAATCCGTTTAAATGTGACAAAGTTCCTAAAATTGGCTTACAAAAATTAGTTTGGGGACCCAGTGGAAATGAAAGATAAGCCTTGAATTCCGCAAAAGGCGTGGAAAAGATGCGTTGAGTTTTTACGTTTATAAACAAATAAGAATATGTGTAGATTTAGGTACGAAACCGCTATGATCTGAAAGGAACCCTTGAACCATCGCGACGACTGTTATTTTTATTTTTGAACAAAAATGGTATTAACCAAAAAATATTGAACTAAATGGTAATTCCTTGCATCCGTTTGGCATTTAGATGTCTTTTCAACCCTAAGAAGTCACCTGAACCTCATGTTGATACTTCACATGAGGATTTTGAAGCGAAAACTGTCAGTGTGGTAGAGACTTTGAATGTGACCTGAAATTTTCAAAACCATGTAGCCAAGATGGTTTAAACGATCGTTTTAGAGATTTAGGATCTTCAAGTCTTCCGAAAAGACATGGAATGAGTTATTTTGGCATTTAATTTTTTTTTTGGAAAAACCGAAAAAATCTTACTATTCTTACACATCGAACAACGTATGAGTCACTTACAAACATGTTTTTTTGGTTGGATGTAATATAAACATCGAATTACACTCTCTTCGCAATCACCTGAACAATTTTATCACAACTCTTAAGGATCTAAGTGAAGAACATGGCGAGCAAATCCACCAGGGCCTTCGTACGATAGAGGGACGCTATCAGGGCCACTGGAACGCACACATGATGGCTGACTGCTGTTGAATCATTCAGAAGAGCTGTCTGCCTTCAGCATCAGCAAGGAAGTCAAATAAAAGAAAGTTTTTTTAACTTAACAACTTCATAAAATAGGATCATCTCTAAAAAAAGAGTGTTTTTTTACAAAAATACCCAAGTGTCATATTTTTTTAACCAGAGCTGATACAGATATTTCAATCACAGATTTGAAATCGTCATTAAAAATTGGACTAATATCATGTAACATAACCCAATCATCAGAAATGCTGTTGTGCAGATGATTTGCCGAAATAAATTTATAAATGTTCAGTTCGACGATTTTGATTCGCTTCGACGCCAGACCGCAAGTTGTTCGCTCACTTTTGTTGAATTCCGCACCAAAGTTAGTAGATTAAAACTGCCAATTAGGAGCATTTGAATTCCAAGTTGTTTTAGAATTCCCGTAATTATTGTCGGATGAAAAAGTACCGAAAGGGCCAGAAGGGATATTAATGACATTACCCCCGGCAATTACTGGAAGTTTGTGTATTGTCTAATTAGCGTGCAGTTATTGCAGCTAATTGATTTTTTGTAAGTGCCTAATTGGAGTATTTAAAAGTTTTAACGGCCTTGTCACTGTATAATTTTGTTTCATAAAGTACCTTCATAAAATAGTAGTAGGAATGATATTGTTATTATTAAGCGACTAAAAATTCTTAGTAATTACCTATTATTTAAAATAAGTTCGCATTTACTTACATTCCATTGTGGAATCTCTAACAATATCATTTCTCTATGAATAATACCTTCAGTTACATGCCTGAAGCCGTGATTCTATCTTATTAAGTTCAGAATCGAGCCAATTTCAAATATGCAAGCACTGTAACATATCTGTAACAGAGAACATTAACTTCATCAAAATTATGCTTTGAGCATAATGATGGTAGGTATAATTCAGTAGGTAGCTACTAGTTCGGGAAGTGTGGCAAGTTCCAATTTAATGGTGGTTGAGCAAGTGCTGCGTCGGCCTCCCCCCACCGAGCCCCCACACAATATAATAATTATTATTGCAACGTACGTAACCCGTCATTAAATTAATGCAGAATAGAGATGCTTTTCATTTTTGCAACGTAATTTTTAGCGCGACACACTCCAACATTTCTTTTTTGCTTTTTAGTTTTTTCCTTCGTCTGGATTACGTTTACCTGTGACTCTGACCAGCCAGCATTATCGCAGAGTTCAGATCACCGAATACAAGGAGACTTCCCTGGAAAATTAAATCTCGGAGTGGAGCAGAAAATCCTCTACATTCGTGTCGGACGGACAAAATCTCCAATCCCTATTTCTTGAGAAGTGCGGCCGAATAATTCAGGTACAAGTGGTCACACTTTAACGTGGAGACACCGTGTTCTTAATGCCTTAGTTGTAGGGTTTAGAATTGGGTGAAATATTGTATCTGTCAGTGTGGTTGTACCTCTACAAGTTGTGTTCGGATGAAAATGCTACTCGGCAGCCAAATGCTAATTTTATGGTGGTTGAACAACTGTGCCGAAACCACCCGCGGTGTCCTTCGCAGTATTGCCTCGTAGGCGTCATCTAAATAAAATGTACATCCTGTAGGAGCGAAGTAACAAGGGTTGTTTTTGCTAGTTTAGCAGATTGTCTCCAACAGTGATTAATAAATTACGACCACAATAACGTGGAAATCTAGGCATCTTCTGTCCGATTTAGATTACTGTTAAATTCAACGTGGCGTTCATAATATAAATCTATTTTAATAGACAATATCCATTTTAAATCTAGTGTTTAGTCGTATGGTTTTAACTATCGAAGTACATAATATTTGTTCCAACAGAATTAAAAACACGTCGACATTTTTCACGCAACACCTAATTCGTATTGCATTTGTTTTACACAAAATAAAATACCAACGAGAATTATTAGCGCGATAAAACATGCTGTATTGAATAAAAAAAATATTAAGTATTTTTAATTGCTTAATGTTCGAACCAGATGTAAACTGACGATATTATAATTTTGTTAACGTCATTAATCCAATAAATATTCTTATGGTTCAACTTTTACATCTGTATGTATCAGACTTAAATCGCCCTTGACTTGAGTTCGCATCTCGCTCCATATAACGGACTCAACAAATAGTGCACTGATGAATGGTACAGTCAGCATGCAATCGTTACTTTTCATTACGGGCCGATGGGCAGCCGCCGCGGTTTAGAAAACTACGCGAATAATTTGTATAATGTATCTAAATAACATAAATACTGGTATTTGAATATGACGTCAAGCCCCAATAAGTTAGACAAGCCTAAGTGATCAAATTGTTTTGAAGTAAGGTCGGTTTGCGAGACGCTGTAAAGGGGAGGTTCGTGTAAATGTTAGTATTAAAACACTTATGCTACTAAATGGGATCCAAAAAAAAACAGGATGTTACCGTGGCAAGCTCTCAGACTCAAATCGCCCTTGACTTGAGTTCCCGCTCCATATAACGGACTCAACAAATAGTGCACTGATGAATGGTACAGTCAGCATGCAATCGTTACTTTTCATTACGGGCCGATGTGCAGCCGCCGCGGATTAGAAAACTTCGCGAAACGTCTAAAATCGACTCTAAAGGCAGACTAACATTTGGTTTAGTCGGATTGAAGGCAACTTTAAATTGGAATGTATCCCACAATAAGCCACTCCTGATTGGCCTGTTTGCCCGTAATTAGTATTAATCGGACGTTTATGGCGCTCTGTAAAATATCACCTTAATTCTAATGGTATTGGACGGTGAGATCTTTAAGCTGGGATAATTAAAGGTGTTTTCAATACTTCTACAAAATTATCCAAAGATTTGGTACATGCGGTTTTGATTTTTGGATCTGTGAAGAGTTTACAGACACAAAAATAATGATGTATCATGAAATAATAGCTAATGAGTAGGTATTACAATACCTGCAGGCTTTTAATTAATTACCACGATTTTATCAATACAATAGCGGCAGACAAAACATTCTCTGCAAATCTAAACATTGATTTGGCTAATTAATATTCGATTGAGCCTCACCTAATTGATTGCATATTTATTTGGATAACATCAAAATTAATCAAAATAATGCGTCGGTTACTGACCGGAAATTATGTAAAATACGCCTAAAAACACGGACGTGGGAAATCAGCATATTCATATTTTCATTTTAGAGGGAACCATTCCGCCCTATCCATTAGTGACTCACGCTGCGGCGTGGTCGCAAACAAATCTCGCGATGCTCCTTGCATGTATTTAAGGCTGACATTTGAGTCGTCGCACGGTGGATCGAGCCCATACAAGGTGTTGGACATGGTGCTTTAAATGCAACTACTTAAAACAAGATTGATTTGCATATAAATTGAAAGATGAGACTTCATTCTATCAAATATCACTAATATCAAGTCATGATCTACTATCATAGTTATGTGGTGCGACCGTAAAGTGAACAAAGTCAAAATCATGGATTTTCTGACTTCTGTTTGTATTGTCAATTTATCCAATTTCGTTCACTGGTTTTATGTTATTACTTATTAATGTATTATCTTATACCTTTATCTTAATCTGTGTGTTAAAATGAGTGCCTAAAAAACTTCTAGCTTGGCTATTTTGACGTATTTTTAAAAGGTATTTTTTTTAATGAAAACTGCGTGTTTTAGTTGACATCTTGGGCGATCTTTAACAAACCATGAATGAGAGATGATAGATGACAACGTGGGCGATATTATTACTCAGTTTTTAGACCCTTATTCATCCCTATTTTCGAGAAAATCACAAAAAACTAAATAAAAGCGCCTCATTTTTCCGCATAGCAAAATTAACTTAGGTAAAATTCGTTACACTAAAATAATGTCAGGTAAACCAAAGATGTTTATTTTGGTTTATGAGTTGTTTATCGTGTGCAATTCAGTAAAAATACTCATTAAAATGAAAAACCTCAAGTCAAATAGAGATTTGTATGCATTATTAAAAACCACGATGAAAGATCGCGCTAGTTCTTTAGCTAGGATACTAGAGCTGTTTTCGCATACACTCTCTTCAGATAAACAGAGGTAAGTACTAACGTAGTTAATACTTTATGAACATAAAGAAATACTATAAAACAGATATAGTAAAAAAATCATATTGTCATCATCTCAAAAGATTGTCGTTGAATTTAGTACATACCATACATACATTTTGTATGTATTTTTTCTTCATTTATGATTGTGTTAGGTAGGTACTGAGTTACACATTTTATTTATCAGATAACTATAAAAAAAAAACAATAATTTCATTGACATTGTTTGTCGCAAGAAGAAGTAGTGTCATTATAATGAGCACCAGTTTTTAGCTACAAACGTAGATTGGCTTAGGCAATCTGTTGATTGGAGTCAGTTTTGTAGTCCGCTAAGTCCCTATAAAATTGCATTAGTATGTATCTAACAGCTAACAGAATATAAAATCAAGCTCGACAAAATCGAACAAAGTGTGTGCAATGAAAAATCAGGCGTTTGCAAAAACATTTCTTTCATAAGTTTAACACTTAATGAGAATAAAGGACATCATCCATTTTGGTCCAAAATCAAAAGTGCCGGCCAAAAAATAAAAGTGCTGTATTCTGATAGAATACGTCCGCCTTAGCATTTATTACTATGGCACCAAAGCTGTAGCACCACTGTGCATCGTAGTATTTGAGTTCTAAAAATATATGAAACGACTGACTTTGATCTCAAATACTACGACGCACAGTGGTGCTACAGCTTTGGTGTCATAGTAACAAATGCTAAGGCGGACGTATTCTGTCAGAATACAGCACTTTTTTTTTATTTGCCGACATTTTTGATTTTGAACAAAAAATGTATGAATCGTCGATGAATTTTAGATCTCAAATACTCGACGCACAGTGGTGCTACAGCTTTGGTGCCATAGTAACAAATGCTAAGGCGGACGTATTCTGTCAGAAGACAGCACTTTTTTTTATTGGCCGACACTTTTGATTTTGAACAAAAAATGTATGAATCGTCGATGAATTTTAGATCTCAAATACTCGACGCATAGTGGTGCTACAGCTTTGGTGCCATAGTAACAAATGATAAGGCGGACGTATTCTGTCAGAATACAGCACTTTTTTTTTTATTGGCCGACACTTTTGATTTTGAACAAAAAATGTATGAATAGTCGATGACTTTTAGATCTCAAATACTCGACGCACAGTGGATCTACGGCTTTGGTGCCATAGTAACAAATGCTAAGGCAGACGTATTCTGTCAGAATACAGCACTTTTTTTTGTTGGCCGGCACTTTTGATTTTGGACCAAAAATATATGAAACGTGGATGATGTCCTTTAGAGTATTGTTAGATTATGTATCTAACAGTTAACAGAATATGAAAACAAGCTCGACAAAATCGAACAAAGTGATTGTGTGCAATGAAAAATCAGGCGTTTACAAAAATATTTCTTTAATAATTTTAACACTTAATGAGAATAAATTTAGAGTATTGTTAGACTATGTTACTCTTTAAATATGGAAACAGACCAAAATGAGTGAGTATTTGCTTTTAATTGAACAATAAATACAAGTTTTTCATCACTATATTTTAAGATTTTTTTTCACTTATATTAATTGCCATCTAATAAGTAAAATCTATCACATTAGAAAGATAAACTTGTCAACCTTACACTGTAAAAATTTGAAGTTACTACGTTGACGCAATCTCATTTTATTTTAAAAACACTGAGTAAGGAAGCGATGTCCAACGCTTTGTATGGGCTCGATCCAGTGTGCGTCGGCGCGTCCGCACACTTTTAGAAAGTTCTGGAAGGGATTCTGACGGTTGCTGATTGACAGATGATGTCTCAGAAAGGGTTGTGTTTTTTTTAGTCTTTTAAGAGCGATAGCAATTCCAGGTTATTTTGGTGTCGATATATTGACAACTAAGTGATCTATGACATAGTCTAAGAATAATAATATTTTTATTGGTGTAATACACTGTAACATTTTATATTGAAACCCTGGTTCCTAAACTTAGTGTAAACTAAATATAAATATATAAAATTAACTAAATATAAATTATAGTAGAGTGTGAATTTATTTGCAAGCGGTATATTATTTTAGCATTATTAGATCATTTAGGTTATTTTATATTCTTAATGTTATCGTGCATAATCATTGTAAATATTTACCCCAAAAACAACATTTATATTTTTACATTTGAATTGTTTACTTGGTCGTAAATTTTAGAACAATGAAAGAACTTACCGTAATTTCCCAGTGTGCGGCCGCGTTCATCAGGCCAATATAAATAGAGGAACACGACACTAAATACTCGAGGTTCTTGTTGAGGCAAATCTCTAGTGCCGAGTAGTGCCACGATAAATAACCGGTGCTCTTGCCCCGTATTTCACTTTGAGCACCCGTTCAAATAGCACCTGCACGAATAGCACCTGGCCTATTCCACTTCACCACGAGCACCTATCGATATTTTGGGCAGGTGCTCTAAGTGAACTTAAAGGTGACTGAAACTTCTGGGCCCTAAATGTAACTAGTTGATATATGGTCTAAAAAAATGGTCATATTTTTCCATACTAAACTACAAAAAATCAGCCTATTTTTCTTTCTGGAAACTGTGTAATAAGAAAAACAAGATTTTTAGGCATTTACTAGTAAATCGATTAAAGAAGTATCGATTTATGTAAATGAGATTACACAATAAAATAAAAAAGGCACGCTTGCTTTATTTTAGGCGAATAACGTAAACAAAATAACTAATTGCGTTGATATAAATATATTGAATTATTTTAGCTCATAAAACATTTATTAAATGAATAAAAAAAAACATTTAGTTTAATAAATCGATTTTTAATTTAAATCGATACTTAAAAAAATCTGATTTAGTCTGTGCACTGAAACTGACAGCTACCTGTCTATTTCTCTATGGATCACTCGTTTCGTATTTTTCGTTTCGTGCGTGTGCGTTTTGAGTGCTTTTCCTCCTTTTTGTTTTTTCGCCGACCACTGCTTTGTTTTACGGATTTTGACCCTACCTGCATTGCCTGAACGACCCCTGCTTTCAACCTGGACTCTGGATCTTGCTTACACGTCTGACTTGGAATGTTTTCTTTGGACTTTACTACCGGCTTAAGAACTGGATATTGACGCTATGGATCGCTGTGTAAATTGTGGAATAGACACTAGTCGCTGCAATGCACTAGGCAGACGATCCCTAAACGATGAGTCTACTCTGCATGTGATTCAACAATGGCTTGCACCTCAGACTGTAAGTTCAATAAACAAATCATAACCTAACTCACCATCTCGAAGTTTTCCATCGCTACTATACTTTGAAAATACAATACATTTATTTGAATGCTGATGGTTATCTGTTTACATTTTACTGAATATTATTAAAATGTATTCTAGTACAAAATAATTGCTGTCAGTTGTTAAAGAAATTGACAAAATGAATAACTACTATTTTTGCAATAAGTCAACACTTTTCAGTAACGTGCTATTGGATACAGTAGTAAACCATTGTACTTAGTGATTTTATTAACTGTAAACTACTGACATTTTAATAATACTGTTTATCTTTTTTAGGTTAATAATAGTGACTATGTTTGCCAAGCATGCTGGGACTTGGCTTAAAGCCGATATAATAATGAAGAAAGACAACTTGGGCCACCATAATGTTTGTCTTCGCTGTGGACGTCCTCTTGCTTCAGCACGAGTTACTCATTTACTCCACACTAACTCCCATCGAGAACTGAGAATATACAGTGTGAGTCACGTTAAAGTGTACATATGAAAATAGATGAAACTAGACCTATTTTTATCGACAAAAAAGAGGTAAAATTTTTTTTAATTTTTTTTTTAATTTTTATAGAATTTTTTTTCTTCCAATTACTTATTGTAAAGAAAACGTAATAACTTTTAAACTAAGCGGTATATCCTAATAAAATAAAAACAATAATAATGCTAAATAACAGGCGATACTAAAAAAACACATAAAATACACAAAAAAGGCCAACAAATAATAAAAAAATATACTTTTTGAAAAAAAAAAACTGCTTAAAAATTCGTGTTTTTTTGGTTATTTGATAAATTTCTCCAAAAAATGCCCCTATAACTGGGGGTTTTTATTACTTTGCATTGTTTTCTATCATATTACCTTTGTAAAACCAAAAATCGCATGTCTCTATCCCTATCACAACGTTTGCAATGATCGTTTGAACTAAGCCTCTCCGGGCGCGCCATTCAACGCTTCGTTAACAACGAAACTGAAAATGGCTCTAGATTTGTAATTTTGATAAAGACAAGTTAAATTTCAAATAAAAACAAAAGATTTCGAAGTAAAATAAGCATTTTAGTTACAATTAAAATTGTCTCTACCTGTAGCGGAGAATAATGTTGTGGCAGGCTTTTGTTCAAACGATCATAGCAAATGTTGTGATGACAGCATTTTTTTGAGAAATATATCAAATAACCAAAAAAATACGAATTTTTAAGCAGATTTTTTTTCAAAAAGTATCATTTTTTATTATTTGTTGGCATTTTCTGGGTATTTTATGTATTTTTGAGTATCGTCTGTTATTTAGCATTATTACTCTTTTTATTTTATCAGGATATACCGCTTAGTTTAAAAGTTATTACGTTTTCTTTACAATAAGTAATTGGAAGAAAAAAAATTCTATAAAAAAATAAAAAAAATCTCAAAAATTTTTTGACCTCTTTTTTGTCGATAAAAATAGATCTAGCTTCATCTATTTTCATATGTACACTTTAACGTGACTCACACTGTATAATGTTATACGAGAGTGGATTACCTATACCTCGAGCTGTAACTTTGTGTTTTTAAAGCATTTCAAATAAATCTTAAAAGGTTTTGCCCTATTGTATTTATTTTATGTTTAACTCTTTTAAGTTATTAGTTAATCTTGCGCACATCATGAAAATGAAATGAAAAAATATTTATTTAAATAGGCACAGGTTACATTTTGCATTACAAAAGAATAAAAGCAAGATGTGTTAACAATATGAGTAAAAAAAGCAAGATGTAGTATCAATAACATATATGAACATTTCTACTTACAAGCTTAATGAATATGATCGGTATCGCAGGACATTGCATAAAAATAAATGATAAATCTCTTTAGGATTGCTAGTCAAAAATTAAACCCGAAGTTCAGGACACAACATAATTATCACAATAATCATGACAGAATTAATGATTATAAATATGTTTTACAGGTACCCGAAGATGGTTGCATATGTCATAAATGCTGAGTGGCTGCAGACAGAGCTGCTGTCCATATGAACTCAGGACCATCAACTTCATCCCGAGGAATACCCCCTGAAGAAATACAGCCAGAGACACAACATCCAATTACCGACTCTCGAAGTGGAATGGAAGCAATACTAAAACATTATTGTAAATGCATTGTAGGTAGACGAACTGTAGGCTGCTGCGCCCATATCATGTCGATAATATGGTACCAAGACCATTTAGTACCACCTGCACAGTTCTTAGATGATATTTTAATTATTATAGAAGACGAATAAAATCATTAAGTAAAGAAAAATGTTTTAATATTATTTTTTAACATCCTATCCATCACCTTGTCATTCCTGTCGTCTTCAAAATACACATAAGGTACAAATCCAAGATGGACTTCAGGCCGCAAACAGCAAACCTCTATGAAATTGCAGAAATCGCCGCAGCTGCAAGCCGCAGTGGGGATTTCATACAGATTTTCTGTTTGCGGTTGCAGTCTGCGGTCTGCAGTCCATCTTGGACTTGTACCTTTAGGCCGCAAGCTGGACGACTGCAGGCACGGGCGCGCTTGCGCTTGTGTGTACCTATGGGTTGCGGTTTGCGTGACTTGGTTGACTCATATACGCCAGAACTCGCGTCCGTAGTCGTCCAGTTTTTTGAGGCCTAAATATAACGTAAAAATACCTTTTTCACCTAAATAACAGCTGATTTCTAGTTTAGATTAAATTGTTACATAACCTCACTTTAACTAAACCCCTAATAATTCTGCTCACAGATAGCCAAAACACGCATAATTTTTAGTGAACATCTGCAAAGTATTAAGCTATTAATTTACACAATTTTTATCTTGTTACATCTTGGCCCAGATTTCTATGTAATTGTTTCCATCTCCTTTATTTTTACGACAGAGTACCTACAACGCAGCAGCCTAGTGCTGGCTGCTAATTTTGTTAGACAGGACGTTATTAATTTCACCCCAAAAGAACCAGGGCAACATAACTTTACAGGAGCTATTTCGATGCTTTTTTTCGGGACTACCGAGAAAACTCTCAAAAATAGCTCCTAACAAGAGTACTACGGCAACTTAACCAAGTTGAATAATTTAATAACGCCCTGTCTATCATACACAATATTAGCAGCCCGCACTAGGCTGCTGCGTTGTAGGTGCATTAAGTGGAATATTGATAAAAATAAATTTAATTTTACTTAGAGCACCTGCCCAAAATATCGATAGGTGCTCTAAGCGGAATAGGCCAGGTGCTATCCGTGAAGGTGCTATTTGGGTGGGTGCTCATAGTGGAATACGTCCTCAAACCAGCTGCAGACTTTCAGTCATTTGGGGAAACGGCTCTTATCGTCTTACTTTTATGGACTGCGAATCGAAAAGGCTTCAACGTTACAAAACGAGACCCTTCCATTGTGTGGAAGTGTTGACTGAATGTACCATGAACGTCCTTTGTCGCTGTAGCAATACGTAACATTTTATGTTACGAGAAAAATGGTGGACCCACTCAAGCAAAGATTTTCTATTTCTGTATAGATAATTAGGGTGATTCTTGGTAAAAGATTTGTGAATCAATTCACGGTTTTTGTGGCACGTTTTTACGTGAGTTTAAAGGAAAACTCTTGCAGAATAGATGACCGTAAATAATTGTAAAAAGAACTATTTAGGTATTCCTGTAATGTTATAGTAATCTTTTAATCTGCCTGATTACTTCTAATTGAAAAACATAACGCTCCAAATTCTTAATGAAATGAAAATGAACTTTATTGATTAAATATGTTAATCTAATTATTTATTAATGTAAATGACCTGTCTATCTGAAAATATTTTCAAAGTATTTAAGCCTATTAAGTCTCTTCCTACTCCATTTATTTAAAATTACATTGTCTTACTTGTTTTTTTATCATTGCAATTATTATTTATTTATGGCAAAACTTAATAATTGTAAAAATACATAAACAAATGCACACTGCAGTCAAATCACATTTGAAGAGTTTTCCACCAAAACAGCAATTTATTTACAGTTTTCATAGAGCAATCAAATTAAGTAATATTTTCTCTTCTTTGCAGAAAGCCTCCGGGACTACTTTAGCAAATTCGGCGAAATCACAGAAGTTATGGTTATGAAAGACCCAACAACAAGGCGGTCGAGGTATGTTCCGACTTATTACTTAAACTACACGTAACTTAAAAGGAGACTTCATTTCAAAGGGGTTTTTGAGAAATGATGAGGTTTAGACTGTACCTGTAAGATTTTGAAGCAAACACGAAGTCATTAACTTTACAAACAAGATATAGATTTTTTGGCCGATAATAAGCAATGTCCTCTTGTCAATAGTTAGTAATGAACTAATGAGAGCTATTGCCTACTCAACTCAAAAATTAAATTATAAAAAATAAATTAAATACTTCTTAGTGTTATTCTAACTAAAAGGTAATGCTATTATGTAAAACTCATAAAAGTCATTTCATTTTTTGAAAAAGCATTTTTACACGTCCCAGTATTAACCCTACCACTGCTTCGGGACAATAAATGGGCTAGTAAGTAAATCGAACGCAGAGCGTTGAATAGAGCTCTATGATTGGTTCGTGTGTCACCCTGTGCGTCTACGTGCACTGTGATACCTCATAGTAATGTTTGTGAATACGGGCGTAAATATCTATAGGTAATCGATGTCTAAATTATTATCAAAATTGGTGTAATGGTTGGACGTGAAAATTTTACGAACAAAATTAATTTATGTGTGCATTCTTCCCTAATTCAGAACCGAAGTTCAAACGATTAGTCAAACATGGAAGAAGGGAATGCTTTTACAGCATAGTTAGGAAGTGGACGGCAGGTCGCGGCCAGACTGGCCAGCAAAGTTATTGGTTTGCAAATAAGTTTCATTCTATAGAAGCATACTCATTTCGAAATTTGCGGTTACCTTTGAATTGTAAGCATTTAAATGTTGGACTTCAAATTTAGGAACTTTACAATAGAACTCGAATTATTCCAACTGAATTAAGCATCGGACGAGTTGAATGAGTGGGGATTTCGGTATTCACTTTAGCAGACTGCTAAACTAAATTCCTTTAATGGCTGTATTGCTTTGGACATAGCTGGAATATTTCGTTGCGTGTTCTCAACTGACCCTTGCTTGCTAATGTTGGTTTATATTTACTGTGTAGTTAGAGAAACGGATGCCAACGGAAATTCCTGTTGAAAAATCAATCTTGGACTGTAGTTTATCAAGTTTTGAGGATAAAATTAACATTTATTGAGTAAACTAAGTACAGTAATTTTTGTAATTTTCAGTTAAATACTCGTAGCACTGCCAGACTTGAAGCATGAAAGTTTTTTTTATTAACAATCACTTAATTTAAATATGGTAAAGAAATTAGTTTAACAAAAAAAAAATACTGGCAGCTACGATCAGACGTCAATTTTTTATTTTAACTGACATTCATGTTCGTTCGTTTTTCGCGCGCTTGATCGGTCGTCTTTTGTTTTTCGATCGTGTAAAAGTCGATTTTGGTTTTAATATTTAAAAAGATAAATTGACATGTCATAGTATTTTCATCGACATTTTATTGGGGTTTCTGTTACAATAAAATAATAGATAGGTACTCATATAATATTAAAGTTAGGTACCTATAGTATTTTACGTGCAGTTCTAGCAACGAATCTAATCCTTTAATTCACTGGACGTTAACTATAGCCCGTAGCCGATACCAATAAGCATAAACAAAAGACGTTTACGTTAGATTTGGCTGAGGCAGCGTAACGGTTGGCAGGCTGCATTCAGGACCAGCTGAGCCTCCAATATCAGTCCTAGGATATTATTCCAGGACCGAACCAGGGCAATATTGAGTTGTGGAACCGACGATTCAAGGGGGGACGCGAACGGGGCAACTTTAGCCCGACACTTTGACAACTTATTTCTTGTCTCGGAGTTGCTAAGCCACTCAGTTTGTGTACGTAGTGGTCTGATTGTTGCTCACCGAGATAGTGATTGTAATAGCTGGCAACAAGTTCTCAAGGGTATGGGTTGTTTTCATTCTCCTGTAAGCTGTGCAGGGCTGCCAAACATAACATTTTGATCTCGAAATACAACTAAAATAGGCACATATCTTCATGAAAATAAATAAAATATAGATTTTCTCTAGTAAATGTAACTCATGTAGGTGATGGTTTGAAGAAGTTGTTCTAATACATATTTAAACTTTCATTTAAACATTAAACTTGTATTTCGATCATGTCACTTTAAGTTACGTTTTCAGTTGTGAAGTCATTATAAAGATAGTAAAGTGTTTTTAATCAGAGGACACGCCATAAAGACTTAATGTGAATTAAAATACATAACTTTATTTACTCACATAACTCTAGAAGGCAGTTTAAAACAATTTCGGGCTATCAACTTTCACGTGCGCTTTTACATGCACTCAAAAATGCACTCTAATTCCAGTTTTTACGGTCCATTTACGTAAATTTGGTAGTGTCCTGCATTATTTTTTCGGTTTTAAATCTTCCGCGACAGAATACGGGAAGGCACGAAAGTTTGTAGGTCGACACCTTATCACGGCAGTAAATCAAGCGGACATCGTCCTAGGCTGTATAAGCAGTGCCATGGAAGTGATAGCAGTTTAGAAGTCCCCTTAAACAACGATATTAAGAGCGTAATACCAACTTGGATGATGGTTGGTGATGCATAATGTTAGTCAAGTTTGGGCTATGTTTCGGGCACTATTTAGTTCTGTTCGTAACCCGAGTAGGTCATAATGTAAATTGAGTGCCTATACTAGCATCAGGTAAATAAGTATATTATTATGTGATGCACTAATGATGAGATGCACTAAAAGAAAATAAAAATAGATCGCGGAAAATTATGCTACTAAATATTGAAAATAATAATTTGTTTATAATGAGAGACTTCATATCCTTTTTAATTATGATATTTGTATTCGTTATTTTTTAATCAGACTCTTGCTTACACGATTCGATTTCCTACGTTTATTTAATAGGTACCTATCTATTATTTATTAAATGTTGCGTGACATGTTGTACAAACAGCAGCAGATCAAGGTAAACACTGCTGCTTCTTATAGGCGCCCTTTCGCAACAAAAATATGTGTAATGTATAGTATGATGTGCCCCCGACTGTACTGACGTGATTGCTTGCTTAGCAGACAGGACGGTATGCATTGGTTTCAATCTCGCTCTACGTAACTAAGGCAACTTGCGAAGTGTCCACACACGAACTTGGCCCCTAATTCTTCAGATCAAAGCTCTGAGTTTGCCCATGACTCGCCCCAACTACAGCTTATGCAAGCTAAGTAAATCAATATCGAAAGTCAATGAATCAAGAGTAATATATTCGGGTACATAATAAATGTGCGCTACCTGAAGGCAATATCTGAAAAATTTGCCTCCTCGATATTGCTTACAAGGGAGTTTCCTTTCTCCCCAAAATTTAATGCGTCGTTCGCATTTTTATAAAAAGAAGTAGGTAAGTGAAATAATTTGCGGTTGGTGCTTTATTTCCTTTTATTTATTTTAATGGTAGGTCTCCTTTTGTTTTTCTTTTCGGCTTAAGGCGAGTAAAGCGAACCAAAAAAATATGTTAAATCTGCGTATCGTTATAAATGTCGGAATTTAGCCGAGGTGTAAGTGAAACAAATTGGGTTCGTTTTGATTGCCCGAATGAAAATTAATTAGAGAATTTTTCTTTTGAAATTTTCCTTAGTCAGATATTTGTATCTATGTGTAATCGCGGAAAACAAGATTTGTAATCATTAAATATTTAAACGTGATTTCATTATTGTTTCGGAGAAGAAACGCAGCTTAAATTGTTGACGATCGTTTATTAAATTAACGGTTTTGTAATTCGCTCGAATCAGATATTGATAAAGCAAAAATTCGGGGTAGTGTCGTGGTTGAGTGAATAACTTTGGGGTTTTCTGATATATGCCGGCTGAATGGGAGTCTATATCATAGCGAGGGCTTACGGCGGCTTTTGGCGGGCGCGTCTCCATTCACGCTCGTTTCATTCGTTTCGTTTTCAACTAAAAATCTAAAATCAATAAAGGATCACGGCATAAATGCAAAGATTACTGTTCGCTTTCGTAGCATGAAAAATGTGCTACATGAGCCGTCCGAAATAAAACGGCGAATCACTATGAGGCTGTAAGTACCACCATAAAAGGAGGATCCGTTGGAATCGCTTCGGCAAACACCTACAGAGAGAAGCGGTGTTAAATGAGAGGGATTGCGATCCCCCCTCCCCGCGATCCTCTCGGCATCCCCCCTCTACTTAAGACGACGTCATATTTAGTAACAGATGTGCCAATGGAGAAAATACTTGTATACCCATCCAGCGGGAATGAGGGCTCTTGACTTGATTTTTATAATGATTAGGAGTTGAGATGTTGATGTTGTTCGAAATATCTGAAGGAGGCTATCGCCGAATAATAGATAATATTTAAATGTAATTTTTGGCTACTGCTATAGGTACTCAAATATAGTTGCAATTGTTACATAGAGGTCTCTCTAGGTAGGCCTTCCTTGGCAAGAGCGTTGCTAAGAATGTTTTCATCTCGTATTAGAAATATAATGAGAATACCGACATACTAATGAGTAATTAAATAAGAAACTTAACCCGTTGGTTTTCATAAAAAATAGTGGATCCACGATAATTTGTATGTCGCTATCACAAATAAACAACGCACGTCGCACACATCTTTTGAAGAAACAAAAAATGATAGCTAGGTTTCCTAGTTGTTCACTAAAATAGTTCGATTAGATCCAAGCCATAGATTGATCGAACATCCTATCAGATCAAAACTCTAATATTAGTTACAATATTAATTGAACCCGACAGCCGCTCGTATGATCAGTTCACTATCCCATCGCGGTGCAATACAAATGTGCAATCGGTCAGAATAATGCGGCGCGCGGCCCCGGCATTGTTATTACGTTAGTACGAGAGATTTGGGCTGCAGCGCTTACTGTTAGCTCAGCAGCTTCAGATATTGAAAGGCTTTACGGGATTTAAATGGGATTTGAGGAAATAAATTAGACTGTTTTAATACCTAGTATATGCTGACAGACTGCTGGCTATAGGCTACCTACATGTTAAAGCTGCATGCTGCAAGCTTTAAGTCATCTTCTATCTTTTTTTGTATCGTTATTAACTAAACGGCTTTAAATTAACTCTTTAAGGGTTATTTTCTGTATGACACTAATTACGAATTAAATATGAAATTGTTATTACGTTAGTACGAGAGATTTGGGCTGCAGCGCTTACTGTTAGTTCAGCAGCTTCAGATATTGAAAGGCTTTACGGGATTAAAATGGGATTTGAGGAAATAAATTAGACTGTTTTAATACCTAGTTTAAGCTGACAGACTGCTGGCTATAGGCTACCTACATGTTAAAGCTTCATGCTGCAAGCTTCAAGTCATCTTCTATCTTTTTTGTTTCGTAATTAACTAAACGGCTTTAAATTAACTCATCAAGGGTTATTTTCTGTATGACACTAATTACTAATTATAATATGACATTGTTATTACGTTAGTACTAGTGAGAGATTTGGGCTGCAGCGCGTACTGTTAGCTCAGCAGCTTCAGATATTGAAAAGCTTTACGGGATTAAAATGGGTTTTGAGGAAATAAATTAGACTGTTTTAATTCCTACTATATGCTGCCAGACTGTTAGGTATTGTCTTCATCGTCTATATTTTTCTGTTTCGTTGTCTAAACGACTTTTGACTAACTTTTTTAGTGTTATTTTATGTATGACACTCATTATTACTGATACGGCATTGTTATTACGTTAGTACGATAGAGAGATTTGGGCTGCAGCGCTTACTGTTAGCTCGTCAGCTTCAGATATTGAAAGGCTTTACGGGATTAAAATGGGATTTGAGGAAATAAATTAGACTGTTTTAATACCTACCAACTACATAATACGTTGCCAGACTGGTAGATATAGCCTTCATTATATGTTTAGATGTTTTGTTGTTAACAAATGGCTCTAAATTAACTTTTTTGTGATATTTTATGTATGACAGTCATTATTGTTGATACGGCATTGTTATTACGTTAGTATCAGCCTAATTTAGGCTGCATTCCTTATTGTTAGCTCAGTAGCTTCAGATATTGAAAGGCTTTACGGGATTAAAATAGGATTTGAGGGAATAAATTAGACTGTTTTAATACCTACAAACTACATAATACGCTGCCAGGCTGGTAGATATAGACTTCATTATTATGTTTAAATGTTTCATTGTTAACTAAATGGCTATAAATTGACTTTTTTGTGATATTTATGTATGACACTCATTATTGTTGATACGGCATTGTTATTACCTTAGTACGAGAGATTTGGGCTGCAGCGCTTACTGTTAGCTCAGCAGCTTCAGATATTAAAAGGCTTTACGGGATTAAAATGGTATTTAAGGAATTAAATTAGATTGTTTTAATACCAACTATTATGCTGCCAGACTGGGTGAAAGTTTTCAAGGGTTAAGTACTTTGTTACGAGTTGATTCCAGTTAAAAAAACTGTGGTTTTAAGTTTTATTTTATTTGTATAATGCCCCTTTCATCACTATCAATCCCTGATTTTTAAGTGATCCCTATGAAAACAAAATGCCTGTTATTTGTTACCATACCACTTAAATTAGAGATTGATGGTGAAAACAGGCATAAGTTAACCGATCTGGTAGCTTTTTTAGAGTTAAGTAAATTTTCAATGCTAACTAAAGACAAAAACACTGTCCAAAATAATCTCGCGCATCCTAAATCCACACCAAAATTAAATAAGTAACTTCTATAATTTAGTGTACACTAAACCCCGCAAACAAGTACCTCGAATCATCTGTACTTTTCCTTTAAATTCTAATATAAAACTGCGGAGTGTACTCGTAAATTTTGCAACGCGGTAACGTTCATTACTAGTTCGATAATCGGTCTGAAGTAGCGTGGATGCATAATCAAGTAGACGGCTCTGCGGGGGCGGGCGGTGGGGGCGACTCGTAAAACTATTACAACATTCTACGAGCAGTGCGCTGGCTTCATTAATCGGCCATCGTATGAAGCTATCTGCGTTATGATATGACGGGAGACTAACGTGTTACGGGCTGGTCTATTACACCGGTCAACAAAAAAAAATTTTTTTTTTGCGCATGGATTTTACTTATTATATTCTGATTATGTAAGCAAATGTATATAAAAAAGTGCGATTACAAATCGAAAATATTTGCTTTTTAAAAAGTTATAGCGATTTGAATTTTCCATCTTCATAGTAGAATGTCTCTAAAGATGCACGTCACATTCTCATTGGGATATATTTATAAATAATTATGGGGGCTTATTCGCAAGAACAAGGGGCACGCTTTCATCAAAATATAGTGGGATTTGAGAAACGACCAGTATACTGAAAGCATGATAGGGTTAGATTTTTATGAAAAAAATCTTCTATGGAACATGACAGGAAATTAGAACTTTTAATTTTTAATAAATATTTGGACTCTATTTTAATTTTTCTCTTGTGAGAATGAATCTTAAATGGATGTTTGTTATGTTTTAATAATTAGAAAGAATGAAAGAAAGAAAGAAAAAAAATATTTGGCAACAAATTAAATCATCTCTATGTTCATGTTTCATACATTCATTGATATGAATTTTTCTATTTTTTACACATAAAAGCAAATTCAGAACAATTGTTTGTTGTTATTCTTGTTTCTAGGTTATAAAGCAATAAAAATAAGCTAAGCATAACCCGTGCGCAAAAATACTGTAGACAGTTGTTATCTAACTAGCAGGCCAGGGGCTGTCGAATTCTGCGATGGTTTGCAACCGCTGTGTTGTCAGATTCAAATGCAAACTCTTTAGGCCTTTTTATTACACTAAAAGATGCTATAAGTGTGGACGACTTGTAAAACTGTTACAACGTTATACGAGTAGTGCACTGGCTTCATTAATCTGTCATCGTATTAAGCTATCTGAGTTATGATATGACGGGAGACTAACGTGTTACGGGCTGGTCTATTATTATCTACCTAACTATCAGACCAGAGGCTGTCGAATTCTGCGATGGCTTGCAACCACTGAGTGGTCAGATACAAATTCAAATTCTTAATAGTGTGTAGGCCCTTTTCAGGGCGCTTACATAATATTATTATGCTATTGTTGAAACGTCATCTAGTTACCTAATGCTTAAGTCAGTCAGACTCAAAATCAAATTAAACAGGCAAGAATGGCTAAAATGATATATTTCTACTCCACTACTCGTAAATAAGACCTTTATAAGAAGTTTTAAGCTAATGTCGCAAACAGAGTCGCACTTTAAAGTTTTATTTTATGTTATTATAAAAATGATATATTTTAAATGTCGACTCGAGGCGTCGTGTGCCTTTTTCTAATTAACTCCGTTTTCGTAATAACATAAACTGAATTCTGAATTCTGAATTCTATTTCTATAATTAACTTAATTTAATTGCCACTACAGGTGCGAAATGCAGAGCGAAATATTATAACGAAAAACGGGAGAACAATAAATTAATTGTAAGAAGCTCTTCGTTAGAAAGGTGCAAATAAGTGAATTACAACACTTAGATAAATTAAACGGCGTTACCTACATTTTAAAATGATCAGCTCTAATGTAAAACGTTGTAGCGCTACTTTCATTTAAATTCGCTGTATTTTTCCTTTGCGAAGTTTTAAAAGTGGAACGCTTTGGCAGCTGCCGTAGAGTACAGTTGGGAGCGTGATATCTTCCTTATGGACATAAGAATAGAGGTCAAAGGTTGTGTAGTTTAGCGCGGGTGTATCACAGATTGATTAATGCAGATATGTAGCTATGTGCTGGATGATGGGCTAACCGAGTCTCTGCGGTCTGCATATCCGCAACGCTTTCCTACCATTTTAGCTGTATTATCTATAATGACGGAAATTCACATGGAAATTGTTTACATTTGCCACGTGAATTAGAATAGCTGCACATACCAATGTCACGAAGAGTAGACAACAATTGTTTGTTAAAACTATATGTCGTATATGGGAAAGTCTGAAAAAATCGTAACATTGCAAGAAAATTCTCACAGGTTTGAGTAATATCTGAGGCAGTGCTAATACCGTGGATGTAATAATGTTTTAATTGCTTTTTGAATGCGTTTCTACGACCCATACTTTTCGCAATTAATTATTCTAATTGTCAGCTCCAAATTAAATATAACTTGTAAAGATACTAGCTAATTCGAATTCCCATCGCTGCCATTGAAGCCCTGTGCATGAACCACTAGCTCAGGCCACCCATTAACAATCATAAATTCACACACATCCATATACAACCTACGAAAATTCTAAAACCGTTAACAAAATTTGGATCATTCTGCAAGATTCTCACAGATTCATCTTCTACAGTTTCATACGCAACAAAGATCTCCAAAATCCAGTGTGTTCCCATCTCAAAATGTTGCTCGTACCCCGATCGAGTCTAACAAGACCGTTCCGTGTACATTGCGATGTAGCTGCACTCACTTCTATTGGCTATTTGGTTAAATTTAGTGGGAATCTCGGCTCGTAGTGCACTGGTTTACCGATTGATAATAACGAGCGAGTCTCTTTTGTTTCTTCTTAGTTTTTCGTTGACAGTGTTTAAGCTGGGAAAATTCTGAGTAACTCATATTTTTCTCTGAAACAGGAATATTTTCAAAAAGTGGTGTAGCATAGTATTTATATAGTAACTGAAGCCCGTATTCACAAAAGCAGCAAATCGAACGCACAGCGTTGAATAGAGCTCTGTGATTGGTTCGTATGTCATCCTGTGCGTCCACGAGTACTATGAGACCTCATAGTAATGTTTGTGAATACGGGCGTGAGAGTAGGTAAAAAGTTAAATAGTTTTGGTAGAAAATTTTGATTATATTTGCCTTAAATTGGTTGGGACAAAACTAGAAAGTTTTGTCTTTATTCTATGTATTATACTCACAGTTTTTCCTGAAACGTCAAAAGTTGTTAATAAAATAATTAGGCAATTAATGTTACACAGTATCAGGCAGTAAGTAAACAGTAAAATAAATTCATCATTTACATCTAAAATTTTCCACAAAGATAGCAGCTACATATGATGATTGGTGGGTTAGATATTTCCAATCAAAACATTACGCACGTGTGTTTTTATTCCCTAAGTAACACTCGTAGTAGACCAATCTCGCGTAGTACAAATTGTTCACAAACACCATCCCGTATTGATATTTTGTTCATGCCGATAGTGTTGTGCCAAGGATTAAGCATTGAAAACCCGACGTGGATAGATGGACACCATTACATATCAACTGAGATAGATACCGCTGTCAAAACGACAATTGCGATAGCCACCGACTTTCATTAACAACGATAATATGTAGTGCCAACTCTAGGGTATTTCTCAATGGACACTTCAGTGTATGAGCCAACTGTAGACACTAGTCCACGCTAAGTGTTGGCATTAATTTTGAAAATGGCTATTTTACTAAACGCTTTATAGCAATATTGCATTGTAACTAGAAGGGGTTTGTTATAAAGTCTATAACCGACGGTCTGGGTTTGATTTCCTCTATAAACATACATAGTTTACTTTATGAATCAGAATTAGTTTAATTTGGCTTTCTTTATCAATTTCGGATCAATCTATAAATTTTTAGTTTTTTTTACTACAGTGCAGTACAGTCTTTAAGGACGTATTGACTACGGCACGTAGCACGGTGGCATCTTATTCAGATTCTAATCGTATTATGTGGTTCAGTGACATGCTGTCAGCTGGCTTTGTTTTTATTAAGCCATCACTTACTCACTAAACCTAACCACCACTGTAAGTATTAAAATATAGGCGTAATAACAAACCGTGTATCATTTAAGTGATTGAAGGTAACGATCTCTAATAGCCCACTCTTAATTTAGCCCTGTAAAACAGTAAAGTACACCAGATACAAATGCCTCGACAGAGATCCGTCTCGCCAAAGATAAGATCTTCAGTCGCGTCACACAAATAAACCAAATCCGTATTAGCAAAAGCCTCAAGCTGTCTCTAGAACAGGGGTTCCCAACCAGTGGTCCACGGATCACCAGGTCTGCAGGAGTAAAAATATGGTCCTCGAACGATTTGAAATTTCGCGAACGATGCTTTCGCATGTCATGAGAGGGTTTATGTAATAAAATTTAAGTCCTGGATTACCGAACTTGTACAGAAGAATGCAAGCTGCGAATACGAATATACATACTTCCTATTTGGTATCGTATTAGATTTTATAAATCAAGGTGTATTCCTTTCAAATACCTAGCAGTATTTATTTTAGAGAGTTTTTGGTTTAAGTTAATTTTACGGCTTTTTAATGGTAGGTACCTACCTATAAACAATAAAGAAATCAAAATATTCCCTGATCCAGAAAAGGTTGGGAACCACTGCTTCTAGAGTCTAGAACTACAATAAAACCTCGGACTTTACCATCAAAGCTGAAGACAATCGCCATTGAGCGAAATAACAGTGATTTCACTTTGATTATTCTATTGGACTAACTATTTACACAAATCTTTTTGTGTTATTTCAGTAGAGTGAACCTCACGGGAAGAATGCCAATAAAAACTAGTTAATTTCACAAGTGGGAACGGCACCGTCTTATATTTTCTACCTTATACATTATGTATTGGCTACATACATAGTACAGAGGGATTCAGAGAGGTTACTAATAAAATTTTATTAGTAAACTCTCCAACAAGAATGTATGGTCATATAATGCTTTTGAACGTTTTTAGACTGTATTTAGAATTTAGGCCCAGAACAGACGGTGAAACGCAACTGCAACGAAACTGCAACTGCTAGTTACTTTTGAGTTGCATCTAAGTTTCTGCCATAGCGTTCGTTGAGAGACCACACATGACGCGACCAGTTTGAAACTTTCAGTTTCAGTATCATTCATGAGAATCATCAGAAAGTTGCAGTTTCGTTGCAGTTGCGTTTCACCGTCTGTTCTGGGCCAAAGCTACAAATGCAACCGATATTAATTCTAACATAATTAGATAATTAGTGTGTATGTCATGTCGTACACATGGGGATGTATTTTAACAGATGCTTACTAGAATTATTATACAGGGTGTCCCAAAAACAATGGATAACCCTGTAACCATCGATAGGCCTCGCCATGGTCTCCCTAACGTCCAATTTTGACCCCAGTAAAAATATCACCGTTTTGAAGATTTTTAAGTTTTTGTGCATTTTTAGAAAATTGCCACCTGCGATTACTTTTTCTCATGCCATTTCTACAAATGAGGATACTTTTCAATCTAGTTTTTTTCTTTATCACAAGGGATAGTTGGGCTATCAAAAGAAAAGATTAAAGTTCAACAAACTAGTTTAAAAGTATGAAAAATTTAAGAAATTGCAGAGTAGAAGGAAAAATTAATTCATTGTCTTGCACTTTTGATCAGCCATCGTGTAAAAAAAATGTAGGAAGACCATCGTGCCCATTACCTTAAAAACTTCCTTGGTTAATTGAGATTCTGAAAAGGTATCACAAGCTTATGTATTCTGTATTATTTTTATCTTATGGCTACTTGAATAGCAACTAGTATGAAAACTGCAAAAATGAGTTTTTCTCGTAATAGTTAAACTAGGACTGCATAGTGGCATCAAATACAAATTGATAATTTTTAGCGTAGGAATTTTAATAAAGCAACATTTATCATCATCATCATCATCATTTCAGCCATAGGACGTCCACTGCTGAACATAGGCCTGTACCCCAATGATTTTCATAATGACCGCTTGGTAGCGGCCTGCATCCAGCACCTTCCTGCTTACCTTTATGAGGTCGTCGGTCCATTTTGTAGGTGGACGTCCTACGATGCGCTTTCCGGTACGTAGCCTCCACTTGAACCCTGTTGCCCCATTGGCCGTCCATTCTGCGTTTTTGTGATTACTTATTTTTTGTTTTACACCTTATAAATGTGCCTATAGACAGATGCCCGTGATGATACACGGCTCGGAAACGTGGATTTTTTGCACAGCGTGCTATGGAAGGGGCTATGCTCGGGTTTCTTTACGAAACCGTATCAGAAATTAGGAGACCTGTAAACGAACTAAAGTCGCTGACATAGCCCGACGAATCAGCAAGCTGAAGTGGCAAAGGGCAAGGCACAGTAGTTCGCAGAACTGAGGCAGCAGGCTTCAAGTGGAGGCTACGTACCGGAGAGCGCATCGTAGGACGTCCACCTACAAAGTGGACCGACGACCTCATAAAGATAAGCAGGTGCTGTATACAGGCCGCTACCAAGCGGTCATTATGAAAATCATTAGGGTACAGGCCTATGTTCAGCAGTAGACGTCCTACGGCTGAAATGATGATGATGATGATGATAAAATGTTGCTTTATTCAAATTCCTACGCTAAAAATTATCCATTTGTATTTAATGCCACTATGCAGTCCTAGTTTAACTATTACGAGAAAAACTCATTTTTGCAGTTTTCATACTAGTTGCCATTCAAGTAGCCATAAGATAAAAATAATACAGAATACATAGGCTTGTGATACCTTTTTAGAATCTCAATTAACCAAGGAAGTTTTTAAAGTAATGGGTACGATGGTCTTCTTACATTTTTTTTACACGATGGCTGATCAAAAGTGCAAGACAATGAATTAATTTTTTCTTCTCTTCTGCAATTTCTTAAAATTTTCATACTTTCAAACTAGTTTGTTGAACTTTAATCTTTTTTTTTGATAGCCCAACTATCCCTTGTGATAAGGAAAAAAACTAGATTGAAAAGTATCCTCATTTGTAGAAATGGCATGAGAAAAAGTAATCGCAGGTGGCAATTTTCTAAAAATGCACAAAAACTTAAAAATCTTGAAAACGGTGATATTTTTACTGGGGTCAAAATTGGACGTTAGGGAGACCATGGCGAGGCCTATAGAAGGTTACAGGATTATCCGTTGTTTTTGGGACACCCTGTATGTGCTATTTTCCAACACAAATCTAAATTCATATTCTGTCAAATGTATTCAGACTGTATTTTGAATTTAGTCGATTGTTACAACCGTGTCATTATTATTATCATCATCATCATCACTGACTGACGTCCAACCAAAACCACTATCGGTAGAGTCTTTTAAGGGTTTCTAATTTTCTACCCGATTTCACCATGCAACCTTTTAAGTACTATATTTCTCATCTGAAAGTGTTGTGAATGCTTATACTAAAACGTTTGTTTTTATTTGTATAGAGAACAATAGTGTCTAGATAAACCTAAAGAGGATTTAGGACGCTATTTGGATCAAATATGTAATTGCTCAATAATGAATAATAAATAAATAAATAAATGCGATAAGTAGACTTAAGGCTACTGCGCCCTCTTACAGTGTACATACAAGCAATCCCGCCATTGCTAGTCCAGACGCGGCGTGAATGAGATGAATTAATGAAATGTATCGGATCTATAAAACTTGAGGAAATTTATTGAAATACATACTTTATTGCGTTTTTATAAACATACTTGTTATCGAACACTATTCCAAACTAGTTATGCTTATAATAAACGTTTAAGTAACCGGGCATACCTACAATTATTATTGAGTATTTTTTTTCACTAATGGCCATCTCATGGCCATTAAAATAAAATATCAAGGACAATCAAATTTTTTTTTATACATAGAATTAGAATGTCTTGAAAGTACTCGTAGTATTGGTTTTTAGTATAATTATGAATTTAAATATAATTGTTATTGCTTATGTTTTCATTACAAGTACCTATAAAAACAAAAATCAATTTTAACGCAGCCATTTATTAAGTTCACTTCCACCAGTTATTTGCTCCAGCACATTTCCAGCGGGTTTTAATCTCAAAAGAGGACAATTTAAAAATCCTTCCGCAAACAACAAATTTAAAATGTTTCCCCGCGATTAAGCGGCTTACCCACCACTTTACATTACCCAATGCACGTCTCAGAAGATCGCAATCAGGCACATATTTCCGAATTTCGAGACAGGCGACTCGCTATCTACAAACAAACGCGGTCGAGATACGATTTTTCAACGGGCAAGAATCTCGTAAATTTATCACCGTTGTCACCACGTGGTACGTGGCTCACCTTCGCCGCTACAAACTGGGACTAGTAGACAATGTTTGTATTTTGTAGTCTGTCTTTTTCGCTCATTGCGCTCTACGTGAGTGAAAAGGAGAGATGGAAAATCTGAACAACTAAGTAGGCTTGTTGAGTTTAACGCTTGCTCGTGCCCGTCACTTTCTTTAAATGTACTTACATTTTGTCTAAGTAACAGTTACAGTCAGTCAATCAGTATTATTTACAAAGAAAAATAACCAGTAGATTTATAAACGACACCTATCGTAAGACGTAAGCTATATTATTATTTTAATAACACTTAGATTTTTGTGTAAGAAATCTTTTAATATGTAATTTGAAACTTTGTAAGTCCGTATAATCCTCATAAAAATTATTAATTGTGTAATAGGAGGGCGTTTCTTTTGACCTTATTGATTGAGTAATTTGTTTTGTATATTTATTTTTCGTCTACGAAAATATCACTCTAATACTCTCTCACGTAATCATGTCTATATTTTACGTAACAATTTATTACTATATGCTAGAAGTTATTTATTTTAAGCCAGATTTCTGTTTTTACTGAAATCTGGAAATAAGACACTAGTCAAAATGCCTTTTATAAGTTTTGTATTTTCTTTTTTATTGAGATGACCTAGAAAGTTGTGCGTAGAAGAAATGATTAATTTTCTAGCAGATCCACCCTGGTAGATATTTCGACTGGAATATACGATTACGTGTCATAAGTTTTATGCCCCGAAAGTTTCAAAGTAAATTCGAACATCCATCGATAAATCTTGGCGACGCTCGGAACGATTTCATTTTCGAATTTCAGGAGCGATTGCCTCCACTGTTAAAGTTTGCCTGAAAAATGTTCGTGGCCGATTGACTCTGTATAAACGGAAATAAAAAGTTTTGTGTTAGAGCAATACCGTTGTACATTGCGCATATAAAGCAAAGAGAAAAGCTCCAAAGAGGATCACAATTTGAAATGCTCCTGGATTTTCCAGACTCGAAATGTGACTAACTTTTTACACCAGCCGGCTATTGTAAAACTTAGTTCTTTCTGCCAATGAACTTGCCTCGTCGTAGACTTTTTAATTTTACTTTTTCATTCGTAATGCGTTCTCAATTGTGTGTGGAGCTGTTTAAAAGTAAGGAGCTTAATTGTGCATAGAGAATGCGGCGATGTAAATAATAAACTAAGGCTTAGTTTAATTCAGTTAGGCTAGTACTGCGTGTCGTATTATCATTACTAAGCAGCTTTTATTATTCCACGATATTTGGCTAGAGGGGCCTCACACGCGCGTTAATGGAATAAAAAGTAAGGTTACAAAGTAAAAAGATACAGAGCACCTCCCGCGGCGGCGGTTCGTGCGAATTTCAACTGAAAATTTTATACGTTCAATCTATTTTGAGCGCCTTTATGCTGTGTCTCGCGATCCCGCCCCCGCACAAAACAGTTTCGTTTTCAATTATTGCCCACTTGTGGAACGGGATTCGATGGAAAAACAAAAGAGCTAGAAATGATATTTTATAGACAACTCGCTTTATTCGATGTTTACTGCATCCCGATTTGTTCTCGAGCGAGATCTGTGATGTTCAAAGAAAATTATTGACTGAACGTGCCTGGATAGAGTTGCTTTCTCGGAGATTGAAGGGCGATCTGAAGCCTCCGGTCTGTTGCCAATGCTTTTAATACCACCAAAATATTTTGTTTCGATTAGTCTTCCTTCTGAAAACCTTGTACATTTTTCTCATTTTGAAAGAATACTTTTTAGAGACTATAAAAATTATATTGTTCGTCGTAAATTTAATTCGAGCAAAGCGTTAAGCAAATTAAAATTCCAGTGAGGAAATGAGCTCCGTCAGATAAACGTATTAACTTTTATACTCTCTAAAAAATTTGGAGCTGAGAACATTCCTACATGTAAATTCAATTTAATGGATTCGCAAGCTTTTGTGCCTTTACGTTGTAAGCTAATGAATCCGATATGCATTAAACTGGGCGTAGTTTTACGCAAACGAATCGAAAATAAAAAAGCTCTCTGCATTGAGGACGATGGGTTTTTACGTGAACTTTTTTGTGAGTCCGACATTCGAAACCCATGACATTTACTGAAGGTACCAGTGGATTGTGTGAGTTATATTAGTTAAATCAGATGGAATATAAGATGGATACACCTACATAAAAGTAGCCTGTTTGTTTTAACTTTGAAATTTCAATGTACTGTACGGTATACTGTAAACGATGATATTGATTTAACTATATCACAACAAATGCTAACTCCAAGTCATAATGTATAACATTAAGTAATATGACGACTAAGTAGTTAAGTTCTCTACATAAATGCTTAAATTTGAATTCAAAGTATAGAATCAAGAGCTGACTAAATCCTTAATATGATGGTAAAATAATTTCTGGTTTGGCATTTCAAACAGACCAAGACAAACTAGAGGCAAAATATTGAACCACACGTCAAAAGAATTGCTGCCTTTTTAACATCACATAAAAATAACAATACAATACAAGTAAATCATTTAAAATATTAGTAAGCAAATACAAACAAAAGGAAGCGTTAAGTTGGTATTGCAGTTTTTCCTCAAATCCATCTACATTGGAGTGTGTATAAATCTCGCTTTATCGTGTGTTAAGTTTATGTGTGCCTACATAATTATGGAAATGCGCACGATTCTTTGGGGTAAATTATTTTCAGTGGTTGTTTGCGAGTGAAATAATAAAAGGGCGTTTTCATTAGGAGTATGCACGCGTTACTGGCTGTGTATGCATTTTTGCGAGATTGCGTATTTTGCGCTGTGCACCTAGAGCCATTTGCACCTACCTTCTAATCGGATTCTGGATGATGTTTACATACAAACTTATTTTGTTTAAAAAATGAAATTGTTATCACTAGTTATCAAGCTTTTGAAAGTATTACAGACAGACAGATAAGTAATAAAATTGAACTGATTTATAAGGCCACTTCAAATATATTTTTTTAAATCAGCACCCAAAGATTTTTGAAAAAGATTCGTAGTAGAATAGCTTCCAAAGTAACTGGAAAACAAACAAAAAACCTTCTTAGGACGTCAAAAAGAAGAAAATACTTAAGATACACTCTCAAACTGACGCTGCAAAGAAAAAGAGTCCATATTGCATTCAATTCGATATGCAGAATCTAAAAATGCTGTGTGCAATGCATCAACACACAATTACGTGCGCATCCCAGACGGTACATTCCCACTCGAAATTACAGGGCGCCCGCTCCGCGCATTCAGAGGGGTTACTCCGAAAAACGTCAACCGAAGTTTCGAATGTTGCCATCCCTCTTACGCAAAGCGAGATGTAGGTATGAGCGACGGTGACAGGTAGACTCGAAACTACCTAGTGTTTCGGAGTAGTCCTTCAGCACACGTATATGTGCTGAACTTGCACTTAGCGCATCGACAAACCTGAGATGCCAGGCTGTAGATGGCGCTGACTGTAGGTAAATCACGTGGAAACAAACCTCCCGTTTGTTATCGTATGTAATGCTTGATTGATTCGTATTTAATCGATTGGATTTTATCAATATGAGTTCACTGAAAATCGTTATTGGTGCTAAATTAGTTAATGCTTACTTCAAAAAGTTACTATTAAATGCAAAAGTACATATTACCTACTTAGTGGTTACTTGAGTTCGGTATTAAACAGGCATTCCTTCAACTATAAAATTTTTGAGTGACAGAGTAAATCTAAATTGACTCTGAAAAGACTACTCAATTTTATTTCAATTCTATATTAAGTAGGTACCTACTTTACTCAAAAATAAATAGATTAGGTACTTAAATTGCTAAGTTGCTTGTGTTGTGATCGAAAAATTTGATGTATTTTATGTATGAGTTTGAGTGTAATTTAAATAGAGCCTTAGCACCTTCAACGTTTTCAGACTGTTCACTTCACTCACTCGTACTTACTCATCATGACGTGTTGCGGTTGTGAAAGTGTCACTCACTAACTCACCATAATAACTATGTAGTCATTTCTGTCAACTTGCGTTCAGGGGGCGTGAGTTTACGTCAAACGCATTCGACGTCGAGTGCGTAAAAAAGTGACATTAAATGTATGACGAATTGTACAGCGCCTCTAGCGGAAACTTTCAAGAACTAAAATCTTCATATAATTTTTTAACGCGCTCGCTAGTGACGACGTTTGTTGTAAACTCACACTAATCCCTCAGCTACATTTTGATCTTGGTTATTTAAATGAGAAATAAGGTTGTATAAAAAAGGTTTTCTAGAGAGTATTTTTGCCATAGACACCACGAATAATAATTAACGATTATTCTGTAAAAAAATACTTTTTGCTTATAAACAACAGGCGTAATGATACAGAATTCCTTCTTATGTTTATTAGGGTGCCTCAAATAAAACTCATAGCATTATTAATTCTACCGAAAAGGTGCGATGAGGGTGCAAACGAATCAGTTAATCTTGAACTTTATCCCAAAGAAAATAAGCACCACGCGTTTATTCGCGAAGACAGAAGGAGCTATTTGTCGGAATGTTTATACGATGAAGTTTTTTCATAAATATTATAGTTAGGTTGGGAATACAATATATAACTATCCTTAGGTAATTTTGCTGGTGCTATATAATTTAAATGCTAGTTAGAGTTTGCTGTTCATGAAAATATCTTTGTTAATAAAATACAATGGGTGAATATTAAATCGTAATGCCATGCGGCCATCATTTATTTTGTTAATTACTTCTATGATTCCAAAATAAAAATATTTTTTCTGTGGAAGCTTTTTTTATGCATGACAAGGCAGGTCGGGTGATGTTTTCCTACCGATCGATTTTACGCTGCATTTGACAGTAAATCTAATACTTTTGTTAAAAAATAGCATCTAAGGCTGAGTTGCACCACCTAACTTTTACAGTAACTATAACGATAACCGGTGATTTTTGTATGGAGTTTCGACAGATTTTTGACGTTTGTCAAAGTTAAAGTAAGATGGTGAAACCTAAAACCTAAAGCCTAAAACCAACTACAAAAGACACGGTGTCAAGCTTGACGAGCTCGTACATCGCAGATCGAAGCGCGTCGATCAATGCTGTACCAGCACATTTTGCATAATTGATGTCCCATTGGCGGGTGCGGAACACTTATTCATATGCATGAATTTTACAAATTTTTCAATTTGTGCCGCCAGCAAGGTGTATTTACATTATTGTCGCTCGGCGGAATGAAATCTGCAGAGGTCGTGTACGGTCTACGCAGTGTGAAGGCAGCTTTAATTAGTGATATTTCTTTTAAAAAAAGTATTTCGGATCAAAATTATTTCATTCCAATATAATTTCAATAAAATAAGTATGTGTATTAGCCGATTGAGTCCCAGACGGCATTAATTAATGTCATAACAATTGATTATTTATCTATTGTGTCTAGATTCGCGGAGCTTGAAGGATTAAACAAGAGCAGCTAACCAATATTTTTAAAAGAAAAAGAAATTATTGCTAAAAAAATTAAAACTTGCCGCCAGTATAAATTTTACTTAAGATAATAAATATACGTTTGAAATTTTGATCACCTAAGAAAATAAATGTAGGAACCTTTCTGGTTCAGTTTGTAATATTTCTCGAATACCTATACTTATTTTATTTACGCCGAGCGAACCTAAATTACAAAAAGGTTTAGAAGTAATCTCGTGTAGTAAATTTGATTACACCCACCTACAAGTGCTTAAATCACTCCATGGGGAAAATGAAATAACATTCGTAAGAAACTTGATCGACACGAAAACCGCTCAAAGGGAAAGATAAAAAAACTGTAACGAAACTGATTCCAGAGCCTTGGATGTAATGGGAGATTGTAAAAGGGGCAATAAAAGCTTAGTATTGTGTGTGAGAACCGTAGGGAGTTTCAGCATTGTGTTCGGGTCTCTCAGGCCCAAGAATCGCCTGACCACGGGCGCGGTCAAATTGTACAGAAATGAAATTATCAAGGTACGCCGCCGATTTTCCGAACCAATGAATCAAGATCCAATTCCCTTTTGTAATAGAACATCGTCGCGAAAATCGCCCATGGACTTACACTACCCACTCAACGGCGTTAGGCCCCGTCCACACTAGTGATGTGAGGATTGATTGGTTATCGATATTTTACTATTATAATTTATTTTCATGTGTCATATTTTCACCAATATTCTAAGTAGGTATATCATGTCTTCTACCAAAGCTTTATATCATAAAATAAAATAAAATAATTATAATCAAATAAATTAGGTTTAGTAGGATTTGTTGCCGTGCTCTTCAAACCGAAACTTTGCTTTTCGTAAAAAAGTTTTATAAATTACCTACTTAACAAAAGTCCGTGACCTTTAATACTATGAGTACTGTCTACCTTAAATTATTAGTAACTTACTTTACGGTTTCTTCTAGACATTACTTTTTCTTCATCATAAAATATGACTTTCTACCACATAATAATTAGACCAACCAATCATTTCAACTATCAAAATGAAGTCAATTATATTTTGAAGTGTACTCTATTGATTTTTCGATGTAAGATTTTTAGCAACATTGGCCCACACGTGTAGCGCGGGTTTTGTTTATTGCCTGTGTGCAACATTCCTTATCAAATAGGCTAGAGACACGCAATTGTTGATTGTAACGCCGATATGAAAGTGGGAAACTACTAAATATGTCTTATCTTATTGCAAAACTTATAATAAATATTGCAGTCTATACTCATAACATTTAAATATCTTTGCTGAAATCTAAATGTACGTAAAAACAAGTGACCTCAAAAAGCTTCTTTAGAAGAAACTTTTCAAAGTTTCATCCATTTTCATTATCAGACCAGACTTTTTACACAATAGATTAGAAGTGTCACTTCGCTTGCTGTACGACAGCCAGAAAAAACAAACAACTTATTTCGTTGATTTCATCTCTAATGAAAAAACTATCGATATATTGTTTTTGTCTAAACTATCGACAATGTGCAACCGGTATGCAGCACTAATTGACAGTAAAATGTTTTAAAAGTTTTTGAAACCACCCATGCGAAATTTTGGGCATCAACTACTGCGGTAAGCCTATCTGTCATGCTAGGCTAGTTTGAGATTTTTCAAGCTTAACCTATCACCAGTTTTCAGGCTGCACTGATTTTAGTTATTTATTACTTTTTGACATGAACTTCACTCGTTAGAAGGCGGCTTAACGTTTGACATTTCGAATTTTCCACCAAAGTGTGTCTCTAAAATATTAGTAGACAAAAATAACATGATTGTTACCTAACTTACTGAAAATGTATTATTAAAACTGTGAGATAGATGGTTTATAAATAAAACTTTACTCACTTACTTAGATATGGGTGAATGTTTCGAAAAAGGAAAATTAAAACGTCAGTTCTTTCCTGTTCTATAATTATAAAAATAAGCAATGCCATGAACCACTATTATCACTATATACCGACTTTTTTATCTTTAAGGATTAATGTTTGCTGTAGTTACAAATAATTTTTAAAAATTATAGTACAGAAATTATGACTATTGAAACCAATGTCCGGTTGATACGTTTCCTTGACACATGAATGAGTATTCTCAACGCCACCACCATCTCTCAATAAATAATTCCATACCAAATTTATCTGGCCGTCTATAAGCCCTTATTACTGAAAATCTTCTCCCTGATATCGCAAATGAGCTGTCTGCGTGCGCTCTCTAAAATTTAATAACGTTTGTTACCAAAGTTGCCGCCTACCAAAAGCTAATATTATTCCAATTCGGAAAAAAACAATTTTCTCCAAAGTTATAAACCTGAACAGATTTCCATTTCAGCGTGGAGTTGGTACAAAGTAATTCCTTCGGTTTGGAGATAAATTTTATGTCATTTCCTGTCTACTCCGAACTCGCTAAAAATTATCAGGAATCGGCCTGCTCTGTAGCGCCATTTAAAATTAATGAATAATGTTATCTGATAATGATTTGGCCAAGTTTAATTAAAGTTACTTTTGTCAGCTCTCCTCAGTTTTTAATCGCATGCGTATCTCCGTTATTTTTTCTTCCCCAGGAATAAACGTCTTCTTCCAAAGTTTGACCGTGAATAAATTTGGTAATAAGCTTCCCTTAATGATGTTAAGACTTATCTGAAATTCGGTTTTGTATATTCAATTTGAGGATACTTTATTGAATTAGATTTCTTATTTTATGGCAAATGAAAATGTATAATTGAATTATAATGTATTCTGTTTTTAAGCGACGGGCGTCAAGTTTTTAGACGTTTCATTCAAATTGTCTTAAAATCTTTATATTCAGTAACAATATTAGTTTATGTCCAAGAAAATCTACTCGTAGAAAAAGCTTCACTGCACTCAAATTGCTACAATACCCACACGCCAACCACCAGGGATTTTGTATTAAAATAGAAATGAAACATAACACAAATGAATTTCAGCTGCCACTGATAGCTCCATTACTCAGTAGCACAAGCTATTCGAGCCATTAGATAGCGGTGCCCTAAATGTAAACACAAGTTTTCATTTTGATGTGAAAATAAAATGGAGCTACACAAAGTAACTTTAAAAAGAATCCACTGAATTTGCAGTGCAGTGCGCTACGAATAAACATTCGATTTTTTACTAAGCCTTATCGCGCCACAAAAGAATCGTGATGTGTGGTAGGAAAAGGCAAAGCCAAATATAAAGAATTTAGATCAAAAAGAGCGAAACATTTGAGAAATCGCGATAACATCATTCAAAGGATGAGGAATGGAGAGCTTTATACACCTTTGAGTGAGTACGAATATAAATATCTATGGATCTGTGTGGATTTGTTTTCCTTGTTTACTATAGTTGTGTTATGACGGGAATGTCGAAATGTCGGATCTTCTTGTTCAGAGGTATTGACCAAAAACCATGAAGTCATTATTTGTCCTTTTGCTCATCATAATAACACATGCCCCAAGCGGGAATCAAAGACATCGCAGCTAGTATAGTAAGAGAGATGAACCACCAGGCCACCATTTAGAGACTATAAATCAAATCAAGTTAACACTGTGGCATCTCATGTAATTGTAAAGGTGCTATTTCGCAACAAACATGTAAAATCTGATGTGCTGTTGACTCTATCAACCACTACCAATACGTGGTATTATGTTAGATAATATTTGCCACCAATACAGTGTTGAAACTTTAAAGGTATTAAAAAAGCTCATCAGTAGATAATGGACCAGCTGTAGGCGCAAAAAAAAAAATTTAAAAATTTTAAATTACCATCTGGTCATTTATTCAGAATGGCGGAGCGTGTGATAATTTATAGTAGTCTTCCGTGATATTGCGCACATCATTCAATTCCTCCGATACGCATTACCAGCAGAAAGCTGTGTTAATATTCCACGGGGCTGCGAAAAAATGGCGCTGCACCAATTATTAACGACGTGCATACGTGAACTATAATGAAATATTTACCGTGCGAGCGTATAAAAAACTGGCTGAGAGCGTGGAAGCACGCATGAGCTTAGGTTCCGTATATTATTATTATAATTCGAATATCCATCTAAATCCAAACTAAGAACAGCTGTCCAATGCAACTAGATAACGGAGTTTTATTAAATATATTAAGTGACTCTTTGTACATTTGTGTTTGCCAAATTAAATGTTAGTGCCCTGCCCTCATCGCGATTCAAAGCAACTGCAGCTAGCATCCGATATGAACAAGGCCAAGCGGCTTTGATACGAGTATTAGCTACATCGCTCGCTAAAATGTATCAATAAACATCGCGTGTCTTCATTCTATTGCGATTTTATGATCCTAAGGTCTAATATAGACTGGTAGACCTTAGATTTCTGGCAACACGGCAATTATGGTGAAGCTAAACTCTTCCCTCTCCCAGTTTGGGAAAACCCACTTCTAGATGCAGTTCTATTATGCTCCATTATAAAGACTCATGTAAAAGAGAACAACAAACTTAAAGCAATTCCGTTCCGCCATTTCGTATACCGAACGCTAAAAATCCAGTGAGCGAAGTAAGGGTGGGGTGTCGCGTAATTACTGGCAATTTGTAATGGCCATGTGATTGCCGCGACCGTCGACTCTAAACTGCGCTATTAATTTCGTACATTTGATTAACGAAACTACTTGTTAACTTAATGAACGCCAAAGAATGCACGCTAGTCGCTAACGCGCTAACACGACGCGCTGTCGACACTTCGCGCTTGCGATATTTTGGTTTCGCTTCCTTTGTAATTAGCGGTGTAATGTTGTTTTAAAACGTTAATTTGAGGAACTTGCGGCTTCGGTTATGGATACGGATAGCAGAGAAATCTTGTAATTATTTGCAAGTCAAAATTTTATTACATTTATCCTATTTGCAAAAGATTAAATTGCTAACCTTAAACCACTCAACCATATTAAAAACAATTTACCACAAAGTCTTTGTTTTCACACTTTTATAAGTTACATACATTGTAAGGTCATAAACGTAGGCTATGTAAGTAAGTAGGATTAATTGATCGTGAGTCTTATTATAAAGTGTGACTACACATTATTCCCTTCCGAGTCGACTCTATTACTTTAAATGGACAATAACCCCTTTAAAACTTACACTATAAGTATTTAATGGCTTTTTTTTCTTTGGCACTTTTGCGAATTTGGATAAAGTTAAAAAAAAATCTAATGCCTAACTTGAAATAAAACAAATACCTATCTGTTATTAAATCCTTACAACCTCACTAATGACTGCATTTTTACACACGTTCTCGTCTCTGTAATTATTTTATCAACAAAGGAAAACCGTAATCAGTAATGATATTTTAAATTTACTGAAAACTCGATTCAACGAAAAGGTAAAAGCCTGAATGCATTTACGTTCATATTTGCCTAGTGCAAACAAAAATTCAGCTTGACAATTTTTATGCAAAATTTTATTCAAGCGAAGACTTTTGGTCGAATAATTTAATGTAAAAGTAAACGAAAAATAAAGTATTCGGTTTGATGACTATTTACCGAATGATTTTGGTTTAGGTGTTTTCAATAATTTTTGTAAACTTTCTGTTAATGTAACACTAGAAATAAAATACCAGTTTTGTGGAAAGGGTTACATTATTATTTCACAAACGATGATAATGATTTCATGAATTTAGATTAAATCAAATTACTAGGACTAAATTTTTTTAAAACAACGATTTGTTTGCAATCTCATCTGCCTACGTAAAAATAAACAAAAAAACGCTTCGCACGTGTTAATTGAAATAACATGTGACAGAACCTTGTTAACCATTTCAGCGCGTTACAAACTTCACAAATAACATTTCAAATGTAAACAAGCGTCCCGACCGGTCAACGACCGCAACTTTCCACGGAAGCGTGTAGTCGACGCGAATTCGTGACTTATCGATGCCGTATCGATATCGATTCGATCTCGAGACAGACGGAAAGTTCTCAACACGGAAAGGTAGCACGCACGAAAACCGTAACGCGCATGGAAATTAGCGATATTGATGTAAATTTTGGTGCATGTTTGTAGTTATCTGATGTCGTTTTGATTACGTAACGACTAGACATTATTTTAATAGTATAATGGTAATAAAAAATACAGTATTTTAAGGTTATTAAAATACTGGTCACTAATAATATTAGCAGTTAAATCATGATTGGTGTGAAAACATTGCATATTTAAAAAATTAACACCATTTAATGCGTTTTCAAATATTTACCCATGAGACTTTTCCAACAAATCTATTCATTTGGGAAACGTTGTTACCTGCCTAGTAACGTATAAATTATTAAACCTATGGATAACTGAACAAAGTCTACTAAACCAGACTGAAAACCGCAAGTTATATCCAGCTCAAAAGATCTCATGGGACACGAACTAGTTTATTGCAAACGCTAGTAAATTATAAAACTGGGGGAAATTCGCTGCACCTCTTTAACTTTGCATAATAAATAAAGGGATAGTAATAATATTATTATGTAGAATTGTAGATTAATGGAAAAATCATATTTTTTTCTCTCTCATTAAATACTTAATCAATAAATATGAACTTTAATTATGGGTTAAATGTTACTTACTACCTTTGTACCTTTGGCACCTAAATCTTATTATAAAAGATCACGAAGGCCTTATTTAGCTCAATATACTTATAGAAGATAAAACATAATGTAATTAAAGGCTTGTCATTGTAAAATATCGACGTGAAAACCCAGATTTTAGTGGTTTATTCAGTCAAAGTCAGTCAGTGATTTCGAAAATTAATTAAGACCGCAGTGCGAGATTTACAATTACACGAGCCCCTATAAACAAACTTGATTGCTTTACAAAAACTCAAATAACTAAGGCAGTGTCTCAAGTACGGGCTCATTTCAATATCAAAGGCGAAATTCAAATTACTCCGTTTACAATGAAGGCAGAGGCGGGACGGTATTACGGGTTGATGTAAATTTCCGATACTCATTTTAGGGATCAAGTTCAAATGTCTAAGTCGAGTTTCTTCTGAATTAGCCTCACTGGCTCGAGTTAAAGGGCTTATGGCTTATTATAATACTATGCGCCTAAAGGTAAATCGATTAAAGAACCATTGTAGATGTCTGCAGAAGTGGGGTTCATAATTTTTGATTACCGAACTCGGCCTAAGAGAGACTTTTTTATAATTACCTCTAATAAACGTACTGATCTTGTAAAGTCGACCACACATCAGACTATAAGAATTACCCACACTTTTTTGCAAAACAGTAAGGCTGAGTTGCACCACCTAACTTTAACGGGAACCGGTGTTTTTTGTATGGACTTTGACAGATTTTTGACGTTAAAGTTTGTCAAAGTTAAAGTAAGATGGTGCAACCCAGCCTAAGTAGGTACCTCTTACAAACTATTTAATAAGCCAGGATGCTTTAGATTGATATGCAGTTTTCTGTGTAATGACCATTGTTTCAAACATAATATTGTACATGATTCGAATCCGCTGGCAATAGTAACAATAGACCACTAAGCCAGGTGGAACTTTATTATTTCTTAATATTACCGTTTATGAATATTTCAGTAAGACTGAAAGTTTAAAAACCTTTCAACACAAAGAGGGAAATCTCAATAACCCGGAGTTAAAGGGAAAAAGCTAATACAGCCAGTCAATAATCTACCAAATAACTGAAAAGCAAAAAAACTGTGGAAAATACGCTCGTTTTTTATCTGTCCCTTCTGACCTACAATTTATTCGATGCTTTTACGGTTGACTTAAATGCCAAAGCATGGAAGTTAAGTCGCAAATCAAGTTCCTTTTTGCTTCTTTTAGTTGAGATTGTAAAAAGATTCTATTCGATATACGATTTTGTTTGTTTACGATTGTGGCTAACTTTGATCAGTTTTAAGCCATAAATAAATACAGTAGGAAATGGTATATTTTACATTACTCTTTAAAATGTAGAATAAAATATAATGTAGCTTTTATATTCCATTTTACTTAGTTAATTATCTACTTACTTTACTCGTTTTGTAAAATTTGCGATTTGAACAGACTGCATTAACTCTTTATTTTAGTTTTATGAAAGTAGCTTTGACTTTTAATATTTTAATAACACTCGATATCGAGATTTAAAAATGTCACTCGCGCCTTCTATTGACAAATCGAGTCAGTTCTAAATTTAAAACTTCTCAACAGATGTCATTAGCTGGCCCAGTGGAGCACTAACCGAAGCAATTACACTAAAACCATTACACATGAGGCACAATCACATTACTAGTCGAAAGTAGGCTATTTTTCTAAATCTGTTTATTCACCTTTTGCTAGTTAACGTGACTCCATTAGACCCATAACGGTCACGAGCCGGTTCTCTTTATTACTCTTTGCAATGCTTCCTGTTGCTTTTTTCCACTGAAATATTCTGCTAATTAAGAAAGAAAGCCCGAAGATTTCTGCTGGTCTAGCAGATTACTGGCGGTATCTCCGAGAAAAATGTAACTCTCAGGCAGAATTCATTTTTGTGGCTTAACTTTTTGTATGTTGTTTAAAAAAGTTTCAACCGGCTTAAGTGAAAATAGCATGTAACGTTGCGTACAAGGGTGAGGTGAGCAAAGTTGTCAACCTAAATTAGAGTTTTAACGTATATTATAATGACGGTGTTTTTGCGAATGTTTCGGGCTAAATTAAAAAAGGGAAATGGGTCTTTGGGTAAAAAATATACCTACGTTAGGTAACATTTTATACAATGTAACTTACCATATCATGGTACCAGGTATACCACATTATTAATAACTCTACATTATCTAATTTCAAATATGACAAAAATTGAGTAATAATAACTTTAAGTTTTAATATAACAAAAACCGTAATAAATCTTGTAAATAGAGACCTCATAAAATAAAACTGGAGATACTAATATTAGCTACTCAAACCTCCTAAGGGCTCCTTTTAACAAAGTTTCTAAGTCTGACAACGTTACTGGACGTGTAATCTGTAACCGCTATCACAATGGTGCCGTCTGTCGTCTCACTCGCAGATAACGCGGGGGCAGTGGTAGGGTTGGGCGATACTTGGTTCATCCAAGCAAAGGTGCATCCACACTGGCCGGAATATGCCTTTGCCTTTTTTTTCGAAAGAAGTTACTAATAGTCCCGTTAACCCCACGTGGTATGCGTACCTCAGATCTCCATTCGGTCTGTTAGACAGGGATGTTGAATGTCGGACTTAGTAACCGTTATTATAATGGTACCGTCTTTCGCTCTCACTCGCAGATAACGCGGGGGCAGTGGTAGGGTTGGGCGATACTTGGTTCATCCAAGGCAAAGGTTTGTCCACACTGGTAGTCAAAACTTGAGATTGTGCAAGGATTTTAGCTCGTAGACTTGTGAAAATTTTATTTTGCTATAGAATATACAAAGATATTTTATTCAGAACAACAAACAAAAATTAAACCAATCAAAAATATCAAGCAATAGGTAACAACGAAACCCATTGATTCTTGCGTCCATTCAAAAGTTCAAAATCTGCAGATCATAGTAACATGTTATCATCAAAGGCAAATCAGTCACTGTAGAATAATAATATCCTTCCGCGTGGTGGCCTTTTGCATCCCCCGATCTGTAGCTTTTAAAATTTATTTGAAAGTAATAATCAGTTTTTGTTTTCACATGATTGCTTTCGAAGCTGTAAATTATTCGTATTGACTATCTCTTATACCACAAACGTCGACATCAAAATTTTATGTAACCGCATTCGACTGACATAGCAATGCGGTCTACTGTGAATGCACCTTTACTTGCTCGCCGGGAGATCGATCAAGTTTATATTCGGACGTTTGTTGCAACTATTGCTGGCATTTCTTGCCATGTAAAACAAAGCTTATTCGTAATGAACCTTAAATAACTAAAGTAGGATATTTCAATAGGTAAAATTCGTCATCTAAACGTATCATCGGGGGTTTTTGTGTGTGTTTATTTCCAAAAGCACAAAACATGTTTTATTTCCATCATGAGATTTATATCTATCATATTTTATCTTTTATTTTATCAACTACACAATTAACAGTTATTTTTATGTGTCCTTCTCCTGAGTCACGTCAATCTTTGGGCAAAATTGGCTGTGAAAACATTTCAGGCAGACAAATTACTTTACCATTTACGTACCTATAGGCATACAAGGGTGGATGATGAAGGAATAAGTAATACCTCCGACAATGATCGACGTAAATGGTTTAGATCGTATCGTCTCTCCACACAAGGGCCACTCGAGCGGATCCACAGGATGCCTGATACCAACTGCCGTGCGTCGTCAATGTCGCTTTGTCTAGCACACTGACGCGGGCAAACCGAACCGGTATTTGCATAACAATGCTCGAACTCGACGCGTGCTCTGAAGCCTCCAGTAATCTAGCTTGGATTACATGAAGGCACCAAAATGTACTAGCTACAGTTCTGAGCTGGGCAATCATTGGAGTCAATGCCCTATTCTGGCAACTATCTTCAACTACCTAAAGCTAAGGCAGAGGCCTTTCTAGTCATGTTTAATACACCAGATCCAAATATACTTGATCACATATCAAGTTCATGAGTAGAACTTTCTTCCCTTGTGTCAGTTATGGACACTGGCAGTACTCCTAGTTTGTTTGATGCACTATAAATTGCATAGCCTGATGTTCTTTCAATCATATCAGATACTTTTCTGGATTTCTGATACCAACTGCCGTGCGTCGTCAATGTCGCTTTGTCTAGCACACTGACGCGGGTAAACCGAACCGGTATTTGCATAACAATGCTCGAACTCGACGCGTGCTCTGAAGCCTCCAGTAATCTAGCTTGGATTACATGAAGGCACCAAAATGTACTAGCTACAGTGCTGAGCTGGGCAATCATTGGAGTCAATGCCCTGTTCTGGTAACTAACTATCTTCAACTACCTAAAGCTAAGGGAGAGGCTTTTCTAGTCATGTTTTAATACACCACATCCAAAGATTCGTTGTCGTCACATATCAAGTCCTTGAGTAGGACTCTCTTCCCGAGTGTCAGTTATGGGCACTAGTAATAGGAGTATTACTACTAGGAAGCTTGTTTGATGCACTATAATAATTTACATAGCCTCATGTTATTTTCGCAATATCTGACGTCTGGATTTCTGATACCAACTGCCGTGCGTCGTCAATGTCGCTTTGTCTAGCACACTGACGCGGGCAAACCGAACCGGTATTTGCATAACAATGCTCGAACTCGACGCGTGCTCTGAAGCCTCCAGTAATCTAGCTTGGATTACATGAAGGCACCAAAATGTGCTATCTACAGTTCTGAGCTGGGCAATCATTGGAGTCAATGCCCTGTTCTAGTAACTAACTGCTTATGTTCATCGGGTACTAAAGAACCCTTCCCAGTTGTGCCAGTAGTACTTTTTCTTCTTCTTCTTCTGCCCACCTTATCTCCCATTACGCGAAGTTTCTTTTCCGATCATGCGCCGCCATTTATCCATTCATCTGGTAAAGCGTACCTTTGCCTTAAATTGTGGCAGTAATGCTGATATGCAAAGGGGAGTCACACTTATATTTCAAGTCCTTGAGCAGAACTCTCCTCCCTTGTATCAGTTATGGACACTGGTAACACTAATAAGTGTATATTCCTCTTAGTTTTCTTAATACAGTGTAACCTACAAAGTCTGGTGTTCTTTCCACTATAAGAGCCACTCGATTTATCTGACATTAAACACCATGCGTCGTCAATGTCGATTTGTCTAGCACAAAGACGCGAGCAAACCGTAGCAGTATTTGCATAACAATATCTTGAACTAGACGCGCGTTGAAACGTCCAGTAATCTAGCTTAGATTACGAGAGGCCCCAAAAATTTCTACCAAGAATTTAGAGCGCTAAAAATATAATTTACCAAAATCCAAAAACCTTTTTCAATTTAAGTGTTTATTCACCTCCATTGTAGCTATGTTCAAGTAGACTAATTTTATTCTTTTGTGTTTTCAACAAGTAAACTTGGCTTTTATTGATAAAGTGCCCCAGGGATAATTCAAAAGTCGAAAAATAAGGACCACCCTAGTGCATATTGTCATCTTTGCTGGTGTTTATGCTTTCTTTTCTGGGTTTACTGGTTTACTTTCTGGTTTTTACATTTCAGTCAGCGGTCTGATATCAAGCTGCATTTAAATATTATATTCTATATTCTACCTTCAGTCACTATTATCTAAGACATGCAGTTGATATGCTGGATTCCTGGCTTGAATTAAATTCTTATACCTATCTACATTCAATTAAATTTTTGTGTTTTTTTAATTTAGTCGATACTACGCTTCCACGCAATCTATGCACATGTCGTGGCAGCTTTTAATTAAGGCTACACTATAAACATGTATTGTTTTCAATGTTTTTTTTTCCTGTTAATTGTGTATGTCTTGTTAGCTGTCCTTAAATAAATAAATAAATAAATACTTGATGGTGTATCATCGTCATGAGTCAATGGTTGAATTAGTCATACCAGACGTATACGCTACGGTGGTAGGAAAAAAATCATGTAAAAATATTTTATTAAGACCACCCATCATTTCTTTCCAAATAAAGTGACATGACAATAATCTGAAAAGGTAGATTTTTATAACCTACCTACTTTGAAAGTTATAATAGAAAAATGCTTTTCATGACAAACCTCGCGACTATGAAGTCCACTCATAAACTTTTATATCCTTTCCATCTTACCAACGTTCAAATTCAAGTTAAAACTTGAAACTCTCGATAAATCGGCGGTCATAACAATTCCTAAGTTGACCCAATCAGAAATCGGATCGACGTTCAATTCACATCATAACCAGACAAAGTGCAGCATTCAATATATTGTGCAAACACGGACTCCCAAATCAAATGGAGTAACATTGAATGCAAGTTCGGGCCTGCTCATGTGTGCCGTAGCTCGCAAGACGGGCCACTCACATAATAGCCCATTGTCCACCGAAGATATTATCTCAGCCAATCCGAGCTGCCGCTGACGTTAATTGATTTAAACGCTTATACAATGCAATTTCGTTTACGTGTCAACTGAATAGCACAGTGTTTCCTGGATCGTAATATGTGCTGGATGTGACAGTTCCAATAAATATCGTATGGAATTACTTGTTTGTGAATATACAACCTTGACCACGAACTTTGAAAATATAAGATTAACTGAAGGTAAAACGATTTCTGTTATTACATTTTCAATTGGCCCAAAGTCTGCCTACTCGCATCTACAGAACCCCAACAGGTCATTTATCAAATTGTCTGCTCTTAATATTTTTGTTCATTTTCTCTACTGTATTAGTTTCTTGAAGTTTCTCTACCTTTACCTACTTAAATTGGACAAACTTGTCAACAACAACAGTGCCTACTTTATTTTAATTTATGAGATGATAAATCTTCTATTTAGAATGACGAATGATTAAAAAAAACCTTAGTGCTTGATAATAAGGCAGACCAAAAAAACTTCGCTCATCACACTCGCTCAAGTAACGAGAACTTTTATTTTAGGGCACACGCGCACGCCTGTAAAACGCATAGAATTTCAAATGCCGTTTTCATTTTTTCTCTAGGGGCATGCCGGTATCAGTCAGAATGCATAGCCTTGAGATGCAAAGTGCGAGGTGAGGGGCTTTTTATATTTGCGGCATCCACGCTTGGATTTACATAATATTGCTTCCTTAACATTCCTCTGTAGGACTATGAAACAAAACTGTACATTTTCCACCAAAAACATGTTTTAATATCTCTCTCGGTGTAAGCATTTGTAATTTTGAGGTAGAACAGTTTTTGAGTGTTCAGAATATGTTCTGGGAATTTAAGTTTGATATTTTTTTACCTTTTCACGTCATAGGAATTGCTGGGATAAAACTCAATTGTTAATCATAAGCGACACAAAAGTACTGTAATTTTGTACATGTCGAGCAAATAAAAAAAGGTTGCAAATATCCAACAAAATTTAAACTCATGTGCTTGACTCTACCATTTAAAACAATGGAAAATTAAAATTACTACTCGTATAACGAAACGTTTCTTCGCATTGTCAGTACTTTTCATTCCCAAAACTCTAATACGAGCATCTAATTAAGATTAAGAGGAAAACCTTACACAACCCAACCGTACTAATAGCTGTCTCAGTTGTTACATTTGCATAATATTGCTTCCTTAATATGCCAAGTGCAAACGATTGAGAAGCCAAAATTGCTTTTTTTCTCAGCGAAGAGCCAATGAAGACCGCAGTAGGAGATAGTGCCCTGATATGTTTGTCTAGTCAAATGCGATGGAAATGTAGTAGGAAGATGCTCTGTGTTAGCTCCTTTGAATTTGTGCGGGCTTCTTTCATTTGTTTCATTTTACCCCTGGTATTATGTGAAATAGCCTTTTTCTCTTGCTATAAAAGACTTCATTTTCTTTGAAGCACCATATTAACTAAGTGGTATTAGTGAAGTGCATAGGAATTTTATTACTTTAAAAGTAGGTATTATGTATTTTGAAAGCGCTATAAATAAGAGTGCAATAATTTTCGCAATTTAATTCGTTCAAATTGTTGCCAATGACAATGTTGTAGACAACAAAGATCTATAAATACACAATTATTTCTAAGACCCCATTACAAAGATTGTCCCAACAGCGTGATACAATAAGACATTCTCTAAGAAAATGTGTCGCCTCTCTCCTAAAATTAACAATAGTCCGACTTTTCTGTCACAAATGTGTCATATAAGGCAGTGCTCTTTTGCGACACACCTGAGGGTGACGTCGTTATTTGCTCCTGAGTTTATTTATTCGAAACTTGCCCGTTTCCGATGACCACCGTCCACTCGCAACCTGTCACAGTATTTTTCTGACCCTTTATTTTCACTTGACAAGAATATTCCTGGCTGCGTCCTCCCGATATTACATTCCGATACGACTTTTTATTCGTGATACATTTTTCCAATTGTCTCCGTACGACTCGCACTGCGAACTAACGGAATAGAATTTTCAAACAGTTTTGATTGATAAAGGTAGACAGGTTTTCGCTTTCTTTGTTTGCGAAATTAGATTCGGAGGTAGCGTGAAACTTCAGAGTTCCACTTGATTAATGGTGATTCGGGGGGGATCCGAGAAAAGAAACGATTTCAGGTCGCTCGATTTTCTATAGAGCACAAATGACTAAATCGTTTTTTCGGAAGGTTAGGTGCTTTTATCTGGGAATAAGTGTATTTGGATTTAGATGCATGAACGCGATATTATCCCATTCACCGAAACAACGCTCGCGCTGCGTTAATATTTGATGTGTTCTCGACTTTTCTCGAATTTAACGCGCCGATTAAACAACGCCGAGCGAAGGATTTTATGTGAATATTTAAAATGCTATATTGGTTGTAGTTCTGCAGAGAAACAAGTCCATTGTTCGTGAAACATCTTATAAGGTTAATTTATAGCGGTATAAAATCGTAACAACGATCATGGCTCCTTGAGACGTAAAATAAATTCGTATTTTACTAAGGAGCTTAGAGTGACGTAGTTATTACTAAAGTGATCAAATGGCACGAAATATGAAGGGATAAAGTAGTGGTAGTGATATAATAACGGAACAGCTCGCCAGCAAATTGGGACACATTGTTGCATCCCACAGGTTGGAGGACCATTAAAATAGGAGGATTACTTTTATGGCCCAGTTGGTTCGCTTGAGATAATATCGGTAAATTTTATGGTTTGTAATAAAGGGAATTCGATTTTAGACCAGTCATCTGTATGCGATTATGAAATCCCCGATTTCAGATACAGTGTGTTTTATCAGTCATAATAACGCTCGTAATACACTTTTGGGACTGAGATAATTTTGGTTTTGGGCAACAATGGTAACATTTGTTGGAATGACCAAAAAAGCGGTACGCGGTGATTTAATTTGTAACTCATAAAAGATTCCTCTCACTAAGAATAAGAACTTCCCGAAGTTTACATTCACACAATCAGAAAGTGGGTTAATGAGATTCCCTCAAGAAAAACATCTCGTTAAACCATACATTATTCAGGCTTTCGCGAAGTTATTTTGCGTTCACGCGTTCATTAGGCACGCGGGTACTACTCGTGATTCTGACACACCTACTTATCACCCCGGAACTATTCGCAAGTATTTCGGGACCAGGCGCCGGCTTGCTTGTTATTTAAATTTATCACTCAACTTTTATCCTCTAAATTCATTGTAACAGGTAATATTTCACAGGTTATTAATTACGTTACGCCGGCATCTTCACGGTGTAACTCTTATTACATTATGTCAGTAGCAAATTGAAAAATTCCCGAGGCGTGTGTCCCGTCTCTTCGAAGTATTTTGGCAAAATTATTTCATTCATTAACAGGAGAGGAGCGGGAGATTGTGGAGGTACCATTCACTTGTGAATAACGATGTGACTTCCTGTTATTAGTTATGTCGGCAAATTGTTTTTCTTGTGTTCTGCGCTCGTTCCGAGTTGAAGGTATTGGTTTTGTGCCATTGTCGTTTACCGTGACGCCGTGTATTTTCCGAATACTCGTACATTGTCACAATGTGAGCTTAACTAATATTTTGTTATTAGGTGAGATGTAAACATCGTGACTAGGGCATGTAATATCGGAAGGTTTTCAATTCCGATATTGGATTCCGATATTAGATCTCAATATCGGAATTCCGATATTAATATCGGAATTGAGTTCATGTGCTATAAAATTAATATTTGGTTATATTCGTAAGCATTCTGGATTGTTTACAATAAAATAATGATTTTAATCAAAATCTTTAATTTGGTACAAAACAGCACTTCATAAAATTGAAGTATTTTAAAACCATTTTTACGTTATGGGTATCCATTGCATTTGGTTTTTTATGTGACAAGAGGCAAACGAGCAGACGGATCACCTGATAATGAATGGTTACTGATAATGAGCCTATATGGACTAGCAAATAATTAAAGTGTTTTTGTAAAATCACAGGTATCCAACAAACTTTTTTACTCCTTCATTATATTACCCTGTTTTATGTTGGCGGAACGAATTTTAGAGTCATTAAAATCACGTGTTACAAAAATTGTAGAGAGTGGTAAAAAACTTGAATATGCTTGTAATTTGTTCCTTTTTGATTATCGATGTACAACTCACAAAACCATCATCATGTCAGCCATAGGACGTCCACTGCTGAACACAGGCTCCGATGCTGATTTTTACAATGGCCGGTTGGTGGCGGCCTGCATTCAGCGCCTTCCTGCTACCTTTATGAGGTCGTCGGTCCACCTTGTGGTTATGAGTCCTACGCTGCCGCGCTGTGCTTTCCGGTACGTGGCCTCCACTTCAGAACCTTGCTGCCTCATCGTCCGTCTGTTTTGCGTACTAAGGCAGAACCGTTGGAAGACCTTATTACAATGCTCGAAGACCTTAATCGAGTTTCCCAACAGGTAGGCCTTCGGATGAATATGGAAAAAACGAAGCTTATGTCGTATGTCCATGTTGCTCCTTACCCAGTTTCGGTTAGGAGCTCGATTCTCGAGATTGTTGACAAGTAAGTATGTCTATCTCGGACAAACGATCAGCTAGGTAGTTAGATGCAATTTCGAGAAAGAGGTAAATCGTCGAATACGAAGACGAAAGTCTTCAATTAGTGTGTGTTACCAGTGATGATATACGTCTCGAAAACGTGGCCTTTGAATATAGGGCACAACGTGCTATGGAGAGGGATAAGCTTGGTGTTTCTTTACGAGATCTAATCAGAAATGAGGAGCTCCGTAAACTAACTAAGGTCGCTGACATAGCCCTACGGATTAGCAAGCTGAAGTGGCAATGGGCAGGGCACATAGTACGCAGAACTGACGGTCCATGTCCAGTAAAATTAATGTTTGAAAGGGAGTTGAGATGTCGTTCTTTGTTGACCAAGTACCTATGGCAAATGCTAAAATTGGTTTAGGTCAAGTTAAATGAACCATAAATAGTAAAGATATTAAAATATTTGCAGTGGAACAAAAAGTGATGGTGAGAGACATGAGAAAATCATTGGTTTTTGCCAAACAACCTGCCACGAAGCCCAAAGTACATGTTTGGGCTTCGTGGCAGGTTGTGGCGAGTTTAAACGCTTTGTTTAAAATCTCAATTAAAACTTTTATCTGATTCCGATATTACGATATTGGGTCGCTCAATATCGGAATTGAAATATCGGATCTCGCAGTCCGAGATTCCGATATTACGAGATTCCGAGATTCCGATATTCATGCCCTAATCGTGACCTTGTATTAGTTATGATAATAAAGAAACAAAATGATTGAACTTCGATATTTAATTTCTGTTATGAACTGTAGCATAAATTCGAATGTATGATTATTAACAATTATTTTTCTGTAAAGGCATACCTTATGCATTTAACTTTTTAACCTACTTCAAAAAAGGAGGAGGTTCTCAATTTTTTTTCAGATTAATATTTTCATAGTAAAAAATATATGTTGCACACGTATTGTCTTGCTAAAATAATTCAGGTGTTTGGACTCTCCTTTTGAGTTTAATTAGAACACCAGTAAACTGTATCGATGTTAAATTACCTTTTTATTTTTATCAAGCTCAACGCATACCAAAAAGAGCTTATAGCTGATTTAACTAAACTCTATTTTTACGAGCAAGCCACAACCAATTCCGGGGCTCAGTATTGTGCCCAGAAAACGCCACCTCATTCTTTAGTTAATAACCTAACTGCGTACGTCCATGCCTCTCCTTTTCCATTAGGTTGTACCTAAAAAATTACGGCGCCTGGTTATTTTTCACTCCATATAAATAAGCCCTGAGGTCACAAAGGGCTCTGACGTCCATTTGACAAGTTACTGGATCCCTCCCTGAAGCCTCGTCTCCAAGTACCAATCCATTAATTAAAACTTATTTTGTACAAACACGATAGGAGCAGGTTTATTCCCATTTCGGTAGACGTCATTTGCTCTTGGTAAAGTTAGGGTGCAGTTAAACGCCGTGCGTAGAGAAGTTTTAATATTTGTAGAGATAAATATCAGTTACCATATCAATTATAATAGCACTTTGTATTAAAATACTCTAAATAATTAATACTGAAAACAATATGAGAAATGCTTGTAAATAAATTAGTGTTTTTTCATTTTGATCTTGCGTCAGTGGGACTTAGAAATTTAAAAAGAAATTAGGTATAAAATCTTTCAAAACAGTTACTGAACTGTCTCTATGATATCAAAATTAATTTCCCCTCGCTCTTTATTTTAAAAAGAAACGCATATCACTTTAATAATGATAATTCGTTTAATTAGGATTATTTTTATGTGACATTACTTAATAAAAAAGATTGTAAACAAGCCAATATAAAACAATTAATTATTTAACGTACAATTAAGTACACTGCAATCCGAAAATGTTCAGCTAATCCTACCGAAGTTGCGAAACGTATATGGAGCAATTAGACAACAGATTATCTTGATTAAGTAGGATTGATTAATGGGGAACAAACTTGATTTATTCCTGTGGTGTTTTATGGGAGAAGGAAGGAAGTTTGATATAATGTTCGTGAGAATATTGTTAAATCTATTGATATGTATGGGTATACCTATTTTTAATTGTGACAAAAAATACGTGATTGTCAAAGTTCAAGCCTAAAATATTATAAAATGAAGCAAACATTTTACAAATCTACCCTTTTTCATGTTTCAATATGAAAAAGGGTAAGTAGATTTGGAATGAAAAACCACATCACTATTCCTTTTCCAGGCAGTCCTTCAATTTTTCATCACGATACAACGCCGAACAGCCCTCCCAATAAACCAGTATCAGACGCTACAAATGTGTATAGGTACCAGTACGAGTAATATGAATGAAAATAGCTCCACATAACGTTTGGAAAATGCAGCGGTCTTCAATTCCAACGTCCAATACAATCCTCCGACGTCCGCAAAGATGGAAAATCTCACAAAAGAATAGCGTTTAGCACGAACTGAACGAGACAAAGACTGATTTAGATCTCTCGAAGTCCTCTGCCAGGCCACTATTTACTTTTCACAAGGGACTGAGCAGTCCAGAGCACCCGAAACCGGTTTTACAAAGCGAAAAATCTGCTTAACATCGACCTGCTGGCCAAACAAGTTGGCTTATTGCGTATTCCCTGTTAAGTGAACGTATGAAACAATCGATAGTATTCGATTTGCGACCAAAATATAAAGAGCAATTATGCTACAGGAACAATTGGGGCAATAATCGTTATGGCAACTCCTCAGGCTAGAGGTATATTTTTGTTGCCAAAGTTACACCAAAAAGTAATAGTTAAATCAAACGATTAGCAAAAAGCTAATAGGTATTTTAGAAACCTACAAGTTTATGTATCCGACAAAATGAAAAATTTATGGTGTTCCTTACTCGTATGTTGAAAATACACCTACATTTTTTTCTCCCAATGTCATCCTATTTAAGCCAGTTCTATCGTTTATGATGCTCAGTATTGTGTTAGCATATTTCAAACTTTAAGCTGGTTGTAAACCTGAAGCCATACTAGAAACTTCTAATCTACGTAGGTATACTGTCATTTTTAATGGAGGATAAAGGAAGCAATACTACGTTTAATCATTCCGTACAAACTCAGAATAAGGTAAATCATGTTATTTTAACAAGTTACATTACAGGAAACGTCGAAGAAATAATTAAAATGGCTGAGCCCGGGTCACCCGTGAAAGTAAACGGCGAAGGGTGAACGCGACACGTCCTATCGCCTTAGGCCGTAATCGCGAAGTGTTCGTATGTACGTGCCGACGTCATTCGTAGATAATTCCTTCATATAATTTCCCATGCTTAACTTGGCGTAATGAAGTTTATTCGGTACTTCATTGTGAGTCGTTTGCAGGGGGCGGAATGTAATCAGTTGCGAACTAATACTGTGCCGTTTGCAAAGCCCCCCTCGCGTATGGAAATGCCTCGTTGAAGCCGCCGTTAGTTCTTTTGATTGCTAGCTCTTCTCCTTGTCGAATTAAAACCGAGATCGAGCTCGGGTGATTTCGAGAAAATTAAAGGAGCGTCCCATTTTCAGCGATGGCTTTTCATGGTTAATATTAGTATGATTGTGAGTATACTCAAACTGGATTGTCTTCGTATTTCGGGCTTGTTTTTAATTGGGTGAAATTCTTGTTGACGTCTGCGTAATGAATTTTGTCGTTTTCTTAATAGAAACTTAGTGACGCGAAGAGAATGCAAAACATGTGGTGGGGGCGTATAAAATATTCTGTGCCCATGCTCACGCAATGATGAACACATGCCATTATAAACTTTAAGATGCCGGGATAAAGATGAAAGTCTGGTTTAAAAATGGGATGGGATAGTATGATTAATGCATTTTAAGGAACGTTTTAGTTGCAACAGAAAACTTTGACTTGCGGAGCGTGACGGTGCAGTGGATGTAGCGAGGATTATGTCATGAACTATGTGTTCAGAAAATCCGCTTATTTTGACTATTTTCCACCTAATATCTGAAATTCTATAAGTTAGTAAGTTATAAGTAACAAATAATCGTGTCATTGAATTGTAATACGTCTTATTTTTATAACCTAACCTATCCATTAGATAAAACTGCCGGGAAAATAAAAATTAAAATGTTACCGCGTTCCGTTAAACACCATCAAGTAGCCAGTTCACCAGTTATTATCTTGTTTTAACTGCGAGCTCTCTCTGAATACTGTTTAATTGTCCTTTCTGCGCGTTAGTCTGTGGCTGACTTATGCAGCGTCATTATCCGCTGACGCCTTTATTTTGGCCGCGATGCAAATTTAATTGCACTCAAGTTTAGCTGACTCGGCCACAGCAATGCAACTTTCTTATGTACGGGTTGCGGGATCTGTGGTTTCCTGGAAGTACTGCATCTCGGTTGGGTATTGACAATGCAAGTTCGTGGCTTTTAATTATGCACTCCTGTTTATTAAGAGCTTCTCTGTGTGCGTATTTAAGTATTATACCTTAGGATCATTTTATAAAACTGTGTGGATATGAAATGGTCTAGGGTAATTTTAGGGAATTATTGGAAAAGTAGCTGACAAAAAAAATATTGTATTTTATTTATTTATTTATTTAAAACTTATATGCACATAGAACGGTGTACATAAGGCGGACTTAATGCCTTTCGGCATTTTCTGCCAGTCAACCTTAGGGCCAAACTGAGAATAAAGTAGGCGGTATAGAATAATTACGAATTTAGAAAAAAATATAATTACATAAATAACATATGAATACATACATAGACACATACATATATAATAATAGGATGGATGACAAAGGGAGACAAAAAAAAAAGAAAAATTTTAGTAGAGCGACTATTCTACCTATTCGATTTCTAACCTAAATCCTAAATAAAAATCTTTGGAAACTGATGTCCGTTATTATCCTTTTCCAAGGTTCAATTACAACATTTGCAATCAAGATCATAAAACATAATCGACAGACAAAGTTTGGTACTTACCCCTTTAATAATATTATTAGTAAGAATAATAGGTGCCCCAACATAATACAGTGTGAGTCACGTTAAAGTGTACATATGAAAATAGATGAAACTAGACCTATTTTTATCGACAAAAAAGAGGTCAAAAAATTTTTGAGATTTTTTTTTAATTTTTTATAGATTTTTTTTTCTTCCAATTACTTATTGCAAAGAAAACGTAATAACTTTTTAACTAAACGGTATATCCTGATAAAATAAATAACAATAACAGTAATAATGCTAAATAACAGGCGATACTAAAAAAATACATAAAATACACAAAAAAGGCCAACAAATAATAAAAAATGATACTTTTTGAAAAAAAATGCTTTTAAATTCGTGTTTTTTTTGGTTATTTGATAAATTTCTCCAAAAAATGCCCCTATAACCGGTGGTTTTTATTACTTAGTATTATTCTCTATCGTATTATCTTCGTAAAACCAAAAATCGCATGTCTCTATCCCTATCACAACGTTTGCAATGATCATTTGAACAAAGGCCTGCCACAACATTATTCTCCGCTACAGGTAGAGACAATTTTAATTTTAACTAAAATGCTTATTTTACTTCGAAATCTTTTGTTTTTATTGGAAATCTAACTTATCTTTATCAAAATTACAAACCTAGAGCCATTTTCAGTTTCGTTGTTAACGAAGCGTTGAATGGCGCGCCCGGAGAGGCTTAGTTCAAACGATCATTGCAAACGTTGTGATAGGGATAGAGACATGCGATTTTTGGTTTTACGAAGGTAATACGATGGAGAATAATACAAAGTAATAAAAACCATCGGTTATAGGGGCATTTTTTGGAGAAATTTATCAAATAACCAAAAAAACACGAATTTAAAAGCAATTTTTTTTCAAAAAGTATCAATTTTTTATTATTTGTAGGCCTTTTTTGTGTATTTTATGTATTTTTTTAGTATCGCCTGTTATTTAGCATTATTACTGTTTTTATTTTATCAGGATATACCGTTTAGTTTAAAAGTTATTACGTTTTCTTTGCAATAAGTAATTGGAAGAAAAAAAAAACTATAAAAAATTAAAAAAAAATCTCAAAAAAATTTTGACCTCTTTTTTGTCGATAAAAATAGGTCTAGTTCCATCTATTTTCATATGTACACTTTAACGTGACTCACACTGTATACGTTACTTTATTACCCGCTGACGCTTTTATTTTGTTCGCGATGCAAATTAAATTGCACTCAAGTTTCGCTGACTCGGCTATTGCAGTGGGTAAGGGTAAATTTTCTTACTGCACTATTTAATCGGTCTCTTTACATCTAAAACTTTCAGCGGGGCTTGTTCCTAATCAGTGTAGTCGTTTAAACTGGAATTGTTGTCTGCGTCTTACAGACCGTCTGTAGAGTTGACTTTTGGAAAGAACCTAAGCTAAGTTGGTTGATTAACTTCTATAAGATCCTGCGTGGCTTCTATCTTTACTTCTATCAGAAAAAGGTTGAATCATTACATACATTGTTCAAAACTCTAATTTAAATTTAAACCAACAAGTAAAGAACTTTGCATAATCCATTAACCTATTCTGGATAGATACTTAAATGCTTGGCATTTCAATTTCGTTTCATCAATCAGAATTAGGATTCATTAAAATTCCTGGACCGTAGTGGTCTAGCGGGTTTGTTTAGCCGCGGCTTATTCCAGCTCCACCAAATTATATTGAGATTATCCCTACGTAAACTCAGACACAATCAGCCGTTGTTTGGACACTGTTGCAGCTAAACTGCATTCCGTATCGTTACATCTGTATCTTCATCAGATAACGCGCAAAGTTCAGCAATATAAGTGCGCAAACATCCCCACAAAAGACACGAAGGACACAAAACATAACAATAAAGTTGGCCGGATCCGCTGACCATTGCAAAAAGCGCATCGTTCACGGTGTCCTGGACACAATACTAACTTGAATCGTTCGTGAAAACGTTATGCACTCGACGGTTTCAATTTCCCGCGAACTAGCCATTGCAGATGTTCGGATGACACTCATAAATATGATTTGAAAATCGTTTTATGTATAACTCATAAACTTTTATCTTCGCTGCCAGGGTTGAGGGTCTCGGAATGGACCTTTGGTTCCCAAAGTTTTGTCTGTAAATTCAAAAACGCTAGCATGATACCTTGTCGTAAAATTTGCAATATTTATAAAACGCTTATTTTTCTCCATTAGGTATAATTTAAATTTTTAATTTTAATTTTCTCCATTATATTCAAGTGCTTTCATTCTACATATATTTTTTATTATTGTGACATTGACATTTAATTATTATCTTTTTTTTTGTTTTATAACGCAGCATAAGCCCAAGGCGTCCACTGAAAATCAGTGTAAAGTGAAAATCCATGCATTTAGCTGGCTGGATATACTGAATGGGCGTCCTTTCTGGCACATCGCCTTATTTCATAGACCTAATACGTATTATTATTGTTATTTTTTATTGTGCTAATTTATTGTTTCTCTTTTTTTATGCGCCAAATATTGTTTTCTTTCTTTCTTTCTTTCTTTCTTTCTTTCTTTCTTTCTTTCTTTCTTACATTTGTATGGTAAACTTAGGCAGATCGATTTTTCAAGTTATTTGTAATTTAGCCAAAACGCTTTAAACTATCATTTAATGTGCATTCTCTTCAATTCTGATGAAGCCAATGATCTAAGCATAGATGCTGTAGCAAGTAAAGGGTAGACAATTGATACATTGCTGCAGCTCATCATTGCATGCCCGGTAAATAGCATTATTAATAAAAGTTTTAAAAATGTGCCATTGTTACTGATTTCAAACTTATTTTTTTCTGGAAACACAATTTAACAAACAAAAGAGGATTCACAATAAAAATAAAAACTTCTCCAAACTGCCAAATCGTTAAAATATCTCAGACCCAGCTTAATCCTCATCCAAAAAGGGCGTTGGCATGTCATTTGAGAATCAGTGTACTAAACGGTCCCAGTTAGTTTCCTGCACAATACCCGCAGACGTTTTAATATCGCTCCGTCTGGCAGTATCTGTACTATCCCAGTGTAAATTTTGTACGGGCAAAACTGCCGTCCGGCACGCCACCTCTGCTTGGTCAAATAATACCCTTAATGGCCAACTATTGCCTAATGTATTTTGCGAACGGAATAATGCTGCAGCGGTGTCGCCGGCCTTAGAGGCGCGATTTAGATAGTGTTTTGGACTCGAAAATGGTAATTGAATTTGGGGTTCATTAAAAGATTGTAGCAAGCTTTCATGATTAACAAGCTGAAAACTTTGACTACCAGAATTACAAAGAGATTAAGGTAACTTGAACCATGTATTGGTGCTACATAACCCTTGTAGATATTACTTACACTACATTTATAAAAACAAAGTTGTCTGTGACAGACAGACAGTCTGTCTATCTATTCTCAAAAAAGTGCTGAACGAATTTTTAAGCAGAATTCACCAATAGATAGTGAATCATGAGGAAGGAGTCTTTCTAAAAGACCGAACTTAGGTACGTGGCCGAAGCTTTAGGCAAACGTTAGTATCTTAGGCCCGGTTTTTTGATTTGTAGTTAAAGTAACCAATGGTCAAATTTGACAGATGTCAAATGACAAGTGGTTAAATATCAGAAAAAATGTTTTTCGAACAATGGTTAGCTTGACTTTTAGTACATTTTTTAACTATTAGTTAACATTTTGTTAATATTTAACCATTAGTAGCAAAATTTAACAATTTGTTATTTTAACTATGAATAAAAAAACTGGGCTCTAAAGTAATACACATGCACCCAAATATTTGTTTTCTACGGTTTTCAAACCTGCGACTATTGGCGCAGTAGCCGATTTCTCAACCACTGTGTCAACCAGACATACATATAAATAAATCCATGTAAATTCTACGTACAAAAGAAAATAGAGATGCCGTCATGTGCCTTTATCAAGCACAGTGTCCGCCATAATGGCTAATAAATGCGAAGAAAAAAGCGGAATATTCCGACCTAAAAATAATATTAGGGTCATTCATCAACTTCAAGTGAGTGTGGAGCACTGACAAAACGCCGTTTTGTTATTTTATTTGTTATGTTTGTACGAGGAAGACTCTGTTCGGTATTGTTACTATTTTATTTTCTGAAAACTTTTGTCCAAAAATGTTAACAAATGTTCGAGATAAAATAGAAATTCCTTATTTGCAATAAGCATTCTTAAAGTACATACCTATGAGACTGATTTATTCACCAAAATACGAAGCATACATATTTTGCTAAAAATAAGTTACAAATAGATAAATATTTGCATTCAATCAAGTTGAAAATTTGATTGAACGCAAATATTTATCTATCTTTGGCTGTTACTCATATATTAGTCTATTAGATATTCATAAAAACCTTTCACAGTCCCCAAAACTCTACATTTATGTAGGTATTTACTCGTATATTGTGTGTAAACTTCACTCATTTTAATTAGTTACAATTTAAACGACAAACAGCTGCAAATCAAATATCTTTCACAATCACCGGCTATTACGGTAAATAGTATTAACGCGGATACAATATTAATGTAATCCACAAACTTAATTAATTTCAAACGTAAAGAATAACAAACAATCCGATTGGGTCCAGCTAGAGACGTGTAGAGTACACCCGGACTCGAGTATTATTGTACGAGGACTACCGAAGTACGCAATCTCTGTGTAGTTGGAAGTGGGATGATATTATTTACAAGCTTTTATTTAGCCTTTTTCTATGTGTTCGTTCGCTTTAATCAATTATTTGTAACTTGTTGGATACATTAAAAATACTTCTACAGACGAACATAATTACCAATATACCTAAACTGTTCATTTTACGAATAAGGCCCAGAACAGACGGTGAAACGCAACTGCAACGAAACTGCAACTGCTAGTTACTTTTGAGTTGCATCTCAGTTTCTGCCATAGCGTCCGTTGAGAGACCACACATGACGCGACCAGTTTGAAACTTTCAGTTTTATTCATCAGAATCATTAGAAAGTTGCAGTTTCGTTGCAGTTGCGTTTCACCGTCTGTTCTGGACCTTAGTATCTGAATTCAAAATATTTGAAAAATATTGTAAGAAGAAAAATTTTTTTCGTGAAGTTTTTCATTTAATTATCTCCGAAAAAGTTATAGTTTAAACAGAAAATAAACCAGATAATTATTATCAACTTGTAATTTATATACTTTTACTTTATTGAAATAATAATTCACATAAAAACACTATTTTATTAAAAGAAACTCAAAAGGTTTTCTTTTATTGTAGCCATTTAGAACAAAAAATTGTCAGCATCAATCATCTCAAGTATTTCACAGAGTACTCGATAAAGTATAGATCACAGAAACTATACCAGATAATTGTTATCAACTTATAGCATAATATTTCACATAAAAACACCATTCTATTAAAAAAAAACTCAAAAGATTTTCTTTTAATGTAGCCATTTAGAACAAAAATGGTCAGCATCAATCATCTCAAGTATTTCACAGATACTCAATACCAAAAATCGTCCGTCACATCACTAGTGGGTGCGTTTGCAATAATTACTATCCATTAATCTACGGCGGAGCTTTGCGTTACATGCCACAAATTAATTACGTCACATACGTATATTATGCGTGTCTCGTGCGAGTATGATGTATCGTTCCCAGAATGTTATCAATATTAAAAAGGCATTATCATCTCGTTAAATAGTGACGTTTTGTAATTTAAATATTATTTAGTTTGTAATGTGTTAGCCCCAATTAATATAAATGGCAGCCAATTGATAGAGCAAAAAAAAGTCAAAGTTTCGGCACAACTGTAATAAACTTTTAAAAAATACTTACTCGTAGGTACTTGCTTATCCAAAAAAACTTATTTCTTTAATTGCAAAAATTTTGTTGAATTAATTTAAAGAGGTTTTAACGCAATTAATTTATAAAAAAAGATTTTTCCCACTAATGTTTTCTTATTACAAAACTTTGAAGACTTCTTTGTAGTTAAGGTTGTGTATGTAAAGCACGCCTTTATGTATTTATTTATTTAATCACTGCTGGCATTAAAAGTATTTAAAATTTAATCACGAATTTTTACGTAAACACTATTAACCCATTCTTCTGACGTCACAGTTTAAATTATCATCTTGTTAATTCCGGGACACGAAAATTCGTAATAATTAACATTAATAACACTTGCGGGAATATTTCGCCACATCGGCCGAAATAAATAAGTAGTGTAATGCAAATATTAAAACAATCCACTGATGGGACATTATTTTCATTTAATTAAAATTTCACCTTCACATCGGAACGTTTGTTTTGTGGTCACGAACGTTTTGATAACTCTCATTGTAATAATGTATCAATGCTTAAAAGTAATAATTTTCATTTCATATTAAATTCGACTTTTTTTTGTCGTGTGGATTGTGTGGATTTCGATCATCATTATCATCAGGTCATTTATCTGCACTACAGGAGAAAAATACCCCTTCTAAATTAGGTAACAGGGGTAAATGGAGGATTTGGCCTACACTCACCACCCTGGCCAGCCGATTTCTGAAGGAATATTTAAAACCTATTAAGTAACTGTTAGCGCTGGACGCAGGCCGCTACCAACCGATCAACATGGAAAACATTGGGGAGGCCTATGTTCAGCAGTGGATGTCCTATGGCTGAAATGTTGATGATGATGATAAACTGTTAGAAGCATTGGTTACTAATTCAGATTTTGAATATCGAGATAGGCCTTCTGACTCTACATTTATGTAGTTTCTTGATGAAATCTTTAATCTCTTATTATAACACTCAGAAGTGACTATTTTTCCAAGAGCAATCCTAGTAATTTTCGTCAGAAATATTATGCATTCTAAGATAAATAGCTATTTATCGAAGATTTGGCCCTTATCTACAACAAAGCCTCTTCTTGAGCACTCGCTTTTATGTTCGGTATTGATATGACAACGTACATGTCCGCAAATAGCGGAATGCATAATCAATAGGCGAGAATATGGACGTGGCTTATGTAATTATTAACTAAGTACACAATGGCCTCTATCGCGGTATCCTTGTACTCATTCGGCAAACAATGCTCGATGCAGACTGTAAACAAATAATATACGATGAGTTATTGGCTTGTTGCACTAATGTTGGCCGGACGCCATTTGCTTCGTTTCCGAATAAACCACTGACTCCGCGAAAACTGATTGTCGTTACGAAGAAACTTCTTGAGTGCAGCTGAAGTCGTATTTCTAAGCTATACTTGGATTATGAAACGATGCTTGAATCTCGATTCAATCTCAAGAATGAATTAAGCTTTTTATTGATTGGATTTTGTCAATGTTAGGCTAATAATAATAGGCTAGATGACAACAATTATTTGTCCGTCAGACAGATAATTATAAAATATTAGACTCGTATTTCTTATTTTCTTTCATAATTAAATAATAACAGTGCTACATCGAGTTGAATGTCGCGTGAAGTCACTTTTGAGTAGATTTTTTACTCGAAAGTGACGTCTCGCGACTTTTCAACTCAATTTAATCCCACCAAAAACATTCTGTAAAAAACTAGCCAAGTCTCGATGGAGCTGCTTGTTTATCTCTAAAAAGTAATGAAATCTAGACAAAGTCGTGCCAAGTCTATGATGGTTCCTTACTGCGATTTCTTTATTATTATACTTAATGTTGCGTGACTTGGCCGTTGAAGGGTACAAAATCAGGTGCTCCATGACATCATTGCACCAATCTGTCGCCAGAACCGCTACCCATTGACGATGGAAAATTGCCACTTGGAAAACGTTGATTCAATAACCAGTCAATTGTAGGCTTAATAAAGCTGCGTATTTCAATAATACTTATGTATGATTATCATAATAAAGATTGTTCAACGGCCAAGTCACACAACATTAAGTATAATAATAAAGAAATCGCAGTAAGGAACCATCATAGACTTGGCACGACTTTGTCTAGATTTCATTACTTTTTAGAGATAAACAAGCAGCTCCATCGAGACTTGGCTAGTTTTTTACAGAATGTTTTTGGTGGAATTTCACTTCTTTTTGTAGAAAGTGGTATAATTATTATTTAACGTCGTTTACGTCGTCGTCTTTTAATATTACCGACATTTTTTTTTTACGATATTAAACATCTATTAACTCAACGACCTTTATCAGAATGATTGGTTTAATAACTTAACCATAGCGAACCTCACGAGTCACGATATAATAAACGAAATCAACAAAATTAATACTACACAACATTCAACTTAATCGACGGGGGGGTCTAGAAAGGAAAAAAAATCTGGACACCGCGGTGCAGAAAATCGACGCTCAAAGTGCTAGCGCCATCTAGCGGTGAGCGGTACAGGCGAACACCACGGTGCCGGTGTGGCGCTAGTAGTATTGATTATGAATGTGGTGTTACTCCAGACCTTCGATTTTCCTAGTTTTTATAGTTTTCCCTTTAAGTGGCCATTAAACCCTAACTCTGTACCAAATTTCAGCTCTCTGAGTTTATGGGAAGTACTAGTTCTATTATGATGATCATCAGTGAGTGAGTGAGTGAGTGTCATAAATGCGAAACTTTGCTTTCGCTTAACTTCGGAACTAAATGATCTACAGACTTGAAATTTTGGATTTTAACTATGTGATTATAGCTTACTAGATGACGAAAATTTCTACGTTCTGGTCTTATCCAGAGGTTCTCAAATAAGGGCCTGAAAATGCGGCGAAATGGTTCCAGTAAAGGATGGTACGGCAGTGTTTGCTTCGCGCTCGACTTGGCGAGGGCACTGCCGTGTCCCCAGATACTGTAATGATTCCATTATGAAAAAAAAAATACATGTCCAAAATTTTTTTATTATCTGTCTCGACGGACTAAATAGAATTTCGATTTCATTACCCAGTCATGATCCCAATTGCACATAGCCTATTCTGGAGATTGAATAAAATTTTGAACGTCCTTTCGTAAAAGGCTTCATAATCCGTATTATGTAACTCACCTCAATATGACCTTAAACATAAGCACGAAAAATATTATTTGATATTTAGAATTTTGTGTGTCTCGTTTTGTACTACGGGCCTTCGTCTAAATTCGTGACTGAAACCCAGTACCGTAGGTACCTATAAAATTGAATTCATTTCAATCAATATCGTATAATAATAAATGACGTTTTATTAAATTGGATTGTTTTCTGAAAGGTCTGGAAAATTACAAGTGCTATTATTAGTAACCCATGATTGATAGAGCTGCTTATAACGTGCCCTTAATTAAATTTTAATTAAAACACCTAATTAACAGATGACAAAATGTGCTATTTGAATAATGAACAGATTAATTCTTTGATCCCTTAGCAAGCTCACCATCGACTGGTTTTAGTACAAAATTACATTATTTTAATGAGCCGGTCAACCAGCAGGTGGTTGGAAATTGCGTAATCAAATTTACGTCTACCCGCATTCTGCTAGGTCGGTAATTATTTATTAATCGGCAAAAGCTGCGCAAAAGGGATATCTTGTTGCGATTGTTTGGGTTGCCTGTAGTGGTATCTTGGTAATAAATGGAATTGGAAGGTTTTTAGATGAAAATCGATTTAAGATTCTAAGGGATTTGTGTGTAGCGCTTGGAAATTGATAAGTTTTGTTTCATAATAACATGTTTTGAGTAAAAAAATAAAAGAAAATTCTAATTAAATTTATTCTTAATTTTTATAATTGTTTCGACGTGAAGTATAAAAAAAATTCAATCTTAATTACACATTTGCACGTGGGGTCAAAAGGTCAGTTCAAGTTGCTAGATTCCCGTGATTCTTAGTGAAATTAGAAAGAGCTTTAATAGTACTTACATGTACTTATTTGTTGCTGATATTTTGGTCTAATATAATATGCTCTTGCTTGGCACTACGTTATTGGTTAACATTCTTTGTTCCTTTATCACCTTTCTATTTATTAATCACGTCATCATTATTTTCAGTTTCAGTAAAAACTTGAAATCAGGCCTTTAATAAAATAAACATCATAATGACTTGCATATGAATGCAAAATACGTTAACTCCCACTGCAGAAATTTGCGTAATAAATGGCATGCAATTGCTCATTACAATATGTCTCTTCGTCGCGAGCAAACACACGCTTATCAAACGCTAGAAAGCAATACGGAGTGCGATATTACTCCAAACCTCGCAAGTTGGAACTAACACAAATTCAAGTCGTATGTACTAGTCTACACTCCACACTAGGCTAGTAGGTTGGCCGTAAATAAACAGGGCCTGTGTTGCAACCGATAAGCCGAAACAGCGACAGTGGGTCGCCCCCTTCAAGCCACCATCTTGGCACGATAGATACCTAGGTTGTCATGACACGAAATTTTGGTCTATTGTCGTTTTAGTTTTGGATCCTTAGGTGTTAGTTTTGATTTAACGTCGGTTAAGTCGGAAGGTTTGGTTGTTTGAGAATTTCGCGGAAAGAATTATCTGCATGTATCTGTATCTAAAAGTAGAGTTTCATTTATTACGGCAAGCACATAAAATATCACCCTAACCTACAGCTGCATATTTAGAATTGATTCCTTTAGACAATTTGCTGCTGATTCGTCATCTTCTTTATTTAGCTTGAGAACGTTGCAGATTGAGTGCGTTTAAAAAAATACTGAAACCTTGCCTACACCTAATAAAACCTCAAATATGAAGGCTTTAACAGTGTAGGTCTTAACTTTTAAAAACTACAATACCCACTCTGAACCCAATTTAAACCCCAAGAAAGTTAACGGTTCATTAAGGGTCCTGTATTATCCTGAACAAAATGCTTCCCATTTTTTATCTTTATTTGCGTCAGCTCACAAAATGCAATCGGGCGACGCAACGACGAGATTAGGCGGTCTAAATTCGGCTTAAATTTTAATCGCCGTATCGAGCTTGCCCGTTCCGGAGTTACGGGCCAAGTATACGGTTTCCGTACATTGAGCTCCCGGTGACCACTTTGTGGTCCCCGTTTTTAATTTATGAGCAAAAATTTTAGCTTGCTATTTCTAAATTGCGTAGCTTTGCTTCTTAGACAATTTAAGGGCGTAAAGATGCTCGGGTGTGTAACATTACATTGTTCATGGATCCAAGAAATTATGGGCTACCTTTTTTTAATTTTCTTTGATGTTCTTAAATGCCAAAATACTAATTTTGATTTTGAATTTCTAATAGTTTACTCCATCAAATTTTAGAAATTATTTTTATTGAATTTACGGAAAAACGAGGGTCGTAAGTAGTCCTTTAAGGAGCTAAAATAGTTGGACTTTTTCACTGCGGATCTCTTCTTTCCCCAACTCAATCTTAACCATAAACAACGAGAGGGTGCGCCTGATACTGGTGCTTGGCCGTCATTGATAACATGAGGAAATCTATGGTTTTGTGGAATTGTATTCCAACGTATAAACGTTTAATCACCCATAAACATTGATAAATCGATGGGTGCCTGGAATAAAGCCGCAATCGACAAAACACAATTTTACAGGAGAAGAGATTTAGTGAAATTTTTGAATAATAACTAAACTACGAGGCGTATCCAAATGGTTTGTATATCAAACGATGCGTTATTTTTTCTGGAGTAACATATAATGTGCATAAGGTTATAGTGCTTAGGATATACCTTAAAAAAGGTAGAAATACATATTGCCGCTTCATACATTGAAAGTCGGTTCCGTAAGAGTCCATTGTGGTTTTATTCCGGTAAAAAGTGCAAAAGTAATCATACAGCAATAGTGCATTGCAGCGTTGTGCGTTGATCTAAAGGATGTATGGCGAATACAGTAATAGCGGTTTGCTTGAATTTAATTATCGACTTGGAAAATGTACTGGTGAATGCTGTGTACATTATATGTTCATATGGTCCGTATCGAAATGAGTACAAAGTTGAATATCTTGAGTGTTTAGTTAATATCTTTATATAAAGTAGTGGAATTCATTAGTACATAATGATAATATTATAATATTACACGCTTTTGCCCGCGGTTTTTTCGTAGTTTAGAAGTTATCAATAATTTTGTAACTTTTTTTTCAATTTCATGACCTAGTAGGCTTTAAAAAAACTTATCTTTATTTCGGGTTGACTTATCTCAGATTTCTTTATTTTGACAATATCGCTATTAATTGCAAATGTTTGAAAAAAATATTCACCTTCCTATCTTTGATGCAAGATTCAAAATTTTTGCTAGAAACATAAAAAAAATGCTTTTAGCAGAACATTCTCAAAATTTCAACTTAAATGTTTAAATAATAAAAAATGAGAACTTTCATAGGTCTAAAATAATTTTAAAAACTGCGCAGTTTTCTGGACATTCATAATAATACAAAAAAAACATGTACTTAATAGGCCACTATTTTTGTAATCGCTCCACTAAAGTGGTAAGTCGCTAAATGTTTTTGACTTTCTTAAAGTGAATTAATATGGGCAATCTTCTAAGTTTACATTACGTAGAACAGATTTAGAGACAATAACTGAACAGAACATGTTTTTATTCTCAGCAAGGAAGCTTTTGCCCTTTATCACACCTGGTGGAAACTGTGATCAGGCTCAAGGTAGAAGGAAACTTCAACTACAGAGAAACTATGGCTTCCTACCTCCAATGCCGAAACATATTGTTATTATAAATAAGCTTTAATGAACATAAACCAAATATCCCTCCTTCTTCTCTTCCTAAGTCCCCTTTATCTTCCTAAGTCTGTCGCCATAACAATAATGTTGACAGCATTACTGTGTTCCAGCAGTTGTCAGGTAGGTACACAGCATTGCTTAATGTAAATCCAATCAACATATTTTTATTGCATAGAAGAACACCATGAAGTATTATTACTTAAGATAGTTTAAAGAAATTGTACAAGTAGGTAATGTTTATTGTGACTTGGTACACATAGTTTGTTTCGGGGAACAAAGCCGCAATGGCCGTTACTTGTAGAAGTTTGAAATAAAACTTTTAACATTGAACATGCCACGATTATTCTCGTAAACAAATTTCCGGGAATAACGATTCAATATCCATAGTGCTTTTGGTAAATCAGCCAGTTTCAAAGATAAAATTCTGAAAAAAAATCACAAGGTGTATAGGGACCCCCAGATTACGAAAATCGCTTAATCGGAAAACTGCTGCTATGGCTATTGCGGCTTTATTCCAGGCACCCATCGAAATATTTAATCTAGATAAGCATGTGCTATAAGATGAAAGCTTTTCTTCATAAATTTTATTTTATCGTTTAATAGGTAAAGCATTATTATCATTGATAAAATAATATTATGAAAAAAGTAGGATTAATTTATACAAAAGCTTAGCTTAACATTTCATTCCTTCTGAAAGTTTAAAGAAATATTAATTTTTCAAATAAAATTTTCCAAATATAGCACTGCAGCCTTAAAAGATGAACGATAATGAACTAAACTGAGAAAGCCTAAAACTAACTCCAAAATACCTTTCACCCAAAGACGAAATATACGTACCACTTTATTCGTGAAGTGGGGGTTAAGCAGGCCAAAATACAAGAGAAATTATCCGCCTAAGTGGTCTGTACAGAATTGTAAGCGAGCGGACGCGTTATTTTTCATCTCTCTTTATATTTGCCCGGCGCTACATCGACGGCCGCATCGACCGGGATTCTAATCAATTTAATTTATCAGGGATCCCTGGAGGCAGCCATTCACTTCATTTAATGCGTATATTTTGCGGCAGAGCTGATTGTTTTGAACCATTCGGCTGTACGGTCCATTTAGATTAATTATTGGATTACTTAATTTCGTTGCGGATTTACGCTGTACGCTACATACTTATGCGCTGTGATTTATCGCGTTCTAGTATTTCCCATATGATTAGTTTGGAATTTGAATCTTAAATGAACTGATGCAATGTCAAATATGAAACAGTATCATCATCATTAGGTCATTTGGTCTCCATTGCAAGGTCCATGACCCTGTCGGATTCACTTGCACATGCAAAGAAAGAATTTGCCTCCTACACTCCCGGCATTGAATTAGCATACGAAATGTAAACTGGCAATAATAAACCTAATAAAAACAGAAACACATTAAATCCGCATTAATTAATCAGTAGTTGTAATTTAATTAATCAGGTGGATTTAACAATGGGCCTCGGCAGTGATTTGTTTGGCCTAACCGAATCCTGCAATGAGTTGCAATTATCGAAAAGGCATCCATAGCTGCCAAAGCCGGTTTGTCCGCGCGCGACCTATCATTAATTGCCGTCAAGATTAAATAAGAAAGTCGATAATCGACGGAATAAGGGCGGAATTACTGTGGCATTTGTCCCAGGGACTAATAAAGGAGACAGTATTGCACTCGATACGTATAAATGCTCGCAACATTTGGGGCGTGATATTAATTCCGGCGTAATTGCTATCGGTTCCACCCGGCCTGCAGCCATGAGCAATGAATACGGGAGTTACCGCTATTTGTTCCTGACATTGCGGTTTAGGGGCTCGCCTCGTTTATTTATTTTCTTAGAGTTTTGTCCAAACAATACCCGACTGGATTATCGGGCTCATTCCGATAGTTCGGCCTAAATCCGCGCAAAACAATGGGCTTATTTCAAATAGCACTATTGTGTTACATGCAATTAACATCGGAATAAACAAAGCGAGGCAAACAAAGTTGGCGATCGTTTTGTTTGGTAAGGCTGTTATTGACTTTTAATTTTCGATGATAGTTCTAGGAAAATTGAACTGCAGGTGTTCTATTGCTGCAGATTAATTGTTTTTGGATTAAACCAGTTATTTTTAAATGCTCTTTTCTTGAAAAATGTGTTCCCTTTTTTTTTCAAAATTATATTCCCGTAGTTTTTTTTTAAATGTCATGTTAAGAAGTCAAATAACTTTCTGGTTAGTATTGATCTTTGTTTCTTTTCAATTTAAAATCCAAAGCTTGCTATCCTAAATCATAAGCAGATCATACACATGGCCTGTTAATTAGCGATCTCCAAATCAGACCGTATCGGCTTACCAATCGGTTTCAAAATCAATTTCCTTTTGTATACCGTATCCAGGAATTAGGTATTATGATATCAGAGGCAATATCCAATTGCCTGAATATCTCATGTACGTACAGCAAAATCACTCTTATTACGTATTACATAAGATGATACAGTGTTAAACTTGATGTGAAATGTTAAAAGGAGTTGTAGTGTAAGGCTGGGTTCCACCATCTTACGTTAACTGTAACTCAAGTCTGTCAAAGTCAATACAAAAACAACGGTTATCGTTACAGTTACCGTTAAAGTTAAGGTGGTGCAACTGAAGTTAAGAGTGAAATCTGTAAAATAAGTGTGTACAGACAGCACCACATCAAGCTAAGCACTGAGGTCTCTTATACTGTTGTAATAGGAGCAATTTTGCGACAAAAATGCATAGTTCTGATGTACTGCCATCAATACTTGAACAATACATATTACTTAAACCACAAGTCACCGTGATAACTGACTGAAAAAAAAAAATGTAGAACTTAAGCATCAAATAAAGTCGCAGGCAAAACCTAGTCCTGTAACCGGTGGTTACAGTTACAGTATAACTTACGCTATCAAAATCGCGTCATACATAAATTAGGTGCGCGCGGTCAGCCGACCAGTTGAGCCGGTTAAGCCAATTCTGCAACCGAGGGCCAGGAGTACAGGCACCAGTGTATCATCAGTGGTTGATTAATAAATAGCTAGGACTTAAGTTAATGCAATGCACCTGCGCTTTGTGGTTCTTTGCACATTTTGAAGGCACTCGTGCTTCGATTTGAGCGTTGGATTCTTGAAGTAGAATGAGTTACTTGCGCTGCTTCTTCTCAGCAAAATTGCTCCAAAGCAGTAGTAGGATTACAGTTTTCTAGTGTCTGGAACAATTATAAAATATGAGTACAAACTCTTAATTTGCTATACAAATACGTATTTTAATCGATTTATATCTCAAATCAAATTTCATCGTCAACAAATTGAAAAACGTCGAACACCATAAGCTTATTACCACATTTTTCAAAAGAGAATTGAGTTGTACCATAAAAAAAACGAAGAAAATAAGGCACGTCCCCTTAAAGATAAGTAGGACGTAACTCCATTCGGTAAAGGGCCTCTCCACTCGTGGATGCAACGCATCCAATCTTATTAGAGCTCCCCTGCTCCGCATATCGCGAAGATATCGGAGTAGATAGGGGTTATTGGGTGGACATTGGGGGGTCGGATTTGGGTGGACAAGCCCCACACAGTCGGCCCGTGCGGTGTGAACGGAGTCCCTCGTTATTTTCAATTTCCATACACGAGCGCTCTCCCGCTACACGTTTTCGTGTACAAGTATGAGATGCGAGTGTATTAAGCTATGAATCTTGTGAAGACTTGAGCTGATTTAATAGGTTCCCTGTTAAGTTACGATTGTTTATAGTCTTTATAGAGACGCTGTAACATTATTTTCAGGGAATGTAAGACAGTGGCGTAAATCTTGCGGTACCAATTCGACTTTATACTCAACCAACGTTCAAAAACGATGAAGATAAAAAAGTTATTGCGAAATTACTCACCCGCAAAATGGAACGAATTTACAGAAATCATAGACCCATTTTTAATATTAAAAAATCTAAGCTTCACTAATATTGTCTTAGAAATAAAGTCCACATACCGATCTAACTAGTCCATTCCTCGGAACCCACTAGTAAATATCAAGGAAGATGTTATTATAACACATTTCTGGCAACACCTGTAGGTAGCGAGCTCCGCTACAAGGGGAAAATTGTATTTCCATTTTTACAATTTCAATTTAGTATTAATTCGAGTCCGGAGAACGGTTGGGTGCGCCGCCACATGTAAAATATGGATCGGCTAAGTGAAATTAAAATGCTCTATAAATTGTGATTTTTGCAAGTCCTAAAGTGGAGAAGGCTTTTATTATTTATCGCCCGCCAACCGATGCCCAGCGCCCGCTTACTGAAAATCGCTGTGTTATTATTCAATTTACTTGTTTGAAATATTAACATCGGTGTGAATAATCTTTACGTAACCATTTTACCTTGATAGCTAAATTAGATTTTGTAATTTTTATGTTATAATTTGTAAAATACGTCTCAAAGTTTTTGTAGCGCTTTGGGGCAAATGTATCTGTAAAGAACTTTGCAGAATAAAAATAGTTTGATGTTTTGACAGATTTTATGTAGAAAATGTGTCAAAACGTCGAACTTGTTCATAAGTTCTTGATAAAGTTGAGGACAAACCAATAGACCTTCGCTATTGTCGAATAAGGTTTTTGACAATGTAAGACCCAGTTACACAAAATAAATATTTTTAACGCGTTCAGACATCGTTCAAAGTTGAATCCTACGATATAAAATAGCAGTTTTTAAACGCTGTAAAATTCCTCAAGCTCCCAGGCAGTCTTGTTAACTAGATAGAACAAAATAAATATCATTAGGTGCAACGGGACGCAATCAGCGGACGGCTGCTATTGGCGCTGTCGCACCTGCTTGTAGTGTAAATTCTAAGTGCAACTGTACTTTGAGTTAAATAAATTGTAGATAATAAATTGTAGAGTTAAAAACCTCGCATTTAAAAAAACTTACATTTTTTTTCCTTCCCAAGTGTACTCTGGTGTCAGACTGTTAACCGTTGGGTAAAAAAAATGTATAATAAATTATGTTTTCTTTGTTTCAGGGGCTTTGGCTTTATCACATTCGGCGACCCATCTAGCGTAGACAAAGTATTAGCTCAAGGAACTCACGAATTAGATGGCAAAAAGGTCAGTATCATGGTTTTTACATAATCTAAAACAATAAAGAGGCTCGATAGATGTATTTTTATAACAGTAACAAAAAATATTTTTTGAAAACATTTTTATCTAAATTGGTCATACGACATTCCCAGCGCCGCCATCTACATTACTGGCAGCGCCATCTTTTGGTGTTAGATGGAACTAGGTAGCAAAAATTTGTTTACAAAAATATGAGTATTTTTGTAGAGCATAAATGTTTCAGGTATACGAGTAGTAGACGCAATTCTAAGGTATAAAACATCAAAGATTTCGACACGATCATGACATTTACTACGAATTCGGATCCTTCACAGTTTATTGACACATCCCAAATGACATAAATTCCACCCTCGCTGCCCGAATGGCCTTTACAACGCACATAAACGGTTAAATCAGGGTTGGTTTTAATATTTTAACACGTAATTTTTGTTTACGTGAACTACGTCATTTACAATTTTAATTCGCAGCCTGAATGTCGTACGGAATTTGTAAAAACGAAACCGCTCATGAATAGAGATGTAAACATGATTTAATTACGTCATTACGTATGTTCACGTCTGTTTAATTGAGGAGATTGAACGTTAATTGTTTGCGATCTTTTTAAAGGGAAATTCTTTTGTTTATTTTGAAGGAATCATTACTGATTACTTTTTAAATGTGTTATCTTTGTAGTGAGTATGTAAATGATATAAATGAAACTATTGTTTTTAAAAACGAATATGGGGTAACGTCATAAAGCACCATCTTATTTTAACTTGACAAACGTCAAAAATCAGTTATCGTTATACTTACGGTCAAAGTTAGGTGGTGCGACAAGCCTTAATGTTATTAGACATAATTATTTAGCTCTGTCAAAAAATGCACTTAATTTTAATTGTGACGCAACAAAATTAAAAGCCACCAAGTTAAAAAGGTTGTCAGTGCAGCGGCAACCGGCAACCGGGACAGGCTACCAATTTCCGACGGGTCACTTTCAACCACATTACCGACGTGGAACTAAAAAGTAACCAACATTTGTGTCCCAACATGCTTCCGTAGCGGTGAAGGGGTGGGAAAACCATGAAGTGCAGCATATTTTTTTAAATATTATGATTCATGCGAAAGTTTCTATTCACTCGATCGTGATTAGAATAAGAGGCAAACTCGCCTAGAGCCAAGCTTTAGAAAATAATTATTTTGAAAGAAAGAAAAAGAAAAAATCGCTTTAGAAAACAAGAGAAGAATAAATGAGTGACTAAGAAAATATTAATATTACTCTAAAATTGCATTTGTTAGCCTCTATTAATCCCTCAAAATGTGATTTTTGTGTGCTGTTAGTTTTATCTAGTCAATATAAATCTTCACCAACTTCGGAGGTTTAAAAGTAGAAGCGGTATATTCATAAGCCGCTTTGTATAGTTTGCTATAGTTGATGCAATTCACGACGGCGAGTGAGCTTTACATGTGTGGTGGCTCGCTACTGTTTCTTTTTCAAAAGTTTTGATAGATCACTATGTACACGTACACACACAAGTAAAGCTCACCCGCCTTCGTGAGTTGCAAGAACTATACTAGGTAATATAGGTAATCTGAAAAATATTCACTTTAACCGGTCATAACTGTTCGCAACCAATTCTCGCATACCAACAGTAACAGCGGCACCAATATGAAACCGCATAAAACACCGAACATTTCCCGCGGAAGTGAAAATTTTAATTTTTCCAAAAATTTTCCGACTATATTTTAAGAGTCGACGTGATTTATTAATGCAGGACCGTAAATGTCATTTATACGGAACGAGAGGAGACATTTTGCGTCCATTGTGTCACATCCAGGATATGTCAATGGTACCTATTCAGGATTTTTTGTTTATCCAGTTATTCGACAGAAATGCGGGTATAGTTATTATAATTCACGAATGCGAGTGAGTTTTACATTTGTGGTGGCTCGCTATTGTTCGTTTTTTCAAAAGTTTTTATATAAACATTAGACTAATTGTTATTGTGCATATACACATACACACACAAGTAAAGCTCACTCGCCTTCGTGGGTTGCAAGAACTACATTTAACAGAACCAAAGTTGACTGTCTCTTACTAATTAGAAGTATTATTTATTACGTGATACAACGTTAAATACTAACGCTGATAAAGTTTCAATCATAATGCAGGTAAGTAGTAGGCATCTCAAAAATCACTTTTTTAGTAAAAAAATTAAACATGGCTGAAAACAAGTTTCCGAGACCGTCATAAGTCTATAAGTCCGAACTGCATTTTGGTCTTTTTAGGCACCAATTTAAGAGGAAGAAATGAATGCAACAAATCATGATAAATAATACTCTGGCACGTTGTAGGTATTAGTTGTATTAGGTGATATTTTTCAATAAAAATAAGTATAATGTAGTGACTTGTAAGAACTCTAAGGAAAGTATTTTTTCTTACTCCGTACTTGTTTCAAGCTTTTCAAATCGATAAGCCTTGGAACAAAGTTGAATGAAGAACTAAATAAGTTTCAATAATATTTCCTCTTAATAAAATATAAATGGGTAAAGTTTAGCAGTGGAAGGGCGGAGATAGAGTACATTGGAAAACAATTATTACATTCTTTCTTCTTTAGTATTGCAATTGTTTACTGAAGAATTTATATTATTTTCATATATTTCTTTAGTAGCTTAAAGTTTTTGAAATGTAATTGGTCAAAACAGCGAATGATTCTAAATTAAATAAAGTAGCAAGCACTTGGAAGAGACATTTCTATTAAAAATACATTGTTTGTCCACTTATGTATTATAAATAATTGTTTCACAATCTTTGTCCTTATACAGCTTTTATACGACCAAAGGCACCAAATATCGCGAAGCATTCATTTGAAATGTTGACTACCACACAAAAGATACTGCATGTGCCCCACTCAGTAGTGTAATCGTAAATATCCCTATAAATATTGATGGGAGCTATTATGTTCAGGCATACTCCCGAAAAATGTGCACAATTTATGACGTAAAGACATGCGATTAACTTTCACGCTTAGAGGTTTGTGGTGGGAGTGGGATTACTAATGTTTGTTGTTTTATTGTTATTTACCCACTACCCTTTGAAATGGTTAGGTAGTAGATTTGATATCATCAAAAAATTATACGTGTGTCAAAGGAATTAATTTTGTTCTTCATTCGTGTGGGCTTTTACAGCCTTAGTATTAGATCTTATAAGCTGTCAATGATATAAAGCCAGGATGTTTCTTATTATCTCTGAACTAAAATTGGAATTAATATAATATGTTTTTATTACTTTTTTGCCCTATTTGGGAATTGATCTTGCGAATTTCTGGTGTAGAGCTAAACTTATTACCCACTCTACTTTACCTAATTGAGAGATGTATGTAAATATCAAGTTTAATTTCAAATGTAAGTAGTAGTTATTCAAGAACCATTCAAATGACTATTATAAAAGAATCAGACCTATAAAAGCACTGAAAATAAGCACTATCGCGATCTTCCGCGTTCGTTTTATGTAAATCGAGAGAATCTCTCTCGGTCGATTTGTGAGCCTTCGGCTAATCTCGCTCAGTCGACTACAATTTAATCAAAGTAAACAACAATCCGAGTTGTAATTTATCTGGATTATTTCGTGGCCAACGATAGTAATCGACTTTTTCTCTGTCTCCCCAAGCCCCGAGAACTCGTAATGTGTCTCGAATACACAGATATAAAAATGATTATTATCTACATAAATGGCCAGTTATATAAATAACAGCGCTATTCTGGCTGGATACGGAACCGTTCGGTTTATCAATATACGAGTAGTTTGCCCTATTTTTGTTGTTACAATAAAACATTCGCAACAGTTGACCTATTCGTTCGTTACACACATGAAGCCAAGGCAAATGGACAATGAACATAATAAATTGGCGTGCCTAAATAAAAAAAAAGTTTCTTGTTCGGATGAAATTGTTTTGCGCGGAAATGAATAGCGGCGATTTTTGTTTTTCGATTCGTCAAAATAGGTAACAAATCGAATAAACATTCCGGCCAAAGTTTGTATCGAGCGAGCGTAGGCCTAAAATTGAGCTGCGAAAAGGTTTCGTTATAACAATTCGGGTTATTTTTAAAGTCACACAAATCAAATGTGTGAAACATGTAAATGTCAGCACGCAACAATTAGGCGCTAAAAAGTTATTCTTTCTATATTATTATGTTAAACATTTTATTCTAATAAACCCTTTCATTATAACTTTCTGAAGGATGTCTATGACGTATTTGGTGGTTTGCGTTCAGGACCTCAGCATCAGTTGTGGGTTCATATCTCGCTAGTGACCAAAAATCCTTTCATATATCCTAAATTATTTCAATAGCAATTTTAATAGCAATCTAAGAAATAAAAAATTGCCTTATGTGCTTTCACTGAAAAATTTCGGGTGGCGTATTTTAAAAATATTTTCATATTTAGTTAAATGTCCGCAAATCCGGCAAGAGGGTTTTTGTGCTAAGTTCTATGGACATTTTTGGAGGCCAATTAAAAATTCCTTTTGCCGTACATGGGAGGCCTTTGTCACCCTGGAACCCGGATGACTCTTAAATTCTACCCAATGATGAGACAGCGGGGAACTCGGGGAAATTAATTGTGTCCGTATTTTTAACAAAACACGCCTATTTTAGTTTAACAGCGTCGGATATAAAGTTTGTAAAACGCTTCCCAATTTCATGTGGATATATTTTTTGGAGTTACCAAGATCTGTTTAATATAAGAGCTTTAATATCTGTTTTTGGGCAAATAAAACAATGTCGTAAAGAACGATATGCTTGAATTTTTTTCATGTAGGTTATGATTCAGTCAGAGCTTTGGATACCAGGGGCTTATGACATCTTACTCATACAGCGACGATGGAAAAGTGACGTAGCCATAAACATAACTTAAAACCAAAATTAAAACTAAAACCATAAAACATTTAGAAAATAGGTATTTGTGCCAAACGAAATTTATCGCATAAAATATGCGAAAAGACAAAGAATCGCAAATCTACAGTTATCATAAAACTACCTGTTTGGGAGCGTCGTCCACTGAACCGTAAAAACGCTTGATTAGATTTCGTCGCGCATCCCGACCGCGCTCGAGTTAAATACGTTTAATATGCCATGATCATAAATTCATATTGCCACCTAACACGTCCGCCGTTCTGGCTGAATCCGAAAATACGAGCAGTGCTGTTCGGAAATCGATTGTCCAGATAATATCGACGCTGTTTCCAAATCGAGAAATTTCTTACTCAATTTCTGGCCAGAATTATTAATAGTGTTATAGTTTTGAATTTCACCTTCTTTTCAATGCAAAGTTCCTAATTTTATTCGTAGTTTCTACAAATAGGTCATAAGGATCTTGATCCACTTTTCAGATAGGTACTTTTCTTTTCTATTTTTGTACTAAAGTGGCCTGAGTCACTAAGCTACGACATCCAAGTTTTCTGGGCCTCTATTGTAAAGTTAACCAAAGTTACCGACGATTTTTTTAAATTCATTTGCTACCGTTTCAACGAGGGCTATTTCTAAACTGCACCCAACAAATCGACACTATTTTTAAAACATCAATATCGCTAGGGATACTGTGTGCAAACTATCGATTATTCGATAACAGATTTTTCAGCAATACGAAGTACAGTGCCGGCCGTCCGCGGATATAAAATGCTTTCCAATGCAGCAATTGAAGTGTGTTACCGTGCGCAAGCATAAATTTTCCGTAGTGCGCTATTTGAATTATTGCATAACTTGTAAACACGTTTAGGACAGCCGTGCTTGGAATGCACATGCCGGAGTTTTTTCCTTTTAAAATTAAGCGTGTTTTCTTCTGAGTGTGTGTTGTGAGAATTTCAGCTTTCGAATTTTGAAAAGTTTCTGTCCGAACTCGTGAATTTAACGTTACGTCGTAAATATAGAGTGATTCATTAATAAGTATTACCAAGTTCTCATTATAAGTGGTTTTACAAGTATGCTTTATTAAAAGATTCCTTCATTGTCAGTCTAGGTACTCCAACCCACAACATATTCCTCCATTTTGCGCCAATGACAAGTAACAATGCGGCAAAACTTTAATAAAAGTAGTCGCCCACATGTTGCAAAAATATAAAAGCTAATCTCAAATTATTAAATCTCGTCCAAAGTAAACAGTCGTTACGTAATACCGTCGTAGTTAGCGGTTAGGGTAACGTCTAAAGTGGCTACTCCGCGCTAAGTGATTTTTATAGCCGTACGATTACGTTCCGACAAGCGAAAACACACATTTGTGCTGCCACTACATAATGTGGACTTGCTTGTTTTTCGCTGGATTACCCGTTTAAACAAACCGAGTGGCCGGAACGCCAAATAAAGGCAAACGCTAACCGCGCTGGCGTTATTCTTCCAAAATTAACTCATAACGCCTAGAGCGCGTTGATTTTTTCTGCCGTAATCTGTTTTAATGGGCGAGAGGGCAGTCGCTTTCGAGTATCGGCCGCGGGAATGGGAATCTTTAAATAGTGTACATGCATTTTTGATGTCGTTTTAATGGCACGCCTCGGCCCCGATTGTGGCACAATTAACGTTATAACGAGTTCATTAATGATGTACAGACTGCGGGACGTGCTTTTTATCGAGAGATAAAAATTGTCCAGCGGTATAAAGGACCCACGCAGGCTATTATGCGACTGATTGCTGGTAATGTTTGCTGGATATTATTGCTTGTTTATTTTTAAAGCTGGCCAGCGATAAATGGAATTCTTTGGCTATTCGATTATTAATTTTAAACGTTATTCGTTCCATTGATGCATTCAATTGTTTATTGTTATAGACTACAAAGTCTAGGTAATTCATAAAAGTAAAAGCTCTTTAAAAGGCAATTTAAAAGCTTCTATAAAGAAGCTTTTGTACGCGTGAGTAAGTAAAACTCATTTGAAAACGTTAATCAAAAACAAAACCCGTAAAAGTGAAGCATTCTAATTACAGCTGCTGTAATTCAGAAAAAAAGTAGCAAGACAGAAATAAATTGGATATTTTTCAAGACAAAAAGCTGGGGGAATTTAATAAAAGGATTAAATATGTTACATATGTATAAGTTTAGAGGCGCGGGCACAAAAACAGGAGGTGGGCTGAAATAATAAGTTGAAGTTCATGGTTCGGGCTCACCTGAAGAGATTGGGCACAGGAATGCTTAATATAGTCCTTTACTTGCACCGGGATACTGAATAACATTGCCTACTTTGCCGAGCCACTGGCACGAATTTGTGACTGGTTTTCTTATTATATTATTATCGTGGAACAGGGTTATATAACGGCAGGATAAAGGATAATGCAGCGGATGCTAGTAAATTAAATAACATTTATTATGTGAACATTCTTACATATTTTTCACACTTCATTTCATTTTCTTAAGCGTTTATAGTGGATGAATGGACATTAAATTTTTATCTACAATTTGATAAAATTAGTTCATATTATGTACTTAGTACCTACCCGCCTGCCAAGCGTGGGGATTAAAGCAAAAACCTTTTCTATAGTGGAGGAGGCTCATAGTACAGCAGTGGACTGTAAAGGTCTGATGATGATGATGATGATGATGATGTACTAAGTTTCAATACTACCTAGGTACATTACGTACAATCAACAAAAGTGAGAGTACACATTTTTGTTCCAAAATTACTATATTAATGTCAAAATCATAAGTTTGACGTGTCTGCCGAAAGTTTCCTACATTAATATCTATGTAGGATAAACAAAATAGTTTTATTCACGAATATTTTCCAACTCAGATGCTCCGGATAATTGAGATACTTTATTATTCAGTTAAAGCAGTCGAAACTTCGGGTTCGTAGCGGGCCGGTTGTTTGACAAAAAATTTAAATATTTTTAAATTTGTCGACGTTAGCGGACCGCATCCGCAATCCGGGTAAATAATACCAAGTATCTCCATGTTTACGTTTGGCTGACAGGCATTCATTCTATGCACGGAAAGTTTCCCAGTCGCGTCAGTCCAAACTTCGACCCTGGACATCAGGAGCCGGGATACAGTTTCACAATGGAATAAAGTAACATCGGATGCTCGTTGGAGTTAATAAATAATACAGAAGTGGAGTGACATCCGCAGAGTGCAGCTCCTAAGTCTGTTTTGACTGCAAATATTCCATGGATGTCTGTCTGCTCAGTTCTGTTTGCTGGATGAGCCTTTGAGTAATCAGCGAATCAATGCTTTATTGTCTTGACGCTACGGATTGCCGTTTCTAAAATTTACTGTGGACCTTCGTTTTGATCGGGGAATTGGAATGGTCAACCTGGGACGTTGTTTACGATTGAGGAACATGTATTAGGGGTCAGAGATAATAGGCGGAACAGTTGAATTTGCAAGTAGCCAAATTCAAATTCAAATTAAAATATTTATTTGCACAATTTTGGGTATTTACATTTCAATTGCAAATTGAACTTTTTTTCTTTAGATAATAGAGTTTTGATACATTTATTGCATAAAAGTCTTCTCCGCAAGAAACTAGACACAATACAAAGCCCTAAATGATAGAAAATCTATTGTTTGGGTTTCATCGATAGGGTTCACGGCGTCAATATTTTAAAATACTTTAAGTATTAAAAATCAAATCAAATCGAGTATCAGAATGGCGAAAAAACAATTTGCATTTGATTTACACGATTATTCAAATAACTAAGCGGGCTTCAAATTTGAATACCTTAACTACACCAAAATCTGAACATTTCCCCGATTATGCTAAAACCGATACGGGTAATGATGTTCTGAATTGGCTTCATGGAAACGGTAATTAAAAGCTACGAGATCGTTATGTTGATTTAAACTTTAGTCTATTTAATATACTTTAAAGTTTACTTTTAATGTCCAGAGTTACTAACTTATTTAAATGCCAACTTAAATAGAAAAGTCTTACTTTACTTTAAAGTATTTTTAATTGTTTAGAAATATTATTTCAGTAGACAGTGCGCAGTGTGATACCTCTTTGCCAGCCAGTTATCAAATCATTATTTAATGTCTTACGACACCAATCTAATAATTTTAAATAACCCTAATATTTTTATTTTATTTTTGCAAAATTTCGGCTAGTACCTGCTCTGTGCGTTATCTTTCCTAACCTGCAAGTTTCATAAACATAATATTTTGAAGTTAATCTTATTATTTATGTTTAAACTTTCCAAGTGAGATACCGAGCTGATCTTTATTATTGTGGGGCTATTGTATCAGTGTTTAGGGCCAGTACTCAAACAATGTTTGCCTGTTGAGGCCAAAAACACAAGTATTTCTAGTTCAAGTATACTTTTCAGAATTTAGCTTGGCTTCGTCTTCATTAGATTAACGCTGTAATAATATTACATAATATGTAAACTATGCAAGTTACTGAACTCATCCAGATTATTTTGGGGCCATTGTATCAGCGTTGGGGCCAGCTCGGACGATGCGTAATCTTCGCCTCGCGAGACCACCGGCCACATTGTGCTAATGCCGGCTCGGCTTTTGTGCTGCCCCGAATCGCCTGATAAGCTTAAACTTTGCACCTTGCCTAATCTTTCCTGTCAATTGTTAACTGGCTCGAAAAACGGGCTTAGTCCACTAAAGCAGTCTGTAAGTTATTCTAATCGCATTATAAACTACATAGATTAGACTCTAAGTTGACTTGTAAGCAAATAGAAGGTTTTGATACGTATTTTATTGAATAAGGCTTCTTGAGACTTATGGAAAATGATATTCAAACTTGTTAGGAAGCTACTTTTATCCACTAAGATAATCTACTCCAGAATCCAACTCGCAAATGATAAATCGCGCACACAGCAACAGTTGTCCCTGAACACAAGTAAATAAACAAAAGCAACACTTAAACAAATGTTAACAAAATTAACAGGGGCATTAAGAAAAGAGAACTATGTCGTTAAGGTCCCTGGCAATTGTACTGAGCGTGTAACACACACTGAAGGAAAAGGGCGATGAATAAAACACACGTTAATAGCCGCGCGTCTAACCACACAAAGCGGCCACATTAACGCCTAACGAATAAGGCTCTCTGATGGATAAGATTACGTCTCCTCCACCGTTTGCGCTTCCACGGTATTTAAGAGAAAGTAATATCTGACAAAGTGGATAAAATATACTTCGGCTGCACTTAGGTGCGGGCCCGAGGCCTCAAAAGAGGGCAGTGTGCCGGTTCCCACGCGGCTGCCTATCTCGTGTTACACTCGAAAAGAATCCCATTTTTTTCTCACAGAATTAAACGAGCGATAAAATTCTTGCGACGTCGCATGAAAATGTGCGTTACCTGCCTTGCATATTTATGCGTGCCCCAGTAATGACGTTTGTCGAGCCTCCCTTGCGGGTTTCATTACTGCTTGCCTCTCCGAGCGTTAAAGCAAACCCTACTTTACAAACAATCTGTGTCAAGTGTTTTCCGATCGTGTCGCATCTTGTTTGCATTTTTCCTAAAAGCTGTATCAATTAAAAGTGTCACGGAACTGCGCTATTATTTAGTGACGAATGCAGTTCGTTAACATTTTTTCTGTAGCGTCATCCCTTTCGCGTTTAATAAGCGGCGTGTATACTGTCTCGCTCGCGCCGTAGTCGCTAAGAATGTGGGCACATAAGTCGTCACTTAACATTAAGTCTGGCGTAAGTGTGCAATATCATTTATCTCAGCGCGGGTAAATATTGTTCTTAATTTAATTCAAGTTAGTGGGAGCGCACGTGGATGACGGCGCGCGGCGGCCGCAGTCGCGCGTTGCACATCGAATATTTCAAGGGGAACGGGCTGGAATATGCTCGCAATAGCTCGCCCTAATCTTGAGCCAACTCGAGTGTTGCACCTGCAGCCAAATTCGTTCCAATTAGGAGGAGTTAGAGAGCGTTGCTGAGTGAACAGCAAATGATGCGGTCCCACTTAACGCCCGGCGACACTTACGTTTCGTCTACACGTAAATAAATTTAGTTACCGCTTGCAGTGAGTGCACGTCATTAAACTTTCTTGTCCTCCTGTGAACCGGGTTGTATTTTATTGGCATTTAAGCAACGTTCTCGCAATCAAAATTGCATGTGCAAATTTAATTACGTGGGTATTGTGTGCGGGGGAGCGGTAGGTATTGCTTTGTCGTTTCTATACCGTCGCACTAAAATTTGGAATATGATTTGTAATTCCTTCCACGTGCTTGATATTCTCGCATTGCGAAGTATTAGCTTAAGGTTTGTTTAATTGAATGAATTCAATATCAATATTATTTAGTCAAAGATCTAAGTCCACCAACTTCGATTTGCAAATGATATTGGAATAACAGCAACAATTTTCTATCATAACGAAATAACTTGGATATTACCATTTGCGATATAAGTTTGTAATAGTTTTAGTTTCATAAAAACAAAATCTCACCCATGTGTGTGCCTGCCAACTGGGTATTCTAAATTTATTTGAAGTTTTACCATTGAAATACATTTGGAAATATCTTGCGAAGTATCTTTGAAAAACAAAGTTTTCTTGTTACTGTTTCGGCATAAGTAAAGTCACTCATATCTTACCGGAATATAGGTTACACTGCAGTATACAAAATGTAAACTGCATTAGTAAGGAGAGCATAAACTATCGTGTTCAAGTCAAGGCCGCTTTAAAGACGTATAGCACCGGTATTGACTGTTTGCTTAATATAAAATTTAACGTAATCGACTTTACGTCGATGCCATCGCTTCGAATACATAAAGCGAACATGCTCTTTCCAACCAGTAGTGATATCCCACTAATGTGCTTTCGCCTACAATCTTTTCTTGCGATGACACGCTAAAATTCGCGGGTCGGTTGAAAGAAAATGGTTCGTATTTCGTAGGTGGGGTGGTGGAGTTTGGTTTGTGTTGTGGTGTTTGACTTAGGATAATTTGAAATTTAAAAGCGGCGATGTCAATCTTTATCGTAAGGGAAGTTGTAGGATGGGGAGGGCGAACGCGACTAAGGAGGGTGCGCCACTGCGTCGATTGTAATCACGCAAATGGCTCCATATCAAAATGTCACGTTGCTATCGATGTTTTGCTGTCATTTTTGCGCAGGAGTATACTCTTTTCTTCGGTTCAATGCCAAATTTTATTAGGTCCATTCCATTTCATTTTAAAAACTTTTGAATATTTGTTACTATGACTGTTTGGCACTGATAGGTGGACCAATCTTTCTACGAGTAAGTAAGTATAGCTCGTTTATACTTTTTGATTACCTTTTGGTTTTATTTAAGCACATTTTAGACATAACGCTAGCTTATTTTAATAATTATTCGCTTTATTTTCCTGCAACCGCGCTGTCAATATACCCCAAACCTGCTTTTCACAACAATTACACTAAAAATACTTTCAATAAATATACCTACTTAATGGTAATCATTACGTTTTAAATGTTACACATTTATTTGCGTTCCCTGCGGCTTCTTGATAGAATATCTGTTCTGTCACTGAAAAAATTATCCCCTGGGAGAGGGACTTTCCGGAAACAAAAAGGCTACGACACTTGGGAAGTGTAGCTTCCAATCAGTGGAGGTATTATCAGATTAGAGTCAGTAGTTCCATAGATATATTTAGTATACCTTCACAAATGTATGCCTACAAAGAAATATTTTATGTATTAGGTACATATTTTTTAACCTATTTGGGTTTCCGAGAGTCGAAGCTTTTTTAGTGGGTAAATATTATGCAATAAATATGTAGAATCTGATATAATCCGACCAGTTCAAAATAGGTGTAAAATGAAATGTTTTTTTTTTTACTTTCGCTTCTCTGAAAATGTTTGACCATTTTATTAAACTTCCGAATTTTGATTAACATCATTGTATCTGGAATTTATTTTACATCATTGATTTCCTGAAAATAATTTCCATATGCGATTCCATTTTTTTATTGAAACTTCAATAAGATTTACCATTTCATTTGTGCGTCAATAAAATACCTACTTACATTTCACAGTATCATAAACAAAGATTTAATGAGCTAATGACCAATAAAAACACTAAAACTTGCATGGTATGCTAATCCACCCCTGAACTAGACATTTAAATAAATCCCCCGACTTTAGAAAGACTGTTTGTAAAAGCCATTATCATTAAAACTTCGCGAAACATTCGGCAATAAAAAAAATCACGGAGTCACGTATTTAAACAGAGTTTTGGTGAGTTTCGTTTTATTTTTTCTATCGACACAAGCTGCGTAGGCCACTGAGTGCGATCGCCAGCGTTAAAATAACTCGTTAAAATTTATCTTCGCCCCGCTTAATCGGTTTGGCGCCACCATCTGGGGTTTTATGATTTTTCTGCTTGCTCTGTATATACTTTGGCGGTCATTTTACAGCGATCACAAAATCGCTTGCGTGGAACGATTAAAGCCACACCTTGGCTGGGAAATTAATGGTTAATGTCATTCCGAAAATGATTTAGCTACAGTTTTATATCACTTGTTACCTACCTACAAAAAAAATATGTCATAAACTACGTAAGATGAATTTAGACTGATTGTAAAGTTTTCCATACATTAAAGGTAAAAAGTAAATAAAAGAATACAGAAAAATATATTATTATAAAGTAAATCTTGCTTATAAGTAGGTAACATCATCATCATCATCATCATTTCAGCCATAGGACGTCCACTGCTGAACATAGGCCTCCCCTAAGTAGGTAACAATTAATTCGAAACTCTCAATGTAAGGACTAAAAGTTGAGAGAATAAGCATTGTTGCTTATTTTTAGCATTTATTTACCACAAAAATCAACTTTATATTCATTAACAAAGCGTCTAACAATCATTACTTCAACGGAAAAATGAATTCGCCGTAGAAAATCCAATTTAATCAAATTATGCTGGATTTTCTGCAGCCGCGGTATTCCGTGGCGCACTCTGAAGATAATTAAATAATTAAGAATGTATGAATGACGCTGTAAAGCCGTTTTCCTGATATTGTAATAATGCAGTCCTCTTGGGCGAAATCTTTTAAATTATTCTCTCACGCTTTTGCTTCGTAATTACTCGACGTGGATGCCTACGAGTCGCGCATCTATTGTGTTGTGTTTTATATGAAAAGAACTTTTGGAAAATTTGTTACCAACTTTTTTAAAACCTGAAAAATTTCCCTGGAAAATTACTGGGCGCTGCAGTTTGAGCACAGAGTAATTAATAACGGTGGACTCAGTTTTAAATTACTATGGTAAACCGTTTGGCTTTTATGTTCAGCGGAGTTGATAATTTTTAAATTTACAATTTGTTTCATTTAATATAACAACACACACGGTACTGGTATATACAGCTGTGATCTAGTGGGTTTGAATTACATTAGGTGAACTGGGAGGATTTGAATCAAAAAGTGCAATCTATATTCACATGTCTCTATGTCAGAATGTTATCCATTACGTCATCAATGTTGAGTTGTTGCCTTAATCAACCCTTTCAAACAGCGAATACCACGACGCAAAAAACAAAACACAAACGATCACATTCCGACTGCGGTTGGTGTTCCTGACTCTCTGACATATCTACAGTTAATAAACTGAATGAAACGTATCCCGTTAACAAAGCGCTTAACCGTCCACGACACGGCTGAAAAAACGAGAATTATACTCTAAAATGCAGAAATCGACAAACGCCCAACGCGAGCGAACGTTTTACCTTTAAAATGTCAAAGGTAGCTTCTTTGGGTTTATATTTTGCGTTTATAGCGGTCAACGGCGCGTCGTGGTACGAACAAAAAGTCCGGCGTTCGCTCGCTGCTGCGAGAAAATCTGAGGGCTTAAACAGTCGCACGTATGAAATAGTGGTGCTCGGTTACATGAAAAAGACGGGAGGCGAAATCGAGTGACGGGACCACGGCGTAGGATTTTCAGTCCGATGGTTTTTTGCAGCTGGGATTTTAGGACTGGACATCGCAGCCGCACGGCGATGCGAATTTATCGTGGCCGCTTCTATGGCGGACGTGCGGTCCATGATTAGTTGGGCAGGATCCGCCTGAGCGATTTTTAGAGCGTGCGATAGATAGCGCGGATGGTGCGCTCCAAGTGAGGGGCTTGGAGCTTGTAAATGTTAGTCTTATCGGTACTCTTTGGCTGGTATGTAAAAATATCGAAAGTAAAAAAAAAATACATAAAAAATACTGCCTTTCTTACTATGGTCTAATACCATAGCTGGCCATTTAAAATGAAAAAGAACAAAAACGCTCGTTTAGAAATATCCTTTTATGGGAAGAAATGAAATCCAAGTTTTTAATAAATCGAAAATTTAACTAATTTTCAGTCGTGTAAATGTCACAGATCGCAAATTAGGCTCACTTTATCAGGAAAACATTGAATGAAAAAGACAAATTGACGAATTTAAGTAGAACATATTCAGAGTCTAAGTGAAAAATCCATACAAAGTCCAGAAAAAATCGTTATGCTAACTCTACGTAGGTGAGCTGCTGATCCACACTGCCGCACAATTTATAAACGCAGTAAGTACCACTTACTGCATTTATGATTGTTTTGAATATTCTGAATCCTGACATCGCGATCTATAAGAATCAAAGACCCGTTTTTTTCTATCTATCTTAGAACGGAAGATACATGTTATCATAAACGCAGTAAAGAGCAGATTGTAGGTTTCTTCACATACTATGTTAGCAGTAAGAGCACATAATAACTTAATATTACGTGAATACTCGCGCTTACTTAATTTGCTACACAGTAATAGTGCAGTATGTGCCAATTACATCATTCTTATTATGTTTCTACAATTGTTAAGTTCACCTTGCACATAGTATATGTGCAGTAATTCCACTTAAACACACACTGATATTATGTTTCCATAGGAAAAACAGATGACTTGTACTTAATATTAATGCAGTAATTACAATTATACTGCGTACATACTAAGGATTGTCAGAGTGCTGCCTAGGTGTTAACATGTTATGAACGCAGTGGCTGACTCTTACGTTATTGGAAGAAGTTGAAAACCTGTCCAAATGACAAATCTAGCCGAAGACCCAAGAGCTAGATTGACCCGACACTATACCGAAGATATCCCGGACGTGTCTGTACGAGATTAGAATGGCTCTCAAACAGCTGAAAAACAACAAGGCACCGGGCGATGATGGAATCACGGCTGAGCTTCTGAAATCAGGCGGAACGCCGGTTCTAAAGGCTCTTTAGAAGCTATTCGATTCCGTCATCCTAGAGGGAAAAACGCCTACGGCATGGCACAGAAGTGTGCTGATACTCTTCTTCAAAAAAGGCAACAAAACCTTGTTGAAGAATTTATTTTATACCCATCTCACTTCTGATTCTGTTTTTGAGAGTCATCATGAATGGTTTCACGCGACATCTAGCCTCCCGAACAAATCGGTTTCCGATAAGGCTTTAGTATGATAGACCACATACCTACTTATCTATGGCGGAAAACTGAGGAGAATAATCAGCAACTTTGTCTGGCATTTGTGGTCTATGAGAAAGACTTCTCTCTTCAAGCTACAGTTTCTCCAACAGTGCCAAATTTACTATAGATATTTATAATCGTTGAAGGGCTTGTACGAATAGGCCACAATGTCAGTCCGTCTCCGGGATCAGGAGTTCAGTTGCAGCGAGGGGTCAGACAGGGAGATGTCATATTTCTAAAACTGTTCACTACCACTCTGAAAGATGTTTTCAAGCTTCTGGACTGGAGCGGATTGGGCATAAATATCATCAGCGAGTACATCACCCATCTTTGATTCGAGGACGATATCGTAGTCATGGCTGAGAACGTGGAGGATCTAAGCTCAATCCTCGATTGCCTCAATAGAGCCTCTCAACAAATGGGTCTTTAATGGACAAGACAAAAATCATGTCAAATGCCGTGCTGTACCCACTCTTCTGAAGGTTGGAGACACTATAAGTTGTCTGATGGCCGCTGGGGCAGGAAAGTTCTTGAGTGGCGACTATGAGCTGGAAGACGCAGCTTGGGCAAGCCTCAAACTAGGTGGACCGATGATCTGGTGAAGGTCGCGTCAGGTGCCTGTATGCGAGCGGCACAGGACCGGTCTTTGTGGAAATCCTTGGGGGAGGCCGTTGTCCAGCAGTGGACGTCTTTCGGCTGAAACGAACGACCGAGTCTTTATTTTATTAGATTGGTATATTTAAGATCTAAAAGTGGGTGCCATATCTTAATTTTTGATTTAATAACAAGCGATCTCAGCAATTATTTTGTAATACTTGTTTCATTTACCCCTTGGTCATTTGGGAAAGTTCAACATGAAAGCGTTATTGGCTTATGATAAGCGCAGTATAATTGTATTATTACTGCGCATTTAAAGTTTTGATAAATTATTTTGATTCACACTCCCACTCATAAATGCAGTAAGTTGTAAAGATACGGCGCATATATTACGTTGTAAGAACTAAAATTTAAATCAATCATTTAACACATGTACCGTAAGTAACGAAAACTACTGATAAACGCAGTAAGGAACAATCATACTGCATTCATGGGTAGTAAGTATCGAACGAAAACTTAGTTAATCCATAACATAAACAGTTTTTTAATAATTTTAAATACAAAATATTAATTAAAATACAAAAACCTCATATCAAAATAAACTTTGAGTTTAGCTCTATAAGCCCATATATTTTTTTTTACAAATATTTGCGTAACTAATTGTAGACACCCCAAAATAAAATTTCAACTTTGATCGCGTTTTTCTCGAAACTGTTCACGTGTTACTTACTGCGTTTATAAATTGTGCGGCAGCACACAATATCGCCTAAATATACCTTTATTCGTAAATATACTTACTGCAACACTTCATCTTGTCTAATTACGACTATCTTTCATTTCAGATTGACCCCAAAGTGGCCTTCCCTAGAAGAGCACATCCAAAGGTAAGCATTCATTAAACTTAGATGTACTAAATTGAATACGAAACCCTCGTAATAACTCATTTTAACATTTAAATCGCCACAAAACGGCGCGGACTACGGACTTACGACATATTGTGACGCTAAAGCACACCGCTTCAACGCGGTTTGTGTATTTTCAAACATTTACACAAAATATTATTTTAGGATAAACATAACTCTCCGTGGCTATTAAGATGTTGGCCCACGATGCATAAATAAGTGAGGGCTAATAATTTTGTATGCGGGCAGTGATCTGGGGCGGCCGTATCCTAGATCTTATAGTGATTGAATTGTATTACAAGCTATTAAGTCCATTTCCTACCAGTATACGTTTATTTAATAAAGAAATATTGAATGTATCTTGTTACTGTAGAATTGGGATTATGTTTCTTCGGTTATTGGCTTCCAACTGAAAGTTTTTTCGATTGATAAATCATGTCAATGACTCTTGTTCAGTTTTTGAAGTAAATTGAGAACCTAGATTATCGAAAAGTTTATTAGAGTCAAATTAATTTCTATTTCTATGGTAAAGTGGTAAAAGTAACATAAACGTATTCATACAGTCAGTTCTAGGCAATTTGAAATTTGTGTAAGTACCTACCTTTTGCCATCATAAAGGTCTAAAAGATATACCTCACTAACTGTGCCCGCGACTTCATACGCGTGGACCCTTTTTTTTTTTTTTTTTTTTTTACGGGGAAAAAATGCGTTGAATCGCATACCTACCCTGCGGGGACAGGGTAGGTTATGTGGGGCTCACCACGTCAGAAGGACGTGGCATACCCACTAAAAAGACCCCGGTGCTCCGTCACTCGCCATAAGTGGGAGGAGACTGTGGGTTTCCGGACAAAGCCTTCTCTACCACAGCCCCTCCCGGCGATTGCCCGCCTACATGGCGGGCCCTACAAGCCCCCCAGGACGGGGGGCGACAGGAACAGCTGGAAGCACACAGCTGTTCCCGTCCGACGGTGGTGGTGACCTGTGCAATGCAGGCGGGGGCGCCCCCACGCCCCCAGCCCGCTGGCCATCACCGAGGAGAGGAAACTGGAGGCGATCATATTGTCGCCTCCTCTGACCCCTCCGCCGTCGCCGGAGCGAGGGCGCGTTTGGATCATCCTCGCGCTCTCGCTCCGCGGCCTCCTTCTGAGACATCACGTCTTCACAGAAGGAGGCCATTGCCATCCAGGCCTCGTTGCTGTCCAGCATAGTTTTGACTATACTGGGCAGCACAAGGTCCCGGCCCACCGCCGCGATAAGCGTATTGCGCTGCGGAGCCCACGCCGGACATACCGCAAGGGTATGGTGCGGCGTGTCCTCCGCACCGCCGCGACATGCGTGGCAGGACGGCGTCTCTTCCCTTCCAATGCGGTACAGATATGAGCCAAAGCATCCGTGCCCGGTCAACATCTGTACCAAATGAAAGGAAAGGTACCCATGCGGGCGCTCGAGCCACCTTTCTATGGTCGGCGCCAGCGCATCCAAGGTTCGGCGGCCCGACTCGGCAACGGCGAGGTGGTCTGCCCACTGCTGAACCACAGTTTCGCGAGCCTCGCGCCGAACCGCCTCCCTCTCCTCGAAGGCGGGGCGTTCCCCCCGCTCTTTCTGGGCCGCCATCCATCTGTAAACGGCGGCCTGGACATGCGCTTCCAGCTCCCAGGGAGGGGTCCCCGCCAAGGCGCATGCTGCGTCGAAGCCGACGGTGCGATACGCCCTGGCAACCCTCTGGGCGATGGCCCGTTGAGGTCTCCGGAGGTGGGCCGCGTTCCCCCTCCTGTCGAGGGTATCAGCCCATATGGGAGCCCCGTATAGGGCCATACTTTTAAGAATGCCGGCATAGAGTTGCCGGCATTTCGCCCTAGGACCCCCCAGATTTGGGAGCAGCCACGAGAAGGCGTCGGCTGCCTTTCTTAGGCGCGGCGACAGGTTGGCGAAATGTGCGCCAAACTGCCACCGGCTATCAATGATTAGGCCCAGATATTTGAACTGGGCCTTGACATCGATCCTAACACCTGCCACCATGATATGGGCATCAGGAGGGATCTTCTTACGGGGCCCGTGGAAGTAGATGGCCTCCGTTTTATGGAGAGCTACCCCGAGCCCCAGACGCCCAATTGAGAATGTTACTAGGTATGCAAAATCACTTGAAACCTATGTTACAGTTAAGCTTTTACATTTACAAATACATTAGTTTTTATTTCATTCAAAAATACCCAGTAGTTATGATTTTATAGGCATTCAAAGTTCGCTTAAATATTGAGTCCCGCCGACGGTCACGTGACCCCGTGTGACGTACATTCACAGTGTCCGCTCACTAGAAAACGGATATAAACATACTTAAATACATTTTTTTTTGTAAATACAAACTTATTATACATATTAACACCCAGACCCATCACAGAAATTAAAATTGAACCAAACCCAAACTTGATGCGATTGTGTCGTTTTATTGCGAATTACCTTCCAGCTCCATCATTAGACCCCGATTACTATATAGAATTAAAATACTCATCAATACAAAACGAACGAGCCCAAACTCGATACATTTAAGTCGTTTTATTATAGAGTTCCTATGGCCACCTTCCAGCTCCATCATCAGATCAGCTCCATGTCATCATAATATTGCATGGTCATCCAAATCACATGTGTTTGCGAAATTTCAGCTTAATCGGTTGCCTGGAAGTGGGTCTTAATTCAGTTTGCAAGATTCCACCCATACAAATATGAGCCAGTCGTTGTAATATGACGTCACGCGCATAAAATGGCGGGCCGGCCGCCGCCCGCACTTTTAAAATTCAATATCTTGGAAACTAATTGACGTATCGAAATAATTCTTTCACGTGTATTTTTTATTTTTAACAGAGAATACAGAAAGCTAAAAAACAAAATTAGTGAACATTCTTCATTCTGTTGGCGACCGTTGTGCCACCTGTAGCGGCCAGGCAGGCCGCCTCGTCATAATTCCTCCCCCGGGCAGTTACAAGGGTATCGTCTGCATAGCAGATGATGTCCATGCCCGGAGGGAGGGCGCCGCGCAGGACCCAGTCATATCCGATGTTCCACAAGAGCGGACCAAGAACGGACCCCTGTGGAACACCGGACCTGACGCCATGCCTTCGAAGTTGGCCGGCTCTGTCCACGAACAGTATTTCTCGGTCCGACAGGTAGTCGGCCAACAGACTCTCTAGATAAGGAGGCACCTCGTGGTATCGAAGCGCCTCCAATATGGTGGTGTGGGGAATGGTATTGAACGCGTTGGCTATATCAAAAGATATAGCCATCACGCCATCCCCTACATCAACTGCCTGCTGGACAAGGCCTTTTAAGTGGGACAGAGCGTCAATGGTCGACCGGCCTGCCCGAAAGCCAAATTGGGCCTCGGAAAGATTGGGCCCATTTTCCGTCAAGTGCTCGACGAGGCGATACGCTATGATGCGTTCGAATAGTTTCCCTACCTCGTCGAGCAGGACTATAGGCCTGTATGCAGAGGGGGAGTCAGTTGGGCGGCCCTCCTTGCGCAACAGGCACAGCTGCCCCTCCTTCCAGGGTTTCGGGAATTTTCCGATAGCAAAGCACTGGTCGAAAAGCTCCCGGAACCGACTTTCCAGTTCTGCGGAAGCCAGGGCCACCATCTTGGCCGGGATACCATCGGGGCCAGGAGCCGTCTTTTTGGCGCGGATTCTTAAAATAGCCGCGCCAAATTCCCCGTTTGTGATGGAAGGAGGAGCGTCCTGAGCGGTTGGACTAGCTGCCCTGTAGTGATCGGCCATTTGCGGTGGGATGAAAGAGGCAGGCTGACTCGGAAAGAGCGCCTGCACAACCCTATCCAGCAAAGTCGGCTCCATGATCTCGGTTAGCGGGGGGCCGATAGGGCGTAGCTTATTTCTGGCCGCCTTGTACGGCCTCCCCCACGGATCCTCATCCAAGCTCGCCAGCATCTCGGCTCTAGCCCGATCCTTGGCGGCGCCGATTTCCGTCTTGAAGACCCGTTTCGCCTCCACGTAAATGCTATAGAGGCGGGCCTCATTTGATGGATCTCGAACTGCGCGGCGTCGGCTCCTAGTGTAGGCCCTTCTAGCCGCATTGCAGGTGGTCCGCATCTCCGCCAGCTCCATTGACCACCAATAGACGGCGCGGCGAGGGGGTGGGCGGCGCGATCGAGGCATACTAGCATCGCACACCTCGGTCAGTGATTCCCGTAGTTGGGTGGCCGCCAGGTCGACGTTTGCAGTGGTCGCGGATGGCTCAAACCACGCCTGCACAAAAGCGGCCTCCTTGGCCATCTGCCGGTCAAGGCGGGTGAGCGCCCACCTGGGAAAAGGGGAAGCTCTTGGACGGGCCACTCTCTGTGAATCGTGGTTGGAGACCTCAAATCGGATGAACCGATGATCTGATAGGGTCTCCACCAGTTCTACCCTCCAGTTTTGTTCACGCACGGCTAGAGCGGGGCTGGCGAACGAAACGTCTACCACAGACCCTCCCCGTTGTCGCACGCACGTGTGTATTGTACCTCTGTTTAATAGGGATAGACCACAAGATGCTGCCCATAGCTCGACGGCCTCACCTCTAACATCAGTGGCAGGGTTCCCCCATGCCTCTGATTTTGCGTTCAGATCCCCAAGGAGGGCCACCTGACGTGAAGAGCACCTACGAACTACCGCCCCTAGAATATCAAGATAAGAATCAAATTCGACTAGGGGGCGGTTGGGGGAGAAATACACGCCCACAAGGGCAATCTCCCCCCACGCGGCGGCCACGTATCCATGTCCCCGTTCTAAGAGCGAGAGTGGTGGGGAATTGGTGGAAGGCCGTGGTACAATAGCCACCAAGCCGTCACGGTCACCCAACCAACGGCCGGTCACCGAATATGGCTCAGCAACGACGGCGACATCTATCAGCCACTCGGCCATGGCCTGTAACAGGAGGTCCTGAGCCGACCTGCAGTGGTTTGCGTTTGTCTGCAGAACTGTTCGTTGATCGACTCCAGGCATTATTCGACCATCGTACACTCCTCATCAGCCGCCGGTCGTGCAGCTGCAGCGATGACAGACCGGGTCACTGTCTGTACTTTGCCCCTCTTTGATGGGGGATTACATTTCCTTCCCCCCATTTTGTGACCTGCTGGCCGTCCGCTATCCGCGCACACGGCGCAGTGCACCGCCTTTTCGTCACAGGTGGACGATTTGTGACCCTCCTTGCCACAGCGGTAGCACAGTGCCGCCCTGTCTTTTGACGGGCAGAGCGCGCGGGTGTGTCCGATGCCGTAGCACCTGAAGCACCGCATTGGTGGATCTTCCAGAGCCTTAACAGATACCGAGCACCAACCTATCAAGAGCCGTCCCCCATCTATTATAGCTTTGGAGGCGGTGACCGGGCATTGCAGCCGCACCGTGCCGAGTCCCCCTCGGCTGGGACGGATCTCCCCCGACTTTATTTGGTCCGGAGGGCAGCCTCCCTTCTCTGCCACCTTGGCTACGACCTCGGCTTTCGTGACGGAATCGTCAAGCCCGTTGATAACTAAGGTTATGGACTTATATGGGCGTGCCACTTTGGCAGAGTCCGAAATCACCTCCTTCAATTTCTCGGCGAAGAGGTCCGCTTTTTGTCCGTTTTCCGAGCCTGGAAACTCGAAAATTCGAGCACCAGTTTGCGTAGGGCGACAACGCGCTGGACCAAGTCCCAGTTGAGAAGGATCGACAGCTTCCCGAGCCCGTTTAAGGACAGACTCATAAGTCTCCCCTCTCTCCGCGGCCTCTGCGGTGAGTGTAACCACTACCGCAGTGGTTTTGGGGGGAGCCAGTTTGGCCTTCTTCATGGCCTTCCTTTTCCCTTCTATCTTATTGGCGGTAGGCTTAGGGGCCTGTGGGGCCTGAGCGGGTGCCGCCTTAGCAGTGGGTCCAGACAATTTGGCAGCCTTTCCTTTGCCTTTAGGTGCTGCTGGGACATTAGCTGCCTTCATGGATGAAGGCTTCTTTCGGCCCCTCTTTACTACCTCAGACCACCCCTCGTTTGCGGGAGTGGTTGACGGCAGGAGCACATCCTCAGCTTCTGGCGTGGCCGCCAGTGAATAACGCGCTTCAGCCCTAGCTGAGCCCAGAATGGGTGCGTGGAGCTCAGAAGTCCCCGGTGTAACCGTAGGTGTTGTGGACTTGCGTGCTTTTGCAGCCTTGCCCTTTGCATTCTTCGCACTATTAGGAACCTTGAAGGTTCCCGGTGCCTCCAACTCTGTCTTCTTATCCGACGCAAGCGGGGGACGTGTCCTCTGTTCCGGAAGAAGACGGTCTTCGATGCCTGCAAAGCAGGATCGCACGAAAGACCGTTCCTCCTGGACTATTTTTCTGATCGTCGCCTCCAAGTCCGATTCGGGTGTTGTGGGGGCGAGGGTTTTTGGCCTGGCCCGCCGGACTGGTGGTGGGGCCGATGCGGGTATCGGCTCAGTCTCCATCTGCGGATCTGCAGTCCTCGCCGGAAGGGTCGAAAGCTCCTTGCGGAGTTCTTTGACTTCGGACTGCAGGCGGTTCACTGTGGCCTGCAGCCTTTTGGTTTCGTCGGAAGCCGACCGCTTGCCTATTTCGGCAACTACCGCCAGCATAGACCGTGCGCGGTGGTAAAAGGCCTTTTGGAGGGTTCCTTTGATTTTGGAACATTTCCCAGCGATTTCGCAGATCTTATGCGCGTCCTCTGCCGCAAAGTTCTCTAATTCCTCTAAGGACATATCTACCAAATCGAGTTGCAGGTCGGTACCATACCCAACCCTTTCTCTGGCCGCTCGAGTCCTGCGCTCGTCTTGCGCCACTTCTTCCTCCAGGTCCAACTGGAACTGGGCTTTTTTGGCGACTTCAAGGTATTTTTTGGCCGCGCCAATGTCAGCAAAACGACCAGTGGTCTGGGTACGACCGTGGCCACGTCTCGTTTTCTTTGGTGCCCTTTGGGCGTTCTTGTCTTTTCCAGTGTCCTGGGCGTCGCTGAATGCTGACTCCCAGCCGTCTTCAGTGTCAGTCGCTTTTCTTTTGATTGACGCTGACCTGATGTATTTATTCCGTTCGCTTTTCCCTTCAGATGCGTTGGTAAGCGTGCTTGCATCCGAATCGGAGAGGTTCGAGTCTTGGGTCAAATCCTGTGGCGCCCAAAAGGCGCCAGCCACAGACGGAGCGGCAGCGCGACTTCTTGTACAGGCTGCAGGTGTGCTGCTGCCAGATACTGACGCGGGGGCGTCTAGACGCTCGAGCGTTACTTTGGGGCGTTTGCACTTCTTCTTGGCTTTGGCGTGTGCCTTCTGGGCACAGGCCTCAGCCTCCGGTTCAACGGTGTCCGAACTGCAGGGGTCGGAATCCTTCTGGGGTTTGCGTGGGTAATTGGTTTTGGCGTGTGCCTTCTGGGCACAGACCTCATCCTCCGGTTCAACGGTGTCCGAAATGTAGGGATCGGAATCCTTCTGGGGTTTGCATGGGTTGTTAGTTTTGGCGTGCACCATCGGGGCACAGGCCTCCACCTCCGGTTCAACATCTACCAAGTCGTTGGGCAAGTTCAGGTCCATTTTGAGATTGCGAGAGTCGTCGTAACACGGCCGGAGCCGCGGAGCAGTGTTGGCCCCCCCGTATACATGGGACCGACCGCCTTTTGAGCGGCCACGGGATTCCCCAGCTTGGCTGGGACCCGCCCGGGAAATTAACGAAGTCTTAACACTGTCCATATTGGGTTTACTGCTTTCGGGCGCAGCTGCCCCACCGTTCCATCTTGTAGGTATTATAGGCTTTTCCTTGCCTTGGTCCTGACTTCCGTAGCCAGGACCCCCGGCCCACTCCATTGTGGGTTACGGGTTGCCCGACAGGCCCGCCGAGTTGACGTAACCTGCCGCGCAGGTGAAGAGTCAGCCGCCCGCGTGACAAAACACGCGGACGTTGCCCGGGGTGCACCACGTGGAGGTCCCTCACCATCGCACCCCATACGCGTGGACCCTGTTTTAACCCCCTAGGGGTAGAGTTTCATAAATTGCGTACTTAGCGGATTTCTACCAATACCCTATAAGGGACCTACCTACCAAATTTCAAGTTTGTATGTGTTATAGTTTCTGAGATTTTGTGATTAACCTTTAACCAGTGACACGTAGTCTCACAGGCGTCGCATGTTTTTCAAATTCTTATAATTGACCACTTCCCCTCGCTTGCCGCGACCCAGCGTCTTAGTAGCTTTTGTTTTAGTGCTAAAACGACCACCGAAGAAGACAAACGTGTTATCGGATGTTTTGCACGTAAGTTATACGAATAAGAAAATCGATCGTAGCCTGTGAGGCTACATGTCCCTAGTTATCATACAAAAACTTTTACACTCTACTTTTTATTTTTAGTGCAAATTGGCAGAAAAGACTAGGAGACGATAACTCCAGCCCACGAATACATCAAATAATAAAATATTACGAACAGACGGTCCATAATTTGAACCTTTCGAACCTCGTCAAGGTTCAAACGATGGACCGTTTGTTTCATCCTGAAAAAAGTCAAGCCAAGCGAAGGGCATGCAGTATTTGTCTGCCTAATCTGCCTAAACTACACAGAATGACAGTGTATACAGCGGACAGTGGCGGCGTAGGGGGGGGGGGGGGGGGGTCCGCCCAGGGTGCCAAGCATCAGAGGGTGCCAACGGAGTGACAACTCAGTCGCGCAGAGTACCCACAGGTGCATCTGCATGACAAGGACGTCGCATCTGATATGTCATGATAAGGGGGTGCGTGCGATTGGTATCATAAATCAAGATGATGACTTAGTACTAACATCTTTCGTCTTCGAATCGGTAACCCGAAAATTCTGGGGGACACCAGACCATTCCGGGGTGCCTTTAGCCCCTCCGCAATATGAACACCCAACTTATGGTCTTATGAGGGGTGGGGAGGGGGGGAGAGGGTCGCCCCGGGTTACAACCCATGTTATACCGCCACAGTAAACGTGTGTCGGGGTGTTACAATCCCCATATGTTTCAATGTTCTCGCCGTTTGTGCAAAAATTGCCATTGATTTTATGCCAAATTGAGCGGGTGTCAGAATTTTTATTTTTAGTTTTCAGAAGTGGCCGTTATGTTTTTTCGGTGTCTATATTATTAGATTTTAAGTAAAAAGTATTAAATTTGACATATAATTTATATAAAGTCTATTAAAATGCTAAAAAAGGACTTCATGTCAATTGAGGCTGAAAATTACCACTAATTGGTAATTATAGTTTTTTTCCATGTAATTATAAAAAAATGATTGAATTCATTTACGTTTGCATTATTGACATAACAATAATTAAATACAAACACAATTTTAAATCATACACATGCAATTTTGCATTTTTTTATTTATTTCGAAGTAGTAGCCTGTGAGACGTCATGTCCCTTATAGTGTTATACAATTGTCATGTCACTAGTTAAAGGTTAACCAGTGAGTGGTATTTCGTTTTTGTTTATAGAAGACTAGCTTTCCGCCCACGGCTTCGCCGGCGTGGTATTTTTCGGATTTTTATATAAGCTAAGACACTCAGCAATAATGTGGCTTTCTATTGGTGAAAGAACTTTTATAATCGGTTCAGTAGATCCCGAGATTACCCCTTACAATTTAACAAATATACAAACGCACAAACTTTACCTCTTTATAATATTAGTATAGATTTGCGTTAATTATTGTAACCACCAACATTACATAGTTACGCCAACTTAGTTTGGTAGATCATCACCACGTACGGTATTTCATTACGTAGCATAGTTTCAAATTCCTCTCAAAGCGAACACGTCAAAAACCGCAGAAAATGTTCGTAGACAATAATTTTGAATTCGCAACCAAATGTGGGGTTTCACTCGCGAGTGAGTTGGACAATCAGCCCCCGTATTACGACTTCTAGTGGGGGATTGTTCTAGTGTGCTTGCAGACTTAATATTTCATTTTGTGTTTTAACTGCAACGTTTATAAGGTTTATTTAAAGTGTGCCGGACGGTATGGGGTAGCAACCCTGTGCGGACCCTGAATACCGTACGCCGACACGGCGCGATGCGGGGTGCAGCGCGAGCGGGAGAGCGAGACGAAGGGGGCGGGGAGCGCAGAAATAATAACTCGGTTGTGGTTGAGACTGTGACCGGTTCCTCGGAGCAGTGGCGAGAGCTTGGTGTTGTAGCTTGTTGAGGAGAAAACGCGGAACTGACTGGGTCCGGATGGCACCCCGATATTTATTTACTTTCATTAGAGTGAGAAAACCTAGCTGCCTCTCGCTCTAATGAAACAGCAAATCTATTGCCCTCTCTGTCTAATTTAGACCCCCCCTGGGCGGCAATACCGTATAGAGAGCCTGTTTTTTATCTATTCGGTGACCTATTTTTTAACTATGACCTTGACCTAATTCTTATCGGATTCTAATTAGCTCTTCCACTATTCTTTGGAATCTATGTTATTTATTTTCAGACAAATTACTTCTTACTATTCGATAGGTAAATAAAGGTACACAGGTACAGGGTTAATTACTAATAAAGTATTTGTACAAAAATTAGGGCTCATTTGGCCACACTATTTCACATTAATTGCCTTTATGGCTAATTAAGATTATCACCAATTAAAAGTAAATAACTATAAAGATCTACACATAATTATCTATCTAATTTACATATTATAAATATGACTCGACATACATAACTAGACGAAATTACAGGTTTAATCAATATACATAAAACAAAGGGCTATCAAATTATACATTTCTATGGTTTTCTAAAATAAACTATGATTTATACATCTCCAACGTCCCACATACGCCTATTAATCAGTAATTAAGGACTCGACACATTACTAATTGAGAACCAACTAAGAGAAAGTGGACTGTATTACGAAGTTATCGATATTTAAACTATACAAACTTTATAAAACGAAATAACTATGAAACAACTATGAAACAAAAACGAAACAATTATTTACAGCTATAAGTTTCTATTCGGGGCCGTCCGTCGTGCACATTCTCCCGCCGTGTAGCGCTGGTTGACTCGGCGCTACACCTCACTCGGTGCCACGACGGTCGATGTGGGCAGCACGACGAGCTTCTTGGTGGGGCGGCGCAGGACTCCGGTGCGGGTGGCGACGTCGGCGGCGCGCACGATGCCATCGCGCCCAGGGTAGACTTGGACGACGCGCCCCCGGGGCCACACGTTGCGTGGCAGGTTGGAGTCGGCGATGAGCACGAGGTCGCCGATGTTGAGCGGTGCTCCGCTCCCGTGCGGCTCCCGCCGGTGTTGGAGCTCCGGCAGGTACTCTCGGACCCAGCGGTCCCAGAACTCGTCGGCTAGCCGCTGAGCTCGCCTCCAGTGGTGGCGGCTGGCGACGTCTGCTTCGGTGAACGTCCCCGGCTGTTGGATGCGGCCCGACCCCCCGAGTAGGAAGTGGTTGGGGGTCAAGGCTTCGGCGTCGTCGGGGTCCACTGACACGTGGGTCAGTGGTCTGCTGTTGACTGTGTATTCTGCCTCGCAAAGCAGAGTGGCGAGCGTCTCTTCGTGGGGGTGACGCTCGCGCAGGACGGTACTGAGGGCGTCCTTGACGGACCGGACGAGGCGTTCCCACGCCCCGCCCATGAACGGTGCGCTCGGCGGTATGTAGCGCCATCTGATGAGGTGGTTGGCGGCCTCCTGCCGGCTCGCCTGGAGGGCGGCCCGCTGGAGCTCGACGTCGGCACCACGCAGGTTGGTGCCGTTGTCCGACCAGATCTCTGATGGTTGCCCTCGGCGCGCCATCATGCGGCGCAGCGCGAGGACGGCGGAGTCGGTGGAGAGTGAGGCCGCGACCTCCAGGTGCACGGCCCGGGTGGTGAGGCATGTGAACAGCGCCACATACCGCTTCTGGTGTTGTCGGCCCACGGTGACTGAGAGCGGCCCGAAATAATCGAGGCCGGTGTAGGTGAAGGGCCGCTGATGGTGAGCGAGGCGTCCCGTCGGGTGGTCGCCTGTCGGTGGTACTGCGGCCACCGCGCGCCGAATTCTGCACTGCTGACAACTTTTGATCACGCTGCGCACGATGGGACGAGCTCGGATCACCCAGAAGCGTTGTCGGATCTCGTTCAGGACTGTCTCCACGCCGCCATGGTGTAATTTCTGGTGCGTCCATGCCACGTAGAGTTTGGTGTACTGGTGGTTTCCATCCAGCACAATCGGATGCTTCTGTTCTTCAGCGATGTTTTCTGCGGCCGTGATTCTTGATTTCAGCTTAATCACCGGCTCGCACGGATCGAAGGCCAGCGCGAGTGAGCGCAGCCGGCTGTCATTGGACACTGCTTCTGTCTTCTTTAAAGCTTCTAATTCGGCGCCGAACGCTTCCTGCTGCACGGCGCGCACCCACAGCTCCTCCGCCCACACGATGTGCTCGGCGGCCAACGGCGGTATGACGTCTTCTGTAAGGACGGCTCGGCGCGGCGTGGGCGGCGCGGTCGGCTTGGCGACACGGCGCCACGTCGGGTCGGCTTCGGTGTTTCGAGTTGTCCGCTTGTAACTGTTGACGTTGGCGCTCTGCGGGCGCGCCCGGCGCAGCGGGGCACGGAAGCGGTGTATCGCCTGGAGGACTCTCGCCGTGGCGCGTATCAGGCGCAGCCACGACGAGAACCTGTGTGGTGACGGTAATGCATCGGAGACTCTGGGCTCGACGATGCTTGATGCGACGGAGTGGGTCCTCTCTTCTCCGGTTGGGGCCGCCTGTTCTATTTTCTCGGCCGGCCAGCTGTCAGCAGGCTCATACAGGAACTTCGGTCCCGTGAACCACCGATGATGCTGCGTAAAGTTGACCGGCGCTCCTCTGGTGGCGTCGTCAGCCACATTCTGTTGGGTCGGCACCCACCGCCACTCCTTCGCCTGTGTGTCTTCCTCTATTTCTGCCACTCTGTGTGCGACGAAAGGCTTGAAAGAGCGGGGTCCCGCCCTCAGCCACGCGAGTACGGTTTTCGAGTCGCTCCAAAAGACTCTTCTGTCTGCCTTCAGCTGGTATTCGTCGGCGGCGGTGCGGGCCAGGCGGCAGCCCAGCACGGCGGCCTGCAGCTCGAGCCTTGGGATGGACGTCAGCTTGAGGGGCGCCACGCGCGCCCTGGCGGCGGCAAGCGTCACGTGCACTCTACCGTCTTCGTCTTCAGTGCGCCAGTAGACAGCAGCGGCGTAGGCCTTCTCGCTGGCGTCCACGAAGGTGTGCAGCTCGCGTCGGGTCGCCCGGCTGTAGCCAGGGTGACATCTTGGCAGGTTGACGTCTCGGATCGCGGCCAGCTGCCGCACCCACTCACTCCAGCCCGTCGACAGCGGCGGCGGCAGGCGGACGTCCCAATCGACGCCTACGCGCCACGCCTCTTGTAGCAGCTGTTTCGCTACGATGGTGATGGGGGAGGCGAGGCCCAGCGGGTCGAACAGTGACATCACTGTCCGCAGAGCCTCCCTCTTCGTCGGAGTTTGCCCGCTGTCGACGTCAGGCACCCGGGCGAAGTTCAGATTAAATCCCAAGGTGTCGCAGGTCGGCCTCCAGGTGAGGCCCAGGACCTTCTCTTCGATGTCTTCAAGTGTGACGTCCCGAGTGGCGGCAGCTTCCGCCCGATGGACTTCTAGTACTTCGGAGCGATTCGAGGCCCACTTGGCCAAATGAAAATTGGCATCCGCGTGCACTGTGCGCACGTCGGTGCTCACTCTAACTGCTTCTTCAACTGTTTCAAAACTCTGGAGATAATCATCCATGTAGTGATGACGCACGATGGCTTCGGCTGCGTCCGGATGGTCGGCCCGATGACGCTCGGCGTTGTGATTCTTGACAAACAACGCCGTGCACGGTGAGCAGGCTGCTCCGAAGATGACCGACTTCATCCGGTACTCTGTGGGCGGTCCCTCCCGCCGGTGTGAGCGCCACAAGAAGCGCAGCGCATCTCTATCTTTCTCGTGCACTTGTATTCGCAGGAACATTTCTTGTATGTCCGCGGCGACGGCGACGGCGTGCTGGCGAAAGCGCATCAGCACCCCCGGCAGCGACTGCAGGAGGTCCGGACCCGACAGCAGGTGGTCGTTCAGGCACGTACCCTTCGTGCGAGCGGCGGCGTCGAAGACTGGCCTCACCTTCCCGGGCTTGGCTGGATGGAGCACCGGGAAGTGAGGCAGGTACCAGATGCGCCCGGTGGTCGATGGTGCGGTGGCGGCTTCCTCTGCGTATCCTTTTTCTATCAGCTGTGTCATCTGCCGCTCGTACGCCGCCCCGAGCTCCGGCTGCTTGTCCAGCTTGCGCTCTGTGCTGTGTAGGCGCGTCAAGGCTTGGTCGTAATTGTTGGGCAGCTCGGGGTGGTCGGTGGCCCAAAGTAGGCCCGTTTCGTAGCCCGCTGTCGGCAGCTTGATGGTTTCACTCTCCATAATGCGAAGCGCCCGCTCTTCGGGGTCGGCGCGCGTTTTCTTGGGCGTCACGCCCAACGATTCGATTGCGAAATGCTTCTTGATCATTTCTTCTATTCTGTTGTCGCTCTCTTCATTGAGCCTGTATACGTGGTGGACTGTGTGCCCCAGGCTCCGGCTGCTTGAGCCGTGGAGCACCCACCCCAGGGGTGTGCGGGACGCCACCGGTTCTGTTGCGGCGCCACGTCGTACCTCGTTGGCCAGTAGGAGTTCCCAATTGTCCTGCCCGATCAGGATAGTGGGCCGCGCCTCCGCATACCGCACTCGCGTTTCGATATCTTGAAGATGTTGATATTTTGACAAGTCTCGGTCAATGTGCTGGGCCGCCAGTCGTAAGTTCTTGATAGTGCGGCCTCGCAGGGAGTGCTCTTCATCCTGCCCTCGTAGCACAAGTTTCACTCGTCGCGAGTCGGTACGCGTGACGCGGGCCCCCGCTATAGCTTCTATGCTCAATGGGTCTATGGGTCCTGTAGCGCCCGCGCGCTTAGCCAGGTCTTCGTCTATGAGTGTGACTGTCGAGCCGTCGTCTAAGAGTGCGAATGTGTCTATATTGGCCTTGGGGCCCACCACTGTCACTGGTAGAATTTTGAGGAAACTTACGGTTGACTTTCCAGATGAGTTTGCTGCTGTCACTGTTTCACTCCGGCTGGCTGGCACTTCGGGTCTCTTGAAGTGCAGTAATGGGTGGTGGGTCCTCTCACAGCCGTCCTCTCCACACTGACGGTCTTCACACTTATGCCCCCCTCTCCTGGGGTTCAGGCAACGGAAACATAGTCGATCCGCTTTCGCTATGCTCCATCGTTCACTGTTGTTCGCACGCACAAATTTTCTACATTTGTCGGCACTATGGTTCGGTAAACTGCACACTGGACACTTTTCGCTTCTGTTGTCGCACTTTTCGCTGTCACTCCGACTGTTGTAGGCGCGCTGCGGCCGGTTGCGTGGCGCCGCGCGCTGCTGCTGCTCCTCGGCGCCGCCGACGAGCTCGGGGTCTGCGTACTTCCCGCACGCCTCCGCCTCCCTGGTCACGAAGCGGTGAAGGCGCACGAGGTCCGGCTCCTCTGGCGGCTGGTCCCGGCTGAAGTCGAACCACCGGTACCGCAGCGACGGTGTCAGCTTCTCTGTCACTTGCTTGACCACTTCCGGGTTGTACATGTACTGCGGCTGCTGGAGTGCGCGGAGTGTAGCGACGCTGTTTTTTATTCGACTCGCGAACTGTATTATGTCCCGTGGCGCATCTGTAGGCTTCTGTACGTTGCGAAGTCGTTCGATCTCGGCGAGCGCAATCGTCTCCGGTCTGCCGAATCTTGTCTCGAGTTCGCCGATTATTTCCGCCGGGCTAGTGTTTACTATGAGTAAACTGCTAACCGCTTCCTTGGCTTTTCCTTTCAAAGCCCGTCGCAGGCGGGCTGTATTCTCGATTTCTGTGAAGTATCTCTCTGTTTCTTGATAGCCCGCTCTGAAGGCGAGCCAGTCGAGATGCGAGCCCCCGAAGGGCATCAGTTCTCCGATGAATCGCGGCGTGGCCCCATGTGGGCGCGCGGCCTGCGCGATGGCGGCCGCCAGCTCGTTAAGGTCGAATTGTCCCTCGGACCGATGATACCCCGTTGCTGCTGGCGGCGGCTTCGATGACGACGATTGCTTCAACTGTACGCTGTGCGGCGGCGCCACGCCCGATAGCGGCGCGGCGAGCTGCTGTGCGATCGATACGCCGGTCGGCAGCGCGTGTGGCGCGCCGGGTGGCGGCGGTGGTGCGTGTGACACGCCGGGCGGCGGTGCATGTGGCACGCCGGGCGGCGGTGCTACGCCTGTAGACTGTTGCGGTGCACTGAGCGGCGCGGCGGGCGGTGGCGGCGGCACTGTATTCAGCCACTCGGCCACTCGCGCCTGGCCCAGCGATTCACCCGATGCGACCGACTCGCCGTCCTGGCTGTCCTCCTCCAGGACGGCAAGCCTGGCCTCTTCCAGCTCCAGCTTGAGTCTGGCTATCTTCTGTTTGGCGCGCGCGATCCTTCGCGCGCGGTCGGATTTCGTCGACGACGCTCTTGCTGCGTCGTCGTGCTGCTGTTGCGACGACGGTGGTGGCGGTGGTGGTGGCGCCTCCGACGGGGAGCCGGGCGGCTCGATATGCCGCACCGGTTCCGGCGCTGACGGCCTCGGGGCCGCCACTGACTGTGACGCGGTCGCGGGAGCGCTCTCCTCAGGGCGCTCCTGTGCCTCGATCGGCTCCGCGGGTCTGCCTCTACTCCGAGTCACCGGCATTTTACTACGCTCCCCTTGCTTCCGGTTATGAAGCCGATGAAATTTCCCACTCGCTTTTGCTGCCGAAGTGTCCAATCCGGCTCCGAATGGACCAATGTGCCGGACGGTATAGGGTAGCAACCCTGTGCGGACCCTGAATACCGTACGCCGACACGGCGCGATGCGGGGTGCAGCGCGAGCGGGAGAGCGAGACGAAGGGGGCGGGGAGCGCAGAAATAATAACTCGGTTGTGGTTGAGACTGTGACCGGTTCCTCGGAGCAGTGGCGAGAGCTTGGTGTTGTAGCTTGTTGAGGAGAAAACGCGGAACTGACTGGGTCCGGATGGCACCCCGATATTTATTTACTTTCATTAGAGTGAGAAAACCTAGCTGCCTCTCGCTCTAATGAAACAGCAAATCTATTGCCCTCTCTGTCTAATTTAGACCCCCCCTGGGCGGCAATACCGTATAGAGAGCCTGTTTTTTATCTATTCGGTGACCTATTTTTTAACTATGACCTTGACCTAATTCTTATCGGATTCTAATTAGCTCTTCCACTATTCTTTGGAATCTATGTTATTTATTTTCAGACAAATTACTTCTTACTATTCGATAGGTAAATAAAGGTACACAGGTACAGGGTTAATTACTAATAAAGCATTTGTACAAAAATTAGGGCTCATTTGGCCACACTATTTCACATTAATTGCCTTTATGGCTAATTAAGATTATCACCAATTAAAAGTAAATAACTATAAAGATCTACACATAATTATCTATCTAATTTACATATTATAAATATGACTCGACATACATAACTAGACGAAATTACAGGTTTAATCAATATACATAAAACAAAGGGCTATCAAATTATACATTTCTATGGTTTTCTAAAATAAACTATGATTTATACATCTCCAACGTCCCACATACGCCTATTAATCAGTAATTAAGGACTCGACACATTACTAATTGAGAACCAACTAAGAGAAAGTGGACTGTATTACGAAGTTATCGATATTTAAACTATACAAACTTTATAAAACGAAATAACTATGAAACAACTATGAAACAAAAACGAAACAATTATTTACAGCTATAAGTTTCTATTCGGGGCCGTCCGTCGTGCACATAAAGGTTGAACTCGCTTTTCGGCAGTAAGTACCCAGTAGAGTCAATGGATAGATGAATAAAGTATTTTTTCACAGATTAATAGTAGGATAATGTCACAACTGTCAAATATTTTTTAGCGATTAAATAAAAAAACTAACGATGGCTTATGTTTGGCTTTGTCTGAGTGACAATTTTTACCTTGTTTCTCCATCAACAAAGTAAGTATCTACTATTTGTTAAGCAAGGAAAACCTGATTGTTATTTGCCATGATTTTGGATATGTTTTAGCTATAATTTTAATCTCAGAAAAACGCTGTTGGTTTTCTTAGAAAATAAATATTACAAGATCTAGATTCCTATGATGATTTGTTAACGACAGACTTATGAGGAATTTGCGTTCTTACAAGACCCTTTTGGCACAAATGTAGACAACAACGCAGCAAGTCCAGAATAATAAATATATCTTAGTTGAGAGAAAATAATTAGAAAATCGTTTTAAAATTTAATTGTAATTTGTGTCGCTCGCTTATCATTATCCAGCACTAACAAAGTATTCCATGGTTCAAATGGCTGGGGAACCCTTCTCACCCTTGACAACTGTATCAAACTCAGCCAGAAATACAGTTGCAGCTGAACTGACAAGGCTTACGTACGTCATTACTATTATTACTCGAAAGTTCGGTATCAGTCTGGCTTGGCAAACTCCCGCTACATTCTCAGTGTTTAGTACAGACGGTACATCAAGCTAACTGGCATCTTATGCAGCTATAATAGATGTTATTTTGCATCGAAAAGTTTAGTCTCTGATGTGCGGTCGACCGTACAAATTAATATACGGATCCCGTTTTTGAGTGCTTTACCTATTTGAAAACCAGTCCAGAGATAAAAATTTAAAAATGCCTCTGCAAAATGAAATGCTAAGCTGATTTATGCTTAACCAAAACACAACTAGGTCCTTTGAAATTATTAATACTGTTTCAAGGTAACTGAACTTCAGTTTTTCAATTACGCCCAGTCATTACAAACAAAGCTTCGCATTACACGTAACCTAGATTAGCAGCGCAAACTGCAACAAAACAAACGTGGAAACTGAGCTCGTGTTTGTCATATGAAACTCTTTTATCTCAAAAATTGCTTTCAGCTCTGTTGTGGCGCGGTATGTGTAAGTTATCACCAGTCTCAGTGTACCGCATTCAATGTAAATTGGAGACAGCCGACTCGGTCGGGCGACCGCTTCGTGCCGTTTTTACAGTCAAGTAGCTGATACTTGAGGTTTTATTTAACCCGCCACTGGTAGTTAGGAAGCACTCGCTTTTGTATTTGAATCGTTGAATACTAAACAGTATATACAGATTTTATTTGCATTGCAAAGCTCATATTGATGCGAAAAAATTCACGAATTATTACATTTGCGCGTCACAAAATCCGCGGAAAGAGTCGGCACGCTACCTCCTTCTTTTTATGGACATTAAATGTGATGGATGGCTTTAAAGCATCACGTCATATTACTCTATCCGGCGGCCAGTGCGGCGTTGCGTGGCGGTCAAAGGGGATCCGGCTACGCGAATTACATGAATACATTAAGGGGCACTGCTCCTACATGTTACACTGTAATGCTCACGAATAAATTTAGACCATGCTCCTTCATCACCCAACGGCAACTATGTATGTAAATGACGACCCTATAGATCCGCCCACGATAACCAAAACGATTTTCGACCGACACCTGGCCAGGTGAACAAAATTAATTCATTTAGCCACCAAAAAAGCAAAGTTTACATTAACTTCCAACTGTTCGCTGACATAAACAATTCCCTGGGAACGGAGATAATAAGTTTTTTGTTCGTCTAATTAATTGCGATGATAAACGACGCACAAAATCGGATGATTTTGTCAGTACTTGCGGGGGCGAAATTCAAATTTCTGATTATCGTTTGTTGCCGCTTCTGCTTTCCCTTCTTACGCAAACAATGGAAAAAAAAGGGGACACCGCTCTCCCGGCGCAAGCTAAGAACAAAACAAACGAATTTTTAATATCGTCTTTATCGATAATTGAGACTCTCGCGAAAACCTCTTATTTTGAAAACTTTTAGAGACTGTGAAAGAGGAATCGTGAAAGAAAATGGAATTGGAAGAAAAACTTTTTTCATCTTCTTTGTTTGACATTGACAGTCACTAAACTTTGTATTTTCGCAGTGGATCTATTTAATTTGGGATTGAATCAGCATTTAATTGTCTAGTTACTGGCAGATGACACCGGACGATATTGAATTTTTCTTTAAAGTTGTTAAACGCGGAGTGTAGTTGAACGTTTAACGGTGGGTGATATTTTAAATGCTTTTAAACGTGCAGTGTAATTTCTTGGGTGGTTGTGGGAACGGTAGCGGAGAACAAAGGCCAATATGTCATCTTGGCGAAGTTAATTGACGTGGCTTCCGCCAGACACGGCGGAGCGCAAGCGTCACCGTTTCCCGGCTACATATTTATATGGAGCTAACCTCGGTATGAAATACCTATGCTCAATTTAATACCAGTGGTTTCTTGGGATCCTCATTTTAATTTTGTATTACAACTAGGATATTGTTTGAAAATTTGTCTCTAAAATAATTTCGTTTGTTACCTTCTCTTCGTTCAATTTATAATTGGTAGACAAAGAAGAAAAAGAAAGACGAGACGAGAAGGGAGACGAGGTACTTTTTGTCGCGTAGAATGATTTTCAGGGGTGAATAGGTTTGTAATAAGGAATCAAGAATTGAACAAAGTTTGAACAAAGGTTCATGTTGGATCTCTTTGGCACTAAACAATAATTCCAGTAGACTTTCCTGTAGGTCAAATATATTGAGCATGACTCCAGCGATTTGCCCACCTAGCTGGAGCCACTTCAAAAGGTTTACGTGCACTTCTGGAATGTTTGTCCAAAGTTTAACCGTCGTAATTTCAATTAAAAAGCTTAAATCGGCCTCGGAACAGCCAAAATCGGTGGCATTTGTAATCACGCGGCGTGAGTTTATACTCTTTAATGGACTTTGGGGAAGTAGTTCCAACTCTCCTTACGGCTAAGATATTTGAGGAAAAACTACCACCCACCGCAGTAAGTGGGGAAGTTACCGAACTATGGGTATACTAGCTTTTGCCGCGGCCTGCCCGTGTCTAATTTAGTTTGTCTTAGATCTTTAATAATTAGCAATAAATAATGTAGTTTCATCAAAATCTTTTCAGTAGTTTTTGTATGAAATAGCACAGAATAATAATAAGTACTACGTACAGAAGTTTTACTTCGCGAAGGTATTTAAAAAAATGTATGCTCAATGTCATTAACAATATGGTGTAATTTAGCCTGTCTCAAGAGTCAAGCACCATTTTGTTGACAAACGTCAGTGATCGGCACTGCGCCGAAGCTATAGGGCTGACTTCGGTAAAATGATGTGACGTGAGGTGCCAAACTGCGGAAAATGGCGGAGGAAATACATGATTTAGCATGAATTATCATGAATAATATTAACTAGGTACTTATTTACCTCTCAGTGTCTTGAGGCAACTTAAAAAAGTACATTCTGTGTTTTTATTATTATTTAGGCAGTTAAATACTGCACAGTATTTAGTACACCATTTTCTTTATTTTCTTCCATCATACACAAGAATACGCGTGCGTGAGTCAAGGTTCGCTCGTATGTGAAGCTTTGTCGAATAGTATCCTGTAGGTGGGCCATCGTGCGTGTTTTGTTTTCGATTTAAACTCGCGGAGATGAACAGGCCTGGAAATAGTAACAAACATTTTTACAAATTTTCACAATATTGATTTTAGTAGGGTCTAGTAGGATAGTCTGCGTCAATGGAAATTGAAAGTTTTGTATCTAATTGATTAAATGTCGATTCAAAACAAGATTAAACTATTTTAATATCAACTTTGATTTAGTTATAATTTAACAATAGATAGATAGGTGTCAATGTCATTCGATGTCATTTGTCACAAAAATTGCCAGTCTCTATTGACACGGTATACGAGAGCGTGGCGCGTCCGCAACGCGTCCGTGGCGTGTGGCGTGACTCCGCGCAGACCACTACGCGATTTTACGTGTTTCATTAAACGTTTTGTCGGTGTAATCGCAAGTAATTTAAGTGAAGAGAGCCGAGCTTCCGACTTTGTAAGTATTTTGTGTTTTCTTTTTTAATTACTTCGTTTTAACTTTGTTGTTCGGCTTTTAAAAGCTGACTGACAGCCAAATAACAAACTTCCTTATAACTATTTAGGGAGGATGTAATGAAAATGAAGACTTTTATACGATAGCGCTTCGCCGAATCGGTAATTTTGTTGTAAACATTATGTCCATGCGATCACGTAGTCGTTAACCCCGCTGCAGGAGTTAATTAACATCATTAGATAATGCCTTTCCGTTTTAAAGTTTTTCTTTATTTTTAATTACGCGTTTAATGAACCATTACTTCAGCGTTTTGGGTCTGATAATGTAAATAACTTCAGGATTCCGTAGACATTTCATACTGGCCCTTACCCAAGGCTTCACCCGCGTGAAATTTTGTCTGTCACAGAAATACTTTATCGCGCGCGTCCCTGTTTCAAAAACAGGGATACAAACTTATAATATTATGTCCTTCATCGGCACTCAAACTATCTCTCTACCAAATTTCATTCAAACCAGTTCAGTGGTTTAGGCGTAAAATCGTAACAGACAGAGTTATTTTCGCGTTTAAAATACCAGCAGGGATTAAAAACATTTTAATTACTTAAATCAACGATTTTAAAGACAAGCGACGAGTATCATTTTAAATATCCAATGAGAAAATTAAACAGCCAATCAAGATCGCCCACTTATAGTCAGATTTACGTCCAATATCAGTTATTACCGCAGTAAACAGCTCATTACGAGATGAGAATGTAATTGAAAGTGCCGGCCTTTATGCGTTGCGAAGCGATGCGGATGATATGGGATTATTTTCTGCACTCAGGAGAGTTTGTTGATATACGGTTGGATTTTGCACTCTAGAAATGAAATAGAATAGAATAGAAATCGATGAGACCTTAGATTAGTAAAGCCTAGATAGATAGTAAGCGCAAGAAAGGTGAGGCAAAGGGGACCTTTTTACCCGACTGCGCCAGAAGAAGGGGAAATGTTTTTTCCCTACATTCTGACAGCTAACAAAGTCAAACACAACTGAAAACGTGGAACATGGAAGATGAACATGGAAGATGAATTTGGATGACATTATTAATATGATTTGAGCTTTATTTTAGAAGAAACGCTTGTATAAAATCCACCTTTGCTTCATTAATCTAAGACTGACCATATTCAAATTTTATCCTTGCAATTTCATGCACATTAACCATTAGAGTCTTGCCATTACAGACAACGCTACATCATTCTTTGACACAAGATCAATACTCAAACTTGAAATGACAAAACATAGTGCATCCAAAATGAACTTTGAAAGTGTAAAGTTGTTATTTCCAACGAGTGTAACAAAAAATCCTGCAACTAGCTAACTCAAAAAGTTTCAATTACCTTTTCACTTAACAAATGAATATGTAAAAGCAGATTCACAAAATACTGAGGCACTTATCATTTCGCTGGAATATTTAAAGCGGCATGTTTCAATGAAAGTAGCTCTAATTTATAAAATTGGCACCAAACCAGCTTTCCTTCTTGATATCTGCTCATGGAGCCATTAACTTTATATATGTATGTACATTGATATGGCTGAGCCGCTACGAATTGTTTGATTGTGATGTATCATGCGATTGCTAAGTGTAAATAATTTAGCAATAATCCTTATTAATACTCAAATCTTTAGCTATGTTAACAACGATAAATCAGACTTGAAAACCAATCCAAACACAGTGGTTAAAGCAGTGACATGAGCCATATTTTTTGGGTTCAAATCCAACTTAAAATAAGGCTTTCAAAGTACAAAATCCTGAAACCCAACAAAATACATTCGCAGCAAACTAAAGCTAAATTAATTCACGTCCAAAGTGCCAAAGTGCACCTGAATAATCTCTAAGTCCTGCATATTTGCATAATTGCCGCATTGTAAACAAAATTTCTAAAAGTGTTCCTTACCCACAATTTGAATGGAATAAGGTATTTCGCACGCTAGTCAACTTTACGAATGGCGTGACGATGCAAACTTGCGGCAAAACATTGTAACTTTTATCCTGTTTTCACGTGGAAATTTTTCAAACGCTCTGCCACCTCAAGCAGCCAAACAATTGATGTGATTCTTTCTTGTTACTTTTTAAGAGTTCTTCACTCAATCCGCTTATTTTTAAGCTTTGTTTTTAATTTTGTTACGGCAAAACATTTTTTTTTGTAAATTGTAGACAATTACAATGGACAATGCCTTAAAAATAACCAGATTACAAAATTGAGTATTTTTTTATTAAACGATAAAAAATTAAATAACAGATAATGTTATTATTAATAAATCGTGAAATCGTCGCTAACTTTGTGTGTGTTTCAAATTTGAATTTTGCATAATGGCAATGATATTTTAAAATTAAAATTATTGGCTCGCTACTTACACTGAAAAATCTATGCAACATTAAATTAAAAGCACAGCCTGCAGCGAACCCCATTTTTTTATTCATATTAATTTAACATAACATTGTTGTAGCCCATAAAACACGCACCCCCATAAAGTATTTTTGAGTAATACCCACACGAAGTATTCGTTAACAATTACTTTCATATTGAAAGTCTCATAACAGGATGTCTTTTCACTTACAACAAATACCGCAATGAAATTAGGAAAGTCGAGAAACTTCTGGAAGGATCACGGTACAAGCTTGGCGAGTTTCAAAGCATGTGATAAAAAATTTTGGGGGATGCCGTCGTATTGAAAAATGTTTTCACCCTGTATTTTGTTGTTTGACGAAATGAGTCGGGGCTTAAAATTAGAATTCGTTGTGCAAATATTTAAACCAAAGAAGCTATGTGGATACTATTTTTAGTTTTGTACAAAAAACTAAAGTTTATTTTGTATATTACCGTTATCTTTATTACTTTCGGTATTTGAATCCGATAAGACAGACAAAAGTTCAAAACCTACACAAATATTTTTGAGCCTTTTATTAATGCCAACGAAAATAGTTGAGTTTAATCAAAAAGAGTATTTAACAGCCGAGCTGAAAAAATCCAATTAAAATTACAACAAACTCAACAATCCAGCAGAATCATTCCCGAATCCGAGTTAGCAACGTACCCACTTCCCACTTTGAAAGCTCACAGTTCTCTCAAATTCTAAACTTCCCACAATCTAAAAAGAACGAGTCGGATTAAGCAGTACTCATGCTCAAACAAAACTTGCGGTTGAAATCGTAAGCGTTCAGCATTTGCATCGTGAGCGTTAGTTTCACCTACTTCAAGGGAAATCAGAATTGAAGAAAATCGTTTTCGTGGCATAGAAATTATTCCCCCACGTGCGGTTGCAAGTTGCAGCCATTGACAGTCAGATCAGGTGTTCTGCAGTAACAGGTAACACAGTTCCGAGTTGCGCTCGGCTCTTGATCGCTTTATGCATAGAGTGTGAACTCGTTTCTTATTTCGAACTAGTCTCGCGTCGATCCCTGTTCTGGTTGATAGAGATTCTATTTTTAAAATAACTACTTTTGAATTAAAAAAAACGGAGGCTTTTTTATGCATTAGAATACGGATTGTGGTTATGATCACCACCAGGTCATTTGTAAAAAGTATACCAAAATATTCTTAAAAATCCTCCACTGATTAACCTAACATGATGATTTATTTCAGAGTTTGTATTTGTTTTACCTATTAACGTTTTGTTGTGCATAATCATAAATGCAAACACCCAATTGAATGGTACACAACAGAAAACATACACACACCCATTGTAAGCGTTACGAAAAAAAAGTGTTATTCTCTTTTTATTCGGTGTTTGAACATCCAATTTAGTATCACAATGTCAACTTTAAAACTTTAACAATTTGCCCCAAAATGTATAATCACCGCGTAAATAATAGGAATATTAATTAATAACTTGAAAGTCAACATGGTTCACCCTGTCATTAGTTTGGAGACGTATGAGTATATCAATCATTAGTTGCGCTTATCGCGCTCCCACACGACGCGCGACGCGCCTAACTACGTCGCCTCGTGTTTGCGTTGCTTGTACTCAAATTTGTTACACAGCTAATTTTAATTTGAGCGTTTCCCCTTTTGCGTTTCCAGTTTTGAATGTACGTTTGATTAAAATTGCTTTGATGGCTCATTCTTGCGTGATGCCGACCATTTTTTTGAGAATGGAAACGATAGAGGTAGTGTGAATCTCGATCGTGTAAAAATATCCATAACGAGCTGATTCGTTATTGTTATTATGTCTGGATAAGAACTTACATGAACTTTATCATGTTAATCGCCACAAAGATTACGCACAAATAATAGATTTTCTGTTATGTCTAGAGTCTTGGCCGTTAAAGATTAAGGCGATTAGAGTCCTCAATCCGCGCCAAATGGGCATTTTGTAAAGCCTACTCCTCTTTTACTGCTTGACAGAAATAGTTGAAAAAAATATATGTTATACAACAGTTCAAGGACTACATTTGTGACGTTTGAATTTTCGCTACGTCTCTTTGTTTTGGATTAAAAAAATAAATACGGGACATCGATTTTTTACTTAAATTCCCTACTCCTCCAAAACGGCTATGTTAATTTGAAAGATTTTTGCACGAATAGATTAGGAATTCTTTAATCTTTAAATGACACGTTGCGTTTTTCAATCGAACATTACTTTCATTCATAAATTTTACTTTTGATAAATTCCGAACGTTTTGCTGTTGAGGGGGCCTTCGCGGGGTGCGGGCGGCAGTCGGCCGCTGGCCTTCAGACGGGGAGGTTGTGTCACTCGCTGCAAACTGACATTAGCGATCAAAATGATTTTTTTCTTTGGCTGAGTTGCACCACCTGACGTGACCTAACTTTGACCGTAGCTTTGGCGATAACCGGTGTTTTTTGTATGTAGTTAGACAGACTTTTGACGCTTGTCGAAGTTGAAGTAAGATGGTGCAACCCAGCTTTTGTTCGACAATAGATTTTATGTCAGAATTGTTCATAGAGTACGTGCAGTCAGACGATACAATTGAATTATGACGCGCTCAGACGCTATTTTCTACCTGAATAGAATCTATTAGTGTAAAAAAACTATAATTGACTCCAAAACACCTGCACTAGATATATACAAGTAGAAAAATTATTACGTTATTTATTTACTAGGCCTTTGCAATCAGTATCCAAATTAGGAGCTAGTCAGAATCTGTAACTTAATCGATTTACGTGAAGAAAACAATTTATATTTTTCATACTTATTAGAATTAGATTTTCAATATAATTATTTTTAATAATTCTTCGCGAAAACAACACAATTAGTTATTTTTAATTGTGTGTACCTATAACGCCCCTGGGTCTGCGGGTGTCTATGGGCGACGGTAATCATTTACCAACAGGTGATCCGTTTGCTCGTTTGCCTCCTGTCACATTAAAAAAAATTAAGATAAAGTGGTATTGAATTGTTCTATAGAGCTTATTAAAAAATTTGGATACTGATTACAAAATTAGCCATTTTCAGAGTCGGTGGCAGCCTACCTTTTGGTGATTCGTTTTGGAGTTGGTTTTAATTTTTAGTGAAATTAATCTATTTCATGCCTTTAGTAGACTATGGGTACTCAGTAGACCTTGTTGTTGCCACTGAAGGTGCATAGGTACACAGTACATTGATACCATATTTTTCATGTTAAGTGCAAATAAACTTCCCTAAATTACCAAACCATGAAACGTACTTATTATTAAAAAGTTTCGCAGATAAAAACTGAAATCCTCTTATAAGGTGATGAATTTTAGGAGCATGTCATGAAACCAAAATTATTAGCATACAAGAGCTTATGTTAAAAAAATCTTTTTATTTATTTTTTTATTTATGATGGGGAATTTACTGCGGCGTAGTAGCAGAGATTTTACGTTTGTAGATCGTAATAATTTCGAAGAATAGGGATGTTTCGTGGATAAAGCAAGAAAGTAGCAAGAGTTTGAATTAGTCCGTCGGTGAACTTACCAAAAAAAAACTCTAGATGTATTTTTCACTTTTTTAAACTTATGAAAATTTAAAGAGATGAAGCGCACCAAAGTTCAGAAGATGAGGCACATGACGTCAAGGCATGCTTAACCTTCAAGCGGGCGCGCGGCGTCGAATCGACCGCGCCTAACACATTTTCGTTCATAACTTTTTTTTTACTTGTTACACATATTTCTCATTTTTAGTAGCCTGTCGCTTGCTCATTGTGAGCGAAATAAAGAGCTTACCTCAGCTCTCTGCGCTTTTCCCACCCCATGGGTTGCTGTTGTTTTAGTCGCGGCGCCAGCGTCGAAAGCACGCCACGCGCCCGTCGTCGAAAAGGTTACGCGCGACTCTCTATGCGATATAAAATTTCTTCGGCTATCACCCAATATTATTGAATTAAGCTTGCAATACTGTTTTTTCTTATTAAATAAGTCTTAGAATGCTAGTACAAAGCGAAATAACAGCGGCATCACTACGAAAATATGAAAAAGAGAGTGAATCGGAGCTCAGAGACCAAGCTAAACTGAACCAAAAATATGAAATTATGTTTCATCATTATTTTGCCATTTTTATCGTTTTTACAAGGTATTACATAAGTGACACAGAGAGAATGACAATAGACAAAAGCAGAAACATTTGCTTTTTTAGGCCATAGACAATACTAGGTACTAATGCGTTCCAATAGGGATGATGACTGGGTAATGAAATCGAAATTCTATTTAGTCCGTCAGACAGATAATTGGAATTTTTTTTTATTTTTTCCATAATCGAATAATTTCAGTATTATATTGAGTTGAAATGTCGCGTGACGTCACATTTGAGTAAAAATTCTACTCAAGCGTGGCGTATCGCGCCATTTCAACTCGATGTAGCACTGTTATTATTTAATTATGAAAGAAAAAAAAATACGAGTCTAATATTTTCTAATTATCTGTCTGACGGACAAATAATTGAAATTTTGTCATCTAGCCTAGTTGTCGTCAGGAAGTTGGTCTAACTAATTCAGCTTGCAAGATTCCACCCGAACAAACATTTATGTAATTACCTACTACTATACATCATAAATTGCAAGCTAAATAAAAGCTTGTAATAAAGTCGGGTTTGTTCAAATTTCGAGAACGACTGAACCGACAAAAGCATTAGAAAATTTACGAAAAATAAAATAAAATTTTATCCCGTACAAAATCCCGTTCATGGATTTTGTTATTTTTATTAAATACCTTTACGCCTGAGTTAAATGACACCGACATCAAGGTTCATTAATTTCAGTTTAAAATAATAGGCAGTAATGTCATGAAAAAAGAGCTTCTATTCTGTATCTACTTATGCCCGTGTATTTTTGATCGGTGTCAAATCGGAGTTTTTGGTGCGGGGTACGCGGGTGTTGCTTGCGGCGTGAAGGTCAAACGCCCAAGGTCATTGAGGACTCTAATCGCCTTAATGCGTTTCGTTAAATGTCGCGCACATTTTCGTTATTTGCTGTTTCATTCCTATTTTCGGTCAAAAAAGTTTGTGCCAGCGCGTGTAAATAATGACCTATACCGGCCTTTCCCCTTTTAAAACGAAAAAAAATCACTTATTTAAAATTTCAGCCCGGGCATAGCAAATTAACTGGATTTCAAAATGTCCAGGGATGCGGCTCCGCGCATGCCCGCTACTTTTCCACCTGAAATTCCTAACCGCCATTTTAATATTTAATCTCACCCTTGTCTAGAGCGTTTACCGGCGGTGTGCCCCAAAATACTTTCGCTATTTGAGGGACGCACATTGGTTAGGCACAGTTTTTAGGGACCCGTGGCGGAATCGCGGAACCCTTTCAAGTTTCATGGGTTTAATTTATTTTCGGGCATGATTCCATCGAGGGATCGTTGGGATGCGTTTGAAATCACCGAAATATTTTCGATGTAGTGTTGCGAAGTTTTGCGGATTCGCATTTGAACTGGCCGGTGTTTTCATTGATGTTAAATAAATTACATAAAATTTTATGAATATACATAACTGATGCTACCACAATTTCTAAGAGATGTTTCTAATATTGTGATAATGTTGACCCGCAGACAAAGCAAATAATATGCGTAAAAGTTGTGTTTGCATAAATAAAAATACAAAAAATATTTAAAAAAAATAACAATTCCGAATAAAAACTTATTTATTTATAGTCGTGACATTATTACATTACATAGAAATTACGTAATTCTAGATTACGTCACTAACCTAACTATTCCTTCTGTTGAGTGAAACAAACAGAAGCTAGTTTGACACTGGTTTATTTTTTCTTAATAATTATGTAAATCTATGGTAAATCTATGGTACAAAAAAGTATGTAAAAGGCTTATAAAAAAGGTGGTCGTGAACATGGCCCCCGGCGGTGTAAGCACCAGGTTTAGGGTGAAACGACCAGCTTGGCCAATTTTTTTACGGGCCGACGCAGGACACCCCCTTTAGTTTGAACATCCACTACCCTAACTATCCGGTCCTTGCCAGGGTAGGTAGCAACGATGCGGCCACGTGGCCAACAACGCCTGGGTAGAGTCCCGTCCACTATGACCACCAGATCGCCAATGATGAAGCTCGTAGAAGCCGTCGGTGAAGAGCGGCGAGGGACTAGGCTGGGCAGGTATTCTTTGGTGAAGCGCTGCCAAAAATGGTCGGCCAGACGCTGTGCCTTCCGCCACTGTGCCCGGCTGGACAGATCGGTGTCGTCGAACGGCCGTGTTTGCAGATCGTACGAAGGGGTGCCGATAAGGAACGTAAACGGCGTAAGCGCCTCCTCTGCATCGGGTTCCGTTGACACGTGAGTCAGCGGCCTAGAGTTAACTATAGCCTCTGCTTCAAGGAGTAGGGTGTGGAGTGTCTCTTCTCTGGGTGACTGTTCTTTCAAGGTTGCGGATAGCGCAGACTTGACGTTCCGTACCAATCTCTCCCAGCATCCACCCATGAAAGGAGCCGACGGCGGGATAAACTTCCACTGTATCCGCTTGGTGGTCGCGAACTCATAGACTTCCGCTAACATCTTAGAGGCCCCAACGAAAGCCGTCCCATTGTCAGAATAGATGCAAGACGGGCAGCCTCGACGAGATATGAAGCGGCGTAGGGCCATTATCGCAGAGTCTGCTGATAGGTTATCGACGATTTCCAGGTGAACTGCTCGGACAGTCATACAGGTAAAGAGCGCGACCCATCTTTTCGCATGCTTCCGGCCGATCGTGACATTGAGAGGGCCAAAATAGTCCAAACCGACGTAGGAGAATGGGCGCTCATAGATGGCCATCCGCACGTCTGGTAAGTCGCCAATGGGCGGCGGCACAGGTCTAGCCTTCCATACTCTGCAGCGCTGACATCTTGAAGCCACTTGTTTGACGGCAGATCTCAGGCCGATGATGTAGAACTTCTGGCGCATTTCGTTGACGACGAGTTCATTGTTTGCGTGAGCGCATCGTATATGGTATTCATGAATCAACAGTCTTGTTATCTGATGCTTTCCATCAAGGACAATTGGGCGGGACTCAATGGCATCTGAAGCGGATGTGCGACCGGATAACCGTAGAAGACCGTTACAGACGAGCAAGGACACGTTCTTAAGTTTACTTAATCTAGAAACGGGGCGTCCTGCGTTAACACAATCAAGCTCTTCGGACAATGAATCGCGTTGTACAGACATGAGTAAATGATGCTCTGCCGAATTTAAGTCGTCGGCTGATAAAAGAGGTAATTTTCGATCGCAACGAGGCGAATTTAGAAACAATTTAGAATTTAGAGGTAATAAGGTCCTAAACATTTTTGCCGACTGGTGTGCTCGAGCTGTGGCTCTGAGCAAGCGAATCCATCGGCTGAATCTCCGATGGTCTGCGACCACAGGCGAAAGAGCCGGGGATTCTGCAGAAGGTACGACCAAGCATTCAACCATTTTTATTTCACTTGTGGTTGAAGAATCAGTGTAAAGCGGTTCGCGGGGCCACGTAGCTTCCGGTGAAAGAAGATAAGTCGGGCCAGTGAACCAACGTGAATGTAGAGAGAACTCCGCTGTATCGCGCGTGGCGTCGTCAGCAACATTTAAGCCACTAGGAACATATCTCCAAGACTGTACATCAGTAAGATCCGAGATCTCGGCTACACGAAAGGACACGAATGGCTTAAACGTGCAGGCGTCGCTACGTAACCATTTCAGCACTGTAATCGAATCAGACCACAGAAACGTTTTAAAGGGCTTATTTTTGTGAGCCTCAATAATGTAAGCAGCAAAACGCGCGCCTATCAACGCCGCCTGAAGTTCCATTCTCGGAATAGTCGCTGGTTTTAGTGGCGCGAGCCTAGCTTTGCCTCCTATAAGCGCCAATTTGACTGAACCATCCGATAAAACAAATCGCCAGTAGGCAACGCAAGCGTAAGCTAGCTCGCTAGCGTCGCATAAGACGTGAAGCTGACTTTCTATAACTTGCTTTCCCTCCGAATAACATCTGGGAATAGCGCTCCCTGATAAGTTCTCAAGTTCCCGGAACCACGACTGGTATTTTAGAAATAACCCCTCAGATAATTTTTGATCCCAATCCAAACCTAACTTCCACGTCTTTTGGAAAAGAATTCGACCCTTTATAATAAGAGGCGTTATCAACCCTAACGGATCGTATATCGACATAAGTAAAGACAAGGCAGAACGTTTCGTAAGCGTTGGGGGAAATTTCGGGATGGACTTAAGAAAGGACAAGGGGTCATCGCCAACAAGCCAAGTCAATCCCAAAACTCTAATGCGCGATGGAGAAGACGGACCTAACCCTACCTCAGAGGCTTCAGTGGCGCGGAGGTCTAAAGGTAATAAGGTAAGAGCCTCAGCGTGATTGGAGACCCAAGATCGCATTTCAAATCCTGCAGCCTTATGGACGGTGACTATTTCCGAAGCTAAGCGAGCTGCCTCCTCTACACTTTCAAAGCTTTCAAGATAATCGTCCATGTAATGATTTTCTATAATGGACTGAGCAGCTTTCGGATAAGAATTCTGAAATTCAAGAGCATTTTTGTTTTTCAAGTAGAGTGCTGTACACGGGCTAGACGTTGCTCCAAAAATCATAGAAGACATCCTATATTCTAAGAGAGGGGACTGAGGGTCATCCCTCCACAAAAAGCGCTGAGCGTCGCGGTCCTCAGGTCTAATTTTTACTTGTGGGAACATCTCCCTTATATCCCCCGTAATAGCGATCTTACCTTCTCTGAATCTCATGACAATAGCAAGCAGGGGTTGCAGCAAGTCTGGACCTGATAAAAGCATAGAGTTCAGGCTCACCCCGTTACATTTCGCTGCCGCATCGTGCACCACGCGTAACTTCTTTTTGTGTGGGTGTACGACCCCAAAATGCGGGAGGTACCACGTGATGTTACCAGTTGGTGGTCCAGAGCAAAGCTCCGCGTATCCTTTGTCAATCATACCCTGAATGTTCTGTTTATAGGAAGTCGCGTAAGTTTTGTCTTTAGCCATTTTAGATTCGAGACTTTGAAATCGGGACAGTGCTAGGCGCTTACTGTCGGGGATGATCTTAATGTTGTCCCGCCATAGAATACCTGTTTGGAAGCGACCAGAGGTTAACCGCACCGTAGTCTCATCTAGGATTTCTATAGCACGTTTATCGCTAGGACTACTATGAAGTTTCTTTTCTATGCCAATGGAGTCTAATTTGTAGTAGTTTTTAACCAGATGTTCTAAATTATTGTCCAACTGGTCATCTTCAACTTGATTTACATGATTGACAAATTCTACCGAACTGGCCGTGTTGCCCATAAAACCAAAAAGTACCCAGCCCAAAGGGGTAAGGGCAGCGGCAGGCTCAGATTTTGTACCACGACGTACGCTTTGGGTCAAGAGAAGATGCCAGTTGTCCGTTCCTATAAGGCATGTTGGTTGAGCGTCCCCATAAGCTAAGACGTCGGCTAAATCTGTAAGGTGACTGAATCGCTGGACATCATCAAAGCTGGCAGTTTGCGCGCTGAGATTGAGATTGGGGATAGAACGAGCGCGAATCTCGAAAGTGTCTGAGCTATACCGGCCTCTCACTTTAATATTAACAAAAGAGACGTCCGACAATTTAGTGAGACCCCCGATGCAATGAATTCTCAGACGTTCTCTCGGTCCCTCATCCTCTAGTGCATTAGCAACTGATCTATCCAACAACGTCGCGGAACTACCGTCATCCAATAGCGCAAAGGTATCGACACTACCCTTTTTACCTGAAAGCGTCACGGGAATAATTTTGAGTAGCGGTTGTCGCTTACTAACGATCGGTGCAGCGTTATGCGCTACGATGGCAGCTTGCTCTTCCGGTTGAGTCGTGGAAGCCGACAGGTCGGACCTAAGCTTGTGAAGTAACGTATGATGTCTACGATTCGCCACGCAGCCATCAACTTCACATTGCTTTTTACAGTTTTTATACAGATGAGAGCCCTTCCTTAAACATTTGCGGCAAACCTTATTATCCATGACCCACTGCCACCGATCATCTACACCAAGCGATTTGAATCCTATACATTCGCTTACCTCGTGCGTACCGGTTGCGCAATATTTACACAATGATTCGGAACTTTTTGGTTGACTAGGCGAACTAGACGAAACTACATTCTGATAAATTTTGTCTTTGGTCTTGACAGGCTGACTTTGACTTTTGACAAACGTCGGCTCTGACATGACAACGCCAAATTTCGTTTGTAAATATGCTTCGTTTTCCAAAAAGTCCGACAAAATTTCTAATTTAAATTTGCCAGAGCCTGAAGAAAGTTGAGAAATAATAATATTTTATGTTGGGATCATTGATTTTTATACTGTGTAAATTGTAAATGACAGCTAGAAGACTCGATGACATTTGTATGGATATTCTTTCTTCTCTATGGTAACCTGACCTGTGCAAGACGTAATAAAATAAGTTAACCAAATACTCTTTCATTTAAACTAATTCTAACAGGTTATGGGCTGATATTAGATTATAAAAGTGATAAAGAGTGTAATTTGCTATTAAGCCAGATGGCACAGGCCGTAGGGAAGCGTTAGTTCTCACATTTTTCAGGTGCATCTTTTCTTTGTTACTATCAAGTCGAACTTAAAGATGGCTACCGGCTCAACAAATTTATTAATGCCTCAACTGACCGATAAATTGAACTTTTCCCATTGGAAATTTCGTATAAAAACTCTACTCGAAGAGAGAGGTGTAGTCCAAGCAATTAATTTTGACATATTGAACGAAAAGGACGACAAAAAGATCACAGCGTTCCAGATTGAAGACGCCAAGGCGCGGTCAATAATTGTGCAATGCGTATCAGATAAATATATAGATATCATTAAAAAGGCGCAAACTGCATCCGAAATGTTACTAAAATTAGAAGAAATTTTCGAAAGAAAATCTGTATTTAATAAATTATATCTAAAGAAGAAATTATTATCACTAAAATGTACAGATAACCAAAATCTACAAGACCACTTTCTGGCATTTGACACTGTGATTAGTGACATGGAGGCTGCCGGACATAACATGGAGGAAACGGACAGGGTGGCCCATCTTTTATTAACTTTACCGGATGTGTATGAAACAGTAATAACAACGCTGGAAACCATGACTGTGGATAAAGAGTTAAACCTAGACTTTGTGAAATCAAGACTGCTGGATGCGGAATTAAAATTAAAAGGCAAAGAAACTATACATGAAATTAACTTTATGGCATGCTTTAAATGTGGAAAGAAAGGGCACAAAGCCGTTAATTGTTATACAAATTCGAATCAGAACTACAGAAATTCATTTGGAAACTATAGAGGAAGAGGCCGAACCATGACCAGGGGCCAAGGTCCAAGATACAGAGGCAGAACACCACAAAATAATAGACAAAAGTTAGCATTTCTAGCCATGTGTACTGTGGAGAAATTAAATAAATTCATTTTAGATTCAGGAGCCAGTAATCATATGGTAGCTATGGAGAATGAAAAATTTATGACAGACATACAAGAATTAAAACACCCAATTAAAATACAAATAGCAAATGGAGAAACTTTAATAGCGAAGAAAAAAGGCAAATTAAACACAAAATATCAAGACATAGAAATAGAATTGGAAGCATTACTAGTAAAGAACTTGTCCTATAATTTATTATCAATAAACAACATAACAAGAAAAGGATTTCAAGTAATCTTTGATCAAGAAAATGTAACATTAAGAAAAGGTGATATATATTTGAGTGGCACAAAAATGAGTAACATATACACTCTAGATTTGGAAATTGTAATAAATAGTGCCCACATTTCAAAAGAAAATGGGAATGATATTTGGCATAAAAGGTTGGGACACATTAATTATGATGATTTGAGAACATTGAATTTACCTGTACCTAATAAAAAGTGTACAACTTGTATAGAAGGAAAAAGTACTCGAAGAAGTTTTCATAATTCAAAGTCGAGACATAGTAAGCAAATAGGAGATCTTATTCATTCAGACGTCTGTGGTCCAGTAGAACCTACAACTTTACATGGTCATAATTACTTTCAAGTATTAATAGATGATTTTAGTCATTACACTGTGGTTAAACTGTTAAGAAGAAAAAGTGAAGCAGAAAGTAATTTAATAAATTTTATAAAATATATAAAAACACAGTTTGGGAAGAAAACAAAAAGGCTGAGACTAGACAATGGAGGAGAATTCAGTTCGAATATGCTCAAGAATTATTGTATGAATAAAGGAATAGAAATAGAGTATACAACTCCCTACACCCCCCAACAGAATGGTACCTCGGAGAGGATGAATAGAACATTATTAAACAAAGTGAGGACCAAATTAATTGAAACAAAATTACCAAAAGAACTATGGGGTGAAGCTTTATTCAGTTCAGCTTATGAATTAAACCGGAGTCCAACTACTGCACTAAATGGGAAGACACCATCTATGTTATGGTATGGTAAAAATAATTTAGAAAAATTGAGAGTTTTTGGGAGCAAAGCTTGGTGTGTAACTTTACCAAAACCAAAGAAATTGGAACCAAGAGCTAAACAGATGATTATGGTTGGATATTGTGGATCTGGGTATAAACTATGGGATTATGAAGAAAATAAAATAGTTGTTGCTACTGATGTTACATTTGATGAAACAGACATACACTACAGGAAGAATGAAAATGACAGTGAAAATATAAATGAACATAAAATAATAATTACCAGTAATGAAGATGAAAATGTTATGGAAGGAAAAACTGAAAAGAAAAACATGATTATAAATAAGAGTAATGAAGAAGAAAATGATATGAAAATTAATACTAATGAAGAAGTAAATGTTGAAGAAATGAATATGAAAGAACAGGAAGAAAATATTAATGAAGAAAACAATTGTGATGAAGAATCAGAGAGGCCAATAAGACCTAGAGTTACACCAAAACATCTTGACGACTATGAGTTGTATATGGCATATTGCTTAAGTAGTATAGAAAGTCCAAACACATATAAAGAAGCCATTAAAGACAAAGATTGGGAAAATGCAATTAATAAAGAATTTAAGTCTCTACAAGATCTACAAGTATGGACAGAAAGTGACTTACCTGAAGGAAAAAAGGCTATCGAAACCAAATGGGTTTTTCGCACAAAACAGGATGGAACTAAAAAGGCGAGGTTAGTCGCAAAAGGGTTTCAAGCTGATGCAAACACTTCGGAGTTATATTCTCCAGTTGCAAAGACAACAACTATAAGATTAATGCTGTCACAAGCTATGACAAACAATTGGGAAATACGACAGCTTGATATACCATCTGCATTCTTAAATGGAGAGTTGGAATCAACAGCAGAAGTATATATAAAAGTTCCTGAAGGGATGAATATTAAAAATGGAAAAGTACTAAAATTACAAAAAGCCTTATACGGACTTAAAGAAGCACCACGTTGTTGGAATGAAACAATAAACAAATTTTGTGAGTCCATAGAAATGAAGCGATCTAAATATGATGTGTGTTTATATACTGGAAATGGCATATGGCTTGTTATATTTGTAGATGATATTTTAATAATTGGAGACTCAAAGACAATAGAAACAACTGTACAGAAACTAAAATCCCAATTTAAAGCCAAAGACATGGGTTATGTAAAAAGTTTCCTAGCTATTGACATAGAGAGAAATGAAAACACATTAACATTATCACAAGAAAAGTTTATTGACAAATTGTTACAAAATTTTCATATGGCTGATTGTAATGCAGTTTCTACACCAATGACAAGTAACTTCCAACCTGAAACAGAAAACAAGATTATTAATACAGTACCTTATAGAGAATTAATTGGAGGACTTACTTACCTGTCAATGATGACACGGCCCGATATAATCTATGCCACAAGTTATCTCAGTAGATACTTGGATAAACACACTGAAGAACTGTGGAGAGCAGCAAAGAGAGTGCTCAAATACTTAAAAGGCACCAAGGATCTTAAACTGACTTATACCAGAAATGATGTCAATAATATTTCAGCTTTTTCAGATGCAGATTGGGCAGGAGACAAGTCCGATCGAAAGAGCACGAGTGGCATGGCAGTGTTCCATGGGAACAACCTCATCTCGTGGGCATCCAAGAAGCAACCTGCTGTCGCCTTGTCAACTGCCGAGGCGGAGTATGTCGCCGCAGCACTATGCGCTGCTGAGCTCCTGTACATCCGAGGACTCGCCAGTGAATTCAATGAATGCAGTGTTGTGTTGTTTGTGGACAATAGTAGTGCAATTAAAATGATATCGAACTATGAAAACACTAAACGATCGAAACACATTGACATTAAAGTGCATTTTATAAAAGACATCGTAAATAAGAAGTTATTACAAGTGAAATATGTGTCGACAGATGAAAATATCGCGGACATCATGACAAAACCCTTGTGTCGTGAAAAGTTTCAGAAGTTTAGGGAAAATTTGATCAATTAAGAGGTTTTATTTTTTTAATTTAGGTTATTTTTTGTTTGACAGTTGACAATCACTGACATTTCAACACATGACATTTGACGTTTGTAGTATGACCAGTAATAAAAATGTGTCAATTTCAAGTCCGAATTGTAGATTGAATAAAAATTTGTACTTTAGTTTAAAACTTGCTTAAACGGAAACTTGAAATTGCAGGCGGGTATAAGATATAGTGTAAAATAGGCTTAACTAAAATATCCTACATGTTGCTGATATATGTAAATTAATATTATTATCACTTTATACTTACACTTAAAAGAAAAATGTTAATGTTATTTAATTAAGTTGCCAAAGCTGACAAGTGTGAAATAAAACTTAATTATTATTTAACTTTTAATAAATTGTCATAAAAATTGATTTTTGATGTTACTAACTTCTAAGATTTGTAAAAGCATTTTTATGTTGATTTCCTTTTTAAATGTTTATGTTAAAATAACTAATAACATAACTAATGTTGTGTATTAAAGTGTAAAAGTTTTGTTTTTAAATGAGGATTCTAATACTTTATTTGATAAGTTGATTTGTATTATTTAGCGATTTAAACTTAACAATACTTGTATTTTATAAGGTCTAAATCGAGGGGTCGTGAAGAAAGTTGAGAAATAATAATATTTTATGTTGGGATCATTGATTTTTATACTGTGTAAATTGTAAATGACAGCTAGAAGACTCGATGACATTTGTATGGATATTCTTTCTTCTCTATGGTAACCTGACCTGTGCAAGACGTAATAAAATAAGTTAACTAAATACTCTTTCATTTAAAATAATTCTAACAGAGCCAACTCTTGCCGCCGCAAAGTCAGCCCATCTAGACCTGAGAAGCGGGGTCAATTTGGTAATTATGGAATTGGATAACTCTGGCGAGGCGAGATACTCATTTTGATTGAGTAGGCGAACTAGATCAATACAATTGCGAACACGACAGGCAAAAGTATTCAATTCGCGCGAGTTGTCATAAAGACCGAGTTTAGGAAGGGCTCTTACCATGGCAAGCTGGTGAAGAATGATGACTTCAGGCTGTGCAAATCTAACCTCAAGAGCCTTCATTATCTGGTCCGGATCATCAGCAGCAACCAAGCGCACTGCGACGGCCTCCTTAGCAGCTCCACACAGTGCAGCGCTAAGTCTGGCGACATTTTCGCTTGGGGTGAAGTGTGCCTTCGACTGGTCGTACGCCTTCTTGAAAATGAACCAGTCCGCGACGCGCCCGTCAAATTTAAGGAGTTCACAAACCTGTGTAGGCCGCTTGAGGTCCGCAATTGCGTTAGCCAGCTGATAAATCTGTGTACCCTCATGATCAGTCTTTTTATTTTGGTAGCAATTACAATGATGTTCTTTACGTGTGCCTAAATCTATGTGTTGTGTGGTTGGCTCAGCTGGCACAACTAACGCTGATTGCGAACATGTAGCCATCGGTAGCGCTGTGTAGACTCCACCCGCAGTGGCGGATGGCGCCGGCCGTGGCGGTGGCTGCGGCTCCGCAGGGACCGGTAACGCAGTGTAGGCGGCTCCATCTGCTGTGGCGGGTGGCGCCGGCCGCGGCGGTGGCTGCGGCTTAACGTTAGGAAACGGTTCCCTGTCGAGTAATGCATTAGCGTTATAATCTGTGTCCTGAATTGTCGACTGTGCCAGCCAACGTTCTACGCTCGACCTAGAATTACTAAGAGACCTTTGAGAGGAGCTGGCTGCTATGGCGGCCAGCTCGGCCTGTAATTCCAAGTTAGCAATATCACACTCACGTTCTCGCTCGCGCTCAAGCTGGGCACGCTCGCGCTCAAGCTGGGCACGCTCTCGCTCTGCGTCGAGCTGTGCTAGGCGTCGAGCGTGCTCCGCTTTTGCAGTTAAAATGCGAGCCTTCATAGTACTGGTAGAGCGATTAGAACGCGCACTCTTAGGAACTGATGTAATACTAGCGGGAGATGGTGTCGTAGACGGGCCCGCCGTCTCCGGGACGACGCTGGAGGCGCCGTCTTCCGAGGTCTCCGCTTCCGTTGTAGCAGGGATAGTAGCAGGGGGCACTGCCACGCCTGCGGCTTTACCTTTGGATCGTGTTATGGGCATATTACAATAATAATATTTTTCTTTTTCTTCTGACACCAAATTATGTTGAGTGAAACAAACAGAAGCTAGTTTGACACTGGTTTATTTTTTCTTAATAATTATGTAAATCTATGGTAAATCTATGGTACAAAAAAGTATGTAAAAGGCTTATAAAAAAGGTGGTCGTGAACACCTTCCTATTAGATTGTTTTAATTAATTCAGTGAAATTGAGGCTCCAAACTTTACAAAATAACCGGTAGATCATTTTCTCTCCTAGAAGTACTTACCTGAAAAATTACATAATCTACTGAACTCTTCCAATACGTGCCCAATACACACTAGCGGGCTTTTTTTAATCGCCCGACGACCACTTGACGGGCGGCCGTGATAGATGATGTCCGACGCTCGGGTCGCGTTTTGTCATTTTATTAATACATAAATTGGTCAGCAGTGACGCGGTCGAATTGCAGAAGGACGAAGCTAGTTAAATATTTCGGCCTTATTATTTGTGTGGGAGAAAAATTAAGATTATAATCACCACATTTTTTTATAAAGTATCTTCTTATTTGATTTCATACTTAACTTAATTACTTAATTTGATCATCATAAGAATGTGAAACAATTGCATATAAGATTTTTTAAGGCTAAGACTGGGTTGCACCATCCCATCTTATTTTAACCTTAACAAACGCCAAAAATCTGTCAGACTCCATACAAAAAGCACCGGTTATCGTTATAGTTACGATTAAAGGTAGGCTGTGTAACTCAGCCTTACTTAAAAAATGTTTCACCAAAATATGCAGGTGGTCTCTACTTAACTTTAATTAAGTACCTACGTAATAAAAATTATACTCAAAATTATTCGATTTGAAGTCAATCTTCCATTCTAATTGGGCTGAATGTCTAATTTAGGACTAATCACAGGTTTGAAGTACCTATGTACTTAAGGGGCCATTTTTTTTCAAAGAGATCCGTTTCTAGAACAAATTGTTATTGATCGCTTCTACATTGCTTGGGTAATAGCCCCAACTACGTAGGTTAATGGGTTGTCATCGCGCATGATGGCCGCCCGCCCTCCGACACGGATCACACCTCGATACTGACACGTTTTATGCTCATCATTAGCTTGTCATAAAATTGTGAATGTTAAAAACAAAAGAAAATGAAAAAAAAGATTCTTTCCTATCTTTTTTTTTTCTTTTCTTTTTAAACATAATAATATTCACAACAGAGCAGGTATTTGACCACAATCGATTTGCCCTATCTTCATTTGTTTTTTATTCATCTACGAGTATGGAAAATCAAAGAAAGAAACAAAAAGTGTTTCGTCATTTGTTTTTGCTTGATTTCGATCTGCACTTTATATTCTGATGTTCAATTGTTTAAATTCTTTTCTAATTTATTTTTCCACTATTCATTTGTTTCGTTTCGATTTTCAAATTTTAGCACGTCACGCTAAATACTGTGGCATCTTATGTAGTCGTAAAAGAGACTATTTTTCAACAAAAGTATCTGATGTACTATCGACTCTACATCATCAAGATAGACTGGATAAGTGCGGATTTAGGTTCTTTTCCATACACATTGTGTGAATGTTTTAACTGTTTACTTTAACCACTCATGAAACAAATAGCTACAAAGAAAGACCTCAAAGCAATTAAGGTTCTATTGGCTCCCAATGCCTATGGAACCCTATCAAAGCATCCGCAATAATAAACTCTAATCACGATGATATTGACACTGTTTTACACTGATTTGTTTCCAGTCGATTCCACTGTAGCATTCTAATTGAACACGGTCGTAATTAATGAATTGACACATCGGAGAGCTGTCCAATAAGTCCGGCGAGCTCGCCCATTATGAAAGATGATCATTTGTTCAATATTTTTTTTAAGAGATGTTGCTCGTTTACTTTTTAATTTGATTGCTGTCTAGTTATAATTATCGGGGGAATCGATTTAGGTATTTTGTTAATTTTTTCATAGTAGTTTAGCTGTCAATTTGAATCAAGTTTCTTTTATAAATACAGCCTGTGTCAATATAAATAGAATTATTAAGTATTCTAAGATTTAATTTATTCAATCAAAGAAATTAGAATATATTATGGACTTCCACCTCTTGAAAAAGTTTGATTTTAAACTTTTATTAGCTACTAGTGGCCGCCCGCGACTTCGTACGCGTGGATCCCCTTTTACCCCCTTCATCTATCTTACGCGGTTTAGATTTTTTCATACAAATGTGTTTTTCCCGCTAACTCCCGTTCCCGTGGGAATTTTGCAATATCCTGTTGTAACTAAGCTTTGAATTTACTAAGATACCTGCATGCCAAATTTCAAGCGTCTAACTTAAGCGGTTTAAATTATTCATACAAAAGGATTTTCCCGCTAATTCCCGTTCCCGTGGGAATTCTTTAGTATACTATAACCTGACCAGGAGTATGAAGAATAATTGTACCAAGTTTAGTTAAAATCCGTCAAGTGGTTTTTGTTTCTATAAGTGACATACAGACAGACAAAAATTTTACTGATTGCATTTTTGGCATCAGTATCGATCACTAATCACCCCCTGATAGTTATTTTGAAAATATATTTCATGTACAGAATTGACCTCTCTACAGATTTATTATAAGTATATAGATTTAATTTACTGCTTAGGCGGAGTTGCACCTCCTAACTTTAACTTTATCTATATCAAACGATAACCGATGTATTTTGTACGGAGTTAGACAGATTTTTGACGTTTGTAAAAGTAAAAATATGATGGTGCAACACAGCCTAAGAAAAATTTCAACATAAAATGTCGTACAGTCATTTTAATAAAAGTATACCGATCAGGCAAAGCTCTATAGGGGATATTGACATACTCGTAGATGCTCTGATCTATTATCACCCGAGGCAGGCGCATTATTGCACTGAGCAGTCTAATTGGACACGGCACTGTAATGAAAGAGAGAAAGGTCTATTGTCACATAAATAATGTCTCTCAATATGTCTATGAGATATACTTAATGTTGCTATCTATCTAATTCTCGATGATCTTTGATTGCTGGATTCTTATTGACGATTGTAACTGGGCTGTAAGTTTTTTTTTAACTGGTATTTTGCTACCAGAATCAATGTTTTTTTTTAATTGGATGTTAAGTTATTATTAAGTTACTTTTATTGAGTTTTGAGAGAAACAAAAAAATAATTTAAAAAAAAATGTCAAAAAAAAAGATCATCATCATTTGCAAATATAACCATCATCATCATTTGTAAATATTGTCTCACATCAATGTCTTTTTTTTTATTGGGCTGTAAGTAGACTTTCATCTTTTAGCGTAATTTACATAATCCAAGCTGTCAGTTGAGAAGATAGAGGATTTTTTTTTGTACTTGAATCTTTTTTGTTTTATATTACAAATTTGCCAATATCTGAACAAAACGAATATTATAGCTAAGTAAGATGTATCGATTTGTGATTATTCTTCTGTAATTGCATCTGCAAGAAACTAATCATCTGATCTGTTTCTTTTACCAACTTTCGAAAATTGCGTGGGAAAATCCAATAGATAAAAAAAATATACCGTATTTATCGAGGATACGAAAATTTAATTTCATTCGAAGAATAATGGAATGATTAAAAGAAAAACCGAGTAATTGTGTGCGGAAAACCCAACTGGATCGGGGAGATATTGACACTGGTTTTGCCCTGATATATTATCACCTGCGGCGGGTACGAGCGCATTATTGCACTGTAGCATTCTAATTGAACACGGCCCCGTAATGAAATTAATTGGAGAGGTGGGCTCTTCGGTTTTTAAACACGTCTAGTTCTGTTTTCTCAGTATTAACGGTGCAGAACGAAATGTATTGGGAAACTATTAATGTTTTAATTGGCTTGGATCGCAACTCGAATATTTGAGTTTTGAGATAAAATATCCTAATAGACTATTTGAAACCATTCCTCAATAATTCGAAATCACAACTTTTTTAAAAAGACACTTCATTCTGATTCATAAATTAAGATTTTTGGTTGCTGGAAAAAAGTAGTTTAATTGAGACTATTTTGACCTCACTTCCTTGTATTGCCATATAAAATGTATGGGAGAGTCTTTGACAGTTTTTTAAAAAGTAAGTACTTTATCTAATTGGTGGTGTCATTATGTCTATTAACATTGTAAAGTGGCTAAAAAGTTGACGACAACAAAACCTTATTCCAATTGCAACAAAGACTTGTTGCGAACTTTTTGGCTATTTTGGGTGTCACGAACTATTTGACGCTGACTGTACCTATTCAGGAACGTTCCTTACGTTTTACTACTTAACGTTTTAATCATCTACGCGAAGTTACCATTACACGATTATATCGCCAAACATCTTATTATGCTAGTCATTAATTTCTTTGCAATGCCTTTGAAGTGCATATGCAAGTTTAAGTTCTAACTTCAGTGGTTATAGCACGAAGTTGCTTGTTCGAGTATTTCTCGAGGAGTTGCTAATAATGACATGTCATTGGTAGAGCCCGCCCTCGGCGGTGGCGATCATTTCTGCAGGTAATAAGTTTATCGACCACTACCTTCTTGGAAAATGTCTGGAACGACCGTTGAGAAAACTGAAACAGATTTTTCAACGTCTTGGTGACTTCGGAAAATTTGTCGGCAATTTTAGTCTCGTCGGTGAGACGATCTGTAAAAATATTTATGATTTTCCACTCCTGTACGTCTTTTTAGCATCCGTACCAAAATATAGGTACGCACTAAAGAATCTTTCATGGACTAATACGAGTACGATGGCGTCTTATATTATTATTTTCACTCTAAACTGAAATTCCTTTCAATTTGTTTGTTAACATTTCCCATATCTGCCTCTAAACTAAGTACGAGTTAATTAATTATGTCTAAATCTAACTAAGTATGTTTTTTATGCATAACAAGGCAGGTATTTGTATGTCATTAATTTCTGAAAATATTTTACGTAATGGCCAGACTTTCAGATTTACATAAGTTACGTTTTTTATACCCTGTACATAACTAAAATTAAAACTTTGAATGTAAGACATTTAAAATAGAAAACGATATTGTAATTTATTATGCACTCCTTTGACTCTACTTCCTACCAATTGAGATATAAGATAAAACTCGCAACTCCGCTTTACGTTTTATTCTTTCCAATTAGGCTTATTTCCACCAAACTCGTTAAAAATATTCGTTTCACTTATTCGCATTGAAATGAAATGAGAAACTGCATTGAAAGGCTTGCCAACAAGATAATACAATCTCTAGCCTCATATTCCGTAAAATATAAAACTCAACGTGCAAAAGTAAATGCACCTTCAAAAAGCAGAGTAGCAATCTAGCGGCGAATAATTTTTCCGTGCGATTGCGATGGGATGTTTTGGCGCATCGTTCGACAAATATTCCCGTCGCAGTCTGCAGCAGCAGGGCGGTGCGCTGACGCTACAATTTGTGCCGTGGCTCGGCAACCAGGAAAAAATGGCGAGATTGCCGGAGCAGCCTTGGGGTGTCGGCCGATTCGCCACGTTGCAACACGGAGATTGTGCCGTCTGTTTTGTTTGCCTCTTACCGTCTTATTTCCGCACGGAGAAATTGTATGAAGGGGCATCCGACTTAAAATTGTTATTTTGCAAGTCGCTCGAAAATTGTCTCCCTCAAATCACCTGTTCCGGTTGAAAACTCACAAAAACACGCCCAATTATGAAAGAGTCGCCCGAATAGTTAACGTTATCTAGTTAGCAGTTAAATAGCTCATTCTCAGTCTTGGAAACGTTCCCTAACGTAATAAACGACAAGAGTAGGAAGCTTCGCGTGAAAGTTGAGAGCGTATGCTATCTCATGCAAATTACGGGAGATTTATCATAAGACGTCTCCGTAATTGCGACGTGAGGAGATATGGCGGGGGTATTTAAAGCCGGTTTCCAGAAAAAAGGCAATTAAAGGGATAAACCGGAGCAGTTAGGTCGCTCGTCACGGCTGCGGCGTCTTAGAGAGCGGGCGGTGGCAGCGAGGGTACCCGTGGCGTGCTGTCGCGTACCCCGCTACATGTAAAGGGCGGAGACCAATATCATAGACTACAGACTACGAGCGGGTAACATCCGCCACCGACGGTATTGCACTTGAAGCTTTACAAAGCTAAAAGCAATACAGTTATTTGATTTAAGTCGGGTGTGTACCGCCGCCTTCCGCTGGATTGTGTTTGTTTTGGTTTGGCAGATGTCAAAGTTGTATGTTTTGAAACGGAGCCTCCGTTGTTTGCGATGTTGTTTCGAGATAGAAGGTATTAGCTACCTATAATATTAACTGGGTGTTTTCGAATGTGGATGCTGGAGAATTGAAGTAAATTGTCCAGTTAAATTTGAAGTTAAATTCTTTTATCGGGTTATTACAAATGAAAATTCCAGGAACTTTGAAAGTACTTGTATGTTCTTTTTACTTTTAAGTTTTTTTGCATATTGTATGGCAAATACTTAGTAATTTTTAGAAATACGTTTGCTATGAGCAAGTTAATTACAAAACGAACAATAGTCACTGCAATAAAAAAGAAAAAACACAAGTCATATTTGCATCAATAAAAAGTGGCAACCTAATTGACTGGATTAAACGGCTAAGCACTAGTTATTTTATAAAACGCCGGTGTCATCGATCACGTAATGACTAATATCAACCTTTCATTACCTACGCGTTTGCTTGACTGAAAGCCTTCAATTGAACGACAATAGGGTTTTCATAATCGAGCGCGGGGTCCATCAAAATAATTTGCAATGAACGGGCTGGACTAAGAGCCAGGCTTTCGTTATTTTATTAAAGTTGAAAGTTTTTCTGTGCGCAGTTAAGAACGTTCGAAGATTATGAAGTTTGGGTTATCGTGGCTTTGGGTAAATGTAAGTAAAATCACTGTCTAATGAATATACCGTACGTCGAACTGATGGCCGATTGAGCAGCAAGGTTCTGAAGTATAATCACGTACCAGAAAACGCAGCGTTGGACGTCCACCTACGCAAGGTGGACCAACGACCTCATAAAGGTAGGAAGGCGCTGGATGCAGGCCACCGGGCGATGTGGAAAAATCCTATGTTCAGCAGTGGACGTGGATGTCCTGTGGCTGAAATGATGATGATGATGAATGTACCGGAAATAATTAAGTAGATAATATTTCCTCATCAGCCTTTCCAACCCCTTGCCAGATTAGCATTTTAGGGTAGCTGCCCTTTGGCCAATGACCCAAACTTCATGATGATCTAACGTTAGTACCTCTATTGGGAGCACGTGCTGACAGACTTCCAGCTTTTATAAAATGATGAAGGTCGTTCACTGGCTCCTGCTCTAGGCGATATGTGACGGTTCGGTAATTAATGCAAATCAACGATGGACGTGCGATTGATTCCGAACTAGCGGGAAGCCGATCAATTACGATAATTAGCTCCCAGGATCCGTATTGCTGACGTTTCGATATTATGCAAATGCTTACGTTTATTTGGGAGGTTATAATGGTCGGTAGTTTACGATCCCAATACGTTTGGAGATCAAAATGACCCTGAATATCTATTGAAAGAAATATTTTTTACATTTATTCAGTTGGTAGTGGAAATTGGAATGAGTTACGAAAATAAAAAATAGAATTTATAGTTTGCAAAAGCGTGTCATTTCACGTTTGTTTTAAATTAATATCTAACAATGTTTAAATGTAAATAAAAACCTAGTAAATTCATAAAACGTTATAACAATAAAATTTAGTAAGAATGTCATAACATTTTTATTGCCATGCAGATTTTGAATTCACAATGTATTTTTTGTCTGACTCTACCGGTCCTGTCGGTTCAAATCCTATGATTATTCTATGTCCTACTAATGGCCATGGACATATGCAGTTTGAGTTCGACCATTTAAAATGTTTGAGAGAGAATAATATTCTCTAAACTGAGACTGCACCTCTGATTCACAGAATATACTCGTATTTCAGTTTAGGCCTAACACTTCAATATAGATAAAATTACTAGATTTTCCACCGTGGATTTCAGACTATCACAAAATGTATTAACCACATGACTGCCCCCGATTAAAAATTCACTCCATGTTATTTTCACCTGGACCTCTTCTCTAAAATAAACCAAAATCCTTCAAAATTATTTCAACATAATATGCGTGGAAAATGTTACATTCAATGTTATAATTACGTAATACACGTAAAATATCTAAAACTACAAACAAACAGTACAGCGAATAACATAATTTTCACAACCATTGCCAAACATTAACTGAATGTACGCAGCTCTTAATACGTGGTAGTGTCCGAAAAATTGGACAAAAATATTTTTCGCTGCAATATGGAATTCATTTGTTGAATTTAGAGGTGAGCTTTGGCCGAACTTTGTTACATTTGACACTGTTGGCAGTTGGCTTGACTTTGGAAGAGCCGGCACGTATTTTTGGGAGACGTATTGAAAAGCTTTGTTAGTTGACCGGAAAATTAACAGGACTCGAGAAAAGAGTTTTTGGGCTTTTGTTATTGGGAGCTTTTGTAAGGAATGATAATGAATTAAACCAGAATTAGGCAACCCTCTTTTAAAGATTTCTTTAATCTTACGGTCGTTTATTTAGAAAATTATTTATACTCACGCAACAGTGACGAAAGGTATACTTAGTATTAAATACAAAATGAAAAGTAATCACAAAGTAAAAAAGTAGGTCTATTAAAGAGGAATTGAGGAATTACACGTTTCATAACTTTTGCTATTAAGATTTTTTTTGGAATCAGCATTGCTACATTGGTGTTTTACAAGTAAAACTATACTGTAGACTACTCTAAACCTAATAAGTACTCTTGCACCTACTTCAATATAAATTTGCGTAGTATTTGAATAATATTCCATAACCCCACACTATGCTTGATGATAGCGTCCGAAATTGATGCCTTGGCCATACTGTTTCTGTAATATTAGCCGATATCGTAAGCCGATCAATGGGGCTAATAAGCCCTAGGTGTATCGAGAGCGATATTATGCAAATGCTATCAGCTAGTACAGAGCACATCAGACTATACATTTTTGTTCCAAATTCAACCTTATTACAACTACTTTAAGATACCTTAGTGCTTAGATTGACGTGCTATGTAAATTCACTTCACGAGTAGCACCGACCGGTCTATAACGAAGGGATGGTCTGAATTGGCACGCTTTCATATTTTAATGGCGGCTGATTCAAGTAGGTACGATAAATGGAAACAACGCATCGCGTTGGGTATACTCGTAAATGATTTAAAAGAAATAGTGTTATAAATAAACTAAAATAGAACATTGCCTAAGTCTTCTTGCACACTTACTTACCTTACACTAGAAAAATATTTCATTTTTATTTAACAACGAAATAAAATTATGAAACTGAAACTGGCTTTTTTGCCCTAATAGTTTTTTTTTTTCAAATAAAATTTTACTATGCCTAAAATGCGTGTTTTTGTATGTAACTTAAAAGCTCCGCGTTTTTTCAATGGGACAGAGATTGGCTTAACTCTGTAATAACATACGCTGCGTTTTATTCCAGTACCATTATTAGTTCTTGAAAATTAGTCATGAAGCGTTTTATAATAACATTCAATCGAAAACATATTTTATTAATCAACAAAAATCCGCAGTCACCTGCCGATTACGTCACCGCTGCGTAACCACGTGGGCGATCGCCTCACAATACTTGCGTTATAAACCGTATCAAACAAATAAAGGACTACCATAAGCACTCTCGTTGGCGTAATATCACGTTAGTAGTCATAAAAACTACGCGGATGGTGTGTAAACAGGGGTAAGATTGAGCCGCAGTGCACCAATGACGTAGCTCCTTGTTCGGTGACACTGACTACCTCGTTTATCAAAGTCAATATCGACTGTCGACGTACGAGTACACACATTATGGCGGCCCGCTCGACGCATGCCATACATGTTCTTTGACTAAACTAAATAGTGTTTGTGTTGGTTTTTGTTACTTGTAAGGCTTTTGGGAGTAAAATAAAACATTGTTGAATGTTTAGCTGATGAAAATTATTTTAATCTTGAAAGTATAAGTATTTCATGGTATTACAAAATTAAAAAAACAGAAATGTACGTAATGTTTTTAAAGGAAAAATGTTAGATTTTAAGAACCTATCAATAGTTACCTTCTGCAACAATTTGCATACAGTAGTCCATTTAATCAAAATGACTATTATTTTCAGGAGACGCATTTTGAGTTTTCTGTTTTGTAGTGTGTACCTACTTAACCCTCATATGATGATTCATACACTTGACAAGAACCCTAACATACAAATAGAAGAATCCGCAAATAACTTCCAGCCAAAAGTATGCTGAAACCGCCACAATTCTTGCATTACATGCGACTTTTGATATACGATATTCTGACAGGAACAGAATAACCCGGCTCACAAGAAACAATACTACGTGCAATACTGAGATAAATCAAATTTTTGTGTCCGATATTTGTAATAAAAACGCAAGTCACGACGGATCGTCCTGGGGTGGCCGCGTGAAGTCAACTATTAAAAATCGGACAATTCTGACTCAAGAATCATATTGTAAGGGTTCCGTATGTTCTTATTTTTATTAAAAATATATAATTGTACTATTTTTTTAAATTCAGCCGAAGGATAGAAAATAAAAGTATTGTATGACTTGTCCTACATAAATAGGTGGCAATGTAGGCATCATAATGTTTAAATTAGGCAAATGTGGCAACCCAAAAATTAAGAATTTAGACCGTTCACTTCTTGTCTTTAGTTTACGGTTTATCGGCTTGGCAATACTGTTCAAAACGTCTAATTTCACTAGTAACACTGTCACAGTTAACCCTTTATGATACTCGAAACCGGGACCCCAAAAACTTAGAATTTAGAAGCATTTTTATATTTGACCGGCCGATACGGCTTGTAGGCTTCACAGGATACAAGGCTGACACGGCACAGCTCAAGGTATTCAAGAGTGGGACCCCAAAAATGGAGAAGTTAGAAGCGTATTTCAGTTGTCATATTTCACAGCTTGGCCGATGCTGTATAAACACGTCCCGCGTTCAATCATCCCGCGATACGGCGCCGGGACGAATAAATCATGGCGCTCACTTTTTCACCTGCCACACACAAAAGCTTTCACACTGAAACTTGATTCGGGTTATTTCTGACGAAATATCAGCCTATTTGTTATACTATTGATAGGGACGCACGTGCGCCGCCTAAGTTTGTACTTGTTGACGAGAGGGATTGAGTGAAAATTGCTCCCTACAATGTGCATAGAATTCGATGCTAACCGCTTCGAATTGACGGCTGTTATTGCGCCCGTGGGTTTGGAGAGTGAATGTTGTTGTAGTTTAATGTAAACATAACTCATTTTAACTTATATTAACTGAAATAATAAGCGATCCTAGAAAAACAACATTTTAAATTTAAGAAAGACTAAAAATATTTTTTGTTTCTTATTTCTCGGGAATCTCATTCCTGACACTAATTTCTGTGTAATTGACAGTGTTAGAAAAAATAATTTGAACTTAAAATAAATTTCTAATCTTAGCCATAAAATCACAATGCTGAATCGCAAAATCAAAACTAAAATGAAACACCAACCTGCCTACATAATTAATTCAAAAATCGCGGTCAATAAGCTAGAAGTAGGGTCGGAGCTCATGAAACAGGTGTAGCTTTGGGTATCGCAAAATCTTATTTAATTGAATGATAACAGCCGCAAGACACGGCTCTGTTTATGTAAATTTGAGTCAGTTATTAGACCCTCCTCAGACGATTAGCTCTGGTACAATTGAGAGCTTTATCGAACGTAGTTTCATTTTACTAGCCGGGACGGTCGGATAAACATAATTTTACAACGATATAAAATTGTTTCTGTTGTTGTAGAAATATTTTCTTTGCATTAAATGGTTGTATTCACTTTGTAAAGTTATGAATTTCATTATTTTTCAAAAGTTGAATTGTTATTGAAAATTATCTTTCTCTCACGATTTCTTTCACTTTTCACTGAACACTTTTCTTTCACTTTTCACACTGCCAGTAGCACAGTTTCGATAGATGAAGAATTTTTTTCATTTGGACATGAGTGTGTAATATCTCAAAAAGTGTTTTAAATCGATTAGCTATGATCAAAACGCGCCTTTTAGAATAAAACAACACTAAGTTTCATGTGTTCTACAGCCAATTCATTGACATGGTGTAGAGTGTTGCCGACTCGTGAAACCTCCGCGGTAGAGGTTCTCCTCCTAGATTTGATTTTCTTTAAAAACTAAGGTTTGACGACCTGTCAGTTGTAAACAAGTACTTTGTGGATACACTGGTGGCTTACAATTTCCTGGTTTAAAATACTTCACCATATTCTGCAAATTGCTATTTTAAGGGTATAGATTTACAGGGCAAAGCACTTTGTGTACTTACCATGTGTTACTCGCATTACAAACATGATTCAAAGAATCTTGCACCAGATCCTAGGTCTTTCCAAGATCTCAATTTTGCTAATGTTAACCCGTATCCTAGAGCTGAATATCGTGCGTCTAGATCGGCTTCATACTCTATATCCGTTCTTGAGTTTCGCCAAATTGCTTGCTACAGTATTTTGATCCTTGATTATTACATTAAACAATATTAGTAGTACACTATTTTTTGGAAAAAATATTTTCACGGCACTAAGAAATATAAAAAAGTCATTAAAGGGTCTTACATCGACAATTGAAAAAGAATTCGATTGCTCGTAAGAAAAACGTAAATTTGGATACCTAATCCGTTACATTGTGTAGCGACCCGAAAACAATTTTAACACAATACAGGTTAAATACGTTCTTTTATCAGCAACCCATTGAGATTGGGAGCTTGAGGGACATTTAAGGAACCGTTATGTTGCTTTTGAGAAAAAGATACGGGTAATATTCTCAAGCGGAGTATGAATAAAATGTAAAATACTTTATAACGTCTTAGGGGGTGCAAGATGCACTATAGTTAGATATGACAACGACTATGTAACATAGGGTTTATACAGATTAATTAATGATTATTTAGGTAATTAGGTATGTATTATTTATAAATATTTATTTTTACCGAAAAATAATCTTTGTCACTATCTCCAAAATTTGTGATATCGCTTCACGTCTTTCAAAAGATACGACCATGATTCTATCAAATCGAATCGAACATCAGAACGTCTAGAAGCGCTACAGAAATGGACTGACCCAGCTTATCTGATGTCGAATACGACAATTCATGGTAGAAGTACGCATGCTGGCTCCGCTTTCGCCACCTAAGTGGCCTCAAATAGGCACTTATCACGCCGCAATGAGACTAGATCGCTCGGAGATTGCGCCATCACCGGGATGCGACGCGCTTTACGCCATAATTGAATTATTACTCACTCTATAAAGGTGTTGAGCCGATATTTATGGACGATAACAGTTGATGCTGGAGGCTCACGCAAATTGTCGGCTGATGGAGCGTTAACGGCGCACTTTTTAGAGGTGTGTCAGCGGGTTTAAGGAATAAGGATTAAATTGTTATGAAAAATTACCTAAAAACTGGCATTTTAATTTTTTTAATTCGTTTCAAGTTTGCATTAGTAGGCCCTTCATTGGTTGTAGTTGTAGATCCTGGCTACACAGGAGTTGTATCGGTGGGAACGAGAGGTGGGAATAGTCCCGTAGTAGAGCCCTTTCCCGGGTACTTCTACGTGTCCCAAATATAGCTTGCCCTGTCACCACTTCGGGACAACATATCGTCTGGCGCTGAGAAGAAATTTTTCACCGTAACAAAATAATAAGTATGTAGGTGTTTGTAATGTTTTCCTTTCATAACGATGTCCTAAATATTGTCGAACCTATTGACGTTCTCCAAGAAAACATGTCAATACCTCGTCTCCGTTAGAACCTCCAAGTAAAGGAACATTGTATTTCACTTGAATACAAACACAGATCAAGTACAAGCACAATCAATCAAAAACTCGATCAAGGTCATTCCGAATTATTTCCCAGGAAAACTTTGCGTTTTTTCGACGTTCCCTCGATTCACTCGCCCAATCTGAGCGGGCGGACCAATTTATTCAGCTGCTCAAGATGCGTATAATTTTTATTATCAAGCCGGTCAGATTACACAGGCCTTTCTTGTCCAGTACGTAACAAATAAGTCGGTTTCAGCGTGGCACAACTCAAGCTGCTTTGTCATGCAGTATTATGGTGGTAAGCTCTACCTACATACGAGTACAAGCTGTAAGTATGCGATATAGTTTTGTTGACGGTTCGCTTAGTCTAGAATGCAACATATCGGTTTCAAGTCTTTTATCAAGGCCCCTTGAATAATAGATAGACGGAAACCCTAACCCCTTTAAAGTGAACGTAGACGTTTATGATAAACGTTTCTATTCAGTTCCAGTCTTTGATAGAAAATTCTAACAAATATTCAAAGTAGCTTTGGTTGCAATCGTTACGGCTAAATACAGTATTTTAAAGTAACTTAGAATTATTGATCACAAGAATTTTGCTATGAGAAGTTAACTCTGTGTAAAAAGTTTTGGGCCATTTTTCACGTGCAGTTTTTGAATCTGCTTTTCAATAATCGTTCCAACCGAAAAAAACAGTCGTAACATTAATTTTGCCGCACAAGCTTTTGTACCGCAAAGTAACGATTCATTTTGGCCCTCTGAAATCCGTACGCTCTGCGTTTTCGAATAATTCAATCTGCAACGGTCATATGGCACTGCAATTACGGAATGCACGCGAAAGTCAGTGGGTTGCAAGTTTTAAGTTTGCAATAGTAATGACTCTCGGATTTACTCGACCAGAAATGACGTTCAAATTGGTTTGAATGTGTTCGTTTGGAGCTATCAAAATGCTTTGGGATTGCATCGAAACATCAGTAACTTCAGTAGGGAGTATTTTGTGTTCTTAATCTCCAGTAGGTATATAAGTAGGTAGTATTCAGCAGTGAGGATTTACAGTTTTCTTTATTGAATTGAATCATCATTCAGAATGATTTTGAGTTTAGTCATGATTCTGAAGCGTCAAGCTAACCTTTAGTGATTCAGGTACAAACACGAGGCACCTATTATTCCATTACTATAAATAAATAAGTTCCTAATAGCTCCTTTGTTCTGTACCCAGTAATCCTTCAAGTTATTATTTCCCAGAAAATATTGTTTGTCTGCATCAGAAATAGCTTATAACATTAACATCTCAGGTTTCATGGAACACGCTTCTCCTAATTATCAAACTAACAAAATTACTCGATCGACTAGCTACTGGTGATCAATGAATAGGTAGCGTGGTAACTGACGAACCGACGCGTCAATCTGACGGTACCTATCCCAACCGATTAATCTTATCTACTGGCATACATAGCCTACCCTTCCTGACTGCTTAGAATTTGAATACTGGCTGTACTAGGTATCTGTACGGATTTTTTATTCAATTTTGATCCCTATTACTATCAAAATAGAGTTAGGTGGTGTTGTTCTGTACGTGTTTGCAATGCTTAAACGAATCCAACAGGAATTACGGCTAGGCCGATCTGTGCGTGAAATGAAACGCAACTAACGTGAAATAGTAACGCGCGGCTTTGTAACGTGCGCGATGGCGATGCCAATTTTTTTACAATAACAAGAACAATGGTAATTGTTGTACAAAACATTGTAGTATACCGTGATAAATAGGTTTAATTTTGACTAAGATGCGAGTACCTGTCATAGTTCCTTACCTCATTATAAAGAATTTGTTTACGAGAGCTTCCAAAATTTATTCTAATTATTGAAATCAAACGCGCTAAAATGAAACAGGTAAATGATGCCCATCACATAAACTTACTTTGTGGTTTAGTTGGAAACTTCACAGTTGAACATTTATCAAAAACTACTACCTCAAAAGGAAAGTTGACTCATAATACGTCAAACATCACCATCTGATTCCATGCTAACATTATAAAGCTCACGCGTTTGATCCGTTCATTAAACAGTAACTGATTCTGAGCTTGTACATTCCTGTCAGTTAAATTACACTGTATTTCTATCACAGCGATTGTCTTGCCGAGCTGCAAACAGTAACTGCATCAACCTGGGGGTGCCAATCAGACGTATTTGCATTTCTGTAGTTGCCAATGTTGCCATTATGCGTTTTCACAGTGCTGGAACACCAAACTTGTTTGTTGGTAAAACCAATCCATCAATATTTCACCATTATTTCGTGCTGGTACTTTTATTGGATGGCACTTTTTGTGTGGGAAATGGGAAGTTTTTTGACAGATTTTAGTTGAATGAAAATTAATGGCATTTTTTAACATGTTTACCTATTGACAAATAACTTTTGTCGTACAAAGACATGCCAAAGGTGTTTTTGTGTTTTACACAATGTCATCTAAATTATTTTTTGTTATGTTTAATTATACCAAAAAAAAAAGTAAGCATTATTATTTCCACAGTTAGATTTCGATATTTAACTTTTTTCTACTGAAATAGAGTGAACACAAATATTGTTGCCAGAATGATCGCCCCAATCTCGAATTGCCCCAAAAAAAAAAGAATATCGGCGACTATTCGAGTGCAATAAATAATTCCTAATATAATTCTTATCGAGTAGCCTAAGTACGAGCACAATAATATAATTTTATCTCAGTCGGATCTGCGGCGAAGCTAATATCCTTATTTATTTCCGCTGGGTGTTGCCCGCTAATTGCGCCGCTACCCAGTGATTTTCCACGATCTCGCTTCTTATTGTAATTACTTGCGATATTTATGCCCAGTTCTTAGTATTAATACGCTTCTTATTTGCAAAGTAGCATTTTATTTACTTTTCACTTGGCCGTTTAGCGTTTTTTCGTATTATCTCCGAGTTTATTTAGGTACAGTTTCTTCAATTTTTTTTTGTTTTGTTTTCGTTACACAGTCGTGGAATGCAAACTAAAGTTATAATAATGATGGCCGACTGGTTTATTGCCTTATTATTATGAGACAATAAATAAATTGTTTTTATTTTGTCTCTACATCTGTGATTTCCGCGAGTAGATCCTCTGATTTATGAATTGTAGAAATCACACTTAAGATTTTTTTCTACAGTGGGTGTCAGACTTAGTAAGCTGCTATAATAGGCGTATGACTTCACTTAATTAAGCGATAGATTGTCGAGCCTCCCAAATCTAAAAAAAAAAATAGTTTAAAAAATTCGAAGGAAGAAATATTCTAGACCATAAAGCCATTATGATAAATGCCCTAAAACACCTCATACCAAAAGGAAATAAAAATAAAAATAAATACTTAAACAGACAAAGTGCATAGAACTTAAGCCCCATTGCGATCAAAGGGGCAAGCGAGACACGCGGGACCCGCCATGATTAGGTTGGGGACGGGGCAGAAGAAACTATCTTTTAGAAATATTGTTCTGGGCTATACTTTACCTGCGATTTCCCCCGCTGTTTAAGCGGAACGAGATTATGGGAACGACTTTTGGGAGATTGTCAATATATTTTACCTTTACCGATATTAAGCCTTAAATTATGTTATGAAGGAAACGTCCTTCTAGTAAGAGGTTAATGTTTTTATAGTAGGCATGATGTAACAGTATAACTATATTGAATTTTTGGGACAATAATTAGGTACGTACAATAATAAAAATAATATATTTTTGAGTATATTTCTCATTTCTATTCAGCAGTTAACTTGATTTCCAATAGGATGCTATAGAGGTAGTTAGATCGATTAAAGCTATTATTTTTTTAGGTCTGGTATCAAATCCCTAATCTACATCATAATCTCTTCAACTTATAATTCCCAGTCCATTTAAAACAAATATTTTCCTTGTAATAAGACGGCCACGAACAAAGAAGCGTAATAGTAGTTTTCCCAAGTATTTAACTAAGAAGAAATTACCCTATGATAATATTCTTGAGGAAACGAGGCCAGTAATTACTAACCATTCGGAATGATGTTCTGGAATGCAGCATGCTCGAATTTCCTAGTCATACTTCAAGGTAAGTATTATTATCGTTCGGCGCTCTCTCTCTTTCGTTTTATTCAACAGTCGGTCCCTAACGCGCGCTTCTTTTCGCTAAAACCGATTCCTTGTTACTTGATTTCTGCATTTCGAAAAAGCGTAAATATTTTCCTCTTGGGTGCTTTTGCAGCGATGAAGAATTCAATGGTCGTTCCAACATTCTGAATTATTAAATTGCAACCGTAACAAAACGGATGTAAATAATAATACCAAACCAAAAATTTTGACAAACAAATACGATTGAATTGGCTGTATGTTGAAATAATAGCCTTATTATACATTTATTGTAGGGAATATAAAATGTTTGTCTGTCTGCCTATTTCTTTCAGCCGATGTAAGACTGATTTTTAATTTGGCGGAAACAGCGGCATTTCATTTTCAATAGTTATTTTACTAATATATGAAGTAATTAAGACCTACCTACTTTTACAATCGTAAAAATCAGTGACAAATGAACATCCACACGAGTGACAGAAGCAAGTTATAAATTCAGTAACAATCTAGAAACCTATTCCCAAAATCCTAATATGAATTGTGAAAATCAGTGACAAATGAACATCCACACGAGTGAAAGGAGCAAGTTATAAATTCAGTAACAATCTAGAAACCTATTCCCAAAATCCTAATATGAATTGTGAATCGCAAAATTTCAACTGACCGCTAACTGGGCTCTTGCACGTACAGAATTGCGGTTAATCAATGACTCTCACTGTATTTAATACTCAAATTAATGGTCTGATTAAGAGCAGGACCAGGATTCGACTAAACACGACTTTGGCTCTAACGACTATCAGAATTACAGCGCAAAATCGAGAGCCACGCTTTTTGAAGCGAGCCCCATTCATATATTGATAGAATGGAAAAATTGCGTGAATGCAAAAATGAAAAGTGGAAAACGAACTAACGAAACACCAATTTTTCTCATCTATCTAAATAAGGGGTTGTATTGAATGCTATCAATCCTATTCAGTTTTTTGCGAGTTTGATAAAAATTGAAACATATTTTCGGTTTCTGGTGAAATGAAAGCTAAGTACATTCGGCTTTCCCTGTGTTTTTTTTCCCTCTTTTGTAAGAGATTGCGCTAAGTGATCACATTTCGATATTAAACCATTTGCCGAAGGCCCGTGCCGGCTACGTATTTCATTTTACTGAGTGTCTGACCTGAGTTTGGCGACTTGCTTTTTGTCGGAATTATTTTCCAATCTCTTTATTATATCTAGTGTCAATTTTTCTCTGTCCCTTTTTATCTGCGTAAGGGCTTTTTCCTCGTCTGTGGAATGAAATAGTTTGATGTATGGACTATTATTACATACGTACGTAATTTATTATTCTATTTTAAAACGTCTTTAAGAAAAAGTTGCAGAATAAAAGATGCCAGTAAAAAAGAGAGAGAGAGAGAGAGAGAGAGAGAGAGAGAAATGCCTAACTTCACATTAGACCTAACATATTACTTCTATATACACTTATGAAATATTTAGACTCTGTTCAAGTGCTGTTTATGACAAAATAAAAATAAATAAAACCCTTCTCTATAGCCTTATCTGATTTAACGCCACTTTAGACTCATTTTGGGAATAATATAACCATTACTGTTAACGGCAAAACATAAAATCTTTAAGCTTATACTACACTGAAATTTCGAGCTACTAAAATAAAAGTTAATGTTGGTTTCTAAGACACGGATAAATTGTGTAGTTCAGTTTAATTTTCTTACTCAAATCAATTTCTATTGTCAATATTAGGTAGGAAGGTACTTTATAAATATTTGAGTTTGGCTTCTCGGTATTTATCAATATTTTGTTTTGTCAATATTGACTGTTAGGTGTTAAGATGTGTTTTGTCAACATGTTGGCTCAATATTTGCAGCTTTAACTTCACTTATTCTTTTTCTCGCGAAGTAAATAAAGCTTAATACGCATCTGTTTTGCGTTAGAAAACAACTGTCAATGTGTCTGCGATATTTTTCTTCACAAAATTGTGTTACAAAATCATTATTGTTCTTACTTTGCGACGCGTTTCATATTGTTCTTTATGAGTTGTACAAATGCTTCCCGCAGTTGTAACAGCATTTTGGAATTGAAACTTGCAAGATGCTTTCGAAAAGTTGGTCGGTATACACTCCCAGTTTCTTCACTCATTAAGTTCATTAACAAGATTCAACGTCAGTATTTTTGATGCTCTCAGCTCGCTTTCAATATTTTCTATTCGTATAATTCACTTTGTTTTGCCCGACGTCTGTGTAAGCAGGATTATTCGAGAAACGTTTTGAATGTCGATGTTTTATGTTCGAGGTAAATAATTTAAGCACTTGTGAAAACTTCGTGCTCTTGATTAACGGGGCTCAATTAACTGCTTTAAGTTAAACATTTTCGGCGCTGCTGTGTAATTGTTGAGGATGTTTAACTGCAGCTGACTGTACATCAACTCCTGTCGGGTCAAAAGAGGCGCAGAATATCAGACAATCTTGCAAAGTGCTGAAATAAAGGAACTACAGCGCGAGAAGGAATGTTGAGAAATCTTAAACACATAAATACAATGTCGGGACTTAGACTCAAATTTCGAGATTTTAAATATTACAATGTACTTCGTCGAACTGCAGTGCGGGCTCTGTAAATTCCATTTAGCTAAATAGCTTTTGAGAGATAAGAATCTAGCCATACAATGCTTCCCTACTTCGAGCGGGAAACTAAGGAAATTGAAAAGAGAGTCGCCAAGTAAGACTGCAATGGCGATGGTCCGATTTCAGGAAACCTGAGATTTCGTATTAATGCCATAAAAATTGATCGCCGATAAACACTTGGAACGTTCGGGGGTTGGACAAAGTTTTTATGCGAGACAATCCCCTTGGTCTCGCAATCTTGGTTTTAATAAGTATATAACGTTCCCGAGATGTACCTGTGAGGAGGGGATTTACATAATCATTACCATATCTGGCGTACTGGCGCGCGTATTATGCCCAGGAGGTTAATAATGCTATTTTCTCTCCACGTTTTCACGTTGCTATTTCGCGTTATCGGGGCCCTTAATCTGCGTCATTGTTACTAGCCACTCGAAGAGAGCCTCCACGTTGCCCCTCAATAGGTCACCCCGTGTATCCAAAACCACGTGGTCTGCATACGTTTAACCAGTTTCCAGTCCAGTAAAATGGTTAATAAAATAAAAAGTAACTCGGAATTTTCTCCAGGTTGCGAAGCAGGTACGGTTTTCTAAAAACTTTGAGAATTAGAGATAAAAGCTAGTTTGTGGTTAACGGAGACTATTTTTAAAATTACTTTAAGGTAAGTTACAAGATGAGATAGAACGCATATGCAGAGAATCTCAGAAACCGACTTTAATTGTAATGGTTTAAATAAAAATATACGGGTTTAAAGGAATAAGTCTTTATTTAATTTAGTCTGAATCCTCAATGTCTCAAGTTTGTCTTCTGAAATACAAGATGTTTTTATGAGCAGGAGACGTGTGACACGGTGCGTGCTATGAGCACACATGCGCGGAAGTTGGCTTCACTCGTTTTAAGGCGGTGTACACATTAGCTTTTAAAATACGATTTCTGAAATGAGTAGACTTCATTTTTCGTTTAGTTTGTTCCAAAAATGTTAGTGTGTAACGAGCCTTAGTCCGATTTAACGCATCACGGGGTGCGTTCCTTCGAACATAGATGCCTAAGTAGGCACTCATGCGTCTCGGCACTTCAAATTACTTTTTGCATGGCGGAATGAATGGAAGAATCGAACCGACAAAACGCTCCCCATTGTCGGTAACGAATGTGTCATTTCCAGCTGAAATGTGAGCTCGCTTAATTCGCATTGTGACTGCGCAATTATTATTTTAATACGTTATTTATTTTAACAATTTTACTCGATAAAATAATGTTGTTGTTACTTGTTAGTTAATCTACGATACGTACACGATCAGCAAAAGTGATAGCGGTTAATGTATTATATCCAGTTACCTTGTTTTCATTCGTCAGCAGTTTGCGATCACAGATATGATTTAGTATTAAGAACAACTAAAAGCTGCCGAGCAAAAGTAACGCTATAGCCAATAAATCTAAACTTCCGAAGAAAGTAATTCTGTTTCTATGCTTATAAGATGTTCTGTCCCATGAGATAACTACACTTCGTAATTTGCTGAGTGTGCCTCGATATAATCGTGCCATTTGTTTTGTCGTAGTAACTTCGGCTTTATCCTAATAGTAAAATGAATGGGAGTGAAATTCTTTCACGGCAACAATCAGGTGGGAGCGAGAAGTAAACACGAAATATCTTAGAATTTTCACTTGGGTGGTTAAAAGCGTGCTTTGTCACAGAAATAGGACTTTTTCAGTGGAACAGTTACCTTTATAAGGACTTAACGTCGGAGGAAACGGCCGTCTAAGTATACGAGCGCAGGGGCGCCCTCTCGCCGCTGATAACAGAATTATCCGAATGACGCCATCTATCTTTTAAATGTGCACCTTTACTTTTGGACGCGATGCGTCGGTGGGGGGCGTTGGCGTTGGCTGACTGAATGTAATCATGCTTCGTGCGTTTGTCTACTCGTACGCATATATTAGGGCGTAATTTTTCAGAGATGAAACGCGTGTATTGTGGAATTCAAGGACGTTTTTGGGGGAAATATTTTGAGGGGCTAATATTTTGGTATTTGATACGCGGTACTTTGTTGTGTGGTGCGGTGTGGCGGCTCTATACAATGTTGTGACAGGATCAATTCGATGCGCAAGAGTGCTTAGTGAGAATACTACTATTAAGTAACTTAACTTTATATCCAGTAACATAGCATGGTGTGGATGTAACCTTACAAACTTTAATACCCGTTTAAATAAATGTGTAAATTAAATTTAAGTAGAACTTTACTTACCATAATATCTTCAAATAAATTTCATTTTATATTAAGAACCTTATTACCTGGCTTCTTTATAAAGTCTGCGAACTCTCATAGTAGCTAACTTCACGATATATTGTTATCAAACTTACGTTGTCTGTGAAATTTCATGGATGCGACATCTTAAAGTTCCGAAAGTATTATCAAGGGCAAGACAGAAAACGGGTTAGAAATTTTAAGATGAAAATAAAACTATAGCGTTTAAAATAACCCATTTCAAGCCACATGCAGTTGCATAAAAACTAACCACGGAGAATTTAAACTTCAATTTTCAATCGAAGCTCGGTTGCTCGGCCAATAGCATTCTCAGTTAACCGTAAGACCGCGGTAATAACACAAAGGTGTAGCAGTTTAATTTGTGTAAATATTTATGTATCGTCGTCCGGGTTGCAGTTGAAACCGCATAATGCATTAACTGATTACCGCCGCGATCCATCTTCGGATACGTCTAACATGCTCCGCCCAATGCCTTCTGTGCTGCGTTTGGACACAGGTAGCACTTGCTAATGACTGCAAGCTGTAGAAGGCTTTTTAAAGGGAAGCGATGTGGCAAACGTAGTAAGGCTAGTTTGATGGACCGACAACCTCAAGACTGGTACTGGCTTGACGAAAAGAATGAGAGATTTGCTTGCTGCTTCTTGGGAAATCCTTGAATGGTGTCTGTCTGCTGCTGATTAAAGTTGACAAACTAATGTACTTACATTTATAAATATTTCAAACTCATAAGGTCCTCTGCTTATAGTATTATGGACTATAATATGATCAAGATTTAGCAAAAAAAAAAACACTTGACCTGACCTACTAATTAAGCTGCAGGTTAAAGTCGTACAATTCCAACAGTTTGTCGCTTAATAGTGCAATTTACAACGCACTATTTTTTGTTGTTGTTTTACTATTATAGAAAATCGTACTTTGGAACATTCTCAGTCTTACCTAACTTACATAGGATTTTTTATTGTTCTCCAAACCCACAAATGCTTACTTATCACTCGTAGCACTTGCTACGGCAGGCAAGTTACACGCTACAGCAAACGCTGCACGCCGTAGACGATAACGACTACGGTAGTTATTTCGTAGCGGAAGATAGGTGTTCCTATAATAACTTTAGCCTTACTTTAATTTGAGCTACTTATGGCCAGATACTTGTAGTTCCGTGCGCACGGAAACTTAGCGAACTGTAGGTGATTGCCGATGTTTATCTTATTAAGTATGATTGCTACACGATCGGTGATTTATTAAAAAATAATAAGCTGGCCTGTGTACTATTTTACCATAAAAATTAACAGGCAGTTGTAGAATAAAGTTAGTTTTCTCTAACTTAAAAATAGGAGGTCACTTGTTACAAGAGTGAACGGCATTATTTTGATCTAAAAAAAATTTTTCAACCAAAAATATATTTTTTACAAGAAATTAAAAATTAATTGTTCAATGTAGAGTTTTTAGACTCCTTATAACAATGCATGTTCATATGCGCTATTTAACTTCACATTTAAACCACAGAACCATCTGTAAACAGAACAAACGTCTGCATCAGAATAAATAATAATTCCGTATTCTAGTTCCAGCACGAGCGAATTCCAGCTGCAGCTCGATGTTAATTTGACATTCAACGCATGTCATGCGTCTTGTATAGCAAACATCAACGCTCATGTCTAATTTCATTCGTTGAAGTTCCACTGGGATTCCTAGTCGGCTGTAAGTGATTAAATAACTTCCTTCAGCTGTGCTGTGCTAATTGTGACATTCAGGTTCCATTGAAATTCAAATGGTTTAGAAATGGAACGCGTGATTTTGTTTTGGAGGAGCGTGGGGTATAAATAGTTTTTGATGGGTTTTTTTTTTGACATGATTACTTACCATTATCGGTATTATCATAAAATGCAAATATTAAGGTTGCACTGTTAACTTTACAAACGTCAAAAATCTGTCAAACTCCATACAAAAAACTCCGGTTATCGTCAATGTTACGGTCAAAGTTAGGTGGTGCAATTCAGCCTAAGAATTAACTAATGGGGAGATAGATGTTATTAAAAAATATGTTTCATTGGTCTCTATGTTTAAAATAAATACTTAGGTAAGGTTAGGCAATCCATCAGTTGCGTCGAAGGAATTGTATGTTTTGTTGTTTTTATAAATTTGTGAATACCATGCGATTTGGCTGTTTGCAACATTATGAACTTGATATAAATAGCAAATTTAACATCGTCTCGTATAGCGTAAAGGCAATACCTACCTACATGTATCCAGCATTGTTGTCTGTTTAAAGAAAAATATGTTAAACACGTACCGACTCGGCTTTTGTTACAGAGACGTATTTGGGACGATGATTTCTTTACGCGCCAATGAATACATTTGCCCATTTTCAACAAAAAAATCAAGAATGTAAGAACATTAAAATGTACCTTTTGTGTGCTCGATTATCTACGAAAAATGTTTATGTTTTTGGTATATTTCACTCTTCTTCTACCTAATAAGCAGTACGATAAATTGGAATTTATTATACTTCACGGCACACATGTAGCGGCATAAATATTTATTACTTATTAAACTCAGTGGCAATTCATTAAGCAGGTTTTACGATTTATTCAAACGAGATTTATTGTTGGAATTATAAAGTTGTTCATCGTAAACTGAATGGCAGCATTGATCGGGCAATCACAGAGTCTCGTTTCATTCGGCGCACACGACGCGACGCTAATACAATAAGTAAGGATCGCGTTCACTACAGACTTGAGTGCAAAAGTTATGAGAAGTTTTCTTATATTTAATAATGTGACTGGTATTTGTCGAACTTTTGCAGGGCGCAAATTATAAGTAGGAAACACAAATAATAGTTGACGTAGGGCTCGAGGCGAGAGAGGGGGAGGCAAGGCGAGGGAGGGGAGGCGGGGTAATCAGTCCGGACAGTAATTCGGGTGCCTTAGGGGTGTGATCGGTTAGCGCCGACAAGGGTACTACCACTAACATCCTTAGAGAGAAGAAATACTTTAGTTCAACATTTCCGATGTGGTTTTGTTTTGTAGCTCTTCGAGATTAGGCAATTTCTCAATAAACATGCGACCATAGCGGGCAGCTGCTATTGCTTAGTTTGCGAGACGTCTCCGGAGAAATTAATGTAATGTGGAATATAAGTTAGAACATCGTAATAAGATTGGGCTCGATGTTTCTGTCTGTTTCATCCGATAGTTTATTTGGGAGCGAGTTCCGTATGAGTTGTGACGGCGGCTCCGTTTATATTAATTCATTATTGGTTCGTGATAGAGTCTTTATAAGCTTAATGGGTCTTGTTATCGATTAAGTATACAATGAAAGAAGTCCAAGCCAAGTAACAAGTCATGTTTCTTATTTACTTTCATAATATACAGTTAAGATAATTAGAATTTCGTTCTTTTTCTAATCCTATTAGTAATGTTTATTAGGACGTCTTCTCCCCTGCAGATAAGCAAAATAACAAGATATATCATAAATTAAAACAGAACGATTTACAACTTCATTATTATTTTCCAAGCAAAAAACTTCTGTAATGCTCTAACTATAACTGCTATAACTTTCATCACGCTTAATACTTTTGCATTTGCGCAAGCCACAGCCAGCATTAGTCAATTAATTTCTATTGAGCTTGCTAACAAGCACTTTTACAAATTAATTGTCTTGATAAAGCCATTAGGTTCTATTCTAAAACACTGAGTTTGTTTAACAAATTAATATTAAAACAAATGTATCAAACATTAATTTGTTTTTAACGAGTTTGTAAAAACTATAAAAAACAAATGAGCGTTGATTTTGTTTTACTGCTTCAAAATTAGAAAATCTTTCGAGCAACTTTTATTCGTTCGAAATTCCAATCTTCATTCCACTTTTCACTGTCAAACCAGTACCAAAATGTGGGGATGAAAAAAAAATAACCCAATTATGTGGCTTTGAGTCTTTTGATCGTGGAGACGGCCTACGCAACACTCGGAGACTCGAGTGCACACTGACGAAGGGCCCTCGAGCGCACTCCACAGACTTCGGGTATCTTTGCACCTTAATTACACTCGGCCTTCGTAAGTACGACACGTATCTTTATTTCCTCGAAAGGGAAAAATTGTTCGGAGATCGAGATGTTACCAAAAGTCCGTGGTTTGCTTGGTTTTGTACGCAATGTTAGGTATAAATATTGATTGTTTTACAACGAAACTCGTCTGTCTGGTCTGTCATTTTCGCGCATCATGTATCCAAAATCACTAGTTATCTTATCACAAGCTTGAATACACACTAAAAGATTCCTTGCTTGAGACATCGATTTCCATTCCAGATAGAGTTAGGTAGGTAATATCGTGTTTTATTATTATTTAAGAATACCCAAATTAAATAAGATTCTGATATGTTGTGAACCCATTTTACTCAGATTTTCATGTATGTTTTACAGCCATTACTAATATTAAGTACCCAGACCTCATTTGGAATACCAAAAAAAACAGTTGATTTTAAAAATGACTGTGTCTTAGATTATCCATATATTTTAACTGCATAGAAATTAATTAAAATAATAATATACTTTAGATTACCCGTATACAACAGGGTAAGAGTACATTTGTGTACCTATGTATAAAGATCCTAAAATAACTTTTTGGCTGGTTACTTGTTATGGTATCTCAGTTTATTTCCTAAATAAGATCAGTCCAGTCGAAACTTTCCTACTTAATTGAGGGTAAGAAAAGTGACTAACTAAGATAATTTTAAATGAATCTGAAATTACCCTTAGCGCGTTGACTTCCCAGCGCTGGGAGTAAGAGGTTAAACCCTTATTACTTCGTAATTGAATAATTATGAAGGATATTCTCATTTGCAGGGACTTTGCTTAAAGGAAAATTCGCCGGGGAAACCCTAGTGCCTACGTTTATAAATGCATTCAATTATTTACAGAATGCTGGTCCAAGCTTTTGCTAATTTATTTATTATCTTTCGTAAAGAGTATGGATAACGTAGTTCAAAATACCTTAAGCTTTAATGTAAAAATTCTATGCTTGTAGAATTTATAAATATTTTAGGGTTATTTTGTGTTTAAGATAGGTTTATTTTGGCTTGAGGTAGAATTAAACGTGGGTACTCGTATTTTCTTCAAAATATACGTTATCGTTATTTGACTATCATCGATATTTTTATTTGTTTACAGTTACTACTCGTAGTTAATAGGCCCAAATTTCATAAAATATAGTTTGAACATGCTTTCCAATCCATAAGCGATTACCATCATATCGTGGATTGCTTCGTCTGCAATATCATATCTCGTTTTTCGTGTACCCGCAGTTCTGAAAAGAACAGGTTATCCCCCCAAAGCCTGTCGCATGACCCCCCAACTTTGACATTATCTGCCGCATTCATCCATAAATCGAACCCCCAAAGTCTACTTACGCTTATAAAGTCAAAACTACCTAAACGTGTATTTATTTGTGTCTATTTTCTACTTGATTGACTCTGAAACTTGTAAGTCCCGGTATGGGTTAGCCCACCTTACGAAGTTCCTCACCCCTGATTCGAAATCAGTTAATGCAAAAGTTTATTTTTATAAGTAAGATTACACAAGAGTTGGGATAGAACTTTCTTGGAGCAGCTTTCTTTCGGAAATCCCACAAAGTATGGAAAGAGCGATGCTTCGAACCGAGTTAGGGGATTAATACTGAATTCAAAATGATTTTGGGACTCTTTTCTGTATTGTAGATGTCCGTAAACTTTGATAGCGTTGCATATCGTTGGCCAACTTTAATTCTCTGTTGCACGACTTGGTAAATTTATTTAAATTTTGTATTTGCGATTGAATGAAAATGCTGAGGTAAGTAAAAAGTTTGGTTTTGAATTCGCAAATATTTTGGCTATCATTTTGTTGAGTTGAAAAAATTAAAATACAATTAGGTTACAGATAGTTTGCAGCTTTGTAAAACTAGAGGATACATTAGGAAAAGGTTAGCCACTTAATTGCTTTATTATCACAGTTTTATATGAATGTATAATATGGGAAATATCTACAGTCGAGTATGTTTGACATTAGCCTCTTTTATAAATACGGCAGTCTCAAATTGATAATAAGCAAAAATGAGCCTTCGGTTTATCGATAAGCACAAATTATATTACTTACCGCAATATTTAACCCGCATAAAATTCAATCTGTTTACTGCGCTTAAAAATAAACCACCCCAAACGGGGTTTGTCGTATACCTGCTCAAAAACAATTAAGCTTTAATAGGGTTAAACCATTGTATCGTTATCGTTAACAGCGTGCAATCGTCAGAATTTATGTACACTTCCCGATGGCGGTCATAAACATTGTAAAACTTCCGACAGATGGCAGTGCGCCCGGTTATATAGGCCCGACAATGTTGTTATAATACAGGGTGATTTTGCAAACAGTATCCAATTTTTTTTTAATAAGCTCTATAGGGCTGGAAGACGTAGCGTAGGCAGGCCTCCTACTAGGTGGACCGACGATCTGGTAAAGGTCGCGGGAAGAACCTGGATGCGGGCAGCGCAGGACCGTTCATTGTGGAAAACTTTGGGGGAGGCATTTTTCCAGCAGTTGACGTCATTTGGCTGAAACAAAAGAAAGTTCTTTAAAAAATTATCCACGTTTGTTAATTTTGAGACTGCGCGGAGCGGATAAAAATAATTAACTATGAAAAAAAAAATTCTTTACGTAAATCGATTAAGTTACTGATTTAGGCTGAGTTGCACCACCTAACTTTGACCGTATAACGATAACCGGTGTTTTTTGTATGAAGTATGACAATTTGTCAAGAGTCGCTCCTAAAAATTTGGATACTGATTGCAAATTCACCCTGTATGTGCACGTTTGCGAAACGGATTTTGAGAAAAAGGTGCCGTGTACACAACATTGTTTCAGTTTGTATTGTCGTGGACTGGTTTTTGAATTACATATTTTATGGGCACAATAGACCCCGTATTTGGGATGTGGGCTTGTGTAATCAGATTATTTTTTGTTTTCAATCCACTTGCTAATGAGGTTGCCAGTACGTGACAACCAATTAGGATGGGCTGAGTTGATGACCTGACCTGCTTCATGTATTTAGGATCGGGTAGACTCAGGTATCGTGACTAAGATTAACATAACCGTGGGACTAAGATCCATTTTGGGACGAATTTTAATTTGTGACGAGATGGAAAGCTACCTAGAGTATTGAGTCTGCAAATCTAATACAGTGTGCCTACCATGAGTTTACGTTAGGTGAGCTCGCTAGCGAATACGTCAAAAAATTCTATGAAGATTTTATTTCTTGAAAGTAGCCGCTAGGGGCGCTGCACAATATGTCATACATTTAAATGTATTTTTTTTACGCAGTCGCTAGCGAGCACACCTAACGTAAACTCATGGTAGGCACACAGATTTCATTGATTATCAAAAATAGTTCAACGTATGGAGGCTCGCAATTTTTCGGTATTTAAGGTTAAATTAAGTTACTGGTTGTATTTTTCTTTCAGTTTTTAAACACTTTCAAATCTTTCGAACACTGAAAGGGTTTTATTGGCACTTCGATCAAATCCTGTGCTGATCATTTCTGAAATTAAAAGTACCTGTTTTAATCGGTAATTTCAGCAGTTGCATTTTGCGAACATCCGCCAAACCGAACTAAAAACCCATTGGATATTAATTTTTACCAGCGACATCCACTCACTCATAATACACCATTAACGGCTGAGTGACGCGACCTCTAATTCACGTTTAAAAGCCTGCACTCGACTCAAAGTCACCAGTAATTTCGTCTTAGCCAGGAATACCCGGCAAAAATCTAATTTGTCAAGGAGTACGTTGTGGCTACTAAAGTATCTAGACGTAACGTTTTGTACGGAATAAGGACGCGAATCCTGATTTTTTGTTGTCGATCAAATTTTCATGGTAATTTTTCACCAGGGACTACAAAAGCTATGAGACTTAACAGAGTAGGGCAGAAGGCAACATGTCAAGCTTAACATTACGCCATCGTATTTAGTTCAAATGTTGCTATTTTGCAACATAAAATAAATTGTATTCTGACGTCTGATATTGCAAGAAACAAAATTTATCATGATTTGGCTAATACATAAAACTATGGGCATTGCTGATTTGAAGGTTTCTAGGTTTTTTAACTTTATTATAACCGTAGGAAACTATTTCATATTAAAATTTATTATTTTAATCGCTACATTTCTCGACACATCGCATCGCCAAAAAAATTAGCTAAACTATTCGCGAATACTTTCACAACCCAAAAACCCACATTTTGGCATCCATACCCGACAAAAACAAAGGGTTCTATACTTAGCGATTTGTAACCACGGCCTGTCATACACAGTTCGCCCGTCTTAGAGACCTTTCCGCGCGGGTGAGTCCACGCACTGTGCTGGAGAGAGCGATTGTGATAGCGAATTCACAATAGTTGTTTCAATTTTATATAGTTTGGGTCAATCAAATATATGTATGATTTATTATGTAACATTATTTGGAGCTCACGGGTCAAAATTAGCCCGCCAATACGTGGGTGGAGGTCAGAGCCAACACGTGGGTGGAGGTCATTTTAAGCGCAAATTATCATGAAATGTGAAAGGTGATCAAGCTAAATGTAGTTTCTGAATATATCAGGGGATGTAGAGATTATTAATTTATTACACTTCTATTAAGGTGTTAAGGATTTTATACTTAAACTACGCGATTTAATTTCAAAATAATTATTTTGACGACATAAACTTTCTATGACTTTTGACATGCATGTCAAAAGACGACGCCTCCATATCGACGGGTCGATGGGCTAGGCTGTATCTTAAGTTTTCAGTCTTACTGAAAGCGTTGCATTTGTACAACGACCTGATAAATATGCATGTAAAGACACTTATAAATTTTATTTCTACTTATTTCATTTATTTTATCGCAAACAGTTTTACCATTATTTAGCAAAGACCCCAACGTAGTAACGTATCGTTTGATGCGTTAAAATCCTAATGATTAGACAGCTGCGCAAATTGCTTCGAAGAATTCGCTTCAATTTAGTATTCAATATGTGGTACACGCCAATAGAAACGTCAATCTATCAAATTTATGCAACCTAGCATTACAGACACCAACCTACCTATGTCTTTAGTGATTTGATAAACCTATGTTTAATTGTAAAGTGAAGTAATATTAAAGACTAGCGGCCGCCCCCGACTTCGTATGTATGAATTCCGTTTTATCCCCGTAGGGGTTAAATTTTGCAAAATCCCGTCTTAGTGAGCACCTACGTTCTAAAAGGACCCCCATGCAAAATTTGAGACTCCTAGCACTTGTAGTTTCTGAGATTTCGTGATGAGTGAGTCAGTCAACCTTTCGCTTCAATAGATTATTCGCATGAGCTGTTCCATCTCTGTCTGAATCGATTTACATTCTAAACTGCATCTCACTTAACACCAGGTGCGATTGCTGTCAAATACCTGTCTTGTCTTGCATTAAAAAAAACATCATAGGTACGACTTTAATGACTTGAAAGAGCGATGGAGCGTGCTATGCTCGGAGTTTCCCTGCGTGATCGAATCAGAAATGAGGAGATCCGTAGGAGAACCAGAGTGACTGACATAGCCCGCAGAATCGCTAAAATCAAGTGGCAATGGGCGGGGCACATAGCTCGAAGAGCTGATGGCCGCTGGGGCAGGAAAGTTCTTGAGTGGCGACCACGAGCTGGAAGACGTAGCGTGGGCAGGCCTCCCACTAGGTGGACCGACGATCTGGTAAAGGTCGCGGGAAGTACCTGGATGCAAGCGGCGCAGGACCGGTCTTTGTGGAAATCCTTGGGGGAGGCCTTTTTCCAGCAGTGGACGTCTTTCGGCTGAAACGAACGAACGACTTTACCTTCAAAGTTATGGTAGTCTCTAGGAGCGGACTATGGTTATGTCAATTGAGGCATATCAAATTGCAGAAGGTGTTATTTTAAGCGATGCATCGATCAAAGGGTGTCTTTGGTCTGACAGGCGTCTTAGACCCTTTCACACGGGTGAGTTTGCGCACAGTGTAAGAGCGACTAGCGGGAAATGAAACAAATAATATATTTTAACATGCATTTTTGTCTTTATGAGTAACTGCATTTTTGGCAGATAACGAGAAAAGAGAGTGAAAATTTGGTAAAATTCTGCTTTTTTTTGCAAATGTACCTACACGCCTTATTTAAGCAATGATTGAAAATGGTAGAAAACATTATACATTCATAATTCACAAAAAACACACTGGTTAAAACTTGTAAGAATCTCAATATTTGTCATTTGCAGTAAAGAATGCATATTTGTAACATAGAGTTCGTCATAAACGGGTTGATAACAGTTTTCATAAAATAAATTGCTGGTACAAATTGTAGATTACAGTTAAGTGCAAAACTTTCACTACTACTTAAACTTACTTCCACATGTTCCCAAGGGTTAAATGTTGTTTATCAGGCCATCGAAATCTCTCCTTTTATACAGGTATGATAGCAATCACCTCCCATAAGGTGGACCGTCAGCTCGTTTGCCTCACCCGACCATAAAAAATGAACCCAAATGTGGCCTAATGACTGCCAGTCAAACGGTCGTAAAATCTGTTAAAAAGCATCAATATTACATTATATTTATTTTCGTCATCGACATCATACTAAAAGGTTTGTGTGTTACATGATTTTTTTGCTTGTTTTCAGGTAAGTTCCGGTCGCAGTTCTTCAGCATCTAACGAAGGTTCTGAAGTAAGTCTATCCATATATTTATCGGTCGACTGCACATCAGAATAAATATTTTATTGCAATATAGCACTAATTAGAAAATACATAAGGTGTTTTAAATAAACAGCTTGAAAAAAATCGAACTGATTAAGGCGGGAATTGAACCCTACATTTAATCTTGATGTGCCGTCGTCCGTCTGTATAATAATTTAGAATTAAGAGAGAGTTTTAGGATATTCTAGAATAAGATTGTGTTTTGTTTTCACGGAACTGAACCTAAGGAGTCGGAAGATTCCAACCATTTCATTTTAACCATCAGACTATGGAGTCAACAAACAATATAATGACAACCAATTAAATCGTGACCCTCCGCTAGGCAATCCAAATAGATAACTCCAAAGATACTTTTGTTGTAGCCAAATAACATGGTATACCTTGAACGGAAACGTTACAATTCGCGAATTGTTTAACAGAACGCAACTTTGAAATTTCCATTTGTTCCCAAAACTATGTTATTATCGAGAAGTGATCAAATTACCTTTGGAACAACAAGTTTATGTTTACCGAACCCGATAAGCGATGTACAATTTCGGTAATAAACATTTTGTTTCAATATAGAGCCCGCGAGGATGCGTCGCTGGGTTCGCACGATTAGTTCATCTATACATAATTACGTACATTGTTAGTACGTGTAAGGTTAAATTAGGATCAGTATTATGCTTGATTTTGGTTGAATATTGATTGGATTCATACGAGTTCTGAATAATTATTATATTTTACAGACCAGAGTCATAATTATACCATTACAAAGGATCATGATAATAATGATTATCCTTACAACAATGGTATGGTAATGGTAATCCTTACAACAATGAAACTATATTAGCTTCAGTGAAATCGATCATCTTATTTAACTATTTGATAAGGTAATCGCGTGGCAAGCGATCGAATATTTGGTTGCAGGTTCCACCTTTTCGAAATGTTATCTCTTATTTACCAACATTATTTTTTATTTATTTATTTTACGTCACATACCTAACTAAGCGATTTGTTTTTCAAGCAAAAAATTTGTAAATTATAAAAAAATCATTGTAAAATGACAGCAATATCTAGAAATGGTAAAAAAAAAATAAAACATCAAAAGTATAACATGCAACACTGTCTCAATAACCACGTCCTGACAAAGTCCTCACTCGCAAGAATTATACCATTCATCCTTAAAATGGATTCCAAAGGAGGGAAGCAATTTCATTTGTGAGAACCTGCTCCTGCTTATAATCCGTCGGAGGTAATAACATTTCATATTCGTAATAGAATCATTCTGCGTCGCTTGGAAAGTTTATAGTCTCATTTTCATTTAGTAGGAATAAACTTGTAGAATATTTGATCAACGGCCGTAGGAGATGGGCGTAATCTCCGGACTACCGGCTAATCAGTGGGGGTACCATCTTGATTTCTTTATTTGAGCGTCACGTAGCACAGTGAGTGGGGTAACATTGCACGGAGTAAATAAATCGGCATGATACTCGTTTCATTATGAATGGGGTAAATCTTTTTAGATGACAATTCCGTTTTGGATGTTTTACAAATCGTATTTATAAGATGATCTTTCGGCATTCCATAAAATCCTGAACACTAAGTTTCAAGAACTGCTCCGTTATCTTCAATGTGTTGAATAATGAAATTTCGCTTCAAAATAATTACAAGTTCAAAATGTAATATCCACTTAACTTACAAAAAGCTTCATTCTTGTATTACACACGGTCTGTGTATTTAAGTCTTTCACTCTCAAAATTAATGTTGGGTAAACTTTCCTAACAAAATAACTCTAAATTACACCGCTTGAAACCTTTGTTAGTGTAACAATAGTTATAATAACTAATTATATTCGACTTGACTCTCCCTTGGCATCTGACAATGACTTACCAGGAAATCGCAAATTAAATTCAGGCTCGCATGTAAGTGGTTTCGCTCTCATAAAAGTTTGCTGTGAATATTCACGAGTGTATGTAAAACCAGCCGCGATGACAATCAGAGGTATTATCAACCCTGTTCCCATTAAACTTAGGTCGAATATTACAATCGCTACCGTCAGCAAAACAGCCTCCAATTCCGATTATTGGCTCGGATTAGTTATCTCGCTTGTTGTTCTAACGCTCCGCGATCTCATTATCAATGCTTAAATACGTTAAGTTGTTTGAAGAAAAAACAACTCTAATGAAAGCATAACACCGTTTTCATAATCCTGTAATTAAAGATGTTAAATTGAGAAAAGGTACCTACAGCTTAAGATTATCTAACGCTTGTTTAGATACGCGTAGTCGAGGGTAAAATAATTTTTAGAAAGCTAAATTAAGCGTTCTTTAAGTTTCTTAAACATAAAAATAGAAATAAATTTTATTTGTAAAGGTATTTATATTTTTTGTCAGTTTAGTTCATTGTGTATTGCTTCCATCATATCACTAAGAAGATAGGTAATATACTGAAACAATGTGAGCTGTACGAGACACATTTTCATTAAGCGTCAAGCACAATATGACACATACAAAGTATTACTTATCTCCACAAAGTAATTTGTGATAAATCGTGCGCAAACGTGTCCCAAAAATAAAGAAGCCACTCACGCAAAAACTCAATAAACCGTATTTAGGGGTTTAGGCTGTAAATTCATGTTTTTATCATTGTATATTCGAGGAGGTGCGAAGCAAAATTCTAATTTGTTGTGTTATCGAATACTGGAGGGAGGTGCGTTCGGTGCTACCTCGAGAGGTGTTGGCGCCGAGTTCGCTAGGACAAGATTTATGTAAGGACTTTTGTGTTTGTACGAGTAGTTAAACGGGGGGCAAGACGGGGACCCGGCAACTCATCTACATTTGCTTTTTACTCACAAGATACCTAACAAAGTATAGAGAGCCCTCCTTTTGTCTATCCTCCCGCATCCGCAACGGTTTCTTCAGTACCAGAATAAAAAGCGGCGCGTTTTAAAATTCCACGCATACGTACGAGCGACGTAAGAGTTACTTTTTTTTGCAATTTCTCGCCATAGACACATCATCTGGCGTGGATGAATTTTTGTTGGGACGTAGGAAGTCCCTTTGTCTTCGAATGAAAGTCAGAACTGTTGTAAGGAATACCAGACGTCGTCGTATAGGCTTTGTTCATACAAAAATCTAAACTTAGGCCATTGTGATAGAGCAACACGTGTTTTCAGTAAGTAATGAGCTACTTGTGTTTAATTAAAATTTGCGACATAACCGTTGGCCGATAAACCAAAAACATGTCTCGTTTAATATTTTAGAGGCGCTTAACTTCTGCGATTTTGTACTAGTAACACTTTATACGAAGGTAAGTCGGGTCACACATAAAACGTTACATATTACACGTCCTACATCAAATATGTGTAGTTTGAAAGCGAGTAAACCGTAGATTACGAGTCTGGACCCTTCGCTGTTATATTTTATAATATCGCAGAATAATGCAAAGTCCAGAGCAAATTTTATGGCAGTTCATTTTACAACCGTAGTCGTGTTTCTATCCGTTAGGCCTAAAATTAACTCCCGACCTTTACATTGTACACTTTCATAAAAATCTAAGTTTCTAAGTATTCCGGTTTAAGCAGTTACAAATTAGCTTATTCGCCATTTGATTGTTATGGAACTGTATTTCAACACTTATGTTTACTGTAAATTAGGTAATCCTTGTTTCGAATCCTGAAGGTCTGATTGCCCGAAAAGAAATAAGATTTTGTGCACTTAAAGTCGGTCTGGATAAACCGTGTCAGATTTCTTTATATGGCAGTTTTAAACGGAATACACTGGAGTTGTTACAACCCACGATACTTTAGACGAATAACGACTCAGCAATTATTTCAGGGAGGATTATTCGGGGAAGGCCTATATTTTAGAAGTGGACGTCCTATAGCTGAAATGATGATGATGATTATGTATTTCAGTTTTAATCAATGTCCAATTAAGTTTAAACATTGACGTCACAAATATTATCGTATGCATTCTCTGAAGCTGAGTTCTATCTATCTATCAAGACTTTAGAGGACGACGTAACATAGTCTTCATATTGTTATTGCCTCAATTTATCATAAGTTTGTGTTAGTGAAATTTCTCTGGAGCCTGGACCATTGGTGCATGAGCTCAGGAAGGCATGAAATTGGATAGTAGAACCTCAACGTTCGCCGTTAGAACTAGGGCATAGCTGATTTCGGAATTTTCATAGTACGAAAGCTCTTTTAAATTAAAAGCAATCACTCATGTGAGGATTTCGCCGGTGTAAATTTTGCGTTGAGGTGAGAACGGCTTTAAATGGGTTTCAGATACTTTGAACATTTCAAGAGAGCAACTAGTAAGAAGGAAATATTTTTTCATTAATGACTGATTGCATTTCAAATACCTATTCGGGTTTTATTTTTAAAGACTGAAAAGTTTATTTTGGAGGATTTTAAATATTTGTAGAGAAACGTAATGTTCGAAGTTAGGCCTCCAAATACTCGTATTTCAGTTTCAATTCTTGAACTATATTTCTACTTTACTAGTCTTATTTGTATCTGAATAACTCCTATTTCACAGTAAAACGCAGTTAGCTCATAATACAAAGCACTGTAGGAACTCACTATCATAAACTCATAAGAAATAATTATACCATCCTGAGCTCATGCCAACATGTGTTCAAGACAGTAAACTTTGTTAAATTAATCACCGAATTCGAACGAATCGCATATGCAAGCAAACACCGAAAGTTTCTTCGGACCGGATTCTGCCCTGACAAAATGCGAACATAGAATTATGATAATAGTTTTAAGGAGTTTAGAAGCACCGAATTTCAGGTGTAAGATGCTCCGAGGTCCTGGTCTCCAGGTGAATTTGCTGGGAAATTCCTGAACCTTATGCTCAGGCGTTAAGATCAATTTTGCAATGCAAGTCTCCCACCTCGAGCAAGCTAAAGATCTTGCAGCGACGCTACGTCGTGTCTTATTTATGCGTTGCAATAATTTAGCTTAGTTTTTGTTGCCAGATTTATCACTTACCTGTTGGATACGGATAGTTTTACGCTTTTTACAAGCGCTTGAGGATTTTAAGACGCTTTAAATCTTTTGAAACGGGATTTAAATAAGTAATGTTAATGTTACAACAAAAGTTAGACTACGTCGTTTTTGTTTCGGAAAATAATTTTAGAACATAAATAATTACTTTTAGTAAATAAAGCATAGAAAAATAAACAAATAGGAGTCAAAAGTATATGAATTTTTCATACATATTTTTTCTTTCACCAACTAAGTTGATTTTCTTTTAAAGGTGGCGCAAAAATCACAAGTTGGTTTAGGTACATTCGATGTTGCTGAAAGTTGATAAGATCAGTCAAAAACTTTCAATGAACAATACCATTTTCATGTTCCTTAAATAAAGTGTTACGAAATTTAACTTCAGTTAAAGTTGCTTCACACTGTACTTCGCAATTAATTGGGCTTAGAGTGTGGGGTCGTGCGTTTCATTGCCGCTTATTTTTCACCTACGAAAGTCCAGCGGGTCGGGCTGGATTATTGAATTAAACTTGATAAGTGTATTAGCCAGTGTTGTTGCTCCATTCTCCTGATTAATGGCCGACCGTTGCTTTTTCTCTCTCATTTATATGATAATGAGCCAGCAACCGCGACCGAACACAATTATTATGTGTAAATAAATGTAGTTCCAAGTGAAAACGCTCCCAAAAATCGCAACCGAAGTGCGATCCGACGAGTTAACTTCGCTTTACGGCACGGGATTATGTTAATTGAGTTGTTATCGAAATCGTACTCGGGAACCGATTTATTTATTTACCTAATCACTTTTTTTTGTAACGCAATGACGAATCGATCGATTTGATTTGATGTTGATGCTAATTATCGTTATTGACAATCGTAACTGCTTGTTTGCGCTCGTAATGAGTGAGCGGGAAGCGAAAGGATTCAGGGTCTTCTCATTATTGGTGATGTCCAATGAGTGATTACTAAATTATCGGTAACCAATCAGAAATATACCAGTTACTTTTTTTTTACGTTATGTGAATATTGTCGTTGTTAAAATTACCGATTTCACTTGCCTGTTTTTAAATGTAATAAATGTACCCACTCGTAAAGCAAAATCCATCGCGCTTGTTTAATATTTAATGCTTGTGTTTTAAACCAAGTTTTTAGTGACGTGTCGTTTAAAAGGCGAAACTTTTTGCCATTAATCTCTAATTTTATTTTAATTAATATGCCAGCATTTTAATAAATAATATAATCACTATTACGTAGGTATTCCTGTTCTCACCTCGCACCCTGTATAAGTGTATAGCATGCAAAATTCAGTTGGTGCAACCGTAGAACTAACCAGAAGTATGTGTTCATATGTTACATTCTTGCACGTGTCGGGCTGTGCTGTGTCTACTTAATTCCTCTTTGTTTAATACAATCTACCGAGCGGAGCGCGATGACATTCGGATATACATTGTGTCAAATTGTAACAGAGTTTCAGAATTTAATTTTAATCGTTTCACTGAAAATTTGAATTTAAAAGTCATCGTTGGAAAATGGTAGAAACTATGCTGCGATCATCTGGGATCTTTGGATATTTATCTTAATTTAAGATTGCTAGGAGAGCAAGCGATGGATGTTTACATAAAACTGGTGTTATAGGCGTCGTTACTTCGAATATCATGTGTACAAAAAAGTGTTAAATATAAAATTCAGTGAAGGCACCAAGTAGGTAAGTTCGCTTTTCTATCCAGGTCAATATGCAAAAAAGTTTTAAATGAATAATTAAAAATAACCACATAAATATCATTCACGAAAATAAGAAAATAAACATTTCCCCTTTTGCAACACCTTTAAAACATACAACTGATATTTTGTTAAAAATTGGCGTTGTAGCAACAGCGAATTGAATTTATGAATAACTCGATACGACTCTATGAATTATTTTCTCTATGTAAATGCAGGAATCAACTGGATTCTACACCAGTTTGTATATTTTATAATCCAAGCTTATAATAAATTGGTATTCATGATTTTGAGTTCTCTATAAGTTTTCAGTTTTTATGTTTCCCTAAACGTGTTACTATAAAAACTAAAACATCTATACAGGGTGTTTGGTAAATGGGTATATGAGCCGACACTAGTCCATGTTAACATGGGCATATAAATGGTATGGTGAAGTCAGAAATTTGATATCATCATTTTATTTTTTTAATTTTCATACAAAATAAATTTTATAAAATCCGAGTTGTATGAAAATTAAAATAATTAAAATGAAGATATCAAATTTCTGATTTCACCATACTATTTATATGCCCATGTTAACATGGGCTAGTGTCGGCTCATATACCCATTTACCTAACCAGAAGGGTTAATTCTCGGGAACAACCCCTGAAATATGAGTGCATCGTCGCCTTGCATAGTACAGACTACCGCTTCAGACTGTACATTTTTGTTGCGAAATTGGACCTTATTTCAACCGTATAAGATCAGTTTAGGTTGTACCCTCGACTGAATCTCAAGGTGAGCTCTCGGATATTAATGATGTCAAACGTGGCACGCCTTTGTCTGGATTGACGAGTTTCTGTAACTCCTTTCATTCGTCGCGAAACCCGACGCGCAAAGGAAACCGAGCTTCGCCACTACAATTAGTTAAGAATGTCACTGTTATTCCGATGTAAAGACTAATCTTGTTAGTATTGGGATAGCTTAATTAAGTTTAAGAGATCTGTAAATAAATTTAAATTCATATTTTGCTCATTGGACTCCATTGCGACTTTAACGTAATGTAATGTACGAAAAAATGTAATGTAAAAGTTACAAATTAAAATGGCGTCGAAAACGTAGAAGATTTTTGTTGACGTTTAACTAAGAATTGCCCTCTATTATCATTCCATCCAGCAGGTTTATTCAAAACTATGTTAACGCTTAACTGAAACGAGTCAATCCCTTTTGGTTCCGCAACAGACATCATCTGATATCCGAGCCTCTCGAATTATGAAAGTTGAACGCAACCATTCGCATAGCGATTACGACTAGATGCTTTCAGATCGATAGCGTCTGCATGAATTACACAGCGACTGGTTGCCATCATGGTTAGAATAGACCCGTCGGAGGACGCGACCCACGTGCCACGATGAAGGGTTGAGGATCGCCGGTATATTTACCTGTCCCGAACCCTCCATCAAACCCATTAGTCATTTAAAATATCCCAAAGAATAGATAGGTAATTATAATTAAGATCAAATATAAATTGCATTTAAATGTTCCTAAAAATGAGACCACATAGTTTTCAAAAATTATAACTGCCATTTTATTTCTTTGCTTTATTCAAAAGCATTTGCCATTATTTAATTTTATCAATGAAAAACATTTTAATGGAATATTACAATGTTTACATATCCTACTTGTAGGTAATAAGGAAAAATTCTGAACTGAAAAGATTGCGACACAAAAACCTTTTACAGATCGAGCAACATTGATGTAAGAACAAACTCGAGCGGACTAAGTCCAATAATCCTTATGGTACATTGAATTTTATTAAGCGAAAACGGAACCCACCGGTGCTCGCGTCCAACACTATCGAACTTTCCATAACAAAGCACTAAGAAAAAGGCAAAAACACACCGAAAAGTCGTTTCGGTACAATAGCAAACTTTATTTGGAAGGTCGGAAAAACTGTTACAAAAAATATGACGTTTGAAAAATTACACGCATTCACAAATCATGCGGGCCCTCTTTTGTGAAAGTTTCGTAGCTTACAAAGGGGCTTAACTCGTTCTTAAGGCGCCAAATTCTGTGCCCGTATGCTGTATGTTTGTTTATTTGTCCTCTACAGGATGTAATCGAAAACATTGGACAAACTTCACGAACGCTCCTGAATATGATAAATGTTTACTATGAGGACAGCTCAAACAAAACGCTAAGGGTCTGCAACATAGTATCACAATACATACCCATTGCGTACAATTTTCCAGACAATGTAAAGTTTTGAGAGCATAAGTTTTTTTTCCATTAGGTTAAGTTAAGTTTATAAATTAAAATAAAAGCGAAATGAGTATTGGTGCATCTAATTAAACTAATAGAACAAAAAACACTTACAACTTTTGCACAACGCGTTTCCCAAAAGCTCCAATTTTATAGTGTAAAATTATATTGCAATCACCCTGAATCGGTATGTCTTTTTACTTTAATTGATGTAATAAATTGTACAACGTTCAGAATCAGCATGAGCTGCGCTTAATTTGTCGTTGGAACGTTAAAATAACGCGTCAAAAAACGAGTGCAAAGTATCGATAAATCACAAGTCCATAACACCTGAACAAGTGTAGGCAGCGAACAAAACTGCGACCGTTTTACTGGGAAATACAAAATTCCATTTGGTGCCTTCGAGAGGAAATGAAGCAATTAATTCGGCAGATGGCGGTGCGAGCATTAATCAACGACTAATCGTAACTGCAGTCTTCGATTATACCTACGCGAGCGATGCGGCGCTAGTGACGTAACACGAATGTGTGCCCTCAGACACTGTCAACTCAGCCGATCATTAACAACTGGGTATGACACCTCGCGTTTGAATAGTTAATCGTGAATAGTTTGATTTGAACTGTCTCTCACATTATGTTCGCGAAGATCGATTGCTATTACGTTCTTTGTTAAGCTGATGACTCCCAAAATATTTTCCTACTTGATGTACTAAAACGATCTCAATTCCGTTGTCTTAAACTAATCTATGGTATCTTCAGTTAAATACCGCAAGAAATGGGAAATGACAAAATGAGGCCTTATTTTAACTTAAAAAGATTTAAATATTTTGACCACTAATCAAAAATCTTAATCCACGATTAACATCACTCAGGAACAGAAGTGTACTAAACTCGGCTTTCTTCAATAAATTAACACAGATAAGATCTATTGTCACATTGGCGACCTTCGGAACTTGTCTCTGTAATTAATTTCTGTTTGAGAATTTAATAATGGCGCTGTGAGAAGGCAATTAAAAATGGATTATAAGTAAAAATGAAGCAAGTGGTGCGTTTAAGAGTTGGAATTGAACCGAGAAGCAGGGTAAATGTAACAGCTAACTCAAGTAACATAAGAATCGACATGTGTTATGAAGAAAGTAATATGTCACATTTGTTGATTAATTTTAGATAGCCTCTCTTATTATGCATAAATATCAGTCTAAAATATATTATTATGCAACACTTAAAATAATCCAATGCTTTAGTTTATATAACAAAGTCAAAAGGTGAGTATATACTGGAGAACTTACTTGTAACAGAGCTACGAGTAAGTGCGAGCACTGGAGAACTTATTTGTAACAGAGCTACGAGTAAGTGCGAGCTGCTCTATGAAAAAGTCTAATGAGAGTGTCAGTCTCTCCCTTTCACTAACCAAACGTCGTCCATTTACCTATATTGTACCATTCGTAAGAGCCTTACATACATAGAAATGCTCAAGCCTATACTCACCTTAAAGGGCATTTCTACGGGGACGACCGATCGACCTACTGGGGCGAAAAAAGTACCTTTAAAATTGAAGTACAGACTTGAAAAAAATCACACGTATTTATAAGACTCTTGACTTGATGGAGAGCATATTTAGAAGACCGCCAGGTTTTACATCTCGCCTTGAAAAAATCCGAAAGTTCAAAAACGGGCGAAATTTGGCTTAAAATGGAGTGTCCGGTTTCCAGAATTTACTCGTTTTTGCTTCATAACTTTTGAAATAATAATTTCCCCATTATGAAACCCACATTCACAGAACAAGGGATAGTTAATAAAGCTATATAAATGAGTTTCTTTATTGCAAGTCCTTGGGTTTTAATACAGTAACACATTTAAATTTTGTCCGACGTGTGTGCCTCAATTCCGTGATTTTTACTTTTGTGCTCCTATATCACTAACAACGCACAATACGAACACCCACGCCTGATTCCCATAAACTAGCAGTTGCACTCGAGTGGTCGAGCAGTATAAAAGAGGGATCAGTCGCTTTGAGGAGCATTTTTCAGAGGTTTGAAATCACTCAGAATTTTTGGTCACTGGTCATTTCTCAAACCGGTGTGCGATATTAATAATGTTCATGAAGTATTTAATGAGATTACTGCTGAATTAATTAAGTATTTAACTGATATCTGCCATTACGTTTGGTAGAAATCGTTGTAATTTATAATATTTTCGAGTAATTTGATGAAATGTGATTTTTCCTCAATTCCGTGGATCTCAATTCCGCGGAATATGGGGCATTGAATTGAGAAAACACGTACACCGAATTGATATTAAATGAAAATAGATACTTTTTTTGTGCTATAAATTGTTTGTGTAACTTAAAATAATAATGAAATTAATAGAGCATAACAATAGGGTGAACTACCAATCATTGGACCGTACCAGTCATTGGACAGAAGACAATAAAACTAATTTTTTGAGGTTTCATTAAAAGAATACACTGCTATTGCTATCTTATTAAAATAATTCTTCCAGGTTCTTCCCTCGACCTTCACCAGATCGTCGGTCTACCTAGTGGGGGCCTGCTCACTGGTCCGTGGTTTCCACTCGACAACTTTTCAGTCCCAACAGACATTATCTGTACGAGCTATGTGCCCCGCCCACTGCTACTTGATTTATGCAATTTTACGGGCTATGCCGGTCACTTTGGTTCTCTTGCCGATATTCACATTTCTGATTCTTATTAGGCTCATAGTAAGCGACCAAGTTTCACATCCATACACCATTACTGGCAACACACACTGGTAGAAGACTTTTGTCTTAAGACGCTGCAGTATTTCAGACGTAATAGCGAAGCTTCCCGATCGATGCTTAGCTGAGTTGAATTCAGCGATAGACCTCTTTCTCAAAGTTGGACCTAACTATCTGGACTCTTGTCACAGGTATACACAATTGTCAACAACTTCGAGTGTAGTCTCCAACCTTCAGAGGAGTGGGTGCAACACGGACATTTGACATGATTTTTGTCTTGTAAATGTTCATTTTGAAACCCACTTGTTGAAAGGCTCTACGGAGGCCATGACTCCGATATCATCCCCGATATCGCGACTCCTTGGTCTCTGTATAATCTGCCGTAGCGTACCTTTGTGTGTACCATAATACTAAAGCCTTTTCGGAAACAAGCTTGTTCGGAAGACTGGAAGTCGTCGAGTCTGCGAGCGAGATGATTCGTAAGGACTCTCGAAAACAGCTTGTAAACACGTCTCATAAGTGAGATGAGTCTATAATGCTATCACCACACTTCTGTGCCATGCCGGAGGCGTTTTTTCTTCGAGAATGACGTAATTGAACTGCTTCTGTAGAGCCTTTAGTACCGGCGAAGCTCAGCTATAATGCCGTAACACCTGGTGCCTTGTTGTATTTCAGCTATTTGAGTGCCATTTTAATCGTGTACAAACTGACGTCCGATATAATATCTTCGGTATAGTGTCAGGTCAATCTAGCTCTTGGGTTTTGCAATATTTGTTTTATGTTTAAGGTTAAGAATAAATAAACAAAGAGACCCTGTGTTATGTATTTGTTTTATTTCAATAAAATTAAAATAATATATAAAAATTAAGAATTTATTATAGTTCCTTATTAAAAAATTAAACATATTGATTAGGATTTTTGTTTTATTCCATTGGTATTTCAGACACATAAACCTAAAATGAACCATCTAACTAATAGACCAGCAGTCAGATATCAAAACGTTTTAAGTATTTATTATATTCATCATCATTTCAGCCACAGGACGTCCACTGCTGAGTTTGAACATAGGCCTCCCCCAATGACTTCCACATCGCACGGTTGGTAGCGGCCTGCATCCAGCGCCTTCCCGCTACCTTTATCAGGTCGTCGATTTATTATATTGATTATTGAAATACATTAGGTATTTCTTCATAATGTCATCAATACTAAGTCTGCGGAGCGATTTTTATATTTGGAGATTCATTTCTCAATTCTGTGATTCATTTTCTCAATTCGGTGCTCTCTCAATTCGGTGCTTAACTTTTCTCATAAACCACTTCACAATATTTAGTGACAATGCTATTTTTACATTCAGAATGGAGTAAAATTTATTTTTTTGTATCGAAATTATTAAAAAAACTAAATATAAATTTTAGCACCGAATTGAGAAAAAATACACCGTGGAGTAGAAATGCCCTAAAGTTATCTAGAACCATTTTTGATGAGCCTCATGACTACGAAAGAAGTCCAAAAAGGTTGGTAGAGTCTGATGTAACGTATCTCCCTGCGCTACAGCCCAGAGTGGGCAGATTAAGGCAGTTGCCCGGTTGGGATTATTCGACAGCTAGTGGTAATGAAATTCGCCGCGAGGAAATGCCGGGATATAGAGGCCTAGAGCTTTAAGCCTTGTCCAGACAACCACTGATTGTATTTGATGAGAGTTTTATCTGTTTCGTTCTACAGAATTGGTTGATTGCGGCCAACCAACTTTGTTAGGGCAAGGGTAATTGCTTACGTTATTTTGAACGGAGTTGCGATGCTCGAAGTGTTTTAAAGTTAAACGATTCCGCCACTGAAAGAGTTTGTAAATTAATTCATTTAGTAATTGACATAAAAACTTTGCTTCAACTGAAGACGGGTCTCAATGAAAAGTTGTTACTGAAATATGCTTAATTATTAAGGGTTATGCTTTGGGACATACATTATGCCATTCAAAAACTAATATGACGCTTGTGAAAATTTATGTTGTTGTTCTGGGTTAAATCTTAAATTTCCAAAAGGTAGGTTAGGTATAATTCAATTAAACTAAGTACTATTCCAATAATTCAAAAGTTTCCTATTGTTTTCACTTATTGCTACAAAAAATTAATGTTAAAAAATAATGCACTTCAAAAAAGGAAGAAATTGTCATGTAGCCGATTTTCACAGTTTAGAAAGAGCCTTCCTAACTTATTTACACAAGTTCAGGATAATATTTGCGGCAAACAACCGCCTATCACAATTAACATGTAAGCGGCCCAGAGGAGACGTCAATGGCTGCGTCTCGAGCCTCTCTCGGCTTACCGTGCTCGTACCGATTGTGATGCAATTATGCTGACTGTGCGTCCTTAAGGGGTAACTGGAAGGAACGCTGCCGTTAGATCTGAACGCTTTTGAGAGCGATCAAGTGTATCTTAAGTCAGTTTATTTGGACAAGTATTAACTATGTCTTTTTAATGTCACAAAAATTTAAAATCTTCAAATATCTCCGGCCCAGCGACGTCAATGGCTGCGTCTCAAGCCTCTCGGCTTACTGTTTTCGTACCGATTGTGATGCAATCATGCTGACTGTGCATCCTTACGGGGTAACTGGACGGAACGCTGTTAGAGATCTGAACGCTTTTGAGAGCGATCAAATGTGTCTTGAGTCGGTTTATTTTGACAAGTATCAAATATGCCTTTTTTAATGTCATAAAAATTAATGATTTTGAAATATCTCAGGCCCAGAGACGTCAATGGCTGCATCTCTCGGGTTACTGTGCTCGTAACGATTGTGATGCAATTATGCTGACTGTGCGTCCTTAAGGGGTAACTGGACGGAACGCTAGAGATTTGATCGCTTTTGAGAGCGATCAAGTGTGTCTTAAGTCAGTTTATTTGGACAAGTAGCAACTATGCCTTTTTCAATGTCACAAAAATTTAAAATCTTCAAATATCTCCGGCCCAGCGACGTCAATGGCTGCGTCTCAAGCCTCTTGGCTTACTGTTTTCGTACCGATTGTGATGCAATTATACTGACTGTGCGTCTGTTCACAAGAACATCACTACGCCGCGTGCCCCACCGCCCGCGCCCGCTGGGCCCCCGCGCGCATCTGTCACAGCTTTTGGTTTTTTGCATCGTTCACATCAGAGCAACTACGCAATTTAATGTATTTCCTTTTAACAAGTAGTAAACCGTTTGAAACACGAAACAGTGTCTCCTTCATCGAGTAGATATCTATAAGAATCCCGAACAGCGTCCTTACGGGGTAACTGGACGGAACTGGACGCTTTTGAGAGCGATCAAGTGTATCTTAAGTCAGTTTATTTGGACAAGTAGCAACTATGCCTTTTTCAATGTCACAAAAATTAAAAATCTTCAAATATCTCAGGCCCAGAGTCGTCAATGGCTGCGTCTCGAGCCTCTCGGCTTACTGTTTTCGTACCGATAGTGATGCAATTATGCTGACTGTGCGTCCTTACGGGGTAACTGGACGGAACGCTGTCGTTAGATCTGAACGCTTTTGAGAGCGATCAAGTGCGACTTGGTTTATTTGAGAGATAAGATAAATTACAAAAATACTACAAGTTTTACGGATTCTTCACTGACTTCCACTGCTGGACAAAGGCCTCCACCAAAGATTTCCATAAACACCGACCCGCATCTAGGTACTTCCCGCGACATTCACCAGATCATCGGCCGACCTAGTGGAGGCCTGCACACAGCGAATACTGTACATAATAACTACTTGTAGAAATAAATAATGTTGAGGTAATTATTCAGAAATTATCATACTCGACAATTTACCAGTATGAAGAAATTCAAAAGCTAATCAGTCAGAACGCTCCCATTTTCGTTTCAATATCAAATCCAGCTAACAATACGCTCGTAAGTAATATAGCGTTTTAGCGCAAACAGTCAAATGCAAGCGATGGTCCCAAGCCGGACGAAACGAGGAGTGTAATCTGGTGCTAGCACTAAAGATTAGGGCAACTGTCACAGTTATTAGGTCGAGTGAGGCGAATATTAATAAACGTAGAGTTATAGCAACATAGCATACTTGTATGTACTCGTATAACTGTCTGGTCTGGAATTAAATAGGTAATTAAAACAAAATCAGATAAAACATTTAGCAATATTTAGACTTACTTTGGCACAGTGGTTTTATGGTTTTGAAAAAGATAAATTATTTGAATAACTTTCGTTATTTTTTCGTATTACTTACCTTAGTTCAGTTTCTTTTCTGCTACCAATTTGCTGGTTTATTTTATATAATTAGTAAATAAAATTGATAGGTCTGTTTCTGAATGATCTAAAATGTATTGCCTTCCTAAAAGGATAAATGATGTCATTTTTTTCCTAAATGTTAAATTAAACCCAAAGCACCCTATTCTAGTTATTAAAAATAATCCGTTAGTAACCATCCCTTAAGAATAAAAGTTACGAAGTTGTTTTGTACTAGAGAAAAATTAATTTCATTGCATCCTAAGGTTGCACCCATCTTAAACTCTTGCAAACTTGATAGGTGTATAACCCCGCTACTTTCACTTCTAAGTGAAGGAAACTTTTAATCGCTTCAACTTTTAGTGTTTTATTTTTATAATATTAGAACTAAGACCTTGTAAAGAATGAAAATGTATCTGTTTGAAATTCTCGTTATTGGACTTTTTTGAACAAACGTTTAAGACTTTGAATAAACAGCATGTTATTTTAACTTTTTAAAGCTTTCAAAGTTTTGAATTACAAAAGCACTTATTAACATTTTAGTATTATAAAACTTCTAAACATAATTTAGTCTAGTCTATATCTAAATTAATAAAATTCCAGCAACATTTTCTAGGATGAAATTAATATCTAAGGAGAAGTTGTATTAAATTAATTTAAGCTCCAAATATTATTTAACTGAAGTTGCCTCTTGAACAAAGTTATGACACCAATATCGTAGCTTCGAAAACGTCTAATGCACCAGTTTGCATTTAGTTCGGAAACATAGCAATGTCAGTAACATTGTAGAAATTTAATTATTTACGCTTTTATATTTAGAAACTCGTACCTTGTGGGCACTCTGTAATATCAGTTGAACAAGCTGGATTATATTTAAAGAAATATTGTACCCTTAGTTTCAAGAAATAGCAATAGTAAAAATAATATTTCTTTCTGTCCCCAGGCTTTCTGTGAAGGATTTTTAAGCGATAAGACCGCCTCAACTTCTTTTTCAAGATTAATTGTTCATCTTGAAATCGTCAAGTTTAGTGCATACCCATAGTATGCAATCAATGCATCATCAAAATCAATCAAAATACCGAAACATTTATTATAGATTGGAGTTTTTATGAAAATACGAGTACGTTCCTTGTTCGAATAATAAACTCTCAATCAATAAAAGTTACTAAAATAGATACTTTAAATACAACTGACATTTTTTAACTAAATTGTTAATGAAAACCCAATTACGTAGCCCAAAATAACAAATCACTAGGAAACAAAACAGGAAAATAATGATTTAATCAACTCCTTTTTGTTTGTTTTTAACCGCGTTACTAACGGCAACATCAATAATTGGCACCTTTTAATTAGCATCTGTTGTCTTTGACAATAACATTGTTTTTGTAATTTCAGTAATTTTCTTTTCCTTTTTACTTTTTAGTGTATCTAGGTAGGTACCTACTTAAATTACAAATAATGACAGGAAATCTTAGATATTGTGTTTTTGTAAACATTTTCAATTACTAAAAAGTCATAATTTTGTAAATAGTAAGAGACTGAAACAAGAAAAGGGGTAACCATAATAATGAAATACAGTGTTAATATTTTTCTTATGCTAAAAGTTTAAAAAGCTTCAGGCAGGACTTATTGATATTTTTACTAATCTTATATGATATTAAAAATTATAGGTAATACTTTCTCCTATTGGTAGGTAAAATTTTGAATCTGTAACGGAGTTTCACTTGTAAAACTCTCAATGCAGTTAGAAATCACAGCAATGTACTAACAAATTCGCCCTAACTAGCAAAATAAGTTGAGAAATCCATGCTTGTTCCAACAATGTAGGACATAAATTGCATTGGCAATCAAATCGTAATACGAGCTATAATCAGCGCTGAAGGGGGCCATTGATATGAAAACCTCAGTAATAGTGCCTTCATGCTGTGCGCTGAACAATTTCAGTAATCAACGCCGGAGCAATTTTCTTAGAATTTGTAGTACGAATCATAGGGCTTTATGGGTGTCAATGTATAGTAATTGCTTACCTGGAAACCTACAGTGAGATTAAATGGTACTGATGACGTATTTAAATTCTTGGATTTCACCTATAAAAATAATTATGACACCTGAAGAACTGCAATAAACTTAAGGTGTTATAACTTTTATAAAAATAACTAGCGGCCGCCCGCGACTTCGTACGCATGGATCCCGTTTTACCCCCTTTTCCCGAATTTTCTTTGCTATAAACCTCACGGAGCCCGAGACCTTTCCAACGAATGCAAAACCGTGGAAATCGGTTCGTGCGTTCTGGAGTTATAGCGTCAGGGAGGAAAACCCGACTTATTTTTATATAGTAGATTTCTTCATAAATGTTGCAAATAATATTGATGATGTTCATTGTGGAAAACCTTGGGGGAGGCCTTTGTCCAGCAGTGGACGTCATTTGGCTGAAACGACGACGACGAATATTGATGAACATTGATAATAATTCTAACCTTTCTTAAATACTCCTAACCTTTATCTTACAGTCTTAACAGTGAAAGTGCTAAAAATATCCTAATATATTTTCGTACAATAGAAATCCTATACGGTCCGATAATTACTGTGCCTTTGTATTTATTATGATTAAGATATTTTTGATGGGAGTGTCCTAATATCTTTTCTACCTCGAGATAATAACACACTTAGCGAAATATGATATCTATTGTCATCTAATGTACGACCAAAATACTAATGAGTGATCTATGACATTACTTACGCACCTAGAAGACGTAGCGTGGGCAGGCTTCCTACTAGGTGGACCGACGATCTGGTAAAGGTCGCGGGAAGAGCCTGGATGCGGGCAGCGCAGGACCGTTCTTATGGAAAACCTTGGGGGAGGCTTTTGTCCAGCAGTGGACGTCATTTGGCTGAAACGAACGAACGAACGAACTTACGCACCAAGTTTTCAAAGTAAAACATAGAAACTTTAATCGCTACATGGACGCATTATTTTTCATATCTGCACCGTTCCGTGCAGGTGATTACTTTTAATTTCAACCTTTTCGTTGTTAAAATGCATGTTGTACAAACTGCTGTGAGCTTTTTTAATGAACGCCGACGATTCGTGACTTTGACGTGTGTGTTAGCGCACGATACCGGTACGTTTCGGTAATTAAGGGCACGTTTGAAGGCCCGCTTCTATTACTAAAACACAAAGGTTAAAGTGCCTAATACATACAATTAATTCTTTAAACGCTCACTTTGTACAGCAAACGAATTGTCGAACTTCAAACACCTAAAACGCTATCTGTCTGCATTGACGGCCCTCTCGATTTATTAAAAGAAAACAATCTATTTCCGAAACGCCTTATTAAAATACTATAGATATTCTAGATTGTGACAGTGATATTTCAGTTATAAAACATATTTTATGCGGATGATGTAAACTTAAAGTTATTGCAAAACAATACAAAGTTCCCAAGACAAAGTTTAATACAATTTCGTGTCTTCACTCCATATTACATTTGTCAGTGTCCTACAAGTTTTATTGCAGTGAATATGATAGATACACAGTCCAACAAAATCTCTGCTTCGGCTTGAGTTTTCTCATCTGAACTATAAAAGTATAAGCGACACCGCATACCGGCCACCTAAACAATTTCAAAATGGAACGAGGGTACATACTTTGCATAAAAATACCGAGACGTCAACCGTTTACAAATAACTTCTCGGCGTTCAGGGGTAATTTCTGTTTTCCCTTTTGCCGAAAGTTATGACACAAATATGAGAACATTAAAATTGAATCGCCGCCAAATATGTTAAGTTGTAGGGAATGCAGGAAATGGTGGCCGTGAATAGCAATCGCTGACGAACGCGGCGCGACCGCGGCTACGGCGTAGCGCGTAGCCGCTACGGGCTACGGACTACGGAGGCTACGTTTGTACACTTGGGGCTACGCAAGCCGCTTATCGACTAATTTGCGTCCGATATGTATTTGTTTTCGTTTAGGGTATTTTTGTCGTTATAGATGTTGTTGTTGTAATTTTTTTATGAAATAAATAATATTTGTGTGCATTTTATGGTTAAAATAAAATTAAAGTACATTTATGGTATTTGTTTGTTAATAGAATTTTTGGGTTGAAAAATAAGCGCATCCAAATGCATTTTCGCCAGGTGTCCGTTAATTAAGATCAATCGATGCTAATTGGGAGGTGATCGTTCTACACCGGTACCACCGTAAGAATATTTCAGCCCCGCCGCGGTGATAAATCAAACTCGAAACCGTAATGAAAGCGAACGGATCGCGTCGCGAAGAGAAGGGAGGAAAAAATATCACGGAAAAAATCAGGTGCGTCCCCCGGTCGGGAGAAAAACAGTCGGTCGGGCGTCGCGGGTGGTGGGCGGGGGTGGGTGGTGGCGGTCGATGCGGGGGGCGGGCGCTGGGCGGGCGACGCGTGCGCGGTCCTGCCCCCGCCGCGGGCGCGCGGCGCCTTCGGCACACTACAGACGGCCTCGCCGCAGCACGCCCGTCGCCGTCCGCACTCGCCGCCGCGCCGCCGCCTCTCTCGCGCCGACGCCGGCCCGCGCCGCGCGATACACAGTGCCCGATCCCATACATGTCCAAAGTGCTAAAGTCAGTGCTACCGATCGCGACCGCGAGAGTGATCCCGCAGCCGATTCACGAGGAACCGACCTGCACGACGCTCAGGGTTAGTACGCACCGTGTGATCGATGACGCTGTAAAAAGTTTATTTTGAGCGCAAAGTTTTGTAAAGTTAAGTGCGCGCCACGGATGCACATTGCCACAGCCGCAAGTGGTTACTATCGGCTGGGCGGCGCCGGCTAGTCGCTCCCTCCTCTCGGCCCTCACTAAAAACAACAAACAGATCAATCGACCTGTTATATTCATACAGACACCCTAATGCGATTCCTCTTTCTGTTATTGCACTTCGCCGAACGCTCCGCAAATAACAACCTCGAATTTTGTTTTTATGCCCAAATATTGCGATAAGATAAGACGTAGCAGTAATAGCTAGAAATAAAATTGTGGAATCGCATGTAACGGTGATATTAACAGTGAACGGTTCAAGTTTAGCTACTTTTTTCTTAAATTACGTCGGGAGGCTATTTTGTGGTAAACTAAATTCAAGGGCTCCAATATTATATTGTTTTGATATAATTTGCCGATGTAAACAATAATTTTCGGCTGTTCCAAGTTGACGCATAAAAAGAAAATTATGTGGGTGGCTTTTCTAAACATCGTCGTGAGTAGAAATAATTTCGTTTAGATGTATTTGCATTTTATTAATATGCATATTATTTTATCGCCTTCAAAAGCTTATTTGGAATGCCTAAAATATTTATAGGAATTTAAACGAACAGTTTTGAATAATTCAGAGGTAATTTTTCTCATGCTTTATTCGTCATATTTTTAGTATTTCTGTTTTCTCATAAATATGTTTGATGTTTTGGTTGACTCACGCAAGGTTAGGCTGTAAATCTATACATTTATATAAAAACATTTTTTCAGTAATATTAAAATACTCGATTTAGAATGTTCTTATACACACAATCTTACATTTTCTCAAATTCTATTTTTTGTCCAAAAGATTTTTATTCATAATTTTACCACAAATTTTAACTTTTACCAAAGCCTATAAAAAAGCCTACAAAAATTTATATTCGAACCAAGCGTTCACGTATCCCAATTATCTTCCAAAACATACCAGTACAAATACAGAGCTGATACTGCTCGGGCATTAACATACTTACCTCCACACTAAAGGTATTATTTAGTTTGGAAATTGGCATGCAATCAAAAGTGGATACGCTCTAAGCTCAGGTGCACAAGGCTTGGCTGCCAACTCCGAGGGGCGACGCTCGTAATATTGTCAATGCACCAATTCCCGTCATGGAAACGTAGACTAAACTTTTTACTTTAATTCCTTTACCCCTTTTGTATTAATACTTTTTAGACAAAAATAAAAAAAAATGTTTTGTTTACATCGGAAAATTAGTACAATTGAATGTTTGTTCCATTTCTGAATTGTATTTCCCGAAAACCAAAAAATGACATTCAAATGTTTGAAATGAATCAACAGGCACTTCCCGCAACATGATATTTTAAAACCAGAGCGAAACAAAACGGGAGCTAAAATTCAACGGGATGATTTATTCGCACAAATATTATATTTCTCTTACAAAATGTTTAAAGTTGGGCAGGTATTATAAATATTTAACAAAGACTCCCGTCTCTTCTAATTTATTTGTACTAAATGCTGACGCTGGAGTAAGCAAGAAATTTCCCATTTAATTGATTGGCATTAAAGTACGCAAATCAGTTCCTGAACTTATTCGGGAATTCCAATTTGTTAAAATGATTTAAACATTAATACAACCTGATTTGTATTAAACCCTTCCGGGGCGTTTATTGTTGTTCGAACAAAATACGAAATAAATAAATGAATATAGAAATTTCGTCATGAATGGAAATTATTACAAAAGAGATGCATAACTTTTTTCACAAAATAATTTATAATAAGCCACGTGACATACGTAAAACAAAAATTAAAAGAAAATTTTCAAGATAATGTAACATTTTTGTATCCAAGTTTTATATTAGATACAAAATACAACAAAATAAAAAGTAATCCTAGAAATAAGTCTGCACCCATAGTAGGTACAAGCACAGATAATATGGGTTTCGCGTGCCGCCTCTAAAAAGAAAGCAAAATAACGTTATTACATTTGAAATATAACATTGATCTTATTTCTCTAAGGACAATATTCAACCTAACTTTGCTTACTACAAAACTAGTTATTCTAAACAAGAATCGGATATGAAAAGTGGATTGTATTATTGTAAGATAAGATTTTTATGCCTTACAAAGAAAAATATGTAAAAGAACTGATTCAATTTAAGTAGTTTTGATACTATGTTTGCTATCAATACATCATAAATAAAAAAAACATAAAAAATATTCTGGGCACAATATAAATCAGGTCCAAGTACAAAACTCATGAGATATATAAAATTTTGAGGAGTTGAATAGGCAACTTAAAAATTGCAGAGCTAATAAAAGATTTATAAAATTGTTCTGAAGATGAGATTGCTATTTCAATCTGATGCATAGTAATTATTCAGAGAGAATCGGGATAAAAAAATATTAGAAAAACCCTTTAATTGATGTTTGTAGGGAAAAATTCAGAAAAATCTCAGTAAAAATCAGTACCTAAATCCAGAAACTTCATAACAACAAACTTTTGACTGTTGAAAGCGGTATGATAATGTACATGTATACTGCACTTTCTTTTGTATACAAGAACTGCAATGTTAAAGAGAAATACTTGAAAACGCGCTGGTTTTCCAGACGTTGTGCGGCAGCCTTTACTATTTAATGAACCAGCAACAAGTAGCCATAACTAGTTCCAAGATTAATAATAGTTTCAAATAATAACTAGTATTTGCATGCAAGAGGGAATAGCGGAAAAAATGTGGATTTACTGTATCATGTTTTGTAGAAATGTTTATGATAGAGAAACAAAGGCGAATGTATTGGAAAACAAAGTCAAAAATATGTAGTATTTTAGGCTTTTACGTTTACATACTAACTAAATGTCAACAACTTATAATGCTTTTCAAATAAAGAGACAATACTCACTTATGTCAAAAACTTTATTGAATTTTGTAAATGTACGGATTTCAATATTGTATTCCAAAAATAAAAAGAATGAGAAATCGATTTTTATTAGCAGTGTTCAATTTCTCCCAAAAAAAAAAAACAATTCAAAAACAAAGTTACATTAGTAGTTCAAAGATATGATCCCATACTTGCCAACTGCAAATATAACATTGTAATGTGAAAAAAGGGTCAATTTAAAAATACAAAAAAAAATTATTTTGTCAAATGTTTTGAAACACAGCTGAAATTATTCAATATGAATATACATATTTTCTGAAGAGTCCGATGATACGAGCCTAGCTAAATATCCGTATTTTATGATCGCGTTGATTTAGAATCTTGATACAGATCCAAGCGACCGATAGGATATTTGATATCAATTTCAACTTCATAACTTTACGAATTCTCAAAGAAAAGGGTCTTGACATGTAGACAGAAGATGGAATGATAAGACTTCTGTTTTTCATTTTGATGTACGGAAACGTAAAATTTTATTATTTTTTATGAAATGAAAGACAGTCGATAATATTTCTGCTACCAAAACTAACGTAACGCACCCCGTTCTAAACTACCACCCGAACAACTGACGTGGTGAAACCCAACCGGCTAATAGCAATATGCTGTTACCGTCACCCGTAAAGAGCAGACAAGCCTAATGATCGAATAGCGCGGATGATGATAGATGAAAGTTAAATGTCTCACGCACACCTAACTCTTGTTTGCTATACGATATGATATATCGCGTCCCTTATTGACGTCTGTGCGTCTCAGAGCAAACTTTACCGTGTAGAGCGGTGTAGTGTTCCGCGGTTCGCTCCACTAATCTTTGATGTCAAACATTTTGATAACGAAACTCCAAATGTCATTAAAGGTTAACATGTAGGTTAACCCCATATCTTGAAACCGAGTTTCAAAGAAATAAACCCGAGCTTTAATCACGATTAAATCAAGCGATTATTGTGTCACTTGTCTCAAATGCCAACAAGTTTAATAAAATACGTCATAGCAACGCTAATGTGAACCGCAAAACACATAGTTACATTTTAAACTCATAACTCGAGATCGTAAGCCTAACACGCAAGACCAACAAATTGTCGTTTAAACAAATGGGTCCTATTTGCTTTCTAATTGGTCCTAGTTGAATATAAAACGACTGTCGACACGGCCTTAAGTTGTTTGACGTAGTAATAGTGGCTGTTCTTGTTGTAATTACTTATACTTAGTTCTGTAGCTTATTATTATGCCCAGTAGTCCCCGAGGAGGCAGGGTTGAGCCCGTTATTAATTCACACAATATCCGTGTTTACGTCAGTTAAGCCCCGATATCTTCACGTTTTTGGATACATTAGAGAATTGGATGAATCACTTAAGAGGGTTTATTGTGGCAAGACCAAATATAGGTTTAACATGGTAATGTTTCAATCTGTGTTTTCATGCATACCCGCTTTCCTTTTCCATTGTTTAAATACGAGTTTGAAAACATTTACTCATATTGATTCAGTAACCAATGGGCTTAATGAGTTCTCAAATAAAACTCGACGTGTTTTCATCATAGATAGATGAAAGACGAAAATTCGATATTATGCTAAATCGCTAGCATCAGTTAGCAACTAGAGTATCGGACTCGGTAGACTACGATCATACCTATCCACTAAATGATTCGTGAACGGGGAACATCGACATTGGCAGTCATGTACTTCTATCATTTTTCCCCGTTTTCTGTTTTTCGTCCTCTTGCTCTACATCAAACTTAAACTTATGACAAATAGTTACTTAAAAATACAAGAAAACTCCAAAAAATGCTTTGAACTTGTGACAAAACAACGCAGCGTCATCGATCATTCTTTAAAAAGTTTTAGGTTAAATATAAGTCTAGCCTAGCTCCAATTTTCGATGCCAGTCAGATTTATTCGAGCATCGAATCGTTCACACGAGAATAGAGTGAGATGCTGATGTTATTTTTAGCTCCGTCTTTATTAACTGTTCCGTTTTGATGATCGCCTACTTCGACGTAAGGCAATTTATTGTTTCTTTTGGATGTTACCGAAATAGGAACTCTTAGAAGTAAGTAACTACTATCAGCATCGATTAGTCTTCAGAAGAACGTATAATATGTTAGTAAACAGAAATACATGTTGATAAATTGAAAAATATTTACAAAGAGTCGTGACAAATTATTTGCTTTTTAAATGCTGAATGGGAAACAAATATTTGTACCAATTAAACCTATGTTTTTGTAAAATTTTTGTAAGCTCTGAAAAAATAAATATATTTTTACTGAAATGGTAGTATTATTTACTTGCATTTTATTTTTTGCCTGACCAGTTTATTTGAAACTCTTCAATACATATTTTCACATTCACAAATAATAAGCTACCCAAAAGATAGGTGTATTTTAATACTAAAACACTAAAGAAATATTAGAATAATTAAACAAGGCATAGTACGCCGCATTAAACCAATACATTAGTATGGTTAAATTAAAGTTACAGTTTATAAACTTGGAAGCAAACACCACTTCAATTCAAACTTTAATACTTGTATAGTTTCAGTACTAGTAGTTGTAAAACTTTCTCTATGGTAGTACATTAATTACTCGCAGGGTTAAGTTCGTAGATTTACGATCAAACCCTTTCATTAAGCAGGTATTAAGGAGACAGATAAGCCAGCATTATACACTTGTTCATACCACTCCGGAGTTTGTATGACAGCTTTATAGGCACAAACGAACTGCGACCCACTTCAATACTATCCTCCCTAATACTCGTATGTAAGCGTTGCGGTCTAATTTATATGTAGGTGGGACTCCAAAACTTTCAATAGCATGGAAGGGTTAACGGAATCAAAAGGACATTGTCAGAAACCGCCTAAAAAACCGCCCAAAAACATCAACCCATCATAATTATTTTCTATTTTTTTTAATACATTAAGCACCCTTTCATTCTAATGGACACTTAAGCATTGAAAAATTAAATAAATAAGTCTTTTAACGTTTATTCTATAATACTATTACAACTTCCGGACGTTTTGGTGCGTGGCATGGTCTAAAACCTATCAAGTTCCATAATTTTTGCCGATAAAATCTGTACGAGGCATTACCGTACTTTATTGCTGGGAGTCCATGTATAGTGATGTTCCTGCGGCCATCATAGACAATAAAATATCGATTTTGAAAATAAAATAAATCGATTAAACTGCTTTGAAGACTAGATTTGCGTTAAAAGCTAAAAAGATATTGATACTATTACAAGAAGCTATCTAAAGTGTCCAACTGGTCGAAGGTCGTAAATAAAATAAAAATAATTAGGACCATAAACTGATATTCATGGTATCATAACTGTAAAAGTGTCAGAATCCGATGTTGAATCCAATGCCAGTTGAAGTGTGAGAAACATATATATATATATTTTTTTTTATGTGACAGGAGGCAAACGAGCAGACGGATCACCTGATATCAACCTAGTATAGTTGCCAGTCTCTCATAATCTATGCCAATGAGGGTTTTCGCGATTGAAAAATCCGCCAGATGGCAATACGTAGACGTGAGGTCCAAATGCTGCATGATTGGTTATTTTTGACATGACATTGACAGATATCCACCAATCATGCAGCATTTGGACCTCGCGTCTACGTATTGCCATCTCGCGGATTTTTCAATCGCGAAAACCCTCATTCATAGCACATGTATAATAATAGACCAAATGAACTTTTATAGATTGTGAAAGAGAAGATAAAGATTTTATTATTTTATTAAAATCTTGCCACGAGGTAGTTTTTCAGTAGAAACCAGAATTGGATAATCGCTACAGGCAAGTATCAGAACATTTTATAAATATTTTTAATCGATTATATCCTTGTGAATCGTTTTAATAAATTGTCATTTTACTTTTTCAATTAAAACTTTTTCAATCCCTAGTCTTGTCAAACTGTCATAATGTCAACAAATTATAAATGTCACGTCAGTTGACTCAATTTCAGTCTTCTGTGCGTTTATTGTATTTTTATTTCAATGAAATAGTGCTAAAGGGTTAGTACTAAACCTGAAAGCCTTTTTTCAGAAAGAAAACCAATGTGGTGCCCTTATTATTCATGCTGTTTGAAAGTTACAAGTCAGTGATACAGAGTTGCCGACATTATAACTCCGTAGTGATACCATACCAAAGAAGAAGTTTTCCTAAACACTTGTGTTGTTTTTATATGTGATCGAATAAAAAGGATTAATTCTACTGCTCAAATGGAATAACTTATCCCAAGAGACCGAATATAAAAAAAACCTCTCCATAGAAATTTTCACCATCACGAGGATGTGAATTTTTTTGAGAATTTGATATTGGTCCTGTAAGAAAAGTAGTTGTATTTCAGTAGTAGAATCAACCCTTCTTGTTTCATCAGCAAGAGTAATTATAAAAACGCCCTGTAGGTAGGTATTATTAAGCTGAAGAGTTTGTTTAGTGTCAAAGACTGTCACACAGTGTAACTTAAATTGGCATATTATGATAATGAACATAAAAACTTAAATAAATATGTATGTTAATATTTTTTCTATTTATTTATTTTCCCAAAGCTTCACAGTGACAGCTGAAACAGCAATACTGTTGTAAAACTAAACTTGGAACAAACTGTTACAAATATTTTACAAATTAAAATAAAACCGCATGTTGCTTTACTTTCTCGTATAGGTAATAAATGGAATTAATGGCTAGATTATTAATGTTACTTTGTTACCCTCAATAGTGAGGAGATCTTATAAAATGGTAACCCTGATTTTTATTGTCATTCAAGTGCTCTTTCTTCGCATAGGCTTCTGTGATTTGGCCAAGGGCCACACACATTGCGATAACATTATGCGACATTGATTTGACAGCAGCGGAGTGAAGTCTTGCGACTATGCAAAATGATACCCTGTAATCGTAGCGCATACAGACATAGACGGGGCGGGGCACATAGCTCGTAGAGCTGATGGCCGCTGGGGCAGGAAAGTTCTTGAGTGGCGACCACGAGCCGAAAGACGTAGCGTGGGCAGGCCTCCCACTAGGTGGACCGACGATCTGGTGAAGGTCGCGGGAGGTGCCTGTATGCGAGCGGTGCAGGATCGGTCTTCGTGGAAATCCTTGGGGGAGGCCTTTGTCCAGCAGTGGACGTCTTTTCGGCTGAAACGAACGAACGAACGATACGTATTACCACTATTTACCAGACATTACTATTTATTGCATACTCGCCGGATTACACGTAGGAGCACGCGCGTAACAGCTTCGGCCTTGCATTATTATAAGATCTTGTTCCGCCCTGTTACGAACTTCCTCCGTGAGGATATCCCCGCCGAATTCTATGATGAACCTATCAAAAGTCATATTCTGCAATGTCAACCCACCACAAGGTGGACCGACGACCTGATAAAGGTAGCGGGAAGGCGCTGGATGCAGGCCGCTACCAACCGTGCGATGTGGAAGTCATTGGGGGAGGCCTATGTTCAGTAGTGGACGTCCTGTGGCTGAAATGATGATGATGATGAAGAAATGAATGAAAATGACAAATCTTCGAACGTGTATAATACCGTGCCAAAGTAATCATATGATTTTGGCACCTTAATAACTATTGCCGTTTTTGTTGTAAAGATCATGCAGCGCTACTTGCGGATATTATTGAAAAGAAATCTATGTGGGCTCTAGATCTGAAGCCGCTTTAACGAACACGAAGTGCTCATACAATGCGGCGTATTTTCTTCCAGTCTTTAGTCAGGACTTTAGTCGAATTAAAACCCCGGTTGAACGTGATATAGCCGCACTAGAATACGATGCTTTTTTGCATAATCGCAAGACTTCGTTCCGGTGTCGACCGAATGTTATCATGATGTATGTGGCCCAGGGGTTACCGTAGCCGCTAAGGTTTGAAACTTCTTGCTTAAAATATTGTAGTCTTTGGCATAGACTACGATGGTAGTCATGGAGATAGGAGTTTGTTATCTCGTGTCAGATGTAAATGGTGAAAAGAAAACTCATGATTCGTGATATTTTTATGTAATATGTAGGTATTTTATAAAAGTGGAACCCCGAGTGATCTCCAAAACCCATTCTATTATTATATACGATTCGGCTTCGATATCTATAATACAATAGGAGTTTATTTCATGTGTCAGATGACAAGGGTGGAAACAACCTACGATTCATGTTGTTTATTTACGTGCAATATGTGGGCATATTATAAAAGTGGAATGCCGAGTTGTATTTCTAAAACTTGTTCTATTATTTTATACTATTTGGCTGCGACTCGGCGTGACGACAATACAAAACATTTTTTGCGAATCGGTGTTCATACATTCACACAATACATTAGACGCCATGTTGTCATAAACGACATATTATAAAATCGCTGTAATTTAATATTCTTAATCATTAATTTTATGGCAAGTGTCCATCAGGAATCATTGTTCTTACACACAGAATCGTATTATTTCGCTTTCGGGTAGTAATATGTCAAAATTGTTGGTTCTTAGGCGAACAATGTATGGAGAACGAACATTGTCCTTTATGTTACGAGAATAACTATTTGGTTTTCTCTAAAGACAGATTTAATGCTTGTAGGAATTATGTAGCTTTTAACAAATAAATACAAAAATCAACGAGGGGATTTGGACTAGCTTTAGGTAGAGTAAGGATTTAGAACCCCAATTTCAATACGTAGAAATCTTTCAGAGATATGAAAAAATACAAAAAACTGCAAGAAGTTAGTAACCTAAGATATTCACAAGGTAGAACACAATACACACAAGGTAAAGAAGTTTGCTCTATAAGCGGGAAAAATAATTGAAATTTCAAAATCAAATTCTAACTACAAACTTGTAAGGGAAAATAAAGTTACAAACAATAAGTGAACAAATAAATACTCGTTTAAACTTCCCTGTTTTTGACCTGGATATAGTTGGTGGAAAAACAACGTGCATTGTTTTAAATATTCGAGAAAACTCTAGGATTAAAACGTTAATTTAGCCGAGGTGTACGTCGCCGTCCACTTACAAAGAGCAATCGATTTTAGAGTTCGCTGGATTGAAAATTATATGAGAAGCCTTAGAGTGTGCGGGCTGTGTTCGTGAGCCGCCAATGCGCTTGTCTTTCGGTTCAATGGGCTTTCTTTAAATTGATGCTGGCCGCTCTGCCGCCGCTTATTGCATCCCGCCCGCAACGTCGCGACGTCCACGATATTGCCTCCATTCGACCTTTAAGCAAATAGAATTTCTCAGTCTGTAAATAGGATAGCGTTATAGGTAAATCTTAAGCGTCCTCTCACCGTTTACGGGGAAGGGAAGAAATTCAATTTTTATCGACTCTGAAATCATCCTAAGCGCGTGTAACTGTCTTTCGGGAAAATTCGTGCGTGATGAAGGCCAATCCTTCAGCGCTTGTCAGGATTGTCTCGTTCGGGCTCCTGGCGCTATTCATATTCATACCCGAGGCCGCGGATAACAAAGTACCATACAATGTCGTTTTTATTCTGACGAGTGAACGCCAAGAAAGTTGCGTGCCGCGAGGATTTCCATCACGGGAGCCATCAAATAATAACGAGGTCGTCCTTCTCCAACGGAGCGCTATCCGATATCGCGGCCCGATCTATTCGGTCGTGGCCGATCTTTTGTGCTTTACGTACATGTCGTTGTTATTCAGTAAATCGTTTTTATGTGCACTTATGAAGCATGCGTGTATTGATTGGACGAGGCCGGCAGGGTTGGGTTGATATCTCTATTCTGGGGAATGGTTCAGTTAATAGGTGTAGGGGTTTAGATCTGCAGTGCGCGGCTTGGCCTTAAGCCCATTGTCGCTCGGAAGAGGAGCCATCATGAATTCTGCCCACGATCTACTCTAAGGTTTATTGTAATTTACAAAACTGACGGAGGTTTTGTTGCTATCATTCTGGGAACGTGTGTTTTGTTGCTCCACTTTAGGGGTCGAGAGGCTTTGGATTAGGGTTGTTGAGAATACAAACAAATAGTCATTTGTCTACCCACGCAGGTAGTGCGGCCATACAAAACGGGCCACTTAATTGCATTTGATTTTTGACTTCATATACAATTCAATGTATCATAGTTGTAAGCTAAATGCTACTTTTAAAAAGTATAAAAAAACCGTAAATTTTCTCATAACGGTTATAAATTTGACTCCAATGACTATAGATTGTAAAATCTGCGTTCTTCGAGCAAAGTACCAAAATATTCCACGTTAAAATTTTCCGATAACCACTTCCTTTCTCGGGCGTATTTCATGTAACGTACTACAAAACGATCCTATGTGTCTAGGCTCGTTATTTAAGGGAATACCTAAGGTAGTAAATATTATACATTTTACTGAAAGCGGAAGGCTACTAATGGCATAAATTGAAGAGCGAGCGCTGGAAGCAACCGCAGGATTTTGCGTATTTGAAATTCAGTTCCAAGTAACGGAGCAGGGAAGGTTGCTATCGACTATATTGCTCACCCTTTATAAATTCCTCTATAGAAAACCGAAGGAGATGGATCGTTTTAAACGTGTTGCGGCAACCTGAATTTTAAATTTCGAACGTGCCAGTTAAAGCACCGTCAAAATTCAAAATTCGAAATCAATCGGCAACCGCAGCGCTGAATAGATTTTTTCGACGCGACCGAAATAGCAATTAAAACAGTTTTCAAGTATTAAAACAACGTAATCCGTTTGTTAAGAGCTGTCGCTCGATGGGCTCGCGAGAACGGCAACACATTCCGATATTTTTTCAGTATGAATAGCACAAATCATAGCTTTTGAATGCCTTTTTGTTAGTGACTGTACAGGTGAAATTTTGGCGCGTTTGTTAGAAGCGATTTTTACTGTCATTAATCTTTTTTCCCTGACGGTATGGAGTTTTGTAGTTATTGGTTACCTTTTTTATTTGTTAAACGGAGGGTTATTAGGGTGAATTGGGTTTTAACAATATCATAGCATGAATACTGAGTCCTAAAAAATACAATTTTCTTTATAAACATTTTCGTAGAGTATAAAGAGACGTGACGCACGCGCAGTTTTACAAACAATAATAGGTTTTTATTCTTTATTTGGCCAAATTCCTATGAAAACTTACAAATATTTAGTAACTCCTACCTATCTTAAACAAAATAAAATAACCTTAAATAAAATCATTATTTATAAAAAAATATTTTGTCTAAATCTGGCCACAATAAGTAGGTATTCTTAGGGAGATAGGTACTGGTACCTACATAAATACTCTTTAGTACAGAAGAAGAAAACAAAAAACATTGATTTTTATATACGGTGCCTGCATTATAACAATAAAAATACATATTAGTACAAAAGAAGAAAACAAAAGAACATTAGTTTCATTCGAAATTCAAATGACCAGTCTACTCCGAGCAGCCATTGACAAAACGCACAGTGCAGTGGCAAATTGTGACAGTCAGTAAAAAACCGCTGCTCTATACATTCTCCGCAAATCATGCACTGGACTTCTTGGCGGGAAAGTGAAGCATCATAATATTTAGCAGTTCATTTTGTTTCTAATGGTTAATATTTATTAACCATTAAGTTTTCATGAACGTGCATGAGTTTAGGAAAAAAAAACAAAACAGTGCAATATCACTTTTCAAGTTCTCTCAAGAAGTATCTGCCAGGATTAATAAATCTTTATTGAAACTCAAGGCAAAGGGTTATCATTGCATCATTCATCAATCATCACTCATTTTAACTTTATAATTACTTGACAAACTGTTAAATGAGCGGTTTGCACGAAGTCATAATCCGAACAAAAAAAAATCATGCACTGTCCACTGACGGCCGAGTCGGCGATGCCAGCAACGCAATATCAATCACTATTTCGTCCCCAGACATCTGCCCTGGATACGAAATTACAGGAATTTATGTACAGGCCCAACTTACGGAGATTTCACTGCGGACTGACAACTAATTTTGGGAACTAAACTCGTTCGGAATGCAATTTTAAACGGTTACGTCCAGTGGTTGTTTTACGATGCCGCGGTGGGGTTATGGGTGCATTTTAGGAAGAGTGTGTGTTGAGGTTAAAGACTCTTTTTAAAGGCTACTTAGTTAGAAAAATGGATGAGTTTTGTTATGACGAATCGACTTAGCTTAGTAGAAAAAGGTTTCAAATTGTTTGAGATTAAGATACTGAGAGCTCCCATCCTATTTTCTTATTAAGAACTCAAATTTACATAGAAAAAGAAGCAGGCATTTTAATGGGCCATGTTTTCATTACTCATAAAATTTCATGCATAACTGAATCAATTTTATCGGGTTATAACTTCATTAAACTCGTACATTATAAAACGCCGAACAAAAATCGTTTTAAAACCAGCCATTTTAAGTCCGAAAAATCTGTTGTTAAATCTCTAAAGAACATTGACAAAGAACATCCCAGGCAAGATGGCTTCACGGCGGCGTTATATCAATCACCATTGCGTGCCGATCCCTTGGCACTTGGCCTGGATACCAAATTACACAAATTTACGTAGAGGGCCTAACCGCGGCAGACTGGGGTATACTAGGGATTTGGCGGCCGCAGCTTACGACTGATCGGCCGATACTCAACGTGCGTCCATCTTCCAGTTGTGTTTTATGTTGTTTTATTTGGTGCACGTGACTTAGGCAATAGGTACGTCATGGAAATGTTGGTGTGATGGAATTGCAAAATTGTCCATTGGGATATTACTCCATTACAATTACCAAATTAATTTGGTTAAATCAGCTGATTATTGAAATTATTTCTTAGACTAATCTGATAGCTCAGCTAATCACTATCTAATGCTATTAATAAATCGAGAAAGCAAGATACAAAATTTTGAATGAACTTTTAAAAATAAAGTCCATTCTTATTACTTCTACTGTAAGCCAAAAGTAACTTACTATCTACCTACAGTAATACTAAATAAATTCAAGGGTAATACTTACCTTACGTTGATGTAACGGCGCTGGCTCACCAATATGGCCTGGATACCAAATTACCCGAACTTACTCAGAGGGCCTAACCACGGTAGACTGGGGTATACTAGAGATTAGGCGGTCGCAGCTTACGATCGGTCGATCCTTAGCCATCTACCTTCCAAATAGTCATATTATCTAGCTCTATATAGGGTAGAGAACGTAAGGACATGTAGACTTAGGTAATACGCAAAATAATATCATGACAAAATATAAATTTTCTAGCAACTATTGTTGTAGTTTTCTTGAACAGATTGATCAAGAATATTCATTGAGTAGTTAGTGTCAAATCTGGATTAAATTTCCCAATCATACCTACAAAATAATAACTATGAGTATCTTCAACGTCAAACACTAAATGAAAAGTCAAGTAGATACTAAGTAAACTCAACCAGCTTTACTTAGCGTCTAATACTTTCCTTGACTAAGTAAAGATAGTTCGAAAGCCCATCTATAACTGTCATTATAAATGTTAGCGTAAATAAGTCTTTAATAGGCAAGTTAATAAGTAGAAAACTTTGAATAAACTCTTCGTGGGCCGTCGATGTTAAGAGCCATCAGGAGCAAGTGCCTCTTCGCCAAAGTTACAACTAAGTAGGATTTATGTTAGATTCATGTTTCCTCAAAAGGATTATGGCAATATCATACTGACAACATATTATTTTGTAACTTTCCTATTACAAAATCAAGAGGGTTTGATGTTTTGCGGCTTGTTATTTTAAAAAGTTCTTAAAATACGGTTTAAGTTTGCTTACTTACATCAGTTATATTCAGAATTGGGCTTTTGGTTGTTACAAATATCTAATCTCAACATAAAGGCTTAACATATCAGGTATTACTCCCATGTTCGAACACAAAACCCCATTTATGGCCCACCCTCGTAGAAAAACAAAGTGTTGACAATATACCATTAAATAGAGCGAGACCGACCGGCCCCGCACAAACAAACTCTGGCAACACTATCTCCCAAAATCAGATATGAAAATATTTTGCTAGTCAGCAGTTTACCTAAGTTGTTATAGTAAACACAGCTAATACCCTTTCATTTATAACTCCCTCTGTGGTTCTTGATATAGGCTTGCCCTTAATTCCGCTTTAATTAGTGTCACGCAAGTTCCTTAATCCTAGGCTCGAGGATCGTACGGCCGTTCTTAAAATGGAGATTAGTGCGGCAAATATCTCGAACTACGCCAGCTTCATAAAGCCACTACAGCTGAGTAAAAACGGTCCGTTCAAATACCCTCGGTAGGGGAGCGGAATATTCAGTTTATACAGGTAGTTTGAGAATATGCTTGCATATACTGATACCCCACATTAGAGATTCAATGTTTTGAATCACTTGAAACGATAGCCCCGATATACTCCTCGGGGAAGTCATTAAACTATGGATAAAGGTTCCGAGAAAGACCAACGATATTTCCACTAGCTCACTTTAAGAAAGTACTCGTTCACGTATCTTTTTCAAAATTCAAAACATTTCGCTGTACACAAAAATAAGAACGCATCTGAAAAATTAATTCCAGTCCAGAATTTTAAAGCGTATAACTATATTTTCCATTCCCTGCGACATGTCTGCACGAAGAGTCACTGCGACGAGGAATTCTAAAAGAACTTGAACACAAACATAGTATTTTGTGTACGGAAGTCCTTCCGCGACCGCGTAGAACGGATGTGTTGGAAAACGCTTGCATACTTAGTAGGCGTGCCTAAAAGACACTGCGGTATAGTTTACCTACAGCGGATTACACGAAACTTAAACATGCCACCTAAATCTGCGACAAACCAAACCACCCCGTTTGCACCAACCACCTATCCCGTTCGCCCAACTAAATTAATGCCAGATTCTAACCTCATTCCAGTCTTCTTAGCACCCAACTCACATTTCATATTATTGTAAAGCTACACAAATACACGTAATCGAATTCTGACACATCTAAGCCCGCTAAGCTCACCTCGTTTCTGGTTGATCTCGTTAAAATTTTAATCATAAATTCCTCGGTACGTCGATCGTCGGTGAAAATTATTTCTGGGTTGTCCCCGTCTTGTCAGTCGACAAATTAGTTACGGATTTATTCGTGTCAATCGACGGGCGATTTTATTTTTAACGAGACATCAAACATTATCGAGGGCTCGCGAGTTGCTCAAGCGCCTGTTTACAAATAAGAAACGTCGAAGAGACGAGTGCGTAATAAATTTTATAACACGGCATCGATCCGGATTCGAACGTAATAATATATCGGTACGAAATATTGGAATGTTTCGGTGCGCTCGGCCCGCGTCTGAAAATAGACCCTCATCAAAGACAAGCAGGTTTGCAGCTGTAAATCCATTTCAGTGTGGCTTGTCCGCATTATAAATTGGAGCGAGTGTGCGCGTGTATTCGTCGCGAGCACTGTGGTGTGCGGGCGTCCTGTGACCCCCGCTTCCATCTGATGTCGCATTCGTTTGCGTTTTCTATTAACGTGTCCCGGACACTATTAGGGAAGCTGGATGGATGCTGTAATTTGATTTTGCATTCATCCCCCGAATTAGCGCTGTACAAAGTCGCCAGATATTTTTTGTGATACTTGCAAAGACCGTCATTATCAACAATGTCAGTCGGTTGACAAACTACTTGTGTATGATAATTCGAGTCATATTGCATTTGATGAAACGCGGGCCGGGTTGGCTGAGCACTCTAGACGACCGCAGTGCATAGATTTGCATTTTACGGTTTTGATACGTTGAGCGAATATTCAGTGCGGTGTCGGCGTAGGTATCTTTTGAATTGGACGCGGCGCGGGCCGGAGTGGCCGCTAAGGGCGGTCGAGTGGCGGCGCGTGCTCGAGTGGCCGTGGCGCTGCGCTTGCGCACACCTGGCCACCGCCCCACCCGCGCCTTCGCGACAAAGGTCGTCACAATTAACTGCAACGCCGGGTTTAACCTCAATCTGTTAAGAGGACTGGGGTTAAAGCTGATCTCGAAGAAGGTCTTGTTCTGATTAGGAATAATTAAATACACAGCTAGAGTATGATAATAAAATATCTGTATGTAAAAATAGAAAAGAAAACGTGACATTAGTCGCAGGTCTAAATGATTCTGCAAATATCACCCGTCACTTCACATTTCAAAGTCGTAATAAAAACAGTAAAAAATAGTTCACCTTTAATTCAATTCCAAGCATCTACTTACAGGAAAAATATTTTAAGTTCAAACATGAAGTAGCGGTCGCGTACAGCGGAAGACCGCCATATTGCGGAGTGTCAGCTGCGGTAGCGTCAGCGCAAGTGAGACGAGCGTTTAACAACTTTTATGTCTTACCACTCATAAAACTTGCTTCTTCGTTGTCTACGGGACTTTTAGTGCCTGCTTTAATCAATTCGTGCCCGATGTAATTCTGCATACGCGTCCGTTTAGTAGGTAGTTTAAACGAAATTTTTACGACGGTTTTATCATCATACGTAACACAGATTCGTGTAAAATTTTTCATGATTTTTTAATAGTCTGTCGTGCTGTTTTACATACATAAAAATGTCTAGTATTCCATTAATGAAAAGCTGGCTTTCGAATTTTCATAAATCCTTGATTAAACTGTAAAGCCGTATAAATTAGATTTAGTAAAAATAATTAATTTTTATTTTGTACGGCAGATTACTTTTTAATTTGAAATCGGTCAAGGCATAAACTAAAATAACGCAGCATCTCAATAATGGTTCGCTTTTCAAGTGGAAGTTAATTTTAGTGCGCAGCGAGTCTCCATATCTACAGCTGGTCTATATTTTTAGTTTACTATGAAGAAGGTACTAGCTAAAACTTTTCAAAATATTAACTTTTCACTATAATTTGGCTACACTCCTCATAAAGCAATAATTTACTTCAAAAGTTCACTTTTACACTCACTCACTCATCATCAATCCTTTTTGGACACTAATTATGAATCTAAAATAAAACACTGGCCACTTATAAAAAAATCATCAGCAAATCTCTGCAAAAGAAAACAAAAACAACGATTCAAAAGTGACTCTAATTGGAGTGACTTCTTAGACATGTCGTTGTCCCTTTCGAACGCTTGCCCTTGATAAACTACGTCACTTCTGCTGCACTGCTGCCCCTCGCAGATAAATCATGCGTCAAACGCATTCAATGAAGGGAACCGAGGGTGAATTTGTCGTGGGGTGTGCGGGGGTCTTAAATATACCCATTTATGATAATGTAAAGGCAAGTCTGACTTTGAAATCTGGCTTTCTTTTGGTTATGTTTAGATCAATTGTTTTAGGCTGTCTTTTGTTTTAATAAACAAATGAGTGTAGACGTTTTTCCAAATAGACGCTTTGAAGTTTAACTTAGTTATGTTTTGATAGCTATAGCTGTATAATCTCATATTCCTCGTGCTTGTTTATGAGCATAAAGGATATTACTAACTAGTTCTTAACATATGCGCACGAGAACACATTTTCGCAAGTACATACCTTTTGTATAATTAAACTCGGGGCAAACCTAGTTTAACTTTAATCCTATAGCCTCTTGACACCGCTTTTCGCACAAGGGGGGTTTATTTTGTCGGCGACGATATCGAACGACAGCCCACCCTGTGTCAACCAAAACACAACTGTGGTGTCGTAGGGGAGGATTCATTTTCCATCGTGCAGTGTCGACGTTGCATTCGGTGAATATGAAAGACGAGTACAATGTTCGTTCAGAGGGTGCGCACTCATAATGCACATTGGTGGAGCTATGATGAGCTATACCTACGAATCCTTTCCTATCAGAGCTTGCTAATGAATTCCTGGAAATGTACGGTGCATAGACTTAATGCCTGTTTAATGAGTTGAACAACTAACTAATTAGCTACAATGTAGTTCATGGAATTTGCATTGTTCATTTACACGAGTTTTTGGCATTAAAAGTATCGTCATATTGTTAGAGGAATATTTTAAAACTCGGTAGGTATAAAAGGCTAAAAAGATACATAACATATTACGAAACATCAATTTTTAAACTGCCAAAACCCTCACACAAAAGTTATATTCGGCATTGTTCGCGTGTATGTGTACATTAATGTAAATCTTAAAGTCGCCATTCGTTCAGAACGTGTCCAATTGTCCGGCCCCTGGTGTTTTAATGAATGCTTTCACCGACCCCGAGACGGCTTACAACATTTAGACCCTTATTACGCATTCTCGACATTGCTTAATGTATGAAAATTTGAAAGAACGAACCATGTTGATGGCACTCGAAACAAAATAATTGGTACGGTTGCGTGGCCCGGGTCTCGGCCTCAACGTTCATTATACACTTTTTATTTCACCCACCCCTCGGCTTATAATTTGACTCGAAACATAAAATCAAGTTTTATTTGATTGTGCGTTGCAAAGAAAAACTCGATATCTTTTGACGTTCGACGGAGAATCTCTACGATGTTATTAATAAATCGATACCTACTGCGATAGAGGGCATTTTGTAATTAGATAAACCAGTCTTGTACTTATGCAAGGAAACAAATCTGCATTTCACAGTTCTTAAATTGCTCTAAAAATCATTTTTCCAAAAGCTTTTATTTTACAGTTAAGGTATTCCGATTTTACGGATCATAAAAGTACGAGTAATTACTGTTTTAACTTACACTAGCATTAATTTCACACTTGCCGCGTCTCGTAATGACAAAGCCGAAAACAAGAATGGTGTTTCAGACAGAACCATACCTGTGATTGAAAAATAAGCATCCTGAAAGTACGCGTCTTTTGCCTCACTCACACATCTGTCAGGGTATTTCAGACAAAGCAGTCTTCAATCTTACAATAGCCTAGGGTTGGTATGGGCATAGTTTTTTGCATTTAACACGAAGCGAGGGGAGAAAGGAAGGCTTGCTTTCATCCACTCCCCGTATAAAGGGTAGCGTTCTCGCTGTATAAGTACCTACGTACATGTAGAGTCATTTCGATGTTCTTCGAATGGCTTTCGATGACAAGTGCACCGAAGCTTTTCGCTTTTTTGACGACTAAAATGGGCCTATTGTTTCGAACGCGGCGCAAACGCGCCTAGAGTTCACATATTTTGCGGGGGCAGAATAATTTCTTTAAAAGCTGCAAAACGATCTGCGTCTCCACAATGTTTCTGTTTGCAGGTTTTAATATTATAAATGAAAAATACCGTACATTTCTCAGAACTAACTCGATTTTCATAAAAATATTCTAACACTAGGGCTGGAACTTCAATTGTTACAACCTACACAATGATACATTACATGATAGAAAATAATATAACAAAAAACCAACGACAAATGAATTCGATTTTGCGCCGCATTTAAATAATTCAGAAGAAAATTATTATGAACATAGTGATAAATATTCGATTGGATGGACAGTATTATTCAAGTCATATGAATTCAAAAGGCGAAAATAATAAGATTACAGGCTTATCCAGAGTGGGTATTATTCGTATTGAAAGAAGTGGCCCTTTGTTCGCGCGAGGCCGTACGAGTAATAGACCGAAAGAAGCAATATCCAACCAATTCATACCTTCTCCATACGTTTCTTTTTACTATTGTGCGGATCCTCTTTAAAATTTTCATGGGCTTATCAACTTATCGATCAGTCGTTATTTATTCAACTCACGGCGTAATTCAGAGAAGTTTCTTCATTTACATGCAATCGTTTTTTTCTTATTTACGTGTTTGTGCTGCTTTTATCGGATATTGAATGAAAACACACGGCGACGCGCGAATGTTTATACGATATTTATGCGTTTTATTATTTATTCGTGTTTATAGTTACTCGTGCGTGTTCCATAAAGCTTGAGTAGCATTCGAAGAGTTTGTTTAGAATGTTTATTAATGTTATTGTTATTCGAATTAATATACCTACCTTTCTCGCTAATGGTTAATTTCGTGCATGATCAGCAATGCGTGTGCCAATTCAGTTTATTCTGGGAACAATACCTATGTAGTCGGTTGACATAACTAGATAGAGATTAATATCGAGCGAGTGCTATTGAAGGGACAGTAACATTTAGTTAATGCCACCATTTAGTAGCTCAGAGCGTCTTGTGATGTGACTGCTGTAAACTGTGCTAAGCACTAATTTCACACTGTGAGCTAACGAGGGTGTTGTAAGCCCTAGAATCACCATTTGTGCACGAATAGCAAATCTCTGTATCGTAACAAATGGTCTACTCGACAGTCTGCGATCATTTAGTAGTCACGGCGGTGTCTTGTGACGTCACATTGCAGTAAACTCACTCCGACCTAACGAGACATTCAGTGCCTCTACCATGAGTTTACCTACCGAGCATCTCGCTATCGAGGGCGTAAAAAAATGTATGGCAAATTGTACAGCGCCTCTAGCGGTTAGTAGCTGAACCACAGCAAAACTAAAAACACTACCATGAGTTCATCTCAAATCGTTAGGTAAAAAACCTATCTAAATGACTATAGCGACTAAAGTTTTTATTAAGTTTCATACAAATAACTTACCATGAGTTGCAATTTTCAAAGATGTCATCGACAAATACCTTAGCTGTCACAGTAACGTAACTCACTGGCTTATTGACGTGTAAAAAGCTAAATAAAATTGTGGTTTTAGGTCATTTTAGGTGTTTTCTTTATTAAATTATGTCGGAAAGAAGTTTATTACGATGGAACATGTTATCAGCATGTGGGCAGACCTCCCACTAGGTGGACCGACGATCTGGTGAAGGTCGCGGGAAGAACCTGGATGCGGGCACATTGTGGAGATCCTTGGGGGAGGGAGAGGATGCTGCGTTTCCCAGAGATATGCGAGGGAATTGTGTCGTGCGAAGATGTCTAGCTGTGCTGTGAAAATGTGTGCGGGTTTCCACCAAAGCTGTGCGAGGAAAATGTATCGTACGAGGATGTGTAGCAGAGATTTGAAAATGCTCATTAGTGTTGTAGAGCCTTTTCTACCAGAGATGTGCTGACCGAGGCGAGGTAAATGAAGCGATTCTATTGGTTCTTTACAAACACATCCTTCGCTACGCATCCTCGCACATCTCTGGTGGAAACGCAGCCTTAGGAGATCATGATAGAAAGCTAATCCGACAATGAATATGTATTTTCATAAGTTGAAATTTACTTTTGTTTTTAATCAGTCTGTGTATTATGTAGGTATTAGGTTTTGTGAAATAAATAGTCAATAAAAAATAATCATTTTATTTTCAACTAGCTTTTGCCCGCGGCTTGGTCCGCGTGAAATTTAGTTTGTCACAGATCGTCATAATTATAGCCTATATGTTAATCTGGGTTATAAACAATAATACTGTAAAGTTTCATCAAAATCCGTTCAGTAGTTTTTGCGTGAAAGAGTAACAAACATCCAGACATCCAAACTTTCGCATTTTCAATATTAAGTAGGGTAGGATATGTATTTACTTAATTATTATTACTGACGAGATTGCTACCATGTATGTTTAGTGACCATGAAAGATTAAAACAATATAATGTATTTAATTAATTATAATATCTTAAGTTTTACAATAATAAGGTAGGTATATCCATCCAGTTACCCTAGGTCTTTATTATGGATTTAATATACAAGTAGTTATTTACAAGCACTCTGCTCTAAATCCTTTGGCTTCAGGGAAGAACCTGGACCGCCACCAGTCCAGTGTTCCCTTGGCAACTCTGTGTATGCGAGTTGCCTTCTTCTTGCTGCTTAAAGTCACTCCACACCTTAACAAATAAACATTACAAATAATAATGACGAAATAAGATAAAAGCAATCAAAATGAATAAATTAGTAGGTATTTATACACACTTTTCTCAATTTCTCAGTAGTTTTCGTGTCGCCGGTGGCATCAGCATTTCACGTTCGCGTGTCCGTTAGTTCCACCCACCGTTGACTATTGTTGGCTCTTTCTTGGGGCCCTTCAGTGGGCATACTCAGATCGCCATATCTATGGAAAAACAACTTTATTGTATCTAGAAAATATAAATCTAGCACTCATATTACTGAATTTTAGCTAGGCACGTGGAAGTTATGCTGGAAAGGTTGTATTTCTCCAAAAAAAACAGCTCAAAATTATTCGTTTAATTTCGAAATTCCTCCACTACATAGTATGTTTATTTTTACTTAACTTACCTTTCCATAAATTCTACAATCGGTTTAAACGGATAGGCGCAGGTTCTCATTTTCCTATCGTGGTTAAAATCCAATTTTTTGTGGAAAATTATTCATCAATAATCCTTCAACAAAACATGTTTTTTTGTCTGTTGTCATGACAACAGCTGCGTCAAAGTCGCAATGACAAGAAATAAACAAAACAAATTTAAAATCATCATGTTAATTCAGCTTTAAGCACTGTTCTAGGACACTTAAATTTTGCAGTGTTATTTTTGACATTTTTGTTATTTCCTACTCTATCTTTTCTATATAGTTAGAAAGGAGCGGCATTTGTTCTTTCATTCATCCATTCATAGAGTGTGAAGTTGGATACGTTAACATGCTCACCAACATTACATCACAAAACCATCGAATTATCGCTGGCGAGTAAAGTATACGGTAATTGAACTCATGGTATGATTTTAATGCAAACTTCATCGATCCACGTTTAAACTCTATCGACTGTAGTATACGAATACAAGTTTTCGATGGCAACTCATGGTAGAGGCACAGGACATTCAGTTTACTCGGTGTAGCTTCTGGATTGTATATTGTCTGCATGTGGGGGCACCGCGTAATATTGTGTTTATGTTTAGAAACGACTTAACTTGCTGTTATAAAGAAAATAGGCTGAATATTTTCAGACAATACTGGCGTTTCGATAACTCTTTTTGATGCGAACAGCTAGGGACTGGAATTCACAGCTTGCTTCTTGCTTTCCCGAGCATTATAATCCAAGCCTCTTCAAGGTGAGAGTGAATAGGCAGTTACAGGGCATGTATCTACCATCCTAGACTCACTTAACGTCAGGTGTGATTGAAGTCATATACCTGCTTTTCGCTGCATTAAAAAAACTGAAAATGAATCTATATGATACGTTATTTTATTATTAACTTAAAAACTACTAGTAGTGAATAAGAATGTAGAAAAGTAGCCGTCGTAACAAGTTTTAAAGACCAGACAGAGCCAGTTACTTATTTCACGCTCCGAACTAACGAGACCGCACCCTAAGCCCTGGAATCACCATTTGCCATCCATGCGGTCCCTGTATTGTTACAAATGGCACAGATCTGTTCTACGGCGCCGTGCGGGACCTAATGAGCCGTGAAGATAAGGTGCGCTACACAAGAACGGGATCATCCCCTATCTATGCGAAATGCTCATTGCTCACTGCGCTGGAGCGAATGTGAGAACACATATAGCATAATGCGGGAACAATACACCCAAACGTACGCTTTGATCCCATTTTTAAATAGGATTGACGCAGATTTTAATTGCAATAGCTCAAAAAACAATAGGGCTCCGGGCTAAAATAATTACTGAAAACGCAATAGGTCAACTTCTTTTTGGTGTAGTCATAATGAAAATAGGTGCGCGCTTCAAAATACGCATTTATTCAGGAAGACAAAGCGCAGACGACGGGCCAGAGGCTGTGGGCAAACAAAAATGAAATGCAGTGTCAGCGGCGGAGGGCCGGCCGACCTTTGTGAGGGCGATCCTCCGAAATACCCTCTGTGTAAAAATTGATTCATATTGTCCCAACCGGTAGTACCGCAATAAATGGCATGTTCACTCTTTCACGCTGTAGAAAACTCGAGAAAGAAAATGTTTTCAACTGGATTTCGCAAGCTGTAATTTCTTTTTTCGAATGAACGAAAAAGGTGTGCAGCGCTGAGTGGATTTAAAGCAATAAAAAATACCCGTTCAAAAGAATTGTGCGAGTGCTGACGGTGGATGCATTTATGTGTACCTGCACTGTAACTAACAGTGATCGTCCTACTCTTCTCGTCCATTTAGTTGGAAGACGAATACAACAAGATCGATGATCAAATTAGAATAAAGACGAACATTATAGTAATATTATAAATGAAAACGTGACGACTGTTAGTACATGTACCTACACGCATCGATTTAGATGAAAGTTGATGTAGAGATAGTTTGAGACTCAGGAGAAGTCGCGATAAAAACTTTCTATGATAGACTGAAATTCACTTTAGCGAAGCCGCAGGCAAAAGCTAGTACATACTCGTATTATATATAATTAAGCAATCTGAGGATGGCATAAATCTGAACTTACGTTATATGATTTGGGAGAGCGGCCATTTTTGACGTCGGCCTCTAGATAGGGACGTATAAAATTTCAACTCGCAGTTTCGGTGGCATTATGAATTGAGTTAGACCAACTCGTAAGCCACCACGTAGAGAGCACGGCGCACCGTAATTGATGTGTGTAGCATTTTGTCGGACTACGTTCGGTGTTTGCCGACGCCGGCGGTCAAGTTTGACTAAATTAAATTGTTGTTTTTCACAACAAAATGACTGTAACCAAGTCCCGTTAACGAGGGACCAGTTAATGTCGTTTGGCACCGATGGCCTCCGAGTGCACGCTTAGGAAATTCCGAATTGCACGAGTTCTTTTTTATAAATGAAATTTTCTGTCCTTACCAAATTTAAACTTTTCCGTTCTTATTTCGTAGAATGCGCTAATAAAAGAGATTTCTTTTTTTAATCTGAAGTAGTTAGACATATCTTTGGCAAAATGAAATAAAGACGATAACTGTTCCAATCAAGAATAAAATTACTTATGCTGAGTGTTCAAACGTTTTGGCTACGCAAACTCATTCGTGGCAGCGATTAATTCAGGCAATCACAGGTAGCGAGTTCCAATTTAGAGCGAGCCAAAAATTGGATATGCGGTGAATAATAATTTTCCCCGTGGAATGGACTGCGTTGTCCACATTTAAGGTAATTGCCAACAGTTTCGGCTGACGTGGCCACCAGTATACCTGACACTCGCTCCCACCGGGATACCCTTTACAATCCCATTTATAAATGCCGCTTAATCAAATTTTTATTTATCTCTCCCCGCGTATTTGTGTTACGAATGTTGATAATGTATTCCATCACGGCTGAATAGATATTGGCATTAATTTTGATTTGAAATTTATTAGTAAACCTACTTTACGTACTCTGTTTTGGACAATAATGTATCACGGAGAGCTACACGTTTCCACAATTTCATTTGCTTGATATGTACAAAATGGTACGATGATTTTTAACATTGTTGTACATTTGTTGTACATTTTTAAAAGAGAAATTAACTGGCACGATAGCAAAACGACGTTTCGACGTATGACGTTTAAAATGTTACAATAAAATAATTCCAATTCAAAATAAAATGTTTTACACAATTGCTCCGTAACGAAACATGATATCGTCAATGAAAAATGTTATCTATTCACACCGCAGATACGCGATAATCCCGTGTCAAAAACGGAAACAATTTTGCGCGAGTACCAAATCATATTCACACCCAGGCTTACCTACTTGTCAAATATACAAACAGTGTGAATACCATCCCTTTACACCTCCGTTTATAGCCGTTCCCACGTTATCAAACGAAGGCCCGAAAATATTATGTATTTCTCCGAATTTTTATACGATCATTGAATTCATTTGGATTAGTTTATATCGTTCGTCGGGAACGTTACGTTTTATTTCGAGATGTACGCTTTTATTTCCAATTTAGTACCAAATGGTTTTTGCTGTACTTTCTTTGCCCGTTCATTGTGAGCATAATAACTTTCAGATTCATAAAATCACGCGAAAGCTGTGTTCATTTTTCAAATTGGTACAGTTTTCATTAAACATATTGCAAAGCTGAATATTTTTTAAAGAAATTACTGCACCAAAAGTAAAGTAAAAAATAAACAAATAATGAACGTTCTGATAAATAGCGTACGAAACAAGAGCTGACCTTCTGGAAGATTGATAGGTAACTGCAATAATCAAGTCCGACTGTAGGTAGGTACGCGGGAAATTAAACGGAGGAAAAAGCGTTGATTTGCCGAGACAACGTGGCGGGAGGCCCACGGAATGTTGTCACACTCGAGATTCACAGGGAAAAGGCCTGGCGTAGGGCTGCCATCCCACATCTCCCCAGACTTGTTCGTTTGGAAGACGTCCGGGGGTGTCCGGGTGGGGTTTCTAAACAGCCAGTTTTTGTATTCGAATAAAAACGGATTATTTTATAATTGGCTGACAGTCTTTAAAGCTAATATTTCTGAATGTTTAAACGTCTCCAGTGAGGCTGTTTCTGCGTGAATTTTGGAGTAACTGAAAAAGTCAGCTTTCTTGAAATTTTTTCGGCTGTCGACGGAAATTTTGGCGATGACAGCCCTACCTGGGGAGGTACTACTTGGACACGTCGGACCCACCCGCCACCCTGTCGTGCCACTTATTCATCATTTACGTATATTTGAGTGTGATTTCGTTTGGGATCGGCTCAGAACTCCGGGCCTCTTACTCAGTTACATTAGTTACATTAGATGTTACCGAATCTTGTTTTATTCAATTTCCACTGAGCTATTATCTTTCGCCACTCATAGTAATGGGAAATGTAATAATATTTATCGGGTGTTTCCACTGAAAGGTTTAACTTTGAACCTTTTCAAGTTAACTTCAATCGTTATTCGGGTGAGGTACAAGAAATCAAAACAAAGCATAAACTGTTGTTGAATAAATGATGAACCGCGTTCTATGATAAAAGTAACGTATTGACAGTTGGGACAAAAGACAAAGTTTGACAATATCTTTTATCGGTGCTCTATGGGACAATAAGAAAATTGAGTTAAACATTTGAGTTTTGAAAAAGTTGTGTCCTGGAGGGTAAATCGTTGGAGTTTAGTCAACTCCCGGTCAGGTGACATAAACGGTGGGATAGTCGGCCCTTTCGTCTATTATACGCGACATCTGGCGAACTTCGCCGTAATTACGGTATCGCCGCTGCAGCCACGCCGATCACAACCCCCTGAAAATCTCGACAGCTATTGTTAAGTTGTCGCAGCGTACTTTTTTACCTCGTTATTACCCAGCATAAATATTCAAGAAGGAAAACAAGCGCGCCTTTGAGATGAAACCTTGCTGTATTGACATTATAATGAAATCCCCCTTAAACGTCCGCGCTTTGATTGTTAAAATATGCATTGAATAAATATTACCTGTAACTCTTGCGATGATATTCATGAAGTTTTATAAAGTGTTTTTTGTGTAACGAGTCTCTGGAGTTCTTATGAGTTTTGAAGATTTGGTAAAAAATTAATTCCCCAGCTAGTCTGAGCCAACAAAGTTTATTTAGTCAGTTTGGAGTATAACAGAGGGTACGGCGGACGCTATTATCCGTCGGGGCTATTATATATTATGCCTTCTTCAGAATTATCTCTGGCTAACCTCGTGCGAGAGGATTGCATAATATATTAACGGTAATTATTTTAACATTTGCTCGCCACCGCGCGTTGGCTCGCATCGCTCCCAATTGTTTTTACGTTACGAACTAGCAACCCTTAGCGTAATTTAGCTGATATTATGAGTTGATATTATGCGTTATTCGTTTCTAATTTCGTTATCGTTTGTTTCAGATGGTCACCAGGACAAAGAAAATCTTCGTAGGAGGGCTATCGGCACCCACAACGCTTGAAGATGTAAAGAATTACTTCGAACAGTTTGGACCGGTAAGTACTATTTTTATTCTGATTACTACTAAATCAATGAGTGAACTTAGCCTTCACTAGTTGGGTTTTATTGGCGGTCAATGTGTACATCTTGGTTACAAAGCAGTACGATATAAACCGAGAACGAACTCATTCATGGTGTTAGAAAACTATCCGAAATATTTGGTACCTACACTTTTCTTTAATAAAATTGAATATAAGTGGTGTAATATTTAATATACCAACACTACAGACCACAAGACAGCTTGAGTGTCATCTTCAAGTTGTGTGTGTGCCGAAACGTATTTGGTATGTCTCATCGTCATGTTCCACGCAAACTGTCAGTTCGCAAAGCGTGAAGTTACGTTAACTTCCCTCGTGAAATTTAATTTACACCAAACTTTTTGGAAAAGTGTACTGAATTCGCGCTGTCATGTCCCATTTGTTATTAGGCAACGCTAATTTTCCCCACAGTCAAGTCATTCCGTGCACATAATATTAAACACATTACCAATTCGCGTTTCGACCAAACTTGCAAACTGTGTTACGATTATTCCTGAATCATTTTGTTCCGCCGGCTGATTCGTTAAGTTAATAAAAGTTTATTTATATCGAAAACGTCGTATCACAAAGTGTTTTAAAGTTCCACGATTGATAGAATCAGCTTCGTTACTATTCGGAGTTTTGATCAAATACCGAGAAACGATTTGAATCGAGGAAACAATTATAGACTTTGTCTCATTACTGTCGCGAGTCGATATTGAATAAGTCCCGTCTGTCCCGTCTTTGCAGTGATCCCGGAGGTTGGGTAATGCGCTCTAACAGTGTGGGTTAAGGTTACAATTTGAGCGGCGGAGTTGCGAGGGCTGTAAGTCTGCGATAAGTTGGTCTTTGTCTGGCAGCCGCGAGTCAGCGCAGGTGTCTATCTACAAAAGTTTCCTGGTAATTAGCCCCGTATCTAGTAGATGCGGACTAAGGAACTTTTCAGAATCCAACATTGGGTACAGCCGGGAGTCATTGTGCTGGCTCTCAAAGTAATCGGCGCCCGCCAGCCGCCGCGATCAGAACCTTCATTACCTATTATGAGAGTTTAGAATAAAGCCAACGAGTTTTTCGGAGTGAATGTGATTGATGCCGAGCGAAGGAAATATCCCGGGAGAGATAAAAGGAATTTAATGAAGAGTCTTTAAGAATAATGATTAAGGGAATGGTTATTCCTTTTGGACGGCAGGCCTAATGATAGGGTCTTTTGAATTACTTTTGGTGTAAGTAATAATATGTAACCGCAATTAGTTTAATTAAATAAGGGCGGCGCTGTAGGTACATCTTAATGATGCTGAGACTTGTTGGGGAAACCTCTTTATAATATTCTAGTTACTTTTGTAGTCTCTTCACTTTGGTACAATTTATCCTAAAAACTTAGTTAACCAAATGAACATTACGATAGATTAAGTAAACACTACTAGAATTTCCACCGCAGATAAATTTCCTCATAGCATTTACGACCAAGAACGCACACCGAGAATTCTGATTACAAATTAATTCAATAACATTGAAGCCGTGCACTGTGCTCCCGGCATCATTTCGTAAGGGTGTCACATTTTGAGCAAGTTTAATTAACAATCTAGTCGCTTTTGTAGGTGCCTTCATTAGTGTATTTATGGATAAACACCGCGGAAACTCCACGCAATTCGAGTGAGCGTGTGTGCGTAAACCCAAAACTGACTGAGTATACATCGGGCATCACGCGCCGTCACAGTGACGGCTCCGTCCTCGAGGCTCTATCTGTGCCAGCTATGTGTGCGTACGATCCGTGACTGCGATGTCTCGATACGCCCGACTCTCCCTACGTGCGAGCTTTCCAAATGCAAACTGTCTCAGAATATCAAATGAGCTACTTAAATACCGAATACAATGACTACACCCACCTGAAGCAAAGGCCACGGGGACGCGTGCACGCAACACCGCCGTAAATGAAAGCCCGGGTAGGGGCCGAAGGGTGGGCGAGTTTCGACCCCGGTAACGATTTCCTCCAGATAATGGAGAATTTTCTGATGAAAGCTGCTCGACAGTGCCTTTTCAAGGATTTAGGAACCGTCGGATTTATAGCCCAAACGGCCCGCGCAAATTTTGTTCGACACGACACAGCCTTTTCTATTGCATGCATAATACGATATGCTTACTGGTGTCTGAGCATTCTTTCGGCGAATCCTGAACTTAAAGTGGCGCGGAACCAAAGAGTTATGGAGATAACGTGCCTTTTAGTTTAATCTGCACAGCTGTGGTGTGTAAAAAAGAAACAGATTGCAGCGAGTTAATTTTATCGCGCAGGACGTTTAAGCTAAAACAAACACGTACGCGAAATTACTTCCGGGCATACATTTTCAGAAACAGTTTTAAGGTGAAGGTAATTTGCCAAATCCAGTTTGTTATGAACTTATGAAGCTCCAGCATATTATTTTTCGCTACTCCTTTCTGCTTTAAATTGAAATAAACCCTCACCTATGCTCCTTGCATATGCGTCCCACGTTACAGTCATTTTATAACAACATCCAATCTAAAACGAAGATAAACAGTGGAAACGATTTAAGATTGTATTTCTTATTTCATTTGAAACAAAGACTTAAGTTCTAAAGAGCTGAATCAAAGTAAGGAAAATTATTAGGCATTTATACAGTAAAACGCCTGTAACAAACAAATTAATTCCAAACCAGCTTCCCTCAAACAAAAACAAAATTCAAATCAGGATTTGAAATCAAGGAAACAAACCCCTTATGTAATATGTAGATCGCAGTCGAATTTAGTCGAAATTCGAAGTTGCCGGCACCGAGATACTGACTTAAAAATTAATTAGCCGAACGACCGGTGTAATCGCCGGCGCCAATGCCGATTAGGTGTTATCTAGGAGCGCCGTTGTTTGTATAATTTTGACTTTAACAGCCTTTATTAAAGTTCTGTTTTCAACGGCTACCAATGTCGCTTTAGACATTTATGTTCCGTGCTGCCCGGAATCTGTCTGCCAATCTCTGCCTCAGTCGACAGAAAACGCACACTTGGCCCTACGATTTTACCGCGGATTGCTTATTTTATTTTTTTCTGTTTTCTCATGAAAATGTATGTCGTCTTTATCTGTCTATCTGCCTCGCTAAAGCGATCTTATATTTAATGTTAAGCGGGTAACTTTATTCGCAAGAATTTTTGCTACGATATAAAAATATCATCTTTCCCTGAATATTGTTTCTCTATTATTTTTAGATTTGCACCCAAAAGCGAAAATCTATATTATGGTATTCGTTCAAATATTACGGCTTTGTTCGGAACAGCTCTTTGATGACATCAGTTTGGAGATGGAGCATAATTAATGACAGCGACCGGCTTGCGATTTGACGTCTTATATTACTGGATCATGCTTCCCGGCTGCCGATGAAGTTTCCCAACCAATATAAAGTTAGTGAGCTGGCTTTCACTAAGCGTCGCACGCACAAGAGGGTGTCTTTGAGAAAGTTCCGTTGCATGCTTGATTCGCTATTGTTTTAGCTGTCGGGGAGTCCAAACTCTGACCGTCTCCACTTCGTCGATAACTACCGCCACAGTACGCAAGTGTGTTGCTCGCTGAAACTTGCACGATTACTTGTTATTATCTTAGCATACGCTCTTAACTTTGTATCGGCTATCGAATGTTCTAACTGGGACTGCAAGCTGGCGTTTCGCTGAAGTTGCAAATGACTAAACAAGGTCGGTTTGCGGAACGCTTCGGTCGTGATTCTGCACATTTGCCTAGACTTTTTCGTGTGGTTAATTAACGGTACTGCTTCCGTTGCTAACTCCTGCGTTGAACAAATACTCTGTTTGATTAATGATACTCATCAGTATAACGATATATTTAGCAGTGGAAGCCTGAATGCGGTATAAAGTAAAGTTTTGGTGTTTACTTTGTTGTGTCATGAATTTATAAAGAGTACATTAGAATAAAACAAACGACATTCTATCAGAGTGAAAACCTACAAGTGCTGTATTCGTTTCTCGATGCGTCACTAAACCGTTTGTGTAGTGTTTGTACTTATGTCGTGTGATGTTACAGCAACAGAATCCGATGAACTTGTTCAAACGGAGTTAACTACAAAAACATCTCGAAGTGGCGACGCTCAAGTCATCGTATAGCTTAGTAAACAAACAATCGGATCCATAGCCGACTCTTGCGCGTTCGTCTGCTATCTAAACATCGCTTACTGTCAACAGCACTCGAACTGTAACTGAGGCGGGTCCGGAATTTGGCTCAACTAGGTGCACGATAGGTACGATATCATCGGAAGCCGTATATCAATCAGTTGTTACAACGCTCCTCGGTTGTCGTTTATCTTCGGACCCGCTCGGATCTGTCTGTCCAGATTCGTGCATTGTTCCGACATTAGCCATTGCTGCCGAAACGGTGGATGTCTGAAATGCCAGTGCGGTAGTGGCGTTCCCGATGCGGCGGCGGCGCATCGAGCGCCCGATAGCGTTTCCAATTTCCTGACTTAAATTGCTCTAATTTGGTTATGCGCTGACGGGTGATCGAAGGCTGCTAAAGCACCGAGCGCAGCGACATTCGTTTGCGGCCTGTAATATGTATCGGTTTTCGACGCAAATCTATTTTTTTCCGACATTTCAACCTCTGGCTCTGGAGATATGACATCTAACAGCTTTTTGCACAGTAAATAAACAAAGTATGGCGCTAAACAAAGTTTAAATCAAACCGCATAACTTCTTTAAAAACGTATTTCCGAATACATCTTCCGGCAAAAGTAATGTAGAAATTAAAATTCACTTCCGAAGCACGGAACGCAAACTGCACGTTTATAAAATTACGAACACGAATTTCCCGAATTGAGAGTTTGTTTTTTTGTTTGCACTGAAGCAAACGGGCAGCAGCAGAGTGCCAATATATTAGGCTAATGGAGAACTAATTACGCTCTCGAACGGTTCAGAGGACCACATAATTACTCCTGAAGGAGATCTTTTCTGAAGTGCATTTGAAAAACAACAACAAAGGTTATTTAAACACTGAATACAAAGATTGACTCGCGCGCTTATACCGAAGAAATATCTGAGGGAATGAAAGAAAGATCGTTTAACTCATTTGACAAAGAACGCGCGAACTCAAAACAATATCACAAACCACCCCTCTGTTGTCTGTGGAGATGGACTCTCAAGTATTCTAATGCGCATTGAAACGAAACTGTGCCTTATATGATTGAGCAGTCGGTGTATTTTTGTGTGAAAGAAATAAAATCGGGACAATGATGTAATAGTTTTCTCGGCGTAAGAGGTAAAGGAGGGGCAGGTAGCTTCGGATAAACGTACCCCCCGGCGAACGATTTGTATTAGCCGTCTAGTACTGTTCTCGTAATTGTCGACGCCGGCACAACGCCGGGGGCTACGTTCGGGCACTCAAACACGTAAGAGGGGCAAAACCGAAAAAGTAATGAGAGACCTTCAATCGATAGCGTTAAATTCTCTTTTTCATTGTCTGTCTCGTATACATACCTAGATTCAAAGATACCGCATTAATGGCGTAGAAAATAATATGATTATTTGTATCGCAATAATTCCAGCAACCGGTAAAATTTTTGGTGCTCTATAAACTCAATTGATATGCTATGAGTGCGATTCACGCGTCAGCTGAGTGATCCTGTTACAATGTTCGAGCCGATGGGGCGGCATAAGCCGATCATTTGCGAAATGAAAAACAATTTCAAACGAAAAACGAACGACAGAAATGGCCACAGCGAAACGTAATGAAGGCGATATTGCACTTTTATTCTATAGATTCTGACACGTTTATCGTCTTGTAGTGTAATGCATTTAGAAGTGACTTTTTCTTGGTAAAAGGAATGGAACAGTGGCTCTTAGAAGTGAGGTGATATTACTTTGCGGTGCAGAGCGAATAAAATGTGAAACAACACTTCTCAACACTACGTAGTTAACTTTATATGAATAATAATATTAGACAGAGTTTAAATATATTTTTATTTGTAATTTTCAAGGAATCGCAACGGCAGATTTATTACGTATTATCAAGGAACGTGTTGCTTTATTAACACCATAATCCTATCGCCGCTTATAAAAACTCGCTCTTTCAACCCGATATAAGTTAAATTTATTCCAATTTCTTCGTCTTCTCGTCGACTCACGCGCGTATTCTTTGTTCCCACGTCAACTTCACTTTAAACCCAGCTTTGCATGTGGATCAAGCTGCTAAATTATTCCTAAATTTTTATTGCCTCGTAGAAATCCGTCCGGATTCTGCGGAGGGTCTCTTCATTTTTTCATTCTCGTTTCGAGGGACAATTAGGTATGCTAATTCATTTATTTTATGACGGATAAAAAAGTGCTGAGAAAAGATCGGTGTTGGGATTTGGGAGGGTCGTATGCGCTCGTGGGGCTGGGGGTTTGGGGGGTCGGGGTCCGGGCCCGGTTGATAGCAAGGTTGACGTCTCACGCGGAGCGCTGCGGCTAGGTAATTAATGGATCGTGCGTGGCCTTCCTTCGAGGATAACCGTTACACACAGATTCTATATCTACCCTCCACCCTCCCAGTCTGCGACAAAAGCACCACATAAATGCAATTTATCAATCGCCCGTGGTTTCTGCTCACTTTTTCACAAAATATTTACCAGATCGAAGAGAATGTTCGAAGTCATTACTGAACGACGCATGTAAATATTGCCCAAGTTTGTGCAAACACTTGTTCCACTTGTTTATTTGGTACACGTTTGATTTTCGTTTTTGAATTACGTTAGATTAATAAAGCCATGAGTTTTAACCGTCGAAATATAATTAGGTGCTCGAGACGGCCATGTTTATTGGAGGAGACAGACACTTTTCCGAACAAATTGTGCATGAACGGTAATATTTCACTTGGATGAGATCCTTTGATAAGCGACTTGATCCGCTTAGTTTTGTCTTGAGCTCGAAGGTAATATGAATATATTTTCGGAACTGAAATTTCCTCGTTTCCCTTTTTAGATTGTATTGATTCTTCAACATTGTCTTAGGTATGTTCTTCTCTTCTATAGATTATAGTTATACTACTATAAGGTCGGGGATCATTTTCGTAACGGCCAACGTAATATCATATTGTTCCGTTGTGCGTGAGGCAAACAATAGTGGAGTTCGGTAACAAATTTCAGCTTGTTTTATTACGCACGCGTTATCCACTGACGTGGGAAGGAAACGGGGAAAAATAACAACAGGAACGGTCGGGCTGTGACAATTCAAACTGTCAAATAATTCAAGGTGCGGCGCGTTTCTCACAATCAGCGAGATCTACAGCTTTACCGAGCAAGACGCCCGAACGTTTTTTCCTATCCGTTCAGTTTGTTTATTTCTCGTTTCTCCTTATAAATATAAGAGTTCGGCATCTCTGCACGAATTCCCAAGATGAAAAGGTATTTTTCACACGCGGAGTCAGCCGCGCCAATGCGCCGCGCCGCTCACCGACTAAACTGTATTCAGTGTAAAGCTTTCCTGTATCGATTCATCACGTATTTATTTCTCTATATTTGTATTGCAGTCCATTTATTGCCACTGCATTTCCTATCGCCCAGATGTTTATCTACAATCCCCATTTCAAACCGTTTCGCTTTATCCACGCGTTTTAACATATTGCCGCTGATTTAATTAAACTAGAGTCGTATCATTTTTGTTACGCGGAAAAGTGTTATTAAGTGCAAGTAGCCTGTTGAGGGGGTCGTCTTTATTATTTCTGAGAATCTTATCACCGCCGGAGCAACACAACATCCCTCACTTACGGCATAATGTCGTAACGTTGTGTTTTAGGTATCGTAAAAGAAAACAAAAGCAAGCGTGCCCGAAGTAATAAAGCCGCTCGATTCCCGCTATTTAGGACTGAGAGAATTAAAGTTCTTTTAAGGAAAGTTCACTTTGGTATACACAGTATCCAAAGCGGGTAAGTAATAAGAATTCCGCGGCAGGCAGCCGCGGGGCGGGGGCAGGCACTTTGACGAAAAAACGATGATGAAGCACGATCATGTCGCCAATCCCCCGCCTAGCTGACTGACAAATTGTCGAACATTTTTTTCGCTAAAATTCCTTTCGTTCGAATCCAATTATTGAGACTTACCGATAGGATGCTATAGCGTCTTTAGTCTGGCCTGAGAGAGCTTTATTTCCGTGTTTCAGTCGACTTGGCCGGGGTTTACGTTTAACCCGGAGTCAGTCGCGCATGTCTTTATGCATTCAACGTTTGTTTCAGTCTCCGAATATCAAAAAGACGTTGTCGAGGTAGTGAATATGGCCCCGCAGTTGAGTCGGAAGGGCCGCCCGAGTAATATTCCCAATGCAAACATGTTTTCGGCGTTCTCTAATTTTATTTTGCTGTACGTTTGCTACAATGGGATGTGCAATCTCGCTCAGCTGAGGCCGCCTAAATTGGTCTGTTGTGCAAGCATCAAACAAAGCAACGACCTAGGTTTAGTTATTGTACGCGCTTTGTAAAATTAAATTTAATATTTATAGCTTGTTTGGGCATTGCCATTTTATTTATAGGAAGTTTTTCGGCCGTTAGTTGTTAGTAAAATCTAAATGGATGAAAAATATTTTTATGGAACGAATTCTCTGAATCTGAATAATCTTTGCTGGTGGATGTTTTGCCTTTTGAATGATAAATGGGCTGAATGAAATACAAAACAAGCTTTAGCAACAAAAATATCTAAACAGGAGCACATCGCGCCCATCCCAATATGTCAGAAGGTTGCCCAACAAATACGTTTTATTTGTTGTGTAAAAACGGGCACTTTTTGTTCCCCCCGACGCACCGAAATAATGTGGCGGTACGATACAAATATGCAAAGCCCACGCCGGTCATACCCGGAATGGCACATACTCAAAACACTCTAACTCGATACAAGCCGTGATAAAGGCTCGATTGTATGCAGTAAATAAAATATGACTTGGCCATATTTCCACTTTCGTTCTTCCCGGTTTATGTCCCTTTTTTCTGGCCTCGCTGGGAAACCGTTCATACAAAATACCTTTCCGATATTGCCTAACTTTATTAGCATCGGGCACGTGTTTTTATATCTGAAATATCTTTCACTTCAGTGGCACTTCTGCGGAATAAAGATTGCCACATGTGCTCCGCCATTGTACTATGATATATAAGGGAAAATATTTCCTTTCATTCCTATAATTTATTGTAAGTGCCGCCGGTGTTGAAACCTGGGAATTAGTGATTTTATTTGTGGGAACGTGAGTTACTTTATTGGGAATAGCAAAAATATGCTTCATTTGGTAACGTTTTATTTTGTTGCTTTCGCAGAAAGCTTTTGTTTGTTTAGGAAAAATATTTCATATGAAATTGGGATTCTAGCAATACTAATCCCAACACAAAGTTTGTTAATCTGGATACGTGGAAAAATACCAATACCAATTTGATTTTAAATGGAACTTCCCGAGTGTCATTCTCGATAAATTTTCAAAATCACATCTGGACATTTATTAAGGTGGTCCTTGTTGATACAACGACAGCGTAAAACGTTATACTTAGCAAGATAAAGTGGTTCAGAGCGTTTTCTGTCCGAAATATTATTTCAAGCAGGGCCGTAATTTAACTGCGTAGCCTCAGCCGAGCGGATCGAGCTTACACGGCGCAAATAAATAGCTTCTTCGAAAGCTATCGCAAAAGCGAATTAGAATAATGCGCTGCGATTTGGCATTTCAACAAACGAGAACGTGGAATAGCCCACTGTGGATTATTCGGGTGTTCGAGTGGGCTGGGCCGAATTTGTGTATAAATGGAGGTGTCGTGACTATTACTAAGCTTTGCGATTGGCAGAGACCACATGCGTCCGAACTTCTGAACGATGGAAATTGGATGTGATTGTATATGCGGCAGTTAGCCGCTTTAGCTCTTTAGAATTCTAACGCAATTTTAGGTGAAAATTATTTCATAGTTATTGAAAATTATAAACAATCAACCGGAAGAAGAAGCAGCATACTAGCTTAATACCATAAAAGTAGACAGAGGAATAACAAAATCTGTTTTTTATTTTACGATTCACTTACAAAATAATCTCTAAGGCCTCAGCCTCGAACTTAGCGGGCAGCGGGGCGGCGGCGGCGGCGGCGCGGGAGCGGCAGGATCTTATGCGTAAAATCAAATAGACCGGTTCTCGAAAACAGCGGCGCGGCAGCGGGGCGGCAGCGGGCAACGAGCGGGCAGCGGCGAGGGAGCGGGCAACGAGCGGGCAGAGTGCACTCCTTCTTTTGCCCACAATAAATCGAGCGTTAGGAATAAATTTGAATCGAAATAAAATTGTCGCCGTTGTTCAGACATTTCGTTTGCGAATAAAAACAAATATCTCGACAACACAACCCCGAACACAACACTTCGCCGCTAAAGCGCCGCGCGAGCTGCCCGCTTGTTTCGAGAACGGGTCTGCGTTGCCCGCCCCGCTCCAGCGCCGCCGCCGCTCCCGCCCCGCTGCCCGCTAAGTTCGAGGCTGAGGCCTAAGTAACGGCCCTTGAAACTTAAGAAAAAAAAGACACATTTGGCCGAAAGGGTCCTGTTTCACCTTCCAGTACCTAAAAATACAGGAACGCGGAATAATTGCGAGCCTGGGCGAGATTATCTGCCTTAGGAGCTTTACGTAATTTTGTCTACGCCAGTTGAATTCCGACGGTGCGTGTCATGACAAGGCAGAAATGACGCAAACATATTTTTTGACCTGGTACTTTTAGTACAAAATATCAACCGGCTAGCTAAAAGCTTCAACAACTATACTACTACTGAAATATTTAATCTAAGCTCACTCAAAATTCTCGCTCAAATAGAATAAAGGACAACCCTGTCTGCATCTCATCAGCGGTTTATTCTGCAACATTCTTATTTTAATACGATTATCCGCCCCATTATTTCAACCCGAGCAAAAGAAACTTATGATAATTATTCATTACTCGCATTAATATGGAACATTAGAGTAAGCTGGGTCTTGGCCAGATCAAACGGCGACATGTCCCGCGATGTTAATGTCAAAGATTAATAGAATTATCCGCGACCGCCGACCGAAAGTTGACTAACAAAATTCGTTATTATACCAACTTTGAAACGTTATTTTATCTCGAGTACGCCGCAAAAAATTACAATGTTGACTCCATTTGCGAAGTTCAAAAACATTGTTGTAAATCGTTGGATTAGTTACGTGGTGCCTTAAAATATTTCAGCAGACATTCTCTATGCTACATTTTGTGTATTAAAATGTCAAATGGAGACCTAATTCTTATATTTATCCAGCATATTACATCGTAAATCAGCATTGTCAATAAATAAGCTAGCACAAACACCCATCATGGCGGAGCTTAACTCATTTTTGAATTATTGGACACGCCGAGATCTCATACCGCGCAACATGTGTTTTATATCATCCCATCTCAGCCGTATTTCGTAACATCAAACTACACCAGATTGAAAACGGAGAAACTATGTAGGGATTCAATATACGACATATAGCAGAGGCACGCGGAACGAAACGAGATGCATTCATACATGTTGAAAAGTCATAATAAGATTTCGAATCGAATGCGCCGCGTATGTAAAGTTTTTATGGTCTTTGTAAGCCGTGGGAATAAAATTTTATTCAAATGTTACCTCTCTTGGTGGTTGGTTCTCGCTGTATCTGCGTAAGGCCTATTTATGTATATTAAAATGCATTCTAGCTTATATTCTGTAAGCTGAACTCTATTATTATCACAGTCGACGAATGGTTTTCATTTTACAGCTTTTTGTAGGCGTAAATTCTAGCGTAAATTTTCAGAATGATTGCTCAGCTATGTAATACTAAAAGTTGGTGGAATAAAACGTGAGCAAATTAAACTAATACATTCAAAGTCGTAAAGTTAAAAATAAATAGAGGCGTTCCAAGGTTTACGGGCAACGGTAACCTGTTTAAGAACCATTTCGGCTACTTAATCGAACGGATTTTACACAAATTACCGTTTTATCGACTAACAATTTCCGACCCTTAAAAATTGTATCTATTAACTACGGCGCCTTAAACTTTTTATGTCCAACACAAAGCCTTAAATACTTTCAAATGCCGTTCTTAAAATCAATAAAAAGCCTACTTTCATCAACGTCGAAGTAATAAAACCTGGCTTTACTGTTATCCGTGGCAGGGAATTAGATAATGTATCTTTGTGAAAAGTTCTTTTGTAGCAAGTTTAAAGCAGTAAAAATCTAATTGCTGTAGCCAATAAATATTTGCTGTCGGCTCGCTCGTGTCTCTGAATGTCGATAGGGCCCAGGGTTCCGTAATGCATGTCAATAAGACCCTCAAAATTGTCGGAGGATTCACGAGAAGCAAATTCTTGTCATCATATCGGGCTCGGTAATAACTGAATCCCTTTATGCGTCGCCATAGAACGTAAGCGGAATGAATAGTCAAAAGTCTGTGTGAATAAATTGAAAAGAGATCCTCTTATTATTCAGCACAGAAATTGATATTCTAAAGATTCTCAATATTGTGAATTCGTCCAGGGATAAATTTTTATCTGGGTATGATAGATCGCACACGTGCACTATTGTTGTGCAAAGTTTATGCGGAGATATAAAACTATTATCTCTAGCTGGGATGGAATTTTAATCAAACCACTTACTTGCAGAAAGGGATTTGAGATATACTCGTACCTACTTCATTTTTCTCAAACTTTGGATTCAAATCTACTCTAGCTGTAGCTGTATTCATATCTAGAAATGTTTTACAATATACCAAATATTGTCTGACTTTTGCTATTAGAACTTAGGTATAAAGAAGTTAGTTTAAGTACCTACTCGTATAAGGGATGTAAACTGAAACGTATCGCTCTAAGAACAACCATTTCATTTTGAAGTTTAGCCTACGTTCACTTACATAGATGCTTCATCATCATCATCATTCAGCCATAGGACTAACGGTCCACTGCTGAAAATAGGCCTCCCCCAATGATTTCCACATGGATGCTTAGCATCAAATAAATACTTGGTGATTAGTATTACAATGAAGAAAAAATAATATAGTGAGTTTGTGGCCATCTAAAAGAACTTTTTTGCAATGTTCAATAGATGCTTAAACTATCCTATCCTTTTAAGAGATCTGAATAAGAATTGAGAGTCCTTTCTGATGTGTATCCCTTTGATAAAGTAATGACTCTATAACATTGAGAGGCTCTAGATAAAAATGCCTCAAGCGAGCAGTTTAATATAAAATGATTAGGTCCTGAGCTCGTAGCCGGGTCCGTCATAAAAACTATACACTTTAAGATAATCAGAGGCTTTAATAAAAGGAAACAGGAACAACATAGTTGAGATGGCAATAGCTGTTTATAGCATAAGTCTTTATATTATTACCAATCAATTAAAAATTCCAGAAGTTTGCTTGCCGGTGAAGATTTTTCTATTTTTAGCTATTTATTAATACATGTGATCACATACTTTATTTTGCTTGTTCTGTTTTCTTTGTAATTTAATATAATAAGTGCTTTTAAAATACAATATTTGCAAAGACCAAAATACAATATTCGGTTCAAGTCTAGCTTAGCTTAGCACAATTCAAAAGCTCAATATGAAATAACATTATTACTATACGAAACCCAAGAAACGTCAAACATTTTTAATTTATTTGCGATATTAATAAAAACCGTCATCGGTCAAAGATTCATTCGGGTGTAGAATCCCCACTTCGATGAAAACCTTTTGTATAACGTCTCACGTCTCTGCCTTTCATCCCGCAGTCAACCATAATTACTTTTCCTCCCAAGTAATCGTCGGTCGTAGGTATAAACATGCAACGTTGTTCCCGTAATGAAAAGCTCTTAAGTGCTAGTGTTTAATATTTATTAAGCTCCACTTGCTTTTTAACATCATTCTTATAGTTTTAGATACCTTAGGGTATTATGAGATTCTTGTTAGATTTTTCCTTGTTGTTCAATGCTTTCTTGTACAATTTTTGGTTTCTTTTTGGAGATTTTTCAGTGACAGAGGAGGAAAATATTATGGTTACTGTCAAACTGCTGAACAATACCTAATATTATAAATGTATTAGGATAAAATAAAATTTAAATTTAGTTTTAAACATAATTTGAACTGAATTGTATTTATGGTATAAATATAAAATAGGTTCAATTAATTCTCGCTCTACCAATTAAAAACCTAGCACATTTATTATCTTTTTTCGTTTGAAACTTAGCGTGATATTTTATGGATAAAATTTGTATGTTACAATAACTGGATTGCTGTTACACTAAACAAAATAGGTACTTTCTCTTAATAAATCATTCCTAATACACCAAGATATTTCTTCATTGAAGCATACTTTACGACGGTATCCGATTTTTCTCTTGACTTACTAAATAAAGGTTTCTGTAGAATATGAAGTCGCGGCTGTAATAAAAATAGGTCCAAAGCAATTCTAGGCAAAAGGAGTGGGATTTCTGATATTTTTTATTCTGATATAATGTCATTCGTCCGTAAGAAGGGTTCGTGTTTCCGCTGTGTACCGCATTTGTGCCGTGATAGGGTTGCTGTCAACTTTGACGTATGCAAAGCGACCAATTTTGACATCAAAAAGATTTAATATCAAGTTAATGTAACGTTACTTTATGCATTGGGGTTTTTAATCAAAGATCAAAGAAAAGTCTAAAAATACTTACCTACCTAAATAAGGTTTAATTATGAATAAGCCATTGAAGAGCAAATGAGAGAAGAAAACTTACATCTGTTTGGTTTTGCATTGATATAAAACCACTTTGTACATTTATTTCGCCATGATATTGAAAACGACCCGTATTTATTTATTTACATGTAAATAATACATGTTATGTTAGGGATTTTTGATGAAAGACTATTGAAGCCAAATTGCCCAGGATAACGTAATGGTTCCAAAACCATCGAATTATCTGTTTCTAAAAATACAAAACAAATGAACATCACTGAATAGGAATTTTGTTCTTGACTTTTCAGCTTATAATAACAAAATTTATTTTCAAATATCACATCTTTTTTTTCTCGGGCCACCTGTAAGAGAGCACAAATAACGCGGGCCCTGATAAAGCCCTGCAGTCCACACATCGGCTAAGATTTATACGACGTTTTTATAGTCGCCTGACGCTCCTTGTTTTAATTTCGAGGATCGCCCCCTGGTGGAGTGGTTCAAGTGCTGGTCTTGAGAAATACGGCGGTATAGACAGATACGTATCATGGCCCCTTCTAATTAAATGGGATTTGCCAGAATATGCCAGAAATAAACAAAATTATGTTAAAGTAAATATTTTATGTTCGTATTATAGGTACGTCGAAACTTAAGTACAAATTAAGTCATGTAGTTAATAAGGCTTAATACAAAACAGTTTCCAATTTTGAGAAATAAATTGCGAAAATTAAATTAATAATATTAATATAGGTAACTTTAATGAGTCTCCCAAAATAGCACCATATTTTAAATATTTTATAATGTACTTTCATATAAAATCTGTATTTATTATGTATTGTTTACTACAATTCAACTCGCCTACTGCTTTTGTGGTAGTGGTATAATCGGCAGTGTGTCCAGGTTAATACATTTCCAAATATTTCCTACTGAACTCCACCAATTTCTCTCATCTCCACTCTCGGGCAAGGGTGCGGCCACTCAACCAGCGTCCGACCAACTAAGCCTAATCCGGCGTTTACCACGCCGCTTGTAATTCCGCCCCGCCACGCCGGCACGCCGCCCGCCGTCACCCCGTCACCCGGCTACACACTTATAACGTTTTCTAATGAAATTGTCCACAAACTCCCGTTACAACCCCCGTCTCCGGATGAACCGAAAAAAGTACATCTCGCGTTACTAATGGCTTCATTTATCACAGTCACTAACAGTGATACACCGCAACGACGTTTTATATTTAATTTGGCTCTCCAACGAATAAATTACCACAATATCGAGCCTTATAAAAGACAGCCTTGAGTTATCGGCACGGGTCACAGTATTAAGACAGTGATTACTTTGGATTAATGTGGCCGTGACTAAGTGATAAGTTGGGCGAGCTCTGAAAGTTGGCTTGTAAATAAGTGTGACTCCCAAATAGTGGTAATTTGTTCCCCGACCGATCAAAGGTGAGCTTGAAGTTGGCGCGTGCGACCATAACTTATAAAGTTTGCTATTTAACAATAAAGATAGCATTCGTGTGGTTAGTGGGACGTGTTGTAAATTAAAACAATGAATGAGTGTAAGGTAAAGTGGTCTGTATGTGTAGGGGGAGTAGGGGTATTTCTTCTCGTTTTCCTCGCAGGTTGGTTTACGCCGTCCGTGGTTCAAAGCCCATGTAGCCTGACTTATCGCGTTGTTTTATTGCAAGCGTTAAACATATCTACGTCGATAGCGTACTCCCACTTTCTAATAGCGTTTCAGTGGAACTAGCGTAGCCTTATCTTCAGTTGTGCCAAGCTGGAATAGAAACGCGTTCGTCTGTGGATTACCCATTGAATTAATGAATCGTGTGTAACGTTGTCGGGTATGTGCAGTTACTATTCTGTGTTTGTGTATGGTAACGATATTTAAAATACATCAATAAGTTTCAACTTAAACTCAATGTGCTTTCTGTGTGTTTATGATCAAAACTAAATCTGGTAGTCAAGAAAAATGTCTGAAAGCCACTTTATAATGTAGAAGTATGATTTTGTGAAAATATCGTAATATTACAATTTGAAAGCTCCCAAAGCTTTGCTAATTTTAGAACCCCTAGTCATATTAATAAAAATGTTTATGTACAACATTTTGTAAGTTGTCCTCTCAAAAAATACATATTACCTTCAGATATTCATTCAGAATTTAGAAGTCAACGATCGTGCAAGCTAACACTCGCGAGTTCGTAATCAAACGGCTCATATTAGTTAAGATTTCATTCCAAAATGGTATGGTTTCAAAGGCTTGTCCCGGCGTTTGGGCTCACCGAGATCGTAAGCCCACATATATACGGGAACCGCGTAATTTGCCAACTCAGCTGTGATTAGATAGTGCTTCGGTCTCGTTAGTGTAATGAGGATCAGAAACCTTTGTCTTTTATGCCAGTGATATCGCGTTTTCAAAGATATTTTTAGTATTGTTTCGGCTGATGGCGGCGGATGATTACCATTTTCCGTTGGGTTTTGTATAATCTGTAATGATTATAATTATGAGCAGAACGGACTCTGTAGGTACCGGACTTGCAAGTTTTTTTTTCTAGCACATGGATCAGTGGTTTGCTATGTAAAACTGTCCTCGATGGTCAGCATTTTCTTTTCAATATCTACGTTCTAGCAATCAAACCCATAAATATTATTGTCAACGTAGCCTCAGGAAAGATATAAAAAACGTTATATTTGAAAAACACTAAGGCACTTATTCCAGTGAGCGTTGAAGGTAAAATCTCGAAATGCCGTATATTATTGAACGAGCGTAGCTCTATAAATCTCCGAAAACCCGGTTTATTTTTTTACCAAACACGCCGTGTGATTTTAACTTAGTAGCACAAAGTTGGTTGACGTTAATGTCAAATACAAATTAGACGAAATAAATCAAATGTAACAACTACAATTACGCTTCCGGAAAGAGGCAGACCGTGAATTAAATAATTACAATAATAAAGACAAATGTAGGAATATTAACTTTTTATTTCAAAAGGAACCTTTGTTACGTGAACTACGATTTTAGAAAAAATATAAGTGAAGTTAAAGCGCTTGTCTACATCTATACTAATATTCTAAACAGGAAAAAATGTATTGTTTATTTGTATTGAATGGGCTCCGAAACTCGTAGACCAATTTGAAAACTTCTTTCATCATTTGAATCCTGCATTATTTTTGATGAACATAAGCTGTAAAATAAATACAGTTAGACGATTTTATATACACACTGCAAGTGCACAGTGCAAAGACTTTTTCAGCAAGTCCAAGAATTGCGGGTAGCGAGCGAGAGTTGCAACAGTATTTCGGAAGCAATGTAAATCGCCGGGGCCACGGCGAAGTTGCTTGATATCTAGCCAAGGGACAAGACGTTAATGTATGCGCAGTCCTGCACTCCACGTATAGTTGTCTAATGCAGCAAGTTCGTCGGCTGTTTCTATTTACGATCCTACAAACATCCGAATTTCGTTTCTCATTACTAGGTCTGCTGTTTCAGAATGAGGCTTTAAGTTTTGTTGGGAATTGTATCGTTAACCGCAGACTTTGTGAACTTAAGTCGACAGTATAAGATAGCTTGTTCTTACGTTTAATGGCGCCGACTCTTCCACAAACATCTTATAAATTCTGAACTACAAAACAATATTATAAATTACTGATAACCTGCTTTGCGATAACGTCACTGAAAGGAAAAGCTATTTAGTTTAAAAGTTTTAAATCATTTTACTAACATATTCGTGTTTTTCATAAAACTGCTGGACATGTGAAAAACGAAAATAACTTAGGCCAGGTTTAAAATAAAGCGCTATCATGTCGTGTAAAAACAAGCTATTCAAACAATTTGTGCACTGAAAACATTCAATGAAATTGGAATGACATCCTGCGCATGTGATGTACGTAGATGGCTCCACTATCAACTTTGCATTTTAATTTGCATAAAAAGCGGTCAAGCATGAATTTTCCTCTTATTTGTTGTCTATTTTTATGCAAATGAAGAATACTTGCTCGACAGCGAATCAGTGCTATAACTTAACCTTTGATAGTCAGTTTTTCTATTAAAAAAACGTTTAATAAATCATCTAGGTAAAAAACCATCACAATTTCAGCGCGTCTAATGTAACCATTGTTCTTCAAACGCATATAGAACAATAATACAGTTAATCCCTTTGTGTCTGTACCTTTGTCTCGCAGCTATTAAAATACAGACGAGGTTCCGGATCCTAGCTGCTACGGCCATTTCTTAGGGCCTTTCGCTTAGTTAATTTAAATTAATTCATCCTCCTTCCTGGTACCTTCAAACTCCATTGTCATGCTCTAAAATTCGGCACGTTAACGAATACGCCCACACAAACACGATAGTAAAATAAAAGCAGGTTTCATTTTTTGATTCAGCACAATGCTAAACCTACAAAATGGATCCGTCGGATTTCCCTTACACAACCCGTTGCACCGAGAATTCCGAAGAGTATTTGTATTTCATTATCAACAAAAGCTTTGTTGAAAAGATGACGCTCAGCGCAAACTCAACGTACGGCCGCCCACGAGCAAATTCGAGTAAACCCCACTCAGTCGAGGCCCAAGCAAAGATATTTCGCAGTCGTATTTACTCAGGCGTGCCTAAATTGTTTGCTTACATGTTTGACGCCCCGCACGCAACGCTCATTACGGCCAACGGGCTTTGTTCATACTTAGACAACATATTGTTACACCCGATAGAGCAGGCAGTTCTTTATATGTTTATTTTTATCATTACAGGTAAGTTCCCGAAGCGTTTGCGGTAATGGCAGCGGTGGGGGTTTCTTTGAACGTCGCCCAGACGGTATTTAACGACGCTTAGCGAAGAGCCTTATTATATTTCTCAATGCAAGTGGAAATATTAAGGGTGTCTATCGGTGTAGTGCGACGCGACGCTGACGAATGCCGGTATTCCTGTAAAGTTCCGCGATTAGACATACCACTTAGCCTCAGTAAACATTAATTACGTTTCTTCCCGCGCTGGGGCAGGTTGGCACACTTAATTGTTCATACAACAAGCCAACTGAGAATTGGCTCTAAATGTTCCGCTGTCCGGGAGGTAGCTCCACCACAAACGCGCTGCGTCGTAATAGTCCGAACCGGAGTGCGTGTCAAGCCAAAATAGACCGCGCCCGCCCGTGCTTTAGCTCCAGATTGCAAAGGCCGTGGCGCCCGGGAAAGCCCGTGATGGAAAGCGCAATAGGCGGCCATTTACACCTGCGATTCTTCTTCATCTTACCCTAAACTGGCACGCCGCTTTACCTAAAGTAATTATGCCACATAACGTATTAGTATTTTGGGAACGAACACGTGTTGGAAACGCTTAATCACTTACTTTACATTTGCGTACACAAATAATCCGTTAATTTAATTTCGGTGCGGTATTTATGACGCTTATTTAATTTATTATCATATCAAAGTGTAGGCTTTATTAGCGGGTTTTGTGTGCGTGCAAATAAGCGTTATTAATGAATTCGTGTTAGCATCCTCAGGGGAAAACATTTACGATTTGATTGTAGTTTTCGTAGTCACTGGTATGATGGATGACAGACACAATGTCTGTTAATCATGTAACCAATCGAATCATTTGATATTCGAAATTTAAATTGATGAGCCTTTAATGTTTCGTAACCAAATAGGCTCAGTGTTACAGTTAAGCCAGTTGTAAGTGACATTTGCGTTTCCAAATGCCTACTAGCGATTGTAACCAAAGCCGCCGGCTATTTCGGCGACACGGCCAGCTTGGCACTTAAGCTTGCTGACTCGACACTACCAGTTCATAATATTGATTATTCGAGAATATTCGGGAATCTCAATATCTCGTATCGTAAAACGCATTTGGACCCGTATTTGTCCCCTTCCCGCTCAAATCGCCTAGAGCCCTCCACACCATTGATATTTATGCTTTTTTTTCGGGATTCTTTCAGGGGGTAAGTTGTTTTGAAACTTTCCTTTTCGGGAGAAATGGCCGGGTTCACTGGATTAATGTAACTAGAGTGTTGTAATTGGTTGAGAAGTTATTACTTTTCTGTTTCTTTTCGAGAAAAACATAAAGCAATTGTGCGAGTTCCCCAAGAGTGATTTATTTTTATAAGGAGGAACATCTTTTTCGAACTTAAAAACAACGCGGAGAGTTTTGTAGATCTTGCTGATTTATTATTTATTACATTTTCGGTTTGATGAATAAATAACTCAAAAGTTTTGACCACAAATATAAATCTTTGTAGTCTTCAGTCGAGATTTTATAAATAATTCAATTAATTAATCATAAATTTTCTAAATCAAATAAATCAATAGTGCATCAATTGAACCGAATTCGCCATTTTAATTAAGCGCCAAAGATAATACAGATCAAAATTTTGATTAGAAAGCCCCCGAAAAAGCATTCGCAAAGTTATTCCATTTCAAATACTTAAGAACAAAAAACAACGGTTACTCTCACTTCGGCTGGACCCCGCTAAACAATTGCTGATTTTATTAATGAAATCGTTACGGGGGACTCAAAAATCACACCCCAGGGCAAAATAACGATTTTGTTCCAAAGTTGAAATGAACAGTTCCAATCTTTACGAGTTTGTAAAATTTCGACCGTTTAAGGTTGATCAATGCCTTGTAATTATTACAGGAAAACAAACTTCAATTTTTGCGTGCCGAATATTCATTCGAAAATAATGACATTCAAATTGATTTGGAGTCGGTAATTAAATAAATTCAATTCATAACTTTTTGTCCATCATTTTTTGCCCCCTATGAGAAAATTATAGTTACGAGTAAGTAATTTAGCAAACATTGAATCAAAAATTGTTGATTTACCTTTAAGAGGCTTTTAAGGAGATTTGAAAATAAACATTTAAAATAAATACTGATCTGAACTGAGTTTGGTGAACAAAATTATTACTCGTACCTACTACTCGTATATTTTTTGTATATAACCTAATGTAACTTTCAAAATAGTTTATAGGTAGGTATCATGTCTAGACTTTAAGTGGATACGAAATCGACTATTGATACAGCTGAATCAAATCTAGGACCAATATCTGTCTAGCTAGAAAAAGTAATAATAACGGCTGAAGACCTGTCTGCACAGACATTGCAAGTAAAGAAGATTATTTTATTATTCTGATTCAGTCAACTCGTATTTAAGGCTGTTAGCAGTAGATAAACAAAATAACAATAAGAAACCCGTAATCGCCATAACAAAACTGAAGCATACATTTCGCTCGCGTGCGAGGGGTCTTAAAAATATCCGGTTCAGAGAATAAAACACAAAAGCCATTCCGTCTGACAGGACCTTGTTTGAAATCATAACAAATAGCCTTTTAGAAAACCACATCCCAACCCGAACTGTCGTACAAAAAGGGGTTAGTAAACACATTACAAATCTTGCTTGGCGTCGGGCGGTTAAGAGTGCTGTCAATGAAATCCCTTCTTGCTCCGACTATTCGTTATGTGTCTTAATGGATTACATGGAATAAAGTAGACATCGACAAAACAAAAGCCGGGCGCCCCCGAAAATCTCTGACCACACAGTTTGTGGGCTAAAACTAAATTTATTACGTTTGACCTTAGTAATTCTTGCCGCCGGTTCTGTGCCGACGTGTAGCGGCTTTCAAAGGTACACCCGCGCCCGCTGCGGTTTTATACGCAACTAAATATTTTATTAGTTACAAAATAGTTCTATAAAAGTATCGACTCTAACAAAGTTTTGGTTTGATCCCATCGGTAAAGTATTTACGAGTATTACATCGATTTTCGTGCCGGAAGATGTGTTCGCTGTTCGGAGGAAAACCGGCTTTTAATATATTTTTGCTGAGAACGTTTGTTGTTGAGTTAAGTGTGTTTTATCTACACCGATACATTTCAACATTGCTTGTTGATAAGAGCTTGTCTTTGACATAAAATATTATGTAGAAATATGCTTTTAAAAGTTTAAATAGCAACTATTCAATCGTAATTAGCATGTCAATTATTAATTAATGATTAGGCAAACGGAGGGGACATGAGTTCAAATAACCACCAGTCCAGCTACAAAGCACGCAGCATATTGTTTATCGATGCATAGTTCCCATTCGGATGCATCGAGAGGGCACAGTTCGATGCTCATCACGTGAAAACTTATATGTGCCCCGATCGACGCGATTACCCGCTCACTGCCGCTTGCAAGTTATCCGAATGCGCTCACTTTGAACGTGTTCATTTCGCGCCCTTTGAGCCCGCCACGCTTAGAAACGTTTGATTCCAACTCTTTCGTGATTCAACGTCGCGCTCCCTTTACTACCAGAAACAAATGAGTGCCGGTACGAGGAAAACTTTTTAATTCGCCTAATGCACACGGACCTGTCTTTCCTTGGAAATGCACCCGTGTACGGATTCGCAGCGTCGCACGCCGAGCGTTCTGTCACATTGACTGTTGCATTGTGAGCAGTTTATTTTAGTTCCGCCTTGAATACACTCCATTTTTCTTAGCGCAAACTTTAGAAAGCTTTTTCAACGAGAAACACTTCTGGTATTACGTTCCTAACAAAAGGCCTAGATGGCACCGAGCTAATGAATTATAAATGGACCGTAAACGCCCCCGTCGTTTGTATCAATAATTCCAAATCATATTAAATATTCAGCTTATAAAGTATGATCGTTTGTTGTGTAGATGGATACTTTGTATTAATAAAGATTAATGAAATATTTCGCTTATAAGACAAAGCTAAATTTCCCCTAATTAGTTGAAACAAAGAAAACATCGCAACTGCGATTTGTGAGACGCTTAATCAGACTTAATGATTACTTTGATTTTCATCTCTCGCTCGACGAAACGAGAAACTTAATGAAAAGTCAAGCAAACTCAGTCGAATACAAATTTTAGCATTAGTATGCAAGAGTAAAGTTTTTATTCAATATAACTTGCACTGTTTTATCTTCCGTTTGTCTTTTTCGCATCAGCAATGCAAGAGTTTACAGTTACATAAAGTGGCGGGTTTTTAATAAACCCATTCAAAACAACTTGTATGTTAGACTTACATATTTCATACTCTTTATTACATCGCGACAGTCTTGAAAAACTTAGCTTTACTTTTTCTTTTTCAATACTTGTTGTTTGCCGTAACAAATGTGTGCTCCATCGGCTAGATTAGATTCAAAATAAGACTGTCACAGAATCGGCTATTTCAACCAGAGTTACGGCAACGAATACCTCCCGACCCGCCACCACCTAATTCTGATATGAATATGAAATTGTATGTAAATGTCGACCAAATGTTGCCGAGCAACTTGACAACTCCACGGCGCTGTAAATATACGGGTGACGTTGCACTGACTATACCAAAACATGCGAGTTTCTAGTTTACGACCGCCTGTTTGAATAAATTGTTTAGATTGTCGACTCGTACGCTTAACGTACGTCTGTGCAAAGGTGGCGACCGCGTCACAATCCTGTAAGATGTCGGCAACTGTAGGTAGACGGTTAATATAGCGGAGTCGCTCCCTCCGCAACACTAACGAGTGCAATATCACCTAACTTCGTTCAGTAGAAGCACCCCTTCTGTTTTAAACTAGAATCCATTTCACGAGTACAAACTCCGCAAATGTGCATTTTCTCGAGCGTATCGCATCGCCACAAAGTTCATCTAACCACTTGCCATAATTACCAATAAAACGTGTTCTTGGTGACGGAGCGTCACCGGGCCGCGCCAGAATTATAAAGTTGGCCCTCGCCGCCGTGACATCGCGTTATTGCTGACGTTTCAGCCTGATTATCTTTAATTAAAAAGTTGTTTTAGGCTTCCCCGAAATTCCAAGTTATTAAAAGAAATTGCTGAGGCCTCGAGAAGTGGTAACTCAGTGAATTGTCATAATTAGATTAGACTGGCTCAACTCGACTAGGATTTTGAACAGGGATTTCTAACTTTATTCGGCATCTTGATAAGGATTTTTGTTTGCCATGAACGAACGTAATAGAATGGTTTTAAACGCATCGTATGTTCGAAGAATATTGACAGATATGATCACTTCTCGATTGGAACTTAGCCAACAATGTCTAGATTTTCTGTACGATTTGTAACTCGATACTACTCGAGCTTCCGTTTAGAATAGATGTGCCATTTTAGTGTGTTGCGTCTTTCTCGTATTCGATATGCGTTCGAGATATTTATGACGGTATGCACTTCGAGTGCTCGCGTGATGTATCTATGACTAGTCAGCGCATACATTTTGTACAGATTCATTACCATTTAAACTCATATTTGTCGTAGTTTTTCAAATATGCGGTGATAAAAATATAACTTTGATATTTATAGACATAAATAAAACAGTCATACTTTCATTTAAATACTATGTATTTGTTTCAAACAAGCTGATAATACGTGATCATCATCATCATCTTCATCATTATCATAATATCAGTCAATGGTTTATTCTAACCATCTGTCAAGCCATGGCGTGCCATAGAACATATCTCATAATCTGCGCTTTTCCATCCAGCCATTGGTCCATAGAGCTTTTCTAAGTGGCGCGTCAATATTGATAGTTATTTTTCCCAGAACTGCGCATTCCATCAAACCGGAAGCGTTATCGTTTGATACCGTTACATTGATACGTTTTGAATATTTGCCGGGCGAGCGCGCTGTGGCGTCCGCGGGAACCATATGATTCCTTTTATTTATTTTAATCAAATGTACCGGTCGCTATGGCCGTTGTTTTGATGCTTGCTGTCGTGGCAGTTTTGTGTGGGGATGTGGAGCCCATGAATTCCGGGACGCGCCGCAGATAGATGAATGCTTTAACATTTTACATATCCGACGAATGAATACGTTCTCGCAACTGACGGTTTTTCATTTTATTCAGTTATGTGATACGTTTTTGTGTTCGTTCAGTGTTGTCTTTGTAAAGCGTGAGCTGTTATTGTTAGGGAATAATGGGGCTAATTGGAACAGTTTGCCAGGTCAATATTTGCTGATATAACGTGAATTTATCAATGCATATTCACAACAGATACTTCTGTGTTAAATTTTATAAGTATTACACGAGTAGAGCTATTTTTGATGTTCGATAGTTTGTAAAAAATACAATAAATAGCTTTCGCATCTGAAGGATTTGAAAAGTATTTTTTTTATTCTCTAATATCATGCTTGATTGAAAAACCCTTGAAATATCTGTATAACTTAACCGATAGTGGAATGATTTAGTGGGTAATATTTCCATCAGATGTTCTGAGTAAGAATTCTATTTTACGTTGATGAAAGGACGCTAGATCTAAACTTAATCACTTAGAAATCTCGACTGAGTAAGCAATGTCAATGTAGCTCCGTGATAGAAATTCATAGGTCCGAACTATGGCAGTAAATTCAATTGAAAATCCACAAAAAATAAGGAGAACAATATTAAAAAATAATTGTCATAAAGCTTCTAATTAAAATCACAAACGAACGTACCTTTCGATGTAGGTTAGGTCGCGATCAATGTGTACTACGTTTTGATTATATTGAAATCTTTGATGTGCCGTAATTGGTTTCTTTACAACGCATGTGCAGTTCTCAGAAGTAATCAACAGTTATGGCGGCGACAATCATTGACACCTCACGTGGTTTTATGGCAGGGAACTCGGTTCCATGAAGCTCTATTGGTGGCTTTACGTTACTGGGTTAGGAGAAAAATCTTTTTACTGTAGGTTCGAAGAAGTTGCTAAAGAGGTATGGTGGGTGCAGCTACAGTTACAATTTTGTATGACTGTTCCCATTTTTTTTTAAACCTTAACCTAGCTTTGGTTAAATAGAGACCACATCAATTTGAACTTTATGATGTGAAGATACAGTTGAAATCTAATGACTTTTTTTGAGCCTTAAGGCTGGGTTGCGCCATCTTACTTTAACAAACGTTAAAAATTCTGTCAAACAAACTCCATACAAAAATCACCGGTTAACGTTAAAGTTGGTCAAAGTTAGGTGGTGCAACTCAGCCTAAGAGTTAATTTTACAGTTGGTGACGTTTATTTACGAGAATAGGATCAAAAATAATACGTCAAGTCAAGCTAATAGATACTGTTGTTGTGGAATGAGTTTTGTGTAGTTTTTTGCAATACAAACCGTATGCACGAATGTGATTGAGTTTTTGCTTCGCAGTGAAGCAAAAAGGAATTGGTCGACGACTGACACTATTCGTTTAAACCGCTTTTAACGTCAGAAATATGGTTTAAGTCAGTTGAATGCTCGCTGAATTTTTCGAAAAACTTTTAAGACGTGTATTTTAAAAATTCACAAGTATGTTTTGTCTTCTAACTAGACAATAATTTGCTGCAAAAAGTTTGACAAATCCTGACTTCAGACCATGTATCTTTGCTGAACAGTTACTTTTCTTTCTCGGTACACATTCAAAAGTATTCACTGCTCAATGAAAGACACACCTCAATTGTCTCAAAGCTCAAACCCCATCGGTGGCATAAACCCAAACACCACTTAAGTGCGGCCACAAGTTCGGACAGCGATCACTTAAAAACCGTGCCCGCTCGCTGTGAAACGCATCTGACGATCGCCGCTTATGTTCCACAATCAGTATCGTCGCTCCTCTCTCATATCGACTTTTTCCACTTCGTTTGCCGCGCCCGGTTTCGGAATAGTTTTTGTTTTTGTCGGACTAATCAACGCCCGAACATGGCCATCCGACTGGGTTTTTCCATTTGTGTCCCCAAATAAAATATTCCGACTCGTTTATTCTACGGCCGACTTTATTATATGAATTTTCGAATTTTTTCACATTACACCCGACGGCTGAGATATCGATAACATTATTTTAAAACATGAATGCACTGTTTGCGTTCTCGCGTGGAACGCTGAATCCGGTTTCATTTCAAAATGCAGATTTAACGTTTGATGCTTTTGAATTTCAATATCTACTGATTCGCGTCTGAAACGGGTTCTAATTCAATAATAGTACGTCATGCGTGTGCTTTTATTACCTTTCTATGTATTTACTGTGAAATTCACAGAAATTTTGAAACGTATAGTCCCAATTTCTCTTTAAAATTAAAATACTAAAGAGCTTTTATTTTATTTTACGATAAATACTTCAAGTAATATTTTCAATGGTAAATACTAATCATAATTATTGGATTTTCATTATGAATACGTCACTAATCCAAACTAAGGGCCCCCAAACGCTGTCCATCCCAATGATTCCGTACGTAATTGTGGTTATGCGGTGCAAATATCGATTTACATGCCACTGTATAATTCAAGGACTGAATAATGTATTACCTTTCATTAGCACATTGGCCAGGCCCGGGGCGTATTTGCACATAAATTCGCTTACCCACACCCTGAGGAGGTCCGTACGTGCGAACGATTATCCCTCACAGCGGACCCCCGATCTGCTTTTGTTTTTTTGACAAGCGGACAGTTGAAATATACCTTTTATAACACCACAGTCTGTTAAGGTGCGGTTAGAATAGCAAAAGTGCTTCCTATTTGCTTATGACGTCACTACGTGGCAGCTAAACGATATTATAGCGGTCGTAAAGTTGTTAGGTTTGGTAATAGAAGCACGTTAGACTATCAGTGCAAAATAACATCTATTTATAACTACATTAGACTCTACAATTAACTTGACACGCAAAGTTTGGTATCTGTATCTTATCTTATCAGAATTCAATTAGTGACATCGAAGTCCTTTAACAACATTATGGAATATTTGACACAGAATTAACCCACATTCGACCCTTTCTGAGAACACCATGTAAAATTACTTCTATGTAACTCCACTTTACAGAAAAGCAAACGAGGAAATTAAAACGAATTTAATATGTTGTAAGTAATCATTCAGGCAGACTAATGAGCACGACCGCTTTTTCAAATATAGGAGCGTAAGCATTATACATTTTTAAAGCAAAAGATATTAAATCTTGTTTTATGGTAATAAACGTTACGATCGTAGAGCAAGCTCTAATTGGGCCTTTAACGCGTGCTCACGTTGATATTGGACCCTTCATAATAGTAGGTGTTTAGATCTACGCAAATAGTGGAAGCTTAAACTTTGAACAATCAACAAAAGTTCATTAGCAACTCGTACTCCGGGTTATTACCGGATTAACCTTTTACAGTTTCCACTAAAACTTGAACAGGCGAAAAATTATGGGTCCTATACTAATGAAGTTCGATAATTGCAGCTTAGCGGGCCACGCGTGCTATTACCTCAGGAACGGCCCACCTCAATCATTTTAATGCCCGTTTTATTATTATTCATTGCGCGATCGCCCCGTCTGGATCTGGACTCCCCTCCTCCGATACCATCTCTCGCATTACACAAAACCAGTCAGCTTGATTAACGAATGAATACAAAGGGTATTAGGCTGATCAATGTATTTACGGAGTCGTTTTAGTTTTAATTAAGCTACATCGGCCCGTTAAGCCGGACCGCGCAGTAAAATCGACTGCGCGAGCGTGCGGGGTGTTAATAAGCCTACGAATTTAACTCGGCGCGTGGACCGTAAATGAGAATCGCCAATAAATCGGGCATTATAATAAACATTACCGTTATTGTTTCCCGTTAAACGGTGCCTCTCCGCTGCCCCGCAACAATCCGGTTGGAATTTCAACGACTTCAATTATTGAGTGCCTCCGAAAACCGAACCCTTTCGGCTTCTCAAGGGGCCTGGCTGACCATTTCGCAGATAAAGCCGGCGTGCCCACGTTAAATAAGTCATTATACGTATGTAGCGGGCCTTTTGTGTTTTTTCAACCGCGACTCAGATCGGAATTTAATTATAACTTGAAAATGCTATCTTTGAACATTTTGGGACTTGATGTGTATTTATTTTTGGGATCACAAAGTTCTTGGCGCCGGAAAGGTTTTCAATATGTTGTGTTTATTATGTTTAATTAAGTATCCCCTCATTTTCGGCGCAAAAGTTTTATTTTTGTATTTTTTTCTTTTTCTTTTTAAATACATTTTGCCTGACTTAGCATTTTGAATCCATTTACTAGAATAAAACCAACTGTTATTTTTATTTTCAAGTTTTCTTGAAAAAGGAAACAAATATTGAAATTCGAAAAAATCGGTAAATAGGCTTTTAAAAGCACTTATCCACTTCATAATATATTTTTAATGGTAACCCTTCTGCTTTGGGACATTAATGTGGGCAATTGCTTGATCACTACCACCAGCTTAATCTTTGAGATAATCGGCTATCCGGGACTTGCCCTTTTCTTAAGTCGTCTTATTAAGGCTTGGTATTTCTTCTAAAGTAGGTATTTCGCGCTGTCAAAATCTGCGCGCGCAATTCTTCGCCGAAAACAGCGCGTCAAAGAGCTCCCGCCACAATTTCCAGCTACACAGTATAGAAATACGCAGTTGGTTAGGTTAGGTTGACTTCCTTCCCTTCAAGCGTCACACTCACAACACTTTCTAATACAAATCATATCTAAGTGATACAAATTAAAACACCTTTCAGACTTTTTGGGAATATATTCTAGAATCGAATAAATATAAAATATAACTGCAGAAGTAAACACGGTTCAAAGTGGCCGTGGCGTCGCCCGACCTTCTGGAAGTGCTGCGCCGGCTTAAAGAATTTCAAGATTACGTCACCCGACCTATCGGTAGGCCCTTGGGAGCTTGAGCGATTGGATTTTTTTTTATGATAAGTTACTCTTAGTAGCGATTATTTAGAGCTTGGATAATAAATTTAATTATAGTTGTTGCAATTCACGAAGCTTTGCATGTGGTTAATAACATTAATCAGTATAGGTACGCATCAATTTTGTTCAGTCTCTTTGTTTATTAATAAATAAAAATATCATACAAAAATTGCAGAAACATATATTTGTTTGTATTGGTCTGGGTGTTTTCTTTCTATAATATGTATGACGTATGTACGGGGTTCTGTACCTATCGAAAATTGCTATGAGCATCACACGCGGTTACCTGCGTACCTCTGTGCACTCATGGGAGTTTAAGCAGAGGTCCCTAGAGTTTGACTTTGAGCTTTGTTTATAGTCATTACGAAGCAGACTGATGGGAAACTGCACTGTCTTGAATTCGAAAGGGTAATTTGACGGTGTTTGGGGAATTCTAGGAATAAATACAGAGTCTCCTCATTGAGATTGAGACATTTCAATTTGAGATTTCACTTGACATTGAACACAATCTGAAATGGAGTTTTCAAACACTTGTAAAAATAAAAAGTAATTAAATCAAAGGCACTAAGTAGTATTGATATCAACTTCGAAGAAAATGACTGCCAAAATTACCTTTCTACCCGTTCCACACGTCTTTCATGAATTATATTAAGGTATTGTTAAACTAAATTTCAAGTAGATTGAACCAAGGAATCACTTTGTCCCATACAAACTTTGCCCCCTTTTTTCACCCCCTTCATTTCATGACCCCATTTCGGAAAATCTTTTCTTATGAGATGTCTACGTCATAAAAAGAACACACCTTCCAACTTTCAGGTCTCTACGATATCCGTCAGTCATTTAGGACAAAGCATTTTTATTAGTTGTTCAAAACTCTATCGTTCCAGGTATGTCATTGACAGGAGGGCGCTACTATCTTAATGGGTTATTCATTAGTCCACTTGACATTTCAGAATCGTTTGACTTTAGATACCTAACCGATTTGATATTCGGAGTCTTTTAATGAAATCAAGTTCTGAAATAACTTGAGGTGTTGTACCCGATCAAGCTTTTCATTGCAGGACAGTTAAATAGTTTTATTATTAGTTTCTTCTCTAAGTCTTAATTTGTCAGAGTAGGTAAAGGCTCCATGAGAGCAAAATTTAGCTTTATAATAGTTTTTAATTTTTTTCTTGAAATATTTGACGCCTTGTAATCTCTCGTTAATATAGGTCCACACAAATAAAGAATGTTTGACTTCGACTTTAATAATTATGCTCTTACATAATTATAAATAAACTAGCTTTCCGCCCGCCGCTTCGCCAGCGTGGAATTTTTTGGTTTTTATATAACCTATTATTACACTCATATATAATGTGGCTTTCTATTGGTGAAAGATTTTTTAAAATCAGTTCAGTAGATCCCGAGATTACCCCTTACAATTTAACAAATATACAAACACACAAACTTTACCTCTTTATAATATTAGATTATAGATAGGTAATTTGAAACCCTATTTTGTTTTATTCTTTTTTTTATTTTAAATATTTCACGATCCAAACTAATATTTACTGTAAGTAAATGCTAAATAGTAAATATTAGTTTGGATTGTGAAATATCCTACTAATATTATAAAGGCGAAAGTTTGGATGTCATGATGTCTGGATGTCTGGATGTTTGTTACTCTTTCACGCAAAAACTACTGAACGGATTTTGTTGAAACTTTACAGTATTATTGTTTATAATAACCCAGATTAACATTATGACGATATGTGGCAAATAAATTTCAATAAATAAATAAGACGTGTCTTAAAGCGCCATCTATCGTCATTGGTTAAAATCTACAGCACTGGACAAACTACGGTATGACGTTCGTAAATATTCATTCGGGGGAAACCGTGAAACGCCATCTATCAACATGGGTAAAATGATTTAAAACATCATATCTAACGGGGGTAAAACGAGGTCCACGCGAACGAAGTCGCGGGCGGCCGCTAGTTTATAATAGGTAGCTTTCCCTCTGCAACCTTATTGGTATTCCATGTATAAGTCTTTTAACTGAGTTCTGTTAAACATTTCATGTAAAATTTGTTCAATTATAACTCTATTTACATCTGCATCTGTAAGCAAGGATTCATGTTCTCCAGCCCAGATGCCGAGTAAACAGAATCATCTTTCAGTGACGTGCAGCTGCCCCTATATTTGACCCACTGACCTAATTTTTTATTATTTATTTGTGTCAGTGTGCTCTTCTAAAGAGTGAAGACGATTGTATGTAGGTACTATTAAAATGTAATTTTAACTCATTGGTTTTGTCTCATATTTGAGGAATGTATCATGAGTAGAGTCTTAGTTTAAAAGGATGCCAACGATTTAAATTTCAATAGGTAGACAAAATTCAGAATTCTTAATTATCAAAAATTTTAGCTTTCTCCAGTAACACTGGTATTATTATACTGTGACTCATCAAAGTCATCATTGTCAAAAATATTGACAAATCGAGAACTGTCACGTCCAAAAAACTGGCACGCGTCCGTCCTCCGTAAGCGCCACCGCGCGACTGATTGAGATTGTCCAAGCCGTCATGGGCGATTTTTTCCACATTTTTTAACATAGTAACTAAATAAGACGCAATATAAAAATTTCATCCGTTAAAAGCCCTCAAGTTATTTCTGAACTTTAGTTTAGTAAAAGATTCAGAATCTCAAATCGCTTATTTTAAAAATAAAACCATAATTAGAAAACGAATAGAGGTAACTTTGGGAATTTATTCTATCGAGTCAACTTCATCAAATCGTGTTTCCATCCGTTAATAGCCCTAGAAAATATCCTCAACTATGCCCAAAAAAAATCTTAGCCTTTTATTTTACTGTTTAGTACCTCAAAAATGAAAAATGAAAACCTCATTTTCGCCATTTTCTCTGTTACCCGGCCTTAACTTCGGCCCACGTTAGGCCTATACGGATTTAAACCCGGTCTCTGTGGTGTAGCCCAGTACATTTGGTACATATTCCGAGTCTTCTTTTACGAAGCCTGTGCCATTTTTCTACTTAAGTATGGCAACAATCCCTAGCTATTTATCACCATTTGTACTCGGCAATAAATAAACATCAAAAAATGTTTCGTTGTGTCACAAAACAAAGGAAAAAAAATGTAATTTCGTCGACAAAACAAAGGAAGAAAATATATCAATAAATTTATTATTGTAATCATTTTTGCAGTGAAAGAGTTAAGAACTAAATGTTTATGAACCACTGACCGAAAATTTACATATCCACGGTAAATACATAATGTAAACAATTTAAATAAATATATGGCTATGCACTTATGTGCTGCAGTGACCAGCGTATCATCATAATCAAGTTGCTGCATAATATGACGTCACTGCTAGAATTCAATACCTGCCCAGTGGCAAGGAACGCCCTAATCCAATTGAAGGCGTGCATAATTTGCAACCAGGCACTACTGACCTGTCGCACTGCTACTTCACTAATGACGTCTAATGGGACTTGTGCGTTTAAATGCTATCTAATGACGTATTGAGACATTAATTTCAATAAGAAACAGTAGCAAATGCTTATCAATTTAGGTAGTCAAACAATGTTTCTACATGAACATTTGTGACTAACGGTTGCGTTGTTAAAAAGCAATCAGTGCTAATATCATGACCAAAGCAACTATACCTGTTTTTATATTTTTATCAGAATACCATTGTCATTAATTGCAGGAAACACATTAGGTATAGGCTTTCTGTAGAAAATGTGATTAACAAAAGCGAGTCCATAGACAAATACGGAACCCTAAAAAACTAGGCATGAATAAAACTGTTTTCAAACCCACCTAAATTAAGCAATAACAATGTATTTATCCATCCTAAAAACTTCAGTAAGTATCCGGCAACCCTCTGAAAATTACGGTTATTTCTCGCACTCTAAAAGGATCGGGGCTAACTTTTAAATTGATCACAAACTTATCTAATAAATTAACGAGTAAAACAAACTGCAATCCACCCACAACTGGTTGCGGTCGGGCATTATCGAAACTAAATTAGGGCGATTACACACACACGTCACGTTGTCGCTAATCTCGACTCTTAGCGCAATCTCGAGCAATTCCGACGAGAAAACAATACAGCCACCTTTCACGGGAACAAAGAGGAAATAACAAAAGAATGGACTCGACGAATCGCAGCACGCCGCATTATCGGGCCCGGAACATACGTGCGACGGCCTTTATAACAAGCAAGTTACAAAGAAAAAAGTCGCAACATTCAACTCCGACTGCTCACATGAAACGTTCCACTAAACGTATATCGATGGTGCAGTTCGAAAAATCACAAAAGACTCTCCCGACGCACCTAATCGAAAACGTGCAACACAAAAACAAAAATGCGAAATTGTATACAGCGGCCTAACGTTTCTGGTATATATTGTAACCGCTTTGTGTAACTTCAGTTGCATCGGTTTTGTGTTAAAAAGTTCGCGCGTTTTGTCCGTCTATACTAAACAAGGGTTATCCAGTGGAATTTCACCGACTTTTTTTATGATTGACAGCACACGGGCCGTGCTCGGTCGCGCGGTCCGTGCCCACCGGCCCGTGATGCGCTGTTAAGAGACCGCCTGTATACTCATGTCCTACAGCCCGATACACATGCAACAATTTTCTGAATGCACCCGTTACCATCCATCGAAATCCCTTTGTAAAAAACTTCCATTAAAACTCCCTTTACGCGCGTCTAATTATCAAAATGGAAGCGTAGTTTCCAATTCGTGCCTAAACGGGGAATAAAAAAAATATGTTCATCTCGTTAAAACTTTCGTCTGCAAATATAAAATTCAATTTCTGAATGAGCGCAAAAAATCTTCCACCTTGTTTTTCGCGTTCATTTTGCATCAACCGACGTAGAATCCTAATTATCTTTCCCAGTTAAGCTTAAGTGAATTATTCCAGCCGCCCACTGTGGCGCACAAACAAAACGGCGCGGAGTTCGCAACCTCAGTCGAAAATACTAAAACATTAAAGAGCATTCCCAGCGCACGTATAATATCTGCTAAGTAGTATGTAGACGCGGGGCATAAGCCAGCTATCTTGGCGGAGGTAACTGAGCCGTACTTAGCCGGCTGAACTTTTAATAACGCCCGCAAAATCATCTAATTAATCTAGTTACGGGCAAACCCACACGCCCCTACTACACTCAACGCTAATGCTCACTTCTGAGTATTAAACAAACTTATTTGTCCCTAAGATACACGGATTAGCTTCATGATCCCCGCCCGCCTTAGGACTACTTAAAAAGAAATTGCAGTCTCCTAAATAAAAACCTTACATTACAATCGTAACTTTTAGCGTAATTAAGCAATGAAATTAAATCCCAACGTTTTTACTAAATCTAAATTTAAATTACTTTTTTTTGTATCCTTAACCGTTCACATATTTTAATTTTACTAAACATTTACGAGGTAGAGCTTCACTTTGTTGCACGTAAGCGCTTTGTAGTTGCAAGATCAAAATTATAGCCTATATCTATAATAGAAATTCGGTATAGTTCCTTTGAGCCGAGGATAAAGTTGGATACACTTAGTTGTCCCCGTGCCTATTTTCCAGTTCAGTTTCTCCGACTAAGTGCTGTGATATTCAAAAGCGGTCCACGCTATTGCCTAGCCATATCCTTGCTCTGCAGGGATTTCAGGCAGTCTGGAACGTACGCCTTTGCAAAACTCCTCCATATAAAACTCATTGCAAACTTCGTAATTGAAGTCTGAATAGAAAAAGGGGTAATTAACCGTAACAAAATATCACTAGAGGCTTCCGTATCTGATCCTATCTATGGTTGTGTGGTTGGGATACTCGTAATTACGCAGATAGAGGCACACACACTACCGCAAGACGCACACGATGAATGAATTCTGAGTCTAATGGAGATCTTATCTTCATCCCGAGATGGAGTAAGGTGGCCGTCCTTAACAGTATAAACTTTGTTATGTATAATACGGGGACTTATCTTGACCAAATAGGACAGGCCAGTCCAGGTCATAAATAAGGCCCGGCTTTGATTTCTGAAGGTGACCCTCGCTCTCTGCCTTTGAGGTCAGAGGTCGTGACATCCCTTTTAATAGTTCCTAAGAAAATACCCCTTTATGGGAGTAATAAACATTTTAATCCGCAATAGTTAACTCGGAGTACGAAATTCTCGGTTCACAATTTGACTCCATTAGTGCGATTTCGTTAGAAACTTTGTGTTCTGTACGTATTAATTTCTCAACAATTACTCGCTAATCCGTTTTCTTCTCAAATTAAATATTTAAGACGGCAATTTGTGGCGCTTCCGCTTTACACAGCGCGGTACAAAGAAAAGAGGACTATTTGGTGAAAGTAATTTTGAAAATTATATTGTTACTTCGCCTTTGGATCCTGTAATAATTATCTCTGGTCTGCTTTAACAAGCGTTTAATTTGAGTAGGAAATTAAGCCCTGCTTTATGTTAAATTGTCTCGGTAACGCGTCAATTTATTTCGCCGTTACAATTCTGGGAATGTTAACAGCTTTCCCAATGAGTTCTGACGGTTGAAATTGTGCAGCAACTGATTGGCTGTCTGCCGGACTATTACGAACCAACTAGCATACTGTACCACGATCAACCTTATATTTGTGATCGTCTTTTGGCACAGAGGTGTCGTCAGTCAACAAACAATCTATCCGTCTGGTGACCGTTGAAATTTCCTCTGTCCGCTGCAAAGGCACACAATGCACGTTTTCACCAGAACGAGTTTTACGTTGTGACGTACGGCAGACAATACCGCAGACAACACGAATAGATCTGAAATCAATCAAATGCCATCCATTCGGAAACAGCACCCGCACCCGTATGCAACAGTAAAAAGTCTGAAACGTATTGGAGACTTTGATAAAAGGTAAAGCCTATTGGTGGAGCGAAAGGGGCAGAATACAGAAGGAGGCTGGAGCCGAGATAGGCAGCCGAAGCGACGCGAATGCGACATTTCAATTTGAGTATATATTATTCATGGTAATGCGTTAAAAGCGCCGGTAGGACAAGTTGCTCAGTGCGGGCGGGAAGCGAGTAATCGCCGCGCACGTGCGAGCACCAGATACCTACATAAGTATATTCAATGTTGTGCTTTAAAATTGTCGTTTCGCGCCATTTGCAGTTGCCGCGCCCGGGCCGATGTGCTTCGCTTATAAAGTAACTCCACGAAATGTGGCGCTCGTTTTTATTTATCGTGCTCAGTACAAAAACGCTTTTTGCCAGAAAATTCGTGTTGAAAAAAAGCATACGTGCAGATCAATCAGTATAAAGGGAACAAATAGGAATTCGAGCAGTGATTTTGGATATTTTTTTCATCATGGGAATAATATTTTTATTATGGGCAAACAAGTTAAATGGGCAAACTCTTGATTTGGAATTTCTCTACATAAACATGTCACAACACTCACGACTGTGTTGGAAAGATTCGAATACGTACTTCAGATACATGCACACATAATTGGATTGAAGACACAGACTACTGCTTGTACTGGAAACATTAGATACAAAGTATATCATCAAGATAAATTTCCTTCAAAAATACCTGTCTATTAAAGGAACAAGGAGAGCTACTATAACATTGCTTCAAAGAAAATTAACAGAAGAATGATAATAATTAAGATATGATCAGCCAGGCGTATGAAACAACAACAATGATAATAATAAGGAATCCCCAAGAACTTTCTCAATACTCAAAGAGGATAAAGGGGCTTTCTTACAAGCATCAATATGTCGGTGAGCAGTGGGTGCGTACATGTGTGTAGTCGCAATGAACTTGCGGCCAACATCTATTATTCATCCATAAAGACACGGGAACGAAATTTGTGTAAGTGTGTTGTGATCCAACCAATCTCACCATCTTTATTTCATGCGCTATAAATGGATTACGCTGTTCACAAACCTTGTTGCGTTATCGACGTTTTTATTTGCGTCTATCAGCGATTGTCTTGTACTTTTGTTGTTGCCTTAAAAGTTGTCTAAGTGGCTTTATTGGAAAGAAACAAAAGACTGAAACTAGATTATTAATATTACAAATATTTTCGTAGTAAAAAGCATTGTCTGTGAGACTGATTTTGATAATTTGATTTCGATAAAAGCATTTGTTTCTACGAATTTAGAGCAATGATAACAGATTTACCTTCTGAAATTCTTCACTGAAAAAACTTTCTAGCTCCCCTTTTCGATTGCTTTGTCCATTGAAAATTCCTTTCAAGCCCAGTAGTTGCCAGATCTTGAACTTGATAGTCTTGTTCAAACCTTTTCAATACCTTTTCATTCATCCGTGTACCTACGAAATTCCCTTTTCCTCGTTGTGTGTAAGTATTGCTGCTTTTCTGTGATGGATGCCCCCAATATATTAACGTGGGTGAGCACCCTCTACCTTATCTTTGGAATATTAATTAACTCTACGTATAGAAAGAGCTATCATAAAGAAAGTAATGGCTCTTTAGATATACTTTATTTGTTTTGGGGGCACGTTATGCCTCTATCCATTAATGCCTGACTGTGTAATTAATGCCGCTAAACTTCTTGTACTTTTTAATTTATTGTAAAATATTTTTATGTTCAGTTACTTAGCTTTATCTTACTTAATTAAAGAGCATTATTAAAGATCAGTGCAATAAAATTTTGAATAATAAAATTTTGAAAATGTTTGGTAACTTCTGATATAATTTTGAATTAGTCTATGAGACTAGATTCCTCTTGAAAATGATCAAACCTTTCAAATACCTTTTCATTTTGTTTCCTAATCCTCGCCTGTATGAAAACCCTACCAATGTTATGTAAATATCTGCATTCAATTTCGGCTCTTGCTGCATAGATTTACAAGTTACATTTTATTTTAAATGCGTATGCAGCGTTGCGGTACAGTGTTTGATACCGTCAATACATCAGCGCCCTTCGCCTCATCCCAAGAATATTAATCGAGCCCATATGAAACGGCTTCTCTTCATTTGGGAAAATATTGTTGTGAGAGGTGTTATTGAAATAATACTTGACATAATGAAAGACATATTTAAGTAAAAAACATGCATTTTGTATTAACAAATACATCAAATTAAAAACACGCACAACTCTCTGAGGAAATTTTTCAGTTTCCACTTGAAAAACTTAAGTTTCCGTAAAAGGCTCCACCTCGAAATATGCATACGCCGACTCAATAAACTTCATCGAAGTCGGCTTTACTTTTAATTTAAAAGTTTTTTCATACATACATTTGTGTTGGTAAACATAAAACGGTCGCAAACATTTTAATGCAAGCTTTAAAGCGTCTGCGTTTCATTTAATTTTAAAAGGGAGCTTGTATTACATACTTTTGAATTTGTTTAACTAAATAATGTGTTTTATTAATAGTACTGTTAAAAGCCTCTCTACACTCATAGAATTGAACTTTTATATTACACAAAAAGCTTCCAATTAAGTTATTATTTATGTGCTCATTAGGAAAAATTGTGCCCCTAAATACTAAATACCTTTTGGTGCCTTTAAGACGATCAGTCCACAATTACTCTACAAACTTACCATATAAATAACCCAATTTAATCCACCCAAACAAGTTACGATCTCCTCGCATTTTCCCCAACAGTTACAAAACCCATAAATGAGTCGACAAAACCTTTTGCGAGTGGTCTAAAAAACGAAAATTTTGCCGCGGAGTCACCTGTGACCGCTATCGTTTTATCGGTGCCCGTAGACATAAATTACAGGCAAAAGTAATCGTTGAAACTTTCCTAAGACAGGCCAGAGGGCCAGGCCTGGAATTTGTGCAGAATTACCTGCCACTGGTTTTAAGACTCGTAATTTATCAGTATGGGCGCCGTACGCTGGTGATACGCCCGCCCGCCCGGAAAATGCCCTACCTTTATTTTAAAGATCTACGGAAGATAAGTCTGAGTGAAACTCAGATTATATTAAACCCAATGATGGGGTCGGTACATGTGGACGGGAGACCTTAACTGATTTTTTCATTAAATTACCCTTTTCGTTTGTAAATAAAAATGTTGGTATTTCTGGAGTTTCAATTTGGGCAATTTGTGCAGGAATGAGTAAAGTTCAGAGTTCATATTTGCAAAATCATGTAATTTTACACTCAAAACCGAGATTGAAATTCAAATTCAAATTTTCTACAGTCTAATTAATTTTGTAAAGTATTACGCAGCTTAACTAAATGTTCGTGCGTAATATAAATGACGCCATTGAACTTTTGTGCCAGCAAAAAACTTACGCAGCGTGTTCCGTACATCGGTATCTCAGAAAAAGGCGGGTTTTGATTGACGCAGGCAATCGGCTTAATGTAACCTCGAGGCAAGTTCCGCACAACGACTGGTTAAATTCTGAGGTCGACGCAAAACGACGCAATCCCTCACACGTCACCCAGAAGGAGCTTTCCATATAATTCATTTCCCTATTCATATTTGTCTTAGGAGCCGACTCGAAAAAACCAAAAGGACTAAAGTACGAAATAAAATGACATTGTTTTACGGCAGTGCTGTTATTGAAAAAGTTTCCCCTGAATTTATTTCACTTTGCCATTCATACAAATTGGATTCAGTGCTCTAAAGTTATGGAACTAGATTTATGCTACCCGTCTAATGTTCGTACGTGGTCATATCACGTGACGAGCGGCCAATAGGGGGAGAGCCACGTGTTCTCTCATTGGTCATTGATCTGTAATACCATCACGCATCCAGTAGAAAGCATCCATAGTCGTCGATAGTCGTATGGTTTATATTCGTCGTTCAAGATTACGTGACTGGAAATAGTAAAATCGGATGATGATGTTGATAATGTAGGTCGTAATGGGCCATTGCCAATAAAACCTTATAGGTAAGCGATGGATTAAAAGGAACTGGGTCAGGGCAAGGCCCGTGCCTTATGAAAATAACACGTTTCGGCTCCTCCTGTCAGATTATATTATCGGCGGTAACGCATCGTTTATCGATGACCTACTGTTTTTGTGAGTATATTTGTTTTACACAAAGCTGACATCATCTGACAATGGACTCAAAATTATAAGACGTGGTTTCCATAACAGGCCTCATACCTAACTCTGTCGCTAAGTATCTAGTTCGCATGGAAATTTCTTTCAAAGTTTGTTGGCGAGTTAATTGTTTAAAAGTCTCTTTCAGGTAAAGTATGTAGTACCAACCGAATGGAACGGCCAATCGCAGCAACTTTGCATTATTTCAGTTAGAGCTCCCGTCCTAAAAGGAAAGTTACATGCACTCAATAGAGAGCCGCTTAAAAACTTTCCGTAACGGCAATGAAGAAAAAAGCGGAAACTTTGCAATATCACCCACTTGTGCCGACAAATGAATAATTATTGAAATTTAAATTCTTATTTTGAGTCTCATTACGAAGTTTCAGAAGGGTCATGCTTTTTGTATAATTAAAAGGCTTTCCATTTTGCGACGCTAAACTTCGGTCCTGTTAGGATATTAATTGAAATATTTTAAATAAATTTATCGGATCGAAGCTCTGTAACAGCATCTTTGTGATACTATCTGATGGATATTAAGAGCGACGCGACGGTAAAATAATTAGATTGTTTCGTAAATGGGACAATAGAATCTCATCCGCTGAAAATTCATTCTGTATAAAATAGATGGGCAGAGTGAAGCGCTGAGCAAATAAAAAACGTTCCTTTGCAAAAAAACAGAGCGCATAGTTCGCTAAGCGGAGGCTAGGAGGCAATTTGAGTTAACGTATGCTGTGTACAATCTGACCGTTCATATGAACAAAATAAAATTCGTGTACCGGCAAAAAATATAAAAAACACAACACTGCGAACGGTTATTTTGTAATTGGCAAGTGTGTGGAAGGCATGGGTCGGTCCGTGCGGGTCATTTGCGCCCATCGTTACCCGCAGCAGGCGTTCCCCACGCACAACAATCTCTTCATTTTCACACACAATTTTACTCCAACGACTCCATTTTTTACGACGCACTCTAAAATCAGCGTTTTAATACAACTCACTCCATTGTTATCTAGCTTCAATAAGATAACCCCTTAAGTCAATATCGTAACTTTTGCCCACAAACTTAGTAGCCGCTGTGGCCGGCCGAAAATTTCATGTGGCTGATAATTTACATAATAGAAGACGGTAGGTCTACCCACTATCGGGGTCATTCAAACTTCTGTGGATTACGGCTTTCACGGGCAAGGCTTATCGGATTTTGAACGAATTTCGGGATGCGATGCCGACGTCATTATCGATATCCTATTTATATGCAGATTGAGGTTGAAGTAGCGCGCTGGTCGTCACAGCTCGTTGCGGCCCTCAGACCGCAGACTGTCGCACGCCTTGCAAAGGAATACCCTGAACAGAATCAGGCTTGGATCTACCGCTGTAAGAATGACTTGAAACTATGCACAGATACTAGATAATGCTGCTTATCACAATATTTCTTCTTGAGCAGCTCAAATCATGTGAGACCTTCTATCTTATCTATGATCAGACAGCTGCACCCGCGAAGACCCTTTGAGCGCCATCGACAATGTAGTCCGTGTCGCGAGAAACTGGCTACCCTCGCGATTGGATTGCCATCGAAACGTTAGGGAGAAGAAGTCGCATTCTACATAAATAATCCCACTAACCAACCGCAATCTTCAACTTTATCCCGCTCGAAGATTATACAATTAATCCCTTCCCTTTACATTCCCGTCGCAACTGAGAAGCTCGTTCAACTTTTGCGCACTCGACCCGACGAAGACAGACTCTCCATTGTGAGATTTAACAATTTCTCCGCCTCGTTACGTCTCGCGGAGTAATAATAAAACATTACAATGGATGTCAACTCTATTCATGATAAGTGTCCAAGATGAAGAGCGTCAGTGGCATGATTCAGAAAATCAGATCTCAGCCGTCGGATGCTGTTTTGGGGCGAACAACGCGATTTGTTCCTGATTATGTTGTAATAGCGCTGGAACACTTAGCTAAACATGTTTACCTTGTTCCGTTAAGGCACATATCGCTAGCGTTACCAATTCGCTGATGAGTTCTCGGTAAACAATAAGTAATTCCGAAAATGGAGGGTAGCGTCGAAATCGCGGCGTGCGAGCGATCGGCGCTCGACGTAAGTCTAACGAAACTTTAACGTCATTAGAGTTTGCGATTGCTTGCTCGGCGTTGAATGCTCACTCGATCGCCATTTTTCACTTCGCCGTATAATCTGAGCTGTATTTATGCTACCCGATACCGACCGACATAGTAAATCAATTAGGAGAACCTGCACAAGTTTCGGTTGCATTTAAGCTGTTTATTCAGGAATTAGCTCCACTTTATCAACGTTCGTGTTGCTACCTAATATATGCAATGCGATTATTTAGCTGGAATAGTAATCGATATTGATTAGTTTGGACCAGCCAATCCGCGGACGTCGCCATTTGTTGCTGTTAACCTTTACAATACGAATAGCACCGGGACGTTTGAAACTTGGAACGGGCGATATTTTATTTTCCGTACCAGGATTAATCAATTTGCGGCCGTATTCATTATTCATTTCTAAAACACTGGCTGGCGATGTGTCGGGCAACGGTTGCATTGTTGCCGTGAATTTCCATCCAACTTTGAGGCAAAAAGAAGACGAGCGCGCGAACACATCATTCATCTTTCAACCGAGCTGTCTATTATGAGTTGCAGTTTTTAAAAGTTTGTAATTAACACGACCCAGGTCGCGGCAACTTCTGAAGTGTAGCCAACTTCGGAAAATGCCCTCAATAATTAAAAATCAAGAGTGAACGGCGCCTTTTTGTTTGCGTTATCGGATTAGTGCGCTGTCGTTAAAAGTTTTGTGTTTAATTATTTTTTAAATCAATTAAGAGTCACTTTCAGCGGTGATTATTAAATTTCTAAAGCAGTTTCGAATATTTTTCACGAGCACGGCATGTCGATAATCCATTATTTACTTGTTTCGTACTTACGATAGCTACGTGGTTGTTAAGCCAAATCACATTTTACCTCACGATAAATATTATTCTGTTGACATAATAACGAATGTTATCTTAGCAAATACGAATACTTCAGGGATTCGTATAAAAACACAAAGAGCCCAACTGAAGTGTTTTTGGGCTTATATTAATTTCGTGTTGAAGCTATTTGTTTAATACATTTCACTTTTTATTTACAGTAATACTGAGTCATTTCAATAATAAAGAAAACCGATGTTATTACGCAGTAGAGGTTCTTTGAAAAGCCAATGCGCCTTTGAGTCGGGGAAATCTATTGAAGTCCGTAGATAACAATAGATCTGTCTTTTGAAGTGTTTCGGAAACAGAGATTTCCAATAATCTACGAACCTCATAATTAATCTGAAATGATTTTATGGACTGAGATAACGATTTTTTAGTAATTACCGTTGCTGATAATTGCAATGGCAGAGAAAAGGAAATTAAATATTTTCATTTTCTAAGCTCAGTTTGAGACTTAATGGGCTCGAAGATTATTTTTAGATCACCAAATACCTACGCCGCTTATGCGTGAAACCGTAGAGTAAAGTCAAGCTTACTTAAAGTTGCGCGGTTCTTCACCACATGTTTATCCATTCCATCTCATGTGAGACCTTACGCCCTAAGCAACAAGAGCGACAAGCCCACAATTTAATAATACTATCCTCAATTGAGAATCCCATCGGCCGACTCGTCTCGTCTCCGTATTTGTCTCGAATCACAGGTTAATAAGTAATGAAGCGGGTTCAGTCGAGTTTTGTTTGTTAAAGTGATTATTCAAATACGAAAAACGTTTTCGGGTTTTCCCTAAACTTCCCTCATATTTTATTCACCGATTTTTCACGGTATGAGGTATTTGTAGCTGATAAAAACCTCCGTGTTTTTAACGTGAATGTTGTTATTTACAACTTTCAGTGGTCGGTAGTTATTTTGTACTGTGACGTTAACTATTTATTAATAGAGTAACAACTTGTTCCGATATTTAAATAATCATTCGTAAACGATTTTTTCAAACGCTTTGAATGGTAGAGCATTGTACATACTATACTGTTTAGGTATTTCTTACTTAAACGAGCACCCGTACCTTAAATGTAAAGACATTTAATGTAACGTCTAATTGCCTTAACCGTCCCAAAATTATATTTGGAAGTTCCTTAGCTATACAACGTAATTTAGTGGCGTACAATTCTCTCTAATTATTCGAATAAAATCCCTATTTGATCGTAATTGTTTCCTGGTCTATATTTAATTACTGTTGTCCGATAAAATATTTAGGGATGTTAATAAGGAGATCGCCGGTTCCCAAAACTTCGCCGAGAAAACTAATCCGACCCGAGATTATTTCCAGTGGTTCCCAATCAATTCGCCTATAAAAACACGAGGATAAAACGGCTATCCTTTTTGGAGTTAGCTCGACGATTCTCGGCGGAATCATTACGAAAACACGACAAAATTGTAGGCCGTCTTTGAGGAGGGAAGGGGTGTTATTTATCGAGGGCAGAGGCCGGAGTGTATCTGAGTGGGTCTATTAACACAACTAATATTTTCTTCTTCGAGTTAATTGTTATGTCGCGTTTAAGAGCAGGTGGGTCGGCCCATTAGGTGCGTAACACGAAGCTTGAGTGCCACAGAGGGAGTCACGGCTCGCGGAAATGTTTAAACAAATTAAAAGTTTCCCTTTATGCCTTTTCTCGAAGAGTGGTCTTATTGTGATTCGTTTATTGAGTTTCCCGCAATTTGTACTTCGGAAAGACGGTAAACTTACAAGTGAATGTAACTCAGAAATTTTGCAACATCTTAACAGGGACCGAGAAATAAAACGTAAAAGTTTCTATGATTCTATTAAAATGGGACGTTAATAACCCTAATTATAAAATTCAAATTGTTTTCAATATGTGAATACGTTTAATTGGGCAGAAACTAATTTCCATTTCGTCGATGTAATGCTTCCTATACAACAATTTGTGTGGGCGAAGCTTAAACATGGCTGTATAATCTGTATACATCCACCCCAAAACCAAAGCGCCGAGTAAACTAACAATCAAGAAGCTCTAATACAACCTTTGATGGACGCGGGCTGACCATTAGGTCTGGCGATTGTTCGTAACAGTTAAGTAACCACAGTTGCTACAACTACTGCATAGTTGAGCCCGAAACAACTGACAGTTTGGATTTCAAATAACCGCCGGAATGAAAGATGGCATCCGAGGGATCGATCTCCAAATATTTGTTAGGGCTCTGTTTTGGAGTCGCGACGTGACGTCATAACGCATTTAGGGGCCCGCCTCGGGAAACTGACGCGGAAAATGATCATGGATTACGTTTCTGATTTTGTTTTGAATTGAAATTTCGCAGCTTTTATCGATATTGCTCAAAGGAGAATCTAATAACTATTCTAATAGAGCTTCTTTTACAATGATGGCCTCTATATTTTAAAGATAGATGAATTCATAAAACAGCTCAAATCTGTACATTTTCATTAATGCAAAGCCCGTCTCCGAGAACTCATTAGAATACTGCTCATTTAATTGTGATTAAACCTACACGACAAGGTAGACAAACAAGATTGCCACGAGCTTAAACCAAAGCCAGAGCAATGATATCAAGATGTGCTTAAATGTAATAAAGTGCGTAAATCTAGCTGGCAAAGGAAAAATTAAGTGTCTGTCTGAGAGTACGTAAACGTTGCAAATTACAACGAAAGGTACCTCCGGGGGCATCCCACTGTCTTTCCTTAAACGAATACTTAATAATACCGTTGGTTTAAGCGGCGATAAGAAAAACGTGTCCTGTGTGAGTTTATTGATATTTAAAATGCTCCATTTTCCTTGAAAGGTCAAGTTCTTGTTATTAACGTCTCTCCGGAATAGACCTTTTGACTTTGCCGATACTCATAAATTGTTTGCTTTCAATTTTTCATAACCTTATTAAATGTTTAGTTTTTTATGAAATTTGCGAAATATGAATATTATAACTATAAATTCTTGCTTAAGTCGTCACATGATGGCCGAATATACCAAAAAAAATAGATTTTTAAAGAACGTGTAAGTTTTTTGCCCTCGCCCGTCGCCCGAGCAAACTTTGTTAACAATCAATAAAAACTTGCTTTATTCTCGCCATGTACGTTCTCAACTATAAAAATTCTAGGCGCCAACAAACATTGTCTCCAATTTCGCTCACTTTCACGCTGTGAAAAATGCCAGGCGGGGTGGAATTAGTAAAGTTACCCCGGATCCCGCAAGAGTGCGCCACACATTGTCCGAATATTAAAACTCGAATTAGAGTGCTCACGTCTCTATGGGTCCATAAATGTTCTTGTTAGGCCCCGAACATTTGAGGTTATGCGGCCACATTTGATTTTAATTAACTATTCCACGTCAAGTAAATCTTTTGATAGATTTATTTATTTGGCAGTTTACTAGCATTTTGTTTATCTCAAGATAAAACTGCAAAGAACTCGAAACTTCCTTATGGTGCGTTTTCGAGCAATGCGCTTTTCCGCTATACTTATTACGAAGCAAGATAACCGCTGTCAGTTTTCTTTAGTTACGCGCCAAAGATCGCGCGATACCACCAACTTTGACCTGGTCTTGAACTATGACGTGTGCTATCTACAAAGTACTAACCCAGTCAAACAATTGAACGTTGAAGCCAGCAAAATCTATAAGTAATCGCGCGCCAACTTCAACTCAAAAGACACCTCGGAGGTTCGGCATTGATCACTGAACCGAACTTCGGTTTTGCCGTAACGTCGCCCAGGGGAGTGCCCCAAAGCTCCGTCGCTGTCCTTGTCACACGCACCAGATTACAAATAAGTAAGAAGGTAATGACGCGATAGGCCCCACAAATTGCCCGTAACAATACCGCATTAGGTCACAATCTATGTCGCAGGATACGTCATAATCTATTTTTTCGGTGGAATCCTTAGTGATTTTCTCTGACAATGGCGATCGGTTGTAGGATGGAATACATGATTGATGTATTGCTTTGTAGACTAATGACATCGGATAATTAAGGAAGACCCGTTGTGACTTACCTACTTATGAATTGATTGACCAAATTCGGTGTATTTTGAAGGATTATAAGTTACTAAGTGATTTTAGTGTATGCATATTAGACAGGAATTTTAATTAAAAATATGAAACTTTGAAATATCTTGCAATATAACTCTTAAGATATTTAAGCAGTTATTTTGCATCTAAAATGTATATTCTGATGTGCTGCCAACTGTATATTTGCTCTACACAACGCGCGGTCACCATGCCCCATGCCTGTCACATTTTTCACTCGAAAAAAGGATTGTCCAACAAACGCGGACAATTCCCACTTAAACAAATCACCACTAAACAAACGTTTCTGCAGGTAGGAATAATTCAGCGAAAGGTCACCTGTTACGGTATTCGACATCGATCATCGGGAGTGCGCTGCGCCGGCCTCCGCGTAATGTGGCCCTGGGGACCTCTGAGACCACCTCCGCTGCCAAACTCGACTTAGCCGCCTTTGTATACACGCACATTTTTCAACGCGGGTCATTCCGACCCCTGTTTACCCTTCCCCGTACCATGATACATGACATATCTAACACATCTGAAAACTTAATAAGGAATTCATAATTAATCCCCACGTACGTAATTGTACGTCACGCGTCGTGTCGACATGAATATTCACGGTGCAATTTCGTTCCGTTCAGATTTATTTTGTAAATGGGGATTTTAAAAATGCTCCTTCGGTACATTCGTGCTGTGGGCAAGGGACGCGGCGACAGCGCATCTCGCGGTGTATTGTTCGTGTCCTAACCGCCGACTTTCCATTTATTTCTCTATGAATACGTTATTACCTGCTCGCCCCCGCTTATCAAAGTTTATTTGCAGCGTGTGGGTTACTCTGTACCGGTGCTTATTCGTTATTACAGCGCCGGAGTGTTTTATTGCCGGGGTGGGGCTCAAATCGCGCACGACGCCCTTGTTTTTCGCTATTTTTCCCCACGATCTTTTCAGGATTTGAAGTTTATTTTATGTCTTTTTCTTGTTGCAGATTGAAGACGCCATGTTAATGTTCGACAAACAAACCAATAGGCACAGAGGTAAGTGGAAACATATATATTTTTATTAACACAATAGGTTCTAGACTCCCATTACCGAACAATTCTGAAAATAAATTATACAAACAAAATAATTTTGTACACGAAGTCCATCACATGCCCGTATTATTTCGGTAATCACTGTTTGTAAACGTTTCGATTGCGTGCTGGTACCCTTTACAGGTTGATATTTGACTTACAAATAAATAATTGGCTATTAGAAACGAGTCAAGATTACAAAAATGACTTTGAAAAATTTATATTTGTTCCGAAAAAAGTCGTAGCAAATAAAACAGCCGGCATTTGGTATCGAACGGCTCATCAATAACTGAATCGAAAAAAGTAAATAAATTCTTAGGGCAATAACATATATTATCGCTTGCCCGCCCGTAACTTAGAAAGCACGCACGAGCGGTGCCGTGTCACCTTGTTTTTCCGACAGTACAAAGGAATTTCCAAAGGCTTGCATGTCACACACGGAAACATATCATTTTTGTTCGCGTCTCGCCTCATTTCTCCGACCGTATTCGCCACAAAGTCGTCGCCGGTTAACTAGCAACGGATAAACACAAGCGTCGACCCTCGATGGAACGTAGCCAGATAACGTGGATATGTCACAATCTGTACCCGTTCATATCTGTCAACGCGCTCGGCAAAGAGAGTGAAGGGCAGGGGAGGTCAAACGACGCTGGCCGAAATGCGTCTCGTGCGAAGCGAAGCGAGACGTACGTTCGAGGTGGTATCGCACTAAATAAGTCCACCGATTTCGGTATTGTGCTCCCCTCGTGTTACGACTATTCCCGACTAATAAATAACAAATCGACACCCGAATAAAATATATGGTTTTCTCGTGGAGATTTCGTACTGAGGGCGAAAGGGAAAGTTCGTTTGAAACGCCCCTATTTTCAATTTTCGCCGAGCCACTTCAATTCGGCTATTTATGGAGACAGTACAGTTGTAGTGAATGGACGACCGGATAAATTTTATCCCAAACACTGAAACTGAGGCTTATGTAATCAGTTTCTTCCATTATCCCCGCACCGCGTAAGATTTTAATTAAAACCCACGAAAATCGTATCAAGGCGGGCCATCTTTTGTTGCTAACGAAGGTTCCCTTGCAACAGTTACAGCAAATACAATGTTAAATTTGCTTTTGTAATCCCCATTACACAAAAACAGGTTGACCCAAATATTCAGGCTGGGTGAAATATCGTTGCGCCGTCATTTGTGCAAGTTCGCAAAAACGAATCCTGGCTCATTGTTGGTCGAGGGAAAACCACTCTTTTTCTTATTCGCATAAGTTCGCAACTGACGTACGCATGCGTTTTTCCACTTCCAACTTTTGTGCCCTTTGCTTGTCATTTGGATGATATTTTGAAATCCCTCCGCTAGTAATTACCAGATCACGGTGGCGTGCCATATTTTGTCACGGAGAATTACTATCTTACCTTTTGTGTTGTTGTACTGAAAATTTTCCACGTTTCATGCATTATTAAATATTACGTCCAGATAAAAGCTTAAGACAAAAAACATTTGTAGTGATGCTTACGTAAATACACCAACAAATGTAATCTTCCAAGAGCTCGTGCGTCTCTCCATGCGAGAATATTCTTTTCAAAAGACGCGTATTAATTTTCCCTAAGAGATTTTGATGTGATTCAAATATAATATGTATAGGGCCATAAGCAATAATCTAATATAAATATTCCTTAGGCCGGCCGTAATACTGGCGGCCGGTTATTATCCCGGAACGTAATCAGTTGGGTCGGGTTATCCTTGCAAGAAATGTAAAAATATCCGCTGTTTATTTGTATCAAACTCGGGCAAGAGGCAACCCAAACGCGTATTCAAACTGAATATGAATGCAAACTGGCCCGGGAACGGGCGGAATGGCGAAAATCAAATTAGGTATGGCGTGAATTCTTCACGGCGACGACGGGAAAAAATTGAAATCAAATATTCATTGACTTTCAACCGGATAAGCCGGCCCGCAGTCATTTCAATACATTTTATTATCTATTTTTCGGGACCCCGCGAGGACAGACCGCCGAGATAGCGATTTCTTAGCGCCTGAATTATTAACTAAATTTCTTTCGGCTAATCAAAGGGGATCTTTTTGATTGCAATTAAATTATTCCGCGGCGGATCTCGTGGAATCTTACCTATACCTTCGTGAAAGTAATTACAAAATACACAGGGCTGAAAATGCTAATCTAGAACTATTTTTAAATTAGTCTGTGGACAAAGTTTGACAGAATTTATCAAATATTTTATATCACAAGGTCAATTTTATTCTTTACTAGCGGCCGCCCGCGACTTCGTACGCGTGGATCCCGTTTTACCCCCTTCATCTATCTTACGCGGTTTAGATTTTTTCATACAAATTTTTTTCCCGCTAACTCCCGTTCCCGCGGGAATTTTGCAATATCCTGTTGTAACTAAGCTTTAAGTTTACTAAGATACCTGCATGCCTTTCAAGCGTCTAACTTAAGCGGTTTAGATTTTTCATACAAATGTTTTTTCCCGCTAACTCCCGTCCCCGTGGGAATTTTGCAATATCCTGTTGTAACTAAGCTTTATGTTTACTAAGGTACCTGCATGACAAATTTCAAGCGTCTAACTCAAGCGGTTTAGATTTTTCATACAAAAGGATTTACCCGCTAATTCCCGTTCCCGTGGGAATTCCTAAGTATCCTATAACCTGCCCAGGAGTATGAAGAATAATTGTACCAAGTTTCGTTAAAATCCGTCAAGTAGTTTTTGTTTCTATAAGGAACATACAGACAGACAGACAGACAGACAGACAGACAGACAGACAGACAGACAGACAGACAAAAATTTTACTGATTGCATTTTTGGCATCAGTATCGATCACTAATCACCCCCTGATAGTTATTTTGAAAATATATTTCATGTACAGAATTGACCTCTCTACAGATTTATTATAAGTATAGATAAAACTTTTCTTTCAGCTGAAACGAACGAAAACTTTTCCGCCCATTTATCGAAAAGTCAGCCTTAACCTATTTAGATTTTAAACGTACTAACCTAATAATCATCGGGTAATAATTATATTACCAAAATTATTAATAACCGCACAATAGGAAAGTCCAATAAATCCCGCGGACTTGTGTAAATAATTCCGTGTGAACGTTTAAACCTCCTCCATAATGGGTATATTTAGACCATAAATTACATGTTGAATGGGGACTTAATTCAAACGGTGATTTTTGTGTAAAGCTGTTGAATCCGTGAAAATAAAAAAACCTTTTAGCTTTTTCAGTACATTAAATATGCGCGAATAATGCGTTTAATAGCACCCTTTACTTTTATTTACGACCTTTGTCCGGTTGCAAAAAATAATAACGGTGACCCCTAATTTTTTCCTATTGTCTCGCTTCAAATATTTTTTAAATTAATTCCTAATACTTTTGCGGCCAGATGCAAAATTTCATCTCAGCTCTTATTTAAACAGATTGAACAATATAGGTCGAATATACAGACTTATAGCACCACTTTTTTTAGAGTAGACTGAACGTGTACATTGAATATACTCGTAAGAACTTATTGCGACCGAATAAGGAAACATCAGGGCATACATAAAACATGTCTGCCATACAGCTCCGTAATCAACAAGCCGTTACCAAGGGTCGCTCACGTTCGTTTGCCATTCAAAGTGTCAACCGAGCTTGAAGCAAATGCCATTAGGTACCTACGGAAAGGTAACGCGACGTGTGAGAGACGAATTCATAAATATTAAACAACAAAAAAACTAGTGGCAAATCTCGGTGGGATCCATTTGGCCGTGTCCTACGCGCGCCATAGGGATACATTTATCCGAATGCGTGATTCTGTGAAAATTTCACCTCTTACACGCCTAAAGGCATGTTCACATTGCCATAAAGTTACATTCTATATCAACATAGTAAGGCTGTGTGTAAAATTCAAAAATAAACAAATTACGGTTTACTATGTCTAACGATCTAAAGTAGATTAATCCAATTTTCTTCTCTTGCTTGTCAGCATCTTAAAGCCTGAAAGTTAAAGAGAAATATTGAGGTCTAAGATTTCCAATTAATCCAATATTGTAAAGATACACTTCAGTCCTCTTGATTAAAAAAAACGAAGTTGCAAAAAATTGCTCATTAAAACCAACCTGCTGAGCACAGACACCCAAACCCACTTTGCATATCGCCGCTCCATCTTATACTGAGTGCTTCGCGTCTTCAAAGAACTTGTCTACTCCATCGGCTATCAGGCATGGCTTGTGAACTTGTGATTAATCTCAGAATTCTTTTTGATTTACTATCCATAGACATATTTGCAGAATAATGCGTGATCTAACTAGAGTTGTGTCAACGCGCATTGTGAAAATCCACTTAACAATCTTTGTTTAATCTTTGACAGAATTTTGTAATGCATATTAATTTGTAATTTTTAGGAAGATAATAATAGATAATATAACTTGTACTTAATAATATAGGCATAGTCATACCTACATGTGAATACACACGTCGACATAAATCTATGACTTCAAAATATTTGCCTCTAACAATGTTTGAAGTCGCATTCGCAGCTAAAGTTCACTACGCGAAATGTCAGGCCGTCGTCCAATTTGATTAAAATCACTCGATGATGATTGAATATTTCAAACCCTGAAACGCGCGGCAAACGTAAAGCCTAAAAGCGTTAAATGCGCGTAGCAGAAGCCTAAAAGCGTTATCTACATATATCTCATTCGTTCCTGATGTGCGAAGGTTCCTGTCGCGTGAATCATGGATGACGATCGTTCGACTTCCATAAAACTTGAAGTCGCAAAGGGCGTATGGTTACGTTTTAAGCTTCACCCTCACGTGATTTTGTACCTTTTATAGCACTTTGATGTTGGGGGAACAGGCGTGGTTGATTGATCAATGCAAATACTTATTGATCCTTCACAACTTTGCCAACGAATTTCAATTCGATTCTGTATTTTGATTGTTATATCACTTAATCAAACTAGAGAGTTTAGCTTGATTATTAAAATATATTTCAATTAATCACTAATTAAACGTTCCAAAGAAAACAATACATACTTTCCTCATTAAGTTTATTAATACATCTTACAAAGTTAATACTCCATAGCTTCTTAAGAGCTTTTCTAAGAATCTTGAGGATGCCGTTTCTGTAAAATTTATAATAAACCTTGCCTTTAATGCCGTTAATCATTTATTACCTCTCTCTATCTTTGTTTAATTAATTGTACAGTTCAATAAAATCAGGAGAAAGCTATTTTTGTTCATGTCTAGGCTTCTAATACTGGCAAAGCTCCTGAAGAACAGCTCTCAGACGGTGTAAAGCGTGCAAATTTCTTGGGAGGTTGAAACAAAGGAAATTGAACTCTAAGTGTGTGGAACAAGAGCCGAGGGCAGTACTGAGCGTATTTACACAGTGCTAAGTGGCGGTATGCGACCGCCTTTCCCGGAGGGTCTGAGGAACGGGGTTTAGATGCATCTTACGGGAAACCAAGAGCCTCGGTAATAATACGTGTATTACAATTAATTCACTTTGAAATAAGCGACTGGGAATAGTCTAGCGAATTGAGGGAACTGGTTGAGCGTGTATTTTGATAAAGTTGTTTATCGCATGATTCTAAAAATGTACGATTAAGGCCTGATTTTTCAATAGCCGGATAACTTTTAACTGAAGAGTAAGTTTGGCATATTGACAGTGACAGTATGGGAAATATGTCAAAATGACAAAGTTATTCTTCAGTTAAAAGTTATCTGACGATTGAAAAATCAGCCCTAAGACGAAAAAAAGAAGAGTATTATTAGAAATAAAGTAATTTCTTATACAAAATCGATATTGACAACACAAATTGAGGCTTTGCTTTGTCATATGTTTTATTACTTTGTGGCACTCTAAAAACCAAATGCGTGGGCCGATTTCAATCACTCGCCCGTCAATCGATTCATCATAATCTCGTGAGTGTCACCCGAAGACATTATTCAAATTTATTAATGCGAATCATTTCTCCTAGTATTTAAGTATCTTAATTTGTAAGTCTAGATATTAGCACGTTACTACCTTGTTTAATATGCCACGCAATTTTGTATACCCATTCTTATAAGATACATCATACAAGAATGCGTGGTAAATTCAGTGAACTGCTCCTGAATCAAATGTACCTACTACTGCTTTTTCTATTTATTCATATTAACCGGCAGACAGTGGTGACTGAGTTTGTTGCGGCGCTTCTTCTCAGCACTTGCCAAATGTTGGTCTCGAAGCGCTGGTAGGGTAAAAAGATTATGAGACATGTAGAGGCTCCTTAAGAGCAAAATGACGATTTGTAAGAACTATTTATTAGTCTAAACAAATAAAGAAATTTTGACTTTGACTTTGACATTATCAGTAACCAAAAATCAATATACCAACAACCAGACGCCATAAATAAAATTGACATAAAAACGCCTATGTTCTCTCAATTTTTATCGGATAGTGCTTCAACACCGCCAAACACCAACACGGCTCTTTACTTGAGCGCTGTCAAACAATAAACTGCTATTTTTCAAGCGCTCGGTAGGTGATTATTCTGTGGTCCCGCGCTACCGCGCATATCCATGCAGCGAGATGCACTCGGCGGCTCTAGGGACCGCACTCAGCCGATGTTTTGCTGTCAACCAATCTCTGATAAACGTATCTGAGATAGGGTTTTGGATTGTGGGAATGCTTTGGTGATAGGTTCGCGGAAAATGTTAGGAATTTGAGAGCTTGAGAATATTTAAAAACGAAATGCTACGTTCCCGGAATATGTTATAAGTGGATACTTTGATTTTGTTGATGACAAAGTTTAACTGCAAGCAATTTGATTGGTCATTTATTGGCCAACTCAATTGACTAAAGATTTATTGATTTCGCTAAAATTACCATTGTAAAGATTTCACTGACTGCAATTTCATCACAAGTGTTCAACAAAGTAATTAACCGATAGAAAATAATGACATCTGCAAAGAGAAAAACCAAAACACACACGAAAAGTCAAATAATAATCTCATGAGACACAATCGCAGCTATTCAGAGCTGCGCCCATACATTGCGACCCTCAATGCGCCCAATAACTCCGCTGGTAGCAACAACAATGGCTCTTTAAGAACCAATAGCGATAAATCGAAGTACGGGAATTGATCGTCAATGGGGCATTAGAAGCTAACACCACCACAATATACATTAAGAGTATGTTTTAGCGAATCACTTCCTGCTGAAGCGGCACACAAAAAAGTAGTGAGAGCAGGAAATGACACAGGCGAAACCATTCACTACCTCCTTACGCTAAGGTAAATAAGTGCCAAAGATTGAAAAGTCATTCTTGTAAATGCAAGGTCACAAAAGGACAATAACCTTCTAAAAATAAGGCCTTTGTACAGGCTTTCGATCAATGTTTGTTTTGACAAGTTCCAAGTTTGTTTCGAGCCTAAAATAAAAGTTCTGAAGTTGGCGTCTTCACCTTAGTAAAAAGTTGCTTTCTTACGTAATTCATTAAAGGAATTGAAGGATGGTTTATTAAAATACCAAAAACCTAAGTTCCATTATGCTGGATGCCTTTGATGATTAAGGATATAGGTATTTACTGATAAAAATTTAATTGACTCAATTCCAGTAAAGTTAACGGATTCTTCTTTCCTCTGAATTACAAACTTTGGCAAACTTTTAACTGCAAACCTTCGTTTTAATACACTGATAAAACACTTCATTATTACAAGTGCCTGTACATAATTGTAAAAGCATTCGATTCACGTTATTTACAATTTAACCTTTCACGTTTTACATTGTTATTGCGTGTATGATAATAACATGTCATTCGATCCACAATCGCTTCCATCGGTCGCTGTTATTATCTACTTTTGTAGGCGTCTTGTCAACGAGTGCTCATTGATTCGCTTCATGCTTTATAATCGTTTCGAATGGGTACGTCATTATTTGTCATGCTATTGTTAAATACGAGCATATTTAAGTGACGACACATAGTGGAATGTAGATTGGAAAATGAACTCAACGCGAAGCGCAACACACACAATAAAAAATACATACTTAACAAGATTACGGACTAAGAGTCTGTAGACAGAAATTATTAAGAACAGTTTTAAAAAATACGATCATGATTATTAAAATGTAAGCCTGCCTATGTATCTGTCCTTAAAGACAGTCCTCAACGAAGGACTGGCCTCAAGATTATTAAGGACAGTCAAATGTTTTGACAGGGATATTTAAAATTTTGAAGCGAACTATGTTAAAATACAAACTTAGATATTAAAATTGATTCAATCAATTTAATATTAGACATTTTCAAAAGCTGAAGAGATCAAAGTAAAATCATTGTTATCGTTCCAATAAGATTTCAATTTCAAAATATTTCTATTTCTATTTTATTTTTATTCAGTTAATTTAAAAATCACAGATCTCTAAATGTCTTGAGATGAAAACATTTTCTTTGTTTCTCATTAACATAAAATAAACTTGCGAAATCAAATCCCCAAAACTTTTAAACCTAACACAATGATCCTAACAAAGAAAGCTCCAAAACTTTACATTGCGAACAATATGACTGTAAATTTCGTTTCGTGCTAATCCGTGTAAGGTGAACTTAATGTATAGACGAAGTGGTTGCATGAATACAAATTACCTTGTAAAGCAAAGAAGACAAATACTAACTAAATCTTCACCGGGATCTGACATGATTGTGTTATTAAGTAACGCGCTGTTTCGAATAGAACGAGCAGCACACGAAGCTGGAATAAGTTTGAGCAATAAATAAATTGATATTGCAAGCACGCACTCGATAGAAATCGAAAAATATTCTTGATTTTATCACACACTTTATTAGTGTGATTTGTAAAAAAAAACTTCGTAATCTATTGGCAATGGTCTTCTATCCTTAGCCTATTTGTTTATGGAACTATATTTTTTTTTTTAATTATCTACAAAGTTTACTGAATAAAAGAAAAAATAATTAATTGTACGCACTCTATAGAATTTAAAAAAAGTTTGCTTCAAAGTAAGATATTTATAAATTATTCTTATTTACCATTTTAGGCTTTTAAACAAGTTAATTTTCAATATTAATAATAACTTTAAAAAAAATACTAATAACTCCAAGTCCTACATACTCGTAAAATATAAATTACAAGTGACTACGCTTGTCTCAAGTAAGAGCGCACACTTGTATCTGCCAATATTCTTGTAAATTTACAAAATCGCTTGTTTTCACACGGGCTGTGGAGACATGGCATTAGCGAACTTCTGTGTCTACATACACGGTGTAAATAGGAGTAAACCGCTTTAAGGAGAGCTCGGCAACTTAACAATATTAATAACTTTATGCATTTCGCGCGAAACTGTAGCAAAAGTTACGTAAATGCAAGAGATAGTGTTACTTCGGAGATTTTTTACGTGAAAATGCAGTCATTTTCGTATAAAATGTTCACTGGATTCTAATTTTGTAAAACCTATCAGTAAAACCTGAGAAACGAAGAAAATAGTTTCGATTATACAAATAGGTAAACTTAATATGCTATAAAATGTATTATAACACCAACCGCGTGATATATGGTAAGCCATTGTAATACCAAAATTCCCAAACTACTGAATTACTTAAGTTTTGTTTGAAAGCGCGTAAGTCCTCTATCGTATTAACACGTTCACTTGAGCGCGAGATATCCAGCTTGTTTTAGTTCTATTAAAGGATTCCTCGCATAATTATCACAAAGCGACTTACTACGCACCCATTTATTAACCATCTTAATTACTAAGGCCAAGTTAATTATACCGAGTAAAACTTAACGCCTAAAGAGCGTTATCCCATTAATTTAGTAAGTCGCTTCCGCGGAAATCTCTTTATGTCACTCTCTGTGCGATATCGCTAAAGTTTCTCAGATGATTTCAAACGGTACCTTTAATGTCCTTAACTTTTTCTTTAATAAAATTATGGAAAAAATCTCCGGCTACTTTGAACAATTACTTTTATTTATGACCCTCAATATATTACTGTCGCCAGAATTAAGGCAACGTTGGCGCAGAGGCCTGATATATTTTTATTCTTTGTAAGGATTTTGAGCGATGCTCAAAGAGGAATGCAAACTTTTAAAAACAAACGTTGTCTTTTCTTTTGGTTTGTTGGGGAGTTGTTGTTGTAATTTAGTCGTTAAAAACCCGGCACGCGAATTCGCGGCAGTGGTAGCGGTGGTGAAATGAATAGCCTATATTATTCTGTGGCATTACAGGTGTTTGGACAATGAGAACGCGGGCAGAGGCCTATCTCATTACGGCCCTGACCGCAGCTGAGTAATGACGCGCGGCTCAGCGAGTCACGCTAGCGGCGCGTTTGCGACCAGCCTTTTGTGGTTTACTCTAAATAACATAATATCTCAGCATCTATAGCACTTATTCAAATAGGTTTGCCAGCTATTACTGGGTTTATTCGAATGTATTTGCTTTTATCTTCTAAATTCTAATAGCTAAGAATATAATTGTTATGAACATGCACCTATAAGTCACGACAATTTCTTTTACTATTTTGACAACTACGAACATCAAATCATAACCGTAGCTTAATAAATTAATATTTAAAAATAATTGTATAGTCATATTAAACGCCGAATCGAGAGACATCACATTTTTCAATACACTATTTTAAAAGCTATTCGGAATCAGATAGGTAAATGTTTATACAGTTTAATAGCACATTTAAAATAAACCAGCTTCACTCCTATCAGGGGAATAAGCTTTGATAACGTTGCATTAAATGAAACGCAGCAAATTGGACCACTCGTAAATTCCGAAAGCTCTACTGCAGAATTTCAATCGGCTAGGATGCGGGCAGGTGTGGTCACGCCGTTTTACCTACAGCACAATTGCAATCAGCCTAATATGTTGAACAGTAGGTCCATCTCATTATCATGTGCGACCACAGGAGAATGATGGCGCAACGTTCGCGCGTTTTGTCCGTGGTCGATTTAATGCCGACGACAAATTGTGTGTTTGCCGCCGGAGATCATTCCCGCTGAGAATAAATCGACTGATTACTTTTACAGGTTAATTGTTTACGAAAAACGATTCGTTGTTCTGCAATTCGAAGTATTAAAGAGTTAATTGTGATGTTTCTTTACGAAATTAAGCGGTATTGTTTTACAGTCGCAAGTGCGGGAAACTGAAGCCGTATAAGGCGTTTGCGTTAAGTTTTCTTATTGTTTGGCCAATCAAAGGTGTGCCAGTGGAGTTTCCTTTTGTATTTCATAATAAATGAGCATCTGAACTCTGGCATGACTTTTCATGTAAAAATAAATACCAATAACTCCGTTGTACTTATGCCGAACAATATTTCTGACGGAAACCCTTCCCAAAAGAGGAATATTCAAAAAGTTCGCAATTACACCCTTGCGGGAGCGAACTAACTCTTGTTCCTATCCTCTTAACAGGAAAATAATCTGTAACCTCCCACGATAACGCGATTTTTGTGTAACAACCTCGAGTCGCGCCTACCCTCGGCTAGCCCGAGGCTGGAAATCCCCGTACTGTCAGTCTGCTAAGGATTCGGAGTAATATACATTTTCTCGTGTTGAAATTACGCCGTATTTCGCTCATGCAACATAAAATCGGCGTAAAGGCGGCGCCCATGAACGGCGCGATCCTATAGCCTTTATTTAGTTGACTCCAATGTAACAATCCACCGGAAGTTTTACTGTCAACAGTTTCGCCAGCCGTTTCATAAGCGCGCCGCACTAAAGTGCAAGGGCTGCCCCTAATACAAATGCGATAGCTAATCAAGAACAACACCGTAACTTTTATACCTAAAAATCGAATGGACTTTTCCATTTTCACTTTCTTAACTGTCTCCAACTCCATGGAATCATCAATCTTAGTTTAGTTGAATATTTTTATGATAAAACAACATACAACTCATAAGCGCAACAGGATTGTAAATACTATGAGATTCACTGAACAGTTTTGTTGTTTTGCATGCATTTTCATTTCATCTATAGGTAGGCAAGCACACATTCAGTTTCCTCAATGAAACTAACAATGTGGCAATCTAGACAAAGCTGGAGGAGAAACACGAAATAAAAGCAGTTAGTGCGTGCTCCTAAATTTCCAAACTAATGAGTGCGGATCAGCCCTACCCGCAGTATAACGCAATGCACCTCGCGTATAAGACAAATTCGTTCGCCGCGTGATACACTGCGCTCTCCTAAAACAACTTGTTCACTTCAAAACGGAGAAATGTTTCCGAGTTTTAACCTTTTAAATTGTTACCTTGTTAGTTTGTTGCGGCGACTCGAGCTAAGATGTTGAGGTTCTTTATTTAATGGCTTATTGCATTATTCAAGTCGTGTTGGATAACAAGTTCGTGTGGACGCTAATTGATAGAGTGTAACTTGTAACTTCCTGCTAGGATCGCTTTTGATATTTTTGTAAAGTATGCCATAAAATGCAATTTGAACATATCTAGAATGTTTTGAATTATCGGAGGATAGTGGAGAGACATAAACGTGATTTTTTAAATCACAATTTGGCATAACGCGAGGCATCTAATACCTAATGCACCACAGATACGATCTCTATCCACGAGTATCTGGATACGAGTACTTTTCAGGTCACGAATATCAATAATGCATTTAAAATTATACTTTAAATAATAACCACGTTAATTAAAACAAAAGAGACATACCAACCCAGGGATGAATGATCAAAGTTAATTGCACGAAAAAAACGACCCTTTCGCTGGTAACGAAAGAACATTGCAATAATTTAAATCAGCTATGAAAAGAATTGTCTTCGCATCCAGTACTGTAATTATTTCCCGTTATTCAGTTTCAATCACACATCTGAAACCTTCGTTCACGTTACATTCAATTACAATCTTTGTTGTTAAATTTTGAGGGTTCTTTTTTAATAAGTTCACGAGAATTGTGTACCTGTTTAAATTGTAAAATATGATTGAATTTTTTATTCAAAATAATTATTATTTATGACACTGAAATACATTCGGTGATAGTTACGCTCTTATTTACAAACATTACTATGAGGTCTCACAGTGCGCGTGGACGCACATGGTGACACACGAATCAATCACATAGATCTATTCAACACAGCGTCATTCGATTTTCTGCTTCACTTAAGCAAGCATCGTTTGTGAATACGGACGTTAGCATCATTGACACATTTACTAAACTGTTTAAAAATTGTCAGCCATAAAAAGTACCTATATCGTTCGCTTTTTGTTTCCATTAGACTTGAGCGGGTAACCTAATTAAGAGACCCGAACCCTGAGTTTAATCGTTGGAAAATTATATACAAATGCTGTATGGACTAGATATGTATGCCACTAAATTTCAGTTAAAGCATTTAGGCAACAGGTGCCGTCAATGAGCGGTCGTGGTGATCATGCTCCCTGTTACAAATAGGCCGTAACTGTCTCCTACTAGAGCAATTGGTTTAAAGTTGCTGTAACTAAGTATATTATGAGAACACACGACGCATGTGTAGGTGGAACCGGCTCGAATTTATGCCCCTATTTCTATGTCGTTTCGAAACAATAATCATCTCTTAAACGACAAAGTTTGAGACATAAATTTGGAATTAACGGCTGTGAATAGTGTACAGATCTTCTTAACTATTAAATGATTTTAAGATCTCTGTTAATAAAACTATTTTTTGATTGTTTCGCAAATAGGTAACTACCTAATTATATGTGGAAATCACTTAAACAGAAATTACAAGGACTAAGCAAATAATTAGGTAATCCACGACGTTTCAATTATGTAAACATTGGGCATTGACCTGTGATAATTATTAAGTACACATTAATTATGAATATTAACCAAATCACCGATCTAATTGACAGAGTTCAACCACACACAATGGCATCATTATTAAATGTGACAGTTAAAACAATAACATGCTTTTAACTCGCATTAATAAATAAAATTTTCATTCAAATGTGTCTATTTATGATATCGACGGTAATGACGTTAATAATAGATTAATGGCGATCGCAGAAACTGTGACCGATAATTACTCCGAACGCCGAGGGTAAGCACCCGGCCAAAACATTGATCGAACGACCGCAAAATATTAATATACCATTTTAAACATATCATTCATTAAAACAATTTTAATTAACTAGATTTCATCGGGTGCGGCCTCGTGAAAGCCTTCAACATAATTTAAATACGCACTTAATGTGCAGTGACAGGACCCGCAGACTGCAACGGGTCACGACAGTGAAAAATGTTGTGACACTAGCAGCCTGCGTTTGATTCACTTGTCAATTATATGTCGCGAGCGATCTGATGCGAATTTACTCAGTCGCTCGCGAATATACGCTGTTCAATCGGAAATTTGCATCGAAAAACATAGGTAAGCACGAGTATTTGAGTTTACAGTAGCTCGGCAGTTCTCGCGAGCGGAATCGAGTTTGGGTCGGGCTCGCGTCGCCATGCGTAATTTGTCGTTTTAATTTTTCAATGGACGTAACCAACCGATGGCATCCCCCGGAATTCGGCGCTACTGCATAAATTACGTTTCCCGGATTAAATCTCGCGTTCCCTGAGAATTTTTGAACTTTTTTCAATGAAAAAGTAATTAGTTTCAGGAGTCGTAATTACGGTGCATACGTCGCCAAATGAATTTATGATGCTTTTTTCCAATTTTATTTTCAGTTACGTCACCGCCTACCGAGGTGCTATAAATAAATTTGAAATACAACTACTTCTAGCGTAAAAATTGCATTCGGTGCGGGGTTATTAAATTTTTTCTGTCATGCAGTTCATGTACCTTCGTGAATTTTGCTTTGCATAAATAGATTGGATTTTATAGCTGATGTAGAGTTTTTGTTCAAGGCTTTAGGGACATGTTCAGTGTTCACTACACCAAACACCTAATTTGCGAATACGCAGAAAACTCGTTGCAGACGCATCCATTAGAATGAGCAGAGTGCAGAACTAATGCATGTATATTAGAAGTTGGGATAGAGTTATACGAAGTGATGTCCATAAATTGAGACAGGGCAGGACACGCAACGAATGTGTGCGCCTCCTAGATTTATACGTTCGTCTACGCTGGCTCGCACACTCGTAGACGAAATTATTACTGGCCACTAGAGCAGAGAAAAACTCTTTATGTATTGCCTTAATTTTGCGATAAACTGTACGTCCTATATTATTATATCTAGAAAATGTTTATGGGAAGAATGATTACAGTCTGTTTCTGTCCTAATGTGACCGAAAAGCAAGAGCTAAGGTTACAAAAGGTTGAAACTTTTTAGTGCTTTCAGCAAAAAGCTAAAATATTATTGTGATTTTGAAAAACGAATTTCTAAAAAATCCGATTATTTTAAATCACAGCAATGGAGAGATGTGATGTGTCAATCGAGAATTAATTTAAACTTTGCTGGCCAAAGCGAGCAGCGTACGACCCGAGGGACCAAACCAGCATCAAATCGAATAGAAGGTTATAATTGACTGGCACCAAGCTAACAACAACCTAACAGGCACGCCGCGATTTGCTGATATGGACTTTACACAGTTACTTATAAGGGCTGAAATACTTTCGAATGTGGATCGGCCTCAGATCATTTTTCTTTGGAGACAAATAAGTTGGTATCACCAGAGTCTAACGCTCACTTAGTAGGTGCTTCACAAAAGTAATTTGCGAGTCTCGTGGCCGATCGTTTAGATATTCGCATTTGCATAGTTAATTAACGTTTTCACATATTATTATCCGTGTTCTGAAAATTTCATCGGGCAGTAGCTAAGTGGATTTGTTGGCGATATAACGAGAAGTTAATCATATACTCAGGTAGTCGATAATAGCTGAAGCCGTTATGTATACGGTGTATTGTCAGGTGATGGCCATTGCTCAGAAAGATATAGAAAACACTTGTTTTGATCAAAAAATTCAATACAATGATTTACAAAAACCACAATATTTTTCAAAATAAAATTTGATTTGCAAACTACATTCACCGGACAACATTATAGTATCAAAATCAGTGTCAATACTTTTATAAACTCTACATAAATCTATAAATGAAAGAGTTCACCGAGTCTACTTCTCTTATAAAGGCAGGGAGGTGTGAATTAACCCCCCTTTGTTTCATTAACGATGACGTTTCGCTGACATTTGTATTGTCGTCAGAAATACGGTGAATTTTTACCGCAGTACGTAAACATTGTGCGTTCAATTAGCGTCCCCAATCTAGTTTGAGGGAATAAAAAGTAATGGCATATTTCCATACAACGGCAAAGTTGATAATTGTTTTTGTTACTGAAAAAACGTGCGTCAATGTTTTTATGGAGTTCTTGGTATGCACTTTCTAGTTGGGTATTAGTATTTTAATTGCAAAATTGACTAATCTTGTTTTACATTATAAATTCATCATCACCATTTCCAATGTGTAGTTATTTAGATTCGAGCACACTTGCTTTTATTTGAATTATCATAAGTGGCTTGACCGACACTATATCTTTGAAAGGAGCCATAGTCATATCGTAAGATTATGTTGATTTACAAATTGGTTATGTGCCATGCATTCAAAAAACTTTCCCCGCAACAAATGACCAAATGATCTACGCTACACTTAGGCTGAGTTGCACCACCTAACTTTAACAGTAACTATTACGATAACCGGTGTATTTTGTATGGAGTTTGACAGACTTTTGACGTTTGTCAAAGTTAAAATAAGATGGTGCAACCCAGCCTTAACTTCTTTAATCCTACTTTCATGTCATGTTGACCCAACTTGAGGCGACGTGCGAAGTTGCCTTAAGCCTTCACCCCAACGCCTATTCACCTGGTGGCAAATTAAAAACGCCAATCAGCATGGTAGATCTTCATAAAAACTTTAATTTGTTTTTTTTTTCATTAATCAACAAATATTTCTCCTGAACAAATGATCAAATGATCGCTACGATACATTTCTTCAATCCTGCTGTCATGTCATGTTATTGTTGACCCATCGCCTTGAGTCGACGTGCGAAGGCGCCTTAAGCCTTCACCCCAACGCCTATTCATCTGGTGGCAAATTAAAAACGTCAATCAGCATAGTAGTTCTCTATAAAAGGTTAAATTTGTTAGTTTCTTTCATTAATCAACAAATATTTCTCCTGAACAAATGATCAAATGATCGCTACGATTCATTTCTTCAATCCTACTGTCATGTCATGTTGACCCACCGTCTTGGGGCGACGTGCGAAGGCGCCTTAAGCCTTCACCCCAACGCTTATTCATCTGGTGGCAAATTAAAAACGTCAATCAGCATAGTAGTTCTCTATAAAAGGTTAAATTTGTTAGTTTCTTTCATTAATCAACAAATATTTCTCCTGAACAAATGATCAAATGATCGCTACGATTCATTTCTTCAATCCTACTGTCATGTCATGTTGACCCACCGACTTGGGGCGACGTGCGAAGGCGCCTTAAGCCTTCACCCCAACGCCTATTCACCTGGTGGCAAATTAAAAACGTCAATCAGCATAGTAGCTATTACTGATAAATCACCAGTGCCATTATTTCTGGCTATTAATTGCGTTTGCCTTAATTGAGTTCATTCATTCGCGTTTTCACAGTAAGAAAATTAATGAAGTAACCGTTTCGACCGATATAAATAAAATACGCAATCAAATGTATGATCGGTGATTCTACGAAGTGAGTTCTAACCGGTCTTTAGAATTCTTCTGATTTTTCGGAATTCCTAATATAAAGATGAAATAATATTATTATAACAAACATCAGTACGAATCCGAAATCTTTCTCGATAATTAACTTTAAAAAAAAATAAAACCGACTTCAAATGCGTGAACACAAAAAAAAACTAAAAATTAAAAATATTGCGTATAAAAAAGTTCATCCCCAATTTTCCACCCTTGGGGGTGAAGTATTTTCTTCAAATTCGCATGAAACCACCCTTTTGATAATACCTATTCAACAAAAAAATAATCAGTCAAATTGATTTATAATCGGCGGAGATATTGCGTATAAAAAAGTTCATCCCCAATTTTCCACCCTTGGGGGTTGTTTTTTCTATTATTAAATTTAAATGGGACCACCCTTGAGGTATTACCTATACGCCGAAAAAAGATTTGTTCAAATCGGTTCATAATTGGCGGAGTTATCGCGTAACAAACATAGAAAAAAAAAAAAACATACGGGTCGAATTGAGAACCTCCTCCTTTTTTGAAGTCGGTTGAAAATGACTGTACCTTTTCTTGTAACACGTATGAGTACATTTTAAAGGAATACTTAGAATTACAAATTTATTTTATGTTACGTACCTACTAATTAAACAAATTGTTTGGTAACTCTTTGCTATCCAGAAATAGTTTGGACCTTTGGAACTAACTATAAAGCCAGCCAACAATATTTTGGCTTTAATATCTTGATAATGGCAGACAAGCTTTCAATCATCCCAAAAAGTTTTGAGACCATTATAATACTCGTATATTGTAATCAAACTTTCAATTACGGAAGTATGATAATATACATACATATTATAATAGGCATATTTCAGGCTTCAAAACAAATATTTTCCTCTTAAATTTAAATCCAAACAAACACTTTGAAACGTAAATAAAAGACAACGCATTTTCATCAATAAAACAACAATACGAGACCCTAAAACGGTTTTTTTATAGCAACAATACATCAAAGTGTGTAATATGAATATTTGAATAATGCGAATTAACATTCACTTTGTAAAATACCCTCGTAATCATTTCTAACAATAGCCGGTGGCGGTTTTGATGTCCGCCCGGGTCCCGATTAATTTTTTCTTTAATAAAAAAATATGGAAAAAATATATTTACCCTCAAGAAAAGGTTGCGAATTCAAAATATTGTAGACACTTCAGATTTATGTGCGAGCTTAGTCGTTTCGAGCTGATATAAAATTTTATTAAATATTATATAACGTTGTGAAACTACTCGTAAAGGGAAAATATTACTTAAAGCAATCATAGGAGGCTGTGAATTTGAAGTTTTAAACGTTTTAAAGGCAATCTTTTATTTAGATTTCATTTGTGCACAATTTAATTCTTTGAATAAGGTTTAAACCTTGATATTAGGTTTAAGACCTGACTGGAACACTTTGTAAAGGGTTTTTAAAATATTTTATAGTGCTTTTTGTCACAAGACTGGGAAAAATACATTCAAGGGGATCTGGCTTAGTATAATCTGTACGGCACAAACTCTATGCAGCGCCGGCTCTACATTATAATTTGAAATGAATAAGCATTGTTTTATGTTTAAGTGAATAACTCTATATAGAATTTTCCTTTTTAGAAACATGACAATGTGATACATTTCCAAGGGAACTTAGTAATAATTTAAAAAACAATTGAAGCTCCATAATTTTATCGACCTCAAAATTACAGTACAAATTACAATTATTAATAGTTATTAGCTCTACATTCCACATATCATTTAAATAATCGATCGTTGGCAGTGAATATTAAATCCACACTAATACCGCTATTACCACGTTACCCACACATTCGTACAAACGTCAAGTTGGCAACATAATCCCGTGGGTTGTCAGACAACGATACCGGGAATGACAACGTCGCGCCGGGAACTCCCAGGGTACCAGGTTCAAACTGTTATTACTATTATTATTAATATAATAACGGGAACCGATTTAATACCTTATATTGCCAGTGTACCTGTTTTAATAGTCATTGCTTTTGTTCTGAAATGACCACCAGATGACCACCACACACGCATTTAATTATGGAATTTTAAACAAATGACGACTCCTTTTTAGAACAGGTTAGTGTATGTAGTCAATTGTTTTTTTTATTTTTCGAACACGAGTTCGGTTTTTAAAATTGGAAACATTCTAGAATGAATTCTAAATTTGAAAAAAATAAACAAACTCGGCGTTCAGCAGAGCGGCTACACGTAGTGAATCTTTTAAGTGGCCTGCGTTTCACGACTTAAGCACCTATTTCCGTAACAACTTTAAAGTCATCAGTTTAAAAATCCGATCGTGAGGTGCGCGCCGCTCAGGCGAGCCATTAAACATTTATGCCTGCGAAGATAACGTCTATAGTCTCCTTTTTGTGTACTACACGGTTTTACGGCACTTTTATTGTTACTGATCTGATCAGTACCATTCCCACTTACCTACTTCTATTGCAAACAATTCTCGATTACAATGATCGATTGTGCCAATCGAGAGCGAGCCTAAAAATAGTCTATATTATTTTCCCTCTAGATACTCCATAATGAATACATTGTTCATACTCGATATTGATTAAACCCTCATCCCATTATACTCAAGCTTTGCGTTAATAAACAAGTATAGCGTAGACACTCGTTATTATAATATGATGAGGTTGCGCCTTGCGTCGTAAAAAAACGCTGACGGCATGCCTCGGCGAGAAGGGTTGATGCTTAATTGCTATTTATTTTGGGATTTAGGATCCTATTTAAATATGCGAGCTATTTAGCCAGACTTCATATCTGCTTTTCGCAAAGCGCTTTAACTTGTTGCCAAACAAAAAGAACATTTTTGTTTCACCTGACCAAATTCCAGATTAAACCTTTTTAACTTCATGTAACGAAATGCGGCTGTGTATGTCAATAGGGACAACCGCTATTGTATTACATCAGTATTCCTCCCATTCTTAGGGTAAAAGTGGACGGATAACAAACAACACAAAAGGCGAAATAATGAATAGTCCAGAAAAACGGCGCGGCACTCGTTATGAGCCACATGCATAAATGATACGGCGAATCTGACAAATGGCACGGCAGAGTATAACAATGCTAGTGCCTCCAAGTGGCCGTTCAATTATGCAAATAGACTGCGCGATGTTCGTCCGGCAATAATAAAACTGTTTAACAGCTGACGAGCGCCGCCCGCTCAAACATTCTCGTATTCATTCAGGCCTAAGCAATAAAAAACAGGTACATCACTCGTATGACGAAACGTCCGCGCTCATATTAAATTAGACCGCCCCTGGTCATCCACTTTATTTTTATTTGAATCCCATGAAAATATGGAGCGTGTTTGCTCGTTCACGTTTGGGGACTGCGACTCGCCACCGTTTTATTCGCAAGTCAATGTTTATGAATTAGTTAATAAACGCGCCGGCTCGCCACTGTTACCTCTGCAATTTGAGCGAAAAAATTTTGCGACAAACTTCCATTTGTCTGACTGGAGCCGTAACTGTTATCGCTAATTATCCGGAGTGGGTTGTTCGAGTCGAATAAAAAGTAATCCGATAGTAATTTGGATAAAAGAGTCTCTTTTTACGAGGTCTCGGGTCTTGATTGGCGCTGGTGTCGTCTTTAGGGGGGGCTATCATGCAAGCGGCACATAAACGGGTCGTGTGTTGCAAGACTGTCCACAAGCTAACACTGTTGTGTATTTTAACAATATTTCGAATATTTTGCGCGTCTGATCCATGAATTGGATAATTACGCAAGGATTAATAACGGACGATATTAATAATGTAAATTATGAGTTTATTATACGAGAACAATTTTTCGTTCGCAACTCCTCATTAAACTGATCCACCGTGGGTGCTTCATCACTCAGTCAAATTGCGTTTCGCTTAATTTTCTTTCCCGGCAGGTGTGTTCGACAGAGCAATTATTTACACCGTCGGCGTGACGTCACTCCCGCCACCCTCCGAGCTCCGAGGAACTAAACTTCGTATCGTTGGCTAGATAGTTTGCAAGTGTTAGTTATTATCTTCCAAGTTTTCCTATTTTCTTTTTCTCGGCAGGGCCTATAACATTTTGTCAAATTGCACTTGAGAATTGTTGAGAAGTTTTTAAAGTGATATATTTTGTCAGAGATCGTTTTGTTGTAGGAAGCGGGTATGTGCTTAGGTTGTTTGCATGTATCGTCCTGTTAAATGGCACGTATCCCATGAGGCCTCATTAATAGGATACTACTGCTAATAGGCAACATCTAATGTTAATTAAATTGTAAGATGGCTTGCTATAGAATTATGATGCTACTATAGCTTTGCAGATGGTTTTACTTACGTGGTCTTCTATCTCATATTTTATCTCAAAAAATCCAATGACACTGATCTCTGAAAAGCAATGATATTCTTTTATGAAACTTTACGATCGCGTGATTCGTCGAAAAAAAAGTCGAATTATTTTATTTTCTCTTACACGCATGTAGAGACATAATATATTCAATTGAATTGAAGATACTCTCCTATTTCAATACCATTTGTCAAGAAATTATAAATCATGGCTTACAGAGTACTAATGTAGTACATACTAGCTTTCCGCCCGCGGCTTCGCACGCGTGAAATTTCGTTTGTCACAGATCGTCATAAATTATAGCCTATATGTTATTCTGGATTATGAACAATAATACTGTAAAGTTTCATCAAAATCCGTTCAGTGGTTTTTGAGCCTATTCATTACAAACATACAAAAATAGGAACAAATCTTTCCTCTTTATAATATTAGTATAGATAATCCCGTACTCAAACTTAACTATGATAATGTATGCCAAATATTTGAACAAAAGATGCATGATTAAACAGATACAAACATGCAAACGGTCGCATTAATATGATTAGCATGTTTACTCAGCAGACACGTAACATCTTTAGCATGCAAATTTAAACACCATCACCGAAAGTACGAGACAAAATAATTACAGTGATTCGTAACGTCAGTCAAATTCCAAGAACATGCCGTATCGCTGACGCGGCTATGAAGTGTCATTAGGTTGGCATAATTGGAGGAACCCTTCTGCTTACCCGCATTAGAGTCAAGGTTGCCTAAATACTTAGTGAATGTCACTTCCATTTGTTCCCCCCTTCAGAAATGTCAGTGTATGCCTATGGTTTAGTGCCTCTAATTTGACAGTGACATATAGAATTAAATTAGAATGTCACGCCGACACTACACAAAATGAATTCGCGCCCGGATTGAGTGGCTCCCATTGTTGTAACCGCTGTAGTGACGTCACATTTACGACAATTTTCACGTACACAAAATGTCGCATTCTATTTTTATTTGGGCCCAAGACAAAGGTTGTTTTTTGAGCGAAATATAATTTAAAGCAACCACCGGTATTCAAGGCCGACGGCAGGACATTTTTACGAACACGGATTTTTTCAGAAACTCTTTGTCATGGCTTTTGCTTCAGAAAATTTCCGATAAATATTCAACAACTTGCGTGACATTACACAATTGATACGGTATTTCCAGATGTTACTTTCTACATGCACGATATATTCTTGATTCTGTTTCGGCGGTAAAATTAAGGGATGACATCATGCACAGCTCTGCGTGTCTGTAAGTTGAATTTCATGCGCGTGACTCTACATGTCTTGTGGCAACAGTACCGAGACCACCTTGACGTTAAAATATCGGCGAATAAAAACACAAACACGGTACGCTATGATAAAATGTTGACTGAGGGCGGGCCGCACAAACGTTCGTTAGTAAAATTCCGTGTCGAATTTCCGTAAACACAACTTTAGCACAAGTTTGTTTTAGTGTAACGATCCGTTAATCCAAATCTTGCAAGTTTCAGCCACAACTCTGCTGCTAAACGCGCGCCAGTTAATGAAAGGATACACACTCATTTGATGTCTCACTAAATAGACAATTCTGTAATCAAATGAATTCCGAAATTTTAGCTATAAATTATTCCCAGAGATGTTCAGCCAAAATCTATGATGTTAAACTAAATCCACTCTTCCATATTTGATTTCAAATGTAACCCGTTTTTCTGTGTACCGTTAACTATTTATTATTCAAAAAGCATTCGCGAAAGGTTTTCCACCCTTGTATATATGAGGCAGGAGCGTAGAGACGCGTGGAGGTACGTCATAGTGTCTCTAGAGCTTGCCTAAAGACACACTGTCAGTATGCTGTTTGACATTTATACAGGTGGGTACTTGACATTTCGCTTATAATACGTACCTACCGATGAGGCAACGGAAAAAAATCAATACTACTAAATAACCTTTTATGTAGCCACTAAAAAAGTAAGTCCAACTGTGTCACGCGATTCTGAAAAGGTTTCATGGCAATCAAACGATGACTGTTATTCATCGAATTGGGGCCAATACTGTTATTGTAAACGTCCTATTTTCAATTATATACGCTATTATTTTCGTGTGAGTGTATTTGAAATTGATGGCATGTCAATGTTTCACTCATTTGTACCACATAATTATATCAATGTAGGTAGGTATATGTCTACGGATAGTTAGCCTCTTTAATCTTTTGTTTAATACTGACATATTTTACTCGGGATATCGGAAATGCTAATACACAGTTTGTGGAATTCAACTAATCCTAAAAACTCTACCAACTGCTTATTTGTAAACAAAAAACACTGGTTTTAAAATCAAAGCGCTGTGAAATGGCAAAGTATTTATATTGTGCAACGTTTTTATGATCATTTTTACAATTTATACAGTAAGGTTTAGATTAACCTAAATGTACAAATTGTAAAAATGACAAATAATCTTTCACCGATTAAATTCGCAAATAATAATGTGATAGTAAGACACGGATCTTAACGCGATGTTTATTAATGAGTTACATTATGTACTCACGACTTGACATTGAGCTTGAAATGGAACGCGAAAGTTTAAAATCTTATAATAATGTGATGTTGACAAACTACCTCATCGTTTGTCTATTCTAGGATATTTTACGAAAATGCCATACTTTTTACTCTGGTCTGATTTCGGAATAAATTGTCACATCTATGTAATATCTGGACATAAAGAGAGATAAAGAGAGAGATTTAGTTGTTATACGAAGTTTAGAAGTTGTATAATACTTACAAGATGTTTTATTTACTATTAACAAGACTTACAAAATTTACATTTTTATAAATCAAATAAATATTTAACTGTCAAGTTAAGTTACCAGTGCTGAAATAAAGTCACGAATACTCACCCGATAAGAGGCGCAATATCAAACGGTGCGGTGCAAAGCCTCGAGTGAAACCGTTTTATAATAAATTCTCCCACGGCAGCATCCTGTGGGATTAATCGTCTTACTTTTCTCTCGCTGTAATCCTCAGAGGGAATTGTGTGGCCAGTACTCTGCCCCTACCACGCAACAAGTTGAGAATTTTTGCTGCGAGTTTGGTCGATGGAGTTTTTAATTTTATTAGTGTATACTGAGTTAAAAGAGATAATAATAATTATCACCATTAGCGATAATAAATATAACTAAGATATAATATCATACATAAATTATGTACTTCAGTTACGTTTATTTTAACCAACAAAAGCTCCCTCAAATAGTGGTACCTAGGTACTTTTTTTTTCATCATACCTAATTAATAATCGCAGAAAACACCTCGCCTTTACTGCTTATGGAGCCAACATAATCATAATTTAATTATTTACAAGTAGAAATTAATTGTTGCTTACTAATTATGTTCTAAATATTCAGACGATATTGTAACTGATATTACCTACGAGTGTAGCAAGCAAAATAAATTATTTTCTATTTAACACACATTTCAATTTTTATGATACAATTTCAATTTTATCAATTTCACGATATATTGTTATTGCCGAAATTTCACGATATATTTTATATGAAGTGTTTAAATTAAAAGTTACGAGCCAAAACCCGTAGTAAGAGCCATTCGCTGTAAGGGATAGTTCACAAGTACTAAGATTTACCGCATCACTAGTTGCTCCAGATAACTACCGTCAGTAACGCTTTAACTTATGAAATGGTCTTCCCACCTACGTCTTAGTGGGGAATAATTGCCTCATACTGGATATGGATCGTGTGCTTTGTGTAATGGCACGGTTTGTGTTCACAGTAAATGACTGGTCCGGACTCCACCTTTGTTTTTATTGCAACTTTCAATGAACGCTAGTTATGGTTAGTGACGTCATTGTTCAGAGTGAGTACCTGGCTTTCTGTTGTGTGTGGGATTGCAATTTGAGTAACGAATTGATGGAAAAGAGATGTGGGTGATTTAATATAAGTAGTTTACGTTTAATTTACATGTCTCTCTGTATAGTCTTCGTTAGGAAATATCATTATGTATAGATTATTTTTAGTTGTAAATCACTGAAACAAAAGAAACAAATGAAATGATTATTAGAATTTTCTTGACCACCGACTGATATAATACGACACTCATTCAACTGTTACACTGAATCCCGACGGAAAAGCAATCAGAAAACCGTAAAGTCGCACATATCCTCCGCGCCCATAAAACCAATATCTTTACAAGTGAACCAAAAACGGACGTAAAAATCCACGACCCACATCATACAGTAAAAGCAGCGGCCTTCTGAAACAAAGTTAAGTGATCCGGCAGCACTGGCGCAATATTAGATCGCAGCACCTGATGGGTTTACCAGTGGCAACAGGGTTTAGTTCGTGTCACAAAGCCGCTGCAGAATTAACCGCGCGTCCAGCCAGCTCTAAATGTCACTCTTATTATCGTCTGACACTCCCGGATTACCCAGGATAAATTGTTTTAACGTTTCGAAAGCGGCCTTTTAACTCGACACCGACGGCTGTTATCTTTTCGAATAAAACCTATTTTAAATTTACTCTCCCTCCAACGTTTTAATTCACTATGCGCACTGCTAGCCAATTTGCCGTCGGTTTGATTGACTGTAACAATCACTTTCATGGCCGTGTCAACTTTGACGTACGAATCCAGTTTCACGGCTTCCGGGCTGCAGTACGGCTGCTAATGCCATTTTCCGTTTGGCTAATAAGTTTAGCATGCGCTATTACCAATCTGCCGTCGAGCTTGGCGCCGAGCGCCTCTGCAGCAATCAATTTGTTGCATGTTCGGACGTTTTGATTCTCTGAATTTCAGGGAAACGCGACATTGACTGGTTGCTCGTTGCGGCGTGTCTTCATTTGCAAGTTGATGCTGTTTTGTTTGCAAGGTGCTGTGACTGCGTCATTGTCTACTTTCCAGTACCGTTTCAAAGACAATTGCCAAACGGATCACGACCGTTTCCCATCTTTTAATTGTTATCGATACAAAATTGCAATATGTAAATGGTTGGCGGCCCGGGCAGGGCCGGGCAGAGCCGGGGGCCTGAGGGTCCCGAGCCAGGACGATCCTCATTTGACATTCGCGTCACGGGCGCACGAACGATGTCTCCCATCTCGGCTCGCTCGCGCCGATTGCATTAATTTTACCGTTTTATAAACGATTTAATAGACAATCTTCAGATTCGGCTATTCGTGAACCACCGATAATGTCGGGCTTAGAAAAATGTACAAAATTACTTAATCTACATTTTCTTTATGCTTCGCGTGAAAAAGAAATACCGGTATAATTATCCAAATTGAAATTTGCAGCTCTACGCTCACGGCGATATAAATCGGGCTCCATCTTATTGGGGCAGTGTCTAAGTTTAATTTATTCATTAACGCCGCAGTTTTTCTTGATAAGCCGGGCTGGGGAAAACTGTAATAAGAATGCGGTTTGTCATTTCGCGGCGTCCGCCTTCGATATATCCTCGGGAGTATTCAAATCAATCTCTGAACATTTTCAATTTATTTCAGTGTCCTTATCAGTGACAGGCTTGGCGCTGAATTAATCTGAGCGCTGGGCGGCCCCCGCCACCCTCTCACCGGAAATTAAACGAATTAACGCCATCCAAATGTACATTTTTCACTTTGGGACTCGCGCATTCTATCGATGAATCTCGTCTTTTTCATCGGAAAGCAATCGGCGGATCTGTGCGTTTATCTGTCTTCACTTAGATTGAACAATTGATACGTCAGTGATGTACGTAGAATTGTAAATTGAATTCTCGTTATTGATTCGTCTACGCTCCATTTATTTGGAAAGCGATTTGATTAAGCGCTGCGACACGGTTAATATATCAACTAAGCGTGATTTGAATATAATTTAATTTTATAGCTCTGGTGCTAATAACTTGCGATAGGTATTATGCCGACTTATGCCTATGTACGCGTATTAATATAGGCAATTTATTGTATATGACAATTTACGATAATGTTGCTCCTGGTACTACAAATCTGTATTATTCACGCTACTGGAAGGCTTAATCTTTTCGTGTGAATGCGTAATACTCTCGCCGATTAATCTTATTTTAACATCGTCTGCGTAAATTCTATCTTCTATAACAACATTTCGTAGTAATATTATCAACCGACGGCCACTCGTGACTACATGTGAAAATTATTCCATGTAGTTATACTAAGCCTAAACTTGTTTTTATTTTCTTTATGTTACTTGTTTGTACTCCTTTAGTGAGTAAAAAATGAATAATGGCCCTTAGATTTATATTTATTGAAGCAACAAAATTATTTTATCAATACCAGATTCACAAAATGCAAAAACGTTTACATTGCATTCATTTAAATGTGACTAACCAACGCGCATGGTCCGACGCCCTTCGGCGCGTAATAGCACTGTTAAGCCCGTTGCACACCTGCCCAACGATACTTGTTAATTAATTCAATATCTGCTATTACAACAAACACCACCGTGATTACGCCGACCTTCTCTAAAGGTGGGCACTGACTAAGAGCATTATAAAGGTATTAAAGTGCTATTGGAGTGTTATCTGTTTTCTGTATTCGGAAAACGAATATTTTTTTATCTTAAGTATAAAAAGTTATTTGTTTTGGTTTTGATTATTTATCATATCATTTTCAGCCTATGGCTCCTCCAAAGTTTTTATCGATTAAAATTAATATTGATATTAAAAAAAATTGCAAAATGAACAACGCTAAGCTAATTATATTTTTGATAAATTTTCTAACTTATCATTTTTAAACTTTTTTTAATAAACATTGCCTATTTTTTGTCATAATTAGGAATGATAATAATACATAAAATAAAAAGTTATTTTTTAAAATCATGTAAATAGCCGATCTTACAAGAGTACATTTGTTGCTGATCTGCCCTGAGCTGGAACGCCATTTGCATTGTAATGTAAAGGTTCGTTCAGACTGAGTAGGCACCTCATCTAACGATTGGACACGTACAAATGTCATAGTGCAATCTGGAACACTCTCTCGAACCGAATCAAATTTCTAACCATGCTCTAGTCAGTAGCTATCTTTAAATTTTTATATTTTAAAAAATACTTTTCCTTCTCCGTAGGCCGAAAGGATTGCGTTACTTAAGTACCTTCTCGTATTTCGCTTAAGAAGTTAATACTTTTAGTGGTCTATTACCTATCTTTTGGTAATATTTTTATTGTCGTTGAGCCACAATAAAACCTTAAAAATCTGACAATTAAAATTACATGGATTCATTCCACGATAAATTATCAAAATTTAAATCAATTTTCAAGTATTTGGGATTGTCCTGAAGCCCGAATAATATTTTAACTCATTTTATAATATAAAAATATATAATATAAAATATTTAACTCTCACTACACAATTTAATGGGCTATTGGTCAGCTCGGCTGTACAAATACAAAAATACAATGAATTTTAAACGTTACAAAATACTTTATTGTGATAAAACAATAAGTTATCAATCATTCGTACGATTTCGTAATAATTTGAATAATTAATTAAACTTTCGAGGTTCACGTTAATAAATTAAAAAATTACAAATAAGTCAAATCACACCACAATGAAAATGGTCAAAATAGATAACCATTTTTAAATAGGTTTATTGAACCATAAATCCTTAGACTATTAAGCTTAAACGCAACAATACTTGGCATAATGAGGCATATACTCATATGTGTACAAAATTAAACGTTTGGTTACCCAAAATGCTGCAACGCACATAATTTAAACTGAGAGCTTTAGCGCTCATCCTCATAATGAGCTGCAACTGTCCAATAAATTGTCCCGCACTGTAAAGTTCTGATTAATAAAACTGATTATGTTTATCTACATTCGCTAGTTCGCCCCTCATTTTATTCAAAATGCATTCCATTCCAATTGCAGCTAATTGTGAAATTTTGTCGCGTGAATAAGTAAAAAGCGCGTGAATTATGAATGCGAACCGTGTAAAAATTGCACCGAGTATTTTTATTATGAGGTGATAAATCGATTTGCAGCACTGAATTTATTTACCGATGTTACACGCGACATTTAGATACGTTTTATTTATCACATCCTCACGTATTCCGTGATGAAAATTGAACGAGACCCGTCTCGTTATGTGGGAGCAACGTACACGGAGGAAAGAACTTGTGTTTCAATGTGCCCCAACAACTTAGCTAGTTGCAGGGAAGTGACGTAAAACACCTTAAGTGTTATCGCAAGCTGGAACAGCTGGCCACTAACTAACCGTGATTGCCCCCACACCGCCGCTCGGCGTGTATCATTTTTTCAACCCTCTCGACTCACCGTCGTCTTGAAATTGCGATACTTAGCATTAAATTGTGAGGCTCTTAAACGCCATTTTACCAGGATTACGGGCGGCGTTTTTTTCCATTGTGCCAGTCCGCGTCCCTTAGCTGCTTAGCTGTTTTGTAAATACCTTAAAGGTATCGGTGCGCATAAACTGCCCTCGGATCCGCGCTGACGTTAATGAGCCGGTCCCTTTCGCTATCTCGGAGACGTACGGTTATACCCCAGAAACTCGCGATACTTAGGAATTATCTCGGGCCGAGAGGTTTTTTCGCATTCAATTTCGACCAACTCCCATTTAGGGAAATCAGTCCTGTAAATGGGGTACCCGGTTTCATATTCGACAACATAATGCTCTCTCATCAAGTAAATTATGACTTTAATCTCATAGAAAGTTCCGTGGAGAATTTACCCGACTTTACTTTTAAACTTCTCCCTCTCAGGCATTCAACGCTCGGTGATTTATGGAAACTAGAAAATTCTGAAGTATTTTTCATTGCTCCATGCAACTTTGTTGTCGTGTTTGAATGCATTCCTATAGGTAACTTCAGATTTTCCCGTGCAAGAATTATACGTCACTTTACGCTTCAAGGTTTTTAAAGTTTGCGGTCGAGAAGTGTGTTGGCCTGAGAGTCTTGAGACGCACACACGCGGAGATAACAATCGAGGACTGCCGTTAGCGTAAGGTATAGGAAATACAGCGATGGGGCATTAATACCGGCCTATTCATTTGCCGGGGAGCACTTTAGACTTATTTACTCCCCTAATGCTGTCTATTTGGGAAGATAAAAGAAGTTAATTTTATAAATGGGCCATTCCCGTATAGGTAGGTAATCTTGCGTCGGCAGCGCTATCTGGGCCCAATCGGGCAAAGACAGATAGCGCGGTCGACACGCAAGCAGCGATTGATTAGGTAGGCCCGCACTCCCGTGACGGGCTAATAAAGCCTCCCGCTGCCCTCTGATTGCCTGGTAAGCTACCCATTCTGCCTTCCGCCTGAATTCTGTGAATCGATTACCTCATGCAATCTATCATATTACAGCGCCGACCAAGTTTGGAAATTCTAATTAATGGTTATACACCCTGACTTGATAGTTTAAGATCTTGTTTTACGGACTTGGGTTTACTTATTGAATAAATTTTAAAGTTTCGTAAACAAGACAGTTAAAGCACTTGAAAAATATGGCTCTGTTTACAAAGTTTCTCATCTTTGTTGCTTAAAGGCGTTTGATATTCAATAAGATTGTATCATCTCTAAAATAATCTTTACATTTAAAATAAATTTTAAGAACCATTGGTAAAGAGGAAGAATTTATATTGATTACTTTAATAATGGATCAAAAGCTTTGATTGTTTATGGAATACAAAAAAGCTAACAAAAATATTCAAAGAAAAAAGAAATGTTATAAGAAACTTTAGCAGAATAAATCGCAACCAAAATACCCTAAGGCGAACGACAACAAAAACAACTAAGAGAATTACGCTGCCTAAAACAACTAAGCGATTGTCCCTAAGAGAGATCTCTAAGCATTAGTTGCATATCCTCAGATTTAACGTGCCATCTGGCCGCGTGGACATGTCATTGACCCTGTTTTCCGCCAGAGTTGTTCAGCCTTCAATCACGCCCCTCGACTTAAAGGATTTCACTTAACGCAACGACTCAACTATACCCGGCTATACCTACCCAGATTAACAATCAACTTTCACAGTCCGCGACTGGAAGGATTAGAGCAGAAACAACGGTACCGTTTTAACGTAAGCACGAAAGTTTATATCGGCTGTGGTGCGAATTAATCAATGCCTGTACTGCAGTACTTGTAAAGCAGGCGGGTGACGGCGCGGTGTGGCGAAACAACTTTCGGCAACAATTCCGTCCAGCGGATAGGATTAGCCGGGACTGTTCGCGGTCACTAACAGGTCTCATGAACACGGTATACGTTTCACAAAGTTCTTACCGCTGGTGGAATTAGAAAGTCACTCAACAACAAATCTGGGCTTAGTCCGCGCTGCGAGTGACGTTTTTAAACCGGCCGTCGGACGCATGAGCGGCGCGCATTAGGCGAGGGCTCGTTGCGTGGGAGTGTGCAGCAAAAAAGTGCGTTACAACAACCCTTTTCGGAGGGCGGCCTGATGTGACGTGAAGTTTCTTCCGGCCGGCTCCCGCCCGCCGAGGGCAGCCTAATTGTTTGACGAAAATAAATGATTCCCAAAATAAAAATAAACGAGAGTTTCGCGTTTCGTATTAATTTTTAACGTTACATCGCTTTCGGCTTTCGCAGCGAAACTCAGGTTAATTCGGGTATCCAGTGATATGCCCAAAATAAATTAACATTTCTTTCTCCGTCTGAATATTACATGAACGCTGACTTAATTCTCCATCAGCTAGCTAAATACACGTTTAATAATCATGAAATTTTCATATTTATTATCTATTACCATAACACAAATCGGATTTTAGTGAGTTAATTTTAAAAGTAGCCGTTTAATGCTGCGGCGCGTTTCATTAATAAAGGCCTTGTTGAAAATGACAGTGAAATGTAAAACCGTTGTTAATAGAGCAATAACTTAGTGTCAGTGGGTAGATAGGACAAAAAATAATTATAATGAGTCGTGTATGTGTAAACATGAAGCGCAGGTTGGCCGTGATTGCCGGCACGCACGCACGATGTGGGTCACCGGCGCCCTGCGTTTACGATTATTATTTACGTAGCTGACTCGACAAATTTTCTTCGCGTTAGTCACTTAACCACCGCAATATCCGACGTCATTATGATTTATATTTAAACGAAGGTTTCCCGACTTGCGTCATTATAGGTACCGCGCGCAGCAAATACTTGCGCATTTCTATTCAGAAACTTTGGTTCACCTGTAAAAAATATGAAAAATGTAGCATAACATCGCGAAGTTAAAACAAAAAGAAACAGCGCTATGAAAAAATCAGGGGCACTGCACATTTTACGCCAAAAATCTCAACCGCGCTCGCCGCTGCACATACTTTCTTATAGCTGAACCACGTGTTGCTATATTTTTATCGGTCGTAAGGTGTGTGCACACGAGTTGAAAGTTTTATACGCATTACCCAAGTGGTCTCCAGGTCAGCAGCCTTGTATAGTCACGCGAAGTTAATCTGTCTTCATTCCCTATCTATCAGCGATGGAGCGAAAGCATTAACGCTATCAGGCGACTGTGATGGTAGTGAAAAATGATTTCCACCACACCTTGGCGGTCTTTTCACAATCTTTCACTATTTGCCTTGTGTTTTGATCTTTATCTTTTGTTTCATTAATGGTGGCGTGTTGGGTATTTGTATTTATGTATCTTCTTTTTGTTTCAGGTATGTATGCTGTTTTATAGCGTTCGATATGATCAGGTTTGTGGTGTGGTGATTTCTTCCCAAAGAAAATTCATGGATCGTAATTGGCGCTCAATATTTACGTTAACCATAAATTCGAAGCCATAAATGATTTTAAATGAAATAGCAATAGTCGGATCGAAACTAACAGTAACAAATAATACCAAAATTATATTGCAGATGTAATAAAAAATTTGCAATTGTATAAAATTGGAGTAACTACAATAGAAATTGCATTTCACCATAAAATTGGTTGAACGATTTCACGTTACAAAAGATAGTCTACAACATTTTTCTAACAAAAAGAAACCGTCAGCTTAATGCAGTTTTATTCTATGCAAATTAGTATTCTGTTCGTTCTTATCTTGAGATTTTCAAGTCCCCAGTATTGTGCGCAAAAAGAATGAGCTGAGTGAACAACATCCTACATGTAGAACAATGGGATAGTTATGTCCCCGGCTGGAAGGGTCGTCGGATGATGTGAATTTTAATTACATTTTTATGATACTAAAGCGAGCGCGCTCAAGTATTTACGAAGGGCTGGGCCCTCCAGGCTTCCGGAGAGCACACAAAAACCAGAACCCTTGCTGAGTTTACTGGATCTCAACAAGGCGGTTTGAGTGCGTAGGTAATTTCTATCAGACATTTTTAACGCAAAATGTTTCGCTGACGACGGAATAATAGCGTTTTAGTGGTTAGATTTTATGTTTATTTAAAACAGCAACATTTTTTTAAGCGCCGAAGATTATTATAATTTTAATCAAATATTTTGTGTCTAAATTTGTGTCTATATTTAAAATATTTCCATGTTATTGAGTACAATATTAAAAGCCAAAGTCAGTTAAGATGTAACTTGCAATATGTCGCTATATCTGCCGGGCTCTACCGCCATAATTCTGTAGACTCCTGCTCGCCTCAAGACATCGCATAATCTTTGGCTCAGTTGACAGTTTGGAGATTTATTGTGGCTAAGCATACATTGTAAAGCTTCAACAATATTTAGTAGCCATAAATTTTTATTGAAAACATCGCAGGATAAAATTTCTTGCAAGTACTTAGGCACTGACAGTGTTTGTTTGACTAGAGAAATTGTAGAGTCAACGCAATTGAATACTTAAGATTCACTTAAAGATATATTCGACGGCTGATAAATCCGAGATTGCACGTATAAGTTCCAGTTTAATCTCATTTCGCCCACTCGCGAATATTTCACGCCTAGATAGAGATGTATTGGTGAGTCAAATAGGCGTTGTCCTCCACTAAATCACTTCGTTTGATGTAGAGCGCCGGCGATCGCATTATGGTCCTTTGCATAACGCAAAACAACCACTTCTTGGGCACGCATTAGTCTTTCTTCGGGAGTGATGTATGCCGCACCGCCGTCGAGTGCCCCCTATATATCTGTGTAAATCACACACCGGATTTAAACGCGTCGGAAGCGCGCACCGAAAACAAATGACGCCGTAGGCCCCACGATCGCGAGAATACAATAAATAGAAAAAAAATACATGTAAAAATTAAAACCGACAACAACAATGAAACGTGGCTTTCCATAAATAACGGAGCAGGCTTTCGTAACGGATGTGGGTAGATTTTGAGAGTTTATATAGCCGCCGAAGCGCGGCCGGTAAACAACGAGAAATTTGAATTATGAGATTTAACACTGAAATTGCTTGCTTCTGTTTCATTGTGAATAGATTTCGCCATTTGTATTACGAATGACGGCCGCGAACCGATACCAATACGTTGACTAGAAGAATTAGTATGCCTTGCGCGTTCCTTTTGCCCCCGTATTTTTTTGAAAAAGAAAAGGAATGACGTCATAAGCCTGTAATATTAACTTTATATTCAGCCAAGCAAGATATTACTGTGCATTTTTAAAAGCACTGAAAACATTTACGAATTTACTTGTAAGTGAAAGGGTAGGCCCAAAATAATAGAGCAGCATTTTGCTCTAAAGTAAGCAAATATGAGCGTAATCGCCGAGCCCACTTACTAAACATAAGGTACTCAGCAGGAAGATGACAATAGCTTTATGAATTTTTAGCACGTAATCGGTTTACCTTGAGTTCTGGCAGACAATGAGGTCTCATAGCGTATGCGTGCGGCCGGATGCGTCTCACGGAGCGGGCTGGTCCTTCATACATAGTTGAGTGGTGTACCCTCGCGAATTTAAAATTCACCCCCTAACGACGAAACGAGCCCCAGTGTTTGACCGCAATGATGGCGATGACGACAACCTAAGCTGAAAAAATTGCCCACGTCGAAAGGTAGCCAAACTCATATCTTATCGCGTACACAAAAAACCCCCATTACATTTCTTGTGTAACTCTTTATATGTCCCCGGCGGGCAGTAATAATCTGCATTGTCGTTTACATGAACAGTATTTTTTCATTCCACGCAAAAACAACCACGAATAGCTCGCCGACGGCACCGTTTGATATGGCACGTTATTATAAATATATTTTTTTGGAAACACACGATATGTTTGGGAATTGTTGCAACGTTGCGTTTATATTGTCGCTGCATTATCTTATCTGATTTATTGTCTGTATTAAACCTGGGTTTTAATTCGTTGAATTTTTCGCAAGAGTATAAAGTTCTTGAATGTGGTGGTGGGTGATAATCCTGGAGATCGATAGTGCTCTAACAATGGGATGGTTGGAATGGAAAGATTTAAAAAAGTTAGGAAAGTACATGGAGCGATTACGGCGGATCGTTTTGATCGTGCAGGCCGGCGCACGGGCGATCGCACGATAGCCGCAACATAATATTACCGTTGTACCCGTATCCAGCTCTTATCTTTTGTGCGGTGAGCGCTGCATTTGATCCAATTTGCCAATACAATCGGATCTCGGGTATTGCAATGGCATTATCTCCGCCGGGCGAGGGCCGCGTGGTCTCTAATGCGATCGAGACTAAGAACTTTCGTTCGCTACTGCCGTTGTAGCTTCGTGTAACGACTGTACTTCCATAGTTATAGGCTGCTGAGATTTCATCGTATTGCTTTCGTTTGTTCCGACCGGGTATTTTGTATTGATGAATCCGGAAGCAGAACTACGCTCCGATATGCGTCACCCGAAAATAAACAATAAAATGTGAGCATATTTTCGGAAAAAATCCACCCGAAAGAACTTCCGAAATCCCTAAAAAACAACGTTAAAAAATGTAAATCCTTTAAAAGCCGACTACATGCATAATAATTTGAAATCCAATCGTGCGGCCCCGAGCGTCCTGGGAAATCCTCCAAGGTGAGAGGGCGCCGGACAGTGGAAAATCTTCCCCTCTTGCCTCCCTGATAAGATTGTCCAGTAACTCCCCCAACGCAGAGGGATTGAAAACTTCTACCGAACCGAAACCGAACATAGTATCCTGGGGGATCAATACGTTCGGAAATATAATATCTGGATAGTTCGCGCTCGACTTGAGAGCCATACTTTTTGTAATATTTTTTGTCCATTCTTTTATTATTAGTTTAGCTGAGTTTGTTTTGGATACGCGTGTCTACGGAGTTGATTGTGTGTAAAAAGTACAGTCTAGAGTGAATTGACGTAAGATTCTGATAGCTAGCTTACTTCACTTATTGGATGAGACATAGAAACGGTAGAGCAAAAGTAAACATGTTTTCATTATAATAAACTTCAGTCTTAAATTAAATGTATAATAATTATGCTCGACTTACCTACGAGTACAAAGACATTTGTTAAGAGTAGTTACAAGAATTGAATTATTAAGAAAATAAATTCATAATATAATCAACGCGATTAACTGCATTAATTTTGTTCTGTTTTTATAATATGAAAATTACACCACTACATACCATTATTTTGTATTCTAATAAATTCGGCGCTCGTACTACAACTGCTCATTTGGTCCTCTTAAGAGCATTCAAATAGGTCCATTTAGCCTGCATGTCCCTTTCCTCAAATTCCCTCATATCTCCTCGTGTTTATAGAGTGTCCTTTCAGCGAATGTCCCTCTCGGTGTAATCTTTTCTTAAGTCCTCCGTGGCTTTTGCACGATCGTACTTTCGCTAACCTCACTTGTGCGTTTTAAATGGAAAGTTTTGTGAGAATTCGAAATAAAATTTTGAATGTACCTACTCGGCTTGTTTACGGATTAAGGTATCGGATTTTTGTGAGTTTTTTGGTTCAAAACAAAATAAAAACATGATAAAAAAATGTTGTAAGGGACTTAAATATCAAATTACGTTTTCGGAGAGATGTAGTGTTTAAAATAATAATCCTTCCTTAATAATATCCTTCCTTGGACATTTTACACTGCGCTTCTAGTCCCAAACTAAGCAAAGCTTGTACTATGGGTACTAGACAACGGATATAAACATACTTAAATACTTTTTTTTTGTAAATACATACTTATTATACATATAAAACACCCAAACAACATAGAAAAAACTAACTATACCTGGGATCAAATTGTAATCGTTTTAAGCAAGAAAATATAACTTTACAAAGTCTGTACCGTGTATAATTTAAGTAGTTCTAATAAGAGATAAAAGCACCTTAAAATACCTTCTCCATTCACAAATATCAATCATACTTATTTCAATAATTACATCATTAATATCAAAGGTAAAAAATACACCAAGACGAGTTAACACACACGTTAACCACATGTAACATCCTTTTTTCAAAACGATGGCCCGTAACTTGCTAAGTAAGCTGGCCAAACTCTTGTAGTCCCATTATCCGGGTACAGCATAACATTGTTGTGTCGTCGACTTGTCACTGTATACCTTGGAGACGTAAATAAGTGGGTTTGCGAATTTTTCCTGGTAGTCGAGCGGTTGTTTACAATGAAAGCGGAGTCGTTTACTTTGTTGGGAGGGGGTGGGGGATTGCTAACCTAATTAGTGAAGTCGGTCGGCGTCTGAGTGAGCGTCACGACGAACTAAATCTTGGCGAAAATATTGCATTCGATTGCGGAATCGGTGAGCAATCGGTAAACGGACAATCGATTCCGATTGCAGTTTTAATTGTTGTGCGGCCAACCGTTGCATTCTCTGTCTGGGTTTAAATATTTTTTTAATTTATTCAAACGATTGTTCAATTGATAGTCAAAGATCGTTAAAATTGATTTGTTAAGCTTTTAAGCATAGAATTTCATAGATACATTTTTAAACTCGGTTTATAAGAACCATTTTGTTACTTCATTGTATTTAAAAAAAATGTATACAAAACAAACAAGTTGTATCGATACGAACCGACTTTCAATATTGTAAAAGAAAACGAAGAGGTTAAATACATCTGTATTTGACATCTAGTACTCGCTCGAATAAAGATATTTTTACCTCTCGTTGCTCCCCGAATAGCGATCACATTTATAGTGGTTACAGAAGGCGAGTTTATTTCAATGCGGCAGAGACATTCGATTATATCCTCGAACGTTTCTAATTTCCTGAAACGGAATGTGGTTAACGTAATTTCCGAGGCTACGCACTACCTGGGGACTGCCCGCATCTCTTATCGTTAAATCAAATAAGAAGAGCCTCCCAAATTACACGATTGAGATGATTGTCAATACGCACAAAAAGACATGTTCCGATCCCTTTTTGTGACTTGCTTTGAGCGACGTCTCAAGATCAATCGCTGTTTGGTACCAGTATTTGAGTTACAATTTATTTAAAATGTCACTGACTTTTGCTATGAGAATGCGTGGGTAGATAACAAATTAAGGGCAGTATAATCATCTGAATTGTTTGTAATTATTTGAGTATTATTATGTTGCTGAGAACTAGACTTTATTTGATAATAATATTAGCCTATTTTTTCCCTAAAGTTTTAAATTGTAAACTGAAAACAACGTGGAAAAATTGGTCGATTAATTACTTAAAATTATTTGAAAGTCAAAAGACTTAAGTTTTTAACATTAGGCAAAGTTTCGTAGTTTATGTTTTCGAATAGTCTATTTTATTTATAACATAAATAGCTCTGGAACCTTCAAAGTGTATTTGTTCAGAACCCTTGTCTGGGGAAAACTTTTCTATCATTAATAAGTTTCATGAGTGTTTTCGCTCACTTGCATTGCGTTCCTTTCTTTTGTAGTCTAAGAAACACTAAATAACATAAAATGGACATGACTTTTATATTTTACCTCTGGAACATTTCAATGAAATCTAAACAATAGTGTAGTTTTGAAACTATTAGATAATACTCAGCAATTGAATGAAAACAATTCGGAATGGTATGATAAATATAACTGATGGTTATTGTAATTTACATAGATCACGAGTGATATGTCTTAAAAGTTTACAACTAAGAGAAAAATATGTGGCATAGATTTGCATTACAATTTCTAGTAAACAAACAAATTAGATGAAGATGTAAGAACCTTTTATTATAAAACGTCTCGAGAGCTACGTAATACCGTCTATTATCTCACATAATTCATTCCAAACAAAATATAAACGTTTTGGGACAACAATCCATCTAAGCGATGACATAAATGTTTATTTTATTAAGACCAAAATCGTGGAATAACTCACGGTACGAGACGTCTCAATACTTACATTCCTGCGTTCCCGGGTTTGGGATATTGACATTGCCAAGAATAAGAAAAAAGTTAAACATTTGACAGTTCAGTGGGGATATTCCTCTGTCGAGTGATTGACATTATTCGGGCCTCACTGTTACGTGAGTCTGGCAATGATTTTTATTTAACGCACTCATATATCGTTTAGAAGAAATCATCGAAAAGGAGCTGTTTCTTGATTTTTATTCAAGCTTTTTAATAGAGAACGATTCATTAATAATTATATCCACAATAGATTAATAAGCAGTCATAGGAACAAATTGACAGTTTGTAAATTAGTTAAAACCGTGACGTGAGCTCAGTCCATCATTCTTCATTGACCTCATAGATCCTTGACCCTGATTAGTTTGGTTTCGAAAGCGTTTTTGTTCACTTCGATCATGCTTGCTTGGCCTGTAACAATATCGTAATTTACCAAAAGCATTTCAATTACCGTCGCGATAGCGATCAGTGTTACATTTGCCAATAAATAATTATTTCGCTGATTGAGTTATCTTCGAGAGCGCCCCTCCATGCACCTGTCCTCGAATTTTAATTTTCAAATTTCCTCAACTCAATCGGGCGCCGACGAACGCCTCACCATTTATCATTAGCTTCATTTATTTTTGCGCCTTCAAGGAAGTATGATTTATCACGGCCACGAGCGTAGGTTTGTTTTTGCTGTGCCCGCGAAGATATTAATCGTATCGTACGCGTGGCTCAGTCGTTTGTTTTCGTTACTCTGGCACACCCATTAATTATCAATGAATGTCCGGCCGTCGCATGATGAAGGTGTTGTTATGTCCCCAGCTTTCACAGGTGACAGGGCTACTCGGTATCAACCCTTTTTAAGCCTCCGCGTTTAACGCAGAGTGTCCGATGTCATAAAAGTGTCCGATTTAGGTACGTGCCGCGAACGTTAAATTTACGATTAAATTGTTCCAAACGATTCTCTTTCCTGTAATAAAAAATAAGGATCTCATAATGCGTTATGTTGGTGCGTACGTTAAAATAATAAGGGCGTGGATGGGTATCGTTTCTTCAACGACCGGAAAATTTGCAAAAAACTCCACGTATTTTGCCAAGGTGCTTCGGCTAATCTTTTGTTTCAACATTCAGCCTAGGTGTGGGAATATACGTAAAAAAGTGGAAGTGAAAATGTTTTCTTGCTCGTAAAAATATTTGTTAAACGTTGAGGGTCGTACGTGGATTACATTTTGTTTATTAGTTATACGAGTACTACACTTTTTTAGGTGAACCAGAGTGTTCGGGAAAACAGATAGTGCCTATCTATATATATAAAAATGAAACCCGTTTTCCGTTGTCACGACATAACATGAAAACGGCTTGACCGATTTGGCTGATTTTTTTTTTGTAGTTTTCTAATACTCTGTACAAGGTTTTTACGGAAATAAATATAAAGAAAATCTCTACACTAAGGCGGTACGAAGTTCGCCGGGTCAGCTAGTATTTTTATAAAAATGTATTCGTAAAAATGTGCCTGAAATCAATCGAAATTCATTGAAACAAAAGCTGTCAAACGTACCATTCTTCATCGAACTCAAAAGTTAACCCTGTGTCAATTACCGAAAATTGTTTTCTAATTCATCGTTAGCCACTAACGCCATCTGGCGTGGCGCGTCAGCGTTGACATATTGATAGATGGCGCCTCTGCCGCTTCTGATTGATCGCAGACTTCTGCATGATGCCTCTCGTCATGTCTATAAAAATTAATGTTAAAATATCGAAAAACTCAGGAAGTGTTCAATACGTTTTTTGGGACTTAATTTAAATTAGTATTTTAATCACCAGTATTTTAGGGTTAAGACAATCAAGAATAATAATTAAAATTAGCTGTTCATACCTACCAACCTGTTAAACTTTCCTTTCGTTAGAAATTAATAATTTTTCAGTTTTATTATGACACAAAACAATAAAAGTTTATAGCTAAGGAGCCCAAGACCACGACCTTACCAGTCCCCAACAACAATTAAAAACTAAATACATTTTCAAACACCCCTAATTTATGAAGTAGGCGGAGCTACGCAGTTGGGAGATCCGATAGATATCCCTGGCTAAGTTTAATTAAAATAATCACGTTTATCTTTAATCACTATCTACCGTCTAGTCCGTCCCGGTTTGGTAATTAACAGCACCTAATACCATGAGTTTGGAAATTGCGTTACAGAAATAATTAACCTTTCGAATCGGGATTCGATAAGAAGGTTGCTTGCGACATGCATTTAATCTTAATTTACCATAAATTCATAAAGATTTTTTTAATTTAATTGATTTGATTTGAAATAAATCTCTATTTAGACGTGTAACTTTTGCGTTAATATTTTAACTTTATCTTTATGTTTCTGTTAGGCTGGGTTGCACCATCTTACTTTAGCTTTAACAAACGTCAAAAAACTATCAAACTCTATACAAAAAACAACGGTTATGCTTATACACTCGACATCAAATAAATCGCACCTCCCGCGACAAGCATTTTCAAACGTATGCATCCCCACTTCCCACCAATATTGGCACCTTTTAAAAGCCTAGTTCTAACCTTCATTTCATTAAAGGAAAGGTTTTTACCCCAAAAATGTGTCTTTAGAAGGATCCAGAGTCACTTCTTCAAAAAATAGGTAGTTACGCTAAAGCCAACTTTTATGGCTATAAAACTGTTAAGTTGGGATTAATCGCTATCCATCTGTTAAAGAGGACACGTGAGATCATTAATTGGTTTTATAACCATAAAAATTGGTCTAATTGATCCCATAGGTGGGCCCAAAGTGAGGTATTTTTTCAAGTCACATTTATGGTACATGTTAATCATTTATTAAGAAATTAAATGTGTTTTTCTTCAAGTTTATTTATTGGGCTTTCAAATAACACCAATATTGTTGGGGCACCATGACTGTGTCAGAAGAAAATCGTTAAAGTTCGCGTCGCGGAAGGTGCGGTTTATTTGATGTTGAGTATAGTCTCGGTTAAAATAAGGTGGTGCAACTCGGCCTAAATTTTTGCGTAAACTGTGCCAGACAGAATAATATTTCAATTGGTTTAAGGTTAAAGTATTTTCCTAAATATTCGACTTATTGTAACAACAATAACAAACGTATTTTTCGAACCACTCCAACGTAATTAACTGTAAATCATCGCGACCTTTAACGTCTAGTCATAAACTATATTGGATCGATGAAATTGAAATTGGAAAGTTGCTTCTAATTGAAGATCTTGGGGTCACGGAACGCAATCTTGCCGATTAATGACGCGAGCCTAATTCAACTAGCTGAGATGGAGGCGTCATGAGGATACCTGATCTGAAGGGGTTCTGTAGGTAGTTAGTATACGTTGTAAGGGAAATCAGATCAGAGAGTGTTTTGTTTATTTATGTAAGTAATAGATTTGAAGTTACATACTCGTTACACAAAATTGCAAGAAAGTTTATTTCTCGTTCAACACTGACACTGATATGTAACGTTTAACCATCTATAGGGAGTAATTTTTATTTGCTATTTATTAATTAATTTTCAGTACAGTTTAACCAGCTTAAAATGTTATTTTATTTCTGAATTTTCATGTGAAATATGTGAAAACAGCTTGGATTTTAAAAAGTTTGATATAAAATCAAAGTTATCTGCGTCGTAGCAATGTCAATGCAATTTTTTGTTTGGGTCTCATCTTTCAGGAAACGGATTTTTTTTCAGAAAACCGTGAAGACATGTAGCCATACAGCAATTCCAGGAATTACCTTGACATGTAGTACTATTTTTTAAGCAAATAATTTACAAAATTGATTAAAGTTTCGGTTTTATCCCGCATGTTGATTAGCCATGCAGAAGCTCCTTTGGGCTGTGTTTAATCGATGCCGAGTAACAACTCTTTGAAATTAAACTTTGATTATACGGTTGGCGCGATCGGTTTGGGGGCTTTCAGGCGTGAGGCAGACCGCGTGTAAGGTATGTTTATGTAATCATATACAGAACACATACATTTTTGTTTCAATACCGCTCTTATTACAAACCTTATAAGGTGCCACAGCCTACCTTGATGTGTTGACGTCTGTACCTTTAAGGAAATATAATATTTCAAGGGCTGAAGTTTAAATAAAATTAGACTGAGTTTGTCTATCGCTTGTTCGACATGATTAATATAAAGGGAATGTTCACAGTATGTCAGTCGAACTTCGAATGATAAATTATATTTATTTTTATAGTCTTATTCTAAAGAACGTTCATATCTAAATCCGGAATTAATTTACATAATCCCGGAAAAGCCAATGTCATGATTTATTTGATAATTTTCCTATATAAAATTCTATTATACGAGTAGTGTTGTGAATACACTCATATTTAGTTTTTTTTTCATCACAGTAGATTTACAACTTTTGACAGAACATTAGGTTTAGTTACTAAAATGTGTTTTAACTAGAAAGATTTTAAGCCCATTTTAATTTTACAAGTAATATTATTTGAATTATTCTAATACCTACTAGTACCTATATAACGCTAATCTCTACACTCCCGCACACGAATAAGTCGCTAGAATTCGGTAAGAACAAAAGCAAATTATTTTAACGCGCGTGGGAACCGTTCAGGCCGCTCTCAGGTGATATCCGAACCACTTTATTTGCGTATTTAAGTAACTAGCTTCGGTATGTAACTGTAAATGTCCTAAATAGGATTATAGCAAATATTTATTACTTGAAATGAACAAAAAGACAGTATTTGTTAGAAATTAACCTTTCAGAGAATATTTTTACACATTCATTCAAAACTACACCAAAAATGTTAACTACTTCCCCATAGCAATATTGCTTTCCCAACAGAAACAATAGCAAAAAGAATATAACTCGAAAGCGGCCGTAATGCGTGTGTAATACTAAATAAATGAGAGTCTTATCTTACTTAATGTTATCCCCGCTAAATCCGCCTTAATCAAACCCTACGACTTAGCCGATAGCTTTTGGTGCACTAAACATTAATATCTTGGGAGTTGCTAAGAACTAGGCAAAGCTGAATAATCCTTCTACGAGATTTATACGAGACCGCGTGTAACGCACTGCGGCTACGGTTCGTAGCGCTTCTACGTGCTACGGGCTACAGTGCTACAGTGCTACGGGCTACGGCGCAGACCGGCAATTACTTACGGTTTTAAGAGCCGTGTTTTTGAGGCTGCAAGCTTGTTCGTTGACACAGATTGTTAGTTATACAGACAGGTTTAGTCTTCAGCATTTATAAAATACACAAGCGACTTCTGTGAGATATATGAGAAAGTATTTAAAGGATTAACTCCCGCTTTTAAGTAATAGTAAAGATAAATTCGACAAGATTCTAAATACCTCGCACTTGGATGAAATGAAGGCTTATTCGTCACGCTTGGGCGGGCGGCATCGCTCGTACTTCGAAGATTATCTAGCTAAAAGTGGATTTGACTATACGTGTATAAATTGGTAGCATTTTGGACTGATTTACTTGTAACTGGCCGCAAAAATATATTTAAACGCTAAATTCACAGGATATTTAAGAAATTGTTTGTTCTATCCACTGTTGTTTACATTTTAAATTGTAACTGTGCTGCTCTACAAAACAACTAGAAAATGTAAAGGCAATTTCCCTTCAGTGACACAGTGACATCTCGGGTCCAGTATAAATGCGGGTGCAACAGTGATCCTGTCTCCCAGTTATTATTTACACTCGCCTCAACTTTAATGGAGTCGCTCCTGTCAGAAACATCTTTAGCAACCGCCGAATAATGAGCGTCGGCGACGCCCGCAAGCCAACCTCGACGCTAAACCGAGTGCAACAGAGCTGCAATTTCAATGGCCCATCTTAATCTGAGGGCAGAGTCGGCCACAGAAATAATATTGGTCTAGTTAATTGATTATTTACTGGCCCTTTCTTTCCAAGATTTAAATAACCCACCCTATCTAACAGTGTCTTTTGAATTGAAAATCACGTACAAAAAATCGTTTCAATTAATCAACTTAAATATTTAAAACCGCTTACATCGCACCGATTCACAATGAAACCTTTAATATGATCGAGAATTTTCGAAGGCCAAACCTTCGCTTTATTAACTAAGCGTGATTAATTCGCCCAAATAAACGGGCTACATATTCGTGCTCTAATTCGGATTAACCGTTTTGAGTGTGGCGTAAATAAGAACAGGATTCGATAGGGATTATAACACTATAACGTTGTAGAAGGGTCAAATGGGAAGGAGCGCAATGATCCCCGGATTCAAACGTAATACCTCGTGTTCAAACAGCGATAAAGCTCTCTAGGATAGTCTAAATGAACTAAGGGTACGTTTGAATGGTAATATTGCCCCAGGACCAATCCGACTGAGCAGCCACGGTTTGATTTTGGGCGTAGACGGGCCTTATTAGTTGGTAGTTTGAGTATCTACTTACTTTAGCAACGGTTGAAGTAAACATATAGCTCTTCGAAGATATACTCATATAATACTTGTTATCATATAATAATTGGGGGAGGCCTATGTTCAGCAGTGGACGTCCTATGGCTGAAATGATGATGATGATGACGAATATTTGTTTCATAAGCATAATATTCATCTATTTTAATCAGCCCATACAAGCGCTATTACATTTTCCATCAAAATAATTAAATTCATCCAAATTAACATCATAACTTTAATCAGACGTAAGAGTAACCTTATCTGCACGCTTTGTACTGTTACCAACAAACTATACGTATAAACTTCAGATAATCAGCGTTGTGGTTAATTTAAATACCCACAACTTTGTTAAAGAGATCCTGAAACTACGGCATTGTTCTCTGAATTTTACATACACATTAGACGGAAATTTCGTCTCCTACTGATTTACGATCGGGCCTCAAGGAAGGAGCTTCTAACAGCGAGATTATTTATTCCCGCCTCTTCTATCTAACACTCTGCAGCGGAGAACCGCCAAACGATTTGTATATGCTAAACGACCTGCAACTACCGCCATACTCAATAATAATTTGCATATTTAAATAAGGCGACGTACTTGCTAATCACAGAATGTAGATTTCAATACTTCTTTCCGAGGGTGAGGATTGTTTTATCATGATAATTAAATCGTTTTTTTTTTATCCATAAAAAGGACAATGTTCGTTCTCCATACATTGTTCGCCTAAGAACCAACAATTTTGACATATTACTACCCGAAAGCGAAATAATACGATTATGTGTGTAAGAACAATGATTCCTGATGGACACTTGCCATAAAATTAATGATTAAGAATATTAAATCACAGCGATTTTATAATATGTCGTTTATGACAACATGGCGTCTAATGTATTGTGTGAATGTATGAACACCGATTCGCGAAAAATGTTTTGTATTGTCGTCACGCCGAGTCGCAGCCAAATAGTATAAAATAATAGAACAAGTTTTAGAAATACAACTCGGCATTCCACTTTTATAATATGCCCACATATTGCACGTAAATAAACAACATGAATCGTAGGTTGTTTCCACCCTTGTCATCTGACACATGAAATAAACTCCTATTGTATTATAGATATCGAAGCCGAATCGTATATAATAATAGAATGGGTTTTGGAGATCACTCGGGGTTCCACTTTTATAAAATACCTACATATTACATAAAAATATCACGAATCATGAGTTTTCTTTTCACCATTTACATCTGACACGAGATAACAAAGTCCTATCTCCATGACTACCATCGTAGTCTATGCCAAAGACTACAATATTTTAAGCAAGAAGTTTCAAACCTTAGCGGCTACGGTAACCCCTGGGCCACATACATCATGATAACATTCGGTCGACACCGGAACGAAGTCTTGCGATTATGCAAAAAAGCATCGTATTCTAGTGCGGCTATATCACGTTCAACCGGGGTTTTAATTCGACTAAAGTCCTGACTAAAGACTGGAAGAAAATACGCCGCATTGTATGAGCACTTCGTGTTCGTTAAAGCGGCTTCAGATCTAGAGCCCACATAGTTTTCTTTCCAATAATATCCGCAAGTAGCGCTGCATGATCTTTACAACAAAAACGGCAATAGTTATTAAGGTGCCAAAATTATATGATTACTTTGGCACGGTATTATACACGTTCGAAGATTTGTCATTTTCATTCATTTCTTCATCATCATCATCATTTCAGCCACAGGACGTCCACTACTGAACATAGGCCTCCCCCAATGACTTCCACATCGCACGGTTGGTAGCGGCCTGCATCCAGCGCCTTCCCGCTACCTTTATCAGGTCGTCGGTCCACCTTGTGGTGGGTTGACATTGCAGAATATGACTTTTGATAGGTTCATCATAGAATTCGGCGGGGATATCCTCACGGAGGAAGTTCGTAACAGGGCGGAACAAGATCTTATAATAATGCAAGGCCGAAGCTGTTACGCGCGTGCTCCTACGTGTAATCCGGCGAGTAATAGTAATGTCTGGTAAATAGTGGTAATACGTATCGTTCGTTCGTTCGTTTCAGCCGAAAAGACGTCCACTGCTGGACAAAGGCCTCCCCCAAGGATTTCCACGAAGACCGATCCTGCACCGCTCGCATACAGGCACCTCCCGCGACCTTCACCAGATCGTCGGTCCACCTAGTGGGAGGCCTGCCCACGCTACGTCTTTCGGCTCGTGGTCGCCACTCAAGAACTTTCCTGCCCCAGCGGCCATCAGCTCTACGAGCTATGTGCCCCGCCCCGTCAGCGCCATGTCTGTATGCGCTACGATTACAGGGTATCATTTTGCATAGTCGCAAGACTTCACTCCGCTGCTGTCAAATCAATGTCGCATAATGTTATCGCAATGTGTGTGGCCCTTGGCCAAATCACAGAAGCCTATGCGAAGAAGGAGCACTTGAATGACAATAAAAATCAGGGTTACCATTTTATAAGATCTCCTCACTGTTGAGGGTAACAAAGTAACATTAATAATCTAGCCATTAATTACATTTATTACCTATACGAGAAAGTAAAGCAACATGCGGTTTTATTTTAATTTGTAAAATATTTGTAACAGTTTGTTCCAAGTTTAGTTTTACAACAGTATTGCTGTTTCAGCTGTCACTGTGAACCTTTGGGAAAATAAATAAATAAATAGAAAAAATATTAACATACATATTTATTTAAGTTTTTATGTTCATTATCATAATAATATGCCAATTTAAGTTACACTGTGTGACAGTCTTTGACACTAAACAAACTCTTCAGCTTAATAATACCTACCTACAGGGCGTTTTTATAGTTACTCTTGCTGATGAAACAAGAAGGGTTGATTCTACTACTGAAATACAACTACTTTTCTTACAGGACCAATATCAAATTCTCAAAAAAATTCACATCCTCGTGATGGTGATAATTTCTATGGAGAGGTTTTTTTTATATTCGGTCTCTTGGGATAAGTTATTCCATTTGAGCAGTAGATTTAATCCTATTTATTCGATCACATATAAAAACAACACAAGTGTTTAGGAAAACTTCTTCTTTGGTATGGTATCACTACGGAGTTATAATGTCGGCAACTCTGTATCACTGACTTGTAACTTTCAAACAGCATGAATAATAAGGGCACCACATTGGTTTTCTTTCTGAAAAAAGGCTTTCAGTTTTAGTACTAACCCTTTAGCACTATTTCATTGAAATAAAAATACAATAAACGCACAGAAGACTGAAATTGAGTCAACTGACGTGACATTTATAATTTGTTGACATTATGACAGTTTGACAAGACTAGGGATTGAAAAAGTTTTAATTGAAAAAGTAAAATGACAATTTATTAAAACGATTCACAAGGATATAATCGATTAAAAATATTTATAAAATGTTCTGATACTTGCCTGTAGCGATTATCCAATCCTGGTTTCTACTGAAAAACTACCTCGTGGCAAGATTTTAATAAAATAATAAAATCTTTATATTCTCTTTCACAATCTATAAAAGTTCATTTGGTCTTTTATTATACATGTGCTATGAATGAGGGTTTTCGCGATTGAAAAATCCGCGAGATGGCAATACGTAGACGCGAGGTCCAAATGCTGCATGATTGGTGGATATCTGTCATTGTCATGTCAAAAATAACCAATCATGCAGCATTTGGACCTCACGTCTACGTATTGCCATCTGGCGGATTTTTCAATCGCGAAAACCCTCATTGGCATAGATTATGAGAGACTGGCAACTATACTAGGTTGATATCAGGTGATCCGTCTGCTCGTTTGCCTCCTGTCACATAAAAAAAAAATATATGTTTCTCACACTTCAACTGGCATTGGATTCAACATCGGATTCTGACACTTTTACAGTTATGATACCATGAATATCAGTTTATGGTCCTAATTATTTTTATTTTATTTACGACCTTCGACCAGTTGGACACTTTAGATAGCTTCTTGTAATAGCGTCAATATCTTTTTAGCTTTTAACGCAAATGTAGTCTTCAAAGCAGTTTAATCGATTTATTTTATTTTCAAAATCGATATTTTATTGTCTATGATGGCCGCAGGAACATCACTATACATGGACTCCCAGCAATAAAGTACGGTAATGCCTCGTACAGATTTTATCGGCAAAAATTATGGAACTTGATAGGTTTTAGACCATGCCACGCACCAAAACGTCCGGAAGTTGTAATGGTATTATAGAATAAACGTTAAAAGACTTATTTATTTAATTTTTCAATGCTTAAGTGTCCATTAGAATGAAAGGGTGCTTAATGTATTAAAAAAATTAGAAAATAATTATGATGGGTTAATGTTTTTGGGCGGTTTTTTAGGCGGTTTCTGACAATGTCCTTTCATGATCCGGCAAAAAGTTGGCAGCCCTTTAATAACAGCGCCCAGTGTTGATAATCCAGTAAACTTGTTAATTCTGATTAGTCAGCTGTCATTATTTTTGTAGATAAATCAGCGCGAGCGGCCGAGGCGTGTCCCTTATTAATAACTCGGCCGAAAGAGTTAACGGCGTTCCGACACGATTGTTACTAAACCGACGGAATTTTAATTCGTCTCAGAGTTTATTAAGTGCGTAAAGTTTCGGCGAAGCTTCAACGCGAGCGGTAAATTAAGTGAATTCGGTCGTACGCTCGAGGGGAGGTCGCGGCAGCCACTCACAATCTGATCACCGGCATATTAACAATTTTAATTGCAACCCCGACGCTTCTACCCTATTAAACACCCGACTTATCAATCAATTCTTTTGTTACAGGTAAGTCCCCTAGGACCCCACTCACAAACCTACTCTAAGCCCACCGTAAACGCTATTCAAATTCCATACTCTAAGATACAGGGATCTGCATAAAAAGGTAGGTAGTAAAATCGAGTGAAATGAGTGAGACCCGTAAAATTCTTTTCATACAATATTCAATAGAAAATATTTTATTATACCGAGATTTCCACAATTTGCCGATAAATTCATGCTATATCTCCTGTTTTATATCCTTCTGTAGGGCAAATTTGTTTCTTTTTCACGTGATTCAGTTATAAATCTAGCGGTGTGCGTACGCTCCTTTGGTTACGAATCTATTTTATGACCGCACACGCCGAAGGTTAACCAATAAAATCTTTTAACAGCCGTAACTATTTCGTTATAAGTTCCGAGTACGCAATAAAAACGGCGAAACAGAAATAAATCTATGGACACAATGGTAGCCAGCGGGCAGCGTCCGAAGGAATCAATCACGATAGGGCGCGGTTTAATCGCTCCAATTTAAGTTTTTCCTTTCTTGAAGGAACAAATTGATGGAAATAGTTGAACGTTAAATATTGCAAGTGGCGGGGCGGCAGTGTGCAAACTTCCGCTTACGCGCATTTACGGCGAGCCAATAAATCTCGCCGCTTTGTGCGCCGCTTCCCTCAACATCTTCAGCCATAAACGGCACGTGCGCTGTTATCTGTATTTTTGTAACGACCTCCGCTGAAAATTGTAAACAACACGTCGCTGCGCCACCACTCCGCAGCGAATCCTTCCAAATTAATACGTTTATGTCTTATCATCCCCACTCAGTCATTCGCCCACTCACTTCGAAAATGTGTTCCTGAATTAGAAATAAGCCGTCACCCCCGCTTGTCGGGAGCTTCATTCCGTAAACTAACCCAAAGATAAATTATTCGGGCGCATTTCTCATCATTCTTTTCGTCGACAAAGCGTCAGTGAATCCCTGAGACATACGAGCGCTTATCCGCGAAATAAAATGAAGTCGTGCGGCTGGTAAGTAACGTACACGTTACATATACAGTATGTACAAGGACATAATGAATCACAGCTGATAAGCATAGCGCACAGATTTGCAGGATCGCGCCTGTTGCCAAGTTTCTTGCGGCACGCCCACACATTTGCATGCTGTGGCTCTCATGTTGTTATTATCTGGCTTTAATGTGTACATTTATTTTTGTTCGCTCCTTAATGTCAATGGCATCGTCTCGCCTGGGGGTCGTGAGGAAAACTGGACTGAACGTTTAAGTAGCTTTGCCTTTATTTATTTTGTCCATGCAATAGAGATCATTTTGGGATTGTAAAATAATTTTCGGCTCATCGAGATTGTCACTAAACAAAATATCAAAGCTAATTTCCATATTATCGGCAGCGTTCCGCAATTATAAATTTGTATTGGCAAATAGAGTTTTAACGGCGAGCGGTGATAAATCAGCGTTTGTTTGGGGAGCAAACAGCTGCCCGTCGGATCATTACTCAGTATCTCGCGGCAAAAAGCGGGACGAGCTTGAGCGACGTGGGTCACTCAGTTCTTTCGTGTCTGCACTAAGTGGAGCCTGTGACTTCGTTTACGTCAAAGAATTACTTCCACTGCCTTAACTATTTCTTCAAGGTTCCATCTTCCTTCTTCAAATATAAGATTTTACTAAAATCTGTTTCTAAAGTGATATGACATGGCATAATAGTAAATCAGACAGTCTAATCATCCTGCCATGTCATTATTATTTTTCTTTTATAATCTTCACGCCTTATTTCTTGCCAAAACCACAAAAATTCGCCCCAAAAATCGTTTTGAGAGCAAAACAACTTATAATTGAAACTAATAAATTGTATCATTGTTGGAAAATGAAGTTACTATTATTACAGACAATTAACGAATAGTCTGGTTAGTTCTCAAAGTATCTCAGTTTAATATTAATTGGCCTTTTGAAGGACACTCAATCCGTTTTAATATCCCAAATATTTCCAGTTTAATTCACTGACAAAACTTACGCTCTTCCTAAAACGCAAAATTGATTTAAATAAAATAATTACAACTAATTACGAAGATAAAAGTATGAGCAAATAGAGTTTTCAGTGACGATAAATCAGCGTTTGTTCGCGAGTACTGATCATTACTCAAAGTATCTCTTGAGTAAGTAAAAAGCTGACTAATTGCACCCTTGAAGGACACGGGTCACTCAGCAATACTTGCGCACGTTTCTAGTTTTTCCGCTCCTGGAGAGAGCGAGCTTTATTGCTTATCAATGAGCTTTTGCTTTGAGTGTCCACTTTAAACGACTGAGGCGATTTAATTTATATACTGGCGAAGACAATATTGCGTCAAGACTAAAAATGAATGAAGACGATAAACGCTACATAAAGCATAGATTAAAGACATTGTTAAATACTAGCTTTCCACCCGCGGCTTCGCCCGCGTGGACTACATTATATAGCCTACAGTGGACCCGCCTATTTTTTCCAAAATAAAATTTAGCCCATGTTACTCGTAGATAATGTAGCTTTCGAATGGTGAAAGAATTTTTAAAAACGGTCCAGTAGTTTTTGAGCCTATTCATTACAACCAAACAAACAAACAAACAAAGTCCTCTTTATAATATTAGTGTAGATGTATTGAAAATATTTAAGAAACTAACTTTTATTACACCCAAAAAGATGGTTAAAAGTTACTTATTGGCTGTGATAACATACATAACATTTGGATTATGAATTGCAACTACTTGGAATTAATATTACAAATGCGATAAGAACAAGCAAAGAAAGGCCACGAAAATGTATAGGAGGGAAAAGTCTTGTGACAAAAACTTCAATAAACAAATTCAAAGAGCAGAATTCAACTTTTTATTCATAAAACTTTCTTTTTTTAATTTTCTTCGTGTAACCTGTGAAAAGATTGCTCGAGGAGGCCCGATTTCGTGTAGAGTACAACTTGTTTGCAAATATTTTTTTGCCAAAAGTTAGTTAATTTTAAAAGAAAATTCGCCGAGGTTGAGGTTTAAGTTTCGTTCACATTGCCTCGTCGTCCCGAAGTAAACACCTCGCAAGTTGCCCTTCCACAACTTGTAAGAAATTGATTTTTAAACTGTGAACAAGTTAGCGCAGGAAAAAAACTGCGAAACATGAAAGAACTATTCTAACACGAAAGTTGGTAATGAAATTAGTTTTAAGCGACAGGTTCATTTCAGTTTTTTACCGGCAGCCGGCTCTGCAATTGCTAAGAGATTCCCGCTGAAAGTTTTCCACTGCAGATTTTGATTACACACGCTCCTTCAGGAACTTCTTGCCGGATAGGAATATTAAATCTTATTTAAGTTAGACATCCGCGGCGGTTCGCGTTGTTATTTCGAATAAGGTGCTTTATAAACAGAAAGTGCAGTACCACTGAACTTGCCCCGCCAGCGTTTAACCTTTGCCGGCTTACTTCTTAGCGATATTACTTTCAGCTTTGCTCGACAATAAATTACTTCATAACTTACCTCTATTCTAATTGCTGGCTTTATGTTATGAAAACGACTAAATTGCTCAATTATTATTACATCAAATTGCTATCTACTTGTATCAGTCTAGACAAGCATTAAGACATTAGAAGCAGCGTTTAAACGGCTAAATTTATAAAACGATTCAACACTGAAATAAATCAAGTCGAATAACTCAGCCCCGTTCTGCTGCTGCAGTTATCTTCCCAGCTCGTTAGTTGTCTGCTAAAGACTTGAAATTTTACGTACACTTAACAGCTAACTACTTGTAGCGACGCCTTGCAAATTCCCATGATATTTATATCCGTGAAATTCCCTTCTGATTTCAGGGCAATCCTTTTAGAGAGCTCGCTACGCTCTGTTGCGATGAAATAGGGTACCGACACCGTAGAATCTTCCGTACAATTTTAGCTAAGCTTAAATTTTAATTGTGTAGTAAAAGTACGGTTATATAATCATTACAGGCAGAATACGCGGCGGAGTGAGAGCGTCGCGTCTCTCGCTCTGCCGCCGTTACATGGTGCATTTGCCTAATTACAACTTAGCTCACTGGTGTGACAATTCGTGATTACCGAAACGGTTATTTTGGAGATGTCTACTCCATTGCGGGTTATGTTTTACACAGCTCAGACATCATCCCCGCGACCTCTCTTATTACTTATAAAATAAAATACTAAAGTTCCACTTGCGTCGGTAATGCGATCCTTACGAGACTGCCGCGACACTATACCGTACTCAGCTATATAGCTATCAGTCTGAGACATTTCTTTCAAATCTCTCCAGGGCTCTTACTTATCTCATATTTCTAAAAGTTGTGTTTAACAAGTTGTAAAGTTAATATAAGTCAGTCGTACGGCTGGCAGGAAAAAGGAAGTCGAAAATATAGTTAGTGCAGAAGGAAGGGAATCGATGGATGGCGCCGCGGCGGCGGAGGGGGCAGCTTGTCCCGCTATTTTGGACCACATCGGAAACTTTCCCGCGCCTCTCCATTGCATTTCTCCAATAACGCAATGTCTTCTGACGCTCGAGACCCTCCGCTCGAACTAAGTATATTTACATCCAACTTTACACTATACCAACATATACTTTTACAGCATCTTAACGCTCGAACTTCCAACGATCTTAGTAATCGTACATCAAAAGTTCCCGAAGAGTAGATTGTCTTCAGAAGTTCCGAGCCCACTTTACTTACATTGTTGGGTGTATCTAACGAAAGCACTCGATTTTTTCCCATTTAAAATGTACTGACTGTCGGAGACGATTAAAGTGTTTTTCTCAGAGAGACGAGAGAAAATTAGAATCGAAATACTGTTACACAGCCACCGTAAACATCGAAAAGGGCCGTACTCCGACGTTTTAATTTTATTAAACATCTCCCGGTGCCCGCGGTAGATTTCTTTCGGTGCCAAGTAAGAATTTCAAGTCGTATAATAATTTAGATTACGTAGCAAGCAGTGAGCGTTCATTATCGTTCTTTTGTACCTGATTTCGTGGAGATCTCATTCGGATAGAGCAGCAGTCCGCGGCGCCGGCGCGCTCTCGAAATGGAAAGTGCGAAAATGAAATTATAAAGCCCCGCGATAAAAATAAATTAAATCGGATTTTGCGTTTCCCAGTAGCCAGGGATGAGGAGCATTTTGTAGTCTGCGAATTCCTTTCTCTTTTTTAAATATTTGTTTTAACGGTTGATTTGTGAGGTAATGAGAAAATTCTCACTTTGCAATTTTTCTCGTTCTTTTGTGTTAGGTTATCTCATTTTGCTCGGAATAGAAATGTAAGTTACATTTACCGTCTTAGGGTGGGTGTACACTGCGGCAAATCACTCTGCATTCTCACCTACGATTATTCAAATTAGGAAATGGTACGACAAAGACGAATGGTACTAATATCGCAGCGGCGATGGCCGGCGCGATAGGGGTCTACGCTCGAACACACGCGCAGCAGATTTCGTCCGCGATAAAGCGCCGATTGATCCGTGCGATACGCTTTTTGCGTAAATACCGCTGGCATTATGCAGGTGGAAACTTGCGTTTAGTAGGTCAATCTATCTACGTTCGTGGGGTGTTTTTACGCGGTCCATTACTTATTGCGAGAGACATTAACATTTTCGTTGCGTTGGTATTTCTATGAATATTTTGCTCAATTAATAGCAAATTACCTTATCATTATAAATCACTTTTTGCTGTACTGATCGTATCTAAAATGTCTTCATATTAATTACACAGTACAGATAAAAATAATTTTTGTTTCGTCGGCTAATAAATTTCCCTTTTCAGCCTTCCCAAAACCCAAACACAGCTTAGCCTCCACTAATTTCCATTGAAACAATGTAATTATATTTTTATTGCTCATTCAGTGTCCAGTAAATCGCGGCGGTCCCTAAGGCCCCTTTCGAAGTCCCGACCTTGTTTAATAGTCGTTCTCTAGGCGGGGCGAGTGACTCGCACGCTAGAGACACGATAACAAACATAGAAAAAGTACATTTGTTTTTAAACACAAACCAAATTTGTAGTTAAAAATAAAGAGCGCAAAAAGGAAAAGAAAAAAATCGGAAATGTATGTATTTTCCAGTAATCTGTTTTGCTCAAAATTATTTCTAGTTTAAATTGACGCTAGTTAATCATTAGATAGTTGGTTAAAACCTATTTTTATCTATACAAACTTGAGTGACTTAAAAAAACATCATCAATTACTTAAGGATCATTTTGTGCACTTAGCACAAAATGATCCTTAAGTAATTTTCCTAAATTATTCCGTAAACTACCCAACTACATAAAAAAGGTTTTTCTTTTCACGTGATTTCAAGTACTGAACAAGTAAATTTACTTAACTGTACCTAAATTTTTGTTTCACCTATTTTTTTAATTGACCCCAGCGTTTTGTAATCGCGAATGTAATTGGTCGGATTTAAGTTTTCTATCGCGGAATATCGCTCTAATAGGATTACCGCGTGGTTCGCTTTGACCAGATTATTATAATTCGTTCATAATACTGTACGCAATCACCTTAATAAGTTTGTTAATGTAGTTTTTAATTAGATGCGTATTTTAATGCGTTACATTGAATTTGTTTGGGGATTTTACTAACTAGAGAACGCTTGCAGCTTAAATACTATATTATGGTCTATTACTAAAAAGTTTCTTGAAAAATTTGGTTCAGGACTTTTGTGTAAAAATTAATCAATTTAGATTACAACAACAAAAAAAAATTCTCATGAATAGGCACTTACAGGACAGATATGTACCATCCTAGACTGCATCTCACTTAACATCAGGTGCGATTGTGGTCAAATACCTGCCTTCATCATCATCATCATCATGTCAGCCATTGGACGTCCACTGCTGAACATTGGCCTCCCCTAATGCTTTCCACGTTGATCGATTGGTAACGGCCTGCATCCAGCGCTTCCCTGCTACCTTTACGATGTCGTCGGTCCACCTTGTAGGTGGACGTCTCACGCTGCGCCTTCCGGTACGCGGCCTCCATTCCAGAACCTTGCTGCCCCATATACCTGCCTTGTCTTGCATAAAAAAAACCTTAGTTTCTAATATGAACACGGTTACTAAGTATTCATTCAGAGTCAATAACCTTAAACAAATCCAAACAATTCCTAAATACTCAAACGAGACCGTTTAACTGAAACCTAATAACTTATACGTGGAATATCCAAAAAATCAATAGCAAAGTTTCGCAGACATGGATACGGATTACGGCCCGTTAAATATTGCCTTTAAATCTATAACTCTCGCGCTAAGCTCGTTAAGTACCCACCTAGTTTAAAGCGTCGCTTAACGTGACAAGCAAGATATCCCGGAGTTTCCCGTCCGTGTGAGTAATAAGAAAAGTGCATTGGATAAGTTGTGCTTTAATTTGAAGCTTAAGAGCCATTTTACATTTTCGTGCAAATTTCTAAGATTTTGGAAGCATGAATTACTATCTTAAGCAACACCCAGAGATTATTTAATTACTGTGAAAGATAGTTCAATCCTTTTTGTTGACCAATAATGTAACGGATTTACTAAAACTCTTTTGATTAATTCTCAGTGCCCCATCTCCCACAACCATTTTACGGAAAAATTGCCGCAGACTCAATTTCAAAGTCCTGTATCTATTATTTATGCTCGTATAATAAGCTTAAAAATATATAGAAATCATCGGACATATATTCTTGTAGTCCAATAATCAAACGGATTCTTGAATTTCATTACCATTATTGAGTAAAATCTAAAAATATTTTGTCAAATTTTTAAGATTTACGTCACATTTTGATCGTGATTTTTGGTTTTAATACACAGCAATAACAGCAATAAAAGTATCCCAAAATAAAGAATATTCATTGGAGAATTGATTTCCACAGTTATTGTTTAAATATTAGTAACTACTTTGTCAAAATATTGATGTGAATATCAGTATAAATTACAATGCGGAAGCCGACATCGATTAGTACGGCGCGAGCGCCCGTCAAGGCAGGACCTGTGTCATTTTTCCCGCCATGACGTTTACGTGTGTTCGTGTCATGAAGCGGAGATTTATACGGCGACCAAATACTTTTGATACTATGCCGGGAGGTCCGTTTTGAGTCGGCCGTTTGGTGGTTCAAAACGGACTAATATGCCGAGAGGTCCCGGGTTTGATTCCCGGCCGAGCAGAAATTGAAATGATGAAATTTAATTTCTTTGACGGGACTGGGAGTAACTATGTATTTATGTATGAATTTAATTTAATAAATAAATTATAAAAAAGGTTGTAAGTACATAGTATATCCATTAAGCTAGCACCCTTAACACAAGCATATCTATTAGTTGCTTATTTTGGGACTAGATGGCATTGTGAAATTGTCCAAAGATTTGTTTATTTATTTATCCGCTTTGAGTTTTGTTTCGTGAAGAAGAAAAAGAACCGTTTTGTTTCGAGAGGGAAGTTTTGTTGTTAAATCAATAGTAATAAAAGAGGAAAGATTTGATTATTTGTTTGTTTGAAGGCAATAGGCTCCGAAAAGAAATTCTTTCACTAAATGTTTCCTATGTTGGCTATAAAATATTTTCAAAAACTTTACTCCAAAATCTTCGATAATTGGTCGTTTAATAAATAAATTAGATAACATATTAATATTTTTTTATTGTTTCCAGTACGATTTCAGTACTAGTTTTTAGAAATCATTTTATGCATAATTTATTAACTTCTAAAATATATTCCCTATTGATAGATGACGTGTTTCGTATTTGGTTAAAAAGGTGTAGAATGTTATTTTGAAGATAACTTGCTTCCATAGAGATATAGAAAGATGCTAAGTAATGCGCTGAGTTCGAAACTCAGTGTCAAAGAAATCAAAATGTGTGCTCATTATCCACTGCGGTATCAGTATTTAACGTTCGAATAATCTTTAGTAGTATGCAAGCAATGTAAACTGTTTACATTATAACGTCGCTGCTGTCATCATTGCTTTCACAAGCAATATGTTCTGTTTTTGGGCATATTGTTGCGACACCGGCTCCGCCCCCTTATCACATCTCCCTTTAGTTTCTGTGATCTGTGCTTGCTTCGAAGTTGATATCAATTAAATATTCCTTAGTGCTTTTGATTTAAATACGGGGGTACGTACGTAGCGGGAGTAGACTTAAGGGAAATCTATGCTTCTCCGACGGCCAGTTGTAAGTTGTATGCTCCAGAGTATGTGCACACAATAGCCTGGTGATTTTAGCACCCGAAGGAAATGTTTCAATTTTGTTGTAGAAAGATATCATAATTTTGTAAGTATTCAGATATTTAAACATACCTAATAATTTGTAGGTTTTATATTAAAAAATATTATCATATAACAAAATTAATAATTTCTTAGAATAATTTAATTTTATTAGAACCAGTTTCCACTTCTTCGCGGAAAAAGTCGCGGGCAAAAAGCTAGTATGAAATATGTAGTATTGCCCGCGGCTTTACTCGCGTGAAATTTAGTTTGCTACAGATCGTCATAAATATATTGTTATTCTGGTCGACGCCAGGGATGGATGAGCGTCGCTGTCGCTGGCGACAGGGTCTTCTGGTTAAGGGTTCATGACGTAGTTCTCAGGCAAAATGAAATCCACTCATAGAAATTAATAAACTTAGTGTATTCACGAGAATAATTACACACAGCACTAGAGTCGTATCGGAACTGAGTGAACCAACGGTCTTGCGATAGGAACGTCCGACCCGAGTGATAGTTGAACACAAACTGCCTAGTACTGCTGTACTGTACTGTAAAGCTTCATAAAAATTTGTTCAGTAGGGGAGAGGGGGGCAGCTTTGAACAATTTTCATACTTTATTAAATATCTTCCAAATTTGAACGATTTCATTAAATTTTTCTTCCTAGATATAGGTCATGGTTATCACACAACAAAATAATGATGTTCTTCTTAATTATTCATGAACGCTTATTAAGATATTTAGATGTTTGCACAGACCTGTAAACGTTCAAAACTGCCCCGTAGTCGGGGCAGCCTTGAACACGCCTGGGGCAGTTTTGAATTAGTATTTTTTTCAATGAAATAAAACTGAATATTTATGAATGTGTATTTTTAAAATAATTAATAAACAAAATTTTAAATGATCAGTGTCATTTGGGATCCATTTAACATGTTTATTTTATTTTACATCACTCTGTACAAAGTAACACAAAACTTAGGGATATTATTTTAAAAAAGTAAATCGATACCTTCAGGTTCAATTGTCGTATAAACCAAAACCCTACTTTTCAGGAGAGCCAAAAAACGATTTTTTTTTTAATAAAAAATTCGTAACTTTTTTATTTGAGAAGTTATAAAAAAATGTCCAAGAGAAAACATTTTTCAATTTTTGCGATGAAAAAGTCTAAATATTTAAAAAATGGGCATCTTCAGTAGTTTTAAAGTTAGCTTGGAGTTACGTCGTTGAAAAAGGCACTCGGTGGTTTATACGACCCATTATATTTGACCTAAAAATAACTCTTTACGTCGTATTTGAATTTTTTGTAAACACGAGACTGAAATTGATGGCTTAAAGACCATTAGATGTAATTTTTTTGGTTTATATACCCATTGATAAAGTGATTTATTCAAATGTATTATTAAAACTATGTATGTAAATAATGTATTGTTTACTATTTCCAGGCTTTTGTTGTTTAGAGAATTTGCACAAACAGTGTAAAAACTATATTTGGTTGAGGTAGAAATAATAAATTTGCTTGCATACGAAAAATAACATTTTTTTTACAATTTTGCAGGAAAATTATGGCAAAACAAATAATATTTCTAATAATTCTAAACAAAACTAATCACCATAAATTTTGAACAAAAAAATACAATTACAGCAAAACATTAAGACAGCTTTCCTGGTTCTCTGATTCTGATTTCGTTTGGTTATGATAAATTTTGCATGAAGAGAAGAGCCCGAGTATGCTCAGGAGAAGGATTTGTAATTTTTTGAGAATTTCTCTAAGGAATTTATATCTTTACAAGAAACCCAACTTTAAATTACAGCTAAAAGTAACCACTACTGGCAACAATTAAAAGTTGGAGTACTTGTAAAGTAATAAACTATTACAGAGCATCTCAAAAGGGTATAAAATGAGCACACTATGGCTTGTTTTCTTTGTTTAAAAGTCTTGAATTCATCACATTTAGTCGAGATCAATAGGCTAGATGACAAAATTTCAATTATTTGTCCGTCAAACAGATAATTAGAAAATATGAGACTCATATTTTTTATTTTCTTTCATAATTTAATAATATCAGTGCTACATCGAGTTGAAATGGTGCGATACGTCACGCTTGAGTAGAATTTTTACTCAAAAGTGACGTCACGCGACATTTCAACTCAATATAATACAGTAATTCTTCGATTATGGGAAAAAATTAAAGTATGAGTCTAAATTTTCTAATTCTCTGTCTGACGGACTAAATAGAGTTTCGATTTCATGACCCGGTCATCATTACTATTCACGGATGTACTGGACTTGGAAAGCTACCTTATATATTTAGTTATTATCTTTAAAAGTAGAAACAATCAACTTTCTTTAACTTTATAAATAAGAAAAACTTACTTACTGTACATACATACATATGTGATGCAATAAATAAATGAATATGAATATGAAACAGATAATTACCATATTGAATACGTGGACTTACGACGTTGAATCTGGACATAAAACGCCATGTCTTTAGGCGTAAAAACCATTTTCAATTACGAGAGAGTTTTACGTCCTGGCTTAAAAAAATGTATGGTTGATACATCTTAGCAAAAATACCAAAAACAAGCGTTCGGTTTTTACACTGTTTATAAGGTATTTATTTATCTTTTACGCTATAGTTTTTTGGGGCGTATAAACATTTTTTTAGCGAATTTCAATATTTCGAATATACAGCTCGATAGAGAAAAAAATTCTGATTAAAATGGTATATATAACTCGATTTGGCCAAAATGGTTTATACGACAATTGAACCTGAAGGTGTCGAAATATAAGATATATCAATTAACTTAATACTAATAAACTTTCTGTTTAATGACACATCAAACACAAAACTGCATAATTTAAAAAATATCAATCAATTACTAAAACTAGCTTTTGCCCGGACTTCACCCAGCTTGAAATTTTATCTGTCACAGTAAAGCAATCTGCTTATTTTTTATGTAAAAACCTTCTACGAAGTATTAGAAAACATAAGGTTTCATAATACCACTTAAAAAAGAAAATTTATAAAGTTCAAAGGTGCCCCAACCATTTCGTTCAAAACTGCCCCATGGGTATATTTCCAGAAAAAAACATAAATTTAATAACGGAACATACTTTTATATCGCAATTTCTTATCAAATCTTCATTGAAACTATTTAAACTTCCATATAGTAAACAAACCACTCACTATTTTATAAAACTACGTCCACAAAATCCTTAGAACCAAAATAAAAAAGTGCGAAATTGGCAGTCAAAAACAAAAAACCACTTTTGCCGGTTAACCTACAGTTAGATATTAAAAATGTGATGTGACGGCTATGCACATCAGTGCTGGCAAGATAAATTATGATTTATACCATTGTAGCCTAAACCAGTGATTTTTAAATTCATTTGTTCTAAGCTGCCCCTGTCCAAAGCTGCCCCCCTCTCCCCTAGTTTTTGCGTGAACGAGTAACAAACATCGAAACATCCATACAAACTTTCGTATTTATAATATTAGTAAGACTAGTAAGAAGAAAGATAGTAAGATGAATTTATTTTAGTTATTTGTTAAATAATAATAATATTTATTTATTTCTTAGCTCTGTCTGATAATGGATCTGGAGGAGTTGGAATGGCCACCTCCATTGCAACTCCATAACAAAACAATAGAACCCTATGGAATTTGGGCTTGTGTAATTCGCCATGACGAATACTTCGTCTAGGTAAATGATATCCAGGGTCCGATGATGGACCTGGATGATAGCTGCAAGGGGGCAGATTTTTTTCACTATGTGACTGTCTTTATTTTGTACTTAATATAATATATTTTACATATTATACCTATTCGTGTTTCATTATTAATCGAAATAAGTATAAAAATCTTTAAAAGACTAAATAAACTCTATTAAAATTTTAAATTAATTTATCATGTTTTAATACCTTATTCTACCTTAAAATTAATAACTTATATCAAGTCTTAATACGGTCACGGCTCAAGATTTTTTTGTCCATTTCGGCGTTCTTTTTACTCTTTTGTCGTTGCATTGACAGTTTGTAGCTAAATTCGCGCGGAATATTTTTGTGAAATGGCTCTTAAAAGCTTTGATTAGGATTTCACGTCAAAAGTTTTTTGATATATGAAAATACCTTTACTGATGTGACATGCAATTACGAGTAAATAATTTGAATTAGATTTTTTTGATTCCATATTCATACAGAATCGCCTCTTTATTTGTAATCAGAAGGATATTAAATGGAGAACATGAACATTGGCCTTTTAGAATGAGTCAACGGTGATCTTGCTTCGTAACGATAACGATACTTTCAGATAATTATTTTTGAAGGGGACAAAATACTATGCTAAGGTAGTTTAGTCGATTGATAAAACTTTCAAAAAAGCTCTGAGTAGTTCAAAATGATGCATAAAACCTGATCTACCTAATAATTGGCTTTTACAGTTTTTTTAAACTGCTGAAAAATAAAATAAATACCAACAAACCAACCAAGCATTATCTACGTGACGAATGCAAACCCGACGGTACCTATGCACTGGAATCCTTCCATAAACGACTTGCGTTTACGTCCACATGCGGGTAGATAGATAAAAGTGCATTACCAAATTGCTCGCACGTTTAAGAGACGAGTAATTTGTCGGAAGTGACGTTTCCGCAGTAATTTCCACGCGAGACAGAGCGAGTGCGAGTGGAATAGAACAGTTAGGTCATAGTGCTTTTAATATTAGGTTTTATTTCATAAAAGGTGCTTTTAGTTGAAAAATAAAAGTCACTAAATGTGTCACATGTGCATATTTCTTTAATTAATGTTACAATATTATAATCGAATGTCAAAAAATGCATACCTATTACATGGCTAACCAAACCTGAGAGAGTTCAACTGCATTAAAAAATTATTGCTGACATCAGCAGTTTTTTATTGTTGTAAAATCGTCCTTAGAAGATGCCACAAGTTCTTAGCTTGAAGTGCATCCTCTGTACCTTATTTTGTTTACTAAAGTAATATAATTTCATAAATAAATATTTGAATTTATGAGACTGTTTTGCTCACACTATGACAGAGCTTAGTTGTCATGGAATTTTCTGCACGCTGCACAGCGCCAGCTTAAAAGCCCAGGTGTTATAAGCTCGCACAGCCATTGGCTAACAACTTTCACGACTATGTTACCCAAAATGAAATTCTGTCCCCTCTTAATTGAATGCATCCATAGTTTGATTCCAACGTAGGTACGGGTTTGCACTCTTTAAATTAAATTGATATTTTCCCACCGGCAAAAATACACTATTGCTCAAATACGGTTTTCGCTTACAAAATCTATTGACAAAGCATTTTACAAAACCATTTTGAACGCAAAGTAGTCCATTCGAAAACAGGCAAATATTGAAAAACGCTGAGATCACATAACTAAAAACAGAATAAACGAATGCCACCAAGCTAATTTTAAAACTGAAATTTTATACCCGTTATTTTCAGTTTATACTTCAGACAACACAAAATTAAGTTGCCACTGTTCCGTTGCAATTTGTGCCTTACAACGGGGAGTCCTAAATTCCAAATTTAGCTTGCGGAGTGTGGCTAGGTCGGCTAAGAAACCGTGTTCCCTTTAATCTTGTCACAAAAGCCTTACCTGATTCAGCGAGGCCACGAGCACTCTTGCCCGTACAAACGTGAAGGAATGAAGCGGAAGAGAGCGGGGTGCTCTGAATTACTTCCTAATGAAAAGAGCTGAGGAGTGGGGCGGAGTGGGACAGAGAAGTGTAGTTTGTGACGCGGTCGCTAACGAACGCGGTAGGCCACTCGACCCTCGAGGGCTCGCGACGTGTGTCACAGGCTGCTTCGGCTCGCCCTCGGCTTATTAGGGAATGCGTCGCCAACCTGCACAAATGTTTGATCAAACATTTGCAAAATACATCGATATGCAAACGCAACTAAGATTAATTATTGCGATCCAAAGGCTTCTTTGCCTCAACCAAAACAACACAAGTTAAAAATAGATGCTTAATTACAATTGAAAAGCAAATATTTGATATCAATTTAATATTCCCTCTTATAATCACCACCGGCCGCGGCGTCATACCGTACCTTCCAATTACATCTATTATGCATCCATCATAATTATCGTGACCGTTTTCAATAAATACTCCATTTATTTTACGAGCTCAGTTTATTTTTATTGCGCCAATAGAATAATGGAGTATGTTTTCAAAACAAATACTAATAATTAATCAACGAGATTTGTTTAATGAATTGGATTTTGCGTTAATTCCGCTTAAATCAAATGAAGTTAGTTAAACGAGTAGCGTTTATTTAATCCAATAAACCTTTCCAAGTTTGATCTGATTACTTGATATGTTGTATCTTAAAAATCGAACGTTTCTAAGCTAGGAAATCAGATTTAAAACGGACAATATCGATAAAATCGGGCATCGCGCACGAGTGCACATAACTCGATACTGCATCGGAATAAAATATTTATCTATTCTCTGTCCGTTCATTTCACTAAAATCGAGTCTTAAACTGAATCTTGGCGCAACAGGTAGCTACAGCATCGAGTAGCTGGCAAAAGCATAGCCAATGGACTGTTGATTGTAATGATTCGAAATATCGCTCGGATTGCATAGCGGGCGAGATCAAACATTTTATTTGTTTGCCCACCCGACCGCACCACTGAAACTAATGAAGTGCCACGATTAAATTAATACCACTTTTATTTCCGTTTTTCTCGACGTGAGTTTTTTCACGATCGCTCCGAACGTACTCGTACCATAACGATAATTGATAAAATATGGTTCATTAGTTTGGATTTATTATTGCTCCCATTTGTCGGTTCAAGTTTTCCTCCGCTATTTATTTTCATGCTCGATGTTAATGGAAAAAATCAAATTTCTCTTAACAGACTTAATTTGTTTTCTTTTCTTAGATGCGATTTTGTTTTTGTTCGTGCGTACAATTTTTAACTAGGTTTTGCTGTGACTTCGTTCGCACAAAAATAAAATTTAACTTTGTATTTCACTTCTTAGCCAAAAGTAACTTGGCTTTTATTTATTCCTCAACTAATACTCAAACTGATAACATATACAAAAGGTCTTTAGACTAATTAATGAAATAACATGTTTGCCCTTTATATCAAAAGACTTCAGCCCTATTATATTTCTTTAACCTTCCTACGTCTAGCTCAAGTACCTACACATTTAATTTATAAAATTTATTTTATAAATCTTATTTCAAAACAACAAAAGGTAAACCCACGTTCGCCTCGTGTTTCAAGTGCACGTAACCAAGTTGGCAGACGCAATACGAAAGTATAGCTTGAAAGTGAAACGCAGCTAATAAGCAACCCTGCACCGCTTAAGTTTCTGACTCTGTTAACAAGCAATGTGTTTAAAACTGATATTAACACGATACACCTATTTGTAGTGCTTCAACTATCGCTTAACTAGATATTGCTTTGAATTTAACTTTGTTAATTCTGTTTGCGTTTTTAATTGACTTTAAAGCAGCTGAAGTTTTTCAATTTAAAATTCTGTTTCTCGCTACTCCTGCAATTAGACATTGATTTTCTTACGTAATAGCCAGAATAATTGGGCACTTGTTTTCAACCTTGATTTCGAACTACAAATACCGAACTGATACAATAAATGGCTTTCAATCAGAACGAAATGACTAAGCCAATGTTGGATGTTTGGGGTGGAAAAACAAATGAAAAGCGTTTTAATTTCCAACCTCAAATGCGATTCCATTCGCGCAATGAATCTTAATCGAGTTACCGATAAAAATCGCCGTCAATAACTTTAAATGGTATCATAAGAAAATCAAGGCTCACAATCGCGTAATCGGCGAGCGAAATCAACCGCGTTGATAAATCTCATTAGTGGGGGAGAGCGGCACCCACTCACTAGGCGCTCTCAATCCACGTTGCCAAATGATTCAATCGTGCACCGTGACGCTTCCAGAATTAAAATTCAGACCGGATCTTTTGTTCGGCGAATTTCTCCGCGCATAGCGACATCGATGGAATACTACGCTCCTCGGTGCGAATCGAACAGTCGTTAATGAAACTTCCCCGGCGCAATTAGGTAACCGTCTTGGTTTTATTAAATTTAATCAAGAACTTGTGTAATATTACGCAGATTGGACCAATCGAGCCGTGTACAAGTTTCGATAACGCTGTAGTTCGGAACTAATTTCGGAAATAAGCGGAGTTATCTCGGTTTCTACTCGATCGACTTATAAAAAGGGGATTAGTGCTTTAACGAGATGAGTGTAAGCCGACCCGCGCTGCTTCTTTGATGTTGACGTCCGAAAATAATGATAGATATATCTCGCTCTCTCTCTCTCTCTCTTTATTGTTCGGACTTTGATCCGTTGCTTTTCGATTCGTCTGTTTTCGTTTGCGCCGCAGAAATTTAGAAAAGCACCGGCGGGCGTTTGGGCAAAAGCGGCGTGAAGTCGCCTAAAAGGACGCCTACAAAAGCAGTTAAACCTAGCAATTTGGTGGCGACAGTTTTGCAAATGCTCACTCATTTTTCCGGGAAGTTTTGCGATACATTTGGGCGGATTTAATGCTATTTCTCATAAAACTCGACTCCGCGGCCGCGAGTTTTATTACATTAAAATTGTACCTTTTAAAAATCGAGTTAAAATATACATTCGTGGAATTTACTAGATTCAATACTTAAACAGTTGAACATCGAACTAATTTCGAGGAATTAGCTCAGACATAGTATGGCGGCAAAATGCTTCATAACTGGGTTACCGCTATACAGGGTCTACGTACCCTATCGGCGGTGATAAGCCGCCCGGGCCGGAACCGGCGGCCGGGGAGCCCCCGGCAGTATCTGTGTTACTCGCTCCGGTTTCACACGCTGCTTGATTTTGGATGAAACCCGGTTAACACTTCAACTGCCTGGATTCCGAGGTGTTATTACAACGAGTTAACACGATAAAGAGATGACTGCTGGAATTTTTAGCTTTATCGTAATTGAGTTGACGTTGGAATTAAATAGAATTCCGACTCTAGACTTTTAAAATAACAATTCTTTGAGAGAATATATTTTCTAGGTGATTTTACCTACCTAAAACTTATTATACATAGACCAAGCTTTACGTGACTATAAAAGAAGTAAAATTATACTTATTGCAACTACATAAAAAACCCCAGTGTTTAACTTGATAGGTGAGCTGTTTTCTCTACCATATGAATCAAAAATCTTAGCATATTTATACAAAGCTTTAAGCTGAAATCAAATCAAATCCATATTTTTTTAATATTCATATTTAGACACACGAATGGTACATAAATTATTTCCAATTTAGTACCTACATGTACAATTGTACACAGTTAAAGCAGCAAATAATACCTAGTAACTGGAATCGGTTTCCCACCAGCTTTTCCCAGTTTAACCGGTTTTCGGGCTAAAACTGGTAATGCGTGTTTAACACCCACCAAACATCTCGTTTAGCGCTGCATGCAACGTTCAATTTAAAGTTCGCTGGTAAGTTTTGAGTTACAAGGTTAATTAGTATGTTCGACATCCTGTATAATCTTGCTGTGTAATTTGCTGAGTTATCGAGTGTGGGTAATGATTTGCGGATTAACACGCTTATACGTTTAAAAATTAGTTTTTGAAATCGACATGTAGTTAAATTTTAAAACAAACGTAAGGCCAGATATTATATTTATTTTGCAAATTGCAAAACCCATTTTATTATTTTCATTATGGTAAAAGAAAGAATAATAGGATCACACTGAAACATCTCTAGCAAAATAAAATTTTGCTTTTTAAAAACAAACAAAATTAAAGCTTTCATATTTATGGTTTAGAGTAGGTATTAATATATTATTTTGCAATAGGTATGAGAAAGTTTTTAAAAATCACCACACTATTTTCATTATTAATAAATTAATTTGGTACACATCCAATTTGCAGCCAAATATTACCAAAAAGCAAAAGCAATACCTTTTCGCATTTACAAGAATATCTTGCTCGAGAATATCACATCCCCCAAATTTGGATTGAAATAAGCTCCGCAGCGCGTCGCCACCGGCGATACCTACCTGTTACTGGTCATAACCGCTTTGAACTGGCACAATCTCGCACTCTCAGGTGTGAGCTGGCAACACTTCAGGGCAGAATTTGTATTTTTTATTCCCACCCATTACCCATTTACTTAAAAGCGAATTTAGCGAGCAAGCTCCTAAAAAATAAGACTTATCAAATTGAGTTCTGAAAGTTTACAGAAATAATAACGCGAGCAGAGGTTATATTTTTAAAATATACCCGCGGAATGCGACTTTTAAAAAGTTTCCGCAAGTTCATAAAGGAGGCGTTACGGCCAAAGGTTGTTCGTTGGTTCGCATTAAAAATATATCAGTACCTCTAACTGCATTCGCTAGTGCAGAAGATTCCGAAGTTGCAGTCATTGTGTAAAGCACCTGAATTCCGCAAACGAGTATTGCACAGTTTTACTAAACAAACGTATAGACGGGATGTGCATTTCCATAAGCCAGCGGTTCTTAAACATGTCTGAATATTGTTGCTAGTTGCTACCAAGCATAATATGAAGCTCCTTCTGTAGATAAGTAAATACGTGAGGATACTTTGAAAAAGAAAACAAATGATGTACAAAATCTATCTAATTGACATTTTAAACTTCGCTGGTGCATAGATTAAGAAGAGGTGCTATTCTTTTTTTTTAATGTAGCTCATCCATCTACGCCTGTCTTTAGACTTAGAATTTGTGAAAATATCATGTATATTATTTGAGGCAGATACTCGAAAATTATTCCCACCGCCTTACTCTATTCACTTATAAAATAGCAAACAAAAACAATAAGGGCCCGACAATGCGATGTCACAAAGCGAGTCCCCCAAACTTTGAGAATCAGAACGGAATAGCTTTTTTGAACTCACTAGTACTAGTTGAGAAAAAGTCGAATAAAACTGGAGACAGCGTAAGGCTGCCCCTAATCACATTTCGACTCGGGGTTACTCGATGCGCAATGGACTCACCTCCGTTGTTTACAGAGCTTGCGTGCAACTTTCTCGCTGCAAGATTAGGATGCTAGCGGTATTTACGTAACGATGCTAGTGGGGGGAATGTATCGATAAACAATGCTGAAGTGACAATCGTGAAAAAGGAAAATGTGCGATGAGTTTATTTGTAATTGTAGACTTTGAAAGAAGACGGTTTTATAACCTGTTTATGAGTAAATGGTTTATTTATGCTTCTAAACGAGATCTGAAATATTTGTGATCCCTATCTAAAAGCAAAATGACAAAAAGTAGTTTTTAAGAAGCAAAAAATTAAACGCTGTTTTTTAGGATTATTTGGGTGAGTTTATCGATACTCATAGCATGGCTCTACCTACAACACTAAACACCGCACGTCTGTGCGAACGTGCTTTTTAGCAATTCCACGACCAGAGTGGATGCTTATTAGAAACTGCACTAGATTTGGTTAAATTCTAGCAACTTTAAAGTAACAGAACTGTGAGCTCAACAACTGATACCAAGATGCCAACTGCAGCGTTTGTGCGCTAAGTGCATATACTAAAAGAACATCGCTTACTTACACACGTAAATTTTCTTTAAACTAATTTTAACAGAGTTATTTTCTTCAAGAGATTTTTTAATATTGAGACGCGGATTTCTTAACAGAACGTCTAATAAAACGAGACAGTTTTAACGATTCAGCTATAAACGTTTAAAGTGCCGAGCGTTTAAACTTAACTATACCGACCAGACCTGAGTGCGAGATTTTTTCTAAACGAGTTGAAAACTAACGTTAAACTAACAATGGCGAATCGGAACCGATGTTATAATGGAGCACGCCATAAACTAAACTAGAGCTTTGCAAAAATTTCGACCGAACTGTTGTAAAAAAGCACTCCGCAAACGATCGCCAAATGGTACCACTCAAATATTTTTAACGTAAATCTCTCGCATAACCTCAAATCGAGTACATTCGATACGGATTGTTGAAACAAGCAAATATATCGGCGTTTTAAGATTAACCCGGCAATGTTATGGCCGCGGTAAGCCCGGTAATGCCGCAGCGTGCGTGAACATATTTTATCTGCTTCCGTTGTACAACCACCGGCAATTATCAACATCGTGCTTTACACCCATAACGCCGACCCGTTCCCCTACCCATACTATCGAAGAAAGATCGACGATAAAAAATACCATCAACATCACTAATTTGCAACCACTTGTAATTAATGCCTTAACAAATCACTGCCACCCGTCATTGATATCATCGCTCGGAACCGTTGCGAGGATTTGCTATCTTAATTTATAAGATAACACCCTATGGCCTTGTCAAGCAGAAATATTGTTAATTATTACCCAGTTATACCGCTTATCACGAAATGTCTACTATCCACCGTTATTTTCACAATTTAGAACATCCTAGAAAGGAAGGCTTAAAACACATTTTCTCTAGTTTTCACATAAACATAAAATATAGCCAATTTTCACAAAGTTTATTTCGTCGATAATTTAGAACGAACTCTTTTCCTTAATGTTCGAAATAGATGTCGTTACGAATAAGCGATAGGTAACTTTATACGTAACTTAAAAGCATGACGTAAATACTAAAATATTGCGTTATACCACAGAATAATAATAAGTACTACGTAGTTATACTAAAAGAAAAACATAACAACATCGGTATCAAATAATTTAAGAGCCATTTCAGTAATAGAGTGACACGAAGTAGAAGAGACTTATGCCCGTTTTCACCATCAATCCCTATTTTTTAAGTGACCCCTATGAAAACAAAATGCCTGTGTGTCACCATAGGGGTCACTTAAAAATTAGGGATTGATGGTGAAAACGGGCATTAATCAATCTGATTGATTGAGAATACTATGATCCAAATTGATTTTAATTTACGCACCTCACTAAGTTTTCAACATAAAACAAAAATAACCCTCCTTCTGGCGCAGTCGGGTAAAACAAAATTAACTTTCATTACAACACAACAAAGTCCCAATATATTTTCTTAAAATATCGCGACTAAATCTGTTGATTACGATTTTCCGGCTTTCCCTTCTCGTAAGTAATACTTTTACCTTGGAACAAACCAATTTATGTATGTATATTCATTATTCTGAGAGGTCAGAAAATATCTATTACATTATTGTGTTCATTAGTGGTGAAATGCGAGCCAGCATCCTGCTCTAGCAATTAGAGAGAAATAATTGTTTACATAAATACGAGGATCCGCCAATAACCGGTGCCTACATAATATTTAAAGGAGACGGTACAAAGTGGACTATTACACTAATTACTTTATGGTATTGCCAATAGTTGAGATCGTCGTTACGCTTGCTTGGGGTGCCATTACGCACAATGATTATAGTACTGTTTTATGAAGTTCGATAAATTGGACTTCATTTACGAAGTTATTCGGGAATAGTCAATTGTTTAATAACGGCAAAGCTAATTTCAGTAAACGTTAACTGATGCATGAATGTAATACAGTGTGAGTCACGTTAAAGTGTACATATGAAAATAGATGAAACTAGACCTATTTTTATCGACAAAAAATTCTAGGTCAAAAAATTTTTGAGATTTTTTTTTAATTTTTTAAAGAATTTTTTTTCTTCCAATTACTTATTGTAAAGAAAACGTAATAACTTTTAAACTAAGCGGTATATCCTGATAAAATAAAAACAGTAATATAACTAAATAACAGGCGATACTAAAAAAATACATAAAATACATAAAAAAGGCCAACAAATAATAAAAAATGATACTTTTTGAAAAAATCTGCTTTTAAATTCGTGTTTTTTTAGTTATTTGATAAATTTCTCCAAAAAATGCCCCTATAACTGGTAGTTTTTGTTACTTTGTATTATTTTCTATCGTATTACCTTCGTAAAACCAAAAATCGCATGTCTCTATCCCTATCACAACGTTTGCAATGATCGTTTGAACTAAGCCTCTCCGGGCGCGCCATTCAAAGCTTCGTTAACAACGAAACTGAAAAAGGCTCTAGATTTGTAATTTTGATAAAGACAAGTTACATTTCAAATAAAAACAACAGATTTCGAAGTAAAATAAGCATTTTAGTTAAAATTAAAATTGTCTCTACCTGTAGCGGAGAATAATGTTGTGGCAGGCCTTAGAGTTCAAACGATCATAGCATATGTTGTGATAGGGATAGAGACATGCGATTTTTGGTTTTACGAAGGTAATACAATAGAGAATAATACAAAGTAATAAAAACTACCGGTTATAGGGGCATTTTTTGGAGAAATTTATCAAATAACTAAAAAAACACGAATTTAAAAGCAGATTTTTTTTCAAAAAGTATCATTTTTTATTATTTGTTGGCCTTTTTTATGTATTTTTTAGTATCGCCTGTTATTTAGCATTATTGCTGTTTTTATTTTATCAGGATATACCGCTTAGTTTAAAAGTTATTACGTTTTTTTTACAATAAGTAATTGGAAGAAAAAAAATTCTATAAAAAATTAAAAAAAAATCTCAAAAAATTTTTGACCTCTTTTTTGTCGATAAAAATAGGTCGAGTTTCATCTATTTTTATATGTACACTTTAACGTGACTCACACTGTATAAACAGCAACTGATTTATGACACTACGATTTATTTAACAAAGTTTTAGTTAGTTGCAAAATAATAGGTAATTTAGGACTCGATATCCGCTTTTGAAGACCGCTTTCAGTTGTCCAGTGTTGCAGTTTATATAACAAACCCGCCGACATAAGTCGTCGAAAGCACAGACACATTTGCGAATATGTTCGATGCATCTGTATTATTGTATACTGTAGTAATATAGATGTACCTACTGTAGTGTAGGTAGTATTTGCATTTTTTTGCGTAGTTACACATTATTTGGCACATGTTTGCTGATTGTGCTTTTCTTTAAGTGATGATACATGTAATTTTGGTTATGTATTTTAAATAATAGTGTACTCATTGTTGAAAAGCCAAAATAAATAAATAAATTACTAATATATTATAGTACAAGTCAAAAGCCATACAATGTACACATCGTCGACATGTTTCTTTTCAAATAAGCTTGGTGTGTAGAGTCCTCAAGTATCTAAAAAAAGTGTATTATTTCATAGACAAGCAATAGTTCTATCTAACTTCAAAAGCATACCTAGATCGTCATGTTTTACAACACTCGTTATCTTACATCAAAGCGCGAAAACTGAAGAATACACGTAGTGAGTTCCGCGCCTCAAGCCACCTCACCTCAGCCGGATTGCCGCCGCCGCCGGCGCCGCTTAGGAGAACAGGTAAAGAACACGAGCAAACAATTTGTTCGGCTCGCTCCCGAATAAACATGCTTATCGTGTGTCTCGCAAGAGATTCTAATATGTTTTAGTGAGACCGAGATGTCTATCGCGGTTTCGTTGTACTCGCAAGCGAGCTCCCGGCGATATTTATATTACGAGACGCTAACGTGTTATTTTCAATTTTGGAGAGATAAACTTTATTCTAGGACGAGGGTTGGCGTTATTTTTGAAGTGGTAACCTTGTGCACAAACTAGAGTAGACAAGCTTAGGGTCCTCTTCTAAAAATATGTTTAGAGAAGAACATATTTTTAGAAGTCAAGAATGAGTTCAAGCAATTGTGATTGGTCTAAATATTGAAAAGCTACCTGCATCTTTATTCAAGTACTGATAATTGTAATGTCATAATTTCAATACAGAATGTATTATTTACTTACAACGTTGTTTTACCAAATAAATTCATTTGTGACGAGCATTAAAACAATTTCAACAAGCAAACCCGCGCTCCACTTCTTGTCTCCCAGCCGTCGCATCAAGGCAGTCATATATTCCTTCAAAAGCCGGTATAAATTGTTTACCTTCTGTATTCGCGTAGTGTGTCAGAAACTTCCCAACCCGTAAACATGTACCGATGTACCGGGACGTTTTCGGCGTCATTTTGTTGTGTTTACTCTGCTGGAAGTACGTGTCATTTGTTTTTATGGCACATGAAAACATTTTATAATATTAGCGGATAAACAAACCACTTGTTACGAACAGGTAATCACCGTTAGCTGTGGTGAGTTGCGAACGGGATACAGTGGATGTTGTTTATTCGGTTTAGAAAAGTTATTGTAATATTGAGACTTGTAAGCCCATTTGGCTTGTACTTAAATAAAAACAGTATGATTATTGATTTTCATTGATTGAATCCAGCGTGACTCTTATCTTTCAATTAAAAATCCATTGCTTTACTCTGTCTTTAATTAAAGTATAAAACTAGCAAACTAGTATTTTGGTCACAAACATATTATTTAATTTGTTATAAGTAGTTTTTAGGTCTTAGTCCTTTCACTGTAGCCGTGTGTCATAAAAAAGCACAGCCTACTTCCCTGAATATGAGCATATTTTTTATCTAAAAAAACTTTATTAACTTTAATTGTATTATCGTATTTTACAACTGCCAGCGACACCTAACAGTCGCTACGATATTCCCCGACCAGGAAAATACTTTTACAAGTTCTGGTATTGTTAACGTGGCCCACAAGTTTTTGCCCTCGGTCCCCGGGGGTAGGGATCAGCTGAATTCGTCGCATCTGCGTACCTTTTGAGTCATGTTTTATCTTATGATATATTTTCATCCTTCGAGTAGAAATTTTAAATTCCGCGTCTGACGCTACCTTTCGCAAGGAAAATAAAACGACGCAACGCTTTCTGTGAAACTGTGTCACCTGAGTTTCTTATTGTAAAAAAAAACGTATGTTGGAAAAGCATTTACAAAATGGTGTTTGGTATTCAATGTGAAATCACCGTTGCGTGGTCTGGATTATTTTTACGTTCCGTCGCAGAAACACGTCTCAAAAATGTAATTTGAAAATTCGACGTTCGTTCCGATGCGAATGGTGTATTTTTTCTAATTTTCTTCCAACATCTATCGTCTATAGAATAGCGTTCCATCAAAACAAGAATGAAGTAGCACTTTTCCGGAAACGCATTTCATCGTTGGCCTTTCTTCATTTATCAAATGAAATATGACCAAACCGAAGCGGCTTATTTTCCAATCGGTAATTTTTAATTTGAGGCTACTTGCTACCGGCTTGTTTACTGAAGAAGTGGGGGATATAAAAACTGCCAATTCAGCTTACAATGGAAGATACAAAAGTGCTTACAGCGGTCCTTAAACATCCAATTTAAGGCGGGCACGTCAAAGGACTAGATTATTAACTGCGACTAAAAGATACGATATCTTGCTAAGAACGGCTGTTGACAAAATAGGGGGTGAGGGGGGGGGGTTTGTGGCTGGTCGCTAGAGGCTTCATCAGAAGCCAGTGCCGTGCCTCGGGACAGCAAGCTCACTGTAGAGCCTATAGTTCAGAGAGGTATTTTCTAGTTTATATTTTTACACAAATAATAATGTAGGTAGCTTAAATTCAATATTCATACATAAATGACTTGTGCCGTTCATTATGAATTTCTAAAGAACTGTAAAAGAAAGATGTTGTGAAAATTCGAGATAAACTTGTTTTTTCTGACAACGACTAAACAATTATTTGATTCAACTTACCATTACCTTTTTTATATTCAACCAATAATTTATCTCAAAGAAAAATAGATCTAGAAGCTTTAGACTTTTAAGAACCATAAAGCATAATATCCTGTAAATATTTTACAACTAAGCACTCTATGGAACCTAGAAAAATACAGTTCCGTCTCCGTGAGTAATGCATCGCGGTACTGATATTTACATAGTTGAATTTACACTGTAATGTCAAGTGAAACAGTAAATTGTCAGGGGAAGCGGTGAGACAAAGACATGAACCCAGTTGGTAGATAATCCGACAACAACGTAACGGGAAAGTAAATGTAACTTACGAATACCTAATATGAACTCTAGCATATGGAAAACTTCATTTTTGTAACAGCTATGCCATTATTACTATAAATTAGAAATTGCACAAGCTTACCCTCACAAATGTCGACTTAATTACAGCAACAGTTATTAATTTTATTTTAAGGTAGATTTTATTTATCCATTTAACATCTCTTAGTCTAAGTTGCACCAGCTAACTTTAACAGTAACTATAACGATAACCGGTGATTTTTGTATTGAGTTTGACAAACTTTTTAAAGTAAGATGGCGCAATCCAGCCTTAAATCATTGGGCACAATTTGTGAGTGAAATATCGAGTTTGAAAAGACAACGAGTTATTTACCAAATTCAGTTCAAGAAATAGTTCTACAGACTAAACTAAACCACTAATAAAAGAATGAACTATAAATATACGTCGTAACTGTAACAGCAAGTAATAATCCGCACAGTTATCCACACAATGATCTGCGCTCGGCTAAACTGGCGTAATTCGGGTGCATATAAAACTGTAAGTAAACGTTAACTTGTAATACAAGTAACTTGTAACACAAGTTACAAAGTAACCCGAACTTGAGAGTTTTATTATAAATGCGCCGCCGCTAATGATTCTCGTACGATAACACTGAAACGTTACATTGTAATGTAACTGTTTGGAACACTGAAATTATGGCGTCTTCTGAAGGCTTTAAACACTGCAAATTAAGGGTATTTTAAAGGCAAATAAAAAACATTTGGGTCGTTAAGTCAGTGCTGGGTTTGTCTAGAATAACTACATATTACGTATATTGCTTAGCTTAACATAATACGCAGTAACTTATCATTAATCTGTGTGTTGTTATACTTCATTCAATAGGTAAAAAACCGAATTCAAATAACAATAAGTTTATTATGAAAAGCCCATAACTTAAAGAACACTGTAAGAATAAAATGTATTTTAACTAATGTAGGTACACTCGTTTAAATTTAATAAACAATGAAATGAAATTGCGGTGCCACATTATTTATTTATCAAGCTAGCATTCCTTATTTCCCTGTCTTTAATTCTAGTGTGTTTGAAATAATTAAATACTAAAACTATTGTTTGAAAATAGACATTAAACTGTCGTAAACGTTTTTCACATTAAATATTGAAATGCTTGAGGCTACTTCAATATAACATCCTTTGTTTCTTTCTAGAATACCATTTGTTTATATGAAATCGTTTTAATATTAACGTTGAAATCTTGGACCAACAGTGCTATCAAATATGAAGTCAAACTTTTATGAACAATGAAAGCAGATGAAAATGCTTCGTAATTGCGCGTTTCGCGTTATTATTTACAACAAAAGAACGTGTTGTAAAATGCTTATAAGATTACTAACAATAAGAGTTTTACTAGTTTTTTTTACATTCTTTTCACGACTTAGTTTTTAAACTGAGAGAGTAACCTAGATCTCGATATTGAAATGACCTACGAATTTACGCATGAAAATGTTCGCAATAACATCTATTTGCTCTTTAGAAAACTGTTTTCAAAATGAATTATATTTTAGAGAAATAGATTTCAATTTACTGACAAAAGGGAGCGTAAAATCAAGTCTCACATGTATAGCCTACTTATTATTATATCGAAAAATATAATTTATAAAAAATATTCCGAGTGCTATTTGCACAAAAACATAAAAAATATTCTGCCAACGTGTCTCACGTGGCTCCATTATTCAGAAAAACAAGGAAAAACATCAGCATCGCAAATTAAATACGTGCGTGACCACGCATTGAAAAAAAATATGACGTAGTTAAAAATTGCAAGACCTTCAGCTCCTTCAGCCTGCATCTCTTGAGACGCATCATTACGGGGGTGAGGCTGCGAGGGGAGAGGGTAAGGCTGCGGCCTGACTGAGAGCGGGTGTAATTAAAATTAAAAAAATTGAAAAGTTCATCTGCGAGTCGGAATTAATAAGAAATCTCACTGATTCAGTTATATCAAAAGGTTAACTGATGTGAGATCACAAACACTTCACAATAAATACTTTTAACGAATATTTGAGACAAATTATTACAGTAGACTACATGCCAGACAAATTATATAAGAATATTATCTACACGTGCTTAAATTTTGTACAGCAATTAACTAGATCTGAGAATAGAATAAATCGAACCGTAAAGTTTCGTAGTTGTAGAAATTATTTAGTGTTGAAACTGAAAAAGTAACGTTTCACTTTTAGCGTTTTATTACTTTTAGTGGTTCGCTCGAAAGGATACGGCTTAGTGATCTCAATAACCTTCATGCCGTGTATGTTATAATTTTAAGCAGTATTTTAATACTAAAACATGAAAATATTAGCGTTCAAATTGTGTAGATAAAAGGTCAAAGTGGCTCTTTAAAGGTCAATAGAGGTCTACTGCGGTAATTGGATGAGAAACATTCGATCTGTACTAAAATCTGTGACAAACTTCGAGAAAATTGTTTTAGTGCTTTGTTCCATCAAATGCTACTGTTAGTGAGTAGATAAATGTGAACACAGTAAACTTAATTAGGATTCGGGCTGCGTGGGTAAATTTGTTGTTCAGTTTGAACTTTGTTGGACTACTATTACCCTCATTGGCATTTAGTCCCATGACACACCCTACAGTTTTATGTATCTACTTACCTATTCCACGCTTGTAACTGCGGAATAATGACCAAAAGTAACCTAAACCAGTTCCAACAAACTTTAACTATTAATATTTTGACAAATATATTAGTTTAATGGTAAATAAATACATGTTTTCCGCATAAATGTAAAACTTTCCGAAAGTCACCGCTCTCAGGGAAAACGCGGCCCAAAGCCTCATTTGAAGGAATATTTACACTTTCTGCCCGTCGTACGTCTTTGGTTCTTTGCTGACTAAGTGCACACAAGAATCTTGCGTCGCGCTATCAAGGTTTCAAAAAGATTTTAAAGACGAAAATGACTCCCCATTTACCTTGCGCCGTATGATTGCATTCTATTATGCAGCCAAATAAAACAGTCGAGCTCCCCAAATAACTCACTACCTCGTTTAAAAGGTAGTTTTTCACGAAAACGAAATAGAAGTTTTAAATAAAAAATTAGAATAAACTTCAGTCGCCTTCAACGGAGTCGGAGCAAACAGAAACTTCATAAAGTCCTTTGCATGGACAACATTTTAGTTGATTAAAATCTGTTCAACTTTTCATTCTATTTACTAGTTTGCCTTGTAAACTTCTTTCACGACCACGCGGGTTCGTTTCCTTTCATTGTCGTGTTGCAATACCGTCACTTTGCTACGTGAACTGCGCTGTATTGCTTTGAAAAGTTTCTCTCATGACGAGCGTCATTGTCCTTGGCAGTTCACGGGCTGCACGTGTAAGCTGCACGGTCAAAGGTGAGCTTTATTACGTCTGTGCAGGGTTCATTATAGCTTCACTGGAGCGATTCAACTCCGGTTCACGTCTCTGATCAATTATGAACCACTATAACCAGATAGCGAATTACTGGCTTCAACGGCGGGCTTACCGTCGCGTAATGTCGTACAGCGTCGCATATTCCCGCGGATTAGACTGATACCCCGAATCTCCGGCTTGTTATATGATAGGCGACGCGATAGCGCCGTCAATCCTGTCCTAGCCAAGTCATTATCGTAAACGTTAATGACCACGACAATTACCAGCCAGCTTCATCGAGAGCCTGCCTCCGAAATTGGACATTCCCAATCTATCGGCTCCCGCCGATTTGTCCCTCTATAAACTCCTTCCAACCGAGCGGATTTAATTAAAATAGTTTCACGGGAAAAATAGTATAAGGGAGTAACTTCATTTATAGTCGGTCGCTCGGTTTTTTTCCATTTGAAAAACATCATTTTTGTCCGAGTGTCCGGTGGCAATTTTTCGGTTCAGCGCACTGTACGTCCGAATGGGCCTTATAAAGTTTCGGCAAGTTACTACGCTGCGAGCATATCGATATTGCTATTATAATTCCATTACGTCGCGGTCCAAACTTTCGAATTACGACTACGAGTGAAAAAGTAGTAACGTTTTTGTAAACATCTCTAGCGAGAACATTTTGTAAAGATATCGCAAAAAGTATTTTTCTGCGCCAAAATGAGCCATTAGCAATAAAAAATATCCGTGCCCGAGCGTAGGACTCGTTGAATAAAGAATCAATATTAACTACGGAGTATCGAAATAAAAATCAGGCCGATATTTTCCGAAGGAAAACTTTTGAGTAAAGGAAATGAGTAGTTCGTTTCCGTACAGAAGTCGCCGTATAATATACAAAGAGGCGGCTACTCAGAGACAATGGCCGAGGGAGCAACTTTCAATATTAATGATGCACCCAGAATGCACACAGAGACTTCAGTTTCAAAGCCTCCCATTGATACTCATTAACTATTGATTCATAAGTAATACCCTTTTAACGTTACGGGTCGCTCCGAACAACTTTTCAAATTTAAATTTAAAAGTGGATTCCTTTTTCAAACGGCGTTCGATTTAAATAATAGAACTTTCGTTTGATATTAGCGTTTGTTTTTTATGGAGGTCTATTTAGCCGTTGTTTATTTCAATCGAGAAATACTTTGTAAACAACAAGACGTTGAAGTGGGCATCGCTGGAAATAATTGGAGCTCAAACATGTCCGAAATCAGCATTCGTGTGCTGGCCTGTTTCCATGGCAGTTTCATAAAATTCCAGCTGAGCACGTTCCTAAGCCTCCAAAGGTTAGATTTAGCCGGAATAACAAGTAACAACTCCGCACAATGCCCAGCTTTTGGACTTTATTGTTCTAACATCTGGCGGGATATGCAAACTGGAGCTCGTAAAACGACGGCCGATTACTGGGCGCAGTTAACTCTCTCTTACACTCGTCTTTATAGCGATCTTTACCTGTAAATTTGTAATCTGATGCCCCCTTAACGTCTTTGATTAGAGAACTTTATGAGTTTTAAGTAATCCCCGAATCGGAAGTTTTCATTGGCTTCCTTTGCGGTGTGAGATTATTTTGGTGTAATCGAGACGGAGTCATCAAAAAGGTCGTAAATGAATTTTATGAGCTTACGAAGTTTTTTCTCTTAATTGTATTTTTCATTAACTTCCCTTGGATTTTCCTTTTAACTTTATAGAAATTAACTAACGCAGTGTTCATTTGACGATTTAAATAATATAAACTAATATTAGTATAAATAAACTATAGTTCCAACAACTCAATAGGTATTGCAACAAAACGCCATAAAAAGTTCGGAACATATCAGTTTTTCAGTTCCTCTATTAATCTCGGGCGTAACAAAGAACTATGGCCGCCGCTTCAAATCACTCACTCATTCACTCACTCGATCGAATCTCTCGTGATCGCGCAGCGCAAATACGCTCAGCTCTCGCAGCGAGCCCTTACAGGTGTTCTGTGTGCTCACGCCCTTAGCGAAGTGCGGGAAACTGTGCCATCGAAATAAAGCGTATTTTGCATTCCTTTTCTTGCATTTACTTGCACTAAGGTTAGATTTAAATAAATAGGCCATTTATTAATTCGTTCATTTATTTATTACATGGTACGAGTATTTGAGGAAGTTAGAAAAATATTGAAAAATATCCAAATAGTTTGCTGACGTTCTAAAAAAGTAGACTCAGTTCAAGATAAATCTTTTGTGGAATAGAATAGAGACATGATTGACTAGTTTTAGTTCACCTTGTCTAACTTATTCTGTAATCAAACCGTTAACTTTAAACTTTGATCTAGTCTTTAAAATATTAATTTCATTTTCATAGCTTAACAAAACTTTTCGATGATTACAATAAATCTTTGAATAAATTGTGGCTTTACGCAAGAGAATAATAGAATTAAGTGAAATAAGATCGCAATTCAATTCGGTCATTAGTTTGTGAAATATTGTTTACATTCATTAAACTTTCACAATAACTCAACATGAAATTGATACTCAACATTGCAGGGGTTTTAACGCTAAGGTAAACCCAGATAACGACTAAGAAATGAAATATTATTTCCTCTTCACCAAATATAGGGTTCCCTTAGAAATTATTTAACCATTATCTGGGAGATGTGTATCATTGCGAGCTTAATCACAAATTCTTTGGGATTATTTTTTCGTTGACGGAGGCGAAAATAAAATGGCGGAGGGTCGAAGGAGGGAAGTGTATGATCCTGATAATATGGTTTTAATTGCTTTCGAAGTGGTGGATGCGGGTAGGTTTAATCATAAAGTAGGAGCGAGCAGAAAGCCTGCTAGTGTAAGATAGGTACTTACATGCTCTATGAAAATTTTTCATGATCGAAGTTACTCTTGTGTTTGGTCAGGGTACAAAATGTCATTAATTATGCTTTTATTAGAACCATTGTAACATTATAAACATAAGTTTAGATATGGTTGTTAAAAATGTATACAGTTTTGGTCAGGTAGTTTGGGTACCAGCTTCCATGTACGGGTATCTTATCATTTTTATGCAAGTTCAGCTTGAGAGTGAAATGTAACAGGTGAAACAATGAGTTATTTCAATTTTTAAAAATCGAATTCCTTATTTCCATAAGCCAATGACCAGGGTACGACCGCGTTTCATTTGTTTAATGTTCACGACTGATAAAATCGAACTCACCATTTCATTATCATTCATTTGCTAGGCTAAGTTTGAGGCCGCTTTTCAATTGTTTTTCGTTCGAGATTGTTCGAGTGAACAATTAATCCCACTTTGTCTATGCCAATGGCCAGTCACTTAGAGTCTATTTTTCAATTGTTTTTCATTCGAAATCAAGTTACAGCATTTAATTTCGAACCTACCGCACTTATTTCGTATATTGTGTCTAAATTGAGATGCCGGCAGCGAGCCCGCCTTAGCGAAGACTCGCACGTCCCGCACGGTTCACTTGTTAGGAAGACCGCAGTGAGAAAAGCAAATGTTTGCCGTAGAAGAGATACAAAAGGCGAAATTCGGCCCTTAGCACTGCATTATTTGGTGGCTAGTTTGTTACTGTAAATACTTTTTAAGAACTCTTCCAAGTGAGGCTTAAATAGAGCATGTATATTGAAAAAGTTAAGGATATATCGGAGATATAAGGAGTTGCAACTACAGGTCCTCAAACATTAATCCTCCAGCAGTATTCATGTGGAATTGTTTGCCATGAGTAGGTACCATAATAAAAATAAAATGTAAAATACTGAAATACAGTTTTGTTCTTTTTAAAATAATTAGGCTGATTCTAACAACCAAACTTGTCTTCAATTTGTAGCAATACGATTTGTTACAAAAATGTCTCCAGATCATTGGTCCACCACGTGTTTAAGCATGCTCAAGTGACAATCAAATCTTCCAAATGCACTTTACTAAAAAAATAGCCCAATTACAGCGTGTTACCTAGTATTCGCTGTAGGTTACCAACCACCATCCACGAAAAAGCATCTTAAAGTTGGTCGAGTAGCTCGCACTCAAGTTGTCCCCGAGTTTGGAGTAGTGCTTATTGCGCAGGTCTGTTTACAGGCCACTACGGAACAGTTTGGCAATATAGTCGGGAACCAGATGCAACTTTCCGACGATTTATCGAAACTTCTGATGCGTAAGTGGTCATTAAATTGAGTTGTAGAGCGGTTTGGGCTTGATTCAAAATTTGACTTCTGTCGCATGATGCTTCTATTGTGCATAAAGAAAGAAAAATAGTTTATTTAGTTCATAAGTTTGCACTAAGATGTAAAAATCGATAAACTACAACTAAGCAAGAGCGACCACATTTCCTCGTACTTCTTGCACCATCGCTTCGAATCCTATCCACCAAGCTTGTTCCAAATAATGGCTAGACGCGAAGGCAAACAATGCTACCATTGTAATTTAAGCAATAAATAATAAATAAATAATAATATTCTTGCTTTCAATTGAAAAATTCTTCAGATACTCACCCAATTTATTGAAACAACAAGACACAGTAAATCACGCTCGCCCTTTGTTCAACCATTATTAAAATCTCCACCTCAAAACCATCGCCCATAAATAATCCATTACAATGCTCTATTATTGGAATGTTCCTTTGTTTATCGGCAAGTTTTGTAATGTGCATAGTTGTCTATAGTGTTGTCTACAAGGGTAGTCCCGTGTCCGATGATCCGCAAAGCCCACCCCTCGCGTCCCGGGCACGTCTTGCCCGGATTACGGCCGCTACTATCAACCGGGTCGGAACACACCGTGATTGTATACCGAGACAGTTACCATCATATTTCGTGGTTAGAGCCCGAGTGGACCACGTCACGGTGTAGTACAACACTAAATTGCTAAGCTCTACGATAACGGCATTACTAGGCACGGCTCGCTTCATAGAAACATTGTTGTGGCATATCTGTATAAAAAAATGCTTTGGTGAAAAAAAAACTTTAGACATCGTTAATTTAATTAAACAAAGTTGTTCTCACAGGTGGACAATGTAAAATTTTTGCACGGACACTTGAAGTTCGGGGGAAATTTCCTTTTTTTACTATCCACTTAGTTCTTTTCCTTTTATCTTGTTACGGGTGAGTTTTAGGGCCCCGTTTCAATGGGGTTTGACGAAGGGCTTTAACTAACACTTTGCTACAAACTCCGGCACTAAAAAAACAATGCGCTTACGCCACTCCAGGTCGCAATCGCGGGCCAAAGTGTCTCGTAAAACAACACTCGCGAATAAAAAGGACGGAATCTTATTAAAGTAAATATTTATGGAATTGCTATCAACCGATTGGACGAGGGTTCCGCCGCCTTGATAAATTGTCCTGCCCGCTTGCGGCCTAACGGCCACTCTCCCAAATATTTCTCGTGTAACATATCGCTCTAAAAAAATTTCGATGTGTTTGATTTATGGCATAATTTCCTTTCACGCCTTTTGATAAGTTTCCTCAGAGTTTCGGGAATGCGCAACGTTTTTGCCGAGTAAATCTTGTTCATATCAAACGCTTTGGCAACGTTGCGCGCTATAAAACAACTTGTGAACTTCGGGATTTTAAAAGTTGAGCATCTCCAGGTAAAAAGTAGTGTGGGGGCTAGTATTTCTATTTTACCTGGATGTAGACAATAGGGTTGTCCCCACACAATCACCCCGACGAGAAACTTGATTGTTCTCGTCCCATTCAACTTCACAATGGAGAAAATGAAGAGGAGCCAATTCTTTCTACAACAGCTTTTATCCGCCGTTCTGTTCGTTTGCCGAAAGTTAGCATTTTGAATCCACCTCGTGAATGCATTAGAATGTGCGCACATATTTGTCTTGGCATCAAGTGGATGTGTTCTTCGGAACAGCTATTTCGATATACTGTTTGCGTTCAACTCCCAAGACGTTTATGCCGATGTAACAGTGTTACGTTCAGTCTCTATTGTAAATACAGTCATTGCTATTGTTTTAGATTGAATATAATCAAATCCTTGTTTCAAGAATGTTGTATAACAAAGCTGGTATCTAACTCTGGTAATTTAACTATTTGAGCGTGGATACTCATAGCAAATAAATTAGGATCTTAATAGAAGGCCATTTTAGAGTTATTTGCAACCTTTGATGCGAGTTTGATCTCACTGGGTACAAATATACGTTTAGCTATGTTTATTTAAAGTTGTTGCAATAATTGTTATAGTACCTACTTCATTATGAATTACTTTCCTGACCTCAGCAATTAATAAATATATTGTAGTGTAAGATGAATCGCTTATTTCCTAAGACTCTCTCTCACCGGGCAACAAGTTCCACAAACGTAAAACTAAGATATTTTCCCAAAAAAGGTGATTAATGTTCGCAGACCCCACACAAGTTTCAAAAAACATTCGCAACTAGACGCTCGCCATCGAACTTTACGAATGAACCTTCTGAAGACTTATTGCGTCTACTTAGTATCTTCAAACGCACAAGTATTAGAATAAAGTGTAGGTATAAAATTCTAATTTTGATCCAAAAGTCTCTGTTTGATTGCAATTAAAATTGGATATTATCTTAGCGAATTCTGTTGTAACAATGAAAAAGTTATCGATCAAAATTTTTAATAATGCAACTTTTAATTTTAACTAAAAGTATTATTAATTTAAATAATTTATAGGAGAAAACTATGGAAAGTTTTAATTAATATGGCTTCAGTAACAACTCAAACATAACTTGTAAAAAGTACAGACGCAAAATGTAATATTTCTCAATGAACATAATTTCAACTCGCGTCTAATGATGAGCGATTAAATTAACATACTCGTACCTTTGCTTCTATTCTAATTTTATTTATATTAAATGAACATCTGACTGCTGAAAACTTTTTTCAGCACATCTAACTCTACATTTTGGCCGCAACTAACTACATAAAATAAAATACTACATTGTTAAGCTTGGAGTGCCGCCGGCCGTTCAATTAGAAATGCTTAATAAGTTAATTATGCCATCAAGTAAGCCGCAAGTATAACGTTTTGTTCCAGCTAATAGGTTTCTTATAAGCTTTGATTGTCCAACGACCGCCAGCAATGGCGTAGGCATTTCCCTTTTCTTATAACAGTCTTTTCCTCTCTAATAACTAGCGCGATTAACTTGTTATTATTAGCTGGACTCAGAAGCAATCCGGCAATTATTTACGTAGCAAACATTCTGTCACGATGAGAGCCCGTTGATAAAACTTTCGGCCAACTATTACGTCACAAGAGACAATTTCCGAGAATCTCTTAATTATTGTGCCGCGTATTTCGTATTACAATAATGAAGCGAAACAATAACAAAAGTTTGGACTTCGGGCACGGCCAGCGAGCAACTTCAGCTGCTCATTTGAGTGCCTGTTCATCTCTCTCCTAATGAAAACTTGCTAGTTACCGCAGTAATAGAACATTACTTTTATTCGGGGGGGACAGGGACGGAGCAAGCGTCTCCGCGACGTTCAATTAGACAAATGAATACGGAGGTGTGTAAGAAAGGAAAAATGTGGACCCTGCACTTCCAAGTGGCGGCCTAAGGTTGTAACGTCCGTTATCGACGGCTACAATAAGTCGCGTTTTATACGGTTATTATAGCGCCATAAACGCCACCGGCCGGTGTTTCATACAGTGCCGAGGCAGATTATACTGCCTATGGCCCCGATTCGGGGGTTAGGGTTGCGGGGGTGGGGCGGGGGCTCGCCCGCTGTCAGCCCCACGTGCCACCCGACAGATGTGTCGAGATATCCGATATCGGGAGACACATTCATAATCTTCGTCTCAAACCTCTCGGTCCTTATATTAAAATAACGAACGCCGCCATCGCAGGTGCGAACTCGCTGCGAATTAATAAAAACGGAACGCGCTTTGAGACGCTGACTCCGCAGAAACGCTGCCTTTTATTGCACAAGGTACGAATAGATGAAGGAACTAAAATTCAAATAGATAAAGCACAGACTCATTTGTTTTAAAAAAAAGTTGAAACAAAAGAGTTTGTAATAAGAATTTAATTGGTCAAGGAACTGATTGCCAGCACTCATCAGCAAATCACCTGTAAGTTTGCAGATTTAATTAAAGTATTCCATCTGAAAAATAAAGGTACCACCCAGTCTAATTGAAGCCGGGGAAAAATAAAGTTAAATCCTCGAGCGACTGGAGAACTTTCATTAGCGCTTCACAGCTACAATTGCGAGTTCAAATAATTATGTTTACGGAATCCTTTTCTTACGCAGAGATTATTTATCTTCCCCATTGTTAGGAGAAGTGACGCGGACGAATTTCGCGAAAATACCCCATTTATCTGGAGCGGCACACAAAGGCTAGCGAAACCCAAAACTTTTTACGTGGTCAGTGACAATGCCATTTCTCTCTTTTCTCTTAACGTTTCATTTCTAAGTTTCACGGTTGGTACATCGCGTGCTTTACACGCGGACAAGCTGTGGCACGCTGGATGGCTTAAAGAACTTTATTAACCAAGCCAATTTTATCCCTTATCTTTATTTTCTCAGGAGTAACAAGTCGTCAAAAGCTAAGAAACAAAGCTTTTCTTTAGTGATTAAAATCGTACAATAATGAAGAGACCAACTCTTTGAAGATTTCAAATCTTTAGCCTAGGTTTCGAATTCCACTAAAAATTTCATAATGCTAAAGAGAAAATTTATAATACGTAAAACAGAGACATGGTAGCACGTACTATGACAACAGTTATCTTTACTTTAACTTTTCCTGTGTCGTTTTTCTCTTGTTTCTTATAGTTCCTCCGAGTAGTTCTCTTGTAAATATGTCTAATGTTGCACGAGCTTCCGCGCCGCCGCCGCATCCTATTGCGGCGATATTCCTCAGCGAATACACGGCATTATTCAGTTTACAAACCCGCATAAATAAGGCCGGAATACTCTCCGTTCGCCACGCAACTACATAATATTTGTCCACGGTCCCTGGACCTCTATCCCACTTATAATCTAAACATCAGAATAATGCTTTATCTACTTTCATGCGACTCCAACAACATGTTTTATGTAACTGGGGATTGTTTCCAATCGTTTTTATTGGGAAAGCAATAACGCAGAAACGATTTTCATGATAAAACGCACCAACCTTATAATGCATAAAGAAAATACGATCATCTACGAAACTCAACTGAACCCTTATTTGCCTTTTCGGGGCGTTACTATCTTCGCCTCGATTCCTACGCAAAGCTACCCGGCCGCGCGTGAAATACCAAGTACGCCCTAGTTTCGGGACGGACCACGCTGTTTGTTTAGGCCAGACGAAGCCGCGAAAGGTGATGGACTAAATATTAACAAAGAGCCATCGGATTATAAATATCAGGGCGCGTGAAAGGTAACATTTGCAGGTATTGATTGGGGCCCCCTAAAGTTTGTTTTTTGGATGAGTCACGCAGGAACTTTTTTGGTGTTGATTGAGTGGCACGTGTCGATATCACTGCGGACAAGGGATGAGAAGGTGGGAACTTTGGAACGTGATACAAGGTGCCGTGATACATGTCAGAGTCAGCGTAATCACGGTCGCGGGTACTGTTTGCGCGGCGGCGCTAATGCTGTTTGCCGTGAGGCGGGTGGACACGGCACGTCACGGTGTGTGTCTTAATCGTTAGAAAACGGCTGCTCATCGCCTTGTTGTGTTTGCCACTTTAAGGGAACTTCGGCGTCAGGTGATTACGTGATTCGAACGGCCCCGAAGTTCAGGGTTCTGTTTGGCGACAGATTGTGTGCATCGCATAAAGATTTATGCTAATGTAACACCAATGACACGCTTTTCATAGTTTAAATGTTCTTGACGGTTCTGTAAAAACTTTCTTAAGTCAGACACGTATTTTAGCTGGAATTTAAACTGTTTTTACTGAAAAGCGCCTGAAGAAGGTAAATATGAGCAAAGAAAATGGTAAATGACAAAGAATGTTAATTAATTCCTTGTCAGGTAAAACAACTGAAAGCGCAATTTGTAAAACAGCTCTCGCGAAATGAAAATTTTAAATCACAAATAATTAAACTATTCAATATAAAACTTATTTTCATTCGAAAGTTCCTATCGTTCATGACAAAAAAACTACGAACCAATAGCTTTTTGAATTCGAGTTTCAAAGGTTAGTCGCATTGTTAGGCTTGTGGTCGACGGGGTGTAAATTTTATTAAATTGTGTAGTACAAAGACGAACGCCGGCACCGCCACAATGCCTGATAGGTGTTGTCGAAACTGATTGACGCCTTTTGAAATTAACCCCGGGCGAATTGCCCTTAATTAAAACGATATCAAAGATGAAACTTTCATGATAACTTGAAACGAGGTAAATTCGAAAACTTTCCGGACTGAATGTCTGAGGTTTTAAAATTGTATTTGGATTGCAATTTGTAAGATTCTTTGATACACTGAATAAGGACTGTATTTCATTTTTGTTATTTCTTTGTCAGAAACTTATGTGTTCTTGTTTGTTCCAGGTTTCGGATTCGTCACATTTCAAAGCGAAGACATAGTAGATAAAGTGTGCGAAATACATTTTCACGAAATCAACAACAAAATGGTAAGTCGTAGTTTTCCATTATTCCTCCAACAATTCCACGAGCATTTTTATGTGATTTAGCTTCGGAGATAAATCTGATTTAGGGACAAAGTCAACTAGGAAAATCTACTGATATTAAGATTCTGCTCCAAATAAATAAAATGTTTGCTTAGGTAGAATACTCACGTAGCCCACGAGCACGCAGTCCATCTTAAACAGAAATCAAAGAGAAAAATAAATAATTCAATTCGCCAAATAGAATATCGGAATAGTCCCCCAAAGTCCTAAAAACACAACAGTTGTATACACAAAGATCTTTTGCAACTCAATCTCTGACAACGCCGACATTGTCGGTCAGATATCAATTAAACCGAAGGAGTTGGCGGTCGTCCAAGCCGGCCAATAAAAAGCCGCTAAAACGGCTTTACTGTGTTTAGATTTTTCCCCGCCAGGGGTCGGACATGTGTATGTGACAGGGAACCAAGACTTTATAATGTCACTATATAAAAGTCGTCTTTTATTTGAAGCCTTTTTGTTCTTCTTGCCAGTTTGTATCTTTTGACATTATCGTTTTCATTCGATGCAATTATTTTGTTTCAGTCCTTCGTTTATTTTCACTATTGCCTATTAACAAAGTAAATAAGAGTAGTTAAGGACTAATAGTCTAGCAAAAGTACAATAACAGTTGATACAGAGTATTTCTTACAGCCATAACGTTGAATCCCGTCCATTCGCGATACATTACACCCGCCCTTTACAAGACTATTACAATCATGTACCGCCATAAACCTGCGCCGATTAACTTGCCCGCACGCATGTCATTGTCTGCAAGTTTATTTTAGTGAAAATTTCACTACATAATCAAATTAATTGTACCCATCCACGCACCGTTTCATAGCACCAATAAAAATAATTAGGGTATAATTACAGCGGCAATGGACACTGAATAATAGTGTTTTGTTTTTGTTGCTGCCATCATTAGGGCTTTGCTTGTAGCATTTAATATTTGGACGTTTTAAATAGAGACCGGATTTTACTTTTGAGAATAGTTTTCAAAACAAAACATTGAAATATGATTCTGCGATGTATGACACATAAGCCAGCAATTTGAGCTATGACGTCAGTTGTTACTACCCACACAACACAATACGAGTAAAAGAAAAAGAAATACAAAGTAAAATATTTCCAGTGTTATTTTGGTGGTAACGATAAAATATGTCGTACTTTTACTATACCTAACTGTGAAAATAATATCGCACTACATCAAGTTATTTATCTGCTAGATGCAAGGGACGTTTGAGTTAAGTGCCCATCTCTGAAATGTTTGAATTAAAATAGAAAACTTGTGGGGCAGAAACGCGCTGCTCAGCCAACCGTGCGAGCATTATTGCAAGCCGCAGACCCCCGGGACTCGCCCTCTACATAGCTGATAAAGATAGAGTAGCCTCACTGATAACTGCATTTTTTGACGGGGAAAATGCATTGAATCGCATACGTATTAACTACCCTGTGAGGACAGATAATACCCACTAAAATGACCTGCGTGCTCCGTCAATTATAAACCTAGAGACCAAGTATTGTCATGATATTATTCTAAAGAATTTATTGAGATGTACGTAGAAGATAAAGAGCTTACGTAAAATATTTAGGTCGTATGAATAAAACTTTTCCTGATATTCATTCATACATAAAAATTAAACGTTAAGCCATCGTTATCAAAATGCTGTTTACATACTTCACTACACATACATAAGTTCGTAGATATAGTATGTATGCATTAGAAAAAGTGATCCTGCTTTATTCACTTAAACTATGCCCTCACCTCGCACTCCCTTCATAATTAGCACTAGTGATTTCTGCTATTCCAACGACGCTATTCATTTCATCATAACTGGGGGTAGGTATGATTTACGATTTGTGTAAACAAGGTCGCGTTCTGTCTGTGAAATATTGATTATATGTATTTATAGGTAGACTAGTCTGTGTGTGCCATTAAAAAGATGCCTTACAAATGATATCAATATTTATAAAATTGCCTTTAGAAGAAGTGTAAGGCCTAGGAAAATTTTAGAGACAGGTGTAGTATTCCGAAGTATACAATAAACACTAATTTAATAGTATCAGTTTGAGACCTGAAACGACGTTGTTCACAAACTGAAAATCACAATACGGTGCAAATTGCGAACTCCGTTTGACTTTTTAAAAACCCGAGCGGTACGCACCTATTTCAGCCATTACTTACGCTCTACAGCGCATCAGCCTACACATTTTCATTGCAAAATCGCTCTTATTACGACTGTACAAAGTGCCTGGTGTACCTTGATGTGCGTCGTACATTGTCTTTGACAGCAACGCTATTACCGGTTGAAAGGACGCGAACAGATAGGGTGTATCCCGATGCATATTTCTGATTATTAATGCTTGTTTTTTGTGTTCCTCTATTATCTCACGCGTCCATTACGCCGCGGCATGTGTCGAGATCGCAAGGGTGATTCTCGCCCTAAGTGGAGCAAACAACGAACAAAGACATCAAACAAATGGGTAGTGTTTAGAGTAATTACTGCTTGCTTCCGTGCAAAACGAGAGATCTGCTCGAAGGATTCTACGCGGGAACTAATCGTGTATTCGCCCTTTTTGTTGCGTGTACACGCAAATGAGTGCTATGGACGTTTTAGACAGTTGCAACCTAATAATTACAGCAACTTATTGCAAGTCCATCGTCAATGTATTTCAATTGCGAATTATCCATACGACAATATTTTAACAATCTTCTTAGAGCAAGCAAAGCCAACAATATCAATCATAATATTGTCGCATCGTAAAAGAAATGTAACGTGTGATACGGTATGGTTTTAAAATAACTTTTAAGCTGCAATTCCTTTTATAACAGAAAACATCATGATTATTAAATCTGTTATAGCATTTGACATATATCTTAAAGAATCAGTGTCACGTACCACTCCTACTTCGTATTATTTTGTTGCACACCTTTTAAAACAGCGATGACAAAGTGTAGCAAGCGTTTCCACACTTTACAGTTACGACGATCGGATACACACCGTGCGTGACTCGTAAACAGATAGTCATTAAAAATTCGCCACGGCATATCATAAACACATCTGATAGTTATATTTACGTACGCAATAAAGAAGACAGAAGCGTCATGTCAGCGACGTTTACGCTACGGGTAGCTGACGTCGTAAATTTAATATATTGTCATCTCTTATATTAAAATGGTCGTTAAGCTAATAGCTGCTCCGCCTCCTCGCACGAGTGATAGGGTGACGTCGTGGCTTTCATAAAAAGAGTTTCAAAAACTGCGTGAAAAAATTTTCTACGTGCATCTTTTGCTCCACAATACCTTTTGTGGAGCGATTGTCGCGAAAAATTCAGCGCTGTCGCATTGTAAAGTACCGTGAATTTAATTACTCGTTTAAGGCGATACTTAAGCACTTAGGATGCATACTGTAACATAAATACGGCCCCATTAAACAACAAACGCTCACAACAAATTCTCGTCACTCCATTACATCCTTATACATTACCCCTTAATTGCTTCCGCTTACGACGAATATTAACAAAGAAGCCCCGCAAAATGGGTGATGTACGTCGTAGTTTAGATTTCACCTTTTAACATCAATTTCTATTTGCCGGATTTAAGCATGAGACGTGTACACCTGCGTTTCTTTATGGGGTCGCACCTGCTAAAATTGTCCTGTCGTGTGTTGAGGTGCGCCAATATAAAGTTTATGACGGCGTTATAAAGTCGATATTCGATTGGGGAGGATGGGGGAAGATGGGAAGTTTTTATGTAAATAAAGTTGGATTGACATGAATAATGCACGCTTATAATTATGTATTCCATAGTAGGGTACGCCGGCAATTTTGAAAAATGTGAATAAGATTAAATGTCGTTTTCATCAAATAATTGAAATTGAAATATTATTACCAAACGTCGTATCTAAGACTTTTTGGCAAACTCGAGTACTTGAACCGAGAAACATCGTATTTAGCTTTTAATCGCTTTTCATGTTTGCTCTCTTCGAAACTTACACCGTAGATATCATTCTTGGAAATATATATTTGGAGTTGGATGAAATATGGGTACATATCAAAGTATCAGAGTTACAATTTGTTGTAGATCGGCGAACTTGCACGAATAACTAACTTTTATAGCCACATAACGTTTATTTTCGAGCTTCACGTTTATACGCCGTTTAACTAATGGTTTTTCAAAACAAACTGACAGCCAGACTTTATGATTCATACGCAAGTTTTTAATAAACATTGTCATTTGTTTTGTATTTTAAAATATTAGGCCTTGGGAAAAAATATTGGTTACGTAATAGATACGATACATACATACATATGTTGATAAACTAACTAGTTAGTTGTTTCATAAAGAACATACCTAATATAAAAAGGTAAAATATCATACAAAAAATCAATTGAAATAATGTTGATCTATAATAAAAATAACAGCTTTACTTAAGCAAAACTATATTGAAGCAATAAACTTCGTTCCAATGCTTAAAGTCTAAAATCTGTTACAAGAAAATTAAATGAAATGTCTGAGTCCATATTTTCGATTATTATTCATAGCCACGTTTAACCTTATCTGAAGGAGGAATATAAAACTTTCTGTTGATCCTCGCATAAACACGTTTAAAGAACTTTTCTATTCGGATACCTCTCTCCCGAGTCTCCCCAATCGTGCATAAGGATACAAATGCCTTCCGTTTAGGAAATAACACTAAAAGTAGGCACATTTCAAACTGCCGCTTAAATCTTGGGATCCTCGATAGCCATTTCTCTTAGTATCTTAACAGGCTGGTGGATTTCTCCCTTGTCGTTAAAGAATGGGCCACACTCATGCAGATGTTGGGTACGATCCGTCTCCTAGATTTATTTGTGCGGATGGTATTAGGCACATTTAATTTAGGAAAGACTGAAGAAATAAAGCTTACTGAAATTACTGGCTTTCTATACCATAAAGTATTACCGTAAACACATCTTCAAATTACAATGAAAGTGCGACTCGTGATAAATAATTATTTATTATCACTAAATTTTTCATTCTTTTTAAGCCAGATCCTTATCAGGCAAACTTCCTTATCAAAAATAAGTGAAATATTACCATAGAATAATTGATTACGTCACAAAGTTCAGGCTGCCCTTGACAGAGTACCCTCCGCTACACACATGCGTCGTTCAATTGTTTTAATAGCTTGTGTAAGTGTAAGGGTCCTTGTATAAGACCGTTTTGAACCATTTCTAATGGGACATCTGTCGTGTATCTTAATACGATGTTGATGTACTGGAGCGAAATTAAATAATTCAGCTTGGAGGATCTTGTTAGATGACGAATTATGGATGTTAATTATCTCAATAAACGCCTTCGTGGCCCAGTCGTTGAATAGTTTGTCTTTCCGCTGTTAGCAGAGGGAACACGTGTAGTGTAAAATGATTTTAACAATTATAGATTTGTACCTGTTATTTGACCCAAGAATTTTAAGACAAAAAAAATATCCTTGGACATTTTACACTGCACTTCTAGTCCCAAACTAAGCAAAACTATGTATAGAAAAGGAAATTACTTTTTCTGCTTCGATAAATTCACGCATTTTATACCTACATAGTAGGTAGAGTATCTAGACACACGAGAGCGTGTCAAGCCAAGTTCCAGCGAAGAACAAAAAAAATTAATTTGCATTCAAAGAAAAAAACAAATCTTTCTTTTACGAGCAGCAAAGATTCCCATTCTTATTATCTCCAAATAGATCGATGTTGAATACATCCTCAAGCATTAAACTAGTAGATTCCCTGTCCACCCTCCCCCGAGCTGTCGAACAATCAATCACAGTACACAGTGCCCGTGATTACCATAAAGTCCTCGTTTTACCAGAACCCAGCGCTTCTTCTAAGCTTTATCGATCCCGCCATTTTTGTAAGGCCATACAGGGTGGCCAGTTAATGGTATAATTAATATTGTTAGTAAATTAAAATTTCACAAAATTAACATTATTTTTATGTGATATTTATTCCATGTCAAAATTGTATGACTGTTATGTAACAATATTTTAAAATTATCTAAAAACGTAATTTTCTTTCCAAAGTCTTTATCAGATATTAAGGTTTGGATACTGTTTTAAAATAAAAAATATTATCCTTTTCACTATTATTCATAATTACAAATTGGAAGTTGATAATCCTCTATCTTTTGACTTACCTAAGCTCAAATATCAACAAAGTAGAGCAGTGTCTCAAAACTTTTGCACAATATCAATTTCACTTTCACAGTAAGTACAAGTCACCGGACACCCGGTATATCAAGAAACCGTCCCTTTTCATTGAAACTTGCGATTGGCAAGTCGTGGGTCCAAGATTTGGGAAGGTTTTATCTAGTCTCCCTTTTTTCTTTTAAAGTTTCTCATCCTTGAATCAATGCCGCGCCCCAAACTTTGGAGCGGGTATCGGTAAATTTCAATTTGCTGTTTTTATGCCTGCCTCGTATTCACGACAGTGAGAGCTGGGTATAGCCAGCACATCAGACTATACAGGTTCGCTACAAAATAGGCTCTATTACAAGTTTATAAGGTGCCACCGACTTTAGCTTGATATGACAGCACTCTCTGTATAAAAAAGCCTACGATACTTTGGTCCATAGCGTTTTCAATTCCCGCAAAGACATCAATAGGTATTCTTTAGATTTTGTTTTAGATTTTCTCTACATAAGAAGTTTATAATACTATAGCTTGTTTCACCTATATTCAAAGTTCAAAAGTTGCATCGATATTAAAATATTAAGAATCTAGAATGTGTAATCTCATAATCGCTATGCATTAGATTAGCTCGGAGATTAATAAACGAGATTAGTTTGCTCAAAATTACTATAATGTAATAATGAAATTCCTCGCATGCTTTTACCACACTTAACTAGCATCCACATTTAATTACAATACAAAATGCATAGACATGAAACTTATATAAATAATAGACGCAAAGCCATGGCGTCCGTGGGTCTATGGGATGCAACATTTACTCTTAACGAGGTTTCCAACCCTAGGGGGTTCTTAACTACCCCGGTGCCATCTTAATGACATGTAGTTACAACCTTAGTTAAGACATGTGCACTTCCAACAACGAGTTAATTAGTTACAATATTTGATGAAATTCTCTCTAGGGAAGCAAACACAACTATAGAAATAAATATACGTGACTTCGTGAATGTATTTTGTTGGATCAATCAAATAAATAGCTACGCAAGAAAACAATAAATCACAATTTTATGCGTCATAAAAGCACTTTTATGCAATAAGTTCCTCCCACACTAATTAGAAAATATCCATCATGCCATTCCTGAGCGACCCCTCGTCGACTTTTTAACTTAAAATTTACAAGTTCGATCATAATCTGATAGCGATCGCTATTTGAACAAGTACCTAATTTCCTATGTACGTATACAATATAAATTTAATGGGTACCGGCCGAACACGCAACTGCAGTATAAATGGGTACAGTGGGGTTTCTCCATGAGAAATGGTTTTCCGTAAAAACACAAGTCAGAGCAACTGGTGCGTTGCCCAGTATTGAAAAAAAAAAGTAAGCAAAACTAGATGATAAACAGACAAAATCACTTGTACAGGGTACACTGTAGCTTTCTACAGGGCTACGAAAGCACTACCTTGTAGTCGTCTACGGACTGCGACGCCTACGACTGCCTGCTACGACGAATTATGTTCTACAGCGTAGTTAGCTCGCAGCCAGTTCGAACGTAGTGCGTGACGCTACCGGTGCGACCACTGCATAGTGAGCATTCTACGCCTTCTTATTTTATGACCCAACTTTGAAATGACGCAACTGAGTCAAAGCTGAACGCACAGACGTAAATTACAGCTCAACAGGCCGTTCCGGCCTTTAACGATTTCGGCTCTAACTTAAATTTGGAAGCGTGAAAGAAAATTAATTAGTCACACGTGGCGCACGCCAGGCAGAGCAAGGTGTGCAGTCGCTGAAATGTAACATCAATCGGAATTTTCATATTTTAATTAAGCGTAGGTGCGTAACCTCCACATCAAAAGTGGCCTTATTCCTACGTTGAAATTGGAAAACACTCACGTTATTCTAAAAGATACAATACTGAGTCTTAAATAAACTTGAAATAAAGTAGGTGTTATAATGCGATCTGTGAAATGTTGCTTCTCAATCTCTTGGCGACAAGCTCGTAGCACTGATACTCGTCGTAGTACTGATTCCCGTCGTAGCATTAGGCGCGGCGTACATGCGAATGGCGTCGCCTTCCGTGTAAGCCCTGCAATCCTATTACTGTTATTAATCCGAGCGTAATGTGCGAGATATATGATGGAGGCTCAGAACAGAACGATGACTTACCCTGGATACTAAGTTAAGCGCGAACGCTACGTTGAATCCACCTGTCAATAGTATTAATTGTGTTTCGCTAAGCACGGCTTTCTCATTTATTGTGTGGAAAACATTTATTTCTTGAAAATACAAAGAGTGATGAATCGCGGGATTAACTAAGTAGAGCACTTAAGATTGTAAATATTGTTTTGCGTGGATGTTTTTCATTCTATTTAGATAAGTTGGTCTCTTTACTTTGCGACAGTAGAATAGTAGAGTACTTTTCATTTGTCCGTTCTCAGCAATAAAAATAAATGCAAACCAACAAAAGTAAATATTTAATCAAGTAACCAACGACACGATAGCAATTTCGGCAGATGGAAACGCCCGCTTGAGGATCCCACTTTTATGGAGAGATTAGGCAGAGATTCCCCGGCGGCAAGAAATGATTCGACCGGCCATAAAGTATTGTAAGAAGCGGCGTAATTGAAACGGTGTCGCGTGACAATAAAGTAGTGAGTGCTGAGGGCGCGGGCGTCATCAATAAAGGCCATACGTTAGGGCAGGCCTGTTCATTACGGCCGGGCTCAGCGCCTCCACATTCCCATTACAGGGGAGTTAGGAGACGCGCGCGGCGATAAATACCAGCGAAGGAGACCTGCTTTATTTCTTGCGCACAATTTCATTTACATCAGAGTGGGTACTGAGGCTCTCCTCGGAGACTCGTATGAAAGTCGCGAACAGATTCATGCAAAACAAGTTACGGGCGGACCACGTGCACGGCTTAATCTAGACGGCGGTGGTGTGACAAGCCCGCCGCCGGCGCCCGGCTCAACCTACTTAATTACTACTAATTGCTACAGCTTATACATGTACGTGCCCCTAAACTTTCTCACCAAGTATTATTAATTCCGAATGTCACCTGAATTTGTCTTGGACATTAAATTTGTTGTTTTAATTACTGTCGTACACTGTATTAATTTGCTTGACGCTGCGAACTATCTCATAAATATTGTATGTTACCACGAACACATTATTATGTGAAACTTTTAAGAAAGTTATTAGTGCGTCTATATTAAAATCATATAATGGGAGAATTTAACTTTTGTAATATAAAGTCTTCTAGACAAAGACTAAACTTATCTCTTGAAAACTCATTGCTGTGCTATATTTCTAAATTATCTTGTCTTTTAGTCTACATTATACGAAATATAAAGATAGAGATTCGTACATTAGATGGGTCTAATTTTGCAAACTATCACTTAAAATGTATATGACGCCATTAGAGCCGTCTACTCCAATACTCTAATGCAAATTGCACTCATATGCTCCATTCAAATACATCGTATCCAATTTTATTGGAATATTCTAGCGCCTTCGGATTCGTACACGAAAACACTTTTATAGGGCGACGCGCCATTTCGCGTTAATATACAAATTTCATTATACGCTGGGAATTGTTAAATGTTAGAAGGTAATTTTTGGGGTTCTTAGGGAAAAAATCTTTGAACTAAACTATTAATATTGATTTCTCTCTAACACCTCCAGAAGCTAACAATTCCGATTTTACTTGGAGTTAGTTAATAAATGATTTATAAATATAGCCCTGCTTCTCAATCATACAGTAAAATGTTTCTTTTACTAGCTTTACATTACTTACAAGTAAATACTTAAATGGGTTTTATTCTTCATACGGAACCATACTTTAATGAGCCAACTCACTCCCGGTCCCAATTTTATTTTTTCGCCAATGTCGGTTCGAAATGTCCTTTTAGCCGTGATAGGCATTAGCCAAGCGACTCCAAGTTAATCCTGTTTGCTTACAATTGCAAACTGCCCCTAATGCCTGTGAGTGTCTGCCAATGCACTACGCTTTGTTTAGTTCTTCTAATTGGCCTTTTTATAGGACTTGCGGCAGTTTCGGCTATTATCCAGATTCAACTGAGCTAGATTTAATCTCAACTGCCTCTTTATTTAGCTAATTTGCTTCTATAAATATTTATAAAGAAACTCAATGGGGATTGTTTTTGTTTAAAATACGGCAATTGTCTTTCTTGGGTTCGTTTTTATGGTCAAATTAGCGAGACAATTTCACGTATGTCTTAAAAGTCTGAATCATATTTTAATTTTTTTTTCTTGTTTTATAATAGTATGTAGTGTACATATTATCAAATAAAACAAAGTCCCTCGTCTCATAAATGTTAGCGATAAATTCCATAGATTCATGAGGTTTAGATTTCTAATTTTTTTAGGAGCGAGGACGAAATCGTGAGCGAAAGCTTGCTAACCTTACCTATCAGTTTCTTTCTTTTTGCATTGCCTTCTAATTTCATATTTAAAACTCAGACGCTACCGTAGTTTACCGGCGAAAATGTTGCAGGAAAAATAATTTCCCGTTAAGGCAAGCGATTGTAGAGCCAGTAAAGCGTGAAATGTAAACGTCTTGATGCCTTCAGACCGCGTTTGGTATCGACCGCGATCGATTCAGAAATAGCCTGCAGCGGTAGACAGGCTTCTCTGAATAGAGATGTAAGAGCGACCCAGTCGTAACGACCAACTATTGTATCGAGTAAAGGTTTAAAACATCTTGTTTTGATTTTATCGTGATTTTTCGAAAATCCTAAATTTTTATAAGCGGAGAAATTTAATGAGTTAATAAAATAAAATTATCGAATTTCTTACTCTGCGCAGACTTAATCATGTCACAATTTTGACAATAGTAATCAGTAAATCATGATTTGAACACGAATCAATTTCAAAATATTTTTAGTATGAAAGTGCGTGAATAGATCTGTTGCAATACCTACTTATGTATACTATATGGACAATTTAGGTAATGGTAGAAAATTCATTACTACAATTTTCCTTCAAATATCTTTCCAAGACAGCACTACGCCTGAATGACTGCAGCCGCGCGATATGTGCACAGGCTTAATATTTAATACCTAACTAACATTCGTATGACGCCGTGCGCTATACCGATATTAAATTTAAACGTGACATAATAACGTTTTCCTCGAGTGTACGTTCGATGTGTGTTATTAACGTCGAACGGAGCCTCGTGGACATGCATTTTATATGCGACCGTTAGGTGCAAATGCGGGTTTAATTAATGGTTTGTTACAGCAAACAGTATTCGTTTCACCGTAAATCATTAACGACATTTTAAGGCGATTAAAATGTTCACATATTCTGAAATGACTATTGTAAATTTTTGTCGATACTTTTACCATATCTTGATAAGTTTTACCGAACGAAAATTGATTTCGATGTACAGCATATGCGATACCGCTGGAATATTTTAAATTTCGAGCTTGAGTTTACTGATTCGCGATATTTTCCGATGTGAATCCGTCTAAAATTGTAATATCAGCCACCCTATTGCCAGGTACGTCGACGCCGAGTCGATCGCTTATATTTGATTTGAAATTCGCGCGTTGCGTCCATTGGACCCCCCCATGGCGCTCTGGGCAAACACTCCACAACACTTTAAGCAACTCTGAAATTCGTTGAAAAACGACGACTCCCGCTTATCTTATTCCTTCGAACAACAGTTACGTAAATATGGAAAGAGTTCCCGGGGTGCCGCGGTATTTCATTATCCATGACCTGTTGAACGCAAGATTTGTGACTCATCTCCTTCACGTAACGTAGCCCTCGCAATACGATTTTTTTCGTTTAGCTTATCAAATTTTCGTACGTGCAAGCGCTTTCGTTGATAGCGAAAGCTTTATCGAAATCTATCTTCGAGTAAATAGGCCAGAATTTAATAAAGTCGACGTTGTTTCGCGACATTGCGAATTTGGATAACCGTTTAGCAAATCCGTTCCGTTACGGGGAGCGTAAAATTTGTCGATGTTACGTTGGGCTTTTTTATCTGTAGGTATGTTTGTGGAGCGCTCGGTAGCCTCCGGTTCGGCACTCGGGCTTCCGTTTAGCGGCAATCAGGCCCAGGCTGCGACGCTCTGTCAATACAGAGGCGAGAGGTTTCCCTGATAAACTTATCTCCCGCCCCCCTCGTAACCCTTCCCTGTCTGCGTTTATCTCTCACGTATGTCGTAGTCCCGCCACACGCTCCCCGCTTTACTCGACGCGTACTTTTTCGACTTTTTATATCGACGCGTTAAATCGCACTTAGAAGTGTGATCATTTTTCTTTCGACGTAAACTCGAGGCTTGTATCATGCGTTCCAATTTTATTACTCCACATATTAGTGATAAGGACTGCCAAACAGCTTACCGCCCTTTCCCGCATCTTCAATTTATATTCATATAAAACAAGTTAAGATATTTTATTCTTTTATAAAGCTGTCTATTTGGCTGTCTGCCCATAGTCCGCCACAGGAATTCAAAGGAAACAGAAATTCTACTACAAGGAAACAAACGCAAAATCTTATAAAATGCAGTTAACGTCAACACACATGCGGCCTGGTTCAGTGAGCATGCACTCTTGCGAAGTTGCTTTATTTTCTTGCTCGCGCCAAGCCGAAGGAATCTGAAATAAGGTCCGCTAACGCCAAACTTTCCACCCCTTGAAAATCTTAGTGCTCAGCCGCTGTAACTCGCCGCGGAAACCTCAACTATATATTTTGTAATGTTTACAACATTTAATTTAAGCGTCTTGTTCAAAAGGTCCCCGCCCGGCCCGGCTGGCAGTAACTCATCGGCACCCGCAATATAATACAGGCTGTACCTTCCCGAATTAATAAATTTGACCCGGCTGTATCTATTTAAACGCATAGGCTTTACTCGCAATTCTCCGCCGTTTCATTCCATCTTTCTTATTTCGACACTTTTTTATGTTCGCTCCAAAGACCGTAAAGGTGAATTAAAAAAACATCAACCGACCCCCATTGTGCCGGGAAAGTGTAATTCTAAAACACCCTTAGACAAAATAAAAACATAAATGATGCTTAAGTAATGCTTCTGTTTCAACGAAGTGATTTATTCCACGTGTTTCGAAGTGCTTACAAAATCAATGCTCTTAAAAGGTAGGCACAATTCTTCGCCTCCAAATTTATTGACATTACTGTTTTACCTTAAAAGGTTTTCACTCAAAATCAATCGAGCGAAAATTTAATGACTGCTTTCAGATTCGTATTAATTCACCTTTACGTGCGAATGTTCAGCGAAGTGGTGGAGCATAAAACGCGGTGTTTTCTCGCGAAACAATTAAATTCCTCATACATGGATGGGATTAGGCGGCGAGTTCGGTGAGCCAGGGCGAGGCGGTGAGCCGGAGCCCTAGAGCACTTCTCGAGTCCGCTCGAGCGTCTTGGCGCGGTGTCGAATACTACTCGATTGCTGCGATCGATATATCGGCTGGAGGGCGCGCCTACCTAGCTGGGGCTAAATAAAATTTACCTTTGTTATTTTTCGTGTCATTAAACTGCGTCGCGATCTCGAACGCTCGATCGGGATTGCGAACTCCGATGCGAATTGTTTGTGAGCTTTTGTTTCCCACTCCGCTCGCCAGCGACGCGACATCAATTAACGTCGGATCCCCGCCGACTGAATTTTCTTCATGGCACGTATTATTTATAGGTAGCTACAGAATTAAATCATTTTCCACTGCCAAACAATACTTAGAATAGATTTGTTTTCACGTTTCCAGCGAAACGTTGCAGAGATAGTACGGGAGTTTTAACAAATTTCGGTGTCGCACTATCTTAGTTTGGAAGCAGGCGGGCATTTATTCTGGCATGTCCCCTCGGTTGCGTGCTGCCGAACAAATGGAGGGTGGCCACGGCACTAGCGGCCGCTGGCGTAGGCGCTGCTTCATTTGTAAAGCTTTATCGGACCTGACAAATGGCGACACTCACTATTTTTATGTCGCGGACGATCGAAGAATACCGTTCATGTTACGGAACGATTTAGCTTCGAAACGTATTGTAAAAGTTTCGCACAGTGAACTTTCGACATACAGAATTCGGAAAACACACCCAGCATTCGGGGAACTTTTGGTTTCTTTTATTTTCATCTTAAAGACGACCGGTTCCTTTATTATGGAGACTCATAACCCCAGGTTATTTAACATGTTGATTATACAGTCTTATCTAAGCAGAAAACTTGGCGGAAAGACACTCAACGCTGTAAAGCCCCGCACTCACTTCGCCGCGTTAATGCAAAAGCACGTAGTTCCATGTCGGCGCAGAAAGTTGTGCAAAGTGCACAAAGTGCGCGAACGCCGTGGCAAAGCCTTCATTTGTCGGCTCGTGACGGCCCGTGACAAATGTGGACGGCTCCGCTCGCCGTCGAGGACGCACCGCGATTATGCACAGCTATGAAAAATGTCACTGTAAACTTCACTCGCGCGCTCCAAACGATTAATTACCAACTTTTAAGCGCATCTCCAATCCCAAACAAGATACGAAAGTAAATTTAAAGCGATCTATCCACTGACTTTAATTTAAGCCTACGTACTTTTCTGTAACGATGCTACTTGGTAGCGAAAATCCTATTGCTAGAGGTTTGGGTTAGCGTAGATTGGGTAATTTATACTTGCCTCCCGCCCTCCCTCTGCCGGGGAGGAGATACGAGTACCGAACGGAGCCATACTCTCCGTTAAAATTACTTAATAGATCGATTAAGCGTACGTTTGTAATTACTTCGTGAATTAATCTACTTAAGCAAACACTTTAAAAAGGTGATAGGAATCTTACAAACGTTTAATGTAACTTTACTGGTAGAAAACATGACAAGATACGACATAATGTCGCCAATAATTACTTGGCTGCTCGTGAAATTTGTCCGGTTGTATAATAAATATTTAATGATAAGCTCCTTGACTCGGCAAAGCAAATTAAAATTCAATTTGTGCCTCGAACCGTGAAGCATAACGGATTGTCAACCGATTTCGTCACCCCCTTTCTTCCATAATTTCTTGACTCACTCGATCTCGAGAAGGCAGGAGTATTTGTTCAATCCCGGTGACTTATTAGAATTTAGGTGAATAGCACAATTGAATCTTCATATTGTGAATTATCTTTGTTTCTTTGTTGAGCTATTACCGTTCTTCAAAGAAGACATCTTTTGAGCTAGCAAGAGCGAGGCATGTAGTCTGTGTATTAGTGCTCTTCGATGCAAAGCGGATTGATGTATGGAATCACATTATCTTTTACAACGTGCTACAGCTACTCTTAAATATGAATATGTGGCTTTTACGTCATTGACTTCATTTTCTTCTAATAGATATTTACGAGGCCAAAATGCATTCATCATCATCATTTTAAATAGCCATAGGACGTCCACTGCCGAACATAGGCCTCCCCCAATGATTACCACAATGGCCGGTTGTGGAGTGGAGGCCACGTACCGGAAAGCGCAGCATAGAACGTCCACCCACAAGGTGCACCGACGACCTCATAAAATACATTGAATTCTGTAAATTTTTCCTCACTTTATCTTTTTGAAGTAGAGATTTGAATAAAATTTTCGCTCTTTTGTTACAGGTGGAATGCAAAAAAGCACAGCCAAAAGAAGTAATGCTCCCAGCGAATCTGGCGAAGACGAGAGCCGCCGGTCGCGGCGCGTACGGTGAGTTGCTAGGAACCGCCGTGGCGGCCGGCGCCGGCAGCGTCCGGTACGCCCCGTACCCTGTCCATGCGCCGCAACTGCTGGTCGCGGGCGCGGGCGGCTCCGGCGCCCACGCCGCCTACCGGCGCGCCCTGGCCGCCCTCCGCCCCGCTCCCCGCCCCCCGCGCCCCACCCTCGCGCCCCTCGCCCTCCCCCCCCTCGCCTACTCCGTCTCCGAACTCCTCGGCGCACACGCACTCGATATCCCAACCCTCTACTCCCCTCTCACTCACACCACCATCCCGACCCCTCTGCCACTCTGATCCGCGATCCTCTTCCAGCAACATCCACACCATCCCTTCTAATTCCACTCTGTGCATTCCTGCTGAATCTTCTCCTTTCCATTCCTACTTTCTCTCACATTCCTCCTCTCCTACAGAAATGACAATACTAGATACCTAAAGCAACTGATAATATCGAAAGTGTCTTATTTTTAGTAAATACCATTAGAAGATCAGTTAGATAGCGGATTTTCGAAATGTTTACGAACATTAGAAAAGCCATAGTAAAATCAGTTTTATGAGATGATTTACATAAATATCATATTGTTATTGACATATTTAATTATGTAGACGAGAAATCTGGAACAATTTTAAGTAGGGTTCATAGAGAGCAATATTTTTCTATACCAGGTAGTAGGTGCTTAATGCGATTTATTAATAGATAGAAGAAATAGTGGAGAGCCTGGTGTTGTTTTGGTTTCGAGTAGAGTTAATGAAACACAAACAGGGCCGTATTGGCCGCGCTGATCCTTGCCAGTATTCTGTCCATCCATGTTGGAACTACGTTTAGCGAGCAGAGTCTAGTCATGTCATTGATTGCGGACGATTGGTGAATATTTCTCAAAACTATTTTCATAAATTGAACTTTTATATTCCTTAGCTTTTTACCATGATAGCTTTACAGTTTGATGTCGGCTTTTCAAAAATGTTGTCAGTGGATGAAAAGAGGTACCTATTATCTTTGGATGTTATATGAGTTTTGTGAGAATTTTAGACAATGTTGTTTATATTTTAATTTATTACAACTGTATGTAAGATATTTGAACTTAGCCTAGGTACTTAATTAAATGCGTTAATATGTGTGTTCTTAGTCAATTTAAATTTAAGTTTACTATATTTATTTGAATCCTTACTCTTTACATATATTTATTATTTATTTATAATTTTTATGCATTGCCAAATTAGGACCAATATATGTTCACTATTAGTTATATTTAGTTTTGTATCTTCTGATACTTCATTATTAACTTATGCTGTTGTATTAACAGTAAGATTATCATCCAAGTTTGTATTCAAACGTAGCTCTCGTAAACTAATAGAATTAATTGTATTAACTTATTAAGTAGGTTTTTCGGTAGAATTTAGAGTAATAAATATCATTTCTAAAATATTTAAAAACGTCTGTTTGTTTAACATGTTTAGCTTAGACTAACAATGTGTAGAATAGATTAACATTTCAAGTATATGTCATCGAATCTGATGATCGAGCACTAACAAACCCCATCAAGTAAAAAAATCACATAGAAATTGTTTGGTGTTAGACATTTAGTAATGTTGAATGCTCTTTATAAACTTAAACTAAGTATATATTATAATATCTTCATCATATATAAGTAATTATCCAGTATTTGTATAAGATAAAATTTTCTCGCCAAGCAAAATAGTGTCTCACGGCACATATTACAAGTATTCATATTTATCTTAAATGTTAAAAAACACACATATTTAAAATGTAAGGTGTAAGGATCGATCGATTTATGTAAATGTTTTTACATTTCTAGATTTCATGTGGTCATTGGGGGCTCTTCCTGATGGTAAGTTGATTCACTTTTTTTTCAAAGTCACTTCACATTTTTCTGCTCCTCTTGCATCTATGATCATTGCACGTTCTACAACTGACATCTGAACGGTGTTGTCAAAGTGCTAACTGGGGTACCGAGACGGATCAGGGTATTAATCAGAACTGCGCTGACTTACTTAATTGTTGCTTAATGTCTGGTCATTTAATTAACGGATATTGGTGTGTCGCTGTAGCTGCGTCCGCCGGGTGATGGATCGCGTGGCCTGACAGATACACTATTTTGATTGGCAATAATATGATAAACGATCCGGTGTAGTAATCATATCAGCCGATGTGGACGTCCGGCCATCATTCATTTTGCATTTTACAACGGACTTCACGTTGTTAACGAAACCGATGGTACGAATTACTATTTAAATTAAACCTTTAAAAAGTAATGTACTATTCGTTTCGCTGTATTGAACTAGAGTAGACCTGTTTGATATGTTGGTAATTTAGTTTGTTATGAAAACACGGTAGGTATCTCTTGTTTGAAGCCGTCCCAGTCCACTTAGACTATGCTACATTAAACGATGTTTACAAAATATCATGCGCTGGACATTATCCAACACGATGTCGTACCGAGCATGTACTATATTTGCCTATCTTGTATTTGACGCCTCTATTTTAGAATCGGGCCACCGGGACACTTGTTACATACCAAAAGTTTATCGGTCGGCGAATCGGTAGCGGCGCATTTTACTAATAAACGAGAGCATGCAGACTGTTTTAACCTACGCTTTTCATCTGTGCTCATGTTAGTTTAAGTGAATAATTCTTTTTTTTGTTACACAGGTTTTCCCGCAGCGTACGCCGCCTATGCGGCAGGACGTAGCTATTCGGGCTATCCTAGCTTCGGGCTGCCGTACCCAGCAGGTAATCCCCTGGCGAGCTTGCACCACCAACTCTCCGGCAATCACTACCACCACCTGGCGACACTCCTGCCTTACCACCCCCTCGAGCTCAGCGGGGTTTACAATGTACACGCCATGCATCTGTGAACTCGTGTAGGCGACAATGCATTCCACTAACGCTAACCGCTAACCCTCGATCGGCACCGAATCGCTTACCTACTGACATGCCACTCATTTACAAACTAACGCATACGCTAATTCTCGCCTACTCTCGTGACTACGTCCTAACTTCCCATTCCGACTAACTCGTCCCATGACAAAAGTTCGTGTGAACTCACTAACAACTTTACTAACAAGTTAACACGTCTAACAATGACTGAACCATCTAGATAAATCTGCCACGCCGTCAATTACAAAACGTCCATGTTTTGAGAAGTGCTACTTATTGTTTATCTCCAGAATTTTGTCGAGACAATCCGGCCAATTGCGAGCGCCTCGCTCTATGTTTACAGACGATTCGCCCTAACGATTCTCAAATGTTACGCGTCAGGCAAACACTCCAGCGCAAACACCGCCCCCTCGCCTGCTCCGCCATCGCCATCCCGCTCCTCATTAACAGAGAAAGCTTTTAAAAGAGATTTAAACAGATTCAAACAAAAGTATAGAAAAAGTGACGTCCTTTTTGTGGTGACTTCTATGTAAATCTCGGGACGAAGGAAAAAAGAAATTTCACTAATTAAAAGAAGTCCACCGGAGGCTCCGGTCGATCCCGTCGAATGGGACTAGAATGTTAATTTTTGAGAGGCCTTTATTATTCTATCTGGGTTAGTTTGTTGCGCACTCCTGTGAAACACTAACCTTTGAAGAATAGGCGTTCGGAGGGTGGGCGAGGGGCGCGGGCGGCGGGCGCAGCTGCACAAATACTCTTCTCGTTATTTGTCCACACTCGGTGTTTGAGTCGCCTCCGCTCCACCATAATTACGCCACTAAGCTTTGGCTTTCCAGTTTTTTGTGGCCGGGGCGCACGCCGCACAAAATTTTTCGTTCGGACATAGACGGAATCTAGAAATGCCGTTCGAAATTCTTAATTGAGCGAACGAGACGCAAAGCGCGGTACTTTTCGACGTTTGGCGAATACGATTGATGTTATCGCTGCGGAGCGGTAGCCGAGTTCGGTCAAGTTTTTCTTTCGTATTAGTCGCACAAATCGTTCCGCGTTAATTACTTTCCACTGGGCGTTTTGCGGCACGCGAGTCGGACGTTTCTAACGTTCACTAAAAGTCGCTGATTGTGTGCGGTCGTTCAATTGTAAATATAATTGAACAATGGAGCGGCCCAGTAATTACACAGGTGTTCGAACGAGCCGTTCAAATTAATGGCATTATCGAACGCAAGTCAGCCGTTCCGACGCGAGCTCAATCGCAGCTCCGACTGAAAGATAACACGCGCGCACGGTACATTACGCCGCCTAACGAAGCTCGGAGCTTCTTCTGTCGTACTTTAAGCTTCTTGCTTCGGCCAAGCCTTTACTGACACACAAGCACAGTCGACGCAATCCAACATGTGAATTTACCGCTCACGAAAATCCGCTTCCTTGCCAGCGGTTAGCTATAGGACCGCAGTGTGCGTGCGCCACCGCCACAATTAATGTGTGCCTATTTCACCCATTTAGCATTCCTCGGCCAGCGCCGCTACCAGCTTATTGGTAACATCACCGATATCTAGGCTGCCATAAATCATACCGTTTATGGATCCGGTCGCAACCGGTTAATTAAATTGCACGATGTGAATATTAATATGAAGGATCCGTGCGCTGCGGTGGAGACATCACGCGCTTTTAATTTCATTTTATTACGGAGACGCGGTCGTCCTTTGATGCAGCAGATGCGATGACAAAGTGCAGCGTCGTCGGCCGCAACTTCGTCTCGGGCCTTTAATATGGAGTAGTCTCCTCAAACTTGGGAAACGACTGCGCGTTCTGTCGGAGAAAGACGGTTTTCGAACGTATATAAACAACTTTGTTAGTTTCTAATGGTACGGAATTAATGTTAAATAATACGCGACAGTGCGCTCTTGGTGCACTTTAACACGTTTTAACCGCTGAATATCTTTTCGGGAGCAGGGAAACGTTAGCTCGGCTCGCGGCGGCCGCAAGGGCGCACTTTTCACATAGTTTGCGGTATGTCTACGAATAAGTTTAGAAAAATTTCCACTTAACTGCGATCAGTCAAGCGGGAAGAAACGAGATGCTTCTGAATTGCAATAATTTATGAATAACTTTGTGAGCTAAGGCAGTAGTAGGTCAGAGATAATCTCAATAATCAATTTAGATTTAGACCGACTAGTTTGCTGTTATAGTATAAACTTAGCGTGTATATTTTATCTTCTTCCTCTATACTATATTAGACTTAATCATATTAATCGTCGATTAGGTAGAAGTAGTGTTTGATAGCGGCAGTATATCGACTAGATATTCCTCTGCATAGCATGCTATAGTAGACTAGCGTTTGGATTCAATAGGCATAGGTGAAGCCGAACACAACGATGTGATTTATGGGTTTGCATTAAAATGGATGAGATTTGCTATAAAACCTATTGATTTTTCTACTATCCACCATTTAGTTATAAAAGTGCCGTAAAATGTTTGTGGATTTAAATAAAAACCAGCATTCAGTGGTGATTTGAATGCCGAGTGTTAAAATATCAAATTGGAACAATCTTTATTATACTCGGAAATATACTCATGTAAAAGTTACGAGTAAAAGAATAGATTGTAATTGTTCACTTGATTAAAACTTACTCAATTTACGTCATCTGACTGCAAAATGCTAGGTTGAATGGGATCTCAGATAAAGCATTAACTATACAATTTTCAATAGCATACGAGTATGCACATAAGCCAGTTTCGTGCTCGTATTAAAACTTTTCAAATTTTACGTTCATAGTTGAAGTTTCCGAGTTGGATACATACGTAACCTTTATCCGTCCATGCTCCTTTAACTGTATTACAAAATTCTTTGAACCCCACTTCGTATAAATAAAATGACAGTAACAGATTTCTTTGGCTTTTCTTTTGGATACAAATACTTGCACTCCCCTTTTCTTGGAAAACTACAGACATGTTGAATTAGAGAAAATTTAAGTAAGTACCTATTCTCATACCTGCCATTCAATGTCTTTGGGGCCGTCCATATATTACGTCATTCTAAATTAGGGGGGGGGGGGGTTGGTCTGCTGATGACGGTAAATGATAGATAGGGGGGGGGGGGGTGTTTCGAAATTGACGTCATTCTTATTTATTTATTTATAGTTTATTGTTCACCTACAAAAAGATTATTTATAAAAAGAAATTTCTTCCAGCACACCTATAAGTGAGACTGCAAATGTGAGAGGCGGCTAAGGCGCGTACAATACTAAAAAAAACTCTTAATAAACATACATAATGCAACATAGATGTACACAAATACAGTAATAACTACAGATAAAATACTCTAACAATAATATTACATACAGTGGCGGCGTAGCATGGGTTGGCACCCGGGGCGATCACCCCCCCCCCCCCCCCGTCACAAGTCCTATGGCACCCCCTGGTACCCCCCCGGGATTTTTGGGGTTTCCTACCGATTCAAAGACAACCGCACCCCCCACCCCCCCATATCATGACATAGACCGCAGATTTGCCATGCAGATGTGCCAGGGAGTACTAATCTGCGCGACTTGTGTCACCCCCTGATGCTTGGCACCCGGGGCAGACCGCCCCCCCCCCCCCCGTCACAAGTCCTATGGCACCCCCTGGTACCCCCCCCCCCCCAGGATTTTTGGGGTTTCCTACCGATTCAAAGACAACCGCACCCCCTACCCCCCCCGTATCATGACATAGACCGCAGATTTGCCATGCAGATGTGCCAGGGAGTACTAATCTGCGCGACTTGTGTCACCCCCTGATGCTTGGCACCCGGGGCGGACCGCCGCGGCTTCGCCCGTGGTACTTACATGTATTATACATATAAACCTTCCTTAAGAATCACTCTATCTATTAAAAATAAAATAAAAGGTGATTCTACAAGTGTTTTAATTTTGTCAAACTGGTAATGACGTCAATTTTGGGAGAAGGGGGGGGGGGGGTCATTAAGAAATGACGCTAGGATGATTGTAGGGGGGGGGGGGTCTAAAATCTGAAAAAATCGATGACGTAATTTATGGACGGCCCCTTTTTATTTCGATATCTTATAGAAATATTCGATAATATTTAAAACGTGTTTTCGGTCTAGTTCTGAGATTCCCAGGTAAAATATAATTCGGTTGATGATTCTTCACAAAATATACCATTCCGAAAAAACAAATAAGTATTAATATCTTTATCGCGGGGGTTTTAGTAATGGTCATTGAAACTAGCGAAATAAATAAATGATTTGCTTTTCAATTGATACGAGTGTGGATTATTTTGCGTATGAAATAACGAAGTGCGTCATAAGTTGTGTTCGGCTATATTTAGTACATTTTAATATAAGCGAATAATACATTAATAATATCAAATAGGTAGTTAAGACTCTTAGAAGAATAGCCATTAATTTCAAATTACTAAGTTTAGAGGATGAGTACCTACTAACAAACACTTAGACCTTCTTTTGCGTAGTCGATCATATCTATACTTATAGCATTAGTTTAGATTGTTGATTTCTTGTTTAGTCATTGTAATGATGAAAATAAACACTATACGTCGAGCTTGAAAAGTGTTATTTTAATACCTAATTAAATATTCGCTATAATTGTAAAATAATTACGTTTTTAGTTCCAAGTTATTTGTCTATTATATTTTATATTTACACTGCTTAAAATAATAATGTTATTGATATATTTATCGTTGTTGTTATATATTTTTGGATGCAACTATTTTATGCTACCTTCTTCGTGTTATTGTTAATGTGAAGCGATTCAGTAATACACTTGACGAAGGCTAAACAGAGAGGTTCGCTCTCAGCGTTTAAGGAAATTGTTGGCATTCATAGCAATCAATCCATTGCTTTGTCACAACACCTCGCAGTAAATTATTTGTCAAAATTAAGGTATTTTATCAAAATTATTACGTAACTATAAGTTAAACATTTGAACGTTAATCGCTATGTGTGCGACCGTCCTTATCGCCATCCTCTAAACTAGTCATACAAGTAAGCTTGAAGTATTATATCGCATAATGTAAGATTACATTAACGTGTGGCAACCAGTATAATATATGTGTATTAAACTTAAACCCAACTTGTAAGCTGCTCGTGTCGTCGTTAAAATAATACCGTATACGGTGAACGCTAATGCGGGATTCGTAATTTGTGATCAAACTTAAAGGTCGGGCATTCGAATTGACTTCCCCTATTACGTGATCCATTGCGTGCTCAGATATACTAATACCAAATGAATTATTCAGTAAATAACACCATGTTCTTGATACAATTTTGATGCTCAAATCAATAGTTAGAACCGCACGGAATGACCCCCATTCCTGCACCGTGTCTGTGCGTGATACCTACACGATCGGGGCTCGGCTTAACACAAAAACATAGTAAACCAGTCCATCATTCCGTATCTATGCGTGCAAACAATTTTAAATAGCCCGAAAACAGTAAACAGGAAACTATCAATTCCAAGTTTCCCCATAAAGATTCGACGAGTGGAGCTCCGAGCGATATTCTCCCTTTTTTCACTATCCTTGGCCGTAATGATATATGTTTTTATTTTGTTTTTTTCCTCAGTGTTAATTTTTAATTGCGTTTCGCTCGTCCGCGGGGGGTCGTCGGCCCTCAGCTGTTTCGGGGTTTGTAGCTTTTTTGTTTTGTTGCTGCAGGTGTAGTGGGAGTATTACCCGCGGAAAGTCGTCTCTTGGTCGGGGCGGAGTTCGTAGGCGCGGGCGTGCTGGGCCAGAGCTCGTAACCGCGCAGCAGCTGCCTCGTCTCCGCTTTACCAATTATTCCCCGGACACAACCCATTACGGCTCCCGAAATTACTTACGAACACAAATAAATCTTTTATCAAGCGAATAAATCTTTGGTATTACGATCCCACCTCGCTCACCCTCTCGGATCACACAAGGAATGCAATGTCGCACAATCAGTCGATGCCCGAATTCGCAGATGCGTGTTGCGGTACGCCCGACTAGGTTCGCCCATATAGCACGATACGAAATTACTTGAATGTAACCAATTTGATTAACGAGTCAGAATGATTAAATTGCGGTATCCCTCAGGAAGTAATTCCAATAACATTAGATAACGTAATTTAGGTATCGATCATGCACAAATCAATTTATAAATTAATATGTAACCCATGTGTCAAATTTTTAATGTATTAAGTCTTTATATTCATAAGTCAATAGCATTGTTCTTATCGCTGTTCCGACATATCGTCTTATATCATTAATCGTAAGTTAATATTGTGAAGCCGCTATATTTTAAAATAAAGGAAATTGCCGTTGTATAAGCAAAACGTTTATCGTTTATTGTCCAATTGACGTTCAGAAATCGAGGTCGATCAGGCCTTACTTATTTACCGTTCGCATATCGATTGCGACCGAAATAAACTGGAAGAGATAGTGTGTTAGGAGCGGGCTAGCGTGCGGTGAAGTTTGTTCGCGTTTTGATGTATTTTAACGGTGATTTTCGTTTTTCTGACTCATCCAACGCGGCAGCGTGGTGTCCCAGGCGCGCGCCCCACCAAGCCGGTAAGCCGCATGGGACAGCGTCCCATTCCGTAGTCGCATTCGAAACAAATACCTTAGGCTTACGGACGGGAAAGATAAACCACCGCCGTAAGCAGTAGCACTAGGCTAGTTTAGGGAAAACATTCCGTCGTAGTAGGTTGAAATTTGCATAGATTTAGGGATTTGCGAGGCGTTCGGATAGTTTTCATGAAGAGTATTTGGAATGGATTCAATAGGCGTGGGTTGAAGAAACAATCGTGCAGAATGGGTTTAGAGGCAGTCACCGCGCCCGCCAGCAGACAAGGCGCAGGCGATGGTGATCCTAGGAAGGCACGTGCGACCGCGGCCCGCCCGCCGCCGCATGCCCAGAATTCCACACATTCAACACCCGCCCCCAGAATGCAGCGAACTAGACATCCACACAACTATTTTGCATAGTTCCTCCCACCCGCTAGCACTCAAGAACCGAACACGAATTAACACAAAAAAGCCCAACAAATTAGCGCCTTGAAACTAAATTCCTTAAAGAGTCACATGGCCGTCGGTTTGGATCCAAATAATTAGCTGGCGAGGCGGCGAGTGGCCGCGTGTCGTGAACAGTGCCAACTCCATTTGTAATTTAAGATATTTGACCGTTAATTGTGTTAGTAACTGTTACGTTTAGTGCTTGTTGCTTAGGTCGGAGCGCGGTTTCGTTCGCGCTGGCCTCCACAGCACTTCTTAGATTCTCATGTAAATAATAGCTCATAGAGTACCTCCTAGTCCGGCTCGCCGGTTAGTAAGAGTGCTGTGTTTGGATGGGTCAGAAATTTTATTTTTGTTTGTTTTAGATAGTGTTTTGTTTTATGGATGTCCATAGATTTTGACTATAAACGCTAGACTAGCGAGCTCCATCGCCCATAAATTTTTATTGTAGAATTTCACCGAAATGGAGTGTGTCCACGAGACCATAATGGGCACTATTAGCATACTAATCTCTTCTAGTTAGCATCAGATTGAGTGCACTCCCTGCGCTGTGATTGGGTACGCGTAGTAAGTCCTTTCTCCCTGCGTGGCCGGTGGAGGCCGTCTGTGGTGGACCATAGACAGTGTAATGGCTCTTAAGCCCCTTGTTCTAACGTACGAGTATATTCAGTGTATAATCGTCAATTCTATTGCTCCACCGGGGACAAGGGATTTACCTAACGATGTACAGTACAGAGTATAGAAATGTTGACGTGTTTAAACAAAGTCTGTGGTACCAAGAAAGAATGCAGGCTGCCGAATACGGAGAGTCGTCTACTACAAAAATAGGGCGAGTAACTTCTTTTGAACATTGTAAAGTTTGATCTGTTTGTTATCGAGAACTAGAATAGCGTAGGTAATAATGTGTGTAAACGTATTGAAGAGGTTTTATAAAGTAAAAAATAATTGAAGTAGAATTGTAATAGTTACAAAGTTAAAAGTAAAATAGTCAAATGTAGCCAAAGCCGGTACAAATTATAGAACTAGAATAGACAAAAAGTTAGTAAAAGACAAAGAAAAGTGTGTAGATTACATTCTGGTCGTTAAAGAGAATTATCAAACTTAAATAGCCTCTCTAGATTTAGACAGAAAAATCGGGCGTTTTACTATTATTTTAGTGGAGCTTCGAGATTAGTTTTAAGGATCAGTTGAGAAGCGAAAAAGATTTCAGAGTGCTTTGTAAAAGTATGTAGCGTCGTAAGCTAATAGAATAGGTGGTAAAATACTTTGTGATTGGTGGTGCAAACTCTTATAGAGCGTTAGTTTTAAGACTTTTATACCTAGAATAGAGTTTTATTGTAATTTAATCAATTTGTGCCTTAGAAAAAGACGTAATTGTTATAGAAACGAATTAAAATGTTATCAAAAATTTTAATCGCAAATTAGAATAGACAAATTTCTATTTTTTACATAGAATAGTGATAATGTAATTTAAACAGTAGAAAATTCAGTAGAAAGTAAGTGGAATTAATCCGCAACTATAATTTGACTACATGGGTAGAACAGTTTTAATTGAAAAATTAGTAATCAGTAGCGAGATAATTTTGGATTTTGAAATTGTGTGTTGTTGACGGAGGTACATATTCGAGTTTCTTTTGCTTTTTTTAACGTCGCTTTACATGTTTCGTCTATGGCTGAACCACGGCGTGAATTGGACGCTGTATAACAAAAAACGCGTTTTTAGATGAGGCAGCGAACCGCAATAAGACGTACTCAGGGGAACTACCGAGATTTAAAAAAGGATGGCCCCTTCTTTGAATTACAAATCGGCGGAGTGCGTGTCGCCGGCACCAGCCAGCATAGAAATTCCATTAATTTGCAATTAAGATAAGTCCCAACGGCTAAACGATCGAAAACCTGCAAAAGCGTATCATCTTCGCGGCGAGTTATTGATGGCACCTATTAAATATACGTTTTCGGTACGAGACGTGTGTGGGAGCCGGGATATCCAGTAAACGCTCAAATAAAACATTTCAATCGAGCCAAGTGGGAAATGAAGTATAAGGATCCCGCGTGTGAGAGATGGGCCCGCCCAACTTTTATATACGCGAGTGTTTTCGCCGCGAACTTCACTAATGCGTGCTCGTAACCTGCCTCATAGTTCACTTTTTACATAATCTAACTTTTTATATCTATTTCTGTGAGTCTTCAAATCAATTCAGGAACAAACCTACGCCGTAGCTGGAGTTGACGAACTCCTAAAAACGCAATCAAATATTAGTGCTCCACAAATTAGATTCGCAATCCCTCTACCCTCTCGATAGTTAGGCATATGAATTCCGCCCTCAGTTTTATGCTCTCATTTCAACAAAAACACTAACTTTTCGCGTTTTATTTCAGTAAAGCGCCGACAAATTTCCGAGGTTCCAACTCCTATTTCTCATGTAACACTAAAACACCCACCCGCACATACCTTGCGAAAATTCCGGGGCCCGATTTTCGAAGTGGAGTTGAACATTGTTATACATAAAAAGGCTCGCGTAATATACTAGCTCGAAGGGCGAGACTTACGCGAGTACGCCCCGTGAATATTTCGTTCGACCGTCATCCTACTTCAGAAGAAGAATTATTAAGTTTCCCGAACTTCGCAATTATGAAAGTTCCAATAGCTCGCGTAAGACGGCCTCTGAATTTATAGATGAATGTGTGCCGCCATGAAAGGTGAGACGCGGCGTTTGAATTACGACCACGTGCTAGCATTTAGCAGTCCACAAAGGTTAAACCGACCTGTGAAATTTACGACGTTATGACACAGCATGTAACTTTAACGTGCACGAACCTATAAAAAGACACGATAATGCCTAGTAAATAATGTTAAAATAGTTATTTTTTAAAGCAAATGATGTTTGTTCACAATGTTGTTAACGTCATAACGTGAATAACTTACGTACGTTTTAAAGCGTTCAACTCGCATGGGTGGTAGGCACGCGAGCTCACTTTCTGCTTAGATGACTCAATTTTCTGGCTCCTTTGCCGTGCAAAGCTTGAAGTAACTTGAACTATTACACGCACAAATTACATTTGGGGCATATGTAAACACGAGGGCTTAAACTGCGCTCGGAGAGTTAATGTCGGGGGCAGATATGACCGGTGTTGATAACTCGCCCGCGCCGCGAGCCGTTAACTCAATTGTTTAAGTCGTAAATTATTTGAGGTCAGGAACACGCCTCGCACAACTAAGTTGGGCCTGGCTGTGACTTTGTTTGCTGTGAACCGGCTCGTGAAGTATGATTGAAGCGCCGCCCGATGTTTATAACCACTTGTCCGGGATGCTGTGTAACCATTCCACGGTTTATTACACACGATAAACGTTCTTTTGCGCTGTCTCAAACAAAATCTCTATTTAAAACTACTCAGCCTTGCATTGTAAACCAAAAACAAGACTAAAGCTCTACCAAATTAACATTGTAAATTACTGGCAACGTTGAATATAAAATGCTAACGCAGATAAACATCAAAATGAAGCTAATAAACCCTAAAGCCCATATTTTGTTGATTTGTATCGTCAATAATTTCATTTCACGTTATTTAACGGCTACAAATAATGCTTACTTGCGGTATTCGCACTAATGGGGAAAGAATGAGCTCCGTTCGGCCACGCTAACGATCGCGAGACGCGTCCACACCATCACTTAAATTCTTATTTATTACTCGGCGACCCTCAAATAAATAGCCTCTCACATCCAAAGTAATGTTATTAAAATGTGTCAGCATTTTAGCGCGCGAGCGAGCGCAGGCGCGCGGCCACGCGGCCCGCGGACGCCGCGCCATCTATCATCCATCCTCCATTACTTATATTGTACTTTTTTCGCAAAGTCACTCGCAGGCCGGTAATCACCTGGTGCGACCGCGAACCACCATTTTTCACACTAAGTCATAACTCGCGCATCTGACAAAAATAAAATTTGTCGTACAAGCCAATAGGGGTAATGGTGACACTATGAGCCAGCAGAAAGTGTGGAGGAATATTAATCTGTTGATTTAAAGTGCAGGATTAGGCGGGAAGACGATTTCTCGCGGAGTTAATCTGTTTGAGGTGTAGTGCGTAGGCGGCGGCCGCGCCGGCGCTGCGACGTGCACTGTATGCTAATGCCCTTCCCTATTCAATAAGCAGACCGCCGCGTGCCAGCGAGAACTCACGTCGGATAATTTACTGGATATTTTGTAAAAGTTTTTTCGCCCTCTGTGATTTATACCCGCGAAACTTCGAGCTCTCTTTTTCATTTGAATGCACGTGACATACGTGATATTTTTTTGTTCCGACATAATCTTGGTCCGCGGAGTCGTCTCTGTCCTCATTCGTCAGCACGGCATCTGTCTCCAACGGCTAAATTATTCATGCATTTACGCGCTTCAACTTTATCCGCTCTGGAGAACTTTAATATTGAGTTGGTATTACATCGATAGTCACTTTACCGTTCTGTATGCTAAAATCGGTAAAGATGAGGTGGCTGGGTCGCGAGTTTTCGAATTTTAAAGTGTCGATGGTTCAGTCATGGATGTATGTGTGCTGTCACTAACGAGTGAGTCACTCGTTTCCGTGGAGCGAATGCGAACCATGTGTATGTTTGCAGTTGACCTGACCAACGGGCAACTGACACCGAACAACAACACACCGCTGCTCGCGCAGGCGCTGTCAGGTGAGGACGCGGTCGCCATCATCACTCTCACCTCATCATCACCCCTATTAACATTCCTGGAACTAACAGTATCTGTCGCTTCATGTGCTCTGCTGAATTGCCCTTACCCTTATAGGTACAACGTTGTATTCCCTAGTAGTCTACAGAATGCACTTACATTTCATTGTGTACTGCACCTGATTAATGTTTGCAATCGCATATTTATTCGTATTGGAAGCGGATATTACTCACAATGGTACATCAGTATAAACTCAAAGAAGGGATTCGCTGTACACTAGTTCATAGATGTATGGATACGAGTACACTACACAAACAAAACAAGCTCACACAAGTTATATTGATGTTTAAGAAGAAAGTTCAATAAAATTTTGAATTCTTATAGCCAGGGTTTCCAAGTGCAATAATACACGAGATTAACGAGTGCAATTAATATTTTAATCTAGTACAATTAATTCTTTAATTATTGAGAAATCCGGGTGAAGCTTATGGCACTATGTTGCATAAAGAAAACAACAAAGATAATTACCTGGCAGCCCTGGCCACAACTGCGCACAGTTCTGACACACGCCTCCACCTGTCCACAGTGATGAACAACTACCAGGCGGCCGCCGCCGGATTCGGGCCGCCAGCGTCGCCGCACGCCGGCGGAGGCCGCGCCGGATTCCCCGCCGCCAGCTCGCCGGGACCAGCGCTGGACGTGTACGGATCCGCTGCAGACAGCGTGGGATACGTCCAAGCGGCCAGCCCCCAGCCCTCAGGCTTCCCCGCGATCGCAGTCAGCCGCGCCCCCCTCAATTACACCCCAGTGAGTTTCCTTTGGTTTAACCACATGTGATACGATACAGTCTCCAGAACCCGTTTAGCCAGCGTGGGGAGTGTAGGCCGAATACCTCTGGTAACTTAAGAGTTTTCCATTGTTAGAAAATACCTCATAAAGGTAGCCAGGAAGGCGCTGGATGCAGGCCGCCACCCACATATTGCCATTGTGGAAATCATTGGGGGAGGCCTATGTTCAGCAGTAGACGTCCTATGGCTAAAATGATGATGATGATGATGAACTTAGAGTACTCCTGCAGTGGAAACTAATTAATGAATAAAAGATTGGTTGATGATGAAAATAAAGTGCCGACAGTATTCTTTCAGTACTACTTCTGCTACTTCTGCTTTTCTCGAAATGATTTTAGATAGGCCATGACACAGCAGCTGAAATTACATGGTGTATTGGTGATCTTTTCCACAACAATGCATTCAAAACATTTAGTTTTTAAACCAACGCAACTGAGAGTTCGGCAGGTATGTCTCTACAATTTTAATACCTATGTAGATTTGTCTCATCGTGATAAATTATTATGCTGTGATGTTAGCTGGACAACATTAAGGAGGTGTAGGTTAGGAATTCGTAAGAAGAAAGTTGTCGTTTTATACTACGGTATTCAGTACGGGGATTAAATTCAAACCCCATACTTCCCTAGCGGTTATCGAGTTTACGCGCAACGTGCTCTGCCTTTTCATATTACTACTAGTTGGTTAATTTCTGTTTTAGGGATCTATTAACTAGTATTTCCTAAATATCTCGGACTAACAAGTTTATTAGCTTCCTCACTAAGTTGCCCGAATAAAATATTTATCTCAAAATTATTGCTAGTGAAGGTACCATCCTGCTTTATCTCTCTGCATAAATCTACCAATTTATATGTTCTCCCGACATATACCTTAAATAAAAATAGCTTTCCCTATCTCAGCTTTGAGATCTGTACATCCAAAGAAGGCCCAAATGAAACAAGTTTAATTCAGTATTCTTTACAAATCTGAAAGATGAAAAACAAGGATAACATTAGCTTAGAAAAGCCTACACAGAAGTATGCATCTTTTCAAAGAGTACGCAAAACATGGGGCGGTTGAAATTTTTCTCATAATAAAAGTTTTCAAAGGATTTGAAATTATTTCGTCCGAGCTTTACACACACTTATGAATTCTTGCACAAACGTAACTTAATAATGGTTACGTATAAACAAGCAAGGCACAGTTTTATGAGATTTTAATTTCAGATGAAAATCATGTTATCGCGGAATAAAATACTGAAATCGTATTTTGCCGAATGAATGTAAGGAAAGTTTCATACTTATTTTATTTCGTGATGAATGGGATAAAGTTATTAACTTTTGATTCTAACTTTTTTCATTTATTACGTCATGTTCAAAATGCCTATTCCGGGAAGGTCCAAATGAAGGCAATTCCCAAAATTGTCCTTGTTCGAGAACTTTCAACTGTCACGGAATTCGAATTAATGTTTGTTCTGTTTTGTTTTTCTTCGGGGCTTTTGATTCGCGATTCAAGATGTTAAAATTCATTTTTAAGGCTGCGGTCCCATTGATGAGCTGGGGAGGACCACAGCGGCAATTAAAGAGGGTGAATCAAAGTTGAATTTACAACTCTCTTTTGTGCACACGCCCTATCCCTCTACTCGATTGAGCACCCAGCTTTAAACATTTTCCTCGCATTATAAAGTCCGTTGGTAATATTCTGTAGCAAGATGCAAATTTCACATGTCCCCGACATATTTAATGCCCTCAAGCTGGCCGGGTAAAAATTTCATTAGCAGTTACTCATATAAGGATAAAGCAGAAGAGGGTTGGGCCACTCGATCGCCAGCTCGGCACCGCAGACGTAATTAGCAGTCGACGACACTAAAATTTTAGCGAGACGGTCCAATCTCATTACGGAACCGATCTTCCTTGTCGCTCTTAAAGCGTAATCACCATAAGTTAGCGAGCGAGTGAGGCGTGAGAGATGCGATTATAAAGTGTTCCAAAATATGAGGCGCGCGGCGCAATCTACGCGGTGCAGTGCTTGTAATGGCTTTTTAAAACTGCGACCGTGCTCCGTAACTGCTTCCTCAGACGCCATCAGTCTTCATTGCTTGTCGGCGCCCTCGCTGAGATCTTAACTCCTCACGTCCTTGTATCTTGAAGACATTTTTCATACTGCACTCGAAAGCTCACTTAATTTTTATAGTGGCGAAACACGCTGCTGCCATTTTGAAGCATGGACGGTGACCACACTGGGAGTGTGGTTTATCTTTTCTCTTGTTTGTAGTCGCGGTTCTTTTTGTTAAGAATTTGTTATACTGCCACATTTATTGTGAATGCAGCTTACATTTACATTAAATTCAGTAGCAGCAGAAAAGTCTCTAGATTTTTTGATATTTGTAAAATTTGCTAAAAAGGGAGTGTTTGGAAAATTTTACCGAGGATGAAATGGTTAATAAAAAGCGAATGGACAGGACAGCCATCGACCTTGAGGTCCGCATAACAATCATTGATTTACAGCCGGCCGGGGCATTACAGGATCGGTCCGATTGTTTTCCGGAGCGTAAACCGAGTCTCGGCAACACTAAGCCACCCTTCCGTTTCAGGCGCGTCATATATCAAACGGGATATTAACCCAATCGTCCGTAATCGCCTGGGCAAAACAAATACGTCGCTAATGAGAGAATGAACGGGCCAGTCGGCCTGCCCAGCGCATGTGGCTCCCGGGTGTAAAACGGTCTTATTAGGTAACGGGAATACCCCCACGGGCAATAACACTAAATCAAGGAGTACAAGCGGTGTAATTACCGTTGCCGGGCGGTCGCGCGTTGCTCTAACTCATCCACTCCGTGTTTTTATTTTGTTGGCCACCGAGCCGGCTACCGCTCTATCGACTGCGAACACCAAACTTACTACCTTTAAATCTGCCCCCGGAGAGGTTAATGTTCCACTGAACGCTTTATACCCCCATTCAATTATGAACCGCCGACTCGATTAACTTATTCAATTTTATTCACAACTTTCCTCTCATTCCCCATCGATGTTTTGCATTTTAGAACCGCGAATTACTAATGTTTCCTCTTTCTTCATTCCAGGGACCCCTGATTCCTGCGGCTTTTACCAACGGTTATCATTGAAAGTGTTATAGCACAAATATTTTACGTGAGTATAATTTTTTATGTGCACTTTCGTCCCACTCTATTAAAATGTCGTTACGGTGAACATAGCGCAATAAAAACGCCGGCGTGTGTAATCGTTGCCGCCACAGAAATGAACACTGAAAATTAACACAAATGTTTTTTTAAACGCTCTCATAAGAATTACACTGGGTCACAAAATTTAATGGAACTAGTTGCCCGTACAAAGTTATAATTAAAGCAGCAAACGCAATACAAATAAAAATTTATGTCAATTCGCCACGCCTGTTGATTGTTATTTTCACACATCCAATAAAGATAAACGTAAATGTTGTATAATTATCTGTATTGTTTGGTTTAATTTTGTTTCCATATTGAAGGAGATTTGGATATGAATAGTGTTTGCTGACTATTGAAGATATGAAATTAAATGGTATACATACCTACTTAAGCGCATCTCTTATAATATCGCGTCATATTATATGTTCAACATCGTCTGCTCTGGAAGCCAACGGCAGACTGACTGCAAATTCTACCGTAGTCGACTAATTTCTACACATTTCTGTGAAATGTTCGCTGCAGTCAATAACAAATCGGCCAGGATTACGCGGTCTGCCGTCGGCTTCCCATAGTTTGTGAATGAGCTAAGCACTTACATTGGACTCTGGTGACAAGGTGGCGAGCGGTGTGGCGGCGCGTAGCATCACCCGAGCGCAGCCCGGCCGCGAGCCCCACGCCCTCCTCCGAGACAGCCAGCGCCACTCCTGCGCACCAGACCAGCGCCGTCGGACACCACACCCTCCGACCACGCGGCGTCTCACACCCCTCCACCCACCATCACTCTCTACCCCCCCACCTCCAACTCCCCACATCCCCCTTCTCAACCCCCCTCACCTTCTACCCCCCCACCCGTCACGAGAAAATCTCGTCTATTGTAAATAACGATAATCTACTTTTTGTCGTGTGAACGAGAGATAGTCTATCGATTGAACAGGTATTTTTTCAAACTTTTCTCGCTTTCGACTGTACCGTAGATGTGTTGTCAGAGTAATAAACAATTTAAACTACAAAAAAATACATTTCATAATTATATAAAGTTGCATCTAGAACATTTTATTGCAGGGAAGTATATCTTAAAATATTTTATTATTCATAGTTAAATTACAGTATAAGGTGTAACTACGTGTCCTCTACGCGCGCGGGACTTGTGTTTCAGTAGATGATCGATGGATTTCCTTTGGATTCTGATCCCCACCGAGCGCGTTCGCATTACCGTATTTATCGCAAGCTTTCATGTATGATAGGAGGTGGTTAGTGTGAGCGACCGAGAGTGGTCGCGTTAGCAATGCTTGTCATTTTCGTGTCCGTGCTAGAGATGAGTTGTCGGTAGCGGCGTAGGCCGGTCGGCCGGACGTAAGGCGCACGCGACACGCGACCGCGACACGCGACAGGACGCGACTGGCGACGCGACAAGCGACGGCTGGAGACCGGAGACAATAACGGTGCGCGACTATGCGTCCGCGCGCCTCCTCGCTCGTCCACCAACACATATTTAATTCTATCTATTTTTAATATTAATGTCAAATATTAACATAATTATTATACTATTATATATTATGCATATTTTACCTATGAATGTAATTATTTTCGCCTAATTCGAATTGTATAAAATCACCTCTTTGAACGGCTGTTCTGTTTCAGTAGCGAACAAGTTTCTCGATTACTTCCGTATAAGACTATGTTAGTTACAAGTATACATACTTCTAATATTATGTATTATGGTATAAAATTTTATCCTAAGGATAATATGATCATATTTACGATTCATAAGGACGTTTGGAAAGCTAAGTCGGAACATTTCAGAATATCTCTCATCGCGTTAAGATAATAATTCGTTTCTATCTTGTACCTTTGGAAGTAGGTATTGTAATTATATAATAAATAACAATTTTGTGCATTACGTAATAATATTTCATTGTTTCTTACGATTGTATTTACCGTAATTTAAGACCACTGTTGAAAAATTATGACACTCCACTTTAAATGAGGAGTCACACCGTACTTAGTTGTATTTAAAATTTTAATCAAAAATAATAACTCTAACCGTAAATTTTCATACAAACAGTTCTAGTTACACAACACTGATATTTCAATAAAAATAAAGACAGGGATATAAAAAAAAATACAAGCCAAAGGCGCAGGTTTGAGGTAATAGAATAAAATATGAAGTCAATTCATTAATCATATTCGTTAGGTACTGGTGACATTTTATCGACCACTTTATCTAGTTTGCAACAGTTAGGGAGACCGCGGGGCGCCCGTAGCGGCCCGTAGCCTGGCGCTACGCCGTAGCACACGCTACGGCGCGCTACGAGCTAACACCGACGCTACGGCGCGCTACGAGCCAACACCGACGCTACGGCGCGCTACGCCCGCCGCTCGTACTACACACATGCACTCGGTTGCATTCATTCGTTATTTACTATTATTATTACTCATTACCTACATCAATTAAACATTAATATTATAAATCTAGGTATTAAATTTTAGGTAATAATAATAAACAATCTTTTAAATGCTATTATTATATAAATACGTTATAAATATAAATGTTTCCTGTTACAAAAAAAATATTGAAAATGATACGAAATAAATCAATATTCTTTTTAAAGGTAATTTATTACTTATGAGTATGTAGTTAATTGAATAATGGAGTGTTAGATGGAGTGCGCTCGTCGCCGGGCGGCGCGCTCGCTTCGCGTTTTTTGTTCGTTCGTGCCGAGTTCGTTCGCTGAGATGACGTCACGTGCGGCCGCGCCGCGCACACCGCAAGAGACGCGACCGCGATTAAGTTGTTAAAACGTTAGCTAGGAAATTGATAATGAAATCGAAAGGTGTGAAGTCTATAGGACGGTCGGATATCGATATCATACCTAACAAATTAACGTAATTATTTGTTTTATATTTACGGTGTTATAGGTATTTAAGACATTTTTTCTTAGAATATTTAATTATTACGATGAGATGTTATAATTGTTAGGCCCGGGCCGGCGGCGGGGGGGCGCGCCTCGCCGCCGTCGGCCGTCTCATTCACTGTCACATCCTCACTATAATTATATTTTCTTACCGACCTTTTTAACGTAGGAGAAGCGCACACGGCCGCTTGTCCCCGTGCGAGTAAGTACAAACATACTAACAAACATATAGTGAGAGGTACGTTTCGCCGCGTTCGTGAGAAGCCATCGGTTCGCCGCGACCGAGACGGTACAATGACAATTATTGTATATACATAGTTAGCCGCATGTGTAAAAAGACGTGTAGGTAAGCGCCAACTGGCGTATGTATATGCGCGACCGATGTACCCGTCCCGTCTGTCAACGTCAATTACGCTGACGAGCATACCGATCTACAGCGACTTATGTATACGCATGCTTTTTTAAAGACCTGGTACCTGATATCCACCAAAGAGTTATTCGTATACACAAAAATAGAGGCAATTTCGGAATATTTCGCGTTTTAACATCAATATCTTTTAGTATACTCTTGAAGGAATTCGATAAATGCCAAAGATGAAGCCATCGATTGCTGTAAATTGTAAGAGCACACGGCCAAAGACTAGGTCAGTTAAAAAGGCAGAGTGTAGTCGGTCATAGTTGGGCGCTGTTAGTCGATACCATCTGATCGATATTAGATTCATTTGAGCTGCAATCAGGATTAGCTTGACGAATATTAGTTTCATTGTTGTTGTTATAGTTTGTTATTACAATTTGTGAGATTGTTTTAGTGTCACCCTTTAGTGCTTTTTGTCGCGGACTATGGAATTTAGAAGCAACGTTTGTAACGACAACTTTTAGTGGATACGAAGTTTTTCCTAGAAGTTTTTGAAAATAGAACCAACCATTTCTGATCAGGGAATTTATCAATAGCCAAAAGAAGTACCTAGTAGTCCGTGACGTATAAGCCATTCCATCGCGGTGCGGCCGGTTGCGGTCGCGTCCCTCGCGGGCACCAAGTGACCGCGACCGCGCGGTGGCCGCGACCGCCGCACCGATCTCTCGCTTTTTCGTGTACGCGTTAGTTTACTTCAGTCACCATTTTAGAGATGTGTTCTATATCAGAATAAAGACTACGTAATGATAAGCGAGATCTCAAATTTATTTTAAAAATTCGTTAATTGTGATCCTAATATTGCGACTTATCGTATATATATAATAAAATTAAAAAGATAATTTATTATATTTTGTATAATGACATTCTACGTTATTTTACACTCGATCTACTTTAAATTGTTATTAAAGATAATAATTAATTTTAATCTAATAACGTGACAGACTGGTAAAGTTCGTAGAGTCGCTGTGGCGGCCATAGATCAGTAGCTTTGCATATTCGGCGATGGCCAACTTAATGTTTCAAGGACCAAAGGTATACTTATTCGCGTAGAACCGGACGCGCATTGGCTCCGCACGAACCGACCCCAGCCGATCGGTTGTTTACTTGCAGCATCCGAGCGTGTCTATGAGTAGAGCTATGAGAATTCAAACGGGCCTGGCGGCCGCGGCGCCCGAGCCGGCGCCCGCGCACCCCTCCCCGCGCCTCCCGCCCCGCCCCTGACACCCGCGCAACGCCGCCCGCTTGGTTTCGTTCTCGCGGTTACTTCTCGATTGCGTGCTTCGCGTGCTGACTGATTTTCTATAGCAATAAAAATCAATTACCTAAGATTTTACATTAAAATAAATTTGGATTTATATACGTTCGAATTTGGTGTCATGTACATTTAAAATTAGAGAAAGGAGATAACGATAGGCGAACGATCCGCGACACTCCCGTCGCGGCTTCGGCGCATTATTTTCGTCATTTCTTCGTGTATAATATGTTACATGAATCTGTATACAATATGGATATAAATCGTAATGATGAATAAATTAGTTTTTACGGCATCTCTTTATTAAAATAATGATAATATCAAAACGTTTTGTAAAAAGCGGTGGGTTGTCCGCCGCCCCGATACTGTGCACTCGTGCACACTCTTATTGGAATATTACATTATATAACGTACATAATATGAGATATATAATCATACAGCCTTTCGGGGCGCGCGTGTATGGCGATGTATGTATACACATTGTGCAATGTACATATACCTATTATAATACAATGATTTAAGACAAGGTTCACATCGTGCCGTGTGTATGTGGTAATAAATATAATATGGACATTGTTCAAACAATAATCAGTTGTTTTATTTTTTCATCCAAAGATCAACCCCCCATCGAATATAATCTACCTTAAACATAATGGTGTAATATAATACGAAATTTTCCAATTATCTTCTCGCTGTAGAATATTCAGTAAAACAATACAAAATTACCGAAACCATTATTTACACCACTATGTAAAGGTTACTTACACCCAATATTTCAACAGCAAAATAAATACGAAAGGATAAACGCGTGCTTAATTTGCGAATTTTACTGTAAAGGCACATTTTAATGATATTCATGAATATTCACTTTTATTGGTGATTTCCACGATATTTTAATTGAGGAGTGTTCAAAAAATTTTGCTGTCGATAATATTCATATTTACCATACACTGAAAGTTTTGAATCGAATTAATTAAAATGCTTTAAGCATTCACACGAATCACCTGCATTGGAAAACTTTCAATCGATCATTGTCAATAGCATTGATACAATATTGACACACATCTCACATAGGAGATTGATGCACTAACACACAAACAATGAAGTGGCAATCAACAGAATAACAAATGGTTTTAACTATACCTCAAATCTGAGTCTTGCTAAAGCAAATCCTGCTATAAATATGTCAAACACAATGAATCTGATATCTGTTGGTGACAATAACAAGTAATATACTAAAAGCATAATTAATGAGTGGTTTCATGCCATTCAAAGACAAAGCTCTCTGACTAAGTAGTACGAGGCACGCGACCGACGCCATCAAGGATTCTAAGTAAGTATGTAAGTATACCATTTATTAAAACTATGACTTCATGAAATCTAGTAACTATAAAAGATAATTATGACACCTTAGAGCAAGAAAATGAAAGAAAATTCAGTGTCGTCAGAGGCCTATGTCTAGCTGTATATTAAGGAAGGTTATCAGGAGGTTATGGTTTCTCATCGTTAATGAGAATTAACGATGAGAAACCATATCAAGTATGGATATCAGTATGGATCAGTCAGTCCATTTGAAGAGAATTACCTATATAAACCTACTAGGTATACATATAAAGCTATTGCTAACGTAATTTGTTTCAGAAATAAGAATTTGTGAGATTTTCAGCAAAATCTTTTCCAAATCAGTCGATAATAAAGAGTTCCGTAAAGTAAACGATAAGAGTGTCTTAAAAAAGTATCAGAAATTGAAATTCAATTTCAGGACATGTGTTCCTATAGGCAATTCTATTCAGCTGGCCTTTATTCGCATGCCTCCAGTGAAAGTCGCCTCTACAGCAGGGATGTTAAGGATATCCGTAACCGTAACCGAAACTTTCGGATATCCGAGTTAAAAAAATATCCGAAACCGTAAACGTAACCGATTCAAAAGTTTCGGATAGTTTCGGATGTAACTAGTAGTAGGCAGTTTAAATTGTTTTTTTGTACATAGCATAATATGTAAAGGCATAACAGCCTGATTTACCTTTATAATGCTATCTAGTGTATTATTTATTTATTTTTTTACTTTTTATTCGATGTAAATTGTGCGGCCATGAATGAACCGTGTTGGACAACTATTGCAAATTGCATTCTAAAGCACAGATATCCGCAACCGTAACCGAAACCGGAATAATATTAATCCTATATCCGTAACCGTAACCGAAACTACATATCCATAACATCCCTACTCTACAGCCCTCCTTATACGATACGTGACTCTATTCTGTAGGAAAGGGACCTCTTTCTAGCAATTTGCCTCGTTTCAGAACGATCCAATCTGTAAAAGTACTGTAACGCTAATAAACTGGCTTAGATTCGATCGGGAAAGTGGGCTAGTAGATCAGATAGTCTTAAAGTCGTGGTGATTTTGCACAATGCACAGGTTTTTTGTTAAAATTACATATTGTGACTAACTAATGACATTTATTCTAACGCCGAGCTTGACAATAACAACACATCAGTGTTTATATTTTTGTTCCAAATCCAAAATAAGCAGCAAAATATGCCTGAAACATGGCTGATTTATGACTATTTTCTGAAAAAAAACTGCAAACATATTTGTTTGTTACCTGTAATTAATCAAAAGAAGAAAACGTGTTACCGACTCTAATTTTCGTTCCACTGTTCTATTAACTATGTCCCAATATGCAATCAAGTTAAGGATGTAAAAGTATTAAAACTTTAAAAACAATAAGGTGCTCCGATTCTATACTAAAAGTAGATAAGTACGAACAATACTCTAATAGCATGTGTTAATGAACATAGATATGTGGCTAATTAGGGTTCATACATACATTACATATTGCTAATTGAATCTGAAATACAAGCAGAACATGAAATTCTACTTAAAATCATTAGAGTATCAATTATGTAGATTTAACTGAGTTTAAACATCAATGAACAGCCACTAAAAGTACAAATAGTTAGGTCCATCGATTTAAAGACTTTGGCTGAGTTGCACCACCTAATTTTGACAGTAACTGACGATAACCGGTGTTTTTTTTATGGAGTTTGACTGATTTTTGACGTTTGTCAAAGTTAAAGTAAGATGGTGCAACCCAGCCTTACGTTCAAATCGACAACACTTGCGAGTAATTGGATGTTTCCCATGATAGAGTATTGTCGGCTTATTGATTGCAATCCATTCTTAATCCTTTTCATTGCTTAGCAACGGCTAATAAAGGACACTAGTGCTGACTGGCACTTAGGAAATACAGCTATTTGTAGTCACATTGCGTTCTAGTTGTTATTGGTGAAAGAAGTCGACTTTGGTATAAGTTAATTACCATTGCTACTAAAACTTGAGCATAGTATCACCTTACTCAGGTAGGTACTTACTTCCACTACTGTGAATCACCACGTTCAAAAATATTTAAAAAAAGCACACCCCAAAGTTGAACAAAACAATAAGTATCGACGTCATTCCTTGAACCATTTTAGATCACCATCCCGACAACGTGGTCTACAAAATTATTCGCAAGAACTTCTATTCAACCCACTCGCATATTGTTATCGACTTTCTCTTAGATAAATAATATTAAAAACTTGGCGACTCTCAAAAGATTTCAAATTTCCAACGGATCAGCGCTTCGTTGGAAAATATAAGCGACATTTATGGACAGTAAATTCCACTGACGACCGCTCGAAGCCAAAGAAAATAGAATATTGTGTAGCTAAAATAGATTTTAACATATTACCTCTACGATCCCATTGAGCGGATAAATTGAACCATTCGCACCGCAGACGATTTTATCAATTTCAATACATGATCTGTTCAAATAAGGTAATAATCTGATTCCGCGGATCCATTGTCGGTCGTGTTAGTCCTGTAGGGACGCCCCGCCAGTGCTCGATGATTACCTGCCTCAATCACGGCTGAGCCTAGTCGAGGATCAGCTGGGCTTACTGTTTTGAGCTGGTTAGTAACATTTAGGATATGGTTAAATGTAATGCTTTCGACGCTGTATTCCGAGCACATTACACTAAATTTACATTGCAAAACAATAAGTATCTAATCAAAAGAAAAGATATAAGTAGATACCTATTTATTTCTCTTGCATATTTTCAAGACAATGTCTATTAAAATCGTGACTAAGTTTTAAGCCAATTGCTAAGCTCTATTGCTACTACACTTAGTAAAAAATACTTGAATATTGTTTGTGATCAAAAGACGCATAAAAGAGAACTAGTTTGAAATAATTTAATTTATCTTCGCTTTCTAATCAGTAGATTAGATGAGCTTTGCATCAACCCATAACTGGAGTAAATAATAATTTTCAAATTAACAAAGTCTGTCAATCGACTGCTATCATCTAACGACAACACCGCGAAAATCATCGACAACTCCCATCCCTAGAGCGTATATTAAGCGCGCACTGTGCATTTGGCAGGCGAAATAATCTTTACACGCGAGTGGACGAGGCGGATAATTAAAGCGATTGGCCCGTCGACATAAGTTGCCGAACTAGTACGCCATTGTATGGTATTATCCCGAGTGATGCGCTATGGTCGATTGACAGGATAATCTTGCCATCAAAATACCAGAAACAAAAGCAATTTTTAGATTTGATTTTTGATTTTCATAAAAAGGCGTGTAAAATACGATATCGAGTTAAGATGCAAACAATGAGATGTGTCTCGTCTCAAAAAATAAAACAAAATTACCTCGAAATTATACTCCATTTATTCATATCAAATCCAAACAAATACTTCCTTACATTACTGTCTGATTCTCCAAAACGAAATATCACTTAGTGAATTCACCACTTAAAATATATTAGGAAGTGACTTTGTACTTCTTTTGCTTTCACAAGAATAAAACTTACTTACGAAACCTTCCAAAGGGATCGTCTAATAAAGGCGATTTTCACATGTTTTCCTTAACGGAGGTACATATTCATAGCCGACGCGGGCTCAAGAATAATACAAAAAATTACTCAAGCAAGCACATATTTTGTAATTTTTAATTTTCGACCTATTAATAATGAAATAATTAATTACGACGCCGAGGAACACGAAAAACGCCTATCTATCATCCCTCTTCCAGGCACAATATGTGAAATGTACTAAAGTAAGTGAAAAAAAAATCACAAGACTTACAGCGCCATCTGCATCGATTTGAAAATCAGTTTGGTTTGAAAATGGCGACTGAAGACATCGCCCGCGCGGCGTTGCTTCACAGAATTATTTTATCTATTGTTTTATACCGCTTTTGGAGATCTCCCGCGAGTGTATTGTTAGACTACAACAGTGCAGTGTATTGTGTTGAACTGCATAAATGCACAACACTAGGTGATTGAATGCCGAAGAATGCGTTGGAGCAGAGTGTGCAGCCTTGATTTCGGAGCCCGAGGAAGCAAAGCTCAGGACCTTTCATCATCCAGTAAGTATTGCATCCTTCGCATTCCCATTTTCTTTTGCGTACTTGCCTACGAATACTTTTGTTTTTATCTTATATTTTATTCTGATTCAAGTGCAAAAATATAATCCGCAAATCACCGCCTAGTGTTCCCAAAATCCGCTGACGCTCCCGCTTCCTCACCCGCTGTCGCTTTTTTCGTAACCCGACTCTTATAAAACTTGGCAAATCATCGTCAACCGCTCATTATAACTGCCTTCGAACCGAGGATTCCTCGCGAAGGCCCAAAGTAATCGAGTTGAGACGGTACTTAATGTAGACAATTTGTTTGAGGGCCCTTACGTCTCCCGGTGGAGGCCTGCTATATGCCATAGACAATTAATTCTAGGCACGGATAATGGCCACTGTAAAACAAATAGGTACAAGAATCATTAGCTTAATTGCGATGAAATTTGCGAATTTGTCTCATTATTTTGGCAAAAGTAATTTCGTGATCATTGCGGTGGCATAATTTAAAACGCATGTCCTGATTTGGCTTGATATTAAATTATTGTAATTGCCAGTGTGAATTGCTTTGCAAAAAGAGATTCAAGCGTAGGTAAAAACAACATTGTTTCTTCACTAACAGCAATAGCTTATTAAACTATGTATATCCTTTTGCAAAATGAGACTGACAGTGCCACAGTTTTTGCTTAATGTCCTTCGGTTTTTTAAATAATGATATTCAAAATATGCATATTTTAATGTAGTATCAAAGTCACTGTTTCTTTCACGTTACCATTTCTTTATATCGTTATAATCTTTTAAAATTTTATTATAAATTATTGTAAATGCAAATGCATACACAAATACCTATCAAACGATTATAATCCGTTCCCTAACTGGGAAATACTTTAAAGGCTTTGTGGTAGAGCTATACAGCAATTTAAATTTACAATAAGATACAACGATAAATTTAATCAGGCTTGCCTAATGTGTTCTGATAATCCTTGGGAACCTATTAGGATTTTCGTCTGTCCGACATTGTGTGCAATGGTACTCGTAAATACCTAACGGGTCCAGGGTCCTACAATTAACTCCGAGCGATCGTTTTGCTGAAATGCTGATTTTATTGTGGAAACAATATTTATCGTAAATGTTTTTAATAGCGTAAGATTTTCAAGATATTTTTTTAGGAATATTCCAGAATCTAGATCAAAGCATAATATAAGCTGTTCCATATATTACTTACTAGCGGCCGCCCGCGACTTCGTACGCGTGGATCCCGTTTTACCCCCTTCATCTATCTTACGCGGTTTAGATTTTTTCATACAAATGTTTTTTTCCGCTAAATCCCGTTCCCGTGGGAATTTTGCAATATCCTGTTGTAACTAAGCTTCAAGTTTACTAAGGTACCTGCATGCCAAATTTCAAGCGTCTAACTTAAGCGGTTTAGATTTTTCATACAAAAGTTTTTTCCCGCTAACTCCCGTTCCCGTGGGAATTTTGCAATATCCTGTTGTAACTAAGCTTTAAGTTTACTAAGGTACCTGCATGCCGAATTTCAAGCGTCTAACTTAAGCGGTTCAGATTTTTCATACAAAACGATTTTCCCGCTAATTCCCATTCCCGTGGGAATTCCTAAGTATCCTATAACCTGCCCAGGAGTATGAAGAATAATTGTACCAAGTTTCGTTAAAATCCGTCGAGTAGTTTTTGTTTCTATAAGGAACATACAGACAGACAGACAGACAGACAGACAGACAAAAATTTTACTGATTGCATTTTTGGCATCAGTATCGATCACTAATCACCCCCTGATAGTTATTTTGAAAATATATTTAATGTACAGAATTGACCTCTCTACAGATTTATTATAAGTATAGATAATAATGTATAGTGAGGATAAATGGACGAATGTTTGTTATACTTTCGTACAAAAACTACGAGATGTAACTTTCCACTGAAAATGTACAGTAGTAAGAGAGATTAGATTAAAACTAAAATATATGTTGTTTAGAAAGATATAGTTGTAGTGATTTTGATAAATTTAATATTTTTGAAGCCGAACTCTTTTTTTTCTTCAGTCACTGTCAGTTATTAATATCATCTTAAGAATGATGGAATATCGAGCAGTATAACCCACTGAGTGATAATTACATTAAAAAAGACTGATCACATTGTTAATGAACTTGACTATACTTTTTTTATTATTAATCATAAAACAAATACAAATTCATTTAACATTCCAATACTTGTCTGCCGGTTGGTTAGTTATATTCAAACAATCTATTCGCAAATAAAACGCTGAAAACTTTGTAGTGCCGCCCCAGGTATTGGTTTTTAATCGATACAGCTTTTATCTAGCGGACAGCGGAATTGTCCCGCCACCTAAATCCAAGATAATCTCCTTTCTACCGTGTATTGTCGAGTTCCAGTATTATCCAGTTGGAACTAGTTATTGCAGTAATAACTGAACTAGTGCGGGGATTATAAGTTAGTCTTATTAAAAAGGAGATTAATTTTCTTGGAATTGTATATTGAAAGGTTGTATTTAGAAAGGTTTTGGGGATAGATGTGTTAAGGATTGATGTAAGGGCTGTGTTTACAAAACTTATTTGAAATGGGTTTTAGGTATTTACCTACCTACACTTACATTATGTTTAAGCTTAACTTAGTCTCTTACTATTTTTACACTATAATAATGTCTGTAAACCAAATTATGTAGGTATATTTGTTTCCAAAATTGATTCTATAAAGTTATCCATTTACACACAAATTTTAGATGTGTGACGTGTCCACGAAGTCAATTCGATCACAATATTAGCTTTCAATCTCAAAATGTGAAGAATTTTCCATCTTGTTAAAAGATTTTCATGCGTGGGTAGATAGAGTCATAAACATTTAAATTGTGTCACATATTATATTATCAATGTTACCTTCCTTTTGCTTGGTAACCTACTTACAAGTTAACAAAACACAATTAATTGTCTTACACAAAGCTTCAGATTGCTTTGTACCACCTTAAAAACCGCGTTAAATTCCTCCATCAATCATACCTACAATTAATTAAGAGAAGACAATTTAATTTAACAACAGGAGTTTCTCGTTAGAAAATTAATGTTTAAGAGGAATGCCCTGAAAACATATTCGAGTTAATAAAATGTAAAGTCGTGTGTATGTAAGAATCAAAGTTAAATAACTCGGACCTAAATCAACATGGCGCGTTGCCTTTCTCACCTGTAAGTTGGGGCGAAGTCGCTTTTTTGACCCGATGGGAATTGCAATGTGTAAATGGTACAAGAATAATCAGACGACTTTTCAATTTTAGGCGATGTTGTGAGATAAAATAAATAGGTTCAAAATTTGGTAATATTAAGTTGCAAACATGCATCTGGGTTCAGAAACAGTTCACTGAAGAATAATGGAGTGACAAATTGGGTTGTATTTATGTTTTGGCGAAGATCACTGAAGAATAACGGAGTGACAATTTGGGTTATATTTATGTTTTGGCTGGTGTTTCAGGTACCAGGCTAAATCGTCATAACATAATGCAGCACATTCAAATCCCAATGAGATCGAATATAAACGAGTATTTACGCCTTTACACAGGATCAGAACCTTTAATATAAAGAGAGTTTTTTAATAAGTTTTTTGTTTATTATTTTTCCAGTGGAAGCTCATCTCAAAAACTTTATTAACAGTACAGAGCGTCAAAAACTCCGTAAACTATCTTAAATAAGTAAATAGCACTTAGCATTACAAGCATGTTCAATACGAACCATAAATGATTCTGAGACTAATTTATAGCGACAATAACCAGACCCAACCAAGTAATTACTCGCAATTAATTACAATTAATAACCTAAACGACACTAAATGCGAACTTGTAACATACTTCCATTGAACTTACACGAGGGCATCTCAAATCTGGAGAGGTATTTTAATTTCAGTAGGTATCTCTGATTTATGAGCTCTATATGAAAGAGCTGTGCGTACGACCATCCTGACAAGACCCCTACGCCGTCTTTCGCTTGACCCCTTTGGTTTGCTAATAACTAAGTTGAGGGAAACAGGGGAGGTCAACGCCGACTGGCCCCATAACTGCCATCGGAGTTCTGCGCTGTAAGTTATATTAGTTTGACTATTCATTACGCGAGAGTGCGTTATCTGAAGTACTTTTCTACGGAGTCAAACAAACAATAATGTCGTGAAAATTATTCCAGCGTAACGGAAAAGCTATTAAACGCTCCATGTACTCGAAAGTGAAGTTTGCCGAACTTTTGCGAACCGAAATTCGATCTCAAAATGGCCGGTGTCTCAGCTCCGAAGTACATTATCACTAGTTCAAACTAGTTTTACGTTTCATATTCTGTCCCTATCCATATAGGATTTGTGACTATTGACAGATTTCTTAGAGAATAATATTTGATGAAAGCACCTACCTAACTTAATGTCAAGTAGAAATGTATAGTACCTACTTATCTATATGTTTGCTGAATTTAATTATTAAGCCCTTTTATTTTGGTTAAAATAAATTACTTTCTTGTAAAAAAATTCATTTAGATATTATGGTTAATGATTTCTAAATTAAAAATTGTTTTTTCTTCCATTTTAAAATCGTACCTATTTACCAAAATGGAAAAGCTTAATTTATGACCATTGCATTTCACGACCTTTATTCAAAACTGTTGAATCCCTGACCGTTTCTAACTCGATTTATATGTCCAATAATAAATTTTCTAGCCCTTACCATGTAATCCGGTGCAAACCGGTCCAAAGCGGCTTCGTCTGGTGCAGCGCAGAGCAGTCGCGCGGATTAACAAACTTCCCCCAATCTCCTCGAAACTTAAAATTCTGACATCACTTTTTGGAATTAAGGAATTCCTCAATAAATTCATAAAGCCAGCTTACTCCAACTTAATCTTGTTTATTTATTCGCAGCTCTATTAGCGAATAAATCGAATAAGTTATTCCCTTTTGTACCTCGCCTTTGATTGGAGTGGGCTCGCTAGATGGACGTGTAATTGGATAATCTGTGGAATACCAAATTGGGTTAAATTTTGGGTTTTCCCCGTGAGGAAAGTAATTTTGGTGGGAAGATATAGGTACCGTATAAGTACCATGATTCTTAATGTATTGTGTACTTCCTTAAGATGTAACCCAGGGTGCCTGAGAACTGAATTTCTTTATAATCGTTATGAAATATCTTAGGCCATATCTTCTAGTTACAATTTACATTCAAAGGGTCCTCAAAAGTTAGGGTTCATGACGTCATATCAATTAGTTACATAATCTGTCATATACTCTCTTCGTAAAATATGTTATAATGAAAAATGCAAGGTTTCAGAGATGAAAACTGCTTAATAGAGCCAACAATCAATATTAGAGAATATTGGACATTAATATAATCCATTCCAAAAGTTTTAGGGCTTTCTAGGCTATTTATGCCCAATAAAGACCTTCAAAAACCGTCGGCAAGCTTAAAGAATACAGTGTGCTTACCATGAGTTTACGTTAGGTGTGAAAAAAAAGAATCTAGGAAGATTTTATTTCCTGAAAGTAGCCGCTAGGGGCGCTGCACATTATGTCATACATTTAATGTAATTTTTTTACGCAGTCGCTAGCGAGCACACCTAACGTAAACTCAAAGTAAACACACTGTTCTAGCAAAGAAATATACCTAATGCATATTATAATTCACGTCTCTATATCTACCTACGTTTCAGCTCTAACAATGTACGATAGGGTCTCATGCTCGGCTCACGTGAAATCTAGTTCCCCATATAAATTGGCTTATATGAGAATTAGTAGCGTCATGTAACTACGTTTTGACACTTCACTTGCAGGCAAATTGATCTGGTATCAAAGCAGAGTTACATTACATTATACCTACAGTGAAATCTAGTTGCTAGTGCTTAGTGCGAGTTTACACCAACCGTCATCGCTAGCGACTTCGTAAAAAATGACATGAAACGTATGACAGATTGTACAGCGTCCATTAGATAGAGGATACTTCCTACCTTACTTTAACCGTAACTTTAACAATAACCGGTGATTTTTGTATGCAGTTTGACAGACTTTTGACGTTTGTTAAAGTCCCAACCTAAGAACTAGAATGTTCAATGCAAACTCGCACTACGGTAACGTACGTACGGAACGGTAAACAGGTTCAACTCGTTTTTTCAAACGTAATAAGTCGTTATCAGGATACGAATAAAGGCCTTTTTAATTGCACGGAAATTTCAAAATCTATTAAAGAAACCACTAATTTTGTGCGGGTGTTGCCAGAGCTGCCGGTAAGCCCTTAAGGTCCCTGTACATCATGCGAGCTCGCTCTGACACGCGGCTTTGCGATATGATAAAGCACCTGCTCACTTATTTTATGTTACGTACCTACATCGTGTTAAAATGTGTTATAAATGTGCAAAACGCACGGACGATTTATTTCGGAAATATTCGAGAGAATCGTCATGGTGATGAATGGTGGAGAGAAGTGGTTTAATTTGAAATATTCAATTATTTTGCTGAGTTATGCCCTTTTACGTTTCTAATGACTGATCATTTACAATTTAATGTCAGAGTATTTATAATTATTACTTATTTATTTTTAGTATCCCAGGCAGAGCAAAAGCCATTTTTGTATCGAAAAAAAACACTTCTCTGAAATACCGCACTGAATATTATTATGTAACCTACTCGTATATTTCGATTGGACACATAAAATAATATAAATAATACATAAAATAATGCTGATTAGCAGAAACCAACTCGATTCGGCGAAGAACGTCTCTTCAATTCCGCGAAACCTTGAATCCATTTGTAAATATAAGGTAAACAATTTTCCCAGCTATTTATAAATGAATACAATTAATAAAGATATTGAACAATAATTGTATATGTCAGCATGTGAATAAATTATAATTACATTTGACCTTTATACAAAATCCGTCAGAATATTTCGGTGAAGTTGGGGTCTTGAATTCGTCGAAACATTGAATCTATTGTACCTACCTAAATAGGAGATAAACAATTATCTCAGCTGTTATAAATGAAGACAAATTAATAAATATATTTATAAACATGTGAACAAATTATTATACCTAATACATATTACTATACCAACTAACCAAAATACGCGAAAGCACAATTCGGCGAAATATGAGTCTGGGACGGATTGGATCCGTAAATAAATAAAAAACTCAGCACCTTTACAAATTAATGAATACATTATTTTATAATAATAAATCATCATCATCATCATTTCAGCCATAGGACGTCCACTGCTGACTTCTACATCGCACGGTTGGTAGATATCAATGTGATCAAATTAATATTAAACCATCCAACAAAATCCGCTCCATCCACATTCCGTTTCACCGTAGCGTTAGAACAATTCCAAAATCAAGTTGCAAATTGCCATCATAAGCGAAACATGTACTCACATTACGCGAAATTAGGCTCGTTATGACGTATGGCATGCTAAATCTAATTCCCCTGCACTGGAAAGGTCATTGGAGTTCTAATTTGTTACGCGTTTTAATATTTTACACAAAATACTGTAACACCTGGACAGTGTAGCCAAAATAGAAAGAAGTATGGTGGGTTTTCTCTAGTGATATGAAAATAGTTTATAACGTAGTTTTGGTTAAAAGATGTTGTCAGTCAACGCGTGTTGCAACATCTCGACTGATGTCAATAATAGTCTACAATTTATCAACATCATCTCAGCCACACGACATCAACTGTTGAACATAGGCCTCCCCCAATGCTTTCCATGTTGCCCGGTTGGTAGTGGCCTGTGTCCAGCGCCTTCCTGCTACATTTACGATGTTGGTCCACCTTGTGGGAGAATGTTCCACGCTGCGTTTTCCGGTACGCGGCTTATACTCTAGAACCTTGCTGCCCCATCAGTAATAATAATCTTTATTAACGAATTGATAACTCTTATCACTTCAAATTCGATGAATGAAACAGCCTCCTATGGAGATAATCCCATAATATTTCCTTCAGGAAAGCATGACCTGCTGTAAATGGTCCTACTGTAAGACTCGTAATTATGGTTTCGCCCACAGTTCTCATACCGCAGGTGATAAAACCTGTACTATTTCACTTTTGGGTCACATTGGATCTCTGTCCGCTTATTTCTGAGAATTCTAGAGAGCATTGTCATGAGAATACAATGTAACAAAGGAAAAGTGCATGTCAAAATACAGCGGTAATGTCTGTGAGGTATTTTTAATGACATTATAAAATTTTCGCAAATAATGGCGACATAATTCTTGGTATTGAGTAATTCTTCAAAGATTAAACGAAAAATACAGAGTACCTACGCGTTTTTCAACTGTATTGACTGCAGTGAATACTTATCATGGTTTAGACCTGTAGTTGTAGATCAGCACTATACGCGTTGTACTATATGAGTAGGATTTAAATCCCATATGTAATAAAAGAAACAAAAAGCAAAGCCGAAAGAAACAAGGAACAATTCTCGAAGACATCCAAAACTCATGAGTTTGCAATCGAACTTTGGAAACTAATAGAGAAAAACTTTGTATCTCCGCATTGTCAGAGATACTCGTAGCTGTATTAAACAGATTGCACGAAGATGGCATTAAAGTTAGAACTATTCTTGAAACGAGAAATATCCTTAGCAGTAGTCCAGCTGTTGTATAACTTTTTAGATAGGTATTTTATACATCAATAGTCAATTACACACGGCCACACTGTTAACTATCCATTTCCGTTTTTGCTCTCGCTCTCATCAAATGGTGATTCTTTGCGATAGAACGAGACGACATGACAGGCAATGGATAGTTAACACTGTTGCCGATGGTACGTCACCATTATCTTGGAACGAGATTAGCTTTGTCAAACAGAAGATCAAAGTTGATGGAAAAAGCCCAAATATGTACTATTAAGTTGACAAGGCAGTGATGCATATTTGTTTCAGAACTAATAAAATAAAATAGCCTACCTTGTAAGTACATATCTTTTCATACTATTGCTTGAGACAAGCATCATCATGCCAAAAATGTTTTTTTCAGTGTTCAAATGTCTCAAAATAAACTTTAAATTAAATGTACCAGTTCAATGCCGTAATATTTTATCATTTCATCGAAAATTTTCCAAGCATCGGAAATTTCTTGTAACTAAATAATATATTTACGTTTCCAGATATTTGTGCTGTCCAAGTTAAAATTAATAATTAATAATCTGGGTTTATCAATACAACGCATTTTCCACTCAGTCTGTTTGTTTCGCTTCCCATTAATTAAAGCCATGTCATTTCCAAGAGACAGCCTTTATCCATTCATAGCTTTTCCTAGAATTTTCATCTGCGTACCTGATATTAACAACTTGAACTATATTACGAGTGGGTCACAGTCCCATATACGACGTTATCTAATCAATTCTATTCAGAGGAATTGTGAACGCGTGAATACTGTGATATAAGTGACAATTATGTTTGTCGGATCTTATAGACCTAGATATGATATCGGATTTCATAAATAATATCCGTCCTTTACAAATTGGGTACTTTAGAAAGAGCTAGACAGCCGATAAATAAATATTCTTTAAATATAGCATTAGGCCATTTGACTGAAACGAACGAACGATAGCATTAGGTCTTACCTGTAATGATAGTGTAAATGTGTGGAAAAATAAATAGGTAAATAAATACATTCTTGGACATTATAGACTGCGTTGTTTAAGTAATCCCAAACTAAGCAAAGCTTGTAGTGGGTATTTTAAACATACTATATCTAATGTAAAGATTTTTTTGGAAATACATACATATTATAACATAGAAAACACCCAGACCAATACAAATATAATTATTATTATTATGTTTATACATACAATTGATTGCATCGTGCGGGCCTCGAACCCCGGACCTCTGGCTTTGTAGTAAACCATTTGGTTTACTACAAAATTTCAAATGGCCATTTGGCCGTGAAGTCAAATCATATGAATAGTAATACGAAGCGACCCTACAACTATTAATTTAAAGTTCAATATGCAATCAACATCACACCTCGACCGTCGAGTAATGAATGCCCCGATCTAATTCGCTGCAGTCCTGAAAAGGCAGCGTCAGCGCCGTCTAGCCGTGAGCCCCGGAACCCACTCAAAAGGCTAGTGATGTAGAATTGTAGAGAATCAGGTGTATTCGTGATCTCATATTTGAATCTTCTTACTCGAATATAAAGACAACTACAAGTCAGTGTTGAAGCAGACTTATTACCCTACACTTGAGTAGTGATATTGATTTATTTTAGGTCTACTTTGTCAACAACACACAAAGCTTCTTAAATTTTAGACTCGTATTAGATATCAATATGCGTTTGTTATACGAGTGTGTAACATTAAAGACCATGGTGAGTACCGAATATCAATTTGTGTCTCCACAATTTGAACTCATCCATCCCTAATCGTGGAAGTCCTGAATCCTGGTGGAGTTTATGTATTAAGTCGCAAGTCCAACGCGACAGGCCAGCGTGCGTCTCTCTCGTGCACCGCCGTAAATCAGAGGCGCCTACCGAAATTAAAACCGGGGCCGCACGTGGCATTAATCTGCACCGCCTGCACCGACGGGGACTGATTCGGTGGTATTGTAAAGGCGAGAAATTGAGACGCAGTTGGTAACACCTGCAAACGCAATCGGGACGGCGTTTCTGGATTTAGACTTAGGGCTAGGTTTACCTGTGGAATAAAAAAGGTTTACGCCCGTATTCACAAACGATGCTTGCTCAAGTGAAGCAGCAAATCGATCGCACAGCGTTAAATAGGGCTCTGTGATTGTTTCGTGTGTCACCCTGTGCGTCCACCCGCACTGTGAAACCTCATAGTAATGTTTGTGAATACGGGCGTTAGACGATAATGCTCACAATTGTCGTATGTTTCAAATATTATATACTTAGTGCTAAGTAGGTATAAGTTATGTTTTTGTGTAGGAAGTCTCTTTTTCTCTACCTAGAGACCCTAGCCATGTTATTAAGTTTATTTAATTAATTTCAATAATTTGGACACGTTATCAAAAATGTAAAATTAAAAATATTTTTTATGCTGAAATCAAACGATCAAATATGAAAATGGTGGCTACTGAAAAATAAGTTTTCCGTTTTACCTTTTCCTATTCAAGCTATGACCGACAGCGACCCAATACGGGAATTGCATTAAAAAATAGCCCCATTCACAAGATCAGTAACGTTCCAGGAATTAATTCCGATTTCAGAATGATTGCTTTCCCCGAACACAAATACCTCCGTCAAAATTAGGCTTTGGAAGTCAGAGCTGCATAAACCCGTTGCAATGGATCCGAACATAATTTATTTACGGGAACAAAACCAATAGTGAAATAATGTAATTACCTACTCCACGCAACGTGAAACCAAAACAGGCTAATGTTTTGTTGGCGAATTAAATGAATTCGGGTCCAGAGTCAATAAAATAATAATTACTGTGATTTATAAATAAATTGTTGGGCGCTCAGCTACTCGTATCTCATTTAGATAAAAGTTAAAATTACTGTAAACGTACATTCCCCAAACACGGCAATTTATCTCGGATGTTGGTATTTTGATATTAACGCGTGTTTCACTCAAGCTTTTGAATCGTATACAATCGGTAATTCGGCAAATGAATCAGCATCGGTTAAATATGAAAGTGTTTTGTGCCATTGATCGAACGATTAAATTAATTTACAAATGAATATACTCTTTATACTTGAGTGCCAAAAAGGTGGGGTTTTCACCATAATTTATCATTAATCTGCTTAACTTTTATTGATCGCCTTAAATAAATTTATGGTAAGACTAGCTTTTGCCCGCGGCTTCACCCGCGTGAAATTTAATCTGTCACATCGTCATAAATTATAGCCTTTATGTTATTATGGGGTATAAACAATAATACTGTAAAGTTTCATCAAAATCTGTTCAGTAGTTTTTGCGTGAAAGAGTAACAAACATCCAGACATACAGACATCCAAACTTTCGCATTTATAATATTAGTAAGATATTTTTTTGCTATTAGACTCCGTCTCAACAAGCACTTTTCTACCCCGCAGTATAAAATAGGTAGGTCTACTATAAATAAAGGCAAAGTTTGCGATTTGAAAAAATAAAAATAAACAAAAATATTCAATCGCACTGCGATCTCTTGGTTGACTTACTTCTTCCCGAGGATAATTAATAAAATAATACATTCGAACCAAATAAGGAGATACAATGTCAAAGAAAATAACTAAGTATCTACATCAATATGGAAGAAAAGTTATAATCTAAAATACATTACAGATTTTCTAATTCTTACTAGGTTCTCATCGCTTACAAAGAAAAAAAGAATAAAGAAAAGCATTAATTGGTTTGTACAAAAAATTATGCAGTTCAAAAATGATTACAATGGTTAGAACTAAAAAACCAGCAGCATGTGTCATGCTCTGAAGTAGCTTAGTAGCTCTGAAAGATATTCGTGTAACCCACTGAAAATCTGAAGCCGTCAAATCCAAACGACATCCGGCAAAATGGATTGTCATCCGACACGATCCAAAATAAACAGATTCAGCCGCGACCGATTGATTCTTTAAAAATGCAGTGTCCTCATGAACTAGTTCGAACCAAATATAACCAGTTTATAAATAAGGTCGAGTATCGGGTGGCGGGCGGATTCCATTCGTCAAATGGACGGGTTTATTCAGTCCGCAGGTGCCCGATAAGGGCGGATCGCCGCCCCAAGACGCGCACTTGATGGGATTGCCGTGGCTGCACGTTGCATAATGTGGTCCGTGCTCACTGATAACACGAGTAACAGTGCACAATGTTGGAGCGATTCTATTAAAGTACACACACCTAGCACAACACTGTGGCATCTTATGTGCATTGTGTTAGGAGTTGTTTTGCTACAAAAATGTATAGTCTGCTTGGTTGTATAAAACAAGTTAGTCACACTGTGACCTCGGTATGGAAGGAACTTCTTGTGTTGACGCTCTGTCAACTTAATTTTTAGTCTAAGGTTTTGAAATTGGTCTATGTACTTGTTTAGGCTTCACAAACTTAAACCAATGCAAGATTTATATCGTGTCTTGGTGGTATTGGTGTAAAAATCATAGGGCAGGCGCAGTGTGGGAAAATAATATTCAGTGCCTAGCCGGCAATTTTTTTTTTTTAAATCTGAGATTATTATTTCGTAATGTTATCGCCTTAATTTAGACCTCAAAATAAAACTAACGCTTTCCACAGTATTACTATTCAGTGCATGGTGCGAAGCATGTAAAATTAACTAGTATAATAAATAAGACTTTAGTTAAGTAATTTGAAGGTAGCAGGAAGGCGCTGGACGCAGGCCGCTACGAACCGGGCAACATGGAAAGCATTGGGAGAGGCCTATGTTCAGCAGCTGAGATGATGATGATGATGATGATGATGATAAGTAATTTTAAGGCAATTTTGTACCAAGCAGATAATCGCAAACTGTAAATCCGGTAAAAGTAAACGTGTGTTATTCCTCGCCATTTCCAGTGCACCCTCGTCTCCACAAACATTGTTAGCCGCCTGTAATTTTCTTGTCATTTCAATACGACATCGCTGTCCCCACATAATTTACATAAAGTATAGAGTATCCAGTCTAGACTTTGTATCGGAGGGGCATTGCGTCCAACACACCCTCTCAAGAAGTTATAATAAACCCTCACTCATGGTCCCTCACTGGACGCCGTGACAGCAATCAGGCTAGTAAAACGTCATTATGTAGACCGATACGCGGGCAGATGGGGAGCACTTATTACGTAAAGAGATTCGATAAGGGTTTTGATAATAATAATATTGATAAGAAACTCGAAGATTCGCAAGTGTAGCTCCTTTGATTGACTCCCAATTCAATGCAAAAAAAGTTGCCTCGACGTTACTCCCGCGAAAGTCAAGCAGAAAAAACCATTTCAAAATCATTCGACTCATAATTTGTATAGCTACAGCATTAAAGGCTGATTTAGACGTATTTACGTAAACACATAATTTAGTAGCAAGTTTAACTTGCAACATGTGTTTACATTTATTAATCACTTAAAATTAAGTTAAATTTTAGTTACTACTTAACAACCTAATACACGTGTAAATCAGCCTTAAGTCTTCGGCCTGTGTTAACTATGTATTAAATACGAGTAGCGCTTAAGCATATTATGTATCTACTTACAACTTTTTCAAGCATTTGTTCTTTTCATAAATGTATTATACGGTTTCTGATAAAGTCTAGTTCAGCGACTGGTCGGGCGGCTGAAACTATTTAATAATATTTTTTGAAGTAAGAAAAGATGAAAATATAGTTATTTTCATCCTTAGTATCTTAGTTAAGAGGACTAGACTAGGATAGTTCCTAGTCTAGTCTTCTTCTAAGATACTTAGGCTGGGTTGCACCATCTTACTTTAACTTTGTCAAACGTCAAAAATCTGTCAAACTCCATACAAAAAGCATCGGTTATCGTACTAGTTACCGTCAAAGTTAGGTGATGCAACCCAGCCTTACTCGCGTATATCTCAAGTCTTATCATTTCCTTTTTGCTAATAACTAAGAAGTGAAAGCAACTGCAATCGCCATCTCAACACATAACCATTCCCCCTGACTATGATTAATACCGGTCGAGCGGGTGACTCGTGCTCAATCGCCTTCTGCCCTTATTAATTGCCTTGTCAGCCGTAATCGTGTCTCCTATCCCACGGCCCACACCACGCAATACGAAAGTATTTCGTTATTGTCTCTGCCGACTACGCGTACAATCGCTTATTTGTCGTCAATGCCCGATTTTAGGCTTTGATTAGTTCTTTTTTGTTGGACATTTTTAGTTGAAGTTTGGTTTTGATTGAGTTTAGTAAAAAGGTTTTCAGGAGAGAGATGTATTGTTAGTAGGGTTTACGAATAGCAGTTTTATTTTAAAAGCTTCGTTCGTTCGTTTCAGCCAAATGTCGTCCACTGCTGGACAAAGGCCTCCCCCAAGGATTTCCATAACGATCGGTCCTGCGCTGCCCGCATCCAGGCTCTTCCCGCGACCTTCACCAGACCAGAAATGTTTATAATATCTACGTAGGGTAAACCGTATAGCTATTGCCCACTTAAAGATTTCAAACACATTAAATAAATAAATCTTTATTATTAATTTCTTCACAAGTATGTTTCCAATTACATATACTAACAATAAAACGCATTTTTTAAACAATATTACTTATTGTGAAGACTGGTGCTTGATATGGGTTGAGACAACCTGTAATACAAGACACCAGGTCTCCACCTCTCAAACCGAAAATAACGCAATAGAAAGAATGCTTCTAAATTAAACTAACATGGCAATACAAGAATTAATAAAGACATAATTTAAAAGTGTGGAGTGTGGTGAGTGAGAGTTGTGTGGTAGGTGGTGTGAGGTGTAAGGTGTAACGTGTGTGATAGTGTGGGAGTGTAGAAGTTTCTTACTTTGTTCGTATTCTTATAGAGTAACGTAAGTTACATGAAACCAAGAATAGATAAAGTCAAGAAGATTAAATAATTAAATTTTATTTTATTTAGGGGCGTAATTTAATTTTATTTTAGGGGCGTAAGTAGGGGATGAATATCATTTTCATTCAATGCTAATAGATGTTTAAATAATGGCTCTTTAATTTGTCTGCTTGTAAACGTTCTGAGATTCAGTTTATTTTGTAACATATTGTACAATCTGGGAGCTAGAAATTGGTAGGATCTTTGTGCAAACTGGGTTTTGAAGAATGGTACATTACAGCGGTTTAGTCTAGTGCCGGGATCAGGGGTGATTAAAACAGAATTACTATGGAATCTACGTATGGTTTGATAAATGAAAAGTTTTCGTACATTTAGTTGTTTTACTTTCTCATAGAGCAACGTTGTGGGGTGTCGAATTGGCAGGGACATGAGAACTTTTAATACTGCCCTTTGAGCTCTTTCAAGCTGGAGAAAGTGTACTTGAGCAGATCCTCCCCAAATGCAGATACAATAACACAAGACAGATTCACCTAGCGCTTTATAGATTTTAATTAGGAGAGGGAAATCAGCTACAGTTCTAAGGTTTTTAAAAACAAACATTAACTTTCTAATACGTCCGGTAATAAGTGACAGATGTGATTCCCAATTCAAGTGTTCATCGATCATGATGCCCAGATATTTGATGGTATTGGTACGAATTAGAATGGGGCAATTACATCGCAAAGAAGTGTTGGTCTCTATATTACAAGGGTAGGTGTGTATTGTCATCGAGAAAGTGTCATCAGGCCGGCCAGAATTAGTTATGCTAAAGCAGATATATTTGGTTTTGCTTGTGTTCAAAGAGAGTGTTCATTGAAATGAAAAATTAAAGAAAGTATTTTAATTATCGACCATTTATGACTTTTTTCTTATAACTCAATAAACTGTTAAACAGAATATTAACAGTTTTTAGTTAAAACTTACGTAACTTAGAAAATATTGAAATAAATTTAAAATCCTCCAAAAAGTACAGTCATTGCCCATTACTTACACTAATTGCCCACATCAAAGCACAGTAATTGCCCAGTATCTTAAAACAAAATAATCAATTTTAAAATAACAAAATAGGCTTTAAATAAACAAAACAAAACATTAAACTTAAATTCTAGTAGTACAGTCTTCAAAATTTCAAAATAAATTGCGTTTGGCCTTATTAACTATATTATCAAATATTTCTTGAGCTGATGTTCATGAGTCAGAATCGGTAGAGACAGAATCATCTACTTCAAAACATAGATGATGCAAAAATTTGAATTTTATATGTTTTTATATGTATTTATTTTTTTATCTTCTTTGATATCAGTTCAAGTGGTTGCTCAGAATGTTCAATTCTTCCCTAAAGTTGTATCTATTTCCTTACAATTAACATTTTCACTAGTAGATTTAACGTAGGATTTTCATTTTTTGTATTTGCGTTTGAATCTTTATCAATTTTTTTCAAGGCAAACCATATTTTTCAACAATTTATCTTGTAGATAAATAGCAATGAGCAACTTAAACACTGCTACTGCATGGTGGCAACACTCTAATAATAATTTCCCTGGACAATAACTATACATTAACATATGGCAATAACTGAAATGATGGTGGGCAATAACTAAAAATATACTGATTTACGTGCAGTGATTACCCACCCTAAAATTGACCGTTTGAAATCAAATTTTATCAGTTATTTTCATTGATTATGGAGAAAACACTTATAATTTCATCATGACTATACACCATACTTGAATATTAAATAACTTGCAAAAAAAAATTTAACCTCTAAGCAAGTAATTCCTTAGTAAAATTGTTAAAGTCTTTACCTGTTTGAGTAACATTTTCACCCGTCTTGACAAAATCCGCCATAACTGTTTTTTTTTAAGTGTTTCCTATTGTAAATTTTAAATCTACTGTACATTGATCTCGGAGCCATCTACTTAGTAAATTCAAATCTAACTAGAGTGATTCAAAGTCGGCACCTGACAATATTATTCTTAAAGCGGGCAATCACTACCAGTGGGCAATCACTCTCTGGTTTACTATACGTAGTGAGTTATTATTATTATTATTGGTTTTTGGGCCTTTATTTGCGCCAACTCGACCAGGTTTGATCTATTGTGGCAGCCCTTGTCTTTAAAGTTCACTGCTTAGTCCCGTTGAGTCTATAAATTTCCAGATTCTTTGGAGCGTGATATCTGCTATCTCATCCGGGTGCATGATGTGTCGCCCGAGATGGATACTTCTTTTGCTCATAAGCGGGAAGCATGAGCAAAGAACATGCATGGCCGTTTCTTCTTCTGTATGGCAGAATCTGCACAGAGTTTCCTCGGTCATGTTCATGTTCGATTTATGTTTGTTTAGTTTGCAGTGGCCGGTCAGTATTCTAGTCACTGCACAGGCTTTGTATCTTTTGAACTTTAGCAGTTCTTTAGTTACTTTATTGCTATATCCCTGAATGAGTGCTTTTGAGTGTTTTTGTCCCGATGTAGACTTCCACCACTCAATAGCCTCTTGTTTGCAGAGGGCGGTTAGTAGCGTGGTGGCTCGTTGTTTGGTAATGCCACAGAACGGTTCTACGCCGATTTGAGGGTTATCGGCTCCATCTCTGGCGAGTTCATCAGCTACTTCGTTTCCTTCTATATTCGAATGTCCTGGTACCCATGTAAGCGTTACTTTGTTGGTATTTCCCAGTGCATTCAGTGTCTCGGTGCATGTTTGCACCAATTTTGACGTGTATTCGAAGGATGTTAAGGCCAGCAGTGCTGCTTGGCTGTCTGAGTTGATGTAGATGTGTTGATCCTGGAGCTTCCTTTCCAAGTTTATCTCTGCACATTTGTTTATGGCAAAGACCTCGGCTTGGAAGATTGAGGCTTCAGTCCCCATGTTTAGGCTAACTTTGAGCTTAGGCCTCTCTCCGTAGATCCCGCAACCTACATTATTTTCCTTTTTGGATCCGTCCGTGTACCAGACGTGACTACCTTCCTTAAATGACATTTGGCCTTCTAGCCATTTGTCTCTAGGAGGTATGTTTACGGAATATAGTTTGGTGAAGTTACATTCCGTATGCATGTCGTCACTGGGCATGCACAGAAGTTTGTTTTCAAGTACTGATTCCTTGAGTCTTATCAGATTTTGAGAAGCCCATCTGACTTTCGTGCGGGTGCAGATTCTATATGTGCTCTGCTTGGCTTCTTTTTGCACATGCATATGCAGTGGTATAAGATCAAGCTGAGCATTTAATGCAGCCCCTGGTGTCGTTGATAGTGCTCCGGTTGCTGTGATGCAGGCTAGCCGTTGTAGGCTGCTCAATTTCTGTATTGTTGTCATTTGGTTGACCTTGCTGCACCAGACGGCAGAGGCATAGGTTATTATCGGTCTCACGACCGCTGTGTACAGCCATAGGGCGATTGCGGGTTTTAGTCCCCATCTTGACCCTGCCATTAGACAACAACTCCACAGAGCCATTTTGGCTTTTTGAATGATGTTGTTTAGGTGCGAATTCCAAGTAAGCTTTTGGTCAAAAGTTACCCCTAGATACTTGGTTTCGCTTGAGAAAGGAAGAGTTTTTCCGTTTAATTTCAGATTTACCAGTTTTTCCAGTTTTCTCTTCCTCGTGAATGGTATTATCACTGTTTTATCCGCATTAATAGATAATTCGTTTTCTCTACACCACCTACTTATGGTGTTGAGAGCGCCTTGCATTAGACTTGAAATTGTGCTCAGGCAGGGACCTCTGATGATAACCACTAGGTCATCAGCATAGCCTTGAGTATCATAGTCTTTTTCTGCCATCTTAGCAAGAAGTTGATCTACTGCTAGTGTCCATAAAAGTGGGGATAGTACGCCTCCTTGTGGACATCCTCTTGTGGCAAGAAATTCAAGCTTTGCAGCATTGAGGGTTATGTTTACTACTCGGTTGGAGAGCATGTTTTTTACCCATCTGATGGTGCTTATATCAATCCCTTTTGCCTCCATTCCTTTTAGAATGGTTTCTATAGGGGTGTTGTCAAATGCACCTTCAACATCGAGAAAAGCACATAGGGCCGTTTGCTTATCCTCTAGGGATTTTTGCACCTTATCGACCAGATCGAGCAGGGCTGTTTCAGTAGATTTTCCCTTTTGGTATGCATGTTGGTTGATGCTTAGTGGTCTTTTCACTAAGTATTTGGCTCTAATGTGCTGGTCTAATATCCTTTCCATGGCCTTCATCAGGAAGGATGTTAGACTTATGGGTCTGAAGGATTTGGGTTGTGAGTAGTCCCTTTTCCCCGTTTTGGGTATAAAACGAACTTTGACCCAATTCCATGGTTCTGGTATAATACCCCAGGCGTAACTTGCTCTGAATATTTTTACCAGATGCGGGAGAAGTAAGTTATTACCTTTTTGTAAAAGAGCAGGAAAGATGCCATCTTCTCCCGCTGATTTAAATGGTTTAAACTTTTCCAAAGCCCATCTAATCTGGTTAGGCCTAAAGATATTGGAGGCCTTATTCCAGTCTGAGCATTTAGCCCTATGGAGTTCATCATTCCTTTGGGTATTGCTTTGTGTATTGATTTGGTACGAACCCGGAAAGTGTGAAGACCTAAGGAGATCCAGAGTCTCCATCTCGGTGTTCGTAAATGAGTTATCTGGCTTCTTTAGTAGTCCAAGATAGTTGTTTGGGGTCTTAGCGAGGATTTTGTGAATTCTTGCTCCTTTGTTAGTTTGTGCAATTTCTTCACAGAAGCGTCGCCAAGAGGCTCTTTTGGCTTTTCTGATTTGTTTGTTATATTCTGTTAGGGCCTTTCCGTACTTGTCCCAGTCGCACGGTTTGGCACGGTTGAATATACGACGTGTGATGGCTCTGAGCTTTTCTAGCTTCTTGTTCCACCACATTGGTGATTTGTTAGATTTTACTTCTTTTTCGGGGCAGCTTCGTTCGTAGGCATTGATTATGCCATTATTGAGCATTTTGACCGCGGCATTAAGAGAGTCCGGTGTTTTGATAGTTTTGGGTATATCCTTTAGATTCTCACTGAGCAGGGTTATATACATATCCCAGGAGGTGTCTTTTGGATTCCTTACTCTTGGATATTGAGCTTCTACCAGCCCTGAAATATCAAAACGTATATGTCTATGATCAGACATTGAGTTCTCGCTGCTGACGTGCCATTTTGTTATACATTTTGACACATTTTCTGTTGCGAATGTTATATCTATTACTTCCTGTCTGGTTTTTGTTACGAATGTTGGCGTGTGGCCATTGTTCAGCACCTGTAGACAGTTAGATAGAAGAAAATCGGATAGTAACTCACCTCTCATGTTGGTATCCGAGCTTCCCCAGATGGTATGGTGGGCGTTAGCATCGCATCCCACTATCAGTTCCGACTTTTGTCTTCTAGAGTATTCCAGGACGTTAGTCAGTTCTTCAGTGGGATCTTGCTTATCTCCAGGAAGATATGCCGAGCAGAAGAGTACTTTGGACCTGTTCGGCCCTTTGACTTCTACGTACGCGGTGACAGTATCTTCGCTGCAAAGTTCTGGAACAGGTAAGAAGTTAGTATTTTTGTTAAACACGATACAAGCCCTAGGTTTGCGGCCTTTTTCGCATACAAGAATCTTACCAGCGTTGTTCAGACCGGCTACCATGGAGTCGGCGTTTATCCATGGTTCTTGAATGAGGGCGATGTCCAGGCCACCTTCGCTGAAGATCTTTTCTATGACCGCAGAGGCTGCGATAGCGTGGTGTAGGTTGGCCTGTAGTATCGCCATCCCCTTTGGGCGTTGAGGATGGTGGGGACTATTGTGCTTGGGAGCCGCGGCGCCCTTGTGTGCCCCGCCGCCCTCGGTACGGTCCTCTGTGCTGCCCCCTTCCTCTGGGCGGATGTGCGCCCCTTGTGGTCCCCCTGTTGGGGGGAAACCGCGTTCCCCTTCCCCTGTTTGGGAGTGTGGAAGTGGAGGTTGAGGGGGTGGAAGGAGGGTTGACCCGTTGTGGTCCTGTGCGGACCTGCACGGTACCCTCAGGGGGGGTGGTTAAGGATGCGGGTACGGGGGTAGAGGTGGTGGTGGTTGCGGCGGTGGTCGGGGGTTCAGCGGAGGGTTTGGAGTCCTGTATGGGGCCCTTAATTCTGAACTGGACCTTTTTGAAGCCAATGTTGGCCTTTAGGTCCATCATCTTCAGGGCCTCAAACGAGTGGTCGTCTAGGGATACGGTCAGAGTTAGACCTCCCTTGTCAACCTTCGTATTGAGGACCTTCCAGTGCTCGGTGTTCAGACCCTCATTCTGAGCACCGAATAATTCTAAGGCCCGCGTTGCGCTGCTGGCTTCAGAGATAGGAATATATACCACCCCCACATTAGGTTTTCGGATTTCAGACTCGCTCAAGAGAACGAGGCTTGCTTCCGGCCACGGTTTGAGGGGGGGGGACTATATTCTCAAGCCAGGTTTTTGAGCGCTCGTCCTCACACGTGATGAGGAGCCAGCCTGGCTTAAAGGAGCAGCCCACGAATTTAGGCCCTTCGCCCCTTCCGGATTTGGCAATGCTTTGCAGGATGGTATTGCGCAGCGACTCCAGTTGTGTGTTAGTCATCAAGGACTTGGAGTCTTTTATGCCGACCCGGATTGAGCGTACGGCCTCGCTGTAGGCTATGGTGGTTGAGGTGTTTAAGGTCTCACTCACCTTTGGGACTTTGGTAATATGTCCCTTTGGCGATTCCTCCTCCGAGCGAACCCGTTTTACCGGTTTGCGCCCAGATTCAGGTTGCGAGGCCTTAAACTTGTACCCCATCTGCTTCAGCTCAGCGAAGCTCTTGACCGCCAGTGTTGAAGCCATATTCGGCTCCACTCCCAGCTGCCTCAGAGCTCCGAAGCGCTTTTTTTGCCGCACTTGACATTTTCCTGCCAGTGGGTTTGGAGGCGGTGTATTCATCAGTCAGCGAGTGTGAGCCGCAAGCAGCCCTTTCTGCCGTGCTGATGGATTCCTCTGTCTCCATACTGAGTTGCTCTGATATTTGGGTCGGTTGTTCTACTCCTTCTATCAGTGGCATAAGTTCCTGGCATAGGTCTTCCAGGTTACCGTTACTTTTTTTGGGAGAGCATTTATTCATGTTGGTCCCACGAGTAGCTAGGGAAAGTAGGTCCACTCCAGCAGAGCCCCGCATGCCGGAGTAAGGCTATATACACCTCGAGGTCGCCTGGTATCGAGGGCCCACCGTTAGCGACTGAGCTCCCCCTCAGCCACGCATCTCTCGGCACGGTACGGATAACACCTTAGATTGGGTATCGAGTCTTCGGCCGCCAGGTACCGCGTCATTGAGATCCCATTATGAGATTTCAATGCAGCACTATCTGACGTTGCCCAGGATGAACCGCAACAGGCGCTACTATATCCCTTCCGACATGTCAGAGTGGATTCAGTAACAACCCAGTTTTACGTGGAGGTAACTCGAACTGACACCCCACGTAGTGAGTTAAAGATTCGTGTGATTTCACTGATCTGTCATAAATAAAAGAACTTTGATGCTCAAAGTAAGATACATGATAAAAAGACTTAAAAAGAAAAAAAAAAAAAAAAAAAAAGCAAAGCAAAAGAGGTCACGAATAATTATTTTAGTTCTTGCTTGTCTCTATTGGACAAGAGGACTAGACTTATCTGTAAATTATGTCTAAAAGTAACAACAGTCTTTTGTTAACAGACCGTTTCATAACTTTGAAGTTATATCTTTTTACTGAAGATTTTCTTTTACTTCAAATATTCGGTTATCGTCTCAGTCAACGATCCTTTAACAGTTCGAAATATCTCGCATCAAGAAAATTGACTATTATAGTACCTACATTTATAATTTGTTAGCGAAAACAACTATGTTAATAAATTATGTGTTTAGCGCATAAATTATGTTATTTAGCACTAGACTAACATCTAGAATTATAAGAGTTATTCTTATTCTTAATCAGAGCCATGGATTTATACCGTGTATGGCATTTTGATATCCTAAAATCTTCTGGCATTTAATAAAGTTTTCATGAAGGGCATAATAGGTATATATAAAATGTATTTCTCATAATATTCGTGTCGACAAAAATCCGCCCGCCGCAAACCGCCCACGTTCAACTCGCATCTCTGTATCTTGACCTTTAGTCTGATTGTATATGACCAACGTTATGTTTATCGAATTAGCTGTTTGCTTAACTGAGGATCATTAATAAGTGGTTTAGTTGCTAGTGGGTAAGATAGGTATGCCGAGCTGGCCAACCCCTGATTATAAGGTTAGTGCTCTCATCATTCCTAGAAGTGCCCAATTAATCCAACTAATCACACGTCATCGTTGATTGTGGTGGCTTGCACATGTCATTAGTCAAAACGAACCCTGCAACGGCTCAGCCGTAATTAGGCTGTAATAAGTCAAGTGCGACCAGCTGATTAATACAGCGCCTCCGAAATTAATAGCCGATTGATTATTATAGCTGAATAATTCAATATACAAGCAATTATGATGTGCATATTACAGGTGCGTACGTGATAATTGCTTAGGTATATAACCAGTACATGGATAGTGTTAATTGTAATGCAGACCATTAAATCATGTTAATGGCGCCTATTAGTGTGACTTATATTTTCTGTTTATGTAAAACGCTTGATTTATGGTCATCGTACATACTCTATTTATCCCTATTTATTATAAGACTTCAAGTAATGCAGAAAATTCTATAAAATTACAACTATGTTAAATTTTACCCATAACTACATCATACTAATCCGATATTCGTCCATCTTCTTACTTTAGCCGACAGCTACGAAGGAAAATAACAACAAAATGGTAACATTAACTAATAGTGACAAAGCTTCAAGGCATAGGTACAATGCATCTCATCAGTAGTAACCAATCATTTATTGACTATAACGGCGTCTGACATGTCACAAATCAACCACTGAAGTAAACACATACATAATTATACATACAAGTATAATCTTTGGTAAAGCAAACAAGCGAATTGCAACATAGGCAGAATACAGCCCAAACTAGCGTCAAACTTCGCCGGTCCTCTTATCCGAAGTTATATTTTAAAACACCTGAAATCTGCGATTCAAATCGACTTTATCATCTAGAAGGCAACAAACCGTGTGTCCCTAAGTTGGAGTCACACCTGCTCTTTTCCCACAGATTGTGCCCAAGCAACTTAGTCGGAAACTTGGTCTTCTTCACTCCATAATTAATTCTTCACTCGAACCAACTTGGAGTTGGACAGCGTCGGCCTCGTAAGCACATAAATAGTCCAAATTGCGAAGACGCCCCCATTTTTAATTAGTTTCGATTTTAATTGTTAATGACGGTGAGTTGATTAAGTTGTAGGATGAACAAGTTAAGCGGACACTGGTTCGGGCATTATTTATGATGCAAACTTCGTCTTTAAACCCAATATATTATGTTTAAAATTATAGCTTTAAAGGAGTACCTTGTAGGTTATATGAAATGATTTATTTATTTGTAAGCTATTGTCTTGTTTATGATAAATACAAAAGCATTGCAAAACAACCAGTTCTTGAGAACAACACTAACTACAAATATCGATCCACTATTCCAAGTAGAAGTAAGAATACGCTTAGTTGGAAGTTAGGTAGATTTAATAATTAGCAAGAATATATTAAATTGAATTGTTCTAATTTCTCACAATAATTATATTAACTAACGTTGAACTAAGCAGAGTATGTATTGTGGTGGTTAGGTATTACCTAGGTAAACATACATAAATAAATATCTTCTAACTAATAAAATAGACGTACAACTATATTATTATAATTACATAAATTATAATACCTAAGCACGAATACTTAAGGCATCTTAAGATATCAAGTGCTTATATTAGGTTTGCTCCCGACTCCCGTCTTGCATTAGCACACAAAAGCCAATAAATTGATGATCAAAATACAACCTTTTGGTTCCTTTGTTTTAATATAATCGAGAATACCATTTTGTTAATTTAATCGACATTAAAAATTTAAGCATCTCTATGCGTTGAATCTCAGTATCCTAGCATTACTTCGCTTTGTAATCAAAGAAAAATTATAAAGACTACATAGACAGCTCGGTGTGAGTGTTATTCGGCTCTAGTAGTCTAGTTAAAAATTGCCAGTTTTTTTTGTGCAAACTACATAGCACAGTCGACAGCACTTCATACTGTACACTATTGTTGTAAAACCCCCCTATTATGATTATATTTGACGTTCATAAGCTCAACTGAATAAAAAACAAGATTTTAATTTTTGAATTTGCCAGTATTTAGCTTGATGTGCCATTGGGCGTGGCGTGGCCAAACGCGTCGACTATCACGTAGTAATCAAAAGTGTGGCTGGCTTTATTTATTACAAAAATTGCCAGTTCTATTTGTGTAGACTTGACAGTACACTTGACAGCACCTCATACTATGCATTATTGTTGCAAAATACCTCTCGTATTGCTACTAAACAAGCCACTGTGGTGTATCTTGATGTGCCATTGGGCGTGGCGTGGCCAAACGTGTCGACTATCACGTAATTAAAAGTGTGGCTGGCTTTATTTATTACAAAAATTGCCAGTTCTTTTTGTGTAGACTTTACCGCACACTTGACAGCACCTCAGACTATGCATTATTGTTATAACTAAACAAACACAAATCAAACATGAACATGACCGAGGAAACTGTGCAGATTCTGTCATACAGAAGAAGAAACGGCCATGCATGTTCTTTGCTCATGCGGCCCGCTTATGAGCAAAAGAAGTAATCCATCTCGGGCGACACATCATGCACCCGGATCAGTCAAAGGACGTCACTTATATAAATTCTTCCCGAATGTACGCGAACGTCTAACTAGGCGATGGTTAGAAATCGACCATTGCTCGTCGCAGTTCCTCACGGGACATGGCAACTTTAAACATAAACTTCATGAATTCAAACTAGTTCCGTCTCCTTTTTGCGATGATGTCAGTCATGAGCAGTCTGCCCATCATATCTTGTGGGAGTGTGATCTTTGGAAACATGAACGTGATATAATGCTTAATTCAATACAACATACATCTGTTTCTGCAATTTATTACACCAATCTTGTCGCGACAAGGAAAAATTTCCGTGCTTTTAAGCGATTTTGTGAAAAATATTATTGGCAGGTAGTTGCTAATTGCTCATAAGATAGGCCCCCTTAATTTAATTTATTGTCTGTGGTGCATAATCTTTTCTTAAAGTTTTAAACCTTTGTTTGTCACCTGTCATCCGCTTTGCAATGGAGGGAAGTCGAACCTTAATTTCGAACTCCTCCTATGTTCTTCTGATTAATTTCGTTGCGGGTCCAATGACAGTTTAACTTTCCCCCGGGACAAACTTGACCTTCATTGGTTGGGTTTTTGTGGCGGTCAAGCTGTAGATCCTGGCTACACAGGAGTTGCAGTGGTGGGAACGAGAGGTGGGAATAGTCCCGTATCATGCACCCGGATGAGATAGCAGATATCACGCTCCAAATAATCTGGAAATGTATAGACTCAACGGGACTAAGCAGTGAACTCTAAACACAAGGGCTGCCACAATAGATCAAACCTGGTCGAGCTGGCGCAAATGAAGGCCCAAAAATACAATATCTCCTCTCCTTATTACTACCAAACCAGCCACAGTGGTGTATCTAGATGTGCCATTGGGCGTGGCGTGGCCAAACGCGTCGATTTATCAGACTAATTAAATGAGTGGCTGGCTTGTATTAAGTTTTGTCAACGAGGGCGACTATTAAATGGCGGCTAACTTGCTAACTTAATTTGGAGGCTTCAGCGTTACAGTAAGTGATCGTCTGACACAGATCCAGTGATAACGCCCCAATCAAAGTCTGGATAGCGTTTTGCTTGATTAGGATGTGTGAATAGTGACTGACGCTCGTATTCACAAACGATGCTTGCTTAATTGAAACAACAAATCGAACGCACAGCGTTGAATAGAGCTCTGTGATTGGTTCATGTGTCACCCTGTGCGTCCACCGTGCGTGCGAGACCTCATAGTGATGTTTGTGAATATAGGCGTGAGTTTCTTACGCAGTTGACTGTAACCACCAACGGAGGTGTAGTTTGAAGTAACTAATATCGATGTTGCTTGTTCTGTTCCTAGTTTTATCAGCAATTTTCGGTTAATCTGAGAACGATTGCTTAATTTCTAAGAAATCCATAGAATAAGACTCTACATACATTTTACATTTTTCCGCACCCATACCTTACCTGCCACTTTAGTTTATGTAGACGGCCATTCTAGCTCAAAATCCAAAATGAACTCTATTTTCAGGATTGGGAATCTAAACACCATAAAGATGATGTTTAGAGAGATTATGCAAAAACCACCTGTATACATAACTAATGAACGTTAGTTACGTACTATAGAAGTTGCCTCATTCAATTAGCGCCGCGCTAATCGGACGTCTGCTGCGGGCGCGTATAGAAACACAATGCGTTTGACAAATCAATCCGAATGTTTGCGACTGTCGGGAGCATTCGTGTTTGCGTTACATGCGGGTAGGGTGACTATATGTACTTAGGTATAACCTAGTTTGTACATACTTAGGTGCAATAAATTAACAATCGCTATCTAGCGATTACATAATACGTCTCAACCTTTATCTTGGGTCTGTACCGTACAAGTTCGGGTTATCTGGTTTATGCATCTATTGCACTATTATTATATTGTACCGCACATGAAAAACCTAGTCGACTAATAGTAATAATTTCTGAAACCCTGTGTAGAAAATCCAGACTCACTAATCAACTTATTCACTTCTGTCCTAAATAGAGTCACTTATAAAAAAAACATTAAGGTTGGGTTGCACCATCTTACTTTAACTTTGACAAACGTCAAAAATCTGTCAAACTCCATACAAAAAACACCGGTTATCGTCATAGTTACAGTCAAAGTTAGGTGGTGCAACTCAGCTTAAGAAATATGATATGTTTCGTTTCAGCCAAATGACGTCCACTACTGGACAAAGGCTTTCCCCAAGGATTTCCATAGTGACCGGTCCAGCGCTGCCCGCATCCAGGTTCTTCCAGCGACCTTCACTAGATCATCAGTCCACCTAGTCGGAGACTTGCTCACGCTACGTCTTCCAGCCCGTGGTCGCCACTCGAGAACTTTTCTGCCCCAACAGCCATATATACACATATAGCCACATATTTTAGCAATTTTGCGGACTATATCGATCACTTTGATTTTCCTGTGGATCTCCTCATTTCTGAGGAGCAATAAGAGACCACTGGGCACATTTTGTCTTGAGACACTGCGGTATTTCGGTATCACGACTTCGCTTTATGATAGGGAATAACAAGTTCACTGCAAGTCTCTCTTCCACCAGCAGTGTGGCGGCCCTACGCAGGCATTGTTTCGTGGGCACAGTTTAAGTTCGTTATGTCCGGATGACAGATGGATATCCCATTGTTCATGGCTGTATATCGTTTTGTTTGTTTGCGCGCTTACAAATTTAATAATCTGCTGCGGATTTAATTGCAAAATTCAGCGGAGAGATATGAAAAACTAGATTTAATTTCTGTTAGTAAATGTACACTTATTTTTCTATTTACCTTTATGTTCAATCTAGAAAAGCACTATTTTCTTCGATGAAAATGAAAATTATATTTATTTTGTCCAAAACTAGCAATACACAATTAGGTTACTGTTACATTAAATGTACATAAATGCCTCTACACCTTCTAAAAAAGATACTGGCTTATTGTTTTTTACGATGCCTGTTATACAGTGTGAGTCACGTTAAAGTGTACATATGAAAATAGAATAAACTAGACCTATTTTTATCGACAAAAAAGAGGTCAAAAAATTTTTGAGATTTTTTTTAAATTTTTTATAGATTTTTTTTTCTTCCAATTACTTATAGTAAAGAAAACGTAATAACTTTTAAACTAAGCGGTATATCCTGATAAAATAAAAACAGTAATAATGTTAAATAACAGGCGATACTAAAAAAATACATAAAATACACAAAAAATGCCAACAAATAATAAAAAATGATACTTCTTGAAAAAAATCTGCTTTTAAATTCGTGTTTTTTTGGTTATTTGATAAATTTCTCCAAAAAATGCCCCTATAACAGGTGGTTTTTATTACTTTGTATTATTCTCTATCGTATTATCTTTGTAAAACCAAAAATCGCATGCCTTTATCCCTATCACAACATTTGCTATGATCGTTTGAACAAAGGCCTGCCACCACAATATTCTCCGCTACAGGTAGAGACAATTTTAATTTTAGCTAAAGTGCTTATTTTACTTCGAAATCTTTTGTTTTTATTTCAAATCTAACTTGTCTTTATCAAAATTACAAATCTAGAGCCATTTTCAGTTTCATTGTTAACGAAGCGTTGAATGGCGCGCGCGGAGAGGCTTAGTTCAAACGATCATTGCAAACGTTGTGATAGGGATAGAGACATGCGATTTTTGGTTTTACGAAGGTAATACGATAGAAAATAATACGAAGCAATAAAAACCACCGGTTATAGGGGCATTTTTTGGAGAAATTTATCAAATAACCAAAAAAACACGAATTTTTTTTTTTTTTTTAAAAGATTATTAGTAATTTGTTATTACACAAATTACTAATACTCCCGTTAGCCCCTCGTACTAAGCTAAATATGCTTGTGTCACGAGTGAGCTCACCACAATAGTCGAGCGGCGGCGGGAACCGAACCCGCGTTCCCCGGATCACGAGTCGGCCAGTCCGACCCCTTCACCGTTCGGCTATCGTGGCTTCATATTTAAAAGCAGATTTTATTCAAAAAGTATCATTTTTCATTATTTGTTGGCCTTTTTTGTGTATTTTATGTATTTTTTTAGTATCGCCTGTTATTAAGCATTATTACTGTTTTTATTTTATCAGGATATACCGCTTAGTTTAAAAGTTATAACGTTTTCTTTACAATAAGTAATTGGAAGAAAAAAAATTCTATAAAAAATTAAAAAAAAATCGCAAAAATTTTTTGACCTCTTTTTTGTCGATAAAAATAGTTCTAGTTCCATCTATTTTCATATGTACACTTTAACGTGACTCACACTGTATAGAGTTGAATAATATTTTTGGTCATTTGCAATATACAGGTATTTTGATACCACAATATCGCTTTTCCAAATATTCCAGCCTCAAAATTCAGACTTCATCATAAACCTTTTCTCATATTCTACCACCCCAAACATATTCCAGGCCAATAATGTTCGACCACAGATAACATTTCGCTGAGCGTATCAGACACATCGAGAACGTGTCAAATGTGTCAAAATCACTCAATCATTTTACATTCGCATCGGCAGTGTTATCTTGTCAAGTATCTGTTCGTGCCGTGAACGGGGTTAATGTTGACGCATTTCATTTTCAACTGTAATTTAAATAGGCTTTCAATATTGTTGTGGCCGATAGAAATGGAGCAAATTGTATTTGTTGTATAATTTTTTAATGGAAAGAAACAATAAAACTCTATTAGTGTGCATGACACAGATATTCTACCTACAGAAAGTTGGTTCTATCAGGGCACTTATACAGGTCCCTGAGACAGCTTGCACTACCACCATTTTGGTAAAAGTACGGTCGTTGCCATTTGGAAATACTTAATTTCATGTTACTTTTAATGCAATTTATGCTATGAAATAGTTTAGCACGCCTGTTATATGTATCAATGATACACTCCAATAATAAAGCCGACTCGGATTTGCTGACAAAAAACCTTTTAGATATGAAAATGATATAAGTAATTAGCTTTATCTAATAGTAATCAGTTAAAAGTACAAAATATCCAGGCACATTACGTCCAAACGCAACACGTTTTAACACGCAGTCTCAGCGTGAAAAAGTCAATCAGTCTGAGTAGTAGCGGGATGTGTGTGAACAATGCGCATATTAATCAGACGATCCGAAGCCCCTAATTAGGTCTGCCGGTGACGAGCGAGCGAGCATTGTCCCCATTGTGCTTTGTCGCCGCGAGCTCTGTTCGCTGTTTAGATGCTTTGCAAAACTACCTGGAGCTAAAGGAGCTCATTTCATAGGTGCTGCCCCAATTAATAATATCCGAAATGTAGGGCTTGAGAAAATCGATGATTGCACATCATAGGCTTTCAGAAAAGTAATCTATGGCTAAGTCTTTGAGAACACTCTACCTTCGTTCGTAACGTTCGCCTTCTTCTAGCGAGCAATATTCGTTGTTCAAATGCCGCTCTTCAATACTGCCTAGAGCCAAAGGAATTTTAGATGTTATCTCGATGACTAGATTTTATTTACTATTTATGTATTCTAACGTCTACATCTTTTTAGAAACTCATCGGCTTTGTTTGGCACTTTGATCAGTCGTAAGTCCATTCCATTAGATCTATCCTTTTGTATGTGAATTTGTCTTTTGATAAATGCACATTGTTATACCTATATCTTCCCAATAATATGCATACATTCATGCAAATTTGACACGTGTGACTGGCTTTTAAATAACTGGTCTATTATTTTAAAACCAATAACATTCACACACTTTGCTAAACTGAATGCACTCTACTATTCACCATTACAAAACTCTAGTTTATCCTTAATTGTCACTGGATAGAGTTGGTTATTGTGCAATAATAATCAGGGAAGGTGCAGGTAAAGTTGGCAGGCGCATAATGTTCGGCGCTTAGTGTAACTCTGTGAGTGTCAGAGATAATTAGAGCTATTGAAATTTGCTGATTAATATGCGTAATGCCGCTGCGCGAATGCTGACGCTCGCTGCGGTGGCGTGCGACGCGTATGATTTAGATAACACACGTCAAAGGTCTTTCAATTATAGGTTTGGATGGATTATTTCAGAAGGTGTAAAGGCCTTACAGATAAACGTCTGGTTTATTTTTATTAACCAATCAACACAAGGGATAACTTTAAAAGCAGATGACTACTTATTACCTAGTAAACAAAATCACCAAAGTATAAACTGTAATAAAAACACAAGTCTTTCACATATGTATTTTGTCAACTAACAAAATAAATGACTTGAAAGTAACTATAAAATTCACAAGATAAATTATTTCCAAAATAATTTCAGTTCAAAAACACTAAAACTCTCAAAGTCATTCGTCTTGTGCGATCTCATATTTTTCTAAAACTCCGTTGCCAATCTCAAATCGCACTTGCAAAAGCCATACAAATAACATACAAGATGGCAAAACAAAAAGATCCCCAGCCCATCAGCGGGTTCATTAACGATTACATAAAAGGCTTATGGGCCACGCTTCCCCTTCCTCCCGTCATATTTTTCATGGATGGTGCCATTCCCGAAACGGCACTCGAATAAATAGATATGTTTTGAGAAATAATTTTAAGAGGCTTCCCCTTTGTCAGGTGCTTTAGATTTTCGCACATCGTTTTGTTTTTATATTCATTCCGCGTCAAAATTTCTTTATCATTTTTCTAAAAAAATCATATGGACAAATTGAGAACCTCCTCCTTTTTTAAAGTCGGCTAAAAAGCTGTAACACCATGAAACAAATTATATGTACGTATATCTAAACAGTGCTTAAACTATCTCAGTGACATAAGATTTCCCATCAAATATAGGCATGGTGCACTTCACCACAGGTATACACAATTCGGTAACAACATTATCAAGCATTTCTTTGTTTTCAAACTTGCTGAAATCCATCGGAAAAACAATTGAAATCTATTAAAATTAGCGTGTTTGTTGAAACGGTTGTTTAGATATTCAAATCACACGAAAAGAGGATTCGCATTAATTCAATTACGTCGCTTATTTCAATAGCAAATGGTCCACGAATTTCATTTAGAACCAAAGCAAAGTTTACCGAGTTCTGCAGTAAATTACACGTAAATAGCTCACGGCGTTTAGTATCAGTGATCGGTAGGCTACTAAACACTTAGTAACAATTGGCCTGGGTATCATAATGTGATTCTTATCGATCCCAATTGTCTCATGCCTATAGCGACTCATAACGACACTAGGGTTATTAGAGCCTACACTATAATAGTTGTATAGCCATAATGTTGGTTGTATTTTGATTTATTTTTAATGTCGGCTTAAAGGTTCCGAGTTGTATGTACAAATATTTATTCAGTCGGATTAGGAAAAAAGGTTATGATACCTCTGGTTTTCTAAAAAAAAAAATGCTTCTATGGCACACAAGGCTTGTTAAACAATTAAATAGTCCGAATGAGCCATGCCATGAGCAATGTCATATTTTTCTAGATTCAACTTGCCTTTTCAATCTAGGGACAAAAAGTTAAACACACTCGATGGAAGACTTATATACGATTTCAAGCTGTAAAGAGGCTTCTTATCAATGCTCTAAACAGCAAACGGCGCAATAAGCATTCGGCGCGGGCGTCATAAGTCGCGCTTATCGCCCGTTAGTCCGAACAATTGATTTCACTCCGGCGCAGGCTAAGACCCCGTATTTCACTGTGTCAATTACACGCATATATTTTCTGTATCGCACTGATAGCTGAATAGCTCTGTTGTATTTTGTAGCCTAAAGTCGCAACGCGTTTTGGTATCGCTTTAGAGGTAGAATACGAGCGCCTACGGCCTGATAATATGTTACCGTAAACTGTGTGTAGGTACTCGTACATTAGTGTAAATACATGCCCTTTAACAATAAAAAAAATATCCTGCTTATTCTATGTAAACTTCTACTTGTTCTCGTCATGGGATAAAAGGTTTTCCTCTAGATCCTTAAAATCTCTAAAACTAAATTAATTTAGATTTAGAGATTTTAAGGACAAACGGACAGATGGAAAAACGTTTTTATAAAAAATTAGGAATATGTAAATCTGTTTTAGTTTAGCCCACCCAAATAATATTCCAAATCACCATAAAATCACGCACAGTTGGTTGATTGTCGAGTGATTATTAAATTCTAAAAACGTCACACGTGATTCGGCCCGAGCCCGTAGTTATACGTCGATCCCTAATTGATGGCGGCGGCACTCCAGCGGGTGCTCCGCTCAGATTAATGAGAAGTGGAAGGCACCTGGAGGCACGGAAACTTAAATCCGTGAAGTAATTAAATAAGACTCGTTATTTTAATATCGTTAGTTTCACACATCTCAATTAAAAATGTTACGGGGTTTTTTATGATGAGAAAAGTCTGACACCAAATGTGACGTCAGTTGTTGTCCACACGATGTAAGTCTTTAATTCTGACACCGGGATGTGACGTCAGTTGTTGTCCACACGATGTAAGTCTTTAAGGATGGATTCGACCAAACAAGAGTAAATATTAATCTAAGAATAAATCGTCAGTTTTGATATATTTCCCATAGTGAAACTGTCAAAGTGCCAGTTATTAAGGTTTTATTCTCGGATAAAAGTTTGGTCGAATCGGGCCTAAGTAAGATGTATTTTAGTTGAATAATAATAATTATCAGTACCGCCTACACACAAGTATATTGCTCAACCCTAAATCTTTCGGCGTACCAAACTAAGCGGGCATTCTTTCCCACCAAATATCATGTCTAAACGTGCGTGCGTACCAACTGTATAACAATAGCTACGTTTCATTTCGGAACTTTGAAACTATTCGCCCTAATGTGGGTACCGAAAAAGCTAACCTTTTGGGGCCCCGGGTATCTGCAGGAAACCCCCTCCATCCCCCCTGAGACGAGGGCGTCATTAGGCAAAAAATAAACGATTTCACTTGAAAAAACTCTTATTTTATATTTCGCTTCCTTTCGAAGCAGACAAGTACATCTGATTCTGTTAATGTGGCAGAAATAAAATTCCAAGCAATCTCTGAATCCAATTCTCAATCAGATTTTAGTTCAATTGGAGGGGATAGAGTGCGGATATTTGATTGAGGGTGAATTGCATTTAATTTTCTTCCCTGTACCAACCTTATAAGACAGCCGTATCGATTTGTTTGGTCTGAAGTCTGGATGATGTTTATCTTTAGATCGCAAACTTGGATGTAATATGCCTTTAGGTTGTGCAGTTGCGGAGTTATTAATATTATATTAAGTTAGTAGTAGTTTATTCACAATTTGATGATACAATTTATGTTAATAATAACAATACAAATACGATCTTAATACAGAATTTGTTTAATGTTTAACTTTTTTAAATATCCTTGGTACCTATTGGAATTGGTTAAGTTACTTTGATTTTGTTACAAATTCAAATAAATAAACAGTCTTTTTTATGTTCAGAATTGTAAAACTGCAAATCCTTTATCACGATTTAAATTATTCCGCAAAACAATAATTTTGCACGAAAACTTTTTCCCTCAACATTTTACGTTGACCAAATTAATAAAGCGGCCTCCTGAATTCGGCAAAATAAAACACCAAAACTTGAATTCAGTGAATATTTTTATCGTGCCTATCTCGCTCATAATTCAAGATAGCCTCGCGAGTTCCGAGACAAACTGTCAACTAATTCCACAACAAAGCTTCTCGCTTAAAAATAGGTTTGTGAAAAAATGCCGCGATTTGGAACGTCGGGTTCAAGTACAAATAAAGTAGTGGTACGGTGTCCACATCGGGGCACATATATCATTTTTATCGCTCGCACTCGCCCCGCCGCTTATTCATTGCTTACCTATTGCACACGCGGTTGTGTGACGACTCGGATGCTACTACGGGTTTCAGAATTCATGCAAACGATTAGGTGTAAGCCTAGTGGTCAATAAAGACATTACAAAGCTCAGATTTTTTCTAGTAGAAATAAATTAAAAAAGTATGTTAAAATTAATAGGTTTATTTCTAAAACAAAAAAATTAATAAAAGGGCAAGAACAGTTTCACAAAAGTATTCTGTTAAGGAAAAAGAATCTAGATTTGGTTGACAGTCTAGAAATTTACCACAATAAACTAGTAGAGAGTAGGTCCACTCATAACTTGGACGTTGAAAGGTTGCAGGCTGAAATCACAAACTTGCATGACTCGCTTGCATCCATAACAGCTAAATATAATTCAGCCAGGGAACAAATTAACGAACATATCCTGGCAGCAAACAATCTCTTAGATCTAGGCAATCCTACTACGGATTTTAAATCTCTGCCAAACATAACAATGCAAAGTCAGCAACAAACTGATGGCGGCTTGCGGCCTTCAATGTCTTCAAAAACGGGACTGTTGAATGTACATAAATCAAGCAATGTAGTGTTGTTCTCAGATAGGCTAGGAGTTGGTTATGGCCCCATATTAAATAAAAAATTAGATTGTAAAATAATAAATAACTGTATGCCAGACAAACCTTACTAAACAAATTGCGACATTATGGTGTTTCGAATAAGTCACTTGATCTGCTGAACTCGTATCTCACAGGCAGAAAACAAAAAGTTTGTATTAACGGAACTGAGTCTTCTGGAGCACCTCTTACTATGGGTGTGCCGCAGGGATCAATATTGGGACCTTTGCTATTTCTTATTTACATTAATGACCTTCCTTACTTTGTAAAAGATCTGTGTGATATTGTGTTATTTGCTGATGACACATCTCTCATTTTCAAAGTTGATAGAGGTAAAGTAAATTTTGACGATATTAATAACACACTCTCACAGGTTCTACATTGGTTCACTGTTAACAACTTATTGTTAAATGCAAACAAAACTAAGTGCATTAAATTTACCTTACCTAATGTGAGGCAGGTTTCCACGCAATTAATGGTGAAGAATGAACCATTAAATAGCATAAATTCCACAACATTCCTGGGAATCACTTTAGATGCTAAACTTCAATGGGGTCCTCATATTGAAACTTTGTCAAAAAGGCTCAGTTCGGCTGCTTTTGCAGTGAGAAAGATAAGGCAATTAACTGACATTGAAACGGCAAGGCTAGTATATTTTAGCTATTTTCATAGTATAATGTCATACGGCATATTGTTGTGGGGCTCAGCCGCGGACATTGAAACTGTGTTTGTTCTGCAGAAGAGAGCAGTGCGGGCCATTTATAACCTTGGACCCCGATTTTCCTTGAAAGATTTTTTTAAGGAAATAAACATACTGACAGTAGCTTCACAGTTCATTTATGAAAACCTTTTATATGTCCGCAAAAATATAGAGCAATTCACGAAAAAGAGCGATTTGCATAACTTTAATACAAGAAACAAAAATAAACTTGCCGTTCCAAATTTCAGATTGCATAAGATTGGTAATTCATTTATGGGAAAATGTATTAAATTCTTTAATAAATTACCACAAACTGTTGTAGAACTACCCATTCATAAATTCAAAGCACATATTAAAAGTACCTTAATGAAAAAGGGCTACTATAAAGTCGATGATTATTTAAAAGATAAAAATGTTTGGGATACGTTACTGCCTAGCTCGCTTAAATATTTATAACTTTGTACATTTTAAAGCATGTAAACCTTTGAAAAAGAGGCTGACAATAGTGACCGAGTTTCTTGCGCTGCTTCTTCTCAGCACTGGCCCATTTATTGTCCTGAAGCAGTGGTAGGGTTAATACTGGGACGTGTAAAAGTGCTTTTTTTAAGCCTATTTACAGAAATAAATGAGTTTTAATGAGTTTTAGTTTTTAGATGCGTCCCAACACTGACTTAAAAATAACTATAATCATGATAATTAGTTCTTCGAGTTCGTGGGTTCATACACTAGATTATTTTTAGTCCTCTGAATGGCGAGGTAATTTTCCGGATTTTATGCCATAACGAGATCTCAAGAATCGATTTTCGAGTGACGAAAGATTAATAACTTGAAAAAATCGACTGCCTAAGGCTGGAAGGTTCGATTTTTTCAAGTTAATTACAATTAGTTTGAGTAGCAACTCTAAATGCTAATAACGAAAGATTTGTATGCGCTACGAATACTGTAGCAGTACTGCGCTGTAGCTACGACGGGCTACGACGTAGCTTCGTAGTACTACAATACTTTCCTTTACTACGAAAATTTAACCAAAAACTTATGACATTGTAGAATTGGAACACATAATCATCCAACGACGACGTCATAACGACGTAAAAATACAAGGCAGTTTATAACAAAAGCAATATTTTTGTTCGAAGCTACGATTTCCATTCCGCATCAACCATTCGTAGCAATTGGAGCTGTAAAGTTCATTTTCTGTATTGTCTGTTTCATCATTTGTATTTTGAATATGTATTGGAAAACAGAAAAAGCTTAATTAAATCGAAAACGTTAGTTATTCTCTTATGAGTGTTTATTCCGTTCTGAGCGAATTATTTTCGAGTCTGCTAATACGTCACGGTGAACTATCTCTACCAAAATCTCTCTCTATTTTTCACATTATCTTTTTCATTCCTGCTCAGCATTTCTTAGCGTAAATAATTAACTACACTACGTTTCACCTTGATACAACGTTGCATGAGCGTTCTATAATAACGTTACGTATAATTTTATTTTGTATACGATACAAATAACTAACATAAGACGCAGGTCTGTTAAGCTTCGTGTTCAATTCTAAACCAATAGTAACGTGTATTGCGAGCTCAAGTGCGGCCATATTCCTTTTTTTACAAACGCCGTTTAGTCAACTATGTATTGAAGATGAATGTTTATCGGTTCGCTATTTGTTCTGAAAAAGTTTACAGCACTGATTTATAGATCGGAACTGACTGTGTTAATATACAGCTAAGATTTTTATTTCCATGTATGGCTATTTGTATGAAATCTTCCAAATTGTAAAGCGTGTTTCCAAATGCATCCCAAATCCAAACAAAAAACATTAAAAATTCAAGTAAAAGTTTCATGTTATTTAACGCCCGTATTCACAAACCTTACTATGAGGTCTCACAAGTGCGCGTAGACGCACAGGGTGATACATGAACCAATCACAGAGCTCTATTCAACGCTGTGCGTTTTGCTGCTTCACTTAAGCAAGGATCGTTTGTGAATACGGGCGTAAATTTCAAATAAACAAAAAATAATACAATATAAAGAATTGTTTACAATTTACAATTTATTATTCCAAATGCATCGCATATTTGTCCGAATTTGACCAACGTTTCACAACATTTCGTGGTATTCTACAGTCCTGTAATTCACATATCACAATTTGCACAATAACTAATTGCGATTTCAGCATTCGTGCGTTCCACAATCAAACACAAACAAATTCGAGTGCTGGAAAGCCGCATACACACTACTGCATTCGATTGTAACAATGTAGAAATTAATATCGCATTAGGTTTTCACATAGAATTAACATATAAAAAATACAAATTCTAAAATGGTAAAATTTCGGTGCTATCAAGTAATCTCTTCCAGACAACCCCCGGGAGAGGACCGTTATTTTTAAATAGTAAAGAGAAATTAAAAATAAAATTGATTTCTTTCATCATTATTTATCCACCTTTAAAACTAATGAGATCAAAATCCTTCCTTTTTCCTTTGAAATAATAATATTTAAGACTGATTCGAGACGAAATTTTTCTCTTTAACTTTAGTTTTGGATCATCATTATCCGACAGAAAAGCGGTTTCAATTATCCTTTAAGAAAAGAACGTCACAATAAGACCTAGCAAACACTCCTCCAGGTCACATTCACCTTACACCCGCGGCTCTGTATTCACGCCTCCACTCATACATATGTAGGTAAATCCAAAGCGTGAACTATTTAATCAACTCATGAATATATGCATTTGCCAAAATTCTGCTAGTGCCAGTCCATCAGCTGAGCCTTATCGACGACGACGCTTATCATCAACAGGTCCTACTGCCGGCTCGTGTGGTGTTATCTCTTGCTACAAATAGTCACGACTTCCCCATCCCAAATACGTCGTAACCTCCACCGTAAACTCATGCCAAACTCAGCCGTATTTGAAGGTAGAGATGGTCGTGAATGGCGTGTAAGAAAAGTAACAACCCGGTGCATAATCAGGGATAAACGCATTGTCACAGTGTATTACGGGGCCAGTCGCCTAATGCGCCTAATTCACGGCAATGTAGACAAGTCGTCTGCAGCCATGTCGGTTATTATTTCAATTTGAATGGATTCCTCTACGTCTTATTTAAGCTCTAGCTCTAATGCACGTTTTGTTGATTTATCATTTAAGTAGGCTTGAAACTTTTCTTAACTTTGTTCTAATATTTCAATAGCACAAGTTTTTGTGATCATATTCTTTGAAATGACAAAAGAACAAGCAATAAATATTTTCTGTCACGCTTAGTGAATAATGTTATATTCATTGAACTGAAAATAGAATTTCTAGTTACTGTTATTTTAAAAACCATGCCTGTGATTTCATTACTGTGAACTGTAGAGTTGTTTACAAACTTCTATGTTTACATCTAAATAAGTTGTTTACGCTAATTACGCTGTCGCCCAGTATGAAGATCGCTGACTTGCTGCCCTACATTAGTGCAATGGTCCGAAGTGCAATTAGTGAAAGTGACGTCAATCGACATTTTTCCTAAAAACTGTAGTTCATTATTTTATCATTCCATAATCATACTTCGATTAGGTGTCATCTTGTTTTAATTATAAGTATTTCATGTAATTTTCTAATTTCTAATTAAATCTTTTATAAGTATATTCGGTTTTTTTTCGATCCTCCGATCGCAGCTAACGTATTTGGCGCAGTCGGTAGGATACTCGCGGGCCGGTTCGCGAGAGTAGATCTTTCTAAATCGCGTCGCGAGTCGCCCGGGAAGCTGTCAAGATTCCATCAACGAGTATCCTGAATCTACGGACCTGCTGCAGACCAGGAGGAGAATCCAGAACTCGATTCACGGAGAGAACCAGAATGAAATATATGTGAGTACACTTGAATTGATCTCGTGTTGCTTTCCTTTTGTCATAGTGTTTTAGATCCTTATATTATCCTTTGTGTGTTAATCTTACAACTTCAAGATTTATCACCCTAGAGCCAATAGTCTCCGCGAGTCTGAATCCCGTCAGGCTCGCCAGTGTCAATTAGATAATAGTAGAAATATAGATTTAAATCAAAGTTTAAATAACTCGTTTGACGAAATGTCTCACGAACCAGACACGATATTCAAGGCCCTCCGCCTAGTCCCGGATTTCGATGGGAATCCCAACGTTCTGACAAGGTTCATTAACGTTTGCGATCAGTTAGCAGTAAAATATTTGAGTAACGCCCCAGGCAGTGAGTTTTCCAATCTTTGCTTAATAAATGGCATATTGAATAAAATAACAGGACCCGCTGCATGCACAATCAATTCCAACGGGATACCTGATAGTTGGTTAGGTATTCGTACTGCCCTTATCAATAACTTTTCCGATCAACGTGACGAAACGGCTCTGTACAATGACCTCTCTTTAGCCACTCAAAGTAACAAGACGCCGCAAGAATTTTACGATCATTGCCAAACTTTATTCAGTACGATAATGACTTACGTGACTTTACACGAGACAGTACCTACGACTGTACAGGCTAAAAGGGATCTTTATAAAAAGGTCACCATGCAGGCATACGTTCGTGGACTCAAAGAGCCCCTGGGATCCCGTATACGCTGTATGCGCCCTCCTACAATAGAGAAAGCCCTGGAATACGTCCAGGAGGAACTCAATATAATGTATCTCCAACAACGTAACGAACCCAATAAGATTCATGCCACCCCTAAAGTAGCAACACAACCCCTGCCTTCATTTGCTCCGCCACCACGGCATAATCTCCCGATGCCAGTGCCCAACTGGCCTGTTCCCGTAGGACAACAGCCCATGAGGCCTCCGCCTCAACCCTTCAAACTCCCAGCACCAGGCGCACCTAACATGCGTATCCCAACGAATACTCAGAGGATGTTTAGTGCTCCACCTCCTAATTACAACCCCCGCAGTAATATGTTTCGCCTTCCACCCCGAAACAATCAACCACAGTTTCAAGCCCCTCAACCTATGAGTGGTGTCCAACGTTTCACCCCAAGGACACTGCCGCATTCCCAAATGTTGACTGGACATGACTGGACTAAGTCAGGGAACCCACCTCCAACAAACTATTTTAAAAGCCGAGAAATGAATTTGAACGAATGTTTGACAAACGACGACGGCTACTCATATTACAATAACTACGACCTTTATCATGACCCAGTTTACAATTACTATTGCGATTATTATACTAGCGATTTACCCGAGTCTACTCCCGAATTAATTTATTATAATTCGACTGACGAATACCAGACGACTGATGAAAATCAACCACAGCCAAGTACTAGCCATGCTGAGCAGGATTTTCAGGAGATTACGACATTAAAAAAGCAAAGATAGAAGTTAATCTTCAAACACAGAGGCAACTTCCGTACATTCAAATAGCTCATCCTCCTCTTAAACTATTAATAGACACAGGTGCAAACCAATCCTTCATAAGTCCCGAAGCTGTTCAGCAATACTTTGCTAATTATCCCTTAAACTTTGATCCGTTTGAAGTGACAAACATACACGCAACTAGTAGAAATAATTACTCTATAACGTTGCCGTGTTTTCCTGAGTTTTTTGATAAAGATAATATGAAGCTATTTGTGTATCGGTTTCACGATTACTTCGACGGTCTTATCGGCCTAGATTTATTAAGTAAATGGGAAGCTCGAATAGATCTAAAAGAAAGCCAACTTTTGACCCGTTTTGCCTCAAACCCTATTCATATGTACAATTCACGGAACGTGAACCTTTACGAGGATATTATTCCAGCAATGTCCTCTAAAATAATTAAGGTTCCCTTAGATTTGGCTAACGGCGAAGCACTCATCCCGGAACAAATAATTTGTAACTGCATCATTCACGAGTGCCTTACAACCGTCTCTAATAACCGTGGCTACTTAGAAATAGAAAACACCACGGCGAACGATATAATATTCTCACTTGATAGCCCCGCGCACGCTGAATTATTTAATATCGAGTGCACTCGCACTCAACAACCAACGTCGCGCGCTGATGACGTCATTTCGCGCTTACGTACCGAGCATTTGAACGAAGAGGAAAAAGCTAACTTAATTACTCTTTGCTCTCGCTACGCGGACGTTTTTTATATTGACGGTGAGCAATTAACATTCACAAATAAGATTAAACACCGGATCAGGACCACCGACGAGGTCCCTGTGCACGCTAAGAACTATCGATATCCTTTTGTTCATCGAGAGGAAGTTAAGACTCAGATAGGAAAGATGTTGGAACAGGGCATCATCAGACCCTCCGACTCAGCCTGGAGCTCACCCATCTGGGTGGTGCCCAAGAAAATAGATGCGTCCGGCAAACAGAAATGGCGACTCGTGGTTGACTTTCGCAAACTGAACGAAAAGACAATTGACGACAAATATCCCATACCCAACATCAATGACGTCTTGGACAAGCTAGGGAAATGCCAGTATTTCACCACACTTGACCTGGCCAGCGGCTTCTACCAAGTGGAGATGGATCCCCAGGATATTTCTAAAACGGCCTTCAATGTCGAGCATGGACATTTTGAATTCCTTCGAATGCCCATGGGACTTAAAAATTCTCCATCCACATTCCAGCGAGTGATGGATAACGTCCTCAGAGGCCTCCAAAACGATATTTGCTTAGTGTATCTCGATGACATAATTGTGTATAGCACATCCCTCCAGGAACACATGGTAAACCTGGAAAAAGTATTTCAAAGACTTCGAGAGTCCAACTTTAAAATTCAGATGGACAAATCGGAGTTCTTGAAGCTTGAAACAGCTTACCTTGGCCATGTAATCAGCAGGGACGGTGTTAAACCAAACCCTGACAAGATCTCCGCTATACAAAAATATCCAATCCCGAAAACCACTAAGGAAATTAAACAATTCCTTGGACTTCTCGGTTACTACCGAAAATTCATTCCCGATTTTGCACGTACCACCAAGCCTCTGACTCAATGTCTAAAAAAGGGTAGAAAAATACTACTCACTCCCGAATACGTAAACTGCTTTGAGAAATGCAAGACCCTTCTCACCAATGATCCCATTCTTCAATATCCTGACTTTACTAAAGAGTTCAACCTTACAACAGACGCTTCAAACGTGGCTATTGGAGCCATATTATCCCAAGGTCCTATAGGATCTGATAAACCTGTGTGCTACGCTTCTCGAACACTAAATGATAGCGAAATTAACTATAGCACAATCGAGAAAGAACTCTTGGCCATAGTGTGGGCTACGAAATATTTTAGGCCCTACCTATTTGGTAGAAAATTTAGGATACTGACTGACCACAAGCCTCTTGAGTGGATGATGAATTTAAAAGAACCAAATTCACGTCTTACTAGATGGCGACTGAGACTGAGCGAATACGACTTCACAGTGCAATACAAGAAAGGCAAAATTAACACCAATGCCGATGCTTTGTCTCGAATAGAAATTCATCTAGGCGATACTAGATCATTAATGGAAGAAATTGAAGAACTTAATTCCCTATTAGGCAACCCGACCGAGATAGCCCTCTCTAAACCTAACTCTTCCACTGAGACTGTACATACTAGCCACGAACACCCGATACTAGAAATCCCGATAACTGACGAACCCCTGAATAAATTCAACAGGCAAATACATCTCACTATAGTTAATGATGTTAAACGAAAACCCACTGTGACCAAACCATTTGACACACACACACGAACAAGTATACAGCTATCGGAAACAAACTTGGAAGAGGACTTAGTAAATGCTATTAAGGAATACGTCAACCCCAAAGTTAAGACAGGACTTCTCATTAGCCCCGCTCTCGCAATGTACTCCATTATCCCCATAATACAGGACAAATTTAAGGGCTCTTCAATGAACCTAGTACTAACTAAATCAGAAATAGAAAATGTCAAGGAATATCTCCGCCAGCAGGAGATAATTCGTCACTATCATGATGGCAAAACTAACCATCGTGGCATCAATGAATGTTATTTGTCCTTATCCCGAAAATATTACTGGCCCAAGATGAAGGACCAAATCACTAAATTTATTAACGAATGTACCATCTGTGGTCAAGGCAAATACGACCGAAATCCTATTAGACCTCAATTTAATCTTGTGCCTCCTGCAACTAAACCCTTTGAAATAGTTCATATGGACCTGTTCACCGTACAAAGTGAGAAATATGTCACCTTTATAGATGTCTTTACTAAATACGGTCAAGCATACCATTTGCGTGACGGTACTGCCCTCAGTATACTACAGGCTTTATTGCAATATTGTACTCACCACGGAGTGCCCGTGACGTTAGTAACTGATAATGGTACTGAATTCACCAATCAGTTATTCTTAGAATTTACTAGACTGCACAAGATCAACCACCATAGAATCCTAGCCCATTCCCCTAACGATAATGGTAACATTGAGAGATTTCACCTGACTCTCCTAGAACATCTAAGACTCCTGAAACTACAGCACAAGGACGAACCCGTTGTGAACCTTTTGCCATATGCGCTTATAGCTTACAATTCTTCCATACATAGTTTCACAAAATGCAGACCATTTGACTTACTTACTGGACATTTTGACGCTAGAGACTGTCTAAATATCGACATAACTGAGCACCTTTTACAGCAATACCTTCAGAATCATAGGGATCGAATGAAGATAGTTTACGATATAGTTAACAACAAATCCCTAGTAGACAGAACAGCCATTATAGAGAACAGAAATAAAAACCGGGAACCTGAAGTACAATATGCTCCCGAGCAACAAATTTTTATTAAAAATCCTTTAGCTGAACGTCAAAAGGTAGCCCCTCGCTACACTCAGGATACAGTATTAGCAGATTTGCCCATTCATATTTACACATCAAAAAAACGCGGTCCCATAGCTAAAAACCGCTTGAAACGTATCCCTAAAACAGCTAATTTGTTACAGGATACTACTAGGAATGATCCTTCGGATCACTCGGTCTCAAGAGATAAAACTTGAGAGCTTGGCTGACGGACCAGGACTACTACCCCACAAACTTGGACCCATGAGATTGACTACTCACCATCATACATTTATACAATATGTTCAACTTGACCTCATCCAAGAAAAAGTCGACTCCCTACAAACCCAACTGACGAGTTACAAGTCCCGACTTATTAACGATACACACTTACTTTATGAGACTCAAATTGACTATTTAACTGAGAAGCTTGGCAAAGTATCAGTACAATTAAAATCATTAGAACCCAACCGCGTTAAAAGAGGTATTGTAGATGGCCTTGGATCCGTTATAAAAAGCATAACTGGTAATCTGGACCATTCTGATGCAATAAAATACAATAAAGCCATTAATCTTCTTAAAAGTAACCAAGATAAAATTGTCTCGGAACTTAATAATCATATTAGCATTAATAAGGAATGGATATCCGAACATGACAAAATTTTGACACAAATTGTAGATAACCAGAATAAAATTAATACAACTATTGAATTAATATTGAAAAGCAATGTATACAACGAAAATAGTTTAGTTAAATATGCCAGACTTGCTCAACTCTTAATTATAATAAGCGAAAACGTTGAAGACCTTGCTCAGGAACTAATTAGGTTAGAAAATAGTTTAGCTTTTATCCGTGCATCAAGCACACACCACTCTATGATCGATGTGGACACTCTTAGATCTATGATAATTAAACTTAAGAATATCTATGGAAATGAACAAGTATTAAATCTTGAACTTAGGCAATATTATGATGTCATTAAACCAGGCTCATACTATACCGATAATCAGATAGTTTTCATATATAAATTCCCAATAGTATCCAGGGAAACATATAGCTTCTATCATCTATCCATAGTCCCTAATAGAAATAATCAGGCCCTAATCCCGACCTATCCTTTCCTAGCAACAAACGAGATTTCATTCATGTACATAGAGACAGAATGTCCGAAGCTCAGCAACTGGTATCTCTGTGGAGACGCTACTCACCACCAGCTACGCAGCAAACCTGATTGCATCAACGAGCTCATCGTCAACCAGATCCTGAAAGAAAATTGCGAATTCTCTACGGTCACCCTGAAGAAAGAAGCCATGGAAAAGTTGGACGACCAACACTACGTCTTATCTTTTCCACAACCCAGCAAAGTCCAACTCCTCTGCGGGAGACGAGACTACACCACACTTCAAGGAAGCTACCTCATTACGATTCCCGTTGGCTGTCATCTTAAAACTACAGAGTTCACCATCACCAATGACAACGACGAAATAAGAGGACAACCTCTGAAGCTGACAGAAATCCCATCTGACACAGAGAAGCAAATCAGGATAGCATCCCACATCAACTTGAACTCCATTGACCTGCAGGGACTACACAGACTCCAGGACAAGATCACTATGGAAGCCCCGATCAATATCACCGACATCCCACTCGACGTATATCACACAACCATCCCATTTTATGTGATACTGCTTGCATCGAGTATACTTGCAATCTTCATCGCATACCGGCGCTTCAACAAGAAAAGGAAAGATAGCCAGACTAAAAAGAAGGAAGAGCATCCAGCACCTTCCGGAGATCAGCAACATCATGACGCGATCCCGGCAACATTTTCACTCAACGTGATAAAATAGTTGCCGTTCTAAGGGGGGAGGAATTACGCTGTCGCCCAGTATGAAGATCGCTGACTTGCTGCCCTACATTAGTGCAATGGTCCGAAGTGCAATTAGTGAAAGTGACGTCAATCGACATTTTTCCTAAAAACTGTAGTTCATTATTTTATCATTCCATAATCATACTTCGATTAGGTCTCATCTTGTTTTAATTATAAGTATTTCATGTAATTTTCTAATTTCTAATTAAATCTTTTATAAGTATATTCGGTTTTTTTTCGATCCTCCGATCGCAGCTAACGTATTTCGCTGAAGCCGTGCGCTAAAGCTGCACTTTCAAAAAATGTAAACACGTTTTCAATACTTTTTCAACAACAGATAATTTTAAATATCTCTTGGCAATATAATCCTATATATAATATATATAATAATATACATATAATCTATACTTATAATAAATCTGTAGAGAGGTCAATTCTGTACATGAAATATATTTTCAAAATAACTATCAGGGGGTGATTAGTGATCGATACTGATGCCAAAAATGCAATCAGTAAAATTTTTGTCTGTCTGTCTGTCTGTCTGTCTGTCTGTCTGTCTGTCTGTATGTTCCTTATAGAAACAAAAACTACTCGACGGATTTTAACGAAACTTGGTACAATTATTCTTCATACTCCTGGGCAGGTTATAGGATACTTAGGAATTCCCACGGGAACGGGAATTAGCGGGAAAATCCTTTTGTATGAAAAATCTAAACCGCTTAAGTTAGACGCTTGAAATTTGGCATGCAGGTACCTTAGTAAACTTAAAGCTTAGTTACAACAGGATATTGCAGAATTCACACGGGAACGGGAGTTAGTGGGAAAAAACATTTGTATGAAAAAATCTAAACCACGTAAGATAGACCCTTGAAATTTGGCATGAAGGTACCTTAGTAAACTTAAAGCTTAGTTACAACAGGATATTGCAAAATTCCCACGGGAACGGGAGTTAGCGGGAAAAAAAATGTAATGTAAGATAGATGAAGGGGGGGGTAAAACGAGATCCACGCGTACGAAGTCGCGGGCGGCCGCTAGTATAATAATATAATAACTATCAGCATGGTTTAATATAAAAAAAAACTTCTGTTAAAAGCTCAGTATAAGTAAAAGACTAATGACTCGTACATACTTGTCATAAAATCGATCCCAGATGCACACAGCCACAGTCCGTTTCAGCTACATTGTAAAGTGCCACGTTGCCGTTTATGTACATTTAATTACTGTACAATATGTTACGTTTATTGGCATGGGTTACGAGGATCGTCTTTGACAAATGGCCTCAGTATATCACCAATACGTCACACACAACCTAATAGATATTTCCTTGATGTAATAGTTCGTGACGGACAGGTAATAAAAGGTCGCCAATGCCCCTGGAACATGTTATATTATTTATTTCTTATTAGTGACAACATTTATTAGTTTGTGTTATGGATGTAATAACGGTTGTGAGATTACGCGCGTTAGTTTAATTGAAAGAGTCTCAGAACTACAAATGTGTACACCAATACAATTTATAATTTTTATAATTTAGAATTAGAACGTAATATTACGTATAACTTAACAGTAAATATTATACAACCTTACCTTATGCCTAACCTGACAACCTGAACAGAACTGAACAGAATTTATTGGTCGGCAGTGTTTATTTGACAAACAAATCAGTGCTTTAAATAACATTAACAATTTGGGTAACGTTATCTTTATACAAAGAAAACGAAAAATGTGTGATTGGTAGTGTTAACATATTTGATTTATTACCAAACAACAGATATCTTTGTATCGATAACAGATTAATTTTATAAAACACTACAATACCTATAGGGTGACGTTATTACGTCTTCCAGCACCATCAGCTAATTTGAGATTTAACTAACGCAAATCAAAATGACGTATTTTTGCCGCTCCATATCTGTAAAAGTAATAAGTACTGTACCGTACAAATTGCTGGCCTTTGTTTAATCAATGTTTTCGTTCTGACAAGTCCTCATGGCCCAGTACTGACTGTTATTGCGCGCTGTACAAGTTGCCGCGTCACGTTGATATGTGAAGTTTTATTTTTGCTACAGAAATTAATACTGTGTGATACAAAAACTTTTTTGAAAAATGTTCACCGAACCTTAAATATTGTAAATCGCTCCCCTGCTGGACCAATGATCCCAAGAAGATGGCTGACAATGTAAGCAAAAGCGAGAGATCATAGTACCTATAGTTACCTGATGGCGCTTCATGGGGGATGTAATACGTCTAACAGTAAATAATCGTATACATTGTGACGCTTCATGGGAGAGGTAATACGTCCTATAGAGAACCCCCATAAGCAGAATGACATGAATCGTTTTCATGTTTTCTTATTTGATAAAGGCAAACTAGTTCAATGAGGTTAACGTGATTTATTTTCTAATACTTCAAGTAATGGTACGCGTCGTCGTTTCAGCCGAAAGACGTATCCAGACACCTCCCGCGACCTTCACCAGATCGTCGGTCCACCAAGTGGGAGGCCTGCCCACGCTACGTCTCCCAGCTCGTGGTCGCCACTCAAGAACTTTCCTGCCCCAGCGGCCATCAGCTTTACGACCTATGTGCCCCGCCTACAGCCACTTGATTTTAGCGATTCTGCGGGCTATGTCAGTCACTTTGGTTCTCCTACGGATCTCCTCATTTCTGATTCGATCACGCAGGGAAACTCCGAACATAGCACGCTCCATGGTGCGCAATGGTACGCATCATGGGTTAAATACATTTTCAGCGATGCTAACAATGTATTCAGTGGATCATTGTGCTCTACATTTTCTACCTAAATGATATGATAGTAATTGTTTATTATTTATGTATAAACACAAAGTTCATATAATTTAGATCTATTTATTTACCCAACTTAAAGTGTATGATAATAATAATCAAATCACATTGTTTTGTTATGCACCAAAGTAATTAGGGTAATCGTAACTAATCGCGTTTGTGATAACACAGGCATTGTTTGTGATAATTGTCTACGTTAAGCCGTGTTCTAGAGTGTGACTATTGTGCAATTATATTCAACGTACACAGAGTATTTTTCTATGAAAATAATTTTCATGTGTGTTTTACGTTATCTAATCACTTTAGTACAAGCTCTGCTTTGTTTGTGGCTAGTTAATTAGTGTAACATAATTGGAAATTAGAACAATAATTGTAATTTTTAATTGTCTCCACTGCATCGTATGTATGCGCTTTTAATAGGAGTTCCAATTTTGTTTGATTTAAATCGAAGGAAAACAACAATTTACGTGTTCAACGATGTTTCAATTTGGATTTTCAATTTCGGACAGCCAAATATTAGTTCACGTGCAAACTATACCAAAGTATAGCTGAACTTTAACTGAAACTGTTACTAGGTGCCATTTTCTAAGTCGAGGGTTAACTGGCGAGCACTTAGCCCACAATGTAGGGTTTCAATTGAAGGGGCTGCAACAATTTACGCGTTCGACAGAGGTTTTAATTGCGCTCAGCAATGGCCGAGCCGTTATAGCGCGTAAACCCCCGACAACATGGCATCCGTAAAACGCTCGCTTTATGATTATTTGCTCAACAGGTAGCTAGTAGAAGATACGTCCGAGTCAGGTACGCTCAAGTACTTCGCAAGTACGTGTGAGTCATATAAAGTGGAAGTTGATAAACATAATTCAGGGCTGAGTACTTACTGCGAACGATTCCACTTCAATCTAAATTGGCAGGACTTTCTAGAGACCCACTATCAAAATTCTAAATCGATCTCGCCAGAAATTGAATAAATAAACAGTAATAACGAGTCGATTATATCCATTTAACTTTTTGCCTGCAATGTTAGTTATTTCAAACATTATTTGCACATGTAAAAACATCGTGTCAGTGATACTACGTACTCCTTGGACCCGTGTTCCGTACGCTAATCGACCTACTGTCAAACGCACATGCCCTTTCCGAACGATCGCCCAGAATGCGCCACACGCTTTACATTTAACTGGACCAATCGAATATAAGCCTTAAACATGACGGGTAGCGTCGTATTTCTACTGGCAGCTAGTTGGTTAGAGATACGGAAAGTTTTATATTTGAGGCACTCGAAAACCGAGTCTACGGTAAAGGTTGTAAGAGCGTCTTGTGGAAAGGCACGGAGCCACCAAAATGAATGTAGTGTCCACTGCGTATCGATTTCAGACGTCGTAAATGGCAGTGGGTATAAAAAATTAGGTGAGGTATTTTTATGGCACGTATTATGATTTGCAGGGTAGATGCATGGGCGTTATGAGGTAAAACTGCCATCTTTACAGCTTTCTTTATTTGGTTTTGAGCAGTTTCGAAATAATATTGCAGCACGGGATTGAAAGGTTGGGGGCTTTTATATTTTACTAGCCGTTATAAAATGTACAATTTTCAATAAAATCAAATTTTATTGAGGTAACGGGCTTTATTATTTTCTGAACATAACTTTTGCGAGTGAAAAACGATAGTATTGCCTTGTCATAAATCCAGATTAATATTATACACGTATGCAAAAGAACTAACTCTCTACGTTTATTACATATAAACAGCGGAAGAAAGAGTAGATGACCTTACTAAGTATTTGTTGCAAAAATGGATCAAAAAGGGGGTGAATTAGGGATAGGTGCCATATTTCATAGCCATACTCACTTGTTTTTATCAACCAATAATTGATCGGGAAATCGCATCAAAGTTTTCAGAGTGACCGTTACAACCTACAAAGAATGTTTTATGTTCACAGCTTCAAATTACACAGGGTATAATTTAGCATTAAGTTGTAGGCCAGCACACAACAGAGACTGTAACTTACGCCGCTAATAATATCGTGAAGGTAAACGAGCGTGCATCTTGGTGTTAGCCCACAAATATATTAGCTATTAACTGCACCCTGTTACATTATATTTTATACAGACGTACTACCCACAAAACGTAGGTGCGCCATAAATACGGAAAAGAGCGTGTAAGATACAATAAAAGTGAGTTATTAGCAGCAAACATATTTGTGCGCAGTCGTATCTCACTCTATGCCGCGTACTCTATGTTTTTTCGCGGGTTTATCATGGAAAAAATACCCTTGTAAAATTTTAGGGGGACGGGAAAGGGTGAGATAGTATGGAGACACCCACATAGATGGGCCAGGCTGATACTTTGAATGTCGAGGCTAGCGAAAATTTGTTTAATGTTTGCAAATTTTCAATTGGAATAATATTTTTAATAACTTCTTCCTCAATTTACTTTTGGTAAATTAGAAAGGGTCATCCAACTAAGGATCAGCTGTCAGGACTAAATGACCTAATGACGATGACTCCCAACGTTTAGAAATTGATGATTTAAAAACCTTTTCCAATGAACTCACTTTTAAGTCGCCTTTCTTTCGAATGGAAATGTTTATGAAAATAGAGGATATCCAGATTAGTGTACAAATTACTTATACCTTTTTAGGTTTAAGAGACTTTTCCCGAATCTTCAGTGCCTCTTTATTAAATTACAAAAATATCTTGTAACTTACACAACCATTGCTTTCATCTTACACTTTTTAAAACTAAGCGATAATAGAAAAGTGTCGACCAAATGTGTTATCAGGGGATATAGATTATTCGAGCACAGGCTGAAACTCAGACAGGGCATGTTCATTTACATGTTAATGGCACGCGTGCGGTGTCTAAGGACGATGCAAGCTCGTTGAGAACCTACGCAGACGTGCGCAACATTTTAAGTTTGATCACTTTTTAACTTGATTTTTTTTATCAAGTCAGTTGGTCACTTGGCCGTAACCTAACGTGACGTAAGCTAACCAGCTGCGTAAGTTTGATTCCCACCTTAGGCAAATAGTTTTTTTTCAAGTTAATTAAAATTCAACTGCGTAAGTGTAAAGAGCACGAGCTTTTTACCGATCAATTAAAGTTTGTGGATGTACCTAGATAATATGGTTGTGTTAATAACATTGGTATGATATTAAAATCTAAGTTTGTACCATAATTTATTAAATTGATTATTTTAGTATGATACAATGTGGTTCAGCATGTTGATCTAAGAAACTTGCTATAGGTACCTATTCGATGAGTGAGCGGTGATAGCCGCTCAATGATTGCGTTAAAAATAATTATTTATCAATCGAGCCCTGCCAACCGTTGGCGACCCGCGCCAGCGATAGTGCACACGTGTCTCGCCGGAGCACTCTTTGTCTCGCCGGGATTATTCCGTGGTAATTGCTCGGCCGGCTTTTTAAATGACTTTCTTATATCCGATATTATACTTTTTTCTCTTGTTTTTCTTATGATCTCATTACATTTTCTGATTCATATTAAATATAAGTTTTCGAAATCGTTGCATTTCAGATGGTAGTACCAATTTTATTCGTGCGAGTAAACCGATTATGGGTACTGTCCACGACGGTATTAAAATCTCTAAGCTATTTCGATATCGGTAAGGACCTTCATAAAACGATTTTAAGAAATTTTAAAGCGAAATGTATTTGTATTAAACTTACCTACTTACTTTTAACATGATAAATGTAACTTACGGCTTTAGTGTACAAACACATACATTAATTTCAACAAAAATACTAACAGCTCTATCTCTACATTAAGATCTATATTGAATTATTATTAAAATGTATATTGAATCCAATAATTCCTACGCACTGCGTAGTCATAAAGACATAACAATAAGCCAGCTGGTAAGTATATAACGCTGTTATTGCCTTGCCTAATATAAATCGAACCTATTGCGTATTGATGGCATATAAATGGAGCAAGTTTGTGAAGTTTGCACGTTTATTTATAATAATTACTCGAAGGTATTCGCCCACGTTGCCTCTATGTGGGGGACTACAGAATTCAACCAGAACAATCCACCATACCAGAATCACATTGGAATCTACATCTAAGACCCATACGTTTAGGGTTTAAATCAGGTTCCATAATATTTTGTGGTGAAATAAAGCCGCTATCTGTACGCGTTCATTAATTATTGGGGTGATATGGATTGGGGTATCTAAGTCTAACAGTCTGAAAACAAAATTTATGAAGCAGCGGTGAATTTGTGAAAACTGCACTTGTAATACTTTTGATAGCTTTTAACTATAATGCTGTTTGAACTCTACCAGTCTAACTTTGATTCATATGGGAGGTGGAAAATCTGAGTAGTTGGTTAACAAAAGAAACTATGTAAGCCAGGAAAGTAAATTGGCTAGGCTTCTAATTTAAGTATCTCAACTATTCCAAGAATTAACAGCATCCGTCTGCATCTGGATTCAAACCCGGCGTTGTACTTGATACGTGACATGACCACAATATTGTCAGCAAACCGAAGCTGAGTGATGTATTCGCCATTGAAAGGTTATGCCGAATCCTTTCCATTCAAGGAGCTTGAAAGCGTCTTCCAATGCAGCGGTCAACGGTTTCGGAGATATAACATCTCCCTACCTCACGCCTCGCTGCAGAGGTATCATCCTCGTACTTTGCTCCTATACTTGGACCGACATGGTAGCGTTTCTGTACAGGCATTTTAGCACCTCGATATACCGATAGTCGGAGAGACTGCAGCACTGCTTAAGTCTCGATCGAATCAAAGGCCTTCTCATAGTCCAAGAAGTGCACCAACACGCTTCTATCCCATGCCTCTGGCGTTGTGCCCTGGAGTAAGACGGAGTTAAAGAGTCTCTGAACGAGTCTCGGAAGCATCAATGACTAGTTCTTTTAGTTGGTGATATGTATTTGATGCCTCCGACTGCATTTGCAAACACTAGGTTGTCTTCTTTCTATCTTTTCTGTTTATTTTTGTAATATTCGAATATTCGAATACATGTTAATTTACTATTCGAATACTAATTTGAAATGAAAATTCGAATATTCGATTGCAACCCCTATACGTGAACCACCATGCCAGGTGGCCATCATAGTGATTTATATCATCATACTAACATTTAACTACCACTAAAAACACGAAATAAATACGTATTGAAAATTACTCAGCTTTTACAGGTTATGTTTTAATTTTTATAGGCAGGCGAGCTCCTACACAGGGGTCGCAGTAGCATAGTCCGGATGAAGTTAATACTGTAGTGTCCTTTGTCCTTTGTTGACAACATAAACTACTAAATCTGACTGACCACAGCATAACCTAATGCGGCATTATCAGAGTTAATTAACAAAAGCCTCGTCAACGGTGTTCTTGCAAATCCCGCGTAGGTGGAAGTTCACGTGAACCAATGGCGGGTGCATGATAACCCGATTAGCAAACCGACGACTGAAAGGGTATTACAAATAGGTCATGGGGACATTCGCTGTTTAAGCTAGGGCTGCCGATTATTCGATTATGCATGTAATAAATAATGGCAACAAATGAACAAAAAATAATAATTTACAATCATATTTCAACGCTATCCTGGAATTTACCCGTCATTATCTATAAGATGTATCTTTTATCTAATAACTTTTCATTACAAAAATAAATAAATTAAAAATTTCTTATTAAGCTACGAGTAGGATTGATAAGACGTTCTGTATCTTTATTAGTTTGGTGTCCTGTTTTTAGTTCGTAAAAGTACACTCGACACGTACTTCCAGCGGCAAAATTTGCACTATAGAAATGATGCTATAATAAAAGTTGTAAATAGGTATTGTACCACAAAATATCTAATAGGCAACCCTAATAAAATAGTCGTAAGAGTACGCACAAAGGTTTAGGGAATTAGTTGTTCTCTGTCGTTGATTTGTGGTCAGCGCTGGTCAGAAAGACTTTGCAGATTAGAGAAAACCAAAATTTCGTTTCACATTCTGAAAATCCTATTATTTTATGCTAGCTTTGCTTGCGACTTCGTACGCGTTAATTTTTTTGCGAGACTTGGTTCAAAAATCTATTTCATGTACGAACGACAGCACATCGAGCTAAAATTGTGATTTCTCATTGTAATACAGGCTATTTTGCAATAGAAATGTATAATCTGATGTGCTGTCGACTGTCGATCTTTATTCTGATGAAATAAATTATCAATTTCTTTCTTTCTAACCTATTTTGCTTATACCTTTTTTCCACCACATCTTTTTTTTTCAGTACATAAATCTACAATACATTATTTTATTAAGTAGTTTCTTCCTTACTTCCTTTAAATGCTTTTGCGATAACTTAACGTAATTAAATATCCAAGATTATGCCACGTCACATGCAAGATGGCATATCGTTAGTGATCAAGGCTCATTATTTGGTAAATTTCCGTTAACTGCGGCATAAGCAGCAGTCTGCGAGCTTCCAAGACATTTATCAAGCAAAAAGTAGTAATTATGTCGAACGTATCCCTCGTTATGTCAGTTACGACCTTAAATGCGCCTGCGAAGTTTGGCGTAACGTTGAGTTCGTGCGCGAAATTTTAAGTTAAGACGTTTTACAAAATTAATAATTTGAATTTGGAATAGATTTTAAATATCTTTTTAATAAATGATACATTATTATGGAGGGTAAACGCTAGTGATTGCCCAAGTCATACATAATAATGATGGCCAGTTCTCAGAAGAAAAGTATTTTTCATTTCGTTAGGTACTTGGAAATAGAATAGCAGAATTGCCTTTATACGAGTATGTCGAGAAACGGGTGACCTTTATTCTACGAGTACTTGCGTTTACTCTACATTAATTTATTATAAGTTCTTGAAAAATATTTATGCAGTTTGCATTGTGTATTTACGGTGAAGTCATAGAGTTGTTTACGTTAGTTAACTCTTTTTATTTTTCCGCAATTCCAATTTGTCGTTAAGATATTATTATGTAGGTACATATTCTCAATGTAGAGGTTTATTTCAATACTTACACAACTTTAGTAGCACTACATTGTAGAGGTATATAAAATTAATTATTTATTAATAAAAGTCATCTCGCTTTATACTTGTAACACAAATTTAAAAAAGCGTAACTATAACTTTACAAAAGAGCCAATATATTTACATGGAAGTCCAATTGAACAAACATCACACATAAATTATTGACGAGCAAGCCCATTAGCTGAACTTACGTTTCTGTGTCATTTACTTGGCTATGCAATTATTTTAAACGTTCATTTATACGATAATTCGAGCCGACCAGCCCTGCTGTAAATAAATAAAGCCCTTACTGCCGATAAATGCAGTATTGCTGCCATAAGTATTAATTGATGTTTACAGAGATTTGTGATATCGTATTTATTTATAAATAAATCTATTTAAATTCAAATTCAAATCTTTATAGCGTAATAAGTTAATATGTTATGGTTTTATCAATAAGAACTATACTTTTAATTTTATTTTAAAATTTCGTTTTCTCTGTTATCCTAGGTACACATAATGGTATGATGATTTAGACCTAGATAGCTTGATCAGATCTATAGATTTTAGATAGAAGAAAGTTTTCATTTACATTTTTTACCAAGCTACTCTGACTTATAGCAATATAATGATAATACTTATTTATTTAACGGATTTTTTGGTGACTTCTCTTACCAATATAAACAACTTTGAGTAAATTTTATTCTATTTACAGTTTCTCTACAAAGTTTTTTAATGAATTTTTATCACGGACTCTTGTTTAATCCAGTTGAAACTAGTTCTAGTAATTCTTAACAACGTTCTAGGTGAGATGTCAGTTTTTGCGGAGGCGTGGCACGATGACGGCGGCCGCAAGAGTGCGCTACTGCGGCAATTAAAACTTGCGAATGTCGAGTGCCGCTCGTCGAGACCCGACTTTATTATTTTTTATTTTGCGCAAACAAACGGTGGCATTGTTTACCTCGTTCCAGCCAGGTACTGATGCACCGTTTAGTCGGATTTGCGGGGAAGCGCATGAATTTGTACAAATGAAGCGACGTGCACACTTAAGTGCGCGGAACGCGAACTTTTTACTTAAATTAGTTCACTGAAATGCTATTTTTATTTGCTACTAAAACGCTACTGTGTAGAGAAAGAGCCAAGTCGAAATATAAAGCAAGATCTATAGAATGATCTCCGATCGAGAAATAACAACGCAAGCAGTAATGATTATAAAAAAGCTTCGCAGCTCAACTTTCCTGACAACTATAACACTGAACGACCGGAACAAAACTGCAACGTTCGAAGAACTAAAGAAAATAAAAGTTACTCCAAAGCGCCGATATAACATGAAACTAGTAGATCCACGCATTTTAAAAAATGGCACAGCTTATGTTCCCGGAGGGGGGAGGGGGGCGTAGTTTATGGACCGAACTGATACCGGGGTCCCAGGAAAGTGTTCCAAGCTTACGCGATTATTTGTGTGTGCTATTTACATGGAAAAAATACAGGCAAAACGAACTTAAATTGGAGCACGAACTTTAATTACCTATCACTTGTAGCAGCAGTTTAGAAGCGGGAACGAGCCACGTCAGCGTGAGCATCAATTTTAACCCCAAACTTGGTACCATGGATGCGAAAGTCGGCAGAGACTCACTCACGCGAGTTTTCTTCGAGATACGCTAGTAGTAATTTATCATTGTTAAACCTTGTGTCATTTACAATTGCTTTTAATCTGATACGCATATATTTTTAGATCAAGCCCACCTTTAAGATGGAATCTAATTACGCGTAAATAACTCTTAACTGAAACTTAATGTCACCTTCCTACCCTATTTCAATTAAAACAAAGACACCTATTAAGTATAAACCGTGTATTTCGATATGTTTTCTTACCTTTTACAGATAAAAATCTTAGTAAGCAATTATAAATTTCCGCGAAAATGAACTGGGTTTTCAGGGACAGAATTAAAATTTTAAATATTCAATTGAGTTTTCAAACTACGCTTATATTTGAATGTTACTTCTATGTCTACTATTGAAGCAACTTGCCCGTGAAATTGACTATTGGTCATACTTAGCGCGCGATAATCCTATGGGGTGAGGTCCGCGGGGCGAGGGGTGGGTCCTGCGGCCGACATGACTTATTACTACCACCAGGATACAACCCTGTTTCACCCTAATGACGACTCTCAGTGTTCGCCCTTAATTTCGACGCCCCGCCATTTTTATTAACGGCTTCAAGTACCACGCAATTTGGGACGTCACTTTTATTGTAGCTTTGGATTGCTCCCGATTAATTCCTAGTTTTTGCTCTTGTTCTGACGCTGATTAATACAATCTAATTGGGTCAGCATAATCCGCTCGTTTAGATAACGTAATTGGGTGTTTGACAGTTGTAAAAGTTTGTTGTTGTTAAATTGTGACGTCACGAGCATGATTAAGATATGACGTGACGGATTGAGTCAAAAGCATTTCCAAATTAATGGATATAAAAAAAGTTTTGAGTGAGGCCTTTGTTCAGCAGTGACGTCCTGTAGCTGAAATTATGATGACGATGAAAAAAAATACTTTAGAGAAGCAGATTAGTAAGTGATCAAAAAAACATCTGAATGAAAAATCTGTGCGAATTCTAAAATACTTTTATTAGACGCGAGAGCTGGCTTGACAGTCCAATTCCCGCCAGCACAAGGGATAGCCTGCGGTCAGAAAATAAAAAACAACGACTGGATGCACGTCAAATCCGACCTACATACCTGACGGATAAAAAAACAATTTCACCAGCTTTATAGGTCGCAGAAATACGTATTACGGGCCATTTGGTTATGTTCCTTTATACACTCCGTTCATAAAGGGCAGACAATGAGGGGCCCTGATTCCATTCTTCGTAATTCGAGCTCCATAACCGTTACTAAACCGTTTATGATGCGGCTCTCGGAAAGGTTAGGACCGGAACGGCCGCGCGTAAATCAGTTACAACAAGCTCAATGAAATTATAAAGCGAAATGGTTTATGTCGTAAAACAAACTCTGGAATCACAAACTACCTACACATACGTACAGTACATCAAACTATTCTTTTTCGTTGCAAAATCGCATCTATTACAACTTCGTACGATACAAGAGGTACCTATTTAGCGCGTCGTACTAAAATGTGAGGGAATACTTAAATATAAGTTAGAGACAGAAAAGTCAGTGCAACGCAAGATCTGATGACAAAGCACAGATTTTGTATAGACAATTGTATAAATAATAATTAACTGGGTAAATATTTTCCATATTCTAAAGCTTTTGATAGCAAGCTCACTCAACAAAACTTGCATTGAATGAGGACAAGTAAGTATTAATTAAAAAAACCTAGATGAAACCAAACAGTTTAAGGCTGAGTTGTACCACCTTATTTTAACCGTAACAATAACAATAACCGGTGCTTTTTGTGTGGAGTTTGACAGATTTTGGACGTTTGTCAAAGTCAAAATAAGATGGTGCAACCCAGCCTGTGTTTAAAAAAACACATTAACCTAAACGCATCAGAATAAAACCCATTGTGTTAAACACCCAGAAAACCTTAATGTAAGCATTTATGCGAAATCTTTAAAAATTCCACCGCGCAATATGCAAAATGGACCTCATCTTAAGTAGAGAATGCTTAAAAAGAGTCTCATTGTTACAAACCACGCTCAAGATGAAAACCCAAGGAATGTGAGCGGAGTCACGGTCAAGGGCCCTCGGGCCAGAAATTTGGAGGGCCACATCGAGCGCCACTACAAAATATGCTCACGCGAAATTGCTCTAGAATACCCGCAACGATTTAGTTTAGTGGGTTATTTATCTCCTTTATTTCTATTTACTTTCTTTTGCCATGGAAAGTTTTTATTTAGAAACAGAAATTATGTTATCTGTGATGAGTAAACTTTTTGACCACGCGCCTGGCCACTAAGAAAACTTGTCTTTTTTTCAAGCATAAATATCGATTTTCATTTGTTTCGTTTTTCGGGGGACGTTTTCGCGCTATTTGCACTACATTAATTAAGGTAAATAATTTGTATATGAATATAGTAATTACGTTCAAGTTTGATGATTAATTAAAATTTTGTATATAACGATGTATAGAATAGAATTTGACATTCTAGGTTACTTACTCACAATAAAAATTTTACTAAGTAAGTAGGAATCCAATTTTAACATTGAAATTGGACTGAAAAAGAAAAATTATAATAATTAGCAACAAATGCGTGATAGATATTAAAGAGTATAAGTATTATGAATTCAACTGAAATTTCTCGGATCTGTAAGTTAAGAAGTACGATTCGAAATTCTCAGAAAAACCTCTCATCATAAGCCTTTTCCAACGTAATTTTGCAGGCAAAAGATAGGTACTTACATCTTAACATAACCAATCAGAATATTAAAGATTTACAGTCATTTCTATCTAAATATATGCCATCATCTAAGGCTGGGTTGCATCATCTTACTTTAACTTTGACAAACGTCAAAAATCTGTCAAACTCCATACAAAAACCATCGGTTATCATTATAGTTACCTTCAAAGTTAATTGGTGCAAATCAGCCATAACGAAGTTAAACAGTCCTATGTCACCATTACAACAAAAATACTGTGTTCCCATATCCGTTCATATAAAAGTATTCAAAAGTTTATTTTATATAAAATATAGGACAATCAATAGTTTAAATTATTTGATGATTATGGAAAAAAAGATAAACAAAAGAAAACCTTTTTGAAAAGGTCGTCAACCTTCAAAGTTATTTTCTCAAAACTTATTTTTACGCAATAAAATATATTTACGTTTAACCAAAACGCTTGACGATAAGTAAATCTACGCGATAAAACCTTTTACTCCGCACTTACCCAGCTTTATCTAGTCTTTAGGTTTTACGGGAATATATAAATTTGCAAAATCTGCACTCGCTTGCAATAAATAAACATGCTTACTGTTTTTCTACGAAACAAAATACATTAAAGCCTTAGCTTAGGTTTACGAGTAGATACATACATGGTCCGTTCTTGCTATGTGTGTAAATAAATAAATAAAAATTGAAATGTTTATTCCATTACCGACTTAGATGTTAATACGAGTGATTATGTATTAAGTAGGTATAGGTTTTTACCAATATTGTCGTTGCGAGCTTGTAAGAGCTTAAATGGAAATAATGATCGGACGCCAAAAGTATTATTTTATGGAAAATATTACATGGTTTTGATATTAAATACTCTTTGTCAGACAGCACTGACAACTGAAGCATTACATATACGTAATTTTATAACAAGAATGTATGGTCTGATGTGCTATCAAATGAACAAAAGATTTGAAATCCAAATCAGCTGAAAAACAATAACCCCCTACTATCATTTATTAATAAAACATTTGCATGCCCCATCTCTAGCTTTTTAAACAAAGATCCCCCTACCGAATGCGCAAAACATTGCGTTCATTATTCACCAGGATATCCGACGTCCACATAATTACCGCAAGTGCTTCGATGATGTACCATTAATCCGGTAACTAGAATAAATTTGCATTGTTAACCGCGTTTGCGTGGAACACAAGTGCGCCCAACTAATCCAAATTTGCTAACGGCCGCGCGTAATGTATGGCCAACGTTGAAATACTAAAAACAGATGGGCAATGTGACATGACGCTCGATTCTGTCGAGACTACATAATTTAGTTTATGGAAACATCGCTGTTTGGATACCATCAATTTGGGAATGAAGTTGAATACAGGTATCGTATGGTACATGGATACAAGTATGGTACGTGATCGAATCAGAAATGAGGAGATCCGCAGGAGAACCAAAGTGATCGACATAGCTCGCAGAATTGTTAAAATCAAGTGGCAGTGGGCGGGGCACATAGCTCGTAGAGACGATGGCCGTTGGGACAGAAAAGTTCTCGAGTGGCTACCATGGACTAGAAGACGTAGCGTAGGCAGACCTCCCACTAGGTGGACCGACGATCTGGTGAAGGTCGCGGGAAGAACCTGGATGCGGGCAGCGCAAGACCGGTCGTTGTGGAAATCCTTGGGGATGCCTTTGTCCAGCAGTGGACGTCATTTGGCTGAAACGAACGAACGAATAGGTAGTACAGAGCCTTGCTTTACTGTGCTGATAATATACAGAACTAATTGACGACTGACATTCGTTAATGTGTTTCACATGTCCAGAAGTAGGTATGTCACAACATTACGTAATAGAAATACGTTACCGACCCGTGCAGTACAATACTTCGTTGTATACCTTATTCAAAGAACAAGTTGTTAGAGAAATAATATCTGCGAGTACTTTCCTGGAATAAACAAAATGATACTACAGTTGAGCCTAGCTAGAATGGGTAACTCTACCATTTCTAGGTAGTATATAATATAATATTTGTTTTTTCAGATGAAAAATAATATGTTCGTATGGATTAATTCTTTGAAACCTAGTAGGTAGAATATTAAAATTACTGGTTTACTGGTCCAAATATTATGTATAACACGGGTGTCGCGGGGGGAGTCTCAGTAAATTATTATGTACTAAAATATGTACCACAATTCAGTTACCGAACATAGCCCTTAAAAATCCTGTTATAACATCACCATCGCGCGTAACAAATCGTTTAACCTTTCGGGGCTCGCGTGGCTCTAGTTATTTTGATTCAAATTTCTCCATTTTTCCAAGAAAAGCGCTTAATCGTCCCGGAATCCGTACGTTTAAATGGAAAAGTCGAGTGTTCTCTCCAGATACTCATAACAATGTGAGCAAAATGAACCTGTAAGCCATAATCGGCGACTGAAGAGATCACGTGTAACATTTTTTGTTGTTGCCGAGTCGGATAACTTTGTAATTTTCCTGTCTGATATAGTTAATTGTTTTGTCTTTTTTGGAAGACAGGAGAGATTTACTAGGATAAAATTGAGTATATACATCAGCCACCTTAGTATATTAAGGAATTTAAAAACAATTTTGAATATTAACCAATCACGGATTTTTTCATACTCAATCCCAATACGAAGACTCTACTAGTATACCGCATTCTGAAAAAGGAGGAGGAGGATTCGAAGGAGTTCAAGCTAGTAGCGACGATGGGTGAGTCGACAATCATTTGTAAACCACTTGCCACCGAAACAACGTAATAACCAACAAACGTGCGTTTAGTATCGCCAATTCCACTCGTAATTTCTCGCAATAACACCAACTAGCAATCATTATCGGTAATACCGAACTCGACGGCCACAAATCTCAATTAAGGAGGCGCAAAGAAAAGCGTGCGTCGCTTGGCAATGCTTTAATTGTTCCTGTTTATCGTCGCCATCCTTCTTCGGTGGGCTTAAATGCGCTCATACGTCACCCGTACCATGTAATTATTTTCCACGTGAAACACTCGAAAAACGTTAACGTTACCGTCTTTGCGAAACGCCGAGCTATTTGTCTATCGCTCGGGTTGGCGTTAATGAATACAGGTTTACATGCGCGATCCTAATTCGAGTTACGGTGCAATTTTGATGACGCTGCTGGATTTCGCTAAGCCTTTATGGGTTAATAATTCGTTTGAAAATATTAAATCACTTTTTAAATCAACAGTTTTACGATTGTTTTAAATGTGTCTATCTCTTTAATTAATAAATTTGTATAAAGCTACAGAATTTTCATGATTGATGTCGATAGCTAATTACCTAGTATAAATATGGATTTTTACCAACATCCGATTAAGCATTTCTACGAACCGATTCGTTTCATAAAATAATATTCATAAAGTTTATTCTCAGTAATTTGGTTGTTAAATAGCTCCCTTACACGTGCTCTCGCATTTTGATACTAACCTATAAAAATAATACGGGTCACTGCTTATATAAATCAGTCACAGCCAGCTTTTTTGTCAATTTTTATTTTATTGTTTCAATTTATAGGCCAGCAATTGGATATTTAATTTGATTCTCTAGTTTTACTAAGGGTTCACTAAGATTTCTTTCAATCATGTATTAAGATCTATTAAACTAAGTAGAGTTAAGGTTAAGTCATGTAGACATGATTTTTATACGATTTGGCATTCAAGACTACTCGCAGATGCGTCGGCCGATAGTTGGTCCCGACTCTATTTGTATAGAAAATCGGCCAATATCAAATCGGTGTAATGTACGCACTTTCATACATTATCCATACTGATTAACAGCCCGACTCATATCGGCCGACAAAAAGTCTGTAGTCTGCAGCTAAGCTTAGGCTGAGTTGCACCACCTAACTTTAACGGTAACTATTACGATAACCGGTGTATTTTGTATGGAGTTTGACAGATTTTTGACGTTTGTCACAGTTAAAGTAAGATGGTGCAACCCACCCTTAGGCTGTTAGTTCTACCACAGAATAATAATAAGTACTACGTACAGAAGTTTTACTTCGCGAAGGTATTTAAAAAAAATTATGCTCAATGTCATTAACAATATGGTGTAATTTAGCCTGTCTCAAGAGTCAAGCACCATTTTGTTGACAAACGTCAGTGATCGGCACTGCGCCGAAGCTATAGGGCTGACTTCGGTAAAATGATGTGACGTGAGGTGCCAAACTGCGGAAAATGGCGGAGGAAATACATATTTAGCATGAATTATCATGAATTAACTACTTATTTACCTCTCAGTGTCTTGAGGCAACTTAAAAAAGTACATTCTGTGTTTTTATTATTATTTAGACGTTAAATACTGCACAGTATTTAGTACACCATTTTCTTTATTTTCTTCCATCATACACAAGAATACGCGTGCGTGAGTCAATGTTCGCTCGTATGTGAGGCCTTGTCGAATAGTATCCTGTAGGTGGGCCATCGTGCGTGTTTTGTTTTCGATGTAAACTCGCGGAGATGAACAGGCCTGGTTCTACGCTGATTCCTTTGAAATTAATATTTTGAATAACAACAAGGCCAGGTGCACATAATTCAATCGAAGAACTTACTAATTTAATTCAGCAAATAAAAGAGTTTGCACACAAATCAACAAAAACAGCTACATACACACGCCATTATACTTGAGAACTCTTTACTTCTTAACAGTCGATACTCTTTGGGTTTATTGCGAAACTTTCGCTGGCATTCCTCTTTTATTACTCCAATTTTGTGCGACTAAGACCCGTATTAATATGGGTGCTCGTGTGAACATTGTTTGCATCGTTTTTTCTGACGCGTGTAGCGGTGTTGCACAAATATTTATCATAAGTGGGATAAACAAATTGTGACAGGCGAGTTGTTTTGAAAACTCAGTGTAGCTCTGGGATCGTGACTTGGCACACATAGTTATGCCTTCGATCAACGCGAGAAATGGTATTACACTTTATGCTAAGTCATAATTCAAAAAAGTTTGCAATACAGAAAATAAAAATCTGTTCAATATAAAAATAACAAACAAGATTACTTATCCTACTAGCTAAGATCTTGATGCAACTAATAAAGGTACGTCACGAAAAGCTGGACGCGTTTATCTATACGAACCAAAGCCTATACGGCGGGGGGGTCGGTCTGCGATCTTTATTATTTAGATTTCGATCGTTCGTGTTGCTACACCGTGAATATTCCCGGAGGCGCAATCGACAATAGAGATAGGTACAATCGTGTAAAAGTAAATTACCTTGATCCCTATCACCAGAGGCATAGGGGAAAAATAACAATGTTCGCCGAAGACTGTACTAACAAAGTAACATCGATCTTTGCGTCAACCAGTTCAATCGCCTTCATGGAGGGTTTCCATTATGAATGAGGCGACTGCAATCTTAACGAATTTGTTATCGAACTGATATTACCTTGGCACTTTTGCTCAGTATGGTTGGAGTTTCTTTAATCGTACACAATTTCTACTATGATTGTGTTTACAGACTTGTTCAACATCAAATATAAGTATTTTATATTTATTCAAACATTTACCATTTTCTATCAAATCAAGTCCCCTGATTAATACGGGACTGCCTTCAGTAGATAGATCAAATAACATTCCTAGACCTATACCTACACTATTTACAATAAAATGTAGCTTTTTTTATTGGTAATTATTTCATCGTACTATGTGTGTTAAGAAGAGCCATCTATTGGAGCGCGTGAGAAGCTCCAACCAAAGATCAATGGCAATACTATCACCGAGCACACCGCATCGATTACGTCACGCGATGTCAAGAAACCACAACAGATGGCGCTGAAGCACACCTATATAAACGATTGCACGGACGCTTAACGTCTCTCATTCTCATTTGAACTTTCAACTGAAATATTGTAAACGCTTTATTGTAAAGTAATAAATCCCAGTATATCTTCAAAGTCGCCTGATTTACCCGTGTTGATCCATACACACAAGAAGATTAGGAGTCACAGACAATAGCTAGAAATTAGAAGCCTAGAAACACACTCTGAACACGCAAACATTGGACCTTCAGAGCCGCATCATCCATCATCACATCGAGGGATCAGCAAAGGGTCTGGCCAAATCGTTCCTTTTTTCCCCCATCTTATCCCATTTCAATTTTACTAAAGCTGTGCTTGTTCCTCTAGGTACCGTGTTGTGCTTCCTCACGAGTCACGTACGCAGTTTACAGGAATTTGGTGAGTACCCACTTTTATAAATCGTCAAAATGAGTGTTGAAAACGTAACCGTTCGTTGTAAATCTCCTAATTTGTGCGTAGATTCTGATGATACTGTAATTAGAGAATTAAATAAAAAACGCGGTTCAATCAAGGGTAGACTGACGTTATTCGTAAAATTTGTAAATTCTTTTCATAGCCACTCTCGTCCTAGCGATAAACAATTAACCGAATTAAAATTGCGTAGTGAATTAGCCAAATCATTATTTAGTGAATTTAATAGCATTCAAAGCTCCATCGAAATGCTCATGGTGTTAGATAGTGAAACTGCAATTCAGTTAGAACATCGTGAATCATTTGAAAATATTTATTACGAAACCATGGCAGAAGCAGAAAGTTTAATAAAACGTTTTAGCCTTTCTGATACAACTAGTGCTAGTTCTAGGTGTGAAGCTTCGATAAATATTAAGCTTCCTACTATTTCACTACCCTCCTTTGACGGGTCGTTTGAAAATTGGTTAGAGTTCAGGGATACCTACCTTTCTATGATTCACAACTCCACCCAGCTTGATGACATTCGTAAATTCCATTATTTGCGTACATCGCTAACTAGTCAGGCAGCTCAAGTTATTAAATCAATAGAATGCACATCAGAAAACTACACAATAGCTTGGGATTTGCTCAATGAGAGGTATAATAACGTCAAGTTGCTGGTACATAATCATGTGAAGTCTTTATTTACCATTCAAAATCTAAATAAAGAGACTTCATTTCATTTAAGGAAATTAATTGATATAGTTTCAAAGAATTTACGTGCCTTAAAGACACTCGGGGAACCTGTAGAATATTGGGATACACTTATTATTTATATCATTACCTCCAAATTAGACGCAGTAGTTGAGAAAGAGTGGGAGGAACATAAAAATAATTTATTTACGCAGCATCATAAACGCATTAAGTTAGACGATCTCATTACATTCTTGAAAAATAAGGCTGACACTTTAGAAATGATTAAAGCGCATAATTCTTCATCATTTTCTAATAGTAAAGTCCCTTTTGATAACAATAAAAAACCTCAACAACAATCGCAACAAAAATCACATATTTTCGCTTCAACAAAAAATAATGTGAATTCCAAAAGTACCCGCACATGCTCATTATGCAGCGGAAATCATTCGCTTTATTCTTGTACTAAGTTTTTGGATTTAAACGTTAAAGAGAGATTAGAATTCGTTAATAATAAAAGGTTATGTGTTAATTGTTTACGAGCTGGACATTTCGCTTCAGATTGTTATTTTGGTCCGTGTAAACAGTGCAGTAGAAAACACAACAGTTTATTGCACAGTAACAATAATGATAAAGTAGAAAACGCATTAGTATCAGTCGTGGAGTGCCAACCGGATTCGAACCCCGTACTGCACTCGTCGGCAGTGTTACATACAGCCGAACCGACACGAAACGAGAATTCGAACAATAGTTTGTATACGCAGGCGTCAGAAACTGTTTTATTATCCACAGCTTTAGTGGAGATAGCAGGTAATGACAATGTATATCATAAGGCTCGCGCTTTGTTAGATAGCGGCAGTCAACACTGTTTAATTACAGAAAATTTACGTAAAAAATTAAAAGTCGATTCGATACAGTCCACATATCATATCACAGGAATAGGGCATTCACACACTCAGTCAACAGAGTTGTGCGAAATTAAGGTCAGGTCATTAAACGGTGATTATAATACTCGCTGTAAATGTATAGTTTTGAAACATATAACTTCAAATTTACCAACAGTTCCATTACATTATAACTCTTTAGACATTCCGAATAATATTCAGTTAGCCGATTCGTTATTTTATTTACCGTCAAAAATTGATTTATTGATCGGGGCTGACGTGTTTTGGGAATTGTTGATAGAAGGTAAAATGCGATTACCGGCAGGTCCTTACCTACAAAACACTACGCTAGGTTGGATTATTTCAGGCATTGTTGATAATTCAAAATCAATAAATAATAAAAGCCGTGTGGTGACGGCAGAGTAGAATACATTTGTCACCAACCCCTACTCTTCCCGCGGGTGTCGTAAGAGGCGACTTAGGGACTACACATCAAACAGAGAACGGGCAGCAGCGCTCTCTGAAAAACATCAATCTTTTAAACTGCGATCTCCTACTCACTTGAAGCATTAACTTATTTACATAATATTCGCGTACCGCGTCATGTTGTAGGAACGTGTGACCATTCTAGGATCGAATTACACATATTTACGGATGCGAGCGAGGCTGCATACGGTGCGTGCGCTTATGTTCGGACGTGCAATAGTAATGATGACGTCATCACGGTGAGATTATTATGTTCGAAGAGCCGCGTCGCGCCAGTGAAACCGGTTAGCATTCCACGGCTCGAGTTATGCGGTGCACTATTGGGAGCTAGATTGTATGATAAAATAATTAAATCACTTCGATTGAACTTTGACAAAGTTGTTTTTTGGACAGATTCTACTATAGTTCTCAGATGGTTGCAAATGTCACCACATCAGTTAAAGACTTTTGTTCAGAATCGCGTTGTTGAGATAAATGAGTTGACAAGCAACACAATTTGGCTGCATGTAAACTCGTCAAATAATCCAGCTGACCTAGTTTCCCGTGGAGTACTTTTAAATGAATTGAGTTCATCAAATTTATGGTGGAACGGACCCACCTTTTTATTTGAAGATAGCATAAAATGGTCACAAAATCAAAATAATATTTTACAGAACTTAAATGATTTACCTGAGTTAAAACTTCCCACTACAAACTTGTTGTGTAGTAGCGATTCTAATTTACCTATCATTGATTTCAGCCGATTTTCTAAACTAAATCGATTACAAAGAACTTGTGCTTATGTAATGCGTTTTATACATAACATACGAACAAAATCTATTGATGAGCGGTTACACGGGCCGTTATCAGTAGAAGAACTTGACAAATCCTTATTGTTTATAGTTAGACAGGCACAAATAGAATCGTTTCCTGAAGAATACAATGCGCTTTATAATAATCTTGCTATAAATAAATCAAAACGTAATATTTCCAGTTTAAATATATTTTTAGATGCTGACAAAATCATAAGAGTCGGGGGCAGATTAGTTAATTCTGAATTTTCATATGACAAAAAGCACCCCATTTTATTGTGTAGTAAACATATCTTTACCTATTTATTATTTCAAAGTCAACATTTAAAATTATTGCACGCTGGGCCTCAATTAATTTTATCTCATATCAGAGACAATTGGTGGCCACTAGGCGGTAGAAACTTAGCAAAAAAAGTCGTTAACCAGTGTGTCATATGTTGTCGTTTGAAAGGTAAAATAGTACAACCAATCATGGGTAACTTACCAACTGAACGAGTAACTGCAAATTTTCCTTTCATAAACTGTGGAGTAGACTATGCTGGACCTTTATTTATTTTAAATAAGAAAGGTAGGGGTTCCAGACTAGAAAAATGTTATTTATGTCTGTTTATATGTTTTTCAACTCGAGCGATACACTTGGAACTAGTAACTAGTTTGTCTTCACAGAGTTATATTTTAGCACTGAAACGATTTATTTCCCGGAGAGGAAAACCTTATCAAATATTTTCCGATAATGGACGTAACTTTGTAGGAACAGCTCGTGAATTTTCAGATTTTTTAAAGAGTAATTCTCAGTCTATCATTGATTACGCTTCAGATAATCACATTAAATTTAAATTCATTCCCCCTTACGCGCCTCATTTTGCCGGTTTATGGGAAGCTGGGATCAAGTCCTGTAAGCACCATATAACACGTGTGGTAGGAAATGTAAACATGACTTATGAGGAATTCAGCACAGTTTTGGTACAAATTGAAGCTGTCCTGAATTCCCGCCCTATGTATCCTTTATCCTCAGACCCCAACGACTACTCTCCACTCACTCCTGCCCACTTCACTATTGGTCGGCCGCTGACTGCACCTGCAGAGAGTGATGTTACCGCTGCAACCACGCACACACTCAATCGTTACCAGCGAGTTGAACAGCTGAGGCAGACATTTTGGAGGAGATGGTCTACAGAGTACATATCAGAGCTTCAGAAACGTACTAAATGGCAACAGAAAACTGAAGACTTGCAAACTGGAACATTGGTTGTCATAAAGGACGATAACCTTCCGCCGCTGAAATGGCGGTTAGGACGCATAATAACTCTGATTTCAGGCAGTGACGGCGTACCAAGGGTTGCTGTCATTCGGACGGCCACAGGCGTCATACACAGGGTATTCTCAAAGATATGCCCACTTCCGGTCGCTGAGGTGCCAGGTTCGAGGCTCGGCGCGTGACACGACGTGAGCTGAGATGTTGAGAGGGAGTCTCTCAAGGCCCGCCGGAATGTTAAGAAGAGCCATCTATTGGAGCGCGTGAGAAGCTCCAACCAAAGATCAATGGCAATACTATCACCGAGCACACCGCATCGATTACGTCACGCGATGTCAAGAAACCACAACAGATGGCGCTGAAGCACACCTATATAAACGATTGCACGGACGCTTAACGTCTCTCATTCTCATTTGAACTTTCAACTGAAATATTGTAAACGCTTTATTGTAAAGTAATAAATCCCAGTATATCTTCAAAGTCGCCTGATTTACCCGTGTTGATCCATACACACAAGAAGATTAGGAGTCACAGACAATAGCTAGAAATTAGAAGCCTAGAAACACACTCTGAACACGCAAACAATGTGAGTTTGATTTCGTATTATAAAACTCTACTCAAGTATGAACTCAAGAATAGATTTTGGTCTGTATTTCTAAACACTGCAAATTTAAGCAATCGCAGAATCCATATCAAGTTTAATAAAGCATCATTACATAATATGGCTGTAAAACAGTTGTACGTTGATAAATATGGGCCTACAAGAGACTTCTATTAGGTATCTACAATCTATTGATTGACATTAACTCATTAATCTAAGCACTGTGTTGTCATTATGTTATAACAAAATATGTAGTATTGTAACAAAAATGTACATATAAGTCTGACAGGTATACCGTGGACTACAACAAACAGTTATAAAAAAGAATAAAACATTACAGAAGCTCTAACGTATTTGTACCGTGTTTATTCCAATTCCAAGTACAGAGATAATTATAACGGTTAGTTATTTCAGCTCATGTGTACTCTACACGTGTCAAATCACGTATTCAGCGAACTACGTACTTAGTTCCAAAGCTGAACAAATTTTCCATTGCCATTTGATTTGATCATAACTACGTAATAATACATGCTCTTCAAATGTCAAAGTGACAGCAATGACGTTTCACACAATCACTTGAGTACGGCGAACGACTTATTGATTGTTGACTCAGTCTTGAACGGTTCGCGGAATTGAATTACAACCTCGACAAGTACCCTCTGAAATATGCATGTAACGAACTGCATATGATAATGTGACCCCGCCATTTTGTATGGGTTTGCAATGTCATTTGTGATTGAATGACTTACGGCGTGGTCACGTTGCAATGCGGAATTTTTGTGAATTACCTACTCATCATTTAAAACAGTGTTTTTCAACCTGTGACCCCCCAGGGTGTCGCGAAGCCTCTATAGGGGGGTCGCGAGAGGTCGTAAAAACTACCTCATTAAAAAAAACAGTAAAGTTTTAAAGATAAATAGATTTATCCAAAATCTAATTATGCAAGTGCGTAAATGTTGTATAGATTGAAGTATTCGATCCCTACAACATCTTTGTAACATTATAAAATGCATGAAAAAAAAGAAGCGAACGATCGGGGGGTCTCAAAATATTTTTTCATACTGGGGTCGTGTCATGAAAAAGGTTGAAAAACGCTGATTTAAAAAATGAATGGAACATTATGAATCTTTAAAATATTTTTTTTTATTTCATAGCGAACTTTATAAAATTGTACGACCCTATCCCTCATCTCAAAAACTCGAAAAGATATTTTAGAAATCATGATGGATTTACTCCAGATATACTTTAGCCTTTATCTTTCATTCACACTCGCATCCGAAAATAGGTATTAGGAAACGTCAGTGAAACAATTTTCGTTTATTCTCACTAATTCATCAAACCGCAAAATCGCTCTCATAAACTCGGCCACAAATGGGCGACCATTCAAATTCTGCTATACTAGAAGCGCTGTCAAGTGTCCAACATAGGGCTGCTAGCATTTACAGTGTTTTAACTACTTTTCTCTTTTTATGTAGGCATTTTATTTATTTTACTGGTTAAAGGTAGAGCTTTCGCTTCTGCATTGCAACAGCTGGGCTCTATTTTTGTGACTTTTTTAATCATAAAGATATGTGATAATGATAGAAATCATTTTAGGATCGAATTGCCAACATAATTTTGTAATATCTCAAACTTAACCACTGTCTCTCTTTTTTTTAAAGGAGTATTTTTGTGTATTTTAGCCATAGAGAAGTATTGTTTACCCCTTTTACACTATATTAAGTATAATTTAGTAATTCATTGGTATATTCGGAAACATACTACAGAAACCGTCGATAAATCCATAGAGGCGAACACCCTCAGCCAGGTTTTGAATTTTTAATTAGTTTGTTAAGACGCACTGGCAACTGGCAACCCTGCTCAGGTTGAAACTCATATGGCCCACGTCAGCGAAGGTCCAAGCTAACCATTATCGAAATACCTAATAGAGCCCAACGACCTCTCGCATGGAGATTGACGTCACAGCGCAAAGGGACTCAGTAGGTTTCGTACAGGTTACCTAACTGGTACTAAAGTCAAAGTCAAAATTTCTTTACTAAAATTCTACTGAAGGCCATTTATTGAAGCATGATCAAAGTATTCGAAGAACAAAGAAATGCCGGACGTTACACTATGGCTCAGTTGCACCACCTAACTGACTGTAACTATAACGATAACCGGTGTTTTTCTAACGTAAGATGTTGTGGCGTTCTTTTAAGATGGTGCACGTGCAACCCAGCCTATGATGGTCCAATTTATCAGATTCAAGTTCGTTCGTTCATTCGTTTCAACCAAATGACGTCCACAGCTAGACAAAGGCCTCCCCCAATGATTTCCATAACAACCGATAACGGACCGAAAAACAGATGCATATGCCACGGCATGATGGTTCCAGGAAGGCGCTCGATGCATGTCTCTACCACCCGGCTTAACTAGAAATCACTAGAGAAGGCATTAAGCCTAAACAAAAACAGCAAAAACAAAAGATCGTTCGAATCGTTTTCACATCTCTTTTCTTGATCCCTCAAAAATACGTAATCTAAGCTAGTCATCTAGTTCTCTCTATATGTATTCTTCGTTAATTTTATTAATAGCATACAATACCTTTACCAACTACACTGTCACCTGATTTGAGACTCTCCAATGACGAATATAATGTTGACTTTACTGCATCTTCTTATACTGTGTTGCTGCCGATCCCCAAAATCGGGCATATTAGATTAGGGATGTCGGTCGCCCCAACTATTTAGTGGCAGTATTCGAGTCGCAGGTAGATATGCTTTGATCGCAAATGAAGCGGGAGGCTTGTATTTATTAATTAAAGAGATAGTGCGGCTAAAAATAAACTCAAATTAAGTTCTTGAGTCTTGACATCACTCATTCTAAACAAACACAGTAAAAAAAAGGGTAACCGGCGTCACGCGCTTTTTGGAAAATACTAATTTTACAGAAATTGCATATCGTGTGAACTGACCTTCAGGTCAGTCAAGGTGGTAGATAGACTCATTAAATCACTATCCTCATCTGACACTGAAAATCTATTTTGTAAAAGTCAGGCCTCATTTTTCCAAGAAAATCATTATGCATCTATTTCTGTCTTTTTTCTAACGTAAAAGTTGTAATAATCAAATATACATTTCTCTTCTGTTTGAGTGTTAATTAATGGATTGGTCTTGCCACTTTACGTGGGTGGAACCCAAATATGAAACATTACCCAGTCAACTTACAAATTAATTGAGAGTTTGAGAGATTGATGATCTTGCTTTGTGTGACTGTCACGTTATACGTATTTAGACATAATGTCACACATGCGGGACGTACGTATTATGAAACAGGTCAGCAACAACCATTAAACTTATGTACAGTCACCAAAAAACTCATTTTATCGCAGAGTGCACCTGATATTAAATTGATCATTTTGAAACTAAAAACGCAACGGTCGGCAAATATTATTGTTTTTTTTTTTAAGTTAATATTCAAGCTTTCTATATTTAAAAAGTCTGATGCCCGTTTTCACCATCAATCCCTAATTTTTAAGTGACCCCTTTGAAAACAAAATTAATGTTATTTGTTACCATAGGGATCACTTAAAAATTAGGGTTTGATGGTGAAAACGGGCATGAACCTTTTCCATTCTCAGACATAGGTAGATGTAGGCAGAAGCAAGCAAATATTCTGACACGTCTTTCATACATTTGACAAGCCGCCGCAGTCGCCGTTGCCCGCTAATAGAAAAACCCTTCCATTTTAAAACTTTTGAATCTCGAACTGATATTTGAAATTAGAACTTCCATTCCAATCGGTTAGACATTCTTTGCCTATTGTACATAACGGAAAGCCATTTGGTAAAGCCGTGTCCATGTCGCAGGCAAATTGTATGATTCCGCATTTTACAAACGGCGTCGTCAGTTCACAAACGCTCGCTGCTCTATGAAATGCCGAAGGCAAATTGGCGACTCGTTCAATTGATAAAATTTCGACTATGATTGTTGCAATAGGGTGACCATCATAAAACACATGTTGGACAAATCAGACTTAATTTCAGAAATCAGGTAGGTATCTATTCAGGCAAGACAAACCTAAAATACTAGCTACTCCTAAAGTAATTAAAATATTTTCGTAATAAAAACAACACTAAACTAATTTAAACTATTGACGTACATAAAACTATGACATAAAATAAGTTTCGATAGTCAAGTCCTTTAATTAAGTCTTACATTTTAATTATACCTAGAAGAAGTCTAGAAGACAACACAATATTTTTTTAAACCAATAATATTCCGCAGCAGTCCTTCACCAGTCCGAGCACCAGATTCCATTGTCACCTTAGCGTTTTTTACGTGCCGGATAACCTCAAAAACTATTTAATTTTTCCATAGCTTTTTCACTGCTCCTATTTGTGAATCGTAAAATATTTTTAATTCACTAAGTATAATAAATGTCTTTTTTTGTGAAAAGTCCTTTGAATACGTAGAATTTGCACTGTTTTCTGTATCACAACACCACGACTCGACGCCATTTTTCTTGTTTTGATTAGCAGCGCCTCGCGTGGTAAGAAAAAGAACTAAATACTTCAATTTGCCGCGTCATTTTGTAAACAGCAATTGAATTGGCTATCAAATGTTTTGGCATATTATAAAGTGCCCAGGCAATTTACATTTTGCCTTCGGCATTTCATAGAGCAGCGAGCGTTTGTGAACTGACGACGCCGTTTGTAAAATGCGGAATCATACAATTTGCCTGCGACATCCACAATACAGCCGCATTGTCCGGCAGGTATGTGCTTCCTAGCAGTCAAGGCGGACAGTGACACGGGTAGAAGCCACCCCCTTGATTATGATAAACGACTTATGAAATTAAAACGGCCACAACCAGTTGCCTTTCAAATGAATAAGCTCTTTGTTAAGATTCATTCCGTTGACAAATCACCGTGCTATACATAGTTTATTGTCTGTGGAAATAAATGGATCGGCATTAGAAACGTTTCTTCGAAGGCTATTCCGGGGTTGATAGTACGTCGATTGTTGCGTGCGCGGCGATATTTAAGATACCGAATACAATGTCCGCAGTACGGGCAATGCGACGTACCTTCAAGTAATCTGTGTCTATTGTTGTTGTGGAAAAGGCTAAAATGTAGGACTTAGTTGCAAAATTCACCGTGAATAGAAGTTAGGTATTAGAAAATGAAACAGCTTACAAGATCACTGTTAGTTAATTCAGCTATTATACTGTAACCCGAAATGATAAATTAACTAAGTAGGAAGATTAATTAGATACTTTAAATGAGCACATCAAATCCAAAAATGCCCTACGTTTTTTTGTTCAGGTAAATAATTATGAAATTATTCAAAACGCTTTACTCATTTTATTTTGTCTGTAATTTTGCAGCTCGTTATTTTGTTTTCCAAATGAGCATCTCTAACTTCTTCACAAAACGTTGCCTATTAGAAGAGTAAAGAAACAATTAGTCTGGAATTTTAGCAAATTGTCAAAGAACACAATATCTATTTTCCATTTTATTATCTCCACTTTAATCCATTCGCTTTACTCAGAACAAATTTACGCAGAATTCTTTGAAGTTTTAACATAAACCTACTAATAGACTGTGTGTCCAAAAAGACTTTAAAATACGTTTTAACTGATACTCTAAGTCACAGAGTCATATTTTGGAAATACAAAATATTATACATTTTTGGATTTAATTTTATTCCAAGATTATGATAAAAAATCCACTTTAAAAAAACATAGTACCAAGACTGGTCTTAATATTTCTTATTCAAAGATAATTTTAATATAACCCTGCTTTGACGAACTAAAACCCAGCAATAAAAATCTCAAAAATACTACGCCATTAATATCTACGCTAATAAAAACCACTAATTAATTTTTGAAGCAGCAAATATGGACGCAACAATAGGTGGACGAAATATTGTAGCGGTGGACAGATATCCGCAGCGGCGATCTCTGACACCGTTCCAATAAGTTTGACGTCCGCTATCTGCCTCCTCTGCTCCGCTCTCCGCCTCGCTCCGCTCCGCTCGCCCTCGCAAATTTTCGGCCGGAGCGGACCGTAGTTTGTTTTCTTTGTGTCATTTCCTTATCGCTCTGCCAAAATACGTTTCATGACTGTTACGTCAGCCGAAACATACTTCAGGTGAAAAATGTAGACCGAGTTAGCGGTCTTGGTACTTGAGATTTGTTGTGTTAGTTTTACACTATTATTGGTATTATTTTAGAGGGATACAGTGTAACACTACCTACTGAAACTAAATGGAAATGGTCAAAACATTTTTAAAATTCTTACTTTTTCTTTAGTTTTGGAGCTTAAAATTCTAGTTTTTTTTTCTCATAATATTAAAAAGAAAATTCTCGAAACGTTTTAAAATATAATACTTTTTTTTTTGTTAGACATGGCAACTGTTGTATGGGACTGAAAATTACCTATTTGTGCAGTTATACTTATTTGAAACTAGGTTTTATTGTTTTTTACAAACTAAATAGGTACATTAATTACAATGTTATATTAGTAATAATAATTAATAATCTCCTAAAATCACCAATTTCTGTTTCAGTCGCCCAACCTAATACCTACCAATACCAATCCACTAAGTGACTTTCCAAATCGACAAGCCATCTGTTATGGGGCCAACCCTTCGCTGGAACTTGATATCTCCAGGAAGCCGTAGGGTGTAAATTAATGCCTAAAGTCAAAACTTTTTGTTTCGCCGGAAACCCTTAATGATATCATCGGACGATACCGTAATTAACAACCTACGAATATTAAAAACTAGATTTTGCCCGCGTCTTCGGCCGCATTACTTTGGTCTGTCTGTCACAGAATGTCTTTACCTATAGCCTATGTTCGCCAGGGATAATTTAGAATTCTTATTTTGAAAGAAGTTTTCAAAACGGTCCAATTAGTTTCGGAGCCTACTCAATATTAACAAAAACTCAAATATTTCCTCTTTATAATATTAGTGTAGAACTGTAGATGTAGATAAATCTAATACATCTCACGGCTCAACAAGCGACATTGTCTTAATGAAATCATTAATTAACGCAGCGAACGCAAAACTTGAAAAATCATGCTTATTACGTTAAAAAATTACATATTGTGTTAGTGGCTTATTATTCCACACAGATCCCTCGTTGAATTTCACATTAACAAAGCACAATGCAAAAAGCAATTATTTATAAAAATCTCTTTGAAAATGCCGGCCGAGTGGTTGTCGCAGGTAGCCGCAATGTAACCAGAAATATTTATGTTGTTGCAAGCTTATTGCACGTACAACATTTTACATCGGTCATTCCATTTTATAACGATTTTCATGTAACATTTTTTGTGTTAAAATGTTTCGGATAAAGTGGTAGATGTTATCCAATTGTGGTTAGTAGATGGCCCTAACAGGTGTACGCGCTTTGGCGCGACTTTTGCTCGTACATTCCGAAAAAAAAAAAAAACTCAAAAATGATTGTACATTTGAACGAATACCATTAATTAAGTTGTTCAGATAGAGTTTTGAGTGTAGCAAAGCAAACACTGAAAAAAATTTAGTCAAACTATTTTTGTAGTATTGTAATGTTAGGAAAACTTAATTAATATAAATAAGAATAAGTAGTTACTGTATGTAATACAGAATTTATTATTTACTACAGGTAGGATAGTAATCTTACATTCAGTTCGCTCTGAAGCAATACCAAGCTGAAAGTTGTGTAAATATTACGTTTTTCAGAGTAGCCTAAGACAAAGTTTACAAAATTTACGTCGCTCTAAAACGTCGGTGGTTGAAACGACGCTTACGGTTTATGACTGTAAGCCGTATATCAGCTGTACAGCGTTGTTAATAGGTCAGCGTACAAACCGGCGGCCGGCCATGTTTCAGCTCAAGTGTCAAGACGTTGCGGCGCGTTGTCAACACGTGCATATGCGCTGGAGCTACATGCACCAAAACAACATCTATTTGATTCTTATCTACCCCCCACACCCCCCACCCGATCCCACCCCGCGAACATCCAAAATATAAACAGGTAAAATGCTTTCTTTGTAAAGAAAAAGTCCATTTCAGAGACAAGATAGACGATCTTTTTTCAAATGTGAACGGGATAGCGACAGTTTTATGTCCTGTGAAAACTGTGGACATTATTCATCTGTTCCCTCAATAAAGCAAAATTATTGTACTCTACTTCTTTACAAATAAACACGGTTATATCAACATATTTGTAAGTCAATCATATTATCAGAATGTTATATCTCCAATACGTAGAGGTAATCTATTTTATTAATGCAATATTTCAAACAACCTAAGAGAAAAGTTTTTCTACCCTGTCCAAGCGCAAAAGTTGTTATCGAAGGTGACTTTTACAAACGACTATACCAATCCAATAGATTACGTGCTACGTTACATTACACACAAGTTCAACAACTCTCAACAAAAACAAATTAGCGGACGATTCCATAAATACATGTTTAAAATAAACATTGACTCGTACACGAGTTAATTAAGCAAAGTTAATTGTTTGCACGACGAATGCCGCGTCTATATTAATTTAATTTCGCGTCTGTATAAAGATAAAACTTTGAAGACGTACGTCGATCGGTGAAAGAAAAATTCTTTCGCGTCGCCGCTGTAAAGCTTAGTTTGCAAGCGCCAATAAACGGCGAGCGTCCGAAGTGACTCGGATAAATTGCGAATTTTATAGAACTCATCTCGGAAAATGTTTCCAAAATCATAGCGAACGATAAAAGTTTTATTGGCTCACTATTGTCTCGCGAGGGCATAGGTGAGGCGGCGTCGGGCCGGCGACCGGCCGAACTTCGCTCGCTCTTCACTGGACACAGGAAAGTTCCGTAATTCTTGCGACAAACGTCGCAATGCGATCGGACACTGTTGCACAACTTTTTAAGAATCGCTCCGAAACTAACTTTTACTACGCAGATACAAGAATTCATTATTAAAATAAAGTTACCGTTCTGGAACGTGCATGAATTGAAAGGAACTAAGCTCCTTTGGTGAAAGAAAATCGAATCTAAATAGTTACGTGTTGTAGGTGCAAGTGGGAGAGTGGAGCGGGGGAATGGTACCACGCAATTAGACCGCACTTTACTGCAACAATCCCTTGAAATAAAGAACTTTGAAAGGGTGTCCTTTTTGTTCGAACTCTTTTATTTCTTGTCGTGCACCGGTTGCTCTGGAAATGGTGTGGCCAGTGCTATAGAGGTGTAAACGGTTGTACCGCACAATTGCGCACGGCAAAGAAACTCGTGCTTTCCCAAAAGTTACGTACATTTCTTTCGGGAAATGTACTCGATGCTATTGAGTTTGTAACGTCGCTATTGCTAAAGCTTTTATGCTTTTGCTTATAGCTTAACAACATTGATTTAATATAAGCTTTGTGGTTTTGACACAATAATAAAGAATTATCGTACGAGTATGGTATACCTATAGATATGTGTATTGTTAAAAAACTTACATATTAAGCTAAAATACTTGGACTCAAAATGCAAAATAGGAGGTGCTCCACGTTCTTCACCTTGATTGTCGTCACCTCGGCTGTTGTTACCCAGACTCTATTCCTTTTTCGTCGCCTAACAATCACGTAACGTACAAATCAACTATGACTAGTTGCCGTACTGTGAGTACGGCTGAGGTGTAATCCAAAAAATGCCTCCACACTTCCTAAATAGCTCAAGTCCTTGTACCTGGGGCTCAGGCAAAAATAGGCCCCATAACGAAAACCGACATATCTCACCGTTTCACCCTTCCCGGAAGGAGGGAGTGGGAGGGAGAGTTCCCTTGAAATTTCCACCGTATAACAAAGCGAAGGGCTCTCGCGTGTTCCGGCATTTAGCTGGACTGTATCTCGGCTCGCTCCACTTACGTCTATATTGTTTCTGCCTACCGACTATTATTTCCAAGTAAAAAGTATAGTCAGCACTTCAAGCTTCATAAAATAAGATGCCATACCGTAATGTAAAGTTTGATATGCTGTAGTGTAGATAATGTGTTGTGCTGCTTTAGCGAAACATCATGAATGGGTTATCAGCCTCGCCAAAAGTCGGATTGGCTGTACCTACTTAATATCACGATAATATAATTAAAGTACTAGTAAACAAGAAATCTGGATGCGGGCAGCGCAGGACCGTGCATTGTGGAAAACCTTGGAGGAGGCCTTTGTCCAGCAGTGGACGACGTTTGGCTGAAACGAACGAACGAAACAAGAAATCAATATATCTATACTAATATTTTATAAAGAGAAAAGATTTGTACCTATTTTTGTATGTTTGTAATGAATAGGCTCAAAAACCACTGAACGGATTTTGATGAAACTTTACAGTATTATTGTTCATAATCCAGAATAACATATAGGCTATAATTTATGACGATCTGTGACAAACGAAATTTCAAGCGTGCGAAGCCGCGGGCGGAAAGCTAGTTGTTAATACAATTTGACCAATTTACTTAGTTAAAACCACACGCTCTTTACTCTTACATTTTCCCAGCGGGATTCGAACCCGCAACCATTATGTTTTTTAAAAATACATTATTCTGAAATATCTTACGATTTTAAGAGGTGTAATTCCTAGAAGTAATTACCTTAGCAATTACCAAATTATCTCAGTAGTTTTATTTTAAGAGTAACTATTTAGAAAAAGTTAATTGGAGAAATTCTATCTCTTGTAGCGTAGTGGCACCAATGATCGACACTTTAAGGAGATATTGGGCTTCTTATTAAGATTAAAGGTCATTTAGTCATCTTTAAACCAAAAGTAACGATTGAGCATGATAAGGTATATTCTTGAGATAAGAATAGGATGTATTATTTTTATTAACTATACACGGACTAGTTAGTTAGTTAGTTAGTTTTGCAGGGCAATCGAATACCGCACTTAGCCTCATGATAGGGCCATTGTGCGCGATTTGTGGTTTATCTTCCTACTCCAACCACCCCAGATCCCCCCAGAAGGCGAGCAGCCCGTCCAGGCTGCTGCAAGCTTCCTGTAGCGACGACGGTGATCGAAGAAATTGAGCCCGTTGTTCTTCCACGCTACTGCACTCCATGAGCACATGCTGCGGTGTTTCCTCTGCCTCCATGCACCCCCTGCACAGTGGGCTGTCTGTGACACCTATGTTGTATAGGTGCTTGTTTAGCATACAGTGTCCTGTTATGACACTTAAAACCTTGCGGATGCTGTCCCTGTTTAGTCTGATGAGGCTGCGGGAGAACTTTTTCGATACGTCCGGAACCGCATCTTTTGTTTGCCTGCATCCTTCGCTATTTTTCCATTCTGTGTGGTGTTTTTCTTCTGTTTTGGAACGCAGCCAGTTCCTGATCTGTGCTTGTGGTATCGGCAGTATTGGTTCCGGGCCAAATACTGTTGTGTCCGAACCTCTTTTTGCCAGTTCATCCGCTGCGTCGTTGCCTAAAGAGTTACTGTGCCCTTTGATCCATTGTAGGGTAACTCCATTTACAGCTGCAATGTCTTGGAGCGCTTCATGGCATTCCAATATAAGGGCCGTTGTTATTGTGTTGCTTTGTAGCGCTTGCAGTACGGATGCACTATCCGAGATAATTCTTATATTTAGACCTCGGATGTCTCTGGCTGTTACCGCCTGTGCTGCTTTGGTGATTCCAATGCATTCTGCTTGGAAAATTGTATTGTGTTTATCTAAAGTTGTTGATATTCTTATATTAAGATCATTCGAGAAGACACCAGCTCCTGTACCCGTTTGAGTTTTGGAGCCGTCCGTGTATATCCTAACTTCATTGATTCCAGAGTAATCTCGCGTCTCCGCTGTAAGTTGGATATCATATCTTCGGTCGAAAATGTGTTCACAGGGTATCCTATCGATTGGTGCCTCAGTGAGAGGTATTTCTTTTATGGTTTTCTGCAGGATCGCAGAGTGTCCTGTCTCCTTGTTTTGCTTCCATAGGCCGTTTCCTTTAAGTCTTAGAGCGGCTGCTTGCGCTTCCTCCTGAATGATGAGATCTAAGGGTCTAAGATTCAGAAGGTACTCAAGTGATGCCGATGGTGTGGTTCTCATGCAACCGGTGGCCGCTATGCTTGCTAGACGTTGCAGGCTTTGGAGTTTTGATCTTACTGTGGATAGTTTTGTTCTGGGCCACCAGACAACTGATCCGTAAGTGACAGAGGGCCTGATAACTGATGTGTAGAGCCAAAGTGTTATCTTTGGGTTAAGACCCCATCTGCTACCAATGAGTCTTTTACACTGATAAAATGCTATACAGGCTTTCTTTGTCTTGTTTTCAATGTGACTCGCCCAGTTCAATTTGTGGTCAAAGGTGATGCCCAGATACTTCACTTGTGTTGAGAGGGAGAGTTTTGTTTTAAAGAGTTCTGGTAGCTGGAGCTCTGGTAGTTTCCTTTTGTTAGTGAAAAGGATTAGTTCAGTTTTGTTTGGGTTTACTGACAACTGGTGGTCGCTGCACCAGTTTTCAACAATGTTCAGGGCTGAACGCATTATTTCACATAGCACGTTTTCAGCCCCTCCGTTTAACAGTATGGTGATGTCATCTGCATATCCAATGGCCGTGTACCCTCTGTCATTTAGTTTCCTTAACAGACTGTCCACTACCATGTTCCATAGTAGTGGCGATAGGACGCCTCCTTGAGGGCATCCTCTGACAACCTCTGCTCTGGTAGTCGTGTTCGCCACCACCTGAACCGCCCTTTTGCTAACTAGTTCAGTGACCCAGCTTCTTACGGCTGGTTCTACGTTGAATTGTTCCAGGGCGTGGTTTATGCTGTTGTGCATAGTTTTATCAAACGCTCCTTCTATGTCTATGAAGACAGCAAGAGTTGACGCTTTGTTTGTGATGGCCGACTCTATTTTATGTACTACCATGTGTAGAGCCGACTCTGTTGATCTGCCTTTCCTGTAGGCGTGTTGTTGGGGGTGTAGTGGTTTGCTTTTCAGCACGCCATCCCTGAGATGTCGGTCTACCAATCTTTCTAGTCCTTTTAGTAGGAACGATGTTAGACTAATTGGTCTGAAGGATTTTGCCTGTGTGTAGTCTTCTTTTCCCGGTTTCGGTAAGAAGATTACTTTTGCTTCCCTCCATGGCTTGGGTATGTATTTGAAAGCTATGCATGCCCGGTATATCTGTACTAGGTACTTGAGTATTTGGGCTGTTTGCCATTGTAATAGCGCTGGGAAGATTCCGTCCAGTCCTGCGGATTTAAAGGGTTGAAAGCTATTTAGCGCCCATTTTACTTTATCCGCTGTTGCTATACTATTGGCGATTTTCCACTCTTCGTTTGTCGGTGTGCTTTGTTGTTCATCCTGCCACCTTGCGATCGATGTGATCTTACAACCCGGAAAGTGTGTTTTTAGCAGCATTGTGCTTGTTTCATCTTCCGTGTTCGTGTAGGTGCCGTCTTCCTTCTTTAGGAAGCCCAGTAGATTGAGATCACCTTTTGATAGGATTTTCTTAATCCTAGCAGCCTGGCTTGTTGAGTTTATGCTACTACAGAAATTGCGCCAGTGTTCTCTACTACGGAATCTGATCCGCTTCTTGTAGTGCTTCTGTGCTTCTTTGTATTTGTTCCAGTCTTCATTGGTTCTGGTGTTTTTCGCTCGGTTGAAAAGTGTCCTGAGTTTTTTCCGAAGGCGTTCAAGTTCCGGCCCCCACCATATATACACGGACTAGAAAAAAATCCCAAAAAATGAAAAAGCATATAAATCTCCAATCATCGACACCGAATCTCCAGTAGTCAACACCCAGTCATCGACAGCTGCCACTTACCGACACCCAGTTATCGACGATCTCCTTTTTTGGCAAGTACTCGACCAGGTTTAGGACGGAAGCTCTGCCAGTCCTGGCTGGTGTACTGCCGGTCGACTTAGAGGTACAGAAGCGTGCGGCTATGTACTTCGCATCAAGGGAAAATATACCTAACCTCCGATTTCTTAAATAGCCGCGATCGTTCTAAAATAAGCCGATTATTTGATTCTCGAGAAGTCGTTGAAGAGGAATTACCTACTTAATGAATGGCAAAAAAGATGGAATACGTCAGTCAAAGGGCGTCACTTATATAATTTCTTCCCGAATGTACGCGAACGTCTAACTAGGCGATGGTTAGAAATCGACCATTGCTCGTCCCAGTTCCTCACGGGGCATGGCAACTTTAAACATAAACTTCACTAATTCAAACTAGTTCCGTCTCCTTTTTGCGAGTGTTCCACTAATGATGTCAGTCATGAGCAGTCTGCCCATCATATTATCTTGTGGGAGTGTGATCTTTGGAAACATGAACGTAATTTAATGCTTAATTCAATACAACATACTTACCTACATCTGTTTCCGCAATTTATTACACCGATCTTGTCGCGACAAGGAAAAATTTCCGTGCTTTTAAGCGATTTTGTGAAAAATATTATTGGCAGGTAGTTGCTAATTGCTCATAAGATAAGCCCCCTTAATTGATATTTATTTTCCGTGGTGCATAATCTTTTCTTAGAGGTTTTAAACCTTTGTTTGTCACCTGTCATCCGCTTTGCAATGGAGGGAAGTCGAACCTTAATTTCGAACTCCTCCTATGTTCTTCTGAATAATTTTGTTGCGGGTCCAATGACAGTTTAACTTTCCCCCGGGACAAACTTGACCTTCATTGGTTGGCTTTTTGTGACGGTCAAGCCGTAGATCCTGGCTACACAGGAGTTGCAGTGGTGGGAACGAGAGGTGGGAATACTTAGTCCCGATTTTAGTTAAAACTGTGCTCGGCCCCATTATACAGGGTGGAAACGAAAAGTGATCTCACTCGATTATTTCTAAACTATCTATACAAGATATCGAAAAACTGGTTATTGATCCTGAAAGTGCTTCACGAGCTCTTTCAAACGGTATCAGTAATAGGTTACAGAATTAACTGGATCTATCCGAAAATTCAATGTTTTCAGGCTTCATACTAAATGTATGCAAGCCACACAATATTAGAAGTGTTAATTTTTTTTTATTCAATAATAAACACTTAAATTGAACTCCAAATTGCATTCTTATTTAGAAAACATTGGTTTTAGGCTTTACTTACTATAATATTATCAAGACATGAGTGCCATGACTGGCAGTACTAAATGTATGGAAGCTGGTAACATTGAATTTTCGGATAGATCAAGTTTATTTTGTAACCCATTATTGGTACCGTTGGATAGAGCTCGTGAAGCACTTTCAGGATCAGTAACCAGTTTTTGGATATCTTGAATAGTTTTTAATATTATGTGGTTTTACTAAATGTATGGAAGCCGGAAACATTGAATTTTCGGATAGATCCAGTTTATTTGGTAACCTATTATTGGTACCGTTAGATAGAGCTCGTAAAGCACTTTCAGGATCAGTAATCAGTTTTTGGATATCTTGTATAGTTAAGAAATAATGGAGTGAGATCACTTATCGTTTCCACCCTGTATAATATAGTGTAACCCATTGTTGTTTTTCCCGAAATTTTATCATGGAGCGTAATCCTACCTAGGTACTCCGAAACGTTTAGCAGCAACTGCAATCTTTTCGCAATTTTAACAGCTTCTACAGCTTTTTCTAACTGCTCGGGAGAATATTTTTTTCTCGAACCAATCATCGACATATATTATTCCCCAATAATCGACACTTGTCGATTACTGGTAGCTCGACTATGAATAGTTTACTTCAAATATCTACTAAATGCGCAAAGTCATAAGAACTATATTCGGTTGTCAAATGAAAAATGTTCCAAAAAATTACTATCGACACGTGTCGATTATTGGAAAAGTCAGTTTGTGAAAACCAGTGATCGACACCAACATTTTACTAATATCAAAATAACATTTTAAATTCGTTATAACAAAAATGGATTCTATAGTTCTTAAAGTAACCCGTGAAAAAGATAAAATTCAAATAAGTTACAATACAGTAGTGTAATTAACAAAAAATGTACTCGCTTCCTTAGGGATTTTACTAAGAAATGTTGTTATTTTCACCGGTACTCCAGCCGCAATCAGTTGTTATACTGCCATTATCAAAATAAATTGGCGGATTTTGCTTAAATGTCAATGGGAGGCAGTCAAAAGTGTGCTTTCTATGGTACAGTGTTGACATAATAAGAAATCGATTTTATACTCTTATTTTATTGAATCAAAAAATAAAGTGTCGGTCATTGGTTCTTGTCGGTCATTGGTGCCACTACGTTACTTAAAGTGTAATTAAGACGTTATTTGACGTTCGTTAGCTAAAAGTGATTTTACCTAAGTATTTATTAAATCAACGAGTGATTTTACCTCTAGACTTCTCTAGTTATTTTTGAGGATCAGACAAAGTCGGATCAAATAAAGTTGTTTTACTGGGTACATAACAAGTCTTATTTCTATATTGCTTTGTACGTCAACCTTTTTATTCGTGTTAATTATGAAATACCTAACTAAAATGTATGGACCCCACACGACGATGTTGAACGAAATGAGAAAGACAGGTGCTACACTGATTCCATTGAAAGTGCTAAACTTGACTATGGTTGAAGACATACTCGTACACAACCCAGTCTGCTTAAAAGAGTGAGATGGTAATTAGCTCGACTGATCTCAACATGAGATAGAGAATGGTAGCTTGACAGAACTCAAGGACCTGACATGGGGCATGACCCAGTGGGGGCAGATTCTTCTGTTTGGTTTGGTTGGTGGTAGGGCTTGTTCTAAGTCCGCCTGGCTAGCTACCACCATCTTACCTAAGTCTGTCGCCATAACAACAATGTTAACTGCATTGTTGTGTTCCGGCAGTTAGAGGTAAGATAGCCAGTTCCTCCGTGGTTGAGGATTCCGGCTGAAGCTCGCTTCCACCTTCAGCCTGATCGTCACTTTACCATCAGGTGAGATACAGCCTAGGCCAAGAGCTTCCTCGTTGTGGATAAAAAAAATGGTTTACATTCTCGTTTGGCTAATACGACTTTTAAAATAAAATCGCCATAACATTGCTACTACAGCAACCGGCTACGATAATCTGAGCTTGTATTGCCAGAAGTGCCAGAAGCGTACAAACAAAAGAGGATCACTTTCGCGCCTTCAAATATTTCGAGGACGTCATCGAGAAGTAAAACTTCGATGAAGCAATACTACGGCTTGTTAACACTGCCGATTCGCAGCTCGTCTGTGTCCTAAAAACGTGCTTTGACAAAGAGTATCGCGAGAGGGCTGGCTGAGGTCGTGCGGTCGGAGGGCCCTTGGCTTTGTTCGACCCAACAATGGAACGACGAGGGCACTCCAGCGCACTTCTATCGGATGCAAGCGATGTTTCGCAGCTGGATTAGGGTTCGGTAGTAATTATGATATATTTAGGGGGTTAGGGAATGCGCGAAAATGATATGAAATTGTTTGGAGGTATTTTGCATTGTTATTCATTGCCTCGACTAAACGATAACTGGTTATGTACTGTGTACCTACTTGTGTGTAAATAAATAACATATCGATGATTTCTCTCCATATTAAAATTGTAAAGTGTATTTTTTTAAAGTCAACACATTATTTTCTGCGCTTCTGCAGCGGCTGCAATATAATTTATATTAATAGGACGATGCAAATGTCTGCGGATGATCATGATCAGATAGAAACTTTCCAAGGGATGATCATCACCATATTAAACACACTTTACCAGCCATATAGAGAAACGAATTGGCACTACTTTATACTCGTAGACACCTACCTATCATATTGTTTGTTACTGACCTGTTTCATACAACCAACGTGCTAAAATTTGCTTGGAAATAGTAACATTGTAGCACGTCGTAGCAAAGTGCGCCACTCGAGCCGCGTCTTTCTCGAGGCAGCCTCGCCCGCCACTTCACCACCGACCACGTAGGTATTTAGCGCGTGTTGGAACGAAACTGCTTTTGCTTTCTTCTGGTGAATTAACAACAAAGTACCTAGGTTATAATTTTGTTTGTTGACATGCTGTATACAACCAATGTGCTAAAATTTACTTGGAAATAGTTACATTGTAGCACATCGTAGCAAAGTGCGCCACTCGAGCCGCGTCTTTCTCGAGGCAGCCTCGCCCGCCACTTCACCACCGACCACGTAGGTATTTAGCGCGGGTTGGAACGAAACTGCTTTTGCTTTCTTCTGGTTAATTAACAACAAAATACCTAGGTTATTATTTTGTTTGTTGACCTGTTTTATATTAACCAATGTGCTAAAATTTACTTGGAAATAGTTACATTGTAGTACAGCTTCACAGCAAAGTGCGCCACTCGAGCCGCGTCTTTCTCGAGGCAGCCTCGCACGCCACTTCACCACGTAGGTATTTAGGGCGTGTTGGAACGAAACTGCTTTTCCAAGAACCAGGAAATATTCCAAGAACTTTCGAAAACGTTCCAGAAACTTCCGAGTGGTACCAAAAATCTGGGTATTCCTCACCGGTGTAACACAAAATAAGCGAAGTCTAGGATGAAAAAGTAGGTCTGCTACAAAGTAACATTATTAACGGATTCAATTTCGAGATCAAAATAGCTAAAAAGTGGCAGTGCAAGTGATTTGGAATGAAAATTTATTTATTTCTTTTTTTCAAAACTATGATGAACATAACTCTGGCTGCCTGACATTATGCATATAGACTGTGGAACGCTTCTTCGAAATGAAATCACTTTATCTCAGAACCTCAATGTCCGTGTAATTATAACTACTTATTCAAAATTCAGTGTAAAAGATTTACAACATGTCAAGACGCCGCAAACAAGCTCAAAGTACATAGTTCAGAAGCCACGGCCACTTCGTTGCGTCGGCGCGACACCTCGCGAGATTCCGCCACTGGCCTCTTACACCTCACGTGAATATTCCAAGAACTTTCGAGAACGTTCCAGAAACTTCCGAGTGCTACCAAAAATCTGGGTATTCCTCATCGGTGTTACACGAAATAAGCGAGTATCTAGGATGAAATAGTAAGTGAAATCTGTCCTTACAAACATTTGTGACGGATTCAATTTCGAGATCAAAATAGCTACGAAGAAATGACGAAGCGAAACGATTTGGAATTAAAACTGATGAACGTATCTAGGGTGTGTAACTCTTCCATATCATATGCATCAGTAAATTGAAGAACGCTTTCTCGACTAATGTTCACTTCAACTTAAGACCTTAACGTCAACATTACTATTCAAAAGTCGGTCTAAAATCTTATGTCGTCAGTTGAATTTGGAAATATTGCCTTTTTTTGGATTCGCAACAATTTACAGTTTATCAGAAAAGATGATTTTGCTTCGCATAAATGTTAAAATCTTTAACACTCAAGTTCAACGATGTTTAATTAAGTAGAGCATAAATTAATACTCCAAAATAAAACTAGTTGGCAAATCCAAACCCAAAGTACACACTTTATAGTTAAGTAAGTATGAGCTATAACTTTATATCCAAGCCTACTTTACAAAACAGCCTTAAGGGCCACGTAGTAGGCATAAAATAAACTCCATAACCACTTTATTGCGTAACACAGAATGCAACAATGAGCAAAGCAATAAAACTAATTACGGTCCTCATTACAAGCCAAGAATCTTAAAACAAGCCCCTTGACAGTAATGATGGGAGCATATCGACAACTTTCATATCGATAATCTCGAGTATACGAGTATCGATACTCTTGAGTAGGTACCTATACGAGAAAAATATCGTAACAATATTTAATATGAAATTAAACCTTCATATTGTCTCCGTTCGTAATCAGTTTGTCACATTATTGACGCGTCCATGTTTTGTGGTTGACACCGAGTCTTTTCTATTATTGTTAGTTGTTAAGCATTACGAGTATCAACAAACGTTAAAAGACATCAGAATTTTGCGACTCCACAAAGCTAGAAGCTAGCTAAAGCTAGAGCACTATTCGAGAACGATCGACATACCATGAACTATGCGCCGCACTACTTGACAATCTTCCAGTGGATCGCATGACGTCTCCGCAAAGTTATTCTGCCGGATGACCGTACAAAGACTCTTAATTATTTTAAGCCGGGAGCTCTCTCGTAATTCGTAGTTTGGACTTTAGTCCCGACTGCCATTTTATTGTATCGTCAGCTAGCGACCGGCTTAGCCAGTGCCGGGTATTATTTTACAGATTTTCACAGCGTCTGCACATCTGAAGTTAACAATCGTCTTTTAAGTCCATCCTTTTTCAGGGCTCTCCATCGGAATTAAGTTATTCTGGCTCCTTGAAACGGTTTTATGTTGCCTTTGAGGACTTTCAGCTTTTCAATATTCGACTCGACAAAGAACGAATGTTAGTTTCAAATTGTATTACTGAATACTTCTTTATTGTTAATGCTTTCATTAAAGTACACTAACAATATCGTCGATTGAAAATTTTATAGTCATTTTCTACAATAAGAAAGGATTAAAAATAACTACGTAGCCTGTTCTCCAGTAAACTTGTCACCGTCTCATTTTAGCGTCGAAAATAAGAGACGTGTTTAAGTTACACTTGAAGTCGCTCATAAAGTTGTCTGCAAACATTTATGATAAAATCTCGAGATAAATCTCTGAAACACTTTCTATTAGTAATTCAGGCAACCCCAGACGCTGTGAAATATTACAAAGCAGCGCAACTCGGCGAGTCAAATCGCTCGGAACGTAACTACAAATTGAATAAAAACTATCGCGATAGACACTGACCTATAAGTAAGGTGGACGGTGAAACAGAGACAGTTTGAGAACACTTTTCGAGCTCTACGACATTTATCTAGAATTGTTTGGTTCAGATATCATCGAGGGCACTAGGAAGTAGTTTCATCTAGGTAGTGTTGTTTTAATTTAAAATGTTTTAAAAATGGGTAGTAACTTTTAGGCATTGACGTAGGTTTTCGGTACAGAATGAACATCATGTAAATAAATGCAAATTCAAATGAACTTTATTGTGAATCACATGAATTAGAGTTGTCTGATTAGAGAAGATCAATAGAGAGAAGTATACAATAGTTAGTGCTTAATTCTAGGGTCAGATAAATAAAATATTTTTGCAAATGAGAGTGTTATTTAGTGAAATACCTATAACCCATTACTCGGGGCTATGGCAACACTCACGCCGTTCTATTGAGAATCTAAAAACCAAACATCGAACTCTCAACTTAGGGATGTTTCCCGGAACTTTCCGGACATTTATTGCAGTTAGTCCCGGGGCATACCAGGCCGAAGGAACGTCTCCAATCCCTCTCCCAACTTACTGAATAAGACATTTTATTCCTTTTTGTTTGTTCGAAAAAATATTGCCTTTGGTGATGCATAAAATTCCAATGGCTGTTACAAAGTTTAAAGTAACTAGTGTAGGTCACAATCGCTTGATCTCTTTTGTGTTTACGGGATGTGACAGTTCGTACGTCACGTAGTCAACGATTTTAAGAATATAATTACGAATTAAATTAAAATTCACAAATATTTTCCTGTGTTAAATGCTTTAACTGAAAACTCGTCTTTACCGCGTTCTAAAATGATAACGCTTTTAGTCGAATACCGGTAGTAACCGCCAAATATCTGCTAAGTAAACCTCTAACAGTTCATTAGAGCAGTAGCGAACCAGGCGCATCGTTTTTGGATGCGTGCGGTTAGCGCATCCTCTTGAGCGGAGTGCGGCTGCGGCCGCAACTACCTCCGCTGTAACTATGCTCTCCTGGTACCGCAGAGCTACTGCCGATGTATTTTGCTTTGCTTATTAATGTGAATCTTGCTAGCAAGGATATTGAGGCTATATTCAGTTTCATATCAACATTACGATGTTATGTAAAATTGAAAAATCTCTCATCTTTACTAGTACTTATATGAGTCAGTCTAGATTAATTGTCCAACAATCATCCAGTATCGTGAACGAACATACAGTAGGATCGGTCCACGCTATTCGCTCATACTTTTGTTAGGTAAAACAGTATTGGTATCCATTTTATTACTACTACGTGAAAGTTTTTTATGCGTGCGGTTAGCGCATCCTCTTGAGCGGAGTGCGGCTGTGGCCGCAACTATGCTCTCCTGGTTCCGCAGGAATGCAGGTGAATCTTGCTAGCAAGGATATTGAGGTTATTTTCAGATCAACAGTATGATGTTACATATGTTAAATTTTAAAATCTCTCAACATTGCAGCTAGACTCGATTTGTCCATCAATCACAAGCATCAGAAACAGCAGGATAGATCCACGATCCATGGTGACGGTCTAGGTTGGTGCGCAACACTTTTGGAAAAATTTGATCTTACCATCCTCTTGAGCGCGGAGTGCTTCTGAAGCCGCAACTACCCCCGTTGTAACTCTGCACTCCTGGTACCGCAGAGCTATTACAATAAATAGCTCTTGCCTGCCTTTTTCTGCTAAACTTCTGCACTATTAATTAATAATGTAAACCATTCAACCATTTTTTTTATTTCTTAAATAGTCTTTCTAAGAAAATTACCTGTAAGTAGAACATTTTTTTCCTAACTTGACTGAAGAATCCTAAAACAGCAAAAGATCGCAGCAGTCCTCCACAAACCGATAAGGCGTGTTAAAGATTCATCACGCGCCCCTCGAGGGCGATTCCTCTTCGAACTTCTACCCGCGGTTCCGCCGTTATATCATATTTTTCAAAATCAAACTTACGATTTCTATGGTGTATACGCGGGTTTTTGGCAGTGACGTGATATATGATTGACCGCTAATTTCAGTTATTACTCGTATAATGTACGATCTTAGAAAAATATGATAATGCTTGAACTTCTTATATTTAGGTAATAGGGTTGTTCCTTTTATCCACAACGAGGAAGCTCTTGGACTGCATCTCACCTGATGGAAAGGCCAAAATCCGGAACCCTAAACTAAAGAGGAACTAGCTATCCTTGCTGCTGATATGTGAAATTATATCTCAAAAATGTTTTTCATTTGGAAACTTTCACAGATGTGATTTTAAGCATAGTACTTAAATGTGAAACCTTGATTTTAAGCATACTTAAATGCACCGTTTTCCAATAAGACACCGTAAACGCGAGAAGAAGCTCCTGAATAGATCTATTTCTAAAATCTGCATGCAATTTTCTTTTTAGAAAACTTACAAACAGCTTATTAAATTTTCTTTTACGTAAAGCTTCTACTTTCGATTGCTAGGTTCGTCTAGACTATACTGAAATAATATTTGGTAAATAAAACATCAATATGATGAAAGAAAATAATACAATATTTATGAAAGAGCATAATTTTTGTAAACAGTGGTTTCGTCATCATCATCATCATTTCAGCCACAGGACGTCCACATCTGAACATAGGCGGAGGCCTTGGGGGAGCCCAATGGTTCCCACATTGTTTCCTTTGGTCAAAAGATCCAAATTGTAGTCCCGAATCCAAGGCTACTTTTTTGGAGCTAATCCCAAATCAACTATGGAAACTTTTTTCGAGCAACAGAAAAAAAAAACAAATTCTCTTCAATGTGTAAATGCTAAAATGCCCCTTACCTTCGGGACATAAACAAATGCCAGTTGTATATGAGCCGGATTATAGCGACCGGCCGGCATCGAGCCGGGACATCGGGGCATTAATTAAATGTACTGTGCAACACGTAAATGCACTTTGCGAATGCTTACATCGGAAATTATCGGACCGGTGCATATTAACTTTGATTGGATCGGGGACGCATGAGAGCGTCTAAGGTTTAGTTACGTGCATAAGTTGCAGGTAACCTATTGTTAAATGAATTTGATATTGTGTAGGTACATTTAAATCATTACTAAGTTCTAGAAACCATTAGCAGTCCACTGTTGGATGTATGTCTGCCCCACGGAACGCGACAAAAGAACTATCGCTTACTTTTTATTCACTGCTTTTAGCATAGACAGCTCCTATACCCTTCATGCAGTCCAGTCAAATTTTCCAATCAATTTCTTTACTTATGTGCCTATACTACGATAAAATAAATATACGTTTATGCTTTCAAAACACTTCGAAGAAGAAAGTAAGAAGCGCGGTTTCTTCTTTGGTTTTAGAAGACTACGAAACCGCGCTTCTTATTTTTTTAGACTAAAATATGTAAAAAAAAACAACTTTTGTTTAACTTATCTCGTATCAAAACAGAATAAAACTGATGGAAATATCCAGCTATTTGCAATCTTTAAAAACCCAAACATAAGGTCCAGTGGGAAATCGAGTGTTGACCTGAGCGACGATACTCAAATAAACCGAGCTGACGGCGCAATGGCGTCGGATCAACCGCCATTTGTTTTTGAAAATTGATTCTATAGTCTATCCAATATAGCTTGATTAGAATGACGGCTGTCAAACGAATGTGACTAGTGATGGGTATGTTTCGTACGGTTCACATAGATGTATCGATAAGTTTTCGAAAAAATGATATGAAAAAATGCACCCAATTTTTCTTCATATATCTTTATTCATAAAAATGACAATTATGATTTAAATTTAAAGACAGTAAAATTTAAAATTCATGTCAAGGATGTACAACCTAAGTCGTAGTCATTATCATCAGTGTTCTTCAGTGGTTTTTTCCTCTCGCTAGAGGGCGGTGGGCATCTCTTCTAGAGCAACGGTGCTATGAATACCCAAAAAATTACCGGTGATTGATTTCCGTGTTTGATTATTTAAGAATGAAATGTTTTTTGGTTTTTAATAGTGAACATTTAGAAAAACGTATAACTTGACTTAAATATGTTAAAAAATTAGTTAGAAAAAAAATTTGTTAAATATGTTTAAAAAATAGTTTTAATTTAATATGACATTTGTCGATATGTCCCAACACTAACATTTTTGTAACTCGAGATAACCTTGTAGAGACGTCGTTAATACTCTAGCTTGATTTTTATAATTTCGAATTACTACTTATTGGTGTAATTTAACGCTGCATTTACACGAAATTATCATTTTTATTGGAAGCACTGTCGTCGAAAATATTGTTTGTAGGTCAGACGTGAATTATTTCTTGTCCGCCAATATTTAGCTCTCATTGATCGCTACTACAAAGTTATGTCGTTACTTTTGATGACAGCTGTCATTCTAATCAAGCTATGTTGGATAGACTATAATTCCCTCGTATGCTTTTGTTGATAAAGCTAAACGGAATCTTAATATTTGCATAGTTGAGTACAGAAAAGGTACATTTTCTTTCACCGTTTCAAGAGTTTACTTACGTACTTATGAGTATTGGTTAAGTTTTCATTATAAAATATTACCCACTTACCTACAGTGTTTTCACAAACTTATTCATATAGGGTGTCCCAGAATGGGTGAATCAAACTGCTAGGGGAGGTAGCTCTACTAATGTACTATCCCTATAAAATATGAAAAAAAAATTGAGTTCGAAATTTTTTTTTTAAATAAAGCAGTTTGATTCACCCATTCTGAGGCACCCTGTATAAGTTTACAGTCATGATCATTATTATTACAGACACACGACGCCCACTGCTGAACATAGGCCTCCCCCAATGATATCCAGATTGGCTGGTTGGTACCGGCCAGCATACAGCGCCTTTCTGTAAGTTTACAGTGTATTTTACAGAATGGTTAAGATTTTGTACTCATAATTTGACCTCTACAACTTCTTCATGTGAAGACAATTTCATCGTATACTATTAATTATATTAATAAGATAGAGTGCAGTTCCAAACACCCAAACACATTAGTTTAAGCTGTAAACTACCAAGTAACCTTCCATACGTTATTCATCATAGTTGTTTGGGTCAATTATGTGCCCAAACTTGTTTTACCTTGCCGTACGTGCCCTCTTGGGCACTAAGATATCAAGTAACGATGTAAAGACGCTATTTATGATACACTATTGTCTAAGAATTAAATTATGTTCTTCTTAATTTTTATATTTTCTATCAATGGCGCTCCGCTATGAACTAGAGGGAAGACATCCCTTAACTTCGAACTCCATCTTATGTTCTTCTGTATTTTCTAATTTCGTTTAATGACAGTTTAACTTTCCCCTGAGACAAACTTGACCTTCACTGGTTGGGTTTTTATTGGCGGTCAAGCTGTAGAGCCTGGCTACACAGGAGTTGCAGCGGTGGGAACGAAAGATGGGAATAGTCTCATTATTCTTTTGGCTTTTCATCATGTTAAAGTTTACCAAGATGTAACAACCATTCAGGGGCTGGCAGCTTTTAGTTATAACTAAAGATCGGGCTTTAAGAAACACACAACTCAAGACATCAAGTACTATATTTCTACTTTAATCAAGCAACTTGCAAATGTGCAGTAGGTACATACAACTATATTGTCCTACTATTGCTCTATCACACAGCTTCAATCTGTCCCATCTGTATAGGTAATCGCTTGCTATTAAGGTTTCATAAATCGGCATACGGGCAAGACAATAAACTGTTAGAGGCATGCTAAATAGCTCTCAATCTCCGATAGGTCGGCAGACAGCGGTCAGTAACAAGACAAGACATTAGTGTGTAGTTTGACCATGGTTTATGTGAAGCTAGAACTATACTAAAGTACGGCCAACGGGAAGCGATACCAAATGTAAGCAAACCCAATGTCATGGGTGAACCCGTCTAACTTTGACATATTTTGGCGGGAGAACGAGACATTACGACAAATACACAAGATGGAAAGAGACAGAATATAGTGTCAACTCGACAGTTGTATCGACCTTTTGTATCGCTGCTAGTTGGCCGTACTTTAAACCCAGATCTATATACTTATAATAAATCTGTAGAGAGGTCAATTCTGTACATGAAATATATTTTCAAAATAACTATCAGGGGGTGATTAGTGATCGATACTGATGACAAAAATGCAATCAGTAAAATTTTTGTCTGTCTGTCTGTCCGTCTGTATGTTCCTTATAGAAACAAAAACTACTCGACGGATTTTAACGAAACTTGGTAAAATTATTCTTCGTACTCCTGGGCAGGTTATAGTATACTTAGGAATTCCCACGGGAACGGGAATTAGCGGGAAAATCCTGTTTTATGAAAAATCTAAACCACTTAAGTTAGACGCTTGAAATTTGGCATGCAGGTATCTTAGTAAACTTAAAGCTTAGTTACAACAGGATATTGCAAAATTCCTACGGGAACGGGAGTTATCGGGAAAAAACATTTGTATGAAAAAATCTAAACCGCGTAAGATAGATGAAGGGGGTAAAACGGGATCCACGCGTACGAAGTCGCGGGCGGCCGCTAGTTTTTAAATAAATGTGAAGCGTTTGTACCAAACATTGTTTTCGCTATTACATAAAATGTTTGTAACTTCGTCATATTTTTATCCCAGGAAATTACACAATTTTTGAGCGATGCATTATTAACTTTGTGGCCCACTAAATTACAGCCGATTAAAATGGATGAAAAAACAGGAGAAGATGGAGTTGCCGGAAGAAAACAATGTGTTTCAGTGGTTAATGTGTTTAAGTTCTTTTTGCAAATCCTTCGCTGGATTACTATCGATTGGGAATTATTATTTACACTACACATACCTTTTTTCGTGACGTATCGATTCTTTGGCAAATCGACCCATCCAAAACAACATGCCTTATAATTTCTATCGATTTTTATCTAATGCTCAATTCATCGACTTTATCTTTACGACTAGTTGTATCTTTATGCTATAACTCTAACTCTCTTTAACTCTCAGTACAGTGGGTCTAGACAAAGTGCACTTTTTGATCGAATCGAAAATCGAATCTGTCAAAACTCCATACAAAAAAAATGCTTTTCGACCACTTTTCTACTGGTTTCCGATTATAATGTCTCTTGGTACTGATCCCAGCAGCATGGCCACCCTCCATGCAGTCCAGTCAAATTGCCTCCACCGCTTGATTATAATTAACCGGCAAGTTATAGCCGACGGCAGCCGCAGCCGCTCACATTTGCGAGTAGGACTGCGCCCATCATTAATGGAGACCGCTCGAACTCTAACAACTTAGTATGGGATGCTGATTGTCAATGGAATAATATTCGCTCGTAGTAGCCTAGCCTCGATTGTAGGGGTTTATGAAGAGAATTTGGGCCTGTTAAATGTTATTTTCACTATTTCAATAACACCTATGGATTTAGTCGGAAAACTTAATTATTTTGGTTTGAATCTCATGGATTCAGTTAACAGGAGGAAAATAGGAAAACTGTTTTTTTTTCCAGTTTGGTTAGGGCGTTAGAACTAAATTGTGAAAGTCGATTGGCACTTACTACCTAAGATACTCTATTTATTTCGCCTGCTATTGTTGATCTATTGGTTATCAGAAAAGAAAATGGTTCGCTTTGGTATTGAACCATGTCAAACGCCTGAGGCGACTCATATCATCATCATCATCATCATTTCAGCCATAGGACATCCACTGCTGAACATGGAAATCATTGGGGAGACTCAGATCGGTATCGTAATCTATCAATCAAGCAAGATTGTGTTATTAAATCTCACATAATGCCGCGATGGTAAGTCAAAGTCAAAATTTCTTTATTTGTTTAAACTAAGTAATAAATAGTTCTTACAAATCGTCATTTTGCTCTTAAGGAGCCTCTACATGTCTCATAATCTTTTTACCCTACCAGCGCTTCGAGACCAACATTTGGCAAGTGCTGAGAAGAAGCGCCGCAACAAACTCAGTCACCACTGTCTGCCGGTTAATATAAATAAATAGAAATAGCAGTAGTAGGTACCTACATTCGATTCAGGAGCAGTTCACTGAATTTACCATGCATTCTTGTATGGTGTATCTTAAAAGAATGGGTATACAAAATTGCGTGGTAGGTATATTAAACAAGGTAGTGACGTGCTAATATCTAGACTTAGGTAGAATATGTCTTAGGTTTGGGAGTATATTATTTGATATTTGATGCACGATGCGCGATGGAACCTAGCTCACTGCACCAACTAAAAAACAGCAACTAAAATCCAAACCTGAGACATTAATCTGATAACCGCGGTAGAACCAAGCAATCCAATTGCACAGCAGTTTAATAAGCATGGCCGGCTTAAGCTAATAAATCAAACTGATTTGATTATTTAATGTTTGTACGTAGTATTTGGTACGGAATTACGTCAAGGCTCCTGAGTTAGCGCTGGCCGCGGTCGCACGGGGCACTTATGTCGGACACGAGACACGAATATACGGGCTGTGTAAGGTTAAGTGTGTATTTTATATTGACTTGTTTATTTTATGTCAATTGTAGCCTCTGTCTGCGACTTTGACTGCGTACCTATTTCTCTTCTGTCGCAAAAGGTCTCTAACGCGTAGCATGTGATCTAAAACACTTAGGCTGAGTTGCAACACCTAACTTTAACCGTGATTATAATGATAACCGGTGTATTTTGTATGGAGTTTGACAGATTTTTGACGTTTGTTAAAGTCAAAGTAAGATGGTGCAGCCCAGCCTTAACTTTTTCCTAAGACATACTTATGAACTTTTATATCAGGTAAATGCGCCCTTCAAAGTGATGTCAGTAACAAGCTTTCCTCTATTTCATTTTACCATGTTTTGATTTTACTTAGACTTCATGCCACGACCACCACTTGGAAGTCTAATTGGCATTGCATCTTGTACATAAACCCATCGTATTTTATCTTCAACAACCAAACTTGTATCATGAATACCTATACTTCTTTTCTTCACCCTCTGATTTCAGGATCGAATGCTGTTAAACGCGTGTCATTCCAAAATAGGTAGCATACTTTTAAAGTATTGAACTTGTTATTTAAGCTGTCGTCTGTACTAGCTGTATTACTGTCTGTAAAAAGTACTGTAATCTGAAAAATGTTTTCATCAAATAAACTCAAGCTTGTTAAGTTTTTGTACACTAAGGAAGGGTTGCACCATCTTACTTTAACTTTGACAAACGTCAAAAATCTGCCAAACTCCATACAAAATGCACCGGTTATCGCCATAGTTACCGTTAAAGTTGGGTGGTGCAACTGAGCCTAAAACTTTTCAAGCTCAGCTGAAATGCTTGACTGCTGATATTCTATCTCCAATCTATTGAACAAAGGCTGGACACTCTCTGCCATGTGAACAGCCTGTATACAGCACATCGAAGACAAGAGCATCGGCTTAGATTAGATCGTGCACGGCTGTGTTCATTATGCTTGATGCGTGTACGCTAAATGAGTGTCGTATACATAGTAGGTACTACATACAGGTAATGTATATGTATTTACTATACAGCCAAATGGCAGACTCCTGAAAGAGAATCTAACACCTACCTAGCTTGTTTAAAAACCTGAAGTAAATAGCTTAAAATTGCGCCTGAAAATATCAGTGGATTCCCAGATATTTTATCTTAACTAACGGGATTTACTTATGTTTGAATTTTATATGTAATATCAAAACCCGCAGAAAATATCAAATTTTCAGATTCCGAGTGCTAAGCGAAACCACATACCCTACTACAGCAGTGGTAGCTCCATGAATTTTATGTACCTAGAAAACGTAGTTTCAAGTAAAAATAATATCCATCTTAAAATAATACCTTTTTATTTTAACCAAGTGTGAAACTAAATATTTTGCAACAGATCACCTACCTATTCGTTTTTGTTTTGGTCAGTCAGCAGGCAATATTAATTGCCATATAGAGCCGAGTGGAGGTAAAATAAAGACCTTAATATTCATGTGAATTAAATAAAAAAATATACTTACGAGCAAAAGTATGGAATCACCCCTTTGTGTTCCGAGCGGTCTTAAGAACTGAATGACTATGTATTATTATGTATCTATGGTATCAATTTAAAGTTTATAATATCACCTTTAAAATGGTGCCATTTTTATTGATCTTCTATTAGTCATTTAGTTCTTATGATCACTCGGAATAAATAGGGTGATTCCATATTTTTGCTCGCGAGTGTAGTATAAATTATACTGTGTCCAAAACTGTATTGTGATGATGATAATTATTATGACAGGTCGAACCTATTTACTATTAACATCTGACTAAGATGACTCTTGGCTAAATTGAGCCTTTCTTAATTACTTTGGTGGGTACTTTTCTCAGCACGCTACTATTCATATATTCAGCAGACCTCCATCGTTTCTAATGCATCTATCTTCGCCATTACCTACAGAGTAAAAGATGGTCTATCGAAATCCCGTGATATTTGCGTAGTGCGATGAAATCAACTGAAAGTTGCTGCAAAGGTGACAGGAAGCGGTGCAACGGAGCGCGGCGAGCGCTGACTCAGGCGGGCGGCACCCTACTACGGACCACTCGATACACACTCGAAGACTCTCGTTCATTTCAGCCAAATGACGTCCACTGCTGGACAAAGGCTTCCCCCAAGGTTTTCCACAATGAACGGTCTTGGGCTGCCCGCATCCAGGCTCTTCCCACGACCCTTATCAGATCGTTGGTCCAACTAGTAGGAGGCCTGCCCACGCTACGTCTTCCAGCCCGTGGTCGTCACTCGAGAACTTTCTTGCCGAAGACTCTATGTGACTTTTATCACCAACAGCAGTTTATGGCAAACCTCTAATTAAGTTAAGAAGGTTTCAACAGAAAGCAAGATTCTATTATATTCTAAAGCTATTCTCAAGCCGCCGCGCTACTAGCATCTTGCTAGAGGCACATTTCTTGTGAAGAGATGGTCTTTACAGAAAAGCTTATACACATGTAGTAAGACGAGTATTACTTAGGTATTATAGTGACAGGTATGAAGGCTGGATGAAAATAATTTATAAACAAAATAGTCCAATATATTTCAGTGGCATGTTAATCAAGGAAGGCTTTTTAGAATGCTTACAACTGAACGTCTAGGCATAGTTGCCAACCCGCCTGACCAGTGGGGAGTGTATGCTAAATCGTCATTTTGCTTCTGGTAAGTAAGAGTTGCGATCCTGCAATGAAGACTAAATAAATGACCTGATGACGATAATGATGATGATGTTCATAATTTTCAATTATTATCCCTCAGGTAATTAGAATTTTTAACGGTTCATAATTTTTAGTTATCGTCTCTCATAGACTGCAATAGTAGAGACACTGATATTTTCTACCGCCACCTTGGTAGGGGCACGGAGCCGCGGGTAAACGATTTGGCACATTGCGCCGGGAGCGGAGGGCGAGCCACGCCATAATTACGTACCTACCTACGAAATGTGAGCTGTCGCTTAAATCTTGCGCCGCTTAAATTTGAGTTGAGCCTGTATTCATTTAATTTTACTCGCTATGGGATTCATTGTTGCCTCCGCTGTCTGGCCTCTTTGCTGAATTGACTAATCGATTCGCGCTGCTATTTTGTTCTTTTGTGAATGATGGATCATTTTAATTAATTCTAGAAGCATTGTGGCGCAAGATTAACATCGTATTATTGTATTCGTTTGACAAAGGAAATGTGACTGATAGAGAGACTTATTGCTTTATCGTCTCGTAGTTGTATTGAAACTAAATTAGGTTTCTGCGTGCTTACAAGAATACCTAAGAACTTGTGGCATTATAGATAATTCACTTCTACTTTCCATCAATGGCATTTAGGTCCTTGTTTAAATATGTTTATAAAACTCATGCAGCTTTTATTACAGGTGACCAATATCGACACAGTCAAGAAAGACTCTACCAACGCCTTAAACCATCTCTGAATACGCTTAACAAGCTTTAAAACAATGATCTACTTATTTATGAATTTCCTCTGGTTTCGCATAACAAAGGACAATGTTCGTTCTCCATACATTGTTCGCCGTTAGATCAACAGTGCCGAAATAATACTTTCTAGGTTCTAAATGACACAAATCTTTATGTAAGAACAATTATTCCTGGCGGACCAATTCTATAAACTTATTGATAGCAATATTGTTATCATAACCTCTTACTTACTAGTATTGTATTATATTATTTTATACACATCGATTTGGGAGATGTTCTGTATTGTAGTTGTCGCAGTCAAATTGTATTATAATATTGGACGGGTTTTGGAAATAGCTCGGCGTTCCACTTTTATGATTTACTTACTTACATTTTGCACGTAAATAAATAACATGAATCCTATGTTTACTTTTCACTCTTGACATTTAACACGTGACTTACCAAACTAACTATCTCCATGGTTACCGTCTTAGTCTATGCATGACTAGGGATTGAACAACTTTTAATTGAATATTATTAACAATTCTCGATAATTATTATCGATTGAAAAATATTCGGTATTTGAATCGAAAGATATATTCAATTTTATCCATATCAAAATATTCAATTTTAATAATAAAATAAATATTATTTACTACCACCTATGAAATGTTCTAAAAATTGCCTGGAGCGCTCCCCCAATCCTGGGTTTTCCCTTTCCAAGCTGAGAGGATATCATTTTGGTTCTATCGATACATTATAAAGGTACTTAATATTTGAAATGTATTACCAATTTATTGTTATAAGCATTTTGAGCGAATAAAACTTTCAATTCTATTAGAACTTTAGACATTTCTCTCACTTTAAGCGGCATTGGATTTTTCATCGGATTTGAAACTGTAACAGATATATTAAAGATGATCCCATATTGTTGTCATTGTCTATATCAGTGTTATGATCACAATTCTTTTTATTTTATTCATGACCTTCGACCAGTTGGACACATTAGATAGCTTCTTGTAGTATCGTGCAATATATTTTTAACTTTTAATTAAAATCTAGTCATACTGTAGCAATTTGGACGATTTATTTTATTTACAAGATCGGTATCTTATTGTCTATGTTGACCGCAGTCAACATCACTATTACATGGATTCCTAACAATGAAGTTCGGCATTGCCTTGTGCCGATTTTACATAGATTTTATCGACACAAATTATGGAACTTCATAGGATATGGAGCAGGCCACGCCCTAAAATGTCCGGATGTCGTCATAGTATTATGGAATACATATAAAATACTTTTATTATTTCATTTTCTAATCCTCAAGTGTCCGTTACAATCTAATTAATATTTAAGTATTCAAAAAGTAAGAGATTAATTTTGATACTTTCCTGCTGTGCCCAGGAATCTAAGGCGGTTTCTGACAATGTCCTTTAGTAACAATATACTTATAGACTATAGAGTTATTTAGTACTCATAATACCCATTTATCTAGTACCTAACAGTTCTTACTAAATTCGACAATGGCAACCAAATTGAATCTTGACATACAATAGCAATTACACGTAACCAAGGCATGGAAGGGCCGAGTGCACTCAGCGATCATCTGTTATCACTTGCAAATCAGGCGGAGTAGATAGATGCCCACGGCGTAAAGGCTTGCTCTCACTGCCGGAACGCATTAGACTACCAAAGCTGAACAATTTAATGACGATTGACTATTCATACCACATTCGGACGGTTGACCGCTTTGCTACCCCTGATTTAAACTCTAATTATACTGCGAATAGCTTTTGCCCGCTGCTTCGCGTGGGTTTCAGTCTGTCACACTGTGTTCCCTTTCAAAAAGTGGGATAAAAAATTATTCAATCAAAAACTTCTGCATTTAGATTTAGTACCTCTAAGTAGTATTAGTACCGGTCATTCGTTTCTGCCCAATGACGTCCACTTCTGGACAAATGCCTTCCACAACTACCGGCCCTGTGCTGCCCGCAGGCATCCGCAGGTAAGTCTCCGACCTTCATTCGATCGTCTACTACAAGTCGTCCGTCACTAACCCATTAGGTATGTATACTCATTTAAATCAGTTCAGTGGTTAAAACGTGAAAAGATAGCAGACAAACAGACAGAGTCACTATTAATATTAGTAGGGGTATCGCGTCCGAACGACAGGACCGTAATGAGAGCGGCGCGTCGGATGCAAAATGTTGCCATTGCATTCCGCCGTCAGAAAAACAGCTTACACTGGCAAAAATAATTAAGAGTATTAGCGAAGTCGCAGAGCGGACTGTCGCAGTAAATAGCTGCTAAATACCCACGTACATTTATTGGCGCAGGGGACCGGGTAATAGCGGAAACAATTTTGCCTTTTAAAACAGTGTTGCACGCTTTTGTTTATAAATGATGCGACGGGCAACTTGAATTCGAACTAGCAACGAAATGATACGCAATTTATACGGGATGAAAATTGCGCTGCCGTACCGTATTCTGAATTTTCCCTAGGAAACGGGAGAATTTGTTCGGGGTAAGTGCATTGAACGTTTTTTGTGTTTAATGTAGTTTTGTTTACAAACACTTTCATGATTAATGACAACTATTTGAAATGCTTTGAAAAAAGCTGAAAATAGTTTTCATATCAATTCTAACGTTTGTTTAGGTAGGATTAATAATTTCCTTTCAGGATCAGACCTTTCTAAAATTAAATAACAGGAGGAAATAGACGTGTAAGTAGGTGCCATTGTAAGGTAGGTAAGCAGACCTACATCAACAGCTAAGTTTGCATAGCATTATAAAAGTATCTTAACATAATATGATATGGGCTATAACTTTTAAAACTAGATGGATTACAATGAAAGTAATAGATACTAGCTATAAAAATTGTAATTTATTGTTGTAACACAAAAATACAAAAGCTGTCCAGTACTATTCGGGTCTATTGAAAAGGGAAAAAAATCCTTTCGCCACTTCATTTGGGATCTAGATCCTTTATCACAGCCTGCGTTTTATTAATGGCAAATGTCGTTGCACCGCCGGATCGCCGTTTGACGACGGTTCGCCCGGAGCTGGCCCGGAAAAAAGATAATCCCCAATTAAATTGAACCACTGCCCGTGAAATTGTTTACCGTTTAAGGTAAGGACAGATGACCCGGGTTAAGTACGACTGTGTAGTCGTGCCTTTACAGAGTCGTGAGCGTGGATTTTTGGGTTACGAGATTAACTTCACCTATTCAAGCTATTAAATTAAGGCGAATTGTAGACACTGAACTCATTTTATGTTTCTGAATATCTTGATTGCAAAGTGAATTAATAAGGATATTGTCACAGTTAAACCTCGTTTTAAGTCAGTTAACGCACTTCCCCAATTTCCTCCCCAACCCGTCTAGCCAGCGTGGGGAAGGTAGGCCTATATCCTCCATTTGCCTCTGGTAAATTAGAGAGGGTCGTGCTCCTGCAGTGGTCTGGGGGCACGGCAGTGCCCCCACCAAGTCGAGCAAAAAAGCGGCACGGCCGTACCATCCTTTTCTCGAAGCAATTCAGGCCATTTTCGACCCCCTGTAACTTCGTTGTGGATAAAACTAGAAGACTGAATTTTCAGTAACCATGTAGGCATTGTAAAGACACGGTATATTTCAAATTTCATTCAATTTGAACCAGTAGTTTAAGAATTATAACGGGTCAAAGTTTCTTAATTTTGTCACTCACTGACTCACCGATCATCAAAACTCTAAGGCACTTCTAGCAAACCTAGAAGCTTCAAATTTGGAATATAAGTAGTGTTTGGTGTATGAATCAAGGAAAAACTAAAATATTTGGGGGCACGGTAGTGCAACCGCCAAGTCGAGTAAAATTTTTCAATTTCGGTCCAGTTTTCTAGATACATAACTGCTGTCTACAAAATACAAAAAGAAATGAGATCCCATCAAAAACAATACTTGTCAAAAAAACCAAGTCTCGCAACTCAGTTGTTCTACGGTAAAAAGTTGAAAACACGTGTAAATTAAATTATTTAGTGCGATGGCCAAGTCAATAATTTATGTAAAACGTTAAAGATTTCCTGGCCTGGACTTGGTATTACATGGATCTCACAACTTTTTACCGTAGAACAACTGAGTTGCGAGACCTGGTTTTTTTGACAAGTATTGTTTTTGATGGGATAACTAAAATTACCTGATGGTGATGAAATTCTAGCGTTATTCAATGATCAAAATCTCTATTCTCTTTTATGTTTTTGAAGATGGATTATCTGTGATCATTCTGACTGAGTTTCTTCCGCTACTTTTTCTCAGCAACAGCCCATGTTGTCCCGAAATGGTGGTAGGGCAAGCTATATTATTTGGGACGTGTATAAGCGTTTTAAAAAGGGCCTAAGTACTGAATAAAATCTTTGAATCTTTGACTCATACATAATGACGTATTCGCAAAAATATCCCAAAAGTAAAGCACCCCTTTCGAAAATAAAACGAAGTGTTACATTAATTGAACGCATTACTATGCAATGAAAGATTGGCAACGAAGTAAACGGTGGTGCCTTGGGCGGGCGCCAGCGCGCGTTGCCAGCGCCTACCCGCTGTTGTTTACTAATACTAATTACCGTAATTACACGTCTCTTCTGCAGACCTAATTGTCGTGTTTGGTCGTCATTTGCAAATGACAGTAACGGGTTAAGAAGTAAGTAGGTAAATTGTAATAGCGTGGGACGTCCACCCACAAGGTGGACCGACGACTTCATAAAGGTAGCAGGAAAGCGCTGGACGCAGGCCGCTACCAACCGGGTAACATGGAAAGCATTGGGAGAGGCCTATGTTCAGCAGTGGACGTCCTATGGATGAGATGATGATGATGAAATTGTAATAAACCCATCTACCTATTATCTAATCTACTTTACTACATATTTAGTGGACGAAGTTAGTGGTAGGTCGCAGAATCGACGATAAGTGTAGTAAAACGGTTCTCGGAGATTAGAGACCTCAAAAAGATAGTTGCACCACCAAAATGTTTTGTGATTACGGTCACTTGCTGAAAAAGCGGAAGACTGTGCTATATGGCTCTCCTTGCGGTCAGAAATTGAGATGATGATGACCTATCTATAAGAACAATACGTCCTGCCCTACTTTGTTTGCTTTTAATAATAATGAATCCGGGATGGTTTTAGTTTAATGTCTCTCACGTTAATTTTGCACAAGAGGTATTTCTTTTGATTAATTTAATTGCTGTCCTAATTAATGTTTACTTTCATTATTTCTTTCTTTGACTATAAATGCAGGTTGGGTTTCATTTATCGATGGTCTAACTATAGATTCCGACTGTGTGATACTTAGTCGTATTGTATTATTGTTAGTGTCCGACCGAATATGAATTTTCAGCCGAAAACGGAAACGAAAACGAAGCTTCGGCTGCAGTCTCATTTTCGGCCGAAAACGATAACGAAAATGACCTTCAACTCTCAAAGGACAATGACCAAAAGTGGTCCAAATGTCCACCACTAATAAGACCTATATTGGCTTATAGTCCATTAAATAGAGATTAACTTTCAGTATGGGACGAAAAAAAAATAAGCTGTCAGTAAAAAGTTATGACTGTATGGAAAATTGTAGTAGTTTACGCGCTAATCTCACGAACTACTTGTCCGATTTCAAAAAATATATTTGTTAAGGATAGCCCGTTATCAAGGATGGTTTTAGGTTAAATAACATCACCCTGCAACCAATAGGGGCGGAGCAATAAAGACAAATGTTGTAAAAATGGGAAATATTATTTAAACTATTTTCACGCGTACAAAGTCGTAAGCACAGCTAGTATAATATATAATATAATTCATCTATAACCCCGCACCAGTTGGAAATAAGACTATTTTTACCCCTTTCGTATTATTCCAAGTAGTTATTTCAATATTGTTGTCTTTCTTCTGAGCTTATTTTTTTTTATTTTAGCGAGAACCTAACACGGCACACTAAGCGACATGACATAACATGCATAGATTAGTCCAAAATGTGCGATGGATATAATGATATTAAGAAAATTTTTCGGATGAAAAGGTGAAAAACATGACTTTTCATTCAGTCATAACTTTTTACTGACAGAATATTTTTGATTGCGGTTTGGTTATAATGAATCAGTATTTAGTAGACTATTTAACTACATAGGTCTCGTTAGTGGTGGACATTTGGACCACACTCCATACATTTATGGTCATTGTCCTTTCAATCTGAAATTATGTAAAAACTTTGAAACCGTTAATGTTTTGACCAAAAACATAATGACGTTTGACAGTTGATTTTGATAAGGATTGACTAAAGAAAACCGGCATTAAAACTCAAAAAAATTAATTATGAATTCTTAGTAGAATATTATTTCCGGTGTATATTGAAATATTGGGAAGTGAAGAAGAAATAAAGGGTGTTCAGTGGGAATTTTTCAACTTCAAAAATGATTATTTATTACTAATGCAAACTGGAGTTTAACAATGCGGATTTAATTTTTTAAAGGCAATGTCTTTTAAATGATGCCCGTTTTACTATTGCCACTCTCACAGCCGGACCCTTACATTCGCAACTATGCGAGAGCAAATCGCGCTAATAATTTTCCTGCAACTTCACGGCGGATGTTTTCTTACAGAACCTGAATTATTTAAGGATTGTTTGCTGAAAACTTTTGACTTGAGATGAGATATCCCCACAAGAAAAAGTCGCATGGTGTGAGATCTGGTGACCGAGGCGGCTAGGGTATGTCCCTGTACTTGCTGATCCTCAGTGTCTCCATCGAGGTACTCTCCGTGTGTGGTGAGACACCTTCTTGCTGAAATAGAGTTACGTAGTTGACCGGGATGCAGTTGCAGTTGTAGTATCAGACATACATCGATCATTCGACAATACATTTCAAATACTTATTGCTCAACTGCGAACGCTCTGTAGGCTCCCGACCAGTGACTCATGGCGTATTTCAAATCCGCATTAGACTCTATTTTGAAACAATTAAACTTACTGAAAACTCTTTGGTTTTATTTGTATTCAATTTTGAACTTGGAAAATTCTAGCTGGACACCCTTTAGAAGTGGTTGTGTTGTGGTTGTGTTGTGTAGTGGTTGTGTTGTGTAGTGGTTGTGAAGTGAGGTTACGTTGTAACCTCACTTCACAACTTCAAAAGAGTGTGACAATACCGCGTCTGTTCAAGTCTGATTGGAACCATGAGTGCACCAGATTCACTCCCGAAGATATCGGAACGATAAACGACACCATCTTATTCACGTATTTCTGATATTCGGTTTGACCGAAGCTTCGGCTGGCTTTTGGCCGAAAACGAAAATATGGCCGAATGTCTATTTTTTGGCCGAAAATGGCCGAAAACGAAAACGAAAACGAATATTCGGTCGGTCACTAATTATTGTACTGGAATAGGGTTAATCTAGCATTCGGGATATAAAAATCAAAGATGTTATTTATTCAAATAATTTATTTAAAACTAAACAAATAAATACGAACTCGCTTATTTTACAATAAATAGTAATTTTCCTAAACCGTATCCGTAACTGGAATATTAAATATTTATTAGCTAACTACAATAAATACCAAGCCATTGAAATTGATATGTAAAAGACGTTACGCAAGTATTATATCTCTGTAAGTTTAATATTGCTTTTGCTTCACAAATCTTTTTACTAAAAACTACAATATAATAATCTTCATTCTGAACAGATCAATATGGAATAAGTTTATCATTGAGGCACATACAAATATCTGAAACCGAGTTGGCAGAGTTGTACAAAAAATACCTACATTTCGTGTATTCCATACTTTTATAGTTGCTTAAGTTCTAACACCACAGTATTTGTTGCGATTTAGAAAATTTATTAAGATCTTCTATAATACCGAAAGACGCCTCATTTCAACTAGAAATATAAGACATCTGAAAAAACTAGAAAATCGTTTTAAAATAATAATACGTTATACAGATACCCATACTGGAAAACACAATACGAACTAAATACTGGCAATTTTAAGTAGTTGTATTAAGAATGATTTTGCAACAAACTAACTGTTTATGTTAGAACTAAAGCAACTATTTATGTCAACTATACGAACAATTTACAGTTAAAAATAGTTTATTTTTGGCCCTATCACTATACGATTCCAATATCTATTTATTCATTATACAAACCTGAAAATCCACTTTAAAATCCACCAAAACTGTAATTATACTACTAAGATTAATTTAATACTGAGTACCAATAATATAGAAAACCATTGCTCATATATTTCTTGAAATACGTAACGTGTTGCTTTTCTATACTAGTTCGTTGATTAGACATTTCATAAAGCTGTATAATAATCACTATTTGTTTATGTAGATATATGAAAATTCTAATAAATGCTATTGTATAATTTGCTACAGTATGTAATGCGTATAAATATAAAACTTTGCTGACTTTTAATGACAATTTATTATATTATTCGTATATTATTTTACTTTAAGCTTTAATCTAAAGGCACAACAGACGAGAACAAACATCGGTACGTTATTTGAACTAGTTTTACGAGACTATAGATCGTTTCATCCACGAAGACGCGCCCCACCACTTTTTGGTCGAGGGAAGCGCGAGGTGCGGGGAGTTTTATCCAAGCAATCCGAGCGTCATTACTGTAGTGTGCGTGTGCACTATTGGATGCGTCATTATTGTTGTACACGCACACTACAATTAGGACGCTCTGATTGCTCGGATCAAACTCCCCGCACCCCGCGCTTCTCTCGACCAAAAAGTGATGGGGCGCGTCTTCATGGATGAAACGATCTATATTCGTCGCTTGCCTCTCTAACTGACGTATCTGACATTTTTTTTCGAAACTGAGTTATCTACACCATATTAATCAATTTCGAAAGACGAATCGATCTGTGTAATCACCTGAAAATTTTGCAAAATGTCAGTTACGTCAGTCAGGCAAGCGACGTATTTTGCGAAATAATATCAAAATAAAAATATAGTAATCTTTATCAGATTAACAATTTGACAAACAAAATCGTAATAATAGTATCTTCACTACGTATCGGCATTGTAGAAATACATAAAACAGAATTTTTAAACTTGTAAAATTGATGGATGGCAAAAATAATTTCATCCGTTTTCAAAGAGATCGTACTAAAAGCAATAATATACATATTATTTTAATAAATAATGTAAATAGTGTTTATTTACTGTTACCCAAATTAAGTATGTATAGCTAAATTCTAGCTATATTCCCCCGATTGTAAAGCATCAGGTAGTTAAATTTAACTTGCATTAAAATTATCTTGTAAAAAATCTATTCTTTTCTATATAAACAGTAAAATTTGCTAGTGAAATTGTACCTAATTATTTAGGTACTGCTTTTATCACGATTTTGGCCAATCAAGTTGGAATGTTATCAAAATTTAGACTCATTGGCACAAAACTTATACTACAATCACAGTTTAACAATTCATACAGTGGTTTACAATTTTTTCTACGACTGTACCCGAGGGAAAAAATTGGCAAGCTAATAAGAACCGTGTATCATTGTCATACGGTGTACGAACGGGCTTGGCACATTCATTTCTGTGCACATAATCGACACGACTTTAATAATTGTAAGGGACTACTAATGTAGCCCACATTAGCCTCTCCGGTATTCCTAAGTCAGTATGCCGTAGCATCCTAAAATCATTGACATTGCAATTTCAACCGTAGCGTTAAAATTATAAAGTACATTATTATTCATCGCCCAAAAATCCCTTGCCGTGCGTCCTGGTCATGTGCGCAGTTCCTAAGAGCTGTGATCCTTATGTCCATGCAATTGGGACCTTATTTGCTTGACTTTTTACTTGATTTGACAACCAATGACCATTTACCCACAAAAAAAATTACAAACCACTGTATGAATATTAAAACTGCTACAACCGTAACAATATTGATACTAGCTTCTGCAATATAACCCAAGTTAACCCAATATATTATTTATTAATATTGCTTTATTTTAATATAGCTCTGCATTAAACATTAGCATTACAAAATATGTTAGAACAACATTAAGGGACGTTTCTTATACAATATTTTAGTAGTAACCTACCTACTTGTATGCTGCAATAAGTTTTATGGTGGAATTAGTATCACTATGTAAAAGGCAACGGAATTGGTGTATTATTACCAGAGTAGGTAGAGCTATTTTGGTTTGTTCGCAAACATATCATAGACATTCTGACTGCAATCCCGCAATAGGCATATTGACAGATCCTGGACTTGTAATAATTAGTAAATAAATACCATTGAATAGCCCACACCAATTTATATCAATTTGCCTCAGGAACCATTTTGAAAACACATTATTCAATATAGCTGCTTTTTTTTTACAAGTAGGCATGTCCATATTATTACAATGTATTACAACGTCCCTCGCATGACTAACTATCCTATCTCAGTCTTTTGGCGATTTGAGTACGTATCTGTATGTACATTGGTTCTCAACATACGAGGTCCGTAATAAAGTATAAACAGAAACTAAATTTGAAATGACCTAACTGAAAACCCGTGGTTTTGAGAAAGTGGCAAAACTGAGATAAGAGAGACAAGAGAGTTAGTCATGTAAGGGACGACAAGTCACGTGCAAAAATTCATAACATTTCCATTGCAATTTAAACCTTATTTCCTCAGATTAAGTAATCATTTTAGGTTCGTGACTATACCAAAAACAGCTCTACCTACCTAGATCACTAATTATAACTATTGTGTGTATAATTCTCATATATTTACTGATTTCTTAGGCACAGGGACTCTCGGCGAGTTGGAGTACAGACGCTTGAATAGATCCTGGACGTTGTTGTCGGGGAACAAATTGGTCAGTATAGCTGTAACAAAAAAACATTGTTATTAATAATAGAAGTATGTACAAAATAGCACCTTACTGCAACAACATAAGATACCACAATGTTTGCTTGATTTGGTACGAGAAAAAGCTGATTTGCTACCAATTGTTCTACGAAGAGAACTACATAAATGTGGGAGTATGAAACGGAACGCAAGGGAGTGAGTGAAAGGCAATGAATGAGTGAGTAAGAAAGGTGATTTTGCACAAGACAGAACAAAAGAAGATTGTGTTAAGACGGAGCGAAGGCTTTCCTTTTCATGTGGTTTATCCGGAAACATACAAATAAAGCTGAAGAAATAATACGCTTTTAAATTCCTACATAAATACAAATTATACTTGCGTCAAGAAATAATACACTTTCGGGGCCTAGAAATACGACCTAATTTAAAACAGTTTTTTCGTCGTAAGAGGCTAGGAAAAATATTTGAAAATAGCGCCCCCTCAACCCGTTTTTCCAGCTTGGGAAGAGTGAATCAAATCTTCCCTTTTGCATCTGATAAATTAGAGGGGGTCATCGTTCTACAGTGGAAACTAAGGCTGAGTTGCACCACCTAACTTTGACCGTAATTATAACGATAACCGGTGTTTTTTATAATAGTTAAGATGGTGCCACCCAGGGTAAATGAACTGATGATGATGAAATGTTTAGTTACCTTCAAGTAAAACGAATATAAGTCGCCTGTTGATCTCTTGGTTTTGGAACAGATCGAACACCGTTAGCAGGCCGCGCCGCGCCGTGTCCGAACCCACTATGTGACGTAGGTCGTCTGAAAATAAGGGTTTAAAACAAAAATTTTATTTTATTTTTTTTTATTTTTCTTTATTAAGGAAACAAACAGCATGAGTTTATACATGTGAACTTAAAAAATAAAATCAGTACAGTAGCCTAATCAGTTTCCACAGATAAACTTTACAAGTTAATCGAATAAAAATGATGTATTTACGTCTGATATCTCAGTGATTTCAATTTCAAAAAGGAGCTAAACACATTTCAGCCAAAAAATTTTGGGCAAAAAACTTTTAGGTTTAAAGTTTGTGTGCCATAGACAATAGACATGTTGACACCACCAATCAATTGACGTACTTTTTAAAACTGTCAAAACGAAACTCTCCCATAGATTTTGTATGGCACTACAAGCAAGTGACGTCACTATTTTGTCAACTTAATTAAATTACTTTTTTCAATTACAATGCAACCAAAAATCGTAATTTACAGGTAATTTAAAATTAATTAAGTTTTTAAGACCAGAATGAAGTGTCTTTTTAGAAAAGTTGTGATTTCGAATTATTGGAGAATGCTGTCAAATTGTCCTTTAGGGGTACAAAAAATAATGCGATTCGATAGAGACCCGGTTAAAATTATTATAATTTCTAAACACAATTGTAAATAAATCGTTACCTGAACAAGCGGCAAGCAAAGCCACTTTCGCGGCAACTCTCGTTCTAGCCTTCGTGGCTGTATCACGATTACTATAACTTGCATTGTGCCGAAAGGTCAACCATTGCCTGTAAAACACAAAAGTACAAACTTATGTGAAGTGATACAACATAAAGATTTATACATTATTATTTATTGTTTGTTGTATAAAAGACAAAACATTAATAATAACCGAAATTCATAAGACAAACTTACTTGAATGACTTTAAATACTGGACTACATTTCTTGGGGACGTGACATCCGTTACGAGCTCGAACACTTTTCTGTAAACAAAAATCAGATTAATATTTTTTGTTCTTGTGTCTTGCTGTCCACTGATTAGTTATTCGTAATGGCCCTTTGTTTGATGAACAGACGAACTCAACATAAAGAAAATACTTAGCAGTGGCTGGATGAAAAAAGGGATGCCGTGTCGTGTACTTTGGAACTGGCTTACGTCTACCAGTGGAGTTCAATCAGCTGGAATAAAGGTATTATTAATAACATTTGGTAAACAAATGTTACTTACTTATTGACTCTGTCCGCTATAAGCGTCCGTAAGGGCGCGAGTAACCGACGTCGAAGCCATAGGCCTCTGATGCCGAGCACTTCTTCAAGTAACTTCAGGGCCATACTTTCATCGCCATCCTACCAAGAAACGTACATAATTTAAAAGAAATATCTTTTGTCTTTCACATTTTTCAATAATACTGCAAAAAACAATAAAGTAAAAGTAAAAATGTACTTACATCTTGGCCATCCGAAGAGTTGCCGCTTCTCAAACCATCGTAGGAATTCTCACTCTTGCCTTGAAACACTTTTGATATACCTAAAAACATTAATCCCATCAAAAACAATACTTGTCAAAAAAACCAAGTCTCGCAACTCAGTTGTTCTACGGTAAAAAGTTGTGAGATCCATGTAATACCAAGTCCAGGCCAGGAAATCTTTAACGTTTTACATAAATATATTGACTTGGCCATCGCATGAAAACACGTGTAAATTAAATTATTTAGTGCGATGGCCAAGTCAATATATTTATGTAAAACGTTAAAGATTTCCTGGCCTGGACTTGGTATTACATGGATCTCACAACTTTTTACCGTAGAACAACTGAGTTGCGAGACTTGGTTTTTTTGACAAGTATTGTTTTTTATGGGATCTCATTTCTTTTTGTATTTTGTAGACAGCAGTTATGTATCTAGAAAACTGGACCGAAATTGAAAAATTTTACTCGACTTGGCGGTTGCACTACCGTGCCCCCAAATCTCATTTCTTTTTGTATTTTGTAGACAGCAGTTATGTATCTAGAAAACTGGACCGAAATTGAAAAATTTTACTCGACTTGGCGGTTGCACTACCGTGCCCCCAAATATTTTAGTTTTTCCTTGATTCATACACCAAACACTACTTATATTCCAAATTTGAAGCTTCTAGGTCTGCTAGAAGTGCCTTAGAATTTTGATGATCGGTGAGTCAGTGAGTCAGTGAGTGACAAAATTAAGTAACTTTGACCCGTTATAATTCTTAAACTACTGGTTCAAATTGAATGAAATTTTAAATATACCGTGTCTTTACAATGCCTGCATAGCTAATGAAAATTCAGCCTTCTAGTTTTATCCACAACGAAGTTACAGGCGGTCGAAAATGGCCTGAATTGCTTCGAGAAAAGGATGGTACGGCCGTGCCGCTTTTTTGCTCGACTTGGTGGGGGCACTGCCGTGCCCCCAGATGTTACACACTGACCCTAAAGTTTTTATTTGATCTTCTCGATTATGTGTAGGGTTTCTAATTTCTCGACATATTTTTTTTCTCGAGTTTCGGGAATTCTCGAGGCCAAAGTCTCGAGTTTTCTCGGGTCTCGAGTCTTTTAATTAAAACTGTTGAAATCGGTTGAAATTTAATAAAAACACAGGTTTTTTAATCTAATATACCTACTTTTATATCTACAATCAATATTAGAATTTAGTACCACTTATTTTGGTAAAAAAAAAACAAAAAAAATATTTCATAATTAATATTAACTAAAAATCATAACTTAGTTATTAGCTAAAGGAGCAAAAGTCATAAAGTCGCGTGTATTTTAAGGATATTAACAATAAAAATAATTTTGCTATTTGGACTTGTTTTCCAAAGAAGCAAAATTACGATAAATAGTTTTTTTTAATATAAACAAAACAATTTTTTTTAATAAATTTTTAAATTTTTAATGACAACGACTTAAATAAACGTATTTACGAGGAGGCACGAGTATCTAACCTAACAGACAGTTAACAAATTTTTCAGTTTATTTTTAATTTCAAAAAATCAGTCCGCTTTAAACATACATAATAAATATAGCATACTCGTAGGTGAACATTATTACTGTTTCGATTGAGATTATTACTTGCAAATTAAATAAGTTAAAAAAGGGAAGACTAGGCCAGTCTAAAAGCAACGTTAACCTATTAAATAAGTAATTAAAACTTACTTTTGTCTAAGAAAAATAGGCTTTCAAGAATATTAAAGCTTCAAAATCGAAACTCAAGAATTCTCGAGCTCCAGTAATTTTTTTCTCGTCTCGAATGAAGCCAAATTTCTCGAGTTTTCTCAAGTTCGAGAAAGCTCGAGCATAAACCCTAATTATGTGGGAACAACTGAGGCTACAGCCCGATGTCAAACTACGGGCCAGTTTATGATAAAAAATAATTAAATACATACCGTCCATAACTCCATCAACAGTGTTCGCAAACTGATCGGGCATGTTTTTCAGCGTCCTCATTCCAGCTTTTAATGGGTTCACAAACAGTACATCGAGCTGAAAATAAAAAAAATGTTCTAATCTAAATTCTAAAAAATGATTCCAATGTACTAGTTTTTGCCGCTCCGCCCTTGAGAATTTCGGTCTGTCACAGAAATATTATGTCACGCGCATGTCCCCCTTTAAAAACCAGGAGAAAACTAACCTAAATTTTTCACTGGCTCTTAAATTACTTCATCATAATCCGTTCAGTAGGTTTTACTTGACAGAGTAACAAATATCCATCCATCCATTCTTTTACTTTTTTTTTAAATATTTTTTGTTAATATAAATTACTAATGATCCCGTTAACCCCTCGTGGTAAGCTCAATATGCTTGTTACGAGTGGGTAATATGTTTAATATTAAATAGGACTTTCATTCAACTCACCGCATTAATATGTTTCTCAGTCTGTATCTCCTGACTCAAGAAACCGCCCAAGTAGTCTTGCGACAGCAGCGCCATATACCGCGTCTCGCGAGCAAGGTTCGCGAGCGTTTGCAAGTAGTTGTTGAGCATTCGCTTGCGACTCTCCAGGACTGATCGGGAAGTGTTCTGGAACGTTTTCTTGCCTGGGAACGGAAGGTTGCCGAGTTCTGGCCACTGGAAATAAATAATCCAGGTAAAAAATGGCAATTTTTCTAACGAATATTGTCGAATAACATCATCTAATTTTTATTTTTGGTGGGTGTTTACTCTTTTATTAGTAAAAGAGAAAATTACAAAGCAAAGATTTTTAAAATAAAAGTTAAACCCGTGACGAACACTGGTTTAAAATGACATTTCCAGAGTTCAACCAGAGTCTAACTTTTTGTAATAAGGGGGACTAAGTTCGATTTCCAGATATTCGCTGACATAGACCGACGCACTAGCAAGCTGAAGTGGCAATGGGCAGGGCACATAGTACGCAGAACTGACGGCCGATGGGACAGCAAGGTTCTGGAGTGAAGGCCACGTACCGGAAAACGCAGCGTGGGACCAACGACCTCATAAAGGTAGTACGAAGGCGCTGGATGCAGACCGCTGCCAACCGGGCAACGTGGAAATCATTAAGAGAGACCTATGTTCAGCAACGGACGTCCTGTGGCTGAAATGATGATGATGAAATATCCATAAAATAAGAATAAATTAGCTTTTCTCTGTTAGTAACAGATGGTTCTGAGTTAAATCTATCCCTTTCCAACCTTAATAAACCAAAAAGGACAGCACTACGAAAATAACTGTAAATCGATGTATAATAGAAATAGTGACGTTTACCTTGTCTTTGATCGACGAATGCAAATCGTGGAAGTCGCTGTATCTCCTGTAGATATGCCAGAGCTCGTTGTCAGACAATCTAGTCACTGCTATAGCGTATATCCCAAATGCACGACCTTTATCTTGGACGAGAGCTAAAAAGAACAAACCATAGACAAAATGATACTCATAGGATAGGTTTTAATCTCACGGTTCAAATTTCTATATTATTAATTTATGATTACGATCGAAATAAATGTTCTATTTTGATTCATCCTAATGCAAATTTTTCGATCTACGATTTTACGAGACTTGTAAATCTATAAAAATGACAATATTCACCAGTTTCAATGATACACGCTGATAATGGAGACATCAGATTTTTAGCATTTTGACTGATTTCGGAATGTGACAACGAAAGATTGCTCGCGTTAGCCGACGCCAGGTTAGATGGGCCTGAAAGTAGATATTATTTACAAATAGAAGCAATTTAAGACTATTATGAGCTTAATGGTAATAAAAACAAGAATGAGAATAGAACACATCTTACAGCATCAACAAACCTGCACTTTCATTGATCATCTTCTGCGCAAAACTACCCACAATGTCTGACCGTGATCGGTTATGCCTCGATCCAGGTACGGGCAACATTTCACCTGAAAAAAAACAGGTACTTACTCTTCAAACAACATAATCACTGAGGAAGTAATCAGTAATTATCTACCATTCAACACAAGTAATACAGAAATATAGATAGTATACAACTGAAATAAAGAAACAAATAATTAACTAATAGATTTAAAAAGAATAGTAAATGATAGAAGAACAGAAAGAAGGGATTAGAATCTTCTTCAAGCGGGAATACGATCACTCGTGTGCTAACACCCAATAACAGAACCACGTGCAAAACGCTTTACAAAGTGTTTTTAGAGCATTAAAATTTATTCTCGTCTCAGACCAATTAGTGAATTACCTACGATTTGCAACTAGAATAGATAGAGAGATCATTTATTATACCGATGGGGCAAAAACATCAGAAATTGTTATTGAATTTACACATTTTCAAAAGACAACTTTTGTACATTAACTTGAGTTCAAATAATGCATTTATGTCTTCGGTAATTGCACTTAAAAAATAATAATTTGGGAATATCCTGGAAACATTCTTATACGGTTGTATTTACTCATTCGTTCTTTACTTCGTCAATGAGCAACAACTTACAATGTATTATATCGTTTTGTTAATACAACATAAGAACTTATCGCTTCGGCTGACATATTTATATGAATGATATATGCAAATAAATAAACAAATTATCAGATTCAACATTATTATACATCCCACTACCAACTTAATAAGGCTACAGAGAACTAAACTAAAAACTAAAGTGCAACTATATGTATTGTAAAATTTACTACCAAAATTATTGCATTTAGGTAGTGTGTGGTTCTTGTTACTTGGTACTCTTCGAGTGAGCGAGCGAGGGAATGTGGAAGACTTGTTCATGAGCTCATACTTGTATTTTGACTTGAAGAAAAGCCTTGGCAACTGGTTCAGGCATGTCTTCACAATTTTCTTGCATTTCTCTGCAGATTACAAGATTATGTGCTTTGTTTTTGGGAGTTAAGAGCGTTTTTTGTTTGAAGAGAACGCGTGCCCGTGGATTAACGGGCACGGATGCGGTAAAATTAGATGACGTGTTCATTTTTCGAATATAAAACATCTGAATGTGATTTTCGTATGTCGTTTGTTTTAGTGGAGTATCGATATCAAAATATCCATAAAGTCATAAGCACGTAAGCAAAATTAGAATGATAATGTTTGACTTACCAGTATATTTTTTATCATTTTTCTCTTCTTTTTTAGTCTCACTGCAAAAAAATACTTAAATTAAGTTTTTTTTCTTTTTTGTGTGTTGCATATTATTACTTATTTAAAAAACTATAAACTCTAAAATATTAATTGCTTACTAGCTCATCTTTTCTTGGTTTTCATCAGCGTCCATCATAAAATCAGCTTGCCAAGATGGATCATCCTAAAAACAAATTAAAAAATCAAAAAAACATCTTATACTTTACATTTAACTTAAAAATAACTGACAATGAAGTATAATCTTTATTTACTCGCCTCCAAAGCATCGCAGACACATTTTTGCACGTCATCAAAACACAACACTGGGCTATTTGTGAATTCTTCTCCGTCGGTGTTGATCTTCCTCACCAGTTCCGAATAACAGTTCTCAGGTATTCCTATGACTGGTGGTCGGTTTGGAGACAGGTATAGATCACAGAGTTCAAGAGCCGACGACCTGAGGTTGTCTATGACCGCTTTTGATGTGTGAGTTGCGTCTGTGTAAGAAAAAACTGTATGAAATCATACCAATTACAGTATAATTAAATATTGATTTGATGTTAAGACAAAAACGGCTGATAAAATGGCGATAATCCGACTGCTTCATACAAATTGTACGAACTGATCGACGATGGCCCTTTAAGAGAATGTGCGTTTATTTATTTTGTTACACCTTGTATAGCTTTTTAATGATAATCAGTAAGGAAAAAAGATACATTGTATCTTTTTTGGTATTCTAGAGTGGTATGAATGGGTCATAAGTAAAATATATTTCATTTACCAGCTTCGTTCAGTTCTATTTCAAGTAAGTATTGCGCATTTGATCTCCACGCTGTAGTCGCTCTCAAAAACTTCAGTGTTCTTGAAACTTCTTCCGACACTTTTTCTGTGCTTCCAGTACTTGTGGCACCTGCAACATAATAATATATTTTAATTTTTGATAAACAAACAAATATGTTCTTTATATCATGGTATTAAGGTGCATAATGGAAATGAAATAATAAACAATATTTTTTATACCTTCCTGTGGTCCCAAAGTTGCTCGTCTGGCTTGTATGATTCTTGTGAGGTACTGTAATGACGATAGCTTTTGGCGGTCTTGAAACTCCCATTCGCCTACACTGTCTCTTGAATGCTAAAAGAAATAAAATTATTTAGCTTCACAACCACAAGTGACGTGGATAGAATCGATGTTCTTTCTTCATAAATTAGAATTTTTATTATTTTGTCAAGTGTACAAAAATGTGTTGTGATAAAAAAAACAGCTTTAAAAAACGTCTAGGTGAACCATTTATTGTAGGATATGCGACTGTGCGTATAATGCAATGTACCAGTGGGCCACAGCTCTAGCTAGGCATTTGCGATCATGTCGTCTCATTCTATCGCAAAGAATTACTATTTTGACGAAAGCGAAAGAAAAACGAAAATTTTTAGCTGGAACTGCGGCACACAGTACGATTACTATCACCAAAAATGTTATCTTTGGATTACTTTAATTAGTAAGTGGATTAATAGGATTCTTACTAGTTTCTGTATATCCTTCTGGACTAACTCCAATGTGGCGTCCAACTCTTCGGCGTCCCCGCAGCATCTTATAACTAGTAGGAATACCTCGGAAGGCAGACTGGAGTCCCGACAGCACTAAAAAAAAGAATAATAGATGTGTCAAAACTTTAAGAGGTCGACAACTCTAAAAAGAATATAATATGTGTGTTAAAACTTTTAAAGGTCGACAACACTAAAAATAATATAATATGTGTGTTAAAACTTTAAAGGGAAATTATTTTCTACTTTAAATAGTTTGGTAGTCTATGCGCTACCAACCCATCGAAGATGCCATGTACGTACTCATACCATAGACAACGAAACTCTAATCTTAAAAGCCACTAGAGTGACTATTTAAAGCAATTTAAGACAGTTTTGTTGATTGCAAGTCGAATGTTTTAATAATTTTAATATCATAAGATATGTATAGGTCAATACACTGACAACTTATTAAGCATCGCATCTTAGTTGCTTATCTTTTGAGTTCAATGAACACATCAATGTCGGTCAACTTATTGACTAACATCGGCCTGCGACTTCACCCGCGTTTATTTCGGTGCTCACTAATGCACCATAGTAATTTATGCAAATCAAAACTTATTCTTGATATTTCATAATTTCAGTCTTATTTCAGTCTACAATTTGTTAAGACTGAAATATTATTGTTCGAGGCACACCGGTCAGCCGCGTAGCATCCTACGTGTTAAATAAGACAAATTAAAAAGTACCCTCACCCAAATCTAATCTACTTTTTTATCAATATTTTTTAATATCTGTAGTAGTTTAAACAAACATACAGACAGACTTCCTTCTGTACGTATAATATTAGTAAGATATTGTCACTCACAGTTCGTATAATGGTCCTGTTTATATTGTCCGGGTCACTCAGCAGATTGATCAGTGGCCTCAATACCACAGCGGACAGCAGCTCGATTAATATTATCTTTAGAGCGTGACATTTCCACGCTTCTTCAGGGGCCACCAAGTAGAGGATGGCCTCTGACACTTCGCAGAGCAACGCTGAAATAAAATATCTTTGTTATATATTTTTTTAAACTATATGCAACTTAGGATACAATTATGTTTGCGAAAGATGCGCGCCACAGTACTATCTTATCGTCGATTTTAGACGAATACATTTGGTTTATTGTCCAAATCAAAAAACTGCCTCGATGAAACGATATAATTTCGCGCATTCTAGGCTAGTTAAAGTCAGAAATCATTTTTAGATCACTACATAGTATAAAACAAAGTCGCTTTCCGCTGTCTGTCCCTATGTATGCTTAGATCTTTAACACTAGAGTACACGCGCGGACTACTATAGTAGACCAGGGTAACATTTTACGCTATAACTTTTTGAAAACTTGCGCCAGAGAGCTGGCATTCCAGGAAAGCCTCGTTTACTAAATTTGTCAGTAAGCCAGTAAAGCTTGGGTCGCTAGAGTATGCGCACTTTTCTAAAATTGGCCGTCAAAACTGTGGGTCTACTCAAAAGCCCGAAATCACTCAACAAAAAAATTATGAAACACTTGCAACAAACGGATTTACACCGTGTACCAGGCAGTAGAAAGTCATGAATACTATGACAGATAAAAAACTAATCATATTTTTTCAGTCAATTTTTTTTTTTGTTAACATTGGTCTCAGAGCGCAATTTTGGTCCAAAAATTTACAACTTTTAAATCTGTTTATAATGTTTGATCCCAAATAGTTATATAAAGAAACTTTGTTTACAAAATAACTATAATAAACACTTTTATCATTTACATAATAATTCTATTCATAAATTGCTTACAAACTGATTTACAGTGATTTTAAATTGGCTTACCAGAGTAGGCCGCGCGTGTATTCGTGTAAAAAAAGGGGCGCGTGTACTGCAGTGTTAAAACTACTCAACGGATTTTGAAACGGTTTTTTAATAGATAGAGTGATTTAAGAGGAAGGTTACTTAGCACCCGTGCGAAGCCGGGGCGAGTCGCTAGTACATAATAAAACCATTTTATTCATATAATATTGTTCTAAAATACACATTTGCTCACCATATTCGCGTTCTGTGTCAATACAATACGTATCTCTACAGATTTGCCTGTTCTCTATAGAGCATTCCAGATCGAAAAAAAGATCTGTCAGCGTTTTACCATTTAAACTTTCGTTACTACCGTAAAATTTTGATTTTCCAAATGTTTGTGAATCTGTAACAAACCAAAAATTTTAATATTCATAACAGTAATAAGTCAAATATTTTTAATATATTTTCTTCTTATTGACCCTCAACAAAATTAAACCAGACCCTCAATTTGAAATTTATTGTAAACATAAATCAAACAGATACTTAAACAAATACACAAATGGCTAGATTTTATATCAAAATTAATTTAATAAAGTTACTAGAAATATTTCTCACCAGGAGGCCACGACAAGTCCGTTTCACTCTTATTCCTCCTATGCATTTTCTTGTCCTCTTGCTTTTTGGGACTTGGTTTAGAACTACCGTTAGTCATATCTTTGGCTTCTTTAGCACTCAACAGCTGTATGTGTTTGAGCCTAACTTTGGACTGTTTGAACAGCTTGAGATGCATCGTCAGCTCCTCTGGGAACTTATTTGCGAGGAGGTAGATCCAGTCCACACTTTTTACCCTGAAAACGTTAATCAAATAGTAGAAGTAGCAATAAAATTGATGATTTCAATAAATCAACGTCAATCATGTAACAGATAAAAAGATACATAGTGTAACAGATAAATAGAGAACTGGGTATTAATTGACAATATAGATTTATTATTTCTTTATCAATTCATGAAGCTTATTATTTATTTATTTTTTATTATAACATCATGATCTCCAGGAAAATTGGCTATAACATAGCATAGATAATTCCTGTCATAAATTGCTAATCTAGCATATCACATGAGGATAAGTACCACTATTGATATTATTACACTAAGACCGGAATATTCCAGATAAATTACCTGTTAGAGACATTGACTCCTGTAGCCAAAACCAATCGTTTAATAGAATAATTGGTGAACTCCTCATCATTGGTCAATATTTCGTACCATGGCGTGACGTAATCACTGACAATGATATTTATTATTTCATTTATAAAAGAGTCGACCGTCTCACTGCCTGTAATTCTATTATCAAACTTAGGTAATGAATCATTTGACTGAAATAATTCTAAAACCTGCAAACGAAAAATGAATTTAATAATAAAAGCTTTGATTGTTTTTATGTACGAGACATAGTATTTTAGTCACTTACTTTGGGTAGTCGGATCGAAAAATTTGTCTGTTGCAATGGGTCATCCAAATTGTCTAAATCCACAGTAAATATTTTTTTACTATCATAATTGAGATACAAAATTGTAACCACGCTGAAAAGAAATGAACATTACACAGTGAACTGTTATTAGTACTTTCTAGGGGCGGTGAATTAGCCTGAAGCACTACAGACGTAGTATCTGTATTGTTCAAGTCTAAAACATCAGAAATAATTTAACTCTAGCTTCTTCTTCTAACTAAGGTTTCATAATAAATATAGGCAGATTAAAAAGTAAACATAAAGGTAACTTACCCTATCAGAAACGTAACAATAAAAGTAAGAATTGTTAAATACCATCCAACACCTAGCAAACCCGTCAATATTATGGAAATTAGTCCAAACCAGCCCACTATTCTCCGCACCATGATCGTCATAATATTTTCTCGTGAAATGAAGTCATAAATTAAAAATAATTTTAACAATAATTCTGTAATTTGCGTGAAAATCAAACAAAAAATAAAGTGAAAACAAACTTGACAATCTTGACAGTGACAAATAGCAACGACGTATGAAACGTAGGGCTGTCTTTGTAATGATTTAAATCGAATACATTATCTATTTAAAAAAATCGAAGGAAATCAGTAATCATACAGATTTATTGTCATTGTATAATGTGACATCTACCGATTCACCGCTACAAACAGGTGGCAGGCAATGCAGGTACGGTGCCTGAGGCACCCCTCTACAGATCGCGCTGACTGAAGATGATAATAAATAATCATCATTAAGTGTTATTTTCACAGTATGTCACATGCGCCGCAAGTCCTGTGCCCCGATTACGCTAATTTTTAACGTCTCCAATACATACGCGCTTCTTCTTCAGTTGCGCTCGGTTTTTCATTCCAGCTGAGGTGCAAATTCGGTATTACGGTAATGGACGTACCTTCCTAGTATTTTCATTGTCACATGAGATATTTAGCTTTACGTTTACGTCTATGCTTCGTTTCAGGATTTGTCAAAACAGCTGATGTTTGTTCGTCGTCCGGGCACATTGAAGATGAAAATTTTTAGCGTAATCGGGGCCCTGTAACGCACTATTAAGAGTTTTCCGCCCAGAGTTACGCTCCATTTTCTTTCCAACTGATGTGCAATTCAGTATCACAGTAAAGTTTACGCGCTTACAAAGATTTTTGGAACTAAAATTACCAAAATACAGTAAATGTGCGTGAAGCGTTTACCTTGCGTTTGAGATAAAGTAACTTTCTGACAGCTTTTGCGTTAAGGCGCAGTAGCATTCCGTTTACGTTTAAACTTCGTGATACGGATTTGTCAAAAGGCTGATTATCGTTAGTAGTCCAATAGCGTTGCAGCTGAAAATTTTTACCGCAATTGGGGTAATGGACCTCGTTCCACGAGCATGATATCAGCTTGGAAGGAATCAATTCTACCTTAGCTTCCTTTACTTGTATATTCAAGGTCTTGTTTTGTGATTTGATAATTTGCTAAGTACCAAATAAACATATTTTTTCATTAGCTATTTATACGTTTGATAATTTGCTAAGTACCAAATAAACATATTTTTTCATTAGCTATTTATACGTTTGATAATTTGCTAAGTACCAAATAAACATATTTTTTCATTAGCTATTTATACGTTTATACGATTACATTAGGTTTATACGATTTGATTAAATCGATTAAAAATTATTTGATATTAACAATACATCCCTAATGTTTTTTTTTTTTTCATATTACAATTTTTAAGCAAAGGAATGTTAGATTATTTACTATTCTTTCAAAATAATTTTGTTCTAATCAAAGTTCAAAAGAAACTATCAAGAAAGAATAAACTTAAGGCGAAAAATTTTATTTTTATTAACCCTTAACCACTGACGTGTCATTTTGTTACACTAACACTGACGTACGTACGGCATACGTACGTAACTTTGAAGACCTCCTGATGTATCAATAGAGTGTAACTTTGGTGAAATTTGAATTTAAATTATTCACACATGTTTATTTAAACAGAAATAGTAAAAAAAACATAGTAACATTAATAGAATAGTATGATATTGGTGAAATCCCCCAGATGTAATAAAAGTTAGACAGGCATTTTTTTAAAATCAACACAAAAATATTCGATAACACTAGGAACTTCTATTTTGGCCATATTAAAGATTAATAACAGTTTTAATCAGGAAAAAATCTCAATAGCAATAATTCACAAATTAAGTCACTTTTTAATACAGTTCATTTAGGAAGGCTATTTTCTGTAGTCTTTCTTTGTTTGATGACCTGGTCACCAGTTTGCCGTGCTTCAAACTAGCTAGGAAATATAAAAATATGGTATGCAATTTTCAGAAGATGTCAAATCCAAAGCCATGAACTAAAGCTCCTTCACCATCATGATGATTGTCCTCGAAAACCGCAACTAATATAAAAATTTTCATCCACTGGATTTTTTGCTAATTTCTTCGTCATTTGTAATAATTTTTGGCGTAAATAAGGTTTTTTATATATAGACGGCCAAGTAAATAAATTAGACTGGTAACAATAAATTTTTTCTATGGACCAACATACAAAAGCGATGTTGAAAAAGTTACACTAACACTGACGTTACGTACCACATACGTCGGGTGGTCTAGCTCTCCTACTTAGGGACGTGCTACCCATCTATTTTCTCCCGTCGCACACGCATCTCTGGCCACTAGGAAACTACCAAAAAGACACGCAAAAATTCCCGCACAAAATGAAGTTTTGAACGAAAAACCGTTTGACCGACGTACCACGTACTAGAGGTGGGCGCCGATATAAAATTGGCCGGCGGCGGCGCGCCGACTTTTTGACCTCGGCGGCGGCGGCGTCGGCGGCGTGACCTTGTTTGACCTTTGTTCATTAGGTTTTTTTTAATCTGCTTTTTTAGTATCTGTCGTCAAGACTAATCCGGTGATTTGCAGTTGGTTGGGGTTTGAGCCACTAGAGCAGTGGTTTACCCTAGTAAATTAGCTCTCTTGATCATAGATACTTTGATATTTGGATAGCGGGTCTGGCTGAGATCAGGTTCTCGTGTATTTCCTAAAGACGAGCGTACCAATGTACCGATAAAAGTACCCTTAACATGTATTTTTGAGCTCTTTAGAGGCACATAGTTAATTTTGGATTAGCTGACTGTCGGTGGAATATTATAATATTCAGTTCTGTTTTATTTATATTTAGTTATTTAGTCTTTCCATGTCATCCTACTGTTCAGGATTTTAATGCAGGTTGATTGCAGCAATGTTTCGAGGTCTAGATTGGCCGGAGGATAAGTTTCACATCTTAACTGATAATATGGTGAGACTTCGGGGCTTAATTACATGCGCCACTTGGTCAACCATGCAGCTGACTTTGCAACAGTCTAGTCACTTTAAGATCACAGTTACATTTGAGGAATGCCGCAGCTTTCTGGTGTCTGGGCTACTTTGAGTACAGAGTCCTGGGGTACTCCAGCTCTGCAGCTAAAAAGAGAAGATTTTGTCACCGAGTTTGATGTAAAACTGTCTGTCACTGAGATAAGAATCCATCAGCAGGTAGTAGAAGTGTGCTAGAAAGTATTTTTTAATTTAATACAGTAGTCCTTTATGATAAACCCAGCTGAAGCCGCAGCGAAAGCAGAAAAAATGTTTGAAAAAAAAAACAGGATTCTTTCTTTTCCAAACATTGTACTGATTATGGTTGGTATGGTTTCTGCCAAAATTTATGGTCGGGTATACTATATTACATGGGTCATACTTAGGCAAGGGAATAAACGAGCAAGAATGATCCTTTTCCATAATTTTAACAATACAAATGTCAGATTAATTGAACGATAAGAGAATTCGTTAGGCGACTTGCCAGCCTTATGGATCATTTCCAAAGTTAAGAGACTTGCGAGGTTCTTCTCACTCAGTGTGGTCATTGTCAAGACCATGGACTTCATGGTGATTAGATCAAATGCAAGTGCTTTACGAGGGTCCATTTTGGCTATTTCTTTAGCTTAGCCATCTCTCTTAGCGTTAGTTCTTTTGTTTCAGCCGAACGACGTCCTGCGCCGCTCGCATCCAGGCACTTCCTGCGACCTTCCCCAAATCGTCGGTCCACCTAATGGGAGGCCTGCCCACGCTACGTCTTCCGGCTCGTGGTCGCCACTCAAAAACATTACTGCCCCATCGGCCATCAGCTCTACGAGATATGTGCCCCGCCCACTGCCACTTGATTTTAGCGATTCTGTGGGCTATGTCAGTAACTTTGTCCTCCTGCGTCTTTCGTCCTCAATTAGCGTAGTAGGAATCATCTTCTACTTTGAACTTGAGGAGGGTAAGCGGAAACGTAACAGAGTAACGCTGAGATGGGTTCCAGGTCACGCGGGAATCGTGGACAATGAAAATGCCGACGAACTGGCCAGAGCGGGAGCGGAGGGAACACAATATGGCCCAGAACCCTTTTTGGCATTCCCAAAAGTCTCGCTCGAATGACCCCGGAGAGCATCTATTTAAACAAATCCTTTAAGGCATGGTCAGACATGCCAGGATTAACTCATTCCAAAGCTCTTATAAAAGCCTATGACCGAAAATGCTCTAAGCAGATCATGGGACTGAGTAGGATCAAAATGCGCATCTTAGTTCGAGCCTTCACTGGACACTGCAGCTTAAACAAGCACTTGTCCACTATGGGACTGTCCGAATCAAGAACGTGCAGGATGTGCCAAGAGGCAAATGAAACGCCACTACACATTCTCACGGACTGCGGACCTTTGATGCGCGAGCGGAGTTTACGCCTGGGCAAACACATCCTAAGCCCACAAGATGTAAAACATATCGCCCCCCAAAAGATACTGCAATTTCTAATGGATGCAGGACTCGGAGGCGAACTGTAAGGAAAATAGCGGCGATCACAATAGATCGGTACCGGTCGCAGTGATACTAGGACTTTATTGAACTAGATAGCCGCTCAACTCAATAAAAAATAGTTCTTCTGCATTTGAAACACAAATTAGTACAATATAGGAGAGGAATAAATTGCAAATAGTTGGTACAGTATCAGTATCGGCGCGCCGACAGCTGGTCGTCGGCGGCGGCGGCGTGAAAAAATTCGCGGCGGCGGCGGCGCGCCGGCGTGGCGCCCACCTCTACCACGTACGTACGTCAGTGGTTAAGGGTTAAATACCCGTTAACTATGTAAACCACCTACTACGACTAAGTTCAAATGCTTGTCCTCTTTTGAATAAAACTGCCCGACTCAGCACTGGAAATCGCAAAGCGGTCAATTTATTTGAATTATTGCTTTTGAAGCTTATCTAGGATATGCGAGACAAATGACTTGAGGTTTGAACTAAATTGACTTGGAATCGAACCTGTTACTGGAGTTAGGCCACGACAGACTTTTAGTTGGCCGATAGTTGGGCCCGATTCTAATTGGTATTGGAAGAATCGGCCAACTAAAAGTCGGTGGTCTGCGCCTAGGCTTAGTACTTAGTAGATAGTGTAGGTACTCATTATTATAATATGTTATTTACTGAGCTGTTAGTTATTACTTGAAAGATTGTCATTATTGCGCCAAGCTATGAGAAAAAGACGATGGGATTTTTAACAGCATTTTGGTTTATTGAATTACAAGATTACAACACAATCACAAGAATTGTTTATACAGTAGGTACATACAATTAAAGTAGTCTTGAGACTATCTAATAATACTAGTATAAGATTGTTATTGTCGAACATGTCAAATAAATTTGATCATGATGGTGATCTATCGCTTCATACTATCTTCTTACATTTTAAATAATCATAGCAACAAAAACATGTAATTTAAATAAATGCATTTCCTAATTGGGTACTTTACATTCACTACAAGAATATTCAACGTTTAAAGATTTTATTCAGGAATTACGATAACAATTCATTATCTTGCTATGAATTATTAAAAGTGCACAAAAATACAATATTAACGATATCCAATTCCGTTGTTTAATATTATTATCATACATTGCGTAACTAGTTATATTCATAATAGAGCGATTTTAACATTAGATTTTTTGTAATCATAGTGTTATCGCTTTGGAATATTATTTTACAGATGAATTTTGACACCAAAAAGCTAGTTTAGTTCAATATTCATTTTATTTTTAAAGAATGATATAATTTATTTACCTTTATAGGACAAAGTCAAGACAGACTCACATACAAGATTTTCGTTTACTCTCGGCCACTATTAATCAAGAAGTTTTTAAACCTGCGCAAGAGTTGATAAATATCATATTTGCGCTATGTTTCCGCTGACAATCGGTGCGATCTACATCCGTATTTCTTAATACATCTTTATAGCTAGACTCCCGGCGATAAATGGCAATGCCGGATTTTGTATGGAAAGTGGCGTCTTTTTTTTTTCGCGCGGCCATCGACCAAACTTTGTTTTTTCATTACAAAATAGTGTAATAAACCAAACTTACTATGGCATGTATACCTCTAAACTCAGTCTGAACTGAGTTACGAGCATTAGAAGTTTGATGATTTTCATACAAGATTTGCTTTTTGTGCGCAAGTTTTGTAAGAAATTGCAACAAAATATTGCGCTATTTTTTTATTGCGCTGATTCTGCTCCATACTGATGTCTGGAGCCTTTAATGGATGGTATTGTTTGTTTACACATACAATTTCACTATTTTGTTGCAATTTCTTACAAAACTTTGCGCGCAAAAAGCAAATCTAGTATGAAAATCATCAAACTTCTAATGCTCGTAACTCAGTTTAGACTGAGTTTAGAGGTATACATGTCATAGTAAGTTTGGTTTATTACACTATTTTGTAATCAAAAAACAAAGTTTGGTCGATGGCCGCGCGAAAAAAAAAAGACGCCAATTTCCGGCATTGTCTTTTACCATTGCAAGGCACAATTTCTCAAAAAAAATTGTAGGTAACTACATACTTCTTTTAACTTTTTAGTTGTTTTAAAATCAATTAATTAGAGAGATAAAATGACGTCACAATGGGCGCTATCGTTTGTGTTCACCAGTTGGCACCACTGCTGCACTGTGGAGCAAGGTTCTATCCATAGTTCTATCACTTGCTAGCGGCTAAGGATAGTGACGCCATCTGGTGAGCGCTGAAGCGGTATGAGGACTATCGCATTCGCAGTCACCAGGGTGGCGCCACTGCAGAGTGAGGTGACGAGCTCACGAGTAAGGTCCTGTCATACGTCAGTGCCAACTGATAGGTATAAAAACAATAGCCCTCATTCTGTTTAAAAATTCTTCCATCAAATTTCTACTGAAAGCGCTCTAGCGGCAAGCAGGTGACCGAGATAATCATTACCAAGATTAATTTTACATAGACCTTAGAATTAAACGTTATGTATCACATATTTTTTTAACTCTATACGTTGACAAATTGAATAAGTTAATTAGTTTGAAGAACTTAATTAATTGACTACATTAGAATGAATTCGAGGCGAAATCACTTCAGTGTTAAATTAATTTGACATACTGTGATGGACATGAATATTCAGTTTAGATTTTTTCAATGTAACTATCATGCAATGACGATTGGATAAGGTTATTTTTACGGAACGTTTTTCTTTGTTAATCTTTTTTTTTGTATAAATAAACGATATTTTAAATTGAAGTTTCTCTTTGATTGTTGAACATTTGAACATTAATGATACACGGTCATGAAATCTTCAACATTAATTATATTTTATCTACAATATACATTACTTCAAAGAAGCCTTATTGCTCCAAGTTGCATCGAAACCCTTTTAACATTTCAGATCTATATTTGTGCACTTACCAATAAAAGTACATCGATTACATACGAAAGAGGTTTCATTAGCTTTCACAATCACAAGATATAATAGTGGGTCTGTATAACGCCCTTGCAGTGCACCTAAGCGAAATCGTGATGTTTGTGAAATACGCTTTAATTTATATCCAATTTGATTAATACAAAAGCTCGACCAAGGAAACACCAAGAATGAAAACAGTTTTAAATATTTACAATAAATTGATTGAACCTACTAGAAAAACCAACAAAACTAATTATTCTTTAGTAAACAGGAACAACACCGAAAGCTCAGAGATGGCACGTTTATTTATTTGTACCAAATTATAATCAAATATCGGATAATTATTTAAAATTTTCGATGAACAGCACTGCATTGTAAAATATTTGAAATGTTTAAATTAATTAATCCTAAAATGCACAGATCCAACTTAAGAAGCATTCATATGTACCCAAATAAAACTAAATAATAATAACACATTCTAATACAGAAATTGGACACAGAATTTGTCCAATACACCTTCGAACATAACTTTGACAGGTCTTACCTCTGCTTATACATCCTATTAAATATTACAATAAATTATTAGTATATTACCTATGCTATATTACAACATACTCAACAAGAATCAACAATGGACTTGATAATTATTACTAAATAAATACATGTACAGTATAAATAGTACATAAGCTTACAAACACTTGAGAATCAGGTAACATGGATTCAGTTTAATACCATAGAGGTCGATCTCGATCCCACTGTGAAGTCCTTGTACTGTGAGAATACACAAAGCTGTAACAGAAAAAATATAAAATTAATCTAAAAGTATTGCAGCTTCTTCCCAGTACTGGCCCACATATCATTCCTAGGATAAATGTTTAAAAAGTTATGCTGTTTGGTGCTCTAGATATTGAAATGCAACCCCATTAATTTATAATTTAATGACCCCATAAAAAACAAAAGAAACAAAAGAGGACCAAAATTTTAATTGTATTTTAAAAAATATAGATTAAAATATGTATGACGAAAAGTAAAACCAAACATTCATTATTATCATTTTATGAATCACACAATTAAAAAATTACACTACATATAAGCAACTTTTTATCTCTCCCAAAAACGCACGTATTGAAAATCGCAGTAACATCAAAGCACTTATCGATCATTTATCACATAAAATTATATTAACTTATTATAAAATTACTGCTTTATCATAAAATCATAATAGTTCTACCAAAATCTTATCATCTTATGTCACTCTTATCTATTGGCAAGGTTCAGATAACACACCTTACTTTCCTATATTTCATTAAACTATTAGTTTTACCACAGAATAATAATAAGTACTACGTACAGAAGTTTTACTTCGCGAAGATATTTAAAAAAATGTATGCTCAATGTCATTAACAATATGGTGTAATTTAGCCTGTCTCAAGAGTCAAGCACCATTTTGTTGACAAACGTCAGTGATCGGCACTGCGCCGAAGCTATAGGGCTGACTTCGGTAAAATGATGTGACGTGAGGTGCCAAACTGCGGAAAATGGCGGAAGAAATACATGATTTAGCATGAATTATCATGAATAATATTAACTACTTATTTAAAAACTTAAAAAAGTACATTCTGTGTTTTTATTATTATTTAGGCAGTTAAATACTGCACAGTATTTAGTACACCATTTTCTTTATTTTTTTCCATCATAAACAAGAATACGCGTGCGTGAGTCAATGTTCGCTCGTATGTGAGGCCTTGTCGAATAGTATCCTGTAGGTGGGCCATCGTGCGTGTTTTGTTTTCGATGTAAACTCACGGAGATGAACAGGCCTGGTTTTACTTTCATTCAAAAATAGACTGTATTATAAATGAGCTAAATTTTAAAATGGTGCAAGGTAATAAACATCTATTTCAAGCATTACTGCTCTCAGGCCTAGAAATAAATTACTTCCTATTTACTGCTATAGATAATATAATTAATCTAATCATTTGTTATAATTTTAATATCTGTTAATATTTTCTGTAGGATACAGAAATTAACCAGGTATTTAGTGTTGTGAGAGAGAGAAAATAAGGAGATTCCGAAATTGTGTTTTGAGTAGGTAGGCATGGTTAACATTTGTTAAACCAAATCATTTTGATAAAAATCTCATTTATGAGATAAACTGAGGTTATTCTTTTCCATAATCAGATATAGTTTAAAGATAAAACACGATAACCGCTTCCTGCACCCATATTATATGTGGACGAAGGCGAGGGTAAAGTTTGAGTAACATAGGTATAATTTGAGTCCATTACTATTTAATTACTTTTGAATAGCACAGCTAAAGTACCTTAGAGACTGGAAGTTTTGGCATTGCATGACAGCAAGTCAATTAATATAATTAATAAAGTACAAAATAAGTAATTCTCAAAAATTAAAATCTAAAATATAAAAACTCTTCAGTACAACGACTCATGACCATTGAAGGCTTCCTATTCAGCAGACTGCAAAGAGCTAGTGTCAGGGGTCTCCTTAGTAGATTCCAGGACAGTTGAGAAACCATGACCACTGAGAGGGCAACTGAGTCATTGGACTCCACCCTACCCATGACAAAGAACAGTGCAAACGGACACAGGAGTGGATTATTGTAGTTCCCTACAGATTGCCGCTGGGACCACGGATATAAAAAAAAAAATTATTCGCAAAATATGTTGGTAAGCGCAAAACTCAACAACTCCTGGACCAAATTTTACCAATTATTTGTTTAATGTTTGTTGAAGTCCGAGGATGGTTTTTACAGCGAATAAAATTCGAATAATTTCCGAGCAAAATTCAACCGAACCGGGTAAAACGAGGTCCACGCGTACGAAGTCGCGGACGGCCGCTAGTAACAAAATAAAATTCTCACCTTATCTTTAAGTTGTTGACACATGTGAAGTGCTGCCGTTAGCATGAAGAGCACATCGCTAAGCCATGGCACTGCACAGTCTGCTTGGCAGGAATCAATTCTCATGGTCCCGTGAACCGAACTCAGCTGGTACGCAACAAATATCAGCTTGTGTGACTGTATGTAGAATGATATTGCCAAGTCTTCAGGCAGGTTAGGTGATAGGGCTTTCTGGAAAGAGAAACATTAAGTGTAAGTTTGACGGTGGATTTGTTACTTAGTTTGAAGAAAAATCTGCGTATAAAATCAATGAAGAAACATCAAACTCAGTGGTGTTCTTTAAAAAAAATTATTATGAAAGTACTTCAAGTACCATAAAAACAGGAAATAACAAGTTTTGGTGATAAATATTCATGCTTATGGTATACATAAAGTACAAACAAAAACACATTTACATGATAAAAAATTCGCAATAGATGTTATGGTTAAAATGAAAAAGAATTGCCTAGAAAAGTGTTTTTCAACCTGTGGGTCGCGACCGCCTGGGGGTCGCGAGAGGTCGTAAAAACTACTTCAGTAAAAAAAATCCTTATAAAGACAGATTAATCCGAAATCTAATTATGCAAATGTTGTATGGATTGAAGTAGTCGGTCCCTACAAACATCTTTGCAACATTATAAAATGCATGAAAAAAAAAGCGAACGGTCGGGGGGTCGCCAAAAATTTTTTCATACTAGGGGGGTCGTGTGATGAAAAAGGTTGAAAAACACTGGCCTAGAATACTTACCATATTTCTACTTTTCATAAGCTCATCAATAGCTTTCTTCTTAGGGAGTACTAAGGCAGTGCGTGCTCTCTGCAGAGAGCCGAGTAAACATTGTATTATATGTAGGACTTCTTCGGACGATCTGTAATAAGTTTAAACATGATTTTAATATTTGAAGTATCATCCATCAGCTAAATTAAGCAGTAAAGTCTAAATCTTAGGTTGTGACCTCTGATACTATGACCCACACAACAAAAGAATCATTTTTATCTAATCTATACAACTAATAACAAAACAAGAAACGTGGACTGAATCATACATTGCTGGGTTTATTTATTGATCTAAATTAGATAATAATATACCTAAAGATATAATGTTTGTCCACATTATCAATATAGCCTATAGCTTGCTGCAAATGATTGGCTGCATCTTGAATCTGCTGCAATTTCCACGGTCCGTCTTGGTTGATTGATGTACGACATATTGTGTGAAGCTGACGAAGTACCTTGAAGCTTATGTCCTTAAACATAAACAAGTAGAGTGTGAAAATGTTGAATTTATATTATGATGCATAATACCTATTACCTACACCGTGACACAAATTTTATGCAATTAAATCAATCAGTTAAATATTTGAAATGTACTAATTCAATATGATAGAAATAACGAATACAAGTGATTGATGAAACTGTAAATCAATGTTCATGGATTAACAGAATTGATATGTTTGTTTTTTATGTAAGAACAAGCAGTGGTAATGGATTAATTAAGACTTAAATATGACAATCATTCATAATTAACAAATCAAGTGCCTATCAAACATTGATTGAAACTTCTTAAAGAGTTTAAATGGCTGTAACATACAATATTTAGGAGTAAAGGTCGAATTGTTGCCACAATATTTTGAACTATATACAGATGAAGTAAGGTTCAAATTGATTAAAAAAATATGGTTCTGCAATGTTTTAAAAGTTACAATAATGTAACATTCAAACTTACTGCATGAGTGATGCTATCACCAGTCAAAGTGACTATACATTTCAGCTGTTCAGGCTGTGATGTCAAGATGAATTTGTCCTGCTTCTGGCCTTCGTTGCCATATAATGGCACGGGGAATCTGTGAGCGCATTCCTGAAAGCAAAACCGAGTCAAGTGTCTGACGGTTAACATCATTCATTGTACCTACATTGTAGTAAAATACTCACGACTAGAACCGAATGAAGCTGATGTAATATAGCGTGCACCTCCTCGCGAAGGACCCATTCGAATTCTTCTTTCTGAAAACAATTGGACATCATGAATAATACATTCTAACTAGAACAACATTAAATCGACACGATCAGTAAGCTACGTTTCGAACGCTTTACATACCAAATTGGCAGCCTCTTCTTTTTCGTTATCACTCATTGCAAATAATGTGTGGGGAACCAATATTTTAGAATTGGCCAATTTATTTTATTTGCCGTCGTCCATTCACAAATGGTTTTACACGAAAATGAAATGATTGATGATTGAGACAGACGAGGAGAGAAGGTTGGGAGGAGCGAGGGGGGGAGGAGGAGGATGAAGTTGACAACTGTCAATATTGTTGACATTGACAGACACATGACATATGACGACCACAGATATGGATTAGAGTAGATACAGCAAGTTGCTAGTCAAAGCGTGCCATTCCGATATGTCCAAATGGACATACATGGTCGAGTGATGTTCATGTAATCCGATTACAACAATCAGATACGATGATTTTACGAGGACAGTAGTACGAACACGGTAGAAAGAAGAAATTATTTACGGATTGAGAATTGTAATTAATTAGAATAAAGTAGCAGTAGAAGAATTATAAAACAAGTTAGATCAGTGATGGCGGAAGACAGAGTGCACTGTATAACGTCGAAATATACAAATCAAGAAATTAGGTCAGTGATCGCAGTATACACTATTAATTACTAGTCTATGTATACGACGGCCGAGATTTTGTCGTTTAGAAATATCTTCAAAACTAGGTACCTGACTTAGCTTTATGAAAGAAAACGTATTGGCAAAACTACGCATTTTTACATTTATTAAAAATAAAAAGCTTGAGTATAGTCTTTATTTTATGAAACTAGGTCATTTACTTACTAGGATATTTAAAAGTATGGAATTAAGTATGAATTACTAGAAGTACTATTTAACATAATGGAATAACGATCATTACTTTCATAAACATTAGGCACAACAAAAATATTATTTGCAAATTAATAATGTAGAATTGTAGAATAACGTCTACCGGTACAAAATTATTTTAATCCACAGTCAGACTAGCTATAAATTTAACAAAATATCAGTTTTATCGGAATTAATTAATTTTCGAATCGAGTCACACGATATCATTCGATGACTTTGCGAATGTAGTACGATGATACGATTACTTTTACGTTGCGGCAATCACTAAAATTCGCTAAAATGACACTAATGACGTTTAAAAAGTGGCACGCTCGGCTTCATACAATTTTTGACACATGCTGCATCTATCCCATGAAGCTACAGATAAAAATGGAGGCCACACTCCGAATACCTACTTGAAGCACAAACTAAGTATCACTATCTCGCTCTCTGTGGGCAGACTCGCTCTTTCTAAATAAACAAAAAATATAAAATTGCTCAAATTCAATGAAACCAATGTAAAATCTTTATTTCTTGACATAGGTATCATTAAAAATGATAAGTGTAATTACTGGTAAAACGTTTTAGGAAGAAATTACTGTAAAAATGTGAAAAATGTTTACAATGATCCAATGTCGGAAATCACGAAATAAACACTTACGCGTGGAATCTTATGTCACTTCCAGGACACCACGTACTACCGCAACCACGCACTACAAAATTTTGCACCAATTCTTGTGATAAAACAATGATTATTTCCTGTAAACAATCTCAAACGAAATTAACTGCTTAATAAACAAAATAGTAAACAACCGCCATGATGGGCCGGATTGGGCCGATGTTGCCACATGGTACCGATTACCCAGGAATTGGGATTGTAATTCCCTGATTCGCCAACACATTAAGACTAAATGGCCGACTATTTTTAAATATTTTATTTAACTAGGAAATCTTAGTTTCAAATATTAATTATTTATTTGTTTAACTTCTGATTTGGTTAGTGAATTGGCTATTTCGAAGAATTTACAAGGAGATTTAAATCAGAAGATAGCAATACTACAGTTCACACTAAAAAGAGAGGTAGGGCCGCAGAGAGCGAGATAGATATAAGTAGGTATTTGACTCAAGTTTTTGTTCCAACTCTGCCCTCCATTTTTATCTTTAGCTTCATGATCTATCCATATCTGTGATGACGACGAAAAGGTTTTTCTTTTTTACCATTGATATTATAAGATCATATCATAATAGGTACAAGCCCGCAGACAGGATATCACTTATTTAACCTCTATTCTACGATTCAGGTATAATAATTTTCTGATTAAATTTTTACGACAAATTAAATTGTTTGTACTGTGTATTAATACAACGCCTGCCACTTACATGGCCGTATCTAATACTATTTAAAAATATTTTGTGATAAAAACAAAATAAATGTCAACTTCATAATTATAATGACATTAATCAACACAAAATTTTATTGTCTATTGCTTTATTAATTTCCTTGATTCCAAATAAATATTCCCTTGATTATTTTCCAAAATGTTCCCTGCTCAACTCAAAGTACTTTACGGTCAAATCGAAAATGCTATGAGAGGTGCTGGATTTATTGCCGGGTAAGGTCCCAAAAATTTGTAAATATAATCCAATTCACATTTGATTTCGTAGATCATAACTTATTATGTTACAAATAAAACAAAACTGTTTGTTTAAATTATGATTAGCATAGCTTGTGTGTATTCTTAGTACACTTTTTTACCCGCCAGTGGCAGAAGAAGGTTTATGTTTTTATCACAATCAAGCTGATAAGAACTAAACTAAACGACACGGTCACTGCCTTGAACTTGTCGCCGCAGCGCCGCGGCGCCGTTACCATAGTCGTTAGTCGTTACTTTACATACCTAGGTATTTTAATCTTATTTTTTTATTCAGGAAATCCGGAAGGCATATGAAATTTCCTTACACTATCTCTGCGAAAATGGCTCAATTCCCAATTTTTCACTACCTGAAAAATAATATGATTTGGATGTATTATCCACATGGAATAGTAGTAGGATTTTACTTTTTTACGAAGATTCATTCAGTAGCTAATTCTGAGGGCAATAAAAGGGCTTGGGCTGAAACGCAAAGAAAAGCTGCAGAAAAAGAACATCATTAAAATTTCTTTGCGTTTGTAATTTTATTGGTGTTTAAAAGAATTGAAACAAAATAAACCATTGAAATCTGTAAAATTGTTTTATTTCAGAATAATTTATTTCAAATAAAATTATTTCTGGACAAGTAGCAATTTTTGAACGCTCCGAAAATTTGAACCTTTGAAAAATAATGAAATGATAAATGAAAGGCTAGTTTAGGCTTATTTTCTGCTTGCCCTAGCCAGACCCTAGTACCCGAATGTGTTTTTAAACAAATTCCAACATGGCAAAAATCGGAACCAGCGATCCAGTATTGACAGCGGCGCCCCCCGGTGGCTTAAAAGACAGTCCATGACAGTTCAGTATATTGGTTTGGGTCTTTATCTCGGGAAAAAAAAAGAAAAAAAAAGTCACAATGGCGTTGTGTTCTTGTTTTAAATAATTTCCTTTTTGCTTTAATCGTATTAATCCAACAAAGTTATTAAGATTTATTCATAGAAGAAATTGTTCACCATTTATTTACACAAAAAGGAAGAAATGTTGAGCAAAGAAACAGCCTTTGTCATTCTTTCTGAATCTGTCAAAAGTGATCGTAGTATTTGAACAACAAATAATTTATTTAAATTCAATTTGATAGAGTTTTAATGTTAAAATGTCTATTTATTGGTGAATAACAAAGTGTTAGTCATTAATAATCAAGATGTGGGTGAAGCCTCAAGAAGTTTTCATAAAAACTGCTTTGTGGTACTGTGTCTTATCTTTGTCGATAATAATTTGTTTGTGATTTCGTATTGTACTTAATGGAATAGCATTGACGTATTTATGTATCCTATAGGGATTGTGATGACACCAGCTTGTATTTCGTGTTGCAACGGCGAAAAGGCCATGGCAAGTCGAGAGGTTTATCTTCTTTACTTGTGGGTACTTTGGATAGTGTGATGGACACAAAACCGGCTCCGTACAGAATACTGCATCAGACTCCTAACTCTGAAGTGTACTATGGTAACGCCACAGCTCTTTTTCATCTAAATAAATATTTTTTTCATAGTCTTTAATGATTCCAATTAGAAACTATACTTTTGCTATTGCAGTAATAGCCACGGCTCTGACAGAGGCAGAGATACGTCAGGACTGGCAGTGGTTGTTTGAAAATGTCTGCCCTACTTTGCATTCATTTGATACCGAGGATGAGGTCACAGAATTTGTGTGCTGCAAGATAAATTCTGTCATTGCCACTGAGCAGGACAACTTTACTGAAGGTATTTATTTATTTGAAATTTTTTTGCTCATTGAACAGGGAACAAAAGCTAGTATACCTAATTATAAGTACCTACTTCATTGTTGTGGTCCTAAAACACAAACATTATTATTTCATATAGTTTTTCTAGTCTAATAGTTTAATGATATTAATTAAAATACAAAATCAACCCTATTGTTACTCAATTTGAACAATACATTAAGACTATTTGGTAAATAAGTTGGTAATTGGAATTGATGACTGTGTTCAATATAAAATACTGTTGAATTAAATATTAATTGAGTGCTCTTATTTTAGATGAAGATACACTCAACTACAAAAATGTTGATTATGAGTTTCATCAGAGATTTGGCATGCCCAGAGATGAAAAGCTTGTTTGTTACTATTCATGCAGGTGAGTGTTTTATTTTATATTAATTTTGTACTTTCTTTTGTAAAATACATAATATAATAAAACCATTGTTTGGTATTGAATTAATTAGCATTAAGAGTCAACAGCAAATGTTTGCTTTAATGTGTGTGTATTACATTCATGTGTTTCTAGCTTTATGTGCCTTATCCAGAAAACTCCATTTTTTTTGTTTTCACCTGAAAATCTTTGAAAATTGTTTTTTGTTTGTATAGTTACTGGAAGGGAAAAATACCTCGGCAAGGCTGGATGTACCTGTCAGTCCACTACATGTGTTTCTACTCGTACATATTTGGCCGTAAAACCACTGTCAAGATCCGCTGGGCTGACGTTACGGAGTTGGCCAAAACGAACAGCATTCTCTTCCCGGACTCAATTAAAATTGTGACTAGGGATGGAGAGCATTACTTCACACTCTTCTTGAAGAAGAACGAGACTTTTGCACTGATGCAACAGCTAGCCAATATTGCCATGAAACAGTGAGTACATCATAATCTATTTATTATATTCTAATAAATATAAGCTAATTTTAAGGTGTATGTTGGTTGTCCAATGGTCTGATGTTTTTATCTAGAAACTAATAAGGAGTATTCAGTAAAAAATTCATGGCTTAGTTCCAAATAGAACTGAAGATAATTTGAGTTTTTGCAAATTATGCTGATTAGCGAATTTTTTGTTTACGTAATGTCACGGACGGGTACGGCGCCACGGCCGCGTCAGACGAGAGTTTATTACAAAAAATGTCTTATTTATTTATTGATAAAGGTACACCAACAGCAATACACATTTAAGACATTCACAGTATACAACACATATTAGGGTTTTAGTTTAAATATGTTTGCCAATTACAGGTATACACAACAATTTCCAAAACATTGCAGCTTATTAAATATATTATTTGTGTATACAAAACACTAAGAATTTCACAACCAACGAGTCAAGCAATAAAGTTTTCCTATCACGAGTGTGTACTGAAAGGCTGAAAATGATTGTTTAATTTGGTTTTGAATTTGGTAGAGGAATCGTTGAAAATGTCAATATCTGGTATTATGTTTTTCGTTTCGTTGTACAGGTTACATATTCTGGCTATGGGATAGTGTACTCCAAGATTAGTCTTGTGCTTCGGTATGCTGAACAACTTGCGTATAGGGTATCGAGGATATCTGTGAGGGACATTGATTTTAATTTGGCCAAGAAGATTAGTGCTTTTAAGTTTGTTGCTTAAAATTTTGTGAAGGAACATAAGGTCTGCCTTCGCGCGTCGGTTCTTCAGAGTTGTCATTTCGAAGAATGATAGCCGTTGGTTGTAGGGGCTCCTGTGGGATATACCTGGAGTTGAAAAGGCAAGATAGCGCGTGAATGCTCGTTGTATAGATTCAATGCGCTGGGATGGCGCACTATAGACTGGGTTCCAGGCGACGCTTGCGAATTCCAGATGGCTACGCACAAGGGTATTGAAAAGAATCTTTTTAGTTTGAATATTTCTGAAACTTCTCGCATTTCTTTTCAGAAAACCGAGCATACGAGCCGCGCTTCTTATTGCTTTCTCCGTATGAGCAGTGAGTTTCAATTTGCTGTCAAGTATCACGCCTAAGTCTCTGACTTCCTTAACTTCTGTTAGGGTGACACCATTCAAGGTGTAGGTGGTGTCAACAGGGTGTTTCTTTTTTGTGTAACTGATGTGGTAACACTTGGCAGGGTTTAGCAACATCCCATTCTGAGCACACCAATCGGAAATGTTACTTAAGTCGGTTTGCAAATGGTTCGCATCTTCGGGTCCCCTGATAGTTTTACTTATCTTAATATCATCAGCAAACATATATACACTGGCGTGACTTATTTTTGCAACTATGTCATTGATGAATATTAAAAACAACAAGGGACCCAGATGAGAACCCTGTGGAACGCCAGACACAGCGTAGAATACTTTTGACTCGTATCCATTTATGGCCACGGCCTGGGGTCTCTTTGACAGATAGGATGCAAACCAACGCAACAGCGACCCATAAAAACCCATGCCTTGAAGTTTGCACAAGAGAATGTCGTGATCGACCTTGTCGAACGCGCTTGAAAAGTCGGTATATATAGTATCCACTTGCAAGCCCATGTCAACCTCCTGAGATACAGTAGAAACAAAAGATACCAAATTAGATTCCACAGATCGGCCACGCATAAAACCGTGTTGTACCTCTGATAAACTATTTTCGGTATGGTTGTAGATTAAGGGGTACACGAGGCATTCGAACAACTTAGAGAAGCACGACAATATTGATATCGGCCGGTAATTAGCGACATTAATTCTGTCGCCTTTTTTATAAATTGGTAAAATTCTGGCCTTTTTCCATTCATTTGGAAACATTCCATCGCGTAAGGAACGATTAAATATTATCGTTAATGGAATGACCAGTGAGGCACCGCATCTTTTTACGAAAAAAGGTGGTATGTCATCTGGGCCGGGACCCTTTTTGGTATTTAGTAGTTTTATTTTTGCTAGGACGTGCGTCTCGCTTAATTGCAAGTTAGTAATGTGCTCATTAGTGCTCGTATCTGAGTTGAGAATATTGATGTTATTGGTAGTTGAGTATACCGAAGAAAAGTGGCTTGCAAATAAATTCGCTATCTCAAGCCCTGAGGACGCGGTCAAGCCATTCAGTTTCATTTCAGAGGGCAGAGCCGAGAGACCTTTGCGTTTATCTTTTATGAAACGCCAAAATTTATCAGGATTTCTACAAATGCTTGTTTCGATTTCCTTCATGTAGTTATTATGACAAATTACAGAAAGTTTATGACAACGTTCCCTAAGTAAATTGTATTCATATTTGTCTCTTAAGTTATTATATCTAATGTATCTTTTACGAGCTTTGTTCTTTTCACCAAGTAGTTTTATCATTTTTTTTGTAAACCATGGTGGAAAGTTGGACTGTTTTGATATATTTTTGGGTACATTATTGACAATTCCAGTTTTCAACCTCTCGTAAAACTCAGCAACAAGTTCGTTTACATCTGTACAGTCTCTAAAAACCGCGTGCCAATCAGTACAACTCAAATCTAAGTTCAGTGACTCATAGTCTGCTTTATAAAAATTATACCTTTCACAGGACTTTGGTAACAAATTTGCAGCAGAGTCAGGTGTCAATGTCAATTTTAAAAATGCCCATCTACCTACACACATTTGGCAAATATCTGGAACCTTAAACATTTATCTAATTGCAATTTTAATACTCATAAAAAATCAGCCAAGTGTGATGATTGACCATATAATTTTCGTCCAATCTCCACTTCAAAAATTACGACTACTAAATATATTTTTCTTGTAAGGATTCCAAAGAACCATAACAGTAGTTATAGCCTGACCAGGAACATAAAAACCCTGGCATAGAGGCGCGTCAATTGCATTTGATAGTGCAACACTGAGTACAGTCGTACCTGTGTTAAATTAATAGGCTAACTTTATGTATCAGGATTCAGGATTACGGGCTAATTTGATATTTTCATGAATTAACGAAAAAATATTATTATAGGTAACCTGGTTTAAATAAATAAAATGAAAACATCAATCGATCTAGTAGGATTTATTTTATTATTCATCAATAATCAAATTCAGAACTTGAATATTCAACTGCAATGTCTGCTCATGAACGCTTCAAACTCGGTACTTCTTTCCCAATTCCATAAAATTCAACACTTAGAAAGTGACAAAAAACTTTAAAATAGGTAGTTGAAACAAACCACAGCTAATTTTCATAGTGGACTGTACTATACGATAAACATGTCAGTCAATTTGACACCCTTGTCGGAAAAATTATTCAATGAAAATATTGTCCGAACCCTTAGTATTTCTCTTCGACAAATACTTTAACACATTGTGAACCACTTTTCTTTCACGACTATGAAAAGATTTTAGCAATTTAATTCACAAAATCAATTGCGCACATTTAAAATAAAGTTTGTTTACACTTTGACAGCAATAGACTGACATGCAAGGTGACATGACAATGAAGTTTTCAGTTACTGTTGCCATTAAAAGAAATTAGTACCATTAGTTTTCCGCAACATGGCGAGGGTTTTTATGTTCCTGGTCAGGCTATACTTAATGGAATGTCAGACTTTCACATTCCTGACCACTACTGTCGTCGGTCGCAACGCCCGCAACAATAAGAAGAAAACAACTATAGCTATAACAAGCTTGATAGATGAACGTTTTTATAAGTCGTAAGCAAAACATTTCCTTTTTCAGGTTAATAGACGACAAATCTGGCAGTTTCAATATCGATAAAGAGCTATTGACCAAACTCAGCAAAAATGTACCAAAGAAACCGTCATTCCTGAAACGTGACTTGGACGCGAAAAAGCAGTCTAATCTTTACACGTTACGGTTCCGTTTGCCGCACACTGAGAAGTTGGATGGCACTGAGGAGTGCACTTTATGGACGCCATACAATAAGAAACAAAATTGGGGCAGATTGTATTTGTCGCAGAACTTCATTTGTTTCGATAGTCGGGTAAGTATTTTGCCTTTATAAAGAATCAAAAGGGTTTCAATGAACGCCGCGAAAACGTATGCAATCTTCACGAAGCATCACTTCGCGAAACGTATTCTATGTATTTCAAATACATCAAAGTAAAAAAAGACTATTTTGTTACTGAGCGTTTCATCGAAATTTTTGCTTAGTCACGAAAAGTAGATTATGTAAAAATTACCACCGACACAATGCAAACCTATTTACGTGACGCAGAATAATGTTTTAAGTCTCACTAGCGACATTCACATGGTTTTCTCATGTATAGTACGAGCAGTTATAATGTTTTCGGAAAATGTCGCAACATTTGTACTATAATACAGAGCGTATGTATAGATAGTGTAAGTATAGAGCCGTTATTTCATACAACTAGTTTTATTTGAAATTGTGTTATAATTTGCATTTTGATTACAATTCGTTACACTATTCCTATCAGTGAACTGTAGTACAAATATTTGATACTTTTGATTAGCTGTACTATAGCATAACAAAGTGTAACTTTATTTCTCAATTTAACAATTTTCCTTATATTCTACTAGCTTCTATCCGCAACTTCGTCCGCGTAAACGGTTTATCCGTCAGGTCACCGTCTTTATTTAATTGGTTTAGTTTTTTCTCGCCGAATGCGTCTAAAATAATGTCTCATCAATCTAGGGCCCGCCGTTTCGATGATTAATAACAGACATATTAAAATGTAACAAAAAGTTTCTGTTATAAGTATAAATTGATACATTTAGCAAAAAGCGTTATTTTGATATTCAATAGGGTTGTTCGTCAACTCGCACCTTTTCAAAAGTACAGTCAAATAAAAACTAATTGAATCTAAAACCTTTCAGTGTGTCGGCTATGTAGTGATCAAACTTTAAGGGATTCTTTGACGCAGTGCATTTTCGCATGTTAACCGCGCATGGAACCGCTGGGAAGGCGTATCCTTGTTCAACAATAACGTCGAAACTAAAAGACGTATGGCCGTTTTCACCATCAATCCCTAAATTTTAAGTGACCCCTTGGTAATCAAAATTCCTGTTAAGTGTCACCATAGGGGTCACTTAAAAATTAGGGATTAATGGTGAAAACGGACAGTAGACTAATAAATTTACATTCGTTTTGTAGAATATCTGGTTTTTCTTGTGTTGTAAAATAACCGAAAAAGAAGTAAAAATGACATGTTTTTTCTACTTAAATCCATTCTTACTCCCTTAAAATGTATGAAATTCGTGTCTCTTTTCTCTTCTACCAATAGATAATTTTATTTACATATTCAAATTATTTATTTGCAATAAATGTGTTTATTAGGAATTATTTATACCTACTAGGTCCTTACTTATGAAATTATTTATTATTATGGAGAATACGAAAATGTATTAAGTATTTCCATACTAACATTTCTTTGCGAATTTTTAAGAAACCACAAATTCAAATTTTATAAAATTTTGTGGGTTGATTAAAACAACATTAAGCTATAGGAAACGATTAGTAAAATTTTTTGGAAATTGGTATCTGTAAAAATATTTATGCAACCTAAAAGATGGAATAGCAAGTTTATTAAGAAAGATGTCTCGTGTTAAATGAGTGGACGTCGCTTTTCTTAGTAAATAAATGTATAATGTTTACGGGTTACGGGTTCCTTGTCAGGACTACGGAACCCTAAAAAAATGATGAACATAGCATGAATATTGAAGAAAAAACGCTAATTTCCTAGATAAAGACCCAATATTATAATCTGTGGTAATGGCATAAACTTTCATGTAAATTTTTCTCGCAAGAAATTGGACGAGTTATTAGTTAATACAGCGGCTACTTCGTGTCCTGTATACTATCGAATTGCTAACAAACAATATAGACAAACCAGAAAGAAGAAGTGAAGATGTATATTAGAAGCCTTTTAATATCCCGTGGCTTAGTTATAAAATCTGAGGTTAGATGCCGTGGCAAAAAAAAATATCTGCGGTTTGGCTTATTATTATTCGCCATTACTAAATAGCTAGAAATCTAGCTTTGTTTTTAACCCTTAACTGGTATCGTGGGGGCCGCGCGGCCCCCACGCATGACGTTTTCTTTGATTTCTAAGAAGCTACGCATCGTGGGCAGCCAAAATTTTTTGTATTCTCATTTCGGCGCTACTCGCGTCTGATGCAGGCGTTTCAGCACTGCATCATTCACCAGGACGAAGATATGTACGTGTTGGGGTCCGCGCGGCCCCCACAATACCAGTTACGTTAGTTTTTTTTCATGGCAATTTTTATTTGTTTTTTATTTTTTTGCAGTATTGGTGGTTTATAAGTGATAAAACAATAGAATATACCCAGAACGAAGTTTTTGATTCCAAATTAGTGATTAGTAGCATGTCAGAAGAAGGATATAGTGATAATAAAATTATAGGTCATTGTGAAGACCCAATAACCAATATTCGGTCGATAATGAGGATATTGATTCTGATTTTCAAGTTTTTTCTTCAGAGAGTGAAAATGAAGATGTTGTAGGACCTAGTCAATCTGGCTACTATGAAAAAATAAATACAAGTGGTCTGAAAATCCACCAGCACCTGCTAATGTTTGTCAACATAATATTTATGTTTTTATTTTTATAAAATACTTATTATTTTTATTTAATATTACATTAAAACGTTATTTATTATTAAGTTCACATTATTATGGATTAATTAAAATAATAATATTTTTGGTTATAACTTTCTAAACGATAGGTTTCATAGATATTTGTAACGTTAAAAAAATATTAGGTAAAAAGTTGTTACTATTATGTAATGTCTTGAAGTATATAAGTAAGAAGATTTAATGAATGAACTAAATGATTGCATAGAACAAGCCTGATATATATAATTTATGAGCATTTATTCAAGTACATAGGTAAAAAATGCTTGCTAGAAGCAAACATAGTATGGGGGCCGCGCGGCCCCCACGATACCAGTTACGTATGTCCAATTTACGATACCAGTTAAGGGTTAAATATGCCTACTTAAATATTAGTAGACAGTTTACATACTAGGTATTAAGTATCCTCAAGATATTGTGATATTGTTGATAATTTGTTTCTTCCCGATTTATATTTACCTATTAGCATGTTGATTTAGAATATAAACCTATCTGAAAAGTACATTTTGTTTTATTATTAAACTCAACTCATTGCAAGTGGCTTACACAATCCTTTAAGTAATTTATTAAAACATTTTTGTAGATGACTATACATAAACACGTCAGATTTCAAAAAGGTGCGAGTTGATGACATAAAAAACAGAAGGTGCCAACTCGCATCTTTAGAGGTGCGAGATGACGAATAACTCTTACAAACGTACGTTCGTTCGTTCGTTTCAGCCAAATGACGTCCACTGCTGGACAAAGGCCTCCTCCAAGGTTTTCCACAATGAACGGTCCTGCGCTGCCCGCATCTAGGCTCTTCCCGCGACCTTTACCAGATCGGACAAACAAACGTACACCTCAATTTTATTTAATTATGTATATGCTTAGATTATGTACGTTTGCAGACATATTTTGATGGCTATTGTCTATTGACCGGTTTCATAATATGAAAATGATATAAATTGTAACATAATATGTACGTAATAATACCTTTTATCATATGAATGTCAAATCTGAGTCACGAGCGAGCAGGCGGCCGTAATATTTGCTCAACCTTTGTTGTTTTGTTACTATTCACATTATCTATAGAGAACAAGCAATTTAATGCTTACACTGTCTTTAAATATCTATTCCAATTTAAACCTTCTTGTATTGACTTAAAAGCTAAAGTATTCAATACTGATGTAGCACTAAGTCGATAATGAGCTGTTAGCATTTCCGATATTATTGAAATTGATAAACATAACTAAATTCTGACATAATAAGAATCTCACGTGATTTTCGTTGTTAGAGATTTGCTTTGTAAATTAGGCAACGTTTGCACAGATTTGAGTCTTTATAATGAGCAGAGAGAATAGTCGTGTGGTTTCGGCAGAGTAGAATAGTACTCATACTCTTTCAGTAGATGACGTAAAATCCGGCTTAGGGAGAAATATGCGAACATCGGGCCACCCCAATCCGTCCGGCCAGTTGCAGTGTGGAGAGATGTAGGCTAAAATCCTAAACTAAACTAAATACTAAATTAGAGATGGCCATACTTAGTACTGAACTTTACTAAACGACTCAATGTTGATGAATGAAGCTTGTTTACTTGCGTATCTATCCGTTTACATAAGGTAAATGTGGTCTTTGTGCATTTCCTGTATACGACATAGTCATGCATGAAACTAGCGCGCGAGTTGAATGCAGATTTTTTGAAACATTGTGCTTCTTGCGCTCTGGATTTAAATCGCGCGCTTGTAAAATACCTGACTTGATAGACCTTTTTGTGCGAATTATACAACCCGATCGAGTTAACTGCGCACCTCGCTGGAATGCGATTCTTCCTCGTGCACACCTCCCCGCGTTCGCCCCGTTATCAGAGCGTCGATGTGACGTCACGGCCGTCAGGTGCGCAGTTAACTCGACCGGATTGTACATAAATAGTTCGCGCGCGTGTTGAATGCACTTTTAGGAACTTCACATTTGTTAAACCTCTTTGCGCGAAATAAACCTTTTGCTTCTTCTATTGTGTGTAACCCAGTGTTTTTCAACCTTTTTCATGACACGACCCCCCTAGTATGAAAAAATATTTTGCGACCCCCCGACCGCTTGCTTTTTTTCATGCATTTTATAATGTTACAAAGATGTTGTAGGAACCGAATATTTCAATCCATACAACATTTACGCATTTGCATAATTAGTCTTCGGATAAATCTATCTCTATAACTTTTTTTACTGAGGTAGTTTTTACGACCTCTCCCGACCCCTCTATAGAGGCTTGCTGGCTGGCTGGCTTGTTGAAAAACACTTCTAACCTGATAAATTCCTTCTCTTCTAGGTAAAGAACCTGGTCCGTCTCACCATACCCCTCCGTAACGTGCATCAAGTGGAGCGAGCGGATTCGGGAGGCACCGGCAGTTCTGGCGACTCTGGCAGTATCCTCATAACGACCTCTCATCACACCAGTTTCTTCTTCGGCAACATATCCGACAGGGAGTTCTTGGTGCACAAGATATCGGAACTGCTCGCCAAATTGCCTAAGTGAGTGGGTTGTTTTTTGTTTATTTGAGATGCTTGTGAAAATGCGCTTTAGTGAAGTTGTCAGCTAAGCAAATGATTACAAAATTACAGATTAATTGACATTCTGAACCTTACTGTAAAGATACTCAAAATCAATTGACGAATTTGGTAATTTTGTGTAGATTGTTTTGCTGACGATTGCACTTTTTTATCCAGAGATTTTAATTAATATGCTGTATTTATTAAAATTAGCCTATCATTTTTTTTAGTAAAATTACTGATAGAATGATGCCAATATAATGATTATGATATTATTGTACACTAAAATGATAAAAATGTATTGAGGAAGGCTGTTTATTTTGTTTATAATGTTGCTGATTTCTGTTGCACGTATATTAAAAACAGAACGAAGGTGGCTTCCTCTTGTGAAACTATTTCGTTACATTGTTGCATGTTTCTCTGCATGATTAATCAATGAAAACATTATATCAAGTACAGTCGACTAAACATTTTGGTTGCAAAATTGCATCTATTATAAGTGTACATCAGCTTCAAATAGTTCGTGACACCCGAAGTTATATTATACTCATATAATATTGATCGAACTTCGCTTGTGAAATTATCACTTCACGGGATTTATTGCAACAATATCTATTTTAACGGTAAATAAAATATTTACCCTCCCGACGTTTCGGCTCGGTTGCACGAGTCATGGTCGCGGGCAGACTGAAGAGATGCGGCGTCGTCTGCTCCGGCGCTATGAGTTTTCTTCACCCACCCGCATTTGCACAATATTTTCTTATTATCAATATTATTTACCGTTAAAATAGATATTGTTGCAATAAATCCCGTGAAGTGATAATTTTATAGTAAAAATGCAACATAATAGTTTAAAATATTATTCGCTTGTGAAGTTCGTTTGATCACATATAAATTAGCAAAATGTATTTGTTACAATTAGATAAGGCTGTGTTGTCAACATTTTGGCCACTGGGTGTCACGAGCTATTCGACGCTGACTGTAGTCAAATTGCCGCGGTCTTAAAATACTATCTATCTTTTAGTATTTTACCATTCTGCTATTTTACCATCTGTTTTTCTTATATTCGGACTAACATTCTCAACTATTATTTTATGGTATAAAAAATAACTAACATTTCACATTCATTACGTTTTTAACAGGATCTCCAACTGGCCTGCAAGTTGCAACTAACATTGAACGCTGGGTTTGTTATGATTAAGGTTTGATTTGCGATCACATTCTCAATTGCTTGAATTCAGTGATGTGTACAGGGAAAAGGCGACGCTTGCTGTCGCGAGGAACACGGAGGACCAGGAATGGACGCCGCAGCCCCCTCTGATGTCTCTGTTCAAGACCAACCAGACTTCACCCATAAAACAAATACAAGAGAAAAAGGTATGTAAAAACAAGCTTTACTTTAACCTGTAAAGTTGGTATAGTCGAACTTTGTCATTGAATTTTAAAACAGCTCTCAACTGGTTTATTAAAAAAAAACGTCTTTTTTGTAAGATTTGAGGTTCGATTTTCTGTCTGTGAATTTAAATTGCGATATCATATTAAAAAATAAATCTTGTCCTTGTACAGTCACGGAATGAAAAGGTTCGTCAGTTTTCAAATTGATTCCTTCAACGAATCGCGAGCACATATTACCTTTTGAAACTATGTTACAGAATAATCTCGAATTAGAGAAAATAATCTTTAACTGTTCGTCAGTAAAGTTCAAAATTATTCAGATCAAAGTTGTTTGACGATTTAACTTGTCAAGAAGATTATTATGATTGATAAACTACAACCTTCTTGTTGGTTCAACCTGCCATTATCTATTAAATAAAAAAAACTACATTTTGTAACATTGCATTGCACTGATGGGATAGAAAAATAAACAAGCAAAACCTTATTCGTTAGCAAACGTCATATTTATTTAAATGTTAGCAGCACTGTTTCTTGCACGGTTATGTTGGCAGGTTTGACTCTTACAGTACCTAGTGCAAGCGAAAACCGACACTAAGGTGACGAACCTTTTCATTCCGCGACTGTACATCTTTTTACTCACAAATCGAGGTAGTTTAGTTTGAGAGTGTGATTTTTTTGGGAAATAATTTTGCACTGCCGCCCGTTTGAATTGCCTCGTTTAAACTTTTTGCTCATAGTCAATTAATTGATAATAATAGTCTTCTTAAATTTTTTTTGAAAAAATCGAACTTCCTAATCCTAATTGAACCCACGACCGATCTTTCGCTTGTCGGGCGACTGCTCTTCCATCTGAGCTACTTACGGCCGAATACTGAAACACTACTCAAATCTGTCACTCAGCTGACGGGCTCCTAAATTTAAGTATCCTTCAATTTTAAATGGTATTCTCAAACGCTACTCAACGGATTTGAAGCCGTGATCAGCTAAGCAGCTCTCAAATGTTTACATAATGGCAACATTTACCAAAAAAAGTATGTTTTCATTTACACAAATGATAACTTTACGTCTTTTATCCATTACACGCAGCATCGTTTGGTTATGTATTGTCTTTTATGGAAATATACTCAATCAACTTAACATAGAACAGTTTATTTTTAGTTTCTATTATATATAAATCTCGTTTTATCATATAAAAAAATTAATGCTTGCATTTTTATTTAATTAAAAAAATAATTTTAAATGTGATACTTTTTATTGTTGAAATCTATTAAGTGGCGATCGTGGACCGAAACGTAACCACAATTGACATTTATCATTGTTGACTGACAGAGCATCAAATTGACAAATCAACAACTCTTGGAAATGCTGCTATGCGATGTCCCCTTAATCCTCAGAAATAGGCATGTTTATGTAAAGCGATTTCATAGCAGCTATTTTGGTTGTTACTTCGTGCACTATACGATGCACAGTTGGCTGTTAGATGTGGAAGATATCACCTAGTACACGTTCATAACTTCCCGTTGCGTAGAACAGTAGGGTTATAACATGGACCTATAAAAAAAGGCGGACGGAACTCGCGCTACAACAAAACTGTGACGCAAAATTTTGGCGTTTGTCTATTGTGTGAGTGAATTTAGGGATGCCATGTTAGCCAAAACATTTTACCCATTTATTTTAAGAAAAACATAGATCGGCAGATGTTACTTGGAAATGTAGACAGAATTATTCCGTGCCATTTTAAAAGGATGAAAGGTGTATGCGTTGAGGTAGGCGCGAAATTTTCAATGTTCAAATTTTCTTACATTGTTTGCAAGTCAGTGTGTCAGGGTATGTACATAATGTTGATCAAAAATGATTCACGCAGTTACAAATTACGAATCTTGTGTACATTATAATCATAATCTTATGCATCATCAATATATTATTATTATCTCTGATAGATTTTTTTTAACATACAACCTGACACTGACTTGCAATCAATGTAAGAAAATTTGAATTTCGCAGTTCCACATTTTTGGGAAGGATCAAATTTGCCCATGAAAATATATCCCATTAAAACACAATTATTATGATAAATTATTTTATTGCCATAGTATGCGTAATACATAACTAAAAAGTCCTAGAATCATTATTAATTTCCCATATTTCGGGTAATTTTCCCACGTAAATAACTGAGAACACTGGTCTTTGACGTATTATTTTTTCGAGTGAATGACGTTTGATTTCAATTAATTTCAATATTTTAATGTCGGGAAATAAGTGATTGGATTATTATTTTGCCTGTGAAATGTGATTCCTTAATTTTTGTTTGTTCGAACAGAACGGTTTTTACACAATTTCATCACACAAGACATGTCGTATTCGTGTTGTTTTTTCGCTGCTTAAATGTGTCAACTGTGTGAAGTTTTCACTCGAAGTGGTGTAACAGGGTGTGAATGTGTGCGTGCCGGCCTGTACGTACAGGCAAGCTGGTGTATCCTAATGTCACAGTATTTTGTTGATGAGAATCCGTCCGACTTTTTTTATAGGTCCATGGGTTATAATAAGTATTTGGTCCACTGGTTGTATGGCATTTGGTGAGGGGTTTCAAAGAGCTTCCAAATTATGAATCCAGAAACAACACCGTTTCTTTAGAGACGCGGAATCTCGCTCGGAATTGCATGTCATTATAATAATATTTTTCAATAGCGTTCAGCCAAAGTTCAAGTTTAGGAGCTGCTTAACTATTTGAGAAGCCGTCAAATATTTAAATGGCGTTTCAGTATTCGGCCGTTAGACATTGGACGAACCCGTCAAAACTTTTAAGTGTAATACGCTGTTGCGGCTAATATCTAACTCTGACTCTAATGGCTAAGAAATAATAACTATTAAATACTATAATTTCCAGGTAAAACAATGGGAAGACCACATGTCCGAAGTAGGCCGCGGTGTTAGCATGTATCAAACAACAGCAGGCAGCGAGCTAGTCGTCAACGGTATACCAGAATCCCTTCGTGGCGAACTGTGGAGCGTGTTCTCAGGGTCCATACTGCAGAAGGTGCAGAACAAAGGACTATACCAGAAGCTGGTGAAGGAAGCCCTGTCGTCCAAGAATGCTGTCAACGATGAGATTGAAAGGGACCTGCACAGGTCTTTGCCGGAACACCCGGCGTTCCAGAATGATGTTGGTGAGTGTTGTTGACTCTTCAATAAGTTCAAAATTAACATTGTTTTTGGACCTTAAGTCATTGAGGATATAAATATCTGCACCACTATTTAAAAAAAGTAATATACATTTGACAGCCTGATGATGTGCCTTGACAACACCCACAGTTTTTGATTTTCCTAAACACTGGGGTTATCTGTGTTGTCAATGTTTTGAGCACTTGTACATTTCATACGAATGTTACACGTTCCGTACTTTTATACGTTAGATAGTCAGTCTCGACATAACAAAAACACTGCTTAGTTTGAGCTTAATTAGGTGTTGGTTAAAGAATGTGTCACAAATAACCTTGCTTGCGCTTGTCAGAAGACTCCTCAATGGCGGGATTAGCTCAGTTATATTTTAAACTTTCCCGTTACATTATCCCGATATTTAATTCAGTAATGCATAAATGTCGTGTTTGAGACCCGTTATAGCTAAGCTAAGTACTATTACAGGTATATCCGCGCTACGCCGCGTGCTATGCGCGTACGCACTCAAGAACCCCACCATCGGCTACTGCCAAGCGATGAACATAGTGGCTTCGGTGCTGCTCATATACTGCCCGGAGGAACAGGCCTTCTGGCTGCTGGCTACGATATGCGAGACGCTGCTGCCCGATTATTATAATACGAGGGTTGTGGGCGCTTTGGTAAGATACTTGGAACTTTTGGGTGATTTTAGAACTCTATTTGGATGCTTAACTGGCATTTCTCGATAATTACTAATTTTGTAACGCATGGCAACCTTTGCTGTGTTCGAGCGATGTTATTTGTTCTTCTATTAGCTTTCACAAGTAACGCCTAACATAAAATAATGTAGAATTTACACGACTAAATTGCTTTTTAAAACTTGTAATAACATGATTGTATATTTCTACATGTCAGAAAGAAACTAACCCGATTGTAGTCGTTCGAATATGATTGTGAAAGACAAAAAGAATGTAAACTATTGATTCGCCCTAACCATTGATTGATTGACGATTGTCGCGTTTTAAAATTGACATGATAAACATTTACAAAAATATTAGAATCATATTGCCATATTATTGCTATTGTATTCTGTTTCCCGTTACAGGTAGACCAAGGGGTCCTCAAAGAGTTGACTGCAGCGCACTTGCCAGAACTACACGCGAAGCTTGAAGAACTAGGCGTGATGAAGATGATATCCTTGGCTTGGTTCCTGACGCTATTCATCAGCGTCATGCCGTACGAGTGCGCCGTCAACGTCATGGACTGCTTCTTCTATGACGGCGCTAAAGTCATATTCCAGGTCTGTGCTTTTCAGAAGCCAATCGATTTTGATACTTAAAGATATAGTATTAAGGTATGGAAGAGATGATATCTCTGGCTTGGTTCCTGACGCTGTTCATCAGTGAGTGAGAGTCATGGATTGCTTCTTCTATGACGGCGCTAAAGTTATATTCCAGGTTTGTGGTCAGAAGCCATTTGATTCTGATACTTAAAGATACCTACTAATATAGTATAAGGACTAGGCGTGATGAAGATGATATCTCTGGCGTGGTTCCTGACGCTGTTCATCAGTGTCATGCCGTACGAGTGCGCCGTCAACGTCATGGACTGCTTCTTCTATGACGGCGCTAAAGTCATATTCCAGGTATCTGCTTTTCAGAAGCCATTTGATTCTGATACTTAAAGATACTGATATAGTATAAGGACTAGGCGTGATGAAGATGATATCTCTGGCGTGGTTCCTGACGCTGTTCATCAGTGTCATGCCGTACGAGTGCACCGTCAACGTCATGGACTGCTTCTTCTATGACGGCGCTAAAGTTATATTCCAGGTTTGTGGTCAGAAGCCATTTGATTCTGATACTTAAAGATATAGTATTAAGGTATGGAAGAGATGGTCTCCCTGGCTTGGTTTCTGACGCTGTTCATCAGTGTCAAAATCAAAATCAAAAATATTTATTCAGTTTAGACCACACGTGGCACTTATGATTTATGAGTGCGCCGTCAATGTCATGGACTGCTTCTTCTATGACGGCGCTAAATTCATATTCCAGGTCTGTGCTTTTCAGAAGCCAATCGATTTTGATACTTAAAGATACTGATATAGTATTAAGAACTAGACGTGATGAAGATGATATCTCTGGCGTGGTTTCTGACGCTATTCATCAGTGTCATGCCGTACGAGTGCGCCGTCAACGTCATGGACTGCTTCTTCTATGACGGCGCTAAAGTCATATTCCAGGTCTGTTTTTATCAGGTTGTCAGTACGGGTTGGATACACCTACTGCTATCTAAAAAAATATACGGATGTGTTTTCATCACTATCAGATCATTTATTCTCCACTGCGAGAAGATCATCGTCTAATTTACCAGAAGCATTTGCCTACATTTGGAGAAATCGGCCTGCACTCTCCACTCTGGCCAGAAGGGTTGGGGAGGCCAAAGGCTTCTTCATTCAAGCTTTGAATGAAGAAAGCCAACTCAATCTGAAAAGGGCGATTTTAGTTGTCAACAACATACAGGAACTTATTGAACGGGCCCAATATTGAAAACTGAAAAAATCTGTCATCTGTCAGAATGTATTTAAACGATTCCCTATCTTCCAGGTGACTCTCAAGATCCTGGATATAAACCGGGACAAATTGCTGACGTGTACCGAAGACGGGCAAGCCATGCAGATCCTTGGTGATTATCTGGCCGGCATATACAATGACGAGGCGGTCGCTTTGTCTACTGAGCCACGCACTGCGCAGAAGGTAAGTAAAAATTTGTATTTATTATTTGTATTTATTTCTCATGAGAAGTGTTCCTGTCATTAAAACACACAGAACGTAGCATTAGTAATTAATGGACAAGTTATGTGCCCAAAATAAGTTCTTACAAATGTTTTCGTGACTATAAATAAATACGAAAAACTGCCATATTAGTTTCTCAAATGATGATCTATCACGTGAATTAATGAATTACATTTTCGACGCGTTTTGTTTTGACAAAAACAAGGGTTTTACTCGAATTTGAGCTGACTAAATTACCTTTCCTTTCAGACGATAAGAATCCAAGACCTAGTGTACCAAGCCTACCGAACATACGGCGCGAGCGTGACTAGCGAGTGTATAGAGCATTTGGGCCTCAAACACAGGCTGAGGGTAGTCCGTCACTTGGAGGACAGCCTGGAGAGAAACACTCTGAGGGCCTTGCAGCAGGACAAGCTTCTTGAACCTAACGAGCTGCAGGTAAGGTTCATTTTACATTGACATGTGCACCTGTATGTAAAGTAAGGACCAATAGTTCGCAAACGACCGACCTCGGCCGCTACACAGGAAGGCATGACATGCTAAGGCGAGTCTAGTTCCAGTCACCCTGTATAAAAATTCTTGCGATTTGTTCCGATAATTTGGACTACATTAGACGGGCTGAAGAAACCTGTCTGCATAGCTATTAAATTACTTGACCGTCACTGGAAGCTTTATATTGAGATAGCATTTCCGTTTCCTGTCGAATTTCTATGAATTTCCGTAGTCAATATCCGGTCCAGTGGCGACACCTGGTGGATGGGCGCTCACTTTTTGTAATCTTTGGTTGAGCGCGCCATAATTTCCTCATTGGCGTTTTGATTCCCGTCGAAGTAACTTGTGCTTAAAACAACGATCAGTCCCCGCAGTCGTTGTGAAAATTATATCGAAAAAGTGATAAAAATTATAAAAGTGCACAAACAGCAACACTTACAAGTAAGTAAAAAATCTTTATTTCTACATTTTTAACGGTTTTTGCCGTTCGTGAAATTAATGAGGTTTGATCTATTTATACAGTACCTACATACTGTGAAATAAACGATCAACTTTTAATTACATGCTTCCGTAGTTTTGATAATTTTTATTTTTGTGGGTAGATGTAAACAGATGTGAAAAAATTTAAGCAAATATAGTAATACAAAATTATTTGTGTAGAGTGATGGATCATACTACTGTGCCGTCTACCGAGCCACAAGCTGTGGCTGGGCCAAGTGGCGAAGCTCGTAAGCGGGTTCGGAGCAGCCGCAACCGGAGCAGCTCGTCAAGCAGCGACAGCAGTGACACCTCCTCCAGCTCGTCCTCTGTGGGCAGCAAACGCAAGCGGCATCGCCGGCACAAGAAAAGTAAGCGCACTCGGCATTCCAGCCGCACAATTGATAAATTAGTTCAGGAAATAAGTGAACTTCGTAAACATGTTTTTGATTCAAATGTCGATGCCCGCTGTCATAATGATCAGCACGACAATATATCAATTATTTCTGGAGTTAGTAATGAACTTTATGAACAAAATTATACTGAAAATCAGACTCCTATTCAGGATATTCCAAATTTAGATTTTACTTTTGAGATCGAAACCAAGTTAAAGGAGCCTTCAGTTCCAAAGACATCTGATGATTTTTTAAAAATGTTAAACGATGTTCAACGCTTTGGTAGTCCTAATTGGTCAGATGTAAGGTATGCTGACACTCAGAAATTATATAATCATAGCCCGGGCTTTGTAGACCTGGAGGCGAATGATGAGGTAAAATCATATGATAATTTACGATATCTTGCTAATGCTGACAAGTCCTATGCAGCAATCACATATTGCATTCTAAAACAAAAACAATCATTACAGGAGGGCATTCGTAACCTTCTTTTTTGGGCTAAAAATACTGAAGTTAATTGTAACAACTTGAGTGATAAAGTAGAAGAACTATTCCTTAAGGGCGAATTTCACAAAACTTCATCAGATCTTTTGCAATTGGTCTGTGGACACAGAGCTGAAAGTATCGAGATGCGTCGTGAAAGCATTACAAAACAAGTTCGCGATCCGTTTGTAAAAGCTTCATTAAATAGAATACCGCCATCACAAACCCACATATTTGATTGTGAGCCTTTCACGGCGTGTCTCGATAAAGCTGGTGGGGTCCGTAAAGTTTTTTGGCCACCTAAAGCTGAAGGGTCTGTACAATCAAGATCTTATCAAAATAACAGTAGCCGCCCCTCGCGGGGGCAAGGCACACGAAGTTCAACAGTTCCATCGCGTGGAACTCAATGCGTGTATCATGATATGCCTTCTCACGGCTTACCCTCAAACATGAACACTTACAATAACCCACCCTCGCGGGGTGGCTATCAACATTTAAGTACCTGTAGAGGTCACACATCTAATGTACCATGTGAACACCACAATGTTACTAACAAAAATACGTTTCACAACCGAGGCTCGCGGCCCTATCGTGGAAATTATCGAGGAGGACGCTCGAATAATGCCACATCAAGAGGAAATCAAAAGAAATATAAACAATGACTTGAACCAATTCCGAGCAGGTCAGTTAGTCAAATACCAGTTACATTGGATAAAAATGGGAGCACCAAAAATAATTCTGAAATTAATTCAAGGGTATCGCATACCATTCCTTCAAAAGCCTCCGCTTGTTTATCCAAGTATGACGAAAAGTCCATTCGAAACACCTGTGTCAGTAGAAATGTCAGACATCATAAACAAAATGAAAACACAGGGCATTTTAAAAGTAGTGCATCGCACACCAAGTTTTGTTTCTCCTCTCTTCCTTGTACCGAAACCAGACGGATCTGCTCGGCCAATTTTCAATCTCAATGCTCTAAATCAATATGTGATAACCGAACCATTCCGGTTGATAAACATGTACCGCATTCCAAATCTTCTTCAGCCAAGGGACTGGATGTGCAAAGTCGATTTATCTCAAGCTTACTTCCATCTGAAAATAGCCAACGCTCACAGGCGGTTCCTACGCATCATATACAACCAAGAATTGTTAGAAATGACGTGTCTCCCATTCGGCTTAAGCACAGCTCCCAAAACCTTTTCCATTTTGACCAATTGGATTGCCCAAGTACTAAGAGACCGCTGGAATATAAGAATTGTAGTTTATTTAGACGACTTCCTAATAGTACATCAAAATGCAAATACATTACGCACTCATGTAAAACTTGTGGTACAAACATTACAAAATCTGGGATGGCAAGTAAACTTCGAGAAATCTGTACTTTGTCCCCAACAGAATATAACTTATCTAGGAATTGTGTGGCAAACCTGGGACAATCTAAAATCCTTGCCAGAGACAAAGACCACCAACATAATCAAAAAATCGAATCAGATTCTCTCTCAAAGAGAGGTGTCTCTAAAAGAACTACAAAGCCTAATAGGATTACTAAATTTTGCAAGCTTTGTAATTCCAAGGGGTCGACTCCACTATCGTCAACTTCTAATGTTCATGAACTCATTACCAGATCTTCCATCGATCAAGTATCAACTACCAGAAAGTACCTTACACGAGTTAACCTGGTGGATTCAGAATTGTCACTCGTCAACACCGCTGCATTACCCTCCACCAACGACGTTTTTGGCCACAGATGCATCGAATCTAGCTTGGGGAGCGCAGATAAACAATGTGGCCCTGTCAGGAAATTGGTCTCAAGAGGAACTAATACTCCATTCCAATCAAAAAGAGATGCTGGCCATATTATATGCACTTCAGAGTCAAATTCATTCACTAAGTTGCACGTCGATCCTCATTCAATGCGACAACAGAACAGCAGTAGCCCATCTACGGAGGGAAGGCGGGACGAAATCAGTGGCACTATTAGAAATAACGTACAAAATTTTGAATTTATTAGACAAACACCAAGTACACTTCGATATACATCATATCCCAGGCAAATACAACAGCCATGCAGACCATCTGTCACGTCACCGACAACCACCGGAGTGGCATCTTCTCCCAGGTTGCTTGGAAAGAGTGTTTTCCAAATGGGGGATTCCAATGATAGACCTGTTCGCGTCAGCCACGGCTCATGTAGTCCACAATTATGTGTCCCGAGACCTGAAAGACCCTCAAGCCCTGTTTCACGACGCCTTCAGCAATCTATGGCACTACCCTCTGGCTTGGGTATTTCCACCTCCATTCCTGATCCCCAAAGTCCTGATGCACTTGAATCAGTCGACAGGAATATTTCTAATGGTAGTTCCACGGTGGGAGAAGGTTTTCTGGCGCGCAGACCTGAAAACCAGAGCACTTGCACCACCACTAACCCTGAAACACCTGCAGAAATATCTAGTGGACACGACAACGGGTCTCCCACCACCACAAGTCGAGAACATCGTCCTCGAAGTTTGGAAATGTGGGGGTGGAGCGAGGCCACAAAAACATGGAACAACGACCAATTACTATTACTAAGAAATTCGTGGCGTAAATCTACTTTAAAAACCTACGAAGTGGCTTGGAAACGTTGGCTTAATTGGTCCAAAAACAAAAAGATTGACCCGAAAAATCCCACAGGTTCTCAGTTGGCGCAATTTTTGTCAGATTTATATTTGGTTTATAATTTATCTTATAATACTATTCTTTTGCACAAATCTGTAGTTTCCACATTATGTGATGCTGAAAAGTCGAGTCATTTAAGCTCACATGTTCTTGTGAAACATATATTAAAGTCTATTGCTCTTGTCAAACCAAAATGTGCTAAACCACCAATTTGGAATGTCGATGAATTAATCAATTTCTTAAAAATCTATAATTTGAATGAAAATAATACTTTCCAAATATCGCGTCATGCCGCAATATTACTACTGCTTTGCTCAGGTCGTCGCATACACGATTTGACTTTACTTCAAATTGATCCTAACCATTGCATCAGATCTGACGAAAGTATCACCTTCTGGCCTCTATTCGGATCGAAAACCGACTGTACTAATTATAGACAATCAGGTTGGAAACTTCTTTCTAATAAAAATAATCGTAGGCTTGATCCAGTATTTTGGTTAAATAAGACTATAACATTGTTACACGAAAGACGTGATACTGCCAAAACATTCAATCTTTTTGTTACACTGAGAGGTCAAGCTAAACCCGCTTCGCGCACAATAATAGCAGGCTGGGTAAAATCCCTGTTCAAAGAAGCCGAAATTACAGCTACACCAGGAAGTGTCCGGTCTGCTGTAGCTTCTAAAAGCTGGTTAGAGAATCACCCACTTGACGAAATTTTGACCCGTGGAAATTGGCGATCAGCTAATACCTTTAAACAGTTTTATAAACGTGAGGTAATTAAAAATATTAATACAAAAAATATTACTCGATTATTTGATCCTATCGATTAGAGTATTTAATATAAATGTACTTATTATACATAATAATAAGGTAATAAAACAAATTAGTGGAGTAAAAAGGTTTATTTATTTAAACACTATAATTGTATTGTATCAAAATATTATGACATTGATTAAAAAATGTTTTCTTTTTTAAAAAACGCTGTGTTATTATTTTACCCTAATCATAGTCACATTGGCGTAGGTACACAATTTATTTATTGTTGTAATAAATCAGTGGCGATCACCAGGCGATAACAAACAGGTCTCAATATAAAGCTTCCAGTGACGGTCAAGTAATTTAATAGCAGCGTTTTACCTGAAATAAAACGCATATTAAAATACTTACCTCACTGGAAGCTTTCACTTTAATTCCTGCCTGGTGAAATTGAGCCAATGAGGAAATTATGGCGCGCTCAACCAAAGATAACAAAAAGTGAGCGCCCATCCACCAGGTGTCGCCACTGGACCGGATATTGACTACGGAAATTCATAGAAATTCGACAGGAAACGGAAATGCTATCTCAATATAAAGCTTCCAGTGAGGTAAGTATTTTAATATGCGTTTTATTTCAGGTAAAACGCTGCTATTTTATTCCTTAGTTGCCTTTTACGACATCCTCGTGAAGAGTAGAGTAGGTCCCATTTTCGTTCGATTCAGCCAAATGATGTCCACTACTTGATAAAGCCCTCCCCCAAGGTCCTACTTTACTCTGTTCATCACACGGCCATTTATTCAAAGAAAGAAAGAAAGAAACATTTATTGCCATGGACATCACAAAAGACAAAAGATGTAAATAAAAAAAGCAAATAAGACAGAGGTGACATAAAACACACAATGGATGAGAAAGTAAACTGAGCAGTGCCACCCTGTCGCACAGCGATGTCCATCGCAATGGGACCCCACTCAGCATATGCCGTGGCCCCCTGTGAGAAAGGCCACGACACTGGTTTTCAGTGTGCCCCATGCCGAGTGGGAGTCACGGACACTAACCTATACTGCATAAAATATACTGATAAAATACAGGGTGGAAACGATAAGTGATCTCACTCGATTATTTCTAAACCATACAAGATATCGAAAAACTGGTTCCTGATCCTGAAAGTGCTTTACGAGCTCTTCCAAACGGCACCAATAACAGGTTACAGAATAAACTGGATCTATCCGAAAATTCAATGTTTCCGGCTTCCATACATTTGGTACAGCCTCATAATATTAAAAACTACAGAAGGTATCGTAAAACTGGTTACTGATCCTAAAAGTGCTTCACGAGCTCTATCCAACGGTATCAATATTAAGTTACAGAATAAACTGGATCTATCCAAAAATCCAATGTTTCCATCCCCCATACATTTAGTACTACCACAGTCATGGCACTCATCTCTTGATACTTGATACAACACTTTATAGCAAGTAAAGCCTAAAACTATTTTTTTCCTTGAATAATTTTAAATAAAAATGCAATTTACGAGTTTTTTTTAGGTTCATTATTTAATTTTAAAAAATTACACTTAATATTGTGTGGTTGGCATACATTTAGTATGGAAGCTGGAAACATTGAATTTTCAGATACTTCCAGTTTATTCTGTAACCTGTTATTGGTACCGTTTGAAAGAGTTCGTAAAGCACTTTCAGGGTCAGTAACCAGTTTTTCGATATCTTGTATGGTTTAGAAATTATCGAGTGAGATCACTTATCGTTTCCACCCTGTATATTGATCTTTAATCATATAAATGAAAAATATTGCATACTCTTACTTTATATTACTGTATTTATTTCAGGAATTACTAAGCGCAATCCGCGAAGAGCTGTTGTGGGCGAAGCGTGTGCCCTGTGAGCGCTTGGAGGCGCCCTACGAGGCGTACCGGCTTGACTACACGCAGTTCAAGACGCTGTTCACTGCGTTGTCGCCTTGGGCTAAAGGCGATAGGGCTGAGGCGATCACTGCTAGGATGTTCAAGGTGGGTTATGATACGATTCTTACTGCTTACATAATAAGAACTAATATAAAGTCTTAAAGCCGAGCCGGTGACAACTGACCATTGATCTAACGAGATAATAAACGATCGATATGAATCTTTTCAAAATTTACAAGCCTTTTTTCAAAGTTTGAAGTCACCGGGCTTAGGTGATCATTGCTAGGTGGGCTATTTATGAAGTAACTGAGATGATTTTTAAATATTGAAGACAGACACGGGATTATTCCCACCTCCCGTTCCCACCGTTGCAACTCCTGTGTAGAGGATCTACAGCAGACAGACGATCTCATAAAGATTGCAAGAAGGCGCTGGATCCAGGCTGCTCCCAATCGTCTAATCTAGATATCATTGTGGGAAGCCTATGTTCAGCAGTGGACGTCCTGTGGCCGAAATGATGATGATGAAACAATCCATCCCTGGCTCTCTGCGTTGCAAATGTGGGGATGTTACAAAAACTGGTTTTTCTCTTGTGTACTTATCCACTATCAAGGTAATGCTTAAAAAGAAAAGGTTATTTGAAACCACTAAATTGTACTCTGAAGCTGATATTCTGAGCGTTAGACAACTGTACATATTACAGTGTGTACTGCGTGTCCATAAAAATATTGTTCCGGATCCAAAAATTTCTAACAAACGGTCTCAACGCTCAGTTCTTGACTATCCACGCACTCGCACGAATTTTGCATCGAAACAATTTACTGTTCAATCTATAAAAATCTACAACAAAATTAATCGTAATTTAAACATTTACACAAAATCACTTTTAGAATGTAAAACATTAGTTACGTCATATCTGAAATCTTTAACTTATGATGATACAGAAAAAATCATATCCTTTGCTAGTGCTTAATCTTAATTTTAATACATTATTACAACACACACACACACGCACACACACGCACTATTACCACAGAGAAGAGGGTACACTTCTAATACAGGTTTTTATAAACTTAAAAGAAGTTGTACCAAACCCTGTAATGATAAAACTTGTAACTTCAATAAAGGAATTTATTATTATTATTATTATGTTTGTACGCTTTGGAGCTCACGGGTCAAAAGTGGCCCGGTCCTTTATAAGGCTTGCGTGGGGATACAGATCCAACACGTAGAGGCCGTTTTAAGCGCAAAATAATCGACAAAAGTGAAAGTGGTGCACATGCTTGATCTAGTCTCTGACTATATCATGGGATGTAGCCAGAGACCATCCCCAGCCTGTGCACAGGAGCTATTGCAGTTATTGGAGAATGGACTAGGGTTATGGATGAAGGATGGATGGACTGGTTACTGGGCTATGGATGGAGACTACGGGACACCTGCCTGGTTCATAGTCTCTGACTGAAAAAATGGCAGGCGGTGACTAGCCAGCGACTAAATGGGCCCCCCCTGGCGTCATGGGTCGTATAGACCGGACTGAGGGGCAACATTGGCGTCTGCCAGCTCAGGGGTGTAGAGAGGTGTGCTGCGCTTTCTCCGAAGTTACTCGCGGCGTTATGCCCTTTAACACTTCCACCCCTGGAGCATATAGCTCTAGCGACTCCACTCTGGCCGGCCGGTTAAGGCAAGCCAGAGGTGAAAGTCCTGCAGACCCTCTCGGATTCCACTTCGGCAAGCCGAAGACGAGGGTCTTGACCGACTCTCGGGAGCACTCGGATTAACAACTGGCCCCGTGGTGTCGCTACTCACCAACAGCTCGCCACAATAATTATTACTTATTGATTGTTTACATTTTATGGTTTCGTAGTGAAGGTGAGCTGTAGGCGTTAACATTAGAAACTTTAGTTATGAAGTGTACATATATTTAAGAATATTCTGTCTGTCATCTAGCTAGATATTTTTCTTTTTTTGCAGTTAATGGACAACGATGACGACGGTTTCGTCAGCGCCCGAGGCCTCAGCCTGGCCTTAGGGCTCAGCGTCAGGGCAGACGCCCAAAGGCGTTTGCGGGCGCTATACTGCGCGCACGCTCCGCCGTTACTGTCCCATTTGGAACTCAGGCCTACTCACTTCACGGATACTGGAGAAGAGTTGGCTGCGGACGCTATATCCTTCTTTGATAGGTAATATAATAGTAGGGCCATTCTTAAAGGATGATGGGCATATTGGGCGTTAAACCAACAGAAACAAAAAGTATACTAAATTAAAGCTTAATACTAGTACTTCATTTCATAGTATGACAACAACCCTGAAATACGCGGGGATACGGAGATAGAGGTCGTTGAATATGCAAAGTTTCCATAGTATTTCACATCACATTAGGGTAATAAAAATAGTATTAGGTCAATTACATTGCTTTTATCGATCATATTGAGAGTATTTTATCATATCTTACTATCGATTCTATCGATTTAGTAAGTATGTATACCGAATTAATCATAATCGATTATTCGATTGCAATAATCGATTATATTGCTGAAAATAAGGAATTGAATTAACAATCAAATGATAGTAATGATGGTAATCAATAAAATCGATTAATCGAATTGTTAATCGATAAATCGTTTTTTGGCAATTCGATTAATAATCGATCCGTGATCGATTATGCGACAACACAACAACTTAACTGGTAGAAATCCCATTGAAACATGACTGTGTTCATGTCATTTCTCTAAATGGTAACTAGATATGGTCCTACGCTTATAATGTAGAACATGGTTTAAATAAACCATTTGTTGGCCCCACTCCTGAACTGTTGGACATAATAATGGATAAATAACCTAATGTATTTAAAATGTAAGTAGATAAGTATATTAATTAATAATATTTTTTGTTTGCGTAATAAAGCACCTATTACTATTACACATTTTGTCAATTTCCAAGCAAACCCGGGAGTTTTTGGTAGTTATTTATATGAAAATATATTTCTGATATTAAGTCCTAACAAATAATAGTAGTTACATTTCTGTTGGTTTTACGCCCAGATTCCATAGAAAAGTGCCCATCATCCTTTGTGCCAAATTATTTTAAAAAATTAAAGATTTTTTTTTAAAACTTTTTGCGATGTGTATCGAAAGTATAAACCAAAACCATACTTTTGATGTATATGGACAACCTTAAAGCCCTCGGAAAGGAAACAAAATAGCCTACGTAAACACGGCTGTGACACTGCATGACACGGATGTGACAGTTTTACATTTTTACTGTAAATAATAATATTTATGTTAAATTTATGTCATAATAGTTTAAATTGATTAACAATAAAATACACTACATTCGTTTCATCAACAAAGATGTTATTTGGTAATATGCCTACTTTTTTCTGAACATCCAAAAATTTAATTAAAATTGAGATCAAAAATACCGTCAGGTAGTTAATATATCTACTAGATAATAAAAAAATAGACTTTTTATTATTGGCACTATCTGATCATGCTTCAGATATGCTACCTACATGGTTTCGATATGATAATATGCTTAACAAATTAGTAAATCTTAAACACAGTAGGTACCTAATTGAGTATCAAATGAGATTTCTGTAGGATTCACATAACAGTTGGTTTTGACAACTTAAACATGTTTCATAGTCACCGTACCACTAAAAATATGGTTAATAGCAATTCCTTTTAAAACAACTCCGACCACCTCTGCAGGGCCTTTACCGGGAGCTGTCTCAGTAAAATTTGATATTACTGCAGAAATGAGAAAGTGCAATAATTTTTCCTTCGTGGCATCTAGAAAATCATACTAGCGAAAAATAAGTACACTTACTAAAAGGCTACTCCTAAAAATTGCACAATACACAAAATAATTTAGCAGAACAACAAAAACTATTAAAATAATAAAAATAGAATGTCACAACCACGCGTTGTAATGTCACGACCATGTACTTAAATAGTTTGCGGTAGTGACACATTTTTAATACCATGGCCGTGACAATTTGGAACGTGTCCGATATATCAAAAAAACTATCTGTGAATTAGCAGATCTTGTGCAATTATCTGAAACTATACTGCATGAGGTACATAATTATGTTTTATACAATAGCGTGACATTGATACCTACCTTTAAAAACCGTACACGGGATGGACGTGTTATGGTTGTCCCTTTTTTCAAATAAATAGGAAATAATTTTTTGCGGCTCACTCACTACGTTCAGCCATTTGCAAATCTAATAAGATGACAATGTTACTGTTCTAAAAAAACTTAGCAAGGGATGTCAATATCAAAGATAGTTTTTTACCGAGTTACGCATATTTAAAGTGGCGCACGTGGTTGTGACACAAAAACTGCTCACACAATGTTTGGTGTTCAAAATCAAAAATGGTAATTATTATTGATATAAATTTTTAACCGTCTTATATAACATGTATTAATCTTGCATAATTATTGTAATATTTATCAAAATAACATAACATCTCTTCAGAAAAAAATATTGTATGTCCAAATCCGGGAATCTCACACTACACGGTCCGTGACATTTTGGACTTGTAACTTTTTTTAAATATTCTTCTAATAGTTTTATGATAAAAATGATATTGGGCCTAGTTAATAGAGGTATTTTACTAAGTAAATTAATATACAGTGCACTGATTTTCTTTAAAAACATATGCTATTCTTACATCTCACACAAAAATGCGTAAGAATAAGAATGGCCCAGTAGCATAGACTTCAAAGATAGGTAATATGGTAGTAGCCTAGGCTTCAGAGGCAGGGTGGATGTTTAAAGGCGTTTGCGGGCGCTATACTGCGCGCACGCTCCGCCGTTACTGTCCCACTTGGAACTCAGGCCTACTCACTTCTCGGATACTGGCGAGGAGTTGGCTGCGGACGCTATATCCTTCTTCGATAGGTAATATAATAGTAGCTTAGGCTTCAGAGACAGGGAAGATGATCAAAGGCGTTTGCGGGCGTTATATTGCGCGCACGCTCCGCCGTTACTGTCCCACTTGGAACTCAGGCCTACTCACTTCACGGATACTGGCGAGGAGTTGGCTGCGGACGCTATATCCTTCTTCGATAGGTATTATAATAGTAGCCTAGGCTTTAGACAGGAAAGATGATCAAAGGCGTTTGCGGGCGCTATACTGCGCGCACGCTCCGCCGTTACTGTCCCATTTGGAACTCAGGCCCACTCACTTCACCGATACTGGCGAGGAGTTGGCTGCGGACGCTATATCCTTCTTTGATAGGTGTGTATTTATATCCTAGGCTTCAAATACAGGGAAGATGATCAAAGGCGTTTGCGGGCGCTATACTGCGCGCACGCTCCGCCGTTACTCTCCCACTTGGAACTGAGGCCTACTCACTTTACCGATACTGGCGAGGAGTTGGCTGCGGACGCTATATCCTTCTTTGATAGGTAATATAGTGGTAGCCTAGACTTCAGAGACAGGGAAGATGATCAAAGGCGTTTGCGGGCGCTATACTGCGCGCACGCTCCGCCGTTACTGTCCCACTTGGAACTCAGGCCTACTCACTTCACGGATACTGGCGAGGAGTTGGCTGCGGACGCTATATCCTTCTTTGATAGGTAATATAATAGTAGCCTAGGCTTCAGACAGGGAAGATGATCAAAGGCGTTTGCGGGCGCTATACTGCGCGCACGCTCCGTTACTGTTCCACTTGAAACTCAGGCCCACTCACTTCACGGATACTTATTTGATAGATAATATAATAGTAGCCTTATAGCCTAGGTTTCAGAGACAGGGAAGATGATCAAAGGCGTTTGCGGGCGCTATCATCATGATCCAACATTACTAAACGGCCACGCCATATTTTGACTGAGGTGTAGAGTTTAGAAGCTTGGTTATTCACGAGATCTGATAACTTTTTCACAATATGATCAATACGGTCTCGTATTAGCGAGAGAATGTTTTAGTGGGACTGTGTTGTGATCAAAATACGAAAATCCAACGTCAAAATTTTTATTCAATTTGGAGCAGTATTTTTGGCACTTACGAACGTCAAAGATATTAAAAAAAGGTGACAAGAGTTAGAATATTTGCTTGTCTTCTAGCATGGATAACCCACCGAGCCCTGAACCTTCGACCGCGTCGGCCATGCACCGATCCATCAGCGAAGTCTGCGGCGCCGGCAGCCAGATGGACAAGTCAAGCGATAGTGTTTTGAGCCACTCTGGTAAGTAAACAAATTTTAAACTGTAGGTACTACAGTTCTTTAGTGTAGACACGCTAAACAGTATCAATGACACGTTCGTTATACGATGAATATTTATTCAGTTCAGTTTGCAGCATCTTAGTTCAACAGCCTATCTACAGTACAATAAAATCATAGGTCAGCCTCGTCAGCGAAAGTATTTGTTATTACAAGTTCTATTTAATATTGCTAGATCCTGTAACTAATTATTATACACTCGCGAGCAAAAATATGGAATCACCCTATTTATTCCGAGCGATCATAAGAACTAAATCTTATATCTTATATACACCGTGTTACTTTGCATTCTTGCCATATTCACAGAGATAAAAGTAGGGCACAATACCTATTATTTAAGATAAACAAGAGACTCTCATAAAGAAAGTACACTAAGATTTTAGTAAATTTGGTTTTTCAGTACAAATTGGAATACACCCATTTTGTCTCGCACGTTCTACAGGTGCAAGTGGAATAAACCTAGTGGGCGTCGCCTAGTTCTTAATAATCTGTTGTTTTATGGCTCTGGGTACCAGCCTTTTTATCCAGTCATAATAATTATTTTGAAATACTCTTCAGTTGATTTCAGATTTTCCCTTCTACTTTACGGGCTTAGGACCGTCAAAAATACGTAATAATTAGGTAGGTATTAGGGCACGGTAATACTATCTATACAGTATTCCAACTCGACCATATTTTTGAAATTAATGTCAACAGCCGCGCGTTACGTCAAGGTATGACAACATGCGATAGGGCTGCCCACCTGCAGACCCTATTTTCATTACATCTGCCTACTTATAATTTCTATCCAGTTTTGTAAATGTATTTTGTGATTGTAATTTTTTATTTTATTTTGACAAACTAAGTACTTTGAAATTTGAAATTGAAATAGGATAAAAATGGATGTTGTTTTGTGATTAGTAGATTTAATTAAAAAAATAAATTTGTGTTAAGATTTAGTAACAAATCTTATAAATCTGCGACCGTAAAATGTATGCGCCTCGACTGAGGCGTACAAAATGCTTGAATAATATACAGGGTGTTAGGTAAATGGTTTTATAAGCCGACACTAGCCCATGTTAACATTAAAATAATGGTATCGTGAAGTCAGTGATATCATCTTTTTTTACTTTCTTTTTGGTACTTGTAATTATTTTTATATAAAAAAGAGCGCTTACTGTTTAAAAAACAACACATCGTTCGTTTATTACTGTGGCACATTCGCGACACCCCCGACTTTTGCATGTCGAGCGCATACCGAGATTTGAATTTCGAAGGAAAGCTCGCGTTTCGTCCGTTTACATGAAGTTACAATACTGTATGATAGTATTACCGTGATTAGGGTTTTAATTTATTTTAACATTGTACCCTATTTTTACAAATTAATAAATTAAGTATGAAATGAAATCACCTTATTCACAATTAATTATTTATTTATAAGTTCCTACTTACAAAGTTTACGTACTGCGAAGCAAGTGTTCAAAGTGTCCTCCGTTCTGATGAAGGCACAGTCTAGCACGGCGAAGCGTAGGTTTTTCGCTTTAGTTTTCGCAACACATAAACGTTTTGTCTCACAGTTTCACTAAAACAATCCTTTCATGTAACGCGTTTACACTGTTTATCTCTTCTGCGCATACCAGTCGTTTCAAGTCACTCCAAAAATCCATTGGTGTCAGGTCCGAGGATCGTGGTGGCCAAGCTACTGGACCACTCGTCCAATCCACTGTTCACCAAACGTATTATTCGCGCACTTGGCGTCCTTATTGTGGGGGAGCACCATCCTGCTGGTAGTAGAGCATTTGGTGTAACGCTAAGGGTACGTCATCAAGCACTTCGTCTAAGACGTCTTGCAGACATTCCAAGCACCATTTTGATTAAATTATTCGTTGTGTGAATACACTTCAGACATTTTTGTATTATTTATAACGTGATTTGTGATTGATGGATTTCTCAGTTTTTTACAAGTGTCAAAAAGACATTTTAAAGACAATAGATTGCAATAGATATTTAAAAATACAATAAAAAGTAAAAAAGTCTTCATCGCCATCGCCAACAAGTGATGTGCATGCGTTACGATAATTAGTGATGTGTTTAACAGATTGTCGATAAAATAAAATACTCAAGATTAAAAAAAAAAATTTTCGGGCATTATTTTTTTACGGATTTGTGTTCAGTATCAGTAATATAGTAACCTCTGTAAATATGGCAAGAATGCAAAGTAACACCCTGTATACAAAGTGTCCCAAAATTCAAGGATAAGCCGGCGCCGCAGGATGGACATAGTTATGACTACTTTAGGAAAAATAAGGAAAAAAATCTATCTCAATTATTTTTTAAATTACACAATAAATTACGAAATTCTTCGAAAATTGACACCCCTTATGATATTTTACATTACCACGACCACCATTTTTCAAATATTTCTGTTTTTTTATTTGTATCGGCAACTTAAGTAGTGCTGCTGTTCACCTCAACTCTTAAAACCCCCAGAATCCTTGCAGTTTTTACACAAAAAATAATCAAAATATGTTATTTCCTTAAAAGTTTGAACGATTTTTACTTTCACTTCACTTTGACTCATCGTTTTGTAAAAAAAAAGTATGAACACTACTGCGGCAAGTTTTTATAAAGTTGGCGCAACTATCCAAGATTCCAAAATGGTATAATACTCTAAGAAACCTAGTCACAAAAAAGATATGCGTACCATTTTTACAAGCACTTCGCTTGTTAGTTAGTATGGGATAAATCTTGCAACTGAATTTAAAACCAGTTCTCCTCAACCGATTGAGCTGAAATTTGGTATACTTATGTAAGTACGATAAAAATGCAATATTATGGTACCATTGAGCTGAATGGAGACTGGAGGTGGCCATAGGAACTTCTAAACGAAACGGCGGAATTGCATCTAGTTTGGGTTAGTTGGATTTGTCTTTTCGAGCACTTTAGTGCTAGATGATGTCCAGGGTCCTGATGATGAAGTCAATTATAATTTTCAAACGAAGTCAAGCTCGTTTTTAAAATAGTTTTTTTTAATTACAACTTTGTTTTAAACTTTTTAGTTGTTTCTCAATCTCATGGCCCAAGTGCTCGGGAAGACAAATCCAACGAACCCAAATTCAATAAGCTTCCGCCGTTTCGTTCAGGAGTTCCTATGGCCAGCTCCTGCCACCTCTTGACTTCATCATCAAGACCCTGGACATCATCTAGCACTAAAGTGCTCGAAAAGACAAGTCCAACGAACCCAAACTAGATGCAATTCCGCCGTTTCGTTAAGAGTTCCTATGGCCACCTCCAGACTCCATCCAGCTCAATGGTACCATAATATTGCATTGTCATCGTACTTACACAAGTATACCAAATTTTAGCTCAATTGGTTAAGGAGAACTAGTTTTAAATTCAGGTGCAAAATTTATCCCATACTAACTAACAAGCAAAGTACTTGTAAAAATGGTACGCATATCTTTTTTGCGACTAGGTTTCTTAGAGTATTATACCATTTTGGAATCTTGGATAGTTGCGTCAACTTTATAAAAAACTTGCCGCAGTAGTGTTGATACTTTTTTTTTACAAAACGATGAGTCAAAGTGGATTGAAAGTAAAAATCGTTCAAAATTTTAAGGAAATAACATATTTTGATTAACTTTTGTGTAAAAACTGCAAGGATTCTGGGGGTTTTAAGAGTTAGGGTGAATAGCAGCACTACTTAAGTTGCCGATATAAATAGAAAAACAGGAATATTTAAAAAATTGTGGTCGTGGTAATGTAAAATATCATAAGGGGTGTCAATTTTCGTCGAATTTCATAATTTATTGTGTAAGTTAAAAAATAATTGAGATAGATTTTTTTCCTTATTTTTCCTAAAGTAGTCATAACTATGTCCATCCTGTGGCGTCGGCTTATCCTTGAATTTTGGGACACGTTGTATAAAAGAAAGTCGTGTTAGTTACTCCACTTATAACTCAAGAACGGCTGAACCGATTTAGCTGAAAATTGTCAGGGAGGTAGTTTAGAGCCAGGAGAAGGACATAGGATACTTTTTATCCCGTTCGAAATAAAAAAAAGTCTGCTTATTTATTGCCATTAAGGCGGAACAAAGTTCGCCGGGTCAGCTAGTGACTAATAAAAGATCAATAAAAATGGTACCATTTTAAAGGTGATATTATAAACTTTAAATTGATACCATAGATACATACAATACATAGTCATTCAGTTCTTAAGACCGCCCGGAACACAAAGGGTGATTCCATACTTTTGCTCGTAAGTATAGTTAAATACCGCTTGTTTGATAGCCGCGCAAGTCGTGATTTCGAGATCGTTGTGCGTTTAGTAATGCGCGTGTATAAAAGTAGATAATTTGGGACTGTATCAATGCCTTATCAAGGCTGAATCCCATTTGTATCTCTGCAAATGACACTCTTAAATCTGTACTAATAAGGTTGTGTCTCCTCCAGCCGGCAGCAGCGGCGACTCCCACACGGCGGAATCAGTCCGCGCGTGCGCTTTATCCGGACTACCATCTTCACTACCGTCCACGCCCGGCTCCCCGCAACCCGCGCCCGCTGCGCCGCCCCTCCCGCGGGCCCACTTCTTACAGCTACTAGCAGCCTTGCACGACCTCACGCAACAAGACCCGCCGCTGTACGAAGCTGTAGTGCTGGCTGGTAAGTTTGTTATCATTTAGAATGACCCCCCTTGGTTAGATACCCATCCCCCTTGGTTAGACAGTCACCCCCCTTAGTTAGACACCCACCCCCCTAGGTTAGACACCCACCCCCCTTAGTTAGACACTCACCCCCCTTGGTTAGACACTCACCCCCCTTGGTTAGACACCCACCCCCCTTGGTGAGACACTCATCCCCCTTGGTTAGGCACTCACCCCCTTGGTCAGACACTCACCCCCTTGGTTAGACACCCACCCCCTTTAGACACCCACCCCCCTTGGTTAGACACTCACCCCCCTTGGTTAGACACTCACCCCCCCTTGGTTAGACACTCACCCCCCTTGGTTAGACACTCACCCCCCTTGGTTAGACACTAACCCCCCTTAAGACACTCACCCCCCTTAGTTAGACACTCACCCCCCTTGGTTAGACACTCACCCCCCTTGGTTAGACACTCACCCCCCCTTGGTTAGACACCCACGCCCCCTTGGTTAGACACTCACCCCCCTTGGTTAGACACCCACCCCCCTTGGTTAGACACTCAACCCCCTTGGTTAGACACCCATCCCCTTGGTTAGACACCCACCCCCTTGGTTAGACACCCACCCCCCTTGGTTACACCCCCCCCCCCCTTGGTAAGACACTCACACCCCTTGGTTAGACACTCACCCCCCTTGGTTAGACACCCCCCCTCTACCTTCCTCATTACCGTCCACGCCGGGCTCTCCTCAACCCGCGCCCGCCGCGCCGCCCCTCCCGCGGGCCCACTTCTTACAGCTACTAGCAGCCTTGCACGACCTCACGCAGCAAGACCCGCCGCTGTACGAAGCTGTGGTGTTGGCTGGTAAGTGTTATAGTTTATAATATCCCCTCCCTGGTTAGACACTCCTCTTTCCCCCTAGTTAAGACTGCCCGCCCCTCCTCGTTAAGACTGTTTACATTATGACGTCGCTGCTGTCATCATTGCTCTCACGAGCAATGTGTTCTGTTTTTGGGCATATTGCAGCGACACCGGCCACGCCCTTAGTTTCTGGGATCTGTGGCTATCGCCCTTCGGTGAGATTGACCCCCCCCCCCCTCTACCGTCCACGCCCGGCTCCCCTCAACCCGCGCCCGCCGCGCCGCCCCTCCCGCGGGCCCACTTCTTACAGCTGCTGGCGGCGCTGCACGACCTCACGCAGCAAGACCCGCCGCTGTACGAAGCTGTAGTACTGGCTGGTAAGTTTGGTTATCGCCCTTCGGTTGGACTCGCCCCCCTTGGTAGACTGCCCCTCTCCCCTTTCGGTCAGGCTTATCCCCCATTGACTAAACTGCCGGCTCCGTCCTCTGGGGTAAACTGTCCCCCCTCCCCCGCGGTAAGACTGACCTCCCTTCCTTGCTTAGACTGCCCCCTTCCCCCTCGGGCAGACTAACCTACCCCTGTGCCAGAATGCCCCAACCTCCCTGGGCCAGAACGGCAGCTAACATTACGTCCACGCATTGTAGGCGCTATGCGATAACCAAACAGTCATCGTCCTGTTTAGAATTTACAAATTCAGTGGTGGATTTACAGATTTGTTGTTGGATCTTATTTGACTGGGCTGGCGAACATTGATAAATTCGTATCCGAAATTCGTATTTTGTGTGTGTAAAAAAATATTATGAACTAATTCTGCCGCCCTTGGCTACAGCCTACTCAGCCTGCTGGTAAATCCGCCACTTTACAAATAATCTAAAACGACTCCCAAAGCTCTATTTTATTACCAAATCACTATAAAATAATTATTACAACAGGTACCCTGCTTTTGCAACTTGGAGAGCTGAACCAGCGCCCGCAACTCGACAGGGAGATCTCGCAAGACAGCCTGTACTTAGCAGCAGCCGCCAAACAACCTGCGTTGCCTGAGGTCAGTATATTTTGCCCTTTAAGTTTCATCCTAATTTCATAAACACGACAGCTTGTGAAAATGGATGGACGGATGAATTTTCTCTTTTACGCAAAAATAACTGTGTGAATTTTATGGAAATGTATAATTTATGATGCCTCAGACATCAGACTAAGACAGGTAATAATTTATCGAATTTACTTGGGGACAAGTTTTTCTAATTGTAAAATGTAATTTTTAATATAACTGTTTTAAAATTACTTTTTAAGTTTATCCGCTCATACTTTGATACTACTCGTAATATAACTGAACACATTTTCTGTCAACCAGATGGATCCCAACGGCAACCCAACCGAGGTGGAAGACAAACCGCAGCCATCGCCGTCAAAGGAAACCGAACCTTCCGCCGAGAGCGTATGGTCGATAACCCTGGAGCAGTTCCTGGCCACCATGCTATCCCAGGAGCCTGTGGAGGCCTATTTCAACCGGACGGTGTCTCTGATGCCTCAGCTGGAGGCCTTGAGGCACCGCGATAGACTCCAGTCCATATCATAGCTGATAGAGGTCGCTGGAGTCGAGTGATCCGGGATATCCAGGTATGTAGACATTTGCGCCTCTTGTGGCTATAATTTGAACTAAGATGTCTGGCTATTTCAAAATTGTATTTGAATTAGTGCACCATATTTTTGTTGCAACAACACGTTTTCGCGGGGCTCTTTTAAAACAAAATAAATCGTGTAATACCACTGGAGTTCAGTGAATCTAAAATGGCGATGTGTATGTTTCATCATAATGATGATTATGATTCATAATGCTTATTCTTGATCCAGACAAGGTCTGGAGTCAAAGAGTCATTTGAGTATTTTGATCATAGTATGAAATAAGAAAAGAAAAAATAAAAGCTTTAAATTGGCCATATTAAAATAATAATTATTTAAAAAGTAACTGAGATTTATATTTGAATTTAGTCATGAACGCGCTTGCCGGTAAATTATATCAATACACAACAGCGCTATCGACATAAGTATCAATACATACGCACGGTACGAATTTATTGTTAGTAAAAACACCACTTACTCTGGCCGAGTGAGATAAGAGGTGTTTACGCACGATTATGTTTTAATTAGAATTTAGTAATTATGAACAAAGCGCTATCGGTCCGAATATTATTTGATATTCATACCGTATTTCAACTATTTCAAATTTATTTATTAGAATATTTGATTCAAATGTATTGGTACATTTACCGATCATTAATCGTTAAGCTAAGCTATATGAAAAACGTAAAATAAATATCAAAACGTAGCAAATTAGCTGTGTCTGTGATTTCATCTATACTAGTAATATTATAAATGCGAAAGACTAGTCTGTCTGTCTCGCTTTCACGCCTAAACCACTGAACCGATTTTGATGAAATTTGGCATAGAGATAGTTTAAGTCCCGGGAAAGAACATAAGATAGTTTTTATCCCGGTTTTTGAAACAGGGACGCGCGCGGTAAAGTTTTTCTGTGACAGACAAAATTCCACGCGGGCGAAGCCCCGGGCGGAAAGCTAGTATGACATAAATTATTTTTATTTATTAAACACACCTAAGGTGCCAGCGATTACGTTGATTAGAGTCCATAAAAACGTCATTTAAAATTTTCAGGAAGAAAAAACTGGGATCCCATGGACCATGAGCAACGTTTTGCGATCTGAAATAAGTTACCGAAAAATTGTAATAAGTATATTGTATTAGGATTACAATGTATCGAAGTATAGATAAGTTATGTGTCATTGTGTCAACATAGTCCACTTCTAAATCAATATTATGTTGATGATTAAACGTTATAACTGTTAAAATGCATTACCTATATTTAAAATATCTGTAATAGTTATTCATGTACCAAATAATTACGATTAAAATAATACCTTTTATAAGTTTCCTACCCACTAATAACAGCTTAAATATGTTGACTCAATGTAATCTAAACAACATAATATGTAGAATGAAAATCTTTTATGTATCGCATAAAAATATATTCAAATAGAAACGAAAATTGAATCTATTTTGCATGAAGTCCGATCCTACACCTGAATAAATGGTGTACATACTAAGTCTAAAGTATTTAGACAAATATGTATATAAAGGTAAAAAGTATATGCATTTATTATATTATGGCTTTCGTTACCTTGAGTTTACACGGTATGCCATAGTTTACATTCCAATGATGTAAAATATTTGTAATTTGTAAGTCTATAAACTTTCATAGCCATATTAGTTTTATAAGTAGCATAATACAAATAAACGTGTGTATCTATGAGTAGAGGTGAACTAAATATAATATTTTGTCCGCTAGACAAGTAAACGTTCGCTGTTCGAATCGCTGTCGTTATTTTCACAAACATTATGGCTGAAAAACCATAAGTTACTTAAAGCCTTTATAAATACTGATGGCGTGGTCTTACATTCCTTCAATACAAAAATATCACTACAATTATGTTGAACTCTTGCCTGTCATATTATAATCTAATCTAGATTCTCAAATGAAGTCTTACTATTAGGACTGAACTATGGTTATTAAGCACCATAAAAAGGCTCTATTGACCGGTTACCGTTTGCGATATCTTTAATGGTATAGCTTGGAATATTATCTTCTTCCTCACCTTGTGTGATATTTACTTATTAATGCAAAATTAATTGAAGACCACTATAAATTTAAATGTACCTTAGTAGTGATAAATTAGAAGAAAAGTAATATATTTGTACTTAGTATGAAATTGGATAATATTATGTTTTATTGGTGCATAGATCTTTCTTCCTTTTGTATGTAAATAATATGTACTATTAATGCTTACATTATCAATGGTGCTTCGCAATAATTCGCAATAAATTGTATGTAAAGCAATATTAAAAATAAAATTAATACCCGGCCCTAACTTAAATCTGCAGCTTAAGTGTGAAAGAGACGGCATTCTAAAGCTCATAGAGCATTGTCTTTTTCATCTGCCAATAAAGCTGTCGGGCATATTAATTAATTGGACACAGGAAGTCATCAAACGTTGAGTTTGAATCCTAAATTCAAAGTAACCTTTTTAAATATTATAGGCACCTCACTCTTTTTTGACAATATCCAGGTTTTTTAAAACTTAGTCCGATTTTATATTATTAAAACCACAAACTTAGTAGTTTATAATCCAAAATAGCTCACTTTAATCTCTTCTCATATTTTTTCTGAATGTGAATATGTATGAGTAACGCAGTTTCCATTTTCATCCTTAAAATAATAAAACGGTGCCTTCCTGTGCTCTTATAGTAATTTGTATAATAAACATTAATTTAACTCTTACTAGCTTAGCATTGTGTACATTAGTATAAGGGATAAGCAATGAATTATTTTTATATGCTTCCATTATTCTGTAAAATGTACTGGCAAAGCTGTAATGGAATAATCTTACAATATGATGTTTAAATGTATAATAATCTTGCTTGTATGTTGTAAACAACGCAAATATTATGACCAAATAAGTAAATATTTTCTCAAGTACCTACCACTTGTAACCCTGAGGCCCGTATTACAAAACAATACTCAAAACTAGACTCATTTTTTCAGGTACAAATTCAAGCCTTTGATTGGTCGAATTTAGCTCAATCACATGGATTTTTGAGTTTGAATCTAGTTTTGAGCATTGTTTAGTGATACGAATATTGAATAGTGTGTAACATTCCGCTAATCCTTTGTCTTAGATTTTTGGGAACTAAATTACTAATGTCATCTATATAAAATCATTAAGAACAATCAATAAATAAGTCTGGCGTCCAATAGGGCGACAAATCGAACGTCCATTGATTCAAAATTAAACTTATACATTAGGCACTAACTCTGAACAAGAGGGCGCAGTATCGATAAATATTAATTGATCTCGATTGAGAACTCGATTCGGCGTTACTATTGGACGCTAGACTTTATACATACCTTTTATGAGTAGTAAAGTTCCCTATTGTTAAGTCAGAATGACGAAATTGATGCGGAATGTTTTTCCTCGCTCATTATGTGTGTTGACGATTCATGAAGTCATCATAATCATTGTATATTTGTGCCATAACAATACGATTCTGCACATCATTCAATCATTTTGTTTATAAATACTTATAATTTTCTATTTTATGCACAACATGGGCTTTGTTTATAACAATTCTAACTGTATAGTGGAACTTCTATTGTTACTTTTATATTTAGCTTCACGTGGTTTCAATAAATCGTAAACCATTTATGTAATCTAGTTATAAAATCTCGATTAAATACACTTGTTTGACGTTAAAGTGTGTTTTATTTATTTTTATTATTATCTAACGTAAGGGACGTCTCTCCTTTATTATTCACTATTGGAAGAGTGTCTAATGCTCGTTTTCACCATCAATCCCTAATTTAAGTAACCTTTATGAAAACAAAACTCATATTACCTATGTTACCATAGGGGTCACTTAAAATTAGGGGTTGATGGTGAAAACGGGCATAAGTAATGGTACATGTGCATTTATAAATTTCGGAATTCAATAGATTAATATTATCGAACCTCGAAACCAATTTCACTTGTAAGATTAAACACCATCACACAATTTTATCGGTCATGTCTAATGGGGTCGAAAATTAGGTTTATCTATATCTAAAATAATGTTTACTTACGTACACTCCCAAGTCCACTCTTGAACAACACAAGTAAACGAAAATACCCTATTTTCTTCTGATAAGAATGAAATAAAGCTTAAAAAAATTCAAAAGAATCCCATCTTTAAATAAGCAATACTATTCGGTACATTGCTGGTGAAAAAATAAAATTAAACCATTGTTCTTTTCACTTATTTAATTTCCAGTCATAAACTATATCTTATTCTATTTAATAAAACAAAATCTAATGATACCATTACATATACGGATTCGGGAATATTGTTTTGTTAATTTTTGGCGATTAATCAGTAGGTAATTTGTGACAGTGCATAACAGTAGATTTCGACATAAAATGCACATTTTAGTATGTTCTAAGTTTATGTAGAGGCATCTGCCAATTTCCAGGTTGTCTTTTGCTGTTCAGATTTCGATGATGTTGGAACTTTTATCTCTTGTAGTTTTGTGCAAGAACTCCTGTTCATATTGAGGGCCGCATGTACTGCAGGAAAATTTGAGGGTCCAAGCATTTTTGGACTTTACTGTCTCCAGTTCTGGCAAGTAAATAGCGACGTTGCCGTCAGGTGTCTTCTCAGACTGAAAATAACATAATTTCATGTTAAGTGATTGATTAATTATTTTACTAAGTTTCATAATTAGTTTCGTCTTAATGCTGAGAATAAGGCAGTTTAATTTGTCAATGTTAAGTGAACGACAAACAAATAGGTAAGTATACGAAACGCTCAACTACTGGGTAAACATTTTGTGGGTAAATACAAACTATGTAAAGTATGGTTATTTAACAAGAATATAACAAACATAAACAAAGTTCGTGTGAATGAACTTCATTTCTTTTGACAATCAAAACAGAGAGTCCGACATAGGGTCAAACAGATAATAGAATCATTAACTTGACTGGATAAACTTAACACTAAATTAAACAAAATACTGTTTGGGAATACTTGTTTTCTTAATTACTGCGTGAATTAAGGTCACAACCCATGTCCCAAGCAAACTAGAATCATATGCTTAAGTAATATTACACCTGGGTATCAAACTCGGAACTTCAGTAACGAGAATCCTTGTTATTACATGACGGAGGTATTTATTTAAAAAGTAGCAAACATTTTAAAGTACTTACCGCCAAGTAAATTCCCTCATTCCCCAACAGCTCAATATGCCAATGCGGCTTCGCCACTACTTCTGTAATGTTTGACAGATACAGCGTATTCGTATCAGGCCATTGCAGGAAGATTGCGAAGACCGCTGTCACGTCAGAGCTATCAGGTTTCCCAGTGCAAGTGTACCAGACATCTGGGCTATAGGAATCGTTTTGAGCTGTCCAGGGCTTGGTCCCGTATATCGCTTCTCCGTTGACCTCAATCCAGTCGCCTAGTTCTTCCAGTCTCTCCTCGAATATCGGGGCTATGGTACCCTCTTTGGTTGGGCCTACGTTGATCAGGACATTGCCTAGAAAGGACAATATTTATAAGAAAGACATGACTCTTGGTCATAGGCTGCCTTTATTAGCTTCAGATTTCTATTAAAAACTTGCAATTCATTATCAGCCGGGATAAAATGCGCGCCATGAAAAATCTTATCCACGATTTTGGGCGACAAATGTATGGGTTTATCACGCAAAATCGATAAAATGTCTCGATAAGACGATATAATGGCGCGCATCCTTGGCTGGCTGGTTACATGATATTATGATATAAGGATATTAAGTATTATTAAGGAATGTAGTTAGTCTTACCACCACAGCTAACTGTTGATATGACGTCTTGCAGTAATTCATGTATGGTTTTAACGTCATCCAGTTCCATGTTTCGTCGGTAGCCCCAAGACTTTTTGTCCAACGTCATCGCGTTTTCCCATTTGTGGTTTACTAGGCGACCTACAAAAAAGTTGGGTAGCAGTGTAAACAAAATGTTAAGACTGATATTTATAATTAACACTAACTAGTGATTGGTAATTAACACAATCTCAATAATAATCTTGTTTGTAATACCTACTCTAGAAGACGAGGTCAATAATCTTCAATAGAGTGCCTAGTAAATACTTATCTTATGAAGTTAAAATGGTGCAATGCAATGCACCTTTGCAGTGTTAATACAATGATAAATAATAAACAATATTGTTGAGTAACATTAACATTACCTGGGTTGTAACGGTCTTCACAGTTATAGAAATCTCCGTGATGGCAAGGGATACCCACCCCCCATCTATCGTTAACCACTATGTCATCCTTGACCGGGCTGTCGTTATAAAGCCATGATAGCAGATCGGTTGACTTCCAGTATGTGTCGTTGGCTTCCCAGTCACCATCAGCCCACAGCACCGATGGCTTGTAGTCGTTTATAAGCTGTTTGATATCAGGCCAGAGCTTTGTATCTGGGTAATCTCGTGTTTTAAAAGAGGCAGCTTTATCTTTCAAGTAAATAGGGTTGTACCATTCATAAAGGGAATGGTAAACACCAAATTTCAAGCCAGCTTTCCTTACAGCGTCACCGACATCTTTGACTAGGTCCCGATGAGGCCCAACGTCTACAGAATTCCAGTTGAATGATCGTTTTGAAGGAAACAATGTGTATCCCTCATGATGTTTGGTTGTCAAAACTACATACCTGTAAATTGAAATAATAATTGTTAACTAATTATTTATAGCCTTCTCATTAAGTATTATCCTTGTATATAGAAGATAAACTTATCCTGTATTATAAATACCTACAAACAGTATAAATTGACTGGGAGCTTATAGCTAGCAGTTTGAACATTATAAAATAAATAAGACAAATAGAAAGAAAATGAATAACTTACTTAGCACCAGCTCTACGAAAGAGTTTTGCAAACTTCTCTGGTTCAAAGAACTCCGCTTTTAGCATTGGAGCAAATTCTTGGTAAGAGAAGTTAGGTGGGTAATTTTTCTCCATGAACTCAGTAATTTCCTTAACGTTGCCATCTAAAATATTTTTGTTAAAATTGTGACTTTAGATCAGTTACATTAAGATTAATTTAATAGATAGGTTGCTATCTCATTACATAATTGTTTAAGTTTTTAAACTTTTATAAAACTACCTCCCTTACCCTTGATAATAAAGTGGTAACTGGTTGTAGAAAAAAATTAAACTAAATATTTAAAGAAACAAAAATTAAAGTTATGTAGTAAGTAACAGCATTTGATTATAACGTCTGAAGTGCGAATGTAATAAAATTAAAAATAGTCACTCGCTCTCCAGAGTCAGAAGAAATATTTTAATGTGAGGTAGGTAAAACATAAAAAAAAAATAACAGAAAATAAACTTTGTTTTTAACAAAACAAATAAAATAAATAAAAAAATACATACTCTTCCAATCATTCCAGAACCATTCAGAGTAAAAACTAGGCACACTGAATACGCCCCAGTGAAGAAAAATGCCTATTTTGGCCTCATCATACCACCGAGGGAGAGGCCGCGTATCCAAGTCTTCCCAGTCAGGTTTGTATTTTTTACCTTTCTCTTCAGGTTGTGCTTCAGGTTCCCTTTCAATTAAAAAATTTTCATTGCCGTTTTGTACAGAAATATGACACTTCACTAATCCAACAGTCACCACTAACAATATTAAACGCATGTTTCACAGTCACAATAGTGTTTAATTTCTTTTAAATTGTTTTTGATTTGATTTTATCAAATAAAATTCAAAAGCGAATAGTTTCGCCGCCAAAAAAACTCGAACGCGTTCTACGCCGAATTATTTGGTATTGATTGATTTTGACACCCGGCGCGGCGCTGCAGTGCCGGTCGATCATATATAGAGCATAGAGCTATCATAACATAGATAGAGACGTACACAACAACAAAAGCCACAGGTTACTGTGATACCAGATTAAATTTTATAAAACTACCTACGCTACGCCCACTTCAGAAAAATACTTATTTAAGTAATTATAAAATTTATTCTCTAATAAATGCTTTAATCAATGGTAATTAAAGGTTAAAGTAATTAATTAATTACCAAAAACAATATGTAACATTACTGTATTTTTCCCAACTACAAAAATATTCAAATTATGATTAGATTATACTTACGATTATACAAAAATACCATTTACTACCCATTTCCGTTTATTCCCTCGCTCTCATCAAATGGTGATTATTTGCGATAGAATGAGAAGATATGACCGGAAATGGCTAGCTGGCACTGTGGCCCATAGTGCATAATGATGTTCAAACAAGTCATTGAAACATAGAGCATTGAAATGTACTAATTATTTAAAATAAAGTACCTTACATCTGGTCACACTGATTTTACAAAGATAAAATATTTATTATGTCGTATCGTATGGCGCAAGTTGTACTTTCGGCCACAATGTTAACTATCCATTTCCGTTTTTGCTCTCGCTCTCATCAAATGGTGATTCTTTGCGATAGAGCGAGACGACATGACCGACAATGGGTAGTTAACACCGTTGCCGATTAGTACACTATGTGGAAAATTGTCCAAGTACCGAAGTATGGGCGACACACGGGTGGGGGAAAGAGAAATTAACCGAGATCGTGTTCACACCACTACGCCTGCCTTGGCCAATTTCCCGCATAGTGTACTTGTGCCAGTGAAACACCGGCTGACCGGAATGTCCTGTTTTTAACCGACTTCAAAAAAGTAGGAGCATAGATCAAAGTAATAGCAGGGACTGTTTTTTTTGTGAATTTTATGATATTAGATCATTCCACAGCAGAGCACATAATAAAAATTTTATGTTAGGATAAAGATTAATTTATGAGGACAAAAAAGTCCAATAAAATCTAAGTACGTATGACGGTATGACACAATGACGGACTGTGTGTTATGGTTTGGAACCTAATATTTTTTATTTTGACTTATTCGCGGGATGCGCTTCAGTCAGACGAGATATCACGGAGACAGGGCAGAATTAAAATAAACAGGCATTGCAGCGATTTTTTTTATATTTATTTAATAATAGTAAAACTTGTTGCAGACTTGAACACAAAAATGTAATACTACTGGCACACAATCATGAGCCAAGGGTGTATGACTAGATATTTATACAAAAAATATTTTACAAACAAAATTATCTAATTTCATTGTAAATACCTTCATAATTAAAAAAAAATTGCCATAAATTAATGGCACATAAAAATGAGCAGGAGTGGTAAATTACTTACAAACATATTAATGCTCATCTTAAGTTATAGAAAATTTCTATTCTAACACAATGTACTTTATTAGCATGTCAATGTGTGGCTGTGATGATTTAATTCTAACAGATTAAAGATTCATTTTAGACTTAGTTTCGTAAAATATTATGCTCTCCTTTATCCACTTCCCTGCTAGGAAGTGGATGACACTGCTATTGAGTATCAACTTTAAAGTTTGTGTAATGGCAAGCCCCATTGATGATGATTTCGCTGATACTTGAAGTCGGAGGCGTATGGGCCGTAGGCAGAGATTCTATGTGTGTAGTTGAAGTCATTGTAGGGCTTGTGAATAATTTTCCACTATGTATCGCTGTAGTATTATGAGGTTGGCTTGTATGTGTGTATACAGTACAAGCGGTGTTTTGTTCTACTCTTGTATCACAAATCATGCCCATTTTAACTTCAAATATCACATCCTGTATCTTTTTCTTTGCCACCAAAAGATTCTTTTCTCCTTTTAGAGATCGCAATTCATTGGCAACATACTCCCCAAAGACAGAGAATTCATCTCTATTTCTTTGTATGCTAGGAAATACAACATCAGATTTTGGAGAGCTGAAAGAGTCTGTTCTTGTAATTTTGTGTGGTGGAGAGATGCTGCCTAGTTTGCAGTCAACAATGGAGCTTTCCGAGTGTGGTGGCAGTACATTTGTTTCAGAACTCAGGTCCTGAAATTGAGATAAATTCATGTTAATAAAAACAATAAATAATAGTAAGTAATACTTAATAACTAGATAATATGGAAAAGTCGAGTAAGAAGAATTTAAGTATTTAAATCAATTTATATTTGTAGATAATTCTTTTTTTGAATGTTTAAGTTTAACAACTTACCGTCTGTAAGATTCTGTACGGTTTGCTAGAATCCTTCATAAAGTGTAGATATTCAAACGCGTACCAATTACTAATGTATCGGTCGTCGGGATCCTCTGCATTTGCTCGCGCTTCCCTAGCGGACTCCCTGTTATATTGCGTCCTCAAATGCTGGATCTTTTTGGTCGTGTCCGGCACAGATATACCCAGGATCTCGGATATAGTACGCAACTCCTCTTTCCGCTTCTGTTTGTCCCTCCGAGTATCACACAAAGACGGGTTCCACAGACTAGCGTTCAGTTGCAACAGTTCGATCAACTTCAAAGTCTTATCTTTCGACCACTCCATCGCGCAGTCTACACGAGCGTTCATCGAAATTATGGTGTCAACATTTTTAAAGAGATGTTCGACAACAAATCGTTAGATAATTCACCAAACAACGCAGCGGACCGGATCGAGCTCTTCGATATTTTGTGACAATGACAGTGACAGCAGCTGACAGCTGTCATTTCAGAAGCGTTCCGATTCACAGTGTTATTTCAAATTATTCATTCGATAGATTTTGTTAATTTATACTAGATTTATATTAATTAATATTCCACAAAAATATTCATAAACATTATTACCACATCCACAGAGCAAAGTAATTCTTACAAACAAGAATCATTTTTTGGTTCCATTCCTTTTGTACGAAAAGGCAAAGGCATTATGCCATACAGCCAAGTATTCAGTTTCTACCTAAGGCCCGGTTTCCACCAAGGCGAAGCAGAGCGGAGTGGAAAAGTGTTTTGACTTACCAATCAGATTTTTTTTTTATTATTTTCACAAAATTAAATCTCTCCGCTCCGCGTCGCGCTGCCACCGCTGTTAAATTCTATAGAAAAACGAGTCCGCCCTATACATTTCTCTCAAATAGTCCCTTATTCACTCGTTTTAATTCATAATTGGATGCAAATCAAATGTTAAACGTACAGTATAATAGGTTCAATGATATCAAAATTACCTACTTGCTTCATTATAAAATTTATGTAGGTAGCCCTTAGTTCCTGTCATTAAACTAAGTAAGAAATTATCCAACAAGCCTAGGATTTACGTAACTGCACTCGGGGTGTAAGAAGTCCCATAAAAAATGAAAATGAAATATTTTATTCAGCGACGTGTGCGTTAATAATAACGCACTCGTTGCCAGGATAACCTGGCATAATGTTGTCTCCTTTCTGGTGTAAATGTGCCCGAAACTTTAAATTTGAGCCCTCAGCCGTTCCAGCAGTACCTACATATTCAAGAAAAATGGTTTCTGCTAGGATAACGTTATCCTGACTACATCATTTATACCTGCCTGTTGGGTCTAGATGGATGAAAAGTATACCATTCGATATTTGAGCCCGATTGTTTTGGCCACATAGATCTGGGACCTGTTGCTCTAGCCGAGTCAGCTAGACAAAGTTAGTATACACCTCCCTAGACCTAGGTATCAGTCGAAATCGCTAAATCGCATCTAGGTTCACGTATCATGAACTTGAATTTGTCAGGAATTAGGAATATAGGGTTAAACAACTAGGGGGTACCTTAGTTCGCTAGGGACTCGCTAAATACTTTTTAATTTATTTTATTTATTTATTTAGTAAACATTATAAATTCATCATTACAGTAGTACAGGAAATGATTTTTCAGTTGTATTCTGACCTCAAATATATTCTGAAATCCGTTATATTTGGTATAGAGATTGAGAACGACATAAGAATGATTAATATAGCAATTTAAATAAATTGTTGAGGGAACCCAATGAAACGAATACATTTTTCTAATTCATTCTCATTTATTTACAGACTACAATGTGAGAAGACTTATCACATTATAAAACGAGTGCTCTACATTCTAAAAATATTTATTTACAATATTTACACATTACCATCCATCAGAAATGCAAAAGTAAAAATAACTCGGCTACACTCATCGGAACAAAATAATCACGGTTCTTAACTACAGGAACTAAATAACAATAAAATCAAGGAACACAAAAATCAGCGTTCGGATCGGGTGCCGTACAGCTAAGTCAATAACTTAATCAATACACAATCAATGTACAGAAAACAAGCAGTTCATTTTATAAACTATCAACACCTAATTTTATTACCAAAAATAATATTAGTCTAGGTACATTGTAATTAATGTTCTATTGTTTGTATTATATCAATCGGTGTACGAAATATTAAAAGGAGTTAGTTTTGGTAGATTGGATCTTATTAATTACTATTATTGTTGATTATAATTATAACTATTAATTATAATTATAAATAACTAACTCCTCATTTAAAACATTATTTGCTTTAAATTACACGGTTATTGCATGTTATAAAATAAATATTTATGCTTGCGTCTAACATTTAAGAATAATTCATATAATGAGGATATTATCGGACTTTTAAATAATTTCAAATAAATAACAACAACAATGAATTAAAACAAAATTAAATGTAAACAATCACTAGAGAGTTACATTTTGTGTAAAAATAATAAAGTTATGAGTAAAATAATTAAATGGAGAGATAAAACTAGAGATTCACAAATTATAAATGTCACATTGAATACAGACCAACTCTCATTAAAAGGTTTATTAAATTAATTCTAACGGAAGCAATATTTGTTGTAAGTAGTTATGTAGAAAAATAATTGTGTACATATTTAGTTATTAGGTACATTCCATACGTTAAATTAATTATTTACTCACTTAAATAATATTTTATTATGTCCTTTTAGGATCGGTTTTTTGATCCATAGTCAACTCTACCAATGTTTTATAACTAGTGGTTAAATGATCAGCAAATTGCATTTTTATGCAATTTAATATTTAAGTTGTTTTTTTTTTATGTTACTGAAGTTTACATTTAACCATTGGTTACAAAAGACTATCAGTTGAGTTAACTGCGGATAAAAAACTGACCCTGTACCTAATAATGTAACTTCTTCTATCAACAATAGTTTGTATTCAATAAACACAGGCCACCCATGCCTATGGTCGGCCATGCACACTTCAAATAGCGTTCACTCACCAGTCGCAAATACTGGCTATTTTATTATCTACAATTTCAACAAATAATATAGGACTTCTTATTTTATAACAATTGACAAAAGACATCTTTGTATTACCAAAACATGGCGATTCTCTTGACAGGTAATAAGTATCTTCAACTAGCGTCTATCGCACCGACATCAGTTCACTACCTACTCATCATTTAGGCCTATATTATGAATGAGGAATTCAGGTTTCACTTCTAGGTCTTAACACATCATGACATCACCAAAGTGAACTAAATAAATACCTAGCTATCTACATCTGTACAACAACGTCCAAAGTGTGTATCAACGGGGTTTACGTCACGTCGTTTGGTCGGGGCTCTCGAGATCTGAAGAAACCCTTCTCCGTGCGGCACTCTCTGATGGTGACGGTCTGGAGGTTCACGGTCACGTCGGTGATGAAGATCTGGTCGGCGACGGGCGAGCGCGCCAGCCAGTACGAGGCTCCTCGGCGAGCGGGCTGCGGCGGCGGGGGAGGCACCGCGAGCGGCGCTTCGCCCCAGGAATCTTCGTCTTCGGGTTGACTCGTCGGGGGTGGTGGTCGGGCGCCTTTCGGCTCCGCGGGCGCTGTCGCAGTCGGCTGGGAGTCGGTGCGTCTTTCTCTTTCTGGGGGAATATGAGCGTCGGCCTCCTCCGGCGAGTGAGGGGCTCGTCTAGGACCGGACCGGGGCGCGGCGGCTTCCGCGGCGGGGGAGGCGGGCGCGGCGGCCCCGCCGGGCGGCGCGGCCGGCGGCGGAGGAAGAATAACGTGCGGCGTTCGTGAGCCGTTCAACTTGCTGCTATCGTGCCTCTTCGCCGGAGGACTCATGGTTATGGTGACGCCGATCTTGCCCGACTCCCGGGACAGCACCTCGGCCTTGCGCTTGCCGGGCGGCGGGTGGCGCTCCTCGGAGCCGCTCCGCGCGCGCTCGACCGGGGAGTGATCCCGCTCCCGCTTGCGTCCTTGACGCCTCAAGTCCTCGCCGCGTTCGAAACTTTGTATGAGCCGGGGGTCGAGGATGTTCTCCTCCGGTTCCCAGGTGTTGTGCTTCGGCTTCCACCCTTTCCATTTCACGTAGTACTCCACTTTGTTCTGAAAAGAGATATTTTGACGGTTAACGAATCGAATTTAAAATTGCAGCGAGCGCGCGGCGGGGCTGTCGTGGCGCGACTGATCGGTGGCATGCACACGAAACGGGAGGGTTGCACATAACCTTGCTTGCAGATTGTACGCGATAATGTTACGGTGAAAGTGCGGGAATAACGTTCGTGTCGATAAGTAGGCATGGGGTGAAATTAGGTAGGTGTGGAGGGGAATAAAATTTTCGTGGAGTTGCGAGTTGCGAGTGCAGTAGGTACTGGAGTGGGTCAGGTTGGGCACGGGCTGCCCGGGGCACACCTGCCGCGCCAGCTGGCGGCTCGGGCGGGCCCCGCGAGGGCCGCTCATGCGTTCGCGCGACATGCAACAACGACAAGCTTCGCAAGCCGGCGCGGCATCAACACTTCGACTAGCACTAATGACTCACTTGTTGGCAGGAAAAATTTTACGCGAACTGAACGATCATTAAAATAAGAAACACCGGCAATAACTTGTTGATCTGCTCATTATTATTGGTGTTCCAGCGTTCAATATTGAAGTTTTGATATTTATCACGTGAGAGATATTCATGCATCGGCAAACGTAAACTGCGAACTGCCCGGTATAGCAAGGTCGATCGATGTCCCGAACATAAAACTAGGGCAGGCCCAGATTTGAACTCTCATTCACTAACGAGCAATTTATTTATAGTGGCCAGACAATGAATACAGGAATCGACAGGTGGTTGCATCTACATACATTTGATTTTTATGTACTTTCTTACTTACTAAAGAACTATCTATCTTTGTGCATTTTACTTTTCTTATTGAAGCAATCTCTTTCAGAAGAAAAAAATTAAAATCAAAGCTTTGTAAAGAGGGAACATAAAAGCTCTCAATACCATTGCTACTTCACTACCTCCTATGAAAGTTATTAGGTAGCATTCAACAGGCTTGTTACCTTTTATTAGTAAGTAGGTAAGTAGACGAAAAAGTGAAGGCAGAAAGAAAAGGATGCGATAACAATGAAAGACGTAGATGTGTGGTCAGAAAAAAGGAAGATTGAGATCATGAAGGGAAGCAAGAAAAATAAAGCCTTTGACGCGCAAAATTATGTAACTAATTTGGCATGCAAATGTAAATTAACAGAAAAACATCAATGATTAATATTAGACACAACACAACAGAATCAAAATCAACAAGGAACAAATAAATCAATGAGTGAAGACAGTAACTTAAAATACCTCTAAGATAGTCCATTGAAGTGTAAAGTTAGTGCGCATTCACACAGCGGTCAGTTTCACAGGTTGAACTTATTTCGTCTGTGTGAACACGCCCTTAGTTTTGGAAGGGAATTTTAACGTGCACGCTGTTTCCAGAGTGCATCTGCCATCAGCTGTTACAGCGAAATAATCCAGGACCGCGATATTTTATACCCATCTTCGGTGCACTTACTTAATTTGAACAGTGTCTTCAACGGAAATAGAACTTTATTAATTCAGGGTTAAGTCGAAGTCTGTGTGGCTCAAAGGCGCTTACGCCCTATGGCGATACGGGCGGCTTTTGAAACCCTCGCGTCTTATTGGTTTTAGTGATAGAGGGTGAGTTGAAATTTTGCAACGACGTGACTTTGTACTGAGGTATTTTTGAAATATTTTTTGGAAACAATGCTTTTTTTGTTGTAGTAGCTGTAGATGCATTAAGTGATACGTATTTTATAATTTAATAAAAAAATGTTTACAATGTAGATAAAGTTTTAAAATAAGACGAGACGACAAAAGAAACATAAAATATAAAAAGTGTGTGCACTAAGTAATAACTTGTACAATATACTAAAATAAAATTTAACAATCCCAATCCCAACTTAATATTATAAATGCGAAAGTAACTCTGTCTGTCTGTCTGTCTGTTACGCTTTCCCGCTTAAACCTCGCAACCGATTTTGATGAAATTTGGCATAGAGATAGTTTGAGTCCCGGGAAAGAACATAGGATAGTTTTTATCCCGGTTTTTGAAACAGGGACGCGCGCGATAAAGTTTTTCTGTGACAGACAAAATTCCACGCGGGCGAAGCCGCGGGCGGAAAGCTAGTACCCAATAATCGATAAAACAACCCGCCAAGGTAAAAAGCTTTAGCTAATAATGGAACAATGGCAACATTGTAGTGCATTGTGTGCATTAAAACTTGACCGCAAGCTAAACTCAGAAACCAAACAAAGACATTACCATTTGAAAAAAAAAATAAAGGATCAGTCGGGACGTGTGGGCAAGGTGAGCTCGGTCGCCTGACGTTCAGCGATTGGACGGCGCGCGGGGCGGGCGGGGCGAAGGGAGAGGTGCCCCACCCCCGCTTCGTCTCTCTCCACCCCCGCCTGCCTGGTCTGACCTACCAACTTACGCTTGCCGCCAACATGGCCCTTAACTCGACCGAATACGGTTCAATTTTAACTGAAATGTGGGCGTAGTTAAGATGGCGGCTTTGATGGTTGTAATCGCGCCATGGGCGGACCGCGGCTCGGAAGCATAGACGCCAATTAGCGCCGATCGGAACTCATGTGGTAATTAGTGCAGGAGTAATTAGAAGATTAATAGCTATCCGCATTATCCTCCAGATTAGTGTTCGATTAATATTGCCGAGGCAGAAGGACGACTGGTGCTGTTTTACCCAAACAAAATATGAAGTTGTATTCGGTTTTCATACTGTGAAAGTTTTGTCATGCATCAATCATGAAATGTTATAAGTAATCCTTGTCATTCATTTACTTAGACATTATACCTACTCGTATCGATTTTTAGGGTTCTTGGGATGTTTGTTCATCAAATCCCACTGGAGTGAAACTGAAAGTGTGTTAACTTCTAACATGTATTTTTTAGCTTCTAACATTATGTTAGTTGCAACTATTAAGTTGACAGACTATAAGTAGGTAATATTTTAAGGTAAAGTTTAATCAAGAAATTCCACGTTAAGCTTATCCCGGATTGATCTTGAAAGTTGCGTAGGAGGTCTCGAACTTCAACAGTTTCAATTTTACAATAAGAGGTAGAAATAATAAAAGTTAAGTAATTCTGTCAGTCTTACTTAAAAATAGGTCTTTTGTCGAAGTAAATATTCAAATTAACTAAGTACTCACTTAGTTACGAGAACTTTTTACAACATTTTTCTTTAATTGGAAAAATATTTTGTTTGACAAAGCAGAATGTGCAAGAGGCCATTAGATAACAGTGAAACGTATTTAGATAATGCCAACAATAGTGAGATGTTCGGTCATTATCACAGAAACATTGGCCCCAGCGGGATTAGAATCCCAAAACAGAAACGAAATTATAAACAACTTGAAAAAATCGAACTAACACACAACCTGACCAACACGGCCACAAGGCCAAGAGGTCGTCAAAATATTGCCTGAAAAGAAAAAAGGCCTCTTGTTGGCAAAAGGTTTGAATAGTGTTTAGCTTAAGGTTTGAATAGCAAGGTTTTGGAGTATTAGGTTTTGGAGAGTTAGGTTTTGGAGTATTAGGTTTTGGAGAGATAGGTTTTGGAGAGTTAGGTTTTGGAGAGTTAGGTTTTGGAGAGTTAGGTTTTGGAGAGTTAGGTTTTAGAAAGTTAGGTTTTGGAGAGTTAGGTTTTAGAGAGTTAGGTTTTAGAGAGTTAGGTTTCGGAGAGTTAGGTTTTAGAGAGTTAAGTTTTGGAGAGTTAGGTTTTAGAGTTTTAGGTTTTGAAGTATTAGGTTTTGGATAGTTAGGTTTTGGAGAGTTAGGTTTTGGAGTATTAGGTTTTGGAGAATTAGGTTTCGGAGAGTTAGGTTTTAGAGAGTGAAGTTTTGGAGAGTTAGGTTTTGGAGTATTAGGTTTTGGCTAATACTCCAAAACCTAATACTCCAAGTTTTGGAGAGTTAGGTTTTAGAGAGTTAAATTTTGGAAAGGATAGGTTTTTGAAGAATAAGGTTTTGAAGATATGTTTTCGAAGGGTAAGGTTTTCTAAGAATCGAGTCATCGAAATGTTAGGTTTCTGGAGAGTTGTTTTCATAAAGTTTAGTCCTCGAACAGATACAGATTTTAATAAATATGATTTCGTAGCCGATTACACGCAACAGCAGCAGACAACATTATTTTCTACGTATATTTCTATGAAATACTTTTAGAAATTGTGTCGCTAGCATCGAATGATTTCATAAAATATAATCTTTTGACACATTAAAAGGTTACGTCAATAAGACCCATTAACGAAACGAGTGAATTTAATACAAAATGACTTTCTTGACTTAAGGTCCTATGTCCCCTAGACGGGGCAGAGGGCGTCCATAATGGTTCATAATAGGATTCTGTTTTCAGGCGCGAGTATTCTGCGCCTGAAAACAGAATCCCATCACTAGGGAGGATATTTGGAAAAAACCGAGCGAGTCCAGAAGCTCTGAGGTGGCAGCCCCACCACCGGACTAGGGTACAGTAGGTTATCACCCACTTGCCCGAAAACACTCGATTAACGAAACGTACTCAACAGGAAACTGGACGGATCTAATTAATACAAAATGTAACAATTTTATTCCCTGTGAATTTTTAAAATAGCGGTTGCAGCCAGCCATAAAGAGAACACGACGTCAAAGGACCACAGACAGCTCTGCGCTCGATTTAATTACAAGTCTGATGTACGAAGTACGGACGTCAGCTCAAGCTAAACAATAGCATCCTTTGTAGTTGTAATAGGTGCTATTTTTCAACAAAAATGTGTAGCCTGATATACTGACGACTGTACGCACAGTCACCCGCATGTTCGCGCTGGCTCGTGATTGTGGATTAAATCTGTTGACTGTAGGTCAAATAACAAACGGGAGCAGTATTTTTCTATTGACGTCAAATTGCTATGTAAACTTTGATCAAATCTAAACCTGTGTCTTTAGAAATAAGAACAAAGAACTAAACACAAAGGATACTAGTTATGAAAATTAGTCGCCCGGCAAGCGGTAGGTCGTGGATTGGATCCCCACCTGAGGCAGTAAGATTTTTTTCAAGTTTCATAACAAATCAGTCAAACAGTCAGTTTGATGCCCAAGTTGCCGTATTCTTGACTTGACTTCTTGTATAATAACAATAATAATTAAATAATTTTCTATCTTGACAGAATCAATGTATTGACAAAATGCTTATCGAGGAAAGGATCAAGAAAAATCGATGGCTCCTACGTATAAAGGCGAAACTGCCGCTTACGCCTTTTTCCAATTATTTAAGCAATGATTTCATTTTGCTCTAATCTATAACGTCAGTAAGAAAAAAAAATTTTTTTTCCATTAGATACAAAATAAAATTTTAGGCAAATAGGCGTATGTGCAAAACTACGCCACGTATAAAGCCCAATCATACGATTCGTCAATCTATACGAGTAGTTGCTTACATAAATATATATTTTTTATAATCCAAATCTTAAATAAAGCCATGAAAATATTTAGCAAATTGTTTTATTTATAAATTATGACACATTATATAGTTATTTAATTTTTAGCGTTATGAGTCGCATCTCAAACTAATTTGAAAATTATAAATAACTTGAAAAAATCGAACTGCCTAAGGCATCGTGGGTTCAATTCCCGCCTTAGGCAGTTCGATTTTTTCAAGTTATTTATAATTTTTAAAAATATGACACATTATGTTAAAAGACCTAACTAAATCTCGAGCACAGTATATGGGCGTATTTGCGTTAAAACGTAATAACGATACATTAAACAACTTTTTCTAACTGATTTATTATTGATATAGCACATGATAACAATTAAAATAATTACATGCATAAATAAAGAGAGTAATCGCTTAAAATATTATATTTATGTTGTCATTTAAGTCTCTTTACGTTGAACAATATACATGAAATTATAGAAATGTGACGACGTAAAAGGGCAATGCGTAATATCTCAAAATATATAAGAAAAATATAAAAATTGATAACAGCAGTAGCAAAAGCATTACATGTTAAGGCTAAATGTGAAATTTCATTAAATTCGTTTTAGTAGCTCAGAAGATATGACCCAAAAATATGGTTCTGGCCACTAAAATGGCTCTCCTGTAAAATTTACTTTTTTCACTTACGCCAGTATACGTAGGAGCCATCGAAATATCAAAATACCTTTGTTTTGTTTCGTTGTTTGGCATCAAAGGTATCCGATTTCTATAGAAAAATAATCCTATAAAAAGTTCGAGTCTCGTTTGTTGGCGCCAGAATATGATACACAAACGTATTCGTAGAACGCTGTTTTCAGTCAGTCTACTGTGGTCCATTATTTAATCAATATTGTAGTAGACACAACATCAATAGATAAATAATAATGTTTACCAAAACCACTCGTATTGTACTCGTTGAAAATATCCATCGAAAATAACATCTCAATGGCTTAATACAAAATTCATGACACAAAGATATATAATACCTACCTACAATTTGGGTGTGATCAAGTCAAGATACAATCTCGTCGATCGAAAAGAGATTCGCTAAATCTGGACCTTTGTTAAATTGCGATAAGTGCAAGCCAGACAGAATCTGGACCAGGTGCATTCCGGGCGACTTCTTTTGAGCAGGGACTGGCGAACTTTGAACTTAGTTTATTGTCTGGATTTGAATCAAACAGGTCAAACTGGTGCGCGCTGTTAACAAGTATTAAAGCCCGCACCTCTCCTGGCAACAAAACACCCCCGGCCCAGATATCGTATGGCTTCAGAGGCTTGCGCTAAAAATAATTTAGTTGGCGTTTTTATTAGAATAATTAATGGTCCTTCGAAACTTGCGAATAAGTAATTTAGTGTGTTTTTTTATTATAAATCCAATTTAATATCTATTGTCAGGAATCATAATCCAGATCCAGAGGAATTTTAACAAATTGTCCGAGTAGGTGTAAGAACCTAAAGGCATTTTGGAAGTGTTAACTAATAAACTAGAAGAAAGGAGTTGGGGAGGAGTTCTACAAATAGTAATAAAGCATTTAAAATAGAAAACGGAGTGAAGTTTTACGACCAATTCAGTTTATTGAAAGAACACAAAATGAAATGTGAAATGTTGACAGTATAATGTGGCTCAGTGCCAATGTTTGGTGTTTATGCGGACGACTGATTTGTTACTCGGAAATCGGCGCCGACCGCTCGTTGGGGAAATAACAGCCATTAAGCCGATAATAGCGCCTGAGAATGTTGGGAGGCTGTTTGAAACAGCATGGGAGTCTTATTATTGTTATCAGTGTTATCACGAAAATGTGGTAACGAGCAGGTGTAATTTACGCTTCTAAACTTTTCCAGATTTAGTTTCTAATTAACAGGTTCATAACTTCTTAACACACGTAATTGAGACTAGCAATTAGATCAAGATCATCATTCACGCTCGCTTAAGTAAGAAGTAATAAGTTAAGCCATGTATTCATTAGGAAACATTTGTTGATAAACTGTTTATGACTAGTGTGAAACAAGTTTACCATAAACACAGGTTTCTGAAACTTGGCCGTCCACACTTGCTCTCCACTCATAGCGGCAGAGCACGGCAACATGTATCATAAACAATGTTTAATCACCTATGTTTATGGACTGTTTATAAACTGTTTACAGAGATGATGAAACATTGTTTATGAACAGTTTCTAAACAGTGTTTATCAACAAATGTTGCCTGATGAATACATGGCTTTTTTAGTTAGTATGACATATACCCACAACCGCACTGTATATTAACCGTATCTCGTTCAGTTTTCATCATCTATCAAGCTGTCGCAAATTGCTCCCGAGTTGCGTCGCCTCTTCCTGGCCATCCCGGCTCCCGAAGGGGAGGCAGATTAATGGCCCGGGCTCGGTTAGGTGGCGTCTGGCCCACGGGGACAGATCAACCGTTTGAACAAGACTCCTCTCAAATTGCCCGAATGCTGTGAAATTTCCGTGAAATTCACTCCACGTTTAATTCGTTCGGAAAGGGGGTAAAGTTTGATATCAAAGCAGAACTCATCTAGAAAGCTAGTCAAAGTTCCTGTGAATTTTATAAAACTACGGAACAAGCTGAGCACGGGTTCTCTGAAATTGCTCGAATTGGAAAAAACGTGCAATATACAAAGGACTGTTCACAAAGTAGTTTCGTGAATGGTATGAAATTCAATTTTATTTATCACTTCAATATTGCTATAGCTAGTCTCTTCCGCCAATTTCTGTAAGTTAAGTTACAATAGTTATAAAAAAAATTACGTCTAATTTCACACGAATTATTCCATTCTCCGCTACATACGCTATCGCAGCGATAGCCGATTTGTTCTGTCCTACATTGCGGTGCGTGCATTCCTAATACCGAACCACGGCGTGAAAGGCCATCAATCCTAATTTCTCGTTCTAATTCAGTGGATGGTTGACGTTGTAAATCACGGTGCGTGACCGAGGATGTCTCGGGTGGAGGAAAGCGTGACGGCGACCGCACGACCGGGCTTGTAGTCCTCATTAACACCATCTTACGCCGTGTGTACTGTGTGCACAGGAGTTCTGGGAGGAAGGTATTAGTGCAGGAGTTGGGAGTGGCGGTTTGGAATGTATGGCGAAAAGGATTTACGTTAGGAAGAACAGATGTACTCGTAAGTTAGTCTTGGAATATTTTGTCACTTTATAAATTGTCTTTAATATCTTTGTAATGAATTGAAAAATGATAAGGAAAACAAACTAAATCAAGGTCTAAATATCTTGAAATGCGTGGAAAATTTGTATAGACAGTGGAATTGTTTAGAAATGCTCGATTTATTGAAAACGTTGTAAAACCAACTGACTAAGAAATAAACATAGTTTGGGGATGAATTTTATTGTCTCGTAATACCACGGCTCAGATTTAATAAAATATATGTGAGGTGTCTTTAAAAGCTTACTGCGTGTTGGAGATTCACTTGTTTTAATATAATTACGCCGTGAATTTCAAAAGAAATTAAAACGTAATACCAAATCGAGACATGGTTCTGATTCAAGGCATAACGAGCTCAATCTATAGCTCCCGACGGTGTAAATTTAAGCGTAATTCAATTGTGCCATTTAATTTTGTAGACTGAACGAAACCCTCGCGAGGCGTTAAAAGGGTGCTCGGAGGGATCGGGAGGGTGAGGGAAGGTGGAAAAATGTCAGGGAACGAATCTCAGGTCGCCGGGGCTCGAGGCGATCGGCACAATAACGATGCTGTCGTGATTAATTTTACGTTGCGCGGCGACTTGTTGATTGAGACGTGACGCCGTTATGAACTTTTGCTTGATTGAATTTTATTTTCGTGAGACTGTCAGTGGTTTATTAATTACGTTATTTATTCGTATTTGCTTCAATAACTTGTTTAATATTTCATGCATCTTTCACTTGATTTTTTACTTCATTAGCAGCAGCCGTGTGCAGCGTTGTTTCGGAATCTAGCAACCTGACTTAAATTGGATGAGTTAACACCCCGGTGCGAGTTATCTATGAATACTCGCGATTATTCCGTCCACGTACGAGACCTCCGCAGAGGCGGACGTGACGCGACACGCGACCATCATGGCGAGTATATTTTGCTATGCATCGGTCTATTCATTTTGTGCTTTGTGTGTTAGTAGCGCAGTTAACGTAACGATACTAAACAAATTGCGAAGAATACGATCTATGAACCGCTTAAAACTATTTTCAAGCGAGCGGGTTTATTGAGCCTATAAATAAATATCTCCTTAATTGAATATTATTATTAGCATTTCATTTAAATATTGGTGAGTGCCTAACACGCTAACCTATTATTTAAATGAACCGGCTATCGACAGCAAATCATATTGGAGATTTTTTTCTTCAGCCCTGCGAAATATAGCGCGTATTCTTTCGTAACTCAAATACCAGGAGCACAGAAATTAGAGGCGTTCAAAGCGCGCGGAGTGTGTGAGCGAGACGTTGATGTTAGACAAGGCAAGCAAGTCGGGACGGGTGAGACGCGGGCGGGGGAGGTAGCTTGGCCCGGAGCCGGAGCGAGCCGGCGTGTCAGTCGCTCGGCTGCGCGACTAGCGGCCGGATGGCTTCAAGTTCCACGTCTAGTGTAATCTTCAACACTTTACATTCCGCGATATGCAACAGGCACATTGAAGTTTTTTTAATCATTTCGAGAGTTTTATATTAAACAGAAAATTACTGATTAGATTTATAAGTCTGATTAGTACATGTGCCCGCAATTAATGGCTAATTAACTACATAAATCGTGTATGAATGCTCCAAATTAATAATTAACATCTAATGGAATATTATACTCGGTAATGGATCTTCGTGCAATTGTTCCAATGAGAGGTAGACACAGACAGACTAAGTGCCTTTTCACACGTTCCGGTTGCCGGCTATCCGGCGCCGGGTACCCGGTCGTGAATGTATGGGCATGCCGGATTAATTACGCCGGAACATGTGAAAGCTACGTACCATGCCCATACACTTCACCACCGGGTACCCGGCGCCGGATAGCCGGCAACCGGAACGTGTGAAAAGGCACTAACGCACTTAGCGGTCACACGGTCATCGACTCTGGAACAATTAAATCGATGCACTGTCAAGCACAGGGCGTCACCAACGTATCATTGGCACCAATAAGTGGAGCTGAAATGAATGAGATGGTTTGTACTTGAGCAATGACAATTTGAAAGAGCTACGAAAATGGGCACGTTATGAATTGTGTGGACACCAAATGTTAGGTATCTTGAACAAAATAAGAATACTTACACACAAGGCACAGTACCTACTTACTATTTTGTGATTTGTATTCACAATCAACAGCTAATTTAAATACAAGTATTAGGTATTTTGTAAAATAAATTCGCAAATCTTCGTTGCAATTTTAGATACATACTTTATGAAAATGTGTTTATGTTAATGTTCCTTGTTTTGTTATCACGCTACAATATCAGGCAGATATGGCTTCAAAATTATTCGAGAAATCTTTGGAGACTTTTGTGTACTAAATTCAGTATCCAGCACTAGAGGACTTGAATAAATGCACAAGGGTAAGACGAAGTTCTTGTTTGTAATACAAGAGGGTTGGCACCCTTGTCGCTAGCACTTGTGGCCAACACTGTGTAAACACCACTTGTAAGGGAGGAAATTTGATTTACGGGATACGCCATATCATCAGGAGATAAAGGGAATACATTATTAGGAAACGTTGGTCCCCATTTACCTGCACCCTGCTTTGTGATAATGATTTAGCATGTAAACAAACGTAATTAGATTCTTAATGTGATAATTTAAATAGCTGTGGATAATAACTGAATTAAGAGGGATCGCAGATCACACCCTGCGGCGGAGCAGATAGGAGTCACGCTGAATAAAAAATACAATACACCCAGGGTGGGTGGCGAGGGAGGCAGCCGGGGAGATACAACATTTCCAGATATCCTGACCCTTGTCTCGACCCTTCATAACTGCGGCGTAACTGATTACATTCCATTGTTATTGAAAGTAATAAACAATGTGTGCCATTACTGGATTAACGATACATACGTTTCCTTTTCTAATAAGAAGGAATTAATGAGACAATAGTACCATCCAAAGAGGCGTGTTTGACTTGTCAATGGAAAATAGTGCAAATAGAATGAGATCAGACAACAGTGTCAATTATAAATTAAATATTACATATTTGCCACCTAACAATGGCATACGAATGTCTAGATTACGTGGGAACATCTCACCTGCGGCGCCGTCGACGGCAATATCCTTCACTAATTACCAACCTTATCTCCATCAGATAAAGAGGATTACAAAAAAAAACCACCGTCCTTTCCTTTTCGTTTTACATTTACATAATAATGCGTGGGGCATAACGACCGCCGGCGAGGCAACAGGCGCATTATTATAATGACGACCGAGCGTCAAGCCAACTTGTCTCTATACGTTTTTATGAGAGGCCTCCTGTAACGGTGTCCATGTCCAGAATACAGACACCGTTTTTAGAGTAAAAAAACATCGATACGAAAATCACGAGATGTTTTTATCGGAAAGGTGTCGTCTTTCGATCCTCTTTTAATTTGATTGTAAAAGGGAATTTAGTTTCTCATGTTTATGAATGAATTTGCATCGGTGGCTCCTTTTAACGCAAATAGAGTTCGCTGTGCGAAGTACGAGCGTGGTCTAACGGAATGCGTTCACGAGTGTGCACGGTACACGCGAGACAATGCAGACTCAGCCTTAATTGTGTGGGGTTCCCATATGACGTCTCCCCATTCACTAGTTTAATATTCCAAGCGCCGTGTACGCGATTAAGTATGCTCTCCAAATATAGGGACCCTTCATGTAGTTTTTTATATTACGGTGGGGTTGTTCGGTATCTACAGTGTAAACCTGGTATATAAGCCCCTAGTTATAATTGAGGACATGGGTCAAACAACAACATCTGTTGAGTATCTTTAATTTAGTTTATTTTAACGAATCTAGTCTATAAATACAAACGTAATACATATTTATTAAAAAGATTTTGGTGAAATAATCTGAGCTGAAAAATGCCAAGTATGAAATTAGCCAATTCAAAGGAGCAACTGAAAACAATCCAAACACTTGACCCTAGAGACCAGTTACAATATAAAACAAAATTGATAAAAATAGTTAAAATCACGAATTCAAGATACTTTTATAGCCAACAAACCACAATATTATCTGATACACAACACCTAATCTCGGCAAGAAACACTCCAAAACGAATTCAACCTCTACCCTTTAATTTGAAGGGAACTTCAAACATTTCTACATAATAATATACAAGACGACTCAATGCCTGTCCTTGTTCCTTTCGCACTTTTTTATTTCATTCCGATAGGGATGGATAAAATTACGTCGGAGCATTGTCAAGCGATTATTTATAGAAATTTCGGTCTCTTTGTGTCGCTCGCTTCCGAGAGCACGCTGGTTTTGGGCAAGACCGTTCGAATTATCATCCTGACCTCGTAATAACGGTGGGTTCGTTTTTTATAATTTTTTGGGGATTAAGCGAACCGTTAGATTTGATACGATCTAATAAATAAATAATTATTAAAAATGTTTAGTACAAAAAAGGGCATTTAATGAACCATAAAATAATATGATTATTATTTGAAAATGTATCCTACTCGATTATTCTCTAGTATGACAACTGGTAATTAAACACTCGCAGTTTTGTTCAATAATGTCCTTAATATTTTCATAGGCTAAAATCATGTTTTACCAATACGGTAATATTCAACCAAAACAACATGTCAAAATAGCATCAAATTCCGAATTTTCATATTTTATATAAAAATTCTGAAATAGCGCCATCTAAACAAAATGTCCCGTACTACTTCGCAAGTGGTTGTGCTAGCAAACCAAAGGACGACTGCAATGATGAAAAAATAATAAAACTGGAAACCAATTTATGAAACAGCTACAAAAACGTTAATAAAATCAATAGACCTAACAATGAACACGATTCATAAAACTAATCCAAGATTAATTAGTTTTTTTAAAGACACACACGCCTGTGTGATATTTTTGCCCGTCTAGAACGTTGCTCGTCGCTGATTGGCCGAACGAGTTGGCGGGGAGCATGCGCACTGGCTGCCTCTTCGGCCGGAGCCGAATACTGGCGCGTTCTCTGCAAGATACCAGGGCCGCAGAGCTCTGTAGGAGTTACTACTACAGCGATCACCAACAACTCAATACGCGCAGTAAGCGCATAAGAATAAGACTCAAAGTAGTTTGATTCTTAAAGTATCGTGTGTGTTAGGCCATGCCGCCAGATAACGAGGTAAGCCGGCTGCAAGGAAAAATGGCTTCTATTTCCTTACAAACTTTGATCAAATCGGAATGGGTCGTGTATTATGTCATTAAGTAGTTTCCTAAATTTGACACGGCGCTAGTAAGAAGCCATTGGAAACTTTCGTCTACGACAAGTTGCCGTATTTCATATTAATTAAAAGCGAGTTAGAGAATAAAATGAACCTAAAAGGGTTAAGTAGTTTTCTGACAAGTTGAGAGATTGTATATTTTTTAATATTATCCTTAATATAAAATAACAATAAATTACATAGTCCACAAAATGTCTTAGTAATATTTTCTGTTGAAAAAGGACTGTGAATGAGTGAGGGAATGATTATTCACATGTGAGAAATGAAAAACTTTGGGAGAGCTTTGAGAATAGTATAAAATTAGGTATGTAAACAATGCTATTCGAATGATAAATTGAAATTTGGTATTAAAAAGAAACTGAGTGAGTAGGTATAGGTCTTAACACCTCTTCTGTACAAAATAAAAAAAAGGTTTAGAACAGGTTTTAAAATTAAGTGGATAAGTTGGTGTGAGTTTAGTTATGTCATAACTAATCTTGTTACAACCGAGATTAAAATATTATTCCTCTGACATTCCAACAAAAACCCTACCTTATGGAAAACAATATTGAGTTTATTATTATTGATGACACTGACAAAAGTTGAATTAATATTTTCAGCATAATTATTATTCTACATTACATTCCAGTTTTAAAGAACGTTGTAGTTAAATAAATTAAGTAAGTTATTTTAAAAGACTTGCAATACAAATTATACAATATTAGTACCATCACATCAAGATCTGACACAACCAGCTCTTAAAACAGAAGCCTTACAGTCACATGAGACATAAGAAGAAGAAAAATACAACCCTAATAATGATTACAAGTTTATGTCAGAGGATAGATTGACATACAACTCGATTGTAACAATAAAAATGCTTTATTGATTGATCGTGGTGAAGACTAATGACACGCCCTAACAATAAAAGTAGACATCAAAATGTCTGAAGAAAAATAAATGCAAGCCAAGATAATTATTATATTTTTATCACCCGTATTCTGAATTCTTTAAACGTTATGTAATTTTAAACATCACACCTAAATACCTATAAATCCATTGTTTAATACTAATTTGAATCGTTCGTTCGTTCGTTCGTTTCAGCCGAAAGACGTCCACTGCTGGACAAAGGCCTCCCCCAAGGATTTCCACAAAGACCGGTCCTGCGCCGCTTGCATCCAGGTACTTCCCGCGACCTTTACCAGATCGTCGGTCCACCTAGTGGGACGGTTTGTCTCAAGACAAAAGTATTTGACCAGTGTGTGTTGCCAGTGATGGTGTATGGCTCTGAGACGTGGTCGCTTACTATGGGCCTCATAAGAAGGCTCAAGGTCACCCAAAGAGCGATGGAGCGTGCTATGCTCGGAGTTTCCCTGCGTGATCGAATCAGAAATGAGGAGATCCGTAGGAGAACCAGAGTGACTGACATAGCCCGCAGAATCGCTAAAATCAAGTGGCAGTGGGCGGGGCACATAGCTCGAAGAGCTGATGGCCGCTGGGGCAGGAAAGTTCTTGAGTGGCGACCACGAGCTGGAAGACGTAGCGTGGGCAGGCCTCCCACTAATTTGAATATTCATAATAATTTTTAGTGGAAATTGCATAAATCTTTTACTATCCTCATTATTTAGAAGAGTTCTAACAACTTACCTTGCGTTGTCTTGAAGATAGCTTAAGTATAAAGTGAGACAAATAAAACATGATTCAAATATCATCAACAACTTATTAACAATGTCTAAAACAGAAGATTAGGCCTTTGTTTCAGCCGTTTAATCCATTTGTCTTTATAGTTAGGCCAGAATAATATCTTACCTTAAATACAGCAAGAAAATGTAGTATAAAAATAATATTATCATGCAGTTCGAAGGAGGTATTTGTAAATTTCCTTGTAATTAAAAAGATAAGGTTAGTTTTCACACAAACAAACAAGCCATGCGATTATAAAAAGGTAAAGAAAACAAGCAAGAATGTTAGCAGATTCAGAAACTGGTTAGCAAAAAAACAATGTGTTATAGTAAAAATTTTACCCATCCAAGTCACAACAGTCTTGATCATGCGAACTTGTTTACAGCCTGTGACCTAATGTAATCCCGAAGAAGGGCACCATTCATACAAGTATTCAGTTTCTCAGAGTCCCTCCGTTTCAAAACATAAGAACGTGTAAGGGGAGCCCGGAATAATAATGAAGACATGCGTGAAAAGGAACCAAAACCCTTGCGACGGAACAGCTGCCACCAGGATCACAATGCACGGATTAATACACGAAAATCTAAATTACAATCACCATGCAATGCACATTCTTATTTATATAAAGCGTTATTCAAGCATGTTTTGAAATTCGGTGCAAGCAAAAACAAGCAAGCGATCGTTTGTTGCGACATACGCAGTTTACAATACGGTGCGCCGAAAGTTGCTGCTGATATGTGATCTCGAACGCCGGTTTCGCAAGGTTAGGATCTGTTGCGGTGTTAGTTAGCACGAAAGAAATAAAGCTTACCTTTCTAATTCTCTTCTTCATGATGCGCTCAGCGGCGTACACACTGTCGCCGAGCTCCATCTTGTGCATCCCCAGTTTGAAAGGTGTTTTGAAAAATCCAAATCCAAAAAAACACTGCAATCCAGTTACTGTGATCCAATTTTAGCACTGCATCCAAATTTTTGCGCACTGCAATCCGGTACACATTATCCGTCACACACTTTCAGAGCACTGTCAATGTTCAAAGTTGCCGCGCGAACGATCCTTTTCCGCGGCGCGCAGCAACACGTCCTGCCCTCTCAGACTCGCAGCCAAACTGAAGTAGGGGGAGGAAGTCCCTGCCCCGCGCGTCCCGCACGATTCACTCCGCCGAGCACCGACAGAGAGCGCTACTAGTTCGTACACACTCGTTCGATATCTGTAAACAAGTTTTATTTTGATCACTCAATACAGTATTTTCAGTTTCGAATTACGCCCTAAGTTATACGTCACGTGTTTATAGTGAGATTTGCATAATTAAACATACTTATTAATGGAGTCTCACGTATTATCACTATGTAAAATTATGTACATAAAGTACATAATGTACTTAAATTAAATACCTAAACACGTATGAATCCAATTATAAAACTAGGTACAACATCGCATAGCAACAGTTAAAATACTAGTGGTATCAATACAAGAAAAGTAATGTTGGAACTCAGTATTGGTATAGTAGGTATATTGCGTTGGTTCTGTAGTGAATGCGTCTCACTCGGGTCGACGCGGCGCTATTCCCCGCAGCGCGGTGGAGGCACACGCGCGACGTTGCCGCTCTGCGCCAGCTGCGAGAGAAAGACTGAGCGCTACCCTATTATTTACGCGCGACGTTGCCGCGCCGACCGGCCTACGTTGATTACGAGGACACCGCTTTTACGTTCGATCATCCGGCGCTATAATGCCGCGTTTATAGCTCCATTATCTATGCCGGTGTTTATTGTAATGAATTTCCACTAATTGTATTAAGTTTCTTACTAATTATAGATGCTGTTGAAGTAATTACCTGATGAAATCAGCTGATCGGTGAAGTGAACTAGATAATCCAATAACAATCACTCGTAAACATGGAAAGTTGGTTCCGATCACTGTATTTGATTAATTGTATGATTTCACTGAGACCGGCAGCGAAAGCGACCAGCCAACATAGCGCGTGTGAAGTAACTAAGGCATTTTCGGTCGTATCGAATCGTGTCGGCATTCGTGAAAGGTCGGTATTTTGGGCCCGGAGGGGCGCGGGAGACGGGGCGCGAGCGCGCGCGCGATTGGCCGCGGCCGGCAGGCGGCGGGCGCTGCGCGCGGGCAGCCAATGAGCGCGCGTGACGCGGCGCCCCGCCCGTTGACGAGTGTCGGCTGCGTGCTCGCTCTCGCTCTAGCAGGCCGACTCGGTCGATCTGAGCGTTGTTTTTTACGCAGCGCGGCTCACATAGAAAAATAAACGGACATTTTGGCTCACGTGAACAAAACGAGAAGGGTCGCCGGATCCGGGCGCGGGCGCGGCGGCTGGCGCATTTATTTATTTTGTGCGCTTTGTCGAGGGAGAGATATGGCGCGATAAATAGAGATACAGCTTGCGACGAGTCTCATGCGTCCAAGTCTGGCGAGGTTTTTATTATCAGACTGTCATGTATGATGTATGAGCGGATTTTGTAATGTATTCATGGACTTCGTCGAGTGGACAAAGTGGCTGGATGTTAAACGACTTATTTTGATGTCAAGATTTAGGTTTCTAACGGTTAGACGCTAGTATATTGATTCAATCATACTGAATTGTGAAGTGGCTCATGGGTTTTTACGTTTGATGCTTAATTATTCACGTTAATTTATGCATTTTGAAGACTAGGCGTAGGCACTTTAATTAAATGTTTGTATTGTAAAGTTTCGTACACCTATAATTTATCAGTCTCTGCTAATGCATTCTAGCAAACGTACGTAAATAGGGAATGCTCGTCACATAAAACGCGTGTAGATAGTCTTTTGTTTTCGTTAAACAATGCGTTAACCAACAGACCACAACCACAACACCATATTTATCAACCTAATAATAGGTCTTATTTCCAAAAATTTTGAGTTTCATAATGGCATAATAGCAAAAAAACCCTGACACTGTCTCATTCGAATTAGGAGAGCGGCGGGAAAACATGAACCCAATAAATCACCGACCAAAGAAATAAAACCCAGTGATTCTTTATCCTCGGACTTTCGTGATATCTGGAAAATATCCTGATATGTTCGGAATTTATTTAGTTCCAAACAGATGGGATTTACCCACAAACATTTGAGCATTGAAGGAAATTAGAACGGATATTATGATAACCGTCCGTACCACATTGCTTTCGTCGATCGATTCAATGCCTTTGGCTAAAAGCAAATGAGACATTTCAAAATTTGGAGACCAGGCCATGATTCCTAGTCGGGCGTGATTATAAGACTATACCCACCTCTCGTTCATCGAAGGCTGTATGGCCAAGATTTATCTGCCTAAAGAAGATCTGCCTACAGCTGAGTTGAGTTAGTTTCGGTTCAAAGCTGTCGCGGCAACATCGATTTAGTTAAACGCGAGAAAATCGTGGACATACGGATCGAACTCGGTTAAAAATAGAAAGCGCCGAAGTTAAAAAATCAAGTGATGTCGAGTGCGATCCACACTAGCTTTTTTCGAGTGTCGACGTCTTGCCAGCGCCCGCGCAGCATCGTCGTCTTGATTGCGCCCGCGCATCTTCGACACGCAGGCCGCTACCAATCGGGTAACATGGAAAACATTGGGGGAGGCCTATGTTCAGCAGTGGACGTCCTATGGCTGAGATGATAATGATGATCTTCGACACGGCGCTGCCAAGGTGGGCCTGCAGACACTGCGGCTAGAGGCTGCGGTTGACCACAGTGAAAAAGAAAAAGTCAAAGAAACCGCGGTGGCTTGCAGTTTGTGGTTGGAGTTTGCGGTCTACAGTCCATCTTGGACTTGTACCTTCAGTTTCGCCGCGACGCCAATGCTGAGCGGCTGCCGAATGCTGCATCTACGGCCCGCCTAGGGTTGCCAGGCGTCCGGCTTGGACATGTTTGGCTTTTTAGGGGCTTGTCCGGCCAAACATTGTCTTTTCCGGCCTGTCCGGCTTTTGTTAGGCTTTTTATGTGGCTGCCGCGCCAGTCGAAACTCGAGCCACAGAATAATGTTCATTTAAAAATGATAGTACCCACTCATGAGCTATGACGCTTATTTGCACCCCCCCCCGTGTCATGGTACATTAGCTATTAAAAAGGTATGTCCGGCTTTTGGGGTAAAATGTCCGGCCAAATGAAGCACAGAGTCCGGCTTTTGAGTTTTTGGACCTGGCAACCCTAGGCCCGCCATAATAACACGGATCGCTCTTGCAGTCATAGTCAACAATTTGAAGCAGCCATTGCTATGACGTGGAATGATTAGCGTGGGAGGAGGGAACTGCGCTGGAGGCTAGAGCAACCGACAGTTCGAGCAGTCAGTGTATTTCTGACGACTGCTTGACCCCACAATGAAATTTTCGTGCTGCTATCCGCCCGAAGCAGTCAGCAGCCTGAAGTTTTTGGAATGAACAACAACTGCAGCTCGAGTGGTTCCGTGACGAATATTGTAGTTTGTTAGGTATGCAGTCGCAGCTGAAGCTGTCGATACTAGTGGCATAAAGCTGCTCGTGGTGGGCCTACGCAGTGCTGGCGTCGCGTCCGCGCGGCGCAAACGCAACTCTTTTTCGGAAAAGTAATCTTTTTCGGACAAGTGATATGAGGGAGAGGGTTGCGTTTTTCGTCAAAAAAAAAAAAAAAAACAATCGGCGCCGCGGGCGCTGGCAATATGAGGACCCTCGAAAAATGCTACATGTGGTGATGGAGGCCCTGAAAAGCAACGAGGCAGGTGGCGAAGTGATTTGTAGAAGGAGGTTGCCAGGGATAAACAAATTCGGGCTTCGAAGTAAATGGTTGGGATTTCGAAGCTCGGCTTTGAATGGTTTTTTTGACAATGGAAGTCATCATTTGGGACTACTTTCAGAATTCATTCCTTGAGTAGAAGTAGGCTGTCCGAAAGTACGGGATATATTGAATTAGATAGAACGATGCAGAAGGCAGAGCTCTGAAATAGTAGCGGCAAAACCTGAGAAAGTTATAATATGCTTTTAGCTGGTATGTATCACTTGATTCGGCGTAATTAAAGAAATATTGAAATACAAAGCTAATTTAAGCAGCCAGCATCCCATTTTTAACACACCGCTTAGATCCGCTTAGCGAACAATAATATAATTTTTGATTAAACAAAAAAGAGCGGATACTTAAAGACGTGCAACGAAAAAAGTTAGTTTGTTGAGGCGAAAAAAAAGGATAAGAAGAGAAACGCGCAGAACTTTTTTATAACACGTTGCGCTTTGCGTTGACGTTTAAGAAATGGCTAATAATAATTTTCAGTTTGTTTTTGGATTATAATCTGCAGCTAATATTGGACGTGGGACTGGTAAAAAAGTCGTTACTCGGCGGATATTGCCGAGCTAAACCAACGGCCGAATTCCCCTCTAAATTAGAGTTTTTGCCCGCGAGGTGCGTTTGTCAAGAACTCAAGACAAGCCCGCGATCGTTATCTGAGACCCCAGTCCTTATGTCGTCGCGTACTGCCCAGTGCCCTCGACAGAATTAATGACTTAGAAAATTCTATATGACCAAAGCGTTTTTTAGCGGCGGCAAAAATTGAGAAATTGTATTTGAATGAAGTTATTAATGAACGTTCTTGGAGGTCCAATTCTGTTGCATTTTATTTTGTTGCTTTTATGTTAGGTTGTTTAGTTTTTTAGTAGCTCTACAAAATGAAAGAATGCAACTTTTATTAAATTGCATATTACGAGTATTACGTAGGGGCAGGCCTTCGTTTGAAGAAGGCAACAGATATTAGGAAATGTATACAGTGCTGCCTGTTTATCATGAAAGCTAGCCAGGTAAGCATTGTAATAGCTATGAAAACTACCTAAGCCCGGACTATAATCTAGCCTTATCCAGTCTTTACAATTTTATGGGAAGGTGAAGTCGATAAATGATGCGGGCTTGTCTAGAAGATGCCTATTTTCTTTTGCTTTGAAGGTTTCATGCTATCGCGTAAGTAATAGACGCACAGAAACCTTGTTTTTATGCCCGTCTAAATGATTCGTGAAAATTTTAGAGCATACTTCTGTTGTGAAGGGGCTATATAGGCTGTAACAGGTAAAGCAATGACATTTGTGCTCAGTCTTCAGTTCTGCTTAGCTAGTTCAGCCTAATATCGGAGCTGGTGACCCGGTGGTGGTGAGGATAGTTACTTTCCGCCTGTCCCGCCCGTCAAGGGAAATATCTCGTGTTTCTCGGGGCATTTGCATGGCGTCCTCACCGCTGGCGGCAACGATACTGACGCCCGTATTCACAAACGATGCTTGCTTAAGTAAAGCAGCAAATCGAACGCACAGCGTTGAATAGAGCTCTGTTATTGGTTCGTGTGTCACCCTGTTCGTCCACGCCTCAGATCATAGAAGGGAATCAGAGGTCCACGCGCACTGTGAGACCTCATGGTATTGTTTGTGAATACGGGCGTGAATATCATTGGTTGGAGGCGAAAAGTAAGGGCAATCCAGTATTCCAGTTGTACGGGATTCTGAATTACTGGATCCTGAAATTCGACTGTCGTGAGATTTTAAATTCAAACGGTTTTTTAGGGGACACTGCAAACGGGATTCGTGTGAATGTTATATTAATAAAACACGCATAATATTATTAAACGGAATCTTACAAAACACAGTTCCTGCAAAAAACGGTATGTTTCATTGGGAAAAAGTCCTAAGTATGTGATTTTCCCTCGATCTACTAATAGCGGAAAGAAAAACTCGCGGATGGTTTACGGCGAAAAGCGTCATCATCACTTCTCAGTGGTTTGGAACAGCCGCTTCCAGAAACACGATTCTGGCGGTTGCTATGAGGACTCATGAAGATAACGTTATAGTTGAAAATACCAACCGAATTGAGAACCTCCTCCTTTTGTTGAAGTCGGTTAAAAATATAGTGATAAAAATCTTTTTGAAGCGTTTAAAACGTAAAAAACAGAATTAAAAACGTTGTTGGTCTCTACCAACTCTTCGCGATTTTATGTCTGATTATAACAGGGATTCAGATATTGTGATTGTATGCACGAATTAACTTTTAAAACAGCATTGTAAAGTAAGATGGAAGATCTTTAACTTTCAGAGTGTAATTAATTACGTAGCTTGATTAAATATACTTAGCTTTAATTAACAGTTTTTACTATCCGACTGAAGCGCATAGAGCGCCACGCAGTGATTCTGCCAATATCTGCCGGGCTAGGATGCGCGCCGTGACAAAATCTTATCGTTGATTTTAGATGACAAACGTATGGGCTTATCGAGTAAAATCGATAAAATGGCGCGATAAAAGCTTGTCGTGGCGCGCACAGGTGTATTTTTTCTTTCTTATGTAGAGAGAGATGAAATGCCTGTCATGGTGGCCATAATCTGTTGAATTTCAAGGAATAAAGTTGACGATGAAAGACATAACATAACTGGCCATTGCCTTATTTCGGCTATTTTAAGGCCAAGCGATTTTAAAGCACCCAACGTATTTAGGAAGTATGCTCGAATAATTTACTGACGAAACTGCGGCGGGTAAACCAGTTTGGTGCGCCGGCGCAGCGAGGCTGGCGGTGTTCCGTGATATTTAAGAACATACCTACCTGGTAGTGTAAACTTACACCCGAACGCTAAAGGCTCCTCCGGTCGAGGCCAGGCAGCAAATGTCAACAAATCAATCCGATTCATATTTGATGAGATGTAAATATACTGTGATGACAGCCGGGTGTTATTTTTCTTCGACTCCGAGATGTTTAAAAAGAGACTGCTTATGGATGTCACTAAGGCCTTTGCCACATTAGATGGAAATGCTATCGTGGATCTTTTGTAAAGACCTAAGTTGCTGCAGAGCGACTGATCATACGCGTGTGCTCGTTTTAGTCAATTTTAAGCAATTACTGACTTGTAGCTGTAGGTATTGGCGGAAGATCCGCCCCGGCTTTTCGATAAGCGTGGCAAAGACTTTAAGTTATCGATTGACAGATTGTTCTGTTAATGAGGGGCAGTTAAAAAAAACTTAATAAAGACTTCTTGGTGGATGGGGAGAATTGATAGTTATTAGATTTCCAAAATCGCGGAGGCGTAGGAGGGACGGTAATGCCTAACACAACACTGCAGCGTAGGTAACTATGCGTAGTATGCGTACGCGCAGATGAGCACGTATTACTTGTTATATGCAAATCCCAATACTAGAGTATTGGACATGAAACTGCGTGAAACACAGTAAATCACTTGCGAGTGATGTGTACATAAGTACTCGAGGTACCACGCCCGTTATGCGCTTTTATAGGTAGGTATAGAGTTGTATTTTCAATTTGGAAGTTCGAATCCCAGACGGTATGACGGAAATGTGTGTTACATTTTGAAATATCTCTTTATTATGTAGTTGTTTACAGTTTAGTTGGGACATTCCAGGCTTGAATCATCAGTCAACAGGGACAATCAATGAGCGTCTGAAAAGAACTCATAAATGCATTCCGTCCTTCGGAGAGAAATGTATGCCTCCGCGGCGATCGTTTGAGTCATGGCAGACCCTTACCATCATATTGGTTGTGATCCCAGTTCTTACAACATACTACTATAAAAGAAGAAGATGGAGGACTGAAACTTGTACACCCGGTTTGTTCCGTACGGCCGTTTCTTCTGACGCATCTCTTAGTGCCTTAAATTATCTGTGATGCAGATTTCGGAACGCGTGCGGATTTGGTGATTTGTATACGAACGCCTCAGATTAGAGAGACCAAATCCGCACGAAAACCGCATGACAGGAAAAAGGCACTTAGTGAGTTTAAAATCATCAGATTATTAGTTCACTGATGAAAAGTATCCCGTAATGCACGTCACCGAGCCCACATTACCAGTTTACTTATTTAAATTCCGAATGAATAAGCATATTTGAAGGACCGACGCGGATGATCTCATCTTGGGCGTGGCATCGGCTTGCACTTTTCGAGAACTAAAACCAGTAGTATGACTGTTCATAACATTGATGTTGTTGGGGTCATTTAAGAGCGAAATTAAGATATTTCTTTGCGCTGATTCCATTATTTCTCAATATCATCAGATTCTTTTGAGATTACTTCATAGATTTTGTATCTCATAGGCTAATATTTTGCTACTAAAATGTTGGAAGTGCGCAATCCTTTGCTACGAGCTCTTCCTAGTGTTTTGCCAATGAATAGAGATTGTCCAGCTAGAAGATAGACATCCCTCGTGTCTGATCTGAAGGCTTTAGGTGTATTCAGAAATATTGTCGTCGGCTATTCTCTTTGACTGTGTACTTATTAAAGGATATGGGGATTTGGCAGAGCGCTTGATGCGGGTAATCCACTTTAGCGGATAATAATGTCCACCATTTAAATGGGTATAAAGACATTTTGTAAAACTATTTAGGTCTATTCGCGGGTATGTTAGAAATGTATCTAATGTTATGCAACAATGTAGTTTACAAGCATTGAAAAAGTAATTGGATAACCCTAGTAAATATGCTTTAAAACACGAAATACTTTTTTTTACGTAAAGAAAGTCGTGGTCATGGCAAGCCTTTTAAAAATAGCGGCTTATGCAATTTAACTCTTTTGTGTGTCAAATAATGACCAATATACAACATAACATAAAAGTCCAAGTCCATAAAAGAAAAGGTATCATCATCTGTAATTATCTACCGGCTAATCATAACACAATAGAACCGCCTTCGGAACCATAAATAAAATCTTTATGACCCATAAGACCCACAGCCCACCAGTTATTAACAAAAAATATGTGCTACAAAAACAAGAAACCTAAAAAAACAAGTGCCGGCATCGCATTGTAAAATACCTAATACTTGGGATTTCAATCACGGACGCAAAGGAAAAGGTTCGAACAATGAAACTGAAAAATACCCTTCTGACAAACACCTTTTCTTTAGACATTCACCTTTAAGCACAAAAGCGCTTGAAATTCCAGCGTTCAAAGCGTACAAGCTGTTTAAAGCTGATAAAAATTCTTGCAGCGCTATTTTGGTTGAAACGGGATACGAGACACCCGGAGCGAAATAGCCGAGGGTGTCTCATTGATCCCTGCATAACAAAGCTGCCGAGGGAAAAGAAGCTCTACTTTTCTGCTGTTTGGGTTGATATTGCTTTGTTGTTTCACTTCTTTGTAATATCTTTAGCTTACATAAAGGGGATACGAGATCGGACAAAATTGCGCTCGTAATGACGTCTCGACAATAGGTGTTCTGGGAATGGGACTGCTTTTTGCAATGTCTGTGCAAATTTGTAACCGACGGGGATCACCATGTGGGTTTTGAAATGTATTCACAGTGAAAGCAACAATTCCTTGAAATAAAGGTTTCGAAACAAAGTCATGGGAAAGTAATGTTCTAATTAAAGCTTAACAAGACAGGAGAAAACTAATTTTATCAAACTAAAAGTGTGAGCGAAGAGAATATTCCTTTTAATTATGTTCCAGAGGAAATAATTTGTTCGTACAACATTTGTAAACTCCTTCGGTGTTTAAGGAACTTATTAAAAGTCTTTGAAAAACTACTTTCTATCATTCTTTCCAAACTTTTTCCGAATGGTGCACGTACAGTTCCTTTAAAAGTTAGTGTTGATGTATGTAAGTTACAAATACCAATAACTCGGTATCTGTTAGTTAGCTTTTGAAATAGCAGTTACAAGAGGACAGTCCCAGTCCCAGCAACAGCATTAATCAAATAACAACTGTCAATAAAACCCTAGAGCACGACTCTACATTAGAAATGCTGGGATTCGTATTATTCTCTGGAGGTATTTAAGAATGAGACGAACCTTAGAATCGGTAGTGAAGAGCCGCGTGAGTTGAATTTTTATGACTCTTGAATCGTAATCGATGACGCCAGTAACCGTGCAGGTATCAAAATGGCACTGGGGAAGAGAAAAAGAAATTGGAGTTATGGCAGAAATTATTACATTATACGGTCTTTGGAACTCTACAGCCAAGTACTTCATCTATCATTCATCAAGATGATAAGATATGAATGATAGATTCAAACAAAGAAGAGATGAGCATGGCTGCATGGGTATAAATGGAGGAAGTATAAAAGTGGCGGTTATCTAAAAACGAAGAAGAAATTGTTAGAAAAGTAACCTAGAGTACCTACCTCCCCACCTTCTTGTAAAATTTATTGATAAGAAGAGATTACGACTGAAACAATGACATATCATATAAAAACATCTTGGGACTGAAAAAGAAATTACGACTGTAGAAGAAACCACGATAAGACAATCTGCTGCAGATTCCCACTATGGATAATGGATTTTGTTATTGCTAGAGATGCTGATGTTAGAAATAACAGTTTGCGAACTTCTTTCAAAAGGCCTATCTGATGTAAAACATAACGTTTCAGTAGATACGAACCCAGCCTTAGACACTCAGCAGGTTTCCTCTTCAAGTTAAAGAAGTTGTCGTTGCTCCAGTTGGTTACGTGTTTTCTGTTGATTTACGTATTGTTCTTGGAGTTCTGTTGATAATATTTTCACGAAATTAACCTGTATTCTCTATTTATTCCGTATTTTAGATGAATTAAAATACCAACTGACAAATTGTAACAAATCTGTTGCATTTAATGACAATAGTTGCCATTGGTCAATTTTGTTTTTCATTTACCAAATGAAATAAAAGAGCATTTAATTGTATGATATAAAAAGAAGTTTCTATTAAGTTCGCAGTTTATCGAAGTTTTGTTAAGTTTTGTTTGTTTATTATTTTACTCGGGTGTCTTACTTATATTTTATAAAGTAACTCACTTATGGCAAGAAGTTGCTGGTTGCAAAGCGATAAACGAAGATAGGCTTGGTGGAATTGATTAGAGAAGGTTTTTTCCTAGCATTCCATTGACGTGATTATGTAGAATTGTAGAAAATACAAAATAGAACTACGAGTATTGTCCAGATTCAGAAACATTCGCCAGACTTTATTATAAGTCAGGAGCGCGGGGTGTATGAACGGAAAACGGACGAATGCTAGAGGCAATCGCTGATAGTGATATCCCGCGTTTCCCATCGAGGGTTCCATCAGCAGCCTCCGGTTGTTAGTGGGTAGATCCTGCCCTTTTGGTAGGTAGAGTTATGCCCGTTTTCACCATCAATCCCTAATTTTTAAGTGACCCCTATGGGAACATGTAACAGGAATTTTGTTTTCATGGGGGTCACTTAAAAATTAGGGATTGATGGTGAAAACGGGTATTAGAGTCCCATATAATCCCATTAGTTAGTTGAAAGGTTTTCTGATGGTAAAAAGGAGTTTAGTAGATTATTTGGAGACCGGTGTATTATTCTACCGGTTGAAAAAAAGGCTTACCCTTTTTCAAGTAATTTCCAAAAACAGTGCTACAGCCTGTTTTTCCCAATGAATGCTGTACTACTTCCTTTTAAAAGTTTTGCCTTAGATGGAAAGACACTGTGCGGGCGGGAGGCAGTGGTTGTAAGGCACCGCTCCCGTGCCCGGGATATGCGGTCAGGAAGGGAACTAACTCCCTAGTGAGCCTAGAGTCCCTATTCCTTAAGACACTAAGTCCCTAGAGCCCTAGCCCTACCTAACAATAGATACTTAGACATAATAAGGTTTGATAGGAAGGAAGCTGTGCCCAGGTCGCCCAGGGCAGCAGCGTTAGGATGGCAGGTAGGCGGCGGGGTCCCGCTGCCAGCCCGGCAGACTCACCGGACTGATCATAGCGACGGCTAAGGGTGTCTTGGCCGCAGCGGGGGGAAATGAGACACAACGACGGACGGTTGATATCTGATTTATTCCTGTTTCTTATTGCTATTTATACATGATTTACTTGGTATACACAATTATAGGTTTATGCTAGTGTGCCGTCGGTGTAGAGTGCCGACGGTGCACGTTGAGGGTTCATGGGTCGCCCGGCGGTCGATGCTGACGGTGCAGCAGGATGTACGATCGTGCTCGTACATATTGGCATCTCGCAGAAGAAGAAGGCGCGGAGGATGCTGCACGTGGTTGCCCTGCTGCTCGATGACCGTAGACCTTGGCTGCCGGTGACTCCATGTGCGGCTGATGGCCCAGGTGGTGGACCTCTGGTTGGCTGTCCACTTGGTGTCCACCTGGCTGGTTGGTTGACCAGGCAGCTCGCGGGCCTGGCTCCTGGTGAGGCCAGGATGCTCGCGGGCCTGACGCTGGTGTGGCCTGGTACTGGTGTGGCCGTGGCTGCTGATGTGGCCTGGCACTGGTGTGGCCGAGGCTGCTGATGAGGCCTGGCACTGGTGTGGCCAAGGCTGCTGATGTAGCCTGACGCCGGTGTGGTCAGGCTGCGTGTGTGGCCTGGCAGGTGTTGCCAAGGCCGCTGGTATGGCCTGGCTGCTGTTGTGGTCAGGCTGCTGGTATGGCCTGGCTGCTGTTGTGGGGCTGCATGACCTGGCTGCTGTGTGTCCAGGCTGCAGACTCCTGGCTGCTTGTTGTCTAGAGTGCAGTGTCCTGGCTGCTTGGTGTCCAGTCTGCAGCCCCCTTGGTTGTCCAGGCTCCTTGATGTTCTGGCTGTCGTCCTCTTGTTTGTTTGCCTTCTTGGCTTGTGTTGACTGAACAGCATATGCGACTTCTCGGTTACCGGTGAGACCCACTTCCGGGAGGCCGATAACTGATCCGCTGCTGTCAGATTGTTGCTGTTCTGATGATGCTGGTCAGTGCTGCAGTGGAGATGCTGATGCTCCGACTGTAGCTGCTGCTGTTGTGGGGCTGCATGACCCGGCTGCTGTGTGTCCAGGCTGCAGTCTCCTGGCTGCTTGTTGTCCAGGTTGCAGTCCCCTTGGTTATCGATGATGATGGTTGGTAGTTGATGGTAGTCGATGTTACTTGATAATTGTAGTTGTCGTTGCTTGATGATAGGATAGGATAGGTGTTGGTGTAGAAGGTATTAATAATTTGATATTTGAGGACAACAGAACTGATAAATGTTTTTGATAAGGCTAGCGGAGTTGAGTTGAATATACGCTGCCTGATGTTATGTTATGATGTTATAATTTCCCCCACCCAATTTTGCTAACTACACTGCCTATGATTAAGTTGACCTACTTTGAAACGTAATAAAATGTTTGTTACTTGATAATGTCATTGACTGCAAAATGCTCACTTTTGCAGAATGTTGAAACTGTGCGAGAATCGCTGATGCTAAGAAATGCGCTTGCAATGTAGCAAAGTATGATAATGTAAAAAATGATGTTTTTGTGGCAATGCACAAGCCACAATGTTAATGATAAATGATAATGTTTAGTGATACCGCACGGGCCACAATGTTAATGTTATATGTTTGTTTGTGAGTAGCACCGTACGGGTCACAATGTTTAGTTGTAGCCTCTTGCTTAGGTACTACAACTTGATAAAATGATAATGTTAAGATCAGTAGCGTCTTGCTTACTACTTTGTTGATCTTGTTTGCTTGTTTTGTAGCGTCTTGATTGCTACTTGTTTGATAATAAGTTATGTAGACTCTTGATTGCTACATAACCTTGATAATGATAAAGTTGATAGCTTTCTTGGTTGCTACCATTTGATGATTTGATAATGATGATGTTAATACCGCGCTCAGTGAAAATGTTAATTTACGAGTTGGTCAGTTTTGCTACATTGCTTGCGAAGTGTTATGAATGAATGATATTACGTAACAAATAATAATGTTACTGAAATAAATTGATATTCCCGATTGATATGGGAAGACCAGTGTACGGTCGATGTCTTGATAATGCTAAATGTTGTAACAAATGTTTGAGCAGTCGGGATTTGGAGTGGTTGTAAGGCACCCCTTCCCGACGCCAAGTAAATAAACTGATAAGACCGACTGTAGGGTCCTGAAGGTTACTGATGATAATGATCCGGCTCGAAGATGTACGGGCGGGATGCAGTGGTTGTAAGGCACCGCTCCCGTGCCCGGCTGATGAACTATCCGGCTCGAAGATGTACGGGCGGGAGGCAGTGGTTGTAAGGCACCGCTCCCGTGCCCGGGATATGCGGTCAGGAAGGGAACTAACTCCCTAGTGAGCCTAGAGTCCCTATTCCCTAAGACACTAAGTCCCTAGAGCCCTAGCCCTGCCTAACAATACATACTTAGACATAATAAGGGTGTGAGAGGAAGGATGCCCAGGTCGCCCAGGGCAGCAGCGTTAGGACGGCAGGTAGGCGGCGGGGACCCGCTGCCAGCCCGGCAGACTCACCGGACTGATCATAGCGACGGCTAAGGGTGTCTTGGCCGCAGCGGGGGGAAATGAGACACAACGACGGACGGTTGATATCTGATTTATTCCTGTTTCTTATTGCTATTTATACATGATTTACTTGGTATACACAATTATAGGTTTATGCTAGTGTGCCGTCGGTGTAGAGTGCCGACGGTGCACGTTGAGGGTTCATGGGTCGCCCGGCGGTCGATGCTGACGGTGCAGCAGGATGTACGATCGTGCTCGTACAGACACATTATTTACAAACTAAAGTGTTTTCTTAAAAGAACAAGCAAACATTTCATTAAAACCTTCACAAAACCCTTTCGAGTCCCGGAATTTGTGCAGATAAATATTCAAGTCCGCGTCCGTTTTTAATAACATTACTCTCGGGGGTGAATGGCGGGGTGTAGGGGGAAAGGGTGGAAGGGGGTGAAAGGGCGAAGGGCGTAGGGAGCGGAAATTGAAAACCCAGGGCTTCATAAATCCACCCTCGTTATCGGTGGAACACTCGCACTCGTATGGGCTCAATGAAGTGTGCGTCTGATTCATGACCAGTGAGTTTTGCTGTCACATTGTTGGCGCAACTAATTGGATTCGGATTTTTATCGAGTCGATTTCCGTAGCAGTCGGCCGTGATGAGAGATAAGGTATCTTTGATATTACCAATAACATATGCCTTTTTGTGAAGGTATGTGGCAAGTGTATACACACTTGAAACCCAAGGTTTTGTGTTAAAAAAATCCCACCTTTAAAATATGTTACTAAAAAGTATTTATCAACCTTTAAGCTATTACATATAATTCCAATTTCCAAACAGGTAACACATTTACAATATAGGTAGGTACTTACCAAATATTTATTAAAAAGTGATTCATCATCATCATCATCATCATTTTTGCCATACCTAAGACGTCATCTGCTGAACACTGGCCAAGTGTTTATGTACTTAATACCTACTATTTTAATTAGGCATATTCTTTTACATTTTCCATACTCTGACCTGTTTTAATAGTGCAATTATTTTCCTTATTATAAATTAAGTTCAGTATTATAAAAACTTAAGTCGCTAGGCGGACAAAAAACACAAAATGGATCTACTGATGAAAAATTTCCCAATCATTTCGACCATCGTTTGCCTATTTAATCAAAAAAGGTAATTATTAATTTATCCATACAAGGTACAAAATTAAAAAGAAAAATTAAGTCAAATTGGCTGGAAAATTGCCTTAGAACTAGTCGGGCGACTTTTATAATTAAATATTATATTGAACATAAAATGGGAATGACTATACTTACTTATGAACATGTTGTGGCACTTAACAAGGGCCAGGCAGTGTACTAAAAAAAGTACTACCTACCTACTTTGAGGAGACTTTCATCTCATTTGGTTTGTCATTAAAATCTATTGCTATCGGCGAAAGACTTCTAGTTACGAATCATTAGAAGATTAAACCTTTACAACATTGAGAAACGAACAAAAATACTTAATAACCTACTTATTTCCGAGGATAATATTTAGTAGGCAATTGATTATTATTTCCGTTGCTGAATTTCATGATCTCTCCCATTGTGTAGCAGTTCTTATTGCAAGAAAAATGAAAAATAGAGTTTTATCAGTCTGAATAAAGAAAACGAACTTTTATTACGCTGAAAACCAGCGTCAGGGCACGTGGCTCGATTAATGCTGAGCGGGCGCCTTTTTGGCACAAAAATATGCGTGTATGTATAGTTTTAAGTCCCTTTGTTCTGTTTTTTATTTTCTTTAAGTATCAAATAAAGTTTTTCTTATTCTTATTTAACTATAGATTAATGGTTGCTGATATTTTTTTTACCTCCATCAATATTTTTTGTAATAATTATCTCTATATTGATCAAACATCTATTATAATTTGTAATTTACTCGTATCTATTTTTGAATTCGACTTATTTACTTAGGCAGGTATTTACTCGAAAAGAAAACAATGCAGTTTTAGGAGAGGGAAAGTAAGGAAAAGGTCAAAATCTAGTAGAAGTAATTGAAAATTACAACAAGCTCTAGATTTTTTTATATTCATATTCATCATCATCATCATCATCTCAGCCATAGGACGTCCACTGCTGAACATAGGCCTCCCCTAATGCTTTCCATGTTGGTTGGTAGCGGCCTGCGTCCAGCGCTTTCCTGCTACCTTTATGATGTAGTCGGTCCATATTCATGCTTGTAATAATTCTACAATTTGAGTCTAATAAACCTGCTTCCTTTGTGTACTCGTAACTCGGCATCTATGGCAATCGCTTTGATGCACATCCATTGCCGTGCCGTTACAAATTACTGTGACAAATGTCTGCATGAGCCAGGGATGAATGTTGACAGACTGTCATATTGGAAGCGATGCAGATGTTAATGTAAAGCAGTTAGGAATGCACTTATGCGACTCGCAGGTCGCCTTTGTATTTTTACATAAATGGCAATGTTCTTTATGTGCGACACTATGATAATCAGTATCACAATCTAATGATGAAGTCACAGTCATGACGTCACTGGGAGACAATAGTTACACAAACTAAGTAAATAAAACATTGACTTGTAGTAAGAAAAAAGAAAGTTTTTTTGCAAAATATTTATTTTATGACACAAAAATTACATATTGAAATCGAAGAGAAAAAATTTGGTTTACAATACATGGTAAAGGATTACCTTTGAAAGCGAATTGGTTATAAACGGTTCAGTTGTGGTGGCTTAGCGTCGTCAGTAACAGTCCATTCTTCCGCCTCTACAGCTGTTGTAACCGCTGTAGCCATGGGCACGGCAGCACTCGTCCTTTTCAGCGTCGATGCGGTCGCAGACCTGATCACAGGGCCCCACACGGACGGCGTCAGTCACGATCACCATGGCGAAGGCAATCAGCAGGAGCACAAAGGTAGTCTTGAACACGGCCATTGTCCCTTCAGTTCAGTAGAAACGGTTCTGTAGAGATGAGAAGTTGATCTGTGAAGACAACGGCTCACGCTTCCCTATTTATACGAGCATACGAGGATAATCGCAGACCGGTTGTCTTTGTACAGCCTGAACTATAATGTATGCCTCTATTATATCGATTTTCCTGTTTTTTACCTTGAAGTTATTGTAACGTTAGGTAATACCTAGAAAATTTACGAACAATTTTCATTTTCATGCCTTTGTCATCCCAATTTGGGGTGCTTGTCGAGGAAAGAGAGCCAAGTACGGTTTGTACTAATCAAATCCATTTTACTCTAAAAACTTTGTTGTTCCACTTGGACTCACAATACGATGTTTTTCTTTTAAGGACTGGCAATTTAGCAATATCTTTTTTGATTGAAGCTTGAAAGAAACTATAAATATAGATTAAATTTAATTACCACGTTTTAATTACGAATTAATTAAGAATTAGATCACGCGATGTTCGATTAAAACAACTGAAATCTACTAACCAAGCAGCAGTTAGAGGTAGTTTACTGTACAGTTTTTTTAAACATTTGATCCTAATAATTGTAATTACCGTGCGGCATTTAAATAAACTTGGCAATTTTTTAACCGTGCCACTGATAGGCGATAACAATGTATCTGATATTTTCCTTATATTATGGGCATATTTTAAATGTTTACCTTGTATAACAAGTGCAGCTATGTTATTGATGTCACATTATCCTTATTTCTAGTCTGCTGTCAGATTTCCCTATTAGTCAGCATTATGCGTGTTAACAACTTCAATAACCATTTTACGGCTTGAATATAAATTTTCCCTCAGAGATAATGCAACTGCCGCGCGGGTAAGACGCTCATACTTTGATTAAATTTTTTTAATATTTATTGGTCTTTGAAAAAATAACTTGAAGAAAGTTAGGCGCGAACCTCACGGTTTTACTTTTGTTTATTTATTGTTTGTTTTTATGATTACTTTTTACGGGTTCATAAAATGATTGTTTGTATGTAAAAAGTTAAGGTTTTCTTCTAGCTTTTTTGTTTATATTGCGTAAATTCTTAAATATGTGTTATTTGCTTGTAACATTAGGATTTAAACAATTGAATTATCCAGATTTAATTTTCATTTTAATTAATATGATATTTTTTAATCTTGATTAATCAATTTTTTTATTGTAAGCTGTGTAATTAAAATTTTGGACGAATATTTGACCACCGTATTGTTAACAATACCTACTTAAATTTCTAAATTATTTTAAAAATAAATAATCATTAACAAAAATATCTAAACAATAAATAAATAACTTTTTATGTAATTTTAAACAAAAAATGCACATTCTCAAACACAATAACGTATCGACCGACCGCATCACGTTCACATCCGTATACCTATTATGTCAAGTGTTTCCTCACTCTACTAGACGAGGTCATTCTTATCATATCATTTTAATATCATCAAAATGCATTTATACGTCGACTATTTTGAAATACAAGGAAGTCGACTTGTGGTTTCGGCCTAATGTAACATTTTTGTCAGTCAAACTATATTCTGATTGTTATTTTGTTTTACTACACAAGCCAGTTTTGTTTGATTTCTAGGTAACATCTTTATTTACGACTGGCTTTTGCCGGCGGCTTCACCCGCGTGAAATTTTGTGTCACAGATCGGCATAAATTATAGCCTATATGTTAATTTGGATTACAAACAATAATACTGTGAAGTTTCAACAAAATCCGTTCAGTAGTTTTTGTGTGAAAGAGTAACAAACATCCAGACATCCAGACATCCAAACTTTCGCATTTATAATATTATAGTAAGAAATAATATTAGTAAGATAGTAGGATAAACAGGAAATTTTATAACCAACACAAACTTAACTCTAAACAAAAAAAATATAGACATGTTTATTACTCAAGAATAAAAGTGTGTCCGCGAGGCAAAGAGGCGAGGATGTTAGCTGCATTTCTAGGTCATGTTAACCATTTAACTCCATCGTTCATTTATTTTCAACCTCTATCATTTATCGTCTGTAACAGAGTATCTAATTTCATTGCCCATTCTCCTTTGCGTTATGAAACGGTGCAATAGTCGCTTTATCACATATAGCCTTCGCAAAACAAAGCGGATGGCGCAAACCCGCCATTGTTGCAGATAGGCATTTCATATTGATGCCAGCTATTAAAGTCTAGCGTTTAACTCAGTTATTGTCTGAGGTATAAGAGCGGCACGGGAGGGGTGACATTGACATATTATGAGGTGACAGAGCATACAAATCTGAAGTCTCGCTGATGTTTGACGGCACAAAAACACTCTCTAGTGCAGCTCCGATACCTCAGGCACACTGGCCTGTAGATGTGGCAATGACATCTTTCAATAGACTGTAAATAAAGACAATAACCATCTGTTACAACTATGAACTACAAACGTCAGTGTCACTCACGACGGTAATTCATTCAGTGTGTGTATGTAATTTATTGAATGCGTCCGTTGCATTATTGAACACGGAATCTCATTATTGTATCATGTGAGTGATGAAACACTTTCTTCAAAGCATAGGACAATAAGAGCCTATGTCTAGGGAAATATTACCCATAAAACAGTAGTTGATAGTTTATTGCCGAATAAATTATACAGATATCAACTACCTAGTATAATCGTATATCTACTGTGTTATCATTAAAGTATAACTACTAAATTAGTTAATATATTGGCTACATTTGTAACAGAAATATAGATTTGTATTTTATGTAGAGCGGCAATATCAATGCGTGCATGCAAGAACGAACAATCATTGGGGCAATTTAATAGTTGATTTATGGTCAACTTCCGCAGTTGTCGTTTTGACTGCGACAGCCTTGATTGCGCCCCACCTGGGCGTTCGCCCGCGGCAGGCAAAGGGTTAACAGGGATGACTGGTGTCACGACACGAACACGGTTTTCCTGTGACAGTGGAATTGTGTAATTATCATTACAATATTATAATAATGGTGTATGGAAATGAGAAGTTATGTTTTGTTTGTTAATTTTGTTATTTTATTAATAAAATTGTAATATTTGTAATTATGTATGAATTACTATCTTTCCGCCCGCGGCTTCGCCCGCGTGGAATTTTGTCTGTCACAGAAAAACTTTATCGCGCGTCCCTGTTTCAAAAACCGGGATAAAAACTATCCTATGTCCTTCCCGGGACTCGAACTATCTCTATGCCAAATTTCATCAAAGTCAGTTCAGTGGTTTAGGCGTGAAAGCAAGACAGACAGACAATACTTTCGCATTTATAATATTAGTATAGATTAATTGATATGATTAAACAATTTTTTTTCATAAGACATAAGATAAAAAATAAATAACACACACAAGATATAAAATAAATTATGTTTTGAGCCTAATAAGGAATAAATATGTAAATGCAATACTTTGTATTTGAAAAATATATTTCCTTATAACATAAAGTACTTGTTATGTACTTACATAAAATTAACAAGTGTTTACATACAAGACAATAATCTTATTTTCCTTAGCAACGAAGATTACCTTCGTGTTGGTGACACATCTCATAGATTCATAATGTAGTGCCTGATTCTGAGTTTTCTCAGTGAATAGTTAAAATAGGTCTGCTTTGTTAATGAAAAAATATTCATAAATATACAGGGTGTTTGGCGCATCGTGTGCCAAAATGATTTGGCGGATAGAATGGGTCATTTCCCATATTTTCAGCCCCCATAACACGTTCCATACCAGGCGGCTACTTTTAAATTATTTTTTTTAGTAATTTCACCAAAATACCCAAATCGCATCATTTAATTTCGATTTCAAAAAAAACTACTAGGCGCAGCCCTAAAGTAAATATTTTGTTTTGACGTGCATTAATGTAGGGTTGCATCAAATCTAAATTTATTGGCAAATATCATCTAGTTTTTTTTAAATTCAGCTTTGAAGTTTTCCGAAAAGTTAAAAATGGACTGAACATTTAAGTTTACAAGGGTATAATTTTTTTTTTTAAAGAGATAGCGATCTTCGGATTTTATCAAAACTTCTCTAGTCTATCCTCATTCAAACGGTATACTAATCTTGTTTAAATAATAACAACAACTTCACAAATTCCTTAAATTAGTGCATTGACTCTATTCGAACTGATTTGCGAAATTTGTGTTTATAGCTCCTTTTTGTGTGAATAGCACGTAGAACACCTAACAGGTAAAAAATATTTATCTTATGCAATGTAAAAACCTTTTCCCTATCGTTTTTCAAATGTGGATTTCTTGAAATTAAAGACGAAAATAATTATTTTGATCGTTTATTAATTATTACAAATTTTGTTCAAAATGTCCGCCTCGGCAACGTATACACTCAAGACATCTTCTTCTAATTTCGACTGTTGTCGTATGCAGCCACATTTCTCTTTTTATTACTAATAAGGCGTTTTCTATTCGTTGTAGTTTTTCTATTGTTTGAATCCGTTACGTACACCAGTTCTTTAGCTTGTCCCCAGACGTAAAAATCGAACGGAGTTAGGTCTGAGGAACGTGTAGGCCACTGTATAGGGCCATCTCTTCCAATCCACGAGTAGAAAACGCCTTTGTAGTAATAAAAAGAGAAAATTAGAAGAAGATGTCGTGAGTGTATACGTTGCCGAGGCCATTTTGAACAAAATTTGTAATAATTAATAAACGATCAAAATAATTATTTTCGTCTTTAAATTCAAGAAATCCACATTGAAAAACGATTGGGAAAAGGTTTTTACATTGCATAAGATAAATAATTTTTACCTGTAGGTGTTAAACGTGCTATTCACACATAAAGGGGCTATAAACACAAATTTCGCAAATCAGTCCGAGTAGAGTCAATGCACTAATTTAAGTAATTTGTGAAGTTGTTGTTATTATTTAAACAAGATTAGTATACCGTTTGAATGAGGATAGACTAGAGAAGTTTTGATAAAATCCGAAGATCGCTATCTCTTTTAAAAAAGAAAATTATACCCATGTAAACTTAAATGTTCAGTCCATTTTTAACTTTTCGGAAAACTTCAAAGCTGAATTTTAAAAAAACTAGATGATATTTGCCAGTAAATTTAGATTTGATGCAACCCTAAATTAATGCACGTCAAAACAAAATATTTACTTTAGGGCTGCGTCTAGTAGTTTTTTTTTTTAATCGAAATTAAATGATGCGATTTGGGTATTTTGGTGAAATTACTAAAAAAATTAATTTAAAAGTAGCCGCCTGGCATGGAACGTGTTATGGGGGCTGAAAATATAGGAAATGACCCATTCTATCCGCCAAATCATTTTGGCACACGATGCGCCAAACACCCTGTATAATGCCTATAAATAAGTAAATTTAATTCTATATTTACTTTACGTTTGTTAAAGATTTATTCGTAAATTATTAACTAAACAAAAAAAAAGTTAGATTCTATAAGGAACTTAAATTAATAAATACATACAATCCTTTCATATTTACATAAACTCATCTCTCTTAAAAACTTGTATAAAAGTAATATACAACAATGATATTTCTTCACTGTATTGTTTTTAAACAAGTTAATTGCCACTTGTTAGTTCTTTTAGTTAAACAACGCGAAAGCAATTCGAAACTACAAGGAAAAGAAAAACAAACCGCGAGATTTCGATCGCTACAGAATTGGGCCCTTTCGTAGAGCCGTGGCCGCGACGCGCCGTTGGAGCGTGACAGAACACGATTTTGTGATATTAAACTCGATTCACCGACTAGACTAGAGCTGGCGAGTTTTTATCGAGGAAATGTGGACACAGGAAAGATCCAATACACATGAAATTTTCACTGGGAGATCTTTTAAGCTATTCGGGATCTTTTTAGTAACCACTTTGCACTCTTTGGTACCTATATCAAACTCAATTTTGGCATTTTGTGAGTTGGATCCTTTTTGCGTAACTGCGTCCATATTACAGTCGACAGCACATCGGACTGTAGAGTTTTATTATTGTTAAATAAATAGTACCTCATTTACTAGCAGTTCATTGTTGGGCATAATACGAGTGTGTAAACTTCAAATCGCCAAAATTTGTATTTTTTTTACGAAAAACTTGGTCATTTTTTGCCCTTTTTACCCGACTGCGCCAGAAGGAGGTTTGGATATGTTTTTTGCGGCTTTTCTTTAAATAGGCATTTAATTAGATTAACCATTTTCAAACGTTTACAGTGAGAGGCAGAACGAGTAAGTACCTATGTATAAGATTTTCTTCATCTGTCAATTGTATGTAGATACGGAACCCTTAAAATGTTGTACAATATCCTAAGAATATGGGATTTTAAAACGCTATAATGTAATAATGGTTTCCAAGGACGTATTCTAATCGTAAGTACGCATACATTTACATAATTTGAACATAAATGGGCATGTCATAATAAATTAGTAATTTATTCAAGTAAAACTAGAAACTATCATAATACGATGTTGTTTATTACTAAAGGATTAATATTATAATGTTTATGTAATATGTCTCTATTATAATTGTCACGACCTATGTCAATATAGTTATGCTAGCATCTGATTAAGTAGATACGTATGTATACAGATTACTGCACATTACTCTATTTTTTTTTGCAAAATCGCCTCTATCCTTTTGTAGCTGTCGCAATTCACGAAAGCGAATGAGCTTTACATGTGTGGTCGCTACTGTTGGTTTTCAAAAGTTTTGATAGACATTACACATTATTATCGTTATGTGCATATCATATGTACACGTACACACAAGTAAACCTCACTCGCCTTCGTGAGTTGCAATAACTATACAACATTGATCCCATGATATGCTGTTGCCCCCTTCTTGATATGCTGTTGTCTATACCTACCTACAGATTACGGTACGTCAAGGTAAAACCATGGCATCTTCGTTCGTTCGTTTCAGCCAAATGACATCCACTGCTGACTGCTGGACAAAGGCTGGCCTCCCCCAAGGATTTCCATAACGACCGGTCCTGCGCTGACCGCATCCAGGCTCTTCCCGCGACCTTCACTAGATCGTCGGTCCACCTAGTGGAGGGCCTGCCCACACTTTCCACCCTCATACTTTTTTGTAATAAGGGTTACTTTTCAATAAAATACTATCTGTAGTTGGATGTGCTCTCGTTTCTGCCTTTAGTTAGTTAGACGAACGTGCACATAAATAAAGCTTTTCAATTAATTACTTCACAGCAAGTCAATTTACGACTTCATGTAAGTATTATTTTAACAATAAAAGATATTTCTTGCAATAAAATGTTGTAACTTTATTCGCATCCATTTTATTGCCTACAATTCACTACGCGGTTATTTCGAATTGCATTTGGAGGCAGACTTTTGCACATTAATTAGGTACTTATTAATTGAATTGATTTCAGTAATCTTTGAAATTGTATTGAATTTAATTCTACTTATTAGATTTTTATTTATTAACTTTCAGAATTATTTTACAAGTATTATATTTTATTAGTAAATCGCTATTAAATTATTGTTACGTTATCTTTCGTTTGTATTCCCCGATGCGACATGTTGCATTTTAGAGAGGCTTGTCGAAATAAATCCTTGTAGAATTATGTCAATTTATTTGGGAAAGTCGATTTGCTACAATTTTTAAACACTAATGTCTAGTGTTTGAAACACGTTAGGGTGATTTTTTGTCGCCGTGACAGTATATCTGTCTCTTTTACACCTTATTTATAGAGAAAAATTCGGTGACAAAAGTCACCCGTGTGCGTCTAGGTCTAGGCTAACTTGTGATAAAGTTTTTGCAACTCACGAAGGCGAGTGAGTTTTACTAGTGTTTGTACGTGTACATGCACATAACGATAGTGTTAGTGTAATGTCTATCAAAACTTTTGAAAAACGAGCAGTAGCGAGCCACCACACATGTAAAGCTCACTCGCCTTCGTGAATTGCAACAACTAGGTATACAGGATTTGACTTTTCCCAGAAAAAGCTATAGATTTTATAAGTTAATAATATAGAGTCGACAAAAATTGACGACACTGATTGCAGCTGATGCAGGCGACCACGGATCGTCCGGTGAGTAAGCCAGGTTGCGGTCACATAAATCATCAATCACGTTTTCCCGTTCGTTAAAAAGTTCCAAAAGTAGGTACGACAACGAAGATTATGGCTACCTGGCGTATGTTTAACTAGCGTGAGTTAATTTACTACGAATATACTTAACCTAGTTTATTTGACATCGTGTAGTTTAGTTCGAAGCCTTAGGATGAATAGGGCTCTCTTTGTTCAGTAAACTGTGTTAGTGTGTTAACCTCTGCAACATCAGTGTAACCATGATTTTCAGCTGGAATCCCATGAAAATCTAACCAGTGAAAGTTAAATTGTTCCTGGGGATAATTTAACTGTACCTATTTGGAGAGATTGGACGTCAGGGAGAAGTCAAACAAGCGTTTTTTAAATTCTTGTCATTTACGTAGGTTTCAAGTAACCACACATTAAAAAAACTCTGTAAAAAACTCAGTAAAACTCATATGCTACGCTGCAGTTACGCTTTTTTCACTTCACATAATGTTTGTGTCGTATTACGAGGAACATCACTCTGAATAGTGATTCAAAATGATGACCACGACCACTCTGACAAGAGTGTACCGACTGAGAAGAAGAAGAAGAAGAATGTTTTGGAATAAATGTAGCGTAAATAAACGCTCGTTCGACTTCACCCTTAGCTCCTTCACGTAATGAACCACTGATTGATTCAGCGCGGGTATAATTGCCTCCGTAATGAGCGCAACACCTATAAGGTAACGTTGCGTGTTTTGCATCTTTATTCGATTCCATATAGGAACGGTTACATAAACAGCTATGTTTAAACGTTACTATTGATAATTATTGATTAAAATATGCATTGGTTATTTTTAATTAATAATTGAATGTTTTATAAGGAAAACCAGTAATATTTAATGATATGTTTTAAGCTAAACAAATGTTTAATACACCAGCTCCCATTGGCTACCAGGAAATATCACCAAGTGGTAGAGCAGGTCCTGAAAATTAGTAACTAAATATATTCATTTTAAGGCAATGGTCACTAGATTAAATAACTTAAAACGTTCACAAACAAATTGTATTATTTATTCTACTATTTTTAGGTATTATACAACTGTTACTAACTGTAATTAATATTTATCTGATAAACTTACTTGCGCTAAAAGTGGCATTTTATCGTATTCGATAATTTTCTTACGAAAATTTCTATAGTCGCCAGAACTATTTATTTATTTATTTTTGTTGCAAAGTTGCACCTGATACAAGTACGTACATAATTATAAGTCGCCACATTTGAGAGCCTTGCTTGGTGTGTCGTCTTGGTCTGTAGGTATCTGTAAAATAATCTTTGTACAGATGTTCAGCTGACTGAGTCATTCATTAAAGTTGGCAAGAATGTGCCGTATTTTTGATCAATAAAGAATTCTGTGATGGATAGAAAATCCCAATAAAACCTAATAAATACTTATTCAGAATTTTATTCAAGTTCCCCTGTATCTAAATCGTCTCTACATAATAATACCTCTAAGTAATAGACTAAGTTGCGGGCTATTAAAACGAAATAGCTATTGAAAGTGCAGCCCTTTACCCTTTACAATGGTGGACAAGACAATAGGCCGCCTGGAATAGCGTGGTTTCCCTCCCATTGTGAGCTGCAATCCTGGCTTGATTGGAAGCTTAGCTTCAGATGAAGATAACTTTATTAAATACTGGCCACTATCTGATTACAAGGCTAGATTATTAGCCGACAGATTAAATAAAAACAAAAAAAAATTAACCATTAAGTATTTTTAGTCTGTGTTTATAGAAGGCCATTGCAGAAATCACTAGGTACTTACCTAAAGACCCTTTCTACCCTTGTTTATCATTTGTTTTATTGGCGTTCTCGGGTACCTAATGGAAGCAGAAAAGAAACAAAAGTCTCAAGATTAAATCGGTATCAGAATGGGATGTAAAATTTGGTTTATTTTTTTATTTTACCAAATAACTCTGGATATTAGCATTGCCAATTTTAAGTTAAAAAAGTTAGTACTTTTTAAACTTAAAATTCCTAGTGGAAGGAATATGTTCGGAATATATAAACAAATCAATGCTGAAAAACAGAACCTAATACTTGCACTCAGTAAAAGTGGGTTTATTTTCATTTTATTTATCTAAGTTAGCACTGGCACGGGTAGCCTTTTTCAAAAGCCTTACTATCTTTAGAAGTTTGCAATTCTCATCTCTACCATTGTTTCGCCTATAAAACCTATCTATATCACGTTGTTTCGCGCATCCTTCGTACCTGCGCCAAGCGGGAGACAAGACAATGGGCTAGGCCGCCCCATCCATCATCAGCGGCCATTGAGTTGTCTCACGGCGAGGAGGCTGTCTGCTTTATAACATGCCTCAGTTCATACAATGTTATGCGACAATGTAGAAGAGCAGGCTAAATGTATGGTGCGTTTTACATTTTGGTCGCTCTTCTGGGTTGTCGCGTAGGTATTGGATTGTTTAAGGCACAAAATAAGTCTTGGTATAAAACTAGTTACTGCCCGCGGCTTGTATCTTTCGGACAGTAACGAAAGTCTGTAGAGCACACGGTTTCCCAATCCAAAAGACTACATTATCCAAAAGCATGAAAATGAAAATATCTGAGAATTGGTGGTTTGCCATTCAAACTATCGTCCCTCTATTTTATCCCCTTCACGATTTATTTTTAGTTCAAAAGGTAGCCTGCCTGATTATGTCCTTTTTCCCTCAGTTATCTAAGAATAAGAATGTCTTTATTCAGCACAATTTAAGGTATACAAAGCAAGAGTAAGTAAACATAAAAAATAAATAAAAATATGTTATGCTGAATAGGCGCCCGCTCAGCAAAAATCGCGACATGACACAAACGTCATGCCGAGAAGCTGGTTTTCAGCGGTCACATCTCTAAGTCTCTACAAAGCTCACCGAAATTAGCTGAACGGCGCAGGCACGAATAAACAGGATGAACAGACGGTAAGAGAAAGACTATTTACGTCAATTCTTTCTCCACATCTTTTGTCATAAAAAGCATGAGCCTTTCTTCTAAACGACATAATTTTGTTCCAGAATAAATAAAAGAAAGTGCTAAACGTACAGGGCATCTCACAAAGGTTTGCGGTAACAATGTGCCATTATTTCCCCATTGCCGTGGAATTAGCGCCGCCATATGCCGGCCATGTGGCGGCACGCGACCACATCCACTACAATTGTCTATGCTCCACTGATTTTAATGAATCGTTACGTCTTAGGAAGTCTTCATTGTCTATGCGGCAAATGTAAGGCTCTGGCTTGTTGGCTGGTTAGATAATTATTAATTAAGTCAAATAATAAACCTGACTTTCGCGACTGTAAAATAACGTTTTGTTTTTTCTATTTTCCAAAGTCAGGTTTTTTGATCTTCTACATAGGTACAGTTGTAATCAGAGTGAACTTTAAAGCCATTATAACGTTTGTAAGTATCTAGCACTGCTAAGGGACCGAGACTCTACATTCGGTCCCTCCTAAGAGATGGGACGGACGGAACACAAAGTCACTTTCAAAAATTGTTCCAGCGATTGTTCGAAAAATAAATGTGATTCATAAACCTTACGGCTTGCCTTACTAATAAAACCAATGAAATAATAAACAAACAACATTATTTTCGGTCTTTAACCGTTTGTTACGCTTGTTATAGTTATCTAATACTTAGGTTTGTTTGTTAATTGTAGCCTGTACTTTATTTAAGATCAAGACAATTACACGACAGATCGACCCATCACGTATTTGGCAAGTGACATTACAAGAAGTGAACGGCTGGAATTCTACCATTCCAAACTACAAGCCGCTAAAATACTCCACTTGACATTTACAAGCTGTTTTGCATTCTTCATGGAATGTGCAGTCGTACTAACACAGACGATAGCATATTAAGCGACACTGACTCCATAAGTAATAGCAATAGCTGTTATTTTGTGTGGTCTTTTAGCATTTAAGTTATTGGTAGGTTCTTGTCGGAATATAACTTTTCGTAGATGAACTAGAGCTATATCAAAAATTGTAAAGAATATGATATTGTGTTCATTTGTTAAGCTTCCAAATACGTTCTATACATCGAATCGAAAACGTGGTCGCCCCAAGCAAACTTGGCAGACGAGGCGAAGAAGATCGGCAAGACTTGGAGCGAGATCAAACGCGAAGCTCAAGACCGAACGCGAAGGAGGACTGTTGTGGACGCCCTCTGCCCCATCTAGGGGACATAGGACCTTCGTTTCATATAATTGCTATTAGACATAGCTAAGCTTCTGAAGTTCTGAGTTAATGGAGTTGAACTCCATGAAGTCTAATCATTCATTAAAAGAACTTATTTTCAGGATGATGGAAAGAGCATTTTGTTCAAAATGCATTTTGTTCAAAATGCATTTTGTTCCGTCCCGACTATCCAATCTCTTCGGCAACCCAATATTTCCTTGATTTATTTCACCGTCAAACTCTACAACCGGTAAAGTAAGTTTAGTTCAACCCAAGTAAACGGGCAAGTAATTAAGCTACACTTGATCCGAATAGGGCCAAATGTATAGGACTGGTTCTAAATTGAGCGCCACATATGGGCTGTGCCTAAACGCTGAGTACACAACACACCCAGGTAAGGCGCTTTCACACTGGCCGGCTATAAATTTGTATTACCGACGATTAGTGACCGTTAACTCGCTTCCTTAAGTACCAGAAAAAAGGTAGTTATGGACAATTATGGGGCGTTTCCCTTATGACCGAGAAGCTTCCCTTCGAGAAGCTCCTTCAAGATTACCGTAATTGAGAGTCAAATCCAAGATTTGTTTTATATTTTTGTAGAGTTCTTAATGATGCAGGAAACCCTTCTTTAATTTTTTCACTGTCATCTGACTAAGTACTGCCAAACTCTAATGTCAAAGCTGAAAGGTTAGAACAAAACGGTGATCTTTCTGAATCAAACAAGCCAAGAGTTCCCAACTTGGATGTAATAGTTACCTATTTTCTTTTCCTGCCCGTAAAATTTGTAGTTTAGTTAACACACAGTGACTTTATTCTTCTTGGTGTATCTGTGTGTATGTATCTCCGTGGACTGGTTCTGATAGTGTTCTTATACTCATCGACATCTTTTGTGTCTCCCCCTTTTGTCGTCTCGACTTAGAGTAGTTAGTGGCGGCAGTGAAACGAGATTAGGTCTTTTCGGTGTAGAAATGGGTGGGTAACTGGATACCGCGATACTTATCTTAGACGCACCCACGCGTTACCGTTCCATTGGATTGCTAGATTCTAACGCTTACGAGCTGTGTAACAAACATCGGCAGCTAGCCTACTTAAGAATATTGTTTCATCGGCAGCAGCAGTTGCAGCAAGCGGTGCCTGCAGGCAGATACAGTAACTTTCATGATAGTACTAAAATTTGTGATGGCTTCAAAGTTCACACAGCAAAGCGTAAGTACGCCTTCTTCTGGCGCAGTCGGGTAAAAAAGGTAGAGCAAAGATTTAAGGAATATGAACCTCTCGCGAATGTCACTTTATACCCTACCTCACACTGTTCTGTAACATTTACAGGGCAATCTTCTACATTTTTGGCCCTTATCACTCAAGTTATGAAAGACAGACACTTAACTATAAATCTACACTTGAAAATAGATTAACGTCAAGTTTGGTGGTGAAATGTCAATATTTGAACCAATCCAGTCTTGACTCTATACTTGAGTTTGAATCGAGTTCTGAGAGATTTCAAAACGCCAAGTATCTTATCTCAAGTCTGTACCAGAGCCCTTAGTTGTCTCCCATGTGGACGCGCCCACGGGGACTGGTCGGCGCAGGATTCCGGCGCTAACGAGCTGCGCACACGCCGCGTTCCGCGCTTCGGGGAAATTGGACTGTCGACCGATTTTAGCTTAGCCGGGATGTTTGAGAACTCGTTCCATTATCGTTAAGGTGTACTTAAGTTTTATTTTACGGCTGATGTACGGAACAAGTCTTTCTTTATGTATCTTGAATTAAAGTGACTTGGAGAATTTGCTGCGAGTAAAAGTTTCGTAGAGTTGATGATTTGATTACGCATGAATGGCTTAAAAAATGGTAGGTATGATTTTAAATTTCTAGGAGGGAAGCCATTAATCGAACAACCAGCACGTTTCACCGACTTTGAAATGCTACGAGAATATTCGGTTATAATTTAATTCTCATCATAAGAGTTGATCTTAGAGAGATATACACAATCGTGTATCATAATTGTACAATCATTGTTTTATTAAGGTCAGCTGTTTTCTAATGATTTCTATCACGTGAATCGTTTCAATTCTCTTGGAGGGAAGTTATTCCTTCACTTTAGAAGAGCTTTTAAGATTATTTACGAACGGGCTAAGGTTAACGACAAATGAACTGAACGTACAGAAGATTTTATTAAAATCTTCCTTTATTTCCTGAAAGCAGTCCTGGGAATTAAATTATTTAGAGGTAAGATAACCAGTTCTTCTGTGGTTGAGGATTCCGAGTGAAGCTCTTCGGTCTGATCATCACTTTCCATCAGGTGAGATGAAGGCAATCAAGAGCTTCCTCGTTATGGATAAAACAAAATTCAGGCCACGATTCTTTACTTGAGAAGTTTGGTAAAGTAGAAGAAGAAGCGTGCCTGCGTAACTAGAAGAGGAACAAATAATATATTAATGAATGGTGTGAAATCATGAGTGAAGCACACGATGAAACAAATCTACTAACTAAATATTATAAAAGGGCAAAAAGGAAGGTGTTTTTATTGTACAAAATAATAGAAAGCATCAACCACGAAAATTAAATGATAAGTTTCTATACAAAAACAAACTCCTAATCCCACCATTCCACAGTCTGTCCATTCAACCTCTAACAAGACAATCAATAAACGCTTTCACGTCCCGATTGTATCTAACATCCGACTGGGATTAAACGTCAAATCATAAATAATAACCGGGCCGTTCCCACGTCACGTCGCGACGTCTTTATAAACTTTATAAAGCCGTGTGCTCACGCACTTGACCCTTTCAGCGGGAGAATCGAACTATTAAAACGTAAAATACCCTCAGAGACCGCGCACACAGCAGCGGTGGATAACCTCATTTCGACGATTCGAATATTCTACGCACACATCGGCGCTCGGTACGACCGCACCGAAAGGCACGCACACAGAGATCTCGTGTTGCTTCCAATTTCAAACGCGTTTCGGTGCCAACGGCGGGCTTAACCTGGAGTACACTTGCGCAGTGCGGTTGCGTGCGTATTTTTAGAGCTGATGCGATGTTTTTGCCGCCTATTTGCAGGTTACCGTTCGGAGGAAAAATGTGAGTTGCGCGGTTCGTGCTGCTAATGACTCGACCGATACTCTATATGGTAATGTCAGTTTTTGTGCAACCTTTATCTTTTGAATGCATATACTTGCCGTCCGATTAGGAGCTGCTGATTAAAATGATGCATGTTCAATCAGTAGCTATGCGACATAATTAATTAGCATTATGATAATTCTATGATGATTTCAGAAACAACAATGGTATAATTTTGGAGTTACCACTTTGTTCTATGTTATTATTCCTGACATACAAATGTGTTAATTAGCTTGATAACTACACTTTTGCGAAGAACAAGTTACGAAAATTCACTCATCAACAAAATGTAGATAAAGCTTGAAAAACTTGCAAGACCGAATGTAGAGTCGATATGTGCCCTACTATGTTCAATATTCAGTAATGATATTTATCTGTTTTTTTTTGCTATAAGTATATTGCTTACCTAAGTTATAATGAGCAGATAGGTATATTGTTTCATAATAGTGTGTCCTTATTTCCATTTTGTCTAACATTTTCTAACACGCAGCAAACCTTCATTTCTTTGAATTCCTAATACGGCACTAACTGGAATTTCTATTACGTTTGTGTTATTTCTGTTTAAAGTATTTACGTAGGTACTTTGTTTGATTGAAGACCAAGTCGAAAACATCGAAGAAACAAAAAAAATAGTAAGCATATTCACATAGAGCTACATACACAGAGCAAAATTATGCTCAATTGTTACGAATGTGAAGAGCTTTGGGGTTTTTCGCGATTTTTCAAAAAATATTAATCATTTCAGTTTATGAGAGCTCAAAGCCTAAAGCAAGTAATCTCCTCGGAGGACCACTACGTAGATGATGCTCCGGCAGTCTCATAATCATACTTTAAGTGCGAACTCTATCTGTCTGTTTATTTTTTACGTTTAAACCACGGAACCTATTTAGATGGAAATGGTGTAAAAGATACTCGAGAACCAGGGAAAATATAGGATAGTTTTATCCAGGTTTTTAAAAGGGGGAATCAAGCTCTACCAAAGGGCGAAAATAAAACTTCGCGTATTTTCTTTTGATTGCGGATACAATGACAATTAGATCTTTCCCCCGGCTCTAACTTAGCCTTCATTGGTTGGCTCATTGGTTTATTTATGATCAAGCTGGATATAAGGAAAATCTGAATATTTCGTAAAATCTTTTAGCAAAATTTAAGCTTTTAGTCATCTGTTGAGCTTGTAACCCTTTATTTTGTAACGATTGCAAGACAGAATCAATGTACACTAAGTTCTATTCGTTTTTCAATACGATTCGATAATCGTATGTACTATAACTGCTAATCTCTCACATCTAGAGACCACTATCAATTTAATTTGTGCACAGAATTTGTTTCAATATTTAAAATATGGTTTAGTGTCACACAAGAAGTAAAAGCTTACGGGAGTAAAAACATGGACGATGAAGTTTTAGTTGACTGTCGCGAAACTTGTATCGAAGTTAGGCCGCTCCCCCGTTTGTTACAAAATAAGTTTTGACCGGACACAAAAGTTTCTGTACTTTGGTAAGTAAGCTATTTTAAAAACTATGGGTAGAGTGAGTATCGCTTGAGCAATGTTGACACACTATATTAGGTAGGTATCTGATGATTTTCTATATTTTACGCACTTTCGTTGCAACGTTGTAGCAGGAAGACGCTGGACGTAGACCGCTACCAATCGGATAACATGGAAATCATTGGGGCTATGGCTAAAATGATAATGATGATGATTTCTGAACGTCTTCTAAAATTAAGAAGACGTTCAGAAACATTACTTGAAATGCTTTTTCTAAGTGCTAATTGTAGTTACGGCTGTTTACCTACAAAATATCAGAGAAGAGCCGTGTTACTAATGACACAGCTTGATAAATGCATTGTGGCTAGTAGCAGTAGATAAGATAGAGTCTTGACGCACTCGTTTATCGAAGGAATCCGAGTGTTCCACGAATCGATTATCGGAAGATGAATGGGCACAAATAGAAGTGGGTTGAGAAAAGAAAATGTAGTAGCCGGATGAAAAATAGATCTACAATGCACAATAGTTTCGAAGCACTTGTTTGTATGTTTTGTCTGGAATTCGTTGGAGTGTCTGGAAGTTCTGGAACATGTAAAATAGCAAAATATCGTTAGTCAGATTTGTATCTGTTTGATTTTTTGATTTGAGTTCCTTGTGGAATGGATTTCATTTAGTTACATCTTGATTGAAAAGATATTTGATGTTCAATCTCTCTTTGTTTCTTTAGATCTTTTTATTAATTAAGTAGGGTGTAAAGGAGGTATTTATTCGTAAATGAAACTATCTAATTTAATTATTTCTGATTATTCTATATAGGGGTGATTAGTGTTCTCTTTTCAACAGGGTAATTAAGTGTGCAATGTATGATAATAACTGTTCCAAGACTGGTTTATAGGCACAGTTACTTCTAGATATTAGTTAGTAATGAAGAATTGATCACGCAATATGTAGAGTTGCATTAGAACCAGTTGAATGATATTTTGTAACCGTACTCTTAAAATATTGAATGGATTTTCTGTTCCCAGAGTTCTGCAACACGTGACGTGAGAAATTATCTTAAGCATTCATATAACCACTCGGTCTGAATAACAATCGTCGGACAATTGTCGCATCCCATCGATGCATGATCACGATGGGCCCCATTCGCTTTGAATTTCAAGCGAATGCTCATCTGCATCGCCATTTAAATTTGTAATCAGATTCGCGAGACTTCATCCATCATTCATTCCTTTGACGGTGCCTCGCTAATCAATTAGAGGATAAACGGAAAAAAGACGAAATAACCGAGATCTCGACTCGCCAGTAACCGCTCATTATTTCTTCTCACACATTTTTTATTGCGGCAACATTATACGTGGGTGTGGTTGTAATTTCCTTTCACCGACGTAAGGGCACACACGCAATCTTGGTTTTGTTCGTCTTATTTTCGACCATAATAGCTAATGCCTAGGGTTAATTTTGGCTTGGCTGAGGACTTCCTGATGAGAAGATGACTGATAAAATATTAAAGCGTCCGTCCCTTTCGGTCCTATAGGGTGCGTCTCGCTCTGGCCCGAGTCTGGCACAGCCGTGGATGTTTTTACGCGCGCCGGGGGGCAAAATGTTGTTCGTTTTGGCGGCAAAACGCTCCGGGACCGCGTAACTCAATAATGCGAATGCTTCGAAGGGATAGCATGTTTTATTTACGGCGTTTCAATCGGGCCGCTGTTATTGCGATGACTGGGCTGTTGAGCAGCGTGTGCGTGACAGCCGATATTTGGGGAACACTGCTGATCCGTGGATTTGGTGTAATTTCACCGACACGCAAGTGACGCAAGCAACATATTACACAAGTCTATGGGGATATGTTATTAGAATGAAGTCCGTAGATAGAAATAAGCATGACGTAATCACGCACGTAGGTTTCCAAATAGAGTCAGATCCATCATTGCTTTGGACTCTGTAGTCTGTACCTATTCCTTTCCAATTCTAAATCATACCAATTCTATTCTATTTAAATTAACATAAGATTCCACACATTTGAACGACATTACTTATCCTTTTTAAAAACATAATAATTTTTGTTCGAACAGAACTCTACCTCTACATTTTGCAAAGAACCCTAATTTTGCTTTTAGAAATACATAATTAGACAAGTCAGAAAAATGATAATTAATAGTACAAAAGACACAACGACACAAAATCTCCGCTAACTAAAACAAATGGCCTCTTTGATCCGGCTCATACTTTATTAAAATCCGCGTGGAACGTTCCGTGCATTACCCCAATTTGGGCTCGCAATTAGCGTACGCAGTCCCGAGGGCAGGGAGGGGGCACAGGAGGGGGCAACCCTCAGCAACCCCCAGCAACCCCCTGATAGCCTTTGTGCTCCCCTTTGTTCAATATCCAGCGCGAGGAAATGGAATTGGAAAATGATTCCGCTTTTAGCTGATTGCAGCGTTTTAGAGGGAGTGCGTTTCGGGTAATTAATGCAATTATAGTGGGATAAGGTTTTATGTCTTTTTAGATTAACGCTTGTGTAGCTTGTATTAAAACTAAAATGTATGATCAAAGTTATAAAGAAATGTTTATTATTATAAAATCCAACACACCTAATCTGTATAAGTAGATACTTATATTGTACATATTTTTAAAGGTTGTCAAGTTGATCCATTTCATTGATATAGGTATCTCCGAAAAACTTCTTTACACTATATCACACCAAAAAAGGGCGACTCGTGAACATAATTCCCTGACAAATCGTCTTCACTCTGGTCGTTTAAGTCGTGTTGGGTAAATGAGCGGTAGATAAAGAATCATCCATTCCCCGCACAGGCGGCGGTTTTGGGAATAGAGAGAGAATTAGAAAAATCACTTTATGAGCCACAGCACACAGCTACTTTTGGTATCGGCAATCGGCGATTTATCTGCTTTTTAGAAACTGAATGACTACACATTCCACACCGTAACATAAAAATGTCAAACGCGGCGATTGAGTCGCTTTTCGGAAGCTCCATGCAGCAGATAGCAGTCGCTAAAACTCCCGATTTCGATACCCCATCCGAACACACGAAGTCGCGAAATCGTGATGCTGAATCGAGAGTCACTAAAACACGTGATTCCGATACCGCACCCGAACGCATGAAGTCGCAAAATCGCGATGCTGCATCGTTAGAGTCGCTAAAATGCTCGAATCCAATACCGCGTTCGAACACAAACATGAAGTCGCGAAATCGCGAAGCTGCAACTATAGAGTCACTGAAACACGTGATTGCGATACCGCGTCCGAACGCATAAAGTCGCGAAATTGGGATGCTGCATCGATAAAGTCGCTAAAACGCACGATTTCGACACCGCATCCCTACGCACAAAGTCGCGAAATCGCGATGCTGCATCCATAGAGTCGCTAAAATTAACGATTCGGATGCTAAAAGTAACATGTGTGCTGTTTGATTTATTTTAAAGTCATCGTTAGTTTTTATGGGTGTTTATTATTAATGCACATCATCGATATGTGTGAATGGACCTAAAGAAAGCCTAATGTTCATTTCCAAACTACTGTACTTTCGAAAGTTTTAATGGTGGTGATGCATTACAAAACTATCCGAAATTATTTTTTAGTCCCGTAAATAGTAAAGATTTCACTACACTCCGAGAGCATTTCCATTTTGTAAATGAAAAAGCGGTTTTTGTTGATTTTAACCCATGCACGTGGAGTTAGTGCAATCGGAAACTTTTGCCAAAATAAAATAGTATACTGAAATTGCAATATTCATTTTAAATTATTCGTCGTCATCGTTCGGAAGTTAAAATGCGTTGGCGAGTACATATTTAGGAAGGATGTTACTCACCACTCCTGATAGTATACTCATTTGACGAATCTAATTTTACTTTTTAGAGAGTTAAATGAAAAACATGAATTTAAATTGCATACCTATGTTTTAGACGAAGAGAAATGCCCAACTCATAAAAAATTCAAAACTCATAAAACTCATTTTATTTTTGCAATTAGGCATTTAAAACATCCCATTAACCCTACCACTGCTTCGGTGGGACAATAAATGGGCCAGGGCTGAGAAGAAGCAGCGCAAGAAACTCCGACTCGACTCCAACCGAGTCTAACATAGATCATATAAATCCAATGATACAACATCAAGGTGTATAATACAATTTGTTTTGCCGTCCACAACTTGATTTCCCGGTCCGGCTCAACTCACAAGTAGTGGGAAACACGAACGGGATCTAACTGTACTCTGCGGCAATTTGAAGACATTAGCCGCTAACTGCGACGTAACTGTTGTTGCGTTGACGCCGCGGCAATTCTAGAATCTAGACCACGTGCTGAGAGTCTGACGCCCGTATTCACAAACGATGCTTGCTTAAGTGAAGCAGCAAATCGAACGCACAGCGTTGATAGAGCTCTGTGATTGGTTCGTGTGTCACCCTGTGCGTCCACGCGCACTGTGAGACCTCATAGTAATATTGCAACGGGGCGTCTTAGCTAGCTCAGTCTGACACCCCGCTGTTTAGTACTAAGTCCCAGTTCGCCTTCTGCGATGAGGGATGTGTACCTATCCAGGATGCCTACAGGGATATTTGACCAAGGAAACGCACAATCAATAACACAATGGCACTTTATAATCTAGGTTCCACAATAGTTTACTTATTCTAGTTTCACTGACTCTAAATCGCTATCGTTTAATAATGAGCAAGTTTACAAGTACTTTACAAGTTATATCACAATTTACTAATTACAACAAGAGGAATAACGACGCGCCCGGTTCGCGTCCCGTTAGCTAGCTTTCGTATCCGCGAGAGGGGCGGCGCCCTGTGCGAGGTTTATCGAGTGTTAGTCTGGATACTTATAACTAGGGGGGTAGGATGTGGTCCGATTAGCTCGAGCCAGAGACCGAAGCCTCAATAGTGAGCGCGACCACTGGGGAAAGGCGTTGGACCTACGGGGTGAGGGGGTGTGAAGTTCAGGAAGGGTGGCAGCAGGATTGCTACCGCAGGTTCGGGATGAGTATCTCATGCACTACTCGGTAAGGACGAGAACCGGTTGGCTATCAACGATAGAACGTCTCGACACGACGCTTTATGGCAAGCCGCGGATTAATGACGAGGTATCGGATCAAGCCAGAGTCGAACAGTTAGGGTTAGTAGGGAACAATGTGGATAGCTATTCGCTAGGGACTCTTTGCAATGCAGCCGAGGGAATGATAGACGCGCGCGCGAACGTCTGGCTGTTACAATGGCTCCCGAGCGAATGCTAGGCGCCCGCGGTCGCCGCCGTCTCTTATATTAGCTCGGTCCGTGCGGCGTGCGGCCGCGCAGCCGTAGGGTTGTCAAAATCTCCGTGTTCGGTGCTAGGGCTGTCGATGCGTCGCGGGGCGCGTCACATCCTCCCTTGTTTTGGAGATTTTTACCTGGAAAAATCACAAGTCTGGTACATAAAGGTTCTACATGAACAACTATAATTCATGTTAATAATAAGTTATTTTTGGGTAACTTCATAACGAGTAAAAATTAAAATATAAAACATGACTGAACTTGTGCTTGATCATTAGACCAATAATAACTCTTTATTTAAAACATGACAGTACATTTATTTACTTATAACAATATTAGCTAACTTGGTCTTGAAACAATGTTATTAAGATACCCTTAATTTTTTTTTTGCTTACAATGAACTAATTAAACGCTAATTTTAGTTAACTTAGTTTTGAAACAATGTTATTAAGATACCTGTAATTTTTTTTTGTTTGCAATGAACTAATTAAACGCTAATTTTAGTTAACTTAGTTTTGAAAAACAATGTTATTAAGATACCTTTAATTTTTTTTTGCTTACAATGAACTAATTAAACGCTAATTTTAGCTAACTTAGTTTTGAAACAATGGTATTAAGATATCTTTGGTCTTTTGTTTACAATTAACCAATGAACTAATTAAACGAGTTGTTTACTTTGTTATTACGAGTATTCAATTATTACTTGAAATATTTCTTTAATACAATAATAGTATGCATGGCAGTTGTTATTATTATTTATAATTTAATTTTTTTTTTTAAATTAGTATGTTCTAAATATGTACCTGGTTAATGATAATAATTTCTACGATTATTAAAAGTTATACAAGACAATGGCAGTTAAGGGGTTAAGTTTTAATTACAATATTACTTCTTAATGTAAATGGAATGCAGCCTGGCGCGGCGCGCAAACATTATGCAGGTAAAATCTAGTTATGAGTCATCTAGTAAGCGAGTGCTACTGATCGCCCGTGGCGAATAGAAAAAATACATGTTTCTCTGATAATATGCAAATGAGCTCGCTCGGTGAATCGTTCTTGGAATGTTTGTTTACTATTTAAAAGTTATCGAGAAACTGGTAGTACTATTGACGCGTAGCAAACCGGTTTGTTATTTATGTGAGTTTAGGTTGTGATTTACGAGTAATTAACAATGAGGTTTGCGTCAATAGTTATTTAACGAGATTAAATAGAACAATTGCAACGATTTAAATTATACAGGGTTACTATCTAATGATAATTAATACTTATAGGTTATTGATATGTGATATTTAGCGAGATTAAATTCAAGAACTGAATAATCTAGATTTCACAGGGTTATTATGTAATGTTAATTAATACTTATAGGTTATTGATATGTGATATTTAACGAGATTAAATTCAAGAACTGGATGATCTAGATTATACAGGGTTACTATGTAATGTTAATTAATACTTTACATTGCTGACTTGTTTTTAATATTGAGGAATTTACTTGAACGAGAACTAACGAGACATTAACTATGTACTTTTTATCTATCTATTGGAAACCTAACTTAGGTATAAAGTTAAGCTACGAGTAATTAACGTTACTGGCCTTGTTCAGCTGGTTCTGGATTTGGCCGCGCCTCTTCTTTCTCCCCGGCCGCCTCCTGGTCTGGTCCTCAGCTCGGGTCGGCTCTTCTCCAGGGCCGGACTCGCGCCAGTCCAGGTCTTGTGGGTAGTCGACGGTGTTGACATTGAGGATTTCGGTCCAGTCTGTGGACCGGTTTGATGATCTGGTTAGTGGTCTACTCGGGTCTGTAGACACTGCGTTCCAGGGTTTGCGTGCGTTGTTAACTTGGCAGGTTTTGCAGTTCTTGACGTACGTTGACACATCTCTGTACATACCGGGCCAATAATATCTCTGTGATATTTTGTTCAGTGTTTTTGCTGTTCCCAGATGGCCTGCGGTTGGTGTATCGTGGTTTTCTTTCAGGATTTGGTTTTTTTCATTGTTGTTTATGCATAATTTCCAGTCTGATGATGTTTCTGTTCTTGGTCCGTATGCGTGATTTACTATTTTCCTGTATAATTTGCTGTTTGACATTTTATAGTCCTTGTTTCCGGTTTTTTGTATTTCTTGAATTTTCTTTTGGATCCAGTCTTCTTTTGTTTCTTGTTTTAAGCGTGTTACGTGTTTATTTATTACTTCTTGACTTTTAGGGTTCCGTGGATAGTCTTTTTTCTTGATTGGTTTTTCGTGTGCGAGTTTGATCTTGTGTTTTTTCTTACTTGACAGTGTTTCGGCCATTTCGTATGTAGGTACGATGTTGGCTTCTGTAGTTTTTCTTGACGTTGTTCCCACTTGTTCCGCTTGCTTGGTACTATCTTTAGGCCATTCTATTTTGGCTCCTATTCTATTTAATATGTCCATGCCGATCAGTATAGTCGTGATTTGTGGATGATATAACGCTTGGTGGTTAATTGTTTTTCCTTTTATATTAATTTGCAAGTCTAGTGCTTCTTTAATTCGAGTTGTGTGCCCATCTGTCATGCTAGCTGTTATGCTTACTGTTTTCGGTTTCAGATTTCTTTTTACGAATTTCTTGTATACTTGGTCGTTGATGTATGATCTTGTGGCGCCGGTGTCTACGAGTGCTTGATATTTTTCGCCTAGTATCGATACATCTACGAATGGACGGTTATCTTTAATTTGCGGACTTGTCTTTATTGTCATGGACTGTGTGTACTCACTTGTTTTCTTACAACACTGTTTACTCATTTTGCCGATCTTGCCACAACCGTTACAAAATAGTACCTTTTTGCTTCTGCAATCTTTCATCGAGTGTCCGTGTTTTCCACAGCTCCAGCAGCAAGTATTTGTGTTGTAATTGTGTATGTATGAAGCCGTCTCCTTGTGTCCTTGACTTGTGCTTGTTTCGTGGTGATCATTTCGTGGTTCTCGTTCTGTGAAGCTAGTTTGACGTTCTGCTGTGACATTTTCATAGTCGTTTGTCAGTTGTATTAATTTGCTTATCGAGTCTGCTTCTGATTTCTTGATATAAAACTTGTATTTTGCGTTCATGTTATCGTAGATTCTATTTAGTTCTTCTTCTTTTGACATTTTTGCGTATCTGCGCATGAGTGTTTGTATTTCAATGAGATAGTCTGTGAATTTTTGCCGGTGATGTTGCCTATAATTCACTATTTTAGCTAACAGGTCACTGTCACGGCTCACAAATGTTAACTTGAAGTATTCTATGAATTCGTTCCATGTAGTGAACGAGTTTTTATTATTTCGATACCACAGCACAGCCTTACCTTTTAGGAATCTGGGGAGCACTTTGAGCACTTTATCTTGTTTCACTTCGCCGGACGACATTAGTTCATCTAGTCGTTCTAGAAACTCCACTGGGTCGTTGTATGTATCGAAGCTTAGGTTCCATCTGGATGTTATGTTTTCGGTCTGATCCATGGTGTACGACATGTTTGGTTTGTCGTTGTCTAGTTCTTGGTGCATCTCTGTGTCTTCGAAATCGGTTTCTGACTCACTGTCTTCGGCGGACTTACTGGCGGACTGGACTGGTTGACGGGACTGCTTGGTTTTGAGTACTTCTGTGAGGTTCTGTCTCAGTTCTTGTACGGTTCTGTTCTCCGTTTTTATGTTTCTTCTTTTGCACTCGTTCTCAAGTTCTGTCTTCTTGAGTTTGTATATCCAAGATGTCGGTTCTGACATGTGTGATTATTACGAAGTTTTGCGTTCCTTGTGGTCTTTCGCTTCTCTAGCGATCTGGTGTTCCCTGTAGGTTCCGTGGGTTATTTAGTTGGGCGCCATTGCAACGGGGCGTCTTAGCTAGCTCAGTCTGACACCCCGCTGTTTAGTACTAAGTCCCAGTTCGCCTTCTGCGATGAGGGATGTGTACCTATCCAGGATGCCTACAGGGATATTTGACCAAGGAAACGCACAATCAATAACACAATGGCACTTTATAATCTAGGTTCCACAATAGTTTACTTATTCTAGTTTCACTGACTCTAAATCGCTATCGTTTAATAATGAGCAAGTTTACAAGTACTTTACAAGTTATATCACAATTTACTAATTACAACAAGAGGAATAACGACGCGCCCGGTTCGCGTCCCGTTAGCTAGCTTTCGTATCCGCGAGAGGGGCGGCGCCCTGTGCGAGGTTTATCGAGTGTTAGTCTGGATACTTATAACTAGGGGGGTAGGATGTGGTCCGATTAGCTCGAGCCAGAGACCGAAGCCTCAATAGTGAGCGCGACCACTGGGGAAAGGCGTTGGACCTACGGGGTGAGGGGGTGTGAAGTTCAGGAAGGGTGGCAGCAGGATTGCTACCGCAGGTTCGGGATGAGTATCTCATGCACTACTCGGTAAGGACGAGAACCGGTTGGCTATCAACGATAGAACGTCTCGACACGACGCTTTATGGCAAGCCGCGGATTAATGACGAGGTATCGGATCAAGCCAGAGTCGAACAGTTAGGGTTAGTAGGGAACAATGTGGATAGCTATTCGCTAGGGACTCTTTGCAATGCAGCCGAGGGAATGATAGACGCGCGCGCGAACGTCTGGCTGTTACAATGGCTCCCGAGCGAATGCTAGGCGCCCGCGGTCGCCGCCGTCTCTTATATTAGCTCGGTCCGTGCGGCGTGCGGCCGCGCAGCCGTAGGGTTGTCAAAATCTCCGTGTTCGGTGCTAGGGCTGTCGATGCGTCGCGGGGCGCGTCACAATATTTATGAATACGGGCGTGAGTGCTGTGAATAGAATCTGTGAGTTTGAAATATAGCGCAGGTAAACTGAGTCGTTCTTGGGTAGTTAGAAGACATAGACGAAAGTACAAAAGAATAATTGCATTTAAAAGAAATAGATACCTCTACCACAGTTTTGTTTTTGTTGGACCCTGTTATTTTTGCTTAGGTAAGTAGTTATGTTATCAATATGGTTTGAATTTGTTTGGTTCCTCTAGCCTGAAGTGAACACACAACTTCTATTCAACCGTAGCGAAATGTCGATTGCCAAAAGCGTGCTTCGCTCTGTAATTTAGCCGTAGATGTCAGGGCAAAGATAAAATCTGTTACTTATTTTCAATCCCGCGAATGCAACGTCAAGCGCTCATTCAATAAATAAAAGCTCCCGAAAGATAGCCAGGAGTAGCATGCTCTAGTGGTCAATCAGTGTGAAGGAATCGTGTTTTTCGATATCAATCTCGAAAGAAAACACTCGACTTAAGGTCAATCTTTAAACAGGAACATCTTTTTTCCACTTCTCGAATAATCACATCGAAACTCGACGTACTTATCAATTACGAGAAATTAAGTGAGTAATCATTAATTTTTACGAGCTCTTGTGCGAATGCTTCGGAATAATAAACCGATAGCACTATCAATAATGGTCCCTGATTATATAACGTCGCACATAAAGCAGTAGGCACATATATTTATCTGTTATATTTACATTGTAAATGGTGTGAAACCAATAAAGTTGGCACTTATCTTGTTTTCTTTTAACCTTTTAGTTGACTTCTCTGTCTTAAATGCGCAATTATTTGGAAAGTAGAAACAAAAATAGTGACAGTAAATTAGTTACAATGTTGCAATATCTTAAAGGAATTTTTAGTTGGCACTTGCTTATTTGTACCTATAAAAAAACATACGGGTCGAATTGAGAACCTCCTCCTTTTTTTGAAGTCGGTTGAAAAGAAGATGGATGGAAAGGAAAACAGGATATAACTTTTCGGCTCTACAGTCAGATAGTTTAATTTAGTAGGTAATGTGGCAACTAAGTTCGTACTGTTTGATCTTTATCATAAAGAAAGAGGTGGTTCCATCATGCAGAAGAAAAAATTATCCCCTTGAGTTGAGTTTTCATGAAGAACGTATACTAATGCAAGTCAGGATATTACGATTTCATAAGTTTATTATTAAAATTAAAAAGTTTGTAGTGTTCTACGAAAAGTTTAAAAATCTAGACTATTACTTTGGTTGCGTTGCGGGACTTATTACACAAAAATATTTATCAAAATCTACGCGGGGAAAACAGTGGGCAAAAGTTAGCGCTGACAAACATTTGATATTATGTTTCGGAGTCAATATGTAGGGAGTTTGATAGTCGTTATCATTAAAAACCCTCTTAGAGATAATGGACAATGAACCTCCATTCTTCAACCCATCATCAAGATCGATCCATCACCCGTTATCTTATCTAATTATCTTTCCTGCACGTAGGTAAATATGTTTTAGTTTTATCAGATAAAAACTATTTTATGCCTAATTTGGCTTACTTAGAAATCGGGGCTTTGTGATAAAAATAAAATATAAGATCAAGTTATTATTTAATTTGTTTTTAACTGGGACCATTGATTATCCGTAGGTAGGTAGATTATTTTCTACTCCTTCTTTTGAGCCCAGGACCATTATGCCTCTTTTGATTTGCGCGGGAGTGATCCATAATAATTATAAAGAAATAGGTAACTAATTAAATACAATATCTACTAAAGCTAGTTTCGTCGGTTCTAGATATAAAGTTTCAGAAAGTAATAAATAGAGCGGAGAAATCCAATCTGCCAGATAACTCTGTGAATGCGAGAACTGTGAAACTAATATTAGAAGTTCCTAATAGGGTTTCTGGAACTTTATCAGAATCTGGTGAAATCTAAATACGTGCAAAATTCTGGAGTAATGCGAATATTGGTCATATTATATTTTTTTAAATACGGCTGGCACATAGGTAATCATTGTACAGGCGGCACGTTAAGCTAAACAATTGCTTTTTATGTAGTTTTAACATGGTTGATTTTGCAACAAAAATGTATGGTCTGATGTGCTGTCGTCTGTACCTATTGTATAACAGACAGGAATATTAGGTTCCCACAGTTTCGGGTTTGATGCCCGGAATGTTACATGGCATTTGGACGCCACATGTTTGTAGCGTTATTTATTCAACGGATTAGCCATTAGTTTGTAGGTATTAGGAAGTATTATCGTACTCCGAAATCACCAAAACAGTAAAATTATGTATTCTAGCATTAGCTCACTTTTGTTACGAGTAATATAATTAAGTACACAGTCGACTCCTCTTGATGGATTTGGAGCTCTCTATTATAAGATTTAAAATCGATTAAGGACATTATCGTTATAAATGCGGTTAAATGGGCGAGGATAGGTAGGTAGCTTAAAATAGGCTCTGGAAATACTTACTGATTCTGGAGATGATTTCATTGATTGAAAGCTTATTCTTCATGATTTCAACCGCTACTTTTAATCCAAGATATAAAATCATTTCAACCAAATTCTTCAGTAACCCGTTGGACGTCAACAAGGAGCGCCAAAAATATTTCATCCAGATTGTGCGAGTAAACTTTTTGAAGTCCTTTGTTGAGGGACTACACTGGCCGAGTCTTGGGTCACCATTCGAGAACCTGTTTACTCCGTCTTCCTTTGGTCCTTGAATGGATGTGGACGAACCCTGTCCACGACCTTGATGCATTTTGGACCAAACAGTGCCCATTTTGATCTTCTGAAAAACTACTTTCCAGAGATCTATCATTTTCTTTAATAAACTGAAACAGACCCTGAAAACAGTTATGTATAACAATAATCCAGTTTGCATCAGCTCTACTCTTTATAAATACAGCACAAAAACAAGACCTTTAAACTTGTTAACAGATTTCAAATAAAGTGACACGAATATTAATTATTATGTCTCACTACTAACAACTGTTTTTGTCAATTAACAATACGGCCACAATTAAGATGTAGGCTGAGATAATAAACCTACTAACACTTTTTATGGCGTTCCCATGTTAGTTTCATGGTTCTCTAATAGGAATTGCGGATTAAAGCGTGTTCGTTATGGCCTAGACAGACAAAAACACATCTGAACAAGATGGTTCCCAATATTAAATGCAACGCTATATTGGGAATAAGTGTACTATAAATGAAGCCTTATATAAGCAATACAGCAATGAAAATTCAACGCTCTTCGTGTACAGTCTGGATAATAAATACTGGAAAACGACAAAACATTTTGTTTGTTACCTATTCTCTCTTGCAAAAACTACATAATAATTATTATTTATACCTTCACGACAATTGATTAATACATCGGAAAATAATGTATAATGGTTTGCGATGAACTGGAATTCACGCGGGTGAAACCGCGGGCAAAAGTGACTTTCGAATAAAGGGAATAGTATAATTAGAAGAAATACAAAAATAACAATTTATTTTTCAGAGGAATTATCATTCATCGGTGTCATTTTTATTTTACCGTTCATTGTTGATCAAAGATCCGATTTAAGAACTAAATACAGTGTGTACAGTCGACTAAACATCAAACTCTACATTTAGTTAGGTACATATTAAGAAGAAGAAGATGCCACAGTGTTTAAAGCGTTATGACATAAATGTTCCATTCGTACTCACTAAGTACAGATAGTTAAATACTAGTACTTATACATAGTATAAAAAAAGTGTTAACAATAAATACAGCGGAGTGTACCGGTCTGCTCGGTCGGGTCTCGTTGAGCAACATTTACGGTCCATAAAGCTATTTCGATCGCCGCGGGCGCAGCGCGGGCGGCTCTCAATTAAATAGATTAAATGTTGCCACTTTAGCGCTGTTTTTATGTTTTTTCATTTCGTTCGCGTTTTCGGTTGAGATTAAATAATTTGAGGAGGCTTTAATAAAAAACAGGAGAGGATTATTTGCAAAACAGTATCGTAACTTTCAGTCTTTTTTGTTGAAAAAATATTTAAAGATTGTGTAGGCGCGACATTGTTTTTTGTTTATGAGTAACTAATTACCTACTGCGTGAAAACAAACAGATATTAGGAACGCTTTTAAATCTCGAATCATTTTTAGCTCCCTTTTCCAAAAATTTGAATAATTTAATACTCGAGTTTATGGTTATCATTATCAGAGTTTTAGCGTTTAGTACCGTCTAAACGCTGAAACTCTGATAATGATAACCATTCATTGCGGTTAACAACTCCTGTGTAGCCATAATGTATAGTGTTGCTGCTATTGAATCATAATCATCAGGTAGTTCGCAGCAGTAGTACCAACGGTCATTATAATTTAACGGCATGTGGTCCTCTCAAACGGTGCAAAATATTTGTCACCATTTTGGTTAAACTTTTGAAAATATAATATAACCATTAACACCTTATCTCTATGAAAGAAAGAAAGAAAGAAAGAAAAACCATTTATTTTGTTATAATATGAGGATGTCATTTCTTATTACAAATGTAATAAACTGTTTAAATATAGCTCTACCTTCCAGTCTACTATACTTAATATTGTAATACTCGTACATTTCAGGCGCGGACGAACTTTGTTGTAAAGTTTTCAGTAGTTTTGCAGCGAGGATAGTTTGCGTTGTTTGCTTATGATAAATTATTACGTCTGTTAGAGGAAGTTGTGGGGTGTTTGGTGGGTTTTAAATGAAGTTATTAGTTAAAACTTTTTCTACATTTAAACGATGAAATTATTATGAATGGTTTCTTTTCTACATCTTTTTTGTTTTTCACGGCTCCGTTCCTCCTTCCGTGATATTCAATTGATGTAAGTAGGTATCTTTACGCAAATACCGAATATACCTACTTAATTACATTTAAAGCATTCAATGCGCATCGATGCGCGATAGAAAGTGACAATTAGTTTTAATAATTATTTGTATTGTAATTTTGTTGTATGCCGTGAACACCTTCATTTTGTTATGTACTTACCGCGCAGCTTTTGAAATCCATAGTCGTCATCCATAGTGTAGAGGTAGTGTGAAATCTGACAAATATTCTTGCATGAAGAAGCCAATTTCAATATAATAGAGTACGGTACGCTCGTTGCAGCGTATTGCTTCATTCAGACGTCCCTTTCCAAGAAAATGGCAATGTCATTGCATGGCATTTTCCAACAACTTCACACAAGTAAGCAAAATAACTTTACTTCGTATTATTATTACGAAGGAAAGTATGTTTATATCAGTTGTTCTATTTTAATTATATTACAAACTTTGCTTAGTTTGGGACTATATCTGATGAAGTGCAATAGCTAAGGGAAAAATTCAGGATCATCTGACCTCTCCAACCTTTCTGGCCAGCGTGGGGAGTCGACTCACCAAACACAAGCTAGTAAGACCGCATAGAGCGCAAGCCGCAGCCCAAAAAACATGCAAAAATAACACTTGTTATGAAAGGTATAGTGTCAGTGTCAGACCGTAATTACGCGGGTGAAGCCGCGGGCAAAGCTATTTATTTAAACAGGGTGTCCCAAAAAGTAGTGTCAAGCCGAAGCCCAGAGGTAGAGCATCACTAGAGCTACCCGAATCACCCCCCTGTATGTTCCGAGATTTTTGATAGTTTCCGAGTTATGATTGCTTTAAATTTCTATGCTTAGGTACTTTTTTGGTTACTGTGACGCGAATAGTTAAGGTATATGCCTGATTCTTTTATTACTATTAGATGACTAGGCCTAGCTAATTCAGAAGTATTTACATCCATAACACTAAAAACATAAAAAAATCTGAATGTTGTAAACAAAATGATAACTCGAAAACTATTAAAAGTCGCGGTGATTGGAGTAGTCCTAGTGATGCTCTACCTCTAGGCTGCGGCTTGACACTATTTTTTGGGGACACCCTGTATAAATTCATTTGCTCATCTCACCAAACACAAGCCAGTAAGACCGCATAGAGCGCAAGCCGCAGCCCAAAAAACCTGCGCAGCCGCTGACCTGTTTCGCTGTTCGCGGAACGCTCGCAAAAAAACGACAAATTGCCATTTAACTTGCGCTCAGGGCTGCCAACGAGGGCTGGGGTGCTGACCGCGGATCAGAGTCTGCTTGAAAAAAGAAAAAAATGTGGATAACTGGATAGTTTTTACTTTGAATATTGACTGGATAGTCAGTTTCAAAATGGAGCAATAAAGAATTTGAATTTGCAAACGCATGATTGACTTCTGGCTCAAAATTACTTATTTTGAAAGATAACTAGAAGATTTTAAATCTCTGTCGTTGGAGGTCCACCGGCACAAGCACCTCCCTGGAGGAGACCTCAGGGTCAGTTGCAACTTCACGGCCGACTTAGTTATACTCTGCTTGAAAAAAGAAAAAATGGATAACTGGATGGATACTGGATAGTCAGTTGGAAAGGAGTTAAAAAAAGATTTAGAATTATAACGCTCCATTCAAGTTTCGTAGTGTTGTAAATGTCACTTTTATGTGGTAGGTTAAACATTTCTCCTACATACTTTTTATACAGATACTTAGATGACTAAGACGGGGTTATGTTTTATTAATTAAAATCATAATTAACTACTAATCTGCGTAATTAAACTGGATAAGACACTGATCTAATAAAACTCAAGTTAATGAACATGCTCAGACTGCTTCAGACGTCTTACCTTATACTTACGCGCTACGGTAGGGAGAAACTTCGCTGTCTTTTAATTAATAAGGATTAAAAAGCCCATCCGCGCTATCCTTCTTTCAAAGTAAATGTTTCTGCGTCGCAACAAAATACCTACACAATTTTAACTAGACAGACATGCTGTAGACAGATGTACATTACAATTTTTGCGGATGGGGCATTGGATAGTGGTATTCTAAAAGAAAGATGATTTCTGCAGTATTTCTTTAGCTTGGCAACCCTAACCAAACAATTTTCAGTGCGCACAGCCCTAACCTGTCGAGACGCGGGGGAATGTCGTCAAGGCTGTCTTGCTATAAACAATTTCGTCTATCTGAACTGTCGGCTGGAGATCTTGTTCGTACTTTGGCGGGTAATTGTGTAATTACGGGCGAAAACAGGCTTTAAGTAAACAAACGAACATGCTGTTAATGTGTTTCAGTAAAACGGGTTTGTGGGGAGCTAGAAGAGCGCTGTATCGCTATGAAACGTTGAAAGTTGAAATTATGATATACGACTAGACCTCGACTCAAAAGCACACCTACTCCAGCTTCGGCCTGATCACTTGTCATCAGGTGAGATGCATCATGCAGGCCAAGAGCTTTCCCGTTGTGGATAAAAAAATACATTTCATAACATTCATCATTATTACAATGGGGGATTCTTTATTCAATAAACAATAATTTTATAATAATTCTATATTAATATAATATTAAAATTCTAGAATTTCATGAAAAATATAACCTTTGATTTTCTCTCGCTCTCTCTCTATTTCACAGTGGAAGAGAAGAGAAGAGGAAGACAAAATACTGCAGTTTTCCAATTTGGCCAGGTTTCATAGTACTAATCATTAAAGTTATCCGCAGGATTGAGGAGATCCGCAGGAGAACCAAAGTGACCGATATAGCTCGCAGAATTTCTAAAATCAAGTGGCAGTGGGCGGGGCACATAGCTCGTAGAGACGATGGCCGTTGGGGCAGAAAAGTTCTCGAGTGGCGACCACGGGCTGGAAGACGTAGCGTGGCCTCCTACTAGGTGGACCGACGATCTGGTAAAGGTCGCGGGAAGAGCCTGGATGCGGGCAGCGCAGGACCGTTCATTGTGGAACCTTGGGGAAGCCTTTTTCCAGCAGTGGACGTTATTTGGCTGAAACGAACGAAAGCATCATTGAAGCATGAGTTCCCGATGAGAAAGTTACGCTATATTTCACAGTAGACGCTAAACGAAGCATCAAAACCCATTCCAATGATCCTCATCTTCGTCATCGGTCATGTCAAGATGTTCAGTCGTAACGTGACGTAATTACGGCCAGATATAGCCCGTCCGTCGGTTAATGGCGTCCATTTGTGTCCGGCCTCGGACGCCGAATATGGCGCTCGTTACACCAATTTACTTACATACTCAAACAGATAATAATATGCCATTCGTTATACCAATTAGTATGACTGTTAAAAGTAACTGATTAGTTGAAGGCCAAGTGCAAGTCGGACTCACGCGAAAAGGATTCGTACGAGGTTAATTTTACACCACATTTGTAGCACGTTTCTCGAACCCGTTTTATATTTACGTACTATTTTTGTTATTTTGAGTCTAATAAAGTAATTAATACGATAAAAACAAAAAAAAATGACGAAGTGATATTGGGTCGCGAGAAAGAGCGACTTTTGTATAAACAACTAATATAAAACTTATGCACTAACATAAATGTATTGTTCAGTAATAGTAAGACGACTCTACATTGAATTTAATATTATAACTTAATATTATTCAACAATAATGTATAAGTACTCTGATGTGCTGGCGACGTAAATGGAATATTAATCACCAGACCAGTTCCAGAAGATTTAACTCCAAACCAGGATATGAAAACTATCTCCAGCTTTCAATCTATAAAATATGGAATAATTGCACCAATATTCGTGTCTGAGTGTTCTATATTTAGGTCTAGATCGAGATGCAATCTGACGGCCCTAGGGCGAGCCTTAAGTGCCACTTACCGACTGGTTAACTAGCTACTCCCGGTAATAGCCGAGTGGCTGCTATCGGAAATTGATAGGTTTCAGCTCTGAGATGATTGTGGACTACAAAGGTAAGACAGTAGCTCGAATACTGTAGAAGCATGATCGATCTGTTTTATAATGTTGGGACCGTGTGGAAATCTGAAGTGAAATAAACCAATTGCTTAGGGTAAGTACCTACTTACCCTAAGTAATTGGTTTTACCTGGTGGTACCTATCTTCGCTTAAATACCTAAGCTGTAAAGGTCTGTGGCAATAAGGTACATAAGGAATAACATTAAAATATCCTACATAGAGAAATGTGACATGACACCAACATTATGTTTGCTCCCAGTGGAATTTAACAATTTTATTGAAGCTGACGATATCGTGTAAGTAGACTAACTAGGTACATCAAATTATTTGTTGTCTTCTAGATAAAGAGAGACAAAGGCTTGTAAAAATGTAGAGTCTTACTAGCCTCTTTATTGATTTAGCCTTTTTACTAATCTACCAAACTGCTTGTTTGTGGTAAACATAAAAAGCCACCTATTCAAACAAAATACGTCCCACGGAGTTCAAATTACAACACAAGTTCAAATTAAATTACCATTGTACCCGCAATTAGCCATATAAAGTCACAAAAGAGGAACCGTCTTATGAATGCAATATCAATGACTCCAACACCGCATAAGCAAGCGGAAGCCGCAGGGTGAGGGAAGTTAATTGCAATTATTATTACAATAATAATTATTATTTCAATTTGCAATAATTGCGCTCGCGACGGCTTGTTAGCTGCATTGTTTGTTCTCAGGTGAGTGATTATCAGCATGGGATGGTAATTATCAAGTGTTTCTTTTTTATGATAGTGCTGGCAGCTGAAAGATCAAATGTTCATTCATATTTCAGTATTTTTTTTCAGTTTACAGACTTGTTTTATAAAGTACATACCCACTTTAATTCATTTAGGCAATAAAAAAAACTAGTAATGCTAGTACAAGTTCGCTGATTTTCTAATATTGATTTACAATTAAAATAATAATGAAAACGAAATGAAATCCATCGCTGAATAACATTACATAATTTATTTACTGTACATAACGATAATAGAAACCTGATATAAATTTATTTACGTTAACAAAACATATAATATATCACATCATAGATAATTGAGATTGTGATTTATTGTTTCTAGCTTCTGGCCTTTACGTTTTCGACGTCACTGAAAAACAATGCAGTCTAACAATTCGACCTCGCGTGCTTAGTCACTGTATCGACTATCGGTAGCAGCCGGTAGCCATTGTGCCTATTGTTACCGAAATGTTTTGTTCTTTATTCAAAAACACACGGCTTTTTCTTTTTTTTTTCTTAACGTTTCAAATCGTTCGGTTGCGTTGCATGTTAGGTGGCCAGTTTTTTCGTTCGAAAATTGAAAAATTGTGTAGGTTTTGTTCTTTTGTTTGTGTTTAAAGTAAATAATGCTACAAAGGGATTTTTATTGCGCTGCTTATCGCGTGTGTGATTGGCGTGTCGAACTAATAATAATTTACATTTTAGTTTTTAAAATACTCGTAATGCGGTATATTAATCGATCGTTAAAATGATTTGTGGCTAGCATTATTTAATGGATTCTTGTAATTTATGGACAGGTCCTGTGGACTTGTATTTATAATAATTAAATTAATGAATACAAAGCATAAAAATAATACAAGTCAGTCTTCCAATGCGGCCATTAGGCATACTTTTTACGATTTGTTTTTCACACTTAATTGATTAATTTGGTGCTATAAAAACTGTCAACAAGAACCCGAATTCCAGAGTCTGGAAATGGTATTCAGTTCATAAATAACTCCTTAACAAGCGCAACGGAAACAAAAACAAAACCTCGTCGCGCCCAGAAACGTGTCAAGTCATTCAACACCGGTAGTCGGTAGTCGTTGGCCATGCTCTTGCGCGTAGGGTTACCATCCAAAAATTTGTAAAGATAAAAAAGAACTCGGACGCCTAAAAATTATAGCGGATTTGAGTTTCAGTTGTTAATCGAGTTAAAAAAATAGCTGGAAAAAGTCCGAAAAGATCCGAATACTGCGCACTTAAATTGAAAGAAATGTGACGGTGAGCTGTTTACCAGCAAGGAACTAAAGTTTTCAAATAACAACACTACCTGACTGATCCTTCAAAATTTTTCTTTCTTCCCGGATATTTTCCTATAAAATCCGTTTCCCAACAAAGTGTAAAGACACTTCATCATTGGCAAATTCACAAGCCGTACGTGCCAAAAAAGTTTTCAAATCAGCGGATACCAATAATCCCCTGTTAGACTCTATGATGATAGACCGAAAACTCACGCGGCCGAAGCTGCAGGCAATAGTTATATTCATGTGGTAGGGATCCACCCAGGACATACACTTAGCTCAGTCCAACCCTGGACACAACTCTACCACGAGCCATGGCGCTGTGGTGCACGGAACGACGCTGAATTTACGAAGGCGACGCCGCGGGTAAAGAGCTATTGCAGTAGACAGCCACCCAGAACATACAGTTGGCTCGAATCAGTCCAACCCTGCACTGGACATCACTCTACCACGAGCCACGTCGCGGAACGACGCTGTACGGATTGACGCTGAATTTACGAAGGCGACGCTGTGGGTAAAGAGCTATTGCAGTAGAGAGCCACCCAGGACATACAGTCAACTCAGTCTAACCCTGGACACCACTCTACCACGAGCCACGCCACTGTGGTGCACGTATAAGCTCAGTCCAACCCTGGACACCACTCCACTACGAGCCGAGAACGTCATATAGTGGTCCAGTGTCCAGACCCTGATCTGAACTTTTATTAAAATTTTCAAAACAGGATCGTTCATTGTGGAAAACCTTGGAGGAGGCCTTTGTCCAGCAGTGGACCTCATTTGGCTGAAACGAACGAACGAACGAATGTTCAAAATCTACTATTGGTAGACATAAATTTTCTGCAAACAAAAAAATCTTTCTTCGTGTAACGCGCGTCTCTACTCTATGTTTTTTAACTTATGTTACTAGTAATGAAATCATCCACCTTTTATATTTTCTTCTATCTCTCTCTACTATTAAAAAAGTCCATGGCGTAAGACTTCATAATGGCTCAACCATTTGAACACTGATTTTAATACGCATAATTACATAAATTAAATATTTCTCACAAACATTCTCATATAAAAAATCTAATTTGTGTGGTGTACAAATCGCTTTCTAGTTCTGCATTCTTTAATTTAAACAACAATTAGCTGACTGTGAAACGCAAACGCAAGTCATGTCATCCAACACCGGTAGCGCCGCAAAGGTCGCTGCGCCGGCGCACCGCGTCGAATACCGATCGATATCGACGAAAACACGTCATTATAAAATAGCCTTGCCCACGGCTTTGCTTCACGTTCTTTAACGTATCAAAACGTTTTTATTCTTTATGAAAAAATCCTTACATTTTCGTGAAGAAGTAGGTACCTACCATAAACATCTTATTTGTGGGAGTATTTCATGAAATTACGGAATCACTAGTTTTAGAATTTTGTAAGAATTACTCTCTCTCTTCATATTCATCTTGATCTTCACTATTCTTTTCTAAAGATTCGCAGTTTTTTTGTCTTTTGAAAATACTCTGTCTATACTCGTATTAACAATAACCCATTGGAACTCGGCTTCATGGTTGAATGAATAGAGAGTTTCTCTAGAACTGGAGATTCCGGAATATGTTCTGGGAAGTGAGAAGCACTGATTGAAAATCACTATACGGGTCTACACGTAACTGTCCCCAGTTAGCATGATTCCTTGGTTTAGGAAGGGTGTAACCGAAATATTAATTTTCGTTCTTTTATTTCATTTTTACTTTAAAGGACTCGTTCCCCATAGTTTCTTAATGGGAAATAGGTCACAAGGGTTAGGTTTAACGTCGGTCTGATCTCCCATGTCAAAAGACTGGGGCGGCTCAAAAGGTTGATCATTGTCATCTTTGTTGTTTCCATCATGAACACGGTAGAAAGGAATAACGCCTGCGTTGCGTAAATAAAACTTTCCAGATACCAGAACATACCTTCCACCACTTTGGGATAACATATTGGTAAGTGGTAGGAAATAAACTCAGGCACCAATGTGCGCTTTTTAACGAGTTCCATTGCAGACTTACACCATTGCAATTACCAATTTATCTCAAGTCAAGACTAGTTATATGTTTTTGTACAAAAAACGCGTGATTTATAAAATTCTTAACAATTTCGTAAAAAATTCAACACCACTCAAAATTAATCAATAAAACCATTTGCCCGTGAAATACTAATAAATCATTAAGATAGAGATAATAAATTTGCTTTACGCTTGGTTTCAAACTCATTACAAAACTTAAAAACACTCCTTAATTATTGTTTTTTGCGGTGGCGATTTTCTGATGTTGTTAATTTACACCAATGGGAACGGACGAGTGGTTTGACATTGTCAGTTTTTAGTAACTTAAAAACGTTAAACGTGTTAAAAAAGTCTCGGAAAAACTCTATACCCACAGTTTGTTAATTTTGTGCTGTACCCGATGATTGTTGCAGAACATGGAATCTGTTTGTACCTCTTACAAGTGTTGTAAGTTGTATAATCTTAAGTGGAAAATTTAATCTTCTAAGAGAACTTTTTTAAATAAATATTTACGAAAAAGATGCTAACCATATACTAGACGCTCTAGGACTGTTAAAAAACTTATTTATTAGAATAAGGGCTGATTTTTCAACCGTCGGATAACTTTTAACTGAAGAATAAGTTTGGCACATTGACAGTTTTAGTACGGGAAATATGTCAAAATGACAAGGTTATTCTTCAGTTAAAAAATATCTGACGATTGAAAAATCAGCCCTATGACAAGTACTTTCTTTACCATTTCATGGAAAATCCATTTGATTGAAGCGATGGGTTTCACGTATATCTACTGAGATGCTACGACAGTATCATTACAACAAATATCGTCCACTTACGTACATAATTTATTAAGTAGGTATTGTTGTAGGTTGTGTATTGTCGATGATACTGAATAATCATAATATTTATTTCTTTCTTTCTATATTATTTCGTCTAGCTCCCTAGCTACCCCAGAAGGGCTAAGATGTGCGCCGTGATATATACTTTATCGACGTCAAAATGTTTGGGTAAAATCGATAAAATGGCGTGATAACCGCTTATCGCGGCGCGCATTCTAGGCCTACTGGTCGTTTAGTAAGACGGGCCTAAATTTGTCCCAATACAGCGCAGAATGCATCGTCAGGTGTCAGCTATCGCGGCGATAGCTTATCGCGCTTCCTGCGCGCGCGCCGGCTGCGGATTTCTGCCACGCATGCGCGACGTGACTCGAATCGTACCGGTTTGGCCAAATTGCCGGCTTGTATGTTTATGTTGCTGATGTATCGGAAGATTAAAGCTTTGGTTTGGATTTAAACTATAGTTTCTTTTGTGATAATGAAACAGGGCCTTTTTATACTGGGTCAGGGCCTTTTTATACTGGGTCAGGGCCTTTTTTTAGATACTAATGTGATAATAATTTAATGTTTTATTATTCATAATCGTTTCATATTTCAGCTAAACACCATCATCCCCGTCGTCTCCCGACTTTGTTGTAATGCCAACGCTACAGGAAAGTGTAGGTAGGGCAGAACGGAAAACTGCTTCAGCTATGGATGTTTCCTGGGTAAAAAAAACAAGAGTTTGAATTAGTCCGTTTCTTAACTTATCAAAAAATACTAGACACGTATTTTTCACTTTTTCAAAGTAGCCAAAATGAGAAATAGCCCTAATGGGAAGCCCTAATGCGCCTAAACCAATTCGTAGAGATCGCGGATCTCTATTATTTTTTATGTGACAGGAGGCAAACGAGCAGACTGATCACCTGATGGTAAGTGATTACCGTCGCCCATAGACACCCGCAGACCCAGGGGCGTTACAGGTTACAGGTGCGTTGCCGGCCTTTAAGGTGAAGATACGCTCTCTTCTAGAAAGCTTGCAAGTCGTATCCGTCCGGAAACACTACGGAATATTATGTAGTTTTCTGGTCAACTTTAACAAATCTAAGGCCATGTTCAAGATGAGGCGAGTACTTACCATTCAATTTATTTCGATTTACAAATTTCAAGACACCAATTTTTATCAATACCGAAACGTATGGGTAGGTACAGCCTAATCGCCTATGTGCACTGAATGCCCCTTTGTTCAGTGAATTTACAATCGACATAGAAGAATCGGTTCCTAGATTATTCCTATTGTTAACCTGATTTGAAAGTATTGTTCAATCCATTTGTCCGATACTTTTACCTATAATATTTGGATTATTTCAGGCGGTCGAGTTCCTAATTCGAAACAGAAAATAATTTAAACACAAGTGATTTTACAGTGAAAATATCGTAACCTTTTGGATCGTAGATAATTCAGGCTTAAAGGTAGGTAGGTACGATGTGAATACTAAGCACCTACACCTAACAGACAAAGAAGTTTCAATGCAATATCTAATACGAAATGAATTAAAAGAATAGAGTCAAAAAGAAACACTAGTAACGGTAAATTATAGTGCCAGTAGCCAAATTCTCTCAATTTTTTAAAAGAAAGCTGAAAAAGATCGAATTGTTGTTGGAACAAAAAGTTTATTTAGAAGCCATTTTTAGCAGTAAATCGTTCACTTGCTCGAAAGACAGACGATCTGAGTCAGGCAATCATGAATGTAGATTGGGTAGGAACATTCTTAGTGGAAATAAAGCATTGGTCAACCGTGGATGACTTTTTCACTGATTAAATTGCACTTTTTGTGGCTCTACCAAACCGAACTCTATCCTGTGAAGAAGTAAATTGAGATCTCAAAAGACATTATTACAAAGATATGCTTTAAAATAGAGCATTAACATCGAATAAAATAGGTTACCTAGCAAGTTAACTCATTATTTTCGACATGAATAATGTAGAGTCATTTAAAAACTCTTACATATTTTACTTTTCATAAAACAATATCAAAATAACGCAGATAATCCACAAAATAAAATAATAGGAACACTCAAGATATCTCAACAGCGTGCATTTTAAACTAACAATAATAAAGTAACAGTTCTATCGCGGCACTCAATTCAAAATAACGCGGCGCGGAGTCATTGACTGCAGATTAGAAACGCGCTTTCTACCGGAGGCGGCCCTAACCTGGAGCGCGACGTTGCCGCTCCGCGCACTCCAAGTACCTAATACGTCACTTGTTTGTACATGATGATTCCAAAAATATATTTTATGGTCTCAAATTATTAATATGAGACTCTCTCCTTGAAGTTTTAATGAAATTCCAATAAAAAAGATAACTTACAGAAAGAGTTACCAAAGAAAATCGATCCTATTTGGGGTAAATCTAAATAACTATCATTATTTCAAGAAGAAAACACATAATTTATGTTTGTCAGAGAGTTATCTTTCATAATACATACACATTTTGGAACAATATTAAGTCCAGTGTTGTTGTTAGCCTAATGTTTCAGAATTTTCTGCGCGAATCTTGTTAGAAGGCTGTAGTTTCTGTTTTTCTAGTGATGTAGCAATTATTGTAATGATATTTCATTATGGCCATTACTATTATTGTGGTTCTTGAAGAATAAAATGAAAAGAAGGAAGAACTCCACGCGTTGTTTAGCAGTCTGTAAGTATGCTACAGATCCCGGCGGAAAACGATACTAAACATAGAATTCCATTTATTTTTCTTTGATTAAATTCATTGCAAATAGTCACAAAGACTCTTAATTCACTTTCTGGAAGAACTCTCCCTCTGGAAGAACCTCATTAGTGAAGCGATTTTTCAGGAAATGTATGCAGTGTTGGTATCGAGTTGGGGTCCCGAACCCGAACTTAACTTTGGATAAGTAGACTTTGTTTGGGACATCTCCACACGTATATGGCAGCTATTTCAACAATGCGTCTGTAAATTAAAACATAAAATTACCTTTAATCGTCATTATCTCTGAATATAACAACAGCAATTCCGAATTCCCGATGAGACGGTCCGAATTTGGTTTTTAGAAATACCCTCAGGTTGTTTTGATTCCTTAGTAATTTAGCACTTTCCGGCTAAATGACTCTTGCGTACTTTTCCCATGACTGTTTTTAAGTTTTTACATAATATTCCTGATAGATTTATCAATAGCGGGATGCTACTAAACCAAGAACTGCGATACATACGAATCGCGATCTCCCGCTTTTTTCACAACAGCTATCTTCGTAACGAATTTATCAGTCATTCTATTCCGCTTTCCAGACTTTTCTTGTAATAGGGGAGAGTTCGGTATATTGTACCGCCGGGTAAATTGTACCACCCTCATATTTCGTTAAGTATTTTTTATTGAATGTCTGTTATTGTAACACTCAGCGATACGCAATTAAATTCATTTAATATCGGTCATATGGTTTTTGCCGTGACAATGAACACGTGTGTTTTATTAGGAAAAGTTTTTTTTCGTTGTTTTCATGTAACTTTTGACAATGCATGTTAAGTTTGTTTTTTTGTTAAATTTAATCACACAGTGTTTCTATTTTATTATTTAGAAGCGTAAATTAGTCTGGATTACAATTATTTGAAACATTTTTCGGTATTTAAAAGCTATATTTTAATTGATTTTTTAAAAGTACTATCACCTAGTCGGCTAAATTGTACCACATCAAAATGTATGCAATTGTACCAAAGGATTTTGAAATTTTTTTAGTAAATCATTTTTTGAAGTTAAAATAGTATAATTATGTTTGACTTAACATAAATGAAAGCAAAAGACTGGCAAAGTAGATTAGGTACAAGTGTGTGTTGCGATAATTGGAATCACAAAACTTGTACTCAAAATCGTGATAATGTGTAAAACAATATCGATTGTCTATGTTATTAACTATTGTTCCTTTTCGTTACCTAATTTGTTAATAATGTGTCGTATAATATTTAGCCATAGTTTTTTTATATGCTTGAAATTTATTGAAATCCTATTTAGTAACCCTGTGGTACAAATTATCGAACCGGTTGGCTAAATTGGACCGAAGCTCTGAACTCGTATTTTGTTGATTTGTGCTAAATATACAGCAATCATGTTGATTAATACCTATGAAATAGAAAGTTGAATAATTTCTCTTTTATTATATACCATAGACACTAGCAAAAACAAAAGAAAACTATGTGTAAAATGGGATTGAAAAAAAATGGTCCAAATTAGCGGACTCTCCCTTACATAATAACACAGACCAAGAGTCACTTTGAACCAGTTTTCTATTGTATAAGGTTATTGAAGACGCGTGTTACAGACTCGTGATCGCACCGGTATCAGCCAGTTTTAGACAATAGTATTATAAGCGGGTGTTTTGACGTAAATGCCAATCATGTGAAACAATGAGCTGTCAATGTGGTTTATTACTCACTGTGTATTAAACATTCAGCAGGACTGACAGGTGTCTACACTGCCTACATGATTCCAATAATCCAATATGACTAAAATTCTTGATTCAGATTTATGGTAAATTATTCTGTCATGTCTTTCAAGTTTGTCTACTACATGAGTTAGTTATATCTGTGAAAATCGGAGCGAAGTTCGTCATTCGTCGTCGGATTCATATAGGGGGGGTGGTTAAATGTTGCTAGAAATGGTTCGTCTAATGCATCTCATGGCTGCTGCATCTGCACCTTTTCATTTGCTTCACGCTGCCGTGTGTCCTAACTCCTAAGGTTAAGGACGTTGAATTTGTCGCGGAAGTCTAAGGATACGGCCAGATACTCGCGACACCCCCACTCTGGCGATGACGGAACGCCGCGGAGGTTTTAGTGGGTATACTACGTCCTTTTCAGGACGGAACAGCACCCTTTTCAGGGCGCTGGAAGTCCCACACACCACCCTGTCCCCCGGCAGTGGTGACGGTCCACAAAGCATTTCCTCCGCGACAAAAAAAATGGTATAAGTTCGACAATTGTATAATTTACTTACTGCAAATTTAAGTAAAAATCTATATCACAGCCAAATACGTACGTGTATTGGCTAAAAAGATAAAGAATTGGTATATCTTATCGGCTATATCATCGGTTGATTACAGCTTACAGTTACGGTACAGGATTACGGTAGCTCTACCCACACAAAAACTTTTACGGGTAAATTATTGTATGTACCTGTGACGTGATAGATTATAACGTATAACTTAACTCGTAAGCTTGATGAGGTCTTGTGGTTGCGGCGCATTGTAATCCCAACTAATATTATATGCGAAAGTAACTCTGTCTGTCTGTCTGTCTGTCTGTTACGCTTTCCCGCTTAAACTTCGCAACCGATTTTGATGAAATTTGGCATAGAGATAGTTTGAGTCCCGGGAAAGAACATAGGATAGTTTTTATCCCGGTTTTTGAAACAGGGACGCGCGCGATAAAGTTTTTCTGTGACAGACAAAATTCCACGCGCGCGAAGCCGCGGGCGGAAAGCTAGTTTGAAAATAAATCATCTTTACTATCATCGGCCTTACTTATTACAAATCCGACCAAACTATGGCACCCGCATTCCCCTTGGCCAAATCCAGAATTTCCTTTGTGCATGCGTTGATGGGGCACAAGGAATGTGATGAAATCCCTATTCGATTTTGAGGCCTGACCAGACAACCCTAAAGGCGACTCGAGCGACCGCCGTAAAAACATAATGATGCGGTTGATATACTGCAATATACGTAATAGCACTATTTTCGCCTTAAAAAGGCTATCATTTAAGTCCATTAACTTTTTGTGGATTCCTTAAGTGGTTAGGTTTGTAAAATTGAATACTTATCTGGACCACATTATTTATCATGGCGCACTTAAACATGCTAAAGGAGGAGGACGGAGGAAGAAGGGTTCTAAAGGAAAACTATTTCAAAAGAAGCTACGAGTAGGGCTTCTTTTGAAATAGTTTTCCTTTAGAACCCTTCTTCCTCCTTACTCAAAATATTAGATGACAGAGCAGCTCTTCTGTTTGGAAAATCGAAGAATCTGATGGTATGCACATCAGTCGTAAGAATTCTCCTGGCACGATCGTAACGTTTTGTTCTGCAGAGAAGAGATTATTGGCATATTCATTAGTTAAACTTGATCGTCGATCTCAAACGAGAAATAAATAAGTAAGAAGGCCATTAGACTTTTCAATCTCAACATGGAAAATTATTTTGTTTAACCTTAGGAATCAAACCAAAGAACCAAATTAACAAACACTTCAAGACGAATTTTCCAAGCCCATTCTTTCAGATCAGTGACTGAGCAGCAGCATCTTTGTCTATAAAACATCTGCCAGTTTTCGTGCGTTTCTTTACACAAGAGGCTGACAATAATGACTTGAGTTTCTTCTGCTGCTTCTTCTCAGCACTGCTGGTCCATTTATTGTCCCGAGACAGTGGTAGGTTTAATATTAGGACTTGTTAAAGTGCTTCTTAAAAGTCTACTTGCAAAAATAAAATTAGTTTTATGAGTTTTGAGTCTATTATGAGTTTTTATCAAGAGCACACGAAACTTTGCCGCATGAGCGTTTTCCACCAAAATCAAATTAGTTTCGTATTTATTAAACAATGTAATATCTAGGGTTAGAAGCTGGTAAAACGGAGAACTATTTGAAATAGTTTTAGAGATAAAAAGAGCCAAAAACTTCCCTTGTTAGTGATTAGTGAATGATCATTATCGTCGTGAAGTTGGATGGAGTATAGAATCTAGCTACCGATCAACATTCAGCTCATACTTTTTTATACAGAGAGGGATGTTTCAATTATTCCTGATGATGCTAGTTAGCAATATTCTTTAAATAAGTATTTCGCTGAACCATTGACTTTTTAAGACAAGCAGGCAACAATGAGATGCAATGTAAAATGCAACCTATTCGCCGAAATGGATTTGCCGCGCTGTGCTAAGCTTGTAGCAATTTTGCTTTTAGGCTTTAAAATACGATTGGAAATGAATTCGATTCTTCATCATAGCACCAATTATGTTATAAAAATTATGAATTGTTACTACATAATTTCTTTGTTTAAAGGTAGATTGGTAATGGCTTACTAGGAAATCACTCCTGAAAATAACTAAGAAATTATTTTCCTGTGGGTTAGGGGTTCATCATCCGTTCTTAATGTTAATAAAAGATTAATTAAAAGTTATTAGTTTGGTCCATACCTTTGGTCCATACCAAAGTCAAATATGTTTCAACAAACAACTTCGTACACTGTGCATGAAAGAATGCTAATGACGATCGATTGTTAGGCCGATTACATATTCATGAATTCTATACCTCGTTCATAACTTGCCTTCATAAAACCTTCACAGGCGAATTAATTACTGCTTACGAAATAATCATTATGTCCAACTTAAGGCCGCCGCGTTATTCAGAGCGCGTATCGAGCGGACAAGCAACCTATACATAGCCACCTGGACGGTCACATAGAAAAACTGTTCACACTTACAAAGACATAACTGTATGAAAAATCACTCGAAATTCGACTCTACCCAAGCATCATAGAGCGCATTCTCGATCTGACGTCGAAAAGAATAGAACCCTATCGCCCTAAGCGCGCGTCAGTATTCTGTTAGTATACAATAAATATTCGGCGCCAGTTGTGCCAGAAGTACACACATATACATAGGAGAGCGACGTTGTAGCTTGCCAAGAGCGGCAACGTCGCGCTGCTTCGCGACGGATTCCAAGCTTGTTTGCGTTGGGGGACTTAGTTTGATAGAGATTTAAAGATGTTCAGATGTGGTCAACCTTATGGTCTTCATCTTAGAGTTGAAATTGGCTCGTGATTCGATAGACTGGGACTATGTGTGAGTAAGTGGATACGCGGTCGGTCGAGGGTTGCGGGACGCGTGGTGCCGCTCATTGTTCGTTTTTTACGCCGCGATAGAATCGATGTCAGTTCTCAGTTGGCAGATTTTTTATTTTACCGTTTTTCGGCCTTGTTTCTGGCTAAACAGAGCTAGTCAATGAGGTTCCGTGTCGTGACACGGCCCGTGTGCATGATTGTTAGGAGATAGGTCAGTGCTTGGCTAACTGTAAACTCTACAAAATGTTACATTTCACGCTAATAATAGTTAGTACCTTAATTCAATAACTGTACATTGTCTGCTGCATACGCACACATTGGAATAGGTTATTTTTCGATGGAATGGGGAAATTTTTCATTTTCTAGCATGCATGCTGGCCATAGCATAGCATGGAACACATTATTTCTGTCTATTAACATATTCAATTTCGATACACGAGTCTAATGTAGACAGATAAGAGAAAACATGCAACGCGACACAAAACTTCGCTGTGAGCTACCATTTTGATCCTGGAACTACATACACTGACTTTTTCAAAGAAGACGTCTAAGCTATGTGATAAATAATAATTATTAGTAGATAGATCTACCTACATAGCCTTGCTTTTCGTCAACCCATTTATCCTACGGTCAAAAATTCGAATTTACTCGGCATGGTAGCTGCAGCGTTCGGGAAAATTGTAGAGATTATTTTGACAAAACCACTCCATGCTTCAAGATAAACACATTTATGGATTGAAAAAGACATGGAATGAAAGTTGTGCACCTCAACAGAGTTAAATTGAGCATTTCTTTTCGCGATCTAATCAGAATGCATTATTATATTAGCCAAAAGGCTGAGAAGATATGAAATCCTAGTTCGCAAGATGCGCAAACCGCGACATGTCACGTATTTTATAGCGATGGGGATGGCTGATTGAAAAAAGGCTACAACAGCAAGAATCAATAAGAATTACAAGTTGTAGAAGAAGTAACGACCTTCAGAAGCAGGAAGGTTTGGAACTTGGGAAGAAAGTTGTCTATCGGAAACTACAAAAATACATCTTGTCGCTTGACAGGCTTAAGGCTCGAATTGTAAAACTACACTCGATTCCATCTGAAATCGATTCTAGCCTATGAATTGGTATAAATACAGAAACTTAAGCATCTCGTGCGATTAACTCTATGATAATTATCAACCTTTATACTTACATTGTTTTATTTCATTTGGGATGTTCGCAAGAGAGAGAAACAGAGATCATTTTGAGAATTAAATCTTACTTCTTTTGTTGTTCAGAGAAATCTGTTGTTTTGCTTAAGGTGTTGGGAGTTTACAACTATACCTATTTCAAGGAATACAGGAGAATAGGCCATGGACCTAGACTATCTAATTGGCTTTTGCTGACAGATAAACTAGAGTTAGGTCCGGTTCTTGAATTGAGATTCTTAGCTTGAATGTGCCATTGAACTTGTCATGCTTAACATGCCTGAGAAGAGGATGAACAAGGAAAAGCCACATAACCAATTGGTTATCAAGCCATTGGGTATGTAATTCAATGCATTTTCCAGTCGCAAAAAATAAGATGAGCACGCTTAAGCTACAAATATCAATTCAGCAACCGCAAAGATACTAAGTAGTTGATCTAACATTGTACGAGTATTTAGTTAGAACATTGACTAGGATGAGAATTGCTGTAATAATTCTATCCGTGTACGGCATCGTGAGACACAATCCATTGCCTATTGGTTGTAGAGGAGTTGACAACTGCCATTTCCTTCCCCGCTGCCGGCCATTGTGTCGTTCAAGGAAAACCGCGATGTCGGTTATGACTGAACAACTCTGTATAAGGCGATCAGTTGCCTTCCGTTTGATTGCAAGTATTGCAACGTTGCAAATATCTGGAGGTTTAATCACAGGAGAGGTCATTGGTAGCGAGAGCGGAGAAGAAAATTTTGAGTTTACAGTAGTTTATGCCTAAATATAACGATCTTTTGAAAAAAATGTGTATAGGTACGGGATTTAAGCTGTACTACGTGGTGAGATCAGTCCCGTTTAAAGATTTAAGCTGGTAATTAGCTAGTTTTTAGTTTAATAATTAGCACTTCAATCCATAAGAAGACCATCACCGATTTTATATTCGTCGGATTCTATAACTTCCATGAATGTTATTTGATAATTTAATCTTCATAAACTCTTTAATTTGATAGATCCTACGTCTCTAATATTCCTAGAATTAGCCATTTCATCTCCAAAATTCACATAGTCAATGACTTTTTTACACAATGCGTCTTTCTTTAGGTACCTACTCTGGACTATTTACAACTTTTCTCAATAACAATTTAATGAAGAAATCTATTCAGATTCTAGAGTAGAGTATGTTTTGCATTAACAACAACGTTTGGAACGAATTTTACCTACAGACATACATTATCGGTAATACTTAGGCTGGTGATTCATAAAGATCCATCAACGTAGCCACTGCTCGCTCACTCGACACGCGCTTATTTGGTGTTATTGAATGCATTGTTTTAGTTTTACAATTGTCTTTGATCTTGAGTCTGACTAATAACTGTTAACGGACATTAAATAGTAGGTATTTGCGTTACATTATCAAATTGTTGAAGACAGAGAACACAATATTATTGTAAGGTTGATTTGCCCAGAGGCCAAGATTCTAGAAATACCCATCTTTGTTGATGTTAAATTCTACTGACTTTGCGCTTAGGAATGAAAAGTACCTAGAAAATGTAATTTGCAGCTTGCCTACTTATTTTAAAAATAATTGAGTAATAAATTATGTATAATACCCATCTTTTACACAATAAGTAAGTAGTTTTTGCGGTTTAACATAATAGGTAACAATTATTTCAAAAATATAACTTCATAGGTATAGCCCAATTGCACAACCGCTGCTATTATAGCGTTAATTATGTAGATCCTTATTTCAACAAATAACAGTGTTATCCAGCTGTTCATTTCAGGCTCGTTAAGCCACCACCATAACTATCCATCGCCATTCTTCACCATAAATTACATTTTAAACCGCTGTTTATTACAAAATGCGCATACACATCTAGCGGGCTTGTGTTGCCCTCATGAAAAACGACGAAGAGTGCAGACATAGAAAACATAGTTTATGGTCAGAAGTCAATCGTGGCCTGGCCAGGTCGTAAACTCTCACAATGCCTCGTAAAAATGCTTTATGGAGTTGACGGGCTCTACCAAGGGTTCTTGATGAAAATTCACTTAGGTACATGGTTTTGAAGTTTCGTGTTTCATTATTATTATGGTACAAGAATTACCCGAAATAAAGTATGTATTTTAGACAAATACTTCTACTACTCGAGTTGACTAATAGTCCAGTCAAATTAGACATGAACCCTGCAATAATTCGCATACAGCTGAAAATTGGTACGAATGTTCGGAGCACCATTATGAATTAACTGTGAAAAGTCCCCATCGATCCGACGTGTGCTAAAAAAAAAATTCAAGGTCAAACTTAAAAAATACGGGTTTTTGAGATTTTCAGCCAAACGGTAAGTTTTATCACAAAAATATGTATGACAAGGTTTAAGGCCATACAATTATCTATCAAAATTGTCTATACACTTTCTCCTAAGAGTCAGCGTTTCTGAGATTCGATGATCCGAAGAGTCAAAAAAGTGTTTTCTTCATAACGGTCTTACACATAAATCCAATGTGATATCGCCTCGTGCCACGACTCAGCATTGTATCATGATGTGTTGTCGACGTCGAATATAAAATGACTAACCTCAATGTCATTTGTCATCTTTAATTGTCGAAAAATGTTTGCAACTTAGACGAAGGACTGCACCGTGAGTTTCTAAGATACGAAGTTTTCGTGTCTATTATGTTTAAGAGCTCTTATATGCACACGTCACTACTCTACTTGTAACTCTATGGTCACTCTTTTAGCCCGATCAAGTCAGAAAATCCAGGTTATAATAATTCGCATAGAGCTGAAAATTTGTGTGATTGTTGAGAACACCATCCTTAATGAAATGTGAAAAGTCCCTAGCGATCAGTCATTTGAAAAAAAAATTTACGAAGTCCAAGTTTTTTGCATTTTTCCGCCAAACAGTAAACTTATCATAAGAAATGATAAGAAATAGTAGTAGATCATAAAATTATCTATTAAAATTGTCTTTGCCCCTTTTTCCTGAGAGTCACCGTTTATGTGGTAACGATGCAAAAAGAAACGATGCAAGTCGGCCGTTTGGTGTAGTGGTTCAGAACGGACTACTATGCCGAGAGGTCCCGGGTTCGATTCCCGGCCGGGCAGAAATTGAAATGATGAATTTTAATTTCTGTGACGGGTCTGGGTGTTACTATGTATAATATGTATTTATTTAAAAAAAAAAAAAAAAGTATATAAGTAGTGTATCCGTCAAGCTAGCACCCATAACACAAGCATTAAGTTGCTTACTTTGGGGCTAGCTGGCGCTGTGTGAAATTGTCCAAAGATTTATTTATTTATTTATTTTATTTATTTAAATTATATCGTGACTCGTATACGCTTTCCAAGCAGTAATTTGATATTCTCTGTCATTCGATCTGCATACGTCGTTTGCTGATCAATCGGAGGGCTTATTACCGATCTTTATGTGACAGTCGCTATCGCGCGTCATCATCATCATCATTTCAGCCATAGGACGTCCACTGCTGAACATAGGCCTCCCCCATTGATTTACACATCGCCCGCTTGGTAGCGGCTTTCATCAAGCACCTTCCTGCTGCCGTTTTGAGGTCGTCGGTTTCTCACCTCGTGGGTGGACGTACGACCTTGCTGCCCCATCGGCCGTCAGTTCTGCGTACTGAGTTTGTTGCGGCGCTTCTTCTCAGCACTTGCCAAATGTTGGTCTCTAAGCGCTGGTAGGGTAAAAAGATTATGAGACATGTAGAGGCTCCTTAAGAGCAAAATGACGATTTGTAAGAACTATTTATTAGTCTAAACAAATAAAGAAATTTTGACTTTTGACTACTTCAGCTTCAGCCAATTGCCACTTCAGCATCCTAATCCGTCGAGCTACTCGTATGTTACGGAGATTGCTCTACTATTATTTAGTTCGTACTGTCATAGTAACAGAAGGTGGACAGAAGACCTCATAAAGGTTCCAGAAAGGCGCTTGAGCTCTAGCTTTAGCGCAGGCTGCTACCAACCGGTCAATCTGGACATTGGGAGAGGCCTATGTTCAGCAATGGACGTCCTGTAGTTAAAATGATGACTGTGTTTCTTCCGCCACTTCTTCTCAGCACCAGTCCATTGTTGTCCTGGGTGGTAGGGACGTGTTCAAGTGGCCTGGTTAGGGCCTAAGTACTGAATAAAGGCTTTGACAATGATGATGACGATCATTGGTTGCGGTTCAGTTGGGTGTTGCGCTAGTTTCCGTACATAATAGTTAATGCACTCGGCGACTACTAACTAGTCGCAGTCGCGATGTTATTGTAATAGCAACCGGTTGCGAACATCGGTAATGAGCATGCCGTTCCGATAATTCAGCAATCATGCCTTGTTTGAATAGTTATGTCAATACGCACCGAACGGTGCATGAATTTAATTGCAGTGTCGAATTATTTATGAGATTGAGCAAACAGCGATATGAGTTACCGTAATTGAATGTATAACGGCGTATTGGATATTGATGGATGATGATGAAAGTAGAGCGAATTCTGCGTCAAATTGGAACTAAATTAGATACAAAATCTAACTTGGTGGAGTGATCCACTTTTTTTTAAAGAATATAACCCCCCTATAACCGCTCCTGGTAAGCTAAATATGCTGAGTGGGTTCACTGCAATAGTCCAACGGCGGGACTTGAGCCCGCGTTCCTTGAATTTCGATTCGGCCGACACTGGCACCATTGGGCTATGTCGCTTTAAAAGGTCGCTGGTTGAAGCTGGACGCAACAATCCGAAGACGGGATAAGATAGCGCGTATCATCTTGCCTTTAATCTTACTAAATTATGTAGGTATTAAACATTAATTAAAAATCTTTTTTCGATCATCGGATAAAATTGTTTTTGGTAATTTTGCCTATGTAGAGCCGATATTCCAGCTAGGATCTTTTTCATAAATTGCATGTAAATTGTTATGGAATGGCTGGTGCATCATTTGTTATAATCGGTTTCGGTTACTATAAAGTTTAACCTGTTTGTATTTACACTGTTATAGCTCTTAAAAGTAGCCAAATTTGCCTAATAATCTATTAATACTCTACGAAAACAAGTAGTAAGACCTTCCCTAACATGCGGCAGGAAAATTAAGAGCTCAGTATAGAAAATGAGGCCTAGAGCTCGTAAACTACGACACACTTTTAATTAACTTTCACGACCACTACACGTTCTAAAGAAAATGTTAATAAGGAGCTTGGAAAAGAAAGAAACACGACGTTATAAAATCATGAGTTGGTAAGATTAAAGCCAAAGGAAAAAAAAGTAAAATTGAAACTTACATGGACTGGGTAGCAGAGATTGAATAAGGCTGTGTACCTATTAAGTAAGGCAAAGTTTTACAAAAGGTAACATTTCGACTTAAATTCTTCGTGTATAAATTTTATAGAATCACAATAAGCATGTAGGTAAGTCAGCATTAGAACACAGCCACGGACACATCACACATTAAAATCATTTGCTAGTCACTGGAAAAGAGAACACACGAAGTATATGACGTCACAATTCAAATGATAAATTTTGAATTTGGAATTTTTGAGAGTCCGAATTTCTTAATTCTAACTGGCCTGTATTAAAAATTTAAATAAAATTGTAATTTAGAAATAGTTAAACGACCCCGATTTTTTTATGCAAGTCAAATAAGTTTTCATTAGAATGACAACAAATAAGAAAAGAAATACCCCTTCTCTCCATGATTAATCACTCACAAAAATATTCTGACGACAGGGTGGCACTGCTCAGTTTTACTTTCACTTTCATTGTATGTTTTATTTTATGTCACCTATGTCTGATTTACTTTTTTTTTTCTATTATTTACATCTTTTGTCTTCTGTGATGTCCATGGCAATAAATGTTTCTTTCTTTCTTTCTGTTTCTACATAACAATTTTGTATTGTTTTTCTTTTTTTGAACGCGGCTTTCAAGTTTCAAAGTGAGAACTTGTGGTAAGTGCCGAGATGACCACACTGCAACATAAAGAGCTAAGAGTAGGAAATGAGGGTCGCTCGTAAAGTACGACGCATTACACTTTTTAATTAACTCTGATTACCTTTAATGTCTTACGATGCGCTTGCTGGTACGTGGCTTCCATTCCAGAACTTTGTTGCACCATCGGCCGCCAGTTGTCCTTGCTAGTGCGCTGCCTATTGCCACTTCAGATAAAAAGTGGACAGATGACCTTATAAAGATTGTATGAAAGACCTGGATACCAACCGGTCAATCTGAAAATCATTGAGAGCGCCCTATGTTCTGCAGTAGAAGTCCTGTGGCTGAAACGATGATGATGACCTCTAATGTTGTCGAACGAGTAGTTTGTCTCTCATTTGAGTAAGTAATTCATTCTTTCAGAATTATAATTGTAGCTTTATTAAAATTATAGTTACACATATTAATGCCTCTGTGAAGAGTTGTAAGTACTCTCTCGTCTCATTCAATTTTCAGATGAGACAGACATAGGATCTCATTTATCAAGATGTTGCGGGGTTGGATCGTCTTGATTATCCACTAACCCACAGGATGACGCCCATCTGCTCGACCGACGACCTCAAGAAGCAGCAGCAGTGGCTGGATGAAAAATTCAAAATCTTATTGATGATTTTAGACGACAAATGTATGGGCTTATCACGTAAAATCGATAAAAGCGCGCGTCTTAGGCATACAGGAAGACCGCGTGTGAAATGAGGATGATGGAGGAGGGAGAAGTCGCTCATCTTATTTATCAAAATAATTATAGTTTTAAACTTAATTAATGAGCTGTACATGATATTTCTTACCTCTTTACAATAGTTATATAGAAAATAACGATCTTGAACTCATGATATACCTACTTTAAAACTGGTGATAACCTTCGTCCACATTATTATCATTTTAATGTGCAATAAAAACTGTTTTTTTGTAAACACGCACTTGACAAGTATTAATAGATCACTTTATTACTTTTAGATTACATAACATAGATATCTGGAGTAGAGGTGGGCGCCGATATAGAACTAGCCGGCGGCGGCGCGCCGACTTTTTGACTTCGGCGGCGGCGGCGTCGGCGGCGTGACCTTGACCTTTGACCTTGACTTATTATTCTTTAAAAAAATCTGTTTGTTTACAGTCTGTCGTCAAGACTATAATTAGGTTTGAAATTGGTTGGGGTTTAACGAGGTAGAGCCACTGCTCCGTCTCTCTTAGTATTATCAGCTCTTTTGATCTTTTATCTTATCTTATCTTGTTCAGGGCCGCGCATGAGCGTAGTGCACGTCGAATTGGTATCTTTTGTGCTCCTCCACACCTTTATTCCCTCTCATCCGCAAATATCCTATCCATAAAGCTAATCAAGTGCTTGGGTGAGATGGACCTATAATCTTCTGGTAGGTACCGGTTATGCCGACCCCATTGTGTAGTGTCCTGTTAACGCACCCGTGATCACACGAGCTTGAGTTTCCCTTTAGGAATAATTTGGAGTGGCTCATACCGTTGGAGCTTCTCATTCAGCCTCCTAGTTATTGCCTCATAGCCATGTGTGCGGTGCTTATACAAGATGAGGGCACTATCGGTACTACCAATAGGTGTCGCCTCTGACCCTTGTTTCGCTAGATTGTAGGCAGTCTCATTGCCTTCGATTCCTGTATGTCCAGGTAGTTACCCACATTAGGGTCACCCTGTCAAGCCTTCCAAGTTTATTCAGTGCCAAGATTGCCTCCAGAATGAGTCTAGATCCAACCCTCATTGAGGCAATGGCTTTAAGTGCTGCCTGACTGTCGCGCTTTTTATTCACCTGTTCTATATTCCTTAGTGCACACATGATTAGGTCATAGGTTTCAGCTTGAAATACTATTGCAAACCTCCCTAAGCTTTTACTGTGCTTAGATCGTTTGGAGTAGACTCCCGCTCCCGATCCTGAGTCCATCTTGGAGCCGTCAGTATACTGACCAAAATATTATGGTCCCCTTTTCCAGACTTCTGTTGTTAGTATAGACACTTTAAAATCCTTGCTAAACATGTACTTAGGCTGCATTGTATTACTTCATCATCATCAACATCATTTCAGCCACAGGACGTCCACTGCTAAACATTGGCCTCCCCAAATGACTTCCACATCGCACGGTTGGTAGCGGCCTGCATCCAGCGCCTTCCTGCTACCTTTATCAGGTCGTTGGTCCACCCACCCCACGCTGCGTTTTGCGTTAACTTTTATGCCGTATCTTTTCCATTCCAGGAGTTTGAAAGCGTCTTCCAATGTCGCGGTGAACAGTTTCGAAGATAAAACATCTCCCTGTCTTACGCCTCGCTGTAGAGGAATCGCCCTCGTACCTTGCTCCTGTACTCGGACTGACATGGTGGCGTTTTTGTACAAGCACTTTAGTACCTCGATATACCGATAGTCGATACGGCTCCGTTGGAGAGACATTGGCATTAGAAGACGCTTTCAAACTCCTGGAATGGAAAGGATAAGTATACGGCATAAACGTTAACGGCGAGCACATCACTCACCTTCGGTTTGCTTCGATAATGTGGTCATGGCAGAATCGCTGGAGGACCTCGGCACCATGCTCGAAGACCTTAATCGAGTTTCCCAACGGGTAGGCCTTCGGATGAATATGGACAAAACGAAGCTTATGTCGAACGTTCATGTTGCGCTCTACCCGGTGTCGGTTGGAAGTTCGATTCTTGAGATTGTTGACAAGTATGTCTACCTCGGACAAACGATTCAGCTAGGTAGGTCCAATTTCGAGAAGGAGGTCAATCGTCGAATCCAATTCGGCTGGGCAGCGTTCGGGAAACTACGCAACAACATCTTTTCGTCCAAAAAACCTCAGTGCCTGAAGACGAAAGTCTACAACCAATGTGTGTTACCTGCGATGATTTATGGCTCGGAAACGTGGCCTCTCAAAGTTGCACAGCGTGCTATGGAGAGGGCTATGCTCGGTGTTTCTTTGCGAGATCGAATCAAATATGAGGAGATCCGTAAACGAACTAAAGTCGCTGACATAGCCCGACGGATTAGCAAGCTGAAGTGGCACTGGGCAGGGCACATAGTACGCAGAACTGACGGCCGATGGGGCAGCAAGGTTCTGGAGTGGAGGCCGCGTACCGGAAAACGTAGTGTATTACTTCCCATGTGCGTTATTGCATCTTATTGAGGATCGCTCCCTATCCTTGTGTGTTTGATGCAAGGTTTGAATGTACTCCAAAGTGCCGCCCCCTTCAGTCAGTGCAGCGCCTTTCTTGCGTCCACTTCTAGCGCCAAGTACAGAGGAGGCAGTCGCAGAATAATTTCCAATGCTTAGTTGGCGTAGTCCTAAATGCACTCGTTATTGCTAGGCATGCAGTTCTTTGCAATTTTGTGTTCGAAACGTTGGTAATCTATGCCGGAGGTCGTGGATTCGATTCCCACACTGTACAAATATTTGTAAAAAAAAAAAAACAAATAGTGCAGTATAGGTGTCGGCGCGCCGACAGCCGATCGTCGGCGGCGGCGGCGTGAAAAATTTCGCGGCGGCGGCGGCGCGCCGGCGTGGCGCCCACCTCTAATCTGGAGGGTAGGTCACTAATAAAAACGGCTTGTGATTAAGTTCCGAATCGAAGCTTAGCGAATATTGATGTAAAAATAGCGAAATCTGATTGCTAAAATTATGATGATAGAGTACCGAAATGCATTGTGTAAAAAATAAATATAATATTGTATATTTATTTTTGTGTGAAAAATATTCCCTTGTGACTATGGCGACCGATGTCACTTTAGTATTCAGCCCTAGACATAATAACATTTTAGGTCTAAACCAAAATAACATTTAGGTATGGTAGTATAATATAAATAATCTTGTTCTGCATAAAACAATGAAATAATCCATTGCACGATCGCTACACAGAGAGAATAATATAGGCTAACGTGAAAGTTTTTGAGATTGGATGAATTTCTGTTTGTGTACTTCTTTTGATTTTAAAATCACTGAAACGATTTGGATGAGATTTGATGTAGAGAAACAGGATCGTTTTTATCTCGGTTTTTGGAAGGGACGTAGGCAAGCGATAAAGACTTTCTGTCATAGATCGAAATTCGGTTGGCCGAAGCGTGGGCAAAAGCTAGTAATTGTTAAATGATTTTAACGATAATTTTTAAACTTTTTTCTTATCTCTGACATGTGTTTTGTGTACGCCAATATTATTATTATGTTTATGTATCTAGGTGTATGTCTATTATATTAATATGTATTCTTATGTTATTTATTTTATCTAATGCTATGTAAGTATATTAATTAAACGTCATATTTATTGCACCGCCTTAGTCTCTCTACTCGACCTGTGGTTGACTGGCAGATAATGCCACCTGGCATTAAGTCCGCCACTGTACAGTTGTATGTGCAAAAGTGTAAATAAAAAAATAATTAAGGTTAAAACATCGCGCAAAGGAAGTCATGGGAGTTCTCTAGTAGCTACTAATTACATAAACGAACAAAACTTTTCTACAAAAAGCAATTAATATTCTTGAACATACTCATACTTGACTAGCTATTTGGCTTACCGATGACGCTTATCAGTGGCGTGTAATCATCGTTAGCTCGTGAGCATGTGATACCAGCGTCATTACGATAGCGGTAATTACTGTTGGTATAAGGTTTTAGCTGTTTGCGTGGGCTGCTCTCATTTTGGGGATATTCTGTTGTTAAACAGGAAACAAAGCTTGTTGTTGATGGGTGTTTCTCTCTTTTTATATTATCTTTGACTTGAGTCTTTCTCTCTCTCAATAAACCATAGTTACCTATCTATTTTTCCATCGTTCTTTTCTATTATTGTTAAGGTGGTCCGTAATTAGGAAGATTCGCCTGTAAAGTTTGTCTAATCTTTGTCTAACGCATTACGTCTTTGAGTAAAAAGAGAACCGAGCAATAATTGAATTTCGAGCAAAAATCCGAATGAAACGAAACCCAAGTATCAAACTATTCAGGACAGGAATCTAAATATTGAATTTCCAGTTTACAGAGTTTCATGCATGATTCAGGCCTAGATTGATAATTTTAGTAGTTATTGGTGAATGCTCGTCAGCCAGTAAGAAGGAAATTTTATAATTTAATGTTCCACAAGGAGGTTAATATTATGCTTAACATCATTTGTTTTTCTTTAATGTGCACTTCATGCTGGCGTAGGCTTTTAGCTTCGTTAAGAATAAAATTATTCAGTAGCGGCTCTATTTGTGTAAGACGCTTAACTTTAGCTGAAATGCCACAGAACTGGTTTACTGGGACAAATAATACTATCTATTTCCTAAGTGTTAAAAGAATTATGATAAAGATATTGAACTTTAGAACGCTGAAAAGGAGGTGTATTTTGATAATAAATTATTCAATTTCTTATAATTGCACTGATCATCATCATCATCATCATCTCAGGCATAGGACGTCCACTGCTTTGATTATGCTTGATACTATCGAATGTGAAGAGTAACAAAGGTGACATGGATTTAAAATTGAAGTTATTTTTTAAATATAAGCATCTTAATAATTGACTCTCTCAAAATCATCATTACAGCGCCTCAGAAGGAGACGTATCAGAATATGAAGACTTATTTATATGTGAAACTAATTTAGAGAGTCAACGCGATAATTCGTTATCGCCCACGGTCACGCCCGTGTCCACACATGCAATATGTCCGCCATGTAAATTGCACATATTCAAATTATCCTCCATTGCAAAATTGAATAAAGACAGAAACAAAAAAACATGAGTGGCACGCTTTGCGAATCACCCCACCCGCCCAGGGCGACGTAGTTTGAATAGGGCGACTCACCCTCTACAATTAATTGATCCCTCTATTCCAGCATGCTCGCAATTATGCTGTCACTTTCTCACACTGCGAAAATGGATATGCGCATCCTGCTTTAAAGTACGATTGGAAATGGGGCGAAAAACTCCAAGCGATGCCTCGGGCGTTGTCTGTAGAGTTTCCAAGACTGAATTTTTGTGATCATAGATGACAAACTTTTTGCACTCTCTTCTAGATTTCGTGTACCCTATTCGATTAACGTTAGGGTTGACAATTGTGTAGATATTTTTTTAGAGATTATAAAAAAGTTTGCGAATAAAAGATTGATGTAGAAATCCGAATCGAGTGACGATGAAAGGAAGATTGCATCGCGTTGACGCTTTGGGCGGGAAAATGGAAATGGAGGGAAATTTATTGCCTTTTAGCTGAATAAATGTGCTTGTCAATGTTATGGGAGCGACGACAGAGTTATTGCGTGTATTTGCTTGCAGTGATGGGGTTTTTATTACAGGTGATGTATGGATTTCAATTGCAGAAGAAACATCTGAGTTAGATACGAGCCCTTATTTATTTAACTTCAATGTTCTAAATTAATTTATTTATTCATGCAAGACCATAGAGGAATTTAGATTCTCTAAGAGCAAGACACATCAGAGATGTCAGATTTTACCTGAAAAAATACTTGTAGCTCAATGTGATGTTACAGAACGTAGCTCGATGTAGGTACTGGAACATGGACCTGTTAAAAGATGGAAACTTTATTATTAAATTAATAATAAAAACTTAATTATTAATAAATTTCATTTCGCTTTACAGTTCCATAAACCAAAATCGTGTGCGAAATGATGCCTTTTCAGTGCCCCGCTCGATAGGTACTAGTCCTTCATACAGCGACACCTATCGGCGGTAGTTAATATAGAGATCAATGAAATGTGATAGAGAACAATATTTTCTTAATAATTATATTGCACCGCCAAAGGAAAACTTACTGATAAGAGTCGGAGTCTGGAAAAAATTGTCGTAAAAAACACCGCAGAATCTCGAGATTACTAAAATGTTTCTTTCATTGTGTTGCCTACCTAGCATTTCAGTTACTTAAATCACAGAATAATAATAAGGTACTCTTAAATCAAAATTCAGAAGTCATTAAATTAGATTATACTCGTACCTACCTATGATACTTGACTGATACCAAAAACAAAAAATTAAGACAAACCATTAATTAATTCGCTAACCACAATTTTATTCAGATCGTCCGGAACATTTTTTGAAAAGCAAAGATAATAAAAAATACAAAACTTCCTACTATTCCAGATGTTTGCTGCGTTTCAGATGTTCGTACACAACAACCTTAGAAGAAACACAGAATGGGCCTATTTTCTTCGTTCGTTCGTTTCAGCCGAATGACGCTCTGAAGGTTGAAGACTATACACTCGAATTTGTTGACAATTAGTTATGTATACCTGGGACAAACAGTCCAGTTAGGTAGGTCCTATTTTCTTAATTAGACCTAAATTAGCGTTGATCTCTCTATTCATTCATAATTTCAGCCACAGGACATCCACTGCTGAACTAGGCCTCCCCTAAAGACTTCCAGATTGGCCGGTTGGTAGCGGCCTGCATCCAGCGCCTTATACTTCCTTTGAGGCCGTCTGTCCTTGTGGGTGGACGTCCTACGTTGCACTTGCCCATACGTGGCCTCCTCTAACCTTGCTGCTCCATCGGCCGTCAGTTCTGCGAGAGATATGCCTTGCCCATTGCTATTATGCCTACTGCTTCCTTTGTGAAGTCATCTACTTACATAACTAATACCTTGCTATTAATATTACATAACTAATAGCTTGCTGGGTACTAATGCCTTGCCCATTCAGCTTGCTAATTCTCTATTCATTCGTCTGTAACATCAAGAACAATTTGTGATTCGATAAAGATATTCCTTATTTCGTTTCTTGTACAAAGCGGATTGCTGGCATTCCAAAACACAATTATTTCTTCCACTTACCAGCACGTTTATCATTAGTTGCCATATTTATGGGCACGCATAGTAATTCGTCATTCTTTATACGGTGGCGATTAGTTATGGCGGTATGTAGAATTGTAAATGGCACTTCAATTCCAATGTAACATTTATACTTGTTAATAATCTTAAATAACATTCCCATGTTTTTACGATTGCTTGAATTCGATTTGCACTTTTATTATAGTAGACGTATTCTGAAACGTCTGTAGAGACTCTTAGGCTGGGTTGCACAATCTTACTTTAACTTTGACAAACGTCAAAAGTCTGTCAAACTCCATACAAAAATCACCGGTTATCGTCATAGTTACGGTCAAAGTTAGGTGGTGCAACTCAGCCTTATAATATGATTATTAAAGCTCATGTCTGTGATTACTAGTTGTATTTTTTAAAAGTCACAAAAATCACAAATTTTAGTTTTGTCATAAAAATAAACTAGATTTTATCGGCAATGAAATCGTATCTAATCTGAAAGAATATTCTGATCATTTCTTACTCGTCTGTTGTTTATGTCTTTATGAATATTGTTATTTTGTTAAAACATGATAAATTCTAGGTATATTACACCCGTATTCACAAACGATGCTTGCTTAAGTGAAGCCGAAAATCGAACGCATAGCGTTGAATAGAGCTCTGTGATTAGTTCGTGTGTCACCCTGTGCGTCTACGTGCACTGTGAGACCTCATAGTAATGTTTGTGAATACGGGCGTTATTTTATTTTCTAATTTCCTGACACTTACTCGTACATTCATTTTGCCGAACTCATTTAAATTGCACCTTTTCATTAAATTTGATTCGAGCGGCTCGTTTAATTTCACTTTTGCGATTTCACGCGAATGTTTTATTAAAATAATAACTATAAATATTATGTATTTAGTTGTTATTTCTGAAGTGTCATGATTCATCCACTATCTTATTATTGTAACATAGCAATAAAATTGAATTACAATCAACGTTTTATCGACAACTGAATACTCGTGCCTATTAATAGTAAAAGTGACTGCTATGCTCACATTAAAATATGCACCGGCTCGTTTCTGTTCAGTTTCATTAATTTGAAATTCAATTTGACGAACTTATCCTTTATTCATGTTTTTCACACTACGAATTTGTTAATTATCTATTTAATTAATGCCTTCCTCGTTTACTATGTAGATTTAATGATATAAAAAAACAGAACTGATGTAATGGACTTAATTACCATTGCGTAGTAGATTAGAGAATAATGCAGGTTCGTTGGAAAATAGAATAAAAGGATATTTACAACAAAAAGAACAGCTATGTTTGCACGTAATGGATTTGACTTTTGATGATATCTTGTTGTGCGAGTATAGAAATGGCGTTAATAACATTTTTATTCCGTTCGACATGGCGGCGCTAGTGTGCAACGAGTTGTTGGTTGTTGCCATGGGAAGCAAGAGGCGGTGTGGTGCGGGCAAGGCAGCGCCGCGAGCTCCGCGCCACCTCGACCGACACGCAAACGATCCCGGGTACCAGGCGCCCAGAGACCGATAGGAGCTAACCGCGTGCCATTCCACTCGCCTTGTCTCGCTCACCTTATCGGCGACCCTCGCACGTCTGAATGAGGCAAACGGCCTTCGTCGATTATACTCACAACGGAAAAGAGACCCTTCTGCTATAACATTGGAGTTAAAATTCCGTGTGGAGACCACCCCGATGAGTTTTAATGATCCCATCGTAGAAACCTCCGCACCGCTCCAACGAAAATGGAAGCGTATTCTGAAGCACGTGAAGAATTTCTGATATATTTTGTAAATTTATGCTGCCCTAATAGTCTCGATGCTTAAGGATCATTTTAGCGTGGTTGACATTCCTTTTTAAAGACATAAAATTCCTTGGGAACTATCGGCGAGGCTTTCGTGTTGATAAAAAATAAAGTGGAGGAAATTATATGGTGGAATGCTTGGTTTGGCGGCATTGTGGTGGTTTTTATCGACGGTCTGTGGACGGTGCTACATCAACGTGGGACGGGGAACTATTTACTCTTTTTGGTGTTCATTCAGAATAAATAATGACGTAACCCGACGCGTTGTTAATGGATCACAGCCGACTCTCGGCTCTTTCGGTGACGGCGGCTCATTGTCTGTTTGTTGGTCCATTTTTTATTAGATCGTCAAGATAAACACGATTGATAGTCTCGAGTTTGTTATCGAGGTCGATAAACACTTAAGGAGGCCGAATATTTGAAAGTGTCCTTATTTCTTTTATGTGGTTGGTATTGGGGTTGTGTGTAGAATAAATATTTTTATGCGTTCATATAAAACTAATGGCGATCTATGTAACATTTGTTAATGATTCCTGGAGTAGTGAATTGCAAAAACTTCAAAAGTATCTTTTATAGTTACAATATTATGTCTGGCTGGAATCAACCATTAATTTATTTAAATTGTATTAATGAAAATAGAACCTACTTATTTTTTTTTTGCGTTAAAGAGTTGTATCTAAAAGAATTAACTTGCAAAATATCGATTACCTCAGCATATTATGAAAATACTACATTACAAAATGGTCTTATGTCATACTTGCTCATCATATTGTAAAATCGACGTTCAAAATATGTAATGAGAACATCGTCAACATACAGTATGTTTCGTCAGGCTATCTTTTGTAATAGCAGAGGTTCAAAGTTAGTAAACACGTCTGCCTAGTTGCAGCGCCATCTGAGTTGATCTGGGAGAGGCCAGACTGTTTACTTGCGTCAGCGATAGCGCCGCGGCAAAGATGGCGCGTGCCGCGACACGGCAGGCCCAGCTACCAGGCTCGCAGGAAACCGTGGAGCTAGCGCGCCACCGTTCTCATTCTTTGCATTTGCGCAGTGTGTGTGACAGCTTACATTAAACGACGCAACTGCCGCCTAACCTAAATTCAACCGTATGTCAAAGAGGATAGGGTGTAAATCAGCTTGGAGAACAAATGCAGCGTGTGTTTAATGACTGCGTCACGTGATCACGTCTCGGCTAGCAGTAGGGAATGTGTCGGCTACCTCCTATTGAAACGTGCGGTCCTAGTGGTCAGCGCGCACTGCGCAACTCCCCAGACACACGACGTCACGCACGCGGCCCGCACACAGCCTCGGTGCGAGCATTCCGTAATGCAAACAACGTGCCAGACCAGCTCACCAAGGCTGTGCTAATAAAAGTCAAATAAATTATGCGGAACTTATTATGCAGATAATATTGGACGATAATGCCGACGCAGAGATATGGAAAATGCTAATTCTGTTTCTAGGCGCGTTAATAAACATCCCAAGTGGTGTCGGGCCATTTTAGCGATAATAATACGATACTTCAAGCAATTTGAGATGCAGAATAATTCATCCGTCTGGTTATGAAAATGGAAAAGAAACTGGAGCGCCTGGTAATTTTGATTGGGGCCATTATGTTGTTCTAGAATAATATCAAATTGATGAAAATATCTACACAAGCTTGATACAAAACGTCTCCATGAGTCCATGTTAAATAATAATAACATGAATAGCATTTTAGCATTTTATTATAATATGAAACTGATATTATTCATAATCATTAAATTCATATTAAATTTTTTCTTTTCCATAACCTTTTCTTTTATATTTTGCTAAGTAAGTTTAAAAAAAACATTTTATTTTTATAGTCCTTATAAATAATAATAATATCTTTATGATTATCGTAGTCGTTTTTAATTAGACAATCAATTTCTTTTCAAACCACTTCTAAAGCTGTTTTTATCAACTTACAACAATTGTCTATAAACATTTATCGTGCACTCATTTAACATCAAACAACAAGTATTTATGTTCCTATCAGCTCAACACGAACAAAAACATCACTATCGCAACAGTGCGCCACCGAGTCGGTATTATCGCGGCTCCGCTTCAGAGCCCACCACAGGCGTTCCACATTGCACGAAACACGAATACATCGATGTCCAGAATAACCTGACCTCTGATTCCACCATACTTTTCCCCTCGCGAGCATTGAAGTGACCGAACTCGAGGGGACCGGTGCGGCTCTCGATAACTGGCCGCGCGACGCCGCAAACATCTCCTCGCGAATTCTGCGCGCCTAGTACCCTGCGTACAGTGCGGCAGTTGGCGACCGCGCCGCAAACCGCAGCGGCGGCTGCCGGCGTTGCTGGTTCGACCCAAGTTCACCGTGGGAGGGGTCCCTTGGCAACAGCCCCTTTATCGAGAATACCTACGCATTCACCGCCCGGCAAGCAACAATGTACGAAATGAAAAACATCGGCCACTTTACAAACTACTTTTATTATCTTGCTTTGTCACAATTTTGTATTGGCGAGACTGGTTTGTGGGTCTAATTTTCGCAGTCTCCCATAGAATATTACGTCCGAGATTATTTTTTCTGCGATGTACCGCTGCATGGGCTCCAACTCTTTGAGCTGAAGGCCAATAGTGCGGCCGAATGTCTCGCTCTCTTTGGTCGCCTCCGATTCGTCTGTGGTACTTTTTATTTCAGGTTGTGATTGTGTGACTTCCTGCTGACACGCCGTTTCTTCCCGATTTGATGGTGTTGCTGCCTGCTGTGATTGTGTCACTTCTGTGTCCAGTGGCTCTTCATATGTAAATCTGATTTTCTTAGGTGCTGGTGTCTTTATTTCTTCGTCGCTGTCTTCGATAACTTCTGTGACATATTCTTCCTCCTAATAAAAAAAAAGTTTTAATTAGAGCATTGCCCAATTTGTAAATTATTAATTTGACGTAAATAGACTCTCTTAATTTTACTTTTTACTTAATGAAACTTACAAAATCTCAATAAAATAAAAACATCATAAAAGTCACTCGCTCTAATGTTTAATGTTAAATGTGCCACATCCTTTACAAAACATGTTTTTGGTACATCCAGGCTCACCACCGCGCAGTGACTAACTAGATAAACTTGTATTTTATTTTCACCTACCTGCTTAGCAAAAAAAAGTCACTTCTATACAAATGCCACGCTAATTGTTATTGTAATTTAAGTTCATTAATAAGGCAAAATAATGTTTCTCTGTAAGTGATTTCATTGTCATTTTTTTTTGAGAAAATAAATATCTTTAACCACAAAAATAGCTAATGCATAGCAAAAAATGACACGCGAGTCAGTAATTACTAGTTACCTCAATTTTTACTTCCATTATTTCATTAACTTCTGTCACTTCTGTTATTTCGCTGACGGAGCTGCTACTGGTGTCATCTCTAGTTTCATCCAAAAATGTGAACAGGTGGTAGTACCATAACACGGGGATATGCGGCTGAGCACCTTTTGCTCTGGCTGCTAAAACCTTAAAAAAAAAAAGAATAATTTTATTATTGAATAACGGCCTTTTAAATCGAACAAAAAAGAGGGAAAAATAATGCATTTGATGGAGATTTTACCTTTTTGTATTCCCGCCTGTAAGCATTCCTCATGTTATCAATCTTCTTCTTGAGCATTTCTTTGGTAGCATCTACGTATATGGTCCTATATTTCTGCAAAAGTATTGCATATGCTCTATCCCGTTCGTTTCTGCAGTGATACAAATGGTGCGCCTGATCCCAAATGCATGGCAGCCTTTTGAACATTTCCAACATTTCAGTGAGCATTTTCATCTCGGGCGCCGGCGGCATTTTGAAGTTGTATGAAAACAGGTCTATTACCGTCATTTCTGTGTTATTCATTAATAATTATTTCCAAAAGAAGCACTTCACACGACCGCGTTTCGCCTCGCACTGATAATCTGTCCAACGCTAACTCTGACTTCAGACCAACTGACTGATTCGTGTTTGGTCGTCAGACAAGTTTTGCCGATCGGGCCGACGCAAACAACAGTCGTGATGTCGTCGTCTCTTTCTAGCGCGTGGGGATGACAAGGACGGGGCATGACGGGGCGCAGGCGCAGGCGACGCGTTGTCGCGGTCGCAACAACAATTGGCCGTTATTTTTCTGTTTGTCGCGACCGGCTTTAATAAAAGATGGTCGTTGGTCGGGTGAATGGAAGTTTTTTAAACAATGCCATAGAAAAACGAGTCTAGAATGTAATAACTTGATTTGAATATGTATAGTAATAAAATGGATCTAGTTTTGTACGGTATTAAGTTATTGACATTACAATGTTTTTTTTGTAGGACTTAATACAAATTAGGTACTTGCTAGCTATTTCCTGCGGCTTCGGTGTGTAAAAGGACAATTTTCGTTCTCCATACATGGTTTGCCTAAGAACCATCAATTTTGACATTTACTACCCGAAAGCGAAATTATACGATTCTGTGTGTAAAAACACTGATTCTTGATGGACACTTGATTAAGAATATTAAATCACAGCGATTTTATATGTTATGTTTATGACAACATGGCGTCTAAATCACATTGGTTGTATTGTGTGAATGTATGAACACCAAGTCGCGAAAAATGTTTTGTATTATCGTCACGCCGAGTCGCAGCCAAATAGTGTAAAATAATAGAACAAGTTTTAGAAATACAACTCGGCATTCCACTTTTATAATATGCCCACATATTGCACGTAAATAAACAACATGAATCATAGGTTGTTCCCATCCTTGACATCTAGATTTAAATGATTACACATGATTTAAACTCCTATTGTATTGTAGATATCGAAGCCAAATCGTATATAATAATAGAATGGGTTTTGGAAATGACTCGGGGTTCCACTTTTATAAAATACCTACTAATTGCATAAAAATAACACGATTATGGGTTTTCTTTTCACTGTTTACATTTGACACAGATAACAAACTCCTATCTCCATGGCTACCGTCGTAGTCTATGCCAAAGACTACAATATTATAAGCAAGAAGTTTCAAACCTTAGCGGCTACAGTAACCCCTGGGCCACATATAGCCTGACCAGGAACATAAAAACCCTCGCCATGTTGCGGAAAACTAATGGTACTAATTTCTTTTAATGGCAACAGTAACTGAAAACTTCATTGTCATGTCACCTTGCATGTCAGACTATTGCTGTCAAAGTGTAAACAAACTTTATTTTAAATGTGCGCAATTGATTTTGTGAATTAAATTGCTAAAATCTTTTCATAGTCGTGAAAGAAAAGTGGTTCACAATGTGTTATAGTATTTGTCGAAGAGAAATACTAAGGGTTCGGACAATATTTTCATTGAATAATTTTTCCGACAAGGGTGTCAAATTGACTGACATGTTTATCGTATAGTACAGTCCACTATGAAAATTAGCTGTGGTTTGTTTCAACTACCTATTTTAAAGTTTTTTGTCACTTTCTAAGTGTTGAATTTTATGGAATTGGGAAAGAAATACCGAGTTTGAAGCGTTCATGAGCAGACATTGCAGTTGAATATTCAAGTTCTGAATTTGATTATTGATGAATAATAAAATAAATCCTACTAGCTCGATTGATGTTTTCATTTAATTTATTTAAACCAGGTTACCTATAATAACATTTTTTCGTTAATTCATGAAAATATCAAATTAGCCCGTAATCCTGAATCCTGATACATAAAGTTAGCCTATTAATTTAACACAGGTACGACTGTACTCAGTGTTGCACTATCAAATGCAATTGACGCGCCTCTATGCCAGGGTTTTTATGTTCCTGGTCAGGCTATACATCGTGATAACATTCGGTCGACACCGGAACGAAGTCTTGCGATTATGCAAAAAAGCACCGTATTCTAATGCGGCTATACCACGTTCAGCCGGGGTTTTAATTCAACTAAAGTTCTGAATAAAGACTGGAAGAAAATACGCCGCATTGTATTAGCACTTCGTGTTCGTTAAAACGGCTTCAGTATCATAATTATAGAGCCTACATAGCGTTTTCTTACCAATAATCTCCGCAAGTAGCGCTGCATGATCTTTACAACAAAAACGGCAATAGTTATTATGGTGCCAAAATTATATGATTATTTGGCACGTTATTATACACGTTCGAAGATTTGTCATTTTCATACATTTATTATTTTCTTCATGTGCTGGAAAAAAAATAGTTTCTAGCCGTCCCAGCAACTTCGCCAGTAAAAAGTTGTCTTATCTTATCTTTAAAATCGTAATATTAATTTCTGAACGTATCCTGTTTGACACCTAATATTTGACATAGCTGGCGCAGCGAATTTCGGCAAATTAATTTTGACATTGCGGAACATAACTTTTGATAGGTTATATAAAACATAGAATTCGACGGGGATATCCTAGCGGAGGAAGTTCAAAAATTGGCTGAACAAGATCTTATAATAATGCAAGGCCGAAGCTGTAGCGCGCGTGCGCCTACGTGTAATACGACGTGTATACGATAGTATACATAGTAATACCACAGAATAATAATAAGTACTTCGTACAGAAGATTTTCTTCGCGAAGGTATTTAAAAAAAAATATGCTCAATGTCGTTAACAATATGGTGTAATTTAGCTTGTCTCAAGAGTCGAGCACCATTTTGTTGACAAACGTCAGTGATCGGTACTGCGCCGAAGACATAGGGCTGACTTCGGTAAAATGATGTGTGACATGAGGTGCCAAACTGCGGAAAATGGCGGAGGAAATACATGAATAAGATTGAATTATATTTTGTGTTTCTAATATTATTCAGGCAATTAAAAATACTGCAGAGTATTAATTACACCATCGTTTTTACAAATTGTTTATTGTCTTTACAATGCAAATGGGTGAAGAATACGTGCGTGCGTCAATACTCGCTCGTGATTGTCCTGTCGATTAGGTACCTCAGGAGGGGTAGTCGCGCGTGTTTTGTTTTCGATGCAAACTCGCGGAGATGAACAGGCCTGGTAATACCTGGTAATACGCATCGCAATAACGTCTATGTCTATACGCGCTACGAATAGTGTATCATTTTGCACAGTCGCAAGACTTCACTCCGCTGCCGTCAAATCAATGTCGCCTGAATGTTGAATGTTATCGCAATGTGTGTGGCTCATAGACAGTGAAAATATTCTTGAATGACAATGAAAATCAGGGTTACCATTTTGTAAGATCTCCTCACTATTGAGGGTAACAAAATAACATTAATAACAACTGTCTACAGTATTTTTGCGCACGGGTTATGCATAGCTTATTTTTATTGCTTTATAACCTAGAAACAAGAATAACCACAAAAAATTGTTCTGAATTTGCTTTTATGTGTAAAAAATAGAAAAAATCATATCAATGAATGTATGAAACATGAACATAGATATGATTTAATTTGTTGCCAAATATTTTTTTTCTTTCTTTCTTTCATTCTTTCTAATTATTAAAACATAACAAACATCCATTTAAGATTCATTCTCACAAGAGAAAAATTAAAATAGAGTCCAAATATGTATTAAAAACCGGCCAAGTGCGAGTCGGGCTCGCACACCGAGGGTTCCGCCGTACAAACGTAGCGGTTTACAATTTATGACGTATTAAATCAAATTACTTACTTGATTCCGTTGCGAGTAGTGGCGAATTTCAAAATATGCGGTATGATTATTTTTTATTTATTTATTTTTCCTATATTTGCATTATAGGTAGGTACCTACCTCAGCGTTTTGAATTTTTGCGTTGATTTAGAATTTCTCACAGTTTAGAGGCAATTAGATTTAAGAAGTGTTTGATATGAATTTCAACTTTATTATCTCTACGCGTTCATGTGAAAAAGGGTAGGTAGTAAGTTTATAATTATTAAAAAAATATTTTATGTCATGTAAGCAAAAATAATATTTTAAATTTTATATAACTTCAAATTTATCATTTTCGCAATTTTTCCTTTATCTGTACTATATAACGTTGCTTCGTGCCGAATTTCAAGATTCTGAGTTCACAGGAAGTACCTTGTAGGTTTTGATTCCCTAGCGTGTGACGGAAATTCGTCTAAGGTGTCGGTATAAACTGCTGTATCTTTTGATCGCGTTAACTTAGAAGTTTGATTTTTTTATTTCTTAAAGGGACAATAGATCTAGGTATTTGGTATAAGTTTCAATTTGATACCTTTATTCGGTCGTGAGAAATAAGGTAGTAAGTTTCATTTTATTAAAATATTTTTATTATATTATATAACTAAAAAAATGTAATTTTCGCAATTTTTCCTATATTTGCATTATATGACAATGCTTTATGCCAAATTTCAAGATTCTGAGTTTACGGGAAGTATCCTGTAGGTTTTGATTCCTTTGCGAGTGTCGAAAATTTGTTGAAAATATCGACATAATCGGCTGTATCTTTTGATTGGCTTGGCTTAGAAGTTTGATATTTTCACAGCTTAAAGGGACAATAGACCTGAGTATTTCATGTGAATTTCAGCTTGATACGTTCACGCGTTCTTGAGATAAAGGGTCTTGACAGAAGGACGGACGGACAACAAAGTGATCCTATAAGGGTTCCGTTTTTTCCTTTTGAGGTACGGAACCCTAAAAATGAAAAGTTCTAATTTCCTGTCATGTTCCATAGAAGATTTTTTTCATAAAAATCTAACCCTATCATGCTTTCAGTATACTGGCCTTGGTAACGTCGTTTCTCAAATCCCACTATATTTTGATGAAAGCGTGCCCCTTGTTCTTGCGAATAAGCCCCCATAATTATTTATAAATATATCCCAATGAGAATGTGACGTGCATCTTGAAAGACATTCTACTATGAAGATGGAAAATTCAAATCGCTATAACTTCTTAAAAAGCAAATATTTTCGATTTGTAATCGCACTTTTTTATATGCATTTGCTTATATAATCAGAATATAATAAGTAAAATCCATGCGCAAAAAAAAAAATTATTTTTGTTGACCGGTGTAATCTAGCCATTAATTACATATTATTATTACCTATACGAGAAAGTAAAGCAAATTGCGGTTTTATTTTAATTTGTAGAATATTTGTAACAGTCTGTTCTATGTTTAGTTTTACAACAGAATTGCTGTTTCAGCTGCCACTGTGAAGCGCTACAATTTTTGTTTACAAAAAGTTAAAATAAGTTAAATATAAAATTTGCCACGAAGGTGACGATGAGAACCGTGGCGATGAGAAATACCCAATTATAGTCCAGTTTTTAAAGTAAAGTGATTGGATGATTTTTTTAATCAAACAGAAATCAAATTACCTTTTAAAAGCGGGCTTGCTTTTCGTAAGTTACTTTTACACATTTTTAATTATAAAAAATATTTGTGAAAAGAGTCAAGTGGTCTTTATTGCCAATAACTGAAAATTACCTATAGGCTTCTAATGGTCTTAAATGCGATCTTTTTTATTTTATTTAACAGTCAAAATATAAGCTTTGTTCAATCTATTTGCTTAATTCAATCTTCAAAAGGTTTACATAAAGTGAAAAAAACATTCTTACCTTGTAACTTTTGTTTAACTACTTACTTTTCACGCTTTGTCGCCGGCCGGTTTCAAAGGACTTAATATGATTTGTTGTGAGTGTGTCTTCCGGAGCCGATATTTTAATTGGTACGGGTATATTAAATATTCTTAACGCATGGCCGTAACAATTTTAGAGACCTATGCCGCTTTTTAATAGGCTCTACAGCGCTTTAAGTTTCATGTTTATTTATTAATTTTAAGATAATGAGATACCTTCATTATCTTAAAATCCAGGAGACTTGTTTGTAACATTTTAGTTTGATTTCGTTTACGAAAGAACACGAATAATACGATTGAATGATACGATTAATTGTAACGGAATTTCATTTCTTCATCATTATGTAGTCATAGTCATAGTTCACAAGACTATAATTTTCAATTCACAATCAAAAACATTACAGGTACCTATACTCTACTCTGCGGTTAAAAGAAATATCACTTCATTATCAATTTTACCAACGTAGATACCTTTTTAGTCCCATTTCTTAGTTCCCATTTAGGTAGGAGTTTCCATAAGTCTTACGTAAAGGAATCCCGTAAACGAAAGTTATCGAATGAAAGGCCTTTTGTGAATGAATCTATCCCGATTGTAGTTTTTAAGTTGTTACCTAGTTTCAACTTTGCCACGTCTTTTATTTGTATGAATCGCAACGGAATTGACTTTATTTAATAGTTATATCCTCACACACAGCCTAATCTAATCTAAGTTCATAATGCGGAAGGACTCTATCACTCGCTTTAATAAGAGTTCTTCATTCACTTACTCACCTAAACAAAATATTTTATATGAGAAGATAAATCCTTCCCGCCTTTGGGTTTCTATCTACATAATAGAGTTCGCTAAAGTCTTTTCGTTCCTTCGTTTCAGCCAAATGACGTCCACTGTTGGACAAAAGCCTCCCCAAGGATTTCCAAAAAAACCAGTCCTGCGCTGCCCGCATCCAGGCTCTTCCCGCGACCTTCACCAGATCGTCGGTCCACCTTGTGGGAGGCCTGTCCACGCTACGTCTTCCGGCCCGTGGTCGCCACTCGAGAACTTTTCTGCTCCAACGGCTATCGTCTCTACGTACCTATTTAATACCTGTAAAAGTCTTTTACATGTACCTATTAAATACATAATCAACTGTTTTGTAAGTTTTGGGATGCAATCTCGATTTCAAATCGAAAACAAATGACACTCTGCGTGTCGTCGACGATTTCAAGACGAGCTAACGTCATTCATAATTACTTCATACTGGTAATGTAGAGGTAGTTTCGAACAAAGTTAAGGAGGCTTTGGTTTAAATACCTACCTAGTCATCTTTTCGTAAGAACAACTTAACGTGAAATTAACGATACCTACGTTAGAATAAACTTTCTCTTTATCTCACCTCGGAGTAATTCTGCCTAATTTCCAAACTTTCCCAAATTAAAAATAACATCGTAACAACGTCGACAGCTTTTGTTTTAATATTAAAAGTTGGTATTCATTTCCCCGAGTTAGACAATAAAAGAAAATTGTTTCCATTTTCAGTGTATGAAAACATTTCCCAATATAGGCACTCCAAGCTAGTGCCGCCTCTACGGAAAATAAATCGTTCTGAAACTAGCTCAAAACCTCCGATGTGTCTTGTTTGAGACTGAATACCGACGTCACAGTGCCATGGCGCCTGTATCTGTTTATAGTAATGCATGGTAATTTTATGTCAATTTAATAAATTGTGACGTGTTAACTCCAGGTTAAGCCCGCCCTTCTGTCCCAGAGTACTTTGAGTACAAAGACCCGGCTTTGCTTTGAAGGGTAGGCAGTGCGGCAACAGCGCACGACCGCTATTGATCTTCCTTTTTGTGCGGCCAGCGCTTTCAGCGCTTGGAAGCATCAGTCTTATAACCAGACTGCAGAAATAAAAAAGCGCTGACGTCGCTTTATTACAGAATAAAAATCGTTCCACGCACACATTTGATACGTACTTGGATTCGGTATTCAAGCGCTGTCAACGCTGCGTAAAAATTTCAGTCATGAGACGATTTGTGCTTTACAGATCTTGCAGCGCTTTAGGCAATTTGGAGTTAATGTATGTTGGTATTTTCCGAAAATACCCTGTAGCGACAGGGCATTGTGCTTGTGTGGGTGATTCCCGGGCAGAGGGCGATTGGGTTGAGCGTCTGTAAGAATGTGGATGACAGGTACAATGGGGGATTTTCCATAAATAAATTAACGGGCAAGGAGATAAGTGCTAGGTATGTATCTTGTTTTGAGGAGCTTGTATCTAGAAATAGAAACATGTATCCATAATTTATGAAGATTTGGGCAGACGATCTTCGTTTGTCCTATCGATTTTCCGAGCTTCTTCGGAGTGTTTTTACTTTATCTTGACATTTTAATTTTCTATTTGAAGTGATCACACCGTCTTTATTCATGTTTTAGTCTGGTGGAATATGTAATATTCTTGCACAATCCGTTTTAGGCTTATTTTAAAAATTATGTTTAAATTCAAGCTTAGATTCGAACCTCCGATTGTTTGAGAATCTTCAATCTTCCTCCAGTCTCTACATTTTATTACTTTGCGTATCAAAAGACAGTTCCACATTCCATTATAAGGGCTTAAAATAACAAGAAAGGATCTATTTTCTGATACCTGACTAATACTTATACTTTACTTAAGTATCTGACTGCTAGGTACAGTTCTAAAGATATCCCTACCTACTATGTTGACTACTAGGAAACATTTCTATTTACTACAAAATGATAATGATTAGCGTTTGTAAGTAGCCTTTGACTGGCTTTGTGCTGAAGTTCATGTATCATGTCAAACGTAGAGCCATTTTTGCAAGAATTTCATACCCACCCAAAAGGTCTGACGCCCGTATTCACAAACGTTACTGTGAGGTCTCACAGTGCGCATGGACGCACAGGCTGACACATGAACCAATCACAGAGCTCTATTGTCTTTAAACTTATCTTTGTCTTTAAAACCCTTAGGCATGTAGCGAACCCCACAATCCTACAGAACGTTTACTATGCACTGTGTCGCTCGATACTTACGTACTGTATTTCCTGTTGGGGAGGTGTCCCGAAGTCTACTCTGAAGCCGCTTGAAGTGGCTCAACGGGCGATTCTTAAAGTAGCCACTTTTCGCCATATGCTCTTTCCGACACAAGAACTTTACCAGATATGCAAAGTTTTGACTGTGCGCCAATTATTCATACTTGATGTCATTCGTCTTCAACACAAAGTAACTCCCCATGTACAGATAGATAAACGCCGTAAGGACAAAATTTATACTGTTCCTTCAACTGCCTACTCTTTCACCAAGAGATTCTTTTTCTATCTGGGACCCTCTTTATATAATAAAATTAACGCCGAACTTCCGTTATACCAACTGACATTTTTTGAATTGAAAAAAAGCTTACGATGCTTCCTTTTAACTAAAAGTTATGAACAAACTGAAAAGTACTTTCACACGCTCACTTAACGATGCTCATACATATACACACACACATACACACACACACACACACACACACACACACACACACACACACACACACACACACACACACACACACACACACACACACACACACTACAATAACAAATCCTAGTGTTCCTTTTCTGATTAGATAAATTAGGTTAATTAATAGTTAATACGTTGCCATACATCACTACCATGTCTGAGTCATAGTAATATACTATCGGTTCTTAAATTAATTCTAAATTGTGCCAATATCTGGGGTGGTGGGAGCCTGATGACCTGTACTACAGGTATGCAAATACCTATCACAGGCATCAGTCTCACACAAACAACTGTGTTTTATGAATTTGTAATGTGCTTAATAACTTGTGTCATTGTAATGTTTGTGATAGAGGTGGGCGCCGATATAGAATTAGCCGGCGGCGGCGCGCCGACTTTTTGACTTCGGCGGCGGCGGCGTCGGCGGCGTGACCTTGACCTTTGACCTTGACTTATTGACCAGTGTTATTTCTTTTTAAAAATCGGTTTGTTTAGAGTCTGTCGTCAAGACTATAATCAGGTGATTTGAAATTGGTTGTGGTTTAACGAGGTAGAGCCACTGCTCCGTTTCCTAGTAAATTAGCATAATATCAGCTCTCTTGATCATTTATCTTATCTTGTTCAGGGACGCGCATGAACGCAGTGCACGTCGACCCATTGGGATCTTTTGTGTTCACACATACCTTTATTCCCCGTCTCATCCGAAAAAATCCTATCCATAAAGCGAATCAAGTGTTTGGGTGAGAGGGACCTATAGTCTTCTGGTGCCGGATATGCCGACCCCAGGAGACCCATCCTAGTTCTCGCTAGCGCGTCGCATACGCACAGTAGGTATTTTATGGACTTTACATGTTCTCCACATGCTCGACGGCTGTCGTTAAGCCCATCTTGTGGAGCATATGGTTCGTAGTGTAGTGTCCTGTTAACGCACCCGTGATCACACGGGCTTGCCTTCTGTTTCTATTGAATATGATTACATTTTCTCATGATTACATGTTTCCCTTTAAGAATAATTTAGAATGGCTCATACCGTTGGGCTTACTCATTCAGCTCTATGCCTCCTAGTTACACATTGCCTCATGGTCATGTGTGCGGTGTTAATAGATAAGGCCACTATCGGCTCTGGATCAATAGGTATCACACATGATTATAACATAGGTTTCAGCTTGAAATTCTGTTGCAAACCCCCCTAACCTTTTACTGTGCTTGGATCGTTTGGTGTAGACGCCCGCTCCATATCCTTAGTCCATCTTGGAGCCATCAGTATACCTGGTATACTTACGGTATACTGACCAAAATCTTATGGTTCCCTTTTCCAGATTTCACTTGTTGGTATCTAGACACTTTAAAATCTTTGATAGACTGAATTGTCTCATCATTGTCACATCCCATGTCCATTATTACATCTAATTGAGGATCGCTCCCCATCCTTGTGTGTTTGGTGCAAGGTTTGGATGTACTCCAGAGTCCCGTCCCCTTCAATCAGTGCAGCGCCTTCCTTGCGTCTACGTCTAGCGCCAAGTACAGTGGAGGCAGTCCCAGAATAATTTCCAATGCTTAGTTGGCGTAGTCCTAAACGCACTCGTTATTGATAGGCATTCAGTTCTTTGCAGTTTTCCGAGTACCGTTCTGCATGTCTGTAGCCTAATTCTAGGCCACCAGACAATGCTCATAAAGTATTATTTTTGGAGGGGCCCCCAAAATTTGTAGGGACGGGGCTTCGCAAGGAAAATCAGTTTCTTCCAATAATATGTTTAATCTTCTTTTATAAAATACAGAGCCACACTTTACTCATAACCGTCTTGCCGCCATGACCCCTTTCCTTCCTTCTCACTCACTCTCCATACGTTCGTCTCGCTCACACTCGTTCGTACATCCAAAGAGTTTAAGACAATGGAGTATTTACGTCATAGATATTACAATCCTACAATTATGTATCTCTTGATCATACTTTGATATTTGGATAGCGGGTTTGAGTAAACTTTTTACTATGCCTATTTTCAGGTTCTCGTGGATTTCTCAAATGTAAGTGTACCAATACTACCAATGCACCGATGAAAGTAATAGTAAGCAGATATTTTGGAGCTCTTTGGAGGCACATCGTTAACGTTGAATTAGCTGGTTTTCGAACACAATTAGATGCCATAATATTATGTCCGGATCGGTTTTATCGTTTTTACAATTATGGTTTTTCTATGTCATCATACGGTCCAGGTCTTTAACGCAGGATTGCGGCAATGTGCTGAGGTTTAGATTGGCCGGAGGATAAGTTTCATGCCCTAAATGTGATATGGTGAAACTTCGGAGTTTGCTTTTATGCGCCACTTGGTCAGCCAAGCATTAGTCGCATCTAGCTGAGTGTGCAACAGTTTAGTCTAGTGGCTTTAAGATCACTGTTACATCTGAGGAAGGTCACAGTTGTTTCTGGTGATTGGGCTACTTTACTAGTAATATGTTGTGGTGGACCGGACCAATTACGGAGTACTGGGATACTCAAGCTCTGCAGCTAAAAAGAGATCTTGTCACAGATTGACTTGAAACTGTCTGTCTATCCATCAGCAGGTAGTAGTTGTGTGGAAGGTGTTTTTTTTATTTAATAGAGTAGTCCTATAAACGAAACCCGGTCAAAGCCCCAACGAAAGCAGTCATACAGTATTTTTTCTTTTCCACACATTATCTTATTGTACAGCAATACACTCGGTGTACCTATTTGTTATGGTTGGTATGGTTTCTGCCAAAATTGAGAGTCGAGTATATTATATTACATGGGTCATACTTAAGCAAGGGGATAAACGTCCTTTCCTACAGGCTTTCCAGCCTTCTGGATAATTTACCAAAGTTAAGGAACTTGCGAGGTTTTCACTCAGTGTGTCGGCCGTTTGGTGTAGTGGTTTGTAACGTTCGTAATATATGCCGGAGTTCGCGGATTCGATTCCCGCACAGTACAAACATTTGTAAAAAAAAACAAATAGTCAGTGCAGTATAGGAGTCGGCGCGCCGACAGCCGATCGTCGGCGGCGGCGGCGTGAAAAATTTCGCGGCGGCGGCGGCGCGCCGGCGTGGCGCCCACCTCTAGTTTGTGATGAGAAAATAAAGACTATTTATTATTATTATCTCCTTTATTAATTTTCTTTCTTATTTTTAATTTTTTCTTTTTACAATGTAATTATCAAAAAGTAAAAATACATTATAAAAAAAAAAATCTTAAAAATAGTTAACCCGCTGGCAGCGGAGCAAGGCCCAAACTACCGGTGGTCAGGGTCACAGGCTGAGGAACCTCCGGACAATGCGTGCCGTGCTGAGGATCACCGCCTTTTGAATCTGACCCTTGAGCCAACCATCTAGCGAGAGCTTCTTTAGATGTTGGTCGAAGCTCTTCGCTATTAGCCCGTTTGCCGAGACAACTATCGGGACAATGATCGTCGAGTCAACATCCCACATGGCGGTCACCTCGTGGGCCAAGTCAAGTTATTATTATTATTATTATTGTCTCGATTTGCTGCTTCACTTAAGCAAGCATCGTTTGTGAATACGGGCGTAAGTCTTGAGTTAAGAGACGAAAGCATAACATTTGTTTGATAACTTACTACATAGAAAGATATTTTAGAAATACTTACATAAGCTTACTGTACAAAATTTGTATTTTATGGCACAGTTTCATGATGTATAAATGAAGAATGACGCAGTACGCGAAGTATCTTTTTCAATGATACAATTTACAAGGAAAGATAATAAAATATACTGCAATGAATGCTATAATATCAATGAATCTATGAGAATCTAATGAGTTAGGAAATTGCAGGGTTTATTAATCGACTTTCCTTTCCGAACGTGCCGATTTAGCGATGATTCGACATCAATGGTCAAACCAAAGAGGATGAAAATCATGAAAGCCTTTGCTGGTAGGCCAAAGAATTAAGATTTTGAGAAACCTTACGTTCTGCTATCTATCGGCGTCACAAACATAAGAATGTATTAGAAAGTATCCCGAAGTAAAAGAAATTCGCCAAAGTTCTTGTAGAGTCACGGCTGACAATGGAAATCTATAATACTCTTACACGGCTGAAGATGGCAACCTATAGTACCCTTTGGATTACCAAGGTGACAACGGACGACTTCCCCAACTGGGGAAAGAAACTCCTTTTTAATGAAACCGGAGGATACTGTTAGGTTTTCAGACGACGCACACCTTGTTTTTGGGAGTCCATCGCAGACGCCAACGTTTTCTTTTCTTCTTCTTCTTATTTTGTTTATGGCCAGGTTTGGAATATTACGACCAACAGAGTGATCTCCCCGATTAATAACGCTAAAGTCATAGTAATTCAAGCATTTTACATTCTTGCCCTGGGTCTTCTTCTTCGGATTCATGCGATGAATCATTTCTAAAGATTTTTTCAAATTAGGATGTTGTACAAAATTCGGATGCACCTGAAATATTGCGCGTGTTATCTGAAGTCTTCTTTGAACCCTCTCATTAATCCTATAATACGTAAGCTATTATGAATTTGGAGCGTGAGTTAGCTACAACTACATATAATTTATTATCGACTAGGTAATCCTAGTCGATAATAATAAGGATAAATTATAAGGATTACCTCTCTCTTTAAAATTACCGATAAGTAGTATTACTTCAATTCTTAAATGTGATGCATGTCAAGAATAATATCGAACGGAGCTTAATTAGTACTTAGGAGACACAGATTATAATAATTGTACCTATATTTCTAGAAAAATAATACAAAAAATTAAGAACGATACAAGTTACATCTTCGATGCCGGCATAAATACGCAGAAGCGGTTAATTGTCCGAACGCGAGCGCATGATCAGATGCCGACGTTAATTTATGTAGACGCTGAAATATTGACTTTAAAATGATGGCACTTATGCACCAGCTGTGCCATAAGAAACTGCTCCGCGATTAACGGGACCAAACCAAAAAGGAGAGACACCAAACTTGCAAGTTGCAACTAACCGAATCCCGGATCTCGTAATATGATATTTGAGGCCAGCATTTCTCAGCGTAGATTGCTTATCACTGATCGTGAAATACAGCCTCCGAGGGCTCGCAGGCGGCGGCTGTCGTATAAATTATTGCCTTTATTGTACCCGCACAGGAGAAGCCGCGGTGCGGCCGTAAACACCTAAAATGCATGACCAATCAAAATACCAATGTCAGGTCACGCACACAAAACTACCTAACACCATAGCGATGCACAATGCGGATAGGGACGTCTTAGATGTGTGGGTGAGAAGTGCATTAAAGTGGATGCATGTGTGCGCCGGCGCACGCACTCAGACGCAGTGCTCACTGAGATGGAACACGCGTTCGAGGGATAACGGAGGGCTTACGATCTATAAAGGAAGTCATAGTATGGATACGACTTGCTTTTTGAGTAAAAATATTTTTGTATTGAAGATAGATAAAAGATTTTGAATTTTCTACGATTCGATAAAGCACTGAGTATACGTTTTTATACAGTTTCTATGGATATGATGGCGATATGGCAGCAGTGACAATTTAAGATTACTTTAAGAATTATTTAATTTTTTCTCAATTCGTGTTTCAGGAAACAGACAGGAATTATGAAAAAGTTTGTGTCAATATTAACTTTACCAAAATAAAGTTTTCCAGAGAAAAAGCACTTTTCATGTGTGATTTATAATGACCAATTTCTATATGCTGGAACAGCTGGCGTCTGCCGTGACTTCATTAATCATCATGATTTTATCTTGGCACGTCTTATTAACCAAAGTGGGTGTGCTCCCATTTTGGTGAATTTTCAGTGATTTTTCAATTAAGTCCGGGTAAACCCCGATCGAATCAAGACTACCTATCTACTAACCACTACCGCGACGTCATTAAAAAGGTTATTAAAATCTTTTTTTGTCACCTGTCATCCGCTTTGCAATGGAGGGAAGTCGAACCTTAATTTCAAACTCCTCCTATGTTCTTCTGATTAATTTCGTTGCGGGTCCAATTACAGTTTAACTTTCCCCCGGGATAAACTTGACCTTCATTGGTTGGGTTTTTATGGCGGTCAAGCTGTAGATCCTGGCTACACAGGAGCTGCAGTGGTGGGAATGAGAGGTGGGAATGGTCACGTTTTACCGAGACGTCACTACTTTTGTGATGCTTAAATAATTGGAACAGTCATAAGTTCATCATCATCATTGTCATCAGGACATTTAATCACGCAGGATCGGAGCCCTCTCTCGTTTCCCAGAGGCAAATTAGATCATGTTCGCATATTAAAATTACGAAACGAATATTTATAAAGGTATGTCCACACTATCGTGAGCCAGGCGTCTCACCGACCGAGCCCCCGCCCACATAAAAAATGACATCTAAATAAATCCATTAAGGCCGAGCGGCGAGCTCTTCCTGTCTATAAGCCCCTTTATGCGCGCTAGTCTGCAGGCGCCTTTATTTTTGTTGTGACAGCGCTTAGGCCGGGAACACAACACCGACTTTTATTGGAATTGTAATAGGATTTGTTGTCGGTTGATTTGGTACAGCATTTGTGTGACATGATTTATCGGTTGGAATAAGCACTTGATAATATTGTTTTCATAACATACGCATCTGACGTTGTTTTTGACTGCGCTTAAGACTTTCGACCGAAATACAAGGACACATGGTATTTTAAAGCATATTTTAAAGCTTTGAGATTTTGGCATTAGATGTACATACTTTTAAATTGACTTCAATGTGACGCGTTTTGTTGCGTACATGGCGGAATACAGTTGGTTTTCTTTCTTTTTTATGTTCTTCATGTTTTGCTTTTGTTATCGTGATTCTTGTGAGGTTCCATTCCATCTTGCCAATCTTTATTTATAGTTTTTTATGAAAAGGTATCCCATCAGAATGAACATTTCTTTTGAATTATTTATTTACTATGATTACTAGTCATTATTATGTTTACCAAGAGTCTCACGCGCTCTATCCCTATAAGAGTAGGCGTACACCGTTGATTTTTCGTCGGCCGATAGTTTAGTCGGGCAGTTGATCAGTATGGGCAATATGGGCATGTATGGGAGTGCGCACACTACGCCGATTCGATTTGGCCGATTCTTCAAACAATTTAAAATCGGGCACAACTATCGGCCAACTAAACACCAACGGTGTGCGCCTACTCTAATGTTATCACTATTCCTTTTATCTCGCTGGTAGAGATAAAAGGATGAAAACTGTGTGTAGCTGGCCTTAAATCGCTGTTAGAAGTCTCTATGATTTGTGATGAGAAACATATTTATTAAACACACGTTTTTATGTGTCGTCGACTCAAAGAGCTTGTTGACTGCTTTTTGACGGCTTAATTGGTTTTTGTTGGGGTTTTCAAACATAGGTTTTATTGTCATCTGTTCTGGGAAATGTTTTAATTATTGCTCGCTAATAAGTTGTCTAACGGTGTGTTTCTCGCACGGGAATGTTGTAATGCAAAAAAATTACTGATTAATAAAAAATCAATTTTTTTCTGATAGAAAATGATAGATATGGTAGATCAATGACTGCTGCTCTATCTAAGAATACGAGTAATAGATGGATAATTTCCTCCTTTCTGATCGAATAATTCTTATTCATTCGACGTCATTCAGATTCATTGCTTAGAAACAGATTCAAACCTGTAAAATGTATAATTGTATTTGAATAGGTACTTTGATTCAAGCAATCACTAGGCTAGAAACTATTCTTGAGTTTGAACCAAGTTTGAGCTTCGTGTTGATAATACGGGCGCTATGAACTTTCTAAAGAAGATGCTATGCCTTATGAAACTTCCCCATTCAGTTGCTTCACCGTGTACGAATGATGGGTTTCACTATCTCAGTTGATATTTACCGCTAAATAAAATATAGATATCGATTCAGCGATAGTCGCCTCCCGTAACTACAATCGGTTATAAAACAATTTTGACAGCTTTCTTCAACACTTCCTCAATCTTATTTCTGCCGGTAATTGTTTTTAAACCAGATCATCCATCCGACTAAGTTAAATCATGAATTACGCTCCTCTTCTTCTATCATTACCCTGGTTCAGCAAATCAAATCAAATCAAATCAAATCATTTATTTGTAAAACATAGGTAAATGTAAAATTCAGGTGGTACATAATAATGGGTAGAGCTCTGTGGTGTGGTGTAAAGAATGAAGAAAGCTGCCATAGGAGTCTGCTAGAAAAATGAAAGGTGTAGGAGATTGAGATCGAAATGTAGAGTTACTACTATAACGTATATTTACCCCCCGCAAAAATTGGAAGTGTTATTAATCATTTACCTGATCAAATAAAGGTAGTGGCCTATCTATACTGTCCACGATGGCCGGGACGGGTTCATGAGATCTTTTACGAAAGCCACGAGAAAAGCAGTACTGGGAGTGGTCCTATTCTACTGGAAGTCTGGAACCACGAAGCAGCTGCATTAAGACTAAAGGTACAAGTCCAACATGGACTGCAGACCGCATACTGCAACCGCAAACAGCAAATCTCTATGAAATTCCCATTGCGGCTTGCAGATGCGGCGCGCGCCGCGCTGCAGATTTCATAGAGGTTTGCAGTTTGCGGTTGCAGTCTGCCATCTGCAGTCCATCTTGGACTTGTACTTTAAAAGAGCTGATAATGATGATTATTTCACATTTGCAAGTAAATGTGTCAACACAAATAAATGTTGTGAGCAATGTTTAAAAAATGCTAAGAATTCTAATCTCCCATTTCTATTACAAGCTCTAACATTTCAATATCCGCGCATTCTATCACAAATTCGTTGGCGATGTTGAGGAATCAATCGAGGGACAAGATTGTAGCAAATTGGGGACACGGGACGACCGGGAATACCGGGAATGGCCAGGAATGCGGCAAATTGCCGCCTAATGGAGGGGCCCGCGCCCATTAACTATTGAATGCCTTGGACTATGGAGCAAAGGAAGTTATTGGTTTAGATTTAGAAAAGAAGCATTACGAGTATGTAGGGCGGGAGTAATTGATTTATTTTGTTTAGATTGTTTTTGTATTACATTTTTCAAGCAGTAGTCTGGCCAGTGCGAGGAGTGTAGGCTAAATCCTTCATTATTCTAGTAAATTAGAGAGGTACTCCTGCAGTGGAGACCAAATGACGATGGTGATGATGATGATGAAGACAAATAGTGCAGGTCTCAGCTACTATTAAATGGTGTGATTTTCATAATAGATAGCTAAACTATTTTTTTATCCCTAACAGCAATTAATTGTTTGTTTGCCTAAATTCCAAAAGCAATTGAAAGAAATAGATTCTGGTTTATTTCTAAGCTCAATGCTACTGTCAATGTAATAAAAAGATAGCATAGAAAAGGCAAATCTCCAACAAAAATGATCAGCGTTTTCTATGACGAATCTAATCATCGTAAAATACGTTCCAATCTATGAATAAATTAATTTACTTCATATCATATGATTATCAAGCTTTCACACGAAATTAGGTGCGTAATTTAACACTTCATTCGCTTTCCCAGCAGCATCAAACCGAATGAAAAGCCACGAGCGCGCAATACTCGCGAATGCAGTCACTGACCAGTTTATCTTGACCTTCTTTACCCCTCTTCAGACCTTTAAATTCAGATACCCGAAGGGAGCATGATGTGGATGCGGGAGCTCTGGCTAAACTGGTCGGTGACCAGCTCAAGCTGACCTTCCCTGCCCCGCTGGCTTAGTGCCAATTGAGTGGTAGATGAGGAAACAGGGTGACAGCTATAGGTCTGTGTAAAGTGGTTGTAGAAGTAGGCAGTTGGGTCTGCATTAGTGCGGTCGTGGCGTGACGGGCATTGACCGCGCTATAAAACTATTGCTCCATTATATCAGGGTTACCAGATTTGTTGGGATCTGCAAGATTTTGAAAAGGATTTTATTTAAAATTATGATACATTTGTTATAGGATTTCGTTAAAAAGGAAAGGAATTTGTTGGGAAAGTAATATCAAGGGAAACTTAAAAGACAAGTAAATGGGGAAATTATGACATGGATTATTTATAAATGACATCTTTATCCATAATAATTTGAGTTACTACTATAAAAGCCATTCAAATAACCTTAAATTAGAAACAGTAATAAAAGTGGTAAACTAACCTGTAACCTAGGCTAGAAATTTAGAATTTTTGTAGTTTTATCCATGGAAAAGCTTTAATGCTTTTACAATAACAGTTTTTACATTCCCCGTATATTATTCCACAAAAATAAAATCTATTGTCTTGAAAAACAAAAGAGTCAGAGAAGTCGCACAATTATTTAAATCGAGATAAACACGGGTCTTAACTCTTAACGCAATTAATTGGATTAATGGAACGCGAAAGTTTAAAATGTAATACCTAATTATCTCTGTTCCAAAGCACAATCGATTCATCATCAAATCTGTGACAGCCCTGATTACTAGGGTTACCGCAATGATGATTCCCGATGATTCGTCAACGTCAGTCTAATGCGAGTCTCACATGTCAAGATGGACGTAATTTGGACCTTTGTAATCTCTTATTTCGTAATTGAATATGGCTGCTGTAATCGTTTTGGTAAAAAATGGCCAGTATTTATGTTTATGGTGCGGTACTTAAGCCTTTGAGGGCATAGACAATAATTACTGTTAGAAAAGTAGACCATTGCGTCTTTTCAGACAAAAGAGTTCCAATGCTCGAGTTCCGTGCTCGTCAAGTCTGTGTTTTAAAAAAAAGTTATACTCTTTTATTAACTTATTTTCTTTGGCTTTAATCTAAATTATCCGTTTAAAATGTCTGGCTAATCGAGAACAGTGAAACGATATTATTGGGAAACCAACAGTAAGGCTGAGTTGCACCATCTTACTTTAACTTTAACAAATATTAAAAATCTGTCAAACTCCATTCAAAAAACACCGGTTATCGTTAAAGTTACCGTTAAAGTTAGGTGGTGCAACTCAGCGTAAGTGATTGGTTTATGTTTCGGAAAATGGTTAAATTTCAACTGAAAGAGATACATTAATTTGATTATAGAAATGTAATTATTTAATTTTAAAAGAATTTATTTTAGTTGTAAAATAAAGCTACACAAACACGCAATACAACACACATCAAATTAATGCTACGTAAATAAATAAAGAAAGAAAATTATGAACGTTGTTGTCTTTATTCATTCTTATAAAAATATGAAGTTATTTAAGAAACACGAATGTAGCAAAATTTCTTATTTAGCTGACTTGTTTTTAGATTCATTTCTAAATGATTAATTTATGTAAAATGCTGTTTTTCTCGAAATAAATAATTTATAGAATAAAATGATTAACCGATGCTACTTCACATCAACAGAATAATTGCATAAATCAAAAACAATTAGTAATTCCAATTACGAGTATAATGTGCCTGATAAAATTTGAAATATTACCTAGTTGATTGCTGAATTCTACTAAATAAAAGTGATAGTTTGTGAAAATGATAGATGGATATTTATTACCTACGCTCTTACGCTGAGTTTTATTAAAACTTTACAGAAATATTGTCAGTATTTGTTACAAAACTTCTCCGAAACGGCTTGACCGATTCTTATGAAATGTGCATATATTCGAAAATAAGACGTATTGTCCATACCCCTAGGTGTAAATCAACGTTTTGCTGGATCAGCTAGAGGTATATTATTTATTAAAAATAACATTAAGGTGTATGAAAAAATAAGTATATTAAAAAGAAAAGGAGATTGAACATTTCGTGAAATTATAAGAAACTAATTCTTATAGTAAACATATAAAATCATGTATTATGTAAATCACAACTAAAACCCAAGAAGACGTCGCTATAAAAAAAACCTACGCGTCAAAAAAAGCTTGGTCCTGTTTTCAGTGAACAAAAGCCTTCACTTGATCCCCTAATAAAGTTGCAGACGGATTTACCAGCAAAGAAAAACAAAAACTCCCCTCCCCTTTTGTGCTGAGCCATCCGGTAGCTGATACGAATAATGGGGGTCTCATTTTCCGAGCATTCTGCAGTTTGGGTAGCGATTTTTTTTATAAAACTCTCTTTGAGGTTGTATAATCGTTTTTATAACGAGTTCGGAAGTTTTGAGTTGGCTGCTAAGTCTGCGGATATGATTAAAAGTATGTTAGGGTTGATAAAAGACTGATTTCTGATAAGGATTTAAACTAGAATTTTAAAAAAAATCAAGAATACTTGATTATTATTTATATGATGGTAGAAGATTAACTATACAGTTCTTCTTCTAACGTGAGTATCAATATAATTTATCTTACGGCCCTGGTGTTAGACTCTAAGAACGGCCATGCATGTGATGCCATGACTCAGTCTGATTCTTGATTTGTCCTCCGAAGTTCATCATCATCAGTTCAGAATCATATTTCTTCTCAGATCAGGATATTATGAGCCTCGTCGCTTAAATATACCTACTTTGAACAGTTGTATAAATTGATTGTTAATGACCTGGAAGTCGAACCCCTGGTCGTTGAGATGACAGCGCGAAAATCGTCGGCATCCACTAATTATGACCCTTATGTACCACTATATTGACAAAGTTCTCCGTCTTCGTACGCGATATTGGAAATTTGGCATCTACCATCGGCTGAATGACATTAGGCGTCGTCTGGCTTTGATATTCAATTTTCAACTGTATTACCTTGATAATCAGTTCAAAATTGATTACTAGAAAATTATTTGACAGACGATTTCTACTCTCGACAAATGCATTTGAATTACCCCACTGGATCGACAGTCTTAATTATTACCACCACATCACGAAGGAGGAGGTAATCATAGCAGGATTATGGGAAACATAAACAAATAATATTGTATACAGGAAGCATAATTTGCAAAAGTGTAGTGACTAGCTGCTAGATGATAGGAATAGAAATACAGTGACAGAAATAGAAATACCATGTAGATTATCGTCTGACTCGATAGATCAATCGCAATCAAGAGACCGGTTTTTGAATAAAAAAGTGCACGCAAAAAGTTGATGGCATTTCCCCAAGAACCAGCCCTAAACATAGTCAGTCAACAAAATCTGTGCAGTGATTTGTCCGCGGGTGAACGACCGGCTCTAACGGTGCGCGCGCGCCGTCGCCATTACGCTAATGAGCGAAACGCGGCAAAAACCGCCGAAATACGACGCGAGCGTCACGTGATGATACCATTTGGGATTTCTTATTTAATCTCAAGTTCTCAACTGCACATAAAATTATTATTTCATATAGGTAGGTACATAAATCTGGTTTCTTACGAGTAATTACCACAAAATAGCACATAAAATTTTTATCTCAGTCATATCCGAATCTGGTATAATTTTCGCAACATTTATCATTCAGCTGTATTTTTTATTTCCATGCAGTCCATGCCAAAAGAATAAATGAAGTTATTTTTTTCATTTAACTGTTTTAATTTACTTAACATTCATGACTACTTGGCTACTCAAATGAATTTTAATGTACAATTTAATAAACACTGCTGCTCAACTCAAACTGTCACCAAATACAAAAATAAAAGGAAATTGGAATTTTTTAAAACAGTATTTATTTAAATTCATCCCTATTTGAAAGATACCTAATATGAAGGTTGAATTGCTTAACCTTAAAATTATTATGATATTTTATTTCGATAACTAAAATAATACACCAATTTCATTAGTGTTAATTAAAATAATTACTATTATAAAACAAAGCCAATTGTTCGATTGGCATAGTACGGGCATACCTATCACGTTTATGTTTTATTTATTTATTTACTTTAATTATAATGGTAACAATGCCAATTAAAATAATATATAAAGCACAATCGGATAATATAAACACAGACAAATAAATGAATTTAGTTAACCTACCGATTTCAGGTAAGATTCTTTTTTAAATTAGATTTTTACGTCAGTGTTGATTTTGTAATTAATTAGATTTGAATGAGATTCTTTTCTATTTTAATTGAACCTTTTTCACTTTAATAGGGTAACTTCATAAAGATGACCGTTAATCTTTAAATTAGCTAGGATCAATAAACTGCTTTCTCCTATTAAAACTCAAAAGTCCACGGGAAAATAAATGACAAAACCTGAAAAATATGAAGAAAATAGTAAAAATTAAAGAGCTTTTCCCAGTAAAATAATTTTAAAATTAATAAAATCAACCTTTCTGAACCTTCTCAGTTCCTTAGTGGGTACCTACCTAATGATGAATAAACCTTCATGTACCTATAGCATTAGATTAGGTACTTGCTACAAATGCACCAAAAAAAAGAGAACTTATTTTATTCTTATGAATCTGTTTGTCTGGATTTCAACTTCAACAATGCCGTCGTCCAATCATCGATGCTGGAAACTTTCAGCACGGTAATATTCCCGTGCTTTCAGAATGGGTTACCAGTAAAATATATAATTGCTAGCAACAATAATTGACTTTATTTTTGTTTTGGTATTGTTCAATTTTACATTCAACCACTTATTTTTTAATAAAAAATGGATTAAAATGTTTGCTCAACTAAATAAAACTTTAATAAAAATCCTTAAAAAAATATCTTGCCTTTACGCGTATCTGTATTGATTTTCGTATAAAAGTAAAACCCCGTATAATATTTTGCTTCGCGTGTCGATCTCGTTACCAGGCTTAATAACATAATATCAACTTTTTAGGACTAGCCACGCGAGTTTATATTTTATACAGTATACAGGCGTTCTCACGCAAACTTATCCATCTTGTATTCGCTTCCACAACTAATAACTAAACTATTCTGCAATTAGGATAATACCGATAGTGATGGGCCAAATCGATGTTGAAAACTGCACATAAAATTATTTCGAGTCGACTAGAGTCGGTTTATTATTATTGATACATACGCAGAATCGAGCGCTATTCGAACTCATGCAATAGGTACTCGAGTTCAAATGTTTGGTGTTCGAATTATTTTCGAAGTCTTGACTCGAAAAAAGACTAAGGCAGTATGGAAATTCGAGTACAGATCTCCGAGTCCGTAACGAATATAAATTAGTACCGAGTATCGAAAATGAGTAAACTTCAAACAGCTTACACAAACTCGTATAAACTACACAAAATATAATCTAAGAACCAGAAATAAGATCAAGCGAGTACAAAATCGATTCTTCCTGACTCAAAAATGCGAATACCAGAATTGAGTCCGGCGTACTCGAAAAAAAAAAAGAGAATCGTAGGCGAGTCCAAAGCAAGGATTGAGTCTGACTCGAGTCAAGCCGAACTCGGCACATCGCTAATGCCGCAGCAATTAGCGTAATGAGTGATCTTGGCAGTTATAGTCCGGCGTATTCGAATCAGAATAAATTAATATTTGATTAGCCTAGCCCAAAGCAGGGATCGAGTCTGACTCGAGTCAAGCCGTACTCGGCACATCGCTAGAGTCATTCGGGTCAAGAGCACGCACTTTTTTTTTGATGGCCTCCCAGACCTATAAAGAATTGTATAATTGGCATGTTATGATATTAAATCTGTAGAATATTTAATAAATTTTCATTATTTAAGAAAAATTTCCATCAAGATTAATTAGTTTTAGCCCTACATAGGCTTAACTGAAAACTTTTCCAATGCGTACTCTTGACCCGATGTGTGGGTAAAATTACGCAAGTCTTAGGGTAAAGTTACGCACGCGGGGTAAACGTACGCATTCAGATTTCTAAGAGAATACAATTAAGATTGGCAATAATCAATATTTATTTAATCTTGTAAATAACATTTTAAGAACTTTAACATTAAAAAAAATAAGAACTCTTTGTATTATACAGGGTGGAATTTTGTAATGCCACCTGGAGGGAAAGTACTCTTAATATTGTAGATAGAAAATTTTACTCAAATAAAACTTTCCTTAATTTTTGAAAACAAAGAGAACTCCATTCAAAGATTTTTGAAAATTTACGAAAATTCACTATCATACCATACAATTTTTTGTAAATAATTAAAATAATTTAAGATTTCATGGGTTTCCTTTCATTTAATTTAAGCAAGTTTGTTAGAGAGATTTCATCCATAAACTTAACCCTAACGATCGATGCAATAAAAATACAGGGTGTAATTTTTAACAAATTTTAGTTGGTTCGATTCCTCTACATTACTAAGAGTACTTTCCCTCCAGGTGGCATTACAAAATTCCACCCTGTATCTATTATAATGTGAATCTTGTCTTAAATTATTTATATTGGCAATAGTCACACTTTGAGATCAAAATAATTGGCCTTCATTATTTGGTCATCTGAGATGAGATGAGGGTCCGCTGAGGGGCCTTCCTTATGTAATTTCTCGGCATTTTGGTGTAGGTATTCTGAAAGATTGAACAATTTTTGATATTTTTATTTCATTTGGGGTATAAGTACGCAACGGGGGTAAACGTACGCGTGCGTACTATTAATCTCGTACTCTTACCCCAATCGGCAAATATACCAAATAATCAGTCACAACACACACGTTAAATACTTTTTACGAATATGATAAACTTAGATCAAAACTACATTAAATGAACAATAGAAATATAGTATACTTACTGGCACAAAGCTATCCATTTACCTACAGCACACTTTTCCGTGGCATAAAAATTAAACGAAATAAGCGTGCTACAAGTATTCGGCGACGTGTCGCGACCAGTACTTAGATTGCGTCGGCGTGGCGCGTGGCTCCTAAACGGCGACAGTAGCGCCACTCTGTTTTACAAACACAGACCTCGGCCCCCCCACCCCTGTCGGAGATCGGACCACCGCGTACTTTTACCCACCGCGTGCTGTTACCCCGAATGACTCTAGTGCCGCAGCAATTAGCGTAATGAGTGATTTTGACGGTGCTCATATTCTGGCCTACTCGAATCAAAATAACTATTTAGTATTCGAGTAGGCAAGCCCAAAGCAGAGATCGAGTCTGACTCGAGTCAAGCCGAAGTCGGCACATCGCTAGTGCCGCAGCAATTAGCGTAATGAGTGATCTTGGCGGTGCTCATTACGCCGAATGCGCATGAGTCGTCGCTCTGTTTTGATTGTGCTGGCTAATGAGTGAAACGTGCGAGAACTGGGTTAGTAGGTTGGCAACGAGTTTTGGGTATGGTGAGACATTTCCCAAAAGTTCTAAACGAAAATTTAAAAAGGTGTAGTTAATTTAATTTTGCAGACGTATTAACGTCAAGGATTAGCTTGACTCTATATTACTTACCTCTTTTTTCTTAAGAGAATAAACTGAAAAGACTGTTAATTGTATAGTCATGGTTACACTTACCGGATTAGGAAAATCTTCAAGTTCAGGGACTAATCAATCCCCCGAATATATTATCATCATCAGCAGTCCCCTGCTGGATTTAGGTATCTCCCAATACGACCCTTTTTCCCCGTCTTGGGATTGTCGCATCCAGCTTGTAATAAATATCATTCTGCCTAGCTGAAGACCAGATAAAATATCTACAGAAATTGAGGGAGAGACCCATTGAAGTGCCTTATTTTCATTTCAGTCACAGGACGTCCACTGCTGGATCCACACTTTCCAGATTGGCCGGTTAGAAGCGGACTGCATCCAGCGCCTTTCTGCAACATTTACAGCTTAAACTTTGAAAGTTAAGAACTTTGTCAAAGTCAGAACTAGCTGACCCGACGAACTTCGAACTGCCTAGATTATCAGAAATAATGTAGGATTTATAGCGGTAAGGGTGAAAGATTTTTTTCCTCTATCATAATATTAGTGTAGGTATGTTGTCCTACAAAACCCCATTCAAAGGTCAGCCTACTCGCTAACCACGTATCACATACAAATAGACGCACACGTCGGATTTAACTTCATAATAAATGAACCGAACACCGCACTTTCTAATTGCACGGTTCAACAGAAGTGCTTTTTAGTTAGTACATGAAAGTCAATCGCTTGAGAAAGTGCGTAGAGTTCTTTAGGGCTCATGCACACGGTGATTTATTTATTTATGTGACCACTTATTTTATGTTTTCTTTTATATGATTCAGTAGGGTCGTGCTCGTGATGGAATAGAAGTAATTTATTTCAACACACGGTAATGAATTTTACATAGAATATATTTTGAGCATGAACATAAAGTAACAGTAGCAAGGTTTTAGTATTAATTATTAAAAAGGAAACCTTCAATGATCGAATCAAAACTCTACTGTGAAGTTACAAAAACTTAACCAGTTGAACTTATTCTTCTTTACGAAAATAATTTTAGTTGAAACTTATTACGAATCTTTTCATTCAAAAATTTTCATAGATACCCTAAGCAGGTAATTTAACCAAGATTTAGCAGCAGGTGTGAACTTCTCGTGTATAACCGCCCTAATAACTTGATAGTTCGACGACTTAATAGGCAAGTTATTATCCCGTTCGTGTTATTTATATCGATTTATTCGAAAGAGGCTTATAAATAACAAAATTGCAAAGAAAACAAAATAAAATTCTCGCTGAGGACAGGATTCGAACCTGCGCGGGTATAACCCATTGGATTTCAAGTCCAACTCCTTAACCACTCGGACACCTCAGCCACACACATTTTCGTGAAAAAAATAAACCTACGATTCACATTAATTGAGTTTTATTTACTCAGACTTACGTACAGTTAAAATTACTATTTCCTACAAAGAATCAAGTCGTTAATTAGTTTATTGAATGGAATAAAATTATCATTCTGAAGACGATGAATAATTACTCTTAAGATTTTGATTTTTATTGAATTTCGGACATTACTGTAAATTGCTATTGAAATTTTTAAATGACATCTAACATCATTAATGACTTAGCACTGTGTTTTTCGGGGTTTGAGTCAAGAAAAGAAGTTTCTATAAGTAGCATAGAAACCAAAAAAGTATAATTATCTCGCTGAGGACAGGATTCGAACCTGCGCGGGTATAACCCATTGGATTTCAAGTCCAACTCCTTAACCACTCGGACACCTCAGCTACACTCATTTGCGTGAAAAAAGTGTACAAAAATGAAATTATTTACTCAGATCGGTTTAATTTAGCACTCATTCATTGAAATATAATTTGCCGTTAATTGGCTTATTGAGTAGAAGAAAACTAACGACAAGATAATAATTATTAAATATTGGACAATGGACATGTTTATATCGTTATTTTAATAAATATTATGTTGTTGAATTTTAGAGAGATCGGGAGACTTAGTGTCGGCAGGCCACTCCCATCAGTTACCTGGTGAAGGTCGCGGGAAGCGCCTGGTTGTGGGCAACGCAGAGCAGAACGGCAGTTATGGAAATCCTTGATTAATAGAAGGGAACGAACAAACAAAAAAATTACACAATTAAGTTAGGTCAATAAACAAAACTTCTACTATAAATATAACGTTGTGTGTCAACCAGATAATAGGTAAATAAATAAAGGACTTTTATTTATTTATTTATTTATTTACACTTTTGCACATATAACTGTACAGTGGCGGACTTAATGCCAGGTGGCATTATCTGCCAGTCAACCACAGGTCGAGCAGAGAGACTAAGGCGGTGTAATAAATATGACGTTTAAATAATATACTTACATAGCATTAGATAAAATAAATAACATACGAATACATATTAATATCATAGACATACACCTAGATACATAAACATAATAATAATATTGGCGTACACATAACACCTGTCAGAGAAAAGAGAGAGAAAAAAAAAAGAAAAAAAAGTTTTAGTCTTTGAAAAAGTTGCGCAGAGCCTTTTTGAATGTAAAGGACATTGGGAACTTTAATATGAGAAAATGCCCCACGGCGGACAAAGATGAAACGTATTTTATTTCAAAGCTTTATACTTGTAGGTATATTCACTTAAAGCGCTATGTTGTGATATATGGGAATTCTGAGATATGACGAGTCTAAGTTGAAAATATATTTGTCTAAAATGATTTGATATTTTTATATGTTATGCTGTTTGGCATTGCAGAGTAACCAATAAAAGTAAATAAAATAATATAAATAAATAAAAAATATAAATAAAATAATATAAATAAATAAAATATTATAAATACTTAAATTAAAATTAGACAACATCTCATATATTACTCCAACCCAAAATAAGTAGCTAAGGCATTTGTGTTATGGAAATCGGGAACGACGAACCACAACACACCCAAACCAGAGACAATGTGAAAAGATCGTTTTCTATATTGTCCCGGCCGGGAATCGAACCCGGGACCTCAGGATTGGCCCGGCACACCTTGAAAACCGGTGTGTGCGCCTCTCCGCCACCGAGGTCGTCAAAAATGTTACCTAAATGTAAAATAAAATAAAATATTAAAACTTCATTTTCACAATATTCCCATATAAGAGAGAAAAAAAAAACGCACGGAAATTCATTGGATATTAGTATGTATCATCTGTGATAGGTTTCGTTTGTGTCCGCTACTTTTCGAAAAGTGGGGCAAAAAGTTCCCAATGTCATTTGGAGGATGCTTTTCCACGTTTCAGTTTCAACTCGCAAATATTTCACGCTTTTCAAAAATCAAAAAACAGTGTTTTTTATACTATTAATGGGATTCTATCTACTATGTAGTTTAAGGACAGTTCGTGTTGTGAAATTAAAAAAATATATTATCTCGCTGAGGACAGGATTCGAACCTGCGCGGGTATAACCCATTGGATTTCAAGTCCAACTCCTTAACCACTCGGACACCTCAGCCATGTTCTTTAGTGCTGAAAATTATACCGCAGTGAAACCAGCAATGCAATTAATAATGTTTATTAGCCTATTCATGAATGCTGTAATAATTATAGCACGCTGAACAAACAGTATGAAGACACAATGGTAATAATCAGTATTTTGTTTTAGTTCACTGTTAAGGCAACGGATTATTGAGCAACCTAGTTCTATTAAGTTCATAGCAGACTTGTCAACTCACAAATGGATCAACACCGTATCGCCTTCCGCGAGATGTCATCGCGTTTCGCGCGCTGTCAAACGCGAGGCGAGGCGTCTACGTTACGGTGCGGATACGTAAGTGTGCGTTGCAGTATGGAGTTTGATACAAAGAATACTGACCGCCTCGAGTTGATACGGTTACGATCCCTTTCCGGGTTGAAATGTGCGACGACCTTTATTCTCCCCCATCGGATAGGAATGACTCCGTGGTCTCAGTTAATCTCATCAACTCCCCCACGAAGGAGGGATGTGGGTCCTCTTCCCGTCGGCTCCCACATAAGGGGAGATGTTGGCCCCATTCCCGTCGGCTCTTCCATAAGAGGGGGTATCTTGTAGGTCCTGGACTCCTGGTCCCGTGGGTTCCCCATAAGTGGTTTTTATAGGTCCTATCCTGTAAATATCCCGGGTTTTAGATGGTTTGAGTATTCTATTTTGGAACAAATACGAACATATTCGTGCAGACGATTTGAGTACAGAATAGTTACGGACAGTGGCGGATTTACAAATTTGCCGCTAGTAGGCCATTCAATTTTTGCCGCCCCTACCTACTGACTTTTGAAATTCAATACGTTAGTTTAATCCCGTTATTAGTATGATTGTGAACTTAATGATATTTCTGTCAGTTACTAGATTAACCCCTATTTTTGCAACCCGCTATGTACTGAAGAGTTTAATGTTGACCTAAAAACAGCAGCATGTACTAATCATAAGGTGGGGAAAGGCATGACTTAAAAATACCCACACTACCTATTATGAACACAGACAAAATACTTAATGTGTGGTCAGGAAGCATTGTTTTTGTTAAATATATTTTATATGCACTTAACAATTTAAAAACAATACAAACAATTTCTATTAAAGTTACTAAATTTATATTGAAATTAATATTAATAATAGTTTATTTATTTTTATTTATTTTCTCTCCACAACAATCAGATAACAGAAGATAATTAGCTAAGAAATACCTTAAGGTAAACAGAAAGACCAAGGCTTGGTAATAAAACAATATACCTACACGAAGTTGTGGAGAGATGGTGCTCGTGCTAGGCTCCGAAGATCCTGTGCTACGAGTTTTTTATTTTATTTTTATTGAAACGCTATTGGAATATTTTAAAATTCATGATCACATAAGTACCTAAGTATATGTATATTACAGTGCGTTTATTAATCGTTTATTTATACAGGGTGTTTGGCGGAAGGTTAGACAAACTTCGTGGGTGTATAGGTAAAGTCATTTTTAACCGACTTCAAAAAAGGAGGAGGTTATATGTATGTTCGGCTGTATGTATGTTTTTTTTTCTATGTATGTTCACCGATTACTCCGTCAATTGTGGACCGATTTTCAAAATTCTTTTTTTGTTCGATAGGGTACACTTTTGAGGTGGTCCCATTGTCACCATGTCAGGATCTGATGATGGGATCCTAGGGAAATCGAGGGCAACCCTCAAATTTTATAGGCACGTATATCGTTTTTCATATTTATTCTAAAGATATTCAAGTATATGCATCTAGTATTCATTATCTACTGTTGATGAGGTGATGATGGAAGGTAAAACTCCGTAACGCTTAGGAGTTGGAGAATAATTCTTTAAATATTTTAGGTACGTATGTACAGTCACGGAATGAAAAGGTTCGTCAGTTTTCAAATTGATTCCTTCAACGAATTGCGAGCACATATTACCTTTTGAAACTATGTTACAGAATAATCTCGAGTTAGAGAAAATAATCTTTAACTGTTCGTCAGTAAAGTTCAAAATTATTCAGATCAAAGTTGTTTGACGATTTATCTTGTCAAGAAGATTATTATGATTGATAAACTAAAACCTTCTTGTTGGTTCAAGCTGCCATTATTATTTCTATTAAATAAAAAAAACTATTGTCAATTGGTCAATGTCATCATTGCATTGCATTGATGGGATAGAAAAATAAACAAGCAAAACCTTATTCGTTAGCAAACGTCATATTTATTTAAATGTTAGCAGCACTGTTTCTTGCACTGTTATGTTGGCAGGTTTGACTCTTACAGTACCTAGTGCAAGCGAAAACCGACACTAAGGTGACGAACCTTTTCATTCCGCGACTGTACATACAGTTGTAATACTTCAGGTTTTTTAGGTGAGCTGATGATAAAAGGTCAAACTTCGTAAGTTAAATTATACTTTTTAGTTGCCCATATTAAAGTAGGTATCCTGTATTGTAGGGAAGATTATTTACACTTAAAATGGAAAACTATAGTCTCAATCTCATTAAACATAGGTACTGCCCATCTTTAGTGAAAATAACAAGGACTAATCAACTAAAAAGCATGAAATAAATTAATTTTAACAAAAAAAAATAAAACAGACTCCAAAAAACCTGCACTAAAAAGTAGAAAATAATTACATTATTTATTTATTAGGACAAATGTATACCATGATTGATATTTTTGGAGTCGGTGCCGGTAAATTTAGAACATTTCTTAAGCTTGGCACTTAGCAGGTACCGACTCCGAGAATATCAATCAGTTGAGAATATCAATCAATATTAGTTGGGATTAGGACAAATGTATACCAATACATTTGTCCTAATCCCAACTAATATTATAAATGCGAAAGTAACTCTGTCTGTCCGTCTGTCTGTCTGTCTGTCTGTCTGTCTGTTACGCTTTCCCGCTTAAACCTCGCAACCGATTTTGATGAAATTTGGCATAGAGATAGTTTGAGTCCCGGGAAAGAACATAGGATAGTTTTTATCCCGGTTTTTGAAACAGGGACGCGCGCGATAAAGTTTTTCTGTGACAGACAAAATTCCACGCGGGCGAAGCCGCGGGCGGAAAGCTAGTACATAAATAATGTAATTATTTTCTACTTTTTAGTGCAGGTTTTTTGAAGTCGGTTTTTGAGAATACAAGTTCGCCCATTTGACCCTAAGTGAGCTACTTTTTTTTTAATTGATATTTTTGTTTTTATTTATTTTTTTCCCAAATTTGACCTAAAAACTGCTCAATTTTTTTTTCTCGCGTGTTTTCAACCATTTTTTCAATTGGTATTAATATCGAATATGTCTTTAGTTAAATAAAATAAATTTCAGATCCAGATAATGATTGGATAGCTAGTTACGAGCCGCCAAAGTTTAACAAAAATAAAAACCACGGTAAAAAATTCAACCTAGAATTCGATTTTAAAAAAAATGAATGGTGAAAATGGATTGCCAATGATTTTAAAAACATCCCTAGCTTTTTCACCTTTCCAATGATATATCACACGTAGTGATTCGATATGTAAATTCGTCGAAAATCCAAAGTTTATGGAAGAAATTGGAATAATAGTACGAAAATTATCCATACAAAGTTTCTTCAAACATCGCTATATTTTCTGCTACACTCCTTTTCATAACTATTTTTGGGTGTTTTATTTCAAAATTAAATAAAAAATAATAACCACGTTATGAATAAAAGAGTTTAAAAAAATTCAAAATCAACTTTGTAAATGGATAATTTTTGTAAGTATTATTATTCCAATTTCTTCAATAAACTTGGGTTTTTTGACGAATTTCAATATCGAATTACTGCATGTGATATATCGTTGGAAAGAAAAGAAATTGAGGATGTTTTTAAGATCATTGGCAATCCATTATCACTATTCATTTTTTTTTAATGGAATTCTAAGTTGATTTTTTTTATCATGATTTTTACTTTTGTTAAATTTGGCGGCTCGTAACTAGCTATCCAATCATTATCTGGATCTGATATTTATTTAATTTGACTAAAGACTTATTTGATATTAATACCAAATAAAAAAATTGATTGAAAATACGCGAAAAAAAATTGAAGCAGTTTTTAGGTCAAATTTCGGAAAAAAATAAATTAAGACAAAAATATCAATTAAAAAAAAAGTAGCTCAGTTAGGGTCAAATGGGCGAACTTGTATTCTCAAGATGACCTAACCTTTACACCCACGAAGTTTGTCTAACCTACCGCCAAACACCCTGTATATGGATTGTGTATACGTATAATTATTAATTATTATTTTTTTTCTGTAAAAAAAAATAGTTAAATTTGCCGCCCCTCTAAATCTGCCGCCCTAGGCACTGGCCTACTTGGCCTATTGGTAAATCCGCCACTGCTCCGAAGTCTGTTAAGATGTACCTGGAATCTGGACCATTGCTGATTCTTAATCTACCGAAGAATGCTGGCGACGTAATTCAAGGGATGTAGTTTTGCAGTAGTCGAATTTCAAGTTTTGGGCATTCACATACCAATTTCTATCTGTGAGAAATTAATTCCGTGAATTTTGCGACAAATTCTTGAAGCATAAGCTATTTCAAATCTTTTTGTTTGTGTATTCAACTGTGAGGCAAATATTCTTGTTGCGAATAATTATTATGAAGATGATGATTATTTTATTATTATACTATTGCGTATTCTGCTGCTGTTGAGTTGAGAATATAGTGCAATTAAATTTTTAATCTATTTTCAATTTGAAGTAACTAAAATAATACAAATCGCGAATGTTTGATAAGTTACAATTTTCATTAATACTGATTGTGTGATAATATTACCGAATAATTACCCACTAACTAATATAGTTTTACATTAATTATTTATATGATAGAATTCATTGAATAAACAACGCAATAATGAGTTTATGATCCACTTTTTGCCGAAGATAAATAAAAAGATAATGAGGTCGGTATAAAATTATTTAATGAATATATTAATACAAATTGTACGCAAACCAGTATCATAAGTTACGTTAAATTATGTTCTTATATTTTACGATTTCCTATTTGAATGACGCAAATAATATTTATTGGTCGTTTACATGGCTCCTTTGCAACTGCGAAACTGGTTGTGAGTGATTTGAGATAGCGAGAGGTTGGTCAGGGTGACCATCGGTAAGATGTTGGTAATCGGAGGTCCCAATGAGGATCAGTACTGTTGTAGAAAATTCAATAAAACTAGTATCTACGTTAATCTTTAAGACATAAGAAAGATATATCTTTTTGAATTATCCAAATCGGACCATTACTTACGAAGATATTAAGTAATAAACATAGGCCGTTTTTGCCGCTAAAAGACAACGCACGCAGGGCCGCGTGACGTCATTATATCCGAATCGAGCGCAGCCGGCGTACTATTGGGATGGAAAATATTTTTTTCCAGCTAAACTATCAGTTTTAGAAAAAAACTTTTAATAACATTTATTCATCAAAATAAAGTAACCTATCGACCAGTAATTTTTAAAAATAAAAATTGTGAAAAATAAGTATCGTATGTCCAAAAACCACATTTTTATAGGATTCGATGGAATGCGGAGACGCGGTTGGGGTGAGTGTAACTTTAGGATTGTTTGTATTGAACATAATAATACATAATATGAGTGCTAATACCCAGTTTCTGGCCTGGGGGGGGGGGGGGGGGGGATAAGTCATACCCAGCTTATAGCCTCGGGGGAGGGGCAAGCCTTATCCAGCTTCTGGCCTTGGTAAGAGGGGGGGAGAGGCAAGTCATACCCAGTTTCTGGCCTAGAGGGGGGGGGGGGGGGGAGTCATACCCAGCTTCTGGCCTAGGGGGAAGATAATAGATAAGATTAAATAGATTTCCAGGAGGGAGCAGCTGGCCCGCCCATGGGAACGGCGAATAGATAGGTAGGTACGTAGGTTTAACTCAGAAAAACTAAATAACAGGTAGGTATTGCGTGTACGACCCGACTCGACTCGAGTGGCGACCACGGGCTGGAAGACGTAGCGTGGGCAGGCCTCCTACTAGGTGGACCGACGATCTCGTAAAGGTCGCGGGAAGAGCCTGGATGCGGGCAGCGCAGGACCGTGCATTGTGGAAAACCTTGGAGGAGGCCTTTGTCCAGCAGTGGACGTCATTTGGCTGAAACGAACGAACGAACGAACGATTGCGTGTACATCGAAATGATCTTCATAGCAATGTCTTGTAGCCTAGGCAGAGTGTATCTGCCTCAGCTATACTTATTGTTAGAAGTAAATAAATTAATATTTATACATTTTTATATTTTACTTGGACGAAGATATGACTCTAACAACACTTATGAACACTTTATTTGAATAAATCGCCAAATATACCACCGCGGAGACCCTAATCGCGTCTCCGCGTTCCATTGAATCGTATGAGCGTATGGATTTTTTGCGATATTTCTCACAATTTCTATTTAAAAAAATTACCTATCGATAGCTTACTTTATTCTGATGAATAAATGTCATAACAAGTTTTTCTCTAAAACTGATAGTTTGGCTAGAAAAAAATATTTTCTATCCACGCAGTACGCCAGCAGCGTTCGGATCGGATATAGTGACGTCATCGGTCCCGCGCCAAGCGGTCAGTGAACTTTTTTAGTAATTTGGCCATAACTTCGTCAATTTTTGTCGTAGAACAAAAATTTTTGGACTGTATATTAAGGATTTCTTAGACCTATAAATCTGCATTCACAGCTAAAAATCGAAATGATCCTCATTACACCAAAAATACAACTAACTTATCAAGTCGCTAATCCTAAAACGTACAAGTGGTACTATGGGCGTAGTGTGAGTTTACATCAAACGCATTCACTTACCGACTGCGTTTAAAAAATATTAAATTTAGTTCTTGAAAGTTTCCACTAGGGGCACAATCCAATGTCATTTTTTTACGCAGTCACTAGTGAAGACGTTTGATGAAACTCGCACTAAGCCCCCTGGTACAAAAAAAGGATTGTGATTCGTACTTACCAAGGTTATATTTTATTTGATTTATATTATATTTAGTATATCCAATAGCAAGAGAGGACGCCTTAAAAATACATCTTTTGATGATGCTCTGCACTTCATTTTTATTGCGCTTTTAGTTTTTTTGTTACAGCGGTAATTACATACAGTTAAGGTATTCTGTGAGAATTGCAACTAGCAGATGAATTCTATTACAGTTCATGAGTTCGCAGAAAGACAGATGCTGACATAGGTTCCTTTGGTACCTTTGAGCACAGAACTATTAAAAACAAATACGCAGTAAAAAACAGCAATATTTTGTTTCGTCTATAATAGCGAGAGTATTTAATGCAACTACCACAAATTTTACATTCATATTAACTTCTTTAGAAGTTGCTGCCCAAAGTTGCAAAAAAAGAAACTAATATTTTCACAGAATGCAATGTATGGAGACCCTACACGCTGGGGGCTATATTATATGACTGGTGTAGTAGCACTTAAGATGATGTATGTAATTATACAGCTAGATGTTAAATAGAAATTGCTTAACTGTCAGAACAGTTATTTGAAATATATTCTTGACTTTAAAACGTGTTGTTTAAATTAATTGAGACGTATAGTTTTATTGGACCGCCAATAGTTTTTGTGGCCACAAATATAATTGGATTAGGCCAGCACATAGTGATTATAAAAACTTTACTTATTCAATTTTTTTACTTTTTTTACGGGTGTTCTTACCAATATTTTTTTTTCTAACCTCTACCTGTGCCTCTCCTCTACCCCTTTTTATAAGGTAGAGTTTCTATTTACAATGCAATATTGCAAATTACAATGGAGAACATAAAAAAATGCATCTGGAGTTCCGTACAGGAAACAGGTGGTAAAATATCGTTCTAGCTAGACTCTACAATCGTCGAAATAGCAGATTATTGATAAATCATCAATCATTTTAGCCTTTAGCTATAGACTAAAAAAAATGCTGGAAGAAAGAATAAAGTAAAAAATAATTTTATTGATAAGTAGGTACAATAAAAAAATAAAAATACAAATAAAAAATGATACTCATAAGAAAAAATGAAAATATCTAAGTAAGAGGCGAAAATAATTAAGAGTAGTCTTAACATTACGTACCTTAAATTTACGAGTACTTAATTAATGTTCCTATGCTATGATGCTACGATAATAATGTTTTAAAAAAATAATTATAAAAATAAACATCTCGCTGAGGACAGGATTCGAACCTGCGCGGGTATAACCCATTGGATTTCAAGTCCAACTCCTTAACCACTCGGACACCTCAGCCATGTGCATGAAATTGAATTTTACTGAGTGTTAATAGTAAGTTATTACTATGTATGCTCGCTCATTAACAATTTTATTGGCCTATTCACGACGCCATCAATGTTATTCAACGACTTGAACAAATGTACGCAATAATTACTTAGGTTTTTGTGAGTATAACTTACGACATAGCAACACGTGGTACTTAAGAACCTCTAGCATCATATTTTTGATAGAGGAGCAATACATCCCACGGGAATGCGGACTATTTTTTTTATCCACAACAAGGAAGCTCTTGGCCTGTATCTCACCTGATGGTAAGTGATGATCAGGCCAAAGATGGAAGTGAGCTTCACCCGGAATCCTCAACCACGAAGGAACTGGCTATCTTCCCTCTTACTGCCGGAACACAACAATTCTGTTAACATTGTTGTTATGGCGACAGACTTAGGTAAGATGGCGGTAGCTAGCCAGGCGGACTTAGACCAAGCCGAACAGAAAAATATGCCCCCACTGGGAATCGAACCCGGGACCTCTGCATCTGAAGCGGTTAAATCTTATGGAAAGAAGCCTTTAAAACTAAAGAAAATATCCAGAAAAGAGCTATAGAGCAATGTTATCATGGTTCCCGAAAAGAGAAATGAATTCTTGTTGGAAGGACCTGAGGGAGAATAGAGATGAAATAAGAGAGAAGACGAGAGCTAATGGTTAATGGAATCCCTAGTGCGTAAAACTGACTAGTATATTTTTATTTCTCTAAGTTAGTTAAACTGGATTATGGCCCTTTCACGTAAAAACTATCCTGACACATTTTGCGACCACCATTCGCTAGTTTGACGTGATACCTTCACATGACTTAAAACCTAGATGGTTTGAATGAGAAACAAAAAAAAATTGCAAAACAGCTAAATTGCAATGAAAGTCGTTGCGCGTGATGCTTGCCACATAACGATCACGACACTCGGCAATAAGGAACAGACTTTGAAAAGATGACATAGATAGTGACGCGCCGTGTTAGTGACAGCTTTACTTTGGATTGTGTTTTCCACGTTACCTATTATGGCATAGACCTAATCATCATCATCATCATCATAATATAAGCCACAGGACTTTGGCTGTTTGGCAGCGGCCATAAATCTTCGCCTCGGGAATGCATTTTTCTTATATTTATGCATTTCAGTCAATCTTACAGAATAATAACAGTTCTGGATATAAAAAGAGGTTATTTACTTCTTTTACACTTAAGAGGTTTTTACTCTAAGGCGTCGAAATTATTATTGCGCTTCTATTTAAAACCTAAACCAATTTAAAAATTGGTTAAAATTCAATATTTTGATCAATTCAGACAGACTTCATCGACAACCTTGATCAATAACAAGTTATTTCTTTGCTAATAGCATAAACATTATGAATTTTCATTAGTCTTATCACTCCTATAAAAGCTGGTTTTGTTAAAAATGTCTTCTACATACCTAATCGTTTACCAAAATTTTATATGTAAGTATAAAGTGATGTTGATCTTTAGATCGGACCGGGATAAAGCGAGGCAGAAGAAGAAGAAGATGTGGATCTTTAGAAAAAAGAGAGTATGATTAGGATCATATAGTAGGCTATAAAATTATAAATGCGAAAGTTTGGATGTCTGGATGTTTGTTACTCTTTGAAGCAAAAACTACTGAACGGATTTTGATGAAACTTTACAGTATTATTGTTTATAATATAATTTTTGACGATCTGTAAGAAACTAAATTTCACGCGGGTGAAACCGCGGGCAAAATTATAATGAAACTTAAATTAGACACAGAACTTGACAAAAAATAATCTCAACCCGTTCCAAGGCCGGATCAAACTTCATATTTACACTGGAGATATGTCATATAACTCAGATCGATCAGTCCATAAATAATACAGACTCAATAATGTTTTGTACTTATCCACTCAGACGGAGAGTTCGTTGTCCTACAAACCGCAGTGTCCAATTCTCATAAATTACTTCGACGCTTCCCCCATTTATGCTGTGGGCTGTTGTCAATGGCATTTAACTGTATCAATAAAATAATTATCCAATCATGGAGCAATTTACTTGCGATTGTCCCTGCTTTAGCTTTCTCTTTCCCACTTATCAACTCGCAATATAGCCCTCTCGATCCCACATCGGCTGAGGACGCTGACACAGCGAGTCTGGTTCTCAAAAGACCAGTATAACTTGACCTCCAATCCAGTTCTACAAGTTTCAAGGTCTAGTCTGGTTTTTACTGGACATCCACATTTAGACGCGCGTTGAATAATGTAATTAAGCGATCTATTAATAGGTGGTAAATTGGTCTGCGTTGGGTTTCGTGGGCGATGGTATTAACCGAGCTCTCGATTCAATTTTCATAAATATTGTGAATTCATTTACACGGCCCGTTTGGATATTGCTTCGTTGGTTTTTGCTGCCTATAAGGTATTTTAGTTTATTTTTATTAAAGCACTCGTTAAGACCTAGCAATAAGGTATGGTCAATATCGTAAAACTCATAATCTAAGCCACTATATTCCTATATCATAAGATCGGTTGGCGTTTATTATTCCTTTCTTCTTACCTTAAATCTGTTTCTGGACTATGGCTTTAATCTCTATCTACAGGCAATAAAAGATCTACACTCTTTAATTAATTAAGTGATTAGCTTATCAAGAAATGAGGATTTATGCGTTTGTTACACTAATAAAAGGGCAACATAATATTATGTAAATCAATTATAAATAAATTAGTGGTAGAGTTAGGTAGGTCTTTCCTCCTTTCTTATCTTCAGGCACACAATACGATGTCTTTATTTTATAAATGTTGTAATGAACTTATAGAACCATTAACCCCTCGAGCAAACCAAATACGTGCTTATGCTTTTGTGTTGCAAGTGAAATGTGACAACTATCACAGCTTTTATCGAGCACCGCCGGTAAAACGCAGCAAATAAAGTAATATCGCTTTATATCGCTCGTGTTAACACATATCGCCGGCACCATACAATTTGACGTAAAAGGCATACAATACCGCAATATCCATACAATAGAGCGATCGTAACTCCCGAATGAGGTCTTTATAATGTCGGTCAAGTTGGTATCAATGAGATAATGCTTGAAACAGTCCATATCATAACTTTCAAATATATTTTTTCTCGGCTATGTAAAAAAAAAATAAGATAGCACAGTTGGTATGTATTTATATAATCTGTGTGCGGGTTAAATAATGGGAGAAAAGTAAGAAATAAAGAAATTAATGTTATGATTATGAACAATAAGTTTATGAATTCGATTGTGTGATACAGTAATACATCGACTTTATAATGATCGTATTATTCCATTCAATAAGCCAATTTACGGCACAAATTACACTTTTGAATGAATGAAATTCATTTATGTCTCGAAGAGTAAAATATTAATGGTAATTGTACGTTTTTTTTCACACAAATGAGTGTAGCTGAGGTGTCCGAGTGGTTAAGGAGTTGGACTTGAAATCCAATGGGTTATACCCGCGCAGGTTCGAATCCTGTCCTCAGCGAGAAATACTTTTTTGGTTCCTATGCTAAATATCTACGTAAATATCCTTAAAATAGATAAATCTTTTAGAAGAAACTTCTTTTCTTTACTTATTGTCATTTAAAAATTTCAATAGCAGTTTACAGTCTGTGCACATTCAATAAAATAGTCTAAGTATAAAGTAAATACATCATCTTGAGAATGATAATACATAATTTAATTCCATTTAGGGCCGATTCGACCAAACTTTTATCCGAGAATAACTCCTGGAATAACTGGCACATTGACAGTTTCAGTATGGAATATGTCAAAACTGACGATTTATTCTGAGATTAATATTTACTCTTGTTTGATCGAATCCACCCTCAATAAGCTAATTAACGGCTTGATTACACTTCTTTGTATTAATACCTAGTAATTTTAACTGTACCTACGTAACTCTGAGTAAATAGAACTCAATTATTGTGAATCGTAGGCACACTTTTTTCACAAAAATGTGTGTGGCTGAGGTGTCCGAGTGGTTAAGGAGTTGGACTTGAAATCCAATGGGTTATACCCGCGCAGGTTCGAATCCTGTCCTCAGCGAAATATCTTTTTTTGGTTTGTTTAATAAGTAATGGCATAAGTAAGTAGGTATCTAAGTGTCAGTGACATAATCTAAAGAATAAGCGCTCTGAAATAAAAAAGAGTACCTACCTAGTTTACGACTTTTAAACATTGGCCTTTACAGCCAAGCTCTTTTTTTCCTAACTAGTGCAACTTTACAAACTTTTTCCGATTTCGAGAAGCAACAAACTCAGTCATCAAAGTCTGTTAGAATTACTTTAACCTTAAACCTTTTATGAGTTTAATCTACTCTTTCTGAAAAAAGGCCCATATTGTTACCTCTTATTTAAATCATTGTCTAGAAAAGCTTTGGGACTAGATGACGTAGTGTCCAAAGATATTTTGAAACGACTACATGTACCAAAATTAACCAATTTTCAGACCTTGTAAAATAGATTAAAAATATTGATAGAATTGTTATAATGTGTTGTAAAACATGTTAATATGCGGGCAGAGTTTCACGACACCATAAAATGGGGTCGGCCGTGGGTAGGTAGGTACAGGTAGTTTCGCTGCGTTTTATTGCCAATAAAATGAGTTAACATCATTTTATACATCGCTGTTTTGTATATAAAATTGAATGTTAAATTAAGCCTTTCTTCTGATGTCTGTTTTCACCATCAATCCCTATTTTTAAGTGACCCCTATGAAAACAAAATTCCTGTTATGTGTTACCGTAGGGGTCACTTAAAAATTAGGTATTGATGGTGAAAACGGGCATGAGCCCTTCAATCTTCTATCGCGCGGATATTATGATAGGAAAGTTAAAATTGTTGTAGTACTCTCTCATGCTGAAATAAATTATCTGATAAAAATTATATGTAAAAAAATCTCGTATACATAGAATGTCTCTATGTAAGTAGTTAGGTATAAAAAATTAAATCTTACTAAACAAAAATTCGTAAATTAACATAAATTTAGGTAATTTCCAATTATAATAACAGTAGGTTAGAGTCCATAATAAAAATTACACTACATTATTCAATTAAGCCGGTTGTTTTATTATTAGTTATGTATGAAATACAATCCATAAAGACCCCTAATATAATTAACTTTTTAAAAAAATAAAACCGACTTCAAATGCGTGAACACAAAAAAAAACTAAAAATTAAAAATATTGCGTATAAAAAAGTTCAACCCCAATTTTCCACCCTTGGGGGTGAAATATTTTCTTAAAATTCGCATGAAACCACCCTTTTGATAATACCTTCAACAAAAAAATAATCGTTCAAATTGATTTATAATCGGCGGAGATATTGCGTATAAAAAAGTTCATCCCCAATTTTCCACCCTTGGGGGTTGTTTTTTCTATTATTAAATTTAAATGGGACCACCCTTGAGGTATTACCTATACGCCGAAAAAAGATTTGTTCAAATGGGTTCATAATTGGCGGAGTTATCGCGTAACAAACATAGAAAAAAAAAAACATACGGGTCGAATTGAGAACCTCCTCCTTTTTTGAAGTCGGTTGAAAAGGCATAGTAACTGTACCTATTAATAAATAAATTGTATTAGAGTTTTACTCCGTTAAAACGCAAATAGGTTAGATAAGAAAGGACCGGTTTAAATAGTATGTAAATAAAACAATAGAGCGTTAATAATTTAAATATTAAACAGACTGCTTATTTCGTCGCCAGCTGCAAGGCTGAGGTGTCCGAGTGGTTAAGGAGTTGGACTTGAAATCCAATGGGTTATACCCGCGCAGGTTCGAATCCTGTCCTCAGCGATTTTGGAATAATCGTTTTTCAAATTTTTCCCCTTTATTTTTACTAATTACTTGGTACTTATATGTATAAAATATAAAAAATGTAGAGCTTATATAAAACATTTATAGAAAAAATTACTTTATTTTGAAATATTTTTTTACGTAACAATGCCGCAAAAGATCTAAAACGAACAGTCGAGAGCATCGGTTTCCACTTTTGTTGAAAAATAGCATCTATCGCCACTCCATAAAGACCAGTATTTAAGCTCCAAGTGCTGTCGTCAGTATCATTGCCTTATCACCTTATCTCCGGTCATCTTGAATTCAAGGATACAGTTAATGCGGCACTCACATAAAGTGGCTCTATCATGCGGCAGTGCCGTGCGCCGCCATTGGTCAACACGGCCGTTATCAGCTCTTCAACGGCTCTTATCAGCTGTAGGTAGCTTATCGTAATGTTGACGTGCAGTGACGCATGTGGGCCGATTCTGTTACAAGGATGTTGACTGTTAAAATTAATGTTTCTACTTATTCTTGGATTTTGGCTTTATTAGAACTGTGTATGTCGAATAACGTCTACAACCAATGTGTGTTACCAGTGTTGACTTATGGTTCGGAAACGTGGCCTCTCACTATAGGGCTTATACCCTCGTAAGCCCGGATGTGCCTCAGAAGGAACTGAAACTTTGTAGTCAGTAACGCCTAGACATTTTCGGAGGTGATTTCGAAGTATCGCCGGATGTGCCTTCAGAGGAACTAAAACTTTAGCGATAAATTTAAGTTCAAAAATTCGCGCCTATTGCAAAAAAAGAGTGATAATCTATGGCTTCAAGTATTCAAAATTAGGTATCCGAACTTATAAAAATAAAAAAAACAAAATGACACTGTCAAATTATCATTTTTCTTTGACAAGGTGGTTCGTCCGAGAAGATGTGATGTGCGATTAATTTTTTTTCTTCACGTAAACGTAGTTTAATTGCAAAACTGACCAGTATAATTTAAGTTAAAATACTGCTAAACAAGAAAAAAAAATATTTTTCACAATTTGAAGTAGTTTTGTAAGATTTTTTTTCGTTTGAAAATAATAGTTCTTTGCAAGGAACATTCGGTCTTGATGGTGAAAGTTTTACTTTTGTATATTTTTTCTATTGAGATGGGATTGAGTATTGGACTTTTAAAATTATGACATGATTGAGAAAATTTACCATGAGAACGTTGTGATTTTTAGTTTAGTAAATATTATAATTAACATGAATATTCACTTTACTTCTTATACATTCTAACCTATCATTAGTGTATGTTATAAAACCGATAGTACTTTTAAAAGTACTAATTATGAAACATTAAATAAAATTAAAACCGTTGTACCTTTTCAGTTACATTTATTAATATCATTATTGTATCTTTATGTAGTATTAATTTATTAAGAAGGTTACATTTTTGTTTTACTTTAAAGTATAAAATACAATTTATTTACTTTTTCTTTTTAAAGTCTGTAATACCGAATGTTCTTTTAAGAGAAAACATTTTTTTATTATTTTTCACCTAAAATAAGCTCTATGCACTATTATATAGGGCCCCTGAAAATATGAATGCAAAAGAAAATCTCTAACACAGAATTTTTTTTACTCGAAGTGCTCGGCGTTTACTACTTCAAATTATTCGTTCTTCTGAAAGCACATTCGGCGATACTTAGAAGTCGACAAAATTTACTCTTCGGTCTTACGAGGATACAGAATCTCAAAGTTGTACAGCGTGCTATGGAGAGGGCTATGCTCGGTGTTTCTTTATGAGATCGAAAATCCGTAAACGTACTAAAGTCGCTGACATAGCCCGACGGATTAGCAAACTGAAGTGGCAATGGGCAGGGCACATAGTACGCAGAACTGACAGCCGATGGGGCAACAATGTTCTGGAGTGGTTCACAGTTGGTTACTTGTCTAGGACGGCTAATGTACTTAACAGATTTTATTTTAAATAACCTCTTTAGTAGAGCTATTAGTAGATACTTAAGTAAGCCTATTTTCCTTTTGGCAGAAACATTATTGAGGTCAATGTTAACTTTCTCAAGCAGTTTTTATAGGACTCATATATTTCTAATGCAATCGATTTCTCCTCGCAATCATAATCATAACAGGTTGCCATTATACAGCTATCGCACAGGTGGTCGTCCTTACCTTGCTGCTGGCAATCTCCATTCGATTTTCATTCTAAAAGAAACCTCTAAATCAAACCAAAAACATTCACATAGAAAAAAATCTTACCAATCGGTATCCGTAGATTTACGTATTTGCAGCTCTAAATTGAATTTTCATTCACTTAAAATAGACGTGCCAAGTTTTTGATAGAGCAAACCTTTCAGAATCGGGCACTGCCGCTGTGCTCATAAAATCCAGACTACAATGGCCTCCCGCAATACACTTTCCAAAGCTGTTTTGATTGACACCAAACGCGGTGGGGGGTCAACTCAACCTGGTCGGCATTACAGAATGTTTGCACAAGTGAAGTGGGAATATTTTCATTCACGTTGCATGTTTTGAGACGAGGAATGTGCCGATTAATAACACCGTACGCTCGGTAAACAATGGAGGATTTATAAATACCCGCTCACGGACCGATATATTCAGTTGCGGGCCTGTAATAATGATACTTTCATGATTCAGTCGAGCGGAACCGAGGTACAGAGACAGAATAAAGTAATATGTCGTAGTAGACACGAGATCTTAATGATGACATAAAAAACATTTGATTTGCTTGAAGAAAACTGTAATAAATGTATTACTGTAATCAAATGATTATGAAAATACAATTAAACATTGCAGTCGCAATTTCAATATCATTTCGTACCTGCGTACACTTTACAAATAAATACACAGGCTGAAATACAGCACAGTAAAGTAAAGCGTTCACTGAAAGAATCAAGTAGCTCCATCTCTTGGTAAGGGAGGGAAACAACGAAGAAAGTTATTAGTCCTTTGAGTTACAGCAGTAAAATTTATAACACCGGCGGCATTTATGTTATTACAAGGAGACTTATGTACCATAATTTTATACATAACTTTTTTACAGAGTTGTTTTTCATTAATGAGGTTAATCTACCATTTAACCATTTCAAACTAAAAACAATTAAAAGCAGTTGCATAATAAATAATGTTCGGAGTAACAAATTTTATCTTGAAAAACTTTACTGTTTATTACACTCCTGATCTGTAACACATAAATATCAACCATTTTCTGCAAAGCTTTTTGTAAAATTTAAAGCTCAACGTTTTTTGTGGAGTCCTCAATTGAATGAAATCAAATGTCCATAGTGGAAAAATAAGAGATTTAAACCCATCTCGAAAGGTTATTGCCAATCGGCTTCCAATTTCACGGGCCATTAGTGTTACATGCGCAATCATTCAGCTCAGTTTGTGTTATTACTATCACAGACCTTAGCTTTACAGTCATAAGGTAGGATTTCCTTTGGAGTTTTCTGTCCATTTGATTCGATCCAGCTCACGCATTGACAAGTTGTAGCAGACGGTGAAAAGTGTGATAATGCGTTGGGTTCTTTGGTTATTAAGGATTCACAGAATTGATAAGGTCGGGTTCTGGGCAAGTTAAGTATTTAAGGAGAAGTTAGGGTGGACAGCGACCTCTTAAAGGCCAAGGAAGGCGTTGGATGCAGGTCACTGGTTACCAACTGGCCAATCAGGAAACCATTCTTCTTCTATTCGTTTCGCTCTTGGCGGAGCGATCATGGTCGTTGAGGCGTTGTTCATGCTGGTTGTAGAGACGGATATAGCTAGAAATCAATTAGATGAATCCTATGTTTATTTTCAGCAGTAAGTACCTATACGCCCTGTCGCTGAAATGATGATGATGATGAAGGATTCTTTTCCGGTTATGTTCGGCAGCTTTTCCGACCACTTCATTGTTGCACATTTCGACAAAAATTAGTCTACTAGCCTATGTCCTATAATAGTTACAAGCTTCCATTGTAAAGTTCCGTCAAAATTGATCCTGCCATTTCAGATAGACTTTTTCTTTGTTACCTCCCATACATTAGGATGCAATTTTATGTGTATAAGTAACTTATTCGATCATAAATGTTACATTAAATAAAACGAGTGCACGATGATCGATGCGCAGAGCGCCATCTATTTAAAAACTCCACAGGTACAAATCCAGGGCATTGTTAGTTGTAAAATAACATTAAACATAACAATAGCAGATTTCTCCCAACTTATAGCTTTGTTCAATTGCCATACAATGAACGAGAAGTTGTTAGTAAAGCGGCGTGCAAAAGCACTCAAGTCCACTTTACCTTACTTTGCCGTGAGAGTAAATCAGATTAAATTCCAGAGCTAACTTTGAGGGGTGAATCGAATTTGTGAAGGTTGATTTGTGTTTGAATTTCTGAAAACTAGGACGTTTTTCCTTTTTTATTTGTTCCTGTTTGGGTTTACTCATTCAGTTATATTTAAGTTGTGACACAAAAAATAATAATTTCTAAATACAGTTTTCAAAGTCTTCTAAAATCACTAAAAAGTTGAAGTAGGTAGATGTATCAAATAACGCGAAAAACAACATTAGGTAGAAATTAAAATAAATAACCAAAATGTTGTTATCGTTGTAAAGTAAATTATTTTGTTATTTCTCATTTTAACTTTATTGTTTTAGGATCTCTTTGTTTTAACAAAATATACATCAACATTAGAATATACAAATCTGTTTTTTTACTCGAACTTCTAACGTACCGAATACGAATACATATAATTATTTTGTGTCACACTCGGGATAGGATTCCAAATAAAAAGAGAACATTTCGTAAACCATTGAGCAATCCCAAAGTGGAAGACTGTTGGGTAGAAAATAAATTGGCATCATCATAATCATTATCATTTTAGCCACAGGACGTCCACGTCTGCTGAACAGGCCTCCCAAGATTTCCATATTGACTGGGTGGTAACGGCCGAGATCCAGCGCCTTTCTTCTACCTTTATAAGGTCGTCGGTCCAACTTGTGGGTGACCCTTGATAGGTATAAATGGACAGACAGTTTTCTAACTGAAACCGTCACTCCTGCGGGATTTCGGGCACCACTAATTAGGCGCTTAACGACAAACTGCCAATTACCGGGATCCTATCTCGCTGCCCCAAAATGTCGTCGCGGTGTTTAATTTAACCTTAGGGTTGCCACATCTCTAGAGAGATCCTTTTTCTTTATGGCCTATGATCACTCGATCATTCGTTCGTTTCAGCCAAATGACTTCCACTGCTGGACAAAGGCCTCTCCAAAGAATTTTCACAACCTACGGTCCTGCGCTGCCCGGATCCAGATCCCTTGCAACCTTCACCAGATCGTCAGTCCATCTAATGAGTGTTTAGAGACGACTGTGTTAAAATACAGAAATATCTACCCACTTGTACAGACAGACAGTTATGCTCTTATTTACACGTGTTCACTGTTACAACTTAATATTAAGTACACGTCAACACTTTATTGTAGAATCTGAATATCATGCTATGAACGAAGTTGATGAAGACTCGGGAAATAGGTAAGCTGCTTAAAATTTCTCAGAAGTTCAGCTGTCGACGACGACGGTACAAGTTTAAGGCATTTTATGTAGTCAATAGCTACTAAAATGTAACATTTTAAAGTCTCGGCGAGTATGCTATCGCTGTACATTATACAAACCAAAAAGTCGTTTTTACTAAAAAAAACCGCTAAAGGCGACCAGAATTAAATACATTGATCGCCATCGCTGCACGCCGGCTGATCACGTGTGATCGCGTTGGTTTGGCCGAACCTTAACAGTCCTATCAGAATCTAAGCCCTACACATTGATTGTTTGCATTATTTTAATCTAGCAATAAATAATGAGTGCAGAGTATTAATGTAGACAACCCTACGCCCGCGGCGTCACGTGTAGGGCCGGGATAATCCCCTCCCGGGATACGACCCTCGTGCGAGGGGCTTTAAAGGATCGTAACTATTAAAGCAAGCAAGTGCTTGCATGTTGGGCTTGGTGCACGTAAAATAATCTATGGTCTTCTTATTTTGTCAGGGTGGCTCATTATAAAGATTGAATACAAGAATATCCACACGATAGCAGAGGAATATTTTTAAGATGTTTATTATGTGGGCTAAATTATTATGTCTCTTTCTTTTATGTAAGTACTTAAGATAAATTAGCTTTAAATAAGTATTTTTGCAACAATAAATGTTATAGTCAGGTGTTGGCGACTGTACTTACTTATCTAAATATTAATTTATTCACTTGAATGGAAATAAACAATTAGCATAAAAACTGTTGGCAAATATCAATCCAACAAAAGCAATGTTATTCTATTCTCAGTTAGTATTAATGGGAAAACTTTTTTTATTGTTACTTTAAGTTTAATTTATTGATTTCGTTACAAACTAAAACAAATACTAAACATAAGTACTTATTGTAACAATGAACCTTATTCAGAAGCAGTAATTTACAGCACGAAAAATGAAAAAAGAGTATGAAAAAAGTTTCACTATACAGACGCCAGCTGCGGCCAAACTAAATTTTATAACCTCGCTGGAAAGAGCAGAGACAGTTGCCCAATAAATTGCGGTGACTGGAAATATCCTGTGAATCCCGGGGGAACGCGGGATCGGCGGCAATATCCCGGGAAACTTTTTAATCGTCTACACGGGCTTTGTGCAACGCTACGTGACTAGCGCGATGGTAACATGATTTTTCTTGGAAAAAGGCATTCATATTTAAATAGATTTCCAAGTGTGAGCACGTTTGGAAAGATTCCACGTAACGTAGCTGTATTGCTTTGAGAATGTTTTCATGAGAATTTTCATTCAGAAGCACGCTATTCAAAAAATTACACATTCTGCTTCACTCTTGATTACGAAAATTGCCTTTTCATTTTCAAGCAGATTCCTTATTGCTCTTAGCTTGCTTTGTTTAGTACCTAAACTACCTAATGGCTTTTACTGGATAATTATTTCCTATCCAGTGTATGATTAGCAAATGACATCATAATATTTTTTTAAACTTTATAAGCCCGTAAGAGTCTGACATTTCTAAAACCAGAGGATTGCTTAAAACCATATGAGATATGGAACCGTTTTTCTTTTCAGACAAAGAGGTTCTAATTGCGATTATACAAAAAGATTTCTCAGTCTTAAGAAGTCAATTCTACCCATTGTTATTTCTTAAGCAAAGGAACAACTCCCACTTTCCTTGACTTCCAATTCCGAAGTTCTGACAAGCAAAATGCTGTCTACAGGTACAAGTTTTAGCACTCCGCCCGTCCAACTTTGACGCCTCTCGAGTTGGTTTATTCCACTTTGTTCCCCTGGGTGATATCACCTGGGTGAACAAAGTAGATTTTTTAGGCTGGGTTGCACCATCTTACTTTAACTTTGACTAGAGGTGGGCGCCGATATAAAATTGGCCGGCGGCGGCGCGCCGACTTTTTGACTTCGGCGGCGGCGGCGTCGGCGGCGTGACCTTGTTTGACCTTTGTTCATTAGGTTTTTTTTAATTCTGCTTTTTTAGTATCTGTCGTCAAGACTAATCAGGTGATTTGCAGTTAGTTGGGGTTTGAGCCACTAGAGCAGTGGTTTACCCTAGTAAATTAGCTCTCTTGATCATAGATACTTTGATAATTGGATAGCGGGTTTGGCTGAGATCAGGTTCTCGTATATTTCCTAAAGCGAGCGTACCAATGTGCCGATAAAAGTACCCTTTACATGTATTTTTGAGCTCTTTGGAGGCACATAGTTAATGTTGGATTAGCTGACTGTCGGTGTATTAGTGTGTCGGAATATTATATTCAGTTCTGTTTTATTTATATTTATGGTCTTTCCATGTCATCCTACGGTCCAGGATTTTAATGCAGGTTGATTGCAGCAATGTGTCGAAGTCTAGATTGACCGGAGGATAAGTATCACGTCTTAAATGATAATTATTTTGTGGTAAGACTTCGGGGCTTAATTACATGCGCCACTTGGTCAGCCAAGCAGCTGACTTCGCAACAGTCTAGTCACTTTAAGATCACAGTTACCTTTGAGGAATGCCGCAGCTTTCTGGTGTCTGGGCTACTTTACTAGTAGATGTTATAGAGTATCGGACCAAGTACAGAATCCTGGGGTACTCCAGCTCTGCAGCTAAAAAGAGAAGATTTTGTCACCGAGTTTGATTTAAAACTGTCTGTCACTGAGATAAGAATCCATCAGCAGGTAGTAGAAGTGTGCTAGATAGAAGGTACTTTTTAATTTCATAGAGTAGTCCTTTATGATAAACCCAGCTGAAGCCGCAGCGAAAGCAGACGTACAGGATTCTTTCTTTTCCAAACATTGTACTGATTATGGTTGGTATGGTTTCTGCCAAAATTTATGGTCGGGTATACTATATTACATGGGTCATACTTAGGCAAGGGAATAAACGAGCAAGAATGATCCTTTTCCATAATTTTAACAATACAAATGTCAGATTAATTGAGCGATAAGAGAATTTGTTAGGCGACTTGCCAGCCTTATGGATCATTTCCAAAGTTAGGAGGCTTGCGAGGTGCTTCTCACTCACTCAGTGTGGTCATTGTCAAGACCATGGACTTCATGGTGATCAGATCAAATACAAGAGCTTTACGAGGGTCCATTTTGGCTATTTCTTTAGCTTAGCCATCTCTCTTAGCGTTAGTTCTTTCATTTCAGCCGAAAGACGTCCTGCGCCGCTCACATCCAGGCACTTCCTGCGACCTTCCCTAAATCGTCGGTCCACCTAGTGGGAGGCCTGCCCACGCTACGTCTTCCGACTCGTGGTCGCCACTAAAAAATTTACTGCCCCAGCGGCCATCAGCTCTACGAGATATGTGCCCCGCCCACTGCCACTTGATTTTAGCGATTCTGTGGGCTATGTTAGTCACTTTGTCCTCCTGCGTCTTTCGTCCTCAATTAGCGTAGTAGGAATCAATCTTCTACTTTGAACTTGAAAAGGGTAAGAGGAAACATGGCGGTCAACTCCTCAGAATGATAGTCAAGTACAAAGATGTCCAGACGCAGCATGAAAAGATGCTAAATGAGCCCTCTCAAATCACAATGGGAAGGTTTGGCAGCACAGCACCTAGAATGGCGGGAGATTGTGTTATGTAGAGGTGAGTCCGCGAATTCAACGAGCAGCGCACAAATGAACTCGACGCAAAATGCGATGATGTAAATCCCGTTCCCGTCCATCTGCCGCCATTCACTATAATTATGTTGGCGGCGGGTAATTACTCTCAATGTGCGAGGAGTTTGCCGCGCAGATCGGCTATGTAAGCCATCTTCGGGCGCACCAGCGCCACTAAGACAGCTAAGTCGAAGTGGTCACCATGACCGAAATCGGTCGGATGAATCATCATCATCAGTAGGAATCAAAGGCAGGCATAGCTGCAAGTCTCAGATCAAGTCAAATGCTTGATCTTTTTTTTTTATTGAATTATACTCAATACTCAATCGTTTATTGCATAACCACTTGTTTGTTTGAATTGTGGATTTTTTGGATTATCAGTGTCAATGGATTTTTTGGATTTTTCTTGTCAGCTCGCACTCATGTATTACCGGACCTAATAAGCGGAGAACACTTTGAGGGAGGTACTTTGTTGCCTTCCAGAGGTGGTTCCCATTTGCATTCCGAGACATATTTGCCAATCTCTGTGTGAGTGATTCGCTTAAAGTATGGTCCAATAGTGTGAATCTGCCAGACGAAGGCGGGGATTTTTTTCTTGACAGCAAGAGGGACCGGCGCCTCTCGCGATCAATTATTTACTATACCAAGCAGTAACTTGAATAATGTACTTGATTAACTGTTAATATAGTTAGTAATTAGTATTAAGTTATTCAATCAATTTATTAGTAGGTATATCAACGGCATTAAATTCGCCTTGTGTACCAATTTATATGGAAAGAAAGAAAAATATAGCATTAAAGAATAAACATTATAGTTAGTTCTTCTGTTATATGGTTTACTGATGAGTCAAAAATGAGCCCTAACGTAGGCTTTTGCGTGTATGGAGAGCAGCCGAAGCTTAGGCTATCTCAAAGCCTGGGTAAATTTGCCTCTATCTTTCAGGCAGAAGTCTACGCCATTATTGAATTTGCGGAAGCTAACCTGCGAAAAACTTTATGCCAACCACATAATTTACATTAACTCAGACAGTCAGGCCACGCTGATGGCCTTAAACTCCAACTTAATCACCTCAAAGTTGGTAGAAAACTGCATGAGTCGACTGAATACCCTAGGAAAATGTAACAGAGTAACGCTGAGATGGGGTCACGCGGGAGTCGTGGACAATGAAAATGCCGACGAACTGGCCAGAGCAGGAGCGGAGGGAACACAATATGGTCCAGAACCCTTTTGTGGCATTCCCAAAAGTCTCGTTTGAATGACCCTGGAAAACATCTATTTAAACAAATCCTTTAAAGCATGGTCAGACACTCCAGGATTAACTCATTCCAAAGCTCTTATAAACGCCTATGACCGAAAATGCTTTAAGCAGATCATAGGACTAAGTAGGATCAAAATGCGCATCTTAGTTCGAGCCTTCACTAGACACTGCAGCATAAACAAGCACTCGTCCACTATGGGACTGTCCGAATCAAGAACGTGCAGTGCAGGATGTGCCAATAGGCAGATTCCCACGGACCTTTGATGCGCAAGCGGAGCTTGCACATGGGCAAACACATCCTAAGCCCACAATATGTAAAACATATCGCCCCCAAAGATACTGCAATTCCTAATGGATGCAGGACTCGGAGGCGAACTGTAAGGAAAATAGCGGCGATCACAATAGATCGGTACCGGTCGCAGTGATACTAGGACTTTATTGAAATAGAATAGCCGCTCAATTCAATAAAAAAAAATAGTTCTTCTGCGTTTGAAACACAAATTAGTACAGTATAGGAGAGGAATAAATTCAAAATAGTTTGTACAGTATCAGTATCGGCGCGCCGACAGCTGGTCGTCGGCGGCGGCGGCGTGAAAAAATTCGCGGCGGCGGCGGCGCGCCGGCGTGGCGCCCACCTCTAACTTTGACTAACGTCAAAAATCTGTCAAACTCCATACAAAAAACACCGATTGTCGTTATATTTACGGTCAAAGTTAGGTGGAGTAACTCAGCCTAAGTGTCCTCATTTCTCCTAGAAAATAATTCAGCCAGGTGAACAGATGCAACTTTTTTCATTGATCAAGTGGACTTATATCACCCGCATAAAACATGCTAATAAACGCTTTCAAATTGATGATGAATTCAATGAACAGACAACTTCAAAAACTGCTGTGAATTAACTATTATTTAAAAAGCGACTACTTTAGTCGACTCAATTCATCTGGCAATTAAAGTTGGGTGAAATGGTGATATCACCCAGGTGAACAAAGTGGAATAAACCCAACTTTGACGGTTCGGGGTCGTAGCTGTCAAGTCTCGAGTGGGAGCGAAGTTGCTCCCGAAATGCCTCCGGGAGATGGGAAAAACAATTACCAGAGTTTTACGGTTCTTTGGATAAATACCTACAACGGTGTTGGTTTTGGTGAGGAAAATTGGGCAGTGAGCTTCCTTGTCTTTTGAGAGGTATAAGAATTGTTTCTCAAGTACCTAAGTACTTTTTTACAAACAGGCTGCTTGAAAATCTTTGAGGAAACCTACCTATACATATTTTATAGCAGTGCCGTGGAAATCCTGTGTCTGGAATGATGACGATGACAATGATGACTTTCTTTAGGCTGAGTTTGCTGTAACAGTAACTTTAAAAATCGGTGAGTTTTGTATAGAGTTTGATAAACTTTTGACGTTTGTTAAAGTTAAAGTAAGATGGTGCAACCCAACCTTATAAAAGTACCTACTTAGGTTGATATTTCAAAAAGTTATTTGGTTCCTTACGTGTAGGATATTATGGTAATAACATTTAACCCCTTGCACTATACTGCTCTTTTGAATGGATTTGGATAACTTATCGTAAAAGTAGGGCTATTGAAACATCTTTGAAAATAACTTTATGCTAATTGAATGTTTAACCAGTAACAAAAAACAACAATGCTGTTAAAACACCCATTCTCATAAAATCTTTGAATGTGTGCTATAAAAATGTCATGGCGTAGCGCCGCCTTTTGATAGGTGTGACCTTAGATTAATAAAACCTAGATGGATAGTCTTCATACAAACGCTTCGTCAAGAGTGAGGCAAAAATCTTATGTCATTAGTGTCAATTTTGTTGGGGAGTGTAGACAGTGAAGGCGATTTTCCCGAAAGTAGGGAAATTTTTAATACCTTTTTAATAATTTTATAATTAACAAAAACAAAACGCATCATGTACTTACTTATTTATTGAATACAAAGTACCTACCTAATAACAATAAGATAAATCGACTTAAAAGTCTCGATTTCATAAAAAAGGAAGTGTATTTGTACGGCGAACAATTGGGAAATAAATTTTCTTGTTACTGGTATCATTCCCGTATTTAATTTTTGAAAGCCAAATTCAAGCAAAATACGCGTCGAATCGTAGTACTTACTTATGAAATGTAACACTGGTCACTTTCTTTTGTTTTTCTGATGTATTTTAGACACCCTTTCACAGCACAAACCGTTTTAATTAATTAAAATTCGTCGGACGTCTTTACCAATTTTTCACTTTGACAGTTCATGTGACGTTTACGGGTAAGCCGTGCCGGCTCCCTAAAAACTGCCTCACCTTTCGTGCACTGACTATCTATCTAGGTTTTATTAATCTAAGGGTGTGACTTTATTCCTTTACAGCATTCGAATGTGAGGGTCAGGGTCTAATTAATCTTTTATTGTTATAATTGGATGGTATTTTGGATGTGAGTTCACAGAAATAAAACGAATTTGCTAAGTTTTTGTTACGAGTATTTATGTGACGGTTACAAATTATAATTTATTATGTATCAATATTGTATCGTTATAAAAATATTAAACTATAGGTAGGACTTTAAAATAAAACTTATTAAATATTCATTATTCATCATAGCTGAACAGAGTCTTTAAAATTAGAAAAATAATTCAGTTTTCAATTTTTAAGTATTAAAGCCTTAGCTTACTAACATTAAATAAAATAGCAAAGCTATGCTTACTACAAGTATTTATATCACAATGTACACTTACTAACTAGTAAAATTAATAATATTCTTATAAATTTGTATATTGAAGAATATAAAAAATTTCATGATTCGTGATTTAGATATCAACAATCACTTTACAAACAATCACTTATCTCACAAGTATAATCCTCACCATCGTTATCCATTTTTATATTCTGTATTAACTGTACATTTTCTAAAGAAGTGTTCTCGAACCGTATCTCTTTGTTCACTTGCAAGAATTTTGAGTCTGCTTGAAATATGATATTGTTGATCGCATGTTTCACATGCGCTAAAGTAAGTGCATCATACTTCCTTAATTCTGAAGCTATGTGTAATCCAAAACTCACGTATGGATCATGACTTTGTTCAATTTGTTGAGGTATGTGACTGCTTTGTGATATTTTGGAAGATCCAGGTCTTCCATCGTCAATGGTGCAATATTTCCTTTTTAAAAGGTTGTGTGGTGGTGCTGGAACTGCTTGGGTGGTCAATGGCGGTTGCTCTGTCTGTGACGCCTCAGATTCTTCCTCGTTTTCGTAAGTGACGTCATCGGGTTCCTCATTGTCCTCAACGCTGGGCACTTCGATGAGATGGTTATCCTGTTGCAACAAACAGGATTAAATAAAATTAATAGGCACTTACAGTCCGCTGTCATAATTTTACAGCATAAAGTACGGCCAACGAGAAGCGATACCAAATGTAAACAAACCCAATGTCATGGGTGAACCCGTCTGACTTTGACATGTTTTGGCGGGAGAACGAGACATTACGACAAATACACAAGATGGGAAGAGACAGAATATTATTATATTGTCAACTCGACAGTCGTATCGACCATTTGTATCGCTGCTAGTTGGTCGTACTTTAGTTAATTGAACAATACTAATATAGATAGCTAAATTCAGTTTTATTTCTTAAAAATTTACTCAATGGACAAATCAATGGAAATCATCATCTCTATGATATTGAATAGAAAGAAGTTTGTTTCAAAATAATTAAATTTTGCAGTAGAAAAAGTTAATACGTAGTAGACGAGATAATTTCAATTTGAAAAACTACTAATAATGTAACAAAATGTCTCTTTGACACCGCTATTTCATTTTTATGATTATGATGTTTTTCAATATGAATTTGCTATTAAGTAATCTAATCTACACTAATACCTATTATTAAGAGAAAAGATTTGATTTTTGTTTTGAATAGGCTCTGAAGCTATTGGACCGATTTAAAAAAATCTTTCACTATTAGAATCCTCCATTATTTCTGATGAACATAGGCGGTTCGAAGTTCGCCGGGTCGGCTAGTGTTAAATAAGTAATCATTGTTACGAACCGGTGAGTCCTCAGCGACGAGATCTTTGTCGCGTAGAAACGAAAAAGCTTCGTACGCGAACCATTGGGATTGGTACTGTCGTGCGAAACCTGAAACAAGAAAAGTTTTTGTTCAGTGTCCGTTTGTTTAGCAGTGTCATTGAAAATTGCAATAAAAACGACAGCACGTCAAGCTTAACACTGAGGTGTTACCAAACACCCCCGTGTCTAGTGGTCGACGACCCTTAAGAGGGGACATGGAGATGGTAGTGTCTCCTGGTGTCCTGAACAATGATGATAATGTTCGAAGGAGCGTCAGGCGAGACCTCACGCTTAGGGTTGCCAACTTTTTTTTCAAAATATAAAGTAGGTAAGTAGGTATATCAAAGTCGGAGAAGAAAAACAATCAGTATTTAAAAAATAACAGTTTAGCTCTACATCGCGTACCTAAATGTAGTGTTGGGCATTTACTTTCAAAAATATCTATGGATACTAGTGATGCTTGCTGAAAACAGTATTTTGTATACTTTAATTTTGTTCAACAGTAAAAAGTAGTTTGTGAAAAACAGTATAATACTGTTCAAAACAGTACCTATAGTTGGCAACCCTACTCACGCTCCCTCCCTCTCCGCGCTTCTTTTTGCGACATCATGACTACCTCGCAGTAGTGGAGCACGCACTGCATGCCATGCATCTGGGCTCACTGGCATACGAGGCAGGATGGCTCGTAAGAAGATATCAATAATTACGAAATAGTAAAATAGTAGACCTACTGCTGATATAAATAATGCCCATAAAAGTTCAAACTTTGTTGTGAAATGTGCAAAATGACAAGAAATATTTACCTTGACTCCGCCGTTCCCTATTCCTTTCTCGCCTATACGAACCGGACAAGCTCTTCATTTTAGCGAGCAAATCTGTCTTTGGCTTGCCCCATTTTTCCGCAATATCCTCCCATATATCTTCTCGCTTGTGTTTGTTGTAAAACTCCTTATGTCGTGGATCCCACAACATTTGGTAGGAGGCGTAGGTTTTTATGAGCTCGAGGCAAGATTCTCTCGTCCACATCGTGCGACAAACTCGGAATGACTAAAATTCGAATCGAATCGTTCGATGCTCGGGCCTCGGCCACCCTCGGCAGTCGGCGCGCGGCAACCGACCGCGCCGCTCGCGAGGCGAACCTGGCTCCCTATTTCTACAGCACAAACATTGCCAAGCCATTCCCACCCTTATAACCATGCACAATAAGATCACTGAACTTTTATCAACGACGCTGCGTGCTCACATGCCGCGTGAACTAATAACAGACAGAGACAAGCTATTCCAACACACACGAGAATAAACGAGACGGAAAATCGCCCTTGAGTTCTCAGAACTATCGATAGCATCTGACGCGCACGGTAATACAACTTTTTTCTTGCCATTGTAACAGTGTTGCCAGAAGGTTACTTTTGAACTGCATTGGTTACTTTTAGGTTACACCAATGAAAAGGTTACTTTTAGGTGATTTTTCAGAAATCGTAGAATTAACTTTTACAGGTTATTCAGTAAAAAATATTAATAGTGACAATTTAAAAATTATGTCATAAACTGCATTTAAACATGAATTTGATTTATTATTTGTTAAAGACAATGAGTTTTAGCGAATGTTTTTCGATAATAAAACGCAAATCCATGAAACGGTTTTATACGACCGGTCACTTTTCGGTCGTCATGAAATTGTCAAAATTTCAAATTTAGGTAAACATGAACCATCCAACAATTGAAATGAACAACCTAACACAATCGCTCCGCACCCGTATGAAGGTTACTTTTTATTCAAAAAGGTTACATTTTTTTATATTTCTGGTAATTTCTGACAAGACCCGACTGGCAACACTGCATTGTAACAACCCACTTATTTATTCATGACACCTTTGTCGGTTTTTGTAGCTCATTAATTTCTATTAGTTCGAATAGGCGAGCAGTTATCTACATAATGATGATGCAATTATGAATGAATTATAGGCTGGAAAAGTTGATAGATTATAATTATAATGAATATTCAAATTATTTTTACCGCAATAAATAACAGAAAGTAAGGAAAGCTAACTACTAATGCAAAAGTATAAATAAGCGAACTGAATTGCAATGGTACTTAAGTACCTAGTAAAGGGATGGATGGACTGAATAAGTTTAGTTATACAATTTCAAAACAAAAAAAAATCAGAATAGGAACTGACGAGACGACTGCACATCAAAAAACAATACTGTAATTTTGTTAGATGTATTAAATCAAGAATTGACAGTTTGTTAGACAGGCAGAGAGTCAGAGATTTTGTGAATGGCTTGAAATTGTGCTTTGAGAGGCTTAATAAGTCCAGCAGTAGATTGCAATTTGCTGAAATCATGAATTTATAGAGATTTCATCCTTATAACTAACCCTAATGATCGATGCAATAAAAATACAGGGTGCAATTTTTTACTGTTTTAGTCGGTTCGATTCTCGGGTGTGAGCAAACGAATTTTCAAAAATGTTTGAATGCAGTTTTCTTTCTTTTCAAAAATAAAGGAATGTTTCCTTCCAGTAAAATTCCTATCTACAGTGTTTAGAGCATTTTCCCTTCAGGTGGCATTACAAAATTCCACCCTATACTTATTGTGAATGAGTGACACAGAAGCAATCAACAAGCTATCTAAAGCAATTATACTTCATGGCAATGTTTCAAAGTTCTGAATTAAGATTTTATGTAGGTATTAACAAAATTTGGAATCGCCAGGAACTGCTCACGTTGAGCTATAAATAATGATCTATCTTTGGTCTTGTACAGCCTATTTAAATCATTATATTTTTTACTGCAGCCTGGGACACCAAGTAGGTATCAGTAGCTGATACCACTAACCATTGAAGGTAAGTACAGTTAGTTAAAATTTCGTTTCGCATGTTCCAAATAAGCCGAAACAATGTCAAAACCCCTAAAGAGAAAACTGTGAGAGCGCATTGTGAGGCGAAACCAGCTTTCTACTGCGCGCGCGCACGATCCAGCGCGCATTTCTATTAATCATGACGTCGACGCACGAAACCGCCGACTATTACGAAGATTGCTGTGGCCTTGGGGTCTACTTCGCTATACTATTCTGTTAAGAGCCATCCATCCATCACTTTTACTTGTACACCCAATTCGATGTAAGTGAAAGAGATTAAAGGAGTTCCTATCAAAACGGCGATTGGAATAGGGTCCCTGTGCCGGTGCTCGTTCTAGGAAACCATGGATGGATGTCTTCCATCGTGAGAGCTGTAACAACTGAGGTCACAACCCTGGCTGGAGTGGCTGGTGTCAGTCAGACTATACATTATAATGAGCTGCTGTTGAATCTAGCATCGCACAATCCTCGAACTATCTTCTTAATACCTCTAAGGGCTCGTTCGTCCCACGGCAATCCAGTTTGATCGGTTCTTTGCGTAACATTGCAAAACGAGATGTTCTTGTGAACTTTAATTATTAAAACACGTATACTAAACGGGATCCTGCCAAATATACCTACTCAACATCAAATAAACCGCACCTTCCGCGACGCGAACTTTAACGATTTTCTTCTGACACAATCATGGTGCCCCAACAATATTGGTGTTATTTGAAAGCCCAATAAATATCCTTAAAGAAAAACACATTTAATTTCTTAATAAATTATTTGCATATACCATAAATGTGACTTGAAAAAATACCTCACTTTGGGCCCACCTATGGGATCAATTAGACCAATTTTTATGGTTATAAAACCAAATAATGATTTCACGTGTCCTCTTTAACAGATGGATAGCAATTAAACCCAACTTAACAGTTTAATAGCCATAAAAGTTGGCTCTAGCGTAACTACCTATTTTTTGAAGAAGTGACTCTGGATCCTTCTAAAGACACATTTTTGGGGTAAAAACCTTTCCTTTAATGAAATGAAGGTTAGAACTAGGCTTTAAAATGGTACCAATATTGGTGGGAAGTGGGGATGCATACGTTTGAAAATGCTTGTCGCGGGAGGTGCGATTTATTTGACGTCGAGTGTAGTTCCAAAAACGGGATGTCTCATATGATTGACACTCAGGTTGATTCGAGCTTGCAATGGATCAATCAAGCTGAAAATAATGAACACTAAGGCTGGGTTGCACTATCATACTTTATCTTTGACAAACGTCAAAAATCTGTCAAGCTCCATACAAAAAACACCAATTATCGTTACAGATCCGGTCAAAATTAGGTGGCGCAACTCAGCCTAAGTGATTTTACAAGCAGCCGCGTAGTTTCAGCAGAATAAAATAGAACCACCCCCAACTTTTGGCAATTGATGGAGAAATATGCGAACATCAGGGCATTAAAATTCGTCTGACTATTGCTTTTGGTCAATTAAAGAGGGTCTTATTCCCGCACTGAGCACTAGATGACCTGATGATGATGTGATGGAGGAGAAAAGTATTAATTAACTGAAATTACCCGACACCTAGGAAGAAGGGATTTACTACGCTTGTTCAGAGCGCTATTAGTTAGCAATGATGAAATTTCATAAAAATAACTGGAGGTGCTTGTAGCACACTTCGTTCGTTCGTTCGTTTCAGCCAAATGACGTCCACTGCTGGCTACAAAGGCCTCCTCCAAGGTTTTCCACAATGCACGGTCCTGCGCTGCCCGCATCCAGTACACTTATTTGTCGGCAATTTTTTGATTGTCCGCTTTTGTCCGCGGGGTACACCGTACACCATTTCCGATTCATTTAATGCTCTTCTGATTGCACCCACTAAACAATATCTAGAAAGTTCGCAACGAACCTGTGTTTCATTCATACCACATTTTTTTTTATTTTGACTCCTCTAAAGTAAGATTATTCCGCATCCACAAAAAGTATTGATATTGCCTAAGATATTTTCGCTTGTAGTGTGGCGTGGCGTGTTCTTTAATGTCCGCAACGATTAATAAAACCCGTGTCTCCGGTGACAGATTGCGTGTGGTCACGTGACTCGATGGACGACGAGTGCTAAAGAAAATCGATAACCTATTAAATCGATTACTGATTAAAATCAACGCGAGCCAAGTCGATTACTTTCGCTTAACGCGATCGAAGCCGCCTTAGCAGCAATAAAGAGTAATTAAGACTAATATAATACTTGTGTGCTTGCTTATTATTCCATTTTTAATTAACTAATATTTTTTACATGCGTTTCATGTGAATGAAAACAATTACCTATCGAATGAATGCTTCATTCAACTCTTAGCAGAACCACTAAAGAGTTTCATGTAATAACTACATAATCAAAACCCCGTCTAACATATAAAATAAAATTACCTCTTATAAAGTTCATACCGTGAAACGTATTAAATTTTCTCGTATTAGCGTACACGTAAAAACCAGCTTTGCCCGATTAAAATCAACATTCCCCAACGACCTTTGCGCGGCGCCTCTGCCGACAGCGCGAAGTAAATCACTGTTTACTCGCTGCCTGCCACTATTATCAATGCAAAATTAGCGAGGAGCCTGTACCGTCAGCATGACTGTGTGTTAAATCAACGGTTAAAACATTAAACATAACTTTAATTGCAGACTGAATTAATGCGCTTTTTTTCTCCTAATCATATTGAGATTATGCTTAATAGGGTTTAATTTCTGATTTAATAATTGTTCTGTCTTTAAATGTTTTGATGCGTCTTTTGAATCGAATTTGACAATATGACAACAAAACACACTATTCTCTGTAGTTTTATGTCTTTTTATAAAATCAATCAGAGCCACGAGACCAGAGAGGTAAGAAACCACGTCAATTATTCTCGTTTTATTTTCGTCCCTAATACTCACTTATGTTCCAAAAACATTTTTGCATTTGACTGAAAATCAAAAACAACTTTATTATTACTGCCATTGTTTCCAACTTTACCTAGCTAATACCAAGATTACCCAAGTTCCCCGAGCCAAATCGCTGTTTACCGTCGCCCGCCGCATTACCAATGCAAATGACGGCCTATTGATCCCGGTAGCGTCTGCGTTAGCGTGCGTGCGATACAAGCGGCAAATGATGGTTTCTTTTTACATCTATACAAAATTAAATAAATATTATTTACTAAAGTAAATCTGTTTTTTTGGTTGTTGGTCCTTCCCAAGTAGCAATTGGTATTAATGGTAAAATCTTACTTGTCTTAACTCTATCTAAATTTACACTTAAGCTAAAACCAAATAAACTTAGGATAGAGATTTCTCTCTTTAAGAGTTTATATTCTTCATCGAGCACTACTTAAGCAAATTAAGAATATCCAAAACCAAGTTAAGTATTTTTGAGATAATTTGGTCTTAAGTTATTCTTAGCTTAAGTTAAAAAAATCTTTTTTTTACTAAATTATGATTTTTTGTATGCTCACTTAATACTAAATAGTATAGATGAAGTATTATTTAAGTGTTGCAAAGTAAATAAAGTATTCGTAGATTTACTAAGGACTCTTTAAAGACCATTGTCCTAGAAATAGTTTTCTGAAGATTAAGTTAATTACTTTTTTACTAGAATTAATACATTTTGAGAAAAAATATACTTAACGGGACGATTTCGATAAAACAGGATCACGCCTATTAATTCAATTGCGCGGCATGCGCACCTTATTGTATTAATCTTTATAAGTAAATTATACTATTATAAGTAAACTCCAAATATGATTTACTGAAATATTGTCTAAAATATTTTCAAAATTGTATGGTAAAGTTGGGTACAACATGATTACTATACAATGGAGTAGTTTCGTGATGTTGAAAACATTAGATTTAACTGAATAGAATTAAAATATAGACCAAATAAAAAGCCGGTGAAGTTATTTTTGAAATCCATCAAGAAATGGCTGAGAAATTAATTATTTAAATTACCTCCATATTTTTGCGTGGAATTAAACATAAGACGGTGCCGTAACGTCAGGCCACCTGTTCAAGTTTCAATCACCATGCTTACCACCTCTAACGCATTGTCGAGAGTGACACTATAATGTCAAAGTCTTCTTCTTATTTTTATATAATATGGTCAGTGGGTCTAGACAAAGTGCCATTATAATCGCAAACCAGTCGAAAAGTGGTCGAAAAGCCCCTTTTTTGTATGGAATTTGACGGATTCGATTTTCGATTCGATCAAAAAGTGCGTTTTGTCTAGGGGGGCAGGTCTTGGATATGTCAAAAAAGGTTACACAATTTTACTAAGAAAGAATCTTGAGTGATCCTGGCTGAAAAATTAAAAACTACTATAATTAAAAAAATGGATCTGTCAACAGCACTGGACCAGGGGTGATTTACTGTTTGTACTCCGAATGACTGTCGTGATTACACCGATCAAAATGGCGCGAATATTTATTATGCGCAACTTTAGGGCCCTATAACTTTTGTATTTGTAGAGATATTTTCATGATTCTTTCACAGTTATTATTAGTTTTACTTATATTTTCAAGTTTTATTGAAAGGAAAACATTTTCCATTTAACTAACTAGGTGACAGTAGATACTTTTAAAAAATCTTAACATAATAAGTACCGAAAAATGTTTCTAATACTTGTAATCCACACTAATTTACGCTTCTCATTTAATAAATTAGAAACACTGTATGATTAAATTTAACAAAATTACAAATTGTTAAAAGTTCCATAAAATCAATTAAACACTTTTCACAATAAAATACGTCATTTGTGTTCATAATAGGGCAAAAATCATATGGCCGATATTCAATGATATTAATTGCTTATCGCTGAGTGTAGCAATTACAGAGTTCAAAGAATACTTTACGAAATATGAGGGTGGTGCAATTTACCCGCCAGTACAATATACCGAACTTTCCCCTATATGTTATAACAAAACTAAAAACGTAAAAACAATAAAAATCCTATTAGAACCATTTTCGACTTCCACACGGACAAAGTCAAAGGAGAAATCATGTAATTAATAAATAAGTTAGTAAATGAATTGTTCTCTACTGTATAGCAGCACCAATAATTTAGCAAGACTAAGACAGAATGAAAACTATTTAGTTTTAACTCAATAAAACTAAAGGTCTACTTGATACCACATGCACTTAAGTAATACTTCATCAAGTGAATTTTAAGTGTAAGTTAAATCTAATGTTTCTGAACGAATACTATGTAAAGTATAAATTGACGCAACTCTTTCTTAACTAAACTTACAAATTCAAAATCTTCTATACTCTTGCTACATTAAGACAAATTAGAATTACCGCCATTATGAGCAATGTGTAACAAAAAATAAACCAGAAATTAACCAATAATATCATAACAAGAGGACATTTAAATTGAAGTACGTCTTTGTTACACTTTTTCTAGTTGCATAAATGTCTTAGAACGTTTGCATAAAATAAAATATAATTTTATAACCTCAAAGTTTTCTTTATACAATGCAATTTCGTAATATTTTATTGATCTTATTAGGTTTTTTTCAAGGCCCTCCTGTTTTATAACATTATCCATTGATTTTACACGAGAAACCACAATGCGTTTTATATTTCCTATGCAAAAATGACATTCACGGTCATTTCTAGACATAATATAAATTGGTTATTAAAATAATTTAATCGCCATTTTCATTCACCTTTATCTAAAGTTAATTTAGTGTTAAAGATCACAATGTTTTCTAAATTAAAGTTCCTCTTTAATAAAAAGTGTCTTACATAGTTCTTCATGAAGTTAAATAAACCTTAGCTGTAAAAATAATTATTAGTCTTAAATAAGTATTCAAGATATCTTCAACTCTATTTCCTTGTCTACAGTCATACTACTAGATATCTTATAGTACTTGTTTAGAAATTCTTAAAACTACACTCTTAACCCATTTAGACCGATAATTATTTTTCTAAATAAAAATTGATTTTTCAGTAAAAACTTACAAAAGGAAGCCTAAAAACCATGAAAAAAATATTTAAAAAAATAATCCATAAATAGGGGGCCGTGGGGAGCCCGTACCATATAGGGTACAGTAGGTCTATAAGCATGCAAAACATAGTCGTTGTTCAAAGAAGATTTTTATTTATTTTTGTATGATATAAAATTAAAATAAAATCACATCATCCATAGTATCACACTTGGCATATCTTGTAAGACGTTTTCTGTGATACTAACCACATTTGGTTCTTTTTTCCTACCTTCTCCGAAGTTAGTGAGGATAGCTGAAGAAGACTTGGCTTCTTCTGATTTGTTACGTTTAGTGTTATCCATAATCGCATTTAGCAACACGACGATGGAAATTTAGCAAATCCATCGAAGAAAACTCTGAGGGTTATTATTTACATTGACACTATCTTTATCGCCTACATTTTCGTCAGTCTGATCATCATTAGTGGTCATCTGACAAGACAGCAGTAGAAAAATACCAAGATTGCTTTGTTTGCTGAAATTATCAAATTTTTCACGAGTTGTGGCAATATAGTGAAGCATCAATAGCCTAAAACAAATAAAAATAATAAAAATTAAATTTTATTTTTTCGCATGATTTGCTAATGCATAGACCTACTGTACCTTATACGATACACCTATTTTAGACTGGAATAAACCGTATAAAAATAATCTTAATAATATTTTTTTTGTAGATATGATATCTATTGTACTCTATTTTTAAAATAAAATTGATAAATAACATAATTTACCATGAATAATAAGAAATTATACCTTCTTAAACACATTGTTAATATTTTTTTGGTTTTCTGTCGAGGAATTTCATAAATATTTCCGAAACCACTTGTTAAAACATATTTTTAAATATTTTTATGTAAAATAATCACTTTGAGCTTACTGTCTCAATCATTTTTACAAGTTAACAACAATTTGGTACTTCGAAATATTTTCAAAAAGACACCGTACCACATAGGGTACGGTAGGGCTAAATGGGTTAATTAGGTTTTAAGTCTGCATTAAGCGTTGTCTTAACTGTGTCTCTTTGATCTCCAAAGGATTGTGCCCTTTTTTGCTTACCATTGTCTTGGGGGATAACTTCAAGATTTCTTGAGTGCGACTATTGTCTTGGCCAAGACAACGGCTGGAATTAGGCTACTAGTCTTCAAGATATCTTCAATGCCTTATGAAGATAATCTGTTGCTACTCGGGTTTAAACCTTTTCACCCACAAAGAGTAATAGAGATTGAGATCGAGGGAAAAACAGAATAGTTTTTATTTAACCAGGTTTTTAAAAAGTTATAGACAGATTAAGTAGTAATTTGAAAGACCGAAATTCGCGTGGGCAAAACTGCGGGCAAAAGCTATTAAAATTTCTTTATATTTTTTACTTGTAAGTACACAATTTCATTGTCTTCAAACGAGCCGATTAAATAGAAAATAAAATTTCAAATGACAAATGTGAAAACTTAGTTATTTTTTAATTTATTTGGCACAGATGCCAATTTTGCGTGTTGCTAATTAGATTATACTACGAGTAAAATAGAAAAATATGTTGACATCGATTTATGTATTACTATGTAGAATAACTAAGTGGTTGACTACAAGCAAAGTATTTTAATCTCTCAACTAATTACCTTGCTTTGGCCTGGGAAAGATCGTTATCTTCGGCGGTCCATTTGTACATTAAGATGATGATGATGATGATGATATTGATGATCACCAAAAAACTAATTGAGGTCAATTTATTTACTACTTACGCAGTTATTTACTACTTAGGTAACCGGGTTTTCAGATTAATTCCGTTGCGGGTTCAATGACAGTTTAACTTTCCCCTGGGACAAACTTGACCTTCACTGGTTGGGTTTTTACTGGCGGATCCTGGCTACACAGGAGTTGCAGTGGTGGGAACGAGAGGTAGTCATAGTCCTCTTCCCTATTAGAATGATTGAAATAAAAATCTCATAATCTTTTTTTGCTGACGCTACAAGAAATTTCGACAACATGTTTTGCTTTTGCGTGCTATCCGTGCCAGTGTGTGCCGTGACGATTCAATGTATTCGTGTATGTAAATATGTACACACACGCGAGCAAGATTCCCTGAGCCTTTAAATGGAGGCACTTATCACGTGATGTCTAAGTGAATAGTAAATTATAGGGTTTGGTAGATTGTCTTGCTTAATATTTACTTTATAATTACGAGTAGTTATAATTTACTATAACGGATTTTATTTACAGCTTTGTTTAATTTACTTACACAAAGACGGACAGAATTCCCCAATCCCCATGACAATGAAAATGTTCATTACAATACCTAGCTACTTACTTTTTGTGTCAAAAGTAGAAAAAACAAGAGACAATCGAAAAGAACCAAAAATTAAAAAGAATTTTCTCGCCGGCCAGGCGCACAGGAGTTTGGTCGTATCTGATTTCAATTTTTACTTGGCCATCAGTCTACCCATACTAATTGGCAGTTGGTGATTTATATCAGAAATAAGTTATGTACCTACCTATGACAAAAAAGAGCCCAATATCTCTTTCCTAGATACAAAATCATCAAAATTATAATAGTTTGAAGAAAAATTGTACCTATTACTTAATTAGAATTTCACATATGAGACTCACACTAATCGTAAGTTATCTTTACAAATACAATTTCCGCTAATTATATTTCAGTTAATAATCCTCATGTTAAAAGTTACGCTTTCTGTTTTCATTCATGGAACTTAATATTTGTCTCCCGTGTTTAACAATACCTACTTGGTACTGAAACATGTCTAACGCCCGTATTCAGAAACGATGCAAGCAGCAAATCGAACGGACATCGTTGAATAGAGCTCTGTGATTGGTTCGTGTGTCACCCTGTGCGTCCACGCGCACTGTGAGCCCTCATAGTAATGTTTGTGAATACGGGCGTAAGGCTGGGTTGCACCATCTTACTTTAACTTTGACAAACGTCAAAAATATGTCAAAATCCATACAAAAAACCTGTTGTCGTTAAAGTTACGATCAAAGTTAGGTGGTGCAAAAGCTTAATTAGCCAAAAGTTTAATATAATTCTATACCTTATACCACAGAACAAAATTAAGAGCTGTTACAAATTTATACTTGTTTATGGATTTTCTTTTTATAACCCAACATTAGCAATGTCAACTCGCTTCCACGAATTTAGGTAAGAAATTGAAAAGAAAAACAATCTTCCAGTATTTTTAGCGAGGGAGGAAAATAACTCTATTTTTCTTATTCAATGGAAAAGTTACGGTTTTGTTTTTACAACCCCGTGATTTTATTTTTGTAGGCCATGCCATGTACTAAATAAAGCGCTAATTGTTTAGATATGTTTAGATAATTATTAATCATGAAAATTTTACGAGTATCTACAGTCACTTGCAGTTAGTTTTATTGTATCTCTATTCTTTTGTCTCTAGTCTCTAGTGTCTTTTTTCATCATCTAACATTATTAAGTACTTATTATTATTATTCACATCAATTTAGTAAAACTCTACATTTACAATTTTCCTAACGGCTCCAAAAATCACCTTTCAGTTGTCTGCCCAAAAAGTTTCGTTGCTGCAAATATTGTTTTGAATGTCAGAACAAAGTGAGAAGAACAAAACAAAGTTATTTGTAGTACGAATTTGCGACCGCTCGTGAGCCGCGCGTTAGCGCTGCGATCACCTTCGGGCGACCTCGTGCCTCCGTCGAGGTCACTTTGTGAAGTCGGGCTGGTTACAAAACGTCTAGACGAGGATTAAAATGTTTACTGAATTCAAGCGTCACTTGTTTTGATTATGTAAGACCTACTTAATCAAAAAAATTGACGCGTATTATGTAAGTTAGAACTATTAGTAACTGAGATACTTTGATAATTTGAAGAAATAATGTTTAGAGCTCGAAGAGTTAGTAGAGCTGTTTGAGTGACAATAACGCGTTTTGAAACACCTAGTGGATCTTTGTATGTATTCTTTCTGCAACCACTTGTGAAAAGTAACCCACAGTAGCTACTGTTCATGTCAGTGCAAAAAATACAACAGCGGCACACCGCAGATATTAGTTCACAAACTATCTTGAAAATCTATGTCACTTTTGTCTAAAACACCGATGTCAAATTCTAGTGCCTGCCATACATCTGTAAAATGCATAGCTTACGGGAACAGAGCCAAATATTTCGTGCTACAATTTATTACACAGAATGTCAAAAGTATTCGCGATTTGCTAAGCAATCCGTCGTGTCGTGTAGTCGGAATTCCGAATGTCATCAAAGCTACTTCCTTACACAGAAAAGATTCCAGAGTCCAAACCTGTTTACACAAGGCAGGAAGGAAAGCAGGCCGCTATCAACCGGGCAACATGGAAAGCATTGGGGGAGGTCTATGTTCAGCCGTGGACGTTCTATGGCTGAGATGATGATGATGATGAAGGAAATATCGTCCCTGACAAAATTATTGTTTGGACAGAATGGAAGATAAGTACCTATTTGATCGATACAGCCATTTTATGTTAATTCGAATTCCCTGATCTGCCTGCGACATTTCGACACAGCGCTCATTGTTCGCTGCGCGCGCGCCGCTTACTGATGAGCCAGCCAATCGCCGCGTTCTATTTTTAAAATCCGATCTTGACTGAATCGAGTAGCAAGCGTCATAAAACCTTGTGGAACAAACGAGTTTACTGCCTTATATCAATCACGGAATTCCGGACTGTAAAAGTATAATTGAAAATAATAATTAAATCATTACCATCAGCCTTCCTTAGTCCAATTCTGGATATAGATAGGTTTCTCCAATGCATGCCAATTAGTTCCGTCGCCAGATATTATCGTCCAGCATTTAATTAACTTTAAAGCCTACCCATAACTAGTTTTTGTGCTAATTTCAGTCTGTCACAAAAAGACTTCATCGCGCGCATCACCCCCTATAAAAACTATCTCTATACGAAATTTCATCAAAATCAGTTCAGTACTTTTTGCGTGAAAGAGTAAGAAACATCATCAGAATTCTATTCATCCATCTTGTATAAATGTACCTATGGTTGTTGCTCCATCTCACAAAGGGCGTCCCACGCTACGCCAAGACTATTTGAATAAGAGATAAAAATTGTCTCAATAATTAGGCACTTTATCTTGAAACTCACAAGGTTAGGGACTTCACTGATAATTATGATTTATTATAGGAATAATAATTTTGATTAGACGACAAGGAAATAAATTAAAGACAATTTAAATATTAACATTGTTTTGCAAGATAAGTAATTAGTTCCTATAGTATTGTTTTGTATCTTTTGTAAATGTATTACGTTTATTACTTGCATTTATATAGGTACTATTGTTTAGAAAAACAAGAATAGCATAACCCAGGGGTTGAATGGCGGAGAATTAATATTCGTGTGAGTTTTTTCCATACGTACCTACCTATTTCTTTTAAGCAAGTTGATAAAACTTGCGATACACAATGTATGCGATAATGAAATGGTTTTATTGATGATATTAACACCAATAAAATAAAATAAAAACTCAATTTGTAAACTACTTTTGTGCTGCGATAATGCCATTAATTAACATTAGTGCAAAAATTTGATTAGATGTACTTACAGTGTTTTAATATTTATAAGTAGGTACTAACTAAGAATATTGTATAACCTGTCGAATAGGTCGGATAATTAGTTAATTATTACATTATAACCTTGGTGGTTATAGTGCTGTGTGCTATTATTACCAAATAAATAAATTTTGAATTTGAATTTTGAATGCTTAAATATCTAGCATTAAGTCCACCCATTGTATATTTTTTATTGTGCAATAAAGTTTTATAAATAAATAAAAAAGGGTGGGAAATATTGCTATTTCTAGCTATTAGTAATTTAAAATACGCTTATCATCAATATTCCGTCTCTACCGCCACCATAGACTACTACTACTTAGTTATCTAACTCCGTCTATAAGATGTTCACAAAATCCACGAAATCCATCACAAGTAACTACCCAATTTATGTGTGAAAAGTTTCGTAACCACCAACGTGCTAATTTACAAAAACAAAAAAAAAAAACGACTACATTTACAGCTCTAAAAGTTGCCGCACGCACCGTGCAAAAAACATAATAACATAACTTCAAACAAAACTACCGTCAAAGTAAGTCATAACTTATTCATAAAAACATGCAAAGGGTTTTATCCTTTTTTTCCGTGTCCCCGGGGGAGATACGGGACCGGGACCCGGTTGGCGGGAAACCGGCGGAACAACACGTTTGTGTCTCGTGGCGACTTGGTGGGAAGGTAACGTAATTATTCAATGAATTTGTAGCCTTCCAGGACGATGAATCACATTTATTATAAGCTCTTTCGATTGTACATCGTTTTTAATTAAATCTTAATGTAAATCGATAGACCCAAAAGATGGTGTACAACTGAGCTACTAAAAAGTATAGCCGTCATATACATAACATAAAGAAAGAAAGAAAATTACTTTATTTTGGCAACAAACTCAGGCAACAAAAGACATACACAAAAAAAATAAACAAAGTTGCCAAAAAAGGTCACCCACTCAGTAACATCTTGACAGTGTAACTGCCAAGACACTGATTTTCAGTGGGGTGCCTTTTAAACAGCGTTATACAACAAAAAAAGAAGAAAAAACGAATCATCATCAGGTCATTTAGACTCCACTGCAAGAAGAAACTCTCTTTACCAGAGGTAAAAGAAGGATTTGGTCTACAATCCCCGCACTAGCCAGACGGGTTGGGGAGGCATGATATTTATATATTTTATATATTTCTTCCTTTAGTTGAAGTTACGATATCCACGAGAAGATTGGGGGTGTTCCGTTCTTACTCTAGTTGGCAGGATCTAGTCTGCAGTATTATCAATTTAGCAGAAAAAAATACGAAATGTTTAAAGCAAGTTTTATGCCTTAATAAAAAAGTTGAAATCTGTTAAAAATACGTTACAAATTAATTTTTGAACATTGATTCTAAGTAGGCATTCGTTTAAAAGCGTTTAGCTAATAGCCAGACGTGTAATTCTCTTTGCAAAGAAAACAAAGGGATTTACCACTTTGAGGCTTTCAGGCAATTTATTAAACATTTTAATAGCTTTACAATGGAAGCAATGCGTAAACAGTAAAACGTAAAACAAGCTGTAGGAATATACTATGAATCTTTGTTGGTTAATGGTTTTATTCTAGCTAGGTTTATATTGTTCTTGACCACGGTTGCTTTGTGTTTAGGCAGCCCAAGTTCCTGAAACAAAAGAAAAAACAGTTTAAAAAGTAAAAAAAAAAACACAAATCGCAGGAAGGTTTAATGAATGCTACTCTTGTAGCAAAGTGTAGGTTTGTTGTGGACACGACAAGAAGAAGAAGAAAATCCCACATTGCACACCTACTCCAAACAAGTACTTTCATGTACAAAATGTAACATACCAATTTGCCAGACCCTCCCCAATAAAGCCTAAGCGAATTGCATATTACGGTATACGGCAGCACAAATCGAGTCCAAGCAAAGTAATTCTATTTGCATGAATAATATTTGCCCACCACACTCGTAAATTTTGGCCGTCCACGGCACCCCTGGGAAGAGTTAGGGTTAGGGTTGTCACTTGTTTTTAAAGCAACTTTTCTTATTAGAGTTCCGTACCTGAATAGGAACTGGAACCCCATTAATATGCCTCAGCTGTCTGTCTGTCTTTTTGTCAGTGCTGTATCTCTTGAATCGTAATACATAGACAGATGACATTTTTACCTAATGTGTATTTCTGTTGCCGATACTTACAACAAATAAAAAAGAAACGTATAATCAAAAGTTACGGTTGCATACAAAAATATGCATTTTTGATCGATTTTAATATAGGCAATGCAACTACTATAAAAATCTAATCGTCAGCAGGAGAAAGGCCCTCTCAAATTTACCAGAGGCAAATGGAAGATTTGACCTACACGCTGTCCAGACGAGTTGGGGAGGAACTGGTTTCTTAAAAATATTGTTGTTTGGACATCGTATTTGCATTTTTATGTAATAAATATTGAATATTTTGTGTCAGAAAATATTTTACAAACCTTTTTTTTTAAATAGATGACAACCCTAGCTTCAACCCTTCAGAGGTGACCGAACAAAGCGGACCTTTGTCCCTAATGGCTCTTCCTGATATCTGAGATCTGTTTTATTTTGCTTTGTTTGGCTACCAACATACCAAAACAGAAGTTTTCTAACTGACTTTGTTTTCTGAACCGTATTTACAGAGAACAAAAACCATTACGGGCTTAATAACACGCATTGAACAGACTAAATACCTACCTATAGTCCGATTTTTAATTCGACGGAATTCTGACAGCTGTCATTTTTTGACAATTCAGATGTAATAAGCCTTTTTTGCTTTGAATTATTAATAAATAATATGAAATGAAATTTCATATAGTACAACTTACAAGAATGAACTATTGTTTGTTTTGTGAATTCAATGTACACTAATTATTATGTACATTTTAGAGATTAAATAGAAAAAAACTTTTTTTTAACACAGTTTAACAACATATTATCATAAACGAAAATATGTATTGATCATCAATCATCATTATCGTCATCATAATCAACTTGGATTATAAAATTGGCATCTTGTTAAATTGGTTATTTTATGAAGCTAAGATTTTATTAACAAAAGGATTTTCATAAAAAAGGTTTGTAACCCATGGATTATTGGCCAGGGAGTCCAGTAATAGAAAAATAATTTCCCAATTTTTTTTGTAACTTCAAAAATATGACAATAAAAATTCAAATAACCATTTTGAAATGAGCAGTACATTTTTAAGTCTTAGTTTTTCAAGTGAAACCTTAAATTCAAGAAAGGATTATTTTTTATATTGTGAAAATGCTGTCCATTCTTAGTGGGAATGTTTCAATGTTGGCAACACTTCTGAAATGTCAAAATTCCGTCGAATTAAAAATCAGAGTTTACAATGTTTTATGAAACACGGAAAAAATGTCATAGGGTCAATTTCGTATCGTAAGTCCAACCACAATGTGAAAATACCTTATAATTCCGTACTTTAGAAATAATTGAATACCTAATTAACTATAGTTTAGTGGAGTTGGATTTCTTTTCATTTCACTAAAATTCAAGTCGAAACCTAGACGTTGACTATACTGGAGTGAAAACGATATTTTTTACCATTAGGTGTAAACCAGTTCTCAAATTCAGTGATGCACTGTTTTCTGTATTTTCTGTGCAGTCATTTTAGTATTCTGACTTCTGAGCGAAGGTCACTGATTGACTCACTCATCACGAAATCTCAGGAAGAGAAGAGAGAAGTCTCAAATTTGGCATGGGGGTTCCTTTTAGAACGTCGGACGATATTTTACAAAATTCAATCCCTAAGAGGGCAAAGCGGGATTCACGCGTACGAAGTCGCGGGTTACTAATATTTTGGACTTCTGAAAATGTATATTGAGATTATGTAGAAGGCAGTAAACTCAATTTACTCCTACTCCATTTCGCAAATAAAAAGAGGCTCTCCTCATCCATTACCGATCGCATCTTCGGATCAGGCGAGAATTTTTACGGCTCCCCCGTCGTGTTACCGTTTTATATTTACTTTTACGTTTTTTACCTCGGGCTTTCTTTCAATTTCACGGAGGCTTCACTCACCCCGACTTTTCCTTTGTACTGAATATATTATGGTCACACCTCGTAAATTGAGACTGTTTATTCCGCGGTTAGTGGGGAAGGAGATTTGTTTGTTTTGTTGATTCGGGAAAACATTGAGACGTGGGGAGACTTGACAAAATCAGTGTTTTTTGCCGGTGACCTTTTTGGAATTTGATCAAAGTTTGTGTTTACTAACAATTTTAACAACTGCAGATATCAAGCAATAAAATAAATACTACATAAATGGGAAGATATAACTCAATTAGGTACGACCTACTTGAATCTTTCGAACTAAATGAAATGACACAAGTTACTGGAAATTATAAGCGTCCCCAAAAAGCAAAGAGATGAATGAGGACACTGCCTGTATTTTCTCGCAGGAAAGCTAAATCCTTTACTCAAGGAAAAAGCATTTTCTCGGAAAACATTTCGCAAATATCCGACGAATTTTCTTCAAAATAATATAAATTCAATTACCTACCTAATGTTTCTAAGGTATTAACAATAAGTAAAGTAATCACCATTAGTCTTACGCAGTTCCAGATCAAGACTTTTACGGGAATTAAAGGACAATGACCAAAAATGTATGGAGTGTGGTCCAAATGTCCACCACTAACGAGACCTATGTAGTAAAATAGTCTACTAAATACTGATTCATTATAACCAAACCGCAATCAAAAATATGCTGTCAGTAAAAAGTTATGACTGAATGAAAAGTCATGTTTTTTACCTTTTCATCCGAAAATTGTTCTTGATATCATTCTATCCATCGCACATTTTGGATTAATCTTTCCATGTTATGTCATGTCGCTTAGTGTGCCGTGTTAGATTCTCGCTAAAAGAAAAAAAAAGCTCAGAAGAAAGACAACAATATTGGAATTATGGTCGGGTGGTCGCTGTTCCGCTCCTATTGGTTGTAGGGTGATGTTATGTAATCTAAAACCATCCTTGATAAATGGGCAATCCATAACAAAAATATTTTTTCAAATCGGACCAGTAGTTCCTGAGATTAGCGTGTAAACTACTACAATTTTTCATATGGTCATAACTTTTTACTGACAGCTTATTTTTTTTTCGTCCCATACTGAAAGTTAATCTCTATTTAATGGACTATAAGCCAATATAGGTCTCATTAGTGGTGGACATTTGGACCACTTTTGGTCATTGTGCTTTGGGGAAAATACTTTCTAAGTGGTAGACATTTTTTTTGGTGCCCCCAAGACGTGATGCCTTAGGCAATTGCTTAATTTGCATGGATTAATCCAACAGTGGTAATCGCAAAGATTAATAAAATATTAATGAACATAGAATATAGAAGATTGACAAAGATGTATGATGAAAATAATAGTTCTGTTTAGAAGAGCCAGCCCATTCAAGCTTAGTTATAATGATTGTCATTGTTCTCTCCCAAATGGGAAATTGCGGACATTTACAGTGCCTCATTAAAGGTATATTTCCTCATAATTCATGTCCAAATGCGTTGTAAATATTTTATGTCTCCGTTGCTGAAGGCAATTGTCATGTCAGACGTCTTATTTATCACACGTCTTTGCTTTTATAGAGGCTTTGTCGTTATTACGACAACAGCTTTAAAGCTGTTCAGTATGTAATACCTGTGAAGTGGATTATGCCTTATTATATTATTAATTTTATAAAGTATAGCCTGCGACTTGGTTTCCGAAAATTTCGATGAAAATGCTATTTTCATCTTGAGGGTGTGAGTTTTCGGTCAAACGATTATTCAACTGAATGATCATCATGAATAGTGCAATAGGTGAAATGGACCTTCGGTGAAGAAATTGCGTGAAATGAAAAAAAAAGTATTTCGATGATCAGTTCTAGACCCGAAATGCGTAAGCCGACAAGTAAAATTGAATAGCCAGACAAACCATGGAAGAACGATTTTTTTATAAATAACATTCAAATACAATCACCCACAAGGTGGATCAACGACTTGATAAAGGTAGCAGGAAGGCGCTGGATGCAGGCCACTACCAACCGTGCGATGTGGAAGTCATTGGGGGAGGCCTATGTTGAGCAGTGGACGTCTTGTGGCTGAAATGATGATGATGATTCAAGTACATAATACTATATTTTTCTAAATGCTTAATAAATTCTAATTATCTTACTAATATTATAAACGCGAAAGTTTGTATGGATGTCTAGATGTCAACATGTTTATTACTCTTTCACGCAAAAACGACTGAACGGATTTTGATGAAACTTTACAGTATTATTGTTTACTAGCTTTCCGCCCGCGGCTTCGCCCGCGTGGAATTTTGTCTGTCACAAAAAAACTTTATCGCGCGCGTCCCTGTTTCAAAAACCGGGATAAAAACTATCCTATGTTCTTTCCCGGGACTCAAACTATCTCTATGCCAAATTTCATCAAAATCGGTTGCGAGGTTTAAGCGGGAAAGCGTAACAGACAGACAGACAGACAGACAGACAGACAGACAGAGTTACTTTCGCATTTATAATATTAGTTGGGATAACCCATAATAACATATAGGCTATAATTTATACGGATCTGTGACAAAATACATTTCACGCGGGTGAAGCAGCGGGCAAAAGCTAGTAAATAATAATTCTACGACTGCGTTTTTGTTGCTGAACGAGATAAAAAAAGAAAGAGAGAAAGAAAAAAAGAAAGAAAGAAAGAAAAATTTTTTTGAAGAAGTTAAAGAAAAATGTGTGTTGAACTTGAAGCCCACTTGGTTAAAGTGAGTGTCGGAGGGTTATTTATATTTTGCGGAAAACCACATTTTAATCACACCTTGAAGCTGTCCAGATTCGTCTGTTCTTTCAGAGTAATTTATGTTCTATTTCTGAAACGGTACGTGCTGTAATTCATCGAAGCAGAGCTGTTAATCAGGCCATCGGGCCTTCACGGCTGGTGGCGAGCGACACGTCAGACGAACTCCTTGTTTTCTGCTGGGGGTTTAATTTTAAGTTCGGGTTAGGCATGTCCATTGTTTATATTCTTTAGTTATCGATGATTTTGTTTTGTTCGGTATTAGCCAATGTAAACATGTTTTTGATGCTTCAAGTTGTGAAATCATGAAAAAATATTCATGAATTGTTTCTACTCTTTTATAATTTTGCTTTCCTTTCAAGTCTTTGAAGTATGTGTTGTTGAAGCCTAATCAGGTTCAGTGCTAATAAAAATGTTTTTGTTTTTAACTTAATTAGCGATATGCCAATCGCAATGAAAATATTATTAATTACTAAAACCTTGCCTGATGGAATTATCATTGTATTTTCATTTACATTATCAAAGGACTTTCTCGTTGAATACAGATACGGGTTAAAGGGTCTCAGTAGCATAGATATTGAGATTGAATCAGATTGAACACAAAAGCTGATTATACTGAATGACAAGCCCAAGCTGGACCTCCACTTGCTCCATTCAATGCCACAAACATCTCAATGACAATACCTTGGATTCAACTGTCAAATTGAATATACACAATCGACAAAGCAACATTACTTTCACATCACTAGAAATATTACCCCGTGTATGGGCCCGGCGACGTGGACTTGTTACTCGTTCGGATCCAATTCATTATCGGACTTCCAGACGCAACACGAATATCATTCCGCAGTTTATGCCAGCCCTAATTTCGAATGTAACATTCTCGGATTAAGGTTCATTATTGATAGCTGCCGCGGAACCGATAAGACAAACTGGAATCCGACATCGAATGATTACTAGTCTCGCTCGCTCGGGGCTTGCAAGTCGAATGCGCGTTCCTACGTGGTTGAATATGGACTGTGTGTTGATGGGAGTAGAGTTAGTTTTTGTGTGGTTGTTGTTGGGTTAGGTCGTTGTTGTTTCGCGGCTTGGTGAAGCAATGAGAGAGGGCGTGCGATAAATATCCGCCTTTGAACCGTCACCGCTCGGCTATTAAAATATATTCAGAATTGTTGTTCTTTTTGCGACGGACGCTTGGCCGAGTTCCCATGTTTGCGATGAACAGCTTGGAGTAATTTTCGCTTCTGAGTAATAAGAATTGATTGCTGTGCAGTTTCGTGTACAACACGATTAGTCTTGGAAGCTATTAATAATAAAGTATGAAATTGGCTCGTAAGTAAAATTGATATGACCAACCAAACGTCGTATGGAGCTCAAAAACTTTTCTTAGAGTGTGATGTATTTTTCACTCATGCGCTACGCTTGGTTCGATCGAAACGTTCAACTTTGAGACAACTAGCGCCATCTATCGGTAGCGAAGAGAAGTGTAGCCGCGCTACTGAATCCCCAATAGGATTATGCCTCGTTCGAGGAAACGCGGGCTTGCTCGTAGTTGGGGTGAATAACTAATCAGATTGTTGGAAGTAGGTACTAGAATTCTTTTCACATATTTTTTTTTATGTGACAGGAGGCTAACTAGCAGACGGATCACCTGATGGTAAGTGATTACCTACCGTCGCGCGTCGCCCATAGACACCCGCAGACCCAGGGGCGTTACAGGTGCGTTGCCGGCCTTTAAGGTGAAGATACGCTCTCTTCTTGAAATCTTGCAGGTCGTATCCGTCCGGAAACACAGCAGACGACAGACCATTCCACAGTTTGGTTGTACGGGGCAGGAAGTTTCTAGAGAAATAGGTAGAAAATTAGAAACAGATGAATGTTTTGTTAATTTGTTTGTGTAGATACTTTGACCATACATAATAGGCTAATAACAGCAATAACCTTTGAACTTCATTTACAGAATGTTTTTTTTTTTTCAGGAAATATTTTTTATTGATCGAAATTGTTCTTCATCAGACTTCATCACTATCACCATAATTCTTTTGAAAGTGATTACATTTTACCTATCTGTAGGTTAATATTTTCAATAAACCGAATTTTTGGACTCTGCAAGTCATAAAATAATGTTAAGTTGAAATTATTTGGTTTTTTATCATGTAGTAGGTACCTACAGTAGTTATTTATGTTACAGTATCATAACAAATGACACTCATTGCAGTTCTAATATTCACAAACGAAATATCAAAAGTAATATAAAAAAATATCAAACCTAACCATCGGAGCACTAAAACGAATAAAGGAAAGCGAGACAAAACGTAGCTAGCAATAAAAAGTCCCAAACAACACATCGCATCCGACTTCCGAACATAAAGCGGGATACACGACAGGACGCGGCAACGACCGGCGACGGAAGCGCTGATACACGTTGGAGTCATCCCAAGCTTTCCACTTGGAATACAGTCTCCAGCACAGCTGCAACAAAACACCTACCACAACATTCGCTTGATATGCCGTATATATACCCACTAATAACAAAGATAGAAGAGAAAAATTAGGTTCTTCTGGGATTTTATGTTTCCTTCCTTTTATTCGAGTTTTTCCTCCTCTTGTTCCTACCGCTACAACTCCTGTGTAGCCAAGATATACAGCTTGACCACCTATAAAAACCCAAGTAATAAAGGTCAAGACTCAAGTTTGACCCGGGGAAAGTTTAACTGCCATTAGACTCACAGCAAAATTAAACAGAAGAACATAGGAATTCAAAACAACGTACTACCGGCGGTGTCAGACACACCTCGCTCGGGTCAACAGGGCTCTCCGAAAAATGGAATCTACCATTATCTTTTCGGACATTTAAAATTAATTCCATCCTGCAATGTCTGATAAAACTTAAAAACAAATCACAAAACGAATTTATCTGGCCTGGATGTTGAACTCGACAACTGTAAAGCTACAAGACCGTGAGACTGTGGATAAATCGTGACAGTTACTGCAATTTATATTAATTTTCGAAAATCTCCGTTGGGCAGAAAGAAAGTCAGAAAGTAACCGTTGGATTTCGGTGAGCTTAAACTAAAGTCAAAGCTGCTGCCTGATAGTTATTTCATTGAGTTGAAACGATGAAATGGTTCAAAAGTGATTGCTATGTACGAATGATACACAACGATAACAATAATGCTTAAAAGTGAGCTTATTTTGTGTATTACAAATTTTCAATATTTGTATTGTTAATTTGTTATTACAATTGGATTTTGTTTAGTTTGATTGTGAATTCTCTTAAACTTAACCTTCTTTACTTTGATAAATCATCAACCTTAATATTCTGTGGTAGGTGAAGTAGCATTGCTGTAGTAACACGTGTATTGGGTGCTCGTAAATTTGAAGAAATTAGTATAGTTGCCGAGTAATTACAAACACGTAATTTTAAATTTTAAATTTTAAATAAACGCTCAAATGGAAGTACCCTTTCCACAACCTCGCATGTGTTTTCACATCGATAGCGTGAACGGAACCGATACGTTGGCGGAACGCATCGACAATCAACTTATGCCGCTAGCAATCCAATGGAACTACAAACCGTTGATGTCGTAAACGCTTTGTGATTCAGGTCTCTGATAGCAAGTGACATCGTAAAAATATCTTTACGATACTCACATAACGGTTTTTCTAAGATCTCCATTGTTGTGAGACTGGTTTGAATAAAGATGATTCTTTATGTACTCCTACGTTATTTTAGATATTAACATGCAGAAAACGTGAACATTCTTTGCAAAGTAAAAAGGACACGTATCGGAAAACACAGCGTGAAACGTTTACCCATAATGTGGACCCGCGGACGACCTCATAAAGGTGGCAGGAAGGCGCTGGACCAATGTGGCGATGTGGATATCATATAAGGGGAAGACTATCTTCAGCAGTGGACGACCCATGGCTGAAATGATGATGACAATGAAAAAGGAAAACACAAAAATAGCAGTTTTGTTATTGATGATACCATTCTCAGAAATTAATCTGATCTCCTGGTTATTTTATTGGAAACAAACGAAAATCTCATCTCGTGTGATACAGAACTCAATTCTATTATTATAGCCCATCGTATATATCAAAGTTAACACGTTGTTCTATCTGGTAATCAAACAGGCCACCCAACCGTGAACATTCGCCTCCAGGCGTATGCAACAGCCATTCATCTGTATAACACAGTTTATGTCGAAATATTGTACGCAAACAGCGCTGTAAATCCCTTTCTAGTTGATGAACGGAGTCTACACTGAAATAAATCCTTTGTATGTTGCATTTTCATGTCCAAGCCGTTGAAACCATTTTCAGGAACCTTTTGGCGCAAAGAAGAAACTCGTCAGTCATAGCTATGATAGTATGGAGAACTTAATTCCTTGATTGTAAAATGTATAATCATGTAGATTCAGGGTTAAAGCCTTCTCCATTTACTTTAACTAAAAGGAGTGTCTCAGAATTGTTTTTGATTTGATTGTGCTAGATCGAAATCAATGGCAGATATTAAGACTCCCCGCAGACTAGAGCTGCTAGCTACAGGAAGCTAGAAGATAATTTTGAACTTTTGGGTGTATTAGCAACAGATTTTGACTTGAAATAAAATTACTTGCCCATAAATCTGACGTCAGTTTCCAGACCATACAAAATGTTGAAAAATAAGAAAACTAGAAAACAAAGTTAATCCAAATATTGATTAATAAATTTATCAAAGGACTAATAGTTTAAGCATATTTACTAAGTTCAGGTCCGAAGAAGTTTTGCAACACCAAGCTTTTTAGGTATATCAAAAACAACATAATAACCATCAAATCTACTCCATCCAAATCTGTTGCATTTCCCTAAATACCACATAATATTTGTAACAAATCTTTCGCCACCCTTTTCGGCACTTCGCCACATATCACCATCAGATATCGAGTGCGGTGAGTCAGTGTTCGGATCGGAGCGGTGTAAATCACGGGGCAAATGACATTTTTTCCGGTTTTCGCCCTCTCCACGACTGTCTCGAGAGATAGCTTGGTTTGGTAGAGATAGAAAAAAAGGGTAAAATATTTTTAGAAATTGTTTTGCAAGTTGTTTGCTTTTCTGAAATGAGTTGTTCATTTATGGTGCAAAATCGCCCCTTTTATATACCACAGTGTTTAGCTTAATGTGGTTCTAGTTAATCACTGATGGTTATGCGAATATTGTTAAAAGGGGTTCTTATGCTATGTTGAAATTGTTATTGCTCCATTGGAGCTAGAAAAAATAATTAATATGAAAAGAATATAGAAGGTACCTATTAGGAGAATCATCCGTCAGTTCTGCGTACTATGTGCCCTGCCCTGCCCATTGCCACTTCAGCTTGCTAATCCGTCGGGCTATGTCAGCGACTTTAGTTCATTTACGGATTTCCTCATTTCTGATTCGATCTCGCAAAGATACATCAAGCATAGCCCTCTCCATAGCACGCTGTGCAACTGATAGGAGAATATCTATCTTTACAAAATTGATGATAGCAATACCGTTTTGAGCACTTTAAAAAATCATCTCAATTGATTGATGATGTCAACAACCCAAATCACACCTGGCAAATTTCAATGTACACACGACAGCACATCAGGCTACCCATTTTTGTTGCAAACTCGCCCCTATTACAACTGCACAAGAACCCACAGTGGTTACCTAGACGTGCCGTCGTCTGTACTTGTGTCTCTGTAATCACTTGACACTGGCTAATACTGGTAAGTATGTTATTAAAAAAAACGAAATTTTGATCAGAAACTAATAAAAAGTAAAAAAAAACTATCGTTTTTGATGCAGCCAGTACCTCACGAGGGCGGGGCGGAGTCGGATCATTATTTAGATATTAATCCTCTCCCTCCGGCGCGGTCCTCAGTCCTCATGACGTCTCGACGGGCATTTTAATTAATATGCGAGCTGCGGCTTTGCACGATTGAGGACTTTTTGTAATTACAATCCTTCAAAGATTAAACGAGCCAAAACAGAAATTACGGATATCCTTTGATGGTATCGATTTTAATGCCACACTTGGTATCGAGATCCAAATGGTATCATATAATATATCATGAGACCCCATATAATAACACGCTGTTGTTTTTAAGCTTCAAAAGATCTAAATTAATTTTGAACTAAATCTGGCTTAGCCGTTCCATAAAGGTCTACGCTTAAATTACAAGTTGAATCTAAAAACCTATTTTTGAGGTCTTTTTGAACCCCTTTGCCTAGCATGTAAAATTTTACTTTAAGGATCTTTAAAAGTTATTCCTCTAAATTGTCATAATCGTGTATCATATTATCATACCTAGTTAAATACGAGTGTATTTGGTAAGATTACAAAATTGTTTGTACAATTAGGAAAATTTTCATTCTATTTACCTATGTCAAACCTACGGTATGAATATTGTAACGAAAAGCAAATAAAACTTTACGATAGATTCACCTCAACGTAATTTATAGGGCTAGGTATACCTACTAGGTAATGCTTCAAAGTTGGAGGCCACATAGCCATCCTAGATGTAGGCGCACTGATCTAGGCATTCAGCCTCAAACGTGACTGGAATCGGAAGTCTAGACTCCAGACTGTAGCTATTGTGACGCAAAAGACAAAGGTCGGTGACTGCAGGCAGGTTTATGGCAGGGATGTTATGGATATCCGTAACCGTAACCGAAACTTTCGGATATCCGAAATAAAAAAAATATCCGTAACCATAACCGATTCAAAGGTTTCGGAAAGTTTCGGATGTAGGCAGAGTCAAACAAGTCCCCACGCTGATTTAATGATTGCATTTTGAAGTAGGTAGGTACATGAATTTTTTCCCATAAGCTTTTTTGTGAGACCAAAAGAAGGTGACATGTGCCAAAGAAATCTCCTCTGTACCCATTCTATTTGTTAGGCATGAACTGTGTTGGACAAGTATTGGAATCTACACTATTGCATTCTATACTTAGCACAGATATCCGTACCGTAACCGAAACTTTCGGATATCCGAAATAAAAAAATACCGTAACCGATACGTACGTATCCATAACCGAAACTACATATCCATAACATACCTAGTTTATGGCATGCTTAATATATAATAGACTTACACCTACAAATAAAACCTAACAAACACCTTGGAGTAAAAGTGATAAGAATGCCTAGTAAATTATTAGAAACGCCTTCGAGGAAAAGTTATAATAATCGAGATAAAAATGAAATTCATCTGTTAGAAAATAAAAAATAAGGTGTTCGTGAACCACTGAACCGATTCAGTTTGTGATCCAGGAAAGAACAGGATTATATCCCGATTTTTGAAAGGGCATGCTCGCGCATAATAATAGTCTTTCTGGGACAGATCTAAATTCATACTTGCGAAGTGATCCCTAATTTTTAAGTGACCCTTATGTAAACAAATTCCTGTTATGTGTTACCATTGGGGCCACTTAAAAATTAGGGATTGATGGTGAAAACGGGCATATTATTAAGTCTTTTAAATTAGAATTACTTACGTATACCGTTCCTAATAAAATGTCAAAGATTTTAGAATTCATTAATTGTATGTTTTAGTTTATACTACACAATATCTATATTAGAGATGAAACGGATATCCGGTAACTATCCGGTAGGCCGGATATCCGGCCTAAATTTACTATCCGGCCGGATACCGGATAGTAACTCACTATCCGGCCGGATACCGGATATTAAAAAACTAAGACAATTTCCTATTAATAAAATGAAACACATTAATCTTTGAGGTAAACATCAATAAAATGGCTTATAAGAATGACGGCTTTTATTTAAAGTCCAAAAAGTTACAAAAAAGCCATATTATTAGGCCTTTAAAAAAACTTATTTCTTTTTCTGGACTATTCACTCTAATGACGAATACATAAATAGTAAATATCTGTTAATGACGAAATATTGCCAAATAAAATAGGCGATCTTTTTTCACTGAGATGGTCTGATGTCATGATGCAGTTCAGTCAGATTACGCAGCAAGTTAACTAATTTAATTTTTGACTATTCAATCACACACTCACAATGGCAACTGAAATCGCCCGAATTGATCTGCCCCCTAGACAAGTGGCAAAATCTGACATTCTATTCGGACTGGTTCGATTTTCGAAAGTGTGACTAGTCTAGTCTACTAATCGCGTTCGAAGCACTTGTGCGGCGCTAAACTCGTCACGACATGCAACGACACAATGGGCCAACTATCCGGCCGCCGGATATCCGGCTATCCGGCCGAGCAGCAGGCCGGATATCCGGTATCCGGTATCCGGCCAAACAACTATCCGTTTCATCTCTAATCTATACAGTGTGAGTCACGTTAAAGTGTACATATGAAAATAGATGAAACTAGACCTATTTTTATCGACAAAAAAGAGATCAAAAAATTTTTGAGATTTTTTTTAAATTTTTTATAGATTTTTTTTTCTTCCAATTACTTATTGTAAAGAAAACGTAATAACTTTTAAACTAAGCGGTATATCCTGATAAAATAAAAACAGTAATAATGCTAAATAACAGGCAATACTAAAAAAATACATAAAATACACAAAAAAGGCCAACTAATAATAAAAAATGATACTTTTTGAAAAAAATCTGCTTTTAAATTCGTGTTTTTTTGGTTATTTGATAAATTTCTCAAAAAAATGCCCCCATTAACCGGTGGTTTTTATTACTTTGTATTATTCTCTATCGTATTACCTTCGTAAAACCAAAAATCGCATGTCTCTATCCCTATCACAACGTTTGCAATGATCGTTTGAACAAAGGCCTGCCACAACATTATTCTCCGCTACAGGTAGAGACAATTTTAATTTTAACTAAAATGCTTATTTTACTTCAAAATCTTTTGTGTTTATTTGAAATCTAACTTGTCTTTATCAAAATTACAAATCTAGAGCCATTTTCAGTTTCGTTGTTAACGAAGCGTTGAATGGCGCGCCCGGAGAGGCTTAGTTCAAACGATCATAGCAAATGTTGTGATAGGGATAGAGACATGCAATTTTTGGTTTTACAAAGGTAATACGATAGAGAATAATACAAAGTAATAAAAACTACCTGTTATGGGGGCATTTTTTGGAGAAATTTATCAAATAACCAAAAAAAACACGAAATTAAATGCAGATTTTTTTCAAAAAATATCATTTTTTATTATTTGTTGGCCTTTTTTGTGTATTTTATGTATTTTTTTAGTATTGCCTGTTATTTAGAATTATTACTGTTTTTATTTTATCAGGATAACGTAAGTGCGCCTATTAACGACCCCCCAAAATTTGTATCCTATTACCGCCCTATTTTTCTTTCTTTCATAAAAGACATAATAACAGGTTCCAGAAAACACGTTACCTAAAAAATATCTAGATATGTTTATTGACTATCAAAACGATTAAAGTTTGTGTTCGTAAATAACCAGTAAACGGAGTTATTTGACATTAAATGGGACGCGCCCGCAACGGACGCACTTTTCATACTGACGCGCTCCCAGCTACTTAAGGTGCACCTTGTTATTAATTAGCGATTTTAACACATTTAAAATGAGTATACCAACATGTTTTTGCATGAAAATATTAATTCGTACTTTAGTTTCCTTAATAAACCCTCAATATAGCCCTCTCGCTGTATTTTTGTGGCTTAAATACAATTTTAAATAAGGGCGGTAATAGAAACACTTTTCATAATTTGGTTCCTAATAACGACCCATGGCGTTGTTAGAATTTTGATTAAATTTTTTATTTTAGTATTTATATCTTTAATTACGCATTTAACCTCTACTTTGTTGTCTTGATCGATTCATAAGAATATTTCACATGATTAAATCAATTAACGCCATACGTTAATTGTCATAGGTTTGGCATAAAACTGCAATGAACTTTAAAGAATATCTCTAATAATGTATGACAATAGATTTTATAAAAACCTGTTAAATTCTAATTAGTACCTGTTTGATATAAAATAAAACCTAATAGAAATGATACTTCACTGATCACGTCTTCATTAAAGTAGATATTTTAGCTGGTTACTGTTTATTTTTACGGTCGGTAATAGAATAAAGTAATATTCATACTTAATTCTATTACCGCCTCATAGCTATAACGCCACCTGCGAAGACTTATAAGCCTGTATTTTGTATATAACTAACATTTATGACATGACACCAAACCATTCATGCGTTATCACAACTACTATGTAACTTTTTAAGATCTTTTGGATTAATAAAAAAATAATTATACAGACAGTGTCCAATTGTCCATAGTTTAAATTAAAATACACAATTACACACAATTAAAATCAAAAACATCAGTCAAAAACGAATTAAAAATTATAGTCAAATTAAAAATAAAAATAAAATATTAAATGAAAATTATTTTTTATTAAAACTCAAATATAGTTTAAATAATGACCCCCACTACTCAGTAGAAGACCGGGTATCGCGTAATCAAGTATAATTGAGGAATTTATTATTCTACTATTTCTGCTTGATTATTTATTTATTTTCGAGAAGCGTGCCTTTTCTCTTTTAATAATAAAAAAAAATAACTTGAAAAAAAAAACAAATTTAACTAAAACTAAAAAGCAAAACAAATTTAACTTGAAAAAATCAAGTGGTTCCCGAGCCTCTGAGCGGGAATCGAACCCGTTCCTCTTGGAATATACCCAATTGAAAAGCAATATTCTTAGCGGTCGGTAATAGAAACAGAAAAAACGTTAATAGAAACACACCTCGTCTATAGGTCGGTAATAGAAACAACTGCTTTTTCAGATTAAATTGCTCTTTATTAATTATTGTTTGATCGAATACTCATTATTACTCCTTGAATTCAAAGATTACTTCATCATTGTTATAAATAAATTAAAGTGTCTTTTCTATCACCACGTCTTATATCTAATTTTCTAACGTTTATCCGAAGTCAGCTTAAACTGGCGGTAATAGGCGCATTTACGTTATACCGCTTAGTTTAAAAGTCATTACGTTTTCTTTACATTAAGTAATTGGAAAAAAAAAAATTCTATAAAAAATTTAAAAAAAATCTAAAAAAAAATTTGACCTCTTTTTTGTCGATAAAAATAGGTCTAGTTTCATCTATTTTCACATGTACACTTTAACGTGACTCACACTGTATAGCTACTTATAATAAATCTGTAGAGAGGTCAATTCTGTACATGAAATATATTTTCAAAATAACTACCAGGGGGTGATTAGTGATCGATACTGATGCCAAAAATGCAATCAGTAAAATTTTTGTCTGTCTGTCTGTCTGTCTGTATGTTCCTTATAGAAACAAAAACTACTCGACGGATTTTAACGAAACTTGGTACAATTATTCTTCATACTCCTGGGCAGGTTATAGGATACTTAGGAATTCCCACGGGACCGGGAATTAGCGGGAAAATCTTTTTGTATGAAAAATCTAAACTGCTTAAGTTAGACGCTTGAAATTTGGCATGCAGGTACCTTAGTAAACTTTAAGCTTAGTTACAACAGGATATTGCAAAATTCCCACGGGAACGGGAGTTAGCGGGAAAAAACATTTGTATGAAAAAATCTAAACCGCGTAAGATAGACGCTTGAAATTTGGCATGCAGGTACCTTAGTAAACTTAAAGCTTAGTTACAACAGGATATTGCAAAATTCCCACGGGAACGGGAGTTTGCGGGAAAAAACATTTGTATGAAAAAATCTTAACCGTGTAAGATAGATGAAGGGGGTAAAACGGGATCCACGCGTACGAAGTCGCGGGCGGCCGCTAGTAAAAAATACTATATGGAATTTTATGCAACATTTTGATTTTAACAATAATAAAGCTAAAAGGATAAAAATAGCACATAACAACAGTCTTGGCTAACTAATAATCAGGAAGGCCAAAAAATACCCCTTAATTTTTCACTAATATGAAATAACTAAATAAGCTACTAACAGGTACTAGACTAATGGTTATGAAGAATTGCAGTTTAACTCGTCGTAATAAAAGAGCAGAAATCGATCATTTAGTGAGTCCTATTCCCATACAAATAAAGTTAGAATTTCAGCATCTATCCGATTGCATTGCCGACGCATCAATAATGCATCGCTGTTATGTTCCTATTCGTACGCAGATTTATGACGATGTACATCAGACTATACATTTTCGTTGGAAAGTCGCCCTTATCGCAACTACGTAAGATACCACAGTGTTTACGTTGACGTGCTGTCGACTGTACACTTTAACAAAAACCGCGCTCATGTGTAAGGTCTTATTTGATGAAGCCGCTTTGAAGTCCTGTAGGGTTGACGCAACCAGTTTTACTAACTTGTTTGTGTTCGCAGAATACAATGTCTTGCCAGCTGCGGTTGCAGGTTCGAGTCTCACTGGGGGCAAAAAATTGTGTGATACAAATAGCCCCTTCAGCTAAGCAAATAATAGGTAATGAAAAATGGGTGGGTGGGACCCTCGAAACGGCAGTCCAAATCCAAAGATATTTTCTTCTAGACACCGAACTGGCACATCACGCTAAATAACATGCCATCTTAAATAGTCGTACTAGTGCTTGGTGCCATTTTGGCCATGCCAAATCTGGTCTGTACAACAGCAGGCTATGTTTATTCGACACTTAGGTAATCTGAAGTTTTCAATGCTTCCACCCGTCACACTGAAAATGAAATGCCAGTATAGCCCCCAAATTATGGTCCGGCTATTGAAGCGTGCTCGCTCATCATCAAGTAGGTACATATAAACTTTTTATATAATTCATAGTGATAACGTGAGTTGAAGATGAGCACGCTCAAATCATCAAACCGGGCCTATGTATCTCTCTCATTCCTAGTTGGTACCTACATATTTCTAGTAATAAAACAATCGCAGTTCAAACGTTTCAACCCTGCCAAAGCGTTTTCATATGGTCGGTCAAAAGCGGCGCGTGCCCACATTAGCCGGTCAATTGATCGGCGCAACGCGAGCTGCGCCCGCGCCGACACCGCTAATGTGGAGGTGAGGGATTACTAATGTTTGGCCAAAAAACGTTTCCCAAATTATCACATCGCAAACAACGTTTCGCAAATTTTCATTTGGCAAATTCTCATTTGGCAAAACAACTTATTGCAAACTTTTAATTCGCAAATGTCTTTTTTGGCATATTATTGTTTAGCAAATTATTGTTTGGCAAAGTATGTTTTGCCAAATGTTTCATTTGGCAAAAATATTTCACGATAAACTATTTACAAAACAATTTGATTGGTGCATAGAATGGAATACAAATTAACTTGTGGTTATTATTTTGTTTAGTGGGTAGTTAATATACAATTTTTTCTAAATAAATTTTCATATTTCATTCTTTTTATCGAAATTTCCAAATGATTCATTAACAATAGAGATGATTCTAGCGCTCGGCGGCCGCTGCCGCGGCACGCTTCGCTCGCCTTCGCGCATTAAGGGTCACTGTTCTAACCTAACCTAACCTACTATTTTCTACAATACCTACTTTTTGCAACCATACTATTTTCTGCAATCTCTCTGTTTTACATAAAATTATTGTGAAAACCATGACCATGTGCCTTATGCTTTGATTTGTGGGTAACGGTGGGTACTCGTAAGTATGTGAAGTGTCAATTTGACCAAGCAAATTATTTGGGATATAATATTTGGCAAAATAAAACATTTGCTATATAAACATTTGCCAAGTAAAATTTGGCCAAATGTTAATTTGACCAAATGAATTTGTTGCGAAAAGTACAGTTGCTAAAAGTTTATTTGGGAAATGAAACTTTGGCGATAAGTTGTTTGCGAAGTGAAATTTGGCGAAAAGTAATTTGGCCAAACGGAAGGATACCGGAGGTGAGACGATGTTGGAGGATTAACGCCTTTTGGTCTAGTCATGATTTATGCAAATTATCCGTAAGAAGATTTGCTGAGGGCCACAGTTATTTATTGCATCCATAATGTTACAAAGGTGCTTATGTTACTATTTTAGATACAATTATTATGGAGTGAGTTATGGACCCTGTATGTCGGGTACAGCATTTTAGGAGAAGGGTCGAACTTGAAGACTCTTGAAAGTTATCTTTAATGGAGATCCTAAAGAAGAAGTGTTCAGAAAAAAATTATGAAGTGATATCAAATGCATAATCAAATCGATAGGTACTGTACCTACCTACCTATTCTCGTTAGCCTTTTTGGCCACCGTGTAGGTAAGTAAGATGTTTAAAGAAAATATTGACGGGTCAAATGAAAGGTTTTTTTACAAAGAAAACCTCTAAAAAGGAACCTAATTTTGAATTAAAAAAAATTTTTTAGACCTATTATTGAATTTTGAGTTTAGTTTAAATCCTATGTTTTTTTCCTGGGTCTCTCAAACTTATCTTTTATTACTATAGTTTTTCTCATCCAGATTGATCCATTGTTGATTTTGGGCTCCATCTTTGAATTTGTTTTACTTTTGATTTGATGATCGAATCACCGATTTTCATAAACAGTAAATTTAGGGGTAACCTTCTTCGTTTTAATTTGTACAAGACCCTTTTTGGGGGTGGTGGAGAGAACCTTAAGTTTTTTCAGAAAAATAAAGGTAGATAACAATCTGTCACAATATCTTAACTATACTTTAAGTAACTAGCTATCTAACTTTACTGTTGTCTACACCATCATAACATAACCCACTTATCTTCAAACTAGGTTAACCACAGAGCTTCCTCTGTTAATGTGGTTAATGCGACCTGCTAATTTTCGCTAATCAGTGTTACCAGCTTCTTGCGTTAAACAGAACTACATAATCTACGATTAAACCTACTTTCTGGTTACCAATAAAATTAGTAAAAATCACGTTAATGGATTTGTTAATGTTTCTATAATAAAAAGTGATAATACATTCGTTTTCGTAAAGATTTAGGTAATTCGAGCCAAAATAGTAGGAGTGTGTTGTGTCACTGTGTGCCTATATGGCACAAAAATATTTTATAACAAAAACCTGAAGTAATGTAATAATAATATAATAATATGTAATGTATATGTCACCGTAACATTGTGAATTCCGTCAGATTATAATCTGACGTAGTTAGATTACAATCTAACCTACCTAACCTAACCTACTGTTAGTTTACAATCTTACGCGTTATATTATAAACTGACGGAGTTCTCAATTTCGCGTTGACATATACATTATTATTTCTTTGTATTGTAATTATTGTAAATGAGAGAATCTGTGAGTGAAGAGGACGCCTAGATGTTTGTTACTTTTTCACGCAAGAACTACTGAACACTGGACGAAACCACGGGAAAAAGCTCGTAAGCTTAGTAACAACCCCTGCTAAATTCTCCCGCAGAAAGACCAATTTATTATGCCACCACTTTTAGTGGAAAATTAATTACACTGGCAACACTAGCGCTAATGTGGTTAAGTTTGCACTTTTGCTGCGCATTTAGCGTGAACTTAGCGCGCGTTGCCAGCCCTCGCGAAGCGCGTGTTGCGCGTGCGAGATTCGAGCGCGACGTTGCCGCTCTGCCCGACACCGGTGTCGCGCTCTCTGCCGCCTCGCCCCTCAGTCTCGCTAGAGCGACCTCGAGAGCGCACCGATTCATTAACGCTCTGTGACGCAACGCGACACACGAATCTCACAATGGACTCGAATTCAAACTCGTCGGAGATGTGTTGGCCGAAATTAGAACTAGATATGGAGACAGAAAGAGAGAAACGTGACAAGATTACTTGGAACTCCGAAAACACCATACGATTGATTGAGGTTCTGGAAAAGGATTGCCGCGAGCTGTGGGATGTGAGACACCCGCTAAACAGGGACAGAATATCGAGACAATCGAAGCACGAGTATTTGGCTTGTATGTTTGGGACTACAGCTGAAGAAATAAGCAGGAAAATTCATAATTTGAGGACGCAGTTGAACAATGAGTTGAGAAAAATAAAGCGTCGTCAGTCGTCAGGGTGCCCGGAGGGGGGCGCGGGGGGAAGCGGCTGGGAGTATTTTGATGCCCTCTCTTTCCTCGTCAAGGAGCCGATCGCGATGGAAGACAACATCGAAGGAGTCAATTTAGCGGTTTGTTTTCAATTCATCAGTTATTGTTTTTGAGTAAACCGTTGGTACAACTTTGACTTGAAAGTCCTTTAACTTGGAGCGTATTTCTTGCTGGTATTATTGGCATTAACTTGAAGCGCTTTTTTAAGGTTATTTTATAACCGCGTCGTAGGTTGAGCGAGCGTTAAACTACCTGCGTTCTTTCAAATTATTTTTAACATCATTTATTTTGGTTGTTTATTTTTGCGTATTTTTGGTTGTTTATTAATCCAAGTAAGTATCCTTACCTACGGATTTACATAATTAATTTACACTTACACAGTTTAAGTTTTACAAAGACGAAACTATCTACCTAAATCTTTTAGAAGTTATCCCAATGTTATTATTCAAACCATTAATGAACAAGCATGAGTATTTTTTAAGGAACGAACCAACTTACGATTCCCTTTTTTGCACATTTTAACGAGCATTTTTTACAGCTCGCCGAATTCCAAGCTGATGAAGAAGAAGAATTTGGGATTGCTGCTCGAGCAGCGGCCATGGAGTCTGGCAGCCCCCCCGCCAGGCCTCGTGGTAGGCTGCGCGTGGCGGCGTCTGCGCCCCCTCCGTTGCCCCCAAGTGCCCACCCGCTAATGACGTGGCCCGAAGAAGCCGTGCCCAGGCTGAGACCAGGCATCAGCTCTGACGAGTGTCAGGTATGTTGTTGGTTACCTTTATAGCAGATTGACACATTTTTCAGCAGATTGACTCTTGGAGGCTTGGGATTGGGACTAATCAGGACTGAGAAACCTTACTGAGTAACAATAAAACGCTAACTTCTAGTACTAACTTACCTAATCGTAAAAGGAAAGTGAATATGAGGAATCGAGGTAGTTTCTCTAAATCTGTTTTTGTTTCTGTACACTAACCAACACAAACTCCTCAGTATAATAGAATATTATTATCGTCACTGTATCCAACTAAATGAAATAAGAAATAACGCAGTTTCGCAAATAAATGATTTCTTTGCTAAAACAAAAATTGGCGGCCGCTTGGGACCGTATTTAGAATTTTCCAATACTTTCTAAGTCTCGCTCATAATATAAAAGTGTCGCACAAATATTCCGATATCATTTTTATAGAAAAAGCTGTAAGTTTGATATACGTAAGTCACGGCGCAATAACGTAATAACATCGCACGGCAATAATGCGAGTACACTTAAGCCTTTGTGACAGAGTCACCATTAGTGTCACAAGAACACGATGTTACTTTTCTTTACATTTTGAGAAGCTTAAAGGCATCCCGAAGGTACCCCTATAACATTTTGTGACAGCTTATCAACACTAAAAAATAATTCCCAAAATGCGTAGCGTTGGCATTTGAAGCTCTAAAAAGTCGTAGTGTTGAATTTTGAACTTCTATTCTTTTCGTATACTTAGATATTCGGCGACTTCGTAGCCTCGGAACTGCGCACCCTGCGATCTGACGAGTCTCGGAAGAAGCTCAAGCGCATGATTCAGAAGGCGATCCTGCAAGTTGGAGAGGAGGAAGACGTCAACATCATCTCCGGATAGCGGCGTCGAAGTCTCTCGGCCAACTCCTCGGAGTAAGGTTGAGGGGCTTTTCCTTCTAAGAATCACGCGCATTCTCACATTGTAGACTGTAACTACTTATAAGATCCTCACGGTATTCTCGAAATCTGTAATTTAGACTTTAGTTAGAGTTTAGACTATCTTAATCTTACTACTTAAATATTTCGTAAGTCTTTTGCTCCACACGGTATTCTTGAAATGTGGATTTTAGAGTTTTAGACTAACATAGCCTTACTACTTAAGTATATTTCCCAAACTCTCGCGAAAAAAGGTAACAGCGTTGTCTATGTATCGGCAGTTGAAGATAAGACAGTTGCTCTGTGGTTGCGGATTATAGGGAAACTCGATCCTCTTTAGACCAGATTATCACCGTCCATCAGGTGAGTGAGTGGTGTAGGTCAAGAATTTCCCCGTTGTGGATAACAAAAACAGACTTCATATTTTATTAAATTGTGAATTCGCTCAAATTTAATCTACTCGTAGTTTATGCATAGAATTTTATATTGTGTGAGTCTCAATATAATTGAATTCGTATCAAGTTTTCTAGACTTAAGGTCTAAGTTTTCTAGACTTAAGACTAGGTCGAATTCTAGATTTAAGAAAGCTGCGTGAGTGATTGTAAGTGATTTTATTAAAGGTATCGTTCAATTAAGTATTTTAACATTTTTAACCGCCTGAAATTATGTAATGCATCTTTGAAATAATTCGAATTCTACCGAATGCCGGTATTATTATAATGAATAATATAATGATTGACTTAATTAATAATAATAGCATTATCGTAATTTGATCAAATCTCTTTATTTTTATATTGTTTTCAAAATACTATAACGTAAGAATAGTAATACTATAGTGATAACGTGTGTATTACTTATTAATAATATTCAATGTATAGCATGTAATAATATTCAATCTCAATGTCTTTTATATTCTGTGATTGCTGTTCTAATACTACTTTCATAAATGTATATTATGAGTATTTTAAAATATCTTTTATGACTTGTAGTAGGTACACCTAAATATTAGTATCTTTTTAAAAATGTGATTATTTTTAAATTTTCTATCTTTATAAAGACGTAAACATAGATAAATTAACCCTTTCTGAAACATTATCGTAGTAGCTACATACAGACGAATTCTGTTGCAAAATCGAATCTATTACAATAACTATAAGAGCCGTATGTTACCTTGATGTACCGTCGTCCGTATGTAGGATTTTCTGATAAATAAGTGTCTATATTTGAAAATATATCTAATTCAATGAATCTGATGTATTATTTTCCTCAATGTTTGTAAGACATCTCCTCAACTCCTAAAATCACCTTCAACTAACTAAAGGTTTTGAATTAAACTAAAGTTTTGGTCTGTGAAACTTCTAAATTCAACAAACGTAGGCGGGAATCTCTTTAGAATAGTAACGGGTATATTAATTCATTTTGGTTTCATAGGCAATCACAACTATTATATCTGTTTCATCAGGACATATTACATGAGCCTTAATTCGATGGGTAAGTATAGTAGTAGAGTGAAGAAAGAGTAGAAAGTAGAAGTGGCTGAAAAACCGCGTGCGTTGAAAAAAAAAGTTAGTGTCTTATTTCCTGTAAAAACTAACTACCAAGAATTTATGCCCATTGAGGTTTAGGAGTACTACTTAGTTGAATTTTTATAGCAGAGCAGAGGTCTTAGTAAGGTATAAAAATACAGATGACATTGCTTATTAAGTAACTTAATATAGATCAAGGTAATTGACATTCATTATAATAATATGAAATTGAAATGAGGTATTGCTGAAATTTTCCAATAAACAGATCAAAAGGGCTCCTATTTATAAGCTTCGCTGAATTTCAATAACCCATTGTAAGGCTTCGTCTACATACTTTAATAAATGATTACTTGAGAAGGTCAAGGGCAAATACTTGATAGAGAATTTGATTCCAAAGTCGAACCGCAATACCTTATCGATTACAGCTTTCTTTCTTTATTGTAAACTTTCCAGACAGATTATTATTAGAGCCTCTATAAAATTATAAGTTACGAGTAGTTCATTGTTACAGATTAATTATTAGATATTATTATTAATAATAAATTTAACTAGCTCTAATTACGGTTAACGGAGTACTGCCGCTTTAGTATTTTTAATTTTATCCTTTTATTGTAAACAAAGAAGCTCAAAGTTGCACAGCGTGCTATGGAAAGGGCTATATGCTCGGTGCTGGATGCAAGCCGCTACCAACCGTGGGATGTGGAAGTCATTGGGGGAAGCCTATGTTCAGCAGTGGACGTCCTGTGGCTGAAAATTAAATGATGATTGTAAACATAAACCGTGTAACCATACTCAGAGCATATGGTAATTATTTACTTAATCTCATCTCATATTGCTCATTTACTCTTATAACAAAATATGTTCATGTAAGTGTATAACTAGATTACCAGAACCTTCAGTGAGTACGTGCTTACCTACATAATAGAAAGCCTTCGAGCCTCGTGCAAAAAATAATAGCGCAGCCTCAACACCGTGTATTGATATATCCGTATCAAATATCTTTAATGAGTAACTCGTGTCTGCGTAGTGTAATTCAACACAACCCTTATCGATTACTACAGAAAGGTTCACGTTAAAGACTTCTATTGGAATTAGACAGGCTATTTTGATGTGCTTGTTGGTCACCAAGCCTTTTCAATTATCGAAAGAAGCAGACGAATTTGTTGATCGTAGAATTTTGAGATGTTTTCCTTAAATAAGTGCTTTTCTAGCCAAAATCTGTCCAATCCCTATATTTTGATTTTCGCTTGGCCTGGTGGTTCTCACGTATCGCACTACTTTACCTGCTGTCGCGGATTCATCAAAGACGACCGTATTTTAGTGTTTATTAAGGGTGTTTTCTTATCATCATCATTATTAAAATTTCATCCACATAGCCACCATTCCTGATTTTAGGCCTCCTCAATTACTTGTTGATTTCCAAATTGGCCGGCGCATCTAGCGCCTTACTGCAACCTTTACGATGTCCTCTATATACCTACGCTACGCTTACTGGTATGTGGCCTCCGTTCCAGTACCTACCTTCTTATTCAGAAGTTTCTGGAATGTGTCATGTCATGTCATAGTACAAGCGTAGCGTTCCTTTGAAAGGGAAAATATGCAATTTCCCAGGCTATTTTATTAATTCATTACGATCCAACAACCGCAGCCCTCTGCCCTCAGTGACAGTGAGTGAGAGACCTCACGGCATCGCGGCACGTGCCGCCCTGATAGTATCGGCCCTCCCACCCACAGTGCTAGGTACAGTCAACAGCGCGTCAAACTATCATTTCTGTTGCAAAATAGCACTTCTTGAATGGACATAAGATACCAGTGCTTACTTAGCTTGATGTGATGTCGTCTGTACATGGCTTTCATTCACACATACATTTAGGGCTGATAAAAATGATAGGACCAATTAGCATGAAGCATTATCGTTGAGGTTATTTAGCCGTAAAACACAAACTTACATGGTGAGAAATTTTCATATGCTTTTAATTTGAGACTGAGAGATTTATTAACTGCAAATTGCCTAGGTTCTAGTTAACTGCGATATATGGCAATGTTATGGTGCTTGGTTCTAGGTTCTACTTTAAAGTAGGTTACTCAGTTTAGCTTATTCCACTGATCCCCGTTGACTACTTCACTAATAAAGGCATTGTGAATAAAGGTAACAATATGTAAACATCACTTACCTCTAGGTGCTCTAGCTTTGCAGTTTGAGTGAGAAAAGTAAAATAATAAACACAGACGATGATTCGATCATATTAATCTATAGAAATCAGCTTCATGTAACTTCAAACTAAACATGACAAAATTATGTTCAACAATGTCGCTCAAATATTTTCCCAAATCCTCAACAAACTTTAACGCTAAATCTTGAGCAACAGATTTTCTCCCAGTCAACTCGGACAAAAAGCACACACCGAGTTTTACTTTATGGCCGTATTTGCCAGTACCACGAGATCTCACATCCCTTTCTCTCCACAGGTATTTTGTTACGGGTGTCTCGCTCGCACGGGCGTCGACCCGAGTATAGCCATTAGTACGCGCCACGAGGGTATAGTCATGCACAGCGGCTTAACGTTTTTAGGTCGATTTTTGTTATTAAAATGCAAAGATTTGATACGTACGGCCACGTTGAAAATGTCAAGCTTGGCATGGACGAGACTGTACTTGTACTTAGCATCATGCACTTTACGAGATATTGCATGTGTTTTCATTTTATAATCACTAAAGAGAAGTTTTAGATGGATGGCGTTTATATTGAACATTCTTTTGTTGATTTCTAGTAAATATTGTTCAGTATTTAATAATTTATACTTATATTTCTTTCAATTCACGAAGGCTAGTCGGCTTTACACCTATTTCAACTAATCTTGGCGCGCTACGAGTATGGTTAGCATAAAAAATAAAGAGACAATGTTTGACTTGATTTACTCGTTTAATTTTAACAAAGTAAATACATATTATATTATGTACTACTAATTTATTACAAATCAATAAAATAAGTACCTATAATATAGACGTGTTTTTGACCGTTTGACCAGAAATACTTAAGATTCACATAACTCTAACTTGCACTCACATAAGTCTTCTACTCCGTATTCGTTCTCACTATCACTGTCACTTTGAAAATCTTCGATATCACTGTCACCTGATTGGTAGGCTAAATTAGTATCAAACTCAAAATCATAATATTTCATATATTCTTTTTCAATTTTTTCCACATGTTTGCAAGCGTTATGCCAGGCAATGTTGGCATCGATGCTCTCCAAACCTTTAAGTATTGATATTTTGACTTCAGCCAGGTTTTGTCCGACATCGTTCCAATCAATCCGAGTTTTTAATATATCCCAGATGTTTTCGATCGCGTTCAGCTCGGGATGATTTGGTGGCAGCCGTAATATTTCGAAGCCTTTACTTTTTACTATTTCGTCGATGTGATATGTCACAAAACGCTTTTTATTTTCTTTGATTAAATCGTACAGCTCTAACTTGTGAGACTGTTCATCGAAATAAATGTCGTTTTCTTTCAGCCACTTTTGCATATCGTCTTTGCTGTGATTTAACGTAGGTATTTTACTGCTTCGGGCGTTGTGATAAACAGCGTTATCCATCACAATTACTGAATTTTCTGGTAAATTCGGCAGAAGCATCTCATTCAGCCACTTAACGTAAGTATCAAAATTCATGTAGAAGTTAACATCTCCAGTTGTGGTTGCTGCTTTGTATACTGAAAAAGCACCTGAAATAAAACCACTACTGGTACCAGCATGTGCTACAATAAAACTTTTGTCCTTATTTAGTACGTATGTCTCATCTGTGTACACAATAGGACGGCCTTTGGAACGGCACTGCTGAATTGTTTTCAAAAATCTCAAACGCCATAATTGTATTTCGTGCCTTTCTTGTAACGATTTACGTGTGTTACCAATTTTATTCCATTTGTAACCCATTTTTTTGAGCAAAGAATATAAAGTACTCATACATCCGTCAAAACCAATCTTTTCCTTTAATACTGACTGTAGTTTTGCCAAAGTTGGTTTCTCATTGTGTTCAATATAAAATCTTTGGATTGTAGTTCGAATGATGTCGTAGTCCATACCACGGAAATCGAATTTGCTGTCTCTTTTGCGTCGTTTTTTCATGGGAGAACTGAACTTGGAGGAAGGCGATGGCAGCTCTTTTTCTTCTTTCAAGATCCTTGATATAGTTCGTTCAGAGGCTCCTGTTGCTTCAGCAGTGCGCTTAGTTATATTCGCCAAAGGACTTAAATCACATTTGTCACTGTTGTGCGTTTTCAGAAATTGGTACTCCTCCTGAAGAAAGTGATAGACTTTGGCGATAATTCCTCGTCCCTACAAACAACAGAAAAAACGATTTAAATAAACATAAGTAGCAAGTAAGTAGTAACCATAATTAATTATTTTTTTATCATCTAAAAACCTATTTTTTTTAAACTAAGATTTGCATTATAACAATTTTTATTGACTAAGGCTGAGATGCACCACGCGCTACCTAACTTTGACCGCAACTTTAACGATAACCGGTGTTTTTTTTATGGAGTTTGACCGATTTTTGACGTTTGTCAAAGCTAAAGTAAGATGGTGCAACCCAGCCTAAGTAGGTGTTTCAATAGAAAAAAATTAAATTATTTGTGAATTTTATAATCGAATTGATAATAACAATACTCAAGTAACTTACTTCGCTATTAAAAACTTTGCGCTTTGACATGCTGCCAGTACTGCGTGGTAATTATCGCCGCAAACACTACGAACACGTGTAGCCTGAGCGACAGTTCGCTCGCAACTGATCGATTTACCAGACACTCACACTATCGTTATGTGCATGTACACGTACAACACGTAAAGCCCGCTCGCCTTCGTGTGCCTTCGTCAGAACCAGACTACGATTACGAGTACACGTTATTCAACTCATCTTGGCGCACGGCGCTATGTGTGAGTTAAGTTACTCAGTGTGTGTTTGCTCAAACGACCATCGCCGCGTTTGAACACAATGCCATATTTACAAGCACACGCACACAGCTCCGAGCACCAAGATGAGTTGCAATATGAACAGTATATGTAACTTTTTAACCGACTTTTTGATCCCAGAATTTTAGGAACTAGGTTTCGGTTTGAAAAAATATTTTTTGTTTTCGGTAGCCCATCGAGACGAAGGTTACGAAACTATAAGCAGCAGAGCTTCAATAAAAGTTGATGGAAAACGGGAAAATTTTCAGGCGTTTCACCTACCTACGAACTTACGAAGTCACGGACAGCTAGTTTTTTTAAACAATATTTAGTTAATCGGCCAAAATATAACATTTCAGTCTCTTTTAAGTAAAAATGCTCTTTGAAAACCCTTACAGAAAAAAAAATTTTTACATTAATCTGAAATTGAGTTATTATAATGAGAAAAATAGCCATAATCTTTTCCTCCCCATTGTACTACGCCACTGTGCGTCAACTTTAGGCTACAATATTATGTACTTTTATCTCTGCTTCCTCTATATCTAAACCAATGTTGGTTATACAGTTTAATACTTGTGATCCACACCTACTATTAAACAATAAGCAATGACGAGAACTCATTGATAAACACAGCTGAAATTAATTTCATGACTATTAAAATTACTGACATTTATTATGCGAGCGTAAACAAAACAAATAATTTATTAATAATATCTATCGGAATGTATACAAAAGTGTCCTCCAAATTCCAATACACTAAACAACAAGGTTAAGGTCTCCCATGGCCTGATCGTGGTACCAGGCGCGCATAGAAACGAAGGAGTGTTGTGGAAGCGACGCACGCATTCGTAGGCGCGCCTTATCCGCGATGACAGATAGGCTAATAGTGCTGTCATCCCAAGTAACATTTTACTCCATTTAAGAGTTCACATTTAGTTCCAATGTGTACTTAAAGCATTAGTACAGTTCACTCGTGATGTATAAGCTGTATTATTGCAATTAATTACACCTATACCTGTCTAAGGGACTTATAGGAGTGTAGACTAGTGTAGAGTTATACTTTTATACGATTGTTGGTGTTATAATACTCTAACAACTATCCTTTAGTCAGCCATCTGACTAAGAGCATTATAGGAGGGTAGAGATACGGCAACCGCTGTTTAACGGCCTACTTGTACGATGTTATAGAGCTAGCATTTTAATAGAACACACGTGGTCATTTATAAAGCCCAAGGCTGTTATGTTTACTTGTTTTAGACTGTTATACAGCTAGTAGCTGTAGTAGGACTTGTTTGTGATAATTAAAATAACCTTTTTTTACTATCTGTACAAAAGTGTTTCAATGGTTCGCATGTACACTGTAGGCTGTTAAAAGGACTATATGTGTTGTCCATTAACATCAATAGCAGTTTATTTGTCCACAAGTACTACTCTTATTTGCTTTAAGCTGAACACGAATGTGAATGTGATATTCTATTACACATTTCCCCAAGCCTGTTTTTAGTTGTTCATGGTGGTTCTGTACATGATGCAGAGGAAAATATTATGCTTGAACCTGAAATTTCCCTTCAAAATATACCAGATATCAGAGTGTGATGATTGCAGTTCTTGTGATAGTGAATACCATTTTGATTTGGACAATTATTTAACCTTTCGCAAAAAAAAATAAGAACATGGGCTATTGAAAATCGTATTCCTCATTCCGCTTTGAATAAATTGTCAAGCATAATAAACGAATTTAAACCGGGAACACTACCGTCTGATGCTTTAGGTATTCATACTTGACTATTAGTACCTGGGCTAGGCGATTTAACGGACATTAATAATTTTTATTGCGGATCTCTAAAATTTCAGTATTTGAAAGAATTAAAGATACCTACACAATTGACCTGAACTAGGTACATCTTAAAGCTGTACATAAGTTCACATTAGAATAAATTTATAGACATTAGCGCTGTAGTGGTACAAATGTGGAACTTCATATAGATAACAGCATTCTAACAGAACACATGTGAACCTAATATACGCTCACCGCATTAAATTGGAGTTATAACAGTTCACATAGCCGTATTTCATTTCCACCATTTTGTTCTACATAACCTAAAATATTTACCAAATAAATCTCCAAAATTAATGCAGATTTATCACAAAATTCGCAGATAGAGCGATTGAGTTTTGGTTTCATGTTATAATTAATTACCGTAATATAATTATAATGCCAATCCAATATCAAAAACTGAAAATTGTTGATTTCCTCTCAGCCAGTTTTAAATATTTTAAAATGAATATCGCGTTTTTACAGAGGCGCGTAAATATTTTAGCTGTAAATATGTATACATTTCACGATAAAGTTGCATTCCCAATGGCATTAACATTATTAAGTATTTAAAACCCGTGTTATTATTTGCATAAATGATTTTCCGCCCGAGTTGTTTCCCTCTTGGCACTCACGTACAAATACCAAACTAATATTAAAATGTGGAAATAATTTAAGACACACGTGAACTTTAGGTAGCATTGGAGTACTTTTGTCGGACTTTATAACTTTGAAAGCTGTGCATTTAGCCACTTGTTACTCTTTATTGTCCTCACGTACGTTGTATGGTTCACACTGCGTCCCATATAGTGCCGTAAGTCAGCCTTAAGTACGATGTTACTACTTAAACTGCTATTATAATGCTATTATACTGCTAATGTACAGCCATAGTGAACTTAAAGCTGTCTAATTTGTGCCCAAACTGGTTCTATAAAAGCATTATAGCAAGCTATACAGCTCGTATACAGCTGACATACACAGCTTGTGGAGTACATGTGAACGACTATTGAACTCTTAAATGGAGTAAAATGTTACTTGGGATTGCACTATAAATATACGTGTCGACACGGTAGCGAGATAATGTACTAGTGATAGGACAAGAGAATAGACACGTTCTCATGTGAAGTACACAGGAAAAGTTGTTTTATGTAGTTGGTTAGGTACGAGTGGAAAGAAGAACGGTCATCTGTGACCCAGGCCCGACAGAAACGAGACATACCTCAGTTTTTTTGTCATGTGTTAATTAGTTAAATTATATATTTTTTATATTCGAAATCTATGTATAACACCAAAATATTACCCTTTGTTTTCGTTCAGGCGTTATACAAAAACTAATACAAAATGCTGCCGCACAATTTATAAACGCAGTAAGTACCACTTACTGCATTTATGATTGTTTTGAATATTCTGAATCCTGACATCGCGATCTATAAGAATCAAAGACCCGTTTTTTTCTATCTATCTTAGAACGGAAGATACATGTTATCATAAACGCAGTAAAGAGCAGATTGTCGGTTTCTTCACATAGTATGTTAGCAGTAAGAGCACATAATAACTTAATATTACGTGAATACTCGCGCTTACTTAATTTGCTACACAGTAATAGTGCAGTATGTGCCAATTACATCATTCTTATTATGTTTCTACAATTGTTAAGTTCACCTTGCACATAGTATATGTGCAGTAATTCCACTTAAACACACACTGATATTATGTTTCCATAGGAAAAACAGATGACTTGTACTTAATATTAATGCAGTAATTACAATTATACTGCGTACATACTAAGGATTGTCAGAGTGCTGCCTAGGTGTTAACATGTTATGAACGCAGTGGCTGACTCTTACGTTATTGGAAGAAGTTGAAAACCTGTCCAAATGACAAATCTAGCCGAAGACCCAAGAGCTAGATTGACCCGACACTATACCGAAGATATCCCGGACGTGTCTGTACGAGATTAGAATGGCTCTCAAACAGCTGAAAATCAACAAGGCACCGGGCGATGATGGAATCACGGCTGAGCTTCTGAAATCAGGCGGAACGCCGGTACTAAAGGCTCTTTAGAAGCTATTCGATTCCGTCATCCTTGAGGGAAAAACGCCTACGGCATGGCACAGAAGTGTGGTGATACTCTTCTTCAAAAAAGGCAACAAAACCTTGTTGAAGAATTTATTTTATACCCATCTCACTTCTGATTCTGTTTTTGAGAGTCATCATGAATGGTTTCACGCGACATCTAGCCTCCCAAACAAATCAGTTTCCAATAAGGCTTTAGTATGATAGACCACATACTTATCTATGGCAGAAAACTGAGGAGAATAATCAGCAACTTTGTCTGGCATTTGTGGTCTATGAGAAAGACTTCTCTCTTCAAGCTACAGTCTCTCCAACGGTGCCAAATTTACTATAGATATAATCGTTGAAGGGCTTGTACGAATAGGCCACAATGTCAGTCCGTCTCCGGGATCAGGACTTCAGTTGCAGCGAGGGGTCAGACAGGGAGATGTCATATTTTTAAAACTGTTCACTACCACTCTGGAAGATGTTTTCAAGCTTCTGGACTGGAGCGGATTGGGCATAAATATCATCAGCGAGTACATCACCCATCTTTGATTCGCGGACGATATCGTAGTCATGGCTGAGAACGTGGAGGATCTAAGCTCAATCCTCGATTGCCTCAATAGAGCCTCTCAACAAATGGGTCTTTAATGGACAAGACAAAAATCATGTCAAATGCCGTGCTGTACCCACTCCTCTGAAGGTTGGAGACACTATAAGTTGTCTGATGGCCGCTGGGGCAGGAAAGTTCTTGTGTGGCGACCATGAGCTGGAAGACGCAGCTTGGGCAAGCCTCACACTAGGTGGACCGATGGTCTGGTGAAGGTCGCGTCAGGTGCCTGTATGCGAGCGGCACAGGACCGGTCTTTGTGGAAATCCTTGGGGGAGGCCGTTGTCCAGCAGTGGACGTCTTTCGGCTGAAACGAACGACCGAGTCTTTATTTTATTAGATTGGTATATTTAAGATCTAAAAGTGGGTGCCATATCTTAATTTTTGATTGAATAACAAGCGATCTCAGCAATTATTTTGTAATACTTGTTTCATTTACCCCTTGGTTATTTGGGAAAGTTCAACATGAAAGCGTTATTGGCTTATGATAAGCGCAGTATAATTGTATTATTACTGCGCATTTAAAGTTTTGATAAATTATTTTGATTCACACTCCCATTCATAAATGCAGTAAGTTGTAAAGATACGGCGCACATATTACGTTGTAAGAACTAAAATTTAAATCAATCATTTAACACATGTACCGTAAGTAACGAAAACTACTGATAAACGCAGTAAGGAACAATCATACTGCATTCATGGGTAGTAAGTATCGAACGAAAACTTAGTTAATCCATAACATGAACAGTTTTTTAATAATTTTAAATACAAAATATTAATTAAAATACAAAAACCTCATATCAAAATAAACTTTGAGTTTAGCTCTATAAGCCCATATATTTTTTTTTACAAATATTTGCGTAACTAATTGTAGACACCCCAAAATAAAATTTCAACTTTGATCGCGTTTTTCTCGAAACTGTTCACGTGTTACTTACTGCGTTTATAAATTGTGCGGCAGAATGCCTATTTATCACCAAAATTGGTAAATGTATGTACCTACCTAAATGTCTATTACAGCTGCTATGGAATGTATCTAGGTGACCTGGAGATACAGCCGGATTATACAGGGTGGAAACGAGAAGTTACAAAATCCAAAAATTCAATATTACCAGCTTCCATAATCTGTAACCTATTATTGGTACCATTTGAAAGAGCTCGTGAAGCACTTTCAGAATCAGTAACTAGTTTTTCGATATCTTGTATAGTTTAGAAATAATCGAGTGAGACCACTTATCGTTCCATATGTATAACCAACCTGTATATTCCGGCTGTATCTCCAGGTCACCTAGATACATTCCATAGCAGCTGTAATAGACATTTAGGTACATACATTTACCAATTTTGGCGATAAATAGGCATTTTGTATTAGGTTTTGTATAACGCCTGAACAAAAACAAAGGGTAATATTTTGGTGTTATACATTGATTTCGAATATAAAAAATATATAACTTAACTAATTAAGACATGACAAAAAAACTGAGGTATGTCTCGTTTCTGTCGGGTCTGGGTTTTTTTTGTATGAGGCGTGACCGTTCTTCTTTTAGCGTGGATTGTACGTTGTGCTGTCGTTTGATTTAATCAAGAAAAACTTAATTCTACCTACGTCCAGCTATACAGGGTGTTAGGTAAATGGGTATATGAGTCGACACTAGCCCATGTTAACATAGGCATATAAATGGTATGGTGAAGTCAGAAATTTGATATTATCATTTTAATTTTTTTAATTTTTATACAAAATAAATTTTATGAAATCCGATTTGTATGAAAAATAAAATAATTAAAATGAAGATATCAATTTTCTGACTTCACCATACCATTTATATGACCATGTTAACATGGGCTAGTGACGGCTCATATACCCATTTACCTGTATAACATTTTCCTAAATTCAAATCCGGATTTTTTTCTACAATATAAATATAAATAAATAAATATAAATATAAATAAATATCCTTGGACATTTTACACTACGCTTCTAGTCCCAAACTAAGCAAAGCTTGTACTATGGGTACTAGACAACGGATATAAACATACTTAAATACTTTTTTTTTGTAAATACATACATATTATTACATAGTAACACCCAGACCCGTCACAGAAATTAAAATTCATAATTTCAATTTCTGCCCGGCCGGGAATCGAACCCGGGACCTCTCGGCATAGTAGTCCGTTTCCGAACCACTACACCAAACGGCCGACATATATAGGTAGTAGGTAAATATATTAATTAGATCATGAAACTGAATTTCAGGACAGATTAAAATGTAACACCGTAAAAACTTTGTCCCTTTTTATTACAGTGAATGCAAAAGTTTAGACAAGAGTTAAAAAAATTATAAAAATCAGTAAAATAAGAATAATACCTTTAGTTTCAAAATAAAAAAACCGTCTTTTTTAATTATTATCTTAAAAATAAAAATAAAACAAGTCCAATACCACTATTCTAAGTACCGAGCTTTTCTATGAAATCCTTAGAATTTTAACTAGCGTTACGCAAAATAGAATGCCCGCAGAATAATCACACGGTGTTTCGAGTAAACTCTGCGATCAGATAGCCATGGTAATAGCCATTGTTGCCGTAAATATGCAGCGCGCTGTATAAACTTGGAACAAAGATGGCTGCACGTATTGAAAACTAATACAGATTGAGTAAGGAGAGGAATACATTTGTCACTAACCCCTACTCTTCTCGCGGGTGTCGTAAGAGGCGACTTAGGGACTAGGCACACATTAAAAGAGAACTGGCAGCAGCGGTCTCTGATAAACATTAATTTTCCAAACTGCGATCTTGAACCCGCCTAGCCTGCCAAGCGTGGAGATTATGGCAAAACCCTCCACTAAAATGCAGGAGGCTCATAGTCCAGTAGTGGACTGGAAAGGGCTGTTGATGAGAGGGAAAGGAACTATGTTCAGCAGTGGACGTCCTATGAAATGATGAAGGAGAGTATCTTTAACGTATCTTGCTGGATAAAGACTTCTACAAGGATTTCAACAACGACCAAACCTGAGCGTCACGCTAGGGGAAACTAGGGGAAACGAAAGTCTTTGGTTGAAACGGAGGAGAAGATACTTAGGCTGGGTTGCACCATCTTACTTTCACTTTGACCTACGTCAAAAATCTGTCAAACTCCATACAAAAAATCACCGGTTATCGTTAAAGCTACGGTCAAAGTTAGGTGGTGCAACTCAGCCTTAGGCTATGTTATATGTAGTATGTATTTATTGGCAATCATAATTAGTAAAATTGGTTAAAGTTAATTTTCATTTCATTATAGACGCTGCTGGTACCTATAAGAAGTTGTCGAGATTTTCATTAGATTCATGATTTTGTAGTTGGTGTAATCTGATTTTTTTTTCAGTTGAACAATTCAGAACCTACATACTGTTTAATTTTTGTTTAACCTACACTTAATTTTTTAAAAAAGGTTGGTTTTTCATTCTTAAAAATGAACAAAGAATAGAATTTGTGAAAGAAAACACTTCTCCCTTAAATTAACGAGACGAAAATTCTTTGTTTGAAAAAATAATCACTTCGTTAATGGTTTTCTTTTGATGAGAAGAAATACCTTATTAAAAATATTGGCAGTAAGATTTCGGCAGCCTTATTACGCGTACTTTGTGGAATTTATTGAACAGTATTTGTTATAAGTATTTGACTTAGTTCCTGAGGTTTATACCTATTAAATGTGAAAAAAGTTCAATTGACATGCACATTTGTACAATCCGAGCAATGTAAACAATAGTGCCGACTTTGGTAAATATTTACCATGTCGCACATGGACGGTAATGAACGAACGGTAATGATAAACACGTGTGCATTGTGCACCAGGGTTAATGATGTTGATTCGAAACAGATTTGTAAGTCATGGGGGGAACCAAAGTTTAAACTTGGGACGTCTCTTGAAGGCATTGTTATAAAGTAGGTAAGTTTTGCAAGTTTACAAAGTCACAAAGTTTCAAGTTTGTGAAGATTCGCGCGGAATCAGGTTGAATGTTCTGTTCTTCTTTCTTCCTTATTCCCTGTAAGTAAATCGGCCATTTAAATGAGGTTTTCATTCATTACATACTAAAGGACCTGTAGGTACCACAAGTTTAAAAATTTCTTTATTCAGATTCTCTTCGATAATAAAAGCGGACTGAAAATCAGATTGATTAATTTTGTAGCAAAACTTTTTGGTAGGTATAAAGTTTTTTTAAACTCTACTTTTTAATGAAAACCTTTTTAAAGTCGTAATCTTACATTAAACCTTGCACACCAATGTAAGAAAAATAAAAATTATCGTTCAATTTTTATTAGGTACTTGTTCGTTTGAAAAATGTAGAAAAATTTAGCGCCAGTGAGTTTGTGGAATACGTCAGTTTACCTACATACTTTTTAATTACACGGTTCGTTTTATTGAAAAGAAGATTACAAATAGTTAACAAAATACTCGTGAAATAGATAGAAAATGTATTCTGACTCTAGTTTCTACAGCAATCGTGAATATTACACCGACTATTAACAAAGTTCTACTGCCGTGGAGAACTCAACTCAGTCCCGATCCCGACATTTTGTAGTTCTACCGCATGGAGAGCTCAGTCCCGCCATTTTGTGTAATCAACTTGATGTGGCTTTTGGAATAAAACAAAATTGCCGAACGTCTCAATATCCGGACCTCTGCCCTTGCATGATTTACGACCTCAACGACTCCTTTATGCCAATACCGACCCGGTCTCTTCTGTCGTACGCAATTATGTTTTAGGGTTACATCTTTGGAGGTAAAAGAACTTTATAGTCGCTTACGCCCGTATTCACATACATGACTGAGGTCTCACAGTGCGCGTGGACGCACAGGGTCACACACGAACCAATCACAGAGCTCTATTCAATATTGTTTGTGAATACGGCCGTAGTTATTTAACTTCTTTGTGATTCTTTTAGTCGTTATTTACTTAATTTTATAATCCCAGGAAAAAGCAGTATGAGGGAGGACAAAAGAGGAGGTTCATAGGTGCTGTATGAAATGCTTGGAAAAATTTGGAATGGCATTATTTTTTTGGCCACAACGGGGAAGACTTGCATTTTGATGGAAAGTGATAATCAGACAGAAGTTGGAAGCAAGTTTCATCTGAAAACATCTAGAAGGAGTCATTTTACGACTCGTATTTTGAAACCCCGTTCGGTTTATACTTATTTAGAGATAATCACGGGCTTCAATTCATACTTGAGCAAAGATATTATTTGAATAACCTCTCTAAAAATAAGACTGGAAGTTTTGACATACCTACTAGGTTAAAAAATGCATGGTGCATTTATGTGCTTGTGCTAAGGTTAGGCAGCAAAAGTGCTATAAAAGTCGTGTTTTTCTTGAATAACTTAATTATAGATCATCATACAGAACCAGGGTTTATTATTGGCGTTCGTGTTCTCCTGTATTTTATTTCCATTCATTCCGACGATACGGCAGGTTTTAATCGGCTCCCGAACCATTCGTTTTGTCCGGGACCCGTCAACCGAGACGGCTTGTGTAATGTTCCGGTCTTTTCCGTCTCCCTCGCTCTCGTACAAATACCGTATTCACATCTCGCTCCGAACACCGCATGGCTCTTTTGTGTGTTCGTAGGCGATTAGGGGACTTGGCACGTTCCTGAGAAAACGGCAGATGTTATAAGTTTGGCCCGTTGTTTGCTCTGGTGGCTACGGGACTTTGATAATGTTGACAATCGCGGCCTTATCGGACTTCCAAGGGCTTATTAACTCACCTTTTCAGATGATCCAGTAGAAAAAAATCACAAAGCACCGCTATAAGCCGGCCGTATATCTATCAACAACGAATTCTTTGTTACAACATAATTCTTAGACGCAAATTGCTCTGAAACAACAGGTAATTTATTACAATGTCATTGCAGATACATGGGCATTTAGTGACAGTAAACATATTAATCAAATTATTCTAAGTGGCCAATAAATAAACGTGAATGCGACGGTAATAAATTAACGCCTCCCATTGAGAATAATGGTACACCGCCCACACGGGGATCCCCTCTCTGTACAAATTTACTGGATTCCAAGAACTGCAGACCATGAAGTGACTAATCTTCTCGTTAAGTAGGTACCTATGGAGGTAGATTTAATTTGAGACCTTACAACGGACACTGAATTGCTTCATAAAATTAATAAAAGACAGCTGACAATAATCACAAAATTCAAACTTTTTTATTCGAACATCGAACAATGTTTTTTTTATCCTGGCCGCTTATACAATCAAAAAAGGTAACAACATAAAAAAGAAATTGGCGGCAATATTTTTTTACGTGCGCTCGGTTAAAAAAAAGAACGAACCAACTGCCAGTTCCCCTAGTGACGCGCTTGTCGCGCTCTCGACTCGACTGTCGCCGTAGTTCGTTCGAGCCATCTCTTCGTGCGTTATGCGGCTCTGGTAGTTGTCACCAGTTCCGATTGAGAATTTGACGCGGTGCTAATTAGTAGACCCTTTTTTGTGGCTGTTAAAACAAAAGGTTGGGTGTGAATAGAAACAGTTGAAGGTATTGCATTGTTTGAGTGATTTATGAATATGAAAAAAACAGTTTGTTACATTAACAATGTTCAGCTTCGTAATGATATTATTGCTTTGTAGCTATTGTTAGTTTAGTACATAATAAATAAAACGTTATGTAAATAATAATAGATAAATAACATAATATGGCAGAAAAAAGATTGTATCGTCTAATTTATTGGTGTATCAGATTCTAAAACAATCGAACATCGCACGCTACTGGCAGTTAAATTAAAAGAAAAATCGCGGTTTCTTTTATTTCGATTCGCTTTTCAAACTCCAATAAAAATTAGTTGGAAAATTTATAGCGACGGGGGAACAATGCCAAGTCAGTAGGGGGCCGTCCATATATTACGTCATTCTAAATTAGGGGGGGGGGGGTTGGTCTGCGGATGACGGTAAATGATAGATAGGGGGGGGGGGGGGGTGTTTCGAAATTGACGTCATTCTTATTTATTTATTTATAGTTTATTGTTCACCTACAAAAAGATTATTTCTAAAAAGAAATTTCTTCCAGCACACCTAGGTTGGCACCCGGGGCGATCACCCCCCCCCCCCCCCCGTCACAAGTCCTATGGCACCCCCTGGTACCCCCCCCAGGATTTTTGGGGTTTCCTACCGATTGAAAGACAATCGCACCCCCCACCCCCCCGTATCATGACATAGACCGCAGATTTGCCATGCAGATGTGCCAGGGAGTACTAATTTGCGCGACTTGTGTCACCCCCTGATGCTTGGCACCCGGGGCGGACCGCCGCCCCCCCCCCCCCCCCCCCCCCCTTCCGCCGCTACTGATTACATATAATACTAGCTGCCCGCCCCGGCTTCGCCCGTGGTACTTACGTGTATTATACATATAAACCTTCCTTAAGAATCACTCTATCTATTAAAAAAAAAAAAAAAGGTGATTCTACAAGTGTTTTAATTTTGTCAAACTGGTAATGACGTCAATTTTGGGAGAAGGGGGGGGGGGCATTAAGAAATGACGCTAGGATGATTGTAGGGGGGGGGGGGGTCTAAAATCTGAAAAAATCGATGACGTAATTTATGGACGGCCCCTAGGCAAGTTGGCGGCCAAGTTTGTATTCCAAGTGTCGTAAATAACATGAATCTCTCCACTTGAAACTTTGCAGACGCCATACGATGTAGAGCACGGGACGCACGATGCGGTAATTATTAATAATTGTAGAGACGGTGGTAATTTACAGAATACCACCATCTTACCTAAGTCTGTCGCCATAACAACAATGTTAACAGCATTGTTGTGTTCCGGCAGTTAGAGGTAAGATAGCCTGTTCCTCCGTGGTTGAGGATTCCGGGTGAAGCTCGCTTCCACTTTCGGCCTGATCGTCACTTACCATCAGGTGAGATACAGGCCAAGTGCTTCCTCGTTGTGGATAAAAAAAGACGAATAGTTGCCTAAAATAATACACTCGTAGAACCTAATACAGAACATAGAGAATAATAGAGATACTTCAAAAATGATATTGATTTTGGCTCTAGAAAATAATAATTTTCTCTGAAAATCGTCTAGCATTAAATGCTTGAGAAATCTTTATTGACAGTCTTTCCATTACCAAGATCTAAGTAATAAATAATGGAGATTAGCAAGTTTCGAAAGCTCCTGACAACGTAAAAATAGTTGTAAGTAGATAGTAACATTATTTTTCCAACGATTTTAGAAAAGAGGCGTGTAAATATTCGTAAAATGTACAGTCCAGCAGCAGTTGCGTTTTTATTCAATGCTGCTTAGATTCATTAAATTTAATTGCATACAATAGAAAAAATAATGTACTCATCAATAAAACAAAATGTGCAAACAACTGTTAGACATCGGTCTTTTTAATTATTATTTATTGAATTATTATTTTGTTTATGAATTCATGTATGATTGAAGTGATGTGTTTCAGTTGACTAAATAACTCTACTTTATTGTTCAAAGTTAATGGAGGATCCGACAAACATTTTCTAATCTAAACCACAGAATAATTTTCAAAATGGAGTCTGCGATTTAGAATAATTCAGCTTCATTAGAATTCATTAATTAGAAACAGATAAGTAGGTAAGTACCTTATGAAAATAGATCACCTTACGATGAGAAAACCAGCCAAAAATGATCAAACTCTTAACTTTTTGTAAGTTAAAATAATATTAACAGATTTTTAAAAGATGCAAGATAAACCATAATGGAATCGTGAGAGACGAAGCCATTATGTAAGCAAAATTTTGACGAAACAACTTGTCTCGGACCTCGATAACTATTGCGCAGTTTGTTAGCTCTAACAACACTAATGGAAAACTTTCGCAATAACAAAGTAACAACACCGTAACAACTTTATCTCGGCTAGAGTGACCAATCAATAGCTCGTCTCATGATTGCGTTTTTAATGACAACGGTAAGCAGATAGCATCGAGCCATCGAGCCCTAATTGACGTCCGCGTCTTGCGCTGTATAAACACTTCTGTATTATTCCCAATAAACCAAAACCTACTTTATTGCGAGTCAAATAAGGTATAAATTCAAGCAGAGGGTGATGGTTACGTCATTACGCGCGGTAATTCGAGTCCGCACGGCGAGAGCGGTAAACATATGATTTATGTCAAGCGGCGTCGTGGCGCGCTCAATATTCCGACGCATGCGTAGACCGCTAACGCCATCTCTTGACACGTGGTTTGAGGCTCACAGCGCAGGCGCGCCGACATCGATTCCGTCACCTTGACTGGATAATAAATTCATATACACGAACGTACGACGCTCGAGACTTATTAGGTACACGTGTTAGGTATACGATTAATTTGGTGACCGCACCGCCTGTTGTTTTATGGATAGGCTTCGTTTTGGTAACCAGTTAGGTTGGCTTAGCCATAATTAAAATGCGAAATTGAATATCGCGATGCGAGAGAATAGGAATGTGGCAAGCTTGCGTGGAGTTATGTCTGATTGGTGATCTGAATCGAATGATAATGTTATTTGTTCTTTAAAAAGAACAAAAGAGCAGAGCATCAATACAGAGAGAGAGATAGAGAGAGCTGCAATGTTTTTAATTCCTACTTGCATGAATATTACTTTTCGTCTACCATCATCATACCAAAGTCTCAATGATCACAGTCAGTTACAAAGTATGACCAGACCTTCCAAATCCACTCGCATTCTGCGTCCAAGCTCTGTCACCCCCTCTCTCTCGCCTCAATGAATCTTCAAGCAATTGTAAAGCAATTACGAATATCTCAAAAACATATTGCACCCCTCACTGGGTAGAGGGAGGTGGTATCATTTATAACACCCCGTCACACCCACACCCCAGTCAGTTAGGTTGGCCCGGCAAAGTCAATCAAAACCACATCTATGGATAATAACATAAACACAAAAGTTTGTAAGGATATGGGTTGATGTTTGCTGTTCATTCATCACACAACTCGATAGATTTTGATGAAATTGTACAATGTTATACCTATATTATAATACATTAAGATAGCGATTATTGATCGAAATACACGCGACTGACGCTGAGGACAGAAGTTCAGAGGTTTTTCAATTCAGCGTAATTCCAGTTTTCAATCAACTGTTTTCGGATTATCAGGATTCAAGATGCATGTTATCTAATAATTAAAAGGAAGCATTAACACGAAAAGATAACCCGAAAACAAAAGAATAAAAAAAAAAAGTAACAGTAGCGACGACAAAAGATACAAAACATGGAAAAATGTAAGTTCGGACGTGCTCATAAGCATGTTTTTTGAAGAAATGCGGAATAAATGGGACTTTAAAGTCCGTACACAAAACAACGCTCAAAGCTGAATTCAATCTAAGTCAGTGAAAGATTCGATAAATAAAACACCTTGTCTATGCTTAAAATGGAATCAAGCTTTGAGCTTTTGTTACGAATAAAACTGCAATAGCGCACCTCAAAGATTCGAACTTCACGAGAACAGCAGTTATGGAACAGTTTTAACATCCCAATATTTCGTTCAATCGTGGCAGGTACCGCATAATTTTTACCACATGGTCATCGTATGATTTTTCTGGGTCCTCAACTATCTCTAAACCCATCATAATCTGATCATTAGTTTTGCACAAAACATTCAACGATTCTTAATTCCTCAGAAACTAAACTATTCTAACCATTCTCGCGCGTGAAGCATACAACGTTCAGTGTCCCCCAGGCGCGGATCCAGCCCTCAAAAAAGGTTGTGGGCACAGCACGGGACACAGCCACCAATAAATAGCAAAGTGAGAGTTTGATCACTACATGCCCGGACATACATACATGCGTATCGATCTTATTCATAGATCATAATTAAAACAAGCAAATTAGGGTTGTGGGGATGCCCACAGTCCCCAGTTCCTTTGTTTTCTAATCAGTTGTGATAGGTAGTCCTTTACTTAGTATGTCTACCTCGGACAAACGATCCAGCTAGGTAGGTCCAATTTCGAGAAGGAGGTCAATCGTCGAATCCAACTCGGCTGGGCAGCGTTCGGGAAACTACGCAACATCTTTTCGTCCAAAATACCCCAGTGCCTGAAGACGAAAGTCTACAACCAATGTGTGTTACCTGTGATGACTTATGGCTCGGAAACGTGGCCCCTCACTATTATAGGCCTTATACAGAAGCTCAAAGTTGCACAGCGTGCTATGGAGAGGGCTATGCTCGGTGTTTCTTTACGAGATCGAATCAGAAATGAGGAGATCCGTAAACGAACTAAAGTCGCTGACATAGCCCGACGGATCAGCAAGCTGAAGTGGCAGTGGGCTGGGCACATAGTACGCAGAACTGACGGCCGATGGGGCAGCAAGGTTCTGGAATGGAGGCCACGTACCGGAAAACGTAGCGTGGGACGTCCACCCACAAGGTGGACCGATGACCTGATAAAGGTAGCGGGAAGGCGCTGGATGCAGGCCGCTACCAACCGTGCGATGTGGAAGTCATTGGGGGAGGCCTATGTTCAGCAGTGGACGTCCTGTGGCTGAAATGATGATGATGATGATGATGTGATAGGTAGGACCTAGCTATTGTGTTGGTGACTTAATTCAAAAGAAGCCGTACAGACATTAGTGGGTAATGTCCCCACTTGTACCTGGTAAATAATACCTTAATCGCATTACCGAGAATCGCTTAGGTATTCCGCAGTCCGTGCCTTTAATCCCTATTGAAGACTTACCAACGTTGCACTGACTACCGGTTACTAAAAAAGTCGGAAAACTAGCGTAAATAGCGAATCGAGAAGATGGAAACAAGAGATTTAGGTCCAAATTTGCGTTATAACAATGCTCATCATCATCATCATCATCATCTCAGCCATAGGGCGTGCACTGCTGAACATAGGCCTCCCCCAATTTCCACAAAGGCCTGATGGTAGCGGCCTGCATCCAGCGTCTTTCTGCTACCTTTATGAGGTCGTCGGTTCACCTTGTGGATGGACAATGCACATTGCACATAACTCGATTTAGTCGCGTTAGCAGTGAAAAGAATGGAGTCGAAAATTATATATCAAACGGATCTCTGTACGAACCGCCCTTTTTAACAATATCAACAAATTGTGATTCTTGCATCCCCCATTGAAGATTTACCAACGTTGCACTGACTATACGGTTAGTAAAAAGTCGGAAAATCCGCGTAAAATAGCGAATTTAGAAGATGAAACTTAGGTTGACAGTTCAGAAATTATTAGATCTGAATTCTAAAACGATGCTCGAAACGATTTTTTTTAAGAATCGCTATACAGAAACTTTTTTCTTTTTCTTTTAATATGTACTTACGACATGGGTCTACCTACAATTATTTTCTCTAAACTTCCGAATCTCTTACGCTCGTTTTGGCAGTGGTATCAGGCAGAAAACTTTAGGCCTAAGACTATGACATATATTATTATGAACGATTTCTTGAATATTGTTAACATATTTATAAAGTAGAGTTTATCATTTCTACACAAGTTAAGCGATAGATTCCAAAACAATAGCTTTCTTGTTTTCCGAGATAAAACAAGAACTAAGGAACTGGAATTTCAACACCGATTACGCGAAGACATTCTGTAGAGTTATCCATTCCCATCTGAATTCCAAGGAATTTAATATCGAAGGTAAAACTACCAAAGATTTAGACAAACTAAACTAAAACTTAACACTCCGTAACTCAACACCGTTCACGAGAAGATAGAGCTAGCAATTATCATAATTGTACCGAAAATTTCAAGAAATTCAATATCAGATAATTCGAAGCTTGGTACCAGAGATTCAGGTAAACTAAACTAAACTCTCCTTAATTCAACTCCAATCACGACAAGATAGACTTACTCGTAGCAATGAATACCGAAAATTCTAAGGAACTCATTATCAGATAACTTGAAGCTAGTCTTATCAGAGATTCAAGCAAAACGAATGCTAAACTCTACAGTTCAACACCGATTACGCGAATTAGTTCTCTTATTACCGAAAATTCCAAGGAAGTCAACATCACAGATAACTCAAAACTAGGACCATTCTAATAAAACACACAAGAAGCCAAGTTTTTTCTCAATACTCAATACTTTATTTAAGTTTTCCGACTTAAGCCCCGAAGCTAGATTACTCGTATTTCTTGTAAAACACCCAAGAAAGAAGCAAAGTTTTCCAACGCCAACTCATAGATCGATGTAGAAAATTCGAAGCATCCACGGAATCCAAGTGTCGAGTGTCGCGGCAGGTATTGCTGACACGCCGGTACCAGGGCCGCATAGAGTCGAGCGGGTATCGGTGGCATCGGGCTCGTTGGACACGCCTCCCGCTCCCTAGCGCCCCCCACCGTAGGGACGGTGACGTGCAGTCGTTAATTTACGGATTAGGTAGTTGTTAGTTGTGTATGTGTGTGTGTTCTATTCTATTTGGAACGGCTTTGGTTACGTTTTAAATTGTTCGAATTTTGAATTTTTTTTTTCATGTTAGGCAAAGGCAAAATTTTTGCAAAAGATGATAGATTACGATGATCTGCGTTCGAATTTGGAAGTTTTTTTTTCTTAATTTGGGCAAAGTTTTTGTTTGTTTTTGTTTTACTTTGTTTTTAAAAGATGATGGATTCTAACGCCCATATTCACAAAAATTACTATGAGGTCTCAAAGTGCGCGTGGACGCACAGGATGACATATGAACCAATTACAGAGCTCTAAATCAACGCTTTGCGTTCGATTTGCTGCTTCACTTAAGCAACCATCGTTTTTGAATACGGGCGTAATAAACGATTTGTCTATGAGCTGAGATGGAAATTGTAGATTTAGGCTAGATTTTTCATCGGATAGCTTCTAACTCAAACTGAATAATGAAATTTTCGTTTTGACATACGAGGGCGGCACTGAAAATTTCGGGAATCAAGGAAGTGAAACATCATTACTATTTAAAAATGTATTTATTGCTTTTTAAAGTATTCTCCGCGAAATTTGACACATTTTTCCATACACGAAACCAATTATTGAAGCAACCATTGCATTCGGAAGTTTGGGTCTCCAAAATGGCCGTTTTGTAGGCGTCCACAGCTTCTTCAGGTGATGAAAATCTCTGACCACGCAATTTATTCTTTATTTTAGGGAAAGTATAGAAATCATTAGGGCTTAGGTCGGGGCTGTGCGGCGGATGGACTAATAATTCTATGTTTTCTTGCTCTAAAACTCTTTTGTTCTGTGCGCGGTGTGAGAACTCGCATTGTCGTGATGGAGGATGATGCGGCGGTTGCAGTTCTCTTTACGGAGTTCAGAAACGACCTGTGGCAAACAAATGCTAGCATACCATTCTGCATTAACCGTTCTTTGTCCCCCAAGAGGAATAGTCGCAACATGGCCGGTTTTGGAGACAAACGTGGCCACCATTTTTTTTGCAACACTCCGTGAACGAACAATTTTTTTCGAACACTCAAACTCGTGACTGGTTTTTTGTTTCGGGTTCGTACGCGTATATCCAGGATTCGTCACATGATACGATGTTGTATACAGCATTTGAGGATCCTGCGTGTAATCTTCCGAGAGTTCTGACGCACCAAGTAACGCGAGCCGCTTTTTGCTCTTCACAGAGCGAATGCGGTATCCATCGGGAAAATAACTTTTTTACACCTAATTGTTCATGCAAGATTATTTGTATTTGACTCATGCCAATGTCTAAAGTTGCCTGAATTTCGCGGTATGTCACATGTCGATCTTCTTCAATCAGCTTACGCATAGCATCAACGTTTTCTTGGGTGACTGCAGTTTTTGGACGACCTTGACGGGGATCATCACTGAGCTTGACACGTCCACGTTGAAATTCAGCAAACCAGCGATAAATTGTGGTTTTTGATGGGGCTTCATTATCAAATGCAGAAATCATCCGGTCAACACACTGTTTTTGTGTTAAACCACTCCGAAAGTCATAAGAAATCATCGCTCTTGAATTTTCTCGAGTCAATTCCATTTTCTCAACGACTAAACAAGTTTCACAAGACCTTGTGATAAGACCGAGAATCTTTTTTAAAATAAATAAATGGTATTCGCTTTTTAAAACCAAGGAGTTTGCAATTAAAAAGATTTTAATATGATAGGAACAGTGGAAATATTCCATTTCCGATACTTTTAGTGCAGCCCTCGTATTTCCTATACCGAAACTATCAATGTGGTAAAGTTAATCTACAGACAAAAGTTTTATCTGGCGAACTGAGATAGAATAAATAGGCCTACAAAAGTATTCGATCATTGTAATAATAAACGCAGTGAACGCTTTAACGATATGAAAAGAGGTGATAATGTAAATAATTATGCGTCGTTTATAAATTATGAGGAAGTTATTAATCTATGAACCGTACTTAGGTATGACCAATTAGTTGGCTATTTGTGGAACACTTTTAAATATGAGTAAGTACGTGATAATGACGAGTGAGTACGTACTTCCGTAAGATAATTACTTAACGATGTCGGTATTTAACTAACTTGTATAATAATTGAGAATACGAGTATCAATGAAATTAAGTTAACCTTTAGTTTGCTTAAGTTGGTGTTTAGTACTTATCTAAGTACGCTAGTAAGTATCAAATTACGTAATATCTATCTAAGGAAATGGCTTTCATTAGAGGATGCGCTCCACGATAAAATTTTATCTTATCCACGACAAATGATTCGTTCGGATCAGAATTACGCTGTGGTTGAAGATTCCGGGTGAATCTCGCTTCCACCTTTGGCCTGATCATCACTTTTCATCAGGCGATGTGCAGGCCAAGAGTTTCCTCTTTGTGGATAAAAACATATCGTCTTAAATCGAAAAAATGCCTCGAATTATTATATCGTGTCGTGCATCCAACCCTATTACTTAATGTTACTATTAAAAACATTATTCTTTGGCTTTCTGTTTGTTTTGTTGTAACGGTTACGGTAATTAGAATAACAAAACAAGTCCGCGGAGCGCCACTGTGACATCGGCGTGAATGCCGAACGTCATTTCAATAGACAGCTGTCATTTGTTTGTTATTTCCGCGTCATTCAGTGACGATGAGCGTCAATGAACTATTGTCTGAACCAAAGGGACGTTTTTTTCGGAAAACAATGAATATGTACATTTAACCATTATAAGCAGGCTAAGTAGGTTGTATTGTTCTAAATGGACAAACATAGCCTTAGATGGTTTAGCTACCGTCGTCAGGGTAATTCGAAGAAGTAGAAAACGCGTTTTTATACATAGGAAATGCTTACAGCTGCTGATATTATAGGAGCAGTTCTATAAACCTAATAAAGTAAATGCTCTATAAAGGGACGTAAGACTGGTGGTGGCTACAAGGGTAGCAGCGGTTACAGACTCGATTCCTACTACCGGTAAATGTTATTACGGGACTATTCCGACCTCTCGTTCCCACCACTGCAACTCCTGTGTAGCCAGGATCTACAGCTTGACCGCCATAAAAACCCAACCAATGAAGGTCAAGTTTGTCCCGGGGGAAATAAACTGTCATTGGACCCGCAACGAAATTAATCAGAAGAACATAGGAGGAGTCCGAAATAAAGGTTCGACTTCCCTCCATTGCAAAGCGGATGACAGGTGACAAACAAAGGTTTAAAACCTTTAAGAAAAGATTATGCACCACGGACCATAAATATCAATTTAATCTTATGAGCAATTAGCAACTAACCTGCCAATAATATTTTTCACAAAATCACTTAAAAGCACGGAATTTTTTTCTTGTCGCGACAAGATCGGTGTAATAAATTGCGGAAACAGATGTATGTTGTATTGAATTTAGCATTATATCACATTCATGTTTCCAAAGATCACACTCCCACAAGATATGATGGGCAGATTGCTCATACTCATGACTGACATCATCAGTGGAACACTCGCAAAAAGGAGACGGAACTAGTTTGAATTCGTGAAGTTTATGTTTAAAGTTGCCATGCCCCGTGAGGAACTGCGACGAGCAATGGTCGACCGGTAAATGTTAGTGTGATGATGAGCATGAGTTGATGCGTTTTGCTCAAAGACCTAAAACGTACTTGAGCGAAAAACTATTCAACCCACTGTGGTCTTTCTCGTTTAACGTCCTCATCGCGAAAGTCGTGTTTTGGTTCTAAGACTGCATTTTCACAGAGGTGGAGCTATGCGGAGTTGAACACAGATTAAAAAAATACATAATATGATATTGCTCATAATACACATCCCATCCTCAATCCGCTTTTAGTGGAATGGAAACAGTATTAGCGGAATAAAAAAGTATAGCGTGCGGACTTTAGCTAGCCAAAGCGGAGAGGAGATATGTGTTAATGTGGAGATCAGTAGTCAGATTTCGTTATTACATCGCTTCTCGCTCGGTTTTGGTTCGAAACTCTCGATTTGTTCCGTTGTGAGCTTTCGAAGTTTCTTCTTTATTGAGCAGGCAAGGTTTTTGTCCGATATCATAATTATTTTGTGTGGGTACATCGAAGTCATTAAAAACCTTCACTTCGCTTTTAAATACTTGTGTTATTTCTCTGCCAGGCACACATAATTCTAAAACAAAACTCATTTATCTATTTTATTTTATAAAACTTATCAACTATTCCTGCAAAGCGCAAATAGCTAGAACAACAGAATGCTACAATCAACTAGAACAACAGAATGCTAGAATGCCCTTGCTTCACAAAACATTATAACCCAAATTACCAAAACGGACTCCAAATTTTACCGCCTCCCAAATTTTCGAGCCCTTCACCTTCCTTCTCGCTGTCCTTTAACCCCTCAAATTTCCCTCCCAATCGTTCCATTTGGCTTTACACCACCTGACTCTAACCGGTTATTGATCCAGGTCCAAAAAGAGGACCTAGTCTTAAGATTTCTCAGTGTCAGGTTCCAAGACGTAGGGCCCTAAGGGCGGGGCGGGGGGCGGGGCGCGCCGGGCCCCGCCTACGGGAGGGGCCCTGCGCGCACGCCCCGTAGATCCGACCTTGTAATGTTTCGCTTTTTATACTGAACCCTTTTTGTTGCCTTTTTGTAAATCCGGTTTGCAAATGGTGTGTTGTTGCTTAATGACGTGGAGCCCGGGCTGAGTATAATTGAGTAAAAAGTGATTCATGCAAGCATGACAGTTCAGTGTTTAACAAATATTGGTTGAAATTAATCGACACTTGTGTAGTGTCACATTGAAGGTCGATATTGACTTTAGCTTATTTTAATGTAATTTAAAGAAAGCCTACCTCTACATACGAGTAGTAGGTAACCTAAGACGGTAGAGACATATTTTTGGAGTTGCAAAAATAGCACTTGCTTATTAAAGTTGAACTATTTATGGTTTTTTAAGTAATTAATTTGTATTCATGAAGACCTACAAATGCTTATTTTTATGAATACGGATCAATAATATACTTAGCAAGAGGTGTAGAATAGTAGAGCGGCGTTCAAGAAATTTTAAGCACCAAGCCGTAGGGAATTTTGAGAAAGGTAATCTAAGTAAGTAAGCAATTAGAAAAGTGGTCTATAAAGACCTAATTAATTAAATGATATTATTATGCTAACTCAATAAAGATATAGGTAATTATTGAAGAATTTGGAAGATCGTTAGTTAATAATTTGCAAATATGTACACTGTCTTGATTACCGTAGAATTGCATGCACTTACCGAGATTAGGTACCAACTTACTAAAACGAAGAACTAAGAAGACGGTTTCCAACTTGAGACCCACAGACTTCTAAAAAAGTCCACGAATTTATAACAAGGGGTCCGTGAGTTACATCAAATTAAAAAGTTGGCTGTTATAACATTATGAAAGCATGGGGTAGGGTAGCGATCTGTTCGGAGTCTCGGGGTCAATGTCTTAAAAAGTTTATCATTTAGGGTTCGTTACAAAAGATTGGACTGATGTGTATCCCCAAGGCCCTAAGCCACAGGGCCTTTTCTGCAAGCCTTTGTAGCGTCATTTGGCTTTGATAGCTAAGCACTTACGGAAATTAGATTATTGCGAGTACTGCTTCGAGAAGATCCGTGGGAGAACTAGGGTCAGTAGGGAACCGTCATTGCCCTCAGATTTGTCACAACGTATGTGGGGCACATAGCTCGTAGAACTTAATGACCGCTGGGCTGAAGTGTTGAACGTAGTGTGGGGAGGCCTTCTACTCGATGGATCTTCGATCTGGTGAATGTCACGGGAACGGTCAATGCGGCCAGCGCAAAACCGGTCGTTGTGGAATTCCTTGGTGGACGTCTTTGGTTGAAACTCTTGATACGATAAAGTACTTCCATAGCTGGGCACCGTTAATCAAATTGTTAACTTCGTTAATCGTTAAACCGTTAATAAAAAAATTAACTTCGTTAAACGTTAAAACGTTATATTTCGCAAGATTTAACGCAAGTTAACGTTAATCGTTAATCCGTTAACACATGATAATAAAACGGAAAAAAATGTATGAAAGGTTCAAATAATTTCGAAAGCTTGTATCTCGCATAGAATTGATTCCTCTTTTATGTTTGCACTACAAGCTTTCGAAATCATTTGAACCTTGCATAAGTACAATTATTTTTTTCGTTTTAGTAACTACACTACAACTGCATTTCAGAATAAAAGCTTGTTTTTTTTATATTATAATTTTCTTTTACACTTTTTATTATTAGTATCTCTCAGAGCCTTGGTTCAATTATAATACAACTAGCTTTTGCCCGCGGCTTCACCCGCGTGAAATTTCGTTTGTCACAGATCGTCATAAATTATAGCCTATATGTTATTCTGGGTTATAAACAATAATACTGTGAAGTTTCATCAAAATCCGTTTAGTAGTTTTTGCGTGAAAGAGTAACAAACATCCAGACATCCACACATACTTTGCCCGCGGCTTCACCCGCGTGAAATTTCGTTTGTCACAGATCGTCATAAATTATAGCCTATATGTTATTCTGGGTTATAAACAATAATACTGTGAAGTTTCATCAAAATCCGTTTAGTAGTTTTTGCGTGAAAGAGTAACAAACATCCAGACATCCACACAAACTTTCGCATTTATAATATTATAAGTAGGATTTAGCACCAAAGTGCTCGAAAAGACAAATCCAACAAACCCAACTCGATAAGTTTCCACAGTTTCGTTTAGGAATTCCTATGGCCACCTCCTGACTCCGTCATCAGAACCCTGGACATCATCTAGTACTAAAGTGCTCGAAAAGACAAATTCAACGAACCCAAATTCTATGCGATTCCTTTAGGAGTTTCATTTAGGAGTTCCTATGGCCACCTCCTGACTCCACCATCAGACCAGCTCAATGGTACCATAACATTGCATTTGTCATCGTACCTAAATAAGTATAACAAATTTCAGCTCAATCGGTTGAGGAAAACTAGTCATAAATTCAGTTGCAAGATTTGTCCCACAAATACTAACAAGTGAAAAAAGCTTGTAAAAAATAAATAAATAAAAAATATCATTTTTTATATCGTTTCGTTAGTGTAAAGCAATCGTAATCATTTGACAGTTCATAACGTACGACTGGTTACAAAAACTGTTGTTTTGGGTTCTGGAAGTTCTGGAAGCCCGAACGTAACTTGTCAGAACGCGTTTTTCTAGCGTTTTTAAGCGTGTTTACTGTATCTTTTTGGTAAATAGTAGGTACTGGATTAACGATTAACGGACTTAGGATAATTTAACGGAAGTTAACGAGTCCGTTAACATTTTTTAAAGTTAACTTAAAAGTTAATCCGTTAATAGAAATGTTAACTTCGTTAATTAACGATTAACGGATTAACGAGTTAATGCCCAGCTATGAGTACTTCATAGTAGGTAGGTACGTCACGGCAAATAAAGATTAATACGTAATCATCTGCTTCTTATGTAGTTATATTAAGTGCGATTTTGCAATAAAAACGTCTACCATACAAGAGTGTGATATCATACAACCATGACCACACAGGTCGTTGTGACTCATGACATATGGTCGATATGACTTGATGATATTTATGTTTTTATGACCCGCATTTATCAAAATATTTGCTTTAGGTATTTCATGCTAACGATCGACTACCTGTTTTGGGATCTATAGAGAAGACGGCCTCTTTTAAACTTTTTAAAAAGAAAACTATGAATAGGGATGTCTCATTCATTTTATTGTTAATGATTAAAGCTTGGGTGGGATTAAATGTTTCACTTGAAGGTTGTTTTAGATTAACTGCTGTGTTTAGAGCGGCTGCTTTTTTCTTTCACAACAATACATAAATTAATATGATTTTAATTTCAGAGATCTCATACAATTAACGCTGGCCCGTTAACTCTTACATTGCACTGCATCCGTACATTGGTTACCAACTCTAAAATCTATTTGTAATCTAGGAATGCTAAATAAGCCAACAAGTGTATTTTTCTTTAACGGACCTTGGAAACCAAGCGGAATATACTGGGTGCGATGTAGAGAGCCTGGGTTTATCTATCATCAATTTGGTTGCACTACGCGAATCTGCGCCTTCGTTCGTTCGTTTCAGCCAAATGACGTCCACTGCTGGACATAGGCCTCCTCCAAGGTTTTCCACAATGAACGGTCCTGCGCTACCCGCATCCAGGCTCTTCCCACGACCTTTACCAGATCGTCGGTCCACCTAGTAGGAGGCCTGCCCACGTACGTCTTCCAGCCCGTGGATGCCACTCGAGAACTTTCCTGCCCCAACGGCGATCGTCTCTACGAGCTATGTGCCCCGCTTTTAGCAATTCTGCGAGCTATGTCGGTTACTTTGGTTCTCTTCGCCCTTTGGGTGACCTTGCGAATCTGCGCATTCCTAGAAAATCATGAAGTGAACCTTTGCAAAGATGTAGTAAGTGACTTAATGAGAGAAGCCTGATGCGAAGTACCGTTGTCATAGTATCAGGCCTCAGAAGGGGAGAATTGACAATGAGAAGGGACGGACAAAGATAATTTGTAGGGAGCATAGTGACGCGATGTGCAAAGGGAAAAGAGCCTCGAGCGCTCCCCCAAGATTTGATTGGTATGCTGCAAGGCATGCAGAATTATGGATGGAAGATCTTGGAGATAAAAGTGACCCATTTAACCAATACAAATCGCAATTGTGTTGTTTTTGACACAATCAAAGGCGAAGAATATGAAGCAGCTGTGCTCTTGTATGGAGTAGGTTAGTAGTATTAGTAAAAATTGGAGCTTAGCCTGGACCCAATACATTTTTGCCGAAAGCTTGAAAATTTAAAAAGTTCAGAAGCTGGCAAAATAATGTTTTAATTTTTCTATTGGCATTGTCCTGTAAAAAAAACAGCTGAGTAAGATAAGGAAAAAGAACAACTAAGGAGAAACAAAATCAATTGGATTATGTTACCTAATTAGGTACTGATTAATATTATGTATCTTTTGTATTTACTACAATTACTGTATCAGTGTTCATTTAGATTTTAGTAAACGGTATTCATAAAAAAAAGAAATTCCAACTGAGTCTCTGATCTGAGCTACAATTTCCTCTAACTGAAAAGAAAACCCGGGCAACGGGGAAACAATACGAAACATAACAACTGCCGTCCGATATTCTCTGCGTGTATTCCATACTTTTATGTTTTTATTGCAGGCCTAGAGGGAGAGCGTTATGCAAGAGTGCTAGCCGAGGGTGGAGGGTGGCAGGGAGGCACACCCCGCGGCCAGACGTGTTAATCTGATCGAGAGGAGCCTGGGGAAATGCGGACAGGGGAGATTTTTTAAATTTTATTTTTGGAGCGTCCACAGATTAATGGGTCAGTTAAAGGAAACAAAAGTCGTCGCTCTTTTGAGTTTTTAGACTTTTTGGCGTTAAAAAAGGATGAACTCTTTTTTGCTGCTTTGTTTTTCCCAGAAGTTTATATTCTTAATAGAGAGAACAATGCATGCATTTGTTATGTTTAGAAATCGGGAAATAATCGAATTTTTACTGTTAAAAACGAAATTTAAGGCTTAAGTTGCTTCGATGTCAGCAGGAAGGAGAAAAAAATACTTCTTAATTAACTAAAGATAAAATACACGCTGACTAATTAAACTTATATACTCCTCGACATGTTATTATCTCCCATAGTTTCACTCGCACATGCTCGATAGGGTGGGGTGGGGTAACAGGTGTGTTCCTTCCCTCGTTATCCCGGGAGTGTGTTGACTTAATGCATTCTGAATCGAATGGAGGAACATTGTGCTGCAATTTGCAGACAAATATTAATAAATTCACGTTTTAGTTTGTAAAATCATCAGCATCATCACTTCAGCCACAGGACGTCCACTGCTGAACATAGTCTTCCCCCAATGACTTCCACATCTCACGGTTGGTAGCGGCCTGCATCCAGCGCCTTCCTGCTAACTTTATCAGGTCGTCGGTCCACCTTGTGGGTGGACGTCTCACGCTGCGTTTTCCGGTACGCGGCCTCCATTCCAGAACCTTGCTGCCCCATCGGCCGTCAGTTCTGCGTACTATGTGAGATCTTACGCCTGTATTTACAAACATTACTATGAGGTCTCACAGTACGCGTGGACGCACAGGGTGACGCACGAACTAATCACAGAGCTCTATTCAACGCTGTGCGTTCTATTTGCTGCTTCACTTAAGCAAGCATCGTTTGTGAATACGGGCATTATTTGCAAACATTCTTAATTCTAGCCTGCAATGATAACTTCTTTTTTATGTTCCTTGACTAAAACTTGGCTCAAATGCAATATTTAATTGATTTTATTGTTGGCCCCTATCTAGAAATTAAATACAACAGAAGTCTATTAAGCGAGAAAGAGTCTACTAGGGGAGAAAGTATTATTTTTCTTGCCTCTGTACCACAGCTAGAGGCGTTTCTTTTTTAATTGAGCAAATAGTAGGTTGACTACTTTGAAAACTTATGATTATTGACTGAAATTCGCATCGTACCTACCTAATTCATTACTTTCCTGGCAAAATAAAGAAATAAATTCCAGACTGCAAACGATACCGGCCAGATACCAGATGGCATTCCATAATAATTCCAATTAAAAGAAACAAGGTTACGGTGAGAACCAATTACGGAGACGGTCGTTAATAAGAACTTTTATTATAACATGGTAACACTGAGAAGATATTTTTTATAACGAATTAACAGTATCTCGGAGATCATGTGAATTTTCTCACGATTTTGATGTTGAACTGAGTAACTAAGTTATTTTATAAATTAAAAATGTTCATCTCAGATAAAACGCTGTTGCTACTAATAATGAACTACAACTAGGTAACTTCATACCTTCATTAATAATTATGTTTTAGCTACAGCTACTGTAATGTAAATTAGTTGTTTTGTTACTCCTTTTATTCAAGATAATTATTATCTGTGATTTAACCATTTTATATAAAAATTCAGTTAACGATTTCGTACCTACAATAAAACATTTTTTTACTGCGTCAGTTATTTTTCATCTTCATACTGTTGGTTACTCATTTTACTAAACAAATGTCAAAAATCTCGGTCCACGTTGTGGGTGGATGGGATGTCCCATGCTGCGTTTTCCGGTACGTGGCCTCCACTCCAAAATCTTGCTGCTGCATCGGCCGTCAATGCGTACTATGTGGCCTGCCCATTGCCACTTCAGCTTGCTAAGCTAATCCGTCGGGCTATGTCAGCGACTTTAGTTTACGGTTCACCAAAATTTTTGAGCCAAATAAATAAAAAAGGACAAAATTTATGTTGTCAAACAGTTGAATATTACTTCAATTGTCGTCTTCATCAATTTTAGTTAGGCTAATCCAATAGCCGCTCAAACGCGGCGTCACTGCAGGGGGGCGGGCTTGGGGTGACCACCCCCTATCGATCGAGGTCTAATTACTTGCAGTCATAGCGATTGCAGTTTTAATTTTATTGAAAGAAAGAAAGTAAGAAAGAAAGAAAGAAAAAATATTTATTTGGTATCAAAGATATTACAATACAGATCAACAATAGAGCAAAAAAAGAATTATTTGTACCAAATTGGTATTGATATTTTATTGAAAAGGCTTTTGGGATTTGGTAAATAATACCTGTTCGGTGATCTTCTTCTTTTCGTGTCGACAACAAACCTACACAGTATCAGCCCAAAACTCCGCCACAAGAGTGGCGTTGTCAGTAGCACTCATCAAATCCTCCTGAGTGCAGTTGCTTGGGCACTCAGGGCATGACATCAGGTGCTTCATCGATTGGGGAACAAAACCGCACCTGCACTCCATGCTCAAGCCATCCAAGAATCCCCACCTGGCCAGCCTTAGGTACTGTGGTAATGGTGATTGCAGTTTTAATTTTATAGATATTTTATTGAAAATGCTTTTGGGAAGGGTGACATTGGATTCGTTTAATGGGAACGAAAAAAAGTGGGCAAAATGTGTTTTGGTAAATACCTCATGTGTTGATAGCTTTTTTCGTGGGTTTCCTCTTGATAACAATCTTACTTTAGGGGTGTAGATGCAATTTATGGTGAAGCGAGATTGCCCAAAAAAGATGCCCGTTTAGAGTTATCAAAAGAAAATTAGCGCATATCTAATGAAGTTAACTAGTAGGCCATGAAAAAGACTGCAATCTTCCAAATCTAGCACTGACACGATTTATGTTGAAGGGGAAGGGGGGATTCATTGTACATAAAAAAAACTTGCTTGAAAATAACACTAAACAAATAAATTGCTGTAACTATGTAAATCGTAAAGCCGGCTTTAACCCGATTTTCCCTCCCCTTGTGATTGCATCTTTGTTCTTTAAAATAACATCCGTAAAAACGAGGTTAACAGTTTTAGAAACTAAGTGCTCTGCACACCCTTCACATAAAAGTAAGTTTCAATGTACTCAACTAAAATGTTGTTATGTATTTTCATCATACTGAAATCAATATTAGAATGAAACTGATGACAATCAAAAAGTGACTAGTTGCCATGCATTTACTTAATGGGGGTTTTATGTTGGGCAGGGGTTGCAACACACACCCCGCACTTTGCTCGTCAGGTAAAAGCCTACACGAGCATTAAACGGGGATTTTGCAACCCAAGCAGTAATCCTTTTTACATTGAAATGGTTCAATATAGATGTGAAATAAAAATGCGTTAAAAACGTAAATACACGTCACTAGAGAGCTAATTTAGGAAAGGCTCGTGCTCGATATCTTGTCAAAGAATGGAATGACAATGACGTCATTTGGCGGAAGACCATTATAGTGGATGGTAGATAGACTTCCAAAAATGCCACGAGCTGAATGACGTAGAAGTAGGTCATATCTTTTGGAGAGCCGACGAAATGTTGAGTAAATGAATTCTCCTGGCAATCGTAGCGTATAAGGCCTCAGCCTCGAACTTAGCGGGCAGCGGGGCGGCGGCGGCGGCGGCGCGGGAGCGGGGCGGGCAACGCAGACCCGTTCTCGAAACCAGCGGGCAGCTCGCGCGGCGCTTTAGCGGCGAAGTGTTGTGTTCGGGGTTGTGTTGTCGAGATATTTGTTTTTATTCGCGAACGAAATGTCTGAACAACGGCGACAATTTTATTTCGATTCAAATTTATTCCTTACGCTCGATTTATTGTGGGCAAAAGAAGGAGTGCGCTGCCCGCTCGTTGCCCGCTCCCTCGCCGCTGCCCGCTCGTTGCCCGCTCCGGCGCCGCTGCCGCGCCGCTGTTTTCGAGAACCGGTCTATTTGATTTTACGCATAAGATCCTGCCGCTCCCGCCCCGCCGCCGCTCCCGCGCCGCTGCCCGCTAAGTTCGAGGCTGAGGCCTTACGCCCACTGCTCGATGAACTGACCATATCAAGATGGTATCTTTCTGGATGTGACTGGATGAAAAAGCAGAAGATCATTATTTGTGGTGTTCTTTGGAGGAGATTTACATCTAGGAGTAGACGGCTAAAATGATGAAGAAGATAACACAGGAATAAATCGTTCTAATCGTAAACGGATTTTCACTGCAACCGAAATATCTTCAAGAGATCAGAGATAATAAAGAAAGTATTTGAAGATTAACGTAACTACAACCTTACACTACATGTGTGTCTTAATCTGCTTCATGACTTTTCATCATCTCTAATAATAAGTCCAGGGTGACAGAAGAGAGTTTTCCAGAGTTTCATTTTAACAGTTTATCCTTCTATTCTTCACAACCTTAGCAGTAAACATCTCAATATGGGTAGGTATACTAGTGACGTGCCGTGGTATTCCTCAGATGATCGATAAAATACATTAATCAACCAGCGGGATAGATTCGGCCTGCCGCTAATTGAGTGGAAACCGCATGACGTTTCGTGGGCGGGAAACGGCCCAGTTTCATTTGTTTGGGAACTGTCACAATGATAAACGGTATGCGGAAAACAGGTTCAAATCAAACAGGATTTAGAAGTTATGTTATTGAAAAGGGGGTTTTATGGGTCAACGTTTTTATGGATCTTATGTTGTCCAGAATTAATATTTAAAAAAAAATCTGTTCAAGGTTAATTTGTCAAATGGGTATTATAACTGAAACAGTATTTTACCCATCTTCAGGAAGAATAAAGTAAAATTCCTTCTCGTATTCCGCAATTCCCTGGGAACTGTTTCGTCTGTTTTATTCCCGGAATGAAAATAAACCTGAGAAAAGTAAAGGAGGAAGGCGTGATGAAGGTTATTATAGAACCTATTTTTAGCACTGGGTCAAAGTTCAAGTTCAGAACAATGGAGGAAAACGTGGCTCATTATTTTGTAAAATAACTTCAGACTTTGCTCACTTACTAAACACGGTAGTATTTGACCACCGTATTTTTGTGTACTTAATTATTTTTATTGTATGGATTCTTACGTGATTAAAATGATATTACTTAAAAAAATGAAAATGGAAAATATTGGCAGATAGAGGGACTTAGATAGTTCAGTTATAATTTCAGATTCTTTCATAGAAAAACTTCAAATGACCACCAGAAAGTATTAAAATTAAGTTAAGATCCCTATATCATTGATCAGTTACGTATATCAGTGATAATATTAACACACATCATTTATTATAACCCTTATCCGACTGAAACAAAGCACACAATGGATTATAAGCGTGTCAATCACGGGAACCCAACCCTCATCCCTCCGAGAGGGTCGTAATTACATTATTATTGACAAGCGTTTGGAATAACAATCGCGAGGGATTACGCGGCGAAGATGTGTCGCCGTTTTCAAAACAAATGTGTGCGGATTTGGGGTGATTAGTAGGTATAAATTAAATATGCTACAGAAAAAAAATGTTTGGATCTTGTTATTACTGATAAACGACAAACTTTAAAAAAATACCTTTTTCTAAAAACAGCAAGTGTAGTAATATAGTCTTAGGCTGGGTTGCAACTTGCACCATCCTACATTAACTTTGACAAACGTCAAAAACCTGTCAAACTCCATACAAAAAACACCGATACTACACCGGTACTACCTACAACCCAGCCTAATGTTACTTTATGAACTCTACATTTTTCTATTGTTTTATCCGTATAATCGTGAGATTTTCATCTTATTTGTTTTTATTTTATTATGAGTGCACAATTTGTTATTTTGCAAATAAATTAATATAGTCCTGGCATCTTTAATTTAATTAAATATAATTACACCATTTTTTAATGGTTAAAAAGTAAATTGTAAACGTAAACGCAACGCACGGGAAAAACCGGCACATCTCGTTTGCGACTCTAGATTTTGTAACGTGTTTCATTACAAAACTATAATAAATATACCTGAAAAAACATTTGATATTATTAATTTTGGTGCTATTAATGATGTTTTAAATGTTTTAGGATTTATTAGTATGAGTTTTGGCCTGTTAATTAGGAGTTCATTTAGGCCTACATTTCGCCGCTTGCGCGTTTCTGAGCTTCTACTACCAAAATGTTGTTTTTGTATTGTAATTATTTATAAATTACTTATTTTTATGTAAATAACTTTTTAAAATTACTCATTCTATAAGCTATGATTACTACTAACTGAAGATTTTTGTTGAATAATCAATTTTTATGTAGTAAACCTTTGAATTCCATAAAACGGTTGAAGTTCTTATAGATTTCAATAAGTTTAATCTTTTACGGTTTATACTGAAATGTTTGTAGATAGTAGAAACATTCCTGAAAGTTATTGACAAGCTTTTAAAGAAAAACACCTTCCAGTAATTCAGTTATCACTATTTTGTGACATGATAGAGCTAAAGTCATCAAATAAAAAATACCAATAGGTAGAGCTCCGAAATTTTTTAGTTTAACTGACTTGACATTTACTTAGGTACCAACATTTTGGACCTGTTTAATGATAACAGTTAATTCTTTTAAGATAACAATCTAGAATTGGTGTAATAATCTCTCTTTCATACATGTCATCACGGTAAACTAAGGGATACACAGTCAATAGCATTCACAAACCGCTGTGACCTTTCAAAATATTCCCCCGATCCTTGAAACTACAAAACTCCGGAGTTCCTTTCTAATTTATTCTCTCACAATTTCGGCTTGTTGCCGCTTTCTCAGGTCACAAGTTGCACACTCCACATCCGTTCTTTTCTGAATGCACAATACGAATGTTGTCGTCTCGCTCTCGCGCTTGTTCCTACGCGCGTTTCGCTCTCGCTCGCGCTATTGCGACGTTGTCAACTTGCCTCGAGGTGACCTTGTCGCGCTCCGCTGCCTTCGATATTATCAAGATTAAATAGGCATAATTGCTATGGACTTATGGATTAATTTGTGATTGAAGGCATTTATACCTCATTAGGCGGTAATGGGAACCGCGAGACGTTAAGTATTGCTCGTAGCTGTTGTGTAGATAATTAGTAAGCATGTAGAGATTATCTGAGTTAATGAACAGCGGAATATACGCGTGGAAAGGTATTAATGAAGGTAAAGTAGGAGTGAAAGAAAATGTTCGTGGGAAAATGGAACTGTAGTGAAATTATGATGGTGTTATTATTCATTGTGTTGTTTATGCGTGTCCATCGGGTAAATAGCGCATCGATGAAATGAATCTTTGATGAGATGATTTAATTTATTGCAGGTGACCTTTATAAAATAGCTCTTAAAACAACAAACTCTCACTAACCAATCAAAAAACTGAGCAATAGACAAAAAACTGTATAACAACTTGGAAAATTAAACTTTAATTAAAAAAAACATTGGGTTTGTTTAAAAAACTCTTCAAAACTAATATCCATTTTACAGTAGGTGGCAGTGGAGTACAAAAAGGAAATCTTTCACGAAGAAAAATCTCAGACGTTATTCTGATTTGAAAAATTACTCGGTAGTACGGAAATTAAAGATATTTTAGGCGTCTTGTGGATATAATCACACCATGATTATGCTCATGTAGTAAATTCTTGGATTCCTATTAGGAATATTTATAGCTTTCTACCATAATGGCCTAATTCTTATTGAATGATTGGCAAACAGACATTACAAGTTCAAAAGTATTTAAAAAATGTAATATGAAATCACCAAACAAAAGCAAAAAGAGGACGTTAAGGAAAATTGGCTTCTCTCAAACACATTAACACTATTTGTTATTGCGGCCGATAGCGTTTCTGTGAAAAAGGACCAAACATAATGCTCTTATCGGAGCTTTAGAACCGAAGTGCTCACGTTTACCGTGTTATTTAAAACCTACTGCTCGACCGAAAACGTCCAGGGAATAATTTCTTCTGCCAACATGTAAACACGGATACGTCGACCACCAAAGATAAAACGACGTAAATCCCTTTTCCAGAACCAGAAATATCAACTGTATCTGGTAAACTCTAAAGTTCAGATTCGACTGTTGCGTTCAAAGAAAAGCGGTCTTTTTGAGCAGAGGAATGATCGTTCGTAGTCTATTTTTGGCTGCGGTAGGCGGTCGCTCAAATGCATCGTGATTTTTTATGTCTTTAAAGGGTCTTTTTGTTACTTGAGGTAATTGTTGGATTGAGCCGTGTTTCCGGCTATTGTGCCAGAAAATTTTAATTAAAAGCTATTGGGATCAAGGCGTTGCAGTTGTAACTTTAGTTTTGCCAAGGTTTGTTTCTCTTAAAGGTTTCTCTCAAGGTTTAGATTTCTCTAAACCGATTAATTACGCTGCTTTGTTGGGTAAACAAAGATCCAATGCAATCGAAGTTTAACTAAGCGTGGAGAGGTGATTTGACGCAAATATTCATTTACACAGAATTTCACGTTTAAATAATAAAACTTGAGTCGTCAAAGCATGAAGTAAATGCCTACGTGATTAGCTACATGTTACGACCGATAGGTTTGTGAATATTATTCAGTTACTGATATCGTTTTTGGCTGTAACATTGAATTATTATTTTCTAGAATCGTATAAAATTGACAGAATTTTCTTTATCATGAAAACGGTGTATTTATCATCATCCTAATAGCAAAGATTTTTTCTGGTCGCTTCGTATGATCGATTTCGTGGAAATGTTTGTCTGCCAAAATGAGAGATCTTGTCAGACAAACATTTCCACGAAACCTTTGATCTATTTTGAGCATAAAAAGCCTACTTAAGTTGTTAGTGGTTGTTGTTGTTACTAAGTCAGCAGAGATAAGTAGAGTAATTTCCATTACTGGCATTTCTTTACTATCTCAATATGCCTTTAATTTACTGAATGCTGATAAACAAATCCTGAAAATCGTCCGGTCGGCCGGTCGTTCGTATTGTTCATTATACTTTTATTATCGATTATCTTAGGTACTGAATATTCCAATAATTACAACTTGATAACCATTATCGTTCGACCATTAAATCAACTCATTTATTAATCACTAGCTTTCCGCCCGCGGCTTCGCCCGCGTGGAATTTTGTCTGTCACAGAAAAACTTTATCGCGCGCGTCCCTGTTTCAAAAACCGGGATAAAAACTATCCTATGTCCTTTCCCGGGACTTAAACTATCTATACGACAAATTTCATCAAAATCGGTTCAGAGGTTTAGGCGTGAAAGCAAGACAGACAGACAGACAGACAGAGATACTTTCGCATTTATAATAAATTAGTATAGATTTCTCAAAATTCATTTATCAAACCGAACTAGTACGATATTGGAAGTCCTACTTGCTTGTAGTTCTGATTAATTGCGTTGCGAGTTTCAAAGCAGTTTATTTGCTAAGCCACAGACTGAACTGGCTTTAGTTTAGTTTCATTAGTGGTATGTGAATCCTAGTTTGGAAGTTGTAGAGTCGTAAACAAGTGGTTTATAAAGCCTGGAAGCCAAATCAATAGAGTATCGCAATAACTGGGTAACCTGGATTTCAGAGAATTATTAATTCAAGTCACTGATTTGTTGCTGGAATTGTAGCTTTGAAATAGTTATTTGTTTGATCTGAGTTTAGTGTAGTTTTCTCGATTGGTTCATTATAATATCAGCCAATACAGTCCATTCCTGGACGAAAATCTGCCCAAGAAAAACCGAAAAATCCCGATCTCCGGTCTTTTTTCTTTGAGCGCCGCTAAATTGTACCTTTATGAGTTAAATATGTTTCCTCTGAGTCTAGTGTTCACTCAGTGATCTGGTTCATCATATCAGGCAATAGGAATTGGATGAAAAGCTTCTCATGAAGAACCGTAAAGCTCGTATCCCGGTTTTCCCTGATAGAGCTCGTCAAAGCTCGTTCCGATCTTTTTCGTTCGGCCGCTGCTAGAGTTCATCAGTGCATCAAGCAGGGATCCATCGATCATCTGATCAAAGCATTTCAAATATTAGTACATCGTCTAAATTATATGTTAGCCATTCAGTAACTTTTAATATACCGTTTTTCTGTGACAGACAAAATTACACGCGGGCGAAGCCGCGGGCGGAAAGCTAGTAGGTACATGAATAAAATGGAAATCTATGGGGTACCTACCTAGTAGTAGTACCTACTATGATTGCTTTTCCATGCGGTATTAAACGCTGAAGAATAAAACGAAGAGGAGCAAAAGTAGTCTGAAATTGTTCCAAAATTCTTCATTTTCAGAATTCGGTAAATCAACTTTCAAGATTCGGCTCATTAATCTCATATCAATTCAGGACAATTCAGAAATGAAAATAGGCTTATGATTTAATTTCAGAAATCAACTGCTAGTCTTCTCACATAAACCGCGCCTGTAAAAAAATAGTGTAAGCAAGTTGAAACACAGCAATAAAAATATTTCCCAAAAAGTAGCGCAAAATGAAATACTACTTGCCGCTGGCATTCTATTCTGATGGGCAGCAATGCGTACACAATTTCATAACTCTACATTAGCGCCCCTAGCTACAAATTCACGACTACTAACGCCATCTACCACAATCTATTTGAACTACAATATACGCGTCGCCTCTGATTGGGCGAGACTGACGTAAAAGTCACCTTGCCAATAGAGATAGCCATATCGCACCGTCCGCTAGCGAAAGCGAGATAGAACAACAACAAACGCGGTCTCCATCGATTCGGAGGTCAGTTGGCGCATGTCAAGTGCATTCCAATAAAAGTAAAATACTTAGACACAGAACGTCTGTGGCCCTGTGCGTTGTCTATGGCTTATTTATTGCCTATCAACGGGTGCGTGGGCTAGAATTGGAATGAGGATGGTATGGAGGATGGAGGATGTAGGGGTCATTTGGAAATACATATAAAATAGTTTTTAATACTTCATGAGTAGGAACATGATGATTTGTATAACTTTTCCAAACCGGGTCTATACTTTCTTTAGCTCGCGGCTTTGCCAAAAATGCAATCAGTAAAATTTTTGTCTGTCTGTCTGTCTGTCTGTCTGTATGTTCCTTATAGAAACAAAAACTACTAGACGGATTTTAACGAAACTTGGTACAATTATTCTTCATACTCCTGGGCAGGTTATAGGATACTTAGGAATTCCCACGGGAACGGGCATTAACGGGAAAATCCTTTTGTATGAAAAATCTAAACCGCTTAAGTAAGACGCTTGAAATTTGGCAAGCAGGTACCTTAGTAAACTTAAAGCTTAGTTATAACAGGATATTGCAAAATTCCTACGGGAACGGGAATTAGCGAGAAAAAACATTTGTATGAAAAAATCTAAGCCACGTAAGATAGACGCTTGAAATTTGGCATGCAGGTACCTTAGTAAATTTAAAGCTTAGTTACAACAGGATATTGCAAAATTCTCACGGGAACGGGAGTTAGCGGGAAAAAACATTTGTATGAAAAAATCTAAACCGCGTAAGTTAGACGCTTAAAATTTGGCATGCAGGTACCTTAGTAAACTTAAAGCTTTGTTACAACAGGATATTGCGAAATTCCAACGGGAACGGGAGTTAGCGGGAAAAAACATTTGTATGAAAAAATCTAAACCGCGTAAGATAGATGAAGGGGGTAAAACGGGATCCACGCGTACGAAGTCGCGGGCGGCCGCTAGTGTTACAATAAAACGATCGTAATTCTGCTTCGATATGGTTATTATTCCACGATAATAAAAGGTTTCCAATATTATTTAAGTTACCTACTCATAAATACAGCAAGGCTATCAAAACGTTACTCTACATTTTCAATTACAGGGTTTTATTTATAGTACCTACTCGTATAAGTAACTGAAAAGTGTAGTGTGTGTTGGTTTAAATATAAAATTTCTTAAACCTTAGCTTGAAACAAAGACAAAAATCTTTCCAGTAATACATTAATCTGATTATGAAAGTATCGTTGATATTTTTGCAAGTATTATTTTATAGAAACTTTACTGACAATTTACTTACAGGTTTTGTGCAAAGTCGCCTACATAACTTTATAAAAATGAGCAAATTAATATTCCTATAGCTACTACTGACCCGACCGGGAAATGAACATAGAACTTTTTTACAATATGTTCCATCGGATACCAACTTTATAAAAATAAGAAAATTAATATTCCTATCTATTACTGACCCGACCGTGAAACGAACTTAGAACTTTTACACTATGTCCCAAAAGTGCTAAGGTGTCAGTTATTTTTCATTCAACTTTAGCGGTTCAGGGACAATTCAACTTCAAGTTTATTTACTCGGTTTAATTACAATGCGGGTTCTGGAATACTAAAGCTATCCCTTGGGACTACAAAACCTTACTAATTTGATGAGCAGGAAAACTTCCCTAGTTAAGGAGCGGCTGTGGGCGGTGAAACGCGAATGTAAATCCTACTTGTTGAAATAAAAACCAAACCAAATGGTATCGGTTTTCAATTCTGCTACTGGAATAGCTCTACAAAAAATACGTAGCTTTCAGGTATTTGCGCAAATCAGAAAATTTATATTTATAGACAGTGTTTTTGTATTTTCTAGCTGGGCGTTGGCATTGTACGAGTTGAGTACGAGTAGGTAATATGACATTACTTTGAAGACATTCATTTGAAAAGCTCTACATTTTTATTAAAACTAACTTGGAATAAATTGTATACTTAACTAGTTATCTTTAGCGTCGTTAATTTGTATAAAGGCTTAATTTACCTCTAATAACCCAAAGTCACATGCCCCTAATCCGCCAAACTTCTTCATCAAACAAACTTTTTCGAACTGTTTAACATTACTTCGGCTTATCGCTTAGTTCGTTAATCATCGGCTCAGCTACCGCCGATAACACAATGTAAAGATAGGTCACGTATCCGCGCTACATTGTACCGACTATAAAGTACACCTACACACCCCAGCTGACAACAACAGACGCATTAACTCCATCCTTTTTCACCCCACGCGTTTTCCTATCACCGTCTCCGTCCCACGATTTCCACACACCCTTTTAACAAACTGTTGAATCAACAACGTTGGTGTACTTTTGAATTTTAACGCTTCAAACATAAAGTACAATTCAGCTTGAAAAGGCACCAGGAAAACGCGAGCATTTTTTTGAATTGAACGCATTTGTGTGAGTTGGTAATTGACCGACACACACGTAAAATCAGCCCGTACTACGAAATGCACAGGGCTGAAAGGAAAATCGTTTCAGCAAAGTTATGTTGTGTCTTTGTCATTTGGGGTATGCGCAAAAGAGAGGAAGTCAATGTCAGCTGGAATGTGAGCGACTTTGTTGTGAGTTTAGGTGGTAGGGCCCCATCTCGGTGGATGAGAAGACGGGATCGATTTGTGAAAAGCAGGTTCACGCGAGATAGTATTTTCCGAGATAAATCTAGAGATTTGTCGACTTTTTACACAGTAAGTTAAATTCGCGGTTCTGCTGCTGAGTATTCGTGCATCGTTCCACTATTATAATGGTCTGACGAAAGTTAGTGCCGTTAGATGTCACTCACCAGGGAGTCATTGGTTTCCATAGTTTCAATTTCCTCAGCTCAAAAAGAGGAAGATATTTTTTTTATCTGTATGTCTAAATGTGTATAAAATAGTTATTGGGGTACATTATTTTGAAGACATAAGATAGAGAATTTGATAATACTTAGTCCTTACCCTGTTTCTTTTATTGTAATGAAAGTTTAACTAAAGTAAGTAATTTCTAAAAGTTCCCTCTACATTACCAATAATTAAACTCACGAGTTTTTTCAGTTTTAAGAAGCAGATTTGTAGTTAGCTTTATTTTTGTATTTGGATGTGGAAAATTCGGAAATTTCATTGATTTGACAGAAACATGTGATTTTAACTCGAGATACGTCGTGAAAATTGTGTCATCGTGTAACTCAGCACCACCCACACATGTCCAAAAAGCTACTAACCCCACGCACACAGTCTCACAATGGTCATAATACACAGGGGAATTGCTTCTACAACGTCGAACAGTGCACACAGAGACACAACTAGCCAAGTGATTCTGAACCCTAAAGCTATGGTTAAGTGTCCTACATTTACCGATCCGTGAGATAACCTCAAAATTTGAGTTTTTGACCTACAGTGTCATGATATCGGGTGTTTCGCGGATTCTCCAGCATTTTTTGTCGTAAAAATTGTTTATTTAGTGTTAGAACTATTTCTCGTTGCGTGGTTGTTGAAGTTTAAGTGATGCTTTCAGTGTGTGGTGTTACCCAGTGGGTTTGGCTGTAGTTTCGGAGTTGGCTACATTTTTCAGGATGTCGCGTACTCCACTTGTGTTTTCGGCCACTCAACTTTTATGATAGTGTTGTTTGTGTTGTTACAAAAGTGTTTAATCGATTACTCGAAGAATAATGAGTGTAAGTATTTTAGTTTGTAGTGATGTAGATACTCGTAATCGGCAAATTAAAGTAAATATTTCGTTAAGTGTTAAATGATAATTACATTATAAAGTAACAATAAAACTTAATAGCTTTTAAGATGAATGGTTTAAATTGTGAGCTATCAATCTTAAGGCATAGAGTATTAGGTTGAGAATGGCCTGTGCGTGTTTCTCATATACTTACGAGATGTCAGTTAAGAGCTTTTCATTTGAGAGAAAATTTTTATTACGCGATGGAAAATTAATCGTAAATGAAATTACGAAGTCGAGTTAGGAACGGGATGAAAATTTTAAATTCAAATTATGTATACGTAATTTTAGGAAAGTACTATATGTTATTCTTATTTGAAATATTTTTTATCAATTAATAGTCACTACTAAAAACTTTGAAACAAATATTTATAACTCTACAATTCTAAATTCTTTATAGGTACTTCGGCAAATAACTATACTTACAATTAGAAAGAAAGATAGGGCAGTGGTACCACCATAGACTGCATCTTACTTAACACTAGGTACGATTGCGGTCAAATACCTACCTTGTCCTACATAAAAAAAACTTTCTTTCATAAAAAACTACCGCAAGCAAGTAATACAATCTTTGAGAACTTATGCCATCAGTTTTCAGGAATTATGTAAATAAATACCTAAACCCATGTTTCCTTTTTTTTTAATTTTGTTTGTATTTTGTTGTTAGGAAAACAACCGTTTTGTACTTATTTCTATTTTTGCTTGCCTTAAATTTGGCTGCTATCTATCCATCAGATAATTATCTTCACACAAAGCCAGTATATTCAATCTGAGTATGTATATTCGTACCACTTTTGCGGCTTGCGTCATCATTAGGTATTCAATTGTATCGATTTGTTTGCTCTCAAAACAGACTCAACTTTGCTTTGTTTACTTTCAAAGCAATCTCTGCAATGCAAATAGCAGTTAAAGGGTTAATAAAAGGCCACACAGACAATTTTGAATAGGCTTATTCAATTCAAACCCCGTTGGGATAATTTTTATTCATGATAAACCCTTATAGGGTTATTGTTATTGCCTTTTTTTTTTTCGAAGAAATAAATTATAATGTAGCTCTAAAAAAACATTTTACTAAATGTAGTTGTGGCCTAATATTTAAAGTATTTTTATGCCATCTTTTGAAGGACGAATATTTTTTAAACAAAATAAAACAACGGATTCTTACTTCACTATTTTATTTTGTGTATTGCCAATCGACTCTACAATGTTTCTATTTTTTATTGCAAAATCACAAATTAAAATAAATAAGATGCCTCAATTCTCAGCTATTGGCACATTCCTTTGTGCAATAAAGAGTCTAAATTAAAATAGTAGTCCAGTAGAATTAGCTTTTAAATCGGAAATAATTCCTACAAAAGATTTTATTGCTTTAATGGCTTCATTGGTTGCCCATTAAGACTCTCCTAAGTTTTCGACTTCGACGGAGTTGTGCTTAAGTGGTGGGGGCCCCCGAAAGGGGCGCTTTTTGGGTTTTCCAGTTATACCGCGTAAAGGACTTACCCTATCGAAAAGTGGTCTTCCTGATAGTTGAAGGGCATTTAATTCTGCATTAAATAAGACCAAATTCATATGTTTTGAACAAACCGTTCTCGTGCAAATGTTTGGCAAAGTAGAAAATATGTGTATAATTAATGACCCTCTCCACGTCCAATGGCTCATTACCCGCAGGCTTCCAAGTCTTGAAAAGGAGCGCCTCAACCAGTGTAACCCTATCAAGGCATACGAGCTGGATTCGCCGATCCTTGTTCGTCCCAGCCGTTCCTTAACTGCGGTTGCTGCACCTCTTCCTGGCACTCACCTGAACGACTCTGTGTTACCTACTGTGGCTGCCCCTCTTCCTTGTATCCTCCTGCACGACTACGTTGCCTAGCCGTATGCCTGGTCTAAGGTTTGACGCCAAAAATCAACAACAACAAATTCATATTAAAACGCTGAAGAGTTTTTTGATTGTTTGTTTGAACGCGCTAATCTCAAGAATTACTAGTTTGATTGAAATAATAATTTTTGTGTTGAATAGCTCATAAATTGAGGAAGGCTATAGGATATATACAATCACTCTACGACTAATAGAGCCGAAGCAGTAAAGAAAAATGTTGCAAGCACGGAAAATAGTATTTAAACTATTTTCACGCGTGCGAAGTTGATTTTGTGGCGTCGAACCTTGGACCAGGCATACGGCTAGGCAACGTAGTCGTGCAGGAGGCTGCAAGGAAGAGGGACAGCCACAGTAGGTAACACAGGGTCATTCAGGAGAGCGCAAGGAAGAGGTGCACCAACCGCAGTTAAGGAACGGCTGGGACGCACAAGGATAGGCGCATTAAGCTCGTAAGCCTTGATAGGGTTACACTGGTTGAGGTGGCCCTTTTCAAGACTTGGAAGCCTGTGGGTAACAAGCCATTGGACGTGGAGAGGGTCATTAATTATACGTATATTTTCTACTTTTCCGAACTTTAGCGCGGGAACGGTTTGTCCAAAACATTTGAATTTGGTCTTATTCAATGCAGGATTAAGTGCCCTTCAACCGTCATGAAGACCACTTTTCGATAGGGTAAGTCCTTTACGCGGTATAACCGGAAAACCGAAAAAACGCCCCTTTCGGGGGCCCCCACCACTTAAGCACAACTCCGTCGAAGTCGAAAACTTAAGAGAGTCTTAATGGGCAACCAATGAAGCCATTAAAGCAAAAAAATCTTTTGTAGGAATTATTTCCGATTTAATCAATTTTTGTGTTTAATTCTACTGGCCTATAGGTGCTATGCAGTTTTTGGGATCGAACAATAAAAAAAATAAAGCTGCTGGCTGGAATTAAAAATTCCACTTCAATTTTCGAACGTAAAACAAAACATGATCGCCATTTATTGAGCGCTTTTCCAATGAAGAGAGAAGTACCTACTCAGTAATTACGTTATAGATTGCTTTATCACTGTCCAAGTGTTCGCAGAAATGACTCACCGAACACAATCACATTTTGTCGGCCGAACGAATTTATCTCCGTGACCTTTGTAGTTGAGAGAATGAAGCGTGTATTTTTGGAATTTTGTCGATGACTTTTCATTAAAGTATTGTCTTTGATGTCCCTTTTTATTGGTTGCCAGAATCGCAAATATCTATGAGTTTGAGTAGGTACCTACTCTCGTCAGTTAGTATGAATCTACAGGGTAAATCCATTACGAAATTAATAAACTTTAGATTAATTAAAGATCAAAAAGAGTCGTATTATAGTAAATGTCCAGTCCTTCATTAGATAATATTGTAAATCTTAGATATAAGTAGGTATTTAAGATTGTAATAATAATATGTTAGGGATAGTATTAAGAGGTACACGTTTTAATTAAGTACTTTTTAGTATCTTCAGAAACTTTTCCGATTTTCTCTTAGAGGGGATACTTACATAATAAACCTATAGTTAGCAAAAAGTGCTGCATGGAAACAATAAAGACAAACAAGGTTAGCTAAAATGGTTTAACTGCTCTTAACGTTATTTTTACGACAAAACTATTACGTTTCGAGTTATTTTGCGTTTATTTTATTGGCCACCGATAAATAGTTACGGCATTAAAAGCTCATAAAGTAAATAATGATTGCGTTCCTATTTTACGAGTACGACCGACTTGACGTAATTATTGGGAACTCAGCTACTAGACAAAGGTCGCGGATTCGACCCCCGTATAAAATACACGTTGACTTTGCAATCAGTATCCAATTTTTTTTAATAAGCTCTACGTTGAAAATTGGCACACGTGGTTACTATTTCGAAACCGCGGGTACCTAGCTGATAAAAATCATTTAATATAAAAAAAGTTTTTTTTTTAAATATAAATCGATGGTTACTGATTCTGAGTCGCTCCTAAAAATTTTAATACTGATTGCAAAATCACCTGTATACATATCAAGGTATAGTACAGTTTATGTGCACTAAATAACCATACCTTTACATAGTTGCACTGGGTGTTTCCTATAGTCTTATTCACTAAAAAAGGTATATAACTTACTTCGAAGTTTGGCAAATTCTCCTTGCCTTGAGATTGTATGGAGCTCGATTATTGATTACATGCGACTGTATTCCTAATCTATACAGGTTTATTATTTTATCAATGTCTAAATATTACAAAACCAACACAATTACCCTTTTATGAGGACTTTTACTTTTAATACTCCGTAAGTCAAAAATAACTAGTAAGTAGGTATTTTCCTTAATATCTTTCTAAACCCAAGCTCCTTATTGCTCTTCCAAGAAAAGAAAAATACATAATAATCTTTCAGCGATCCTCCCGTCCCAATCGGCTTATTTTGCAAATTGAATACAAATTGTTGTACAGACAGACGTCGATTTATTTTCGTTACGAGACAGAATCTAAGATTACATTGTAGAGAACAACAAATAACCAATGTTACGAAGGTAAGGGAAACCGAAAACAATGTAATTTTATAGCCTTTGACCCATTTTATACCCTTCTTCAGCTCTTGTCTTCTAGAGTTACAATCAAAATAATTTTAAATTTTAAAATGGCAACGAATGACACAATATCATCATCAGGACATTTACGCCTGTATTCACAAACATTACTATGAGGTCTCACAGTGCGCGTAGACGCACAGGGTGACACACGAACCAATCACAGAGCTCAACGCTGTGCGTTCGATTTGCTGCTTCACTTAAGCAAGCATCGTTTGTGAATACGGGTGTTAGTCTTCACTGCAGAATTTAGCTAGCTAATTAGCTCCCCTTACCAGAGGCAAATTTAGGATTTGGCTTATTCTCTTCAGTTCCAGATATGGACTCTCTCGACTCGGAGATATTGGGTAGAATGCTTAAATGGGTCACATCGTACCTATCCTTTCTAATTTGCCAGAGGCAATTGAAAGATTTGAAGAGGCCTAATGTTCACAAAGTGCCTTTGTCCCCTTTCACGTTACCCAATGGAAAAATGGAGGCAATTAGTGTAAAATCACCTTTTGCGTTTTTTCACATGTTACAGGGTTGAATCAACCTGACAGCCAAAAAAACATGATCCTGTGCTTTGGATGTTAAGCTGTTGTTGGGCATGTTAAGCTGTCGATTCGATTAAATCATGTGACGTCATACGACGGCTCATGTAGCGTTATGGCGCAAGTACACTATGCGGAAAATTTTACCGAAACGCTAGATCTCACACTAAAGCACGGGTGGGCGAAGGAGAAAGTAACCGAGATGGTGTTCACACTTATTACGTCTTGGACAATTTCCCTTATAGTGTATTGCGCCATTACAGCAAAACATAAATGCCTACATAAATTACCTTTTAGGATTGTGATTTGAGTAACTCCCACACGATCGTAATTAAATACTCTTTGAACATTTCACAAAGGCGTGGGTATTAACTACGTGCTTTATGTCGATATTTTTGCATTTATATTGCTAAATGTGATTGTGATTCGTCTGGCTTAGGTGGGACTTGAATCTATGACCTTTCATTATTTATCGGGTGACTGACTTGGCCCATGTTTTCCAAACCATAAAAGTTGTACCTATAGATAGTGTAACTAGGGGCTGATAGATCAATCATCGGATAACTTTTAACTGAATAAAACGAGACTGGCCTATTGACAGTCAAAATGTAAATTTTACTCTTCAGATAAGAGATATTCGATGATTGAAAAATCAACTCTAAAACTTCAATGCTTTAGAGTTGATTTTTCAACCATCGAATATCTTTAATTGCTAATTTTCCTATACTATTAAAAGTTTAATTTTAATAAAAGTAGGTAACTAGGTATTATTGAAATATCAGGGACATAGGTAAAAGGCTTTATTTTCAACAAATTCACAAGCCGTAATCAGAGCTAAACAAAATCAATAAGGCCTTAAAAGCTTCATCACGACAATGTAATTGGAAGGCCAGGGCTGTCAACCTTGTGAAACACAATTATTATTTCACAATTTAATGACATTTTACCTTGTGTTCGTGTAAATAATATTGCTTTATCTATCATTACAAATAAAACCTAATCTGTATGCTGATTCAACAGACGTTAAAAAGATGTTTCTGTCATTAAAAATATTACCATACCAATTTACATTCTGTGGGAAAGGACATTCAGTTTTTCCCGAATTCAAAATGGTTTTGAAAACTTTTCCAATTTTCTCTTCATAAGATTTTTTCGGACAAAATGTTTGAATTATAATTAGCCGCATTTGTCCAGACGTTTTTGAAAATAACACAATAAATTTAAAAATATTTTTATGAAGATAATTTAGTCAAAAAATAGCCCAACATTTATGTAATTATTTACTAAGGCTAGGTTACATCATCTTACTTAACTATTACAAACGTCAAAACTCCATACAAAAAATACTGGTTATCGTTATAATATACCTAGTAACGGTTAAAATTAGGTCGTGTCACTCAGCCTTACACAGTTTTTAAAATCTTCAACAAGAGTGTAATCCACAGATGTCAAGGCAGTTTAAATAACCAAAAAGATTTATTCTTTACAAATACCTAGCCCGAAATAGGGCAAATCCCATTGATTCGCCATCCTTGTTATGGCGTGGGGTCGGGTTTCACCAGTTGAATGCGGGCGACATTGACCTGATTCAGGGGGTGTGATCTAATAAGTTTTTGTAGGGATGGCAGGACTTCAAGAATAGGGATCATTGTGATGGTAAAGCAACCGGTATAGCCCTTTCTTCAAACAAAACAAAAGAAAAATTTTGTTTTGAAAGTTTAAAACATCACGTACTCATGTAAATGTTAAATTGAAGGTAAAAATTGCTACGTGGTATCTACATCCCTAAAAATTGATCTGCCATTTGTTTTGTTTTCAAAAGCGCAAGATTTCTCGACTTATCAAGATCAAAAACATAATATAAAAAAAACTTTATGTAAGAACACAATTTTTTTCTACGTGGATCGCAACTTAAATTAATGGGAGTGTGTGACGATATGACGAGTAGATAACATCTTAACAATGCCACCCTTACTTGAAATAAAACCGACTTTACACTGCAAACCGTTTTACATAATTTTCCGTATGACAAATGCCAAAGCGCCAACCCTACCAGCACCCCGCATCTAAAAATACATTTATGCAAATGTCATTAAGTTTTACTTTACATGCATATTGGACGGGTAATAGATTTTTTCCATCTCCCTCTTATTTACGAGGTGTTTACAGCTCACAGCTGGCGAATGTACGAAAATACGTTTTATTTTCGACTCAAATGCGAAGACATAGGAACAAATAAGCCATAGGCACTATGGGGGGCGTGTGACGTCATTGCCAGCCGTAAAAATAGTTTAGGGCCTTTACGTAATGGCTTGTCGCGCATCGTAACTGGATGTGAGACGTCGCCGTTCTTCGTTGTATAATAGAATTGTGAGGGCCTCTGGAGATTTGCCATATAATGTGATAATCTTTGCATTATTTTCACTCCTTTATTTACTTGCGACTTCGTCTGTGTGGAATCAAATCAAAAGTAACTTCAAATGTTTTCAGGATAATTTTGAAGTCGGTGTCTTGCTATTGCATAATAATTGTCATCCACTCTCCATAAATAAGTAAGACTCAAAGCAACCTTAAAAATGATATGAAAACTAAGGAAGTAAGAAAGTTACGCTTTGTTCAGACTGTACTTAACCTATTTAAAGTCATATTATTATCAAGTTGCTTTAAAAAAGATAAACGTGTAAAATTTTATTGTTCTCATCATACAGTAGACACCCAAGACATCTTCCTTACACAAGCTCAACTAGCAACACAAGGCGGTCTTCGAATTACGGAACCCCGGCTGACTCAATTTCCGTAGAGGCGTGGTTCCGGGAAATCCTCATAGATGGCGTTAGTGGCACAATCCTCTAAAGCCGAGTTGCACCACCTTATTTTAACCGTAACAATAACAAAAACCCGGTGCTTTTTGTAAGGAGTTTGACCGATTTTTGACGCTTGTTAAAGATAAAATAACATGATGCAACCCAGCCTAATAATAGTGTTGTTAAGAAAATATTTATGATCAAAATATCGTTCAGAATAGTGTAAAAAACAGCTGTGATTATTTTTGTGCGTAGAAAAGTACCATGAATGATTCATGTAGAGTCTGAAAGTAAAATTACATAGTAACTTTTCGTAGCTATTTTAATATTTAACGAGAATTTATAAGAAACTGATCGGGCAAACGATTTTCACACTGTGCTTTGAAGACTTTGATAAACTTTTAATGATGTGACCTTTTTAATCCAAAAATAAACAAGATCGTCGAATATTCTCCGTACACAAGTCTTTGTAAAGTTTCCAAAATTATTAATTCCTGACGGTGGCAATTTGAAATTATTAAATCTAACGCAAAAAAGATTCAAAGGCTGTTATCGGAAAATATACTCGTAAACTTGATTATACTGTACCAAAAATAAAATAAGTCTTAGTTTTAATAGCTGTTATTGGAATTTATAACTAAAAGGTTTGATCAAGTGAATATAAAATTACAACTCTTTTGGTTAGGAATATAATTTTCATTAGGTACTGCTGAGATTATTGAGATGTTTACAGCTTACGGCCGTCTTATCCTTTACAATACATTATAAATATAGGTTAGAGTTAATCATCTATTTTATGTAACTTGAGGGTTTTTCAAATTAAAATTACAGTTTACTTATTAAGCTCGAATTTACCTCAGCCGACAGTTAACTAAAATAGACATACTGCCTTAGCACATTTTTTTCCTCTCCACAGTTTAAGAATTTTACTGTTTTCGTTTTATTGTGTTTTCGTGAGCTGTAACCTTAATAAGAGGAAAACTTACATTTAGCCCTGATTTAATTAAAGACAGACCTATTTACAAGAAATCACCTTAAATCAGTAGAACCGTACATTTTTACGTGGGTAGTTAGCTTTATTTGTGGATGAGCTGTTATGGCTAAATGACCACTTTAATTATATGAACGTTCTCCCACACTCGCAGAGAAATGTTATTTAGTCGGAAACTCATTACAAGTAAAAGGTTTTTGTAGAATACGAAGACCTTTGAATGCTGTAGTTCACGGGAAAATGATCCATTTACGGTGGGAAGTGGGTCGCGTTTTCCTTGATTTAAGATTATCCACCATCCACGACTCCACGTGTATGCTACAAATGAAATGCCGTTGACAAGTGACAGTTTATTGGTTGGTAATATACTTTAGTTACTCTCTCATTGATTTATTTACCTACTTTTTAGTGAATTCGTCACCCGCAAGACCCGCAGAATTTGGTATCCGTTTAAAGCTTACGCTTTTGATTACTTTAATTAACTATTTTGATTTACATTATTCAGATAACAGAAAAATCTGAGTCCTATATTTATCATTGAAATGATGATGATGTAAAAAAAAATCAAATATCTGCAAGTTAAAAACAATAATAACTTAAGCAAACAATAAAGAACGACTTCATCTCTCAACCTCGATCTACAACCCCATCAGTCATTAAAGATAAGTCGGACATAAAGGTTACTTGAGTAGGGTCCAACATGGGACCCCATGGGTGACGCACGTGACACGTCCCGCTCGTATATTGTACAGTCAGCCTCAAATAGTCCGTGACACCCAAATTAGCCAAAAAGTTCGCAACTAGGGTTGCCAGGTCTTAAAACACAAAAGCCGGCAATTAGTGTCGTAGCTCACGAGTGGGCACTATCATCATCGGTTGCCCAAAGTCCTGATGTGGCTACACTTTCGGCTGGCGCGGCAGCCAAATAAAAAGCCTAACAAAAGCCGGACAGGCCGGACAAGATAGTATTTGGCCGGACAAGACCGTAAAAAGCCAAACATGTCCGGCTAAAGTCGGACACCCTGGCAACCCTATTCGCAACACTTCTTTCTTGCAATTGGAATAAGGTTGTGATGTATTTTGGCCTTTGAGTGTCACCTATTTGACGCTAACTGTACGGACGGAGGACACGTTGAGATAAACAATATGCATCTTATGTACTTGTGTTAGGGTGCTATTTTGGTGCAATGGACAGTGTCACGTTTTCGTAAAGGAAAGGCTCTATAAAAATGAAAATCAAATGTAAGATCTTATATCTTACCAATCTTAACTCACAATAGGAAGTAATCAAATTCAGTAGTAGCAGGAAATTAATTAATAAACAAATATGCTAATTACCGTACGTTTCATAATTTAAGCTTTTGAAGATATAATCAAGTTTTATTAAATAAAATAAAAACCTTTGTAGATCACCTCCGCTTCACCACACAAGTGCTATGTATTATACGAGTACATAATATTGTAAACTTTCTCTTCTTGATCTTGAATCGCTCTATCTATTGCTGAAAACTGCATTAGGTAAAATTTAAGCGCACAGACAGCGGGAGAGAATTTATTTTGAAATGAGTAAAGATAAATAAGATTAAATGACACGAATCCTTAATGATGTCATTAAGGATTCGGCGAATATTCCTGAAAACTTGTTTCAGAAGTAGGACAAGGTACGTAAACATAATCAATCAAAATTCAAAACTCAGAAGTTAGTAACTTAATTTACTGAACAAACTCTACTTTTCTTGAAAAAAATGGTCTGATACTGATAGTTACTTTATTTTTAAGCGTTGGCATCTCTGAATTTAAAACAGTACGGAGAAAATTTATTCTGTAAAGCTTTCTGAGGATCGGCAGTCTACTTCTGTTTTCTGTATAACCCTTAAGTATTCTAACGGTACGCCTCTTCAATTGAAAACTTGTATTATTAATTCGTTAGGTATGTAAAGTATTATTTTTATAATGTTCTCATTACCTACTTAGTTTATTCTGCGCCTTATTCGCGTGAATTTCAGTCTGTCACAAATGATGGCACCTTCATCATAGAAAAAACAATTCTGCCTCTAGCAATCAATAATTCATTCCAAATATTTTTTATTGTCTTTATTAAATAAACATACAGCTTAGTGTAACACAGATAGCAAAGAATTAGCTCACACTGATAGTTAATGTTATTAACAATATCTGCTAAATTGTGTTACCTCTGTTCATCATCATCAAATAATCATCATCATCTCAGTTACAGGATGCCCACTGCTGAACATAGGCTTCCCCCAATGCTTTCCATCTTGCCCAGTTGGTAGCTGCCTGCGTTCAGCGCCTTACTGTGGGTGGACGTCCCACGCTGGCTCTATCTCTGTTAATTAAATTTTATTTATTTATTTAGTTATTCATTTGCAATAACATATTCAGCACATACAGATATACATGCATTCATACATTGACCCTGTAAGGGTGTAGCAAAGTTACAATTATTTAATACTAGTTAACATCTACGAATTAAATTAACATTTACGAATACATTAACAATTACGAATGCTTAATGGTAATAATTAGCCTTAATAATAATTACATTATTTTATTGTACAATTATACATATACTAAATTATATTATTATATTATTTATTATTATGAGTTGGATATTGCACTATACAGGGTATCCAAAATGTATCTTTGGTTTTGCCGATTTTTGGGGCAAAAAACTATAAGACAAGACGAGGTTACTTTGGGATTATTATATTAATTTACTTGAAATATACCTTCATAATAATCCCCCACTACACATAAAGATTATATCAGTGAGGATTACCTTCAGACAACCTCTATATTCAGCCTATGTTTCAGCAAAGTAATTAATCAATACCGTAATACGCACTGCATATTGCGCACAAAGGTAATAAAGCCGTGTGCACACTGCACACGGGATGTTAATACAAAATGTAATATGGGCGCTAGGATCGCCACGCGGCTGTTTAAAACGCCGGATATTCTGGACTTCACGTTTGGCTTTAAGCCCGCATTATCATGTTATTCTTTGTTTTTATGCCCTCATTATACATATTTCTTTCTTTCTCCATAGTTCCACATTAACGTCTTTTGAGTGTTAGCAACTTATGTTTTTTTATAATTTTTAGCTCTTAAAACAAGGCATTATGATTTAATTTATCGTCACTACCTGTTTATCAAGACTGTGATGTTCAAAAAGTCAGGTATTGTGTCTGCAATTCTGCACATAGCACAAATCTATTGCAAATGTCAACGCCAGTTCAATATATTCATACTTTCAGACTCTATGTGCCCACAACTGGGCAATACTTACATACTTTATATCATACACAAATGTCCAACATTTACATTGCGAGTTGGTGACCCCCAGTCGGATATGCAAGTAAACACCGCCCACCTCGATAATTGTTCAATATTGCTCAAACACACGCTGTACAATGGTTTTGCCACGATCATTAGAAGGTAGTCGAGATGATGACAGTAGAGTTGTTCCAACTACCCACGCTTGGAATAGCTTGTCCCAAAATATTAGGTTTTTGTAGGCTACCTAACAAGAAAATTTGAATTATAATTTTTATCGTTAAAAGTAATTAACAGGTTTTTTACTTTTATGAGTTCGCTAAAGCTTTTTGAGAGACCTCTAATATCCTTTTAATGTTCGAGGTTATAGGTACTTAATATTTTTTAAAGTATAGAAATAAGCGTTTTACTCGTGAATATAATTATAAAAATGTCTAAAAGGGATTGAACGGCAAATAAAAATTAAAGAGACATCAAAGGTCCATTAGAATTTAACGAACGTTAAAAATGATTATGAGACTATGTATTTACAGCTAACCCATTTAAAACAACCATCATCATCATCATTTCAGCTATGATTTTCATATTGACCTTTACGAGTGGACGACGTCACCACCTCATGGGTCGACCTTGCTGCCCCATCCTCTGACCTCCAGAACCTTGCTGCCCCATCGGCCGTCTGCGTACTACACGTAAAGAACAAATAGTGGAGGCATAATTGTATTTTAAGTGAGAAGTGAACAAATAGTGGAGGCACAAGTTGTATTTTAAGTGAGAAGTGAACAAATAGTGGAGGCATAATTGTATTTTAAGTGAGAAGTGAACAAATAGTGGAGGCATAATTGTATTTTAAGTGAGGAGTGAACAAATAGTGGAGGCATAATTCTATTTTAAGTGAGGAGTGAACAAATAGTGGAGGCATAATTGTATTTTAAGTGAGGAGTGAACAAATAGTGGATGTATAATTGTATTTTAAGTGAGAAGTGAACAAATAGTGGAGGCATAATTGTATTTTAAGTGAGAAGTGAACAAATAGTGGAGGCATAATTGTATTTTAAGTGAGAAGTGAACAAATAGTGGAGGCATAATTGTATTTTAAGTAAGAAGCGAACCCACTGAATCTACGTATACTAAGATTATTAACTGTCGGACTACATCGAAGGGAACGGAATAATGGATGGCAGCCATTCAAAGGCAGGGTAAATATTGACGTCGTATTGACAGATAAGTGCTTCATTACTTGGAATCCTTTGAACGGTAAACAATCGAAAATTCCATTGACAATACTCCTTTAACATTGAATTGAGTTAATACCTACTTGAAGACATCGAAGTTACGCGCTGGAAGATGTTTCCCCTCATAATTATGCCCAGTATCAAGTATCATTAGTTTAGGTGTTCGACGACAAGATGTAAGATAATGTAATACCAATCGTTGGTAATTGTAGGTTTCAAGATAGCAAGTACGAACTAAAGGCTGACATAGCCCAACGGATTAGCAAGCTGAAATGGCAATGGGCAGGGCACATAGTACGCAGAACTGACGGCCGATGGGGCAGCAAGGTTCTGGAGTGGAGGTTACGTACCGGAAAGCGCAGCGTAAGACGTCCACCCACAAGGAGGACCGACGACCTCATAAAGTAGCTGGAAGGCGCTGGATGCAGGCCGCCACCAACCGGCCATTGTGGAAATCATTGGGGGAGGCCTATGACTGCAATGCCAATTTATAATCATGACTGGCAACTGAGCAACCGTCGTTCAAATTTTAAATAAACACCCAAACGTTATGCTTAAATGTTATTAATAACCACTCATGTGAATATTACATTTCCTTACCAATATCCTCTCAATTTTGCACCAATCATGATCCTCAGCCTACGCGTGACCTTTCTATGAAATAGGATATAGTTCGGCATTTAGGTAAATAACCTTGAAGCATATAACCTTAAATCTCCCGACAAAAGGGGACTTAATTAAATATCTCATCCAGGTCGCATAGTACGTTACAGTGTGGGCAGTATTGGGGTCATAAATCAGTAGGCCTAACAGAACATGTTTATATTCAACGACCTTCAGGCTACCGAGACTAACTTGAGTGATTTGAGTGAGAGTGACTGAATTTTTAAATAAGTAACTTGAAAAAATGATAATTTTTTTCAAGTTACTTAATTAAAAATTCAGTTTTAGATGCGAATCTTATCGCATTTTTTTTAAATAAAATAAATATAAAGTAGATCAATCTCATGGAAAATTTTAATGGAGCGGATCATATTTTTTATGACTATTTAGCAGACAAGATACTGATACATAAATGAATAAAACTAAAATATGTTATTCTCAGTGTGGCAGTATTCAAAAAACTAATTCATTTACTTTACAATCATTGTACTACTTATCGTAACCCACCTATTAACCTATACCAATTGTGGAAAACCTTGGGAGAGGAAGAAAACCAGCAGTGGATGGCTGAAACGAACGAACGAACGTAACCCACCAAAAATATTTTCATGTAAAATGTTGCCAAGACGAACCGTATAGCTCGCAATGTGAAAAAGTTGTCAGATTTCATGTAGAGTCAAGCTTTTAACTCTAAAGTCCCTAACCTAAGTCAAAATCTGTGGTTAACCAATCTATGATAAAATTATACTTACTGTGTTCTTTCTTTCTTTCATCCTCCATGGGATGTTTTAAGAGGACCTACCGTTTGTAAAGGTTTTCTGTTGTACATGAATACTTTGGCCAATCCAGTTTGTTCAATAAGCTTATGACGTCCTGTGTGTGACAGATCAAAGGATGAACTAGCGGCCAACCGGTTTGGGTTGACCTTTACATAAATAATAAGATTAGAATATTTTGAAGTCTGTGACCGTAGGACAAAAATAAATCTTCTTAGATTAATCTTATTTCTTTCATCTTGGTTTTGGTGGTCATTGGGATAATGTTATTGCTATTATTTTATTTAAAGTAGTTATTTTTGTCAGCAGATCTTAAAGTAACTAAGCATGTAGAGTCAATGATAAAAAAATAAACTCTCTTGACTCAGAGTTTCTGGTTCTGTTACCAATTTACATTTTGTTCTTCTTCTTCTCAGTCGTTACACTCTTGACAGAGATGTCGCTATTGTATAAGACTTGAATCTTCTTGAGACTGTCCGAAACTCTATTTGTTTTTATATTTTTGAAGCACGTTTGCACAATCTGATTAAGCTATATTAGCGCAAATTTTGACAAATTTTGCAGTTAATTCCTACTTAAATCTTTTGTGACTTCAGTGCCGATGGAACAAGGAGATTTTAAATTAGAAATCCTTTCATTTTCTCAGACCCAAATAAAGGTTTATGTCTTACTTATATGGCGCTTTGTCATGCTGACTCACGTTAAACAAAACTACCGTCAATTTCGACTGCGCTCTAAACTGGGTGAACTTCTCTTATCAGATCGACGAGGACAGTTGAAACTTGAATGGTCCCCTCGACTCGCTCCATCTCTTGATAATAACTCATAATATGTGTCGTTAAATGAAGTTATGGTTAAGTTTCACAGGGAAATATAACTGCGATATGCGAGAAACTTAAGACATTCCAAAGCACTAAACTTAATTTATTAATGCACAGACATGTCCCGTTTTGCGACGAGACCTGGAGCGATTTTGAGAAATGGAAATTTCCATTGCGATTCTAGAATTCTGGAGTATAATTAATTATGTATAAATAAATTGTTACTAGACACCCGGGCAAGATATTTTGCTATGAACTAATTGTACAAGGACAACAGGAACAAGTAGTTGTAGTCTATTAAAAGCTGTATAATTTATTCTTAAATAAGTTACAGTACAATTTACAGAAATATTCCTCAATAAAACTAACTAATATTATTTTGTCACCAGCAAATGACAGATGACAGCATGAGCGACGATGTGTTCGAAGAAGACACGCTTCGAGCGGCGCCTGCGCAGCGCAACACGCGCTCGCCCACCGGCTACCCCGACTACCGCCCGCCCGCCGAGACGCCCGCCAAGGCCTACGCCGACGATGACGTGCCCATCCACAAGGTACGCGACACTGAGCCTTATGTGTATAAAGTCCGGTCGCCGAGCACGTAGAATTTCGTCCAATGACCCCAAGCTACCCATCCTTATCGTTCGCGCGACAGCAATATAATTAGCTGTCGCGACTGTGCGACGGGCGGTCACAGTGACTGTGAAAGCGCGACGAAATTCTACGAGCTCGGCGACCGGACTTTAGCAATAAAGACTGCGCCCACCGGCTACCCCGACTACCGCCCGCCCGCCGAGACGCCCGCCAAGACATACGCCGACGACGACGTGCCCATCCACAAGGTACGATACTGACCTTTATGTGTGTAGCAATAGAGACTGCGCCCACCGGCTACCCCGACTACCGCCCGCCCGCCGAGACGCCCGCCAAGGCCTACGCCGACGACGACGTGCCCATCCACAAGGTACGATACTGACCTTTATGTATATAGCAATAGAGACTGCGCCCACCGGCTACCCCGACTACCGCCCGCCCGCCGAGACGCCCGCCAAGACCTACGCCGACGCCGACGTGCCCATCCACAAGTTACGCGATAACGCGACACTGAGCCTTATGTGTATAGCAATAGAGACCGGGTTCAACTGCCGTTCGCCCGCCGAGATGCCCGCCAAGGCCTACGCCGACGACGACGTACCTATTCACAAGGTACGATACTGACCTTTATGTGTATAGCATTAGAGACCGGCTTCGACTACCGCCCGCCCGCCGAGACGCCCGCCAAGACCTACGCCGACAACGACGTGCCCATATACAAGGTACGCGACACTGAACCTTATGTGTATCGCAATAGAGACCGGGTTCGACTACAGCCCGCCGAGACGCCCGCCAAGACATACGCCGACGACTACGTACCTATTCACAAGGTACAATACTGACCTTTATGTGTATAGCAATAGAGACCAGGTTCGACTACCGCCCGCCCGCCGAGACGCCCGCCAAGGCCTACGCCGACGATGACGTACCTATTCACAAGGTAAACAATACTGAGCGTTGTGTGTATAGCAATAGAGACTGCGCCCACTGGCTACCCCGACTACCGCCCGCCCGCCGAGACGCCCGCCAAGACCTACGCCGACGACGACGTACCTATTCACAAGGTAAACAATACTGAGTGTTGTGTGTATAGCAATAGAGACTGCGCCCACCGGCTACCCCGACTACCGCCCGCCAGCCGAGACGCCCGCCAAGACCTACGCCGACGCCGACGTGCCCATCCACAAGTTACGCGATAACGCGACACTGAGCCTTATGTGTATAGCAATAGAGACCGGGTTCAACTGCCGTTCGCCCGCCGAGATGCCCGCCAAGGCCTACGCCGACGACGACGTACCTATTCACAAGGTACGATACTGACCTTTATGTGTATAGCAGTAGAGACCGGCTTCGACTACCGCCCGCCCGCCGAGACGCCCGCCAAGGCCTACGCCGACGCCGACGTGCCCATCCACAAGTTATGCGATAACGCGATACTGAGCCTTATTTGTATGTCGATAGAGACTTTTCGCCCGCCAAATCCGCCAAAAACTATGCCGACAATGTCGTTAGGAAGTAGGACGCTAAAGTGTGTCTTACTTAATATCTTTGATCAGCTCCCAGCGCGGCGCTCTATTAAGAAAGCCTCAAGGCAAACAGACTTAAGCCCTACCTTATGTATACCTAAATATTAATTTCCCAGCTAGAGCCTCATCAGTTAGGATCAGACAGCTTAACTACAAGGATTATTAACGAACTAAATTACTATTAAGTAATTATTTTCTTAGGATTACGATTAATATCAGGCAGTTCTGATCATAATTATCCTTTGCTTAGTCAAATTGACCTTCTCGGAATTTAGTTTAAGTTTACGGCTTGATTGTTCTGATTTTCCATTGAACTGTGTATTTTGCGAAAGCCCACATACTACGGTAAGAGGATTACAACAAAGGTCTATTATTACGGTATTATTTGCAGTGGTATTATTCCTAATTGGAGTGTTTTGTTTATGTGAGAAGCTATTCCACATCAATCACACGAGATTCGTAGGATTAATTTCACATGTTACAAAATATCGTGAATATTGTTATTCTCTAGCTCATAAAATCGCTGAACTTGGACAACTCTACTACAGTTTCTAGGGCATCAACAACAGATTTACAAGTTTCAATATTACGATAACTTCACCCTTAGCAACAAGTAATTAAAATTATTGTTGAACTACACAACTCTCAGCTACCTAAAATCTTCATGAATTACTCCGAATAAAATTCGTAAACAGACAAACGGATCTTGTATTGGATTTTAGCTTGAAACACACTGAGCAAAGCTATCGTAAAAAAAACTCATAACATTGATTTTTTATTGCAAATAAGCTTTTAAAAAGCACTCTTACACGTCCCAATCTTATGCTATAGGTATACTTAGGTACATTTTGGCGAGCAAAAGTTGTCACATGTTGCTAGAGTTAGGTAGGAAGTTCTGCGTTAGTTAAGTCTGCGTTTGTAGCTATAATTTGAACACTGTTGACTTTCCGTCGAGTACTCAAAAACCAAAACCAAATAAATAACTGAAAAAAAAAACAACTAAAGGCCGCGCCGATCTAAAAATAGGCTTTTCATTTGTATTATTATTATAAATTATTATAATGTTTGTATTATTATTATAAAGAGCTGTGGTTTCTGAATAAAGAAAAATAAAAATAAAAATAAAATAAATAAATTTATTTGTCGACCTCTTATTTTCTTATTGAAAACTGTCAATCGTCAATAACTTACGCGTATCATTTTCTTCTTCTTATCGTGTCGACAACAAACCTACACAGTGTCAGCCGCATTAATTAAATCCTCCTGAGTGCATTACATTTATTTAGATAAGCCCATTCAGGCATTTAATAAGTATGAATGACGACGTTAATTATTACTATCGATACATATTTAATAATTTACAACCTTGATAAACAAACATTTAACTAGATGGGCATGTTTTAAAATTACTAATTATAACAGGGTAGGTCCTTCTAGGAAAAACCTTCAACTTTGATTAAATTAATACGAGGAATAAAATAATCAAGAGCATAGAGGAAACTCTTTTGTGGGTTCTAAATTAATTTCATGAAACGGTTTAGAATTCATTGTTTTAAAACGAGAAATCAGTAAATAACAAAAGATGTTGACAATAGCTTTTATTGAAAAAAGTTCCAAGAATTTCAGATACTATTTTTGAGAATAACGAACAGTAAAATTTACGTTCAATTTGCCTTAACTCTATATTTTCCCCCTTCGAAGTTTCTAAAATAGCGACTGTGTACCTCTGAGGGACCTACTTAATATTTCTTTTTTTTCTTCAAGCCCTATTTTTCTTGCTTTCTAGTTCTACTTTGTGCGTATTTAGATACGAGTAGGTACCTACTCGCTATGTTTATTTCATAACTAGTGGCCGCCCGCGACTTCGTACGCGTGGATCCCGTTTTACCCCCTTCATCTATCTATCTTCCGCGGTTTAGATTTTTTCATACAAATGTTTTTTCCCGCTAACTCCCGTTCCCGTGGGAATTTTGCAATATCCTGTTGTAACTAAGCTTTAAGTTTACAAAGGTACCTACATACCAAAGGACATTGTCAGAAACCGCCTAAAAAACCGCCCAAAAACATTAACCCATCATAATTATTTTCTATTTTTTTAAATAAATTAAGCACCCTTTCATTCTAATGGACACTTAAGCATTGAAAAATTAAATAAATAAGTCTTTTAACGTTTATTCTATAATACTATTACAACTTCCGGACGTTTTGGTGCGTGGCATGGTCTAAAACCTATCAAGTTCCATTATTTTTGCCGATAAAATCTGTACGAGGCATTACCGTACTTTATTGCTGGGAGTCCATGTATAGTGATGTTCCTGCGGCCATCATAGACAATAAAATATCGATTTTGAAAATTAAATAAATCGATTAGAAGACTAGATTTGCGTTAAAAGCTAAAAAGATATTGACACTATTACAAGAAGCTATCTAAAGTGTCCAACTGGTCGAAGGTCGTAAATAAAATGAAAATAATTAGGACCATAAACTGATATTCATGGTATCATAACTGTAAAAGTGTCAGAATCCGATGTTGAATCCAATGCCAGTTGAAGTGAGAGAAACATATATCAACCTAGTATAGTTGCCAGTCTCTTATAATCTATGCCAATGAGGGTTTTCGCGATTGAAAAATCCGCGAGATGGCAATACGTATACGCGAGGTCCAAATGCTGCATGATTGGTGGATTTTGACATATCTGTCAATGTCATGTCAAAAATAACCAATCATGCAGCATTTGGACCTCACGTCTACGTATTGCCATCTCGCGGACTTTTCAATCGCGAAAACCCTCATTCATAGCGCATGTATAGCCTGACCAGGAACATAAAAACCCTCGCCATGTTGCGGAAAACTAATGGTACTAATTTCTTTTAATGGCAACAGTAACTCAAAACTTCATTGACATGTCACCTTGCATGTCAGTCTATTGCTGTCAAAGTGTAAACAAACTTTATTTTATATGTGCGCAATTGGTTTTATGAATTAAATTGCTAAAATATTTTTATAGTCGTGAAAGAAAAGTGGTTCACAATGTGTTAAAGTATTTGTCGAAGAGAAATACTAAGGGTTCGGACAATATTTTCATTGAATAATGTTTCCGACAAAGGTTGTCAAATTGACTGACATGTTTATCGTATAGTACAGTCCACTATGAAAATTAGCTGTGGTTTGTTTCAACTACCTATTTTAAAAATTTTGACACTTTCTAAGTGATGAATTTTATGGGATTGGGAAGAAGTACCGTTCTTGAGCAGACATTGCAGTTGAATATTCAAGTTCTGAATTTGATTATTGATGAATAATAAAATAAATTCTACTAGCTCGATTGATGGTTTCATTTAATTTATTTAAATCAGGTTACCTATAATAATATTTTTTCGTTAATTTATGAAAATATCAAATTAGCCCGTAATCCTGAATCCTGATACATAAAGTTAGCCTATTAATTTAACACAGGTACGACTGTACTCAGTGTTGCACTATCAAATGCAATTGACGCGCCTCTATGCCAGGGTTTTTATGTTCCTGGTCAGGCTATATAAGAATATAAATAGACCAAATGAACTTTTATAGATTGTGAAAGAGAAGATAAAGATTTTATTATTTTATTAAAATTGCCACGAGGTAGTTTTTCAGTAGAAACCAGGATTGGATAATCGCTACAGGCAAGTATCAGAACATTTTATAAATATTTTTAATCGATTATATCCTTGTGAATCGTTTTAATAAATTGTCATTTTACTTTTTCAATTAAAACTTTTTCAATCCCTAGTCTTGTCAAACTGTCATAATGTCAACAAATTATAAATGTCACGTCAGTTGACTCAATTTCAGTCTTCTGTGCGTTTATTGTATTTTTATTTCAATTAAATAGTGCTAAAGGGTTAGTACTAAAAGTGAAAGCCTTTTTTCAGAAAGAAAACCAATGTGGTGCCCTTATTATTCATACTGTTTGAAAGTTACAAGTCAGTGATACAGAGTTGCCGCCATTATAACTCCGTAGTGATACCATACCAAAGAAGAAGTTTTCCTAAACACTTGTGTTATTTTTATATGTGATCAAATAAAAAGGATTAATTCTACTGCTCAAATGGAATAACTTATCCCAAGAGACCGAATATAAAAAAAAACCTCTCCATAGAAATTATCACCATCACGAGAATGTGAATTTTTTTGAGAATTTGATATTGGTCCTGTAAGAAAAGTAGTTGTATTTCAGTAGTAGAATCAACCCTTCTTGTTTCATCAGCAAGAGTAACTATAAAAATGCCCTGTAGGTAGGTATTATTAAGCTGAAGAGTTTGTTTAGTGTCAAAGACTGTCACACAGTGTAACTTAAATTGGCATATTATGATAATGAACATAAAAACTTAAATAAATATTTATGTTAATATTTTTTCTATTTATTTATTTTCCCAAAGCTTCACAGTGACAGCTGAAACAGCAATACTGTTGTAAAACTAAACTTAGAACAAACTGTTACAAATATTTTACAAATTAAAATAAAACCGCATGTTGCTTTACTTTCTCGTATAGGTAATAAATGTAATTAATGGCTAGATTATTAATGTTACTTTGTTACCCTCAATAGTGAGGAGATCTTATAAAATGGTAACCCTGATTTTCATTGTCATTCAAGTGCTCTTTCTTCGCATAGGCTTCTGTGATTTGGCCAAGGGCCACACACATTGCGATAACATTATGCGACATTGATTTGACAGCAGCGGAGTGAAGTCTTGCGACTATGCAAAATGATACCCTGTAATCGTAGCGCATATACAGGGTGGAAACGATAAGTGATCTCACTCGATAATTTCTAAACCATATAAGATATCGAAAAACTGGTTACTGACCCTGAAAGTGCTTTACGAACTCTTTCAAACGGTACCAATAACAGGTTACAGAATAAACTGGAAGTATCTGAAAATTCAATGTTTCCAGCTTCCATACTAAATGTATGCCAACCACATAATATTAAGTGTAATTTTTTAAAATTAAATAATGAACCTAAAAAAAACTCGTAAATTGCATTTTTATTTAAAATTATTCAAGGAAAAAATTAGTTTTAGGCTTTACTTGCTATAAAGTGTTGTATCAAGTATCAAGAGATGAGTGCCATGACTGTGGTAGTACTAAATGTATGGGGGATGGAAACATTGGATTTTTGGATAGATCCAGTTTATTCTGTAACTTAATATTGATACCGTTGGATAGAGCTCGTGAAGAACTTTTAGGATCAGTAACCAGTTTTACGATACCTTCTGTAGTTTTTAATATTATGAGGCTGTACCAAATGTATGGAAGCCGGAAACATTGAATTTTCGGATAGATCCAGTTTATTCTGTAACCTGTTATTGGTGCCGTTTGCAAGAGCTCGTAAAGCACTTTCAGGATCAGTAACCAGTTTTTCGATATCTTGTATGGTTTAGAAATAATCGAGTGAGATCACTTATCGTTTCCACCCTGTAGACATAGACGGGGCGGGGCACATAGCTCGTAGAGCTGATGGCCGCTGGGGCAGGAAAGTTCTTGAGTGGCGACCACGAGCCGAAAGACGTAGCGTGGGCAGGCCTCCCACTAGGTGGACCGACGATCTGGTCAAGGTCGCGGGAGGTGCCTGTATGCGAGCGGTGCAGGATCGGTCTTCGTGGAAATCCTTGGGGGAGGCCTTTGTCCAGCAGTGGACGTCTTTTCGGCTGAAACGAACGAACGAACGATACGTATTACCGCTATTTACCAGACATTACTATTTATTGCATACTCGCCGGATTACACGTAGGAGCACTCGCGTTACAGCTTCGGCCTTGCATTATTATAAGATCTTGTTCCGCCCTTTTTCGAACTTCCTCCGTGAGGATATCCCCGCCGAATTCTATGATGAACCTATTAAAAGTCATATTCTGCAATGTCAACCCACCACAAGGTGGACCGACGACCTGATAAAGGTAGCGGGAAGGCGCTGGAGGCAGGCCGCTACCAACCGTGCGATGTGGAAGTCATTGGGGGAGGCCTATGTTCAGTAGTGGACGTCCTGTGGCTGAAATGATGATGATGATGATGAAATGAATGAAAATGACAAATCTTCGAACGTGTATAATACCGTGCCAAAGTAATCATATAATTTTGGCACCTTAATAACTATTGCCGTTTTTGTTGTAAAGATCATGCAGCGCTACTTGCGGATATTATTGGAAAGAAAACTATGTGGGCTCTAGATCTGAAGCCGCTTTAACGAACACGAAGTGCTCATACAATGCGGCGTATTTTCTTCCAGTCTTTAGTCAGGAATTTAGTCGAATTAAAACCCCGGTTGAACGTGATATAGCCACACTAGAATACGATGCTTTTTTGCATAATCGCAAGACTTCGTTCCGGTGTCGACCGAATGTTATCATGATGTATGTGGCCCAGGGGTTACTGTAGCCGCTAAGGTTTGAAACTTCTTGCTTAAAATATTGTAGTCTTTGGCATAGACTACGACGGTAGTCATGGAGATAGGAGTTTGTTATCTCGTGTCAGATGTAAATGGTGAAAAGAAAACTCATGATTCGTGTTATTTTTATGCAATATGTAGGTTTTTTATAAAAGTGGAATCCCGAGTGATCTGCAAAACCCATTCTATTATTATATACGATTCGGCTTCGATATCTATAATACAATAGGAGTTTATTTCATGTGTCAGATGACAAGGGTGGAAACAACCTACGATTCATGTTGTTTATTTACGTGCAATATGTGGGCATATTATAAAAGTGGAATGCCGAGTTGTATTTCTAAAACTTGTTCTATTATTTTATACTATTTGGCTGCGACTCGGCGTGACGACAATACAAAACATTTTTCGCGAATCGGTGTTCATACATTCACACAATACATTAGACGCCATGTTGTCATAAACGACATAATTATAAAATCGCTGTGATTTAATATTCTTAATCATTAATTTTATGGCAAGTGTCCATCAGGAATCATTGTTCTTACACACAGAATCATATTATTTCGCTTTCGGGTAGTAATATGTCAAAATTGTTGGTTCTTAGGCGAACAATGTATGGAGAACGAACATTGTCCTTTCAAGCGTCTAACTTAAGCGGTTTAGATTTTTCATACAAAAGGATTATCCCGCTAATTCCTGTTCCCGTGGGAATTCCTAAGTATACTATAACCTGCCCAGGAAGAATAATTGAATAATTGTATGAAGAATAATTGTACCAAGTTTCGTTAAAATCCGTCGAGTATTTTTTGTTTCTATAAGGAACATACAGACAGACAGACAGACAGACAGACAAAAATTTTACTGATTACATTTTTGGCATCAGTATCGATCACTAATCACCCCCTGTTAGTTATTTTGAAAATATATTTCATGTACAGAATTGACCTCTCTACAGATTTATTATAAGTATAGATGATTTTCTAACATTAAAAATACACTGGGTGTACCAGCATAGTGGTCGCAGGTTCAATCCCCACACAATATAGATTCGAATGCCGCTGTAGCGAAAAACTTTGTTGCAAATTTTTTGCCACTGCCTTTTTATCTTTATTTATTTAGACTAATTAAATTAGTACTTACAAACCGTCAAATGCTCTTAAGGAGCCTATACAGGTCTCATTCTTTTTTTGCCCTACGTAGAGGACCCTATTTAAATTGATTAATGCCACAGACGATCCTGCTGGGTGACAGCGGCGTGGGAAAGACATCTCTACTAGTCCAGTTCGAGACGGGAAAGTTCCAGCAAGGAAATTTTTCAGCGACTGTCGGCATCGGATTTACGGTGAGTCGTAGTTTTTACTAATGAATAGTTTTGACTATATTAAGGAAATAAATAGCAAATAATCTGCAAAAAGTTAGCAAACGAATGGGCAACATTTTTTTTATGGCGTCTCTGGAATATTATGGTCACAGAGTGACCTCCCCTATAAAAATGTGTATGTTATGTTGCTAAATAAGCATATTTTATATTTGTACTTACCTATATGAGTAAATAGCTGATGCGAGCGAAATGACAATCTTTATTATTAATAAATCCTTTGTAACAATATACCGTTATGATTTGTGCTAAATAATATCTCGAAATAAGGTAGGCAATAACTAAATTCATAATTTTGTTTTTTTATTTTTATTTATTTATTAAGGAAATAAACAGCAACATTAATAAAACACATAATAATTGAAGGTAAATACAAAACCTGTCTTTGTGGAAATCCTTGGGGGAGGCCTTTGTCCAGCAGTGGACGTCTTTCGGCTGAAACGAACGAACAAAACCACATTGTGATTATATTAAAATGCCAAATAAAAGTTTATAGGAGAATGGAAAGTCGATCATACTCTCATTATAATGTGACCTTCCTACAAATGAAGAGTCAATTAAAATCTTAATCAGCAATCAGCTTCATAGTAATAAGCCCGCTAACTTCGATGTCAGTTTGGAACAACATTCCATTTGCTGAGTTTGGGACTCCGTAACTGGCAATTTGGCAATTGGCATCTCAGTTAACAAGATCTTATCTGAGTTAAGGGAATATTCCTAATCACGGTAATTTTCCAAACATACACCACTTATGTGATTATGATAATGACTTATACCTTAATAACTATGTTTAATTCTGCCACTTTAAGTGCCTTAAGTTATTTAATGGCTATCTCAATAAACACCTGTATATATGGCGGTGCAGTAGCTACGAATAAAAATACAATAATACCATTTACTTAGCAGATTATGTACTGTGATCTAGATAGCTGATGAACATAATTAAGTAGAATATTGAAAGATATTTCTGAATTTAAAAAAAACTAAACTATGTAACACGCATCTACGCATCTCATACCGGGTGTAGGTACACAAGAAAAACCTTACAGTTTTTTCAACTTTATGTATTAGCAAGAAGAGAGTCGCTTAAACCGTGTGGGTGAATTGCCTATTTCCATCAAGAAAAAACGTTTTATTTGTGCGTAACATAGAAAAATATCGAACCATGAATAATAAAATAGAGTGAAACTTTACGAAACGAACATTATTGAAATTCTTCTTTGTTACCCGCCCTTCCAAACATTGAAGAATTTATTAATCAAGAATCCGGTCTCAGAAATATTGGGAAAATATAATATTTACGAGTTCTGTAATGTAAATCAGTCCATGTTATGCAAGAAAACATGATAGAAAACACAACTTGGTTTGTTTGCCAAAAGAAAATTGGAGAAAAATTTTCTTTGTAAAGTCGAGAGCTCATCAGACTATTCATTTTTGTTGCAAATTCACATCTATTACAATTCCATAAGATTGCTTGCCCTCGACTGTATATTTACAAACTGAATGATATTTTGTGTGTACATTCTTATTGGCATTTTGTTTATATTTGCGATAAATACTTACTTATTAAACGTTATAACATAAATTATTAATAAACTGACTTACTGCGTAGTTTATTAAATTCTAATAATGCTTTCTAAAGCATCCAAACCACGGATAAATAGATCGCTTAAGCAAACTCTATCATAAAATAAACCGTATTAGGCAGCCCTTTCAATAAACAAATCATGTACAAACAAAATATATTGAGCTTAGGCTAACACCAAATCGTTCACTTAGTAAATCCCTAAAATAATCCAAAACTGAGTTATCGCAAAATATCCGTGAACCATTGGCTGTTCCCATAAAAATAAGTATTTTGAGTTGGACTATTCTTTATCTAGATAGCGATATCTAAATAGGTAGGTACATACTGGATGATTTTTTTACCGTTTCGATATATTTACAGGATGTTTTAACCATGAATAATTATGTATAAACAACTTTGACTATGGGACCAACTCAGAAATCACAAAAAAATCAGCTGTACAATACAAAAGTTGCGATTGCGGTCAATCAAATACATTGCCTTGTTATGCATAAAAAAAATTCAATACAGGTTGACCAAAATGTACCTATGAAACAGCAGATTTTATTTTTGTGATTTCTTCGTCCCATAGTGAAAGTTGATTACATTCATGGGTAAAACATCCTGTAAAAATATTGAGATGGTAAAAATATCAACATTTCTATACATACTTATACCTACTCGTACTAGAAACCAAACCGTGTAAGGTGCGCAGCGAGGGGTGTGTCCGACATGGTCGCTTAAGCAGAATGCTCGCCTTCCGCCACGTCCTTGTGGATGACCGACTTTCGCGATATAAATGGAAGCCTGCTGGACAGATTTAACCTCTTGTTGGATCTTTGAAAAAATATGGTAGGCAGTTTATCTATCTATCTAAATATATAACTCAAAGGTGACTGACTGACTGACATAGTGATCTATCAACGCACAGACCAAACCACTGGACGGATCGGGCTGAAATTTGGCATGCAGATGTTATGACGTACTTAGGCATCCGCTAAGAAAGGATTTTACGAAACTCCACCCCTAAGGAGGTAAAACGGGATCCACGCGTACGAAGTCCCGGGCGGCCGCTTAGTGCCAAATAAAGTTTTAAAAAACAAAAACGAAACAGATGAAGAATAAAAATAACTAAAGGATAATTAATTATAAGGACCGATTCACCTGTCTGATGATGAGTCATCAAAACAGTATTAAAAATAAATAATAAACATAATTATTACAACATATTATTATTACTTGGAAATTTTACACTGTGCCGTATATGTGAGTGCTAAAATGAAAATAATAACTAGCGGCCGCCCGCGACTTTGTACGCGTGGATTCCGCTTTACCCCCGTTGAGGTGGAGTTTTGCAAAATCCCGTCTTAGTGAGTACCCCCATGCAAAATTTAAGACTCCTAGCACTTGTAGTTTCTGATAGAATAAGAAAAAATGGGGTCTTTTTAACCTCACAATAAAAATGTAGAGTCTGCGATAGTAATTGAATTGACACATTAATAACTTCCTTCTTAAACTGACAGGTTCATCTATAAACTCCAAACATCAAAGTAAACAAAATAACTGGAAATCCCTTATATTTTTAACGTACACAATGGGCGCTCTGGTTTTTAATTTCCGTAATATCTTACCTACAGGATACTGTAACCGACGTTGGATATTAATCTCGGAGAGTATAATAATTCAGTGTAACAAACGTGGCCCTTAAACTTCTCTGTCGATGAGTTAATTACTTAGTCTGGAGGCCGGGGGCTCCGAGGTAGGGATGTTATGGATATGTAGTTTCGGTTATGGATACGGTTCATCATCATCATCATTTCAGCCACAGGACGTCCACTGCTGAACATAGTCCTCCCCCAATGACTTCCACATCGCACGGTTGTTAGCGGCCTGCATCCAGCGCCTTCCTGCTACCTTTATCAGGTCTTCGGTCCACCTTGTGGGTGGACATCCCACGCTGCGTTTTCCGGTACGCGGCCTCCATTCCAGAACCTTGCTGCCCCATCGGCCGTCAGTTCTGTGGATACGGTTACGGATATAGGAATAATATTATACCGGTTTCGGTTACGGTTACGGATATTTGTGCTTTAGAATGCAATTAGCAATAGTTGTCCAACACGGTTCATTCATGGCCACACATTTTACATCGAATAAAAAGCAATAAAAAAGTAAAACTTGATACTAGATGGCATTATAAAGGTAAATCAGGTTGTTATGCCTTTACATTTATTGCTATACAAAAAATAATTTAAACTGCCTACATCCGAAACTATCCCAAACTTTTGGATCGGTTACGGTTACGTATTGGGATAGTGTTTTATTTCGGATATCCGAAAGTTTTGGTTACGGTTACGAATATCCATAACATCCCTGCTCCGAGGTACAGTTCAAACACAACAGGCAGACCAGTTATCACGGATTCCATTTAATCTGCCGACAAGCCGGCGGCTTTGTTGTAGGCTAAACGTAACGGCCAGCTATTAATTACAAAGGTAGCTAGTATTGTTTTCTTGGTCTCAATGTGCCTGTCAAGATGACTAGTTAATATCCACTTGATCAGTAAATTACTTTTTATGACATGCTATTACGAAATAAAGTCATAACATACTATTACGTTCGTTTCAGCCGAATGACGTCCACTGTTGGACAAAGGCCTCCACTCCACATTCCACCTATTTATTTTCTAGCTTTGTAGCCACTTTCTTTACCGCATTTATTTCGCTGATAGGACAAATCTTCATGACTCTAAAAATATGTTCATGAATTTTCATGACTCACACTTTTCTGGCAATGTCAGATTAATGTAGGTACTTAGCACATAAAATGCGTTTACACCTTTCGTTTTGGTGTTTGCTACATTTCTAACAACTAAAAGTTGCATTATATGTGATTCTGTTTATTTTTGTGTTTTTCAATTTCAATTTTTATTTAATTTACTTTCTGATCTGGTTGTAATATTTAGGCGGTAACATATTTACTTTGTTCTTAGTGGTCTGTTACAAATTTTGTTTTATTAAAGATAAAGTTTGACATGGGTATGCCGCAATTTTCTATATGGTCGGGTGAAGATTTATTCTTTTAAAATTAATCTTTATTACAGCTTTTGCTGTGCTGACATAAAGCTCGTTTATGAAGACGCCACATCAAGTTAAGCATCATAAGTACTTACCTACATTAGTTGAGATACGGTTCTTCAACTAAGGGGGCGTCCATAAATTACGTGAGACAATTTTGGCCATTTTTCAACCCCCCCGCCCCCCTTGGTGAGATTTGGTGAGATTTTGTCTGACCCCCTCCCCCACCCCCCTAATCTCACGTGATATTTAATAAAATGACTATTTTGCAATATCTATGCTTCGATTCTATTAGATTTATATGAAAAAATCAGTAACCCAGTGTCGTCGTGCCACGCGCAGTGCAGGGTTCCGTAGCTTCCCGTCGTTTAGTAAGACAAGCAATTGCTTCAACCTAGGACCAGTTTTTTGATTCATAGTTAAAATAACTAATTGTTAAATTTTGCTACTAATGGTTAAATATTAATAAAATGTAAACTAATAGTTAAAAAATGTACTAAAAATCAAGTTAAACATTGTTATAAAAACATTTTTTTCTGTTATTTAACCACTTGTCATTTGACATCTGTCAAATTTGACTATTGGTTACTTTAACTACGAATACATCATATTTTCATACGTATGTAATGTCATTTTTTAGGGTTCCGTAGTCCTGACAAGGAACCCTTATAGTTTCGATACGTCTGTCTGTCTGTCCGAGGTTTCGCTTGGAAACTATAGGCACTGGGGTGCTGTAATTTTGTGAAGGTATGTATTTGTGATATATTAATCACGCCGACAAAACGGTAAAATAAAATTTTGAAAAAAAAAATTTTTCTAGGGAGCTCCCCTGCATGTAAAATGGGGATAAATTTTTTCAAGGAAAACTATAACGGTTAAGATACATTACTTAGTTTAAAAGTAATAGTCATTTGACTCATGTATTATAAAATTTCTTAACCAGTAAAAAATCCTTAGAAGAAAATATGAAAAGTGACTATAAATGAAGTAATGGCTTGCTTCTGAAATATATTGTGGTAACGACAGACAACTACGGGACCCTACACTGCGCGTGACACGACACGCACTTGGCCAATTTTTTACGCAATAGCGATGCCGATGACGTTTTTTTTTAATTTCGACATTTATTCTGCATCTTTAGTGTTCACAAATGCAGATGGAGGAATTTTTAGTTTAATTTGATTTGACGGTTTAGAATAAATTGTCATTTCATCATAAAAAAAAATCATTTTTTTTACTTCAATAACCCAGTTTTCTGGCAATTTTACTCTATTTCTTGCGGGAAAAATTACGTGATATTTTCCGAGACCCCCCTCTCCCCCACGTGAGATTTAGTGAGGTTTTCGTTGACCCCCTCCCCCCCCTAAAAGTCTCACGTAGTAATTTATGGACGCCCCCTAAGGCTTAGTTGCCATCTTACTTTAACTTTGACAAACCTCGAAAATCTGTCAAATTCCATACAAAAAGCCGGTTTATTGTTATTGTTACGGTTAAAATAAGGTGGTACAACTCAGCCTAGACGTAGCAAGTTTATTCTAGAGTTACTTGTTTTTAACTGAATTGTTTCAGTATTCAAGCCGTATAGTAGACCAGGCTAAAACATTGTCTTTTAGGTTATGTTTTCCATGAAATGCAAAACAAAGAAATAAATAGGACTGTGTGCCATTCCTACAGTAGTAAATATAATCAGCATTATATTATAAAACTACATTGCGAGTTTTCAATGTGCTTTGCTCGACCATAATTTTGTTCCGCGGGAGTTAATAGGAAAAATGCTCCGCAGTGAGCGGAAAGTCCTTCCAAAGCTTTTGTAGTTTTATGACAATGTTGAATCTTTAGATCTTTCTTTTTAATAAAATATTTATGCTTAAAATATTTATTATTATAAAACATCTATATTATATTGAAAATAATGTCTAATCTTTTTCCTGGGTAAAAAAGCAAGAGTATACCTAAATTAGTCCGTCAGTTAACTTATCAAAAAATACGCATGTTTTTCACTTTTGCAAATTATTGAAAATTGAAAGAGATAAAGCATGCCAAAATTCAAAGAAGAGGCCCGTGACGTCAAGAAGTGCTTAAAAGTGTAGCACTTTGTGACGTCACGTAGAACTTCAGCGCATCATATCTTCGTAATTACTTGTTTGATTGACAAGCAAAAAAATATGTGTCTAATAATATAATATTCACGTCCTTTTATTTTTGGAGAACAAATAACAAGAAATTGTAATATTATTAAGTCGTTAAAAGTTAGACATCTCCAGCAAAAGGAGAAGTTCGAAGAAAATAAGTTGTTGAAATAAAATAGTTTATCGAAATTGTACTCGAACTTCCAAACGTTTTCGTAAAATGTTACTCAATGACTCTACACTAAGAATAGATAGAAACTTCATAATAAAATTCAATAAAACACAAACTTGAGTCTGGAATCTAGTCTTAAGCTCGCTTCCTGCATGGTGTAATTTTCAGTGTGTTTGCGTAGTTTCAAAGCACGTTCATATTTGTTCAAGCTTATATGTAAATTAAATTCAATATGGCTAAGAAACTAAACTTGATGTTACAAGTTTAATATGCAAATAAATTATGTAATCGACAAGTCTGTGGAATATTTTAGCTTCAGGCTGTGGATAATAATACCTACTTATAACAATGTGATGATTTTAATTAAAACGTTAGGTATAAAACTACTTCAATTAAACTTACTAATAACACAGGCGTTTAATTAGGTTTCTTGGAGACTTGCTTGGATCTTACTTGATTACTTAACGGACATTTTAGAATAATGTGTTTACGATTAGTTACCATTATGTTACCTTTTTAGAAAATAATAACGTTGAAACTATACATGTAGTTCTATATTATAGTATAGTTTAAAGATCCAATATGTTACGTGTATTTCATTGTATACTTGAATGAATTGTAGTTTGAATTTCCCAAGGGATTATTGTGTAGAAAAGGTAAAATAACAGCTGATAGATTACCTATCCTATGACTGAAAGCAACATTCATAAAAGTTTTTTATAGGTATCCAGTAAAGGTATCCAGTTTCACTGTACGCATTTGAAGTACAATGTTCTTATGTTCTTACGTACTTAATAACGTATATTTAATTACGTAATTAGTAAGCCTTTATACTATACGTAATTATCTAATTTTCAGAAATATAATTTTTCAACCAAAAAAGCGGAGCGGGCTTCTATTATCAACTGCTATAAGTAGGTATCTCAACATTTTATTTAATAGAAAAAACTCTATACGTAACCTAGATATTTAACCTTTTCTGAAGCATCCTCAAACCTCCCAGATCACTTCCAGAGGTCACCCAGTTCAAACATTAAAGTAATCGGCTCAGAAATCTGATTGTAAAATCTCGACCAATTTCCACCGAGCAATTTTCGATTTATTGGAGAGTTGACGTTATTTAATGAAACCCAAAGGGTAAACTCCCCAAGTTAGTGCGCAGGTTGATTAATAATATTATCATGTTTCAAGAAGTTAGTGGGGTCGGTCGTATTTTAATCGGATTTGTCGATAAAGATTGAGTAGTCGGGAAATGAGTGAGTTGTTTTTACGAAAAAATAAAGTGAAAAATTCCTATAGGTTCTTATGTAAAAATTATAATGTAAAAATAACTGAAAAATAATCAGTACCTTAAACATAACTGTCTATGGACGGCGGTAATCACGTTCACTTATCATCAGGTGATTCGTATGCTCGTTTGCTTTTTGTCCCATAAAAAAACATACCTTTAAAAATTTAAGAATTGGCTCTACAACTATAAAATATATTCTTGAAATAAGTACCTATTTACATTTCATCAATGCGTTGATAAAACTTTTAAATGATAACCTTACTTTTCACACAGTAACCTTTTTCGTGCGTGCTTCAATAAACTGAAAATGGCAAAAACATTCCCTGCAATATTTTACACAAAACAAAGGACGTGCCAAACCCATCCGCTTATCGAATTACCGATCGGACCGTGAAAACGAGCGATAAACTGAATATTGCTTTAAACCCAGTGCTTCCCAATTGTACTACTGGTACTAATTAGCAAGCCGCATCCAATTTGCTTGTCGAAGGCCCGCTCGATGTATCCCGAGCGACGGAGGGTTAGCGGGGTAGCAGGGAGACAGGACCCAGGAGCGGCCAGTCGGTTCGGGAGCGCGATCGAGATACCCCACTTTACGGGAGCTGGGAGATTCGCGCGGTAACGCGCGCTGGAAGTTCGAATTTCGAAATTTGAAATTTTGTTTTTATTCTAAAGTGGCTGTCGTGAGTAAAATATTTATTGCAGATTTGGTGTGAAAGAGGTTTTGTGTGAAATTTTGAAATGAAATCGCTAAACTTTGATTTTGGAGGTTTTATAGGGGTTTACAAAAAAATTTATACCTACGAGTAAATAGGAAATAAAGAAGCTTCTGTATACGAGTAAATAAGAATAAAGAAGAATTATAAATATTTCTAAACAATATTCTCAATCCTAATAAAATTGAGAGTTTTTAATTAATATGAGATGCTTATGGTGGAATTTATTGTTTAGTGCTAACTGTCGATTTATTTATTAAGGGAAAAAGGGATTACATTAATTTAAGTAAGGTAAGTAGGTATACTTCTGTTCATAAGCACATTATTTATATGTAACCAGTTGTAATTTTATGGACTAAAACTGCATTAAAAGAAATATTAGCCATTGATCAGTTGACTTTCATAGTTAAACGTCCTACTTGAAGATTTACAACCAATTTTGAGTGTTATTTCATGCCCAGCTTAGTTTCAGAATACTTGCAAAAGACAAACATTACCTACTTTTTACAAAGCATTTAAAATATTTAAAGTTACCCTCATCATAAATTCACCGCAATGAACTCCGCCTAAAATTACAAAACTCAAATTTATTCAAATCCTAACAATGAGTAAATTACATAATTGTTAAGCGCTACCTTTACATGTAACCCTTTTGTTCTAATTATGTGTGTTTTAATTACAACAATGGACGGCACGCGCTGAACCGTTCAGCCTATTCGAAGCAACAGGCTTGTAAAATCGGCGCTTTTTGTGTGTGACCCTATTTCGATGGTGTAGAGTCGAGATTTGCGTGAGACAATGAGTAAGTGATGTCGCCTGGACATTATTAGTTTTATTATGGCGCTTATCCGCGCTCAACACGATTCTGAGCGGCTGCGTATGTGGGCCACTGAAATTGCTAGTCTGGAACGCGTGTAGCGATGCCATCTGGGTTAAGTCGGACAGAGGCGGGCTTTTTGGTTATGTCCAATCAAACTAGATGGTGTCCGGCTTCGGTATGCAATTGCTTGCATTTTCTGACAAAATATAGTGTCCAGCCTGTCCGGCTTATGTAAGCCTCTTTAAAGACAAGTTTTTATAGTGTTGTGTTGTTGTTGGCATTGACGTTTATCCGTGTTCAACTGCGTATTTGGGCCATTCAAATTGCTAGTCTGGGACGTGTGTAGCGATGCCAGGCGTCCGGTTGAAGTCAGACAGAGCTTTTTGATTGTGTCTGGCCTAACTAGATGGTGTCCGGCTTGGCCGGTTTATGTTAGCCTCTTTAAAGACAAGTTTTTATAGTGTTGTGTTGTTGTTGAACTTGACGCTTATCTGCGCTCAACACGATTCTGCGTGAGCCACTGAAATTGCTAGTCTGGGACGCGTGTAGCGATGACAGGCGTCCGGGCGAAGTCAGACACAATCGGGATTTTCGGTTGCGTGTCCGATCAAATTAAATGGTGGCCGGGATGATTTCGCTCCGCCTTACCTTGTCTGTTAGCGCGAGTGTGCGAATGGTACTACAAAATACTTACCGAGTATTTTGTTCTAGCACTAATCCCTTCGGCTTTTTCCAAATTTCCGGCTAAACGTCCTCCTTACGCCCCCACTGTCCCGTCACTCTATCTCCATCCCACTCTAGTTGCTCTGCTTTTTACTAATGTCCGGCTAAACGAGCTACTCTGTCCAGCTTTTCAGCTTAGACCTGGCAACCCTAGCGTATATTTTAATGGACAATGGAGATGTTTTATGGTCCGGCCCGTATTACAAAGGACACTAAAAATCGAGCATGTTTCGAGTTCGTGATCCAATTATGGACTCCAGTCGATGCTTCATTTTGATTCGTAGTTTGAGCTATGTTAGCTATGGATAGTGGTCCAATTGAATTTATTTATTTATTTTAAAATAAGTCTAATTTAACTTTGTAATAAAAGGTAGAGTCGATCAAAATGAAAAGACTTTGGCAAAATCTATTGGTATAGTGCTTATTTACTGCCTCGAATGTAACATTGGAGTATAGGTACAATTTATTGTTTAAAAAAACTACGAAACTACATATAATAAGTGTATTTCTAAACCAGTATATTTCTTTGGTAAAACAGCAAATACATAAGAAGAACAGAATTTAACTGGACGTTCTGCCGTCTGTGCACTCATTCGATGTGATATCGATTCTACCGATTTCGAGTTTGCTCTACCTTTACAAATACCGCATGAATGCTCAATAATGCCCTGTGATTCCACGACCGAGGATTAATACAGGATTACAGGGAAGTAGGTATATGTTTACATATATGGTTCATAATTATACTCCTGTATACATTATCATTATACATATAAACCAGTCCTGGCACCTTATGCAAGTTGAAACAGGGGTGATTTTGCAACGAAAATCTTTAATCCTATGTACTGTAGATAATGTACCTACATAAGGTATGTTGCGACTTGCAATGCACAGAGAATTAAAAGATTTAATATGCAGCGCTATCCTGGCTGAATATTACTTTTCCTTTGACTAAAATGAAGTACATTTTAAAATCCCTCTCCATTAGAACGTAAGCCGTACATTCGAGAATTTTTTTCTCGTTTTCTTCATTTTCACAATAGACAGTTTCATTATGTAGGCACAGATACTTGAATTCTGAGACATGAATAAAGGATGGAAAATCTTGAGTTTGAGTAATTAAGTTTTCCACTTTATGAATAAAGTAGATTTTGGGAGTGGAAGTTCCATTGGTTGGGTTGTCCTTGCGTAGATAGATGAGATTTAGAGAAGGGTAGTTGGTAGTTGGTATACTCTATGTTGTGTATTTAGCAGGACGCGCACGAAGCTTTCTGTGTATACCACTCTAGACAGGTTTCGCAGTACCAGTACTGAGAAATTACTGACGGTTTGGTTGTGACCAATTTGAGATGTAAAAATTAAGCAATTTCAATGCAACCACCAAAATACAAAGACCAAAGCAGCAGTAACTACTTACATAACATTTTCAATTTGTTTGCGTCAGACATTTGTTTCATTGACAATGCGTGTATTCGTATTTGTACCCACTTTGATGTAAGTGACTCTTGTAATATTTTGAGAAAATGAATGTCTTATGCTATGAATAGCTAAGGGAAAACTTCTATTTAGACCCATAATATTTTGTCCAGAGTTATCTCATCGAATTGTGAAGCCGCGACCTTGCATTAGCTAATTCGCCCGTTTTCCCGGTAAATGGACTTAAAAAGCTTTTCAGTTGCCTACTTCATTAATTTTGCTTTCAGCTTATTAAGGACTCTTCATATTTATCTTAATATTTTTTTAAAGCTTTAGTTCTTAATTTTTCTCTTATTTAGGTACAGAGTTTTGTGCCTGAAACACACCGCGAGCTAAGCTAACTTATTAAATATTTTTCATGTACACGTGGTGCCTATGAAGCGATTTTAAAGGACGTAGCACACTTATCAAGCCGGAAAGGGTTCGTAACCGTATAAACTCGAGACGGTCAGTATTATTTGTATGAAACTCTATACTGCAACGCACACTTATCCGCACCGTAACGTAAACGCTTCGCCTCGCGGTTGACAGCTCACGAAAGGCGATGCGGTGTTGATCCCTTACCGATTTGATAAGTCTGCTCTGCTATGACCTTTACGCGGAGTTTCTGACGTAGATCTGTGAAAAACTCTGTTGTGTGAAAACCAAAAAAAAGCTAAATTACGCGCGATCCCTCACATCATTTTTAGCACACCAAGCTATGTTGCTATTCCCACCTCTCGTTCCCACCGCTGCAACTCCTGTGTAGCCAGGATCTACGGCTTCACCGCCAATAATTTTATTATTTACTATATTTTGACGTTCATAAGTGCCAATTGTGGTCTAAACTGAATAAATATTTTTGATTTTGATTTTGATAAGAGCTTAAGAGCATATGACGATTTGTAAGAACTATTTATTAGTCTAAACAAATAAAGAAATTTTGACTTTGACTTTGACTTTGATAAAACGCAACCAGTGAAGGTTAAGCTATGTTAGCTAACTTCGCAGTGGAACATCTACCTCATTTACATAGAATGAGGTGTCTACACAGGTTTCGCTAAGCGTATCACGTATCAAAAGACCGAATAGCGTCGCGAGGTCTTTACGTTGAAAATTATTATGCCTTTTATATTTTTTCACGCTTCCATAATGGCTCGACGCCTTTCAGTCACCTTTGCACACCTGTGCTCAGAATAGGTATTAAATGGAGAGTTACCTACATTTTATTATAATGTTTTACGAGTATGCCAGACAAAATTAACTCAGCCGACAGATTGTCAATAACTTTATTTACTTAATTTAATAAACACGACGTACCTACTATCTTAAGTTTTAGGTTAGTAAGGTAATTTCAAATTACCTATTATTTTGTGATTTTTGTGATCGACGACATTGAATAGATGATTTATGGAGATAAGTTCTAACTCAGGGATAAGATAATAATTAACCTACATAGACTAAATATTTACAAATAAAAATATGTCCCAAATCGCCGTCCAAACAACGCGACATGGTGCCCAGAATGCTTGCTGCATTTCCGCGCTGAATGGCCAAACTGATTCGTTGTATTATTCTTAATTTTCTCTCAAAATAATAATTGTATAAACTCAAATATAAACAGTATTTTTAGCGCAAAAAATATTATTACGGAAGCATCATAATAAAATATCGCGAAGAAATCTTCTTTTCCAACAAACAATATTGGTCGTAGCTTTAATAGCTCCTGCAATTTCATTCAGCTTCCAAAGCTACTTTATTAGTTTGTTTAACAAAGAACAAACTATCGATAAGTTACTGCAGTCCGCTTTTCATTTGGCAAAATGTGTCTTAATACTTGGATATATTGTCGAATATCGCGTGAAGGTGAATACAATTAATTTAACTCTGACCACTTTGACGGTGGGGCAGTGTTTTTGATAAAACAACAAACAAGAGTTCAAACAACAAACAGTTTAATGAAACTCGCGAAGTGGCGGCGGCAGGGCTACAATTTCTGTTCAGCTACAATTTCTGTTCAATTAAAATCTATCCTATTTTATGGAAATCGTTAACTAAGCTTTGTCTCTACGTACTATTATTATTCTTCTTCTTATTCGTTACGCTCTTGGCAGAGCGGTTGTGGTCACGTTGAGGCATTGTTGACATCGGTTGTAGAGGCAGATACAACTCTCCGCACGATCTTCCGCCATCTCTCTCTATTGGCAGACTGTCTAGTGCAGTCACACAGCCGTCTCCCACTGCTGATTTTACTTGGTCGGTCCAGCGCATTGGTGACCTGCCTATTATTATTAGAGACTGTTAATCTCCATTACAAAGTAAAAAATCTTACATTCAAATACCTGTCTCGATCACATACTACCAAATATTATGCCTAATGTAAAATAATGAAAAAAGCATGCTAAAAGCTATGGTATATGCCTTTTAGTCAAGGGTAGTATCAATGTATGAAAAATTTAATTGAAATCTTCCAGTAGTAGCTTTCAGGCCCTTAATTACACACAGCCAAACAAATTAGTTTAAAAATCGGTCAAGCCATTTCGTAGATTACTCGGATTTTTTTTTTCATTACGAGTCCGTTTAAGCTTTCATGTGTTTAGTAAAAAGTACTAAAAAGTAGTTTCATAAAATAAGTATTTTGACATTTAGGTACAAACACACACACCCTTTCATAATTTCTCTAGATTGTACTAGTTGCCATTTTTGAGGGAATAAAAAAGCTATTGAAATAGGGAACAAACGAAAGTTAGGCCATGAATAGAGTTCCCTTTTTTGGCTGCCCTTTGTTTTACATAATAATATGTACATGTACACGTACACGTATAGTAAACAAAGGTACACGTGGTGTTATTTGCTCTGCACACTCGACTTTTCACTGAAAGCGTTTATTAAGCTTCGGTTGTGCTTTGAATGGAGCTTTTTCACTTTATCTGTCAACTACATTTTTAGATGCAAAATTGAATGTCCATTCATTTTTAGTTCGGTAAATACAATAGCACTTCAAGCTAAGCACTATAACGCCCGTATTCACAAACATTACTATGAGGTCTCACAGTGCGCGTGCACGCACAGGGTGACACATGAACCAATCACAGAGCTCTATTCAACGTTGTGCGTTCGATTTGCTGCTTCACTTAAGCAAGCATCGTTTGTGAATACGGGCGTAAGATTTTATTTTTATGTGTAAGCGTTCATTGGGCGTTTGATGTGTTGTCCTCTAAAGCAACTAATAAAAGGAATCTACTAAATAATGCTGAGAGGTTCATTTATGTATTCATCTTCAATTTTGTGCTAAATAAATTCTATTCTTTCTAAATAAGCTTACTCATACAAGCCGAGCTTAAAAATGTTTTTCCGCAGTAAATAATAAAACCCATCCATGTATCTGTTACGCTCTTCATAGATAATAGCAAACCATTTCCATCGCTGTAATTTAATAGCCTTTGAAACGGGTTATTCTCGTAACGTTATAGGCTACAAATAAAATCAATAGAATAGCTCTACAAGCGCTGATAGAAGCATGGTAAATACCTACATAATTAAATTTTGTATCTAAGCTTGGAAATACACGTTATACAAATTTTTATTGTATTTACTTATTTAAGGTGCACGTGCCACCAACTGTCATAGTTATAAGCTATACTGGCATGCATGTATGAATGGCAAGCGAGTATAGCTTACAAAAAAGTTTATAGATTTTTTTTAGTTGGAAACAAGTGTATTTATTCACATAGTCCCAGTTACTTGCACATGCCGTTCACAAGCATGCAATCTAATGTTACGCTTTAATGTCATGTTTATCGCCGACTTAAATGATTAAACCCAGATATGCCACACACTTTTTTGTAACTTCTGGCCTAGATTCTAACCACCGCGCCAAACTGCACATCCTCATTTCCTTGATCAAGTCACTCTTAATGAACTCAAAGCGCTTCCGAGAGTAGTGCTAAAGATGGACCCCTCTTCCCAGAATCGGGAAACGCCAGAAGATAAAAAGGGGTCAAGAAATCTTTGACATTTTCGGCCTTTTTCGCGACAAAACTGTTTTACTACCCCGTAAAAAGGGGCTAAAAGGCGAAGATATTCAATTAATATTTCGTTTATTCAAAGGTGAATACTTTTATATTTATTTTATAAGATGTCTCTACTCAAGTCAACCAAGTTTTAAAATGGTCAAGTTTGTGTGGGCTGTAAAATTACCTTGAATACCAAATACTTAATTACCTAAAAGTATTTTTGTGGCACTGAGTCTGCTTGTTTGATGTTCGGTTTTTCGCTTGCTATTAAATTATTTCTGCTAGAAAATCTTAAAAATTATTTTTATTAATTTAAAAAAAAAAAATATAAGATAATAAATAAGTAAGCTTTAAAATATCTCTTCTGTTAAAGTTCGTTTAGCAGAATGACCATGATTTCATACCGATTAAGCTTCGTGCCCTAGAAGACATATTTTATACAGCCCTCTTTCGGCAGTGTGGGATAAAAACTGCGAATAATTTATAAATACGTGGCCCTTTGTTACGCGATCAAACAAGAATAAAATGAATTTTAATTTGCCACGGTAAATTGGGCTGTGCAAACCGTCCGCTAGCACCAAGTTAAACTCAACACGCCTTTTAGGATTCCATTTAGTCACTTATTGCACCCATTTTATGATTGAAATGAGTTTCTCTTGAGGATCAAAGTCTTAGGCTGGGTTGCGCCATCTTACTTTTACTTTAACAAACGTCAAAAATCTGTCAAACTCCATACAAAATACACCGGTTATCGTAATAGATACGGTTAAAATAAGATGGTGCAACCCAGCCTAAAAATAATGTCTCTCCTTTTTCAACGTAAGACCAAGACTAGCTATGTACACGTACAGTACAATATAAGCTTTATTAATATTCGATATTTTTCAGGCAAATCATAATTTGCTATAAAAACTGAAGTATTTATTCAAAATAGATTAAATACTATGGAAATGCTAGCAAATCAAAATACTTCTGTTCATAGATTTTTAATTAAAGATTGCCAAATTCTACTGCGAAACAAATTACAGGAACATTGTATAGATTACACAAATTAAAATGTTCTCGGTTTGGTTAATTAGGAGCTTTATGTCTTACAACGAAAAGATTTGTTATTACTTTCATTTAATTAAACAAATAAATATTTTTGGACATTTTCACACAGTGCCACTAGCCCCAAAGTAAGCAATTAATATTGTGCTTGTGATAAGGGTGCTAGCATAACGGAATACTTTTTTGAATACATATATTTTATTATGTATTATACATAGCAACACTCAGACCCGTTACAGAAATTAGTCATTTCAATTTCTACCCGACCGGGAATCGAACCTCTCGGCATAGTAGTCCGCCCGTTCTGAACCACTACTACACCAAACGGCCGACGATTATACTCGTAGAAGCATTATTATACCAATAAAAGTCAAGTAAAAGAGGATGTAATATCAGTTTTATTTAGAAGCAATTTCAAGTCAACTTACAATAAATAAACGGCAACATCACAAAACTTTCCGCTTTAGTAATGAGTTCGCCGGCAATACCTACTCTTGTCTTTTCCAGTTGTTGGCTTGGTTACTTTATTTTATTGGATAATATTCAATGTCTACCAGGAATTTTTCTCATATTACAACAACAATAACTATTAAGTAGGTGCATATGTCACCATAACATTGTGAATCCCGTCAGATTATAATCTGCCGTAGTTAGATTAGAATCTCACTTTTTTTTACGGGGAAAACCTAACCAAAACGTTGTATACTGACGAAATTTACAATTTCACGTTTACACTTACACAAGGCTGAGTTACACCATCTTACTTTAACTTTGACAAACGTCAAAAATCTGTCAAACTCCATACATAAAGCACTGGCTATTTAGTCCAGTCAATAAAGCATTATAGATGGAAATCCGTGGAACACAATTTTTGACTTCGGGACTTTATTTAGACTAGTTAGGAGGTGAACATAGCAAAAGTCCCCGCCCTTAGCCCTTAAGCCGGCGGGGAGAGGGGGGTTTAAAGGTACCACTTTTCGGTTTTTCGCTTAATCCTCGGAAACTATGCGTCCTAGTGACATGACTACTATGAACCAAAAAAAGCTTATTCAATTTGCTACAGGTGAGATAGTCAAGTTTTTCTATATCTTGTATAGTTTTCGCGGCAACTGCTCTAGAAGGTCTGTAATATTGGAAATTTTATTTTTGTCTTACATGTTTCCATCAGGAGAAAATCGACTAAATCAACATTGAGCTAATATTCTAGACATGCGGGAGTATGTTAAGCCTAGTTCCAGGGAGGGGACTGCACCGTGCGTATATTTAGATGAACCAATTGTAGCCACTTTTGACTCCTCATCACTCAAAAAGTACTGTGCATTAACACTTCAAATTTGGCTCATGGGTTGAGACTTGCAAGATAAACATCAGCTTCAAATTTCATAAATATACCTCAAACGGTTCTTTTGGTATTGTCGTCTAAAAATCTACATGGCTGACCTATAAGACCAAATTCTAACCACTTCCAGATGACCTTGAAAGTTCAAATTTGGCATCCAGATAGGTAATTGTGTAAATACAAAGGAACAAATAAAAAACCAGTAAATTTTGACATTTCACAGGTGATAGATAGATTTTAGTGTCCTAAATGTCGATTTTTGAACGTCAATACCTAAATAACCATTTGAGGTATATTTATGAAATTTGAAGCTGATGTTTATCTTGCAAGTCTCAACACATGAGCCTAATTTGAAGTGTTAATGCACAGTGCTTTTTGAGTGATGAGGAGTCAAAAGTGGCACCAATTAGTTCGTCTAAATATACGCACGATGCAGTCCCCTCCCTGGAACTAGGCTTAACATGCTCCCGCATGTCTATAATGTTTGCTTAATGTTGATTTAGTCAATTTTCTCCTGATGGGAACATGTAAGACAAAATTAAAATTTCCAATATTACAGACCTTCTAGAGCAGATACCGCGAAAACTATACAAGATATAGAAAAACTTGACTGTCTCACCTGTAGCAAATTGAATAAGCTTTTTTTGGTTCATAGTAGCCATGTCACTAGGACTTATAGTTTCCGAGGATTAAGGGAAAAACCGAAAAGTGGTACCTTTAAACCACCCTCTCCCCGCCGGCTTAAGGGCTAAGGGCGGGGACTTTTACTATGTTCACCTCCTAACTAGTCTAAATAAAGTCCCGAGGTCAGAAATTGTGTTCCAGGGATTTCTCTCTACACCGTTGTTAAAGCATTCATTGACTGGACTAATTATTGTATTAAAATAAGGTGGTGCAACTAAGCCTAAGAGCCACAGCAGCATGCATGCTACTTTTAGCATAGATTAATATTAGCAAATATTAAACAGCACGATTTAATTTCTACATATTCTAATGAAGACGCCAAAATTACCAAAATCTGTAAATCCAGATCGTATTTATGGGCATAGCAAACATCACGTTTTCTTCAATTTAGGTAACCTTCATTAACATTCACCTGGTTAATTAACCAGTCAAAGTTTAATCAATTTGCATCCAATTCAATACACATTCCCTTATTTTCCCGGTGCTTCAGAATATAAGCTTTGGGTAAACACGTAAACTAAACACTGGGAATACAAAAAGACGCGTCGTTTTCACAAAGTTGCTTGAGTCCTCGTTATTTTCATGCCTGAACGAGCACTGAAACTGTTTTCAGGGTCGTGGAAAAATGGTAAATAAGTCAATCTTTAGTAAGCGTTAAGAAAAGATAATACACATCTTTAAAGGACACTTTATTACATCGATTACTTTCATTAAATGTCGATTAAGTTACTGATTCTGAGTCGTTCCTAAAAATTTGGATACTGATTACAAAATCACCCTGTATTTTTAAATCCGAATATTTTAAAGTTCTCTTGTTGTACTTTTTAGATGCCACCACTATTTTTGCGTATACAAGTGTCAAGTAAAATGCGGTTATTTAATAATCGCTATTGGACTTTGTTATGATCTGATGCAAAGAGTCTCGAGTTCTCTCATAAAGACAGGACACATTAGAGCACCATTTTCAATTCATTCTGCGAGTTGCGGATTCTGTAGAAAACAAATACAGGGAATGTCCAAGAGTCAATTAACGGACGTGCAATCGTGAAATACGTTGCTTCTAACTCGCTCTGGAAGAGGGAGTTAGAAGCAACGTATTTCACGTTATTTTACTCGTAAATTATTCACAGTATCACAGGCAGGGCCGTAACTAGCTTTTTACTCAAAACAGGTGCCTTTTGTATGCAAACATCCATAATAAACACAAAAATATTCACTTTTTTAGTCAAGGTCATAAATCCTGAAATCAATATTACAGCGCGTAATATTTATAAGACTATTAGTCTATTCATTCATTATCTAGAATCGGCAAAATGAAACAATGTGTTGCTCTTGTAAAGTAGTGATATTTTCAACAATATTCTATCATCTATTCACACAGAAATTGTTTACGAATCACAAAAGAGAAACGACATTTAAAGTTAATTCATCAGCTTGTCGATTCCTTTAAAATTATTATACATTTTCATCTTCTAAAATAATAAAATTTTCACTTTATTAACACCATGTCAGATGTCACATGTCACATGTCAACATGAAAAAGAAAAGTAGCTCTGCTCTCTGCCTAATTAAAAAAACAACTAAAGAGGATTTATTCTCTTATATATTTATAGATAGTTTTTACTCTAGTGTACACTTTGCTTAAAGGTACACGCGTCTTCATTATTTTCACGGCTGAACTGTTGCACGTCGCGTGCAACTGAAACCGTTTTCATGGCCTTGGCAGTTTCAATTAAATAAGGTGCATATCGAATCAGAAATGAGGAGATCCGTAAACGAACCAAAGTCGCTGACATAGCCCGACGGATTAGCAAACTGAAGTGGCAATGGGCAGGGCACATAGTACGCAGAACTGACGGCCGATGGGGCAGAAAGGTTCTGGAATGGAGGCCGCGTACCGGAAAACGCAGCGTGGGACGTCCACCTACAAGGTGGACCGACGACATCGTAAAGGTAGCAGGGAAGCGCTGGACGCAGGCCGCTACCAATCGATCAACATGGAAAGCATTGGGGGAGGCCTATGTTCAGCAGTGGACGTCCTATGGCTGAAATGATGATGATGATGATGAAGGTGCATATTCCTTTGCGGTTAAAATTCTATATCGACGATCGAATAGTATGTTGTATCTATAGATAAATACACTCGGCATCAAAGAAATCGCACCTCCCGCGACAGTAACTTTAAATATATTTTTTCTGACACAATCAATATTGGTGTTATTTGAAAGCCAAATAAATAAACTTAAAGAAAAACACATTTTTTTTTTATAAACAATTAACAGGTACCTACCATAAATGTGACTTGAAAAAAACCTCACTTGGGGCTCTCCTCTGGGACCAATTAGATCAATTTTTGTGGATAAAAAAACAAATAATGATCTCACGTGTCCTCTTTAACAGATGGATAGCGATTAATTCCAATTTAACGCTTTTAACTAACCATAAACGTTGGCGCAAGCGTAACTACCTGTCGCTTTAAGAAGAGACACTGGATCCTTCTAAAGACACATTTTTGATGTAAAAACACCTTTCCTTTGATGAAATGAAGTTTAGAACTAGGCTTTCCAATGGTACCAATATTGGTGGGAAGTGGGGATGCATACGTTTGAAAGTGCTTGTCGCGGGTGGTGCGATTTATTTGACGCCGAGTGTATTATCATAAAGTGGACTTGAAAGGTCATCCCTCGTCATAAAGTTGTCAATAAACCTTGTGTCTGAGATGTTTTTTGTCTTCCACTAAAATCAGTTTCTTTTATTTGTTGGCAAAGGTATAAGGTGCTTATTTACAAGTACATAAGCTTTGGTGGAACATATTACCTTTAAGTAGGATTTAGATGAGAGAAAAAGGATTCTCAGAATGAGATTTGTGGAAATCTATTATGGAAGTCAGTATCCACTTAGTAAATCTATCTAGGTTTTTATTTTACATTCTTTGCTATATTCTTAGTTTATCTTTCATTTATCTATTAATTTATTGTTTTTCTGTGGTGTATAGTGAATAATGGAAGAGTCTCTAAAACAAATTACGTAAATTAATATATTCTCTACTTACGCATGATAATGCAGCAGAAAAGAAATAGGTTTTGGAAAAATACTAACAGTTTCAAAAGTATACTACTACCTGCACAGGTAAATAAAGAAAAGTAGGTGCACTTAAATACTTATTTAAGTACTTTTGTCAAACTAACTTCTGACGTCAGTTTGACTTGCAGCCAATTCGAAAACTTCGCTCGCAGAACTTCGGCCGCAAAGCTCGCAACGCTGAGTTTGTGCAGTAAATTGAATATGTATAAGCTACACATCACTCAAGAACGTATTTAAATTGGAAAAAAAATGGACGTTGGAATGCATTTACTGGAACTATTACAAGTAAAAAAATATCTAATGTTTCTGTGAAGAGTAAAGCCATGTATTCATTAGGCAACATTTGTTGATAAACACTGTTTATAAACTGTTCATAAACAATGTTTCATCATCTCTGTAAACAGTTTATTAACAGTCCATAAACATACGGCAACATGTATCATAAACAATAGTGCTCTCCGCTATGAGTGGAGAGCAAGTGTGGACGGCCAAATTTCAGAAACCTGTGTTTATGGTAAACTTGTTTCACACTAGTCATAAACAGTTTATCAACAAATTTTGCCTAATGAATACATGGCTTAACAAACTTACATCATACATACATTTCCCTTCGATAAAAAAATCGTTTTCTGTACTATAACGTACTGAAATTTGTACGTCGGGTATAGAACTTTCCCGTTCAATGTCTTACGCTCATTCAAGCATAAAAATAGGCTTTAAACTGACGAACCTTTCAGAACAAGATTACAATGTCGCTCGAGTCTGTCATAATCGAAGCGCACCACTGGTTCTAATTACCTGATCAATGGCCATCGATTTCCGATAACTCACAACCGTTAGAATGCCAGCTTATTTGTTTCTCAACCGATCCAGTCTATAGGTTCGGCCAAAGCGACGCGTGTAGCCTGCGTGCGCGATGGCGATCAGATGACCTGTATTAATTTGTAGCAATGAGTTCACATCAACGCGTCCTGTCATTAGTCGCGGCGATATATGCACGCGGAGTGATCGCCATCGCCATCGCAGACGCGATCTGCACGCAGATCTTGGTTTGGCAGAAGCTTTAGGCAGCCCACAATCACACAGTAATTACTAGTTCATATCAATATTATGTTCGGCATTGTTTACTTGTTGTTCTAGTATTTCCCATTTAGTTTAATTACTTGTTTTTGAGCTTGTGAAAAACAAGCACACAACACAACGTGTATTCGATTACTACATTCATTTTTTTTACTTGTTTTCGTAGTTCGGAGCTGTTTTTCCGAATTTGTCTAGTGTTTATGATAATTACTGGTTATGGTATATTTTAATTAAAATGGAACGCGAAAGTTTAAAATCTTAAATTATTGTTTAATTCATTTTTTTCTAATTATCTAACAATAATTGATTTCTTTAATGTTTTGTTTTCAATAAAACCTACCTTATAAGCATCAAACGGCCATTCTCAGATGAGCTAGTTTTTGGGTGTCCGGGCTGTTAAATCGTTAAAAATGACAAATTAGAGACATGCATGTATTTTTATATGTTACTTAACAACCCCATCCAGTTGTGCATTAAATCATAGGCCTCTATTTTAAGTATTTGTGACTTAATTAATTTCATGAACCTCTATTCTCTAATTACCGTTACGCGTCCGCACACCGACTTAATGTTAAAACTTGGCTGTAATTTTTATGTCGTATAGATTTGGTTTACTCCATTCAACATTTTAAAGAGTACAAAAGATTGTCTTACGCATAGCAAAATATCTATTCAATAGAACCATTCTGTAAATAATTAGAATTAAAAAACTGCTTGTCCGAGCGAAAGTCCTAATTCCCGTGACGTTTTCTGTTTTTGGGCACACAAGCCTAAATAATAATATTTGACACATCATTTACGCGCGCGGCGCGAGCCCTTAGTTAGTTCTAAGACCTGTTAGCAAGTATACGTCTATTGCGTTGGCGTACCGTCGATGAATTGCGTAAGAGTATAATTACCATATCTTTGGTTTTCAATTTTTCTATTTACCATGTCCTTATTTTTATACTCGATTTTTGAAGGTAGATCCACGTTGTTAATTTAAATAGATTCAGTACTTTGGCCTTCATACGTTGTAGTAAGACAGTATTTGCATACGCTGAAGATTTTGGAAATTTTGAAGAAAAACTATCGTTTTATAATTTCCATGTACTAATTACCGTATATTTATAATCACCGTTGTATGAAATTATTACCTACAAATTGCACTCACGATTGAATAAGTATGATGATAAAATATGAAATATACCTAGACTTTCGCATAACAACTGTACGGACTTTTCTTCCAATCTGACAATCAAAATTTAAAAAAACTTTCGTTAGAGTAACCTCGAAATAGATTCGATTTCATGACGAATGTTCAGCTTCAGTTGCTGCATGGTTGTTGGATTTAAGAGTATATTTTAACCCCTAAGGTGACCCCACAAAAAGAAGTTACCTGGAGTGAAATCGGGGCTTTCTGATGGCCAGGAGATGTCACCCCTGCATGAAACATGTCTCGTACCAGATATTTATTTTTACTTTTAGTATAATTGATATTAACATCTTAAATCATTGATTAATTCTAATATAATACCATTAACATCTATCCATAATACCTTTGCCCTAAGAAGATGAGATTTTCCAACAGTGACACTTACCTGGCGTGATCACATTAAGAACAAAAGAGAACAAATCAACAGACAATGGGACTTTTCAAGGCAAGAGTATATAGGCACTTTGTACCATCCTAAACTGCATCCTACCTGCTTTGTTATGCATAGAAAAAACTTCGTGATTATGCAATGGGTACTGGACAGAAGAAGCTTGGAGAATAAACTATATACAAATGGATCCTAAAACCCATGTAGACATGGCATCGACTTAGCCTCGCAAATGTAGAAATACTTTAACGTTTTCAAAATAAAGTTTTAAAAATCTTGAGCTGTGCACCTTGGTTTACAAAGTCCATTGAAGTGATACCAAACGTCAAAGAGGGTGTGGAAAATCCTGTAAAGCTTACAACCAAAGACTAATCCTTCTTGCAATCTATTTGCTGCATCCCTTCTAAATTCTAAGAATTCTGCATTTAGGCTCAGGAGAAAGCGAATAGCATCAATCTAAAAACTTATTGTAAAAGAATCGAGGTGACAAATCATGGGATATGCTGAGCTGGAACTGTCATTATTACACAGTCATTATTACAAATTCAATTTAATCTGAAAATGGGTGATGGCTAATCGCAGATAGATTAAAAAGAGGAAAAATCACTTAAATCATTAATTAATTTTTCGATATATGCATATCCGAAAAATCAAATTTGTGAGATCTCCTGATCCATTATCTGTACGTTAAATCGTTTGTACCACATTGAAATCAAATAAATGATGATTAAAATTCTGATGAAATGTGACACGTAGCCCCTTCTGGCCGAAACTAAGTGTTCCTGTTATAGCCTCGATTATTGCAGTACACTGAAAATATCTTGATACAATAAATAATAGAAATGAGTGTTTTCCTTTTTTCAAAGGGTTATTCAGTGTACCTACAGCGTTTTTTATGACGCTATATATTTATATACAAATTTATCAATGCAAGATATTGTTTTCTTACTATTTTACATATTTTTTATAATTACCGTTAGATTAAGTATTAGCCTTATCTAATTACCGTGACCATAAAATTTTTGGGTCTCATTTACGCGAAAACCGCTTGGAATAATTTGACGCCTTAACGATTGTTAAATTCGTACTTTTCATGTGTTTCATATCTAAATGCGTTTAAGTCAATTAAGCCAAATTTCAAAAATGATATGGTAATTAGGCTGAGAACGCCTAATCGTGAGAATGACCGCAAATAACTTGCTGTATTTTACAACATGTTTTCTGTAGTATTTTAGTATGAGTGGTATTTCTGTTCTTTCCGAGCTTTGTTTCAATTCTCTCTAATTGAGCCGCAATCGGTTTATGTGATAATGACAGATTCTGTGGCGATAAGCGGTACTTCGTGAATGATATTATAGTTACCTACATTGAATTTGATGTTTGCTGTCTGTCTGTTTGTCACGCTTTCACGTCTAAACCACTAAACCGATTTTGATGAAATTTGGCATAGAGATAGTTTGAGTCCCGGGAAAGGATATAGGATAGTTTTTATCCCGGTTTTTGAAACTAAAACGCGCGCGATAAAGTTTTTCTGTGACAGACAAAATTCCACGCGGGCGAAGCCGCGGGCGGAAAGCTAGCTGTTTCTATAAACTAGAAAGAGGGGTAAAAGAGAGGTATTTATATTATTATCGCTCACTTCTCACAAACCCAACAAGTAGAGTCATATTTCTATGAGTTGGAGTATGAATATCAACACACAAACACACTTTTGTTTGCGACTGCACAGTCGAGAGCACATCAAGTTAATTTCTGTTGCAAAATAGCACATAATATTACAATCACATAAGGCCCCTCGCCCATGGCGACTTTTTTTAGCGATGCAGTAGCGATTATGTCGTACGTTCGCATCGATACAGTCGCAATGCGGTTGCTAGCTGTGTGCGTGCCCTCGCCCACATAAACGCGCTTCTGTCGCGATGCAAACGCAATACTGTCGCGCTTCTGTTGCGATGCAAACGCGATTCAGTAACCCTCCCTCCGTTCTCTCCCCGATGTCGTCCGAAACGTTCGCGCGTTTGTATCGATACAGTCACGCTGCTGTAGCGCGTGAGTAGCGCGTTGGCAAATGCGACTAACGCGCGTTAGTAGCGATGCTGTCGCTAGTTTAAGGCGATTAGAGTCCTCAATCCGCGCCAAATGGGCATTTTGTAAAGCCTACTCCTCTTTTACTGCTGGACAGAAATAGTTGAAAAAAATATATGTTATACAACAGTTCAAGGACTACATTTGTGACGTTTGAATTTTCGCTACGTCTCTTTGTTTTTGATTAAAAAAATAAATACGGGACATCGATTTTTTACTTAAATTCCCTACTCCTCCAAAACGGCTATGTTAATTTAAAAGATTTTTGCACGAAAAGATTAGGAATTCTTTAGTCTTTAAATGACACGTTGCGTTTTTCAATCGAACATTACTTTCATTCATAAATTTTACTTTTGATAAATTCCGAACGTTTTGCTGTTGAGGGGGCCTTCGCGGGGTGCGGGCGGCAGTCGGCCGCTGGCCTTCAGACGGGGAGGTTGTGTCACTCGCTGCAAACTGACATTAGCGATCAAAATGAATTTTTTCTTTGGCTGAGTTGCACCACCTGACGTGACCTAACTTTGACCGTAGCTTTGGCGATAACCGGTGTTTTTTGTATGGAGTTAGACAGACTTTTGACGCTTGTCAAAGTTGAAGTAAGATGGTGCAACCCAGCTTTTGTTCCACAATAGATTTTATGTCAGAATTGTTCATAGAGTACGTGCAGTCAGACGATACAATTGAATTATGACGCGCTCAGACGCTATTTTCTACCTGAATATAATCTATTAGTGTAAAAAAACTATAATTGACTCCAAAACAACTGCACTAGATAAATACAAGTAGAAAAATTATTACGTTATTTATTTACTAGGCCTTTGCAATCAATATCCAAATTAGGAGCTAGTCAGAATCTGTAACTTAATCGATTTACGTGAAGAAAACAATTTATATTTTTCATACTTATTAGAATTAGATTTTCAATATGTTTCTTCGCGAAAATACCACAATTAAAAAATAACACCTGTAACGCCCCTGGGTCTGCGGGTGTCTATGGGCGACGGTAATCATTTACCAATAGGTGATCCGTTTGCTCGTTTGCCTCCTGTCACATTAAAAAAAATTAAGATAAAGTGGTATTGAATTGTTCTATAGAGCTTATTAAAAATTTTGGATACTGATTACAAAATTAGCCATTTTCGGAGTCGGTGGCAGCCTACCTTTTGGTGAAAACTGAAATCCTCTTATAAGGTGATGAATTTTAGGAGCATGTCATGAAACCAAAATTATTAGCATACAAGAGCTTGTTTTAAAAAAAAACTTTTTATTTATAAATAAATAAATAATAATAAATAAATATCCTTAGACATTTTACACTGCGCTTCTAGTCCCAAACTAAGCAAAGCTTGTAATATGGGTACTAGACAACGGATATAAACATACTTAAATACTTTTTTTTAAAATACATACTTATTATACATAGAAAACACCCAGTCCAATACAAACAAATATGTTCATGCACACAAATGTTTGTACTGTGCGGGAATCGAACCCGCTACCTCCGGAATAGTAGTCCGTTTCGAACCACTACACCAAACGGCCGACGGGGGATTATGATGGGGAATTTACTGCGGCGTAGTAGCAGAGATTTTCCGTTTGTAGATCGTAATAATTTCGAAGAATAGGGATGTTTCGTGGATAAAGCAAGAAAGTAGCAAGAGTTTGAATTAGTCCGTCGGTGAACTTACCAAAAAAAAAACTCTAAATGTATTTTTCACTTTTTTAAACTTATGAAAATTTAAAGAGATGAAGCGCACCTAAGTTCATAAGATGAGGCACATGACGTCAAGGCATGCTTTAAAATGTGGCGATTTGTGTCGTCACGCGGAATTTCATCGCATCATATCTTCGTAATTACTTGTTTAATTGACAAATAAAAATATCCTGTGTCCAATATTTTTTGATAATGTAAAATTGACGGACCAAAAGTCTTTTTTTAAGAAACTAGCCTATTCCTATGGCCACATTCCAGCTCCATCATCAGACCCTGCAGTTTACCTTAGAGAATTGAAGAATCATGATGATTTTCAAAGTAGCGTACTTACATAACATTAGGTACTTGCTTATACAGGGTGTCCCAAAAACAATGGATAACCCTTCAACCATCGATAGGCCTCGCCATGGTCTCCCTAACGTCCAATTTTGACCCCAGTAAAAATATCACCGTTTTCAAGATTTTTAAGTTTTTGTGCATTTTTAGAAAATTGTAATGAAATTATTTAGGTATAATAATAAATAAATAAATAACAAATCAAACGAGCCTAAACTCGATGGAATCGTTTAATCCCGGAGTTGCTATGGGGCCACTGGCATTCCAGCTCTACCATCAGATCAGCTCCATGTCATCACAATATTGCATTGTCACCCGAATTACATGTATATCCGAAATTTTAACTCAATCAATTGATGAAGGATTTCTAATAAAAAGACAAATACATTTTCAGTTTATTCTTCACAAGTGACACAGAGAGAATGACAATAGACAAAAGCAGAAACATTTGCTTTTTTAGGCCACAGACAATACTAGGTACTAATGCGTTCCAATAGGGATGATGACTGGGTAATGAAATCGAAATTCTATTTAGTCCGTCAGACAGATAATTAGAAAATATTAGACTCATATTTTTTAATTTTTTCCATAATCGAATAATTACAGTATTATATTGAGTTGAAATGTCGCGTGACGTCACATTTGAGTAAAAATTCTACTCAAGCGTGGCGTATCGCGCCATTTCAACTCGATGTAGCACTGTTATTATTTAATTATGAAAGAAAATAAAAAATATGAGTCTAATATTTTCTAATTAGATATCTGTCTGACGGACAAATAATTGAAATTTTGTCATCTAGCCTAGTTGTCGTCAGGAAGTTGGTCTAACTAATTCAGCTTGCAAGATTCCACCCGAACAAACATTTATGTAATTACCTACATACATCATAAATTGCAAGCTAAATAAAAGCTTGTAATAAAGTCGGGTTTGTTCAAATTTCGAGAACGACTGAACCGACAAAAGCATTAGAAAATTTACGAAAAATAAAATAAAATTTTATCCCGTACAAAATGTTCATGGATTTTGTTATTTTTATTAAATACCTTTACGCCTGAGTTAAATGACACCGACATCAAGGTTCATCAATTTAAGTTTAAAATAATAGGCAGTAATGTATGAATAAAGAGCTTCTATTCTGTATCTACCTATGCCCGTGTATTTTTGATCGGTGTCAAATCGGAGTTTTTGGTGCGGGGTACGCGGGTGTTGCTCGCGGCGTGAAGGTCAAACGCCCAAGGTCATTGAGGACTCTAATCGCCTTAAGAAACGCGCGACAGCATCACTACAAAACGTCGCCGTAGGCAAGGGCCCTAAGATGCACAGTGTGTAGCTTGAACCGCCGTCGTTTGTACTAGTTCAGAAACACGGTTAAGCATTTACCTACATAATAACTAGTGTGATACCAGATACCACATGTAATTCTATCGTCAAGTAACTAAAACTGTTTCATAGTAATTAACGTGCAGAACTTCATTTCGAGTCTGAAATTTTGAATAGAAATTAGTAGGTAGGTAGTGAAGTAACTGTTAACTACAACGTGTTTTGGATAAAAGCGAGTTAACTTTAAATATTATAAGGGCGCTCTCATCTAGTAGGTACTTAATATAATATTCTGTTTGTGAGCTACATTTGGGTAAATGTTACATTTAATTGGATTTTGGTGGACCTCTTATTAAAAATAGTTATACACGCGTCGAATATTAGTTCTAAGTTCTTAATAGTTTAAAAGTGACACTTTATTTTTGGTTGTTAAGCTTTATTTATACGATGAAGCAAAAAAATTGTGACAAAATAAATTAATTTCACTGCCAGCCTTCAGCGACACAAAAGTTAATTTAAATAAAATTCAATTCAGAGCTCTAATAGTTTTTTTTCATCTTCGTAGTATTAACTACAGAGTGGCTAAGACATGAATATTGAAATTGAATAATGAAGAATGTTCACTAATTTTGTTTTTTAGCTTTCTGTATTCTCTGTTAAAAATAAAAAATACACGTGAAAGAATTATTTCGATACGTCTATTAGTTTCCAAGATATTGAATTTTAAAAGTGCGGGCGGCGGCCGGCCCGCCATTTTATGCGCGTGACGTCATATTACAGTGACTGGCTCATATTTGTATGGGTGGAATCTTGCAAGCTGAATTAAGACCAACTTCCAGGCAACCGATTAAGCTGAAATTTCGCAAACACATGTGATTTGGATGACCATGCAATATTATGATGACATGGAGCTGATCTGATGATGGAGCTGGAAGGTGGCCATAGGAACTCTATAATAAAACGACTTAAATCCATCGAGTTTGGGCTCGTTCGTTTTGTATTGATGAGTACTTTAATTCTATATAGTAATCCGGGTCTAATGATGGAGCTGGAAGGTAATTCGCAATAAAACGACACAATCGCATCAAGTTTGGGTTTGGTTCAATTTTAATTTCTGTGATTGGTCTGGGTGTTAATATGTATAATAAGTTAGTATTTACAAAAAAAATGTATTTAAGTATGTTTATATCCGTTTTCTAGTGAGCGGACACTGTGAATGTACGTCACGCGGGGTCACGTGACCGTCGGCGGCACTCATTATTTAAGCGAACTTTGAATGCCTATAAAATCATAACTACTGGGTATTTTTGAATGAAATAAAAACTAATGTATTTGTAAATGTAAAAGCCTAACTGTAACATAGGTTTCAAGTGATTTTGCATACCTAGTAACATTCTCAATTGTATAATTATGTTTTGATTTGTTAATTCGAGCTTGAAACGTAATGATCCCAAATGAAAATATAGTAAGTGAAAAAACCCATTACATAAGTAATTATCTTGTTTTTTTATTTAAAAAATTGGATCTTTAAAAAAGAATCAGTAATTCAAAATCAGGTCAAAAGGTCATTTCGCGATGCAATCAAGTCCTTTAAGTAAATGGACCCTCGTTACTGGACGTTTTCCCTGATATAAAAGCATTCATCCGACGAATCAATTTGATTATGTCAGATCAATGAGGAAATTCACTTGAAAAGTAAATTATACAAATTACTGTTACAAAGGTTTATTTTTGTAATTTCAAAAAGAAGAAAGACACGTTACTGGACTATTTGAGAATATTTTGTCAACAAAACTTATAGGTACGTACAGAGCCATCTATTTACAACAATAGGAAACTATGGTTGTCTTTTCGATTCGATTTAAGATTTTGTTAATTTTATTTACAGTGAATTAAGACCGCTTTATTTAATTAATAATTGATCAATCATATAACCTGTTTGTGTCATATTATTACCTTTAATTATACAGGGTGTCCCAAAATCTAACAAGTATAAAATAAGCCAGTCCATTTTTAAAAATAACTATAATGAGTTATATTTCAAAACTCATCAAACTTTTCTATGGAAATGGATAAATACAATTGGTCGTATCTTAAAACTTATGAAACTTTTCAATGGGCATATTAACCAAACTACTTAGGTTAAACAGGGTGTCCCAAAATTAGCACGTCACACTGACACTGGAGGTAGCTGAGTCTAAGACGTATCGAACAAGTTTAACTAAATATTAATTTAAGGTTTCAGGTTGTTCGGTCTTTGCTGGACTAATTTGTTCATCATTATACTAAACATAAGTTCATTTATAATTAATGTGCAAATGTATTTAAAAAAATATTTTGTAAAGATACGTAAACAGTATCATGAATATTAGGGTCATTCCACCGGCCAAGAAAATCACGTGTCCGGGGCCAAAAAGTACCCGAATATCATAATATTTTAGTAACAAATATTTTTATCTAATAGTATAACTTTGGTTCTTGTTGTTAAACCACAGAGATAGTTAATAATAGTTAATTAAGTAATTTAAAAAAAATCGTAAGTCGTCAAAAATTGATTACCACGACGTGTCCGCGCTCCCGATTTCAGAACAAATTTGCTCGTATAAATTAATCCGTTATTATTACCGCTTTCAATGCTTATGTAATCGATTACTGATTAAATAAACATTGATAAATTAAATACGATATAACTATATGACTAAAAGGTTTTGTAAAATAACTATTTGAAGTTGTGTCCGGGCGTTAACCGTGATTACCCCGACACGTCACTAATGTGCGCCTACGTCCCTAGCTACGCAATTAAGAAACGAGCTCTATCCTCCCCCGTGAACCTTTAGTGGTGGCCTGCGTGCCGAGGTGATCGGTAATGCAACTCGTCGCAGGATTTCGGAGTTATCGAGATAAGAATATGATTACCCCGACCTTGGTTCAGTGCACGATTGATTTACTCTATCCTGTTTTTTTAGGTTTCTTTACATGGAAAGTTCTTGAGAATGTACAGGAATAATGGTCCATGTAACCGCATTTTTGTGTATTAAAACATATGGGATTCAACTTACAGATTGGGCAGGGCTCAGGATAAACCTTAATTTTTTTACTACCCCGACCTTGATTACCCCGACTTTTGTCACCGAGTAATCAATAATACTGTAATTTTACTAATGAATGATTAACTAAATAACGTTTAATAAGCAAAATTACCCTTTACTAAAATGAAATCCTATCTCCTATTAATACATAATATTATCCCTCAAAATTGGCAAGACCCCTGGACTCGACCTTATCACCGCTGAAATGCTGTAAGCCGATGTAAACTCCGCCGTTAACGTCCTGACACCTGTCTTCGAAAACATCTGGATGGAAGAGGAACTCCCAGACGACTGGCATAAGGGGCTTCTAATTAATGTGCCGAAAAAAGGGTAAAGCAAGGGTATCAGTACCGGAAGACCCAAGAGATGCGATCTGGAGTGAGGAATTGCACACCGTTGGTGCAGAGGATGTCCAACGAGTCCACAATTTCACTTACCTCGGGAGCATCGTTTCAGAGCCTGGAGGTACCGAAGAGGACATCACATCGTGCATTGCCAAGGCCAGAGCTACCTTCGCAGAACTTCGCAAGATCAAAATATTCGGGTCCAACGTCAAACCAGTTCTGCTCTATGGGCGTGAAACGTGGAAGGTCACTAAGGTTATCTCGCACCAGCTGCAGATCTTCTTCAGCCGCTGTCTTCGCCGAATTCTCCAAAATCTTCAAACGACGAACTTTTGGAACGCTGCCACGAAATACCGATCTTTCAGCAGAATAAACGCTGCAAGTGGAACTGGATCGGCCACACTCTCCGAAGGGACCCCGATCACATCCCCAAGCAGGCTCTAGATTGGAACCCCCAGGGAAAATGCAAACGTGGTCGCGCCAAAAAAACATAGCGGCGCACTGCTAAGACTTGGAGCGAGATCAAACACGAAGCTCAAGACCAAATGCGATGGAGGACTGTTGTGGACGCCTTCTGTCCCAAATAGGAGACATAGGACATTGAGTCACTAATATTATATGTATAATGTATATGTATGTTTTTTTACTCTTTTACGCTACAACTACTTAACAGATTTTGTTGAAACTTTACAATATTGTCGTTTATACATCAAAATAACAAATGGCTAGTTATAATAACATTTATTTTACCATAACTTAAAAAAAACCTTAGAAAATAAAATATTTTGTTTTATTTTTGATTACTCTGACTCCCAACTTTGATTACCCCGACCATGAAAATTTTGATGTCGCATAACTTTTTATTCCTGCTTGCTACCGATGGGCCAATATAAAAAATATGCTCGTAATAATGTCTATTTTCAAATGTTTTACCTAAACTTACTCTAAATTCAAAAATAAAAAAGGTCGGGGTAATCAACAAAATAATCCAGATCCGGAGAATGACCGATTACCAACAGGAAGATGGTATGTTTATTATTTTAGGTCTTATCTCACTCAAGCAGAATTTTGGATATAGGTACATTTTCCTACATAATAATACACTTAGTAAAGAATCATGAGCTGTTTTGTTTCTCGACATTTTAAAAAGATTCAGTATCTTATAATATTGGGTATAAGTAGGTAACTCTGTCTGTTACTTTTCCAAGCTGCAACCAATTTTGATTAGTTAATAACAAGAACACAATTTTATTATCTCTATTAGGGTGAATTCGACCAAACAAGAGTAAATTATTAATCTCAGAATAAATCGTAATTTTTGACATAATAATTCCTATACTGAAACTGTCAATGTACCAGTTATACTAGTAGTTTTTCTTGGATAAAAGTTGAGTTGAATCGGGCCTTAATTCTCAGAAAAGGACATTTTGAGGTATCTTTTCCAAAGAAATCTTTTAAATGACCCTAAAAAATAAGATAAACTTTTTACACAGCATCGTACCGAAAGGACTAAAAGTCCATGAAAGGAGCTTTTCAAAAGGCTTCAGGATTTATACGAAAAATGCGGTATTAGATAGCGAGAAAAGAATCACTTAATCCAAGTATTGATTGCGGAATGAATTGAATTTGACTTGAGTCCCGTGGTTCAATTTGCAATGAATTGAATCACAAAATTATTGTCGACCAAGCATCAGGTGTTAATACTGATAACTCATTTGAAGCACCACATCCACTCGGAAATATTAGCAATTTTTCCTATTTTAAACACCCTTTTAGCCTAGGCGTAGAACACCGACTTTCAATGAGGGCTATCGTTTTTATACTTAACAGTTGGCACCCCTGGCGATTGACAGGACCTTACTCTACAGTGGCGCCATCTTGATGAGTGCAAATGCGATAGTCCTCCTACCACTTTAGCGCTCACCAGTCGGCGCCACTGTCTTCGCTACTAGCAAGTGACAGGACCTTACTCTACAGTGGCGCCAACTGCTGAGCGCTAAAACGATAGCCCTCATTGGCCGATAACTAGTTGGACCCGATTCTAATTTTATATGAAGAATCGACCGATAACAAATCGGTGTAATGTGCGTACTTTCATACATCAACAGTCCGACCCAACTAAATATCGGCTAACTAAAAATCGGTGGTCTGCGCCTAGGCTTAGTTTCCTTAGATTTATTACAGCAAAAATTGTCTTGAAAAGCTCGTGCTTTTGAATAAAATTATGACCAAGGAACATTTCTTCGTCTAATAACAAATAATTATAGCTGGCCTGATTGATTCGGCTTTAACTAAGCCATCTAAAAGTATGCTAGATGAAATGAGAATGATATCTACAACTATAGCAACTACCATACCAGTTACTAGCAATTCAAACAGAGTGATGTTTCAAAGGGAATTGCCAAACCTAGTGTTGTATTTTTCCAATTGTTTGCCGTTGCCGTTATCCACTTTATACAATTTGACTTCGACTTTTTACTCATATAGAGCCGGTACTGTTTTGCCCAATAAAACTTGCAATCCATAAAACCCTTCCACGTGCATGTATAATACGAATTATTTGACGTTTTTGGTTCTTTGTCACCAATTGAGGAAGTTTCTATTTTGGTAAAAGCAGCCATAATTAACTATTATAATATGTCACTAATTTATAATATAAAGTTACGTACCTATTTGTCCATTGGTTTTCGCAAGCGATTCCTCTTTAATGGGGCCTGAAATGCTGTGGATTGTACTTATACAGGGTGTCCCAAAAAGAGCATGCCAAACATAAGGAGGTGATCCATCACTCTATCGTCTCCATAAGTTTGACACGCTCTTTATGGAACACCAGTATATTATACTGTCAGCTGTAACCAGAAATACAGTGCTCTAAATTTTGCATGGCTGTGCCTACTTCATTCACCTGTGAATCCTGTGTTTACTGAACCATCTTAATACACGAATACAAATAACCTCAGCGGGGTGTCCGGCTGAAGGCATAATCCCGATCTGCCCATGACACGGATGTGTTTCCGGACAGATGCCACGTAAATGTGTAGCTATGGAGATAGGACTGCCACGTGAAGAGAGAGAGAGAGAAAAGATACGCCCGAGTTTGACAAAATACGTCACCATCATTCACGGATTTCTGATATTATTTCGGCTTGGTCGAAGCTTTGGCTGGCTTATGGCCGAAAATGGGCGAAAACGAAAACGAATATTCGGTCAATCGTTTGCATTGCACCAATATTCGTCGATTCTATATCTTTTCGAATGTAATAGGAACAATAAACCTATTAGAGTTAAAAATTCTAACTTTTACATTTTTTTACATACCTAACTACTTTAATTTACAATGTAATAATTTTGGTTTTGTATTTTAAGGTCCTAGTTTGTAATGTAAACAAGCTCTCAAAAACATTAATTGGACGCAGAGAAAACATTTTAGGTAAAATTTAGTTAATTTATTAATTTCCATAACATACATATTCACAAGCCCGTCATATCCACAAGTAGCTTTGGTTTTAACATACAGTCATGTAAACTCGTTATTATTATTTTAGTGTAGCCTAATGTGAATTCTAATAGATTAAATTATTATTTATGATAAAATAAATGAAAATGTATTTAAATTATCCACAAGTCGAATAACTTCATCCACGCGTACAATAAACAGCTCATAAAATATTATGGACTCTGTCAAAACTAAATATATTGTTATTAATAAACATCACGCCGTATGACCAATATAAATTTATAAACGTCCTGTTCTGTAATGTATTTGCGGTGACCCATTTTACCCTTCTTCTAAAAATAGCCCCGAGGAGATCAGTGGGGCGAAAGCGGGTTTAAAAACACGTTAGCTCATGCACTTCAATCAGCACACCCGTGCGACCCTCTAAAGACCTCGTACACAGAGGTTTCTGAATTAGGTAAATTCAGAACATGTACCATGTTAAGCTGAACTAGAATTTCCTTCCGGGAAGTTTCCAAGTGTCCTGCAACACATTCCTAAAACACCTGAATTTCTGCACTATTTTATCACCGGGAAAAAAGGAATTTTGGAATCACCTTAATTTTTTTACATCTTGTAAAAAAAACTTTATTCTATAAGTTTATTATACAGAATTACAGATTTGTCAGATCACGGATTATTTTAACAGAACATTTTTATTACCCTTCTGGAAATCAGTGGGGCAAGAGCGAATTGAATCTTCGTTCGAGTAAACCCATTGCACAGATATGGAACGTGTGTAGAGACGACCCCTTATGAAACGTGTGTAGAATGCAGGCAGAATAAATAATAGAACTATGTATTTTTTTTGGCTTCACTTATTTATCTTTTGAATGAAAAATTGTGTCTACTCAACTCTATGTGGGGCAATACCGTAAAATTTTCAAAGATTTATTTGTTGAAAGCGATCTCTTCCAGAAAACCCAAGGAAAATAAATAGAACCTTCCAATGTATTTATAATGAAAATGTTTTTTATGAGTTTATTAACTCTTCACTGAATTATTCTGCACACACTGCAATCTACCTCTATAAAAAGTTAATAGCGAAGCCTGAACCAATTTATTTCGACATGAACGCTGAAAAATAAAGCCAAGTAGTGAAACATGTAGCAATTATTTTTTAAATTATTTTATGAACGCTACTTGATTACCGATTATTGGATTAATGTGAAAATCATGTAACATTTATTTCAATTAGTAGATAAAATCTCATATAATATCACCACTGAACTACATAACTGCAACAAAAAATAATTATCCTTTGTTACAAGGAGTTCATAAGTAAGTACTATGAACTTATTTATACTTATTTGTGAATGAAATGATCATTCTCATTCACAATACCTTTGCCACAAAACAAACACAGTCATTTTAAATACGTTAAATAGGTACAACTTACAAGTCGATCGAGAGAAGTCGATGGCCCCGCTTCCCCCAAATTGGATTAATTGACCCATTGTACCGACCCCATTGTTGGGGCTAATACCCCTTGTTTTCGTTTAATTGTCGCCAGATTTGTGATTGCCAGTTTAAAATAAGCTGATTTACTGTAAGTATAATGGTCTTTTTTACTGTCATTATTATTATTCGCAAGTATTTTTAAATCGTCGCAAGTATGTTGTACTCACGCCCGTTATCACAAACATTACTATACTATGAGGTCTCCCAGCGCGCGTGGACGCACAGGTTGACACACGACCCAATCACAGAGCGCTATTCAATGCTGTGCGTTCGATTTGCTGCTTCACTTAAGCAAGCATAGTTTGTGAATACGGGGGTTGTTCAACCCTGTTGTACACGCAATAACACGTCATATTATATGTTTTATTGCAAAATAACACATTAAATAAGATGCCACAGTATTTAGCTTGACATTGTTTAGTATTTAATGGCCCGTCCACTTACTCGTACTTATTAAGGGCGCTTTCAGATCAGCGTTTCACGCTCATTCGGCGTGTGAGCTTATACGCGCTATTTTCGCGCTTCAATAAGTTCTGTTTATTGCGCGTGTAGCGTTCATTTTAACAGCCTCTGTGGTCTAGTGGAAAGACCACCAGATTTTTCTGTTCGGTTTGGTTTGTGGTAGGGCTTGTTCTAAGTCCGCCTGGCTAGCTACCACCATCTTACCTAAGTCTGTCGCCATAACAACAATGTTAACAGCATTGTTGTGTTCCGGCAGTTAGAGGTAAGATAGCCAGTTCCTCCTTGGTTGAGGATTCCGGGTGATGCTCGCTTCCACCTTCGGCCTGATCATCACTTACCATCAGGTGAAATACAGGCAAAGAGCTTCCTCGTTGTGGATAAAAAAAAATCATCTGACGTACCTATTCTTTAAAAATGTATTTTTGTGTTATAAAAATAATAAGTTAATCACACTAAACTAAACTCGCATCAGCGCACTTTATTAGCACGTCTACCTACACTGAAGCTTCTGTCATAATATAAAAGCAAAATTAACAGTTCAATCTGTCAAGGACTCGCTCACTTTTGGAAATTAAAAAAATATTTTATAATCAAAAAGTACTGATGATCTAGACTAATATTTGAATCTAGGCTGCGTCGATAAATAAAAATCAATGCAAAAAGTATTCAATTGGAATGATGATCCAAAATTGAACTTTTCTACGACAAAAGTCCAAGTTTGTTAAAAACCCTCCACCTTTTATTTCCATTCAAACAAATCTCGGGTTAGCTGGAATGGAAACGAAACGCAAAGAAATGTATTGTAAGTAATTTGGACAGATCAGTGCATTCACAAAGGTTTTATTTTATTATTCAGTCTTTACATTGAATCTCTTGTACCTACTTACTTAATGAATAGATACTGAAACCCAGTGAGTTCCCGGATTACAGGATTAATATTGGTACTGGGAATTTAAAGGTCATGTAGGTATGAGTACAGAGACTAGGGTTTTGTCTGTAGTTTAATCATATTGCTGCTTAGCAAGAACTACGTAGAACTACACTTTAGTAAGATTTATATTAGGTTTTTAAGGTTGCTTTGTATGTTGTTAATGTTATTATGTTATTTATTGTACATAATTTGATATCAAAAAAAATTATTATATCTGTTTTTACCAGAATCGATTAGCCTCCTTTGTTAACTGACACCTCCAGTTTATAATTTTGCTACGTAGTGTTAATTAAATTAAGGTTTTTAGAAATTCTGATGTAAGTACTCGTAGATTTCCTCCTGATAATATTGGCTTACTTAAACACAATATTCTTACTAGCTTTACGATGCAGTCAGTCCACCTTGTGGGAGGACGTCGTCCCACACTGCGTTTTTCGGTACACGGCTTCCACTCCAGAACCTTGTTGCCCCATCGGCGCTAATCGGCTGGACGCAAGCCGCTACCAAACGGGCAACATGGAAAGCATTGGGGGAGACCTATGTTTAGCAGTGGACGTCCTAATGGCTGAGTTGATGATGATAAACACAATATTCATAGTAATAAAGGACTCTTAACTCAGTAATTATTACAGTGGTAGGTACTTACGATCCGTTATTCATCGCAACATAATATTAACAACGTGTAATCCATAAATTGGATTGGATAGAACATAATACAGAATTCAATACGTATTCAATAAAATAATTGTGATATCGCAATACGAATATGGAGGAACACGTGTAAAAGTTTCTAATTGAGTTTCATAATAATCCGCCGTGAATGGAAGCGGTAAATACGTTTCACTGGCGCAGATCCAAATGACAGCCCGTACCAACATAGTTTGTCAATTTTGTTGACTTACAAACAAGGGTTTAACATCAAGAGTCAATTGACGTAGATAATTTGATGAGCTATCTTTAGAACCGCTTTTTCTCCCATAGATTTCCCGCTTTTTAAGATTTTCATGGTTGAAATTTTGGGTTCTTTTAAAGAAATTGTGTCTTGGAATTACTTAGTGATTAAAGGTACTGTCTACTACCCAATTGATTGATGATGATGATTAAGCTACTGCGCATTGAATAATAATTTACCATAGAAGCTACAATAAACACTATCCAAATTGCTATGTAGGTTAGATTTATTAGAAAATTTGATAGTTTTCGTTGCGGCAGTCATTCAGTTGAATTTCTTTTATTTGGTAATCGGAGGTACGAATTACTGATAAGGGCATCATTATAATATACGTAGTGTCAGTAGTATGAGATTAATAGTTGACTTTAGTTAGCAAAATTGCCAAGTCTACAAACTACATAGGCCACTAAAACGGTTTACGAACGATCGGTCCTGAACGATAATAAAATTAAGCCTCTCCGAACGCAAAGGAGATAGCTGAGCAAAGGCAGATTAGTTCACTACTAAATCGAGTTAGTTCCTTTGATCGAATTATCTAAGTAACGTTAACTTTCACTTTCTCCGTTGGTGATAAATGTTTCAAAATCTTTTTTAAAATCGAGCAAAAGACAGAATAATCTCTCAACGTGGAATTCCCAGGTGGGACAAACGTAATAAGTACTATAAAATAAAGTAAGTAATACAGAGTAGGTACCTATATTTTGCTCCCAAGTTTAGTTAGTTTTCCCTAAGACATTGCAATATTGAATCTATGGAAAAATAAATAAATTATTGCCTCAAACGTGCCTGAGTCAGCCACGTTAAGGTGTCACAGACATGACAGGATCAACAGAGCGTGATAAGTCTGAACTAGTGTTGTTACCTGTGTCACAATAACACATACGATTAGAAGAAGGCGTTACTATAGGTAGACGTGTTGCGCTATCCCCCGTATTCACAAACGATGCTAGCTTAAGTGAAGCAGCAAATCGAAAAAAGAGCTGTGATTGGTTCGTGTGTCACCCTGTGCTTCCACTGTCAGCATACCTCATAGTAATGTTTGTGGCGTATGTCAGCTATGTCGAACGAAGTCGATTGATGTCACTCGATACCACCTGACGTGTTCAACTCATGTCTCGGTAGAACAGATGACGGCAAATCCAGCTGAACACTGTGGCATCGTATGTAGCTCTAATAAGAGCGACTTTGCAATTGGACATTTAGTCTGGGTCGCACCTTGCACCATCTTACTTTAACAGTAATTATTAATCATAACCGGTGTTTTTTGTATGGAGTTTGACAGACTTTTGATGATAAACGTGTAACTTTATTCCTGTTATTGTCACCTCGCGGTATTAAAATTTTCGAGTCCGTGTTATTCAATAACGCTGTGCCGAACTTGGAAAGACTCGTTAGTGTCACAAAATGCCGAAGCTTAATTGTTTCGACGCCGAAATATTAATACGTTTTTCAATTTATTTCGACAAAGAGAATATTTAAACCAGATATAGGCCAAACGTTGAAGTTAGATTACATTTTAAATATCCCTGGTGTTATTATTTTCATATTTTATAAGTTCGAAAAGAACACAGACGAAGTATTTTTATAAGGACATATCAGTTTATTAAGTATTTCTCCTTGTTGTAACTTAGAAAAGAGCCTTAATAATAAGATCCCGTTGGCACCCTTTGAGTATGGAACCCTTTCAAAAAATGAACTCACGACCAACTATTTGATCTTTAAAGAAACGTCGAATAGTTAATAAACCTGTAAAACTGCTTAAGTAAGTAAATAACCACTCTGCTTCATCCCTTTACCTGTAGTTTCAGTGAGTTTTTTCAGAAAACTTTCTTCATTAAAGAACCTCGGTAATAAACAGATTATAACGAAGTCCATGTTTGAACTAGAACTAGTTTTGAACAGCGCAAAAGGTATTTAATTAGAGAACGGAATAATATTATGAGTAGATAGTTAATTATTTAACTTCGTAACATGAAGCTACTCGAACTCTCTGGTAACTTATGATCTTGAAGAGTGATTTTATAGTAGGTAAAATGAATTTATCAGGTACGCAATTTTACAAATGAATTTTTGTTGTTTTGTTTGATGTTAAATCGGGCGATTCTAGAAAGACCTTTAATTGAAAGATTATTGATTTCGAAAAGTAATTTTGTCTTTAACTGCCTTAAGAAGAACTCGCTTAATTTAAATTGTGAACAGTAAACAAACTTAAAACAACAGGCTAGGAAAGCTATTAAAATAAACAACAAAGATACTAATCTCATCGAAGTCTCAAAACATCGGGACAATTTGATGGCAATCGCGAAGTTTGAAAGGTTGATTACGTAATATTGCTTCGGAAAATTTCATAGTCTACGCCGCAGGGCTTGTTATTGGAAACGATCCTTTGATAATAATACCCAGGTTTGTTAGTTTCACCTGTATTGTTTTCAATTTAATACTTAAGTTCAAAGGGCGGCTAAGATTTAGTACTTCTCAATATGAATGAATCCTTTATGACACTGACATGAAACCCCCTTCTTTTTTTTAATCTAAACAATCTGTGCCCGCGCCGCGATTTCGTACATAAGCATGAAAACAGTTTGAATAATATTTCCCATTTTTGCAACATTTTTCTTTACTCCTCCACTCCACTCCACTCCAAAACCAATAGGGGCTATTGGTTTTAGGGTGATGTTATATAGCCTAAAGCCTTCCTTGGTAAATGGGCTTCAACATAAAAATAATTTTTTAAGTCAGTAGTTTCTGAGATTAACGTGTTCAAGCAAACAAACTCTTCATCTTTATATTATTAGTATAGTAACCTAATATACCCTCGGGTAAATAAAGTTAACAAAATCGTTCAAAGTTACAAGGATAATTCTTAGAATAAATTGTCCATAAAAATCTCTGAATATTAATAAAATAACATTACCGACATGAAAGTCGAACCTTTTCGTATCTCTTACGATAATGGACCTGAATATTAAAGGGGCTATACAGGGTGTTAGGTAAATGGGTTTATAAGCCGACACTAGCCCACGTTAAAATATGCATATAAATGGTATGGTGAAGTCAGAAAATTGATATCCTCATTTTAATTAAAATGAGGATAAAAAAGATAAAATTTATTTTAGAAAATTAAAATGATGATATCAAATTTCTAACTTCCACATACCATCTATATGCATGTTAATATGAGCTAGTGTCCGCTTATAAACCCATTTACCTAACACCCTGTATTATAACATTTTTGTTACAAAGCTCATCAGTCTCGTCGGATTAATATTTTATTCCGTTAGTCTTTTTATGAATGTGAAATAAGAGGCGGTTTATTTAAAGAATTGAATCCATTATTATTTAATGGTCATTATAATTTTACGTCATGAACATGAGCATTTTAGAGGAGTCATGGAAAAGTTACTGTAAGAAGTAGGTACAGTCGAGTTCATAAATATAATATTGGCAAAGTCAAATGTTTCAAAATAGTGTAGCGCAGTAACTCAGTCAATACTGCGCTACGGCAACATGTCACATGATTACATTTTATTGATGTATGAGTTTGTATTGAAATGAATATGTATGATCGTTAAAAGGCTAACAATATTTTGAAATATTGGCACTGCCAATATATTTATGAACTCGACTGTACATAGGTACTATTATTTAATTTTAACAATCTTTATTAATTATCTTTTTGAAGTACTTTGTTCTTATAAAACTAGACACTTTGGTAGCTTACGTATTAATTACCAAGAGATATTTTAAACATTTAATTTTAACACACGCTAGAAGCCGTTGACGAAGCTTATTGCAGTAGTACTATTCAGTACTACTGCCTAGAATCAGAATCCTGTACTAAGCTTACATCACACATAAGAAAAGCCACAGCTTTTAAATACATTCTTGCCTACTTATTCCGTGAAAGAAGAATGAAACATGATTTATTATTACGTATCAGCAATGTACGAGTGCTAACTGTATTATGTACGAAGCGAGAAAAAATGAGATTTCTTAAAACCTTTATAAGGGCGGCGAAAGTTGTAACAGCATTGACGACACAATCCAGGGGACAGAGGCGGTGACAATAGGGTTGTCACGCTGCTATTCCCGGAAATAATAAACGTGTTTTTTAATCAGACAGCCAAGAAGTAAGATGTGATTTTTAATGTAGAAAACCTGCCAAAATATATTTTAGTGACTTATGTTAGGTAGATCATAGGCATATTGTTTTAGTACCTACATTTTGAACTCGTCAAAACCGTTGTTTTCTTATGGTCTTTATTTATTGTGTAGCAAACATTAATTAAATCTTTTGATGAAGTTTTTTTTTCGCATTAAACTAGTCCACTCTTGGTTAAATAGCTTGGCAATTTGGCATAGCTTATAATCCTTCGCTGCGTTATTTCTTGTCGTTGGCAACCCTACCTGTAGGTAAATTACGTCTCGTTTTGCTTATTACGTAGACGGCGCCCTTTTGTGAAAAGCTGAGGGAAAGTCCATTCGTAGTAGCATCTGGAAGTTTCCCTTTGGTACGTGGTATTTAGTTTCGTCATTGGGAAATCTGATTGTATTTATAGAAATACTTTAAGCTATAGGTATAATTTTAGTTATGTAGTTGAAATGCTGTGTTATTGTGTGGTTACTATTTAAGCGACTCGTGCGTGAAACTACAACGCTCTGCGTAAATAAGCTCTCTAAGTAAATAATGTCTTACTCAAATAAAGTAATGTAGCGTGAGACATAAAGTAGGTTTGTTTTTTAAATATTAATAGACTTAATAAGTCCCGTTTGTAAATACATTTATACTTTACTTATTATAAACCTGAAGAGTTTGTTTGTTTGAACGCGATAATCTCAGGAACTACTAGACCGATTTCAAAAATCATTTCTGATATGAATCATGATCCTGAGTGCTATAGGCGAAGCAGGGGCTGAGCGCTAGTTTGTGTGTAAAGCTCAGCCTCAGTATAACTGGTATAACCATGATCCGTCCGTATTACAAAAAGATCTAAACGTCTAATTGCATATACAACTCGATTTAGGTATAAGTTAATATTCATGATTGATTTATTCAAACTTCAGCGTAGATTATTCCTAGTGATTGAAATATTCAAATTCAGCAAAAGCTTAAAGCGTCAAATTGAATTGCGATTTGAGCATCGATTCTATAGAGTTTTAAAAGATGGCATCTTTCTTTTAAAAGATCTTGAAAATCCGAACACGATTTTATCAAATCTGAATTGTTTTGCCTATCATGTTAAAATCTTCGGATTTCTCATACTTCAGCTCCTTTTGTTCAATTCGTCGAATCTTTTTTGGTGGTTCTATGTATTATTTCAGTAGTTTTTCAGAATCCGGAAAATACTCACAATATATTTTTATTTTATTTATTTAAACTTTTACCACATACATACATACAATGAATTGTGGCGGACTAAATGCCGGATGGCATTCTCTGCCAGTCAACCACGGGTCATGCAGGAAGAATGAGGCGGTGCACGGTGCAATTGATTGTTGTTAACAAACGATGATTCTTTGTTTGTTTGAAAGGATCATTACAAGCTTTTATTTTTCAGTGCTCAGTGCTTTTTAAAATCCTGAAAAAAATATTTTCTTTAATATATCAACTTAAACAGGTTTTAAAGTGATACGCGTATAGATAATATTGAAATAAGATTACTGACAATTCGATAGGATCGCGCCCTCGACGCTCCAGTCAGCCTATGACCACGGCCGGTGCAATCCGGTCGAAACGTCAGGCAAATACAGGTAAGGTACTTGATACAAATAAGGCCTACGTTCTAATAAGGCCTATACATCAGAAAACACAGATAAATAAATCCAACCGGGATAATACTTCAGGGACACGTACTCATATGTCCTAAAACCCGGTAGAGTGCAAGAGCGTCCCGATCCACGATCCCAGCACCAATTGGCACGCGTTCTTCTAAGGTGGTGGGTGATTTCGTGCTCTCTTATAAAAATCTGCCGATTTCATCTTAAATTTTCGGTAAAATGACGCTGTTTTATATGAAGCTTTTCTTAGTAATCGTTTCTAAATATTTCTTACTAGCTAATAATTGCCTTTTTTTGTACTACTGGCTATAGATGCATTATTTGTAAATTTTTAAAGACAACAAGAGCGAGATGTCTAATAAGGCCTAGGCCTTATTTCAGCATGGTAGGCCATATTAGATACTTATGTCAACACCTGATTACGGACAAATTCATTAAACTAAATGAGTCAAAGAGTAACTAAATATTTATTTAATAAGAATGTTACTAACAGCACAGAAAAGAAAAAGAAAACAGAGTCGAAAAAAATTACTAAACCCGTAAAAAAAAGAAACAAAATTCAAAACCAATAAAAAATAAGAAAAAAAAGCCGTATGTATAATTCTAAAGGAAAGGAGAATAAAAGCTGGTATAATCATACCTGTCTTGAAGACAATGTAGCAGATATGCTACCATAAAGGACTGCTTTTGGTGGTATCACAAAGATTGTGTAGGAGTTCGTAAAGATGATTCAGAAGCCTTTTTATGCCCTGGTTCTAACAAAAATTGAGATCTCATTTTGTTTACAAAAATTCGAGAATAAATGATGTTCCTAAACTGATTTATTTAAAAGGTTTTATGCGTAGGCCTTATTCGAACACGGTGTTTTAATAAGCCCTATACAAAAAAATAATATTGTTTGTTTTTGATATTTTTTTTGATAATTTAAGTAAGGAATCATTACTTTGTTACTACGAATATTTAATTTTATCTATAATTTGTGTATTATTCTTAATAAGCGGAATTTAAGTTTATCTAGAGATATACAGTATATTTCTGTTTACTTGGTATGTAAAATTTTGATAATGCAAACAAATCGACGTGTTTAATGTTATAAGACTGCATTTTGTTTAATACAACTTCAATTTTAAGGTCTACAGGCATTTGAATCATATAGGCCTTATTCCGTGTAGGTGATTTATTAAAGCCAAAATCAGTGGTTTCGTAATTTGCTAATTTTGAATAGATTTAGTTAAAAATTGTGCTATTTTTTGTAATATTGCTAAAATTAAAGGATGGAAGAAGTTAATTAACCTTGTTTTTGTTGACTGGCGTTAATATTTATTGAAATATAAGCATTTAAAGTTAGGTAGGCCTTATTTGTATCAAGTACCTTATTTCAATACCGCATATCGCGGTAAAACCTGTTTAAATGAATTAAATTATGCAACGCATAAAAGTAAAGTTTTAAATTATTATGTTTTTCATATTTTTGCCGAAAATACACATTATCTATTTTGCCTATACTCACAGAACAAGGCTATGAAAACAAGGCCACGGCTCTAAAGTCCCGACTACACCGACCTTACGTATCCATTGTGCCACGGCCGCGAACTAACGTAGTTAAAACTACGTTACTTCAATGCCGTGTGCACCCAACTTTAAACAAGCTAACAAGGGTGACACGGTAGATATTCGTGCTATTTACCATATACGCGTGTTATTTAGTTCATAATGTACATAAAAGTGAGAATATGGAAGATCCACTTCGATTGCCTTCTGCGGATAATGTACCTACCGACTTCAAAAATACTTAGGTACTTGTAAACACTTGTAAAGGTAGAAGTTAGTTTATTCCAGTTTATTCATACTAATATTACTGGTACTTATCATACACATACTTATTTAAATAGGTTGTAAGACACAAATGATAAAACAACTTAACAATACTTAGGTAAGCTACATATTTTTTCCAGGAAATGAAAACAATTTTCCTTTTTTGTTCTTCAACTTACGACACGTGTACTTAATTTATTTTATGTCTAAGTAGGTATACCTAATTAAATTAGAAGGAGGAATATATTATTCTCTACTAATATTACAAATGCGAAAGTTTGGATGTCTGGATGTTTGTTACTCTTTCACGCAAAAACTACTGAACAGATTTTGATGAAACTTTACAGTAGGTATTATTGTTTATAACCGAGAATAACATATAGGCTATAATTTATGACGATCTGTGGCAAACTAAATTTCACGCGGGTAAAGCTGCGGGCAAAAGCTAGTATCGATTATGAAAAAAAAATCGATCATCGAAACATAAGTTCACTTTTTGAGGATTTTCCATTCTGAACAAATAAACCTACGACTAGTTTTACTTTGACTGTGCCGTCAAAATGAATAATGGTACAATCATAACAAAACGATGAAATGTTGAACGCCAACCTCTACATAATTAAACGTAACAATTAAATCCGCGTAACAGGGCTGTTTGTTCAGCCCCCACTCCCCTGGGACTGTCAACATTGTTACATTGTCACATTGTTGTGTGACAACAATTATATGGCCAAGTTTCTCAAATATCAAGATACGGTGTCAAAGGGAGACCGTTAAACTGATTGTAACATGAGTATACTGTAGAGTTAGTTGTTAGAGATGTTTGGGGTTTAGTTATAAAACTATCTTAACCGTTTGAATGTTATAGATGTGTTTAATAATATTAAATAAAACCACTGTTCACTATAGAAGAGTTATTTTTCTCAAAAGTGTTCTTTGTCACTTCGCTTTCGTCTAACTAAATGATTAGAACGGATCAATACATGTACCTGGTTACTAAATTGATATTTTTAGCTTGATCGTGCTCACTAACCGACTTCACAAAAAAGAGGAGGTTTTTATCTGATCAGTATAATTTATTTTCTATTTCATATCTCAATTCAGAAACTGGAGGAAAAGTTATTGAATCAATTCTGTTGAAGCAATAATATTTATCTTATATCGTATAGCAAGTTAGTTGTCATGCGGCACAAAAGACATGTAACTGTCCAATATTTCCATGAATCTTTCGACTCTTCAACGTGTACACGTGTAAATAATACTTGACACGAAATCATTTTCCTCCAACTCAGAACTCGATACCCGCACGCTTCGTTTCTTCCTTTATTTCTGATTTCCTGATTTCGGACCAGTTTATAATACTTTTATTTTCCTCATTACACCCGTATTGTGTGCCTTGTTTAACTTCGGCACCATTAGCCAAATAAAAGATGGAAAATACCACCAATACGTGTCCCTGACTTCCATCAAACAACTCTACTAAGCACCAAACATTTTAAATCATATCAAAAACACATCATAAAAAATCAAACTATTAACAATATTGTTTATTATTTTCCACTTTAAGCATCTCAAGAATTTCAATCACACGAAAGCTGCAACGATTCTCTCCATGACAGCCATTTGTTTTTTTTATTCGAATTTAATGTGGATGAGGAATAAAGTGAAATAAAAAAACATTAAAATGTGACTGGCAACCAACAAAACTACATCAGCTACAGATTGAAAAAACTAAAATAATTGACATCAGTTCGAGTTTCAAAAGTATAAAAATAAAAATGTGGAATCCAAACTCCGTGGACAACAGGCAGATGGAAAAACGCGTGATAGTTGGAAGGGTCCGGCCAACGTGGGCTAGGAACCTTCCAGAAGCTAGAGAGGACGATGATAAAAATGACCAGGAGGGGGTCATGCCTCACAGTGAACCTCCGAGCCCTACGGAACCCTGGGAACAGCAGGGAAAGCAAGAGGACAAATACGAGGTCTTTGGCAAAGTAAGTAAATGATTTTTTACTGACCTTAGGTACGTTTATTATAAAAGAGGTATAAAATTTAAAACAACAGACGCTGTATTTGAGTAACTATATTTGAGTAATTTTAAAACGAAATCCCGGGCTGAAGCCCTCGTTAGCATGGGCATAATTTTATTTACTTAGGTACTTGCTCTATGAATTTAATTTTATTGAACTTTGTATGATGTTTTAAATATTTCAATAATGCTTTATAATGAAAACATTATTCGGCGGACTTGTTTAAAATAGATTCCTCGTTAAGTTTGGATTAACTATTTATTTATCATACTTCATACTGTATAAATTTATGAAACAATTCAAATTCCTGGTATAATTAAATTGGCACAAATAGGAAATATAATTTTATCTCCGCTTTTAACCGCAATAGTTTGCATTGTCACTATTTGATTATGTCGCGGTAATTTTGGGTGAAAATGGAAACAACAATTTTGATTTCACAATGATTTTCCCAAAATATTATTCGTATCCTTTACCTTTTTGCCATTTCTACCAAAACTCTAAGCATAAAGGACAATAATACCTCGTCGTTTTTTTAAAAAGGATGACAATCTGTATTTCCACACTTTATTTCCTCAACATGTAGTCCATAGCCATGAATAGTGGAGGGATCTTTACTCTTTTTTATTTTTAAAGTAGAGTTCTAAGGCTGGTTTAAGTGTCACGCGGACTGTCAGTACAGATCGCTCCGGAACGCATTACTCTAAAACGCTCCCTAGAAGTTCATACAGATTGGCCGTGCGGAGCGGGTCCGCACCGGACGGTCCGCGTGACACTAAAACCAGCCTAATCTATGCACGTCTATAAAGGTCTACACGTATTTATTTCCCTGTCTATCGATTTCCAGGTGATGCTGCTAGGAGACAGCGGGGTGGGGAAGACCTGTATGCTGGTACGCTTCCGCGATGGCACCTTCCTGGCCGGGAACTACATATCCACCGTCGGGATCGACTTCCGGGTATAGGAAACTGAACTTAGACTAAGCGATTTATGGTTTGATTTTCTTTGCCTACGGAAATCTCAATGTTCCTAATTTTTTTTTTATTTGGAGCGTAAAGTGATAAAAACTTCAATTGTTTTAGCTTTTAGGATCTTATCACAAGGAAATGAGATTCATAATGAGATGGGGACTTTTTTCCAATGCCTGATAAAAGAAAGCGCGCTTTTCACACGAGCGTGTCGTCGTTCCGTGAATTTACGCTGATGCACATGATGGTTCGCGCCGTGAAGTTTGTGAAGTGTCCCTCGTCACTCGCAAAATTCGAAGCTTTTCCCGCACATAAGTACTCGTATCGAAAATTCGTAACATATTTCGAGTAGATTAATTTGCATAATTGCTCTTTTTGACGCGTTTTTGTGTCGTTACTACTCAGGTTGGGTTGCACCATCTTAATTTAACTTTAGCAAACGTCAGAAATCTATCAAATTGCTTAAAAATACATCGGTTGTCGTTATAGTTACGGTTAAAGTTAGGTAGTGCAACTCAGCCTAAGACCTGATAAATTGAAAATACTGACCTAAGTTTGCATTCCATGACCTCTACTCTAATAATTATTAAGTCTTCCAAAGCTTAAAGATTTTTTCTGCAGCCTGAAGGATCTCTTTACTTATTTAAATTAGCCCGGGATCGTGTCAGATTTGGAGAGCCCTAGATGTAACGTTAAGTACCTAAACTAATTAATTAAAGTTACATACATAAAAAAAACATCCTGTATCTTAATAAACGATGGGCACTCGAACTAAATAAAGGACAAAATAAAAGCCTACAAAGTCACGAGTCCAGCGCAGTAAAAACTCTATCAAAGCACTTTACAAATTGATACTAAAAGGCAAAGGTTTTAAAACGGCACGTGTACGTGTAGGCATTACACGATATCGGGTATTATGGAGATGCAGCTCGGAGGTAATAAAATTTCCTATGGTTTGTCACAGGTTGTGATTGTGAAACGATAAAATTTTCCACGTGTAGTAACGTTTTTACTTTATTAATAACTCTACGTAATATCATTATAGACAGGTATGCGCGTTATAAATGATATTCATTTAATTTTGTTAGTTAAGTTTATAAATATGTGCATAAACTTATGACTTATGTATTAAGTAGGCTATCTTAAGCATTATTATTGGTAATTTCATAGGTTTAATTGGACGTTATTTAATCTGATACTGATATCATTCCGAAACTAAAAAAAAACTTGAAACGTGTATCCTTGTTAGCCGTTGCATCTTTCTTTACTTGGCAGAAATTATTAAAAACCGACTAACAATGAAAATAATCATTTAGTTAACTTCCATCTTCTCAATTACCATATTAATACTGACCATAAAAGAAAAATTCATGACCGTCAAGGGTTCCAAGTTCAAATTAGCCAGTCACGTGTTGCAAGCGGACGGGTCGCCTCCACGCCATTGGTGTTTGAAGTTTGGCGCGCTTTTTCCGTTCCCGCCCCTCGCTGTGACAGCACTGAATACTGATTGAATCGAATCGACTGCGCGCGTGAGTGATTTATTGTTAGCAATGGTGCCCGATTTTTTGCTTGCTAACTTTTTGCAATTTTGATTTATGGATGCTGTCACTGAGCGCCCATGAGTTTTAGATTGGGAGTAGGTTTACGTCATCTTTGTTATTGTAAATACCTAGGTGGGAAGGTCATAAACAAATTAGGCTATGGTTTTGATATTTTAATTAGTAATTAGACTAAAGGATGATGGGCACAAATGTATGGAAAGTGGTACCCGGTCCAATAGCCATAACCAATATATATTTCAAAAGGCCTTTAGATGTAGGAAAATATCTGCTATGGGGCCAGTTCTAATTCACGTTTTGAAAGCAGTAATTCCACTAAGTATTATAAGAAAGTATAACACAATCATCCATGTATACGAGTATGTACTATGACTACAATCTATTAATATAACTAAAAGAAGCATTGAAAAGGAAAGTATTATACCTACGACGAACTACCCAAGCTATTAGCCCTTGATTCTCTTTCATCATCATCATCATGATCATTTTAGCCATAGAACGTCCAGTTGAACATAGGCCTCCCCCAATGATTTCCACAATGGCCGGTTGGTTGCAGCCTGCATCCAGCGTATTCCCGTTACCTTTATGAGGTCGTCGGTCCATCTTGTGGGTGGACTTATTGGGTCTTGTGGGTTTATTCACTTTAGCAACCCATAATAAAATCCTTAAGAAGTAATAAAATTCTAACCCGTTTATTAATAAAATTAAGTTACACCCTAGTTGAACTCTGGCTTAATTGTCATTTGGTATGGAAATGTCATTTTAATCCATGGTTCATCCTAGATGTAACTTTTTATTAATAAGGGGTAGTAGTTCTTCAAATAAAAATATTTATTTCACAATTATCCATAAATATTTATAGAGTCAAGGAAGGATGCTGGAGCGGTAAACAATGAAGGGTTCTCGCATAACCTAGGTACCTACCATACGATGGACACGTGTGATACTTCGACTACACAAAAAGTATGTTTATCTTCGAACGCAACCAGATCTGAGGCTGGTGGCCATAGTAAATGTTGTTCGTCTTGGTAAGACCTTTCAAATGACACTACAAACATAACTATTCGAGCCGGGTATCATTCTGCAAAAAAGTATGTTTATCTTCGAACACAACCAGATCTGAGGCTGGTGGTCATAGTAAAAGTTGTTCGTCTTGGTAAGACCTTTCAAATGATACTAGAAGCATGTCTATTAGAGCCGGGTACCATTTTGCCCATTGTCCTTAGTTAGGTATTGTTAATTCATTTTAAATATGTGAGTAACTTGTAACTTAATTTTCCTCCCAGTGTATGTCTATTTATTAATAAACCACTATTATCTAATCACTCATTATCATCGAATTAATCATTAACTATATGACGATATTCAAGCATCCTCTCTAGCTCTACCATCATAAATCATCTCTAGGGTCATTGTCAAATTTTGCGCAGGTAAATGTAACTTAAAATCATATTTTTTTCAAAATAAATATATGCTTAAATATTACTTTTTTCTATGTCCGTGTCCGTTATAACAACTGAATTATTATCTATTACAGTTTGCCGCGATGTTTAACCAATAATTTAAGATTTATTCCAGATTTAATGGATCAGGGTGAAAAAAAATACAACTTTGTTACCATTACGTTTTACCTTTTATTATGAAATTAAACAAGTCAGTCGCAAATATTTTGGGACTAATATTAAACAGTATTATATCTTTTACATATATTTAGAACCATAACAGTCTTTTTTTAAGTTTAACAATCATCAATCTAAACTCTTAAACAACTCTGTTACTTCTTGAATATTAAAATACCTTAAATTCTACTTAAGTCCTCCAAATATCTATTTATCAGCAGCTAACTGGAACATAATACTGTGAAACTATCTAATAAATTAACGCATCGCGATATTTGCTATATTATATTGACTAGCTTTTCTTTCAAATCTTACTATGTTCTTTAATCTTTGGGACAGAAAAGTAACAGAGTTGTAACACAGTAACATAGTTGTTATTTTTATTGAATAATATGTAATAATTTGCACTTATTGAGCTTGAGATCCAAATCACTTCATCAAAACATTAACTTATGACTGTAATTTATCAATCAAGAGCTTACTTTCTTATAGATTCCTTATCTTTATAGTAATAAAAATTAGATTTTCTTGGAAGAGTAGCTGAAAATTTGAAATAACTTATTTCTTAAGTTTAACTAAGGGATTATCAAATTAGTAGTATACTCTTTTACCTTTGCAGACTTTTTTAGGTTCTGGAACAACGGCAAGTAAATTATCAAAAGCCTCATAGGATAAATCACTTAATTAATTTGAATTTTGTTGCATTATCGTCGATTGCCTTAAAAAAATTATTTTAACGTCTTTTTCTTGATTATTTCTACGGCGTTCTCGGGTGTCGTCGCTGCTTCTCAGCAGGCGTTAGAGGCATTTTAATAACGTAAATATCCTGTAACAATGAGTTTTTGGGGTTATTAATATTTATTATTTCGATTTATTTGTATAAAACAAAGTTACACATTGCTTGAACTTTTTAAATTGCAACTGATTAAAAAACAGTAATTGAAACATAATATTTTAGCAAAATTAAAGAAAAATATAATGGCATAAGCAACTCTGTTACTTTCAAAACAACTCTGTTACCACACGCTAGTAACAGAGTTGCAGCAACAGAGTGGTAAATTTTACATTCCATTATACACCAGTCAAAAAATAAAGCGTGTAGCAAAATATTTCGTTCACATTTAACACATTTACCCCTTAGACAATATACTGAACGTAAACTAATGAAAAAACATTCATTTACTTACGTGAATAGGTAGGTAACAAAGTGGATGCGCAATAAAAACACGCAGCACGTTCAACACCTTGCGGTCGACTGCCGAGCGACTTACCTCTCCTCCCGATCTAACGAACTCCCACGACGAATGCAGACATCCCACCCAAGATTAAACAATATCCAAAATACCGCCATTTCCATTTTGAGTCGTGAATTAGTTAGTAACATAGTGGTCCAGGTGGTTCCAGATAGTACGTGGGACAAAGTTTAGAAAATTATTTAAAAAGTATATTTTATACTGACTGATTTTAAAACATATTTTATTGAATATTTATAATACTCTGTTTACGATGATAATTTATTTTAAGAAGGTTACTATAGTAGAAAATGCAATTATTTGATGTTTATTGTAACGGAATGCTACATGGGACAGGTACAATTTGTAAGGAAAACCTTTCTGTTACCAATAATGACCACTCTGTTACTTTAAAAAAAATTAAAAATATTGAAACTTGAGTCGTTATTCCAATAATGGATGTTCGCTAATGCGATGTATTTTGTATTTAATACATAATTCGTAAAGGATTTTGACATTATTACTAACAAAAAAATAGAAAATGTTGAGGGACACGTTTACCTGCGCAAAATTTGACAATGACCCCTCTACATTTTCATTTGGTACAACTATCGCCATCTGTTCGCAGAACAAAGTGGTAACCGTCGACGGCATCAAGGTGAAACTCCAGATTTGGGACACGGCCGGCCAAGAGCGATTCCGAAGTGTGACACACGCATATTATAGGGACGCCCATGGTAAGAATATTAAGTAGAACCTTTTATAGTACCTATTCATATTGGTATTTATTCTCAAAAGTATATTAATACACTGGACAATCGACTAATTACAGTATATTTCATTCGAGTCAAGCTACAAATGAGACCAGTAGCGCCATCTAGTTCACACATAATAAACCACTCGAAGCGTTGAGGAGAGCTTGTAAACAACTGTAGTCGCAAATAATCCTGCTTATCTACATGAGGTTGGTAGGTGTACAATTGTACATGACTGTTAAATAAGGAAACATTTTTTTTTTCAATTTAATTTAGAAATAGAACGCGCGGTATTTCTATACCACAGAGTAGCTAATCAGACCACGCATTCAGTAGTCTAGACATGCCACAAATCCATTCCATTCCATCCATTCGCGAGTGAATTGGCCTCGACCCGGTGCGTGTGCGCAATCCAACCTCAACGTCAAACCGGATCACGTGTGGAGTGCGCGCACATATGGGCCACTCCCAGCAGTTAGCACATCATTAGTTCGCTAATGATCATTATCCTGTTGGGAACGAGTATAAGGAATAATGTGGAGAACTAAAAATATCCCATAACATCCGATGGCGATAAGTGTTTATTACTTACTGAGAGTGTAGAGTCCTTTTTGGTATTATGAATTATTGTTTGAAACGGAAATAATCACAATTTAAACTTTAATGTTATCTTACATTAAAGTTTAATTATCATAAAAGTATTGCAATAAATATAGATCCTAATAATACTTAAACTAAGCTTTTATATTCCCTAAGAATAAACAAGCTTTCCTGGAAATGATTACTACCTACCCTCGCAATTCAACGAGCAACGTATTTCCGCTTTTAAGCCACCGTTCTGCGTCTTGTCAGAAGAAATAAAGCTTTTCTAAGCTTTTATAAAGTTGATATTATGCCTTTGTCGCAAGAAACAATAATACTCTCACAAAGGAATAACATTTTTTGTCTTCGATTGCAAAAGGTTTCCTCGTAATCATTATCATCTAAAGTCATCTTTTCTCCATTCCAAAACCTCGATGTTTTGTCTAGTTTAGCCTAGGATTTGACCTAATCTTCCTTTGAGACAGTCCCACTTGGACTGCAGAGATCGCACGGCTCCATAATTAATTTTAAAAAAAAATAAAACCGACTTCAAATGCGTGAACACAAAAAAAAACTAAAAATAAAAATATTGCGTATAAAAAAGTTCATCCCCAATTTTCCACCCTTGGGGGTGAAATATTTTCTTCAAATTCGCATGAAACCACCCTTTTGATAATACCTATTCAACAAAAATATAATCGTTCAAATTGATTTATAATCGGCGGAGATATTGCGTATAAAAAAGTTCATCCCGAATTTTCCACCCTTGGGGGTTGTTTTTTCTATTATTAAATTTAAATGGGACCACCCTTGAGGTATACGCCGAACCTATACGTGCCTATACGCCGAAAAAAGATTTGTTCAAATCGGTTCATAATTGGCGGAGTTATCGCGTAACAAACACAGAAAAAAAAAAACATACGGGTCGAATTGAGAACCTCCTCCTTTCTTGAAGTCGGTTGAAAATAGATTTCTCACTGTCGTTTAATTTAAAAAATAAAACGGTCAAGTGCGTATCTTTGACACCACCAGGCTTCGACATAGGTACTAAATAATATGTAAATAAGAATATTTTTTCCAAAGAGTCTCTGTGTTATCTTTATTTATTTCTTCTTGCATCGTTAGCATGAAATATAACATTCCATACGCAAACATGGTACAGCTGTATAAAATTTCCCAAGGGACATGAAAAGCCCTCTTATTAAGAGAAGTCTACAATTTTTAAGCTTCACTGTCGCGACATTGGCAAACTGCCAAAAGCTACGCCATGTGATAAGTGAAATGTTCCATTATAAGATGCACCATGGTGGGTTTACGTAGGTATAGGTTTTGCATCTGCATATTACATTGCATGGATAATCTGGATTATGTACGACACAACGAACAAAGCTCTCGTTTCGATGTTTAATGACTTGGAGGTCCAGTAAGATAATGCATTAAATACTCATTATGGAGACCTGGACCTAAGTAATTACTTCTTGCTGAAACTTCGTTAAATAACTGATTTTTGAGACTTATGGCAAAAAATATACTGCAAAGAAAAGGCCTAATAATTTTCATAGAACTTTAGAGCATTTTTCAGCAATAACAATGTGTCTTTTTCTTTAATTAACAGCGTTACTGCTGCTCTACGATGTGACGAATAAGACGAGTTTCGACAACATCCGCGCATGGCTCGGGGAAATCCGGGAATACGCTCAGGACGACGTCGTCATCATGCTTTTAGGTAAAGTGCTGATAAAAATGCTACAAAACTTCCAATTATTCCTACAGAAACGTCTCGCTTCACGCTTTTTTCAGGTATCAACTCTTAACTGCTCCAATGAAATTAAGTGAACTTATTCAAATATTTTGCGAAATGCAGGAAAGTAAGTAAGTAAGTACTTAGATAATTTTTTTTTTTTGTAAAAGGGATAATTGAACTTTTATGAAAATATCATGCCGGTCATTAGAGACATAGCTACCTATTTATCTTCCTAATTATAGGTACTTACTAGAAAACAATTTACCAGTTACTTAGTTAATCTCGTGGCAAGCCGTGGAAGTCGTTTAACGTTTTCATCCTTTGAATCCGGAACTTTGTACTTAATTTCTATCAAAATGTTGTTTATTAGAAAATTCCCCTGGACAATTGATTAGCCGTCACTCGACTCGACCCTTGCACTTGTCGGCTGTCGACACTCAAGTGGCCTTTGTTCCTTTTGTTGTCTTATTTCTTTATTGCTTCCAAGAAAGACGGTGTTACGCCAGCCAACCTTTGTCCTCGGCTTCCCACGATGTGATTACCCAGCCACATAAGGAAAGTAAGACGCTTCCAGGGTATTTACGAGGCTACTCGAGTAAAAAGTTTTGGGCTCTGAATGGTATTTTATACAGGGTGGAAACGATAAGTGATCTCACTCGATTATTTCTAAACTATACAAGATATCCAATAAATGGTTACTGATCCTGAAAGTGCTTCACGAGCTCTATCCAACGGTATCAATAATAGTTTACAAAATAAACTGGATCTATCTGAAAATTCAATGTTTCCAGTCTCCATACATTTAGTAAAACCACAGTTTATTAAAAACTATAGGTAGAAGATATCCAAAAACTGGTTACTGATCCTGAAAGTGCTTCACGAGCTTTATCCAACGGTACCAATAATAAGTTCTAAAATAAACTGGATCTATCCGAAAATTCAATGTTTCCAGCTTCCATACATTTAGTACTGCCACAGTCATGGCACTCATGTCTCGATAATATTATAGCAAGTAAAGCTTAAAACCAATGTTTTCCATGAATAATTTTAAATAAGAATGCAATTTACGAGTTAATTTTAAGTGTTTATTATTTAAAATAAAAAAATTAACACTTCTAATATTATGTGGCTGGCATAGTGGCATACATTTAGTATGGAGGCTGAAAACATTAAATTTTCGGATAGATCCAGTTAATTGTGTAACCTATTACTGATATCGTTTGAAAGAGCTCGTGAAGCACTTTCAGGATCAGTAATCAGTTTTTCGATATCTTGTATAGTTTAGAAATAATCGAGTGAGATCACTTATCGTTTCCACCCTGTATAATGTAGGTTGATAGGTTCCACGTGGTTTTTTAGTAATGTAAGTAGGTTGTGGTAAAATTTTGGTAATCTTATGAGTGGTATTTTAGCAGTAAGAGCAAGAGTTGATACGAGTAGGTACTTATGATATTAGATAGATAAGTTTAGATTTAAGTGGCTTTAGAGACTGCTAAGGTTTCTGCCACGACTTGTGATAGTGTCACCCGATTACTATCAATCTGGAAAATTTACCATTCTTTGAATACCTTACAAGATAATATAACAAAAGTTAACTGCTGAGTGCTGACAAATCGTACCTATATAAGGTGTTATTTTTTGTACTGATCATACTTTACCAACGCATCTAATAAAATCATACAAATACAACCCAAGTGTTTTTAAAAAAAAATTCAGGCTAGTTTTTGTTTTTACTTTTCCTAACAAAAAAAAGATATTATTTTTACAACCATCCTGTCTTCACTCACTGCCTCTCTCTCTTTCTTTACTCATTTCATTCATACGAGTACGAACAATGGCCGCGCGCATTCATTCAACGTTCACACACATAAAGGTTAGATTACACTAAACCTACGTTACCAAAAATTATCACTCGTGAGTATGTACGATGTTACGTCATATTAATAGGTACTACGCGCTGGGAGAAACAAAATCTAGCCACATAAGTAGGTAAATAAGTGTATTTTCATTAGTGTAATAGCGGGGGACTTTTCCAACGAACCGAGGCGAATCATCCGCGTTAAACTAGAAATTTAAAAAAGGATAGAAATTGGAATTCAATATCTACGGTTTCGTAATGCCTACGCAATTTATTTAGAGACGTAATAAAAAATTGATAGGTACATACCTATTACTACTTCGCTTCGCTTCAGTGGAAATGCACCCTAATATTGAATATGAATATGTGTTGTAAATAAAACTCACTGATCAATTTTCCTGGTTTTAATTCCTAAATTATGATTTGCCATCACACTTTAGATTCATTGATTTTACTTATTCACACATTTACCTATTTTGAATGTTGTTATTTAAAGTTCCTAGGTTATTATTACACTAATCACAATACATTTTGAACGTCAAGCCTTTGTTGAATGTTCACGTAAACACTGTCTTGCACTGTCATCTAGCCACGATCGAATTGAGGTAATGCTTTCGGGCTGCACACTTGCTTGCTGTTCACTAGACACCACGTCGGATGTTGTATTCACAATTCGCGCACTAACTTTTTTACGGAAAAAGTCCCTTTCGCGTAAACAAGCACTCATCTGTCCAAATCACACTGTAGGTATGTACCTAGGTAGACTTCCGCAATAACCATCGATAGAACTAGGTCGCGGTCGTGGCCCTCTGGCAACAACTCCTTGATAAGGCATTCCGTATTTCTACGCAAAAGCCGCCGTCTGCGGCGCTCGCATCTGGGTACCGCCAGCACTGTGCCGGTGATTGAAATTGAAATCCAGAACTTCGTCCTCGAAGCGCACGGAATCTCGTCAAGTCAGGATACGGCTGCGCTCCCTGAAGCGCTGCGCGGCTCCAAACAAGCAAGGTATGAAGGTTTTCGACTCGTCAATGTTTCTCGTCGGCCAGTTAGTGTGCCCGAAACATAATTTCACCTGCGTTTTGTTATTGATCAAGCGCGGCATTGTAATAAACCACACATACACTGCAATACGTTTGGGCGCATTGGACGGACTGGGACGATTATTTATGTTGTTGCGCTCCCGCATGCCGATCGGCGGCTCGGCGCGGGCTGTGGGCGCGGAGCGACTGGCAGCGATATCAATATGGCCGACTCACGCGGCGCGGCACGTGGCAGTGGTCGTTGCCCTCGGCCGGCTACTACGATAGTGCGTACAAACGAATACTCACCGCGCTCAAAGGATGATTTATTTTTTATTTTTTTCGAAACATTCTTTGTCGTTTTACTCGAAAACTAGCCTGAATTTTTTTTTAAAAACACTTGGGTTGTATTTGTATGATTTTATTAGATGCGTTGGTAAAGTATGATCAGTACAAAAAATAACACCTTATATAGAAACAAATAAATCGCAAGGAATCCTTTCGCAGAATCCTCATACCAAAATGTATACGCCTCAGGCTTATGAAATAACCCTACAATCCTCTACAAATGCAGTCTGCTCGTTCCAGGTAACAAATCCGACAGCGGGCTCGAGCGGGCGGTGCGGCGGGAGGAAGGGCAGCGGCTGGCGAGAGAGTACCAAGTGGCGTTTATGGAGACATCAGCCAAAACCGGACTGAACGTCGAAGCGGCGTTCGCCCATGTGGCGCGCTCTTTAGTCGCGAAAGCGAACCCCGTCGACCCGTCTAGGCTGGCCGTGCGCGCGCACCAGACGCAGGAACAGAGGTCCTCGTGCCCGCCATGTTCGTAAATTGCGCGCGAAATTCAAATGTGGCGTTTGAATTTAGAACGCTTCAGCGGACCAATGTCGTCGTGCAGGCTGACTAGCAGATCTGAAACTTTGACATATTCATTGTTGGACTGGAAGTGACTGGTGTAAACAAGGACTGAATCAGTGGGCTGACTGCAAGCAATGCCGACAGCACAAATTATAACTAGAGGCCATGTTTGTAATAAGGAAGAAAAGTCTATTAATTAAGAAAATGGCTCTACCTACTCCAATCGGTGTCTGAATATAAACAAGTTAGTTGTATGTAACCTAACAATAAATAATGGCAGACCTTTATTTTTAACATGCCATTATCTATTATAACTTTTAATAAACCATTTCTTAAAGAATAGACTTAATTATTCTTGTAATTCAACTCAATTTCATAATAAATTCTTCTATTATGCTGCACATCTGTAGTGCAGACTTATCCAAGTAACACTTAAGTAGGTATACCTACCTATTAAATACTTTAAAGTGGACTAGGTAGGTAGGTTCTAATTGGGTAAAAAAATATTCTAAGATAGGCTGACCTTGAACAAAAGCTGTCAAATCGTTAGTTGCATTGCATTATTAAAAATGATTATTATTGAATGCCTTTTTGAAAATTTATAAAAGCAAAAATGTATTGTGATGAACAGATTGTATTAGATATTTGTTGGATATATTAGATGACCTACTTACATGATTAATGTTAATTGTTATAGTAAATATTAAACGGTTTAAAATTATATATTCATAAATAAATTATAATATTACATAATTCACTAAGAAATAGTTAAGTGACCTATTAATTTATATGACCGTGATATTAATTTTAAAACGGGTCTATGTAGAGTCATACATAAGTATCTACCTACTTCAAATTATTGGGGAATGGATTTTTTTATTTAAAACAATAGTGATCGTTGCAAGTTAAAATCCATTAAAAAAAAGAAATTATTTGGTAATAAGACAAGTAATGTGCAGGATTATATTCGTACATCCCAACTAATATTATAAATGCGAAAGTAACTCTGTCTGTCTGTCTGTCTGTTACGCTTTCCCGCTTAAAACTCGCAACCGATTTTGATGAAATTTGGCATAGAGATAGTTTGAGTCCCGGGAAAGAACATAGGATAGTTTTTATCCCGGTTTTTGAAACAGGGACGCGCGCAATAAAGTTTTTCTGTGACAGACAAAATTCCACGCGGGCGAAGCCGCGGGCGGAAAGCTAGTTGTCCATAAAAGATATGGTTAAAAATATGGCTTGATTACAGAAACATCCTTTTTTGTAATTATTAAAATGCTTACAGACAGCATTACAATAAGTTTATTTTGTACTCACCTCAAAGAGTAAGTCATACTATTGTAGGTAATAAAGTAAGTATAAGTAATAATATATTTTGATCCTATACAAATATTAAATTCCTTATAAAATATTATTTTAATAATTAATTGTAATGTAAGTATCGATTAAACTAGTTTTATTATAAGATGCGCGTTTAGGTATTACCTCTTACTTTTATTGTGGAAAGAAAGTATAAGAACCTAATACTGTGTAATAGATCATTATCACCTTTATACAATACTACCACTTAATATCTGTCTGTTCATGAGATCATTAAAACAATCACAGGCATTTTCATCTTTCTCTTCACTGTATACCTACTGTCTAAATTCTAAACTGCAGAAGGATAAAGTAGACGTAGTTAGATAAATAAATTCGTATTTATTAATAACATACCTGGACAATAAAAACAAAAAATCACCTACTTACCTATTTCTGCATACAAGTTGTGCCTAAAATCCTGGATGTATTTTTTTACATCATCATCCTCACATTTCTAGAGGCCTAATATTTTTTTGTAATTTTTGTATCCTTTTTATCCCCGATTTACTGATTTAGATCTCAATTTTTTTTTTATAAAATATCTAGATATCACCACAAATCCAAACTAAAATCGTTTAATTTTTCGGCTCAGAGGGTTTTCGCGATTGAAAAATCCGCCAGATGGCAATACGTAGACGCGAGGTCCAAATGCTGCGTGATTGGTGGATTTTGACATATCTGTCAATGTCATGTCAAAAATAACCAATCATGCAGCATTTGGACCTCGCGTCTACGTATTGCCATCTGGCGGATTTTTCAATCGCGAAAACCCTCATTACGTCACTGGGGTGACGTAATGAATGACTAAAATCAAGGTTTTACCCATAACTTACTAACCATTTAAAAACATTCCACTTAAGACCGCCTATTTTAATTAAGTAAATGGACATTACTTTTTTAGTTATTCGACAGTTCCAAAAATGTAGCAATGTAGGCAATCACAAGGTAATAAATCTTTCCATTAAAACTGGATTCTCATTAAATCCAACCTGCTAAAAAAATTTGATTGGTTATTAACACTAGGCTGTTAAAATAATAGACATACTAATCTACCAAAGGTAACATATTGTATAAATTAAAAAAAAAATATAAGTGTTATGGATTTAAGTAAACATAATCAATTGTGTATTAGAACTGTAAATGTTGTGTGCCATTGAATGTTGCTTCAGCAAAAAATAATAAGTCATTAATAATAAATAAATTATACCAAATTAAAATGTTTTTTTTTTTATACCTATCACTTCCATTTATTTAGATCAACCTAACATTTCAAGCGGAATCCTACTTACTCACCAAGAAATGTTCAATAAAATAACACCAGTAAAATGTTCTTATTATCAGAAAAATAACAGGTGAACAAAAAAGACGTGATGTTTTAGGTCAAGGGTCCTTTTTAAGATTCCGCACCGCACCCAAAGGATAAAAATGGGACCCATTTTTAATTCGAGGTAGTAAATATTTAGATTTTTGTCAGTATTCCATTTATCTCTTTGAAATATTAACTTTATAAATAAATTAATGTAGCATTACAAATCACAATAGAAAATAACAATTCACAACAAACCCATTAAAAATGCTACTCCTCGAACACGAACTTTTGTATTTGCCGCTAAAATGAAACCCGCTGACATTTCCTCCGATGTTTGAATTTGGCGCTATTTTCCATTATAGGTTAGAGTGAGACAGACGATAACATTCAGGGCACGGCAACCTTTTTGATAACTAAAGCAACATAATAATAAAATTATTTTGTTTGGAAATACACATTCATGATAATTTATCACTAATGACGAAAACCAATTCGGAAATATTTTACGAGGTTAAGGACATTAATAATACCACAGAATATACACACAATATCGATTAGGTTCTTAGTTTGGTAGCGGTTGCTTGGATTCTGGTCGATAATAAAATTAAAATATTTATTTAATAGGTACACAAATGCAAACAGTAGGGGGGGGGGGGGTGCCGCCCCGGGTGCCAACCTATGCTACGCCGCCACTGGCCATACTTACAGTTAAAATAAAAATAAATAATAATAATATTACTTAATTTTAGAATTACAATAATTCGTTTTCAGTCCTAGAAATTAAAAATCGCAATATTATAAAATGTCCACACAGATATGGATTTGATTTTCGTGTGTGTCCGAACGAACTAATTATGGATAAAATAAAAATAATACATGCATGAAAACATAATTAAACTCGAACGATCTAAATTTATTGTCCTCACAAGGTTCTGTTTTTCAAAGATCACTTGACTTAATTATCGATACCTCTTGCTTGATATTTGAAACCAATAAACAACAAACTTAAAACAAACAAATAAAATCTTGATCGAATCAATTTATTACCTAGTTGTTTTTATTTAACTTGTGATCAAGTTTAAAAATAACACGTGCGTGGTTTTATTTCAATAAAATACCATTTGTTTGCGAGCCCTGAAACTGTTCATTATTTTTCGTCTTTATGTTGGCAGCATTGACGCCATTCTACGCGCACATGCGCAGAACGACAGGTGGTCGGCGACTCGAGCCAGCCGTCCCGACCGAACCTATCGACTTCTCATGCTCATCATCAGCCGCTTTCGTGCTCAAGCAAGAACGATGTGCAGTGCTTTGTGTTGAAGTGCTCGTGGTGACATGGCGTCTCTTTTATAAGCGTTGTGGACAGTGTAAAAAGTTCAAAATTGTGTTTATTTACAATGAGTGTGAATTATGATCGTGTTTGTCGACTGTGCTTGTCATCTCGAGGCGAATTACTGCCGATTTTTCCTACCACCAGTTCGGATGACTCGGAACCTCCCGTTCTCGCTTCGAAAATCAAGGATTGCGTCTCTGTACAGGTAAGGATTGCCCTAAATATGAGCTTGAGTGGTGTTTTTAGTGAAAGTAGACCCTTGGTGTACGTGAGAACTCGTCATCCGCCCCGGTTCGTGCAATGTCAGGCAGCGCTGCGTTTAGGTGGAGATGTCGTAAGATCGTCCACCATTTTGTAATGTTCCTCGGCTATCGCTCGACTCGTGGCCGCGTCGCGTCACATTCCGTGCAGCCGGCGAGGAATGGCGCGTATCATGAGGGTCGAGTTTGGCATTATTCCCGGGGGTCAGGTCGGGAGGGGGTCTGCGTGTCGTTACGAGGCCTCGCGTTGGCCATCTCGTGTATTGATTTATCGGACGAGACCAGGCCGGTGCAGCTCGTCTCTCGAACGGGTCGAGCGTCGGTGTCGGCGTGAGTTCGCTATAGCTGTGTGTGTATATCGAGCGGTAACCCTCGAGGGGCTCGCTGGCTGGCACTCGACTCGCTTCTACTTATTCGGTCGAGGAGTCAGCCGCCCGGCTATACCTACGCCTACCTACTTAGTTTCTCCTCGCGTATCTATGTACTCATGAAGCGCGGTTTCGCCTCGCTCGCTCTGATGAAATGCGCGCGAATAGGAAGCCCCTTACAATGATTGCGTATGATTATTTTTCCAGATAAGCGAGAATGACGACCTGCCGACGAATGTCTGCAGGAAATGTGTGGATAATGTCAATAACTGGCATATTTTCAAGACAGTATGTGAAAGGACACAAAACAAATTAGAGTTGCTGATAAAAAAGGATGGCAGCCAACTAGAAGAGGTATGTTCCAGACATTCATGCTTGGATTTGTCACTTGTTATTTAGAATGTGACTTGTTTGTTAATATTATAAATGGATTTCCAGATAAAAATAAAGAGTGAACCTGCTGATGAGGCTTATGATGATGGAGTGGTCATTGATGGGTCATACCCTGACAATGAGGTGAGTGTTTCCCTGTTAAAATGTTATCATAACAACTCAACTATTCTTGATGATGAGTGTAGTGTACAAAGGTTAAAAACAGAATAATCATAATGATCATGAGAAGTTAATGTCTGTCTTAAAGTAGGTATTTCAGCAAAGCATCTGTGCTAGCATTTTCATGTCAAGGACATTGTACTGTAGTCACGTCACAGTTGTAAGGAATTTGTGCAATGTTTTTGTTCTGCTTTCTTCAAAGGACTTTTTCATTGATAATACCTATAGATAAGTTATTGTTTTAATAAAGCAATTTGTTTTCAACGATCTAACTATACACTGAGAAAAACTAAGACATACCTACTTTTTAGTAATGACAATAGTTTAAATAAATAAATGTACAGTTTTTGGTTATTTAACTTAAATGCCCTTGATGACCCTTGATATAGTTGATATTTTAATGTTTTTAAAAAGAATCCATGGTTAGCTTCATATTTTTTTTAATAGTATTTTTACTTTTAATTAATATAATTTCAAATGTGGCTCTTAAACGTAGTAACTGCCGTGCTTAATTTACAATTTATAAGTTTGGAAATGCATTTGCGAACGATGATAGATCCAGATGGTTTATGCCCGTACTTTTGAATGGCATAGGATGTTAAAGACAGTTGTTTATTTTTAAAATGTGGGAGTTAAAATATATGCAATAAACATGTACTGAAAACTTATAAAGAACTTAGTGGTAGTAAAATTATTTTATTGCAAACTAAAATTATGTTAATAAAATTTCAGAATGCAGCAGGTTCCAGTAAGGTGCAGCCAGAAGGTCCACCTATCTTGGCGTCATTGGGGCTCACTCCACGAAGTGATAAGGTAAAGATTACATGTCCATTGGCAGTCTTATCACTCACTAAATAAACATTTTGAGCGAAACAATTGCATAGAACTGATACGTTAATTCAATTTCATTAAATTTTATACTTTAAGACACTTCAGTTGTTTACTAAATTATAAGTAAAACGTATTTTTTTATTAGAGAATATCTGTGTGAGAATAGTTCAATGAATTAATTTCATCCACAGAAAAATGTAGACCCTCGCATGGACTGGCAACGAGTCCATGCAATATTGGACATGGTGCAAGACGATGATGTCATTGATTCACTCCAGTCCATTGAAGAGTGTGACTATGTGCAAGAGTCCGATCACAACTCTGACTCGGAGGCTGAGCTTCAAATGGATATAGATGACGAATACATTGATTGTAAAACTGGATACATGTGCAAAAACAGGACGGTCCTATCAAAAAATCCAAAATTGTCTACATCACTGATCAATGCAAAAATAAAAGAAGCCGCAAGATTGAGAAAGCACAAGATAGGAACAAACAAATTATGTGCACTACCTAAAAAGGCATGGCAAATGCTCTTTACAGACGACTTGCTTGAATTAATTGTTGCATCTACAAATGATAACATTCTCAAAGCTGGAAATGATATATCAACTTCCACTAACGCTGGGGAAATTAGAACACTCATTGGTATTTTTTATCTCCATGGCATTATGCGACCAACACATCAAAGTACCCGTGACCTTTGGAATAAGGACTGTGGAATTCCATGTGTCAGAAGTGCAATGAAGTATGAACGATTCAAGTTCCTTATACAGAACATGAGCTTCGACAAAGATGATGATGACAGCATTATACAATTTGATATCATGAAAAGAATGCGTAAGGTGTTTGAAATATTCGCAATGAACTGCAGGACTGCTTATGAAGTTGATAACTTGGTTGTCATTGATGAGGTCATTGTCCCAGTTTATGGGCCTTGTCCATTTCGGTACAACATTGATAAGAAACCGCTAAAACGCGGCTTGAAAATGGTGCTTTTGGTGGATTCGGCGAGTTTTTATATCGGCAATTTGGATGTAATTACCGATCACTATTTTGGTGCTGATGCGATTGTGAATAAGATGGTGCAACACTTGGCTGGTTCGGGCAGAACCATAATAATGGACAGCTGGTACTCATCATTGGATTTGATTGATAAACTCAAGAAGGAATATCAGCTGTATTCGATTGCGGCCACCCATCCTAATGATGACATTATACCGCCGCTCTTTGTTTCGCAATACAGAAAATGTAAGACGTTTTTGACTGGATTTCTTGACAACGATATCGCACTGACGTCTTATATGAATTCTAAGAAAAAGTCATTGAATGTGTTGACGAATGAGCCAAAGTTTTATAAGAGGGGACATAAAAATTTCAACACAGCTGCTGCTTCGTATAGGAAGAACCAATCTGCTGTGGAAGTTATAGATGTGCTGATGCACTACTACACCACCATGCAGCACACCAATGATTGGACTCTTTCGTTATTTTTTACTCTTCTAAATATTGCTGCCGTTAATGCCCAAGTTATATGGTGTTCGCAGAATATGCACCAAGTGACAAAACGTCGTAACTTCATCAATGAACTGGCTTTTAGTCTCCTAGAAAGTGAGGATTCGTTTGTAGCAGATGTTTGTATGACTGACGTTTCACGAATGCGTGAGAAGTTTACTTTATTGAAAGATATACCGTATAAAAACCGAAGAAGGTGCCGGATTTGCGTGAAAACCACAAAGAGAGACAGAAGAACAAAGCAGTTTTGTCTGAAGTGTGGCCAGTTCATCTGTAAAGAGCACACAGTTAACTTCTGCACTATGTGTTCTGGATCATAAGCGATTTTGTACTTATTATTATTATTTTAGAAGTAAAATTAATTGTTACTTAAAGAAGTGTTTCTTCCTAGTGAAGTATTTTTTATTTTTGTTGTAATAAATTAGTAAACTACTGAAGTGTCACATTTACTTACACAAATATTTTAGTTTCTAAGTAGATATTGAAAGTGTTGGGTTTATTTACATTTTTTTTATTGATACATAGAATAGAGCTAACATTTATTATTTCTTTTAAACTATATTATTGTTAAAATTGTTGTAAAAATATTTACATTCTGTTAGATTATTTTGGATATTATAAAAGTTAGTATTTTTTATTTCTCAAAATACTAAACTCATATTAAGGTTCACTGTTAGTTAAAATTTAAATAAATAACCAGATATAATTTAATAAGCAATTTTAGATGTATGTAAAGTGGAGTATAACTTTTCTCATAACTATATTTTAGTTCTCATAATATACTTTATTAAATATAATTGTTAATTTTATTTCACCCATCCCGTGCTATTTAATTATTTTCCTCCCATTTTACAGTATCCCATTGATCTGAATTTCCAGGGTATCGAGAGTGAGAAAGAGGACGAAGAGGAAGACGACGAGGAGGAGATGAGGGAACCTCCACAGAAGTATACTAAAGTGCCCAACATGCCTGAGGTATCCATCACGGTAATGCGGCCCACCGGGGAGACCCTGCATGCAAGGCAAGGCATCCAGCAACTCGCCTCCAAGGACTGCCTCGTCTGCGGCCGCTCATACAGGTACTCCCACAACGCGCGTCGTCACGAACTCACGTCACACAGCTTCGATAGGTACACCAACAAAGTCGTCAACAAAAAACAACCCTCCCACATGCAACCGAAACTAAGACCAAACCCGTTCAACCCCAAAGCCCGCCTCATGCCAAACCCCATCAGCCACAAAATGCAACTCCTCAAACAACCGATGCCTTCGAAAATAGCACCACACAAAGTTATCACTCCACCGAAACCGATACTTATTAAAACGCCTAAAGGAGCTCAAAATAATCTGCCGTATCCTCTGCGCATAAAAGCGCTTAAAGATTTGCAAATAAAGAAAAAGGAACCGCAAATTTTGAAGACCCTCCTAACGTCCAAACCAGAAGTTCTCGTGTCCGAACCTGAAATTGTTAACTCGGGCCCAGAAAGTCCCGAAACGTTGATTTCCGAACCAGAAATTGCATCTTTCCAAGTGGAAACCATTTTGTCAGAGCCGGATGGATTCGACCACCAGGGTGATGGTGATGAAGAAATGGACGGCGACATGACTAACAACCAAGGTCAAAACTATGACACGGTCGACATGGAATCGGACAACGAAATAGAGATAGCACGTGAGCAGGAGAATGAAGGAGAAGTTGAAGGTGAAGATGACGATAATAATGCCGAAGATGGAGAAGAACATAACCAAAATGATGAAGAAATGAATCACTTTGAGCAAAATAGTGAAAACGAGAAAGATCCAGCGGAGGAAAATGAACCAGAACACAATGAGGAGCATATCGGCATCGATGAAAGTGACCTTCAAGCTGCAGAGGAAAATCAAGAAAGAGAAGATGGAATCGAGGACGGTGATAATGATCATGAAATGAATCACGATGAGATTAGGGATGAAGATGACGATGATCTCCCTCCGATGGAAATAGCACCAGAAGTAGAAATAAATGAGGATATGCAAACAAATTCCTACAACAGTGAAGTTAATGAGGAGGAGGAGGAGGAACTTGAAGAATCTGCTGATCTAAATGACACAGCAGAAGAAGGCGTCAAAGAACTCGATCCTGACAAGTTGTACGTCACTAAAACACAAAGAGATTTCATTCTCAAATATCGCGACATCATCCAACAAATCAATACAAAACGGTGTCTATGTTGTGATCGTGAGCATCCTCGGAGAAAGGCGGTCATCCAACATTTGCAAAAGAATGGACACAAAGTTCCTAAACACACCTGCTACAACTGTGTTATAACCTTCGGACACATTGGCGCCCTGCTCAGCCACATGAGGTCCAACAGTTGCACAGATTTATGGAAAATAATCTACAACGAAAATGGAATAACTGACGACCTAGTATTGGAAGAGCCAAAGGATAATAAAGTCCAGTATAAGGACATATTTAACGCAAGATCTTATGCTTGCAAATTATGTCCAGCCAAGTTCCAATTGAAGCAGTTCATAATGAAACATGTTTTGGATGTTCATGAAGATGGCCAGTCTAGGGTGCCCCTTCACTGCGTTCATTGTAGAGCACGATTCAAAGATAAAAGTCTTATCAAAAAACATATCCGTAACGGTGAATGCACAGTCATAATATCATGTGATTTGTGTTCTGAAAAGTTTGTCAATATGCAAGATTTCAATGATCACGCTTTGGCCGTTCATGCCGGAAGCTTTGACTCTGATAGTCAAAATAAGTGTGTTGATGGACGACCCACAGATTGTTCGCTTTGTGGAAAGAAGAATAGTAGCTATCCAAATTTGATAAAACATTTAAAGATGGTTCACAACGAGGATAAACCACATTATTGTCAACACTGTGATGGCAAATTTGAACAAGCTACTGATCTTAACAAACATATTTACACTGAGCATTCTGATAGGACCTTGGGTATGCAAAGCACCGAACCTGATATGTCCTTGGTCAAGGAAGAAGCTGAGGAATATCATTATTCGTGTACTGAGTGTAATGCCATATTTGAAACCGTTGACGCTTGGACGGATCACCAGGTCGCTGAACATAATCAAGTCGCTCATCATTGCGACCAGTGTGACAAGAAGTTCTTACGTCCATCTGAGCTCGCCGAGCATAAGAACACCCATCTGCGTGTCAAATTTTATCCTTGCAGCGTTTGTACAAATTCCTACAGTACTCCACAAAAACTTTCAGAACACGTTCAACAAGCTCACCCAGGCGCTGGGTCATTCCCGACGATGGATTCAGAGTTCTATTGTGACATATGCATACGATCATTCAAAAGTCGTCAAGCATATTCTAATCACATGCGCATTCATGCTAAAGTGCCCACGACCAATAGAAAACCCGGAGAACCAAAGGGTTTTGCTCCACAAATCATTGGCAAACCAATCAAATCGTTTACTGCCGTACAACCTGGTTTTGTAGCCTTCAAACCAAATTGTAACGTTCCTAATGCTCCTTACTGTTGTGATATATGCGGCAAAGGATTTATGCACAAGAAGAACATTTGGAAACACAAGAAAGTGCTTCACGCTGACCTCATCAACGATAGGAATGACAGTGAAGAAAATACCATGCAAGCGTCCACAGAAGACGATGAATATAATGCAGATGAAAGTGGAGCCATTCTGTCGACGCCACAGTTTAATAGTTTCAACTTCACAAACTTTGCCAATAACGTTCAACAATCGACGCCTCAGGGTCAAGATCTGCTGCCATTCTCGTGCGAACTTTGTTTCAAACGGTTTCCTCTTCGAACCAGTTTGTGGAAGCACAAGCGAGCCAAACATGGAATATCTGGATCTGATAACCAGCAGCCAAGCGAAGCCGGTAGCAGATCTAGTTGCACGATTTGTAAAATTACCTTTTCAGATAAGAAGTCATACTACCGTCACAGGAAGAATGTTCACAAATCGTCATCCCAGATGTGTAAGATCTGCGGCAAGCCACTGAATTCGACATTGGAGCTGTATGAACATCTCAAAGCTGCTCACGCACGCGAACTATTAGGCTATAATGCGAACCAAGGCAATAATAGCAAGATGCAGGATAACGAGCAAGAATTAGATGCAGATTACGAAAATGATCAAGATTCGGCGGACCCGAGTGTAGAATATCAAGCTAGATATCCTTGCGACACATGCGGCAAACAGTTCGTGGGAATGCTTGCGTTACAAAACCACCAGTGTATCAATCAGGTCCCTTCCCAACCGCAAACCTTCGACTGCGAAATCTGTCATAAGAGTTACACATCGATCGCGGCGCTCAAGAGCCACCGAGGCTGGCATCTGCGTTCGCCGGACGGCAAAGCGGCCGCCAACAACACCGGGCTTTGGATGCCTCAGCACAAAGTGACCAGCAAGGTCAGCAAACACGAGGTCGTCGATCCGGTCCAACTCGCCCGCGTGTCGCACTCGTCGCCCGCCGCCGCCGTCGCCGCCAAGCGAAGGTTACCACCGGAGGTCGAAGTGACGGTCGTAAACCCAAACAAAAAGTTGCGGTCGGATGACTCCGTAGAAATGGATCAGAACATGTCCGGCGGCGTCGAAGACAGATACTGCACGATATGCGACAAAGAGTTCACGAAGCGCGCCGCGTACCTTCGCCACATGGATGAGGTGCATCAACCCAACTCGGTGTTCTGTCCCGTCTGTGAGAAGAGTTTCACGCGGAAGTCGACTTTGCTGGTTCATATGAAGAAGCATTACGAAGGCGGCGAGGGTAGCTCGTCCGGGGCGGTCCAGGAGGAGGAGGAGAATCACGCGTGTGATTTATGCGGAGCTCAGTTTGACAGCGAGAAGGCGTTGAAGGCCCACCTGACGAGGCACCACGGGGAAGATTCGGGGGAGTCGGATGACGATGGTAGCGTGCCGGTGTCGCAGCCGGGCGAGTTTACATGTGGCCAGTGCGGCGACGGCGTTGCAACCCCGCGTGACTTGATCGCGCACCGCACGATGCACGCGACGCCCACCAAATTCGTCTGCAACATCTGCAAGGTCTACTTCGCCCGAGCCCTCGACCTGTCTTCTCACACTCGTGCGAGGCACGCGGACAACGAGAAGGTGTACTTCCCCTGTGCCATGTGTGACCGTTTCTACATGAACAAGAAGAGTCTGCAGCGACACATCGAGATGGCTCATTGAGCGGTCTCTCATGATTGGTAAACATTCTGGAAATGATAAAGCAGAGCTTTTTTAGTTTCACGAGTTTACTTCGCGTCGCATTAGTGTAGGCGTCCACAGACAAGTGAATTATATTCATTGTAAATTGATCTTTGGATCGGACACTGTCGTATGTGTGATGATATTGCTAAGTTATTGAGATGTCATTCCTTGACTATTGTTGGTTTTCGTAATAATAAATTAATTAATATAGGGATTCTTATTTCTCTTTCTTATTATTCTTGTCGTGTTAAGTCTCTGCTCACTCTATTGTGTTATTTATTGTATTGTGAATACGAAGACTTGGGATTTGGATCGTTAGTAGATTATGAAGCATGCATTACTTTTCTTCTATGATTGTATGTAGTACTTATAATAATTAATTTCGTAATTATGTTTATATTAACAATCGGCAAAATCTTAAATGTTTTTATTGGAATCTTGGGCCAAAATTTTGAAACGTAGTCACCAAAATCAGTCAATAACCAGTGTGTTAGAATTTAATTAAGGTTCGTTTTACATGTAATTTTCAAAAATCTATTTTTGTGAGATCTAATCGATCTTGGTGAATAAATATTTAATTTTTAAATGATGATACTTTTAGTTTTTAGATGTAAATATTTTTTCTATAACGTCAATGTAATTTAGGGGTTAGACTAGAATATTGACTTGGATTGAAAATGGAACGGTCGTTTAAGTTTTTAAAATGTACTGATTATTTTTAGTAATTACAAGTGTATATTTTATACAAAGTAAATAACCACTTAGGGCATGTCTCCTCATCTATGGTGAGATGATGAATTGTATACTAACAACATACCGTGGTATGATTTTTAAATATGGATGATAAGCATTGGCCTAAATATTCAAGTACTTTGTGTGATTATTTTTGCACTCACATTCTGAATATTGGTTTATTTTACTATCTGCATGCTGTTTATAAAACGCACATTCAACTGTATCTATCCATGACCAGTGCCAAAATAGCTTGTTTGTTTTGACTCCATAGAAGTATATTAATGTAAGTATAAAAAGACGTATTTATAAAGATGTTCCTGTAAAGATGTAAATTGTTTACGAAAATACTTGATTGCTTTAATACTACGATGCATTTAATAAGTTATAATACGGAATATTCTACGGTCGCCAACAGATTCTCTTAATGGATTTTGAATTTTATGTGTTTAGTGTAAGGTTCAAAATCAGTTCTTGTAATATGACGTACATGGATATAAATAAATGCCTGCTCATCGATTTTAATTCACGAATAGTTTAAAAATTATGCTACGAATGTAGTCTTGATATTTGGCGAAGCCGTTAGATTTAAATTTTTTAAAATCAGAAATATTGTCAATTCCAAATCAAATCTTGCAGTACACTTTTAAGAAATCATTGATCAGATTGTTCTAGAAATAATGTTATATCTAGAGAAAAGTTTGAAATTACACATATTATTTGTAATTTTTGTATTGGTTCCGTGTGAAGTTTCGGACTAATGTGTTCTATTATTACGGAAAATGTCCATAGATGAGGTTTAATTTTGTCATCTTGTGGTTTGATAAATAAAGTGACTTAATTATTAACTTTTGTCTTTTATTCTAATTAATTTCCCTTTATCTAAGCTTATACTTGGGTACTTGACACCACCAATCCATGCACGTTCCTTTCATGTGCTATCAAAATAGTGATTTCTCAAAAGATATCGTTGTAGGGTCAAATATTTGCTCAACTTACGCACTTCAAAATAGTAAAAATTGAATTAATTTAGCAGTTAACAGAAAACGAAATGACTTGGAAATTGGAATTATTGGTTAATGGTGTCATATGCCCTTCGTAAATAAAATTAGTAATTAACCAAAATGCTATGAATTTAGAATTCACGTAAACGCCTTCGTCAAGTTCAGTGAGCGAATAACATAGCGGATTTTTGAGGAACTAAAAATCAAGGTTGACAAACACCTATAACAGTGCGTTGTTAGACGCATTATTCCAGTTTGCCCGACCAGTGGGGCGCCTTGGTGGACATTATGATTTCTTGTCTTTGATTTTTCTACCACATTATTTGAGATAATAAGTTTTGTATTTTTATAGTATTAAACATCTGAATAATGAAGGGTCTGACTTCTGCGGTACCCCGAAGCAAACCTTATTTTATGCTCTTCAAATGTTTGTTTTATTTTTTGCGTTTGGGGTTTTCAATTTTTATTTCTGAAATAAATACGGGATTTCGAATAAACACACACATTAGATTGCACAAAACATTTTAATATAAACTTAAAAAGTCGTACAACAATATGAAAAATTATTATTGACTAATTATATGCGGACATGGAGAGCCGCTTTTACTATATTATGCAAATATTATTATATTATTTTAACATTTCCATCGAATATATCTTACAAAAGAAAGAAAAATAAAAAGTATCTTTATAATAAAAAATCTCATTACACTAAGTTGTATTATTATTAAACTTACATTTATAGATTTTATCTACAAAATACTGTAGCCTTATGGTCAGTTTTTCAATCGAGATACCTCAATATACACATTAGATAATAATTTAATAATTATAGGGTAACAATAAAGTACACGTTAAGGTATTCAAATCATACAACTAGACTTAATCTAAATCAAAATATAAAAATAGTAAAAATATTTGCACATTTCAATACAGGTATACAACTTGTCAACGTTGTGCACCGAATTGGAGAGTTTAGTAGGTACTTGAAACAACCAATGCCGAGCGACTACTCTACGACTACCCACTACTCGCACTTACGCTACGGCCCCATTGAAAAACTGAGCCAATGCCAAGTGAAATATAAAAAAGATAAATAACACATAGTATTTTTTCCATGAATTTGCATGCACCCGTTATATTAACGAATTGAGAAATATTTTTTTTCTATCATTTATTCATGTCTTTTAACAATATTATAATATAAGTATACCATAAGACTAAGACCGGCCACCGCGGTGCGGTCGACCGGTAATGTACACGAGGACTAATATCTTCTTAAAAAAATACTGTTAGATTGAAACGTAGCTAAATCTATTATATTATGTATATTGTAATAATTATTACAAGGGTACAATCGTACGAGTGATGATTACGCTAGGTGAGAACTCCGACGCCTCGGCGGCCGCGCCCACCGGCCGCGTCCACGGATATGCAAACGTTTATTAGAGTACGATACATTCAGAGTACACTATTAGTAAGTATGAATTATCAATTTCAATATTAAAAATACGTAATTTCTCTATTGGCTTTTTCGTATCCACGTGAAAAATTAGACAATTATCGCGTACGAATATATATATTATGTATACATATTTATATATCAGTAATTCTTAGATCGGAGGACGTATGTATACAGGCTCGCTCTAGAAGGTACGTCGTCGTAAGCGCACGCGGCCAAAGGCCTTTCGCTCCCTTACACCCTACGAATATATCGATATCGAACGAAGACATCAAAAACTTGACTCGGCATTAAATATTACGAAAATAAATCGCCGGCGAGTCGCGCGGCCGATTATTGCTCCTATCGATAAATTTACACATCGACGTAACGAACGAGAATACAAAAAGTTATGGAAAATCGTACGGATATCACAAGCGGCGGGCGGCGCGGGACGCCCCCGCGGAAAATAAAAAAATAAATCGCGGCGCGCGCCTCTCTCGTAAAAAAGTAAAGACTCTATGAGCGGGTCGCGCGGGCCGTGTGGCGCGCGTGCGCTCAGTTGGCGAGGAGGAGGTGCGCGGGCGCAGGGGGGTAGGGGGCCGCGGCGGCGGGGGCGGGCTCGCGCCGCGCCACGAAGTACGCCGCGGGGTCGGCGGCCGGCGACAGCGCGCGCGCCGCCAGCTGCTGTTGCACCGCGCGCTGCTTGATGTAGTTGCTGAACTCCGTGGGCGACATGCGGTTGGCGCGCTTGCTGCTCGTTTTGAGCTTGGTGCTGCCGAACTTGGTCTGCGCGAAGGTCGCGGTGGTGAAGGTGAGCGGCTGCGCGCGGAACGGCGGCGCGGGGGAGAAGGCGGCGGGCGCGGGCGGCGACGGCGCCGCCGCCGGCTCCACCGGCCGGAAGCACTGCGCCTCGGGGTTGAAAGCGCGAGTCACCTGGAAGGGATAGCAAAAACTGTTATTTCAAGGACCAACTAAACTCTCATTAAAACTGGTGATCATACTGTATATTCTAGCCTACAGGAGCAGTGGTAGTAGCGTAAAGGTACAAGTCCAAGATGGACTGCAGAACGCAAACTGCAAGCCACCACGGTTACTTTGAACCTCTAGCTGCAGTGTCGCCTGCGGTTGCAGTCTGCAGCCCATCTTGGACTTATACCTTACAGATGTCCAGAAAAATATGAAAGACCAACAATTTAAGACCAACCGACCAACGACTACTTACTGAACAACATAAATTGGCGATCTCTCAAAAACTCATCATATTCAGTATTTTTCATTATGTCATCAAAAGGTGGAACCGACATCTACGCACGCGATTGATATCTGAACCCTCAACTGCTGTAGCGCTGGCATTCTACCAAAAACTTCAGACTTCAGAGGTCATCCTATTTACCTATTTACTTATTCCTGCCACAAAGTCTGTATCCAAATGGTTACAATCGCGTCAGGGCATTTCTCATCGTCAATATGTACGGCGCACTTGCCAAAATCATCACCCGGGAGTAATTAATCGGCCATTATTTGAGCTTGACGCAATTAATGTTTCAACAAAGCAAACAATCTACAATTACCAAGCAGCTGCGGGCCTGATGTAACAGATTTGTCTTGTCTATCATAAAAATCTAGCCAGCAAATTCATCCACAACTGCCTGACAATGATCAGTCGATTAAGCTGCCAGACTCAAAGCTAAGTCCTTATTACTTGATTTGTTGCTATGATTTATTTGTGCTATAAATTACAACGACACTAGGCCGTTAACATCAATCAAGTGGGTTTGGCTAAATCAGTTTCGAGTAGAATCACATTTCACTGAAGCAAGCGCTAAAATACCATGCGAGTCCACCTTTTGATTCACTAACACTGAGATGACAGATATTCTGATCTTCAAAATTAATCAGAGGGTTAACTTTGCCATTTAGTACTTATAAAGTGCCAATAGTTTCACAGCATTAGACTTCGATTCTTACCTCTCTATCAGTTCGCTCATCAGCAGCTCGCTCGTCGCTACTGAACAGCACTTTCACCGCCCCTTTCTCCCCGATACGGTATGAAACTTCACCTGTAATGAAAGAAACAAAATAGGTTGATTAACATGGTTAAAATTATATCAAAACAAGGTCCTCCCCTCCTAATCACAATAATTCACGGGAGAAAATGGTGTTCACGGTTATACGGATGTCAGACTTGGGTATTCACAAAAAATATTAAACAAAAAATCAGGAATACACAAAGAGCAATGGAGAGAAGCATACTACGGATCAGGAAGATACATAAAGTACGAAGTGAAGAGATAAGGAAAAAAACAAAGGTTACGGATGCATTGAGACACGCACTAGAACTGAAGTGGAAATGGGCTGGTCACATGGCACGCTACACTGATGGAAGATGGACATTGGAAACCACCAAATGGAAAGGACCATCAGGCAAAAGAAAGGCAGGTAGACCGAAACAGCGATGGGAAGATGACATTGTGCAGACGGGTGGGAAAGACTGGATCGACCTAGGCGCGGACAGGGAAAGATGGAAAGGATTGGAGGAGGCCTATACCCAAAACGGGGTCCATACCCTTAATTAGATTAAACTCTTAATATGTCATTGCAAAAATCTGAAATGTTATTCAAGGTTTGGAATAAAAGGCTTTATTATTATTATTATTATAATGGTGTTCACGAGGAAATTGAATAATCGACCCAGTTCAGCGTTGGATCCATATTCATAAACCAATCAAATTCCCGTTTTTATCAAAAGTTTATAATGCATGCACTCTCACGTTTTACTTTGAAATCTTTTTAGCATCCGCTGCCACGCAAAATAGATTTTGCGTCGTAGCGAGAGCACTTAGCGACTTGGCAAACACTGAATTGATCTAGTTTGCTACATCAATGGATTACAACCGGCACTGGTTGCAAGCGGGAGATGGTTTACAAATGTGTTTCCCAACCTTTGGGTCCGCATTCCCCTTTTCAAAGGGGAATATTAAACATTAAGCTTTTACTTTGACGATAACACAATATCTATAAAGTTACTGGTAACATTGAATGATAACTGTAACATAAACTTGAAGCTATCTTTCGAGTCATATCAGATAACTTAAGACTTGAAGATATCGTGATCTCGTGTAGTAGATAAAGTACATAGTATAACTTTGCCATCTCATAGTTAAAGATTAACAAACCATTGAATGTGTATTCTCATTGTTGGGAACCTCTGTTCAGACCTAGCCATAATTTGTTATTGTCCTTGTCTTGTTTGTCTGGCCTCGTCCATTTGCTACTACACGTTAAAGTATCACTTACGTATTATTACAGACACTTCATATTTAATTGTGTAACTTTTTAGTTAGCATGCTCATGAAAACTGCCTTCAATTGATGGTTTGTGGTCATAACAGGGTTTTCTTACGTAACTGATTGTTCGAAGGGTGTCTTTATTTGTGCTATTACGTGTATTTAGTCGCATTCATTTTACGCCTTTGTTGTTGGATTGCATGTCAATCATTCATCATTATCTTAAGAAGTCTTTTTATTCACTTAGGGCATCATGAAGGTTTATTTATAGTCGCCATTTATCTTTCTTGGTGCATTAAGATTTTCTCGAAATAACAACATCTTAGGTAAGTAGGTAAGTACCTTCTATCAACTTAAAATGTGCAAGCTAATCCCAACCTAAATGTAAATAAACTTAAATACTCGTAGATTCATACGTTAGCCTATCTTTCTAAGGGTGGATTCGACCAAACAAGAGTAAATATTAATCTCAGAAAAAATCGTCAATTATTCGACACTAGCTTTCCGCCCGCGGCTTTGCCCGCGTGGAATTTTGTCTGTCAAAGAAAAACAATATCGCGCGCGTATTTGCTCACCGTTTAGACCTACCCTGGACTACGACAAACATTTTAAAACCAAAATCAGCTCAATCGGCCCAGCCGTTCTCGAGTTTTAATCAGACTAACGAACATCAATTCATTTTTATTTATATAGAAGATTTGGACATATTTCCCTATTGAAATTGTCAATGTGCCAGTTATACCAGGAGTTATTCTCGGATAAAAGTTTGGTCGAATCGGACCTAAGTCGTTTCAAGCCGATTTTCAACCATGACTCAGCCAACTCATGCGATAGCAGACGACCGAACTAGAGGATGTGATTAAGAACAATGATAGTCAGAATATTTACCTGGATCAACCCAGACGGCGAGATCCCTAGGAAGGTGTTCCAGCACATCCCTGACGGGAACTCCTGACTCCCGCGCTGCCCTCTCAAGGACGGGGTCCAACGGGCCCCCAGTCTTCAGGCACCGAAAGGCAGACCCCCGACACGGCCGGTCGGGGTACCAGTGACCCCGGAACTTGTCCTTCAGCGCCTTCTCCAGCTCCTCACCGAAAATGTTGACCCGCCGCCTCGGCAGCTTGTTGTATAGGTAGGATATGACGAAGTTGAGGGCGACTTGCACTTCAATATGCATTTTGTTTTACTGTGGACAAAGAAAAAATATCGTTAGTATACAATAATAAGTTAACTTCAAAATTACCATAGGTACTTAACTTAAACAAATGATTAACGCCAAGTTATTTATACGACTGAAATGAAGACAATTCGAGAAGAGACCGCCTTACCTACTTAAAAAGGGAATATTAAAGGCTTATTTTACAAAAGTCCCGTAGGGATTGAGCTGTCATTAACAACGACCTAGGCATTTACAACTTCGACTTTCTATTTTGTTACATCACGTGCTCGTTCCTAAAATAAAGACTTCTTCGAACAGTCGTTATTTCCAGATAAACAACGTAAAGTTTACGTTTTAAAAATATCTGAGGATTACCACGACTTCCATTATTAGATAGAAGACCATGACATTGAGCATTTTTCAACCGTGACATTCCAAATAAAATATGTAACGTACAATTGCCGTGAGCAACCGCATTATGAATCGGTCTCGAATCGATTCAAGCCGCGTGCCGAATCAGAACTAATCGATGAAATTGAATCGATCCGCTTCTATGAATAGTCACCGGTAGCAATTTGCAAATCCAATATTTAATGTTACTTCGAAGACGATTTCCCGTAATTGGGCCCGGTTAGTGTTATTGATTGATTTAAATAAAGACGTTTCAGTGGCCTAGTTCCCAGAACTTTTGCGAAGGAAAAAGTTCTTTCTTATAATTAACTTAATGTAGCTTAATTATCCCGAGAAGCTTCCCGCTTTTTAAAGTGATCAGACACAAATAGTCTGTGAACTGAAATTCCAAAGCAAATCAGCTAATTAGAAATTCCAAAGAAAATACGATAAATAAGGCCTTATTTAAATATCAGTACATTTGTTGGTGTTTATCGTTCGCCTATATTTACTTTTTATTTATTTCGGTAGTCGGTCGTCGCTCCCGAATCTAAAACGAATGTTGGCGAGCGTTTGTTTCCGCACAGAATATAATGCGACCTTCCTCTAACGACTTGCTCGTGGGAATGCTAACGTTTTGACAACATGAGTTTGTTTAGCGTGTCCGCATTTAAAAAAAAATAATGGTGTCATTTCTCATTTTTGTGATCTCGACATAGATGTTGGAACATCGAAAGAGTTTTTACTTCGCTACCGCTTTATTTTGCGAAAGGAATTTCATTCTAAACACCTACATCAAAATATTTGTGATAGGGGTTATAATCTATTCTCTACTTGATTGTAAGACCACATTATTGGGCTGATAGAGCCCATACCATTACCTACAGCAATTTGCATTCCATGCAAGAACAATGGAATGACCAGTAGTTGTTGAAGTGAGAGTCGGATTTAGTCCTGTTCACAAGCACACTTACCATAGGGCAACTATCTAGCACATTTTTCTACGTCATTTGCAAAACAAGGAAAGCGAATACCGCGCGAACGGAAAAGAAACAGTTTCTCAACTGCACACAACATTTTATGGCCGCCATCAAATCGGCGTTATCGGCGGATTAAGAATGCCACTAAACTAACCACCGTTTCGTAACTTTCAGCGCATTTTAACCATAAATTTTAAGAAATAAATGGAGGCGCATGATTGGGATTGGGAAAGACCCCGCGTAACGGAGTCAGGCGAAGATGAAGATGAAGGATGTGAATATTTTTTAATGCAGAACATGGCAGGTTTTTCACCGCCATCACACCTGTTGTTAAGTAAGATGCATGATAATGAATAAAGTTAAGAAATCATGCAGTTCTTTAGACGAGAACAGATGAATAAGGCTCAGACAGTCATTCAGACTTCACCTAGATTTTTTAACCTGCTTGGCCAGTAAAAAGGAAAATAACCTTAGTAGCTCCTTGCAATATGCTATCATCGTTATCAAGTATCAGAATCGAAACCTAATAAGCTACGGGACAATTCCCACCTCTTGTTTCCTAACGCTGCGCTGAAACTCCTGTGTAGCCAAGAGTTTGACCGCCAATAAAAACCCAACCAGTGAAGGTCAGGTTTGTCCCGGGGGAAAGTTACTGTCTTTGGACCCGCAATGAAATTAATCAGAAGAACGTAAGAGGAGTTCGAAGTTAAGTTTCTAAAGTCAAGGTTCGTTCTAGTGCAAAGCGGATGACAGGTGTTAAAACCAAGTTTTAAAACCATAAAGAAAACATTTACACCATGGACAGTAAAGCATCAATTATTGGGACCTATCTTGTGAACCGAAACCCAATAAACTGCCAAATGCCAATGCCTAATCGTCTATTTTCTATCAATTCGAAATCAGTCAGCTTATTGAAAAGAGACATCCGCTGATTCAGGAGGCGAACTATTATTTTGTGTTATTAGGAGACAAAGATTCCCGTCTATTCTATTCTATTCCATTCATGCGTCCCGGCGGTAGGATGGCCATCTGAATACTAATCAGTGGGACTAACTCTATCAAAGATTACTACGATATTTAGGTAGTTTTTAGTAGATAGGAGGCCACACACTTTTGGAATTATCATCAATCATCATCTCATACGTAGGTATTTCTATTTTGACATGACTTTAGAAGTCAATTATTTTATATTATTTTAACTGTGTTAAATTCGTATGCGCACTCAGTGCTACGAAGCATCAGTACATTTCATGGATATATCAATCTTTAACCCTTTATGACTACTGGGGCTTCTTATTGGGGTCTGTTAAATATTGCCACCATAATTTCAGTCAGGTCGTAAAGCAATAAAAATTTTCAACATGCTGTGCCCAAAGAGGGAAAGTTGATCCCTTGTTGCAGCAAAGGGTTCATGTCTTTCTGTCCTACGTTACCCAAACTTGTGGTAACCCTTTCCTGGCGCGCTGTCATTATTGCGTGATCCGGTCACGTGCGCGGGCGTCCGTGACTATGCCCGTGGTTTTTTCCTGCGCAAACGAATCGCTTTCGTGTACAGTCATGTGCAATATTTACATGTTGCTGAATGACAACCATCTGCTGTACCTAATTAAATCTTAATGACAGAAAAAAGTAAACAGAAAGAGTCGCCTTTAGTCATGCTTGTGAGCGGCTGTCTGTCTATCAATAATTTCAAACTACAAATGAAGGATAAAGAAGCCAGAGAAGTGTCACTTGTTGCTGTCGTAGATACTTATATTCAAGGGTATACCGTTATTTGAAGCGTTTTACCTGTAGTTATGTAGTAGGTAAACCTTAAAATAATGATTCCTGATTCCTGTAATAATAGTCATATCATAGTCATAGTCATAGTCATAGTCATATATGTATGTTTATTGCATCATGTTGGTACAATATCAGGAATTAACTATTCCACTAGCGCCTGCGTTTTTACAGCGATGATGGTGGCCAAAAAATTTCATATTAGCTGAAATTCTAGTTACGTGTCTTGCCTAATTAAGTAGATAGGTGATTCGGTAATGTCTAAAAAAGAAAGATAGGTATTTTTTCCGAGACCAACTGTATTATTTGTAAGGTATCAATTAGATACGACGTCAGAAATGTTTTGTAACTTATTCCTTTTTAGTCTGAGTTGCACCATCTTACTTTAACTTTTACAAAGGTCAAAAATCTGTCAAATTCCATACAAAAAGCACTGGTTAATGTTATTGTTATGGATAAAATAAGGTGGTGCATCTCAGCCTTATGCCCGTTTTCACCATCTATCCCTAATTTTTAAGTGAAACAAATGTTAAATGAAAACAAAATTCCTGTTATGTGTTACTATAGGCACCACTTAAAAATTAGGGGTTGATGGTGAAAACGGGCATTAGTCTGCCTGATTTCAGTATTTTTGAGGGCTTTGAAATAAAAATATGTTGTAAATTGAATGTCATAATGTCATACGACTTATTAAATTAACTAGTTTAACTATGAAGGAAGAGTTCTGCGTCTGTCAACTTATACAACATTTGCGTACTTATTATACCTACTCGTATTCACAATGAACAAAGTTTACAGAATTTCATACGGTGCTCAACAATTTCCAAACTCGTGACAACTCTATAGATTGCATAGTTTCTCTTCAGGCGAAATGCTTTTATTTACTCTTTAAACTGTCAGCCATTGTATTCGCATCGGGAAAGTTCAGAAAAGTATTCTCCTTCGTGCGTTGCATGGAGTTTTATTATACGGACGTGATCGTCCTTCTGAAGTAGTGCAAATTATTGTGGAGATTCTCAAACTTTTGGTATTCTACACCTATGTTAGAAAAATAACTAGGTGATTAAAATACCTAAAAATAAAGAAGAGTGGTAAAGAGAGGAAAATACGTTTGTTTAAAAGATAACTCCAACCCCGAAAAATGTAAGTAATCGAGAGCTTTTACCTCGTATTATAAAACTAAGCTCAAAACTCTACTCATATTCAAGCATTGATTCAATCTATCTAGCTGAAAATTTTAGTAGATTATGTGGCGTACCTATGCATAATATAATCTATAAGAGTTTTATTTTGGTCGCAACAAATAAATGTAATTTCACAAAAACTATACGAGCATATAAGCGCATTAAAAATGGTTTGTTTACTTGATCTTTTCATCTGGTTACTTCTGTATAGTAATTTATAATTTACTACATATTTTTGTAGAGCCAGTAGAGCCATATCCTTTGTACATGTGGGGGTTGTATTTCACAGTTTGAGAACCGCAGCAACTTCTCTGATCCTTGAGATGGGATATTTTTAAGCTCTACTAGATTTACTGAAGCAATTTCAGTGTAAGACTCGGTAATATTTCTTCACAGTCGCTTAACATTTCATCAAGTAATGTACCTACTCGAATGTTATTCTTATTTTGTTGTAATATGTACCTTTTTTGCGAGAAAAATAGACTAAAACGAAATTAATGATAAGGACGCATAGGTGTAGCAAGTTTACATACTACCTACTTATTAATAGGTAATCAGAAAAGTTAATGTAAACAACATCTGTATTTGATCTTAATTAAATACTGCTTCTTAATAAAGAAGATTAATATGTTTGTATAAGGTTGTAGAGTACCTCTCTTCCAATAACAAAATTACCTCAATTCGTTCTGAGAACCGTAATTTACGAAATACTTACAGTATCTAAGATATTTATTAAGTTTTTAATGGTACTTGGCTGAATACTGAATTGTCGACTAGAAGTTATTAAGTCGCCAACCTTATGAAGGTATAATAAACTTAAGATTTACTTTAGGGCTCCTTCGTCTTTATTTTTTCACCATTTTAGGCAATACCAAGTTTATTAGATTGCGAGGCTGTCCGGGGGAGAAATAAAAATATTCGGCGAAGATACGACCCCTAAAAATAATGATATTATTGGAAAGCTATACCGATATTGGTGTATGACTACACAAATATTTTTCCAACCATCGAATGTCGTGGGTCTCATAAACATTGGTTTTTGACTGACCTTTTACGGAACTAACAAACATTTTTCTAGTTATGACTAGTTTATCTATATCGGTCAATGCCTCTGAATCCTGACTAAATGTATATTGATAAAAGCACAATTATTTTCCAGCTTTTACGCTATTTAGAGTATAAATGCTCTTGCTCATGACTAGCACTTGAATCTGATGGGATACGATCTCGCAACCGCAATAGGATTGCAGTTAAATAATAATCTAACTAACTAGGCTAGACAGACAATAATTGTTCATAAATAATTATGAGGTTATGAGGAGTTAGCGTTGAAAATAGTTCAAAAACGACATTATTTTGTTGTTTGACATCATGTAGAGCAGAGCACAAAATAATAAGTTCACTTGAAGGACATTTCGACGTCAGTTTGTCACTGTCGTTACACAAACGAGCGAACAAATCGGATCCTTTTCTAATGCTAATAAAGTTTCCTTTTGTCTGTCAAATTGTCCTGGTAACGACCTTGTGTGATATACGATTTTCAGTCGAAATGAGATTCATTGTTATTGGAAAATTCTGGAAGAAACGTAACCGTATTGGCTGGAAGTTTATTTTTTACAATACGAAACCATTCAAAAAATACGCCTGAAAATGTAATTCTTGTAAACTAACTGAAAGTATTTAGGTATAATTTCGTAGTCTATCTACTCTGTAGTGACCTGCAGTAAATAATTTTCCTTTTCCATATCCTTAACCCCTTTAACTCTGACTCTACTTAACTAAAGTAAAATTCCAACGACGCTCTGTATATTAACCATTCTTGAGCTTCTCTACTCCAAGTTACTTACATAATGTAAATAATAAACCCTTCGAGAGACTTCGTGTAACATTTCCTTCAGGGTCTACACCGCACAAAATAAATGGGATAGCCGAAGTCTACGCCCAGCCACGGATCTGCGATTTTTTCTAATTGGGAATAAAAATTAACTGGGGCGCCCCCTCACAGCGTTTGAGATGCCTAAAAAGGTCGACGCGCTCATGACTCTGATGTGCTTAAAAACCAACAGCGTTTCGATTTAATTATGGAATGACCGTGTAACAATTTTTTTACAAAACTTCCCCTTTTTCCCCTTAGGCTGCCGCCCGGGGCAGGCGCCCGCGTTTACCCCCCCCCCTAGATTCGTGCCTGTCTACGCCCCAGGCTTTAAGATAATTTCGGCGAGATGAATGGCCTTTCCAGAAGTTTCTGGAACGTTCTACCTAGTTTAGGAAGTCGTTAAAAGTACCTATATATATAGGCTCAACTTCGTTGCCTGTAACCGTTGTAACCTATATTTTATGATTACTGAAAAATAAGCGAGTGTTACATATGGGATTGGTAGAGCCGTAAAAGAGAGATAAAACGGAATTGAGTTTATTTTATATTTTTATGGGTTAGGAATAATAAACTTTATTCGATTTTATTATATTGAGCACGCATAAAATATTGCGCAAAGTTATATTCCTAGGCTTTGAGAAAACCTAGTACCTACAAGGCTACAAGAAAAAAATGTCTAGATGACTAGAATATTTACGTAAACTTAACGTTCGTGTAGGTATATTACGAGTAGGTACCTACCTACCTACACTCAGATTAGCGTACATTGCCTATACCAAAATCGTATATTTTTATCTATAAAAACGACACATTGTATAACTTTAATTAACAATCTTAATTGCGCAACAGAATGCGCTGCATCGTAAAACCGGCAATTTCAAAAACTAATGAAAATTGATTGCGCACTCTAACAATCGTAGGTAACGTTCTAGGGTTGATCGTTAAAATAAATGGTGGAATCGCGGCGAAATAACGTTATACCGTTATGGGTGAATAACGTTATTACGTTATATAGGTACCATCCGGCATTTTCCAGGTAAATAGCTCCCACCATTATATCACTAACAAAGCCACCCTTGTCATTAGGAAGGTCATGATGAGAAATGGCAGCCGGCGGCGGTGGGGAAGGCATACGCTAGGGCGGTATTAATTTACCTCACTTTTAGCATCCTTAGGTAGAAGAACAAGCCTGTTATGTAGTCAAAAGCTTTCAAAAATTGTAATTATAGAGCGCTATTTTTTATAATGTAACATTGATAAGTGATTTGAAAGGTAAATTAATTCAATAATCGAGTATTAGTAGGTCTATTTATTAAGAAGTCAACCAACATTTATAAGTTCGCACATACTATAGAGTCCTAAGCTTTCTCAAATTATCTTGAGATTGTATCTTAGCAATACCTAAAAGTCGCATGGTATACTGTATGGTATGTCGCATAATACAGTTAATAGAGTTCAAACTATAAAATAACTAGTTCTTAGTTACTCGTTCGTTTCAGCCAAATGACGTCAACTGCTGGACAAAGGCCTCCCCAATCTCCAAATGAGGAGATCCGCAGGAGAACCAAAGTGACCAACATAGCTCGCAGATGTGCTAAAATCAAGTGGCAGTGGTCGGGCCACATAGCTCGTAGAGACGTCACTAGTTACTATTTATTGTTAAATCGCTTTCTCCCATCACTTAAACGGCAGCCGCCACATTTTCCCAGACCGTGCGGTTTGCCTAAACATGACATGTGAACCGTGAAGTATGAAGGCCGGGGAATTCATTTACCTTAAGATTAATCACGTTATTCGGTATTTACTTCAGCGCGCCGATAAAAGCTTTCTATAATAGCACTCTATTGGTTTACAGAACACGGCAATGAGGCTAAAGGTGAGTATTGACTTGTAACAGAACAACGAACCGCTCTATGATACGGAATGATATGGATTAGTGTCATAAAATATGTAGATTTAGCATGATTTTTTTTGTTCGGTGAGGTTTGGCGAAATAAACGTTGAGAAAACCTGTTCTAGTGTATTTGCCCTTTCACGTAAAGATGTCACGTCAAGCTAAACTTTGTGGATTCGTATCTAGTTGTAAGAAATGCTATTTTACAACTATAATGTAGTTTGTGATATGCAGCAAATACCGTCGTCCGTACATGAAAATGATTCGGAAGCTGAGCGAGCTTTTACCTGTATTGTACCATTCGTAAGAACGTTACATAACATAGAAATGCTCGAAAAAATGCTCGAGTCTATACTCACCTTAAGGTTCTACTAATACACGTTGGTATTATATTAGAAGCATTTTGCTGTTTCCATCAGATAGGTTAATAATTAGGTTTGTGCTTGTTTACTTAATAGCCAACGAGGCTTACATGGTTGAACATAATGTTGGTTTAGTTTTTGAACTCGTGTGCTAGTTAATTGGATTCGTAGTAATATGTAAAACGTCAACAATCCTCAAGCTTTTTTGAGATACGACACTTAACTTAATCCAAGTCCTGTAATTGTCTGAATTGCTGTTTAATAATACTTGGATCTGTTCTTGAGTGTTAGTTTTTCAGCATTTATACCATAGGTACTTAGATATGCCTCAGAGACTGTCAAAATGAAATCTATATATATAAAAATGAAACCCGTTTCGCGTTGTCACGGCATCACGTGTGAACGGCTGAACCGATTTCGATAATTCTTTTTTTTAAATGTTTGTGGAAGTCCAAGGATGGTTCTTACGGAAAAAAATATTAAGAAAATCTCTACGCTAAGGCGGTACGAAGTTCGTCGGGTCAGCTATACTAAATACTTACTTGCCCAAAGCATTAAAAATAAATTAACAGGCCAATGTGAAACATTTTTTTTTAAAGAATAACACTACAAATTAAACATTAAATATTGAATGACGTAAATATGGCTTTAGTACCTACTTAACAATCACTTAGATAGGTACTCAAGATTTCAGGCAGTATTTAAAATCTTTGATTATTACAAAACATGTTTCACACATAAATGTTTGTTATTCATAAAGTCAAGGCTAGCAAAATTTGCATGGCAGTAGGTACAAAGTAAATGGCCGACATATTATTTGCATACGATTTTCATTATTCTGACGTTTGCCACGTCTTATTAGCGAGGTTTCGGGGGTATGTTAAAAGGATACTGAAGGCAAAATTATGTATCAATATTATCATAACAAAACATCCGACTGAAAACGTTTCCTTGATAAATAACAAACTGCGTAGTCGAAACTATCTCAAGTACCTATTTATTCTAACTGTACTAAATCAAACTTGTAACCCCCTTAAGAGCCATTTCACAAAAATATTCCGCGCGAATTTAGGTAAAAGCTGTCAACGCAACGTCAAAAGAGTAAAAAGAACGCTGAAATGGACAAAAAAATCTTGAGCCGTGACCGTATTAAGACTTGATTTAAGTTATTAATTTTAAGGTAGAATGAGGTATTCAAACTTGATAAATTAATTTAAATTTTTAATAGAGTTTATGAAGTCTTTTATATTTCGATTCATAATGAAACACGAATAGGTATAATATGTAAAATATATATTAAGTACAAAATATAGACAGTCACATAGTGAAAAAAAAATCTGCCCCCTTACAGCTCCATCATCGGACCCTGGATACGAACTATTCGTCAAGGCGAATCACACAAGCCCAAACTCCATAGGGTTCTATTGTTTTGTTACGGAGGTGGCCATTGCATCTCCTCCAGATCCATTATCAGACAGAGCTAAGAAATAAATAAACAAATATTATTATAAGTAAACAAATAACTAAAATAATTCATCTTACTATCTTACTTGTTATTAGTCTTACTAATATTATAAATACGAAAGTTTGTGTGGATGTCTGGGTGTTTGTTACACTTTCACGCAAAAACTACTGAACAGATTTTGATGAAACTTTACAGTACAGTACAGCAGTACTAGGCAGTCTGTGTTCAACTATCACTCGGGTCGGACGTTCCTATCGCAAGAACTTTGGTTCACTCAGTTCCGATACGACTCTAGTGCTGTGTGTAATAATTTTCGTTAATACACTGAGTTTATTAATTTCTACGAGTGGATTTCATTTTGACTGAGACCTATACGCCATGAACCCTGAACCAGAAGACCCTGTCGCCAGCGACAGCGACGCTCATCCATCCCTGGCGTCGACCAGAATAACAATGTATAGGCTATAATTTATGACGATCTGTGACAAACTAAATTTCAAGCGGGTGAAGCCGCGGGCAATACTACATATTTCATACTAGCTTTTTGCCCGCGACTTCTTCTGCGATGAAGTGGAAAATGGTTCTAATAGAATTAAAATATTCTAAGAAAATTATGTTTAAATATTTGAATACTTACAAAATTATGAGATCTTTCTAAAACAAAATTAAAACACTACACCTGCCGCAGATTTCTTTGTAAACAATGTTTTTTTGTTTTTCCTTCAGGTGCTAAAATCACCAGGCTATTGTGTGCGCATACTCTGGAGTATTCCACATACAACTGGTCGTCGGAGAAGCATAGATTTCCATTAAGTCTACTCCCGCTACCATATAGAACTCCGCTAAAACTCGTGAGGGCGCCAACACTTACTTTTGTATCGAAAATTAGTATGAGCAGCTGCGCACGCGGTTGCCCGTTGCAGGCTCTATGCAACCACACTATTTTAAACCGTGGTCCATAAGCATGAGATGGGAAACTGCACTCTTTTGAATTCTCTTGAATTTGATGGTGTTAGGGGAATCCTAGGAATGAATACAGACTTTCCAATGGAATCTCCTCATCAATATTGCGAAATTGCGAGTTGCAATGCAATGTTACGTTTTCACTTGTTATTTTATTGTTATCTGACCTTGATTTTTCAAACACGTGTCATAATAAAAAAAATAATTTAAATCAAAAGTACTAAGGAATATTTCATTGATATCAACTTAGAAACAAGCACAGATCACAGAAACTAAAGGGAAATGTGACAAGGGACAAATTGGAACATATTGCTTGTGAAAGCAATGATGACAGTAGCGACGTCATTATGTAAACAGTTTATATTGCTTGCATAGTACTAAAGATTATTCGAACGTTGAATACTGATACCGCAGTGGATAATGAGCACATAATTTGATTTCTTTGTGTGTGTGAATTTCTAATAAGGTACTTGATACAAATAAGGCCTACCTAACTTTAAATGCTTATATTTCAATAAATATTAACGCCAGTCAACAAAAACAAGGTTAATTAACTTTTTCCATCCTTTAATTTTAGCAATATTACAAAAAATTACACAATTTTTAACTAAATCTATTCAAAATAAGCAAATTACGAAACCACTGATTTTGGCTTTAATAAATCACCTACACGGAATAAGGCCTATATGATTCAAATGCCTGTAGACCTTAAAATTGAGGTTGTATTAAACAAAATGCGGTCTTATAACATTAAACACGTCGATTTGTTTGCGTTATCAATATTTTACATACCAAGTAAACAGAAATATACTGTATATCTCTACATAAACTTAAATTCCACTTATTAAGAATAATACATAAATTATAGATAAAATTAAATATTCATAGTAACAAAGTAATGATTCCTTACTCAAATTATCAAAAAAAATATCAATAACAAACAATATTATTTTTTTGTATAGGGCTTATTAAAACACCGTGTTCGAATAAGGCCTACTCATAAAATCTTTTAAATAAATCAGTTTAGGAACATCATTTAGTCTTGAATTTTTGTAAATAAAATGAGATCTTAATTTTTGTTAGAACCAGGGCATAAAAAGGCTTCTGAATCATCTTTACGAACTCCTACACAATATTTGTGATACCACCAAAAGCAGTCCTTTATGGTCGCATATCTACGACATTGTCTTCGAGACAGGCATTACAATACCAGCTCTTATTCTCCTTTCCTTTAGCTTGGCTTTTTTTGTTATTTTTTATTAGTTTTGTATTTTGTTTCTTTTTTTTTACAGGTTTTGTAATTTTTTTCGACTCTGTTTTCTATTTCTTTTCTGTGCTGTTTGTAACATTCTTATTAAATAAATATTTAGTTACTCTTTGACTCATTTAGTTTAATGAATTTGTCCGTAATCAGGTGTTGACATAAGTATCCAATATGGCCTACCATGCTGAAATAAGGCCTAGGCCTTATTAGATATCTCGCTCTTGTTGTCTTTAAAAATTTACAAATAATGCATCTATAGCCAGTAGTATAAATTAAGGTAATTATTAGCTAGTAAGAAATATTTAGAAACGATTACTAAGAAAAGCTTAATCTAAAACAGCGTCATTTTACCAAAAATTTAAGATGAAATCGTCATATTTTTATAAGAGAGCACGAAATCACCCACCACCTTAGAAGAACGCGTGCCAATTGGTGCTGGGATCGTGGATCGGGACGCTCTTCCACTCTACCGGGTTGTAGGGCATATGAGTACGTGTCCTTGAAGAATTATCCCGGTTGGATTTATTTATCTGTGTTTTCTGATGTATAGGCCTTATTAGAACGTAGGCCTTATTTGTATCAAGTACCTTACGACACTGAGTTTCGAACTCAGCGCATTACTTAGCATCTCTCTATATTTCTATGGAACCAAGTTATCTCCAAAATAACATTCCACACCTTTTTAACCTAGTCAGGTAATAATTTTAATAAAATACGAAGCACGTCATCTATCAATAGGATATATGTATATTTTAGAAGTTAATAAATTATGCATAAAATATAAACACTTATGAAGTTTAGTTAAATCGTAGAATTTCTGAAAAACAAGTACTAAAATCGTACTGAAAAAAAAAGTATTAATAATATGTTATCTAATTTATTTATTAAACGTCGAATTTTATCAAAGATTTTGGACTAAAGTTTTTGAAAATATTTTATAGCCTACATAGAAAAAAATTAGGATTCTAAATCGTGAAAGAATTTTTTTTCGGAGCCTATTGCCTCCAAACAAACAATTAAATCTTTCCTCTTTTATTAGTATAGATTTAACAACAAAGCTTATCTCGAAACAAAACGCTTCTTTTTCTTCTTCACGAAACAAAACTCAAAGCGGATAAATAAATAAACAAATCTTTGGACAATTTCACAGCGCCATCTAGTCCAAAAGTAGGCAACCAATATGCTTGTGTTAAGGGTGCTAGCATAATGGATATACTTTTTTATAATTTATTTATTAAATTAAATACATGGTACCTACATATTATACATAGTTACACCCAGATCCGTCAAAAAAATTAAAATTCATCATTTCAATTTCTGCTCGGCCGGCCGACTCGAAACAGCCTCTCGGAATAGTATCAAATGCATTTGGTCGCCGTACAAATCACCGCTTCACGACACGAACGCACGTAAACGTCACGGCGGGAAAAATGACACAGGTCCTACCTTGACGGGCGCTCGCGCCATACTAATCGATGTCGGCTTGCGTATTGTAATTTATACTGATATTCACATCAATATTTTGACAAAGTGGTTACTAATATTTAAACAATAACTGTAGAAATTAATTCTACAATGAATATTCTTTATTTTGGGATACTTTTATTGCAGTTATTGCTGTGTTTTTAAACCAAAAACCACGATCAAAATGTGACGTTAATCTTCAAATTTGCCAAATTATTTTTAGATTTTACTCAATAATGGTAATGAAATTCAAGAATCTATTTCATTAATGGACTACAAGAATATATGTCCGATGATTACTATATATTTTTAAGCTTATTATATGAGCATAAATAATAGATACAGGACTTTGAAAATGAGTCTGCGGCAATTTTTCCGTAAAATGGTTGTGGGAGATGGGGCACTGTGAATTAAGCAAAAGAGTTTTAGTAAATCCGTTTCATTAATGGTCAACACCAAGGATTGACCTATCTTTCGCAGTTATTAAATAATCTCTGGGTGTTGCTTAAGATAGTAATTCATGCTTCCAAAATCTTAGAAATTCGCGCGAAAATGTAAAATGGCTCTTAATACGTTTAAATGTCATTTTAAACCAGTGTTCATCGCGCGTTTACCTTTTTAGTAATATGACACGTAAAGGCCGTCAGTCAAACTTTACTGTCGCAAAATCGTAACACATTACAACTAGAGTGTTATTTTGATGTGATATTGTCCGTAAATACATATGTACGTATGTAGATACCCACCTACATAATATGTTGATATGGTATATCTATTCATAGTCTATTCAAAAATGTTTTTTATGCTTCTAGTCATCATAATTGGTGCAATCTCGTGTAGTTTGGAACTAATCACTAGCGTGATTATTAGAAACAGACCTAGCTAGCGTGTCACTATTCCATGTAGATTGCAACTTCATAGACCGAATAAATCGTTAAACCGATTATCGACCGAAATATACCATTTACGTAGACGCTTTTTGTAACGAAGAGCCATGTGTACAATACACGGTTTCAGTGATTTAGTAATTACTTACAGCCGATAAGAAACGGCCTTCGATGTAATTGGAAACATAATGAATAGGCAAATAACTCTTACTTTCGACTTGATTGGAGAAGGTTAAGTTATAACAGCTCATCTAGTAGGTAACATAAAATTATTTTAAGTAAGCATATCTTTCACAGTTAATATCATGTGTCCCTACTGAATCTATTTGGATTATACCTTCGTAATAAACGTTATTACTTCCACCTTTCGTATTTATTTTAAGCTATTCCCCCGGTATACTGAACCAGTGAGCAAATATTTAAAGCCCCCAATAACTAAATTGATTGGAGCTCCAATTGGAATTTGTATTTGATCGATATTGAACCTATTAATTTAATACCAAGGTGTATTATTGACAGCTCAAGTAAACTTATCAGAGTTTTAAAATAATGAATCTGTTGGGAAGCTTTCACAAGTCACGTGGTCGGTTTATGAGCTTTTCAGTACTGTGAAAGTGGACTTGAAAGCACAATTTCGTACATTCCAGCTATTTTACACGGGAAACTTATATTACATATCTCAGCGACTTCGTGTAGATGAATAAACATATCTATAAGTATCAAGTCTCTACTTATATTATAAAAATCCCCTCTCCACTCCATGTAACTTTCCTATGACAGAAACTAGCGGCCGCCCGCGACTTCGTACGCGTGAATCCCGCTTTACCCCTTTAGGGGTGGAGTATCGTAAAATCCTTTCTTAGCGGATGCCTACGTTATAACATCTACCTGCATGCCAAATTTCAGCCCGATCCGTCCAGTGGTTTGGGCTGTGCGTTGAATAGATCACTATGTCAGTCACCTTTGAATCCACTCCATGTAACTTTAGTTATATGACAGAAATGCGTCGTAAAAGGGCGTATCAGTGAAACAAGGTTTCCTTGCTTGGTGGAAACAAACTAAATTGCTATACACCGTTACCGCCTGCAATTGAAACGATCGTCTTTTGTTTTCTATGCAGGTTATGATGTTTATTTACTAATGGCTAATAGTTTAATTGTATTTACGACTATTATGTATGCAAGCAGACAATAGAAATACGTATTCGCCTATACTAGCCACTTGCTTGTGCGCACCTCGAGTTACGAGCCTTCACATACCTTACTACAATTAAATAAACGTCATTAATTAACAGTTACATAATGAAGCAGTGTTACAAAAATAGCCGTAACACAATGACACACAAAGTAATTACATAATTACAACCTAGTGTCGTATCCTTATCGATCCATCCACGATTAAAAGTCAAGAAGCGAGTTAAATATAAGTCCAGTTATTTTATCACCATCATCATCATTTCAGCCACAGGACGTCCACTGCTGAACATAGGCCTCCCCAATGAATTCCGTAATGACCGGTTGGTAACGGGCTGGATCCGGCGCCTTCCTGCTACCTTTATGAGGTCGTCGGTCCACCTTATAGTCATCCTACGCTGCGCTATCCGATACGTGGCCTCCACTCCAGAACCTTGCTGCCCCATCGGATGTCAGTTCTGCATACTATGTGCCCTGCCCACTGCCACTTCAGTTTGCTAATCCGTCGGGCTTTGTCAGCGATTAGTTCATTTACGGATCTCCTCATTTCTGATTCGATCTCTAAAAGTCCAGTCATTTACATTTTAATTACTTTCTGTAATACAATAACTGTTTACTCAATAGAACTAATTACCTTTTGTTTTTGTATAAAATAATCTTGTAGAGTTAATTACTTAGAAATACATCAATACTTTCAATCACCTTAAAGAACTTACAAAAGTTTTGAACTTACGAACCTTCATTTAGTAAGTATAGTAATTAATTAAACTATTAATTGTTTACTAGCGCCCCGGCTTTACATCAATATCTAACCTTCTTTGCGCAAACCTACTTACTGGTCAATGGGTACGCCCAGTGGGTTATGTGGGACTCTCCTCGCCGATTGAAATTTTCCTCTAGACTCACTCTATTGCTGAAACAAGTAACTAGAATATGTTTTCAAAGAAAACCTATATTATGTAGACTACTACAGCATCCAAATCGATTTCAATGAAACTGAGCGCGGCCTTAAGTTATCCTATATATAGATGTAACCCCATATCGACCCGGCCCACTGCCCGACAACCCCTACCACGCACTCGCAATAAACCCCCTTAATGCGACCGGCCGAAAGACGACATTCCCGTCGTAACGACTTCAGACGGCGACACACATTGCTGAATTGGACTTGTGAATTTATTTAAAGATATAACTCGGTTTGTGAGTTCATGCGGCAAATGTATGTAAAAAGTTAAGAAGAACATGTTTAAGTTCAAATTTTTAAACAGATTTACATAATTATTCAATAGCATCTATGTACTCGTATAAGTACGTTAATGCTTCCAACTGGTCACTGGTCAATCTTAAATCAATATTCAGCAGTGGACATCCGTAGCTGAAATTATGATGATGATGATTACAATTCGTTAGATAACATGAATGAATAAGAAATTGACAGTTGTGGTATGTTTGTTATTTTATGGTATGGTATGTTTGTTAATTTTTCTTTGTATCCGACTCTGTCCTTTTGTCACTTTTCACATATATTATGATGCCATCCAAATAATCGATCGACATTTCTTGTGGAATTAAAAAGTATGATTTTTCACTAAACAAAACATAAAACCTTACTACTATGGTATGGTACTTAATTGAGGAATAGCATTGAAGACTACGTAAAAAGTAATGGTCGCAGTAGTGTGGTCTCGAGATTGCGTTGTAACAAATTGAATTAGCCAGACGACTTGCTAGCAGTTCTATTACTAACTTTACTATGTGAACTCTACAGTTCGTGCTTGGGGCGAGCATTCGCGCGTTAAAGTATGCGCGCGTCTCATGCTCTACGTTCAGCCGAGTGGAACCAAATTCGACAACTGCTAATTAGATTCTTGCTTTTGTCAAAGTTAATATGTAATTATGTAGAAGAACATCCTTGTATAGTAAACAGCACGGCAGAAATCATTGCGTGTAATCCTTGACTTCTGGTAAAATATAAGTCGACAAATTCTTACTTATTTTTAAATTTAGTTTTACTATGCGAAGTTCGGTATTTTTATACTCGTTAGATTGAATACTGTTTGTTATTTTTTACCTGATAATAGAATTATTCAGCTATTTCAAGACAGAGACAGACGAAGTTTTAAATGATAATTTATTGCAGTCTTGAAGTGAAAGAGCGGTACTGCTATCTTAAGAACAAAATAAAGTGTCTGGATAAGTAAACGTGCGCTCTACATTGTCTGTTGGTGTAAGTTTGTCCAGTGAAAATAAGATAAAAGTATAAAAATAACCTTGAGCAGCAATTATTTCATTACTTGCATGATTTTGTAATTAAATTGTATCAAAAAGTACAATGCTCAAGTAGTAACCTACAGCCTTAAGATGACAGCGGTTAAGGAAAATGTTTCAATGTTTCCTTCAGATTTAATATAAAGAATGAGCTCACCCTCACCATTTAATTCCAACAGTTAAGACGATATCGATTTAAAACTTTAAAACATAAAAGACAGTTTGTTAAGGTCCTTTAAGTAGGTGACAATAAGATAGTTTTCTCTCTACCTGTCCTTCGAAACAAAGAGAGCTTTATTTAGTACATTTCCAAAAATATAGCCAACATTTCCCGCCATCGCTGGTAAACTGGACAGTCTGACTAGATACGAATGTGCTGCATTAGTCCACGTTACAGCTCGCCAGCGCTCGCCACCTAATGGCTGATGTATCGTTATAGCTTAATAATCTTTTCCACCTACCGTCGGGTCCTATCGGTATTTCACCGTCCAGAGACAAAGTGTGTTTAATGATGTCTGAAAACGTCAATTGGCAGCCATTTTTCAGCCGCCATTTTGTCGAAAGCTTTTACAGAAATGGCGGAATTGTCTCAATTTTCAAAGTGATTGTCTGCTGATTGTTTCCTGGCTATTACATTTGGGTAGATTTTGTAGTATAATAAATTATGAAGGTTTGTAGAGTTCTTCTGAAAAGTGGTATTAGGAGGTACTACTGTAGTCGCTTTAATTTAATTAGTGAAATGAAATAGCGGACACTTAACACTATAAATGTAATTAATTTATAGTAAAATTCACTGGAAAGACTTCTTAATAGATATTGTAATAAGAAACAACCACTTTAAAGGTATTAAAGAAGATCCGAGGCAGTGGCTCTTGAATCTTTAACACTTTGGAATCCTGGAATTCTTTAACACTTTGGCACGTTCTCAGTTGTCTTTTAATTAGTGCTTAGCTTAATAAATGTGCCAAGTGGTTTAAAAGAGTAATATAAAACAGCTATAATTTCATTACTATGCAACGTGTGACATAACACAAATAGTTACTATGTGCTGTATTTATATTTAATGGTTGTATAAGTTTATTATCTTTACGAATTTTAAATAGAAATTCCATTCGAAAAAGTACTGAAAAATTTGAGTTACTAAAACATACATTAGTGAGTATTTAAGTTATGGGTTTTATGTAGTATTAATTAGTGTTACTAAGCTATTACAATGAACAATAAACTAATGAATTCTTTGTAATATTAATAATCATAACTATGTGATGTTTCGTAGCGACAAGATAACGTAAAATAGTTTAACGTGTTTTTAAAGTGTTTGCAATAGGAATAACAGGATTACTTATTATCTCGCGACCTTTAGTTTTCTAGACGGGAAGAATAGAAATGACATTTTAATCTTACATATCAAATCCATATTGATACACAATTCTAAATATTTTTTTCTAAGATTGTTTTATAGATATCATCAACTCGATTTCCTTCTGTTTTACAGATAAATAAATAACCTCATAAATATGCTCGTCACATGTAACCCTACAAAAACAAATACGTTTGCACGCTCCAGTTTCTTGCTGATAGCCCACTGAATAGACGTCGTGGGCGAATATAATGCGGCATGAATATGCAGAAGCCTGATTGTAACGTCTGTAAACAAGGTGGACAGTGGACACGAAGCCCCTAGACAAGCAAAACGTGACAGTTGTAATTTCGAAATGATTTCGCTGCGGCGAGTTTTTGTATTTAGTTGCATCGGTCTGTGAAGGGAGTCGATTTTTGTAGCGATTAAAAAATGCCACTTGTCTAGGGCACTTGGTGTGCCTATAGTCTATAGTAAAGTTTAGCAATGTTCTAAAGAAAACTCATAGACCCGTACAACCGTAACCGTAACCCGTACGCTTGAAAATCGATTAAACATTCTGTCCTGAAATTGTTCTAAATGTAGTCTCAATACGAAGAAAAATACTCTCATAAAGTTTCATTATTTCTTCAGATTACTAACAAACCCCGAACGTTACTGTTATTAAGCGAGTACGTCGATAAGCTTGCTGTAAGTACAGTCGTACAAAAAATAAAAAAAATAAATAAAAAAAAACTGTTACTGTCAGGCACCCAAGGAAAAATGGCACAAACTCGTAAAATCTCGTATCACTGACTCTAAGTATTATTACAATAGGAATGACTGATATTTTCTGTATTTTTTGATTACAAGATATGGCTTCTCATAAAAATTTATGAATTCGATCCAATCAATTAAAAAAAACATCAAATTAGTTGTATGGCAATCGCTACACACTAATAACCAACGTCAGGCCAAGTCACCTTTGTCTATTTTACGTTGCATTAATACTTTTGTGTTTTTTCTAACGCTCACTGTACACCAGCCCCGATATCCGCACGAATCTTCCGGCGGGTCGTGTCGGGTCGGTATTACTGAAACAATTTGTAGGGCGGCGACTTCGTTACGCGTTCGTTCACACCAGTAAGCTGTCGGAATATATCGCGATGCGCGCTGCTTGCTAAGTGGAGGGAGGGCTTTATAGAAAAGATTGCGATAAAATCACTGAATGCAGTTCGTCTGCGGAATCTCTTAATGCTCGCTGGATTTTTTATTAAATTTTCAATAGTGAATGTAATAAAAATAGATAAAAGCAGTTATTATTTAGGTAATTGTTGGGCTAATTAGATACTTACAGAACAAAAATTTAAAAATTGTGTAATCATGTTTCCTATAAACTTTTTTTAAATAAAAAAATTAATATAATCAAAGGTCTAGGATTTAAAAGCTGTTGTGTTTTATTATTTACTGTGCTCTTTCATTGGTAAATCGTGGCCCACATAACCTGCCGTCCCCCCGGTAGGTATGGATAGGCCATTTTCCTGGGTAAAAAAAAAGGAACAGATCCACCAAGAGACTATAAATGTTTGCTACTCATAATATGGGAATCGATCTCCATACCTTTCCTAACAAGGGGTTCAAATTATCTTTGCATGTACTCCACAACACTAGTTCAAATAACTTGTATGCCTTACCTAGTTCCAAAGTCCACATCCCATTAGATAAACTATGTTATCGTTATGCAAATTTCGCCTAGTTACACTTTCACGTGTCCTGGGATGCAGGTAGGGTTGACACTTCGCGGAAAATAATATCCCACAAAAAATGTCGGATAACCAACTACCACGTTGTCCTGTTTTGAGTTGATCCAACTATTTGAGAATTAGTCCGGTCAAATTAGATATGAACCCTGCAATACTTCGCACACAGCTGAAAATTGTTACGAATGTTCGGAGCACCATTATAAATGAAATGTGAAAAGTCCCCATGGATCCGACATGATGATATAAGGCCATCTTAAAACTGAAGTAAGTTTTACTCAAATTGAACAGCTGTACGCTGCTCTTTGTTGAAGTATTATGTAAGTACATAGGTACCAATAGTTTCTTAGACGCCAATAAATCTAATCAAGAAATTATTTGAAGGTAAAACTTTTACAGTCACATCAAAAATTTGCTAAATAAATGAATCGTATGTTAGGAATATGAAAAGTTAACATAAAACGCTAACCTCACTAACTCCAATTTGTTCTGGCACATTTTAATCTGCCCGAACAAGCGTTCATTTCCGACTCTACCCAGCCTGACAACCCTGAAACCGGTGAATGTGGGTTATCGCTGTTTTGCAAGTATGTGCGTCGATACCACCCGTATCTCCAAAGCCAGTTGATATTTCCGATGTGCGTTTGCAGGTACACTCACCCGAAAACATGCTATTCCGGAGCTCTTAAGCCGATGCATTATGAGCTGGAATCGAACACAGGATTAAGGGCCCACTGTATGTGGTCTGGAAATTTCGAGAATTTCTACCCATTTACGGTAACGTTACTGAGTTATTGAATGGGCATGATCCGTTTTGGCTTTACAGTTGGAAAGGCTGTATTTAAGCATTACAGTAAAAGCTGCTGGCATGTTCACATCTCTCGATTCTATAAATAAATGAAAACTAAAGCCAATTAATACTTACAATAGCAACGAAGTAAAACCGTATATTTAGATAAGACCTTTTATTGTCTACATTTAGGTTGTTTTAATAGAAGCTAAAAATAAAAGTATTCAGACTAAACTTTCATTGTAATTAATCAAAATTACAACTCTATAAGTAAGATGCCTCACTATTTGAGGCGCCGAGTCTATTTTAACTATTTTAACAATTATCTTTACGCTAACGAACGTCAGAATATTACAGAAGGCAAATCTAACTTGTACGGAAAGCTAGCCCGAGGCTGGTACGGGCGTGGGAGGCTAATTTGTTGCCAAATTATACACAATATCGGTTATCATTTGCGTCATTGTCTGTTTGTACGGAAGATACAGGCTGTGCTTTTGTAAGACTAAAGATATTGTATATTTTCAGTATAACATATTTTGTTACAGTATAAATATTGTCTGTAACTACATGTCGTGAACAAGATCGTGTATGTGCTATCAGCTCAAGTAACGTATGCATTATTAGCGTTCGATATTCAGGAACTCAGGGATAGTTGAGGAATCTGTAATAGTCTTTGATTTAAGAACAGCGGCCGCCCGCGACTTCGTACGCGTGGATCCCGTTTTACCCCTTTAGGGTTAGGGATGGAGTTTCGTAAAATCCTTTCTTAGCGGATGCCTACGTCATAACATCTACCTGCATGCCAAATTTCAGCCCGATCCGTCCAGTGGTTTGGGCTGTGCGTTGATAGATCACTATGTCAGTCAGTCAGTCAGTCAGTCAGTCAGTCAGTCAGTCAGTCAGTCAGTCAGTCAGTCACCTTTGAGTTATATAAAATATATTTAGATTACAGGTATGCCAGTAAGTAGCTTTACGCATCCACGAAAAAGCTGTAGCTCCTACAATTTATAGCTTTCCGCGGATAAATCAAAAAGTTTTCAAACTGAATAACCATTGCATTATTCTATAAAACATTTTACTCAAGCTTGTATTTATTGGTCAAATATCGAGCATAGTGTATTGAAACTTCAAAAGCTACCTTCCTGCCGTTTATTTGTATTGAACCGGGTCTCGGAGGAAATCATGCCAGCGATATACGAATTCCATTTAATGTAGCTCGCTCAATATCTCATGTCGTGCTTCACCCTGTATACAAGATATACACGTTCAATTGAAATGGAGAAGGAAATATTACAGGTGAGATGAAATATGTGCATAGAGAAATTTGTTGGATTCTTAATAAAGATTCTTTGGAGGAATAGGCATTTGTGAAGGAGATGTTTGCAGAATTTCTATTGCGTATTTCACTTTCACAAGTTTCATAAATTTTTGTAGGGGCATATAGGTCAGAGTTCAAGCTACCTCCCATATAAGTTTGATTCACCCATTCTGAGATCCTGTATAAACCAATTTGTATGTTCTCTACATTATTAGCGACTCTACAGTAGTGTATGCAATTGTCATATCAAATACTAACTGTAAGGCTTTAAGGCTGTCATATAAACTTTTTTATGATCTAAACAAGAAAGCTTTCCGCTCAAACATACATCCGGAAAATCGGCAGGAAAAAGCCTAATACAAGAACAAGAACAGTGATATTTTATCACATTACCGTGACAGTGCGTGGGCTTCTGACGCATATATGCTTTTAACGTATTGTATTTGCACGAACCCCACGTGATGTGGTAGTCTAATTGAAATTGTGTGCTTTGTGAAGCTTATTATGGGTTTATGGTGAGACACGTTAATTGATCTAGCTTTTATGGGCAATTAGTTCGACTAATACGTGTCATGCGATTTAAAAGGTTTTGCATTGAAAATTCCTAATAATGTTCCACAATTTTCCAGGTAAGTACAGTCAGTGTAAGTTGAGTTCATGAAATCTATGAAAGGCAATCGACTATTTTTGTAGTTCCATTACTCGTAAATATAGGTAGGTTGCTGTTAGTCCGATTGGACCATGTCAGACGCCTATGGCGGTTCATTAGGCCTGACAACAAGGTTGTGACGTCAGTTGTACATACGTTAGAAAAAGAAAACTATGAGGCTATAAATAAAGTAGGTATTATTGATTAACCCCCGGTTATTGTACTGAGATTTTTAGCTTGAGTAAATTGATTTTCTAAAATCAACTTTGAGAATCTCAAAACAATTTTGGACCATTTGAATTCGAAAATAGGTGTTTTTGGCATACATAAGTAGAGAGTGAGCATTCTCAAGCTCGAAATCTAAATTCAGAAACCGTCTGTAATGTACCCAGGTGAAATTTCCGCCATTTTGCGTTGTTTACTCAAAGTCATGGTCGACTCTATGAAACGGATTCCATCAATTTTCGATAATAAAAAGGCAGTAAAGGAAACAATACTATTATGGCATGATAAGCAACGACACACGTTCTGCGTATCACGAGAAGTAATTCAGGGCCACTTAAATATGCGTTTGTTTACTTATCGTGACGCTCTGATGTGCATTAGAACTTGGATTAGATGACCACGCAGGATGTTACAGGCTAGTATTTGAAAAATTTAAGCTTAAAAACCATGCTCTTTAGTTGACATCTATGTTACTAATTTATTCCTGGAAACTTTGCAATTACCTAACTTTTTTAAATTATAAATAGAAAGTCGTATGTTAAGAGGGCTGAAGAAATATTGAAGAATATACAATAACATATTTTCATAGGACTGAACTAACTATATTCTTTCAGCGTTTATTTAAAAAAAAAAAGACTATATTTTAGTATCACCCTGTATAGCTATAAAAAGAGTTAAATATGTCTGGGAGGGTCATCGAAAATTAGAAACCAAGTATCCTAAAAATGTCTTTTTATTAAATAGGGAGGAACTGGAAGGAAATTATCTAAACTTGATGTAGTAATCTCGTAATAGAGCCCAAGTATAGGTACGTATACTACGTACGTATACGGATATTGTGAGAACATTTTACGTCTAATTTAATTTACATAATTTTATCCTTGTTTTTATCGTATTAGGAAAAAAACAAGTTACTTTTACCCACCAATTTAGGTATACATACATCAGGAGATGTTTTAGTAACAATGAAATCATTAACTTTGATGTATTTAAATGGCCGCCCATTTATTCGAACGGCTGAATTAATGTAATGATTCTAAAAACGAATGAAAATAAATCGCAATAGATTTTGAATTGTAGATTTGTAATGGCCGAGGGAAAATTAAGTGTGAATTCATAATAATAAGTGTGGTATTTTAAATAGGTATTGTAAGAGATAATTTTATACTTTATATTCTAATGAATGGAATAATTACTGTGTTTATATTAGACACTATTATTTTCTTATTATTAACAGTCTAAGACCTTTACAAAGACATCTATCAATGTGACTGCAAAGTTAAAGATTATTGAGTTATTCCCCTAACTTAGTAACTTGGTATCTCTTAGCCAATATCTCTATCAAACCTCATAATATGTCTCTGGGTTCTAAGATATCAATGATGGATTACACCTCTTATCTGTGGATTAAGGCGAAGATTCAATGTAGACGAGATCAGTACAGGCAGACAACGACACTTCAAGGTAAACACCGTAGTCTTATGGAGTTGTAATAAGTTTGATTTTAGAACAAAAACGTGTATTCTAATGTGCTCTTGTCAGTACATTAAGAAGCCTATTTTGGAACGGGCTCTAAGACGCAGTTGATTGATCAGTATAATAATAGCGTAGATATTATTAGATCTTTAACACGTTGTTACATGATTGCATTATGGAATTTGATAAATTGGTTTAGCAGATAAAATTAGCACAAGGTAATGGGTTCTAGAAACTTATTACATAATTTTTATATGAAGTATTTGATAATAAAAATATTTTTTAAAGTTAAACTTTCATAAGTACTTATAAGAGTAAATTATGTTTACTTAAATCAGGAAACTTTTCCTACATTTGCGACCAACACAAATATTTTTAAAAATACTATTATTCCGCTTGCAAGGCCCTACCCGCATATTTGTCACCATACCTCCAACTTATTGATACACCTAGTTAAAGCATATTAATAGTTTTATTTAAAACCAGTCGACAAAGCCCTGCCATAAAAATGACAACCTACATCGAAAGGTAAAATTAAACAATACAATGTCACTGACTACAATAGGGCAGCAGTGGAACAGTGTCATGCATCCATGTCAAGGTGTTTCCTTAATAGGGTAAGTGCACACTACAAGACCGTTCGAAAATGTGTATGAGTATTTTAATCAAAAAAATCGAATTGATTAAGATGGGCATTGTTAGCGACGTCAAGAATAGTCAGAATTAATCATGTCAATTAGTTCAAATCAACACACCTAATCTGTTTCATAATTAAGAAAATGAACATGAAATTTTCGCCAAAAAGGCAATACCGTAGCGAAAACCATCAGGCTCTCTCGCTTACTCACTCGGTAGGCCTCTTTCTTGCATTGTCTGATCTCTCACTTCCACAAAATAGCTTCTCTTTCACACTTTTCTGGAAAATCTGGAATGTTCAGGAAAAAATAGAGAAGAAACAAGACAGAAATATCGGACCTCTCGCTTCGAACATTCTAGAGCGTGAGATAGCAATATGTTTTGTCCTTGTCTTGCACGGATGGTCCGTTGCGCGAGGCAATACCGTAAAGAGAGCCGTTTTAGGTTTTTTGTCAATAACTTCGCCAATTTCGGGAATTTTGGGATGAAACTTTTTGTATAATGTAGATAAATTAATTACGCATCTGTAGAAAATAAGAAACCATTGTAAAACTACCTGCCAGTTGGAGAAAATTAGCAAAAACTGTGGATTTCCCGAAGACAGGGATAGCAATAGCATGTGAAAGCGGGATGGAGATAGCCGCTCCCCATAAATACGGAATGAACCGCTCCAGCTGGCATGTTCAGTTCAGAGAACAAGTGCTCCAAGCAACAAGTGATCTGAAGAAGCAAGAACTGAGAAAAGGAAGCGAATAATAAACGCGAGAAGTCTCAGCAAGTGAAATAGTGGTTTTATTCCTGCAAGTAACACCTACTACGCCTGACATAGTAAGGGCAAGCTCTCAACGGCAGTCATCATCGTCCGGTCAGCGCTCTCGAACACACACAAACGCATACAGTCCACTGCAGTCCACCACATTTTCCTGGTCCTTCGAGTAGCCGGATTACGGGAATAGCGAAGATGCCTGTCACCAGGTCGGAGAAGCTACGAGGTGCCGCCGCCGCGGCTAACGCCGCCGCCGCAGGGAGAATTACGTCGCCGCCGGTTCATGGAGGAAGTACTCCGACGGAAACCACGGATACTTCATCAACGCTGACCCCGTATCCCGCCGGGGGCGCGTCCTCACCGCGCATCGCCAGGGACCACGCCGCGCCGGCTGTTAGCACCCGGGTTATGGGAGAGCCCGGCGTGCATTTGGGAAGAGGGGAACCAGCACCGCGCTCCTACACAGAGGAGATAACCGCCGACGTCACGAAGCCACACGAAGCACTAAGGGCCCGTATCGCGGAAGCAGAGAAGAGACGTGCCGCCGCCGCCGCCGCCGCAGCCGCCGCCGCCGCCTCCACGCCCACCGCGGCCAATGTTGCCGCCGCCTCCGTCGCCGCCGCCAACGCCGCCGCCGCGACTCCCGCGACTACGGTGACCACCGTGCCGACTGTTGAAGGACAGTACGCGCCACCCACGCCGCAAGTGCATGAACAAACGCCGCGACTGTCACGAGTGAATCAGGACACGCGCTCCGTCCGCTCGTCAAGAAGAAGGGCAGAAATAGAGGCCAAATTAAGAGTGGCCCGCCAGGAACTGGAAGTTGCCAAAGCGGAATTGGAGTTGGCCCAATTGGATTCCGACATGGAAGAGGATCCAGAAGAAGTGCAGTACAGGCAAATGCAGGTCGAAAATTGGTTGGACCACTCGAACACCATCGCCGAGAGGGTCCCGCCGGAACTACAACCGATACCGCCGCCGCCGCCCGCCGCGCCGCTGCCGCCGCCGCCACAAGTTCTACCGCTGCCGCCGCCACCGCCGCCGCAAGTGTTGCCGCCGCCGCCGCCACAGCCGCTACCTACGGAAGGGAGAACAGACATTCAAGAGTTAGCCATGGCCATCACCAAGCTGTCACAGAGGGCAGAGGGTGGCCTCACAAGACAACTGGTCGACCTCCCAAGTTTCAATGGCGCATGTGAAGAATGGCTCGCGTTCAGAAGGTCATATGAAGACACCGCGCGCTCCTTCACGCCGGCACAGAATTTGGCGCGACTACGAAGGTGTCTCCAGGGGCACGCAAGGGAGGCAGTCAAGAGCCTCCTGTTCACCGCCGAGAACCCGGAAGAGCTGATGAAGAGCCTGGAGGTCCGGTTCGGCAGACCTGGAGCCATAGCCCTGGCGGAGTTAAAGAAGATGGAAAGGCTGCCAAGGGTCAACGAGTCATCAGGGGAGATCTGCATGTTTGCCAGCCGAGTCCGCAATGCCGTGGCCACCATCAGGGCACTCGGCAAGACAGAATATTTGTGCGCACCAGGGGCCGTGGAGTGTCTAATAGAGAAGATGCCGCCGACCATGAAATCTCGGTGGCTGATGTACCAACGCGAGCGCCGGGCAGAGGGAAAACCAGCGCTCGAACTCATGTATGACTTCATGGAAGTTGAAGCAGATATTAACAGTGATTACGCTCCCCCGGAAGTGTCCTGGGACCAGAAGAGAAATATGTTCAAGAGGCCGGTTCACCATGTCCAACAAACAGAAGGACGCCGTGAAGAACCGAAGACTGACGCGAAGAAGTGCCCAGAGTGCCGTGAGGACCACTGGTTGTACGAATGTAAGAAATATAAGGAAGCTAGTGTTGAAGATAAGTGGGAAATGGTGAAGAAGGCAAGAATGTGCTTCAAATGCCTGCGCTTCAAGCACTCAAGGAACACGTGTCGGGCACAACCATGCAAGAAGTGCATGAGATGGCATCACATCAGTCTTCACTCAGAGAAGCCCGCAGCGGCGAAGACTCAAGAGAAGCCCGCCGAAGGAGTTGTATCGTCGGTACACACCACGAGCTGCGGAAAGGCCTACTTGAAGATGACGCCGGTGAACCTCTACGGGCCCAAAGGGACAGCAAAAGTGCTCGCGCTCCTGGACGAAGGGTCCACCGTCACGCTGCTGGACTCATCAGTGGCAAAGAAGATTGGGGCGCAAGGAAAGCCGGAAGCCATCACCATCGAGATGGTCGGGGGGAACGGTATGCAGAAGAGCAACTCCCAGAAGATCAACATGAAGATCAAGGGGGTCCATTGCAGAAATAAGCTCAACATGGAAGCAAGAACTATCGACAACTTGAAGCTGGCGAAACAAGGGGTCGAAGAAAGAATGCTTCAAAAGTGTAAACACTTACAGAAGATCAAGGACAAGCTGGTCTACGACAAGGAAGAACCACAACTACTGATCGGGCAAGATAACTGGGGGCTCATAGTCACACGGAGACTACGCAAAGGGAAGGCCTCCGAACCAGTTGCCTCCTTGACCAGCTTGGGATGGGTCCTACACGGATGCGACGCCGGAGGAAGTGTCCCTGTCAAGTTCGTGCACCACAGCAGGTTGATGGAAGACGAAACAGAAGCCCTGGTCCGCCGGCACTTCGAGATAGAGTCGCTCGGGGTGCAAGCACGTCGGCCAAGTAATGACGCCGACGAAAGGGCACTCGACGTCCTAGAGAAGACCACGAAGAGGCTACCAAATGGACGGTTCGAGTCTGGGCTGCTGTGGAAAAATGAAAGGGAAACTCTACCGAACAACTACCATCAGGCACACCAGCGTCTCATCAACATGGAGAAGAAATTAGACAAGGACCCAGCACTGAAGACTTCGTATGAAGAACAAATAGAAAATCTGCTGAAGAATGGATATGCAGAGAAAGCTCCAGAAACCACGACGCCAGGGAAAACATTCTACTTACCTCACTTCGCGGTGATGCACCCGATAAAGAAGAAACCGAGGATAGTTCTCGACGCCGCCGCCAAGTTCAACGGGAAGAGCCTCAACGATGCGCTGCTGCCTGGGCCTGACTTATTGCAGTCGCTCTTCGGAGTGCTTCTCAGGTTCCGGGAAGGTCCAGTCGCCGTCGTCGCCGACATCAAGGAGATGTTCCTACGCATCCAAATGAGGGAAGAAGACCGGGACAGTCTGCGGTTCTTATGGCGCGGCAGCAAGAGGAACGGCAAACCGGAAGAGTACCGCATGGCCTCAGTGATCTTCGGGGCAACGTCATCACCGTCTACGGCAATTTATGTCATGAACAAGAACGCAGAAGACTTCAAGGAGGAACACCCGGCAGCCGTGGCAGCAATACGGAGGAACCATTATATGGATGACTACTTGCAAAGTTTCACAACGGTAGAAGAAGCCAAGCGGATCGCGAAAGAGGTACAGACGATCCACAACAAGGCGAGCTTCCACCTGAGAGGATGGGGGAGCAATCAACCAACCGTTCTGGAAGGAATTGAAGATCAGCGACAGGAGGAAGTCCTCGAACTGGGCAAGGAAGAGAAAACCCTGGGGCTGAGATGGCTAATCACAGAAGATGCACTCGCCTTCAACGTGGGCTTCAGGAACACTCCGCCCGAAGTACTCGCTGGGCAAAGAGTACCAACGAAGAGGGAAGTCACCAGCGCCGTCATGTCTACGTTCGACCCCATGGGCTTCGCGACGCCGATCCTAATACAGGGCCAGAAACTCATACAGGAGATCTGGCGTACCAAGATCGACTGGGACGAGAAGATTCTCGAACCACAAGTCGCCGCATGGATCGGATACTTGGAAGACGTCGCCGTACTAAAGGAACTGAAGATCCCAAGGTGCCTGTCGCCGAGAACCAGAAGAGGGCAACTCCACACGTTCTGCGACGCGAGTGAAGAAGCATACGCCGCAGCCGTCTATTGGCGAACGGAAGACCCAGACGGCACGATACGCGTCGCATTGATTGCTGGGAAAGCAAGGGTAAGGCTCCTAGCAAACCGGTGTCTATCCCACGGTTGGAATTGCAAGCAGCATTATTGGGCAGCAGGCTTGCCTCATCGGTGGAGAAGGAGCTCGATTTGGAGATTGAAGAAAGGACCTTCTGGACAGACTCCAGCACCGTCCTTCAATGGTTGAAAGCAGACCCGAGAAAATTCAAGACGTTCGTGGCCCATCGCCTCGCGGAAATTGAAGAACTGACGCGAATTCAAGATTGGAGATGGGTGCCGACAAAGGAAAACCCCGCAGATGATGCCACAAGAGGCACTCCGAACGAGTTTGATGAAAACGCAAGATGGTTCAAAGGTCCCGCCTTCTTATATGGAAATAAAGAAGATTGGCCGGCGAGACGCTTTGAAGTCAAAGAAGAACTCACCGGAGAAGAGAAGAATCCCCAAGTTGTTGCCACATTGAAGGTCATACCACAAGTCACTCCGGACCCGAAGAGATTCTCCGACTGGACTCGACTGCTACGCAGTACAGCGCGCATATTCCAGTTCATCGACCTGCTAAGAAAAAGAGTAGCAGAAAAAAGAAGTGTCCACATCGTCAGGCACCGAAGATGGAAGAAAACACCGAGTCACGTCCCCCGGGAGAAGAAAGAAGAAAAGGTCTTCTTAACGCTGGAAGATAAGTTCATACATAGGGCAGAAGAGGAGCTTATCAAGAGGAGCCAGCAGGAGAGCTTCTCCAAAGAACTTTGCTGCCTCGAAAAAGGGAGGCCATTGGAGAACTCGAGCCGACTAAAGAAGATTGACATATACCTGGATGGCCGCGGAATCCTAAAACTGAGGACGCGCACCAGGAAGATTGGTTCGGGAGAAGGACGAACCAACCCGATCATACTGGACGGGAAAAGTCAAATCTGCCGGCTCATCATAGGGTTCTATCACAAACGGTTCTACCATGGCAACTCCGCAACGATAATCAACGAAATAAGGCAGAAGTTCTGGGTACTCGGCTTGCGCAGCACCACAAGATGGATCACACATGGGTGTCAATGGTGCAGAGTCCACAAGGGAGAGCCTCAAATACCACCCACCGGAGACTTGCCGGCCGAACGATTGCAGCATCATCAACCACCCTTCACCTGCACGGCAGTGGATTACTTCGGCCCGATGCAAGTCACGATCGGGAGGAGAACTGAGAAGAGATGGGGAGCCCTGTTCACCTGCTTAACGACCCGAGCGATACACCTGGAGCTGGCTAATTCATTAAGCACCAGCTCCATGATCATGGCCCTGCGAAGAATGGCCGCACGAAGAGGGACGCCGAAGATAATCTTCAGCGACAACGGGACTAACTTCGTGGGGGCCAATAGAGAATTGCAAGAGGCCGCCTCAAGGGAAGGAATCACATGGCGATTCATCCCACCTGGATGTCCGAATATGGGAGGCGCCTGGGAAAGAATGGTCCGCTCGGTAAAGACATCATTAATGACCGTTCTTAAAGAAAAATCACCACCAGAAGAGGTCCTACACACGCTCCTCCTTGAAGTGGAGCATATCGTGAACTCACGTCCCCTCACCCACATCAGTATGGATCCCGAAGACGAAGAAAGCCTAACGCCGAACCACTTCCTCATCGGAAGATCCTGCGGAGCAATGGCGCCGGGCGTGTTTGAAGACCACGATCTCGTCGGGAAGGCGAACTGGAGGACAGCGCAGCGCTTGACGGACCACTTCTGGCAAAGGTGGCTGAAGGAATACCTGCCAACTTTGATGCCGAGGAAAATAGCCGGCCGGGAGACCGAAGACCCTCAAGTCGGCGACATCGTATTAATAGTCGACGCGACGCTACCAAGAAACACTTGGCCACGAGGGGAAGTGCTGCGAGTGTATCCTGGACCGGACGGCAGAGTAAGAATCCTCGACGTGCGAACACCCGGAGGAGTGCTGCGGCGACCGACGCGACGAGTGGTAGTCCTGGTTCCTGCCAAGACGTCGCATCCGGAGGAAGGAGTGCTTCGCACTGCGGGGGAGAATGTTAGCGACGTCAAGAATAGTCAGAATTAATCATGTCAATTAGTTCAAATCAACACACCTAATCTGTTTCATAATTAAGAAAATGAACATGAAATTTTCGCCAAAAAGGCAATACCGTAGCGAAAACCATCAGGCTCTCTCGCTTACTCACTCGGTAGGCCTCTTTCTTGCATTGTCTGATCTCTCACTTCCACAAAATAGCTTCTCTTTCACACTTTTCTGGAAAATCTGGAATGTTCAGGAAAAAATAGAGAAGAAACAAGACAGAAATATCGGACCTCTCGCTTCGAACATTCTAGAGCGTGAGATAGCAATATGTTTTGTCCTTGTCTTGCACGGATGGTCCGTTGCGCGAGGCAATACCGTAAAGAGAGCCGTTTTAGGTTTTTTGTCAATAACTTCGCCAATTTCGGGAATTTTGGGATGAAACTTTTTGTATAATGTAGATAAATTAATTACGCATCTGTAGAAAATAAGAAACCATTGTAAAACTACCTGCCAGTTGGAGAAAATTAGCAAAAACTGTGGATTTCCCGAAGACAGGGATAGCAATAGCATGTGAAAGCGGGATGGAGATAGCCGCTCCCCATAAATACGGAATGAACCGCTCCAGCTGGCATGTTCAGTTCAGAGAACAAGTGCTCCAAGCAACAAGTGATCTGAAGAAGCAAGAACTGAGAAAAGGAAGCGAATAATAAACGCGAGAAGTCTCAGCAAGTGAAATAGTGGTTTTATTCCTGCAAGTAGCACCTACTACGCCTGACATAGTAAGGGCAAGCTCTCAACGGCAGTCATCATCGTCCGGTCAGCGCTCTCGAACACACACAAACGCATACAGTCCACTGCAGTCCACCACAGGCATCGAATGACGAATCTACGACCTTTCGCTTGCAGGGCGACTGCTCACCATCTGGGTTACTTATGTGAGATGCAACTCTTAAAGTGAAAAAAATTAATAACCGTTGGGTTAACACGCAAAAACTACTGGACGTATTTTGATTTATAATGCAATAGTAAAGTAAATTACAATAGTAGATAAGTTACTTTTCGTTTATTGTTTTACGTGGACAAAATCAAAGTTCTACATTACGCATCGCTTACAGCGCAGTGGTGTGGGTTTGCCCTTATTTCGACGTGAATCCAATGACGTGACGTGAGAGGGAAAATGTGTGTCACGTCAAATGAAAAGGACAAAAGATAAAAGCTTAAAGCGGGCATTGTCGGAGCTCTGAATGCGTTGATAATATTCATTTATGTAAAAGGTAATATTTCAGGCCAAGTATTGTAATAACGATGATGGAAACTTCAATTTATTTTCATTAATAAATCGTGACCGAAATGTTTTTGTAAGTCAGAGACTTTTATGTTAATATTTTTGTGACGATGCCATAATTATAAGTCCCCGAAAATGTAGTGTGAAAATCGTTGGAATAATTTTCCCCATTTTTTTAAACATTTATCAATGATGCTCCTATTGGTCCATCCAAAAAAAAAAAAAGAATTTACCGGTTGGTTCTTACTGAGATTAGGGAATTCAACCAAGAAAACAATATTTTCAGCTTTATTACAACCTAGTAAATTATATTATGTGTGAGACAGGTAATGCAATTTTCTTAATCTATCACTTTCATTACAAATTAATGTAAATCTCCTTATAATAATTGAATTTTCTATCAGTCTTTGGTCTGGTCATTAATTATTGTACTAAATCCCATAGCAACTAATGCCTAAATGTTTTGTTTAGCTCGGTCGAAAGACTATGTTTATTCAGTCGATTTAATACAGCCTTGAACCTAGCGTCTCGGACAAGGTAGTGTTGGGACATCAATTGTCAATCGATAACAGAATATTTTTTTTATCATTCAATTTAATTAAATTCGCTTTAATTTGATGTGTCAAAATAATTTGAATTTAAAAATGTATTTTTTTAAATTGGTTTAAAATATTTGATAAACCAATTTAACATCACTTTATTAATAAATAGCTACCCACTGTCTTACTTTTTGTCAAATGTTAATTTCATTTGGATCAATAAAATGCAACAGTCCCTATTTGATTAAAACGGCGAAAATCTTGATGTACCTAATAAGATTTTGATTAAAAAAATATTATAACCTTCTAAGACAGCTAGAACATCGATATTTTGTCTCTAAATCATCGATAAGATAAATCTAACCGGCCAACTCAGCCGACTGCCCGAAATGTCAATTTATCATGAACGGTGCACTATAAATATTTCATTCCGTCGTCTGTATTGGGACGCTTCCAAAAAGGTCAAATTCGTGGCTACCGATACTATAAAAGCTACGTTTTTAGGTTTGTGTCAAGGTTGGACAAAAAGTCTAGACAGCTTATAAGTACATACGCTTATGCTGAGTAATAAATGTTAGTAAAGTAGACCGGACCCAGTTTAACAATAAACTCCTTAATTAAATCCTAAGAGGAAATGTATGATCTCACCTTTTCCTGTAATCCTAAATTCGAAGATAGTTTTGTAAATATTTTGGAAAAAAAAGATGTTTTCTGAAAACGTTGTCGTCCATTCTTTCAATTCGTAAAAGATCATAAAAAAATATCGACAATTTACAAGGATTCGTGAACTTATTACAGCTCTATCATTCAACATTTTATGTGATCAATTTTTCCTACTTATTGTGTTAAAATATTGTGTACTGTTTAAAATTAGAATACGTTACTTAACGAGAAGGTCTTCTGTGATATTCCGTTATCAAAAAATTCTCAAAGATTACTTACTTATCTACATAATATGTCGAAAGTAAACATAGTAGGTATTTTTAGAAAGCTATTATTGTAGGTACCTAATAATATGTTATGAGTATATTCATTCATACTCTGATCAAACTTTCGAGATATTATTCATGCCCCAAACCCAATCATGATTTCTATAGTACCTATCTACCCTTAGCCTCTAAGGACCCTCTTCAAAGGCAATATAAATGGGTTCTTATCTCTTTTAGTACAAAGGCAGTTATCAAGCATCAAGCTAAGCGCTGTATCTTATGTTAGTTGTTATAGGTGCGATTTTAGAACAAACACTTTATTTTTTCCTAAAAGCCTTTATGTTATACATAATTAGGGCATACTAGATAATAGTTTGAAAATCAAATCATTTAAGATTTTACGACAGTATTAATCTCTGTCCTAAATGGTCCATAATACGTCTGGTTGGTCCGTATGGTTTAGACAAAAATGGTATTTCGCCAACTTCTATAGGGTTTTTTTTAATATGGTAAAAAAAATCTTACAGAAGTCTGACTGCCGAGATACCAGACACAACAGGATTTCTATAATTGTTATTCGAGGCTCACCGGTGAGCCGCGTGGCATCTAACGTGATAGGAAAGTAGGTACTATAATTGGGTACCTACTTTAGGCCATATTCACCAAGCTACAGCCTTTAATGTAATCTGTTTACATTGTTTCAATTGCCGCCTACACACTTATTTCTCTGTACTACATAAACAACGTGAGGCGTATCGTATGACGTCATTCACGTCACATTTTTCACGATTTGCATTTAACCTTGTACTTTTTCAGATACCAAACCTGTTCGGTTATTTGTAACCTTATTTGTATTATTCGGTCTTTTGTATTATTGCAAACTCATATACCTATGCTGATCAATGATATTGTTCAAAATATGCTTACACAGCGAATGTAATGTTTTGTTTATTTGTCATAGAGTATGTACAAGTTTGTAATATGGTGATTAGTTTTCTTTTATAAATCTTTAGCAATAAGTAGAACACTGTCTTGAAAATCGTCACCTCACTCGTTATGATACTGTAAAATGTTAAGTTTTATTGTTCGATTAATTATGAATATTTTTAATGAGGTCATTCATGTTTTTATCGCTTCCCAGTTTTTATAACAAGAAATAATTATAAAGATTTATTTTGTACAAGAAGTAAATAACTTTTTATTCATCAATAACGATTTGATAAATAATAATTTATTATTAATTTCACGATATAGTTCGCTAACTTCAACAATACCGAACTGAATTAATTTCAAACTAGGAGCGGCTTAATATTCAATCTTGAGTTACGTTGCTGTTGCTCTACCTACAAGATAAATTATTTGAATACTACACACTTACGAAAGATAAAATCTATTATTAAACTAAATAATACTGTAATCAATAGTCTACGTACAGTCATTCGAAGCATTTACATACCTAAGCGTATCTCCGATTCTTTATCCCTCCCCATCTACACTTCTATTTATCTTCAGTACTATCTCAAACGCTAAATCACAACACAAAAAGCAACATTTACAGCACACAAACTGAACGGACAAGTTTCCTTTGCCACATTTCAACTGCAATAAAAAACTAAAAAAGAAAAACATGCGTTGCCGAAAAGCCGTAATCTCGCCTTGCCTGGCGTCTGGGCCGAACTGGGGCGCTGACGTCAAACTTTTCGCATTAGGAGCTACTGGGTCTCGGTCGATGGGCGGCAGGCGGCGGGGGATGCCGATTTAACATCTCGACCCACACCTATAAGGACTACAATCCCATAAAAATACACTTGTGACGTAAGAGCGCGCTAGTGTGAAATTAACCCTGTGTACGCGAGGCCCACATTGTTCGAGATTGTAGGCAAATTGCTTTGAAGTTATCTTTCGTATTAACTAAGACAGGGTTGGAAGTTGGAACGTTTAGTGACGAAATTGAGTAGGTACTGCTGTTACTGTTAGAAGCGCGTCGAGATGTATTTAACTTATATACGTGTTTAGAGAACAATGCACAAATTGGATGTCAAAGTAATGAGTTATTTAATTATACCTTGAAAGTAGTACCTACTACTTGTACCTACAATCTACATACATGTTTGTTGTTTTGGAATGTGTTACGCCGCTTAGTGACGTCGACATCTTACAGCACACTTTTTAAAACAATTTACTTTAAAGTAGCACGAATAACAATAATTTCAAACGCCATCGAAACTTTTGAGGAAAAATTCACGAAATGCCTAAGTACCACTTATTCAAATGCCTGAAATTTTTAAATTAAGAAACTTCAGCGGAATTCTCATCGTAATTTATTCGAGAACTCCATAACTGGCACCAGGAGAGTTTTTCACAGGAGGATGTTGTCGGATTATGGTAATTAAATGTGGTTCCTTGCCAGTGCTCGGATTATTGATTAGATAACGCCTTACTGAATACTGCAGTGTTTACTCTTACGGCAACTACGATATGCGACAGTGACGTTACTCTAGTTGTCTATTTAGCACGATAGCGAAAAGTTGACCTAGTATGCTAAATATTTGAGACAGAAATGAAAGTAGGCAATCTTGTTCGTAAGACTTGCGAATTACGAACAAGGAGTACCTACAAGATCTAGAATTAGATGGTTGGATATATAGTATTTTCTAATTTGAAACATAACAGTGATTCATAGAACTTTTAGATGAGTTTTTCCAGATACTATTATCGACTAGAACGGAAGCGAATGTCTGGAGGGGCAAAGTATGGCCTATCTTGCGTCACCACTGACAAATTCTCCCAAAATCGATGCTACATCTCAGTTTTATAGCAGGGTTTTATATCCTTACATTACCTAAATATTTACGAGGGCAAAAATGTGAGAAGTCTTTCTCGAGGCCATTCTGAATGATGACAGGGCATTTCCATTGAAAGGGCCTTATTGTTCCGGTTTACTTTGACACCGAATAGTAATAATAAATGGTATGAGATCCGGAGATACGGCGACAGTATCTGCGAAACTGGGGTATGTTGCGTCCATCTATAATGATTAATGTTGCCCATTTATTCGGCATAGATCCCCGGGGATCGCTGGGAAAAACTTGATTGATGTGGGATCGGCGGGACACCGGTGGGTAATATTTTCCCTCATTTCCTGGTTATGTGTCTTTGGACGTTGGGAATGGGTTTGCAATGGCTTATGGAGCTGCGAACTTTTGGATTTGATTATCCTTGGGTCTGCTTATGCGGGTAGAGAATTGAGAAGCTTGTTGTTTTTGGCATGTTGTAATAAGTTGGGTTCCAAGTTTTGGTAGAGTTATATGATGCGGAATCAAATTCTGATCTGTTTTTGATTCTCATGGGGATATGATTTTGTGGTAGTGTTGTTCTTGTTACCATTTTATCGATTTACGTGATAAAGTATGGACGAGTGAATAATATGGACATTAAACTGACTAAGATATTCACATGTCAGACGTCAATACAATATCGTTTCATGTAGTCTGACATCGTATAGTTAGTGGCAATATTACTAACTAAATGCTCAATATGTCATAGCGCAGAAATGTTGGCAGTATAACGAACACTTAAAGTGATGATTTAGCCATACGGATTGGCGCGGATTACTGTGAATAGCCAAATTAAGCCATACAAGGCCGGCTTATACAAGCGGCTAACGGCTCAGTCAATATACTAAAAGCATTAGCTTATATCGTACAGATTATCAACACCCACTATAGTAATTAGGTGATTGTTTACTTTGATAAAACCAGTTCCTGTAAAAAGTTTTTTCTAGAATATGAATTGTTCGAACCAGATATTGAATAGCCTGGTGGTTAGCGAACTATGTGCGTAGTGCCATGGTTCATACAATATACAGAGTGACTTTGAAATCGTCGGCATCCTTTTAATATAAGACTCTATTCAGAACACATAGTGCATTCCCCAAATATGAGACAAATCATGAGTAGAGTCTTATTTTATTACGATGCCAACGATTACATAGTCACCCTGTGTACATAATCTTTTTGTGTTGGGCTTGGAGTTTCTTTTACAGTATTACATACGAGAATAAGAATATTAGCGTCTTAAGGAATAAGATTAGCGCTGCTTAGTGAGTTACGTAAAATTCGTGACGAATAATGTTACGACGAATTATATTATGTAGAAGGTGTGAAAACAAATAATATTATACATATTGTAATAGGATTTACTTTAAGCTTCACAAAGATTTTATTTAACGAAGAGATTTTACTCTATAATTCGATTCGATTCTACTCTTTGCTTCTTATGCTTCCAGAGTTTATATAATGTCTTTTAGTTTTCAATCGAAGATTGTACCTATATAAGTATTATTAAGTATTTGGATATTTCCGACTCTTTCTCAACTAAGTTGTTAGTTTATATGAAGAAGCATGGGAAGTCATTAATATTATTATATGCTACTGCAGCCTATTGTCCAAATGTGCCTATAATTTTGACAAACTTTGTTTCGACAATGAATATGACCTTCCAAAATTATAGACCTTTATACTACCAGTAATGGTTTTTTTACAGTTGACAGAATATCAGGCTGTACATTTATGTTGCAAAATGGCACCGATAAAAGCTTTTTTATTTATGGATTTTCTAAGTATATTTTGAGCACACTAGGTATGTTTACTACTATGACATGTTAGGTATTATTAGTAAGACATAAAATAATGGATAAATGTATTGTTGTCAAGTAATTAGTTTTGGTCATTTACCTCCGTGATGATGTTGAGTAGGTAGGTACTGATGTGAAAGAAAATATTTACCTGAAAAGAAATAAACAAAAATTAGTTACAGCTAATTACAAAGTTAATGGTAATCAGACAAATTAAGACTTTATGGCTCTATAAACATTATTATTACATTAAATATTGTCACGTGAAACAGCCGACAGAGACATTACATTTTTTATTACCTAAGAAAAACAAAACATCATCCTAGTGTCACTCTCTTTAGAAGCGTAAAGCGCGTAGTTAACGATCCCACACTAAACAAAAGAATGATAGCACAACAAAACACGCATCCATTGACCGCCCGGCGGGCATCAACGTGACATTGGCGAGGTCAGGCCAGCGATGAATGTCGAAGACAACGACAGCACATCCTCAACTCTGTCACGCAAACTGTGGACACGGACGCCCTAGCACAAGGTCATTGCAAAACACCAACCAATTAACAACCCTATTCCGTTCAACACAAAGCGCATTATCCAACTGAACAGATTCAAGGTCACCTCTATTACGGGGAATAATGAAATGCGAAATGCGTTTTATGAATCAATAAATCATACGCAGTTTTCGAAACATTAACAAATATTAATGGAAAGTTTGACGACATGACGTTTAATTTGTTTTAGACAAGATGCGAGATGAAGGCAATTTAATATTTGCGATGTAGAGTTTGAAGGCATGTTTATGAAATGTCTTATGAATCTTCGGAAAATTGAATTAACAACATAAGATTTGCACAGGTATTTTATGTATAGCTTTTTTCTTTGATTTGTATTTTTAGTATCTTTAACTCAAGAAACTACACAGTATTAATGCATAAATTAATAAAGGCATAAAATAACATCAAGGATAGGAAAAACCTTAATTGAAGTGTAAAAAGATAAACCACGCTATACAATTACTTATGTTTTCTGTCTTGCAAAGAAAATCTCTTAACGTAAAGGAAAATATACAAACATAATATGGTGAAACACTTATTTATAATAGGTATGGTTAAGAGTAATGTGAGTCTCTAAAAGTGCGTATCGATAAAGAAGATTCCAATATTGAATTGCCTGCCAGTAACGCCCTTGCGTTATGAAGATTTAAAAAAATAGCTCAGATGCACGTGCAATGACAATTCTCATTTCTTGCGGTTGGCAGTACACGCATGGCTGATAGTGCATGATACGATTTTTACTATGTTGGTAGTTTTACAACAATGTTAAAACTTTTTTGTTTCGCTAAACGGCCACGAACAGAAGAACAGAATAGTGCAACGGAAACTCAAGGCGTTTGATGCTTTGATAGTTTTTTAAGTCGCGGAAAAGACCTTTAAAACGCGGGAATTGGATCTCGTTTTTACTTTTTATTCAATGTCGTACTGTTATTTCCCTGAATGTTCAATGATTTGTTTGTGTATTAATCAATGCTCAGGGTTTATGGTCGGTCGTGTTGACAAAAGATAAAGAACAGTTTATTATTTTAATTAATTAATAGAGTGACACATAAAAATGGTCTGAGCAAGGAGTTTCATAGAATCAACGAAGTTACTGGTTTGTGAAATTTAACTCAACGTCTTTCTAACGAGATATTAAATTCTGTAACATAGCTTAATCTAGATTCCTAGAATTTGAAACTTCACCCCTCATCCAAAACGGGCAGTTTCTACGAAAATTTTCATTACAAAATAGCTGAAATTAACGTTCTAAAACGCGAGATGCGACTGCAAAACAATATCAGTACCTCTAGTAGGAAAAACTTTCGAGTTCGTTTCGTTGCGTATTCAAAGTGTCATCGAAAAATTTTGTATGAAAAATTAAACAGCGCCCCCTATATTATAGCCGCCCTAGGGGGCGCTGTTTAATTTTTCATATAAAATTTTTCGATGACACTTTGAATACGCAACGAAACGAACTCGAAAGTTTTTCCTACTAGAGGTACAGTACTAACGAGGTTCTATTTTCGCCAGTTTAATTTCGCATTTCATAGTAAAAGTGATTTATTTTAAAACCCCTTAGCGTCGAATTCATGATGTAATTGATGAAACAGCATTATCGCTCATAAATTAATGCTAACTGATGCGCTTTAATTAATCCATTAGAGATGCATAAACAGAAATTTCAATTTCTGTTGAAATATAAGTTAATAAACTGGGTCATGTATTTTCAAATTGATGACCTAGCTAAAAGGTAGATTTTGTGCAAATGTTAAATTATTTATGTTACACCTTTCAATAATAGATTGATACGTATTGAAACTTTAGTTTTGGAAAAAGGAATTAAAAGTTAAAACATATTTCATTTTTATGATGATATCAGTACGATTGCATTAAAACAAACCTCAATAACACAGAATATTTATATTATTATCCCGCCGCATAGATTGGTAATTGGTGACGGATGCTGGCGGCGACCTCATCATCCAATATCCTCAGATTCACCGTATCTCACTATTACCGGTGTCAACTGGATTGTAATGTAAACAGTAACAAAACCGAACAACTTTGAACCTTATTAACGTTGACAGGGACAAGCATTGGCCATTAGGAAAAAGAAAAAAGTTCTTCATAAATCGATCCACGCCTTATGTAGAGATGTTCTTTTGTTTTTTTCATGATTTTTTTTCTATTATGGCTTCGTGCGATTTGCACATTATAACCAGTGTCAAGCATAATAAAATTCAAGTATAAATATTGTTCTTGAATTAATACTTCGTATCGATAAACAAAAACCAATCGGATGGTGTGTTGGCACTAAGGCAATGCATTTACACTGGATAACAGTATTTTCATTGACGAAATTGTTTTAAAAATAATCCTACTGCCTCCTCGAAATAAAACCCTCGCATCTAAATCTATTTACAAACAGCCTATTACCTATTTCTGCATCTCGATCGCAAATTTTAAAATAAAACTGTCCAAACAATCGACCTATTTTCACTTCTAAATTTTCTCGGCTATGTTTATCGCAACGTTACAGACCGCTATAAATATTGAAAGCTCAGGAAATATGGACGTTCGTTATCATGTATAACTGAGCTATAATCGCTATGTATTTATGCGATCTGTAAATTATTGGTTGTTAGCTTGAGTAGTTAAATTGGACACTGTCGTATACAGGGTGGAATTTTGTAATGCCACCTGAAGGGATAGTACTCTTAATACTGTAAATAGAAAATTTTACTCAAAGAAAACATTCCTTCATTTTTGAAAAGAAAAAGAGCTGTATTCAAAGATTTCCGATTTTTTTTCGAAAATTCACCACCATAGCATAACATTTTTTGGAAATAATTAAAATAATTTAAGATTACATGGTTTTCCTTTCATTTAATTTATTAAGTTCGTTAGAGAGATTTCATCCTTAGACTTAACCCTAACGATCGATGCAATAAAAATACAGGGTGTAATTTTTAACAGATTTTAGTTGGTTCGATTCCCGGGTGTGCCAAGCAAAATATTGGAAATCTTTGAATGCAGATCTATTTCTTTTCAAAAATAAAGGAATATTTTCTTTGAGAATAAAATTCTATCTACAATATTAAGAGTACTTTCCCTGCAGGTGGCATTACAAAATTCCACCCTGTATAATGTTTAAAAGGGTGTGTATGTATTAATTTACACACAAACAAAAACTCATCAATCTCTAGTTTCCACTATGAAAACCGTCAAATCTCGCTAGTTGCTGGTATAGCGGCATCTGTCCCAACAATGATTGGAGGATGAACAAATAGAGTTGATCGACCTGTTTTGATTGTGCCAGTTTGAGTTTGACGACTGTACACTGACAGCGAAATTATGTCAATAGTGTATCTGGCCGCTTAGAACTCAAAGCCATTCCGTTTATTTTCTTTTCTGAGTGTCATTTGTTTTTATTAGCCTGACTCTGTCTGAATTTAAAATTTGAATTTCGAACGTTTTTCTTATGTTTAATAGCGAGACGTGACGTCAAACGGTGGAGGTCTTATTTTTTCAGGTCTGACGTTTGAGCTACAAGAAACAATGTAGATTATTAAATTTAATACATCCGAATACGATGGGAGTGTCGCCTTTTTGTGATACCAAAGAACAATGCCCTGTCAATATACACAGATGACATGTCATTTGTAACCACAAATTGGACAATGTGGGAGTAGTTTTTGTTTGTTTTTTTTCAGTGTTTGTGGATAATAACGTTACAGCTGACTGTGTACGAAGGCCGAATATGACAAAGGTTAACACGATTAACTGGATAAATGGCCTGGAAACGTTGATCCATTATGATATTTGCTACGGAGATATTATGTAACGTTGGTCTTTGGTATTGCTTGTTATATCCTCGTAAATAACACTACGCAGTAAAAATGCGTAGTTTTATTGTAATTATAGTAAGTTTTTTACGGTTCCGTATTCCTGACACTCCCCCGCCCTCTAAAAACTAAACAGTTAGCTCGAAAAATCTGAAAAAAAAATCATAATAATAGTGCTTTTTATGAACTTTCCAAGAAAACTATAACGGTTAAGATAGATCACTTACTAGTTTATTTTTGTAAAATGTACCCTACTTTTAATCTGTCTAAAATTACACAATATGATACTATGTAAGTGAGTGCACCCTCTGGGATTTAAATTCAGCACTGTCGGATCAAAAGAGTCCAACCACTAAACCGTAGAGCCGTTATGTTATTACTCACTCATTATAATTTTTACCTTCTGTTTGTGGTTCAAGAGTATCAAGTCACGTGCGTTGCTATAAATAATCTTGGTCACTCATAATATTTCGAAATTAGTTGACATTCAACTCAAAAGTATGATAAAGAGCAGCGGAAGTATTATGACTATAGTATGTTATGTTTATGTTGTATTTTGAATGGTTGCCAGATAAAATTGGAAAATATAGCAGAAATGTCCCAGCTTTTGGCATAGGGACTGTTGGCGATCTGAATTATTATTGTTTTACCTACACTTTCTCCCATAAACATTTATTTGACATATTTTATAACCGTATATTCGCTGGAAATAAATAATACAATAATATTAGTTAGAACTATTTCAGATTTTTTTTTAGTAAATCAACTAGCCAATAACTTTCTATAAATTAATGTAAGCATTTTGGTTTATACCAAAATTAATTAAACGATTGGCGTCTGCAGTAATTAGATAAACAAGCTAATGAATTGAATATTGCAAGCAAACGCACTTGTATCATTTTAACAAACATTTAAAATCCGTTTAAAATTACTTTGGAGTATCAGACGTATTAAAATAATCATAACCACAAAACCAACCAACCTCGGATCATAGAAGCTTATGGACTCCAACTATTCCTTTTTAAAGCCAATACAAACGTACTTTGTATAGTACTTACATATTTAATTAAACCGTGAGCCTTTGGTATTAAGCCTAGCAGGAATGCCTTTGATACAATAAATGTTGGATTTATACGAGACTACAGTCCGCGCCAACAGAAACTGGCAATTTATTACACATCACTCAATCAGAGATGTTTATCTTTGTTGATATCTTAAGCACTAATTTTAAAAACAAAGATAAGTTTACTCAAATAAATAGATAGAAACATAACATAAAATCACATCATTTATTTAGTAAAAAGTTGCATTCATTTATTTAATTTTTAAATCAATCTTTAAGTTGTATGCGTATGGCCGTAGTAAGGACAATCTGGTCAGGTGGGGATTCTTGGATGGCTCAAACATGGAGTGCAGGTGCGGTTTTGTTCCCCAGTCGATGAAGCACATGTTGTCGTACCCTGAGTGCCCGAGCAACAGCACTCAGGAGGATTTAATGAATGCTGCTGACAACGCCACTCTTGTAGCGGAGTTTTGGGCTGACACTGTGTAGGTTTGCTGTCGACACGATAAGAAGAAGAAGTTGTATGCGAGCTGAGTTCATTTGACCTGACCACAGACCGCAAAACGCATTCAGTGTGACACAATGATTTAGATAGAAAGCACGGTGCGGCTTTATTTGGTAAAAAAATTGTCAGTTTCTAATGGCGCAAATTACGTTTGGCGTTTCATTGTTTACGGTGCGAGATGAGATGGCATTTCATTTGGTATTGTAATAACGGCTGCATAATAACATAGGGATTTAACCTTCAGATGTTCACGTGGAAAAATAGTAAGGCTTTAGTTACGTAAATACGGCTTAGGACAATGTATGTTAGGAGGATTTTTACTTAGCGCAATAATAATAATGTAGGATTATAAAAAAAAATGAATATGAAAATGCAAGAGTGTAGAGACCAAGGTAATGCTTTTGCTAATTGTCTCTTCATGAATTATGTGCGATATATTTAGTAGTCGCGTATATTTTGGAGTCAATGACACTATAGTTCCTTAAAACTCAGAAACGAGTAAAAAGAAGCTCAAAATAATACTATAAGTCCATTTCTTTTTAATTTACTTACGCAAACCTAATTTTGACGTACCTACTACGTAATTTATTATCAACTTAATACTTCATCCCTTTGACGTCAAATAATAGCAATTTGTAACATCATTAATATGGCTGTCACACAGCAATTTCAATTTATTGGGTCCAGCAATTCAATTGGCTAATACTATTATCGAATTCATGTCGTCATTCGATTGCGGTTTGATAAGTCCTATGCGCATCGATAGGCAGGTACTAAACAAACCTAAATGGGATTTAGTATACAAATACTTTTAATTTAGAACTTTAAGCCTAGATGCAGACCACCGATTTTTAGTTGGCCGATAGTTGGGTGGGGCTGTTGATCAGTATGCAGATGTATGAAAGTGCGCACATTACACCGATTTGGTATCGGCCGATTCTTCATACAAATTAGAATCGGGCCCAACTATCGGCCAACTAAAAGTCGGTGGTCTGCTCCTAAGCTTAGGTAATGGAAACTAGGGCGATATAGGAATCCAAATTGGTAGAAACATCAGTCTCTGTCTGTACCTAAATGTTCCCGTTTTGGTGATGACTTAAGTTAACGACGTGTTGATAATGATTCTGTGAAGGCTGATATTAGGGATGTCACCTGTTATCACAATACAAAAACAATAAAAAAAGAAAAATTAAAAGCTGAAGTAAAATTTCCCTTTCCCAATTTAAGTAATTAGGAAAAAGGGTAAAGTTTTCATATAATTTAGTACTTCCTTTAAAAAACAGAAGTAACTGGTTGTTATTAAATCATTAATATAACTTCAACAGCCTTACAATATTGCTTTAATTAAAACACTGTCATGTCTCTATTAATTACGATGAAAGTCAACATTAATAGAAAGTTATTCAGAAAGTTAAGCATTCAGTTACTGTTTTTGTTTGTAAATAGGGCTATAAATAAGTATCTATGGTTTAAAGTTAAAGAAAAGTCTTGTCATCTTATTAACAAATTGTGAGTTGAATATCGACACTTTCAAGCCCTGTAGGCCTAAGATGCGCGCTGCGATAAGCGGTTATTACGCCATTTTATCGATTTTTCCCATACATTTTGACGTCGATAAAAGTTATCACGGCGCGCATCTTAGGCCTACTGATTAAATTATCGTTCGATAAATAGCACATTTTAGACTAGAAACAGCTGTTATCGTAACATTACGCATCGTGATCGTTGTACAGTCGCCAATATACATCGCAGGCTCAAAGTTTCGTCGGAACACGTGTTCATGATGCTCCGAACACCGCAGTATCTAATGAGATCGTGATTACATTGATATTAATTGCCAAATGTGCGTTTGCGCGATCAAACGATGTAGTCAGAGTTACGAAAAGTTACGAAACGTGCGTTTTGAAGTTTTGGGTTAAAGCGGAAGCGTAGAGATGCGATTTTGATCGATAAAATGATTTTATTGCTATTAATTTGGTTGTTTGTGTTTTTTTTACTAGGAATAAATAAGTAACTTCCTAGATCAATCTAGGATCTAAGCCCACAAGGCTACCTACCTTTTTCTATGATTAAAGATGGGTAGTTGTCATGTAAATATACATTTTTTCACTCATTAGACGCGATTGTTTATGGTTTATTCCGCTTTATCGAATTTGCTGAAGTGCTTTTGTCAAACTGACATTTTTAATGACATCTGTCACTGTAACCAGCTCAGTGGGTCTAGACAAAGTGCAAATTATAATCGCAAACCAGTCGCAAAGTGGTCGAAAAGCCCCTTTTTTGTATGGAGTTTTGACGGATTCGATTTTCGATTCGATCAAAAAGTGCGTTTTGTCTAGGGGGGCAGGGCATCGCTAGCAAATCGCGATCGTAAAACATTCGAAAATTTTGACACCATAAACAATTTGCTCTAAATGGCATGTTACCATGGCACGTCCATGCAAATATGGCTCGTCAACCCCTCGAAGTGTCGGTGATTTTGGCACTATACGATATTATGTCAGAGTTGGCTCATTTTACTCTCTCGGTATTAATTATAGCTTCCAAACCACTTCGGGCGATATTAATTTATGAAATGTTGCTTGTTCGCGAAATTTGAAATGTGACGTGCGACGTGCTTTGATGATTCAGTTTTGTTTAATCGTTTGTGAAACTTGATTTATACGTAATGATGAAAATTTTTACGTCACGGTTTGTAACATTTAAAACTTGTATATTGTTCTTTAGATAGTACAAATAAAAATTTATGTCATAAGATTGTTTACAGTCCTGATAGAGTGAGCCAATAAATTATTAAAACATTTATTTCCAGTACACATCCTACTAATATTATAAATGCGAAAGTTTGTATGGATGTCTGGATGTTTGTTACTCTTTCACACGAATAACATATAGGCTATAATTTATGACGATAAATGTGACAAATTAAATTTCACGCGGGTAAAGCCGCGGGCAAAAGCTAGTAATTGAATAAGGTAACCAATAAAAAGATAAAGGCATTTTATCGTAAACCAAATACAAGCTCCTACTGTATAGTAATTTTCTTTCTTGTTCAATGAAAATATGCTATATTGATGAATGAATCAGCTTATTGAAGGCATCTCTTACTTTTCTTAGAATCCAATCAATAAGTTTTCATTAATGAACCTTTAAGTATTTAGGGCTCACATTCATATGCTTCAGGGCTGTCACTTTCAATTGAAGACGCGGACTATTTTAAGTAGCACTATAGCCTTTAATTATATTACATAATGATTATTATAGCATGAAAAGATATCAAAACATCACAGTATGTATGTATTCACACTAACAATATAAACTTCATTCAGTAAATAGTCGTATCGCGTGTTTATCGGGCCATCTAGACGTTTATTTCTATCGTTTGTGTGTCGCTCACGTAATATGTTGTAATAGTTTGAAACGTCGTATTTGGGTTCAATTTATGTAGGCTTTCTTTTAATAGTATTGTCCGTTATCGCTTTCTCAGAAACAAAAAAAAACATTTTATTTGTATAGACATTAGAGATGAAACGGATATCCGGTAACTATCCGGTAGGCCGGATATCCGGCCTATATTAACTATCCGGCCGGATACCGGATAGTAACTCACTATCCGGCCGGATACCGGATATTAAAAAACTACGACAATTTTCTATTAATAAAATGAAATACATTAATCTTTGAGGTAAATATCAATAAAATGGCTTATAATAATGACAGTTTTTGTTTAAAGTCCAAAAAGTTACAAAAGCCATATTAAGGTCTTTCAAAAAACTAATCTCTCTTTCTGGGCTATTCACTCTAATGACGAATACGTAAATATCTGTTAGTGTCGAAATATTGCCAAATAAAAAAGGCGATCTTTTTTTCACTGATGGTTTGATGACATGATGCATGCAGTTCAGTCTGATTACGCAACAAGTAAACTAATTTAATTTTCGCTATTCAATCACGCACGATAGCAACCGAAATCGCCCGTTGATCTGCCCCCTAGACAAGTGGCAAAATCTGACATTCTATTCGGACGTATTCGATTTTCGAAAAGTGTGACTAGTCTAGTCTACTAATACCACGGTAATACTATCATACAGTATTGTAACTTCATATAAACGGACGAAACGCGAGCTTTCCTTCGAAATTCAAATCTCGGTATGCGCTGGACATGCAAAAGTCGGGGGTGTCGCAAATGTGCCACAGTAATAAACGGACGATGTGTTGTTTTTGAAACAGTAAGCGCTCTTTTTTTTTATAAAAATAATTACAACTACCTATTTATATAGGGTGTTAGGTAAATAGGTTTATAAGCTGACACTAGCCCATGTTAACATATTATGCATATAAATGGTATGGTGAAGTCAGTGATATCATCATTTCAATTTTTTTAATTTTCATACAAAATAAAATTTATAAAATCAGGTCTGAAAATTAAAATTATTAAAATGAATATATCAATTTTCTGAGTTCACTATACCATTTATATGCACATGTTAACATGAGCTAGTATCGGCTTATAAATCCATTTACCTAACACCCTGTATAATAATCAAGCATTTTGTATGCCTCAGTCGAGGCGCTTACATTTTACGGTCGCAAATTTATAAGATTTATTAGCTACTAAATCTTAACATAAATATAATTTTTAATTAAATCTACTAATCACAAAACAACATGCATTTTATCCTATTTCATTCACTAAGTTATTTTGTTTGTCAAAATAAAATAAAAAATTACAATCACAAAATACATTCACAAAACTAGATAGAAATTCTAAGTAGGCAGATGTAATGAAAATAGGGTCTGCAGGTGGGCAGCCCTATCGCATGTTGTCATACCGTGACGTACCGCGCGGCTGTTGACATTTATTTCAAAAATATGACCGAGTTGGAATACTGTATAGATAGTATTACCGTGCTAATACCCACTGATCGCCTTCGAAGCACTTGTGCGGCGCTAAACTCGTCACGACATGCAACGAGACAATGGGCCAACTATCCGGCCGCCGGATATCCGGCTATCCGGCCTAGCAGCTGGCCGGATATCCGGTATCCGGTATCCGGCCAAACAACTATCCGTTTCATCTCTAATAGACATACAGGGTGGAATTTTGTAATGCCACCTGGAGGGAAAGTAATCTTAATATAGCCTGACCAGGAACATAAAAACCCTCGCCATGTTGCGGAAAACTAATGGTACTAATTTCTTTTAATGGCAACAGTAACTGAAAACTTCATTGTCATGTCACCTTGCATGTCAGTCTATTGCTGTCAAAGTGTAAACAAACTTTATTTTAAATGTGCGCAATTGGTTTTATGAATTAAATTGCTAAAATATTTTTAAAGTCGTGAAAGAAAAGTGGTTCACAATGTGTTAAAGTATTTGTCGAAGAGAAATACTAAGGGTTCGGACAATATTTTTATTGAATAATGTTTCCGACAAAGGTTGTCAAATTGACTGACATGTTTATCGTATAGTACAGTCCACTATGAAAATTAGCTGTGGTTTGTTTCAACTACCTATTTTAAATTTTTTTGTCACTTTCTAAGTGTTGAATTTTATGGGATTGGGAAAGAAGTACCGAGTTTGAAGCGTTCATGAGCAGACATTGCAGTTGAATATTCAAGTTCTGAATTTGATTATTGATGAATAATAAAATAAATTCTACTAGCTCGATTGATGGTTTCATTTAATTTATTTAAATCAGGTTACCTATAATAATATTTTTTCGTTCATTTATGAAAATATCAAATTAGCCCGTAATCCTGAATCCTGATACATAAAGTTAGCCTATTAATTTAACACAGGTACGACTGTACTCAGTGTTGCACTATCAAATGCAATTGACGCGCCTCTATGCCAGGGTTTTTATGTTCCTGGTCAGGCTTTACTGTAGATAGAAAATTTTACTCAAAGAAAACATTCCTTTATTTTTGAAAAGACTATTAGTGTGACTTCTTAACATCTTTGGCGGTTCGCTATCTTTTGTGCTTTTTGAATCTTAGAATCATCTTGTGTCATTGAGTTGTATCTACCTGGGAATCAAACTTAAGACCTTCGGTCTGTCAAAGCCTCTTATGTTGACCACGAAGCTGCTAATGATAACCTAATCATTGCAATGACGAGGGCATCTCAAGGTAACACTATAACGTCATCTTGTTAGGTATAATAACTATGAGTTTTTTGCTTAAAAAAACGATGTAGCGTCGATTGATTAGATGAAAGCTATGGAAGAAAGTAGTCTTATTACTTGGCATGCTTTTTTTTAATTAACAAATTATGGATTATAAATTTGTATCATTTGTACATAATGTAGTATCATCCACCCGTCTGGTCACCCCCTGTCTGACCAGCGTGAGATTCTAAATTAGAGAAAGTCGTGCTCCTGCAGTTTAGAGTTTACACTAAATGACCCGACGATTCATGATGATGTATATCTATCTAAAACTTCCGTGATTTCAAGATACGCATTTAAAAATAGCTCCACTCGCGTGGACTAAAGCGTATTTATTGTAAACTCAGGAGTTGTAAGGGAAAATAAAAACAAAACACGGTATAAGCAGGAAAATGCCCTCGATTACAATATCGCGTGACCTACGAGGTAAAAGCGAAGGTGGTATGAAATAGGCCGTGGTCCGTGGTTCGTGGTTCGAACTGTCATGTGTGTAGTGGCATGCTTTATGCTCAACCTTAAAAGTTTACTTGGTTCTTATTGTGCATAATAACTTTAATGAGTATTAACTTAAGTATGCGTGCAGGATTTACTATCGTAAGGGCTTTTTAATATGACTTTGTGTTTTACGTTTTAGCTTTGATTTACCTATTACGTTATACCTGTTACGTATTACACTAAGCATTAACTTATTTATTAATTCAATGTAGTGAAGTTTTTACGCGAGCTTTCCTATTTTTACCTTTGGTAGAGTCACTTTTAAAGTACATTTGTTTTGTGTAATGCAAATGTATTTAATTAAAGTGAGCTCTATTTTTTATACTAACATTTCAGGAACAGTTTGTTTGACTATAAGAGATGTATTTATACGAAAAAGGTTACATATTTTTTATTTTGTCACGTTTATAGGCCATTTATTTGTCTCCGAATGATATATGGCTGACTTACGTCTGAGACCTAGATCCTTTCGGGTATTTTTCCTCCGAAATGACATCGTTATGCTAATACTGATCTGGATCCGCTTAACTAAAGGCATCGATCTGATAACGTCTAGGTAAGATTTTATAAAGGAAAAAATATTCTATAAAGGAAATTGGCTCTTATTTCATCTAATTTATTCTATTCTAGTGATCTTGTCGTGTCGACAACAAACCTACACAGAGTCAGCCCAAAATTCCGCCACAAGAGTGGCGTTGTATGCTAGTGATGAGTTACAACAGTTAATTTTCGAACGAATTTTTCGTGCACTTAATGACGCAATGTGATAATGAAAGCGCGACCTTGTTGAGGCATGACTATACTCGTATAGTAGTTGATAAAAGATGTCTGCTCTATTTGTGGACAAAATTAGCGCCCGCTATGTGCTGGGCTACCCAGCACGTAGTCAACAGTCATACATTTCAAACAACTTTTTTACAGAATCCAACCATCAAATGGCGTAGTTCTGACTTCCAACGTCATTTATCAATGCATTTTTTGTTGTCACAGTGATTTTGGCGGTGCCATCGCTCCGGTGATGCCAGATGATTCGTGACGTGCACGTCGTCCCCTTGACACCAATACGTGGACATTATAGGCCAGTGGCAACCTCCCGCCATTCAGTTTTGGTGATTCGTTTGCACTTTGGACGAGGTCGCCTAATTGGTACTTGTGTTTTCGATGTTCAATTGTTTTGTGTTCACGGTTTTAAATCGCGTTCGAATTTTCCCACCCATGGAAGGGTATGGCTTCTTTTGTTTTATAGCTTATGGTTGAATATTCAATATTAAGTACCTACACGACCCTCGATTGTTTTTTTTCTTCTAAAATTATTTTGTCCCAAGTATAATCACACTAAAAGTCTTTACTATTGATGATCTTCTTCAGTTCACATGTTTGGTAGTTATGTTTTGAAGTGTTGTCAGATATTGCGTCAAACTAAAAACAAGAATCACGTTTCCTTTTCATAGACAAACGATAAGAACAAATAAACAGATAAAAAAGATATGGGTGGGTTTCCTTTGAGAATAACAATGAATTCATCTCACGAAACAAGTGGTGCTCTCGACATCTCAAAGATAAAATAAAGAAACTTGTATTCGTTGCAACTCAGTTGTTCAGACGAGTCAAAATAATATCTTGTACTTTTTACTTCATCTTATTAATAAATTGATATGCCATTCAACTGTAGGTTTGCGTGGTAAAAACTTGAAAATGTAGAGTTACCTGACATATTTTATCAAAATAAGTGCTTGTCTCATAATAAAGAAAACAAAACTTTATAAAAGAAAATCGGCCCTGACGATACCATCAGTACGTAGAAGACTTATTTTACATAATTTGTGCATCAAAAAAGTGGAGTAGGTATTAGTAATTAAATTAACTCGTCAATCTGGTAACGGCAATCAAGAGTTATACATATTATTATTAACGATAGTGAAAATTGCGGGCACGCGTACGTAATAAGTTGTATTATATACGAATCTAAACACGTTAAGAGCCACTTTACAAGAAAATATGTCGAAAAAAAATTTTTTTTTATAAAATACGAGCCGTAGAATGTTAAAAAAATACGCAGAATTTTATTACATGAGAAAGAAGAAATAATTTGAGTTTATAATAATTAAAATTTTAGTTTTTAATCATACTTTTAAAAACAAATATTAGCAACAGACTCGAATTCAAATACAATTTTATTTAACTTCATAGAGATAATCAAAATCAGCGGCGCGTAAAGTCATCTGCTTTTTTGTACGATCCAAAAAATACAAATTTAAACTTTACTATCCAGTGATAGAGATACAATTTCAATGAGTTTGTTCGTCAGCTGATGTGACCGACAGGACCTTGGTGCAGTTAACATCGGTTCCGATAACTATTGGGTAATTTAAATCGGGTATCAAATTGGTTTCGTAAATACTTCCTTATAAACGTAAGTTTTGAAGATCTCAATTTCACGTCTCATTTAATAAATTGCTAGATGATCTAGTTGTTTAATTAAACTGTGTTTTAATTACAGAAATAGTAGGTATTTGCAACATATTTTATAGTAAAGGATTGTCAAATTATCTAAATATCAATTTAGTTAAGTTCTAACTCAAAATTAGTAATAAATATAATTTTGGAGAAGGATACAATAATTATTAAAATCGTACTTAGTACTTTCATTGAATCGGTGAGTTTATTTTTTACGCGTCTTCTTACTTTTCTACGTATTTACTTTTTTCAGACTGTTATTCAATTGTTTTTAAAAATATCATTATTAGTTGCCAGTAACTTTTATGAATTTTTCAAAAGACCTTCTTCTGAAAAACTAGATTTTTTTTTCATTTTCATTGTAGGTACACAATGTTAACTAAAGCAATGTTTATTTGTTTTTGATCAAATGTATTAGACAAGACAAGGCTAGAAGACAGTATTGGAATTTTGCTCTCGATAAAATATAAAATTTTGATGTTATTAAAGGCTAGCACGAACTTTAACGAAATGTTGATCGTATATTTCTTGTAAAAATGAAATTGTATTCTGAATTGAATAAAGTAGAATAGAAAATTGAAAATTTATTACTGTTTTGAGCAATGTCGGGATAATGAACAGTTCGTAACGATTTTTATTTCATGTGAGTGTTTTAGCAATAAATAATTTAGATGCCTCTAAGTATTTTGATAACAATAGAAATAACTGCATTGTCAATTTTGTTCGTAATTAACTGTAAATTTCAGCTTATCTTAAAAAAATACCCTGAAAGAACGAAACAAAATGAATACTATGTCACTTTGTATTTGTCACTTTTCTAGTATTTGCACAGTTTATACCATTTTTTTTTATTTCCTTATCGGTAAAAGTAAGCGACTCTATATCGACAATGATCACAAACCACTGTTAAACTATGATAACTATGGTAAGTCATGTGATTTCAGTTCGAGGGTCTATCTTACGATCTACGATCTATTCCTGTATGTAAACTTGCATGTATACAAAGTATAGTTTGTTGAATGAATCCCTGTCTGAACGCCTGCCAGGTCGCGTATCACGCTCATTTAGATTTAGTATACGATCTGTAGGTCATGATCAGCTTTATGATCGACGCGCACTCACACCTGGCCAACGACTGTACCCGCTATTAAGTGATTGCCAGCATCTTTGGCAAGAAAAAAGTAATCTCAAAAAAAAGAAAGTCACAAAAAAGTAAAGAACACAAACCATAAAATCCACTTTACAGCCAATAAATAAACATTACATTACACCACGCTCGCGTTTTGCATGTTTCCAAGTTACCATACGCGGTTGTATTGTTGCCTACACACCGAGAAAATCACAACCTCCACGTCACTGCCCGCAACCTTGGTCACACGCGTTATCGCATTACATTAACAGCCTCCCGAGAACCGTGAAAATCACTGGTTTCCCTACCAATCCACCACGTGATAACGCATAAAAACAACGCATTCGAACAATCAAAACAGTACGACACAGCGTAAACGCTAGAACAAACCGGCGCGGCCTTGAACGCTCTAAGCAGATCGGCTGAAATACTCGCGTGGAAATAGACGGGTGAAAATACGACCACGTGATAGTTACGTACCTCGCGTACTGTATGGAGAAAATCGATGGTGCTTGCCACTCGGCGGCCGGCGGCTGACTGAGCCACTGTGTCAGCGGAACGCGCCCCACCCGAGCCTCCGCCCGACGTATCACAGTTTGCAATTAAAAAATATACTTTCACCGTTTTCGCACTACAAAAATAAGGGTTTGCACATTAATAAATTTTCGATGAGGCGGCGTCGGTGAGGTTGTTCGTTCGCGGATGACGGCGCCGTGGCGCGTGCTCGCGGCTCCGAGTGGTGCGGCGGACTGCCCGGAGCGGCAGCCAGCGGGCCGGCCGTGCCTCCCTGCCCCTGCGTGACGTCGGCTTCAGCGCGCAATGGTGGAAATTAGCAGCTTCCGAGCGAGGGTCGCTCGATGTAGGTCACGGGGACTGCCTGCACTTGCCCACTCTACCGTGCTGATACACTCGACAAGTTTAAGGACGTAACTGCTTGTCATTAGGCGCACAACGCGGCTACGGCCTCGTAGCACTGCTACTTTCATCTACGAACAAAGAAATCAAAAATGTTGAATACCTTTTTCCCTTCCCATTCTCGTTTAAGGAACGAGCAGGAAAAAGACAAAAAGCTTCGCCGAAGAGAAAATTGACACAGTTACAGTTTTTTCTTGAGCGAAATGGATAAAGTTTCGATTTCGTTTTGCCGCGATAATATTACTTTTCACTGAATAAATTCGTTACAGGTATCCATTTGAGGAATAATCGCAGTTTCGTAGCTGCTACGCGCTACGATTTACGTAGTAGTATTAACTCGTACTTTAATATACGTATTAGAGCTATGGGTATGTTTGTTATGTTATGTATTTGATTAATATTATGTACCTGTATTATTAATGGACATAATTATGGATGGACAATTCAATTAACAGTGTGATAGCCAGACGATGTTAATGTTGCGAATGTGTATGACGTATGCAAGTAGGCCCAGCAATCGATAACTCGATCAACCGAGTACGTACATGTCGTGCGAATCGTTTCCAATCAAATAACGGAGGGCGGCACGGTTTCTAGCTTGCAATTTTATTTTAGAAAACTGAAACAACTGACGATAGTAATTTGCGAGATTGCTCACGGATTTGAAAGGCAAATTAAATGTACCTGCAGTAAATGTTAATGAAATACTGGATCGAAGACTACTAACGGTGATTGCGTATTAAAATTTATCATTAAATAAAACAAAAATGAAAAGCAAAATGAATGTGAGATAATAATATAGGTACCTGTCAATAAAGCTCTACATTTTTTTTTCAGTGCATGTGCATTGTTTACGCCTACGTTCATGTTTGGAAGATTATGCATAAAAAATACAAGTCTTTATCAGTTTTGTATTTACTGTTTAACTCTTATTAATCCTAAATCTGTTTCTACGAGATCGCCAAGACGTTCTTAATACAATAGATGGAACGTATTGTCCTTAACAATTCCTTGCAAAGAATCAACTCCATTTCTCTAGTATTCCGAATTAGTCAGAGACACATCAGTGTCTAATAGAAGATACTTTACGAAACTTCTGTCGCACTCTAAGTACATATAGACGACTGTATCACCAGTCTGTCCCCGCAGACATTTTTCATTGAACCATTCCTAAGTCCATAATATGTCCAGAGTAGTAGTAGATACAGACAACGGCACGTCTAACTAAATACTGTGGCGTTTTATGAAGTTGTGATAGAGGCGATTTTTCAATAAAAATGTATAGCTCATGTGCTGGCTGTACATTAGTGCTGGAAGTTGAAGCTCGTCATATGCACTGTCTTTAATTTAAAAGTTGCCGTTCCAAAGGTTCAAAAACCGGGAGATGGTTCGATTTTCTTTTGTTTTGACACTTATGTCAGCAGTTAGTGCTGTCTTAAAGATTGTCAGTTGTGTAAAGTATGAGTACCTACATGCGTACATTATAGTTTTTAAGTCTGGTCAGTACCTAATATTTTTCCAAGTCAAGATGATACTGCGATCTTTAGGCATGTAAGTAAAAGTACCAAAAAAGTTATTTTTTCACTTGTAAATGTGAAAATAATTCAGGATAACATAATATTCGTAAAGAATACTTAATAGAACTTCCAACCCCATAATTTACATAATTTCTATATCAGAAGGCGTATTTTAAATTAAGTGGCTCCAAAAATACGTGTCCAAGAAAACAATCACCATCTCATATTTCCATTATTCTATGCAAATGCTATGCTTAGTATAATCTTCCAAATCTCATTTTTGCATAACGACTAACAAGTAAAATACGTCGACTTAGGACGCGTTCACACGGAAATTGTCATTAATGATTCGTCAAAAAAGACGATACGTCATGACGGATGGACGTTTACATTGCATGCGGAATCGTGATTTCTCACCTTTGGCGTATTATTTTCCAGGTACCTTTACTTGAAGCAGCGCGATTAGTGTCATAAAGTATGTAGATTCTCTATTTCTAAGATTTTCTGGGGTGGGCACTAGACCATTCTGGGGTAGCCTATCAAGATATTTCAGATTTCTAAAACAAAAACAAGATTCGTTAATGAGCGTCATTTTTAAAAATGAAACATCCGTCATTTTTCACGATTCGTGATGTGTCTGTGTGTCGAAAAGGGATTTTGCATTGTCGCCAAAAAAAAAAACGAAAATAAAGACGATTTGTCAAAAATCACGAATCGCCGTTGCATGTGAACGTGCCCTTACTTGAACATAAATTTTTGCGCAACTTTGCTCACGTCTCTCGTCTTTATCTTGGTGTAAGAGTGATATGAAACAGCTGATATCAGTGTTATCAGATATTTCCAAACGTCAAATCACGTCAGGGAGATTGAAGCTGGGTTTGGTAACTATGGATGAAGAAATACGGACTTTTGATAAAATAATGGAAATGACATTTCATAAGGCTTAATATTCGTACACGCAATAAATGAAAGAATAATGTCTAAAATGATTTATTTTGGTCTCATTCATGTTGGGGTCTCACGACATTCATAATATATGAGACCTTCAAATGCTCAGAAAGTAAGTTTTATAAGCCTAGAGATTTGTTTTAATATTAATAGTTGTGTGTGGTCCACAAAGTAATTTTATTGAATGGTTACTATTGAAGTTTTGGATCTTGTTCGTAAGCTCTAAACCGTAACATAATTATTTCATTTTTTTTTATAAAAGATTATTAGCAATTTGTATTGCCCAAATTAGTAATAGTCCCATTAGCCCCTCGTGTTAAGCTAAATAAGCTTTACATAGAGCATTTTATAAACGAGTCTGTGTAAACGTGTTTAATTGTATAATTACGCCCGTATTCACAAATGATGCTTGCTTAAGTGAAGCAGCAAATCGAACGCACAGCGTTGAATAGAGCTCTGTGATTTGTTCGTGTGTCAACCTGTGCGTCCACGCGCACTGTGAGACCTCATAGTAATGTTTGTGAATAAGGGCGTTAGCTGTAAATAGAAAAAACAGAACGTTCTAGATACGAGAATGAGATAGTTTTCCTTTCCACTAGTTAGGCAAATGTTAGTACTTTCAAAGCATTTGTGTTTGCTATGTAGAGCATGCAAAATCTGCAATGCAGCATGATCGAGATGAATGCTTAGCAATGGATGCCATTAAGCATTTTTCTAGGAGTTTTCTACGCACAAATTTTTCACTGACGCCCATTTTCCATATTCAATTCTCCATCCAAATCGATCTAATTTTGCCTGTCAACTGTCAAATTTCAATCTGGATTAGTGTTTTTTGGTTTTCCTTAAAGCACCTACTACTTATCCACAATAAAACCACACTCTTTATAACTAAAGATAATATATCATACCAGACGCGCATATGCAGCAGCCTAAGATATGGAGACGTTTTTAGATGGTCATGAAACGCGCTAATTTGGATAAACTTAAAAATAAGAATTGTTGTTACGATGCGTTTAGTGTAGCCTCTGTGTGTTATTCGATACCTACTTAAACAGATCTTAAGTTAATTTTAAAAATTCACATTAAATCGCTCACTTATAGACTTTAAGATTAAGCTGTCCAAAGTTTTATTAAGTAAGATTTCTAGTTACTCGTATGTTATTTAGAGATGGGATATTTCTCAGAATAGAGTTTAGATGATACTTTTATTAAACACTGTTTGAATAGAAGACCTGAGAAGATGGATTAATATTTGTAGAGTAGGTATCAATAAATATTGTAAGATACAGAAAAACCAAAAACCTATAATAAATAAAAATAGAATAACCTAAAACGTTTCTTTATGTCATAAAGTGGACTGTGTGCTTACCATGAGTTTACGTTAGGTGTGCTCGCTAGCGACTGCGTAAAAAAATGACATTAAATGTATGACATATTGTGCAGCGCCCCTAGCGGCTACTTTCAAGAAATAAAATCTTCATTGATTTTTTTGACGTACTCGCTAGCGAGCACAATTAACGTAAACTCTTGGTAAGCACACTGAAAGCAAAACAAATTACTACCACAGACAACAGACAGAAGCAACACAAAGATATTTATTTACTTTAAATTTATATAAACACTGTAAATGCACAGAGATTAAAACTCGCGAATCCTATTAATATTTTCATATAAATGTAAATTAAATCGAAAGGATCCGTTTCATTATATTCGGGAGGGAAAATCAATCCCAATTTTCGTTGGAAATGCCCAACACATTGCTTTTCGTAGAAAATTGGCGCAAAAAACCGACCGAGTGTGAGATATGTTTTGATATTCAGTGTTCCGTACTATTTCTTAAAGAAAGATAGAAAAAATGTTTATTAAGGCTTAGCAACTTAATTGTTGTTGTGTTAACATTTATAAGACTACCTACCAGGTAGTTAACGGCTGACCTTATAAGCCCGTATAGAAAACAATAATTTTCTTTTTCCAGGTAAGGACACCTTAATTGAAAGATTAGGTATCTCTTACTGATCTCTTTTAGAATAAGTTATTCGTATCGCATTTCTTTCATTCATAAAAGCATCGTAGATATTTACAATTTTCTGCCTAGTGATTTTCAACAATAGAACACTGTACCCTGTGTATAAGGAACCATTTCGTATTTTATTTCCCAATTTTAAGTACACAATGCGGGACCCAAAAAGGGAATATGGGTTTATGTATTCAAGAGTTCGGGACGTTTAACAAGTAAAAGGAAATACGTTGAAACTCATTAAAGGTAATCAAGAAAAGCAATTTGGAGAAGCCGGTAGATATTCAAATTAAATAGGTAAGTAAGGGAACATTTTGAGTCTCTTATCAGTGATAAGAGATCGTTAAATTACGAAGGTTCTTACCTTGGAGTTTTGAGGAATCACTTGAGGTATTGGAAGAGGATCTTGAAGATAAGGTAAACCCTCTTGGACAGGGCTTTTCGGACTTATTTTTTACTGTACATTAAATTGGCATTGGTCTGGCATTGAAAGTCTTTCACATATAAGTACGAGTAAATAGGTAGTAAAATTGTCTTTAGTCAGTCACTTTATCTTTAAGTATAATAATAAGTAGGTATAGTTAAATGATGACGTAGGTATTACAGTCGACAGCAAATCAAACTATTCTTACGTCCGTATTCACAAACGATGCTTGCTTAAGTGAAACAGCAAATCGAACGCACAGCATTGAAAAGAGCTTTGTGATTGGTCCGTGTGTCACCCTGTGCGTCCACGCGCACTGTGAGACCTCATAGTAATGTTTGTGAATATGGGTGTTAGGTAGATAGATTTCTGCGGCAACTACTAGATACAACGAGTAGATAACTAATAATGCGTGTACCGTACACCGTTGTCCGTGCTACAAATTGCATGCAATATTAAGAATCAATGATATACCTAAAGTATAATAAAGTGATACATCTTTAAATTACTACTATCCTGTTTATGAAACGAGAAGTGCATTAGGATGTTTATACACGAGTACCAATTATCCAATAATTGAAAAGGACATGTACTCATGGCCGATCCAGTTAGCTCAGTTGTAAATCAGATTGATCTTGAACTTACAGATTTTACTGAATATTTTGAGCGTTAGTATATAAAAACTTAACGATGAAGTTTTTTTTTATTTTGTCTCACAAATTAATACCCGAACAGTCGTTTCTCATAAAAAATTTAAACTTATAAAACCCTACTAAGGATTGAGTTCACTACCTACGGCGATGGAACAAGCGCGTTATTCGAATCAAGAATCAGCAAATCCTGACTCCGTGGGACTATTTTCGTCTTAAGTGCATTTTGCACTCCTCATTATTAATTTCGATATTATGTATTTTATTTTGACAGAGATTGAGAGATATTGACTACAATTAGGTAAGTCAGCTGTTAGATATCAATTTAATGTTAGCAGTGCTCCTCTATAGGTACAACGCAAGATGGCACGTCTGATAAGGAAGCATATTGAAGAACCTTCCCAGCAACTCAAATTCCAAAAGTACAAGTCACCTCGGAAATATAACATTCGTAGAAAGTGCGGACTAAACATAAAATATTGATTTCCCATTGTTAGGGCACGAGGGTAAGGATACGGGCCTCAGCCGCGTATATAGAGCACCAGTGTGATGGGTATACCAGACGAGTATCACCTTTATGGGGGCGGAGTATGGGTGAGATTGGTGTGTGGTGATCCACGGTGCAGTTTGATAAATTGCTTCGCCATGACGCGTGGAAATCAGCCGCCATTATGAGGCTAAGTAATTTGTAGCGCCCGTGATTTTGAAGTTCTATTACGGGCTTGGGTGATAATGAAAATTAACACAGGTTTCATAATTAAAATTATAATATTTGGTCCTTTAAGAACAATTACAACTTTATCCTTGTTCTTGCCTTGTACCTGTGTAATATCAGCGTGCAAGTAACAAGTTGGACCAACGACTTCATAAAGGTAGCAGGAAGGCGCTGAATGCAGTCGGCTACCAGACGGACGATGTGGAAGTCATTGGGGGAGGCCTATGTTCAGCAGTGGACGTCCTGTGGCTGAAATGATGATGATGACCTGTGTAAACAGAATGTTCAGTTAAAATTATTCATCGCTAGGTATGTGACTGCAAGGACTCTTTCTATCGCGATTCACAATGAAAAAATCTTGATAACTCGTTCGTTTCAGCCGAAAGACGTCCACTGCTGGACAAAGGCCTCCCCCAAGGATTTCCACGAAGACCGATCCTGCGCCGCTCGCATCCAGGCACCTCTTGCGACCTTCACCAGATAACTCAAAAGAGATTAAAACTGGTTACTTACCTATAATAAAATGCTAAAGAAAGATTGCCATTCTTTCGGCGCCGCTTGTAAATTCAAATATTGTATTTGAAATTCTTAAATTCTCTTTTAAAATTCACGATACATCGTAACTAATATTTGACGATACTAATAATATATTGCCGTTTAACTTACCTTTATATATTTTTCATAAAACGTGTACTAAAGAAAATGTTTCACTGATACACGTTTTTCGAATAAGCGACACCTTTGTGCGGTGACCTTTACCTTTCATATTTCGAGACGAGATTAGGGCTAACGCCTTTGATTCAATGTTGACATTGGAGTAGGCATATAGTCCCTTTTGCAAAAAATATTTAGTAATTTTAGCTGGAAATGGGATAACACACGTGTTTACATGTAGTGCGATGACCTCACAATTCAACTTCGAAGGAGCCCATTTTGTTTTGGATATTAAAAATTCCCGGTAACGATCTAGCTCAGCTAAAAAGTTATAAGTTTGTATTAGAAGTGTGCACTAAAAATAGAAGAATGTAGTTGTAGTTACTTATAATAATTGGTTGACCATCTATGAAAATAAAGTTGAACTATAGAGTATAGACTCATGAGGCGTTTAGATTTAAAGCTAAAAATCTAGTAGGTATTTAGAAGGCATAAACAGTTTTCTTACTTAGGATCATGGTCATCTATCATCCATTCTGACATTGACGTCTCCTTCGGCAAAGGTAAGCAGACTGCTCGGAGCCTTCGGTTCATATATTATTCAAAGGGATAGATAGGCCTTTGTTTTTATCAGTTCTCTTGGAAAACAATTACCCCCTACCCTGCTACCTACCCTACCTTATCGGGGGCAGCTATGTTCTATGAAGCGAATTTGGGGCGGGCTTAGATGGATTGTTTCAAGTAGCCTTGCTGGCTAAACCATATAGGTACGTGATACGTATACAGGGTGTTAGGTAAATGGGTATATGAGCCGACACTAGTCCATGTTAACATGGTCATATAAATGGTATGGAGAAGTCAGAAAATTGATATCTTCATTTTAATTATTTTAATTTTCATACAAATCGGATTTTATTAAATTTATTTGGTATGAAAATTAAAAAAATTAAAATGATGATATCAAATTTCTGACTACTCCATACCATTTATATGACCATGTTAACATGGGCTAGTGTCGGCTCATATACCCATTTACCTAACACCCTGTATAATACCTATAGTCGTACCTAAGTCTAGATAATGCGGTAGAGTAAAATTGGACCATTTCCACTCTTCGCGTGGATGTCGTAAAAGGCAACTTAAGGACAAATATGCGAATATGTGGCCTTTCTAACTAGTCTGGCCAGTGTGGGAAGTATTGGCCAAATCCTCCATTTAGCAGCTCCATCAGCTAGAGGTGATTACAAAGGGAAGGGCTCCTGCAACAGAAACTAAATGACCTGATGCTGGTTGGGAGGTTAATCATTTAAGGGATTTCTACTAAGTATATTATTTTTTAACTTTCTCCCGGGACAAACTTGACCTTCACTGGTTGTGCTTTTATTGGCGGTCAAGCTGTAGATCCTGGCTACACAGGAGTTACAGCAGCGGTGGGAACGAGAAGTGGAAATACGAGTAGAACATCTTGAAGTCTTCAAGGTTTTATTCTATGGTTTTACTTGTGATAAACAAGATAACTGCGTAGTAGCTTTTTCTAATTATTGGACTCAGAATACAGAACAAACCAGAAGGAGTGTTCGATAACATTTCTACGCGGCAACTTGTGTCCAAAATACTTCCCCTCCCGCGCCCCTCTACCCCCTTTAGTGTTACTAGCGCCGTGTGACACCCCCATTTTTGGGGTAAAATTATGTAATTTTTTAAAGAGATGTTAAACAAGTAAAAAATAAGTAAGTGAAATAAGTACACACGGCCAGTGTTAACTATCCATTTCCGTTTTTGCTCTCGCTCTTATCAAATGGTGATTCTTTGCGATAGAACGAGACGACATGACTGGCCATAGGCATAGATAGTACCTACCTACCTATGAATTTAATTTTTACTCCGAAGTAACTAAGTGTAAGATGATTATTTATTTCTATTAAATAGTGTAATATATGTACTATATTTTATGTAGGTATAATATGTTATTTAAAAGTCAATTACAAAAGTCGAATATAAATTTTAGAATGCCAAGTAAAACAAAAAAGAAACTTAAGGTTCTTTATTATGTAAACATATCGACAACAAAACATTTGTTTACGGCGCAGTAGTGCTTTTAGTTTAACTTTTCTTGGAGTGAAAAACAGAATCCAAATCAAAAACATCACCAATACTTAAATTTGATTGCGAGGCAACTCTGGCTGTGTATCCTGAAAAAAAATCAGAGTAAGTATGTAAGCAATAATTAATTACTTAAAATTATTATTAAATATACAAATATTGCTGCTGCTGATCTGTTGATACCAATGCCTTACTTTTGAATAAATGGGAAAGTATGAAATTCACGATAGTAATTTATTATCTCCTCATTATTAGGGAGTAATATTATAAATTAATTCAATATATTGAAATCAAATCAAAATCAAAAATATTTATTCAGTTTAGACCACAAGTGGCACTTATAATTTAATTAATCAGGTTGTCATCTCATGGATGAAATTACACTAAAAACTAATTAAAACAAAAAGGATGGGGAAAATATTCCATTATTCTGTGGTAACGCTAACAAAATTAACGCGTGAATTTTTTATAAGTAGACAAATGTAATTCAATATAAAAAAGTAGGGTAAAATATTCCGTTGACCTGTGGCAACACTTACAAAATACAACCGTGATTTTTTTTGAAAATTATTATTTAATTAAAATGAATTGGAAATGTGCTACTTACGGATAAAACATGATCCCATGCACTTTCTTCGTAATTCCAGTAGCATTCTTACATGTTGGAACGGCACAAGACGGCATAATTTAATTATAAAGTGTCAATCTGACGGATATGTAAACAATGCGCGCGCCGGCCATTGACTGATTGCTTTAAAGTCAAAGTAGTGCGATTTGGAGTACTTTATATGAATACACATTTACGCCCGTTGACGGTTTCTGGTTTGTTCCGTATTCTGAGTTATTGGATCAAACTTCCGAATCCGATATAAATTCAATGTCAAACCTACTGCTGACGTTCAACCGACCATAGCAATTGCATTCAAGGTTGGGATGCATTTCCTTCTTCCCTAAACTAATTGGTAAAAAACTATTTATCGACGTGTTTGTCGGTTGTTTTGCCCTTTTCAAGTAAATTGAATAATCAAGCATTTCCTAGTCAGCGTGTTTTCATTACCGCTTCAGTACGTCTGATTTTAATTTATGTTTCATTCGAATATCTACGAATTATTAGTTCGTTCCTAGAATAATAGTGAATTTATTATAAAAAGTAGCATTAATTTTATTTTTTCTACTGCTTTAGCTTCAAGTTTACTTCCTAGTAGTGTGCACTGGCTGCAAAGAATATTTTTTTAAGAATACCGACCGTCTTTTGTTTTACATTCGAATTTTCTTATCGTAAAACTCGTAATATCACACGCGTAGAGTCTTCATGTTTCTAAATTCAAAAACAACTTTCAAACAAAGTTCTCTCAACTTTCAACTGTATTGGCTTCTCAGCTATACTCTTAGTAGAGAAAGAGAGGCGTATAGAGTAGCAAAGATTGAGGATGATTAGAAGATTTTACTGTTTTATGATTTCTGAAATAAAAAAAAACCTGCAACAAATTATTCATATCACGACCATTTATGGCGCTATAGTTTCACCTTGTTAAACTTTATCTTGTTTCATATGCCACTAAAGTGTTGATCTTCGATATCTTATCAACGAATTGGGATGTCGATAAAGTTATCTTAATGTGTAATGTCATTGTGTCTGAACGAAATCGTAACATGATTTATGAATCAAGAATAAGCTGTGTTAGAATATTACTTTAACTTCACTAGGGAACAAAATTCTATAGACAAATAGAGTCAAATAATATTGTTTATGGAATAAATGACTATGCCTATGACCAGCATAAATATTATGTGACGTAGTATTAGACCATGTTATATTAATTATACCAAGATATTGAGGATTCAGTAATAAATCGTATCAAAAACGAGTAACATCTTTACATACTTAGTGATGGGTACCATTTTAGCCTAGGCGCAGACCATCGATATTTCGTCGGCGTATAGTTTAGTCGGGCAGTTGATCAGTTTTGGCATGTATGGAAGTGCGCACTTTACGCCGATTCGATTTGGCCGATTCTTCATAAAATTTAAAATCGGGCACAAGCTATCGGCCAACTAAAAATCGATGGTCTGCGCCTAGTCTTAAAGTTCGGTGTCGGGTTCGAACTTTATTTGTGTGCGTATTAGTTCGTTCGTTTCAGCGAAATGACGTCCACTGCTGGACAAAAGCATCTTTTTAGGATATCCACAACAACCGTTCCTGCGCTGCCCGCATCCAGATGCATCCCTCGACCTTCATTTTATGATTTGCGTGGGTGATAAAGTGTAAAATTAAGAGACTATCATTGTATCGTTGGTCGTAACTTCAGGTACGGGTAAGTAACTTTATCAGTTGATCATCATCATCTCAGCCACACGACGTCCACTGTTGAACATAGGCCTCCCTCAAAGATTTCTACATCGCCCGGTTGGTACCGGTCTGCATCCAGCGCCTTCCTGCTACCTTTATGAGGTCGTCGGTCGACCTTGTGGCTGGACGTCCCACGCTCCTCCACTCCAGAACCATGTTGTAGCCCTATCGGCCGTCAGTTCTGCGTACATTATCAGTTCCTGATGATATTTTAATTAATCTTGCAGTGGCTAAATTTTTTAAGGAAAAAGTAACCTTTTGAATCTAAAACAGAAGAGACCGCAATTAATAACCCGGGCCTTAAAATAAAGCAGATCCGAGCTATAATTATGAGCGGAGCAAAACGGCAATTTTCGCCGCAAATTCCTCTAATTGAATGGATCGCTGATAAGCCCCTGATAACGCTTCTCGTGTTGAATAGACCCTGTGAGGAATAGAAATTTGGTCATTAATGTATTTGTAATTTTATGGTAAGTAACAGTGGATTCTTCGCCTAAGTAATTAATAAAATATTAATTAAGAACAAAGTAGAGCAACCCCATTGATATTTAGTAGTTAGTGTAGGTATGAATTGAGCAATATCCTATAAAATATTGATAGATATTCGACATACATATTATCTTGTAACACTAAGGCTGAGTTGCACCACCTAACTTTGATCGTAACTTGGAAGATAACCGATGCATTTTTTATGGAGTTTGACAGATTTTTGACGTTTGTTAAAGTTAAAATAAGATGGTGCAACTCAGCCTAATACTCTTATAGTTAACGTTAGAGTGGTCTAGTGGTAAGAGAGTTTGACTCTCTCGATCCGGGAATCCCGAATTCGACTCCTGAAAGAATCACAAAGATCGAAAAAACGCTTTCTGTAATTATTTTTCTCAGTTTACTTATGAAAACAACTCTCGACGTTAAACCGACATTTTTCTAAGAAACCTAAAAATACATCTTACCCTTTCTGGAGAATTGTTTTCTTTTAATTTATCTGGTAGGCCGGTAAATAACAATATGGTAGCACTGAACTCTAATACAAATGAAACATTTATTATTCTACAAAAATAAATGGTTTAATTCGGTCCGAGGTTCATTGATTAATAAAAAATCTTTTCTGATACAGGGTGGCCCAGAAGAAAGTTCACTTTTGAAAATTCCAGGAAACGAAAACTGTACGTTTTTATAGAACTTTAACTATTGCAATTCAAAGGAAATTTAATGCAATTTATTTTTAAATTTACCTTTATTAAATTACATCGCCCAGGAGATTTCCTTGGCGCTTACAACATTCGATCAACATACATCAAAATCTTGAAATGCGTTCGTTAGAATTACCTCGAAACCTATTTTCAATTTTTTGCCGAATGCTCAGCTTTAGTTGCTGCATGGTTGTTGGATTATAAAAGTATACTCTTTTCTTAATGTAACACCACAAAAAAATTTTTCTGGAGTGAGATCAGGGCTTCCTGGTGGCCAGGAGATGTCACCCCTTCAGGGAGTCGGCTCGGGCTGCTAAGGGCAGGCTGAACGGGGGAGATGTCGAAGCACACATACCTGTGGTCCGACAGTGTCTCAACCCCTTCCAGAACCTCCCAGTTCCAGATTCTGCTCGCCAGGGCGGGACTTGCAAACGTGATGTCTACGACAGAACCACCCTGCATACGCACACATGTCTCTACCGTCCCGCGGTTGACAATGACCAAGCTGTTGGTATTCAGCCATTCCTCCACAAACCGACCTCGAGCGTCTGTAACTCGATGCCCTGAAACAGTGGAGCCGTCTAGAGAAGCTGAGTGGTTCCGGGAAGCCATGTCGCATGTGTGCGACTCGGCGATGCCGAGAGTCAAGGCATTAACATCTCGCACAGCAGTGCATTGGTGGTCTCCGGAGCTGGCCCAGTTGAGGGATGACTGCGTTGAGGCCAGACGCAGATACTCTCGGCATCGCAGGCGCCGTCAAAGGGATGAGGCGCAGGACGCCCCTCTATATGAACAATACCAGCGGGCAAAAAAGGAACTACGGGGTGCGATAGGGGCGGCTAAACAAGCCGCCTGGGAGGAGCTCCTCTCCACCCTTAACCAGGATCCGTGGGGGAGGCCCTACAAGCTCGTCATGAGCAAACTTCGCTCTTGGGCTCCCCCTATCACCACCACAATGGATTCTGGCCTTCTGGGCAGCGTAGTCGAGGCTCTGTTCCCAGCCAGGCTAGACTTCACGCCGCCTGTCACATACAGTGCAGCCGGATCCTGCACAGGAGAGGCGCCCGTCGTAACGGAGGGAGAACTAGGGGCGGCAATTTTACGACTCCGAGCCAAAAACACTGCTCCCGGGCCTGATGGGGTGCCTGGGAAAGCTTTAGTGTTGGCTCTAAATAACGGATTAGAACCGCGATTCCGTGCTCTACTTACAGCATGTTTACGCGAAGGAGTCTTTCCTCAGAGATGGAAAACGGGAAAACTCGTCCTACTCAGGAAGCAGGGACGTCCAGTAGACTCGCCGTCAGCTTATAGGCCTATCGTCCTTCTTGACGAGGCAGCGAAACTCTTTGAGCGGGTTATCGCTGCCCGTCTCAACAAACATCTCGGAGACATAGGCCCGGACCTGGCAAATAACCAGTATGGCTTTCGGCGAGGCAGGTCTACCATCGACGCGATTTTACAAGTAAAGGAGCTAGCCGGAAGAGAAGTGGCACGAGGGGGATGTGTAGTGGCGGTGTCTCTAGACATCGCCAATGCCTTTAATACTCTACCCCACCAATGTATTGAAGAGGCCCTGAAACATCATAAGGTTCCTCAATACCTGCGGCAAATCATAACCGCTTACCTTCGAGAGAGAGAAGTGGTTTTCCCAACAAGCGACGGCTGGGGCAGAAGGCCAGTGGAGTGCGGTGTCCCGCAGGGGTCGGTCCTAGGGCCGCTCCTGTGGAACATTGGCTACGACTGGGCCATCCGTGACCCAGGAATGCCTGGCGTGGATGTTGTGTGCTATGCCGACGATACCCTAGTCACGGCAAAGGGAAATACTTTTAGGGAGGCGGCCATTGTAGCGACAGCTGGAGCTGCGCATATTGTAAGTCGCATTCGGCGACTTGGGCTTAGGGTAGCACTAGAAAAGTCGGAAGCGATTTGCTTCCATGGGCCACGGAAGAGACCGCCAGTGGGGTCGGAACTTGTTGTGGGTGGCGTCTCCATCGGTGTCGGGGGTACTATGAAGTACTTAGGATTGGTCCTTGACAGCCGGTGGAACTTTAAGGCCCACTTTAAAGCTCTCGCACCCAAGCTACTGAGGGCATCCGGTGCCTTGAGTAGGATTATGCCCAATTTGACAGGCCCACGCACGGGGTGTCGCCGCCTTTTTGCAGGGGTTATTAGATCTATGGCCCTATACGGCGCCCCCATTTGGGTTGACGCATTAGGGCGCGACAATACCACAACACTGAGGAGGCCGCAAAGAACAATGGCACAGAGGATAGCACGGGCATACCGCACGACCTCAAGGGAAGCAGCATGTGCACTCGCGGGCACTCCACCGTGGGAGCTCGAGGCCAAGGTGCTGTCAGAGGTATATTACCGAACCGCTGCCGCTAGGCGCGATGGTAACCCTCCTGCCCCCCGCGAAATCGAGCACTGGCGAGACGAGGCCCGTGTTTTGATGTTAGATGAGTGGGCAGAATGGCTGGAGGAGCCCAGTGCTGGGCATCGAACAGTCGCCGCTCTACAACCTTGTTTACGACAGTGGGTAGAGAGGAGCAGTGGTTCTCTCACATATCGCATGGTGCAGGTGTTGACCGGGCATGGTTGCTTCGGGAAATACCTGCACCGTATTGGTCGGGAGAGGACACCTCAATGTCACCATTGTGGCGCCGATGTCGATACAGCGGAGCACACCTTGGAAGACTGCCCGGAATGGACACAACAAAGAGCTGCGCTATGCGCAAATATCGGACTGGATTTAACACTGCCGGCGGTGGTTAGAGCCATGGTCGGCAGTGACAACGGATGGGACGCGGTGAAAGTCTTTTGCGAGACTGTTATGTCGGCAAAGGAGGAAGCCGAGCGAGCCAGGGAGGTAGATCCCCTCGCTGACCCTGCTCGGCGGAGAAGGTTGGGCCGGAGGCGACGTGCTTTTGCGCGTCGTCTCTGACACCTAGTCAAATACTAGTCATAGCGTAAGGTCCATTATGAGTGCCGGCGGATAGACCTTTTACACCTACCCGCTGGCCTCCATTGTATATTATGTAAATATAGATAAGCACTTTGTACATTTGTATATATCATTTGTATATAGTTGTATATCTCCGAGTGGTCAGTTGCAGTACAACAAACTGTAACTATAAAAATCAAAGATGGCGTGGTCGAAGTTGGAGTCTGCACGCATAGCAGACGGTCTGCGCATAGGTGGAACATGTCGGGAAAGGCCTCGCTACACCGGCTCCCACCTGTGCTCAGCGAGACGGAGATGGTGGATATTTAGTGGGTAGGCCCCTCCCTTCTGGAGGGGAGAGCCCCACATAACCCGCCGCCTGACCACAGTGGCGGGTATGCAACTCAATGCATTTTTACCACCGGATAAAAAAAAAAAAAAAAAAAAAAAAAAGGAGATGTCACCCCTGCCTGAAAAAAAAATTTTGTGGGAACATGTCTCTTACCATCTAAATGCTCTCATTTGAAGTGTGACACGTGGCCCCATCTTGATGAAACCAAGTGCTCCGGACATAGCCTTGCGAATTTTGCAGCTTTGATATCAAAAAGCTTTTCAGCCTACCAGTATAGCGTTCTCAAAAATTAATCATCCTTTCAATGCAACAAACCAATTAAGCAGGGGTGAAATCTCACTGCCTTTAAGAAGCGCTAATCTCATTCCAGCAGACTTCTCTTTGTGGGGTTACCTTATGAGCAGAGTGTACTCTCATAATCCAAAAACTCTACAGCATTCATTCATCCTGAATCCATTTCGAGGTAACTCTAACGAAAGTTTTCCAAAATTTTCATGTATGTTAACCGAATGTTGTAAACGTCAAGGGAATCACATGTACGATAAAATTAATATAAAAATGTAAATTTTTAAAAAAATTGCACAAAATTTCCTTTAAATTGCAATCTTAAAGTTCTACAAAAATGTACAGTTTTCGTTTCCTTGAATTTTCAAAAATGAATTTTCTTCTGGGCCACCCTGTATTAGATTTGCCTCTATAAATTACTTTTATTACTTTATTCTTTGACGTAATATAATCTTGTACAAAATTGAAAAGGCCCATTTCCACGGGGAATTTCACTTGGTACTATTTCGGCAGCAGTCTGGCCTCTAGATATATTTAATTTTTAGCCTTCAATCAAGGAACCTCAAAGGAAGCATTCTTGCTTGTATGAGAATTTCTTATGTTAAACATATTTTTTTAGGAACTTAAACTACCTACCTACTTATTGGTTAAGTGATGAGTATTAAACACTAATTACTGATTCAACTACACATTGAAACTGTTCAACCAAGTACCTACTTAGTACCTATTTCTTTCTGTGTTTCAACGAAAAAATACTTTTATTGATGTAGTTGTATCTAGATATTAGCTTATCTTGGAGCGCCTCGTGAGTTCATAATACCTAGTCCAGCGCTCGATAGAGATCGAACTAGTGACGTTACATATCTGCAGTGTTATGCTGTTAACATTGGGCAATTATCGCCTCACAGTTGAAATCGATATCGGAAAGTCTATATTGAGCTTCATAGCAGATCGATGTTGGCTGTGATGAACGTTATCTTTAATCTTCCATCCATTCGATTCCTGTTAGTGTTCGTTATATCGAGTGCACCATTCTACTCGCTAAATCCTAAGCTCGAAAGCTTTAAAATCGAAATAAAAAACATACATTTTGCCGTGGAGCTAAACGTAATAACTTTGCGAAGAGTTATTTCAACGATATGCGTGTATTTTTTACGGGGCTATACGAGAAAACGTATTTTTTGGTATACACGGTTTTCCCGCTTTTGCAAAATAAATATTGTACAGGAAAAATTCAAGAGTGGCTTGCGTAACTCTTTTTATCTCCATTGCGTCACTGCTACAGTTTACCAAAAACACATCAAGAATATCTTGCTATAATTAGGAGCATTAATATGATTAGGATTACCTAGCTAATACATTAAACTTATCTCAAAATAAGTATGTACTTTTTATCACCACTGATTGTCTACCTACCTACTTATACACATGGTAAAAAAACATTAACTAAGTCATAGTAGCCAGGTCGCCCACTAGGTGGACCGACGATCTGGGGAAGGTCGCGGGAGGTGCCTGGATGCGAGCGGCGCAGGACCGGTCTTTGTGGAAATCCTTGGGGGAGGCCTTTGTCCAGCTGTGGACGTCTTTCGGTTGAAACGAACGAAGTTATAGTAGAGGTTTCAGAAAGTTAATAATATTTACATCAATGGAAGTCGAACGTCTGTGAATTCACGCGAGAAATATTCATTTCTTTTTACTGAAGTGCAATCGGTTTGCAAGAAATATTCGATTCACGAGCGAATGCGGATAATCGATAATCAATATACTTCCATAAAGTCGAACTGAGTGGTCATCGTCATTATACATATTTTATTTTATGTTTTTTATTTTTATTTTTAATATTTGTAAAAAAAAAGATTTTATTGTTTGTATTTATGTGGTAGGTAGGTATAATCTGTGTGTTTGTTTGTTTTTTTATTTTTTTTATTTTTACGGCGACCCCAGTGCCCCAAAGGTCCTTGCTGAAAATCAGTGTCGTGGCATCTTTGTCACGACTAATGCTGAGTCAGGGACCTTTTTGGCACAGGGCACTTAAAATCTATTTTATTTTTCTTTTTTGTTTTTTCTATGATGTTTTAATCTTGTATTGTGCCTATATCATGTATTGTGTATTGTGCCAAATAAACAATATTCTATTCTATTCTATTGTAGTCGAAATATATATTTAATGAATAGGTACGTGTTATGTTAATTGTGTTTTCTTGATCTTGCTACACGTGAGTCGAGGGATCGGAATGATTTGGCCCTTTTGAGTGGGCAGAGTCTGACGTATCCCAAATTCTTACCAAATATCCAATATTAATTTCCAAACAAATAAAATTGCCTAGTCCAAACTGGAAGCTTTGATACACCCACACAGAAACCTTTCCATAATTGTTTACCTTGCCTTATCAGCTGGCCGCTCTTACGCAATTTCTTATCGCACACGTAACTAACCTGTTGCCAGCTTAACCGAAAACAAGTCACCGTTAACGATTCAGTTAAAACAATTTCAGCGTTACAATCGATTATGTGGCTCGTTGTTTTGGTAATCGATTGGGTGCGTAGCGGCTTGTTAGGTTCAAAAGCTGTACATGTGTATATACTCGTACCTTGAACTAACTTGTTTTGCTCACAGTTTGGCTTAAAAATAATGCGAAGTTCACAATAATTTTAGCCAAAAAAATAATATTTTTGTTAGTACTTACTCGTAGATGTAACGTATAAAATAAAAAAAAAAAAAAACACTATCTTCTTTACGTCGTAGGTATGCATTAGGTACTAAAGTGCTATCGTGTTCTATCTAAAATCCCTATAAAGATTATCTCAACCACAAGCTTTCTAAGAGGCTCTACATTAAAAAAGAAATTATGACTGGCATCCCTTTGCTGTTTATCTACCCACGCATAGTACCTCTTTATCCGGGAGATTTCGCTCCTGGCAACAAACAACGCGCCGTTTAAAAATAAAATTTCCAAAATGTCACCAAATAAACGGTGAATATTTTACCGCGTCTCCCTCAAAGGAATTGTTTCTCAGTCGGAATGAGTCTAGAAATTAATACTCCCAGTCATTTGTTTTAATTAACTCATGAATATGTACGAGTGCGCAGAGGACATGTAGGTAAAGTGAGTTAGTTTGCGCCTCCGGCATAATTTTAGTTGTTCTATTTATGAGGATATTAATGACAATGGGATACTCAGCGCGTTTCACATAATCGCTGGCAATTGTCGGCTTTCATTTGAGATGATTTTAATGATACATAAATGTTTATGAAATTATGTTAACTACGCAGCAAATTACAGGTTTGCTAATTTCAGACGGCTAACAAAATACCGACCTACAATCTTATGCAAAGCATCTCTGTAAATATTTTCAAGTTCATTGCTAATTTAAAACGCATTTTCATTGCGATAATGTAATTTTTGGAAGAGGAAGGATAGCTGTACCTAAAATACCTAAGCCTGTGATAATGACAACTTATGTATCTAACTAGTTTGCTTTGTCCTTTGAAACTCCCTTTTCGCGTCCTTTGTTGCTGTAAATAAAACGAACCTACGTCAACTAAGTATTTCATCCTAAGTCACTGCCCAAACCCAGTTTGAATGTTAATGTGACTGTTGTATTACAGACAGTTGCCTAATCTCGTCTTCGACCAACTTATTTGTGTTCATGTAATTTAATCTTTGAATGTGGAGCAGTGCGTAGTGTTTAGCTTGATTAATATTCTTAGTAACTACTGTTGTTAAGCGATCGTATTTGTTTTGTTCAAGAATTTTATCAGAATATCTACTTTATCACAACTGGACAGAGTTTATATTACTTCTTTAAGGACACAGAGGCTAGTTTGGCCGTAGTTTGTGTTCGAACCAATGATTTCGGAATCTAGTTTGTTGGTTCGGGACTTAGGATTGGTCTGAGTTGGCCCAACTTTGCCTGTGCTGCGTAAGCGTGTATGTTTCTGGGGTAAACGAACGAATTTCGAGGCCTTTCGTCACATTAAAAATGCCTGGGAAATTAATTATTCTATGTAAGTACAGTCGCGGAATGAAAAGGTTCGTCACCTTAGTGTCGGTTTTCGCTTGCACTAGGTACTGCCCCCCTAGACAAAACGCACTTTTTGATCGAATCGAAAATCGAATCCGTCAAAACTCCATACAAAAAAGGGGCTTTTCGACCACTTTTCGACTGCTTTGCGATTATAATTTGCACTTTGTCTAGACCCACTGTAAGAGTCAAACATGCCAACATAACAGTGCAAGAAACAGTGCTGGTAACATTTAAATAAATATGACGTTTGCTAACGAATAAGGTTTTGCTTGTTTATTTTTCTATCCCATCAGTGCAATGCAATGATGACATTGACAATAGTTTTTTTATTTAATAGAAATAATAATGGCAGGTTGAACCAACAAGACGGTTTTAGTTTATCAATCATAATAATCTTCTTGACAAGATAAATCGTCAAACAACTTTAATCTGAATAATTTTGAACTTTACTGAGGAACAGTTAAAGATTATTTTCTCTAACTCGAGATTATTCTGTAACATAGTTTCAAAAGGTAATATTATGTGCTCGCGATTCGTTGAAGGAATCAATTTGAAAACTGACGAACCTTTTTATTCCGTGACTGTACATCACTTAATTTAAGTCTGTGCTTCTTACATTAGATATTACATATTATGATGAATCAGAGGCTGCTTCGTCCATGTGGTTTTCAGTCTGCCACAGAGTCTTTATAGAAACTTGATTTTTTGGAATTTTATGGAATTTTTGTAACAAAAATGTTACGAAAAAATATCTCGCTATTCGTTATGTTCATGTTAATTTTTAATCTCAAAAGTAGCTTTAGGCCGAATAACTTAATTTCTTAAGGTCTGCCGACCTCTAATTAAGTTCGCTTTTAAAAGCAATTTCAGTTACCCGGTTAGGAATTATGAAAGTGGTCCAATCTTTAAGATGAAATTGTTTAAAGTATAAATAGGTGGGTTCAAATATTTAAAAATAAGTTAAAATCCTTTATGTGCAAGTTAGGTGTTTATTTTTTTTTATTTAGGGATAGCACATAGCACAATATTAGTTTAGATTACAATATTTATTTTTGTAAGATTTTGTAGGCCAAATATGAGTAACAGTAGAATTCATTCTATGTAATTAAGTCTATCACTAAGCACAATTATATGCCTGATAATATTATCACCTAGTTTCAAAAATTTAAGTCTGAAAATCTAGGCTTAGTCAATTTAGTAATTAGTTCTAACGAAATGAAAAGTTGAACGCTAAACAAATTAAATTGATTATGGTGTTTACGTTGAGAGTTAAGTCGTGTTGTTAATGAACATGTAAATATTAGACAATTACTAAGGTCAATATTTGTAGTAAACATTACTAACGAATCCAAGCACCTTACATATTCACGGCAAAGTAATCACAGAACAAATTGAACAGCCAGTACATGAATAAGATAAAATACAAACACTTATTTTCTCTTCAAATATCCACATAATTCTACGTACGTAACACTGACGTCATAAAACATAGGCAGCCATTTTTCCATCTCTCTTCAGACCATGGCCGACTTTGAAAATCTACCAGCAAAGGTGGTGTAGTCCCGTGGGATAGCTAACAATCTCCAGCAAGGAATTTGAAGACATAATTTGAAGTCCAGTTTGCATTGTTAATGGTTATTAATTGTTATTATTAGTGGTTATTGTACTAGCTTTATTCTCTACTAGCTTTTCAAAAAGGGTTTCAGTAAAAGTAGCACAAACATTTTTAGAGTTGTCTCCAAAAAATAACCCAGATAGGACTGTATTGTGTGTAAAAAAATGTATTAATCCTTGTTGTTTCTGAGGCAAAGTGAACTTTTTACAACCTGAAGTTACTGCCTTAACTGCACTATTAAAACCTTACTATCTTTATCTTGCACAGTTTGAGTTGTCCGTTATATTCGAGCTGTAATCTAAGTGACGCTTTGTTCTACTAATGGTCCTTCTTAATTGGGGGACAAGTTGTCCTAATTTGTACACCACTTACAGTAAACGTTAAAGCTAGAGTGAACTACATTATGTACACGAAAATAATGTGATAGGGCCGTCTGGTGGCCGATTTTGGTACGTATTTACAGAAGGTTATGTAATCAACCATTTATTTACCCTTGGAAGACGTAGTGTCGGCAGGCGCCCCACTAAGTGGACCGACGATCTGGTGAAGTGCCTGGATGCGGGCAGCGCACGACCGGTCGTTGTAAAAATCCTAGGGGGAGTTCTTTGCCCAGCAGTGGACGAACAAATACCCCTGAAAACACTTTCACACTGTTTTTGCCTGAAAAAGGTGACTGAGTTCCCTGCGCCGCTGCTTATTCTCAGCACTGGTTCGTTTATTATCCTGAAGCAATGGTAGAGTCAAAGTTATTATGGGAGGGAACGTTCGAAAGCGCTTTTTAAAAGCTTATTTACAGGAAACAAATTACTTTTATGATTTTTCTAATCTCAGCTTTTTGATCAAGATATCAGTCTCAATCTTTTGTGTTTCAATGACCTTACCTTTAATCCTTTCGTCATATTTACGAGTATGCCACCCATAAGTTATACGATGTTAAGTATAGTAAAATTGGTACCTATACTATACTTACATAGGCAAAGTAACGTATAGAAGAAACTGGGGCATAATTACGCCTACGCAATATCGGGGAATAAGGTCGGGTCTATTTCTGCTCCTACCCGCATGATGAGCTCTGAACACAATTTCCGACTGACTCCATTGACGTAGGGCGGTTTGATATTTAAGAAAATCTGGTTTCTATTATTATTATTTTATTCATTCCTGAGTATGCAAAAATACGAGTAACATTGTCAGTAATAGAACCTCCTTCTTTTTTGAAGTCGGTTAATGAGGGTAGTTAAAGATTACATGATCGTTTGTTCGTTCGTTCGTTTCAGCCAAATGACGTCCACTGCTGGACAAAGGCCTCCTCCAAGGTTTTCCACAATGCACGGTCCTGGGCTGCCCGCATCCAGGCTCTTCCCGAAACCTTTACCAAATCGTCGGTCCACCTAATCCTAGTAGGAGGCCTGCCCACGCTACGTCTTCCAGTCCGTGGTTGCCACTCGATAACTTTTCTGCCCCAACGGCCATCGTCTCTACGAGCTATGTGCCCCGCCCACTGCCACTTGATTTTAGCAATTCTGCGAACTATGTCGGTCAATTTGATTCTCCTGCGGATCTCCTCATTTCTGATTCGATCACGCAGGGAAACTCCAAGCATAGACCGCTCCATCGCCCTTTGGGTGACCTTGAGCCTCATGACTCAAATATTAATCTCTAATTAACGAAATTATCTTAGCTAGCCTCTAATTGTTCCTCACAAATGAATTACGTGTATAAACCAAGACAACGTAAATCGATTGGAAACTATTAGTATTAAGGGCAAACCCTTACCCATAGTAGGTATACATACATTTGGCGAAGATAACACTAACGGTGCCAATATCAAGGGGACTACAGACCCGTATAATCCCTTCTAAATTTATTAGCAAATACGCTGTACTAATAACAATTTGGGAAATGAAGATGATTCGACCGAACACGTTTGATACTCGAATAAATAGAGCGAATTCAAGATATGTATTGGAAATATACCACAATAATTACTACTAGTAGATATTTTATGTTAGGTCTCTAACATGAGCACACCTAGATAAATAGAAGTACAACTCAAAATAATATCTTTTTACAGAAACAGCAAGTTTACTTAATTTTTGACACAGATTCCGATAATGGAAATAACTCTATTTTGGATTATTTTGAGTTGCGCTAACCTTTATCTAGAAGTACGAATGTGTCTCTTTTTTTAACCGACTTCATTAATTTTGTTTTACAGAATGATAAAAACAAAATAGGATCGCGGCAAAAACAAAAAAGTACTTATTATGGCAGGACACTGACGACTTTTTGTCGAAAATTAATCGATATCCAGTCTGTTTTGAATATGGCACAAAAATAATTTATGGTCACTATTACATAAATACCACTAAGTAACCTTATCAATTCCTTTTAGTAATAAATACACAAACGATGCTTGCTTAAGTGAAACAGCAAATCGAACGCACAGCGTTGAATAGAGATCTGTGATTGGTTCGTGTGTCACCCTGTGCGTCCACGCGCACTGTGAGACCTCATAGTAATGTTTGCGAATACGGGCGTAAAAAATCAACATAGAATCGTGGCTCTGACATCAATTACAAACGAGAATGCAATGAAAATCATAAATATGGAATCAAGCGTTTCAGCTAAACCATCCCATCTTCAATCTAACTTTGAAGTCAGCCATTGTTCTATGAAGCCGAGTTAGGGACTAAGATAATCATTTGGATCCTTTGCATCGCGAGTGAACTCCAACCTGAGATAAATTAAACCTCACCTTGTTCTTTAATTAGAGAGACAGATCTTGTGCTCGTAGTGATACACCGATCTTGCTTTTGGGCGTTTTTCGGTTGTTTTCGTCCATAGACTGCACGGGAGGCAGGAATATTTGAGTCTCTGTCTAAAGAAAGGAATATACTACTGAAATGGCATACGTGCATACGTCTCATTTAACAAATAAGATGTGTGTAACTATTAAAAATGAAACAAAATAGAAGTTTCCTCATGATTAAAGTTGAGAAAAAGCTCACAAACTCAGTTCTTAAGCTTCAGGCTAAATCTAGCCGATGAGCCTCGGTGAAATATATTGTGAACAAAGTCAGATTCAATGTTGTTAAATAATATTTGCTAACTTTAAAGTTATTTATGTAAAGTTATCATTATTTTTATTTAAAATTAAGAAAATACAGTCTTACAGTTTGCTTGAAAAAATAATACAAGATTGCACTCACTTTGAGTTACGTAAGTTCAAAAGAACCTACAGGCTTGTCAACAGGGCCTGATAAATGGAATTTACTAACGAGTTATTGGAAAAGGGATCGGTTTATAAATATTGGCAGTAGAGTTTGTTAACCAGCCACCGCGAGGATCCGACTAAAGTTTGTCTAGCAAAACCTGAATTAACAAAAGTTAGACAAATTCTCACAGTAACTTGACCCTAAGACTTGACAGATTTTACACTTTAGATGTTGCAACTAGTCAAATGGAGATTTAATATCTTTGAAGTTTTAATTGAGCCATTTACTTTTAGAAAATTTTCCTTCATTAAACGTTTTTTTTATCATTGTAATCAAAATCAAAGATACTTTTTTTGTTTAAACTTCTTCTCAGCACCAGCCCATATTTTGTGCCGAAGTGATGGGGTGGGGCAGCTATAATTTTAGATTTTTAATCGTTCTTTTCTTCCACTACCTAGAGAACTTTCAAGTTTCACTAGATCGTCGATCCATTGACTGAGTAGGTACGAGGTTTGTCTACACTATTTATTTATCTATCATTCCAAGAAAAGCTGAAAGTGTCTACGCCACTTGCGAGCTTTTCTTACCTGTAAATCTAATTAAAATACATACTTTAAACTTGTTGTTAACAACAAGCGTCTATTCTTATACGGGGCGTCTTACATAAGAAACTATTAAAATTGGGTAATTTCAGGCAGCGGCAATCCTTCAACAAGATTGCAGGCATTACTTTGAAAGAGTCTGACGTCACTGACATTTAGAACCGAAACGTGGGTGAAACGTGCGCGTCGGCGACTTGCGTCAGAGTTCCAAACTCTTCTCCTATAGAAACATGAGAAACCACAAATTAACGACGTATTGCTAATTTAGAAACAAAAGAGTTTATTTTAGGTTAATAATTATTTTTATAATAAGAGTTGGACTTTGAAAAGGGTGACGACATTGAGATTTGTGGCTTGAGCGTGCTAAACTTCTAATGAAGTATGAACTTTTCATATATTAGATTCATCTTTGAGCAGAAGATGAGCACGCTCGAGCTGAAAATCTCAATTCAGAAACAGGATCACATAGTCCTTCTTTTGATAGCAGGTGGAGAATGTGAACGAAAAATTGAAAATGAAAGCTCCTTGGCCGCTTGACACTGGCCAGCAAGAATCGTCATTCTTTTTTATTGCCGAATATCGTTTCTTTTTTGTTTCTTCTTCTCGCTTTTCATTTGTCATTTTCCTTAATTTCGTGTTACATCTCGCTAAGTGCTCAAATCAAAACTTTCTTACGATACAATCGAGTTGCGATCAATTAATCTTGAGTGCGATTGTTCGTTATCAAGTCCACAAGGCCACTGCAGCGCCGACACGACAATGATGGATGGGCCGCTTGATGAATTGCTGGCGGGGATACTGGCGACGCGGTATTGAAACGATATTAGGAAGATGGAAAGATGAGAATGGAAAACTTTATACCTGATTAATCAGATCTTGTAAAATTTTAATAACTGGACATTTTTACACTACGCTTCTATTCCCAAACTAAGCAAAGCTTGTACTTGGGCACTAGACAACGGACATAAACATACTTAAATGCTTTTTTTTTTGTAAATACATCATAATATTATTATACATAGTAAAACCCAGACCCGTCACAGAAATTAAAATTCATCATTTCGGGAATCGAACCCGGGACCTCTCGGCATAGTAGTCCGTTCTGAACCACTACACCAAACGGCCGACAATTATTAAATGTGTGTTAGAATAGTTTTTTTGTTGTTCTTATGTTCGTTTCCTAAAATCTTTGTTTCAATTTAAATTAAATATCCAATCAACTGAAAATTTAATGGCGAATTGCAAAAGAACTTATAAAAATAATTTAACAGTAGAATTGTCGCAAGCTTTGACCTACTTCCAATCATTGATCGTTGCTCTGCATAGAACACCTAAGCCAATAGTAAAACCCAAGAAAATTGATTAAAGATGAACTCTATTTTTTATCTCTTATCGATCATGTCGAGATTATGACGAGATTGATGCGATATAATTTGGTCTCCTTTCACTTTTACTTGTGCAGTACAATATTAATCGAAATCAAGTAATCTCAAATTCAAGGGGGTCAGTTAGCAACGTCAAAAACGGCCTATTTAGAATAATAGTAGCTAAATGCTTTTAGTCAGTTGTAGCAGAATTAGCAAACTGAAGTGGCAGTAGGCGGGGCACATAGCCGTTGGGGCAGTTCTTGAGTGGCGACTACGGGCCAGAAGAAGTAGTGTGGGTAAGCCTCCTACTAGGTGGACCGGTGATCTGGTGAAGGAAACACCTGGATGCGGCAGCACAGGACCGGTCGCTGTGGAAATCCTTGAAGGAGGCTTTTATCCAGCAGTGGACGTCATTTGGCTGAAACGAACGAAAGTTGTAGCAGTATAGATATATTTAGCTGCGGTTAGAACAAGATTTGCAAAAAATATCTCTAAACCGAACATTATTCTGTTGCCAGCCTTCAGATAAACCGATTGGAGCGCGCTGTCTTTCATAATGTATAGCGGATTAGAACCCAACCGCTGTGCTCCGGAGATTATCCTGGCGTTTTTGTTTCGAGGAATCGTAGTTTAGTTAAATATTTATGGATAAGCCTCTAAAAGAAATTGTATTGTCAGAATTCTTGGGGATATTGAAATAAAGTGAATTGCGACTTCAGTAGCAAGATACACCAAAGGTTGGAATTATCTGGGACGTGTAACAGTCCTTTTTAAACGGCTGGTTGTGAGCACAGAAGGCTGACTTTAATGTGAATAGCCTGATAAGGAACTCCTTCTGCTATGGCTAAAGCTATGGCCATGTTGAGACATCCCCTAGTTCTTTTTTCTACTCCATACGATGCCTTCTACTGGGTTTCGTTAGCTTTTTTCAACATTTCCTTTTGTTCTACTTGAATACCCAAAACAAACAAATGCAAAAACAAACTTATCCCAATCCAACCTTATTTACGTTACCACACTGTGTCGTTCATAATTGAAAACGCTCCACTTTCTCTCAGGAATATGAAATCACACCGGCTCCCCGGAGAATCCGTCTCATTTCCCTGGAGGATATTAAAGAAAATTATTTTCGATTCGCGCACTCACCTTACAACCGTCGGGCTCCGACAATCTACATAAATTACAAAACTCTTCACCTCCTAAACTGTTATTCAGATAGCGAAAAGTTGGCGTTATTAAATTTCGAAAGTAATACGTCCCTCTGAATCGGGCTATTTAGTGGAAAGCATCAGAACTGGGAACACCGAATTTACTTTCGGGAAGTTTTGGATTTGCTTAATGACTACAAAGGTAAATCATGTAAATGCGCAAATTACCTAGTGCCGTTTGAAAAGCGTAGAGCCGTAGATGTTTGTAGATATTCATGGCCAAGTTTCATAATTTTCCTTACTTTAAGATTTGTTGACAGTATTAATGAGTAGTAAGTATGGAAACAATAATTTAAGTTCTACAGCATATCACACCGAACACATTAACATATTTATAAGAACTTTGGGAAAATTCGCATGAAAATTGAACTTTTAGTACCACAAAACACCTCGTGGCAATTCACTTGAAATTTTAATTTTGGCTACCTGATAAACGTATAAGTAGTAGAGTAAATCAGTAGCGCAACCAAGGATTGAAGGTCAACAATTCCGCACTTTCATAAAATTAATACTGTTTTTTCTGAATCCAAAATCAATTTGAAATCCTCATCGGGATGTAACTGGATATCCAGATACGTTACCCGGTTCATTATTTTCGTCGCGCTCCACATGACGTAGCCAATATCAGTCAGTCAGATTCTCAGTCAGACAGATTTCATTCCAAGTGGTGTCAGTAAAATTCTTTCACAAACGCGTTACATGCGAATATTTGCGATAGCTTTGCAGTGTTCGAATATAAACCTTACTGGTAAGACGTAAGGTCTGGAATTGGAATCTATTTATTTTGTGAAACAGAAAACAGGTAATTTATATTCTGATGTTACAAATTAAGTTTTTGTATTACTTTGGTGTTTCTTACGCAAAAATAACTGTCACTTACTATCAATCTTGTGTAGAAATAGGTCGAGTTCGTAGAACTGAACTTTCCCTTGACTTGACACGGTGAAATAAAGTTATTGTTTTTATTAGCTAAAATAATATTTTTGCTTCTTAGAGTTTTTTTGTCATAAGTCCTTCAAAATTATTTAAAAAAAAGGTTTTTTAATTATAAAAAAAATTCACAGTTAAAACTACTCATAAGTAGGTATTACTAATTTCCATTATAAAGAAAAGTAACAGACAACAGTGCTGTTGGAACAATAAACCTTGATTGCGACGATGATCGACCGAGCGTGTATAGGTACGTACGCGTGTACTCACAGGCCCGTGGCAGCCCCGACTTAAGTATTTGCAACTCCGAGTTGTCGCGCGCTGTAGTTAGGCGATTATCACACTGCACCGCACTCCGCCGCGGTCCGCGTGATTACATAATAATATAACGAATCCCACGCGCAGACGCGTTGTCAGTGTGTTGTGCCGCGCGTGTTTTCTATGCAAACTGAGGTACTTGCATATAATGATGAAATCTGTCGTCCCGCGTACCGCGGCGGAGCGCGGTGCAGTGTGATAATCGCCTTACTTATCGCGGCAGGCATAGGCGAGTGACGAAGGCCTGTTGTAGTTTATATTACAGTACAGTACGACAGGTTCAAGGCCCGAGGCGGATTTGGCAATATAAACACGGGCAAATTAAAAAATCATAGCTCCGTATTTCGTCTGAGGGTGGGAAACAACCTGCTGTCTGCCAACGGGAGCAAGAGCTGCGAAATGTTGGAGAATGTATAAAATACCTTTAGCACAATTTTATCCATTCATCCATTTTAAATTTCATTATTTACTGTTGCTTGTCTATTATAAGTTTTGACATTTAGTAACTAGCACACGTTTATAGGTCTCACAGAGTTTATGGTAGGTAATAAAAATTCATTTAAGATACATAATATGAATAAAGATATTTTCAGTCTTGAATTGCTTTGAAACAAAGCATATTTTAGTTCATACATGAATGTAGTTTAGTACTTTCTCTATACATGAGCTTGAGAAAGTGCTTTCTCTATTTCAGTCAATTTTGAACACTGTTGTCTTATTTTCAAAATAGCTAATAAATAGGTCTGTTTGCATGGACTTTTAACGTAAGTAGTTTTGCCACATCCAAACCCTAATCTTCCTATAGGTTGGGCGAAATTAATATTTTAAGAGCGTACCTTGATTCCGCACAGGCGCCTACGAAAATAAAGAAAGCACCAAATATTAAATAAACATCGGGAGGTGGATTTGGATATTTTGCATAGTTACAATGAAAATGTTTAGTCCGGGATCATCTTTCAAAGACTTTTCTTCGGAAATAAATGGCGCAAATAGTCACATGGAAGGAGCCGTTTTATCTTCTAAGAAACGAGTAACTAAATAAGTTAAACACTCTATGGCAGGGATGGCGAACCTTTAAGTTAGAACGTGCCACTATTTAAAAAAAAATTGAAGTAGTCATAGACAGTAGACACGTGCCATTAAATTAACACCTAATGCTATCAAGTGGCACCACTGGTGAGTGACACGACCTTACTCTACAGTGGCACTAACTGATGACGGCAAATACGATAGCTCATAATCAAAACACATTATTTACTATTGAATTACTGAATTTGTGATTGGTGGCGTGCCCAAAATATTATGTCGCGTGCCATCATTGGCACGCGTGCCATTGGTTCGCCAACCCTGCTCTAATAGTTGGTCTGAAAATATAAATTTATTAGAGTCAATAAGTTGTTCATTATTTATTAAGGTTGCAAGTTCTTTAGGAAAGTGGTCCATGAAATATTAGAGGTGGAAAACCGTAATATTCCAGTGTTGTTTAATAACTTGTAAGTAAGACTAGAATATCATTATTTTATTTTATATTAGTTAAGAAAAGTGAAGATTAAAACACCAATTTAATTACAAGAGAACTAAAATTCCCATATACGTCCATATCGCCACTTTCTTGAAACAAGGATTATGATTACTTTGAAAGTTAAGGCAGTTTCGTCGAATTAATTTTCGGTTCACCCAGGCCGTCATTAAAACTTAAGCCCATTTATTATTTAGTTCTCAGACTCTAGTTTTTCTTAAATTAAAGTATAAAAAAAGACTATCAGAGGGTCTAGAGCTTAATAAGTCAGTGCCTGAGCGGCACGGGACGGGTGTTTTTGAGATGTCAAACGTCAGCGAGACTTCAGATTTCTTTCAGATTTGTATGCTCTGTCATGCCATAATAATGTCAATGTCACCATTCCCTTCTGACTAAAGGCCTATTCAAACCTGCCCCCCTAGACAAAACGCACTTTTTGATCGAATCGAAAATCGAATCCGTCAAAACTCCATACAAAAAAGGGGCTTTTCGACCACTTTTCGACTGGTTTGCGATTATAATTTGCACTTTGTCTAGACCCGCTGAGCGATATTCGCTGCCGCTGTGGGTAGCGGTAAATACCGCGCGGGTTTCGCTCAGGTATTTAGTATCAAGTATCGCGGCTAGAGCGACCTGAGCGATATTCGCTGCCGCTGTGGGTAGAGGTACATAGGTAGACGGTAGCGAATACCGCTTAGGTCTGAACAGTATTATTACCGCATACCCACTGGGTTTTCTCTGCCGCAGACGGTAGCGAATACCGCTTAGGTCTGAATAGGCCTTGACTGCTACCTGAGGCACTGACTGGTGCTAGACCTATTAGTTTGTTTCAGTATCGTGCATTACTTCACACTGTAATTTTAACCGCCTCTGTGGTCTAGTGGTAAGACCTCCTGCTTCAGACACAGAGGTCCCGGGTTCGATACCCAGTGGGAGCAGATTTTTCTGTTCGGTTTGGTTGGTAGTAGGGCTTGATCTAAGTCCGCCTGGCTAGCTACCACCATCTTACCTAAGTCTGCCGCCATAACAACAATGTTAACAGCATTGTGGTGTTCCGGCAGTTAAGAGGTAAGGTAGCCAGTTCCTCCGTGGTTGAGGATTCCGGGTGAAGCTCGCTTCCACCTTCGGCCTGATCATCACTTACCATCAGGTGAGATACAGGCCATGAGCTTCCGGTCTGTGGTTAAAAAAATCATTTAAATGTTATGAAAAACAAATGATTTAGCCCCTGGATAATCTCCAAAGACTATAATCTTCAAAGTCTACGTTTCACCGTAGAAATATTGAAAACACCAGGCAAAAAGGAAGGCTTTAGGAAGGTTAAGAATAGATACTATTTGGTCGAATCCTTTCTTGGAAGCTGAACGTCCTTGACAAAATATTTGTCAACGCTCAAATTGTTGGAGCTCACGCGATTCAGGTTCAACACCCGGTTTCATTCGTGTTCTCTACTCGTAAGACTTCTGAAGTCAATTCGGTTATGTTATTTGGTTCCTTACGGAAACTTATTTTACTCGTCTATACTTGATAAAGTATAGGAGATGTAATACATATTTTCACCTTTCTGATTCCCTTTGACCTTCCTGCTAAGCTAACATGCTTGGATTGAGGTCGCCACTATAGTCAAGCAATCGACTGGGTAGAACATGCGACTTTTCTTCTTTCTTTTTCATTCTTTTCTTTTTCGGTCAGTCCGATGCCGGATCCATTATGCTATTTGAGCTTATTTAGCAATACGTGAATCACTAAAAAAAAAGGCCGGAGGATAAATTTAGACATGTACGAGTGTCTTTATCCACAAAAATGCTCATTAAAATACTCCTATGTGAATTTTTATATCAACTTTTCAACTAATTAAGAACTTTTAACAAAACATTCAAACAACAATTAATTTCTATGGACTCATTGGGACGTCTAACTTACGGATCCCTCGTTCGTTTACAAGGCAGACATATTATCCTCCATTGTCAGAGCAAAAGCCTATGACCTTATTCGTCCAAACAGGAAAATTGTTTGCGATGAATGAGATTATTCTTAGCGGAAAATATTTATTAACCTTCCTCTTTTGTGGCTAAGCTGCCATGCCACAATGGGGATTATTGGTGGGGATTGCTATAGACAACTTAAAGAAACAGATGCAGCATTTTATGTTCTTTTGAAATTGATCTTTATGGCCCTAATCTTATGGAATACGTGAAGTTAGCTTCGACATACAAATCTGACAATTCAGACTATATATAGTCCTAGTCCAACTGTAAGTACCTATAGTGGGATAAGGTGCACAGCCGACCTAATAAAGGTTGCAGGAACAGGCTGGATGCAGGCCGCTACCGACCGGCCAATCTGGAAATCTTTGGGAGGACACCTGTGGCTGAAATTATAATGATGATTACAGTTGAATTTAACTATTTTCAATTAAAAATTACCTAAACATTACGTGTGGGTTGAAACTTATTGGTCTTACTCAAAAGACGCACATTTTCTTACCATTAGCAGCCTCTATAGGGCTAATGTATCTGTGGGTTTACTTTTCATAAAAGCATTTGGGATAACCTATTTTTAGACACGAATACATTTCGCGTGGGTGTCGTCAAAGGCGTGGTTACACGAGATAGAAAACAAGCAATAGGCTTCATATCAAATCCAATTCAAACGATTACCAATGACGTCACTTGATAAAGATGGATTGGCAGCTGAATGTGACTTACGGTTGGTATTTTTATAGTATTAGATCAATATGTCAGTCATTTTAACCTTTAAGTTTGCGTAGGTTTTCGTTTATTACTACAAAGAAATTATTATTTTCGGACAGCTGTGAATAGTAACGTCAAAATGTAATAACAAGATTTGGGAATATAAATCTATAAATAGACATTATATTTCAGGATTTACACTTAGACCTATACGTTTACAACTAAACGCTAAAGGAAGATCAATCAATGCTCATCGCTCAAAATGAGCTGAGGATGAGAAAACCAACACTGAAGTAAAACGATTTAATAGATACGTTTATTATAACTGTGCTTTTATCTCCTTCATGTCGACGAGACCAATAACATCTGTATACTGTGGCATAAGTAATAAAAACAGTCCAAACATGGTTCCCCAGTACTCGCTCCATAAACCTGCTTATTTAGACACTGCGACCGAAACGTAGTTGGGCGGCCTACTTCCGCGAGCGGTACTGGGCGGCCATAACCGTCAATAGTCAATTTATGGTGTCACTGTTGTGAAAAGCTATGGCTTTTGTTATGTCACATATACACCGCTGATGTATGCGTGAGCTTACATTAGATATGGACAGATTAGATAGGTTTTGGTGAAATATGCGTTCATATTGGTTTTATTTAACGATTTTTTTGTTGGATTGCCAGTGTCATGTTCTGATACGAGTCCGGACTACAAGCGATATATTGCATTCAGCTGGAAAGACCATAAATGATTTTAAAGTTAATAAACAACAGTCCGTTCAATAGGAACCGAGAAGTGGGTCAAAAACTTGCAAGATTTCATTACAGACAGAGATAGGTGAAACCAAATTAAAACTTATAAAATGAAGACATTCAATAGGTACTAATTTAATAACGGACGCACAGGGTGACACATGAACCAATCACAGAGCTCTATTCAACGCTGTGCGTTAGATTTGCTGCTTCAACTTAAAGCAGCATCGTTTGTGAATACAGGAATAATTGCAAAATATACCTACCTACCTAAATAATAAGTACATAAATCAACTGACAAAGTTTAACGCACTATAGTGGATGCTCTTGCTATCCATATTCGATTTAATTAATGGAAACTTAGCCTCTAATTAATGCTGAAGCAAATTAAAGAGTGCTACATGTCGCCGGAGCGTCTTTCCGTTCTATACATGGCCAGAACGCACCCATAGCAAACTGCTCGTGTATATTTTGGAGTGTCTCTTTGTAAGTCGGTCACTACAAACTATACACGAATTTTGCGTACTGATCGTGTATAGTTTGTATCGTGGATGGATTCCGTCTTCGCTCCAAACTATACTACACCACTTACAGTTGACTAGAGTGTGTTTAGTTTATTTGATTTAATAAAATATGGAATTATATTTAAAATTATTACATTTATTAGATATTATGCTCGTGTTTTGTCCTCGAGATTAGAAATAAGAACTACCTATGTAGATCACGTACGGTGATGCCATTTTTAAATTCATTAATTATTACATAAAATATTATTATTTTACTGAATCTACATATTATTATAATAAATCTAGATTTATAACACTAATGTAAGTGGTTTCTGAAATTAAATTGATTAGGTAGATTTCAAATTAAATACCAATTATTTATTAGTGAGAGTGAATGAAGAAAGTTAAACGTGCATTATTAACTAAAATTGTCGACCGTTCGGTGTAGTGGTTCGAAACTGATATCTGTTCCGGAGGTAGTGGGTTCGATTCCCGCACAGTACAAACATTAATTTGTGTGCATGAACATATTTTGATATTTGTTTGTATTGGACTGGGTGTCTTCTATGTATAATAAGTATGTATTTACAAAAAAAGTATTTAAGTATGTTTATATCCGTTATCTAGTACCCATAGTACAAGCTTTGCTTAGTTTGGGACTAGAAGCGCAGTGTAAAATGTCCAGGGATATTTATTTTTATTTATTTAATTGTAATTTTATCTCAAGAACAAAAATCATTTTGACATACATAATTCTTAATTTAAGAGTTATTCAGCCCCAAAACAAATATCTTTTCTATGGCAGAATATGAAACACCAAAAAGCTCTTTATCAAAACAATGGCACGTGTCGAAATTGATTTAATGTTTAAAGTAGACACGCAGTTATGAATTAATATGTAATAGAAAGAGAGGTAAATAAGTCAAAATGACGAGCATGCAACTAAGTACTCGCGTATACATTGTAATCGCGAACTTATTACAATACATACATGATTAGTCCGTATGCGTACTGACGATGTATATTTTGGAGTAAGATAATTGACCTAAGTCACTACAAAGTATACGCGAGCAGTACGCAGCGTATGCGTACTGGTCGTGTATAGTTTGGAGGAGCTTAGTAAAAAAAGTCACATCCAAACTATACTCGATTAGTTTCACACCCTTGCGTTCTGGCTATGTATAGAATGGAAAGACGCGTCGCCGGACTTCAATTATGCTCCATTATCTGGCCTTAAGGTCTTAATGAACGTGTTGTTTGCTGATCAAAAGACTGCTTTATTGATGATTTCAATGTTTAATCAGTGCTATTTTTTACCATATTACTGTGAAGATTAAAAAAAGGATTTTTGATAGTAACGGACTTGCTATTATAACCCAAGGGGTGTAGATGCAATCTATGGATAGAGCCTGCCCAAAAGTAGCTATTCACTCATGTCTTGAAGGAACTACACTTTACTTTTTAAAGAAAGGCTGAGAACTACAATTTGTACTTATTTATTACTATTCGGAATAAAAAGAAGTAAAATACTTAAAATTTTCTTAAAACACTAGTACAGCGTTGTCAATATTAGCACAGATATTAGGTCGATGTTACTTAAATGAAAAGAGACAAAATAGTATTTACTCGAACTTTAGTAAACTTTAGTAAAACGACGTAAAGAACTTGTTATAACTTTGATGAATTCGTTAGCATTGAAAATTACTTTTAGAACTTTTACTCTTTCAGAGCCCAAATAACTTAAAAAGTATAAAACTGGATCACTTATTACACCTAGTTGTATTTTAAGCCAAATCCATCTAGGTACTTAGTTACCATCATAGCTACCATTAAAGGCACAACCTCATTGTACTCAGCCATACACTTCTGACCTTATCAGGTTACATCAGGTAATCAATGAAATTAGACCTAACAACACACCGTGTAGCCAAAACAGCCAGGCTATTTCATATGTGACTGTAAGTTTTATTGGAAGGTGAAAGTCTTTCACCATCATTATTTTGATGCAAAGATGCTAGATCCGATAGTCTATTGAGGAACACATTGGGACCTATTTGAAAAAATATGATTCAATAGAGATAGAGTTATTGTCAAAAACACAGTTACTTACTTGTTTTCAAAGTATATTCTTTAGCAGATTCAACACTCGAAGATTACGACTCGCACAGAATAACACATGTCATGGCACTTTCATTATAATACTACAAACATTACTGCTTCTGTACGACCGTCTTCTTCAACGACTGAGAGAGAAATGAAAACATCGGTAAAGTGACACCTTCCAAAAATTATAGACGGTGGCGCCATCTCAAACGTTAGCTCACTCTGTGTCAACTGACATCGTTCAATCGTAGAAAAAAAAAGGAAATCAACTAAAACAATTAAAACTTTATACACAAAGCTATCGATTTCCCTTTTTTTGTCCTTGGACATTATTGGTGAGGCTGATCAATTCAGGCTGTGGCAGACCGATCCATCAGTGCCTCAACCTCTAGGTAGAGTAGTTGTATTTTTCTGTAATAATGCAGACAAAAACCTTTTGTAGGGCCCTTAATGGCGGCACTATATCACAGATATGGGTTATATTCAAGTGTATGGGACTCGCTCTGTCATACATATTGTGACGGCCTTGGGAGAAAAGTGAAAAGAGCTTTCACGTAGCGATACGTTAAGTAAGTGAAAATGTGTTTATTTATTTCGTTTGTGTATTTTACTCGATGGATATGCTTAGTTAAGTAAGACTATACTTTCTTCAATGTTGTATTAATTTGTTCAATGTTTTGCTCCGAGGGACGAACCCCGCTGGACTATTGAAATAAACTCGTAACACAAACGCTTAGTTCAAATCGAGGGAGTTAAATACTTATTGTAAACCAATATTATTTAAAAAATACTTACCTAAACCACACTTAACTCTATCACGTAATGCAATAAACTTTGAACACACAAAAAAATGTATGCTTTTTGTCTATGCGACGATAAATAGCAAGTACATATTTATGTACTACAATCAGCACAGCACATCCTATTTTGTGCACGTTGCAAAATAGCACAATACAGTGTTTAACTTGTGCTTGTCTGTCATCATCATCATCATCATCATCATTTCAGCCAAAGGACGTCCACTCCTGAACATAGGCCTCCCCCAATGCTTTCCATGTTGATCGATAGGTAGCGGGCCTGCGTCCAGCGCTTCCCTGCTACCTTTATGATGTCGTCGGTCCACCTTATGGGTGGACGTCCCACGCTCCGGTACGCGGCCTCAATTCCAGAACCTTGCTGCCCCATCGGCCGTCAGTTCTACTATGTGCCCTGCCCATTGCCACTTCAATGGTGCTATGCTATAATAATGGGGGGTGCTAAGCTTGTCTGTACTTCAGCATAACTCTCTAAAATTAATTATCACGTAAGCTTAAGCTTCAAAGTTCTGATGAATGCGAAACTTCAGTAACGAGTTGTCGACTGACTAATTAAAATATTTTCTTTTGTTCTTGTTTATCTAACGTTACTTTAATTAAACAAAGATTTCGATAAAATTGGATACAAAAGTTTTGAGTAATTGAATTTTATTCGTGCCTAGCTGATTTATTAGAATCCGATCAAATTGGGATCAAACGTTCAAAGTTTAGTGTTTAAATTAATTTATTTGTTTTATTGGTACATAAAAATTATGTAATTTTGGATCCATGGATGGGATTTTGTGGGATTATTATGAAAATTCAAATAAACGTGAAGATTATGTATTGTCTCTGTGTAGGTAAGTCAAATCAAATCAAATTTTATTTGTAAAAATGTGGGTAAAAATTAAGATGACAAATACGAAAAAAGTAGAAACACATTCCACCTTCACTGGCTTACAATTTTTTTTATGTACGAGTAGGTATTTCATAAATCAAAACGATTTGAAATTCTATGAACCTACGAATAAATACCAAAGAAAATATTCTGTTTACCTATTTGCCGTTTGCTAGACAGCGGTTCCCAAACTTATTTAGTCTACTGCCCACTTTGAGAATAAAATATTTTTAGCGCCCCCCATTTTTGTTCAAGAGTCGAGCTCAGTCGGTGTCTAAGAGTCCTCGATGACGCCTCCCAAGCCTCTACACAACGTCCCGATTTTTTTTTCTGGGTCTCTTACCGCCCCCCTTTAAGCCTGCAGCGCCCACAAGGGGGCGTTATCGCCCACTTTGGGAAAGACCTAGTAGGTAAGTAAATAACTTTTTCATTCTTACTTTTTCATGTTCTATTTTTCTTTAACTAAACAAAAGGTTGAACAAACTTGTACCTAGGTACCTTTTTATTTGATATCGACGTAGACTGCTTTTTATTTCAAAAAAGACTAAAAAGACTCCGTTCGATGTGACGACTAATTACAGGCTCTGTACGGTGGCTGAGACGCTGTTCATTTAAAAAATAACGCTTCATGTTCCGTCTGAGCTCTAGGTACAGTCAGCTACATAACATCCAGGCGAAATTAATATTATTTTACAGTTGATAATCCATCACACTTTGTGTAAATTTTTGTTAAAAAAACTTGTGTGATGTTGGTTAACCGACTTCTTCATTATACGAATGTTTCTATTTATCGACATACAGAAAGTAAAAATAAATACAAACTCGGTTGAATAAAATGTTACATTCAATTTTGATTCTAAATGGTAATCGCTTCCTAAATTGCGGGCAAAACAAAAGATCTAGTAACTTTACAGGATCGAAATGTAAAACGAAATCATCGTTTAGACTTTAGGAATTGATTTTGTTTCCTCTAGTCGCTAGAGAAACAGACGTATGGTTGCAATGGAAGACATTGTATGAGTGTGACAAGACGTTACTTTTTAAAAGTTTTTTTTCTGAAGGATACTAGCAATAACGTGACTGTTTTAGGCAATGCAAGTTCAATAATTTAGGACGCCATTCTTAAATTTTTAAAAGGTGTTATTTTGCAACAAAAAAATTTCTTACGTGCTGTGGACTGTACCACAGTAAATATTTATAGCAAAAACGTGCAACCTACTATTAAACTAGACGTATAAAGTAATGATACGAGTACGTTCAAGAAAGCTGAGCTAAATTTCTGGGGAAATATGATTTATTTGTAAAGGATTCTTTTCTTGTATTCCTGAGGGAAGGAAGGGAATTGTGCTTCGTACCGAAAATACGTCCTATGTATTTTCGATATCGAACTTTGGTTCGAGCCTCAAGTCCAAATTAGATTTTTCATGTATGTAGGCAGGATTGGCAATTGGATGGGTACAATTGACAGTAAACAGGAAAATACATATTTATAGCAAAATCGTGCATACGAGTATAACTACTTACTAAATAATACCACACCACCTTTGTATCTTTATGGATGCAATAAATAGTTGAGTATTGAGTACTGATTAATAGGCACAGTGTTTAGGTACAAGTATTGTTTGTACAATTGCTTTTTTATTACATTATAGGGTCGAATTTGATTAACATTTTATTTATTTATGTTATAACGCCAAACGTCCTATGTTTTTGAAATGTTATTATATGAAAGTAAAACATTAAAACTGCCTACATTTACTGTGTTATTTATATAGATCCTATTTCAATAACATGACAAAGGAATCCTGGACAAATCGAACCGTAATAATATAGGTTTGTCATTTTAGTTAGCTAATAAAAAAAACTAGCTACAGTCAAAAAGACACACAAAGCCTCAGTCCGGCTAACTAAAGCGTTTGTCAATGACAATCCTCGTGTTTTTTTGCCTCATTGATTTTTCCGCCCAGTGGCCAAGACGAAATTTCATAGCCCAAAGCGCCCAACGAAAAAAGGGTCACAGTCGAGCCTAGACTAGGCGGTTTTTCAGCACATAATCGTTATTAACCTTGCCCATTCGTTATCCAGTCGGGCGAGTCCATTTGTACTTTCAGCAACATTTCAGCCCCTATTAATATTCTTAAGAAAGATATATTCGTGTATAAGTCGCAGCATTAGGCCAGGGACTTAGCGAAAACTATTAGGTATGCTCTTAGTTCACTGGGCCGGAATAGTTCTTGATGTTTTTTCGTATTCATAATACAGGGTAAGGCGCTATAACAAATGTCGTATTGTCTGTAAAGACTCGTAGGAGTATTAACAGACTTTTTAATCGTTTGACCTTGAATTTCGCCATTTATACCTACTATTTTACCTGTATAGTAAAGTTTTGAAAATAATGTAGAAGTCTGTACATTTTAAATTTAAATTAGAAATGTTTGATGTTGAGCTAACTTGCTCAAAATTCACTCTTGCTAGAAAAAACCTTAAGATTGTATTCTGAGCCAAATGCTTCTTCCCGGATTATATTATGCTTAAACAGGACTACCTATAGCTAATTCAGAGATAGGCAATTTACGCAATGCAACACTTGTTTTCTCCCTTTTCTTATTCTTTGTTTTGTTTTCCTTTTGTACTTTTGTACGCTGTAATCGTCCGTCTTGACTTATTGCCTTACACGAATTACCTCCCAACATGTTCCAAGCAACGGAAAAAAGGCTCATACGGAACGTTTACGAGCGGCTACAAAAGTAAATTATAATGACAACCATCCACAAACGAGATACAAACCTAATCGTCATTATTATTTCACGTATCCCGAGCAAATCCAGGCGTGGAGCTGACTTATAGCTCTCCAGGGATGAAATCTACTTGGAAACTTATATATTATTCAATGTTACCCAGGTATGAATGTTCATTAGTGCAAAAATAAATTCCGTACTCTCCCTTTTATGTTCAACGACCTCTCTCGATTGTCCCCAATCCGTGATTTATATAAAACGCTTATTTACACAAAGTTTTTTGCTCCAAAAAGCTTCAGTACCTTAAACTTCAGCGGCACTGCCTCATTCAGACGGCTTTATTCGAAAATTATTCTTATTTTAGTTGCGTAAAACCGTAATCGGCTTAATTTAACACTAACCGTTACCTTCGTTTAAGAAAAGCCTGTTAAATAAGTGAAACGTGCTTAATTCTGTTTTCTGTAGAGAAGTTATTATTACGGTGGTCCCAGGAAAAATGACTTTTAAAAATGTTGATAAGAATTTAATTTCATAAGTTACATATTATTGTTACGTAGTCAAGTGCATGAAATATGTTGCATTAATTATTTTAACAGAGTATTTAGGTACTTACTTTATTGCTTTAATTAGTAATATCAGAATGTTTTAAATCACGGCTATAAATTAAACACTTACCTTTAGGCAACCTTTGCCATTTCTCATTTAAATAAGTATTTAAGCATTATTCGGCGGCCGTATATTAAAACAATAACTCTCTTTATAACCGCTAATTATTGTTGAAACTGAGCAAGTTGGTTAATTAAGAGAAAGGACTAAAGGCTGGGCTTAATACGTATAACATGAGGCACGTTAATAAAACTTTGGACAACTCCAACTGTGTAATAATAGGCAATGTTGTAAAAAGTTGAATTACTTTTTTGGTAATTTTAGGGTTTTATTTGTCCACTGTGTGATTATAATGTAGACCATTTTGGGATTGTCTAATCTCTAATGGAACTCAAAGTAAGCATAGTAACTTATTGCTAATTTAGTAATACTTGTACTAAAGCACTTGCTAAAAATAAAATAAATGACATTACAGAAACATAATCTGAAGCTTTGCTTAGTTTAGGACTAGAAGCGCAGTGTAAAATGTCCAAGGATATTTATTTATTATTATCTCAGCCATAGGACATCCACTGTTGAACATAGGCCTCCGCCCAATGCTTTCCATGTTGCCCGGTTGGTAGCGGCTTTTACCTTTTCAGAATATACCTAATAGAGTAAGAATGCATATTGCATATGCCTCTAAAATGCTTGTGAGAACAAATCATAGCATTAAATTGATGTAGTAGCTATCATAATAAATGCTAATTTATTAGTTACGTATTTACTTCTATTCATTAACAAATACACGTTGTTTCACAGAACTTCGTCTGCCAGACAGACTGTTTAGTTATCATCTAATTTCATAATACCTACCTCTGTCTGGTGATATAGCACTGAAACTAATCATCTGTTATTCAACATTTATTACCAGACTAGTTGTTATTACGCTAAACTATGTTTCTCAAACTTTAGGATCGTTTTAAGCGAAATTATATGGAAATATGTAAAATACGCTAGCTAGGCTGTCTGAGCATTTGATCGATGGACTGACGAACTCAGAAGGATAGCTGGCAAGAGCTGGATGATAAAGCAGGGGATAGTACTTTGGAGATGCTGCCAGTGTATAAAAAATTGTTATACAATAGTTAGTATGTACAAAATAGACTAGGGATATCGATAGTGCCCGGATGACTACAGTGCAGCGTTACTTATCTGAATGATTGAATTGACCTACATTACTCAGCTAATGCTGCTGAAAAAATATTTCGGACATTAAATAGTTTTAATACCTATTTCTGTTTCAATACCACAATAAAATTAGCTCTATACTCGTCACTAAAGACGTGGATTAACTTTTTAGTTTCAGAGCCAGTTACAAAACTGTAAAACTAAACAGTTTGCCAAACGTCGCTGTACAACATCAAATGAAAATAGAAGCGTCAGATATTCCATAAATCTAGAAAATTCCAGCATTGTCGGACGGTGGCTTCGTTCTTTTTATCGTGGAGATAAACTCCAGTGCTGACATAAGCACATGTACCGTGATGCATTTAATATAAAACATAGTGCAAGTGGGGTCGTGACGCAAGCCGGTTCAGGGCCAATGACTTTGGGGAGTGCACCGCTCCGAATGCAACTGCATCGGACTGTGAGCTTTTTACAGGTGACGATTTAGATACGATAATTCATTGTACTAATTGAAAGTATGCATAAAAGTACCCTTCTGAAGATTCTTTTGATGAAGGCGGAAACAATCTTTTATTACAACGGAGTCCTAAGGATTTCTACAACGAGCGGTCCTGCGCTGCTCGCACCCAGGCGCATCCCTCTACCTACACCAGATCATCGGTCAACCTGGTGGGAGGCCTGTCCAATACTGTCCATACTACGTTTTCCATTACCACGGGTATCCATTATCAAGCAGTAGACATCATTTGATTGGAAGGAACGAAAATATGAATCGCCTGCCTTTTAAATCCTTGAATAAACTGAGATTGTGATCCATCCATCACCTTTTGAACTTCTAGCCATAACATGTTAGTAATAACAACAAACTTACTAAAGGTATAATATTAAATTAATTTACTTTAGTCGGCCGTTTGGTGTAGTGGTTCAGAACGGACTACTATGCCGAGAGGTCCCGGGTTCGATTCCCGGCCGGGCAGAAATTGAAATGATGAATTTTAATTTCTGTGACGGGGCTGGGTGTGACTATGTATAATATTTATGTATTTAAAAAAAAAAAGTATATAAGTAGTATATCCGTTAAGCTAGCACCCATAACACAAGCATTAAAGTTGCTTACTTTGGGGCTAGCTGGCGCTGTGTGAAATTGTCCAAAGATTTATTATTTATTATTATTATTTATTATAATTAATTTACTGCATCGTTCATTATAAAGCGTATTCTTCTGCTATGTAGTGATCGGCGGTGCATTCAACTGGTGTACCTGAGCAGAGCTCCGTGCTCTAATACTGGTATATGTAATCTGTACTTTATAATACCAAGTTTTAAGCCACCCTCAGTTATATAGGGTGTACTCGTAAGATACCATCTGTCTTTTGCTTTTGTAATAGTATTTCTGTAATCACAGATTAAGGCTAGTCTGGGTTCTGAAATAAGATGATAATATGCCTGAAACAAAATATACACCACCTTTAACCTCTGTGGTCTAGTGGTAAGACCACCTGCTTCAGACGCAGAGGTTCCGGGTTCGATTCCCAGTTGGGGCAGATTTTTCTGTTCGGTTTGGTTGGTGGTAGGGCGATGGCCGCTGGGGCAGGAAAGTTCTCGAGTGGCGACCACGGGCTGGAAGACGTAGCGTGGGCAGGCCTCCTACTAGGTGGACCGACGATCTGGTAAAGGTCGCGGGAAGAGCCTGGATGCGAGCAGCGCATGACCGTTCATTGTGGAAAACCTTGGGGGAGGCCTTTGTCCAGCAGTGGACGTCATTTGGCTGAAACGAACGAAGGGCTTGTTCTAAGTCCGTCTGGCTAGCTACCACCATCTTACCTAAGTCTGTCGCCATAACAACAATGTTAACAGCATTATTGTGTGTGGCTAATATAGCCAGTTCCTCCGTGGTTGGGGATTCCGGGTGAAGCTCGCTTCCACCTTCGGCCTGATCGTCACTTACCATCAGGTGAGATATAGGCCAAAAGCTTCCTCGTTGTGGTAAAAAAAAATACACAGTTTTTGAGCGTTTCCAGCAGTGTAAAACACTTATTACCTAAGTAAATACAAACAAATTACGCATAACGTGAAGTCGACAATAAAGACTTTAATATAGTTCGATTATTATAAAAAATACATTTATACTAATGGAGAAATATTTAAAAAGATCAGGAAACTTATAAATTAAATTATGTCAAAACTAAAATGTTAAGTTTTGACCAGTTTCCACCCTGTATTTCATTCCTCTATAAATGGTAATGCAACGAAGTAGAATAACAAAGAATTACTTTCTAGTTTGAGCTAATCGAGCTTGAAATTAGAATTTATTTTAAAAAGATATCATCCATGGTAGGTATAATACCTATTTAGTTTTTTTGTGTCATATTAAACTAGCGGGAATTATTAGACAGTTTTGACTAAAGGCACAGAATAAGTAATAGTACAGGTACAGAAGGATTACTCCGCAAGACGATTTTAATAAATGCGAGTCTTGCTACGACGCGATACAGTGGAATTCAGCTCGCACAGCACTACGTACCTACAATTTTATTCACCTACAAGTTTTGTCTCTTTCTATCGCGTGCCTCTGAACTCTTCTTACGCTGTTAGGGTTGCTGTCTAGTGAAAAAATAATTAATCTACTTATTTGTAATGAGGTACGTATGTAGGTAAGTATGCATTCATTATGGATAACCTTGGGAGAGGCCTTTGTCCAGCAGTGGACGTCATTTGGCTGAAACGAACGAACGCATTCTGAGCAGTAGTCATAGTAGGTTAGGTTCCTATACTATCCTAAGAAATATTGATTACCTACATGGCCAACATACCTTTCAGCATCTTTGGGAAGCGAAAAAAAAAGATAAATCCGGTAGATTACTTTTCCAATTTAAACACCCGAACGCCGCACAATATTTCTTTCTCTTTATGTCCATTTTTAAATAATACTTCGATCATAGAATTATAATCATACTACAACGCACGCCAGCGTCCTGACGAGCGCGCGCGTGACACTCGACTGATAAAATACCCGCCGGCGGGGCGCTTCGCTGTAGGTAATTATCGGATGTACCTCGCGGAGTGAGCCAGGCCTGCTAAAGGTAAGGTATAATAGGTGCCCCTTAACCCGTCTGGCCAGTGTGGAGTGTAAGCCTAATCCCTCAAGTTTCTGGAAAATTAAAGAGGGTCATGCTTCTGAACTAGAAAACAGATTTAATAACCTATAGAAGATGATGATTGAATAGTCTTTTTTACACTTAAGAATTGTTTGGTCTTGGAGAAAGACTTTCGGAGACCTTTTTTCAGCAGTGGACGTCATTTGGCTGAAACGACGTGTAAGGCAGCATAACAGACACCCACAAAAAGAAGGTAGGTATGTTAAATAATATTTATTTTATTATTTAACATTGTCGAATACACGCGGACGAAGCCATGGGAAGCCGTTTAATGACAATGTTACTATTTGTGGCGGAATATTGTTCAAAAAGTAAAAATAAACTGTATTTTTTTTAATAACAATTGATAACAATAATGTGTGTACTCCTAGTGAAGGAAAACATATTGAGTAGTGGAAAACTCAATAAAAAGATGTTTGAATAGATTTTCTATTTAATCCGGTCGCACAAAATAGCAGTGGAGCAAAAATGGTTAAATCCGGATTTGTCGGGCTCGCCTTGAACAACCGCAATCCGCTTACTGATAATACCCGTCGATTTTACAACTTTTGATATTTTGTATTTCTGTACAGCGCCGGGTCATCTAAACACAACATGTCACGGTTCCACAAGGGAGTTTCAACTTTATTGCTGAACAAACCTTTAGAGCATAAGGCACAAAATAGTTCACATTTTATGGTGGTTAGGTCGATGTGCTGATGACTGTAATATCCATTAATATTTCATTACTCGATACAGCAAAAATAAAAGATTACTACTTCTTGTAGGAACTGCTGTATGCTGAATATCTACCGCTGCAAAAAACGTGGTCATTTTCATTTTCTTAAACCGGAGTAATTAACAACAACTTTAACTTATGTCTTTAGTAGGTACACACACGTTACTAGACGGTATGCCAATGTACACTCTACTTAGTTTTACAATCGGTCGCGAGGAAAAAATAATGAATAATATTTCTTTATATTTCGTATCTAAACTTTGAATACAAAGTATCTCAAACGACAAACTACTTGCCTTATCCAAGGATCTGGTGCAAGCTCATTGCTCTCGGCTCTTGCACCTCGAGGTCTCTGACGTCACTTCTATCTTTCACCCTGTATTATGAAATAGGGCATTACATTTTAGCGCAAGAAAGGAGAAAATGTATTTGAGGGGTGGCTCGAGATTTATTTTTAGATTAACATTCATTAATGTGTCTGGTAAGGAAAGGTAAGACACAAAAAACCTTTTAAAATTTTTAATTATACATCTTTGTTTCATATTATAATTTTGCTAAGAATTTTGAAAACAAATTAAAACTGGGTTACATCAAAAATGCGTTTAGTATTTTTAATTAAAATTTACACCACGTTTTACATGTACCTAAGTGTAATAAAGTGAGCCGTGTACAACTTAACATAAACATGGGCGAAAGTCGTAGAACTTAAGGCAGGTATCCTAAACCAACAAACTATGGCCAAAGTCGACGGTCTAAGAGACCCGTGTGGTTTCTCTTAGACAAAACAAGCTAGATATTAAGGAAAGCCCTAAATTAACACTAAAATAACTTATCAAACTTTTATGAAAAGGTTTTTGTTTGTTAAAGTTCTCCAAATTAAACTTTTCAACTGCAAAGCGGAGAAAAATGCCGACAAATTTTCCTTTTGATCATTGATCAATTTTTTTACAGCTACTTATTTACTTACGCGCGGAAACTTGAATAACTGCTGTGGTCTCATAGTACATTGCCATTTCCGGTTTCTTGGAGTATAAATAAAAAATGCAATCCAGATTAAAACGTGACATCGGTCGAGCTGAAAGATTGCCCCCATTGCGTGCTGGTTAAAAAAACTTAACGAAATGGATTCCAAAAGGTTTTACCCGTCTGCATGTGTTAAGATAAAGCTCCGTATCGTTTCGCCAAGACGCCAAATCCTCATGTTTTCTAATTCAAGTGAAAAAGTATCTCCAATCCACTATCGGTCACATCGGTCCCACCCCGTACCACTGCTTGGGGTGAACATTCGTTTAACTGACCTATTACGGTTCCAGCTCTGACGTGGAACTAGAGACGGCATTGGTTTTGATGGTACCAAATAATTCTTTCCATTTCTGGTACACGTTCCACCCGTGATTGTCATTTGTTTTAGAAATTTACGTTTGTTCGTTTCAACTAAAAGATGTCTACTGCTTTCCCTAATTTCTACGACGACCGATCCTGCACTGGCTGTATCCAGTACTATCCAGGTGCTTCCCGCGACCTTCGCCAGATAGTCGGTCCATAGAGTGGCGGGCCTGCCTACTTGAATTTGGACCATAGTTGAATAGAATTTTTATGTTGTTATACATAATGATAAATGTTTGGAGTACCTATTCAGATCTAATCTATTAAAAAAACACAAAAAATAAAATTCCAAAACCATTTTAATTTTGTTTTTGATATTTAACTTTAAGAGCGTTACGTTACGGATACCAAATCAGAGGAAAAACGGTATCATAACAATCCCAACCCTCGTTCGTTGTCGTCTAATGCAATGCCACTTGCATTTCAATGCTTCATACTGCATTTTTGCTATGAGGTTGATGGACGAGAAATGCACGCGACTCGATGAGTTGTGTTATTTTGTATTACGTTTTGTTAAGATAAAGTCTGTTTGTTAATTTTAGTAACTGTTCGTCATCACGCTATGTTTTGTATGGAGGATAGAGCAGCAGAAATGTTATCTGAAATTGATCTTTCTATTAAATCAGTGCTATTTATATTCAGAATTTTTAACATGATGAAAAGTTTCTGTTAACTCAAACTGGTATGCTTAGTTTGGGTTGGTCATAAATCCCATTCTATTATTCACTTAAATAAATAACCTAGACGTTAAAATTAGAAAAAGTAATATGACGTCAACTTTTGTCCCTCTTTTCTTAAAAAAACCTCACAGAAAATTGTACAGAAGGAAAACTAACCCATATTCTTCGCAAAATATTATCATACCTTTTCTAATATTGTTATATCACATACAAAACGCCGACTCGTCATTCAAAGATATTATTACGATCCTAAGGCTGAATACACTGCACGATTCCAGGTAAACCCCTTTGTGCACACCGGAGCGTGTTTTGAATACGAAACTGGACCTTTCTGTGCTTGAAAACCAAATGTACAGACGATAGATATCAGGCTGTACATTTTCTTTGCAAAATAGCCCCTATTACAATTAAGTTAGATCCTACAGTGTTGGGCTTGACGTGCTGTCGTTTGTACCGACTCGGGCCATACTCGAAAAACCTCTTTGTCAACGTGTGAAGAGTTTTTTGCGAACTGCTATTTTAGGGTTAGATCGAAATAGTGGTGTGCAAAAGTCGTTTTGAAAAAGTGCTTTGTGCAGCGGGTTATTAATGCACAGTTTTGTTACTGTGTTAATTGTTGTATTTAATCACGCAAATTGATAAAAACCAGAGTCGATAGAAGTCGCTATGAAAATATCACGCTATCTTCCCTGCTTATTATTATGTCTATTAGGACTTCACGTTTGATTGAGGCCTCAAGAATCGCACCTTTTCAATTTAAGGAATTATACATAGATTATGATTTACTAGCTTTTGCCTGCGGCTTCACCCGCGTGAAATTTAGTTTGTCATATATCGTCATAAATTATAACCTATGTGTTATTCTGGGTTAAAACAATAATACTGTAGGTAAAGTTTCATAAGAATCCGTTCAGCAGTTTTTGCGTGGAAGAGTAACAAACATCCAGATATCCAAACTATCGCATTTATAATATTAGTAGGATAGGCAATTAAATATTTTAATTTTAATACAGAACCTCTAGTCCTCTTTGACTCAACATTGTCCATATTTTCACCACAAGGTGCCACGTGTATCTGTTTTAATAACGCTAAAAGTTTTTGCGGTAGACAGACCTCTCTGGTGATGGATCCGACAGTTAGTCGTTCTTGTTGTGTTTCATTTCGAACACAAACACAATCTATCATTTGTACTGATGAGTTTCTGTTTGAGCGAGTTTTGGTTATTTCTGTGACTTATGAGTACTTTGATTTGTATTTGAATTATGATTCATATGTATGAATTCTTACTTAAATTTATGACTCTTCAAGCAAACAGTTTGATATTTTTCAGTTTTGTTATTTAGTTTTTGAAGCTGAGAAGAGCACTTCCGCGGCAGCTTAGGTCTTTTAAAACCTCATTTGTATTGAAGTGTTGAAACTCAATCTGAAACTTTAAACTAATAATATGACATTGACATCATTTGATGACATTGATTGTAAACATTTGTTGACATCAATACAAAAACAAGAAGATTCAACTTCTGATCTTTTCCAGTCTTTTCCCATTTTGCATTAATTGTCTTACCTTTGTTTTTGTAGTGAGCAATTTTACTGGTCAGTCAACTTTTAACCGCAATCATGAGTCAGGCAGAGATAGCTAAGAGCAAAACCTCGATGATGGGTGTGAAGAGCCAGCCCAGTGTGAAATCCGTGACGACTTTTGGTCAAAAGTCCATGAGCAGGCTCAAAGTGAGACGGGCGTCCTTTGGGTACAGCGGTGTTCCTGGTATCAGACCGGTGGAGAGAACTTCTCAAGTAAGTGATGAGTTTAAATATGTTTGGATTTGGACCATATGACAATCAAATAAGGTTCTTTAATGTGCCAATTATTATTTCCATTGCACCACTATGACTTAAACTTTCCAGGAATAATGTCTCTAAATAAGCCTTCGTCTAATTGGATTTCACAGGAGTTGCACCAATCTAGAGGGAACTAGAGTTGGGATTAGGTAGTGTTGAACCCCGTTTGCTACCGCTATAAACATAGGCGGTATATCAGGTCCATTGCGGGACCCACAGGTTTGGCGTAAACCAGTAATTAAAACTGTAAAATTGATATTTTTCAGCTTGGAATAGAATTCAAGCGGCCACCGATGCTTTTTCTAAACACTTTTCAATTGGAGCCAAAGCCGAAATTTCACATAGCCCAAGTAAAGGCGGTAGTTGAAGAAATGCTGGATAGTAATTTTACTGGACACAAATACAATGTGCAGGTATGTTCCTCATATGGACTTTTTTTTGTATACCTCAACAAAATCATCAGTCAGTAGCCTGTTCTTCACTGAGGTTACAGTAATCATCTGAGCTGTAACCTCAGTAAATTACAACTCACAACATAGAAGAGGAAAATACATTTTTACTGAGTGTTTAACCCCCTTGGGTCAAAGTCGAATCGAGGGTGTACTAGCTTAGAAATAAAAGCCAAACTCAGTACACGACGGGTTTATTACGTCACCACAATCGGTTAGTAACAAGTAGGATGGTTAATGTGAACGGTGGTTCAAAACCTTTATATATGGGTCGCCTAAAACTTCGACACCGCGATGTAAGTCAGCACAACGCCATCTATTGACAGTCTTGCGAACTAAAATGTCTTAGAATCTACGGAATGTAACTAATTGACTGGACATTGACTTATAGACTATTCTTACATTTACCGCCCACTAAGGACAAATTGACATTTTGTCCTTCTAAATACGGAACCGCCCACTATGACCACAATGGTAAAAGTTGGACACATTATACATATTATCGCAAAACCAGTCAAATAACACTTGAAAATACCCTATTAACACATATTACAATTAACAACTTATCGCCGTATCCACCATGACTGTTCACATTAACTCTTCGAAATTAAGATTTAAAAATATAATACAATTTAAAATTGTGTAGGTAAACAAAAACATCATAAAACCACATAAACCCAAACTCTTTTAAAACAGTAAAATACAGGTAAAAGTAAATAATAATTACTTTGTATAATTTGATAAAAATGTAAAATAAAATTAAAGTAACAAGTTCATTCATGCATGATTTTTACTAGTATGTACCTACAAAAATTTAAGATAAACGATTTCACTCAGTTACCGGCAAAATACACAATTTGTTAACAGATCGTTTGATTGTAGAATTTTTGCATTTTAATGTAACCACTCTCGTAATTCCGTCACGACCGGGGTGCTCTTCGATAATTTTAGCATACAGCCAACGACATGGGGGAAGACCGTCCTCTTTGACCAACACAATATCTCCTATTTTTGGTTGAGGCGCTTCAGTTGACCATCTGTACCTGTGAAAGTATTGGTTTAAGTAATCTTGAGACCACTTTCGCCAAAATTCCTGACTCATTCTTTGTGTGTATTGCCACCTTCTGAGTGAGGTTACATTTGAGGTCTCATAATTATAGTCAGGTGCCGTGACTAAAGCCTCTCCAACTAGAAAATGACCCGGAGTTAAGACGTCTAAATTTTCTGCATCCTCATTCAGTCTTGACAGAGGTCTAGAGTTTAAACATGCCTCTACTTGTGCCAGTACCGTCGCCATCTCTTCGAAGGTTAAAGTGGACGTTCCAATCACACGTTTTAAGTGGTGTTTGACGGACTTAACTCCCGCCTCCCACAATCCCCCGAAATTAGGTGCATGTGGCGGAATGAAGTGCCAGGTCGTACAATTATTGGCTAAATTTTCGGCTATTTCTGCCAAGATGCCATCCTTTTCATCCGCAAAGAGTTTTCTTATTTCTGTGGCGGCCCCTACAAAGTTGGTACCGTTGTCGCTCCAGATATGCTCACAACGACCTCTTCTTGCCACAAACCTTTTAAATGCTTGGAGAAAGCCCTGAGCTGTGAGATCACTAACAGCTTCTACGTGAACGGCTTTCGTGGACATACATACAAAAAGGCATATATATCCTTTGTACGATTTGTGACCACGACCCCGAGCAGTACGCATTTGGATGGGCCCTGCAAAATCCACTCCACTGTGTTGGAATGGACGAGCCGGTTTTGCTCGAACTGAAGGAAGTTGGCCCATAAGCTGTTGGTATGTGCGTCCGCTGTTTTTCACACATTCAACGCACTTTCTGACGTGAGCCTTTATCAACTGCTTCGCCCCTATAATGAAATATTTATTTCTTATATAGTTAAGTGTCAGCTGTGGTCCACCGTGCAGAGTCTGATTGTGTGCATCGACAATAATCAACTTGGTCAGTGAAGAATGTTTTGCCATTATTATTGGATGCTTTTTATTTTCCCTTAAATCAGCTTCTTCCAACCTTCCTCCCACTCTTAATATATTGTTCTCGTCTAATATCGGATTCAAACTTTTTAATCTACTATTTTTCTGAATATTAACTTTCTTATTAATTGCTTCTATTTCTTTTTCAAAATGAATTTCTTGATCCTTTTTTATGCATATTTTTAGTGTTTCTCTTAATTCTTCTGATTTTAAATATCCTTTATATTGTTGATTAGACTTTGATTGTTTTAAATTTAAAAATCTTCTGCAATAAGTTAGAACTCTAATCAATTTTGTTAGTGATGAAAATTTTTCCCAAATATCAAAAATGTTTTCTTCCTTTTTTAATGTGTGTACCTTTACTGCTTCCATTTCTGTTTCTATCTCTGTAGGCTTTTTATATTCAACTTTTTTAGATCTAAGAAAACTAGGACCGCTGAACCACATGGATTGGTTTATAAGATTGGCAGGAGATACTCCTCTCGAGGCACAATCTGCGGGATTTTCGCTAGTTTTCACATGAGACCATTGATAGGGATTCATAGAGGTTAGTATTTCTGATACGCGATTCGCCACAAACACTTTCCATCGACTAGGTAAACTGTTTAGCCAAGCCAAGACTATGGTCGAATCGGTCCACGCATGTACGTTCGAGCTCTCTATTTTCAATACTCTACCAACATCTATCAGCAGTCTCGTAAGTTCCACAGCACCACAGAGTTCCAATCGTGGAATAGAAACTTGCTTGATTGGAGCTACCTTAGATTTTGCAGCAATCAAGGTTACATGCACTTTACCGTCAGAATCTATGATGCGAAGATACACCACCGCAGCGTATGCAATTTTAGAGGCATCGCAAAAACCGTGTAATTCACGCTTCACATCATTAGCTCTGGTTTCAACCCATCTAGGGATTTTCACATCCGTTATACTCATTAATTCATTTCGATAAGCACACCATTCCTTGATTAATTCCTTAGGTACTTCTTCGTCCCACCCAATACCTGTAATCCACAACTTCTGTATCATTGCTTTCGCTAATATTATGCATGGCGTAATCCAGCCTAATGGATCAAATAAGCGAGATATGTCGGCAATGATTTTCCTTTTTGTGATAGGTAGCTGTAGATCTGGAATATTAACCTTGTAACGAAAATTATCAGCACGTCTCTCCCAGGTTAGTCCGAGAATTTTCATTATTTCGTCCATTTTTATATTTATTCCTTCCTTAGATTCCTGATTTCCATTATTTTTCTCTTCTTTCTTTTCCTCTTTTTCTATTAATTTCATAAGTTGTTCATCGTTACTTGCCCATTTTTGTAATTGAAATCCTCCTTTCCTAAGTAAACCTTTCATTTGACCATAGATTTCCATACCTTCATTTACATCCTCGCATCCACACATGAGATCATCCATATAAAACTTTTGAGGCACTAATTCAGCAGCGATAGGATACTCAGTGCCCTCATCTATAGCGACTTGTTGGAGAGTTCTCACTGCCAAGAATGGAGCCGACGCTGTACCAAAGGTAACTCGGAGATGCTTGTAATCCTTAATGTCTCCACTCTCATCTCTCCACAACAGTCTCTGGAAATCCGCATCCTCTTCATGGACCCTTATTTGCCGGTACATCTTCACAATGTCAGACGTCAAACAAATTCGTGACAGTCTCCATTGTATGATGAGGTATCTTAGATCTGGCTGTATAGTTGGACCGACCAAAAGATTGTCATTAAGGGAGACTCCATTTTTTCCAATCTGAGAAGCATTAAACACTACTCTCACTTTAGTGGTGTCTTTGTCCTCTCTTATTACCGCGTGGTGGGGTAGGTAAACTGATTCATTACGGTTTACATCGGGTTTCTGAACTTCAGTTATATGTCCCAGCTCTATGTACTCTTCAATTACTTCCTTATAACTCTTATGAAACTTCTCACTTTTTTCGAATCGCCTTTCTAAACTTTGAAGTCTTTTCTCTGCTATATATCTTGTTTTTCCCCTCTTACAATCAGGATCTTCTGTTTTAAAAGGTAACCTAACCACGTACCTTCCCTCTTCATCCCTTGTTGTAGTTTTTGTAAAAATCTCTTCACATTTTCTTTCATCTTCCGTGTAAGTCTGTTCCTTTGATAAGTCCATTCCTGACTCTATTTCCCAGAATTTTTTCAGTAATTCATCCCCTTCATGTAATTGACAATGTAATGCCACTACACTTCTAGCTTGGTTGACTGGAGAGCTTACAATCCCAGATAAAATCCAGCCTAAACTAGTAGCCTGAGCAACAAGTGTATTATTAGGGGTTTTACGAATGCCTTCCTGTATCACTTGACTATACACTTCCGCACCTAATAGCAAATCGATTTTGTTAGGACGGTTATAATCAGGGTCCGCTAATTCAATTTCTTCGAGTCCTGCAAAATCTAGCTGACCTACTTGTCTATTTGGAAGAAACGAAGTTATTGATTTTAACACTAGAAAGGCCGCCGTCCCATTTTTGTCCCACTCGCGAGTTTGATCGTCTCTAACTTTTTTATTTTTCAACGAAAGTCCATGAAACTTTTTGACTTTTACTAATTTATTGAATTTTATAATTTTTTAATGTTTTTGATAATATAAAATTAATAGAAAATTTTTGAAAATCGGTTTTACCTAGAAGCGCCGCTGGGTCATTTTTGTCCCACCCTGGTATTTGCCACAATAATTCGATGAAGAGTCCTTGTTTCGAGGAGATACGAAAGTGGAGAGGTGAGGAGAGTTTAGGTGACTCGTGACAATGCAGAAATGTAAATATATTGTACTAGTTTTTGCCTGTGACTTCACCCATGAGAAATTAAGTTTATCATAGAAAGACCTAATTTCTTGATACTTATCGTTGCTTTTTGACCAAATAACTAAATATTATTCTAAATTATAGCCTATATTATGTTATTCTGAAGTATTAACAATAAAACTACAAAGTTATATTAAGATCGGCTTTGTATTTTTTGCGTAAAAGAGTAAAAAAACATCCATCGATCTAACCATGAATCCATACTCACTTAGTTCAAGTTCCAGGCATATATCCACCCATTCATCCTTCCTATCCACTCACCAGTCCATCCATCCTTCAATTCATCAATATTTATTAACTTTTACATTTATAATATTAGTAGGAAGGTGGCTTCTAGACATAAACCAGTTCATACATTGTCTATGATTTGATACATTTTTGAAATGTGTGACATATAAAATTTTGAAAATTAAACGTACATACTTTTCATTATAATTGGTAAAAAACTTCACTGTTTGTGTACAGATAACAGAAAAATAACCATACCTATAAAAATTTCTAAACACCTATTACATCAGAGAGACAAAAACCATACAAAAAAACTTTGTTCAAAATATGCACTATTATTTGTAAGATATTTATTTTTCCTTTAAAAATAATAATGACTAGTTAAAGTAGTAATTTCATTATTTTAATACAGTATAACACCACGTAATATGTGACTATTTTTAAATGACACCAAAAATATCTGACTTTTAATCATTCAAAATTAAAATTGAATACATCTATATTTTTAAAGGAATAAGTACATATTGATTTAACTACATAGATAAACCTTTTTTTAAGGATACTACAAATAGTTTTAACCATAATATTCATGCCTGAAACTAAAAAATGTTACAAAATATATGCCGGGACAAAATTGACCCAGCGGCGCTTTTAGGGGAGTCGTAATCTTCGGCACTTCTAGTGTTAATACGTATGCCTGTATAGTGAAGTGTTTGTCCGGATCTGATCTCGATTTTATTTTAAAACTAACCATAGCCTTGGAGACTAAGCCCTTGTCTCCACCCAGACCTGAAATTGTGCCATGTATAGGCGACTTTTTCAACTTCAGATCAATCACGGTTGATTCAGTCACAAAATTTCCCTCAGAACCTTGATCTAGTAAGGCTCTTAAAACCTGATTACTGCCATTCCTCGACTCGGCATTGACTAGCGCCGTAGCTAGCAACACCTGATTCACATTTCCTGTCGAGAAATTGCATGCTACAAAAGCTGATGATTTACCAGCATTACCTGCCTCACCTTTAGGCCCAAATCCCCTTGAACTATCCTTCCCGTCCGATTCAACATTAACACCATTCGTGTGTGGACTGTAATTTTCTGTACCCGTAGGATGTAGAAGAGAGTGATGGCGACGGTGGCAAAGCTTACACTTCAGCTTATTCTGACAAGCTTTCGCCCCATGGTTGGCTCCCAAACAGTTGTAACACAACCCACTGGTCTGAACGAAATTACGACGTTGGCTGACATCCTGACTCGCAAACTTACGACACATACTCAGTTTGTGAGTCTCAGAACAAAATTCACATTGCGATTTAGTCACATGAAGAGCTTTAAACTTTACAAAATTATGATTATGATTCGAATTATTGTTAGGATTATTATTGAAAGATTTATTTGAAATTACTTTTGGATCTAAAAATTCAAGTGCTCTATATCTATTGGTTAAGAATTCTTTAAATTGTTCAAAAGTTGGAAGTTCTTCAGATGACGTGCTATCAGTTATATTAAATTCCCACTGCTTACGTGACTCACTGTCCAATTTTAAACACAATATATGTATCACAATAATGTCCCAATTAGAAGTATTTATCCCCAGATTGGCTAAACCACTCAAACAATCGTTAGTCGTATCAATCAATTCTTTTAAGCCACTAGCAGATTCAGTAGTTATATTTCTCTGACTAAGTAACCTTTTTAATATAAAATGTGAAAGGTAACGTTTATTATCATAACGAGATTCTAACTGAGTCCAACATCTCTCGTAATTTGCTTCCGAAATAGGTATTTGTCTAAGCAATTGCTCAGCTTCACCTGATAATGAACTCTTGAGATAATGCATTTTTTGTACATTATCTAACTTAGCATTATTATGGATCAATGATTTAAATAAGTCCCTAAATGTGATCCACTCAGAATACTTTCCTGAAAACGTAGGTATTACAATTTTGGGTAATTTAAAGGAGTCTGCTTTAGACGTTCCTTGAGGAGATTTTTCACTTGCATCAGCCCATTGTTCTCTCTCTTTATTAAATTTACTCAAGTAAGTCTTAAGCAGTGTTTTGTACTCAATATAAGTTTCTTCTGTTAAATCGTACACATCGTTTTCATAGTAATCTGTATTTTTTAACTCAGCACCATATGATTTTATAAATGTTTTGTGCATATCAGTAAAATTAGACCATAATGTTTCCAAAGACTCTAATCGAGTTTGACAATAATTTTCGGTAATTCGCACTTTCGGCGATTTCTTAAAATTTGCTAAAGCTTTATTAATTCGTTCATGATTGTCCATTTGTAAAATTAGATCAGACTCCATTTTGTTAATTTGATTATTTTAATTTTTAATTGATGATAAAATTATAATAAAGATTGTAAAAAAAATATAATGTGTATAAATGTAAATAGTTTTAAAACCAAATCTTAGACTAAGTTCATGCAAAATTTACCGTGAAAATTCTAAGTGTTTCGAAACAAAACAACTCTATACAAAATCGGGCATGGATTCCCCGTCTGAACCAATTTCTCTTAAAAACTAACAAAGTCCTTAAAGTTTACTAACGAAATATTCTAAGTCCATAAAATTTACTCGCAAATATTCTAAGTTCCAATTTTCATACAAACATTACTTGCACTGATCACTAAATGTTAAAGTTAATTCTTCCTTGTAAATAAAGTTCAAATTTCTATCGCACTGCACTGATAAAATAAAGAGCACTCACAGTTTTTTGTCCTTTTCACTCACACGTGTGACGTCAGCCTTACGTCGTCCTTGTCTTGCTCCTCCAATTGATTCCCGATCCCAATCCTGACGGCACCTTCTCATCAGCACCGTCTCGAAGTCCAAAGCCGGATTCACCACCAAGCTCGAACTCCTGCTGCAGCAGCTCCAACCCTCGGAGGCTGTTCTGCTTCCTCAACCAGGAACCACAGGAACCACCACCACTCCTAATCCTCCAAAAACTGCGCCCTTATCTGGACGGCTTCCGGGATAGGTCTGAGCAATACCTATCCGACTCGATGGACCATGTTTAACCCCCTTGGGTCAAAGTCGAATCGAGGGTGTACTAGCTTAGAAATAAAAGCCAAACTCAGTACACGACGGGTTTATTACGTCACCACAATCGGTTAGTAACAAGTAGGATGGTTAATGTGAACGGTGGTTCAAAACCTTTATATATGGGTCGCCTAAAACTTCGACACCGCGATGTAAGTCAGCACAACGCCATCTATTGACAGTCTTGCGAACTAAAATGTCTTAGAATCTACGGAATGTAACTAATTGACTGGACATTGACTTATAGACTATTCTTACACTGAGTTTCTACGCATTTGAGTATTGGGGCAGAAAAGTTCTCGAGTGGCGACCACGGGCCGGAAGGCGTAGCATGGGCAGGCCTCCCACTAGGTGGGCCGACGATCTGATGAAGGTTGCGGGAACAACCTAAACATGCGCAGAGCAGGACCGGTCGTTGTAGAAATCCTTGGTCGTTGTAAAGATCTTTGTCCGGCAGTGGACGTCATTTGGCGAAACTGTGTTTCTACTTTTGCTTCCAGGAGTCTACTGGCTTGACGATTCGCCTTGCGAACGAACTCATGCGGAAAATCAAGACAATGGGGTTCAACAGGCATCGCATCATCACCATCGTCACCATTGGCCAGAAGAGGGCCCAAAGTTATAACAACGCCCTTGCGTTTGTGTGGGACCACGAGAGGGATTCGTATGTCAATACGCAGCGGGAAGTAAGCAGTGCTTTCATACAAGTAACGGTTCTAGCAGTTTATCTGGACTAAAGATGTATTGACTACAAAACTGTGGCATGACTTGACAACATTAAACAAGCTGTGGCTGCAAGAATGATGGAACTGAAAAGGATGATATGCTTTATAGGACCAAGAATCTCTTAATGTTTACAAGAATTTGGGTTGGAAAGAACGTTTAGTTTTATAGTATTATGCATAGTTAGTTTTAGTTGGTTTTTAGGTTGCGATCGTTTTAGTGGTACTTAATTTTATGTTTAATCTTTATCTGGAATATAAATGTATGAACCTAATAAAATGTATTTTCTTTTGCAAAAAAGGTCTTCACGTAGGTCTAAAATATTATTCTGTACAGACGGTCATAATAGTCATAATTATTATTATTACAATAATACGAGCACTTACCGATTGAGAAATTAGGTTATTAACGTCGCAGACTCCGCAAGTGTTATTGTATCTTTTATCTGTATATCAATGGTAGTGTTATATGAGTTCAGTAAGTTTGTCTTGTTCATTGATTCCTGCGTGATAGGGTTGCAAAATTGTTACATAATAATTCTAAAAATTAATATGTGGATGTCTTCCATTTAAGCTTCCAAAAAAAGTGGTCTTTGTGGAAATCCTTGGGAGAAGCCTTTCGGCTGAAACCTTACTGAAACGAACGAACGAAGTGTATAAATAATCTTGACTTAAACCTTCTTTGAAAGGTAGTAAGTTCTCCATAGCCTATTTTGTCTAAAGAAAAATACTTGGGTGTCATTTTATTTGACAGCTAGCGAGGAACCAAAACAACATTTTTCACCAAACAACCATAGCACGAAACAATATTCTAAAATCTCGTTAAAGCTTATCAGAATCAAGTAGGACGAGTAAAATTCAAAATGGGAGACGCAGAATTGAAAAAGAGCAAGGTTTCAATGCTGGCCGTGAACCAGTCTGCTACCAAATCCCTGGCAGCCTTGGGGCAGAAATCCCTAAGCAGGATGAAAATTAGAAGACCATCTTTTGGATTTACTGGAGTTCCTGGAATCAAGCCCGTTGAAAGAACGTCCCAGGTACGGGGAATGCCGTTGACTAATTCTTAATTCCTTCGTGGTTTCATATTTTCTATTGGTTAATTCAAATATCTTGCTGTAATGAAAGAAATAAAGTTAAGAAAAGAAGCTCCAGGTTATTGGTAACCAAAAAAGAAAGCCATTAGGGCCGAAATTTTTTATGTCTCACTAAAAATAATCTTTCAGCTCGCCTTCGAATTCAAACGACCACCTCTGGTGTACAGTCCTACCTTCCAACTAGACCCCCACGAAATGTTTCACCTAGAACATGTTACAAAGATCGTGGAGGAAATGATCGATGAGAACTTCGCCGGACACAAGTATAATGTTCAGGTAATTCTAATTATTTGAGGATTCCGGGTGAAGCTCGCTTCCACCTTCGGCCTGATCGTCACTTACCATCAGGTGAGATACAGGCCAAGAGCTTCCTCGTTGTGGATAAAAAAAATATATTACTTGGCAGGAATCCCCAGCTCTGGCCCTTCGTCTAGCAGGGGAACTGATGCGCAAGATCAAAGCCATGGCCTTCAACCGCTACCGCGTCATTTCCGTGGTCACCATCGGCCAAAAGCGATCTCAGAGCTTCAATAACGCCATATCATTCATATGGGACTTCGAAAGAGACAACTACGTTGAATCCCATAGAGAAACACCAACTGCCTTCATTCAGATCACACTGTTCGCTATCTACCTCGATTAAGACAATTTTCTTAGATGATTTTAGTTTTTGAGCGTAATGTTTACTTTAGAATATTTATTTTAGGCTCTTTTAGATTATTGATTAGATTTTTGAAGATATTTCTAAGTGGTTTGTTGATTTTAGTTTTCTCGTGGATCAAAAAATGCATGACGTATCAAAGCATTTTTTTGCAATAAAATTGGAGTTTATTACTATGTATAAAATGTTGATTATTATAATAGAGTTACTGCTTTGAAAATTAAGTTTAGAATGAATAAACCCCAATGGAATGCATATTAGAGAAAACGATGTAACAAATCACAAGCGTATATTTTGAAATCATGTTTTTCCTTTTTCGCATTTATTTCTGACATAATATTCTCTTTGATTCGTTTGTACTCAATCCTATAATTTTGAATTCCATAAGTTACTTTCGAGAATAATTGTACATGAATATTTGAGAAAAATGGCGTTAACTTTTTTACCATGTTATTTGACGTTAATAAACTGCGTGACGTATTTTTGTGTAATTTATCTTTTGTAGAATTTTCTTTGGTCTCTTTTGTAATAAACGTCCTTAATTTGATAAATAAACATTATTTGAAGTAAATATTTTCATTTTATTTTTGGATTTACGAATTATAGAGCCGCTTTAGGCATTTTAAACGTTTTTTGACGTAACTTAGAAGCACGAATTCTGTTAAATTGCTATTCCTTTGCCTGTAGTAAGTAATTTCTTAGAGGCTTAGGTATGTACATATTGAAAAATTTCAGAAGCTTTCCGACGATCTGTAAGTCACTTTATATCGTATTCGTTAGTAATAAATGTGTTTTCATTATACACACCGTTATGAACCATAAAGCACTATGCACACACGTTAGTCAAACTTCACGTGTATCCAGTGGTTACCTGTATTCTGAAGCACGCCTCGTGTCGTTAATTTTTTATCTCGCCCGACGAGGCGCCCTGCACCCGTACGCGAAATTAAAAACAAACAAAGCTGCACTGTCTATACACGGTTCGATAGTTCTTTTGTTATCGAGTGTATTTATAACTATACTAGGCGATATTGCAGTTTTGAGATTGAATATAGAGAGGAATATCCAATCCAATTTTCCGGTAGAAGTCTGTAGTTTTGGGTTTCGTTTGATTATAATATTATTTCAAACATTTAGTCAAATGACCTTGCTCCATATTGCGGAGAGCTATGCTCATTAGATAACCGATAAAACATTTGATACATACCACAAGCGTTAATGACTTGAGGGCAAAGATCTTGAATTTGCTCCCTTCCTGCCACCCTAGGCGGGCATTAATTTATACTAAGTTTTCAATGTCGGTTTGATCCCCCTCTACATTAAGCCCTGTGTACTCAGTTGTAATTTGTGTCTCGTTGGAACCAAATCCATTCGAGCCATCTGTTTCGAATTATTTTGCAACAAATCGATAGTGATATCGACAACTCATGCTCATAGTTAAATTAAAATATACAGGGTGGAAACGATAAGTGATCTCACTCGATTATTTCTAAACTATACAAGATATCAATAAACTAGTTACTGACCCTGAAAGTGCTTCATGAGCTCTATCAAACGGTTATAAATAATAGGTTACAGAATAAACTGGATCTATTCGTAAATTCAATGTTTCCAGCTTCCATACATTTGGTAAAGTCACATTATTTGAAAAACTACACATGATATCGTAAAACTGATTACTGATTCTAAAAGTGCTTCACAAGCTCTATCCAATGGTATCAATAATAAGTTACAGAATAAACTGGATCTATCCAAAAATTCAATGTTTCTTTCTTCCATACATTTAGTACTAACCACAGTCATGACACTCATCTCTTGACCATATTATAGCAAGTAAAGACTAAAACCAATGTTTTCCATGAATAATTTTAAATAAGAATACAATTTACGAGTTTATTTTAAGAGTTTATTATTAAATAAAAAAAATACACTTCTAATATTGTGTGGCTGGCATACATTTAGTATGGAAGCTGGAAACATTGAATTTTCAGATAGATCCAGTTTATTCTGTACACTATTATTGGTACCGTTTGAAAGAGCTCATGAAGCACTTTCAGGATCAGTTACCAGTTTTTCAATAACTTGTATAGGTACTTTAGAAATAATTGAGTGAGATCACTTAACGTTTCCACCCTGTATTAGGTTACCAAAATATACTAGTATAGTTTAATAGCATCTTGTCCGTGTGTAAAAATAAATTCTATAAATAAAATTGTGGATTTGATGAATCGCACTAGTTGCACCATACAGCAGCTAAGTATCACGTACAATTTCACAAACAGTTTACATAAAAAAGGAATTTAATACTTAGCCGCCATCTTTCCATCAGACAAAACCGTTTAGAATCAGACTGCAATAAGTTCTGTTGGAAGTCAGCAAATTGTATGCGCGTCAAAACATAAACGAAAACTAATAACGTTGGTTACCAATGTAAAATGTCGGATATCGTTTCTAGCATTGCATTTGCATGCAAAATGTTCTGAAACAATACGTACTGAGGCAGCGCTTCTCAACATTTAAACAGCCCCAGCTTTGATCAATATCATAAACTGTCTACGAGTCCACTCCGCCGGGATTTACATCTCTAAAATTAACTTTGAGCTTTGCAGCACTGCTCTACATAGTTACAAGATTATCCATTGTTTTAGGACACCCTGTATTATTAATTTATTTCAATTGAAGCACTATTTTTCAGTCTCGCATAACACCCATCAATTACGTTTTTCATAATATTATGAGTATATTCCCTAATTCTTCAAAACGAACAACTTTTCTGAAGCCAGTTACAAAAAAGCATAATTATGGAAGCAGTAGGTAGGTCATGTAGTACATAGTTCTCAATAGCCTTGGCTTATAGAATTTGACTGAGATGAATTAAGCTTAGGAATGGGACACAATATCACTGCCGAAAAGTTGAGAACCACTGGACTAGACGGTTAGCTGACTGAATAATAAATAGCCGAAACTTAACGTCAATAAATAAGCAACACTTGATTAAAAACTTGATTGCCCGCTCAGCGGTGGAATTTGTTATTTGTTTGAGTTGGCTGAAAAAATATTTGAAACAATTGAAGGTATACAATTTTATTTTGAGACAACTCAAACAAAAGTGCATACCTAACTGCAAGTTCTTGAGCGCCATTTACGATCCACCACCAATTTGAAACCATTTTCAGGTTTGAATAATTAGAAAATTGGAAAATACAAAGACCACGAAAGGATACGAGAGTCAGATCAAGAAAATCTATCAGGTGGGTGGTCTGAAATGCCACGATCGGAATGAAATCCTTTCCTTAGCACATCATTATTTTGTCTTTAATTTCCAAACAAAACTGAAAATTACATTTATTTTAGCTGATCTTGAGGCTGACTCTATCCCCGAAGAAGAGCTAACTTAACAGACATGTAATAAAATCTTCGTCATATAGATAGGTATGTAAGAAAACCATTACCTTTGAAGTCACGTAAAAATAGTATGATGTTTATTTTGTCATAGCTTCACCCTAGCATCGAACTTTTTAATTCAGCAACACGACTTTGTCGGTCGTGTCACTTTAATATTTATAAAAGAGCGCTGAACAGAATAAGCTACTTTGATTTATCGATGGATTTTCCAGGTGATCGCTTCTATTGAGCTGCTGGATTAAGATTTATTTTTCAATATCCCAAATAAATGGATTCAGGCACCGTTAGATATCTTCATTGAATTTTAGAATTTTAAAATTGCTGTTGTCTTTTGTTTTTCGACCAAAAAGTTAGTAGGTAAGTTGAAAGTTTGATCCAGAATGAAAAAAGCTTGTTTTAGAATTTAGAGTGCATGCAAGCATGAAATATTTTAACTTTAACCAAGTGATACGTGATCAAAATTACCGTAACACACTAACTCCATTAAACAAAAATCCAGTTGCATTTAGGCACGTTTTCCTACATGTTGTTAGCGCGGTCACGGCAAATCGATCCCTAAGCGGTTAAAATAGGGGTGAAGCGATATTTTTATCGATACCGAATTAGAAGGCAAGACGGTTGACCCCGGTTGCCACTAATCTTATCAAGCTAACACAATAAACGGCAAACGTCAAATCCTTAGGGGTGAGTTCAGATAGTGGTGTGATTGTATCGATAAAATTTGATACAGCTTGTACAGTACACACATTTTGTTGCAATACGTATCTTATGATGCAGCGTTTAGTTTGATGTGTCACTATTTTGTTTTAGTACTTATTATTATTCTGTGGTTTTACACACTAATCACACAGTCATTTTCATAGACATCAGTTACATAAGTGTACCTGATTAAAATTTAACCACAAAATACTATTTAGTGGTTTAACCCTCTTTAAGGTAATCCGCAAAAGTAGGTAGGTATCTGTAGAATCTACACTAAATTTATTGTCCTGAAAATATATTTGGGTTGGTGGAATCGGTAGGAATTAAAATATGGTGATATTGTAAAGCAATTTTTCCCGGCATATTGTAATAGCCGATACGCATGAAGACTTTCTTGCCAAGACACATCACTATCGCAAACTAAACGTGACAAGTTCAATGCCAAGCGCTGACCTAAAAACAGCACTAAACGGCGCCAGTCACGAAAAATAAGGAAATCTACATAATAATTTTACTTTACTAAACTTCGGTTCTTCAGGAAAAGATCACTTGTTTGCATGATTGGCAGTTACTATTGCTTACGACTAATAGCACCTAATAGTATAAATACCTATAGCGATAGCATGTTAGGGATGATTTTTAGTGCAAAAGCTTACCTATATTACTAGCAATAAAGAATAAATTATAGTTTAGAAAAATAATATATTACACGTCATTGTTTTTGCATCAATAAATTATTAAAATGCAGAAGTAGCTCTGTATAATATTACTCTGTTATTGCTACCGAGCTGTACTACTCCGTTGTAAAAGGTATCTGGGGGCACGGCAGTGCCCCCACCAAGTCGAGCAAAAAAGCGGCACGGCCGTACCATCCTTTTCTCGAAGCAATTCAGGCCATTTTCGCCCGCCTGTAACTTCGTTGTGGATAAAACTAGAAGGCTGAATTTTCATTAGCTATGCAGGCATTGTAAAGACACGGTATATTTAAAATTTCATTCAATTTGAACCAGTAGTTTAAGAATTATAACGGGTCAAAGTTACTTAATTTTGTCACTCACTGACTGACTCACTGACTCACTGACTCACTGACTCACCGATCATCAAAACTCTAAGGCACTTCTAGCAGACCTAGAAGCTTCAAATTTGGAATATAAGTAGTGTTTGGTGTATGAATCAAGGAAAAACTAAAATATTTGGGGGCACGGTAGTGCAACCGCCAAGTCGAGTAAAATTTTTCAATTTCGGTCCAGTTTTCTAGATACATAACTGCTGTCTACAAAATACAAAAAGAAATGATATTTGGGGGCACGGTAGTGCAACCGCCAAGTCGAGTAAAATTTTTCAATTTCGGTCCAGTATTCTAGATACATAACTGCTGTCTACAAAATACAAAAAGAAATGAGATCCCATCAAAAACAATACTTGTCAAAAAAACCAAGTCTCGCAACTCAGTTGTTCTACGGTAAAAAGTTGTGAGATCCATGTAATACCAAGTCCAGGCCAGGAAATCTTTAACGTTTTACATAAATATATTGACTTGGTCATCGCATGAAAACACGTGTAAATAAAATTATTTAGTGCGATGGCCAAGTCAATAATTTATGTAAAACGTTAAAGATTTCCTGGCCTGGACTTGGTATTACATGGATCTCACAACTTTTTACCGTAGAACAACTGAGTTGCGAGACTTGGTTTTTTTGACAAGTATTGTTTTTGATGGGATTTAGTTGACAGTTTGAAATCCAGAGAAAACATAGGATAGTTTATTTCCACTTCTTTATAGGAGCTAAGCTGGTTAAGCTTCGCTGTAACGGGCCATAATTGCCACGAATGACGTACTACGTAGAATAACTTGTTAATAAAAAGGTAAGTAGGTATAATGGCAAGAAAAATGTTTCATAACTCAATAAGAACGATCAAAAGAGACATTCCCAGAAACGAAGCCGCAGAGAATAATTCAGTTACCTATTAACCTAAAAATTTTACGAATTTGGAGATGTTCTGAAACTTTTGTAAAGTGAAAATAATGCTAATGTTTTTAGTAATATTTAGTAAAGTAACTAAATTGATAAGTCAACTAATTCCAGTCTACCTTAGTTTCGAAGACTGGCCAATTTGGAAACCATTAAAAGATGCCCCTGTTTGCAGCACTGAATGTCCTACGGCTGAAATAATGATCATAATATGAAAATTAAGATAAAAAAATTCTTGAATTATTTTTAAATACATATTATTATGTATGTGATATGTTAAACTACAACAACTGTGTTTTGTATGATCCAGTCTCAAATTAATCAAGGAAGGCATACTAAGCTATTGGTATTTAATTATAATCTTCAGTGGAACTGAGGAATTTTGACAGACTAAGCAGTTAACTAGCAATTTGTTACTTCATTGCGTACATAGTGGTCTCTGAGCAGTTTCGCGTTTCATTGAACTAAGCTCTGAGGCAATCTGGTGGTCTGGAAAATATTTAAGGGGCTGCGTATTTACTATATCCACCAGTTCTACCTACTGTGTGTGTATAGATATTGTAACTAGTAGTTACAATTTCTAAACTGAGTTACAGGGTTTGTTAAGATTAGGAAATCAGGAAATTAATTCGCCTTCTTGATGTAGATGGGCTGAAGTTGGGCCTCGGCTCGGGAGTTTAATTACTTTTCAGTGGCCCCGAGCTTCGTTAGAACTATTCAGGTTTCCATCATTTTGACATACATAAATTATATTACATAATTATGAAAATTCCACTAACCACAAAATACAGTCAACTGCTGTTTATAACTTATTATTTTGTAAAGACGACACAATAATAATATTTGAAAGGCTCCAATACCAACTACTTGTATTGGCCGGCAAATCATATACATACGAGTATAACCAAGCTAGTCATACATAGCTCTCATGTCGTTCATAAAAAAATGTAAGCGCCGAAATTTCAGCAGCATAACTTCAATAAATAAATTACAGAGTTAACTTTTTTCCAGTAGGTACCTTACAGGGTTAGTAAATCTTCAGCCAGCCAAGCGTTTCGTGAGGTGGGTTCGGCCAAACTGGCCATTGTAAGCCTTAGCCTGCCCGCCAATGATTTAATTTATTGATACCTTTGATCAGGGCTCCTGTTGCTCACGATTTGAAAGGACCTTTTTTGTTGGCTTTAAGTGGTTTCTATGGCAATTTTAGGTTTAATTAAATATTGGCTGAAGACAGGGTAAAGACTGGGTAAAGATAAAACTTTTTGAAATTCAGGATTTAAAAGTGCCATTTTATTAGAAGAAATACCTAGGTGATGTAACTCAACTTTTCTTAAATGTATGTATCTACCCATCCTATATCTGCTGCCTAATTTTCGTCATAAAGTCTGAAAGTAGGTCGTTACGTTTTTCTCAGCAATCTCGACAAAACGTTTACAACCGTTTTATTACATCTTGATTGTTTTTATTTTTGGCAAACACTTTCGCTCCTTGTGCGAGTATTAGTCCAAAGTGCCTACTCTACGAAGTAAGACATTTTACGACGTAGGTTACATTCGTACTAATATTATAAATGCGAAAGTAACTTTGTCTGTCTGTTTTACGCTGACCTTTTCACGCTCAAACCACTGAATGGATTTTAAATAATGTAAGTATAAAGATAGTTTCAGACCTAACATAGAATAGTTTTTATCCACGGGAATAGAGCTGAGATTAAATCTTTCTTTGACATTCCGAAACTCACTTGTTCACAGCCGCGGGCAAAAGCTAGTACAGGAAAAAAACAACAAAAACATTCCCGTGACTTCCATAGTACACATCCAGAGTACTCCCTACGTTTTATTTGTTATCACGAACGAGGGAGGTTCTGCTGTACGAGGAATTGTGTTAACAAGTCTGTCTGTAAAGCGTTTTTATTTTCTTTGAGTCGCGAACAGCGCTTTCCAGTTATTTTTGCTGATTGATTTTCTGTTCTCGCTGTGACAAGGTGCCAATTAGGTAGGGCTTTTGCTTTGTCAAATCTGCTTAAACTCAAAGTGGCAATCGGATTACAGGGCTATGACCTCGGTTGTTACAGGATAGAAAAGGAGTATCACAAAGTAAACCAAAATAGCCTGAGTGGTCTACCACTTACACACAATGTTATTTTAGTTCCAATTCCAGTCTTGAATGGAGTGATTCCAGTCTTGAATGAAAATCACACATTATGGTTAATCAGATAAAGCCCAACGGTGTGTCGGCTTGGCCGAATGGAGATCCGAGGAACTCGGGTTCGAACCCGGACTACTATGATGTGACGTGACTTCTAACACAAGCTTAGCTTAGGGGTTAATTGAACTACCTATTAGGAATGTGAATTTCTTTTGGTGGAGACAAAACATCAAATCCTATGCAGTTTTAAAAAGAAGCAGTTTACAACTCAGTGCTAAAAACTCGACAATAATAAAACATTGCAGCTCCTATCGAAAAAGAAACATTCACCAAGCACCGATTCCATCTGGACTCCGTCGGAAACAATGTTTAAAGGAACAAATTTTCCGCAGCGCTTTTATTTTTATTTACATAGATAAAAGGCATTACTTGCCGCCGTTTGCCGTTCGCTTGCTTCGTGCCCTTCGTTTGAGCACCTTAGCGATTACGGTCTTACTTTTGACCAAAGTTTATGTTTATTGGAGCGAATAAATATAAACATAACTTAAAGTTCAGTCTCGATATCTTTATGATCGATGTCACTAAACAGGGAATGCTATCCGAGCAGAAAAAACGATTGCGGCTTTTGAGACATTAGGCTATAATATTATAGTAGTATAGCCTAATGTCTAGCACTACAGTAGAATATAATCTAAAATTTCTTAAATCTTGGAATAGAAGATTGATTATGAAAAACTAGCATAAAATAGGTAGGTATTTTGTTAACAAGGCACAGTTAAATTGAATGGAGCATTTTTTATCTTATAATTCGTGAGAAATATTTTTTGTAATTCTTCTCGTATCTACCGGTTAATAACATGTTCATATTCTGTCGACAGATCCTACATTGTTTTACTACCCTTATTAAAATTATGTTTTTTTTTTTATTCCAGCGGTTAACACTCGTATTTTCTTTTTACTCCGACATAAAAAACGATAAGGCCATCGTAAACCTCTTCATTCATACGAGGCAAGATAAAACAGGACGAAACCAAAGCGGAATGACGCACCGAAAATATCTCTGGCAATTCGTCTCGAATGATGTAATGTTGCCATTTCATTCTTCCAGCTTCTACCCTGAAAAAACTCTGTATTCGACTCTATCCATCCCTTTCACTCTTTTTGACATGCTGGTATCAGTGAGAGAGATAGACCCTAAATTACTAGGTAGGTACCTACTAGTATTATTTTCAAGCAAATTGATTTACCCGTATTCACAAACGATGCTTGTTAAGTGAAGCAGAAAATCAAACGCACAGCGTTGAATAGAGCTCTGTGATTGGTTCCTGTGTGACCCTGAGCGTCCGCGCACTGTGAGACCTCATAGTAATATTTGTGAATACGAGCGTTACTTACTATTATCTTATCAAATACATATTTGTTGTCACGAATTATTTCAATGAAAAGGCTTATAAGGTACTTCAAACGACTACTGAAGTTCGCACCTGTAAATTATTTATAAACCCATTGAGAATAGGCTGATAGAAGTTCCCGAGTTCATTGCACTGTTCTTCTCGGAACTGCACACAATGATATTAAGACTTTATATTTGTTAGAGTAAAACTAGACTGGAATTTTAAAGTTTTCTTTAAAGTATTTTAATGAAAATTTAAAACAGTTAAATATATGAGTAAATAGGCTCTACATACACACTCATTCCATCAAATTCCATTCCAAAATCAGGATTTCGGTTCCGGAACTGAAACTCCCCACTGTGATGGAAACTCCTTAGAACCTTCCAGCCTTCGTATTAAGAGTAAATAGACACTTTCGGGCACTATACACATACTGCCTTGCACAATATATTACCTACATTAGGAAGGAGGATAGTTCCTTTCATTCATACATACACCTACCACAATATTTCTTTCGGGGTAGACCCCTGCGTTATCAAATTTCCCTCCGCAATCAGGTCAAGGATCAGGGAGCCGAAAGCAAAATCTTCTACTTATGTATTACTAGACAGGACATGCTAAAATAAGACTTATCGTTTTAAGTTGTTGGTGCTGATTCAGGTACTCATTTAGTCGATTGGAAGCGAGTGAGAAGAGCTGTTGTGGCGTGTAATTGTTCAGCCAAACTAATGCGTGCAGCTCCTGCGTGCGCGATGGCAAAGGCGATCAGACGTCGTGTATGAATTTTTAGCGATGAGTTCACATCAACGCGTCCCATCATTGGTCGCGGCGATCTATGCACGCGCAGTGATCGCCATCGTCATCGCGCACACAGGCTGCATGCGTTGGTTTGGCCGAAACCAACTTAAATATCGTTTGATGAGACTTAGAAGATGTTGTCATTATTTTTTGTTTAAGCGATTGGAACTTATTTTAGGTAGGTAACTGCATATATTGTAAGTTTCTACTAAACAGCTTGTCTAGTAATACACTTAGCAGTCTTCCCAAAAGGGATTGCCTCAGCATCTTAACTGGGGCGCGGGTCGCGGGTCGGGGTTGATTTCGTCCTTACAATTAATGACCTATAAGGGAACAGCTGGGGTGGAATGAGGGTAATCGACGTGCTATCGATCTGTAGGTAGATACACACTTGGGGTTAGTGATCGAAGTTACAAGTTATGGTAAGTAACATAACTTGTAAACTTGCACGCTTTTACATAAGTGATATGCTTAGATAATATTAGACTTTGGGATTATAAAGTTTATAATTTCTGACAGGTACGTTGCTTACAGTTGCTAACAGTTGCTAATGACTAGCAGGGACTTAATAAATAATTTATCAAGTATAACTGGCAGATAAGGACAAATAAGAACTTTTTTTTTAGATATTTTTAAAGTCGCTTGAAAAAAAAAAACGAGCAGCCTAAGGTGGGAAACGAACCCACGACCTTTTGCAATTTTTAATAACTAAGAAATAACTTTGTTTTGTGAAGATTAAGATTTTTTATATGAGAAATTACAAGGTGCAGAGGACATTATCTGATACATTTATATTTTGTTGCAAAATCGATTCAGCTTGTCGAGCCGTCGTTCATACCTAAGTAGGTAGGTAGGTAGTTAAATACATATTTTGAGCCCGGGATTAGGCGGGGTCTTAGATAAATAAAAGCCCCAATGCCTAATGAATATTTTATGCATAAGCTACGTTTTAGGCTTTCCAAATGCGTCAAGTAGTCTGGAGATATCGATTGTTTTGCTAGTGTTAATTAATGAACTCATCAGTATGCAAATTAACTTCAATAGTTATTTAGCATAATAGGGCCCAAATGATAGGCTTGTGGTTACTTATCTATTGAATCCACTCTAACATAAGTTTAGAAGTCATTAATTTGAGAATTTCAAACACACATACTGAGTTCAGATAGAGATATTGTCCATACATAAACACAGTTACTTTATATTTTTTTAAAGAAAAGTAAAATTATACTTTGGCTCATTTATTAACTGGATAAAAAAGGTAAACTTATATTTAACCACTCTGTTTGAGTCGATATTTATCACAGCTAAGTTTATCAGAAATGAGGAGATCCGTGTGAGAACCAGAGTGACTGACATAGCCCGCAGAATCGCTAAGTGGCAGTGGGCGGGGCTCATAGCTCGTAGAGCTGATGGCCGCTGGGGCAGGAAAGTTCTTGAGTGGCGACCACGAGCCGGAAGACGTAGCGTGGGCAGGCCTCCCACTAGGTGGACCGACGATCTGGTGAAGGTTGCGGGAGGTGCCTGGATGCGAGCGGCGCAAGATCGGTCTTCGTGGAAATCCTTGGGGGAGGCCTTTGTCCAGCAGTGGACGTCTTTCGGCTGAAACGAACGAACAAAGTTGCTAAAATATATTGGCACGTAGGTACAGTCACCGTCAAAAACTTCGTAACACCCAAAGTGGCCAAAAAGTCGACTACACAACGTGTTGAGAACTTATTGGCTACTTTGGGTGTCACGAACTATTTGACGCTAACTGTACTATGTGCTCTATCTTAACAGCAGTTAAGTAAGTGTTATGCTCAGTAGTTGAGACAAAGTCTGTAAACTCTTTAATTGGTTAAAGATATTATGCACTTAGAAAATTAAGCACGCGCTTAACACAATAAAGCGCTGAGTTAAGCTTTAAGCTCTAGAGGTGGTTATTTGTTAAGGCACTACTTGATTAATTATATTTTGCTACTAAGTTTGGCTTAGTAACTCTGAGATGCCCGGTTTTGTATTAATAGTCATGGTAACAGTGCTATTTATACTAGTGTTAAAATATGAACAGCCTTAAGTAGTATTTGTTCGTTCGTTTCAGATAAATGACGTCCAATGCTGGACAGAGGCCTTCCCTCAAGGATTTTCATAGCGTCCGGTCCTTCGCTGCCCGCTTCCCGTGACCTTCACTAGATCATCGGTACACCGAGTGAGAGGCCTCAACACATTGCGTTTTTCTAGGCCATGATCGCCATTCAAGATATTTTCTGCTATAGTAACTATAGGTACTAAAGCTGACAAAAACAGATGAAAAAACTCCAGCATGATTTCTTTGAAAAATATTCGGTTAAGTAATTAATATCCTGTAGGAATTATATTTTAGCGTCACGATAGACGAGAAATAACACGAGACTTACCACTGTCGTATTAAACTGTCTCAGCAAAAAGATTAGCCCATCAAGGCTGATGTCTAAAGAAGCTGATGCGACATAAAATATTAGGGAATTTTTCTTTCACCAAAAAAACTTGAGTTTGCTAAGATTACTTTAGGAATAAAGGTCAAGTAAACACTGAGATGACATGTAATTAGTGGATATACTCGACTCTGTGAAGTCCTAAGCTTAAATACTAGACACAATTTGGCAATAATTTACAACTCAAATTAGTACCAAGTTTCATCATCTATGGTTTGTCTGCTTAGATTTGAGATTTGAGTAACACTATCCTGGGTCTAAATTTCTGGGCTTAAACATTAAATTAATATAAATACCATTGAGTAGAGATTGTATTTTATAACTTTCCCTTTATTTTATTACGAGAATATTCTACAGAAAAATATGAGTAGTTTTATTTAGGTTTCGTTGATTGTTTTCAAAGACTTCGAAGTAATAGGCTTCTTCTGAGAAAGCTCACTTCAGTGTAAATTACGAGTACATACACTTACGAGTACTTCAGATGAGATTCTATTGAATAGTAGGGGAAAGTAGTACGAGATGATCCCCTTAAGCGGGAATCGCTGTAAAATACATATTTTTCAAGGTAAACCAAAAATAAAGACGATTACTACTAGTATATTTATCTATCCAACTTTCCTTATACTCAAAACCAGAAATTAATTGAGGTTTCATTAAAATATTTCATTTTTTGCAAAACCTTACAAAGTGATCATCTTGTACACCCCCGTGGGTAAGATGATCCCCAGGTAGGGGTAAGATGATCCCTGTGATTCTGTTCTATGATCTATTCTTTTCTGGTTATATTCCTTTCGGAGTACCTAATTATGCGAACAAATCGTTAAAAAGTTAGAAAAGAAAAACATTTACGAATTAAATAACGAAAATAACTGATTCTTTCTTAGTACCTGCTAAAAAGCGTTTAAGTAAATAATTGAAACGCTTTTTGGCTGGAGCTGTGTTGAATATATCACAAATAAATTCACCTGCTTATCACCCTCTACCCCAGCACATGCTTTATGGCCCCATTTTCCACATGCATAACATTTTATCCATCCTTCACCCTTGGTATCGCTTGAAAACTTTTCTGTTCAGTACAGCCACTCAGTATCATCTCCTTCAGACTCAGGTGAGTTATATGAAGTTCTCTTTCTTTTATTTCACTTCCCTTTACCTACTCCATTGACTTTTTTGTTTTAATTCCCAGGGATCATCTCGTACATATAGGAAGGGATCATCTTGACCCAAGTCCCACTTTTTGTTAAATATTTGCTAAAATAATCTACAAGTACGCGGCTACGTTTTTATGGCCAAAATATTAAAATTAAACATAATAGAAAGCCTAACGACAACAGTAATTACATTTAACATTGTTTGAATAAAAGTAACATAAGCTCAAAGTCATGCCTATTTTAGATCAGAAGTACACAATTTTTCTTTTTTCTCGTCAAATTCGATGTATCGCTCACGCCACCATTACGATTTGACTGAGGCGGGGATGTGTCCAGAGCTATGTTTTACCAGTGAAAGAAACTAAATGACGTTAGTGGTTTCAGCACAATCGCGAAAGATCATCTTACCCCAGGGGATCAACTCGTACTACTTTCCCCTACTTGAATACAATATAAACTCTATCTATGTACTAGTACTACAGCTAGTACTTACTACAATGGCATGTAATAAAATTTAAGTTATTGATTGTTTTTGAAGATGAGCTTACACCCGTGTTAAATTCGAATTCGACTCTCACATTTATAATATAAAAATACCTATAGTAATTATTATTAACCTTCCTCACAGAAAAGACTGTATCTTTTAATAATCTCTACTCAGCAAAATCCCTTCCCTTCTCCAGCTATTGGCTCTCCACAAATAGGTACAACTTGTGATATAGTATAACGGACGATTTCTGTCTCAAAGAGTCGAAGAATTTATTGAGAAATTTTAATTCCCCTCTGTTGCATTTCTTCAAAGCAACTGTTGACTTATCGCAGAGAAAATATTTATCATTTCTAAGTTAGCTTTTTCCCCCGTATCCAATGAAAAAATATCTTACAATTTAATAGGTATTTCACGCTCCTATTCCTTGAAAGGATTTTTCTCTTTGACAATTACGAAACTCAAGGTTTATTGAAAAAAGGTATTGACTCTTTAATCATTTTGTAACTGAAGAAAACTTGTTTCCTGAAAGTATTCAAAAGCTTTAATTTGATTTCGATTCTGAGAAAGTTAGATAAATATTTAGATTAATGTTTTCAGATCTTTCAGGATTTCGTGCTGATATTATAGGAACTATACACTCAGCTGACTCAGTTCCCAATATTATTATTAATTTAAATTTAAAACTCCCAAAGTTTGACAAGTATCTGCTTAAAATTATTATAGTAGTGCTGAGCTTGTAGTAGCCCTGCTTTAAACAGTTTTAAAACTCTAATTGACATTTTATAGTTTAATTTGTTCGCAACGGACGCTAAATTGAAATGTTTTTGCAAATGTCCCGCTGCAAAAGTGAACAAAAATGCAGTAAATAAAACTGTGATTACAAATTCTCCGCTTTGAGTGAATTGCTTTTCAACGCGTCGTATTTGATAAGTACTTACGCCCGTATTCACAAACATTACTGTGAGGTCTCACAGGGTAACACACGAACCAATCTAGCTACTATCAATCTAGAGCTACAATCTAGAGCTCTACTCAAAGTTGTGCGTTCGATTGGCTGCTTCACTTAAGCAAGCATCGTTTGTGAATACGGACGTTACTCCTTAACAGACAAGTTGAAATGTTTAATAGATTTTGAACCTTTTTCTAAAGCAATAAAGTTTTAAGCGTGTCAAGCGTTATGTAGGCTCGAAATGTTCACTTACACGTGTCGTCTATCCACAATGAATATGCGATGATTGTTTCACAATTTAGATAGATAAACGTCTCTTATGATATTATCTTCCCAACAATAATACTTTAGAAATTGTGATAGGTACTGAAATCTAGATAGAGATGAAATTAGCAACTCATTCTTAACTTGGGTCAGTGAAGCCCACGCCAAACCCTACTCTACTGAATTTGTGTTTGCTCTACAACGATAAACTAACTCAAATAGGCTGTACATAGGCTACAATTTATAAAGACAAACCAACGCGTTTTGTTGAATAAGGTGTCAGAGCTATCCTTCGAAATCGAGAGCATTCCCTAAGTAGTCTACTTAGAAACATTAAAATATAAGCATTACCTACTTAAGTAAGTACCTAATTATCACCTACCTGCTCAGTCATCATGAATGAAACTCAAAATGTACCTGTATCCCATCGCAAGGAACGCAACCCCGCAACAAAGAGCTGGCGTGACGTCACCTCTCTGACGTCAGCGCCGCCATGTAGGTTAATGGGACACCCGGGCGGGCTCGATGTGGGTCGCATCCAGGGATCCAGCCTGGATCTGATACGAAGATGGAATCTGGATTGATGTTAGGTCAATCGGTTATTTGATGTTAGTGCCTAGATAGGTTATAAAGGTCGTATGTTATGGCCTTAATAGCTAAGTTAGGCTCTACATTGTAAGTATAACAATTTTGGAAGGCTGTCAAAATTATTATGTGTACTTACCTGATATTTTTTTTAAAGAGTACTATAGTACCTAATTTGTAGATTGTGTACTCCAGTTAATAATTAATGTTAACCTCTCCAAGTATTATGTATAATTAATAATAGATAGTATACTTGTGTAAGTGGGCTCACTCAGTAGTCGATTCGAAGGTCCGTAGTTTGAAGGAATCGAACTACTTAAGGACATTCGAATCGGTAGTGTGATAGCGACACCATCGGGCTACTGTCGCCTAATTGATAAACAGTAAGAACATTTTCAGATACGTATTGATTTTCATAAAGAAAATTAATATCATGGCAAGTCTTCAGATGTCAGGTCCCATGAATTGCAAAAAAGACAACTGAACATCTAAAGTGCTCGATATTTGCTTTCGAAATTTTCTTTTTGTTAACTAAAACGAAGAAAAACTCGACTCCAATAAAGTCGATTCGATGTTTTCGTTCGATTTGAATTCAATTTAAATTACGCCTCCACATTATTTGAAATTGTTTCAGGGTTTCCACATATTTATACGTTATACTTTATTTACTTTTCTAAGGCTAAGCTGCACCATCTTATTTTAACCGTAACAATAACAATAACCGGTGCTTTTTGTATGGAGTTTGTCAGATTTTTGACGTTTGTCAAACTTAAAGTAAGATGATGCAACTCAGCCTTATTGTTCCGAATTTAAATTTTAACATCACTCACTATGTTTTGGTAACTATAACATAGAGTGTATTAATCTAGGTTCTAGGATCTATCGGGTCATGTTAAAGTTAGTGATGTAGATGTAGTTAGATCGAAATCACGATTGTGTAATTCTTAAAATCTCCAGTTATTTGAAAAATACAATAATTATAGATTTGCGTCATTTTTTATTTTTTATTATAATACCGATATGTCTCTCTTTACTTTGAGTATCTGTGTTATGTAGTGTACGTTAAGAAAAGAAAATAAATGCCTTTTTGAATTCAAAATTCAAAATATGAGGCTCAAAGTAAAACAGTGTAAGTCGAGCATAATCCAAGATAGGCAGTGTTTATTCATACCAAGAGCTCCCGTTACGAGTTCCGAGGCTAACGACACTATTAAACTTAACTTAGCCGTTTTTTATCGTGGTCTCTTAGATAATATAGCACAATAAAGGCTGTACAGGGACAAAGATGCCCATTAAAGTTGCTTTATCTCACACTTAACGCGTGCCCAGTAGCTCTCAGCGAAACTGATAGAATACTTTATTGAAACCTAAATTTATTCTTTTGCCGATATATTGGACGAGAGTTTTTTAAAAATGTAACAGCAGCCAGTCTTTTTGTAATTTATCAGCAGTCAGCCTATCTTTTTTGTTAAGCATTAGGTACCTATTTTATGATAAAGCCTTTTTGGAAAATAAAATGTAAATAACCCAGTCTTAAACTGAGTTAAAGAATGCATGAATAGTTTAGGTACCAAGTTTTTATCTGACTAAAATATATTTGCTAGGTATTTATTTATTTTAATATCAAAAATCTCATTGGAGACTAAGCACACTTAGAAAAAGACATGGAACGACAAATATTATGTACACTTTTGAAATTGATGTCCAAGTAAAAAGTTGCTTAAAAACTTATTCAGAGAAAAGTTTTTATTCTTCCAAAGTAATAAAAACATTATTTTCATTTATTCTCCTTTTCATCAAAATAAACGGAATAAGAAATCTCCTTGAGATTTAAATGGGCCGATTCAAGTGTAATATCCACATGGAGACTTGTTCTACTTTCTTCGCGTTAACTGTTATTGCTGAAGTTTGGCAGGGCTGCTACCGACAATGGAGTTGTAACATTTGATGTTATATTTATCGCTTAACTTGAGAAAAAATCTTACAGACACTTATAAACAAATTTGAGACACTCTAAGAAAATGTTACACTGTTTTGCTATATTTTAGTAATCGCCACCTCAAAACTTGTACTACTTACTTACTTAGAGTAGGCGCACACCGTTGATTTTTCGTCGGCCGATAGTTTAGTCGGGCAGTTGATCAGTATGGGCATGTATGGGAGTGCGCACACTACGCCGATTTGATTTGGCCGATTCTTCATACAAATTAAAATCGGGCACAACTATCGGCCAACTAAAAATCAACGGTGTGCGCCTACTCTTATAAAGATTTTTTTGTATTAGTAAATTATAGGTCTGAAGCACATCTAAAGTCACAAAACAACCTCACGTGCCGCTCCCATACTGACTGGCACTCAATTAAGCGCTAGAACATTAATATTAGTCAGTACCTATTAATTGTGATAAATATTTCTGACAATGTCATCCTTCGTTAATGGAGTTCCGCGAAAATCTGATTGAGAAACACGACTCGATTTGTTGCAATAGATAAATGCAATTTTTATTAAATCTGTTTTATGTTTTTGTATTTTTTTTTTCAAATTCTTCTCGCTTTGCTTACATATAACATGAAGGGGCAACCCTACGCTGATAACAATGTCTCGAGTTTTATTTAGTAAGCCGTCCTTATGAATAGCTGTTACACGACGGAGTTCGCCTATATGGGCAGGAAACTTGAGAAGTAATCTGTGCTAAGGCGTGTACAATGTACAAAGTATACGGTTGAGAAAGTCAGAATGAGATTTTTTGCAGTCATTTGACTAGGAAATTATATTATATCTTAGCTGGAAATCTAAATAATATAACTCAAAGGTGACTGACTGACTGACTGACTAACATAGTGATCTATCAACGCACAGCCCAAAACACTGGACGGATCGGTCTGAAATTCGGCATGGAGGTAGATGTTATGACGTAGGCATCCACTAAAAAATAATTTTACGAAACTCCACCAATAAGGGGGTAAAACGGGATACACGCGTACGAAGTCGCGAGTGGCCGCTATAGTGCTTACCTACATAAAATCTAACTTTGTTAAATGGAAGTAAATATCATTTCTCGGCATAAATAAATTGAATTTTCTTCCCCTTGCATCCACCTCTGCAATTTATGTGTACTCTGGACAACTAAACTACTAAAAAACCGTAGTGAAGACTAATTTTGTTAAACTGGCATTATTTATGTACGCAACAAAATTACTTAGAAGAAAATTGGAGGAGCCTGAAGCTTTGGAGCGACTTATCCATGCAACGTTTTGAAAGATATTCAAAGGTAAGTATATAAATTATTGTATATTATGAAATAAACTTCACGAACTGTAAAGGTTTACGACTCTGTACTATTTCAATTTGTATATCCTACTTTGAGAGAGGTAACCGTTTCGGAATATGTTCTATTAATTAACGACCATTGTTTGCTTATGTATGAGTAGTCCCGTGCGCTATTCAAAGCGACTCACTAATAACGCTATTTAAATATAAATTCATGTTAATATAGTCCTGTATGTTCAGTTTACAACATCACGTCTATTTCATGATATGGAACCTTAGACGATTTTAGCTCATAAAAAATATAGGTTTTTTACCAAATTATACATTACTGGCCAGCATTAAACTTCAAATCAAATAAAAACAGAATTTTCAATACTCACTTCACGTAGTCTGTGCAAAAATTCACACAGATTGTGGCACGAGGTCTAGCATAAAAAAAAAACAAATGAAAAAGGGAATGTGAGACAAAAGAAAGGGCTCATTTCGCTGACGGGGGTGAGGTTTCTACTCGTAGCTCCCAAAGTTATTGTGTGAGCGTATGTCATGGCTACACAGGTATCTAGGTGATGAAATTAAACAAAGCTTAATTTGAAGACTTTATATTTTTGTAAAATATATGAGAGAATATTTTGTCAACGCGACAAGGACGAGAGTGCCCGTAAACAATTAGTAAGAAGTTTCTCTTATGCGTCCATAAATCCAACATCCTCTCCTGGACGCAGATGTTTTAAAAGTAGACCCATTGACGCAGCAAAGAATTCATGCTTGGGGCGATGGAGTCCTTTGGTCAAGATGTCGGCGACCATATCGACCATATCTCCAGTGCATCTGTATTGAACAACGACTTCTTTGGCGGTAATCTTGCTTCATCGGTCCACATACGTCACTATGGACTAGCTCTAGCAAGTTCGTTGCACGGGAGCCTTCAGTGGGGAATGGTTTTCTTGTTGTTTCACATGTCACACAAATTATATTTTCTTTACTCGGTGACAACTTTACTCCTTCTGTACATATCGGTATTTTATTAAGTAAAGTGAAATTTAAGTGACCCATTCTTTGGTGCCACGGGTAAGTATCATCATCAGTCTTGGCCATCATAACTTGCATTTTTTGATTTTTACAAGTAATTAACCGATATTTCTCATTAAATAGATCAGCCTTTGCAACAAACTTATTGCATGGATTGTAAATTTGACAGCCATGTTTATTAAATATTATTCTACATCCACCTTTGATTATTTTGCTGACTGATAACAAATTTGTTTTTAATTCTGGTACATATAGAACATTCCTCACCTGTATTGCATCGGTGCTGCCATCTTTTGCATTTAGCTTGATGCATATATTTCCGCAGCATTCAACTTTTAACACTTTGTCATCAGCAATTCTTATGCTCGGTACAGATGAAGGAGTGATATCAGTGAGCCAGTCCCGGTGCCGTGTCATATGCATGGATACCCCTGAATCAACATACCACGAATCGGAGTCATTTATTGTGGAAACTGAAAAAGCTGCGACATATCCTGTTTCCATCTCTTTCTTTTTATTATTATTTGCCTTTTTATGCCAACAATTTTTACTGAGATGTCCGAACTTGTTACAATTAAAGCACCTCGGGCCTTTCTTAATTTTTGGTTGATCACTTTTGGGCAGATTTTTTGTGTTTGTATAAAGTGCGGTAGTGTCTGATGTCTTTACTTCCTGTAGTAATTTATTTTTTACTAAATCAGCACTAATCTTTATACCGGAACTCTCTAAGCCCATAATCATTGGCTTATACATTTCTGGCAATCCTGCCAGCATCAACGTGCCCAACCACTCATCATCCACATTGAATTTAATATTCCTTAGTTTGTGCGCCGCTGACATAACTTTGTTTACATAGTCCTCTACTGAAGAACTATTTTCAGTATTAATCAGATCTCGTAATAGGCCAACTTTACGACTTAGGCCACTGTCTTCAAAAGCCTTTGCTAAATTATCCCACACCTGTTTTGCATTTTGGGCTTCTTGAATATGTACATACAAAATCGGGTCAACTAATAGTATTAGTTTTGACTTGGCTTTGGTGTCTTTTTTTACGGAGCTAGAGTCAGTGGTCACCGGTTCTTTTAAAATGCAGTCATACAAATCTTCAAGTTGTAAGTATGCTCTTACTGCAAAACTCCAAGCAGCCCAATTCTCGCGACCCGTCAGCTTTTCAATTGACATTAAATTACTTCCAGCCATTTTTATGTACGTATTTTCAATGAAATTAGCTGAAAAACTAGAAATCACTCCCGAGCCCTAAGTAAACAAAATACTTTTCAAAATGCAAAAATAAACTAAACGGCAGGCTTGGGACGGCCCATAACCTGATCTGGGCCCATAACCTGATGAAATTAAACAAAGCTTAATTTGAAGACTTTATATTTTTGTAAAATATAGGTATGAGAGAAAATTTTGTCAAAAAAGTCAAAAGTCAAAATTTCTTTATTTGTTTGGACTAATAAATAGTTCTTACAAACGCGACAAGGACGAGAGTGCCCATAAACAATTAGTAAGAAGTTTCTCTTATGCGTCCATAAATCCAACACTAGGTGAGCCTACAATGTCTACTTTTCATGATAATCTACGTTGTTGGTCTGTGTTTTCATGACTTGATATCTAAGCAAAACCACTGTTAAGGTGCGTTCAAATTACTTATAACATGTTACAAACTGTCTTATTAGTTAAACACGTCGTCCATACTGAAATAAATAAACAATTTCACACAGCGCCAACTAGCCCCAAAGTAAGCAACTAGTATGCTTGTGTTTTAAGTATATTAAGGGACATAACTTTTGTTTATCCATAACGAGGAATCTCTTGGCCTGTATTTCAATCGAAAGTGGAAGCCAGCTTCACCCGGAATCCTCAGTCAACGTTTTGAAGGTGGTGGCGGCTAGACTGGATTTAGATCAAGCCCTACCACCAACCATTAGCTCCCACAGGGAATTGAACCCGACCTTTGGGTCTGATGTGTCTGAAGGTGGTTATAAAGTTAGATAGCAGAGGCAGTTAACATGAAAAATAACTCTATGTTTTATAAAGTTAAAACTTTAAAGTTTTACCTCTAAAATTCTAGCAATCACTTTTAGGCCTCAAGTTGATCTTCGTTCTACATTCTTGAGAGGAACTTCCCTTGATCATTTATCCAGAGCCCAAAATTTACGAATCCCTAACTAAATTAAAATGTGTACGCCTGAGCCTTGACCTGTTTAGTCCCTAATTTAACCCCTGAGTGGCCTGCGGATTACTTTGTACGTAAATCTGGTACAGTCTGGTACATCTGGTATACTTTTAGCAAGTTTTTTGCTAATACAATGAAAGCGATTTGTGAACTGTATTAACCAATGATCCAACAAACGAAGAATAATTATTTTAGCATCAATAATTTTAACTACGTCTAGTAGGTACACTCCATACCACAGCACAAAACTGCTGCTTTTAGAGGAAGTTTTAGGTACCTGGCTACGAAGTGCTGGAATAACCTTCCACCACCCATTAGGCAAGCTATAACCAAGTTTACTTTTAAAAGTAAACTTAAAAAGCACATACTGGCATTCCAAAAAATCTCTAATGGCCAGGTATAGTCGACCCCTCTAATTTGACATTATTTATAATACTGACCTGCTAATCCTATTCCTGACATCTAATTTACATAATTTAATATATCATTTTGACATTAAACTAATTTTCACTTTTTATTTATTTAATTTTTCTTTATCATTTATCATTTGTGTTTTAATGCCCTTGCGAATTGCTGCGGCGATTACCGCCGCTCTCCACTTTCGTCGGCCGCCGTCTGAAAATCAGCTTCCAGGCATTAGCTTGTGACACATGCTGAGACGGAGACCTTTTGCTGCCGCAACTCTGCTCACATTTCATAACATTTCTCATTGTTATTTATTTTATTTTTTTTTTTTTTTTTTGAATGTGCATGTTAAATATTGTATTATGTTATTTTGTTGAACTATGTATGTGACTTTGTGTGCAGCAAATAAATGCTTACTTACTTACTTACTTACTTACTCATAACACAAGCATAATAATATTTAGCTTAGTTCGAGGGGTTAACGGGTCTATAAGTATTTTTTGCAATAAGTACCTAGAAATACTTAACTAAAATATCTTTAAAAAATGTATTAAATTATGTCGCTACTTTTTTAATCACTCAAGTATTATTTGAACCACTGTACTTTCTTGAATATTTCGTTGAAATCCGAGGCAGATAAGCTTCTTAACAACTTAGGTCTTGAACCACGAAAATTGGGTCAATTTTTTAGGGTTCCCCCTCAACTAATAAACGTTCTACAGGGATTTGTCTTCAAATCCGTTATATTGTTCAATCTACTAAAATTATCCAGGGTTTTGGGTACTCTGGACCGCATTAACAAGGCGAGAATATACCTACGTTGATTCACACAATTTCGCGTAAGTGTTACGTCAACTCGAGAAGCTTCTGTTTACTTAAAATATTCTTAGAACTACGCATTTGTACAAAGAGAATTGAAGCTTCAAGATGTCTTATTGTTGTTCCATCAACACTTCTTATTTAATTCACTTCAAGGGTGATGAATGAACTGGAATGACTGTCAAGAAAGCATTAAATTCTGTCTACATTTTTGATGAGGCTGAAAGCTTGTGTGTGCTTCTTGTGTCTAGGTACCTATGAGTAAATAAATGCTTACTTATTTCTGTATTTTTATACAACCTATATATTATTTCAAGTTTCTCGTTCGGTTGTTATATTTATGTATTTGTAATTTGTTACCTCTGTGGTTGCCTCAGAACTACGTCAATCATCTGATTTGAATATTTCATAATTAATGATATTTTTCCAGGTTTTCTGTCACTTTTCACTATCAGGCACGTTTATGGTCACTAGAATAAACATAAACAAGCCACTTTAATTGGTGGGAAAATAAGTATACCTACTTGAAGAGACTCAATTAAAATAATGTAATAAAAACTTATAGAGCATTAATATTTATTTAAAAAAAACTTCAGAAGTCTTGAATAACTCGAGAAATTGCAAAAGAAGTTTAAAAAGCCCAATTTACATAGAACAAACCGCGTACATTATTAAGCTTAAAACCCTCTTTAATATTTATGAACCAATTTCTTCTAACTAATGGGCTGCTGTTGTTGATAATTTTTAATTTATTTTGCCAATTAACTTTATGACGCTCCTTGCTAAAGTAGTCTTCGAGTGAAGGTAGAATGTCTCGTTTTTAAACTTTTATTTGTAAGTCGCTTACCCAAGTTTGTATTTTTTTTTTACTGTCGTTATTACGCTAAAGGCCATACCCAGAAAATGATGAATGATTACTGCAATATTTCATAGTAAGTTGTTTTTGTATTCTCCCTAAAGAGGAAGCGCGTGCTGAAAAAGAAGAATATGTTATTTCACTGCCTGTTTCGTGTCTTTGCTCTTTCGCTAACAACTATAGCTCTGCCTAATTTTACATAATTATCTACATATTATATCGTATTTGCCTGATTTTATAATTTTTAAATTATATTTTTTCCAAGATTATAACTATGCCCTTTGGTTTTTATTGATCTTGGCTTAAATTTCTTAAATGATTTCGTTGCTACGTAATTTATCATTTTTGAGCTCTAACAATAACTAACATAAAGAAAAGTAGGATTCTAACAAAAACATTGTATTTCCATTAGCACAAGTAAACAGGGGAATACATTTCCACATTACCTCTTAAAACGTATCAGAAGAGAACGTGACTTGACTTTTATTCATAAAGTACGAGTATACACGTGTATAAAATAATACATATTCAGTGATTTACTCACAAAAGCTAAAAATAGATGTCAAATGAACATGCTCATAACTGATCAACCCTGAAACGGATTCCGCGTGTAAGGGTGTTGCAGACGAGGTACTATCCACGATAGGACCATTTTTGTCCATCAATAACGCACACAGAGGACTGAAAGTACCCCGTGCAAAAAGAGCCCCAAATAATCGTGAACGCCAAGAGACCGGACTAGGCAAAAGTACGGGAGACAAAAATAGAAGTAACGTGACAGGACCAGCAAAGAACACAGCGAACTTAAGCTAGCGTAATCTTAGAATATTAGCGTCAACTCCTGCGCTTCACTACATTTCAGGACAACAAATTATCAAATTATAGAAGAAGGTGTGCATATCGAGTTCGTGGCAAGTCGAGAACAGCTAACATTTCTTTCACGACGTAATCTGCGACACATTCACATCTGAAATACTAAAGTATCTCAAGACAAAACACTCGTAGAGCTGATGACCGTTGGGGCATAAAAGTTAGATTAGGCAGCCGATTAGATGGTACGACGATGGTGAAGGTCGCGGGAAGCACATGAATGTGGGCAGCGCAGGAGCGGTCGTTGTGGAAATCCTTCGTCCAGCAGTGGACGTCATTTGTCTGAAAATCTCATTTCACTATTCAGGGGTTTTTGTCCTCTGTGGCCAAATGTTCCTCGTCTGCGTACACCTTTACGTATACCCTATTTCGCTGTCGCTACGTGCCGGTTATGAATCTCGAGTTTACGACAGTTGCGGCAGTGATGAATAACATCTGTTGCGAAACTTTGTGCTTGTTGTCGGTTTGAGGCAACCTCTTTTGTTTATAGGGGTGTAGTGCGGCCACACTACACCAAAATTTAAAATTTAACACGAGGTTGTTCGAGTTTTGAGCGACATTTTCAATGACTACGTACCCCAAGAAGGACGGTACTAGCTTGAACTAGCTTCCTCGACACTAGTGTTATATTTTAGGGATCCTAATTTTATGATCTAATAATTATTATGGTTACAAATGACGTATTTTTATGCATTTAAAATGAAAGTCTGGTAACGATACGTACTATACAATTCAGTTCTATAAGATCAGACTAATTTTGTAAAAGCTTGTCTAACTAGTAAACAGTTATTTTAGACTTCAATGCAAACTGTAGCGACAGCATAAAAGAAAAGGAAGGAAAATAAGGACTGAAATAGAAATAAAAATCCTTTTCCTTGTAATAAAAGAAACGTGAACCTAATGACAATTAACGTGACAAAGCTAACCAACCTCAGTGGGTGATATTTTAGGCCGCCACAGTCGTAATAATACACAAATCATTACTTCTTTATTGCCTTTGTTCAGAAGTTACCGCGAAAGACACAAATAAGTAACGCGTGTGTTTGGTCGCTTTTTCTATCGACAAATTCGGGGCAAACACAATATTGATGAATATTACTTTTTGCCTTTGACATCTGGATTTATGAAGAAGTTTGATTTGGTTAGGATAGATGAATTATTAATTTTACTGTATACTGTATTACACAATATAGCAAGTTCTGAGAGACTGGTTTAGAACATTTTAATAGGAAAATTTAAGTTGATACTATCGTCTGAAAATATTGTAGTGCATTTTTTTCCAATCTGTGCTGTATTTTTAAAGTACTGTGAAATACAATATCATTCAAAACCCAAACTATTAATGATCTTTAACCCTACAAGTTTACAATTTGATTATGTCTAGTCTAGGCGAGACTGTGAATGGCAATCGAATATCGTATCTCTTTAGCCACAGCTAGATTAAATTCTAGGCCCAGTTCTGTTTCTAGGAATACTGAAACATGGGCCTAACTTGCCTTTACTTGGGCACAAAGGCCGAGAAATCGATTTCTATTGTCTAAAGGAGTCGATTCTACGTACTGCCCTAATTCGGCAGAGTAGGCCTGAATATTTGAATACAGTGATGCTTTTGACTAAAACATTAGGTCGGAATAAACGACGGACTGAAAGGCATTAAGGCAAATAAAATCGAAACACCGTGACGGCCATACCAAATTGTACACGTGGAGGGACTTTACAAAATGGCGATATTTGCCTTTGATGAATAAATTGTCCCTCAATACACGCGCAATGCTTATTCTATGTCACGCTGCCTATAACGGTCCCCAGGCTATGTATTACCTTAAGGAGCCGAATTGAGCGTGATCTTGCGCAACTTTTTCAGCGCTGATTCGCGCTTGGACGTGTTGTGCAATAGTACCTTTGTTTGTCACAACTATGATATACACTCGTAAGTGACACATGATTTTTATGAGTTCATTTACAGACGCTAATTTATTAATAATAGTGTGTAAAAGGTGATAATAATAGCCAGTGTCAACGTATATTTCTATAGTCCAGAAAAACGTATTCATTACTTAAGTATCACCAAAGACAAATACGGACAAGACAAACATTCCATTTGGCTCGGTAATGCGTTAATTAAGAAACGTAATTATGTGAGCGTGCGTGTGGGACGATATTTATTCATTACACAGAGATATAGCAGCGATATAGCGTTTCACAAACGTATCTGATGAGGATATTATTTGAAGTTCTTGTCTTGATAATTAATGTTGACAATTTGAATTTCAAGGTCCTTTCCTTGAGTAGGTAATTGATTCTTTTTTAGTAATTATTGGTTGATTATAAAATTATTGATGTATTTACTATTATTGTATTCTGCCGGCAGTGGTCCTCTAATACCGTGTTTCTAGGAGCAGTTTTGTTCAAGAATTGTTTTTCCTATCGATCTTTGATCCCCATGATAAACTTGACCTTCACTTGCTGGGTTTTTATTGGCGGTCAAGCTATAGATCCTGACTACACAGAAGTTGCAGCGGTGGGAACGAGAGGTGGGAATAGTCCCGTATCGATCTTTGATACTACCCTACATCTTTGTCTTTATTCATTTGAAGGAACTTTACTGAACACAAAGATAATTCAAGAAGACTAAAAATATAAACAAACAGTAGTCCACGGAAGCAAACAATTGATTGAAATAACGCTAAAACTATGGCACTTCAACTTTACGAGGTCCTCATTCACCCAAAGACACTAAAGGACTTGTTACACGATGACATTAAAGTCCATGCGGTTGGAATTTAATCTCCCGAGGCATTATTTACTCGTGTGCCATAAAAGCGTTGAGATAAGTTACCGTAGTACTACAATTCTCTTGAAGCACCAAAAGTTTACGGCCTCGTAAATTTCAAAGTCTCGAAGATTCCACAAGTAATCAGGTAACCTCCTGGATCAGGCCTAAGTCACAACAGAAACGAGACAGTAGAGGAATTTCTGATACATTGTAACATGTTGTAACTTGTTCACATATTGGAAATTCAAGATACTATTCTACTATCGAACTGAGGTGAGGTAAATGGACCTGGCCAAATGTTGCCTTAGATATAGTCATAAAAGATAATAAGATAAAAATAATAAAAGTCTATGAAAAAAACGTCGTTAAATTATAAATCTTGAGCAGAAATCTGGTATCCATGAAAAATACCTCTCGTTTTCTGCATTTCAATTTGTTCATCAATATGTACCACTGTCTCCATATAAGCAGATAAATCCAGGATTTCAGCAAAAATACCTAGCTATCTTTAAGTACCGATAGAATAACTAGAGAAAGCGATACCATTGAAACAAATAATACATAATAATATGAAACTACCAAATACATAATAAACAATAACACCTAACACCTAGTCCTAACATAACGATTTTCCACGAAAATATTACCTACATTTCCCTAAAACTGGGGGTATTGAATGATAAAGCTGTATCGCTTTTCCGACAATCCTTTGTTAAGGATTCCAGGAACATAGCATTGGTAAATAGGTTTGAAATATTGAATTCCGCAAATATTATTATAAACATGAAGGTATTATAGAGCTGGAACCTATTTGGATGAACAAAGACAGCTGTAATTGGAAATCCACTGACACATTTCAATAAATTTATGGTGTCGCTGAAAGCTTCTAAATATCGAATTTGTCTCTTTTGGTGTAACATTATGCCGTTAAATTATTTAATGTTTCTTGTTATAGAGTACAGTTGAATTTATGTAAATAAAATACTATAGTCTATCCAATATAGCTTGATTAGAATGACAGCTGCCATCAAAAGTAACGACATAACTTTGTAGTAGCGATCAATGAGAGCTAAATATTGGCGGACAAGAAATAATTCACGTCTGACCTACAAACAATATTTTCGACGACAGTGCTTCCAATAAAAATGTTAATTTCGTGTAAATGCAGCGTTAAATTACACCAATAAGGGGGCGTCCATAAATTACGTGAGACAATTTTGGCCATTTTTCAACCCCCCCGCCCCCCTTGGTGAGATTTGGTGAGATTTTGCCTGACCCCCTCCCCCACCCCCCTAATCTCACGTGATATTTAATAAAATGCCTATTTTGCATTGCCTATGCTTCGAGTCTATTAGATTTATATGAAAAAATCAGTAACCCAGTGTCGTGCCACGCGCAGTGCAGGGTTCCGTAGCTTCCCATCGTTTAGTAAGACAAGCAATTGCTTCAACCTAGTACCAGTTTTGTGATTCATAGTTAAAATTACTAATTGTTAAATTTTGCTACTAATGGTTAAATATTAATAAAATGAAAACTAATAGTTAAAAAATGTACTAAAAGTCAAGTTAAACATTGTTATAAAATCATTTTTTTCTGTTATTTAACCACTTGTCATTTGACATCTGTCAAATTTGACTATTGGTTACTTTAACTACGAATATAGATGAACTACACTGAACTGTCCTTTATTTGACACTGACAGGGGGGCCACCGTCAATAGCGGATCGCTAGTTCCGACTTTTGCCACGGTGGAAACCATGTAGTTGCACGAAGATGGTGGCGCCCTGCTGTCAATGTCGTCGGTGGGACATTTCAGTGTAGTTCATCTATACATAATATTTTCATACGTATGTATGACACTTTTTAGGGTTCCGTAGTCCTGACAAGGAACCCTAAAGCTAAGCGTCCACTTGTCGGTATCGTACGCAACGGACGCATCGTACAAAACGGATAAATGTTTCATAGTGCGTCCACTGTACCGGCAGCGTACGGATTATCGACGGTGAGTGCCAGCATACGGATTGACGATGCCAGTTCATTCGGATTTTCATAGTGAACGCACGTGTGGACTCTGTGAGAAGAATGGAGGAAAGCGATGAAGAACAATGCAAAGCGAGCGCCGGACTGCGTCCACTGATCGGCATTACGTATGACGTCATCGGCAGGCATCGCAAAAGTTGCCTCTCGGAGCATGAAAAGTGACTTTAGATGAAGTAATTGCTTGCTTCTGAAATATATTGTGGTAACGACAGACAACTACGGAACCCTATACTGCGCGTGGCACGACACACACTTGGCCAATTTTTTACGCAATAGCGATGCCGATGACATTTTTTTTTTAATTTCGAATTTTCTTAATTTCGACATTTATTCTGCATCTTTAGTGTTCACAAATGCAGATGGAGCCATTTTTAGTTTAATTTGATTAGACGGTTTGGAATAAATTGTCATTATCATCATAAAAAAACATTTTTTTTACTTCAATAACCTAGTTTTCTGGCAATTTTACTCTATTTCTTGCGGGAAAAATTACGTGATATTTTCCGAGACCCCTCCTCTCCCCCACGTGAGATTTAGTGAGGTTTTCGTCGACCCCCTCCCCCCCCTAAAAGCCTCACGTAATTTATGGACGCCCCCTAAGTAGTAATTCGAAATTATAAAAATCAAGCTAGAGTATTAACGACGTCTCTACAAGGTTATCTCGAGTTTCAAAAATGTTAGTGTTGGGACATATCGACAAATGTCATATAAATTAAAACTAATTATTTAACAAATTTTTTTTCTAATTTTTTAACATATTTAAGTCAAGTTATACATTTTTCTAAATGTTCACTATTAAAAACCAAAAAACATTTCATTCTTAAATAATCAAACATCGGAAATCAATCACCGGTATTTTTTTGGGTATTCATAGCACCGTTGCTCTAGAAGAGATGCCCACCGCCCTCTAGCGAGAGGAAAAAACCACTGAAGAACACTGATGATAATGACTACGACTTAGGTTGTACACCCTTGACATGAATTTTAAATTTTACTGTCTTTAAATTTAAATCATAATTGTCATTTTTATGAATAAAGATATGAAGAAAAATTGGGTGCATTTTTTTATATCATTTTTTCGAAAACTTATCGATACATCTATGTGAACCGTACGAAACATACACAGCACTAGTCACATTCGTTTGACAGCCGTCATTCTAATCAAGCTATATTGGATAGACTATAGGAAATAAATCAAGTACAGTCAGGTAAAAGGTCGTAATTCGTCTGTGTTACAATTTACTTAGATTAGGGTGGTGTTGTCAACTTTTTGGCCACTTTAGACATCACGAACTATGTGACGCTGACTGTACGTCCTGCTGAACAATAAACTTTAATGATTGAAAAAGGTGCTTTTTTGCTACAAAAATGTAGAGTCCGATGCGCAGGCGGGACATCTCAAATAACTACACCCAATATCTATTTCACAGGATACCAATGTATTTCGTAATTAAAACACAACCCTCAGATATCAGCTCGTCATAACGGTATACGAACCATAGGTATATTTGCGGTATTTAATAAACCAGTGCAATATCAGGAATTATTCGACCAAAGAGACGCGGATTCCGATTGTGAGTGACCCATCGGACGCCATTTTGAATCCTTTGTGATACCCGAACTGGTATTAAGGTATGTGGCCTTTTCGTTCTGTGTGTGCTCCGCATAACAAAACTTCGAATTTTTGGTATCTACACTTGAGTTTATTTTTTTACTGCTTCAAAAAGATTTGAAATTGCAAAAATGTTTACTATGGATAAATGGCAGGGAATTGCTTTGGCTGTTAGATTTTTTCATAGTGAAGTTTTCATTCCGGTTTTTGAAAGGGACGTGCGCAATAAAACCTTTCAGCAATATTCACGAGGGCGAAGCCGCGGGCAAAAGCTAGTAATAAGTTTAATGTAACGTAAACAATTTAGAAGTAAATTACAATTTTACTTAAAATGTAATTTGCTTCTAAGTTGTTGATCTTCTGTACTGTTATTAATTTTAAATCACGTTAACTTAGGATTAATCACAGTACAGAAGTTTGTAATTTTGGTCAAAGGTCATACTTCCCATTCAAGATGTGCGTACTACATTATACAATCAGCACATGAAACTACACATTTTTGTTGAAAAATAGTCCTTAACACAACGACATAAGATACCACTGTGTATAGCTTGACGTGCTCGTCCGTACATTTGTCCTTTAAAAGTATTGTTCTTATCCGTCACTTCACAAAGCGGAGCCTGCGGAGTGATCCAATTTTGTCTTCCCGAATTTTATTACACTTCCCTGAGAGTGATAAAATTTCAAGCGAAATTCGTTGACGGAGTTTCTCGAGGCGTTTTTTCGACGCTAGCTTATTTACACCTTAGAGCCAAAGCACACGATGCGTTGCGGCATCGCTCCGCAAAGATTTCGCCGTGTCGCCGCACAGCTCATGTGATAGCCACTCATATTTCTATGCAAGATGTTGCAGCGACACCGCTCCGGCATCGCACCGCCGCCGCAACGCATCGTGTGTATTGGCTCTTATTTCTACCTTATAAGTGAGTGTATAGAGCGAAATTAATAATGTTATGTGTCAATTATAATAATTCTATATTTGTAGTTATAACATTGTTAGCGCTACGGCCTACACGTGGCCTCGTTTCCAGTTAATAGGGAACGATGTTCGTGTTATGATCGTAAGTACTCGTAGTTAGTAGAATATTTTAAATCTTTTATATGTCTAAATTGTTTATCATGTTAAGAACTTCCAATCAGTAATTTAATATTAACATTCCGATAGCTGTTCGTCTGGATACCAAATATTTTAAACTTTACAAATATTTCATTTTGATATTGATTAATAATTAAAATACACTTGAATATTTCGCTCTGCGAACGACATCCACTTTAATTGGCTCAGTATCGTCATACCAGTTTGATTTTGTTTCACCTCGACGTATTTCATTATTTTTATTCAGAAATATTTCCTGAAAACAGACACAAACGAGCTGCGAGTTGAAAAATAATTATTGAAACGGCTCACGTAAAGTAGGTAATATTTTTTCCAAAAAAGTAATTTGTGGTTACTTGAACTAGAACTTGACTTAAACAATCGATTCCTATTTGTTCATTATAGACTTAAGACGACTGATTTCTTCATCTTAGTTGTCTTATTATTGATTTTATAGGGTGCTACGAATAACTACGAATGATTCTATGGTTAAAAAGCAAACGATTGTTTAAAAAATAATTTTGTACAGTTAATTTTTATGTATGGTAATGAGAATATAATATGAAAATGAAGAATCTGCCATTAATGTTATCTAATACCTATTTGGCGATTCAAAAAACACACTCAATAAAGTAGATTTATGTTTTCGTATCTGAGTATACATTTATCAAATTCATCTCCATTATCGGTGTCTTCATTTCATAACTTACAATGCAGAAAATGGAAATCTTGATCATGCTGATATGAAATAGCACCATCCATTTTAACGCCGAACGCACTCACGTCCAATATTGATTTAATTCCAATATCGTGACGTACGAGTGGGACGCAACAGGTTTTCTGCATACAATGTTCGAATGGCTCACACATTGCTCGCTTCCTATCGGCTCTGAAGGCCGTATCCCCCAGCGATAAAGTCCACAATTGATTGACCTAGGTCTCAAATTATATTGCAGCTGAATCTAGGTTTCCCCGGGCCTCGATAGAAAGGGACAGATATCTCAAAAACTGGAACTAACACGGTTCAGCAAACACGGGACGCTCTGACCTTTCGAATTTAAAATCTGAGTAAATAAAAATGAGTCTATGTACTTGTTAACTTTTGTTTGTACATGCGATACAAGGCTGTTATTTGGCAATGTGCTAACTGTGGGCTTGAATGGCCGAAAAGGCTGGATTTTGCTCATTTAATTTGCTCATTGACAATTATTATGGGACCACATTATACGGATTACGGCAGCTGAATATACCTACATAACGAAGAAAGATTGGCGTTTGTTTAATCTTGTTGAGATGCTTAATTAAAACAATTGAAAACTAAACTAAATTATTGTAAAATCTTAAAGGAAATCTGGAGATTTTGATAGGAGAGCTATGTGTACTGTTTAACGTTAGTTAATGAGATGCGAACCAAGAGCTTCCTCGTGGATAAAAAATATTGTAAAGCTTAAAGTAAAAGCGGTAATCAAAAAATTTCAGTGCAAGTAAGCAAGCAGAGCCAAGTCTAAAGTGGTTGTACTTTTACTGGATCTGAATTACATAATAGGTAGGAACTCTTATACCTACTATTTTTTTTAAACCTACCGCCTTGTTTCTACAAGGAAAAATATTTCCAGAAATCTGCAGAAAAACTGCAAAAGTAAGTCTGTGAAGACCTATAAAATAGTTGCTGTAACTTTTTATACCATGGAATTCGCTAGTAGAAGACCTTTATAATAGTCGTCATGACTTTTTTTCTAATTTCTATTTCCCTAGTAGGGGTCCAGGCCAGTCTGTTCCTACCCCTAGTAGGGGCTTGCCCGGGCGAGCTATAAATAGCAGCTGCGATTGCAGTTACCTTTGCACTTTGCGTAACATTTCTCCCGCTCTATCGATTAGGGAACACACATAGGAAGTAGGCACACACACGCACGATAACGTTGTTAAAGGTCAGTTGTGATTGGATATTCGGGCGGTTCCTGGAAGCTGTATACAAGTAATTATAAATACGAAAGTTATACTGCCTGTCTGTTACCTTTTCAAAACTACTGAAGCAATTAATTTTGGTACAAAGATAGTTTAGACCTTGAAGACTTAAATAGGCTACTTTTTGTCATAAAAATAAAACTTTCAGCGGCTTAAATAGGATGAAAGTTTGGATGGAAAATCAATCATTTTTCATGATAGTGCGATAGCGGTTTAAACACTTATTTATACCTTTAAACGAATACTTATTATGTTAACTGTGCCTTTAGTGAGAAATAAATGAAGGTCGCGGAATCTTGAATGAGGCCTTTGTCCAGCAGTGGGCGTCATTTAGTTGAACTAAGAAATAAAGTATTTCTGATCGAATAACGCACGCGACAAATACATTATAACAGACCGAGAAGTCGTAGTCGTAGCTAGTTTAATTATATTTAATGCTATATTTGTAAAATTAAACTCTACCTCTCTTTAAGGTAACTTATTAGCATAGAATGCGGACAGAATGCCGATGAAGGTGGCCGAATAAATGTAAGGCACGTTTAGCTCCGCAAGATTACATGTACGGGCCGTGACCTAGAATTTACGGGGTTAGGGAGGGAGCTAAGTCGACAGCACATCAACCTATACATTTTTGTTGCAAAATAGCCTGTATTACAATGAGATAAGACGCCACTGTGTTTAGGTTGATGTTCTGTCGTCCGTACGTAGACTGTAGCAAGTAAAGGATAATTTCGCGCAGACATACTAAATTGCAGATATTACATCCTTCTGTATCATTTTTATTGGCTACATACTCGTAGGCTAGGTACTAGTATTTAATACTGCACATGTAAACTTCTTTTATTGAAAATGCAGGTCAATTCCAGCTTGTAAAGACAGAGTAGAGCTAAAAAGAACTTAGAATTTCGTGATTTACAGTTTATTATATTGTCGTAGTCACTTCAAATAATCTGAACAAAGCTGCTAGCTTTTTAGCTTTCAAGGTTAAAATTTTAAGGCAGAAATTGGTCTGCTGCCAAGAACTTGCGTCACAGGTTTTTTATTTCTATCTGTAACTTTAAAGAACTGGTAATAACACGTTTAAAAAGACGCTTTGTATCTAGATAACACGAAAAAGCCATTTGTTTGAAACGAATAAATAAAAGATTAACAACAAAAACATTTATAGTGAAATCGATCGTTCAGGCTGAAGCTGAAATACTCACTCCAGGCGCCTTTCAGAACGCAGAATTCTTTGGAAAAGAATTAATATTGTATTGTTCAAAGGACTACTTGAATCATAGTCAAAGTAAGAAGGTTACTGCGACAATACTTTCTTCTCTCTTTGCCTGGCCCTTTCCAATTTTATTTGGGGTCGGCCCTCCATATCACGTCTCCAGGCGACTCGGTCCTGGGTCGTCTCTCTATTGACTTGGGCATCTTTGAGGTCCTTATTTACTACGGATATCCATGTGATCCGGGGTCTTCCTCGTCCTCAGGGCTTAGTTTCGATGTCTAGCACTTTTCTGTTCATGTGGACGGATAGTCGCCTCATAACCATGTCCGTACCACTACAGACGGTTCTCCTGCAGTTTAGCTGGTATAGGTCTCACTTTGAAGGTGCCTCTGATGATCGGTGATTCTATTTTGCAGTAAAATACATCTTAACAATTTGACGTGCTGGCCACTATGCATTACAAATAGGAGGGACCCTGTTAGTTCATTCAGCTTATGATGGTGATTTAGACAGATGAAACATTTCGTTTCATGAATCCAACTTCCTAAGAATAAAAATATTGAGGTATAAAAATTCATCACTTTTTTGTGACTTTATCCTTTCAAAATACAATTAATAATCTTTCTCAATTAACCTAAACAAGAATTTGAAATACTTATTAGTTTATTATTTATTAAAATTTGTGAAAAAATATTATATGAAATGCATAATGCGTTAATCGGAACTTTTGCTCATAGGGATGGACAAGAACAATCGCAATCAATCAATAATCGGTATGGTGGTCATCTCACCATCGAATCCCAATTATTCTCTCAGGAAGGTCAAGGTTCAGTCAGTTTTTTTTTTTTTTTTTTTTTTTTTGAAGGGACGCGCGCTGGTAGCTTGAGGAGCTTTTCCAGCTTCACCGGGCAGAGTGGCGAGTACAGAAGGTACTCTAGCCGTTTGGCGATCGTTGGTGCGCGTGCCGACGAGGCCGAGTGTGGGCTTCGCGTAGCGAAGCCCAGGCTCGTCCGCGTCGGTCGCAGACCGACGTTCGCGATCGGGCCGTATCGAGCGCATAAGGCGCCCGATCAGTGGCGAACCCAACTAGAGGGTTGCCCACCGCGGTGTTGGACCCAAGTCCAGCCTACGGCGGGCTCATTCTAGTGGGCCCGATCGAGGGGACTACGGACGCGGCCTGAGGGCGCCACGGTAGGCTCGGACCTCGGCTCAGGCCGTGTCCGGGGGACGGATAGGGGAGAACCGGCCCGGTACATGTCTGTACCGTCCGAAATGGAAAGCAGGGCCTCGTACTCGCCGGCGAGTACGGTGTAACGAGCTACTGTGTTGTGGAGTAGTTGGCGTGCTTAAGGCAGTGATGTCTGTGTTCAGAAATTCGGTAATAGGATCGTCCGGGTCGTCTAGGACATGCCTAGGTCGTCGGTATTGGGCAGCGACATCTTTCTGGGGTGTATACGTGGCGGCGCTAACGATAAGAGGGTTCTTGTGGTTGATCGCTTTATCAAAGTAGCGGCGAGAGGCTTCTTTCATAAAGTGATCAATCGATGGGATCTCGAAATCTCTATGGAGATTCGTATTACGCACGAACCACGGGGCATCCGCGGCTCGGCGTAAGAATTTGTTTTGGAGGGTCTGGAATTTCTTAAGGTCTGTGCAGGAAGTGTGAGCAAACACCGGACTGGCGTAAGTCAACACTGGACGGATGCAGGTTTTGTAAATTGTCAACTTATTTCTAAGTGACAATTTACTTTTCCTTCCAACTAGGTGGTAGAGTCGGTGGATGTAGTGGTTCGCACGGCTCAAGACGCGTCTGAGGTGCGGAGCGAACGATAATCTCTGGTCGAGAGTGACACCTAAGTACTTGGCCTCACTTTTCCAAGGAATAGTTTGGTCAAATAAGGTGAGATGGGTGGGGACATTAGGACGAGTGCGAACCGGAGGACGTTTCGCAGACAAAGCCCTAGAAAAGTACACTGCTGCACTTTTTTCGGGATTTACCTCGATACGCCACTTCCTGAACCATTCGCCTAATTGTGTGACTGCGCGTTGGAGCGCCAAGATGACGTAATTCCGATTACGTCCGGACTTGTAGAGTGCGGTGTCGTCCGCAAACAGGGCTAAATCCGTATTCGGATATTTGGGGATGTCATTGACGTACAATGAAAAGAGGATGGGCGAGAGCACGGAGCCCTGGGGGACTCCGGCTCTTATGGGGCGGGGGGAGGAGAGGGAGCCATCTACTCGGTAACGAAAGGTGCGATTCGATAAAAAGTCACGTAAGATGTGCACGAGACTGTCCGGTACACCGAGTTCGTAAAGCTTGTAAATCAAGCCATTGTGCCAGACTTTATCGAATGCCTTCGCTACGTCGAAGAATAGCACTCCTGTCCCTACGGGTGGCTTAGCAGTGAGGCCGCTAAGTATGTGCTCCGTTAAGCGGTGCACCTGTTGTACGCAGGAATGTGAGGCGCGGAAGCCAAACTGTTCGTTTATTAAGAGATTATTAGAAAAAACATAATCTCTTAATCGAGAGACAATTATACGTTCGTATAGCTTACCCATGGTCTTTAAGAGACTGATGGGTCTGTAGCTTGTGGGGTCAGCCAGTTTCTTACCGGGCTTCGGGATGCCAATGACTTCTGCCTCTTTCCACGCGTCGGGAAAGATGCAGTGAGACATGGCCGCGTTGAAAATAGCAACCAAGAGGTATACTAGGGGGGCGGGCAGGGCGCGTAAGACTCTATTAGAGATACGGTCCGGGCCGGGGGCTTTGTTGGGACGGAAACCTTTGATTATTATCGTTCGCACCTCGTCGACGTTGGTCGGGTCTAGGGTTGTGGTCGGAGGGAGGGCGGCTCTACGTTCGACTTCGCTGTCCACCATGCGGAGGTGGGCAGAGTCTACTGGGAGGGTACTGGGGGAGCACTGTGCTTCTAGACTGTCGGCTAGACATTCGGCTTTGGCGTCGTCGTCAAACGCAAGCGTTTGATCGGGACGTAAAAGCGGTGGCGTGGACGCTACGGTGTCAGACTTAAAGGCTCTCGTCAACTTCCAATAGGCTTGGTGAGATGGCGAGATTTCTTTAAGTAGATCATCCCACTGATTGTTACGGAGTTCCGCGATACGGGCCTTGACAGCGCGCTGTAAGGAACGTAGGCGGACTCTGTTTTCCTCGGTTGGATAAGCGTCATAATCGCGAGTGGCTGCGTTCTTTGCCCTCAATAGTTCTCGCGCGTCGTCCGGCAACCTGAGACGGTGGTTAGCCATCGCAGGCACTTGCCTAGACGAGTCGCCGATGGCGACCGAGATGTGACTAGTGAGCGCATCGATCGCGTGAATAGTTTCGTGAGGCGAAACTATATCGTCGGGGATTGAGGACAGTTGTGGGCTCTGACAGTTCCCAAGTTTTACCTTGAGTTTGTCCCAGTCCACAACTGTCTTCATAGTGGGTGTAGACTCAGGAGAGCCTAGTTGGAGTACGACCGGGCGATGGTCAGAAGTGAGCGCGTGCATGGTTTCTATAGAGTGTAGGCGGAGGCCTATATTCTTTAGAATTGCCATGTCCAGAATGTCGGGCCGATGCTCGACATTGTAAGGATAGTGAGTGGGCGTCATAGGGACTAAGATGTCAAAGATGAGTTCCTCAGAGAGTTCGCTTAACATGTTGCCATTAGCAGTGGATGTTACGCAACCCCAATGAGTGTGTTTGCTATTAAAGTCGCCGCCAAGAATGACTGCACTATTCATAGCAAAGAGGGCCTGAAAGTCGCTCCTTAAGGGAGTCTTGTTCGGGGAGAGGTAAACCGAGCCGATGAGGATGGGCTCGTGTCCGGTCATGGCTAGCCGACAGAGTGAGACTTCTAGGTTAGAGAGAGAAGGGGGATCGACTAAAGCACAGTGCAGAGAACGCTTATAATAAATAAGCGTGCCGCCGCCACGTGTGGGCCTATCGTGTCTAATGATATTGTAGTTCGCTATCCTAGGATTGCGAATAGAGGGTGTTAGGAGGGTCTCTTGAACCAGAAAGATGTCGACCTGGTGGTCGGTAAGGAACTGAGTAACCTCGTCCTTTTGCTGTCTAAGACCGTTAGCGTTGAAAAATGCTAAGGTGATTGACCGGGGTTTGATCCTAGCGGTGGGATTAGCCATTACGGAGCGTGGAAAGAGGAGATAGCGTAGCAAAAGTCTACGTGTTCGGCGAGGATAGATAACCTATCCATGATGTTGCCTTCGCCATTAGTCGCGCGCAGTTTTGCGGCGATCACAAACATCTCGCCGACATTAATTTGGCCAAAGAAGTCTCTGACCAACTTAATGTCAGCCGCAGGTGAATGTGAAGGCTGGGGCTTGGCCTGAGGGGCCGGGACTTTGTGGGCTGGTGCCTTAGGGGCAGGGGGACTTGGGTTAGGCGCCTGTTGGGTAGGTGCCTTTGGCGTAGCCTTAGGGGCTGGGTGGGGTTGAGGAGCCTGCTGGAGCGCGGGTGGGGCCACAGCTGTTTGGGTGGGTGTGGGAGTAAGGCTGGCAGCCTGGGTGTAGGCCAGAGGCCTAGCCCAAGCATTGGGCCTGTTGGGGCGGAGGCTAGGAGCCTCACTTGCTACCGCAAAGTTGCGAGTAGCATTGATCTGCCTGGGGGCAGAGGGGATGGGGGCACGCGGCTGAGTGCGTGGAGCCCGGGGACAACCGCGATAATTCGCAGGATGACCCTGGCTACCACACAGTATGCAGCTCGGTGGTTCGGTGGCTGTGGCCTTGTCACGGACACAGTCGGCTGTGCCGTGATCGCCTAGGCACTTGACGCACCTAGGACGGGCGTGACAATTACGGGCAGCGTGCCCGTAATGTTGACAGCGGTGGCACTGGCCGGGAGCGCCGCGCTTTCGGGGTGGCTCAACTTTGAGCCCGGAGATGAAGCAAACCGTTTTCAAATTGAAAATCGATTTCGCTTCATCGGAATAGTCCAAGACTACTTGGACAAGGTCAAATGGTTCACGAGTACGAGTCCTGTACAGACGATGAACCTGTTTGACAGGGAAGTTTTGGGCCTTGAGGTCGGCCAAGATGGAGGCGGAGTCTAGCTCCTTGGGAAGGCCACGGATAACAACCCGCAGCTCCCTTTCCTCCTCGCGGGGGAAAGTATGATAACCGATACGGTTTTCATCTAGGAATCGTGTTAGGGCTCGGTGCTCGTCCGAGGTGGACAAGGACACCTTAATACCTACGTTGCACGACTTAGCGTGCGAGAAGTTGATGTGACGCTCCTTGAGCGCGCCGGAAATCTTGTTCCAGGACTCCTTGTCCTGGACAAAGACTGGGGGGACTCTGACAGTCCGCCCGGTGCTCGACTGCGAGCCGGAGGGCTGGGAAGATTGCGAGGGCTGAGAGAGGCCTGAGTTGGCCTTCAGGGCCTTCGCAGGGGGGGAAGGAGGGGGAGAGGCCGCGGATTTGCGGGTCCTCTTCGGACGACTGACGGTGGTGAAGCCACCGTCATCGGCGTCTGAGACAGAGTCACATTCCATGTCCCTACTGGGGGCATGGGATTGGTGATCTATCACAATAGAGTGCTCGTTCGTGAGCGGGATTGGTAGAGGGGCCGAGTTCGGATCACACATGGCGTCCTCGGGACATGACGGGGAAGCAGGCTCCTCATACACAGAGCTTGCGAGGGTCTTTGCCCGTATGTGAGCTTTAAACCCGGAGAGGACCTCCGGGTGAGTGGCCCGGAGGAACTTTAAGAGTTCCTCCGTATCCATGGCATGGAGTTGAGTTTCGCGACGCGTGAATCTACGCCGGTTCGCAAGTCGCAACCACCGAGAAGAGCCGGCAAGAAACTCGGTGGTTATAGCGGTGTGTAAGTCCCGCACAGTCGGTGTAAACCGTGCGGGGTGAGTGGGAAAAGTGTGCCCTAACCAATGTAACTACGCCGCAACGTAGCAACGCCGCGACGTAGGGTGAGTACCTACTCCTAGCAGTCCTTCAGGAGGGCCCCGGTCGCAAAAACAACCAGGGATACGCTCCTTCAGGGATGGAAAGTAGGGAGGGGTAGGGGGGGTCACGCCCGGCAGTGAAAAGACTGTGAAACCGAGTGTCTCAAGGGCGAGGAGGAACGCCTCACCCTCTCAAACGTGCCTTCCAGGAGGCCAAGGTTCACAGCCTAATATTCCGGCGGCGGCAGGAAATTTCAGCGCCTTGAAAAAGGCACTGTCGGTCGCTCCCAATCGAACCGAACCGCCTTTAGAAAGGCGTTTAACTACGCTTGTTCGTTATCACCGTTAGGTATCCCAAGCGCAGCCGCGGGCAAGCCACGTAATTGTGACAAAACACCACAGAAACAAGACTCGCAGAGCGAAGGCGATAAGCTCGAGGAACTCGGAGCGCAGCAATACCGGATCGCTGGTTCAGATTTTAGCTATGTTGGAAACCATATAGTTGAACGATGGTAGCGCCCCCCTGTCATTGACTTTGGTGGGACAGTTCAGCGTGGTTCATCTATAACTCTATTTTCTATAGTAAAGAAAGTCGTAACCGTGGTCGTTAAGTTTTAGACGGGTCTTTGTAATAACTAACTTTGATAATGATCATAGCGGAGGTTTGACAAGCTTAGACAATGTCCACGAATATTAAACTGGAGGGTACGCATTGTTTAGGACGTACAGTCAGCCTCAAATAATTCGTGACACTCTAAGTAGCCAATAAGTTAGACGCGACTTTTGTGCAATTGAGAATGTTACTAGGTATGCAAAATCACTTGAAACCTATGTTACAGTTAGGCTTTTACATTTACAAATACATTAGTTTTTATTTTATTCAAAAATACCCAGTAGTTATGATTTTATAGGCATTCAAAGTTCGCTTAAATATTGAGTCCCGCCAACGGTCACGTGACCCCGCGTGACGTACATTCACAGTGTCCGCTCACTAGAAAACGGATATAAACATACTTAAATACATTTTTTTTTGTAAATACAAACTTATTATACATATTAACACCCAGACCCATCATAGAAATTAAAATTGAACCAAACCCAAACTTGATGCGATTGTGTCGTTTTATTGCGAATTACCTTCCAGCTCCATCATTAGACCCTGATTACTATATAGAATTAAAGTACTCATCAATACAAAACGAACGAGCCCAAACTCGATGGATTTAAGTCGTTTTATTATAGAGTTCCTATGGCCACCTTCCATCTCCATCATCAGATCAGCTCCATGTCATCATAATATTGCATGGTCATCCAAATCACATGTGTTTGCGAAATTTCAGCTTAATCGGTTGCCTGGAAGTGGGTCTTAATTCAGCTTGCAAGATTCCACCCATACAAATATGAGCCAGTCACTGTAATATGACGTCACGCGCATAAAATGGCGGGCCGGCCGCCGACCGCACTTTTGAAATTCAATATCTTGGAAACTAATTGACGTATCGAAATAATTCTTTCACGTGTATTTTTTATTTTTAACAGAGAATACAGAAAGCTAAAAAACAAAATTAGTGAACATTCTTCATTGGAATAAGATTGTTTTGTTATAAATTTTTGACCAATTTGGGTGTCACGAATTATTTCACGCTGACTGTATAGATGATGGCACTTCAAGCTAAATACTGTGGCATCTATTACACTGTAATAAGATTTTTCAAAAGAAAAGTATAGTATGACTAGCTTTCCGCCCGCGGCTTCGCCCGCGTCGAATTTTGTCTGTCACAGAAAAACTATATCGCGCGCGTCCCTGTTTCAAAAACCGGGATAAAAACTATCCTATGTCCTTTCCCGGGACTCAAACTATCTCTATGCCAAATTTCATCAAAATCGGTTCAGTTACTTTCGCATTTATAATATTAGTATAGATAAGCGCTTGACTTTATTTACTTGTTTTGAAGTTACCTAATAAATCATCTCGCATTTATTTTCAGTGTCTGCACAAAATTTTCAAGGCTCAAAAACAATGCTGGAAGACTTGGAATACGTTTATTTATGACCTTTATTTTGCCCTTAAAAACATAACCCTCCTTCTGGCGCGGTCGGGTAATGATCAAATGTAAACAATGATATCTTCAATGCAGTACATACCTTTGTAAGGCAAGACAAGACAAAATTAAATGCAGAGATCCTTAATCTCGTAAGCTCCGGCTTGGCGAGATTATGGTAGATGACGTCACATCAAGCTAACACTGAGGCATCTTACGTAGTTGTTATAAGAGCGATTTTGCTTTGATTAATAACAAAAATGTGAAGGTTGATGGGCTATCTGTACCTACCTACAATGGATTAGATATTTTATTTGCTCCGGTAAATAACAATGCCAGGTAAATGCTGAATTTTTAGAGATGGTAGAAGCTGTCTAAGAAGTATAAACTCACCTATAATTGTGATTAAAAACCATTTATAAATACAATACATCTTTATGAAAGTTTTTTTTATGCAAGACAAGGCAGGTATTTGACCGCAATCGCACCTGGTGTTAAGTAAGTTTTACTAAATACCTACTGTAAGATATCTCAAGACTTGCCTTTAAGGAAGGTCTGTAGTGTTTGTATGTAGATGTAAATTCAACTTCATAATCACTTCGCTTAGTCTTTATAAACGTAAATCTTATGCCGAATAAAACGAATCCTTAGTGTAAAGTACGTAATTTAGACAATACAGCTACAGAATTGCCTTGAACTAACAATGAACCAAAAGGTCAAAACTCTCATAAGTAATTTCAAGCCCCGAAACTTATTATTCTCATAGCAGCCAGAATCCGTAATTCGTTAAGGAATTCCCGGGGAGCCAAAACTCGTAATTAATCACAACCTGCCTAAACCATATGAAGAACCTTGAGCAAAGTTTCAGGAAAAGCTGGCTATAAAATGTTACACACCCCTGGATCGCGACGTTAAGCTGCAGAGTCAAATATACCGGACCCGCGTAATGTGGGTAAGGACTAAACGTACATCGTTACAAAGTCAGGTAGCTGCTTACATGGACAGGAAGAAAAGCCAGGTAATTTGATAAGAATATCAAGCAACCCCACCACATTCAACTAACACACAGAAAAAATGCACTGTTTGATCATAGGTGTCAGTCCTCTAACGCACACAATAGTATTTTGAAGGGAAACATCTTGTTGAAACATTAAATTGTATTTCTGATTTTTACTTTTTCATAACTAAATAAATGTATTATAAAACCACGGTTCTGAAATGTGCATGAAAAAACAATGTAATTGTTTATTTAGCTTACCTAATAGGACTAACTGCTGCTACTAAAAGACTCTTATGTATGTCTTATAAAATTGGCATAAAATATTTTATTGCATTTCATACCTATCAAAACGCTTGAAGAATTTGAAATCTGAGTATTCAGCTACATCCTTTGAGTCTTTAAACGTGTATGATTAATAACGTAAGCGGCTTATCTTACTGGGATTTGCTACGAATATCTACGAGCGTCTGCGTAGCAGGACGACCCGCGCCTGTGTGAGTGCGTGATGTTTATTGCTGTGTGCGTGCCCTACATCGCCAGGGCTGCTCCCTCCATAACATCAGATGATACTCGCATCTCGCTTTATATGAGCTCGTACGTACGATAGTTATTTTTATTGCAAACGTCTGAGATTTATTTTCCAATGTTGCTGTAATAGTTCTATTTCCTGGTGGTTTTGCTTCGCTGATCAAATGAGAAAGGTTTTACTTAATAACGATTCTAGTTATTGTAACGTTGCCGTTATTTGCAGGAATAAATTTTAATGCTGTTACGTTGCGTTCAATATTGTTAGCAAATTACTTCATTCTCTCTTCCCGGAGTAATCTATCAATACGTAGAAAAAGTTGATTGAGTTCTCTGAAGATAACAAGCAAGTTGTAATTAAATCTTTACAAAGAAAATGCTTTCCAGGAATAGGTACTTATCTTCCTGATATCGAGATCAATCTTCTAATCTCGACTTATTTAAATTAAGTTGAATTATGATTATGTTAATATGAAGAATTCAGACTAACAAAGGTGTTGTAACTCCATAAGAGTCTATAAATTGCTGGCTGAAATAATTTACTAACTCGAATAAATATATCTTTAGGTAATTCATATAGAACATGTACGGAATGGACTGTATGAAACTGAATGCGGCTATCGGAGAGATGGAAACTACATAGGAACTGATAGAAACTCGAACATTAAAAGTTATTTTTTTGCAGAATTATTTTTTTTTGGCTGAACTACCAGATTTCGGTTTTTGATAGATACTCGTATTTTTAGAAAGTAAACGAGCAAACTTGAAGACTCCATTAGTTTTATGTGCACAGGTTTATTAGGATGATACATATCTGTCCTGTAAGTGTTTTATAAGTATTTCACAAAGGTAAACATCCTCTAAACAAATAATGACAAGGAACAATCAAAATTAAGGTTCTAAACTTAAACCTTAAGTAAACCGTTCTGCTGGGTACTTACGCCCGTAGTCAAAAACATTACTATGAAGTCTCACAGTGCGCGTGGACGCACAGGGTGCCACGCGAACCAATCACAGAGCTCTATTCAACGCTGTGCGTTCGATTAAGCAAGCGTTTGTGAATACGGGCGTTAGTCTCTAATAGACCATTTTCCTCTTTTCTTCCACCTTCCTCCTCCAACCTCTATCTGCCTACGTCAGAGCAAAGTACGTAATTGGTCTTATAAAACCCGGAACAGCTAGCTCGCTTGAATGTCAGGGGTCGCGCGATCGATGCAGCGACCTTGCTCATTCATCGTTTTGGATCGGCAGCCGGCATTTGCAACACTGGCGGATTTTATTTATAACTATGATGTTTAGAACTTTTCTTTGATTAGGCTTTATGGTCGAGTTTCGTGTCAAGTTAAGGGCTTCTAATGTACTTGTGAAAATGTGTTATAAACAAAATCGACTAATAAGTAATTACAGTAACACTGTAGGTGTAATATTAATGTAACTAATGGATAATGAGGCCGAAGGCGAAACGAGTTTCAATTGTAATCCCCACTCGGATTTTCCTTGCATAGTGACTGCTTCTGGAGAAAGATACGGCTTCAGCCAGTGATCTACAAAAAATTGCAACTAAAACGAAAATTTTCCCAAACTTCAGCTAACGTCTAATACATAACCCTTTTCAATACAAAACCACTGGCTCATATAAATCGTATAACTTTTTCTTGCCCCGTACTAAATAAGTGGGTCTCAAACTAATGATACAAAAGACCTTAAAAAGAAAGACTTGATTTTTTATTACTCTTTTATAAAATGAACACTTGAATCTCCATTTTATAGTAATATTAAAACTAAAACTTTTAAAAGGACTTCGCATCTGAGTCATGCTCGACAACTCAAGCTGTTAAAATATGTACGGCGAAGTTTTATGTCTTTAAGTCTCACAAATAATGTAGTTTTTATTCACAATTTATTTTTCAACAAACAAAAAATCAAGTTTTTAGTTTTAAGACTGATATCATCGGTTCCTAATACAGTTTCAGATACGAGTAGTAGCTTATCTTAATAAAATCTATCTCCCAATAGCTAAATTTTGACAGGCTTGATGATTTTAAACGCCTTTAACATAATATAAGAACAGTTAAAAAGGCGTAGAGTCTTTCTCAATAAGGCATAAAAGAGGCATAAAACCCGGGGCTACGTCCCCAGCATTCCACCGCTCACGTGTGGGGTCTTCTCAATGGCTGGAGCGATCGATGCGACCTTGTTCCGTCATCCCACTGGACGTCCATCCGTTCATGCATCAACCCATGGCATCAACTTGATATTATTTAATAAGAATGATTAACATTACAAAATTGTAACACCTACTGATGTAAACCCATTTTTGCAAAATAAATGATTTGATTTGATTTACAATAAATAGGTAGGTAAATACATGTTTGGGTGCAACTGCGGAACTTAAAATACAACTATACTACTACATAAATTGCTAAAATCATAACCCTTTTGACTTCGATGTAGTCGGGTAAACGATAATAATTTATGCAAGGAATGAATATTCCGATTTAATAGAATGAATTCTTTTAATGCAGAGCTATCAACTTGCTACATAATAAGAGGTAATTAAAACACAAAAAGAACCTCTTATCAATTTCAGTTATACTTGTAGTTGTTGCAATAATTCACGAAGGCGAGTGAGCTTTAGATACATGACTGTGTAGTGGCTCGTTTTTACAAGTTTTGATAGATATTACACTATCGTTATGTGCATGTAAAGCTCACACACACAAGTAAAGCTCACTCGCCTTCGTGAGTTGCAAGACTTGTGTTGCTTTCTTGAGATTAATGTGTTAGACTATCTTCGTACCTATCTGTTTCGAATGCCATGGATGTCGGTGTAATGAACGGATGATTGATGAGGCGCTGCTATCAAACGAAGATGGTTCATTACGACAAGCTTTGATCAAGAAAACACCCTGGTACAGTACTGTTTTTATCTCTGATTATTTAGATATTAACCATGTAACAAGAAGAGTAACCATACATTTGCTGTTCGAAACGTTGAAATCTGTGTGTTTAACGTAAACTCATGGTGTGCTCGCTAGTGAGTACGTCAAAAAAAAAAATCTATGAAGATTTTAGTTCTTGAAAGTAGCCGCTAGGGGCGCTGTACAATCTTTCGTACATTAAAATGTTTTTTTTGCGTAGTCGTTAGCAAGCACACCTAACGTAAACTCATGGTAAGCACACTGTATCCTTCATAGTATTACACACAATGTGACTAGGTAGTTTTCTACAGCGCTTTATAAGGCTGATTTACACGTATTAAGTAATTAAGTAGTTTTAACTTCATTTTAAGTGATCAAATTCTGTGTAAACATGCAAATTAAATTGCTACTAAATTCTATTTTCATGCAATTTGATTACTTAAAATTAAGTTACCTACTTACAGCTTAATTAGCCTTTACAGTGAGAGTTAAGCCAAAATGTTTAAAAAAAGGGGGTAAGCCTATTTGTTTTTTACAGCTTTATAAAACTTTTTGTTTATTAAATAAATTAGTATCCACCTTGTTAATATACAAGAAAGCCAGAACTAATCTCAGCAACATGTTAAAGCTGACGTGAACTAGAATTGAATGTCAAGGGTCACGATCGATGCAGCTAACTTGGATCCCTGTGGACTAGATCTGATCTAAGCCTAGCTGGAAAGCGACCACTTAGCAATAACAAGAAACAAATCGCCATCACGTTTCGGTGGTTAGAGTAGGCGCACACCGTTGATTTTTAGTTGGCCGATAGTTGTGCCCGATTTTAAATTGTATGAAGAATCGGCCAAATCGAATCTGCGTAGTGTGCGCACTCCCATACTGATCAACTGCCCGACTAAACTATCGGCCGACGAAAAACTACCTACTCTAAACCTAGCTGGAAAGCGACCACTTAGCAATAACAAGAAACAAATCGCCATCATGTTTCGGTGGTTACGCCCGTATTCACAAACGAGTGAAGCAGCAAATCTAACGCACAGCGTTGATTAGAGCTATGACGCCCGTATTCACAAACATTACTATGAGGACTCACAGTGCGCGTGGACGCACAGGGTGACACACGAACCAATCACAGAGCTCTATTCAAAGCTGTGTGTTTGATTTGCTGCTTCACTTAAAAACAAGCATGTTTGTGAATAGGTACGTGCGTTATGATTGGTTCGTGTGTCACCCTGTGCATCCACGCGCACTGTGAGGCCTCATAGTAAGGTTTGTGAATACGGGCGTAATCTAGAACTAGCTGGAGCGACCACTTAGCATTAACAAGAAACAAATCGCCATCATGTTTCGGTGGTTACGCCCGTTTCACAAACGATGCTTGCTTAAGTGAAGCAGCAAATCGAACGCACAGCGTTGAATAGAGCTCTGTGAATGGTTCGTGTGTCACCCTGTGCGTCCACGCGCACTGTGAGACCTCATAGTAATGTTTGTGAAATACGGGCGTAGATCTAGCTGGAAAGCGACCACTTAGTAATAACAAGAAACACTCGCCATCATGTTTCGGTGGTTACGCCCGTATTCACAAACGAGTGAAGCAGCAAATCGAACGCACAGCGTTGATTAGAGCTCTGTCGCCCGTATTCACAAACATTACTATGAGGACTCGCAGTACGTGTGGACGCACAGGGTGACACACGAACCAATCACAGAGCTCTATTCAAAGCTGTGTGTTTGATTTGCTGCTTCACTTAAGCAAGCATGTTTGTGAATACGTGCGTTATGATTGGTTCGTGTGTCACCCTGTGCATGCACTGTGAGACCTCATAGTAAGGTTTGTGAATACGAACGTAATCTAGATCTAGCTGGAACGACCACTTAGCAATAACAAGAAACAAATCGCCAGCATGTTTCGGTGGTTACGCCCGTATTCACAAACGATGCTTGCTTAAGTGAAGCAGCAAATCGAACGCACAGCGTTGAATAGAGCTCTGTAAATGGTTCGTGTGTCACCCTGTGCGTCCACGCGCACTGTGAGACCTCATAGTAATGTTTGTGAATACGGGCGTAGATCTAGCTGGAAAGCGACCACTTAGCAATAACAAGAAACAAATCGCCATCATGTTTCGGTGGTTACGCCCGTATTCACAAACGAGTGAAGCAGCTAATCGAACGCACAGCGTTGATTAGAGCTATGATGCCCGTATTCACAAACATTACTATGAGGACTCGCAGTGCGCGTGGACGCACAGGGTGACACACGAACCAATCACAGAGCTCTATTCAACGCTATGTGTTCGATTTGCTGCTTCACTTAAGCAAGCATCGGTTGTGAATACGGGCGTTATGACTGGTTCGTGTGTCACCCTGTGCATGCACTGTGAGACCTCATAGTAAGGTTTGTGAATACGGGCGTTAATCTAGATCTAGCTGGAGCGACTAACTTAACAATAACAAGAAAAATCGCCATCATGTTTTGGTGGTTACGCCCGTTTCACAAACGATGCTTGCTTAAGTGAAGCAGCAAATCGAACGCACAGCGTTGAATAGAGCTCTGTGAATGGTTCGTGTGTCACCCTGTGCGTCCACGCGCACTGTGAGACCTCATAGTAAGGTTTGTGAATACGGGCGTTAACTAGATCTAGCTGGAACAACCACTTAGCAATAACAAGAAACAATCGCCGTCATGTTTCGATGGTTAATGTCGTAACGTCGCGAATGATTGATGAGTCGCATTGATACGAATTGGATTTACAGACGACAGAACATCAAGGTAAAAACATAACCCTCATTCTGGCGCATTCGGGTAAAAACTGAGGAAAATTATTTATGTTAGTGGTAATATAGGTGTTGTTTTGCAAAGAAAATGTGTAGACTGCGAAATACTTGTACTGTACACTGACTGTTTTAAGTGTAGGTAAATGTATAGATAATATTTTTAGGTAAAAGGTAGGTAGGTATGTGATTTACATTGAAGCTAGCTGTGGTAGTGTGTCCGTATCTGCTAGGGGGAATATTTAGTTTGACGTGCTCGTCAGTTATATGTATTTGGAATCCTTTTTCTACACGTTATGGTTTACAATCTCAGATTTCTATGACTGAGTTTACAATACACTGTTGAATACTAAAACATGGTTTTCTTAAGTGGGTATTTATTCAAGTAATACTTAGTTGTTTTCTAACCGCTAAAGTAAAGCTAAGCTCTGATAAGTTGAGATAGGAACATGTTTTTTTCTCCTGAAAATTAGATAATTTTTATACTCTCACTGAACGCCAAACTAAATCACTGCACAAAGCCAGACAAAGGTAACATTAAAACCACCACAATATCTATTATCACAGGAATATTAAATATAATGTATCTTTTATTACCACAATCTCAGGTAAGTAAGGCCTGATTCCGGCCGCCGTAGCTCACACGAGCTGTCTGAATGTCAGGGGTCGAGCGATCGATGTAGCGACCGCCTACGCCCGCATCCGCATCCCTGCTACGGGGCCGAGGCATGGGCGGCAGCGAGGCTGGTTTGGATGAACGATATAAACTTTGATATAAAGCAATTAAGCAGCAGTTATTGCAAAGGTTCCTAATGAAAATCATTTAAATGAGTAGGTACTAAAACCGTAGTTAGGTAATAAAAGTTATTTTAACTTTGTCATTTGCCTTTAATCGGTTATTTTTTACGATTTATGTTAGTCGATAGCACATGCGACGATGTATATAATTTTGTTGCAAAATAGCACATAAGTTACCATCATCACCATCATTATTTATCATTTCAGGACGTCCACTGCTGAACATGGGCCTCTGATATGCCAATGATTTCCATATTGAGGTTGGTAGCGGCCTGCATTCTGCATCCAGCACCTTTCTGCTACCTTTATGAGGTCGTCAGTCTACCTTGTAAGTGGACGTCTCACGCTGCGTTTTCTCCAGTAAATGTTCTCTAGAAAAACTGCGGTTGCCAACCCACCTGCCAAGCGTGGCGATTTTTGAAATTTTCCCCAATTGGATGCATGCAACCTTACCTTGAATGCTTTTGACCGTATGCCCTAGCTTAACTTGCCCCAACTTATTTATTTATTTGTGGCAACCTCTTATGCCTTGAGTACTACTAGCAAGCTAAAGCCCAGCTCAAATGTAGCTGAAAGAGCGAACGGTTGTAAGCGGCGATCCGAACCTTTGCGTATGCTCGCGACCGTGCGATTAAGTGCAAACGGCCGAAGACGTATTGTACGGTTTCGACGATTTTCTATTTGACTCCGAATAAAGGCGCTTTGAATAAAAAGTAACTCGATTTAGAAAACACACTTTTCAGTTACCTACCACAAATACTTACTTGAAAGTAACTGTTTATACTTGTAGTCAGTGCCAATAACATTTGAACAAATTAAATACGACGCGAATAAGATTATTAAAAACTTCAAGTAAATTACATTGTTCAATTTTAATTGTGATCAGCACCAACCAGTAACCAAATACCTACGTTTAGCAAAGCTGTATCACAGTTTACGAGGTTATTAGGTACCCAAAATAATCCAAACTAAATTATAAATACATATTCATCAGTGAAAAATACTAAAGCGCCATATGGGCCAAATCAAAAGTTACTCTGTATGTTATGGTTACTGCCCAAACTACTAAAGTAAACCTTGATAAATGTTTCTAAAATAAGACTTAACCAAATTATTTATTCAATGTTTAGGATGCCTTTAGTAAGAAATATTCTTCATGATGTTCATATAACAGTTTTCGAAGCGCCTTTAAAACTATGTTAGTAGGCCGAGACCCAGGCAGGGAAAGCAGCAGGCAAAACTTAGTCTCACAAAGTATCTGCATTGTCCAGTTAGTTACACACGGGAGCGCCTAAAGCTGGATTTACATTATGCATCTAGAGCAATATAATTTTCAGGAGTTCAGTTAGGTACATCTACAACACAGATCTACAATGCATGCGTTAATTAGATGATGCCATTAAGTATAATTAGTGATGCTAGAATAGAGATAAGCCCCCATAAAACAAAAAGTTAAACTCATATTAATCACTAGTTTAAATTGACTTTTAAGGCTGAGTTGCACCATCTTACTTTAACTTTGACAAACTCTATACAAAAAACATCGGTTATCGTTAAAGTTACCGGCAATGTTAGGTGGTGCAACTCAGCCTTAGTATCGAAATATTATTTTAAACCAATGTTCATAGCGCGTTTAAACTTTTTTGTAAGTTTATATCCATTCCGATTACATCTTGAGTATCGAGTTTAAAATATCCTAATTAGTTTACCAAATCCAATTCCTAAAACCATAAAACCTTCACAATTTGATGACTGAAATAACTGTAAAGGCAGAATGGACTTGACAATAGGAAAACGTCTCGCAGTAATTTTACTAAGAAATTAAATATGTCTTCTTCTTCTTTTCGTGTCTACAACAAACCTACACAGTGTCAGCCCAAAACTCCGCCACAAGAGTGGCGTTGTCAGTAATATGTCTTTATTTGTTTGCTTTATTTTCTGCGAAATGATCAAAGGAAAAATAATGCCATAATAAAAATTTATAAAAAACCAACGTCAGAACTTTATTTTGCAGTAATCAATAACAATTATGGAGGGTAAATATCTGATAATCCATTAGAAACGTTTCCTCCCCAACTTTTGTGTACGAATATAGAGGTCTTAAAATAATATTCCATTAAGAGTTTCCATTTCCATATTCCATCATATTAATTAGATGGTACACTAACAAGTTTATTCCTGTTTTATTAAGCCGTTATGACAAGGCTAACCTTGTCAACTTATTGACACGTCTCTCAAACATAATTAATCTTCACTGAATAGTAAACATGCAATTAAATCGATTGGAAAGACGTGTTTAAATTATCAATGTTTTCACAGTACCTATCATGTAAAAGCTTGTACAAAAAACCTAAATAAACCTGTGGGTCTAGACAAAGTGCAAATTATAATCGCAAACCAGTCGAAAAGTGGTCGAAAAGCCCCTTTTTGTATGGAGTTTTGACGGATTCGATTTTCGATTCGATCAAAAAGTGCGTTTTGTCTAGGGGGGCTGAAATTGAAAACGTACATTTGACTTTGACGTATAGTAGACATCATGACATTGAAAATAAATAACCGATTCTAAAAAACCGACGGTGAAGATGCTTACCTATTTGACATCTCAGCGACCTAGTGTGTGTTGACCTCTAGTGTGGACTCACGCTACCTGCTTCAATAAGAGTTGGCGTCCACCACATCACCCCAGCGATAATATCAGGGTCGACTCACCGGCTGTCGACATTCCGAGATAGGTGTTTTTTGAGAAAATAGTCTAATGAAGATTGACACAAAGCCTATGGACATAAGAATGTTATTATGTTTTACAGGGATTAACGATTAGTAAAACTTTCCATTCACATATCAAAGTCAGCTAAATGGTAGGTAAAACATCTGCAACTTCCCCATAAAAGGTCGTAGGGGCTTTTAAGAAATGATAACTTTAATGGGGCGTAAAACAAACTTAGATCGTGTTGTGTACATTTAGATAATATTAAATTCACTGTGGATTTTACGCTTTCAACATTTTGAGAGACCAATAAAACTGTGTCTCTTTAGATGGGCACTTAGTATGCAAATAATTTGAGACCATGCAAAATGTTCAAGTTTACAAACATTTTTGTAATGCGTATGAATTTTTAAGTGCTGTGTTCATTGTTTGTATTTGGAGCATCAAAATTAAACAAAAATTTACTTTTTTACCGAGGGACGGTAACATTTTCGACTGAAACTTTTTAAACATCTAACTTACTTACTGTTAAATGAAGTAAAGTTTGAGACATTCAATAATAGTGATTATTAGTTCATTATTATTCATAAGTTCAGCCTATGGCAGTCTACTGCTAGACATCCTCCTCCAAGGAACGCCACAGAGCACGTTCTCCCACTGTTTTCCCAGCCGCCGACTATCTTCTTAAGGTCGTCGGTCCATCGAGCAGATGTGGGACGACATTCCTGAATCATAATCACATATCACATACTTAGTTACTTAGGCAAGTTAATGAAAAGTAAAAGTATAGGCAAACATTATCGATAAAAATAACATTAAAAAAAACATAGCCCACTTAAAGCCGAATTGAAATTCCGCACCAATTCAGGTCGTATTTCATTTCGCCGTCCTATTTCTTCTCGTTCTTATTGAGAATTTAAACGAAGACGACATTAATCTCGTTTCCAATATTATAACGCCCGACACAAACAGGCCTCTCCATTGTGATACAATATTATCATTAATCAAGAAATGTTTGAAAACAAAATACCTCTTAATTTTAAACGCTCCGTAGTGACGACAATCTTTCAGTTGTATGTATTTTTCTGAGAAAGTAGGCCAGTTATTTACACTTTGCTTGAAGAAAGGTAGAATGACAAGTTAAACATTAACAAGGTAGTTAATGGATTAACACCTCAGATAGTTTTGTCATCAGTTTGAAGTTTTAAAATAAAGTGGAACATTGCATCCTCCTTTTTTTGAAATCGGTTAAAAATTGCGATCAGGTGAATGTTTTAGTGTTAGTAACTGGTAAGTTATACAACAGCAAAATATAAAACAACTGCTAACATCTTTTTACTATTTGTTGCCTAAAAACGTAAAAGGAACCGCATTATTCTCTTTTAGGAGTAAGTAGTTAAATAATACAAAAATGAACTGTTTACTGCTCGCCGTTCCTCGGCTTAAACCACTTAAACTGAACTTACTAAACGAGAATACTTCCGCAGAGCGGTGGTTAATTATTAAAATGCAAAACAAAACACGAGTAATATCAAGTTTAAAATAAAATTAATGCAAAAGCTAGGTAGTAGAACTTGGAAGTACTAACGACTCTCCGAAATAACCAGGAGAGCATAACCGCGGAGCGTTTCATTAAATCAAAGATTTTGAAAGACGCAGCGAGCCGCTTCTCGTAGTGATGTATTCGTATACGAATATTTATTCGTTGAGGAAACTATAGCGCTTTTAGTCTATACAACTACTATACGTTCTGTTACCATTAGGTCAACCTTTTGTGTCAATATAATGGATAGGTATAGTTTTTTTTTGTCAGAAAAAGAGCTTTAACCTTTTTAAGTTATAGTAATCTACGACACAGCTGAGTTAATCTTAATAAAAAATAATATCAGAATAAAAAATAATTCGTGCTTTGTATTTTTACTATTTATTCTAGTTTCCGGCATTCCAACCCGAAACAAGAAAATTAAATAAGTTCTCAGAAAGGTTGATTGTATTCAAAAGCCGACAGATTGTAGCGTAGCAGGAAAAAGGAAAAGTTGTAGAAAAACTGTAAAAATAATCAAATTATGTTGGTTTATTTGTGTTTGAATATTACAAACTAAAGAGATACTCGTACATTTCTCTACATTTATGTAATTATTTTTCAAGAAAAGGAAAATATATGACTGCAATCACCCCTGATGCTAAAAGTGTAGATGCAGTTATAGTTCTTACAATTATTTATTCTTAAAGTTATTCGTATTCGTAAAAGTATTATTAGTTGCATCCCTACTAACTGGGTTAACAAGCGGCGGGTTCTCACTAATTAGTGACAGGGTTCCGTAGCTTCGTGTTACACTGTACGCGGGATTAAATTCTGAATGCTTTGAAAACGTACAGCACATCAAGGTAAGCACAGTGGCGCCTTATCTCGTTGTAATACAGGCTATTTTGCTACAAAAAATGTATAGGTTGATGTGCTTTCGTGTAAGGTAACCCGCCCTAGACTTATTAATGGCTTGGAAATGCTATCGAGAATCTAAATGCTCCAGTGGTTAAAACCTCAATGGATTAACGGGAAATCGATGAGGCACTTTTACTGCGGCCATTTCAGGACAGCTAGAGTTGTATGTGTTCCTAATTATGGTATATCGATAGATACGTTCATTGTATTGAGGATGGAGGAGAAAGGACATGTCATTCATATTTTTTCCTGGAAATCTAAGGTGCTAATCTTATTGTATTTTATTTTTTCTTTATATTAGTTTATTCCTTTAGGTACAAAAAGAAATACCAAATATTTCATTATTTTTACTTAAAAAGAAAACATTTAATGTTAGAAATAAATAATAACCGTACATTTTCCGAACTCCTTGATGGCGTTTGGTGAGTACGAAACTTGCGGATTTTCTCAAAATTTAAGTGGTTTAATTTGAAACCCAGGAACGGGCCGAGTTAACGATGGGCATTCCAAATTATGAAGATTCCTTGCGTCTACCGGGATCCATTCCTGGATAGTGTTACAACCAAATTGTTGGAATATTTCGCAATTATTGGGATAACAACAATATCTTGGCATACTGTAGCTCTTTAATTTGCCCAAACTGTCTCCTACACGTTTTGTTAAGTGTGACAAGAACTTAACACGTTTTAAAAGTCAATTTAAAAACAATCTTCAAGGCTGAAAATAACCTGTAATTTAATTTTGCAAGTAACTCTTAAATAACGATCAAAATAAAGGGTTTCTTTGAACGTTATTTATAATTTGTAATATCAATTAACTTCAAAATTTATGTTTATTACGCTGAGTATACGGAGGTTACCTGCCAATATTGAGGCAAAAGTTATATTAAACTCGGGCGGACCTTTCAGTGAAACAATATAGAATTTCTATGACGAATCTAATGAAAAAGCGAAGGTCGATCGGGGGCTTTAATAAAAGGCCTCACAGAGGAATTGACGAAAATATGAGCCCCGACAAGAAACCTACTTATTACCACTTTATTGGATTTCCTGACATTTCACCTCCCGCAGAAAAATCCAACGAAAAATCTTTCCCTTTCAGTAACGAGATTATTTGCGCTAAGGTGAGCTGTTTCTTGGAAACTAAACATGAAAACAATTTTGTTCCCGAAATATAAAAAGTGCGTGTCAGCCAAATGTGTTTGTAACATTCGGTGACTAAATTGACAAAAGTTACGGTGAGGGAGTGCTACAACAATAACTTTTATTTATCTTTACTTGATTTCACGTCACCAGTCACTACAACAATAATGTAGGTACAGAAAGTACAGATACGCGCAAAAGTAGATTCTAACTTGACGCAATACGAAGAAAACTCCTTTTGTCAAAGTAAAAATAATAGTTAAAATGTAAAAACGATTTTTCTTGTGAATTGCTACCTAACTTCTTGAATAAATACACATCGCTTATTTACGCAACCTACGGTTTCTGTGTAAGCAGCGATTTAGAGAAAGTGGGACAGCAACTATACACTTTTAGGACTTACCCAAATATCGATTTATAATAAATTGTTCTCCTCCATTATAATGACAAAAGACAAACAGTAAAATTGTGAAAAATGGACAAGGAAAATCGACTGATTTTCCATTGTTCTTTAGTCATTTGCCAATGATCATGACATTCTATCTATACCTACAAGTCACCTTTTCAAAAAACAACGTTTCAGATTTCAATTATGCTGAAAGTCGAGATCGTTTGTAGTTCCTGAGATTGAGGTAAATTCTTTTGAAGAAATACAGTTTGACCTTTATAATCGATTCTGTTCCTTAAGGAAAGTTTAATCGGTCTTAAAATAATTTCCTTTCGTTTAAGATACCGCTTTTCAATATCCCAGCGATCCGTTTTTGCGGCGGGAACCTTTCGGATGAATTTTTCATTGTATCAAAAGGATTCTTTTCATTATTTCTCCAATTATTTATAAAAGGGGCAACTCTTTAACGTAGATTGCTTTCAAACTCAACCCGTCAATTAAAACTGTGTCCCGTTTCACAACTTTTAGATATTTTTTTCAAAAGTTTGTTCGTTTTATTAATGGCTTTCGTACTGTTAGAAATTAAAACCTTACTTACTCCTACGAGTAATGTAGAATATAGAGAGTAGGTATGTAGAATTATAAATACAATTAAAATTGTTTTTCATGCTTTATTACGGGAAGGTATGAAACACGAGGATATAAGAATCATTTGTCAATTAAGTACCTTTCTTATTATGTTGTTGTCAAGATAAAATATTGTGTTCTGATAATATTCGGAACAAACACGAGATTCATAACAAGGATTAATTATCTAATAGATAGATTAGTTATTTGCTGGATAACAAGGAAGTTGTTATAATTCAGGAGAAAACATATCTTAGTAAGTAAACTGATGCCGATAATACTATCTGTCTCTTTCAGAGAGTTTTGGATGACGTCACGAATGAGAAAGTCGGCAGAACCATTACAAAGAAATCGTTTTGCAAGACGACCCCTAGTAGAAATAAAAGAGAAGCTGCTAACAACATTTCTGCTCTTTCTACATACATTAATTATTAGATAAGAATTATGTCTGATAGTTTAGTCGGGCAGTTGATCAGTATGGGCATGTATGGAAGTACGCACATTACACCGATTTGATTTGTCCGATTCTTCATAATTATGTACAATTTCAAATTGGGCACAACTATCGGCCATCTAAAAATCGGTGGTCTGCGCCTAGTCTAAGTTGTAGTACGTCGTGTTCGAGCGACCCAATATTTGAGGAAAACAACACAGTCTTAGTGAAAAGCGTAACAATATTATTCTGATAATTAATTATTATAATTTAAGTGGCCGTAGTACGTCTGTGTTTTTTCTTTCTTTTATAAACTTTTCTATGGCCGTATTATGAATAGTGTAAAATATTATCTACGCCATTTCTACTAAAACGGCAGGGACAGTTTTATCCTTGTTCCCAAAACGGGACAATGGTGGAGATAAATGAATTGCCTCAAAAGGTGGTCATACACTAGAAGCATTTACTTAACTATTTAAAAACCCAAATTGCACCCAAAAAGCGAACTAAATGCCGTTTTCGCGTTTCTGTGAACAGTATTGAGAGAACTAAGTTTTCTTTTCTGTGCAATGTTTGTTATACAAAACTGATCAGAATTATCACAAAATGCATATAACTAACTGTGACGTTGCAAAATAAATGCTCTTGAAATCACATCAATTTCCGTTATTAGTTAAAACATTTAACTAACTAATAGATTAGCGTTATAGTTTTTAATTCAAGGCATACAGAATTTTACATTTCCTCCACCTGAGATGAATGATTTATTCTCTATATCAATGTCTGTATATTCGTATGTATGGACACGGCCTTTGTGCATCGAGCCGGCGCAGCGTTGTAAATTAATCCTCAAAACCAATCTTGCAATGTTACACGCAACCGTTCTCAATGCATGGCCACCTCAATACGGGGAGTATTCCTCCCGCCCACCTGGTCTGTGACACTTTAACATTGCTGTATAATTCATTGCAGGAACACTCCCAATTGTCTCTGGATCAAAAGACAGGAATACCTTTTCATAAGTACCTAGTCCCTTTCACCTTAATTACTGGAACAACAATCGGCAAGGGATCGGTGCTTAGTCCAATTTTGGTTTCGTCTCTTTTCTTTCAACTAGGGCATATTACTACGATTTAAAAATTGGGTCGACATTGGTTTGAGTTTAAATAAAGTTAGTCAAACTTAGTTGGTACTTTTAGATCCTTTATTGTGAACGACGATAAAGACTAACTTGTTTGAACTTATAAAATTAATGCAATTAATTGAAAAGTTTTAACACAATATTGTATTCCAACTAAGGGTGGATTCGATCAAACAAGAGTAAATATTAATATAAGAATAAATCGTCTGTTTTGACATATTTCCCATACTGAAACTGTCAATGTGAATATACCAGAAGTTGAATTATTCTCGGATAAAAGTTTGGTCGAATCGGTCCTAAGTATGAGTATACAATGAAAATAGTGGTGTATTGTTTTTCATGCTCCTACAATAAAATGAAACTACAGCTTAGGACTTTGGACGAATTCAGATTTACAAACGGATTTGCATCAGGAACTTTCTGGATTTCGCATCAGATTTTGTGGATGCAATGCATGTAAGAACAAGGCGGTATATGCGAACGACAGATCAGATTCAATATGTAGAATATTCCGCGGTATCTGCACGGATTCTGTGTTCGAGTGAAACGAGTTCGAGAATGTGCTTCGGTCGCTACAATATTAAGGACAACTTGGCTTGTATGCAGCAGAAGAGCAGATTCCTATTTTGTACAACTACGCTTTTTTGCAGATTTTCTATTAAAAGATTGGACAATTTTGTCACTTGTAATTTAAAAATAGTGTGTGTAACAATTGTTACACACTTTGAACGTTCGCCACACTTAAACCTGATCATCAGTGTTTACAGTTATGAACTAGAGTCGCAAATTCACGCATTTCAAAGTAATATTAATTTGAATAATAATTAAAATGACCTTTTCACTATGTAGAGTTGAAGATGATTTCAACCTTAACATTATAAAAATCAAGGTACAAAATTACTACTGGAATTCAACTTTTGCAACAGAAAAAAATGCAGTTTTCTAATGTCTCATTCGTGCAATTTCAATAAATACAATCCAAATTACTGATTCTACTGCAATTTCCTTTAAACAGTAAACAGTGTAGCAGCTTTTCAAATATTGACGTTCTGTTGAACGCTTTCGAACAGCTAGCGCAAACATACCTAAGCAAACTCTTTCCAGAGCCATATTTTCATTAGGGCCCTGGGGCGCAAGTAAAAAAGTCTAGTATCCACAGATTACCTAATAGGTACCTGGTTACTGCGAGTAAGTACCTTAAGACTGTAAAGGCTGTGGAGGTCTCATGGATGCTGAGCACGATAGGTATATACCTAACTAGCTACAGTGCACGCATTGATCACACTCCAAAGCTTATGGCGAGTGAAAAAAGATGACATTCTAAGTAATTACTTAGACTTAACTTAGAATTCTAAGTTATTTTAATTTTTGCAATGTTTTATTGCTTTTTTAAGTAACTTTAACTATTGTAGTTCATGCAGTTTATACATATCTTAATTCACTTCTATCTTCTATCAATCTGAAACATATTCTTTTTGCCCCATCAGGCCCTTATTACGGCTCTGCTTCATACCATAGATCCAATACTTTAGTGTGATTTATTTGTTTACTTGCACGAGAGGAACTAGGACGAAGTTGTACGAAGGAGGGCGAGGGATCCGTTGGAGTTGTCCAATTAAAAACAGGGACAAATTAATGAGTCCGGAATTCTTCCCAAGTTTTTTGGTTGATGAGACAAGCACTTACTTAGTTTATACTTCGTTTAATTACATTTACTTTACCATCAAATTAAATTACATTGTTAGAATAAGCGCGCGCTAGTCGTGTTTATTGCTGACATACTCTTTAATCAGTCTGAGCAATGTTCCTATTAATAACACTTTTAATTTGCCATTCGTGACCGACTTATTATACAATTTTGTAGCTCACTTATTTCTTTACTAAACTAATTTTAGAAAGTTAACAAAAAGCATTATCTACTCATAAATAAAACCATGTTCTTTCGGCGCTTCTTCATTTTAGTTAAGTTCGTTTAACTTAAGTATGTAATATAGCGTCTTCATTTTATCATTTAGACTTGTGTCTAGAATTTGGGTAATTTAATAATGTTAAAAGTTACCTATTACTTAGTATTCAACATCGATAAAGTAATGAAGATTTCATCACACTCATTAGACATTTATAAATTCTAGAGTTTTAATTTAAAACTCATCAGACATTCGGAAAACGATTCTCATTATACAAAAAGCTTTAAAAAAAGTTTCCAATGATTCTTTAATTAACGTCGAATGTACGAGGAATAATGTAGGTCAGACGTGACGCACAATCGACTGGGCTCGAGGCAAAGTAACGATGTTCTGGAGCGATTGGATTTTCTACAATTGATGTCGATAAAGTTTTGAGTTGAAGCTAGCAATAACTGTATGAAATATCAAATTATGGTTGACTTGTCTAAGATGAACTCTAACTCTTGGGGATATTTGCAGAATATTATGTCACTTCATCAACCATGTAAGAGATAATTCGAGAGATTATTAGCAGTTGAAATGTTGAGTAGCATGTTGCGGGTTACAATGGGTTACCTTACGTTGCGGCTTTAGCGGTTGTTGGAAGTATTGGAGGAGATTTTGGACATTCAAAACTTAATAAAAAAGTACTGTGGTGACTGGTAAAGTAAGGCCTGGGCCTTTAAAAAAAGGCAATGAAAACACCAATTACCCTTCACTATTTTAAACAATAATCACACAGGTGACTATGGCAGAGAGCATGGCAAATCGAATTCTCGACATGTCTTCAGGAACTGAAGTACTATTTTGTCTTTTCCTTGTAATAATGGAGCTTGACTCGAACTTTTAACTCGAAAATAACTACAATGTGTTAGCAAAGTGACTGCGAAACCTTGTTCTTGTCTTTAACTTAGGTCTTTTTACTTCGTCGTTTCATTTAAGTCAGTTTAAAATGTTTACAGCTGAATGTGCTGGAAAATTACGAAATTTAGTCAATCTAATATGTAAATTTCTAATTTGTTACGCAAATAGGTATTTCAAATTAGGACTGACTTAGGTAATAATTATAATTTATTATCAATAGGTATTCTAGCTTTAATAATCAAATTACAGTCAAAATGTTTTGATTATAACTCTGCAATATAGCAAGTTTAAGCGAATAACTTATGATAGGCCTTTACTCATGGCTCTATGCGTGTATATTTTTGGGAATTTACCCCATTAGATAAAATTGGGTAAGGCACCCCAAGATTCCCGAAGGAATTCGAACTCGCAGCGTACACCTTGCATTGTAGTTCAACACGTAGGTACTTCTTAAAGCAAGAAGGTAAATTAAAATCAACCAACTACTTATAAGCCAAGATAACATACATAATCAATAATTCATAAGCAAAGATGTAGGTAGGAGTACCTACTCAATACTCGTATACCAAAACATGAAGCGTTTTAACACGCGCTGCTCTAACGATAGGTACCTACTATAGAGCCAAGCAATTTTTGTGTGCTATTCTCAAGCTCTCAAGTCTCAATGAACGCTCCGTCCAAACTGCACTATTAACACAATAAGCCCGTTTCTGCCCGCTTAAGAACGTTCTGGAACATTGCGTATAAAGACATGGGCGAAGGCATACACACGTATTCCGCTAAGTCGGAACCTAGGTCGTTGGAATAAGTCTGTACACATTTGGACCGGGGCCAAAGATCCTCTCAGACTGTGAAACATTGTAAAGGAGTGTAAGTTTATGCTTAGGGCCGTCATTTTCCAGGATACAGAAAAAAAATGCCACTAAAATAATAATAATAAATATACGTATCTCTTAATTCATATAGCTAAATTGGGCCAAGCCAAATTAGTTAACCAGGACAATCAAGATAATTATGTTACAAGGACAATAACATCCAGATATGTCACAATATCTTTGTTGGCATAATACAAAATGACTATACCTATTGTATTGTGTACCTATTGTGGTGACGGCAGAGTAGAATACATTTGTCACCAACCCCTACTCTTCCCGCGGGTGTCGTAAGAGGCGACTTAGGGACTACACATCAAACAGAGAATGGGCAGCAGCGCTCTCTGAAAAACATCAATCTTTTAAACTGCGATCTCCAACCCGCCTGCCTAGCGTGGAGATTATGGCAAAACCCTCCACTATAGTGGAGGAGGCTCATAGTCCAGCAGTGGACTGTAAAGGGCTGTTGATGATGATGATGATACCTATCCTGAGCCGAAAAAAAGTAGAGTTCACAAAAGTAAAAATAAAAGTACAAGCTAGTTTTGAATGACAAATATTCAAGTACTATATTGGAACATAATAATTGCTTCACATTGAACTAACATACCTACTGTAGTGTAGAAAATGTTTCTCTATCAAAAGAGCTCAAAAGATTATTATAGTCCACATTTCCAAATTGGATAAAATTGATTCCCTTAATGTGGTGTTTGAAACTCTATTTATCTAAAATTAGGTTAGATTTAATTTAGTTTGCCACCCCTACTCTTGCGACTTTCAATAGAGTTATACACGAGGGTACCTCATTAAGGGAATAAGGTCACTCAGAATATTTGCTGAAGTCTGTCCGATCCTTTTAGTAACTGACTAACTTAGGCCCAAAGGTTGTTATTCAAAGGGTTATTTCCATTGAATTCCATTAAAAATTCACGCAGTGGTAACTTATTTGGCCAGTTGTGTCCATTACAAGGACACTCTTTTATTTTGACTTGATTTTGCAGGCATTTAACCAGTTTAGGGGTAGATATGTCTGAATTAAGTATAAAAGACTGGAATAGATTCATTATTATCTCTGCACCACTCTACATGATATTAAATTGTTAGGTATACCTACTTATGACATTGTTATATTACAAAAAATAAGACAAGATTCTATTTTAGTAATTTAATATCATAATATTTTTGACTAATGTCTCAGATGTAATAAATAGATTGATACAACTTATTGCCTATAAGTAACTACATAAGTCTTGCATAGAGATAATAAAATGAACGTAAAATGAAATTTAAGCATTCCCAGTAAAATATTTTTTAATGTATTCACGTAAGTGCCTGATACTTTAAGAAACAGAATAAATTGAAGACATAAAAGTGAACACTTATCGTTATTGTCTATGTTCATCTTAAAACAATATTTTCTAAAATACACATTTTTAGTGTTATGACATTTTACCTGAAGACGCTTTTATTTTTTAATGGGTAATAAATGAAAAATCATATAAAACAAAAACAATAAAAAACAAATGATCGTTTAATGATCTCCAAATCCATTTTATGGTTCTTTGTAAGGATAAAGTTGATTCTGGAATACTTATAGAAAATACTTAAATCAATGAAATTGTAAATTGTTTAGTCAATAAAGAAATCTATGCTCAGCAGTGAACGCCATATGGCTGAAATGATGATGATGACGAATAGAATTTGCTAAACTCTTCAAGCAAAACAAATATTTTTAGATGTAAAGCATATTTTGTTTGTAATGACAGGCTATTGCAAAAATATTGTTCATCTGACATACAAAAGTTCGCATGCAATCTTTTAGAGTGGCATTCATGATTTACAAAGCCTCTTTAATATAATGATCGAGAGCCTAGCCGTACTCAAGCTCGCAAGTGGTACTCATATTTTACTGAAAAGAATACGTTTTAAGGCACTTTTCAATATGCCTAAGGATTTTCTATTTAAAAGTTATAGCTGGATAATGACTTTCTTTTAGAGCTATAATTATAGAAGAACAAAAGGCATAAAGAGCCGCAGGATATCTAATAAATTTCCGCTAGAACGGCAGACAATTGAAAATGAGGTTTTATATTTACTTAGTACCCTGAGAAAACATTATCATTATAATATATATAACTCTAATATTTACAGAGAGAAATTAGCAGAAACCTTGGTAAGTATTACATATTTTGTTGAATTTCTTTTTTTTAAATACGACGGCCATAGAACTTTTCATAAAATTTTAATCATTAGCTAAGTAGGTACCTCCTTACCTACGATTAGTTTTTCAGTGCCTTAAGATAGCTATGGTTTAAAAATTTAAGCAATTTTCACTCTTTTAACCAGTGTTCAAATCGTATTAATTTGTTTAATATCATAGTCCTATTAATATCTTTGTTATGTTATCTGAAAAAATATCGTTTAGATACTAAGCAAGCAATAAGCTTTACATTTTGGCTCATCACCAAAATGTTGCATATTATATGGGTGCTTATGTAGTTATAACTAATTATTTCACAACATGTTCCCCTACCCACATTACTATTTGGGCTCAAACAACAAACCTAATAGTACGAGAGCCCACGACCAAAATTTTTGTCTCATAGCAATACGGCCAAAACCGCATCAAATCGATAGATACGATTATCCTGAACTCGAAAATACCAATATCAGACATTTTCCGCGTAGCGTTTGATCTGACCGAATTTTCAAAATTGTCAAAGAATTTTACCGAACTGCATTATAGCAATATGTCTGATTTGCAGACTGTAGTTGAATGATAGTTCTGAGATACCGGAAACATTATTTTCAGACGTTAGTGGTGTAGCGCAAACCCGTAAAATCACTTAAAAAAAAAATAAAAATGAGACAAAACAAATGTCTCATAGCAATACGTCTGAAAATCTTTTTTATTAGTAAATTTTGGTTATTTGATGCGAACAAAACAATTTTCAGACGGAAATGTGAACGCATTAAATTTTGAGACCGTTTTGAAAATGTTAACAAATTTTACCGATCGGTATCATAGCAATATGTCTGAAAATTGTTGGACATGATAAAATAAGTTGTCCACATGTGCAAAAAATTTATATCAGACAAATTAAGTGTAGCACCTTCTCTATCATACAACTTTTTGATACACTTAAAGTGTCTGAAAACAGGTTTTTGGTAATCATGGCAGCAATACGAAAAGTTAAAAAAAAATAATTATCCGTATTGCTATGATACAGGTCGGCTAAATTTGTTGACATTTTCAAAAATGCGCACAGGCTATATGCTACGCGCAAAATGTCTGAAAACAAACTTTTTCGTAATACAATTATAAAATCTATGTACATTTTCACTATCAGACGTATTGCTATAATACCGACTGTCTTTTTTTTTTGACACAGCAGAAATGGCCTCCCACTCAGTTGCTACACTTTCGACCGTTACTACACACCTAGTCGGGTTCAGAATCATACAATCTAACGATTTTATAGGGTTTTTGCCGTATTGCTATGACACATGGTTTTGGTCGTGGGCTCTCGTACTATAACTAGCGTTCGAGTCAAATTAAATGTTGCGGTCTGTACTCTGTAACATTTGTGCAATCGGCACGAGCGTGAGGTCACATCAAGTACACACGTGTTAGTAATATAGTTTATGTAGTTACATAATAACATAGTCTTTATATTTTAAATAAGAGTAGGTATTGCAGTGGTTTAGTTTCACTTCAATCTATGTCTAAGTCTAGCTCAAATTGAAACTAAACGCCAACGTTTTTGAAGTTGAATGCTGTGGTTTTTTTTACGTCTTTACGCAAAAAAAACTGGATGGATTTTGAAGAACAATGTAACAACTTCGAAGAGATTCGAATAGAACACATTGAAATTGATTATTGCAGAAATCCCCACAGATACTCGGTAAGTGTGGACTCAATGGGAACTGAACACATAACCAGACCAACGAAAACTACTAACTAAGGCCTCAAATGCACCAATTAACAATAATTTCAAGGTTCCTCTGCCTCTAGCAGCATGTGGCTTATTATACGGAACCCGGTGCAATAACAGTTGGCGGCGGTCCAATCTGAATGTCTCTGTAGTCAAATCGATCGAGACCGCGGCAGGCCTGGGGCAAATCTAATTGCGCACGAACAACTTTCTCAAATGGGAGAATTGAAGAAATAACGACTCCATCTTCCTTTTAAGTCCGAATCAAAAGTTTGTATAAAGTAAAGTACAGAACCTGTTTAGCAAAGTGGATGTAATGATACATAAAAGGTAAGTACCTCTACAGAGACTCTTGTAACATAGAGTTAATACGGATTAGAAAAAGTAGGGTGCCTAAGGAATATAAACGTGCTAGTCATATAAAGAGGTTTCTTTCTCATCATACAGATGACTGGCGATCTGCTACGGCAAAATTTACCAGAAATTTCATATCTACCTTGTGCAATGACAGTTTAACTTTCCCACGGAATAAACGTGGCCTTCACTTGTTAGGTTTCCAGGAGTTGCAGCGATGGGAACGATAAATGGTAATAGTCCCTATGAACTGCTTGAAAAATGATACCACCATCAGTTCACCCATAAACTCGTTCTACTTTCATACTACAGATGATACTCGAAGTAATTTCGAAGTGATCTGTCTACAATTAGATACAAAGTTATTATCAAAACGATTAATTTATTTGACACAGAATAAACATTATTTCTGTTCCACCGTAGTTAAGCACCTCATATCGTTTACATGCGTATAAACACGTGCACTTACGATGTAATTTATCGGTGTTTGTGCTCATAAATTGCTTATTAACAACTTGGGGGGTAAGAGCCAAAGCACACGATGCGTTGCGGCGCCGCACCGCAAAGATTTCGCCGTATCGCGCCGTACCGCTCATGTGCCTCGCCACAGATTTTATGTAAAGGTGGCGGTTCGCATCGCGACAGAGACAAGAGACCGAGACGCGAGACCGAGACGGGAGACCGCGACCGTTATTTGACTAGGCAGAGACCTGTCTGTCTCTGTCTCGCTTGCGAACTGTCGCTTATACATTTTGTGAAAAGTAGTTTTGTTTAGTGACCGCGAACGTTACTTGACTTTAGACAATGTATAAGACATTGTCTAAAGTCAAGTAACGTTCGCGGTCTCCCGTCTCGGTCTCGCGTCTCGGTCTTCTGTCTCTGTCGCGATGCGAACCGCCACCTTTAGACGGCGACGCTGCGACACCGCTCCGGCGTCGTCGCCCCGTCGCAACGTATCGTGTGCTTTGGCTCTAACAACTTTAGAGGTAATACGTCATCCATATCGCAAGGTTGCGCCAATGACACGACGGATTTCGATTTAACTAACTCTAATTGAAAATAATTCTTCTAGCATTATTAAACAGTTTCGTTTAACCGTGACGACCTTAAAGATGCAAATCAGTTTATTTTTATTCGACCTATTTAAGACTAGTTAAACTGTAGAAAGGAAATGTATTATGCCAGATCTAGAAAATTATAAATTTCATTAAGGTTAACGATCGATGATATAAAAATGTAACTAACATTTTTTTAAATTATTTAAGCTTATTTATTTAAGCTAAATAAATATTTCAACGTCAGCTTTTTCTTCTCAAATAAAAGTAAAAGGGTGTTTATTCAATCATCAATAAACGCATTTTCTTTTGCTAAGCCATCAATCTTTTGCGTTTATCTTTTCACACAAAGAGGGACAGATTACATGGCACCACATGCTAATGTAAGCAAATATGTGCTCAATGATGCTTTAAGGCTGGTTTTAGATGAGCGGTTTTTAAACGCGCATTATTTCTTTCAGACTCGTGGACTCCTTACGAACATAGATACTCTTACATTACCTACGTGAGAGTCGCAAGAACATTTTTATATTAAAATACTGACTATAGTAAAAGCGCCGGGGTGAGAAAGCACGCGTACTTGGCCTACTGAAGCGCGAAATACAATGTACGAGTACACGCGTACGCCAAAATGAGCAGAAAAACGTCAACTTGTAACGGCCCTGTACAAAACGCTGGCATCGAACGTGCCATGATACGAGAGAGCACGCGCACAGCATGGCCTATCGAAGCGCGAAATGCAGCGTTATGACAAAACGAGTAGAAAAACGTAAACTTGTAACCGCCCTTAGACATTTCTGTACAAAACGTTGGCATAAAAGGCTGCGCATAATTATAATTCCGCAGCCGGTATACTCGCAAAAATCCACAAGGACCTCCAAACATGTCGTGTGATCGCAAGTTTGCGCTTCCAAAGCGAAATTTCAGCGTGTTGTGTAATTTGTTAAAACATGCTGAAAGAATTATAATACGTAGTCATTACCTACTGTTATTACGTGAATATTATAGCCTTTTTTGTAATTGTGGACTATAACAATTTACATATTCACCTACTTTTTACAGGGTAAAAATAGCTCTTAGTTTCCTATGTAGGAACTTCTAATCAGGTATTTTTATTTGATTATTTGAGTTAAGGTTTATTTCTCTCATGAAAAATAGAAGTTGAAATCCCCGTCTCCTCGTGGTACTGGTATACAAACTAGTATGACCACGAGAAAACGGGGGTTGAAATGTGTATCTGTCCTTTTTTCGTTTGTATACCTAGTAGGTACCTAATACACGTGTACGTGGAACACAATATTGTTTCCGAAACAGTTGCCTGGCCTGAGTCCCAAGCCAATCGCAGCTGGCGTTTAATATTTAAATAAGCTACACTGAGAGCCACGTGACCCACAGAACATTTATTTCAGTGCAATTTCTCTTTCCCCATCTCCTTATTATATTGAGTAGAATCAAACAACACTACATTATACGGCTGACCTGCTCCGGAGAATGGAGATAGTTGGCCCCAGCCCAAAACTCCTGGGAGGGGCCTAAAAGCAATACGTAGTACATTTATCAACATGTCTGTACTATTTAGGATACCGTACTGAAGGTTCATGATATATCTTTACACTAAATTGAATTGAGAATATAAATATAAATCAGCCCAAAGATGAAAGATGGGATTCGCAATTATTTACCAAAATGTACCTTATGTTTTCGACGGCGTCGTCTAATCAGACGTAGTTCGATTACAAATCTATTCTAACTAACCTTAGGCTGAGCTCTTACTTTAACTTTGACAAACGTTCAAAATCTGTTAAACTCCATACAAAAAGCACCGGTTATTGTTATTGTTACGGTTAAAATAAAGTGGTGCCACTCAGCCTTAAAACTAGGCTGAGTGGCACCACCTTATAATCATAATCTCACGCGTTACATTATAAACTGACGGACCCTTGAGAACGTGACCTAACATCACATGCGAATAAACACAACTATTTGATTAATTCTGAGTTGCACCATCTAACTTTGACGTTAACCGGTGTATTTTGTATGGAATTTATTATTTTGTATTTTGTATGGAGTTTGACAGATTTTTGAAGTTTGTTAAAGTTAAAGTAAGATGTGCCCCGCCCACTGCCACTTGATTTTAGCGATTCTGCGGGCTATGTCAGTCACTCTGGTTCTCCTACGGATCTCCTCATTTCTGATTCGATCACGCAGGGAAACTCCGAGCATAGCACGCTCCATCGCTCTTTGGGTGACCTTGAGCCTTCTTATGAGGCCCATAGTAAGCGACCACGTCTCAGAGCCATACACCATCACTGGCAACACACACTGGTCAAATACTTTTGACTTGAGACACTGCGGTATTTCGGACGTGAGAATTTCGCGAAGCTTCCCGAACGCTGCCCAGCCGAGTTGGATTCGACGATTAACCTCTTTCTCGAAGTTGGACCTACCTAACTGGACTGTTTGTCCCAGGTATACATAATTGTCAACAACTTCGAGTGTAGTGTCTCCAACCTTCAGAGGAGTGGGTACAACACGGGCATTTGACATAATTTTTGTCTTGTCCATGTTCATTTTAAGACCCACTTGTTGAGAGGCTCTACTGAGGCCATCGAGCATTGTGTTTAGGTCCTCCACGGTCTCAGCCATGACTACAATATCGTCCGCGAAACGAAAGTGGGTGATATACTCGCCGTTGATATTTATGCCGAATCCGCTCCAGTCCAGAAGCTTGAAAACATCTTCCAGGGCGGTGGTGAACAGTTTCGGAGATATGACATCTCCCTGTCTCACCCCTCGCTGTAACTGGATAGGTTTCGAGTTCTGATCCTGGAGGCGGACCGACATTGTGGCGTTTTCGTACAAGCCCTTCAGCGCTTCGATGTATCTATAGTCAATTTGGCACCGTTGGAGAGACTGTAGCACTGCCCAGGTCTCGATCGAGTCGAAGGCTTTTTCATAGTCCACAAACGCCAGACAAAGTGGCTGATTATACTCCTCGGTCTTCTGTATAATCTGCCGTAGCGTATGTATGTGGTCTATGGTACTAAAGCCTTTTCGGAAACCGGCTTGTTCGGGAGGCTGGAAGTCATCGAGCCTGCGTGCGAGACGATTCGTGATGACTCTCGAAAACAGCTTGTAGACATGGCTAAGAAGTGAGATGGGTCTATAATTTTTCAACAAGGTTTTGTCGCCTTTTTTGAAAAAAAGTATCACCACACTTCTGTGCCATGCCGTAGGCGTTTTTCCCTCATGTATGACGGAATCGAACAGCCTCTGAAGAGCCTTTAGTACCGGCGTTCCGCCTGCTTTCAGAAGCTCAGCCGTGATTCCATCATCACCCGGTGCCTTGTTGTTTTTCAGCTGTTTGAGAGCCATTCTAATCTCGTACAGGCTGACGTCCGGGATATCTTCGGTGTAGTGTCGGGTCAGTCTAGCTCTTGGGTCTTCGGCTAGATTTGTGACAGGTGTACGTACACTCGTGTATAATTGTCCGTAGAACTGTCCTGTCCGTGGGCGGGGCACATAGCTCGAAGAGCTGATGGCCGCTGGGGCAGGAAAGTTCTTGAGTGGCAACCACGAGCTGGAAGACGTAGCGTGGGCAGGCCTCCCACTAGGTGGACCGACGATCTGGTGAAGGTCGCGGGAAGTACCTGGATGCAAGCGGCGCAGGACCGGTCTTTGTGGAAATCCTTGGGGGAGGCCTTTGTCCAGCAGTGGACGTCTTTCGGCTGAAACGACGACGACGAAAGTAAGATGGTGCAACTCGTATTGAGTATTGAGTATTGAGCCTAAGTGTTTTAATGGAAATGAAAACTAAAACGTTGTTTTCTAAAAGCCTAAACGTACGGAACCGTTGAAAATAAATGAATTGTACTCTTTACATGTTTTATTGTTGACCTGTTGTTCTAGGCCAAAAGTTACTATCTGTGTAAGTAGTAAAGCAAGATCATTTTATTACTGGAGTCTTGTCTTACATGTCTTTTATGTACTTATTCAGTTATTGAATAGTAAAATTGATTGACATGATCATCGAGCATCAATAAAATCTTAATGTAACATACCTATGTACTTATAAGATTACTTAAATCTTAACATAGACCATCATGCAATCACTATGGTTTGGTTTGCATAATTTATAGGGTTAGTTAGTCTGTACTCTCTCGATCTGGAGGTCGTGAGCTTGATTCCCAGGATGAATCCAGTTGTATTGCATAACACTAATAACCGTTCGTGTATCGTTATCAATTTTACTAACATACAATTTCTTAATTTAGCCAGTTTAACTTCAAACGTAGGCATACAAAGCTGCCAAAAATACTCCTGAATTTACGCGCGCAGAAACCGAAACAGATACGGCCTTCAGATTCCCGTCTCTGATCCGAATACAAAAGGATTTACGTAGGTTTACGTGATAGTTTCGCGAACTTGTTATTTGTAAATTGGCAAAAAGGTTCCACACTACCTGGAAAGGGCTTGTCTATACAAGGCGAAAGGCAATTCCCAGAACAAATTGTTCCTCCTTAAGACAAAGAGATAACCGTCAAAGTTCTGAGTGGAACGTTCAGCTGACAGCTGGCACCTGTAGAATTATCTAAAGCCTTTCTTGAAGTCATTGATAGGGCTGCGACATTATTACTTTACAATAAAAATTACATCCAAGCAATTACACGCGGCATTCGATTCAAATTCGTGAAATATCGGTTCGAATCATAAAATTTTCATGAATATTTCCAAAATAACATTCAGAAACTTTTGTTTGACATTCTGGCATTAATTGCTTAATTTGCTAGGCGTGAGGAGGTCTTTGCAAAGTCAACTCGTACGTTGAATAATTCAATGTTGTTTAAATTAGTTTTAATTCACTTAGAATTCGATAACTCTATTACCCACTGCAAAACAATCATGCCAGACTCTATTAAATCAACATCGAGTTTGTATTGACAAACTAATAATAATATTATACTGACCTCGCATTTAATGTGTACCCGACTGTTTTCGCAGACCGCACTCAAGCATAACGATTTCATGGCGTCATAAAAGTTTCACTGGCTTTTCCCTTTCATTTTCACACGGAACGCTGTCTCGTACATACATAATTGATTAGTTCATTTAAAATACATTAACAGCTTGGTCACGGCAGCCCTAGGCGGGAACAAAGGTAATTTCCGTAAGGGGTACCTAGCCAAAAACCTTGTGGTTTGGTAGCGATGTCTGCAGCTGGCATGACGCGGAGATATAAATTAGTCTAAATCGCTTAGAGAAAGCTCTACTATACTTGTAAGACTTGTAATAGTGAAATATAAGATGAAATTGACTTAAGCCTATGAGTAGGTAGGGGAAAGGTTCTACACATTCTCCGTGAGACTTGCTAGTAGATACATTCAACGTCAAATAATAAATAATAATAATAATAAATCATTTATTTGCCAGAATACGGTTACAAATGGTTTTAAAAAGAGAAGTTTCCAACATATTCTATCGTACATACGATGTGCAAATATTACAAAAAATACGGTTATGTTTTTAATATTAAAAAGTAGTATCATTATTAATTGAATGTCATGCAAATGTCAGAAAATGATTATGAATTATTGAAATAGCACAAACATATTATTACATTAGATTCATACAATGTCAATGATACACAATGTCATATTTTAAGAAATTTTTAGATGTCAAGTACAAAATGTCAAAAAGATTTTTCTGTCAGGAATTCATTGACTGTGTAATACATCTTTTGTTTTAAGAATTCTAATAAATTATTTCTAAATTTAGTAAATGTCAATGTTTTAATATCTTCGGGTAATTTATTAAATATTTTTATTGCCATACAATACACATTCCTTGAGTAGAGGGTCAATCTTTGTGGAGGAATTCTCAAATTTTCAGTTTTCCTGCCTCTGTACCTATCAAAGTCTTTGTTTTTATCGAAGAGATGAATGTATCTTTTAACAAAAATCGAAATTTCCAATATATATAGGCAGGGAAGTGGCAAAATGTTTAGAGCCTTGAATAGAGGTTTACAACTATCCAAATAATGTACCCCACAGATTGATCGAATACATTTCTTTTGCACTTTAAAAGCTCTTGGCATATCCACAGAGTTTCCCCATAATATGAGACCATATCGTAGCACAGATCCCACATATCCATGATAAGCCATGACTGCTGCATCTTTAGATGCTACTTGTCTAACTCTGCGGAGGGCGTAAACAAATCTGTCAATTTTGCTAACTATATAGTCAATATGGTCTTTCCAATTACAAAATTGATCTATTTTTAATCCTAAAAACTTTGTCGAATTTATATGTTCTATTTTACGATTGTCACAATATATGTCAAGTAGTTTTATGTCATTGTTGAATTTTGCTTCAAATTTAATATATTTGGTTTTATTAACATTAAGATTCAAATTATTACATTCAAGCCATTTTATTATTTTACATAATTCAGTACTTGCAATACGATCTAACTCTTCTTTATTTTTACATTTAACGGTAAGAGTGGTATCGTCGGCAAAAAGTAAACATCGTTGGTTAGTGACATTTGGCAAGTCATTAATGTACAAAAGAAATAACAACGGTCCTAATACGCTACCCTGGGGAACACCGCATCTATTATAGCAGTATGAAGATGAGTATGTTTTCTTAACATTCTCAGATATTCTTGTGATTTCTACGCACTGTTGACGGTCCGTTAGATAGCTTTCTATCCAGGATAGAGCGTTTCCCCTTATACCATATCTATCCAGTTTGTTAAGTAGCAGCTTATGAGAGACAAAATCAAAAGCTTTGCTCATGTCTAAAAATATGGCTAATGTGTGCATTGCGTCATTTAGATTTTGTGTTACTTCCCTTATCAAATGAAAACAAGCAAGCGTCGTTGAGCTATTCTTACGGAACCCAAACTGTTCATCCTTTAATAGCTTTTCAGATGAAATGAATGTTGTTATCTTATTATGCATAACCTTTTCAAATATTTTAGACAATATAGGTATCAAGGTAATGGGTCGGTAATTACCTAGCTCATCATCAGCACCATTCTTGTAAAGGGGTTTCACAATGGATCGTTTTAGTTCTACCGGAAACCGACCCTGTTCGAGAGAAAGATTTACTAAATAGGCTAAGGGGATCGATACAAATTCAGCACATTTTTTTATGATTTCTGTGTTGATGTTGTCGTAACCTGCAGAATTAGTGTTTCTTAGACCTTTTATTATCTTAAATATATCATTTTCATTAACAGGAGTTAAAAATATGGTATTAGGGTGAAATGGTATATTGTTTAATGCTTGTTTGAGTTGCGTTTCCCTGTCATTTTTATTATTTTTCGTCAATTCTATATAATATTTATTAAATTCGTCACATATATCTTTAGGATTGTCAATTAATTTATTATTGTCAAGTTTTATATTTTGAATGTCTTTTCTAAAGTCTGTATTTTGTGTGTATTTTTTTAGGACATCCCATGATGTTTTGCAAACGTTTTTTGAATTAGCAATATAATGTGTATTTGTATTTTTTTGTGCTTGATGTATACATTTTTTTAGTATTCTAGTGTAGTTTAAGTATCTTTTTTTTGTTATATTTTTATTTCCTTTGGATAATCGATATTTGAGGTATAGCTGTCTTTTATGAATACAGCAACGCTTCAAACCTTTAGTAAGCCAATTATTTTTCAAAGGTTTATTTTTTACCTTTACTTTTATGATTGGAAAGCATAGATTAAAAAATAGGATGATGATATCATGGAAGTACTTAAATGCTTTGTTAATATCACTTTCCTGAATAACTTCCATAAATGATAGTGCAGATATACAGTCGATAAATTTTTTTACGTTCTCCTTGCACATATCACGCCTATATTCAAACCAAAACTTTATCTTTTTTTTATATTTAGGGTCTGTGTCAAGTTCAAAGGTTATACTTTGCCCCGTTTCATGATCCGACAAACATAAACAATGTATTTTTGAGGTCACGTTAACATTTAAATTACTTGTGATCAGGTCTAAGCAAGCGTTTTTACGGGTAGGAGAATTAATATGATTATTTATATTATAATTACTCAACAGACTTTTTAAATCTTTGCTGTGTTTATTATTTTGCAACATATCTACATTCCAATCTCCGCAAAGTATTATTTTCTTATTGCGTTTTTTTGATAACATGCTAAGAAGAGCCTGAAGCTGTTGGAAAAAGATATCTAATTTAGAATTTGGAGTTCTGTATATGCAGACAATTATAAGATTATATTGTATAATCTCTACTGCACAACATTCAAATGTGTATGGTAATGCCTGAGTTATGTCTAAGGTCTTGTACTCTAAATTATTTTTTACTAAAATACAAGTGCCACCACGTCGTTCCCCTCTGCAAAAAGAAGCGACCATTTTAAAGTTACTAATGTTGAGATTTTTCTCAGAGCCTTTTTTGATAAATGTCTCTGAAAGGCAAATAAAATCAACACCATTCAGTTCATTGTTTAGTTCATCCAATGTTACCATAAATAGGTCTTGTTTGCTAAGGATGCTGGCTATATTTTGGTGAAATAGTGTTAGTTTTGTCACCGGAACGAAAAAACTCAATGTCATTATTTTGGTTATTCTTTTTCACTATTTTAGGAAAATAATTTGTTATCAATGTTTGTGTCTTATTAATATTATCTCTCATAGTCATATCATTAGGAATATTTAATTTTGTGTGTGTAATGTTATTTTGGTATAGTCGATTTTTTACTTTCTGCGGTGCGAGATACTCATGTTTATAATGTAAATAGTCTATTTCAATATTTAATTTGAAGCATAATTCCTGTAAATACATCTTATTATTTTTAGTATCTATAAATTTACATTTTTCATAATTCCTTACTAATAATTTAATATTATAGTTCAATAAGCCTATGTTAAGATGTGTACTATTTAATACATTTACTATAAACACATTAAAGTTTCTTAGTTTATACAACGCTGCCCCTAATTCCGAGAGAAGGATGTAGGGATTTTTATCGTTTGAACCTATTGCTAAGATCACAACATCGTCTTTTCTAAGAGTTTCTTGAATGCTGTCACATGAATTCAGAACCTGGGTCGACGTTGCTCCTGTCTTCATCATGGTAGTGATTGTGTAAGGATCGTTTACTACATGATTGCGACTGCTATGAAGTTTTCTTGAAAGGCCCTTGATTTGCTCGTCGCCGAGAATGAAGATCTGAGATTTTGCAATAATGTCTTCATCCGCATTACTGTTAGCGTTTCTAAACGATGAGTTATTCTTATCATTGGAAGATAAGTGGGAGTTCTCAGCTGTATGCGATGATATGTTATGGCTAACGGGTATATTTGTCGATGTACTATTATATATAACAGACTTGTCCATATGTATAGGTGATGTCCTTGATATGTTTTTATTTATATGCATAATTTTATGTCGTACTGGAGTCATTGTCAAATTTTTACGTTTAAAGTCGCTGCTGATAGTTTTGAGTAATATTATTTGTTGTTCCTGTTTTGTAATAGTCTTTTTTAATTCGCTATTTTCTAAGTTTAGGTTATCAATTTCATCATGCGCTCTCTCCAATGTGTACCTCAATGTAGCTATTTCTTTCATGTATTCGTCACTGTTTGAAGTGTTTGAAGTGTCAATAAGTTGAGATTCGTTCTGTATGCTTAACATTGTCGTGTCCATAATCGTCGAGTTTAAAAGATCCTGTGTTACTCGAGATAAATCGAAGTCCGATCTCGATCTGGGCATTTTGTTGCGAATTGTTATATTCTCCATTTTTCAATAAATGAGAAAATAAAGCAAACAAAAAAAAACAAAAATAAAAAATAATAAAAATAAAACAAACAAAAAGTAAAAAGGAAAAACAAATTTTATTGATGTCAGTGGGATCGGAACTTGGTGCTCTCCGATTTGTTCAACTCGGCCAGTCTGCTTAAGTTTCCAACGCGCCAATCCGTCTTGATGAAGACTGATGTAAATAAGCACCGTATGCGATGTATTGTAGCAGTTGATTGTTTACTGGGTTCGGGTAGTGCTTTTTACAAGTTTTATAATTACACCTTCACACAAAATAGTTAGTCATTTTATGTTTGAAATAAGCTTGTTTATAGTTTATTTTGGTAAACAACACTGCACTGTTCGAAGAATGTTTTTTAACTATGTTTTTTTCACCAATTAGTTCTTAGGCAAGTCACTAATTTACTTACAAATAGTTTGTGACACCCAAAGTAGCCAAAAAGCTCGCAACACATCTTTGTTACAATTGGAATAAGGGGCCGTCCATAAATTACGTCATCGATTTTTTCAGATTTTAGACCCCCCCCCCTACAATCATCCTATCGTCATTTTTTAATGACCCCCCCCCCCCCCCTTCTGCCAAAATTGACGTCATTACCAGTTTGACAAAATTAAAACACTTGGTTATAGAATCACCTTTTATTTTATTTTTTTAATAGATAGAGTGATTCTTAAGGAAGGTTTATATGTATAATACATGTAAGTACCACGGGCGAAGCCGGGGCCGGCAGCTAGTATTATATGTAATACTAGCGGCCGCCCGCAACTTCGTACGCGTGGATCCAGTTTCATCCCCTTTCATCTATCACGCGGTTTAGATTTTTTCATACAAATGTTTTTTCCCGCTAACTCCCGTTTCCGTGGGAATTTTGCAATATCCTATTGTAACTAAGTTTTAAGTTTACTAAGATACCTGCATGCCAAATTTCAAGCGTCTAACTTCAGCGGTTTAGATTTTTGCATACGAATGTTTTTTTCCCGCTAACTCCCGTTCCCGTGGGAATTTTGAAATATCCTGTTGTAACTAAGCTTTAAGTTTACTAAGATACCTGCATGCCAAATTTTAAGCCTCTAACTTAAGCAGTTTAGATTTTTTCATACAAATGATTTTTCCCGCTAATTCGCGTTCCCGTGGGAATTTTGCAATATCCTGTTGTTAACTAAGCTTTAAGTTTACTAAGATACCTGCATGCCAAATTTCAAGCGTCAAACTTAAGTGGTTTAGTATTTTATTTTTCCCGCTAATTCCCGTTCCCGTGTGAATTCCTAAGTATCCTGCCCAGGAGTACGAAGAATAATTGTACCAAATTTCGTTAAAATCCGTCGAGTAGTTTTTGTTTCTATAAGGAACATACAGACAGACAGACAGACAGACAGACAGACAGACAAAAATTTTACTGATTGCATTTTTGGCATCATTATCGATCACTAGTCACCCCCTGATAGTTATTTTGAAAATATATTTCATGTACAGAATTGACCTCTCTACAGATTTATTATATTATAAGTATAGATATAGATTATTGTTAGAGTATTTTATCTGTAGTTATTACTGTATTTGTGTACATCTATGTTGCATTATGTATGTTTATTATGAGTTATTTTAGTATTGTACGCGCCTTAGCCGCCTCTCACATTTGCAGTCTCACTTACTAGGTGTGCTGGAAGAAATTTCTTAATCTTTTTGTACGTGAACAATAAACTATAAATAAATAAATAAGAATGACGTCAATTCCGAAACACCCCCCCCCCCCCCCTATCTATCATTTACCGTCATCCGCAGACCAACCCCCCCCCCCCTAATTTAGAATGACGTAATATATGGACGGCCCCTAAGGTTGTGATGTTCTTTTTGGCCACTTTGGGTGTCAGGAACTATTTAACACTAACTACACTAGACGGAAAATCAAACTAATCTCCGTATCTTAGGTGTTACTGTTAGTCCAGTCAATAAAGCATTATAGATGGAAATCCTTGGAACACAATTTTTGACTTCGGGACTTTATTTAGACTAGTTAGGAGGTGAACCTAGCAAAAGTCCCCGCCCTTAGCCCTTTAGCCGACGGGGAGAGGGGGGTTTAAAGATGCCACTTTTCGGTTTTTCGCTTAATCCTCGGAAACTATGCGTCCTAGTGACATGACTACTATGAACCAAAAAAAGCTTATTTAATTTGCTACAGGTGAGATAGTCAAGTTTTTCTATATCTTGTGTAGTTTTCGCGGCATCTGCTCTAGAAGGTCTGTAATATTGGAAATTTGATTTTTGTCTTACATGTTTCCATCAGGAGAAAATCGACTAAATCAACATTGAGCTAATATTCTAGACATGCGGGAGCATGTTAAGCCTAGTTCCAGGGAGGGGACTGCACCGTGCGTATATTTAGACGAACCAATTGGAGCCACTTTTGACTCCTCATCACTCTAAAAGTACTGTGCATTAACACTTCAAATTTGGCTCATGTATTGAGACTTGCAAGATAAACATCAGCTTCAAATTTCATAAATATACCTCAAACGGTTCTTTAGGTATTAACGTCTAAAAATCTACATGGCTGACCTATAAGACCAAATTCTAACCACTTCCAGATGACCTTGAAGGTTCAAATTTGGCATCCAGATAGGTAGTTGTGTAAATACAAAGGAACAAATAAAAAACCAGTAAATTTTAACATTTCACAGGTGATAGATAGATTTTAGTGTCCTAAATGTCGATTTTTGAACGTCAATACCTAAATAACCGTTTGAGGTATATTTATGAAATTTGAAGCTGATGTTTATCTTGCAAGTCTCAACACATGAGCCTAATTTGAAGTGTTAATGCACAGTGCTTTTTGAGTGATGAGGAGTCAAAAGTGGCTCCAATCAGTTCGTCTTAATATACGCACGATGCAGTCCCCTCCCTGGAACTAGGCTTAACATGCTCCCGCATGTCTATAATATTTGCTTAATGTTGATTTAGTAGATTTTCTCCTGATGGGAACATGTAAGACAACAATAAAATTTCCAATATTACCGACTTTCTAGAGCAGATGCCGCGAAAACTATACAAGATATAGAAAAACTTGACTGTCTCACTTGTAGCAAATTGAATAAGCTATTTTTGGTTCATAGTAGCCATGTCACTAGGACGCATAGTTTCCGAGGATTAAGCGAAAAACCAAAAAGTGGTACCTTAAAACCCCCCTCTCCCCGCCGGCTTAAGGGCTAAGGGCGGGGACTTTTACTATGTTCACCTCCTAACTAGTCTAAATAAAGTCCCGAGGTCAGAAATTGTGTTCCAGGGATTTCTCTCTACACCGTCGTTAAAGCATTCATTGACTGGACTATGTATCCATTCTGTACATATATTTAAATTAATTGCTAAGTGAAACTGAATAGCTTTCCTAATTTATTTCGACTATACAACTACATGTTAAAGGGCATTCATCGTGTCTAAAGTAATTACCTAATTTCCCAAAGTTCAAAAATCACCTGCTCCCCAAAAACCCGTTCGCGGAAGGTACCACCGAATTCGATTACTCCAACCGTGTGAGATTTCGTTTGTTAATCAGTCCTAAACCAACACGCCTGTAGGGACTCTGTTAATCAGGACCGAGAGTGGAAAAAACCTCACGAGTATGGCTTCTGCATAGATTAACGTGTAGCGATTACGAATCGTTCGAATAATATCGCACGCGAAAATTTGTTGCCTGTATGAGACGCAAATACCAATTTAATGTAATTTTTATTTTTACAGATTATGAAATAAACTTAAGAAACTCAACCTTATTTACTCTGTTAACACATTTTTCCCAAATTGCTGTTTTCTGCCTGTAAATAAAAGTGAAACACCCGAGCAAACAATTTAAGGAAAAACACTTAAAATACGGTATGATTTATAAATGTATTCTAAAATACAACCGCAACAAATCATCAAAATGTTCGCTATTTTCGTTACGCAAATTCATTTAATAACACAGTTATATTTGGGAAAGTTTGTTGTATTAATGAAACCCGTGCGGTCTATAAAATAATGGATATAGTTTTAAACAGCAAACTCGGTGCGCTCACCGCTATGTAATTTTAGTTCAGCTAATATTTCTAGAGAATCGTGCTTGCTTTAGCTTTACTTACATTATATTTTAAAAGAAGAATGTTTTATACTCATTATTTTATATTGCTGTACCTTTTAAACTTAATTAATGCCCCTGCGGTTCAGTGGAATAAACTACAATCTGAGGTTCCCATTCCCAGTTACACAAATCGCGTAAAATCATTTTGTCAATTTTTTCCAAATAGGGCACGTTAAGCTGTCGTTTCTGATCAATGTTAGGAGGACCCAATGGCGGCTGATTAGGCCCGTTATTAATAGTAGCCTCATTTGTTACAACACAAACGATACAACAATAAGACTTAACCTTTCACTTAATCTGTGCCATAATACCTATAAGTTGTGTAACTTTTCATTTCGATAATTTTCAGAATTGCACCCCCAAACTCACAAGTTCTTTGCAAAGAAGGTTCGCGAAAATAGCTGTTTGTCTTCATCTTTAGACTGATTGACTTATCCTCGGCAACGTTTCTAGGGAACGGTGTAAATGAGCGGGAAAATTGGCAAATAATGTTGCGTTTACGGCATCTAAAGAGGAACACAAAAGGGTAAAATAGCTCTAAAAACCATCAGTTATTTAGTCTTAAGATAGTAGTTTCCTTTTACAGCAAAAATAAGTGGAAAAGGTAGGAGGTATCGCATGATTTCGTCATCTAAATCACCGTTATTTTCTCTCGGTTATATTAGTTAGAAGAAAAATACAATATCAAGAAATCAAGGAGATTTATCAAAGAGAGAGAAAATCTTTAGTCACTAGATAACAAATTGAAATCAACGCAATCGAAGCAGACATTAACTTAATAGATTACTGCCAAAGCGGCTGGCAAAAACGCAGTAGGTACATACTATTCGTAAATAAAAATGGCTAAACAAACTAAAGCTTTCACAACCAAACTACGCATCTGAGCTTAACAGCTAAAGGTTACCTCAACCTGCTGCGCCCAAAGGTCAAGTTGAGCTGAAAAGATTAATTTGAAAGGTCAATCCAGATTTTGAATTAGACCACAGTCATGTATCATGAGTCTATCTGGACATTAGCATACATTGTGATGCCGTGAGCCGTCCTGCCTGCAGATTGCATGTATTTGCATAACAGCGTTTAGCTTTAGGTTGGCATGTGGTAACGGCATAGTTATAAACTTGTTTTTAAAACGAAACCTTTTTGCAAAAGAAGCTGAAGTAAAAAGAACATTTTATTGTTATTAGCCTTGTTATTAATCTCCTTGTCTGTAACTGTAAGTGCCTAGGTACCTGAATTAGTCAGACAGCTTTTGTAACCCACCTATTGTTTTCCCTTTTCGATAGTGGTAAGACGTTCTGAAGTCGAAATTTCAATAAAATCATTTGTATTACTTGTTTACAATTAGTTAATTACTTGATGGCTAGTGATCGTCTTGAATAAGCGTTCTCTCGTTAATACCGCCGTCTTTTGTACCCAATAGGTACAAGATATTGACTTTCAAGAAGGGAGAACCACAACACCTTTTGTCAAAAAATATTACATTACAATTATCTTCAATGGAGCGTCCTTACAAATCCACATTTCGGAAATTTATTTTCGGGAAATAAATTATTCATCAGGGAGCGTCCTTTCCAGGAAGGTAAGAAATGTTAGAGATATTTTTCCCAAGGGGCACTCATTGTGGAAGTTAATTATTTCTGAAAAAGGACTTAGTTATAATATGGGACAAGCCCAGAAACATGTTTTTATTGAAACGATTGATGTTATAATAAGGGAACTTACGAACTGAAGCTCAAACCCATGTCAATCTAGATTTAAACAGGGGATTGCTTGAATTGAAAGTTCAAAGTTGAAGGCTTGATTATTGAATGTAAATGTCCTTTTATTGACTTAAATATTGAAATACAACTGATGAAAAGCCTCTATAATAGTATCTACTTTTAACCATGATCTGTAAAAGCAACTTTTTGTAGTATTTGCAGACCTAACCTAAATGAAATGAACATTAAAATTGAATAACTCAAATAATGTAAGTCTATTTTTATATCTAAGGACTTTTTTATCCAACTTGGAGATTAGATTGGATTAAAATAAGAAAACTGAATCAATCCGAACTCCGAGTATTACTCAATACAGATATATTTATGGAGGGTCTATTTTGAGCGTCCTTGCACAAAAAGCCTACTCGCTCCGTTTTACGCAGAGTGTCGTCGCGTAGAAAATGACATTTACGTTCCTTTCATTTATTCGGAACGCTTTCATTAGGGACACTTTTTGCAGAGTTCGTCCTTCACGGTTCACAATCGTAACGTTTCAATATAAATAAATGTCACAAATGTTTTATTGGGTGAGATAACTCACCTTTTATTTATAAAGTCAAGTACCTCTTATTATTAAAAGGTTATACAGGTGTCGCAATAGTTAAATTTTGTCCTAAAAATAACGTTAAGTTTAACGTTTGACCTAGGTTTGTTACAATAAACATTACAATAATGTAAGAAATAGCTTCATCTAGAATTGTATTTAAACAAAAATAGGCTTTTATTCCATTTCCTCCTTCAGCTAAACAATCAAATCGTCCAACAAGTCTAGACCTAGAATGCGAACAAAGGCGTGCTAATAAAAGCTAGGCTGAGCGGCAATGGAGCACTAGGCGAGCGAGCATCCGGGAGTGCGGTCAGGTCAAGGGCGCGCGATCGATGCAGCCCCACCCGCTACGTGCTACGGGCTACGGAGCTACGAAGCTACGAGCACGCGTTTGACGCACCTGTGATGGAGATCCGTAGCGTCGTAGTATTGTAATGATTCTCATCTGTCTACGGGTTTTGTAATTTGAAAATTAATCTGTCATTTGTTTTAATTTTGTTTTTTATCGCTAATGGTCTTGATGGTGACTACTTGATCTGGTAGATATTTGTTTTGTTGACAGTTAATCTGCTTTATGTTTTAAAGAAAAGTTACTAGCTATTGAGAGAATTTTACCAAAAGGAACCATCTATCAATGAATCTTATGAGCTAAGTATGTCATGTTTATTTTGAAATCCTAGTAGCTGTTCCAGTTTACTTTGCAAGAGAATAGAGTAAACTAACAACATAAATATTAACTTGGCAAACCGCTAAGAATAACAAACGTCTAAAATATTATTACGTAACCATTTACCTATCTATGTAAAGCCAGCCCAGAAACAAATATCTGCGTAAACATTATAACTCAAGAGGCAGAAACGTAAATAATTTCATTTAATAACCGGGGTGAGTTAATGTAAGTTTTCAGTGAGTCCGCGGTTACGCTAGAGAGGGGATCGTTTATTCGTCACGTGATATTTTTGGAACATAAGTGACGTATCTGAATATTATACTATCATACCTGATACTAACTTAAAAACATTATACAAATATCTAGGTACGATTTCATCCGAACAAGTGCTACTGAAAAGTTGCACTAGTTTGGTCTATCGATCTAACAACCGGACTACTGCTACTAGAGCCTTTTATCGGGATTTTTATAACTTATCAGTTTTCCTTTGAGTCTCAGTTATTTCAGAACAGTTGGAAGCGCCATGAGCTCAAATGATAAAATCGAATGACAAAATGTACCACATTATGAGTGTTTCAAGTGTCATCGCATCATCATCATAATTTCAGCCACAGGACGTCCACTGCTGAACATAGGCCTCCCCCAATGCTTTCCATGTTGATCGATTGGCAACGGGCTGCATCCAGCACTTCCCTGCTACCTTTATAAGTGTAAGGTAAAAATGGTTCATCACGTGATATTTTATATTTGCATCTCTACAATAATACTCTATCAAAATAACCTGAAGTAATATTATTACACAAGTAAAATGAACCTTTTTTGTTATGACGACAATGAAGCACCCTAAACACAGAATTGTTACGTAATAAACCATTCACTGTAGGTTTAATGTCATTAAAATTTTGTAGCCTTTGGGAATTATTAATTATTTCCTCGGTTGTAAAACATGCCGTGTACTATAGAAGGAGTTCAGGAAGGAAAGCTTATGATAACGAGGCACATGCAAGAGGTAATAGGTTGCATGACATCATTAAACTGCGGTTATAGTGGTTTTGTGTCAGTTTGGAAACGATCTTGGTCATTAAATAAATCATTTTAGTGAGGGTGACTTACACACATTTTTAAGAAATGTGTATGTCACGTTATTTGTGTGTCACATCACTCACAGCTATCCGACTTATAAAAACCTACAAACATTGCTTTCATTCCATGTCTTATTAAAGTTGAACTACGTAACCTCAAAAAGAAAATTATGTGTTAGAACTGGAGTAGTTCCAACAGTATAACAAACCATGACCGCCGCTAAAATCTGAGACAGCCGAACCAATTTCGGAATCAACTTTTGGCATTTAAAATTGTACCGAGCGCGAGATAAAAAATGGCTTTGTTCCAAAACCGGCGAATACAAAAAACCACACAAATGAAATATCGTAGACTGTACATTACAACGTCCGTAACAAAACAGAGCCGCCATTTACAAAAACAATTTTATGGGCTTCTGCAAATTAAAAATAAATGCGCGGATGAAAACGAAATTATTAACCTTCGTCCAGGTCAGATGTTTTGTTAGACGCTATCCCATTTTATCTGGTTTTGTCATTTGTTTATGATTACATTAAAGCAGAGATTACATTAAAACAGGCTAAAAGTTTTATAATTGTTTATTTGGTGCCGAGTTAGCGCGAGCTCAACTTTTCGCTTCGTGACGTATTTATATAACGTTCGAATTGGATAAACAAACAGAATAGCGTGTTTGTATTTAATGTTGTGAGTTAAACATGTATGAAAATGATTTAATGTTCAACCTTTTTGGTATATCATTTTCGTATCGTCGGACTATCATGTTTTTCCAAGAGAACGCGTTGTAGCCTTGTAGCAATGAAGAACAGCCTAAGAGCCCGATACATAAAAATTAATAGAGTCCGAACAGCTATTGGTATCCCTATTTATATATAGGGTATGCCCTATATCCATTCATAGTTCATATCAGTGTATGTTACTGCCTATTTTATAGATAATGTGTAATAACCATGTAAAGTAATCTCATTGCTACATTTTTACATTCAAAGTGGGCATAATAACGATTACGCTAAGTTAGGCGTCTGTTTATATCGGCCGACCATTTATAGAGCGTCGGCATGTCGAAATTAATGGCGTAACCTTGAAAACTACTTTATAGCTCGGCTACCCCCTTGATACGGTCACGGCCGCCATCGAGGCACGTCCGCTCGCGGCGGCTGCCAGCGGCCGAGTGGCTCACCGCGCCGGGCGAAGGGGGAATGTTTACCCTCCCACCATCCCCCGGCAGTACCAGCTGAGCAGAGCCACGCTATATTTAGGTTGTGCTGTAAATATTCGCTCCAAGTACGGAAAGCCGCCTCCCACACCGGAGGAGGGGAACCAGGGGGCCTACCTTCAACACAAGCTAAAAGTTGAAAGTTCACCAACGCCGTGCGCACCGTTCACACTGTTAGAACGCTTTCTTTATTTAAATTCTATTGCAACTTGTTCGCCATTGTAGCCTCGACTGAATTCGCAATGCCCACTCTAATTTTTCAATGTAGCACAAACTTTTTTCTGAGACCTTGTGCAATTGTTTTTGCCTTTGCGAAGCTTCAATGTTGAGTTCCAACACATTTTCCAGCGGTCTTTATTGTTATTGCGGCGGTCCAATTTGGTTAAAACAAGCTTTGAGAATTATAATGGGGGCAAAAATGCTTTGCCGAGTTGTTGGTCGCGCTCTGAAATGACGATTCTCTTCAACGAAATTGAAACGGATTACTTTGAAGCCAATGGGCTGTTTGCGTGACAGTGTAACTTGAAATGTTATCATTATTTGTGTGTCAATTTCGCCTCGGTAAAAGCTTTCGGATCGATGGTTGTGGAGTGTTAGCTGTAATTTGTCCTTGGAGTATTGAAATTCAGCGATACGTTTGTTCATTCACTGCGCTGTTTCATCAATCTTGTTTAATCAATGGCAAAGATTCTAATTATTCGTTTACTTATTTCAGTCAACAGTTTGAAGATTTTCGTGTGTGCTTAGAATGACTACGCAGGCAGATAAAAATGCCTTAACCAAATCTCTTCAAGTTTCTGACCAAATTGTAGACTTAAAAGAGTCTACAAAAAGCCTGAAACTTTGTGAACAAGTTTTTCAATCTCAAAAGACTGTAATAACAAGAACTGACTTCTGAGAAAGTAAAAATTATGATGTTTGTTACTATAGGTACGCTCACAATACCGCTGTTATATTTGAACGCGTACAAGTTTAAATGGCCGTAGGTACACAAAAAGGCCGTATCGGTACCAATATTTTATATTCAAAAACACTACAATCCGCTAAGAAAAATAAATAACAAAATTACATCTAAAATAATACTATCAAGCTAATTTCTGGCTAGCAGCTGCACCGTCACCGACTTGGTTCCATCCACCTCTGCCCTTGAGCATATACTGTCCGAATCATCACGGAAAAACGTCACCGACTTAGTAATATCGTATCGTACCTTACGTGCATAGTGTTTTGGAAAAAGACGAAGCTACAAACAAGAGCGTTTCGTTAACCGAGATGCCTTCCTTGTACCTTGTTACAAAATTGACGTTATCTTTGAATACGTACAGAATACCAATTAGTATTATCAAGCCAATTTCTGGCTAGCAGCAGCACCAACAGACACACGGCTGATCATCGAAGGCGCCGTCATGGACGCGGCGTTCGACGCGGCGGCAATCACCGACTTGGTTCCATCCACTTCTGACCTCGAGCATATACTGTCAGAATCGTCACGGAACAAAGTCACCGACTTAGTGATGTCATATTCTGCGTCTTCGGGGGACTCGTACTTCTCGTGCTTAGGATCGTGGAAGGAGACGATGTTGAAAACGGGAGCGGTTCCGCCGAACGCGATGCGCTCTTCGTGGCTTGTTATGGCGAGAACTGTGCCGGGAGCGGGGTAGGAACAAGTGATGTACCTGAGTGTTTGGGAAATAATTTAATTTCTATTGTAATAATGTCTTTGTCAAGCAAGCTATTCATAAGCATTGTTGCAAGATAATCAGGATCTACTGCCAAGAAAAAGATGCCTCTTAAAAGATCTTGGACACACATTTTTCACCACATTAAGGCTAGGTTGCACCATTTTACTTTAACTTTGACAAACGTCAAAAATCTGTCAAACTCCATACAAAATACACCCTTATCGTTATAGTTACTGTCAAAGTTGGGTGGTGCAACTTAGCATTAGCCTTCAATTCTGCTACTGAAGTCTATAAAATAAGAGTAGGTAAATACCATTCCTAAAAGTGATTATATTACCTGTTGTGAAGGTTGATAACTTCAACACAATTGGTTCCACTTCCACCGATGACGGCATACTTGCCTTTACGATTAAACTGTAAGAGAAAACAACTTTAACTAAAGCCATTAAAGTTTTATTTGGGGAGCTGAAGTTTTTGACTGATATAAAAATAATCGTTGAAGTATCATTTATTACTTTTACTTTCGATTAAGAGATGCCTATCGGGCATTACGAAGTTAGGCACTTTCTGATCAAAGTTATTTCTGTAAATTACTTCTCCAAAACAAATAAAAACAAATCGTATTCGATTATTGAAGTTGATAAAGATTTATCGTCGTATTATAATATCAAATTGGAAATCGCTTTACTCTTGTAATCCATCGATTTATGGAAACATTCTGGAAACAAATCCTCAAATTTTTATACTGTTATTATACTAGATCATTTGTTTTGCGTCACTTTAGAGGTATTTCGGCAATTTAACGAAAATAATCCAGCCGTAATCACTGCTCAGAGATAGTGATGTTACAGGTATGTTTTCATTTGAAACTCGAAACCAAATATGTTATCGATTAAGCTCTATCTATTTTTGTTATCAGACTCTTGGGTGACTGACTTTTATATGCTGAAAAAGGCAGGTGTATTTCACTGCCAACAAAGGCTTTAAGTAGGTTGCATTACTATACATTTTCTTTACTTAGGTATTTTGCGTTATTTAATATTGTGTCGATTTAAGATTAAGTATTATTACCGGCTCGCGAACCACAAGGCCATTTATACGAAATATTTTGACATAGCGAAAAAAGGAATAAAGAAAATTAAAATGAATCTTAACATCACTACAAAAGTTCGTCATTCCATCAACCATCGTCCCCATCTGTACAGCATCAATCTAACGTAAATGAAGACATTCAAACTTGGAGATATCCTGACCGCATCTATCCCGAAAACTTCTTCAATATTAGCACTTTGTTCCCGAGGGATTAAAGGGAATACCTCGGAAGTCGTGCTCGTGACAGCCCTCATCTCGGCTCGCGATATGACGTCAGCGAATAAAAGCAATTATTCTCGTGTGAAATTGATTACTTTTCACAGAAATACGGCTATTTTGGGTAGCTTAGGAAGATTATCAGGAAAATAGACTTTGATCTATTATATCTTTGTAATGATGTGGTCGTAATGGATTGTTAATTTATCGTATGTGTAAGAACTTTTGATGATATCTATTCCTAGTATTGCCAAAGTTTAGTAATATTAAATCGATGAATTTATTGTTTGCCTCGAATAAATGCTTACATAATAAGCTGCTGATCCTGTTGATGGTCATTCGTTAAGAATAAATAAATAAGGATACAAAAATATCAGTCAAACACTGCATCAGTATAGAGGTACTTATCACTACACCGGCTAACTACAAATAAGAAATCATTAAGGCCGATTCACACATATCAGTGAAGTCACAGTTCAGGTTCAGTACCGGCACAGTGCGAAATATTCTTTCATACAGTTTCTATAAACGCATATCCCCACTTGTCAGTGTCAGTGACGACACAGTGCTCTCATGTCAGTGCCGACACCGGCAATCACGGACGTATTCGGTGACGACGATATTTTTTGTCGGATCACGGACGCCGACGCGGCATCAAAATAAAATAACTTACTTCATATTTTCTGAACAAGAATATTGAAACAGCTCTCTGACATTTTAAAATATTCAATATATTTCACTGAAGCAACACTGTAGCACTGATACTGAACTGAGCGGACACTGTGACGGAACTGTGGGTTCACTGATATGTGTGAATCGAGCTTAAAGGTTCCTTTCCGGACAACAGTTAGTAACAGTAATAAGAGGTCTACTCCCAAGAATAAAAACTTAAAATACCTGGTTGGATCTCCAATATCGACAAGCATAGATATACTCTCCATCCACGTCAGGACGTCTATTTTGTACCCTGATGATGTTCAGCCTCTTCCTAGCTGTCAAATCCCACACTCCTAGTGCTTCTGTGGGCAGCCAGCTGCCGGCGATGCATTGTTCTCTCTAGCAACAATATTAAACTTCATGAGATTCTGCGTACTATATGCCCTACCCATTGCCACTTCAGCTTGCTAATCCGTCGGGCTATGTCAGTGACTAGTTCGTTTATGGATCTCGTCATTTCATTTTCGATCTCGTAAAGAAACGTCGAACATAGCCCTATCTAAAGCACGCTGTGCAACTTTTGAACTCATTATAGAAATAATTGAGGGAGGCCAATATTCACCAACTGACGTTCTATGGCTGAAATTATTATAATTATTATGATGACTACAGAGATATGGCCATTGACCTGTTGGCGTCAAAGCGATGGATCACTCTATAAATCAATGGAAAATACTTATTAGGTACATCCAGATAATCATAAAATACTCGGTTTTGTTAGTATATTGGTATAGTTATTTTCGTACTATTTTTAAAGAATGACCACCGTTATTTGGACAAAAATAGGGTGATGGATGAGAACAGGCGATAAGACCCTAATTTAAGAGAAAGATATTGGTAATCCTGTAATTAATACTCAGAGCACGCACGTGCCTAAAACAATTCGGCCATGTATCCGTCTCTAGGTAACCTTTTTCTCTTTTCTTGACGAGTAAATGAACAGGATATCATTTTACTACTAACTAAATTAAACCTAGATAGCTCTTACATACTAGGTATCTCTCATATTCTCTCTCTTATAGAACTCTTAAACATTCGTATTCGCTACTGGAATGATAAATAAATATTCCAAAATACGCCTACACGCCCTAAACTCACAGTTCCCATAACATTCTGCCAAATTAGATGCATTACGTAGCATGAATTCAAGAAAATAAAAAAGTTTAAATCAGTAGCTTAAATAAGTTCAGTATAAAAGGTCCGAATGAATTTCCCATCTTAATAGGTAATTTCACTACATCATAGGATGAACAATAGCTAACACGCAAACCTCACGACATCGAAACACTAACCAAGTAAAGCATATTGATTAAAAGCTCACATTGCTTCTCTTCAAATAACTAAGCACCAACAACTACCTATGCACTTTTATTAGTAGCAAAACTTTTAGCTGCAAACTACCCTATATTTATAACTCTTTGTGCTCATACGTTCAGCTCTAAACGGTTTACGAACTAAAAATATTATTATCTAGAAAAATACTTCAAAGGCGAGGTGAACTATGGCGTATCAGAGTTCATAACGAGCGACGAGCTGCGACTAAACTGCTGAAACACTAAGTTCGACGACAAAGGTAGAGTTTTTAATTAAAAAGCACCTTATATTTAGCTACGTGTAAGTGTTGCAGATAGAATGAAAAACTAGGTGCGTTGGGAACTGTCTAAAATTGTATTTAGAATTCCTATTCCCAAAATTTATAGCAATATTTGTCGTAATTATTACGTCACATAAAATATGTAAATGGAAAAGGTCGTATAAAAATATTTTTAGTAAAAAAATGTTTTTTAGAGTGCAGTTAGAGGAACTTTCTTTTTCAATGCAGCTTCTGGTAACGTGAAATACAAAATATCTTGTTAATTTTATCGTTCCTAATTAGCTTAATCATAATTATTAGGTACTTCCAGAACCGTAACTGTCAAGTTCTTCTTAAACTTTACTGCAACACTGAGTATCAAGTCTGCAATTCTTCAACCTGAAACTTTACGACGTGAACTGCATTTTCCAGGACGCAAAGCTGGGAAAGAGATGCATCAACCGTGCTCTGTTGCGGTCATCCTCTCATGTAACAAAACTAGCTGTGCCCGCGACTTCGTACGCGTGAAAATCGTTTGAATAATATTTAATTTTCTGCAGGGTGATGATATATAGCCTAAACTCTTAAAGCCTTCCTCGATAAATGAGCTATTCAAAACATTTTTTTTTAAATCGGACCAGTAGTTCCTGATATTAGCGCAAACAAACTCTACAACTTTAAAATATTAATTATTGTTAAATTAGGTATTTGCTTGGAAAGTCTCAGCTCTATATTATTACCAAAGTAATTAACATCTCTAATATAGACAATAACATAATGTAAACACTTTTAACCCACATTCAAAAAATAACACATCCAAAGTGATACAACGAGACACTTAATGCTTTCTCCCATTTCCCGAAGTGTGTTTTTATTCCCGCCTCAATTTATCACGGGTTTCCCTCCGAAAACATCTTACGGTTCGACGGGCGTATCCTCCTTCATGCCACAGTTTGAATACATCAGATGTGTGACTCTACAAATATCTGTTTATTGTATGCAGTTTGTTATTGAGCATCAAAATAAAGGTTTATACCGAAATATCTTGCCTCGAATTTTTGTGACGAAGAAGAAGAGCTTCTTTGAAATAAAAACAGGCCGTGGCCTGCTGCACCTGACAGAGAGTGGTGATCAGCCGGCCTAGGACGCGCTCCATGATGGCTTATTATCTAAAATTGATGAAACACCTCGATAAAACGATATTAATGGCAATCATAATAGTTTTGATTTAGAGTTAAACATCATGATGAGATCTATCATCCAGTAAGCGATTATGAAGTCGTATTTTATGTGACAAATAAACCCTAATAGATTTCTAAAACTACTTATACTCTCGTATAATGTCACGAAAATAAAAGCCATTAAACCACTGTATGTATTTGACACTGTGGTCGTACAGTCTAGAACACATCCAGCTAAGCACCGTGACACCTTAAGTAGTTGCAATAAGTATTATTTTGCGACAAAATCGTATACTCTGATATGCTGTCGCTTGTACTATAGTTATGGGGATACTGGAAACAAATGAGGGCCATCGGTTTAGCCTGGTTTTATCACCTGCTCGACACGTGAGGCCGTCTGAATAGCCTAATAAATGCTATTTAAGAATATCCCTAACACTTGGAGATAGGATACATTAGTCAGGGACAGTTTATTAGGACTATAATGTTTCTTGTCCTTAGGTATACTCTTTTTCTCTTTCAAATAAAACTTTTCAGACGGACGTTAGTCGTCTGTTTGCAGGATGTGATTTCAGGACTTATTAATATGAGACTTAAGAGTTTCAATTTATAGTTTTATTTATTACTTTTTAAAGAGACAGATACAGGAGACAGCCCTAAGTACCTATACGGTCGCGGTCTCCTGTCTTGGTCTCGTAACTTGGTCTCCTTAAGGGGAGCTTATGGGGAGTCCCCATAAGCTCCCTTTAAGGAGCTCCCCATTGGGGAGCTCTGCTGCTAGTAAATGCTTATTAAAATAAAAACATAACTTACGTTAAGATCAATACTGTCGCTGCAAATGTCGACGCCTTCAAACGTCATCACGCAGCCGACTTTGCATCTCACGTCCCAAATCTGTAAAGAAAATGCAATGGTCAACATTTTAATTACTATGTTTATCATGGCACGAAAGTCAGCGTCAAATAGTTCGTGACACGTAAAGTGGCCAAAAAGTTGTCAATACAACCTTATTCCAATAAAATTGTAACACAGACGTGTTACGAACTTTTGGCTACTTTGGGTGTCACGAACAACTTGACGCTGACTGTATTGAAAGGTCATCACAAAATGTTGTGCCTACAGTCATTCTTTGTTTCTAACGATTTCGATTTAATATAGTGGTAGCTTCATAGATACAAGTAAAGGCACTATATTCATAGAATACTAAACTCGAGTTTGTTAAACTCGAGTTTGTCTATCTTGGTTTTTAAATACTTTTTGAAACACTTTTGTTACAGCACGAAATGGTTACGCAATCTAAAAGTAATTCGGAGCAATTTCATGGAAGTCGTTTGAGAAAGTGTCTAAGTTGTTTAATTTAATACCAGCATCTTTAAAGCCAGAGCCATCAATTTAATGGTCCGGTCACAAGGTTCAAGTCTATGACCCTTTGGTGGTGAGAAAACAAAAGTAATAATATATTGATGATTTTAAAAAGCGTAATGCTTATGCACTGCATATCATTCAATACCAAATTTTAAGTCTTGAACTAAAGCTGTTGTTTTATAGGGATTACTTATAGTAGGTAAGTAATGGTTTTGTTTAAAAGTACGCACCTATCCGATAAAAAGGAGAGACAACATTTTCCCCCCTTTCAATTAACTAACTGAACTATTCACAGTTAGCAAATTACTAACAACGAGAAAATGCTTGTGAAAAATGAAATTCATCACAGCTAGCCATGATGGAATGCAATACAACATCCAGTATCCATGTTCTGTGTACGATATTATTTTTTGCAGCGATGCTAAGGGCTCATTCACAGTGTGCACTATTCGCAGTGAACAATCTTCATTTATTGATTCATGCTTATGAAGCAAGTCATTGTGGTACCATAAATCACTGTGATAACTATAAAATAAATGTGCTTAACTGTGTTTAATGATAGTTGGTCATATTTTTAATGTGGTATTTGATTTGGACTCGATCAACTTATTTGTTTCACAGATTCTGAAGCGGTCTGATGCAATCGGCGAAAAATTGCGAGAGTGAAAATGATGCAAATTTGTTACGAGCATAAGTGCTCGCTGCTCGCCTCGCAGCGAATACGCTCGTAGATCGCAATCATACATTATGATACGCCTTAAGCTGCGCAAAGGAGCGCTTAATAAATAATTTGAGCAGCTAACCGCTAAGCGAAATATTTTAATCTCGCCAGAGCTTTGAGTCTGTCCGCGGTCGTCGTCCGCCATGTTTTATGCAAGTTTGTTCGCGAGTGTCAAGTTTACTGACTCGGTGCGGTTTAATTATTTGTTTGTTAGAGTTTTAAGACTGTAAAAAAAACATTTAAAATTAGGTATACTAGATAGTGGGAGTAGTCGTGTCCTGTTCTTCTACCTAAATAAATGTTTTTTTAAATGTTTTTTGATACGTATTTTTAACAAAATTATGCCTTTCTCCTTCTTCTTCTTCAGATTCAGATTCAGATGTTTGTTCCTTCTGAGAATTGTACCCTGTACCTCCAAGTTGAACAGACCAATCACTATAGGTACTAAGCACGGAAATTATTTTCCTACAAAACGTAATTTGTTTTCACGTCATGTATTATACCTGATGTAAACAAAAAAGCCTTTTTGTATAGCTTACTCATCACCCACCCCAACAATCAAGGTCAGTAGTAAATTTGGATCGATTTACTACAACCTTGATAGCTATTTATAAATAAGAGTATCAATAACGATTTACTCAGTTGCCTTGAAGAAATCAAGGACAAAAACACCATCGTTACTCGTGCTATCGACATGCCATCATTATACTTCATTAGCGTTTATGATATTCATTTGTAATCACTACTTATAATACCGACCAGTCAATTTATTTCAGAATACTTTTCGAGCTATGAACCATTACAAACTCGATTTTTCCCTATTTCTATGATCCACTTGGGAAACAAACCCGCTATCAAGCGAGTAACTAAGTACCAGCATTGTAAATGCTAGATTTTAGCGTGACGTTTTATTTCCTTTTACAGCAACGTATCTATACTTATCCATGAAAACTTAATAGAAATAATAAGGCTAACTATTGCACTTTGAACAAAATAAACAAAGTTTTTGTCAAAAGCCTTGGGGTTATTGGGTTTGTTTGTGAGTCAACTGATGATATGCAATCTCTACCTCACAAGAAATCTGCTCCATCGAAAGAAATGCCAACATTCTAATGGTTTACCATGGTAATAAGATCAACATCATCATCATCATTACAGCCATAGAACGTCCACTGCTGAACATAGGCCTCCCCCAATGCTTTCCATGTTGATCGATTGGTAGCAGCCTGCGTCCAGCGCTTCCCTGCTACCTTTATGATGTCGTCGTCGTAAACGAACTAAAGTCGCTGACATAGCCCGACGGATCAGCAAGCTGAAGTGGCAATGGGCAGGGCACATAGTACGCAGAACTGACGGCCGATGGGGCAGCAAGGTTCTGGAATGGAGGCTGCGTACCGGGAAACGCAGCGTGGGATATCCACCTACAAGGTGGTGATAAGATGATGATGACCAAAAATACTTATCCTCAAAGTCTTGTCCCAAGCTCCCGTGGCGAACATATACGGCTTCTGATCATGACACCGCATTGCGCAAACCTGCCCAAAGTGCATACGCTGCAGCTTCTTCGGAATAAACTGCAGTCGCAGCTTGTGCACTTTGAATGTTGCTTCGGCCTGTTAAACAAAGGTTATGGCCGATCGTTATTTTAGAAAATATACTAGCACTTGTACTGGGTCATAAAAATAACTAATAATATTTATTGGATTAGCTTATGCTTGAGGATTCAAACACAAAAATTATGGGGACCTAAACATTTGACGTAGGTGGTATAATCATTAATATCGTGCTCATTCATTCATAATATCGATCATTGGACGTTCATTGCTTAATCAATTCCTAATTATTTACCTACTGAATTCATAAAATACCTAGGTATCTAAGTCACTCCGGCACAAAGTAAATAAGTAGGTATGTACTAAAAAGCTCTACACAAAAAGTTCTGAAAAAAAAGGTATGAACAGAAACTAATGAAGTCAGTAATTTCTTTAGTATATGGTACTTCTCGTTTCTCGTAGGCTTTACTTTTTCATCCACAAATAATTGAATACTCGTGGTACTTTGTATTTATGTTTGTAACGCGATATGATTTTTCCTCTTTGTCTGTACAGAGGCGATATTGTGGGGAAAGAGGCTCACTTTTGAGGATCAAGGACTTTGGAGGATCTCATAAAAGCCATGTTTGAATTTATTACAGCAATAAACCGAGATTAGGCTGTAACGTTTTATTGGTAACATTTTCCGCACACACTTGCAATGTTACAATTGTATAGCCTTTGTAACTAAGTTACAGTACCTACACAGAAACTAACGTAATCGTACTTACTTAATACTTATTCTGTGGTAGTAGGTAATACATTCCGTATGACACTTATCTATTTGTTGCAGAGGTAAAAGCTATGAAATAGGGATATTTTCATTTGAATAAGGTAGGTAGGTATGCCCGTTTTCACCATCAATCCCTAATTTTTAAGTGAACCCTTTGAAAACAAAAGTTACTAAAGGGATCACTCAAAAATTAGGGATTGATGGTGAAAACGGGTATTAGTCTGCTGTCTCAGGATTTAGATCTCTCTATAGCTTATTGGTGAAAGCCAACAATGGTAGGTTCTGGTTCAAATCCCACCTGATACAGTATGAGTCGATTGAGATTTCATATAAGTGAAGAGTTTAAGTAAGTACAAAATACTTAATGCACTTCAGACCACCAATCTTCAATCTGCAATCCCTTCTCACTACATATTTATATTGCATTGCAAATAATTTACGTAGTTACTCGTATATTCTCAGTCTGTCTATTTATTCTAAACAGCTAATACCAATAAAACACGTGTATGTTTCCATTTTGCTTTAGCACCTACGTAAATAAGCGTGTGAAATGTAATAAAGTATCCAATGAGCATAAATTTTCTAAACACGCTGAGAAAATTTTTAAATCACTTCGGCGGTCTAATACGGTATGTAATAGAGGTATACATGATACATAAATTACTGTACACGTGGATAATAAATTAGGCACATTCGCTATCTTAGTACATTTTATATTAACATTTTTCCAGCTGAATGAAACGTTATACTACTTTTTCATCTACTTAGCTAAATCCATAAGCTTATCTATAGTGCATCTAAGTATGTATTTATTGTTTACCTCCTGTGTCTCCATGTCGTATATTTTGATAGAAGTGTCACCATAACCAACGACCATCTTGGACTCGTCAGCTGTTACGCCCATCGACAATGCAGGTGATCTCTCTGAAAATACAGGACAAAAGCAGTGCTACCTTAGGTCATAGTCAGAGCAGTTTAAATTCACCGCTTAGAAAATTATTAGTTCTTAAAATAATCAATATTCCCAAGTGCGAAAAACTGATGACGATGTTAATGAAGAGATTATGTTGGGTAGAAACTCACGGGAAATAAAGGGTTGCGCATGAGTTGACATTCCGGGAGCCCCGTAAAACTGCATGTTCAAGGATTCCAAGCCTGGGTCAGTTCGGATACAGTATTTTGGGACTTCTTCAGTTGAGAAGTTCATCTGCTTACAAAAACATTACTAACTAAGTAAATAAGCAGGCCAATGCCTAATTAGGTACCTAAGTAAATAAGCAGACGCCTATTTACGTTATGTGCAAACTCTAAGTACATATATCCCCCTTCGCTCACAGTGCTTGTACGTTTCAGCCTCTGGTTGGTTTTGCTCATGTTATTTCGTGTTTAGACAGTGAATCACTCAATACATACCTATTAAAAAAAAAGTAAGCTACCACGATGAACTAAAAGTTATTCTACGAGAACACATGAAACAAAATTATAAACCGTATGTAATATTTCACATCGTGAATTAAACTGTACTATTTTAGGACGACTAATTCCAGGTAAACTGCTACTATTTATGTATCAGTAAAACAAGAACTCACATTCGGAATTTCAATGCGGTAAACGGTGCCGTCCATGCAGGACGCGTAGCAAACTTTATCGTCCAAGCGGCTGAAGCAGATAGAGTAAATCGGCTTCGGTGGAAACTGGATGTTGCGGAGGGTGTACAGCACCACACCAGTCTGTCCATGACGCATCTATAAAGAGTTACCATTTATAGTGTAGTACTAAGTATAGTGGGTAAGCTCTACCTATACCTACCTACTAAATCTTCAACCACACCAACGCGTAACGCAGATCGCGGACTGTCATGGGTCACACGACCTGTCATTGGCCTAAAGTATGATCGCGCCGGCGATGGCGATCTGCACGCGTTGGTGTGGTTGAAGCATTAATGCACAAGTAAATAGAAGCTAGCTTGTGACATCTCAAACAGCAGGTTTAGTAGGATCATACCTAAAAATTCATGCATGGTAACTGTCCTGAAATCAGGAGAACTGGTTTTCCTAACGTGAGCAGTCCCAGTGTAGTGGGTCCCGTAATCTTCCTTATCAACCCCTAAACAGGGTAGCTATGCGTTGTAACATTTTAAACTTACTACATAAATTAAAACAATACTTTATAACGTGGGTATTGTTCTATCTCCTCATAAATGTTATATTAGTTTAGACAAAGCTGCGGCCAAAAGCAATAAAAAATAATTAAACACGCTTGCGTACTTTTTAAAAACCCTCGAGGCATTTTTAATCGCCTCCAAAAGCAATTACGCGAAGATTTTACTAGCTCTTAAATCTAAGCAGATAGCCATCGCCGAAAATTGTGCTGCGTCACTAATTCTCTGAAAGTGCCTAGATCAGATTCACCCTTGTAACGCCCTGTCTGAAATTTATTAAATCATGACAAAGGTCCGCGCTGTACCTGAATCAATCCTGATGAATGACCAACGATAATCTGAGATCCATTTGGAGAATACTCAAGAGCTGTGATATAACCCGTTTCAGCGTAATACCATCTGTTATAGACGATATCGTTTGGTGTACCTTTCAGAAATCTATTGTGGTTTTCTTTCACCCAAGCGTATTTATTCCTTTCGTCGATTGTCCCTTGATAGAACATGGGATACCAAATTGTATGGTGTTTCCCTTCATCGTAATGCAAATTTATGCGTTTTGTAAATTCCGCGACAATTTCAGAATGGTCCATGTTGAAACCATGGCCTACTAAGTACCTACTTACGTTTAAGGCCGTACTATTACATATTATTATATCAAAATGTTGCAGAAGCGCCTGACCTTTTATAGTGTGCAAAAATGCTAAAGTTGCTTCCACTCTTGTAGTAGGCGCCAAAAAGCCAAAATTGGGTACCTACTTACCTGAATCAAACCACTTGAATGTCCAACAATAACAAAATTTCCATCTGGAGAATACACCATGCAATTAATAAAACCTAGATCGGAGAGAAAATGCAGTTTGAGGACCGATTCGTTCGGCGTGTATTGAAAGAATCTCTTGTAGTTTTCATTTAGCCATGCTACGTTGGCTGAACTAGGTTTCTTCTCGGCAAACGATATAAACGGAGTTTTGTCATTCTCTTCTTCTCGGAGCAGCTGTCTTTTTATGCGATCTTTGTATTCTTTGATGAATACGCAAATATCCGATTCACTTTCAGATAAATTGAACCGACTGTATGTGAATACGCTGAATCGGCTGAAATTGGGGATAGTGTAAACACTGGAAGCCATTGTAAAATTGTCGCAACTTAAAAATTATTAAATCAGCAAGTTTTGATGCGGTTCTTCCTTCCAATTTATTAAAATTATGTTTTACCACCATTTAGGTAGGTACCACCTGCTTTTTAAAACTCTACCACGTTGTTGGTTGTTGTCATTAGTTGTCTCATTTGATGTCTTTTTAATCTCTTCGTTATTTTATGTAGGTGAATTTTTAATAATTTGTTTTGTTGTTTAAAATAAAAATAATAAAATAAAAAACTCGCGCTAAAAATTAAGTTATAAAAATAAAAAACATTTCTGCGAAGGCAAAAGTCTCTTGTTATACATGTTTTTAATTATATTCGAAATTGAAAACTAAGCAGTGAAACGGAACGTCAAAAATATTTTTTTGTTATGTTGGTACTACTTTCCTTTGACGAGTAAGTGAGATAAAACTAGCTTTAGACTTCGAGTGTGAAGGAGTTGGCTATATAAGTAACGACACTACCCGATTGTAAGCGAAACACTACGAAGTTGTCGGCCGACGCCATGTTTATTGAATGTCAGTTTTTTGTGACGCTGTCTGGTCGTGTTGTGCGTATTTTTTCGAAAATTTATCATAAAAAGATTATTTTCTGTGATTAGTGGTCATAATAATAAAGGTCAGTGTTCTACTCATTCAATTTTCATAATAACATATTGTCTTTATTCCTATTTGGATCATAAAACATCAAAGCAATGTACTCGGGGTGTGGTATTTAGTTCACGGGATACATTTTGTTTGTTTTATTTCGTTCAATATTTGACCCATCGATTGCAGAAAGCTCTTCAGTCATGTACTGTGTTTAAGAAATTTGAAAGACTCGCTGATAACAGTAGCAAGATCTGCATTTACAATAAATATTTTTTTGTTTCCAGACTCAGGGTGCATTATTGCATCCGCTGAACCATGAGCTACCAAATACCATCGTCGCAAAGCCGCACGAGTGAGTAGTCCTATCCCTTTATGAGCTAATGATAGTAATTTTTTTACGGTGGATAGATGTTAAGTTCTATATTTTGGGTATAAACTAGTTTTGTGATTTGATAGCCTGCAGTAAGTTTGTGACTCATGCAGATAGCATTTTCTACCTGAGCTCTCCTAATCTACAGTTAGTTTATACACTTCTGTTGTGCTATAAGTTGTGTTCTTTGAACTATGAGGGAATGTCAGCATTAAATTATGTTCAATAGATATCATTCATGTTTCTTCTAACAAGGTGCTTCAGATGTTTGATGTAGACATCATAATTTGACATCAAAGACCATTCTTGACACTACAAAGAAAGATAGTATTTTGTAATTATGTTTGTTCAAAGAATTTTAATTGGTTCCAAAATAGCTTCTTTGTTTGTCTTCTTTAACTATACTAATTATAAACAACTGTACAGCTACATGTTACAAAACTATTTAATTGAAATAAATGTGATTAATTAAAAAAATCATTAGAGTTGAAGATTAGGAAATAAATAGAATACTGTTGTAATATAATAAGAATGTTGGAACTTTTATTAATAGCTATAAAAATTGCTAATAATATTTACTGTTTTGTTTCATCAGAACAGAATAAATTATGAAGTTCTATTTACCTCAACCACATAATTATGGGTGCATTATAATTTTAACATTATGTTTCAAAATTACATCTTAGGTTTGTTCATTTATCAATTTTCTTCCAACGGAATAATGTTGAACATGTCAAACTTTTGAGAATCAATTCATTAGACAATTAATCAATCAAGTCAATCAATGCTTGAAAATCAACAGTTGAGGTTTGTTCTGTAATTTACACCGAAGTTACTTGTATTTTTGTAAGGTCACAAGATTATTTATAGTGCTATTCTTTTATTTGTCACCTTAAATGAGTGAATGTAACAATATAAGTGTTACATTTTGTTTCCAGTGTCACACAGCAACTATGGTGGCTCCGATGTGCCAATGGCTCCGAGCAAGGAGCAGCAAACACTCATGTGGCAGCAGAATTCCTACCTGGTGGATTCTGGTATCAACTCCGGAGCAGCCACTCAGGTATAAGTTTGTCCTATCAGTTTAGGTAATTGTACCTTTCAGAGACTATTTTGCCATGATTAATTAAACAATTTCTTAGCATAAAAAGAAAATAAGAATGTGCAATGTAATCGTAATTATTATTTAGTAAATTCTTCATAGTTTTCTTTTTGTTTATTTTTAGTGTTAAAAATTATTCAGGCTTACTTCTTATTGTGTCTTGTTCCAGGTGCCATCTCTCACTGGCAAGGAAGATGATGAGATGGAGGGAGATCAACTCATGTTTGACTTGGACCAAGGGTTTGCCCAGGGTTTTACTCAGGAGCAAGTTGAAGGTATTTGTTACATTCTGAGATTTTTATTAGACCCATGTTTCTGAGCAAATATATTATTTCATCTAATTTTCTGTATCAATGAATGTTGCATAACTTTGTATGTGTTTCTAGATATGAACCAGCAGTTATCGCAGACGCGTTCACAACGTGTCCGAGCTGCTATGTTCCCTGAGACCCTGGAGGAAGGAATTGAGATTCCCTCCACCCAGCTGGACCCAGCGCAGCCAACTGCTGTCCAGCGGCTGTCCGAGCCTTCGCAGATGCTGAAGCATGCTGTGGTCAATCTGATCAACTACCAGGATGATGCTGATTTGGCCACCAGGTGATTATTATTTCATCATCATCATTTCAGCCACAGGACGTCCACTGCTGAACATAGGTCAATGATTTCCATATTGCCTGGTTGGTATCAGATTTCATCCAGTGCCTTCTTGCTACCTTTATGAGTTTGTTGGTTCACCTTGTGGATGGATGTCCAATGCTAATAAATATTTACCATAGTGGATTTCTGTGAGGATATTTATTGTTGACAACTGCAAATGAACTACTTATGTAGGCTAATAAAATGTTTTGTGTTACCTTACAGGGCTATACCAGAGTTGATCAAGCTCCTGAACGATGAAGACCAAGTAGTCGTCTCCCAAGCCGCGATGATGGTCCACCAGCTGTCCAAGAAGGAAGCCTCTCGCCACGCCATCATGAACTCGCCAGAAATGGTCGCCGCCTTGGTCCGAGCTATCTCATACAGCAATGACCTTGAGACCACCAAGGGTGCAGTGGGAACCCTGCACAACTTGTCGCACCATCGCCAGGGGTTGTTGGCTATATTCAAGAGCGGGGGAATCCCAGCTTTGGTCAAGCTGCTCAGCTCGCCGGTGGAGTCAGTTCTCTTCTACGCTATAACGACTCTCCACAACCTCCTTCTTCATCAAGATGGATCTAAGATGGCCGTGCGTTTAGCTGGAGGTCTGCAGAAGATGGTAGCTCTGCTCCAAAGGAACAATGTCAAGTTCCTGGCTATCGTGACTGACTGCCTCCAGATCCTGGCCTATGGAAACCAGGAGTCGAAGCTGATTATCCTGGCGTCGCAAGGGCCTATTGAACTCGTGCGCATCATGCGCTCTTATGACTATGAGAAGTTGCTGTGGACCACCTCTCGGGTGTTGAAGGTAAGATTTTCTGTGCCTATTATTATTCATAGACTACTTATGTATAAAAAGATGTTAGAAACACAGCCTTGTATATTTTTATAATGTATAAAAATCCAGTAGTAGCCTGAAGCCAGAATCGCGTGGATTTTTTTTATTTACAATGGGGAAAGTAGTAATTAGGCCGAAGTTAGAATCGAATAATTCTAGCCATGTGATAATTTCATGTCAAATTTCATCTCCCCAAATAAGTCCTGTAGTTTTTGCTTAAAAAAGCAACAAACATCCATCCATCAGTATTAGTGTCATTAGAGTAATATTCTATTCATTTCTTCATTATCAAATGAATTACAAATCTATTACATTAGCAGCCCTTATTGATTCACTCACAGCTCACAAGTAACTGTTTTCCAAACAGCACCGTTTTAACAATTTGTTGTCTTCACAGGTCCTCTCAGTATGCTCCAGCAACAAACCGGCGATCGTAGAAGCGGGCGGCATGCAGGCCCTCGCGATGCACCTCGGCAACCCTAGCGGACGCCTCGTGCAGAACTGCCTGTGGACTCTGAGGAACCTTTCCGATGCTGCTACTAAGGTAAAGATGTACAGTGTGGGTTCATGGAAGAGGGCAGTAATGGCACCTTAGAGGAATATACAAAAATGTTAATTACGGGACCTTAACTTTTAGTGTCATGCTTCTCAATCTGGACTGTTACTTAGCTTTATTATTAGTTTTTTTTTTCTCTAAGAGATAACTTGGTATTGTCATTCTCACTAAAATGTCTCTGGGGTGGTGGCGTAGTGAGGCGGGTCGTTACATTCCCTCTAATATGGTCGAGTGAAGCGATGGCTGGTTCACTCGTCATGTCTGTGAACAGGCGCTGCTTTCGGGGACTGGTCAATCCAAGTTATTCCAACTTATGTATGCGAGTCATTTCTACTAGTATTTGAGTGTGTAATCTGTAAGTCTAGATATTAGCACGTCACTACCTTGTTTAATATACCACGCAATTTTGTATACCCATTCTTATAAGATACACTATACAAGAATGCATGGTAAATTCAGTGAACTGCTCCTGAATCGAATGTACCTACTACTGCTATTTCTATTTATTTATATTAACCGGCAGACAGTGGTGACTGAGTTTGTTGCGGCGCTTCTTCTCAGCACTTGCCAAATGTTGATCTCGAAGCGCTGGTAGGGTAAAAAGATTATGAGACATGTAGAGGCTCCTTAAGAGCAAAATGACGATTTGTAAGAACTATTTATTAGTCTAAACAAATAAAGAAATTTTGACTTTGACTTAGAAATATTTTTGGAATATTATGTATTTACCAGTTTAGAATTTTTATAAAAAGTTATTTCATCGCCAAACCAACCATCTTATTTGTTTTGATAGGACCCACAAAGTCAACCATACACTGAACTGTGTATGGTTTATAGTACCAACATAATTATGACTAAATATACCCTACCCTACCTGTTCATTATCCTTTCTGATCTATTGATCATGCAATCAGATTAATTTTCAGTATGAGTTACTCTAGAGACCTTAATATTATACTTCTAAAAAGACATTGAACTTTGCCCCTCGATAAAAAAATGTTATCACGATGTGATTGACCCGTTGCAGGTGGAAGGCTTGGAGGGCCTGCTGCAGAGCCTGGTGCAAGTCCTGGCGTCTACCGACGTGAACATCGTCACTTGCGCTGCCGGTATCCTGTCCAACTTGACTTGCAACAACCAGCGCAATAAGGTAACAATATTTCGGTTTCTGTACAGACTTCCTCATAAAGGTAAATAGGAAAGCGCTGGATGCAGGCTGCTTATTCGGTCACCAACCGGTAATTTTATAGAAATAATTGGAAAAGGCCTATGTTCAGCAGTGCGCATAATAGAAGTGCATAATTAAGATACCGGGGCTTTTAGATCAATGAGTCAGCATCGTCTGTACATAAGTTGCGAAAAAAAAATTACAAACATCTGTTTAGGATAGAAAAACCATAGCTAATCTCAGAAGAAGAGAGAATTTTACTAAGACGGGATTTTGCAAAATTCAAACCCTAAGAGGTATAAAACGGGGTTTACGTGGGCAAATTCGCGGGCGGCCCCTAGTAAATAGAGGATGTTAGGTAAATGGGTATATGAACCGACACTAGCCCATGTTAACATGGTCATATAAATGGTATGATGAAGTCAGAAAATTGATAGGTATCTTCATTTTAATTATTTAAATTTTCATACAAATCGGATGTTATTAAATTTATTTTGTATGAAAATTAAAAAAATTAAAATGATATCAAATTTCTAACTTCACCATACCATTTATATGACCATGTTAACATGGGCTAGTGTCGGCTCATATACCTATTTACCTAACACCCTGTATACTGCATGACTAAACAATGAAAGATGGTTTTATCCATCATGTCATCATGGAACTCTAATATGAATATTACAGCTCACACAAGAAACACCTTATCTTACAAAGCCATTAACTTCCACTCCTATAAAACACATCTCCCATCTAACTTTAACTCCTCATCAATTTTCCAGGTGACAGTCTGCCAAGCCGGCGGCGTGGACGCTTTGGTCCGCACCGTGGTCTCGGCAGGAGACCGCGAGGAGATCACCGAGCCGGCTGTGTGCGCGTTACGTCATCTTACTTCGAGACACATGGAAAGTGAGATGGCTCAGAACGCTGTGAGAGCGCACTATGGATTGCCGGTAAGTTGATAATTTGCTATGTCTGCTATAAGTCGGCGGCGTGGACGCTCTGGTTCGGACTGTAGTTTCGGCAGGAGACCGTGAGGAGATCACCGAGCCGGCTGTGTGTGCGTTACGTCATCTCACTTCGAGACACATGGAAAGTGAGATGGCTCAGAACGCTGTGAGAGCGCACTATGGATTGCCGGTAAGTTGTATACTTTGCTATGTCTGCTATAAGTCGGCGGCGTGGACGCTTTGGTCCGCACCGTGGTCTCGGCAGGAGACCGCGAGGAGATCACCGAGCCGGCTGTGTGCGCGTTACGTCATCTTACTTCGAGACACATGGAAAGTGAGATGGCTCAGAACGCTGTGAGAGCGCACTATGGATTGCCGGTAAGTTGATAATTTGCTATGTCTGCTATAAGTCGGCGGCGTGGACGCTCTGGTTCGGACTGTAGTTTCGGCAGGAGACCGTGAGGAGATCACCGAGCCGGCTGTGTGTGCGTTACGTCATCTCACTTCGAGACACATGGAAAGTGAGATGGCTCAGAACGCTGTGAGAGCGCACTATGGATTGCCGGTAAGTTGTATACTTTGCTATGTCTGCTATAAGTCGGCGGCGTGGACGCTTTGGTCCGCACCGTGGTCTCGGCAGGAGACCGCGAGGAGATCACCGAGCCGGCTGTGTGCGCGTTACGTCATCTTACTTCGAGACACATGGAAAGTGAGATGGCTCAGAACGCTGTGAGAGCGCACTATGGATTGCCGGTAAGTTGTATACTTTGCTGTCTGCTATAAGTCGGCGGCATGGACGCTCTGGTCCGCACCGTGGTCTCGGCAGGAGACCGCGAGGAGATCACCGAGCCCGCCGTGTGTGCGTTACGTCATCTCACTTCGAGACACATGGAAAGTGAGATGGCTCAGAACGCTGTGAGAGCGCACTATGGATTGCCGGTAAGTTGATAATTTGCTATGTCTGCTATAAGCCGGCGGCGTGGACGCTTTGGTCCGCACCGTAGTCTCGGCAGGAGACCGCGAGGAGATCACCGAGCCGGCTGTGTGCGCGTTACGTCATCTCACTTCGAGACACATGGAAAGTGAGATGGCTCAGAACGCTGTGAGAGCGCACTATGGATTGCCGGTAAGTTGTATAATTTAGTGTCTTTTGTTAGTGAACTTTTGTTGAATTTTGGTTCGACACAAGTCTGACACTAGCTTGATCCTCGGTTGTTATCCCACGTGATAAAAGACACTAGAAAAAAGATTCGACATCCAAGTCAATCAATATGTTCATCTGATTAATTTCGTTGCGGGTCCAAGGACAGTTTAACTTTTCCCCCGGGACAAACTTGACCTTCATTGGTCCTGTGTAGCCAGGATCTTCAAGCTGTAGATCCTGGCTACACAGGAGTTGCAGTGGTGGGAACGAGAGGTGGGAATAGTCCCGTATCCAAGACAATCACGTTCATACCCAGATCAAAACACTTAACTTTTCCTAAAAGCATAAATGTTTGTGACCAAGTCACAAAATTGCATCCTTCAACCCTGGTGTAAAATAATAAAGTTAAAGTGACGCACGTTTAAGGAAATTCACATTCTAATAAAGCCTGACTAAATAGGTGTACCGACGACCTCATAAAGGTAGCAGGAAGGCGCTAGATGCAGGCTGCGCTACGCTACCAACCTGTCAATATGGAAATTATTGGGAGGAGGCCTATCTTCAGCAGTGGTCGTCTTGTGGCTGAAATGATGATTCACTAGATGTAACATGCAGACAGACTTCTAACATTATTATTCCCCGCAGGTGATAGTGAAGCTCCTGCAGCCGCCGTCCCGCTGGCCGCTGGTCAAGGCAGTGGTGGGCCTGGTCCGCAACCTGGCGCTCTGCTCCGCCAACTACGCGCCGCTCCGCGAGCACGGCGCCGTGCACCACCTCGTGCGGCTGCTGATGCGCGCCTTCAACGACACGCAGCGGGTAATTGATGGAACTAAAATACAAAATTAAAAAAAAGAAGCGCCAACGATCGACCGTGTTTCATAGTTTTGTGTGTAAGCTGCAATCAAGCGTACACCTTGCTAAAAAAGAATCGCCACTTTCCCGCTGGCCACTGATGAAGGCAATCGTAGGACTGGTCCGTAACCTGGCGCCGTGCACCACCTCGTGCGGCTGCTGATGCGCGCCTTCAACGACACGCAGCGGGTAACTGATGGAACTAAAATACAAAGTTTAAAAAAAGAAGAGCCAACGATCGACAGTGTTTCATATGTTTGTGTGTAAGCTGCAAGCAAGCGTACGCCTAGCTAATAATGAATCGCCACTTTCCCGCTGGCCACTGGTGAAGGCAATCGTAGGACTGGTCCGTAACCTGGCGCTCTGCTCCGCCCGTGCGGCTGCTGATGCGCGCCTTCAACGACACGCAGCGGGTAACTGATGGAACTAAAATACAAAATTTAAAAAAAGAAGCGCCAACGATCGACCGTGTTTCATAGTGTTGTGTGTAAGCTGCTAGCAAGCGTACACCTAGCTAATAATGAAGAATACGCGCCTATAAATCGCCACTTTCCCGCTGGCCGCTGGTGAAGGCAATCGTAGGACTGGTCCGCAACCTAGTGCTGTGTTCCGCCTAGCTGCTGATGTGCGCCTTCAACGCCACTCAGCGGGTAATTGATGGAATTAAAATTCATCGTAAATATTTTAAGAGCTTTGCGCTGAGCTGCGCGTCACTATGCAATGGTGCCCGCTGCAGTGCAACCCTAATGCGAAACACCATACAAATTGCATTGAAGTATGTTGTGCCGCGCCGCTCAAGTGTTATCCGAGTTTTATAGGTGGGTCTAACTTACAAAACAACTAAACTTCTACGATTAGTTATTATCAGATACCTACCAATTTTATTATTTTGAGGACAAGTGAATCAAATACGATATTAATTTTAAAATGATAAAATTCTGTAATCATGCCACTTTATCAAACCTATAACTTTCTCCTTCTAGCAACGCTCATCGGTATCCGGCGGCGGCGGCCCAGGCGGCGCGTACGCAGACGGCGTACGCATGGAGGAGATAGTGGAGGGAGCCGTGGGTGCGCTGCACATCCTCGCTCGAGACAGCGTCAACAAGCAGCTCATACGCCAACAGAATGTCATACCGATATTCGTGCAACTGCTGTTCAATGAGATTGAGAATATACAGGTAAAGACAAAAATATATTAATTGTTTCGTGGCAAGTCATGAATTTTGGAGACATAGTTTAGGCTGAGCTCCAACTTTTAGACCGACGATTTTTGCGATCTGGGGAGAGTTCGTCAGGCCTCCCACTTGCTTGGTGACGATTTAGTGAAGGACGCGGGAAGCACCTAGATACGCAGGACAGTTCGTTGTGTGGAAGGCCTTTTCCAGCAGTTTACTAATTTTGTTTAAAACAAATTTAAAAGCATTCAAATTTTCGTTACAAAACACTAATATAATGCGCACTTTCCTGGGTATGGTTATACACGTAACATCGAACACATTTGCACAGCGATAGCACAGAGGATTATTTTCTTGTAAAATTGAAAATACTACAACAACACAAAATGATAGTGTTTTAATGTGCTGTCCTCCTTTCTATCGTATTTAGAGCGGAAATTCTAGGGTCCATGACCATTGACCATGATGTTCATTGTTTATTTCACCTGACACCTATTCTATTGCAATTTATAAAGTACTTTTTGTAATGGCCCTTTGTTCAGCAGTGAGTGTACAGACATCCTGTGTATACCTATAGATTTGATTTTAATGGGCCAGCGAGATAGTTATATTTTTCTTACTATTTTATTGATTGTTTTTTCCTGTTTATAGCGCGTGGCAGCCGGAGTTCTTTGCGAGCTGGCCGTGGACAAGGAAGGCGCTGAAATGATAGAAGCAGAGGGCGCTACCGCTCCGCTGACAGAGTTGCTGCATTCGCGTAACGAAGGTAAACGAACATTATTTATTTCAGACTACATTTCTTTATTAATTATTTGAGAATTTTCATTCAAAGATACCATCGAGATATGTCCGGTTTCTGAACTTAAAATTTTAGAATAAGGCCCAGAACAGACGGTGAAACGCAACTGCAACGAAACTGCAACTGCTCGTTACTTTTGAGTTGCATCTAAGTTTCTGCCATAGCGTCCGTTGAGAGACCACACATGACGCGACCAGTTTGAAACTTTCAGTTTCAGTTTCATTCATCAGAATCATCACAAAGTTGCAGTTTCGTTGCAGTTGCGTTTCACCGTCTGTTCTGGGCCTTAGTGTACCCATTTTCTACGTAATACCATACAGAAACCAGACATTAGTAAACCAAATAACAACTTTGCATACTTATACATTTTTATGTTTCACAAACAACGTGATGATTCAAATGTCTAGCGCTGATTCAATTATGATCTGATTTACAAAAGCCTGAATTTAGTTTTGTGAAACTTGTCAATACATCTCTTGAATCTTTCTTATTTGTTAGAAGGCAAATCCTTCTCTAATCAAGCCAAAGTAATCTCTTTATGTTAAACCTTTTTTAAATTTAGCGCCTTTTACATGCGGCTCACGCTTGACCGTATTTTTACTTTTTATTTTGTCTATGACAACTCTCCGTACATGTAATTTTTTGGTGTTAATAAATCCACATTTATTTCCTTGATAGAATAGAATAGAATAGAATAATTGTTTATTTGCATAAAACATGGTATACAGTTGTTACAGCTATAAAATAAGTCCACATGTTTTGCTACATCATGAAGCATGCAAGTTTGAATATTAATACATATAAAAGAAACAATGTCATTATAATTATATCAATTTTCAACAGTACAGTACAGTCACAATAATAAAATGTCCAATAAATTAATTATGTCAGCTATGTCAAAAATTACATTTATACATATTTGAATGTCAAGAAATCCTTTATTTCATAAAAACTATGGTTTATAAGCCACCTGTGTAGTCTATTTTTTTAAACATATTTATATTAAGATCTTTTATTTCTTTAGGGATTTCGTTATAAATACGGATCCCCATGCAAAGACACCTATTTCCGTATTTAGTGGATCGCGGTATGTCTTTATGTATTAGTCTTTGAGGACATCTTAATCGATAAAGACTTTAATTTATCACTTTATTTGTCTACAATTATTCACAAATATTGTTTTGGCTAAAACTTCAACACAATATCTGCCAGGTGTCGCGACCTACGCCGCAGCGGTCCTATTCCGCCTGTCAGAGGACAAGCCTCACGACTACAAGAAGAGACTGTCGATGGAACTCACCAACTCTCTGTTCCGCGAGGACCCTCAGATGTGGCCCAACGATCTGGCCATGCAGCCCGACTTACAGGTAAACTGAAATATTAAATACAGGCAGTTTAAAGTGATGACTGGTCAGGGAGGTGTAATCATGCGCAACTCACTCACAAACTTTTTCACAATTAAAATACATAGAACACATAACATTGGGTGAACAAAATCGGTTCTTCTGTTCTTTTTATAATTACTCGCACTTGGATAAACCAGGGTTGAAAAGATACTTAGGGTGGGTTAACTTTGACAAACGTCAAAAATCTGTCAAACTCCATACAAAATACACCGGTTATCGTCATAGTTACGGTCAAAGTTAGGTGGTGCAACTCAGCCTTAGTCTTCATGTTGCTGATTAACTATTATTTCTTGTGACAGACGTCTAGCTAGTTATTGAAATGTAACTGAAAATTTTAACGAATGTCTTTTTGTAAATACAGGTCTAAGAATGTTCTAACATGTCTTTTTAGTCCATGGTAAACTATTTAGAAAGATACAAAACAAAAATATTTATTCAGTTCAGTATCACACATTCATAATTTACTACATTCACATATTAATTGTATATTTTTCTCCAAGAGATGAGTGTGCAAGAGATTATCAAGAGTGAGTGAGATTTGTATGATTGCCAATAAGCTACCAGTCGTCATTTTAAAATGCAACATTGTGTGTGAAGCTTATACATGTTGTAGATATACAGAGGTGTTTAATGTTAGCTAGAGCAGCCATTATTAAAAAAAAAAAAACAAAGTTAATTTACGCAGTAAAGTTGGTCAATAGTGTGCTTTAAGAATAAGCAGTGCAATTTCGTAATTACTATTAAAGTATTTTGCTGATAAGGTAAATGTTAGTTAAGGTAATAATCACATTGTTACGTCGTATGCAACTTTTGAAAGAGACAAGTAAAGATCCGGCACGCTATGTAGCTTTGTGATCATAATATACCTTATGTTGTGTTGATTTGCTTCAATGTGATCAATGTGTTGCACTATGATACTAACGCCCAATCATTGAAGTTAAAATTATTTGTTTTAATAAAATTATTATAAAATTGGGTGTTAGTTGGCACAGCTGCTGTTTGTATCGATGTTTTCGTGTTAAAAAGAGTCAATCAACATCCTTTGATTTTACACCTTATCTCCAACGAATATGTCCTGTTTTTATTTGATTTTGATCCAACTCCCCATTCCTAGGACATGCTCGGGCCCGAGCAAGGTTACGAGGGTCTGTACGGCACGCGCCCTTCGTTTCATCAACAAGGTAAGCTGGCAACACCGAATTGGGGTGGTTGATTTACTAACAAGGTACTGGGCTTACTTGCAAAAAGTAGGAAAAGTCTAGAAGATTTTTGTCCCGGTAAAGAGAAATATGACTAGAGAAGAGAATCACTTTAGCAGAACATAATATTTTACTAACTACGTGAAACGATCCTAAATAAGTTGTATGTCAGTATCTAAAAAAGATACCAATTGAACAACGAATAATTATTTTGCAAGTAAACACAGTGCCACAATGTAGAATTGTTTAGATTTTATTCCTATAAAGATATTACAAACCATGACAAGTATATTGGCGTTATATTATTATCTCTTACTATTCCAAATAACAATACCTGCATCATACGTTATTAGTAATAAGTATTACATATCAAAATATACTTTATTATCACCTTAATCTTGGTGCATTATCGGATTATTGGTGATCTGATTTTTTCAAGTTAATTATTATTTGCACATGTTGATAACTTGGTTTTGTAACATCTTGATAAACTGACAAATGTTTTGTATTACCCAAGTACTTAGTTCGTAATCCAAAGCATACTACAGTAAAATATAAATCACATGTTTGTTAGAGAGCACTATGTTCCTACTCCTATCTTATAATAATATGTGTTGGATTTATCTGTATAAATATATTGTTCTCTCTTCTTTACACGCAGCTTAATCCGGGACCTATTTATCACTAAACGCAGGTGATGGGAATATTATTTATTGAGTGTTTTGTGTTTTAATACTTTTATTTTGTCACATAATTTGTGTATTGTATATTCATGGTGTCACGTTTATACGAATAACTGTTTGGTTATAGCATGCAAGCCTTTACTAGGAAGAAAATCCCCGCAGTAACTTCATTTAATAATCATAATTTGATGATGAAAAAAGCTTCGCAATTCCTAAAATAATTATTTCAAATAACGCTTTTATATCGACGCTGTTATGGCTATCTGAAATAGCAGCAGCTGCTTTGAAGTCTTGCTGTGGGTCTGTGCCAAATGCATATAAATCAACTACGTAACTTATCAAAGATTCAGAATTTCAAAACGAAGATCACGAATAAATAAATATGTTTGCAAGGCAAATTATTGTTATTTTTTTACAACGGTGGTCTTTTTTGCCTCGCTGTTTAAAATTCAATTTGAGACGTATTTTTTGCAGCCTCTGAAACTTGAAGTAGCTATTGTTTGAAACAACATGATTTACTTCTCTATTAAGTTTATTTTATTGACAAGGCAAGATAAATCTACTTCTATTTTACAGCTAATTTGAAACTCTTCTAAAAACTCATTGTATTTGCAAATTAACCTTTATCTTTTGAAAAACAGTTTGAGGATCCTAATTCGCATACTAAAATCACACAAATGTGATTGCATACAAATTCTTATAAATCATCAGGTCTTTTAGTCTCCACTCTAGAAGCGGGACCCCCCCAACTTCATTTGTAATTTCAATTTATGCGAATAGGAATCCTAATGCTAGAAATATATTTTCAGCTCTTATCTCTAATCGCTCTCAACTTATTCCCATGTTACAGGCTACGATCAAATACCGATAGACTCGATGCAGGGCCTGGAAATCGGCAGCGGGTTCGGCATGGAAATGGACATCGGCGAGGCGGACGCGGGCGGAGCCTCCGCGGAGCTCGCCTTCCCGGAGCCTCCGCACGACAACAACAACGTGGCGGCCTGGTACGATACCGACCTGTGAGCGTGCGCGCCGAAATTGTTGTGTTTGAGGTTGGGTGATTGACTTCTAATGGGTATACTACTAGAGCTATTTGGAATAGGAAATTGTGAATGAAATACTTTTTGTGAGTTGACAAGAGTGATTTAAAAGCGATGTGGAGGGCCCGTGCGGAACTTCCGCACCGCCCTAAGAACGGCTACAGTTGAACAAAGATTAATGAATTTATGTCAAAGCTACTAAATATAAAAAAGTGTAATGAGTGTTAGTTTGTCTACTAAAAACTGCTAACCTCGTGGTATCTGCTGTGGTTTTCACTCGCTATGGACTAATTGAAATCACAACCTAAGTCACAATTTCTGTTCCGAACAGCTTTTTTTTTTTTTTTTTTTATGTGATAGGAGGCAAACGAGCAGACGGAGCTTGTCTAGTAGTATAATACTTAGAAGACTTTGTGAAAAGCGACACTGGGAGGAGCTAGTAGCAATTTTTTAGGCAAAATTTAATAAAAATAAATTGGAAATAAAATCTGTCGATCTCATTGTGGCTTGATGTCTTGTTTTACTACAATACTATTGCCCTAGCCTCGCCCGTGTCGCTATGATTCGCCCAAACTTGAATGAACCAGGTTCCATTTTGGACTTCCATTCTTGACGCGATAAGGATTAAATATTACATTCATAATATCTAGTAAAAATGACTCCTTCAAGATTGGAAGTTCTTGTTCCTACAACCGTCACATCCACCGAAGGTGAACGCATTTTTTACCGTATGACGCTCACTTTAAATCAGATTTTTGCGTAGCGGATAAACCCTAGTTGATTTTATTTACCCCAAAGGTCTCGTAGTGAATCCAGTAGTTCTGGTCTCCGCTCCGTATGATATGCTTCGGTAGAAAACGGCCTCAAACACACTTGATGTTGTTACAATATAAATTTTTAGGCTACGGCCTTTTAGACTACGTTTTGATTAGTTACTTTATTTGTAAGTTTATTTCTAACCTCTTAGTTGTTCGTAATTCCCAACTTCAAGAAATAGATGAACACAATCTCAATTTGTATACCAACCAACAGAAAAGCAGAGTTGTTGAAATTATTGTCAGTCTCCACGTTAAGCTAAGCTCGCCTTAGTTCAACGTGGAGACATTTTGGAATGTGAACTCTGCTATTATAATATTGTCATTTGTAACAACATCTTGAGAAAATGTCGAACAACAAACTATACCTGTGATAGAATCATGCAGCTTCACAATGCCGACCTGCTATTATCTATAAAGCGTTAAAATAAGTTACCTAACATTTTGGACTGAATTGCCATTTATATTTTCACATTATTGGTGCTAAGTTGAAAATTAAATTAAGATTTCTTGACAATTCGTATCGGTGATCGCCCTGCATTGAATATATCACTCTTTTTATACAGCGCGTATAAAATGCGTGTAATCGGAGCATAGGGTAAATAATAATAAGATTTTTATAGGCTTTAACACGATCACGATTCTCTATCGGAAATATGTAATACGCATTTACTTAGTATTCATTTTTGAAAAGTTTTATTTAATTAAATTATAATCAGTATCAAAAAGGTTATGACGTGTTTTTTTTTATTATTTTGTTACAATATTATTTGAATGGAACTTTTATTTAATAATGGATAAGACTGGTCGATCGAATGTGAGTTATGTATTTGTTTTAATGTTTGACTGCCATATTGATTTCAATTTGTGAGATTTTATCGTTAAATAGTTGACAAAGGCCAAATTGATGGTGTGGTGTCGTCTAGCTAGACCTGCCTGACGATGCGTACGATTTTATCGACATTATTAGTAATCGGGGAACGCTGTAAGTTCTCTTCTGTAGATCGTAAGTAGATATTGAACGTAATGTAATTGATTATGTCTAAGTCTTAATTATTCATGCATTCAGGTGAATTCTCAGTAGAAGGTTCAAATCATTGTTCGTATGCACTCTTACAACGCTCCATTTATGAAGTATACGTTTTGAGGCTACTATTGAGAATATTCTTAACGACCGTATCTCTGAAATGTAATTGCTACGATTTCTCAGTGAATCGTATGAGATAGTACTTAACATACATTAACAATGCATTGTGTCAGAAGTACTATAGACTGCTTTTGCACCAATAAAATATTCGGACTCTAGAAAATGCACCATAACTAACATAGTACATACCCGTTAGCAGATTGTATCGATTTAGATTAATGTAATCAATTACTGTAAGATTTAGAATTAATTACGTATTGTCCTTTTAGGGTTCTCTTATATTAATTTTTCTATATGATATTTTAAATCTACTTTGACAATGTATTTATAGTTTTGCATGTAAAAACATTGCTGAAGTGTGAGAATTCTTGTCCACGTATGGATAAATAAACATAATTTAAATAATACTTGGTTTTTTCATTCCCATTCCTTTATCCTGTAGGTTTTTCTGTATTCTACCAGGAAATCACTATGGAACATTCACAATCAATCCTATTTCTAAGTTTTTAATGCCAAAGGTCTATGTAGCCCAACGAATGTTGAGGCGAACGCTTACATTGATGGTAATATTTAAATACACACAACACATAACAAACTCAAGTTCAATCAAATATCTAGTACGCTAGCTACCTCGCTCTTACTAAATGCATACAAGCAAGAAAGAAAAGACTTGTCAGTCAACTTAAGAAGTCAGCGAGTGAATAGACAAATCTTGGCTTGTGTTGATCGCTTTAACCTTAACTCTTGCTACGTGACCAATAAGTGGGACTGTCAATAATATTTTTAAAGACATCACTCACCCGAAAGAAAAACTGGAAGGAAACACCGTAGAATTTACGTCCAGCACGCTTTCTGTCTGTCGAGGCCCTACCCTAAGGGGGAGCGCTTTGTCAATGTTTATACAGCGACCTATTTATAAAACTTAGGACTTCTTTCATTTGTTTGTTTTTCTTTTTAAACGTGGCACGTTTTTACGTTGGGATCTTTTTATCAATGGTTGTTTTCAGTTCACAGCGCAAAGAGCTTCAAGTGTCAAGGGGTTTAAAGTTTGTTTACTTTATTACGCATTATTTTTGAAATGTTTATGTTCCGATTTCGTCGATTTATTCATGTGAAAAAATCATGTTCGACAACCGAAACTGACCGACAACCAGACAATATTATACCTTGCCAATTGAACTCCTAATCCTGCATCAGTAGCTTGATGCAAAAACACAATTTTATTGCCTTTTCAGTCCCTCAGAACAACTAAACTGCTGTCTCTGTGGTCCTGTTACTAAACATGACGTGAGCACTTAACTTAGCGACCCCACAAATTGCTGCTGTGACACCCTTGCTCAACTAAACTTAAACCAAAATGAACAGGGTAACTTAAAAATTTAGTTAAGGTGAACGAGCAATAGTCTACACCAGCGGTTCCCAAACTTATTTTGTCTACTGCCCACTTTGAGAATAAATTCTTTTTAGCGCCCCCATTTGTAGTCGAGTGTCGAGTGCTCAGTCGGTGTCTAATGGCTGTTTTCACCATTAATCCCTAATTTTTAAGTTACCCCTATGGAAACATAATTCCTTTTATGTATTACCCCCTATGGTAAAACATAACAGGAATTTTGTTTCATAGGGGTCACCTAAAAATTAGTGATTGATGGTGAAAACGGGCTTAAGAGTCCTCCTAGTAAATGACGCCTCCCAAGCCTCTACACAACGTCCCGATTTTTTTTCTGGGTCTCTTCGCCCACAAGGGGGCGTTATCGCCCACTTTGGGAAAGACTGGTCTACACTGAAATTATGAAAAATTAATGTAACATTGGATTTGTGAAACTCTTTTTTTTCACTTGGTATTGATAAATTCATGAATCCTCACATTCTTCACAAACTTCCTAGGTATATCTATTTCTCCTCCTTCAATAAGTTGTATCTAAAACGAGCTTTATAAATAGCTAGTCTATATTCTGTACAAATATTAGGTATATTACATATCTCTAAAGTTTATTATAGATGGCAACACAAATGATACAAAGCAAAGTTTCTATCCGTCCTAATAGCTACACTCATCAATATCTTCCCTCATGCCACGGCATGTAAGTTTGATCTCACTTGAGTCACGAAGCTGAGACATAACTCAGCGACCGCAAATTGTTGAGTCGTAGGCGCGACCGCAGCGCTCCTTTGTGTCCTGGCGTGTTACAGTAACTACAACTTGCACTAATCTTGCACTAACTTCGCGGGCGAAAATAGTTTCCGTACCTATTGGGGCACGTGTCTGGGGGACTCATAATTGCACATAATAGCTGGTCTATTCTGTACCTATGAATATGTGATAGGTAGCTGCAATCTGACGAAGGACCACTACAAGTAAGTTCATGGGATTAGTACCTACTTAATTGGTTGACGACAAGAACCAATTGGAAACAAGAACTTAAACTTATAGCCAGAACGTATTTTTGAAACGTAAGTTTATTAGTACAAGTCTAATATCAACAACTCAGTGGTAATAAATAATGATGTTGACAAAAATATTCGGTCTATTATTTTAAGTAGCGACTGTAAACAACATTACTTAGATAGGTACTACAGATATTAAGTAGATACTTAGTAAAGCTACTAACAACGTTTTATCAATTTATTTATTTATTAGGACAACCAACAATATTATTTACAACGTGTTAATCTAAGAGCTGCCTTAATTTTTAATAATGAAAACTACTTAATGATGTCAGTGCGGTACTTAATTATTCATGATCAATTAGATATTCTGCCTAGTGCTTAACTCCGACCTTTAAAATTTGGGGAGAAGATTTCTAGGAAAAATTATAATAAACAGTGAAGTTCGTTAGTAATCAAAAATTACAGTTGGACAACAACAATTCCAGTAATTATCTGCTATTAATTACCCAGTCTGACTGACACGAGTGCCATCCATAATTCACTGGGGGTTCCCAAATCACTGCACGAAACTGACAATCATACAGAAATTTACACATACATCTTTCATGCGACTAAATGGTTTTCGGTCTTTCCCTTGGGACGATCACCAGTAATTTTAGGCTTAATGTGTTTCCCATCCCTTATTTCTACTGAATAAGGTCTAATTTTCCATGGAATTTCGTTGAATAACCTGTAATTATTGAGGAGTGAACTGTTGTTGATAATTATAGTTCGTGAACTTAGCCCGTGTGCAAGTAAGTTGTGAACAGAGCCCGAAAATAGTCTTGGTAATAAATAGTTAAGTTTGTTCACGGTATTCGGATTTCGGTAAAATACGTGGACTCGGCTTGTAATTAAGTATTACAAAAAAACCTACTTAATATTCTTTCAACATTTATTGAAAGTGCCAGAACTACCCTTTTAAAAATAAAACTTCTACTAACGAAGCTATACTCGTTACAAGGTGGACGGAAGCTTTAATAGTGAATTAGAAACACTGTTTCTGAGATGAAAGAAATTGAAAGATTTCTTCTAGGAAAATTAATGACTGTTCAACTTCTTATAAAATTAAATAAAGTTACCTAGATACTTGTTCACCTAGTTAAGTTTTATATTTGTAGATAGGTAGGTACTTAACTTATTTCTAAACTACTCGCTACTCGACCCAAAAAAGTTAAACCTCTACGTAATTTGAAAATAATGCATGTAAAATATGAAAAGCGTGCTTAAATCATCAAATTCAAATTCAAATTCAAATTGTTTATTTGCCTACTAAGTGTACATTAAAGGTCTTATCATTAATACATGAGTGCTTATTACTTAGTTACCTAGTTAAGGCATTGCAAAGGTTTGATGGGAGGGCTACATTATTTATTTTTATAAATAAGTAAGTAAGTATGAGTGTTACATTAATATTAAATCAAATATTCTATTGAATATAATATATTATGTTATACAGGGTGTTAGGTAAATGGGTATATGAGCCGACACTAGCCCATGTTAACATGTTCATATAAATGGTATGGTGAAGTCAGAAAATTGATATCTTCATTTTAATTATTTTATTTTTCATACAAATCGTATTTCATAAATTTTATTTTGTATGAAAATTAAAAAAATTAAAATGATGATATCAAATTTCTGACTTCACCATACCATTTATATGCCCATGTTAACATGGGCTAGTGTCGGCTCATATACCCATTTACCTAACACCCTGTATATAATATATTTGCTAAAGACTCAGAGCGCCATAATGAGGTATTTTAATAAAAAATTAAAAAGTATAAAAAGTTAATTTGTTGTATTATTTATATGTTGTTTTATAGGGTTTGTTATTTAAATATTCGTCTAGTTTGTAGTAGCAGTTATTTATTAAGAATTGTTTTAGCTTGTTGTTAAAAATTGTGTACTTTTGTTCGTTTTTTATTTCCAGTGGTAATTTATTGTATAGCTTGATGGCCATATAGTATGGGCTGCTATTCAGCATTTTAATTCTCGAGTATGGTAGGCATAGTTTTTCTTTATGACGAGTGTTTACGTTATGGGTGTCTTGCATTTTTTGGAATGAATTTATGTTTTTATAAACAAATGAACATAAATCGTGTATGTATATTGATGTTAGAGTCATTAATTTGTATTTTTTGAAATATGGTTTACAGCTTTGTGTATTATCTATTTGGGCTATAATTCTTACACATTTTTTCTGTAGTAGAAACAAGTCATTGGCATTTACGCTGTTGCCCCATAGCATTATGCCATATTTCAGCCAGGAATATGCGTACGCGTAGTATGTCGTTAATGCTGTTTCTGTGTTGGTGCTGTGTTTGATTTCGAAAAGGGCGTATGTGAACTTTGATAATTTAGTTTTTATTTGATCGATATGTGTTTTCCAATTGATGTTTGTATCTATGTGTAGTCCTAGCAATTTAAAAGTATCTACTGTTTCTAATTGTGTTTTGTCCAGTATTATATTTATGTTTAGGGGAGCTATTGTATATGGTCGGAATTGCATTATTTTTGTTTTATTAAGATTTATTTCTAGGTTGTGTAGTTTAGGCCAATGTGTAATATTTGATAATGTATAATTGATAAGGGTGTTAGGATTTGAGTTTTTTTCGCACTTGATTAAAATAGACACGTCGTCTGCAAAAAGTATGGAAAATGATATTTCTCTATTTAAGATTTTCGGAAGATCGTTAATATAAATTAAAAAGAGTACACAACCTAGTACACTTCCCTGGGGGATGGAACAGGTCATGTCTCTTTCTTCTGATGTGATTATTTCTATTTTGTTCGTTGAAGTGTTGTGGTATTCTATTTGGACTATTTGTTTTCTGTTTGTTAGGTATGATTTGAACCAGTTGTATGCAGTACCTCGTATACCTGAGCCATATAATTTGGACAAAAGGATGCTATGTGACACTTTATCATATGCCTTTGTCATATCTATTAATATGCTTAAGGCATATTTTTTATCATTTATGTGTTGAAGAGCGGCTTGGATGTATTTATACACTGCCAAGGTGGTTGACCTAGATTTCCGGAACCCATTCTGACAATCATCTAAGATATTAAATTTTTCTAAAAACGTGTATAACCTATTGCACATGGCTTTTTCAATTATTACTTTAGAAAATGATGGTAAGATTGCTATTGGTCTATAATGTTTGGGATTGCTCTTATCGCCTTTTTTATGAACTGGTTTAACTAGCGACATCTTTAGTAGGTTTGGAAATTCACCATCGCGGAAACTCTGATTAATTATAGAGGTGAGAGGTTGAGATAGTTCTTCTGCACAATGCTTTAGTAGTTTTGGTGGAATACCATCTACACCATAGCTATGTTTGGTTTTTAAATTATTTATAATTTTCATTATTTCTTCGTTTGTAACGGGGTTTAGGTATAGTGAATTTACTGGGGGGTCAATTACAGGTTATCCTATATTGATATTTTTGTTATTGTTTTGGCCGACAGTAACAAAGTAGTTGTTGAAGGTTTCTGTTATCTCTTTTGGACAGTCTATGATTTTATTATTGATTACTAGTTGCATGTTTTTAAATTTTTTCTGTTTATTTTTTCCCGTTTTGCTATTTATTATATTCCACATAGTTTTTATTTTGTTATCGGAGTTTTTCATTTGTTTAATATACATTAACTTCTTTGAAGTTTTGACACAACGTTTTAATGTTTTCGTATATGATTTGTAATAATGTTTAATGATTTCACTATTTGTTTCCTTTGCAAGTTTACCTAACGCTCTTTTATGAATGCATGATTTTTTTATTCCTGTTGTTAACCATGTTTTTTTTGTAGTATTCTTAATTTTTATATTATTCATCGGAATATGTTTATTTAGATTATTCTTTATTACTGTTATGAATGAATTATAGTTATAGTCTACACTTTTATTTTGATCTATGATATTATTCCAATTCTGCTCTTTTAGCGAATCTTTAAACATATTTATGTTGTTTTTTGTAAATATTCTTTTTTGTTTGTAAATAGTAGGTATTGTTGTTTTCGTAATGCCAATCAGAATTTAGTTTAATATGAACAGCTTTGTGGTCAGATAGGCTATAGTCCTCAACGTAAGATTTTTTTACTAGGCTAGTGTAATTTGTGAATACTAAGTCAATACAGGATGAAGTTGTTTTAGTTACCCTCGTTGGTTCGCGGATAAGTTGTTTTAAATTCTTTGGCACGGTCAGTGAATACTATTATTTTTTGTAGATCTATCGCTATGTTTTGTCACGCCACTTCACATAGCTGATGGGACGTAAATAACTTACCTTTCTACCTCACAGGTAAGTACAAAGCAAGGTTGTCTGGAGCGTGACCGTTCTCCTGAAATGTCGCGTCATTCAACAATAAGATGGAAGGTAGGATCTTGTGACATGTTAACACAATGTTTATTTCGATATGCGACTGCATTATGTTTTGCGTGGGAGTGGAGAGGTTATTTATTCAAGACGGGTAAAGGTGACATTTACATATTCAAATAAATAATGGTGTAGTGTACCTAGGTAGTATAATCTCTTCAGTCCTGAAGTGTAATTTTTATAGATATTGTAATCTATACTTATAATAAATCTGTAGAGAGGTCAATTCTGTACATGAAATATATTTTCAAAATAACTATCAGGGGGTGATTAGTGATCGATACTGATGCCAAAAATGCAATCAGTAAAATTTTTGTCTGTCTGTCTGTCTGTCTGTCTGTCTGTCTGTCTGTCTGTATTTTCCTTATAGAAACAAAAACTACTCGACGGATTTTAACAAAACTTGGTACAATTATTCTTCATACTCCTGGGCAGGTTATAGGATACTTAGGAATTCCCACGGGAACGGGAATTAGCGGGAAAGTCCTTTTGTATTAAAAATCTAAACCGCTTAAGTTAGACGCTTGAAATTTGGCATGCAGGTACCTTAGTAAACTTAAAGCTTAGCTGCAACAGGATATTGCAAAATTCTCACGGGAACGGGAGTTAGCGGGAAAAAACATTTGTATGAAAAATCTAAACCGCTTAAGTTAGACGCTTGAAATTTGGCATGCAGGTACCTTAGTAAACTTAAAGCTTAGTTACAACAGGATATTGCAAAATTCCCACGGGAACGGGAGTTAGCGGGAAAAAACATTTGTATGATAAAATCTAAACCGCGTAAGATAGACTCCTGAAATTTGGCATGCAGGTATCTTAGTAAACTTAAAGCTTAGTTACAACAGGATATTGCAAAAATCCCACGGGAACGAGAGTTAGCGGGAAAAAACATTTGTATGAAAAAATCTAAACCGCGTAAGATAGACTCTTGAAATTTGGCATGCAGGTACCTTAGTAAAGTTAAAGCTTAGTAACAACAGGATATTGCAAAATTCCCACGGGAACGGGAGTTAGCGGGACAAAACATTTGTATGAAAAAATCTAAACCGCGTAAGATAGACGCTTGAAAGGCATGCAGGTACCTTAGTAAATTTAAAGCTTAGTTACAAGAGGATATTGCAAAATTCCCACGGGAACGGGAGTTAGCGGGAAAAAACATTTGTATGAAAAAATCTGAACTGCGTAAGATAGATGAAGGGGGGGTAAAACGAGATCCACGCGTACGAAGTCGCGGGCGGCCGCTAGTTTTTAAATAAAGCTTCGTAATTTATTGTTGACTAGACCCTAGTTTAGAAGTGTAATGATTTTAGAATTAATATTGTATTTTATACGATTATTAGTTGCTTATAGATAGTTATTGTAATAATTTTGGTAGAATTTAAAAACCCATTATTAAAATTCAATACTTTACTTGATTACTTCCTGGACATTGTTGCAGATATTAGAATGATTTCAGAATTTATTCTGTATTATATTCAATTACATATTTCATGTTTATTATTTAATGTAATTATTTTAGAATTTTTATTGTATACAGTTTAGTAATTTAGAAATAAATTGTTATTTAAGTATTGATTTTGACTACTTCCGGGGCATGCTGTCGATAAGTCGTTTCGAGCCGGTTGACTTTGACGAATGGAAGGGGAAGTTGCCTTATCGCGGGCATGCCGCCGGACAGGCAGTTCAGTTGGAGCATTGAAAGCAAGAAGTAGTAACTTTAAGGTGTTATAATGTTGGAAATGTATAAATTAGTATCCTGAATAAATAAGTAATTGATCAACAAGCAACTTTTCTTTATAAATATCAGAAGTGGGATTGATCCACATCTTCAGCCCACAGACAAAGGTATGTTAAATTATTGAGAACATTTTTTTAAATACATATATTTATTAAAAACAATAATTGCATCTGTACAAAAGATTATTATCATAATAGATTTTACTAGCTAAGTCTGAAGCGTATTTTTGAACTCATTTGTGTAGTATTGTGTTCCGTATATGGTCGGGGCTACTCCCCGGCGGAACAGTCATAATACAGATCACACGTGCATTCAAATTAATTATTTTGTTCGTATTTGATCGGGTCTACCCTCGGTTAATACTAACATAAAAGGACGCGTTCATTTGACTTAAGTAGATAATTTTTCCGTTTGAAAATACCGACTAAAGTACATAATTTGTAATGACAATGCAACATGTTTCTTAATAAAATATTTAATTTTGTATTTGTATAATATGTACTACGCTCGAATCTTGTGTGCTGTATTGCGTCTCGTATATGGTCGGGGCTATTCTCCGGCGGAACGGACATAATACGGAGCACATTTGTATTTAAATTATTATGTTTGTATATGATTGGGTCTACCCTTTGACGATATTAACATAATGAAGCGTGTACCTATATTTTAAAAACTACTGAAGTGCATGTTCGAATCTTGTGTGCTGTATTGCGTCTCGTATATGGTCGGGGCTATTCTCTGGCGGAACGGACATAATACGGAACACATTAGTATTCAAATTATTATGTTCGTATATGACGGGGCTATCCTCTGATGATACTAACTTAATAAAATAAAATTTTATTTTACTTTTGACCGATTTAGTGTGTAGTCTATTTTCGTTAAGAACTAGTTAAGTGTGCTATGTCCTGACGAAGATAATTTCAAGACTTAAATATATTAGTTCGATGGCTATACAGACCGATTAAGTGTATCGGCATTTATTAACCTTAAGGACTAGTTAAGTGTGCTATGTCCTGATGAAGATAATTCAAAGACTAAGTTATAGTTAGAATAATATTAGATTAGTAGTTCGCATAATATTAGAAGTCCCCCAATTAAGGTACTCTAAATCTTCATAAATTTAGTATTTATGCAATATTTAACTTAATCCTACTAATATTATAATGGGAAAGTTTGGATGTCTGGATGGATGTTTGTTACTTTTTCACGCAAAAACAACTGAACGGATTTTGATGAAACTTTCCAGTATTAATCTTTATAACCCAGAATAACATGTAGACTATGATTTATGACGGATCTGTGACAAACTAAATTTCACGCGGGTGGAGCCGCGGGCAAAAGCTACTGAAATATGGATTGTTAATTGGCTAGTTGCTCCTTCAGTTTATCAAGATGCGACTACAAAGTACTCGTACGGTTAGATGCGCCTACAATTACTCGTACAAAGCTAGACACGTTTCTGGTATAAAGCTAGATGCCACTTTTTATATTGTTGTAGAATTGATAAGATCTATCATTAAAGTACATTTAAACTGTACATAAGAACAAAGTTATACTAGCAAAAAAAAAAAAAAACTTGAATGATTCATTTGGTCAAGGTTACTCCTTGACAGTTTATGAAGCGATTCTTGATACGCTTCTTTTACTAAATGTTTGTCTCGAAGCACTAGGCTCCTTAAGAACATTTTGACGATTTTTAAGTAACTAATTTAATTAGTCTACACGAATAAAGATAACTTTGATTTTACGAACCGACGACTGCTTGTGCTAGTGATAAATAAGGTTCATAATTATTGTAGTATGCAGACGACAGACTTGTGTAGTTTTGTTAGACGCTATTTTTGCAATGAGTACTCGAGGTATGGTGAAAAGACACTTCATTTGTAAAACTCATAAATGCTATGTAGGATTCATTGGAGCTATGTATGTTCCACAACTAGTAGCGGCCAGGCGTGGCCAGGTGTGTCTGATTTTTAATTTAGCGGCCAGGTGTGCCGAAGGGCCAGGTGTGTCCTTGATTTTTAAGTTAGCGGCCAGGTGTGCCGAAGGGCCAGGTGTGTCCTTGATTTTATATTAACGGCCAGGTGTGCCGATGGGCCAGGTGTGTCCTTGATTTTAACTTTAGCGGCCAGGTGTGCCGATGGGCCAGGTGTGTCCATAATTTTTAAGTTAGCGGCCAGGTGTGCCGATGGGCTAAGTATGTCCGATTAGAAGACTCGCAAGGTGTGCTTGCTGGCATGTCAAGCGAGCCACCTGGCGGTGAAGTGCTATGTATGTCCGTTTGGTAGACTCACTAGGTGTGCTTGCTGGCATTTCAAGCGAGCCACCTGGCGTTGAAGGGCTAAGTATGTCCGATTAGAAGACTCGCAAGGTGTGCTTGCTGGTATGTCAAGCGAGCCACCTGGCGGTGAAGGGCTGTGTATGTCCGTTTGGTAGACTCACTAGGTGTGCTTGCTGGCATTTCCAGCGAGCCACCTGGCGTTGAAGGGCTAAGTATGTCCGATTAGAAGACTCGCAAGGTGTGCTTACTGGCATGTCAAGCGAGCCACCTGGCGGTGAAGGGCTATATATGTCCGTTTGGTAGACTCGCTAGGTGTGCTTGCTGGCATTTCAAGCGAGCCACCTGGCGTTGAAGGGCTAAGTATGTCCGTTTAGAAGACTCACAAGGTGTGCTTGCTGGCATGTCAAGCGAGCCACCTGGCGTTGAAGGGCTATGCATGTCCGTTTAGTAAACGCACTAGGTGTGCTTGCTGGCATGTCAAGCGAGCCACCTAGCGTTGGGCTATGTATGCCCCTTTAGGAGACGCACTGGTTGTACTTGCTGACTTCCGGTAGGATTTTGCGGGTATGTCAAGCGAGCCAACCAGTCGTCACAGGGTTGTGTATGAAAGTTGCATTGAAATAAAACAAAAATACAAACTTAAAATCTTTATTTGTGAAGCATAATTAAGTAAAATGGTTACATATAACAGTGAAATTACCATGCTTTGCTCAAAAAGCATACAATAATTGTCGATTAATAGATTTTAATATTTAATTTTGGATAGGAGATAAATTAAACTTGCTTTAATGTGGGGTATATTAAATTATAATACTTATTAGATTTGATCTCATGTTGCAATACCCTAGCAGGGTCCATGTTTTGGGTCTATGTCTTATGTAAGAACTTTTATATCCCCAACATTGGAGCAATAAAGATTATTTGAATTCGAATTTGGGTAGGGTATGCTTGACCTCGCATATGCTGAGCCTCAACCTTTTGCCTCTTATGTTTTTTAATGTAATTTTTTTTGTTTATATTTCTATGTTTGTAAAGCATGTAAAAACGAGGCAATAAAGTATCTTATCTTTAAATATGAAATTAACATTGAACATAGCTCCCAATTGACTATAATTAATAATCTGTATTGACAATTTCACAATTTGACATGCAATGAATATTATAAATAAATTTCTTATTCTTTTATTCTTATTCCCATAAAATGTTGAGTTGATACTTGTCATACACAGTTTATTCCGTCGAGGACTTTATTTCACAGTTGAGAACAATGACGTCTGAAGATGAATCCGGTACACCACCGGGGACGCCCGTCAGCCGACGACGAAATAAGCGAGATAAGCGTATGAAGTTATCTTCGTCATCCAAGTAAGGAAGCGTCACCACGTCCGTCTTCTATGGGGCGAAGTTCCAAGAAAAGAATGCAAGGGGCTCATCTTCGAGCTCTATTGAAGAAGCAAGCAGGTTAGCAGCTTAGGTTCGGAAATACTCTTTATTGAAGTATTTTGAAATTTTATACGTTTAGTAGTTACGTAGTTATTCTTTTAATAACAGTTTTGACAATGTAATCCCTGAATTCAACTTCAAATAGAACGACTGTTTTGGTAAATGGAAAATCCATAAACGCGTACTTAATAATTGTTGTAATGAGAGCACTCTTTTACGCAAAACCGATGCTGATGTTGGTAGGTACTTAGTTTGGCGAAGCATTTTGATAATACTCCATTTGTAAGAGATTTGGTCAGTTATCATTCTTACCTCTAAAAAGAGCTAATATAAACATGAATGTTGATAAGATTGACGTTGTTGTAATGTTAGTGATCAATGATGTATAGGTATGTAGACCACTGACAAATGGTCGGAACTTCTCGGAACTGTCATTTCTCACGGTTTTGAATGATAGTTCTACACTAACATTCTATTAAGGTCCTAATCAGAATACTTTTGAGAACCACGAACACTTTTTGGCACTTTTTGTTACTGATATAATAGAAATCACAGATACAAGTAACAGTTTTTACTCAGTGCATGAGTTCCTACAATTTAAATAGTTTTTCTACAATTTCCTCCTTGACAACCTTGATTTAATCTAATATTGACTAATATCCGATTAACTGCCCTGCATTTATTTATTTTAATCTTACAATTAATTTAACTGACATTTATGATTTGACATTTAATTTGCTCATTATTACTCTTCTTTATTTATAATCACGCTTTAACATTTGTATGCCGACAAGGCTGATCACGGCTTGAACACATCTTTTGTTTGTACATCATACTCCTTACCTGTGTTTCACAAATAAATTATTTGAATTTGAATTTGAATTTGAACTAATTCTGGTTTTACCGAGGATAGTTACAAATTTCTTAGTCTCCTCTCGATCAAAATATTTTCGTGGGCTTAATTCCCACCTTAGGCAGTTGCGATATCATTGATATTTATTTATTTATTTAAGGTTCGCAAAACAAGTGATATAATAGTGATGGAGGAATATAATGTAACTAACGCCCCCCCGCGACTTTGTACGCGCGGATTCTGTTTTACCCCTAGGAGGTGGTTTCGTAAAATCCTTTCTTAGCGGATGCCTACGTCATAACATCTACCTGCCTGCATGTCAAATTTCAGCCCGATCCGTTGAGTGGTTTTGACTGTGCGTTTATAGATCACTGTCAGTCAGTCAGTCAGTCAGTCAGTCAGTCAGTCAATCAATCACCTTTGAGTTATATATATTTAGATTAACCGGAGGCCGAGTACCGGATGTTAAGTCTTTTTAATCCACAACGGCATAGAAGTCGTTGTTATTTATGTCTCCAATGCCATAACCGAACCACGTTAAAGTTAATAAGAAATTATTTTTAGTGATCCCACGTAATGCTAGATGAGACATTTGTGTGCTAATCGTGATGAAATCGAGCATTACGGATATTCAAACACTCGTAAGAATACAACAGTATTGGTTTCCAAAACAAAAAAAAATAATGTTGAAGTACAGTTTCGCACTTGAATGGATTATTTGGATTCCTCTGTGAGGACGAAAGACGGGAACACAACCGAATAATATTTTAGGTAACACACACATCGTTACTGTCGTAGATGCATTTTCTAAAATGTTTTTGTGAAGGCCGTTCGCTATAGAACTGAAAACAAAAAGTGCAAAGATTCTGTCAAAGTTTGTTGGTCCCTATAAATTGACAGAAATTTTAGGAAATACGATACATAGGATAGCTACCGGTGTTCTAAGTTTTGCAAAAAAACAAACCATTATGATCCATACAAGCTTAGATTCATGTTGAGGCCTTAGAAAAACATAATTCTGATGTAGTAAAGTGATAAATAAATAATGAACAGTATGCTCTTTAGGTAGGCATATTATTATGCTCTCTGTGGGCAATTAAAGTTAATATTATAAGTAATAGGTACTATCTAAGGAAAGTTATTGTGTATAGACTGCTGTACCCAACAGTGTGCGCAAACATAATTCTGATGTAGTAAAGTGATAAATAAATAATGAATGCTCTTTAGGTAGGCATATTATTATGCTCTCTGTGGGCAATTAAAGTTAATATTATAAGTAATAGGTATTATCTAGGAAAGTTATTGTGTAAAGACTGCTGTGCCTGTACCAACAGTGTGTGCATAGTACCTAAGTTACGTGGGTTAAGTTTTTAAGTTTCCTAATGTACAAAATTAAATAAAATTCAGGATCTTCATTTTCTTAACAAAATTTGCACATGATAATAACACTTATTTACAAGTTGTATAAATAATAATATGATTCATATTGTTTCGAAAATTAATAGTAATGATTTTAGACTATATCTTTATTAAGACGGGAATACCAGGCCGAATGTAATGATTTTAATATCTTTATGAGACGTGAATGCCAGGAGGCATCACGGTGACGGATGGCCGAATGTAATGATTTTAGAATTAATATTGTATTTTATACGATTATTAGTTGCTTATAGATAGTTATTGTAATAATTTTGGTAGAATTTAAAAACCCATTATTAAAATTCAATACTTTACTTGATTACTTCCTGGACATTGTTGCAGATATTAGAATGATTTCAGAATTTATTCTGTATTATATTCAATTACATATTTCATGTTTATTATTTAATGTAATTATTTTAGAATTTTTATTGTATACAGTTTAGTAATTTAGAAATAAATTGTTATTTAAGTATTGATTTTGACTACTTCCGGGGCATGCTGTCGATAAGTCGTTTCGAGCCGGTTGACTTTGACGAATGGAAGGGGAAGTTGCCTTATCGCGGGCATGCCGCCGGACAGGCAGTTCAGTTGGAGCATTGAAAGCAAGAAGTAGTAACTTTAAGGTGTTATAATGTTGGAAATGTATAAATTAGTATCCTGAATAAATAAGTAATTGATCAACAAGCAACTTTTCTTTATAGAAGTATTCTATAAAATCAAAATCAAAATTTTCTTTATTTGTTTAGACTAATTAAATTAGTACCTACTTGCAAATCGTACCTAGGTACTTCTTGAAAAGCTTCGAATAAGCTCATGATTATTAGCATGAACAAAGTAAGGTATTATTATTATAGAAATAGTATTATTATAGGGTAGGCACTTGGCTTACTCATAAGTTTGTAGATTATTAATTTTTGGTTTACATAAGTTCTTTGACGTCAAAGTTTAGTGGTAAAGCAAAAGATTTTAATAGGTAATTTACCCTTTCTACAAAATAATTTTGTGTATTTTTTCAAGGGATACTAGAATAAGTACCAGGAAAATATTGATAGAAAACCAATCCAACTGTCAGGTAAACGGCTACTAGTTCGTGATAGTACGTAAGTTCGTAAGTTTTTTTTCTAGCTCAAATAATAAGCAAATGGAATATTCTTTATAAAAATTCTTTATTACTACAAAAACTCTATTATTTAAGCTATCTAAAAAACCAAGTACCAACATTATGGCGCCAAAAATGAGAGCAATACGAAGCTTCAAACTCTCAGAGAGCCAAAAACAGCCGTGCGGCGTGAAAATGTTGCTCTCACCGTAAGGTTAGCGCTCCAACTTCTTAAGCTTATAAAAAGGCGAAGAAACGTCCATTTGCATAAAACATGTAATAGTGGTTTCATGTGTTCCTTGACAATTGATTTGGCATAGAAAAAAGTTATATGAAAACGTAGAATTCCTTTAAAATTGCGATTAATTGACTCACGAAATAGCGTACATATTATTTTTCGGGTGTCCCCTGTTTCGTGATACTACCGAATCAAGGATATTATGGATAATATTTTGATGCTTGGTTTTTAAATAATTATTTATGATAATTGAAATGTAAGTTATGAAACAAATAATACATTTATTTAAGTTTCTCATGATCTAAATTCGGTATATGTTTCGTTCACTAGAATTTATATGACACGAGTTTGAAGTTCACATAAATGACCAATTTTAAGATAAATTAGCATAAGTACTACCAGCGTAATTTTGGTTTTAATTCGATTCGTTTTATTTATCTTGGTTTATTTGTATTTTATATGGGATAGATAATAGTTAATTGACACAATTTGACAATAATCCATGAATTTTACTTGGGAATTTTAATTGAATTGAATTTGGAATAATCAGTATCACGAAGCAAGGAACCGTAATTATTGTTACTTTTTCCCAAGTTCGTGATATATAAATGTATAGTGGTGAGGTGAGGTGGTGTGGTGAGTTTAGGTACTTGTATGACACTAACATCAAAGAAATCGACATATTTTTTAGTTTTTAATACTTACCTACCTAAGTAATAAATTAATTAATTTTTATTATGAGTCATTGGCGTATATGGGGTTATTTTCAGGGGGGGGGACTACCCTCACTTGAAGCAGCTCCAGGGGTAGGGGGTTAGTCGTCGTCGTCCCCACATTTTTTAAATTTAGACGCATGAATATTTTCACATATCGTTAGAAATAAAAAATCTAAATTTTATGGGTACGAAGGGGGGGGGGGGGGGGGGGGTAAGACCCCCCTACATTTCTGATGGTTATATAAATATTTTCACATATTGTTAGAATAATAAATCAAAACTTTATACGAAGGTACGTACCACCTAGCTAGACAGACTCACATTATTTCTCATGAATATTTCAGGTAAGTAATATCGTCAATTTCACAGAATTCTTTTATTCTAAATTTATACTATCGTTTTTAAATTTATTAAACCCTTAATCATTATTAAAATATCCTAACTCGATGCGTAAAACTTTATCCCGAAATAGGGGACATGAGTTCACGAACTTAGAAACAGAGCAAAATTTTATCACGAAACAGGATCCAAACAAGAGGTCCGCAGAACAATTAATATTAAAAAAAGTTTAAACAATATAACTATAATTTATGTATTAAGTTACTGTCAAAAGACCAAACTTTAGCATACAAAAGCTTTCATACTGATATCATCCTTGGTTATTTTTAAATAAATTGTTAAAGTCGTAAGAGCCTTAATATTATTATACCGAAGTAGGGGGCACTTACCTTAGAGTTATTTTATACGAGAATAGGCAAACCTTCCCTCAAATAGCGCGACAAAGTGGTTTCCATTCCGCCCGCGACGGACACGTGGTCACGCCGTCACCAAACTTTTTTCATTACAAACTTGAATCAGAATCGCCCCCTGGCTATTATGCGCGCGCATTTTGATTGCACTCATTACAATACAGATCGTGTGGAAATAATGGAGTGTTGTTTTGTTGCGGCTCTTTTTACCGGAGTGAGCCAGAAGGAGGGCGATGTTTCAAAATCAAAAATCAAAATCAAAAATATTTATTCAGTTTAGACCACAAGTGGCACTTATGAACGTCAATAGAAAATAATAAAAAAAGAAAAGGATTTAAGAAAAGTTTTTATATTGAGGTGTGGTAGGGACCTTAAGATCTTGGTATAGGTTCTTATTCGTAGGAGGTAGATGTAGGAGAATAATATTCCTCAGACAAAAAATGTATAGACAGCGTTTTAGTTCCGAAAATATTTCTTTAAAAGGGAATGTTTTTGAATTACCTAGAGAAATAATAATCAAGGACCTATTACCACGAATAGTGTATGTTACTACAAGAACCTATCAATATCACCTAATTTAGAGCCTCAAGTAAGTATATTTTATTTAAACACGTTATTCTGTGTCTATCAACATTAATTAGCTAGTTAGTAAGGATACAAAATGTATTTAAAATTATTAGGTACTATGGAAGTTACTCGTAGGTAGAGCGTACCTAGAATAAAATTATTTTGCTCTACATTAATTAGTATTTAAGGAAAATATTTAATTGCTTTATAGGGCCTGGCTTTTTAAGGCGAGGATAAATATGCACTTACAGGGCAGATATGTACCATCCTAAACTGCATCACACCAGGTGCAATTGCGGTCAAATACCTGGCTTGTCTTGCATAAAAAAAAACATTATACCATTTTTTCCAAAGCAGGTAACCACAATATCTCTGTTTACGAGATACATTTACGACTATCAGTTTGGTTGCAGCGCCCCTGCACCCCCTTTACGAGTGTTTAATAAAGCCTTAATAAACCTTTGTTTTAGGGCACTCGAGATAATACGCTTTTTATGAACGACATAGAAACCGCATCTGTCCGGTTAATTTAGGAGCAAACAGGGACGACAGACACTCAGTGGGATTTTCGCCTGTACAAAGTTTATGAGTCATCATTTCTAGACGTTTTTGTGAAGTTAACGATCTTTTCCTGGGACATTTTTCATCAATAGCTATCCGTTTTGGCAGATTTTGTTATTAAAATAAAGATTACTTCTGAAGGTTCATTGGAATTGGTAGGAGTTCACTGTAAGTAAGTAGAGTTCCTTGTATCCTTAATATAAGTCAATTTAGATAGGTGCAAGCTGGAGCTAGGGATGTTTCAATTCATTTTTTCCAAAAGTGAAATTTTGAATATTATAGTCCAAACAAATTCGTTTCTTATAGTGGAGCTATTTTTTTCTTTTCTCCGTGAGTGTTCAGAGTGTATTGGACATAACATAGACTGCATAAAAATTGTAATATGAAAAAGACCCATAAGTGGCCCTTATTAATATTAGTAGGTAACTAGGTATTTCACAATGATTAGTAAATGCGTGTTACACACAAACTTTTTAAATACTACCAAAACCCTGTAATTGTTCGGGCTAAATCCAATGGCAACTAACCTAGCCAGATGGAGTTATAAAATGTTTAGCCGGCCAGCCTGTCGTCGACAGGCCCTCACGGTCCGCCGTGCCCAGCACCACAATTAGGGTTGCCAGGTCCAAAAACACAAAAGCCGGACGGTATTTGGCCGGAAATAATACCTAGCCTAAAAGCCGGACACATATTTATTCATAGCTAATCGAAACTTATTCTAGCCGTCATATAATAATGTTCTAAAAGACGTCGTGGCATTATAATATTTTATTTTTTATAAGATTTCTATTTTAGCCGTGGCTTTAAGTACTTGTGCGCTCAATTTTCTACTGGTGCAGCAGCCACATAAAAAGCCTAACAAAACTGTTTTATTTAGTCGGACACTCAATCAAAAGGCCTATGTACCTATGTCCGGCTTTAGCCGGACGCTTGGCAACCCTAACCACAATGTTAATTAAATTCCGACCGAAAGATTGGACAAAGTTCCGATTCACGCTTGCGTTGCTGGGTTTCATTTGGATTAGTTTGATAAGTACTTACGTACCTACCTTTTTGGTAATGTTTAGATTTCTATCGGACGGTTAACTTAATTGAGTATTGAATGTATGGCTACGGTAGTAATCTCTATTTAATGTAAATGCGAAACTACCTATCTCTTTCTGTATGTAGGAATACGTTTGCATGCTTAGAGTAGGCGCACACCGTTGATTTTTCGTCGGCCGATAGTTTAGTCGGGCAGTTGATCAGTATGGGCATGTATGGGAGTGCGTACACTACGCCGATTCGATTTGGCCGATTCTTCATACAATTTAAAATCGGGCACAACTATCGGTCAACTAAAAATCAACGGTGTGCGCCTACTCTTAAACCACTGAATCGATCTTGATAATTGGTGTAGATTTTGAAACAGGGATAAAGTTTTTCTGTGACAGACTACATTTCACGCGGGCAAAGCCGCAGGCAAAAAGTAGTGGAAGAATAAGCTCAAGATAAAATAAGGCCTCTGGAAAATTTCTACGTCTTCTATGTCTGCCTATTAAGATTGTTTTTGTAAATAAACAAGCCGAAAAACACTAAATTAATTTACTCTGATAATTGTGAACTAATATTCTTAATAGCACAAGGGTGACTTGGGTTATCTTCAATCCATTTATTTACCCAAACAATATTACTTAATCTGGGAACAGTGGAATTTTCCGAAGCCAACGTTAAAATAAAAATGAGAATTTAGAACAACGGGCGGACTTGTTGGATCCAATATTCGAATTGAAATAATTGAAATGAAAATAACGGAACGTTTTCAGAGCGGTAAGAAGAATTTTATACCGTAGCATTTTATTTAAGGAGTGCTAGCTTTTGCTCGCGGCTTCGAATGCCTGAAATTCGATCTGTCACTAAAATACTTAGGTATTGCGCGCGTGATCCCCTTTCTAAACTGGGATAAAAAGTAAAATATATTCTGTATGTGCTTAATTACATCTTCATCGGTTTTTTAAGCGTAAATACATAGATACTAGAGAGACATAGAGAGACATAAGCAATAGTAGGTAAAATTTGTGCCTGCGGCTTAACCCTTGTAGAATTCGGCCCCTGTCACTAAAGACCGTAACGCGCGTGATTTTCAAAACCAAAATAAAAAACAATGGGTCTCAAACTATCTATGTACCTACATTCTAATCGGTTTAGTAGCATGAAAAGGTAAGCGACAGAGACGAGTCTTCTTCCTTTATTAATACGAATTTTTGCTATTACTACTCTAAGAGTACATTTTCCCTTTTTGAGTCTTCATTCAGGGGATTATTTTAAAATGTTCTACTCCTGCAGTGTATTTATTACGGTTATCTCATCGCATTACTTAAGACGGCCCTTGCCTTGTCGCCGCGAGCTGATCTTTTGGTTGCGATGTCTCTCCCGTTTTTCGTCGAGTAAAATTGTAATAAAGGTAATTAAATCGTTTCAGAGATTGCTGCCGGCTTTTTTCATGACATGACGTAATTTTTATTCTTGGAAGATTTAAAAACTGGATGTTTGTAATTTAAATGCTTTGGATCTTTGCGTCATACTAGAATAAGTACTCTGAATAATATTGTGTCAATTAAATTAAAGACTACACCAGAGAGACAAAACCTAACACTGCATAGCAGTAAAGACATGTTTTGTAGATTTATTTTATAGTACTTTTTTGCGTAATGCCTCACAGAAGTCCTAACACGGTGCCTATTAAAAATATTTAAACTCAAGTAAGGTGTAAAAAAGTTTCTCATAACTTGGTTTCTGCGTTCAGTAGGTACATAACACGAAAAACTTTCGTCTTCGAATCATTTGCGTATTTCACAAAATTCGATACCCAGCCTTCGAATTCAACGGTAACGTGACGATCTTGATTGTCAAAATAAGTTTTGCGCTACCATTTCATACTAAGTTCACTTTACGTCACGTTCACAGGGGTACTTACTGTTTAGTTTTTATTCTAAATATTTTGATGACGATTCGAATGAGCAAACGATTTGAAGTCGAAAGTTTTCCGTGCTAGAGGTACAGACTGAATACGAGCCTCTTAACAGGCACTTCGCTCTTCAGCTTGAAATGTACTTGTTTACGTCATTCCCAGTCCGCAGTTCTTAAAATTATACACTCTCTTGACTCGTAACTGCATAGCACTCGATTCAAATTAGGCCCGGTGCAATAAAGGATAATGAGATTTTTTTACGAAGCGGCGAAGTGTTGTTTTCAGGGGCCAATTGACGAATAAATTAACTGGCAGTGTCTTCGTTCAAAGCGAATTTTGAAAACAAAGATAAATTGAGTCGATATGTTGAAAACTAACAGATTAAACTTGCAACAGAGGTTGTTATTTTAAATACATGATAATAGAGCTACTTCACAATATTGGTAGAGTCACGACTTCAATGATTGTATTCGCATTTTATTGAGATTCTTTTCATTTACTTCTATTTCGAAATACTTACTATACCTCGCTGGTATGTTCATAATTTATGTACTAATTAAGGTTTTCTTTTTCAAAACTAAATGTCGGTTGTGTATTCTAGAAATTATAGCATTGTGTTGTGGCAAATGGTTCTTCTACGGAACCCCAATATCCTCGAGTTTGTCGCCCTTAGCAATTTTTTTATTGAAGGAAAGAGATCGTGCCCTCCCCACCCTGATTAGTTCATTTATTTGAGCGGATTTATTATGATTCTTTGTTTGCCCAGTTTATAAGTTTGTCGAGTTTTTGACGATTCTAATAAAATTTGTATTCAGTTTTGTTTGCTCTAAGTTTGGTTGCGTTGCGAAACGATGAACCGCAGAAAATTAGTGATGGATTCTGTAAAAGTATGAATAATGGTAATAAGTAGGCATCTATATAATTTATATTGTCGGTACTTTGGTGTAGTAGTTCTAAAACGGACTACTATGCATATGCCGAGAGGTCTCGGGTTCGATTCCCAGCCGGGCAGAAATTGAAATGATAAATTTTAATTTCTGTGGCGGGTTTGGGTGTTACTGTGTATAATATGTATGTATTTAAAAAGTATATATGTAGTATATCTGTTAAGCTAGCACCCATATCACAAGCATATTAATTTCTTACTTTGGGGCTAGATAGCGCTGTGTGAAATTGACCAAAGAAAAGAAAGAAATTACATGATCATCCGTTTTGTCTAAGTATGTAAGTAGGTAATATTAGCTGTTTCTTTGAAATATACTAATCTAATGTGTTACATTATGGACTTTAGTACCTAACTTAGGCAATTAGAAAGCCAGTACCTAGCAGACAGGTTTTATTTATGACTAGTTTACCAGGATAAGTTCGTACCTAATGTATAATGGAATCACATCTTTATTCTTTATAATATTAGTGTAGATAATAATCAGTGGTTTTATAAGTATGTAACCAAGTGCCTTCTATCTCTATAATAATCCTTGGACATTTTACACTGCGCCTCTAGTCCCAAATTAAGCAAAGCATGTACCTACTATGGGTACTAGACAACGGATATAAACATATTTTGTAAATACATATGTACATATTATACATAGTAACACCCAGACCCATCACAGAAATTAAAATTCATCATTTCAATTTCTGGCCGGCCGAGAATCGAACGGACCTCTCTGCATAGTAGTCTGTTTTGAACCACTACAAAACGGCCGACTGTAAAAACATATTACAGTTAAAATATCATCATGGCCACCAATTCTGAATGCAAACCAACCGTTTACCTTCCTTTCTTGCCACAAAGCCATTTTAAAGGCAAAAATAACTAGAATCTTAAGACAAACCACAGTTCGTTTGCGAAACACAAACGGAGTCATTTCCGACCGCAACTTGTTCCGTACGGACTTATTTCGAAGGATTGTATTGTATTGTATAGTTGGATACAGAAATATTAAACCAAAATGTATTTTTCAATAATTATTCACGTAGATTTGAGTAACAGCTCCGATATTTAGCTATAGGATTCTCCATAAGTGTCTGATATTATATCATGTACAAGTATCATTGTATAAACTACAACTGAAATAGTCGTATTACTTTTCAATAATCCTCTTAAACAGTACCAGCAACGATTATCGCTGAGAATCAGTCGTACTAACTACACTGCAACTAAGATGGGAATTGATACAGTCTCTACTTTGTATGTCCCACTTGAGAATAAAACTCAAGATTTTTCAGTCAAGAGTTCAACATTGTCGGAACTTAATTGTATTAAGTATGTTTAACATGAACCAGAAAGAAGAATGGAACCTATGCCGTTGCTTTGTAACCATTCTAAAAACAATATTGCTTAAAATCTTTATTTTGCACTGTTTCGTAGCACGACTACGAGAATCTCGGCCACAAAATCGTAGCTGCTACGAAATAATCGTAGCTGCTACGAAATTATCGTAGCTTAGTAGAACTACGGAATTTTCGTTCTTATTACTTAACAATACATTGTTACGTCTTTGACATATAATTATGGGTCTGACTGTATTTGATCTTAAAAAGATTCTATAGCAAAATGGTTCTTATGTCAACCGCATAGTGTTGTCAAAATTATAAGTAGGAATTCATTTAGAGAAGAAATTTGGTGTTTTTGATGCGACCAGTCGCAGGCTTAGCGGAGTTGATTCCTTGGGGAATTCGGGGTCCTGACAATAACTTTGTAAGTTTGTTAACCACTATTGGGATTGTGGTCCATCTTTGCCATGTTTGGCACTGGTGCGTATTTTTCTCTTTATTTTTAGGGTTCCGTACCTCAAAAGGAAAAAACGGAACCCTTATAGGATCACTTTGTTGTCCGTCCGTCCTTCTGTCAAGACCCTTTATCTCAAGAACGCGTGAATGTATCAAGCTGAAATTCACATGAAATACTCAGGTCTATTGTCCCTTTAAGCTGTGAAAATATCAAACTTCTAAGCCAAGCCAATCAAAAGATACAGCCGATTATGTCGATATTTTCAACAAATTTTCGAAACTCGCAAAGGAATCAAAACCTACAGGATACTTCCCGTAAACTCAGAATCTTGAAATTTGGCATAAAGCATTGTCATATAATGCAAATATAGGAAAAATTGCGAAAATTACATTTTTTTAGTTATATAATATAATAAAAATATTTTAATAAAATGAAACTTACTACCTTATTTCTCACGAACGAATAAAGGTATCAAATTGAAATTTTTACCAAATACCTAGATCTATTGTCCCTTTAAGAAGTAAAAAAATCAAACTTCTAAGTTAACGCGATCAAAAGATACAGCAGTTTATACCGACACCTTAGACGAATTTCCGTCACACGCTAGGGAATCAAAACCTACAAGGTACTTCCTGTGAACTCAGAATCTTGAAATTCGGCACGAAGCAACGTTATATAGTACAGATAAAGGAAAAATTGCGAAAATGATAAATTTGAAGTTATATAAAATTTAAAATATTATTTTTGCTTACATGACATAAAATATTTTTTTAATAATTATAAACTTACTACCTACCCTTTTTCACATGAACGCGTAGAGATATTAAAGTTGAAATTCATATCAAACACTTCTTAAATCTAATTGCCTCTAAACTGTGAGAAATTCTAAATCAACGCAAAAATTCAAAACGCTGAGGTAGGTACCTACCTATAATGCAAATATAGGAAAAATAAATAAATAAAAAATAATCATACCGCATATTTTTTTTTTATAAAACTCCGGACTTTGACGTAATTTTGGTTTAAGTGAAATGAATGGTGTCCATTGGCATAGCTACAGGTTTTACCTTAGAATACTTGTTTTATATTTGTAGGTAGTTACCCTGCCTAAAAAAAAACCCTAGCTACGCCAAAGCTAGCGTTATTTGATAAGGATCAGATATAAACACAAAATAATCTTGCGTGCATACCAATGTTATTTATACCATTTTGCAAGGGGAAAGGGATTTGTGGTTAGCCCTGACTACTTAAGGACAGGAAAAAATCAAATGATACCGCGAGCTAACTACGAACAGCGCCATCTATTGACAACCGTGCGAACTACGTAGTGTCGTTGCTCGGTGATAGGTGTTGCTGATTGCAGCTCATTGTTACAATACTTTTTATTAAAATCGGATTTTATTCCGGAGGTTTTACAATTTCTTACTACTTTTTATTCAATAAGTACACATACAGGTTACAGTCATATTTCTTAATTATGTATAGTAAATATCTTATACATAGAATAGAATACATTTTTCTTTAATTTTGGCTAAAAATCGGCACGCCGCGCTCCTAAAAATGAATTCTCTTGCTCTATCATAATATTTTGTTTAGTTACATAACACCTGACCTAGTAAAATAAATCAGACCACGAATAACTTATTGAGTGTTATATCGGACAAACTAAAAAAGATTTTCTTTCGAACTCGTCAAATTGTTTTCAATAATTTCGCTCTTTCAAAACTCCAAGTCCAGACTTTTCAATTTGTAACCACTTTTCTTTTCATATTAACCCTTCATAGTTCATACCCGGTAGTTTATCGGCAGCTATCGAACCAATACATCAACCCTCACCTCGCCGACCTATCGAGTTATTTCCCCGAAGCGCCATTGTATCGGTTCAGCTTCTGCCTGCCCTGACAATCATACTGCATCAATTAGTGTAGATACAGTATCGATGTTCTTTGAAGAATTAATATCGATAATTATAATTATGGTACGTCAACACAAACCCAAGTGAGTTATATCAATGAAAACAAATGAAAGTGAATTTCAATGTTTCTCGTCTCCAAATAGTTCTTTCTCGCTAAATATTTCTTGAAAATTATCAACTTTTTTGAATTAACTAAAAACTAACTGCAATACCTGGAAGCGTATAACACTGTCGAGGTATTAAAATACCTCCCATGAGTTGAATTGTAACAGACGATTGATATGACACAGATGTTCCAAATAGCATCACATTCAATTTAATCTTGAAATTGCGATTGCTTTGCTGCGTGTGGGTATGTTACGTATAAAATAAATTTACTGCCACTGAGAGATTTACCGCCGTTGTCTCAGCAAGTTTGCTTTATTTTCTAATCTATCCGCTCATTTTACTACCGATATGCGATGCTATATCGATATAAACTATCGACTGACGATTGTATGCGGTCACTATCCATTTCTCGCGCGGCGGTAAGCGGTAATTGCCACTGAGAGATTTACCGCCGTTGTCTCAGCGAGTTTGCTCCTCTTTTATCTAATCTGTCCGCTCATTATTTCCTGATTGAGTGCTTTGCTTTTGTTTTGTTATTATTTGTTATTTATCCGGCTGCTTGGTTTCAGCGTGGTTATTTTATTATAGGTTAAGTCTGTTTCATTCGTATAGGTTTTGGTTCGCGTTTACTAAAGGGAAGCCATGTCACGTTTTTCTTTTTATGTATGTCTTTTTATATAGTATATTTTATAAAACTTATTTGTAAAGTTTCTAGTTATAATTTGTGTCAAGCCCGTTTTTATATAAAAAGATAAGAGTAAGATTAATTAATTTTATCCACATTTTTTCATACGATCTTTTGGCCATTATGATAGTTTTCAGTAGGTATACATTTTGTGGTAGTATTTTGCAACAAAAATGTGCTATCATCAACACACACATAACTGGATTTCTACGAAAATTATCAATTCCTCCAACACACACAATTCTCGGCACGTCGTCAAAACAGAAGCGCAGAACCAAAAGCCTTTTTGTCACCTGTAACAAGTAAACAACCGCGGAGTTTGTAAAGAGAGTAACAATTAAATGGTGCCATTCTGAAATGTGCCAACTTTATAATTGGCGGCAGGTCGGAGTTATTAACAAGCGAATAATGTATGGAAGTGGAACAAAGCGGTGGCGGTCCGATTCACTCTGGTCTGTATAGGAAAGGTGTTAATAATGAAGGGATCGTACACCCTACCTACAAAATTAAACAAAAGTTGTAATAGACTCATCTACTGGGTACATACAAAGAAGCAAGGCTGAAATGCTACAGACATTGAAACAATTTCAGTCATCTCTGCTAGACACGACGTTTCACTTGTCTATTGTAGCCACTGTCAGTTGTCCTCTTGATATTAAAGGTCTATGCTAAATAACGGTTGCCAAGATGTGGTAACAACTGGAGAACTAATTTTGATCAGTTCTGTGACAGAACCGCGGCTAGCAGCTGTTGACACTTTTAAACATAGGAATCACACGATGAGGTACTTTCAACGTATGATTCTTTGTTTAATGTGAAAACGGGGCTATCACGAAAAAAGTCAGGCTTTTAGAAATTTAATTTACCAAAAGAAGTATTAGAGAACTTGTGCTTCTTTTGAGTATTCTAAAGACATACTCGTAAGTCAGCACGAACAATAAAGTAACAAAGTATTCGATGTCTCAGCTTCTGAGAATAATATTAATACAAACTACAAAGTCCCAGAATTCCGAGTACCGAGTTGTATAAAACGTTGACATTTCAATAGCGTTCCGTTCCGACTGTTTCAGGTTTCAGGTCCGGAAATTGGCATCTAGTTTCAATACACATCATTTTCCAGCAATATTGGGTTTTGTAGAGCTTTCGAAGAACTAGGTGCAGTTCAAACTACTTAGTACCAGTTTATGTACCTCCATGAATGTATAAGGGATGTTTCCTGGGTAAAAAAGCAAGAGTTTGAATTAGTCCGTCGGTTAACTTATCAAAATACTCTACACGTATTTTTCACTTTTCAAACTAATGAAAATTGTAAGAGGTAAAGCGCGCCAAAGATCAAATGAAGAGGCCCGTGACGTCAAAGCATGCTTAAAAGTGTAGTACTTTGTGATGTCATGCACGCGGAACTTCAACGTATAATGACTTCCACTTCAACGAATAATAATATTCGTAGTAAAATAGTCTGGTACGAGACAAACAAAAGAAACAATAGATCGTTCGTAGACATCGTAGTTAGTAATTAGTAGGTAGACATTTATGTTTTCAAGTTGGTTTGAAGGAAATTTTGAATAACAAAGAAAATCATACGTATCACATTTACATCTTATGTATGAATCTTGATGTGCTGCCATCCACATTTAGGTAATAATTCCAACAATCAAAAGGTATACAATGGATGAAGGATGGATGGACTGGTTACTGAGCTATGGATGGAGACTACGGGGGTAACCTGCCTGGTTCATAGTCTCGGACTGAAAATATGACAGGCGGTGACTAGCAAGTGACTAAATGGCGTCATGGGTCGTATAGACCGGACTGAGGGGCAACATTGGCGTCTGCCAGCTCAGGAGTGTAGAGAGGTATACTCAGTACAAAGTGTACCCAAAGTGTAATTAACTCTAGAGCCGCCGACAGGCGTGACCGCGCGGCTACACCTCATATTACCAACAGATCCTTTTAAATGCATTCATAATTTAGCTGACGGTGGATTAGAAACAGCCTTATTCACACCGCAACGAACGCTAAATCAGAGATTTAGGAGTTATGTTATCAAGTTTCCTGCGTCATCGCTGGTGCTGTAGCAATAGTCTAAGATAATGTTAATTACAAATTCAAATTCATTCAAATTCATTTATTCACAGAAATACACGTCCATTAGATGTTTGTAAATAATCAATTTCGTTACAGTGTACCTTGCCATGACTGGCATGTGAAAGTTAATTAGGAGAACATGTCAAAATATTAATAATCTTATGAAAAGTCATTTGATAAAATCATAACAATGTCAACAATCCAATTATACTAATCATTACAATTAAATGTCAATAACATAAAATAACACACAACCAATATTAATACATAAAATTTCACAATTATTTAATTCTAAAAAAACTCATTTACAGAGTAGAAACATTTATCGAGCAGCCACTTGTGCAATACATTTCTAAATTCAGGCATAGAAGCTCCCTGTATATAAGCTGGCAGTTTATTGAAAACTCTTATAGCCATACAAAATACATTTCTTTTATATAACGTTAAATTAATTTTGGGCAAATACAATCTGTTCTTGTGGCGAGTAGTCTTTTCTAATACCTGTTCATGCGTCTTAAAATTATCAGGATGTTTTTTTACAAATAGGCATAATTCCTTGATATATAAACATGGCAATGGCAATATTTTTAATTTTTTGAAGAGTGGCTTACAACTATCTCTATAGCCTGCCCCACACATCGCACGCATGCATTTTTTTTGTATTTTAAATACTTTTTCGGAATCAACAGAGTTCCCCCAGAGAATAATTCCATAATTTAGTATAGAGGAGACATAACCGTAATATGCCGACATCATTGCTTCATTGTTTGAAACGTATTTTAATCTTTTTAATACAAATACAAATCTGTCTAGTTTATTGCACACATTATCGATATGTGGTTTCCATGTGCAGTGTTTGTCGAGAATTACACCTAGAAATTTAGTTGTTTCGACCTCATTGATAGATTTATTTTGATAATGGATATTTAATTTAATGTCTCTCGATTGAGTTGTCTTAAAATGTATCCTATTTGTTTTGTCAATATTTATTTTCATATTATTACTATCTATGTTTTTATTGTGTTGTTTATTTCAGTTTCAAGATCATAAGTTTTATCTGCTTTAATTAATATTGTCGTGTCGTCAGCATAAAGTAAACATTTGTGTCGTATTGTGTCGGGAAGATCATTAATGTACAATAAAAATAATATTGGACCCAAAATGCTTCCTTGGGGGACTCCAGTATCATTTATCACACAGTCAGAGAAAAAATCCTTTTTATAAAAATTCTGTAATCTATTTATTTTAGTACATTGCATTCGGTCACTGAGATAACTTGTGAACCAGTCATTTGCAATACCACGAATTCCATAACTGTGCAATTTATTTAATAGTTTTGTGTGGTTTACAAAGTCAAACGCTTTACTCAAGTCTAGGAAAATTGCCACTAAGGGAACCCCGTCGTTGATACAAAAAAAATACAAATCAAGAGTCAGTTTAATCTAGCCCTAAGTCGTATGTCAACTTCTTCCCTGAAATGCCGGTTGCAGTGCTGCCTCTTGCGTTCAGTCCAAAACTGCTGGAATTCGGGCTAATTCAGTCTTAAACTAATACTCTGTAAAGTTATTTTTAACACTTATCTTTCATTCCTCGTCTTTGTTGTGAATGTTACAGTTCGGAGTAAACTCTGCCGTCTCTGTACGAGACACGGACGCGACCCTCGTCTTGCGAATGCACTCCTAATCCTCTTAATAGATTCCGCGCGCGCGCCGATAAACGCCGCCTTATAAAGCCATACGAAGCCCCAGCCGACATGTCAAATTATTATCTGAAATTCCCTCATAAGCACTCGCAAACAAACGTTGGATGCTCGGATCTTAAACGTCTTAGCAACGTATCACTGTCATGAACTATCAATCTGGAATACAATATTTTGCCACGAGTCAGCTCTCTCTCAATTTGTAAGATGACACTTTGACTTACGCCCGTTTTCACCATCAACCCCTAATTTTAAAGTGACCCCTATGGTGACACATAACAGGCATTTTGTTTCATAGGGGTCACTTTAAAATTAGGGATTGATGGCGAAAACGGGCATTACTTACCTAGGGAGGACCTAGTACTCCGTCAATTGTAACCTTAGATTTTTAGGCCAGTCAATTTCGAAACATCAGAAACGCACAAGTTACTGCGATTTTAATATATTGTTAGGTCACTTCTGAGTAGGTTATTTCTAATTTTAACTTTAAACCTGAGTTTGCAACTCATAACCCTTTGTTACTCGAGGAATTGCGAATAGTATGTGACTTTATTCAGTTTTTGAGAAAATACAACTTTAAGGATCGTTTTTCAGGTATCTCTTATACTCGTACTGATATAAAGCTATCTATTTGCCGCGGATTGATTACTTAAGTACTTAAATTACGTTGTTCCATTGCCAGACTTCAGCGCGTGATCAGAGCTGCGGTATAGGCCAGATTTCATACAATTTATCTAACACAACCAGTTCTAAAAGTTGTTGTGCCAAGAGAATTGTTGGCACGGATTATCTTCCAAAGTGCTTACGGCATGAACCGAACTACAAAAACTGATTCGGCATTTTGACTGTCCAATTTTTGTCAGTATAAATCACTAGAAAATATCAATGTTTTAGTTTTTTGCAGTAGGCCAAAATTTTTCGAGTGATAGAGCATGGATACAATAATCCTTAGAACTGGGCTAATTCAAATGCATTTGTCGAGAGTAGAAATCGTCTGTCAAATAATTTTCTAGTAATCAATTTTGAACTGATTGTCAAGGTAATACAGTTGAAAATTGAATATCAAAGCCAGACTACGCCTAATGTCAGATCAGCCGATGGTAGATGCCAAATTTCCAATATCGCGTACGAAGACGGAGAACTTTGTCAATATAGTGGTACATAAGGGTCATAATTAGTGGATGCCGACGATTTTCGCGCTGTCATCTCAACGACTGCCCACCCTTGTCGTTAGAGCAGTCGACTGGATAGAAAGCATGGAATTAACATGGTGATTGATAAACTAGGTGCAAATAAGCATAGGTATTTTATAACCACAGAATGCTTTTTGCTTAAATTTGAAAATAAAGGATACCTATTGTTCTGCGTCCATACATCGTTCGCCCCAAGACCCCCAAGCAATGAAATAATGATTTTTATATGTGAAATTACTTAACGATTGTCACCTTATACTCCACTAGCTTTTCGCTCGCGCTACGTGCTACCTACATATTTTACGGAACCCTATTATTTTCCAAAATAAAATTTAGCCTGTTACTCGTGGATAATGTAGCTTTCGAATGGTGAAAGAATTTAATAAAAACGGTCCAATAGTTTTTGAGTCTATTCATTACAACCAAACAAACAAAGTTTTCCTCTTTATAATATTAGTGTAGATACTTAAAGCACGGATAAGCGGGAGATTCGTTACAATAGGAAAAATGCTTCAGATTTTGAGGTTATTAGCATAACAGAAGTACGGGTCCATATTGGCTCACCTAAAGTTATTTACCCGAAATTGTTCTTCCTAACGATTTTAAATCCGAATGATCACTCTTCCTAAAATTTTTCATCCTAAAGTTTTCATTCATACTATTTGTAGTGCTACCGGCGATGTTCATAACACTCATGTTTCCGAAAATTGTAATTAATAATATCATTTATGTAAATATATTTAAACTCCTACTGTTTTTTATCATAACACTTTTATCCCTAAACATCCCAACTAATATTATAAATGCGAAAGTAACTCTGTCTGTCTGTCTGTCTGTTACGCTTTCCCGCTTAAACCTCGCAACCGATTTTGATGAAATTTGGCATAGAGATAGTTTGAGTCCCGGGAAAGAACATAGGATAGTTTTTATCCCGGTTTTTGAAACAGGGACGCGCGCGATAAAGTTTTTCTGTGACAGACAAAATTCCACGCGGGCGAAGCCGCGGGCGGAAAGCTAGTTACCATAATATTTTCACTCATACCATAGAATAATAATAAATACTACGTACAGAAGTACGTTCTTCGCGAATGAAACGTAAGGCCACAGTTCGGTGCGTTGTGGTCACAGTTCTAACCTAACCTAAACCAATAATTATGAATAGGACCGATTCGTTTCTGGAACTTGACTGAATGACTGGAGCGGGACTCTGGCTTCGCTCGCTCGGCTCGTGCGTTGTGGTCACAGTTCTAACCTAACCTAAACCAATAATTATGAATAGGACCGATTCGTTTCTGGAACTTGACTGAATGACTGGAGCGGGACTCTGGCTTCGCTCGCTCGGCTGGTGCGTTGTGGTCACAGTTCTAACCTAACCTAAACCAATAATTATGAATAGGACCGATTCGTTTCTGGAACTTGACTGAATGACTGGAGCGGGACTCTGGCTTCGCTCGCTCGGCTGGTGCGTTGTGGTCACAGTTCTAACCTAACCTAAACCAATAATGAATAGGACCGATTCGTTTCTGGAACTTGACTGAATGACTGGAGCGGGACTCAAGTATACGTGCTAATGCCAACAAACTTAAACTTTAATATTATCGTCAAAGAAAGAAATCTAAACAAAAAAGATATGACTTTGAATAATAGTGTAAAATATGGTTATGTTTAGAAAATCTAGGAGAACAAATAAAAGTATAATAGATGTTTATTGCTAATGACATTATCAAGTTGAATGATTCGGAATTATGAACATTAGAGACAGAGTAGTTAGGAATTGTGATTGTTAGGATGAAAAATTTTAGGAACAACATTTTCGGACTTCCAATTTTCGGAGTTGAAAATTTAGGTGAACTTTGGCGCACCCCAGAAGTACATTTCCATTTTCTATCTTCTATAGGTACTTATAATAAATCTGTAGAGAGGTCAACTCTGTACATGAAATATATTTTCAAAATAACTATCAGGGGGTGATACTGATGCCAAAAATGCAATCAGTAAAATTTTTGTCTGTCTGTCTGTCTGTATGTTCCTTATAGAAACAAAAACTACTCGACGGATTTTAACGAAACTTGGTACAATTATTCTTCATACTCCTGGGCAGGTTATAGTATACTTAGGAATTCCCACGGGAACAGGAATTAGCGGGAAAATCCTTTTGTATGAAAAATCTAAACCGCTTAAGTTAGACGCTTTAAATTTCGCACGTAGGTACTTTAGTAAACTAATTCCCACGGGAACTGGAATTCGTGGGAAAATCCCTTTGTATGAAAAATCTAAACCGCTTTAGTTAGACGCTTGAAATTTGACATGTAGGTATCTTAATAAACTTAAAGCTTAGTTACAACAGGATATTGCAAAATTCCCACGTGAACGGGAAAAAACATTTGAACGAAAAAATCTAAACCGCGTAAGATAGATGAAGGGGGTAAAACGGGATCCACGCGTACGAAGTCGCGGGCGGCCGCTAGTTGCTAATAAAACTATTTATTGTCAAGAATTATATGTATAATAATGCGAATTCCCGTTCCCGTGGGAATTAGTTTACTAAAGTACCTACGTGCGAAATTTAAAGCGTCTAACTTAAGCGGTTTAGATTTTTCATACAAAAGGATTTTCCCGCTAATTCCTGTTCCCGTGAGAATTCCTAAGTATACTATAACCTGCCCAGGAGTATGAAGAATAATTGTACCAAGTTTCGTTAAAATCCGTCGAGTAGTTTTTGTTTCTATAAGGAACATACAGACGGACAGACAGACAGACAAAAATTTTACTGATTGCATTTTTGGCATCAGTATCACCCCCTGATAGTTATTTTGAAAATTATATTTCATGTACAGAATTGACCTCTCTACAGATTTATTATAAGTAGGTATAGATATGTAGGAGAGACGTCTTAATTACACTTTAAATCGTAGATCGATAAAGAACCCCTTTGTCAAACCGTATGAATAGCAGCAAATAGAACTTTGCGTATTGGAAAAATAGGAATGCCTACGGAAAAGCCAAACATTTTTTAAAAAGAAGTTAATATATTTTACTTACATTTAAATCCAAAAATATCTTTATTCCGACCCAAGGGTAAGTAGGCAGTTATGTAGGTATAAATGAAAATACGTATGTAGGTACTTATTATTTATTAATGGTCATGTTCTACATTTTCTATTAAATATGGGCCCAATACATCAATGATGTCGCCATCACAACAAAGTACCATAAATGGTTTAACGAGATTCCGATATTTGTATAGGGAATAAGTTTTTTTTTTGGTATGCATAATTGCTACTTTTTTGCACATAAATGTATGTATGTACCATCCATGATGACAATAGCCTTTCTTTGTGGTAAATCGTTTCCTGGCTTCCCGAAAAGAGACTGGAACATAAAGGTTTCTTTGGGCTACTTCCTCTCTACTAATATGTTGTAACCCTAAATGTGCTGGTACGAAATGTTCCTCCATCATACTGCGTGCTTTCATTACATATTTTGTAAGAGTACTCCTTGAAATGCCAAGTAATGTAGCTATTCTTTCATCTGAATCACCGGTCCTCAGCTTCATTAAATAAGCACCAACTGTAGTAATTCGTGCTCTCTGATAGTATCTATGGCAAAGAAGATCTGAAGGACGAATCTGAAAATAAAATAAAACATCAGATTCACAGTTCAACAATAAGAAGAGCAATATTTATATAGGATTAACGACTTTTGTGTGTAACGGAATAGTAAGATGAGTGATGAAAGATAATTTATGATTTGAACGCTGAATGATGAGGAATGATTGGTCTATGGAGGAAACGAAAGGGATGAATGAGGAACGAGGATTGAGAGTGAGAATAGTGGTAGTTTAAAAGAGTAGTCTGTTGTTATGCAGGAAGTATAAATAAAACTTTACTGAGTTTATTTGGCTCAGGGAATTTTTAACTGGCTTTATAATAGTAAAAATTATGTTCAATATTATGTAAGTAATAATATTGCAATATTTTAATAATATAAGTCTATTTGTATTATACAGGGTGGAAACGATAAGTGATCTATAACACTTTTAATATTGTTTGGCTGGCATACATTTAGTATGGAGGCTGAAAACATTGAATTTTCGGATAGATCCAGTTAATTCTGTAACTATTTACTGATACCGTTAGAAAGAGCTCGTGAAGCACTTTCAGGATGAGTAACCAGTTTTTCGATATCTTGTGTAGTTTAGAAATAATCGAGTGAGATCACTTATCGTTTCCACCCTGTATAACCTGTATGGATGAGAGTAGTGGCAGATTGAAAGCAATGGAAGGAGTTGAAGGATGGGAAGGCTAATTCGGAAAAAACCTTTTTTATTATTATAATAAACCGGCATAATTATTTTTATGTATTATAAAACTGGCAGGGCTCTTACCTCTCTGGGTTGAATCCAATTTCGAACAATGTTTAATATATCTTGATTATTCTCTGTATCCAAACAATGACTTCAAGTTCGCAATAATGAACAACCACATCCAACACAAACTTGTTGGTGACCTACCGGGGCACCGGTTGGCATATCTGGAGAGTCTTGTGAAGTAGGTGTGGTATCTCTTTGCAATAATGAGTGACAAGCCCCACATTGTAGTCATTTGCAGTAACCTGTTTAAAAATAATAATAATTAGAAATAAGTTTAAAAAAATTATCAGTTTTTTAATGTCCCGCACTTAAATTATTTTATTTTAGTATTAATTTACAGAAACCAATAACTTTACAAGAATTAGACTGATTGTATAGCCAATAACATTTTATTAAATAAGGACTTTAGCGTGCATTACCTCTAATGGAGTTAGTCGTTCCACAATTATGTTCCTGATGTTAATATGATGTTGAGTGTTAGTTCTCAGGGACATGAGCTGATGTGAACGTGTTCTAGGCTCTAGTGTTCTACTGCAAAGCACACATTTTCTGCTAAGATTTGAAGTAGATGCATTTGTGTTGTATCTTGGGCTTGGGTCCAACATAGGGTTGCCAACATTTCATCAGCGAAATATAGTATTTTCCAAAATAAGGTGTAAAAAAATATAGTACATTTAAAAAAAATATAGTATTTTATGGGAAAAACAAAAAAATAGACAAATATACATTTTTTAATTATTTATTTTTATAAAAACTATATTTTTTTGCAGTTCTTGCGCTGTGTAACAGTTTTTTGTATTAAATAAAAGTGTCATATGCTTTGTCACATTCAATTTTTAAATTAATATAAATCAAAAGCTCATTTTTTATTAATGATACACTACTTGTGTTTCTTTCTTTTCGCCACTTCGAATTCATAACCGAATATATCCTTTCTGTAAATGCCGAAGTGGCGGGAATAGAGAGCAGGAATGAAATTACTTCAAATAAATTTGGTAAGTCATTTTCAGTATTTTTTAAAATATGCTGCCATTTTTGGCCTGTAGTTTTGTCAGTAAAGTCACTACAGTCTTTTAATTTAGCAAAGATTTCATTCAATATCGTTATTTCAGAGTATAGGTCGTCCATTTTGATACTCAATTTTTCTTGTAAATTTAGAACTTCTAATATTGTCTCACAGTCATTAAATGAAACCTCCTTTTTTTAATTTAATTTTTGGATTTTAAATAACCAATTGTTTTCACTGAAATCAAACCATTTATTAAGATAGACATTTATCAAGAAATAGCAAAAAAATCTTTTGAATTCCATAACTTTCTATGGGGGGGATTTTGCTTCTAATGATTGCAACATTTTTTTTGTTTTGTAACCAAAAAAAAATATCTTTTTTACGTTATTCTAACGCCGATTTTAAAATTGACATATTTAATATGTTGTGATAAGGATAGAGACGTCATGCAATTTTTAGTTTTACAAAAGTAATGCGATAGAGAATAATACAAAGCAATAAAAACCACCTGTTATAGGGGCATTTTTTGGAGAAATTGATCAAATAACCAAAAAAACACGATAAATTCGTGTTTTTTTGCAGCAAGCAGTTTTTTTTTTAAAGTATAATTTTTTATTATTTGTTGGCATTTTCTGGGTATTTTATGTATTTTATTAGTATCGCCTGTTATTTAGCATTATTATTGTTTTTATTTTATCAGAATATACCTCTTAGTTTAAAAGTTATTACGTTTTCTTTACGAGAAGTAATTGGAAGAAAAAAAATTCTATAAAAAATTAAAAAAAAACTCAAAAATTTTTTGACCTCTTTTTTCTCGAAAAAAATAGGTCTAGTTTCACATATTTTCATATGTGCACTTTATCGTGACTCACACTGTATATTTTGGGGATCTTCAGTAATCCAGTCATACTCTCTTTTCCACTCCGGTTTATTTTATTTGGAGTCTTTTTGGTATTTTTCGTTTTTAAATCGGCGTTAGCGGCGCAATAGAATTTGACGCACTTTCGTTATCACTAACTTTCCATACCTAATTTATATAAGATTTCAACTTTTCAAAAGAAATAACAACATCTAGTTGAAAACGATTCTGCCGATAAATAAAGCAGACCATCGTTTGACGACGTTAAAATTTACGTTGTCACATTGACATTGACCAGTTCGTTACGTGCGATGGGGCGGAAAGGTTCTGGAATGGAGGCAAGGAAGGCTTATGTTCAGCAGTGGACGTCCTATGGCTGAAATGATGAAGTTCGTTACGCAAGCGTTCGGATACACGCTATCGCCTATCGGGTATGTTCACGGACCTCATCAAAGAAAATGGTACGTGCGCAATAGGTTATATGACTTAACCATCTTAACAGTTAAAAGTTACTTCAAAGGCGCGTTCTTATTTTTTTTAAATGAAGGATTTGTTTGTTAGATTTGTCGGTGTTGAAAATATAGTATTTTTGAGTACTATATATTTTTTCAACAGTATATAGTACGCAGACCCGAAATATAGTACAATACTATATATTATAGTACGGTTGGCAACCCTAGTCCAACATGTTGTGCATATAAGATCATGAGCTGTAACCTGTAAAAATAAATAGATTCATTGCATGCCATGCCACACATACTCCTGTGCGTTGAATAAATTGAGCCGCAAACCATAAAAAAAATGATAATTCAATATTATGTGCTGTTAGTAGAATTTTGGGTCAGAGGGTAGGGTTAAACAGCTTTAGTGAATAAGCATTGTTGTTATAATAATTAATTATGACGTGTTACAAACTTAGTTACAAAAAATAATAATCTGGTAGTCTTAGTTCCAAAAAACAAAACAAAACAAGCTTTCATTGAGAGCAGGGAGATAGTGTCAAAGTAAATAATTCCTTAGATTTACACCAAAACCAGCTGGATTGTCAACATAATTGTTGTTTCGCTCATGCCTCCATTGCGCTGTACCATCGACTAGTTTCTTACAATCGAATCGGGCCTGGCTGTCCACACTGTCCAGGGTTGAACCACAGATAATAGCGGAACATTCATTTCAAGACAACCCGCCATGAGAATGGCAATTCAGAAGTTTGGCAAGGCTAGTACTTATTCATAAGATTGCAGAGCAAAATGTAGGTACTTACCGATCGAGGTGCTGCCCATTGTTGTGTATAATTAAGTTGCTCATTTTCTAACACCATAGAACCACCAGCCGAGCCTTGGCCGAGCCACACAAAAACAGTAAATCCCAGGCTGAGTATGTCGTTATTGCAATCAATCAGAGTCCGTTTGAATAGCCAAGTTTGTAGTTAATTAATAAAGTTCCGAAAATAAAAGCTAAAACACAAACGAATCACAAAGAAGGATCAAGCAAGACAGCAACACAGCAAGAGTGAGTGAGAGAGAAAAGGTGATGCGAGTGAATGACAATTTGTCTAACAAATAGGGATGTCCATTTAGAATAGACATAATCGATTAAATTGATCGTTTTTGAAAAATTTTATTTTTAAACATTGTGTTGCTATAAATATTTATTTTATTTATTTAATAGGACAACCAACAAGACATACACTGGAAGACAATCAATATTTACAACGTATTTAACTTAATCTAAGTGCTGCCTTAATTATAGGTTGCCACGGCATGCAATAGTGGACTTATACATAAACAGTGTCTACACTTAAAGAAAAGAGTAAATATGTAAATGTAGGTAAATAAATGTGATTAAATATACATAAAATGCAATAATCCACTGAAGCGCTGCGGGCGCGGCGGATCTGCGCCCGTCTAAAGGTCTAATGATTAGACTCTAGTCTAATCGATCATACCATTATTTACTTAAATCGAATTAAAAAAGCGCATCTCTGTCTCTGCTCTGTCAATATGTCGGTGACTTTGATTTCGTTTATATATTTTTAAAATATTTTTTCGAACTGCAACTTGTCCGATAGGTTTGGACACTTGCAAGTAAATAAATAAAATATACATAAAATTATGGTACATACTAAGTCTTTGAAAATCTTAGGGCGATTTTTATCAATGTCCTTTGTCTGCTCGATTGCATTGATGGTAAGGAGCAATGGTATTATCTATAACTAGCTGACCCGGCGAACTTCGTACCGCCTTAGCGTAGAGATTTTCTTAATATTTTTTTCCGTAAGAACCATCCTTGGACTTCCACAAACATTTAAAAAAAAGAATTATCGAAATCGGTTCAGCCGTTCACACGTGATGCCGTGACAACGCGAAACGGGTTTCATTTTTATATATATAGATATCATTGGTAAGGAGGGACTGTTCTAAATACATATTATGATAGTTGAGATGGTTGAGAATATTTCCGGGTCGATCGCTTCCACCTTCGGCCTAGATAGTACCTACCTACCTACTTATACGCCAAACTATCTTATGATTGTTATGCATTGTTAAGTAGGGTTATAATACCTAATTATGATTGTTATGCATTGTAAGTAGGGTTATAAATAATTATAATTTACATAAGCAGCAGGTCGGTTATTTTTATTTAGGCAAATGTAATATTTTAAAAGACAATACGTACGATCAGATATTAAGATCAAAGATAAAGATTTCTGCTGTGAAAAAAAATATAAAACAGCTAACTTCTATATCAAGTTCCAACGTCGCTATACGTACGGAATAAACGACAAAGTTCTTAGTTACTTATCCAATAGGTAGTAGTAACATATATGTAGAAAACAGGAACTTAGATGCCAACGAAAGAAAATAGGCTATCAAATGTTGTTTTGGGGACTTACCTTTATAAAAATATCACATTTAAAAATTCATACCATTTGTTGTTATTTAAAAAACAATGTCAATTTTGACGATTAACTGAAAGTCTATTATCTATGAATATAGTAGCGATATATGGTATCCAGCGGCAATGGCAGTGCAAAATTTTGACAATGACTGTAGTTATCATACTTCGAGTTTGTCCATGGAGACGGCAAAAGTCCTTTAGTTGGCCATAAAGTAAACTTAACGGAAAATGTTACTTAATTGATACCGAGGCGCAACCTGGAAGCATTGCTAAGTGTGCTCCTCGTTACTGGTTCATCGTTCGTCATCGTCATTGTTCGTAAAAACCGGGTCGCGGCAGGCAAATAATAAAATTAGTCTTATGTCTTCTCCCTTATTAACTTCGATGGATAAATAGCTAAACCTCCTTGCGCGTAACTGACGTTTGTTGGAAAACCGATTTTTTCAGGCCATCGGATTTTAATTTCAAAAGTCATTGACCAATCCCAGTTCATATAATAACTATTATGACGTTTTCTATTGGCCAAAAGATTTAACTCTCTAAAAATCCGCGTGCAACCATATCCTGCTTAAATATTGTGCACTTTATTCAGCACAGATTAAACAAGCTAAATGACAAATAGAATAGATTGAAATGACAGATTGCACTTGGGACAGCTATGGGCTGGAACTAGTCTACACGACAAGAGACAAATTCTTTTTTCTTGCGACCGACGACAGTATCAAGCAGCATCTTATTCGCGAACAAAGATTGATAGATATCATAATAATGTATACGTACACTAGCTGTCGATTGTATCACTGTAGATTGCTGCACCTTAGATACCCTGATGTAATTGCTGTCAAATACCAGCCATTTATCGAATAAAAACACTTTTTATCATTGCATTTCCTGTATCGTTAGATTTTGTAGTTGACAGCCAATTTAACCCCTAAATAAAGGAGGTACTGCTCGATTAATGCATTCCCATATAATATTATCCCATACTGAAATAATGATGCCGGTGCTACACCGAGCCAACCTAAAATAATTGATTCTATTCTCTTTTAAAACGGAGCGAAATGTGTTTTAACCCCGTGCCCAAACCCATGGGGCGGTGCATAATGAATCAACATTTTTAAGAATATATTTTAAAGGGAAGTAATTTATTTATCGCGGTCCTAAAAGGGTTAAAGATTGTCACTTGTCACGAAATAAATCGGGGGAAAAGCGAAAACGTGTTAAAGTACTTAATAAATTATAATGAACTTTAACTCGGACGTCATCTAATATTAAAATGATGCTGCAATTCTATTTTCGGGATATTTTTATAAATTAAGGTTAAATTTAATTTTAAGCGACTTGTTACTTACTTGATTGTGCTTCTGTAAGGTACGTTTATGTTCATTTTTGATATACATACAAAAATAGTATTTGCTTGTGCTAATTCCAGTGAAGATGATAAGGTAAGTAGGTACATTTTGGGTATCGAAAAAATCAGTTCCAGTGAAATTGTGAAAGTTATTTGAGACATACTTTTAATGGTTATTTCTAAGTAGGTATTAGACATTCGCAAAAACCGACAAGTTTCACATCACATCAATATCTAACCATTCAGGCTTGACCGTGCCCTAAATAATACAATAGGACAATATAATATCGAGAATAATTACCTACAATATTTGTTACCCATCGAACTAAATAAACATTGATGGATTTAGGATAAAGTTGTTTCTTGGAAGGGAATCTTTATCGGGACTACAACGGGAATTAGGTCAAAGCATACTTAAGAGATATTAAGTAGAGCACAAGACGGAAAATTAAAGCCATTCCAGCTTCTATTCAAACGAGGAAAACATACTTTTACAGAAATGTTATTACTTTGCAAAGATACGGCTCCCAAGTTTTATAGCATTTGATTAAAACTTTTCACTTAAATGTACGTAATAATAATATTTTCATCAAAAGATTTACATTTCTAATGCAACTGCTTCGATGTTCGGACGGCTTTTATGATTTTATGGTATGAGGCTCTATAAGTAGGTACAGTTATGTACCATCGCGGCAGAGTTAATTTTTAATGAGATGTGATTTGCGATGCGATTTAATGATTGCTCTAACCTCTTGATACACAAAAGATTAGACAAGTTAATGTCAACATGAACTGTCTGCCAAAAACAATGATAAAGTAGGTAACATAGCTCCAAAAATATGCCAAGATAGTTATATGCCAAGTTATGCCAAAGTACCTATGTTAGGAAAATAAAGATTTTGCGAAAAGAAGGGTCCATTCATATTGTGCGGGGATCGAATCTGCGAATTTTACCTAAAGAAAGCGAATATCAACGAGACTCCTTGCAAGCGCAGCATAACCGTTAAAAAGTGTAAAATTTTAAGAATAGCTCTACTTTATACCTAATTAACTACCTTCAGACTTTTTACTCCTAAAATAGACTAGTAAAAAACTAGTAACAACTGCTCCATGTAGTGAGTCTAACCGACAAAACAGTTTATTACCGTAGACGGATGGTCTATGCAAATACTAAAGCCAAAAGATTTATTTTGGTACTTTAAACAGTCGCCAACTAGCCAGACAATGCACTGTTGTAGCAAAATAGCATCTACTACATCTAAATAAGATTGCACTTACAGTTAGCTTCGAAAATTTGCAACGTGCGACCGCAAAGTGCTAGCCTTCCGACACCTTTCTGCAAAACTGCTATAATCATTATGTTGTTTCGTGACTGCAAACAGCGTTTATTTCTTTTCTAGCCTTTACACGCTGCATTGGCCATGTTTTCTGTCCACTACAATATGTTTGTAGCGTATCCCGCTGTTTAAAAAAACGCGTCAAAAGTTCAAAACATATTATGACTCTACATTTCTTGTTAAAATAATTTCACATCCATAATTATATTAGTTTGTTAAGTTTTATAAAATTATTAAGTATTTTTGGTCATTCTCTAATTCATCCCATTTATTTTATTGCCTATGCCCGCCCATTATTCAATCTTTTTTTAGACCAAAATTAATTAAACTCAGTGGGAACGAAACGGACAATGTTTGGTAAAATACAATCAAAATACTTTTGCCCGTTTTAATTTACTTATATTGTATCATAACAAAAAAAACTATTTTACATTGTATTGAGTAACCAATGGAAATAGATATGTATGTAAAATGTAGTACATAAATATCACTAGTATAAACGAGTATCTTCAATAACGTCGCAATATTAACAAAGAATAAGTAACACTGAACGAAAAATTCCACAACAATCTGTTTGAAGCTGATAAAGATGGAATGATAATACCTAATCCCCTCTGGAAGTATTATCCTAAAAGAAAGATGCGTAAAGTGTTCCTAAAAAGGATCTAACTATATCGTTTTTCTTTATTACCTTTTTTGTATTTGAAAATAATACTTTCAAAGAAACCGTATTACGATCCTGTATCTACGCTCAAGTCTGTAAAGCCTACAAACATTGAGCGTGGAAAATTCCCATGTTTGCCTACGTCAGCAGACTCAAGCTAACTTATTTATCCCGTAAAATACTTGTTAATACTCATCCCTCGGGACTGCGCGATGAAGTCTGGCTTCTCATACTTGCAAAAGTACAAACTAGTTGGCCAACCAGTCGGCCGACCCGTCCAGTTTAAAGTGGTCTGCGAAGAAAAGTCGCATGTCGTCTTGTTACACCAACTTTGCGAGTGTCGGAAAAGGGCGGCGGAGCTCGATTTACATTGGTTTGTTTTGTTTGCCGACTCGTCGACTAAATTAGGGGTGTGTGGGGAAACGGGAATCGTCTAAAGACAAAACTTGTTTACACTACTTACTGAATTAAATCACTCCGCTCGCTGTTTGTTTAAGTGGTGATGTAGATGGGTTTGACCGCGTTTCTTTCTCTTGTTTTAAGGATTGAACTATTTGGTCAGAGATTTATGTAAAAAGGTATATTTTTAATTTACAGATCTAAAATTGCAGCAATAAATAGGATGCATAACGCCACATACATACACCTTTTAAAATTATTACCAAACAGGTTTGATAAAATTAAGTTTATTTTTAAAATCAATAATAAATACCTCTAAGTACAACTTAAAATAATCATATGTAATGGAAACATTATAAGTGAAAATCACTAAATAATAAAGAAACAATAGAACAATTTATACGCTAACCATTACTTAGCAAATTAAACAGAAACTATACAGGGAAAACCCCACCGCATACGTAAACTCGTACAATTCCGACGATACAGTCACTACATCAATCCCAAACAAAGTTCGCCCGAACGGCTCACAAACCGAAACACCTCTATACACACATAACCTAACCGCAAAGTTATTAAAGTACCGGCAAACTTTTAATTTGAACTTCGCTTCGATAACAATGCAGCAAAGTTAAACTGTTAGCTGGGGGCGCGCCGCCGCCAATCTTCCTCACATTGCAGTACAATACCGTACTTCTTTGTAAGAACACCTCGGAAAACTTTGTGCGAAGTAAACTCGCGGGGCGACTAGTCCGCCGCCGACCGCGCCGCCGTCCGCTCCGCTCGCCGCCGGCCCGCGCCGAAGACCCGATCCACGACGATCACCCTCCGACAAACAAACGGACAAGTTTTAATGTTTTGCTCACAAAGTGTATGATTAAACGCGGAGAGCGGCGGAGAGAGTCGGCCGTAAGTTATTGATTTTCCACCACCGAACCCCAGTCGACTACGCGGCTCCCCGTCCGGTAAAGGAGCGCTACGCGTTCGCATCACTTCTCAACTACGAACAAACGCAACAAAAACTACTTTTCTGAATTAAAGTACCACTAAAAACACTTTTTATTGCTCACAAATAACTTTTCTCGCGTTAAGATACGCGTTATCAAGTTTTTCTGAGTAGTTATTATGAGAAAAGTTAGGGGTGCCTGCGCAACAGCACCGCGAGCGACACGAGTCGCGCACCCTACAACTTCACGTCGCTCTACGTTCCGAAGTTAACGCAAAGTTCCGCCATTTTGGAACATGCTCACAACCCACTTGTTTTATAAAGAAACTTTTTATTAATTCCTGTGGGCCGCGGAGTGTCAGTAAGATGTTTTGAGGTTATGCTGAGAGACGAAAGACGTTTTTCTGACTCGGAGCTGCCGTTTTAGTGTTATTGTGACTGTGTACACGTAAAAAACGAGTGTTTGTGGCTATTTGAGATATTGTTTTGAAGTGTAACTCGAGTGACGTTTGTGAATGATGCTGTTGTAATTTGTGTTTACTTCGATACTTGCGAGAGGGACGCGGCGATCGCTTCTGACCTTGCCTATGGGTTGAGTTTGAGTGACAGGTGACGTATCAAACTTACTTTTACTAGTTTTAGGCTAAAAGTTGTGACCGAAAAGTTTACTGAAAAAGTGTTGAGAGTTAACTACTTTCGTGACATACTTACACACGTAGAAGTAGTGGAAACATTCAAAACTCTGTGTTTGAGTTGTGGCGTCGATGTGTGAGTAGGTACGACTTATTTATGAAAATAAATAGCAACTTGAGGCATTTGTTACGAATATTAGTATCTTTTTTTGATTGGAATAACAGAGAAAATACTAGGAAATCGTTTTTCGTTTCACTAATTCTATTATTATAAAAACCTTTGTGTTGTTTGCCTAAAATAATAGCTGTTCTTCCTTTCTTTCATACCATTTCAATGCTTTCATCGGAAATGCAGAACTGATACAGCTTGTTATAGAATATCTGCATCATTACAATTTTCTGCGAACGTTCAATTACGTTATGATGATATAAGGCTTGTTACTTCTAAAAGGTCGAGTAGGATTATTTTTCAAGGAAAAGCAGCTTCAAGATTCTTCGAAGTGGAATATTAAATTCCTATTAAATATGCATTAGGCAATAGCTTTGCATTTTCGTTAAAATTAAGTTAATTATTTAGAAACAGTAATGAAAACTTTACAAAATCAATTACTAAAACACTCAATCTCAAGTTAAACTAATAAAATAGTGTTTGTTGGAGTTCTAAAGTCAGAATTGAGTTCATTAAAACTTATAGGCCAAGACATCTAACTATAACACAGGGGCGCGTTCCATAATGGTCTCAAGATTCCATAATGAATTCTTGGAACACGAAATTCTCCCTAATATAAAGTGAGAGTGGTTTAAATTACAAGACATATTGATCGTCATTAAAGTATAAATAATGCTTTATCGAAATTGGAATCTAGTAAGTAAACAAAAAAATATAAGGGTCATTTTGTTACGTAAGATATGTTTTGCCGCACTAACTCATAAATAAAGTAAAAAGGCCGCGATATTGGATCGTTTTATTGAGCACGCCATTACAAAGTCATTTCAGCAACCGGTCCCAGTCTCAGTCCATTGTAGAAGGAAAATCTTTCTACAGTCACGGCTCTCGATGGGATAACGCAGATGGATACCAATTGAATAACGTCCTATCTGCATCCCAACCTCCAAGCTATAATTGACCTAATCCCCAACACTTAGAGCGCACACTCCAACAACAACCAAGAAAGCTATGAAACTTTGTTAAATAACTTTTCAGATAACTTGAACTCGTCGTATTTGCGGAAAGTTGTAAGCGGAATTTCACCGCGGGCTAATTCAATCTGTACTCGGTTGTAATAAATGTTGTTTTCGCGTAATGCCAATTGTGGAGTTAGGGCGGTTGGATAAGACGAAACTTGTCGACTTCACGAAGCAAAACGCAAACTTTTGTAGAACATTTCAGTGTAGTTAGTACAATGTTATAATGGAAATAAGCACTTCAAAATGGCGTCGTCTGCAGCTATAGATATCGATTGCCGGATGTTTTTGCATGATCGATGTGATTGAACAACTTTATGTAATCGTGTTTTGACGGTTGGTTTGAATTTTAATACAGCTTTCCTTGTTGTTATTCAGTGCGGATCGTTGTTATACGTAGGTTTACTGTTTGTGAAAACGTCGCCTTTGTTGTGTTTCTTGCGATTCTTGCTAGCTGGGTTTTCCTTTATAATAAGGACTATTCTGCGTAGGTCTGGACAGAAATAGAAATAGACTGTGGAAAATTTCTTTGTGTAGGTATCAATGTTCGTCTGAACATATCAAGTTCATTATACATATCTAAATGAAGGTTAACATGAGTGTATAACATTAATTTAGGTAAGAGTGTTTTAGTATTTATTTTATCAACATCATATATCAACGAAATAATTTTGGTATAGCAGTTACACAGATTATTGGTTGAGTAGTAACCAATTAAAGGTAATTGTACTTATTTTGTCCATATTGGGACTTTTCATGATTCAAAGAGTTTTTATAAAGAATTGTATTTTTTGAGTGAGTTTTCTCACTTCTGGTTAACATCATAAAAGCGTTAACACTCATAAACTTCCGAACAATCTAAATTAAGAAAGTTTTATTGCGACGGGTTTAATAATGTGTAAGCTGGACGTGACCTAATTAATTATTAAACTAAACTTATAACCAAGTTTAACTTCACCGTTTACCATAACAGAAGTAAATACGGTAACTGCACTAGCAGGCACGCATTTCTTTTTGGATTGGACTTTTAGTTAGTTAGTAATTTATTTTTCTTACACATTACTTATCTACTCATTCTACATATTATTATGAATATTATGTACATTGATTTTGCCATCTGTATGTACACTAAGCAATTAAGCATACGATTAAAAGGATTTAGGGAACGTGAAAATAAATCAGAACTCTATGTGAAGACATGTAAGTTCAGAGTCTGTATAATATTCATAATAAACACAAATTTTTCACCAAAAACAAAGGGCAATCGCAAAATAATGCTTTTACATAGAATCTTTGATAGTCAACTGTTCACTTTGTATATTTATTATGCTTGTGATTTTTCCTTTGTTTTTAGACAGTATTTGTTTTATTACCATAGTATCTTACGCCCGTATTCACAAACATTACTATGAGGTCTCACAATGCGCGTGGACGCACAGGGTGATACACGAACCAATCACAGAGCTCTATTCAACGTTGTGCGTTCGATTTGCTGCTTCACTTAAGCAAGCATCGTTTGTGAATATGGGTATTAGAGTCTATCTGTTAAACAATATTACAAATGTAGTACAAACCACATCATCATAAAGCCTTCTTTCATCATTTAAATTGTGTACCGAAATAATACCCTGAGTAGTCCATTGATGTTACTATGGGTATGTAACTGCTTAACTTCGGCAGAGTTTAATAGCGGACAACAAGCGATATGTGTAGATTATTTTATACCTTACTGTTAACTGTATAAGGATCAATTTTAAATTGTTTGTAGATGTAGTCGTTTTGGTAATAAACTAAGTACCTATCACAAAACGAAACTAATAATTTTATTGTTATAACGATGTTATTGAAATGTAAAGGAATTATTTTTAATTGTAGAGGCTTGTTAAAACCAGAATCTTCAATAACATTCTTTAATATAAATGCGAACTCGATTTTAAGCTTTATGGCAAGTCATTAGAGCTCAATAACGAGTCTTATCGGTTACATTACAGTCGAATTTTCGATGAAGCCTTTGTATTAGGGAGAGCGATGAATACTTATCAAAGCGATGATACATCTACGGTCCGAAAGCAACATTACTGATATCTTACTTAATTCAGTCGTCAATGTATGACAAAACTTATTAACTGTCGTTAAATGAGAGTAATAAGATGGAGTTTGTTTTTAAAATGGTAAATATGTTTTCTTTGCGTAAGTAAGGTTTATTTTCCCTCGTAATTATTAATAAATCAGCCTGTTTATACGTTGTTAGAATATTATTACATTATTTATTTACAGAGAGACAGTACATCGTCTAGATTTTCATGAACATTATTAATTTAAGTGTTGAATACGTAATTTCATTCAAGGTTTACAAACTAAGGCGCTTTATTTGTAGATTATTTGATTACTCTTACATAACCAGATGAAGGGAAAGCTAGAGCTCTTATGTATTTTAGAGAGCCTGAAAGCAAAGCCGCCTATAGAGAGAGAAGGAACAATATTTGCCTCCCGCTCAAACTACACGACATATTCAAAATTTACTACTGAAACAATGTAAGCGAAGACAGTAAGCCCACTCTGGAATAAGAACGAAACTCGAGCTGAAATTAAATGAAATAGTTTATTCAGTACATAGGCCCTTTCCAGGGCCCTTATACACGTCCCAAATATAGTTGCCCTACCAAGCAGAAGGCATAAATTCTTAGGCTGAGTTGTACCACCTTATTTGACCACCAACAGCTTACGTAACAATGATAATAACCGGTGCTTTTTGTATGGAGCTTGGCCGATTTTTGACGTTTGTTAAAAACCAGGCCTGTTCATCTCCGCGAGTTTACATCGAAAACAAAACACGCACGATGGCCCACCTACAGGATACTATTCGACAAGGCCTCACATACGAGCGAACATTGACTCACGCACGCGTATTCTTGTGTATGATGGAAGAAAATAAAGAAAATGGTGTACTAAATACTGTGCAGTATTTAACTGCCTAAATAATAATAAAAACACAGAATGTACTTTTTTAAGTTGCCTCAAGACACTGAGAGGTAAATAAGTAGTTAATATTATTCATGATAATTCATGCTAAATCATGTATTTCCTCCGCCATTTTCCGCAGTTTGGCACCTCACGTCATATATCATTTTACCGAAGTCAGCCCTATAGCTTCGGCGCAGTGCCGATCACTGACGTTTGTCAACAAAATGGTGCTTGACTCTTGAGACAGGCTAAATTACACCATATTGTTAATGATATTGAGCATACATTTTTTTAAATACCTTCGCGAAGTAAAACTTCTGTACGTAGTACTTATTATTATTCTGTGGTTAAACTAAGATGGTGCAACTCAGCCGTTACTCTTGTAAATCCGATGGCCTGTGACTGTACAATTAATTTACCTAAGTTAGTGTAAGTGTACCTAAGTCACAACCACTTCTGTAATACCAAACTGTGCTGTGAGTTACAAACCCACTGGAAAATTTTAGTGAGATAAGGAAGAATAAGTAAAATACTCGTACTTTCTCATTTAGAATTGTATAATTCTAAATGAGAAACTTCTCTTCGTATTTCATTAAGTTTTCCCATTTAAGATCTTTAAATACGAGTATTTAACTCATTATCAATCCTTCACATTACAGTTTAAACTTTAGGCGTTTCGATTCTAAATACTTATTACGCAGTTTCTTGAAGATTAATTCTATTTTTACAACAGTCTGAATAATATATTATCCAATTTTAAAAGGATCGCTTTTCTATTTATTATTAATAATACTTTAATACCTTAAGCTTCTGTGTAGGTTCAACTCTACCCACTTAAGATGAAACATAGCGGCAATCAATAAGGATTATCATCCCACGCTGTCTAGAGACTTCATTAACAATTTACAATAGAATGCGATGAGTCAACAAAAGGTCACACCCGAAAATGGACCTAAAAGTCCAATTTACTGGACCATCCGATCATTTCTACATTGTACTGCTTGTCCCTGTATTAAAGGCTAATATAAACTCTCCAGAACGCGTAACTGCAGTCAGAACTCATTTCAAAATTCAATCTTATACCTTCGCGTTACATTATCATTTCGCTTACCAAGTTTTGTGTATAAAGCCATTCGTATAACAGCCCGGGCTCTTTTTATTTGCTTTGAACAATAAATGGCTCTCGTGTACAAATGTTCTTCCTACATCTTTTATACGTGACTCCGCTATATTATGCAGAAGTAAACCATTCCTTCGATTTTATTGGATAACACATGAATACAGAACGACTCTGAAGTCGAATAATGGAGGAAAGTTTATAAATAGGTGAGGTCACAGTAAGAAGTTCGTGAAAAACTTTTTGGGAGAGTTCGTAAGTCACGCATTATTTATCACTTTTTAACACAATTTCACGGAGGAAAAGATAAAAATACGTAGATAGATAAACTCTTTATTGTATAGCGCACAAAACAAGAAATAAAAAAGTACACAAAAGAAACTATCTAATCACATTGAAGCGATCTCTACTAGACAACATAGAGAGTAGAGGAAAATAGAGACAGGCTAGCTAGATTTAGAGGGAGACTTTGTCTTTCTAAACATTGGTATTATGGATTTGATTCTCTGATGGCACACACAAATTGGAAATCCACTTGTGTAGTCCCAAATTTTCTTAAGGAGATTCCAAACTGATTCCAGTCTACATTATTTTATTTGTTTAATGTTTTTAATCAAAAAATTCAACAACCATTTTAATTAGCAACGTAAATAACAGATTTACAAACAACAACAACATTGGATTTATAAAAGAATTGCAACGTTCATGCCGAAACATTAGGGAAAAATAAGTTTTATTACCTGAATACAAAATCTAATATGCTTCGAATTTTTTTGAGAACTGATGATATTTTAAAAACAAAATGTATGCAGTTAAATTTAAGGTTTAAGTTTGCTAGCTCTAGATCGAACTGTAACTTGTTATTGTAAATAAATGTAAATACAATTATTTTTATTTTCTTTGAAGTTTGAGGCTTCAATTTCTAACTAACCAGTATAAGTAGAGCTGTCTCGTTATTTTTTTATTACTTCGAATAGGTTTGTATCCAATGTTCTGAGAAAAAGTAGGTAAGTATATTTCTGTGGACGGTTGACTTTGGTAAGTGCTCTTAAATCTTCCTCGGCTCGATAAAACAATGACCTTCTGTACTCGTTCGTCTTATCCAAACAATAATAAAATGATTCTAGAGAAATCTCTTTATAAATACAAACTTGCTTAAACAAAGAAAATAGCCTAGCTTTGGTGTAAACAATACAGAGAATACAAATTAATGTTTTAGTTTATTTTTATAGAAGAAGCAAGCTACTTAATTTTTAAGAGACCCCTATTAAACAAAATTACTGTTATTTGTTACCAGAAAACGGGCATTAGTCAGCTATTTTTAGCTCCTACGTCTATCTAATGATTTCAAGTATGACCCAATAAAGAACAAATTATCATCTGATATAATATACTGTAATGTACCGTACGATATTTGAAGTGATCATACATTAGCATAAAGATGTAATGAATCTGTAATTACGAGCAATTAAATATTTGCTTATAATATGCAGACTGTGGGTTTCTATGAAAATCGTTAAACAAAACGCATTTAAAAATTGGAATTTCTCTTACAAATATCTAACTTTCATTGTGACTTTTACCCACGACCGTAACATTGGCTTTTGTGTATTTGATTCAGTTTCAGTACGGATACTCTCAGTGGGCGTTTAAAAAATGTATGAAAATTTTAGTTTTTGAACGTTTCCCGCTAGGGGCGCTGTCCAATCCGTCATACATTAAATGTCATTTTTTGACGCGCTCACGCACGTTTGATGAAAACTCACACTCAGCACTCTGTTCACAAGCATCTATATTTGAGTAAGAGGACGAAAGAACTAAAATAATGCGGACAGCGTTATTGGGAGTCCCACAAACCGCGAACCAAAGAGGCCAAAAACTGTTTTACGCTTGAAAATAAAGCAACAAAGAAGGAAAAACAACTTCAATTCGCTAGATGTCGCTTTCTTAGATTCGCGAGAAAGTAACAGAACCAGGAAAATTCATTAATAATTCTGCCTAGTTTCTCGCAAGAAGTAATTCTGAGATATAAATAGATTAGTTGCTTAGTAAGATAGATTTATAATTCATTTCATGTCCAAGTAGGTATATTCAGGTAATGAGGGTTTTCGCAATTGAAAAACCGCCAGATGGCAATACGTAGACGGGAGGTCCAAATGCTGTATGATTGGTGGATTTTGACATATCTGTCAATGTCATGTCAAAAATAACCAATCATGCAGCATCCGCACCTCGCGTCTACGTCAACTAAAAATTTCGGTGTTTGTATTTTTTGCGATAAAAAATTAAAAAAATAAGTCGACTCCTAGCACAAAAGTATGCCAAACTCTTCTTCTTCTTCTTCTCTTATGGCTATTGTGTTTCCACGTTTGCCAATGTCACTATGCCAAACTCTTTTGATCATTATTGTTCCGACAGCTCAAAAAAAAGAAAATTGACATCTAAATGTCATTTTTTTCCAGAATGTCCCGCAAGTCCCGGCAAGGGTACAGCATCCGCCACCTGCTCCAGTTGCCGAGTGCGCCGCGCAGCCCGCCCGCCCCCGCGCCGCCCGCCCCGCCCGTCAAGGTCAGTGCACGCCCAAGGTCACTATACCGGCTACCGGCTACCGGCATGCAACCGGGTTTCAGTCTAGGGCATCTCTCTATTGATGATATTGAGAAAGAATAGGGTATTTGACGCTAGCTTTCAGTTGACGTACCTATTTTTAAAAACTGTTAAAAAGAGACTCCTATGTAGGGCAATACAGTACTAGTACCAGTAGGCTAAGTAGGCTGAAGCCTAGGGCAGACCAAAATGAAGTGCGTTTTTAAAAAAAATATTGCTTTAGAATTATTGATGAATGGTGTCAAATATTCAATGAGGGCTATCGTTTTAGCGCTCACCAGTTAGTGCCACTGTAGAGTAAGGTCCTGTCACTTGCTAGTAGCGAAGAGAGTGGCACCAACTGGTGAGCGCTAAAGTGGTAGGAGGACTATCGCAATTGCACTCATCAAGATGGCGCCATTGTAGAGTAAGGTCCTGTCAATCGCCAGGGGTGCCAACTGTTAAGTATAAAAACGATAGCCCTCATTATAGCCCGACCAGGAACATAAAAACCCTGGCATAGAGGCGCATCAATTGCATTTGATAGTGCAACACTGAGTACAGTCGTACCTGTGTTAAATTAATAGGCTAACTTTATGTAATCAGGATTCAGGATTACGAGTTGAGTCTTTATGAGTGAAAAGGAGGAAAAAATACTCCAAAACTTGATATATTGTTTTTGATATGCTGCTGACGATAAACCATGCTGAGTAGGTGTACACACGTCATTACTTCTTTTTATCTATCTATTAGATACTCTTATTATAATAAAATAAAAGTTAATGTAACAAAAGACAGGCTTTTGACAAATGGCCGAACTGTCGCCTATCGTTATCTATCACCTTTATTATATTCCAGACTACCTAACTTACTTGTGATTTATTATGAATGAAAAGGTCTTTGAAAAGACCCTAGCAGACGTGAATTTTGTACTCATTAATAAAAATCGAAGAATAATGATTTAACATTCAATATCAACGTAATTAAAGAACACGAGCACAGAATAAGTAATAGGACACGAGTGAGTTTTTAACAAAGATGAAACAAACTTGTGAATGACGTTACTATTTTGATCTGGAATGTAGGTCAATGCACGGTGTGTCAAGGTCAGTATGTATCGGTGTGTATCAATACATTGGAGTGTCAATGGGTATCATACACTCGCGAGCAAAAATATGGAATCGAAAAACCCTATCCGAGCGATCTTAAGAACTAGAAGATAAGTAAAAATCATCATCATCATCATCATCATCTCAGCCATAGGACTAAGTAAAAATGGTATCATTTAAAGGTATTATTGTAATATTTTAAATTGATACTATAGATACATTCATAGTCATTCTGTTCTTGATCACTCGGAATAAAACACAAGGGGGTGTTCCATACTTTAATTATCTCTTATGTATAATTAGCATATTTATGCCTAAAAAACCATGTCAATAGGCATGTTTCATGATAAATAAAAATATCTTCAGTGATCTGGGAGGTGTTTGCAAATTGAAATTCAGTAAGAATATTTGTCTACTCACGGACATTGCCCGCGGGCGGCGTGACCGGAGCGGCGAGCGTTCGGCGAACGAACGAGCAATGTTCGGTTCGCGAGCGAACATCGAAGAAGACGATCCTTACGCACTCTCTTCAACGACTTTGCACTAAACGGTCTCGATAATCTTGTAAATTTATACCGAATAGATAATTAATTTCATACAGTCCACTCCTTTTCATTTATAACGTCCACTACACTCACTATCGAAGTAACAATATTAATCTAGGTTAAGTAGTGTAAAATACTTTGCTACGAAATCTCGTAGCATATTCGTAGCTCGTAGTTGCTAGTCTCAATTAGATAGCGTCCGAGTTTATTACCTAAATCCATAACAAATCTCTAAATAGCTTTTTTCTGGAATGGGGTGGACAAGGAGATATATGGTTACTTTGGAGCACTAAAATATCATGCCCTCAATGTTTACCCGATACGAAATATAAGCCAATATACGAGGCTTTACCGCGCTATTTTTGGTCCCAACCCTTGGGTTCAAAAGGGTCGATGAACATCAAGGAAGGTTTATATTTGAATACTTTACCTACTGTAATATATCAAAAAGATGTGACAAGTACGAGGGGCGGCTGAAAAGTTTTGAGCCTAGGGTATTAAAAATGCCGATAGAAAAGTATAAAAAATATATTTTCCTATTTAATCTCCCTCTACTACAACGGACTTCTTACATTTGTGTAAAAGAGCTTTTAACCCACTGAAAAAAAATTCGCAATCTTTGCCTTCGAAATGAGCCTTTAACGCCGCCTTCATTTCTTTGAAACTCAAAAATCTTCGTTCCTGAAGGTCTTTTTTCCAATTTGAGAATTAGACAAAATAGCTAAGGATTCGGACTAAACTGTGTGGTGGGTGATTAATTTCTTGAAATCCAATTTTACCCGAGGCAAGCCATGCAACATGCGCCATGTGCGCGGGCGAATTGTCTTGCAATAACAGATTTCCATTCGCCAGTTTGCCTCTCAATATTTCAACAACCACTTGATGCACTCTTATCAACAGTACAGTATAATAATCTCCGTTTATTGTAGTTTTTTTTAAATAGGTAGTCAATGAATAAAATTCCTCCACAATCCCAAAAATAGTGGCTATGAGCTTGGGTGTCGATCGCTCCACTTTGAATTTCCGCGGCGACGTTTTCCCTTTTAAATCCATTGCATTGACTCTTATTTTGACTCTACATCGTACTGCCGGATCTATTACTTATCAATAGTGATAATGTGAAAAAAATAATTGTTAGGATTATGGCCAAAGATGTCCTAAAACTCCTGCGAAGTTGTGACTCGACGCTGGTTGTCGAGTGGCGTGAGCATTTTTGGCACCCATCGCGCGCACCCCTATTTCATGTGCAAATTAGTATGAAAAATATCGCCAATACGTTCCTTGCTAATGCCTATGGCTTCAGCTATCTGTCACAGCTTAATTCGCTGATCTCTAAAGCAAGATTAATTAAATTTTCATTATTTTATTCGTTAATGGCGAAATCTGGCCGCCCTGACTTGCGGTCATCTTTTAGCGACTCCCTGCCATGCTTGAACTATCGGATCCAATATTTCATGATGGCAAATGAAGGCCCAGACTCCCCATAAACTGTAAACATCTCATCAAATGTTACCGTCAGCGTTTTGTTCCTTTTTTTGAGGAATTTTGTGACAACTGTGTACTTCAATTTCGTACATTGTGCGGATGACTGAGACATGATGATGTTTACGAATTAATTACTAAAAGCGTGATGACGCTAATGAAATGAAACTTTGTACATATACTAAGGAGGTTATTGGCAAATTAATTAAATTTAGCGCGAGTCAATAATAACACTTGAAGATACTTAGGCTCAAAACTTTTCAGCCGCCCCTCGTAAATGATTAGTTAGATCAGCATTAAAAAAATGTTTTAAAATTCGTGTTAAGTAGTTACAAACAAATATTATTCTAGTAAATTATTTCCAAGCTTATTAACATTATGCGTAAATAATAAGCCAATCTCTCATACAACCAGGCCTGTTCATCTCCGCGAGTTTACATCGAAAACAAAACAGGCACGATGGCCCACCTACAGGATACTATTCGACAAGGCCTCACATACGAGCGAACATTGACTCACGCACGCGTATTCTTGTGTATGATGGAAGAAAATAAAGAAAATGGTGTACTAAATACTGTGCAGTATTTAACTGCCTAAATAATAATAAAAACACAGAATGTACTTTTTTAAGTTGCCTCAAGACACTGAGAGGTAAATAAATAGTTAATATTATTCATGATAATTCATGCTAAATCATGTAGGTATTTCCTCCGCCATTTTTCGCAGTTTGGCACCTCACGTCACATCATTTTACCGAAGTCAGCCCTATAGCTTCGGCGCAGTGCCGCTCACTGACGTTTGTCAACAAAATGGTGCTTGACTCTTGAGACAGGCTAAATTACACCATATTGTTAATGACATTGAGCAAATATTTTTTTAACTACCTTCGCGAAGTAAAACTTCTGTCCGTAGTACTTATTATTATTCTGTGATACAACGCTCAAAAATCTCCCTAAAACCTTAATAAAATACTTCACCTTATTTAGTATTTTACTATTTAGTCAAATTAATAATAAAAATACTAAAACCACTCATGAAACCACTGCAATGTTTTATAAGCACACCCTGTTTTTGCTAAGAAGTGTCTATTTTGGTCATAAAGACTCTATGTAGCGCCTCGGGCGGAAAATGTTCGTACTAACAAATGCTTTATTTTTCCTTGCTATTAAAATCTTTTTTTTTCTGACATTTAATGTAACTTTAAGTGCTAAAAACATGAACGGAATAAATATTGGTATTATATTATACTTTTCACATAAAAATAACAAATATATATTTTCTTTATCTTATAAATTATAAGCTGAACAAGTTTGAAAATTCGACCGTAATCCGTACACAATAAGAAATAATACGCCAGCGCTATTCAGTCGCTGTGCTTATCGGCGATGTAGAAACTCGCCTGATTTTCCGCGGCGTGCTTGAGAAAGTAAGGGAGGAGGGTTGCTTATTCTGAGGGTGGACTCGTTACTACGTAGTTCCTCTGAAATTAAATAGGTGGCGCTTTTACGACATTATAATAAATAATACAAAATGGTTATTAAAAGTTTTCAAGTTTCAAAATTGCTTTTTGATTGGATGTTAATATTATTTTATTTTAACCTACTTTTATCGTTCGTTACAATTATTATATCTACTTAGATAGAAAGATAAATTAGTTTTTCCTATTTTGAGTCTTTGTGGATCTAAATAGAATCCATAATTTACATTTTTAATTTTTAAAATAAAACAATCCGGTGACTAGACTTGAATTTGACATTCTTAAGAGTGATTTTTTGTTTTGTACAAATCAAATTAAACTGTACTATATCTTCTATACTATTTTTAATGGGTGGTAAGGTAAGGATACTTAGTTTAGTACTTTTTATCTACCTAATATTAAGCCAACGCTAAAACAAAAGGGTATCTTTGTCAAAGTATTTTTCAATACAACAAATTGCTTTCCAAAGATCTTATCCAACGGGCATTTATTTCCAACTTCGATTCGTCTCGTCTGACAAAAATAAACGAAATACCTTACGATAGCAAACCCATTTAGTTCTCGTTAGTTATCCGCGCCCCCTGGCGGATTCCTCCGGAACTATTCGGGCCGATGGAGTATTTATTTACGTAGCAAATCAACTATTTATTTATTGGCGATCTCTTTGATCGAATGACCTCGTACAAACACACGATTGTCCACTCGGTGAAGGGTGACGTAAGGACAAAGTGGATACGATTTTATTAGAAATCAGTGACTTTATAAAAGGAAAATATTTTTAAATGCTTCGTAGCTTAGTAGTTAGTAAGAGCAGTCGCTTAGCAAACAAAAGGTCGTGGATTCTAGTTAGTAGACAGAAACCCACCACAAGTGAATAATTACGAAATGAAAAATGTTCAATAACAATCCATTCCTATTAACGCTTTTTTAAATCCCTCTTTTACCAACTAATATTTTTGCTTATCAATCAAAACCTTCAATTGTTTTTTAGTTACTAAAAACCTTAAACCATACTATGAATGGAGTCTACAGCACATCAGAATATGTTTTATTGTAAAATAACACATTATAACGACACAAGATGCCGCTGCATTTAGCTTTTTAGTTATCATCATAATCATAATTATCACCTGTCCAAATAGAAAACAGGCTGACTTTTAATGTCTTGTCCACCTTGACCTTTCATGGCACTAAAAGGGTTCCTTTTCACGGTCGGCCCTCTATGTTCCACCGGTAGCCCGTGTCCCTCGCCCTGTGGGATTAGTACTGCTGCTAGCATATCAAGCTAAACACATACCTCTTATTTAATTGCAATAAGAGCTATTTTCCAACAAAAGTGTTAAGTCTGATGGGGTGGTGACGGTACCTTTGAACACGTTTACATTGCTGCACTTTTATGTTTACCGACAAAGGAATGTTGACATTATTGCTCTACGAGGACAGCCAATAAAGATAAATTACATTTTCCGGAGACTTCTATAGACAGACTTCGATTTGCTTAATGTAACAATACTGGCATTTGCTTATAGAACCGGTAAATCCCGCAAAAATAAAGTAATCGCGATTAAGAACAGCTTACACACATACATATTAAATTACAACGCAAATTCCTCAAGTATTCTACGACTGTTATGTTTTTTTTTATAAACTTGGTTAAAAGCTCCGTAAAAATTAACCACATTGACGTCAACCAGAGTCGCCTTCTATTTCTCTCTGATTTTATATTATTTATTTTTTTATTTTTCTTTATTAGGAAAACATACAGCTTATATTATGATACATTTATAAAAATCTTGCCCAAGATTAAAGGCATAATATGCAATCTAATTAATAAATCATAGTTTATAAACTTTACTTTCAACTCTGCTTTTCTAAATAAATTGTCAGGTTTTTGTGTAATCCCAAATAATTTATCCTTGATACAATGTTCACCACTTCACCCTTAAATCCAATCTTAACCGTGATAATTATTATCCACTTAACGGAAAGAAAACAATGCAGTTTGTTCTCGTTTTCTTGTTCCTACAAAGGGGCATTTTTGTGCAATAAATCCAGGTTTAATCCGGTGTTAAGTGATTAACACTCGGCGGGTGGCCGCCGGTCTTTACACGCCGATTTGTTGGCACTTATAAACAGGGAAATAGTGTTGGTAATGGAAAATGTGATGTTATATCGATAAAGGCTTAGAAAATTTACAAAGGTCGATAGATACTAAAAAGGTCTTATTGTACACCACACAAGAAAAGAAAGAAATAAAAAAAGAAACGGAAATATTTACGGATGCTACGAATACTACGATGCTACGAATAATACAATGCTACGAATAATACGATGCTAAGAAGATGCTACGATGCTACAAAGATACTACGATGCTACGAAAAGGAATTCGTGGCACGATTTAGTGATTCGGGCAACAAGTAGTGTGTAAAAGTACTTTCGTCATATTTTATACTGTTTTGACAAAATTTGGCATTGATTATATTTAATTAAAAACGCGTATTCAGCGTAAGGAGCTAAAGAATTACCGATGGTTTCTTTAAAACTTTTAATAAATAAAATATTTGTATTTGTAATAGTGTCGATAAATGTCTGTCGATATTCTGGAAACATTACTAACTACAGCCCTAAAGGTGGCAAGTGCAAGTGTTGAAGGCAATATTTCTTTCGTCCGGCGTGGCCCGCCGGATAATTTACCGGTCCACCCTTAGTGCTGGCGATTCAAATCCAACGACTAATTTTTATTTATTACGCATTTACTTGATAAATAGTTTCAATTAAATATCACAGCTTTATAATATAGGAGCTGTTATTTTTCAGCCCTCAAATAATTATTTATATATTTTTTTTAATTACTTAACATCATTTAACTGTTGTTTTTTAAGAAATCTTCTAAATAAATTAATTTCATTTAACTAAACAGATAAAGTAGTTTTAACAATGTCAAATAAACCTCGAGCTTAATTTTTAATGTTGAATTGTATCTTTATATATATAAACCGTTTAAAAAAAGAAAACAAATTCACAGTCGCAAAAAATTACAATACAACAATCAGTTTTGAAGTAAAAAAAAGTGCGTTTTCCTTTTCAATCTATATCTATGTGAATCAAGTGCTCATACAACAAATTGTTTTTGCTAAGGTTCCATTGCAATCGCGTGCGCAGCGTGTGTGGCACGCGTTTATCGCAACTGCCCGCGCGGGACCGATAACTGTGGACGAGTGACGTATGGCTAGACAGGCTTGCTTGGTGCCTTGGATTTATTGAATTCAATTGCACAATTTAGATGCCAAAGTGGTAGTTGGGGAATAAGAAATGCTATAATAGAGTAATTGATACGTAATCTCTCTTAAGATGCTGCTATCCCAACGTGTGAGCGTAGATTGAGCGTGGAGTATGGATGGAACCCAATAATTCATAACCTAGATCCATCATTTTCATCATCATCCATCATATCTGGTTATGGTTGAACATATGGTTGAATACGTAAGCCCAGCTCAAGTTCAGCTAAGAAAAATCATGTTACTTTTAAATTCTAATTAATTAAGCAAGTAGGATCCCAAACAGCACTTTTACACGTCCCAACCCTACCACTGCGGGACAGTAATATGGACCAGTGTTGAGAAGAAGCAGCGCAAGAAACTCTTTTCAAAGATTATACTAGAAGCCCATATTATTTAATTTTTATAGTTATTGATTTAACCATTAGTAACAAAATCGCGAGTAATAATCGCGCAAAAAACATCTTAGCTGTCAATTTTGTTATACTACGTGTATCTATCATGTACCTACAACGTTTTCATAAAAGTGCTTTTCCTAATAGAAGTGTCTGTTTCTAAAAAGTGACATCGTAGCTGTCAATTTTATTATACTACGTGTATCTTATGAGGCACAACATTGTCATAAATATGCTTTTCATAATACGAGTGTCTGTTTAAAAAGTGAAGGTTTTTAAAAAGTCTTCACATTGTGTAAATTCCATCGCTCTAGGCGAGTAGTGGCGACATCTCGCCCCAGCCGGGACGTGACCCTGCGAGCCCTAACGAGTTTTTGAGCGGCAACAACGCCACACTGTCTTAAATGGATTTTCACTTTGTAAAGAACGTCTTTTGGGAATAAATGGCGGTGCTGTTCCTGTGTTTGTTGTCAGATATAGAATAAAATAGCAATAATATAAACTGACAATATGGTATACTGTATATGGGACTTGATTATAGAGTGCATATTCGAGATGATAGCCCTGAATACACTTTGGCGTACAATAAAAAATATTAACGAGTATCTATTTACTTTCAGCTCATCATATTAATCTCGTTTTAAGTAGGTATTGTGCCTGTTATAGAGCTAGAAAATTCATACTAATAACTAATATTTAGTTTCAAACAGAGGGTCTTATGCCCGTTTTCACCATCAATCCTTAATGGTTTTCAGTGAGCCCTATAAAAACAAAATGCCTGTTATGTGCTACTATAGGGGTCTCTTAAAAATTAAGGATTGATGGTGAATACGGGCATTAGGCTCTTGCTGTAAGAACTTTTTCTAAATCTAGTAATAACTGGCTGACTCTACATCCAAATTCTTACCGTAGTTTTGATAACATTTGAGCCTCATCTAACTTGAGCGTTAAGTAACTATTAAGCAAAATTCGGATCCTTAAATCAGGAAAAATTTTGACCTTGTTTTCTAGGCATACCATACCAACAAGCCATTTCAAAACTTGCCGCAATTCAGGGAACATTTTGACCTTATCTCACCTAAGCAAGGATGAGCAGCACATCCATTATTCCCGAAGGCGATCCTCTCCGATCCCGCGATGATCCGTCCATCAAGTATTCATCTGACGTCATTAGTGCTGCCGTTATTAAAACCACCTGTAAATCCGTGTGTACTCCTTGTCGACGCGGCACACGTCTTGGGGGGGCAGAGGGTGAAGGGCTGTCAACAATTGAACAGAAATGTGGGCAAAAGTCAAGGGAAACGTAAGGCTTTTAATTGGCAATAAGGATGGTAGAGTCTTTTTATTTCGTTTTAAACACTAATCTGTATAATTTCTAAACCCTGTACAATAAGTTACAACAAATGACAACATTATAAGTCCAATAGAATGCTATTTTAATTTTAAGGCACGGATTCATATTTAAAAAAATAATCAACTTAAATGAATCAGGAATACCATGACATACAAACTGGAAAGAGAATAGCGTTGCCCCTAAAAGTAGAAAGATTTTTTGCCACTATGTGAACAATGGAACCGTATCTTACTATTCGTTAGATTCATATCAAAGGTAAAATAAATTCTACGATGTAAACTGACAAAATATTATAAATAACTTTTTATTGCATGTACCTATGTATAGGAGTTTTGTATGTATAAGTTCGGCAACCCTAAGGGATACCGTCCCTTCCGCCCCGTGACTTTTGTCTCGAATCACAGCACGTCTTGGACATCGGGGACACGTCTTACGGAATTAATAATAAGCCAAGGAGCCGGCTGTGGTTGTGCCGAAATTCCGAACCCTCATTACGGGCCCTGTGCACTCACCGCGCGCCTCCAAAGTTCCAACTTTCCTTCGCATTCGCTTGTTTATCGGTGTTGCCAACATCTAGCAGCTTGTACCGGCTTTAATAGGAGAATTAAGGATGTTCTAAACGTTCGCAGTTGCATATTGATCCTTCATTTTGGTTATGAGCAAGTGTTGTTTGTATTCGGAAGGCATGTTTAACAGAAGTTGGAGTTGGAAAAGTGGTTTGTTTAATTTAATTTATGATATAATGTAATTCTAAATTAGTATTTGTTACAATCGTTTTCAATTCATGTTAATAATCAGTAATATTATCTAAAAAACCAATAATAAATTGTCATCACTTTGTTAAAAGAAAAAATAAATACAGTACCTATCAAGTTTTAACACGTGGCATCTCTACTTGTAAGCATGGCTAAAGATGTCACCTTCGCAACAAAACGGTTTGTTGTTCGTATCGTACACATATTATTATATTTTTTTCGTTTGAATACCAGAGTATGTTTAATGAGTTTATCGTTAAGGAATTTTATTAAAAATACATACTGTATCTTTGAGCATAGAACGTTCTGATTTTTTAAAGTCTTTAAAAATATCATAATTTCTACTTCAACGACGACACAATTCTACAACAATGTTACACTAACCTTTATGTAAACCATAACCTTTCTCTATTCAAATATCGTCTTACAATGTTGTCAACAAGAAACAGAAGGGCCGACAATGTCTCGCCCAGCCCGCGGCGATAGTTGTCGGCAGTTGTCGTCGTGACACGAAACAATCTGATATTTGTTACTAACAGAAATGTCGCTTGTCTACTAAGATTAGGATGGTGGTGACGAGATAAATATATGTTAGAGATGTTGATAAAAAAGGGCACATTTCTTGTACTTATATTCCTTCAGTTTAGTGTGAAAGAAATCGTGATTTTTAACGGTTCTTCAGTAAGTACGCCATGCGTCAGTTAGAAAGAACACTTTCATAGAACTTTGGTTTCGGCTAATTGTGACTTTAAGCCAAGGGGTAGCCTACTTGACACTTTACTCAGAGATAGTGAACGAGGCCCTAAGACTGAAAAAATGACCAAGACTTTTTGTGGGCACTATGTAATTCTTTTTCGTTCAATAAGTTACTTAAAATCTTGGACAATGGTAGGCAATCAATGAATTATTCTACTAAAAGTTGGCTGTGTATTATTTTAATGAAACTCCGCAAGCCCAACAGCTTTGTCTTAAACGTAAACAGACCTATTCTTCTCTATGAAATCAATTACCAAATTACTCTCATTCGAGTGGATTAAAATCTGCATCCTTAATCCCCTTACGGTAAACCCTAACATTTACCATTCAAACGTCTTTTCCATAAGAAATTTTCCCTTATGAAAGGTGAGCCATTTATTCTAAGACGTGCCTGTCCCGTAGAGGGATGGGAATTCATAATAATTTCAAGCGAAGGGATGTAATGATGTTGATTCTGCCGATACGATACCGATACCAAATTTATTGTAGTAAATAACCGATACCGATACCGTTATCGATGGCCTACAGATAATAAAGTCTTTACTTATTAAATGCAGAAAAATTATAATCGACTTTGTGAAGTGTCCTAATCATCATCATCATTTCAGCCACAAGACGTCCACTGTTGAACCCTAATGACTTCCACATCGCACGGATGGTAGTGGCCTACATCCAGCGCCTTACTGCTACCACTATCACGTGGTCGGTCCACCTTGTGGGTGGACGTCCCACGCTCTGCGCTTTTTGTGAAGTGTGAAAACTGAGAAAAAAAAAGTAATGATTAATCCCTTACAAAAAATTATCAAATAAGCCGCTACATAAAGATTATGGACCTGCCAATTATATCGGCCGATATATCGGTATCGGAATCGGGATCGTTACATCCCTAATTTGAAACGAAGGGAGTCATTCCGTAAAATCAAAAGTTGTTTCAAATTTCAATTACTTATTCGTTCGATGCGTGTGCTGTGCGGCCCCATAGGAAATGAAATAACACTTAAAAGTGATTTATGAAGAAAATATATTATAATATGAATGAGGCATTGTTTTCTTAAGGAACCCAGGGTACGTACGAGGATTAAATTAGAATATTGTGATGTATGGCTTAGGAAATTGCATTCAAATCGAGTAGTTAGATAAAATATTTGCATAAAAGTAGGATATTCTTAGAGCATAGAGTGTGAATTGTCAACTTCATTTTACTCCAATTTATACATTATTAAAAATTTTAAAAATATATTTTCTCAAATAAGTGCACCAAAATACTCTATTTAATTATTTAGTAATTGAGCCATGTTAGACACCTATGAAGCTTTTCAATTTGACGCCTAAGAAGTCGAAGACGAAGCTTCTTGTCAATATGAAAATAACTAAATTAAGTCTAAAAATAAGTTTTTGTTAAATAATTAATAAATAATATTTTGTTAAACCTTTCTCAATAGCACAGCTTCTATTACCTTCCACTCTTTCGACTGCTAATGCTTCTGGTATAGCCGGCACCTACCCAATTTTATTTCCAAAAGTCGCCGGGACAAATACAGTCGAAGTGCGCCGCTCGCTGGATTTATAGTGATGACAAGAAACAAATTTATAATTATGGGACCAAATGGCAACAGTAACGTTCCGCATCGACCAAAAAAAAATCGGATCTGAAAATCTCGGCGTTCGGTGTACATACCTACATAAAAAACCAACCGAATTGAGAACTTCTTCCTTTTGTTGAAGTCGGTTAATAACCGGCACGTACCCACGGCAATTGCATAACAAATTTTATTTCCAAAGTCGCCCGGACAAAAACAGTGGAAGTTGGGCGGCTCTCCGGATTTATAGCGACGACAAGAAAACAAAAGTGGAGTGGAGCCAAAGGTACATTATCTTAAACAAAGTACGGCAATTAGGTACACGTTCCACATCTGACTCTAATAATTTAAATTATGATAAAACAAAGTGAGACGCTGAGGCGAAGAATGAGGGCTTGCGGTGGAGTGGCCAAGCTTTGGGTAGTTTGAAGGATATGGGATGAAATTACTTCGGATCTAAAAAGTACACGTGTCTTGTAGTGAAGATTGTAAATGTCTACTTAATGTTATAACTAGACTCGACATCATAGGATTTTTTGTGATTGACATTTTTTTTTTTTTTTTATACCAACATAACACATACGTAATGAAGCCAAAAAGATGATAAAATACCAATAAGTCATTAACCTTTAACCAGTGACATGACTATTTTATAACACTATAAGGGACATGACGTCTCACAGGCTACTACTTCGAAATCAAAAAATTGACAAAATTGCATGTGGATTACTTTAAAATTGTATTTGTATTTAACTATTGGTATGTCAATGAAACAAATGTAAATGAATTCAATCATTTTTTTATAATTACATAGAAAAAAACTATAATTACCAATTAGTGGTAATTTTCAGCCTCAATTGATATGAGGTCCTTTTTTAGCATTTTAATAGACTTTATATAAATTCTATGTCAAATTTAATACTTTTTACTAAAAATCTAATAATACAGAAACCGAAAAAACATAAAAGCCACTTCTGAAAACTAAAAATAAAAATTCTGACACCCGCTCAATTTGGCATAAAATCAATGGCAATTTTTGCAGAAAAGGCGAGAACATTGCAAACATATGGGATTGTAACACCCCAACACAAGTGTACTGTGGCGGCCTAGCATGGCTTGGCACCCGGGGCGACCCCTTCCCCCCCTCCTCACCCCTCAGATGTTCATATTGCGGGGGGCTAAGGCACCCCAGAATGGTCTGGTGTCCCCCAGAATTTTCGGGTTACCGATTTGAAGCCGAAAGATTTTAGTACTAAGTCATGAGCTATATTATTATGATGAGATGATACCAATCGCATGCACCCCCTTATCATGACATATCAGATGCGCGACGTCCTTGTCATGCAGATGCACCTGTGGGCACTAATCTTCGCGACTGAGTTGTCACTCCGTTGTCACCCCCTGATGCTTGGCACCCTGGGCGGACCCCCCCCCCCCCCCCCCTTACGCCGCCACTGTCCGCTGTGTACACTGTCATTTTGTGTAGTTTAGGCAGACAAATACTGCATGCCCTTGGCTTGGCTTGACTTGTTTCAGGATGGAACAGACGGTCCATCGTTTGAACCTTGACGAGGTTCAAAAGGTTCAAACGATTGACTGACCGTTCGTAATATTTTATTCTTTGATGAATTCGTGGGCTGGAGTTATCATTTCCTAGTCATTTCTGCCATTTTGCACTTAAAATAAAAAGTAGAGTGTAAAAGTTTTTGTATGACAACTAGGGACATGTAGCCTCACAGGCTACGATCGATTTTCTAATTCGTATAACTTACGTGCAATACAACCGATAACACGTCTGCCTTCTTCTGTGGTCGTTTTAGCACTAAAATAAAAGCTACTAAGACGCTGGGTCGCTGCAAGCGAGGGGAAGTGGTCAATTCTAAGAATTTGAAAAACATGAGACGCCTGTCAGACTACGTGTCACTGGTTAAAGGTTAATAATCTTAGTATATTCCTTTAGCTCCTTTGTTGAAACATGAAAATAATGTATTTATTATTCATAATATACCTAAACACATATAATAAGTTGACCACCATTACACTCTTTTAAAATATTTAAAGTGTTAATTTTAATGCCACGTATTTATCTATGTGATTTTTTTTACCTTTAAACTTACCTTTTCAACCATATCACAACCACGGAACGAGCATTGCGTGATTAATTACTTCGTTATGACATCATACACAGCTTTACCATCTCCCAAAAATCATGGCCACCCCAGCCCTCGCCTTAACTTATTTATAAATTCTTCGCAAGACGTTACGCGGAGGGCCAAAGGAGCCCTAACCCTTCCCGTATAATGCAATAAAGGGCCACTCGTACCAGTATCACCGCTTTAGGCGGGCTAATCCCTCACTTCATCCTGCGATCTTTCTTATTAGATTTTCAGTTCATTATCGGGACGCACCCTTTCAGGAATACTTGAATTTTTGCTCGAATGTGGAGTAAATTGCATTTTCATACCGCAAGAAGCGACCTACAGTATTAGAAAAAGTGATTCTTTATAAAGTAGAGCAGGCAACTTTATTTTATTTGGTTTCGTTATTTTTAGCTAGACTTTCTTCTATTTGCGTTTCCTTTTTTAGTGTACAATGTAACGTTTTAGCATTAACATTTGTTTACATCAAATAATTACGTAAAATAATGCCTACACAACAAACATTTCTACCAGTTTCAAAATTGAAACGCATTTGGCTTTTGACATTCGAAGATGTTAACAACAAAATCACCCTTAAAATAAGCCAATGATCAATTTCACAACTGGACAGCCACCAATGAGTTGTTGTGACGTCATCAACAAAGGCACCGAGATGCGTTGTGACAACTGAGATGCTAATCAGTCAACCCTTCAGGTCGACAAATCGGAAATTAGGGACGCATGAGCGCCCGCGGGTTAACCCCGCCGATGCCGGCTGGTCTCTCAGACCCCGGAGAGTTACCCGTGTTCTTTGAATATTTAACAAGAAACAAATGCCGGTTCACACGGGCGAAACTGTAAACTAAAATGGGTTTAGTGTGACGTGAGTGAATTTGGGAGACATTTTTACAAACTGCCTACTTTGTAGTAGACAGCCATTCTGGCTTAGTTTATTGTGTACCTACCACACTTCATCTATGCTATAGGTGCTATAAATTTATATGAATTTAATATCTGCATGCTATTTAAGGAAATTTTCGTCACAAAACAATGAAAGCGCAAGAATGTAAATAATAATGATGAAATCCTCAGCTTAAATAATAACTTCTTACTTTGTGAACTTAGTTTACGTCGTGATGTATTAACAAGTTTAAAGTATTTAATAAATTAATAGGATGAAACTTGAAGAAAACACCCATCAATTAGTATCCAGCCCTAAGCAAGCCGACACTGCGACTATCGCCGTAACGTGATCAAAGCGCGCTCTGTAATCGACAACGCCAGTCTTCAGCTCCTGGATAACTCCGTAATTTGAACGCTCTTTGACTTGCCGCCATAAATGTTGCGGATTAACTCTTTGAAACTTCGTTTTATCTCACCTGTCGAAGTTTTACCCGGTTGTGTTATGTTCATCTCTTGCAATTGAAAACTTGGTAATTTATCAGTCTATTTAAGAAAGTCCCTTCTATTTATGTGTTTTTTTATCTAAAACCACACGATCAATATTGAAACCTAGACAGGTAGTGTGTGTGTTGTAGGTACATTTAAACTTAAAAACGCCCTTGAAAAGGAGGCTGACAATAGTGACTGAGTTTCTCAGCACTGTCCAATTTATTGTCCCGAAGCAGTGGTAGAGTTAATACCTATTTTTTTTTTATCCGTGACGAGGATTTTATTTGCAAAAATAAATGAGTTATATGAGTTTTAAACAAAACTCATGTATAGAGATAATAACCGATCTGCCCCTCGCTACAAAAAAAAAGTTCTGCTCTAGTTTTGAAACAGGTTCAATTAAAATCGTCCAACACTACAACGCTATAAGTATACATAGTCCCCAAAACCGCGTGTGTAATCCAAGGAATTTCATAGCAATAAATAACAAAGGCGACAGGGACCGTAAACATTCCTGGTGGCCAGATGACGCTGACGTCTTAAAATATGGCGACCCCTTTCTTCAGCTGTTGACTTCTTCCCCCACATGCTAAGGTTCATTATAATTAATAAATGACCGCCGGGGTCCCTCAGGCCGCAGCAGCCCGCTCGGGTTAATATTATATTAGCGTCTCAAGGAGGTTAGCGTGTATGCAAGAGTAACGGGTTATGTAGAAAATTAAAAGGCTTACGTTCAAAATTAAGAAAAGGACCCTTTTCTCAAATTCAAAGATGTTCTCTATTTAAAAAATGGTGACTTTCATCAAATAGAGATTAAAATCAATGTGTAATTGGACTAAGATTTAAAAAAATATCAAAAGAAAAAGGCAATCGTATAACGCGTAAGAAACGTGTTATTTCTCGCTAATACCTACTAATAGAGAAAGATGCAGATTATCTCTCACATTGCGAATCATTCAATTACTCCAATCCGTTTGCTTAACGTATCTTCAAACCGATCGCGAGTAGCAATCGAGGCATTATATCTCAACCGGCAGTCTCCAGTAATTACTTAAATTTAATTCATACGAGGCCACTATTTACATTCAAAGCCGACCCGCATCTTAACCCTTGCTAGCAAACTTGGTAACCCTAAGACGGTCTCCTTAGCAGACTTTTCTTTGATAGTGCGCTCCGCTGGCTTCGAATAAAGGGCACAGGGTCGATAGAGTTTTGATCTGTAATTTTATAGCTTTGAGAGCCCCTACCTCCTTACGCTTTGAGAATTGCGGCCTATCGATCTCCTTTTGTCTGTTTTTGTCAACTTGGAAGCGATTCCGCTTGTGGCTTAGTCGGGTCTTTTTGAATGGGCAAGACGCTGGTCAACTTGACCCCAATCCAAATTAACGCTGAACACTAATCGAAATTATAATATTAAATTCCATTAAAACTTATTAATCCAAACCTTATGTTGAAGCAGTAGATCACAGCTGGTTGAACAATTTTGTATTACCTACTTGATTTTTTTGGATAAGAACATTGTAATAATCAGCGCATGTAAGCTAATTAGACGTAAAGAATCTGCATTAGTGTAACCGTATTACAGATCCACATACATAATTTAATAACAGAAACGTAAAAGTAAATTAAATACCTTCTCCCACGCCGCCAAACTTTCATTATTAACATCAGTCGAAGAACATATTTTGAATAGGTAATACCAGACGTTATGTAGATATTTCTTCGCAGATTGCCGAGCTCCTAATATCACAAATTCACGAATTTATACCAACTTGGGAAAAACAAAGTGATTGTTACATGTCTTTCAGCAGGTAGGTACGATTCGCAAATTTTTCAAATACGTTAACGAAAAGCTTTTCTCGTTAATGCTTAAGCGTTTTTACAAAATAATGAATGTAAATATTTGCAAAAAAAAAATAGGTAAGTTTATATTCCTTGTCTAGTACCAATAGTAGGTACAATTATGTAAAATAAGTTGGATTATTTGACAAATAAACTTCCAAGGTTTATTCCTTATTCATTTTTGTTGCTTGTGATTTTTTCACGTTTCAGGGATCTGTTTGTAATAAACAAAATATGCAGGTACCAATCAATTTCTATGCCTCCTCACCTCTTTTGTTTTAGATAGTAACGTTCTAGCGTCATAAATTCACGAATTTATATTCACAAAAGTACATAACTTGAACATACGTTGCTTCAAAACAAAGTGATTGTAGTAGCTGGCAGTCGCATACGGGAAACTTTCGACTTATTACAAATCTGATAGTGCGACAGACAATTGAATGTTTCAGTAAATTTAACCGAAGGTACGGCACTTTGGTTGGAACGTTAAAAATAATACGACGTAAGTTTGTAAGTAACTTACATACTGTACGGTAACAGGTTTTATGTGACTTTAATCGTTGGTATGTGCCATTTGGAAAGTGTATTGTCATAGTTTTCATACAAATGATACCAATTTCACGTCATTATGCTAACTTTACATGTCTTTACTGGTATAAACAATTTTCAAATACTACTAATCTGGTATACATTTTGTAGTAGGCGTATGAGTTACTTAGTCGTTTAGGGGCTAATTTTTTTAATCGTCAGATATCTTTTATCTGAAGATTTGTCATTTTGACATATTTCCCATACTGAAACTGTCAATCAACTTATTTTTCAGTTAAAAGTTATCCGATGGTTGAAAAATCAGCCCTAAGATGGTAAATGTGTATCACATTTAATTTTGACGTCTCCGGGCTGATTTTCATAATGACCATGCCTTGGTATTATTCTATCATTTCTTTTTTCCTCGACTGCTAAACAGTTACGTCACGTCAGTGGGGTGCCAGTTTCCGTCGCATTAAGCCGCAAGGACATGTGTAATCCTGCGGAACACCTCATGAATGCATCGTTTGTCATCATCATTGCTTTTTTGGGGTCCAAATGTTATTTTGGTAGCACTGGCCACTTTATCACTTCGTAAAATTAAAAACAAATGACTACCATTGAACTGTGAGCTAAAGGCTTATTAGTTTGTATGTTTTTACTACGTTATGGCGATAGTGAGTGAAAGAGTCGCAACGACACGTGTAATCCTACGAAACACCTCATGAATGCATCGTTTGTCATCATCATCGCTTTTTTGGGCTCCAATCTTATTTTGGTAATGCTGGCCACTTTTTTACTTTGTGATATTTAAAAACAAATGACTATCAGTGACAGTCAACATATTTTGGATGTTTACGCCGCCACCTGGAAAGTTTACGCATCTCAGCCCAAATAGCTGTAATAATCATATTTTATCATCTCGTAATTATTGTGTGATAAAGTTCTCAACCTCATAAATAGGTACTCTGTTTGGCAAAATCATCGTTTAATTAATTTTTTTAGGGTTCTAAGTCCCAAACCTTAAGAAAAGAACGGTGGTAAAACTGGCCATCTTGTACCTTAAAATATGGTTAAATTGTTTGTGTGACAAGCCTAAACATTTCTTTAAGTAGAGTTAGATAATTTAATATCTAACGGTTACGTACACGGTTATCTTAAAAATAAGCATCCCAAGATTGGACAGGGGCAATTTCCCACAAAACATGCAGAGCATCTTTATCTATGACAAAACAAAGCATTACGCATTCCATACCCATGCCAATCACAAAACCAGATCCGGCCGTCCAATTCGCGACGTGTCCGAACAAGAAACAAATATTTATCAAAACCTGTAAGGAATACGTAAAGCGACATGTCCCGGTATGTCCGCGTGATGGATTATTGCAACTGACCGCCTCTATTTTGTATCGGAATAAGGAATTACCATATGCGCCTCTGAGGCTGGCCCGGCATCCGGCGGGGTGTGTGGAGGCGGACTTATTTTTTGTTTGGTTTTGATAGAATTATTGAGACAGTCATTTGTTTTGAAAATATTTTTAGAGAAGGTATAAAAACTTTATTTACTTAACACGGAATAACGCAGCATTTTTACATAATTATACCTAATACGGTTCAGAGCAATTTATTTAATTAAGTACCGAAAAAAATGCTATGATAATACTACCTTGCTACCCTGCAGACTAACGACACGTATCGTTTTATACATAAGCAAATTTTTTTTTTTTTTTTTTTTTTTTTTATTTAACAACTTAAAGAAAGTTACATTGAGACAATTACATTTAGATAGCTTTAAAAACCACTAGGGTTTGATGTAAAGCTAACGAGTTTGCAGTGGGTACATTCACAATTTCACATACAATTACATAAATACAGCATAAAAACATTTTAATATTGTTACAATAGCTTTAGGAAATAGTCCTTCAGCTTATATTTAATATTTTTGACAGTGATTTCTTTCACAAATTCGGGTGGCATGCTATTTATAATCCGGGGCAGTAGGTATTCGACTGTGCGTGCGCCGTACGCGTTGTTGGCGCGCGGCTGCCACAGCCGGTTTTTAGATATCGCTCGAGTGCATACAGGGTGGTCGACCCGAGTTTTAAAAGACTCATTAAAAAAGTGCTCTTTTAATAAGGTGCATTGTATTTGTGTATGGATCGGTAATATCTTACAGTATTTAAAGAGGCCAGAGACGTTGTCTTGGAATTTAATTTTAATTTTGTTGGGCACTATGGTTTTAAGTATTTTAAGTTGTAAGTTAAAAATCTGGTCAAGATATGATTTGTAACTTCGCCCGTAACTACTAAGTCCGTATTGAATATATGACTCGGCAAGCGCGTTGTACAGCATTAACTTAACCTTGAATGGAATGCGATTATTCAGAATGGTGATGTTTGCTAAAAATTGCCTAAGCTTAGTACAGACACGTTCAATGTGGGTACTCCAGTGGAATTTATGGTTGATAACTAGACCAAGATATGTTTGGTTATCGACCTTGTCTATTTGTGGGCAGCTGCAAATAGTTGTGTTTGTGCTCATAGTATGTAGGCAATTATGATTATGAGCCACCAATTCTATGGTCGGTGTACTATGTCTTATGTAAGGAGATTTGATTATGAGAAGCTTTGTTTTATTTGCATTAAGGACAAGTCCAGCGTCATGACACCATCGAATTAAAGCATCAAGGTCCATTTGCAAGAGTTTACCGGCTATTTGTGGGTCTTTATTAGCTATTACTAGGCAAGTGTCGTCAGCAAACTGGTAGCACGTGCTGTTTATAATACAGCCGCTCATGTCGTTGACGTAAGACAAGAAATGCAGGGGCCCTAGCACAGAACCCTGGGCCGTGCCCTCCGTCACCGGCAAGGGCGTACTGTAGTTGTTATCCAGCTTCACAGAAAAGGATCGGTTCCTTAAGTATGCTTGACACCATTTTAGCAATGGGCCACGAACTCCGCACCTGTCCAATTTGTCCACTAGCTGGTCGTGCTTGAGCGTGTCAAAAGCACGTGAGAAGTCAATAAATAAGGCCAGTACTTGTCTTTGCTCATTTAGGTGACTATTTACTTCGTCAGTAAACTTTGATAAGAGACTATGAGTACCCTTACCTGACTGGAAACCAAATTGGCACGAGCTAATTACTTCATGTTTCCTATAGAAATCGTGTATCTGTTCACACATGTATTTTTCTATTATTTTGTCGATTGACGAAAGCAAGGTGATAGGCCGATAATTAGTGTAATCATCACGCTTACCTTTTTTATATACTGGCCTTACACAACCTTCCTTCAGTTTGTCGGGATAAGCGCCAGTCTTGACGCTGTTATTAATTAAGTTAGTTATAGTCTGCGAGATGGGTTCTCCTATTACCTTAATATCTGAGATCGTGACGTTATCGAGTCCTGGTGCCTTATTGGAGTTTAAATCTTTTATAATTTTATGGACATTTATAGGCGTCGCTTTTTTGAAAAGAATACTTGAATTTAATGATTGAGATGTAGTGTTTTTAACTAATTTAATTTTACAGTTTGGGATAATGCTTTTTACTGCATAATCAAAGCTATTCGCAAAATTTTCTGCAATAGTCTTAGAATTAAGTCCCTGAGCATTAAAAGCTTTGTGTATAGCATTATCAATCGATAAATTAACTCTGCCCAACATTTGGTTAACAATACCATATACTTTTTTAATATTTGTATAGTTATTATTTATTTTAGCATATTTCATCATCACAAACCACAATTAAATACAGTCTTGAATTAACTCTGGAACACTTTACAATAATAAATGGAAAGGTAAAATGAAACAAGTATTTTTAAAAGAAAAGAGTTAAGACGCTCATGATTTTTCCTTGTAGCTGAATCTTTCCCTAAGCGTATCTGCGGGAAAGTCCATAAAAAAGAAAACCATACTGCATTTTTTCCTAAAAAAAACTTAAACCACAAAGCCTATTCCACACATACCCAGCGTCCATTTCGGCGGCGGTCGGCGTCGCGCCGGCGGGTGGGCTCCCTTCACAAACTTCCATAATAACGCCGGCCGGTAATGTGACAGCCGATACGTCGCCACCGCCCGCCACTGGACTGTTTAAATTTCGAACGAGTTTCTTTTTATGTCACTGTCAGCGAAGGTCTAATAGAAAACAGGACTTATGAACGGCCAGTATGAATTAACTGGGATCAAATAGAATACTGGCTACTTTCACGTAAGAAATAGAAAAAAAAAACAAAAGCATGTTAATTTCCAATAGAAGTTTTGAATTCGGAACTAATACTCTTACGATTATTAAAGAACTTACACGTACACCATTCAATAGAGCGTTTTATTAGGCTTTGGCAATTTGGTACAAATCGCAATGTTTGATGATTTCTAAATTAGGTCGCTACTATTTTTTATCATTATTATTTTAGCCTAAGAGCCGATAAGTTTTTTTAAGTTTGAATATAGCTACCGGGCATAAGTAAACTTAGATTTTTAGGTTCAATTTTCAGAAGCAAATGTTTCTAGGTAAACTTAAGAAAATTGCAAATACCTACTTGAAATTAAAGTTAAGCAATTATGATTGCTCATAAAGTCTTACACTGAGCACCTAGCATTGTTTAGACATAAATAAGAGATTAAAAGCTTTTTGTGTTAAAAAAAATTCACACTTACTAGTGGTAATTCTTACAACTATAACGTCGTTACACGAAAACTATCGTATCAGTCCAAGACATGAAAACATTGTTTCAAAAACTGGCCCTATCCTCCGGGGCCGCGACGTCATTACAGGCGGGCCAAGGATCGTATGCATACGAAATCGCCCTTATCAGTTATGCATAATGCGGGACCCCAAAGGTGTGCAAAATATTGCAGCTGTAAAAGGTGCTTTGTTTTGATGGTTGGAATTTCTGGAATAGTTTTGACTATATTTTCCTTACTTTTTCAGTTTTACTGAGTGAGAACTATGGATGTCATAGACCATAAAAAAATATTTTATTGTTCATAAAAATAGAGAGAACGCTATCATAGTTATTTTCATACATCTACTGTACTCTTTGTATACTTAACATACTTTAGTACATAATTAATTATTCGTAATAACAATTAACGTGTTAAATTATACCGTAAAATCAAAAGAAAACTTTAAGCTTTACTTAAAGCTTTTTGCCATATCGAACAAATACCCATAGATATGAAAAAGAAAGTTACTCTCAACTCTTTCTTTAACAAATAAAATATAGGTAACCTAAACCTAACAAAACAAAGACCAAAAAATACCATCCTGTTTATCAACCGCATGTGACAATTCCCTCAGATCGTGATAGGCAGCGCGCATCGCAGAGTAACGAGCTGATGTGTTTTGTTTTCTCAATTTTATTTATTGCGATGCTCTACTGTTTTCGTTATTTTTGTGCCCTGTGGTGCACAGAGCATAAGGTTCATTATTCTGCAAGCATTTTTTTTGTAACTATTTGCCCTAAATAAGAATTTTTGATGGTTTTTTGTTTCTAGAGCATTATTAAAAGTAGGTATAGAACATCATGTTAATACCGCCTTTTTGAAAAATTAATTTAATGTGCCTCTTAATTAAAAAACTATTCTAGCGTACATATTACTACATACAGTCAAAGTACTGTTACAGGTCTCCCAGAATCTCATAAAAAATATTGGAAAAGTGTGACAACAAAGTTTATTTTCTCCATTTACCATGAGATTTTGGTATACATTTATAGCTATGAAATTCATTTTTTCAATTCTTAACAATGACTTCCATTCCATAATCGTATCTACTTCATTATCGTTTATAATTCAAATCTTATTAAATGAAATCTTTTCCATCTTATCTAAACATAATTTTCGTTTCAATTCAATCGAGATAATGTAAAATACAAGTAAAATAATGTATCCAATTTCCTTAACATCTTTCCAGCAGCACTCTACAAGTCCACTCCAACTGCGAAGTCTCCTCGAGGGTAGTTTTAAAAGGCGTTCCGAGCGAATCTTGGACGTAATGAATCTTGTTTACAATCTAACGAGACGTTCACACCTTAATTAATTCAGGGAGTAAGAACTTAAATTATTTTTATGTATCTACAAGTAATATCCTATTGATATTATTGATAAGAAAAGAGTAAGTCACTCTACAAAGGACAATGTTCGTTCTCCATACATTGTTCGCCTAAAGAACCAACAATTTTGACATATTACTACCCGAAAGCGAAATAATACGATTCTGTGTGTAAGAACAATGATTCCTGATGGACACTTGCCATAAAATTAATGATTAAGAATATTAAATCACAGCGATTTTATAATATGTCGTTTATGACAACATGGCGTCTAATGTATTGTGTGAATGTATGAACACCGATTCGCGAAAAATGTTTTGTATTGTCGTCACGCCGAGTCGCAGCCAAATAGTATAAAATAATAGAACAAGTTTTAGAAATACAACTCGGCATTCCACTTTTACAATATGCCCACATATTGCACGTAAATAAACAACATGAATCGTAGGTTGTTTCCACCCTTGTCATCTGACACATGAAATAAACTCCTATTGTATTATAGATATCGAAGCCGAATCGTATATAATAATAGAATGGGTTTTGGAGATCACTCGGGGTTCCACTTTTATAAAATACCTACATATTACATAAAAATACCACGAATCATGAGTTTTCTTTTCACCATTTACATCTGACACGAGATAACAAACTCCTATCTCCATGACTACCATCGTAGTCTATGCCAAAGACTACAATATTTTAAGCAAGAAGTTTCAAACCTTAGCGGCTACGGTAACCCCTGGGCCACATACATCATGATAACATTCGGTCGACACCGGAACGAAGTCTTGCGATTATGCAAAAAAGCATCGTATTCTAGTGCGGCTATATCACGTTCAACCGGGGTTTTAATTCGACTAAAGTCCTGACTAAAGACTGGAAGAAAATACGCCGCATTGTATGAGCACTTCGTGTTCGTTAAAGCGGCTTCAGATCTAGAGCCCACATAGTTTTCTTTCCAATAATATCCGCAAGTAGCGCTGCATGATCTTTACAACAAAAACGGCAATAGTTATTAAGGTGCCAAAATTATATGATTACTTTGGCACGGTATTATACACGTTCGAAGATTTGTCATTTTCATTCATTTCTTCATCATCATCATCATTTCAGCCACAGGACGTCCACTACTGAACATAGGCCTCCCCCAATGACTTCCACATCGCACGGTTGGTAGCGGCCTGCATCCAGCGCCTTCCCGCTACCTTTATCAGGTCGTCGGTCCACCTTGTGGTGGGTTGACATTGCAGAATATGACTTTTGATAGGTTCATCATAGAATTCGGCGGGGATATCCTCACGGAGGAAGTTCGTAAAAGGGCGGAACAAGATCTTATAATAATGCAAGGCCGAAGCTGTTACGCGCGTGCTCCTACGTGTAATCCGGCGAGTATGCAATAAATAGTAATGTCTGGTAAATAGTGGTAATACGTATCGTTCGTTCGTTCGTTTCAGCCGAAAAGACGTCCACTGCTGGACAAAGGCCTCCCCCAAGGATTTCCACGAAGACCGATCCTGCACCGCTCGCATACAGGCACCTCCCGCGACCTTCACCAGATCGTCGGTCCACCTAGTGGGAGGCCTGCCCACGCTACGTCTTTCGGCTCGTGGTCGCCACTCAAGAACTTTCCTGCCCCAGCGGCCATCAGCTCTACGAGCTATGTGCCCCGCCCCGTCTATGTCTGTATGCGCTACGATTACAGGGTATCATTTTGCATAGTCGCAAGACTTCACTCCGCTGCTGTCAAATCAATGTCGCATAATGTTATCGCAATGTGTGTGGCCCTTGGCCAAATCACAGAAGCCTATGCGAAGAAAGAGCACTTGAATGACAATAAAAATCAGGGTTACCATTTTATAAGATTTCCTCACTATTGAGGGTAACAAAGTAACATTAATAATCTAGCCATTAATTACATTTATTACCTATACGAGAAAGTAAAGCAACATGCGGTTTTATTTTAATTTGTAAAATATTAAACCCCTCATATTTGTAACAGTTTGTTCCAAGTTTAGTTTTACTGTTTTGTTAACAGTATTGCTGTTTCAGCTGTCACTGTGAAGCTTTGGGAAAATAAATAAATAGAAAAAATATTAACATAAATATTTATTTAAGTTTTTATGTTCATTATCATAATATGCCAATTTAAGTTACACTGTGTGACAGTCTTTGACACTAAACAAACTCTTCAGCTTAATAATACCTACCTACAGGGCGTTTTTATAGTTACTCTTGCTGATGAAACAAGAAGGGTTGATTCTACTACTGAAATACAACTACTTTTCTTACAGGACCAATATCAAATTCTCAAAAAAATTCACATCCTCGTGATGGTGATAATTTCTATGGAGAGGTTTTTTTTATATTCGGTCTCTTGGGATAAGTTATTCCATTTGAGCAGTAGAATTAATCCTTTTTATTCGATCACATATAAAAACAACACAAGTGTTTAGGAAAACTTCTTCTTTGGTATGGTATCACTACGGAGTTATAATGTCGGCAACTCTGTATCACTGACTTGTAACTTTCAAACAGCATGAATAATAAGGGCACCACATTGGTTTTCTTTCTGAAAAAAGGCTTTCAGTTTTAGTACTAACCCTTTAGCACTATTTCATTGAAATAAAAATACAATAAACGCACAGAAGACTGAAATTGAGTCAACTGACGTGACATTTATAATTTGTTGACATTATGACAGTTTGACAAGACTAGGGATTGAAAAAGTTTTAATTGAAAAAGTAAAATGACAATTTATTAAAACGATTCACATGGATATAATCGATTAAAAATATTTATAAAATGTTCTGATACTTGCCTGTAGCGATTATCCAATCCTGGTTTCTACTGAAAAACTACCTCGTGGCAAGATTTTAATAAAATAATAAAATCTTTATCTTCTCTTTCACAATCTATAAAAGTTCATTTGGTCTATTATTATACATGTGCTATGAATGAGGGTTTTCGCGATTGAAAAATCCGCGAGATGGCAATACGTAGACGCGAGGTCCAAATGCTGCATGATTGGTGGATATCTGTCAATGTCATGTCAAAAATAACCAATCATGCAGCATTTGGACCTCACGTCTACGTATTGCCATCTGGCGGATTTTTCAATCGCGAAAACCCTCATTGGCATAGATTATGAGAGACTGGCAACTATACTAGGTTGATATCAGGTGATCCGTCTGCTCATTTGCCTCCTGTCACATAAAAAAAAAATATATATGTTTCTCACACTTCAACTGGCATTGGATTCAACATCGGATTCTGACACTTTTACAGTTATGATACCATGAATATCAGTTTATGGTCCTAATTATTTTTATTTTATTTACGACCTTCGACCAGTTGGACACTTTAGATATCTTCTTGTAATAGTGTCAAACTGTCAATATCTTTTTAGCTTTTAACGCAAATCTAGTCTTCAAAGCAGTTTAATCGATTTATTTTATTTTCAAAATCGATATTTTATTGTCTATGATGGCCGCAGGAACATCACTATACATGGACTCCCAGCAATAAAGTACGGTAATGCCTCGTACAGATTTTATCGGCAAAAATTACGGAACTTGATAGGTTTTAGACCATGCCACGCACCAAAACGTCCGGAAGTTGTAATAGTATTATAGAATAAACGTTAAAAGACTTATTTATTTAATTTTTCAATGCTTAAGTGTCCATTAGAATGAAAGGGTGCTTAATGTATTAAAAAAAATAGAAAATAATTATGATGGGTTAATGTTTTTGGGCGGTTTTTTAGGCGGTTTCTGACAATGTCCTTTTACAACATAATCAGACAACATGATTAACTTTTATCTTATTTTTCTCTTTTTGGTATTTTTCTACTCCTGAATCACTACATTTTTTCAGTGAGCAAAATCAGCCGTGTTCTTTTTTTAAATTTTACTACAAATTCGCGCTATGTCGTAACTGTAACCGCACTTTACAACAAATCCGCAATAGTGACTCTAGGAAAATGGCGGCGTCGCCGGCGTTAAATTCAGTTTGTGACAGATCGTTCTCTCCCAGAACAATGTTAAAAAATACTGCATATTTTCATCAAATTCCATGTTTAACTCTGTAAGGCTGGGTTGCACCATCCTACTTTAACTTTAACAAACGTCAGAAATCTGTCAACCTCCATAGAATGTACACAGGTAATCGTTATGGTTACGGTCAAAGTTAGGTGGTGCAACTAAGCCTTAGTCAAAAGCTGTTATATTTTTTTAAATATCCTTGCCGCTGGTCTGCCAACACTTCCTAACAAACCCTCTTCAACAGTGCGAAGACTCCTCGAGGGTAGTTTTAAATCGCGTTCAGCGCGTAATGAATCTTGTTTGCATCCTAACGAGCCTCACACGTCTAGACTCTATTAAGCAGCGTTTTACGATTAATTAGGTATTCCAGTCTCTTCTTTTTTATATACGTACAATTTTATCTCTCATAAAACCTAAGTAACTATTCATAAAATTATTAAGTAGAAAAATCAAAGTATATTCTATAATATGTAATTTAATTTTATCTTCATGCTTCAAATAAGTAAACAGTGTCTCGGTTTATGCCCGAACCGTAAACACTAATATTTTTTTATTTATTTATTTTGGAAAACCAGTTGGATGGTTAGATGTGATCATTGCATAAAAAAATTCAAGACCATTTTTACTTGTGCAATAAAACTTAGGTTTTTTCTCATCCATCAACGAGAACACGAAAGAAAAAAAAGATTTAAATGAAATTCCCAAACTTAAAAAAAACAATCAACGCGAAAGCGTATCTAAAACGGCACCTGCCCAACAAATCACCGATGGCGACACTTTTAACTAACTCTGACGCAGATCGGTTTCCAATTAACACGGGCTCCCTCTCATTATATTTTTAATTTGAGGGCGGAATCCCAAATTAAACCAGAGACGTCAAAGGACAAGCCCTGGTGCCATTAACGCTAAATAATTAAAGAATTCGACCGTCTTCCAGTCGTTAGACGAAATTAAGGAACCGGGTACAACTTTCCAAAGGACATTGTCAGAAACCGCCTAAAAAACCGCCCAAAAACATTAACCCATCATAATTATTTTCTATTTTTTTTAATACATTAAGCACCCTTTCATTCTAATGGACACTTAAGCATTGAAAAATTAAATAAATAAGTCTTTTAACGTTTATTCTATAATACTATTACAACTTCCGGACGTTTTGGTGCGTGGCATGGTCTAAAACCTATCAAGTTCCATAATTTTTGCCGATAAAATCTGTACGAGGCATTACCGTACTTTATTGCTGGGAGTCCATGTATAGTGATGTTCCTGCGGCCATCATAGACAATAAAATATCGATTTTGAAAATAAAATAAATCGATTAAACTGCTTTGAAGACTAGATTTGCGTTAAAAGCTAAAAAGATATTGACAGTTTGACACTATTACAAGAAGATATCTAAAGTGTCCAACTGGTCGAAGGTCGTAAATAAAATAAAAATAATTAGGACCATAAACTGATATTCATGGTATCATAACTGTAAAAGTGTCAGAATCCGATGTTGAATCCAATGCCAGTTGAAGTGTGAGAAACATATATATATTTTTTTTATGTGACAGGAGGCAAATGAGCAGACGGATCACCTGATATCAACCTAGTATAGTTGCCAGTCTCTCATAATCTATGCCAATGAGGGTTTTCGCGATTGAAAAATCCGCCAGATGGCAATACGTAGACGTGAGGTCCAAATGCTGCATGATTGGTTATTTTTGACATGACATTGACAGATATCCACCAATCATGCAGAATTTGGACCTCGCGTCTACGTATTGCCATCTCGCGGATTTTTCAATCGCGAAAACCCTCATTCATAGCACATGTATAATAATAGACCAAATGAACTTTTATAGATTGTGAAAGAGAAGATAAAGATTTTATTATTTTATTAAAATCTTGCCACGAGGTAGTTTTTCAGTAGAAACCAGGATTGGATAATCGCTACAGGCAAGTATCAGAACATTTTATAAATATTTTTAATCGATTATATCCATGTGAATCGTTTTAATAAATTGTCATTTTACTTTTTCAATTAAAACTTTTTCAATCCCTAGTCTTGTCAAACTGTCATAATGTCAACAAATTATAAATGTCACGTCAGTTGACTCAATTTCAGTCTTCTGTGCGTTTATTGTATTTTTATTTCAATGAAATAGTGCTAAAGGGTTAGTACTAAAACTGAAAGCCTTTTTTCAGAAAGAAAACCAATGTGGTGCCCTTATTATTCATGCTGTTTGAAAGTTACAAGTCAGTGATACAGAGTTGCCGACATTATAACTCCGTAGTGATACCATACCAAAGAAGAAGTTTTCCTAAACACTTGTGTTGTTTTTATATGTGATCGAATAAAAAGGATTAATTCTACTGCTCAAATGGAATAACTTATCCCAAGAGACCGAATATAAAAAAAACCTCTCCATAGAAATTATCACCATCACGAGGATGTGAATTTTTTTGAGAATTTGATATTGGTCCTGTAAGAAAAGTAGTTGTATTTCAGTAGTAGAATCAACCCTTCTTGTTTCATCAGCAAGAGTAACTATAAAAACGCCCTGTAGGTAGGTATTATTAAGCTGAAGAGTTTGTTTAGTGTCAAAGACTGTCACACAGTGTAACTTGAATTGGCATATTATGATAATGAACATAAAAACTTAAATAAATATTTATGTTAATATTTTTTCTATTTATTTATTTTCCCAAAGCTTCACAGTGACAGCTGAAACAGCAATACTGTTAACAAAACAGCAAAACTAAACTTGGAACAAACTGTTACAAATATGAGGGGTTTAATATTTTACAAATTAAAATAAAACCGCATGTTGCTTTACTTTCTCGTATAGGTAATAAATGTAATTAATGGCTAGATTATTAATGTTACTTTGTTACCCTCAATAGTGAGGAAATCTTATAAAATGGTAACCCTGATTTTTATTGTCATTCAAGTGCTCTTTCTTCGCATAGGCTTCTGTGATTTGGCCAAGGGCCACACACATTGCGATAACATTATGCGACATTGATTTGACAGCAGCGGAGTGAAGTCTTGCGACTATGCAAAATGATACCCTGTAATCGTAGCGCATACAGACATAGACTGGGCGGGGCACATAGCTCGTAGAGCTGATGGCCGCTGGGGCAGGAAAGTTCTTGAGTGGCGACCACGAGCCGAAAGACGTAGCGTGGGCAGGCCTCCCACTAGGTGGACCGACGATCTGGTGAAGGTCGCGGGAGGTGCCTGTATGCGAGCGGTGCAGGATCGGTCTTCGTGGAAATCCTTGGGGGAGGCCTTTGTCCAGCAGTGGACGTCTTTTCGGCTGAAACGAACGAACGAACGATACGTATTACCACTATTTACCAGACATTACTATTTATTGCATACTCGCCGGATTACACGTAGGAGCACGCGCGTAACAGCTTCGGCCTTGCATTATTATAAGATCTTGTTCCGCCCTTTTACGAACTTCCTCCGTGAGGATATCCCCGCCGAATTCTATGATGAACCTATCAAAAGTCATATTCTGCAATGTCAACCCACCACAAGGTGGACCGACGACCTGATAAAGGTAGCGGGAAGGCGCTGGATGCAGGCCGCTACCAACCGTGCGATGTGGAAGTCATTGGGGGAGGCCTATGTTCAGTAGTGGACGTCCTGTGGCTGAAATGATGATGATGATGAAGAAATGAATGAAAATGACAAATCTTCGCACGTATATAATACCGTGCCAAAGTAATCATATAATTTTGGCACCTTAATAACTTTTGCCGTTTTTGTTGTAAAGATCATGCAGCGCTACTTGCGGATATTATTGGAAAGAAAACTATGTGGGCTCTAGATCTGAAGCCGCTTTAACGAACACGAAGTGCTCATACAATGCGGCGTATTTTCTTCCAGTCTTTAGTCAGGACTTTAGTCGAATTAAAACCCCGGTTGAACGTGATATAGCCGCACTAGAATACGATGCTTTTTTGCATAATCGCAAGACTTCGTTCCGGTGTCGACCGAATGTTATCATGATGTATGTGGCCCAGGGGTTACCGTAGCCGCTAAGGTTTGAAACTTCTTGCTTAAAATATTGTAGTCTTTGGCATAGACTACGATGGTAGTCATGGAGATAGGAGTTTGTTATCTCGTGTCAGATGTAAATGGTGAAAAGAAAACTCATGATTCGTGGTATTTTTATGTAATATGTAGGTATTTTATAAAAGTGGAACCCCGAGTGATCTCCAAAACCCATTCTATTATTATATACGATTCGGCTTCGATATCTATAATACAATAGGAGTTTATTTCATGTGTCAGATGACAAGGGTGGAAACAACCTACGATTCATGTTGTTTATTTACGTGCAATATGTGGGCATATTGTAAAAGTGGAATGCCGAGTTGTATTTCTAAAACTTGTTCTGTTATTTTATACTATTTGGCTGCGACTCGGCGTGACGACAATACAAAACATTTTTCGCGAATCGGTGTTCATACATTCACACAATACATTAGACGCCATGTTGTCATAAACGACATATTATAAAATCGCTGTGATTTAATATTCTTAATCATTAATTTTATGGCAAGTGTCCATCAGGAATCATTGTTCTTACACACAGAATCGTATTATTTCGCTTTCGGGTAGTAATATGTCAAAATTGTTGGTTCTTTAGGCGAACAATGTATGGAGAACGAACATTGTCCTTTGATTTAGGCACTAAACTTCTTTTGATATCACCGAAGTTTCTCAAAAACGTGTTTCCAATTAAGTTTCAGTTTGCAAACAGTTGGACTCGCTGTAAGTATTTAGCTTTTAGTACACAGTCGAATTCAACTAATTAACTGTACGGGGAATAAGGCTCGGGCACACTGTTGGCAGGAACGCTACGCGACGTGATTGCGATGAGCCGCATGATGCTAAAGTTGAGCCACCTTCAAGCCAGAATTGTGTATTAAGACTAAAACTTCTATTGATTGATGAATAAGTATTGACGAAGGCAATAATATTTTTACTTGTGTCTTAAAAAAAGTACAGACACAAAGTGAAGTACATTATTGAACACAATATTTGTGTGTAATTAGATTACGTACTAATATAATTAGGAGCCTATAACCGCAAACTATGGTATACTCGTATTACCATCACGTTGTTGTTACCTTGTTTCCCAAAAAAAAAAAATACATGACTGCGCCAACATTTTTTTCAACACATTGCAGTCAAAATGTTATTGATTAAAATATGTTAAACCACATCTGACTGTGGTAACGTCAACTTAAGTGCCGTCGTCACTTACGACAAACGCGTGTTACCATTGACATATCGCCAGCTGACGTAAGTGATGGCGCTCATTTGTACGCAGATGCGCCGGCTTAGCGCGGGCTTTTTTAAGAAATCCCCTAATTTGTAACGGGTTACGCTTGGAAAACGAATTTGGTGTAAATAACGTCAAGCTTTATTAGAGATAAGGATTTTCATTTTTTTGTTTTTCTTATTAGAGCCTGTTAAGCTCTACCCCAAATCTTGCTGCTATAAGAATAGAAACCGGTTATTAAAAAAAGTGTTAAAATACCTACGTTCATGAAAAATCGAGATGCATGTATTGTTTATTGGATGTAGGTATTTATTTATTCTTGTCATATAGTTAATGCCATTAAAGATTGAACATTGGTAGCGCAGTAAAAATTCATCATTCTGAAATTCAACCCTTATTTAATTTATGTAATTGGTACATATAAATGTACTCAGATAATATGTATGTACAGACGACACCAAGCTAAAAATGTAGTGATGTGCAGTCGACAGTACTTTGACTGAAAAGTATTATGAAGAAAATGTTTTATACAGGCTTCTGCCTCAAAGTATTTTCGTTGTGAAATGTTAAAATTAACCCTCTTAACGTGTTAAATCTAATCAAACCCAAAAACATCTTCATGGCGTGCCATAAAACATTCAGCGTCGCAGAGGTGTCGTTCAGACGGGATAAATCCCGTGTACAGTCCTCCCATTGAACCTGAACCTTAACCCCCGGTAATAGAGTTCAACGTCTGCCAAAAGTGTATAAATCCCGCTGTCCCGTATACGGGGCCCGCGGGAGTGATCCCGGTAGAGATGACCGCTCCGAGGTACGCGACACTTAGATGAAGCTCTCTTATTACGCTGGCGTTGTAGACGAACGTGTGAAACGCGGCGTTTTAAGTACACACAAGGTAAACTAGTAATTATTGATGTATTTAGATTTAGGTAGGCACGCACAAAACTCACGGAGGTAATCCTTCGATGCATGACCACTTAAATGTGGTGTATTTTACTGGCATACTTAAAGGATTGACATAATACGTCATGTGATCTCATCGTCGCTATTTTTCACAACACAATCACGTGAATAAATTAATTAAATCAATTAAACAACAGGGGGATAAATTAATCAAATCAATAAAATAAATCAAATATAAATTCGCACATTAAACTATTTTTAACTTTCAAACAATTAATATTCTTAGGCTGAGTTGCACCATCTTACTTTGAGTTTAACAAACGTCAAAAATTTGTCAAATTCCATACAAAAACACCGGTTATTAAGTAAGCAAGATGGTGCAATCCTCAAATGGATTTTTTTTTCATGAGTTCAAAGTAACAGCTAATTTAAACAAATATTTATGTTTACTCAAGTGCTAAAATAAGATCTTCTTCTTTTCGTGTCGACAACAAATCTACACAGTGTCAGCCCAAAACTCCGCCACAAGGGTGGCGTTGTCAGTAGCACTCATCAAATCCTCCTGAGTGCAGTTGCTTGACATAAAATAAGATGACTTGTCTGATTATCAGATTGCGCGACGTGTTATTATTACCTACAGTTTCACTAACCAGCAAAGTTTAGTTTTTATGAAACTCGCTTTTATAATGTTTAACAACCAAAACCGCATTCTCAACGCGGCGGTTAAACGCTCGCCTGCCCAAACGATGTTGCAGACAAAACGCCGAGTCGGTCACACCACCTTGTCTACGACTGGAAAGGGTACGCACTGTTTACATTTTAATGCAAGAACCGCGACGCTCGTTAAGGGGATAATTTCGTATCCGCGGACGTAATGACCCTTTCTCATTTAGCAGTTAATGAACTGAGATTTGATTAAAGTGTTATATTTTCATTCTTTTTTGCTGGAAAATATTCACTGGCAGATTTGTTTCTCCGTTCTTAGGGCTTGTAATTATCGTGCAATTAATATTTTTAACTGTTCTTAATTTATCTGAAGAATACACACAGTGGGGCCTATTTTTATCTGGAGAAATATTATTAGGCTCGCACTTTAAACCATGTTTAAAATTCCTTTTTTAAATGGTAAATGTACATACCTACATGAAATAACCTCAAATGACGTTAGCAAAGGCATTATGTAAATAAAAACAACGTCTCAATAAAGATATGAAAGTTAATCTGTCGATTACAACTTTTGCGAGTTACACATCACATTGTTTTGCTCCTCTCACTTTTATGTGCTTTTATCTACTTTAAATTTAATAATATGAGTCACAAACTTTGTGAACAATATTTTAGAACCTGTCTTGTAAGTATCCTACATACATTTCTATAAATCTTTGATTTAAAACCAATCTTATAAGCAAAAGAGATGTTCGTCGTTATAGTACCTACCTATCCCTTCTTCTACCTATAGATCACAAGGTAGTCATAACAAGCAATTTTAATTCCCCATCCATAACGCAATAAACGTTACCATCCCAATTTTAATAACGAAGTTCACTTTATGAGTATTGAATTCGCCTCAACTCTTTCCTTTGGCAATAAAAATATTAAATCTACGCCATGAAGGGGCAATAACAATTTCAGTTAATATTAATCGTTTTTCTTTCTAGACCCTTCCGGGTGGGACGATTTGCTTCATTTTCCCTTTATTCGCCCCTGGAGGATAACTATGATATATTTATTATTGCAAGACTATTCGATGACACTCGTGAGATGTATTAGACGGTTGTTCAGATCATTTATTGGGGGCATTATTTGTTTTTATTGCTATTTAGATATTTTTATGGGCGCGCAACATTGTTATGTGAATGCAAGTGGACTCTTGGACCGGCGAAATTAAAACACCTTATCATAGATATTGTTTCTGCGAAAGTATATTGCTTTTATTTTCGTATAAATCTCCACGAGTTTTCGTAAAAATTCAATAGATTTCAAATGTGAATCAAGCAAATAAAATACCACAACCGATCCCCGATAAACCTATGCTTTAAAATCCCAAATCAAGACTTCAGACGATTTCAAAAATCCATTAAAGCGAACGGTGCAAATTCGCACTTCGTAAACGAAAACGAAGTAAGCGACACGCTTCCTATCCGAAACATTCACGCTAACGACCAAACTGCGTTCTAATCACGGAACGTCAAAAATGGATATCGAAAATTGAATTCGCAAGCCGAATTTCTTTTTTTTCCAAATCGCAAAGGGCGAGGGCCCGCACAAATGGCCAGATCAACTCAATAAGGGGTACTGCGACGTGTTTACCCGTTGCCCGCAAACTGTGTGTTTTTTTCACGTTTTGCGAAACGTTATTTACCCGGTGTCGTAAAGGCATTGTGCCTGCCGGACAATGGTTGATATTTCCCTGGTTTTTTTGACGATTTTTATCCTTTCCCCAAGCGGGTTGTCGTTCGTATTCATTTCGATTTCGGGGCCGATGCGAAGTGACGATTGAGAATTTGTTTTGTTCGGAACACACGAATATTTTTGATGAGGGATGGCGTAAAACTTTTGCTAATTAAAAATAAAAGAATTGGAGAGGGTGCATTTGTTACATTGATCATTTGACTGAGGCCAAAATCTGATAAAAACCCAGGAGTAGGATAATGAAGTGATACCTAAATATCATACGTTTATTTTCCAAAACTGAAATTCAACGTTACCTATGATTCAAATATTTATCTAATCTATTGAGATCATATAAGTAATATCTTTTTTACCTACAATTTGTGAACTTTCTTTTGACTTTACCTTGCCCTGAACAAGGGACCAAGACATGGGAAGTTACTTCAAGTCAGTTCAATGGTGTGCTTTGATTTGCATAAAAGCATTTAGTAGAGCTTGGTACTATCTCCTGTCTCGATGAACTAAATATACCTACCTTATTATTAGCAAAAATCAAAAGAACGGTAGATTTAGTAAACTCGTATTTAACACAAAAACAAATTCAAGGACGGAATTAATTCTCAGTTTCTTGCGATGTTTCATACTCAGTGAAGTTGTAAATTATGATTTTTAGGGAATCGGTAATAATAAATAAAAGAATAAACTTGGCTGGATGCAGGCCGCTACCAACCGGCATTCGTGTAAATCATTGGGGGATGCCTATGTTCAACAGTGGACGTCCTATGGCTGAAATGATGATGATAGGAATAGACAATATGCAATTTTATTATACATAGATAATTCAGTACAGACTGAACTGAATTATCTATGTTGTACTGAAATACATAATATATTAAGCTGAAAAGTAGCTCAATTTACTTTGAGAATGAGGTCAAACCTCACATTTTTCTAGTATCACAAATATTCTTTAAGCCAATGTCCACAAAATCTTAGTTTTGTAAATAATACCAACCATTTATGTTGACTGTACACACGCGCCGTGTCATGGCGTCCATCGGTCATTATTTCACAGTACATTTAGCGCTCACTTCACGGGGGAGATTTTTTGTTGACATGAGTATGTTTCACTCACCTTTGGAGGGTGCTTTATTTGTTCCTCTTATTGCCTGATGGGTTATTTAATAATATGTAGAGTTACTTTTTTAAGCGTGAGTGCTTGCGAAATTGTACCCAAGTTTCATAAAACTAAAATTAATGATACACTAGCTGTGCCTGCGACTTCGTACGCGCGAAAACCCGTTTTCGCAACATTTATAATTTTTTCTCTGCACCTACTTGAAGCGTGATGGTATATACCAATAGCCTATAGCCTTCATCGATAAATGGGCTATCTAACACTGAAATAATTTTTCAAATCGGACCGGTAGTTCCTGAGATTAGCGCGTTCAAGTAAACAAACAAACAAACAATCAAACAAACAAACTCTTCAGCTTTATAATATTAGTATAGATTTGGCGTGGAAAGTATCTGAATGAAAATGAATAAGTACTACACTTTTTTGTTATTTCAAGATGAATATTATTGTATGAAATAGCAGAACTATTTGAAGTGAACTCAATACTTTTTAAGTTGATCTGCTGCCGATTTTTATAGATAACTTTTTGTGTGTATTCAAGCATAACCAAAAAGTTGAGTTATATGACAAGTATCAACAAGGTTTCAATGTTCAATAACATAGAACTACATCATTTAGTTTAATGGGGTAGGTAAGTGTTTAAAAAGATGTCTATGAAATTCCATGTCTATGAAAACTTTTGACGACTGTCTGATGATTTAAGTACCTACCACAAGGTGCGTTAGCGGATTCGAATCCAGCTAAGGCAAATGTTACACAGAGTCATGGCTGCATAAGTGTGTAGTAACTTGACAACTTATATCCGTATTTGATATCTGTCATCTATTCTCCAAAATTACAATCAACAACATAGAAAAATAGTTGCATAATAGACCTATTAGGTTAGTCTTATTGTGTTGTTCGTATAAGCTCTATTAAGTTCGAGGTCAGATAATATTTGATGACAATAGTTGGGACAGTTAACGTCCTCTGTGATTCAATTTCACGGTCACGGTACCATGGACCAAACCCGATCAGACTTCCAAAGTCATAAACAACTTAACATAGGTATTCGCCCTAAGCATAATTCTCGCTACATCATGTAACAGAGAGCCAAAATAATTCTATTACCGTAGCGTAGCCTTAGTTGCCAAACTATTGTAGTACGAGCATTCAAGTCGCTATAAACTCAATGTTTCGCTGTTATACTTAGGTTTCAAATCTCGAGACTATTCCGGGCCGGCTTTAATAATAAAGAAGCAATAAAGAGCCCCGTCCTTACCCGTTTTCAATAAACACCTTTATCGATTATTCAGCTCGACGTCCATACTTACAGCGGCATAGACAGAGAGTTCGCGAACTAATTTCCCACACAGGCATAGCTTGGGTGGATGTAGGTGGTAGCCAGGCGATAGCCGATGGCCGCGGGGTGGGGGAAGGGGGGGCAGAGGGGGCACAGGGCGTTCTCCTGGCTGGGCGGCGCCGACCAATCGACGATCGCCACCCACCGCCCCGCCCACCACACCTGCGCACCATTAAGCCAGCTTTCCTCATACTTTTTTCGTGGACCTCGCATCCGCTGCCTCCGTCTTTATTTTATTTTCTCCTTTATGTCTCCTTCCCGCCTCCTATTTTACGCCCGTAGGTAGAAAAACCTTTGGTGAATACGAATGCTGAGCATTACGCTCGTTAGCTATGTTGAAGGTAAATATATAAACACGATATACAGCGCGATGGTAAAGGTATGATTCATAAAAGATGATTAGGGAAGATGAACGTTAACTCGGTTTTACGAGGGTTGTCGCGTTCGCCGTAATAAACTTTTAACTTCCTTATCGATCCGCGAAAACTTTGGCGGAAAGTAATCTCGCCAACCTTGCTCCATATTTTGTTTCAGGCGTATGCAAGTGTCCAACCAAGGTGAACGATCGCACATCGATGTAGTTGAACTTGGAAAAAACTTGGAGAAGTTTGTTCGCGGTGTGATTAGGAAAGACTTAGTTTTGAAGTGGGTTGCCGAGTGTTTTTTCAGTTTTGAAAGTGGGTGGCTCAGTTTATGATCCGGGTGAAAGTTGGCCGATCGATGAACCCAGCCGGGTCAACTCTGATCAAAGTTTGGAGGCTAATAACCGAATTTAATACGCGAGGGAAGGGCAATGCACTCGCCGAACATCTGATTCTAATTTTAATCATATTCTGATCACGGGCCGGTGCGCAAATAGCTGCTTGTTCATTAAAACTGAAGATTTAAAGTAACTCTTTGATGTTTTATAACAACTTAATCAGTTATTTCAGTCTAGTAGTAATCTTTAAATTAACAATTATATTACACAACATGAAAAAAAAAAACACTCCAATGCCATTTAAAGACTCTACAAAGTAAGATATACAAAAGCCAGTAAAAACTCCAACTCTACCTAAACGTTCTTATAATCAATGTTTGTATGATATCTACGAGTGGTAGGTATATCGATTTAATGATTGAAAAGTTTTCAAGGATTTTGTTATCGACTTGTCTTTTTCATAACATGTTCCCATGGTTCTTTCAAAGAGAATGCCAATGGCCAATATGGACCTTGTTATAAGTACCTAATACCTATTGTGCCAATGCCAACACAAAATGGAAAGAACTAACACACTACTCCAACGATAAAAACAACACCAAACCGAAACAAAAGGCGATCGGCGGCCGAGTTTCGAAAAAAGAACAAAAGAGCATCGCGGACAAATTGTTTATCTGGCTAGTGGGGCGCGCTTATCGGCGACAGGTCGCAGCGATGTCACACGGCGTTATCGGTAACGAGTGATGGTAAATAACTATTCGATAAACAATTTATTGCGAAGAAGAGCCTTGAGAGAATACTTAATATCAAATTTAGCAATCATGACACGACCTAGCCTATGCAAATGCTATTTTTTAATTGCCATGAAAATGTTAATGCCTTCGTTCTATTTTCTTAGGTTATTCGTTCCTAGTTTAATAAAGCATTTTTTAATTTACCTAAGAGCTCAAAAACTTACACTTAACCCGTAAATGTGTAGAAATCATGGTTCCGATGTTCAGCTGTGACTGAAAATGAAATAATGACGATAATAATGATGGAAAATTCGATTTTCACAAAAACGTACGAATTTTGAAGGAGTTGCTCTACCATTCCATTCTTCACTAACAAAACAATCTTAAGATCTTCTAATCTTCCGATATCACATCCCCTCTAACCTCTTGTCTCAAGCGCTGCACTCCTTATGAGTGTTTGAGATAAGAAAAGTTGCGTCGCGTCAGCTGACCAGCGCAAGATGGCAGATTACCGTCTGTAGCGGCCTTTATTGGTTGTCGTGTAGAAGTGGCTTACAGAGGAAAATATGTTGTTTGTGCGCGCTTTGGTCGCTGAAGGAGATAGCGACGTAACTTTTGTTCCACACACGTCAATACATAATTTCATTCTATTCATTTATCGTTAAAGTGATTTCATTGATAAGTAATTCCGTAATCTTTTTTTTTTATCCACAACGAGGAAGTTCTTGGCCTGTATCTCACCTGATGGTAAGTGACGATCAGGCCGAAGGTGAAAGCGAGCTACACCCGAAATCCTCAACCACGGACGAAATGGCTATTTTATCCTTACCTCTTACCTCTAACTGCCGTAACACAACAATGCTGTTAATATTGTTTTTGTGCCAACAGACTTAGGTAAGATGGTGGTAGCTAGCCAGGCGGACTTAGAACAAGCCCTACCACCAACTAAACTGAACAGAAAAATCTGCCCCCACTGGGAATCGAACCCGGGACCTCTACGTTTGAAGCAGGTGGTCTTACCACTAGACCACAGAGACGGTTGATAACTTATAACATCTATAACTTATGACATTACATTACTATTACCAATACTACAAAATATGTTATACCACGATATTACCTATCTCATTCATAAGACGAGGTCCGGCTGCCTTATGAAAGCTAATCAATTATTTAGAAGCCCCTCATCTGTAGCAATCACAGGGGCGAATTCAATTTCCATTGGAAAATGAGAAAGGGATTGAAAAAATCTATGAACTTGAAATTACTTAGCTAGGTATCTACAAGTGGATACGAACACGCAATAGATACAATAAAAAAAAGCATTGGTTCTTGAATAACATAAGTAATAACATCAACGATTTTGTTGTAAGCTTAGCTTAGCCTATTCTTTCATAGTTTTTTAGACACATTTAACCAGTTGTAATTTTGTTTTTCAAAATTAATAATAATAATAATATCCTTGGACATTTTACACTACGCTTCTAGTCCCAAACTAAGCAAAGCTTGTACTATGGGTACTAGATGGTATAAATGGTAAATATTAAACAAAGTTCGAAATACCTACACACAAAGATCTAAAAAAAAACCTTACCTGCAGCACATAATCTTGTATTTTTGTAATAAAGACAAATAAATATTCTCACTCACATGCAACAAATGAAGTCCCTCCCTGTACTCCTAAGGCTGCTAACAGATCGGCTACACTAATTCAAATTGTTGCTCTGAATAAATTTCAATCAATTAACCGGTACGCCGATAGTTCAGATGCGGCCCTGTTGAATATTTACCAGGATCTTTGATGTAGTTCCCTGTTCCGGGGTGAAGTTTAAACTGGACTTATACTGTGCTTATACACAGCGTATAAGTTGGCAAAAACTAAACAGTGAATATGAATTTGACTCTTCTTCATTGCTGAGAAACAGTGGATTTGCCTTAGTTTAAAAAAAAAAATCTGTTTTTTGTAAATAAAATTTAAATAACAAGTTATGTTAAGATTTCTAATTTTACGAAAAGTTGTCAAACGTGGTCCTAAAAGAGGTCGCTTTTCACAATTTACATGATTTTACATTACACGTAGAACAAAATGTAGAATTTATAATACAAAATCTACCTTGGAATCCGTAAACATACCTAAACCCTAAAAATATACGAGAATAACTTACCTATTCATTATAAAATGAAAAAATCTTTTGCAACTAGAAGCAAAAGGCTTTACCTGTCACTAAATTATATGGTTTCCTTGAGTTTTTTGGTTATCTTATACCTTCTGTAGTTCTATATTCAAATAGATACTGTCGACATAATTATTAAATAAAATTAGTTCAAATGATCATTAAATACTAGCTGCTATAATTAAATAACAGAACAAAGTAGAGTCATCTCGCTCCTGATAAACAAATTAGCCTAGGTTCTAATTAGGTTAGCATATAACAAGAAAGTTTAGACGTTGATTAAATAAATAAATAACAAAATGGAGCAGAATGTTCACTTATTAATTAATTATCAAAACGGTTAGTTCTAGTGAAAATTTTCATAGTATTTTTTCATTTAATCTGACCTTAGTTGTTACTATCACACAGTACGAGTAGCAAAGATAGTAATTGGAACTATTGGGGATTCATAGTTCGTGTCAATAATTTGACCCATTTTGACAAATCATTTATAGGTATAATTTAGTCTGAGCGTTTAGAAAGAGTAGATACGAGTATAATGCTTAAAACCCACATTATCAAAATGACAGTTTCAATACGAAAACTTTTTTTTTCTTTATGGCTCTCGCGAATTGCGTTTAGCCACGACAGGGACACGTAAACTAAACATGTATATTTCACAACTATTGAAACTCTTTAATACGTCATCATTTCTTTAACCCACGCATACTCACCTTGTTACATTTATAACTAAAACCCTTCCAATACTATGTCAAACTAAACAACCGATAAACATAATTACCTTCCCAATATATCCCTCCTTAATAAATCTAATCTCCCAAAACTTGTGAATATGTGTCAATAAATCACACCAATAGTGCCGGAGCATCGTTTCTTATTATCCATTGTCTGAACCGAACGGTAATTAAAGGAGATAACCGTGGGCCATTCTAGACCTTATTGATCCAATAAATTACCTAAAAGCCGCAAGGATTATTACGAATAAGCCGTCGAGGTATACAAGGCTTAGGTGTAAAATAGTGCTTGAAGTTCGGATAAAATAGTTTTGAGGCTTCTGGTCTATCTAGAATTAGTGATCATAAAGTATCTAGATTTGGTGAATCTGTAATTTTGTTTAGGCTTTTTTTTCTTTTCATCGAAATGGAGTCTTTTTCTAAAACACGTTTTACATTATGTTTAGGGTAAAAAACATGAATGTAATCAAAACAAATGACGCCACTATTGTTATTAGGAAACTTTATTTTCTGTAGTTTAGAAGCGAATTAATTCAAATTTGCAATTCAAGAAGCATTATTCTATTTTCTACTAGCAGTATAACTGTGACTACCTCCATCTAAAATGCAATCAAATCAAGGCCATAAAATGGTGGGACATTAAAACTTCTAAGACATTCCGCCCCTGGTATGCAGTGATGCCCGCCTCAAGAATTCCGCTCCGATGTAAACGCGCCTTTAGGTCTAACTAGTGATGTTAGTATTTGGATACCCGTAAGTTATGAAGAATCCTAAACAGACAGGATAAAAGGAAGACCGTGCATATTAAGTAAAAAAAGTTGATAATTGTTGTAAAAAAAACATAGAAGCATACAAAAGCGCATTCTAATAAAAAAAAATATCATTAGCATTCATCATACTAAGTAAAAAGCTGAAAAAAACTTGTGTCACAAGTTTTGATTCTTATGGTAGATCTTGAATATTTTTCAGTTTCAGAACGCGTAGCATATTTCTGATAATCTTTTCTCAATGAAAGTTGATAATAATTAGAGTGCTGGATGCATAATGCACAGTGCAAATATTTGCACATTTACACAACTTCCCCGGGATCAAATAACCGGATATTCCGGATCAACCGGCACATCCCTACAACGGGGTGTCATCTGACCGGTGTCTTGGGCCGGCATGTCTTAAAGGCGGCCACATTAGAGGCGCTAATTGCTTTACGCAGATGCCGGACAGTCCGGTGTCCGGTGGGCACAAGGGACGGACACCCCGTCTTAAGATAGGGTTGTGTCGGTATGTAGATTATGTCCATGTACATGCAGAATACAGGGCTTTGCAGGAATTAGGTATTTGGTGACCATGGTAGAGATTCCTCTTGAGTCGAAGCTGTAATAAAATTGAAACACCATCCAATACACAAAATAAATAAATGATGCAATAAACATAATATGACTATGACTATGAAAAATATAGAGTTTTATGTCCGAGTGTTTTCACTTGTATCTATTAGATAAACTTGTTATTTTTTTGTTAACTTATAAGAGTAAGATGTCCCTTCCTATGAAAAAGCAGTTTTCATACATGATTGACCCGAGGCTTGTTTTACCAGTATTATGCTTTGAGAAATAAGATAAATAAGTTATCTTTGATCAGACTGAATGTTACCATAGCTCCGCTCAACCTTAGAAGAACACTTACTATACGAGTAGTTACAATTACTTTTAGATAATCCAAAATATTGTGCGCCCATTTATGTCCAGTCACGTCTCAACTACAATAGGATTTATCGGCGCCAATAATCTTACAAAAATCGAGAGATCTTCATTTGTATCGGAACTATTGTGAGCCCTGGCCTCCCTTGCTTGCCACTATAATGGGCTCGGATTAAATGCGTGAAGTTCGCGATCCCCCTCTAAAAGCGAATTGTAGTCGGCGGCAATGGTTTATAATATCGTTACTGTGAAGTCCATCCAGCTTAGATTAAGAGATACTACTGGGACATGACAGGGTAAAAATGAGGCAAGTTCTGGACGAAGAATTTTCATCTGTCGATATCGAATGGACTGCACACTGTGCTTTGGTATTTTATGCAATTGTAATATAGGTTTTGTACTATCTTATACCATCGACTTTTCGACGTACTTGCATGTGATACTATCGACTGTAACTTACATAATTATAAATACTAATCCTATGCTTTGTTGGAGAAAAACATATCTTCATTACCACTTAATGATTCTCAAATAAGAATCGAACAATCTTCCGATTGATAAATTGTAACTTTTAAAAGACAATTATTTATATTTTAAGGTCTAAAACTCTGTTTACATAGAGTCTAAAAGATGTCACAATAAGTTGGGTAAAATACTCGTGTCATCTATATTTTTGTATTCTTTCTTAAAGCTGCTAAACAAAACTTGGACTGCTCACTGCCGTGCACTCGGATATTTTCCTTTGCCATCGAAGGGGTGGTGGGGTGAGGTATTAATGGAATCAGGATGCGGTCACTCGACGGAAGCGGATCGCCGCTGATTTTAAAGGATTGCATGGAATTTGCGACTCGCTTCAAAGTACAGACGACAGCACATGAGACTATACATTTTTGTTTCAAAATAGCCTGTATTACAACGAGATAAGACGTCACTCTGTTTAACTTGATGTGCCGTCGTTTGTACTACGTGTGGTGAGTTCGGACTTCGAAATGCTTTTCGGATAAACTTGATTCCGTCTGTCGAGAATGTTGACTTTGCTTTTTGATTTTAAAACCCGGTTACGGTACATTTACCTTGCGCTTTAGGTAACAACATCAAAAGAAAACTTTTTGCTGAATCATATTGAATGCTGTGGTGAAGGGATTAGGTTAATTATACATTTATTTGTATCTCAAAATCAAAGACTTACAAGCCTACGTCCTGTATAATATTTATTTTTGAAATATTATGTTTGGAAATTAAACGAAACAGGACTCGATGCAAATAAACTCTCACAAGATAGTAGTAATATTTCCAAGGCTCCACTTCATAGGAGACGTTTCAAATACAAATATTCGTGCGAAAGTTGCGGTCCGCATATGTGACGTCTTCGTTAGAAAACTTCCTGCCAAGAGTGGGCGAACTAACTCGTTTCATTCATCGTCTTGTACTGCGACTGAATGATATTGACATTAGACTCTAAACTTTTGTACGGAAATATGGACAAAATGTATCATGAAATAAAACCTGGTTGATTTTTAAAGGAACTTAAGTTAGGGTAAGAGAATAATAAAATATAATTTGTTATACATTAATTTGGCTACTTTTCCACTGTAAGTAAGAGTAAGTATGTTAATATTATATCCAGTAAAAAATAATTTATTAGGAGTACTTCAAGTATTTGGACTTTGAATCAATATTATACCTAGTTACTCTACAACTACAATAGACCAGAGGATCTCAATATTCTTAAATATTTATGTAATTTCTGGAGCTGCACGTGTTTTAAAATTTCCGAAACTTGGTTTGCACCCAGGAATGTAGAAAATATAACAAAACAGATTAAAAAGCAAGGTTTGCTTCAAAGAAACCTGTATCAAAATGTTTCAAGTATCAAGATTACCAGTCGCACTACAACTACAATCAGTCGCGCATTACATGCGGGAAGATGTCCGCCGCGCGGGGCGGGGGTTCAAATATGACATATCTGGGAGCCGTCAGCGCCGCAACACTTCCAGAACTTGCTCTGCGGCCAGCGCAGATGTGTACTGTGCTGCTCAAAGTTTTCCGCAGCGGGCGCCTCGGGCGAGACGCGCCTACGCTCGCAATTATTAGCGGACATCGAGACATGACTATTTACTTACGGACGATGTAAGGTATTGCCCACTGGCGGTTTTTGATTCCGCAATTCGCATGTCTCTATAGGTTCAAATGTTTACTCGATATACCTAGTCAACTACGTCCGCAATCCGCATCACACTTTTTATCTGCTAGAGCACATATAAGAATTATTAGCGGACATCAAGACAAGACTATTTACTTACGGACGAATGTAAGGTATTGCCCACTGGCGGTTTTTGATTCCGCAATCCGCATGTCTCTATAGGTTCAAATGTTTACTCGATATACCTACTCAATTACGTCCGCAATCCACATCAAACTTTTTATCTGCTAGAGAACATAAGAAATATTTAGCGGACATCGAGACATGACTATTTAATTACGGACGTATGTAAGGTATTGCCCACTGGCGGTTTTTGATTCCGCACGTCTGTAATACAGACTCATATAGGTCCAAATGCTTGCTCGATAGATACCTACTTACTCGTCCGCAACACACTTTCTATCTGCTAGAGCACATAAGAATTATTTAGCGGACATCGAGACATGACTATTTACTTACGGACGATGTAAGGCATCGCCCACTGGCGGTTTATGATTTCCTATGTCTGGATAGGTTTAAAATCACAGTTTCTATTTGCCAGAGAAGGTACTTAAGAAAATGAGCATAAAAAAGTTGCACTAAAGTTCACAACGCCAGAACTGGTGGTATTATAATATTTGCTACATTATGACCGCCTCAAACAATCCCCAAGAATACATTCCCAACTTCAGTGTATCTTTTCAATAAAATAAAGAAAAGCGGGCCTTTCAATAACTCTCGGACGGAGTTTGTCATGCACCGGCCGCCATACTTGATGCATTGAATTTCTGTCACGTCACCGGCCCGCTCAATTTTCAATAGTAAACATTTGTCCGCAGCCGGCTGGTTCAAATCAAATTTAAAATAAGACGGTCAAGGGTGAGACGGGGTTTATAAAATGTTTTTACTGAAAAAAGTGTACCTACGCGTCCTATTAAAACCCTCTCACTACTCCCATGGTAAACCTTATTGCAGTCAAAGTTCAACGCCACTCTTGTAGCGGAGTTTTAGACTGACACTGTGTAGGTTTGTTGTCGACACGATAAGAAGAAGAAGTCAAAGTTTACATTTTCTTTATGTGCATTTAAACTATTAACATAACTTTAGGAGCCTTTACATGGCTCATAATCTTTTAGCTCTACCAGCGCTTGGAGATCAATATTCGGCAAGTGCAGAGAAGAAGCAAAGAACACAAAGATTCAATTCCCACAGTATTTCCCACAATACACTAACTTGTGCTTATTTTAAAGCAAGCAAACACCTCTAATACGTAGAGATAAACCATACAATTCCCACTAACGCTCTAATAGAACCTGGAATTCCCACTAAAGCTTTTATAGAACCTCCAACTTTTTTATCAAAATCATAAATTCAAATTCCTCCACGGAACCCAAATATGTATATTCTTTCACCCTCGGACGTGTGGGTGACGAGTGGGCAGCGTATAGCTGAAGGCGTCGCATTGAGAGCATACTTTCAATTTTGCATTTTCAATATTTCCATTTTGTATACTTTAAGGGTCGCTTTTGTTGAGATTTGTTGTGCTGTTTTCGAGATTTTTTTGACTGTTGACTATATCGTCTGTTTCTAAAGCTTATTTATTTGGTTGTCACATATAAAAAGTCGTTGCACGTTTGGCATAATATGTAATAATATTTACGTTTACTTGAGATGAAGAATAAGAATAAAACGTCATTACATGACAATGCAATAATTAAGCTAGTTTTTAATTATTAAAGTTTCAAAGCTTTTCTGAAAATATTTATCTGAATGATAAAAAATTAAAGTTAATCTATTTATTATTATTACAAGCTTTATATTGACTTCACTTGTTAGTATGTGTGGGACAAATCTTGCAACTGAATTTAAGACCAGTTCTCCTCAACCGATTGAGCTGAAATTTGGTATACTTATGTAAGTACGATGACAATGCAATATTATGGTACCATTGAGCTGGTCTGATGATGGAGTCGGGAGGTGGCCATAGGAACTCCTAAACAAAACGGCGGAAACTCATCGAGTTTGGGTTCGTTGGATTTGTCTTTTCGAGCACTTTAGTGTTAGATAATGTCCAGGGTCCTGAGATTAAGATATAACTAAAAAGTGTAAAATAAAATTATAATAAAAATAAACTTTTTTAAAAACAAGCTTTTATTCTGAATTTCGAAAGCTTGTAGCGCAAACAGAGAAAAAGAGTAATAAATTCCATGCGCGATCCAAGCTTTCGAAATTCAGAATAAAAGCTTGTTTTTAAAAAAGTTTATTTTTTTAGTTTGGTATTGTTTAGGAGATTTGTTAACAATTTGAAGTTCCATAACACAATCCACTCAACAACAAAACTTTCCTTTCCCTATAGGAAGGACCAATGATTCGAATTTATGCTTTATGCAGTGGAAAATGATAAATTTATGGGCGTCCAGTTCCTGTCTCAATACATTCCGGCGTCTCCAAGGAAGAGTACTGATTTTTTATGGTTACTGCGGCACGTTTACATAATTTATATCGCAGCCTGAATTTCTTGAAGAAAATGTCTATCTTTTACAGACCACCAAAGAGTAACTGCAACAGTCGCTCTTATCTACTTTGTTATAAAGAGTATTGTGTTGTGGGCAGCCGTGATGGAGTTACATTGTCTTTTTAAGTTTCTCTTTTGAAATTCTTTGTGTTCTTTCGGTATTCGTTTTATTAGTAAATCATGTGTTTTAGTAGCCGATGTCTTACGAAGAAATTTCCAATACACAATTTTGTTTTGACCAGCTAACAGCTACAGCTATTTTGTAAAGATGACAAGGACAATAATGTAGCTCGCAAACTACTTAGAGTAATCACAACATTGATTTACTTTCCAAAAAAATATAATAATGTTATTCTCAAAATATAGTCATATAAACTTTAATGTTATTCAGACTATTGATGTGTGAAATAACCAAACTCTATTAGCGAGGGATAACTATAATAAAAATAGGCTTAAAGCATCCCCTAGTTAAAAAAAGTGAAGATATAATTATTAAGGGATTTACAGTGCTATCTCAGTTCCTAGAGGTTACAAATTATTTACTAAAAGGCTGTCAAGTTCCAAAGAGTGACTTAATTCAAAAACCATTTAATTCAAGAAAAGATTATACACTGCTGGGGATGATTGATTTAATTATTTGACTTCTTAGACGTGTCCTGTCTTATAATTACGCTTCATTACTTAAACATCGCTTAATGCTGACTAATTACTTAATAGAAGTAACGAGTTATTTCCATCTCAAAGTTCAACGTAGTGATGTGCCTTGTTTTATTCAGATAGGAGTCGAAACGACTTCTACTGTATACCAATTTAAGGTTATGTTGTTTAATAAATGACTTACTGATTATGTTAAAGTTTATATTTTTTTTAACTATTAAAATATCAGATACTCGTTTGATGTTAACGACTGGACGTGATCATATTATCTTGGGTATAAAAATTTGTTTACGCAATAGTGTAAATAAGTTAGTAAAACACTTCAACTTCAGTTATGTAATTTTTTATGTCCATACAACTGCATTTGAGAAAAGTGCGATGTTACAATGGGTAATAAATACATTGTCCTTGAATAAGGACAGTAAGTATTACTGTCCGTATTTTGGTACAGTTTCAAACTCTACCTTCCCAGGTTTTCAATACACGGCACATCACTACTCAAAAGCGAAATGTAATCAACATGAAACAGGGTCGGAAAACGAATTATAGAGCGGGAATAAATATCGAAGGACGCTTTGGCCTCCTTGATCTCTTTAATGTGATTGTCAAGATGTCAGCGAATTCTAATTAATCCTGTTGGTCTAAAATTTAATACAGCATTTAATGGCGATGGCAAAGCAGTTTAGTTTATAATTTTCCAGGTAGTAAATTCCTATTTTTCGGAACTCGGTAAAATACGTATTACGTTATGTAGTTTTTGTAGTTATAATGTAGCTGCCTAGATAGCTAGATAGGTAGTTAGCTGCAGCTTGGTGGTTCATGTCCAGACTACATCACCAGCTACATTTATTACAGTTTTAAAACCTACTGGGGGTCAATAATGTGATATTATAATTATTATTTTCCATTGTGATGAGCCCGAAACCGATTTACTTCGCAGACTATACAAAAATAGTCAAGGTTATACGATAACAATCGACATGGACTTATGACTTTGAAATTACACCGAATGTTTTGAATTATATGTTGGAAGCTTTGAATGAAAAATATGTTTTCCATAGCTACAAACAGATCAGCACAGTAGATTCATCGAACATACTTCCCTCGGGTACCTCGGATTTAAAACAAACACTCCCATAATACGTCGTTCTGCAGGATCATCTTAGGAAAATAGGTCAGAGGGACCCTCGGCCCCCGAGTTCGCTAACAAACTTTTGTTTTGAGCACCTTGGAGCCAGCCAGCCTTTGGGGACGGTGCAGTTGCTGGAAAATATTGGGGCTGATTTTTCTTATCTACGAGTATGATGATGTATGAAGGAATTTCCAAGAGGCTGTAATATTACTGAGAACTTTGAAAGAATAATAAATAAAAAAATAAATAAATATCCTTGAACATTTTACACTGCGCCGCTAGCCCCAAACTATTATAATCTTACACTTATAAATTCAGATTTAGATGCGGAACTATGTAAAAGAGCCCAGCGTAATTTCACTTTTTAATCAACGTTGTCTTATGGAATGTCTCTAAGGAAAAAGACAATGATGAATGACGATTTGTTTAAAATTTATCCACGTCGTTCTGCTATAGATAAACTGGCAGAATAAAATGCTGTGGTATTCAAAATTAATAATGTTCTTTCTTCTTTCCAAATATGCTACATCTATGCGGTTCCTATCGACAGTTCCAGTGTTGATCTGGCTATACTGGCGCCAAAAAGAAGACGAAACGCTCAGTGTAACCACGCTGATAGACTCTTTGAAAAATTGAAATTACGGCTCTATTTTCCAAATGACCACAATCCAAACAGTCCATCATTAAATAATTCATCATCAACGTTTTTTCCTAAAGGTCCGAGCAAACAACCCACTTTGTTGCAGGCAATCAGTTACTTTGTGCCCAGTGGTCCCAGCAAATAGGGGGCATAAATGTGAATGGATGTTAACGTGTTTTTTACGACGCCACGGTCAACATATCGTTTTGTTTGCGTCCGACGATATCTTTATGCCCCTTCGTCCCGGATTTTTGGGGCATTTTCGGTTCGGATTGCGGTGATGGTATCGCGCGGGGTCAGTTTGTGGACGTGCAGAGATTTTTATCGAAAAATACTCGTAGTTCAGATAATAGAAATTTATGAATATTTTGATATTTTGTTATTATTTAGAACAACAAATGTCCATCCTCTAGGTTGTCTGGAAAAGATCGATTTAGAACGATAAAACCGTCTAAATTGTGTCGTATCTTCTGTTCATATTTCTTGTCTTGTGTGACGTACAATAAACTGTGTTCTATCTATCTAAAAATCAAAGTAGGATTTTCAACGGCCCATTCATTTTTATACGTGTGTACTTACGAGTTTGTCTGGCATCTTTAGCTGCCAAACGGATGAAGAAATTGCTATCTATTTTTTATTATTTTAAGTTGGTGAAACCAGTGAACTTTATCATATTAAGGAATTGTAGTAGGTAGATATAGCATCTCACTACGCCAGATTTTTCCATTATTTGATTAGCAACTTTTATCAACACCGCATCAGGAGGCTCACAAACAAGATCATGGTATATTGACGGAAGGTAATTTATTTATGCGATTTATTGCCGCGGCGAGGGGAGATCGGGGAAAGTATACATTTGCTCATTGTCGATGTGTTTACTTAGTGACATGGCCGATGTCACGAGTTCTGTGAGTGAGCAAAAGTATTTTTGGGCCAGAAAAAACTGTCCTGAGTTTCATGGTAATTTTGTTTGACATGATAAAATAAGTTTTCAGACAAATCGCAAAACGCAGAATGTGTTAATCCATTTGAAGATATACTCGTATGTCATGATGAACAACAAATGATTAAGTTAGTAGATGAATACGTTTTTGAGTCGAGCGTAATATCATGCCACCCAGCTTGATGGACCGACGACCTCGAGACGAAAACTGGTAGTGAAAACCAAGAAACTCTTTTATGAAAAACTTTATCAGCTGAGCTATATTCATCATCAAAAGGTTTAGGTCTTTCGACAAAGCAAAAACACGACCAATTGTGTAATTAAGGACATTTAAGTTTTGCAAACAAAATGTAATCTACTATCCAATCAGAAAGCTCTACTTTCGAAATAATTAAACGTCATTAGAGTCAATTTAAGCTATCAAATTTCAAACATGCAGCTAAACCATTCAAAACGACTGAATATGAACATTCCACATTACTTGTGTTCTATAGGTTGTGACATACCAAATCCATGCAATAAAGAGCACGCTAGAGGTAACGCGATCAAAGCATTCCGGAGCAATTATTCGGTTCTGCGATGACAAATTGACTTCATAATGTGAACCAGGCTCTTTTTGTCTCTCGCTCTGACTGATGCCTGGAGGCAGTTGGTTAGTGTGGAGACAGATTCTGATTCAATTTATCAAATATTTAGGTTATTTGAACTATGGTTACTGATCCATTTGGATCGTAGGAGTATTCTAGGAATTCTGACTACCTACAACTTACAGCTTATTTACCTACGACAAAATCATCTTTGAACATTACAACTACAAACCAAGAAGTAAACAATAACATTTTTTATAAGTCTATTAATTATTAAAAAAAATACTGTTTTTAAATAACGGCTCGCCTTATACGTTGATTTGAAATTAGTTAGGTTACTCAATCAATTGTAATCTAACGCTGTACAAATTTTTTTATGGATTTATACTAGAACTTAGTTTAGCTTCTAAATAAAAGCTGCCGCTCTGATCGATAGAGTTCTAAACATAGACCAAGTCTACCCTGATCAATACAATGCAGGACGTCCTATTTTTAAACCGATACTGCCTCCATACTAGCATATACAGTGTGAGTCACGTTAAAGTGTACATATGAAAATAGATGAAACTAGACCTGTTTTTATCGACAAAAAAGAGGTCAAAAATTTTTTGAGATTTTTTTTTAATTTTTTATAGAATTTTTTTTCTTCCAATTACTTATTGTAAAGAAAACGTAATAACTTTTAAACTAAGCTGTAGATCCTGATAAAATAAAAACAGTAATAATGCTAAATAACAGGCGATACTAAAAAAATGGGACGTCCACCTACAAGGTGGACCGACGACATCGTAAAGGTAGCAGGGAAGCGCTGGACGCAGGCCGCTACCAATCGATCAACATGGAAAGCATTGGGGGAGGCCTATGTCCAGCAGTGGACGTCCTGTGGCTGAAATGATGATGATGATGACTAAAAAAATACATAAAATACACAAAAAAGGCCAACAAATAATAAAAAATGATACTTTTTGAAAAAAATCTGCTTAAAAATTCGTGTTTTTTTTGGTTATTTGATAAATTTCTCCAAAAAATGCCCCTATAACCGGTAGTTTTTATTACTTTTTATTGTTCTCTATCGTATTATCTTTGTAAAACCAAAAATCGCATGTCTCTATCCCTATCACAACATTTGCTATGATCGTTTGAACAAAGGCCCGCCACAACATTATTCTCCGCTACAGGTAGAGACAATTTTAAATAAAATAATACAAAGTAATAACAACTACCGGTTATAGGGGCATTTTTTTGAGAAATTTATCAAATAACCAAAAAAACACGAATTTTTAAGCAGATTTTTTTCAAAAAGTATCATTTTTTATTATTTGTTGGCCTTTTTTGTGTATTTTATGTATTTTTTTAGTATTGCCTGTTATTTAGCATTATTACTGTTTTTATTTTATCAGGATATACCGCTTAGTTTAAAAGTTATTACGTTTTCTTTACAACAAGTAATTGGAAGAAAAAAAAATCTATAAAAAATTAAAAAAAAATCTCAAAAATTTTTTGACCTCTTTTTTGTCGATAAAAATAGGTCTAGTTTCATCTATTTTCATATGTACACTTTAACGTGACTCACACTGTATAAGCGCTGCACGGCGGGGCGGCCTATTGTCGACTCGCATTATCGTGATCGCATCATAACTCCCGATAATCTACGTTTATTGGCAAAGTCTCTTGTTCTTACAGATACGAGTAGATGCTAAATATAGTGCGAGTCTGCTTTGATCAACATAGTGCAGGAAGTCCTATTTTTAAATCGATACTGCCTCCATACTAGCATAATCGCTGAACGGCGGGGCGGCCTATTGTCGACTCGCATTATCGTGATCGCATCATAACTCCCGATAATCTACGTTTATTGGCAAAGTCTCTTGTTCTTACAGATACGAGTAGATGCTAAATATAGTGCGAGTCTGCTTTGATCAACATAGTGCAGGAAGTCCTATTTTTAAATCGATACCGCCTCCACACTAGCATCCGCGCTGCACGGCGGGGCGGCCTATTGTCGACTCGCATTATCGTGATCGCATCATAACTCCCGATAATCTACGTTTATTGGCAAAGTCTCTTGTTCTTATAGACACGAGTAGATGCTAAATATAGTGCGAGGCTGATCTGATCAATATAGTGCAGGACGTCCTATTATAAATAGATACCGCCTCCATACTAGCATAATCGCTGCACGGCGGGGCGGCCTATTGTTGACTCACATTACCGTGATCACATCATAACTCCCGATAATCTACGTTTATTGGCAAAGTCTCTTGTTCTTATAGATACGAGTAGATGCTAAATATAGTGCGAGTCTGCTCTGATCAATATAGTGCAGGACGTCCTATTTTTAAATCGATGCCGCCTCCATACTAGCATCCGCGCTGCACGGCGGGGCGGCCTATTGTCGACTCGCATTACCGTGATCGCATCATAACTCCCGATAATCTACGTTTATTGGCAAAGTCTCTTGTTCTTACAGATACGAGTAGATGCTAAATATAGTGCGAGTCTGCTTTGATCAACATAGTGCAGGAAGTCCTATTTTTAAATCGATACTGCCTCCATACTAGCATAATCGCTGAACGGCGGGGCGGCCTATTGTCGACTCGCATTACCGTGATCGCATCATAACTCCCGATAATCTACGTTTATTGGCAAAGTCTCTTGTTCTTATAGATACGAGTAGATGCTAAATATAGTGCGAGTCTGATCTGATCAATATAGTGCAGAATCTCCTACTTTTAAATAGATACCGCCTCCATACTAGGATATAAGCGCTGCACAGCGGGGCGGCCTATTGTCGATTCGCATTACCGTGATCGCATCATAACTCCCGATAATCTACATTTATTGGCCAAGTCTCTTGTTCTTATAGATACGAGTAGATGCTAAATATAGTGCGAGTCTGCTCTGATCAATATAGTGCAGGACGTCCTATTTTAAATCGATACCGCCTCCATACTAGCATAATCGCTGCACGGCGGGGCGGCCTATTGTCGACTCGCATTACCGTGATCGCATCATAACTCCCGATAATCTACGTTTATTGGCCAAGTCTCTTGTTCTTATAGATACGAGTAGATGCTAAATATAGTGCGAGGCTGCTCTGATCAATATAGTGCAGGACGTCTTATTATAAATAGATACCGCCTCCATACTAGCATCCGCGCTGCACGCCGGGGCGGCCTATTGTCGACTCACATTACCGTGATCGCATCATAACTCCCAATAATCTACGTTTATTGGCCAAGTCTCTTGCTCTACGCACACAAAACTGCGTTGTTTTGGTATGAAGCAGTAAACATGCATCGGTGGTCTACTAGTTAGAGTTTTTTAAGGTTCCCAAGTGGAACACGTCACCATAAATAAGAAAATTACTTTTGAAGACCTTATTTTTGCGTCAAAGTTTCCCATAAAACAAAATTGTAGCCTTTACCTAATGATTTAGGTATATAATTTGAAAGAATTCGAAAACTATTCACTTATTTTTTGATAATTTTCGTAACATGTGCCTACTACCTACCTTCAGTGACCCCGAATTGAATCTTGAATGTCTATAACTGTGTATATTTCGTATACTGAATAAAAACAACGTAATAATAATATATCTTCAGCAAAAATCTCTTCAGTATTCCGTTTAATTTCGTCTAAAATCGTGCGGACAGATTTTACGACCGCTTAGCGTTTCGGCTATAATTTTTGATCCACAACCGATTTTCTAGTGATTACTCCTGAACAAAGGCTCTAAGGCAATCACGATCGGACATTATACTAAAGACAATTCATTATTAGAGAGCCGTTACAGCGGCCATAATCGGCTGTTATCGCCCTTTTATAGCGCGCTTTATGAGCGAAACTATTCAGCCAAGAAATGTCGATCCTATCTCGGATCTTTGTTACGGCTAATTACTCGTGTTTAATGTTTGTAAATTAGTGTTAGTACAACCCGGCTTAATTGGTAAGTGTTATAAGAGTACCAAAAAAAACAGGAGTTGCCTAAGATATTTAAACATAACTGGGAGTAGGAATATTTTATGGTCCCTTAATCTTTGAACTAAAGATATAACTAGGTACAAAAAGACCCATTTTGGTTCTTTTTTGACTAAAATGTGACCCTGACCTTTATCTACTCTGAATTTTTTGCTTTAAAACCATTTAAATTCAGAGGGAAAATAATTTTTGGCAAGAAATAAATAAAACTTTAACCATAACTGGGAGAAGATACAATTTTCAACAATAAATCTTTACCTTTTATGAAAACGGTCGGTTAAGAGATAAAGTAAATCCCGTAAGAAACCCCGGTTTCCCATTAAGCTATAATAGTTGTTTACAGCCGGCACTTGCTGTGTGTTTACAATATATTACGAGCTTGTCGGCAATAAAAAAGGGTAAAAAATGAAGCAAGCAACGTTAAAATAAAGGCGCCCCGCGATATATACGACTTCCTGGAGGAAATAATAATGCTGTTTGCAATTCATTTGGCTACCTGGTAACCCTCGTCTTTAGAAAACAACGGGGTACTTTTTTTACCCCTCCTTGGGCCGATTTTTCTCGGGGGTTGCGATTCTTATTTCGAACCCTTTGCTCGGCGGCGAAATCAAAGCTTAATGACTGGTTACACGGAGATGGACGTAGCTGAAAATTTCCAGTTCTTGGTTTCCCGTTGATGTATCTTTTTTATGGGTTAAATTAATTGTATTTTCATGATTTTTACAATTCATGTCTCTTTGATAATGTTTTGTATTCATCACTCAATCAGTCTTGTTAAATTTCTGTACATAGTCCTACGTACATTTCGTGGCAAGGGTTTTCTTCAATGTTACAAGTCGATATTACGTCGTAACATAGGTAACACTATTTCAATCTACCTATTTCTGTCAGAAAAAAAACCAAAACGATTAAGTTTTCAGATACAACCTTGCCCTTTTTCCCCGCAAAGCCGACAAATGGCGTGTCGCACAAGAAAAATCAAAGCGTAACAAGCACCCGGCTTGCTTACATTTAAAAATGTAATTGTAACTAACCGCTCCCTTTTATTAATTTACTTCATTTATCCTGGCAGCCCCCACCGTCACTATGAATTCCGAAAGAGTAAAAAAAGTTGCAAATTCACGGTATATTTCGTATAAAATATTCATGTAACCGAGACCTCTGAATGCTCTTGAATTGTTTATCAGAATTTTAAGGAATTTGTATGGCTGTTGTCGGTTTGAATTTCAATATTAAGGAAGTACTTTTAAGATTTCAGGAACCAGTGGTTTCAATCTTTGGCGAGCGTTCTGACTTTTTAATTCGATGATATATCAGACACAGATATCAAAATTGAATTTTTGAGGAAATAACTTTTTAGATAAATGGGGCTAACAATCGTCTATCTAGGGCTTAGGTATTCCAGGTCTCTGCAAAGTGGCAGTTTTATGTGGCTTGATCGATTCTGATTTATTGTTTTAGCACATTAGCGTTTCAAATTAAGTCGTACAACTTAGGCAATCTTGCAATACAGCAACTCTATCAATGAGACTTATAAAATATGCAAGTGCATATTAGTACCTATGTCAGTAATTAAACTCATATCACATTCTTCAGACTTCGTTATTCATGATTTGTCTCTTGATACGGTCACAAATAAATAGTCATTCATCTACACTCTCATACTTCATCATCCCAACTCTAACCCATTACTCCCACATAATTACGTTTAAATTCCAAAAAGCACTAGCATTCAAATTAACTAATAACATCGAGGGGCGGCCAGTTTAGAAAAGTTGCTCTAACTGAAAGATGCGATCGAGAGGTCCCCGTGAATATTTAAGGGCTCTCAAGTCTCAAGGGCCTCTGGAAGACGCTTAAAATGCTTGATGAGCAATCGAGTTACTGACTGAGATATCAAAGAGACTGGCGTATTTGGTTACCTTTGTGGACGGCCATTGGAAGGGTAAGAAAAGGCCGAGAAAACGATACTTGTTTTAAAGATCTTTAGTTTAATTACGTCATATTTAGGTGGATTTTATCTTAAGCTGACTATTAAGACCGCATAAACGGTTGGTTATTGGAGATGTTTTAAGATCTGACGTGTATGTGAAAGTTCTAATGCTGTCTGGACTCGCAGACATTAAAGTCGGATTATTATGTGTAGACTAGAGTATTTAATAAACGTAACAGAAAAGGATTGTACAATAATAAAACAATCCATCATCAACTATGTTATTATAGTTGTTTCTTGTTAGACGTAGTAAGAATAATCAAATAATAATAACAATTACTCGTACATACATAAAGTCATCTACTTACTCACTTTGTCAACATTAACTTTCAAAAATTAGGCATCAAAATCAGCCCACCTGCAGTCCAGTTCAAAAATTAGGCATTAAAAGCAGTAAACCAACGATACCCGTATAACTTGCAGTCCTCAACCCCTGTCCTCAAAATCAGCGCAAATTTAATCCACAATCAAAGGTATAAATCTAATCGGGGAAAAATCACAACGATTACAAAAATGAACGTCACTGACGCGCCCCTAACCCTCAAATGCCGACGGGCGCATTCCGTCCCGTCTGAGCCATTCCTTTTTTAAGCCCGGTAACAAGCCAATGAATCCGTGCGCATTTTTTCCGAAGCCCGGGAAAAAGGCTTACCGCGATTACAGACAAATTTACTTAACACCAACGCATTAAAGCGGCTAATAAGGATCGTTAATGCAATTCCCTAATCCTACTCACTGGCCCGTTTTAATTCAATCATATTTGGGACGAATTTTGGGAGGGAAATTTGTTTTTAACAATATAGAAACTTGCAAGAGATTGGTACAAAATAGCCTTTTTAAAACAAATAGGGTTAAAAATATGTCAAGTAAAAACAATAAATGTAATTCAAAAATAATCTGCTATAGGTATAACATGGTCCTTAAGTTAAAAATAAAGTTAATTTAAGGCCTGTATTCTGGCACTATTTATTTTCAGATTTTTCATCGTCTTGCTTTTAAAGGGCGTGAAAGTTTTAAAGTTTCTAGAGACGCCTAGAAATATTACAATGATGCTGATAAACCAAAGCCAGATCTAGATACACTTACTCTTAGTTATCAATGACCTCTCTAAAACTAATAAGTAAGTACCTATACAACGAAGCAAGCGCATTACATCGGTTCGTTAGCATCCCGCGTCCCAGGTAAACAGCTGACTCGAGGACACTTTTAATTAATTAAGTATATGGAGAGAGCACGTGACTCGCTGATTAGCTGCGAGTGTTTGCTGGGACTTCGGAGTTAGATGTTTCGGTTGTTTTTTGAGGACATTTTAGGGTTAGATTCGAAAAATGCATTTTCGGTAAATGATAACAAAAATCCCGTATTATTTCTATAGTTACATATTTGTAGGACCTTATGGTAATAGAAAACATAAGTGTGGCTTTTCAGTGTGGTTTTGAAAATTTCAAATTTCATATTGATACTTACTTAAAATTAAAACAATTACCTAATAGTCGCATGTATTATTTATTTTTATAATTATGCTAATGCAAAACACATAAATATAATTAGGACCGTTAGCATTTTTTTCCAAAAAACATTAAGCTAAAATAAGCTGGTTACAATTAATTATGGCTAAGCACTTTTATTAAGATAAGTTATGGATTTCACATGCCGTAATTATAAATTTATTATTATTATTGACTATGAATTATGAAATGGCCTAATAAAAACGGATTATCTATATATATAAAAGAAAGTCGTGTTAGTTACTCCACTTATAACTCAAGAACGGCTGAACCGATTTAGCTGAAAATTGTCAGGGAGGTAGTTTAGAGCCAGGAGAAGGACATAGGATACTTTTTATCCCGTTCGAAATAAAAAAAAGTCTGCTTATTTATTGCCATTAAGGCGGAACAAAGTTCGCCGGGTCAGCTAGTTTATAATATTATGTAAAATGCATGATTTGATAAAACTATTAATTGACTATGAAATTTTTGCCTGTCTTGTAGACGAAACATGTTGAACTTGACTGTTTTTATCTGACATTGTACACTGTGCAAATAAATGAATTTGAATTATTGTTATTATATTATTACTATTTGGCATCATTTTAAAATTAATTTTTTTATCGTATTAATATTCTAATTTGTTGTACTAGTGTGCCAAATAAATGTATTTTCTTTCTTTCTTCTATTAATTATTGACTAACATCACCCGTAAATGAATAATAACTGCCAACTCAAAAAAAAAACAAAGCAAACCCTTTTTATCATTAGTTGGTAGGATATAAAGCGATGGTAAATTATTTATCGAAACATTAACTTCATAGTTCCACTAACCCTATCGAATAAATTACATCCCCGAGACAAGACGGCCTCCTTATTACGAATTCACTTTGGTTGTTCACTACTTAATCCCCCCATTAGCGGAACAGCATGATATCTAACAACATTTCGATAGTGGTATAAATAAATTATAATCATGGCCGTTACGACCGGAATAAATAAAAAAAAATCTTTCATAATCGGCCTAAGTTGAGAAATTGTTTTGGTAAATTCTTCACAACCAGATATTTGGAAATCTAGGATTTTAAAAATGTGGTCTCATGTTAAAAAATGCTGGCCACTTAGAAAGTGGTTTTTTGTGGCTTGAATTAATACTACCTACGAGTATTTTTCATGGTAAATAAATAATAATTTATTAGTTTATTTTAGGTGGTGTTGTGTACTTCTGAATGCTGTTTATTTTTTATCATCTGTACCTATAGACTGTATTTGATTGACCGCTATCTCACCTGCCGTTTGGTGGCCTCATGATTTACTTTCAAATAATTTTGCAAATTAATAATTCTAAAATTCCTTAACATAGTTGAGTTCAGGTGCCAACATGTTCTTGATATGTCAAATAAATTACATCTACTATTCACTCGCTCGTATCTTTCTCAAGTCAACCCTCCCAAGATCGTTACCTCATTACAAATTCACTTCAGTCGGTTCGATCCATTAGGAAAACAGGCTAACAACATTTGGATGGTGACCTGTCATCGGTCACGAAACCAAGTAATTAGGTATCGGTCAGTTGGACCGACACCCGGTCGATTGATTAGCGACGGAGAGGAATACCAGTCACCGGTCGTGTTTGAGGGTTTAATGAAAAGGTGTAAATGACGGATGGGTTAAAGTTGGGAATTGATAACACGGTTTTTGAAAAAAAAAAATACTGTGTTGAAATATAGGTGACCTAAAAATTGGAACGGACGTAAGTACCTAGTAATTTTGTGATCGATAGCGCCGCGCTCTCTCTGAAATTCAATATGCCCAAATTAAAAAAAAAAAACAGCAATTTTGAGAAGCTTAGCTTTAGTGATTGTAAATCCGATGGTTTAAGACCATTTTACATAACTTGTGTATTAAGTGTGACTGTTAAAGGTACGAAACTGCCTCTTCCAAAATCAATCTATTAATGTCCCATTATTTTCCACATAATTTTAAATGTCCAAAAATCCTTGGAGATACAAGCAGGATTGAATGAGCGGCCATAAATCCAGCATGTTACATTGGAGGTATTAAAAAAGTCATTAACTTACTCTTACAACCGCTAAGTAATGTTGGAGCCCAAACTTGGCGAGCATGTGCGCCAAGCTTGCCCTCGCCTCCATAAATTTCAAATATAAATTATTCAAATTCGTCATCGGACCGGGATTATTATTACTACTCGTCACAGAAGGCGGCCGATTAGTAACACGTCACCGGTAAATATGGCAACACTTTCACGATTTATGCGGGGAGAGTGGGGCAATGGGGACACTGGGTAATAAATCTAGCCGAAGTGATTTGGTACAAAGCACTCGTGCCCGATGCTAGGGAGCGTCCACATAAGAGTGGCCTAAAGACAACTTGATCACCAGCTTATTCTTGGAATGAAATGATAATTTATTAAGTCAAAAGCGTATCATAAAAACGAACTTGGAATGAATGGTAAAAAAAACAAAACATGTCATCATACAGAATGAGCGTCTGAAATTCACGTTGTGTGTTGATCACAGCCAAATTTTCTATTGAACAATCATATCTCTTTTGAAACCATTTTTTCCAAAGCACTTGTAAAAATATTTTTAGAAGACAGATCATACATTCTAAGCTACCAACTAGACCATTGATTACATCATTCAGTGTGTACGCCCCCTAAACCTACCAGCCAAAAACATCCATTGTGGGCCGGCGCCCGCGGAATCCGATAATGCCTTTGAGATTGTCCCGACTTTCCTCTAGCACCTCCGATACCCCTTATATGGACTTACTCCTGAATTATGTATTCAATTTGAGATTTGTACCTTAGCTGTAGTAAACAAAGTGATTATTTAAGTCCTCAATTAATACACTATAGTCCGTAGATTCTAAGTTTACTGACCAACACTATGTTAGCTTCCATAAACAACAATAAAAATTATGTCCTTCATGGAAAACACTGATATTTACATTTAGGTAGGTAGGTATGTTCCTTCAGAAGAATGAAAGAAAAAGTTTCAAAAAGATAGGCGCACAACAAAAAACTACCCAATATTTCTAGGAACATAAATACCTAGTAACTACTTTATTTTAAACATGGATTGTTAAAATACAGTCTGACCTATTTTTTTATATAAATTAAAAGATGTCATATGAAGTTAGAAGACCATAAATCAATAACGTAACTAGTCACAAGTATAATCCACGCAACACTATCGATTAGGGACACACGAGAGAGGATTTTAATATGTCAGCGGTGTACCAACGCCGCGTGCACGGCCCCGACCTAAACTTAATCTATAAATCAACGACTGAAACTATTTCGTAATTAGATCGCATTTAGGGGCACAACACCTTCCTACGGCTCCTTGAGAAAGCCCAAAGGGTCCGAAGGTAAGGGCTGCCGTTGCCTTTCAAGCACCTCTTTAACGGCTAATATCTTTAGTAAATGGATCTCAAATATTTTACCCATAACCGTTATAGCGAAACGATGTTATCATGTTTATTGCCTTCGGACCCTTATTACGTTCCTGTTTCTCGAATCCATAACAACAAACAATATTCCTGGCATTTTTGGAATTAATTTGGAAGAATACAAAAATAAAATCCTCTTAACAAAGAGCCATTCTTTTCGAGTCTGCTTTGATGTTCCGGTACTTAGTGTTTAATAAGTTGATCCTATTACAGGTGTCCAGGTAACATCGTCACAACGGCGGGTCGCTAACAAGATTATAACTTTATTTCGTAAATTAATAAAAAGTAGCGGGCCGTGTGTTCCACGCTTCCCCACTCCCCCGTAGGGTGTGTTCGGCGATAATGAATTATGCACGCCTACTAGGCTTTGTAAAAATGTTATTGTTTGAACTTAAACGTACGTTGAGTTTTATTTGGAAGCTTTATTTGTTCGCAACTGATTGTTCCCACGGTGTAATAATTATGATTTAAGTGGTATAAATGAGACTCAAAATACAATATTTTGATTTGCTATTAGTATCTACGTGTCGCCCTTTTCATTTTCAGTAAAAGTAATTTTATATTCTGGGATCTTTGAGATTTTCAGAATATTTGAAGGCACCGAAGTTTGAATTCCAAGCACTTTCTAGTCCTGAATGAATTAAATATTTTTGTTAGTACTTTTGCATCGGTCAGAGAATTCTAGGACCTAGTCCTTTAAATCTAAAATTAGTAATACAGTGAAATGAAATTTGATAGATTCAGAGGTGGAATTGTGTAAAGCAATCGTAATCATTTGACAGTTCATAACGTACGATAAAGTCAGTTAAGCAAAGCGTTTGACAGAATAATCGTACGTTATGAACTGTCATATAATAACGATTGCTTTACACAATTCCACCTCAGATCGAGTTAAAATTACTCATTAGAGGTTTCCTTATCAAGGCTAACGTACATTTCCGTTTTGGAATTGCTTCTGAAAATAGCAGAGAAGTGTCAAGCTTCAATATAGCGAGTGGCACAAATAAAATAAATCGCTGGTTTATCTGCCGAATTTCGGACACATGTCATCTAATCCCGCGTTAATGAAACAATAAATTCGTATTCCGTAGACGCCTCGTATGAAGTGACGTTCGGTCAACTCCACTTACTCTAATACATTAACAAAGGATTGTGGACCTTGTGGCTATGGAAAGAAGGGTGTTCCTGGTTTGTAATAATCCCCTGCGCTTGAGTGCTGCGGCTGACGCGTGTTGTCTCTCATTAACTTAATACGTTATGGTTTGTACTTAGCAATATCAGCGAAATGAAATATTTGCGAGATACGAGATGAATTTTCCTGAGGTGTCTAAGCTGTACTAGCATCTGTTTATACTCGTATGTATTGTTGTTCATTCATTTACATTTCAGGTGAGAAATAACAACATTGTTTGGTAACTATAGCTATTGAGCTGAAGGAGAAAAGAAGTAGAAATGGTTATTTGATACCACATTATTATAAGACAACAATTTACTTAGGTAGGTATATCAAGAATGTACTGAATATGAAAGGTTACTTATTTTGCCGCTGTTTATTGTAGTAGACGTGACATGACAAACTTTTATTCCTCGTACAAAACTGGCAATAACTTTCATTATTCCTTTCATATGAGTACTAACTAGTCACGACCTTGAGTACTAATTTTCCTTTTTCTTTTCCAGGTATGTACCTAAACAACATCAACATTTCCACAAGTAAGTTTGTCGTAACCATATTTCAATAGTTTCTTAAACTTAAATGCTACGAAAATAAAGCCGTAGAAGTGAATATTGCCTAATATCGTTTGCTACAAAATAAGTATACTAATCAGCATAGATGCGTTAAGGTAGTTAAGTACATTATTAGACCCCCGCGACACGAGCCGGGAAGGTAATGAGCGTGATGAGAGGAATCGGACGAGACAGCCCCGCGAGCTGTGGACGGTATTAAGGAAACATAGCGACCGGTTGCTATGAAATCGCCTTCAAAACATGGTTGGCTATGTAAATAATATTTTCCCTTTTGACTTCTAAACTAAAAGTGTAATGTGATTCGGTAATAAAACAAATTCGTTTATAAGAAGAAACCCGTTATTTTTACAGAAAAAATACAAAAAATAATAAAATTATCCCAGATAGACATCATTTTTAACCGACTTCAAAAAAGGAGGAGGTTAAAGACTTATTCTTTTTGCTTGTCCTGAATTTAAACCTTGCGTTGCAAATGTTTTTCAATGAGGGCTTGTGATGTTGCTAGTCGAAATTATCTTGAGTAATGAGTCCTACTTTCCATTCTTGGAAATTACTTGAAAATCTGAGACCTGAAAAAGCTCGTAGCATAAGGCAATAAGTAATTTTCACTTTGTAAAGTAGGTACACTATTACGAGTATTTTTAAACTGTGATGCCACAAAGCTCAAATAAAAAAAATATTGTGCAATAGCGACTGGTTTCCTTCACAGTTGGCAATTACCCCCCGGATTACACACGTTGCTGTGCGCTCCGATAAGCCTTATTCGTACTAATAACTTGTCCCGCTATGCAGGGGAAAGACTTGTACGAATTATGAGAGCATATTGCCGGAATGTCGGATGTTAAGTACGTAGCTAATAAGTCGCGTTGATGGACAGCTTAGTATCATAATGCGTTCACAGACGGGAGAGTGAGGGAATACAATCTGAAGAACTTATGAAGAAAATTCTAATTTTCATTAAAAACAATTATAACAGCATTGCTATATTCTGGCAGTTCTGGAAAATAGCCAGTTTCTCTGTCCGGTTTCCGATTGAAGTTCGCTTCCACCTTTGGCCTGATCATTATTTTCCATCTGGAGAGATGCAGGCCAAAAGCTTCCTTGTTATGGATGAAATAGGCATGCTATAAATTTGTTACTAAATGAATACAATGTTGGATTACCACCTCTATGAAATGAAATATTACGATCGCTTCAGAAAGGTATCGTCTCAGCCAAATGACGTCCACTGCTGGACAAAGGCCTCCCCCAAGGTTTTCCACAATGAACGGTCCTGCGCTGCCCGCATCCAGGCTCTTCCAGAACTTTTCTGCCCCAACGGCCATCGTCTCTACGAGCTATGTACCCCGCCCACTGCCACTTGATTTTAGCAATTCTGCGAGCTATGTCGGTTACTTTGGTTCTCCTGCAGAAAGGTATACTTACCTACATATTTTTTTAAGGTTTCGTACTTATATTATATAGGTGCTTGATGTATTTGATTAAGTTATGTTTGATCCAGAGACCTAATTTTATGAATGAAAGGTGATCGTGCTGTAGTTTTTGGGGGCACAATGCGGGAAATAACCAACCAATGGTCTACAGATTTTCGTATTCTCTCACATTAAGTGCCTATATTGCTCTCCAACTATAAATATGCGACTGTCGTCTGTCATTATTTATTCTCAGACAGTCCTAAAACATCTTCCAAGACAGAAAACAATAACATACCGGACAGTCCAGCTGACGCAAAGCAGAAAATCGCCCAAGTTGTGATTGCCGCACATGCCGCGAGAGGGCGATATTGTGCCGGAGTTTTCCCGCCAAACTCATCCGCAACTGTCATTTGGGATGCCGTGACTTGGCTGATGAATTTTCACCCAAAAATAACTCGAATCAATAGGTTTTCTTACGGATTGTATCACTTTGTAATTTACGAGACACGTAGAGCGCAGTCACCCCTTAATCCAAGTTACTAGAATTAAAAATATAATCCTCCTTCTAACGCATTCAGGTAAAAAGAAGAATAAATGTACAAACTTTTTACACTATACTATTTATAATAGTGTAAATTCGTTCGTTTCAACCAAATGCCATCCACTGCTGAACAAATGCCTCCCCCAAGGATTTTCAAGACGACCGGACACGGTGTCATCTATCAATTAATGTAGGTAAACAATTTAGTGCAATGAGGAAAATGTCTTTAGGAAAACCTTTTACATTATAAATAAATTTATAATCTTGTCATAACCGCATTAACTAAATGCATATAGTTCCAAAAAGGCCCGGAACAAGCACTAAATTAAATTGTAACGGCCACCGTCCAATTTCATATCGCACGATAAACAAAGGCGACCCTTGCCATTTTTATCCTAATTGTAATTTCATTGATAACACAGTTTACAGTTTGACCGGTCCATTAGGGGAAACAAGGTGGCGTCCGGGCCTTCGGGCGTATTTATAACCTTTAGTATAGTTGCGGCAATAATTTCATTAGTGGGCCACAACTAGAGGCTGGACAAGACAAATGGTTGCCATTAGTGCCCTAACGACGGCCCTCGTCAGCCCGAAACTTTTAACGACGAGAATCAAAGTAAATAGGTGCGTTATCTTGCCGATTTGCCGTAGTCATAATTGTAGTGCAAGGGTTGCTAATCGGATGCCCTGGCAGGTGGGCTAATGATCCCTGATCCCCGATCCCCGATGCGTGAGTCGGCGTATCGGCAGATGAATCGTCAAAGGTGGAGATTAGCATACACGTGACCATTGATTTAGTGACCCCTAGGAATAAGGTGGTTATTAAACATAGCTTTGTTAAACATGTTCAAAGATTATGTCAAGAAAAAAAAATACTGTTATAATTAAAAAAGGTGTCCTTAATAATGTAAAATACTTTAATTAATTCAGACTTCAGAAATAAACTCTATTCTACACAATTGGTAGAGCATGTTGATAGTTGTTGTGTTTTTGTACGTCTGACAGTACGAATATGTATCAGTATAATCTTTACCGAACTAGCAATAATCTCAAATGAAATTAATTTGATAAAACTCATTTAAATATTTTGTCTAGGTTAAAATAATACCAGATTTTCAACCAAATTAAGTCCTCTAAATAAAAAATACTACCGTGTTTCCTACAGAGTCCCATAACTTCTTATACCGTACCACAGAAAATGTTAGTGCCCTCCCACGGGAAGGCTGGCAAATCAGTCGCGGTCCGGACAGCGCGTCCGTTATTGTGTCCGGCCCCGGTCATTAAGACCCATTCGCGGCGAGTAACTTCTGCTGACTGCTGGCAGCTCCCTTGTATTTAGAGGATCGTTGGTTATAGTGTACCTACTCGTATTTGTAGTTTATTTTAATATGCCAAACATGACTCTATACTTTAAAATATAATACAAACTTACCTGCTCAACCTTTGCACCAAAGTCTGGCTAGCGTGGAGAGTATCAGTATACTCCTTTTGAAAGGAAAAAGTCTTATAATTTTCTTCCGACACTTCTTTTCAGCACCAGCCAATATGTTGTTCGGGACAACATATTGGCAACATAGTGAAGGGATGTGTGACTCTGGAAAAAAATTACCAATTATAATTTGAATCCTACAAATAAAAGCAATACGACCATTATACCCACTGCTGGATAGGGCCCCATTGTAAAAGGTACGCTACAAGCGTTCTGCTCGGTTCACTATTTCTTCTTTAAAGATATTGTTATCTTCGTTTTGTAATGTCCCATTGTAACAAACCTTTCTTTCTATTCTTTTTTCACATTGAATCAGGAACATCAAACACCTTAAAACCTTCTTCAAAAGCACTACTTTTTGCAGGCGGTCGCTTTGTTGCGGTTCGTTTCTGACTTATTCTGAGCCTTCGCAACTCGATTCTGTGGGTGACGGTAAGTCCTTACTACTTACGGACTAACTCGCGGTCGTAACAGCTCGACAACTTTTTGCCGTGGAAAAAGTCCGTTCAGTGTTCATTCAATGCTTTTATGGGTAGTGATGTTTTAAAGGAAGCTTGTTCAGTGGTATTTAGTAAGTTTAATGGTGTGGTATTTTAAATACATAAGTGTCATTCATTTACTTGACGTTTTATTCAAATTACTTATTATAAATTAACAACGAATGTGGGCACTTTTTATGGCAAAAATTTACTAAATCTTTTTTTAGAAATTCTGAAATATGAAACAAACACTGCTCTACTCTATGCGTTTATTTTGAACTACAGAATTTATGTTGTTAATTTCAGTATTTTTACTTACTTAAAATTATTACAAAGATACCATAAAAAACAGTACCAACATAAAACAAAATGGCAAAAAATATTTGCAATTCCAAAGAATATTGTTCTTTCTGCATTAGTAAAATGGAACAATAAACCACAAATACCGTTATCTTACATCAAACGGAACGCAAACGTTGATATTACACGCGTCATTTGCGATCTCAAAGAGATTCCGCGGGAAAAATTAAAATAACAGAGAACATGGCGGCTGGCTGATTTGCGGGCACACATGCGCGTCGATGAAATTAAAAATTCTTTGGGGAATATTTAATTTTTGCAAGATCACAGGACGGAGTAAAGGCAGGTTATATGGGATGCAAATGTTTGTAAAATACCAACAATATTATAATTTTTTCATAGTTATGAAATTGATTTGACGTAGCATCTTGCATCACAAATTAGTTTTCAAAAATGAGTAGGGGAAACCGAGGTGAGTTGTAACAAGATTGTGTGTATCAAAAAACGCCCACTGGTACGAGCTCGCTAGTAGTTAATAAGTTTAAAAAAATCGTCAATGTCACAACTTTCCTCTGTTAAAACTCACCTCGGTCTCCCCTACTATAAATCATTCATATATGTACTACTGATCGAAATTCAATAAAACTTGTTCAAGTTCATTCACTAGAATAGCTAGCTCAAAAGTTGTAATAATTAAAGATCTAAAGAGACAAAATTAAAAGTAATTAAATTGAATTCAACGTGAACGAAATCGGGAGCTTAATACTATCTTTATTTACTCTCATACTTTGAAATATTTCCTCACAAAGAAAAACTACGGTTGATGTTACAAATGGGACGGAAACAGGCGATGCATCCGAACAGATCCCTCGACGACCGCTGACACTTGACGGATCCTCGTTCTTTGTGTTGTTTCCGAGCGGTTATTTTGCAGTTTACTCTACAATTTGTATCTGAAATTGCTCCGAGAATAGCACGAGAATAGAAAATAAACCTGCAATTTTATGAAAATACTATAAATTATATGATCCAGTTTTATACAAGCTCATGCTCACCACACTTTCCTTTAGCTAGCAGCAGGATTTGAACCTGCAACTATATTCTGTGCTGCAACGCCTGCAACTCAAGCTATCGATATAAAAATGCCATGAAGATATACCTACCTCCTTAGTAGAAGGCCAAAGGTCGGATTAATACAATAATCCAACGTTTTGATAGACACAACATGCGAATAAGTGATCCGAAAAATAGGGTAATAAAATGTGTATATACTCGTATTTTATACCTATTTCAAGCCAATTTTGATAAATGAATCCCACACAGTTCATTATCAAGCTTTCAGTTAACCAACTGCGTTTAAAAATAAATGATCAATGAAAAAAATCAAACCCTAGCAATGGCAGAGCCGTTCCATTTCACTCATTCACAGAAATTCGCACCGACACATGATGGATCAGCGCTCCGCTTTGTGCCGCTTTGTGCCGCTTCCGAGTGGTTACCTCCGCACTCCGCACAGATTTTAACGAATTCCACCATTTCGTGCACCATTAGTCGAGGTGAAAGAGACCCTGATTATGATTGATCGGGCCCACAATGACGCGACTTGTTGAATGGGACCCGTGTGGGACCTAGGTTTGTTTTACGCATATTTGATACTTGAACCATATCGTAGTCTGTCTGATATGGTCAAGTCAGACAACTGTGACTCGCAAGTCTAATAACGCGAAAGATTGTTTTATAATCCATTGCTCTTATTTTTAAAACCAAAATTGAGTTACCTACCAATATAGGTATATTGCTTTGGAACCACAACAAGGTATCACTTAGTGCTACAGCTTAACGCATTCAATTGTGAATTCGTCTCAAAAGTGATTTAATTTGAATAGAATTCAGTCATAGCCAGTCCACTCCGCTGCATTATAAAACGGCTGCAGTCCAGTGCATCCATTGTGGCTTGGCTCAAATCGACAATGAACGCAGATTACAACTCCGTCTTGAGAAGTTGATACTAGCCGAGATATTTCTGTTAGCTTTGCCCGTTGCCAGATGAATTGGTTTCGATGTACCCAGTCTGCTGTAGCTTATTGACGGAGGTAAAGATTAGTTGCAAGGACTAAATGCAATATCAATTTTATGATCAGTGTGCTTACCATGCATGAGTTTACGTATTGTATTCGTACATTTACATTTATTGTCATTTTTTACGCACTCGCTAGCGAGCACACCTAACGTAAACTCATGGTAAGCACACTGATAATATTAAGGAATATTTATTCTACTTTGTAATGATTTGTAATCGTAAAGATAATATAATACTTTACTCGTACATTATATTTTTGAATTGGTATGTCCCCATAGTTTTGTTATGATAATGTTATCATCGTAAATATAACATGTCCCTATCGAGAAACATCATCCACGTTGGTTAAGAAACATGACCTTTTACACCTTGACAATGGTGCCAGACAATTTTATTGTGAAATAGATTTTTTTCTGCTATATAAAAATTCCTGAGTGTATCCAGAATGACTTTGACTTTCTGAAAAGAAATTCTTTCGTGAATTTTCCTTTTACCTTGTCCCAAAACTTGAAAACAAAAATAACGGAACAGCCAATCGTATTTGCATTGCAATTCGCGTCGTGACGGAAGCAATTATTTTTTATCGTTACGCACGACAGGGCGCGGGGGCGACGCATTGCACCCGCGGGATCGTGAGATAGGAACAAAAAACTGTTCAAAGGGGAAATCTTAGCTAGTTTGATCGGAATTTAGTCGGTTAGATTCCGCGTTTTTTTTTTTTCGAATAGAGTTTTTGGAGTATTCGTTTTTAGATGTTTTAAATGTTCGCTGTCGTTAATTAATACTATTCATAGAGTCCATCCAACAACAGCGTAATGTTTATGTTTCTTTTATTTTCAACCGACTTCAAAAAAGGAGGAGGTTCTCAATTCGACCCGTATGTTTTTTTTTTTTTTTTTTTTTTTTCTATGTTTGTTACGCGATAACTCCGCCAATTATGAACCGATTTGAACAAATCTTTTTTCGGCGTATAGGTAATACCTCAAGGGTGGTCCCATTTAAATTTAATAATAAAAAAAACAACCCCCAAGGGTGGAAAATTGGGGATGAACTTTTTTATACGCAATATCTCCGCCGATTATAAACCAATTTGAACGATTATTTTTTTGTTGAATAGGTATTATCAAAAGGGTGGTTTCATGCGAATTTGAAGAAAATATTTCACCCCCAAGGGTGGAAAATTGGGGATGAACTTTTTTAAACGCAATATTTTTAATTTTTTGTTTTTTTTTTGTGTTCACGCATTTGAAGTCGGTTTTATTTTTTTTAAAAGTTAATTATCGTAAGCTAGAGACGATTGGATGAAGATTGTTGTGCGTTACTCTCAATTCACTTTTATAATCATTTTGATATTAGAAAACTAAAAATAAGCACCACAGGCAGGCATTGCCTACCTACAGGCTAAATTTTTTGGCTTTTAGTCATTTTCAACCGACTTCAAAAAAGGAGGAGGTTCTCAATTCGACCCGTATGTTTTTTTTTTTTTTTTTTTTTTTTCTATGTTTGTTACGCGATAACTCCGCCAATTATGAACCGATTTGAACAAATCTTTTTTCGGCGTATAGGTAATACCTCAAGGGTGGTCCCATTTAAATTTAATAATAAAAAAAACAACCCCCAAGGGTGGAAAATTGGGGATGAACTTTTTTATACGCAATATCTCCGCCGATTATAAACCAATTTGAACGATTATTTTTTTGTTGAATAGGTATTATCAAAAGGGTGGTTTCATGCGAATTTGAAGAAAATATTTCACCCCCAAGGGTGGAAAATTGGGGATGAACTTTTTTATACGCAATATCTCCGCCGATTATGAACCAATTTTTTTTGGTCTCAGTGTACTGCCTACCTTCAGTGGTAACATCAAGGTAATAATTAGTTAACTAAAAAGCAAGAAATAAGTAAAATTTTATAAAAAAAAATAAAACCGACTCCAAAAAACCTACACTAAAACGTAGAAAAATAATTACTAATTACCTACTTATTTATTAGGACGAATTATTAATATTTATGTAGGTATACCATGATTGATACTTTTGGAGTCGGTGCAGGCAAACTTTACATGTTTCATAATCTTGGCACCGACTCCAGAAGTATCAATCATGGTATACCTACATAAATATTAATAATTCGTCCTAATAAATAAGTAGGTAATTAGTAATTATTTTTCTACGTTTTAGTGTAGGTTTTTTGGAGTCGGTTTTATTTTTTTTATAAAATTTTACTTATAACTTTATTAATGAGACTTGCAAAGACAGAATCTAATGCTGGCAACTTCACTTGAAAGTTGACACAAAAACAAAAGAGCATCGCCTGCGTCCGCAAACTCGAACAAATGAATAGCGTCTCAAAAACATCACTGATTTACGAGTGAAACATTTCACCTGGCTGACCGATAAATAAAAACGTCGGACGTCACCGCTGAGAGTTCGCGGCAAAACAAAAGAACGTCGCGACATCCAGCCAAAGACGGGGCCATAACTCAGCGGAGCCACCTACCGGATTTATTGGTGCAATTGACAAAGTGGCAAATGGCCCATTAGAAATTAGGAGCGAGCGCGCCACCGAAAAATGTACTGCAATATTTCCGACAGTAAGCAAAATTGGCCGCAATAAATAATATCGCTCTCTTGCCCGCCGGTGTAGCACAGTCGTTATTTTTTCTTTTTTGGGAAAACAAAGTAACTAGACTACAAGTTAAGTATAAGCAATCTCAGCTCTGAACGCCTCTGTGGTTCATTTGTTAGGTTAATTTTCTCGATTCGCAGGTTCTGGGTTCAATTTCAATGCAAAAAGTATAAAATCCACTGTTTGTATCTGTGTAAAGCTTGAATCAACCCATATTGTCATCAAGAAATGTCAGAAGTCTATACGGTGGCCATGGACCTATAAAAAAAGGCGGACGGAACTCGCGCTACAACAAAACTGTGACGCAAAATTTTGGCGTTTGTCTATTGTGTGAGTGAATTTAGGGATGCCATGTTAGCCAAAACATTTTACCCATTTATTTTAAGAAAAACATAGATCGGCAGATGTTACTTGGAAATGTAGACAGAAATATTCCGTGCCATTTTAAAAGGATGAAAGGTGAATGCGTTGAGGTAGGCGCGAAATTTTCAATGTTCAAATTTTCTTACATTGTTTGCAAGTCAGTGTGTCAGGGTATGTACATAATGTTGATCAAAAATGATTCACGCAGCACAGTGTGTTATGGGACTGTATAAACGGATATTCTCATTGATTTGATGAAACGTATAGAGCTCAGTTATACAAACATGATAGTAAAACTCCCGTTTGAAAATTCCACGTAGTTTTCGCGGTATAAAAATTCAAAGTTACCTATTTTTTTACTTCAAAATTATGCAAAAATATTCTCACTCGTTAACTAATAACATTTAATTCAGAATTGTTATAATACTTCATAGAGCTCTTAAAACTACACGTAATAAGGTTATTAAGTGCTTCGTAAACGCATTCAGTTAATTAGGAAAAATGATTTTAGTGATTTTTGTTTTTTTTTTTCTCAATTATACCTTAATATATGCAAACATTTTTAATTGCAAGATATAGTCTGATATTTAATGTAATTGTATTAATAAAATCAGCTTTAAACTCCGTGATATATTTGAGAAAAAACATAAAACGTCTTAATAAAATTTTGACGAGTCTAGGGTCGACAATTTTGGAAGGAATAATTCATGTCTAAAAAGTTTCAAATCCCGCCTGTTATGTGCATAGTGTTGAAGGTTCTAAAAATTCACATTCACATTGTTTTTAACCGACTTAAAAAAAGGAGGAGGTTCTCAAGTCGAGTCTTTTTTCTTTTTTAACACTCTTATATTAACTTAAGTTGTATGTAAGTAACTAACTAAAAAAGTATGTAAACATATCTAGGAAGTCGAATTTATCCTACCTTTAATAATTTTCTCATCGATTTGAAACCTATGTAAATCGAATGTCAATACAATAATTTGGTACAATCGAGCTAATGATATTTAAACATCCAAAAGAAATATTGCTATTAAAAAGTGATGGGAAATTTACAATTCTATATGGCGCATATTTTCAATTTGATTTTCCTCAAATATATCACGGAATTTAAAGCTGATTTTTTTTATACAATTAGATTAAATATCAGACTATATCTTGCAATTAAAAATGTTTGCATATATTAAGGTATAATTGAGAAAAAAAATAAAAACAAAAATCACTAAAATCATTTTTCCTAATTAACTGAATGCGTTTACGAAGCATTTAATACGCTTATTACGTGTAGTTTTAAGAGCTCTATGAAGTATTATAACAATTCTGAATTAAATGTTATTAGTTAACGAGTGAGAATATTTTTGCATAATTTTGAAGTAAAAAAATAGGTAACTTTGAATTTTTATACCGCGAAAACTACCTGGAATTTTCAAACGGGAGTTTTACTCTCATGTTTGTATAACTGAGCTCTATACGTTTCATCAAATCAATGAGAATGTCCGATTATACAGTCTCATAACATACTGTGCGCAGTTAGGTACAAATTACGAATCTTGTGTACATTATAATCATAATCTTATGCATCATCAATATATTATTATTATCTCTGATAGATGTTTTTTAACATACAACCTGACACTGACTTGCAATCAATGTAAGAAAATTTGAATTTTCCAGTTCCACATTTTTGGGAAGGATCAAATTTGCCTATGAAAATATATCCCATTAAAACACAATGATAAATTATTTTATTTCCATAGTATGCGTAATAAATAACTAAAAAGTCCTAAAATTATTATTAATTTCCCATATTTCGGGTAATTTTCCCACGTAAATAACTGAGAACACTGGTCTTTGACGTATTATTTTTTCGAGTGAATGACGTTTGATTTCAATTAATTTCAATATTTTAATGTCGGGAAATAAGTGATTGGATTATTATTTTGCCTGTGAAATGTGATTCCTTAATTTTTGTTTGTTCGAACAGAACGGTTTTTACACAATTTCATCACACAAGACATGTCGTATTCGTGTTGTTTTTTCGCTGCTTAAAAGTGTCAACTGTGTGAAGTTTGCACTCGAAGTGGTGTATCAGGGTGTGAATGTGTGCGTGCCGGCCTGTACGTACAGGCAGGCTGGTGTATCCTAATGTCACAGTATTTTGTTGATGAGAATCCGTCCGACTTTTTTTATAGGTCCATGACGGTGGCTAAATTTTGTAGAAGAAGAATTCCTCAAATTCAAAATCAACCAATGTAAAAATTATTTTTGTATCTTTTCTCAATAAGTCGTCATCATAAACGTTTATTTCAAGTATTTGTTTCAAATAACGACTACATTAAAGCATAATAGACTCACTAATATCGTTTATCGAATGCAATAATCGAATCGTAACAAAATAAGGGCGGGGAACTAATTCTATGAATGTTTTCAGTCGATAGCTTACGACATGTTTATCGTCATTGGGCAATAAAAACGCGGCTAATGATTCGGCAAAGTTGGCGGATCCCGGCTCAGATTGAGCCACTATTTCATACATGGCCCAATAAAATTTTATGTACAGTTAAACTTTGTTAAATGTTTCAGGAAATTAAGCACTGTTGAGGTTATTTTTCTTATTCCTGTCTATTGTTTATGTTTTTTGGGTGTCTGGTATTGGTAATGCTAGGCAATTTGTAAAGTAATATCTTTCCTATAGATCTAAGTCTATGAAAGTAACGTGTAAATTCTAGCTAAGAAAAAGTCTCACTTCCTAAATGACCCATAGATATTGTATCTTAACTGATTTTTAATACCTGGAACATTTTTCTGCTGAAGATTGACTATGGGATATGCCACTGGTAGAAAATAGAATACAAATACAATAGCATCAATGTCTTAGCAACTTTAATAAGTAGTCTCTCTAGCACTAGTTATTTAGCATTACACAAAAAAGCAACACTCTTCCTAACCTCATTTTATAGTTGGTGTGACACTTTTCCACAACGATAAAAATGAAGTATCGTTTTTAAATTCATCGGCACACATTGAGCACTCAGTATAAAAATATCATCTTTGTCGGGTCGGAAGAGCAAACAGATTATAAAAAAGACGTCCCGCTTCCCGGTTCCTTCGGGCGAATTCATAGGGGCCGATTATTGTCTTTTTTCCCACAAAAATTCTGTAATCCTTGGGAAAATGTTGTAAGCGTTTTATTTAGGAGTCAACAGGAATCTGCTGAACATACCAGGATAACTATTTGGAATATTTTTGTAACATGGCACTCAAGATCTTTTTATTTGGACTTGTATAAATTGACGACTCTAGCTCTCTTGTGACGTCATGCCATTTCTTCCTTCCGCTGACAAACTATAAACTCTTTGTGTTTACATTCAACTACGTATAGGCAGGTATTTGATAGCAATCTCACCTTTATAAAGTTTAGGTGATAATAAACATCTGATATAGTGCAACCTGCTTGCAAAGTAAACTTTTCTACAACAGTCCCTTTATCAACTGATCATTTTCACGTTATTTTAAACTTATCATAATTCACATGTAAAATCAAAATTATTCTTCATCAAAAAACAAAGGTACAAACTAAACAATGGCAAATGTTTCTTATTTAGGTAGTATCCACTGGATACTCTGTCCCATCTATAAATACTTGAGCATATCGGTGGCGTTATTGGTAATTCAGTACTGATAGTTGGAAACAACTCGGAACTCGATCATTTATTCAGGAGGTGATACCTGACTGATGGCAGGACGGCTTTAATTGTCTAGAATATTTAGTACACACTGTTCGCTTTGAATAGCTGTGTTTTGTTTCTAGAAATATTTTAGTTTCAATGCTACATAAAAGGTAGGAAATAATATTATCAGATAATATTTATTTTTGCAAATGGAATCTAAAATATTTGAAGAATAATGCAGTTCTCTTAGTTGTAAGTTATCATAGCTTTCTTGTTTAAAAATAGTTCAAATAACCGAATGTTTCTACATGTTTTGTTGTAACAAGTACTAATGAAGTGCTAAAGCCATATTAAAAGAAAAGTATTCAAAATTATCCATTTAGGTATTGGAAAAAATATTTAAAAGTAAAGTGCCAATATAGAAGCATTCCAGAATATCCTTTTTTGGAAAAAATAAATGGACAATCGATAAAAGTCTCAATTTTAATTAAATTTGGACGGTTCGAAAACATCAATTCAAATATTAATTCAGGATCCGCACTAGCCTTAATGGGTTTCGGCTGACTGTCTGAAAGCAAAGTTGGGATATGGACGATATGGTATCCTATTTTTGAAATCCATTTAGAGTGAGTTTTAAAATTTTCGCCAAAATGATTGGGTTCTGTCTGACGAATTATCTGTCGATGCTTCGAATTCAAAATGCTATATTTATAATTATAGTAGTAGGCAGATCAAGGTTTATACAGTTACAAGTAACAGTGATGAAGAACCTAGTGATCATCATAAATAAAGTCAGTAGGAAGAAAAAGTAATCCTTTTAAATAAACTAACTTTGAATTCAATTATTGTGTATCGATAGAGCAACTTGTAGATCTGATACCGTCTAGAAACTGAAAACATCTTAAACATCCAAACCTAAGTATTATTGTGCTAATTTATATCAAAATGTCATACATTAGCAATCAAAGTTGCGATTAACAAAAAAAATACATAGGCTCAGTTTAATCTATAAATTGAGACTGGAAAAATGCAAAGCTAATGCCCGTTTTCACCATCAATCCCAAATTTTTAAGTGACCCCTATGGTAACACATTATAGGAATTTTGTTTTCATATGGGTCACTCAAAAATTAGGGTTTGATGGTGAAAACGGCCATAAAGGAATGTAGTCTAAATAAAAACAATTGTAACGTACAAACATAAAGTTAAAAAGTCAACAGCTCTACAATTTCGTGTTAACGTTAATAGAGCCCAAATCCCGGTTTATTTGTATCCCGTTTGTAGTTTAAGCGATGCCTTTGATTCCCGTCAGCTGACGTGGCATGCGGGCTCGTCTGTTACATTTTGGATACGTCGGATTTAGCCCAGGTGGACAGACTAACTTTACAACCTAAATTACTTTAGTATTAGCAACTAATACTAAAGTATTAGTTGCTAATAGACCAGTTAACTTAGGTTTTAAAAAGTCTGATTAGATGTTTTGACACTTTAAATGGATTTGGAAAATTTCAAAGCTTTGAGCTGTATACTAATTGCGTTCATGAAACTAAAACTGATTGAGATTTTGTTAAAATTAAGATTTCATAGATTAGAAAAATGTTTCGTGCTTGTTTACACCCTATTTTTAAAAGCTTGCACAAAGAGTCACTTGTAAAATGAGTGCGAGTCTTATACCTATCGCTGCATTCAAACCCGCATGCCTTGATCTCAACACGTGCTAATTCAAACAAACACAGCCGTGGCATTTAACACTTTACCGCCCAAGATACCAGTCCAGTAAATAGTTGCGGTTCATAAAATTTAATTAAGGGCAGTCATCAGTCACGACCGGCGTCACTGCTGCCCGAAGATAACGCCGGGTCAGACTGCACTCGTGATGAATGCGACCTCAAACATTTACCGTTGACAACCGAGGTGGGATGGTTATTTGTTAATTGTTAATTGTTAACTGGAAAAGGATCAACAGAACCCTTACAACCTGATAGAAGAAAGTATAGTTTTAAGCAGCACGGAAAAAAAATGATTGGTTACTGCTTACACAACAAAAGTGACCACCGAACTAAGTGTTAACTATAACCAAACTAAGGTTGAATTGCACCACCTAACTTTGACAGTAAAAATAACAATAACCGGTGCTTTTTGTATGGAGTTTGACAGATTTTTGACGTTTGTCAAAGTAAAAGTAAGATGGTGCAACTCAGCCTCTGTGTATGTACTTACACAACATTTTGTTTCTCATAACCAAAGTGTTCGGTGGTCACTTTTGTTGTGTCAGCAGTAACCAAACATTTTTTTCAGTAAGAGGCAGGTTGTCACAATGTTCAAACGACTGATTGTCATCAATAAACCGTGCCCTATGGTAGGTATCGCTTAACATTACCTTGGCCACATGAATGAGATTCATCTAAGTTTAGATTTATTATTTGTGCAAGGTGTTAATGAAAATTAAAAATGAAAAATATGATGAAGGGTTTCCTACTTATTTTTAGTTGAAATTACTTAAAACATACTTACTTATTTGTAAAAATGAAGGTGCTACTTCTCTGCCACTGTTCCGTTATTTCGTCGCTTGCCTCTCTAACTGACGTATGTGACATTATTTTCGAAACTCAGTTATCTACACCATCTTAATCAATTTTGCAAGACGATTCGATCTGTCTAATCGCCTGAAAATTTTGCAAAATGTCAGTTACGTCAGTTAGAGAGGCAAACGACGATATGTCTCATCATGCACCCATGTTTGCAGCTATACAATTAACACCAGAAGATGGTGCGACGGACCTCACAAGAAAATCGATCGGCGACGCTCAACGCCGCGTATTATTCATAAGTTTGTTACTCACCCGGACGGTCCAAATGCAAACAGACCGCGATTCTCGATTAATCATTCACTCCGCCTTGTTATCGAGTGGCGGCGTGATGAAGTGGCGGTTTACCTAATTGTGATTATCACTAATTAGGTGACGGCTGACCCCGCGCTGACCGGCCGGCATCCATAATGCATCCAACCACAGCCTCTACTACCTAAGCAAGAAAGGCCACCACTACAACACGCCATAATTGAATCTGAAGCGATCCCGGAACTTAGAAACTCCAAATCATAACGCAGCCTCGCGACACGTGTAATGACATCATAATCGAAACGCTACAAATTGAAGTCGAGTTTATTGAATATTAAAATGTCCATACAAAGGCCTCGGAGCTCGTTACATGAATTCACCTTCTCGCTCCTCATTAAAATTTGTACGACAACGTCTAAATTCTACTCTTTTCTCCGCACCTCCATTTCAATGTACAGGAAAAAGTGGAGAGCGATGTGTACGGAGTACTGAGGCGGGTTGGCAAAACTTTTGCCTCCACTACCCACGGGGGGGCAAAAAGTGTTGCCGACGGGTGAGCGCTGCTTATAGCTATGTCGGGGAAAAGTTTTCCGTGTTGCGGGTAGGGGGTGGAGGGGGGAGGGTGGCGCATGCGCGCTTCGAAGCCCGCAGCGCTGACGTGCCAGTCCTACCCAGGACTTTGTTTCAGGCGCAGGGATGCCACACTTTTTGTATGAAAATTGCACACGTTACGTAATGTGCTGACTTTTTTGATGACCATGGTTTTTCAGTATAATACATTTTTAGATCGAAAACCCCTACATTTTCATTAACAATGCATATTTTACATTATTATATGCTTACAAAAAATGCTACGGAATATTTTTTTTTCTCTCTAAAATCTAGCAGCAGAATGAAAAGTAGGTACACTGGTAATGATTCTAAGGCCATGAAACTAGTTAGGTCACGCGGAGGGTTCTGAAAGCAATCGATACAATCTGCCTCACACCCCGGCCTGCAAGTAGCGGCTAGCTGACACCGCCTACGACGTAGCCCGTAGCTACAGAGCTACGAGATAACTCCGTAGCGACACGCTACGAAGACGATTCTGGGAAGACTTTAAATAAATGACGTGATCAAAATATGGAACCGAATTAATTATGCTATGTCCTTGATGACTTACTCAAGTCATGTATTAAATTTATAACTTGACTACTAGGTAGCGACACTATTACCTACCTACCTAATTCACATATTCTGGAGGAAACAACATTTTCCTCCAAGTAAACGATCAACCTTACGAAAGGAGATTTTTATCAATAGTTTTATTAAGATTTTAAACATTATACCCAAGTCATATAAATTTTCTCTACATTAGATTTATAAATTCAGAGAAAGCACAACGCTACCAATTTGCGCGCCGTTCACATACTTGACTTTGAATTTTTATTTGTTGATCGATTTTAGACTAATAATAATTATGTGTTTAATATCAAATATATACTATAAGAAACACTTATTTAAAATAATAAAAACGTTTTTGGGTCAACAAATATTAAAATAATGAATTGAAATTAACATCCAAGTAATCGTAATATCTCAATCCACCGCCCATTCGTTAGCGCAAGACGCATCGCGCTGCGGCGTGCGACATCTTGAAAATATCGCTTTGATATATTATTGTTTATAAATAATGGCGTTAGACCCTCCCAATTTAATTGTGGCGTATCCCCGAGAATGGCTTATTAAGCGGCCAGTTAATATTTCCTTATTGGCCTGTAATTAATTTCGTTAGTCAGGTGCGACGCCGCAACCGGGCATTATCTAAGCATTATTTTGTCGTGGCCAATTTGTTTGAAACCTTTGACGGGGTAATTAACTCAAGTCGATGGGCCCCGATTCTGGATTTTGTTTATTTTGCGCATGGAGGACGGATTATTTGATTTTGACGAATTAATTACTGTTACATGCGAAAGGTATTGGGGTGAAATGGCTTGTGTGTGCTGAGAATTTGTAGGAATAATTTTTAGTATGGGTTTACGGTTGACTTAAAATGGATAAAATCTGACCTCAAAAGAAACCAAATCATAATGAAAAAATAACAAAAAAAAAAACTATCTTAACATATTTTAATAAGAACTACGAGTAATTAAATTATAATCTTCTTGAATTAAATATTAGTGAATAAATAGGGACCATTGAAAATGACAGCTGAAATAAAAAGGCTGCCTTTAAAACTACCTACTTAGTACTTATCTTCGAAGAAGGATGATTCCAAAGCACAACGCCTTGCAGTTTTTGGTTATTTATGATATCAACTGTCTCTAAAAAAATTCTAACATTTACTAACTATTCTATTGTCAATATCAAATATAATTATTTTAGGAGTTCAGGTCCCAATTTTATTACAATCTCTATTCATAAGGTCATCTACAAGGTCATGCAGTCATTTCTTGATACTGCAGGACTATGAGCCCAGTCCCAATTACCAACTATGAACTACTGTTACCAAACACGGTCCAGAAGTTGAACAAGGTCAAATTACCGCCATGACCTTCGCTGCAGCCCTCTGCCCGTGGTCCAAGTAGTTGGGAACAACTGCCATAACTCTGCTTCGCAACTGGGTGACGGTCTACAGGCCGTTGACTCCGAGAAAAAGTTCCCTTTAAATATCCGCAAGTTTAGTTAGCAACTCAAATTTAGTTTGGCAACAAACAGAGCAACAACAAGTCGCAACAAATCCCGGGAAAGTTGCGCCAGAGTCGTTTCAAGTTCAGACGGTTCATTACGCGCCGCAACTATTGTTTATGGCGTCACGGATGTTAAGATGATGACGACACGTTGTTAGTGATAAATAAAAATAAAAACTTTTTCTTTTTTTTTTCTTAAAAAATAAAATTCAAGTCACCAACACTAATGCCTAAAAATATTTTGCACTGCGAGACTGAAACTCGTCGTCTATTTCCTTATAACCAGAACCTACATTATTAAACTTTTAAATCAGAATAGATCCGAAATTTTTGTCCCTGAAATAAACGAAAATGTAATAATAACCTTCTTTAAAATTTTCTTCTTGTAATAGGTATACCTATAAAGAGAATGCCCTTTTTGTGGAAAAATGTAAGTCTAACCACAGGTCTACTAACTTAAAGTTTCAGAAACAATTTGTTCCTACATAAAGTACTTAAGTTTAAAGCTGGTAAGATTTCACTAATTTTGAGACAAAAATGTTATAATTTTTCTAAATCTTACACTGGTTTTTTTAATTAGTAAAATAAAAAAGGTAAGGCCTAGAACATAAAGTCGTATTTTATTACATTACCTACCTAGAACATCTACAATACGGCTACGCCCGTATCAGAAAATATTACAAGAAAGCATCATGGCGTTCGCCAGCAAAACACAGCCATATTTATGGTTATACGACGGAAAAGTTCCGGCGTAGGAGCTGAAGCCATCGATTTTCAAAAGTTTTTCATGGAAATAAACCTACTTTCGTTGTGTTCGCGTCTGTGTGCACGCACACAGACGCGTGCGGGTCACACGCTGCGATGCTTTGTTGTTCCGAGATGAGTGCTGATGGATTTGCGAATTATTTCGCGTGATGAACAGAGGTTTTGTGTCACAATGTGTTCATTTAAATCATTCTAACTAATTGAAATTTTCAATCATTAAGATAATAGTGATTTAAGTGACTAAAACATGTAATGGCTATGAAACTGGAAAATGAATTCCTGTAGTTTTTGTTATAGAACAGTATATCCACATCAAAAATCACATTAAAAAGTGTTAAAAAAAATTTAACAACACTCAGAAATTAATTTTCAGTTAAGGAAGTATAACCTTAATCTAAGAAAGGTTATTACATAACTGAAAAAGGTTTGATTTTGATTGCAATAAATACAATAGAGAACCGATACGTCTACAGTGTCTACACCTATTATTCACGCCGCGCCGCTAGCTTTTAGACAGATAAAAATAGTACTTATTTTATATTATTAATCATACTTTATTTATCAAATTGTACGTTATATTAGGTATTCGTACGAGTACGTACCGCAGGCATCGACCGCGTGTATCGAGCGGCGCACACCACCACCGTACTTGTAATGGGTCCGCAAAGAAAACTTTTTAAAACTTTTCCAGCGAGGCAATATGGCTCGTGTTCTCAGCCGTTATGTTTTATTTAGGCAACCATCACCCGTCTCGCTCTTCGCCATCCGAGCTCACACTACAACGAACGGGATGGATATACATCTGTGGCTTTTCAACGATACCGCTGCCTTGCCCGGGATACGAAGTAATTATTCCGATTCTGTCATTGCCGTGTATTTTTAATATACTATCGTCATTCCGTTGGACCTAGAACGACTAGTCTGCTAAGTTGGCGTCTGCTAGATAAATAACATTGTTCATTTTATGAATATTGGAGCTTTGTAAAGGTAAAAAATAGAGCTCTTTGTTACATTTGGCTCGCAACTTTAATCACAATATTGCTTGATTAGAAGGGTTGGCGTAAATTCATATACCAATTATGTGGGTCCAAAGTATTGATTACCAAAAATATGCAAGTCAACTACCCATTAACTCTGAAGTTGAGCCGTACATTTTAATTGCCAAATATTCCAAATGCCTGCGCCATAAGAGCTTGCATGACGGTAAGCAATTTTCATCGTCGTTGTCTTACACCGTGGCCAAAGAGTAGTTATAGACAACAGTAGCAGTAAAAGCATTTAATCATAGAACTACTTATAAGAATATACCTAAATGACGACAAAAAAAGTAAACGAGTGAAGTTATTTTTTTTTTAATGATTGATACTCGATCATGACGATATAGTGAGTCAAATAATAGTAACCATGAAACTATTGTTAAAGTTATTTTCTCTTATCATCTACTGAGGAATAAGTTACTTTTTGTATAACAAAAATGGTTCGTAATGGAGATACTCCGAAAAACTCTTACGAACATTTTCTCCCGTTTGTATTTTCTGCATTTATAAAAGGTGTAGGTACTAAGAAGTAGGTTACAACTATTTTTACATAGAAAAGGTGAGGAGTTACGCCGAATAACTCTACAAGTTTTACAACGAACCTTTTCTGCCGTTTGTACGTTCTGCTTTCATAATCTTTGCGGCGCAAGAGTGCAGTCTCACGGGCGCTCGTTTATCAAGATCGCCATCCGATCGGGGCTCGGCTCAGCTGCGTTTTATTGTCGAATTACCGCCCGCCCATTCAAATTTTAATTTATACTCCTTGCGCCATACATTGCCAAATTGGAATCTTGCTACAGTACTGGTACTGGAAATAACGAATAAGATTTGAAAAATGAATTTGTATAAATCACTCGTGTTGTGCAATATCTTAAATCTGTTGATTTGGAGAGTATTGTATTTATTTTGATATACTGAGGCAGTAGATGATCTAAACTCTGACTTTTAACAATAAAATATTATTTTCCAGTTAGGCACTGACCCATGTATCATGCATCTGGCCTTAAGTCCCAAATATGGGACAAAATGATTTTCGCCCCTATTCACAAACGATGCTTGCTTAAGTGAAGCAGCAAATCGAACGCACATCGTTGAATAAAGCTCTGTGATTGGTTCGTGTATCACCCTGTGCGTCCACGCGCGCACTAAGCTGTGAGACCTCATAGTAATGTTTGTGAATACGGACGTAAGTGAGTTGAGTGAGCTACATCAGTAATGAGATAGTTGTAAAAACCTTCTTGTGTAGGTACTGTAATTCTTTTCTACGGTAGGTATTGTAGGAAACATAAAACAAAAAGTAATATGTTATTCATCCAAAAATCCTTTTAATAATAAACTCCCATCTTAACCCCATAACGTTTCCCGGTAATCTTAATGCTTATTTTAAAAGCGGTATTATCAAAGAAGTCGATGTTCCCGGTCCGGCTCCTACGCCTCGAGTCGTAAATTACTCGGTATTGTTTTATGCTTCTCATTACATAGATTGTTCTAGAGGGTGGTAATATAACGTCCATGGGTTTTCAAAGACAAGGAAAGAATTGCGTTTGTGATTAATGCTGCACTTTGATTGTTTGAGTAAAATTTAATTTATTTTTAGATATTAATGTGATGTAAATATCAATAAAAAAATTAACTCATTAAAAAGCCTCTTCAGATTACAAAAGCTTTTTTAATTATTATGATGTCACAACTACGAAGAAACGTAGGTGTTATTGAAAGGAATGAATTGTAATAATCAATTTGGATGTATTTTAGAAGTAATAGTTGGAAAGGGATGGATAATCCAACTCCACAAAAGTATTTTATGTAAAAAATTTCTTCTTCATATTAAATACGAGACTCATCTAGCACTCATTATCAAAATCAAGTAGCTAGCTTGATTTACGCCTCCATCATTCTGTAAAAATCGACAATCAGTCAGTCGTCAATTTCATAAACATCGATCAATTTCATCTTATCATAATTACACAGAAACTCGAGACCCATTAAAGATAGTAACAAAATATCACTTCAAATACGTCACGCTATCGAATAAAACCTTCGGGGCGTTAAATCACAAAATTCGCAGTCAAAATACACCAGTCACGTTCACCGCATCCACTGAGTGACATTCCGGCGTTATCTGCCGAATCAATTAATGCTCAAAGGGTGGCCCGGGCCTGGCACGGATGGGACCATTGTGGGGTAACTCGATGCATGTTACAATCAAGAGTGAAGCAGAAAAAAATGTGCATGAAAGGGCTCTTAAGCTAAATTTAAAAAAAAAAACATTTCACTTATTTGATCCCTGCGGGGTATCACTATGCTCGATGATGTTACAATCAGTTGTGACAGACTTGCGACCGTGACTTCTTATAATAACTTATCATATACAAGGTGATTTTGTTATCAGTATCCAAATTTTTAGGAGGGACTCAAGTTTTATCAACAGCGCACGGTTTCAAAATTGGCATACGTGGATAATTTGTTTCGTTGATAGAAAAATACGTACACACAGTTAACTGCAAAGCTTAATAGACATAATGGTGCGCGAAAATATGCCTTAACCTTTAAAAAATAAGAATTAGATTTTCAATATTTTTTTTCGTGAAAAATACAACGATTAAAAATAAATGAGATAAATTATTGTGCTACCGAGTTTATTAAAAAAAATTGGATACTGATTGCAAAGTCACCCTGTAGATGTGCATGAGATAAGCAACTCGTTACACAATTGTATATTGTGTGCAGTTAAATGCACATGATTTGAGTCTAGTCGATAACAGTATTTTTTTCAGTTGATAATATAGCTACATATACGATATTTACTTTTAATTTATATATTTTGACTTATCGTCAAAAGCACAACATTTTTCATATCTCTATGTCGGCGAGCGGATGTGGAGATCTCGCGTCCGCCCAAACCTACACCGCATCCGCTGCCGTCTGTACGCGCGTGGGCGGATTCCGTTTTCATCTGAAATAGGTATATTTTATGTTTCTGTACGTTACGATTGCAATATTTTTAGTTTTATTATCTCTCAAATCTCAATAGTGCATATCTTCTAACCTAGATCAAAACAAACATCAACTCAAATCATCGCTCAACAAACAATTAAATACAAGCACCCAAAACATGAACGTTTATGTTAAATTTTATCATCATTTCCAAGAATCCTAGCTAAATGGCAGTTCTGTGGGCAAGTAAACATAACTAACAAGGAAGGTAAATGCTCGTAACATGATAACAGTTATTTGTTGCGGCGTTTCCTTGGCGATAGACGGCACGGAAGGCAAAAATTAAGCTTGTTTCAAACAAGACCTGAACGAATGCTAATTACCTCTAGTATTTACGGGAGTACCGTTGTTCGTGACAGCAGCGCGACCGCTAAATAAATTGCTGTGACATTGTAGTCGCGGTACGGCGCGCGCATTCGAGCTCTAAAATGCTTGTAATTAATGTGTTTGTATTTTTTTTAGTTCTAAGTTTAATTATTAAAAGTTTTGCTATTACCAGTAACAAACATATTTTTTCTTTATTAAGCCACTTTCTGTGTTTTATCATTTTATTCCATAATTTACCACATTTTGGCATACACAATACTGTACACACGTTGTACCAATTGTAATACGTAGGGAATCATAATAATTACTAGGTAATTTTGTTTCTACTGCATAAACACGATCATATCTAATTTACCATAGGCAAATCAAGGATGTCATAAAATTGATCCAAAAGTGAATGTGCTCATTTGTATATTTATGAATCGTATAGCGCCCGAAAAGCAACTGAGTTTTGTGCATAACTCGCTGATCAATAAATATTTTGTTAGAACGCCGAATGCGTAGACAGTAACTGGAGTGCTGTTACATGCAGCACGTGACAATGCAGCAGCGGTGCGGATTGCACTCAATGCACCACGATTATGCGCTCGCTGCAACTTGCACCGAACAAAACTGTCGAAAATACCAACTTTTATTTTGTAATGTTGTTAAAATGTATCGCTCTGAATAAATTGTTGCTGGTTTACTTGGTAAATTTGATTTTCTGTTGATTGTGATGAATTACCTGTAACAATAAAAATATTAATTATATTAAATAGTTAATTAGACGTCAAAAAGAAAGCAAGAAAGATATTTCTTTGTTTGTCCTTTTACCATAACTTTTTAGGGTATTTGACATAGAAGGCCTATGTTGAATTTTATTAATTTTAGATAGACATTTATTGAACTTAATAAAAATTTATAATTGTACAGTCTATTGAGTATACAGATTTGCTAGGATCTAAATTTAGACCAAAATACTATAATAAATACAAATTGAAATACTTCATTGTAAATAATGTAGAGTTTTTGAGTCGAAATCGTAACATATCCGGAACAACAGACACTTAATTGTGCTTATTTACAAAGAACGAGATTTCCCTTAAAGTTTTTGGGCAACTAGGTGTATCCACCATAAGGCAATTTGCATGGCTTTTAATAGTGGCTGCGTACCAATGGAAGATTTAATGCCTTGCAAAGCTGCAATGGGACTCATTACTCCGTTCGTGACATTATTTCATGTGTGGAAAGACTCTATGACTGTAATTTCCTGATATTTTCAATAAAATAGACAACGCCAGTTTTATCCACCTACAATTCACGACTTCATTGTTAACTATTAATATTTCTTATTGTAATAGAGCCATAATTCTCTTTACATGACAAATACGCACAAATTACGTTAAAATTACAGCAGGAAGCGTAGCGACATTTAGGATCACGTGCGTTGTATAACTGCCGTTCATTAGGTCCGTGTTGACAGCGTGCGTGCGCGCCGCCCGAGCCAGGCACCGCCTATCGGCCACCATCGATGACTAATAAAGCCCCCCGCCCACACACTCGCATCAAACAGATATAAATCTTATTACAAAACCATACAGCCTATCGCACGCGCAAATGCAAGTTTGCTTAGACGTAATCGCGGCGTATCAACAAACTTTTCCTTGTAGTCGCACTCTACTTAACCCTCTTAGTTTAAGGGTGAGTTTAGCCCAAAGCAATGGCATCATTTAGGATTAGTTTCTGTTATAATCGCGACCACTTCTAGCGAACACTTTAGAACTTCGCCCCGAATTGAGCGGTCTGCGTCGGAATTACATGCTTATTGTATCGCTATATTTTCTGCGTGCGACGCATTATTTCTTCATTTTCGTTTTGGTTTCGTGACGCGTTTATCTACATGATACGATATTAATCAACCGTGGAAATTGATTTGCTTAGCATAAGCACAGTAATATTACCTTCAGTAGCAAAAAAAAAGGTATTTTCTAAGGCCTAAGTTATTGAACCAAGAATGGCCTTAAAAAAGAGTTAATACTAGGATACTTTTAAGATTTATACAATTGTATTGGTGTAATTAACTGTTGGTGAACCAAATAAATAAAATAAAATAAAATAAAAAAATACTTACTGAAAGGATCGGAACCGTAATAGAAGGAATAGTTTTTTATTTTTTACAATGTTGGGGTAGCTGTAAGTAGGTACTGTGGTAGTTATTGAACTGATACTTATCCATTGTACTTATGTGACAATTATTTTTATATGAGTAAGTTACATTAAATTTATAAAAAACTGTATTATCAAGCCAAATTGAGCCTTCAATCCACCCTCACTTCCCCGACCTTAATCTCCAAATCCGCAGCCAAATTTTAGTGTACACTTGCAAACACTTTTTTATTTGGCCAGTCTCAAAAGTTTTATCTCGAGCCGAGCACCTCTAGATTACTCATTTTGCAATAGCCCGGGGCAATTAAAAAGGAAAGGGTAGTACTATCATTAACCGGGAGACGGGCGTCTTAACAAGAATATAATGCAATTTTAAAATAATCCCCGCAAAAAGAAATTAATGCAGGCACCTCCCTGGATTCCCTTTTTATCTCCTTAATTGGTTTTCACATCTTCCAGTGTAAAAAATATCGTGTTCTTTGTAATCTCAGACGGTGTTTTAATAAATATAACTAAGTGAGGAGCAGGAAAAAATGTTGCCCTCTTAAACAAGGTTCACACTTGAAGGATTCGAGGCCAGTGGCGCGTTGAAGATTTATTGGGAAATAATTAAAGAAGCTCCTTTAATGGAAGTAATTAAAGTAAATTAAGTGTTTGTGTGGTTAGCGGTTTAGGAAGAGCATTTTTGTAAGTGAACAAATTATAGAAGCCTTGAGAATTAACTCTTTGTAATTAGGTACATAAATCTTAATGACTTTTTATGAAAGGGATAACCTGCCCCAAAAGGCAAGTTTAACTTTAGATACAGAAATAACATGTTTATCTTATTTCAGTGAATTGACACAAATAAAAATTGCGCACCACACAAAACTGAAAAACAAGAAGTTAATAAGGTAAATTATATGGACGCTTTGTATCACTCTACAAAAATGGAATCTGATAGGGGAACGAATGACCGTTCATTCGTTAGGTCTCAACCCACCTCACATAAAACGCGAAGGCACTATTTTATAAAAAAAAACTGTCTTACAATGTTTATTGCTTATGAGCAAAGTTTGTCTGTCCATTTTAACGACTAATGCGTTCGTTTTCAGCTATTTCATCGCCTTTAGAGGCTCTTATTGGCTTTATAGGCGAAACTTCGTCCTTCTACCTTTTTTCTCAAATATGAAATTGTTTTTCTTTGTTAATGTGGCTATTGTTATCCCTTCGAAAAGTATCTAATGCGCAATAAAGTCTCATTATAATGGAAATGTAGTGATACATTAACCGCTCTACAAAGTTTGTACAATCGTAAGCAAACAAAAAAATAAGGTCGTTGCTTTCTTATTTTATTGTCGTCAAAATATAAACATATCGACATTATTTTTCACCTACTTCTTTTTTTGTTATACCTTTTTTCTACAATATTCGGGTACTACAATTATTGAGATCGAATAAGGTAGCAGATTTTGCAATTAGAATTCTGCAATTTCAAAAAATCTGCCAAAAATAAAAAATAAAACCATCCAAACATTCTAGTAGAGATTTTAACCGCAATCTCACTCAAAATGTTCCTCCCAGCTTTAAATCCAACCGTTTGGTTGTCTTAAATATTATTCCGCGGATCAAATTACTACTAGACTATAATAGAGTTTATGCCCTTAGCCTATACTCAGCCTAGCTTTTTTCAACGTAAGGCGTAACGAATTAAAAAATAAACTGTCAAAAATTATCACACCATCGCACTCTCACAATTCTCCTTCCAGCTTTAAAACCGGTTGGTTGTATTAAATTTTATTTTTCCGCGGACTAAGTTACTAGAGTGCATATATTATGCCCTTAGCCTATCCTAGCTTTTTTTAACGTAAGGCGTAACAAATTAAAAAATAAACTGTCAATAATTTTCCCGCCATCGCACTCTCACAATTCTCCTTCCAGCTTTAAAACCGGTTGATTGTATTAAATTTTAGTATTCTGCGGACTACGTTACTACTAGACTGCATATTTATGCCCTTAGCCTATCCTAGCTTTTTTTAACGTAAGGCGTAACAAATTAAAAAAGAAACTGTCAAAAATTTTCCCGCTATCGCACTCTCACAATTTTCCTTCCAGCTTTAAAACCGGTTGGTTGTATGAAATTTTATTATTCTGCGGACTACGTTACTACTAGACTGCATATTTATGCTCTTAGCCTATCCTAGCTTTTTTCAACGTAAGGCGTAACGAATTAAAAAATAAACTGTCAAAAATTATCCCGCCATCGCACTCTCACAATTTTCCTTCCAGCTTTAAAACCGGTTGGTTGTATTAAATTTTATTATTCCGCGGACTAAGTAATGGGAATATCGTGTAAGGAGCACCGTCCATCCCCGAGGCTGGGGTGATTAAAATTTCGACTACCGTTGATGACGGGACCGGGAGAGGATTACGAGCGCTTTATGTGTGGATTACATTACTTTGTATGTGATTTATATGGTTATGGCGTTGTTTATTTGTCTTATGCTGGTTTGAGATGGTGACCTTAAGAAAATTTTAGTAAAATAGAGAACCATGGGTCTCAACGCGTCATTTTTTATATGAGTTACTTATGTAGGTACTCACAGCTTGACATTTCGCGTTGAATGTCGCGTTGAGACGCATGTTTCTCTATTTTAGTTGAAATGGAACGCGAAAGTTTAAAATCTTATAAAAAATGTTAGTTACTGTTAAAAATAAATCGAAATAGCCATACAGAAAAGGATTCTGAGGTTATTGTGTTTAAAACAGTAATATTTGAGTTGTATTTTCAAAAATAACTCTACCAGTCTATTTAATCCCAGAAAGACTACTTATAACAATCGAGACATCAGAATAATAAATTGAACAGTTTGTCTGTTCAATAAGATAAGATTAAGACTAAGATTTTAAAGCCAATATTGTACCACAAACATATTATACTTAACGTACTATTTATTTCAATACCAATACTTCCCAATAATGCTCTCAAGTAGTTCCCAATCACGTATCCTGCTTGCAACTGAGTATCTTTCTAGTATAAATAACCCATTTTAAGTCTCGCTACAGTGTTAAGATAAAATTGAACCCTCAAATACTTCAGAAAGCAATAAAATTAGACAGCACAGTTTCTGACTCGTGGCACGCAGAGCCGCGGGCTGTCGAAGGGTTATCTGCGTCCACCGCTAAGAATAAAGGGGCTTGATATACAGGGTGAGTCATTAGAAATTTGGAGATCTGAGATAATCAGACTAGGGGTTTTTTTATTAAACATTTGATAAATACCTGAGCATAATATCAACGTGTTAAAGTAAAAAAAAATAGTTCAATAGTAAACAAATTTCAAGAGTGATTTTGTTTTCTTACAATATTTCCATGTTTTACTTTACTGATTTGTCAATGCTACATTTGATATACCTATTAGACGTGATTCGTACATTTCCACCCAAGTATGAGTTTTAGGCAATATAAAACTGACGTTTTGTTTTAAATCAAATGCAATTCATACGATTAAAGTTGATTCTAGACGCCAATTAGTGTTTCGATTCCTTCATAAAATAAAATCACAAGATAATCTAGAGTTACAATCCTAATACAGTAGTATCTTCAATATTTTTTTGCTATTTGTTGCACCTTCCGGATATCTTCACTTATTACACCCTGTATTTACCGGGCCAAAATTGAGAAATGGACCGGCTAACGTCGTTACGACCCCGCCACGGATTAAGAGCGGGTTGAATGAAAAATGTTTTGTTTTCGCTACAACTATTGCAACGGAATTTATGGCCGACTCCATTCAGTAGGACAGGATTTTTTCATTTCTTTTAGTGACCTTAGATATATCGTTTGTTTGTATTTTGGATGTAAAAGGTAGTAAAGTTTAACTTTGACATGACATATATTTTTGTTTGCTGTTTGCTTTTTGCTTCAGTGAAATATAAAATAACTCTCAATTGGCTGATAGGAATAGCAAAAGTTTCTAAAATTGAATACGCGTATTATTTGCGATTCAATTATAGCACTACTTCGAGCAAAATATAAATCTGCTGCATCGTTAAACTGCTTTAGAATTTCATCTTTAATGTAACTTTGAGCTTTAACAAACTTTTGAAAAGCTTTACCGCCGATAGCAATGCTCTTTAATCTTTACCAAAGAATCGAACCCACTCCCATTCACCCAGACAACACAAACAGGCCTCATCAAAATCAATTACAGAGTAGATTAAAAGCGATGTTGATAAGAGAAGTCATTTCTCCAATCAACAACCAAACTTCACTGAAGCATCAAACGCTTCGTGAAACCACATATCCTCGTAAAGCCAACATTGTTCAACGTGTAGGGGAGACCCAGGTGAGTTGTAGTAACAAAGGAGAGTTGTGACAATGTCGATTTTTTAGAACTTATTAACTACTAGCGGCCGACCGCGACTTTGAACGCGTGGACCCCGTTTTACCCCTTTAGGAAATGATTTTTTGAAAATCCCGTCTTAGTGAGCACCTACGTTCTAAAAGCAAAATTAGAGATTTTTATCACTTGTAATTTATGAGATTTCGGAATGAGTGAGTGAGTCAGTCAATAGTGTCAATAGTGAATCAGAGTGACCTTTCGCTTTAGACTACTAGCGAGCTCGTAACAGTGCGCGTTTTCGAATTCTCGAGCTACCAAATGCGCGCTGTTACGAGGTCCCTGATAGTAATAGGTTTCCAAAAATCGACAATGTCAATCTTTGTTACAACTCACCTCGATCTCCCCTACCTTATTAAAACGCTAAGGAACTCTCATTCATTACAGACAGTATAACATTGTAGATCTTAGAGCTGATAGTCTGGAGACTAATAAACCCAACCACGCGGGTGCATGAATAAAATTATAATGCATTACCTACGGCGCACTCGCGTATGCAAAGATGCCGTCGGAATCAGAATAAATATGTGTTTTCATCTGCCGAAATGCATTAGAAAGAGATTTGTGTTTGCATAGTTTAATTTACTGTAGTTTGACGTGCGCAAAATACGTGTTGGCCATTAGAGGTTTCTCGTACGTTCTTGATTAACAAAGTAAGTTAGTAGGTACCAGTAAGTATTTCTCCGATTATCTTTCCAACATTGAAGAAAGAACAATGACAAAAGAAATGCATCGCATTAGTTGATCGTGTATTGTTATTTTTCGATCATTGAGACGTATACGCAGATGTAAGGATCTTGATATTTTCTTCTCGATCGAGAAAAAATTACATTTCACTCTCAGGAAAATAAGTTCCATTTAAAACATAACATCAAATCACTTTAGCACGAAGACTGCCATTCAATTCATTACGTTCAAAACATCGGTCTATTTCCACCTCTCGTTCCCACCGCTGCAACTCCTGTGTAGCCAGGGTCTACAGCTTGACCGCCAATAAAAACCCAACCAGTGAAGGTCAAGTTTGTAACAATAAAGTCTACTTTAATTAATAAATCAAGCATCATGTGACTTTTTCAATCTCCGAAGCCAATCATCTTAACCCTTAGCTTGCGACCGCTATACAGCATCACCACGTCCCAAGAACACAAACACCTACACTTCAGGCCAGCTAATCGCTTAATCAAAATTTATTCCGCACTTTGATTTTAAATTTGGGACGCAACATTTATTATGGGGCCCTCGAACCCTTCGCGGGGGCGCTTCATTATCGCGGATTAAGCCACTGGAATATTTTATCGATCCGAGTATTCATTTTCAATTAAGCGCCAAGTATTTTATTAAGTTGGAGCGGAATTGATGAGTTTCGCGAACTAATATTTACAATGGAGGCGTGCACCCACCTGGCTGCGGTCGCGGGATTATCTTTCGGAACGTGTCTCATAAGGCGCTGTTTAATCAAGTGTAAATATACTTCGATCCGGGAAGGATTAATTATAAGAAGGTTGTGAAATAAAACAAACAGCTACAGCACTGGCACATATTTATTTTGTTGATGTTTTTTCCAATTCTGATCAACTTTTTATAAATCACTTAGGTCAAGTCTCAAATATCTCAATCACCCAAAAAGAGATTATAGTAACATGTGAATATTTATCACTGAAGCTAGACTTATTTTCATCAAAAATTTATGAAGTCCTTCAGTTATGATGATGTTTACTTGTATCTCTGTCTTTGATCACATTCTTAAATAGAACAACAGTTGAAATAGCCAATATTCTATTCTGTTTTCATTTCCTAACCCACACGGGCATCACAACAAACGGAGCAGCGAAATCAATATTCAATTTAAATGGTTCAAAACAAATATAAATTAGAGCTTCTTTCACAAAGCATTGTTCGTACTTTGAATACGTTGAGGTGACTTCAATTTCCTGTGAGCGATGCAGCATCCGGCGCGCGTCGCGGGCGCAACTTTTGAAAGCAACTCGCTGGAATCCGATGCACCTATGCGCCTGTGCGCTCTTGCCCGTTAGCAAATAGGCTATCGTCTAATGGTATACAGACGAGCGTGCAAACGCCGCGTTTTACACTGGTATATCAATTTAGATTCGGGTCGGATTTGAACGGCACTACGCTACACTGCAATGCGCTCACTTCTATGCAGCGATGCCCGGTGATTAATTAATGAAAATTTACCGAGAACCGGGGGATGACCTGACGATGTATTTTAGTGGAAAGAGATCACAACCCACAAGCTCCGAGGGTAGTGCGTATGCGCATAGAGTTTCTTGTCATTAAAATAGTTAATTATATGGTAATCATCAAACCAAAAAACCATTCCAAGAAAATTTTAAAAGTGATCATAATGAATAACATAAAGGAAAACAGTATAAAACTAGCGTTTCAACCGCTCGTCTACATCCCCTAAACGCATGTGTAAATAACTAGAAAAGCCTAAGTGTAGCTGCAACCTGCGCTAATGCAATTTCCTGCAGGTGCCCCGATAATGCGCGTCATCGCACACCACTCATAACATTAAAGTACATTTATCAAAGTTTTAGTGCCGGCGCAAGCGATGCGAGAGCCGGCTCGATAAAGGCACTTAATTTAATATGACGTAGGTACATGGTTGTAGAGTAAGGTTACAGAAAAAAATGTGTTTGTAATTATAAAGTAAGATTCGATAAAAGCTTTGGTTGCAAAGTTGCTAGAATGCGTTGTAATCATACCGTAGATAGGTATCTACTCGTACATAGTGCGAGATTAAGTAACTGAAATAAAACTTGAATTTTACGCAGTATGTACTCCCAATACTATCCCCTGATTGTGATGATGCATCTTGCTACCTATGGAGTTTTTTTTTTTTTTTGTTTTTAGTGTTATATGTAAAAAAAAAATTTATAAAAAACAAAACATGTGTAAATAAAAAATAAAAACATAACACTAAAAACAAAAAAAAAATATATAAAAACAAAAATGTATAAAAAAAACATTGTATATATAACTATCATCATCATTTTTTTAAATATTGTTATCTTGAGTAAAACGCAGGTTATAAACTTGTGTAGTTTTATTTATTGTACTAGGACAAACGAGAGCGTACAGAGCTTTAGAAAAGTGTAATGGCTTCCTAACCGGAAGCGATCAGTGTTACCAACATATTTTAACTCAATATTACATTGACTTAGAATTATTCCATAGATATAATAACACCCCCCCTCAATGTAATATTATAACTCTACTACCCATTTACTTTAAACTTAAATAACTTAAACTTACTTGCGTAAACCACACTTATCTATAAACCTAAGTATAGCCTGACCAGGAACATAAAAACCCTCGCCATGTTGCGGAAAACTAATGGTACTAATTTCTTTTAATGGCAACAGTAACTGAAAACTTCATTGACAGGTCACCTTGCATGTCAGTCTATTGCTGTCAAAGTGTAAACAAACTTTATTTTAAATGTGCGCAATTGGTTTTATGAATTATATTGCTAAAATATTTTTATAGTCGTGAAAGAAAAGTGGTTCACAATGTGTTAAAGTATTTGTCGAAGAGAAATACTAAGGGTTCGGACAATATTTTCATTGAATAATGTTTCCGACAAAGGTTGTCAAATTGATTGACATGTTTATCGTATAGTACAGTCCACTATGAAAATTAGCTGTGGTTTGTTTCAACTACCTATTTTAAAAATTTTGTCACTTTCTAAGTGTTGAATTTTATGGGATTGGGAAAGAAGTACCGAGTTTGAAGCGTTCATGAGCAGACATTGCAGTTGAATATTCAAGTTCTGAATTTGATTATTGATGAATAATAAAATAAATTTACTAGCTCGATTGATGGTTTCATTTAATTTATTTAAATCAGGTTACCTATAATAATATTTTTTCGTTAATTTATGAAAATATCAAATTAGCCCGTAATCCTGAATCCTGATACATAAAGTTAGCCTATTATTTTAACACAGGTACGACTGTACTCAGTGTTGCACTATCAAATGCAATTGACGCGCCTCTATGCCAGGGTTTTTATGTTCCTGGTCAGGCTATAACAAGGTTCTATTTAATGCCTTTGTAAACATATCAGCTGTCTGATCTTCTGTTTTAATAAACTTTAATAACAATTTTCCTTTCTTAATTATATCCTTAATAAAATGAAAACGAATGTCTATGTGTTTCAGACGTTTGATGCTATCAGTATTAGCAACCATAATGGCACTCTGATTGTCACTATAAATATTCACAGGACATGTATTATTAATATTGAAATCCTTTAATAAACTTACTAGCCAGCAGGCTTCACATGCAGCCATACTTATTGCAATATACTCTGACTCTGTAGAAGATAAGCTCACAGAGGTTTGCTTTTTCGAACACCATGATATTAAGCAATTTGCAAACATAAAACAATAGCCTGTTGTGGATTTCCTATCCTGCAAATCTCCCCCCCAATTTGCATCACAGTAGCCCACCAACATGTCATCATTACACTTGTACACTAGTTTATAATCAATAGTATGTTTTATATACCTCAATACTCTTTTAAGTGCTGATAACAGGGCACTGTTTGCTTTATTTTGATATCTACTTAAAATTGACAAAGCTACACAAATATCAGGTCTTGTTCCTGATACAGCATAAGACAAACAACCTATTATTTTCCTACACTCTTTCTCAATATTTTCATCATAAGATTCATTATTTCCATCTAATATTTTAGCATTAAAATTTACATCCATTGGAGTACACATTTCCTTACAATTTTGCATTTTAAACTTTTCTAAAACATTTTTAAGATATTTTGTTTGATTTAATTCAGTTATTCCCTTCTCTAAATCTTGTTTTACATGTATACCCAAAAAAGTTGACACCAACCCTAAATCCTTCATTTTAAATTCTTTGTTCAAAGCTGATTTAAGTTCACTTAATTCTGAATCATTATTACCAAAAAATAACAAGTCGTCTACATACAATAACACATAAGTTCTGTAATTACCATTACATTTTGTATACAAGCAAGAATCATTAGGAGATCTTATAAAACCTTGTTTCAATATTACAGAATTAAATTTTTCATTCCAATACTTTGGAGATTTCTTCAACCCATATAAAGATTTATTTAATTTGACATAATATTTATTATCCCCACTATATGCCCCTTCTGGTAATTCTAAATACACAGTTTCATCAATATTTCCATATAAAAAGGCACCTGTGACATCCATTTGAAAAATAGGAAGATTTAATTTTGTAGCTACCGAGACAAATAACCTAAAAGTTGCCAATTTTGCAACAGGTGCATAGATGTCACACATATCAATCAAATCATTTTGTTCAAAACCCCTTGCTACTAACCTTGCTTTGTACTGAATTACATCATTTGCAGTTTTGATTTTAAATACCCATTTACTACTTACAGACTTTTCAGGTTTCTCACACAGTTCCCAGGTGTTATTTTCTTTCAGGGTTTCCAGCTCTTTCTCGACAGCTTCTTGCCATTTATCAGCATCTTTGCTTTGCATTGCTTCTTTGTAGGTTCTAGGTTCATTTCCTTCCACATAGGCATGATGACAGGTGTAGAATGAAGTCTGCTTCCTCACGCGGGTACTTCTCTGGCGTGGTAATGTAGCATCAGCTTCTCCATCACTCGATCCCTCATCACTCGAGCCCGGTGTATATAAACTACCATCACTTTCCATAGAGTCATCCTCCATGTCCTTGCTCAACTCTTCCCTCTCACTCACTTGTTCATTACTGCCGTTGGAGTGTCTCTCCCCTTCATTAGGTTTCTCTTCATTTTCTTTGGGTTTTTCCTCACTTTCACTGACCTTCTCCGTGGTGTTAGTATCATATTCCAGCATAACTACCTTTTCTTTCTCCTTTTCTACAAATACCACATCTCTCTTTACTTCAACGCTGTTCTTCTCCGGGAAAAATATTCTATAACCTTTGACATCTTCTCCATAACCAACCATCATTCCTTTCTGTCCTTTTGAGTCCCACTTTCTTCTCCTTTCTTTAGGAATATGAGCAACAACAGGGGTACCAAAAGTTTTCAACTCGGTTATGTCAAAGTGTTTGTTTGTCCATATCTCGTACGGGGTCTTTCCAATCACGGTGCTCTTGCTGGTTCTATTCAACACATATGCTGCAGTATGTATAGCCTCTGCCCACAGCTTTTTAGGTAATCCTTTAGCACACAGCATTGTCCTTGCCGCTTCAACCAAAGTCCGGTTCTCTCGTTCTGCCTTGCCGTTCTGCTCAGGGGTGTAAGCAACGGTTGTTTGATGTGTAATGCCATGCTTCCGGAACAGCTCCTTCATCTCTTTGTTGACAAATTCCAAACCATTATCGCTCCTGAATGTTTTTACTTTGTATCCAGTAACATTCTGTGATTTATTCACGAAGTCCTCAACGCAACTTTTAACTTCGTCCTTCCTTTTGATGAAATAAACCACGCGATACTTTGTGTAGTCGTCCTTCAATAGCAAGAAGTATTTGGAGCCCCCGACTGACAGCTCCTCCATGGGGCCGCACACATCAGCGTGTATGAGTTCACAAGGCTTGGTTGTCTTCGTTTCGCTCGCACCGAAAGGCAGACGATGTATTTTGCCTTCCAGGCAGCTCTCACACGTCATACTCGAGTCGTCATTTACAGAGATGTTATTATTTTTCAGCACTGTTTTGCAATGATTGACGTTTTGATGTGCGAGTTTTTCATGCCACTCCTTCAGACATGTTACATTTACTTGTTCTTCAAATTTGTAGCGCACATTCATGTAATATAAGCCGCCGTTACAATTTGCCACCGCGCACACTTTATTCCCTTTGTAAAGTTTGCAAATGTTCTTATTTACAGTCATGACATAACCTCTAACTGTCACTGAGTTGACAGAGAATAAGTTTGTTTTTAATTCCGGCACATACAAAACGTTGTCTATGGTCGTGTTTACCCATTTGCAGCCATCATAGACTTCGAGCGCCACCTGCCCGCAACCATGCGCACTAATGACACTGCCATTTCCGATTACAACAGATTTATTTGACAACGGCGAATATGTTGTAAATAAACTACGATCTCGACACATATGTTGACTTGCCCCAGTGTCCACTAGCCAACACGATTGTTGAAACTGTCCACTAGACTTCACCATGACGAACGCATTAACACAATTACCGTCTTTGTCCTTATTCTTTTTGAACCAACACTCACTTTTTAGATGTCCCACCTTTTTGCAGTAGTAACACTTTTTAACTTGTTTACTGTCACTATCCGAATTATTTCCGTTTCGTTTGTTTACGTTGCTATGACATTCACTTTGAAAATGTCCCATCTTGTTACACTTAAAACACTTGATATTTTTCTTGTTTACTTTCTTCATAACAAATGCCGATGATGATGCTTGCTGCACCTCGCCTCTCTCTTTCAGCCGCTCCTCTTCTATCATCAGTCTGGCCACGAGATTATCATACGTCTGTTTATCGTCCGGTGCCGACTCCCATGCAGATACAAAGTGCTTGTAACACTCTGGTAGCGACATGAGCACTTTTGTTATGACGAACCTCTCTGACATATCTTCTCCCATCTGTTTCAACTGGTTCTTCAATTCTTCTATTTTAGATAAGAATGTAGACATCTCGATTCCCTCTTCGTAAGCATATTGAAAGAAACGTTGTTGAATGATGTGAATACTCGTCTCAGACTTCTGCTCGTAAACACTGGCCAATTTTCTCCACATTTCAGCAGACGTAGTACAGGTTATTATATGCATCATTGCATTTTCTGACATTCTTGTTACTAGCCATGTTTGGGCTTTTGCATCCTTCCTTTCCCATGCTGCCTTGCCATCAGCATTCTCTGGTTTCACACAAGTTCCTTCGACAACTTCCATTAAGTCTTGACTTCGTAACAATATGGCGGATTGAAATTTCCAAATATTCCAATTGGATGCACCTTCCAGCCTAATGTGTAAGCCAGGCATTTTAGTATTGTCCTCCATCGCCATGCTGTCTTCCTGATCGTCCCTTCCTTGCTTCGCAAGTAATATTCTTCCCTTCCCACCGGTAATGGACGCCAACACGTTGCGTCGCGCCGGCAATTATTTTCGACGATGCAGTTTCTGACCCTATTGTTGTTTACTCAATACCAGCGTTATGAGTCTGGGTGTTCTGGGCCCATAACCTGTTATCTTGAGTAAAACGCAGGTTATAAACTTGTGTAGTTTTATTTATTGTACTAGGACAAACGAGAGCGTACAGAGCTTTAGAAAAGTGTAATGGCTTCCTAACCGGAAGCGATCAGTGTTACCAACATATTTTAACTCAATATTACATTGACTTAGAATTATTCCATAGATATAATAACAAATATTATTGACTCACGTACTTTTACAGTTTGCTCGTACAAAATAGCGAGAAACTATTCCACTCTCTCTCAAAAAAAAAAACTATTTAAGAAAGTCAACATCTACATTTATCTCTAATTATCTGGTAATAAACTACCAGACTAAAAAAAAAAAAAAACCTATGGAGTTAACTTTCTCTAGTCATGTTTTTCGAAAAATCGATCCCAAATTGTGCCTCTATACAAAAATAAGTCAATATAGTGTGTTCTAATTCGATATCGTAATTATTTGGAAAAGTTCTTAAGTTAAGTAAGTAACAAGCCACATGACCGTTCTGGCCAATCATCAGAATAAGAATCAATGACCAACAAAATAGACATGGAAAGAGTGTAACTGAAAGAGGCTACCTTAAAAGTGTATCTGCACATTTTACCTGCATCGAATTTATCTGCATTTAGCTAGCAGATGCACTCTTTCACATCCCGTTTCTCTGACGGGATCGTGAGTTATCCTGTTTCTGGATGTTCCCAACTTTTCACTCACGCCGTAACTTTGTCTCAATCAATAACCTTCCTAATGTTTGCATGTTCAACTGTGCGGCTTAGATGTGTATCGTGTCTGAAGTACAAAATAACAGATTAGGTGGTTTGGAAGTTGGTGATATTGATACTCCTAGACAGATTAAAAACGCAGCTTTTTATTGCACTTGTTCTAGGTTGGAATTTTTTGATATTTTCAAATTCGCCAATTCATACACAATACTAGGTAGTTTGAATAATATTTCCCATTTTTGCAACATTTTTCTTTACTGCTCCGCCCCATATTGGCTGTAGGGTTATATGTCTGGATAAATAATAGACTATCCAACACTAACTACACAAACCTAGAAACCTAACACTAATATCTACTAACTATAGTACCGCCACCAACAAGTGCATTTTTATATCCTTCATTCAAAAGCCTCAAGCTTTAATGAAATCGCCAGTCGATATTTTTCTCAGTGTATGGACCCCACGAACTTTTTTAGTAAAAGACAAAACCCAAAATACGGTAGCTACCAGTCTTGATATCCACGAATTTGGGCTCTAACGTCCTGCAAAACGGCCAAAAAACCACATTTCGGGCTCTAACTTTCAGCAAAAAGACAACGTCATATGAACGCGTGCATTACTCAAACACGCTCAGCTTAGCGTTCATTGCGCAATGGCTGCCTTCGAAACGAAAACTTTCCGAATGGCGGCCTTTTATTAAAGCCCAGCATATTGCATAGCTGACGGCAATAAGTAAGGCGGTCGCCTCTCGCCGCAACGAATTCAATATTCGGAGTTGGAAAGTTTTATTATTGCGGCGTAAATATAATGAGGGCAGGTGAGGCAGTTGTCTGGTGGGATTTACGGAGTTGATAGGCTGCGCTTGCATCCGCGATTTTTCAACATTGTACTGCAAAACGGCATGCATTACGCTTGGCTGAAGTACAACGACATTTTGCAAGAAACAAAGCATTCCTAGCTGGAATCTATTAACAAACATTCGAGAAATCATTAATCTACTCCCATAGGACTCATACAGATATGCCATACGCCGACTCGAGTCTCATCCAATGCCGCACGGCCCAAGAAAAAAGTCCTTTGCTGAACATTTTTGAGTAAAAATCAGCCACTTAGGCCCGATTCGAGAATAACTCCTGGTATAACTGGCACATTGACAGTTTCAGTATGGGAAATTATGTCAAATCTGACAATTCTGTTGGGTCGAATCTACTCTTAATTAGTATATCTGAGCAGTCATAAAAATCGCTGTTGCATACCAAGCCTTACTAAGTTAAGACAGTGAATACTCAAATTAACTTAGCGAATGCTCGCGTAAATTAGTTGCCAGTTTTAACGGTCGTACCTCAAGATGTGTAGTCGAAGACGAAAACTGCATTTACTTAACTCTACGTTACGTCAGAACTTAGTAAAGTTAACTCAGAACCCATTGGTAACGATTCTAGATTTACCTTAACCTTAATACTATTTGCAGGTAAAAATCTAAAGTTGTTAAGTTGTAAAGATATCAATAATGTCACATTTTATAATAATAATGGACTACGAGAGTTTGGACAGTTATAATCCAACAAAGCAATCTAAAATCTAGCTCGGACGCTCTATTCAGTTATTTAATAGATTTTACACTAAGTTACCGGAAAAGCACTTAGTTATTGGGATTGTACTCATAATACTCGATAGGTAGCGAGCGAATATTCTAGTTGTAGAATTTAATTTTATACTTGAAAAAATTCGTAGTGAATTTTTATTAGGCCTTCGATAAGTTAATTTCTATCTACCAACTAACATTATGTGTATGTCACAGGACACATCGCCACACACAAATCGGCACTAGAAAAGCCGTCGGCAAAAACTAGTTTCAGATAAAAAGCGCCTGTCAAAGTGAACCCACGGGGAGAACCGTTTGTAGTTCCGTAATCGTCAAAATTTCACTTCAGGCATGGGAATATGTTTTTGCGCCATACCTTTTTATCATCGTATGCTAAAAAGGCGTAACTTTACTGCAGATAGTGCATTCAAGAGAGCATGAATCATCACTTATCTGGTCCGAGTGTAGTTTTTGCACATTCGCGTGAAAGTTTGAAGGAGAGGGGTATATTATGTGTGGGCGTGGGAAAGAGACGGGGAGTTAATCCCCGTGGATAATGTATGACTAGAGCGCTGATGAGGTGCGTCGTATAATAATGTCCAGTTTAATGACTTAAGGGGTTTGTATAATTTTATGTTTGTTTTAGTCGAAATAAACAAATGAAGTCGACATAATACTGAGCTCATCTTTACTAGACATATCTTTTTATAGTGGTATGTATGAGTACTACTTTTTACGAACCTACATTTGCGTCAGTTTTTTAAGCTGGGTCAGTCACTTGTTTCAAGTGATAAAATCATATTTTTTACTGTGAATGCAAAAACGAATAATAGAGTTTGTAACGAATGACCCTAATATGCGCTATTTTCAAAATATTTCAATAATTTTTCAGTCATTGCACAATTTTTCGAAACCTTACTTTTTCTTCCAAACCATGTTTATGTAATGGAAAACAACATCTTGTTCCTTACAACATCATCCCTTAAACAGTGTTTAACGCGCAGGGAACAATATTTAAGCCAGATCGCCTCGCTATAAATCAGTGCGCCTGAGGAGCGCATATTTCATACTTAATTCTTTCGCGTTATGGAGATTCCTTGTTGGTTTACGAACCCACAGTTTTTGACTGAGATTCGATTTTGTCTTCCCTTTGTGTTTTTGGACGGTATTTTTTATTCAGAGACGAGAATTTATACCAAAATTATAATTTGTACTTGCAGTATGACCCGTGCGCCCGATTTTTACATACATAATAATTTATGAATTTTATATCGCTTACCTTTAGAAATTGTTGATTCCTTTGTACGTACCTACCTAATTTGTTAATAACAACATAATTTACTTTTGGCGACAAAAAGCGTAAAAGTTTCTTCTATCTGTGCATATTACAAAATTCATCAAAATTGAAGTAACCAGACAGACAGAGTTACTTGTTTGTATTTATATCTTATGAAACATCACTTAACTTTCGTATATTTTTAAGGAGAGCGTTACTTAAATACATCGCATACAACCTTCATGTATCATCGACGACCTACCTAAAGAAGAATAATTTTTGGCCAATAATAGTAAATACTAGAATTTAATCAGTTGCCGTTAAGCTACTCTGACCTAGAGCAATTATAACTTACCTAGCTTAATTTTGCTAAACCTTGCTGAACTGCTTGCCACGCGTTAGGTATTATTTACGTTTATATGACGTATAGGTACAGGTACTCTACACAAACAAATATTAAATTTCTAACAGCTTATAATTGACGTACAATCGGTCGATTGAACTCTATGCACGCAGAGTCAGTAGCAGAAGCTAGCTTTTATTAATAAAATCACATTTGTCACAAACTAATCTGTCAAAATACAAATCACACTTGCCTGGTCTTGAAATGCCATCTTATTCTTACTCATTTAATTCTACATACTCAAAAGGTCGAGAATCACCCAACTCAACAATCAATTGTTCCCCAAATCCTGGTAAATTGGATCAATTTACCACAAAATCATCTCATTTGCCATATCGACGACAGATTTTTCCTCAAACTGCTTCGATATTTCCCCACATATTTCAAATTGTAGACGGCTTGATTAATATTCTTGAAGGCAAACCATAAATCTTGTGTTTTGGAATCTCAGCTGTACTCTCCCCTGGCACCCATATATCGCATTATCGTGGCTTCGGCGGTGCCGGGTTTGACTCCCAGACGTATCTGCGAGGATGTCTGGCTTGCACATTCTGCGAAATATAAATAGTGCCTAGTTGTATTGTTGAATATCACTAAGATAATGTTAAAGAAAAAAATCTTTAATTTACACTGATTTTGGTAATTTATTGTGTATAGAGAAAACTACACAACATACATCAGTACATTTTACTCAAAAGAGATTTGTGATGAAAAATTAATAACGTAAGACGTTATTAACGTATAGCGTTCACATTGTAGAAATATAGAACACTATTTCTATAAATAGTGTTCCATATTTCTGCAAAGTGAAGCCAAGCAAGTAACGATACACGTTCACCCTACATCGCATTAATACACAGAAGTACGAAACAACTTTATATGAATACGCAAATTCCCATCACCGTAGTTACGAAGCCAACCGCTTTTAGCCCAATCAAAAGCCTAAAAGCGAATTGTGTATAGGTGCCGTCCCATGTAAATGATGGCTGCACAATAGACCCGAACAAGTCCCAATCTCTTTGATTTCAAAATTCACACCCCGGTTTACGCTCAGTAATTTTCTTGTTCGGACAATCTCCCGCCTGGAGGGTCCACAATAATAATTTCTGAAACTATTATAGTCGATCCTCTCTAGCCAGTAATTAATTTCGCCATAAACTGTACCAATTGAGCCGTGAAAATTTCGTGTAGGCTGACTCGGCTTCGGTTCTGAGTGATAATTAATTTTGGGCCGTTGTATTTTTAATTTCGATAAATAAACTGGAGGAAAGTTTTGTTCCTTTGATGCTGGGATTGAAAGAGTATTTTACAATTTTCATTATTGATAAAACAAGGTGTTTATTATTAGGGAAAAGCTTTGTTCGTGTTTCTCTCAGCTTATTGTCAAACGCGACGTTATTCTCACACCATTTAAATTTCACTATTTTATGAATAGTTTTTCCATTAAAATGTTAGATGATTAAAACTGTGAGAACAGACCTTATTTTAATGAAGGTAGTCGATTTAAATGCAAGTTAATTTCAATGTTGACATTACAAAACTTTTTAGCTCTTTAAACTGAAACGAGAGCGTATAAGCTGCGATTTTAATTGGGGGCCTGTTTACGTTAATAACGATGAGAAACAAGTGAATGTAGTTCCCCGTGGTTAGTATTCGGAAGGCATCGAGTGAGGTCTCGGTAATTCGAGCCCGCATCGAGGCCGTCAGAGTTGCGAAGTCTTAGCAAGTCCGGGCCCCAGGTGAGAATGTGTTAGCGACCGGCGAGACGAGCGAGACGCTGCCCGCGAGCCAATAATGCTGCATGCTAACATGTAGCACACACGGGTGGTGCGGATGACAAGCGGGAAGTGAAAACTACGAAAAATAAACGCTACTCTGAAAAAAATGTTTGGTTACTGTTTACACAACAAAAGTGACCACCGAACACTTTGGTTATGAGGAACAAAATGTTCTGTAAATTAAACAAATAATTCTGTAGTTTGGTTATAGTTGACACTTAGTTCGGTGGTCACTTTTGTTGTGTAAGCAGTAACCAAACATTTTTTTCAGTGTACGATAGACTATCTGACAGGTTTTTAAATGACTACATGACAGGTATAAAAGAGAGGAATTCAAAGTCAACGATGAATGAGAAAAAGACTATTGCATCTTATAGAGATCTCTAAATAACTGTCTCCTTCACCATAATTCAATCTAAAGCTCTACATAACTGACACTGTTGTTTGTTAGTTACTAACCACAAATTAATTTGTAGCCAATTGTCAATTATCATGTATCATGCATGTTAAATATAACGAAATATTTTTAAAAATTGAGACGGGTCTCAACGTTAAACTTTTGCTCACGTCATATAAATTTTCAATTTCAAAAGAGTTCACAACTCATGAAATGAAAATAATCTCGCTCTTTTTCGAATAATTATGATTTCTAGTATTTTCCACTGACATAGTGAATCCTGCGGCGACTCTATCTAGAGCTATAATTTGTTGCTCAACCACAAGCGCCGTGTGTCGCGGCATCATGGCTGTATAAGTGATTTCGACAATGCAATAGGTGTGCTTGTATGAGTGGCGGACGAGTTGCGGCTTTGTTCAGCAACTTGGCGTGACATGTCTTATTGTTGTTGAAGTGGCGAGTAGAGCACTATGAGCAGTCTTGAGGTTTAATGCTAAGTATAGAATAATTGAAACAGCTGTTGTGCTATAAATAAGCGCGACTTGTGTCTCTTGTAATATGAATAAACTTATCTCTTTAGTTTCAAAAGAGAATAGTTAAAGATCTTGAACCACATCTTTCATTGAAAATTTTCTTAGATATTAATGAGTTGGGTAGGACAGTTAGATTTTTGTATCAGTTATGCTATAATCATAATACCGTACTACTTTTAGATTGGTTACTTAACTCACAAACGTTTTATAAATTATACAACGTACTACTACAGATCTGTAGATATGTGGTTATTAGGCTGTAAGAGGCCGTACAAAAGATCGTTTGAGAAAGGGAATGTAAAATAATCTTTAAATCTCATAATCACAACCTTGAACTTCTAAGGTTAACATGTAATAAGAAGAAAAGTCAAAAGTCAAACCTTACGATATTATTAAAAATGTTCAATAATTCACAAATAACTTACGACGTGAATGAACTGTATTATACTCGTAACTTGTAGCTCCTTTCTTAGTAAAAGACAAGCTCATTTTCTGAAATCAAGATCTTTGTATACCTTTAAGAGGAATATTAAATATCTCAAAGAACTCATAGCCAACATATTACATATTTAGATACGCAAACAAGCAGCCATCGGGAGCCATCAAGAGTTTTTACGTCTCATAATTAACTAGCAACAGCCACGTTCGCTATAAATACGAGGAGGCCTCCCTCGTAAAGGCTCCGATTATGTGGGGGGTGGTATTAGCAAAGTTTGTCCGATCGGGGGGTACCCCTCCTATAATACATTTTTCGTTGATGTAACACGATTTCTCGACGCCGTTACGTGATGGATTAAGAACGCTACGAACGAACCACCGGCGGATTATGCCGATGTTCTGGCTCGGATGTAAGGTTGGACGGCTTAAGTATTCGGGAATAATGGCGAAATATGTATTCCGATGGAGGTACACCGCTAAAGTGTATAGCCGAGACGAATCGAGGCGTAAGCCGATCGGTCCGATCTTTTCTAATCCCAATTTAATATCGACATGTAATTTCAGTCCCCAGGCAAGTTTATTACTTTTTTTGTGACATAAAACCAAATTTTCGTAATAATATTTCATAAACGAGTACAAACAACATTTCCAAAATGTTATTTTAGTTTATGTATTTCCACATAAAATATTTTATTGAGTACCTACACTAAACTCATGGTAATATCATATTTTTCTATAAAAATATGTAACTAAAGTTCCAAAACCTTATTCCTTTGGCACAATGTGGCTGTTTTTCGTCAACTGTCATTAGTCGAAAATATTTGCTACGAAGCTACGTCGTAGACCTTCGTAGCATCCGCTCTACGAAAGTACAGGTTGGATGGAGCTATTTTGTGTCTAAATGAGATAGACGTAAGAATCATTATAGGACGTACGTCAGTTCCTTTACTTTGACAATAATCATAAATACATTACGCGCGATTGGATAAGTGAGCCGGGTAGTAAACAACGCACGGTGCGCTCAACCCTTTATACCCCATCTAACTTTCCGCTTTTTAATATTATTTCACGTTCATTGCGTCGACTCTATTATGCTCTAGTTGATAGCTCCAGTCTTAAATTTCAATTTGTTTTTGATGTGCTTGCTACATTATTAAACCGATTTATAGACATGTGAATCTTGCTTTCGTATTACTTCAATCATTCGAATTAAATTTTTATTACCTCCAAAAACTTGAATTGCCTAATATTTGTTACTCTAGATAAAATAAATTATCACACATCATTTCATCTGACGAAATGTAGTACGTGAATCATCATCATAATTAAGCTAAATAGAAGTAACAAATTATTTAAACCTGCCAAATAAATCAACATGCTAATGCCTACATAAGAAAAACAAAATCGAATCCAACTCCGCCATAAATGAGTGATATACGAGTTAATAGGGTTCGCTGCTAATTGTTGCAAATTTTACAAATTTTCCTTACACCGGCCGTCTGAGACGAGTAGCGGCCCCCCGATCGTATAAATACTGAATAAGCAGTAAACTGTATTGCTTGGAACCCTTTTCACTTGGCAAATTAGTAAAAAGCTACTGGGGAGTGAAAATTTTAACTTAAACGCTCCGGCCGTACCTGCGAGTGTGTTTGACAGACCAAAGTGATTACAATATAGCGTAGAGTTCCCTTCCTTTTGTTTTGATTCGGCGTAATTTGATTTGTGACATTTTTCTTCACACATGCGATTGGGGTTGCAGTGGATTTTAAAATTGAAGAGGACGCGAATTTATTTTCATGATCGTTAAAGTTTTTCATTTTAAAATTAGACTCTAGGTACAATAAATATAATAAGGTTTTAGGTACAAGGAATGTAAAAAGTACGCAAAGCTTTTTTTGTTGATGCTACGTTTACCTTTTGAATTTGCGGCTGTCTTCCTTTCACTCATATCTTTCATTCTTTTTACCTCAATAAAACACTTAAGCAAACGAGAATTAGACAGCAGTGGTAATTGTGTGTTTGTAACTCGTTACCAGGCCCAGTGGCGCAGCGCTTCGCCAGACGGAATTATCGCTTGTAATTAAAAATGCCAACACACTCGCAGACATGCCTCAGCCTGTCTAATTAGCAAAAAGTTAATAAACAGACGTACGGCTTGACAGTGACAAGCTCCCGTGAAAATGCCAAGATGAAACACGTTTAATTTGCACGCTCGTAACGCTGAGTGGGGCAATGCAACTACCATAGTGTAAACGTATGGTATGACATCTTCATAGCTTCAATTTTACCCACATTCATTTAATAGTTGGCTGTAAATGTTTTCACAGATCAAAATGGTCTTGTAGCACTCTCGTAGCGGAGTTTTGGGCTGACACTGTGTACACACACACAGGTTTGTTGTCGACACGACAAGAAAAGAATGGTTTTGTATAGCGCGGAAAATCATTAACATCACTCGATACATTCTAAAGAAAGTGCTTTTAGTTTTGCAAAATCGAGCTGCTATTATAAAGATGAATTACTCCTAATTTTTACTGTGCAACTACTGATACGCAACTGGAACTCAGGCAACTTTCGCAGTAAAATTACGTTGTATCCACAGAACTCGGTTTTATATGGCACGTGAACTCGTCTCATTTAATTTAGAGCCGTAATCACTGCGTTACAGTTTTCAGGTATTTATATTACGTTGATAAGAGAGAATACTAATTTTGCCTTTGGTTAAGGTTAATTAAAACAATAATTTGAAGTCTGAAAAACTAATTTTTGCCTTTTTCTTAATTAGAAGGCGTATTTGGCATAGCTTTACAATGAATAAAGTCATGAATTGTCTAATAAAACGTATCTTTGCATATAAAGTATCCCCGAGCTTACACTTAGTTGTCTTTGTTGCTTACCCGTATGTGCGAAGTGGCAACTCAAATGTATTCACCACAGGCCCAGCGTTCATTAGTCGGCCAGCCTTTTGTGGGCCAATAAGGGCGAACAGAAGGGTGTGCCGAATTCGAAGTATCTTAGCTCGCGAACAAATTTGACGTTTCCGTGTGTCATAATTTGCATGCAATCAAGCGTTACCGCATATTCGAGTTTATGGAGCTATTTTCCGTAATTGTAAAGGGAGGGAAAGACTTATAATAAACAGAAATATTTTGTAATACTCAAAAATATTTTTAAGACGCGTTTCCAAAAGTACGTTACTCAATACGTGGATGCATGAATTGCTTACAACTATTAATAGAGGAACCATTATCAACGTACCTTTCAGCAAGTGATATTCCATTTCAGTGTCAATAATATCGTAATATCCGGCGCTCATTCCAAACTACAACTCAAATCAGACTAATAACATAACTGTCGTCACCATTAAAGCATCGTGAGATCACAGACTGCCATAAGACGGGGCTCTTGACACGTCTGTCAAGTAACCCCTGGTAGATGGGAAATCGATGTCATTATGATAGATTATCCGTTAGGGCAGACGTATGCTCTGATTGGCTTTGTTAGGGAAGCCGTCTTGCACCTGAGGGCTCTTGGTAGGCCGGACTAATTTGACAGATCGGTGGTGAGACGCCGAGTTGTGTGACCTTAATGACGGATGCATCGGTTGCGCAAGACGCTGGTATAGATGTTGGAATAGAGTTGATTGAAAGTTATGACCAATACAAAATAATTCATTTGAAAGTGGTACTTTCAGTAAAACAATTTCCAGATTACAGATATTACTTGTATAGACGAGAACACATGCCACAAGCTAAGCACTGTAGAAAATGTATGTTATAGTTGCTATATTCCAAAACAAAAAAATGTGCCTACAATTTGATGTGCTATTGAGTGCACTAAAAATTAATACCACAGCTAATATGAAAAAGATATTCCTGTCTAGAAGCAAGATAATGTGTAGTGCAGTTTATTTCAATATTCATTTACAAATTCACTAATTTATTTACTTGTAGAAAGAAGACTCTCTGAGATTTGATTCCCTTGGTTTGATAGGACATCTTTTTGCTCTCAACTGACTCAAGAGCCTTATTTACCCCAAACCACAATCACACACCATAATATTTACCCATCATTAACATCAACTGAAACCCAAGCCTCATCGGTTATTAAAAGTAAACATTTGTGTACAAATTAATAAGTGCAGAGTTTCTTTTGAGCGCGACGCATCTTAATTACTCGAACGCAAACAGGGGTGCCTTAAGCCGTTCGTTGTGGGGAAATGGAAGAAGTCTTAAGAAACTATACGAAGCCAATGTTTGTTTGCACGAGGAGATGTGTAAAGGATTGTGGATAGGAGGCTCGTTTGTTTTAAACTGGGACACTTTTCACTTCAATGTTAATGAGTGCGTTTGGATAGGTATATTTAAATGTATTTACATGCAAAGGATTGGTTTTTAGAATACATTTAAAGGAGTCATTATTGGTTGTTAAGAAAAATCGATGCACAAGATAGCTCTGATTAGTTTTCAAATAACTGAAAACTATATTTTAGTAAAGAAAAAAGCCAAAGGCCAAGTACTTTACTGGCCTTTGGCTTTTTTCTTTTACTATTGTATATAAAAAACAGAATCGTTAACAACGAAATGTATAAAAATGAGTTACGTTTTCAAATAATCAGCCTCCTTAGTCATGTAGTATGAAAGTTATAATAATATTATACTTCCCTTGGCTTAGTTGTTGGTGTCGTCAAAAATGAGAATTTTCCAGCAAGGTCTATGGAGAAACAGTGTATTGACTGATCTTCAAAGTATCTCCATTGAATCTGATACATTAAAAAACATACCAACCGAATTGAGAACCTCTTCCTATTGTTGAAGTCGGTTAAAAATGTACCTACCTCAATCGCACAACCGCTAATCCGCTCTAGCATTTAATTTTCTTGTGTTCCCGTAGAATCTCAACTACAGATATGAAAATAGCCCCCTTTCTTAATGAAGCAGCCGCGGCGACGTCGAGAGCCATAATGGTTTCCTCTCGAGTCTTTGTCAACTTCGCGACTCTTAACGCGCTAGAAGTGTCAAGGAAGCGCCAGCGGATGTCTTGCTGGGGTACGGCTCTGTTTAATTGTGAAACGCTGGTATCTCTAAGTAGCATTGCAGGCTACGATCAATAGTAGGTATGCTCGGATTCCATAGTGATTTTATTTGCTTAAAGAAGAAGAATGTTAAAAAAAAAGTTATTTGTCACGGCTATAATGTTTTTAGGAAAAGTTGTGCATCGGATTTTTTAGGGTTCCGTATTTTGGGTTAGTGTAACACTTTACCAATAGTTTTGTTGTCTTATCAATTTTTTATGTTCATCAGATTTAACGCTGGCTGGTTAATAAAGATTTCACATTTAAAAAAAGCTGAGCCTATCGCTATATTCATTTGTTTCAATTTTCCACACTCAGATTTGGCGCTGGCCAGAAATAAAAAAGAAAACGCTAGAAAGATTCCATATTTAAAGAATGCCGAGCCGATCGCTACATTCATTTGTTTTTTGAGATTTTGTCCCTGGTAGGCTAAAAAGATTCCATATTAAATTTAAAGTTTGAAATCCGATCGCTACATTCATTTGTTTCATCCAACCGCATTCCCTCGCTCATCACACCACGTGACGCGGGTCGGGAAGCACGCGTCGCTACGTGTCCCGTAAGACGCTGCGGCCGCAGACACGTTACACAATTAACTTGGGGTGCTCTTACATTGCTATAATCATGATTAGTATGACTCTTCATTGTATAAATGACGACACGTCAAGTTACTGTGGCATCTTAAGTTCGCTTTTGCATTTTAAATGGATAGTCTGATGTGCTGTTTTCTCTTTTCACTTAGCATTTCCTCCTGTAAACATAAACCAGAGATTATTAATAACAAGGAATATCGATTCTGCAAAAAAGATAACAACAGCTACTTTGGCCTTGGTGTCTCAAGCCATAATGAAAATATCAATGATTGACTTATACTTCATTCTGTGCTCGAACTTAATCTTAAACAGGCTTTCTTTTGTCTCTCACTGGAGATATTGTTACGCAAATATACTATCTGTAAAGAAAAAAAAAATTACAAAAATTACTAGAAAATGCTAAATAACAACAACAGCAGCACACACCATACATTTATTTCGTTATTGAATAAGTAGCCGGGTACCGCACCGACGACAGCGCAATCTCCATAAACTTGCCGAAACTTCTCGAATGTAATTAAGGGGCGTCACCTGTGAAAGAGGCTATGCAAATACAAGTTAGATCGGAAATTTTCTGCACCTCGTAATAAGAATGCTAAAGTACGCAAGATACGGTCTCATCTGATAAGTAGGCCCTTCCAATTTCCTTGTAAGGGGTGCGCCGATTTCCGATGATCGAGACTTGGTGTAATCGATTTATGAAGACTGTCAACAAATCGATTCTGTTTAAATAGCCGTAACATCTAGATTGAACGCCTGATAGCTGTTTTTTCCTTTTCTCTATTAGTTGTCTTGTTAGAGTAGAGCCCATCTATTTGCAAAATATTATGTTAGTTTTTGAGGAATTTTAATTTTAAATATTTGTATTTCCATCCGCAAAAAGACAGTTTTTCACGTCTTCAAATCGATATGATATCGGATTTTCCTAATCGGTACCAAAGAATGAGACCAACCAAAATCACATCCCTACCTCACTCGGCTTCGAATAACATTTAGGGTGAAAATATTGGGCATAACTAATTTATTCGCTGTTAGGCGGGACTCGGTACGTAGGTGTACAATATATTTTAATAACGCACTCTCAGGAGACGCCAGTGATACGGATAACGAAGTTGGAATGCGTATTTTTACTTCGCTCCTGTAATTTAAAGTAAAATTCAGCGATAAATTTGCGTTAGCGCGCCTCCTTGATTATGAGGGTACGTTTTTGGGTCATTATTTTAACTGACCATTTTGTTGAGATGCTGTTGATTTCGGGACGAGTTGCGCACTCGTTCATTTAAACTTTTAAATTAAGAGTGCTTTTACGACACCGTCTGTCGTAGGGTTTCTTTTGTTTATTTTATTTAGGTAGGCATTTGAATATTGAGCATAAAAAAACGTTTGAAATAGACTATGCTTTACTATTGTATTTTTTTGTAATTATTGATATGCAGAGTAGGTATTAATCGACGAGAGACAAAAAAACCCTTTGAATTAAATAAAACAAGACTAAATTGCAAATTCAAGTTATCAAAATAAGTGCTTTGGAAAGCTCACTTGCAAAATCATAAGTACAAATTTAAATAAAGGCGTAATTGAGGTTACACTCTACCTTTTCTTATCTTATCGGCAAACGTAAACGAGTGCCCACCGCGACGATCGCGAAAATATGACGCTGCGACATCGCACTCAGATCGGATCGAGTTAATTTCACTCCACAAACAAATTGACAAAGTTTAGAGCGGGGCATATTTCTTCTGCCCCCGTGCCCCCCGACGGATCCCCGTAACGGAAATTAAATTTCACATCAGAACAAGAACGCTACACGTTACGTTGCGCGACACTCGCGGTGATGTTGCGCGTCATATCAGATAGAGATTGATTGCAAATTACGCTAATACCATGTTGTTGAGGTTTCAGGATAATGCACGCTAAGTTTACGAAGTTGGACGCAAATACGAACACTATGACGTGCTGGGCGATTAGATACTTACCTATATGTTGTTTTTGGTTATTTGCTTGCAGTGCAGCAACGACAAGAGGGAAATTAACAATGTAGGAATAAAATCTATGGGTCACCCTATTTCAATGAAGAAAAAGATCTACTAACAATCTGATTGGGTCTCGATCCTGGGGAACATTCTCAGAAAAATCTTGTGGTCTAGTCTTAGTAACACTATTTAATTTATTTCCTTACAGGGAGCGTATATATTTTTAACCCTATTCATTGAAAAATTAGCAAATCAGCATAAACTCTAGGTAATTCCTTGCCAATTTCGTAGTTAAGCCGCAACTAAATACGTAAGCCCACAGAACGCTGAGTATTCTAAATACACGCTCTACTGAGCATATTTTAACCCTGAAAGGGTTACTAAATCAAAACTACCCGCCCGAAATAATATAGCTGCTATAACAAACTGCACACTTACGCGAACATAGCAAAACTAATCCGGCGCGTTCTATCAAAATTGCAATTAAAAGCCCATTTACGGACCGAGACAGACCTGGGGTCACCTCTAGAAGGCCGATTGGCCATTAGCGGGCGCTTCGGACCTTGTTTACACCGCGCTTGGCCTAATGACGACCTTTGCACTGCTTCCCTTTCGTTAAGGCGAGCGAAAACCTCACACTAAAAGGCACGATCCCCAACTGGACCCGTGGAGACCGGCGAGACGAAACATACGTAAATAGACGAGTGTGACTGAGACAAAAGGCGATAGCTTTCGGATTAATGGGCATGTACAAGCCCGTTAAAAGGCTAGCCAACTCGCCCGGTGCGCCAGGGTTAACAAGGTTATTATGGGATGATCCCGAGTAACCGCGCCGTAAAAGTGTTAATTATGTTACAGAAAATGGACTAACGTGACGTATGGCCGTGCAAAAATTTGATTTGTCAACGAATTAAGGCTCATTCGCGGTTGAATGTGACATAATTGAAGCAGCGGAACATGTGTCGTGTGTGCTGAGATGAGTAAACATTTTCTGAAAATGTTGAGTGTGACTGATTGCTGGTATTTTAGTACTGGGAATTTTCCAGAAACGTTAATAGGGAGCAACGATCTCGTATGATTTTCAGAAATGCTCATCGAAGAAGAGAGTTTGTTTCTGACTTTATACTCGTAGCTGCAAATTCTGCTACATTTGAAATATTCAAACTGCTGTTTATTTGATTAAAGTTAATTGTAACATTTTACACAGATTTAAATACGCACGCAGATATCATAATTTATTATCTACTACTGTCATTACGCACATAAGGTGTAATAAAAGGTCAACAGGGTTAAAGTGTCAGGAACAAGTTGCAAAAGTTATTTTAAAACAATTTACTTATACATATTTCGAAACCTAAAATTTTCCCATAGTTTTCTTAATTATCAGCTCATTCTTCATTTAGATTACATGAAGCATATTTTTTTTATGCTACTTATTCCTTCATAGTTTTAAAGTTAATTACACCGAGCAAAGTTTCAGGTTTTAAACCAATTTTTAGTTTAGTTTGTGCTAAAATAATTAGCTTTGTTTACCAGACAAACTCAGGCTATACACATAGCTGAAAGTCTAACTTCGCCGATTCCTAATGGACTCCATTGACATAAATGTTTTATTCAATTGCCTCTCCCGCCAAAACAAAAGAAAGTGTCCTCATCATTATGACTTGGAAAAGATTTTGCATGCCACTCGTTACGAAGAGACTTAAAAATAAGTATACCTACATTTAACTAATTATGCAAAAACGAAAAGATATAACAAACCTTTTGATCGTAAACAAAATGTTAAAGATGCAATACGATCATTAAATGATCATTAAATTTTACTGACATAGGTTCTATATTTTTTTTATTTAAATGCAATCTCTTTAGATGTTTGGTAAGTGTATGTTTAACAAACTACAGTAAATATGACATTCTGGAAGGTGTCTCTTCTCTCTCTTGTTTCTAGTCTTAGCCTATCGTTTAAAAAACATTTGCAGAAAGTGACACATCGTAATTTAATTATGGCTCTACGCTATACAGTTGGAAATGTATTTCAAATTGCTCAACAATTTAAATTAAACCTCGATTCGTACAGTCCAAGCAATTCCAATAAACTCGCGTACGATGCAAAAGCTTAAGGCTTGGTATTTCTGCTAAAGTAGGTATTTCGCGCTGTCAAAATCTGCGCGCGCAATACTTCGCCGAAGACAGCGCGCCAAAGAGCTCTCGCGGCTACACAGTATAGAAAACGCAGTTGGTTAGGTTAGGTTGACTTCCTTCCGTTCAAGCGTCACACTCACAGCACTTTCTAATACAAATCATATCCAAGTGATACAAATTAAAACAACTTTCAAAATTTTTGGGAATATATTTTAGAATCGAATAAATATAGAATATAACTGCCAAAGTAAACACCCGACCTTCCGGAAGTTCCGCGCCGGCTAAAAGAATTTCAAGATTACGTCACTCGACCTATCGGTAGATCCTCGGGAGCTTGAGCGATTGGAAAAACATTTTATGATCAGTTACTCGTAGTAGCGATTATTTAGAGCTTGGATAATAAATTATAGTTGTTGCAATTCACGAAACTTTGCATGAGGTTAATTACATTAATCAGTACACGCATCAATTTTGTTCAGTCTTTTTGTTTATTAATAAATAAAAATATCATACTAAAATTGCATACATATTTGTTTGTGGTCTGGGTGTTTTCTTTCCATAATTTATGTATAACGTATGTACGGGGCTCTGTATCGAAAATCACTATGAGCAATGAGCATCACACACGGATACCTGGAGTGCATTACCGCAGCAAAATTTTTATAAATGTTGTGCTTTAGAGAGTCGAGAGTATAGCAGATAATAATTAGTCCATCGTGAGCAGAAATTTGTCCACTAATAGCAAAATTCGTTCAAATTATAGTTTTAAAGTTATTAGGAAAAAACAGATTTTGCTGGGGTAACGTTTCAAACATTATCCTGGCAAATTTTTTTTTTGAAAGTCGTTTATCCCGGAACCAAATACATGGATAGATAGCTCTTGTTGCGTAGTAATTTGTCCACGAATAGCAAAATTTTTTCGTGTTCCGGTTCTCAAGTTATTTAGAATTTTGCTGGGGTAATGTTTTGTGATGCCCCAGATCTCGTAAATTGCTCAACGCAGAAGTTTTAAAAAAATACCAATGATAGACCTTGATATGTCCAAATTAGTTCAAACATTAATCATTGATTTGAATGATAAACACCAGTGTAATTAAAAGATTTCGAAAATCAGATAAAACGGATTTGTGAGTAAACCAGTACTCTTACAATCGAATAAAAAGATGTAGCATGTACCCCTGGTACACCTTTATAACCACAGTAAATATAAATGATGTGGCTTTGCGCAAAGGAGAGATTTCAAGAAATCGAATTTATTTTAACAGTCTTACTTTCGTGGCCGAATACGCGATTCCCTTATAACAAGGGAACATGGCATACAATGGACAAATTAAAATGTTCCTTGAATAAGCTATCCTGTTAATTTCAGCTTCATATTACGACTTATAAAAAAGTTATCGAACTGTTAATTCTTCTATAAGCCGACCAAATTATAAAGGTTACAAAAAAGCGACCGTTCCATACATTAGGCTTGCCATCTTAAATGAACGGTATAATATCGAGGTTTCGTCAGTACAGTTGCGAACAAAGGTGTTTGTGTAGTGTAGTTGAGTTGAGAGGTCAGATTATTGAAATAATAAAACGAACATTAAAATTTTATTTTTTAAATACATTTTAAAAATAATTTACATTACAGATAACAATGAGAGGATGACATTGCAAGGTGGTGCCAGTCCAGTCTTAAATCCGTTCATATATGCTGCATCTGGCATGTTTTTGGCTAAAAGATTCTTCTATCTTACGGCTTAGACCTTTAGCTACAGACCTTAGACAGTATTTTTGTGAAAATTCTTACGCATGGTGGAGGAAGGGACGCTCTAGACACTCAAGTCTACAAGGAGTCACATCAACTCCAGTTTTAAATCCGTTGACATCTGCTGCATCTGCCATCTTTTCGGTTAGAAGATTCTTCCATCTTGCAGCGTAGACCTTTAGCTACAGACCTTAGACAGTATTTTTATGAAAATTCTTACGCATGGTGGAGGAAGGGACGCTCTAGACACTCAAGTCTACAAGGAGTCACATGAACTCCAGTTTTAAATCCGTTGACATTTGCTGCATCTGCCATCTTTTTGGCTAGAAGATCTTCTATCTTGCAGCTTAGACCTTTAGCTACAGACCTTAGACAGTATTTTTGAAACATTCTTACGCATGGTGGAGGAAGGGACGCTCTAGAGACTCAATTCTACAAGGAGTCATATGAACTCCAGTTTTAAATCCGTTGACATCTGTTGCATCTGCCATCTTTTTGGCTAGAAGATTCTTCTATCTTACAGCTTAGACCTTTAGCTACAGACCTTAGACAGTATTTTTTATTATTTATTTGTGTCAGTGTGCTCTTCTAAAGAGTGTAAGACGATTGTATGTAGGTAATATGAAAATGTAATTTTAACTCATTGGTTTTGTCTCATATTTGAGGAATTTACTATGTATCATGAGTAGAGTCTTCGTTTAAAAGGATGCGAACGATTTAAATTTCAATAGGTAGACAAAATTGATAATTCTTAATTATCAAAAATTTAAGCTTTCTCCAGTAACACTGATATTATTATACTGTGACTCATCAAAGTCATCATTGTCAAAAATATTGACAAATCGCGAACTGTCACGGCCAAAAAACTGACACGCGTCCGTCCTCCGTAAGCGCCACCGCGCGACTGATTGAGATTGTCCAAGCCGTTATGGACGATTTTTTCCACATTTTTTAACATAGTAACTAAATAAGACGCAATATAAAAAATTCATCCGTTAAAAGCCCTCAAGTTATTTCTGAACTTTAGTTTAGTAAAAGATTTGGAATCTCAAATCGCTTATTTTAAAAATAAAACCATAAATAGAAAACGAATAGAGGTAACTTTGGGAATTTATTCTATCGAGTCAACTTCATCAAATCGTGTTTCTATCCGTTAATAGCCCTAGAAAATATCCTCAACTATGCCCAATAAAAATCTTAGCCTTTAATTTTACTGTTTAGTACCTCAAAAATGAAAAATGAAAACCTCATTTTCGCCATTTTCTCTGCTACCCGGCCTTAAACTAATACGTATACCTCAGTCCAGGTTATACCTACTAATAAACGAACTCCGTTTACGGCAGCCCGAAACTAACTTGATTACTCAGTGCACCACGTGTGCAAACTCACTATAAATCCCGGCATTAGGTAAAAGCCTTCATTACTTAAGTCCGTAAAACCCTTATCCCATAACGTTAATAACACAATTACTATAAATCTATCATCGCTGAGCAAACACGGTCCGAATCTCAGCCTAAGCTAATACATTTTGTCCACACCCGTATTCGTATTCATACTTAACGACTGGGGGTATAGTATTTGCGAAGTACACACGCGCCCGCACGAGCAATATAACCTGAAGACGGCTGGGTCGAGCCCCCGGGTCTTTCCCCAACCCGAGAGGACAGTAATTACGGTAGGCAAATTAAGCAGTAAGGGGCCGCAGTGGCCCCCGCCCGTGTCCATCTTGTGCGTACGCGGTTTATTTTAGGTTATTCCGTCTTATTACAATGTAGCCGCTCCCCTGCGGCGCGCTCACCTCCGAAACTGATTTCGGCCCGGCATCAGAGTTTCATTACGCTCTGTCGAAAACAATCCACTCTAAATATCTGTTCTTGGGCGCACTCCGGAATTACATTAGTCTGAGGTGGCGAAGGCTCGACTCAATTTGTTTGGCGTAATACCGCTACGCTATCAGGTTATAACAAATGAGCTATTGTAGAGCAAATCGGAGGAAAACGCTTTTAGCAGTGTCTACTCGGTTTTATAGTCGCGGCGTGGAAAGGTCGGAATGTGATTTTATGTTTGCGCCGGGATTTCGGAGATGGAATTATTAGTTTGCAAAATGGTTACGCTAGTTATTTGTGATTCATCTGGGATTACTATATTACAGAATTTTGCGAAGGAGCGCAGTTTGTGATTAAAATCCAAAACTTCTTGCAAGTGAGATTGGCTAGCTTTATTCATATTATGAATGTTACGTAGTTAGAAGTAGGTACGTATATTATTTAATGTAAATGAATTGGTAGCTTAAACTAGTATTTTTTGAATATAGGAAATTGATTTTAGAATATAGAGTTAAGGCTAGCTTTAATTGTACTAAGACGTCACTTGCCTGCAGTAAAGGACCCCTGTCTACAAATAAATAACTATAAATCCACTTTAAAAAGGTGAGGCTCATAGCTTCCCCAGCCCTATTCGAGTTCCAAACACGTGACTACAAATAAAAAGCACTTCGTGCCATTTCAACAGTTCGCATGCAACTCTCGCGTGTCCCCTGACTTTAAAAGGCCACAATGCACTCTTGGGGATACTGGCCAAATATAATTTGTCCATTAAAAAAATCAACAGCCGTTGACCGCAGTGAAGATGGTCACAAAGCGTCTCGTTAGAGGCCGTACGTGCCCTGTCCCACACTTCAGCTATCGGCCCTTCGTAAATAATGAGAGGGCAGCCCTTGGTGGTAAGGATGTGCGGAACAGGGATTAGTGAAGAATATACATACAGGTTTTTATTGACATGGGATTAACACGTTGGACGCCACGCGGCTCACCGGTGAGCCTCGAATAATACAATTTCCATTGTGTCTAGCGTCTCGGCGTTCAATGACTTAAGGCCCACATTATAAAACTTGATTCAAATGCAAACATAGTCCATGATTGATTGAGGATTTCAATATCAAATCACTGGCTTGTATCTGACATTCATTATAGATTCTTAATTTCACAACACGGTAACGTACATAAATAATAATTATTTACTTTTTCTTAGATACTTTCATTAAAAAAAGTTTTTTATTTCATTCCCTACATGTGTGTTTTTCTTACTTTTAAAATATACATTATCGCACTTCATTTTTTTAATGAATTCTTTGACGACTTCTTCTAAAATTGTACATTACAGGTTCCATGCACCAAAAATACCTCATCCACTTCCAAATGATCCTTCTCACCTCCCCAACCCCTTGGGAAACCAAAACCGTGGGGCACCGGCGACTTGTCTCAGCTAGGTTGAATGCCTCTTAGATTGCCCCCGACCTCCAAATATAGCCAAACAAGGGCTTGCATTAGACGTGGCAAATAGGATTTCCTAGGGCTGCGGTCTGCGCACATAGGCATGAATGTGCTGACTCGGTATTAATAGAATTCGGCAGCTCAGCTATGACGGAAGGGCGTCTTGATAATTAAGATGTTTGTATAGACGCCTTTTGATTTGGACGGTGGTAAATACGTCGATAATGTGCATGGAACAAGCAGTTTTGACGAGGGTATCAATAAATTGTTGATAAAATGAAAAGGAAAATTTGGCACTATACTACTCTATAACTAGCATTTTAAAGCATTCTTTCTCAATGCAATCTATTAACATACATATTTTATTTTTATTTTTTTTACCATGTAAAAAAAGAACATTGGCATTATTTTCGACCAGTGCCTGCAAAAGTTACCTAAAATTAAAATAAATTGCTTTTTTTTTAGTTTTGTTTTTCAGCCAGTGCAACGTCTGCTTAGTTGCAAATAAAACAAATGCCATCGCAGTCATTAAAAAAACCCGATCATAATTTCGAGTTCAAAAATCGAAGGCCACACCGAAGAAGCTATTTACATGAATTAACCGACGTTTATGCCCCCGCCGAGACAAACCACAGCGTCGCCGCGCCACCTGGCGGAGAATTATGCGCTCGTTTCTCGCTCCACCGCCTTCGTGGCCTTTGTAACTTGTACCTATTTATTGGTAGCTGGCGTACTGAAACTTGGAAGTCGTTTTTAAACGTAGCCCTGTGGGGAAATGACGTATTCAGCAGCTCTGTCTTACGTAATTCTCTAAAGGACGACTTCTTGAGAAAATTTGCTTTACTGGACCCCGAAAACCGGCAAGTAGGTATGTATGTTTCCATCAATATCAATGTTTACGTCGGTCTATGTAAAATTAAAAAAAATAGATCGCATCAAAACATGACCAGTCCAGAGCCTAACCAACACACGTATTATGGGAGTTGGAGATGCAGAATACTTACAAGTGTTTTGTTTACTATCTGTGGTGAACTCTACTCAAATCGCCCTGTATCACAATTGCGTTAAAAATATTCATTACTGATACGAGTACTTGCAACACATCTGGTTTTCTTATAACCTCTATACATACTTCAGCTTTACAGCGAGCGTATTTACAGCGACAGTGCAGCCTGTACTCGTATAAAACAATTGAATCGCGCAAGACATGCCGATGAGTCGTAAAGAATAGGCGGCGCGGGCCAACTTTTCCCATGGAGGGCATAAATTGGATTCGGAAGCAGATCACGTAACGGTTAAGAGTTCACAAAACTGTGCTATAAATCGGACGCGCGGAGGTGCGCCTGAGACAAACGGCGCCGGACTGGCACAGGGGTGCGGTGGAGATGACGTTTTAAAGTTTTTTTGGAAACGTTTTATGTCAAATAGGCTCTAGATGAAGGAAATGTATAATTTAGTAGTGGCTGAATTTGAAAGTGATAGCTATTGCTATTTTTCAACAGCTCAGCTAGATGTCGCAACCTTTCATAGCATTGTAATAGCACTAAGAACTTCTAAGAGTATACGTATATTCAGCAGTCTGTTGTGATTGCTTTTGTATTTTATATTTTAAAAACTTCAAGTCTAAAAAATTTAGCCACATTTGGTACCAAATATTTAGGGAAATACTCGTATTATTAAATTTTCGTTTAGCTAATCTTACTTTCATTTCTTACAAAATAACCAACATACCTACTTATTAACTCACTTTCAACCGCCACTAAATTACCCATGCAAAGGTGATCTCCTAGTCAGACACATTAAATAGAGCTGCTTAAAACGACAGCCACACCTTGCACAAAACTCGTGCCATTTGCATACGCTCTACGGCACCCGTGTGCCGTGTGCGCCGTGGGTTCCAAGGAGCCATTTAGAGATGGCACTGGATAAGGCGGAACGAGCGCGTAATTCGCGGGCACCTTTTAATAGACATTTGTCTTTCAATTTCAGAGTGTAAAGAAAAAGAATGAAGGAGACTTGCATAAAATATTGATATTTCATTATTAAAACCTCTATGACACAACATATCTCAAGAATACTTTCCATACAATGTGTCGTAGGGAAGGGAGTGCCCTTAATTGATTTTTGATAGTTATAAATCAAAACACGGTTTCTAAATTAAGAAAACAAAACTAAAACTCAATCGCCAGTGTTTCGTATTGTCAAATTTGCATACGCTCCACGGCACCCGTGTGCCGTGGGCACCATGGGTTCCAAGGAGCCATTTAGAGATGGCACTGGATAAGGCGTAACGATCGCGTCATTCGCGGGCAAAAGATATACACGCCGTATTTTACGAGCCAACACTGAATTGAAAGGGAACACCTTTTAATAGACATTTGTCTTTCAATTTTAGAGGGAAAAGAATTGAGTTGAAGGAGAGTCGCAAGAAGATCTAATTCTATTCTATTAGCTGTTGGTTACTGTCATTTTTATTCCAAAGTAGTTGTCACAGAATTTTCCGCGTGCGGTCCTGCAAAAGGGAAGACTAACGTAATGCTCAAAACATCCTATGAAAGAGCTCTACCACTTAATTAATACTTCTTAACTCTGAAAACAAAACACACAATCTACACATCTTAATTACGTAAAAACAAGACATAAACTCTATTGGCCAGGGTTTTAATCAGTACAAAGTACTGCAACAATTATTGGCCTTAAAGTCTCGCTTCAACGTCATGACAATTAAGAATGCAAATCGTCTATACTTTTAATTCTAACCCAAAATCAAGTCACCCTTTGAACGCTGTACGTTGGTTATTAAAGCGAGAATGGCGGAGCGAATGGAGCGAAAACCAGTTCGTCCAGAGGGTCCAGTGTCCTAACAAAATATATCCTAAATAATTAGCCTTGTGGGGTTAGTCTTGCTTTGAATAGCTCAGTTTGGGAAAACTAACAATTACGACAGGGTACTACAACTTTCTGCCCCAGAAACAATTAGGAAAACTTATAAAACATGTCATAGTTTAATATGTGCAACAGCTGCGAACACGACTCAATACAATGATTATCATCGATTAACCATCGAAATGGAACGTGGCAATGGATTTGTGATTTCATTTATTGCTTCAATGTAGGTAGGTAACTCTCTTTTAAAATATCAGAATCATTGATTTACATTTTTTTTTATCTAAAAAATAAATTCCAGTGAATATAGATAGGCCCTCGTTGCAAACTAGACATTAATTCTCCATTCCACTAAACATTCTACAGCTACATCCATTGTTCCCGATCGGACGGTGGCGTTTGGGAACGCACCGGCCTCCCCCGGTCAGCAGGCCGTTTAGTATTATTATTTATTGACTCCGTCGACCCCGGATTCACTTTTCACTTCGCCCCTCGCTCGCAAACAAATCGGAAGAAGTAATTATTAAGAATACAGCAAATAGAGGGCCTTGGGCAATTTCACTGGATATTTCGAGAGTACTTAATAAATAGTCTGATATATTGTGGGCTTGAGTTGAATGTTTATTGCGTTGAATATGATTGAGTATAGCAAAAGACTGCTTATTTGACTCTACTTACTTCAGGATTTCGTAAGAAATTATTAGTGTCTTGTATGTTACATGCGCGGCTACAAAATAAAGACGTCGATATTAATGAAGTAACTCTTCTTTTATTCTAAGTGACAAGAATTCATGTCATTGAAGCTTACCTACTAATCTCAAGATTGAAAAGGTGAAATTGTTTTATTTTTTGTACGAATTCGCCCATGTTGCTCACCAATAACCCAGCAGTCTTCTTCCCCCTATAAACTGTAAATAGAGATAAATCGTTACTCACTCATACGATACTATAGTTATTTCACGCGAAGATCCTTTGTTGCATAGATCCGCGTTAAATGGGGGGGAAGTTAGTACACGAGGTGCGCCCAATCGGCCGAACCGAACAATCTTTGTTTCCTAAGGCTACAATACGACCAGGTTTCCCTGACCCCTCAACCACCAAGATGCGTCCTATTTTAAGTACACTAAGAAAAGTTGGGGAGACCAACTTAAGATGGTGGTTCACATCCAAATCGGAAAGGTCTCGTCCACCCCAGCCAAGGAATAAATCAGAATCCAAAACGGTAACACGATAGCTAGAATTTTCCGCCTTATTGAACCCGTTTTCGATTGGTTGAAATCTGCTGGAATCGTAGGCGTTTCTTAGAGACGAATATTCCTTATTTTCAAGATATTATTCTTGTAATTTTTCACTTTAAATTAAGACACCATAATCATTACGCTCCACCACACAAATAAATATTGCAATCATCTTATAAACGCGTCAAAAACTTATTCTTACTACAAAAAACAATCATATAGTAATAAAATGAGTTCACATGTCATCTTCAGTCCCAATCTAAACAAACAATTCTAACATTCAACGTTCTCAACAAAATATCATTTGCTTTCAGTTCAAGTATAATCTTCAAAGGCACAAAGACTCCCAATGCAAAGATTGTAAACCGATCCGAATTCAAACATTCGGATTTCGAAACTCGATACCTAAAATCGAATACAACAATCGATTAACAATAGTCTGAATATCAAAGCGGGCTGCAACACGAAAATCTAGACTGGCTTGGAAATTAATTCCATTCTAAGCGATCGCGGTAATGAGACGAGACTACCTCGTTAAAATATGTCTACGATTTCGTGTTTTCAACATCGCTAGTATATTAATTTCACTTATTTGATCCGTTTTCTCGTAATAGGTTTCTGAGGGCAGACAGAATACAAAGGAGATAGGTATTATACTGTTTGGCATACTGTTCTATTTATGAATATTATTATTTTATTTTAAGTATAGAGACGATTTAATGTAAAGGCAGATTCTCTACCACTACTATTGATTTCCATAATGTTATGAATGAAAGTTTTATAAAAGTGATTTAATAAATACATAAATAAATAATATTATATTCATGACCTGCCATTAATATTTTGGTACAAAAGCTGAAAGTTTCTTCTAGTCGCAATAAGATCAGTTATTGAATAGCAGTTTAATAAACATAGCTGTGAACTGTACCTACTTAGCAAAGTATGCTTAGAAAATTGCTTGCACTGAATACCACAGGATATTGGTAAACTGTAACACTAAAGTATACCGAGAGTTGACCGACTCCTAAAATTCTAAATATTTAGTAGACATTACAAGAAAATTAATAGTTTTATATAAAACGTAATTTAAACTCCTTTACGATCGTACAAGCAAAGCCTTTGTGCGTTCAGGCCACGGACTGACAAACTATCTCATATCCGTTGAGGCATTAGTGCCGCGCGCATGAATTTTGCCGGCGAAATTACTGAGCACGTCGCTTTGAGATGTAGTACGTTACCGACACGTTATGTACGGTCAGATCACAGAGATGAGCAATCACGAGTTCATTATCCACTCGGCCGTTTAGCTTACGCGTTGTCCTACGTCAACGACAAACACAACGCGACACATTACGTACTTATGCCATGCTAATGGCATATCGTGCTTGCAGTATACGGGCTTATGAACTAAGCGAGAGGTAGTAGGTATGGTAATTTTTATTGTCAGAGGATACCTCTCTCGTTCTTAAAAATAAAGGCGAACTTCATGAATTATGGTATTTTTCCACTCCACCTTTGGGCCGAAATTAAGGGTACAGGTTTCGGCTATAAACTGAAAGAGGTAGTAGGTGAAAGATGGCCATTTTTATTGTCAGATAATATCGAACTCATCTTCGTTCTTTACATAAAAAGGCGAATTTCATGAGCTATGGTATTCTTCCACTCGACCTTCGGGTTGAAATTAAGAGTTCGTGTTTTAGTTAGATTGTTTAATTCGTATGTCCAATTAGCTCAACAGTTACTAGCACCCTTTTAAAATGAACAAAAATATTATTTCTTAAAAATACTTAAAAAGGCTTTTCCTATTTCCACTTCTAAACCACTTGTCGAATGACCAGAATTAGTAATTAGCTAAACATACCCAAGCACCGCACGTTTTTGAATCTCATAAAATCAAGAAGTTGGACCTAATCCTGTCCGTTAAGGTACGTTAAACAAACACAGAGCCCTCTTGAGCATCACGTCTGAATTCGGGTAAGTCTGAGTAGCCTTGGATCACTCAAGGACCTTAAGCCAAAGCATAAAGCAGTTCGCATGAGCGGCCTTGACTGAATTTGTAATTTCTGTTTTTAAAAATATTAATATTAGGTACTTCAGTACAGTCCTTAATCTACAAAATACTTTTGCTATACATAAGTTTCGGCTTTGCTCAATCTGAATTGGTGTAGTTCAATTTCATCCCTATATTAATTCTTGCACTGCCATGTTATTTTAGTTTAGAAGCATTCTTTCTATTGCGTTATTTTCGGTTTAAGAGGTGGAGACCTGGTGTCTTGTATTACAGGTTGTCTCAACCCATATCAAGCACCAGTCTTCACCATAAGTAATATTGTTTAAAAATGCGTCATATAACAATATACATGTAATTGAAAACTTACTTGTGAAGAAATTAATAAAGATTTATTTATTATTTATTTACATTTTATTTGAAAGAAAACCATAACTATGTTACTCACAAAGTTTTATTATGCTGAACAAAGCAGGTATTTGACCGCAATCGCACCTGATGTTAAGTGAGATGCAAATACGATATTTTGTTCATATATAGATAGGTACTCAAGATGTAGGTAGGAGTACTCAAGGTATTAATATAGTACATAGATGAAGTTTAAACCAAATAGATGCTAGTCGCTTCTTTATAAAAATATCATCAGACTAAAAAGGCAGGATGAAATTACATTAAGGAGATGGCTCTTAATCCTAATCCCGTCAAAAATTATACTCCGCTGGCTCAAGGACTACGCAAAGCGTATCCGCATGAGCGGGCTCGACCTCATACGAGATGTGTAGAGCCTTATTTCACGCTCCACGGCACATCTTATGGCCTCAGGTCGCGATGTTAACTACTAATGCGAGCTCTAAGCTGTTTTTGCGGTTTTGCGCTAAGCGAAACATCGCTGGTAAGCATTTTTAGGTGGAAAACCGTTTTCACTATACGATTTTTTGCAGCGATGAAGTCGATTGTCAAGCGCCATGATCGCACAGTTCAATACGATCATGAGATGCGTAGAGCCTTATTTCTAATTTCACGCTCCGCGGCACACCTTATGGCCTCAGCTCGCGATGTTAACTACTAATGCGAGCTCTAAGCTGTTTTTGCGGTTTTGCACTAAGCGAAACGTCTCTGGTAAGCATTTTTAGGAAGAAGACCGTTTACATGCTACGACTTTTTGAAGATATGTGAGCATGCGATCTAGGTCTACTTATAAGCGCGCGCTTTGCAACTCATGTGAAATGCTCTTAAGCACTCATGTGATGTGTGATTTTGTTTAATTTTAGTAACTATTCACATATTTCTATCACAAAGGTTACCTATTTAGTCCGTGTGACGGGATGCTGTCTTTATCGTGAAAAAAATAGAGTTCGTTAAACGTTTACACGTAAGTACCTACATCTATTCTTGTTCTATGCCACTCCTGCATATCACTATTACAACTTTGCAATGACATATCAGAATTACACATAATTATGTTGTTATTCCGTATGAATTTCTTTGATCACCCAAGAGAAGCTACAGGCAACTTTAAGTGGGTCCATATTCGGTTGTATAAAAAATATTGTCATAATTTAAGAGTGCATAAAGTTTTTTGGCATACTCATCATTTCGCATAACGTTCATACAGAATAAATCATAAGGCATATATTTTTTTGCCATAACCACTTTTATTATAATAATATTTTAGTATATATTTTTTCTGTATTCTTGTTTTTTTAATAACGATTTCTAGGCATAACATTTATTGGCATCTAAACCAATGCCATAAATATTACCATTCATAATTATACAAAATACCATAATTATAACAAATATGAAATATAAAAATGTTAAACATATAAAATATAAGTTAACAAATATAAATAGACAAGCAAGCATGCAAACAAGCATGCAAGCAAGCAACAAGCATGCAATCAAACAGCAAGCATGCAAGCATGCAAGCAAGCTGCAAGGTAGCATGTAAGCATGCATGCAAGCAAGGATGCAAACAAGCAAGCCTGCAAGCAAGCAGCAAGCATGCAATCAAGCAGCAAGCACGCAAGCATGCAAGCAAGCAGCAAGCAAGCATGCAAGCAAGCAGCAAGGAAGCATGCATGCAAGCAAGGATGCAAGCAAGCAAGCATGCAAGCAAGCATTAGGATTGCCTTATCTCCGGCGCTGCGGGAAGCGGTCCTTCCGCTCTGGCGTCGCCGTCGGCGACCAGCCTCAGCCGCTCCAGCTCGCACGGCTGCCGGATATATGTTACAGCGAGCGAGGACCGCACTCCCTCCGCGCCTCCGGCTTTTAAATTACACTCTAGTATAGGGCAGACTAGTACCACGTGGAAGAGACCACGGCCAGTCGGGATCAACATAATTTCAGACCAGGCAAGCTTAATGTTGTAAAAGAAATGTGGACTGTATAATATGTGCGTTATGATAGATAAGAGGGATTCGAGATCAAACAGAATGTATTTTCACGAGCTTAAGTTTTCTAAGAGACAGGTCAAAAATTAAGAACAAAAATGACAATGATACAGATAATTTAGTTTTTGCAAATCTATAGGCCGAAAGAGTATAAAAAGGTGGAAGGAGGATCGTTCGCAACATCACAAATACATAATTATTTACTCTTCAATGTTGTTGCTCTTATAGACAATATTTATGACTTTAAATGTTATAAATAATTACATTATGTTTATAGTATTTTATTAAAAACAAACTTTATGTATATAAAAATTATGTTCTTTACATTTATGATTATTTAAATTATGGTATTGAAAATTAGAGAAATGTATTATTATGCCTAAGAAACCATTATGCATTTAGAAAACTATGCATATCAAAGTTTATGCGAAAAAACTTTATGCAAATACTGTTATGCCAAACTAAATTATGATGAAAAATTTTATGCGTCTGAGAGGGCACCCACTTTGGGTAACCCATAAATAGATCAGCGCGTTTCTATTATGTATATTTGTGCTTAAAACACTAATCAGCTAAAAGTTGATTAATTAGATCTAAATGTAAACATAAACCCGCTTTACCTACAGTTTTCCGGGCGCTTTTAAATTAATTGCCAGCCCCGCGGAATAATGGAATTAACTTAATCGAATAGTTGTTTACATTGTGTCACTGAGAGCAATTAAAATTGTTTCGGAAGACAATAAATCATTGGTGGGAAAGTGAAACATCACGGCGTAGTGTGCACCTCGCCATAAATTTCCCAATTACTGGGAGAAATTCCGCGCTGGCAACACCGGAGGCGGGGAAAATAAAATTAATCACTGGCAACATCGCGAATTAGACAAGAACACCTAATTACTTAGCATTACAGCGGGGTTCATGTTTATAAAAGGTTAGTAAGGTACGGCCATTACGGTAATAGGTGTAAGTGTTGTTTTCGAATTTAGCCTCCATTTCGTAAGTAATGCCTACTTTATTTAATACTAGAGTTGAAGGCATCGATTAAACAACCATTATAATACTTATATAATTTAATAATAGTTAAAGTTTAAGTATAGTTACATTAGTTACGCAAAAGCTAATCATAGATAGTGAAAAAAGCTTATTACTATTGAAAAAATCAAAAGTAGGTAAGTACGTACCACGTACATAATATCTAATTAGATTACTAGCGGCCGCCCGCGACTTCGTACCCGTTTTACCCGGTGTGGAGTTTCGTAAAATCCGTTCTTAGTGAGCCTACGTTCTAAAAGGAACCCCCCATGCAAAATTTAAGACACCTAGCACTTGTAGTTTCTAAGATTTTGTGATGAGTGAGTCAGTCAATCAGTGACGTTTTGCTTTTATAAATATAGATTTTAGGAGTTTTAAGACTAGAAGACGACTGAAAACAAAACACAAACACCCTTCAACGTCTGTCTAGCCAGTAATTATAACTTTATTTATTAGCAACATTTATATCTATAGGTCCTCGAACAATACCATTCATCATTAGCCCGCAAAATGCAATGCGGCAACCGCCAAATTTGATTAACGTCTCTGGCTCAGCTTGATTTATTCTTCGCGCAGTCAATTTAGATAAATAGCAATATTATGGTGAAGATAATTTGCTCTCTAGACAGCGCGGCGTGAAAGGAGCCACATTAAGGCACAATTACCCACGTGCCTCGGTTAATACCGGTATTTGGATGGCTGGATGCCTAGACAATAGGTAGGTAATGTACAGGCGTCTTGTGAAAGAACGGTATAATTATTAACGAAAACTTTTGGCCAAACTGGCTTTTGTAGAGTTGGCCTAGTGGTATTTGGATTTGTAGTACTTATTGGTAACAAAGTATACAAAATATTAAATAATCTATATACTCTACCTGGACACTGAAATCGAACAAATGAATGACCGATCGAATCTTACATAATAAATAGTCCTAACTCTACAAGCTTAAATGAGCACGCACAAGGGCTATTAACAAAATCTTTAAACAAAATAAGACTAGGTACTTAAAGTTATAATTGAGCCCAATTTAAAATCTAATTTGTCTGTGATAAAGCTCAATTAACCCTCTCACTCTATGTATTAGACATACGTAACCCAATAAGCGACATTCCAAAAACTCACTAAGGGTCAATTTGTCCCCAGACCATAATTCCAAAAAGATTATCAATCAAAATAATAAGAAAACCCAAACGAATTATGGCTGTAACACGGCAAACGGGTCGCGGTAGACCTCAGTTAACCCGCGCATTGTCGAGACGAAGCCCCACGAGGGCAGATCGAAGGTGGGCGAATTAGACCCGACTCGAAAACCTCAATTAAGTCTCGTCTAGCGTATTCACGGCGGCCACATCCAATTATCGCGGGTAGCTTTGTTTCTGCGCCCACCGATATACTGGTACTAGCAGGGATGGCGAACCAATGGCATGGCCTATGGTGGCATGTGACACAAGATTTTGGGCACGCCACCAATCATAAAGTTCACTACGAATTATTTTTTTAGGATATGAAGATTGAATTGATAGCAAAAGGTATTGATAAAATAGCAAAAGACGGTGTATGTCTACTTGAAACATCTTTTAGAGTAAATGGCTTAAACTTCAACCACTCCAACGCGTGCAGATCGCCATCACGATGGCCAAATTTCAGCCCGATCCGTCCAGTGGTTTGGGCTGTGCGTTGATAGATCACTATGTCAGTCAGTCAGTCAGTCACGTTTGAGTTATATATATTTAGATAGATAAAGGTTGCCACCCCTGTACTATAAATTGTATCACGTTGGCAGGCTTCGCTTTCCAAGTTCCTGGATTTGGTAAAGATCTTTACAGCTTATTTCTGTTCTGGCCGCTTCAGCTGAAATGCATTTTAATAGTATTCTATGGATAAAGACATTTGACTCTTCGTCCTTTCAATAGTGAAGAGAATTAATTAATAAATACATTGTTCCACGTTAAATTGAAAATGCTTTGTTCTAGATAGTGTATATTGTGAAATGTGATATTTAATTAAGTCTAGTATTGAATAGAGGGTTGAAAGTGAAATGTTTGAACTTCAAGGTTTTGCTCGGAATGTTTTAGATAGAGTACAGGTTGTAGGTAACTATTCCGAACTCAATATTATCTGGGGGCACGGCAGTGCCCCCACCAAGTCGAGCAAAAAAGCGGCACGGCCGTACCATCCTTTTCTCGAAGCAATTCAGGCCATTTTCGACCGCCTGTAACTTCGTTGTGGATAAAACTAGAAGGCTGAATTTTCATTAGCTATGCAGGCATTGTAAAGACACGGTATATTTAAAATTTCATTCAATTTGAACTAGTAGTTTAAGAATTATAACGGGTCAAAGTTACTTAATTTTGTCACTCACTGACTGACTCACTGACTCACTGACTCACTGACTCACTGACTCACCGATCATCAAAACTCTAAGGCACTTCTAGCAGACCTAGAAGCTTCAAATTTGGAATATAAGTAGTGTTTGGTGTATGAATCAAGGAAAAACTAAAATATTTGGGGGCACGGTAGTGCAACCGCCAAGTCGAGTAAATTTTTTCAATTTCGGTCCAGTTTTCTAGATACATAACTGCTGTCTACAAAATACAAAAAGAAATGAGATCCCATCAAAAACAATACTTGTCAAAAAAACCAAGTCTCGCAACTCAGTTGTTCTACGGTAAAAAGTTGTGAGATCCATGTAATACCAAGTCCAGGCCAGGAAATCTTTAACGTTTTACATAAATATATTGACTTGGCCATCGCATGAAAACACGTGTAAATTAAATTATTTAGTGCGATGGCCAAGTCAATATATTTATGTAAAACGTTAAAGATTTCCTGGCCTGGACTTGGTATTACATGGATCTCACAACTTTTTACCGTAGAACAACTGAGTTGCGAGACTTGGTTTTTTTGACAAGTATTGGTTTTGATGGGATTAGTTCTTCCTGGAAACAAACGCTATGAACGTGTTTTATTATTATGTTGTGTATAGGCGATTACCGCCGCTCTCCACTTTCGTCGGCCGCCGTCTGAAAATCAGCGTCCAGGCATTAGCTTGTGACACATGCTGAGACGGAGACCTTTTGCTGCCGCAACTCTGCTCACATTATTTCATTTTTCATTGTTATTTATTTTGTTTTTTATTTTGAATGTGCATGTTAAATATTGAATTATGTAATCGTGTTAAACTATGTATATGACTTTGTGTGCAGCAAATAAATGCTTACTTACTTACTTACTTACTTATGTTACAATATTATTCTTTGTTTACCACGTTGTTTACATTTCTTATTATACCACAGTTTTATTAATTAATAAATAAATAATAATATGTATGTATTGATCCTTACGTAGATAGACTTTATAAAGATTTAAGAAAATACATAAATCATTTTTATTATAATACCGTGTTATTACCTCGGGCACTAAAAATAGTACCTACACTAGCTATCATAAAAAGAGTGAGGGAGTATTTTCCAAGTTCGACTTAACGCCGATTGATGAACACCCAAAAATTCCGCTGGCTCATTTTTGCATAAAAGTGGCACTTCTGTCAAGTTGCCACTTTTGAGTCGAAAACGCGCGTCATCTTCGCATAATCAGTCACCCCTTTACAGGATGATCACACAATTAGACGTCACGGGCCTGGGGCATGACGGATGGCGTCACAGTCATTGCCAAATTAACACGCTCTAAGTGCGGAAATGTGTACACAGAGACGCGATTTCATGTGCGTATTAATGTAAATAAAGCACCCTCTGTGTTTTTGTAGCACATCAATGGTTTAATGACGGATGTTAATGAGTTACGAGCTTTTGTTACTACATATTTAATTACAAAATTTTACATTCGTTGCCTACCTGTTATGAAAACATTAGTATGTTTGTGTCTCAAAAAAATGCCGAAATCTGTACTTCATTAGTTAAAGTCATAGTCATAAATAAAAGTAATTTAATTACTGCAAAGAAGCTTTTAATAGCGCTTTTACGCATCCCTATAATATAACCCTACCACTGATTTGAGAGATAAGGTGGGGTTAGTGCTGAGAGAAAACCTACACAAAATAAACCAGCTTTATTTATTAATTTAGTACCTATACGTGTCATAGTTTAAATCTCCAATTAATTACCTACTCGTCTAAAGTACTTTAATCTTAATAAGGCTTTGTCATTTAATTTCATTTACTTCATTTACCATATTATCACTTATACTCCAAAAGAATAGTCGTACCACACACGAGCGCATTTCGAAATCACGGTCTCATTGTCGCGACTTATCAACGCTCAGTCCGTCTAGCGGTGAAACTTATCCGTGTGAATGTGCACGTCACCGCTTTTGTAAAGCAGTGTGTCGTACGTGGGAGACTGGCTTTATCTTGCGTCAAGTTGGTTTCGACCGGTGAATACCGGCTCAATGTGGACATGAGGGTTTATTTTAGATGCTAGGGCTAACGCTAAGGACATTATCAACTCATCTAATCAACATAAACGTATGAACAAACGTCTTTCTGGATTTTTTAAACCAGAAATACTTTCTTTCATAAATTAACAGCTTTTGATTTGAGAAAAATTGAAAATGTTCATTAGAACATTGTCAGATAAAAACAGTATTTTAAAAACACAAACTAAAAAATCTTCTACATAACTGCGTAGTATTAATAACTTGTTCTATGAGTGATAATTAAGCTAAATATTCTAAGTTCTTTATGAAGTTGTAGACATTAGTTAATAAGTAACACAAAACGTGTTACACAATTTAATGTGCTGGTGACTGTACCCAATCTACTCATAAGTGCTTTATTCTCCAAGAAACTTTGTACCACTCCACCGCCCACCGAGGCGATTTGTAAAGACGCACGTATGCGGCCGCCTTTATCTCGCAAGTTTCCACTATGGACCACTGAATACTACACGAAGATGATTATGGAAATCGCACATCCCGATGTCATGTGGATTCGAAAGGAACGTGCCTCAAACTTTCTTGTTACTTCAATATCTTATCCGCTTGGTCTTTCAGATTCAATAATATTCTGAGGAACTCTAGATGCGTCTTTGTTTTATCGTATTTGCCAATTTTCTCGTATAAAGTTGTAGTAGAATAGTTCTTTAGCGAGCACGGACTGGAAGATGTAGTGAAGGCAGACCTACCACACTACATATGGCTCTCCGCGACCTTTACTAGATCGTGGTTCAAGTAAGCTTTACTTCACCAGACCACTTTAAGTTTGTTATATTTTAAGCACAACAGCTTGTCTTCAATTAGAATATTATTTAAGATCAATATGAAAAATGACACATTACATTTTGGCGTTATTTTCGGAGTTTTATCACAAGTCTGTTCCAAATAATACCTACCTTCTAAAGGGATTTTTGAAGTAGTATTTTCTTTTTGCATAATAGATGCCAAAATTCACACACAATACAGCCACTAAATAGTTTTAGGTAGGTACGTGGTCGCAGAATGGATTTAAGCCGCTCATTATTGAATTATCCCCGAGGAGCACACGCGGCCTGACGCGGCGTCGCAAGTCGCTCCTAGCCGGTAGTCTGCGGCCGTCAGCCACAGAACAAGGATAGCAGACAATCCATATCAAACTAGGCTGACTGAGAACCTTGATTCTGATTCATATATTCCGAGAGAAAAGTGGAGAAAAGCTAGCTGTTCAGCTTAAACATGACAGAGTTTGAATCGACATAAAATTCCTGCAAATATCACGAAACAGTGAGTGTTCTTTAAGAGATTTTCAGATACGTTTAAGATGTAGAAAGAAGTATGTACGAATAGTTGAGTATTTTACAGTCACCGATATCCTGGTCACATTGCTCTAGTTGCCGGAGATTTATAAACTTGTTCTAGAAGTCAGTGAAGATTAGAATTTTTAATAATAGAGCTAGGTAATCTGGCGTTTCTCATTGTGCTACGACGCTAGGGCTCCTTGGGCCCCCGCATGACGTGCCAATTAATTACGCATAGGCCAACTTCGCCGGGCACCTAAATAGGATATTGTTCCTGGAGGCTAGCCGGGGATATAGCATAATTAGCTTTATAGAATGAACAGCCATTCCAAAATAAAATCGTCCCCAAAACCGAAACAAAAGGCTTAAATCTAAATATTGAAACGACATTAATCAATCGAATTCAATGGCCGAGTTTCTGAAAAGAACGAAATGCGTAGGTACACAAAGCAACACAAACGGACCTAAAAACAGGACGGCGAAATAATTTGAATACGTAACGAATCGGAGGGTAACGTACGGTCGTGCCATTCTTTAACTTACTCCCACGGATAAAGAGCTAAACTTGTTTTTAAGGGATGACCGATCGTGAAAATTTATGTATCGCGAACAGCGCCGGCGGCTGGACCGGCAAAAAGAGGTAGGGACACAGGAAGACGGCAGATGGATGGATGACGTTCCCGCGGGCTGATGAGGAAAATGCGATTGTGAACTTTTGGACGCCATGCAAATCGGACGCCGGATCCCCTGCAGATTCCGATACCACGTCATCCACGAGCCACAATCGAATCCACGAATCGGGGGAGTCATTGTAATCGAACCAGCTCTGTTTTTTGTTTGCGCTCGGTAGGTATTTATAGCCAACTTTATGTAAACTTCGACGAATGTTCGCTCGGCAAAATGTATTCAAATTGATTCATCGAGAACCGATTGATGGATGGCTTGTGAAAATACTCGGACTGAAAACGTTGTAATAACAATCTATTAATTTTAGGCGTTGTTTCGTGCGATGTTATAATGGCGAGCCGTGTTTAGATAGGGCTAGTTCGGGAATTTTATTAAAATACAAATGAGTGAGAGGCGCGCGCGGCGACCCGTGTGTGCCTCGAATAAAAGGGCTTGAATTTGAATAATTTGCCTGCCGAACGAGCACAATTCTTCACATGGAGAGACCTTAAATTTCACTATTTTACATACTTGGGATTATCATATCTGCGCGGGTGTGGGTGGGTCGGACCTCTTTTTGTTATCCGCACCCGGGCTCGATCGGTCGTCTCCGAAATATTTAGTTGTTACTTTTTGTTACGCGGCACGTGAGCGAATTCTTAATCATCCTGAGCATTCTATTTCGTTTTTGTGTGAAGTTCAGGCGGTATTTTGTCTAAAACGAGCTTCATTTGTTTGGGATAGCGTGGGATGATTAATAGAAGAGGTCATTAGTGTGAAGTATAAGTACATAAAATTTTGAATAGCTTTTGGGTAAACACAAATATTGAATAGTAAATAAGCTAAAACGCTTGGAAACTATCTCCGTTTTCCAATGGCTAGCCACTAATGCACTTTGAACGCTAAAGCGAACTATTGGTGCATCGGAATCACTGCCCGTGCAGCGTTCGAGTCATAATCATAACAAAGCTCGAAAAGACGTCGCCAGTCGCATTAGTGATAGAGATAGCTTTACAGAAATATATCCGGAATTTAATATACAGTTGCACACATTTGTAGGAAAATCATACGTATTCCTGTTAGTGATAAAGTAAAATACTGCTCCACGTGTCGTCATTCGTACATAAGAATTCCGTACATTTTAGTGGCTGTTTCTTTTTAATTTTATTTGCATGAAACAAAATTAACAACTACTTCATCACAAAATGCTATGAATACATCGTATTGTTTGCCTTTTACCATTTGTACTTGTTATTATTTTGTTGTTTTTATAAAGAGCAAATATCAGTAAATTGCTAGATAAATTACATTTAACCAAGAGCACAAAAGATATCCAGTTTCACAATCTTTACAATTCACCCTTCACAAGCAAACCTTATTTCCCCCAGATTTTATTGTCCGGATTTTCGTACGGATCACTAAAACCGTCACCGGAAAAGTATTGAAGACTCCGCGTTCGCGGAACGCACGCGCATCGGAGCGTGGCGGGTGATTCATGCCGTATTCAGTAAGTTCGGCACCGTGAAACACCAAACTAAGGGATGTTCCCTTGGCTTTTAGCTAATATAAATGAAGTCAGCTTATAGATACAATTTAAAAGAGGATTTACTTGTAACAAAGCAACGAGCCGCTCTATGAAAATGTTTAAGTGAAACGTTTCATGAACCAAACGTTTGATGCAGTCCTGTTGTCCCCCCTGCTTGGCCCCCCTGGGGGAGCCAACAGGATTTCGAAATCCTGTTGTCCCCCCTGGCTAGGGGAGACAACAGGACTTGATTTTCAATCAATGATTTGAGGACTGTTGTCCCCCCTGGCAAACATTGAGTATTTAGAAGCCATATATTTTTGTAACATTTAAGAAGTTCTGGAGTACCTGACTAAATGCCATATTGCCAAACTAAATACCTTAACGTATGTCAAATAATAATTAACATTTTGTTAACGAAAAAATATAAGTTGTTGGTACCGGTAATATTTCTGACTATTCCAAAATCTCGGACTGGATTTTTAATCAATGATTTAAGGACTGTTGTCCCCCCTGGCAAACATTACACCGGTCAACAAAAAAAAAATTTTTTTTGCGCATGGATTTTACTTATTATATTCTGATTATATAAGCAAATTTATATAAAAAAGTGCGATTACAAATCGAAAATATTTGCTTTTTAAGAAGTTATAGCGATTTGAATTTTCCATCTTCATAGTAGAATGTCTCTAAAGATGCACGTCCCATTCTCATTGGGATATATTTATAAATAATTATGGGGGCTTATTCGCAAGAACAAGGGGCACGCTTTCATCAAAATATAGTGAGATTTGAGAGACGACGTTACCAAGGCCAGTATACTGAAAGCATGATAGGGTTAGATTTTTATGCGAAAAATCTTCTATGGAACGTGACAGGAAATTAGAACTTTTCATTTTTAATAAATATTTGGATTCTATTTTAAATTTTCTCTTGTGAGAATGAATCTTAAATGGATGTTTGGTATGTTTTAATAGTTAGAAAGAATGAAAGAAAGAAAGAAAAAAATATATTTGGCAACAAATTGAATCATCTCTATGTTCATGTTTCATACATTCATTGATATGAATTTTTCTATTTTTTACTCATAAAAGCAAATTCAGAACAATTTTTTGTTGTTATTCTTAATTCTAGGTCATAAAGCAATAAAAATAAGCTATGCATAACCCGTGCGCAAAAATGCTGTAGACAGTTGTTATTTAAAAGCCCTGTATTTTTATAACATATTGTAAAATACTAAAGTACTTGACTGAATGCCAAATTCCCAAACTGAGTGAATACCTAAACGTTTGTTAAATAATAATTAACATTTTCTTAACGAAAAAAATATAAGTTGTTGGTACCGGTAATATTTCTGACTATTCCAAAATCTGCTTTACTTGCTTTTAAATAATATATATTACAAAAATATATGGCTTCTAAATACCCAATGTTTGCCAGGGGGGACAACAGTCCTCAAATCATTGATTAAAAATCTAGTCCTGTTGTCTCCCCTAGCCAGGGGGGACAACAGGATTTCGAAATCCTGTTGGCTCCCCCAGGGGGGCCAAGCAGGGGGGACAACAGGACTGCACCGTACATTTTACCTGTACCATTAGTAAGAATGTTACATTACACAGAAATGCTCTAGCTAGTCTATACTCGTACATGCTCATAATTTCAAGGCACAAAAATACATTAATTGAGTTACCAAGATAGTAGTCATTTTGCAATACAAGGTCCAAGTAATTGCAATACAATTGCGTTCTTATACTATGTCAATCAATCAACATTATGTACTAGCTAAGTAAGTTGTGGAAGCAATAAAGGACTTTATTTATTTATTTAAGTAGAGTCCGGTTTTGAAAGTTTATAAAAAGTATGTCCCATTGTCCCTATTGGAAAAGGAAAAATAAATAAAAACTTGAATTCTGATATTATTTACAAGATACAAATCTATTCACAAAAAACATGAATTTAAAAAAAATATTGAAATTCAATCAATCAATGAAAACTAATTGCAGCGCATATTATTTTGTTGTAACTTTTAAGAACTATTGTTGAGATAGCTTTTTCTTTTGTATCATTTCCTTTTAAGTAACAAATACATTTTTCCATCGGCTACTTGACTCTCCTGGGGCGTGCGACACCGCACGTGGGTTCGACGCGGGTCGCGGCGCGCACAAATCATGGACTTACAGTTCCTTTTACTTTGGGACCTTTACGTAGGTGTTCTTTATTGATTTAGAGTCAGTATTATTAGTTACCAATCAAACAATAACTTTTCGAAACAAAAAAAAAGTCTGACTAAAACGATTTTTTAATTCTTTGGAACTGTAGTGCCTGACTCGTCGATTATTATTTTAGTTACTATTATAATAGTAATTATTACCGTAAGTAGTAGCTTTTTACATTAATATAAACATATTTTATGATAAGAATATACGTTTAGAGGAATTTCATCACATCTAATTCTAATCTAAAACCTGCATTAACATCACTAATTACAATTTCCCACAAATTCCATGTCGTTTATTATCAGCAGTGCGGCCCAACTTTCGCCTCCAGCGGCGATGCTCGAATTTGTCAAAGCAAAACCAACTGCAGCCGTTTTACAGCGCAATAAAATATTCAAATAAAAATTCACCAGCGAACAGGCAATAAAATAAAAAGCTAACCGTTTTTACGGCGCCGACAATATAATGAAATAATCGTAACGGCCGTCGACGTCACATCGAATTACCCGATAAATCTTCCTCGGGTCATATTGTCCGCAGTCCTCTTGGCAACACTTTAATATCGAGAAATATCATTCCGATAATCGAGCGCACTAGCCGCTCCGTATAAATCAAGCCCCCGCACTCGCTGTCGTTTATTTTTTTCAGACTTTCCATTTCCAAATAAAGTCCCTCAGCGACCGGCCAGCTTCCTCCTTCCGGGGCGGTTTCATATGATTTGTCGGCTGTCCGCCATTTCCCTTAATATTGTCAATATTTCAAATATTAATTGTTATAAATCAGAAAACTTTCCCGGCACGCTTTTATACCGGCTCTCGAAATTGGATTTTTATTACGACGGAATTAGCCCGCCGCGGCGCTCCGATAAAAAACCGACTGCATCGATTCATTGACAGCTGAGGGACGTTGAATTATGTAGGTACACTTAGCGCGTCAATCTACGCACTACTTAGAAAAGTTCCGCCCATAAAACATTAACAAGCACTCAAGAAAATTCCCGAGCGGTGACCCGTTCGTTAAGTAGTGTCAGCCGGTAGTTTTTCCCACCTCGTCCACTCGAGCGAGGGTCGCTGTCAGCGCGGGCCTCCCTGGAGTGCGCCCTTGGCTAGAGGGCCAGCTCGAAGATCATCGCAAAGCCCTCAATTAATGACAAACAATGCCCTTCACGCGCCCAATTTTCAGTTGTCGCTCCCGTTTTGCGCGGTGACAGTTGGCACGGGTCGGCCTCACGCAACGTTCTTATCGTATTCCCAGAGCTGCCGGAGTTAACTTCGGTAACGAAGGCAATCCGGAGGCGGCTTCGTTTCCTCTTCGATGATCTAACTACAAAGTTTTAATACAAAAATCCACATATTCTAGGTACATACAGAACAAGTCATAAAGTAGAAAGGCAAAGCAACAATGCATGGGTAACATTTGAGTGGTTTAATAATGTATCCAGGAGCACGTAATTCGCCAACTAAATTCAAAGCTACAAACACACGGGTATCAAATCACACGGGTGCTCACTAAAATCCTGGCAAAGACCGAAATCCTAGCCGCAAAACACGTCATGGTAAATACTGAGGCGAAGTGTTGTCCGGTATTTTCATGAGATGCGAGTCGGCGCTCGGTGCGCGCCCGCTATCGATCGTGGGGGGAGCCGGGAGGGGCACAAATTTGGGAAAACTTTGAAAGTTTCGCGTCTAATTCAGGCGCACGCACACACTCGCGCGCCACCCACACACCGCGCTCGTAATTCGTGTTTTGTTTTGTGCCCGATGTTCTCGAAATGTCACGTGTCCTCGACCTACGTGCCTGGATAAGTTACAAAGGCTTTGCTGAATAGAATCGTGACTATTATACCTTAATTGTGTATTATGAGCATCAATAAAATGGTTAGCAAGACCTATTGAAATATAATCACAATATTGTCTCCAAAAAATACCTCTCTTTAGTTTTTCCTCTATTTTTCCCCAAAAGAGCAGCTCTCGTCTTTTGTTTCCCATTCTAGAGTTAATCCACATGTCTCAATTGCGTCCATTGTCACATACATGTCTCACCAGCTATTCGCAGATCAAAGCTGCCCACTGTGCGGTGAGTGCGTCAAAGAAAACAATTAAGAAGATGAGTAGGGTGACGCGTGACGTCACGGCACAGTGGGCAGGAGACAGCTTCCGGTGCGGCGCGATCAAAGAGCTATTTAAAGATTAAATGCGCAGTATAAATGTTGGATGTCTAAGGATAAAAAAAAAAAAAAAAAAAAATAACAATGAAGGTCTAGGTACATCAGAGGTAGTTAATTTATTTTTATCTCCTTGTATGGGCCCTCAGTAACAGAAACATAAAATGTCAAGGGACACATTGGACTCGGGTTTATTGATTAATATCTCTACTCTAATACGATAATTATTTCTAATTCCATCACAGCTTCAAAATCTATGATAACCTTTTTGTTCATCCAAAGTATTCACCATTAATTTTGTCAAATTTATTGCGTTCATAATTTTTAAACCTCCTTTGTCGCCTGTTTACCAACAGGCTGTTTGAAAATAAAGGAATTCCATTCAAAACAAGCCTTTGCCACGACAAAAAATGGCCGAAATAAAAACAAAGCCACGAGGCGCAATTAGTGTGATTTAATGGCCGTTTAATATTTTTTATGTAATAATTAACGCGATAATTTTCAAGATGACACGCTTTGTTTGCGAAATTATTTAGGGACAACCATTTTAATGACAGATTGTCATTTGTTTTATGTAGGTCATAACATTGTTTGGTGTAAGATTACTGTTTAAAACATTTTATTTAGATTGTCATTAGTTGTAAGAGAGTCGATGACCACAAATTTTATTTAGATTGTCATTAGTTGTAAGAGAGTCGATTACCACAAAATTAATAAAACTAAATATATTTTGTAACTTAGTAATATTTAAATTGCCCGGCGAACCGTAGTCTCAACTCAGGCAGTTAAATTTTTAAATTAAAAGTTTAGGTTAGGTACTATAATTTTGATCAAGATAATTAGAATAGCTTCCAAAACACTAATCCATTAGCATCAAGAAACAAATCTTATTAAAACAATATAAAAAAATTGATAAACAAATAACTCAAACGAACTACCTAAAGAACTAACAAAAAATACTTTTGTAATTGTATTAATCTGTATTTGTTTTTAGTATAATTAGAGGTTTCGAATGAGCTAAAACTGTGACAATATTACTTGGCTGCGCAGTCATCCCAAGTAACATTTTACTCCATTTAAGAGTTCACTAGTCGTTCACATGTACTCCACAAGCTGTGTATGTCAGCTGTATACGAGCTGTATAGCTTGCTATAATGCTTTTATAGAACCAGTTTGGGCACAAATTAGACAGCTTTAAGTTCACTATGGCTGTACATTAGCAGTATAATAGCATTATAATAGCAGTTTAAGTAGTAACATCGGACTTAAGGCTGACTTACGGCACTATATGGGACGCAGTGTGAACCATACAACGTACGTGAGTGTAATAAAGAGTAACAAGTGGCTAAATGCACAGCTTTCAAAGTTATAAAGTCCGACAAAAGTACTCCAATGCTACATAAAGTTCACGTGTGTCCTAAATTATTTCCACATTTTAATATTAGTTTGGTATTTGTACGTGAGTGCCAAGAGGGAAACAACTCGGGCGGATAATCATTTATGCAAATAATAACACGGGTTTTAAATACTTAATAATGTTAATGCCATTGGGAATGCAACTTTATCGTGAAATGTATACATATTTACAGCTAAAATATTTACGCGCCTCTGTAAAAACGCGATATTCATTTTAAAATATTTAAATCTGGCTGAGAGGAAATCTACAATTTTCAGTTTTTGATATAGTATTGGCATTATAATTATATTACGGTAATTAATTATAACATGAAACCAAAACTCAATCGCTCTATCTGCGAATTTTGTAATAAATCTGCATTAATTTTGGAGATTTATTTGGTAAATATTTTAGGTTATGTAGAACAAAATGGTGGAAATGAAATACGGCTATGTGAACTGTTATAACTCCGATTTAATGCGGTGAGCGTATATTAGGTTCACATGTGTTCTGTTAGAATGCTGTTATCTATATGAAGTTCCACATTTGTACCACTACAGCGCTAATGTCTATAAATTTATTCTAATGTGAACTTATGTACAGCTTTAAGATGTACCTAGTTCAGGTCAATTGTGTATCTTTAATTCTTTCAAATACTGAAATTTTAGAGATCCGCAATAAAAATTATTAATGTCCGTTAAATCGCCTAGCCCAGCTACTAATAGTCAAGTATGAATACCTAAAGCATCAGACGGTAGTGTTCCCGGTTTAAATTCGTTTATTATGCCTGACAATTTATTCAAAGCGGAATGAGGAATACAATTTTCAATAGCCCATGTTCTTATTTTTTTGCGAAAGGTTAAATAAATAATTGTCCAAATCAAAATTGTATTCACTATCACTAGAACTGCAATCATCACACTCTGATATCTGTATATTTTGAAGGGAACTTTGAGGTTCAGGCATAATATTTTCCTCTGCATCATGTACAGAACCACCATGAACAACTAAAAACAGGCTTGGGGAAAAGTGTAATAGAATATCACATTCACATTCATGTTCAGCTTAAAGCAAATAAGAGTAGTACTTGTGGACAAATAAACTGCTATTGATGTTAATGGACAACACATATAGTCCTTTTAACAGCCTACAGTGCACATGCGAACCATTGAAACACTTTTGTACAGATAGTAAAAAAGGTTATTTAATTATCACAAACAAGTCCTACTACAGCTACTAGCTGTATAACAGTCTAAAACAAGTAAACATAACAGCCTTTGGCTTTATAAATGACCACGTGTGTTCTATTAAAATGCTAGCTCTATAACATCGTACAAGTAGGCCGTTAAACAGCGATTGCCGTATCTCTACCATCCTATAATGCTCTTAGTCAGACGGCTGACTAAAGGATAGTTGTTAGAGTATTATAACACCAACAATCGTATAAAAGTATAACTCTACACTAGTCTACACTCCTATAAGTCCCTTAGACAGGTATAGGTGTAATTAATTGCAATAATACAGCTTATACATCACGAGTGAACTGTACTAATGCTTTAAGTACACATTGGAACTAAATGTGAACTCTTAAATGGAGTAAAATGCTACTTGGGATCGGCCTATCAAGAAATTAACAGCATGCCATTAGTGTAATTAAAGTGTTATCTTTTAACAGACACACTTATTTATGATTAACACGGCTGATTGTTTCATAAATCCGAAATGTACTTTACAGTCACTGACTGTCAGTCAGAAGCGAAATATTTTTGGTACATAAAAGCTTCCAACTGGAAATTTTTGGGAGGGAGGCATATTATGGTCCATCAGTAGGATCATCCATGGCTGAATTGGTGATGATGATGTTATAAGAAGGGCAGATGCATACATTAAAATATTCATAGAAGTAATTAAAATTGACTTAAAAGATAGTTAATTTTATATTGCCAAAATGTTAGCGTAAGGACTTACACACCAAGCCCGGAGGCTTGGTGTCGGCGGCTTTATTTTAAAAGAATCATGTTGATGACATGTGTGTAGACGGCTTAAACGGTTTTATTGTATTGTACTAACTAGCTTTTGCCGATAATCCATGTCCATCCTCACAAACTTTTACATTTTCAATAGTGATTAGTGTAAGTACCCAACATTTTGTATGTCTTACTGTGAAACGGACTTTCAATTTATTTTCCAAGCCGTCATTTGTTTTCCAGTAATAAAATCCAAAGTGACACGCGATAGCTAGTTTTAAAGAGTGGCGGCAACAAATAAAGCTGTTAGCTCCCGATCGGCAGTCGGGTCACGGAGCGGATCAAGTGCAGTGGCCGGTGCACACGAGACGACACGTGTGGAGATATTTTGCGCCATGCATTTTGGAATCTTTCGGAAGAAAGAATAGTTTTTGAAGAAATATATTTTTGGAAGAGGATTAATTATAGTACCAGGTGTAGTCAAAAATCACAAACAAATTCGTTAAATTTTTATAATATAATTCGTAATTACCTATATAAACTGAAGATTAAATATATCACAACAAATACCTTTTTTAATATCAAAACTTTTCTAATCATAAATTAATAAATATCCACAGAAGAACATGAGGCTGTGTTATAAGCAATCAATTCATGTCAGTATCATTGCAGATCTAGGTTACTAAGTTTTAAGCACTGTATTTAGTTATAAGACCTTATGTACCTGCACTTAGTGAGCAAATAAATGAATATGAATAAATGAATCTTGTGTCTCTATGTTTCAAAGTTCATACTATCCCAAGATCTATCCTCAGAAGCGTCTCTCGCCCAGCGGTCACAGTCCAGCTCCCAAGAAAACCGTAGTGAAGTAATAAGAAAGGCAGGAGTGCCCCATTGAATGATAACGCCGCTCTTTGTCTCCGGCTGCCTGATCGAATTAAAAGGCTTACTGTGTCGACGTGACAGCTCCCACCTAACCCTCCTTCCCAGTTTTTGTCTCGACCAAACTAAAATATTACAGGCCATTCACTAAATCCTTGGGGGAGATCCGCAACTCGAATTTGTACTCAATTTTTAACAGGACCGTTAATTAACAGAGCAGATCTTTATTGGAGCGGAGTCTTAATGCGTTAATTGTCGAAATGCAATCTCGGCGAGGGCCTTTTTAATCTATCAAATGCGTCATATTTTAATTTGGAGGTGCTAAGATTTTTTGGGGGCTGATTAATGAATTTCAATAAGATGCCGTCTACGTTTAGGGAATAGACGCCTTTGTCAGTTTTCATTAGAAACAAAAAGGTTTGTTTGAAATAAATTAATGAAAATACCAAAAAGGTAGTTAGACTCGACTTATTTACTAAAATTTCAAATGCAAAAATTACAAAATATCTTTAAAAAAAAACATTTACTTACATTTTATAGTGGCTTATGAAAAACGTCAAAATAAACTACCTTTACAACAATTCTTTTGATTTTGCGGATGTCAATAGGGTCTAGGTTTAATTTCTAGTTTATTAAGTGATTTTATGTATAAAAATATCCCCAAAGATTGTAATTATTTATACGTTTTCCACATATTAACGTTTTTAAAGGAAATTATGTCTTTCTTTCTTTTATCTTTTAAATCCATGCACACTCTTTTTAATTAAATCCACTGTATATTAAAACCACATCTTGTTTGTTTCAGACCTCATTACGGCAGCGGATGCCATCATCAGACCAAGGTAAGCCGTAAAACATCAACCATCTACAAGTCCTTCGTCTTAGAGCCAATTAAGATATTGCCAAGGGTGTAGACTTGCTTCTGATGTAGGGGCCCGTATATTTTCAGGAAATAGTAGGTAGACATTTAAAAAAATTAACACAAGCAAGAAATTAAAAATAAACTGAAGTAAGTACATCATATTTGTTATGTAAAGTTAATCAATTAACTACTACATTTTTCCAAGAATCAGTGTCACATTTTTACTTTTTTGAGTTAAAATAACCAAGAACCATTCAATGCTATTTGTATTCAAAGTAGTCATTGTTCCCCAAATTAATGGAACGTCACTAAAATAGGCACCGTACCTAAAACAGATTAAATTCTTCAGGACAACAAAGTGTGTTAAGACTTTTACACCGTATCTCCAAAGCGACTTGTGCTCTTAATTATTCATCACAACAACGCTCCTAGCCGCATAAAAATATACTAAACCGAACACGCACATTAATGAACGCTTGCAATATTTATACACGACCTAATCGCTGGGGTGGAGAGTGGAAAAAATGGGCAATTTCACGTAATGTAATATGTATATTTAAGGTGGTATTTCCGAAACCGGGTCTGTCGCGGTGCTTATTACGAGCCACTTCAAACGTCTTTAGCTTGCGGGGAAAGTGACTCTACTTAGTTGCGGTTAGAAGGACTTAGACTTTTAGATTCGCATTCAGAGTTGCTTCTGAGGTTGAAAAAAGGATACCTGCTCTCTGTTGTATGAATAAACTACGTTGTTTTTGTCAGATCAGGTTCATCAGGTTGTCGTTAGGTCAGATTAAGGTACCTTCACAATTTTGCGGTCTAAAAAGGTTTTTTAAGAATATTAAGTAGTTTTAAGGTGGTTTCAACTACTACAGCAAAAGGATATTCTCCCAAACTTTAGATATAAATGGACAGTAATAGCTTTTTCCTTTTCTTTTCACGATTGATTCTAAGGCAGTGCAAAGCATCCTAAATTAGGATTTAAAAATGATTTTTTATGAAAAAAATAACGATGACATCTTGCACCAAATTTTTAAATCAAATATTCACTAGTAGAGCCTCTTTAGACGCGTGCTCACAGTAAGTAGCTAGGATTTTTATTTTTTCAATATGTTTATGTGCTCAGCGCTCCCCTAGCCACAATTTCCTCTTGACGGAAACCCTCAATCTAATGATACGGCTGTGTTAAAAAACACAGGGAAATTTAATAACGCCAGCCAGCCGGAGGAAAACAAAGAAAATTTAATTTTCACGATTCCCACATGCTCAATATTGCTAAGAAGTTACGTTTTTATTGACGCTGCGTTGATGAATAACGCCGGATTATGCTAAATTATTTTTGGAAAAAAGATCTACTACTTGTAGTGAGCTAATTTGTAACTTTTTTAGATCATAGGTACTGCTTAGTTTACTCACATAAGTAATCAATTTGTTATATGAAGTACCAAAAAAAAATAAAGAGTACTTACCTAAGTACTGCATATCAGTTAAAAAGCTACAGGAATAAGCTCACACAAAACAAACAACCTAACAGCGGGGTTCTTTCTTCAACATGTGAATACGGGCTTAATTGTAAAGCAAACACTTACAAAAAGATCAGATAAAACTAATTAACTTAATAAATTGCGAAATAATTCGCTTCAAGCAAAGGGTGCACACCGTAAACGGCACCAGGAAAAACCAACGGGCCGCATAGGAAATCTGCATATCACGTCCCGGGAACGGCCACCCCCATAATTACCCGGGACAATGCCAACACATTTCAAAGGTAAGCGAATTAGTTCCGCACTTAATGATCCGACAACGCGCGTAAATCTTTTTAAAACGCGCCCTACGCTTTTCCGTACGTAAACAGCACGTAAAAAAATATTTGCATAAACCCCGCTATAGAGAATGCAAATTCGCGTCCCGTGCGAGGAAAGGCGTCGAAAATTGTATCAAATTGCGACACGTGGGTGCGGCAATTTGTCAAGCAATAATTATTTTGAGGTCCCACTTCGCCTGTACACTGTGGGAGAATGAAGTCATTTGGGACTGAGCTTTGACATGGAAAATTTAAATATTTGCCACATTTCACGATATTGTTAAACAAACCTATTAAATAACCACTTATCTTATTCGAGATATACCTAGATTCTGCCAGGACAACTACTAAAATCATTTCGTTAGTGAAACAATATAAGCGACGACAACATTTTTCAGTTAAGATTTTCAGCTGAACCAAGCTCTATTTCACCGCCATTCAAATAAAAATTCCAAAAAATTAAAGCAAAAAACCATTACATCAAACAATGCCGTAACCAACTAAATAATTCACGTTGACTGCTCACTCAAAAAATCATACCTACCTCGCTAACCAAACCCGCTATCTAAATAAAGCTTATTCCACACGTTCCCACGGTTTTCAATAAAAACAAACTGCGCAAATCGGCCAGAAGAGGTGGAATTAAGCCGGGTGAGCACGGCTGAAAAATGTTATGCGCCACCTGTGGAGCGGTGTAATCGTATGCGTTTATCTCTGCCCGTATGCACTGGCCGCTCGGGCTGGGACAGGGATATAGGTAACGTGAAAAGTCAGTCTTTATTTGTATGTAAATAGTAGGTAAGTATCCCTTCCTATCCTCGTTCTGCAGATTAAGATTTTTTGAAAGGGAAGCTTAACTTTAAGGTGTTATTTCAAAACCTGCAAGACGTAGCTGCCGATCGCACGTGTAGTGGAATGTAGTATTTGTACCAGAAAAACTTTACAAATTCAAAACCTAATCTTATCAATCAAATTAGGGAGTATATTCTACTCTATAGACTACTAGCGGCCGCCCGCGACTTCGTACGCGTGAATCCCGTTTTTCCCGCTAATTCCCGTTCCCGTGGGAATTTCGGGAATTCCTTTCTTAGTGCACCTCTACGGTACCTAAGCTACGTCCCTTCCAAATTTCAAGTGCCTACGTTTAGCCGTTTAGGCTGTGCGTTGATCTGTCAGTCAGTCAGTCAGTTTCTCCTTTTATATATTTAGATATAGTACATGCGAGTACATCCTAATTGCCTTTCTGATCTTCTCAACATTATAAAAATAACATAAATATATAATAAATAAATAATAAATATAACCATAATCAGTTTGAACGGCCAATAAACCAGCAAAGTCCAGTTTTCCATAAATTTTCACATCCAGTAAACCACCTAGATCCAGGACATCACGTACGGGCTGTGCATGCATCCATTCAATTCCACGCCGATAGCCGGAATCCGTGCGGCGTCCTAGCAATTATCATCCAGCGAGTGTCCACTCGTCGCGATACACCGCACCCACTCAATTAACACGCCTGCTCGACGATTTATATCGATAGGGTATCGTATTGATACCATGGAGCGAATGCTGAGGACTTAACGTGAAGTGAAATTGTACGAGAGGATTTGTAGCCGTAGTAACGCTGTTTTCACGAGAGTAGCTTTTGATAGTAACCACAGATTACATTGATATTAAAACTGATTACAGCTTTGGGAATTAGAGGTCGATTACAATAAATTGAGCTGACTACACTCTACGATAACCTTTAACCAGTGACATGACTATTTTATAACACTATAAGGGACATGACGTCTCATAGGCTACTACTTCGAAATCAAAAAAATGACAAAATTGCATGTGGATTACTTTAAAATTGTATTTGTATTTAACTATTGGTATGTCAATAAAACAAATGTAAATGAATTCAATCATTTTTTTTATAATTACATAGAAAAAAACTATAATTACCAATTAGTGGTAATTTTCAGCCTCAATTGATATGAGGTCCTTTTTTAGCATTTTAATAGACGTTATATAAATTCTATGTCGCCTGGCACCCGGGGCGACCCCTCCCCCCCCTCCTCACCCCTCATAAGACCATAAGTTGGATGTTCATATTGCGGGGGGCTAAGGCACCCCAGAATAGTCTGGTGTCCCCCAGAATTTTCGGGTTACCGATTTGAAGCCGAAAGATTTTAGTACTAAGTCATGAGCTATATTATTATGATGAGATGATACCAATCGCATGCACCCCCTTATCATGACATATCAGATGCGCGACGTCCTTGTCATGCAGATGCACCTGTGGGCACTAATCTTCGCGACTGAGTTGTCACTCCGTTGTCACCCCCTGATGCTTGGCACCCTGGGCGGACACCCCCCCCCCCCCCCCCCTTTACTCCGCCACTGTCCGCTGTGTACACTGTCATTTTGTGTAGTTTAGGCAGACAAATACTGCATGCCCTTTGCTTGGCTTGACTTGTTTCAGGATGGAACAGACGGTCCATCGTTTGAACCTTGACGAGGTTCAAAAGGTTCAAACGATTGACTGACCGTTCGTAATATTTTATTCTTTGATGAATTCGTGGGCTGGAGTTATCATTTCCTAGTCTTTTCTGCCATTTTGCACTTAAAATAAAAAATAGAGTGTAAAAGTTTTTGTATGACAACTAGGGACATGTAGCCTCACAGGCTACGATCGATTTTCTAATTCGTATAACTTACGTGCAAAACAACCGATAACACGTCTGCCTTCTTCTGTGGTCGTTTTAGCACTAAAACAAAAGCTACTAAGACGCTGGGTCGCTGCAAGCGAGGGGAAGTGGTCAATTCTAAGAATTTGAAAAACATGAGACGCCTGTGAGACTACGTGTCACTGGTTAAAGGATAAAAAGTAAAGCGTTGTAATAAGGACTGTATTTTTCATTTGAAAATCAGAGGATTCGACTCCTTAACTCTCAATCACAAGAAAGGAAATAGTAAATGAAAATAAATTTTCCGAACTAAAACGTACCCAATATTTCCCATTTTCATATACCACTCAAAAACAAACCAAAGAATCCCGCAAACAGCACTCAAGAATTTTCCCACGCTTATGAGGTCTTAATAGTGAACCAGGGTCCTTTATGAAGCCGACCGAACACAATAACGATAAAGGTGAGCAGAAAATCCGGACAATAAAGCCCGGCAAAAAAGAGAGGGCTAGTGCGAGGCAAATAGTACGTGAAATTTCGAAGGGTCCCGTAGCAGGAGGTCGCGGAACACTTTACGACGGTCCTCCCAGTAAACCTGCCCATTATGTTGGGTTAAAGGATCGTCCAACTCGAGTTATAAAGATGCCGAACGCTCGGCAAGATTTGTAGCCGGTTTATGGATGTAGAAGGGTTGGATACAGGGTATTATGATCATGTCGAGTCGAGAGGTCGTATCGTCTCCAGAAGTCAACATTGCGGGAATGATCGAGGGCTTTTGAGGGACGAAAATATGAATTCTGCTTGCAATCTGATGTTTTATTACAACCTCCATTCGTTGAATAAAGGGTAGCTTTCCTTACCAATAAATTTTCCGTTTCTGCTTGATGCAGTCTGAATAAAGTTTCCAGCAATAATTTGAATGAGGCAAGGTACTTATACTTTCCAAACATTTACTTCGAAGGAAAGCAGCATGCGATAATTGCAAAGCACATTAAGTATCTGTAGTCACGACACTCAAAGAACGGTCCAGGCATTCAGGCGTAGCGATCGTTTGGTACGTTCTCGCTGCCTTTGGGTATTTTATTATCAAGGTCATAGTGTTGAAAGTGGCTCGTATCATGGTACAGGGGAAGTGGTATTCGACTAGCATCTGAGGATAATTGTACAGTCCGGCAAACAGAAGGCGTTTACAGGTGTTTGCCGACTGCCCTCACGTAAACACGTAGTTAGCGCCGACCTCCTTGCTATGCTCTGCGAACGCTTTGAACCGAGTATTTGGTTAGTATTTCGGTTGTAGAGGAATTAATTTTATTCATTTGGCTACATTGATACGAAATATGAGAGGTAATTTGGAATCGTTTGCATCATACTATTAAAACGTGTTAAACGTTGGGATTTTCTAAAATTGTATTTTGAAAATTAAAGCTGACGATAAGAGTAGGCGCACACCGTTGATTTTTAGTTGGCCGATAGTTGTATGTATGAAAAATCGGCCAAATCGAATCGGCGTAGTGTGCGCACTCCCATACATGCCCATACTGATCAACTGCCCGATTAAACTATCGGCAGACGAAAAATCAACGGTGTGCGCCTACTCTAAACGTACATTTTGTTTACGTTCTTGTGATCATTTACCACTTCAAACTACGCAGAGCTGTCTATTTCAAAAAGCTAAGTAGCAATCAATAATTACGTAGTCAAAATACCAGAATCTTCATTAAAAGTCATCTCCTGAAATGAGAAAGAATAGCCAATTAAAAACAGCCAAACAATTCAAAACTAAACAAGATAGTTTCCCTTCCCTTCCCATCAAAATAAAGTTCCATTAATAATTCCGGGTTCGGTATCCGACTGCGTGTTGGCGCCACTGTATTGCGGTGCCGGTCAAGCCTTTGACGCCGTGTGAACACGCCCTTTGAGCTCGCACCTATGACCGCAAACGTTTTGTGCACGCTGCTTTATGCCAGTTGGTTCCCTAGCCAACCCCAATTTTGGTGAGAATCGTTTTTGCTGAATACCAGTTCCGGTACGGTGGTTTACCTAAACGCAGTTTTGGGGAGATCTTGAATGCTGAATCAGTGCAAACCAATTTGACTATACAACTAATGATAATACTGGAAATCTTGAACCGACTTTAATACAACCTATGCTATACATATAGCTAAAACCTTCTATTACCTTATTGCAATGATTTTGCAGACGTGTCCAACAAAGTAAAGATCATCAGTTTGTGGTAGATCAAGAGATCGTCGGCCACGATAAGGAACGTTTACAAATGATCAAGGATCATTCGGAGAACATTGGTCAATCATGACTCTTGACAATTTTCTAATTAGCTATGACTAAGACATAGTCTAACTGAATAAACCTCGTTGGAAGAAAGTCGCAAGTATCCCTGAGATTCGTGTAAGAATATTCATTCATCAAAGCCACATTGTTGCCCAACTTGTTTTTACGAGAATTACGCATTCCCTAAATTGAAACAAAGGCCAAAAAATATGTAAAGCATTTGAATATAAGTAAGCGCAGACGAGTGCTGAAAGTTGGCTTGTTTGGATCGCGGATCTCACAGAATATGCAAGTGCCGACGTGGCGTGGTTTTTGAACAAACCCCGCCTCTCTGCATATTACATGAGGCCAACTTTACCCGATTTCTTCAATATTTTAAGCGTGGGAAATCCAAAAAATTTAGCGCTGCAAATTCTGAACGTACCTGGTAAATAAGTTGTACGCCCACTTCCAGAATTCTAATACCAGTGGCTTTCTGTGTAAGTTTCAGTATTATTATATCAATGTACTTTGCGAGAGTGTAATAAGCTTTCAAAGTCAGATAACAATATCACAAGAGGCTAACTCAAATACGTATCCTTTTGTGTTAGGTTTGGCAGTCTCGTATCGCTCTACCCGTTCTAAGAACGGGTGTTAGCATCGTCGTTTTCCAATTTGTACAGAACAAAGTTCAGAAACTGGAATGGACGTCTTTATTCAATATCATGCAAGTATAATTGTAGCACACAGTCTCACCGCAGACTATCCCCGCGAGCGCTCAACGAGCATTCGCTTTGTGTTCCCGATGTATAGTTCTTGCCATATCCAATCGCACTTGAGACTTAATTTCATTCCCTAATACACGCTCGTATTTGCTCGCCATACATCCACGTTTGCACTCCACTGCATTCATTTTACGCCACAGACGTTGCCATATTTTCCTTTTGTCTAGACGAAATCTTAACGAATATTTAAGTAGTATGACTTAAGGGTGTTCTCTCGTTATTTTAATGAAATATGCACGTAAGCGTGTTACAAGCTACGCTTTGATGGAGAGATAAAAATTCAGTTTTAACCCAACGTAGTTTGAAAGCTAAGTCAGGTTTTTATTAGACAGAATGTTTACTAGAATAACTTAATTGAAAGAGCTTTAGTTATTTCGTAATGAATTTACTATTGAGTAAAATATCACGCAAAATTTTCGCTTCTGATTTCAAAACACCGCGTGTAAAAGAAACCTAAAATCCCGGTAACCACTAATTAAGTTTTCGTTCTGTTATTACCGAGAAACAAAATCTTATAGAATCTTAACAAACAACTGGGGCTCTTAAAATGTTCATGTGGGGCGAAATTAACCCGAACATTAAGAGATAAGTCGAGCTCATTTGCGAGCCTTCCGGCTGGCGTTCGTTACATCTTGATATTCTTTACCCTTGCCTTGCCGATACTCGCACACGAGCAATAAATGGCGCGGAAGGAGCCGCTATCGCGAGGCCCGATATCGTAGTAAAGGTTAAACAGCTAGTACATTCAGCGCCAAATAGTTGTGACATTAAGGCTGAGTTGCACAACCTAACTTTGAACGTAACTATGACGATAACCGGTTTTTGTATGGAGTTTGACAGATTTTTGACGTTTGTCAAAGTTAAAGTAAGATGGTGCAACCTAGCCCAAAACTGGCTAAAAAGTTGACAACATAATCTTATTCCGATTGTAACAAAGATGTGGTGCGAACTTTTTTGCTACTTTGGGTGTCACTAACTATTTGACGCTGAGTGTACGTTGCTACACTATACAAAGGCGTCGGATATTTTATGGACGCAATAATTAGATGTTGCAAAAAAAAACTTCATTCAATTTCAGTGATAATTATGTCCTTCTGTATCGGTCTAAGTATTTAAATTCGACCAATCAAAAGCCTTAATTTATTGCGTAACATTGAACGAATTTCAAGCCATAATATAATTGACGATTTTGAGAAGTTAATACATCAACAATTTATATACTTCGTGAGTTTGTAACTGGCTTCTGCTAATTATAACACAAAAAAAATTGCTTAACCTTATAAACTCTTTACTTTCAAACCCACTCTACTTTGTAAGGCTTCGTGGGCTTATTGCGACACTCTCGTTGTTTCCGCTTTTTTCCTCAAACTCGACATTACATGATTGTGCAGACCGTTCTATTCCAGTCCTGTCGATATCTTCCATCCGAATTAATTTCGGAGCTCAGAAACGAACTAACTTGTTATTTCTACGTGCACCCGAGCGAGCGTCTAATCGCGAAGTCGCGAGATAAAATGGCGACCCGTAATTAGCATAGCGCGCCTTTCGAAGATATGTGGAGAATCTTAATGGTACGGTGCCCCCGTAAATAATGGGCTCTTATGGGAAACTTGGTAAAGAGCAGTGTTTCGTACGTAATTTTAAGGGTTTCCTGCCTCACGTGCTTTTTGAATAATGTGCCAAATGCGGAGCGACTTTAATGACGCATTTGTTTTGATATACATTTTAACGCGTCTTGTGTTCGGCGAGAAATAAACCATTGTTGGTAAGGAAAATGTTTTTACACAAAACAGCACTTTCATTGTGATTTGAGCGATTGTTTCGATAACAATGACTCTTGGAGCGAAGTCCACAAGCTTGATATAAAATTAGCCCATTTGTACTTTAGTTATATAAATACCTTCTGTTACAATAGTAAGGTTAATTTAATTTTATCATCATTGTCTTGGTTCAAGAACCACCCGACTCCAAAACACGATTGCGCGACTCCGCGGGAGTAATCACGCAGTAATTTAAATAAGATCTATTATCTGGAAACAGTTAATTACCCACGTCGAGTGCACCGACTCACCGCTATCGCAGGATGCAGCGCGCCTGATACGCGTGAATTATGAGCGACTCCAGAATTACCCCCCGGCGATGTGACGTCATATTTCTGTAGTGCAGGCAAAGACATACGCTTGAAGCCGCGAGTGGGTTTATATCACGATGTTGGTTGTGCTCTAGATATCACAGGTCAGTGCACCAGTACCAGTTATTTACTTGCTTTAGATTACAAGGTAAATGCAGTGGCATCTTACATACCCATAATAAGAGTGGTTTCTATTTAATAAAACTGTGGAGTTCACTGTACATTATGGCGTTTTTACACCTTTCTATCAAAATAAGCTTATAAATTCTTCAAATTTTTATTCTACATGTATCATAATATAAGCTGTATGTTTTCCTAATAAAGAAAAATAAATTAAATAAAATAAATTTCGTTTCAGCCTTATTCCCCTTTAGCAAGTGCAACGTGGACTTCTTAACTGATTTCTTACCCGAATTAATCGATTAGCTATCACTGCTTATATCTTCAGCATTTATTCTAAGCTCACTACAAAACATCAGCTGTAATTCGTAACAGAGTGGTATCAGCCGCAGAATGCGCCACCTGTCGCCGATTGCGCTGAGTTATGATGCTGTCGTTGTCGCGCTGTCGGTGACAAACGTTGTAGTATTTCAAGAAAGGAATAACACGGAAAGCTTACTTTTATGTAAGTACTTGTACATAAAAATAATAATATTAAATGGATTCTCCTAATGTAGAGAGCTAATGCTTGAAAACACGAAATTATGTCAGAATCTGATACAATAAAGCTGGGTTGCACCATCTTACTTTAACTTTGACAAACGTCAAAAATCTGTCAAACTCCATACAAAAAACACCGGTTATCGTTATAGTTACAGTCAAAATTAGGTGGTGCAAGTCAGCTAAAATCGTATTTCTGTCCCAGTAAATAATTTCACATATTTCTTTCCCACTTCTTAAGTTTAACCCTTGTCGGTAGCTAGAGCCAAAGAGTTTGTTGTCAATGTTATTCAGCTTCATTAATTTACATTAATGCCACATTTAATTGACCCAATTACAATTCAAGCTTTGAAAATTTACAAGCTGAATCCTAATTGTAATCCGACAAATAAGACTGCATTCAGCGAAATTCATTTAAAACAACAAAACAATAGTGTGCCAGTGGCATTATAACACTTCAATCTCATACATCCGCTTACCGCATTGTTTCCTCATATTTGCTAACCGTCCCTCTCTGGTACACTACACGCTCTAAATTAGGCACCAAAAACGGTCCCATACCCCAGGGAACGCCACAGCTAATATTGTCTGCCTTAAATATTCAGGCTCACCTGCGAAAGCTGCCGGAATATAGTGTAATTGTCGCGTGTACTGCCTCGTTTAATCCACGCTACATCTTCTGGAATGTTCGAGAATGCAGCCAAGATTTGCAGACTGCGGTGCGCGACTTGGCCTCGGGCCTAGGGCGGCTTAATATCGGGCTTAACCTCACACCCGCTCTCGGCTCCGCTAAGCGGAATACCAAAATAACCGAGTGAACATTAAAAACTCGTTTACTTCCCCGAACCCTTTTAAAAAGAGTTAAACTTGTAACACCCCCGAACCTTCTTCAACAATCCCGCGAACTCTACAGTAAACAGCGTCTCTGTAGATGAAATTGCAAAAATGTAAAAGAGCTAATGTTTGCTCACCTTAAACCCTTCCCGACCCCACGTGCGGCGTGACGAGCCGGATAAAAGGCTTTAATACACCCTCATCCCTTATTACGAAACTTGAAAAAGACAACAATATAGATCCAATGTGTCGCGGCGGCAATCATACGCGCGTCAGAGGTGACGGTAGGTAAGTGTGGAGGCGCCTTTAGTCGATTCGTTTTGTATTAGCCACGTATGGAGATGTCGAGTCAAAGGGCCGCGTTATGAGATCCGAAACAATGCGGATTGTGACAATCCCGTTTCCTTCTCGCGAGGAAATGGTATTTGAATGCTTAATGAGAAGCCCTGGTTTGTATCACAATATGACTTTACATCTGACGTCGTTTTAGCGATATGAGCCGCTGCCAATTGAGTTTTACTCTGCTGAGACGAGTATTCTTGGAGATAACATTTCATTGTATTTAGTTATCTTTAAGCATGAAAGGGATGTGCCAGTTTTCAGGACCTTTTACTTGAAATATTTTAATCGTAAATATAAATACCCAAACTGCGACGCCACAATATACTAGCTCTGAAAACATCAAGCAATCATTACCGCCCTTCTGAAAAATCTCAGCGACCTGCTTTGCAAGTCAAAACTTTAAGCAACTTTGCCCGTATACCGTATACCCATACATCACGGTTGCTCTACGCTCCTACTAAATGCGTTTGAACAATGTGATATAACAATTTAAGAATTAAATAGTATTTTTATGAGTTTGATACCTTTAGTTATGATTTATCAGAGTTTTATTGTTTTAGAATGATTTATAGAACTTTATTGAAAACTGGCAGGTTTTAAACATAAGTCATTTTTTCCCAGCTTTATGTATATTCAGTGAAAAATACTAATCTCACCGAAAACATTTTCATATAAAATGTCACCAGGTGTTTTGATTTATTAGTTCTCAATTTGATAAAATAAAATAATACATTGTCACCATGATTCGCGCTCTGAAAAAGATAAAAAACTCATAAAACTTATATTTTATTTTTGCAAGTAGGCTTTTAAAAAGCTCTTTTACACGTCCCAGTATTAACCCTACCACTCCTTCAGGACAATAAATGGGCCAGTGCTGAGATCTCATCTAGAGCCAAGCTTCTAACTCTACACGCCCTAACTCTACACCTTAGTTAAAATATGTAGCTTGGCTGCTCCACATTACTTAATACCTAACCAGGAATTCACCACACAATGATTACCCTCCTCACTCCTGAAAGAATCCCAGCCTGCTTTGCAAGTCAAATCTAGATGCTTCCACTGTGCCCGTACGCACATGGCGCTACCTTCACGAAGGACTAAATCATCTGTGATGCAGCAAATTGAGCGCGAAGTGACACCAAGGAAAGGAGTATTTTGATTTTTGATACCTTAAAATATATTTTTTGAAATAGAATGGTATTTTTTTCGTTATTACAGTCATTTTTATGCATCTCTCTCAATAATTCAATAAGGATAAATACGAGTACCTACCTATGTTTAAAATGTAAAATCGAAAATGAGTAAAGTGACGTCATTGATATTTACGCTGACTTCCCCAGTAAGTAGGCTTCAGCAAACATTCCTAAATCTTACTTACCTGTAAATATGTATAACGTTTTATGATATTTTATCATGTGTGAAATTAAAGTAAGCAGACGTTTCTTTACCAAACTGCAAAACAATATCTGACATTCATCATTTATCAAACAGATTTTCCCATATTGGCATCTTCAGCCACACCACCGCCTTCTCATTCCACACGCGTCCTCTCCTCATATCGTTAAACCGACTTGTAAGCCATTACGACAAATTATTCCCGCGACATCCCGCCAAATTGACATTCAATCAGCGTGCCGACATTGTTTCCCTATCAATCCATATTGGGAGTTAGCGCACGCGCCGCCCCGATATACCACCATCAAATTGCAATTTGTTTATGAAAATTTATTGTATTCGCCATTACCGCGGATTCTTTTCCTACGGGAGCGGGGAAATCACCTTATTCAATTCCCTTTTTGCATACATCACATAGGGGCGCGGGAGAACACGTGAAACGCGTTTGGGACGCGTGTTCTCGTCTTATTAGTCTGGATTGGGTGAGGTTGAAACGCTCGCGGGTGTGCGGTAGACAGCTTTCTTCAGCTTCGTTTTTCTCTCAATCCATCGGAGTTTGGGAAACATGGAGATGTTAAGGTGCTGTAATGTGCCGATGTTTCCCTGCTAAACATTCTTCGTCTAAAAGGAAAGCTTGTACCTTTTCCTATAGATTTTACTTTAACGAATCAGTATGTAGCAAATTTACTGGAAGAAACAAGGCTGCAACTTACATTTACAGTAAAAAAAGAGCACTGAAGTAAAACAACAACAATTTATTATTCTGGAAATTTGTTTGGCTGGAATAAAATGAAAAAGCCTAATGGATTTTTACATTTATAATGATGATCTGAACTTAATCAATAAACCACATATAAAGTCTACTTTCCCAATTATTTTTTAGGGTTTTTGTATTTACCATCACTATACGAGTAGGTACCCCTTACACCTGCATTCCGAAGACATATCACTAGGAAATTTCCAATTCCACATTCCGCTAGAATCATTTATCAGATCGGAATTAGCGATTCGCATCTGTCTGCGCTATCATATGACACGCCACCCTCTGCTTTGCATTTGAGGATTTGTGAGAAGAATTGACGCACATGTCACGTTAAAGACAGGTGCATATTTAAAACGTTTTTCAGGGTGCTTTTGGTTTTTTAAATGAATGAAATGTAGTTGGTATTTGGTAAAAGAATTACGTCGATCAGTTAATTTTCTACAAAACGATAATTTCCGAGGATGTAACTTTTTACCCTTTCTCGCAAAACAATAAAAGGAAAATTTAAACTCACTACAAACTTCAGTTTAAATAAAGATAAATGGATACTGATGACGACCTGATAAAGGTAGCAGGAAGTCGCTGGATGCAGGCCGCTACCAACCGTGCGATGTGGAAGTCATTGGGGGAGGCCTATGTTCAGCAGTGGACGTCCTATGGCTGAAATGATGATGATGATGATGCTGGATACTGATGAAATGAGGACTCTTTAATAAAGTGTGATATACCTGTTTCTTATATTAAGCAAATTGCACTTCTTAAATACATTTTGTAACTGCTAATCCTACCTCATTCTGCATCCACAATTCCCTCGTTCTCCTCAAGCCATCTCCACCGCGACAAATCAAGCGTAACCCAACCGCGATATGGCAAGCTCCCTCTGTTCGCCGGGTTTAAAAGAATTGTCGCATATATCACACTTAATAGGCCAAGGAGAGAGCACTACTTATGCCTAATGCGACAAGGAAACATGCCCCGTACGCACGAACACATCCGAGCACATCCGAACTGCGTTCCAATGGCTATAATACGGGAGCAACGAGCCGAGCCAAATGTATGTAAGGTAAAAACATCGATGCATTATTCAGGCTTCTGATAGGTATGTTGTGGTAGTTTGAGACTTTTTATGAGTCGGTGTCTAATGGTGATCTCGAATTATATTTTTATTATATGATAGTTATGAATATATCCCCCACTCTACATTCATATGAGCACTTTATACGTACCCATTTACTGTACTCTGTACGCTAATATATTATGTATAATGTTTCTCTTTGTTGTAAAGTTATGAGAGAAATAAAACTATCGGTAGTAGATATCTACGAGTAGTTAATTATTTTAAAATCAAAAGGACTAGGTTGAAGATGATATTCCAATTATTAAAAAAAAAAAAAAACCGACTCCAAAAAACCTACACTAAAAAGTAGAAAAATAATTACTAATTACCTACTTATTTATTAGGACGAATTAATATTTATGTAGGTATACCATGATTGATACTTCTGGAGTCGGTGCCAAGATTATGAAACATGTAAAGTTTGCCTGCACCGACTCCAAAAGTATCAATCATGGTATACCTACATAAATATTAATTCGTCCTAATAAATAAGTAGGTAATTAGTAATTATTTTTCTACTTTTTAGTGTAGGTTTTTTGGAGTCGGTTTTATTTTTTTTAAATAAAATTTTACTTATTTCTTGGTTTTTAGTTAACTAATTATTACCTTGATGTTACCACTGAAGATAGGCAGTACATTGAGACCATATTCTTCATGTCTAGTGTAAAATAATATTCCCTACAAAATACAGGTTACCATATAGGAAACCTAAAAAGACCTTAAACCGTCAGCCCACCTTAAAAACATGAAAGAATACAACTGTTGGTCTATTTGTACTTATAATATTTAAAGAATTATCCTCCGACTCCTAAGCATTAAGGAGTTGTACCTACCATGACCAGTTCATCATGATGAGATGATGAATATCTGATGTAAACACTTGAATAACTTTAGAAACTATACTTATCTATAAAATTAAAAGAATTATCCTCCAACTCCTAAGCATTAAGGAGTTTTACCTTCTATCATCAGCTCATCAATATGAGATGATGATTTCCAGGAGCAAATACTTGAATAACTTAAGAAAAAGTTTGAAAAACGATATACGTGCCTATAAAATTTGAGGGTTGCCCTCGATTTCCCTAGGATCCCATCATCAGATCCTGACTTGGTGACAATGGGACCACCTCAGAAGTATACCCTATCGAACAAAAAAAGAATTTTGAAAATCGGTCTACAATTGACGGAGTAATCGGTGAACATACATAGAAAAAAAAAATACATACAGTCGAACATATAACCTCCTCCTTTTTTGAAGTCGGTTAAAAACAATCCAAAAGTTACGAATATAACCTAGAAGGTCTCAAAGTCCACCCAGAACACTTATCAAAGCATTAGACTCATGGGGTTTACCAAACTTAAAAGATTGTCCCAATTTGGCTCTTTCAATACACCTGCACCGATACAAAAGTGCAACATTAACCCCTTTTTACCGTCAAATTGAACTGTGACACCGTAAACACGCCCAAACGACATCCATAAAAACGAACGATGCCTTTAAATATGGACAGACGATGTCTTGACAGCATAAAAACCGAGGTGCTTTTAGAGGGAGGTGCAAGGCTAATTCTTTATTAATACAATACAACGCACAGCGCCTCACCGACGCAGGGGCGTCAATTTTAAAATGCCTCTGACAGCTCTGTTGTTTCAACAAAGTGTTAAGGTACGTTTCTGTGCGTGAATTATGGAAATCGACGTGTGGAATTAAGTCTAATCTACTGTTTTTTATTCCACCTATTTTTACTGGGTTGAAGGGAGTTCTCTGGTAAACAAATGAAAAAATAATTCTTGGAAAAATGGTTTCTTATTAACTCCAGTTTTAAATTGTTTTCAAAACAAAGTTGTGAGCTGAGTTACGTTGGATAACCTGGCACTAAAATATAGAATCTGGAACAGCTATTAAGTTATTAAGTAAACATTAAGCTTTAAATAGCTTAATAATGTGTAAAAGTTTCCTTTATTAAACCAAAATTTAGTCAAGAATTAAAAAAAAACTTTATTTTAATTGTCATTAAAGTCATCTATCTACTTTCTGCAAACAAGCTTTTAAAAAGCGCTTTTACACATCCCAAATTTTTCCGAGGCGAGCCTTCAGTTACATTTCGACAAGACGAACATTCATTAGACCACCCTTAAATGGAATGCAAATTGAACCGACAATACATTCCAATAACCATGAAACCGACGTATGAACTCGAGCACATTTCCATGCAATATCTCATCTCACAGACTGCAAGCAAATTTGGCAAAGATTATGCTAAATACCTGTAGGTATTATTTGCGGGACGAGTGTCGCATACGTAAGTTTATCATGCCCCTAAAAAGCTGTTATATTTCAACACATGATTATGTTAAAGAATTAGAGCCAAAGCACACGATGCGTTGCGGTGGCGATGCGACGCCAGAGCGGTGTCGCTGCGTCGTCTTATGCCGGGTACAGACGAGTGTAACGTGTAATGGAATATATCGTGTAATGTAATGGAAAGAGTATAGACAGCACTTTACATGTAATGCTCGTAGTGCCGTCCACACGTAGAATTCGTGTTACATTACACATTACACCCGTCTGTACCCGGCTTTACTTACATATAAATACCCACGATACGGCGAAATCGTTGCAGTGCGGCGCCGCAACTGATCGTGTGCTTGGCACTTAGTTGATCATGCCCCTCGCTAAAAAGCTGTTATATTTTCAACACATGATTATGTTAAAGAATTCGGAGATTTCTGCGTGCGAGGGAAAGAAAATGTGTGTCGTTAACGTTCCGATTTGCATCTTTACACTCTTCCATGGGGTGTATTTTCTCACGATACGACATTTGTGTTATTGTTTATGTGGCATTGTTTCTGGGAATTTTGTTAGGAGTGAAATTTGTAGTAAGAGTTCGTAGAAATGGGAAAAGTAAAATTTCCTTTTAATTTTTCACTGTGTTCTTATTGAATTTTCCAGTAATCCAAGAAAAGTCGTTTTAATAGAATAAACTTAATAATCTTGAAAATAAATTTTTAAGTCCTTGACTTTGACATTGAAAAGACTTTAGTTATATTAATTCCTAGGGATGAGAACGACCTACTTTCAGTTTGATTTAATATTACATTTACCCAGTTCAAGTTTGCTAAGTTCCATTAATGCCAGCTGTTTATTAAACAGTACACAAACATTTCAATCATAATTTTTAACTTTTATAATTTAAAATGAGACATCGGCATGCCATTTGATAGACCCTTCTCGCTTGACGAACTGCCAGCTGCGACGTCGGCGGTCGACAGGCGACAGTCGGCGCGTGCTTACCGGCTGTCCGCATCGGGTAACCTGGAAGAAATGTTTGGGGATTTTCATTTTATACAGGCAGAACAATTCAATAGATGTGTACCTAGTGTAGTAATGCTTTGTATTAACGATAATAAACGCCTATAGGATCATAGAGTCTGTAAGATAAAGTTTAGACGTCGGGGTTACATCATACAATGCGTTTGTGGTACACAGACATTGTCTGTATTCGATTGTTATGATAGAAGAAAATTTATGTTTTTTTTTGTGAGTAGCCCTGCATTATACCCATAATCCATGCAATATTATATGATGAATTGTCTAAACTAAACAGTGCCACCAATTAATAGTAATTATCTATATCCATCTAATCTGATTTTAATCTTCTTTCATCCAGCAAAAAACGGCACAAACGAAAGGAAACGTCAAAATATCCATCAAACCGCCTATGATCTGTGCCTTCCAAATGAAACGAGTCAAATTTTCCGTCCCGCTAAACGACTGGCTCGTCAAGTTAATAACGCAAAACAAATTGCCAACGAAATCTCCAGACGGCACGAGACAATTAATCATATCCTAAGAAAAAAATTAAGCAATCCTTCCTTCTTTATTATTATTATTTAAATCTCCATAACGACTCGACAAAACTGCGCTGTATAGATATAAGTCGGGAATAACCCATTTAGAGGATAAGAAAAAGGGATGGTAGTCATTAACATATAATGACAGTAATTAAAATACACAAATAGAGCTATAAAGTACCCAGAAGGGTTGTCTTCATCGTGGGTTTTATACATGGCAAATATTTGCCCGCGGTGTTCTTATGGCGTTGCTTAATTTATTAATTAATGGGCTCGTTGTAGCGTGGACTGTGATGACGTCACGCTACACAGATTAGCCCTTTGTGATGGATTTTGCATTGAGTGGCGTAAGCAAATACATTGTTAAGTGTTTGTTTAAGAAAAAAAAGTATTAGGTAATATTTATTTTTGAATGACTTTATTTCTCAATAATTCCAAACATTTAAAATATGTAATAGCAAAGATGATACAGTTTATTCCTTACATATTAATTAATCAATAGTAGACGTAATAAAACGTAATGTAACTTTTTGATCGTCTGATCTCCTCCTCAAAAGATAAACTCAATTGTTTATACGGATTCCAGCATCGCTGAAAATTATGCAAAAACGCCAAACCCCTTTTTGCTTTAAAACACTTATTCACACTCAAAGAAAATCCTTTGCGTAAAATCGCAATTCATTCGTGAAGTCACGCTCTCCCGCCTCCGCAGACAAAGCTCACTAATTACGAGATGTAAAGCTTTATTAACGCTATCGGCCGGCCATTAACATAAAAAAATAATATTTACGGAACCCTCCGACTCTTCATTTACGGATCCGGCCACATTACTCGCGCAGTCTTCAACCCTTCCTCACAAATAATTGCGCGCAGCACGCCTTGAGGAATGGGATAATCGTCAAGATTAAGGCTCATCACGACGGTTATACTGAACAAAATGTTGCATTGTAATAACCGGCATTAGATCCGCGAGATTCGCACCAACAATTTACTCAAAAACGCCTTAAATCACCACCTAGCAAATTACCCATTGATATTTTAATCAAGCCGGCCCTGCCAAGCATTCGGGACATCACTATTTGCATATAAATGGCGGGTAAAATATGACGTCAGCATTTTAATTTTTCGATATTACGAGACGATTTACAAATTAGCGCGTAAGAAAAACGCTGCGGCGTCCTTAAGAGGGTGACCTGCTCGCAGATGTTCTATTTAAATGTAAATTTTCCCGACACGCTGACGACACGAATGAAAAAAATAATTTAGAATCCAAATATTTGACGCCCCGTCAATATAAAATATGAAGCATGTTGACGAACCAGGGATAGAGTCACAAAATTAATAATTTCCATATAATTAGCATAAAAAATCTCAGGTGTTTTAAATATTTTATGTAGGTTACAGAAAGGATGAAAATTTAAATAAATAATTATTACTCCTGAATGGAAATTAGTCTCAGTCCAAAAGCTCAGGCAATAAAAACATCAAAACTTTTCACTCGGGAAGGAAAAATTAACGAAATTTGACAGGGGTATTTAATCAACGCCTCTCACAACAAACAGTAGGGTGACAATTGCAGGCGGATGGTGAAAAAAAGAGGAAAGAATGAAAAGAAAGTATTCTTTTCAAAGGAAAGGGCAACAAAGCGCGCGCTCGGAAGTGGAGGTGACAGATCACCGACAATGGTGGAAAGTCACACCTCTTGTTTACGGGCGGCGAGCACCGAATTAGCTATCATTTACTTAAGCACTTTATATAATTAAGCGGAACGGCCATTAGTGTCGCAGACGGTCGCCATATTCTTTTCATGGTCCCTAATTGCGAGTGTAGGGCGGAGTTGGACTGTTATTTTCTTGTGCGTTACGTAACATGAGCTTTGAGTTGGAGCCTTCGTGTTTTTGTATGAAGTTCCTTTTTAACCAATACGTATTTTATGAGCTATCAAAACACGATTCATCTTATAGATTTTCTATGGCCATAGAATACTGTGACGTTACTTGCTTGACAACTCAATTAACTATTTATTGATGTCATCAAAATGTAATTTCACAATTATGTAATTAAAATCTAAATTTTCAAGCCTAGAATAAAGCGTTCTTTCAGTGACTTTGACTTTGTAAATTGCTTATATAATGAACTACCCAATTTCAGGTTGAAATTATATCAGATATCTTATTTTATTGATTTTGCCTGTCAATTTGAAAGTGGAGTAAGAACATAATTAATTACAGCCAATAAACAAAACACTGTTCAGCTTGTATTCCACGTTTTATTACAATGAGAGCTCTCATTAAATCCCCTTTGCGTCGGATTAACGAATCGATCATAATTGATTAAGTACTACTCCGAGGCAGAACCACAAAGGAGTCCATTCGACCACCTCGGAGAAAACAAAAACAAGCCTCTCCCTCCCTTTTTTGACCGAGCCTCGGTAAAAGGCGAAATCTGGCTTTGTTCATTTACTCGGTAAACCGATAATTTCATTAAGCAACAAAGTGGGCCGACTTCGCAAACACGGCAAGAAGCCAATGTCCCCTAAGATGGGAGATTCATTTGGAAAAAAAGAGATTCATTTGGAGAAAAAATTTCAAGTCGCAGTATCGAGCGGCAAATTAAGAATCGCCCCCCGCTTGTTTGTGCATTTGATTTACAAAACACTGCGACTCGAGACAGTAATTTTAAATTACAAAATGTAATTAAAATTTATTGTGTGCTCCTGAAACCTTTTGATCAATTTGGGATCGTAATTTATTCATAAGTGAAAACGTAATGTTTTTATATCTACATTCATGACATAGTTACTTGAAATACCAATAGAAATACCTATCTATGCCAACAGTAAAAATGTTAGACCGTAACATTATTGAATAGTTTCAATAATTACACTACGCACTTGACAGTACATCAATTTCTATATCAAGAAAATCATAATTTAACGAAATTATTTTGTTCTCAATCACCACCGTTATTAAGTTTAAAATAACAAATTAATTCGCGACTTCATAGTCTTAACCCGTGAACAGTCCATCGAACAATCCGGTTAATATCGCTTGTAACCCAAAACGGTTGCATTCCGCGCGTTAAAAATATCGTGAAGTAATCCTGAGCATTTGGGCACCGAAGTTAGGCAGGGGCAAATTAAGCCGGGCCCCGATATATTGCGTTTGTTCTTTTGAAGCCCAAGTGAAGGGTTAAACCAAGAATGCTTCGCTTTTTATAGCAAGTCCAATATGTTGGGGCGAGGGTGGGTACATATTTGTAATCGGTTCGCTATAGCTATCTGACGATTTCGCGGTAAGTCGGAACGCGGCATCGATCGTCTTTGCTTTAATTAAAATGATATTCGATTGTTTCAGTGGATTATACTCTGGCTCTAGAAAGTGAGTAGTTAAATCTTTTTTGACAAATTGAATGTTTTTGATTTTACTTTAGGTAAAAACACTAATTAGATAATCTTCAAAACATAGCAAATAAAGCATTAATCATACTCGCGAATTTTGTCCATTTCAATTGACTTTAATAATTATCGTATCATCGCCACAACAACCTTCTACGTCATTCAGCTCTACTCAATCGGAAAATTGGGTATTTTATGAATCAGCCGTATCACCTCCAATAAATATACCCAAACTCCACACATGGATGCCCACAAATACTCGTTACCCAGCCAATGAATTATACCTCAGGTAGGTAATTAGACCGAAAATACCATTAAATTAATAAATAAAAAACAGAAGCGAGGCCCCATCGGAGCGACGTGGCCCCTCTGTCGAATAAATTTATGTAAAAATTTTCATTAATATTTTGAGGCCGACCGGCCGAGCCCTTGGGAGAGGAATCGAGTTCGCGGTCGCGATGGAAAAATGCAAACCGAAAATTATGGGGACCCTCGCGTTGTATTTGCTTATGAATATCGTGCTAACACGGCCCGGTATTGTCAGGTATAAATATAATATACGCCGCGGAAAAATAAAATTAAAAACCTGATGAGGGTTTCATGTGAGGGGCTTGAGTCGCTGTAAACTACACGGAGTTTTTAAACGTCATAATTTTTGGCTTGCTTGCCTTGGAGTTGTAATTTTTGGCTTGCTTGCCTATGGCAAACAAGCAATGTTTCATCTTGCGGAAATTCTGCGAATCTGTTGAAGGTTCTAAAAAGTCACCCCATTTTCCTTGTTGTTTATAGAATAGAATAGAATAGAATAGAATAGAATTATTTTTATTCGTCTAATTAATGGTACATGTTCATGAGTGTGTACTTACAAGCTACTTATAAATTATTACAGTTTGCAAGTAATTACACTAGGGGTATAGTTCGTATCCGAGTACCGGTCCTTGGGAGAGGGATCATTTGGTTGGTGGAACTGTTTCTGTGATATTTTTCTCGCAAATTGCGCAGTTTTAGTTCCCCTATCAGGGGCAATGAGGACAATGTGTTCGCACATTCCGTAAGTGAGCATTTACGTGTCAGGCGTGGTGGTGTGAATGCAGGACCCTAGTAGGCCTGGGCGGGTGGGAGCCTTTCGCTCGTCAAGTGGTTTGCTGCGCTCGCGCTTGTTCACAAATTCAACCGTGCCAATTCTATCTGCGTAGAGGAGGGGGTTGTATTTGTTGTGTCGAGTGTAGCGCTCGCCAGGGTCTCGAAGATCCGGGATGTCGAGGCGTTTCACGGTGTCTATGAGGTCCTTGTTCAGGTCGTGAATTCGTATATGCCACGGGTCTTGTTGAAGCATGTCGTAGAGGGTTTCAGTCTCCAGTCTACGACTGAATTGGGCAGCTGCCTTAAGAGCCATTCGGTGTTGGCGCTCGAGCGTGAGTAGGTTGGTTCGACTGAACAACGGTAGCAGCGGCACTACCCCGTAGTCCAGGACAGGCAGCAGGCAGGCGTTAATCACCTTGAGTTTGGTTTCTAGCGACACATTTGCCCGGTAGCCGATGATGCCGTAGAGACAAGCTCTCACCTTCTTAGCTTTATCAACGTTCAGTTTGGTATGTAGGTTCATGGAGAGTTGTTTATCGAAGATCACACCCAGGTACTTGGTGTGATTCTTGTAGACAATTTTTTCGTCTTTTAGTTTGACATAATTGCGGTAGCCACGACTGTTGGGCGCATCGCTCGCCGGTCTCTTGTGTGTGAACATCACGCATTCCGTCTTTGCGACGTTGCATTTGAGTCCCCACCGGTGGTAGTAATCCACGACTTCGGTGGCCATCCATTCAGCGCGGATGGTAGCGTCGTCTGGTTTGTGGGCAGCATTTAGGATGCACAGGTCGTCGGCATACTGCGAGAGAAGTTGCCCGCGGTATCCATTGCGAGGTATATCTGAAACATATAAGTTAAAGATTAGGGGGCCCAATATGGATCCCTGTGGCACGCCGTGCGGTATTTCTTTAGCGGTGCCTCGCGTTGTTCTGAAGCTACCCTGGGTAGTGCGCCCATCTAGGTAGTTTTCGATAATCTTTATTATATTATTTGGCGTTCCGGCGTTTTGCAGTTTCTTCACGAGTCCTTTATGGTTGATGGAGTCGAAGGCTTTCGACAAGTCCGTTGATATCATGGCTACACTCTGGCCTTTCTCAAGCGAGTCGGTGATCTTCTTTGCAGTGCGAAGGATCTGCGTGTGGGTGCCTCGATATTTGACAAACCCGTGTTGGTGGTCGGGAATGAGGTTAGAGCATTCTTCCAATATGCGTTGTTGTATAAGTCTCTCGGCCCATTTGCCCATGATGTTAAGTAGCGAGATGGGGCGGTATGATTCGGGTTTGGTATGATCTTTTCCGCTCTTGTGTAAGAAGATACAAATACTCTCTTTCCAGGCGGTAGGGAAGTAGCCTGTTTTAAGGACATAATCCATTATCAAGTGGAATTTGTGAACGACAACCTGGCCGCCCAGTTTCAGGTGGTCGGCTCGTATCCCGTCAGGTCCTTCTTTCTTCTTGTTCTTGAACATCATAAGTGCTCGACGTATTTCACTCAGTGAGGTAGGACGGAGCGGTTGAAAGGGGGTGAATTTTTCATGCCCCTCGTCTTCTGGCGAGATATGGGCATCGGTAACTATGGCAGTTTCCACCAGGCGGTCGATGGTTTCTAACTCTGTTCGGCATCCCACTAGAGTTGGCAGAAGTTGTGGTGGCTGTTTCATGGCCCGTTGGATTCGCCACATTTTCGAGAAATTATTTGCTCCGTTATCAACCAGCTTGGTCCAGACTTCCTCGCGATAGAGAGCCAGCGCCTTTGCTAGATCATGTTTGGCCCGATTGTATTGGGCTTTCTTTTGCATGGCGTTCGGTTGGCTGCGAGCATTCCATGCTTTGCGGCGTGTGTCTGATCGATGTTTGATCATCTCCTGCAGCCCTTGCGGCAAGAACTCTTTGCGGTCAAGTAATTTGAGCGGTGCCACGTGGTCCAGAGCCTGCTGTATGGCGTTCGTGAGAAGATGGACTTGTTTATCGCAGTCTTCTTCCGACTCAGGATATTTCATGTCCCTTGTGAGAGATGCAATCTTCATACGGTACTCTAGCCTAGTATTCTTATCGGAGCAGAGTGCTCGCATTTCGCGATATTTAGGCGGCTGGTATACGTGAGGTAGGTGTAAGGTAAGCAGCCAAGGCAGGTGGTCTGAGCCTATGTCTTCTAGTTGTCTAATTTTCTCTATGGCGAGCGATTTGTGGTCGCCAGTGAGGATGGCCACGTCAAGAATACCATCCCCCTGATGACAGGGTCGCGAGGGGGCATTGGCATGTATTAGGCGTATGTTTTCAGCGGCAAGTTCTTTACTTACCCATGTGCCCAGTCCCGAGTTTCTTGGATGGTTCAGAGCTTTCATTTGCAGGTTCTGGTCGCCTATGATCAGTGCTCCTTGTTCGTACAGCATTTCCTCGTATTCTTCCTCTAATTCAGCGTCCTGTGTGTGACCTGGTGGTATATATACAGATTTAATGGTGATTACTTCATCTCCGTTGTGGTGCGGAAAGAAGCGTACGGCTGTTCCTTCGATTCGCCGGTGTTCAGGCGAGAGTTCGTCGGTAAGTTGAGTCTGGGTCCAGCGAAGACCTCTCCGGACGTACGTTATCGTTCCGAGATGCGGTGCTGTCTGATCAACCAATCGGTCGTAGTTGTCGATGTTGAATTTCTGAGTGGTCAAATCTGTTTTCGCTTCGTTAATGATGAGTATGTCCGGTGTGTATTTCCTAGATAATTCCTTGAGTTCTATAAATTTACCTCGAATCCCTTGCACATTGCAGTGGAGGAGTCGAAGCCAGTTACTAGTGGGTAGTTGTGGATTCATTTCTGAAGTATAGCCTTCGTGATTGCGTCTATTTGAACTCGTGACTGTTCTGCCATCCATAAAAGACGACGGTCCATTGCATCTATTAGTTTCTCTGCGAAGAGCATCAGGTCATTAACTGGTGCCGATCGCGATGTTGCGTTCGATGTCCATGCGTTTTGTTGCGCAGACGCTGCTATAGTAGGCGGGGTTTGGTCTATTGGGCATTTTATGCTCGGGAAATGTGCTTCGTCTTGAAGGGGGATTTGCATCCTCGACTGGCGGTTGGATTGCTTTGTTTGTTGTGGTTGTGCTCTCGAGGTTTTCGCCTTCGCTTTTCTTATCAGGTGGGCTGCGAATTTTGGGCAGACTCGTTCCGTTGCCTTGTGACCCGGGCGACTGCAATTTGTACATACTTCCACTTTTGTGTTGGTACTGTCTGTTTTCAGTACAGTGGGTGAGAGTGTGGTTCCTATGCACGAGTTTGTGGCGTGCGTAAAAGCGAAGCATTTCTTACATTGGATAACGCGGTCATCCCGTTCTCTGTAACGTTCAGGTCTAAGGATCTGGGAGTAAAATCGCTTCCCCTTAGCCAGGTCAGCTATTTCCTCGTACGTTGATGTGGAGGTAAAGGAGGCTATTATTAAACGGCCTTTTACTTCCACTGCCTTTAGTGGTCGAACGCCAATTGCTTGTTCTAGTAGTTCTTCTATCGTTGGACCCTCATCTGCTGGATCCGGGCCAAAGTTTCTGAAGACCACTCTCGTGGTACGATTGCGATCTTCTCGTGGGGTCGGGGCTATTATTCTTAGATCTCCGTAGTGTGTACTGACTATCTTTAGCATTTTCAGCCTGTCCTCCTTGGTGGCAGGTTTCATGAATATTATTTTGGAACGCGGGGCTTGAAAGACCGCCACATTAATGTCTTGAGACAGTTTGGCCAAGTTTTTCACTATGGCTATGGCTCTAGCTGCGTCTTTCATTATTTCCTTGTTAATGATTTTTATTGGAGGAATTGCTTCCTTGGGTAACGTGGGGTTAGTTGCCTTGGCTTGCATCACTAGCGGGGGTAAAATTGAAGACTTTTTCGGTCGCTTATTTGTTCTTGTTTCTGAGGGTGATGTTTGCTTACAGGGTGATGCCGAAGCGGGTCGTTTTGACGATCGTGTAGGTTGTTCAGTTTGGCTAGGCGCACTTGGCACTTGCTCGGTTGTGTTTTCTGAATGAGTCGTCATTTCGAGTGTTGATAAGAGCGGCGCGAAACGGTTTGCGGTGGTCACAGATGATTTGATCGCACCTACTGGCACTTGGGTCAGCGTCGCGCCCTGTTTTTCTTGTGCTTTGCTTCGTTTCGTTCGCGCTTCGTTTACTTGACGCGTTTTCTGCGAGCCTCGAAAATGCGCAGGTTTACCCGCGGCGGGGTTCATACGTGTGACTTGTTGTGAGGTCGTGATATTGCCTACCGTGTGTTTCTCGTCAAGGATTTTCGGGAAGTGTTGTTTGTAGGTGCGTTTTTCGACGTAGACATTTCTCGAATCCCCGCATTGTGTGCAGTTCAGGGTCTCAATTGAGTCATGATCTATCTGAGGGATAAACCTGGCAAACATTTTGTGACAGCACGTATTACATGCAAATTCTTCACGTTTCGTCAGCTCGAAACGGCACTGGTACATTTCATATTGTAGGGCAAATGAGCTAGGCCCTGTGTTTACGCCGACTAAGAAAATTTTTACACTTACTGAGGCATTGCATTTTCTGCAGAATCCATTTCGGATCCCTGACTGGTGTCCATTCCACGAGATTCCTTTGATTTCGAGCGGATCATTGCACGAATTACATATAGTCTTAGTCTTTTTAGTGCCTTGTAGGACCGTCATGGTACTGATTACACATTTATAGATTCCCTTAGGGCACACACTGGCAGGAGCCCCTTCGTCGTATACTATTTCTTTTAATGGTGTCTGTTGAAACTGCAGAAACCCAGGGCAATCCCAGTTGTGGGACTCACTTTTCCGTCCGATATCACTTTCTTGAGACGATAGCGTCTCCATGTCCGAGGTTTCGGGCCCCATGGTGTTCACCATGGAGCCCTCACTGTTTAAATTGTCACACACTTTGTTGCGGAGATGAGTAATTTATTTCTAATATAAAATTTGCGGCGCGGGTAAGCCACCACAAACCGATCACTGTTGTTGTTCCGATATGACCAGACGAACGAGACACCGAGCGCCTTGTTGTTTAGTACACGTTTAAAGTCCTTCAATAAAAAATGTTGTAAGTTTAGACGATACGTCAACTTAAACACTTATTAAGTGGTTACAGGTGTCATAAACCATTAAAGTCAGAAGTCAGTCTAAACAGTCCACTACTGGCCATGGATCTCAACTGAGCCCGATCTATTATGGGAAGCTACATCCTTCAAAATTACATTCAAGGAACATTCATAGTTCTTAAGGTATGAGTTTTATTTTGAAAATTATAAATTACTTGAAAAAACCGAACTGCCTAAGGCGGGAATTGAATCCACGACCTTCCGCTTGCCGGGCGACTGCTCTTCCAACTGAGCTACTTAGACACTGGATGAACCCGTCGAAATTGTCAAGTGTAATACACTGTTACGGCCAGCGTTTAGTTTGAGATGCGACTCTTAACACTAAAAATTAAAAAACTATGAGTTTTATTGTTTTTAAAACTGAAATAAGGGGTACCAAGTTACAAAGAAATGGCAGTATACTTAACGATTTATACACCATATCCAGCCATATCTTTATTAAACCTATCATACCATCAACGGATACCCAGCTTAATACCCCAGTCATAATTGAAGCGCTTCTTCCGAAGCCATTACGTAGACTAGGCTGGGTAATGAACCCGCATTATGAATGCAACGAGGCATCGCCGCCGATGCACCGCGAACACGCTCCGTCGCGAAGAATTAATTCATTTGCATGTAAAACTTCACCTACGACGCTCCCTGGGATTAGGCAGCGAGATAATAGGTAGCTGAAAGATAGACGTAGTGACGTCAGCGTGTGATTTTCTTCGTTTGAATTTAGAATTTGTGTAATTTGTTTGTTTTCTTTTTTTATGGCCTGCGTGTTTTGTTTTTTGAGCGCATGCAGCCAGTGTAAGGTTAAAATGTTGACTTATTTATTGCGCAACTTTTTTCTAAATGCAGACTCATACCTGTTAAAGTTTTTATTTTGAGGTTCATAGCAAAATAATACCTACGACCCGGTCCTCAGGATTCAGTAGTAATGATCATTCCTTTACATAAGTTTTTTTTATAAAAAAAAATCTGGACTAGTTTTATGGCAAACCCATTTGTGATACTTAATAACATTTAACATTTATTTTCACTAAGCAGACGGGTAAAAGATATTTCTTCTACTAACGCCAGTTAAAGTTTAATCAAGGTGGTTTTAAAATACTTACTTCCTTAACCCATTTAGCCCTACCGTACCCTATGTGGTACGGTATCTTTTTGAAAATATTTCGAAGTACCAAACTGTTGTTAATTTGTAAAAATGATTATGACAGTAAGCTTAAAGTGAATATTTTACATAAAAATATTTAAAAATATGTTTTAACAAGTGGTTTCGGAAATATTTATGAAAATCCTCGATAGAAAACAAAAAATATTTACAATGTTTTTAAGAAGGTATAATTTCTTATTATTTATGGTAAATTTGGTTATTTATCAATTTTATTTTAAAAATAGAGTACAATGGATATCACGACTACAAAAAAAAATATTATTGATATTATTTTTATACGGTTTATTCCAGACTAAAATAGGTGTACCGTATAAGGTACAGTAGGTCTATGCATGAGCAAATCATGCAATTTAAATTTTAATTTTTTATTATTTTTATTTGTTTTAGGCTATTGATGCTTCACTATATTGCCACAACTCATGAAAAATTTGATAATTTCAGTAAACATAAAGCAATCTTGGTACTTTTCTACTGCTGTCTTGTCAGATGACCGCTAATGATGATCAGACTGACGAAGATTTAGACGATAAAGATAGTGTCAATGTAAATAACAACCCTCAGAGTTTTCTTTGATGAATTTGCTAAATTTCCATCGTCGTGTTGCTAAATGCGATTATGGATAGCACTAAACGTAACAAATCAGAAGAAGCCAGGTCTTCTTCAGCTATCCTCACTAACTTCGGAGAAGGTAGGAAAAAAGAACCAAATGTGGTTAGTATCACAGAAAACGTCTTACAAGATATGCCACGTGTGATACTAGTGATTATGTGATTTTATTTTTATTTTATATCATACAAAAATTAATAAAAATCTTCTTTGAACAACGACTATGTTTTGCTTGCTTATAGACCTACTGTACCCTATATGGTACGGGCTCCCCACGGCCCCCTATTTATGGATTATTTTTTTAAATATTTTTTTCATGATTTTTAGGCTTCCCTTTGTAAGTTTTTGCTGAAAAGTCAATTTTTATTTACAAAAATAATTATCGGTCTAAATGGGTTAAGAAACTAGGTGTATAAAAACGTCGGCAGTCACTAGCACTCGTTACTCACCCTCTAAGAGGTTTATGCGTGCTTAGTTTGATGTTTAGGAAGGTGACTCCGCCTCTTAATTAGTTTACTGGGTTCCATTAAACTAGCTTCCTTTACCGCTCTACTTCTTATTTATATGCTAAAACCAACGTGCATTAGCTGCGTGCATAAAATTTCATAGCTACGAAATAGTGCTTAAAAAGGCTGGAGTGGTGTCTTTAGTGTTTAGTAATGACTATGACTACAGAATTGAGACATAAGCATTTAACTCTCTCAGTAGAAGAACAATCACTTTTCAATAGATTAGGTAGGTACCTTTAAACTCTCATATTTTATTTTGGGTTCTGTGTTAAATTCTAACAGTTATCTATTACTTTTCTCAGGTAAATTTCAATTTTTCAGAATTTGTTACTGGTTAGGTCAGTTTGAAAAATGTTTCTTTTAAATCAGGTCATGAAGGTTAAGTATTAGCTCAGGGTTTCCCAATTTTTTTTGCCAAGGAACCCTAATTAATTATACTTTTCCTAGCGGAACCCCCGTACTACTCCGCCCGCACGCCCTGCCCCTCCCTTGTGCGTAAACAAATCGGTGCGAGCGAACAACGTCGGTCACGAAATGTGGGATAATATTTTTTACGGAACCCTTGCGGCCTTTCCACGGAACCCCAGGGTTCCGCGGACCACCATTCGGGAACCGCTGTATTAGCTGATATATTTTTGGTTTATTTTACTTTCAACAAAAATAAAACTCCTGCCACCAAAAATTCCGGCAGTTTATCTTGCGACACGACAACTAACTTTAAACATTCCGAACTATACGCCCCGCGGCGCACCTTGCCACTGTATCAAAATGATAAAAACCTTGAGATCCAATAACCATTCATCCATCACGTGTCGAGATATAATCTGGGGCTCGCTAGCGACTGCTTAGCCTGTGGGGCGGGAATATAAAAATGCCTGGAAGATTTACAGGTCCCGTGGAGATATCGCAAGATTTGCCGGCTTGTGGCGCCTTTAGCGAAGGTTAAGTTATAGTGGTGATAGCAGCTTCGCTTATACAGTCATTTTGGAGATTGTAAAGAAATACCAAAGTGCTAAAGTGAGAAAGTAGATAATAATTTGTTGACTTTCTATAAAGCAATTCAGGCCAAGCCTTTTAATGTGTATTTTAAAGAGATATTGAAAATGGTCTTTGGGCTATTTTTTAACTGCACTGCTACTATCCTTAATTATTGTATAGTTTTCAATATGAAAAAAGTTACATGGCAGTTTCAAATAATACCTACTAAGGCCTTAGACTACATCGCAATTTGCTGGATGAAAATTTACAAGAATTCATAGTAATAGAAACTATAGATACCGAAAAGCCACTGATCAGCTTGAAGCTCTAATTGTTATCTCAGTATCATTCATCATTCTTTACACAACTGTATTATGTAGCTTATTCTTGTTAATATAGGTTAGTCTATTCTTTATAACAATAAACGGAAGTTAAGCTTAGTAACTCATGTTCTACTTTAAAAAGTTGCAACTTCCACCCGGAAAGCAATATATTCCAATGGCACTTTATTATCCGTCGCACACCGATGCCGGCCGCAAGATATCATATCTCGCCCGTAAGAAATCTGTTTGTATCTTGGATTCCGGCCCAGCGAGCGATTTAAATCTCTTAAGCTGAGCGAGCGGCCGCGAGCACTCACAAATCTTTCATAATCTCGCCAGCCGAGGGGCGTCTCTAGTGTACAGACAACTAAACTCTGTGAAATCTTATCGAGTTGTAAATAGGTGCTATTTTCAAATAAAAATGTAGCCTCATGCTGTCAACTGTACTTGCAGCCTTACAGGTCGAGGGTACGAAACTACCGAAAAGACACCGGAATGTTTCCCTCTTTTTAAGTTGTGCACTTGTAGTGGACCGGTGTATAGATAATAGCGGTATGTGTATGGCTCCAGTTGAGTTAGAACTAAATCAAATCAAATCAAATAAAAAAAAAATTCTTAGAAAGTGGTAACAGCAAGATATTAAGACTGAGTTGCACCACCTAACTTTGAGCGTAACTATAAATAACGATAACCGGTGTTTTTTGTATGGAATGTGACAGATTTTTGACGTTTGTCAAAGTTAAAGTAAGATGGTGCAACCCAGCCTAAATATTTAAGTTTTGAAGGAATTTTGAGAGATCCTAATGACCTACTCAAACAAAATATTGTATGAACACAGATAGGCTTTGCTGATCAAAACCAAATACTTGCTACATTAATCTGTCTATTTTATGTACCTAACCAACAATCTTCTAAATACGAGTAAACGTAGCGTATCGTTGTTAAATTAGCGATTTCTTTTTTAGTGTATTATAAGGCTCTATAGACCTCATTTAGTACATCAGAGTAAGTTATAGAGCTAATTTTATTTCACTTCACCTTGTTTAGGGCCTTGAAACTAAACAGCCCGACGAAAAAGTCACGGATACTAAAGGCGTTTAAAAACAAGGGGTCGAGAGTATCCTTAAAGGATTTATTTTCAAAATCTTGGGGACGTAACGCGCTGTCACAGCCAATAAAACATAAACCCTTCCGATATGTTTATCGTCGGCCGCCCCTGTGACGTATTTCACGGGCGCCAAATTGAATTGATACGTTCCTCTGACGGCCGCGGCATTTTTCAGACCATATCGCGTATGATGTGTGAGGTAAAACGAGCGGAAAATTGTACCGTTAGCAAAATGTGCTGTTTTCTTTTACGAATTTAAAGGTTAAATGCTACATTGTGATCAGTCGGCCTTATTTATGAAGAAAATTCTATACGTATGAAGTGGCGCTGATGCATCATTATTTTACAATAGAATCACATAATTAGCGCATCTAATAAAATATTTAATTTACATCTGTCTTTTTGTCCTGTCGTGCCTTAATTTCGGTTTGCTCTAAATAAGTATACTATACATACATACGAGTATTACCATAATTATCCTCATACTAATAACGTCTAAATATTTATCTTACAAATTGATTTCAGTTATTTTAGACAGTTTCCACACCATTTTGGCAGAACTGAAGCATAAAAGCTGTATATGAGCATCTTTAGACAACACATTCCCGCTTGGTGAGTTTCTTGCGAAGCAGCCGGCCGAACTGCGACGTATAAAAGCGCTTTTTAAACGCTTATTTGCATAAAATAAACGACTGTTTTGCAGCCAGTACCTGTCACACGACGTGCGAGCTGGGGGTGCAGTAAAAAGTGCAAACGAGCGGCCGCGGTGTCAGCTAAGAACTCGCTCAATTCTGCTCGCCGTACATCACACTGAGTTACGCTGGATAACGGCTGTATAGTAGCTGCTGGGATATTATGTTTGAAATAGCGAGAGTAATGGTGTCAAAATTGTCTATTACCCTTACTTTTAAATCCCCTTTGAAGTGTTTACAACGATGTGAAAGATACCTAACCTTCTAATGTTGGGTTAAGAACCAATTTGATACTGTAATTGTAACAAAGCTAAAGAGCGAATCTAACTGTCTAAATTCAGTTTTGAAATTCAACTAGGTATATTTAGATATCTTCTGATTGAGAGCATTTCAATAAAAAAAAATATTCATATTCAACTTCATTTAAAAAAACTGGCTGTCTTCAACATACATTAAAATAAATAGATTAATAGTTATTAAGACATAACGTTTTACACATTTCTTAGAACATTCTAATCGGTATAATGCAGTCAAATATTTTGACTTTTCATTACATACATAGCCCTTAAACCATTAATTTATTTCAAAGTGTATCAAAAAATCCTTCAACAATTCAAATCACCTGTCCTCTCAATCAAGAGGATCCTCGGCAAATTGAAGCAACCTCTCAGGTCCTCAAGAGGCGCGAAATGCAAAAAGTGGTCCTCGAGGTACGAATTAGAGCAGATTACAGGGGTGCACGGAACCCATTACACGGATGCAGGTGTCTCCGCTGCAAGTCAGTGAACTTGGTTGTCTTGGGCAGACGGTTTTAATATGCTCAAAACTATAATGTTGTTAACATTGAATTGATATTTGTTGTGATATTAATGAAAATAGGTTTACTTCATTATCTAGGTTTTCAGTGCAGACATTCATGTTTTGGTATAAGTTTTACACCTAACTGTAAGCCAATACTATTCGGCTCTCGTGTCATAATTTTCAACCACGCCAAGCAGTTACGAAGATTTAGATGCGCACATGATGGTAGAGTCTGTCAAAAGTTGAATTAAATGTATTTGTTTGTGAATATAAAAATAAAAATCTTAGAGCAAACATGGCACAGTAAAATATCTCAACTATGAGTCCCCAAACATCGCTTGCGAGTTCAAAATGGCTTTTTTCTTAATTTTCTTGACTGCGCAAAACGCAATCAACCCAAAAAATAGTTAGCACAGCTCCTACAATTGGTTCACAAACTGCTATCTATAAACAACCGGAGTAAATTAAGGGGGCTACGAGGCAAATAAGAAAAATGGTAGAGTCGGCAAAGATCCACGGCTTGATCGGTCCCGGGGGCGCGCACTTATCATCGACATTAACTTTTTTGTTGTCCATAACATTTGCATAGACTCGCACCGCGCGCCTCGGTGCCTTCAGGCGGCCGCGGGGAATCTGGTACCTACTTTACTTCGTAAGATCATTTTCAAAACTGTCGCCTGCTGGGAACGCTGGGAAATTCGAGAATTACCCTTAATGGCTCATGCAAGGGTGCTTTGTTTTATCGTGTTTATGGAATCTTTAAACTCGGCAGGTAACATTTCCCTTCGAGCGGTGTACATAGGATGTAAACATATAATGTGCTTTCCGAACAACTTTTGCAACACATAAAGATGAATAAACTGATATAAAACCGACCACATCTAATTCAAAGTTGATTGCAGAATTCAAACCGTACCTATTCATATTAAAACATACACAATATTTAACATATAATCCCAAAATTTTCTCTAAATTAATTTGGGCTGGGTGAGTACATTTTGACAGCTGTCAGTGTCAGAAACGCCCTTCGGCAAACGAAGCTAATTCGGACCGAAACGTCTGAGATTTAATAAAGATATCAGTCGGTATTTTAAAGGTTAAAAATGAACAGTTATTGTTTAAAGTTTAGTTATTTGTGGTAACAGTAAATAAACGAATTTTCCCGAATATTCGAAGCGACAACTAATATTTTAACCCATTTTCTAATAACTGAAGACGTGACTTATGAAAATTCTCTATGAAGATGGGTTTGTACGATAAAATTATATAAAAACTCTATCCAGAGTGAACTTTGAAAATGTTTTTTTATCTTCTCCCGTAATTACTTTTCGTACTCCGCTACAATCCATCAGATTATAATTTAAAAACATGGACAGGTGTAATGACTGAAAACAGCATTTTAGCGGCGATGCATTAGAATAGCTTTTAAGATGAAAGCTGTAAGGTTTAAATTGGATGTCGCGTTATATATCTAGGTAGGTGGCCGATGGCTTAATAAGTAGGTATCGTGAGCAGCTGTTATGATACCGGCCGAGAGTGTCGCCGCACTCACCCTTAAAGAGATTTTTAAGGATCAAATTAGTATGGAAAGAAACCCATCGTTTAAATTCGGATAAATTTTCTTTAAGCATACAGAGAACATATAGGAATACAACTAAGAATAAACCTATAAGCTAATACTAACTTATAAGAGCTTTAGAAAGCATCCAAACATTGCTTTTTACAGAAAAATTAAATAGCAAAAATCCGTAAGAATTTAAAGTTATTCAATTTAGGTATTTATTTATTAACATGGCTTTAAGATACTGCGAGCCTAGAACCAAAGTTCAAAATCAAACAAAAACCATGTAGGTATTATATCTAGGTATGCACTGCGTGACATTTTTTTCGAGAAATTTTAAACGGATTTTGAACGGTGACATCATCCATTATTGAAAGCCGTTTCAATACTTATCGAGCTGATACCGTCTCCATGGCTAAGGCGATCGTCTTTTTTCGCCCTAACCTTCGAAAAAATAGGGGAGATTCCTATCTTGTCGCTTCTAATTTACTTATTCCTCTTTTAAAGACTTATTTACCTTCAAAATCCCATTGTGCCGCGCGGGGCAAGAGTGATCCCATCGCAATAACTGCCTCTCGACGTGTCAAACGAGTTTTTTCTTAAAAAAGCTATAACAATTTACATAAATACCCGGCCCTAGTTAACAGTTAATAAAGGAAACGATGTCGCAATTGACGGAGCCTTTTTAAAGTCTTTTAGATGGAAATGCTAAAGACGTATTGTTTTACAAGGCAATTGTTTGAGTCCGAATTGGATCTTTATTTTTATGGTTATTATTCAGAGAGATTTCATTGTATTTATACTAACTGCGTCAGAAGGAAACAAATGAGCTTTCAGTAACATAACAACTGTTTTACTTACAGCAATCTGCTGATGCAGCCACCATCAGGTAGAGAAGAATTATTCACATGAACAATAAATTAATAATGATAACTATCACTGTCACGAGCATCTTTAGGTTGAAAAAGATATGTATTTGCTACTAGAATCACAAACCTAGATATTATCGTAGAAAATAAACAAGACCTACCTACTTCTAAAAGAGTGCTTTTTTCATCGAACTCTTATTTTACAATATAATGTAAATAAGTCTGTGGAATGATATTTTTTGAATTAAGCGGTTTGGTTGAGAATTTTGTGGGGATATTGCTACCAGTATAACAATACAAACTGCTCCAGGCTCCAGCTATACTAGCCACAGCGTATATGTGATGCAATGACCCAAATTCGGCGGACTAGCCCGGCGAATTGTTTCATTAAAGCGGACCCAAAAGTTTCGCGGCACGCGCGATCGATGCCTCGCACTCATTACCAAGGGGCCAGCCCCATAGCAAAATAGCCCCCTTAAAAATATCCCCATCTTCCAACACGCTACCCCTTCCCCGTTAAAAACTCCCAACTGCACTAATAGTAATCAGAAACAAACTTCGCACGGTTCAAGGTCGCAATTTAAAGTTTTTCGAAAACTTCCTTACCCACTCACTTTTTTATAAGTATATAAATCTTTTTGCCGGCGGAGTTCCACGAAGTTTTTGGCCCAGATTGTCATCGATTTTTGTTTGAAGAGTTTGTTTTTTCATTGTTCTTCTTTACTTGTTTGACGGTTAATTCATAAAAACTTTCCCGCCTGCAATCGATAACGATCGCGTGGTCTGTCTGTAAACAAAGGCCACCATCAGCCGTTCACTATCAGTGTGAATCATGAATCAAAGCGGAGTGCGATATGACGTCAGCAACGCACATAAAAGTGTAACTTTATAAGACATAAATCTTGACACTAACTCACAATTTATTGTAGCCCTATGTAAAATAATAAAGCGCATCATCTCCGTGCGCGTAAAGCCCCCGCATGAATAGCTGCGCTATTTTCAGCTGCTTCATAAATATGGCGTTTTCGCGCCGACTGTAAATATTTTCCCCATCATAAGGCCACGCATGGAGTCGCCGGAGGGCCCTCATCACCTCGGCCCTGAATATTTTCGCATGCATTGTGCCCCTCTGTCTCAACTTATGTAAATGCTGCCCTAACACTTTCTCCGTTTTTCTCGCGTTTGAAGCACAATGCAGGCAATTTGAAGGCAGATCCGAACATTATCCGCACGGGGGCTCACCTCGACTCGCACGGATATCCAAATGGAAACAGTGATTTAGACTTTATTTCGGGGATCAAGCAGGAAATGTGTTGAATATTATTGACTCTATTTTGTTCCTGGCGGTAAATGCGCGCATCGGAACGAATTGAATTTTTATGAAAGATAAAGCACAAAAGAAAACAAATCTTTATTCGAATAACAAGCGGTATCTTTTAAACATTAATTGCTACTTGCGTAGACAAAGAAGGCATAATGAATAGCCGTCCCCACGGTCCGTCGTGGCTGATTTATTTCATGACTTTTCGGATATGCAAATAACATTAAGATACAAAGACGTAGGTATTTCGCCCCCTTGAAAGAAATCCGTGGCGACCGCAGAATGATGCCAATCCAGGGTGAATCTTAATATTTTATGTTGTGTTATTTCCCTTTTCTTTTTCCTTCCTCATATTATTTATTTCCGTGCCGACAATGAGATTCCCACTTTGGCTCGTAATAAAAAAGAATTATTGTTCATCTTTTTACAGCGCGCCGTTTTGTTGCGTCTTCATAATCGTGATTTAATGAGTGCCGATTTGAGATTGGCACTTAGTAGTGAACTGTGTTTCCTTGTATTTTCTTGTATAAAAATAGGTATATATCTGTACGTAAAGAAACTTGAATCAAAGTTTTCGAACTGTATGTTACATATTTTGTGATCCTTATGTAAAGTGGTATAAATTTCAGGAACATTTTTGGAGGAAATATTTTTACAGTGATCAGGTTTTTTTCCTGTTTCCCCGTTAACCCTTTGACAGCCTGAATTCACATGGCGTATTCAATAAACAAAACGACGCGATACATCACCGCGTCTTCGTGATTAACACGTCCCCAGCGGTTTGAGAGGAGAGTGGGAAAAAATCATGTAGGTGCGTGGCCAGGGGAGTGATCGGGCCGATGATTGATCACAGCGCTAATTGGCTGATGGATGGCGGCCCAAGACGCTGTAAAATATCACTTGCAACTCGATACCGAGTCGATTATAGGGGAATGTTATTGCTCCATCATCCGGTCAGAAGTTTGCGGGACGTCATAATTGTGACGCAATTTGATGAGATGGTATTATTTTTAATCATAATAATAAATGTTATATTTGGCGTCCAATTTACACGAGAATAACATGTAACATCTGCTCGTTTGCCATCTGTCGCATAAAAAAAACTAAAGTCACTTTTTACATATCATTGAGATCCTCTTAGCCTACATCTCACCTGATGGAAAGAGATAATCATGCTAAAAGAAGTAAACCATTTTCTTGAAAGAGAAGATTGTAGACAGAATTTATAACTTACCAATAAAACACCTACCACACCTAAATATTTAATAATCTAAGTTCACCGAAAGCCCGATCAACCCCACGCAAATTAAACATCAATAACGTTTCATCAGAGGCAATATTTCGCAATAGTAATTAAATTCTACATTAGCGGCACAAAGCAGAAGATACGCGGCGGAACCTAATTTTCATAGCTGATTAGACCCGCCCCACATGGGATCATGTGATTACCTCCTCATTCGCGTCATCAAGTACGATTCAACGTCAAACGGTTTAAAATAACAAGCCGAAAGTGATACACATCACTTGCTCTTTGATACCGAAAGCTTAATGAGATATGTACTTTTTTTGATTTTTTTTATTTATCTAGGTATTTTTATGTAGGACAGAGGGTTTCAATTTGCTTAAGCTCTATTTCTAGAGTTCTAGACTCTAGTGTTCTTGTTAGCAACTGGCTGTAACCTCTACATTGATTTTAGAGCTTGAAGGATTAAATCGAATCGAACGCCTGAAAAGTTGTTTAAAACACAAAAATACTCAATTTTTATCACCTGGAACTTACGCACCATGTTGTATGCGAATCGATCGATTTTGTTTCCATTAATCTACAATAAGTCATTCTACTTAAAGGTAATGTTATTACTATGAATATATTTACTTGTTAAATATTACATAAATTACCCTAAAGCTATAATATCAACTGTCAAGCGCAGACGCGTCAAAGTCATCTTACTGATGAAAAGCAAACATGAAAAATCCTTTCCCACTCATATTTAATCTAATCCCCTTACAGTCAGCTTAAGGCTCTTTAATATCTCAGCTAATTTATGCATAATTTAGGATATACCTATTATTATCATAGCACTTAAGACTTATGAAATATACTTTTATTTTTACCCCATTTCTATTGAATTTAGTTTTTTCACTATCTGTTATCTTACATCAAGATCGTGTAGTAAGATATCATTTAACATTTTGTACGCATAAGTAACATCTTTTGATACGGGTTGTAAGAGTTCTCAGAAATTCTAACAATACCAGATTGTCTTAACTAAAGAATATTAGTATAACGACTCACAAATTATTCAAGTCAAAAATTATATTAGTGATTGACATTTATTAATGCCAAGGTCTCGAGTAAATAATCCGACAATGTTAAATCGCTTATTATTATATTTTTCTCCAAATAACACATAAAAAATCGAATACAAAACGTTTCGTAAACAAATTACGCTGCGATCGCTCGATGCGGCGATCGAGGCACTATAGAGTCGGTACAAATAAAATCTGTCTAGAAAAGTGGGGAGTAAATAATCCGAAAATGTAAAATAGCTTACAAATCCCAAAATTTTCTTTAAATAACACGTCAAAAATCGAACTTATAACGTTTCCAGTAAACAAATTACGGTACGATCGCTAGGTGCGGCGATCGAGGCACTATACTAAGAGTCGCTGCATATAAAATCTGTCTCGAAAGTTTTCTGTCGCTCCGCGCGATCGATAGAGGCGAGGTGCGCGCAATTACAACGCGGTAATCAACGCGGCGGTGTACAGGTTAATTTGGGTTTTTATGAATGCTAGTGGGTTTTGACGAGGTTTGGCCTAGTGATTCGGTTATTCGACAATAACGCTTGTGATTGCGGGATCGTAACCAGCAGGGGCAAATTAGAAAAATAATACTTACATAAGTAATTTGACATAATATTGTAAACTGAGTTTTTTTAAGGATTACATATTCTATGAAAGTGATGTCTTTTATTAAATATTTAACTGTAGTAAATAGATATCAACTATTGTGATTGTTGGTATTCATTATTATTTTATAAGGACTCAACGCGAGTGTAGTATCGAAGACGAAGGCAAAAACTTACTTTTCTTTTGATAAAAAAATTAAGGTCAAACGTATTAATAACTTACTTATTTGTTACAACAATTTAGGTGATTGTAATATTTAACACTAGTTAAACGTTTCTCTAGATTACTCTACCATCACCCAACTCAAGGTTCTCCCCTAAGTCGGTATAAATATTGACTCTACGTGTCTCAGCACGTAAGAAACGCGGCTACCTCGCGCACGCGACATTTTATTAATCTTGACATGCATCTCCCTTATTCCGGTATATTCGCTCATTCAGTTTACCTTGTATCGGTTAATTTCATTAATTTACCCCACAGTGCTGCCCTCTCGGCTCCAATAGGGATTTGGTCCCAATTATGTATTAGCGAAACTTGGTAGAGTCGCGTGAGTCTGTGGATTATGGACCTTTGTACCTGGGGCGAGTGATGGTGTGTAGACTATAGGTATAGGTCACTTAGTAGAGCCTACCTGAGAAAAGTATTAGGCCGAATACTCATTGTTAAATCGTTGAAAATCAGCCGCTGTAAATTCATAAATATATACCTACTGCATACTCCGGAATAAAAGTATAAGTAACGCCCGTATTCACAAACAATACTATGAGGTCTCACAGTGCGCGTGGACGCACATGGTGACACACGAACCAATCATAGACCTCTATTCAACCCTGTGCGTTCGATTTGCTGCTTCACATAAGCAAGCATCGTTTGTGAATACGGGCGTAAGTACACGCACTTTTGCATATTTTTACAAAAAAATAATTGAATTCTTTTTTTATTACCTATTCAAATGTTTTACTCAAAACAATTCACAAACATTTCATGAAGACTTTCTCAAATTAATTTGTTATTTCTATGAAAAATATAATTTGATTGTTTTTATTTCATTTTATGACAAGATAAGTAAAAATAAATTAAAGTTGGTCAGACAGGTTAACTGCTTCTGATGAAGTGACTAAGGGTCGAAATCGCCAGGTTCAACCCTGACAAGGAAGGGTCCCACACACGGGCGGGTTAAACGTAGATTTATCGCCCCGTGTGTCCGCACCTTTCCTGTTGTTGACGTCACCGATTTATGGACTACCCTCAAGGTATACATCTACCCTTTTCAGCAACTCAGCATACCTGAAATACCGAAGTACCCAACCGTAATTATGTTGCAATAACAAGCATAAAACATGTAGCTCGGGAAACTCATCAACAAATAAAATAAATAGAGTTCCATTTCCCCTAGTAAAATTATTTTAATTAGCCGCAGCACAACATAATATTTTCAATAAACTCCCAACTCGGGCTCCGCTTTGCTTACGCTCGTTCACCTCAATAGCGAACAGGTTCTTTTCATGAAACTGAACTGTGTTCAGTGCGCTTCTGTTTTCGTTCCGCAATTAAACTGCTGTTAAACTTCTTGCAGCGCTGTTTGCCGAGCACCTGAACGGTCGAAAGTTGTGCGGGCAGGCTCCTTGTTTGCCGGCTAATTATCCCGCAGTCGACTCAGCGGCCAAAACGCTGACCCGAATGGTCAAACGACGCTAAAAGCCTCTCCACACCAACTCCCGCGTCGCCATAGAGACCGCCACCATCTCTCCATTGTACTAACATTCGTACCAACGTCACGTGTAACGACGGCTCGATTAAACGAGGGGCGAAGCCAGATTTGACAAGTCGCCTTTCAAATTAGACGCCACCGGCCACTCGCACTTCACGCGACGTTTAAAATCAAAAGCGCAAAGGGTTACGTAATCCGGAACCTTTTTCGGCATTTGTGTGCGCCGCTCGTCTTTTGTCACGTATTCTTAATTAAGGACCGGGCCCCCCGTCACTATAGCGACGCAAGTGCATATGCGTATGAACAATTGCCACTCACTTTTTTATTTTTCCGAATCGAACATCGAAAACGAATCCGGTAACGGCCCCTCTGTTTGCAAATCGGAAGTCGAGCCTAATAAACCGGCGCTTAGCCTCCGCGACAAAGCCGATACAAAGTGAGTGACATCCCGCCTCTAAAGAGATCCCGCGAAAAAAAGCCGGCGACGTGTCAAAGACACCGCGACGAGCCGAGGGGCTCTTTTTGTTGCCTATCGTAATATTTTTTAAAGCTTAACTCCTTAGTGAATTGAGAGATTAAGACCTCTTTGAAGAGGCAACCGGTCCCCGGGGTCGGGCGTGATCATTCCTTCAGATCTCATTTCCGTGGATGCTCTATTTGATTGTTATTTTTGTTGCTTCTTTCCCATTTTCCCGGGAGCGTCGGGATTTGAAGTGACAGTCGACGATTTGCACTCGAGCGCGATAAGTGTTTTCCAACGTTTTTTATAAGCAGCTTTGTTAGTGCTCCGCGTTCTTCTGACCTTTTTGTTTGTTTAGTTGACAAGATGGACATCAATTATTTGTTTTCGATGACTCAGTCGAAGTAACGTTGAAAGCTCTAGAGATTTTATCGTAGGTTTATTTTTATTTCGCCCACTTCTTATTGTTTTTCTGCTTTCTTTGCCTATAGGTAATGAAAAAATAAGATTGAGGTACATGTACAAAATTCCTATTTTTGGTAGCATGTGAGGTAGCCACATTTGTAAGACTTATTCAAAACAATTAGCCTGCGGCAGATTTTGCAGATGAAAAGCTGTCAAAACAATGTTATGAACCGGAAGTCCGTCAGAAAGCGTTTATCCCGTACCATTATGGCATATTCGGGTTACACCTCGGACTGTGCCCGCAAGAAAATATGCAAATGCCGTAAGGCAGTCAGTAAGCGTTCGTAAGCCGTGTAATTATTCACATCGGATTTGCGAATTGTGCCCGGAGCGCTCCACGCACTGACCCTTGCATCTGAATCAAAACACATGTGCTGTGCCGGCTTACCCTGTTTCGGATGAGTTCCCCTTTTTGAGAGCCCTTCGATTCCTTAGCGGGCGATGATCGATACCGCCTCCGCCGCCGGCCGACCGCCTCCCCTCTTAATTAGGGCTAGGAATCTGTGGCGGACTCACGCACACACGCGCTTATGTTAATCAACTTTCATTATGCACTAAGGAATTATATGGGAACGCCGGAGGAGTGATTACGCGCGTCCCGACCAAGGAATCATGCTTTATTATGACGTCGGTAGTTACGATTTACGGCGTATCTCGGTGCCATTGTCGAGCGTAATTAGCTTTGTTACAGGGTCGCGGCCGCGGCGCGGAGATAAGTTTCGTAACTCGATATTTTTGATGACTGAAGTTTTATTTTTTATAGAGAATACGCAACAGCTATTATTACTCTAAGGATTAAAAACGAAGATTCTTTAATTTACTAAAATCAAAACTATTTTGGAAACATTCTTAATTTCGTGTCATAAGCAGAATTTGACGAGTGAAGTAGGTACATAATACCTAACTGATTGATTCCCCATACAAACTTGCCCTTCATGATTTTTGTTTTCGCAACAAAATGAAGCCTTTTAGCTACGTAGTCCATCTTCAAAACCCAATCAGACTTTTAGACGTGAAAAGTAAATTAAGTCTTAAATGATACATTATCAAATTAGTTCATATTTTAATTACTTATAAAAAAATCTTAAAGAAACTCATTTTGCTTATGCCAATTCTCCAGCTTCTGTCAACAAGATAGCCACTCGGATCCTTCAATCCCAACAACTATTTAACTTGAGTGGGGCTAATATTTGTGCGCTACAACTCCGGGCACCTAAGGGCATTTCATTACACTCGCGGCCGTCGGAGTAAAATTAATACGAACATAAACGCATGGATATTAAGGGTCCACTGTGCAGCTTAATCTCACGCGGCGTAAACACTACCCTATGTATATATCGGCCGTTTGATGTAGTAGTTCGAAATGGACTACTATTCCGGAGGTAGCGGGTTCGATTCCCGCACAGTACAAACATTTGTGTGCATGAACATATTTGCTTGTATTGGACTGGGTGTTTTCTATGTATAATAAGTATGTATTTACAAAAAAAAAAGTATTTAAGTATGTTTATATCCGTTGTCTAGTACCCATAGTACAAGCTTTGCTTAGTTTGGGACTAGAAGCGCAGTGTAAAATGTCCAAGGACATTTATTATTTATTTATTATTATATTAGTCTGTGTTTAAAGATATATCTGATTTTCCTTTCCATTGTGCTGTTAGTCATCTTTTGAGAGTCTTCATAGACAAATCAATGGAGTGAGTATAAAAACGAGGTACAGAACCTTCAGTAGACTAAGGCTGGGTTGCACCATCTTACTTTAACTTTGACAGACGTCAAAAATTCAAACACCGGTTATTGTACTAATAGTTACAGTTAAAGTAAGTTGGTGCAACTCAGCCTTAAGAAGTACATAACAGACAAACGATTTAAAGTCACGATAACATGTGTCATTTCTGCTGCATTTAAGTACCAGTCGGCCACAGTTACCAGTGGGTCTAGACAAAGTGCATATTATAATCGCAAATCAGTCGAAAAATGGTCGAAAGGTCTTTTTTTGTATAGAGTTTTGACGGATTCGGTAGTTACTATTTTATGGCTAAGGTAAGCCCATGGTCTATGATCGGACTTTAGATAAGCGAACTCAAAACACTTAAAAGCGCCTATCTGCAATGCAATACTCGCTGTTGTTCATTATTTGCACTGCAATTATACTAAGTACAGTCGTTTGCAGAAAACGAAAGCTTGTTGTGTGACCATAATTAGCCTAGAAACACCGTTTGTTTCCAAAAGAAGCTTAAAATAATGACGCTAAGTACTATTATTATAGTAACATGACTACTTAGGCAACTACCGCAAAATATGCACTTTTCAAAATGACAAATTGGCAACAGAACTCAGTTAAATATTTGAAACACAATCGTCATAGTTATTGTGAAAAAATACATTAAATTCTATGCTAGTCATGTCTAGTTTTCAATCGAATGTTGTCAAGCATAAAAATAGTGTGATAAAATGTATGTACGTATGCTCTATAGGGATTTTGTAGTGCCTATTTTTTTTTATTTAGTAAAGGAGTCAGACATTTTTTTACAGTAAGGACAACAAAGCCCTTAGGATTTACTGTGACATACCTACATGATTAAGAAGAAGAAAAACTACAAGTGAATAAAATATTAAATGAAATCATCGAACTTTTTGTTTTAGACAAACCCTAAAACCGTTCTCTTTTACTTTAGTGAGAGAAAACATACCAGTTTAGAACATCAAGTGTTATGATTGCGAACCCATGCTTCATCCCAAGAAGGGCAGCCATTGAGTAATGCCCTTTAAGCCCAGTTATGAGGATAAACCTCCGATAAATCTTTCACTTACCCGCCCTTTAATTAACGCGTGTAATAAAATTTAATTGATCAAAGCGTAGTTTGTAGCCTGATATATTAGGGCGATTGACGGTCGCAGTAGTTATTACTACGGGCTCTGTCTTAGTACCAATAATTCGTAGGTTTGATTATAAACAAACCTGTTTTGACATTGAAGTTATTAAACTTAACATAATCTAAGGCTGAGTTGCACGGTTGCACCACCTAACTTTGACCGTAACTATGTATAACGATAACCAGTGCTTTTTGTATGGAATTTGACAGATTTTTGACGTTTGTGAAAGTTGAAGTACGATGAGAGAGATAATATGAGATAGACACCATATGACTAAAATGTAACACTTTCAAATGTTAAATGTTTGTTACATTTAAGTTTTGAAATTGGTCCTAAATGAAAGGAGAAGGCTCTGATAAAAAAAATATACGAAGTTTTCTTACTTACAGTTTTATTTTTGTTATCTTGTTATCTTCATTAACTAAAGATATTCCTGGAATTGAAACTAGTTAACGACTCGAGCTCAATTTCCAAGATGTAGAGAATTTTAGACGTATTTTCTAATTAATTAACGTTTTCATCAACTTCAGGTAATTTCCATAAAGTCCAAATATTATAATAACAGAATTACCTAGATATTTGTATGTAAAGGGGTCACACATCTTTAGCAGAACTAGTTGTGATTTAGAAGTACCTAATTAAATGAAACTTAGATTATGTCACAAACAAATAAAATAGTAAATTCAAGTTGTTAATAAATATAAAAACATAATTAATTTTAATTTCAATCGAATCATAAACAAGGAGCGAGATTAATTCTCAGTAATTTAATAGATATTCGCCCTTCTTAACCTGAATAATTAAGATCTACTTAACCCTGTTATACCAAGCCATTCATACAACACGTCGCAACGCGTTACATACGGTTATGATAAATGAATTTTCTTGCTTCGTTTTCTTTACGCGCAATTTATTGTGTTAAGTCCGTGTGGCGTGCGCCCAGTTTTATTAGACCTGTGAACTCTGAACTGTTTCTTTACTACAACAGGCAAGTAAGGGGTCAGGTTAGGCTGAATATGTACTCACGTGTATTCACGCCCTCAGCTAATTTAATAGATGAGGTGTTCACATTAATTACAAAGAACGTCGGGACCAGCGCGCTCGCCGCGGGTAACTGCTAACAAATTAATAAGATTATTAACTCCTTCCGACAAGTTATTCTTTCGCATACGCGGTACGTGGATTTTCTCTAGAGACTGGGACAATTTGCGAGGGATAAGTTCATAATGGGGACTTAATTAAGAGGACGCGACAAAAATAAAACTTAAGAGAGATTTATGAAGATTAACAAAACTTTTTGGCATGAGCCTAGTACGTGAACCGAACACATTACTGAAATAGCATTTCAAAATAACTTATTTGTATCATAAAGAGTGAAGATTACAATCAATTAATGATCTACCGTGACGATTTAAAATACGTGTTTCATAAATGTATTTCTCTGAATTAACTTAATTTAATAACTTATATTAACTTTCTCATAACAATGAACTTATCACATGCACAATATCAACATCACAATCTTGAAATTACAATAATACCCACGTGTCCTTATCGCGACCAATTTCGTAGCGCTTCGTGCTCCACCGATTTCGTAGCACTGCTACGAGTCGTAGCTTCGAAAACAATTTTGCATTTTGGTAATATCGGTAACCTACGAAAGTTGGTTGGTATATTGTATATTATTTTATGATTAAGCAAAATTATTAACGGTGGTATTAATGACCATGACTAAACAAAAGAAAAAGATCCATATTAGACGGGACTTATGGACCCCATGGAAACTGCCCACAAATATTAATCAAACATCTAAAAACGCTGTCACCACCATAGGAGTGTACGTGTGATGGATGGTTAATGAAGTGCCTGATAGTTATTAATGATGGTATCCCCATAAGTGAAGTATAATAGTGTTGCAAAAACCGATTTTTTTTTTACACATGTAAGTATAGAATTTTTTTATAATGATTACTTTTTATTTTCTCCTTTTATTCTATGTGACTTAATTTTTCTTCTTTCTTTCTTTTTTCTTAAAGCAATTTTCAGTTTCGTATGTATTAATTAGTATGTCAGATGCCAATTAAACTGCCTCCTTCGGTTATTACTTATTTACTAAACTTGCTTGCTTTGACATAATTAGTCTGTATTAATGTGTGACAATAGACATCAAATTAATTATTTAATTGAGTAGAAAATAAATTAATTAATTTCAAAACATTTTTTTGTCAAACAGTTATAATGCAAATTCAAGACTACGAAAAGAGGATTTTTATAAAATAGAGTTAGCTGAAAAATAATGCTTTTAGAACTCAAACCTTAAATTCGCACAACACTAGCAGGTAAATGTGACCACAATTCTTTGCTCATGCAATACACGATACGATACGATGGCGATACGTCAAATATACACGGCATATCAATCAATTAACCGGCTTGTAACGATACGGTGCAACCCTTCCCTTGCTATTGACACGGTCGAGGTGTTCCTTCTTTTTCCCGACTGCGGAAATGTGAGTAGTTATTTTGGAGCTGAATGGATGTTTCATGGTTGTGGACCCAATGTCGTTTCATGATATGAACGAATTCCGGACGCCATAATGTTAATCTTTATTATTCAATTAACTAGTAGAGGTAATGATTATAAACATCTCATTCTCAAAAGAAAAATAGAATCCTTATTAGAATAATCATTTTGAAATTAATATTTAAGCCACGTTTTATGTTAGCATAATTGCATAAATAAAATTAATACCCATGATTTTATTCAAATGAGTTTTCACCACAGTTGGTTAGAGAAATCCCCACGCTTTGTCTATTTCTATACGCATTAAAATAAAACAATCCCAAATGAAAATAACCACGGATTGGTTGCGGTTGCGAATCACCCCGGCCATCAAAAGGGTTTTGTTTTATTTCAATTAAGCCGCAATCACAAAGAGTTGGCAGTCACTCCATCGTCAACGATTTAAACAGATGTCCTGTTAAGGAGGTCCTCTCCAAATTCGTTCGGAATTTAAATTGCTAATTCCTGCGGTGGCAGGTGCAACCTCGCATTCTACCTCTCTCTCCAACCCCCTCAAGAAACCACCCCTCCCGCTCGCACGTCTCAAAATCAACGAATAATGAACGTCAACAAATAAAACTCGAGCGTTACTAATTACTCGGCTCAAACGAAGAGAGGTAATTTTTGCACTCTATTCTGAAGAGGAAAATCTCGGGCTAATGGCGTTAATTTAAAAAGGCCAATGACTGTGATTTTTCTTTCCAACTTTTTGACTTGTGATTTATTGATGGCTGGGTTTCATCGCTAACAGGCATATTTAGCTTAAGCTTATATTGTGCATGCTGAAAAGAAATCCATCCCGCGTCAAAAGTTAATGACTGAAAAGGGGATGAAGTTTCTGTAGCATAGCTAATACTGAATAGATACTTTTTGCTTTCATTTCAGCAACACACGATACTAATCGTTGCTATTTTATTTACGTTTCCCAACGAGGGCGTCACTATAAAATGTCAGTCACACACTAGAGGTCTGGAAACTAAACAGAGGATGCGATTCATTATGAATGGGTCGAGTGGCCGCAGGTACAGTGGCCTGAATTAAAGTTTTGCTCATCCCGTGCACAAGCAACAGGGGGCCAACTCAACATTTCGCAATTTCGAATAATTTGTTTGTTTAAACCTATTTTAGGAGATTTCGATAGTATAGTTACTCTACTTTTGACGTAACTTATTGAATGCTACGAAGATTTTCTTTCCTTTAATCAGTCAATACATCAACAGTGAAACTACATTGCAATGCTTGTATCAAAAGTTCGTTCTTCCGCTCGTTTTCAGTACGAATTTAAGTTTTTATTAACCTGCAGTAACTTTAGGGTTTATAGAATGACTTAAAAACCAAATTTAATACGTTATGCCACTATTCTCCTGTCAATCACAACACAGCCGGATCGGCAGGCCGCTCACGAGCGCCGGTTAATGAATGAAGAGTTTTGCGACCCCCCACACGTCCGCGGCCGCCCGCCCTCGCATAGATTGTAAACCCGGGATAGCCGCCTCGATTAACCGAAGTCAAAGTAACGTCAAATTACTATTTATTTATTTTGCCATCAAATTTGATGTGATGGAGGTACTTTTATATGTCATTTGGATCTAAAAATTTCTTATGTATGGCAAAGCACAACGGACTGATTTATGGAAATTGATGTATGTAAAAAGAATTAAAATAAGCCAATCTTCCACTAATCTTTGTCGTGTCCCCGCGGTTCCTCGGAGTCGAGTAATTAGCTTTCCAATTTTAAAGAGCGCTCCACGCTCCGCCATCAATCCACCCCTGCGCCACCGAATCGATAATAATTAATTATTTTTGACATAATCACAACCAAAATCCATTCTCTTTTTGCTAATTCACGGCCCTGTAATAAAACGGGCGACGCTTTTAGGCTCGCTCGGGTGAAATTGATAAAAAATAAATAAGACTCCGCACAAGTTTCGGCAAGTCAAACAAAATCTGGCGTTAGCTCCACTCAGCGATGGGTGATTAATAACATTTTTGGATTTATCTCGTCCATCGAATTCTGGAATAAGTCTAATGGATCGCCGTTTACCTGCGCCGAGTTCAATAGTCGAGATCATATCGAGCGACACTCGCCTGTATTCAGGGGACTGACAAGGGATCTTGGCAGCTGTGCACAATCGGCGGGACACTGTGTCAATATTGGACACGTCACATAATGGAAACCAAGATTCGGATGTGGGCGAACGTCGGATACAACACTGCTAATAGATGTTTGAGGACCTTCGACTCGATACCCGTACTTTGACGTGGCAATTTCAATAGTCTTCCGTAAACACGCTCGTGATATGTGTACCTACGTATTTGGTGTACTAATTAGAAACTTGCGCGCGATCTGATGCAATAAGAAGAGTGTTGGTCGCAAGCACCGAATGCCGGGAAGTTAGGGCACTTAAAAAATACATAGTAAAAACATTAGCTCCGCCTGGGGCGGGGTAGCCCGTGATTAAACCCAGCGAGGCATGCATAACGAGCCCGGTATGTTTGAACGCTCGCGAATACTTTCCAAGTTGCCCGGACAGCGGTTGAGGCGGGTACACCTGCGCGTTTATAACATAAGATTGCGCTGTCAGTCCCCTCCACGCCGTTGTTTGTTTAGGTCCTCATTGAACCCGCCTGACCTACTTATAATACATTAATAACAACCAATAAATAGATTTCCCCCGCATATTTCTAATAGTTCAGCAGTTTGGGGATATTTCGGACTGTAACTCTTGCAACACGCACACAGAAACTTATAAGGCAAATGGTGACAGAAGTTGGCAAAATATTAACCAGTGAGCTTTTTTTACTTCTCATAAGCCAGAGTGTCTCATAGTGTAGGTACAGTCTCTTTACTCGTAGTAGAGCTTTTTTAATTCAAAAATTGATATTTTTCAGTGTCATGCACGTCATTGCTCCACCCTTGTGCAAAAGCCGTTACCATTGTAAAAATGAAAATGATATTAAATTTCCGAAACTGAAATTAGGCAAGGATAAGAGGTACCGAAATTAAATAATATTTTGAAGGGATTAGCGTCATGATTGGGCAGACACATGCTAATGCAAGAAGTTTTTAATTAAAACCGTCCGCCGTTAAGAGGCTGCGGACTGATCCTCGGGGGCGGTATTGGGTGTGTACGGAGCCGAAGCACAAACATATTTAGGTCCGGTACGCACGGTAGTGTGCGCTGTGGCTAATCACTGTCCGGGATTGTGTACGCAACGCCTTATACCCCTTTCTTGCTACTAATATTGGGTTGCTAAAAATAAAATATTCAACAATATCTTCTAATATTATACATTTGAAAGTAACTCTTTTGTTACCTGTACCTCTAAAAGTAAGGATTAATCTCAGAATAAATCGTCAGTTTTGACATATTTCCTATACTGAAACTGTCAATGCGTCAGTTATACCAGGAGTTATTCTCGGATATAAGTTTGGTCGAATCGGGCCTAAACCGGTATAAAGTAGTTTGATAAAGAAGATATTTTGAGACACAGGTAATAACGTTGTATGTATAATTTATTTTGACTGTCTTCATATTATTATACCGTCTATAATTTCCCGAATTGGCAAAAGTGAAACTTTTCAGTACTTTCTCCTTTTACATGAAAAAATACCATTTCCAGCATTCTCCCATTTTAAATAAATAATAGTAAAAAATACCAAATAAAAAGCCAAACTAAACCCATTACCACAATATACTAAGACTGCGCTATTTGTTTCAGATGCACGCGACTGCGACGGGGACCCTAACAAGGTAACACTAGCCAAAAAACGTACAGCGAAAGCACATCAGACTCTACATTTTTGTCGCAAAATAACTCTTATTATGTAGTAAATAAGATACCACAGTGTTAAGCTTGATGTGCCGTCTATACATTAAAGCAGTTCTAAACTTTAGCGACGAGTTTATGGCCCCGGCGACCGCCAAAAGTCGCCTGATGCAAGCTTGCTTACTCTTTTATCACTGTGATTTCTTTTGAATGTGGTACGTAGATAGGCTGCTTTAAAGGAATTTGCAGCACGTCTAAACTTACAAATACTTTAACTAGTCATATAAGCGCTCTACCAAAAAGTTGGGATCGCGTTACGAATCGTTTATTTCTTGTAAGATAAATTAGTTACCCATATAAAAAACGGTGGGCAGAAGTGCTGTCCACACTGCTTATGACCGCAGTCTGTGGAGGAACACTATATGTGGTCGCGATCCTCATCATGAGGGGCCGAAGAAGAAGAAAAATATAAAAACAGTTTTGTGACTATAGTTATACTGCTCCTTATGAGTGTTAGGAGTGTCTATTTTGTTACCAGAGAGAATCTATTTTAGTTATTCCCACTATTACAAAAATTCAATTCTTAGGCTGAGTTGCACAGCCTTACTATAACAGTAACTATAACGATAACTGGTGTGTTTTGTATCGAGTTTGACATATTTCTGACGTTTGTTAAAGTCAAAGTAAGATAGTGAATTAATTGACAGTCTCCATCTGCTTAAACCTGGTCAAATCTTTACTTTTTTGTCAACAAATGTAACACATTGATACACGGACAAACGCCGCCAATTCAGTGGCAGTCCACCTCCCAAAGTGCAGGCGTGTTGACTCAACAATTCTGAATGCCCAGTACTAAAATTCAAATACATAGTGATTATCTAGGTATATATATATATATATATATAATACTCCCAAGCCGCTTTCGGCTACGGTAACTGCGACAAAATTCCTTTAGTCCGCAATAAGAGGGCTACGCTGGGCTGCCCTATCATGTGCCCTCACATGGCTACAGTAGCCAATCTTGTTGGTAAACGTGCGCAAACAATGTCGACACGTTAGGACACCGCTGATGTAGTTGTAGGTGATAGCCGCTGCTGGTCTGGCTTTAAGAGCATCGCGCTTCGAGTCAAGATCAGATTTCCGCTGCTCTTCGAAGTCGTACGAACTTATTTTTTACTTATTTTTTTTAGATTATCTAGGTATGCATTATCTAAATACTATAGATAGCAGGCAATTTTCTTAAACCTGGTCAAATCTCTTTACGTTTTTGTCAACAAATACCATCAATTCAGTGGCAGTCCGCCTCCCAAAGTGCAGGCGTGTTGACTCATACATCAACTCGGTTTCTTCGATAAGGCTCCCTCGCTGCCAATAAAGTGATTAAGTCACAAATCGCGGCAACACCCGTGATATACCGGGGCCCCCGATCGCTTTCTAATTTATTTTTTTATTTGTTTCGTTTTTTTGGCCGACGGATTTTATAACTTTTTGGCAAGTGCAGTGGTGAGGTGTTTTGCTGTATTTTTTAAGCAGACTTTGGAACAGTCTTTTTAGTCTTTACATTCTGAGAATGGTCCTGCTGTTGAAAATTAGAGAAAAAAAGGTTTTTCAAATACAAGTTCGTCTCTATACTTAGGTATAGAGTCAAGTAATTTATCCCTCGAATCTACTAGCCTAGACTTTAGTAATTTTAACACATTGAGCTCTTGCTCTGGCAATGTATGGCTCAACTAGTGGAATAATAAACAAAACGAGGAACCAAACATAAATAAAGTAAGATTTTTAATAAAAATATGTATAGTATCCCAGTTTATTGCAGCATAAAATTCTTTCAAAACAATAAATCAATTCTCTATTTAATCGACATGGTACGCCGACTGTTAGCACTCCAATTCTCCTGGCCGGCCCCACGCCTATTACAAATAAATTACCCTCCGATGCCGGCCCGATATAAATTTCATACGTGCTGAGAACTGACATACGGTATTATTTATTACCTACGTACACATTTTCGGAAAAAACACAAAGAAGACATTGTGATGTAATTGAGCCTGCTTTATTGGGGCACGCCATTTTGAAGCAATTTTCTACGATTGGGGAAAAACTATTTTATTTTACCTCACGTTTTGTTAAATCGTGTAGCAAATACTGTTATTATCTTGGAATATGAATAATAGACTTTTGGGTCTATTTCTTATATCGAGTACCTCCGTTTAACAATGAATGAATACTCAACTACGAAAACCATAATAAAAAGATCCATTCTTTGTTAGGAAAAGTAAATGGAGCCCTTCTGACTTTATGTCGATTTATTATGTCGACCTAAAATCGTGTCTCAATTTCCGAGTATAGTAGAGGTGTCTCAACATTCCAATGTTCGCCTGATACCAAAATAATCTCCTAAATCAATTCCGAGTATCATTAACATCTGTCGGCAAGTCGGGGATCCCACCACAGTTCAAGGGAACACCTAGTAATATGCCTCCAAACGAATGTCCTAATTTCAAGATGGAAACGAGCTATAAATGACAACTAGTCGTTAAACTAAAAATTCAACCACGATGCAAAATTCGACCACACTTACCTGTCATCGTTGTGTACGTACACAAGACTATATGTCAATGCTTTACAATTTGGTGACTGCAGCATTGCCACGATTATTTTTATCTGAAAAATATAGCTTACCTTATTCATTCAGATATAATGTAGCTGTATACATTAAAACAATTTTTAAAATCATTTCACTAGCACTAACAAACTTTACCTCCTAATAAATTAGTGTAAAATATGGCAGTGTGTTTAAAAAAACTGATGTTCTGTTGATTATACTGTCATGAAAATATTATACTTTTCCATTTTACTATGTCCTCACCCCGTGTTTACACGTGTTCCACCAGTCGCGGCGCCATTAGCCACACAAATGACACTAAAATGAAATCTATTCATTTCCTTTGAGTCGAGTCAATCGGCGGCAGATATTGTTCAATTTCACGCGATCCGAGCATTATGCCGGATACCGTGGAACCACCGCGGTATCTGAACACATTTGTAACCTGAGCCCGTAAGCCACTTTTGGTTTTTGGGTTTCGTTCACGCGAAATTATCTGTAGGCAGGAACAAGTGTCAAAAGTTGTGAGGAAAAATAAATGAAATTACTTTCATTTTTCTATTTAAACATCAAAATGGTAAATACCAGTTATGCGATAATGATAAGAGATTGATGCTACAAAAACTTTTACTGAGATGCTACGGCGTAGTCGTTACGAAGTTTACGTAGCATCTTCAAAAAGAATGTAGCCAAATCTAGCTTTAAGGGTAATTAAATAAACGTTACTCAATCTTATTATTCAATAATTGTGAAGATATTCCAGTTAAAGATCTAAGCTCGATTCAATTTAAAACATCACCACGCTACGAACACTACTCGTAGCTACGTCGTAGCTTCGTAGCACTACGAATTACTGTTACGAAATGCGTCTACAATTTTTTTTCTTCTCGTTTTCTCTCAGTAATAATTCGACATTTGTTTTAAGGAAAATTCTATCTAGCCGTTGCTCTAGTCCCAAAAACTGGATTTACGAAAATGGCCCTAATATCCTCCCATCAAAACTACACACGTTCGGGAGTTTAATCAATGTCGTTATGGCCGATGTCGCGATAGGTGCGGGCGGGTCGCAGCGGTTAATTTGTTACTCGATGTTTATCGGTGGAATCGAATACATTTGTCCGACAAGCCGGCTTGATACGCGAATGACGGGTGCGTTTAATTTAGTCATTGTCGATGTGTTTCTGATACACGAGTAGGGTCGCGTGTTTGGAAATTGTGGTAGGTAGTACTTTTTTGTACAAGTGTACTCTTTCTCATCTGAAAATTCATGTGTGTTCTCTATTCACATTTGTATGTGACTGTTGGATACACAGGGACTTTAATCGAACCTTTTTAAGGGTTGATTGCACCATTTTACTTTGACTTTAACAAACGTCAAAAATATGTCACGCCCCATACAAAATACGCCGGTTATCTAAGATGCCGGTTATCGTTAAAAAGTTACGTAACTTACGCTCAAAGTTAGGTGGTGCATCTCAGCCTAAAGTAGGATTATTTTAATGTTTCATAAAGGCATTAAAATGAAAAACAGCATTTTATTAATAAACATTTGAGTGATTGAAAATCCACCTTCTTAATAATCATTTCAAAAACTGAACGAAACGTGACGTCATCGACAGTGACGGCCGATATTAGCGGCCCTTTGTCCGCGTGACCTTGTCGCGCGGCCGAAGATTGATAGTGGCGCTCGTTAGCGGCCATTGTAGCCAAGGTATTCAATTTCAGCGGCTTGAGGATTCCTCCAAATTGTCGTTGGGTTTGACGAGTGTAATCTGAAAGAAATTTGATAAGATCATCTAGGTATATGAACTATAACAGTTTGAGTTTTTAAATGTAGCCCAAACATTTCTTATGAGTCTAATGTGAGTGACATGTTTTAAGTTTGCAACCTTTAATTTATTTATTGCTAGATTACTGTATGTGTGTAACCCAGTCAAATGGCTCCGTAAAGGTAAAAAGGTAAAGTTGAAATTTCAATTCTAGCGAATTGAGGCTAAAATTTTACAAACCATCTTATTACCTAATTGAAGGGTATTTTGAAAAATGTCCTGGAAACTCAGACTGACCAGGAAAGGAGCTGTTATTCCTTAAATAAATAAACAGTATAACAGGAAAATGAGATAAATTGGTATCAAATGGTCCTAAAATTACTGCCAAATGATACGTCTGCACTCTAGCAGCAGGTATGGTATTAACAAAAAATTGGCTCCATTATCGAATGGTTAGTAACTATCGAATAAGTGCCGTGATCGAATAAAAAATTTACATGCGCCGAGGGTGACCGTTACGCGGACAAATTGAAGCGATTGCTCAACTGGACCAAACCCTGAATAGAACAGTAAACCAGCAAGTAGGCTTAAAAGAGTATCTTAACTGTCATTTCAGACGCCTATGCAGCTAATAGAGGTCAACATGCTATGTAGTGCAGGTTGTTGCTGAAATACTGGAAGGTACTTAGAAGTTCTTCATATTGGAGAAAAGAAAAAACTACCTGGGTTGTTTAGTTGTTTGCGTAAAGTTTAGTATAAAAATATTTGGAACGTGCACACTTTGATATTTTATTTTCTATAATCTGTTAATTGTTGCAGGAAGCCGGTAGGAATTCTATTTTCAGCAGATGTGATAACGTAACGTGAATGCATCAGGAAAAATGGACTGGCTGTTATTCTTGACCTGTGACAGGGTGCCCGAGGCTGAATCATACACGGCCCTGAGCTATTAATTCGATACTGACGTTTTTATCGGGTAATAAACCGCTCTGCTTGACGGCGGATTGATGACGTACAGTTATATCAATTGCGCAGTAAACGGTTGTGTGTTTAACTGTGGGAACGCATACATTACGGCCGAGGCCTAATTGTAATGTTCAGATCAAACGGGTAATCTAGATTCAGTATTATTGACTGCAGTTGGATAGAGATTTTACGTATATTTAGGTAATGCGTAGGGCATTAACGTAAATAGAGTCACAAACCTGTTTAGTAGGACCTAAGCTTTTGCTTTTACTGTAATCGACAAGACTAAGAAAGTGTCGCAAGTTCGCAACGTAAACACTATTTACATAATCCCAATAACTCTACAGACTTTCTTAACAAAATTAAAATGGAACTTACCTCAAAATGTAAAAATATTTCCTCTGAAGACAATATTTTTTACAATTGCACTCCGCATAATTTATGATGATCGCCTCTGGCGCCGATTTAGCCATTTCAATAAAATTATACAAGTCTATGAAAATAAAAACGGATCGGCCGACTGCCAGTTACTTTGCCTTCTCGGACATGCTTGTCATCGGAATGTGAATCTTATTTTGTAAGTCATAGGGATTGAGCAACTATAGTTTTTAGAATGGCATTTGTGGTTATGATCGTAACATCACTCGCTACGTGTCGAACGAATGGAAATTGGAGTTTCCCTCGAATTATAAAATCAATTAGCCTCCTTCGGGTTTGGTTGATAGATATTTTTTAATGTCGCCGAGCTTATTATGATTTGGATAGAGGGGTTTGTCTATTATTTCTTTTCTGCTTGCCTTTTGCCTTTTTATACTGAATAAATATTGTGCTTTAAGAATACTTCAATGTTTCCTTACTCCAACGCACAAATCGGAAGCTTAAAATAATTGCATCGGGTGTCCAAGAATGAAAGATAAATTATTTAGTCGCAAAATATTACCAATTAATAAAATCATTAGAAAATCAAGTATTTTGATCAGTCTCACTTACCTACATACTTGATTAACGTTGAATTGCATTAATTAAATAACTTATAGCTTGTATAACATAAACAAAAATTTAACGAGCCTCAACTAACATCACCGTCAGCCTTTTCTATTGAAAATTAACTTAAATTATAATTCAAATTCAATTAACTTTGTTTCAACAAAATTATTCATCGCCGAGATTTTAAAACTCCGTCACGCTCGAGCAGTCAAAAACAATACTTATTCAAATGAAACAAAAAGCAATTAACGGAGGAGATATCCCTCCTCGGAGGATACGGGAGGAGAGATTATTGAAAAAATAATTAATAAATATTTATGACGCCACCTGAGGAGCTCGGATTCCATTTTTATCCAGCTCTCGAGCACGCATCTGCATTGGAGTAAAGACAGTTTATTACGAATGCAAAATTTTCCATTCATATTCAAAATTTTATATCCCAATGTGGTTGAGGGGGCTAATTTATTCGGGGGACGCAAGGAGGACGTCTTGGGGAGATTAGGAAGGGTTGCGCTGCGAAATTGACAGGTGCCTGTCAAAAATTACAATTAATAATTGAGACAGTGGCGGCTGCGGCTGCGCTGGTGGGGTGCAGCAAGGCATTGGCTTTAATGTGTTGATAGGACGAGAAAGTCTTGTCGCAATCCTGGAAAAACAAAAAAACATCAGCATTAATGACTATTGGTTCATCAATTTTATTGTAACTACAATCTATTTATGAAATATCAATGTTAAAACATGTAGAATGCCTAAATACAACTTTCTCACTTATTTGTTTCTAAATGCTCTACAAAATGTCTACATCTCTACAAATACACTTGTCAAGCAATAAAACTTTAAAGCTACTAAAACCGCACCGTAATATCATAATTGGTCAAGATAGGGCTTATCTACTGCTATAAACCAATAAACAAATCTCCCCGCGGAGCCGGGAGCCGGTGCATCGATCACGGTTTACAGCTGACGGCCGGTTAATGGCGGTGATCCGCCGCTAACTCCGGTTTACGGCTACTAATACACATGTACCCTTCTTGCCGTTTTGTATACTGACAGACTACTTTTGTTTGATTAACGGTTTTAGGACTATGGTGGAATTGGCTCCTCTTAAAAATAAAGTTCAGGAAGCGATTACATAGTTACCATTCGGCTCTAATAAATACGCACGTGGCCGTTTTGTATCCTGATTTATTTGATTAACCGTTTTAGGTCTATGGTGGAATTGGCTTCTCTTAATCTCAGCTCTTAATAATAAAGTCAGGGAAGTGATTGCATACAACCTGGCGTGACAACATTTAACTAAGAAATAGCGTGATTTAGTGAAATGCGTGACCATATGGGATATAGTCACGCATAAACATGGTGAAGAACGTATCTATAGATGTCAACGTCAATAAGCTTAAACAATTTTACATAGGTAACTTAACTAAACAATGAACTTTCTCAGTGATCTGAAAATGATCTCTGTTTTCGATCAATTATAGTTTTATGGTACATACATCTCTTGAGGTATTGATAACTTGTCATTACATATTAGTTGGCTTGTGATATCTGATGCAAAATAAACTATTCAAAACCTGTAATCATTAAACAATAACACAGCCAAAACTGCCAATGCACTACAAAATCGATTACACCGTCGTTTGAAACTGCAATCGGATCCAGTTTCCCACGCTTCGCATGCATGGTTGATGGTAAATCGGCCAATGAATCACGCATATCCAGGGGCAGCCGAGTGCAGGCCACTCATTGACAAATGAAGCCGATCTGTCAAGAGGCAAATGTTAGTCCATGAATGTCCGATACGGTAGTGCTGTGCTTTGTCATGCCAGTCGATATCGACAGACAATTCAATCCATTAATTTATAGCAGTTTGTTAATTGTTTGAGTAATTAAAGCAGAGTACTTTATTAATACATTGTAATAAATCTAGACGGCCTATGTTCGGTTGTGGACGTCTTCTGTCTAAAATGATATTATTGTATTCTATTAGGCATTCTGCAATTACATTAATAGCAATAACACTCTTGACATTCATTTAATGAGATTAGAAATAGACTCTTGATTAGTTTACTCTTTATTACTAAACACTTTATGTATCAGTTAAAATTGTAGGTATTATCAACAATTTGTTAAAAGCAAAAACATGTAATAGAACAAATAATAATCAGAATTAACTTTTTTCTCTTAATTAAGCCGCGGTATTCAATTACCGGTAATTCACAACCCAAATAGGATCCTTAATTAATCACCCACTGTAGATAAGATTGATGAATGACAATTATCCATCGATATGACGGCCCCCACTATCGGCTCATATTGATGGACGATATGCGAGGCACACGGTCTGACGCTCCAGGCATTGCTAACACTGTAGGTATGGTATGAAAAGGGGCTTTGAAAAGGTACCTAAATGAAGGATGGGAATGTAGTTGTTAGTGTAAGAGTAGTTTGCTTTTACAATTTACTATTAACGATGAGACGTACCTACTTAACGCAGTATAAAAATCGTCTGTGAAACAAAAAATAAGGTTAAAAATATTTGCAACATCGTTATAGCACCTACGTCCATTTATGAAATAGTTTTGCTTTTGTATCGTAGAGATTGCAAAAATATTGAAATAATCATTAATTTCAGATGCAGTGATTGCTAATTGAAAATTAATGTAGGTATTTACTTAGGAAACACTCGCTCAATAATTCACAAAATCCAATCTCAGCATCCCCGAATCGTAACATCAGATCCATTAGAAAGGGCGCGCGCGCACCATCATAATCTTAACGGCGAATCCACTTGCAATTTCATGGTGGAATTTCCATGGCGTCATAAATATTTTGTCCGATAAACCGTTCGTTCGACAGCCGCGAGGCGTAAGAAAATGTTAATTAACGAATCCATTGTTTTCCCGCCCGGCGGCTCCAAGATGGTGCCGCTTCCGTTTCCGCTGCCTTTCTTTATGTGCGTTTCCCTATTTTTCCGTCAGGCGGCGGGCGCGGCGGCATTGTGCCGTGCGCGGTGGAGTATAATGATTTTAATTTCCTCTAATCAAGAGCCGAAGGCGCGGCTTAAGAATTCTAATCATGCACAGCCGCAGTGACAGAAACATCAGCACTTATTCTGATTGCGTCGAGTGTGGGCTGAATAATTAATACGCCTTTATTTTGCGTTATGAGGGAAAACAAAAGGACCGACGCTGTTATTTATGAATCGCGCCGTATTTCATTTTGGTACGCTCGTCAGAAGTTAAAAATGCGCGAGATAAATACCACAATGCTGTTGGAATTATTACGCGATTTTTTATACTATGGGACTATCTGCTTAACATAACAATATAACAAAACTAAATTGAAATTACAATTAGAGCAATTACGTACTGCATTGGTAAGTAATTTCAAGATTTTCAACTACCTAATTATTTTAAATGTGAAGGAACGCATTTTGATCGTTTCTTTTTTTGCGACTCTTTTTAGATAACTCTTTTTAATTTTTATTTTATTACTTTTCGCGACTGGATGTACCGTTGTCCGCGACATAAATCATTGAAACCTCAGCAGTTATTTTGGCACTTAATTTCGCGGCGTTAAGGGTTGTGTTGCGGCACCGTCTGCTTTGGCGATTAGAATGCTAAATTCGCGGCGGAGGGTGCCTTAATTGTGGCTCTCTTGTGCCGCCAAACATGCGACAAGATACGAAAGGGTAAGAATTGTAAGCTATGAAAATAGCGGTGTATGACAGCAATATTCTGCTATACTGCGTGTATTACGAGTACGTGAGAACTGGCACTCGTGTTTGCTCTTTGGAAAATTATTCATCTAAGGACTTTTACTGAATGAGCTTTACTAGCGGTCAAGCGAAATGGAAACATGAAGTCATCAAGAAAATTTTAATTTTAATAACACAGTGTCTTAGAAATGGTCAATGAAATATATTACCTTGTGAAGGGAGATTAAATTCCTAATTGTAGATCCCAGTAAGTTTCACGACGCTTAAAAAGATCTATAAAAGATTAAAAACCTCATTGTTGCTTAATCAAGTTGTGCCAAGTTGGGACATATCACAAAAAGAAAAAAACAACTGTCAGTCCAATTAATTGAGTTAATTTCCGCGACACGACACACGATCCCGCACTCAGAACTGGCTCTACAACGTTCAGTAAAAACAAATCGTAAACTAATAAGTCACGCTTCCTTCAGGGCGAAAATAATGCAGAATATACACTGCAAATGCAGCTACCTAGTGTAGACTATAATATCAAAATGTATACTTATTTCATTGGCTCACTAAAAATGGCATGGTTTTACAAGTTTAGCAGTCTGCCTAAAATTTCGTGTCAAAACATAAGACTTACACTACTTTCAAATTCAACAATGAAGAATGTTCACTAATTTTGTTTTTTAGCTTTCTGTATTCTCTGTTAAAAATAAAAAATACACGTGAAAGAATTATTTCGATACGTCAATTAGTTTCCAAGATATTGAATTTTAAAAGTGCGGGCGGCGGCCGGCCCGCCATTTTATGCGCGTGACGTCATATTACAGTGACTGGCTCATACCTATTTGTATGGGTGGAATCTTGCAAGCTTCCAGGCAACCGATTAAGCTGAAATTTCGCAAACACATGTGATTTGGATGACCATGCAATATTATGATGACATGGAGCTGATCTGATGATGGAGCTGGAAGGTGGCCATAGGAACTCTATAATAAAACGACTTAAATCCATCGAGTTTGGGTTCGTTCGTTTTGTATTGACGAGTACTTTAATTCTATATAGTAATCAGGGTCTAATGATGGAGCTGGAAGGTAATTCGCAATAAAACGACACAATCGCATCAAGTTTGGGTTTGGTTCAATTTTAATTTCTGTGATGGGTCTGGGTGTTAATATGTATAATAAGTTTGTATTTACAAAAAAAAATGTATTTAAGTATGTTTATATCCGTTTTCTAGTGAGCGGATACGCTGTGAATGTACGTCACGCGGGGTCACGTGACCGTCGGCGGCACTCAATATTTAACGAACTTTGAATGCCTATAAAATCATAACTACTGGGTATTTTTGAATGAAATAAAAACTAATGTATTTGTAAATGTAAAAGCCTAACTGTAACATAGGTTTCAAGTGATTTTGCATACCTAGTAACATTCTCAATTCACCAAGGCGAAGAAAATATGTATCCAAATCCTTACTTGCCAATCGTTGGTGTCATGAATGAAACATCCTTCTGCTGTTAAAATATTTCATAAAAATCAAAGAAAATCGAATTAATTGGACTAATTTGACGACACACGGCCGGCTCAGCAGCGCGCAATAAAAAGCGATCGCGGACCAATGAGGCGAGTTCCCTCCGGGGCGCAAATAAAGCGGAGTACACACTTCAAATATGCTTTTCTTAATCGTTCTCATAAAACAAAGATCAGAGCGATGTAGGGTTGGCGGGGAAAAATTGCTCCTTTATAAAATTGGCGGAGCGTGTACTGATTGCTTGTGGATGAACAGTCAAGGTTACCGTTCTGTAAATAAAGACAGGAAAGGTAAAAAACGTTGTATCTTTAAATAGCTATTAGTTTAGGATTCATTAAAGGGACTCTTTTTTCAGGCGCGTCCGTGGGTATATTTATCGTTTTAACTCAATGTTGAAATCTAAATTGGTATTAACTACTCATAATAAAGATTAACATAAGTATTTGATATTAATACACAGTCTTTAATTTATAATAACTTTCAATGTACGTGTAGCGTCGATTCTAATTTTACCATAATGACTAGAAAAATGCTCTACTAGACCACCATTATTTGTCAACAATTTGTTTACCTTTCTCATCTCAAGAACTCGTCTGGGAACCCTACGCTCCCCCGCGGGAAGTAAAAAATAAAAAAATCACCGTCGTTGCTCGTATCGCGTAACGCAGCTATTTCCACCGCAAATTGTTTCCTACGGAGCCCTCGAATCGATATTGTTTGGATTGGAATTGGAAGTTATTATTGCTATCGCATTGGAAAAATTGGATTACGAACCATTCGGTGCACACTTGCCACGCGTTTGTGTAAATGATTTAAAATTTCAAGCCGAGTGCCTAATTGGGGAGAAATATTAAACTGGTTTTATTGGGTCTCATTTTTAAATGTCACAAATTAAGTAAGTTAGTCTTAGGTTCATGACATTGAAATATTAGTGTCAGACTTGATTCCATAATATTTCAACTCACGCTGTCTATCTAACCTGTCATCCTAAGTCCTACCTACATAATATAGGTACTTACCTATGTAGTCAAATGTATGTTAGAGCTGGACGGGTATCCGCCCAACCAGAAGGAGCTGGTGAGGGTTGTACATGGAAGTCCATCTGAAGGTGACTGAGATCGTGAACGACGTAGGGCGCCAGTAAAACGATGACTCATTTTGATACTTTTATTAGATGTTCACAGTTCGGTGTCCGTAATAAGAATGAATCAATTTTTTTTTTTTTTTTTTTTTTTTGAAGGGACGCGCGCTGGTAGCTTGAGGAGCTTTTCCAGCTTCACCGGGCAGAGTGGCGAGTACAGAAGGTACTCTAGCCGTTTGGCGATCGTCGGTGCGCGTGCCGACGAGGCCGAGTGTGGGCTTCGCGTAGCGAAGCCCAGGCTCGTCCGCGTCGGTCGCAGATCGACGTTCGCGATCGGGCCGTATCGAGCGCATAAGGCGCCCGATCAGTGGCGAACCCAACTAGAGGGTTGCCCACCGCGGTGTTGGACCCAAGTCCAGCCTACGGCAGGCTCACTCTAGTGGGCCCGATCGAGGGGACTACGGACGCGGCCTGAGGGCGCCACGGTAGGCTCGGACCTCGGCTCAGGCCGTGTCCGGGGGACGGATAGGGGAGAACCGGCCCGGTACATGTCTGTACCGTCCGAAATGGAAAGCAGGGCCTCGTACTCGCCGGCGAGTACGGTGTAACGAGCTACTGTGTTGTGGAGTAGTTGGCGTGCTTAAGGCAGTGATGTCTGTGTTAAGAAATTCGGTAATAGGATCGTCCGGGTCGTCTAGGACATGCCTAGGTCGTCGGTATTGGGCAGCGACATCTTTCTGGGGTGTATACGTGGCGGCGCTAACGATAAGAGGGTTCTTGTGGTTGATCGCTTTATCAAAGTAGCGGCGAGAGGCTTCTTTCATAAAGTGATCAATCGATGGGATCTCGAAATCTCTATGGAGATTCGTGTTACGCACGAACCACGGGGCATCCGCGGCTCGGCGTAAGAATTTGTTTTGGAGGGTCTGGAATTTCTTAAGGTCTGTGCAGGAAGTGTGAGCAAACACCGGACTGGCGTAAGTCAACACTGGACGGATGCAGGTTTTGTAAATTGTCAACTTATTTCTAAGTGACAATTTACTTTTCCTTCCAACTAGGTGGTACAGTCGGTGGATGTAGTGGTTCGCACGGCTCAAGACGCGTCTGAGGTGCGGAGCGAACGATAATCTCTGGTCGAGGGTGACACCTAAGTACTTGGCCTCACTTTTCCAAGGAATAGTTTGGTCAAATAAGGTGAGATGGGTGGGGACATTAGGACGAGTGCGAACCGGAGGACGTTTCGCAGACAAAGCCCTAGAAAAGTACACTGCTGCACTTTTTTCGGGATTTACCTCGATACGCCACTTCCTGAACCATTCGCCTAATTGCGTGACTGCGCGTTGGAGCGCCAAGATGACGTAATTCCGATTACGTCCGGACTTGTAGAGTGCGGTGTCGTCCGCAAAGAGGGCTAAATCCGTATTCGGATATTTGGGGATGTCATTGACGTACAATGAAAAGAGGATGGGCGAGAGCACGGAGCCCTGGGGGACTCCGGCTCTTATGGGGCGGGGGGAGGAGAGGGAGCCATCTACTCGGTAACGAAAGGTGCGATTCGATAAAAAGTCACGTAAGATGTGCACGAGACTGTCCGGCACACCGAGTTCGTAAAGCTTGTAAATCAAGCCATTGTGCCAGACTTTATCGAATGCCTTCGCTACGTCGAAGAATAGCACTCCTGTCCCTACGGGTGGCTTAGCAGTGAGGCCGCTAAGTATGTGCTCCGTTAAGCGGTGCACCTGTTGTACGCAGGAATGTGAGGCGCGGAAGCCAAACTGTTCGTTTATTAAGAGATTATTAGAAAAAACATAATCTCTTAATCGAGAGACAATTATACGTTCGTATAACTTACCCATGGTCTTTAAGAGACTGATGGGTCTGTAGCTTGTGGGGTCAGCCAGTTTCTTACCGGGCTTCGGGATGCCAATGACTTCTGCCTCTTTCCACGCGTCGGGAAAGATGCAGTGAGACATGGCCGCGTTGAAAATAGCAACCAAGAGGTATACTAGGGGGGCGGGCAGGGCGCGTAAGACTCTATTAGAGATACGGTCCGGGCCGGGGGCTTTGTTGGGACGGAAACCTTTGATTATCGTTCGCACCTCGTCGACGTTGGTCGGGTCTAGGGTTGTGGTCGGAGGGAGGGCGGCTCTACGTTCGACTTCGCTGTCCACCATGCGGAGGTGGGCAGAGTCTACTGGGAGGGTACTGGGGGAGCACTGTGCTTCTAGACTGTCGGCTAGACATTCGGCTTTGGCGTCGTCGTCAAACGCAAGCGTTTGATCGGGACGTAAAAGCGGTGGCGTGGACGCTACGGTGTCGGACTTAAAGGCTCTCGTCAACTTCCAATAGGCTTGGTGAGATGGCGAGATTTCTTTAAGTAGATCATCCCACTGATTGTTACGGAGTTCCGCGATACGAGCCTTGACAGCGCGCTGTAAGGAACGTAGGCGGGCTCTGTTTTCCTCGGTTGGATAAGCGTCATAATCGCGAGTGGCTGCGTTCTTTGCCCTCAATAGTTCTCGCGCATCGTCCGGCAACCTGAGACGGTGGTTAGCCATCGCAGGCACTTGCCTAGACGAGTCGCCGATGGCGACCGAGATGTGACTAGTGAGCGCATCGATCGCGTGAATAGTTTCGTGAGGCGAAACTATATCGTCGGGGATTGAGGACAGTTGTGGGCTCTGACAGTTCCCAAGTTTTACCTTGAGTTTGTCCCAGTCCACAATTGTCTTCATAGTGGGTGTAGACTCAGGAGAGCCTAGTTGTAGTACGACCGGGCGATGGTCAGAAGTGAGCGCGTGCATGGTTTCTATAGAGTGTAGGCGGAGGCCTATATTCTTTAGAATTGCCATGTCCAGAATGTCGGGCCGATGCTCGACATTGTAAGGATAGTGAGTGGGCGTCATAGGGACTAAGATGTCAAAGATGAGTTCCTCAGAGAGTTCGCTTAACATGTTGCCATTGGCAGTGGATGTTACGCAACCCCAATGAGTGTGTTTGCTATTAAAGTCGCCGCCAAGAATGACTGCACTATTCATAGCAAAGAGGGCCTGAAAGTCGCTCCTTAAGGGAGTCTTGTTCGGGGAGAGGTAAACCGAGCCGATGAGGATGGGCTCGTGTCCAGTCATGGCTAGCCGACAGAGTGAGACTTCTAGGTTAGAGAGAGAAGGGGGATCGACTAAAGCACAGTGCAGAGAACGCTTATAATAAATAAGCGTGCCGCCGCCACGTGTGGGCCTATCGTGTCTAATGATATTGTAGTTCGCTATCCTAGGATTGCGAATAGAGGGTGTTAGGAGGGTCTCTTGAACCAGAAAGATGTCGACCTGGTGGTCGGTAAGGAACTGAGTAACCTCGTCCTTCTGCTGTCTAAGACCGTTAGCGTTGAAAAATGCTAAGGTGATTGACCGGGGTTTGATCCTAGCGGTGGGATTAGCCATTACGGAGCGTGGAAAGAGGAGATAGCGTAGCAAAAGTCTACGTGTTCGGCGAGGATAGATAACCTATCCATGATGTTGCCTTCGCCATTAGTCGCGCGCAGTTTTGCGGCGATCACAAACATCTCGCCGACATTAATTTGGCCAAAGAAGTCTCTGACCAACTTAATGTCAGCCGCAGGTGAATGTGAAGGCTGGGGCATGGCCTGAGGGGCCGGGACTTTGTGGGCTGGTGCCTTAGGGGCAGGGGGACTTGGGTTAGGCGCCTGTTGGGTAGGTGCCTTTGGCGTAGCCTTAGGGGCTGGGTGGGGTTGAGGAGCCTGCTGGAGCGCGGGTGGGGCCACAGCTGTTTGGGTGGGTGTGGGAGTAAGGCTGGCAGCCTGGGTGTAGGCCAGAGGCCTAGCCCAAGCATTGGGCCTGTTGGGGCGGAGGCTAGGAGCCTCACTTGCTACCGCAAAGTTGCGAGTAGCATTGATCTGCCTGGGGGCAGAGGGGATGGGGGCACGCGGCTGAGTGCGTGGAGCCCGGGGACAACCGCGATAATTCGCAGGATGACCCTGGCTACCACACAGTATGCAGCTCGGTGGTTCGGTGGCTGTGGCCTTGTCACGGACACAGTCGGCTGTGCCGTGATCGCCTAGGCACTTGACGCACCTAGGACGGGCGTGACAATTACGGGCAGCGTGCCCGTAATGTTGACAGCGGTGGCACTGGCCGGGAGCGCCGCGCTTTCGGGGTGGCTCAACTTTGAGCCCGGAGATGAAGCAAACCGTTTTCAAATTGAAAATCGATTTCGCTTCGTTGGAATAGTCCAAGACTACTTGGACAAGGTCAAATGGTTCACGTGTACGAGTCCTGTACAGACGGTGAACCTGTTTGACGGGAAAGTTTTGTGCCTTGAGGTCGGCCAAGATGGAGGCGGAGTCTAGCTCCTTGGGAAGGCCACGGATAACAACCCGCAGCTCCCTTTCCTCCTCGCGAGGGAAGGTATGATAACCGATACGGTTTTCATCGAGGAAACGTGTTAGGGCTCGGTGCTCGTCCGAGGTGGACAAGGACACCTTAATGCCTACGTTGCACGACTTAGCGTGCGAGAAATTGATGTGGCGCTCCTTGAGCGCGCCGGAAATCTTGTTCCAGGACGCCTTGTCCTGGACAAAGACTGGGGGGACTCTGGCAGTCCGCCCGGTGCTCGACTGCGAGCCGGAGGGCTGGGAAGATTGCGAGGGCTGAGAGAGGCCCGAGTTGGCCTTCAGCGCCTTCGCAGGGGGGGAAGGAGGGGGAGAGGCCGCGGATTTGCGGGTCCTCTTCGGACGACTGACGGTGGTGAAGCCACCGTCATCGGCGTCTGAGACAGAGTCACATTCCATGTCCCTACTGGGGGCATGGGATTGGTGATCTATCACAATAGAGTGCTCGTTCGTGAGCGGGATTGGTAGAGGGGCCGAGTTCGGATCGCACATGGCGTCCTCGGGACATGAAGGGGAAGCAGGCTCCTCATACACAGAGCTTGCGAGGGTCTTTGCCCGTATGTGGGCTTTAAACCCGGAGAGGACCTCCGGGTGAGTGGCCCGGAGGAACTTTAAGAGTTCCTCCGTGTCCATGGCATGGAGGGTGTATTCGCGACGCGTGAATCTACGCCGGTTCGCAAGTCGCAACCACCGAGAAGAGCCGGCAAGAAACTCGGTGGTTATAGCGGTGTGTAAGTCCCGCACAGTCGGTGTAAACCGTGCGGGGTGAGTGGGAAAAGTGTGCCCTAACCAATGTAACTACGCCGCAACGTAGCAACGCCGCGACGTAGGGTGAGTACCTACTCCTATCAGTCCTTCAGGAGGGCCCCGGTTGCAAAAACAACCAGGGATACGCTCCTTCAGGGATGGAAAGTAGGGAGGGGTAGGGGGGGTCACGCCCGGCAGTGAAAAGACTGTGAAACCGAGTGTCTCAAGGGCGAGGAGGAACGCCTCACCCTCTCAAACGTGCCTTCCAGGAGGCCAAGGTTCACAGCCTAATATACCGGCGGCGGCAGGAAATTTCAGCGCCTTGAAAAAGGCACTGTCGGTCGCTCCCAATCGAACCGAACCGCCTTTAGAAAGGCGTTTAACTACGCTTGTTCGTTATCACCGTTAGGTATCCCAAGCGCAGCCGCGGGCAAGCCACGTAATTGTGACAAAACACCACAGAAACAAGACTCGCAGAGCGAGGGCGATAAGCTCGAGGAACTCGGAGCGCAGCGCATGCGAGCGGGCGGGCGAGGCGGAGCGCACGTCCGTACCGTGCGAGCGATGCGAAGCGAATCCTCATGAATCAATTCGGCCGGCTTGCCGCTTTTATAACGAGTCTCCCCGCAAGGTGGGGCTTGCACGTGCAACGTAAACTTGTTTTAGTGCAGGTGTTGTTTTGCAGCAAGCCGCTCGTCTTGTTTCTCTTTACAATATTACGTAGTGTTTTAAGACTCACAAATCAACAATACTGTGAATAATTAATTACAGTAAATGAATTTAATGTAATAATAGAAAATATTATAAATTAATTATTATTATAACAAATAACTACTTATTATATTTCTTTATTTGTGTATAATTTCGCATTCGCGCTATCACGGCCATGCTGACAAGCAGCTCGTGCTCGAGCTAGCGGTCTCGTTAATCTAAAAGGACAACATTTTTTATTTATTTTTATCCAGACTCAGAGGTTTTAACATAAGCTTTTTCTGACTAAAGGTTTGTCAAACTCAGCGGTCAAAGACATAGCTTGTTTCAACTGCACTAAGGAAAAACGGAACTTTTGTCAAACTCAGAGGCTCTTGGCTTGGATTGGCAAATTCCCGTTCCAGGAATGTCTTTTGAACTCAGAGGCTATTCCGTGACTTGTTTTGACAGGTAATTTGCTATAGCTTGTTTCAACTGCATTAAGGAAAACGGAACTTTTGTCAAACTCAGAGGCTCTTTGACTTGGATTGGCAAATTCCCGTTCCAGGAATGTCTGTTGAACTCAGAGGCTATTCTAAAGGTTTGTCAAACTCAGCGGTCAAACACATCGCTTGTTTCAACTGCACTAAGGAATACGGAACTTTTGTCAAACTCAGAGGCCCTTGGCTTGGATTGGCAAATTTCCGTTCCTGGAATGTCTGTTGAACTCAGAGGCTATTCCGTGACTTGTTTTGACAGGTAATTTGCTATCCTAAAGGTTTGTCAAACTCAGCGGCCAAACACATCGCTTGTTTCAACTGCACTAAGGAATACGGAACTTTTGTCAAACTCAGAGGCCCTTGGCTTGGATTGACAAATTCCCGCTCCAGGAATGTCTGCTGAACTCAGAGGCTATTCTGTGGCTTGTTTTAACAAGTAATTATTGTGATGGTCATTTTATTATTTTGCTATCACGGCTCATTCAAGATTCGGATTCGGTACTATCCTAACATGCTCATGAGATATAACAGTTTAAAGAGACTTTTTGCAAAAGCACCACGTTATAAAAGATAATCAAAATGATTTTCAAACAATATTATTTGCTGATGATATTTCGATTATTATCACTTGTAATGACATTACTAATTATGAATTTGACATTAATAATACGGTAGATAAAGTTGCAAAATGGCTGAGTTGTAATAACCTCTTTATTAATGTATCCAAGACTAAATTTATGCAATATTAATAGATTCTAATTTTGTAAAAGTTGCATGCCTATCCCGGACAAAACATGTTGGATTTGACATTTTCTATCGACCATTTTGTTACCATGTTTCTGAGGAAATAAATGATTTATTTATTTATTTAAATATCGATCATTTTCATTGTCAATAATTTTTAAGATTTGATTGATACGGCTCTAAGTATTTAGGACTCAAATTATTACCAGACCACTGTGTAAAATAATTTAACTTTAGCAAAGGAACCGAAACGTTTTTTATGCTTCAGAAGACTGTTCGGTCATTCTGATAATGACATTTTGTATGAATATTGTCAATTGCTAATTGGGTATTTGACACCATTTACCAACAATTCTAAAGTTCAACATTTTCAAAAAATAAGTAGGTAAACTTAATTCTGGTCTTAAAAACTTAACTAATCTTAAATTATCTTGTAAGTTTTAGGTTGCATTATAAGATTAAATAAGATTTTGGGTTGAATTGCAATTGAAAAACAAGTTTGATTGAGTGGACAAAATAGTGACGTTACAGTCTAATATTGCCATACAAAATCTATGGAAGAGTCTCGCTTTGACAGTTTTAAAATTAATTGGTGGTGGCTGAACATTATTGTTGCTCGAAACGGAACCGTTATCCCGCTGCTGGCAGCGAGGCGCGCTGAGCAAGCCCCGCGCGGCCGCAGTCAGCTTGTAGTGCTACTGGTCTTCAAACAGCTCGCGTTCCTTCATCTCAGCGTCGGAATCGTCCGTAAGCATCTCGATGTCAATCTGTAAATCGTCAAAAATAGGGTATATGGCATCAAATTTGTTTAAACGCCCTTCCAGGTATTGTTCCTGACTAAGTTTAGTCCAAATCTTAAGAAGTGTAATAAAGTTATTGAAAATGGTTAATTTAGATTTTAAACAGCTACGTTTTTTGGGTAATCGTTAGTGTTCCTTTGATTGGGCCACATTTAGTATTTTATTCAGAAGATGCACTTTGACGTTCATAAGCTTTTTATGTAATGATAAAATAAAAAATAAAAGAATTAAATTGCAAGGAAATGAAAATTATGCACTAATATTAGCAATTCTGTAGCGAAAAGAAAAGGAAATAAATTGGAACGAACTCACAAAATACTCAAACCGGTTTCCGATCCAAGTTCGTTTCCTCGCCTTGAACAATCGACGGGTCCAAAGTCCAACTTGCTGGTCGATCGGTAAAAAGCTTCTTTTCTTGAACTTGAGTAGCTGTGATGCGTGAATTCTTCACCAGGGATGAGACCTGTCAGGTTCCCGAGGAAATATTGCTGCTGAAGACCGCTCTGAAGAGCTCTTGAAAATCTTGCGTATGTCGGCAGTCTGGCAATTCCACTTGTGTCCGGAGAAGTGACACTTGATTACAGTTCTTGGAACTTGGATTTTTCATCAGAACAGGTGTGCGTCGGTCAGGGTTTCCTACTTCAGCATATGGGCGGGTAGTAGGTTCTTCACTCCTCTCTTCTGATGTTAGAGCTGGACGGGTATCCGCCCAACCAGAAGGAGCTGGTGAGGGTTGTACATGGAAGTCCATCTGAAGGTGACTGAGATCGTGAACGACGTAGGGCGCCAGTAAAACGATGACTCATTTTGATACTTTTATTAGATGTTCACAGTTCGGTGTCCGTAATAAGAATGAATCAATTCGGCCGGCTTGCCGCTTTTATAACGAGTCTCCCCGCAAGGTGGGGCTTGCACGTGCAACGTAAACTTGTTTTAGTGCAGGTGTTGTTTTGCAGCAAGCCGCTCGTCTTGTTTCTCTTTACAATATTACGTAGTGTTTTAAGACTCACAAATCAACAATACTGTGAATAATTAATTACAGTAAATGAATTTAATGTAATAATAGAAAATATTATAAATTAATTATTATTATAACAAATAACTACTTATTATATTTCTTTATTGATAGATCGCCCGGTGCTTTGTCCTGCTGGAAGCTCTTCTGGAAGGACTGGTCTTTTGTTCTAAACGTCCTGCCAGAAGATTATCGCAAGTCCTGCCCGCAGTACGCAATTTGTACGTGTTTGCTTGCTGGTCCTTCCAGCAGTACGGTGACCTTCAAATTTGAACTCATCCTCACCAGAAGTAGTAAACACTTGGTTAGTGTTTATTAAATAAAAAGTCATGTCGTAGAATCATTTTGTTTAACCAGTATTTTACTTTTCTTAATATATTATAAACTTGTTTATCTTCTTTCAACTTAACTAATAGGAACTATAATAAGGAACTTTAAATTAATTACTTTGGTACGTCACTTTGTATTAGAAATTACACCTATCACTTACAAATACACTACAAATTAAAAACAAAAACAAGAAATAAATTATAAATGTTTGATTAGGCTGGAATACTTCACATTCATTATAATATTATCGCCAAAATGTTGCCGACTCCACGCCCGGCGCGTCAAAATGTGTCGCGCGAGCGCGAACGCGCTGCCCCCGTGTATACTCGTGCGCCATCGGGCTCCGACTAACGTTAGTCGCGTTTTTCGATCTTGGGCACTATTGGGTGAAAGAGAGAGAAACACTCTATTTTTTCGTGTAAATTTGAAATTTGTACAATGCATACTTACGAAACTGTGATCTTTTAATTTTGCGTCCTACCGGAAGTACTTTAAGTCCTGCTGGCAGGACTCCGGGCGATCTATCATTATTTGTGTATAATTTCGCATTCGCGCTATCATGTATGACTTAAGAAAGTACAGATTCTTACCTGCTGTAGTGAGAATACTACACTTTTCCATGAATGTTACAAAAACCTTTCATCCTTCACGCTGCCAATGTAGAGTCGACAGAAGATCGCAGTTCCCACAGACCTTTGACTCTACACAATTCCTAAGATAAAATAAAATAACGAAGAAACTCTAAAATTATTTTGCACAGGTAAAAACAGATACACAACAACCCAACCGCAACAAAAGATCATCTCAAAATTAATTACATGACAAAAACACCGCCAAGATTTCTATACTGTTATTATTTCTGAAAATTCTCCAAGCATTCCCGATAATCAGCCTGAGTTAGATTGGCTAAGACCCCGGGCGAATGTGTCATTATAATTTCGCAGAGGGATGACTGATCCCCGCGGCGAAATTTATACCGTAAGCTATTTTAATCTTAACTTAGTTAAAAATCTTGCGTCCGACATTAACATTAATCACTCGTGACAGCCTTTGTAATGGATATAGTAATTAATGTCTGCGGTTGTGATTATGATTAGCTTTGGCTTGAATTGCAGCTGGTGGAAAATTACCTAGTAGTTAGTAATAAAATTGAATGCACAAAGATTAAAATTGGGTACGTTATTTAGTTCGTAATTATAAGGACTGTAGAATTAGTTAACTGTAAGTACTCAAAAAGTCAATAGAAACAAACAACATCCAAAGCCTGCGTCTAATTTTAAAACGCGTAATTACATTAGATTGAGTCGTTCCAATCCAGAGCGAATAAAGGACTTCAAACAAATTAAATTATTATTTCTCAAGAAACAAAGGAAATACCTTCATCAAGCACGAAATCTAAAGCTTAATTGAACGCCGACATTGAGAGATTTCAATTCAATTACTAAACCATATTTAACGAAATCCAATCCCCCTTTCCCTCGAGGAATAATATTATTTATTCACAAAAAATAATACAAGACGCGGTTACGGAGAACGCTGCGTTGGTTCTGAGATCATTCGACGTAAAAGTTGGCTCAGACCGGGCCGGGAAGAAAACGGATAAGCGAAACCCTCTAAAAATGATTGATGCGGCTTGCGGTCGATCGCTCACGCCCGAGCGTTTTAAAACGAATAAACGTCGATCGCGTCGAACGCCGCGGCGCAGATCATTAGCGCTATATCGCTCTCCTCTGACTCTCCTTTCATTATTAGTCGAAATCCTCATTTTTGGCGACCCCTCATTTTTATTGGTCGTCAATCAAGGCGAGATTTAACATAACAGCGCTTGGTTCTATTGTTGCGACGGGGCGAGTCGTATTGGAATCGCGTATAGCCAATTTCCTAACGTATTGGAAGCGTTGAACAATTGTTGGAAGACATGTTATTACACGAGCGTTTAGCGTAGGAGCTAACAAGCTGTCGTTTGTTTCTGCGGCTCTTTGTTGGGGCTATAACAATTAGACGGCGGACGATAGCGCGCGAACAAAGCGCGCGCGACAATGCACGCCCAATATCTTTATGCTCTCGCCGCCGGAGGCCGATGCACCGACGTTGATTCAGCTTTCTTGGTTACGTTTGAGGTAACGTACCTTTTTGTTAACAGAATATCTAAATGCAGACGCGTCTTTTAATACATACATTTTAGATTTTAACAGCCTATTAAAAAAAAGATGTAGGTTTGTACTTTTTTACCTTCAAAGCTACGTACCTACTTCTTGCCTCGTTCATCTCAAGTCCCAACTGATCTAACTTTGTTATCTACACAATTATACACCTAACTACAAGTACACCAAAAACCAAAATAGTTTTAGCTCTTCTTTCATTTAGACATGTAATAGGTACCTCATCATCATCATTATTTCAGCCATATGACGTCCACTGCTGAAAATAGGCCTCCGGAAATAAGTACCTACTTAAACATAACATCAAAGCTCTGTACCTACTATCTCCTTGCTTACTCTCTGCCGCTCGAGACACCTCAAGTCCCGTCAGGGCCGGCTTTGAGATCCACTTCCTCTCGTCCCGCTGAATGCTGAATGCACATTTGACGCCACACACTGCGAGATAGCGGGATGCAATAAAGGCTTTGTTCCGCTAATGTGTGCACGTCTTTACACGCTAGGAAACTAGCTGTTTTCAACGGATAGAAGCACTGACGTGGAACAGTCAGGAATATCTTAAAAGAAAATAATTTGCATAAAATAGGTAGGATACATATAAGTAGGATATACTTTTCCAAACTTAATCATTCAAGCTTAAATTAGGTTTTTTCCTTTGTATTCTTGCGTGTATTTATGGTTTATGTCATTTAAAAAGTATTTATTTTAGCAAAAGGTGTCACGCTTTCAGAGACTTGCGAACTCTGCACTAAGCGTATGCTTGTATCGCAGTACCTAGCAAATGTACAATTACCTTTATGATAAAACATTTAATTTGACATGAAATGAGATGAAGTTAAAAACATATAATAGAATACGTGTAATTGATTGAATGGAACACGGTACAGTGCTCGTATTATATGAACTTAAACATCTTATCAAAGTAACGTTTTCCCCTCGCAAACTTTTGAAAAATTACTCAGAAGAATCAATTTGCCTAAGTCAACGACCCATATAGAATTCCCATTGCCCTCTAACCAAAACACGAATGTACGTACCAAACGTAGTGAACTGGTGATGTGCGTCGCCACCTGCGGATCCGAGTGCGGCTGTGTAATCGCATAAACAGCTAATTGTCTGTGCGGATTGCGCAGGTAAACACTACCCGCCACCATTTACACACTGCCACACATCCCCTCCAACCGTGAATGTACAACTGTAGTGGATGAGGTACTTTCGTAGCCAATTAGTTTTGACTAATGTATATGAAAGTATCATAGGTATAGTGTACGTTTTATTGGTAAATGACTTGGCTTTGAAAGACTGTTGAAATCAACGTTACATTTGCGATCAATTTCAGTTTAATATAGTAGCTAAATGCACTGTGTTGTAAGTAATTTAACGTAGCCAATCGATCACAATCTTGAAACAAACATTAAGTTCTTCAGACGTTCGTATCCATAAATCAAAACTATAATTAGTCATAGATGTTTTCTACTATATTATCATTTTTCCTTTTAAAGTTTTTATTTCTACTTCAGCACTACTTCAATTGTAAACATGACCTTAAATGGAGAGAATATTGTACAGAATCATTGCACATTGAGTTTCTATCGTTATCGATTTAAAATAAAAATAATTACCACCTCCACCCATCTGTCTGTTCATAAATCCACGTGCACACTATTACACGTGCCCGATTACGCTAAGTCGCTAACCGTCTAACGTGTACACACCGACTGATTTAATTCCACTTGTATTTATTATGCGCGCGCACTTCACGACAATCCTCACTAATTGCCTTGAGGGCTCCGATGACATGTGATTTGCTTAATTTACATTCTAACCTCATATTAAAATTATAATTATACGTTAAATGTTACGGCGGAAAATGCGGGCGTTCGAGCGTAACGTTCACGGTGACAGTTATTATTTTAGCTCTACTAATACTGAGGGAATTTATAAGGATTGTGGGCATGTTCAGATAATAGTACAAACAGTCTTAATGTAGAGACAATATTGTCTTCTAATTTTAGGTTTTTGCAAACTTTTTTATGTGTTTATATTTTTACCGGTTAAGTTGTAACTTGCTTATCTTTTTGTGGAACTCTCTCTGGGTAGTGTAAACTTGTACCATTCCATTGTTTTATTTAATTGACAATTTGGATAATCTTCATATCTAGGAGTATCTATCTAAGCAATAAAGTTAATTTTAGCAGAAAATATTCATACAAATCCATAAGAACTATCACCAAAAAACTTGAAAATTAAATCCAGGAGAACACACAGTCTATGACTACACCATGAAGTCGTTTCCACAACAAAAGACGGTCGTTCATTCCTCCACAAAAAGCAACATAACTTTAAACCAAACGATTTGTGAGTTCTCCAGATTGCACCATGGCACCATAAATAAGACATTTCAATAATGTTCGAAGTAAAGCAGTTATTCCAACATAATGTTTTACAGGCGTTCGGGCATTTTTATGTGGCAAAGGGGAGATGCTTAGCGAGCGAGAACAGGACTACAAGGCAGTATTAAAATCCGAGTTATGTTTTATAGTGGACGTGGGAGGAATAAGTGTGGAATGAAGGGCGGTTTGCTTAGCGTGCGGGCTACCTACGTCGAATTGAGATGAAACACGAAAAACAACACGAGAAAAATACTACTGTACTGAAATAAAATGTAAAAGCAAGGATTTTATATATTTATTTTATTTAGAGTTTAGTTTATTACAGTAACTTATGCTACGAAAAGCTCTAAATAGTTACTACGGTTTTCGTAGTCATGGTCATAGCATTTCGTAGGTATATCATAATGAAATAAAATGTAAAAGCAATGATTTCTCATTAGCATATGCTACGAAAAGCTCAAAACGCTACGGTTTTCGTAGTAAATTGTCGTAGCATTTCGTAGCATCATCTTATTGAACGTTATACCAACTGAACTTAATGAAAACATGTTTGCTGCTTATTGAAAAATCTTTTAGTATTTTTTAGACAAAATAGTGACTAAACGTTTAACATACCTACAACGAAATAGGTGCCGATTATTCTATCAAGCTGTCAAATATGTCTTAACAATCAGATCTGGTAAAATAACTTAATCACTAACTTTATTTTTAAAGAGTACACAATTCAATAAAACCTTTGTCATCATTGTCATTGAAAAGCAGTAAGTCTTATTTCAATACCTTTCACCACAAAAAACGTCGTCAACCTGTTCAAAAATGCAAGATTCGTCGTAGCAAGACGGCTACGCAGAGCGGCGTCGCCGTTCGGCAATTCTTTATTATTCATGGGGCGATCTTGCTCCAGAGTGTTTTATATGAGCGACGATCGAGTATCAATTTGTACCGAACACCCGTATTAGCATTTCCCGTGTGAGGCCTACATTGTTTTACTACCTTCCAGGGAGGGATTTTTCCTCCTTTTGACTCCAGTGAATTTTACTACTGGAACTTTTTTATTGACGCACTGATTCTACATTTATGCATATTGGTTTTTTATACATTGTGTCTTGTATAAATAAATAGATTTCATTCTACATTGTAATAAATACTTTCCATTTAAAATACGGTGAGTGTTTTTTGAAATGTCCCTTAAGTTTTCTGTAAATGATTTATCAATCTTAACCTTTTTCAAGTCAGTGCTTTTTGCTATCATTATTATGAATGTTATTAATTTGGATTTCGGTCCTAATTTTTTTCTTATGCCTGTTAAATAAAGTTATTGTCGTGACTGTAAGCTAATTTATAGTTCAACACTATATCAAAGTAAAAATCATATCGATTCAATTTATCAACATGTTGCCAAAATATCTATCTATTAAAATATTAACAACAACTCTAACTCTCATATTTTTTGCACAAGTATCAGTCACCTTTCAGTGAATAAATGTCAAACGAAAATAAATAAATAGGTAATTCAACAATAAATAATTTCTAAAGTCACCCATCATCCCACTTGTTTTCATCCCACGCAAGATTGAAATGTGTGGGATTCCATCTCTAGCTTTGGAAAAGTTAATGTAAAGGCGAATTATTTAATATTGTAGAGTCGCACATGAAACTAAAAAATTTTGTCAAAAATAGCCTGTATTACAACGAGGTAAGATGCCACTGTGTTTAGCTTAATGTGCCCGTACCAAAGCAATATAGTTCCACGAATTCACTTTTGACTCAGCGACTTAATTTAAAGAAGCACTATGCGCTTCTGATGCTAATCCTTAGCTAGACTCGAAAAGGAAGAGTTTAGGACTAGTACACATGAAAGTTTTAGTTTTTTAATAGGTAATTAATTTTAGTTACAAAATGTCAGTCGCCAATTTTTTTCCCACTTTCTATAGAATGGCCTATTGAGGCGGCCAGTCACTCAGACTGCCAATATGTAGTACCTACTTACTTAAATATAACAATCAATGCCAGATCTTTGTCTTTATTAGGTACTTCTCTTTTTAACACAGCAACTTGATTCCATAATAAAGTAAATGTACCTTTATGTAACGTGTGTACGCTGCCTTATCGCTGTGACGTCACCACTGCGACTAGTACAATACGTTAGCGCTTTCGAGTGTTCATTAAAGATACGATAAAGACGGCGGACGGCGGTTAAATTGGCTGTTTTCGCGGCGCTGAAGCTGAAACCGCTGGAGTAGTAGTTAAAATCTATTATGAGATAATCCTTAGTTAGCCATATTTTTGAGAAATTATTTTTTTACATTGAGTGAACAATCTGGAAATCATTTTTCCATATGTTCAGCAGTGTTCGAAACTTAGATGAAATGATGATGCTGATTAATAATTTTCCTCCAACACACATTTTCATTCCACTTTTCTGTTTTTCAAACATAAATAATAATTGTTAATAGTCAATGAAATTAATCGAAATACTTACTACAGTAACAGAAATAAAACTAGATTAGATTAATTTTTAATAACAGATTGACAGTACGAAATACATGTTGTAGAAGCTACGAGGAATAGTAGCTAAGTTTTCTACACAAAGCATTTTTTTACAGTAAAATAAAAACTATTTTATGAATTCCGAAATAAAAACTTTGTAACAACCATTTACGATCGTTGGAATGAAAACTGAATCTACCAACAAAGACAAGAATCGTACGACAATCTCTATTCCTTAAATGAACATTCCAGATGGAGGTGCTATAGTTGAACTAACGAGGGGCTGTTAATTTAAATTTAGTATCTTAGAGCGCGTAATGAACGGGAAGATGATTGTTATAATGGAATTGGATGCAGTCGCAGTGTTATGTGCGAGATAGCGACTTCATTAGAAGCTGGAGGCGTGTATTGATCTTTAAATATTATGGTGGCGAAGCAACTTCTAAGTTGTTTGTTGAAGCAAAGGAATTGAATATTGTGTTAGTAGCACAATGCGGTACATGTATGTTGTTAAGTTACCTGTTTTTGCTGTATGTAAAAACAGTTGAAGTTTACGCAAAAGAAAAATCGTGTAGTTAGGCACAATGCGTACCTACATGGTTAATTTACTCTAAGTTTAGTTAAGTTTCTCACAGACTATGTAGGAAAGATAGAAGAAAGAATAAAAACTTCATATTTGAAAACCCTCCCGTAAAATCGATTTTTGGTACTTTTTTTGTTTTTAAATTCTGTTCATTTTATATGTAAAAGTTTGCTGCAAAGAGAACAGAGTTATTAGTTACATACTAGACAACTATCTTTTTTAAATCGTCCAATAATTTGATTGGATCGCATATCTGCCAGTAGTAAGTATACTTATAAAATAAAGACAGTACCCATTTCCCCTCATGCAAATGCGGTAACGGTGGCAATTTTTAATTACCGCAGCGTCTGAGCGGCGTCTGAGACGACGTCGGTTAGCCTGAGTGACTCGGCTGAGAACAAAACCGTGTAAGTGAGGCGACCAGTCTGTAGGGCAGGGCGGGACATGTGAGAAGTTGAGGTTTTTGTATTTTCGATGTATTTTAAATTTTGATATTATAAAAAGCAAAAGCCAGCTCATACTGTAACAGAGATGCTACACAGACATAAACGTCGCGCTGCATCGTCGCAGCGAAATTATTTCAACGCATTGTGTGCTACGTGTACCAAGCAGTGCTACGTCGTAGCATTGGTGAATGGTCTTAATCTTTCAAAATCAAACTCCAACAATACTAATAAAAACACTGCCAATTTACCGCGTCTCATGCAAATGCGGTAACGGTGGCAATTTTTAATTACCGCAGCGTCTGAGCGGCGTCTGAGACAACGTCGGTTAGCCTGAGTGACTCGGCTGAGAACAAAACCGTGTAAATGAGGCGACCAGGTCGGTGAGACAGGGCGGGACATGTGGCAAGTTTTGATGGTTTTAAAGTTTGTATTATATGTTTTGTTGTGTACGTTTCGTTAATCGAGTATTTTCGGGCAAGTGGGTGATTAACCCGCTGTACCCTAGTCCGGTGGTGGGGCTGCCACCTCAGAGCTTCTGGGCTAGCTCGGTTTTTTTCGGGTATCCTCCCTAGTGATGAGATTCTGTTTTCAGGCGCAGAATACTCGCCTTTCGCCCTGCATCCTCAGCTCAGCTGCAAGTCTAGGTAGTGGGCACGCAGAGCGTGGCTGCAGCAGGTCCCAGGGTGGACGACGAGGACGTGGATGACGCGGACTGGCCGGGGTTCTGCTACATCGGTGTTCCACTACTTAACACAGCAGAGGGCTTCTTGGCATTTTGTAGGCAATGCTGACCTCACTACGTCAGCGATTACCACCAAGACCATGCCCCGGCTTCCCCCCCCCCCTTATTATATGTTTTGATATGTGTAGTCAGGCACAATATCAAAAGAAAAAACCAGGTCATACTGTAACAGAGATGCCACACGGGCATTAACGTTGTGCTGCGTCGTCGCAGCGAAATTATTTCAACGCATTGTGTGCTACGTGTACCAAGCAGTGCTACGTCGTAGCATTGGTGAATGTTTTTTATCTTTCAAAATCAAACGCCAACAATACTGATAAAAACACTTCCAATTTATCGCGTCTCATGCAAATGAAAGATATTTAGTTATGGGGCAAAACCCTCCACTATAGTGGAGGAGGCTCATAGTCCAGCAGTGGACTGTAAAGGGCTGTTGATGATGATGAAGTTATGGGGCATTGACTACATAAAAATGAACATACTCTTACTTTATGAGTATATTCAACGACATTAATATAAAATGATTAATAAATTGTGACCATTGAGTATTGTCCTAATAAAAGAACTGCTTTGAACTGGTTTGATCCGGTGCTGTAGACTATCCTGACACGACCCAGACGCTTGGCCACCCCCTCACAGGTGACAACACCGAGAGGGAGTGGTTAAGTGTGGCATTTTACGGCTTTTATGCATATTTGATGGCGCCGCCATAATCTGTGCGGCGGGCCCGCACTTAACCTGTATTGGATATGAATTGCTGTTAACTTATGTCGGAGGGAATTCGTCTTACGGAGATTATCTTGAGTGCTTCTTCGAATGCTCGCGTGTGGCAGATTCCAGAGGTTTAACTGGGGTGTGTAAGTAATGATACAGACAAATGTAAGTTATAGCATATAGACAGTTTGGTAACGACAAGAACCTATCTACGTTATTAAGCTTACGAAATTAATTTGTTTATTGGGCTACTGCAGCATCTACGCTAGCAATAATTGAATATTTATTAAACAGTCATAGTGAATTTCATATTATGAAAGAAAAATCACATTATTAACCAATTAAAGAGATACTTTAAAAACGCTGAGAAAAGTTCTAGTGTAATAATTCTATAACTATTAAAAAGTGATTAAAATTACCAAGGTATTATTGAGGTAAAGCCAATTCCCAAAGCTCTACGGCCACCTTACATCACCGTAAAATCTGTAACCCTAACTTAATTCCTGGATTTCAAGGGAAGATTTTAATCCACCATTTGAAAGGCAGAGCCGATGAATCGGAAAATAATGAAGGGCATTAGACGAAGGGCCGTATCAATTACGGAGGCATTACGTGCTATATTAAAATGAAATTTACGGTTTCGGTACGGAGCAGTAACATGTGTTGACATGCTGGTTGCGGACCGATAGCAAGACAAGGATTTATTTCAAAAATATTGCCAGTTTAGTTTAAAGTGTGTCTTTTACGCCCGAATTCACAAACATTATTATGAGGTCTCACAGTGTGCGTGGACGCACAGGGTTACACACGAACCAATCACAAAGTTCTCTTCAACGCTGTGCATTTGATTAGCTGCTTCACTTAAGCAAGCATCGTTTGTGAATACGGGCGTAAATTTTTTTGGGGAGTCTTATTTTTGTCGATTCTACAAATCGCCTTATGATGATGACAAACTTTATGAGGTTAAGTGTAAGACATAACTCTATCAGTAGCCTCAAATCATTTTTAATGAACTTTGGACAGGATTATTTTATGTAAAATTAATTTAAAGTCTGTTGAGACTCTTATTTATTTTATTGAACTCTTTTAATAATATTTTTTGTTGTCAATTATAAATTAAATAATGCAGTAACACAATTTTAAACTAGTCTAAAAACTACACAAAAAAATGTTTTACCAACCGTACTTTAAATAGATTTGTGACCGCTCGGTTAGATCAATTAAAACCACATTTGAACGTTTGTAAACACGTCAACCCGTAATTTCCCAACACTAAACCAATGCTTAGGCTTTTGTTGTCCTTTTGCGTCAATATTGAATAACTACCCCGTGTTTAAATTGTTAAAACTATAATTTTGTTTGTACGCACGCTTATGCCTATCTAAAGACGGGATCTGTATTTCTGAAATCATTTTCTAAACTTTTTGTATAAACATGAATATTCAATAATGTCCGGATATTAGGATAGAGCACATGGAACTTTCTTTCCCGAACACTATAATCCGGGCCGTTTCAAGGTTAAGACTCTACATAACATCATGTGCGATTGCGCTCAAATACTATACCTGCCTTGTTCTGCATAAAAAAAATAAGTTTGTCTCATAAGTCCTACGAAGTAAACCTCTGATTATAACAAGAATCAAATGATTTATGTGTTTATAACACAATGTTTTCTTTTGTTACAGGCACAAGACCATGCAAATGGGGAGATAACACATAAACTTTTTCGGCCGTCTACTTCAAAAACGTAAGTACCACATCGTCTTTTAAACATCACTTATTTTCAATAACTCGATTTCCATCCACGATCAGAATTTGAAAGTTACACTCAATAGGCAAATGAAAATGAAAATTAAAAACGACTGAGTATTTCTAGGACTACGTAGGTACGTTTAGGATAGGATTCGTACATGAAAGAATCCGGTATATATTTTGTTCTATTGATTAAATACTTTCGCACACACGTGTATAGGCTGAAACATCTTTTCAGATTGAGTTAGAAATAAATATTTCTGAATTAGTGTAATATAAGTTAGGCTAAGCTAGTAAGAAAAAGTGCGATCAGCACTTCTAGTTATTTGAAATTAGTCGGAACTACTACGCTTTTAGGAGCTCAAAGCTTTGATCAAAATGTGTATTTCATTTGAGCTCTATATTCCAGCGAAATCCACGAAAAGGTTACATTCGTCCGTCGTCAATTTATAAAGTCGCGAGCCTGCGGCGGCAATTACTAATACCATAAAACGCTGCAATTGTCGCATGCGATATTTATATTTATGTAACGTGCATAAATATGTGCGGGGGAGCGTGATCCCAGCTTGTGGTAATTATTGTGACTTATTGGCGAACCAAGATAGCACGTACTTCGCGGCCAGAATACCTTGAGCTCTTGTTCGTGAGCAAACGTAGCAGTGACTTTCCTTTTCTCTTAAATTTGAAGGGGGCAGGGTAGGTCAGGATTAACTGGTGGTGACGTGTACAGCTGTGGGGTTGCGGCAGCTTTATCTGCCAGGCTGTTGATCGTGACTTTCCGACGGAGATTTCGGTAATTACGCTGATTATGAGGACGAATCGTGCTTCAACGTTTTCTGAAGGCTCCCTGGAGAGAAATAAATAAGCAATAGCAATGGAATCGGAATTGAGTGAGAAAGGAAACGCTATGACGTAATTCTACGAGTAATGTCCAATTTATTTTTCGTTTAGGATACGTCATATTGCTTTTGCTATCGTGGACTAACGCCAACTGAGGTTTGCGGCTGATGTGCTGTAGACTCTATATATTTTCCAGTAAAAATATATTATATCTACCTACCTAAATACATAAAAAATACAGTACAGAATTAAAAATCCTCCTTTTTGAAGTCGGTTAAAGTAACTTTGTCAAAATTTGCTTTTTCAAAGCTCTACATTAATAAACTGTACATGATAGGACCTCAGTCGTTCCCTGAATAAAGTGAATTCATACATTCGCGAGAATGATTCTAGGAATGTATCCCGAAACTTTTTTAATATTCTTTCATGTGATGCGCGGAACCGTAATGGATGGTGCCTATTATAAATGAACCTTTAATATTCACGTCGAAGCCTTTATGAGACTCGTAACGCCATCTACTGGCAAATTAATAGTTAACAGTTGTGAATACGATACAATGTTACAAGGTAGGTATATTGTTTATTTATTTTAATACACGTCAAAGTTATTTATTATGCGACTAAATGATATCTAGAAAGTTCTAGACATCCTACTAATATCCTACTATAATATTATAAATGCGAAAGTTTGTATGGATGTCTGGATGTCTGGATGTTTGTTACTCTTTCACGCAAAAACTGCTGAACGGAGTTTCATGAAACTTTACAGTATTATTGTTTATAACCCAGAATAACATATAGGCTATAATTTATGACGATCTGTGACAAACTAAATTTAACACAGGTGAAGCCGCAGGCAAAAGCTAGTTATAAATAAAAAATCTGTCTAGCTGAGACCTCTACATCTGATTGCATCTTTTATTTAGTTATTATTTTGATTATATCCTCATTAGTAAATGCTTATCTCAAATACTACATATAAAGACTATTTAAAAGAGTATTTTTATCGTAATAAAATTAACATGGTAGGTATTTAAACAAAAACATACCGAAACAAAATACAAATTACTAGAAATTAAAACTTAGGTACTTCTAATTATTTTTTTATCTTTTAAACATTAAGTTAAGCGCCTAAATTAACTTAGCTCAGTAGTACAATATCTTCGTGACAGATAGCACGACCTACGCTACTAATATTCTACGAATACCTAAGAGGCGTTGGAACTTCTAAGATTCCATCTGAATTAATTTCTCAAAAGACAAGGTTTTGAACTTGAGCTTTAGGCTAATTAAATAAGACATTCAAAAAATGGGGTATCATAATAAAAAAAGCGTAGTACCTACTTAGATACTCGTACCTGCAATTTCAGTATATAAATAAAGTAGGTAGTTACTTCGTAAGTTTGAAGTTTTCCTTAGTCGAACTTTTCTCTTCAAACCTTAAAATACTATAATTTTTATTACATCTATACACTTCATAATCGCGACACGGCACAGCCCCAAACTGAGTCACGGCAACAGTACTTAATAACGCAAAGTAAATGAAGACACTTAACCTTGTTGCGAACTTTGGGCCAATAAAACAAAGTTCCGAACAAACGAATGCATTAAAGTCACCGCGAACTGATCCAATCGTAATATCGCACTCGCAGACATCGAAAGTTAGTATGCATTGACTTTGAAAAGTCGTCCAAAACTAAGTTGGGTTATGTTTATGAAACTATTCGGATGCGGGTGTGTGCCGATATACATGCAAGAACTCGCGCCCAACTCGAGGCATAGTTCGCTAAGTGGAACAGCTGTAAAACAAAGTAGCGAAGGGTCTAGGAACTTAGTGTGTACGTCGGCAACTATTCGGCGATGGAGCATATGTCCGCTGCGAGGCCGCCGCGGCCGCCCGGCCCAACTTTGACAGTTCCGCGCGGGACGCCGCGACCCGCCATCGCTCCTCGATCTATAAATAAGACAAACTAGGTTTTAACTACAGTATTGTGCCGGCATGATAACGAACCCGGCGCCTACGCTACGCCGCGCCCCCCGGCCCGCCACGCCGCGCCAGCCCGCGTGCAGATAAACTTTTAAAATGACTTTGGAAGCTTTTGAGCTTTTAATCGGTAAAGTTGTACAGACAGACAGTTCGGGCACAATCCTTGAACCGCTTGCGCCGGCGACGGCGGCCGCAAAACTTTGTTTTACAGGACTACTTTTCTTCTTGTTTCAAGGTTGGACTCTTAAAACAAACTCCGGTTCGACGGAGTTCGCGAACTCGGGCGCCAACAATTTACAAATTTCTCTCTTTCATAACAACTAACTGCCGCTCGGCGCGCCGGCGAAAGTTGTCCTGCGTAGATCTTAATCGCATTGTCTGTTGCGCTCGCGGCGCGAACAGCTGATTGTGACGACACACTTTATCGGGGTTGTGCTTTAATCGCGCAATGCGTATCGCGGATGCGGCGTCGCCTCAGCTGTGCGACCGCATCGGGAGCGAGACGTTTTTTTGGGCGACGTTGAGTCAACGTCTAAATGGGAGGGCGACAGACAGCAGGCGCCCTCCGACGCGTTTATTCAATTCGCTTAAGTGACATCGATAGCATCGGCTGCGGTCGAAAAAACTCGTCTGCCAAATTTGACATCCGCCCCCGGCGGCCGGCGGCGACTTCTTTTTTCGGTTCACGCCTCACCTGCCCGGGGCAGGAGTGGCTCGCGTGAAAACACTGATTGGCATTTAACGCCGGCCTTCTGCTTTTCCCTATTTGTGTGATCGATGGAGCTCTTTAAACTTTTTCCTTAGCCGCCCCATGAGATTGTCATGCGGTTTATAGCGATTGAGACTTTGAGAGATCGATACAAATATGCTTTTGATAGAGTCTGAGCAGATTCAAAATAAATATATCTAGTGTGCATTGCTGGTAACATAAGCTAGATGCAGTATCGGTTATTGCGCGTAAATTTTACGTAACTAGAAATAAATAGGTTGCGGGTGAGTGGGGCGGGGCGGTGGGCAGGGCGTGCGCGCGCAGGCTCCGCCGCTGGCGCGCGGCCGCGGCTCCGCATAGTCCGCGCAGCGCGCCCCGCGAGTCGCTCGCTCCGCGCCGCGTCCGACCCGACCCACCCGCGGCCGCTACGGAACAAGGACAAACTTTCCCACCGTAGCCAGTGCTACGCCGTAGACCCTACGCCGCTACCAAACAAATGCAAAGCTAGTTCAGTGCAGTGATCAATTTAGTGCGAGCGTGATTTTTTTAACTAACATTTAGTGCGATGCTTCGCGCCGTGTTATAGCGATGTCGGCACTAGTCCGCCCTGTGTGGTAAGTCCACGCTTTTAATACAACTTTTTCGACAACTATTTTTTTGAACGAATTTTCGTCGTGCGTACCGAATACGCTATTAGTGCAACACGTTTTATGATTAGAATGCGGTTTATTTCAGCGGTGTATTCGACGTGCAATATTCAAGAAGTGTCAAGACAATAAAATAAATATAAAACGTTTACGCACAAATCCCACGCTCGTAAAACCATTTCACGAAATGCTTTCGACGATTTGTTATAAGTAATAATAACAATAACTGTGATTTTTTAAGTGAAATGTATGCTGGAGAAAAAATAGGTTGTGTTGAGTGTATTTGTGGATCTCTGAATGAATGAAAAGTTGTGCGTCATTATTATAATGATTTTAGGGCTTTTTTTCTTCACTGTATTCTAACCACAAGATACAAAATCATGTAAATAGATCCTTATACGAGATTTTTTATGTTTACTGAAAACGTTTTTTTTTTATAAAATTTTATAGTAAAATAAAAACCGCGTTGTAAAAAAGAAATATTTTAAAATAAAATAACCAATCGGTTGCTTTAATCTAAAAAGCAAGCCTACTTATTGTTTCGACTCATCATTTTCCTCAACACTTTGTACTACATTTGTACTAAATTCATAAATAAAAAAAATAGGTTAGTACTTAAAAATGACGAACAAAAATATTTCGTAAACTTTTCAACTTCAAGAAACATTACTTTTTTATGGTTACTATTATTTTAACTTCTTCAATTTTTCTTCGGGAAATATTCTAACGTGAACTGTTAAAATAATGCGTGTAACATAGATCATAGAGTTAAATGATCATTTCAAATCTCAGAAAATGTAGGTTATCAGGTATGAAACAGTGTAAATTATATTGTCGACTTTATAAAGTTAAACATACTTTTATAACTTTGAAGTTTGACAACTATATGTACTTGTATTATTATAATATTATTTTCAAAGAAAATTTTTAGAAATGCGATAAACTTATAGGACCATAACGTTTTAGCTTATTCCTACCTAGCATATTCCTACCCTAAAGGCAGGCATGTATTTCATTTCGAGGTAGGTAGTTGGTGCATAGGAATTTCAATTAATTATTGCCTGGTAGGCTGTCATATGGAGCTACATTTTCTTTTGTCGTGATAACTTGCTAATGCGAAATGCAAGGCATAATAAAAAACACCGTTTCCTATAGTCCTATACAATGTATTTTATTTTGGAATGAATAAATGAAATTAAATGAAATAATAGATGACTTTCAATAACAAATGCAATTAAAAAAACATAGTTTCTGATGAATTATAAAATACAAAATAACATATTTTATTTTATGTTCGACTGAACAGCTGATGACATTCTTGATACGGGATTAGTCCTACCATCTTTATTTGCTACATGTCCTAATACAAATGGAAAAACTCGAATACTTATCTAACAGACTTGCCCTAAATCGCTTACAATGATGAAACTAATTCAAAAGTTATTACTTAACTGTTATCTAACTGCGACTTATTTTAAGACTATAGCATGACTATAGCATGGTTACTCGAACTTAATTAACAACCAAATTTAACCCTTAAACGTTTCACATCCATTACCCAGGTGATCCTACTCCTACACAATTAGCAACAAAAGCTTCCTTTATTTAAAAAAAACACAGCAACCTCACAAACATCTCTTATTTTCCAAATCGTGTGCACAAACAACCGATATTAACCCTCGATGTGGGTATTACTTACGGTAATCCAGGTGAGCCTTCAGGAAACTATCAAGTAAGCAATCGTAGGTTTTTTCAATATAAAAAGTACAAGCAATGTCACTCGAAGTCTACTAAAGCTAATCATTCAACAGCCATCGGTTCTTTTCCAAAACAACCAAAATTAACCCTTAAATGTTTAACATCCATTATCCAGATGATCTTACACAATCAGTTAACAAAAACTCGAACTCTACTAAAGCAAAGCCAGGCAACAGGCATCGGTGGTTTTCCAAATCGCTTCCTCACAAATAACCAAAATTAACCCTTAAGTGTATAACTTACGGTAATCCAGGTGAGCCTTTAGGAAACTGTTAAGTAAGCAACAAAAGCTCCCTCAATATACTAATAAAAAAACCACAGCAATCTCACTTGAACTTTACTTAAACTTAACCGAGCAACAGCCATCGCTTGTTTTCCAATTCGCATCCGTACAAACATCCAAAACTAACCCTTTATTGTTTAGAATATGAAATTCAGGTGAGCCTATACAAACTGCTAAGTTAGCAACAAAACTTTCCTCAATATAAAAAACTGCAGCAATCTCACTCGAACTCTACTAAAGCCTAACCAGGCATCGCTTGTTTTCCAAATCACATCCGAACAAACAACCAAAATTAACCCTTAAATGTTTTCAAACGTAATCCAGGTGATCCTGCACAATTAGTTAATAAAGACTTTCTTCTATATGAAAAAACGGCAGTAATCTCACTCAAACTCTACTAAAGCTACGCCAGGCAACAGGCATCGCTTATTTTCCGAAACAACCAAAATTAACCCTTAAATGTTTAACAAACGTAATCCAGGTGAGCCGTTTTCCACGTAACGCCTCTGCGGGCGTGCCCATCTGATAAACGCTTCAAATTGTTTCCACTCAACCACCGCCGTATCTGATGGGACTGAATTATTTATTGTGGTTTGCGTTCCACCGCGAGTAGTTAACGGTTAAATAGTAGCCAGTGATTTTACTGAACGATGAAGTGATTTACAGGTGTTGAAGGGTTTAGGCTCGACTTCGTAGATACGCGGTTATTTACCTATTGAATTTATCTGAAATTATGCGTGATTTTGAATGATATAATTTGTTGACAATTAATTTAATAAGTAAGCTTTCGTTGCAATAAATTAGTTGGTGTATTTTACCTGTTAGTTAATTTATGAGTATCAAACGCTGTTTACGTGAATCAACAGTCTAAAAAATTGTGATAAATGACACGTAAAACACTAAGCCACGCTTAATAATTGAGTCGTATCAATAAATCACCTGAAAAAGTCTCATAATTATAATACCATAATAATTATTACTTATTATACATAAGGGCTTAATGTGGTGTTAATGAGCAATTTGTAGAAGTATATTTAACACATTAAACGTATTTTGTTTTGTTGTTCCCTCTGCCTTAACGGAAAATACCTATGAGTTATTATAGCTTGCGTTCCGCTTTTCTAGAATATTTTAGGCAATAGTTCATTACTAATAGTTTTTATTGACAATAAAAGACAGTATTTAGTAAGTATAGAAGACTATCTCAAAATGAGTGTAAATTACAAACTCTAAGGCTGGGTTGCACCATCTTACTTTAACTTTGACTAACGTCAAAAATCTGTCAAATCCCATACAAAATACACCGGTTATCGCGATAGTTACTGTCAAAATTAGGTGGTGCAACTCAGCCTAACAATAACATTAACATTTAACCAGTGTTTCAGTGCTAATAAGTTACTATACATACATAAAGTATACTTACTACAGGTAGTTCTTATTGTTATTTTATTCTCTCCAAAATACGAGTTCTATTCGTTCTTTCGGGTGTGTGTTCTGTCATACAATTAAATTAAATTCTTCCATTTTCTCTTATTCCATAATCCACGGCCTACAACGAAGTGCGAAAAAAATCCACGTATTTATCCAGCTGTTCTCCAACTGTGATTTGTGTAATGCCATCGTATTTAGCAATTGATTTTGATGTATAAGAGAAAATTCCAATAAGTATTAAGCTTACTTCTTCGTTAATTGAAATATTTAATGGTATATTATTGAGTAAATATACCAATCAGACATTTAATTTAACGTTACGTGCTATTATAAAAAATTACAATAACGGTGAACTATACTTTGAGTGGTCTAGACTTATAATACTAATAAAAAGCCTGCTAATATTATAATAAAAATCTTAACAGACATATCCTAACAGACTGTCAGCTATAATTTAAAAGTCATGCAAGAAATCCGAGCCCCGAAGGGTAAGGAAGGTCGCGGTATCACGTGTGCACCCGCGTCCCTTCTGCGATACATGGTGTGATAACCCCCGTGAATAGGGTTCACACACACGCCATTTTTATATAGTAATTTTTTAAAGCTTTTGTCACACGCCATTTTTGTAGTCTATTTCGTGACTTTTTGAAAATAAAGGTTTGCGTGGATTGCGTTAGTTTTAGTTCAGCCGGGTGATAAAGAAAGTGCAAAATTCTTTGAATTTAAAAACATACAAGTTTCAAAAATAAAACGAGAATTTTTTTTCGTTGCCTTCTACTTCACGAAAAATAAGGCAAGATTTTTGCATTAGAGCGTTACTTACTCGTATTTTATAAAAACCTTGAGATTTGAGACCTTTTTGAGACAGTGGCTCGTAGTATAATAAACTGCATTGCACCTTAAAACTGTTTAGAATTAGTAAGTTGCAGTATCACGCGTGTAGCCTGCGTCCCTCCTGCGATACATTGCGTGATAACCCCTGTAAATAGGGTTCACACTTTTAAAGAGTCTATTTTATCGGTTTTTAATTATTTTCTTTTTTTAATATGAGATGATTCAGGTCTGCGTGGATTGCGTTCAGACTGGTGATGGATTTAGTTTTAAATAATCAATATAACATGCAAATGATGTAGTCCTCGTCTCTCGCTGCGAAACATTGCATGAACCTCTGGGGTTCATACACACACCATTTTTTATCCAAGATCTATTTTGTAACTTTTTTTATAAAGAAGATTTGCGTGAAGCGTTACTTTTAGTTCGGCGGACTGGTGATTTTAAAGTTAAAAATGCCTCCACAACATGATTTTGAATTTAATTTTAAAGGTTTTCTTTTTTTTCTTTGTCTTCTATTTTACGAAAAACAACGCAAGCTTTTTGCATTACAGCGTATGTGTGTTACATGTCCTTTTATTATTTAGTGCAATTGCATTTAGGGATTGTATAAAACTCGTAGACCATAGTATCACGCGTTTCGCACGCGTCCCTTCATTGATACATTGCGTGATAACTCCATGAATAGGGTTGACACACACGCTATTTTTATTGAGTCTATTTTAAAGGGTTTTTCTTGCTTTTTTTTTTTCATAAAGAAGAGATGATTCAGGTTTGCGTGGATTGTGTTATTTTAGTTCGGACTGGTGATCGAAGTGCAAAATATTCCAAATTTCAAAACATGCAAGTTTTAACAATAAAGCGAGAAAATTAAAAGTTGTTGTCTTCCATTTCACGAAACAAACGCAAGCTTTTTGCAGCGTATAATAGGTATAATAAAACTCAAGAGAGTTTGTTTGTGACAAGCTTCATATCTTACTGCATTGTATCTAGAAACTGTATAGAATGGTAGATGAATCTGTACAAGAATAGATGATGATAATCTGTAAATAAATTAAAGTTATTCTATGTGTAATTTGAAATATACGTAATGTAATTTCCCTTCTAATATGATATTACTGCTTTACTCCAAAATATAACCCAGTAGGTCAAAACAAAATAAAACTTTTGTTCAACAATCTGTCACAGAGTAAATTCATTCTTTGTGTGTATTTGAACAGTCGTCACTTGGAGTCCTCCGTACTTAATGACTAAACTCTGTATTTAATAGCCTAGGACTAAAGCATAAGGTGCAAAAGTCATATCAAACTTCTTGCTTCATTTTGGAAATAATGAATTTCTGTCAACTTACCAAACAATTAAAACAGCGCTAGATCGTTTATAAAGAATGTCTAAATCGCACTAAAGTAACGTGTACGGATGCAGTATGGTTAAGTTCAACATAGCGAGTGTTATTTAATGCCAAAATCGCGAAATCTTATGCGTAGAAAGTATAAATCGATGATATTTTGTATATAAATAAAATTCGAAACAAAACTCTTTTTTTCTCTTAACTCCAGGGATAGATTTCAGTGCGCTTCGGTTTACACATTAGTATAGACCTGAGGAACAAAATGCACTATGGGTTGATTCTGGGCAACACTTGGTCCAGACCCTGGCACTGTCCTTTTTGACGAAAGTCAAGATAGTACTGTAACAGCACCTGATCATGTTATTAAGAAAAAAAAGATTGCTTATTCTTCAACTAGCTTTCCACCCGTCGCTTCGCCAGCGTGTAATTTTGTCTGTCACAGAAAAACTTTATCGCGCGCGTCCCTGTTTCAAAAACCGGGATAAAAACTATCCTATGTCCTTTCCCGGGACTTAACCTGTCTCTATGGTTCAGTTGTTTAGGCGTGAAAACAAGACAGCATTTATAATATTAGTATAGATTAAAGTATTTCTCAAGTATTATCTGCCAGCCCTATGTTACTCGAGGGGTACAGCCCGTCACCGTCCGCTGACGTTACAATGCAACGATACCATTTACCCCACTTATTACAGCTTGGTTAGACTAATATTGATTTTCACATTCACGTGCTGTATTGTTTTAATTTTTAACGACACACAAGTTAGTTTGGTTAAATTCAAATAAGCCACTTTTGGGGAGCCGTTTATGTTCTAATGGTAGGATTAACGTTAGGTATATCGGAACGTGTAATGGCTTTATAGGCCTGATTGCAAAAAATATTATAACTTGTACAATAAAGATGTTTGCACGTCACGATAAATACTGTGATATCTTAGTTACTTACATTAAGTAGCGAAAATACCTGTAATAATTCTTAGCGGGAAGGTAGAGTCTACGTTTTAAGGATTGAACAAACATGTTTTTTTTAATAAAGTTTAATATCATTAATTATACTGTGTAAAAGAAATATGAGACGTAACCGAGTATTTCTTGACAGGCTATGCCTATTGTAATTTAGGAAATGCCAACCTAGAAAACTACGCGCTCTAATTTTTTTAATTATGCTTTTTGACATTGACCTTGACTAATAAGTAAATTAAACATGTTTCCCTAATGGAAATAATTAAAAAAACTCATTAAATTCATTTTATTATGGCAACTAGGCTTTTAAAAAGCACTTTTACACGTCCCAGTATTAACCCTACCACTGCTTCAGAACAATAACTTTTTGTATTTATTTGCTAAGAAAGTATAATGAATTTATTTTTAAAGGCCCAATAGTACAACCCTACGTCTCGCAAGGCAAGGGTGCTCGCCATCTACAATTATATTAGTACCATTGCCCCACAAACTCGCTAAAGTATGCGAAACTATCGATTTTTGAGCGGGAAATGCCACCCCTCACCTATTTTTATTATGGTGAATAGATGCGCCTGCATGTGAAAATGTATTATGTAGAGTACCAAACTTTGATAGAGTCACAAAAGCTTTGGTATCAAATCAATTTTTTTTTATGAAGGTGGCTGTAATTTGATTTTAGTTTGATGTTACCTGTGTAGATAACATCAGTGGATTATGTCAAATTTTTAAAGTCCTTTTAATTATGATAGTTATTTTACGTGGCTTCTTATGGTCTTATGGTATAATAGCTCTATACGTAAAACTTTTCGTACGTGTTGTAAATTCTTTATCAACCAGTAAGTAATTGACTGATTTTTGAATGTATAAATATATTTTATTTTGGATATTTAGCTCATAATTGATATCCTTATGCTTGTATAAAATGATTTTTTTTTTCATTTGATGTCAATGAGATAATCTTCTCTAAATGGCAGTAGAATTGACATAAACTTTGTCTAAAATCTTAAAAAACTGAAAATAGAATCATAAATTCTAACTTTTCTAACCCAAAGTGCGCAATATACCTACAAATATACAACCTGCTATACTAACAATGTTCATATTATCTTTCATCCTGAAAACAGGCTGAAAAGTGGTTAATCACGTTTATTTAACACATCACTGGTTCACAATATCCCGTACCCGGCTCCTAAATACTTCCTACCCACTGGGGTGAAAAGCGCCTCGAGGTAATATCGTGGGTCGAACAGCGCGATGCGTGACTCTAATAATGACTGTTTAAAATTAATGGTTTGAGTCAGAACTATATTTTTACGGTCACATTTTAGGATATAAATATTACAATAACTATGACGTTTATTAAAGACATCATTGGATCATAATATCCCGTATCTCATATACTTCAAACCCACTGGGGTGAAAAGCGTCTCGAGGTAATGCCGTGTCGTGGGTTAAACGGTAGGTACTATGGTTGATTATAATAGTGACTGTTGAAAATCGAAACAATTGTTCAGAATAGAGAAGAATAGAATCGTAATAAAATACAATGAATTTTTTTACGACTGACTGTTACCAATGAATTTTCTACGACTTACTGTTACTCTTAACTGTTTTTCACTCTACTCGTTGGCTATTAGTACTAACTCGTATATCTGAAATATTCGTCCCTTTGTTAAAAAATGTACACAAAAAAAGTTTAACTTTAAGTCAGATCGTGTCACTTATTTATAAAAATAGCTAAACTCAGTAAAAATGTGATACAAGTATTTATTCGTAACAACGATTTTGTTAGTTTTCACATTGTTCACAGAGAAGACTGTTTGATTCAAAAGCGATTTGAGAAAAATTAACTGAAATAGGAAAATCAGAGAAAACCTCTTTAATCCTATGTTTAATTTTTCATAGCAAACCATATAAACCTTACATGATTTGCTGGTGACTAAGTAATAAGTTTTTTTTTAATTTTCTTCAAAATTATTTCATTCCTATCAAAAATTACATGGTAGTTATCGCAACAAAATGTGGCACCTTTCCGTCGAGATAAGACAAACACTAAGTTCCCAAGTTGGCACCCGCGGCGCTGTCCGGCTATCGTTCCCCGTCAGCTACAAACTCCAACTTCCCCAAAGCCGTTTAAACTCGATCCCATCCCAAATTGGACGAGTATTTATCTTGAGAGTCGATTTAAAAGCAAAATCACGCGAGCACACGATGCCATTATCTCGCAGGCACGCCCCGCAGGCCGCAGCAACTCTATGAATCTAATCCACTGGATTTAGCCTCTGATTTACAGCCGAGAGAGGGCACGACTGCTCGAAAGAAAAGTGATAATGTCTTAATCCCACCACACTCGAGCCCGCGCCGTCTCCAAATTTTACGACCGCGCCCAGACGGCACGTTTTGATTTATGATTTCAATAATTAAGAATTCTAAGGTGCAATTTGAATTTGCGATGTCTGAGGGGCCCGCGGGAGGCCGACGCGTGTTTGTTATTGCCCTCGCCGAAAGGGTCCAAGGTTTTACGGCTTACCTTTCATTTTCTAAGGAATTACGCGGTCTACGGCAATTATTAGAAGTTATGATTTGTATTTGAGTTTAACTTTGCTCATACTTCTGCTTCTGATTGTGCTAATAGAGCGATTCAAAGGCAGATTAGAAGGTAGATTTTGGGAGCTGTAAACTAGCGTCGTACCCACAAATAGATGCGAGGAATACAAAGCAGTCACGTAGCGTCTTCCCATAATCCGGCGGTCTGGGTGTTCGCGGAAGACCTCATGTCGCGCCCTAATCTCGGGCATTACAATTAACGCACCCCAGATAACCCGGCACTCGCCACCCGCTGATAGAGGTCCGCATGAGCACTAGTTTAAACCGGTTAAGGATCCTCCGCCCTCCGGGTTTATCTAATTACCCTACCGAGGTGAACGTAACGCGAAAACGCGCGTTTCGACGCACAGCTGGGGGAAAGTATCCGGCTTGTGGTGATTCTGAGCTATATGCAGTGAGTGTGTAATATTTGGGGAAAGTTATGTGGAAACCTACTAAGATGAAGGCCAGGAACTTATTTTCTACATAGTAAAATATTTCGGGCATATGACCCATAACAAGGGTTAGTAATGCTCTACTACTCAATACCACTAACTTTTTCCTAAAAGCTTTACCTGATTAACCTTAAAATATAAAAAATCTCTCTTAATTTGTTAATCTACACTAGATAAAAGAACTAAACCTGTAGTCTTACCCACCTACATGTATACTTGTGTTTATTTCTTGTTTTCAACGTCGTTTCAGAAGTCACTCATACATAACATTAACATTATTAGTGAAAAGATCTTTTTTGACTGCTTCCTTGTTCGAAAACTGTAATCTCTTCAGCCGTTGATTGAGAGCGCAGCTCTTCCAAAGATCCTTCTGGTTTCTAAGGGTGATAGAGCCAATGCAGTTAAATCTATGTTTCGTTAGTTTTGTCAGGATCTTATGTTCATTTCAATTTGGGTATTAGATCATATAAACTCAAAAACTACGTAATATTTTCTGAACCTGAATTCTATTTATACTTTTAGCTCCACTATTAATGCCCTTTCAACTTTCTCCGTTACAACCCTAACATACCGATTGGATACTTCGCGGACAAACCTCATACCGAAACCGCGCACGTTTCAGTTAACCGTGTTTACAACGATTGTGACTCGCCCCCCTAGTCACGTACGTAAATGTTTGCGTTCTATCGGTATTCGGGCCTTCCGGTGGGCTGAGTACCTCCGTCAAGGACCATCGATTACCATCTAAGTCGTTCTGGGCGCATATTGCACAACTTTCCGAGTAAGTATGGATCGATAAATCCGACTCGATTGCTCGGGGCATCCTCCTGAATAGCCAAATAGACCCTTAATGAAACCGTTATTAGCGGAATAATTTTGCAATGGTAAAGTTATTTTGGTTGCTGATAAAATAAATATAGCTCTACCTGTATTTGTCTTGTGACTCGCGTCTGAAAATAACTCAAACCTAGAAACTTTTAAGAGCACTGAAAATAACTTACGTACCTACTTTAGTTACTTTTGAAAGATGTTGAAACATTTCATTTGTGAAGAGGAGGCATATAGATTTTCTTTAGCTCTAATAATAGTATTTTATAACTTATTAAGTTACTTGCGCAAATAAGTTGTGATATATTTTTGCCAATGATCTGCTTTTTGTTTTCAATAATAATAAATAATCAACTTAAAAGTAGAGTCGTAAAAGAACCGATGTTAATAATTTTATAAAAACAACAATTGAAATCGCTTCAATTCTGTGTGTGTGAGTTGTTGAGTTCTGTGTGTATCTGTGTTCCTTTGTGTGGTGTGTTTTCGTCAAAATACTTGACAGAAAAATATTTTCTAAATGGTATAAATTAACATTATGATGGTAAAATACTCGTATTAAAGGATTGGTGTAAAACGAATGTTTTCGGATTTTGAGATTGATTTTCTGTGTGCTCGTGTTGGTTGCATTGTGTGTGATATTCTGAGTGCTTGTTATCTTTTAAAATGCCATTTAATACATTTTAGTAATTATTTATCAAAACTTTACTAATTAAACTAACTACCATCCTCTGGCCCCTAGTGTCCTACGGATGTAAATTATACAGGAAAACAAAACGTTTCATGATAACTACGTAATCAGAAACTAATAAAGCAACTTAAGCGCATAATGCTAAAAAATCTGAAGCTTATACATAATCTTGTTGTTTTGTGGGAAAAAATATATAAATTGTTTGTTACTCCTACAGTAAAATATCTAGTTTTTTAGAATCTGATTACGTACTTCTTTTTGTACTCCCTGTATAAATAAACCGACTACGTGTAAAATCCTAATTTTAGTTTCTACAGTAATCCAATTAAATCAAATAGGCTAATAATAGTCGCAAAAACGTCAAGAAACTGTATTTTGAAAGAAATGTGTAGTGATAAATTACTTAAATATTGCCAAAGGCTTACGTTTTAAAATATTCTCAAAAATGAACTCTACATTAGTTCATATTGTAAAACGGTAATTATATTAAATGCTATAAATAAATACTCGTGAAAACTGTACTTCTCAAAATATATCATACGCCAAAAAAGTTTAAGATAAGTTTGAAATAATGTCACCTCCTTTCTGAACTTGACCTAAAAAGACAAAAAAACTTTAGAGTAGTCACTTTGACATTAAAAACTTCCGGAAAAGTTTTGATCGAAGTTTTGTGGAAACTTATTTCTTCGCTCAATTAACCAAAATATTAAATGTGAAGAGTATATTCTTGTTTGGTGAAACGTAGAACGGTTTAGGAAATGCGTGGTGCGAAGCTGCTTGGTGACCGTGGTACAGATAGACTTTAAAATTACTTTTTAAAATCGGCACTCCTTTATAATGTATCGTATCGTTTCTACCTAAAGTTATAACATGTTCTGTTGGAAATTTTACTAAAAACTTTTGCTTCGTGACCTAGACAAAGTAACACATAACTTAGAACTTCGTTTCCATTTTGTTTAAAACATTACCTACCCGTATTGTTAACATTTACTCTAGCATTGTCCAAATTACTTGTCTGAAAGCTCTTTGAGTGAAATGGTTTTTACGTGGGAACGATTTTTGTGCTAATAAAATAACAAACAAGTGCTTTAAATGTGTCCACGTGGATTGGAAACGACGAGAATCATTTCCGCGTAAAAATATTCTGATTGTGGATGGAAAATCGCAAGTACTCCTTTCTATTTTTTTGATGTCATTGTTTGTTTCCATTTAGATTCGATGTTTGTCGACAATGCGTCTCATGGGGCTGTTTGTTTCAGGACGGTCCCTCTGAACGCACAGTCGTCCTTGACGCAGATTAGCAAACGAAGGCTTGAGTTCGGCGTGGATGTGGAGACGTTCAGGGTAAACGATCGACGATTGGAGAGACCGGTCAGCGCAAGCTCCATGGACGAGGACGAGGTCGTGGGCAAGCGGCGGCGGAGACTCCTCGACGACGAGCGCCGAGACGAAGTCGACCTCCAACGTCGCCTTCTACCCGCCCACAGACCTTACGCTATTCGGCAGCCAGACGAAGACGACGAATCACTAATTAGAAAAACACAAGCAGCCCTCAAATCTCTCTCAGGCAGCTGGCCGCGAGACCAATCGCCCGCCCACAGCGGTGACGATAATGAAGACGCGAATGGCTTCGAAAATTTATTTAACGACAAACGAGAAAAAACGCTACCGTCCTCCCCGTCCCCCTCCTCGGAAAGCGCTGACGCCTCGCAAAAAAGTTTCCCGACTTACCATCAAGTCGATGACCAGATAAACGGTGCCAGCGAAAACGAGGAGAGCACGAGAAAGTCGCAGCGGTCAGATAGAGAGAGGAGCTACGAAGACAGTAAACACGCCAAGTACTCTAACAACTATGACGCACCGGGTTTCGACGAGCTGGGCGATTCGTCTTCCAACGAGTTAGAGATAGACATGTCAGATAGAAACGACGATAAATACGACGACGAAAAACCGAGACGTAAAGAAATAGTTTCCCTAAATAAGCAGTCCCTGTATAATGCGTATAAGGCAGCTACGGCTGGGCTGCCGTACTCGACGCAGTCTGCGTTCAAGCCGCCTGCGGAGGTGAAGCACAGATTGCACGGGTCGATTCCGAGTGAGCCTTTCGGGGGTTATTCTAACGACCACGAGAAGAGTAATAAAGGGCCGAAGCAGTACACGGTTCTGCAGCCGGCTGGAGCTGGGTCGCGCGCGGCCACGGCGCTGCAGGAGGCGCGGACCGTGCCCTCGGCGCAGCCCGCGCGGGACTCCCGGCCGCTCGCCGCGCTCTCCCCGCCGGTCGTCAGAGGTACCGGTCTCACTCACCTCAAACAACGATAGTCAAACTTTCTTAACGACATGGCCATAACAGAACTCTGCTTCGTGCTATGAACTAAGTCAAAGTTTGTTTCAAGGTCGGCCCGCGATATCTCACCCGAGTCGGGTCGATTCCCGGCTGATTCCGACCGTTGTTATCGAGTTGTAATACTGTTTTACTTTAAATAAAGCTGTTACTATTGAACTAGGAAGTATGTTTGTGACATTAGCATAACATTGAAAGCGTCTCCGAAGTTAGAGTGATCAATCTGAATTATCCTAATTCGTGCGAGTGGCTTCCAGCTCGTAAAATCTGGTAACAAATCATTGCACATTTGTAAGTTGTCTCACATGATTTAGTCGGTGGACTAGGTTGGCTCCACCTACGTGGATGTCGTATATAATGTGGAATTTTCCTCGTATTGCCGGGCGATAGCTGGGTTTATGTGAGGCGATGCGCAATAAAAACGGGTCAGAGCGGGCGGTGGGCGGGGCGTGTGCTGAAAGAAAAATTGTGAGGCGCGCAGCCGCCTGGGGTTCTTTATTTTTTCTTTGAAGTTGCAGGGGGGAGTGTCGGGGGGCGTACCTGCGCGGCCCCGCCCGCCGGCACGCCCGCTATCGATCGCGTACGCCCCGCGATGATTAGGAAAATACTAATTTGTGCACCGGTCGATTTGTTCGCAGAAGGCAACAAGTGTCCCACTCCCGGCTGCAATGGGCAGGGCCACGTCACCGGCCTTTACACGCACCATAGAAGGTGAGTACGATGATGACCTCCATGCTTTACAGCGATCATCGTAGGGACTCAAAACTTGCCGTAACATCATCAATAAAGTTGAAAACAAACAGGATCATTAAAGCTAATGCAAAATCCTCTCATGAATATGACCCCATATACAAAGTAGCTGCAAATCTGAAACAATTACTCATAAATTAATGCAACTCTATGGTTTTTCCCTTTAGTCTGTCAGGATGCCCAAGAAAGGATAAAGTTACACCTGAGAGTGAGTAAAACAGTTTGGACGTTTGCTGTTGTCATTTGTTTTCCTTCGTTTTTCATTTGTTTCATTTCGTTTTCGTTTTTATACGACGGAGGTGTTTTAGCTGTTGATTTGGTTGTGTATTTCAGTTTATAATTTACACTAGACGTTTAGTTACGTAATGGATGTAATGTATTCGTACAGTTGTCAATTTTATTATTTTTAGCTCATAATTAGATTTTTTTTGTTAGCACTTAGAAAAGTATCCTCAGTTGCACCACCTTAACTTTAAACTTAACCATAAATCGGTGTTTTTGTATGGAGTTTGACAGACTTGACGTTTCTTAGTTAAGTTGGTGCAACCCAGCCTAAATTAGATCTACTTATTTGTTAGTTACTAGATTTATGTCAGTTTACTCTCATTGAAATTTGAGACCATTTATCGTAAATAAAAGCCTTATTTTCCACCAGTCTTGGCGTTGCACGAGACAATCTTGAAGTGCCCCACACCGGGGTGCAACGGCAGGGGTCACGTCAGCTCCAACCGCAGCACGCACAGGTCCCTCTCAGGGTGCCCCACGGCCGCGGCGAGGAAAGCCGCAGCAAGATCGCAGCGAGTTAGACCTGCAGGTACCAACCAACTGTACTACCAACTTGGTATAGGCGTAGCAGTCTTATTTGTACTCTGTAGACAGTTCCAGCACAATGGTGCATGGTTTCAATTCTACGTATCTTCATGGAAACAAGGCAGTTACAGTCGGATCAACGTGAAGTCACAGGTTATTTTCAGGATCATTTTGTCGTGGCACTTTAATTCGTAACATGGTAAACATTGTGCATAACTGAGTAGAGTCGTGGTAGAGTCGTGCGATAGGAAGGGTGACATGTGATGTAACAGAGCTATCTCGATATACAATCTGAAGCACATCTGAAATCACATCTCATATCTTACTAACATTTTACATGGTGATCATATTATGTCAATTAAACTGACTAATTACAGATTCTAAGATGATAGAATGCAATAAAAATCAACACTGTATTACAATTTTATAGAAGTTACGATTTGATTAAACTTTAGTGTTAGATAGTTAAATTCTAATATTTTAGATTAAGTTTACTCTACAACAAATCACTTCCCGATTTACTGACTTCTACTTAATGTGCAGTGTGTTATACAGTGCCAATACAAACCTCAATCACCGCGACGAGCGAAACCGTGAGCGTTGTAAGCGTTGCGAGCGCGCAACGCGAGCGCGAGCGCGAAGCGGCGTCGCCGCGCAGTCCCGCCGTGAAGCGAGAAGCGGCCGAGCTGCTCGTCCCGAAGCGCGAGGCCGCCGAGCCCGAGCGCGACTCCCCCGGCATGGAGACGCGCCACGCCGGGTACGGCGCGCCGCCCGACCAGCGATCGCCGTACGAGCGACCGCCCGATGACCACGTTCGATCGTATAGGTAAGCAAGACAAAATACAAGACGCGAAAGAACTGTCTTATACAGCAACGGTAACGTAGCTACGACGCTTGACGTGACTTCGAACACTATAAAGCGACAAGCGGCCGAGCTGCTCGTCCCGAAGCGCGAGGCCGCCGAGCCCGAGCGCGACTCCCCCGGCATGGAGACGCGCCACGCCGGGTACGGCGCGCCGCCCGACCAGCGATCGCCGTACGAGCGACCGCCCGATGACCACGTTCGATTCTATAGGTAAGCATGACAAAATACGGGACGCGAAAGAAGTGTCTTATACAGCAACGATAACGTAGCTACCACGCTTGATGTGACTTCGAACACTATAAAGCGAGAAGCGACCGAGCTGCTCGTCCCGATGCGCGAGGTCGCCGAGCCTAAGCCCGACCAGTGATCGCCGTACGACTAGCCGCCTGATGACCACGTTTGATGATATAGGTAAGCAATATGGAAAAAGCGAGAAACGACTCCAATGACCCCAAAGCGCGAGACCGCCGAGCTACCCCACAACATTGGTATTTTAGTTCGTCTGATTCAATAAAAAATGCTGTAGCTATAAGTTGTACATAACACTTATTGTTTGCCATAATATGCCACGATCGTATGACTAGGAAATAAATTTTATTTTATTTATTTTAATTTATTCGGATAACCAACAGCAATACAATACAAATAATGGGACCTTAAATTATGTATCTGCTTAGCCATTTATAGGTAATCGCAAATGGAAGTTAAGATGCAAATAGACCATATGCCATAGCAGACATTAAAAGAATTTACAAGTGAAAACTTAACAGTAAACAATGCTTTTTAAGCGCCGCTGGAGTGGGAGTCGAAAAAGTTTGAATTGAATAATTTATTTATGGTAGTGGGTTTCGTTCGAAATAATTCTAGATCACTATAATTTTTTGATATATCGTTAAAACATTTACTCGCACGAATAAAAAAAGAGTTGAGGCGATAATTTGTGTTAACTTTGGGAATTGCTAGCGGCTGAGTACGTCTTACTGGTAGTTTTCTTGGAACCCAGATATCTATTTTTTGTAATAGATCTGGACAGTCGACATCGCCACTAACAATTTTCAACAGATAAGAAATATCGGATACTTGCCGTCTTTTTTCTAAAGGTAGGAAATGATATCTTCTACATCTCGTTTCATAGCCATGATCAATAACTTTACTCTTAAATTGTAGATACCGCAAAAATCTTTTTTGTATGGATTCTATGCGGGAGATATAAACATTGTATTGCGGACTCCAGACCACGGAGGCATATTCGAGGATGCTGCGCACGAAGGCACAATAAATAACTTTTATTGGCTTGATGGATTTAAATTTATTTGTAGAGCGAATAACGAACCCAAGAGACCTTGACGCTTTTTTAATCGCATAATCGATATGTTTATCAAATATAAGCTTAGAGTCCTGGATTAGTCCAAGATCTTTCATAGACGTAACTTTGGTGAGCAATTTACTATGCATGGTGTATTGATAGTTCATAGGGTTAGGTTTGCGCGAAAAAGTCATTGCATAACACTTCGAGACGTTCAAATCAAGCTTGTTCTGAGCACAGTATTCCACGAAATGGTTCAAGTCGCACTGCAAGCGGTCACAGTCAGAATTGCTTTTAACCCTTTCACGCATATGGGACACATTTGTCCCCACATAGTTTTCACGATTTACAGTAATACTGGTTAAGTTAAACCATTTGTAGTTTAATATTCTTAAATTTTATTATTACCTTTTATGATTATGCGCTAGAAATAATAAAAAACTCGATTACATGTGTAAAAAAATACTGGCACAACATGTGAAAAAAAAATTTGTTAGACGTCAAAATTGAAAATTATTTTTTTATTACTTATCGGCTTTCAGCCACTGTGTTTCTTCCAATTTTACATTCAATGGTAAGTATAATTATCGTTTCATTGCATATTTTCGTTTATCTTCGACCGAGTTAGGAATATTATGTAAAAATCTAATTGGGACACGGGTGTCCCTATATGCGTCAAGGGAAACTTGGTTCTTACTAGGGATATTGTTTGCGTTGTTATAATTTGTATGTTTATATCGATGTTTTATTATAATATTCATACATTTTTTTGTAAATCATTTGTCTTCAAATCGACATAAAAAAATTCGCTCAAGAGAGACGAAATTTTGGAAGTCATAAAGTCATGATGACTGATGATACCGAAAATGAGGTTGGTTTCCTCCTGGATAAAAGGGCGTCTACTGCTGTACAGAGGCCTCCCCTATGGACTTCCACAACGATCGTTTCTTTGCTACTCGTAATACATGAATGTATACGAGAAGCACAGGAACATGAGATTTGCTACACTGAGTCTTCCCATCCGTGGGCACTACTTGAGAAATTTGCTGCCCTCACTTCTGCGAGCTAAGTGCCCTACCCACTGCCGCGAAAGTTTGACAATTCTGCGGGCTATGTCTGTTACTTTGGCTCTCCTGCGTATCTCCTCATCAGACTTTGGGTGACTTTGAGCCTTCTCATGAGGCCCATAGTGAAGGAACACGTCTCTGTTACGTACGCCATCACCGCCAACACACATTGGTCAAAGACTTTCTATCAAAGGTCTTGAGACACTGCGGTATTCTTGATAAGAAGATGTCGCGAAGCTTCACGGATGTTGTCCCCCCGAGTAAGATTCAACGATTGTAGTCACGGCTGAGACCTTGGAAGACCTAGAATCAATGCTCAATGGCCTCAGTAGAGGCTCTCAATAAATGGGATTCAAAATAAATAAGACAAGACGAAAAAATTATGTCAAATATCCGTGTTACAGCACTCCTTTGAAGGTTGGAGACTCTAGACTCAAAGTTGTTCTTGGAACAAACAGTCAAGTTAGGTAGGTCTAACTTCAAGAAAGAGGTCTATGATGAGATGAGGATCAATCATAAAAATACGTAAAATAAGACGCTATCTATTTTAAATTTCTTATTATAAATATTAATATTATCCTTATTGATGAAATTTCATTTGTATTTTTAGTGTGATTTGTATTTATTTTGCAACAAAAGCGTCAAAGTATTTTATTTCCAATATATGAGGCAAAGTATACCTTAACGCATATAGGGACATATGTGTCCCCGACTGAAAAATACTGAAATACATAGCATTTATATTTTCTGTACTACTTTTATGTTAAATTAGACTAAAATAAATAGATAACACTAAAGAAAAAGTAATTTTATGGTTTGGATTAGTTATAAGCGTGTAAGGGTTAACAGGCATAAATATTTTTGTGTCATCAGCATACAACAATACCTTAGCATGCTGGAAACAGGAGGCAATATCATTAATAAATACGATAAAGAGTAAGGGTCCTAGTAAAGACCCTTGTGGCACTCCAGAGGGTATTGACATCCAAGCTGACGTGAACCCATTTATTGCAACTGCCTGGGATCTATTACTAATATACGACGAGAACCATCTGAATAAGTTACCGTGAATACCAGCTTTGTACAGTTTCTCCAAGAGCAGTAGGTGGTCTATCCGATCAAATGCTTTACTAAAATCGGTAAATATGCAGTCTACCTGAGACCCTGAGTCCATAGTTGATGAGGTATAATCGTTAAAGACCAAAAGATTGGATACCGTGGATCGCCGACACAAATATCCGTGTTGTTCCGGAGAAAAAGACGACTTTAAAGCAGCATAGACCTGACGATAAACAATCCTTTCAAATATTTTGGCAAAGATACACAGTTTGGATATAGGTCTATAATTTTTTATATTAGATCGGTCACCACTTTTATGCACAGGCGTTACAAACGCAGTCTTCCAGGAAACTGGAACTGTGCCTTCACTTAAGGATCGTTTAAAAATAATACACAACGGAGAAACTAAATTACTTGCACACTGTCTAATAAAAGAGGGGGTTATGCTGTCGGGTCCAGCACCCTTATTCAGATTAATGGTTTTCAACAATATTTCGATCTCATTTGGACTTATAATTATATTACTTAAATGGGAAATCTCATTATACTGATTTATGAGATTTGGAGAGCAGTTGGCTAAATTAGGGGCAAGAAAAGTCGATTGGAAATATTCAGCGAATAGGTTGCATACAGACACCCCCGTATCTCCGGTCCGATCCTCGTATTTCATCACTGAAGGTAGCGCGTGAGAGGGTCGGTTTAGCGACTTAGTGTAAGACCAGAACAAACGGGGGTTATCTACAACAGACTCTTCCACTTTACTTAAATACGATTGATAACATTGACTTTCTAATTTTATTGCTCGATCTCTAAGAAATGCGTAAGTTTCATAATCATATAGATTCCCATATTTTTTAAATTTCTTAAAATATTTAAATTTCTCTTTGAGAACCTTTTTAAGCGCGGAGTCGTACCAAACGGGGAAAGTGCAGCTGGAAACAATTTTATGGGGTATAAATGTGTCACGAAGATCAGTTAGAATGCTATAAAAATTACTAACACAGTCATCCATAGAACCACTCAATAGAATTTCATTCCAGTCTATTTTTGACAGTTTTGAGTTAATTTCATCATAATTTCCCTTTTTATAGTCAAACAGAGTACGCTTGTTTACAGTTAAAAAACTAGGTATGTCAAGAGTCAATTCTATGCAGATTGATCTGTGATGGGAATCTTCTGGAACAAGAGGATGGTCACTAGGCTGCACTATTACATGTTTGTTACAGAATACAAGGTCCAATAGCCTATCATGGATATTCAGTACATTATTGTATTGGTCAAGGTTACATTCAACAATTGTGTCCAAAAAACTAACCTGACATTCATTTAATGTGCCTTGAGGCTCCAGGAGTCCATTATCCTGTGGATTCCAAGTAATATTTGGCATATTGAAATCTCCTAGGACCATAAAAAGATCGGTCGGGGCGGAGAGAAAGCAGTCCCCGAGTTTACTCGTAAAATTATTGAGCTGAGTATTCATTGAATTGCCACCCTTCTGATTACATAAATATACTGTACACAAATGCAATGTCAACAAACCGCCTCCAGTGCGGAACGAGACGGTAACCCATACATCCTCTGCAGAGGAGTGCCAGGCTGGCTGCCCGGCGGCGGCGAGCTCCCGGCGCACGGCCAGGAGCACGCCGCCGCCGAGCCGCTGCCCTGTGGACTGGTAGTCGCGGTCGCGCCGCCATACTAAGTACCGCTCGTCAAAAAGCTCACTGTCAGCGATGCCATCCAATAACCAAGTTTCCGTTATTGATATTATGTCAAAACAATTCAAAGCCACGTTTCTTTTAAACAAATTGACCTTCGTGCGCAGCCCCCGGGCATTCTGATAAAAAATATTAATAGCGAAATGTATCATAAACAATAACTGCGTTGGATTTAATGGTGGTTATGTATTTGGTCCGGAATGTACAATATTTACACATGGAAAACGGGTGATAAGTCTCTCTAAAGTGAGATACAAGCCAATCTATTAGTATTATGACGGTTAAAATCAACTGAGGTAAAATAAATAACCGATATATTGCGAGCATCAACAGCAGATAAACAAAATAGTACATCATTTTACTTGTGAGAAAAATATTTCGTGCCATCTCGTGTGAGTTACAATGAAACATAGACTTTAAATACATACGTTTACGGCAGTTATTAATAGCATAGGAACATTCACTAACGACCGCCGTGAGCAGGTAGCGAGTTCCGATAAGCAATACAAAAGAGTCAGGGCCTCCCACACCGCGGGCGCAACAACTATAATATTCACACTTAAAAAATAATCTTAAGAAATATTTAACCATGGTATACAGAGAGGGAAATTTCAAGCAAACAATTATTATTATGTGAATTTTAAAAGGTCCTTCTCTGATTTTATCCGGAACGTCGGCGATGTATCGGATTTTCTGACTAAAATCTTTCAATGTTTTATCCAAACGTATTTGTAGTTTTTTTCTTTGGCAAGATTTTTTGCTTTCTTAAGGAGACCTTTGTTATATAACGTAAGATGGTCGTTAATGTAAACATTGCCACCGCCGCTGTACCCCAGCTGAGAAGCAGGGAGTTCCCTGTGTTGCCGTGCCGCTGATATAAACTCCTCCTTACTGTACCGGTTATGAAGTGACATAATAATGGACTTCTCAGAGTCCGACTTGAGGCTCGGGACCCGGGCAATGTAATTGATGTCCTCTTTACGTACGGGGCATTTTATGATATTGCCGATTAGGCCCACGATATCATAGAGGTTCTCAGTCTTTTTAAGTGGAACCCCTCTTATTTCAACATTATTAGCCCGTGCCCATTGCTCTTTGTCCTGAAGGTCTTCCTTGAATTTGTTCAAGTCCGCTGCCATAGTATGAATCAAGTTAGTATGCTCCTCAACTTGCACAATTCTGCCCTCCAACGATTTTGCTGTCGCAGATAGCTGATCTGCCGTTTCATGAGCGAATTCAATTGAGCTCTTGAGGTTTGACATTTCCAACTTTATGGTCTTCACATCTTCAACAAGTGCCGCTAAAGGGGTAAGTTGCTTCGTGATGTTCGCAAGAGCAATCCGTATTTCGCCAATTTGCACTGCAATATCAGGATTGATTTTTGACGCAGTTGCAGGAGACTGGGTATTCTTACAATCGTTGCAGCGCCAGGCGGCCTTCCGATCGCCGAGTTTGCGAAAATTGGTCTCCGTGATGCCAGCACAGGGAAAGTCGAATTGGCGTTTGCATGAACTACACGCCGGACCATCCGACACGTTACTTCCACACCTTGCACATGTGAACATTTTCACTAAAAATTATATTATGAGGATTATAATATACGTAGTGCAGTAGTGCGGCCCCGCGGTTGAGTATCACTGGATGACCGATAGAACAGCGAGCGCGTATTCCCCCGATCGCGTTCGAACGACGACTGAATACTATACCTAATGATATCTCTTTCCTTAGCCAAATGAACGAAACACGGTACGGCTACGAATCCCGGTGCTACGAGGGCGCCCCTGCCTTCGAGCGATACGACCCTGCACAATGTCCGCAGCGGCCGTACGGCTGGGAGGAGGAACGGTACCACGACCCCCATCTCCCCACGCCTATGAAAACCGACCAGTCCGAGGAGACCAGCTCCGGCCCTATATACCCTAGGTGAGTCACATACCTTCTCTATTGATGCCTTATCTTATGTGGTAAACGAGCCTCAGACTTGCTGTAGGATCTTTAGTAAGGATAGAATCCAATTGATTGACTTGAACGGTGACTCCTCTATCCAGACCAATGTACCACTACGAAACGAGTAGCGGCGTAGGGGGCGTGGGTGGCGTGGCTGCGATGGGCCCCGGCGTGCCCCCCGGGTTCTCGGCCATCAACCTGTCCGTGAAGATAGCGGCGGCGCAGGCGCAGCGGCCGCGGAGCCCCACGCCCCGGGACCCCAGGGACCCGCGTCCAGTCATAGATCTGTCCACGTCCAGTGGGAGTCCACAGGTGAGGCGGTAGAGGCGATTGCTTGGTAGATGGGACTGAACATTAAAAGAACATAGAGTGAAAGATTCCATATAAAAGAAAATGAGTTATTAATCTCTTGACTACTTGACGTCGTTTCCAACTTTAACTCTTTACCCTGTACACTCAATTCAGCTTCCACATGTGACGGAGTTGCTGAAAGTAGCTTAGCAAACCATGAGTTCTCTAAAGAATGAAACGGGGTATTTTGCAATAGAAGAAAAATATCTCCAAATAACTGTTGAACTATTCAGTCCCGGCAATCACTCTTGCAAACTTACTAACTAAACGAGTATCAAAAAACCTTACTAAACTCTGTTGACAGGGTCCATACGCGTCGCCGGTGTATACGAGCGCGGGCGGCGGCAGCGGCGGCGCGAGGGGCAGCCCCCAGCCGGGGGCTTCGCCCCAGCTCACCGCCAGCCCCCAGGTGCCCAGCCCGCAGGGGCAGACCCTCGATCTTAGCGTGTCACGTTTACCACATAGGTGAGGCTTTAGGATGTTTTCAGGGCTGTTTTTACTAGCTACAACTTATCTTCTCTGCTCTTCAAGACAGCAAAGACAGCAGTCTACAGTTCACCACTTAATAATGTTGAGATTTATCTTTATGATTTTGAACAGCAGTCGCGAAGTTTCAGATGTAAATTTTATCATTGTGAGTTTATTAATACTCCCTGATTCTAGTTCCAAGTATTATTTTTACACCAGAAGTATTATTTTTAAAGAAAAACTTTAATGCTCCGCCTTTGTTGACTTTTCCTAGTTAGAACTATCAAGTGCAAATGCACTAAACAACACTTTTCTTGTCCATAGTCGCAGTTTCCCTGGTGGCGTCTCGTACAGTCGAGAGTCAACGCCAGACAGTGGTGGTAGTCATCCGTACTTAGAAGCATACCATCGAGACACTGCTGGTGAGTTCCTTGTATATTTATACCAAAATATACCTAATAATAAACCAATAACGTTACTTTTAGAAATAATAAATGTGTCGTAACAAATCTTTACAGCGTTAATTAACAAAAATTTCAATGCGTAGAGACAAACCCTATTTCGTAGCAAGCTGTTAGTGCCTTATTACCATCCAGAGCCCCGTTTTCGTCAAACATACTCCCTGTAAAGACTGACACACATATGCCTCGGTATTTCGCAAAACACGACGCTACAAATTAAAACGAGACCGCATTTATCGCCGCAGCGGCGCCGCTGCGTTGCCGCAAACCGACAATGCGGACGTAATCCGCTGAGCAAGTGCGGGAAAAGGGAGCCAGAGCTGTATTTAGGACTAACATTTATCTGTTGTTACTTACCTAATTTAAAAAATATTAACTACATGTTTTATATTAGGTTTAGATTAACATGCAATGTAATTATATGCATTCGATCAGCTATAATAGAGCTGAAAAACGCCTTGTTTTGTTATGTAACAGACAGTGATTCTTTTCTACTTTTAACTATCTTGAAATGTTGAATTTAGTGACAAAATACTGGTAGTCAAAGATAAAAAGAAGAAAGAAACAATAAATATCTTACAGCTTAGAAATGAGAACCCGTATTAATTTGGGCCCCTCCAACCACCCTGGTTCCGGCCCTGTATCTAGGGATTGCGCGGTTTTTGTGCCCCCACACTCGCATCGCACACGGAGTCACCGACGCTTAATTAGAATTGTAGGAAATATCTTGAGTTGTAATGCGAAGGTCGAGTCTGTCGTCAAATTTTGAATTTGCATTTCATATTTCAGTTTACTCGTGAATATTTTTATGGTAGCGACATCACAGCATTAACATTTTAAATGTGAACTAAAACGTAGCTGTTTTAATCTTCTTGATAAGTAGGTTTATGAAAATATTGTAGATTATTTAGTAGTGTAGAGAAAGACAACCGAGTTCGGTTTTCAATTGGAGCCTTATCGATTGCATGCGAGCGGCGCAGATCTAAATCCTTGGAGGAGGCCTTTGTCCAACTGTGGACGTCTTTCGGCTGAAACGAACGAACGAATGAGTGGAAACTATTACTAATGCAATGAAACATTACCAGATGAATTGGCTAATAGCCAGCCAATAGCCCAGCTTTTCCAAATATTTGTATGAATAAGCATTTACGAATAAGAGTCAAAATATTCCAGCCACTTGTATTTTATGTACTTGGCCGAGGATACGGAGCCATGACTCATAATTTGAGAATTGTTATAGCCAATAAAATGTCTTTATTATCATGCAGAATCAAATTAAAATCTGTCTCCATTGAGTTAATTACGCATTCAGAATTTCAGACGCACCCTATCTGACAATACCTACCTCGTCTCTACATAACACTTACATAATTTATGTCTCTTGCCAAAACAAAAATATGCTATACTTCATTCTAAATTAAAACAAATTACCTTACATACTGACTAGGTACTTAGTTTAATAACTAGGTCACGTTCTCATTCCGCATTCAAGAGAGTCTCAAGGTTAGCACAAGTTACAATGGCATGTCCTTAAAGATGCCTTATTGTATGAAAACCGGTTTATACAGTCCTATAATAAGAATATTAATAACGTTAGGGCTTTAGGGTGGTACCTAGTTACATTTGACGAAACAAACTTACTGTTATATCTGTCTATAGAGCGTCCATGACATGATTTGACATTGTTTAAGACTCTTTCTTTTTACTACCGCAAAAGCGATTCTAAACTCTGCCCGCATTCAGATAGGCTTCCCGTGACCTTTACCAGATCGTCGATCCACCTAGTGGGAGGCCTGCCCACACTTCATCGCCACTCGAGAACTTTTCTGCCCCAACGGCCTTTGATCAATCCATGATCCTACCTGAAATTGGAGGCATATGGTCACCATTGCCCGGTGATGCTGCGAAACCTGCAGCAATAGTCTGTACAAAACTCAAGCATCAAGAACTCATTGTAAATCTTCTCCAGGTTACGGAGGTGTCAGTCCACACCCAGTGGCTGGGTACGGCCTAGCCCAGCCGGACTACGCAGCAGCAGCCGCAGCGGCAGGCTACGGCGGTTACCAGTACCAGTGCGGCGCATACCCCCCACCGCCTGCCTACCCGCCGCACGCGCCGCCCTACTCGCCGCCCTGCTACATGCCACCGCCGCACGCGCCGCACGACAAACCTAAAGACAGCAGGTGAATATGCTAGCCGTATTAGATATAGAATAGAATAGAATAGATTTTATTTGAAAGAAAGGTACACAAGGTATAAAGGTATACAAGAGTGATAATCTTCTTCTTGGTCTATACACAGTGGCTGGCAGCCCAAAACTCCGCCACAAGAATGGCGTTGTCAGTAGCCGTAGCCTTAATTAAATCTTACTTAATTTTTGATAAGTATGTTACGAATCCAAAAATATTATGTCCTATGCTCTTCTGATTACTTTCGTTGCGGGTCTAAGGACAGTTTATTTCCCCCGGGATAAACTTGACCTTCACTGGTTGGGTTTTTATTGGCGGTCAATCTGTAGATCCTGGCTACAGCGGTGGGAAAGAGAGGTGGGTTAATCCCGTAATAGCCGTATTTGAGTTTTCCTTATTTTATTTACCAGCTAGCCTCGGTATGTGGTCTATTTTATCGTCTATTTAGGGTATTTTATCAATTTTAGACAATAAGCCCATATATTTGTGGACGATAAGAATAAAGTTTACTCAGGTAAGCAAAGGGGTTCACTGCAGCAGGGTTCATTGGTCAAAAATGTCACATTTTTTTTAAATTTTATATGCACTTAATTGAGGTTAGTACAGTGTATTATATGTTTAATTTTAAGTGTTTTCTTATCTGATGTGGTGGGCAGTATCATGAAACTTATTTATACAGTTCTTTTATAGGCGAAAGATATACACAGTCTAAAAATCTCTTTTTCTATATTTAGGTATCATCTCACATTTTATCCATTAAACAACTAAGCAATTTACTGCTATTACAGACTAAACTATTAACGAAAACACTAAATACAGTGTGAGTCACGTTAAAGTGTACATATGAAAATAGATGAAACTAGACCTATTTTTATCGACAAAAAAGAGGTCAATAATTTTTTGAGATTTTTTTAAATTTTTTATAGAATTTTTTTTCTTCCAATTACTTATTGTAAAGAAAACTTAATAACTTTTAAACCAAGCGGTATATCCTGATAAAATGAAAACAGTAATAATGCTAAATAACAGGCGATACTAAAAAAATACACAAAAAAGGCCAACAAATAATAAAAAAATGATACTTTTTGAAAAAAATCTGCTTTTAAATTCGTGTTTTTAGGGTTCCGTACCTCAAAAGGAAAAAACGGAACCCTTATAGGATCACTTTGTTGTCCGTCCGTCCGTCTGTCAAGACCCTTTATCTCAAGAACGCGTGAACGTATCAAGCTGAAATTCACATGAAATACTCAGGTCTATTGTCCCTTTAAGCTGTGAAAATATCAAACTTCTAAGCCAAGCCAATCAAAAGATACAGCCGATTATGTCGATATTTTCAACAAATTTTCGACACTCGCAAAGGAATCAAAACCTACAGTATACTTCCCGTAAACTCAGAATCTTGAAATTTGGCATAAAGCATTGTCATATAATGCAAATATAGGAAAAATTGCGAAAATTTCATTTTTTTAGTTATATAATATAATAAAAATATTTTAATAAAATGAAACTTACTACCTTATTTCTCACGAACGAATAAAGGTATCAAATTGAAATTTATACCAAATACCTAGATCTATTGTCCCTTTAAGAAGTAAAAAAATCAAACTTCTAAGTTAACGCGATCAAAAGATACAGCAGTTTATACCGACACCTTAGACGAATTTCCGTCACCTGTGAACTCAGAATCTTGAAATTCGGCACGAAGCAACGTTATATAGTACAGATAAAGGAAAAATTGCGAAAATGATAAATTTGAAGTTATATAAAATTTAAAATATTATTTTTGCTTACATGACAAAAAATATTTTTTTAATAATTATAAACTTACTACCTACCCTTTTTCACATGAACGCGTAGAGATATTAAAGTTGAAATTCATATCAAACACTTCTTAAATCTAATTGCCTCTAAACTGTGAGAAATTCTAAATCAACGCAAAAATTCAAAACGCTGAGGTAGGTACCTACCTATAATGCAAATATAGGAAAAATAAATAAATAAAAAATAATCATACCGCATATTTTTTTTTTATAAAACTCCGGACTTTGACGTAATTTTGGTTTAAGTGAAATGAATGGTGTCCATTGGCATAGCTACAGGTTTTACCTTAGAATACTTGTTTTATATTTGTAGATAGTTACCCTGCCTAAAAAAAAACCCTAGCTACGCCAAAGCTAGCGTTATTTGATAAGGATCAGATATAAACACAAAATAATCTTGCGTGCATACCAATGTTATTTATACCATTTTGCAAGGGGAAAGGTATTTGTGGTTAGCCCTGACTACTTAAGGACAGGAAAAAATCAAATGATACCGCGAGCTAACTACGAACAGCGCCATCTATTGACAACCGTGCGAACTACGTAGTGTCGTTGCTCGGTGATAGGTGTTGCTGATTGCAGCTCATTGTTACAATACTTTTTATTAAAATCGGATTTTATTCCGGAGGTTTTACAATTTCTTACTACTTTCGCAAATCATTACAAATGAAGAAAGGAATTTACGGTGTGGTACCCTCAATGTACAATTAGATTTCGAGCGATACCACTTTTGGGCATTCTCCTTTTAAGTAGTTATACCACCAAAAAAATTGTGATTGTAAACATAATTTTAGTTACAGCAATGACCGCGAGTTATTATACTATGTATGGGGAGGGCAATATTTTTCATCCATAAACATGTTTCCGTTAATAAACAGTAGCACTACACGAAGTTGTACAACTATTGATAACGTTTTTTCGAACTTCAATGTTCAATGTGGTACTATTCATACCTTTTTCAGTCACCATTTACAGGTCTGGTTCAAAGGACATCATCCACGTTTCATATATTTTTGGTCCAAAATCAAAAGTGCCGGCCAACAAAAAAAAGTGCTGTATTCTGACAGAATACGTCTGCCTTAGCATTTGTTACTATGGCACCAAAGCCGTAGCTCCACTGTGCGTCGAGTATTTGAGATCTAAAAGTCATCGACTATTCATACATTTTTTGTTCAAAATCAAAAGTGTCGGCCAATTAAAAAAAAAGTGCTGTATTCTGACAGAATACGTCCGCCTTAGCATTTGTTACTATGGCACCAAAGCCGTAGCTCCACTGTGCGTCGAGTATTTGAGATCTAAAAGTCATCGACTATTCATACATTTTTTGTTCAAAATCAAAAGTGTCGGCCAATAAAAAAAAGTGCTGTCTTCTGACAGAATACGTCCGCCTTAGCATTTGTTACTATGGCACCAAAGCTGTAGCACCACTGTGCGTCGAGTATTTGAGATCTAAAATTCATCGACGATTCATACATTTTTTGTTCAAAATCAAAAATGTCGGCCAATTAAAAAAAAACGTGCTGTATTCTGACAGAATACGTCCGCCTTAGCATTTGTTACTATGACACCAAAGCTGTAGCACCACTGTGCGTCGTAGTATTTGAGATCAAAGTCAGTCGTTTCATATATTTTTAGAACTCAAATACTACGATGCACAGTGGTGCTACAGTTTTGGTGCCATAGTAATAAATGCTAAGGCGGACGTATTCTATCCGAATACAGCACTTTTATTTTTTGGCCGGCACTTTTGATTTTGGACCAAAATGGATGATGTCCTTTAATACTTAATTAATATTTTTGAACCAGATTTCTAAATAGTGACTAAAAAACTTAGTAAATAAATAATCATAATCATAATCATAATCATTTATTTATTGCTTCATAAGTGTACATAGGTGGTGATCTTTAACTTTAATAAAAGAACTTTCGCAAGTCTGCTGCAAGGCTAGTATAAGTGTTTCAGTTATATTATAGATAAATGATATATGTTAATATAAAATAAAGGATTACTTAAACGATAAAGAGATCTTTGTCTTAAATTTATGCTCCTCCATCTTTCCCCATTGTAATGTTATGAATTTCATTTTGCAATAAAAATACCATAGTTATGACTCGATTGTCGTAATGAACGAACTTTGTAAACCTTGCAGGTTTGTACGGAACCCTCGGTGCGCGAGTCCGACTCGCACTTGGCCGGTTTTTTTTTGGTTATTTGATAAATTTCTCCAAAAAATGCCCCTATAACTGGTGGTTTTTATTACTTTGTATTATTCTCTATCGTATTACCTTCGTAAAACCAAAAATCGCATGTCTCTATCCCTATCACAACATTTTCTATGATCGTTTGAACAAAGGCCACAATATTATTCTCCGCTATAGGTAGAGACAATTTTAATTTTAACTAAAATGCTTAATTTTACTTCGAAATCTTTGGTTTTTATTTGAAATCTAACTTGTCTTTATCAGAATTACAAATCTAGAGCCATTTTCAGTTTCGTTGTTAACGAAGCGTTGAATGGCGCGCCCGGAGAGGCTTAGTTCAAACGATCATAGCAAATGTTGTAATAGGGATAGAGACATGCGATTTTTGGTTTTACAAAGATAATACGATAGAGAATAATACAAAGTAATAAAAACCACCTATTATAGGGGCATTTTTTTGAGAAATTTATCAAATAACCAAAAAAATACGAATTTTTAAGCAGATTTTTTTCAAAAAGTATCATTTTTTATTATTTGTTGGCATTTTCTGGGTATTTTATGTATTTTTTAGTATCGCCTGTTATTTAGCATTATTACTGTTTTTATTTTATCAGGATATACCTCTTAGTTTAAAAGTTATTACGTTTTCTTTACGAGAAGTAATTGGAAGAAATAAAATTCTATAAAAAATTTAAAAAAATCCCAAAAATTTTTTGACCTCTTTTATGTCGATAAAAACAGGTCTAGTTTCACATATTTTCATATGTACACTTTAACGTGACTCACACTGTATAATAATCATCCATCGAACAAAATTACTTCCTATCTGCATAAGATTGGCTAAACCAATAACCGCTTTTATTGTAACAATTTATTTATAATATTATGTTTTTTAATGCGAATATTATGCTCATAAAATATACAACAAATCAAATGAAACGTCCATAAAGCAATTTATACCGTAACGATTTCTTTTAATAAGAATAAACCGGTGCGTAACCGAACAACGAACCGACGCGATGACGTCACTTATTATACTTTTGAATTAGTTCGGACGCGCGCGCCATTTTGTTTGCATTTGATTGGATGGAACTTGCCGTTGCCAGCGTATTTGGATACGCGCCGAGAAAGGTTTTCGCTTACTTAGCAACCGCGTAATCGCGGTAAACTAATATGTTATTTCATCATAATAAAAATATCTGTTTATATTATGAATTATTATGTCTAAATATTGATAAAAAAAAAAACAAAGAAAACAAATACTTCTTACTAACCTAACGTTCAAATTTTTTAAACTTTCAACCAAGTTTATCAATAAATCAAAATAAGCGCAATACAATTCGCAAACGAGTTTTTATAATGTCAGATTTAACCGCGCGTCGTTTCAATGAAGGGCACAGCACAAGGTGTTAGTTGGGCAGGTAAGTTGCAACCGTCTCTTTCTGACAGTTAAGAATGAAAAGAAATGGAGCACCCATTCAAATAACCCTTGGTAAAATGCCATGGCACCCCTCCACTGTGCTTCTCAAGACGCGTACGTTCGAATACCTGCCTAAACTTCATTTTTATTTTTATTCGTTACTAAAACTATAAACACTGTATTATTTATTTTTCTAAACTAAAGAATTTATTAGTTAGTATGGAAGTTATTAATACATAAACGACAATTATATACAATCGTTTTCTAATTTGACAGTTGAAAAGATTAACAAAAGTTGTGGCCGGTGCGTCATTTTGTGTGAGTTTTCGAACGTGCTGTCACAGTCTGTGGATCAGTCTAAATATACATGCGCCCGCGCAGGCGCGCTCCACGCCGAATGGTGAACGAAAACGCCAGATAAAAGTTTTTGTACGATAAGATATACACATATTACAATATCAGTGCGTGTTTTGTGAGTTCTACGACCATTGGAAACACCGACATGATGCGAAACAGGTAAGATTCAAAACTTTTATAACTTTGCAAAACTTTTCGTTTAGATCGATTATTCGAGACGTAAACAACAATGACATAAAATACGAATAACTTTTGTAAACACTTTGCTAGTAGTTTTAACATTAGTAGATATCGACCTTTTAAAAGTTTGATCAAAAATTCCGTTGTGTAAACACGTTAGGTTAATTTTTTAACGAAAATAGTTTAATGTCTGTCATTAAGGTCGAGTTTGCATGAGTTGGCGTAACTTTTTTTAATGTTCTTGAAGCCAACGAATGCGTTGAGCGTTCGGCGGCCGTTCGGGTTTGTTTTTTTTTCTTTCGCTATTGTATCTTTTGTTTTGGCGTTTTGTTTGATTGTTTTTTGTTTTGGCATAGTTTGGAACGCGAGCACATGCTTAGACTGATTTGCCGGATTCAAGAGTCCCGTGGTGAGCTGCCGCCGAAGGCGTTGCATTGTCCGGTGGAGAACTGCGACGGCTCGGGACACATCTCGGGCAACTTCTCCTCGCATCGCAGGCAAGCGCACGCCGAACATCATCTGTTCGACTTACTAACCGTTCTCCGAGATTCAGGGCTGAACAAAGTTTTTACAATTACTTTTGAACACTTATTTATGAAACTTTTTAAAGTTACCTACTCCAAAAGTTGAAACGGCTATACCTAACCTTGAAATTTTTACTTTCTACCATTATTAACATCTGGAACATGTTTTTAAGTTCATAAACATCTGACTTGGGCAGGTAATAAGAAATTAAGTATGATGCGTGGTATATTTTCAAAAGTTTTTTAAAGTAAATAAACTTGTGGGATTTAACACTACTTAAAGGGCCTAATTTTATTGAAACTTTTGTTTGAATTAGTACATTTTATGAATGGACCTGCTAACCTTAAAAATAAAACATAGGTAGGTAAACCTACCTACTTCATGAATTTGTCTAGTAGCAACTTTTAAGCATTTACTTATCCTTATTGGACGCGTGGTATTTTATTTTAATAAACAAAAGACCGGAAGTGTAAAATACTTACAGATGTAGTCTTGGTCTTATCAAGCTAAACACTGATTCATCTTATGTACTTACCTACTTAGTTATAATAGATTCTATTTTGGAACAAAAATGTTTAGCTGATGATGATTTTTCATGCTTAATAATAATTAACGTTTCCTACTGTAAAACATTATGTAGGTTAACAATTAATTATGTTACTTTGAGCGTGTTATTATCAGTATTTGACGTATTTATTTACACTTTCTATTTGCGTGGTTGACTGATTTTTATATAGCATTGGTTGTTAATGTTCCTTTCAACCTTAATTGTCTAATCAATTTAGTTCTTGTAGATAACTCACTATAATATTATGAGGTCGCTTCTTTTAAAACATTTTAAACTTTGCCAGTCTTTTAGTTTAAAAAAAACTATTTATTTTAATTATTTGACAACCCTAGAATGTTAACCTATATGCAGTACATTTATGCCGCCATATTAGGGGCAATCTCGCCCCTGTTGGCAATTTGCGCATTTCCGAGCTGCGCATATCGCGACAGGACCCGTCACTCGTCCCGTGGGTACGTAGGGCACGCATTAGGGAACGATGTGTAATAATATCAAACGTGTAGTGTAAGTATAACTCGATTTGAGTATTTGCCAAGTATGGTTTGGCATGTTCCAAACTTTCAAACTTGGTTACAGATAATAATTTTTCAAATTCAAAGTTTTGTGGCATCCCAGGGCCGAACTTAGGGTACCACCAGGACTAGATAAATAAATAAAGCCACACAGAATTACATTTTTTCAAATTGTAAGTCACCCCAGAGTCGAACTTAGGGGGTCACCAAGGCTAGACACAAGTAAAACTTGTGATCGATACCTAATTGTCGTGGACTGTAGTCTTAATTCCCATAATTAAATGTTTTTAAGAAATCGCTAACTATAAAAAAAAATTAATGTGAAATCTCATTAATAAATTTTAATTCATCAACTAAGTACTTACTTATTTTTACCTTTGCAAACAATTGTAGTTAAGCAAAGAGTTAAATGCTCCAATTTCATCATTTCAATACTAAAATTAAACCATTTTTCCTTCTGTTTTACCGCGTCAATGTAATCATTATAAAACAACGTGCTGTGCGATAATACATTATTAGCTCATTTATCCTTCACGTTTAACTAATATTGCCTTCAATGTTTTAAAGTTTCTTAGTTACCTATGTATGACTTTTTTTAAACAATTTTCTAAATTGCTTTGATGATGCAATATAATTCTCTATTTAGGTATTTTAAAAATTATGAAACAATAAAATATTGTCAGCAAGCTGAAAAAACCTTGGTGTGGAAAATGCACACTAGCTACTTGTCAATTTGCCTGTAAAAATAATTATGCAATTTCCTGTTTTTTATTTCAACAAAATAATGTTCACCTGTTAGATTTACTAAATATAAGTACCTACTATAAGTATATGTATTTAGGTATTGCTTACTATCAACAATATGATAAGATATGAAAGGAAAGTAGTTCGGTATGCATATTCATTCATTTTGTAACCATACCTAGCTAAGTACGTACATCTGCATATAATGCAAAATTTTACATTTAACAAAGTGCATACGGGTAGGTAAGTAGTGTATTTTAATCATGAAGTTATTTTTTTTGAAGTTTTATATATTTTTTAAGATTAAAAGAAATAACGCTTTGATATAAGTACACTATGAGACCTATAGGGTGTTAAAAATCCAAGTGATTTTGTTTATTTCAAAGTATGTAGGGTAAGTTTAGCCAAATGAAATAAGGAAGTGTCATTTTTAGTATCTACCATGAAAACTGCCTACCACTACTATTATATATTGCATGCTACTAATCCTGTAACAATATGAACTTATGATTTTGTTTACCCTAATCATTTGTTCTTTTTGTGCTAAATAAATGCCTTTACTGTTTTTCTTCCATTGATTTGTGACATGTTTCCTCTTGAACCGTAAGCTGCAACAAGGTACCCCGCCACGCCATTGTAAGCAGTTTGTATATGTGCAGCCTGTCCGGGTGTCCGCGCGCCGACCGCTCGCAGCTGCAGCCGCACTCCCAGGAGCTGAAGTGTCCGACGCCCGGCTGCGACGGTTCTGGACACGTCACCGGGAACTACTCCTCCCACCGCTCGCTGTCCGGCTGTCCGAGAGCGAACAAGCCCAAGAGTAAGCCGCGAGATGGACAGGATTCTGAACCGCTCAGGTAACATTGCTTTTTGGGATATGGGTATAGATCGGTGGTATTTGGGTTGTAGATGCAGTACAGATACAGTTTTAAAATTAGATGTTCACATTTGACAGTTTCAGCTGGTAAAGTGAGCATCAATTTTGAAGCTAATCGTACTTTGGTATAAAGGTGGTGGATGATTTGTAGGGTTCACAAGAGACAAGACAGTGTCATAATAAGTAAAGCAGAATATTTCTCATACATACTATAAAAGCATTACAATAGGTTCTGTCTACCTTGTTCTTCATTGTCTTCTCTGTATCACTGTGGGGCTATCTGTTTTTTATGGGCAAAGTATCAGTATTGTTTCTCGGTGTCGGTTGAATGATGAATATGATACTCGGTAGAGCATCATTTTCACATTTACATACTATACGTAACCAAACACTGTCAAATTTATTATGTAACATATTTACATGTAATATTCTAACACGCACGTCATTATAGTTTACCTACATTTCTAATAGAATCTTATAATACTGTAATATAATTATGTTGCCTGCTTTTGCGATCCTTTACAATGAGTTTCTTGGTTATTTGCACGCTGCTTAGATGCCCTATACCGGGCTGTGACGGGTCTGGACACGCTACAGGGAAATTCTTATCGCATCGAAGGTAAGGGTTCAATATCTGAAACTGTATGTAAAGTAGAGTATTTGTAAGTTTTGGTGGAGGCATTCGAGCCTTGTTAATTATTTGTTGGGATGTTTACAAATCAGAAGGCTGGTGAAATCCTTAATTATGAGGAGTAATCGGACCTTTGCCGTGCTATCAACTATTATCAGAAAAGGATTACTAGTTCCTTACTCTATCAACAAAGTTGTTGTCAGGAGTAAGGATGATAATATGAAAGTAAATTTCCTATGGCCTATATTGTCTTCATCCCATCACATTCCGATAAGGTTCTGAATGCGGGTTGATAGTTCCAAACTTAAACCTGCAGTTCCCTAATATTTCCGATTGAACTCTCCAGTGCCTCTGGCTGCCCGATCGCCAACCGAAACAAGATGCGAGTGCTTGAAAGCGGCGGCACCGTGGAGCAGCACAAAGCAGCCGTGGCTGCGGCGGCTTCGGCCATCAAGTTCGATGGAGTCAACTGCCCCACCCCCGGCTGCGATGGGTCGGGGCACCTGAACGGGTCTTTTTTGACCCATCGGTCGCTGTCTGGCTGCCCCATAGCGGGCGCGGCGACTCCCACGCCGCAGCCGAAGAAACCGAAGTACCCAGATGACATCACGCCGCTCTACCCCAAACCTTATTCAGGTAAATATTATATTTCAACATTAATACCGAGTCAACAGGGTAGAGAAATAATTGTTAAAATACAAGAAATGCAGCAGTACTACAACAAAAAATAGAAAGTTACGTAGATAGGTTGTCAGTTATAAAACTATTGAGTAACTTAATCGAAAACATACGCGAGTACTTGAAATATTTAGAAGTGGGTCAAAAATATTTATCATAATTATTATTCCTAAGGTAGGTAAGTAGTTAGTTATGCGGTGCTGTTGTCTACTGTGCTGTGACTACTGTAGATTGTAATTGACTCTGTTCTGGTTCTCATAATGTTGATTTAATAGACCCCAATTTGCACTAATATATCGAGCAGTCTAGTGACTGTTTGCAGAATGTTTACAAAACTTCTCCAACAGCAATTTTTAGTACTTCTTTATTGTTTTTAAACATAATTTCCATATTGCTTAAACCTAGCCAGTGCCACACGTTTTAACAAAACTATCCACAGTATTAGCCATAATAGCCTCTCCTACTACAGGGCCCCCAGGCTACAGGGGCTCCCAGGGCTGCAAGATTAGCTTTTATTTTCATACACACATCTGATATTAAAAAAACACTATCGCTAACTTCAGGTATGGACATGAATATGCAGACCGGCAACGGGGAAGACCTGATGACCCTCGAGCAGGAGATCACGGAGCTCCAGCGTGAGAACGCGCGCGTCGAGTCGCAGATGATGCGTCTGAAGTCAGACATCAACGCCATGGAGACGCATCTCAGCCACGGAGAAAGGGTGAGGGCTCTTGAATGATAATGTGGTGAAAGGTCATTGACAGGACGGGGCTGTATTAAGGGCGGCGAGGTCCCCGAAAATTGAAAACATTCGTTTTCAAAGTTATTGTCAAAGTCCATACTTCAATGACCTTTTACCTCTTTGTTTGCCATTTCTTTGTTAAGTATTTATTTATAGGTACTTTTAATTGAAATTCCCTAATCATTAATGAAAGTCGAAATAAATAATCCCGATAATCCCGATTCCATTTTTTAAAATGGATATGTCTAAATACCTACTTAGTCTAAAATATCTTATTTTGTAATTCGATATTTTTGTCCGTCAACTTAGATGGTACTGTCATGGCTTCAAACATCCAACCTTGAGTGCTCCTAACACACCACCTAGTGAGTACCATTAATTTGTTCCTTACTTTATGGTACCGCTAATTGAAGCCGATAATTATTTTTCGTTCAGTAGATAACTGTAATAAGCGTCGAAGTTATCCTTCTAATTAAATGATGAAAATGTATCTTTGCAGGAAAATCAGGCCATTCTTCAGCGGAATAACAACTTGAACGAGTACTACGAGAGCTTGCGCAACAATGTGATCACTCTGCTTGAGCACGTGCGTATCCCCGGAGGGGGCACGGCGCCGGTAAGCGCTGCTGGGGGCACGCCCGGAGCGCCACCGCCGCCCGGACCCGGCGAAAAGCCAGCCCACGACAACTTCGATTCTTACCTCACCAAGCTACAAACACTCTGCTCCCCTGATGGCTACTGTCCCGACGAGAACCGGCCCATCTACGAAACTGTTAAGAACGCGCTTCAAGACTTTACAGTGCTCCCTACGCCCATTTAAGGTTCACAAAGCGCCGCTGATTCCGAACGACAGTGAATCTAACGTGACGAACAGCGGAGCTTAATCAGTGAAATAAATAAGACTCGTGAAAGTGATTATACGTTATACCAAAGAACAGACGAGATACTGAATAATTTCTTTACATGACTGTACAGTGCTGAACTTTAGCCTACAGACATTTATGTGTTCTACTATTAGCTAAACGATGTCTGTTTTGTAAACCGTTGTATACGATGTGTGACTTGTTTATGACGTCACGTCAGCAACTGAAGATTCATTCGACTTTTTATCGATAAGATGGACTTATTAAATTAAGACCTAAATAAATTTTTAATATTGTTACTCGTATGCTTAAAATTAATGTAAGTAATTGTTAGGGAAAGTTTATACTACTGTATGTAAGTGATTTTAGCCCCACAGACGCATTAAATGTTCGATTATGTAAATATTGTACCTAAATATCGATATAATAAACGATTATGGAAAAATTCTGGCTACGGCCAAAATCGGTCAGTATTAGTGGAATTCTAAAACAGGCCCTGAAGTGTATCAACCAAAAATACATAGTTTTAAGTGGAAACTGTTAATCTGTCTAAGTTCTTATACTGGGATTGTGCCAAATGCTTCGAATCACAGCAGCTCCCATTCGCTGATATTTAAGACTAAAATATTGACATAGAAATAATAAACGGTGTAAACAAGATTAAACTCCTAGGACACTCTAGTCAGTTTTTGTAAATAATTGTGAATAAATAGTTGTCACGTCATAGGGACGTTTTTATTTGTATTAGGAAATAACGAGATCTCATTAGATCGAGTAAGTTAATAATTCACTCATTAATTAATAACCAATTTTAGGGAATAAATTGATGATTTCTTTGTTAGCCAATGTTCACTTGCTGTGATTATGTTATGACGTGTTACTTATTTATTGTTACCTTTACGGAATGTGATAGCTTATTAAACTCGGTTAGTGTTACTTTGCATACCTTAGTTACGAGCTTATACAGTGTGCAATTATGTTGAGAATGATGCTTTTTGTTGTAATTTTACTCTTTTTTCACTCTTACGAATCACATTGGTACACAGAGACGAATAACATATTCACATTAAAATACTAAAACCTATTACTATGTTACTACTCTGATTGTCATATCCGTTTCTGTAAAATATTGAGTATGTGTTGTTAAAGAGAATAAAAATAATAAATACCGAATTTGTCGCATTCTGTTTACTTCTTTCCCCGATAAGTATTAATTAAAAATTAATAAAAATTCTTTTGACTTTGTTAAAAGAAAGAAAGAAAGTCATAAATTAATAAAAAGGTAAACGATACGCCTATTTGGACGTCATTAACTGGATGCATGCTAGGAAATTATTATGGGAGACCCATCCTATGTTCAGCAGTGGACATTTTGTGTCTGAAATGATGATGGTGATTTTATGCTTCAATATTGACATGGTATAAATTACCATAATGGATAGTAGGACTTCTCAAATACCATTTTGTTATAATAACAACTAAAACATTGAAAAAAAAGATGCTAAACAAACTCTGCCTGCATTAATGATTCATTTAGGTTTGAACACATGAAATTAATGTTCAAAAAGTAAAATAAGGTAAATTTGGTTTTCATGATGTTTCCTTGTCGTGATTGTGATGTCTTAAAAAAAGTAATGTCAATGGTGCGACCCTGAGTTCGTCTCTGTCAGTTCTGTCAATGTCAAAAGCAAAGTGTAAACAAGCATTACACGTGTGTTTTTACAGATTAATTTTAATAAAACAATTTAATTTATAACATTATTTACGTTAAAATGAAGGTTGAAAAGAAGGTAAATTATTCTTAAATCATTGAACATATAAAAATTTCTATAGACCAGTGTTAATTTTTAATAACCTTTACAGAAACGTTATTTCCAAAGTGAAGACGAGAAGAAGCCCGTAATAAATAAAGATAATGTTGAAGTATACACCATCAATACTAAACAAACTGCTCGTAAGCATAAGAAAACAAAAAACGTAAGTATTATTCCAAATCAACTACTTTTAGGGAATGTCTCAATGGTATTTTAGAACCACAGGTTTTCCATTGATAAATTTTATTTGGCCATAAGATAATGGCTCAAACTAGCCTCCTCTTTTTGCGAAAGATAAATATATCTACAAGAATCATACCTATCGTCATGCTACATAATCTTTTACAGAAAATCATCAAAAAGAAAGATGAAGTTAAACCACAAAAATACCCTGGCAAAGCTCCCGTAGACCCAAAGAAATTAGAAAACCATTCCCGTGGTGAAGGATTAAATCCTAAAAAGGTCAAACATCCATTACATGCTGCTAAGTTGAAGAAAAAGGAAAACAAGTTAAATTATGCTCAGAAACAGGCAGCTAGAGCTGAAATATTATTGACAGAAGAACAAGGGTGAGATATAATTTTAAAATAACTTTAGAAATAAGATAAAGTTACTTTTAGAAATATTTAGTACCTAAAACTACCATTTTCAATTTACAGGTTGCTTGAAGTAGATGAAGGTTATAAAACAACAGCTATATCCCAAAAGGTGATAGCAGAGAATGTTGACATAGCAGCAGCCACAAAGATATTTGAGCTGAACCTTGATTTTGGTCCGTACCGTGCAAAGTATTCGAGGAACGGCAGACATCTACTTCTCGGAAGCAAGAGAGGACATCTCGCTGCTTTTGACTGGGTGACTAAAAGGCTACACTGTGAAATGAATGTCATGGAATCTATACACGACATAAGGTAAATCAAAGTTTATTTATTGTAGAAACAACATATTATACAAAAAATGCTTGTGTAATGACTAAAAAACTAAGCTATTGTGGTAAAAAAAAGTAAGTTTTCGTTTGTGTTATTAAAGTACCCATTTCTTTAAAATAACCCTTTTTAATCTTATTATTCTGGTTCAGGATAACACACTTTATCTACTTTCTATATCTGTATTAAATACTTTTTGTTCTATATTTACAGTTGGCTTCATGTGGAGACCATGATAGCAGCAGCCCAGAAGGAATGGTTGTACATTTACGACAACACAGGCATAGAATTGCATTGTATAAAAAGAATGGACAAGATTTTACGCATGGAGTTTCTGCCCTATCATTTTCTACTAGCTGCTGTTGTAAGTATTTTATAAGACCATTATTTTCTTATTTGTTTTATAAACCTTTAAAATAGTGTGTTTTTCAAACTTCGTATTACTTTTTAATAAACTCATTTCAAAGGATGTGTGATTTAGTAATTAATGTTAAACCTGTATCATACATATATTTTTTTGTTACAGAATGAATTTGGTTTTATGACATGGCTTGACATATCAATAGGAGAAATAGTAGGGCACTATAACAACCGTCTGGGAAGAACTGCTGTCATGACTCAGAATCCGTACAATGCTACAGTATGTCTGGGAAACTCTAAAGGTGTGGTGTCACTTTGGTCTCCGACAGTCAGAGATCCTTTGGCCAAGATATTGTGTCATGTAACTCCACTAACTGCTATAGCAGTTGACAACAGAGGAATGTAAGTAGATATTGAATTGATGTTTACTAAAATTAAAGAGCCAAATTCTTCATTTGCTGCTGATAAATTGGAGTAGATAGTGTTCCTGCAGTCCTGCTGATGATGATGATGATGATTAGTCTGTTTAGTAGTTATGTTTGGTGTTCATTGATGTTATAAGGAGTCTCATTGAAAAATTACAAGTCTTGTGGTCTTTTTTTGTCAAGAAATTATGTTCTTTCAGAAATATCTCAGTACAACTTTTGTGACATTACAGGTACATGGCCACAGCAGGTGTAGACCGCAGCATGAAGGTTTGGGACATCAGAAATTTGGATGGGCCTGTACAACATTACAAGCTGAGAACAGCTCCTGTGGATTTGGAATTCTCACAAAAAGATATGCTAGCTGTTGGATTAGGTGATGTTGTAGAAATATACAAGTAGGTTTATTTTCTCTATAAATCACATTCAGTATTTGATTGGAACCTATGTTGATAAAAATAATTTGATAATTGTTTTTAACTTTTAACTTATTTATTTATTTCAGCAACTGCTGCACACAGTCTGTAGATAGGCCATACTTGAGGCATAGAATGGGAAAAACAATCAATAACTTTAAATTCTGCCCATATGAAGATGTGCTGGGCATTGGAACCTCACATGGGTTCAGTAGTATTATTGTACCAGGTAATTATCCTGAATAATAGCCAATTTCTTGATGGTAATATGGAATTTAGTATAGAATAGGATTTTATTCATACAAAAATCTTTTACAGGAAGTGGTGAGCCTAACTTTGATGCTTTGGAGAGCAATCCCTTCCAAACTAAGAAGCAACGGAAAGAAGCTGAAGTCAAGGCCTTGTTGGAGAAGATTCCTGCAGAACTTATCACGCTCAATCCATTCGAGATTACAGAAGTTGATGTGCCTACTATGCAGGAACAGATGGAAGCCAAGAAGAAACTTCTGGTATGTGTTAATTTTAGTTATAAAAATATGGTTCGCGCCAATAGATTTCAGTAGTCTGGAAACATGGCCAAATTATATTGACACTGAATTGTCTGGTGGTCTAATATAAATCAAGGCCACTGGTTATAATTCAATCTATCATTACTATATTCTATTATTATAGACCTTATTCGCGCGTTCTATAGTTCCCTCTTGTTCTATTGAATGATTCTAAGGTAGATCTAGTGAGTCTATAGTTTAGCATTTTTTTACTATAATTTTGTATTTTACTTCCAGTACATCAAACCCAAAAAGGTAGATTATACACCAAGGTTGAAAAACAAGGGAAAAACAAACATTGCAAGAAAGAAGATCATAAAGGATGCCGCTAGAAAGGTAAACGTTGTAGTTTTTACATTTATGATTTATTTTTCTTAGCTGAAGAGTAAATTGTTACATAATTATTACTTATTTTTTAGGAATTCATTGAACAAGCTAAGGAGGCCAAGAAATTGCTGGATTTACCAAGTCAACCAAGTGCGCCTAAGAAGTCTTTTGGAGTATTAGATCGCTTTGTACCAAAACCTAAAACTAAGAAATAAAAAACTATTTTATTGACTTACATTCTATTTATTTTCGTCCACATTCAGTACCTAGCTTAGGTTTAACTGATATTTACATGATTTGTCCTATTTACATTCCAAATAAACTTCTAAAATGATCAAAAATACAATATGTAATAAAAATGTCTTTGAAAAGTATAAAAAATCCAACAATGCTTAACACGGTATATCGAATAAATCACATAATCCTTCTGAGTCGCGCAGTGAAAAGGAGAAGTCGCTCTTAGTAGGTGGTGGACTTAACCGTAGCAAATAATCTGGAAATACAACAAGATATTGTTAGTAAATTAATGCAAGTGTTTACCTGGATAGTGTTATGTAAACATTAACAGACATATTCCAGATTGTGGTTCAGAGGTGGAATTGTGTAAAGCAATCGTTATTATTTGACAGTTCATAACGTACGATAAAGTCAGTTAAACAAAGGGTTTGACAGAATAATCGTACGTTATGAATTGTCAAATGATAACGATTGCTTTACACAATTCCACCTCAGATCTAGTTCATAATTATGTTAAAGGGATAAAAAGTAAAAATGTTTAAATTCATTTATTTGTATTGGGACTTACCATAATATTTTCTAACATTATAAAAAATATTCAATGAAGTGCTACAAACTTCATTCAATACTCTATTAGGGATAAAAATAATCCAAAAAAGCACTGTAGTGTTTTAAAGCCTAGTTAAATAAAATTACCCCATGTGCCTCTGTGAATTTTCAGTAGCAACAAAACTGTTAGGTGACTAGGAATAAATTGATCTTAGCAAATAAAGTTACTTACTGTCATTCTCCATCATAACTCTAGATTCTGAGAGCCTTTCCACTTCACTATCCATATCTTCATCTATTGTCTGTAATTAGAGAAATGGAATAATTAATGCAAAATATTTGCAGCAGATACACAATGGAATAATTGTTACTCTATGTTACTTTATAGCATTTGCTACACTGAATGCAGCTTACATAATGTAGAAAATCCTTACGATAATTTCTTAATAAGAAAACAATTTCAATTTTGAAGGCATACCTTAGCATCCTCTTTGTCACATAACAGTATAACACCAATTGGGTTTGCCGCCTTCATGTGCAGAAGATACTGGGGATCTGCACCCTGAAGATTGCATAATTTCATAGGAAGTTATATTTCATTTCAAAGTAACAGAAATATGACAGTGACTCACTGGCCTGGCCAATAAATAGGTAATCTCAAGATCTGCTACAAATTGAAATTTTTGTGAACGTCAGAATGGCGGGTGTATGATCATAGAAATTAACAAAATAAATACGATTAATTAATACCTGAGGTGTACCTTGGTGTACCTTTAGTTATTTATTTTGTACTTCTCTAAGATGGGAGCAATTACGATTGCAAAATGAGCCGCCAACCTGATATCAGGTTGGCGGGTGTATGCTGAAATTGGACGAAACAGGTAAGTTATGGTTTTCTAATATTTATCATTATTTAGTACCTGAGATGTACCTCACAAATAATGAATATGAACCAAATGCGACGAATAATTAAGGAGAAAATCGATACGAAAAATTTGATGTCCACCTTTTTTTTATGGCCACCATTTTTTATAAGAAGTTAGAAAGTTGATACCGACACAGATAATACATACCGTAGTATTTTTAAAGTCTGTTTTTTATGGCACGCACACTTTTGCATATGCCAATGCCATTAATTTGCTAAAATCAAAAAGTTAGTATTGATAGTAGCGCCCTCCTGTAAATGTCATAAATAAGGATGTCCAACGTGGCAACAATCGGAACTAATAATCGAGACATCGTCCTCCTCTTCTTCAAATTTTATTCTCTTCTTTTTTTCCTCTCCTGTCCTTCTTCTGTTTCTCTGATTTGTAAAATAAGAAGAAATAAGACGAAAAAATAAAAAGATGAGAAAAGAAAAAAAAGATATAAGGCAAAAAAATAAAAAGATAATAATAAGAAAAAGAACGTGAGAAGATGAAGAGTCGAAGAAGAAGTGGAAGAAACAAAGAAGAGAAACAAAAGAAGATGAGAAGAAGAAGAAGAAGAGATGAAAAGAAGAAAATAATAATATTAGAAAAAGAAGACTATGTCCCGATTATTAGTTCCGATTGTTGGCACGTTGGACAACCTTATTTATGACATTTACAGCAGGGCGCTACTATCAATACAAACTTTTTGATTTTAGCAAATTAATGGCATTGGCAAATGCAAAAGTATGCGTGCCATAAAAAACAGACTTAAAAAATACTACGGTATGTATTATCTGTGTCAGTATCAACTTTCTAACTTGTTATAAGAAATGGTGGCCATCAAAAAAATGGTGGACATCAAATTTTTCGTATCGATTTTCTCAGTAATTATTCGTCGCATTTGCTGTATAATAATATATTTGTGAGGTACATCTGAGGTACTAAATAATGATAAATATAAGAAAACCATAACTTACCTGTTTCGTCCAATTTCAGCATACACCCGCCAACCTGATATCAGGTTGGCGGCTCATTTTGTAATTGTAATTGTTCCCGTTTTAGGGAGGTACAAAATTAATAACTAAAGGTACACCAAGGTACATCTCAGGTATTGAAAATTCATATTTATATTATTCAATTCTGTGACCATACACCCGCCATTCTGACGTTCACAAATTTTTAGGTAATTTGAGTTTCATGTTTTTGCTACTAGAAACATATTGGTGGGAATAATTTATTTTCAGGGAAGAATTAAAATGGTGAAAATTAGTAATTCAAGTAACAATTTATTATTTCTATGAAGTGAAGTCACAGGCAAGTATTTACTAAAATTTGACTCTGACTTCTTAGGCTGTGTGATTCATAAACATAGATAAAACTAGGCTCATAAGCCTTGTCCCATAGGACAAGAAATTACATCCTTATTATCAGAAATTAAAATATGTAACAAATAATAACAGTGTTAATACACTACAAAATAATTGTCTTTTTGACTGCGGATATTTTACACAGTTATTACGTAATTTCAATAAAACTCACCAATGCTTTACCAGGCAATGCGCTAGCTGCCAAGTCTGTGCCAAACGGTGCCTCAATAACAAGCACTTGACTGTCTTCGAAGCAGTCTTTAACTTCTTCTGGGTTCACATACATCTTCGCCTGATTGTCGATGTCGTCCGTTACATTTTTGATGCTCTGTTCAATCCAATGTAATTGCCTGAAGCAACAACAAATTAATAAACTTAGTGGTACTTTCTACAAACGTAAGCTTATTAGTACAGACGACAGCACATGAAGCTAATGTAGTTGTAATAAAGGTGAGTTTTCAATAAAAATATATAGTCTGAATGCTGTTGTCAATACAAATACACAATAAAATAAAAATGTCTGTAACAATTACTTACTTGTCTAATAATTGCTCATGTTCCTCTAGACGGCCTATCTGCTTTCGGAGCAATGTCACCTTTTCAGTTATACTTGATGCATTACCATCAGGACCTGCACCTCTGGAATAATTGGTAAGTATAAAATAACATCAAGCTCTTTAGCATTTTGGAAACCTGCATGTTTTCTTAGACAGACCTGTTGGCCAGAAAACAATATGTTGTGTGAATTTATTTAGATTCATGGCTTTAATGAACCATTGTAATCAATTACCATTTAAATGAAAAAACAGTGTAAAGCGACTCACTTCCATTGAATGCTATTTTTACTCTTCTTTTCTATCAGCCCAATGCCTTCTAACACATTGGTTATGTCGTATATTCGCCTCTTTTGCCTCACAGCGAGCAAGTCAGTAGCCTGTAATTATACGATAAAAGTTTCACTGTAAGTTTCATTCAAAATCAGTAATGTTTATTTTCTTGAACGAATGCACTTGAAATGTCAATACAACAAACTCACGAATTTTAAATCTAAAACACCGTCTTTAGCCTTTTGCAGCAGTGACACAAATCTTATAGTTAATAAGCCCAGTGATTTTTCATATCTCTTGTAAATATCGGTCATTTTAGAATGAATATTTAGTAAAGAAAAAATTAATTTGTTACTGTTGATGAACAAAAATTTGCGTCGCGGCGGGATCTAATGTTGGCAGCAAAGAGCATAAAAGAGTGTTGGCAGTATTGTTTGAAACAGATTAAAATAATTTCAATCCACCATAGACAAATCATGCAACGTATTATTAATAATGCTATTATTAACACTACGACAATTTAAAAAAAAATTTAAGTAGCATGTCTGTGGCAACCAGTATGAGTTGTTTTTATTGCATATGTATATAGTGATATAGAAAAAATAACGTATTAATTTATACAATCAATTTCAACGTTACTATACAACAATTTATTAAAAAAAAAACAATAAATACTTGTCAAAAACTGTATATAATAGATCATATTTTTCTTTTTGGCACTGTAAGATTTCCGTCAAATCTTTTTCAAGCAAATGCATGTTTTCAGATTCCAGTGACTGTCTCAATTCAAGCTTTCTTTTCTTCAACTCCAGCTCCTGCTCTTTAAGATTTATCTGTCTATCAATTATGTTGTCTCTTTTTTGCCTACATTCTTCTTGTCTGTTCAAATATTCGAGCCACTGTTTCTCAATTTGTATTTTGGTTTGAGTTCGATCAGATTCCAATCTGTTTGCCAAGCGCATTTTCCTTAATTCTATTATGGCCTTACTTTCTAGCTTACTGGATGTGATTGATGGATATACCATAACTATTATTTTATAGCCCAAAATATCAAATAATATAATTATGTATATTAAAAAAAAAAACCTAATTTTAAAAATGTATATGTCTAACTAGATCCACTTTCAATTCATCATTTTACATGTAAGTAAGCTGTTGGCCTGAAATAACCTGGAACAAAACATTTTTTACATCTTATAATATCTAAAGCACAAAACTTAATACTGACAATTCGATGTGAAGTAACTAGAATGTTAAAAACATAATTATTTTACATCAATAATTTTAGAACTACCTATTCTGAGATTACAATATTAATTACTTTATAATCTCCTTAGCTGGGATTACTAATAATACATAACAGTGTAATTATCAAGTTCAAGAATGACATTGTATATTATGATAGGAATGAAATGTTAACATTAACCTATTAACTCACCACATAATAATTAGCTAGATATTTTTGTGCTCAGCAGCCAGCAGCAGGCCAAGACAGACAGTTTTTTGACAGCCTAATAGTTTTTCTACCACAGATTACAAAGTAATGTTTTACTACGTCCGTCACTGTCATCATTTAATTTCCTGAAAAGCTCACTATTTGTCTCACTTTTTCACTGGCAAAATTATATTTAATTGGTTTGGTTGTTTAAACAAACAAACGGAATCCTAGTTATCAAAAGTTCTTATGATAGTAAAATTTAATTATTTTTTATGGATTGTGTGTTAGGGGAGAAAATGTTGATAATGAGATGTGAATTATCAGATTACTGTTTGTGTTAGAAATATTGCTAATAAGTTAATAAGTATGCAAGATCCTAAGCTTCTCATTTGGTTAAGTGAATCAAAATTCAGCAGTAGTGATGAAAGTGAATCTAGTAGCTGGAGTGATGGTAGCATTGTTGGGGTTGAATCAGAAGAGGATCAAGAAGATTATAACGATGATCAGCTATTTTTTCCTTTAATGCAATATTTGATAAGACGAAGAAGAAAAAGAGCAGATGATTATTTGCATATTATAGATTCATGGAGTGATACAGAATTTAAAAGTCGCATGAGGATATCAAGAAAAACTGCTCTAAAGCTTATTGGTAATTTTGACAAATGCTTCATTCATCTACTTATTTATTTTATTGATATTTTCCGACAAATAATTATTCACTACTTTCTATAAAATGGAAAGGATTTAATAACTGTAATTTGATATTTCAGATGATCTTGGGAAATCTGGATTCATAGCATCTCACAAATTTGGACTGAAACCACTGGAACCCAAACTATGTTTTTACATATTTTTATCATTTATTGGTACCACCGAACCATTAACACCTATAGCAAGCAGATTTGATATATCTATATCGTCAACCTTTCGTGTATTAAGGAGAGTTATTGCATGGATATTGACTAAATTAGATGATGCTGTAAAATGGCCTCAAGAATTCAATGAAATAAAATCGGTATGTGATACCTTTCAAATAAAAACAGGAATTTCAAATATAATAGGAGTCATTGACGCGTCTCATATAAAAATCGAGAAACCAAAAAATGCTCGGGACTATTGCAATAAAAAGGGATATTATTCAATAATCCTACAAGCCACCGTAGATTCAAATATGAAATTCACAAACATATTTTGTGGAGAACCTGGCTCTTCTAATTGTTCTCGCGTGTTGAAAAAATCTCCTTTGTACAATACTGCAATGCAAAACCGAAATGCCTTGTTTCCACATAATACGTTTCTAGTAGGTCATTCGAGTTACCCATCACTGCCATGGTTAATCCCACCGTTTAGAGAGAACAAGAAACTTACGGCACAACAAAGAGAATTCAATACTTTACACACATCCACCAGAAAAATTAGTGAAAAAGCTTTTAATCTATTGAAAGGAAGATTTAAGCGCGTAAAAGTGTTTACAATATATAGAAATATAACATTTATAACAGATACTGTGGTAGCAGCTTGTATATTACACAATTATTGTATAAGTGAGAGTGACGATAACGATAATAGATAATAAATTTATTGTGATAGTGAAGATGAATTTCCATGTTAAGTAAGAGTACCTTTCCAATATCATTGTAGCAGGTACGTAACCTACATTTTTTTTAAATTTTGTTTAATAATATTACACTGTGTGATGATGATATTGAATAAAATATATTTTTCTATTCTATTTATGATTATTGCTATAATATTTCTCAAAAAATATTGGAATTGTTATATTTTGTAGCAGTAGGGTAAAAGGTATTGCCGGTTTTATCAACAACTGATAAACAACACCACAAATTATTAACAACACTACAAAATAAATATAATTATTATAAATATAACAATAAGAAGATTATGATTGATTAGCCAGTAATTTTCTGAGTAATGCGCATTTCTCCCTTTCAATTTTAAGCATTTCTTCTTGTTTCCTTTCTCTTAGTTGTAACTTTTTCAAAGCTAGTGAATGTTTCATTTCCAACTCCTTTTTTCGTAACTGCAACTCTTCTTCTCTTAACCTTAAATTCCTTTCGAATCTTTCGTCTCTTATATTTCGTTGCTCGTCTTGTTTTTGTATGTATTCAATCCATTGTTTATCTAATTCTATTTTAGCTTTTCGCTCAGCTCTGAGTTTTCTGTATGGCACAGAGTTTTTCATGGACATATTTTTAAAACACCTCTCTTTATTTGAACTTTCTGGACCATGCATTACTCCTGATGCCAGTCGATAAGTTCCACTAGCGTCACTGTGTAGTCCAAGAATTTGATTCATTTCATTGAAGTATTTGAATGCAGATGATCCTTGGCCATTATCAATGCAATCTTTATATTTCTTGGTAAGGGCATTTATTTTCCACCTAACTTGGTCTGGCGTTACCTAAAAAAATCAGAGAATAATGAAATAAAATAAATCAATGTATTTTTTTACCTAATCTTATTAAAATTAGAACTTGTTATCAATATTTATAATTTATGCTATTACCTCTATACCCATAGCCTTTAACTCTTCAGCTATAGATGTCCACATTTTGGATTTCTTTTTCGGATTATCTAACATAGACATTTTGGTTTCATATAAGCTTAAAAGTGTAATGGTTGAGTTTTTTGTCCACACAATACCTAGAAGAAAAATACGTTGCATAAAGATCTAAAGAGTAGAATTAGTTATTTATGATAAGCAGTGGTTAACTAACCGATCTAAATTATTTTGTTTACTTACTTTGCTTATTGTTTTCTATACCATCGATTTCTTCTTGGTTAAAAGTATGGCTGTGAGTTTGGCTGTGGTTGATAGTGCTGTGTTCATGATTATGAGTATGATATTCAGTCATACTCAAAGAAGGTTTGTATGCTTCAGCCGCTAAAAACACCATATTAAAAATCAGTTTTGGAATAAAAATAATTAAAGCGAATAAGTAGTTACTGTTTCCATTTTAAATACAATTTTATGTTTTAAAATATTAATTTCTTATTAATTAACGACATCAGATTTATTTGTTATGTTTACTAACATTGGCTATCCAATATTGCCAAAACAGAAACATTGTTAGCGACAATGTTATCATCCATTTTGTGTAAGGTGTTTTCCAACAAAACACACAATAGAATTTGTGATGTTTTACTGTGTTAAATGTGACACACTATGCACGCACTGGCAGATAAAATATTATCATTATCATGTGCTTTTTACTGTTTAAGAAAAAAAAACAAAAGATTTAATTAAATTGCTTTGCTTAACATAAAAGTGATTTTTCATGCACACAATCACTTTATTTTTTTGTCTAATGAAGTCCAAAGATCTGTCACTTTGACAACATTTTGAACGTTTAGAAACGTCATTCCAAAAATTATTAAACAAATACATTTCTTTAGCTCTAAGCTTTTTTATATATTTCTAATATAATTATTTAATAATTTTAGGAAAAATAATATTGGTATTGGACCACTGTGTCAATAATTTCTCATAAAAGTAGCTGTTGTGCCACAAATATGCGTTTTTGTAAAGTCTGGAGCATAACCGTTACATTAATCGTAGAAGACGGTATTAGTCTATGATTATTTTTCATATTTTTAGGTTGCATGCATTGGCAAAATGACACCAAATGTCATTGTGACAATTTAACACCACGAATCAATTTGTTCATTCCATTCGCTCATTCATTCACACAATTCACAAATCAATGAGAAAATCTTGTGCTGCGTATGAAAATAAATGTTAAAACTTTAAGTAATTGAGCAACTTGGTTCTAAACCAAGTTTGAAAAGCTTAAAAATATGGCCCGTTGTGGTGACTATATCAAAAGCCAATTTCCGCTGATCGACGACGAGCTGAAACAATATGTTGAAGGTATGTAAGGTTATAAATTCTTCACGGAATAAAGATCTTAAAACAATATTCGATTTGATTTGTAGAGTAGATAAGCCTTATGAGCGGCTTTAATTAACATGATCTGTTACACGCCTATAAGTAGCCGCAGTCAAAATACACTGTGTCTACTTAAATTTTTTTAGGACTGATTTTGGAACCTCCCTTTTTCTGTTATTGTTGTATGTTGTACATTTTCTCAAAATCTGCTTCAGATATTCTCGACAATAGTGCGGGTGAATTTGAAGACACTGAAGAGGTTTTCGAAGCTGTAGGAGAGGTCTTGCAAAGCATTTCACAGAAATCAGAAGCAGATATAAGGTATCTATCATAACACCTTTACTTTTCTCTTTATTATACACTAGCGATCCGCCCCGGCTTCTCACGGGTGCTAAGTATACTTAAAAACTTTCCTCTTGATCTCTTGATCTCAATCTGTTAAAAAACCACATCAAAATCCGTTGCATAGTTTCAAAGATCTAAGAATACATAGAGACAGACAATGGAAAGCAACTTTGTTTTATACTATGTAGTGAACCGATTACTATTATAATAATATCGCTGTTTTATCATACCCAATTAGACTTTGCTTGCTACTATCCAATTGAGTTTAATAAACCAGCGATAATGTCATTGTCTTAATATTTATTTCATGATTATCAATGTCCTTTTTATAATTGTTTCTGCAATTTATGTCATTATAATTTTATAGAATGTCTTTTTTACAGTTCCAGTTATGTTCTGATAATTAGCAACTTCAATTTTATAAGCATTCTGGAAAAAAAGGTTGTTCAATTTTGTTTTCAGGGAAATATGTGAAAAGCTTTTACATATGCTACAGCCAGAAAAAACTGGAAACAGTAACGGGTTAACTAAAGTATTGGACGCGCCTATTCACTTGGCATCGATGACAACAACTCACACTGAAACCGATGATCTCAAAAGCATCTGGCTGCAAACTAGGGACGATAGCTTAGTAAGTAATCACTAAACGCTTAAAACTTGCTTTGAAGAATGTTAAAGCAAAAAAGAACACAAACTTCAAGATAGGTGTACAATATATTATCCTCGTAAGACCGAAGAGTAAATTTTGTCGACTTCTAAGTATCGCCGAATGTGCTTTCAGAAGAACGAATAATTTGTAGTAGTAAACGCTGAGCACTTCGAGTAAAAAAATTTCTATGTTAGAGATTTTCTTTTGCATTCATATTTTCAGGGGCCCTATATAATAGTGCATAGAGTTTATTTTAGGTGAAAAATAATAAAAAAAATGTTTTCTCTTAAAAGAACATTCGGTATTACAGAATTTAAAAAGGAAAAGTAAATAAATTGTATTTTATACTTTAAAGTAAAACATAAATGTAACATTCTTAATAAATTAATACTACATAAAGATACAATAATGATATTAATTAATGTAACTGAAAAGGTACAACGGTTTTAATTTTATTTTATGTTTCATAATTAGTACTTTTAAAAGTACTATCGGATTAATAACATACACTAATGATAGAATAGAATGTATAAGAAGTAAAGTGAATATTCATGTTAATTATAATATTTACTAAACTAAAAATCAGAACGTTCTCATGGTAAATTTTCTCAATCATATCATAATTTTAAAAGTCCAATACTCAATCCCATCTCAATAGAAAAAATATACAAAAATAAAACTTTCACCATCAAGACCGAATGTTCCTTGCAAAGAACTATTATTTTTAAACGAGAAAAAATCTTACAAAAGTACTTCAAATTGGGAAAAATAATTTTTTTGCTTGTTTAGCAGTATTTTAACTTAAATTATACTGCTCAGTTTTGCAATTAAACTACGTTTACGTGAAGAAAAAAAAATTATCGCACATCACGTCTTCTCGGACGAACCACCTTGTCAAAGAAAAATGATAATTTGACAGTGACATTTTGTTTTTTTTATTTTATAAAGTTCGGATACCTGATTTTGAATACTTTGAGCCATAGACTATCAATCTTTTTTTTCGATAGGCGCGAATTTTTGAACTTAAATTTATCGCTAAAGTTTTAGTTCCTCTGAAGGCACATCCGGCGATACTTCGAAATCACCTCCGAAAATGTCTCGGCGTTACTGACTAAAAAGTTTCAGTTCCTTCTGAGGCACATCCGGGCTTACGAGGTTATATCATTATGTAATTAGGGATTGCAATCCGGTCCGGCGGATCCGGTAATCCGGCGGATCCGGTGTGTTTTTGGACCTACCGGATCCGGTAAGTCGGCACCGGATCCGGTGGCGGATCCGGTAAAGCAAAAAATACTCGAACGTGAACTGGGAAAGTCGAGCGCGCGCGTATTTGCCAGATCGCTAGACGTGCCGCGACACTACATTGCATTTTCCTTTGCAAAAAATAAATGCTTCTTGTTTTATTGTTTCTTAGGAGTCAGAATATTTCTTAAAAAGAACTGAAGTTGAATTTATAAGTACAAATTTAAAAGACTGTTGTTGATTTAAGTCTGTGTAAATTATTAATAAGAGTTTAATAGTATTATTACTTAAGTACTTTCAGATACTTACATACAGCAATAAGTGAGAGTCAGACTGATTACTAACTTTATTATTTAGAATTTTCATTATTTTAGTACAAATAGTACGTACTTACCAAAAATTATAATTCATACCGAAAAATATAAATAAAAGTGACTTTATTTTCCATAAATACGTATTTTATTTTGCTTTTTATGTATTATTATCAAAACTAAAAATCACTAAATACTAGACCAAGTAACTTTGCAATCCGGCCGGATCCGGCCGGATTAGCGTCAATCCGGTAAAATCCGGCCGGATTGAAAATGATACCGGATTGCAATCCCTATATGTAATCCTCATGGTCTTAATTATGGTTTAAATACAAAAAAACATTTATTAAAGGATTTGAAATACTGTTAAAAAAGTGGTTGGAGTATGTTATTAAATATTTTATGTATTGATTTTCAGAAAGTAGACGCAAAGAAATTAGAAAAGGCTGAGGCGAAATTGCAACAGAAACAGCAAAAACAGAAAGATTCTAAAGCTCCCACTGCTGCGCCTGTGTTGCAAACGGCTACAGCGTCACAGGTTACGTCTAAAAAGGACAGCAAGCTAGAAGCAAAGGGAACCAACCGCACACAGGACATTAGGATAGAAAACTTTGACATTGCATATGGGGATAGGTGAGTTCATATGATTTACTTCTCAGCACCAGCCCATGTTGTCCCAAAGTGGTAGTAGGGCAAGCTGTATTTGGGACGTGTATCTTATGACCGCTTTCTGTTGTGGAACACTATATGTGGTCGCGATCCTCATCAGTGAGGAACCGAGGAAGAAGAAGAAGATAAGTGCCCTGTGGGGTTACTCCGAAAAACGTTTTCCGAAGTTTCGGATGTTGCCATCTCCCTTACGCAAAGTGGCATGCCAACATTAGGGACAGTGAGAGATAGACCCGAAACTACGGAAACGGCGTTTCGGAGTAGCCCTGCTGGGAAGGGCCTAAACTATTTGATATGATTACTAGTCACAGTCTTGGCTTGTTGCAGCATGCTTCTGCCAGTGATTATTACAAAAGTTGTATCTTCCTGCACATTTATGTAAAATTTAATGCTATTGAAACATTGTTAAACAAATAAAATAAAATAAAATAATTCACTATAACATCTGCAACACATTTGCTCATAGCTTAACAGGCTTATCACAAAATTGGTATTCTAAAAAAATCTTTATTTTTCCAGAGTGCTATTACAAGGAGCTGACCTGGTTCTAGCCTGCGGACGTCGCTACGGCCTCGTAGGCAGGAACGGACTCGGGAAGACGACTCTCCTCAGAATGATTTCAGCTAAACAATTAAAAATACCTTCCCATATCTCAATCCTACATGTCGAGCAAGAAGTAGTGGGAGACGATACAATAGCGTTACAGAGCGTTTTAGAATGTGACACGGTTAGAGAAAATTTGTTGAGGAGGGAAAAGGAAATCACAAATGCTATCAATAACGGGTAAGTGTCTTTTATTCATGATTTATTTCATCAGCTGTTGCCAGTAGGGCACTATCACATTTATTTTGTAATGCCAAATATTATAATTCTTATTGGAAATTATAAAAATGTCATCTTTCCTATTTACAGTGATGTAGGTCTAAAATGCACGCCGCGATAAGCGGTTATCACGTCATTTTATCGATTTTGATAATATTGGGACGTGTAAAAGTGCTTTTTTAAAGCCTATTTGCAAAAATAAATGAAATTTATGAATTTTATTTTAAAATTTTGCCCATACATTTTGACGTCGATAAAAGTTATCACAGCGCGCATCTTAGGCTTGCTGGTGTTATTAAAAATGAACCCTAGCACAACTTGTTGAGTTTTAACAATAGAACAATAGGTTTAATATAGAAAAATCTTTCCAGCTCAACCGACCCGAGTCTCTCGAACGAGCTAAGCGAAGTGTACGCTCAACTAGAGAACATCGAGTCTGACAAGGCTCCCGCGCGAGCTTCCATCATCCTCAGCGGTTTGGGTTTCACGCCAGAGATGCAGGCGCGAGCTACCAAGACCTTCTCCGGAGGCTGGCGCATGAGGCTCGCGCTGGCCAGGGCGCTGTTCTCAAAGTGAGTTATACAGGGTGTGTTCAGGCACACATACTTTCAATGAGCACGGTACGATTGCGCGGGACCTATTTAAATCTGCCTCCAACTCCGTCCCGCCAAAACTTACACGGCGAGCGCGGATACCCGGCGCCGGTTAGCCGGCAACCGGGACGTGTGAAAAGAGTACCTACCAGCAGCGCGGCGGCAGACAAGGTACCTGTTCGATTGTTTCTGTGTTTTGTTGATTGTGTTGTGCCTGGACGACACTGGGGAACTCATATTCGGACAAGCTATCGAAGTAGTTAACAGGGTGGTAGTTCAGCTGGGAACATCGAGGCAGACGAGGCTCCCGCGAGCTTCCATCATCCTCAGCGGGCTGGGGTTCACGCCAATACAGTAGTTATTCTACTACTTGGATATTCGGTAATTTCGGTAGAGCACGTGTGCTTAGACGTGTGATTCCAGCAGAGTAGAATAAGACCATTCCCAATTCCCGTGGATGTCGTAGGATGCGACTAAAGGAGAAATATGTAAACATCAGACCTTCCGAACCTCACTGCCATGCGCGAGGAGTATCATCCAATCCACCCTTTCGCCTTTATAAATCTCTGGTATTTACACGACATTTATGCAACTTTCTAACCAAGGCTAAAGTTGGATTGAAATGTAAGGCTGAAAGCACCATCTTTCTTTAACTTTGACAAGCGTCAAAAAGCTGTCCAACTCCATACAAAAACACCGGTTATCGTTAAAGTTACGGTCAAAGTTAGGTTGTGCAACTCAGCCTAATACTTGATGACCTCTAGGCATTGACTGGATATTACATTCAGTCAGTGCCTTGACTCTAACTCTAGATAGTCTTGAACCAGTCTAACCATAATAACCTTGTCTCCAGACCAGATCTGCTGCTACTGGACGAGCCGACCAACATGTTGGACATCAAAGCCATCATCTGGCTGGAGAACTACCTACAGAGCTGGCCCACCACGCTCCTCGTAGTGTCTCACGACAGGAATTTCCTGGACACAGTGCCCACTGATATCATGCATCTGCATACGCAGAGGATAGACACGTACAGGTGAGTTACAGATTAGAATATAGAAAATAATTTGAAATTTATGCAGGATTGTAATTCTGATAACGAACTGACGTTATTGCACCACATCACATGATTACAATATCATCAGATAAAAACTGTGTTAAATGAAGCTTCAGCGCCTAAAAAAGTAAAATTCTAGAAAAACTACGAAAAAAAGCCGGAGTTGAAAAATACTGATTTTGGAAATAAAATTGTCAGGAATGTTGATTTATCTAAAGGGCTGGTCAAGTCTGTTCTAGAAAGCTAACACTTCTGTTTCCTTAATTTGACCTCACTTACCCCATTAGAATAATATCTACTCTACCTCCTTACGCATACCAATGGCTACAGTAGGTTATCTGGGGCTCTCTTCTGGGCGCCCTTCTGGCGGGGCTTACCCAATGAAACCTGACGTTGTCCTCCGGAGCCCAATGAAACGGAGCTGCGAGTTATTGGACATTCACTCAACGCCACTTGACTTCACATCTATATACTTATAATAAATCTGTAGAGAGGTCAATTCTGTACATGAAATATATTTTCAAAATAACTATCAGGGGGTGATTAGTGATCGATACTGATGCCAATAATGCAATCAGTAAAATTTTTGTCTGTCTGTCTGTCTGTCTGTATGTTCCTTATAGAAACAAAAACTACTCGACGGATTTTAATAACGAAACTTGGTACAATTATTCTTCATACTCCTGGGCAGGAGAAGAGGGAAAATCCTTTTGTATGGAAAATCTAAACCGCTTAAGTTAGTTGCTTGAAATTTGGCATGCAGGTACCTTAGTAAACTTGAAGCTTAGTTACAACAGGATATTGCAAAACTCCCACGGGAACGGGAATTAGCGGGAAAATCCTTTTGTATGAAAAATCTAAACCGCTTAAGTTAGACGCTTGAAATTTGGCATGCAGGTACCTTAGTAAACTTAAAGAACAGGATATTGCAAAATTTCCACGGGAACGGGAGTTAGCGGGAAAAAACGTTTGTATGAAAAAATCTAAACCACGTAAGATAGATGAAGGGGGTAAAACGGGATCCACGCGTACGAAGTCGCAGGCGGCCGCTAGTAAATAATAATATGATTTAATTTCGCAGAGGCAACTACGAGCAATTCCACAAGACGAAGACTGAGAAACACAAGAACCAACAGCGCGAGTACGAGGCGCAACAACAGCACCGCGCGCACACGCAGGAGTTCATCGACCGCTTCCGGTACAACGCCAACCGCGCCTCCTCCGTGCAGAGCAAGATCAAGATGCTGGACAAGCTGTGAGTGTCTCACCTCACGTAAAATCATAATTGTAGTGTACAGGGTGTCCCAAACATCGTGTCGAGGTAGATGACCTATTTACGCTTTTTTTTTTAAAGAATATTAGCAATTTGTAAATACAAAATACTAATATCCACTCGTGGTAAGCTAAATATGCTTGTGTTACGAGTGGGTTCACCACAATAGTCGAGCGGCGGCGGGTATCGAACCCGCGACCCTCGGATCACGAGTCGGCCAGTCCGACACTTGCTCCGTTCGGCTGTCGTCGCTTCATTTATACAAGACATCTCAAAATTATCAGAGTACACTGTCTCCAGAGGTAGATCCATAGATCTGGAGATTTTAGGACAACCTGTATATTTCTACAAATACATAAAAGATGCATGTGCAGTATCCAACTTTAGGCCCTTTCTTTATGCACTGCGACTTTTTACAGAAGGCCTTACTGATTTGGTTCTATTGATTTTGTTGTAGTAGGCCCGATTTCCACCAAGGCGGACGAATGTTTTGAACAGCCAATATCAGATGTCATTCATATTGATTGAAATTACACAGAATGAAATCTGATGTGTCTGATCTGGTGGAAACTGGGGCTTACGTAGTAGATTCCCGGTGCCTAACCACAGGCGGTACGCAACGTTACATTACATTACTCTTTCTTTTTCATTTCCCAGCCCTGAACTGAAGCCTGTGGAGAAAGAGATAGAAGTGGTTCTCCGGTTTCCCGAGACGGAGCCACTGTCGCCGCCGATCCTGCAGCTGAACGAAGTTGGATTTTACTACTCAAAGGATAAGGTCATATTTACCGATGTCAACCTCGGCGCTACACTCGACTCCAGGATATGTATTGTAAGTAATATTCTAGTACAAACTAGTACATAGTAATTGTTTTTACTCAGTAAAAGATTATCTGACATATAAATTCTAGTGGTTAATACCTATTGTTTGTCGTATGTATTCTGTGGTACTAATATGAATCTGACATTAATTAAAATAAATTTTGACTGTATTCGAATAACTGACGTATATTTACTGACATTATCTTTATTGACTTACTAGCTGACCCGGCGAACTTCGTACCGCCTTAGCGTAGAGATTTTCTTTATATTTTTTTCCGTAAAAACCTTGTACAGAGTATTAGAAAACTACAACAAAAAAATCAGCCAAATCGGTCAAGCCGTTTTCATGTTATGTCGTGACAACGGAAAACGGGTTTCATTTTTATATACAGGGTGTTAGGTAAATGGGTATATGAGCCGACACTAGCCCATATTAACATGGGCATATAAATGGTATGGTGAAGTCAGAAATTTGATATCATAATTTTTTTTTTTTTAATTTTCATACAAAATAAATTTTATAAAATCCGATTTGTATGAAAATTAAAATAATTAAAATGAAGATATCAATTTTCTGACTTCACCATACCATTTATATGCCCATGTTAACATGGGCTAGTGTCGGCTCATATACCCATTTACCTAACACCCTGTATATAGATTGTAATTCAAATAATTTCTGTTCTTTGTTTGTAGTTGGAAAGTTCTGATTTTTTTTTTAACTATGCATGGGTCAATAAAAAAAATGTAATAATCACACACTAGCTTGCTGGTGAGATAAGCTGAACTGTATAACTATTGTAACATCTACCTTGTTGTATTACCTTGTCTCGGTGAATAAATGATCTTTTCTTTTAATTGATGAATGAATAAAAATTTGATTGAATGATTAAAATTCCTTGACTTGTTGACTTCAAGAAGTAGCTAACACCCGTATTTACAAACATTACTATAAGGTGCGCGGACGCACAGGGTGACACACGAACCAATCACAGAGCTCTATTTAACGCTGTGCATCGTTTGTAAATACGCGCATTATAAGCATTGTTTTCGATAAAACGTCGTAGCTTGTAGTTTTTGTGCGGTAGCGGTAGCAAGCAGCCATTCATCTTCTTATACTTTATAATAAATATTAGTATGAATGATAAATTTCTCCTTATTTTTTTTCTGAAAGTGAAGGACTTTTTTTATTCGTTACATTTTGTATCTTCGCTGCAACGATGTTACGGTTCTAGCTAAGCTGTTAGAACATTAAGATCGATGATTGTATTAGTATTACTACAGAACGGATTTGGACGAAAAACACGTTCGTTGCGTGAACTATAATTTATAATGATGAACGATTAAGAATTAAGTTGTTTTTCACGCAATCGAGGTCTCACGCGTCTGACAGTACATTTATGATAGACAAAATAATAAAATATAGAGCAGCTATATTTTTACTTTTAATTCGCGCATCCAAAACACTAGTTGATAAAAAACGATGAGTCCAATCAAATCGTTTAACCGAGACAATAAATCGATTATAAACTCGCGTGTCCTGCGATTATTAATCGGTGTTACACTTACGAGTACGTATCAATATCGGGACCGCGGTTTGTAGACCGTGAGAAAGCATTTACAATGAATCAGCGACATTGAAATGCCTTCAAACGCTCGCGTGACTCATTTCACTCGAAATATTGTTCAATTAAAACAAAACTGTACACTGTTTTGCGGCGCATTTTATAACGGCGCGGCGTCGTTAAAATAATAAGTTTATTTGGTAAGATCCGTGTTTGAAGATGAATGACGTTTTGAATGATTTCTGTCTGTAGCCAATGGATGATTTTAACCACAGGTAATCAGCACAGCTAATTTCTAAGTATGTCATTTTTAAGTGCGGCAGTATTATATGTAGTATGCTGCGTTTGCCCTTTAAGATAATAAAACAGTCATGCATTTGATATCAACATTAATCTTAGCGACCCCAAGCAGACACAATTTTTTCCTAGCTATCCCACATGCATTAATTGAATGGATTTTTTTAACGAAATGATTTTTGACTCTTTATACATTTCCCAGGTGGGAGACAACGGCGCCGGCAAGACGACGCTTCTCAAGATAATAATGGGCATCCTGTCGCCCACTAGTGGGATTCGCAACGTGCACCGCGGGCTCAAGTTCGGCTACTTCTCGCAGCATCACGTGGACCAGCTCGAAATGAACGTCAACTCTGTGGAGCTACTTCAAAGGAGCTATCCAGGTAAAATAAAAATAAAAATGTTTATCCCTCAGCTACAACTTTTTGTTTCGACAAAGTCCTAGAGAAGCTGACATGCCAATGTGCAATTCGCTTATTGTAACAGCGTTCAAAATGTAACGAAATAACTTTATTTATTAAAAACATGAAAAAGACAACAACAGGAAGTATCATACACTCCAGATTGAAACGGCATATAGTGTCCCTACACTTACAGTGAGATTTGGTGATACCAGATGAAAGAGATTCATAGGAATTCCTTCTGTTTAAAAGACAAGGATCGAGATACCTCATCTGAATGGCTTATTGTGTTGACACAGATTGCCAAGTTGCAGATCTCATTAAAAAAATTTATAAACATTCAGGTCTGTGTTTGCAATTTAGGTTTAGGCTACAACTATTAGGTACAAGTTCTTCCTTACCTTTTTCAACTTAGAGTAGAAACTTACATTCCTATTTCCTTCTCCAGGCAAAACAATCGAAGAATACCGGCGGCAACTAGGCAGTTTTGGTGTGAGCGGCGACCTGGCGCTCCAGACCATCGCCAGCCTCTCAGGAGGCCAGAAGTCCCGGGTTGCCTTCGCCAGGATGTGTATGGGCAACCCCAACTTCTTGGTACTCGACGAGCCGACCAACCACTTGGATATTGAGACCATTGAGGCGTTGGGGAAGGCGATCAATAAGTATACGGTAAGTTGCACTATATTTTTATAGCGTTACAAAGGTTAATGAGATGTGTGGCAGTTGATGACAGGCATGTGACGTCGTCACAGTTAATAAATAGGGTCGTTGACACCACCTATCAATTTAACATAATTATTTTTGTGAGCTGTCAATATGCGACTCTCCCATAGATTTTGTACCGTTTGTACGGAAAAGGGAACCTGTCAGACATTTTGTGCCAGAGGATTTTGTGCGTTGAGATTGAGACCTAGTGGCATGCCATTGTTTTTTGTTTATTGTTACTTAAACTGAAATTACTCATCAAATTCAACGAATTGCATATCGAATTTCACTCTAGTTGGATTTTCGGAAAGTTAGGTTTTCAAAAATGTAATAGTAAATTACAAAATTCGTATTGTCACCTAACCAGCGGCTCGCGCGTTAAAGATATTCATTCACGAATATTCTCCAGGGCGGAGTGATTCTCGTGTCTCACGACGAGCGGCTCATCCGTATGGTGTGCAAAGAGCTGTGGATCTGCGGAAACGGCTCCGTCACCAGCATAGAAGGCGGCTTCGACGAGTACCGCAAGATCGTCGAGCGGGAACTACTGGACGCCCAGAACAAATAGGCAATACACATCGCATATTGATGGGAAGACTGTCACTAGGCAAAATTGTATAACAGAACATCGAAAATAGCATCTATAACAATTTTGTACAGCTACAGAACATCAGGCTATGCATTTACGTTCCAAAATAGCATCCATTTCACCCGTTGTCTTAGGTAAGCGACGGAACGTGACATGAAGCGACGATCCGCGACATAATGCGACCAATACTTTTTGTGACATGTTTCTTACGCCGTGGCGTCTCTAGCCCATGTAGCATCCATGTGCAGTCATTAACCTAGCGCCCTCTAAACATTTTTCTTTCTTTATTTCTCTAGTAACACTTAAGGGCGCGCGGCCAGTGGCATACGCACACCCTGCGTAGGTAAAATATCTTCTGGATAAGTAGGCTTTTGTTCATACTTGACGTTGTCGCATCGCGTGGTGTTGTCACGTTTGTCGTTCACCTAAGAAAACGGATCAATGACAAGATGAGAGTATTGCTTGATGTGCTGTCGTCTGTATTTATTTACTTATTCCACAGTAAGAGCGTATTACGTCCCCGTGCTCGTAAGATGACACTATTATCCAAAACAAATAATTTCAGTGAGAGTCTTCTTATCAATGTGGGACATGATAACCATTAATATTATATGTATAAAGTAATCCTAAATTATATTGTTGTAATATATAAATGCGGCGTTTTATTAGTTCTGTTTGGGAGTCGTCGATTCGGTTTGTGAATGTAATGCGAATAGGAAATACTTACACGATTTAGAGTAAATTTTTTGACAAAAAAAGCATACGTAGGAGAAAATTATATGAGAATTCAAAAACATATTGATGACATTCAAAAATCGTCTCTTTGACCAGTTACGCAACTAGATTGAACGTCTGGGTAGTCGGGATTGTAGGTTCGAATCCCGACGGGTGCAATGCGATGAGCTCGAACGTTAAATAACGTTAGATCCGAAGTCGAGGACGTTTTAGCATTTATATGAATTTATTTATTTATGTTTATTTGTTATCTAGCCGTCATATTAGCTTTATTTATCTTGGGGCTAGGTTATAAGTGTGATAGTTGGATCAATTTATGAAAATGTCTCGCTGTCGTATCTGAAATTGATTTCAACGTAGCATAATGCATTTTAGTAGGACTGTATTTATCATGACCAAACCATGAACTGTGTATTGACCTCTCTTATTAATACTAGTTTCTTATTGTATTCGTAATCAAATTAAACTTCAAAACAATAGTATCGATATGTATTGCTTTCAATTTGTAATTTTCTAAGCCAATAAACAAAATCATTTCGTAAGCAGGAAATGAAAGACTGTTATTGATGCAAATTTTTATTTATACCTTCAACCTTTCTCTGTCTGCATTAAATAATTTTAGCATACAATTCCATACAAAACGTTGAGTACTCGCAAATATCCATGGCAATTTAAAAAAATATAATTAACTTAAAAAATGATATTTACACATTAAAATTCAAAATACATAATATACAATTATAATAGTGACTAAATAATGACAGAACGAAGTTAATTAATAAAATCATTCAGTTGTTGCCAAATCAAGCTATTGCAGTACTCAACTGATGCCTTCTGGGACATACAATGTTCATAAATGCAATCTCTATTGTTATTGAGAAATAATATGTGTACTGTAATCGGAGGGAAGTGTGAAATAATTAAGTTTGTATTATGGATTGTCGTTCGTTGATTGATACATAGATAATATGTATTGTATTATGCGGTATACAATAACTATACCTGCTAATATTATGGCAATTTATTATTCTGAATAATATAGGTACAAATTAAAAGTATCGCTAGCAGATCACAAATACATACTAATCTAAAGTACTTATGTCCAGTTGGCAAAGACAAATGGCGTTTGAATCACGTCTCTTGCTGTCTACAAGAGGGGTCGATTTAATAAAATAATTTATTGATGCTTCTTGCGCCTCGTTTTAGTTTTATCGGCGTTTCTTAACACTTCAGCGTAAGAAAGCTCTAGTTTCCTCAGTTTGTGGATCTCCTGGGACGCAGTGCTCTGCTTTATATCCCAGGAATCGGTCTCTGCGTTCCACCCTTGGTATATTTTTCCGGTCCGGCCGCTCGCACTGGGTGTGGGAGAGTTCAAATTCCTGTTGTAAAATTGCATCGTGGATCCATTCCACTCGCTCTCTGCTGCCCTAACAAGGGGGCTCGCTTCGATGGGTCTGTAGTCCCTTCGCTTCTTATTCGAGGACTTCTGGTAGGTGATCTTGGGCGGCGACGGGAACACCGGGGAGTCGGCGCCCTGGCGGTCCTGGCTGTGCTTGCGGTTGCGATGCCTGGACTTCTTTCTAGTGGCCGCGATATACTCCAGCGGCTGTCGCACCAGCGGGGTCAGGACGCGCTCCTTATCCTTATCCGATTCTTTGTCCTTATCCTCCTCTTTTTCTTTCTTAGACTCCTCTTTCGGTTTCTCGGTTTGGGAAACTTTGGGCGCGACCTTTTCCACTGGTTTGTTCTCTTTGTTGTTCTTTTTGCTTTCGACCGCCTGTTTCTTGACGGGCTCAGGGGCCGGGGTCTCTTTCACTTCCTTCTCCATCAACGTGGGGGTCTCCGGGGCCGTGATATCGGACACTGGAATCGACTGTTCAGACATCACAGACGAAAATACGCTCTGGGTGTCATCGGTGAAGTTGCCGGGGGCTTCTTCCGTAGCGGGTGTGACAGGTGGGACTTTGCCCGCTGTGGTGTCGTCAAGAAGGGGCAACTGTTCCCCTTCGTCCTTGTTCTCGGCCGCCTTCTTGAGGATCGTGAAGATCTCCTTGAATAATTCGCGGTATTCGGGCCTGTTACGGAAGCGGCTGTCCATGGGGCTGACGTCATCGTAGATGCTGAAGCGGTAGTCCTCGCCGTCAGCGATGGTGCAGAGGAAGGAGCCGGGCCGCTCGCGTTCGGTCTGCGTGGCCTTGTTGCTGGTCTCGTCGGAGAAGCCAGAGCTAGAGGTCTCCGCTTCGGAGAAGTCTGGGGTTTGTATGATCTTCTTCCGCGAGGTGGGTTCGGCCTTCTTCTGCTGAGTGTCCTTCTGGGCTTCTTCCCCGTGGCCGCTTTCTTCGTCGGTGTCCTTTACGCTGAACTGGGAGAAGTCGCCCGAGGTCTGGAGCTCGTCTTGGAGGGACAACGGCCCGGAGGGGTTCTGCGCTGTCTGCTTGTTCTTCCTTATATTCTTCACCTGCGACAGCTGGACTTCCAGCAGAGCCTCGTACTTCTGCACCAGCTCTCTGTAAGGGTTATCGTGGCCGTCTTCTTTGTTTGCCCATATACCCTGGAGTAGTTTCTCCTTAGCATTCTGTAAAGCGATTTAAGTTAGATATTAAAATCATGTAAAGGTTGATGCATGCGTGATTCTTTAATAATGTATGTGAAGTTAAATGCAGTGATTCGTAAGAATGTCATGTACTATGGATAAATATTAAAGAAAAGATTTGTGGATGCATTATTCTGGGCGAATCAAGTGTACGACAATTTATTAAATACATTAAATGGATTTAAATAACTTTTGAAAGAATGGTAGTTAACGTTGTAGTAATATTAGTCAAAATACACCCATTACTCCACTGTACATAAATTACGATATTATTATGAATAATTATGATATAATACACACAAGATAATAAACTTATTATGTTAGAATATAAATAATACATCGGAACACGTACATACAATTATTTTGAGTTAGTCACGAATCTGTTAGTAACTTGTATAATAATTTATGTTCTATTTTAGACCAAAACCGATAATACATGCTATTATGAATGATATGATTGGTCTTACACCAATATATAGGATAGATATCTGAATGAACCGGTGACCGCCACCAGTGACTCAGCGTGCCTGAACGCGATAACAAAACGTGGCGTAATGGACGTACCTTCGACTACATTCGATATATCCAAAGAAAACTACTGCAAATGCGCTTCATAATGCATATGCAAAGCGTGATGATCAACATCAGGGGCAGTTGTAAAAGCATTGTCGCCTAGAAACGAGTGAAACATACCCATGAGATTTGAACAAATGTTTGCCTTTTCTTTCAATTATTGGCCATTCAAATTGTCACTTATGACTTGTGGGATTGTACTGAGATCATCAACGTAAATACAAAGATTAGTTCGGCAGGATTAGTATGTTAATCATGTTGCAAATATTGCGGAGCTGTGAGTTAATGCAGTTAATTTATCTTACAAAGTGAGAAGTTAGAAGAACAGACAGATGTACATAAGTAGAAAGGTAAGCTAGAGGGGTAATAGTAAGGTTGGGGCAATACTAACGTCGAATTTGACAAGTTTGTTGGATACGAGATCCTCGCGAGGGCTGTGCTGCCCTGAGGGCGTGAGGATGAGGGAACTGATGGCACTCCGGTCGTCGTCGTCACCATCTAGCATCGAGGACATATCATCGCCCCGCTCGACGCCCCTCAGACATCTGATGCAAAGTTGACCTTGTCTGGAAAGTAGAAAACATTCATGTAATTTTCCATTAATTAATCGAATTATTGTTAATTAACTATTATAATGAGCATTAGGTGTTATACGAAAAGTTCATGCAATTGTTTTCAAATTAATCTAATTAGGATTTAATTCTCGATCCGTTAAAGCGACTTCATTTCGATGATTGATTTCTATGATTAACACGGTAAGAATATAAATTGTTGACTGGCACGGGCAATTAAAATATTTATAGGATTTGTTGTGGGACGTCCACCTACAAGGTGGACCGACGACATCGTAAAGGTAGCAGGGAAGCGCTGGATGCAGGCCGCTACCAATCGATCAACGTGGAAAGCATTAGGGGAGGCCTATGTTCAGCAGTGGACGTCCTATGGCTGACATGATGATGATGATGATGATGATAGGATTTGTGCAAAATTGTGATGTCACGGAAATATGGAAAAATTCCGGAAACAGTTCTTCAGCTTGGGACAGAGAGAGAAAGAGATGAAAAGAAAACCAATCGTTGAATTGTTATACAGGGTGTTTCTTGTAAGGTGTCAAGCCGAAGGCAGGTGATAGGTGAGGTCTAGACCTATCGATTTCACCCCCATGTATGTTCTACGATTTTTCGTAGTTTAGAAGTTATCGTTAATTTTGTGATTTTTTCAAATTTCATGACCTAGTGGCTTAATTTTTTTTTAATCTTTTTTTTGGGTTGACTCTTCTCAGATTTCTTTTTTTTGACAGATTCCCTATTAGTTGCAGATATTTGAAAAAAATAATCACCTTCCTATCTTTGATGCAAGATACAAAATTTTTGCTAGAAACATAAAAAATATGCTTTTAGCAGAACATTCTAAAATTTTCAACTGAAATGTATGAGAAAAAAAAAGAATTTCCATAGGTCCAAAATAATTTTTAAAACTGCGCAGTTTTCTGAACTTTCATAACAACACAAAAAAACATGTACTTAACAGGTCATTATTTTCTGTAATCGCTCTACTAAAGTAGTAAGTCGGAGATTCCGTTACATGTTTTTGACTTTCTTAGGACTAACTAATGTTTGCAATCCACTAAGTGTACGTTACGTAGAACACGTTTAGAGACAATAACTGAACAGAACATTTTTTATCCACAACGAGGAAGCTCTTGCCCTTCATCTGACCTGATGGAAAGTTGGAAACTGCTGGATGATCAGCGAGCTTCACCCGGAATCCTAAACCACAGAGGAATTGGCTGTCCTAAATAGGTAGTCTTACCACTAGCCCACAGTGGTGATTGTTACTTTACGATTAAATTTGATATACCTACCTATTAGAGTGTGAAAGGAAAGAGAAAGAGTTTGTGTATGAGTGTGTGTGTGAGTGTGTGTGTGTGTGTGTGTGTGTGTGTGTGTGTGTGTGTGCGTGTGTGTGTGTGTGTCTGTGTGAGAGAGAGAGAGAGAGAGAGCAAAAAAGGGTGTAATGATTTAATTTAAAGTAAATGTTCAAAATGTCCGTCGCTGACCTGAATGCACATTCGACAACGACGCAAAACAATAAATTATTCGTAAATTTACAAAAGCTTCTTGCATTCTAATATGGTTTATCATCAAAATTTTCATATTCCCTTTTGTATACCACATGAAGAGCAAGAGCTTCCACGTTGTGGATAAAAAAAATCCTTTCAGTTATTGTCTCTAAATGTGTTCTACATAACGTAAACTTAGGGGATTGCAAACATTAGTTAGTCCTAAGATAGTCAAAAACATGTAACGGAATCTCCGACTTACCACTTTAGTGGAGCGATTACAGAAAATAATGGCCTATTAAGTACATGTTTTTTTGTGTTATTATGAAAGTTTAGAAAACTGCGCAGTTTTTAAAATTATTTTGGACCTATGGAAATTCTTTTTTTTTCTCATATTTTTCAATTGAAAATTTTAGAATGTTCTGCTAAAAGCATATTTTTTATGTTTCTAGCAAAAATTTTGTATCTTGCATCAAAGATAGGAAGGTGGTTATTTTTTTCAAATATCTGCAACTAATAGGGAATCTGTCAAAAAAAAGAAATCTGAGAAAAGTCAACCCAAAAAAAAGATAAAAAAAAATTAAGCCACTAGGTCATGAAATTTGAAAAAATCACAAAATTAACGATAACTTCTAAACTACGAAAAATCGTAGAACATACATGGGGGTGAAATCGATAGGTCTATTCCTCACCTATCACCTGCCTTCGGCTTGACACCTTACAAGAAACACCCTGTAGATTTGCTAGAGGTATATCACAGCCTCTATGACATAGGTACTACTGTATCAACAAGTTAGTTGGTCTAACTCACCTAACTTCTTCAAGGATCGAGAATTCCTCATGCATCGACTTGGGCTCATCCTCTCTCTGGTGCCAGTTCCTCAGCTGGTCCGTGAGTCTGTTGTTCTCCTGGACCATGGAAGCCAGCTGCTCCTCAAGCTCCGTGACCCTCCTCTGCTCTTGTGCGAACGCGACTTTGCTTTCTCGCAGCTCATCGCTTAGCCTTAGCAAGTCCTCATCCTCTTTCGTCAGTTCTGGGATAGGTGCCACAGCCTTTAACGGCGTACTGCTCACTTCTAGCTTCTTTGAATTGGGCGTAGCCGGTTCAGGCTTTGTTTCTTTCTCTTTGGGTTTCTCGCTTTCAGGTTTGCGCTCGGCTCGCCGCCTGGCGATTTCTAACTGAGCGTTCAGGTCGTCGACAGACTTTTGTAGCTCCTCGCATTTGCCCTCCAACGTTTCGATGTTGGCGCACAATCTGGGAAATAGAAAGGACATAATTATAATTTACACAATGATTAATGGTTACATAGCTTCCATCGGTAATTTCGGTGAAAGTAATGAACGTTCTGGGTATTAAAGCCATAGAACACTACGTTTTAAGTTTTCCCAAGCGGCCTAATTATACCGGCCAAAAGTGTACACAATGGAGGTTCATTTGTGGAATAATTTAGCCGCGTTATGAGAAATGTGACTGAACAATGCACGGGAAGTGAAAAACGTGGATGGACTGCGGTGCGCGTAGTGGTAAAAACTTGATGAGATAGTAACACTGACATTCCTCGGTTCCTACCTTTTAAGTGAGGTTTACATTGCGTTTTTTGCTCATTGTCACGTATTTAAGTATAATGGTACCATATTTTATGCACATCCTTAATGCATAGTGCAGGTTGTATGTATGTACTACGAGTATTGTAGATTCTTTAGATTTGTTTTTTTTTTGCTCATTTGTCAGCAATTCAGATCCTCAAACTTAACGCGTTATTTTGAATCTTACTTACTGCCTTGATTTTAAATTCAAAAATAAGAAAAAAAAGTAACTTGCTGACGCTAATTTACCTAGTTAAAAGTTGTTGAAAAAACTCTTCTTTTAATTTTTCTTCGCATTTCCAATAATATAACTAAACAGAACCCCAGTTTTGAGTATTTTAGTACACATACAGATACAAATTGTAGAGTAAACGATTCAGTTTTGACTCTTTCATGCGTTTGTGCGTTTCAGTTGTTTACTTAAAATTTAGTTTGAGAAGCGACTCTAATCGCTATGAAATTATGATTGAACGGTTTCAGCCAGTATAAGTAGCTAGCTCAGTTGGAAGAGCATTCGCCCAGCGAAAGGTCGTGGGTTCGATTCCCGCCTTAGGCAGTTCGATTTTTCAAGTTGTTTATTTAAAAAACAAGGATACATAATTAATTACAACTGTCTACAGGATTTTTGCGCACGGGTTATGCATAGCTTATTTTTATTGCTTTATGACCTAGAAACAAGAATAACAAAAAAAAATTGTTCTGAATTTGCTTTTATGTGTAAAAAATAGAAAAATTCATATCAATGAATGTATGAAACATGAACATAGAGATGATGTAATTTGTTGCCAAATATATTTTTTTCTTTCTTTCTTTCATTCTTTCTAATTATTAAAACATAACAAACATCCATTTAAGATTCATTCTCACAAGAGAAAAAATAAAATAGAGTCCAAATATTTATTAAAAATGAAAAGTTCTAATTTCCTGTCGTGTTCCATAAAGGATTTTTTTCATAAAAATCTAACCCTATCATGCTTTTAGTATACTGGCCTTGGTAATATCGTTTCTCAAATCCCACTATATTTTGATGAAAGCGTGCCCCTTGTTCTTGCGAATAAGCCCCTATAATTATTTATAAATACATCCCAATGAGAATGTGACGTGCATCTTGAGAGTCATTCTACTATGAAGATGGAAAATTCAAATCGCTATAACTTCTTAAAAAGCAAATATTTTCGATTTGTAATCGCACTTTTTATATACATTTGCTTATATAATCAGAATATAATAAGTAAAATCCATGCGCAAAAAAAAAATTTTTTTTGTTGACCGGTGTTATGTTTTAATGGTAAACTCACGTTTTAATATGCTTCTTGTCTCCTGCATGGTCGACGGCGAGCCGGTGGTTCGCGCGCTCCAAGTCCTGGATGCTCACCTCCAGCTGTTCGTAGATCCTCAGTCTTGAGTCATTCACCTCGCGCAGTGCGACTGTTTGTTTCGTTAAGTACTGTAATGAGATACAAGTTTTGTTAAGGATAGGGCCAGTTTCAGCGGTTACTGAAATAGTGTCAGTTGAAGGTAGAGTCACGTAGATGAAACGTACGAGTAAATGGTTTCTAAATGGTGACTGTACCTGCCAAATATTTCTTGAGATCTATGAAACCTAGTTAATTTACCAAGTGGAGAAATAGAGCCCAAATATAATGCAAAAAATGCTTTGTGAGTTGTTTAATATCACTTTGTGAGTTCTTCAAAGTAGTCAATAAGACTTACAGTCATCAGCACATCTATTAATCATTTGAGGGTGGATTCGACCAAACAACAGTAAATATTGTGTGTAATCAATGTGCCAGTTATACCAGCAGTTATTCTCGGATAAAAGTTAGGTCGAATCGGGCCTAAATAGATTTTTTCAACTTCGTATAAAGCTTTTCAATGAAGATTAATTGGGCTAAGGCCCTTTCACACATACACATTCACACAAACCCACACACACAATATCTCATACTCAAACAACTTTTGCTACTAATTAATTTGGTGTTAAGTAAAAAATCATGTCAAAAATTTTTATTTTATTTTCTTAATATACAGGGTGTTAGGTAAATGGGTATATGAGCCGACACTAGCCCATGTTAACATGGGCATATAAATGGTATGGTGAAGTCTGAAATTTGATATCATCATTTTAATTTTTTTAATTTTCATACAAAATAAATTTTATAAAATCTGATTTGTATGAAAATTAAAATAATTAAAATGGAGATATCAATTTTCTGACTTCACCATACCATTTATATGCCCATGTTAACATAGGCTAGTGTCGGCTCATATACCCATTTACCTAACACCCTGTATAAAACTGATCGAAAGAGCGGGCGTCTCCTAATACAGGTTTTCTAAACTTAAAAGGAGACACCCAACCCCTGTAAATGTGTCTTATAAGAAAATAAAGAAATTTTGAATTTTTTTTTGACTGGACGTCATTTAGTTAATGTAGATTGCGACCTACGACTCTACTTACCTTTAACTGCCCTTTGGATGTGTTTTATACGTCTTATTAGGGCTATTTATTCACGGTTTTCCATGTTACAAGTTACGGCTCTTTTGTTTTGCTTTTATGAGCGTTTATTACGTGGGTAGGGCAATAAACTGTACATGATGCTCTTTAATTACTTCAACCAAGTTAAACTATTGCGTCGACTATGTTAATTGGTACGGAAGTCGTTGTAATAGGTACCTTAGATGGAGGGCATAATCCCTAATTGAGCATGCTCGAAGAAATGATGTGAAGTGAAATTTAAATCATAAACATCATCAGTTGTTTTGGTCTCCACTGCAGAAAACATGACCCTCTAAAATACTCATGAAAATCTCTCTCATAAAACTTATTTATTTTTGTAAGTAGGCTTTTAAAAGCACTTTTACACGTCCCAGTATTAACCCTGCCACTGCTTCGGGGCAATAAATAATCTAATATTGATAAAGGGTCGTGTTTTCTACCTTTGAAGGGGTACTTAGGTACTACTTATAGGCAAATGGAGGATCAAGCCTACATATGGACTGTTGAGTCAAATATCTTACTTCGATTTCCTGTGCTTGATCCTCGATGACATTTTGATGTTGACGTAGGGCTGTCTCGAGTTCTTTATTTCGTTCCAACAACGTTTTTCCGAGTTCTGCTGCTAACTGCAAATCTGTGGACAATAAAACGACCATGAAAACGACATTGTTACTGAAAGAAACATCATCAACATCCTTTTCTCTTTCATGACATCAGAAGAACATCAAAGAAATTTTAAATTAAAATAGCATAGCTTAAAGAATCTCTACGGTCAGATTGTCTTAGGTATGTTTTCGCAGTTCAATTCTATTGTGTAGGTACTGATTCATAACGGTAGGTCGTAAATATTCATGCGACAAAGTTATTATTATGACGTCCACGTAACAGCCTCGAACCGTTACCAGAAGACGAGGTAAAAGCGCTGACGTGACAGAGATAGAACAAAAACTGGGTAATTACTCGAAATACCACCGCTTGAGAGTTCCGACGTTGCAACAGCCATGGACAGTAATTGACCACTAGCTGGCGCAACGCTATGCCTCGGACTAAGACAATACACGAGCATAGATATATCTCGACAGCACGCGACACATTGCTAGCTCAACACCGCTCCATCAACTTCTCCATCGATCTCGAGGAGCATTGCATCAGCAACACACCGATTGCCCCGTGAAAGGCACACAGACCACTAACCTTGCCGACAGAACAAAACGTCAAAATTATTTATTGTAATATTGAGGTCAATGAATGAACCAACGTATGCCGTACTACAGGCGTTTTATAAGATGAAAGTTCCGTCTATTAAAGTGAAATTGCGACCATAATGAACGGAGAGTTATAGGAAAGTGCAAGACTGTAATCAATCGAAAAGTGCGTTACTATAAAAGTAATGCAAATTCATTCAAACCGTGGACAATATCCGCAGCCATTGTTAAATATTTGGTGTTGCCGAGCGTAATTAAACAGATTGCAAGAAACGTGTTATTTGTAACGAGATGAATTGTAACAGAAGATGTTACTGGGGAAATATTTCTCGCTCCAAAAAACAGGCTTCACTCAATGTTTTGCGGTTGTGTGTTACAATTAATTTATTGTTTCAGTTGCATTGTAAATACCTCGACATTGAGGCGCATTGGAAATTACAGACATATTATTAAAAGCATGCTTGCCATCTGAGGTCGCAGTTGTGCATGTTTGTAGGACTCAAATATTTGTTTTAAATAATATTTTATGAGCACATAAAGGTATTATTACACAAGGTCGTGTATGTATTGCTGCAATTAGCTATGACGCTATGAAATAATATTACCTATTTTTGATTTTTTTTACAACTAATTTAACAATTAGGTATGCAAAGAAATTAGCTAAAAATAGCGTAATTAAATGAATTATTATTAACACGTCCAAAATTGCGTGAATTGCTGTCATAAAACATAACTGATTCTCATATAAAAAGCTGCTTGATGAAGTTAAAAAATATTTAAATTGGTTATGCGCCAGTGAAGACAGCACTAGTTTACGAGTATTATGTATTCTGTATCGATAAAAAATCGTAACTGGACGTGTTAATTATGACTTGTATATTATGAAAAAAAAACACTTAACCTGTCTGGTATCGGCTAAACGGGACACATTAGTATACAATTGTTTGATAGCGTATTAATTATAGGTCACCGACTCTTGAAACAAAGTTTTGAAGTTTACAAATAACAATTAAACTTCTCGTAATGGTTAACTTATCTTTTTATTCAGCTAACAATTTTCACGCATTTTATAAATTTTCTCCTGTCGGCAGTTTTGTTTTATTCTAAGTTTATATTTAACAAGCACTATCTATGATGTATTAGCTACAACAATGCGTCTTACCTACCAATTACTCGGTACCGATTTGAGAAAAGTACCTAAGCTCACGGACGCGCGGAACTTTCTCGCACCATTTTTGCTGATTTGATGACTCGAATACCTAACTTAGTAAATCATTACAATGACAGAGGTTCAAGGTACATTCAATTTGTAATAAACAAGGGTTATTATGTACGAAAATAGGAGGCCTTGAATGCCAATGGTTGCCTGGACAAAGTACGCGTATCAATTTTTGCACAGCATTAGTAAACTCGTTTTTGACTATTTTATGGCCTATGATTGGCAAAACTGTCCTTGTAGGCTCTAAAATATACCTATCTATTTAACCAATTCTTATTAACGTAACTTCGTTCTTATCATCTGCTGTACCTCTAGCATCAACAACTTTCGTCTTCGAATCGATTACGTATTCGACAAAATTCGATACTCAACCTTCGAATTAAACGATAACGTGACAATTTTGATTCTCAAAATGCCTAAGTTTCGTGCAACCATTTCTCATACTAAGTTCACTTTACGACACGTTCACAAGGGCGCTGTTGTAGTTTTCGTACTAAATCTTTTGATGGCGATTCGAATAACGCAAACGATTCGAACTCGGAAAGTTTTTCGTGCTAGGCGTACTGTACATTAATAAGCATTTCGAGAAATAATTCCTACCCTAGTGTAGGTGTCTTAATGGTGCAGAAACAATAAATAGATCAACATCAAATTTCCAGTTAGAAAATATGGAATCTGTACTCAACAAAGTTATACTTAATAATGACCAATAATAACAGTAACAAGAAGCGTAGTTTCTAGTCCAGTAACTTTATTAATTTAGTAATTGACTGATCTTGCTCTCAATGTAAAGACTTGGTGCGCCGTTGCAGCCCGTTTATACACAGAAAACATTTCTGTTTGTGTAGTAGCTTTGGGGACTTTTATCAGCTAATCAGTGCCATCTATAAGGATTCGAATGGCTGATTGTCGAGGCATAGTCCCCTTGAGCGTTTCTTCTATCGTGTGGGTGTGTGGAATACAACTACGCACAGTCCTGATGGTGCCCTAGACGTCTGACATGGCTTAATTACATTGATAATGACGGCTGTTCAACAATATTGTTCTAATATGTAGTTAAAAACAAACAGGAAACATTAAATCAAATGAATATTTAAAAATTTGCCTACCTGAGATCAAACTGGACATTCGCATCAAGAGTATATTACTCAACAACATTACTACGACATTCTATGAAGTTTGTTCACCGAGTAATTAAAAAGCTAGACAATAATACGTTTTATTGTATAGCTAAGTATAATTTTACTGGCTCTAATTATAATCTAAGATTACTGGTTCTGGAATAACGTCGTGTTTGCTCACATACCGTACGTTTACATGACAACCAAAAAAAAAAGATTAAATGAAATGGAAACATAGAGTAAAATAAATGTTAGTTTGTATGATACCAATATAAAAATATTGAATTTAATTTCATTTTCTATCAGCTAAATGTCAGACGAGAAAGTGCGTTTCCAATTATGTAGTACCTACTAACTAATATACAATTGTTACAACTGCAGAAATTAAATTTACTGTCCTTTGTTTAGTAGGTACAGACAGTGCACAACTTTATACATGTGTACAAAATGGCACTTATTCCAGCTACATAAGATACCGCAATTGTAAGCTTGATGTGCCGCGTCTGTGTTAACTTCACTTAACTTCAATTATGCGTAGTACGTAAGAAATAATACTCACTGAGATTGGTGCAGTAAAAAGTCACATTACGAGCGGTTATGCGGCCAACGCTAATGCTGAGTTGCACCACCTAACTTTGACCGTAACTATGACGATAACCGGTGATTTTTGTATGGAGTTTGACAGACTTTTGACGTTTGTTAAAGTTAAAGTAAGATGTTGCAATCCAGCTATGACTACATTGAAAACTCTCGCAACTAAGACTAGAAATAATTTGTTTAGCTCTACTCTTAAAATTAAACAGGAATATGTTCTTAACATTCTGAGTTGCTTTAACCAAAGACTTACAGGGTATAGAGACACAGCATAATCGCTTCAATCGTCTGCTTTCACGATCAAAACTTAGTCACGACTTCTTAGTGCAATACGTTATCAGGTACCGTCACTTTCTACGATAGGTACTGATCTGCCAAAAGATTATTTACCAATAACTTTTTGGAAATGTGGAGTTAACTTTAGAATTAAAGACTCGAAAAAATCAATTTATAGTAGAGATCATGCCTACTGCGTTTTCTAGCATTAGAGGTTTTATACTCATAGGCTCATAGCTGTATAATAAGTAGATGTTTGCAGGCACTAAACTGGCAAGAGTAGTGCTAAATGAAAATTAAAATGTTGCAATTAACGTTTTAATGTCGAAGTTTTTGCATTTTTATTTGGTTACGTCAAGTTACTCACTCCGTAGCTTTGTCTGAGATTTGTAACATTAATATTTCGGATTCTTTATTTAATTTCAGAGACACTGTTTAAACTTTTTGTGTCTTTATTTTTGCGTGCACTTGAGATTATCGCTTAAGTAGATTTGCTTTCCTACGTGCTCATAACAATAAAATTATAACTAACTACACAATAAACAACTAATTTTAGCTACTTACAAATTAATTAGCTAATTGTTGTCTAAACTTCAATATATCACTTATGAATGTGCTGTATTAACAGCGTTTGCAATTTTGGTTGTCTGCTTATCTGTCTTGAGTAAGTAATTACATTGCTATCAGTTGGGTATACGTGATAAAGGCAAAGTGCATGCGTTATCTCTGACAGTGCCAATATTTACTCTCTTTAGCTAACCTAAATGCATCCGTGATTGTATGGAATAGTTTGAAAGTAATGAAGCATACGAAGTAATTAACTTGTAAATGTTCAAGTTTGTAATTAAGTTATTCAACTATTTTAGTGCCTATTCGTTAATGAATGCATTAAAAAGTTTACCAACTGGAGATTATTACTTTTTGCAACGAAATCCACGACCTTCATTGCACGTGACTCTGACTTCCAAAGGTTCTTTAAAAGTTGGCTTTGCCTTATAATTACGTACTTTAATGAACAACAGCATGATTCAATGGAACCAATTAAAACTTACATTAATGAAGCGATCCGGCCAGCAACGGGCCCCAACGGGAAAAAAACTATAAACCGCTGCGTAACAAAACCAGCGCAATCCTCCATGGTTGAAACTCCATTTATTTTTGTGCATTGCGAATCGACGCCTCTCACACAGCCTTGCGAAACTAACCTTCGGTTCCTTGCAGGCACTCCAGCTCGACGGTGTAGTCCCAAAGGTCCAGAGAGTTCAAGCCGTTCAGCTCCCAGGAGTTGAAAGAGTCGCACTGTTCCTGATCCTCGCTCATGGCGGCACAGTCACTGACGACGGCGGCGTCGTTTCTATTCCATGATTGTCATACTTTATTGGTATTGGAAGGTGTTTCGATGCGCGTGGCCGCCCCTGCGGCTGTTGAATGCGGACTGACGCTCGCTCGCACCACCGCGGCAGTCACCGGCGCGCCATGCACCGCCGTCCACAACAATCTAAATAATTTCAATCTCATTTCTTTCGATTACTCACCGATAGCAGACCAAATTAACTAATGTTATCGCTGCAGATGTAACATGTCTAATTGTACAAAAAAATCAAAATGTTCCAGCCAGGAGAAAGTGCTTCGACCGGTCGCTGCCATTGGCAATCAATCAAGTTTTGGCTCGCACTTTTTGTACGAAGATTAATTTTGCAAAGAAAGTGATTTTATCTTGCATGATAATTAGCTGTAAATCAATCGTACTTTCGGGTATTCACGAGTGTCTGAAGGTCAGCAATAAAATTGTTTCTTCCAAAGACATTGCAGATCAATTACGTTTCCAAGTATGTACCTACATTTTTCACGAATCAAAACTTTGCGGAAGTAAGACCTTTAGATTTTATCATCAGGATCTGAAATAGGCACAATAAAAGTGATACATAACGAGCTATCCTCTAGACATTGCACAGTGCAATTTATAAGCCTTCCATTGTTCTTCCTATTGTTACGACACTCAAAGTATTTTATTAACTTCAATTACCGGACTTGTAACCTTCTACATACGAGTACTTATAAATATAGGTGTATAACATTTTGGTTAGCCTGAAACAGGGGCAATTTATATTAACTTCATCTACGTATAATCAGCCTTGTCATTTTGAAAAATGGGTAAGAGAAATCAGTCTCAATTTTTATGTGGGAACCATTGAAAAGTTAGTGCACTATGAAAAATAACCTATGATCTTTTCTGAATGCAAAGTTATATCACAGCGAAAGTGCCATTGAGCCTTGAGGTCTATTGTATGGTTTTCGCAACGCTTTGTAAATAATCAAATTTGGTCGTCTGCTCTAAGACTCTATCTACATAAAAAGTATATGCCGATCGTGACAAAGGCACTACAGGCAAATATGGTACAGCTTGTCTGAACGGATCTAGTGCTAAAAGTTTTGGGTTAACTGTAAAACCTACTTTGAGTCTCTTCTCTACATTTTAAATACGTACTTAGTCCTCCTTTAGTAGAGACTACGCTCTACCCTAGCTGAAGGAATTGTTCAATACTTAAGTTGAAAGGAGGAAAAAAAATCGTAAAGGGAAAAAAATTGTTATGACATGGTAACGCTAACGTTTTACGCACTAAATAAATTAAATTAATTTGTTAAATAACCATGCCTAACGTTTAGCTTGCTTCGGAAGTATGTAATTGTTTTTATTTACGAGTCTATTACGCATTCATATCTTTTATGTAAGTGGGTAATGTATACAATAAAATTAATGTCACATAATGTAACTGCATTCCTTAAATAACAGGATGAGGTTCATCATCATCATCATTTCAGCCATAGGACGTCCACTGCTGAACAAAGGCGTCCCCCAATGCTTTCCATGTTGCCCGGTTGGTAGCGGCAGGAAAACGCTGGACGCAGGCCGCTACCAACCGGGCAACATGGAAAGGATGCGGTTATTCCTCGTAAATAAATTACAGATTTGACCAACAAAAGCTTTTATACAAAATAAATTGAATCCAACAATAGTTGCCTATCGCTAGATCTTCACGGTTGATTCAAGTCTGCAGTAGAGCGAGACTGCTCGCTCCACTAACAATTTACCCAAATATGGGCATAATTATTAATTTGAGTTCTCTGTTTCGGTCTTATTTCCTGGGACCAAAGAATTATAATTACACGACGGGTACGTTGTATCTTATTCCAACGTTCAAGGTTCAATTGATTTCGTACATTTCATTGTAGGCTAGTGATAATTAATTAGTACAGAAAAAGCACATCAGACTGCTTACAATTTTGTCGAAAAATAGCATCTATTACAAATAAATAAAGTGGTGTTTGTTTTAATTGGTCGTATTCCATGTAATGTATAGATTCGTTTTCAGTACACAGATTTTCAAAAACTCTACAAGGACAATCCTTGAACATTTTTGTTTTCCTTTCCTATTTTCACATCGAGCACAACTGCTTACGATGTGCCAGTGTTATTACAGCGCTGGGATATACATAAGTAGTTTTACTAATAATATTATGATTTTGAAATAATTAAAATTCGCTGACTTTTACTAGCCTGTCCCGGCTCTATCTGTTGGTTTCTTTAATTATAAAGGAGAAACAGAGAGAGCTAATATCGAAAATTCAAGGGCAAATAAGTACTTAATTGCATTCTTTTGTGTCGCCAAAAGTTTCAGAGTACCATAAGTAAAAATTTTGACCTTCCAAGCTTCCTACTTGACTAAACTATATCTTAAGGCCATTTTATAAAATGAGTAAGGAATAATTTGCATGAAACATCTGTCTAACGGATTAACAGCAGCCCAGCAGGTGGATGTAACGAAGGGGCGTATGAACAGCACCTGTTATAATGCATTCATTTGTGAAAGAGCCAATTTGTACTCTGAGTTTGTTAATTAATATAAATAAAACTTAAAATATTTGCTATAAAAGGTACAAAACATAAGGCGTTAAAATTATGTAGAGTTAAAAAAATTTCATCATGGTTTGCTTTAACATAGACTTATAACAATAAATAATTGAAAAAGTGGCAAAATTTTCTTCCTGAAAAATGTGGAAATTGAAAACTGAAATATCAGTCAGTCAGTTCATATACCTAATCAATATTACTTATCATATCTTCGAAAATGTTTCCATCGATCATTAATAAAATTACTTCAGGGTCATTTAAGCTTTATTGAACAGCTAATTATTGATTTCCAAAGCGCTACTTTCTGCGACAAGGTCTACAACGAAATTATTTTGCGCAACTTTAGTTAATTTTAAAACTAATGTTTTACGTGAACAATAATATCTAAGAATACGTAGCAAGTGGGTTTTAAATTATCTTATCGGCCACACAGAACATTATTTGAAGGATATCAATCTAAACAGCGTTAATCCAAAACAATAACTAATCTATAAAAATAAGACATTTATCTAAATCACATAATTTATTTTACACACAAGTCCATTAAATAATTTAAGTTTGTGTGAGACTGTTGTGGGAATCAATTTCTTAATAACTTCAGGAACTTAGTATGAAATACTTGTGTTACAGGTCATCACTATCAGGCTTCCTTTAGCGTCATCAGGCACTGACGTTTCCACTTCTGCATTTGCATAATCAAGCAGGTGTATACCATGTATACAGGGTGTTTCTTGTAAGGTGTCAAGCCGAAGGCAGGTGATAGGTGAGGACTAGACCTATCGATTTCACCCCCATGTATGTTTTACGATTTTTCATAGTTTAGAAGTTATCGTTAATTTTGTGATTTTTTCAAATTGTATGACCTAGTAGGCTTTAAATTTTTTTATCTTTTTTTTGGGTCGACTTTTCTCAGATTTCTTTTTTTTGACAGATTCCCTATTAATTGCAGATTTTTGAAAAAAATTATCAACTTCCTATCTTTGATGCAAGATACAAAATTTTTGCTAGAAACATAAAAAATATGCTTTTAGCGGAACATTCTAAAATTTTCAACTTAAAAGTTAAAAAAAAAAAAACAAAATTCCATAGGTCCAAAATAATTTTAAAAACTGCGCAGTTTTCTGAACTTTCATAATAACACAAAAAAACATGTACTTAATAGGCCATTATTTTCTGTAATCGCTCCACTAAAGTGGTAAGTCGGAGATTCCGTTACATGTTTTTGACTTTCTTAGGACTAAGTAATGTTTGCAATCCCTTAAGTTTACGTTATGTAGAACACATTTAGAGACAAACAGAACATTGTTTTATCCACAACGAGGAAGCTCTTGCCCTTCATCTGGTATACAATAGGGAATATGAAAATATTGATGAACTGCGGACAAAGCTGACTGAAGCACAAAACCAAATTAAAATGAAGAAGAAGGTTTTACGAAGATTTTTTTTGCGTCGTTGTCGAATGTGCATTCAGGTCAACGGCGGACATTATGAACATTTACTTTAAAATAAATCATTACACCCATTTTTGCTCTCTCTCTCTCTCTCTCTTTATCTCTCTCTCTCTCTCACACACACACACACACACAGTGCCGTAACTAGGGCGGTGCCAGCGGTGCCCAGGCACAGGGCGCAGACCCTGGAGGGGCGCAGAAATGACCAGACCAGTATCTAGTTTTGTTTCATGCATGGTAGTTAGTAGGTACATTTTGTTTTATTGCGAATATGGTGTAGACGCGCCCTCTGTACTATCTATATCTATATGGCATTTTTCAAGCGATCTTGAAACAACAACACTTGTAAAGGTGGTTTTATATTTGTCTGATGTGTCGTGACGTGACGCGTCAGAACGGTATCGGTTTCATACATTTAGTACTAGCTGGTGCCCGCGACTTCGTCTGCGCAAGATTAGTATTTCGAACAATATGTTTATAAATTGTAGCCTATGTGTTATTCTGATGTATAAGCTATATTATTGTAAAGTTTCATTAAAATCCATTCAGTAGTTTTTGCGTGAAAGAGTAACAAACATCCATCCATCATCCATACAAACTTTCGCGTTTATAATATTAGTAGGATGGTAACGTTCACACTAGTGCGTAACGTGTTGTGTTGTGATGGCTTATGTATGGAACCGATACAGTTCTGACGCGTCACGTCACGACACATCAGACAAATATAAATCCACCTTGTCTTGCTCGCAACATTACATACACAAACAAAAGTACCTATACCGTAACTATGAGACAATTTCTGTCTATATTCATTTGGAGGGCGCCACTTCTAACTTAGAAGTTCTAAGCAAATCTGTCAATCTAGCTGACGAGATGTACATAATATAGTTCACGTTACGCTGTCATTGCTGTCAGCCACATTCATTGGTCCTCCCTTTATCTTTGATTTTATTCATTAACTACGTGCGGCGTTACTGACGCACTAGCGTGCGAGAGATAGATAGAAAATTCATCGTTTGACAAGAGTGAAAAGGATGACTTACAAAACTAAACGATTCACAAACGTTCCATTCTGCCGCGCCTTCCCACCCAATGTTCGGGGATTCCCCGATACATCGAGATTATCGAGAATCACGCATTCAGATAGCCGCAGTGTTGCCAGAAGGTTACTTTTGAACTGCATTGGTTACTTTTAGGTTACACTAATGAAAAGGTTACTTTTAGGTGATTTTTCAGAAATTGTAGAATTAACTTTTACAGGTTATTCAGTAAAAAAAATTAATAGTGACAATTTAAAAAATTATGTCATAAACTGCATTTAAACATAACAGAAGGTTACATTTTTTATATTTCTCGCACCGGGCGCATAAAAGGCTAGTAACGGCACTGCACACACACACACACACACACACACACACACACACACACAAACTCTTTCCCTTTCTCTCACACTCTAATATGTAGGTAGTTATATCGAATTTAATCGTAAAGTAACAACCACCACTGTGGTCTAGTGGTAAGGCCACCTATTTAGGACAGCCAATTCCTCTGTGGTTTAGGATTCCGAGTGAAGCTCGCTGATCATCCATCAGTTTTCATCAGGTCAGATGAAGGGCAAGAGATTCCTCGTTGTGGATAAAAAAATGTTCTGTTCAGTTATTGTCTTTAAATGTGTTCTAAGTAACGTAAACTTAGAGAATTGCAATCATTAGTTAGTCCTAAGAAAGTCAAAAAGATGTAACGGAATCTCCGACTTACCACATTAGTGGAGCGATTACAGAAAATAATGGCCTATTAAGTACATGTTTTTTTGTGTTATTATGAAAGTTGAGAAAACTGCGCAGTTTTTAAAATTATTTTGTACCTATGGAATTTCTTCTTTTTTTTTAACTTTTAAGTTGAAAATTTTAGAATGTTCCGCTAATAGCATATTTTTTATGTTTCTAGCAAAAATTTTGTATCTTGCATCAAAGATAGGAAGTTGATTATTTTTTTCAAAAATCTGCAATTAATAGGGAATCTGTCAAAAAAAAAGAAATCTGAGAAAAGTCGACCCAAAAAAAAGATAAAAAAATTTAAAGCCTACTGGGTCATACAATTTGAAAAAATCACAAAATTGACGATAATTTCTAAACTATGAAAAATCGTAGAACATACATGGGGGTGAAATCGATAGGTCTAGTCCTCACCTATCACCTGCCTTCGGCTTGACACCTTACAAGAAACACCCTGTATATTTATCTCTCCACCGTTTAGAAAACGTGTCAAGCGACTCTCTCACAATAATAAAAAGCATTACTCATCCGTATCCACTCACAGTCATCACCCATAGACCATAGACAACTGCCAAAAGGTTGCTCAATGGTTTCTCCACGCTAGCAGCAACTCAAGTTACATTTTGAGCCCTATTACCGTATGCAAAAGGAAAAAAATGCCATTAACTTTGATGATTGTACACACATGATGTCGTTGACACATTGATTCGTCTCAATTACTAGTATCAAGTCGAAATGTTATGCTGGCGGTTCGTTTATGCAATAAACGCCGCCGGTAAGGCAGCTCCATTTCGTTGCGTTTCAACGCTTATTTCACTTAGTTTGGGAATCTATGGCTTCTTCTAACTTTTTGTTTGTCCTATACCAATACCGCCGGAAGGTTTTACAGTGGTGTTGGCTTTTGTGTTAATGTTAGTAATAATACATAATTTTCTGTTGTGAATATTAAGACTGCTCATAGAGAGCATTACGCATCTACGCTCTATCTAGCTATCGATTACAGCGGCGATTATCGCGCTGACGAACGGATAACATTAGTTGTTACCCACTAATCTCAGCTATGCATGTGACTACGTATGTAGAACTAATTGTGTTTTGTAATTCGTTTGTTTTATGACTATGTTTTTTTTATGCAAGACAATGCAGGTATTTGACCGCAATCGCACCTAGTGTTAAGTGAGATGCAGTCTAGGATGGTACGTATTCTCTCTCGCCTTGAATAAGGCCCGGATTATAGTGTTCAGGAAAGACAGCAGCAGGCAGCGAATTCCAGTCCCTAGCTGTTCGCATTAAAAGAGTCAATTTTTTTTTAACTAACTATTCATACTTTTAGAGAGTAATTTACTGCACTGTAAATGAAACGCTTTTCAGGACTAATACTCGTATTTTTTTCAGCCAGACCCAATTCTATTGTAATCCAGTTAATCCAGATACATTTTAGCGATTTAGGCGTGAAAATATCGAAACAGTTAGATACTTTCGCATTTATAATATAGCTAATTTATATGATAGTAATAATAATAATCACCTTCGGCCTGATCGTCACTTACCATCAGGTGAGATACAGGCCAAGAGCTTCCTCGTTGTGGATAAAAAAAAAAAAAAAAAATTATATTTTATTGTAGAATTGTGAAACTTATTAACTATCGGAATCTGTTAGATTACGCTTTAATAAGTAATTAACTTACTCAATTGTAATAGCAGTTTAATTAGTCGTTGTAACGAATAATATTCGTGTTTAACAGACTAAAGAAGGTTTATGGCCTTATATGCCTCATTATCATACCTCTGATTTGTTAGCTCATGTTTTGAGTTATAGTTGTTGCAATTCACGAAGTCGAGTGAGCTTTACATGTGTGGTGGCTCGCTACTGTTCGTTTTTCAAAAGTTTTGACAGGCTATTACTATTACACTATCGTTATGTGCATGTACACGTACACACACAAGTGAAGCTCACTCGCCTTCGTGAGTTGCAAGAACTATAACATCTTTTGGCAGAGCATCCTAATTTCTAGACAGTGACCCTAATAATTCAGCCTCCTCACAGCTGGAGGGCCAAAGCATCAGCTCTATTACATAAAGCACTTTCAAAATATTTTGCTCAATACAATATCAATCACTGAATTTGAATTTGAAGTTGTGAAACCAGTACAAATTGCATTGAAAGTTTCTCGTGAAGATCACCCTCCCTGAGAGATGTGTCTCTTTTGAACTATATTTTTAATTAAACTAAATTGACTGAATGTTAAAATTGAACGGATAATTTTTGTCTTTGAATTATTTAGTGACCGAATGAAGACACTCTATATATTTATACTACACGTCAAGAAATATCAATATTCGCAGTAGAAAACAAACTTTATTAATCATTCTTCTTGTATTCAAATAAGTTATTGACCGAATGGCTTATATTTTCAGCGACTAATTTTTTTTTAAATATTTATGTTCGGTTTCTTTCTGCTGATTGCAGATAGATTCGTTGAGCATATACTCGTATTTACTTTTAAGTAGATACACACATACATGTGATTGGGAGATAATAATAATTAAAGTATGTAGAGCGTATAATTCTTTAAATTAACTCGTTATAAAAGAAAAAAATATCTCAATAAAAATATCTTAATTCTTATAATGATGTGAGGTATTAACAAATGTTGATGATAAACCACTGTTGTTATTTGCACCTATGACCACAATTATTATTTGAAAGATAAGGATATATTTTGGTGGTAATACAAGTAGTGTTAAATATTGTATCAGTCAACTGTCTGTATTTACCTACTGGGAAGCCACTGGCTCCTGAAATACAGTTTACACTAGTTTATTCATATTCGTATTCATATTCATTTATTTATTGCATCACATACCTATGTATGTATGTATAGTAAGGTCTTATAAAAAGTTTAGGAGTCAGGGCTTCAATATAAAATGTTACAGTGTATTTACTTGTAAAGTTATTGTTATTCTTATTATTCCTGTAACAAACAAATAGTTATTGAGAACTATGGGTCTTCACGATGTTTCAGGCTTCCCTTTTTAAGTTTTATTTCAGGTTTGTTTCATGTAGAGTTTATTAAAATAATTATAACTTTCTGCATTACATTCATGCAATATCAAACACCTACGTGAATAGATGTTTTTTCTATTTTTACTAGCATTCACGAATGCCTATTGTCTTTCTGCAGGCGTAAACAATCACCAGAAAGGCAGCACCTAACTTTATTTGTATATTTCATATGTGTTGGATGAAAAATCTCTGTTTTGCCTAAAGTTAGCTGGTAAATAATGCCACATGGCATTAAGTTCGCCTTTTGTACCGCTTCTTTTTTGTGTGTGTAATAAAGCTTTTTAATAAATAAGATGGCATCAAAATTGATATTGGTGGTTTTTATTGCAAAAAATTGGCATCCCATTGCATTGTGTTACACCCTGTATAACTTACTACAAAGTATACTTAGCTTTATCAAGATAATATGCCGCTTGACTATAAGTTCGAATGTCCTCTACATTTATGACGTCGATGACTGATGAGAATCACTTGTACGAGTAGGTCATAAGTTGTTATTGTATTTAAAAAATAATTTTTCTTGTAGTTTAACAAAACATTACCTAGCTAGTATTATGAAAGCATAAAGGCTTGACGCATAATGTGTTTTAAATAAAGCCTAACCTATCGACTAATCATTAATGTAATAGGAAACTGGTATAGAAATACGCATATTAATTAGAAACGTGCAAAATAATAGCTTTATGTTCTTTATGTTCCTATTACACATGAGTCGTAACCACTTTCTTTTTTAATTATTTTTAATATCAATTCATAAACAGAAGTAGTATAGCTATAGGTATCTGAGCAATTTATGAGATTAATAAAGCACAATTGTTACATATTTCATACTTATTTGAAAATTAGAATCGATTTTCATCCGCGTAGCGCCTGAAAATTTTTTGTTCTCTTTCAGAAACAGGTCATATCTATCAACATTGTCTATTTACCTAAAACCTTATCGTTTTAAATTGCTTGATCTTTGCAATTTTTCAAACATTCTTAAGCATTACTTAGATAAGTATTTACTTCCAGCAGCTTTTGATTTCACCTTCACTTACCAAGCGACAGAGAATACTAAGGTTAAATAACGATAAATCATTGCCGATTTGATGTTTTGACTGCCTGATTTAAACTATGGATAAGTATAAGCATTGAATGTTAAACGAGAAAGCATCTGCCCCACAAAGCGTCGCAAGCGCAAGAAACAGGAAGAGCGTCGTCGCCACCGCAAATGCCAGGCGTTGCGCGAGCGCACCTCGCCGCAATTTGTTGAAAGTCGAATCAATTTGTTTTAGAAAGTAGATTATTCTATGGCAAATTCGCGAGCCGAAGTCGCTGCGAAATTTTTAACTAGGTACAATATAGCACAAAGGTTTTCGTGCGAATTATTAAAGAGAAATTAAATCTAATTTTTATTAAAAAATAAACAGATTTATTGATATCTCAACCGATTCTTGCAGGAGATGGACAACCGCTAACGCAATAAATTGATCCGTAGATGTGCGAAAGTCAATCAGTTTCGAGTTAATTAATTGTTAACAATACTAGTACATAATATATCTTGCAAAAAGTTTTCCAAATCTAAGCATTGATTGACAGCTTATTCAAAAGAAATTAAACGCTCAGTGGATCAGCTGCGTTCCATATTATTCCTAAATTCTTCGCATGGTGTATTAGTAGTTGTGAAATCCGTAACTGTATTGTATTATGCGATGACCTAAAAAAATAAAGCACACTCAGTAGCGTGGTAGACTCAGTTTGTTTACCAAAGGGCCATGTGGGGCCCGAGGTCGTCTCAAATGGTGTGAATCACTTACAACATTCTGTCTAATGGTGCTATTTGGAACTTCTAATTATCCATTATTTAGATATTTTTATAATAAAGATTAATTTGTTGAAACTTTACTTGGGTTAAGGTTAGGAAAAAAATCCAAGAATTTACGTAGCCCATTTTCATTCATGTTTTTTGTGAACCTACAAAAGCGTTATTATTTTGATGTAGGTACATATTCTTCTAATTTATAAGCGAAGACCATCATAGGACACATAGGAGAATTTACCGATCTAATTCAGGTGGACAGAGCCTCATAAAGCCAGCAGGAAGGCATTTGCAGGCCGCTACCAATAACTGACCAAACTGGAAATAATTTGGATGTCCTATGACTGAAATGATGTGATAACGTCTAGGATTGTACGAATTGATGATGATGATGTTCAGGAATGAACGTATTAAGAATGTTTGCTTAAAATTCCATGTAGAATGTACTGGTAGGTAGGTACTAATGACGTCAATGAGTGTAACTAGAGCAACTAGGGCACACTTGTACTAATGCCGAATTAATGTTCATTTATCTAACACGTAGGGACAGACAATTTATCAGCAGATAACTCATAATAAAACTTAATCCTGATCGTATAAAGCTCAATCTTCAATGACGGAATCCTTGTAACGTTACACTGGAGGCCATTGCGAAACGAGTGTAATGCACCAAGTATTCGTTTATTAATAGATCCACTTTGTCATTTCAGTTAATTATTAATGTCTAAAATTATTTTGAAATAGTCGAAGTAATAAATTGTATTGTTATCTGCTGTGTTATCAGAGACTAATGACATTGTTCAAAATAACCACGACAAGTTATTTACATTAGACAAATAGAGATTACAGTTACCAACCAAAGTTATTCAAGTTGACTGATCACGAATTTCACGATCTTCCCACTTTGTAAAAAAAATTGTAATGAGCGAAATGGCTGACCAAGATAATTTTTAATTTCCAACGTCCTCTTTAAGTTTTTTTGTTAAATGCCGTACCCAAAGTTAGCAAGACAGGAAACTGTAATCGCGGACGATACCGGTTGCTTGAGAACTGAGAGTTCAAGGGCGGTGGATCGGTCACCAAGCTTCAGCCTCGAAATGTACGTTAACTAAAAGACAACCAAAACACAAACAAAAGAAAACAATACTCAGCATACGAAAATAGAGGAAAATGACACAGAACTAAGAGCTTCTAAAAATGGGAACCATTAGTTTCCGCTGTTTTAACGGTCTTAGATTTCTGTCTGCCTGCCTGTCAAGGCTAACTAGGTAAAATTTCTGTAAATTAGCATATAAGTCATGGCCATGATATTGTGAATTAAATAGGAATACCTATGTAGAATAGCTAGAGCTCTCGTAGTAAAACTAGCTTTATATTTTAATTAAACTGTTTCAATTTCATTCGGTAAAGTTACAAATTGTAACATTTAATTATTACCTACATATTCAGTGATATACAGTTGCGTTCCGCATTTCATCATGTCAATTTTAGTTATTATAATTCTCTATAGATTTTATACGGAAATTTTATAAATTCATGTCACATTATTTCTAAATTACTTTTAATAAAATTAATTTCCGAACTATTAATAGTGCCTACAACTAAATTTATAATTTTATTTAAAATTAAACTGTTTTATTCACAACATTAAACTTATTTTTAACATTGAGAGTATTAAAAATGTCCATAATTCTTAATTTCAACCGACGTTTGGCACTTAAGAGCATCAACAAACAAAAGGTAGTCCCTAAGGGGCTCTTGACTGTCTCCATATCTTTTAAAGTGACTCAGTGTTGTGGCATTTACAACTTTAACTTCCGAAACTTCGAACGAACTCGTTCTTTTGATCCTTTCAATATTACCCTTTTCATTCTGGCATTACTCAGTCCTTTACTAAGCTTTGGAAATGTAAGTGAAACGTTTATTAGAACTACATTATGTCAGATGTTATTTCTACAGATATTGGAAGGGGACTATCACTAGTTAAGAATAAGTTAATTTTAGCATAATCTTGATGAAATGCAGAGATAGGTACCTACTTCTATTCATAGAGCCTTTTCTCTACAATAATTTACAGTAAGTACAATTCTTATAATTCCTAGACCACAAAAATTACATAGGTGCTTTTCTTATTTACTTATTTATAATACATAAGTAATACGATGCAGTTATTTCCAATGATATTATTGTGTCTTCTTTCGAATTTAATTGGTCAATAATTTATTCAAATCACGTTGTTGTGAGCCTTTGGTCGACTGATACTTTACATTTTATATTTACGAGCGTCATCGGGGATGACTCACTTGCTGATTCCAATACTTTGATTGCATGCTTTTAAATTATCTTCAATTGAAATAATCTAATTAACTATCGCATCTGTACCTTGACTGATTGAGAAAGATTTGAATTGATTTGAAAGATACACATAATGAAATCCGTACGAAAGTAGGAAACGCTTCACCCATGGAATAGATTTAGATGAAATTTGGTACCTATGGAGATAGTTTGAGACCCAGGGTAAAAAACATAGGATAGTGTTATTCCCGTTTTTAGAAAGTAGGGCATGATAAAGTTATTCTGTGACAGACCAAAATTCACGCAGGTAGAGTCACGGAAAATAGTGTTTCTATTTTTTTCTTGTAAATATGAAACTCACAGAATGATTATGAAAGAATGCCGCGAATCATACCGTGAAAATAGTAAGAACAACAAAGTACATCTGCATGCTGTACATAATGATACACACGTGATAATTACATAGTGTTATGCTATGCATCAGTTGTATTGTTAAACAATCGTTGTTGCGAAGACAAACTGACCGCACGAAACACCAAAACTATGAGAAAATTTGCTGCCGGTTCTACTAAGAAGTAGAGGGTGTAACCTAGTATCTACTCACTACATACTTTTACATTAAGTACATTGACGACATCATAAAGGTAGCAGGAAAGCGCTGGACGCAAGCTGCTACCAACCGGGTAACATGGAAAGCATTGGGGGAGGCCTATGTTCAGCAGTGGCTGAGATGATGATGATGATGACATTGAACAAATTAAGAACTGAAAGATTTTATGCAAACTTAGATAAAATTTAGTGTAGAGATTGAATCATGTAGAGCAAGAAAATTGTTTTATATATAATTTTCATAACGTTGCGTTGGTTTCTTGATGAAATTCCTAGAGAAGATTAAACGATTAATTACAGATAAGATTTGTTGACTTTATGCACAATATTAGCTAATGTACTTAGCTCTGATAATTAGCTGATATTTCAAGGATTAAACTGACGTAACTGACAACAAGATTGCATCCTGATTTATGCAAAAACAGACTGTTTGTGCACATCTTTGAGTGTGTTTTTTAAGAATTGATACATCCTTGAAAATATTCTTGAAAACTTTTCACACTTCGCAGTTTATCTTACGATATTGGTTAAAATTGATGAGATAAAAGGCAAAATATATTTTTGACTCATTTAAAAAATAAAATAAAAAACGTACGCTCAAAAATGACGGCTAAACAATAGGCAATCGCGGACTTTAATCGAAAGGGGTCTGTCTGTATCGATTTAAAAGCCGTACAAAAGTTCTGTGAGGGGAGGCAGGGGTGAACGCTCGCGTCGGCACGCCACGGGCACAATGTTGCCAAACCGGGACACCATGTGTCTGCCAAGTGCAACCCTGACTTGCTTCGAAAAGTAGAACTAGATCGGTTTTTGTTTTTTTAAGAACTTTCGAGCCGGATTTTGATGCAAGAGTGGCAATTTTATGACGATTTTGAATTTTTTGGCCCTTCGAAATGTTTTTTTAACAACTTTAAGCCGGATTATGATGCTAGAGCGGCAATTTTATGATGATTTTTTACTTTTTTGGTCCTTCGAAATGTTTTGTTATTTATTTATCACTTAAAAATTTTAGATAATTCATATTTTAGGTTAAAATAAAGTAAATTTGAATCTAAAAAAGCCATAGCTTGTATCTTTTAGATTATACGAAGTTAGCAGGTAGGTACCTAACTCAATATAGAATTAACAAAAACATCTAATTTCGTAAGCGGATTTTGAACCACGTCGTGCAAACAAAAACGCTATTGCTAATTAACTCTACTCAATATACCTACTTAGGTACCACTTACTGGCAGTTCGTAAGTTATTTTGTAAACAAATTAAGTATTGATACTGCTTATTTGACTTTGGTTGTTAATCACATGCTTCTATTAAGTTGATTGCTGCGCTTAGCGTTAAACGATCCCATTGTCATGCGAGACGCAAAAAATGGAAGAGTAATTTAGTCATTACACTCATTACCTGTAATTACTTTATGACTCATGACTTGATCTGATTTGATAATCATAACATTTCTCTAACAATAGTAGAGGCGCCTATTAATCTCGGTTTGTAAACAGCCCCGTCTCATCTGCGAAAATCAATACAGCTCTACACGTAGGTAAGTATAGCTACGTATTCGTCGCATAGCGTCAGTGTATGCGAAAACGATCTTTGAACCGTTTGATTTCCTAAGACATTCAAAATGCATTTTTGCGTGCATGAGTCATGTGACGTACCATCGAGCATACAGCGCCGCGACGTGATCTCCTCCTCCTCGAACTCCTCCCGGCCACTCAGTTTATCCTTCACCACATCCATGGCTTGCACTCAGATCACTGCTTCCACAATTTACATCACAAAATCGATCCACGATTCGCACACAACACGGCCATGTCGCGATGCAGGTAGACACTCGGACAGCTGATCGGGGCGTGTGTCGATTAGCGTCGGAAACGCGTTGCCCCGGTAGCCGTAAGCAAATAACTGGCTGTAATCGACCGGTCGGCCGTCGTGCACCGGCCGTTCAATGTCAGTATCGAATGGACAATCAATTATGCGACACCGCCACGTAAAGACGAGTCGTGTGTCGCAAGCCAGGCGCCTCGGTCTCGCGGGTTGCGCACATGCGTGGTGTCGATACTGCGCGCAGGACGCATGCGCGAAGGGTGCGCGGACACATGGCGATATCGACGCGACGCCCGTGACGCGACGGCGGGGCGCCGCGAGATTGCTCCCGTGAAATCCAGGCTGATGGATGATAATGAGGCTCTAAGACGAATAAATAAATAATTGAGCAGGAAAATCTGCCTGCTGAGATTAATGGAGTCGTGATTATTTAGCTCGCTATCTCTCTTCATAAGAATAATGTATTCTTATTTCCCCTAGATTTCCATTTTTAAGGTTCTTATTGTACCTACCAAAGTAGGTATTATTTTAGTTATTATGCCAGTTAGAGCAATGCAACCGGTGTGGATGCAGAAAATGCAGTGGTTGTAGTTTACTATTTTAAGTTTAATAATATTTGAATGAACAATTCTTAATTACTTTAATTCAGTCGTAACTTAACAACCATCCATTCTAGAAATCAACAGTAGTTTAAACAAACTGTGAAAGTGCCTGCTGTAAAGCCAATAACTGCATTCTACGTTAGCGTTTATTGCTCTGCTCGTAGCCACAGGCGTTTAGATTTAAGTTTCCACTTGGTTCGTAGACATTCCGTAGCATGTGATATTGTTAAAAGTTATTTGTCTAGATTACTCTAGATTTACTTACGCCATAATTTATTTCATTATTAGGTATTACCATGAACTTACCTGGTGCTTAATCCCTTAAAAGTGTGTAGAAGGTGTACGAGCCAATGTAGGATGTAATTTTAATTAATGTTATTACCTGGAACAAAACAAGATAAGATAAGTACACGTTAATTTATTTACGTACGTAGAGCGTTTTATTGAGTAATTACACACAATAATATATGAAATTAGTAAATCTAGCAGTTAAGTATTTGTCTGTAATAACAGCAAATGCAGTTGGAAAATTTACAACAAGTTTGTTTTTAACATAACATATTTGAATTATCGATCAAGATTTTTGTAATTTTCCACGACAAGACAAACACGACTCTAAAATTGAAATATCACCTTATATGACATCATTTTGGTTACACTTTGCTTAGATGATGTCAGACACACATATTACCATTACTTACTTAGGTCATCTTTATATTAAGTTACTAAAATAACAATGAAACAAGTTATTAGTTGACATGTCGACTTCTTTTTTAACCGACTTTGAAAAAGGAGGAGGTTCTTTATTCGATGCAAAATTAGTTTAATATTTTGGGCGTTATTGCGATTGCTAAAAAACGTGGCTCCTACATTATTTCACCTAAAAACATTCTACCACGTAAATACATATATTTTTCCAATACATTAGGTATGTGCTAAGCGCATCAATGGGCATGTTGACAAATGAGATAGTAGAGATGAGACGTATTTACTAGAACAGATCCACACACTAGGTATTTTACAGTACTAGGCGGCACCTATTCCAATTTCTTAAATACTTGATCCACCTAGTATTTTATAAATTACACGATTTCCGACCCTACCGTCAAAGTAATAGAGGTTATTATTGCGTAATCCGTAGACGTGTATTACGCGCACCTAGTATTTCTCGCTAAGCTTATGTGCGAACGTAGAAATTTAAGCGCGACGAAGCAAACGCACACAAACGTAGTCAAACCATATTCATGTAAATAAGAAAAAATATGTAAATATTTTTATGAAATTGATATCTTTTAAATACCCCAACTTTTAAGTTGACAGTCCTAAGCCTGTTGAAGTATGAAGGGAGCAATTATTATTCAATTTCAAATTGCATTATTCATACTACGGTTGTATCTTTTCAAAGAAAATTGTATTTTAAAGTCATATTACGTGGATTAGTCCGCACTAGTCGCGTCAAGTATGCTAAATTACTACGTACTAGGTGGAATAGGTATTTGGATCGAGTATTAATAAATACTAGGAATAGGTGCACCTAGTATCAAATTTACCTAGTATAACCCATCTCTATGAGATAGGATATCGTGTAGATCAGTGGTTCTTAACCTTTAAGTCACGAGGGACCATTTTACCAAACTGTCTTCTCGGGGACCACTTATTTTTATTCAAAATCCAATGAAAGGAGAGGTCGATTTCTCGCCCACTGTGCGCCGTTTGCGTTGTGTTGACTCGACTCATCACGTCACGTCACTTGTTTATTACGATGTCTTCGTGGACCACTTGGAATGCCTCCAGGGACCACCAGTGGCCCGCGGACCACCGGTTAAGAATCACTGGTGTAGATGGTAGCCTACTTACATAAATCTCGAATAATACATAGTAATAGCTACGTACATAGGAAAGTAAAATCTTGAATAAATGCTACGGCTAGCTACGAGAGGAAATTTTGTTCTATACTACAAGTTTTCCCTCCCTAGAGTTCGTCGTAGAAGCTTTTATAAACTGTGTTTGGATTCTTAAATGGTTTTATCTAATCTTGTAATAAATTATTAGATCTATGTAGTTCATAAAAGGTAATAAAATGTCAGATGGAAAATAATAGATTAAGCATTGCGTAAGTAACCCGATATAGAATTAATGTACGAATGTTTTTAGAGTTCCTCAATTATGAGAGACGTACCTCCTACTATTGGAGGCTTTTCATTCAACGGATGCAACCATTGTATTCAAAAGATAAAAATGACATAAAGACCAAAACCACACGATACCACAGAATACATTTCCTTATAGCAATCGTCATCATCACATCAGCCACAGGACGTCGACTGCTGAACATAGGCCCCCAATGATTCCACATCACCCGATTGGTAGCGGCCGGCCTGCATCCAACGCATCTTATAGCAATAGTACCGTTTCTTATGGAAATCGATAAACTAAATATTTATCTGAGAAAAGCTGCCCAACAAAAACATTTGCTTGACCGATGTCCCTTGACTGCTATAGGTACCTACTTCTATGATACACAAACTTTCAAGCAAGAGTTGCATTTTTCACTTGACTCTACCGGGAAACATCGACATTATTTGTATGCAATGGCAATACCGCCAGCCATGTTGTGACTTTTAATACCAAACGACTGTTTGCCAAAACAAGATAAGATACTATGCGGAACCCTTTCTCATTTCACAGCTGAACTTCTTGACCGCCTTTTACTCGCCGAACTATTTGTTACATCCCACGATAAAGCTTCATTCAGAGCTCAGAATGTAACAATGGTTACATTATTTTATTGCCAGCGAAAGCATTACAGCACGCGCATGTAAACGACGATTAAAATAATTAATGGGTACACCTAATGACTTATAACAGGGTTGCCAATTAGGTAATCGCTGACCGGTGGTATATAATTGTTGTCAACTATTAGGTATTAATTATACGTGTAGTTATTAACAGACAGTTCCGGTGCTTGTACTTTTTAACACGTAGGGGAGTCCGAGAAGAGTTGTAGCAGAGGGGAGTTGTTACAAAGCCCTATGACAATAAATTAGCGAGCAGAAAATTACACGCAAAACTGTGGAGTGTCAAAAGAGCAACGAATTCGCGACGTTGCTATCTCGATAAACAGTCTTAGGTTCAAAGAAATTGACTTTGTTCCAACGTTCCAACCCACCTCTGTTATAATGAACTATGGGCACCAAAACAGGATTAAAGTGGACGCGGTCGTAATTACCGGATGCATCCCGAATTCCTGACAAATGGGTCCAAATTTGTTACCAATAACCCGTAAATTGCCGGAGACGCGTAATAAAATAACTTACAAGTTACAACAGATTTTTACTCAAGCCCAATTCAGTTTCAGGCATGGTTGAATTATTTAAATTAATTACAGCTTAGAATCTAAGACTGAGATTGGCTTGAGTTTTAAGTGTCGTTTTTTAATACGTGCTAAGATTATCCAAACAGAAAGCTAGTGTCAAGATTAAAGGCAGTTTATTTATCCTTCAATAGCGTGCACAAAAAGTCCAAATTACAGTTATAAATGTATTTTAGTCTAACTAAAGTCCTTTACTTCAAAAATTGGCAGCCCTAGATTACGTCACATAATTGAAGCAGGCCAGTACTAACAATGCCCCGTTTGTTAAAATCGTCACGTTAATAAGAGATTAAACGACTGATGTTACGGATATCTTATTCTCAAGCCGACTATTTTGTGTGTGCAGTTCATGCGGTAAGAAGAACTACGAGTAACTAAGCCACAAAAAAGGTTTTTGTTGAAGAAATTGCTCCCTTTTTTACCAGAATTAGGCAGAGCACATATAGGTATATGCTGTAAGCTGGGTAGCTTAAGTTATGGCTGTTGGGATAGAAAAGCTCTTCAGTGGCGACCACGGACCGGAAGTCGGAGTATAGGTAGGCCTCCCACTAGGTGAACCTGGCACCTGGATGCGAGAAACGCAGGACTGTTTTTGTGGTGGGAATCTTTGGGATAGGACTTAGTCCAGCTGTGGACGTCTTTTGGTTTGTAACTAATCTATATATATGGAGCCCCTACTAAGTGTAGGTGTACTACACTTAGTAGGGGCTCCACTATAGATTTCATGGAAATGGGAAAGTTGTTAGGTACACGTACTTAGTAAGTCCACTCTCTCTTTATAATATTCCTAGGTTTATTTTAAATACACTTTTATATAAATTGCCTATTTCCTCTTATTAGTGCTGTCACACGCTTGTTAGCTACTTTGCAGGGACCCTCGATATCTTAACTAGTTATAAAGTATTTCTACAAGATTACTTTAACAACTATCCATTAGCATTCAAATGCTACCTCTAGTTGCAAGCACTCAAAGTATTTCTAGGTCTTTCCTAAGGGGGAATACTAATTTGCAGCCGCACCGGTTTTAATTTTGCAAGTTGGAACATGACTATTTGACTTTAGTTAACGTAGGTACAGTCGACAGTACACCAGACTATATATTTTTTTACAAAATACACTCATCATCATCATCATCAACAGCCCTTTACAGTCCACTGCTGGACTATGAGCCTCCTCCACTATAGTGGAGGGTTTTGCCATAATCCCCACGGTTGGCAGGCGGGTTGGAGATCGCAGTTTAAAAGTTTGATGTTTTTCAGAGAGCGCTGCTGTCCGTTCTCTGTTTGATGTGTAGTCCCTGAGTCGCCTCTTACGACACCCGTGGGAAGAATAGGGGTTGGTGACAAATGTATTCTACTCTGCCGTCACCACATGGCAAAATAATACACTCTATTACAACGAAATAAGACGCCACTGTGTTCAGCTTGATGTGCTGTCGTTCGTACCTAGTTGACTCTACAATACAAATTGACATCGTAATTAACATAGTTGTTGCAATTCACGAAGGCGAGTGAGCTTTACATGTTTGGAGGCTTGCTACTGTTCGTTTTTCAAAAGTTTTGATAGAAATCACTCTATCGTTATATGCATGTACACGTACTTACAAACACAAGTAAAGTTCACTTGCCTTCGTGAGTTTTCAGGTTTTCAGGATTCAATTCAAATTAAGTGTTTAGTTAGAGAAGTTCTGTCTTGATCATTAGTAGTGCATGTTTTGAACAACTTATTTATGTAAATTACATAAGTACATACCTTATGTCTTTAGTTAGGCTTAAGACCTAGTTTTAATCTCATCTCCTCACGAATTGGACAGTCACGTCTGTGTTGCCATTTTGGATCATGCATTACATAGCTCATGGTTTTAAGTTACATATTTCAAACCTACCTAGATTTTTGCAACATGCAATGTTAAGATGAAATTCGTTATCTCACGCTAATTCCTTAAAAGGATAAAGCTTAATATAACATCGTTTGATATTATAGAAGTAGTAGGTACCTAGGTTTTGTAGAGGCTTTTGCAGTTGCAGTTAGACAGTACCTACCTACTTGGCAAATAAAGTTTTTTGATGAAAAAAAGTGGCTAGATTTTAGAATAGAGTTTTAATTTGTTTTGCACAAACTAGTCATATTCGATTTTAAAATAACCCTTCCAGCTAAGCTAAATTGTATTAGAAGTGGTGGCCACCAAGAATAGTTTAGCTGTCGAAACGAGAATCGAACTACCGGAGTCTAATAGATATTACGGACGATGGGCTATTATCGCCACTACGAATAATAAACACCTGCTCTAAATCAAACTAAAGTCCGCCGCAATGAAATCGCTTGCATGACCTCTAGCACAAAATCGAATGAAATGAATTAACAAATCGATAAACGAATAGGTCATCAGATGGTCGACTGCGGACTAGGTCAATAGGAAAAAACTGTTTTGAATTATGTAAATTGATTTCATTGCACTATTGATGATTTTGTTATGTGTTACTAATTTGTTGCGAGATGATCGTTTATCTAGACACGAGACGAGACTCGTTTGTAATCTTTAATACGATTTGCACTGAAGTGAAGTCGACATCTTTTAACACTTGGTTCTAATCCTAAAGAGGATTTAGGACGCTATTTGGATCAAATATGTAATTGCTCAATAATGAATAATAAATAAATAAATAAATAATGATAGTTAAATATTTACTGATGGAGTTTTATGTCCGGTAAAGCAAACTTTCAGGGGTTCGAATACTGTGTGGAAATGTAGAGTCTGAAAGATCAGTAAGTAATAAGTAGGTATGTATATTGACAATTTTCTGCGACTTTTCCTGATCATTAGAGCTTCATTCTTTCGTAAATTAGTAGATAAAAAACTAACAGACTGAAGCGTCGTTACACTAAAACAATATCTTTAGAAACATCCTTGCATTTGTGACATCGTCTTACCACTATGAGAATCATAATGGCTTTGATAACTGCCATAAAACCTCATAAAACACTCAGCTTGGGAATGGAGATACAAAATCTAGACTTTTTATCCCCGTCGCGTGCCGGTCTGTCTAGAAAACCCATTGTTCCACTTTTGAGGTCTTTCAGGCTCCTGGGAATTTCTTTGACATGTAAATTGCCTCTTAGAAGAAAAGCTAGTTTTTCAAATGGAAAGTTAATTATTAATCTTAAGACATGTTAAGCATTCAAGCATTGAGGAAGTAAGTCGTTTTGTAGCCGTTTAGTAATTGTGATTGTGAGATGATTTTTAATTAAATTACTTAATTGGTAGTTTGTTTGCTTTTTACAGTTATTTCGCATTAAAATTTACTACAATGAATCTATTTTGTTGCTGAAACTTGCATGCTTTCATAAATGGGTCTTATTTTTAGATTTACAACAAAATATTTAAAAACAATTGAACATCTTTCTTGAGCTGTAATCGACTCGCGCAAATGTCAATTATTTATTTATTAGACTGGTATTAACTTATTATTTGTTTCTAAGTTTGCTGTTATCATTAAAACTTACGAGTAAGTAGTTCCTTCAAAATGTTCAGTAGCAAATTCACACGCAAGTGTTGTATGATGAGTTAAAAGAATAAGAAAGTATTAATGCATTTACATTGCGTTTTCTTGAAAATAATCTATTTAATCTATTTTGTCACTATTTAATATGTATAATAATAAATAACACTAACCTCAACAGAAACATAATACTTATATCCAGAATAGGTATTGTAAATAACATTTATAGCTCAAGTATGTAGTAAGATTGTTGATGTTTAGTTAAAATGTTAAACAATAAAACGGTAAATAAAAAATATAAGAAATCTTATGTCGTACGTGATATAAGTTATCACGAATTTTAGTAAGTAGTTTCCTTATAACAGTCAAAAGTGTTTCTTTGAGAACAATAAAATTGTAGCTTTGCAAGGTTTCTAGGTAGACAGGTAACAGGTTGCTTTTAGGTACCTATGGCGGTAGAGTCACACATTTTTGTAGGAAAAAGTATGTAAGTTTACAAGTTTAAAGATTAACCACACTGCTTTACCATAATTGTCATTTATCACAAAAGTATTAGATGACGAGATTACTTATTGAAAAGAAAATTAAATTGCCCTTTTTATTCCGTAAAGGATCTTCCAATTTTCCGCTGGGAAAATTTTCAGCTGTGTCAAATTACCAAACTTTGGTCAACATTTTTGCATGTCTCTAATACTACTACCTACATTAAAGCTGTCAATATAACAAACAAATACATTCAATAATATTAATAGCTTTGTAATGGAACTAAATATAATTTGGCATTAGTCATGCATGGTTTAAATAAATAGCTGTTGGCTAACATTTAAACAATCAATAACCAAACCTAATCGACGTAAGTGAATGACACTGGGTGCATTGAATTTTGATGGACACAGCGTATTAATCATGAGGTTAGAAGGCCAGCAGGTACCTACTCTTTGGGTAGCAATAATAGTAAGTAAGTATTACAATAATCTATGATAACAACATAATGTCACAATAATCTTGTTTTGGTATGTCAATGTAGCTTATGACTCTACATAAGTACACACCTAAGTACGTTACTAATGCGTATTCACAAACATTACTATGAGGTCTCACAGTGCGCGTGGACGCACAGGGTGACACACAAACCAATTACAGAGCTCTATTCAACGTTGTGCGTTCGATTTGCTGCTTTACTTAAGCAAGTATCGTTTGTGAATACGGGCGTAAAAGTATTTAAGAGACGTTGATTGTTTAGAAGCGCTGGTAGCCCAATGATTATGAGACGTGACCTATGGTCGGTCTACATTTCATTAGTCTTTTTAACTTATAAAAGGCTTGTAACAGGCTACATATTTTGTGCTACAGTCGACGCATGTCAGATTATGTACTCGTAAGAATACATTTTTGGTGCACAATCAGACCTAAAACTGCTATTAAGCTGCCGCAGTGCGCATCTTATTGTGCTGCTGTCTATACATAATATTATAATAAAAATAGGGTAAGCAAATAATAAAGACTTTGCCTTGGGTTTTCTATAGTCGAGGCCGAGTCGCGTCGCATGTTCTTGTATGTGAATGAAATTGCTAACAGTGATTAAATATGCATGCAACGGATCGATGGGGCTTGGTTTAATACTTGTGTTTCTCACGCTATACTACTACACAATAAGGAATAGATACGTTTTTCTATAGTTAGAAGACCTTTCGTTCGTTTCGACAAAGCTCTCCCTCAAGGATTTCTGCAACCACCAGTCCTGCGCTGCCTGTATCCAGCAGGTACTTCCCGCGACCTTTATGAGATCGATCGTCGGTCCACCTAGTGTAAGGTCCGCTCACGCTACGTCTTCCGGCCCATGGTCGTGGATGGCCATCAGCTCTGCAAGCTATGTGTCCTGCCCAGTGCCACTTGAGTTTTGCAACTCTGCTCTTCTTCTGTTTAGAAAAGATTTAGGCCAAAGATGCTTTTGTGGCGAACCTGAGATTACGATTCAGCTGCTTATTTGAGTGAGTATGACTACAGTTTCTGATGTAATTCAATCATAATACCTGTCTATTCAGGTCTCGTGCTATTGACTGAATTATTTCTAACACTGAGCCGGAAGCTAAATGCTCAGTTTGTTCACTTTTGAAAATATCATGTCAATCAAACGCTACATTTCCTGAGGGATGTGTGACGTAATGCATCCACCGGATGTGATCAAATATTGTAACCGGATGATACGTCAGGTTTCATGAGAAGTCATTTTCATCACTGTCCAATCGGATAAGTATTACGATATACCGAGTTTATTAATTAATATAACTAATTGAATATTTCATTTATTATTGGGTAGTATAGACATAGTCATGCCTCTTTCTATTGCAAGGCAGCCTAAATATTTTTTTTGTAATTTCATCTACTAGTATCAATAGTGTTTCTTTACATTTTCTCAAATTTTGCATTTCAGTGTTGTTTGTGCCATAATAATTATTCCGAAGTTGAACTAACTGAACCATTATTAATTCAAAGAATTTAACAAGATGTAATTGAAAATTATTCCGTTTCAGTGGGTACTTTATGAACTTTGTCTCAAGTACCTACGCAAATACGAAAATTAGATTAATTGTTTCAAGAGTTCTCAATAAACTGGCCTTTAAAATTAGTCAGTAATATTTACTGAGCTGTCTTAATTAAACTTCAACAAGTTAACCGAGCTAAGTAGGTTACTGAAGTCATTGGTCATTTCGTTGTAATGATTGATGCTGGGGGTATGCAAGAATAATAACAAGTATGTAATCGTTCCTGTTAATAACTGTAAGAGAAAGCGCCTAATTACCGCAGTTATGTAATAGAACAATGTCCGTTTGACCTGTGGTTAATGGGTGCAGTGCATAAGCTACATTAGGAGCATAGAGAATAGAATAATCTAGTTCGCGCCGATGAATGAGCTACATTGAAGCATAAAAAATAGACTAATCTAGTCCAAGTAGTCGCGCCGATAAGCAATGAACCGGATTATTACCAAATAATAATGATAAAAATTTACTAAAATAGATTTATTCGAATACCGCGATGGAGAATGTTTCTATTTAGTCGCTCAGATCAGATATATTACGACATAATTTGAAGACCATGAAACTTTTATGAATTGACTCTTACCATTCACTTTGTTAACATCATCATCATCATCATCATCATCATCATCATCATATAGCCATATGACGTCCACTGCTGAACATAGGCCTCCCCCAAAAAAGATTAAATACTTTCCATGTTGCCCGGTTGGTAGCGGCCTGCGTCCAGCCCCTTCCTGATTCCTTTATGATGTCGTCGACTTTGTTAACCTACTTTTATTTTGTTTGGAATCAAAAATGAAACTAAATTTTTAAAAAGTACTTTTTATATGTCGAAAGTCGTTTGTTTTCATTTACTGGGTCTTAAAATTCAGTAGGTACCACTAGTTTAGAAGTCATATGGCTTCAACACAGTAGGTAATGTAACTTTCAAATGATTACTATCCCTTTCAATTTTTAAAATAATTATGGACAATACAATAATAACTTTGTTCTTCATCGAAAAAGAACAATTTCCTACTCGAGATTAAGGCGAACCTAACAATGACTCTTTGTGTGGTAACCATTACATCTTACAGTGAAGCTTACATTGGTAGCTTAATCAATATTTTGACAGAAATATCAGAGTAATTAATCTCGATTAAAATGTTAAGTAAACATAATGTATTAAGTCATTGAGTGATCTTTGCTGTCATATCAACCAAGGAAATAATATCTATCCACATCTGAGGTTAAGTATTACTTTAAGTGCTTCTTAATTCCAACTGAGCTTTTACACATAAAACAGAAATATTCAGTAGGTTCATGTTTAACATTGTTTTTAAATGTTTAAGGGTTTTCATGAGTTCATGACGGATATTTTAGTGGCATATAAAGTTTAATCAGTAAAAATTTTAGGGCTTTTTAAGGTTTTTAGACGTCTGACATGGTATGCAACCCAAACGACTCTACCTATACATACTCCCACATAGTCTCTCAACTTTTTGAAGCACCTTTTAGTGATCAGGTAATAATGAGGAAGTTCATCCGTGCCCAAATACCTTTTGTCGCATGTTGGAACACAATGCAGAAAAAAAGCTATAATGGGTTATTCTATGCTAACGCACAGTGCATTAGCTTTGTAAAGGTTCCATACCTTCTACATGTTATAATATTTGTGGCAGTAATTAAAATGACATGCACAGCATCGAACAGTAACCGATTAGGTATGTAGTTAGTAACGTAACTAAATCGATTCGGCGTGACTCCGATAGCGATCGAACTGATCTGTCGTGTCGGTCGATTAATCGATCGAGTTTGGGAGGAGCTAACCGGAAGCGCATTCGGAGATACCATTCCTATGATAGTATTGATTGATTGTTTGGGTTTTAACGATTTTATTCAGCCTACATTTGTCTGTAATCATTACAAACGCTTACCAATATAAAATATTGGCAAAATATTTTTTCTTACATTCTAAAACTTAATTAAAAACCTAATTTTTACTGAGGTAGCTATGTTGGGATTGTTTTTAATTTTCACTGATCAGATTTATCAAAATTTTATTGCTGTGCGAATGATGCGAGTCCAATACATAATATTGCTTTTGATAACTGCGATCCGTGAGTATTGATCCGACCCAAACATATTTTCGACCATTCAAATAATATTCGGATCTGGCGCTACAAATCTGGCAACCATTCGTGTACGCGTATTTCCTAATTTGGATGTTTATAGATCAAAGATGAACTTGCAAGATTAATGTTCCGAAACGCCACAATACTTCCTTTGAAATTAAAACCATTAATAAGAAGTGGCGTTTCTTTAAGTAGTCAAAATTTTTTAAGACACGTTCTTTGGTTATTTTCGGAACAACAGTCGTTTATTTTTTGCCAAAGACATTGATTTCCTCATATGGTAAGTGATACAGCTGTCAAATATATTAGTATCGTATAGTATGATATTAATTTACACCTTTTAACGAAGGTAAGGCGCCAGCGGTGAACAAATAAAATTTAAAAGTTGCTAAATTCTCACGAGATTGATGAAGATAATGGAGTTGAAGTATATCTTTATTTGACAAATCAGAACATACAAAGAACCTCCTCCTTTTCTTGAAGTCGGTTAAAAGTCCAACTAAGAGCTTTTGATTTGACGCAAGCCTTCCGTTATCGTGGGCAGTGTATCATAAGGTGGGACAAAGTTCTCTTATTACAACCTCCTTCTTTTCTTGAAGTCGGTTCAAAGTCCATCTAAGAGCTTTTGATTTGTCGCAAGTCTTCCGATATCTGAAGCTCAGTGTGTTATAAGATGAGACAAAGTTCTTAATCATAGTGATCATACTGACATTTTCTAATAAGTAGGTAGACTCATCTACGTCTTCTGCTCGGTTACTTTGACAGTAATTACCAACTTAGCACTTTTTACTGTCTTGCATATTGGATACATACTAATTAATAAAGCGTAGCTATCGGCATACTTTAAATTGATAAAAAAATATATATAAAAGGCAAATCTTTATGACACTAATTTGTCTCGAACTATTATTTTAGACTAAACGAGAGTGTTACATTAAGATTATACATAGAAAATAGTATAATCAAGTCGTTGAAACTATCGTTGACATTTGATGAGCATATAATTTCCGGTGATTTAGACATTTTATGTTGGAGAGTATCAGCAATAAACAGATTTTGAATGAACATTTTATAACAAACGGCAATTCAAAAAGTAGATTTTATAGTTTTATAATGATGTTATTGATATCTCAGACGTTGCGTAATTTATTGATAGGTTTTTGACCTTTTGGGGTGTAGACTAGAACTACTTTTAACCAAAATATTTAGTTTTTTTTAATAACGAAGAAAATTCTTAATGTTTGCTTATCTATGTATTTATAATTTTAGGTAAGTATAGAATAATGATCACAAAAGTCTCTTAGCTCTACATAAAACTTTAAAATACCTACTCTTTTAAAACTACATTAATTGTATTGAAAGCAATCAACCGGTCAACATGGAAATAATAGGGGGAAGCCTATGATTAGCAGTGGACATACTATGGCTGAAATGATGATGATGATTATGATGATTAAAAGCAATTTTCAGTAGAAGCACTTTTAATGTTTATACGGTGGAAGCACAAAATTGAGCATTCCCAACTTAATAATTCATTTATGTCTAAACCAGTCATTATCTGACTACTGGAGATCGTATAATTACTTCCTACTCCATAAGTTTAGTGTTCCATTGCAAGTGTATTGTTATTGATTTATGATTAAATTGTATATAACTGTAGTTTTAGCACCTGAACTAAATTGAAATAATAATTTAACACCGGAATTGGATTGAAATAATAATTTACTGTTCCGAACTACAAGCCATGAAAGAAGCGTTATGTTTTATGGATTGTTACTTTAATAGTGTGGAAAATAACGATAAAAACTCGTGATTCGTTGATTATGATCTTCTAATTCTTTGAAAATTCGTTCGTTCGCTCGTGTCAAATCGAAAAAACGAAGAAATTAGTATCGAGTGCGATTCCGAAATGGATACGAGTATCTTTAATCGAATGGACTCGGTAATTCGATGACGCAACCGTGTCACCTGTCGCTTATGGTGGTGACATAACGGACGCGGGCGCAGTTAAAGTAACATTATATGTGCAGGAAGCGTAATTGTATACCGATTGGAAAACTGCATTTTGGCGCGGGGTTAAAGAGGTCGAGGTAAACGGTATAAAACGACTTACCACTAAAAGATGTCGCTTGTACTTCTATGTTGTGTTTGTACGGTCGCAAAGGGTTAACAGTGTGAATGTACTTAGCATTGGTAACGGTATTTACTTATGTCGAAAGTTCAAAATAGGCTGAGATATTTTTTTTACCTCATTGTAAAATTTAATTTCGTATTACCAAGACAAAAAACCCTTTTAAAGTAAATACGACGGTTTTTAATGTGTTAATTTAATGATATTGGTAATTACTATCGAAAATTGTGTAAATATCCCATTGTATACTCACGGTAAACAATGGTAAACCTGACTGAAAAACTTGTAAATTTCATCCATCAAAAAGCTGTTCACAAGTATTTCTCATATTACCCAACTGTGTAAAACAAGCGAATGCACAGAAAGAATGTTGGTTTCTCATAATTAGGTTAATAAGAGTTGTCAAAAGTCAACAGTGGCCATACCACACCATATTGTGCCGGAGGATTTTTTGTGACCGCTCGCTTGCATAATTAACCCGGTTTCGTTTGCCTTATTAAATTCCGATAATGTGAGCACTTATGCGGAAGTCGCACGCGCACTCAACGGTATTGACAGATTACTGTATTTTTTAATGTTCCGGTATTCTTCAATGGGAATCCAGTTGTCTATGGAATTTGTTTTACGGCTCAAGTAGACATGCCACTTCCTATCCGGCAAACGGTGTACTAGAGTTGCCAAAGTAGTTAGTGTAGTTATGTTGCTATATTTATTGGGTTTAGTACAGCTATCGAAGGATAAGGAATGCACATTTCTAATTACAAAATTTTCAACTACCATAAATTGTAGGTACTAAAATATTTAAATTCAGTAAAGCTTAATATAATTTTATTTGCATAGATTCAAGATTGAATCTGTTATTGAGTGTATAGTACGTCACTTATGCCTTCTAGCACTCCAAGATTAAATAAAAAAAAACATATTTTCGTGAAGATAGGTCTATCATTAAAAAGACTTCAACGCGTCAGGTGCGAACAACATTTAATAAATTTAACATTTATTTTCTTATCTTTCTCTACTAACTGATAATATTATGTATACATAAGTAACTACACGTAATTAAGGAAAGCACCGTACCGTTCGAACCATGCCTAGCCCCAATAAACACCGATTATTGCTATCTCAAACAGCACTTATAGCAGTTCCGATAGCATCTATCGACAAAGGTTAATTAGAATTAAGCGATTCCTGTTTCAGATCTAAATCTAGTATAATACTTAAGGGTTTAAGTGGCTTGCGTAATAAGCACCCAAGGAAAAATATTAAACTGGGTAGTTTGCTAGAAATGCCGTCTACACTGAGAATGACTGGGGAAATTCTTGGCATGCCACATATTCCGTTAGGTACGACGACGGCAAATCAAGCTTAACTTTGTGGTGTCTTATGTAGTTGTAATAAATTCAATTTTGCATTAACAATGTATAGTCTGATGTGCCGTCAACCTAAGAGTTATTTGTAGTGGAAGAAAATTGAAGTTGACACAAGATTAAAAGCTCGGTCTTCATAATCAGGGGACTATTACGAAAGATACATATTATATGAATTACGAAAGAAAACAGTTCATTAACTAGACTATAATTATAGCCCGAATAGTTATTATTGACTAACGTCAGGAAAAAATGGTTCAATCTAAATTGATATTATAATTTGATTTATTGAGCCAGCCTGTGAGAAAACTTTTTGTTTCGTTTCAGATCTAGTCTTTAATTATCAAAATGGAAAGTAAACTTAAAAGAAGATGAGGCAACGTAATATGTAAATGTTTTGATAATTAATTATGTAAAACAAAAGTCAATGCACATCTAATAAATCAGTCTGTGAAAGGAGTGACCTACGATCTTGTATACAGTCAACAAGTTGACGCGGAATAATGTTCTTCTTAAAACATTTGATATTTCATAGAAAAGAGCTTGAGTTTCGGATAGCCATTAAAATTATCGTCGGTAAAAGTAAGATATTGTAAAATACTATTAATCAGATGTCATTAGAGTTAAGAGAAACTCTATCATGATAAGTCATGTGTCAATCAAGCGATAGAAAAAGCTGGGTCGTGGGTAAAATTGCACTTGGCATTTAATTTTGAGAGAGTTTATTGAAGAGATAAAAGTAAAATTGAGAACCTAACAAAACTACTTCTAAAATGTAATATCTAGGTCCGATTGTTCCAGTTAGCGCAGTTATAACAATCGACAGAAGCCACAATTAAAAATCCATTAAAACACTTTATGCCTTTAATTCTAAGCTCGTAACATACATTCACGTCACAGCAACTCGTTAATATATTTCAAATACAATGATAATAGTAGCGGAAGAAGCGATTTGGTTATGCAGAGATAACTGCGTGATCACCCGCAGCGGTGCGTTCGCGCCTAGGGTTGTCAGGTCCAAAAACACAAAATATGAACATAGTTTTTTTAATATAGTCTGGTCTGCGAGCACGTAGAATTTTGTCCTATGACCCCAAGCTACCCATCCTTATCGCTCGCGCGTAATTATATTGCAGTCGCGACTGTGCGGCGGGCGCCCGAAGTGAGTGTCTGGCGGGGGTTGGGGGAGAGGGGAGTGCAATAAGTATCATAGCTCTTTTTTTGTCGCGGAGGAAATACTTTGCGCACTGTCACCCAATGTGTGTGGATCTCCCGGCGCTTTGAAAAAGGCGCTGCTCCATCCTGAAAAGGACGGGGTATACCACTAAAACCTCCGCGGCGTTCCGTCATCACCCGAGTGGGGTGTCGCGAGACTACCGCAACACCACCGGCAAGTATCATAGCTCATGAGTAAGTACTATCATCTATCAATCTTCGACCTGTAGCCCAACATCCTGATACGCGCATGAGTGCTCAATATTATTCTGTGGCGGGACCTTCGACTGGCGCGGCAGCCACATAAAAAGCCTAACAAAAGCCGGACAGGTTGGACAAGTCCGTAAAAAGCCAAATATGTCCGGACTCCTGGCAACCCTACCCGCACCGTAAAATAATGAGAGGTGGAAATTCAATTGCTCACAATGGCACGCCTGCGCAGCGATTTAGAACAAGCTGTTTACATTACAAATAAAAACTCCATAACAATCTAATAACTTTAATGAGACGTTAAGTTAATATTATACTAAGATATGTATGGGAAGATTTTACAAGAATTTACTTATATTGCAATAACTGTATAAGCAATTAGTTTGTTTATTGCATTTCTTATTTCTACAATAAAGCATTTATTTTATTTATTATCGTTAGAGTCAATTTATGTGTTTTATCGGTTCCAGTATGAATACCATGAGTTTATGATGTGTGCTCACTAGCCACTGCGTAAAAAATGACATTAAAATTTAGATGGTACAGCGTCCCTAAAGGCTACTTTCAAGAACTAAAATCTTCACAGATTTTTTGACGCACTCGAGCAAGCACTAAGGGTGAGTTGCATCACCTAACTTTGACAGTAACTATAGCGATAACCGGTGCTTTTTGGAGTTTGACAGATTTTTGATGTTTGTTAAAGATAAAGTAAGAAACGTAAACTTATGGTAAGCACACAGTTGGTGGAATGGTGTAGGCATACAAAACACCTAAGCGATTGCAGACAACGAAGAATATACTTGTATTGCAAATACTTATTAGAATTTTGTACCTTGTTACGACGTTCCATTGTCGAGTTATTTGCAACGAGCCTGCCACAATCGTCTCATCCGAAGGATGGAAAGTAATGAGAGAGAAAATTCAATTGACCACAATCGCACGCGGAGCGTAGTGTTTGCTAATACGAATTACTCTTACATTTCTCGTGTCTGTTTTAGAAGATCTTCTTCAACAAAATGTTTGTATTTTCTATTATTTTGATGTTAAGCAGTGATTGCGGCGGGCATTAGTTGTATTTTATGGTAGACAATAGAAGCAACCCACTGTTATTTATCAGTAAAATACCAGGAAGGAAGGACGATGAACTATGCATACCTACTTAATTGCCCAAATATAATGCAAGCCTCTGAAACTAGGTCATTCCATAGCAAAACTAGTTCAAACTCGTAAATATGTTTGTTAGACAAAATTCGATACCCTTAGATTATATGGCTTCAGAAAAATATGTCAAGCTGTAATAAGCACATAATATCATACTACCCACGTCCCACACTTTTAATAGTTAAGCTGTAGCGTGTCGTGCATATTGCAGTTGATTGCTAAATAAACCGCAGGTCCGTCAAAACCGCACTCCAGTTTACCCGACTGCAGAAGTTTAATGGTTATTAATAGGTAACTAGTTATACTCTTATGTATTAATTTTATACCTATTGTCACACTTGTTTTCGCAACCGTGTTTTATGTTTGTAGTCGTAAATCACGTTCTTTTATTTTCTCAATTACAGCAAATAGATTTCATTATTGATATCGTGTATAGCGATTTAATTTGGTGTTTAGTTATACAAGTCATATGTTATGTCTGCATAATAAATCATTAAAATTTTTTTTTTTATTTGTTTATTACATAGATTTAACTGTTACCGTTACATTCCCGAATTAACGAGCTTAACGAAATTGAATCTCGTTAAATGTTCGGAAAAGTTCTGGAAGGCCGTGGAAATCTTATAGAACCAATCAAACATTCCTCCATCGTCTTGCAAAGTTTTGAAACCGATAGAAGGAAAGGAAAGAAAAATTTATGAGCGTGGGATGGACTGTTTTGAGTTTTATTATGAAACTATTTCTTTGGTAGAGCCATAAAATATTGTCAAGGTTTTTTGAACAAAATAATAAAAATACATAAAAACAACATAAAAAAGTAAACATGGCACCAGACCATATTATTATGTTGTCCTGATGTGGTGGTAGAGCAAGTTATGTTTGAGACTGTTTGAGACGTATAAAAAAGGTCTTAAAAAGCTTGCTTGCAAAAAATAAATTATTCTTATGGGTTTTTTATGGGTTTTATGGGTTTTTAAGGATGATAAGGATAAAAAAGCAAGTTTCCACATGCTTATGTGTAGAACACAAGACACATCACTAATAATATTTTCCACACGAAGCTATCTCTGAATGAAACCATTCATCAATATCGTTACTACGCGTCGACACCGCATTCGTAACAATGTAATAATAATAAATCGTAAATCGAATGGAAGCGTCCATTCAAGGGCCGGAGCTTTCCACGTCGAGCGACGTAACAAGACAAATCGGACTGCGTTCGAAAGGTAAGCGATTTGTACGTTCGTTTGTACAGGGCCATGGACGATTTATTATTTATTGATTAATAGAGAGAGGTAGAAGGGTAGAATCTAATAGAGTAACTCTAGCACTCATCAACTAAACTTATACGAGTAGAATAAACGATACAATAAATCTTAAACATTATGGATACCATACCAGAGGGGTAAGGTAAGGTAACTTGCTGAGAAGAAATATGACAGAACTTTTGATTTGATTTAGTTATAATCATGGCTTTGTATTCATAGGTTTTATATGGGTTTCCATGGCGAGTTACATAATTTCATTATTATTATCTGCCTATGGATTGAAATTATTATATCGACAGTAATCTGGTGCAATACAGCGCATATTTAAAAAAGTCTGCGGCAACTAATGAACATAAAGAAACCCTAAGTTTTGAGGGTTCAAAAAAGCTTCGGAACAAGGTTGGTAGTGCCCTCTTCACTTGGCTCTTCTTGGCGGAGGAACACCTATGCCCTCAGATGTTCATAAATAAAAAACATGAAAACGGAAACATAGGTAAGTCTTTTAGGTTGAATAAATAGGTGTATTTTAAAAACATTTCACCTACGTGCCGCACAATATTTCAGTTACGTAGGTACAAACAAGCCAATGTTCTTACAAGTAATATTTATGTAGATTTATCGTTCGGAGCTCACGCTAATCGTGAACAAATGATCTGAATCACAGCCAGCCCTGATTTATGGGTCCTCGTGAAAGTGAAATCACTTGTTTGACTATCGCGTTAGCCTACAGGGTGTGTGGGTAGATTTAGTTTTAATCTATTGTGAATGTCGTAAGCACTAAGCACCAGGCCAATTTGAATCGTATGTGCGGACATTATGTGGTACCTATATTAGCAAGAATGGGTCGAGGATGTATGGGTTTTAATTGAATGCGAATGCAGCGTCCGAATGTTGATAAACGACCGAATTACGCAGCGCATGTTACGCTAACGATGCAGATAAATGTCAGTGGCTCAACGACAAACGTGTAGCGATGTTATTATTGTCTTTTACAAGTTTTACATAATGTATTCTGTAAATCCGGTATATGAACGACACACATAGACAAACACTGCGTCTTCTTATGTGCACTTGTTACAATCAACAAAAATGATGGCTGCTGTGTTGTCTTAAAAATGTTCTTTCACGATTACGATGTTTGCTCCATAATATCTTATTGTTTAATTAACAAGTTACTAGGCCTATGTTACATACCTAACGGAAAACGGAAAACATTGAAATCATCATTTTCTAGATAACGCAACCAAGCTTAAACCCGCCATTGACTCATCTTTGCATTATTACATAGAAAACACCCAGACTAATAAAATAACAGATAATTTAATTATTGAACTAGTAGTATGCGATTACTATGTAGTTCTCGAAGGGGTCGATTCGCACGCGATTTTAATACTTTTAACACCGGGCGAAACGCCAACTAAAAAAAATATTATTGAGACTCACACATTCGTGCAAAATTACTAGTAACCCAAATATCTAATTGTGCTGAGATCGAACCCGCGAACTCTGACATATACTCAGTAGTTCGATACGCGATCCTCTAGGCCAGGCTGAGGGCTAAGTGTGAGTTTTTTTCATACTTTTCAGTCAAAGACGGATTGTACAGCGCCCCTAGCGGGAAACTTTCAAAAACTAAAATTGTCATACATTTTTTAAACGCGCTCACTATGAAAAACTCACACTCAGCCCACTGCTCGGCTAATTCAGTGTTAATCGATATGAGCTTAAAACAATACCAGCTACGGTCACTTTACTTGCTCATAGTAACTTCACCCATCAACTCGGTGCTAAGCAAAAACAAACAAGAAAGTTATAAATATCATTTAGTATGCGATCAGTCCGTTCCCACAACTTTCCACTGTTATCGAGGCTTCTAGCCAAGGCGCGGTTTGGAAATCGGTCACGATCCCCGACATCGAGAATCGAGACAACTACGCGACTGGAGGAATCGATTCGACACACTCGGGATAATTTCCAGTCCTGCACGTAGTGTGGCTCACGTTTTCAAATAAAAATACAGGTAAATTGAGGTGAATGCTGCGTTTAAAATGTAAGCTTTCATGGATAATTTAAATAAATTATCATTACCCTAAATAGTGTTGTGATTTGAACTGGTAGAAGACCTATAACTGCACTCAGAATTAAGGCCGAAGCTTAAAACATAATATTGCCTAATGTTACCATAATCGGGCATTGAACTTTGCTGGTGTATAAAGATTAGTTCTTTTTTGGCTTGACTATGAAACTAAGTTGGTTAGTTGGAACATATTTTGTATCATAAATCGTACTTGATGCAGTGTTTAATAAAGTAAATGTTTGTTCACTTTATAAACTCGTGTTCATGTCTAGAAAGCATCAATTAATCTGTCTGCATTCAACAGAAAGAAATTATGATCTTTCAATTCAAGCTCTGAAAAAACGTAATAGCAAGCAAGTAGTTCACTATCATAAACAGTACAATGTCTTACTTAGTTTTTTCTTACTCTTGCCCATTTATTTGTACTTGATGGTACGAGTATACATGTCTTCTGGTATGCTATCAATGCGTGTCTAGAGCAAATGTTGTGTAAACTCTATATAGCGAATTATCGAGTATACATAGTTTCGACGATATCGTTAACTTATTTCAAGACATTAAATGAAGGAGCACGGTAGAGCAGAATAACACAAAGTAAACCAACTAAAGTCAAGCAAATTCGACGATTTACGGAGTGTGTCGTTAAAAAGTGATCATTGCCTTCTTATTTGCATAAAGATTACCAGCAGGTGTCCTTGAATCAATTCCAATGTGTAAATTGCATTCACGTAATAAATAATTCATGTAAATAAGTACTATTTCACTTTGTGTTTACTCACTATTTCCATTTCTCTGTAACCACTTTTCTCACGTTGTTTCTCTGGCATATTTTAAATAGGAAAGCGCTAACAATATTCCGCGGCTGTCTTATTTATGGTTTAGGTGCAAGTGTTAAGTATATTAAATATTTCCAATAGCAGTAAGTTAGTTTATTTTAAGAGTTATGTCATTAATTCTAGTATTTTACATAGGCGAGCGACTCTACCAGATACTTAAATAAAATAAAACCACCTAAACGCATTTTTCCGTTAGCTTTTCTACAGAGTATAAGAAGATACAGAGATGGAATAACAAAACAGTATAATAATATAGTGAAACTGTTGCAATGAATTTACCGCAAAAAAAGAGAGAATAAAAGTTCAATAAGAGAGCGGTAAACTATGTTTAAGCCGTATAAGTACCATAAGTACTAAAGCATGTAGAGCTTAATGTATATAGTTACACAATAGACTGTATACTCTCCTTTAAAATAAAGCGTAGACAGCTAAAATCACACAACCATAAAAATAAATAGAATTAAATTGTTTTTAACTCAATTATGTTGCTTTTGCTCGATTACGATGTAAGATAAGGTGGCCCTGCGTGGGAAACTTTCGACTTAGTTCATATTAAGGCAGTAATCCGTGCTATTTGTTAGCAAATAGACGTATGTATTATAACCCTTGAATAGAAGGGTTAAGGTGTAGAGTCGCGTGCTAGTTTTAGTCGCAAACTGTACGATAAATAACTTAGATAGTTGTGGTTTGCTTCAATTAAATTTAACGGGCGACAGATTTGTCGTTAAGGGTCTCGCTTATTAGCATAGAGACGTTAAGAATGGCGTAGGAAAGGTAATTTTAGGTATAACATTCACTTAGTTACATTAAAAAGATATAATATGTATTTGAAAGTTTACTGAAATACGACCACATTTTAAATAAATCAGACGCTAAATGGTTATAGCATCTTCAGACGCGTTCGTCTTGGCAGTTTAATATTAATTAGATAATAAAAGAGAAAATAAATTTTCTTCGCGTAAACAAGAAAATAAATATCAGATGTGCGTTTTAATTCATTTGAATAAATTCCAATATGTTTTACAGCATGCTGTAATTAATGTATTCTTATGTTAACTGTATGATTATAGCTCGTTTGTTATTTTAAATCGTGTAATCCAAGTTCTCTATAGTGATAAAATCACGCAGTATACCGTCTGGATTTATTATTAATCTTCTTGTAGGAACATGCGCATGCAAAGATAGTATTATCTAATCAGTAATAAAATATTTTATATTAACAGCATTGATTTAAAAGTTAAAGATACCTAGATAACAGTAACATAAACGATGAACAAGTATAAATAGATAGATACATACAATTTAACTATTGCACATTACAACTTACTAGTAAAAGAAAAACACAATTTAGGCGGCCTTATCGACTACGGAAGCATAGGAAACGATCTCTTCCAGATAAAAATAGGTAAAATAATATATTCCACGCATGCAGCGCCTTCCTGCTACCTTTATCAGGTCGTCAGGTCAGCAGAACTTTACAAGCTTTTAAAAGTTAGAGTCACGAAACACCGAGTTGTAATGGTCTTAGTGCATCTAAGGTCAATCTGATATTCCAATTGGACTTTCCCTTGCTATCGGTATGCGAAGCGGATACCTACCACTTGTACTGAATGCTAAGCTGCTTATCTTCGCAACTAACATCTTTAAAGTAAACATTTGTAGAGGAACTTCGCATTTTCGTATTTATGTAGGCCATCAATGCTTTACATGTTTAATATATACTTAACATTTTCTCAGCACTTATTAATTTAGTAGTTGTCCCGAAGTGGCGGTAAGGCAAGCCATTTGGGACGTGGGCCTACTTAAGTACTGAATAAAAGCCTTGATTTTGACTTTGATAGAAATTCTTGTCATTTTTGTAAGATAGTAAAAAGTTTGAACAGTTATAAAAGCTAAAACGGTGATATGGTGTCTCACGCATATGAAATCATGGAGTGTGAAGTGATCGAACACGCATGATTGATTGACGATGATGATGTATCATCATAGTCATTCATCGATTGATTAATGCTGACAATCTATCTTCTTGAGACGGTTTTGGAAAAATGGTGGTAGAGATAAACATACGTCCACTTTTCCACTCAACTGGTTGTTGGGAACACTTTGCTATTATGTGAACCTCGAGTCTTACCTACTAACTTGCTATGTAACTACATGTTTACATGGTAAACTAATCTTTTGGAAACGCACCCTTTCTAAAAGTCTATGTCACTCGAAAAGATTACGTAAACGTGCGTCTGTTTTTACAAACGTCGACAATGAACTCATGAAGTTATGTACTCAAGAATAAGTACGACTATGATGGTCAACCCGATTTCTCTATCTAAGACCTATGAAACCATAAGTTGTAGTCTATCTGACAGATAAGTTCTGAATTATTTATCTGAAAGATAAGCTTTTGAGTGCTTAAGGTATTTGACAAACTTTTCTATGGCAACTTCTTAGTGATTTGTACGTCATAATAAACGAAAATACAAAATCGTGCAATGTTGTGTATAGGATTTTTTTTATGCAAGACTAGGCAGGTATTTGACCGCAATCGCACCTGGTGTTAAGTGAGATGCAGTCTAGGATGGTACATAATATCTGCTCTGTAAGTGCCTATTCACTCTCGCCTTGAAAAGGCTCGGATTATAGTGTTCAGGAAATACAGCAGCAGGAAGCGAGTTCCAGTCCCTAGCTGTTCGCATTACAAAGAGTCGAAGAGAGGATGAACATAATGTACCTATGTATTTTAGCTCGGTGAAAGAATGTTAACTGGCGTACTAGTAGCTACTTACATAGAGCTGAATGTTATTTACATAAAAATTGTCCAATTGACCCCTAAATAGTAAGGTAAGTGTGCATTTGAATTTCATACATAAAAGCGGTTTCTCATCCAATTTCATGACTACGAAGTGTCCGTATTAATTTGTTAATTTTTCTCACTTTAGCAGTTGTTAGTTTTCTGCGTATTCACCAAAAAGTGTAGCCAATTTGGGTAGTAAGTACTTAGCTGTACTTCTGCCAGGACTGCAAGGAAATGCTTTTAACGAAAATAGTACACTAGGTAGTTTGTCTTTAGAATAGGTATGTACTTCTAGTGGCACAGTGGAGTTGTTTCAATTAGACGGCCTATTATTATCTGATTAAAGTAACTGTTCCTAAACGATACAGCGCATTCAAGATATTGGTTTGACCCCTTTGACCAGTGCGTTGGAATAATTAAGTGAAAGCCACTACAAGACTTTGTAATAGATAAACTAGGAACTAAGATTTACTCGAAGTTAAACAAGCGTTCAAATTATCTTTCTGATAAAAGCTGATGATGAATGGTTAAGTAGTTGACCAACAGCACATTAATGCGAAAACCTGGCATGTGTCATGGCATGCATTATGTTTATGTACTTGTAATACTGCTATTTTGTGCCAAATGTAGTCTGGTAGTCGAGTAGCAGGTACTTGACCATTAAGTGTCTAGTTTCATATGTAAAATTAAAAAAAAGAGTTTAACATGTGTTTTCCTCAATGACCAGACTTAAGGCAGTGGTGTAAGAAAATTGTCTACAAGTACAGATAATTCATCTGAACCTCTTCATTATTTTTAATGGCGTGAGAAACTTAACTGTTGTTCTATTCAGTCTTTGGGTCCACGACTATTAGGCATCTAATATTTAGACGATTCTTCATCAAAACTATCTGTCCAGAACTCTACCATACTAATAAACGTATCTTAGACGCTTTTTTACCCGACTGCGCAAGAAAAAGGTGTTTTAGTGGTTCTTTTAGGTCTTGATAGCGGGTCACGCGATAACGTCACGCAAGCTGTGCTGTTGATAGCACGCTATAAAATACTGCTTTAGTATTGCTGCAAGTTTTTCAAATGCGACTGCTACTGAGAGTTCAAAAGCTTTGCTTATTTTAGGACTAGATTCTACAAGAGTCTTTAGGTACACGTGCTAAAGGAACAGATGGACCGAAATATAATATCGCTTCATGGAGTAGCCCCAAACCGCAACAAACTGCATCTGCCGCGTTGTATGGTTTCCTTCCGCACGACTGCGCCCCGGCGGCACGCGCCGCGTTATCATGACTAAGCTCGTATTTTATTAGAAATTAAACGCTACAGGTTTATTCAGTTGGAACAAGCTTCCAGAAATAAATGTTATTTATAACCTATACAGCTTTAGTATTTTTTGTGAGATCTAGCGCGTTAGAATAAGCTAGAAACAATTTATCTTTGATCTAGCGATAGCAGTGATGCGATCATGTTAAAACTATTTTCCGTTGAAGTTACATGCTTCTTGATATTCTGATAGAAAACGTATTAATTAAACCATTACTTACAGATAATGTTAACAATATTATGCTAAATTTAACGTGATTTTACAAGTCGCCATTGGCTATACACTCGTAATACAAGATTTGTAGATATTCTCCTAGCAGTATCAAACTTTTATGAGAAGAAGGTCGTAGTTGATTGAATTGTTGTTGATTAAATTATTTTCTTTTTATTTTATTTCTCAATGCAAACAACCAGGCTGCAAAACAATCTGTGCAATGCGTACGAGCGAATGTATGTATACGTTGTGTAACATTCGAAGATTCACTTGAGAATCCAGTTGGATAACTCAATTGTGTACCAAAGGCCAGCCATTGTGCCAGGTGTGAACCGGTCAACGGCTGTCACGATGCTGTCTGCAATCGATGGGTTGAAAGGAGGCTTTGATATT